>NW_026622986.1:0-5000000 GCF_023065955.2 Ursus arctos
CACGGGCCCAGGCCCCGCTCGCCAGCGCCTTTACCTATGCCCACCCACCTCTCGCCGCCCAGCCAGAGGATTGGGCCTGCCGGCCTCCTGGGTGCTAACTCTAACCCTAGGTCGGCCCACGAGGAACCCCTCCCAAGGGGCCTGGCCTCGCAACGCTGGGGATTGGGGATCCCCGAGCTGCAGCGCGGGACTCACCCTGCCGCCCCACTGCCAACGGAGCCGCTAGAGGCGTCGCTGGTTATTCAGGACAGGAGAAAGGGCAGGGCCCTCCAAGCCATGGCAACATTCGAAGGCCCAGGGCGCCAAAATGCTGGGGACCACGCTCCTGCTGGACATGCCCCTCAACCCTGCCCGCACCTCCGCTCCTCGCACAGCCAGCGACTCGGGCCTGCCGGCCTCCTGGGCGCTAACCCTAACCCTAGGACAGCCCCTGAAGCTCCCTTCCTAAGGGGCCTGGAGCCGCAACGCCGGGGATTGAGGACCCCCAGGCCCCAGCGCTGGATGCACGCTTGCCGCCCCGCCCCACACGGGCCGCTAGGGGCGCCGCCATTCATTCAGGGTGGGAGAACTGGAGGGCCTCCGAACCCCTGCAGACATTCGAAGGCGCACCGAACCAAAACCCTCGGGCCCAGGCTCATGTTCACCAGCACCCTCACCTCGGCCCAGCTCTCCCCTCGACGCACAGGTGGTGTATCGGGCCTGCGGGGCTCCAGGAGGCTAACCCTAACCATAGATCGGCCCCCGAGGGGCCCTTCCCAAGGGGCCTGGCGTCGCAACGCTGGGGATGGGGACCCCGAGCCCATGTGCCGGACTCACCCGGCTGCCCTTCAGCCACCCGAGCCGCTAGAGGCCCCGCCGGTCAATCAGGGCAAGAGATCGGGCAGGGCCCTCTGAGCCCATGCTGACCTTTGAAGGCTCCCCGCTCAAAAACGTTGGCTCCCAGGATCCTGCTCGCCAGCGCCCTCACCTCGGCCTGCCCCTCCGCTTGCTTCAGAGCCGGTGGATAGGGCCTGCCGGGCTCCTGGCAGCTAACCAAAACCCTAGGTCGGCCCTGTGGGGACATCCCAAGCGGCCTGGCTCTGCAATGCTGGGGATTGGTGACCCAGAGCCCCAGAGCCAGACTCACCCTGCCGCACTGTCCCCACCCAGGCCGCTAGGGGCGCCGCTGGTCATAGAGGGCGAGAGAAGGGTAGGGCCTTCCAAGCCACCGGTGACTTTCAAAGGCTCCCCGCACCAAAACGCTGGTGCCCACGCTCCCGCTCCCCAGCGCCCTCACCTCCGCCCGCCCTTCTACTCGCCGCACAGCGGGCAGATAGGGCCTGCTGGCCTCCTGGGGGCTAACCCTAACCCTAGGTCGGCCCCCCAGGGGCCCCTCGCAAGGGTCCTGCTGCCGCTACACCAGGGATCTGGGACCCCAAGCCCCAGAGCCAGACTCACCCTCCCACAATGCTGCCACCCTGGCCGCTAGGGGCGCCGCGAGACATTCAGGGTGGGAGAACTGACAGGGCCCTGGAGAAAACCGGCGACATTTGAAGCCTCCCGCGCCAAATTGCAGGGGCCCACAATCCCACTCCCCAGCGCCTTTAACTCGGCCCGCCCACCTCTCGCCGCCCATCCAGAGGATCGGGCCTGCCGGCCTCAAGGGGGCTAACTCTAACCCTAGGTCGGCCCATGAGGAGCCCCTCCCAAGGGGCCTGGCACCGCAACGCCGGGGATTGGGGATCCCCGAGCCGCAGCGTGGGATTCACCCTGCCCACACCACCGCCAACGGAGCCGCTAGGGGCGTCGCTGGTTATTCAGGGCAGGAGAACGGGCCACGGCCCTCCGACCCATGGCAACATTCGAAGGCCCAGGACGCCAAAACGCTGGGGACCATGCTCCCGCTTGCCATTGGCCTCAACTGGGCCCGCATCTCCACTCCTCTCACAGCTGGCGGATGGGGCCTGCCGGGCTCCTGGGCGCTAATCCTAACCCTAGGACGGCCCCTGAGGGTCCTTTCCTAAGGGGCCTGGCGCCGCAACGCCAAGGATTGGGAACCCCCAAGCCCCAGCGCTGGATGCACCCTGCCGCCCCGCCCCACACGGGGCGCTAGGGGCGCCGCCATTCATTCAGGGTGGGAGAACGGGCAGGGCCCTTCGAACGCCCACCCACCTCTGAAGGCACCCTGAACCAAAAACGCTTGGGCCCAGGCTCATGTTCACCAGCACCCTCACCTCGCCCAACTCTCCCCTCGACGCACAGGCGGTGTATCGGGCCTGCTGGCCTCCTGAGGGCCAACCCTAACTGTAGGTCGGCCACAGAGGGGCCCTTCCCAAGTGGCCTGGCACCACAACGCCGGGAATGGGGACCCCAACCCAAGTGCCGGTCTCAACCTGCTGCCCTTCAGGCCCCGGAGCCTCTAGGGGCCCCACCGGTCATTCAGAGCGGGAGAACGGGCAGGTCCTTCCGAGCCCCCACCTACTTTCGAAGGCGCCCCGCACCAAAACACTTGGGCTCATGCTCAGTCTCGCCAGCGCCCTCACCTCGGCCCAACCCTCCGCGTGCTGCACAGCCGCTGATCGGGTCCACCGGCTTCCTGAGGGCTAACCGTAACCCTAGATCGACCCCCGAGGGCCCCTCCCAAGGGTCCTGGCACCGCAACACCGGGGATTGTGGACCCCTGAGCCCCAGCGCCGGACTCACCCTGCCACCCTGCCGCCACCCAGGCCGCGAGGGGCGCCGCCCGTCATTCAGGGCGGGAGAACGGGTAGGGCCCTCCGAGCCCCCACCTACTTTCGAAGGCGCCCCGAATCAAAACGCTTGGGCCCAGGCTCATGTTCACCAGCACCCTCAACTCGGCCCGCACCTCCGCTCCTTGCACAGCCGGCGACTCGGGCCTGCCGGCCTCCTGGGCGCTAACTAGAACCCTAGGACGGCCCCTGAGGGTCCCTTCCTAAGGGGCCTGGCACCGCAACGCCAGGGATTGGGGACCCCCGAGCCCCAGCGCCGGACTCAACCTGCCGCCCAGCCGCCACCAGGGCGGCTGGGGGCGCCACCAGTCATTCAGGGTGGGAGAACGGGCACGGCCCTCCAAACCCCCGCCTACCTTCGAAGGCCCCCCACGCCAAAACGCCCAGGCCCATGCTCCCAATCACCACCACCCTCACCTCGGTCCGCCAGTTCACTCTCCACACAGGTTGCGAATAGGGCCTGCCGGCCTCCTGGGGGATAACCCTAACCCTAGGTCGGCCCCCCAGGGGCCCCTCCCAAGGGTCCTGGTGCCGCTACACCGGGGATCGGGGACCCCAAGCCCTAGAGCCAGACTCACCCTGCCACAACACTGCCACCCGGGCCGCTACAGGCGCCGCCGGTCATTCAGGGAGGTAAATGGCTAGGGCCCGCCGAGTCCCCGGAGACATTCGAAGGACCCCGGCGCCAAAACGCTTGGGCCCCGCGCGCACGCTTGACAGAGACCTCACATCGACCCACCCTTCCATTAGCCACACAGTTGGCGGATTGAGCTTGCCGGTGTCCTGGGGGCTAACTCTAACCCTAGGCCGGCCCAGGAGGAGCCCTTCCCAAGGGGCCTGGCGCCACAACGCCGGGGATTGGGGACCCCCAAGCCTCAGCACTGGACTCATCCTGCCACCCAGCCACCACGCGGGGGCTTGGGGTGGTGCCGTTCATTCAGGGTGGGAGAATGGGCAGAGCCATCCAAGACACGAAGACCTTCAAAGGCTCCCGGGGCCAAAACAACAGGGCCCACGCTCCTGTTCACCAGCGCCCTCACCGCCGTGCGCCACTCCAGTCTCCACACAGCTGGTGAATAGGGCCTGCGGGCCTCCTAGGGGCTAAACCTAACCCTAGGTTGGCCCCGAGGGGCCCTCCCAAGGGGCCTGGCGCCACAAAGCTGGAGATTGGGGATACCGGAGCCGCAGCGCCTGACTCACCCTGCTGCCCCGCCACCACCTGGGCAGCTGGGAGCGCTGCCGGTCACTCAGGGAGGAGATTGGGCATGGCCCTGCTAGTCCCCGGAGACATTCGAAGGACCCTGGCGCCAAAACGTTTGGGCCCACGCTCCTGCTCAACAGAGGCCTCACATCGACCCACCACTCCATTTGCCGCACAGCTGGGCGATTGAGCCTGCCAGCGTCCTGGGGGCTAACCCTAACCGTAGGTCAGCCCCCGATGGGCCCCTCCCAAGGGGCCTGGCAGTGCAACGCAGTGGATTGGGGACCCCCGAGCCCCAGCGCTGGATTCACCTGCCGCCCCGCCATCACTCAGGCCTCTAGGGGCGCTTCGGTTCATTCAGGGTGGGAGAACTGGCAGGGCCCTCCATTTCCCCTGCGGCCTTCGAAGTCCCCCCGTGCAAAAAAGTTGGCTCCCACGCTCCTGCTCGCCAGCGCCCTCACCTCGGCCTGCTCCTCTGCCTGATTCAGAGCTGGTGGATAGTGCCTCCCGGGCTCCTGGGGGCTAACCGAAACCCTAGGTTGGCCCCATGGGGCACATCCCAAGGGGCCTGGCTCTGCAACGCTTGGGATTGGTGACTCAGAGCCCCAGAGCCAGACTCACCCTGCTGCACTGTCGCCACCCAGGCCACTGTGGGCGCCGCCGTTGATTCAGGGTGAAAGAAGGGGCAGGGCCTCCCGAGCACCCTGTGATCTTAAAAGGCCCCCCGCGCCAAACCGCTGGTGCCCACGCTCCCACTGCCCAGCGCCCTCATCTCAGACCGCCCCTCCGCCCATCACACAGGCAGCAGATCGGGCCTGCTGGCCTCCTGGGTGCCAACCCTAACCCTAGGACAGCCCCTGAGGGTCCCTTCCTAAGGGGCCTGGGGCCGCAAAGCAGGGCATTGAAGACCCCCGAGACCCAGCTCCGGATGCACCCTACCGCCCCGCAACACACGTGCCGCTAGGGTCGCCACCATTCATTCAGTGTTGGAGAACTGGCAGGGCCCTCCGAACTCCCTCTGACCTTCGAAGGCGCCCCGAACCAAAACGCTTTGGCCCAGGCACATGTTGACCAGCACCCTCACCTCGGCCCACCACTCCGCTCGCCGCACATGTGGTGTATCAAGCCTGCCGGCCTCCTGGGGACTAACCCTAACTGTAGGTCGGCCCCTGAGAGGCCCTTCCCGAGTGGCCTGGCACCGCAACGCTGAGGATGGGGACCCCGAGGAAATGTGCCGGACTCACCCTGCTACCCTTCAGCCACCCGAGCCGCTAGGGTCCTGCCGGTCATTCAGAGCGGGAGAACGGGCATGGCACACCGAGTCCCCGGCGACTTTCGAAGGACCCCCGAAGCAAAATGCTTGGGCCAATGCTCCCGCTCACCAGCAACTTCACCTCGGCCCACTCCTCCGCTCACCTCACAGTCAGCTGATAGGGCGTGCCGGCCTCCTGGGGGCTATCCCTAACCCTAGGTCGGCACCCGAGGGGTCCCTTTCAAGGAGACTGGAGTCGCAAAGCCAGGGATTGGGGACCCCCAGGCCCCAGCGCCAGATGCACCCTGCCACCCCGCCTCACACGGGCCACTAGGGGCACCGCCATTCATTCAGGGTGGGAGAACTGCCAGGGCCCTTCGAACCCCTACTGACCTTTGAAGGTGCCCCGAAACAAAACGCTTGGACCCAGGCTCATGTTCAACAGCACCCTCACCTCGTCCCAACTCCGCTCGATGCACAGGTGGTGTATCGGGCCTGCGGGGCTCCTGGGGGCTAACCCTAACCCTAGGTCGGCTCCCCAGGGGTACCTCCCAAGGGTCCTGGTGCCGCTACACCAGGGATCGGGGACCCCAAGCCCTAGAGCCAGACTCACCCTGCCGCAACCCCGCCACCCACGCCGTAAGGGGCGCCGCCAGTCATTCACGGCGGGAGAAGGGACAGGGCCCTGGAGAAACCAGAGACATTTGAAGCCTCCTGCGCCAAAATGCAGGGGCCCAGGCTCCCGTTCGCCAGCGCCTTTACCTATGCCCACCCACCTCTCGCCGCCCAGCCAGAGGATTGTTCCTGCCGGCCTCCTGGGTGCTAACTCTAACCCTAGGTCGGCCCACGAGGTGCCCCTCCCAAGGGGCCTGGCCCCGCAACGCTGGGGATTGGGGATCCCCGAGCCGCAGTGCGGGACTCACCCTGCCGCCCCACTGCCAACGGAGCCGCTAGGGGCGTCGCTGGTTATTCAGGGCAGGAGAAAGGGCAGGGCCCTCCGAGCCATGGCAACATTCGAAGGCCCAGGGCGCCAAAATGCTTGGGACCATGCTCCTGCTGGGCATCGCCCTCAACCTGGCCCGCACCTCCGCTCCTCGCACAGCCGGCGACTCGGGCCTGCCGGCCTCCTGGGCGCTAACCCTAACCCTAGGACAGCCCCTGAAGCTCCCTTCCTAAGGGTCCTGGCACCGCAACACCGGGCATTGGGTACCCCAAGCCCCAGCGCCGGATGCATGCTGCCGCCCCGCCCCACACTTGCCGCTAGTGGCGCCGCCATTCATTCGGGGTGGGAGAACTGGCAGGGCCCTCCGAACCCCCGCCGACATTCGAACGCACCCAGAACCAAAATGCTTGGGTCCAGGCTCATGTTCACCAGCACCTTCATTTCGGCCCAACTGTCCTCTTGATGCACAGGTGATGTATTGGGCCTGCGTGGCTCCTGGGGGCTAACCCTAACCATAGGTCGGCCCCCGAGGGGCCCTTCCCCAGGGGCCTGGCGTCGCAACGCTGGGGAAGGGGACCCCGTGCCCATGTGCCGGACTCACCCTGCTGCCCTTCAGCCACCCAAGCCGCTAGGGGACCACGGGTCAATCACGACAAGAGAACGGGCAGGGACCTCCGAGCCCGCGCTGACCTTCAAAGGCCCCACGTGCAAAAACCTTGGCTCCCATGCTCCTGCTCCCAGCGCCCTCACCTCGGCCCGCCCCTCCGCTTGATTCAGAGCCGGTGGATAGGGCCTGCCAGGCACCTGGGGACTAACCAAAACCCTAGGTCGGCCCCATGGTGCACATCCCTAGGGGCCTGGCTCTGCAACAGTGGGGATTGGTGACTCAGAGCCCCAGAGCCCGACTCACCCTGCCGCACTATCGCCACCTGGGCCGCTAGGGGCGCCGCTGGTCATTCAGGGAGAGAGAAGGGGCAGGGACTTCTGAGCCCACGGTGACCTTCAAAGGCTCCCCGCACCAAAACGCTGGTGCCCACGCTCCCACTCCCCAGCGCCCTCACCTCGGCCCGCCCTTCTACTCGCTGCACAGCAGGCAGATAGGGCCTGCTGGCCTCCTGGGGGCTAACCCTAACCCTAGGTCGGCCCCCCAGGGGCCCCTCCCAAGGGTCCTGGTGCCGCTACACCACGGATCGGGGACCCCAAGCCCCAGAGCCAGACTCACCCTGCCGCAACCCCGCCACCCACGCCGCAAGGGGCGCCGCCAGTCATTCACGGCGGGAGAAGGATCAGGGCCCTGGAGAAACCAGAGATATTTGAAGCCCCCCGCGCCAAAATGCACGGGCCCAGGCCCCGCTCGCCAGCGCCTTTACCTATGCCCACCCACCTCTCGCCGCCCAGCCAGAGGATTGGGCCTGCCGGCCTCCTGGGTGCTAACTCTAACCCTAGGTCGGCCCACGAGGAACCCCTCCCAAGGGGCCTGGCCTCGCAACGCTGGGGATTGGGGATCCCCGAGCTGCAGCGCGGGACTCACCCTGCCGCCCCACTGCCAACGGAGCCGCTAGAGGCGTCGCTGGTTATTCAGGACAGGAGAAAGGGCAGGGCCCTCCAAGCCATGGCAACATTCGAAGGCCCAGGGCGCCAAAATGCTGGGGACCACGCTCCTGCTGGACATGCCCCTCAACCCTGCCCGCACCTCCGCTCCTCGCACAGCCAGCGACTCGGGCCTGCCGGCCTCCTGGGCGCTAACCCTAACCCTAGGACAGCCCCTGAAGCTCCCTTCCTAAGGGGCCTGGAGCCGCAACGCCGGGGATTGAGGACCCCCAGGCCCCAGCGCTGGATGCACGCTGCCGCCCCGCCCCACACGGGCCGCTAGGGGCGCCGCCATTCATTCAGGGTGGGAGAACTGGAGGGCCTCCGAACCCCTGCAGACATTCGAAGGCGCACCGAACCAAAACCCTCGGGCCCAGGCTCATGTTCACCAGCACCCTCACCTCGGCCCAGCTCTCCCCTCGACGCACAGGTGGTGTATCGGGCCTGCGGGGCTCCAGGAGGCTAACCCTAACCATAGATCGGCCCCCGAGGGGCCCTTCCCAAGGGGCCTGGCGTCGCAACGCTGGGGATGGGGACCCCGAGCCCATGTGCCGGACTCACCCGGCTGCCCTTCAGCCACCCGAGCCGCTAGAGGCCCCGCCGGTCAATCAGGGCAAGAGATCGGGCAGGGCCCTCTGAGCCCATGCTGACCTTTGAAGGCTCCCCGCTCAAAAACGTTGGCTCCCAGGATCCTGCTCGCCAGCGCCCTCACCTCGGCCTGCCCCTCCGCTTGCTTCAGAGCCGGTGGATAGGGCCTGCCGGGCTCCTGGCAGCTAACCAAAACCCTAGGTCGGCCCTGTGGGGACATCCCAAGCGGCCTGGCTCTGCAATGCTGGGGATTGGTGACCCAGAGCCCCAGAGCCAGACTCACCCTGCCGCACTGTCCCCACCCAGGCCGCTAGGGGCGCCGCTGGTCATAGAGGGCGAGAGAAGGGTAGGGCCTTCCAAGCCACCGGTGACTTTCAAAGGCTCCCCGCACCAAAACGCTGGTGCCCACGCTCCCGCTCCCCAGCGCCCTCACCTCCGCCCGCCCTTCTACTCGCCGCACAGCGGGCAGATAGGGCCTGCTGGCCTCCTGGGGGCTAACCCTAACCCTAGGTCGGCCCCCCAGGGGCCCCTCGCAAGGGTCCTGCTGCCGCTACACCAGGGATCTGGGACCCCAAGCCCCAGAGCCAGACTCACCCTCCCACAATGCTGCCACCCTGGCCGCTAGGGGCGCCGCGAGACATTCAGGGTGGGAGAACTGACAGGGCCCTGGAGAAACCGGCGACATTTGAAGCCTCCCGCGCCAAATTGCAGGGGCCCACAATCCCACTCCCCAGCGCCTTTAACTCGGCCCGCCCACCTCTCGCCGCCCATCCAGAGGATCGGGCCTGCCGGCCTCAAGGGGGCTAACTCTAACCCTAGGTCGGCCCATGAGGAGCCCCTCCCAAGGGGCCTGGCACCGCAACGCCGGGGATTGGGGATCCCCGAGCCGCAGCGTGGGATTCACCCTGCCACACCACCGCCAACGGAGCCGCTAGGGGCGTCGCTGGTTATTCAGGGCAGGAGAACGGGCACGGCCCTCCGACCCATGGCAACATTCGAAGGCCCAGGACGCCAAAACGCTGGGGACCATGCTCCCGCTTGCCATTGGCCTCAACTGGGCCCGCATCTCCACTCCTCTCACAGCTGGCGGATGGGGCCTGCCGGGCTCCTGGGCGCTAATCCTAACCCTAGGACGGCCCCTGAGGGTCCTTTCCTAAGGGGCCTGGCGCCGCAACGCCAAGGATTGGGAACCCCCAAGCCCCAGCGCTGGATGCACCCTGCCGCCCCGCCCCACACGGGGCGCTAGGGGCGCCGCCATTCATTCAGGGTGGGAGAACGGGCAGGGCCCTTCGAACGCCCACCCACCTCTGAAGGCACCCTGAACCAAAACGCTTGGGCCCAGGCTCATGTTCACCAGCACCCTCACCTCGCCCAACTCTCCCCTCGACGCACAGGCGGTGTATCGGGCCTGCTGGCCTCCTGAGGGCCAACCCTAACTGTAGGTCGGCCACAGAGGGGCCCTTCCCAAGTGGCCTGGCACCACAACGCCGGGAATGGGGACCCCAACCCAAGTGCCGGTCTCAACCTGCTGCCCTTCAGGCCCCGGAGCCTCTAGGGGCCCCACCGGTCATTCAGAGCGGGAGAACGGGCAGGTCCTTCCGAGCCCCCACCTACTTTCGAAGGCGCCCCGCACCAAAACACTTGGGCTCATGCTCAGTCTCGCCAGCGCCCTCACCTCGGCCCAACCCTCCGCGTGCTGCACAGCCGCTGATCGGGTCCACCGGCTTCCTGAGGGCTAACCGTAACCCTAGATCGACCCCCGAGGGCCCCTCCCAAGGGTCCTGGCACCGCAACACCGGGGATTGTGGACCCCTGAGCCCCAGCGCCGGACTCACCCTGCCACCCTGCCGCCACCCAGGCCGCGAGGGGCGCCGCCCGTCATTCAGGGCGGGAGAACGGGTAGGGCCCTCCGAGCCCCCACCTACTTTCGAAGGCGCCCCGAATCAAAACGCTTGGGCCCAGGCTCATGTTCACCAGCACCCTCAACTCGGCCCGCACCTCCGCTCCTTGCACAGCCGGCGACTCGGGCCTGCCGGCCTCCTGGGCGCTAACTAGAACCCTAGGACGGCCCCTGAGGGTCCCTTCCTAAGGGGCCTGGCACCGCAACGCCAGGGATTGGGGACCCCCGAGCCCCAGCGCCGGACTCAACCTGCCGCCCAGCCGCCACCAGGGCGGCTGGGGGCGCCACCAGTCATTCAGGGTGGGAGAACGGGCACGGCCCTCCAAACCCCCGCCTACCTTCGAAGGCCCCCCACGCCAAAACGCCCAGGCCCATGCTCCCAATCACCACCACCCTCACCTCGGTCCGCCAGTTCACTCTCCACACAGGTTGCGAATAGGGCCTGCCGGCCTCCTGGGGGATAACCCTAACCCTAGGTCGGCCCCCCAGGGGCCCCTCCCAAGGGTCCTGGTGCCGCTACACCGGGGATCGGGGACCCCAAGCCCTAGAGCCAGACTCACCCTGCCACAACACTGCCACCCGGGCCGCTACAGGCGCCGCCGGTCATTCAGGGAGGTAAATGGCTAGGGCCCGCCGAGTCCCCGGAGACATTCGAAGGACCCCGGCGCCAAAACGCTTGGGCCCGCGCGCACGCTTGACAGAGACCTCACATCGACCCACCCTTCCATTAGCCACACAGTTGGCGGATTGAGCTTGCCGGTGTCCTGGGGGCTAACTCTAACCCTAGGCCGGCCCAGGAGGAGCCCTTCCCAAGGGGCCTGGCGCCACAACGCCGGGGATTGGGGACCCCCAAGCCTCAGCACTGGACTCATCCTGCCACCCAGCCACCACGCGGGGGCTTGGGGTGGTGCCGTTCATTCAGGGTGGGAGAATGGGCAGAGCCATCCAAGACACGAAGACCTTCAAAGGCTCCCGGGGCCAAAACAACAGGGCCCACGCTCCTGTTCACCAGCGCCCTCACCGCCGTGCGCCACTCCAGTCTCCACACAGCTGGTGAATAGGGCCTGCGGGCCTCCTAGGGGCTAAACCTAACCCTAGGTTGGCCCCGAGGGGCCCTCCCAAGGGGCCTGGCGCCACAAAGCTGGAGATTGGGGATACCGGAGCCGCAGCGCCTGACTCACCCTGCTGCCCCGCCACCACCTGGGCAGCTGGGAGCGCTGCCGGTCACTCAGGGAGGAGATTGGGCATGGCCCTGCTAGTCCCCGGAGACATTCGAAGGACCCTGGCGCCAAAACGTTTGGGCCCACGCTCCTGCTCAACAGAGGCCTCACATCGACCCACCACTCCATTTGCCGCACAGCTGGGCGATTGAGCCTGCCAGCGTCCTGGGGGCTAACCCTAACCGTAGGTCAGCCCCCGATGGGCCCCTCCCAAGGGGCCTGGCAGTGCAACGCAGTGGATTGGGGACCCCCGAGCCCCAGCGCTGGATTCACCTGCCGCCCCGCCATCACTCAGGCCTCTAGGGGCGCTTCGGTTCATTCAGGGTGGGAGAACTGGCAGGGCCCTCCATTTCCCCTGCGGCCTTCGAAGTCCCCCCGTGCAAAAAAGTTGGCTCCCACGCTCCTGCTCGCCAGCGCCCTCACCTCGGCCTGCTCCTCTGCCTGATTCAGAGCTGGTGGATAGTGCCTCCCGGGCTCCTGGGGGCTAACCGAAACCCTAGGTTGGCCCCATGGGGCACATCCCAAGGGGCCTGGCTCTGCAACGCTTGGGATTGGTGACTCAGAGCCCCAGAGCCAGACTCACCCTGCTGCACTGTCGCCACCCAGGCCACTGTGGGCGCCGCCGTTGATTCAGGGTGAAAGAAGGGGCAGGGCCTCCCGAGCACCCTGTGATCTTAAAAGGCCCCCCGCGCCAAACCGCTGGTGCCCACGCTCCCACTGCCCAGCGCCCTCACCTCAGACCGCCCCTCCGCCCATCACACAGGCAGCAGATCGGGCCTGCTGGCCTCCTGGGTGCCAACCCTAACCCTAGGACGGCCCCTGAGGGTCCCTTCCTAAGGGGCCTGGGGCCGCAAAGCAGGGCATTGAAGACCCCCGAGACCCAGCTCCGGATGCACCCTACCGCCCCGCAACACACGTGCCGCTAGGGTCGCCACCATTCATTCAGTGTTGGAGAACTGGCAGGGCCCTCCGAACTCCCTCTGACCTTCGAAGGCGCCCCGAACCAAAACGCTTTGGCCCAGGCACATGTTGACCAGCACCCTCACCTCGGCCCACCACTCCGCTCGCCGCACATGTGGTGTATCAAGCCTGCCGGCCTCCTGGGGACTAACCCTAACTGTAGGTCGGCCCCTGAGAGGCCCTTCCCGAGTGGCCTGGCACCGCAACGCTGAGGATGGGGACCCCGAGGAAATGTGCCGGACTCACCCTGCTACCCTTCAGCCACCCGAGCCGCTAGGGTCCTGCCGGTCATTCAGAGCGGGAGAACGGGCATGGCACACCGAGTCCCCGGCGACTTTCGAAGGACCCCCGAAGCAAAATGCTTGGGCCAATGCTCCCGCTCACCAGCACCTTCATCTCGGCCCACTCCTCCGCTCGCCTCACAGTCAGCTGATAGGGCGTGCCGGCCTCCTGGGGGCTATCCCTAACCCTAGGTCGGCACCCGAGGGGCCCCTTCCAAGGAGACTGGAGTCGCAAAGCCGGGGATTGGGGACCCCCAGGCCCCAGCGCCAGATGCACCCTGCCGCCCCGCCTCACACGGGCCACTAGGGGCACCGCCATTCATTCAGGGTGGGAGAACTGCCAGGGCCCTTCGAACCCCTACTGACCTTTGAAGGTGCCCCGAAACAAAACGCTTGGACCCAGGCTCATGTTCAACAGCACCCTCACCTCGTCCCAACTCCGCTCGATGCACAGGTGGTGTATCGGGCCTGCGGGGCTCCTGGGGGCTAACCCTAACCCTAGGTCGGCTCCCCAGGGGTACCTCCCAAGGGTCCTGGTGCCGCTACACCAGGGATCGGGGACCCCAAGCCCTAGAGCCAGACTCACCCTGCCGCAACCCCGCCACCCACGCCGTAAGGGGCGCCGCCAGTCATTCACGGCGGGAGAAGGGACAGGGCCCTGGAGAAACCAGAGACATTTGAAGCTTCCTGCGCCAAAATGCAGCGGCCCAGGCTCCCGTTCGCCAGCGCCTTTACCTATACCCACCCACCTCTCGCCGCCCAGCCAGAGGATTGGGCCTGCCGGCCTCCTGGGTGCTAACTCTAACCCTAGGTCGGCCCACGAGGAGCCCCTCCCAAGGGGCCTGGCCCCGCAACGCTGGGGATTGGGGATCCCCGAGCCGCAGCGCGGGACTCACCCTGCCGCCCCACTGCCAATGGAGCCGCTAGGGGCGTCGCTGGTTATTCAGGGCAGGAGAAAGGGCAGGGCCCTCCGAGCCATGGCAACATTCGAAGGCCCAGGGCGCCAAAATGCTGGGGACCACGCTCCTGCTGGGCATCGCCCTCAACCTGGCCCGCACCTCCGCTCCTCGTACAGCCGGCGACTCGGGCCTGCCGACCTCCTGGGCGCTAACCCTAACCCTAGGACAGCCCCTGAAGCTCCCTTCCTAAGGGGCCTGGAGCCGCAACGCCGGGGATTGGGGACCCCCTGGCCCCAGCGCCAGATGCACGCTGCCGCCCCGCCCCACACGGGCCGCTAGGGGCTCCGCCATTCATTCAGGGTGGGAGAACTGGAGGGCCCTCCGAACCCCTGCCGACATTGGAAGGCACACCGAACCAAAACCCTCGGGCCCAGGCTCATGTTCACCAGCACCCTCACCTCGGCCCAACTCTCCCCTCGACGCACAGGTGGTGTATCGGGCCCGCGGGGCTCCAAGAGGCTAACCCTAACCATAGATCAGCCCCCGAGGGGCCCTTCCCAAGGGGCCTGGCGTCACAACGCTGGGGATGGGGACCCCGAGCCCATGTGCGGGACTCACCCTGCTGCCCTTCAGCCACCCGAGCTGCTAGAGGCCCCGCTGGTCAATCAGGGCAGGAGATCGGGCAGGGCCCTCCGAGCCCACGCTGACCTTTGAAGGCTCCCCGCACAGAAACGTTGGCTCCCAGGATCCTGCTTGCCAGCGCCCTCACCTCGGCCCGCCCCTCCGCTTGCTTCAGAGCCGGTGGATAGGGCCTGCCGGGCTCCTGGCAGCTAACAAAACCCTAGGTCGGCCCTGTGGGGACATCCCAAGCGGCCTGGCTCTGCAATGCTGGGGATTGGTGACCCAGAGCCCCAGAGCCAGACTCACCCTGCCGCACTGTCCCCACCTGGGCCGCTAGGGGCGTCGCCGGTCATAGAGGGCGAGAGAAGGGCAGGGCCTTCCAAGCCACCGGTGACCTTCAAAGGCTCCCCGCGCCAAAACGCTGGTGCCCACGCTCCCGCTCCCCAGTGCCCTCACCTCGGCCCACACCTCTGCTCGCCTCACAGCGTGCAGATTGGGCCTCACGGTCTACTTGGGGCTAACCGTAACCCGTGGTCGGTCCCCCAGGGGCCCCTCGCAAGGGTCCTGGTGCCACTACGCCAGGGATCTGGGACCCCAAGCCCCAGAGCCAGACTCACCCTCCCACAACGCTGACACCCGGGCCGCTAGGGGCGCCGCCAGTCATTCAGGGTGGGAGAACTGACAGGGCCCTGGAGAAACCGGCGACATTTGAAGCCTCCCGCGCCAAATTGCAGGGGCCCACAATCCCACTCCCCAAGCCTTTACCTCGGCCCGCCCACCTCTCGCCGCCCATCCAGAGGATCGGGCCTGCCGGCCTCAACGGGGCTAACTCTAACCCTAGTTCGGCCCATGAGGAGCCCCTCCCAAGGGGCCTGGCACCGCAACGCCGGGGATTGGGGATCCCCGAGCCGCAGCGTGGGATTCACCCTGCCACCCCACCGCCAACGGAGACGCTAGGGGCGTCGCTGGTTATTCAGGGCAGGAGAATGGGCACGGCCCTCCGACCCATGGCAACATTCGAAGGCCCAGGACGCCAAAACGCTGGGGACCATGCTCCCGCTTACAATTGGCCTCAACTGGGCCCGCATCTCCACTCCTCGCACAGCTGGCGGATGGGGCCTGCCGGGCTCCTGGGCGCTAATCCTAACCCTAGGACGGCCCCTGAGGGTCCTTTCCTAAGGGGCCTGGCGCCGCAACGCCAAGGATTGGGAACCCCCAAGCCCCAGCGCTGGATGCACCCTGCCGCCCCGCCCCACACGGGGCGCTAGGGGCGCCGCCATTCATTCAGGGTGGGAGAACGGGCAGGGCCCTTCGAACGCCCACCCACCTCTGAAGGCACCCTGAACCAAAACGCTTGGGCCCAGGCTCATGTTCACCAGCACCCTCACCTCGCCCAACTCTCCCCTCGACGCACAGGTGGTGTATCGGGCCTGCTGGCTTCCTGAGGGCCAACCCTAACTGTAGGTCGGCCACGGAGGGACCCTTCCCAAGTGGCCTGGCGCCACAACGCCGGGAATGGGGACCCCAACCCAAGTGCCGGTCTCAACCTGCTGCCCTTCAGGCCCCGGAGCCTCTAGGGGCCCCACCGGTCATTCAGAGCGGGAGAATTGGCAGGTCCTTCCGAGCCCCCACCTACTTTCGAAGGCGCCCCGAATCAAAACGCTTGGGCCCAGGCTCATGTTCACCAGCACCCTCAACTCGGCCCGCAGCTCCGCTCCTTGCACAGCCGGCGACTCGGGCCTGCCGGCCTCCTGGGCGCTAACTAGAACCCTAGGACGGCCCCTGAGGGTCCCTTCCTAAGGGGCCTGGCACCGCAATGCCGGGCATTGGGGACCCCCAAGCCCCAGCGCCGGGTGCACGCTGCCGCCCCGCCCCACACGGGCCGCTAGTGGCGCCGACATTCATTCGGGGTGGGATACCTGACAGGGCCCTCCGAATCCCCGCCGACCTTCGAAGGCGCCCAGAAAGAAAACGCTTGGGTCTAGGCTCATGTTCACCAGCACCCTCACTTCGGCCCAACTGTCCTCTCGATGCACAGGTGGTGTATCGGGCCTGCGTGGCTCCTGGGGGCTAACCCTAACCATAGGTCGGGCCCCGAGGGGCCCTTCCCCAGGGGCCTGGCGTCGCAACGCTGGGGATGGGGACCCCGTGCCCAAGTGACGGACTCACCCTGCTGCCCTTCAGCCACCCAAGCCGCTAGGGGACCACGGGTCAATCAGGACAAGAGAACGGGCAGGGACCTCCGAGCCCGCGCTGACCTTCAAAGGCCCCACGTGCAAAAACCTTGGCTCCCATGCTCCTGCTCCCAGCGCCCTCACCTCGGCCCGCCCCTCCGCTTGATTCAGAGCCGGTGGATACGGCCTGCCAGGCTCCTGGGGGCTAACCAAAACCCTAGGTAGGCCCCGTGGGGCACATCCCTAGGGGCCTGGCTCTGCAAAGCTGGGGATTGGTGACTCAGAGCCCCAGAGCCAACTCACCCTGCCGCACTATCGCCACCTGGGCCGCTAGGGGCGCCGCAGGTCATTCAGGGAGAGAGAAGGGGCAGGGACTTCTGAGCCCATGGTGACCTTCAAAGGCTTCCCGCACCAAAACGCTGGTGCCCACGCTCCCACTCCCCAGCGCCCTCACCTCGGCCCGCCCTTCTACTCGCCGCACAGCGGGCAGATAGGGCCTGCTGGCCTCCTGGGGGCTAACCCTAACCCTAGGTCGGCCCCCCAGGGGCCCCTCCGAAGGGTTTTGGTGCCACTACGCCAGGGATCTGGAACCCCAAGCCCCAAAGCCAGACTCACCCTCCCACAACGCTGCCACCCGGGCCGCGAGGGGCGCCGCCGGTCATTCAGGGCGGGAGAACTGACAGGGCCCTGGAGAAACCGGCGACACTTGAAGCCTCCCACCCCAAAATGCAGGGGCCCACAATCCCGCACCCCAGCGCCTTTACCTCGGCCCGCCCACCTCTCACCGCCCAGCCAGAGGATCTGGCCTGGCGGCCTTACGGGGGCTAACTCTAACCCTGGGTCGGCCCACGAGGAGCCCCTCCCAAGGGGCCTGGCAACACCACGCCGGGGATTGGGGATCCCCGAGCCGCAGCCTGGGATTCACCCTGCCGCCCCACCGCCAACGGAGCCGCTAGGGGCGTTGCTGGTTCTTCAGGGCAGGAGAAAGGGCAGGGCCCTCCGAGCCATGGCAACATTCAAAGGCCCAGGACGCCAAAACGCTGGGGCCCACGCTCCCGCTCGCCATCGCCCTCAACTCGGCCTGCATCTCCACTCCTCGCACGGCCGGCGGATCGGGCCTGTCGGCCTCCTGGGCGCTAACCCTAAACCTAGGACGGCCCCGAGGGTCGCTTCCTAAGGGGCCTGGCGCCGCAATGCCGAGGATTGGGAACACCCAAGCGCCAGCGCTGGATGCACCCTGCCGCCCCGCCCCACACGTGCCGCTAGGGGCGCCGCCATTCATTCAGGGTGGGAGAACGGGCAGGGCCCTTCGAACCCCCGCCGACCTTCAAAGGCGCCCCGAACCAAAACGCTTGGGCCCGGGCTCATGTTCACCAGCACCCTCACCTCGGCCCAACTCTCCGCTCGACGCACAGGCGGTGTATCGGGCCTGCTGGCCTCCTGGGGGCTAACCCTAACTGTAGGTCGGCCACGGAGGGGCCCTTCCCAAGTGGCTGGCGCCACAACGCCGGGAATGGGGACCCCAACCCAAGTGCCGGACTCACCCTGCTGCCCTTCAGGCACCGGAGCCTCTAGGGGCCCCGCCGGTCATTCAGAGCGGGAGAACGGGCAGGTCCCTCCGAGCCCCCACCGACCTTCGAAGGCCC
Source organism: Ursus arctos (assembly GCF_023065955.2). Classification (NCBI taxonomy): domain Eukaryota; kingdom Metazoa; phylum Chordata; class Mammalia; order Carnivora; family Ursidae; genus Ursus; species Ursus arctos. The sequence continues at coordinate 18,005 of NW_026622986.1, forward strand.
CCCGCACTAAAACGCCTGGGCTCATGCTCAGTCTCGCCAGCGCCCTCACCTCGGCCCAACCCTCCGCGTGCCGCACAGCCGCTGATCGGGTCCACCGGCCTCCTGGGGGCTAACCGTAACCCTGGATCGACCCCCGAGGGGCCCCTCCCAAGGGATCTGGCGCCTCAACGCTGGGGATTGGGGACTCCCGAGCCTCAGCACTGGACTCACCCTGCCACCCAGCCGCCACCCGGGGGCTTGGGGTGGTGCCGTTCATTCAGGCCGGGAGCACGGGCAGGGCCCTCCAAGACACGGCGACCTTCAAAGGCCCCCCCGCGCCAAAACACCCGGGCCCACGCTCCCGCTCACCAGTGCCCTCACCTCGGTCCGCCACTCCAGTCTCCACACAGCTGGCGAATAGGGCCTGCCGGCATCCTAGGGGCTAAACCTAACCCTAGGTCAGCCTCCGAGGGGCCCCTCCCAAGGGGCCTGGCGCCGCAACGCGGTGGACTGGGGACCCCCGAGCCCTATGCCCGGACTTACATGTCGCCCCGCCGCCACCTGGGCTGCTAGGGGCGCCGCCGGTCATTCAGGGAGGAGAATGGGCAGGGCCCGCCGAGTCCCCGGAGACATTCGAAGGCCCCCGGTGCCAAAACGCTTGGGCCCAGGCTCTTGCTCGCCGGCGCCCTCACCTCGGCCCGCCCCTCTGCTCCACGCACAGCGGGCGGATCCCGCCTGCCGGCCTCCCGGGTGCTAACCCTAACCCTAGGTCGGCCACCCAGGGGCCCCTCCCAAGGGTCCTGGTGCCGCTTCGCCGGGGATCGGGAACCTCAAGCCCCAGAGCCACACTCACCCTACCGCAACGCCGCCATCCAGGCCGCTAGGAGCACTGAGGGTCATTCAGGGCGAGAGAAGGGGCAGGGCCTTCCGAGCCCCCGGTGGCCTTCAAAGGCTCCCCGTGCCAAAACGCTGGTGCCCACGCTCCCGCTCCCCAACGCCCTCACCTCGCCCCGCCCTCCGCTCCCCGGACAGTGGCCGGATCCCACCTGCCGGCCTCCTGGGGGCTAACCCTAACCCTAGGTCAGCCACCCAGGGGCCCCTCCCAAGGGTCCTGGTGCCGCTACACTGGGGATCAGGGACCCCAAGACCCAGAGCCAGACTCACCCTGCCGCAACGTCACCACCCGGGCCGCTAGTGGCGCCGCCCGTCATTCAGGGCTGGAGAAGGGACAGGGCCCTGGAGAAACCGGCGAGATTTGAAGCCTCCTGCGCCAAAATGCAGGGGCCCACGCTCCCGATCACCAGCGCCTTTACCTCGGGCCGCCCACCTCTCGCCGCCCAGCCAGAGGATTGGGCCTGCTGGCCTCCTGGGTGCTAACTCTAAACCTAGGTCTGCCCACGAGGAGCCCCTCCCAAGAGGCCTGGCCCCGCAACGCTGGGGATTGGGGATCCCCGAGCCGCAGCATGGACTCGCCCTGCCGCTCCACCGCCAAGGGAGCTGCTAAGGGCGCCGCTGGTTATTCAGGGCAGGAGAACGGGCAGGGCCCTTTGAGCCATGGCAACAGTCGAAGGCCCAGGGCGCCAAAACGCTGGGGACCACGCTCCCGCTCTGCATCACCCTCAACTCGGCCCGCACCTCCGCTCTTCGCAGAGCCAGCGACTCGGGCCTGCTGGCCTCCTGGGAGCTAACCCTAACCCTAGGACAGCCCCTGAAGGTCCCTTCCTAAGGGGCCTGGCGCTGCAACGCCAGGGATTGGGGGCCCCCAAGCCCCAGCGCCGGATGCACGCTGCCACTCCAATGCACACAGGCCGCTAGGGGCGCCGCCATTCATTCAGGGTGGGAGAACTGGCAGGGCCCTCCGAACCCCTGCCGACCTTCGAAGGCGCACCGAACCAAAACGCTTGGGCCCGGGCTCATGTTCACCAGCACCCTCACCTCGGCCCAACTCTCCGCTCGACGCACAGGTGGTGTATCGGGCCTGCGGGGCTCCTGGAGGCTAACCCTAACCATAGGTCGGCCACCGAGGGGCACTTCCCAAGGGGCCTGGCGTCGCAACGCTGTGGATGGGGACCCCGAGCTCGTGTGCCGCACTCCCCCTGCTGCCCTTCAGCCACCCGAGCCGCTAGAGGCCCCGCCGGTCAATCAGGGCAAGAGATCGGGCAGGGCCCTCCGAGCCCACGCTGACCTTTGAAGGCTCCCCGCGCAAAAACGTTGGCTCCCAGGATCCTGCTCGCCAGCGCCCTCACCTAGGCCCACCCCACCGCTTGCTTCAGAGCCGGTGGATAGGGCCTGCCGGGCTCCTGGCAGCTAACCAAAACCCTAGGTCGGCCCTGAGGGGACATCCCAAGCGGCCTGGCTCTGCAATGCTGGGGATTGGTGACTCAGAGCCCCAGAGCCGGACTTACCCTGCCGCACTGTCCCCACCTGGGCCGCTAGGGGCGCCGCGGGTCATAGAGGGCGAGAGAAGGGCAGGGCCTTCTGAGTCCCCGGGGACCTTCAAAGGCTCCCCGTGCCAAAACGCCGGTGCCCACGCTCCCGCTCCCCAGCGCCTTCACCTCGGGCCGCACCTCAGCTCGCCGCACAGTGTGCGGTTGGGCCTGACGGTCTCCTGGGGGCTAACCCTAACCCTAGGTCGGCCCCCCAGGGACCCCTCCGAAGGGTTTTGGTGCCACTATGCCAGGGATCTGGAACCCCAAGCCCCAAAGCCAGACTCACCCTCCCACAACGCTGCCACCCGGGCCGCGAGGGGCGCCGCCGGTCATTCAGGGCGGGAGAACTGACAGGGCCCTGGAGAAACCGGCGACACTTGAAGCCTCCCACCCCAAAATGCAGGGGCCCACAATCCCGCACCCCAGCGCCTTTACCTCGGCCCGCCCACCTCTCACCGCCCAGCCAGAGGATCTGGCCTGGCGGCCTTACGGGGGCTAACTCTAACCCTGGGTCGGCCCACGAGGAGCCCCTCCCAAGGGGCCTGGCACCACAACGCCGGGGATTGGGGATCCCCGAGCCGCAGCCTGGGATTCACCCTGCCGCCCCACCGCCAACGGAGCCGCTAGGGGCGTTGCTGGTTCTTCAGGGCAGGAGAAAGGGCAGGGCCCTCCGAGCCATGGCAACATTCAAAGGCCCAGGACGCCAAAACGCTGGGGCCCACGCTCCCGCTCGCCATCGCCCTCAACTCGGCCTGCATCTCCACTCCTCGCACGGCCGGCGGATCGGGCCTGCCGGCCTCCTGGGCGCTAACCCTAACCCTAGGACGGCCCCGAGGGTCGCTTCCTAAGGGGCCTGGCGCCGCAACGCCGAGGATTGGGAACACCCAAGCGCCAGCGCTGGATGCACCCTGCCGCCCCGCCCCACACGTGCCGCTAGGGGCGCCGCCATTCATTCAGGGTGGGAGAACGGGCAGGGCCCTTCGCACACCCGCCGACCTTCAAAGGCGCCCCGAACCAAAACGCTTGGGCCCGGGCTCATGTTCACCAGCACCCTCACCTCGGCCCAACTCTCCGCTCGACGCACAGGCGGTGTATCGGGCCTGCTGGCCTCCTGGGGGCTAACCCTAACTGTAGGTCGGCCACGGAGGGGCCCTTCCCAAGTGGCTGGCGCCACAACGCCGGGAATGGGGACCCCAACCCAAGTGCCGGACTCACCCTGCTGCCCTTCAGGCACCGGAGCCTCTAGGGGCCCCGCCGGTCATTCAGAGCGGGAGAACGGGCAGGTCCCTCCGAGCCCCCACCGACCTTCGAAGGCCCCCCGCACTAAAACGCCTGGGCTCATGCTCAGTCTCGCCAGCGCCCTCACCTCGGCCCAACCCTCCGCGTGCCGCACAGCCGCTGATCGGGTCCACCGGCCTCCTGGGGGCTAACCGTAACCCTGGATCGACCCCCGAGGGGCCCCTCCCAAGGGATCTGGCGCCGCAACGCTGGGGATTGGGGACCCCCGAGCCTCAGCACTGGACTCACCCTGCCACCCAGCCGCCACCCGGGGGCTTGGGGTGGTGCCGTTCATTCAGGCCGGGAGCACGGGCAGGGCCCTCCAAGACACGGCGACCTTCAAAGGCCCCCCCGCGCCAAAACACCCGGGCCCACGCTCCCGCTCACCAGTGCCCTCACCTCGGTCCGCCACTCCAGTCTCCACACAGCTGGCGAATAGGGCCTGCCGGCATCCTAGGGGCTAAACCTAACCCTAGGTCAGCCTCCGAGGGGCCCCTCCCAAGGGGCCTGGCGCCGCAACGCGGTGGACTGGGGACCCCCGAGCCCTATGCCCGGACTTACATGTCGCCCCGCCGCCACCTGGGCTGCTAGGGGCGCCGCCGGTCATTCAGGGAGGAGAATGGGCAGGGCCCGCCGAGTCCCCGGAGACATTCGAAGGCCCCCGGTGCCAAAACGCTTGGGCCCAGGCTCTTGCTCGCCGGCGCCCTCACCTCGGCCCGCCCCTCTGCTCCACGCACAGCGGGCGGATCCCGCCTGCCGGCCTCCCGGGTGCTAACCCTAACCCTAGGTCGGCCACCCAGGGGCCCCTCCCAAGGGTCCTGGTGCCGCTTCGCCGGGGATCGGGAACCTCAAGCCCCAGAGCCACACTCACCCTACCGCAACGCCGCCATCCAGGCCGCTAGGAGCACTGAGGGTCATTCAGGGCGAGAGAAGGGGCAGGGCCTTCCGAGCCCCCGGTGGCCTTCAAAGGCTCCCCGTGCCAAAACGCTGGTGCCCACGCTCCCGCTCCCCAACGCCCTCACCTCGCCCCGCCCTCCGCTCCCCGGACAGTGGCCGGATCCCACCTGCCGGCCTCCTGGGGGCTAACCCTAACCCTAGGTCAGCCACCCAGGGGCCCCTCCCAAGGGTCCTGGTGCCGCTACCCTGGGGATCAGGGACCCCAAGACCCAGAGCCAGACTCACCCTGCCGCAACGTCGCCACCCGGGCCGCTAGTGGCGCCGCCCGTCATTCAGGGCGGGAGAAGGGACAGGGCCCTGGAGAAACCGGCGAGATTTGAAGCCTCCTGCGCCAAAATGCAGGGGCCCACGCTCCCGATCACCAGCGCCTTTACCTCGGGCCGCCCACCTCTCGCCGCCCAGCCAGAGGATTGGGCCTGCTGGCCTCCTGGGTGCTAACTCTAAACCTAGGTCTGCCCACGAGGAGCCCCTCCCAAGAGGCCTGGCCCCGCAACGCTGGGGATTGGGGATCCCCGAGCCGCAGCATGGACTCGCCCTGCCGCTCCACCGCCAAGGGAGCTGCTAAGGGCGCCGCTGGTTATTCAGGGCAGGAGAACGGGCAGGGCCCTTTGAGCCATGGCAACAGTCGAAGGCCCAGGGCGCCAAAACGCTGGGGACCACGCTCCCGCTCTGCATCACCCTCAACTCGGCCCACACCTCCGCTCTTCGCAGAGCCAGCGACTCGGGCCTGCTGGCCTCCTGGGAGCTAACCCTAACCCTAGGACAGCCCCTGAAGGTCCCTTCCTAAGGGGCCTGGCGCCGCAACGCCAGGGATTGGGGGCCCCCAAGCCCCAGCACCGGATGCACGTTGCCACTCCAATGCACACAGGCCGCTAGGGGCGCCGCCATTCATTCAGGGTGGGAGAACTGGCAGGGCCCTCCGAACCCCTGCCGACCTTCGAAGGCGCACCGAACCAAAACGCTTGGGCCCAGGCTCATGTTCACCAGCACCCTCACCTCGGCCCAACTCTCCGCTCGACGCACAGGTGGTGTATCGGGCCTGCGGGGCTCCTGGAGGCTAACCCTAACCATAGGTCGGCCACCGAGGGGCACTTCCCAAGGGGCCTGGCGTCCCAACGCTGGGGATGGGGACCCCGAGCTCATGTGCCGCACTCCCCCTGCTGCCCTTCAGCCACCCGAGCCGCTAGAGGCCCCGCCGGTCAATCAGGGCAAGAGATCGGGCAGGGCCCTCCGAGCCCACGCTGACCTTTGAAGGCTCCCCGCGCAAAAACGTTGGCTCCCAGGATCCTGCCCGCCAGCGCCCTCACCTAGGCCCACCCCACCGCTTGCTTCAGAGCCGGTGGATAGGGCCTGCCGGGCTCCTGGCAGCTAACCAAAACCCTAGGTCGGCCCTGAGGGGACATCCCAAGCGGCCTGGCTCTGCAATGCTGGGGATTGGTGACTCAGAGCCCCAGAGCCGGACTCACCCTGCCGCACTGTCCCCACCTGGGCCGCTAGGGGCGCCGCGGGTCATAGAGGGCGAGAGAAGGGCAGGGCCTTCTGAGTCCCCGGGGACCTTCAAAGGCTCCCCGTGCCAAAACGCCGGTGCCCACGCTCCCGCTCCCCAGCGCCTTCACCTCGGGCCGCACCTCAGCTCGCCGCACAGTGTGCGGTTGGGCCTGACGGTCTCCTGGGGGCTAACCCTAACCCTAGGTCGGCCCCCCAGGGGCCCCTCCCAAGGGTTTTGGTGCCACTACGCCAGGGATCTGGAACCCCAAGCCCCAAAGCCAGACTCACCCTCCCACAACGCTGCCACCCGGGCCGCGAGGGGTGCCGCCGGTCATTCAGGGCGGGAGAACTGACAGGGCCCTGGAGAAACCGGCGACATTTGAAGCCTCCCACCCCAAAATGCAGGGGCCCACAATCCCGCACCCCAGCGCCTTTACCTCGGCCCGCCCACCTCTCACCGCCCAGCCAGAGGATCGGGCCTGGCGGCCTTACGGGGGCTAACTCTAACCCTGGGTCGGCCCACGAGGAGCCCCTCCCAAGGGGCCTGGCACCACCACGCCGGGGATTGGGGATCCCCGAGCCGCAGCCTGGGATTCACCCTGCCGCCCCACCGCCAACGGAGCCGCTAGGGGCGTTGCTGGTTCTTCAGGGCAGGAGAAAGGGCAGGGCCCTCCGAGCCATGGCAACATTCAAAGGCCCAGGACGCCAAAACGCTGGGGCCCACGCGCCCGCTCGCCATCGCCCTCAACTCGGCCTGCATCTCCACTCCTCGCACAGCCGGCGGATCGGGCCTGCCGGCCTCCTGGGCGCTAACCCTAACCCTAAGACGACCCCGAGGGTCGCTTCCTAAGGGGCCTGGCGCCGCAACGCCGAGGATTGGGAACACCCAAGCGCCAGCGCTGGATGCACCCTGCCGCCCCGCCCCACACGTGCCGCTAGGGGCGCCGCCATTCATTCAGGGTGGGAGAACGGGCAGGGCCCTTCGCACACCCGCCGACCTTCAAAGGCGCCCCGAACCAAAACGCTTGGGCCCGGGCTCATGTTCACCAGCACCCTCACCTCGGCCCAACTCTCCGCTCGACGCACAGGCGGTGTATCGGGCCTGCTGGCCTCCTGGGGGCTAACCCTAACTGTAGGTCAGCCACGGAGGGGCCCTTCCCAAGTGGCTGGCGCCACAACGCCGGGAATGGGGACCCCAACCCAAGTGCCGGACTCACCCTGCTGCCCTTCAGGCACCGGAGCCTCTAGGGGCCCCGCCGGTCATTCAGAGCGGGAGAACGGGCAGGTCCCTCCGAGCCCCCACCGACCTTCGAAGGCCCCCCGCACTAAAACGCCTGGGCTCATGCTCAGTCTCGCCAGCGCCCTCACCTCGGCCCAACCCTCCGCGTGCCGCACAGCCGCTGATCGGGTCCACCGGCCTCCTGGGGGCTAACCGTAACCCTGGATCGACCCCCGAGGGGCCCCTCCCAAGGGATCTGGCGCCGCAACGCTGGGGATTGGGGACCCCCGAGCCTCAGCACTGGACTCACCCTGCCACCCAGCCGCCACCCGGGGGCTTGGGGTGGTGCCGTTCATTCAGGCCGGGAGCACGGGCAGGGCCCTCCAAGACACGGCGACCTTCAAAGGCCCCCCCGCGCCAAAACACCCGGGCCCACGCTCCCGCTCACCAGTGCCCTCACCTCGGTCCGCCACTCCAGTCTCCACACAGCTGGCGAATAGGGCCTGCCGGCATCCTAGGGGCTAAACCTAACCCTAGGTCAGCCTCCGAGGGGCCCCTCCCAAGGGGCCTGGCGCCGCAACGCGGTGGACTGGGGACCCCCGAGCCCTATGCCCGGACTTACATGTCGCCCCGCCGCCACCTGGGCTGCTAGGGGCGCCGCCGGTCATTCAGGGAGGAGAATGGGCAGGGCCCGCCGAGTCCCCGGAGACATTCGAAGGCCCCCGGTGCCAAAACGCTTGGGCCCAGGCTCTTGCTCGCCGGCGCCCTCACCTCGGCCCGCCCCTCTGCTCCACGCACAGCGGGCGGATCCCGCCTGCCGGCCTCCCGGGTGCTAACCCTAACCCTAGGTCGGCCACCCAGGGGCCCCTCCCAAGGGTCCTGGTGCCGCTTCGCCGGGGATCGGGAACCTCAAGCCCCAGAGCCACACTCACCCTACCGCAACGCCGCCATCCAGGCCGCTAGGAGCACTGAGGGTCATTCAGGGCGAGAGAAGGGGCAGGGCCTTCCGAGCCCCCGGTGGCCTTCAAAGGCTCCCCGTGCCAAAACGCTGGTGCCCACGCTCCCGCTCCCCAACGCCCTCACCTCGCCCCGCCCTCCGCTCCCCGGACAGTGGCCGGATCCCACCTGCCGGCCTCCTGGGGGCTAACCCTAACCCTAGGTCAGCCACCCAGGGGCCCCTCCCAAGGGTCCTGGTGCCGCTACCCTGGGGATCAGGGACCCCAAGACCCAGAGCCAGACTCACCCTGCCGCAACGTCGCCACCCGGGCCGCTAGTGGCGCCGCCCGTCATTCAGGGCGGGAGAAGGGACAGGGCCCTGGAGAAACCGGCGAGATTTGAAGCCTCCTGCGCCAAAATGCAGGGGCCCACGCTCCCGATCACCAGCGCCTTTACCTCGGGCCGCCCACCTCTCGCCGCCCAGCCAGAGGATTGGGCCTGCTGGCCTCCTGGGTGCTAACTCTAAACCTAGGTCTGCCCACGAGGAGCCCCTCCCAAGAGGCCTGGCCCCGCAACGCTGGGGATTGGGGATCCCCGAGCCGCAGCATGGACTCACCCTGCCGCTCCACCGCCAAGGGAGCTGCTAAGGGCGCCGCTGGTTATTCAGGGCAGGAGAACGGGCAGGGCCCTTTGAGCCATGGCAACAGTCGAAGGCCCAGGGCGCCAAAACGCTGGGGACCACGCTCCCGCTCTGCATCACCCTCAACTCGGCCCGCACCTCCGCTCTTCGCAGAGCCAGCGACTCGGGCCTGCTGGCCTCCTGGGAGCTAACCCTAACCCTAGGACAGCCCCTGAAGGTCCCTTCCTAAGGGGCCTGGCGCCGCAACGCCAGGGATTGGGGGCCCCCAAGCCCCAGCACCGGATGCACGTTGCCACTCCAATGCACACAGGCCGCTAGGGGCGCCGCCATTCATTCAGGGTGGGAGAACTGGCAGGGCCCTCCGAACCCCTGCCGACCTTCGAAGGCGCACCGAACCAAAACGCTTGGGCCCAGGCTCATGTTCACCAGCACCCTCACCTCGGCCCAACTCTCCGCTCGACGCACAGGTGGTGTATCGGGCCTGCGGGGCTCCTGGAGGCTAACCCTAACCATAGGTCGGCCACCGAGGGGCACTTCCCAAGGGGCCTGGCGTCCCAACGCTGGGGATGGGGACCCCGAGCTCATGTGCCGCACTCCCCCTGCTGCCCTTCAGCCACCCGAGCCGCTAGAGGCCCCGCCGGTCAATCAGGGCAAGAGATCGGGCAGGGCCCTCCGAGCCCACGCTGACCTTTGAAGGCTCCCCGCGCAAAAACGTTGGCTCCCAGGATCCTGCCCGCCAGCGCCCTCACCTAGGCCCACCCCACCGCTTGCTTCAGAGCCGGTGGATAGGGCCTGCCGGGCTCCTGGCAGCTAACCAAAACCCTAGGTCGGCCCTGAGGGGACATCCCAAGCGGCCTGGCTCTGCAATGCTGGGGATTGGTGACTCAGAGCCCCAGAGCCGGACTCACCCTGCCGCACTGTCCCCACCTGGGCCACTATGGGCGCCGCGGGTCATAGAGGGCGAGAGAAGGGCAGGGCCTTCTGAGTCCCCGGGGACCTTCAAAGGCTCCCCGTGCCAAAACGCCGGTGCCCACGCTCCCACTCCCCAGCGCCTTCACCTCGGGCCGCACCTCAGCTCGCCGCACAGTGTGCGGTTGGGCCTGACGGTCTCCTGGGGGCTAACCCTAACCCAAGGTCGGCCCCCCAGGGACCCCTCCCAAGGGTTTTGGTGCCACTACGCCAGGGATCTGGAACCCCAAGCCCCAAAGCCAGACTCACCCTCCCACAACGCTGCCACCCGGGCCGCGAGGGGTGCCGCCGGTCATTCAGGGCGGGAGAACTGACAGGGCCCTGGAGAAACCGGCGACATTTGAAGCCTCCCACCCCAAAATGCAGGGGCCCACAATCCCGCACCCCAGCGCCTTTACCTCGGCCCGCCCACCTCTCACCGCCCAGCCAGAGGATCGGGCCTGGCGGCCTTACGGGGGCTAACTCTAACCCTGGGTCGGCCCACGAGGAGCCCCTCCCAAGGGGCCTGGCACCACCACGCCGGGGATTGGGGATCCCCGAGCCGCAGCCTGGGATTCACCCTGCCGCCCCACCGCCAACGGAGCCGCTAGGGGCGTTGCTGGTTCTTCAGGGCAGGAGAAAGGGCAGGGCCCTCCGAGCCATGGCAACATTCAAAGGCCCAGGACGCCAAAACGCTGGGGCCCACGCGCCCGCTCGCCATCGCCCTCAACTCGGCCTGCATCTCCACTCCTCGCACAGCCGGCGGATCGGGCCTGCCGGCCTCCTGGGCGCTAACCCTAACCCTAGGACGGCCCCGAGGGTCGCTTCCTAAGGGGCCTGGCGCCGCAACGCCGAGGATTGGGAACACCCAAGCGCCAGCGCTGGATGCACCCTGCCGCCCCGCCCCACACGTGCCGCTAGGGGCGCCGCCATTCATTCAGGGTGGGAGAAAGGGCAGGGCCCTTCGCACACCCGCCGACCTTCAAAGGCGCCCCGAACCAAAACGCTTGGGCCCGGGCTCATGTTCACCAGCACCCTCACCTCGGCCCAACTCTCCGCTCGACGCACAGGCGGTGTATCGGGCCTGCTGGCCTCCTGGGGGCTAACCCTAACTGTAGGTCGGCCACGGAGGGGCCTTTCCCAAGTGGCTGGCGCCACAACGCCGGGAATGGGGACCCCAACCCAAGTGCCGGACTCACCCTGCTGCCCTTCAGGCACCGGAGCCTCTAGGGGCCCCGCCGGTCATTCAGAGCGGGAGAACGGGCAGGTCCCTCCGAGCCCCCACCGACCTTCGAAGGCCCCCCGCACTAAAACGCCTGGGCTCATGCTCAGTCTCGCCAGCGCCCTCACCTCGGCCCAACCCTCCGCGTGCCGCACAGCCGCTGATCGGGTCCACCGGCCTCCTGGGGGCTAACCGTAACCCCGGATCGACCCCCGAGGGGCCCCTCCCAAGGGATCTGGCGCCGCAACGCTGGGGATTGGGGACCCCCGAGCCTCAGCACTGGACTCACCCTGCCACCCAGCCGCCACCCGGGGGCTTGGGGTGGTGCCGTTCATTCAGGCCGGGAGCACGGGCAGGGCCCTCCAAGACACGGCGACCTTCAAAGGCCCCCCCGCGCCAAAACACCCGGGCCCACGCTCCCGCTCACCAGTGCCCTCACCTCGGTCCGCCACTCCAGTCTCCACACAGCTGGCGAATAGGGCCTGCCGGCATCCTAGGGGCTAAACCTAACCCTAGGTCAGCCTCCGAGGGGCCCCTCCCAAGGGGCCTGGCGCCGCAACGCGGTGGACTGGGGACCCCCGAGCCCTATGCCCGGACTTACATGTCGCCCCGCCGCCACCTGGGCTGCTAGGGGCGCCGCCGGTCATTCAGGGAGGAGAATGGGCAGGGCCCGCCGAGTCCCCGGAGACATTCGAAGGCCCCCGGTGCCAAAACGCTTGGGCCCAGGCTCTTGCTCGCCGGCGCCCTCACATCGGCCCGCCCCTCTGCTCCACGCACAGCGGGCGGATCCCGCCTGCCGGCCTCCCGGGTGCTAACCCTAACCCTAGGTCGGCCACCCAGGGGCCCCTCCCAAGGGTCCTGGTGCCGCTTCGCCGGGGATCGGGAACCTCAAGCCCCAGAGCCACACTCACCCTACCGCAACGCCGCCATCCAGGCCGCTAGGAGCACTGAGGGTCATTCAGGGCGAGAGAAGGGGCAGGGCCTTCCGAGCCCCCGGTGGCCTTCAAAGGCTCCCCGTGCCAAAACGCTGGTGCCCACGCTCCCGCTCCCCAACACCCTCACCTCGCCCCGCCCTCCGCTCCCCGGACAGTGGCCGGATCCCACCTGCTGGCCTCCTGGGGGCTAACCCTAACCCTAAGTCAGCCACCCAGGGGCCCCTCCCAAGGGTCCTGGTGCCGCTACCCTGGGGATCAGGGACCCCAAGACCCAGAGCCAGACTCACCCTGCCGCAACGTCCCCACCCGGGCCGCTAGTGGCGCCGCCCGTCATTCAGGGCGGGAGAAGGGACAGGGCCCTGGAGAAACCGGCGAGATTTGAAGCCTCCTGCGCCAAAATGCAGGGGCCCACGCTCCCGATCACCAGCGCCTTTACCTCGGGCCGCCCACCTCTCGCCGCCCAGCCAGAGGATTGGGCCTGCTGGCCTCCTGGGTGCTAACTCTAAACCTAGGTCTGCCCACGAGGAGCCCCTCCCAAGAGGCCTGGCCCCGCAACGCTGGGGATTGGGGATCCCCGAGCCGCAGCATGGACTCACCCTGCCGCTCCACCGCCAAGGGAGCTGCTAAGGGCGCCGCTGGTTATTCAGGGCAGGAGAACGGGCAGGGCCCTTTGAGCCATGGCAACAGTCGAAGGCCCAGGGCGCCAAAACGCTGGGGACCACGCTCCCGCTCTGCATCACCCTCAACTCGGCCCGCACCTCCGCTCTTCGCAGAGCCAGCGACTCGGGCCTGCTGGCCTCCTGGGAGCTAACCCTAACCCTAGGACAGCCCCTGAAGGTCCCTTCCTAAGGGGCCTGGCGCCGCAACGCCAGGGATTGGGGGCCCCCAAGCCCCAGCGCCGGATGCACGCTGCCACTCCAATGCACACAGGCCGCTAGGGGCGCCGCCATTCATTCAGGGTGGGAGAACTGGCAGGGCCCTCCGAACCCCTGCCGACCTTCGAAGGCGCACCGAACCAAAACGCTTGGGCCCAGGCTCATGTTCACCAGCACCCTCACCTCGGCCCAACTCTCCGCTCGACGCACAGGTGGTGTATCGGGCCTGCGGGGCTCCTGGAGGCTAACCCTAACCATAGGTCGGCCATCGAGGGGCACTTCCCAAGGGGCCTGGCGTCGCAACGCTGCGGATGGGGACCCCGAGCTCATGTGCTGCACTCCCCCTGCTGCTCTTCAGCCACCCGAGCCGCTAGAGGCCCCGCCGGTCAATCAGGGCAAGAGATCGGGCAGGGCCCTCCGAGCCCACGCTGACCTTTGAAGGCTCCCCGCGCAAAAACGTTGGCTCCCAGGATCCTGCTCGCCAGCGCCCTCACCTAGGCCCACCCCACCGCTTGCTTCAGAGCCGGTGGATAGGGCCTGCCGGGCTCCTGGCAGCTAACCAAAACCCTAGGTCGGCCCTGAGGGGACATCCCAAGCGGCCTGGCTCTGCAATGCTGGGGATTGGTGACTCAGAGCCCCAGAGCCGGACTCACCCTGCCGCACTGTCCCCACCTGGGCCGCTAGGGGCGCCGCGTGTCATAGAGGGCGAGAGAAAGGCAGGGCCTTCTGAGTCCCCGGGGACCTTCAAAGGCTCCCCGTGCCAAAACGCCGGTGCCCACGCTCCCGCTCCCCAGCGCCTTCACCTCGGGCCGCACCTCAGCTCGCCGCACAGTGTGCGGTTGGGCCTGACGGTCTCCTGGGGGCTAACCCTAACCCTAGGTCGGCCCCCCAGGGGCCCCTCCGAAGGGTTTTGGTGCCACTACGCCAGGGATCTGGAACCCCAAGCCCCAAAGCCAGACTCACCCTCCCACAACGCTGCCACCCGGGCAGCGAGGGGCGCCGCCGGTCATTCAGGGCGGGAGAACTGACAGGGCCCTGGAGAAACCGGCGACACTTGAAGCCTCCCACCCCAAAATGCAGGGGCCCACAATCCCGCACCCCAGCGCCTTTACCTCGGCCCGCCCACCTCTCACCGCCCAGCCAGAGGATCTGGCCTGGCGGCCTTACAGGGGCTAACTCTAACCCTGGGTCGGCCCACGAGGAGCCCCTCCCAAGGGGCCTGGCACCACAACGCCGGGGATTGGGGATCCCCGAGCCGCAGCCTGGGATTCACCCTGCCGCCCCACCGCCAACGGAGCCGCTAGGGGCGTTGCTGGTTCTTCAGGGCAGGAGAAAGGGCAGGGCCCTCCGAGCCATGGCAACATTCAAAGGCCCAGGACGCCAAAACGCTGGGGCCCACGCGCCCGCTCGCCATCGCCCTCAACTCGGCCTGCATCTCCACTCCTCGCATGGCCGGCGTATCGGGCCTGCCGGCCTCCTGGGCGCTAACCCTAACCCTAGGACGGCCCCGAGGGTCGCTTCCTAAGGGGCCTGGTGCCGCAACGCCGAGGATTGGGAACACCCAAGCGCCAGCGCTGGATGCACCCTGCCGCCCCGCCCCACACGTGCCGCTAGGGGCGCCGCCATTCATTCAGGGTGGGAGAACGGGCAGGGCCCTTCGAACCCCCGCCGACCTTCAAAGGCGCTCCGAACCAAAACGCTTGGGCCCGGGCTCATGTTCACCAGCACCCTCACCTCGGCCCAACTCTCCGCTCGACGCACAGGCGGTGTATCGGGCCTGCTGGCCTCCTGGGGGCTAACCCTAACTGTAGGTCGGCCACGGAGGGGCCCTTCCCAAGTGGCTGGCGCCACAACGCCGGGAATGGGGACCCCAACCCAAGTGCCGGACTCACCCTGCTGCCCTTCAGGCACCGGAGCCTCTAGGGGCCCCGCCGGTCATTCAGAGCGGGAGAACGGGCAGGTCCCTCCGAGCCCCCACCGACCTTCGAAGGCCCCCCGCACTAAAACGCTTGGGCTCATGCTCAGTCTCGCCAGCGCCCTCACCTCGGCCCAACCCTCCGCGTGCCGCACAGCCGCTGATCGGGTCCACCGGCCTCCTGGGGGCTAACCGTAACCCTGGATCGACCCCCGAGGGGCCCCTCCCAAGGGATCTGGCGCCGCAACGCTGGGGATTGGGGACCCCCGAGCCTCAGCACTGGACTCACACTGCCACCCAGCCGCCACCCGGGGGCTTGGGGTGGTGCCGTTCATTCAGGCCGGGAGCACGGGCAGGGCCCTCCAAGACACGGCGACCTTCAAAGGCCCCCCCGCGCCAAAACACCCGGGCCCACGCTCCCGCTCACCAGTGCCCTCACCTCGGTCCGCCACTCCAGTCTCCACACAGCTGGCGAATAGGGCCTGCTGGCATCCTAGGGGCTAAACCTAACCCTAGGTCAGCCTCCGAGGGGCCCCTCCAAAGGGGCCTGGCGCCGCAACGCGGTGGACTGGGGACCCCCGAGCCCTATGCCCGGACTTACATGTCGCCCCGCCGCCACCTGGGCTGCTAGGGGCGCCGCCGGTCATTCAGGGAGGAGAATGGGCAGGGCCCGCCGAGTCCCCGGAGACATTCGAAGGCCCCCGGTGCCAAAACGCTTGGGCCCAGGCTCTTGCTCGCCGGCGCCCTCACCTCGGCCCGCCCCTCTGCTCCACGCACAGCGGGCGGATCCCGCCTGCCGGCCTCCCGGGTGCTAACCCTAACCCTAGGTCAGCCACCCAGGGGCCCCTCCCAAGGGTCCTGGTGCCGCTTCGCCGGGGATCGGGAACCTCAAGCCCCAGAGCCACACTCACCCTACCGCAACGCCGCCATCCAGGCCGCTAGGAGCACTGAGGGTCTTTCAGGGCGAGAGAAGGGGCAGGGCCTTCCGAGCCCCCGGTGGCCTTCAAAGGCTCCCCGTGCCAAAACGCTGGTGCCCACGCTCCCGCTCCCCAACGCCCTCACCTCGCCCCGCCCTCCGCTCCCCGGACAGTGGCCGGATCCCACCTGCCGGCCTCCTGGGGGCTAACCCTAACCCTAGGTCAGCCACCCAGGGGCCCCTGCCAAGGGTCCTGGTGCCGCTACCCTGGGGATCAGGGACCCCAAGACCCAGAGCCAGACTCACCCTGCCGCAACGTCGCCACCCGGGCCGCTAGTGGCGCCGCCCGTCATTCAGGGCGGGAGAAGGGACAGGGCCCTGGAGAAACCGGCGAGATTTGAAGCCTCCTGCGCCAAAATGCAGGGGCCCACGCTCCCGATCACCAGCGCCTTTACCTCGGGCCGCCCACCTCTCGCCGCCCAGCCAGAGGATTGGGCCTGCTGGCCTCCTGGGTGCTAACTCTAAACCTAGGTCTGCCCACGAGGAGCCCCTCCCAAGAGGCCTGGCCCCGCAACGCTGGGGATTGGGGATCCCCGAGCCGCAGCATGGACTCACCCTGCCGCTCCACCGCCAAGGGAGCTGCTAAGGGCGCCGCTGGTTATTCAGGGCAGGAGAACGGGCAGGGCCCTTTGAGCCATGGCAACAGTCGAAGGCCCAGGGCGCCAAAACGCTGGGGACCACGCTCCCGCTCTGCATCACCCTCAACTCGGCCCGCACCTCCGCTCTTCGCAGAGCCAGCGACTCGGGCCTGCTGGCCTCCTGGGAGCTAACCCTAACCCTAGGACAGCCCCTGAAGGTCCCTTCCTGAGGGGCCTGGCGCCGCAACGCCAGGGATTGGGGGCCCCCAAGCCCCAGCGCCGGATGCACGCTGCCACTCCAATGCACACAGGCCGCTAGGGGCGCCGCCATTCATTCAGGGTGGGAGAACTGGCAGGGCCCTCCGAACCCCTGCCGACCTTCGAAGGCGCACCGAACCAAAACGCTTGGGCCCGGGCTCATGTTCACCAGCACCCTCACCTCGGCCCAACTCTCCGCTCGACGCACAGGTGGTGTATCGGGCCTGCGGGGCTCCTGGAGGCTAACCCTAACCATAGGTCGGCCACCGAGGGGCACTTCCCAAGGGGCCTGGCGTCGCAACGCTGGGGATGGGGACCCCGAGCTCGTGTGCCGCACTCCCCCTGCTGCCCTTCAGCCACCCGAGCCGCTAGAGGCCCCGCCGGTCAATCAGGGCAAGAGATCGGGCAGGGCCCTCCGAGCCCACGCTGACCTTTGAAGGCTCCCCGCGCAAAAACGTTGGCTCCCAGGATCCTGCTCGCCAGCGCCCTCACCTAGGCCCACCCCACCGCTTGCTTCAGAGCCGGTGGATAGGGCCTGCCGGGCTCCTGGCAGCTAACCAAAACCCTAGGTCGGCCCTGAGGGGACATCCCAAGCGGCCTGGCTCTGCAATGCTGGGGATTGGTGACTCAGAGCCCCAGAGCCGGACTCACCCTGCCGCACTGTCCCCACCTGGGCCGCTAGGGGCGCCGCGGGTCATAGAGGGCGAGAGAAGGGCAGGGCCTTCTGAGTCCCCGGGGACCTTCAAAGGCTCCCCGTGCCAAAACGCCGGTGCCCACGCTCCCGCTCCCCAGCGCCTTCACCTCGGGCCGCACCTCAGCTCGCCGCACAGTGTGCGGTTGGGCCTGACGGTCTCCTGGGGGCTAACCCTAACCCTAGGTCGGCCCCCCAGGGGCCCCTCCCAAGGGTTTTGGTGCCACTACGCCAGGGATCTGGAACCCCAAGCCCCAAAGCCAGACTCACCCTCCCACAACGCTGCCACCCGGGCCGCGAGGGGCGCCGCCGGTCATTCAGGGCGGGAGAACTGACAGGGCCCTGGAGAAACCGGCGACACTTGAAGCCTCCCACCCCAAAATGCAGGGGCCCACAATCCCGCACCCCAGCGCCTTTACCTCGGCCCGCCCACCTCTCACCGCCCAGCCAGAGGATCTGGCCTGGCGGCCTTACGGGGGCTAACTCTAACCCTGGGTCGGCCCACGAGGAGCCCCTCCCAAGGGGCCTGGCACCACCACGCCGGGGATTGGGGATCCCCGAGCCGCAGCCTGGGATTCACCCTGCCGCCCCACCGCCAACGGAGCCGCTAGGGGCGTTGCTGGTTCTTCAGGGCAGGAGAAAGGGCAGGGCCCTCCGAGCCATGGCAACATTCAAAGGCCCAGGACGCCAAAACGCTGGGGCCCACGCTCCCGCTCGCCATCGCCCTCAACTGGGCCTGCATCTCCACTCCTCGCAAGGCCGGCGGATCGGGCCTGCCGGCCTCCTGGGCGCTAACCCTACCCTAGGACGGCCCCGAGGGTCGCTTCCTAAGGGGCCTGGCGCCACAACGCCGAGGATTGGGAACACCCAAGCGCCAGCGCTGGATGCACCCTGCCGCCCCGCCCCACACGTGCCGCTAGGGGCGCCGCCATTCATTCAGGGTGGGAGAACGGGCAGGGCCCTTCGCACCCCAGCCGACCTTCAAAGGCGCCCCGAACCAAAACGCTTGGGCCCGGGCTCATGTTCACCAGCACCCTCACCTCGGCCCAACTCTCCGCTCGACGCACAGGCGGTGTATCGGGCCTGCTGGCCTCCTGGGGGCTAACCCTAACTGTAGGTCGGCCACGGAGGGGCCCTTCCCAAGTGGCTGGCGCCACAACGCCGGGAATGGGGACCCCAACCCAAGTGCCGGACTCACCCTGCTGCCCTTCAGGCACCGGAGCCTCTAGGGGCCCCGCCGGTCATTCAGAGCGGGAGAACGGGCAGGTCCCTCCGAGCCCCCACCGACCTTCGAAGGCCCCCCGCACTAAAACGCCTGGGCTCATGCTCAGTCTCGCCAGCGCCCTCACCTCGGCCCAACCCTCCGCGTGCCGCACAGCCGCTGATCGGGTCCACCGGCCTCCTGGGGGCTAACCGTAACCCTGGATCGACCCCCGAGGGGCCCCTCCCAAGGGATCTGGCGCCTCAACGCTGGGGATTGGGGACTCCCGAGCCTCAGCACTGGACTCACCCTGCCACCCAGCCGCCACCCGGGGGCTTGGGGTGGTGCCGTTCATTCAGGCCGGGAGCACGGGCAGGGCCCTCCAAGACACGGCGACCTTCAAAGGCCCCCCCGCGCCAAAACACCCGGGCCCACGCTCCCGCTCACCAGTGCCCTCACCTCGGTCCGCCACTCCAGTCTCCACACAGCTGGCGAATAGGGCCTGCCGGCATCCTAGGGGCTAAACCTAACCCTAGGTCAGCCTCCGAGGGGCCCCTCCCAAGGGGCCTGGCGCCGCAACGCGGTGGACTGGGGACCCCCGAGCCCTATGCCCGGACTTACATGTCGCCCCGCCGCCACCTGGGCTGCTAGGGGCGCCGCCGGTCATTCAGGGAGGAGAATGGGCAGGGCCCGCCGAGTCCCCGGAGACATTCGAAGGCCCCCGGTGCCAAAACGCTTGGGCCCAGGCTCTTGCTCGCCGGCGCCCTCACCTCGGCCCGCCCCTCTGCTCCACGCACAGCGGGCGGATCCCGCCTGCCGGCCTCCCGGGTGCTAACCCTAACCCTAGGTCGGCCACCCAGGGGCCCCTCCCAAGGGTCCTGGTGCCGCTTCGCCGGGGATCGGGAACCTCAAGCCCCAGAGCCACACTCACCCTACCGCAACGCCGCCATCCAGGCCGCTAGGAGCACTGAGGGTCATTCAGGGCGAGAGAAGGGGCAGGGCCTTCCGAGCCCCCGGTGGCCTTCAAAGGCTCCCCGTGCCAAAATGCTGGTGCCCACGCTCCCGCTCCCCAACGCCCTCACCTCGCCCCGCCCTCCGCTCCCCGGACAGTGGCCGGATCCCACCTGCCGGCCTCCTGGGGGCTAACCCTAACCCTAGGTCAGCCACCCAGGGGCCCCTGCCAAGGGTCCTGGTGCCGCTACCCTGGGGATCAGGGACCCCAAGACCCAGAGCCAGACTCACCCTGCCGCAACGTCGCCACCCGGGCCGCTAGTGGCGCCGCCCGTCATTCAGGGCGGGAGAAGGGACAGGGCCCTGGAGAAACCGGCGAGATTTGAAGCCTCCTGCGCCAAAATGCAGGGGCCCACGCTCCCGATCACCAGCGCCTTTACCTCGGGCCGCCCACCTCTCGCCGCCCAGCCAGAGGATTGGGCCTGCTGGCCTCCTGGGTGCTAACTCTAAACCTAGGTCTGCCCACGAGGAGCCCCTCCCAAGAGGCCTGGCCCCGCAACGCTGGGGATTGGGGATCCCCGAGCCGCAGCATGGACTCACCCTGCCGCTCCACCGCCAAGGGAGCTGCTAAGGGCGCCGCTGGTTATTCAGGGCAGGAGAACGGGCAGGGCCCTTTGAGCCATGGCAACAGTCGAAGGCCCAGGGCGCCAAAACGCTGGGGACCACGCTCCCGCTCTGCATCACCCTCAACTCGGCCCGCACCTCCGCTCTTCGCAGAGCCAGCGACTCGGGCCTGCTGGCCTCCTGGGAGCTAACCCTAACCCTAGGACAGCCCCTGAAGGTCCCTTCCTGAGGGGCCTGGCGCCGCAACGCCAGGGATTGGGGGCCCCCAAGCCCCAGCGCCGGATGCACGCTGCCACTCCAATGCACACAGGCCGCTAGGGGCGCCGCCATTCATTCAGGGTGGGAGAACTGGAAGGGCCCTCCGAACCCCTGCCGACCTTCGAAGGCGCACCGAACCAAAACGCTTGGGCCCGGGCTCATGTTCACCAGCACCCTCACCTCGGCCCAACTCTCCGCTCGACGCACAGGTGGTGTATCGGGCCTGCGGGGCTCCTGGAGGCTAACCCTAACCATAGGTCGGCCACCGAGGGGCACTTCCCAAGGGGCCTGGCGTCGCAACGCTGGGGATGGGGACCCCGAGCTCATGTGCCGCACTCCCCCTGCTGCCCTTCAGCCACCCGAGCCGCTAGAGGCCCCGCCGGTCAATCAGGGCAAGAGATCGGGCAGGGCCCTCCGAGCCCACGCTGACCTTTGAAGGCTCCCCGCGCAAAAACGTTGGCTCCCAGGATCCTGCTCGCCAGCGCCCTCACCTAGGCCCACCCCACCGCTTGCTTCAGAGCCGGTGGATAGGGCCTGCCGGGCTCCTGGCAGCTAACCAAAACCCTAGGTCGGCCCTGAGGGGACATCCCAAGCGGCCTGGCTCTGCAATGCTGGGGATTGGTGACTCAGAGCCCCAGAGCCGGACTCACCCTGCCGCACTGTCCCCACCTGGGCCGCTAGGGGCGCCGCGGGTCATAGAGGGCGAGAGAAGGGCAGGGCCTTCTGAGTCCCCGGGGACCTTCAAAGGCTCCCCGTGCCAAAACGCCGGTGCCCACGCTCCCGCTCCCCAGCGCCTTCACCTCGGGCCGCACCTCAGCTCGCCGCACAGTGTGCGGTTGGGCCTGACGGTCTCCTGGGGGCTAACCCTAACCCTAGGTCGGCCCCCCAGGGGCCCCTCCCAAGGGTTTTGGTGCCACTACGCCAGGGATCTGGAACCCCAAGCCCCAAAGCCAGACTCACCCTCCCACAACGCTGCCACCCGGGCCGCGAGGGGCGCCGCCGGTCATTCAGGGCGGGAGAACTGACAGGGCCCTGGAGAAACCGGCGACACTTGAAGCCTCCCACCCCAAAATGCAGGGGCCCACAATCCCGCACCCCAGCGCCTTTACCTCGGCCCGCCCACCTCTCACCGCCCAGCCAGAGGATCTGGCCTGGCGGCCTTACGGGGGCTAACTCTAACCCTGGGTCGGCCCACGAGGAGCCCCTCCCAAGGGGCCTGGCACCACAACGCCGGGGATTGGGGATCCCCGAGCCGCAGCCTGGGATTCACCCTGCCGCCCCACCGCCAACGGAGCCGCTAGGGGCGTTGCTGGTTCTTCAGGGCAGGAGAAAGGGCAGGGCCCTCCGAGCCATGGCAACATTCAAAGGCCCAGGACGCCAAACGCTGGGGCCCACGCTCCCGCTCGCCATCGCCCTCAACTGGGCCTGCATCTCCACTCCTCGCAGGGCCGGCGGATCGGGCCTGCCGGCCTCCTGGGCGCTAACCCTAACCCTAGGACGGCCCCGAGGGTCGCTTCCTAAGGGGCCTGGTGCCGCAACGCCGAGGATTGGGAACACCCAAGCGCCAGCGCTGGATGCACCCTGCCGCCCCGCCCCACACGTGCCGCTAGGGGCGCCGCCATTCATTCAGGGTGGGAGAACGGGCAGGGCCCTTCGAACCCCCGCCGACCTTCAAAGGCGCCCCGAACCAAAACGCTTGGGCCCGGGCTCATGTTCACCAGCACCCTCACCTCGGCCCAACTCTCCGCTCGACGCACAGGCGGTGTATCGGGCTTGCTGGCCTCCTGGGGGCTAACCCTAACTGTAGGTCGGCCACGGAGGGCCCCTTCTCAAGTGGCTGGCGCCACAACGCCGGGAATGGGGACCCCAACCCAAGTGCCGGACTCACCCTGCTGCCCTTCAGGCACCGGAGCCTCTAGGGGCCCCACCGGTCATTCAGCGCGGAAGAACGAGCAGGGCCCTCCAAGACACGGCGACCTTCAAAGGCCCCCAGCGCCAAAACACCCGGGCCCACGCTCCCGCTCACCAGCGCCCTCACCTCGGTCCGCCACTTCACTCTCCAGACAGGTTGCGAATAGGGCCTGCCGACCTCCTGGAGGCTAAATCTAACCCTAGGTTGGCTCCCGAGGAGCCCCTCCCAAGGGGCCTGTCATCGCAATGCTGGGGATGGGGACCCCAAGCCCAAGTGCCAGATTTACCCTGCTGCCATTCAGCCACCCTAGCCGCTAGGGGCCCACTGTTCAATCAGGGAAGGAGAATGGTCAGGGCCCTCTCAGCCCCCGCTGACCTTCGAAGGCCCACTGCGCTAAACACTTGGGCTCATGCTCAGGCTCGCCAGCGCCCTCACCTCAGCCCAACCCTCCGCGTGTTGCACAGCGGCTGATCGGGTCCACCGGCATTCTGGGGGTAACCGTAATGCTAGATCGACCCCGAGGGGCTCCTACAAGGGGCCTGGAACCGCAACGCCGGGGATTGGGGACCCCAACCTCAGCACTGGCCTCACCCTGCCGCCCAGCTGCTACCCGGGTCTTGGGGTCCTGCCCTTCATTCAGGGCAGAAGAACGGGCAGGGCCCTCAGAGACACCGCGACCTTCAAAGGACCCCTGCGCCCAATCACCCGGGCCCATGCTCCCGCTCGCCAGCGCCCTCACCTCGGCCCACCCCTTTGCTTGCTGCAGAGCCAGTGGATAGTTCCTGCCAGGCTCCTGGGGGCTACCCGAAACCCTAGGTCGACCCCGTGGGGCACATTCCAAGGGGCCTGGCTCTGCAACGCTTGGGATTCTTGACTCAGAGCCCCAGAGCCGGACTCACCCTGCCACACTGTCCCCACCCGGGCCACTAGTGGCGCTGCCGGTCATTCAGGGTGGTAGAACAGTCAGGGCCCTGGAGAAACTGGCGACATTTGAAGCCTCCCGCGCCAAAATGCAGGGGCCCACGCTCCCACTTGCCAGGGCCTTTACCTCGGCCTGCCCACCTCTCGCCGCCCAGCCAGAGGATTGGGTCTGCTGGCCTCCTGGGGGCTAACTCTAATCCTAAGTCGGCCCAGGAGGAGCCCCTTCCAAGGGGCCTGGCGCCGCAACACTGTGGATTGGGGATCTCCGAGCCACAGTGCAGGACTCACCCTGCCGCCCCACCACCAACGGATCCCCTATGGGCGCCGCTGATTATTCAGGACAAGAGAATGGGCAGGGCACTATGAGCCATGGCAACATTCGAAGGCCCAGGGCGCCAAAACGTTGGGGCCCACACTCCCACTCGCCATCGCCATCAACTCGGCCCGCAACTCCGCTCCTCACACAGCCAGCAGATCGGGCCTGTCGGCCTCCTGGGCGCTATCTCTAACCCTAGGATGGCCCCTGAGGGTCCCTTCCTAAGGGGCCTGGTGCCGCAACACCGGGGATGGGGGACGCCAAGCCCCAGCGCCGGATGCACCCTGCCGCCCCGCTCCACACAGGCCGCTAGAGGCGCCAACGTTCCTTCAGGGTGGGAGAATGGGCAGGGCCCTCCGAACACCCGGCGACCTTCCAAGGCCCCCCACGCCAAAATTATTGGGCCCACATTCCAGATCTCTGGTGCCCTCACCTCGGCCTGGCCCTCTGCTACTGCACAGCTGGCGGATCATGCCTGCCGGACTCCTAGGTGCTAACACGAACACTAGGACGGCCCCAGAGGGGCCCTTCCCAGGGGGCCTTGCGCTGCAATGCATGGAATTGGCGACCCCCAAACTGCACTGCCAGAATCACACTGCCACCCCGCCACCACCCAGGCCGCTAGGGGCGCCGCCGGTCATTCAGGGTGAGAACACGGACAGGGCTCTCTGAGCCTCTAGCAATGTTCAAAGGCCCCCTGCACTAAAACGCTGGATACCATACTCCTGCTCGCCAGCGCCCTCACCTCGGCCCACTCCTCCAATCGCCGCACAGCCGGCGCATCAGTCCTTCTACCCTACTGGGGTTTTACCTTAACCCTAAACCCTAACCCCTAACCTTAAACCCTAAACCTTAACCCCTAATCCTAATCCTAACCCTAACCACTAACCCTTACCCTAAACCTAACCCTAAACCCTAATCCTTAAACCCTAAACCCTAACATTAACACTAAACCCTAAACCCTAACCACTAACCCTAATCCCGAAACCCTAAACACTAAACCCTAACCTTAACCACTAACCCCAAACCCCAAACCGTAACCCTAAACCCTAACCCTACCCCGACCCCTACCATACCCCTAACCCTACCCCTAACCCTACCCCTTCAGCTAACCCTACCCCTAACCCGTAACCTAACCCTAAACCTAACCCTAACCCGTACCCTAACCCGTACTCTAACCCTAACTCTAACCCGTACCCTAACCCTACCCCTAAACTGTACCCTAACCCTAACCATAACCCTAACACGTACTCTAACCCGTACCCTAACCCTAAACTGTACCCTAACCCGTAATTTAAACCGTACCCTAAACCTAACCGTAACCCTAACAAGTACCCTTACCCATATCCTAAACTTAACCCTAAACCCTAAACACTGACCCTAACCCAGACCCTAACTCGTACCATAACCTGTACCCTAACCCTACCCGTACCCTAACCCTAACCTGTACCCTAACCGTAACCCTAAACCCTAAACTGTAACCCGTACCCTAACCCTAACCAGTACCCTTACCTTAACCTTAACCCATACCTTAGCCCATACCCTAACCCATACCCTAACCCGTACCCTATCCCTAACCCGGACCCTAACCCATACCCTACCTATACCTAACCCTAACCTGTACCCTAACCCATACCCTAACCCATACCCTAACCCTAAACCATACCCAATCCCTATCCCTAACCCGTTCCCTAAACTGTACCCTACCCTAACCCGTACCCTAAACATAACCCGTACCCTAAACCATACCCAAATACATATGCCAAAACTAACCCTAAACCGTACCCTAACCCGCACGCTAAACCGTACCTTATGCGTACCCTAACCCGTACCCTAAACCTAACCCGTACTCTAAACCTAACCCATACTCCAACCCTAACCCTAACCCTAAACCCAAACCCTAAATCCTAACCCGTACCCTAAACCCTAACCTGTACCCAAACCCATAACCTCTAACCTGTAAAACCTAAACCCAACCCTAACCCGTACCCTCTCCTTACCCTAACCCTAACCCCTACCCTCACCCATACCCTAACCGTAACCCATACCCTAACCTTAACCCATACCCTAATCCGTACCCTAACCCCGGGGATTGGGTACACCTGAGCCCCACCACGGGACTCAGCCTGCCACCCCTCAGGAAACCATGCCCCTTGGGTCGCCACAGAGCATCCCGTGCAGGAGAACTGGTAGGGCCCCCCTGAGCCCCCAGCGATCCTCGGCGGCCCCATACACCCCAACCCTGAGGCCCACGCTCATCCCGCCCCACGCCTTCCCTTCAGCTTGCCACCAAGCTCGTGGCAGAGCCAGCGGATCAGGCCTACCGGGTTCCTGGGGCCTAGACCTGACCCTAGGTCGGCTGGGTAGGGCCCCTCCCCTGGGGCCCGGTGCCGCAGCCCCAGGGACTGGGGACACCTGAGCCCCACTGCAGGACAAAGCCTGCCAGCCCGCAGGAAACCGTGCCCCTTGGGAGGCTGTAGAGCATTCAGGGCGGGAGAACCAGGAGGGCCCCCAGAGCCCCCGGCGAACTTCGGCGATCCCTAAACCCAACCTTGAAGCCCATGCTCACCCCACCCCACACCCTCACCTCAGCCCGCGGCGGAGCTCGCCACATAGTGGGCAGATCTGGCCTGCGGGGTTCCTGGGCCCCAATCCTAACCCTAGTTCATCTGTGGAGGGGCCCCTCCCCAGGAGCCTGGAGCCACAGCCGTGGGGATTCGGGACACCTGAGCCTCACAGCAGGACGTAGTCTGCCACCCTGCAGGAAACCGTGTGCCTTGGGAGGCCATAGAGCATTCAGGGCGGGAGAACCAGCAGGGCCCTCCTGAGCCACCAGCGAACATCGGCGGCCTCCCGCACCCCAACCCTGAGGTCCATGCTCACCCTCCCCACACCCTCACCTCAGCCCGTGTAGCTCCCCATACAGCCAGCAGATCAGGCCTGCGGGGCTCCTGGGGCCTAACCCTAGCCCTAGGTCAGCCGCGGGTGTGGGGGCCTCCCCAGGAGCCTTATACTGCAGCCCCGGGGAATTGGGATACCTGTGCCCCACCGTAGGACTCAGCTTGCCACTCGACAGGAAACCGTGCCCCTTGGAGCTCTATGGAGCCTACAGGGCACGAGAACTTGGGGAGGCCCCCGGAGCCCATCCCCATCCTTTGGCAGCCCCCCATTCCCCAACCCTGAGGCCCATGCTCACCCTCCCCCATGGCCTCCTCTCAGCCCTCCACAGAGCTCACAGCACAGCCTGCAGATTGTCCCTGCCGGGCTCCTGGACTCTAACCCTTACCGTAGGTTGGTCACAGAGGGGCCCCTCCCCAGGGTCCTGGCACCCCACTCTAGGGGATTGGGGACACCGAAGCCACACCGTAGGACTCAGCCTTCAGCGTACCATTTGGGGCACAACACAGCATTCAGGACAAGAGAATTGGGGCACCCCTGAGAGCCCCCTGAGAGCCCCTTCTGGTGAACCCCGACATTTGTGGGCCCTTCCGGATGAAACTCCAAGGCTCACACTCACCCGCCCTTGTGCCCTCAACTCACTCGGCCTGGGAGTTCTCTGAGCACTGGGCAGTTCGGACCTGCTGTCTCTTGAGGCCTAACCTAACCCTGGGTCTTCTGCTGAGGGTCCCTCCCCGTTTGCCTGCCTCCAAGGCACCAGGCATTGGGCTCACCTCTGCACGACTAGAGGACTCAGCCTGCCCCACAGCAGGAAACTCTCCATTTGGGGCTGCAGCAAGGATTCATAGGAAAATCAGAGGGCCCCCCTTAGCCCATCCCAGGCAACCCCCACTTTCAGAGATCTCCCCAGATCCAATTAGTAGCTTCACACTGACCTTTAAACTTGCTTTCCACAGAGATCTTTTGAAATTCTCCACACTTCCAACCGGTGGCATCATCCAGCTTCAGTGCCTTACCCAGCTTTAGGTCTTGAGATGGATTAAAATGGGAAGTCATTTCACTGATGACGACGTACTGGTGACCAAAAAATACATGCATAAATGCTTCATATCACTTGGCTTCAGGGAAATGCAAATCTAAACCCCTATAGATGCCATATCACACGAGGCCGAATATCTAAAAATAAGAAGACATGAAACTACACATGTTGGAGAGGATGTGGAGAAATGGGAACCCTCTTACACCCCTGTACAAATGCAGTCTGGTACAGCCACTCTTGAAAATGGTACAGAATTTCCTCAAGAAGTTATAAATAAAGCTACCCTATGTCCCAGCAATTGCACTACTGGGTATTTACCCAAAACAGACAGAGGTAGTGAAGACGGGACACATGCACCCCAGTGTTCATAGCAGCAATATCCATAATAGACAAACTGTGGAAGGAGTGCAGATGAGCATTTATAGATGAATGGATAAAGAAGATGTGGATCATATATATAATGGAATATTACTCAGCCATCAGAAAGGATGAATACTTACCATCACACCGACCTGGGTGGAGCTGGAGGGTATTATGCTGAATGGAATAAGTCAATGAAAGAAAGGCAATGATCATATGCTTTCACTCCTATGTGGAATATCAGAAACAAGGAAGATGACCATAGGGGAAGCAAGGGAAAATAGAATGGGAAGTCATCAGAGAGGGAGAAAAACCATGATGGACTCTTAACTATCACAAGAAACTGATGATTGTTGGAGAAGTTGGGGGGGTAACTGGGTGAGTAGCATTAAGGAGGTCACACGATACAATGAGCACTGGGTGTTACACACGACTGAAAATTTATTGAAGACTACATCTGAAACTAATGATGTACTGTAAGTTGGCTAATTGAATTTAAATTAAAGAACAAAAGACCTCGAATAAACAATCCTAAACATTTGTATGGAACCACTAAAGATTCCGAACAGCCAGTGCAATGTGGAAAAGAAAAACAATGCTGGAGGACTCACAATTTCAGATTTCAGGTTATACTACAAAGCTGCAGTCATCCTAACAAGACAGTACGGCACAAAAATAGACACAGCGACCAAAGGAACAGGATACAAGTTCAGACAGAAACCCACAATTATATGGTCCATGAATCTTCCACAAAGCAAGCAACGATATCAAAAGGGAAATGGACAGTCTCTACAACAAATGGTGTTGGGAAAACTAGACAGCTACGCACAAAAGAATGAAATTAGACTGCTTTCTTACACAATACAGACAAACACAAAACAGTTTCAAGACCTCAATATGAGACCTGAATCCATAAAAATCCTACAGGAGGGAAGACAGCAACTTCTTGACATGGACCATACCAACGTTTTTTTAGACTGTGTCCTGAGGCAAAGGAAATGAAAGCAAAAATAAACTATTGGGAATACAGAAAATAAAAAGTTTCCACACGGCAGAAGAACAATGAAAATGTAAAAATAATAAGACAACCTACTCAAAGGGAGAAGATATTTGCAAAGATCATATGCAATAAAGGGATAGTGTCCAAAACATATACAACTGATACTACACGACCCCCAAAAAACAAATAAACCAGTTAAAAAATAGGCAGAAGACATGGACAGACATTTCTCCAAAGAAGAAATACAAATGGCCAACAGTCCCGTGAAAAGATTTTCACCATCACCCATCATCAGGAAAATGTAAATCCAAAGGACAATGAGGTAATACCTCAAACCTGTCAGAATGGCTAACATCAAAAGCACAACAAAGAGCAGGTGTTGGGAGGATGTGGATAAAGGGGAATCCTCGTGAACTGTGGGTGGGAATGCAAACTGCGGTGGCCACCGTGGAAAACAGTATGAAGGTTCCTCAAAAAATTAAATATAGAACTACCCTACGATCCAACAATCACACTACTCGTATTTACCCAAAGAATAGGAAAACAGTAATGTAAAAGGATACGTGCACCCCTATGTTTCTTGCACCATTATTTACAATATCACAATACGGAAGCAACCCAAGTGTCTGTAGAAAAATTGACAAATGAGATGATAGATGTGTGTATTCATGCGCGCGCACACACACACACACACACACACACACACAATGGAGTATTATTCGGCTTGAAAAAGAATGAAACCTTGCCATTTGCAGCCACATGGATGGAGCTAGAGAGTATTATCCTAACTGAAATCAGTCAGTCAGAGAAAGACAAATCCCATACGATGTCACTCTAATGGGGAATTTAAGAAACAAACAAAAATAAATAAAGAAAAGAGAAAAAGAAGACACACCAAAATACGAACTCTTAACAATAGAGAACAAATGGATGGTTACCAGAGAGGAGGTGGATAGAGGGATGAGTGAAATAGATGAAGCGGATTAAGAGGACACTTTTCTTGATGACCACTGAGTAATATATAGAATTACTGAATCACTCTATTGTACACCTGAAACGAATGTAACACTGTATGTTAGCTCTACTGGAATTAAAATAAATTTTTAAAAATGATTTTTCTTTCAGGAAGCTCTTTGAAATAGCTTTTCCTGTGCAATGTTCATAAGCCCTACTTGGGAGGATTCACTCTTCAATAATTATTCACTCTATGTCTCGAATTCAGATTTCACTGAGTTCTTACTGTGGATCCCAGCACACGGGAGCCATGGTCCTTTTCTGTCCAGGCTCAGCACCTATGCATTCAAGATTGGAAGTAGAGACACATGTCACTTCACAGTCCAGAAAGCTATTATTGTTTCTGTTTCAGTGTGAGAGAGTCACAGACTTTGGGACAAGTTTCAGAGCAGGTGTATTATGGATCCTGGATCTCTACTTCAATGTTCATTTCCTGGATCCATTTGGTTCCCTGTGGATGGACTTGCTACCAAGCACATACATGGAAGATGCAATGGTGGGTGGGCTTGGTGCGGGACAGGAAGAAGATCAAAAACAGACAAGAGTCCGACCCCGCCCTGATCCAGGAACTGCTACAGGAGAGGGTATGGGAGGTAGAATCCATGCGAAACTCCAAGGTAACCAGCTGAACACGAAGGCATAGGTCAAGGGATCTGGAGATGCAGGGGTTGAAGGCTGCTCTGAGCTACCTCTGGGAGGAAGGGAGGGAAGGAATGAGGAGACACTGCCTGCCCCTGGCCCATTCCAGCTGCCCACCGCTCCGACACACATCAGTCTACATAACTGACACAGCCTGGGCTCAGGATGGGCTGGCTCGGGTCCCTCAATCCTCAGTGGGACAGCTGGCCCCAGGGTTCAGAGGCATGCTGAGGAAGATGAGAGGGAAAGCTGCCCCACCCAGGTCATCCCCTCCCTGAGGAGACAGACCTTCAGAACTGCTAAAAAAAAAAAAAAAACCCACTAACGGGGTGGAAAGACATGCCATGGATGAACTAAGGCATAGAAATATGTAAAATAACATTCACTTTTAAGTTCAGAGCTGTCATCTCAGGAAGTGGGAAGAGCTTCCCTGAAGAAGGCTGAGGGGAGGGCAGGCCATGCTGAAAAGGGAGACATGGCTCTCCTGATTGGGGACCTGCAGCCCCCTTCCAGGGCAGGGCATCATCCTCGCTTCACACGAGATCCATGGAAGTGTTCCATTAGGGCCAGATGTTTGTCTCGAGAAGGCTACCCTGGCATCGGTCTGCACAGGGCACGAGGGACGAGGGCAGATGGAGGACGGACAATATCCCGGAGGCCATGGGGCAAGAGCAGAGGCACATGACCTTGAAGATGATGATGAAAAGCAGGAGGTGGCAGCATGGAGCCGGCCCGAAAGTACCATGGGAGCAGTGCCCACAGCTACACTGACTGGGTGCCTTCTGTGCCTGGTGTGGCTGACTTCAGTGTGCTCCAGACTAGTCCTGACCACAAGTCTAGGAAGTGTGCACCACCCCCGGCCTCCTCTCCCCTTGCAGCTGCTAGGAATCACGGTCACAGACCCTGGTCAGCTTTCGTGGAAACCAAGCAGTGGCTCCCCTGCACGCTGCACCTCTGGTGGTGGTCCAGGGCGACCCTCGTGCCTGGCCAGACACTGATGTCTACCTGTCTCCACACAAATCCACAGACAGGAGGGTGTCCCTGAATTCCACAGCACCTGATGAGACAGATCCACAGAACCCAACACCCAGTGGGTCACTCGGGACCTCACCTATGGTCATGGAGCTCACCATACCCTATTTCTATCACTTCCCACAGAAAGCCTGTTTCTGATCCCCCACAATACCATATATCCTGGTTGCTGACCTGGGGTCATGCCATGAACTCACATGGCACCTTTCTTTAAGAGAAGGCTATGCCTACACCTCCTTGAAAATATTACTAATGAAGTACAAGTCCATGAGGACTACGGTGTGAACGGTAGCACACAGCCTGCATGGTAGTAGTCAGTAATTCTAACAAGGGTTAACCCCACCGCCCGTCTCACTTAACCTTCCTCTGTCCCCAAGGAACTCATGGTCTGCCCTCAGAAAACCCTCCAGGAAACAAACCTTTCATCTGAATGCTCTCTTCACTTTCTGCTTCAAATCTTGTCCAACCACAGTGATATGAAACTAGAAATCAGTCTCAAGAAAAAAATGGGACAGTCAAAAATAGGTGGAGATTGGGGAGCCTGGGTGGCTCAGTCCTTATGGATCTGCCATCAGCTCAGGTCCTGATCCCAGGATCCTGGGATCTAGCCCTGAATCAGGCTCCTTGCTCAGTGGGAAACCTGCGTCTCCCTCTCCCAAACCCCTGCTTGTGTTCCTTCTCTCGCTGTCTCACTGTCTGTCAGATACTTTAATAATCTTAAAAAAATATGTGGAGATTTAACAACATGCTACTAAACAACCAACAGTCAAAGAAGAAATCAAAAAATTTTTAGAAGTACCTGGTCACTGATGAAAAAACAACCTACAAAAACTTATGGGATGCAGCAAAAGTAGCTCTATGGGGGACGTTCATTGAAATTCAAGTCTTCATCAATCCATGAGAATGCTCTCCAATAAATAACGTGATTTCTGTGGTAAAGAAGTAGAAAATGAAACAACAAACAAAGACCCAAATTAGTAGAAATAAGGAAATAACAAAAAGGAATGCATAAATAAATCCAACAGAGACAAAAAAAAAAAAAACAATGAAAATGAGAGCTGCGTTTTTTGGAATGATAAACAAAACTGACAAACTTAGCTAGACTCACCAAGAAAGAAAGGGGACTCGAGTACAATCAGGAAAGAAAGATAATGGAAACCTGTCTCATATCAAAGTCAAAAGAACTCTTCAACCTTGGACACAACAAATTCTTGCAAGCCACGTCTCTAAAGGCAAAGGAAATAAAACCAAAAATGAACTATTGGCACTTCATCAAGATAAAAAGCTTCTGCACGGCAAAGCAAACGATCAACAAAACAAAAAGGCAACCTATGGAATCGAAGAAGATATCTGCAAATGATATTACAGATAAAGGGCTGGTATCCAAGATCTATAAAGAACTCCTCAAACTCAACACCAGAAAATGGGCAGAAATCTCAAAGAGATACTTCTCCAGAGAAGATATACAAATGGCCAACAAACACATGAAAAAAGG
This sequence comes from Ursus arctos, assembly GCF_023065955.2. Classification (NCBI taxonomy): domain Eukaryota; kingdom Metazoa; phylum Chordata; class Mammalia; order Carnivora; family Ursidae; genus Ursus; species Ursus arctos. The sequence continues at coordinate 50,989 of NW_026622986.1, forward strand.
CTCCACATCACTTGCCATGAGGCAAATACAAATCAAAACGACAATGAGATACAACCTTACACCAGTTAGAATGGTTAAAATTAACAAGGCAGGGGGCACCTGGTGGCACAGTGGTTAAGCGTCTGCCTTCAGCTCAGGGCGTGATCCTGGCATTATGGGATCGAGCCCCACATCAGGCTCCTCCACTATGAGCCTGGATCTTCCTCTCCCACTCCCCATGCTTGTGTTACCTCTCTCGCTGGCTGTCTCTATCTCTGTGGAATAAATAAATAAAATCTTGAAAAAAATTAACAAGACAGGAAATAAAAGAAAGTCAGGATGTGGAGAAAGGGTAGCCCTCTTACACTACTCGTGAAAATTCAACCTGATACAGCCACATTTGAAAACAATATGGACGTTCCTCAAGACGTTAAACACAGAGCTATCCTACGACCCACCAATTGCACTACAGGGTATTTACCCCATAGAAACAGAGTAATGAAAAGAAGGGGCACCTGTATCCCAATGTTCATAGCAGCAATGTCCATAATAGCCAAACTGTGGAAGGAGCCAAGATGTCCTTCAGCAGATGAATGGACAAAGAAGATGTGGTTCATCTATACAATGGAAAATTACTACTCATCAGAAAGGATGAATACCCACGATTTGCACCAACGTGGATGGACCTGGAGGGGATTATACTAAGCGAAATTAACTCAAGCAGAGAAAGACAATTATCACATGGTTTCACTCCTATGTGGAATGGAAGGAATAGCATGGAGGACAATAGGAGAAGGAAGGGAAAAGTGAAGGGGGGAATGAGAGGGGGAAATGAACCATGAGAGACTATTGACACTGGGAAACAAACTGAAGGTTGCAGAAAGGAAGGGGTAGGGGAATGGGTTATCCTGGTGATTGGTATTAAGGAGGGCACGTGTCATAATGAGCACTAGGTGTTATATACAAACAATGAATCATGGAACACTACATCAAAAACAAATGAAGTACTGTAGGGTTACTAACATCATTTTTAAAAAACAGAAAGATATGAAATCCATACAGGAAAACTGTCACTATTTGCAAAGGACATGATATCCCGAAAGATTACACACACACACACACACACACACACACACACACACACACACCAAAAAAAAAAAAAAAAACTCTTAGAATAAACAAATTCAAGAAAGCTGCAGGATATAAAGTCAATGTAAAGACCAGTTGTCTTTATTTTTTTTCAGATTTGATTTATTAATTTGACAGGAAGAGAAAAAGCACGAGCTGGGGGAGTGTCAGAAAGAGGGAGAAGCAGACCCTCGCTAAGCGGGGAGCCCAACACGGGGCTCGATCCCAGAACTCTGGGTTCATGACCTGAGCTGAAGGCAGACGCTTCACTTATGGGGACACCCAGATGACCCAACTTCTTGCATTTCTGTATACTGATGACACACTTTCGCAAAGAGAAATTTAAAAACCAATACCATTTACAATTGCATCAAAAAAAATCTAGGAATAAAAGTAACCAAGAATGAGAAATACATAGTACACTCAACACATGGCAGAAAAGAAATGAAAAACCTGAGTGTCGAGGGGGGCGGAATGTATGGGTCATAGATTTGGAAGGCAACACAAACAAATGGAAGCTTACGCCATGCTCCTTAACTGGAGGAGTTCATTATGTGAACATATCCATCGTACCCAAAGCAATCGATAGATGTGATGACAATCCCTATCTGAATTCCACTGACATTATTCGAGGAAATAGGAAACAGTCCTCAAACTTGTATGGAATCAAAAAAGACCCCAAATACCCAAAGCAACTTGGAGAAAGAAAGGTGCAGTCAACACACTCCTGGATTTCAAGCTAGATTACAAAGCTGTTGTCATCAAAACAGGATGGTACTGGCATAAACACAGACACCAGGTCAGTGGAACAGAACAGAAAGCTCAGAAACTTACCCACACGTAGAAGATCCTAACTTACGACACAGCAGCAGAAGATATGCCATGAGGGAAGGACTGTCTCTTCAGTGAGCAGTAACAGGCAAACTGGACACTAAATGCAGAAGAATATAACTGGGTCACTTTCTTAAACCACACAAAAAATTTTTAATGGATGAACGATTTGAACATAAGACCTGAATCCATAAACCACCAAGAAGACACAGGTACTAAGTCTCTCGACACTGGTTTTGGCAAAGAGTCTTCAGATCGGACACCAAACGCAAAGCAACAGAAGCAAAAATAAACAAGTGGAACAACTTCAAACTGAAATCTTCCACATGGCAAAAGAAACCATCAAAAACTTAAAAGGCCACTGACCCAATAAGAAAAAATATCTGCGAATCATATGTGTGAAAAGAGGCTAATATTCAATATACACACAACACTCATACAAGTAAAAAAAAAAAAGTATAAAAAAATGGGGGGAATATGTGAATAGATACTTTCCAAAAATGGCACACAGGTGCAAACAGATAGAAAAAGTTGTTCGACATCACTAATCATCATCAGGGAAACATCAGTTAAACCCACAATCTGCTATCCTCTCACAACTGTTGGAACAGCAATTGTCCCAGAGACCTACACAAGTGGGGTCAAGGGTGTGCAGACGAGGAGACACTGTGCACTGTTGGTGGGAATGGAAATTGGTGCAGCCACTGTGACAAACGGTATGGAGGTTCCTGAAAAAATAAATGCAACTACCACATGACCCAGTAATGGCTCTACTGAGTATTGATTCGGAGAACACAATAATACTGCTTCAAAAAGACAGATGCACTCCCACGTTCACTGCAGCATTATTCACAAGAACCAGACATGGAAACACAGACCTTGGGGGCCTTATGCCAAGTAACTCAGACACAGAAAGACCAATACCAGAAGCTCTCATGTACATTCCATGTGGAATAAACAAATACTGAACGCATAGATACTGAGAGCAGGTTGGTACGTGCCAGATTCGGGGATGGGGTGGTAGAAACGGGTGAAGGTGGTCAAAGTCTCAATGTTTGAGTGAGAAAATCCGACAGTCATGAAATGTTCTATCCAGCATGGAGACTAAAACTAACCCCACAGCATGGGGTATAGGTTTCCCTGCTCTTTGAAAGTACAGGGCTTCTGAGAAACCTTGCACAGCAGAAATGGTGTCAAGAAGGAATGGCCATTAATTTACACAGAACAATTAGACAGTGTGATCAGACTATAAAATTCGTTCTCTTTGGCTTTTCTCAGGCCTCAGGACACAAGTTTCTAATGGAGGCCCAGCATAAATGAAGATAAAGCACAGCAGAGGCTCACAGACACAATTCAAAGTGCTGGTGGCTGGATGCGGAGAGAGGTTCCCAGAGGAAGGAGCTGGTCAGGGTGCATGCCGCCTCTGTCGTGCTTCTCCCCAAAACAGATGCTGAACGCGATTCTCACTGTTCACCTTTTTTCATAAGAGGGAAATCCTCTTCAGTTGTCTTCCTCTTACTGAAGCTAGGAAACAACGTAGTTCTTTCAAGAAAGCCCAGGGTCTTATTGTGAACGTTTAAAAAGTGGGGGATACTTGTACTTGAGCATTGCTGAGGGAGGAGATGTGAAAGGTCCTCCCAGACACAAACCTCAGCAGATCCACTGGGAAAGGCACCTTCCTCAGCATGCAGAACACAGACTACCTCCTACCACCCGAGAAAGCCTCTCCTTCCCCTCTATCAGGACAACCCACAACAGCTGGGAGTTACCCCAATTCCTCCGTTCTCCTGCTCCTAATAGCTAACCCATCAGCAAATCCTGTGAGCTCCATCTTCAAAATGGACCAAGAATAGGTCTAACCACTCAATCCAAGGCCCCCTGTCTGGTTCACAGTGCCTGAGTTCCTGGAAAAGCTTCGTCATTGACCTGCCTTGCCATCTTCAACCCTCTGTCATCTGTTCTCAACACTGTAGCCAGGATGGCCCAGTGAAACAGGGTCTCATGGGGTTATAGCCCTGGAATGGCTTTCTGTCACCCTCTGTCACCTCTCTGAGCTCATGTCCTAAGCTGTCTCCTGTGGCCACAGGGCCTTCTTGCTGATCCTGGACATACCTGGAATTCTCCTGCCCCAGATCCTTTGCACATGCTTTCCCTTGTGTTCAGAATGCTCTTGATGTGTTCTCACTCACCTTCGGAGAAGTCTGAATTGGAGTGACAGGGACAGAAGATGAGGCTGTGTGTGTTGGGTGAGGCTGGTGGCCGAGAAGAAGGATCTCTGCCAGCTCTCCACCTGTGCCTCACTTGTCCTCAGCCAGGAACTTGCACACAGCCCTCACCTGTCACAACTCTCACCCAGGAGACCCACAGCCACCCCTGGAGCCTACCCTGCCCACACCCTGCTGCAGAATGCATTCAGCTCTCCTCTGGGACCCCTGTCAGCTTTACCCAGACCTGGAACTCCCCCGTCTCCTGCAAAGCTCCCGGAGTCCCCCTCTGCTTCCATAATCACACTGGCACAAGGCTTTCATGAGAAAGCTATAATGCTAAGTAATGAAATGTTCACACCCACTTTCCCCTTCTGTTGCCTTTCTCTCCACCTTCTTTCCTACCTGTGCAAACTGTAACATATCAGTGGAACATGAACATGCTCTGAGACCTGAATCTTTCATTGCAGCTTTCTGAGGACTCCTTATGTGATAAGCAACTAGTGTATCCTACCACAGGGTGTTTTACAACTCTCATCTATAGAATACTACAGCCCAAATCACTACAATTTTACCTCACTCTTCATGAAGCAGAACACTTTTTCCTTTCTTCTCTTACTTAAATTCCAGATAGTTCACATGCCATGGAATATTCGCTTCAGGGGTAGGATTTAGTGATTCCTCACCTGCATACAGTACCTGGTGCTCATCACAAATGCCCTCCTTAATACCTCTCACCCATTTAACTCTTCCCCCCACGCCCCTGTCCTGCAGTAACACTCAGTTTGTTCTCCAAGGTTGAGTCTATTTTCTTGTTTGCCTCTCTCATCACCCCTCCACTCTGTTCATCTGTTTTCTTTCTGAAATTCCACAAGCGTGAGAGCATAGGATATTTGTCTTTCTTCACTGATTTTGCTTAGCTTAATACACTCTAGATCCATCCACATCCTTGCAAATGGTAAGACTTCATTCTTTTTGAAGCTGGGTCATACTCCATTATATATATGTATCCCACATCTGCTTTATCCATTCATCAGTGCATGGACTTTGGGATTCTCTCCATAGTTTGGCTACTGTGGACATTTCTGCTATAAACATCATGGTGCATGTTCCCCCTTTGAATCTGCATTTTTGTATCCTTTGGGTAAATACCTAGGAGAGCAATTGCTGGATCATGGGGTTGTTCAATGTTTAACTTTTTGAGGAACCCCCACACTGTTTCCCAGACTGGCTGCACCACTTTGCATTCCCACCAACAGGATGGGGGGGTTCCCCTTTAAGCAGAACATTATCTGCCGGCAATTTCATAAGAGGAAACAAAACCTCTGTGAGATGCACCCAGGGTCAGGCAAGCAGTTGCAGACTTCACCCAAGGCTCCTGACTCCAAGCCCCTTGAAGCCACCAGCATGCCACTATCGAAAAGAATTCCCAGACTCTCCTTCTGACTCCACCACCAAAGAAACTACAGAGAGAATATGGCACCTCAAAATATCGAGATAATATAGTTAGTAAAACTAGAAAGTCAAGCTCAACTTTTAAACAGGAACAGGCCCCTTTGGATAATTTTGAATTTTCCCTCCACCCTAATTTTAACTCTTCTCATGAATAAACTCATCAATGATGAAACATCACTTTTGTCAAATGACATCATCCAAGTCAATATCAGATGAAAAAAGCCACCTAACTCTAGATGCTGGCCACTCAACCATATCTTAGGCCCAACTGAATAAACACTGTTAGATGAAGGAACAAATTAGATGTTACAAACAGGCAGAGTGAATCTCACCTTCCCTTTCTAATAAAAGAGGGTTCCTAGGAAACAGATGGTCAAAAAGATTTGTAAGCAATAAATGGACAGAGAAATTGTGATCCCCTGCAATGTTCTACCAGCAGGGAAACTTGTAATTTTTGCATCAAACCCAGGATGCTGACAGTTACTTCAATTTTACTTTGTGGCTCAACTAGAGAAAAGAGAAAAGCCCAGGAGGTTTTGGATAATGAGAGGTTTTACCTAAAGCCCTGACATAGTTAGGATATTTTGCCAAACATACCTGTGTTTTCTCTGAACACTGGCGTCCTGTGACAAGCTTCCTTGCTGACTCAGATGCTGACGTTCAAAACCTCGGGTGTCTTGGAGTCAGAGCAGAGAAGTGCTGTCAGCTGGGGAGAAGAAGGCACCTCTGACCTAAAGCCTGCACACCTGCTTCGGTTTCTGGGCAAAGGGGCAACACATACTTCTTGTTTAGCAGTAATTATCTTCATTCTCAATAGACCAATGACCTTGCCTTTTCTGGAAAGCAGACTTACTCTTCTAAAGAAACCCTCAATTCGTCTATTCCCAATGCAACTAGAGTGGGGTCTGGTTTACACCTGCCTCCAGGCCCCCACCTGGAGGATTTTCCTGCATGATTCTAACAGCCAATTACCACTAACCCGGGGGCACATGGGGCATAATGCTGAAGTTGGGTATGGCTCTGGGGCTTGCTACTGCCACATCTGTGCCTGGGGGACCAGGGCAAACCCTGCTGAACTCGGGGTACTGCTCAAGATGCATCACCTGCACTGTGCCAGAGAACTGGGGGACACATCACTGAAGGTGAGGACTCTGTGAGGTCCTTACCCACACTCTTCCTGGAAACAGGGGAATCCCTGAAATTCTGCAACCCATTCCACAAAAGCTCTGGTGAGTGGGCGCCCTGGAGTTCACGGGTATGGGGAATAAGGCCAGTTGAGGACATGGGGCAGAACAGACTTTATATGGGAAAAGAAAACTCACCTGAGCACCCACAATGATCCCTCTCCAAGTGCCCTTCCAGAACCCTGCCTCTCCCACCTGGGTCGCACCCTACCCCCGAACCCCCCCGCCCCTGGTGCATGCTGCTCACTCAGCAGCCGGGACCTCCACAGGGCAACTCTCTCTCTCCCAGTGCCTCTTCTTCTGCCCCAGGTCTGCACCCCACTGCAACTCTGGAACAGCCCACAGAGATGGAGCTCCACCCCCAAGCGGCGATTGGTCAGGGAGGGTGGTGCCCCAGCCCCTGGGATGCCAGGCAACCCGCCCTCAAGCCCCTGGAACCCTGAAAGTGCAGGGGGTCCAAGAGGCACCTCCTCTACCCAACACCCAGCGCAGGCATGGGAGCGGTCCTGGGCCGGGCTCCCCCCCCACACCTGGCCCCTTCCAGGACCCCTCTAGCTGCAGATCACCCTCAGAGTCCTGCCCCTTCCCTTTCTGCACCAGCACTCCCTGCTGGGGTGTGCCTGGTTCTGGGCAAGGTCAGTGGCTCTCAGACCCTCCAAGGCTTGGGCTTCAGGAAATGCAATGATTTCATGCATTTTCAGTATGTACATGTCAGTATGACTGTAATCTTATGGGAGCCAAAGAGGTTCTTTATTTTTTCTTATTTTCATGTTGTCATTTTTGGTTATTGTTTTATTCTCGAAGCAGATGTACAACATGTGCTTGGAGCAGAAATAGGGCTCATGCTTTGAGTTTTTGCCCAATCATTTTGAGCCGGGTAAAATGTTGAAGGATAGCTTCCCTGGGAGCCCAGGATCAGGGCCCACAGATGATATAAGATAAAAATTACATTCATCATTATAATTACTCCTAAAATGGAGGAATTTGAGACAAAAGCACCTTTCACAAGAGTACCAAGAAATCAAAATGATGCCCACAGAAGGCTACCTGCTCCATGGTCAGCACAGGTAACAGAAGGGTTCACAGACTCTGGACTCCTGCCCTTCTCCAGCCCAAATCTCTGAAGCACACAGACCACTTAAAGTCAGAATTGTAGAACTGCTAGACACCTTAGAGATGTCTGGCACCATTCCCTTGGACTGCAGAATAAAACACAGTAGCTCATTGTCACAAACTAATTTCAACATGAAGTGCCCCCTGGATGCACTAAGTTCTTTCTCTGCAAATGTTGACTAATGTAAGTCACAGTCATACCACATAAAGACTACGATGGCTGGGCAGTCATAGTAGGTAAGGGAATATTTTAGCCATGTTTATAAGCATTGGCTCACTTTGTAGAAGAGGCTGAGCTGCATGTTTTTAAATACTATTTCAGACCTGTTTTACAGCACCCTCTGAACATACCAGAGCCTGAATGGACTAAAAAAGATAGTTGATTTCAGTAACTTTAATACCAGAAAAATATAATACTGTCTGTATTCCTAAGGATCTTTGAGTATCTTACCCACAGGTCCTCCACTGAGATAATGATCTTAATGATCACCATGGGCAGAGGTGAAAAGACCCGCTGAATTCGTTCCAGTTGTCCACATGACAAGAAAATCCTGATACTTGATAGGTTTCCAGATCGAGAAGACCAGAGATAAGAGGGAAATAGTACCCTGTATGGAACAACAAGGGATTTGGAGTCAATTTGGGGATCCCACTTAGGTTTCTGACACTAAAATCCTCTGTGACTCATATCATCTGAGTCCCTGTATAACCACGTGAAAATGTGCCTAAAAATATCTATACCCTAATTGAGAAGTTTAAGAGGCAGAATGCTACAAAGAGCCAGTATGATGTCTCTCAAGAACAGGTGCTCAGGAAGCCATAATTGCTATTGGGTCTATTTCTTTTCCAGAAGAAAGAACATATGTTGAATCCATATTTCTAATAGATGACTCACCAGATGATTTTCAAACCTGAAGGAAGGCCAAGAAGTCGCTCTTCTGTCATAGTTCACTCAGAAATCATGTTGTTGGACTGGTGAGGACGATATGATAGCAACGTCATCACTAAGAGTGGGGAGCTTCTAATTTCCATACGGCCATGTTGACCTCCTTAGCTCAGACCCACCAGAAAGGGCAGCTGGGGAGTGGGCATTGTCATCACTATGAGTGGGGAGCCTCCAATTTCCATATGGCCATGTTGACCCCCTTAGCTCAGGGCCACCAGAAAGGACAGCTGAGGGGGACCACAGGCCAAGGCTGCCAGGTGTGGCTGGGGCAGGCAGAACTCTGACTGAAGGCTCAACTCCTGTCTAGGTTATTATAATGCTCTTCACAAAGAAAGTGCCATTGTGTGTGAGCCCTCATGTAGAAAAGGTTCAGAATTTCCATTGAGATTCCCTCTCTGACCTTTAGGATATGTAGCAAAGTTCCATTTAATTTTTAAACATTGAAGGACTTCCTGGTTTTCTTTTCGCTATGACTGTGGCTCAATTCCCCTGTTGTCTAAGAATAGAATCTAGTTAATTTCAGGGTTTAACATTTCTAGACTTGATTCGTGGCCCCACCTATCATCTATTTGGGTAAAGAGTCTATGACCACTTGAAAATAACGTATTCTGCACTTATTATGGAATGTTCCCTATATGTCAATTTGGTCACATTTGTTACCAATGTTTTGTCTGCTTTTTCTGTCAGATATTGAGAAAGGTATATTAAAATCTTCAAACAACGCTGCTCTATTCAACGTGGCATCGGAGAATCTACCAGTGTTTTACGGCAAGAGAAACAAAAAGTATAAGAATTGAGGGGATAATTGTGACTATTCACAGATAATACGTTTGTGTACATAGAAAATCCAAATCAGTCTATAAATACCCTATTAGAATTAAAAATGCAATGAATAATAATAATAATAATAATAATAATAATAATAATAATAATAAAAGAGGTTTCCTAGGAAACAGATGGTCAAAATACATTTGTAAGCAATAAATGGACAGAGAAATTGGATTGTAGCTTCCCATTGGACAGTTTCTGAAAGAAAACGTAGAACTGGTCAATCTTGGGGTAGGACATAGGGTGCACTAACCATTTAAAAGAATTCAGTGGGACTTCATAAAAATGTGACATTTCTCCTTATCTTATGACCATAAGAAAATGAAAAAGTGAACCGCAGGCTGGGAAGTAAAGATTTGCAATACACACACTGACAAAGACTTGTGAATAAAGAATTCCTGCTCATCAACCATAGAAAGTCTATTTATAAACGACTACTTCACAAAAGATTGACTGATGGCCAATAAGAACAGGAAAGGGTGCTCTACAGTATTATTTTCAGGAACAGCAAGGCCTTTCCTAAAATGAAAACATACACACAAACCAGTATTCCCTAGATGGATGACGTCCTTATTTCTGAGGACAGCTTGAAGAACAGACTAGCATCAAAGTAAAGTGATGGAATTCCTGACACTCAGAGGATGGACAATTGACCTCAAACTACAGTACAATTTCTAGGCATCATTCGGTCCTCTGAAGGCAGACAACTTCGACACCCCTTCCTACTCCACACAGGTTGCTTCCCAACCCCTACCATAAAAGAAGAAGATGAGAAACAGATAAGACTAGTAGGAAATAGTAAAAATCACATGTGGGGATTATCCTGAAACACACTGATCACATAACTAGTGTAAGGAAGTGTAGGGAACGGACAAGGACAGAGACCCAAGAGGTACTTCTTTGGGAAATGCTGTCTGAAATCGTCACACATTGGTACAAGCCAATGAGTGCTCTGAGCATACCTAGGGTTTGCTCACAAGGGTCTGCAACACCATCGCTGAGGACTGAAACTCTTCAAGACCTCAAAGCTTGCCTGATTGACTATTCGACTAAGAGATTCCTATGTTCCGAAAACAGATATCAACTAATTGAAAGGTTCACCTGGGCTCTCTCAGAGGCCCTACAAGAAGTCGAACCATTCACTGAAAATCAATTACACACACACACACACACACACACACACACACACACCTGTCATTTCAGCAAATACTTAAACATTCAAGGTTCCTCCTACCTTTTCTTTTTCACATTGATATTTATACTCACATGAAATGTCATCATTTCTAATGAACACTGATGTCAAAATAGAGATCCATTGACACAATATTCACAAAATGGAACTTCCCTGCTATAATTTTCAATATAGCATTTTTTAAAGTTCATACATATTTTAGGTTTTTGGTAACTTATACAGGAGAAGATCAGCATTGAAAAGCTCTGAATACTGACAATGAGTTTTAAGCCTAGAGAACAAAAATTGTCCAATTTCATAGATAATAAGGAACCAAAGGGAAAGCATGGAAGCTGTAGTCGAATAATTTTACACATGTGCATCCTCTATTATTCTACTACTGAGGGGCGTATTTTATTACCACTATACATGCATCAGTTATCTTCCACACGCACCTGCACAGGTATAATGAATTACTACAGTAGAATGAAATGTCTGGGAACTACTTGGCGGCATCTATAATCAACAATGAAATTTCGATCTTATATTTGGTGAACTTCCACTGTCTGTCCCTTTAGACAATGGACCCTAAACAGAAGGGGGAATGAACCACGAGAGACTATGGACTCTGGGAAACAAACTGAGGGCTTCAGAGGGGAGAGGGGTGGGGGATTGGGATGGGCCAGTGATGGGTATTAAGGAAGGTACATATTGCATGGAGCACTGGCTGTTATATGCAAATAATGAACCACAGAACACTACATCAAAAACTAAGGAAATACTGTATAGTGACTAACATATCATAATAAAAAATTGTTATTAGAAAAAAATTAAAGGTAAAAAAAAAACCAATACAGCTTTTCTGTCTCATGAACAATCACAATTGAGAAAAAACTAACTTCCAATCCCTAAAGCAAAACACAGACCAAGTTCCATTTCACTCCCCTTTACTCACATTCTCTGTGGGTTCTAAGCTTTTTTCCAACCTCCTTTCCTGCTGAGCAGGGAGCCCGGGCTCGATCCCAGAACCCTGGGATCATAACCTGAGCCAAAGGCACATGTTTAACTGGCTGAGCCAGCCAGGAGCCCCAGCCATGTTTTTCTTAAGCAAAAGGACACTTTCTCACAATGCCTTCACATGACTTCACATGGTACCAGAGATCTGCATTTGTCTCTAGGAGGTTGCAGATGAAGGCAATTGCAAACTCTCACAGTGGTTTATCAAATACAATGACCTGCCTGGTGACAGTGAAACTCTTATGAGCCCACGAGAGGGTGCTGTGACACTCAGCTGTGGCTGGGCTGGCACAGAGAACCAAATCCATTTCCCTGCCTGATGTTTGTGAGGAACAGATGACCCCACTGTGAATAAGACCCTATAACTGAGCTGTCCAGAGATGGCCATCCTCACGGAGGATGAGGATAAAGGACAATGCCTGAGGAGACCTCATCTGTCTCTTTTATCTTGTCATATTTTTGACAGTGGACAAATCACTGCCTAGGAGTCCCCAACTACCTTAGTCTCATCTGTGAATGGCCAAGAGGTTTTACAAAACACTTAAGATTTTGACCTCACAAATGCCCACAACCACTTACCATAGGGATTCAACATTAAGCAAAGATACTGTTCGTTGGAAGAGAGGTCCTGCCCACTGCTGTTTCTCACTTATATGCTCATCTTCCTTACCTCATGGTAACATAACCACCTTGATTCCTGCTTCCGTCTTCAGGAAGGCTGATGTGACTTGAAGGGCATTACCCTGACATCGTTCTTTCTTAGCAATAAGATGTGGACATTTCCCTAGTCCTACACACCCAAAGTTGAATCGGAATCAGGATTGAGGAGGCTGATGAGAGTTGAAGGTGTTTTCCTGTACACGGTGGTTTATTACCAATAAGGATGGGTCAGAGTCCTCGAAATTCCAGAACCTTTTCATTAATGCTTCCTACTCGTGAAAGATGATGTACATTGGTCTTTCCCTGTATAGTGTGGTGACTCAGAGAAAAGTGCTTAGCCCTTTCGTCAGACTTCCACGACCACTTTGGAGCTGGCTTCCATATTCACAAAGGATGATGTTAGGGCTAAGAGGGTTCCTGTACACTGTTATTTCTTACTGATAAGTGTATGGCATTTTTGTTTCATTGCCAGAACCACTTAGCGCCGGGCTTGCCGGCCTCCTGTGGAAGAACCCTAACCCTAGGTCGGCCCCCGAGGGGCCCTTCCCAAGGAGCCTGGCACCGCAATGCCGGGGATTTGGGACCCCTGATCCCCAGTGCTGGACTCACTCTGCCACCCTGCAAGCACCCAGGGCGCTACGGGCGGTGCCAGTCATTCAGAAGGGAGAACGTGCAAGGCCCTCCGATCCCCCTGTGACCTTCAAAGACCCCCCGCAAAAATCTCTGGCTCCCTTGCTCCTGCTCCCAGTGCCCTAAACTCGGCCCACCCCTCCTCTCGCTGCAGAGCTGGCAGATCGGGCCTGCTGGCTTCCTGGGGGCTAAACCTATGCCTAAGTCGCCCCCGCGGGGCCCCTCCGAAGTGGCTTGGCACCGCATGCCAGGGATTGGGGACCCCCAAGTCCCACCACCGGACGCACCCTTCTGCCCTGCCGCCACGTGGGGCACTAGGGGCGTCACCAGTCCTTCAGGGCGACAGAACGGGCAGGACCCTCCAAGCCTCCTGCGACCTTCGAAGGCACCCGGAGCCAAAGCCTAAATGCTCTGGCCCACGCCCCCGCTCGCCAGCTACCTCACCTCAACCCACACCTCCATTCACCACACATGGGCGGAACGAGCCTGACAGCCTCCTGGGGGCTAACCCTAACGCTAGGTCGGCCCCCGAGGGACCCGTCCCAAGGGGCCTGGTGCTGCAACGCCGGGTATTAGGGAGCCCCGATCCCCAGCGCTGGACTCTCCCTGCCGCCCCGCCACAACCCGGGCTGCTATGGGTGCTGCTGGTCATTCAGGGCGGGAGAACGGGCAGGGCCCTCCGAGCCCGCGGCGACCTTCGAAGTCCCCCCCATCCAAAACGCTTGAGCCCAGGCTCCCGCTCCTCAGCGCCCTCACCTCGGCCCGCCCCTCCACTCGCCGCAGAGCCGGCGGATGAGGCCTGCCCTCCTCCTGCGGGCTACCCAGAACCCTAGGTTGTCCCCTGAGGGGCCCCTCCGAAGGGGCCTGGCACCACAATGCCTGGGATTGGGGACCCCTGAGCCCCAGCGCCGGACTCACCATGTCGCCCCCCCCGCCACCTGGGCCGCTAGGAGCACCGTCGGTCATGCAGGGAGGGAGAACGGGTAGATCCCTCCAAGCCCCTGGTTTCCTTCAAAGGCCCCCCACGCCAATACGCTTGGGCCCATGCTCCCGCTCCCTGCGCCCTCACCTCGGTCCGCCCCTCCGCTCCCTGTAGAGCCAGTGGATCGGAACTGCAGGCCTCCTGGGTGTTACCCTAACCATTGGTGGGCCCCCGAGGGGCCCATCCCAGGTTCCTTTGCCGCAACATTGGGGATTGGGGACGCCCGAGCCCCAACGCTGGACTCACCCTCCCGCCCTACCGCCACCTGGGCTGCTAGGGGCGCCGCCGTTCATTCAGGGAGGGAGAACGGGCAGGGCCCTCCGAGCGACCGGTGACCTTCGAAGGCCCCCCGCACCAAAACACTTGGGCCCACGCTCCCGCTGGCCAGCGCCCTTACCTCGGCCCTCCCCTCCGCTCGCCGCACAGCTGGTGGATCGGGCCTGCGGGCCTTCTGGGCGCTAACCCTAAACCTAGGTTGGCCCCCTAGTGGCCCTTCCCAAGGGGCCTGGCGCCGCAACGACAGGGAAAGGGGACTCCCGAGCCCCAGCGCCAGACTCACCATGCCCCCCGCCACCACCCGGGCCACTAGGGGCACCGCCGGTAATTCAGGGCGGGAGAACAGGCAGGGCCCTCCGAGCCCCCAGCGACCTTCGAAGGCCCCCTGCACCAAAGCACTAGGGCCCATGCTCCCGCTCGCCATGGCCCTTACCTCGGCCTGCCCCTCTGTTCGCCGCACAGCCGGCAGATAAGGCATCCTAGCCTCCTGGTAGCTAACCCTAACCCTAGGTAGGCCCCCTAGGGGCCCATCCCAAAGGGCCTGGCGCTGCAATGCTGGGGATTGGGGACCCCCGAGCCTCAGCGCCAGACTCTCCCTGCCGCCCCGTGCTAAACGGGCCGCGAGGGGCGCCGTCGGTCATTCAGGGCAGGAGAACAGGCAGGGACTTCCGAGCCCCTGGCAACTTTTGAAGGCCCCTCGCGCCAAAATGCTTGGGCCCACCTTCCCGCTCGCCAGCGCCCTCATCTCATCCCACCCCTCTGCTCGTGCACAGCTGGAGGATCGGGCCAGCCGGCCTCCTGGGTGCTAACCCTAACCCTAGGTCAGACCCGAGGGACCCCTGCCAAGGGGCCTGGCACCGCAACGCCGGGGATTGGGGACCCCCGAGCTGCAGCGCCGGACTCACCCTGCCGCCCCGCCGCCATTCGGGCCGCTAGGGGTGCAGCCGGTCATTCAGGGCGGGAGAACGGGCAGGGCCCTCCTAGATCCTGGTGACATTCGAAGGCCCTCTGCGCCAAAACGTTTGGGCCCACGCTCCCGGGCCTGCCGGCCTCCTGGGGGCTAACCCTAACCCTAGGTCGGCCCCCGAGGGGCCCCTTCCAAAGGGCCTGGTGGCACAACGCCGGGGATTGGGAACCCCCGACCCCCAGCGCCGGACTCACCCTGCAGCCCCACCGCCACCCGGGCCGCTACAGGTGCCGCCGGTCAGTCAGGGCGGGAGAACGGGCAGGGCCCTCCGAGCCACGGCGACCATCAGAGGCCCCCTGCTCCAAAATGCTTGGGCCCACGCTCCTGCTCACCAGTGCCCTCGCCACGGCCCGCCCCTCTGCTCGCTGCACAGCTGGGGTACGGGCCTGCCAGATTCCTGGGAGCTAACCCTAACCCTAGGTCGGCCCCTGAGGGGCCTCTAGCAAGGGGCCAGGCGCCGCAAGCCAGGGATTCCGGACCCCCAAGCCTCAGTGCTGGACTCACCCTGCCACTCCACCACCACCTGGGCCGCTAGGAGCGCTGTAGGTCATTCAGGCCGGAACAATGGACAGGGCCCTCTGAGCCACTGGCGACCTTCGAAGGCCCCCCGCGGCAAAACACTTGGGCCCACGCTCCCGCTCGCCAGCGCCCTCACCTCGGCCTGCCTCACCGCTTGCCACACAACTGGCAGATCGGGCCTGCCGGCCTCCTGGGGGCTAACACTAATCCTAGGTCGGCCCCCGTTGGGCCCCTAGCAAGGGACCTGGCCACGCAACGCCGGGGATTGGGGACCCCAGAGCCCCAGACAGGACTCATCTTGTCGTCCCGTGCCACCCTTGCTGCTAGGGGAGCCGCCGTTCATTCAGTGTGGGAGAACAGGCAGGGCCCTCTGAGCCCAAGGCAACATTCGAAAGTGCCCCGCCCCAAAATGCTCCCACGGTCCCCCTCGCCAGCGCCCTCACCTCAGCACGCCGATCCGCTCGCCACACAGCTGGCGTTTCGGGATTGCCAACCTCCTGAGGTCTAACCCTAACCCTAGGACAGCCCCCGAGGCATACATCCCAAGGGGCCTGGTGCCGCACGCCGGAGATTGGTGACCCCCGAGCCGCAGTGCCAGACTCACCTTGCCGCCCCACTGCCACCTGGGCCGCTAGGGGCGCCGCCATTCAGTGCGGGAGAATGGGCAGGGCCCTCTGAGCCCCCAGAGATCTTTGAAGGCCCCCCCGCGACAAAATGCTTCAGCCCACACTCCCGCTTGCCAGCGCCCTTACCTCGGCCCGCCCCTCACTCGCCGCTCAGCTGGAGGATCAGGCCTGCCAGCCTCCTGGGGGCTAACCCTAACCGTAGGTCGGCCCCCGAGGGGCCCGTCCGATGGGGCCTAGTGCCACAACGCCTGGGATTGCTGACACCCGAGCCCCAGCGCCGGACTCACCGTGTCGCCCCCCCACCACCCGGGCCGCTAGGAGCACCGTCGGTCATTCAGGGAGGGAGAACGGGCAGATCCCTCCGAGCCCCTGGTGACCTTCGAAGGCCCCCCACGCCAAAACTCTTGGGCCCATGCTCCCGCTCGCCTGTGCCCTCACCTCGGTCCGCCCCTCCGCTCCCTGTAGAGCCAGTGGATCGGAACTGCAGGCCTCCTGGGTGTTACTCTAACCATGGGTGGGCACCCGAGGGGCCTATCCCAGGTTCCTATTGCCGCAACACTGGGGATTGGGGACTCCGGAGCCCCAGCGCCGGACTCACCCTCCCGCCCTACCGCCACCTGGGCTGCTAGGGGCGCCGCCGTTCATTCAGGGAGGGAGAACGGGCAGGGCCCTCTGAGCGACCGGCGACCTTTGAAGGCCCCCCGCACCAAAACGCTTGGGCCCACGCTCCCGCTGGCCAGCGCCCTTACCTCGGCCCTCCCCTCCGCTCGACGCACAGCTGGTGGATTGGGCCTGTGGGCCTTCTGGGGGCTAACGCTAAACCTAGGTCGGCCCCCTAGTGGCCCCTCCCAAGGGGCCTGGCATCGCAAAGACAGGGAAAGGGGACTCCCGAGCCCCAGCGCCGGACTCACCATGCCCTCCGCCGCCACCTGGGCCACTAGGGGCACCGCCGGTAATTCAGGGCGGGAGAACGTGCAGGGCCCTTCCGAGCCCCCGGCGACCTTCGAAGGCCCCCTTGCCAAAACGCTTGGGCCCACGCTCCCGCTCGCCAGCGCCCTGACCTTGGCCTGCCACTCCCCTGACTGCACAGCTGGTGTATCAGGCCTGCGGGCCACCTTTGAGCTAACCCTAACCCTAGGTCAGCCCCTGAGGTTCCCTTCTCAAGTGCCTGGTGCCGCCACGCCAGGGATTGGGGACCCCTGAGCCCCAGGTCCAGACTCACCCTGCGCCTTGCTGCCACTGTGGCCGCTAGGGGTGCCGCCAGCCATTCAGGGCGGGAGAACTGGCAGGGCCCTCCGAGCCCCCGGCGAATATCCAAGGCCTCCCATGCCAAAACGCTTGGGCCAACGCTACCACTCACCAGCGCCCTCAGGTCGCCCCCCCCTCCACTCTCTGAACAGCTGGCGGATCGGGCCTGCAATCCTCCTGGGGCCTAACCCTAACCCTAGGTTGGCCCCAGAGGGGCCCGTCCCAAGGGGCCTGGCACTGCCACGCCAGGGATTGGGGACCCCCGAGCCGCAATACCAGACGCACCCTGCCGCCCCGCCACCACCAGGGCCGCTAGGGGCACCGCCAGTCATTCCGGGCTGGAGAACGTGCAGAGCCTTCCGAACCACCCTCGATCTTCGAAGGCCCCCACGCCAAAACGCCTAGGCCCACGCTTCTGCTCTCCAGCACCTTTACCTCAGCCTGCCCCTCTGCACGCCGCACAGCTGGCAGATCGGGCCTGCCGGCCTCCTGGGGTCTAACCCAAACCCTAGGTTGGCTGTCGAGGGGCCCCTCCCAAGGGGTCTGGCACCAACACGCCGGGGATTGGGGACCCCCGAGCACCAGCGCCGGACTCACCCTGCTGCCCTGCCAAGACCCGGTCCGCTAGGGTCGCCGTCCTCATTCAGAGTGGGAGAACTTGCAGGGACCTCCGTGCCCCCTGCGACCTTTGAAGGCAACCCACGCCAAAACGCTAGGGCCCACACTCCCGCTCACCATTGCACTCACCTGGGCCCCACCCTCCACTCGCCACACAGCCTTCAGATCGGGCCTGCCAGCCTCCTGGGGGCTAACCCTCACCCTAGTTCGGCCCCTGAGGAGCCCCTCCCAAGGGACTGGCGCCATCACGCCGAAGATTAGAGACAATCGAGCCCCAGTGCCGGACTTTCACTGCCACCCCACCGCCACCCAGGCTGCTAGGGGCGCCGCCGGTCCTTCGGGGCAGGAGAAGGGGCAGGGCCCTCCGAGCTCCCCGTGACCTTCGAAGGCCCCCTGCGCCAAAACGCTTGGGCCCACGCTCCCGCTCCTCAGCGCGCTCACCTCAGCCCGCCCCTCCGTTTGCTGCAGAGCCAGTGGATAGTGCCTGCCGGGCTCCTGGGGGCTAACTGAAACCCTAGGTCGGCCCCGTGGGGCACATCCCAAGGGGTCTGGCTCTGCAATGCTTGGGATTGGTGACTCAGAGCCCCAGAGCCAGACTCACCCTGCCACACTGTCGCCACCCGGGCAGCTAGGGGCGCCGCCGGTCATTCAGGGCGAGAGAAGTGGCAGGTCCTTCTGAGCTCCCGGTGACCTTCAAAGCCTCTCTGAGCCACAACGCTGGTGCCCATGCTTCCATTCCCCAGCGCCCTCACCTCGGCCCGCCTCTCCGCTCCCCGCACAGCAGGCGGATCGGGCCTGCCGGCCTCCGGGGGGCTAACCCTAACCCCAGGTCGGACCCCGAGGGGCCCCTCCCAAGGGGCCTGGCGCCACAACACCAGGGATTGGGGACCCCGAGCCTCAGCACCTGACTCACCTGACGCCCAGCCACCACTCGGGGGCTTGGGGTGCTGCCTTTCATTCAGGGCGGGAGAACGGGCAGGGCCCTCCAAGACATGGCGACCTTCGAAGGCCCCCCACGCCAAAACGCCCAGGCCCACCCTCCCACTCACCAGCGCCCTCACCTAGGTCTGCCACTCTGCTCTCCACACAGCTGGTGAATAGGGCCTGCTGGCCTCCTACGGGCTAAACTTAACTCTAGATTGGCCCCTGAAGGGCCCCTCCCAAGGGGCCTGGTGCTGCAATGCTGGGGATTGGGGACCCCCACGCCCCAGCGCCAGAGGCACCCTGCCACCCCTCCCCACCTGGGCCGCTAGGGGCGCTGCCATTCATTCACGTTGGGAAGATGGACAGGGCCCTCTAAATCCCCACGAAGTTTCGAAGGCGCCCTGAACCAAAACACTTGGGCCCATGCTCATATTCACTAGCACCCTCACCTCAGCCCAACTCTGCTCGACGCCCAGGTGGTGTATCCGGCCTGCCGGCCTCCTGGGGGCTAATCTTAACCATAGTTCGGCCCCCAAGGGGCACTTCCCAGGGGCCTGGCGTCACAACGCTGGGGATGGGGACCCCGAGCCCAAGTGCCGGACTCACCCTGCTGCCCTTCAGCCACCCGAGCCGCTAGAGACCACTGGTCAATCAGGGCGGGAGAATGGGCAGGGCCCTCGGAGCCCCCACTGACCTTCGAAGGCCCCCCGTGCAGAAACATTGCCTCCATTCCTCCTGCTCCCCAGCGCCCTCACCTCGGCCCGCCCCTCCGCTTGCTGCAGAGCCAGTGGATAGTGCCTGCCAGGCTCCTGGGGGCTAACTGAAATCCTAGGTAGGCCCCGTGGGGCACAACCCAAGGGGCCTGGCTCTGAAACACTGGGGATTGGTGACTCAGAGCCCCAGAGCCAGACTCACCCTGCAGCACCATCACCACCAGGCCGATAGGGGCACCGCCGCTCATTCAGGGCGGGAGAAGGGACAGGGCCCTGGAGAAACCTGCGACATTTGAAGCCTCCCGCGCCAAAATGCAGGGGCCCACGCTCCCACTCGCCAGAGCCTTTACCTCGGCCCGTGTACCTCTCGCCGCCCAGCCAGAGGATTGGGCCTACCGACCTCCTGGGTGCTAACTCTAACCCTAGGTCAGCCCAGGAGGAGCCCCTCCCAAGGGGCCTGGCCCCTCAGCATTGGAGATTGGGGATACCTGAGCTGCAGCGCGGGACTCACCCTGATGCCCCACCGCGAACTGAGCCATAAAGCGCGCCGCTGGTTATTCAGGGCAGGAGAACAGGGAGGGCCCTTCGAGACATGGCAACATTCGAAGGCCCAGGACGCCAAAACGCTGGGGACCATGCTCCTGCTCTGCATCACCCTCAACTCGGCCCGCACCTCTCCTCTTCGCAGAGCCGGCGACTCGGGCCTGCTGGCCTCCTGGGCGGTAACCCTAACCCTAGGACAGCCCCTGAAGGTCCCTTCCTAAGGGGCCAGGCGCCGCAACGCCAGGGATTGGGGACCCCCAAGCGCCAGCACCGAATACACACTGCCGCCCCGCCCCACACGTGCCGCTAGGGGCGCCGCCATTCATTCAGAGTGGGAGAACTGGAGGGCCCTCCGAACCCCTGCCGACATACAAAGGCGCACCAAACCAAAACGCTTGTGCCCAGGATCATGTTCACCAGCACCCTCACCTCGCCCCAACTCTCCGCTCGACACACAGGTGGTGTATCGGGCCTGCAGCGCTCCTGGAGGCTAACCCTAACCATAGGTCGGCCCCCGAGGGACTTTCCCAAGGGGCCTGGCTTCGCAACGCTGGGGATTGGGACCCCGAACCCATGTGCCAGACTCCCCCTGCTGCCCTTCAGCCACCCGAGCCACTAGAGGCCCCGCCGGTCAATCAGGGCAGGAGATCGGGCAGGGCCCTCCGAGCCCACGCTGACCTTTGAAGGCTCCCCGCGCAAAGACGTTGGCTCCCAGGATCCTGCTCGCCAGCGCCCTCACCACGGTCTGCCCCTACGCATACTTCAGACCTGGTGGATAGGGCCTGCTGGGCTCCTGGCAGCAAACCAAAACCCTAGGTTGGCCTTGAGTGGACATCCCAAGTGGCCTGGCTCTGCAATGCTGGGGATTGGTGACTCAGAGCCCAAGAACCAGACTCACCCTGCCGCACTGTACCCACCCGTGCCGCAAGGGGCACCACCGGTCATAGAGGGCGAGAGAAGGGCAGGGCCTTCTGAGCCACCTGTGACCTTCAAAGGCTCCCAACACCAAAACGCTGGTGCCCACGCTCCCGCTCCCCAGCGCCCTCACTTCGGCCCGCACCTCCGCTCGCCGCACAGTGTGTGGATTGGGCCTGACTTTCTCCTTGGGGCTAACCCTAACCCTAGGTCGGCCCCCCAGGGGCCCCTCCCAAGGGTCCTGGTGCCACTATGCCGAGGATCTGGGACCCCAAGCCC
Source organism: Ursus arctos (assembly GCF_023065955.2). NCBI lineage: Eukaryota > Metazoa > Chordata > Mammalia > Carnivora > Ursidae > Ursus > Ursus arctos. The sequence goes on from NW_026622986.1 coordinate 72,745, forward strand.
CAGAGCCAGACTCACCCTCCCACAACGCTGCCACCTGGGCCTCTAGGGGCGCCGCCGGTCATTCAGGGCGGGAGAACGGACAGGGCCCTGGAGAAACCGGAGACATTTGAAGCCTCCAGCGCCAAAATGCAGGGGCCCACAATCCCACTCCCCAGTGCCCTCACTTCGGCCCACCCCTCCGCTCGCCCCACAGCCATCGTATAGGGCCTGCCGGCCTCCTGGGGGCTAAACCTAACCCTAGGTCGGCCCCCGAAGGGCACTCCCAAAGGGCCTGGCGCCACGACGCCGGAGATTGAGGACCCCCAAGCCCCAGCGATGTACTCAACCTGCCCCTCCGCTGCTACCCGGGCCACTTGGGGCGCCGCCGGTCATTCAGGGTGGGGGAACGGGCAGGGCCCTCCGAGCCCCCGGCGACGTTCGTAGGTCCCCCGCGCCAAAACGCTGAGGCCCACGCTCCCGCTCTACAGCGCCCTCACCTCGGCCCGCCCCCCCCAGCCATACAGCTGGGGCGTCGCCGGTCCTTCATGGCGGGAGAATGAGCAGGGCCCTCCGAGCCCCCTGCGACATTCGAAGGCCCATGAAGCCAAAATGTTGGGGCCCACGCTTCCGTTTGCCAGCGACCTCACCCTGGCCCACCCCTCCATTCGCCGCAGAGCCGGTGGATCGAGCCTGCCGGCCTCCTGGGGACTAACCCTAACCCTAGGTCGGCCCCCAAGGGGCCCCTCCCAAAGGGACTGCCGCCGAACGCCAGGGATTGGGGACCTCCAAGTCGCAACGCTGGACTCACCGTTCCGCCCCGCCCCGCCCACACCCGGGCCGCTAGGGTACCGCCAATCATTCAGGGCAGGAGAATGGGCAGGGCCCTCCCTGCCCCGGTGACCTTCGAAGGCCCCCAGCGCCAAAACGCTGGGGCCCACTCTCCTGCTCGCCAGCGCCCTGATCTTCGACCGCGCCTCCATTCGCCCCAGACTGCGGATCGTGCCTGCCGGCCTACAGGAGCTAACCTTTACCCTAGGTCGGCCCCCAAGGGGCCCCTCCCAAGGGGCCTGGTGCCGCAACGCCTGGCATTGGGGACCCCCGAGCCTCAGCGCCAGACGCACCCTGCCGCCCCGCCACCACTCGGGTTGCTAGGGGAGCCGCCACTCATTCAGGGCGGGAGAACGGGCAGGGCCCTCTGAGTCCCCGGCGACATTCGAGGGCCCCTGGCGCCAAAACTTTGGGTACCGCCTTCCAGCTCGCCAGTGCCCTCACCATGGCCCGCCCCTCCGCTCGCCGCACAGCTGGCATATGGGGCCTGCCGGCCTCCTGGGGGCTAACCCTAACCCTAGGTTGGCCCCAGAGGGGCCCCTCCCAAGGGGACTGGTGACCAAAGTCGGGGATTGGGGACACCCGAGCCGCAGCGCCGGACTCACCCTGCCACCCCCGTCGACATCGGGCCCGCTGGGGCATCGCTAGTCCCTCAGGGTGGGAGAATGGGCAGGGCCCTCGAGACTCTGGTGATTTGGAAGGCCATCCGCGCCAAAATGCTGGGGCCCACGCTGGAGCTCGCCAGCGCCCTCACCTCAGCCGGCCCCTCCACTCTCTGCACAGCTGGCGGATCAGGCCTGCCGGCCTCCTGGGGGCTAACTCTAATCCTAGGTCGGCCCCAGAGGGGCCCCTCTGAAGGGGCCTGCCACCACAACGCCGGGGATTGGGGACCCTCGAGTCGTAATGCCGGACTCACGCTGCTGCCCCGCTGACACCAGTGGTGCTAGGGCGCCACGCTAGGGCGTCGTTTTGGGCGGGAGAACAGGCAGGGCCCTCTGAGCCCCGGTGAACTTTGAAGGCCCCCAGCACCAAAACGCTGGTGCCCACGCTCCGCTCGCCAGCGCCCTCACCTAGGACCACGACTCCATTTGCCTCAAGACGGTGGATTGGGCCTGCCGGCCTCCTGAGGGCTCATTCTAGCCCTACATCGGCCCCAGAGGGGCCCTTCCCAAGGGGCCTGGCACCGCAACGTCGGGTATAGGGAAGCCCGAGCCTCAGCACTGGACTCACCCTGCCGCCCCGCCATCACCCGGGCCGCTAGGGGCGCCGCCGGTCATTCAGGCGAGAGAACGGGTAGGGCCCTCCAAGCCCCGGTGACCTTCGAAGGCCCCCCGCTCCAAAACGCCTGGGCCCACGCTCCCGCTCGCCAGCTCACTCACCTTGGCCCACCCCTCTGCTCGCCGCTCAGCAGGCGAATTGGGCCTGCCGGGCTCCTGGGGGCTAAACCTAACCCTAGGTTGGCCCCTGAGGGGCCCCTCCCAAGGGGCCTGTCCCCGCAACACCGGGGATTGATGACCCCCAAGCCTCAGCACTGGACTCACCCTGCCACCCCGCTGGCACCCAGGCAACTAGGGGCGCCACCGGTCATTCAGGGCGGGAGAATGGGCAGGGCCCTCCGAGTCCCAGTGAACATCTAAGGGCCCACGCACCAAAATGCTTGGGCCCACGCTCCCGCTCCCCAGCGCCCTCACTTCGGCCCGCACCTCCGCTCGCCGCACAGTGTGCGGATTGGGTGACGGTCTCCTTGGGGCTAACCCTAACCCTAGGTCGGCCCCCCAGGGGCCCCTCCCAAGGGTCCTGGTGCCACTACGCCGGGGATCTGGGACCCCAAGCCCCAGAGCCAGACTCACCCTCCCACAACGCTGCCACCTGGGCCTCTAGGGGCGCCGCCGGTCATTCAGGGCGGGAGAATGGACAGGGCCCTGGAGAAACCGGAGACATTTGAAGCCTCCAGCGCCAAAATGCAGGGGCCCACAATCCCACTCCCCAGTGCCCTCACTTCGGCCCACCCCTCCGCTCGCCCCACAGCCATCGTATAGGGCCTGCCGGCCTCCTGGGGGCTAAACCTAACCCTAGGTCGGCCCCCGAAGGGCACTCCCAAAGGGCCTGGCGCCACGACGCCGGAGATTGAGGACCCCCAAGCCCCAGCGATGTACTCAACCTGCCCCTCCGCTGCTACCCGGGCCACTTGGGGCGCCGCCGGTCATTCAGGGTGGGGGAACGGGCAGGGCCCTCCGAGCCCCCGGCGACGTTCGTAGGTCCCCCGCGCCAAAACGCTGAGGCCCACGCTCCCGCTCTACAGCGCCCTCACCTCGGCCCGCCCCCCCCTCTAGCCACACAGCTGGCGGATCCGGCCTCCCGGGCTCCTCGGGGCTAACCTTAACCCTAGGTGGGCCCCAGAGTGGCCCCTCACAAGAGGCTTGGTGCCGCCACGGCAGGGATTGGGGACCCGCAAGCCCCAGCGCCGGGCTCACCATGCCACCCCGCCGCCACGCGGGCCGCTAGGAGCGCCGCCGGGCATTCAGGGCGGGATAACTGGCAGGGCCCTCTGAGCCTCCGGTGAAATAAGAAGGCCCCCCACGCCAAATCGCTGGCTACCACGCTACTGCTCGACTGCGCCCTCACCTCGGCCTGTCCCTGTGCTCGCCACACAGCCGGCGGATTGGGTCTGCCGGCCTCCTGGGGGTAACACTAACGCTTGGTCGGCCCCTGAGAGCCCTTCCGAAGGGGCCTGGCACCCCAACGCCGAGGATTGGGAACCCCCGAGCCCCACCGCCCGACTTACCCTAACGCCCCTCCTCCACCAGGGCCGCTAGGGGAGCCACCCGTCATTCAGGGCAGGAGAACGGGCAGGGGCCTCCGAACCCCTGGCGAACTTCGAAGGGCCCCCACACCAAAACGCCTGGGCCCACTCTCCAGATCGCCAGCGGCCTTACCTCCGACTGCCCCTCTGCTCGCCGCATAGCTGGTGGATCGGGCCTGCTGGCATCCTTTAGGCTAACCCTACCCTAGGTCGGCCCCCGAGGGACCACTTCCAAATGCCTGGCACCGCCACGCCGGAGATTGGGGACCCACGAGCACTTGCTGTGGGCTCACCCTGCTGCCCCACCACGACCCAGCCTGCTAGGGGCAATGTCCTCACGGGGCAGGAGAACGGGCAGGGCACTCCGAGCCCCCGGCGACCTTTGAAGGCCACCCTTGCCAAAACGCTTGGGTCCACGCTCCCGCTCGCCAACTCCCTCACCTCGGCCCACCCCTCCACTCGCCGCACAGCCAGCGGATCGGGCCTGCCGGCCTCCTGGGGGCTAACCCTAAACCTAAGTCAGCCCCCAAGGGGCCTCTCCAAAGGTGCCTGGTGCCACCAGCCGGGGTTTGTTGTCCCCCGAGCGCCATTGCCAGACTCACCCTCCCGCCCCGCTGCCACCCGGGCCGCTAGGGTCCCCGCCGGTCATTAAGGGCGGGAGAACGGTCAGGGCCCTCCGAGCCAACGGCGACCGTCGAAGGCCCCCCGTGCGAAAAAACTCGGGCCCATGCTCCCGCTCGCCAGAACCCTCACTTCGGCCCGCCACATCACTCACCGTACAGCGGGCAGATCGGGGCTGCTGGCCTCCGGGGGGCTAACTCTAAGCCTAGGTCGACCCCCAAGGGGCCCCTCCCAAGGGGCCTGGCACCGCCATGCTGGGGATTGGGGACTCCTGAGCCCCAGCGCCGGACTCACCCTACCGCCTCACTGCGACCCGGCCCGCTAGGGGCAACGTCCTCATTCAGGGCGGGAGATCGGGCAGGGACCTCCGAGCCCCCGGCGACCTTTGAATGCCCCCCACGCCAAAACGCTTGGGCCCACGCTCCCGATCGCCAGCGACCTCACCTCCGCCCGACCATCCACTCGCTGCACAGCTGGCGGATCAGGCCTGCTGGCCTCCTGGAGGCTAATCCAAACCCTAAGTCAGCCCCCGAGGGGCCCCTCCCAAGGGGTCTGGTGCCGAAATGCCAGGGATTGGGGATCCCCGAGCCCCAGCACCGGACTCACCCTGCCGCCCCTCTGCAACCCGAGCCGCTAGGTGCGCCGTCGGGCTTTCAGCGCGGTAGAATGGGAAGTGCGCTCTGAACCCCCGGTGACTTTCAAATGCCCCCACGCCAAAACGCTTCGGCCCACGTTCCCGCTCTACAGTGCCCTCACCTCGGCTTGCCCCACTGCTCGCTACACAGCTGGCGGATCGGGTCTGCCGGCCTCCTGGGGGCTAACACTAACGCTGGTTCGGACCCCGAGGGCCCTTCCCAAGGGGTCTGGCACCCCAACGCCGAGTATTGGGGACCCCCGTGCCCCAGCGCCAGACTTACTGTGCTGCCCCACCGCAACCCGGGCCACTAGGTGCATCGCCGGTCATTCAGGTCGGGAGAACGGGCAGGGCCTTCCGAGCCCCCAGGGACTTTCGAAGGCCCCCCGTGCCAAAAGACTGGGCCCACGCCCCCGTACGCCAGCGCCCTCACCTCGGCGCGCAGCTCTGCTCGCAGCACAGCCAGTGGATGAGGCTTGCCAGCTTCCTGGGGGCTAACCCTCAACCTAGGTCAGCCCCCGATGGGCCCCTCCCAAGGAGCCTGGAGCTGCAAGGCCTGGGATTGGGGACCCCCGAGTCCCAGCACCGGACTCACCCGGCCACCCCACCGCAACCCAGGGCACCAGGGGCGCAGCCGGTTATTCAGGGCGGGAGAATGGGCAGGGCCCTCCGAGCCCCCGGCAACTTTTGAAGGCCTCCCTCGCCAAAACGCTTGGGCCCACGCTCCCACTCACCAGCGCCCTCACCTCAGCCTACACCACCATCACCGCACAGCCGGCAGATCGGGCCTGCCGGTGCCCTGGGGGATAACCCTAACTCTAGGTCGGCGCCCAAGGGGCCCCTCCCAGGGGACCTGGCACCACAACAACAGAGATTGGGGACCCCTGAGCCCCAGCTCTGAACACACCCTGCCGCCCCGCCGTCACCCGGCACACTAGGGGCGCCACCGGTCATTCAGGGCGGGAGAACGGGCAGGGCCCTTCCGAGCCCCTGGCGACCTTCGAAGGCCCCCTCGCCAAAACGCTTGGGCCCACGCTCCCGCTCGCCAGCGCCCTGACCTCGGCCCGCCACCCCCCTCACTGCACAGCTGGTGTATCTGGCCTGCCGGCCTCCTTTGAGCTAACCCTAACCCTAGGTCAGCCCCTGAGGTTCCCCCCCAAGTGCCTGGAGCCGCCACAACGGGGATTGGGGACCCCTGAGCCCCAGCTCCAGACTCACCCTGTGCCCTGCTGCCACCGTGGCCGCTAGGGGCGCCGCCGGTCATTCAGGGCGGGAGAACTGGTAGGGTCCTCCGAGCCCCCGGCGAACATCCAAGGCCTCCTGCGCCAAAACGCTTGGGCCAACGCTACCACTCACCAGCGCCCTCATGTCGGCCCGCCCCTCCACTCTCTGAATAGCTGGTGGATCGGCCTGCAATCCTCCTGGGGGCTAACCCTAACCCTAGGTGGGCCCCAGAGGGGCCCGTCCCAAGGGGCCTGGCGCTGCCACGCCAGGGATTGGGGACCCCTGAGCCGCAACACCAGACGCACCCTGCCACCCCGCCACCACCAGGGCTGCTAGGGGCACCGCCGGTCATTCCGGGCTGGAGAACGTGCAGAGCCTTCTGAGGCACCCTCGATCTTCGAAGGCCCCCGCACCAAAACACCTGGGCCCACGCTCCCACTCTCCAGCACCTTTACCTCAGCCTGCCCCTCTGCACGCCGCACAGCTGGCAGATCGGGACTGCCGGCCTCCTGGGGGCTAACACAAACCCTATGTCAGCCCCTGAGGGGCCCCTCCCAAGGGGCCTGGAGCCACCACGCCCCTGCTTGGGGACCCCAAGCACCAGCACCGAACTCACCCTGCCGCCCTGCAGCCACCTGGGCTGCTAGGGGCGCCGACGCTCATTCAGGGCGGGAGAACAGGCAGGGACCTCTGAGCCCATGGCGACCTTGGAAGGCCCCCCACGCAAAAACATTTGGGCCCATGCTCCCGCTAGCCAGAGCCCTCACCTTGCCCCGCCACTCCATAATCCGCAAAGCCGGTGGATGGGGCCTGCCGGCCTCCTTTGAGCTAACCCTAACGCTAGGTCGGCTCCTGAGGGACCACTCCCAAGTGCCCGGCGCTGCCACGCCGGGGATTGGGGATCCCTGAGCCCCAGCTCCGGACTCACCCTGCCGGTCCACTACCACACCGGCCGCTAGGGGCGCCACCGGTCATTCAGGGCGGGAGAACGGGCAGGGCCTTCCGAGCCCCCAGTGACATTCGAAGGCCCCCTGTGCCAAAATGCTTGGGCCCACGCTCCCACTCGCCAGCGTGCTCACCTCAGCCCACCCCTCGCTTGCTGCACAGCCGGCGGATCGGGCCTGCTGGCCTCCTGGGGGCTAACCCTTCCCTAGGTCAGCTCACGAGAGGCCCCTGCCAAGGGGCCTGGCGCTGCCACGCTGGTGATTGGGGACCCCCGAGCCAAACCGCGGGACACACCCTGCCACCCCGCCGACACCCGGGCCGCTAGGGTCGCCGTCCTCATTTAGAGTGGGAGAACTTGCAGGGCCCTCTGCACACCCTGCGACCTTCGAAGGCAACCCGCGCCAAAACGCTAGGGCCTGTGCTCCTGTTCACCATTGCCCTCACCTGGGCCCCACCCTCCGCTTGCCACACAGCCAGCGGATCATGCCTGCCAGCCTCCTGGGGGCTAACCCTAACCCTAGTTCAGCCCCTGAGGAGCCCCTCCCAAGGGGACTGGCGCCGTTAAGCCAAGGATTGGGGACAATCGAGCCCCAGCGCCGGACTTTCACTGCCACCCCGCCGCCACCCGGGCTGCTAGGGGCGCCACCGGTCCTTCGGGGCAGAGGAAGGGGCAGGGCCCTCCGATCCCCGGCGACCTTCGAAGGCCCCCTGCGCGAAAACGCTTGGGCCCACGCTCCCGCTCACCAGCGTGCTCACCTCAGCCCTCCCCTCCGTTCACCACACAGTTGGTGGATCGGGCCTGCCTGGCTCCTGGGGGCTAACCCTAAACCTAGGTCGGCCCCCAAGGGGCCCTTCCCAAGGGTACTGGCTCCACCACGCCGGAGATTGGGCACCCACGAGCATGAGCGCCAGACTCACCCAGCCGCCCCGCCGCCACCCGGGCTGCTAGGGGTGCCGCCAGTCATTCAGGGTGGGAGAAGGGGCATGGATCTCTGAGCCCTCAGCGACTTTTGAAGGAGTCCCACGCCAAAACGCTTGGGCCCACGCTCCCGCTCGCCAGCGCCCTCACCTTGGCCCACCACTCCTCTCGCCGCACAGCTGGCAGAACGGGCCTGCCGGCCTCCTTTGGGCTAACCCTAACCCTAGGTGGCCCCTGAGGGACCACTCCCAAGTGCCTGGCGCTGCCACGCTGGGGATTGGGGACCCATGAGCCCTAGCTCCAGACTCACTCTGCCGCCCCGCCGTGACCTGGCCCGCTAGGGGCAACGTCCTCACAGGGCGAGAGAACGGGCAGGGCCCTCTGAGCCCCCAGTGACCTTCGAAGATCCCCCACGCCAAAACGCTTGGGCCCACGCTCCCGCTCGCCAGCGCATTCACGTCGGCCCGCCCCTCCGCTCGACGCACAGCCAGCGGATCAGGCCACCGGACTCCTGGGGGTAACCCTAAAGCTAGACAGGCCCCAGAGGGGCCCCTCCCAAGGGGCCTGGCGCCACCAAGCCTGGGACTAGGACCACAGGCCCTATCGCCAGACTCACCCTGCCTCCCTGCTGCCACTCAGGCCACTAGGGGCGCTGCCGGTCATTCAGGGCGCGAGAACAGACAGGGTCCTCCAAGCCACTGGAGACCTTTGAAGGCTCCCTGCTCCAAAACCCTGGAGCCCACGCTCCCGCTCCCCAGCGCCCTCACCTTGGCCCGCCCCTCTGCTCCCTGCACAGATGGCGGATCTGGCCTCCCGGCCTTGTGTGGGCTAACCCTAACCATAGGTCGGCCCTCCAGGGTCCCTCCCAAGGATTCTGGTGCCTATATGCTGGGGATCTGGGACCCCAAGCCCCAGAACCAGACTCACGATGCCGCAACGCCGCCACCCTGGCCGCTAGGGGCGCCACCGCTCATTCAGGGCAGGGGAACGGACAGGGCCCTGGAGAAACCAGCGACATTTGAAGTCTCCCACGCCAAAATGCAGGGGCCCACGCTCCCGCTCCCCAGCGCCTTTACCTCGGCCCGCCCACCTCTCGCCACCCAGCCAGAGGACTGGGCCTGCCGGCCTCCTGGGTGCTAACTCTAACCCTAGGTCGGCCTACGAGGAGCCCCTCCCAAGGGGCCTGGCCCCACAATGCTGGGGATTGGGGATCCCCGAGCCGCAGCTTAGGACTCACCCTGCAGCCCCACCACCAATGGAGCCGCTAAGGGCGCCGCTGGTTATTCAGGGCAGGAGAATGGGCAGGGCCCTCAGAGACATGTCAACATTCGAAGGCCCAGGATGCCAAAACGCTGGGGCCCACGCTCCCTCTCCGCACCCCCCTCAACTCGGCCCAAAACTCCCTCCTCGCACAGCCGGCGGATTGGGCCTGCCGGCCTCCTGGGCACTAACCCTAACCCTAGGACGGCCCCTGAGGGTCCCTTCCTAAGGAGACTTGCGGTGCAACACCGGGGATTGGGTACCCCCACGCCCCAGCGCCAGGTGCACCCTGCCGCCTCACCCCACATGGGCCGCTAGGGGCGCCGCCATTCATTCTGGGTCGGAGAACTGGCAGGGGCCTCCGAACCCCCGCCCACCTTCTATGGCGCCCAGAACCAAAATGCTTGTGCCCAGGCTCATGTTCACCAGCACCCTCACCTAGGCCCAAGTCTCCGCTCCACGCACAGGCGGTGTATACGGCCTGCCAGCCTCCTGGGGGCTAAACTTAACTGTAGGTCGGCCCCCGAGGGGCCCTTCTCAAGTGGCCTGGCGCCCCAACTCCAGGGATGGGGCAACCGAGCCCAAGTGCCGGACTCACCCTGCTGCCCTTCAGCCACCTGAGCCACTAGGGGCACTGCCGGTCATTCAGAGCGGGAGAATGGGCAGGTCGCTCCGAGCCCCCACCTACTTTCGAAGGCGCCCCGAATCAAAACGCTTGGGCCCAGACTCATGTTCACCAGCACCCTCAACTCGGCCTGCACCTCCGCTCCTTGCACAGCTGGCGACTGGGGCCTGCCGGCCTCCTGGGCACTAACTAGAACCCTAGGACGGCCACTGAGGGTCCCTTCTAAGGGGCCTGGCACCGCAACGCTGGGGATTGGGTAACTCCAAGCCCCAGCGCCGGATGCATGCTACCGCCCCGCCCCGCACAGGCCACTAGTGGCGCCACCATTCATTCGGGGTGGGAGAACTGGCAGGGCCCTCCAAACTACCGCCTACCTTCGAAGGTGCCCAGAACCAAAACGCTTGGGCCCAGGCTCATGTTCACCAGCACCCTCACCTCGGCCCAACTGTCCTCTCGATGCACAGGTGGTGTATCGAGCCTGCTGGCCTCCTGAGGGCTAACCCTAACTGTAGGTCAGCCACGGAGGGGCCCTTCCCAAGTGGCCTGGCGCCACAACGCCGGGAATGGGGACACCAACCCAAGTGCCGGTCTCAACCTGCTGCCCTTCAGGCCCCGGAGCCTCTAGGGGCCCCACCGGTCATTCAGAGCGGGAGAACGGGCAGGTCCTTCCGAGCCCCCACCGACCTTCGAAGACCCCCCACACTAAAACACTTGGGCTCATGCTCAGTCTCGCCAGCGCCCTCACCTCGGCCCAACCCTCCGCATGCTGCACAGCCGCTGATCGGGTCCACCGGCCTCCTGGGGGCTAACCGTAACCCTAGATCGACCCCGAGCGGCCTCTCCCAAGGGGCCTGGCCCTGCAACGCCCGGGATTGGGGACCCCGAACCTCAGCACTGGACTCACCCTGATGCCGAGCCACCGCCCAGGGGTTTGGGGTGCTGCTGTTCATTCAGGACGGGAGAACGGGCAAGGCGCTCCGAGACACGGCGACCTTCAAAGGCCCACCACGCCAAAACGCTGGGGCCCATGCTTCCTCTGGCCAGCGCCTTCACCTCGGACCGCTGCTCCGCACACCACACAGCCAGTGGATCTGGCCTGCCGGCCTCCTGGGGATAACCCTAACCCTTGGTTGGCCCCCGAGGGGCCCCTCCGAAGGGGCCTTGTGCTGCAACGCTGGGGATTGGGCACCGCTGAGCCCCAGCGCCGGACTCACCCGGCTGCCCCTATGCCACCCGGGCCTTGAGTGGCGCCACCGGTCATTCAGGGAAGAACACGCAGGGCCCTCCAACCCCCTGGCGACTTTTGAAGGCCCAACAGGTCAAAACGCTTGGGCCCACGCTCCCGCTCGCCAGCACCCTCACCTCGCCCTCCGCTCGCACACCACACAGCCAGTGGATCTGGCCTGCCAGCCTCCTGGGGGCTAACCCTAACCCTAGGTCAGCCCTGAGTGGAACCTCCCAGATGGCCTGGTGCCGCAATGCCAGGGATTTCGAACCCCCGAGCCCCAGTGCCGCACTCACCCTGCCGCCCCGCCACACCCGGGCTGCTAGTGGCGCCGCAGGTCATTCAGGGAGAAAGAACGGGCAGGGCCCTCTGAGCCCCCGGCGAAGTTCGTAGGCACCCACGCCGAAACGCTTTGGCCCACGCTCCCGCTAGCCAACTCCCTTACCTCGGACCGCTGCTCCGCACACCGCACAGCCAGCCGATCGGGGCTGCTGCCCTCCTGGGGTCTAACCCTAACCCTAGGTCAGTCCTCGAGGGGCACCTTCCAAGGGGCCTGGCACCGCAACGCCGGGGATTGGGGACCCCCGAGCACCAACGCCGGACTCACCCTGTCGCCCCGCCGCCTCCTGGGCCGCTAGGGGCGCCGCCGGTTATTCGGGATGGGAGAATGGTCAGGGCCCTCCGAGCCCCGGCAACCTTCGAAGGCCCCCCGCGCCAAAATGCTTGGGCACACGCTCCCACTCGCCAGTGCCCTCACCTCGGCCCGCTGATCAGCTCACCGCACAGCCAGCGAATAGGACCTGCCGGCCTCCTGGGGGCTAACCCTAACCCTAGGTCGTCCCCCGAGTGGACCCTCCCAAGGGGCCTAGTTCTGCAAGCCAGGTAATGTGGACCCCCGAGCCCCAGTGCCAGACTCATCCTGCCGCCTTGACACACCTGGGCCACTAAGGGCGCCGCCGGTTATTCATGGCAAAAGAAGGGGCAGGGCTTTCTGAGCCCCCAGAGACATTCGAAGGCACTCCGCACCAAAACGCTTGGGCCTACGTTCCCGCTCGCCAGCGCCCTCACCTCGGACCGCTGCTCCGCAGACCGCATAGCCAGCGGATTGGGCCTGCTGGCCTCCTGGGGGCTAACCCTAAGCCTAGGTCTGCCCCCAAGGAGCCCATCCCTAGGGGCCTGGCGCCGCAACACCGGGGATTTGGGATCCCTGAGCCGCAGCGCGGGACTCCCCCTGTCGCCCCACCAGCAACAGAGCCGCTAGGGGCGCTGCTGGTTATTCAGTGCAGGAGAAAGGGCAGGGCCCTCCTAGCCATTTCAACATTCGAAGGCCCAGGGCGCCAAAATGCTGGTGCCCACACTCCCACTCCCCAGTCCCCTCACCTCGGCCCGCCCCTCCGCTCACTGCACAGTGGGTGGATCGGGCCTGCTGGCCTCCTGAGGGCTAACCTTAACCCTAGGTCGGCCCCCCAGGGGCCCCTCCCAAGTGGCCTGACGCTGCAACGCTGGGGATGGGGACCCTGAGCCCAAGTGCCGGACTCACCCTGCTGCCCTTCAGCCACCCGAGCCTTAGGTGCCCCGCCAGTCATACAGAGCGGGAGAACGGGCAGGTCCCTCTGAGCCCCCGCGGACCTTCGAAGGCCCCCGGGGGTAAAACGCTTGTGCTCATGCTCAGTCTCTCCAGCGCCCTCACCTCGGCCAAACCCTCCGCGTGCCGAAGAGCTGCTGATCGGGTCCACCGGCCTCCTGGGGGCTAACCGTAACCCTAGATCGACCCCGAGCGGCCTCTCCCAAGGGGCCTGGCGCCGCAACGTCGGGGATTGGGGACCCGAGCCTCAGCACCTGACTCACCCTGCCGCCCAGCCGTCACCCAGGGGCTTGGGGTGCTGCCGTTCATTCAGGGCGGGAGAAAGGGCAGGGCCCTCCGAGACATGGCGACCTTCGAAGACCCCCCGGGCCAAAACGACCAGGCACACCCTCCCACTCACCAGCGCCCTCACCTCGGTCCGCCACTCTGGTCTCCACACAGGTTGCGAATAGGGCCTGCCGGCCTCCTGGTGGCTAAAGCCAACCCTAGGTTGGCCCCCGAGGGGCCCCTCCCAAGGGGCCTGGAGTCACAACGCTTGGGATGGGGACCCCGAGCTGCAGCGCGGGACTCACCCTGCCACCCCACTGCCAACGGAGCCGCTAGGGGCGCCGCTGTTTATTCAGCGCAGGAGAAGGGGCAGTGTCCTCCGAGCCATGGCAACATTCCAAGGCCCAGCGCGCCAAAACGCTGGGGCCCACGCTCTCGCTCGCCATCGCCCTCAACTCTGCCTGCACCTCGGCTCCTCGCACAGCCAGCAGATCGGGCGTGCCGGCCTCCTGGGCGCTAACTAGAACCCTAGGACGGCCCCTGAGGGTCCCTTCCTAAGGGGCCTGGCGCCACAACGCTGGGGATTGGGGACCCCCATGCCCCAGCGCCAGATGCAAGCTGCCGCCCCGCCCCACACGGGCCGCTAGGGGCGCTGCCATTCATTCAGGGTGGGAGAACCAGCAGGGCCCTCTGAGCCCCCGCTGACCTTCGAAGGCCCCCTGCGCTAAAACGCTTGGGGTCATGCTCAGGCTCGCTAGCGCCCTCACCTCGGGGCAACCCTCCGCCTGTTGCACAGCCACTGATCGGGTCCACAAGCCTTCTGGGGGCTAACCGTAACCCTAGATTGACCCCCGACCGGCCCCTCCCAATGGGCCTGGCACTGCAACTCCGGGGATTGGGGACCCCTGAGCCCCATCGCCGGACTCACCCTGCCGCCCAGCTGCCACCCGGGGTCTTGGGGTGCTGCTATTATTCAGGGAGGGAGAACGGGCAGGGCCCTCTGAGACACAGTGACCTTCAAAGGCCTCCAGCACCAAAACGCCCGGGCCCACGCTCCTGCTCACCAGCGCCCTCACCTTGGTCCGCCACCCCACTATCCACACAGCTGGCGAACAGGGACTGCCGGCCTCCTACGGGTAAACCTAACCCTAGGTTGGCACCCGAGGGGCCGCTCCCAAGGGGCATGGCGCCTCAACGCTGGGGATTGGAGATACCAGAGCCGAAGCAACTGACTCACCCTGGTGCCCCGCTGCCACCAGGGCAGCTAGGTGCGCCGCCGGTCATTGAGGGAGGAGAATAGGTAGGGCCCACCGAGTCCCCGAAGACATTTGAAGGCCCCCTGCACCAAAACGCTTCGGCCCACGCTCCCGCTCCACAGAGACCTCACCTCGACCCACCACTCCTTTCGCCGCACAGCTGGCAGATTGAGCCTGATGGCGTCCTGGGGTCTGACCCTAACCTTAGGTCAGCCCCCGAGGGGCCCCTGCCAAGCGGCCTGGTGCCCCAATGCGGTGGATTGGGGACCCCTGAGCCCCAGCGCCAGATTCACCTGCCGCCCTGCCGCCACCCGGGCTGCTAGGGGCGCCTCTGGCCTTTCAGGGCGGGAGAACCAGCAGGGCCCTCCAATCCCCCGGCAACCTTCCAAGGGCCCCCGCGCCAAAATGATTGGGCCCACGCTCCAGCTCGCCGGCGCCCTCACCTCGGCCTGGCCCTCCGCTACCACACAGCTGGTGGATCATATCTACCGGACTTCTGGGTGCTAACAGTAACCGTAGGACGGCCCTACAGGGGCCCCTCCCAAGGGGCCTTGCACTGCAACGCATGGCATTGGGGACCCCCATATCACAGTGCGAGACTCACACTGGCAACCTGCCAACACCCGGGCCGCTAGGGGCGCCGCCGGTCATTCAGGGCGGGAAATGGGCAGGACCCTCGGAGCCTCATGCGACGTTCAAAGGCCCCCTGCGCCAAAACGCTGGATACCATACTCCTGTTCGCCAGTGCCCTCACCTCGTCCCACTACTCCACTCCCCGCACAGCCGGCGCATTGGTCCTGCTGGCCTACTGGGGTCTAACTCTAACCCTAAACCCTAAGCCCTAACCTTAAACCCTAAACCTTAACGCCTAACCCTACCCTAACCCCTAACACTTACCCTAACACTAACCCTACCCTAAACCTAACAATAAACCCTAATCCTTAAACCCCAAACCCTAACATTAACACTAAACCCTAAACCCTAAACCCTAACCCCTAACCCTAATCCCGAAACCCTAAACACTAAACCCTAACCTTAACCACTAACCCCAAACCCCAAACCCTAACCCTAAACCCTAACCCTACCCCGATCCCTACCATACCCCTAACCCTACCCCTAACCCTACCCCTTCAGTTAACCCTACCCCTAAACCGTAACCTAACCCTAAACCTAACCCTAACCCGTACCCTAACCCTAAATCTACCCGTACCTTAACCCTAACCGTAACCCTAACACGTACTCTAACCCGTACCCTAACCCTACCTGTACCCTAACCCTAACCTGTACCCTAACCGTAACCCTAAACCCTAAACTGTAACCCGTACCCTAACCCTAACCAGTACCCTTACCTTAACCTTAACCCATACCCTTACCTTACCCTTAACCCATACCCTAACCCGTACCCTAACCCATACCCTATCTATAACCCGGACCCTAACCCATAACCTAACCCATACCTAACCCTAACCTGTACCCTAACCCGTACCCTAACCCATACCCTAACCCTAAACCGTACCCAATCCCTATCCCTAACCCATAACCTAACCCTAACCCGTACCCTAAGCCGTACCTAAATCCGTACGCACTTACCCTAAACCGTACCCTAACCATACCCTAAACCATACCCTAATGCGTACCCTAACCCATACCCTAACCCTAACCTGTACCCTAAACCTAACCCATACTCCAACCCTAACCCTAACCCTAAACCCAAACCCGAAACCCTAACCCGTACCCTAAACCCTAATCTGTACCCTAACCCATAACTTCTAACCTGTAACCCCTAAACCCAACCCTAACCCGTAGCCTCTCCTTACCCTAACCCTAACCCCTACCCTCACACATACCCTAACCGTAACCCATACCCTAACCTTAACCCATACCCTAATCCGTACCCTAACCCCAGGGATTGGGTACACCTGAGCCCCACCATGGGACTCAGCCTGCCACCCCTCAGGAACCATGCCCCTTGGGGTGCCGCAGAGCATCCAGTGCAGGAGAACTGGTAGGGCCCCCCTGAGCCCCCAGCGATCCTCGGCGGCCCCCTACACACCAACCCTGAGGCCCATGCTCATCCCGCCCCACGCCTTTCCTTCAGCTTGCCACCAAGCTCGTCGCAGAGCCGGCAGATCAGGCCTGCCCAGTTCCTGAGGCCTAGACCTGACCCTAGGTTGGCTGGGTAGGGCCCCTCCCCTGGGGCCCGGTGCTGCAGCCCCAGGGACTGGGGACACCTGAGCCCCACTTCAGGACAAAGCCTGCCAGCCTGCAGGAAACCGTGCCCCTTGGGAGGCTGTAGAGCATTCAGGGCGGGAGAACCAGGAGGGCCCCCAGAGCCCCCGGCGAACTTCGGCGATCCCTAAACCCAACCTTGAAGCCCATGCTCACCCCACACCACACCCTCACCTCAGCCCGCGGCGGAGGTCGCCACATAGTGGGCAGATCTGGCCTGCGGGGTTCCTGGGCCCCAACCCTAACCCTAGTTCATCTGTGGAGGGGCCCCTCCCCAGGAGCCTGGAGCTGCAGCCGCGGGGATTCGGGACACCTGAGCCCCACAGCAGGACTCAGTCTGCCACCCCGCAGGAAGCCGTGCGCCATGGGAGGCCATAGAGCATTCAGGGCAGGAGAAACAGGAGGGCCTTCCTGAGCCACCAGAGAACTTCGGTGGCCTCCCGCACCCCAAACCTGAGGCCCACGCTCACCCTCCCCACACCCTCACCTCAGCCCGTGTAACTAGCCATACAGCCAGCAGATCGGGCCTGCGGGGCTCCTGGGCCTAACCCTAGCCCTAGGTCGGCTGTGGGTGTGGGGGCCTCCCCAGGAGCCTTACACCGCAACCCCGGGGAATTGGGATACCTGTGCCCCACCGCAGGACTCAGCTTGCCACCCGACAGGAAACCGTGCCCCTTGGGGCTCTACGGAGCCTACAGGGCACGAGAACTTGGGGAGGCCCCCGGAGCCCATCCCCATCCTTTGGCAGCCCCCCGTGCCCCAACCCTAAGGCCCATGCTCACCCTCCCCCATGGCCTCCTCTCAGCCCTTCACAGAGCTCGCTGCACAGCTTGCAGATTGTCCCAGCCGGGCTCCTGGACCCTAACCCTTACCCTAGGTTGGCCACAGAGGGGCCCCTCCCCAGGGTCCTGGCACCCCACTCTGGGGGATTGAGGACACCCAAGCCCCACCGTAGGACTCAGCCTGCAACCCACAGTAAACTATACCATTTTGGGGCACAACAGAGCATTCAGGGCAAGAGAATTGTGGCACCCCCTGAGAGCCCCTTCTGGTGAACCCCGAACTTTGTGGGCCCTTCCGTATGAAACCCCAAGGCTCACACTCATCCGCCCTTGTGCCCTCATCTCACTTGGCCTGGGAGTTCTCTGAGCACTGGTCAGTTCGGACCTGCTGTCTCTTGAGGCCTAACCTCACCCTGGGTCTTCTGCTGAGGGTCCCTCCCCGTTTGCTTGCCTCCAAGGCAGCAGGCATTGGGCTCACCTCTGCAGGACTAGAGGACTCACCCTGCCCCACAGCAGGAAACTGTCCATTTGGGGCTACAGCAAGGATTCATAGGAAAATCGGAGGGCCCCCCTCAGCCCATCGCAGGCAACCCCCACTTTGAGAGATCTCCCCGGATCCAATTAGTAGCTTCACACTGACCTTTATACTTGCTCTCCACGGAGATCTTTTGAAATTCTCCACACTTCCAACCGATGGCATCATCCAGCTCCAGTGCCTTACCTAGATTTAGGCCTTGAGATGGATTAAAATGGGAAGTTATTTCACTGATGACGATGTACTGGTGACCAAAAGATACATGCATAAATGCTTCATATCACTTGGCTTCAGGGAAATGCAAATCTAAACCCCTATAGATGCCATAGCACACGAGGCCGAATATCTAAAAATAAGAAGACATTAAACTATACATGTTGGAGAGGATATGGAGAAACGGGAACCCTCTTACACCCCTGTACGAATGCAGTCCGGTACAGCCACTCTTGAAAATGGTACAGAGTTTCCTCAAGAAGTTATAAAAAAAAGCTACCCTATGTCCCAGCAATTGCACTACTGGGTATTTACCCCCAGAGACAGAAGTAGTGAAGACGGGACACATGCACCCCAGTGTTCATAGCAGCAATATCCATAATAGACAAGCTGTGGAAGGAGTGCAGATGACCATGGATAGATGAATGGATAAAGAAGATGTGGATCATATATATAATGGAATATTACTCAGCCATCAGATAGGATGAATACTTACCATCACACTGACCTGGGTGGAGCTGGAGGGTATTATGCTGAGTGGAATAAGTCAATGAAAGAAAGGCAATGATCATATGCTTTCGCTCCTATGTAGAATATCAGAAACAAGGAAGAAGACCATAGGGAAGGAAGGGAAAATAGAATGGGAAGTCATCAGAGTGGGAGAAAACACATGATGGACTCTTAACTATCGCAAGAAACTGATGATTGTTGGAGGAGAAGTTGGGGGGGGAAACTGGGTGAGTAGCATTAAGGAGGTCACACGATACAATGAGCACTGGGTGTTACACACGACTGGAAATTTATTGAAGACTACATCTGAAACTAATGATGTACTGTAAGTTGGCTAATTGAATTTAAATTAAAGAACAAAAGACCTCGAATAAACAATCCTAAACATTTGTATGGAACCACTAAAGATACTGAACAGCCAGTGCAATGTGGAAAAGAAAACAAAGCTGGAGGACTCACAATTTCAGATTTCAGGTTATACTACAAAGCTGCAGTCATCCTAACAAGAAAGTACGGCACAAAAATAGACACAGCGACCAAAGGAACAGGATACAAGTTCAGACAGAAACCCACAATTATGTGGTCCATGAATCTTCCACAAAGCAAGCAACGATATCAAAAGGGAAAAGGACAGTCTCTACAACAAATGGTGTTGGGAAAACTAGACAGCTACGCACAAAAGAATGAAATTGGACTGCTTTCTTACACAATACAGACAAACACAAAACAGTTTCAAGACCTCAATATGAGACCTGAATCCATAAAAATCCTACAGGAGGGAAGACAGTAACTTCTTGACATGGACCATATTAACGTTTTTCTAGACTGTCTCCTGAGGCAAAGGAAATGAAAGCAAAAATAAACTATTGGGAATACAGCAAAATAAAAAGTTTCCACACAGCAGAAGAACAATGAAAACGTAAAAATAATAAGACAACCTACTCAAAGGGAGAAGATATTTGCAAAGATCATATGCAATAAAGGGATAGTGTCCAAAACATATACAACTGATACTACTCGACCCCCCAAAAACAAATAATCCAGTTAAAAAGTAGGCAGAGGACATGGACAGACATTTCTCCAAAGAAGAAATACAAATGGCCAACAGTCCCGTGAAAAGATGTTCACCGTCACCCATCATCAGGAAAATGTAAATCCAAAGGACAATGAGGTAATACCTCAAACGTGTCAGAATGGCCAACATCAAAACCACAACAAAGAGCAGGTGTTGGGAGGATGTGGATAAAGGGGAATCCTCGTGAACTGTGGGTGGGAATGCAAACTGTGGTGGCCACCGTGGAAAACAGTATGAAGGTTCCTCAAAAAATTGAATATAGAACTACCCTACGATCCAACAATCACACTACTCGTATTTACCTAAAGAATAGGAAAACAGTAACATAAAAGGATACGTGCACCCCTATGTTTCTTGCACCATTATTTACAATATCACAATATGGAAGCAACCCAAGTGTCTGTAGAAAAATGGACAAATGAGATGATAGATGTGTGTATTCACACACACACACACACACACACACACACAATGGAGTATTACTCGGCTTGAAAAAGAATGAAACCTTGCCATTTGCAGCCATATGGATGGAGCTAGAGAGTATTATCCTAACTAAAATCAGTCAGTCAGAGAAAGATAAATCCCATACGATGTCACTCTAATGGGGAATTTAAGAAACAAACAAAAATAAATAAATAAAAGAGAAAAAGGAGACACACCAAAATACAAACTCTTAACAAGAGAGAACAAACGGATGGTTATCAGAGAGGAGGTGGATAGAGGGATGAGTCAAATAGATGAAGCGGATTAAGAGGACACTTTACTTGATGACCACTGAGTAATATTTAGAATTACTGAATCACTCTATTGTACACCTGAAACAAATGTAACACTGTATGTTAGCTCTAATGGAATTAAAAAATTAAAAAAAAAGATTTTTCTCTCAGGAACCTCTTTGAAAAAGCTTTTCCTGTGCAATGTGCATAGCCCTACTTGGGAGGATTCACTCTACAATAATTATTCACTTCATGCCTCAAATTCAGATTTCACTGAGTTCTTACCATGGATCCCAGCCCACGGGAGCCATGGTCCTTTTCTGTCCAGGCTCAGCACCTATGCATTCAAGATTGGAAGTAGAGACACATGTCACTTCACAGTCCAGAAAGCTATTATTGTTTCTGTTACATTGTGAGAGAGTCACAGACTTTGGGACAAGTTTCAGAGCAGGTTTATTATGGATCCTGGATCTCTACTTCAATGTTCATTGCCTGGATCCATTTGACTAATAGGTTCCCTGTGGATGGGCTTGCTTCCAAGCACATACATGGAAGATGCAAAGGTGGGTGGGCTTGGTGTGGGACAGGAAGAAGATCAAAAACAGACAAGGGTCCGACCCCTCCCCTGATTCAGGAACTGCTATGGGAGAGGGTACGGGAGGTAGAATCCATGCAAAACTCCAAGGTCACCAGCTGAACACAGGAGGCTCAGGTCAAGAGATCTCGAGATGCAGGGGTTGAAGGCTGCTCTGAGTTACCTCTGGGAGGAAGGGAGGGAAGGAATGAGAAGGAGACACTGCCTGCCCCTGGCCCATGCCAGCTGCCCACCGCTCCGACACGCATCAGTGTATGAGCTGACACAGCCTGTGCTCAGGATGGGCTGGCTCGGGTCCCTCAATCCTCTGTGGGACAGCTGGCCCCAGGGCTCAGAGACATGCTGAGAGAGATGAGAGGGAAAGCTGCCCCACCCAGGTCATCCCCTCCTTGAGCAGACAGCCCTTCAGAACTGCTATAAAAACCCCACTAACGGGGTTGAAAGACATGCCATGGATGAACTAAGGCATAGACATATGTAAAATAACATTCATTTTTAAGTTCAGAGCTGTCATCTCAGGAAGTGGGGAGAGCTTCCCTGAGGAAGACTGACGGGAGGGCAGGCCATGCTGAAAAGGGAGACATGGCTCTCCTGATTGGGGACCTTCAGCCACCTTCCAGGGCAGGGCTTCATCCTCGCATCACACGAGATCCATGGAAGTGTTCCATCGGGGCCAGATGTTTGTCTCGAGAAGGCTATCCTGGCATCGGACTGCACAGGGCACCAGGGACGAGGGCCAGATGGAGGACGGACAATACCCCGGAGGCCATGGGGCAAGAGCAGAGGCACATGACCTTGAAGATGATGATGAAAAGCAGGAGGTGGCAGCATGGAGCCAGCCCGAAAGTACCATGGCAGCAGTGCCCACAGCTACACTGACTGGGTGCCTTCTGTGCCTGGTGTGGCTGACTTCAGTGTGCTCCAGACTAGTCCTGACCACAAGTCTAGGAAGTGTGCACCACCCCCGGCCTCCTCTCCCCTTGCAGCTGCTAGGAATCACGGTCACAGACCCTGGTCAGCTTTCGTGGAAACCAAGCAGTGGCTTCCCCGCACGCTGCACCTCTGGTGGTGGTCAAGTGCGACCCTCGTGCCTGGCCAGGCACTGATGTCTACCTGTCTCCACACAAATCCACAGACAGGAGGGTGTCCCTGAATTCCACAGCACCTGATGAGACAGATCCACAGAAACCAACACCCAGTGGGTCACTCGGGACCTCACCTATGGTCATGGAGCTCACCATACCCTATTTCTGTCACTTCCCACAGAAAGCCTGGTTCTGATCCCCCACAATACCATACATCCTGGTTGCTGACCTGGGGTCATGCCATGAACCCACATGGCACCTTTCTTTAAGTGAAGGCTATGCCTACACCTCCTAGAAAATATTTCTAATGAAGTACAAGTCCATCAGGTCTATGGTGTGAACGGTAGCACACAGCCTGCCTGGTAGTAGTCAGTAATTCTAACAAGGGTTAACCCCATCCCCCGTCTCACAAAACCTTCCTCCATCCCCACTGAACTCATGGTCTGCCCTCAGAAAACCCTCCAGGAAACAAACCTTTCATCTGAATGCTCTCTTCACCTTCTGCTTCAAATCTTGTCCAACCACAATGATATGAAACTAGAAATCAGACTCAAGAAAAAAATGGGACAGTCAAAAATAGGTGGAGATTTTTGGGGCCTGGGTGGCTCAGTCATTAAGGATCTCCTTTCAGCTCAGGTCTTGATCCCAGGATTCTGGGATCTAGCTCAAAATCAGGCTCCTTACTCAGTCGGAAGCCCGCTTCTCCCTCTCCCACCACCCTGCTTGCATTCCCTCTCTCGCTGTCTCACTCTCTGTCAGATACTTAAATAATCTTAAAAAAATATGTGGAGATTTAACAACATGCTACTAAACAACCAACAGTCAAAGAAGAAATCAAAAAATTTTTAGAAGTACCTTTACACTGATGAAAAAGACAACCTACAAAAACTTATGGGATGCAGCAACAGTAACTTTATGGGGGACATTCATAGAAATTCAAGTCTTCATCAATCCATGAGAATGGTCTCCAATAAACAACCTGATTTATGTGGTAAAGAAGTAGAAAAAATAAACAACAAACAAAGCCCCAAATTAGTAGAAATAAGGAAATAACAAAAAGGAATGCATAAATAAATCCAACGGAGACTAAAAAGACAAAAAAAAACAAACAATGAAAATGAGAGTGGCCTTTTTTGGAACGATAAACAAAACTGACAAACTTAGCTAGACTCACCAAGAAAGACAGAGGACTCGAATACAATCAGGAGAATAAGATAATGGATTCCTGTCTCATATCAAAATCAAAAGAACTCTTCAACCTTGAACGCAACAACTTCTTGCAAGCCACGTCTCTAAAGGCAAAGGAAATAAAAGCAAAAATGAACTATTGGCACTTCATCAGGATAAAAAGCTTCTGCTCGGCAAAGCAAATGATCAAAAAATAAAAAGGCAACATATGGAATTGAAGAAGATATCTGCAAATGATTTTACAGATAAAGGGCTGGTATCCAAGATCTATAAAGAACTCCTCAAACTCGAAACCCAAAAAATGGGCAGAAGACACAAAGAGATACTTCTCCAGAGAAGACATACAAATGGCCAACAGACACATGAAAAAATGCTCCACATCACTTGCCATCAGGCAAATACAAATCAAAACGACAATGAGATACCACCTTACACCAGTTAGAATGGTAAAAATTAACAAGGCAGGGGGCACCTGGGTGTCACAGCGGTTAAGCATCTGCCTTCGGTTCAGGGCGTGATCCCGGCATTATGGGATCGAGCCCCACATCAGGCTCCTCCGTCATGAGCCTGCTTCTTCCTCTCCCACTCCCCATGCTTGTGTTCCCTCTCTCGCTGGCTGTCTCTATCTCTGTGGAATAAATAAATAAAATCTTGAAAAAAAATTAACAAGACAGAAATAAAAAAAAGTCAGAGAGGAGGTGAAGAAAGGGGAGCCCTCTTACACTACTTGTGAGAATTCCAGCTGGTTACAGCCACTTTTGAAACCAATATGGAGGTTCCTCAAGACGTTAAACACAGAGCTATCCTACGACCCACCAATTGCACTACTGGGTATTTACCCCATAGACACAGAGTAATGAAAAAAGGGGCACCTGTATCCCAATGTTCATAGCAGCAATGTCCATAATAGCCAAACTGTGGAAGGAGCCAAGATGTCCTTCAGCAGATGAATGGACAAAGAAGATGTGGTTCATCTATACAATGGACTATTACTCAGTCATCAGAAAGGATGAATACCCACCATTTGCACCAACGTGGATGGACCAGGAGGGGATTATGCTAAGTGAAATTAAGTCAAGCAGAGAAAGACAATTATCATATGGTTTCACTCCTATGTGGAATGGAAGGAATAGCATGGAGGACATTAGGAGAAGGAAGGGAAAAGTGAAGGGGGGAATGAGAGGGGGACATGAACCATGAGAGACTACTGACACTGGGAAACAAACTGAAGGTTGCAGAAAGGGAGGGGAAGTGGAATGGGTTATTCTGGTGATGGGTATTAAGGAGGGCACCTGTTGGGGCGCCTGGGTGGCACAGCGGTTAAGCGTCTGCCTTCGGCTCAGGGCGTGATCCCGGCATTATGGAATCGAGCCCCACAACAGTCTCCTCCGCTGTGAGCCTGCTTCTTCCTCTCTCACTCCCCCTGCTTGTGTTCCCTCTCCCGCTGCCTGTCTCTATATCTGCCGAATAAATAAGTAAATTCTTAAAAAAAAAAAAAAAGTAGGGCACATGTCATAATGAGCACTAGGTTTTATATGCAAACAATGAATCATGGAACACTACATCAAAAACAAATGAAGTACTGTAGGGTGACTAACATCATTTTAAAAAAAGAGAAAGATATGAAATCCATACAGGAATACTGTCACTATTTACAAAGGACATGAAATCCCGAAAGATTCCACATACACAAAAAAATCTGTTAGAATAAATAAATTCAAGAAAGCTGCAGGATATAAAGTCAATATACAGAGACCTGTTGTCTTTTTTTTTCAGATTTTATTTATTTATTTGAGAGGAAGAGAAAAAGTACGAGCAGGGGGAGTGTCAGAAAGAGGGAGAAGCAGACCCTTGCTAAGCGGGGAGCCCAACACGGGGCTCGATCCCAGAACTCTGAGTTCATGACCTGAGCTGAAGGCAGACGCTTCACCTATGGGGCCACCCAGATGACCCAACTTCTTGCATTTCTGTATACTGATGACACACTTTTGCAAAGAGAAATTAAAAAAGCAATGCCATTTACAATTGCATCAAAAAAGAAATCTAGGAATACAAGTAACCAAAAATGAGAAAGACAGTACATTCAACACATGGCAGAAAAGAAATAAAAAACATGCGTGTCGAGGGGGGCAGGATGTATGGGGCAAAGATTTGGAAGGCAACACAAACAAATGGAAGCATACGCCATGCTCCTTAACTGGAAGAGTTAATTATGTGAACATGTCCATCGTACCCAAAGCAATTGACAGATGTGATGAAATCCCTATCTGAATTCCAGCGGCATTACTCGAGGAAATAGAAAACAGTCCTCAAACTTGTATGGAATCACAAAAGACCCCAAATACCCAAAGTAACCTGGAGAAAGAAAGGTGCAGTCAACACACTCCTGGATTTCAAGCTAGATTACAAAGCTGTTGTCATCAAAACAGGATGGTACTGGCATAAACACAGACACCAGGTCATTGGAACAGAACAGAAAGCTCAGAAACTTACCCACACGTAGATGATCGTAACTTACGACGCAGCAGCAGAAGATATACCATGATGGAAGGACTGTGTCTTCAGTGAGCGGTAACAGGCAAACTGGACACTAAATGCAGAAGAATATAACTGGGTCACTTTCTTACACCACGCACAAAATTTTTAATGGATGAACGATTTGAACATAAGACCTGAATCCATAAACCTCCAAGAAGACACAGGAACTAAGTCTTTCCACATTAGTTTTGGCAAAGAGTCTTCAGATCGGACACCAAATGCAAAGGCAATAAAAGCAAAAATAAACAAGTGGAACAACTTCAAACTGAAATCTTCCACACGGCAAAAGAAACCAGCAAAAACTAAAAAGGCCAGAGACCCAATAAGAAAAAAAATATCTGCGAATCATATGTGTGAGAAGAGGCTAATATCCAAAATACACACAACACTCATACAAATCAAAACCAAAAAAAAACTGTATAAAAATTGGGGGGAATATGTGAATAGATACTTTCTAAAGATGGCACACAGGTGCCAACAGACAGAGAAAGTTTTTCGACATCACTTAATATCGTCAGGGAAACATCATCAAACCCACAATCGGCTATCCCCTCACAACTGCTGGAACAGCAATTGTCCCATAAACAGAGACCAGCTGGGGTCAAGGGTGTGCAGATGAGGAGACACTGTGCACTGTTGGTGGGAATGGAAATTGGTGCAGCCATTGTGACAAACGGTATGGAGGTTCCTGAAAAAATAAATGCAACTACCACATCACCCAGTAATGGCTCTACTGAGTATTGATTTGGAGAACACAAAAATACTGCCTCAAAAAGACAGATGCACTCCCACGTTCACTGCAGCATTATTCACAAGAACCCGACATGGAAACACAGACCTTGGGGGCCTTATGCCAAGTAACTCAGACACAGAAAGACCAATACCAGATGCTCTCATATACATTCCATGTGGAATAAACAAATACTGAACGCATAGATACTGAGAGCAGATTGGTAGGTGCCAGATACGAAGATGGGGTGGTAGAAACGGGTGAAGGTGGTCAAAGTCTTAATGTTTGAGTGAGAAAATCTGACAGCCATTAAATGTTCTGTCCAGCATGGAGACTAAAACTAACCCCGCAGCTTGGGGTATAGGTTTCCCTGCTCTTTGAAAGTACATGGATTCTGAGAAACCTTGCACAGCAGAAATGGTGTCAGGAAGGAATGGCCATTAATTTACATGGAACAATTAGATAGTGTCCTCAGACTCCAAAATTCCTTCTCTTTGATTTTTCTTAGGCCTCAGGACACAAGTTTCTGAGGGAGGCCCAGCATAAATGAAGATAAAGCACAGCAGAGGCTCACAGACACAATTCAAAGTGCTGGTGGCTCGATGCAGAGAGCAGTTCCCAGCAGAAGGAGCTGGTTGGGATGCACGCCGCCTCTGTCGTGCTTCTCCCCAAAACAGATGCTGAACGCGATTCTCACTGTTCACCTTTTTTCATAAGAGGGAAATCCTCTTCAGTTGTCTTCCTCTTACTGAAGCTGGGTAATAACGTAGTTCTCTCAAGAAAACCCAGTGTCTTACTGTGAACGTTTAAAAAGTGGGGGATACTTGTACTTAACCATTGCTGAGGGAGGAGATGTGAAAGGTTCTCCCAGACACAATCCTCAGCAGATCCACAGGGAAAGGCACCTTCCTCAGCATGCGGAACACGGACTACCTCCTACCCCCCGAGAAACCCTCTCCTTCCCCTCGATCAGGACAACCCACAACAGCTGGGAGTTACCCCAATTCCTCCGTTCTCCTGCTCCTAATAGCTAACCCATCAGCAAATCCTGTGAGCTCCATCTTCAAAATGGACCCAGAATAGGTCTAACCACTCCATCCAAGGCCACCTGTCTGGTCCACAGTGCCTGAGTTCCTGGAAAAGCTTCATCATTGACCTGCCTTGCCATCTTCAACCCTCTGTCATCTGTTCTCAACCCTGTAGCCAGGATGGCCCAGTGAAACAGGGTCTCATGGGGTTATAGCCCTGGAATGGCTGTCACCTCTCTGAGCTAATGTCCTAAGCTGTCTCCTGTGGCCACAGGGCCATCGTGCTTCTCCTGGACATACCTGAAATTCTCCTGCCCCAGAGCCTTTTCACATGCTTTCCCTTCTGTTAAGAATGCTCTTGATGTGATCTCACTCACATTTGGAGAAGTCTGAATTGGAGTGACAGGAACAGAAGATGAGGTTGTGTGTTGGGTGAGGCTGGTGGCCAGGAAGAAGGTTCTCTGCCAGCTCTCCGCCTGTGCCTCACTTGTCCTCAGCCAGGAACTTGCACACAGCCCTCACCTGTCACAACTCTCACGCAGGAGACCCACAGCCACCCCTGGAGCCCACCCTGCCCACACCCTGCTGCAGAATGCATTCAGCTCTCCTCTGGGACCCCTGCCAGCTTTATCCAGACCTGGAACTCCCCTGTCTCCTGCAAAGCTCCCGGATTCCCCCTCTGCTTCCAAAATCACACTGGCACAAGGCTTTCATGAGAAAGCTATAATGCTAACAAATGAAAGGTTCACACCTGCTTTCCCCTTCTGTTGCCTCTTTCTCCACCTTCTTTCCTACCTGTGCAAACTGTAACATATCAGTGGAACATGAACATGCTCTGAGACCTGAATCTTTCATTGCAGCTTTCTGAGGACTCCTTATGTGATAAGCAACTAGTGTATCCTACCACAGGGTGTTTTACAACTCTCATCTATAGAATACTACAGCCCAAATCACTACAATTTTACCTCACTCTTCATGAAGTAGACCACTTTTTCCTTTCTTCTTTTACTTAAATTCCAGTTAGTTTACATGCCATGGAATATTCGCTTCAGGGGTAGGGTTTAGTGATTCCTCACCTGCATACAGTACCCGGTGCTCATCACAAGTGCCCTCCTTAATACCCCTCACCCATTTATCTCTTCCCCCCACGCCCCTGTCCTGCAGCAACACTCAGTTTGTTCTCCAAGGTTGAGTCTATTTCCTTGTTTGCCTCTCTCATCACCCTCCACTCTGTTCATCTGTTTTCTTTCTGAAAATCCACAAGCGTGAGAGCGTAGGATATTGGTCTTTCCTCAATGATTTTGCTTAGCTTAATACACTCTAGGTCCATCCACATCCTTGCAAATGGTAAGATTTCATTCTTTTTGAAGCTGGGTCATATTCCATTATATATATGTATCCCACATCTGCTTTATCCATTCATCAGTGCATGGACGTTGGGATTCTCTCCCTAGTTTGTCTACTGTGGACATTGCTGCTATAAACATCATGGTACATGTTCCCCCTTCAAATCTGCATTTTTGTATCCTTTGGGTAAATACCTAGGAGAGCAATTGCTGAATCATGGGGTTGTTCAATGTTTAACTTTTTGAGGAACCCCCACACTGTTTCCCAGACTGGCTGCACCACTTTGCATTCCCACCAACAGGATGGGAGGGATCCCCTTTAAGCAGAACATTATCTGCTGGCAATTTCATAAGAGGAAACAAAACCTCTCTGAGATGCACCCAGGGTCAGGCAAGCAGTTGCAGAATTCACCCCAAGGCTTCTGATGCCAAGCCCCTTGAAGACACCAGCATGCCACTATCCAAAAGAATTCCCAGACTCTCCTTCTGACTCCACCACCAAAGAAACTACAGACAGAATATGGCACCTCAAAATATCTAGATAATACATTTAGTAAAACTAGAAAGTCAAGCTCAACTTTTAAACAGGAACAGGCCACTTTGGATAATTTTGAATTTTCCCTCCACCCTAATTTTAACTCTTCTGATGAATAAACTAATCAATGATGAAACATCACCTTTGTCAAATGACATCATCCAAGTCTGTATCAGATGAAAAAAGCCACCTAACTCTAGATGCTGGCCACTCAACCATATCTTTGGCCCAATTGAATAAACACTGTTAGATGAAGGAACAAATTAGATGTTACAAACAGGCACAGAGTGAATCTCACCTTCCCTTTCTAATAAAAGAGGGTTCCTAGGAAACAGATAGTCAAAATACATTTGTAAGCAATAAATGGACAGAGAAATTGTGATCCCCTGCAAAGTTCTACCTGCAGGGAAACTAAGTAATTCTTGCACCAAACCCAGAATGCTGACAGCTACTTCAATTTTACTTTGTGGCTCAACTAGAGAAAAGAGAAAAGCCCAGGAGGTTTTGGGATAATGAGAGGTTTTACCTCCAGCCCTGTCATAGATAGGACATTTTGCCAAACATACCTGTGCTTTCTCTGAACACTGGCATCCTGTAACAAGCTGCCTCGCTGACTCCAATGCTGACATTCAATACCTCGGGTGTCTTGGAGCCAGAGCGGAGAAGTGCTGTCAGCTGGGGAGAAGAAGGCACCTCTGACCTAAAGCCTGCACACCTCCTTCGGTTTCTGGGTGAAGGGGCAACACATACTTGTTGTTTAGCAGTAATTATCTTCATTCTAAATAGACCAATGACCTTGCCTTTTCTGGAAAGCAGACTTACTCTTCTAAAGAAACCCTCAATTCCTCTATTCCCAATGCAACTAGAGTGGGGTCTCGTTTATGCCCGCCTCCAGGCCCCCACCTGGAGGATTTTCCTGCATGATTCTAATAGCCAATTACCATTCCCCGGGGGCACACGGGGCGTAATGTTGAAGTTGGCTGACGGCTCTGTGGCTTGCTACTGCCACACCTGTGCCTGGGGGACCAGGGCACACCCTGCTGAACTCGGGGTACTGCTCAAGATGAATCGCCTGCACTGTGTCAGAGAACTGAAGGTGGGGATTGTGTGAGGTCCTTACCCGCACTCTTCCAGGGGAACAGGGGAAACCCTGAAATTCTGCAACCCATCCCACAAAAGCTCTGGTGAGTGGGTGCCCTGGAGTTCATGGGTATGGGGAATAAGGTCAGTTGAGGACATGGGGCAGAAGAGACTTTAAAGGGAAAAAGAAAACTCACCTGAGTCCTCACAATGAACCCTCTCCACGTGCCCTTCCAGAACCCTGCCTCCCACCTGGGGCGCACCCTACCCCCGGACCCCCACCCCAGTGCACGCTGCTCACTCACCAGCAGGGATCTCAACAGGGCAACTCTCTCTCTCTCTCAGTGCCCCTTCTTCTGCCCCAAGTCTGCAACCCACTGCAAATCTGGGACTGCCCACAGAGACATAGCTCCACCCCCAAGCGGTGAATGGTTGGGGAGGTTGGTGCCTGAGCCCCTTGGATGCTGGGCAACCCGCCCTCAAGCCCCTGGAACCCTGAAAGTGCAGGGGGCCCAAGAGGCCCCTCCTCTACCCAACACCCGGCACAGGCATGGGTGGGGTCATGGGCCGGGTCCCCCACACACACCTGGCCCCATCCAGGGACACCTCTAGCCTCAGACCACCCTCAGAGTCCTGCCCATTCCCTTTCTGCACCAGCCCTCCCTGCTGGGGTGTGCCTGGTTCTGGGCAAGGTCAGTGGCTCTCAGACCCTCCAAGGCTTGGGCTTTAGGAAATGCAATGATTTCATGCATTTTCAGTATATACATGTCAGTATGACTTTAATCTTATGGGAGCCAAAGAGGTTCTTTATTTTTTCTTATCTTCATGTTGGCATTTCTGGTTGTTTTCTTCTCGAAGCAGATGTACAACATGTGCTTGGGGCAGAAATAGGGCCCATGCTTTAAGTTTTTGCCCAATCATTTTGAGCCAGGTAAAATGTTAAAGGATAGCTTCCCTGGGATCCCAGGATCAGGGCCCACAGATGATATAAGATAAAAATTACTTTCATCATTATAATTACTACTAAATGGTGGAATTTGAGACAAAAGCACCTTTCACAAGAGTACCAAGAAATTAAAATGATGCCCACAGAAGGCTACCTGCTCCATGGTCAGCACAGGTAACAGAAGTGTTCACAGTCTCTGGACTCCTGCCCTTCTCCTGCCCAAATCTCTGAAGCACACAGACCTCTTAAAATCAGAATTGTAGAACTGCTAGACACCTTAGAGATGTCTGGCACCATTCCCTTGGACTGCAGAATAAAACACAGTAGCTCGTTGTCACAAACTAATTTCAACATGAAGTGCCCCCTGGATGCACTAAGTTCTTTCTCTGCAAATGTTGACTAATGTAAGTCACAGTCATACCATTTAAACACTAGGATGGCTGGGAAGTTATCGTAGGTAAGGCAATATTTTAGCCATATTTATAAGCATTGGCTCACTTTGTAGAAGAGGCTGAGCTGAGTGTTTTTAAATACTATTTCAGGTACAAGAGAGGAGTTAAGATGGCAGAGGAGTAGGGGACCCCTTTTTCAGCAGGTCCCCTGAGTCCAGCTGGATAGGTAGCAGACCAGCCTAAACAACCACAGAATCAGCCTGAGAGGCAGGAAGATATATCTGGATCTCTACAAATGAATATCTCCAGCGCTGAGTATTGAGGTAGGAAGTGGGGAGTCCTGAAACCTGGCACAGATACTGGAAGATAAAAGGAAGGGGGAGGGAGCCGCCACGTTCGGGCACCAGGAAGTAGCAGCCACCTGCACAGGGGAGCAGGCTGACTCTAGAGAGCGGACTGAGACTGGTGAGCCCAGAGAGCACACCACCAGGCATCTCATGGAACACAGGAATCCCAGTGTGCTCATGGGATCCAGAATGAGCTTGGGAGCTCCTGGAGTGCATGCGCGTCCCCTGGAGGCTGGCAGGCCACCTGCACAGGGGAGCGGGCAGATTCATGGTCAGAACCCGGGAAACAGCATACTGAGACCCTGAACCAGGTGCGCCCGCCACCAGGCTTCTCACGGAACTCTGGAATCCCGGTGTGCTCACCGGGCATAGACAGACCCAGAGTCCTGGGAGCCCACGGGGCGGCTGGTGGCTGGTGGGCCACCTGCATGGGGGAGCAGGCGGACTCGAGGTTGGCACCTGGGAAACAGCAGACTGAGACCCTGAAGGAGGTGGAATGCCACCAGGCTTCTCAGGAAACTCCATAATCCTGGTGTACTCACGGGATCCAGACTGAGACCTGGAGATCTGGGAGCTCTAGGGGGCGGCTGGTGGCTGGTGGCCTTAGAAACACAAAGGACAGAGATGAGCCTGCCCTGGAAGTGAGGGCAGGGACACCAAGTGTGGGGCACACATCCAGGGACGCTATGGGGTTGAGCAGCACCAACAGTAATGGAGTTAAAGTGGCCAGAACATCCATGGAGAACAGGCAGCAATCCCTCTGTTCTGTGACAATTCAGCCTGTGCTGCTCTGACTCTCAGAAGAGGCAGAGCAGACCGCCAGAGAAAGCCGCCAGGGAACAAAAGCCTGGAAATACTGGCTCACAGCTTGCCCACACCCATCCCCCGTCGCAGGGGACAGGGCAACTCTACCCAAACAGGGTTGCCTGAGTATGGGTGCGGCAAAATACAAACTCTTAACAATAGAGAACAAAGGGATGGATACCAGAGAGGAGGTGGATAGAGGGATGAGTCAAATAGATGAAGCGGATTAAGAGGACACTTTTCTTGATGACCACTGAGTAATATATAGAATTACTGAATCACTCTATTGTACACCTGAAACGAATGTAACACCGTATGTTAGCTCTAATGGAATTAAAAAATTAAAAAAAAAGATTTTTCTCTCAGGAACCTCTTTGAAAAAGCTTTTCCTGTGCAATGTGCATAGCCCTACTTGGGAGGATTCACTCTACAATAATTATTCACTTCATGCCTCAAATTCAGATTTCACTGAGTTCTTACCATGGATCCCAGCCCACGGGAGCCATGGTCCTTTTCTGTCCAGGCTCAGCACCTATGCATTCAAGATTGGAAGTAGAGACACATGTCACTTCACAGTCCAGAAAGCTATTATTGTTTCTGTTACATTGTGAGAGAGTCACAGACTTTGGGACAAGTTTCAGAGCAGGTTTATTATGGATCCTGGATCTCTACTTCAATGTTCATTGCCTGGATCCATTTGGCTAATAGGTTCCCTGTGGATGGGCTTGCTTCCAAGCACATACATGGAAGATGCAAAGGTGGGTGGGCTTGGTGCGGGACAGGAAGAAGACCAAAAGCAGACAAGAGTCCGACCCCTCCCCTGATCCAGGAACTGCTACAGGAGAGGGTACGGGAGGTAGAATCCATGCGAAACTCCAAGGTCACCAGCTGAACACAGGAGGCATAGGTCAAGGGATCTGGAGATGCAGGGGTTGAAGGCTGCTCTGAGCTACTTCTGGGAGGAAGGGAGGGAAGGAATGAGGAGACACTGCCTGCCCCTGGCCCATGCCAGCTGCCCACCACTCTGACACGCATCCGTCTACACAGCTGACACAGCCTGGCCTCAGGAGGGGCTGGCTCGCGTCCCTCAATCCTCAGTGGGACAGCTGGCCCCAGGGCTCAGAGACAGGCTGAGGGAGATGAGAGGGAAAGCTGCCCCGCCCAGGTCATCTCCTCCTTGAGCAGACAGCCCTTCAGAACTGCTAAAAAAAAAAAAAACCCACTAACGGGGTTGAAAGACATGCCATGGATGAACTAAGGCAAAGAGATATGTAAAATAACATTCATTTTTAAGTTCAGAGCTGTCATCTCAGGAAGTGGGGAGAGCTTCCCTGAAGAAGACTGAGGGGAGGGAAGGCCATGCTGAAAAGGGAGACATGGCTCTCCTATTGGGGACCTGCAGCCCCCTTCCAGGGCAGGGCATCATCCTCGCATCACATGAGATCCATGGAAGTGTTCCATGAGGGCCAGATGTCTGTCTCGAGAAGGCTACACTGGCATCGGACTGCACAGGGCACCAGGGACGAGGGCCAGATGGAGGACTGACAATACCCCGGAAGCCATGGGGCAATAGCAGAGGCACATGACCTTGAAGATGATGATGAAAAGAGGTGGCAGCATGGAGCCAGCCCAAAAGTACCATGGGAGCAGTGCCCACAGCTACACTGACTGGGTACATTCTGTGCCTGGTGTGGCTGACTTCAGTGGGCTTCAGACTAGTCCTGACCACAACTCTAGGAAGTGTGCACCACCCCCGGCAGCCTCTCCCCTTGCAGCTGCTAGGAATCACGGTCACAGACCCTGGTCAGCTTTTGTGGAAACCAAGCAGTGGCTCCCCCACACGCTGCACCTCTGGTGGTGGTCCAGTGCGACCCTCATGCCTGGCCAGACACTGATGTCTACCTGTCTCCACACAAATCCACAGACAGGAGGGTGTCCCTGAATTCCACAGCACCTGATGAGACAGATCCATGGAATCCAACACCCAGTGGGTCATTCGGGACCTCACCTATGGTCATGGAGCTCACCATAAACTATTTCTGTCACTTCCCACAGAAAGCCTGGTTCTGATCCCCCGTAATACCATACATACTGGTTGCTGGCCTAGAGTCATGCCATGAACCCACATGGCACCTTTCTTTAAGAGAAGGCTATGCCCACACCTCCTAGGAAATATTCCTAATGAAGTACAAGTCCATCAGGACTACGGTGTGAACGGTAGCACACAGCCTGCATGGTAGTAGTCAGTAATTCTAACAAGGGTTAACCCCACCCCCCGTCTCACAAAACCTTCCTCTGTCCCCACGGAACTCATGGTCTGCCCTCAGAAAACCCTCCAGGAAACAAACCTTTCATCTGAATGCTCTCTTCACTTTCTGCTTCAAATCTTGTCCAACCACAGTGATATGAAACTAGAAATCAGACTCAAGAAAAAAATGGGACAGTCAAAAATAGGTGGAGATTGGGGAGCCTGGGTGGATCAGTTGTTAAGGATCTGCCTTCAGCTCAGGTCCTGATCCCAGGATCCTGGGATTTAGCCTGGAATCAGGCTCCTTGCTCAGCAGGAAGCCCGCTTCTCCCTCTGCCACCCCCCTGCTTGCATTCCCTCTCTCACTGTCTCACTCTCTGTCAGATAATTAAATAATCTTAAAAATATATGAGGAGATTTAACAACATGCTACTGAACAACCAACAGTCAAAGAAGAAATCAAAAAAGATTTTAGAAGTACCTTGACACTGATGAAAAAGACAACTTACAAAAACTTATGGGATGCAGCAAAAGTAGCTCTATGGGGGACATTCATAGAAACTCAAGTCTTCATCAATCCATGAGAATGGTCTCCAATAAACAACCTGATTTATGTGGTAAAGAAGTAGAAAATAAAACAACAAACAAAGACCCAAATTAGTAGAATTAAGGAAATAACAAAAAGGAATGCATAAACAAATCCGACAGAGACTAAAAAGACCAAAAAAAGAAAAACAATGAAAATGAAAGCTGCCTTTTTTGGAAAGATAAACAAAACTGACAAACTTAGCTAGACTCACCAAGAAAGACAGAGGACTCGAATACAATCAGGAAAGAAAGATAATGGATTCCTGTATCATATCAAAATCAAAAGAACTCTTCAAACTTGGGCACAACAACTTCTTGCAAGCCATGTCTCTAAAGGCAAAGGAAATAAAAGCAAAAATGAACTATTGGGACTTCATCAAGATAAAAAGCTTATGCACGGCAAAGCAAACGATCAATAAAACAAAAAGGCAACCTAGGGAATTGAAGAAGATATCTGCAAATGATATTACAGATAAAGGGCTGGTATCCAAAATCTATAAAGAACTCCTCAAACTCGACACCCAAAAAATGGGCAGAAGACACAAAGAGATACTTCTCCAGAGAAGACATACAAATGGCCAACAGACACATGAAAAAATGCTTCACATCACTTGCAATCAGGCAAATACAAATCAAAACGACAATGAGATACCACATTACACCAGTTAGAATGGTAAAAATTAACAAGGCAGGGGGCACCTGGGTGGCACCGCGGTTAAGCATCTGCCTTCGGCTCAGGGCGTGATCCTGGCATTATGGGATCGAGCCCCACATCAGGCTCCTCCGTTATGAGCGTGCTTCTTCCTCTCCCACTCCCCTTGCTTGTGTTCCCTCTCTCGCTGGCTGTCTCTATCTCTGTCGAATAAATAAATAATATCTTGAAAAGGAAATTAACAAGACAGTAAATTACAAAAAGTCAGAGAGGATGTGGAGAAAGGGGAGCCCTCTTACACTACTCGTGAAAATTCAAGCTGGTATAGCCACTTTTGAACAATATGGAGGTTCCTCAAGACATTAAACACAGAGCTATCCTACGACCCACCAATTGCACCACTGGGTATTTACCCCATAGACACAGAGTAATGAAAAAAGGGGCACCTGTATCCCAATGTTCATAGCAGCAATGTCCATAATAGCCAAACTGTGGAAGGAGCCAAGATGTCCTTCAGCAGATGAATGGACAAAGAAGATGTGGTTCATCTATACAATGCACTATTACTCAGTCATCAGAAAAGATGAATACCCACCATTTGCACCAACGTGGATGGACCAGGAGGCGATTATGCTAAGTGAAATTAAGTCAAGCAGAGAAAGACAATTATCATATGGTTTCACTCCTATGTGGAATGGAAGGAATAGCATGGAGGACATTAGGAGAAGGAAGGGAAAAATGAGGGGGGGGAATGAGAGGGGGAGATGAACCATGAGAGACTATTGACACTGGGAAACAAAATGAAGGTTGCAGAAAGGGAGGGTAGGGGAATGGGTTATCCTGGTGATGAGTATTAAGGAGGGCACGTGTCATAATGAGCACTAGGTGTCATATGCAAACAATGAATCATGGAACACTTCATCAAAAACAAATGAAGTACTGTAGGGTGACTAACATCATTTTAAAAAAAGAGAAAGATATGAAATCCATACAGGAAAACTATCACTATTTGCAAATGATATGAAATCCTGAAAAATTCCACAAAAAAACTGTTAGTTTAAACAAATTCAAGAAAGCTGCAGGATATAAAGTTAATATACAGAGATCTGTTGTCTTTATTTTTTTTCAGATTTTATTTATTTATTTGAGAGGAAGAGAAAAAGCACATGCAGGGGGAGTGTCAGAAAGAGGGAGAAGCAGACCCTCGTTAAGCGGGGAGCCCAACACGGGGCTCAATCCCAGAACTCTGGGATCATGACCTGAGCTGAAGGCAGACGCTTCACCTATGGGGCCACCCAGATGACCCAACTTCTTGCATTTCTGTATACTGATGACACACTTTCACAAAGAGAAATTAAAAAAGCAATGCCTTTTACAATTGCATCAAAAAAAAAAAATCTAGGAATAAAAGTAACCAAAAATGAGAAAGACATAGTACACTCAACACATGGCAGAAAAGAAATGAAAAACATGTGTGTCAAGGGGGCAGGATGTATGGGTCAAAGAGCTGGAAGGCAACACAAACAAATGGATGCATACGCCATGCTCCTTAACTAGAAGAGTTAATTATGTGAACATGTCCATCGTACCCACGGCAATCGACAGATGTGATGAAATCCCCATCTGAATTCCAGCGGCATTATTCAAGCAAATAGAAAACAGTCCACAAACTTGTATGGAATCACAAAAGACCCCAAATACCCAAAGCAACCTGGACAAAGAAAGGTGAAATCAACACACTCCTGGATTTCAAGCTAGATTACAAAGCTGTTGTCATCAAAACAGGATGGTACTGGCATAAACACAGACAGCAGGTCAGTGGAACAGAACAGAAAGCTCAGAAATTTACCCACACGTAGATGATCCTAACTTAGGACACAGCAGCAGAAGATATGCCATGAGGGAAGGACTGTCACTTCAGTGAGCGGTAACAGGCAAACTGGACACTAAATGCAGAAGAATATAACTGGGCCACTTTCTTACACCACACACAAAATTTTTAATGGACGAATGATTTGAACATAAGACCTGAATCCATAAACCTCCAAGAAGACACAGGTACTAAGTCTCTCAACGTTGGTTTTGGCAAAGAGTCTTCAGATCGGACACCAAATGCAAAGGCAACAAAAGCAAAAATAAACAAGTGGAACAACATCAAACTGAAATCTTCCACACGGCAAAAGACCCCAGCAAAAACTAAAAAGGCCAGAGACCCAATAAGAAAAAAATTTCTACGAATCATATGTGTGAGAAGAGGCTAATATCCAAAATACACACAACACTCATACAAATCAAAAGAAACAAAAAAAAAACTGTATAAAAAATGGGGGGAATATGTGAATAGATACTTTCCAAAGATGGCACACAGGTGCCAACAGACAGAAAAAAGTTGTTTCACATCACTAAATATCGTCAGGGAAACATCAGTCAGACCCACAATCGGCTATCCCCTCAAAACTGTTGGAACACCATTGTCCAGAGACAGAGACCAGGTGGGGTCAAGGGTGTGCAGATGAGGAGACACTGTGCACTGTTGGTGGGAATGGAAATTGGTGCAGCCACTGTGACATACGGTATGGAGGTTCCTGAAAAAATAAATGCAACTACCACATCACCCAGTAATGGCTCTACTGAGTATTGATTTGGAGAACACAAAAATACTGCTTTAAAAGGACAGATGCACTCCCACGTTCACTGCAGCATTATTCACAAGAACCAGACATGGACACACAGACTTTGGGGGCCTTATGCCAAGTAACTCAGACACAGAAAGACCAATACCAGATGCTCTCATGTACATTCCACGTGGAATAAACAAATACTGAACGCATAGATACTGAGAGCAGATTGGTAGGAGCCAGATTCGGGGGTGGGGTGGTAGAAACGGGTGAATGTGGTCAAAGTCTCAATGTTTGAGTGAGAAAATCCGACAGTCATGAAATGTTCTGTCCAGCATGGAGACTAAAACTAACCCCGCAGCATGGGGTATAGGTTTCCCTGCTCTTTGAAAGTACAGGGCTTCTGAGAAACCTTGCACAGCAGAAATGGTGTCAGGAAGGAATGGCCATTAATTTACACGGAACAATTAGTGTGCTCAGACTCCAAATTTCCTTCTCTTTGGCTTTTCTTAGGCCTCAGGATATAAGTTCCTAACGGAGCCCCAGCATAAATGAAGATAAAGCACAACAGAGGCTCACAGACACCATTCAAAGTGCTGGTGTCTGGATGCGGAGAGCGGTTCCCAGTGGAAGGAGCTGGTTGGGGTGCACACCGCCTCTGTCGTGCTTCTCCCCAAAACAGATGCTGAACGCGATTCTCACTGTTCACCTTTTTTCATAAGAGGAAAATCCTCTTCAGGTCTCTTCCTCTTACTGAAGATGGGTAATTACGTAGTTCTTTCAGGAAAACCCAGTGTCTTACTGTGAACGTTTAAAAAGTGGGGGATACTTGTACTGAGGGAGGAGATGTGAAAGGTTCTCCTAGACACAAACCTCAGCAGATCCACTGGGAAACGCACCTTCCTCAGCATGCGGAACATGGACTATCTCCTACCCCCCGAGAAACCCTCTCCTTCCCCTCAATCAGGACAACCCACAACAGCTGAGAGTTACCCCAATTCCTCTGTTCTCCTGATCCTAATAGCTAACCCATCAGCAAATCCTGTGAGCTCCATCTTCAAAATGGTCCCAGAATAGGTCTAACCACTCCATCCAAGGCCACCTGTCTTGTCCACAGTGCCTGAGTTCCTGGAAAAGCTTCGTCATTGACCTGCCTTGCCACCTTCAACCCTCTGTCATCTGTTCTCAACACTGTAGCCAGGATGGCCCAGTGAAACAGCGTCTCATGGGGCTATAGCCCTGGAATGGCTTTCTGTCACCCTCTGTCACCTCTCTGAGCTCATGTCCTAAGCTGTCTCCTGTGGCCACAGGGCCTTCTTGCTGCTCCTGGACATACCTGGAATTCTCCTGCCCCAGATCCTTTGCACATGCTTTCCCTTCTGTTCAGAATGCTCTTGAGGTGTTCTCACTCACCTTCGGAGAAGTCTGAATTGGAGTGACAGGGACAGAAGATGAGGCTGTGTGTGTTGGGTGAGGCTTGTGGCCTGGAAGAAGGTTCTCTGTCAGCTCTCCGCCTGTGTCTCACTTGTCCTCAGCCAGGACCTAGCACACAGCCCTCACCTGTCACAACTCTCACCCAGGAGACCCACAGCCACCCCTGGAGCCCACCCTGCCCACACCCTGCTGCAGAATGCATTCAGCTCTCCTCTGGGACCCCTGTCAGCTTTACCCAGACCTGCAACTCCCCCGTCTCCTGCAAAGCTCCCGGATTCCTCCTCTTCTTCCAAAATCACACTGGCGCAAGGCTTTCATGAGAAAGCTATAACGTTAACTAATGAAAGGTTCACACCTACTTTCCCCTTCTGTTACCTTTCTCTCCACCTTCTTTCCTACCTGTGCAAACTGTAACATATCAGTGGAATATGAACATTCTCTGAGATCTGAATCTTTCATTGCAGCTTTCTGCGGACTCCTTATTTTAAGCAACAAGTGTATCCTACAACAGGGTGTTTTACAACTATCATCTATAGAATAGTACAGCCCAATTAACTACAATTTTACCTCACTCTTCATGAAGCAGAACACTTTTTCCTTCTTCTCTTACTTAAATTCCAGTTAGTTCACAGGCCATGGAATATTCGCTTCAGGGGTAGGATTTAGTGATTCCTCACCTGCATACAGTACCCGGTGCTCATCACAAGTGCCCTCCTTAATACCCCTCACCCATTTAACTCTTCCCCCCACGGCCCTGTCCTGCAGCAACACTCAGTTTGTTCTCCAAGGTTGAGTCTATTTCCTTGTTTGCCTCTCTCATCACCCCTCCACTCTGTTCATCTGTTTTCTTTCTGAAATTCCACAAGCATGAGAGCGTAGGATATTTGTCTTTCCTCACCCATTTTCCTTAGCTTAATACACTCTAGATCCATCCACATCCTTGCAAATGGTAAGATTCCATTCTTTTTGAAGCTGGGTCATATTCCATTATATATATGTAGCCCACATCTGCTTTATCCATTCATCAGTTCATGGACATTGGGATTGTCTCCATAGTTTGTCTACTGTGGACATTGCTGCTATAAACATCATGGTGCATGTACCCCTTTGGATCTGCATTTTTGTATCCTTTGGGTAATACCTAGGAGAGCAATTGCTGGATCATGTGGTTTTTCTATGTTTAACTTTTTGAGGAATCCCCACACTGTTTCCCAGACTGGCTCACCACTTTGCATTCCCACCAACAGGAAGGGAGGGTTCCCCTTTACGCAGAACATTATCTGCTGGCAATATCATAAGAGGAAACAAAACCTGTGGGACATGAACCCAGGGTCAGGCAAGCAGTTGCAGACTTCACCCCAAGGCTCCTGACGCCAAGCCCCTTGAAGCCACCAGCATGCCACTATCCAAAAGAATTCCCAGACTCTCCTTCTGACTCCACCACCAAAGAAACTGCAGAGAGAATATGGCATCTCAAAACATCGAGATAATACGTTTAGTAAAACTAGAAATTCAAGCTCAACTTTTAAACAGGAACAGGCCGCTTTGGATAATTTTCAATTTTCCCTCCACCCTAATTTTAACTCTTCTGATGAATAAACTAATCAATGATGAAACATCACCTTTGTCAAATGACATCATCCAAGTCTGTATCAGATGAATAAAGCCACCTAACTCTAGATGCTGGCCACTCAACTATATCGTAGGCCCAATTGAATAAACACTGTTAGATGAAGGAACAAATTAGATGTTACAAACAGGCACAGAGTGAATCTCACCTTCCCTTTCTAATAAAAGAGGGTTCCTAGGAAACAGATGGTCAAAATACATTTGTAAGCAATAAATGGACAGAGAAATTGTGATCCCCTGCAAAGTTCTACCTGCAGGGAAACTAAGTAATTCTTGCACCAAACCCAGAATGCTGACAGCTACTTCAATTTTACTTTGTGGCTCAATTAGAGAAAAGAGAAAAGCCCAGGAGGTTTGGGGATAATGAGAGGTTTTACCTCCAGCCCTGACATAGTTAGGACATTTTGCCAAACATACCTGTGCTTTCTCTGAACACTGGCATCCTGCACAAGCTGCCTCGCTGACTCCGATGCTGACGTTCAAAACCTCGGGTGTCTTGGAGCCAGAGCAGAGAAGTGCTGTCATTGGGGAGAAGAAGGCACCGCTGACCTAAAGCCTGCACACCTCCTTCGGTTTCTGGGCGAAGGGGCAACACATACTTGTTGTTTAGCAGTAATTATCTTCATTCTAAATAGACCAATGACCTTGCCTTTTCTGGAAAGCAGACTTACTCTTCTAAAGAAACCCTCATTTCGTCTAGGATATTTTTCCCAATATAACTAGAGTGGAACATTTATTTCTCACTTAAATAGAAAACACTGTTATTGTCGACATTGCCTGAATGAAGTTTTAAAAACATTTTAGAGAGAAAGGAAGAGACCTTTATTCAAACCCAAGTCAGTACAGCTGCCTGGGAGACACAATCTTCACCAAGAAGGGAGTGCTCCGGGGAAGGAACATTTGGGGCAGGCTTATATAATTTTTCTGTTTTGTTTTACATAGAGTTACACACCACAATGAGGATCTTCTTAGATTCCAGAAAGTGACAGACTCTTTCTTATGTTTTCAGTATGTACATGTCAGTATGACTTTAAACTTATGGGAGCCAAAGAGGTTCTTTATTTTTTCTTATCTTCTTGTTGGCATTTTTGGTTATTGTTTTCTTCTCGAAGCAGATGTACAACATGTGCTTGGGGCAGAAACAGGGCCCATGATTTGAGGTTTTGCCCAGTCATTTTGAGCTGGGTAAAATGTTAAAGGATAGCTTCCCCGGGAGCCCAGGATCAGGGCCCACAGATGATATAAGATAAAAATTACTTTCATCATTATAATTACTACTAAATGGAGGAATTTGAGACAAAAGCACCTTTCACAAGAGTACCAAGAAATCAAAATGATGCCCACAGAAGACTACCTGCTCCATGGTCAGCACAGGTAACAGAAGTGTTCACAGTCTCTAGACTGCTGCCCTTCTCCTGCCCAAATCTCTGAAGCACAGAGACCACTTAAAATCAGAATTGTAGAACTGCTAGACACCATAGAGATG
This sequence comes from Ursus arctos, assembly GCF_023065955.2. NCBI lineage: Eukaryota > Metazoa > Chordata > Mammalia > Carnivora > Ursidae > Ursus > Ursus arctos. The sequence goes on from NW_026622986.1 coordinate 116,245, forward strand.
TCTGGCACCATTCCCTTGGACTGCAGAATAAAACACAGTAGCTCGTTGTCACAAACTAATTTCAACATGAAGTGCCCCCTGGATGCACTAAGTTCTTTCTCTGCAAATGTTGACTAATGTAAGTCACAGTCATACCATATAAACACTACGATCGCTGGGAAGTCATCGTAGGTAAGGGAATATTTTAGCCATGTTTATAAGCATTGGCTCACGTTGTAGAAGAGTCTGAGCTGAGTGTTTTTAAATACTATTTCAGACCTGTTTTACAGCACCCTCTGAACATACCAGAGCCTGAATCAACTAAAAAAGATAGTTGGTTTCAGTAACTTTAATACCAGAAACATATTATACTGTCTGTATTCCTAAGGATCTTTGAGTATCTTACCCACAGGTCCTCCACTGAGATAATGATCTTAATGATCACCATGGGCAGAGGTGAAAAGGCCTGCTGAATTTGTTCCAGTTGTCCACATGACAAGAAAATCCTGATACTTGATAGGTTTCCAGATTGAGAAGACCAGAGATAAGAGGGAAATAGTACCCTGTATGGAACAACAAGGGATTTGGAATCAATTTGGGGATCCCACTTAGGTTTCTGACACTAAAATCCTCTGTGACTCATATCATCTGAGTCCCTGTCTAACCACCTGAAAATGTGCCTAAAAATATCTACACCCTAGTTGAGAAGTTTAAGAGGCAGAATGCTACAAAGAGCCAGTATGATGTCTCTCAAGAACAGGTGCTCAGGAAGCCATAATTGCTATTGGGTCTATTTCTTTTCCAGAAGAAGGAACACATGCTGAATGCATATTCCTAACAGATTTCTCACCAGATGATTTTCAAACATGAAGGAAGGCCAAGAAATCGCTCTTGTGTCATATTTCATTCAGAAATCATGTTGTTGGTGAGGATGATACGATAGCAACGTCATCACTAAGAGTGGGGAGCTTCTAATTTCCATAAGGCCATTTTGACCCCCTTAGCTCAGAGCCACCAGAAAGGGCAGCTGGGGAGGGGGCACCATCATCACTATGAGTGGAGAGCTTCCCATTTCCATATGGCCATGTTGACCCTCTAGCTCAGGGCCACCAGAAAGGACAGCTGAGGGGGACCACAGGCCAAGGCTGCCAGGTGTGGCTGGGGCAGGCAGAACTCTGACTGAAGGCTCAACTCCTGTCTAGGTTATTATAATGCTCTTCACATAGAAAGTGCCATTCTGTGTGAGCCCTCATGTAGAAAAGGTTTAGAATTTCCATTGAGATTCCCTCTCTAACCTTTAGGATATGTAGCAAAGTTCCATTTAATTTTTAAACATTGAAGACTTCCTGGTTTTCTTTTCGCTATGACTGTGGCTCAATTCCCCTGTGGTCTAAGAATAGAATCTAGTTAATTTCAGGGTTTAATATTTGTAGACTTGATTCGTGGCCCCACCTATCATCTATTTGGGTAAAGAGTCTATGACCACTTGAAAATAATGTATTCTGCACTTATTATGGAATGTTCCCTATATGTCAATTAGGTCACATTTGTTACCAATGTTTTGTCTGCGTTTTCTGTCAGATATTGAGAAAGGTATATTAAAATCTGCAAAAAATGCTGCTCTATTCAACGTGGCATCGGAGAATCTACCAGTGTTAGAAGGCAAGAGAAACAAAAAGTATAAGAATTGAGGGGATAATTGTGACTGTTCACAGATAATATGACTGTGTACATAGAAAATCCAAAACAGTCTATAAATACCCTATTAGAATTAAAAATGCAATTTATAAATTTGAGATGGATTGTAGCTTCCCATTGGACAGTTTCTGAAAGAAAACGTAGAACCTGTCAATCTTGGGGTAGGACATAGGGTGCACTAACCATTTAAAAGAATTCAGTGGGACTTCATAAAAATGTGACATTTCTCCTTATCTCATGACCATAAGAAATTGAAAAAGTGAACCGCAGGCTGGGAAGTAAAGATTTGCAATACACACACTGACAAAGACTTGTCAATAAAGAATTCCTGCTCATCAACCATAAAAAGTCTATTTATAAACAAATACTTCACAAAAGATTGACTGATGGCCAATAAGAACAGGAAAGGGTGCTCTACAGTATTATTTTCAGGAGCAGCAAGGCCTTTCCTAAAATGAAAACATACACACAAACCAGTATTCCCTAGATGGATGATGTCCTTATTTCTGAGGACAGCTTGAAGAACACACTAGCATCAAAGTAAAGTGATGGAATTCCTGACTCAGAGGATGGACAATTGACCTCAAACCACAGTACAATTTCTAGGCATCATTCGGTCCTCTGAAGGCAGACAACTACCACACCCCTTCCTACACCACACAGGTTGCTTCCCAACCCCTACCATAAAAGAAGAAGATGAGAAACAGATAGGAGTAGTAGGAAATAGCAAAAATCACATGTGGGGATTATCCTGAAACACACTGATCACATAATTAGTGTAAGGAAGTGTAGGGAACTGACAAGGACAGAGACTCAAGAGGTACTTCTTTGGGAAATGCTGTCTGAAATCGTCACACGTTGGTACCTGCTAATGAGGGCTCTGACCATGCCCTAGGGTTTGCTCACAAGGGTCTGCAACACCATCTCTGAGGACCGAAACTCTTCAAGACCTCAAAGCTTGCCTGATTGACTATTGGACTAAGAGATTCCCATGTTCTGAAAACAGATACCAACTCATTGAAAGATTCACCTGGGCTCTCTCGGAGGCCCTACAAGAAGCTGAACCATTCACTGAGAATCAATTACACACACACACACACACACACACACACACGCACCTGTCATTTCAGCAATTACTTAAACATTCAAGGTTCTTCCTACCTTTTCTTTTTCACATTGATATTCATACTCACATGAAATGTCATCATTTCTAACGAACACTGATGTCAAAATAGAGATCCATTGACACAATATTTACAAAATGGAACTTCCCTGCTGTCATTTTCAATATAGCGTTTTTTAAAGTTCATACATATTTTAGGTTTTTGGTAACTTATACAGGAGAAGATCAGCATTGAAAAACTCTGAATACTGACAATGAGTTTTAAGCCTAGAGAACAAAAATTGTCCAATTTCATAGATAATAAGGAACCAAAGGGAAAGCATGGAAGCTGTAGTCAAATAATTTTACACATATGCATCCTCTATTATTCTACTACTGAGGGGCGTGTTTTATTACCACTATACATGCATCAATTATCTTCCACGTGCACCTGCACAGGTATAATGAATTACTACAGTAGAATGAAATGTCTGGGAACTACTTGGCGGCATCTATAATGAATAATGAAATTTCGATCTTATATTTGGTGAACTTCCACTGTCTGTCCCTTTAGACAATGGACCCTAAACAGAAGGGGGAATGAACCACGAGAGACTATGGACTCTGGGAAACAAACTGAGGGCTTCAGAGGGGAGAGGGGTGGGGGATTGGGATGGGCCAGTGATGGGTATTAAGGAAGGTACATATTGCACGGAGCACTGGGTGTTATATGCAAATAATGAATCATGGAACACTACATCAAAAACTAAGGAAATACTGTATAGTGACTAACATATCATAATAAAAAATAATTATTAGAAAAAAAATTAAAGGTAAAAAAAAACCAATACAGCTTTTCTGTTTCAAGAACAATCACAATTGAGAAAAAGCTAACTTCCAATCCCTAAAGCAAAACACAGACCAAGTTCCATTTCACTCCCCTTTATTCACATTCTCTGTGGGTTCTAAGCTATTTCCCTACCTCCTTTCCTGCTGAGCAGGGAGCCCAGGCTCTATCCCAGAACCCTGGGATCATAACCTGAGCCAAAGGCACATGCTTAACTGGCTGAGCCAGCCAGGTGCCCCAGCCATGTTTTTCTTAAGCAAAAGGACACTTTCTCACGATGCCTTCACATGACTTCACATGGTACCAGAGATCTGCATTTGCCTCTAGGAGGTTGCAGATGAAGGCAATTGCAAACTCTCACAGTGGTTTATCAAATACAATGACCTGCCTGGTGACAGTGAAACTCTTATGAGTCCACGAGAGGGTGCTGTGACACTCAGCTGTGGCTGGGCTGGCACAGAGAACCAAATCCATTTCCCTGCCTGATGTCTGTGAGGAACAGTTGCCCCCACTGTGAATGAGACCCTGCCACTGAGCTGTCCAGAGATGGCCATCCTCACGGAGGATGAGGATAAAGGACAATGCCTGAGGAGACCTCATCTGTCTCTTTTATCTTTTCATATGTTTGACAGTGGACAAATCACTGCCTAGGAGTCCCCAACTACTTTAGTCTCATCTGTGAATGACCAAGAGGTTTTACAAAACACTTAAGATTTTGACCTCACAAATGCCCACAACAACTTACCGTAGTGATTCAACATTAAGCAAAGATACTGTTCGGTGGAAGAGAAGTCCTGCCCACTGTTGTTTCTCACTTATATGCTCATCTTCCTTACCTCATGGTAACATAACCAACTTGATTCCTGCTTCTGTCTTCAGGAAGGCTGATGTGACTTGAAGGGCATTACCCTGACATCATACTTTCTTAGCAATAAGATGTGGACATTTCCCTAGTCCTACACACCCGAAGTTGAATCGGAATCAGGATTGAGGAGGCTGATGAGAGTTGAAGGTGTTTTCCTGTACACGGTGGTTTATTACCAATAAGGATGGGTCAGAGTCCTCGAAATTCCAGAACCTTTTCATTAATGCTTCCTACTCGTGAAAGATGATGTACATTGGTCTTTCCCTGTATAGTGTGGTGACTCAGAGAAAAGTGCTTAGCCCTTTCGTCAGACTTCCACGACCACTTTGGGGCTGGCTTCCATATTCACAAAGGATGATGTTAGGGCTAAGAGGGTTCCTGTACACTGTTATTTCTTACAGATAAGTGTATGGCATTTTTGTTACATTGCCAGAACCACTTAGCGCCGGGCTTCCCGGCCTCCTGGAGACGAACCCTAAACCAAGGTCGGCCCCCGAGGGGCCCCTCCCAAGGGGCCTGGTGCCACAACGCCGGGGATTGGGAACCCCCGAGCGAAGCGCCGGAGTCACCCTGCCGCCCCGCAGCAACCTGGGCTGCTAGAGGTGCCACCAGTCTTTCAGGGCGAGAGAACGGGCAGGGCCTCCCAAGCCCCCGGCGACCTTCGAAGGTCCCCGCGCCAAAACGCATGGGTCCACGCTTCCACGCACCATCGCGCTCACCTCAGCCTGCCCCTCCACTGACCGCACAGCCGGTGGATCAGGCCTGCCTGCCTCCCGGGGGCTAACACTAACCCTAGGTGGGCTCACGAGAGGCCCCTCTCAAGGGGCCTGGCTCCACTACGCCAGGGATTGGGGACCCGAGAGCACCAGTGCCTGACGAACCCTGCCGCCCCACCGCAACGCGGCGGGCTTAGGGCGTCGCTGGTCATTCAGGGCGGGAGACCGGGCAGGGCCCTCAGAGCCCCAGGCGACCTTCGAAGGCCCCCTCGCCAAAAAGCTTGGGCCCATGCTCCCGCTCACCAGCGCCTTCACCTCAGCCAGCCCCTCCACACACCACACAGCCAGGGGATCAGGCCTGTCGGCCTCCTGGGAGCTGACTCCAAACCCTATGTCGGCCCCCGAGGGGCCCCTCCCAAGGGGCCTGGCGTTGCCACGCCAGGGATAGGGGATGCCCGATCCCTAGCGCCGGACTTAACCTGCAGCCCCGCCACCACCCTGGCCTCTAGGAGTGCCGCTGGTCATTCAGGGCAGGAGAACCTGCAGTGCCCTCGGAGCCCCCAGCAAACTTTGAAAGCCCTGCGCGAAAACTCTTGGGCTCATGCTCCCGCTCGCCAGTGCCCTCACCTCGGCTAGCCCCTCCGCATGCGGCAGAGCCAGCGGATTGGGCCTGCTGGCCTCCTGGGGGCTAACCCTAACGCTAGGTCGGCCCCAGAGGGGCCCCTCCCAAGGGGCCTGGCGCCACCACGCCTGGGATTCGGGGTACCCGAGCCCCAACGCTGGATGCATCCTGCCACACCGCCGACAGCCGGGCCGCTAGGAGATCCGCCGGTCATTCAGGGAGGGAGAACAGGCAAGGCCCTCCGAGCCCCCACCGACATTCGAAGCCTCCTGGCGCCAAAACCCTAGGGTCCACGCTCCCGCTCGCCAGTGCCCTGCCTCGGCCAGCCCCTCTGCACGCCATAGAGCTGGCGGTTCGGGCCTGCCGGCCTCCTGGGGGCTAACCCAAACCCTACCTCAGCCCCCGAGGAGCCCCTCCCAATGGGCCTGGTGCCGCCACACCGGGGCTCGGGGACCCCCGAGCCCCGTCTCTGGGCTAACCCTGCCACCCCGCCGCCACCCGGGGCTGCTTGGGTGCCGCCGGTAATTCAGGGCGGAAGAACTTGCTGAGCCCTTCGAGCCCCTGGTGACTTTCGAAGGCGCCCCGCGCCATAACGCTTGGGCCGACGCTCCCGCTCACCAGCGCCCTCACTTAGGCCAGCCCCTCCGCACTTCGCATAGCCAGCGAACCGGGACTGCCAGCCTCCTTTGGGCTAACGATAACCCTAGGTCGGCCCCCGAAGGACCCCTCCCAAGGGGACAGGCAGTGCCACAGCGGGTATTGGGGACCCCCGAGGCCCAGCTCTGGACTCACTGTGCCGCCCCTCCACCACCCTGGCCGCTAGGGAGCCGCCAGGCATTGAGGGCGGGAGAACAGGCAGGGGCCTCCGAGCCCCCAGCGACATTCGAAGGACCCATGCGCCAAAACTCTAGGGCCCATGCTCCCGCTCGCCAGCGCCCTCACCTCGGCCAGTTCCTCTGCTCCCCTCACAGCCGGCGGACCAGGCCTGCGGGCCTCCTGGGGTCTAACTATAACCCTAGGACGACTCACGAGGGGCCCTTCCCAAGGGGCCTGGTGCCGCCATGCCAGGGATTGGGGACCCACAAGCACCAGCGCCGGACTCACCCTGCCACCTCACCGTGACCCTACCCGCTGGGGTTGCTGTCCTATTTCAGGGCGGAAGAACGGGCAGGACCCTCCAAGCCACCTGCGACCTTCGAAGGCACCCCGAGCCAAAGCCAAAATGCTCTGGCCCACGCTCCTGCTCGCCAGCTACCTCACCTGGACCCACACCTCCATTCACCGCACATGGGCTGAACTAGCCTGCCAGTCTCCTGGGGGCTAACCCTAACCCTAGGTCGGCCCCCGAGGGGCCCGTCCCAAGGGGCCTGGTGCCACAATGGCGGGTATTAGGGACCCCCGAGCCCCAGCGCCGGACTCACCCTGCCGCCCCGCTGCCACCTGGGCCGCTAGGGGCACCGCCCGTCATTCAGGGCGGGTGAACGAGCCGGGTCCTCTGACGCCCCTGCAACATTAGTAGGCGCCCCACACCAAATGCTTGGGCCCACTTTCCCACTCGCCAGCACCCTCACCTCCGTCCACCCCTCCACTTGCTGTACAGCTGGCGGATCGGGACGGCCGGCCTCCTGTGTGTTACCTAACCCTAGGTCGGCCCCCGAGGGGCCCCTCCCAAGGACCCTGGGGGCGCAACGCCTGGGATTGAGGAACCCCAGAGCCCCAGCGTTGGACTCAACCTGCCGCCCCGCCACCATCCGGGTTTCTAGGGGCGCCACCGGTCATTCAGGGCGTGAGAACGGGCAGGGCCCTCCTAGCCCACGGTGACATTCGAAGGCGCCCCGCGCCAAAACGCTTGGGTCCACGCTCCCTTTCGCGGCCCCATCGCTCGTCCGACAGGGGGCGGATCGGGCCTGCCCAACTCCTGGGGGCTAACTCAAACCCTAGGTCGGCCCCCGAGGGACCCATCCGATGGGGCCTGGCGCCACAACGCCTGGGACTGCTGAACCACGAGCTCCAGCGCCGAACTGACTGTGCTGCCCTGCTGACAACTGGGCTGCTAGAAGCGCCACCGGTCATTCAGGGCGTGAGAACGGGAAGGGCCCTCCGAGCCCCCGTTGTCCTTCGAAGGCCCACCGCGCCAAAACGCTTGGTTCCACGCTCGCGCTCGCCAGCGCCCTCACCTCAGCCCGCCCCTCCGCTCACCACCCAATGGGCAGATCGAGCCTGCCGGCCTCCTGGGGGTTAACCCTAACCCTAGGTAGGCCCCCGAGGAGCTGCTCCCATGGGGCCTGGCACCGCAACGCGGGGATTGGGGACCCCCGAGCCCCAGCACTGGACTAAGCTTACCACTCTGCCGGCGGCCGGGCTGCTAAGGGCGCCGCCGGTCATTCAGGGCGGGAGATCGTGTAGGGCCCTCCGAGCCCCCGGCGAACTACGAAGGCCCCCCGTGCCAAAATGGTTGGGCCCACGCTCCTGCTCGCCAGCGCCCTCATATCGGCCCGCCCCTCCTCTTATAGCAGAGCCCGCGGATCGGGCCTGCCAGCCTCCTGGGGGCAAACTCTAACCCTAGGTCGACCACCAAGGGGCCTTCCCAAGCGGTCTGGCGCTGCAATGCCAGGGATTGGGGACCCCAGAACCCCAGCCCCTGACTCCCCCTGCCGCCCCGCCACCACCTGGGACGCTAGCGGCGCCGCAGGTCATTCAGGGCATGAGAACTGGCAGGGCCCTCCGAGCCCCGGGCGACCTTCAAAGGCACCCAGCATCAAAACGCTTGTGCCCACAATGCCGCTAGGCAGTGCCCTCACCTCAGCCTGCCCTTCCGCTCACCGCACAGCTGGCAGATCAGGCCTGCTAGCCTCCTTGGGCCTAAACCTAACACTAGGTCGGCCCCCGAGGGGCCCCTCCCAAGGGGCCTGGCTCCGCAACGCCAGGGATTGGGAAAGGAGCCCATTTCCCAGACTCACCCTGCCGCCCCACCGCTGCATGGGCCACTAGGGGCGAAGCAGGACATTCAGTGCGGAAGAACGGGCAGGGCCCTCTGAGACTCCGTCGTTGTTCGAAGGCCCACCGCGCCAAAATGCTTGGGTCCACGCTCCCGCTTGCCAGCGCCCTCACCTCAGCCCGCTCCTCCATTCACCGCACAACCGGCGGATATGGCCTGCCGTCTTCCTGTGGGCTAACACTAACCCTAGGTCGGCCCCCGAGGGGCCCCTCCCAAGGGGCCTGGCGCCGCAGCACCAGGGATTGGGGACCCCCGAACCCCAGCGCCAGAATCACCCTGCCGGTCTGCCGGCACCTGGGCTGCTAGGGGCGTCGCCGGTCATTCAGGGCGGAAGAACGGGCAGGGCCCTCCGAGCCCTGGGCGACCTTCGAAAGCACCGCACATCAAAATGCTTGCGCCCACGCTCCCGCTAGTCAGCGCCCTCACCTTGGCCCGCCCCTCCGCTCGCCGCACAGCCGGCAGATTGGGACTGCTGGCCTCCTGGAGCTAACCCTAACCCTAGGTATGCCCCCGAGGAGCCCATCCCAAGGGGAGTGGGGCAGCAACGCGGTGATTGGGGACCCCCGAGCCCCAGCACCGGACTCATCCTGCCAGACCGCCGCCACCCGGGCCGCTAGGGGTGCTGCCAGTCATTCAGGGCGGGACAACGAGTAGGGCCTTCCAAGCCCCCGATGACCTTCGAAGGCCCCCCGCACCAAAACGCTTGGGCCCACGCTCCTGCTCGCCAGCGCCCTCATCTCGGACCACCCCTCCGCTCGTTGAAGAGCGGGCGGATCAGGACTGCCGGCCTCCTGGGGGCAAACTCTAACACTAGGTCAGCCACCGAGGGGCCCATCCCAAGGTGCTGGTGCCGCCACGCTGGGGATTTGGGACCCCCAAGCCCAAGCACCGGACTCACCCTGCCCCCCCTCTTCCACCCGGGCCGCTAGGGGAACTGAGGATCATTCAGGGCGGGAGAACGGGCAGGGCGCTCCGAGCCCCCAGCGACCTTTGAAGGCCACCCACGCCAGAACGCTTGGGCCCACGCTCCTGCACACCAGCGGCATCACCTCAGCCAGCGCTTCCGCTCTCCGCACATCTGGTGGATCTGCCCTGCAAGCCTCCTGGGGGCTAACCCAAACCCTGGGTTGGCTCCCAAGAGGCTTGGCACCGCAACGCCGGGGATTGGGTACTGCCTAGCCCCGGCGCCGGACTCAACATGCCGCCCCCAGGCCACCTGGGCCGCTAGGGTTGCCACCGGTCATTCAGGGCGGGAGAATGGGCAGGGCCCTCCGAGCCACTGGTGACTTTTGAAGGCCCCCCACGCCAAAATGCTTGAGCCCACGCTCCCGCTCCTCAGCGCCCTCACCTCAGCCCGCCCCTCTGCTCGCCACAGAGCCGGTGGATGAGGCCTGCCCTCCTCCTGGGGTTACCCATAACCCTAGGTGGGCCCATGAGGGGCCCCTCCGAAGGGGCCTGGCACCACAATGCCTGGGATTGGGGACCCCCGAGCCCCAGCGCCAGACTCACCCTGCCGCTCTGCCGCCACCCCGGGCCGCTAGGGGTGCCGCTGGTCATTCAGGGTGAGAGAACGGGCAGGGCCCTCCGAGCCCATGGCAACCTTCAAAGGCCCCCCCATCCAAAACGCTTAAGCCCAGGCTCTTGCTCCTCAGAGCCCTCACCTCGGCCCGCCCCTCCGCTCGCCGCAGAGCCGGCGGATGAGGCCTGCCCTCCTCCTGGGGGCTACCCATAGCCCTAGGTTGGCACCTGAGGGGCCCCTCCGAATGGGCCTGGCACTGCAATGCCTGGGATTGGGGACACCCGAGCCCCAGCGCCAGACTGACCGTGTCACCCTGCCACCACCCGGGCCGCTAGGAGCACCGTCGGTCATTCAGGCAGGGAGAACAGGCTGATCCCTCCGAGCCCCTGGCAACCTTCAAAGGCCCCCCATGCCAAAACGCTTGGGCCCATGCTCCCGCTCGCCTGCGCCCTCACCTCGGTCCGCCCCTCTGCTCGCTGCACAGCCGGTGGATCGGGACTGCCAGCCTCCTGGGTGTTACCCTAACCGTTGGTGGGCCCCATAGGGGCCCATCCCAGGTTCCTATTGCTGCAACACTGGGGACTCGGGACTCCCAAGCCCCAATGCCGGACTCACCCTCCCGCCCTACCAACACCTGGGCCGCTAGGGGCGCTGCCGGTCATTCAGGGAGGGAAAACGGGCAGGGCCCTCTGAGCCACCGGCGACATTCAAAGGCCCCCCGCACCAAAACGCTTGGGCCCAAGCTCCCGCTCGCCAGCGCCCTTACCTTGGCCCTCCCCTCTGCTCGCCGCACAGCTGGCAGATCGGGCCTGCAGGCCTTCTGGGGGCTAACCCTAACCCTAGGTCGACCCCCTAGTGGCCCCTCCCAAGGGGCCTGGCGACGCAACAACGGGGATTGGGGACTCCTGAGCCCCAGAGCCAGACTCACCCTGCCGCAACGCCGCCACCCGGACCGCTAGGGGTGCCTCTAGTCATTCAGGGCGGGAGAACGGGCAGGGCCCTCCAAGCCCGCGGCGACTTTCGAAGGCCCCCCCATCCAAAACGCTTGAGCCCATGCTCCTGCTCACCAGCCCCCTCACCTGGCCTGCCCCTCCGCTCGCCGCACAGCCAGTGGATCGGGCCTGCCGGTCTCTTTTTGGCTAACCCTAACCGTAGGTCCAACCCCGAGGGACCCCTCCTAAGGGACCTGGCGCTACCAGGCCGGGGATTGGGGATACCCAAGCCCCAGCTCCAGAGTCACCCTGCGGCCCCACGTCCGCCTGGGCTGCTAGGGGCGCAGCTAGTCATTAAGGGCGGGAAAACGGGCAGGGCCCTCAGAGCCCCCGGCTACCTTTGAAGGCCACCCGCGCCAAAACTCTTGGGCTCACAATCCCACTCGCCAGCGCCCTCACCTCAGCCCGCCCCACCGAAGTCGCAGCGCTGATGGATCAGGAGTGCCAGCCTCCTGGGGGCTAACCCTAACCATAGATCGGCCGCCGAGGAGCCCCTCCCATGGGGCCAGGCGTCGCCACACCAGGGATTGGGGACTCCCGAGCCCCAGTGCCGGACTCACACTGCTGCCCCGCCGCCACCTGGGCTGCTAGGGTCGCCGCCGTTCATTCAGGGCAGGAGAACGGGCAGGGCCTCCTGAGCCACCTGTGACCATCGAAGACCCCCCGCGCCAATGTGCCTGGTCCCATGGCCCTGCACTCCAGTGCGCTCATCTTGAACCACCCCTCCGCTCGTCACAGAGCCAGCGGATTGGTCCTGCCAGCCTCCTGGGGGCTAACCCTAACCCTAGGTCGGCCCACAAGTGGCCCCTCCCAAGGGACCTGGTGCCGCAACACCAGGGTTTCGGGACCCCCGAACAACAGTCAGGACTCACCTTGTCGTCCCGCCGCCACCCGGGCCGCTAGGGGCGCCACCGGTCATTCAGTGCGGGAGAACAGGCAGGGCCCTCCGAGCCTACTGCAATATTCGAAGGCACCCAGTGCCAAAATGCTTGGTCCCACGGTGCAGCTCCCTAGCGCCCTCATCTCGAACCGCCCCTCCGCTCGTTGCAGAGCCGGCAGATCGGTCCTGCTGACCTCCTGGGGGCTAACTCAAACCCTAGTTCAGACCCCGAGGGACCCATCCCAAGGGGCCTATAGCTGCAACGCCTGGGATTGAGGACCCCCAGCCCCAGCACCGGACTCACCCTGCCGCCCTGCCACCACCCGGGCCGCTAGGGGCGCCGCTGGTCATTCAGGGCGGGACAAAGGGCAGGGACCTCTGAGCCCTGAGCGACCTTCGAAGGCACCCTACATCAAAATGCTTGCGCCCATGCTCCCGCTACTCAGTGCCCTCACCTCGGCCCACCCCTCCGCTCGCCGCACAGCTGGCAGATCGGGACTGCTGGCCTCCTGGGGCTAACCCTACCCTAGGTAGGCCCCTGAGGAGCCCATCCCAAGGGGCCTGGGGCAGCAACGTGGTGACTGGGGACCCCTGAGCCCCAGCGCCGGACTCACCCTGCTGGACCACCGCCACCCAGGCCTCTAGGGGTGCCGCTGGTCATTCAGGGCGGGACAACGAGTAGGGCCTTCCGAGCCCCCGACGACCTTCGAAGGTCCCCCACACTAAAACGCTTGGGCCCACGCTCCTGCTCGCCAGCGCCCTCATCTCGGCCCACCCCTCCGCTCCTTGCAGAGTGGGCGGATCGGGACTGCTGGCCTCCTGGGGGCAAACTCTAACCCTAGGTCGGCCACCGAGGGGCCCATCCCAAGGCGCCTATCACCGCAATGCCTGGGATTGGGAACCCCCGAGCCCCAGCGCCAGACTCTACACTGCTGCCCTGCCGCAACCCGGGCCGCTAGGCACGCCTGCCGGTCATTCAGGGCGGGAGAACGGGCAGGACCTTCCGAGTCCCCGGCGACAATCGAAGGCCCCCCGAGCCAAAACGATTGGGCCCACGTTCCCGCTCGCCAGCGCCCACAACTCGGCCTGCCCCTCCGCTCGCTGCACAGCCAGCGGATCGGGCCTGCCGGCCTCCTGGGGAAACCCTCACCTTGGGAGGCCCCCGAGGAGACCCTTCCAAGGGGCCTGGCGCCACAATGTGGGGATTGGGGACCCCCGAGCCCCAGCACCGGACTCACCTGCCGCCCCGCCGGCACCCGGGCCGCTATTGGCGTGGCCGGTCATTAAGGGCGGAAGAACGTGTAGGGCCCTCGGTGCCCCCGGAGACCTTCAAAGGCCCACCGTGCCAAAACGCTTGGGCCTACGCTCCCGCTCGCCAGAACCCTTACCTCAGCCTGCCCCTCTGCTCACACACAGCCGGCGGATCGGGCCTCCCGGCCTCCAGGGGGCTAACCCTAACCCTAGGTCTGCCCCTGAGGGGCCCCTCCCAAGGGGCCTGGCCGTGCAATGCAGGGGATTGGGAACCCCCGACCCCCAGCGCCAGACTCACCCTGCCACTCCGCCACCACATGGGCCACTAGGGGCGCCGCAAGACATTCACTGCCGGAGAATGGGCAGGGCCCTCCGAGTCCCGTCGTCTTTCGAAGGCCCATCACGCCAAAAGGCTTGGGCCCATGCTCCCGCTCACCAGCACCCTCACCTTGGCCCACCCCTCCACTCAGCGCACAGCCGGCGGATCGGGGCTGCTGGCCTCCTGGGGGCTAACCCTAACCCTAGGTCGGCTCCCAAGAGGCCTGGCACCACAACGCCGGGAATTGGGTACCCCTGAGCCCCAGCGCCAGACTCAACTTGCCGCCCCCAGGCCACCTGGGCCACTAGGGGCACCGCGCGTCATTCAGGGCGGGAAATCGGGTAGGGCCCTCTGAGCCTCCGACGACTTTCAAAGGCCCCCCACGCCAAAACGCTTGAGCCCACGCTCCCGCTCGCCAGCGCCCTCACCTCGGCCTGCACCTCTGCACGCTGCACAGCCGGCAGATTGGGCCTGCCGGCCTCCTGGGGGCTAACGCTAACCCTAGGGCTGCCCCTGAGGGGACCCTCCCAAGGGGCCTGGGACCACAACGCCAGGTTGGGGACCCCCGAGCCCCAGCGCCGGACTCACCCTGCCACCCCACTGCCACCCGGGCTGCTTGGGGCGCCGCCGGTCATTCAGGGCGGGAGAACGTGTAGGGCCCTCCGAGCCCCCGGAGACCTTCGAAGGCCCCCCATGCCAAAACGCTTGGGCCCGCACTCCCACTCGAAGCGCCCTCACCTCGGGCCACCCTTCCTCTCGCCGCACAGCGGGCGGATCGGGCCTGCTGGCATCCTGGGTGCTAACCCTAAACCTAGGTCGACCCCCGAGGGGCACCTCCTAAGTGGCCTTGCACCGCAATGCCGGGGATTGAGGACCCATAAAACCCAGCGTCGGACTCACCGTGCCTCCCCATCACCACCCAGGCTGCTATGGGCGCCGTTGGTCTTTCAGGACGGGAGGACGGGCAGGGCCCTCCGAGCCCCTGGCGACCTTGAAGGCCCCCCACGCCAATACGCTTGGGCGCACACTCTCACTCGCCAGCGACCTCACCTCAGCTCGCCCCTCCAATCACCGCACAGCCAGCGGATTGGGCCTGCAGGCCTCCTGGGGGCTAACACTAACCCTAGGTTGGCCCCAGAGGGGCCTCTCCCAACGGGCCTGGTGCAGGAATGCCCGTGATTTTGGAACCCCAAGGCCCAGCGCTGGACTCACCCTGCCACCCCGCCTCCACCTGGGCCGGTAGGGGCACCGCCGGTCATTGAGGGCGGGAGAACGGGCAGGGCCCTCCAAGCCCCCTGCGACATTCCAAGGCCCCCCGACCCAAAATGCTTAGGCCCATGCTCCTTCTCGCCAGTGCCCTCACCTTGCCCCACGCCTCCCCTCGCAGCACAGCCGGCGGATCGGGCTTGCTGGCCTCCTGGGGGTTAACCCTAACCATAGGTCGGCCCACGAGGGCCCCCCCCAAGGGGCTTGGCGCTGCAACATGGGGACTGGGGACCCCCGAGCCCTGAGCCGGACTCAACGTGCCGCCCTGCCTCCACCCTGACCGATAGGGGTGCTGCCGGTCATTCAGGGCGGGAGAACGGGCAGGGCCCTCAGAGCACCCAGAGACCTTCGAAGGCTCCCCGCACCAAAATGCTTGGGCCCATGCTCCCGCTCTCCAGCAGCCTCACCTTGGCCCGCCCCTCCGCTCCATGCACAGCGGGCGGATCGGACCTGCCTGCCTCCTGGGGGCTAACCCTAACCCTAGGTCGGCCCCCCAGGGGCCCCTCCCAAGGGTCCTGGTGCTGCTACGCCGGGGATTGGGGACCCAAAGCCCCAGAGCCAGACTCACCCTGCCGCAATGCCGCCACCCGGGCCGCTAGGGGCTCCGCCGGTCATTCAGGGCTGGAGAATGGACATGGCCCTGGAGAAACCGGCGACATTTGAAGCCTCCTGCGCCAAAATGCAGGGGCCCACGCTCCCACTTGCCAGCGCCTTTACCTCGGCCCACCCACCTCTCGCCGCCCAGACAGAGGATTGGGCCTGCTGGGTTGTTGGGGGCTAACCGAAACCCTAGGTCGGCCCCGTGGGGCACATCCCAAGGGGCCTGGCTCTGCAATGCTTGGGATTGGTGACTCAGAGCCCCAGAGCAGGACTCACCCTGGTGCACTGTTGCCACCCGGGCCGCTAGGGGCGCTGACGTTCATTCAGGGTGGGAGAAAGGGCAGGGCCCTCCGAACCCCCGCCGACCTTTGAAGGCGCCCCGAACCAAAACACTTTGGCCCAGGCTCATGTTCACCAGCACCCTCACCTCGGCCAAACTCTCTGCTCGATGCACAGGTGGTGTATCAGGCCTGCTGGCCTCCTGGGTGCTAACGCTAACCATAGGTCGCCCCCCGAGGGGCCTTCCCAAGGGGCCTGGCGTCGGAACGCTGGGGATGGGGACCTCGAGTCCAAGTGCCGGATTCACCCTGTTGCCCTTCAGCCACCCGAGCCGTTAGGGGCCCACTGGTCAATCGGGGCAGGAGAACAGGCAGGTGCCTCCGAGCCGCCGCTGACCTTTGAAGGCCCCCCATGCTAAAATGCTTCGGCTCATGCTCAGGTTTGCCAGCGCCATCACCTCGGCCCAACCCTCCGCGTGCTTCACAGCCGCTGATCGGGTCCACCGGCCTGCTGGGGGCTGACTGTAACCCTAGATCGACCCAGAGCGGCCTCTCCCAAGGGGCCTGGTGCCACAACGCCGGGGATTGGGGACCCTGAGCTTCAGCACTGGACTCACCCTGATGCCGAGCCACCACCGCTGCTCTGCACACCTCACAGCCACTGGATCTGGACTGCCGGCCTCCTGGGGATAACCCTAACCCTTGGTCGGGCCCCAAGGGGCCCCTCCGAAGGGGCCTGGTGCTGCAACGCTGGGCATTGGGGACCCCCGAGCCCCAGCGCCGGACTCACCCTGCTGCCCCTATGCCACCCGGGCCTTGAGTGGCGCCACCGGTCATTCAGGGAAGAACAGGCAGGGCCCTCCGAACCCCCGGCGACTTTTGAAGGCCCATCACGTCAAAACACTTGGGCCCACGCTCCCGCTCGCCAGCGCCCTCACCTCGGCCCTCCGCTCGCACACCTCACAGCCAGTGGATCTGGCCTGCCGGACTCCTGGGGGCTAACCCTAACCCTAGGTCGGCCCCGAGTGGACCCTCCCAGGTGGCCTGGTGCCGCAACGCCAGGGATTTTGAACCCCCGAGCCCCAGTGCCGCACTCACCCTGCCACCCTGCCACACCCGTGCGGCGAGTGGCGCCGCAGGTCATTCAGGGTGGAAGAACGGGCAGGGCCCTCCGAGCCCCCAGCAAATTTCATAGGCACCCACGCCGAAACGCTTTGGCCGATGCTCCTGCTCGCCAACGCCCTTACCTCGGACTGCTGCTCCACACACCGCACAGGCAGCCGATCGGGGCTGCTGGCCTCCTGGGGTCTAACCCTAACAATAGGTCAGTCCCCGAGGGGCACCTCCCAAGGGGCCTGGCACTGCAACTCCGGGGATTGGGGACCCCCGAGCACCGGCACCAGACTCACCCTGGCTCCCCGCCACTTCCTGGGCCGCTAGGGGCACCGCCGGTCATTCAGGATGGGAGAACGGTCAGGGCCCTCCGAGCCCCGGCGACCTTCGAAGGCCGCCCGTGCCAAAATGCTTGGGCCCACACTCCCACTCGCCAGCGCCCTCACCTCGGCCCGCTGATCAGCTCACCGCACAGCCAGCGAAAAGGGCCTGCCAGCCTCCTGGGGGCTAACCCTAACCCTAGGTCGGCCCCCGAGTGGCTCCTCCCAAGGGGCCTAGCTCCGCAAGCCAGGTAATGTGGACCCCCGAGCCCCAGTGCCGGACTCACCCTGCCGCCTTGCCACACCCGGGCTGCTGAGGGCTCTGCCGGTTATTCATGGCAAAAGAAGGGGCAGGGCTTTCCGAGCCCCCGGAGACATTCGAAGGCGCCCCGCGCCAAAATGCTTGGGCCTACGCTCCTGCTCGCCAGCACCCTCACCTCGGACCACTGCTCCGCAGACCACATAGCCAGCAGATCGGGCCTGCTGGCCTCCTGGGGGCTAACCCTAAGCCTAGGTCTGCCCCCGAGGAGCCCATCCCAAGGGGCCTGGCGCCGCAACGCCGGGGATTGGGGACTCCGAGCCTCAGCAGCTGACTCACCCTGCCGCCCAGCTGCCACCCGGGGTCTTGTGGTGCTGCTATTATTCAGGGAGGGAGAAAGGGCAGGGCCCTCTGAGACACAGTGACCTTCAAAGGCCCCCGGTGCCAAAACACCCGGGCCCACGCTCCCAATCACCAGCGCCCTCACCTTGGTCTGCCACTCCGCTATCCACACAGCTGGCGAATAGGGCCTGCTGGCCTCCTAGGGGCTAAACCTAACCCTAGGTTGGCACCCGAGGGGCCATTTCCATGGGGCCTGGCGCTGCAACGCTGGGGATTGGAGATACCAGAGCCGAAGCGCCTGACTCACCCTGCTGCCATTCAGCCACCAGAGCCGCTAGGGGCCCACCGGTCAATCAGGGAAGGAGAATGGTCAGGGCCCTCCCAGCCCCCACAGACCTTCGAAGGCCCACTGCGCTAAACACTTGGGCTCATGCTCAGGCTCGCCAGCACCCTCACCTCGGCCCAACCCTCCGTGTGTTGCACAGCCACTGATCGGGTCCACCGGCCTTCTGGGGGTAACCGTAACCCTAGATTGACCCCCGAGGGGCCCCTCCCAAGGGGCCTGGTGCCGCAACGCTGGGGATTGGGGACCCCAACCTCAGCACTGGCCTCACCCTGCCACCCAGCTGCTACCCGGGTCTTGGGGTCCTGCCCTTCATTCAGGGTGGGAGAACGGGCGGGGCCCTCCAAGACACGGCGACTTTCAAAGGACCCCTGCGCCAAAACGCCCGGGCCCACGCTGCCGCTCACCAGCGCCCTCAACTCGGTCCGCCACTCCGCTATCCACACAGCTGGTGAATAGGGCCTGCTGGCCTCCTAGGGGCTACCCTAACGCTAGGTTGGCCCCCGAAGGGCCCCTCCCAAGGGGCCTGGCGCCAGAACGCGGGGGATTGGGGATACCCGAGCTGCAGCGCCTGACTCACCCTGCCGCCCCACCACCACTTGGGCTGCTAGGGGCGCCGCCAGTCATTCAGGGAGGAGAATGGGCACGGCCCGCCGAGTCCCCGGAGACATTTGAAGGACCCTGGCGCCAAAAGGCTTGGGCCCACGCTCCCGCTCAACAGAGACCTCACCTCGACCCACCCCTCCTTTTGCCGCACAGCTGGCGGATTGAGCCTGCTGGCATCCCGGGGGCTAAACCTAACCCTAGGTCATCCCCCGAGGGGCCCCTCCCAAGCAGTGGATTGGGGACCCCCGAGCCACAGCGCCGGACTCACCTGCCGCCCCGCAACCACACGGGCCACTAGGGTCCCCGCGGATAATTCAGACTGGGAGAATTGGCAGGGCCCTCCGTTTCCCCTGCGAAATTCGAAAGGCCCCTGCTCAAAAAAGTTGGCTCCCACACTCCTGCTCGCCAGCGCCCTCACCTCGGCCCACCCCTCCGCTTGCTGCAGAGCCAGTGGATAGTTCCTGCCAGGCTCCTGGGGGCTAACTGAAACCCTAGGTCGACCCCGTGGGGCACATCCCAAGGGGCCTGGCTCTGCAACGCTTGGGATTGGTGACTCAGAGCCCCAGAGCCGGACTCACCCTGCCGCACTGTCGCCACCTGGGCCTCTAGGGGCGCTGCCGGTCATTCAGGGTGGTAGAACAGTCAGGGCCCTGGAGAAACCGGCAACATTGGAAGCCTCCCGCTCCAAAATGCAGGGGCCCACGCTCCCGCTTGCCAGGGCCTTTACCTAGGCCTGCCCACCTCTCGCCACCCAGCCAGAGGATTGGGCCTGCCGGCCTCCTGGGGGCTAATTCTAACCCTAGGTCAGACCAGGAGGAGCCCCTTCCAAGGAGCCTGGCGCTGCAACGCTGGGGATTGGGGATCCCCGAGCCAGAGTGCAGGACTCCCTCTGCCGCCCCACCACCAACGGATCCGCTAGGGGCGCCGCTGCTTATTCAGGGCAGGAGAATGGGCAGATCGCTATGAGCCATGGCAATATTCAAAGGCCCAGGGCGCCAAAACACTGGGGCCCACGCTCCCACTCGCCATCGCCCTCAACTCAGCCCGCAACTCCTCTCCTCACACAGCCAGCAGATCGGGCCTGTCGGCCTCCTGGGCGCTAACCTTAACCCTAGGATGGCCCCTGAGGGTCCCTTCCTAACAGGCCTGGCGCCGCAACACCAGGGATTGGGGACCCCCAAGCCCCAGCGCCGGATGCACCCTGCCGCCCCGCCACACACAGGCCGCTAGGGGCGCCGACGTTCCTTCAGTGTGGGAGAACGGGCAGGGCCCTCTAATCCCCCAGAGACATTCCAAGGCCCCCCGCGCCAAAATATTTGGGCCCACGTTCCAGCTCTCCGGCGCCCTCACCTCGGCCTGGCCCTCTGCTACCGCAGAGCTGGCGGATCATGCCTGCCGGACTCCTAGGTGCTAACACGAACCCTAGGACGGCCCCAGAGGGGCCCATCCCAAGTGCCTTGCACTGCAATGCATGGCACTGAGGACCCCCAAACCACACTGCCAGACTCACACTTCCACCCCGCCACCACCCAGGCCGCTAGGGGCGCCGCCGGTCATTCAGGGCGAGAGAACGGGCAGGGCCCTCCGAGCCTCTAGTGATGTTCAAAGGTCCCCTGCGCCAAAACGCTGGATACCATACTCCTGCTCAACAATGCCCTCACCTCGGCCCACTCATCCGCTCGCCAGACAGCTGGCGAATCAGTCCTTCTGGCCTACTGGGGTTTAACCCTAACCCTAAACCCTAACCTCTAACTTTAAACCCAAAACCTTAACCCCTAATCCTAATCCTAACCCCTAACCCTTACCCTAACCCTAACCCCACCCAAAACCTAACCCTAAACCCTAATTCTTAAACACTAAACACTAACATTAACACTGAATCGTAAACCCTAACCCCTAACCCTAATCCCGAAACCCTAAACACTAAACCCTAAACTTAACCACTAACCCCAAACCCCAAACCCTAACCCTAAACCCTAACCCTACCCCGACCCCTACCATACCCCTAACCCTACCCCTAACCCTACCCCTTCAGCTAACCCTACCCCTAACCAGTAACCTAACCCTAAACCTAACCCTAACCCATACCCTAACCTGTACCCTAACCCTAACCCTAAACTGTACCCTAACCTGTAACTTCAACCATACCATAAACCTAACCGTAACCCTAACAAGTACCCTAACCCATATCCTAACCTTAACCCTAAACCCTAAACCCTGACCCTAACCCATACCCTAACTCGTACCATAACCCGTACCCTAACCCTACCCGAACCCTAACCCTAACCCGTACCTTAACCGTAAACCTAAACCCTAAACCATAACCCTAACCCTAACCCTAACCAGTACCCTTACCTTAAACTTAACCCATACCCTAACCCGTACCCTAACCCATACCCTAACCCGTACCCAATTCCTAACCCGGACCCTAACCCATATCCTACCATACCTAACCCTAACTTGTACCCTAACCCATACCCTAACCCATAACTTAACCCTAAACCGAACCCAATCCCTATCGCTAACCGGTTCCCTAACCCGTACCCTAACCCTAAACCTAAACCTAACCTGTACCATAACCCTAAACTGTACCCTAACCCTAAACCGTACCCTAACCCTAAACCGTACCCTAAACCGTACCCAAATCCATACGCCAACACTAATGCTAAACCGTACCCTAAACCGTACCCTAAACCGTACCCTAATGCATACCCTAACCCGTACCTTAAACCTAACCCGTACCCTAAACCTAACCCATACTCCAACCCTAACCCTAACCCTAAACCCAAACCCGAAACCCTAACCCATACCCTAAACCCTAATCTGTCCCCTAACCTATAACTTCGAACCTGTAACCCCTAAACCCAACCCTAACCCGTACCCTCTCCTTACCCTAACCCTAACCCCTACACTCACCCATAACCTAACCCTAACCCATACCTTAACCTTAACCCATACCCTAATCCGTACCCTAACCCCGGGGACTGGGTACACCTGAGCCCCACCACGGGACTCAGCCTGCCACCCCTCAGGAAAACATGCCCCTTGGGGCGCCACAGAGCATCCCGTGAAGGAGAACTGGTAGGGCCCCCCTGCGCCCCCAGCGATCCTCGGCGGCCCCATACACCCCAACCCTGAGGCCCACGATCAAACCGCCCAACGCCTTCCCTTCAGCTTGCAACCGAGCTCGTCGCAGAGTCAACAGATCAGGCCTACCAGGTACCTGGGTCCTAGACCTGACCCTAGGTCAGCTGGGTAGGGCCCCTCCCTTGGGGCCCGGTGCCGCAGCCCCAGGGACTGGGGACACCTGAGCCCCACTGCAGGATAAAGCCTGCCAGCCCGCAGGAAACCGTGCCCCTTGGGAGGCTGTAGAGTATTCAGGGCGGGAGAACCAGGAGGGCCCCCAGAGCCCCCGGCGAATTTCGGTGATCCCTAAACCCAACCTTGAAGCCCATGCTCACCCCACCCCGCACCCTCACCTCAGCCCGTGGCGGAGCTCGCCACATAGTGGGCAGATCTGGCCTGCGGGGTTCCTGGGCCCCAAACCTAACCCTAGTTCATCTGTGGAGGGGCCCCTCCCCAGGAGCCTGGAGCCACAGCTGCGGGAATTCGGGACACCTGAGCCCCACAGCAGGACTCAGTCTGCCACCCCGCAGGAAACCGTGCGCCTGGGAGGCCATAGAGCATTCAGGGCGGGAGAACCAGGAGGGCCCTCCTGAGCCACCAGCAAACTTCGGTGGCCTCCCACACCCCAAACCTGAGGCCCACGCTCACCCTCCCCACACCCTCACCTCAGCCCGTGTAGCTAGCCATACAGCCAGCAGATCAGGACTGCGGGGCTCCTGGGGCCTAACCCTAGCCCTAGGTCGGCCGCGAGTTTGGGGGCCTCCCCAGGAGCCTTACACCGCAGCCCGGGGAATTGGGATACCTGTGCCCTACGGCAGGACTCAGCTTGCCACCCGACAGGAAACCGTGCCCCTTGGGGCTCTACGGAGCCTACAGAGCACGAGAATTTGGGGAGGCCACCGGAGCCCGTCCCCATCTTTTGGCAGCCCCCCGTGCCCCAACCCTGAGGCCCATGCTCACCCTCCTCCATGGCCTCCTGTCAGCCCTCCACAGAGCTCGCCGCACAGCCTGCTGATTGTCTCTGCCGGGCTCCTGGACCCTAACCCTTACCCTAGGTTGGCCACAGAGGGGCCCCTCCCCAGGGTCCTGGCACCCCACTATAGGGGATTGGGGACACCCAAGCCCCACCGTAGGACTCAGCCTTCAGCCCACAGTAAACTGTACCATTTTGGGGCACAACACAGCATTCAGGGCAAGAGAATTGGGGCACCCCTGAGAGCCCCTTCTGGTGAACCCCGTCCTTTGGGGGCCCTTCCGGATGAAACCCCAAGGCTAACACTCACCCGCCCTTGTGCCCTCATCTCACTCGGCCTGGGAGTTCTCGGAGCACTGGGCAGTTCGGACCTGCTGTCTCTTGAGGCCTAACCTAACCCTGGGTCTTCTGCTGATTGTCCTTCCCCGTTTGCCTGCCTCCAAGGCAGCAGGCATTGGGCTCACCTCTGCACGACTAGAGGACTCAGCCTGCCCCACAGCAGGAAACTGTCCATTTGGGGCTGCGGCAAGCATTCACAGGAAAATCGGAGGCCCCCCCTCAGCCCATCCCAGGCAACCCCCACTTTCAGAGATCTCCCCGGATCCAATTAGTAGCTTCACACTGACCTTTAAACTTGCTCTCCACAGAGATATTTTGAAATTCTCCACACTTCCAACCGATGGCATCATCCAGCTTCAGTGCCTTACCCAGCTTTAGGTCTTGAGATGGATTAAAATGGGAAGTCATTTCACTGATGACTATGTACTGGTGACCAAAAGATACATGCATAAATGCTTCATATCACTTGGCTTCAGGGAAATGCAAATCTAAACCCCTATAGATGCCATATCACACGAGGCCGAATACCTAAAAATAAGAAGACATGAAACTATACATGTTGGAGAGGATGTGGAGAAACGGGAACCCTCTTACACCCCTGTACGAATGCAGTCCGGTACAGCCACTCTTGAAAATGGTACAGAGTTTCCTCAAGAAGTTATAAAAAAAGCTACCCTATGTCCCAGCAATTGCACTACTGGGTATTTACCCCAAAGAGACAGAGGTAGTGAAGTCGGGACACATGCACCCCAGTGTTCATAGCAGCAATATCCATAATAGACAAACTGTGGAAGGAATGCAGATGACCATGGACAGATGAATGGATAAAGAAGGTGTAGATCATATATATAATGGAATATTACTCAGCCATCAGAAAGGATGAATACTTACCATCACACCGACCTGGGTGGAGCTGGAGGGTATTATGCTGAGTGGAATAAGTCAATGAAAGAAAGACAATGATCATATGCTTTCACTCCTATGTGGAATATCAGAAACAAGGAAGAAGACCATAGGGGAAGGAAGGGAGAATAGAATGGGAAGTCATCAGAGAGGGAGAAAACCCATGATGGACTCTTAACTATCGCAACAAACTGATGATTGTGGGAGGAGAAGTTGGGGGGGGGTAACTGGGTGAGTAGCATTAAGGAAGTCACAGGATACAATGAGCACTGGGTGTTACACACGACTGAAAATTTATTGAAGACTACATCTGAAACTAATGATGTACTGTAAGTTGGCTAATTGAATTTAAATTAAAGAACAAAAGACCTCGAATAAACAATCCTAAACATTTGTATGGAACCACTAAAGATACTGAACAGCCAGTGCAATGTGGAAAAGAAAAACAAAGCTGGAGGACTCACAATTTCAGATTTCAGGTTATACTACAAAGCTGCAGTTATCCTAACAAGAGAGTACGGCACAAAAATAGACGCAGCGACCAAAGGAACAGGATACAAGTTCAGACAGAAACCCACAATTATGTGGTCCATGAATCTTCCACAAAGCAATCAATGATATCAAAAGGGAAACGGACAGTCTCTAGAAAAAATGATGTTGGGAAAACTAGACAGCTACGCACAAAAGAATGAAATTAGACTGCTTTCTTACATAATACAGACAAACACAAAACAGTTTCAAGACCTCAATATGAGTCCTGAATCCATAAAAATCCTACAGGAGGGAAGACAGTAACTTCTTGACATGGACCATACCAACGTTTTTCTAGACTGTGTCCTGAGGCAAAGGAAATGAAAGCAAAAATAAACTATTGGGAATACAGCAAAATAAAAAGTTTCCACACGGCAGAAGAACAATGAAAACATAAAAATAATAAGACAACCTACTCAAAGGGAGAAGATATTTGCAAAGATCATATGCAATAAAGGGATAGTGTCCAAAACATATACAACTGATACTACGCGACCCCCAAAAATCAAATAATCCAGTTAAAAAATAGGCAGAAGTCATGGACAGACATTTCTCCAAAGAAGAAATACAAATGGCCAACAGTCCCGTGAAAAGATGTACAACGTCACCCATCATCAGGAAAATGTAAACCCAAAGGTAATGAGGTAATACCTCAAACCTGTCAGAATGGCTAACATCAAAAGCAGAACAAAGAGCAGGTGTTGGGAGGATGTGGATAAAGGGGAATCCTTGCAAACTGTGGGTGGGAATGCAAACTGTGGTGGCCACCATGGAAAACAGTATGAAGGTTCCTCAAAAAATTAAATATAGAACTACCCTACGATCCAACAATCACACTACACGTATTTACCAAAAGAATAGGAAAACAGTAACGTAAAAGGATACGTGCACCCCTATGTTTCTTGCACCATTATTTACAATATCACAATATGGAAGCAACCCAAGTGTCTGTAGAAAAATTGACAAATGAGATGATAGATGTGTGTATTCACACACACACACACACACACACACACACACACACACACACAATGGAGTATTATTCGGCTTGCCATTTGCAGACACATGAATGGATCTAGAGAGTATTATCCTAACTAAAATCAGTCAGTCAGAGAAAGACAAATCCCATACGATGTCACATTAATGGGGAATTTAAGAAACAAACAAAAATAAATAACTAAAAGAGAAAAAGGAGACACACCAAAATACAAAGTCTTAACAATAGAGAACAAATGGATGGTTACCAGAGAGGTGGTGGATAGAGGGATGAGTGAAATAGATGAAGGGGATTAAGAGGACGCTTTTCTTGATGACCACTGAGTAATATATAGAATTACTGAATCACTCTATTGTACACCTGAAACGAATGTAACACTGTATGTTAGCTCTAATGGAATTCAAATAAATTTTTAAAAAGATTTTTCTTTCAGGAACCTCTTTGAAAAAGCTTTTCCTGTGCAATGTGCATAAGCCCTACTTGGGAGGATTCACTCTACAATAATTATTCACTCCATGCCTCAAATTCAGATTTCACTGAGTTCTTACTGTGGAGCCCAGCCCACGGGAGCCATGGTCCTTTTCTGTCCAGGCTCAGCACCTATGCATTCAAGATTGGAAGTAGAGACACATGTCACTTCACAGTCCAGAAAGCTATTATTGTTTCTGTTTCAGTGTGAGAGAGTCACAGACTTTGGGACAGGTTTCAGAGCAGGTTTATTATGGATCCTGGATCTCTACTTCAATGTTCATTGCCTGGATCCATTTGGCTAATAGGTTCCCTGTGGATGGGCTTGCTTCCAAGCACATACATGGAAGATGCAAAAGTGGGTGGGCTTGGTGAGGGACAGGAAGAAGACCAAAAACAGACAAGGGTCCGACCCCTCCCCTGATCCAGGAACTGCTACGGGAGAGGGTACGGGAGGTAGAATCCATGCGAAACTCCAAGGTCACCAGCTGAACACAGGAGGCACAGGTCAAGGAATCTGGAGATGCAGGGGTTGAAGGCTGCTCTGAGCTACCTCTGGGAGGAAGGGAGGGAAAGAATGAGAGGGAGACACTGCCTTCCCCTGGCCCGTGCCAGCTGCCCACCACTCCGACACGCATCAGTGTATGAGCTGACACAGCCTGGGCTCAGGATGGGCTGTCTCGGGTCCCTCAATCCTCAGTGGGACAGCTGGCCCCAGGGCTCAGAGACAGGCTGAGGGAGATGAGAGGGAAAGCTGCCCCACCCAGGTCATCCCCTCCTTGAGCAGACAGCCCTTCAGAACTGCTAAAAAACCCACTAATGGGGTTAAAAGACATGCCATGGATGAACTAAGGCATAGAGATATGTAAAATAACATTCATTTTTAAGTTCAGAGCTGTCATCTGAGGAATTTGGGAGAGCTTCCCTGAAGAAGACTGAGGGGAGGGCAGGCCATGCTGAAAAGGGAGACATGGCTCTCCTGATTGGGGACCTGCAGCCCCCTTCCAGGGCAGGGCATTAACCTTGCATCATACGAGATCCATGGAAGTGTTCCATCAGGGCCAGATGTTTGTCTCGAGAAGGCTACCCTGGCATCGGACTGCACAGGGCACCAGGGACGAGGGCCAGATGGAGGACGGACAATACCCCGGAGGCCATGGGGCAAGAGCAGAGGCACATGACCTTGAAGATGATGATGAAAAGCAGGAGGTGGCAGCATGGAGTCGGCCCAAAAGTACCATGGCAGCAGTGCCCACAGCTACACTGACTGGGTGCCTTCTGTGCCAGGTGTGCCTCACTTCAGTGGGCTCCAGACTAGTCCTGACCACAAGTCTAGGAAGTGTGCACCACTCCCGGCCGCCTCTCCCCTTGCAGCTGCTAGGAATCATGGTCACAGACCCTGGTCAGGAAGTGTGCACCACCCCGGTCTCCTCCCCCTTTGCAGCTGCTAGGAATCACGGTCACAGACCCTGCTCAGGAAAATAAGATAATGGATTCCTGTCTCATATCAAAATCAAAAGAACTCTTCAACTTTGGACACAACAACTTCTTGCAAGCCAGGTCTCTAAAGGCAAAGGAAATAAAAGCAAAAATGAACTATTGGCATTCATCAGGATAAAAAGCTTCTGCACGGCAAAGCAAACGATCAACAAAACAAAAAGGCAACCTATGGAATCGAAGAAGATATCTGCAAATGATATTACAGATAAAGGGCTGGTATCCAAGATCTATAAAGAACTCCTCAAACTCGACACCCAAAAAATGGGCAGAAGACACAAAGAGATACTTCTCGAGAGAAGACATACAAATGGCCAACAGACACATGAAAAAATGCTCCACATCACTTGCCATCAGGCAAATACAAATCAAAACGACAATGAGATACCACCTTACACCAGTTAGAATGGTAAAAATTAACAAGGCGGGGGGCACCTGGGTGGCACAGTGGTTAAGCATCTGCCTTCGGCTCAGGGCATGATCCTGGCATTATGGGATCGAGCCCCACATCAGGCTCCTCCGCTATGAGCCTGCTTCTTCCTCTCCCACTCCCCCTGCTTGTGTTCCCTCTCTCGCTGGCTGTCTCTATCTCTGTGGAATAAATAAATAAAATCTTGAAAAAAAATTATGAAGACAGGAAATAAAAAAACGTCAGAGAGGATGTGGAGAAAGGGGAGCCCTCTTACACTACTTGTGAGAATTCAAGCTGGTTACAGCCACTTTTGAAAACAATATGGAGGTTCCTCAAGACATGAAACACAGAGGTATCCTACGACCCACCAATTGCACTACTGGGTATTTACCCCATAGACACAGAGTAATGAAAAGAAGGGGCACCTGTATCCCAATGTTCATAGCAGCAATGTCCATAATAGCCAAACTGTGGAAGGAGCCAAGATGTCCTTCAGCAGATGAATGGACAAAGAAGATGTGGTTCATCTATACAGTGGAATATTACTCAGTCATCAGAAAAGATGAATACCCACCATTTGCACCAACGTGGATGGATCAGGAGGGGATTATGCTAAGTGAAATTAAGTCAAGCAGAGAAAGACAATTATCATATGGTTTCACTCCTATGTGGAATGGAAGCATGGAGGACATTAGAAGAAGGAAGGGAAAAGTGAAGGGGGGAATGAGAGGGGGATGAACCATGAGAGACTACAGACACTGGGAAAAAACTGAAGGTTGCAGAAAGGGAGGGGAAGTGGAATGGGTTATCCTGGTGATGGGTATTAAGGAGGGCACATGTTGGGGCGCCAGGGGGCACTGCGGTTAAGAGTCTGCCTTCGGCTCAGGGCGTGATCCCGGCGTTATGGGATTGAGCCTCACAACAGGCTCCTCCGCTGTGAGCCTGCTTCTTCCTCTCCCACTCCCCTGCTTGCGTTCCCTCTCTCGCTGGCTGTCTCTATCTCTGTCGAATAAATAAGTAAATTCTTTTTTTAAAAAAAGGAGGGCACGTGTCATAATGAGCACAACGTGTTATATGCAAACAATGAATCATGGAACACTACATCAAAAACAAATGAAGTACTGTAGAGTGAATAACAATTTTAAAAAAAGAGAAAGATATGAAATCCATACAGGAAAACTGTCACTCTTTGCAAAGGACATGAAATCCCGAAAGATTCCACACACACACAAAAAAATACTGTTAGAATAAACAAATTCAACAAAGCTGCAGCATATAAAGTCAATATAAAGACCTGTTGTCTTTATTTTTTTTCAGATTTTATTTATTTATTTGACAGGAAGAGAAAAAGCACGAGCAGGGGGAGTGTCAGAAAGAGGGAGAAACAGACCCTCGCTAAGCGGGGAGCCCAACACGGGGCTCGATCCCAGAACTCTGTGATCATGACCTGAGCTGAAGGTAGATGCTTCACTTATGGAGCCACCCAAATGACCCAACTTCTTGCATTTCTGTATACTGATGACCCACTTTCGCTCAGAGAAATTAAAAAAGCAATGCCATTTACAAATGCATTAAAAAAATCTAGAAATAAAAGTAACCAAGAATGAGAAAGACACAGTACATTCAACACATGGCAGAAAATAAATGAAAAATATGTGTTTCGAGGGGGGCAGAATGTATGGGTCAAAGATTTGGAAGGCAACACAAACAAATGGTTGCATACGCCATGCTCCTTAACTGGAAGAGTTAATTATGTGAACATGTCCATCGTACCCAAAGCAATCGACAGATGTGATGAAATGCCTATCTGAATTCCAGTGGCATTATTCGAGCAAATAGAAAACAGTCCTCAAACTTGTATGGAATCACAAAAGACCCCAAATACCCAAAGCAATCTGGAGAAAGAAAGGTGCAGTCAACACACTCCTGGATTTCAAGCTAGATTACAAAGCTGTTGTCATCAAAACAGGATGGTACTGGCATAAACACAGACACCAGGTCAGTGGAACAGAACAGAAAGCTCAGAAACTTACGACACGTAGATGATCCTAACTTAGGACACAGCAGCAGAAGATATGCCATGAGGGAAGGACTGTCACTTCAGTGAACGGTAACAGGCAAACTGGACACTAAATGCAGAAGAATATAACTGGGTCACTTACTTACACCACACACAAAATTTTTAATGGATGAATGATCTGAACATAAGACCTGAATCCATAAACCTCCAAGAAGACACAGGTACTAAGTCTCTCGACATTGGTTTTGAGAAAGACTCTTCAGATTGGACACCAAATTCAAAGGCAACAAAAGCAAAAATAAACAAGTGGAACATCAAACTGAAATCTTCCACACGGCAAAAGAAACCATCAAAAACTTAAAAGGCCACTGACCCAATAAGAAAAAAATATCTGCGAATCATATGTGTGAGAAGACGCTAATATTCAAAATACACACAACACTCATACAAATAAAAACAAAAAATATATGTATATAAAAAAATGGGAGGAAAATGTGAATAGATACTTTCCAAAGATGGCACACAGGTGCCAACAGACAGAAAAAGTTGTTCGACATCACTCACCATCGTCAGGGAAATATTAGTCAAACCCACAATCGGCTCCTCTCACAACTGTTGAAACAGCAGTTGTCCAGAGACAGACACCAGGTGGGGTCAAGGGTGTGCAGATGAGGAGACACTGTGCACTGTTGGTGGGAATGGAAATTGGTGCAGCCACTGTGACAAACGGTATGGAGGTTCCTGAAAAAATAAATACAACTACCCCATGACCCAGTAATGGCTCTACTGAGTATTGATTTGGAGAACACAAAAATGCTGCCTCAAAAAGACAGATGCACTCCCACGTTCACTGCAGCATTATTCTCAAGAACCAGACATGGAAACATAGACCTTGGGGGCCTTATGCCAAGTAACTCAGACACAGAAAGACCAATACCAGATGCTCTCATGTACATTCCACGTGGAATAAACAAATACTGAATGCATAGATACTGAGAGCAGATTGGTAGGAGCCAGATTCGGGGGTGGGGTGGTAGAAACGGGTGAAGGTGGTCAAAGTCTCAATGTTTGAGTGAGAAAATCCAACAGTCATGAAATGTTCTGTCCAGCATGGAAACTAAAACTAACCCCACAGCATGGGGTATAGGTTTCCCTGCTCTTTGAAAGTACAGGGCTTCTGAGAAACCATGCACAGCAGAAATGGTGTCAAGAAGGAATGGCCATTAATTTACACAGAACAATTAGACAGTGTGTCAGACTATAAAATTACTTCTCTTTGGCTTTTCTTAGGCCTCATGAGAAAAGTTTCTAACGGAGGTCCAGCATAAATGAAGATTAAGCACAGCAGAGGCTCACAGACACCATTCAAAGTGCTGGTGTCTGTATGCGGAGAGCGGTTCCCAGTGGAAAGAGCTGGTTGGGGTGCACGCTGCCTCTGTCGTGCTTCTCCCCAAAACGGATGCTGAACGTGATTATCACTGTTCACCTTTTTTCATAAGAGGGAAATCCTCTTCAGGTCTCTTCCTCTTACTGAAGCTGGGTAATAACGCAGTTCTTTCAAAAAGCACAGTGTCATACTGTGAACGTTTAAAAAGTGGGGGATACTTGTACTTGAGCATTGCTGAGGGAGGAGATGTGAAAGGTTCTCCCAGACACAAACCTCAGCAGATCCACCGGGAAAAGCACCTTCCTCAGCATGCAGAACACGGACTACCTCCTACCCCCCGAGAAACCTTCTCCTTCCCCTTGATCACAACTCACAACAGCTGGGAGTTACCCCAATTCCTCCGTTCTCCTGCTCCTAATAGCTAACCCATCAGCAAATCCTGTGAGCTCCATCTTCAAAATGGACCCAGAATAGGTCTAACCACTCCATCCAAGGCCACCTGTCTGGTCCACAGTGCCTGAGTTCCTGGAAAAGCTTCGTCATTGACCTGCCTTGCCATCTTCAACAATCTGTCATCTGTTCTCAACACTGTAGCCAGGATGGCCCAGTGAAACAGCGTCTCATGGGGTTATATCCCGGAATGGCTTTCTGTCACCCTCTGTCACCTCTCTGAGCTCATGTCCTAAGCTGTCTCCTGTGGCCACAGGGCCTTCTTGCTGCTCCTGGACATACCTCGAATTCTACTGCCCCAGAACCTTTGCACATGCTTTCCCTTCTGTTCAGAATGCTCTTGATGTGTTCTCACTCACCTTCGGAGAAGTCTGAATTGGAGTGACAGGGACAGAAGTTGAGGCTGTGTGTGTTGGGTGAGGCTGGTGGCCCAGAAGAAGGTTCTCTGCCAGCTCTCCACCTGTGCCTCACTTGTCCTCAGCCAGGACCTAGCACACAGCCCTCACCTGTCACAACTCTCACACAGGAGACCAACAGCCACCCCTGGAGCCCACCCTGCCCATACCCTGCTGAAGAATGCATTCAGCTCTCCTCTGGGACCCCTGTCAGCTTTACCCAGACCTGGAACTCCCCCGTCTCCTGCAAAACTCTCGGATTCGTCCTCTTCTTCCAAAATCACACTGGCGCAAGGCTTTCATGAGAAAGCTATAACACTAACTAATGAAAGGTTCACGCCTACTTTCCCCTTCTGTTGCCTTTCTCTCCACCTTCTTTCCTACGTGTGCAAACTGTAACATATCAGTGGAACATGAACATGCTCTGAGATCTGAATCTTTCATTGCAGCTTTCTGAGGACTCCTTCTGTGATAAGAAACTAGTGTATCCTACAACAGGGTGTTTTACAACTCTCATCTATAGAATAGTACAGCCCAATTCACTACAATTTTACCTCACTCTTCATGAAGCAGAACACTTTTTCCTTTCTTCTCTTACTTAAATTCCAGTTAGTTCACATGCCATGGAATATTCGCTTCAGGGGTTGGATTTAGTGATTCCTCACCTGCATACAGTACCCAGTGCTCATCACAAGTGCCCTCCTTAATACCCCTCACCCATTTAACCCTTCCCCCCACATCGTTGTCCTGCAGCAACACTCAGTTTGTTCTCCAAGGTTGAGTCTATTTCCTTGTTTGCCTCTCTCATCACCCCTCCACTCTGTTCATCTGTTTTCTTTCTGAAATTCCAAAAGTGTGAGAGCATAGGATATGTGTCTTTCCTCACTGATTTTGCTTAGCTTAATACACTCTAGATCCATCCACATCCTTGCGAATGGTAAGATTTCATTCTTTTTGAAGCTGGGTCATATTCCATTATATATATGTATCCCACATCTGCTTTATCCATTCATTAGTGCATGGACTTTGGGGTTGTCTCCATAGTTTGGCTACTGTGGACATTACTGCCATAAACATCATGGTGCATGGACCCCTTCGAATATGCATTTCTGTATCCTTTGGTTAATACCTAGGAGAGCAATTGCTGCATCATGTGGTTGTTGAATGTTTAACTTTTTGAGGAACCCCCACACTGTTTCCCAGACTGGCTCACCACTTTGCATTCCCACCAACAGGATGGGAGGGTTCCCCTTTAAGCAGAACATTATCTGCCGGCAATTTCATAAGAGGAAACAAAACCTCTGTGAGATGCACCCAGGGTCAGGCCAGCAGTTGCAGACTTCACCCCAAGGCTCCTGACGCCAAGCCCCTTGAAGCCACCAGCATGCCACTATCCAAAAGAATTCCCAGACTCTCCTTCTGACTCCACCACCAAAGAAACTACAGAGTGAATATGGCACCTCACAATATCAAGATAATATATTTAGTAAAACTAGAAAGTCAAGCTCAACTCTTAAACAGGAACAGGCCGCTTTGGATAATTTTCAATTTTCCCTCCACTCTAGTTTTAACTCTTCTGATGAATAACCTAATCAATGATGAAACATCACCTTTGTCAAAAGACATCATCCATGTCTGTATCAGATGGAAAAAGCCACCTAACTCTAGATGCTGGCCACTCAACCATATCTTAGGCCCAATTGAATAAACACTGTTAGATGAAGGAACAAATTAGATGCTACAAACAGGCACAGAGTGAATCTCACCTTCCCTTTCTAATAAAAGAGGGTTCCTAGGAAACAGATGGCCAAAATACATTTGTAAGCAATAAATGGACAGAGAAATTGTGATCCCCTGCAAAGTTCTACCTGCAGGGAAACTAAGTAATTCTTGCACCAAACCCAGAATGCTGACAGCTACTTCAATTTTACTTTGTGGCTCAACTAGAGAAAAGAGAAAAGCCCAGGAGGTTTTGGGATAATGAGAGGTTTTACCTCCAGCCCTGACATAGATAGGACATTTTGCCAAACATACCTGTGCTTTCTCTGAACACTGGCGTCCTGAAACAAGCTGCCTTGCTGACTCAGATGCTGAAGTTCAAAACCTCGGGTGTCTTGGAGCCAGAGCAGAGAAGTGCCGTCAGCTGGGGAGAAGAAGGCACCTCTGACTTAAAGTCTGCACACCTGCTTCGGTTTCTGGGTGAAGGGGCAACACATACTTGTTGTTTAGCAGTAATTATCTTCATTCTCAATAGACCAATGACCTTGCCTTTTCTGGAAAGCAGACTTACTCTTCTAAAGAAACCCTCAATTCGTCTATTCCCAATGCAACTAGAGTGGAACATTTATTTCTCACTTAAATAAAAAACACTGTTATTGTCGACACTGAGTGAATGAACTTTTAAAAACATTTTAGAGAGAAAGGAAGAGACCTTTATTCAAACCCAAGTCAGGACAGCTGCCTGGGAGACACAATCTTCACCAGGAAGGGAGTGCTCCTGGGAAGGACCATTTGGGGCAGGGTTAAACATTTTTTTCTGTTCTGTTTTACGTACAGAGTTACACACCGCAATGAGGATCTTCTTAGATTCCAGAAAGTGACAGACTCTTTCTTATGTTTTCAGTATGTACATGTCAGTATGACTTTAAACTTATGGGAGCCAAAGAGGTTCTTTATTTTTTCTGATCTTTATGTTGGCATTTTTGTTTATTGTTTTCTTCTCGAAGCAGATGTACAACATGTGCTTGGGCAGAAACAGGGCCCATGCTTTGAGGTTTTGCCCAGTCATTTTGAGCTGGGTACAATGTTAAAGGATAGCTTCCCTTGGAGCCCAGCATCAGGGCCCAAAGACGATATACAATAAAAATTCCTTTTATCATTATAATTACTCCTAAATGGAGGAATTTGAGACAAAAGCACCTTTCACAAGAGTACCAAGAAATCAAAATGATGCCCACGGAAGGCTGCCTGCTCCATGGTCAGCACAGGTAACAGAAGTGTTCACACTCTCTGGACTCCTGCCCTTCTGCCCAAATCTATGAAGCACACAGACCACTTAAAATCAGAATTGTAGATCTGCTAGACACCTTAGTGATGTCTGGCACCATTCCCTTGGACTGCAGAATAAAACACAGTAGCTCATTGTCACAAACTAATTTCAACATGAAGTGCCCCCTGGATGCACTAAGTTCTTTCTCTGCAAATGTTGACTAATGTAACTCACAGTCATACCATTTAAACACTAGGATGGCTGGGAAGTCATCATAGGTAAGGGAATATTTTAGCCATGTTTATAAGCATTGGCTCATTTTGTAGAAGAGGCTGAGCTGAGTGTTTTTAAATACTATTTCAGACCTGTTTTACAGCACCCTCTGAACATACCAGAGCCTGAATGGACTAAAGAAGATAGTTGGTTTCAGTAAATTTAATACCAGGAAAATATTATACTGTCTGTAGTCCTTAGGATCTTTGAGTATCTTACCCACAGGTCCTCTAGTGAGATAATGATCTTAATGATCACCATGGGCAGATGTGAAAAGGCCCGCTAAATTCGTTCCAGTTGTCCACATGACAAGAAAATCCTGATACTTGATAGTTTTCCAGATCTAGAAGACCAGAGATAAGAGGGAAATAGTACCCTGTATGGAACAACAAGGGATTTGGAGTCAATTTGGGGATCCCACTTAGGTTTCTGACACTAAAATCCTCTGTGACTCATATCATCTGAGTCCCTGTCTAACCGCCTGAAAATGTGCCTAAAAATATCTACACCCTAGTTGAGAAGTTTAAGAGGCAGAATGCTACAAAGAGCCAGTATGATGTCTCTCAAGAACAGGTGCTCAGGAAGCCATAATTGCTATTGGGTCTATTTCTTTTCCAGAAGAAAGAACACATGTTGAATCCATATTTCTCATAGATGACTCACCAGATGATTTTCAAACCTGAAGGAAGGCCAAGAAATCGCTCTTGTGTCATATTTCACTCAGAAATCATGTTGTTGGACTGGTGAGGATGATACGATAGCAACGTCATCACTAAGAGTGGGGAGCTTCTAATTTCCATACGGCCATGTTGACCCCCTTAGGTCAGAGCTACCAGAAAGGGCAGCTGGGGAGGGGGCACCGCCATCACTATGAGTGGGGAGCTTCCCATTTCCATATGGCCATGATGACCCCCTTAGCTCAGGGCCACCAGAAAGGACAGCTGAGGGGGACCACAGGCCAAGGCTGCCAGGTGTGGCTGGGGCAGGCAGAACTCTGACTGAAGGCTCAACTCCTGTCTAGGTTATTATAATGCTCTTCACAAAGAAAGTGCCATTGTGTGTGAGCCCTCATGTAGAAAAGGTTCAGAATTTCCATTGAGATTCCTTCTCTGACCTTTAGGATATGTAGCAAAGTTCCATTTAATTTTAAACATTGAAGGACTTCCTGGTTTTCTTTTCGCTATGACTGTGGCTCAATTCCCCTGTGGTCTAAGAATAGAATCTAGTTAATTTCAAGGTTTAACATTTGTAGACTTGATTCGTGGCCCCACCTATCATCTATTTGGGTAAAGAGTCTATTACCACTTGAAAGTAATGTATTCTGCACTTATTATGGAATGTTCCCTGTATGTCAATTAGGTCACATTTGTTACCAATGTTTTGTCTGCTTTTTCTGTCAGATTTTGAGAAAGGTATATTAAAATCTTCAAACAATGCTGCTCTATTCAAAGTGGCATCGGAGAATCTGCCAGTGTTTTATGGCAAGAGAAACAAAAAGTATAAGAATTGAGGGGATAATTGTGACTATTCACAGATAATACGATTGTGTACATAGAAAATCCAAACCAGTCTATAAATACCCTATTAGAATTAAAAATGCAATTTATAAATTTGAGATGGATTGTAGCTTCCCATTGGACAGTTTCTGAAAGAAAATGTAGAACCTGTCAGTCTTGGGGTAGGACATAGGCTGCACTAAGCATTTAAAAGAATTCAGTGGGACTTCATAAAAATGTGACATTTCTCCTTATCTTATGACCATAAGAAAATGAAAAGGTGAACCGCAGGCTGGGAAGTAAAAATTTGCAATACACACTGACAAAGATTAGTCAATAAAGAATTCCTGCTCATCAACCATAGAAAGTCTATTTATAAACGAATACTTCACAAAAGATTGACTGATGGCCAATAAGAACAGGAAAGGGTGCTCTACAGTATTATTTTCAGGAACAGCAAGGCCTTTCCTAAAATGAAAACATACACACAAACCAGTATTCCCTAGATGGATGACGTCCTTATTTCTGAGGACAGCTTGAAGAACAGACTAGCATCAAAGTAAAGTGATGGAATTCCTGACACTCAGAGGATGGACAATTGACCTCAAACTACAGTACAATTTCTAGGCACCATTCAGTCCTCTGAAGGCAGACAACTTCCACACCCCTTCCTACTCCACACAGGTTGCTTCCAAACCCCTACCATAAAAGAAGAAGATGAGAAACAGATAGGACTAGAAGGAAATAGCAAAAATCACATGTGGGGATTATGCTGAAACACACTGATCACATAACTAGTGTAAGGAAGTGTAGGGAACTGACAAGGACAGAGACTCAAGAGGTACGTTTTTGGGAAATGCTGTCTGAAATCGTCACACGTTGGTACCTGCTAATGAGAGCTCTGAGCATACCCTAGGGTTTGCACACAAGGGTCTGCAACACCATCGCTGAGGACTGAAACTCTTCAAGACCTCAAAGCTTGCCTGTTTGACTATTGGACTAAGAGATTCCCATGTTCTGAAAACAGATACCAACTCATTGAAAGGTTCACCTGGGCTCTCTCGGAGGCCCTACAAGAAGCTGAACCATTCACTGAAAATCAATTACACACACACACACACACACACACACACACACACACACCTGTCATTTCACCAATTACTTAAACATTCAAGGTTCTTCCTACCTTTTCTTTTTCACATTGATATTTACACTCACATGAAATGTCATCATTTCTAACGAACACTGATGTCAAAATAGAGATACATTGACACAGTATTTACAATATGGAACTTCCCTGCTGTCATTTTCAATATAGCGTTTTTTAA
This sequence comes from Ursus arctos, assembly GCF_023065955.2. Lineage (NCBI taxonomy): Eukaryota > Metazoa > Chordata > Mammalia > Carnivora > Ursidae > Ursus > Ursus arctos. Next base: position 154,744 of record NW_026622986.1, read on the forward strand.
AGTTCATACATATTTTAGGTTTTTGGTAACTTATACAGGAGAAGATCAGCATTGAAAAACTCTAAATACTGACAATGAGTTTTAAGCCTAGAGAACAAAAATTGTCCAATTTCATAGATAATAAGGAACCAAAGGGAAAGCATGGAAGCTGTAGTCGAATAATTTTACACATATGCATCCTCTATTATTCTACTACTGACGGGCGTGTTTTATTACCACTATGCATGCATCAATTGTCTTCCACGTGCACCTGCACAGATATAATGAATTACTACAGTAGAATGAAATGTCTGGGAACTACTTGGCGGCATCTATAATGAATAATGAAATTTCGATCTTATATTTGGTGAACTTCCACTGTCTGTCCCTTTAGACAATGGACCCTAAACAGAAGGGGGAATGAACCACGAGAGACTATGGACTCTGGGAAGCAAACTGAGGGTTTCAGAGGGGAGAGGGGTGGGGGATTGGGATGGGCCAGTGATGGGTATTAAGGAAGGTACATATTGCATGGAGCACTGGGTGTTATATGCAAATAATGAATCACGGAACACTACATCAAAAACTAAGGAAATACTGTATAGTGACTAACATATCATAATAAAAAATTATTATTAGAAAAAAATTAAAGGTAAAAAAAAAACCAATACAGCTTTTCTGTTTCAAGAACAATCACAATTGAGAAAAAAACTAACTTCCAATCCCTAAAGCAAAACAAAGACCAAGTTCCATTTCACTCCCCTTTAGTCACATTCTCTGTGGGTTCTAAGCTATTTCCCTACCTCCTTTCCTACTGAGCAGGGAGCCCGGGCTCGATCCCAGAACCCTGGGATCATAACCTGAGCCAAAGGCACATGCTGAACTGGCTGAACCAGCCAGGAGCCCCAGCTATGTTTTTCTTAAGCAAAAGGACACTTTCTCACAATGCCTTCACATGACTTCACATGGTACCAGAGACCTGCATTTGCCTCTAGGAGGTTGCAGATGAAGGCAATTGCAAACTCTCACAGTGGTTTATCAAATACAATGACCTGCCTGGTGACAGTGAAACTCTTATGAGCCCACGAGAGGGTGCTGTGACACTCAGCTGTGGCTGGGCTGGCACAGAGAACCAAATCCATTTCCCTGCCTGATGTCTGTGAGGAACAGATGCCCCCACTGTGAATGAGACCCTGCCACTGAGCTGTCCAGAGATGGCCATCCTCACGGAGGATGAGGATAAAGGACAATGCCTGAGGAGACCTCATCTGTCTCTTTTATCTTTTCATATTTTTGACAGTGGACAAATAACTGCCTAGGAGTCCCCAACTACCTTAGTCTCATCTGTGAATGGCCAAGAGGTTTTACAAAACACTAAGATTTTGACCTCACAAATGCCCACAACAACTTACCATAGGGATTCAAATTAAGCAAAGATACTGTTCCTTGGAAGAGAGGTCCTGCCCACTGTTGTTTCTCACTTATATGCTCATCTTCCTTACCTCATGGTAACATAACCACCTTGATTCCTGCTTCTGTCTTCAGGAAGGCTGATGTGACTTGAAGGGCATTACCCTGACATCGTTATTTGTTAGCAATAAGATGTGGACATTTCCCTAGTACTACACACCCAAAGTTGAACCGGAATCAGGATTGAGGAGGCTGATGAGAGTTGAAGGTATTTTCCTGTATACGGTGGTTTATTACCAATAAGGATGGGTCAGAGTCCTCGAAATTCCAGAACCTTATCATTAATGCTTCCTACTCGTGAAGATGATGTACATTGGTCTTTCCCTGTATAGTGTGGTGACTCAGAGAAAAGTGCTTAGCCCTTTCGTCAGAATTCCACGACCACTTTGGGGCTGGCTTCCATATTCATAAATGATGATGTTAGGGCTAAGAGAGTTCCTGTACACTGTTATTTCTTACAGATAAGTGTATGGCATTTTTGTTACATTGCCAGAACCACTTAGTGCCGGGCTTGCCGGCCTCCTGGGAACGAACCCTAACGCTAGTCGGCCCGTGAGGGGCCCCTCCCACGGGGCCTGGTGCCACCACGCCTGGGATTCGGGATACCCGAGCCCCACCGCTGGATGCATCCTGCCGCGCCGCCGACATCCGGGCCACTAGGAGCTCCGCTGGTCATTCAGGGAGGGAGAATAGGCAAGGCCCTCCGAGCCCCCGCCTACATTCGAAGGCTCCTGGCGCCATAACCCTAGGGTCCATGGTCCCGCTCGCCAGTGCCCTGCCTCGGCCAGCCCCTCTGCACGCCATAGAGCTGGCGGATCAGGACTGCCGGCCTCCTGGGGGCTAACCCAAACCCTACGTCAGCCCCCGAGGAGCCCCTCCCAATCGGCCTGGTGCCGCCACACCGGGGCTTGGGGACCTCCGAGCCCCGCCGCTGGGCTAACCCTGCCGCCCCGCCACCACCAGGGACTGCTAGGGCGCCGCCGGTCATTCAGGGCGGAAGAACTTGCTGAGCCCTTTGAGCCCCCAGTGACTTTCGAAAGCCCCCCACGCCAAAACGCTTGGGCCCACGCTCCCACTCACCAGCACCCTCACCTAGGCCAGCCCCTCCGCACGTCGCATAGCCAGCGAACCGGGCCTGCCAGCCTCCTTTGGGCTAACGATAACCCTAGGTCGGCCCCCGAGGGACCCCTCCCAAGGGGACAGGCAGTGCCACGGCGGGTATTGGGGACCCCCGAGCCCCAGCTCCGGACTCACCCTGCCGCCCCTCCACCACCCTGGCCGCTTGGACGCCGCCGGGCATTCAGGGCAGAACAGGCAGGGCCCTCCGAGCCCCCAGCGACATTCAAAGGCCCCACGCACCAAAACCTTAGGGCCCACGATCCCGCTCGCCAGCGCCCTCACCCTGGCCCGTCACTCCGCTCGCCGCACAGTGGGCGGATCGGGCCTGCCGACCGCCTTTGGGCTAACCATAATCGTAAGTCAGCCCAGAGGGAATTCTCCCAAGGGGCCTGGCGATGCCACGCCGGGGATTGGGGACCCCTGAGCCCCAGCTCCGGACTCATCCTGCCGCCTCGTTGTGATCCGGCCAGCTAGGGGCAACGTCCTCACAGGGTGGGAGAACAGGCAGAGCCCTCCGAGACCCCGGTGACTTTCGAAGGCCCCCCGCGCCAAAAAGCTTGGGCCCATGCTCCCGCTTGCCAGCGCATTCACATCGGCACGCCCCTCCGCTCACTGCACAGCTGGCGGATCTGGCCTGCCGGCCTCCTGGGGGCTAACCTTAAAGCTAGGTACGTCCCAGAGGGGCCCCTCCCAAGGGACCTGGCGGTGCCACGCCAGGGACTGGGGACATCCGAGCCCCACTGCCAGATGAACCCTGCAGCCCAGCCACCACCCAGGCCACTAGAGGCGCCGCCGGTCATTCAGGGCTGGAGAATGGGCAGGGCCCTCCGAGCCCCCGGCTACATTCAAAGGCCACCAGTGCAAAAACTCTTGGGCCCACGCTCCCGCTCGCCAGCGCCTTCATCTAGGCCTGGCCCTCCACTCACCGCACAGCCAGCGGATCGGGCCTGCTGGCCTCCTTTAGGCTAAACCTAACCCTGGGTCGAACCCCGACGGACCCCTCCCAAGGGTCCTGGTGCCACTACGCCGGGGATCGGGGAACCCAAGCCCCAGAGCCAGACTCACCCTGCCGCAATGCCACCACCCAGGCGGCTAGGGGCGCCACCGGTCATTCAGGGCGGGAGAATGGACAGGGCCCTGGAGAAACCGGCAACATTTGAATCCTCCCGTGCCAAAATGCAGGGGCCCACGCTCCCGCTCGCCAGAGCTTTTACCTCGGCCCGCGCACCTCTCACCGACCAGCCAGAGGATTGGGCTTGCCGGCTTCCCGGGTGCTAACTCTAACCCTAGGTCAGCCCAGGAGGAGTCCCCCCGCCAAGGGGCCTGGCCCCGCAACGCTGGGGATTGGGGATCCCCGAGCCACAGTGTGGGACTCACCCTGCCGCCCCCGCCCCACCGCCAAGGGAGCCGCTAAGGGAGCCGCTGGTTATTCAGGGCAGGAGAACGGGCAGGGCCCTTCGAGCAATGGCAACATTCGAAGGCCCAGGGCGCCAAAACACTGGGGACCACGCTCCCGCTCTGAATTGCCCTCAACTCGGCCCGCACCTCCGCTCCTCGCAGAGCCGGTGACTCGGGCCTGCCGGCCTCCTGGGCGCTAACCCTAACCCTAGGACAGCCCCTGAGGGTCCCTTCCTAAGGGGCCTGGAGCCACAACGCCGGGGATTGGGGACCCCCAAGCCCCAGTGCCAGATGCACGCTGCAGCCCCGCCCCACACGGGGCGCTAGGGGCGCCGCCATTCATTCAGGGTGGGAGAACTGGCAGGGCTCTCTGAACCCAGCCGACCTTCGAAGGCACCCCGAACCAAAACGCTTGGGCCCAGGCTCATGTTCACCAGCACCCTCACCTTGGCCCAACTCTCCCCTCTACGCACAGGCTGTGTATGGGGCCTGCCGGCCTCCTGGGGGCTAACCCTAATTGTAGGTCGGCCCCCAAGGGGCCCTTCCCAAGTGGCCTGGCCCCACAAGGCCGGGGATGGGGACCCTGAGCCCAAGTGCTGGACTCACCCTGCTGCCCTTCAGGCACCCGAGCCGCTAGGGGCCCACCGGTCAATTAGGGCAGGAGAACGGGCAGGCTCTCCAAGGGCCCCTGAATTTCGAAGGCCCCCCGCGCAAAAACGTATGCTCCCATGCTCTTGCTCGCCAGCGCCCTCACCTCGGCCCACCCCTCCACTTGATTCAGACCCGGTGGATAGGGCCTGTTGTGCTCTTGGGGGCTAACCGAAACCCTAGGTCTGCCTCGTGGGGCACATCCCAAGGGGACTGGCTCTGCAATGCTGGGGATTGGTGACTCAGAGCCCCAGAGCCAGACTCACCCTGCCACACTGTCTCCACCCCGGCCGCTAGGGGCACCTCCGTCATTCAGGGCCAGAGAAGGGGCAGGGCCTTCCAAGTCCCCGGTGACCTTCAAAGGCTCCCCACGCCAAAACGCTGGTGCCCACGCTCCCGCTCCCCAGGGCCCTCACCTTGGCCTGCCCCTCCGCTCCCCGCACAGTGGATGGATCGGGCCTGCTGGCCTGCTGGGGGCTAACCCTAACCCTAGGTCGGCCCCCCAGGGGCCCTTCCCAAGTGTCCTGGTGCTGCTAAGCCGGGGATCAGGGACCCCAAGCCCCAGAGCCAGACTCACCCTGCCGCAACGCCGCCACCCAGGCCGCTAGGGGCGCCGCCGGTCATTCAGGGCAGGAGAAGGGACAGGGCCCTGGAGAAACTGGCGACATTTGAAGCCTCCTGCAACAAAATGCAGGGGCCCATGCTCCAGCTCGCCAGTGCCTTTACCTTGGCCCGCCCACCTCTCACCACCCAGCCAGAGGATTGGGCCTGCCGGCCTGCTGGGTGCTAACTCTATCCCTAGGTCGGCCCAAGAGGAGCCCCTCTCAAGGGGCCTAGCCCCGCAATTCTGGGGAATGGGGATCCCCGAGCCACAGCGCAGGACTCACCCTGCCGCCCCACCGCCAACGGAGCCGCTAGGGGCTTCGCTGGTTATTCAGGGCAGGAGAAAGGGCAGGGCCCTCCGAGCCATGGCAACATTCCAAGGCTCAGGGTGCCAAAACGCTGCTGCCCACGATCCCGCTCCCCAGCCCCCTCACCTCGGACCGCACCTCCACTCGCTGCAGAACTGGCAGATCGGGCCTGCCGGCCTCCTGGGCGCTAACCCTAACCCTTGGACGGCCCCTAAGGGTCCCTTCCTAAGGGGTCTGGCGCTGCAACGCCAGGGATTGGGAACCCCCAAGCCCCAGCGCTGGATGCACCCTGCTGCCCCGCCCCACACGTGCCGCTAGGGGCGCCGCCATTCATTCAGGGTGGGAGAATGGGCAGGGCCCTTCGAACCCCCGCCGACCTTCAAAGGCGCCCCGAACCAAAACGCTTGGGCCCGGGCTCATGTTCACCAGCACCCTCACCTCGGACCAACTCTCCGCTCGACGCACAGGCGGTGTATCGGGCCTGCTGGCCTCCTGGGGGCTAACCCTAACTGTAGGTCGGCCACGGAGGGGCCCTTCCCAAGTGGCCTGGCACGACAACGCCGGGAATGGGGACCCCAATCCATTTGCCGGACTCACCCTGCTGCCCTTCAGGCACCGGAGCCTCTAGGGGCCCCGCCGGTCATTCAGAGCGGGAGAACGGGCAGGTCCCTCTGAGCCCCCACCGACCTTCGAAGGCCCCCCACACTAAAATGCTTAGGCTCATGCTCAGTCTCGCCAGCGCCCTCACTTCGGCCCAACCCTCTGAGAGCCTCACAGCCACTGATCGGGTCCACCGGCCTCCTGGGGGCTAACCGTAACCCTAGATCGACCCCCGAGGGGCCCCTCACAAGGGGCCTGGCGCCACAATGCCAGGGATTGGGGACCCTTGAGCCTTCAGCACTGGACTCACCCTGCCACCCAGCCGCCACCCGGGGGCTTGGGGTGCTGCCATTCATTCAGGCGGGAGAACGGGCAGGGCCCTCCGAGACACGGCGACCTTCAAAGGCCCCCCGCACCATAACACCCGGGCCCATGCTCCAGCTCACCAGTGCACTCACCTCGGTCCACCACTCCAGTCTCCACACAGCTGGTGAATAGGGCCTGCCAGCATCCTAGGGGCTAAACCTAACCCTAGGTCAGCATCCGAAGGGCCCCTCCCAAGGGGACTGGCACCACAAGGCGGTGGACTGGGACCCCCGAGCCCTATGCCCGGACTCACATGCCGCCCCGCCGCCACCTGGGCTGCTAGGGGCACCGCCGGTCATTCAGGGAGGAGAATGGGCAGGGCCCGCTGAGTCCCCGGAGTCATTTGTACACCCCCGGTGCCAAAACGCTTGGGCCCACGCTCTTGCTCGCCAGTGCCCTCACCTCGGCCCGCCCCTCCACGCCACGCACAGCAGGCAGAGACTGCCTGCCGGCATCCTGGGTGGTAACCCTAACCCTAGGTCGGCCACCCAGGGGCCCCTCCCAAGGGTCCTGAGGCCGCTTCACCAGGGATCGGGAACCTCAAGCCCCAGAGCCACAATTACCCTACCGCAAAGCTGCCACCCGGGCTGCTAGGGGCACCGCCGGGCATTCAGGGCGGGAGAACGGACAGGGCCCTGGAGAAGCCAGTGAAATTTGAAGCCTCCCACGCCAAAATGCAGGGGCCCATGCTCCCGCTCCACAGGGCCTTTTCCTCTGCCCGCCCACCTCTCACCGCCCAGCCAGAGGATTGGGCCTGCCAGCCTCCTGGGGGCTAACTCTAACCCTAGGTCGGCCCACGAGGAGCCCCTCCCAAGGGGCCTGGCGCAGCAACGCCGGGGATTGGGGATCCCCGAGCCGAAGTGCAGGACTCACCCTGCCGCCCCACTGCCAACGGAGCCGCTAGGGGCGCCGCTGGTTATTCAGGGCAGGAGAAGGGGCAGGGCCCTCCGATCCATGGCAACATTCGAAGGCCCAGGGCACCAAAACGATGGGGACCACGCTCCCGCTCGGCATCGCCCTCAAACCGGGCCACACTTCCATGCTTCGCAATGCTGGCGACTTGGGCCTGCCTGCCTCCTGGGCGCTAACCCTAACCCTAGGACGGCCCCTTAGGGTCCCTTCCTAAGGGGCCTGGAGCCACAACCCCGGGGATTGGGGACCCCCAAGCCCCTGCGCCGGATGCACCCTGCCGCCTAGCCCCACATGGGCCGCTGGGGCGCCACCTCATTCAGGGTGGAAGTACTGGCAGGGCCCTCCGAACTCCCTCTGACCTTCGAAGGCGCCCCAAACCAAAACGCTTCGGCCCAGGCTCATTTTCACCAGCACCCTCATCTCGGCCCACCACTCCACTCGCAACACATGTGGTGTATCGGGCCTGCTGGCCTCCTGGGGGCTAACCCTAACCCTAGATCATCTCCCGAAGGGCCCTGCCAAGGGGCTTGGCGCTGCAACGCTGGGGATTGGGGACCCACGAGCTCCAGCGCAGGACTCACCGTGCCGCCCCACCATCACCCAGGCCACTAGGGGCGCCGCCAGTCCATCAGGGCGGGAGAACCTGCAGGGCCCTCTGAGCCCCTGGTGACCTTCGAAGGACCCCCGCGCCAAAACGCTTGGGTTCACGATCCCGCTCGCCAGCTCCCGCACCTCGGTCCACCACTCCACTCTCCACACAGCTGGCGAACAGGGCATGCCGGCCTCCTAAGGACTAAACCTAACCCTAGGTTGGCCCCCGAGGGGCCCCTCCCAAGCGTCCTGGTGCTGCAACGCCGGGGATTGGGGACCCCCAAACCCCAGCGATGGATGCACCCTGCCATCCCGCCCCACACAGGCAGCTAGGGGCGCCGCCATTCATTCAGGGTGGTAGAACAGACAGGGCCCTGGAGAAACCAGCGAAATTTGAAGCCTCCCATGACAAAATGCAGGGGCCCACGCTACTGCTCGGCAGCGCCTTTACCTCGGTCAGCCCACCTCTCGCCGCCCAGCCAGAGGATTGGGCCTGCCAGCCTCCTGGGGGCTAACTCTAACCCTAGGTCGGCCCAGGAGGAGACCCTCCCAAGGGGCCTGGCACCACAAAGCCGGGGATTGGGGATCCATGATCCTCAGGGCGTGACTCACCCTGCTGCCCCAACACCAACGGAGCAGCTAGGGGCGCCACTGGTTATTCAGGGCAGGAGAATGGGCAGGGCCCTCCGAGCCATGGCAACATTAGAAGGACCAGGGCACCAAAATGCTGGGGCCCACGCTCCCGCTCGCCATCGCCCTCAACTCGGCCGGCACCTCTGCTCCTCCCACAGCTGGCGGATCAGGCCTGCCGGCCTCCTGGGCACTAACCCTAACCCTAGGACTGCCCCTGAGGGTACCTTCCTAAGGGGCCTGGCACTCAAAGCTGGGGATTGGTGACCCCCAAGCCCCAGCGCAGGATGCACCCTGCCGCCCCGCCCCACATGGGCCGCTAGGGGCGCCGCACTTCATTCAGGGTGGGAGAACAGGCAGGGCCCTCCGAACCCTCGCCGACCTTCGAAGGCGCCCCGAACCAAAACGCTTGGGCCCAGGCCCATGTTCACCAGCACCCTCTCCTGGGCCCAACTCTCCGCTCCACGCACAGGTGGTGTATGGGGCCTGCCGGCCTCCTGGGGGCTAACCCTAACTGTAGGTCGGCCCCCGAGGGGCCCTTCCCAAGCGGCCTGGCGCTGCAACGCCGGGAATGGGGACCCCAAGCCCAAGTGCCGGACTCACCCTGCTGCCCTTCAGCCACCCGAGCCTCTAGGGGTCCCGCCAGTCATTCAGAGCGGGAGAACGGGCAGGTCCCTCCGAGCCCCCGCTGTCCTTCGAAGGCCCCCCACGCTAAAATGCTTGGGCCCATGCTCCTGCTCGCCAGCGCATTCACATCGGCACGCTCCTCTGCTCACCGCACAGCCGGCGGATCCAGCCTGCCGGCGTCCTGGGGGCTAACCTTAAAGCTAGGTAGGCCCCAGAGGGGCCCCTCCCAAGGGACCTGGCGCTGCCACGCCGGGGATTGGGGACATCCGAGCCCCACTGCAAGATGAACCGTGCGGCCCAGCCACCACCCGGGGCTCTAGAGGTGCCGCTGGTCATTCAGGGCGGGAGAACCGGCAGGACCCTCCAAGCCACCGGCTACATTCGAAGGCCACCAGCGCCAAAACTCTTGAGCCCACGCTCCCGCTCGCCAGCGCCTTCATCTAGGCCTGGCCATCCACTCGCAGCACAGCCGGTGGATCGGGCCTGCCGGACTCCTTTAGGCTAAACCTAACACTAGGTTGACCCCCGACGGACCCCTCCCAAGGGTCCTGCTGCCACTACGCTGGGGATCAGGCACCCCAAGCCCCAGAGCCAGACTCAACGCAATGCCACCACCAAGGCCGCTAGGGGCGCCGCCGGTCATTCAGGGCGGGAGAAGGGACAGGGCCCTGGAGAAACTGGCGACATTTGAAGCCTCCCACGCCAAAATGCAGGGGCCCACGCTCCCATTCGCCAGAGCGTTTACCTCGGCCCGCGCACCTCTCACCGCCCAGCCAGAGGATTGGGCTTGCCGGCTTCCTGGGTGCTAACTCTAACCCTAGGTCAGCCCAGGAGGAGCCCCTCCCAAGGGGCCTGGCAGCGCAACGCTGGGGATTGGGGATCCCCGAGCTGCCTTGCGGGACTCACCTTGCCTCCCCACCGCCAACAGAGCCGCTAAGGGCGCCGCTGGTTATTCAGGGCAGGAGAACGGGCAGGGCCCTTCCAGCCATGACAACATTCAAAGGTCCAGGGCGCCAAAACGCTGGGGACCACGCTCTTGCTCTGTATCGACCTCAATTCGGCCCGCGCCTCTGCTCCTCGCAGAGCCGGCGACTCGGGCCTGCCGGCCTCCTGGGCGCTAACCCTAACCCTAGGACGGCCCCTGAGGGTCCCTTCCTAAGGGGCCTGGAGCCACAATGCCGGGGATTGGGGACCCCCAAGCCCCAGGGCCAGATGCACGCTGCCGCCCCGCCCCACAAGGGCGGCCAGGAGCATCGCCATTCATTCAGGGTGGGAGAACTGGAGGGCCCTCCGAACCCCCGCCAACCTACCAAGGCGCCCTGAACCAAAACGCTTGAGCCCAGGCTCATGTTCACCAGCACCCTCACCTCGGCCCAACTCTCCGCTCGAAGCACAGGTGGTGTATCGGGCCTGCCAGCCTCCTGGGAGCTAACCCTAACCATAGGTCGGCCCCTGAGGGGCCCTTCCCAAGGGGCCTGGCGTCGCAACGCTGGGGATTGGGGACCCCCAAGCCCCAGTGCCGGAAGCACGCTGCCGCCCCACCCCACACGGGCCGCTAGGGGCGCCGCCATTCATTCAGGGTGGGAGAACTGGCAGGGCCCTCCGAACCCCGCCGACCTTCGAAGGCGCCCCGAACCAAAACGCTTGGGCCAAGGCTCATGTTCACCAGCACCCTCACCTTGGCCCAACTATCCCCTCTACGCACAGGTGGTGTATCTGGCCTGCCGACCTCCTGGGGGCTAACCCTAACTGTAGGTCGGCCACTGAGGGGCCCTTCCCAAGTGGCCTGGACCCACAAGGCTGGGGATGGGGACCCTGAGCTCAAGTGCTGGAATCACCCTGCTGCCCTTCAGGCACCCAAGCCGCTAGGGGCCCACCGGTCAATCAGGACAGGAGAACAGGCAGGCTCTCTGAGGTCCCCTGAAACTCGAAGGCCCCCCGTGCAAAAACGTAGGCTCCCATGCTCCAGCTTGCCAGCGCCCTGACCTCGGGCCACCCCTCCGCTTGATTCAGACCCGGTGGATAGGCCCTGCCGTGCTCTTGGGGGCTAACCGAAACCCTAGGTCAGCCTCGTGGGGCACATCCCAAGGGGCCTGGCTCTGCAATGCTGGGGATTGGTGACTCAGAGCCCCAGAGCCGGACTCACCCTGCCACGCTGTCGCCACCCGGGCCGCTAGGGGCACCGCCGGTCATTCAGGGCGAGAGAAGGGGAGGGCCTTACGTGTCCCCGGTGACCGTCAAAGGCTCCCCGCTCAAAAACGGTGGTGCCCACGCTCCCGCTCCCCAGCGCCCTCACCTTGGCCTGCCCCTCAGCTCCATGCACAGAGGGCTGATCGAGCCTGCCGGCCTCCTGGGGGCTAACCCTAACAATAGGTCGGCCACCCAAGGGCCCTCCCAAGGGTCTTGGTGCTGCTACTCCGGGGATTGGGGACCCCAAGCCCCAGAGCCAGACTCACCCTGCCGCAACGCCGCCACCCAGGCTGCTAGGGGCGCCGCTGGTCATTCAGGGCGGGAGAAGGGACAGGGCCCTGGAGAAACCGGCGACATTTGAAGCCTCCTGCGCCAAAATGCAGGGGCCAACGCTCCCGCTTGCCAGAGCCTTTATCTTGGCCTGCACACCTCTCGGCGCCCAGCGATAGGATTGGGCCTGCCGGCCTCCTGGGTGCTAACTCTAACCCTAGGTCGGCCCACGAGGAGCCCCTCCCAAGGGGCATGGCGCCGCAATACCGGGGATTGAGGACCCCGACCCTCAGCACTGGACTCACCCTGCCGCCCAGCCACCACCCGGGGTCTTGGGGTGCTGACGTTCATTCAGTGTGGGAGAACGGGCAGGGCGCTCCGAGACACGGCGACCTTCAAAGGCCCACCGCGCCAAAATGCCCGGGCCCACGCTCCCGCTCGTCAGCGCCCTCACCTCGGACCGCTGCTCCGCACACCGCACAGCCAGCCGATCGGGCCTGCCGGCCTCCTGGGGGCTAACCCTAACCCTTGGTCGGCCCCCGAGGGCCCCCTCCGAAGGGGCCTGGTGCTGCAACGCCGTGGATTGGGGACCCCCGTGCCTCAGTGCCGGACTCACCCTGCTGCCCCTATGCCACCCGGGCCTTGAGTGGCGCCGCCGGTCATTCAGGGAAGGAGAACAGGCAGGGCCCTCCAAACCCCCGGCGATTTTCGATGGCCCCCCACGTCAAAATGCTTGGGCCCAAGCTCCCACTCGCCAGTGCCCTCAACTAGGCCCAAAGCTCCGCACACCTCACAGCCAGTGGATCTGGCCTGCCGTCCTCCTGGGGGCTAACCCTAACCCTAGGTCGGCCCCTAGTGGACCCTTCCAGGTGGCCTGGCGCCTCAACGCCACGGATTTCGAACCCCTGAGCTCCAGTGCCACACTCACCCTGCCGCCCCGCCACACCCGGGCCGCTAGGGGCGCCGACGTTCATTCAGGTTGGGAGAACAGGCAGGGCCCTCCGAACCCCCGCCGACCTAACAAGGCGCACCGAACCAAAACACTTGGGCCCAGGCTCAAGTTCACCAGCACCCTCACCTCGGCCCAACTCTCCGCTTGACGCACAGGTGGTGTATCGGGCCTGCTGGCCTCCTGGGGGCTAAACCTAACTGTAGGTCGGCCCCCCAAGGGGCCCTTCCCAAGTGGCCTGGCGCCGCAACGCCAGGGATGGGGACCCCGAACCCAAGTGCTGGACTCACCCTGCTGCCCTTCAGCCACCCGAGCCGCTAGGGGCCCCGCCGGTCATTCAGGGTCCCTTCCGAGCCCCCGACGACCTTCGAAGGCCCCCCTCACTAAAACTCTTTTGCTCATGCTCAGTCTTGCCAGTGCCCTCACCTCATCCCAAACCTCCGCGTGCCGCACAGCCGCTGATCCGGTCCACCGGCCTCCTGGGGATAACCATAACCCTACATCGATCCCCAAGGCTCCCCTCCCAAGGGGCTTGGCGCCGCAACGCCGGGGATTGGGGACCCTGAACCTCAGCACCTGACTCACCCTGCCGCCCAGCTGCCACCCAGGGGCTTGGGGTGTTGAAGTTCATTCAGGCCGGGAGAACAGGCAGGGCCCTCCAAGACACAGCGACCTTCGAAGACCCACCGCGCAAAAACACCCAGGCCCACCCTCCCACTCACCATCGCCTTCACCTGGGTCCTCCACGCCACTCTCCACACAGCTGGCGAATAGGGCCTGCCGGCCTCCTGGGGGCTAAACCTAACCCTAGGTTGCCCCAGAGGGGCCTCTCCCAAGGGGCCTGGCGCCGCAACGCCGGGGATTGGGGACCCCCAAGCCCCAGCGCCAGATGCACCCTGTCGCCCCTCCCACGCGGGCCGCTGGGGGCGCCTTCGGTCATTCAGGGCGGGAGAAGGGACAGGGCCCTGGAGAAACCGGCAACATTTGAAGCCTCCCCCGCCAAAATGCAGCGGCCCATGCTCCCGCTCGCAAGAGCTTTCACCTCGGCCCGCGCACCTCTCGCCGCCCAGCCAGAGGATTGGGCCTGCCGGCCTCCTGGGTGCTAACTCTAACCCTAGGTCGGCCCACGAGGAGCCCCTCCCAAGGGGCCTGGCGCTGCAACACCGGGGATTGGGGACCCCGAGCCTCAGCACTGGACTCACCCTGCCGCCCAGCCACCACCCGGGGGCTTGGGGTGCTGCTGTTCATTCAGGGTGGGAGAACGGGCAGGGTGCTCCGAGACACGGCGACCATCGAAGGCCCCCCATGCAAAAACACCCAGGCCCACCCTCCCACTCACCAGCGCCCTCACGTCGGTCCGCCACACCACTCTCCACACAGCTGGCGAATAGGGCCTACCGGCGGCCTGGGGGCTAAAGCTAACCCTAGGTTGCCCCAGAGGGGCCTCTCCCAAGGGACCTGGTGCCGCAACGCCAGGGATTGGGGACCCCCAAGCCCCAGCGCCGGATGCACCCTGTCGCCCCACCCCACCCGGGCCGCTAGGGGCGCCGACGTTCATTCAGGGTAGGAGAAAGGGCAGGGCCTTCCAAACCCCCGCCTACTTTCGAAGGCGCCCCGAATCAAAACGCTTGGGCCCAGGCTCATGTTCACCAGCACCCTCAACTCGGCCCGCACCTCCGCTCCTCGCACAGCTGGCGACTCGGGCCTGCCGGTCTCCTGGGCACTAACCCTAACCCTAGGACGGCCCCTGAGGGTCCCTTCCTAAGGGGCCTGGAGCCACAACGCCGGGGATTGGGGACCCCCAAGCCCCAGGGCCAGATGCACCCTGCCGCCCCGCCCCACACGGGCCGCTGGGGGCGCAGCCATTCATTCAGGGTGGGAGAACTGGCAGGGCCCTTCGAACCTCCGCCGACCTTCGAAGGCGCCCCGAACCAAAACGCTTGGGCCCAGGCTCATGTTCACCAGCACACTCACCTCGGCCCAACTCTCCGCTCGATGCACAGGTGGTGTATCGGGCCTGCTGGCCTCCTGGGGGCTAAACCTAACCATAGGTCGGCCCCCGAGGGGCCCTTCCCAAGGGGCCTGGCGTCACAACGCTGGGGATGGGGACCCCGTGCCCAAGTGCCGGACTCACCCTGCTGCCCTTCAGCCACCCAAGCCGCTAGGGGACCACCGGTCAATCAGGACAGGAGAACGGGCAGCGACCTCCGAGCCCCCGCTGACCTTCGAAGGCCCCCCGCGCAAAAACGTGGGCTCCCATGCTCCTGCTCCCAGCGCCCTCACCTTGGCACGCCCCTCCGCTTGATTCAGAGCCGGTGGATAGGGCCTGCCAGGCTCCTGGGGGCTAACCAAAACCGTAGGTCGGCCCCGTGGGGCACATCCCAAGGGGCCTGGCTCTGCAACGCTGGGGATTGGTGACTCAGAGCCCCAGAGCCGGACTCACCCTGCTGCACTGTCGCCTCCCGGGCCGCTAGGGGTGCCACCGGTCATTCAGGGCGAGAGAAGGGGAAGGGCCTTCTGAGTCCCCGGTGACCTTCAAAGGCTCCCCGCGCCAAAATGCTGGTGCCCACGCTCCTGCTCCCCAGCGCCCTCACCTTGGCCCGCCCCTCCGCTACATGCACAGCGGGCAGATTGGGCCTGCCTGCCTCCTGGGGGCTAACCCTAACCCTAGGTCGGCCCCCCAAGGACCCCTCCCAAGGGTCTTGGTGCCACTAAGCCGGGGATTGGGGACCCCCAAGCCCCAGAGCCAGACTCACCCTTCCGCAACACCGCCACCCGGGCCGCTAGGGGCGCCGTCGGTCATTCAGGGCGGGAGAAGGGACAGGGCCCTGGAGAAACCTGCGACATTTGAAGCCTCCCGCGCCAAAATGCAGGGGCCCATGCTCCCGCTCACCAGAGCCTTTACCTCAGCCCGCACACCTCTCGCCGCCCAGCCATAGGATTGGGCTTGCCAGCCTCCTGGGTGCTAACTCTAACCCTAGGTCGGCCCACGAGGAGCCCCTCCCAAGGGGCCTGGCATCGCAACGCTGGGGATTGGTGATCCCGGAGCCGCAGAGCGGGACACCCCTGCTTCCCACTGACAACGGAGCCTTTAAGGGCGCCGCTGGTTTTTCAGGGCAGGAGAACGGGCAGGGCCCTTCGAGCCATGGCAACATTCGAAGGCCCCGGGCCTGCCGGCCTCCTGGGTGATAACACTAACCCTAGGTCAGCCCACGAGGAGCCCCTCCCAAGGGGCATGGCGCCGCAATACAGGGGATTGAGGACCCCGACCCTCAGCACTGGACTCACCCTGCCGCCCAGCCACCACCCGGGGTCTTGGGGTGCTGACGTTCATTCAGGGTGGGAGAACGGGCAGGGCGCTCCGAGACACGGCGACCTTCAAAGGCCCACCGCGCCAAAATGCCCGGGCCCACGCTCCCGCTCGTCAGCGCCCTCACCTCGGACCGCTGCTCCGCACACCGCACAGCCAGCCGATCGGGCCTGCCGGCCTCCTGGGGGCTAACCCTAACCCTTGGTCGGCCCCCGAGGGCCCCCTCCGAAGGGGCCTGGTGCTGCAACACCATGGATTGGGAACCCCCGTGCCTCAGTGCCGGACTCACCCTGCTACCCCTATGCCACCCGGGCCTTGAGTGGCGCCGCCGGTCATTCAGGGAAGGAGAACAGGCAGGGCCCTCCAAACCCCCGGCGATTTTCGATGGCCCCCCACGTCAAAATGCTTGGGCCCAAGCTCCCACTCGCCAGTGCCCTCAACTAGGCCCAAAGCTCCGCACACCGCACAGCCAGTGGATCTGGCCTGCCGTCCTCCTGGGGGCTAACCCTAACCCTAGGTCGGCCCCTAGTGGACCCTTCCAGGTGGCCTGGCGCCTCAACGCCACGGATTTCGAACCCCTGAGCTCCAGTGCCACACTCACCCTGCCACCCCGCCACACCTGGGCCGCTAGGGGCGCCAACGTTCATTCAGGGTGGGAGAACAGGCAGGGCCCTCCGAACCCCCGCCGACCTAACAAGGCGCACCGAACCAAAACACTTGGGCCCAGGCTCATGTTCACCAGCACCCTCACCTCGGCCCAACTCTCCGCTCGATGCACAGGTGGTGTATCGGGCCTGCTGGCCTCCTGGGGGCTAAACCTAACTGTAGGTCGGCCCCCCGACGGGCCCTTCCCAAGGGGCCTGGCGCCGCAACGCCGGGGATGGGGACCCCGAACCCAAGTGCTGGACTCACCCTGCTGCCCATCAGCCACCCGAGCCGCCAGGGGCCCCGCCGGTCATTCAGAGCGGGAGAACGGGCAGGTCCCTTCCGAGCCCCCGACGACCTTCGAAGGCCCCCCTCACTAAAACTCTTTTGCTCATGCTCAGTCTTGCCAGTGCCCTCACCTCTTCCCAACCCTCCGCGTGCCACACAGCCGCTGATCGGGTCCACTGGCCTCCTGGGGATAACCATAACCCTACATCGATCCCCAAGGCTCCCCTCCCAAGGGGCTTGGCGCCGCAACGCCGGGGATTGGGGACCCTGAACCTCAGCACCTGACTCACCCTGCCGCCCAGCCGCCACCCGGGGGCTTGGGGTGTTGCCGTTCATTCAGGTCGGGAGAACAGGCAGGGCCCTCCGAGACACAGCGACCTTCGAAGACCCACCGTGCAAAAACGCCCAGGCCCACCCTCCCACTCACCAGCGCCCTCACCTCAGTCCGCCACACCACTCTCCACACAGCTGGCGAATAGGGCCTGCCGGCGGCCTGGGGGCTAAACCTAACCCTAGGTTGCCCCAGAGGGGCCTCTCCCAAGGGGCCTGGCGCCGCAACGCCGGGGATTGGGGACCCCCAAGCCCCAGCGCCGGATGCACCCTGTCGCCCCTCCCCACCCGGGCCGCTAGGGGCACCGCCGTTCATTCAGGGTGGGAGAAAGGGCAGGGCCCTCCAAACCCCCGCCTACGTTCGAAGGCACCCCGAATCAAAACGCTTGGGCCCAGGCTCACATTCACCAGCACCCTCAACTCGGCCCGCACCTCTGCTCCTTGTACAGCTGGCGACTCGGGCCTGCCGGCCTCCTGGGCACTAACCCTAACCCTAGGACGGCCCCTGAGGGTCCCTTCCTAAGGGGCCTGGAGCCACAACGCCGGGGATTGGGGACCCCCAAGCCCCAGGGCCAGATGCACCCTGCCGCCCCGCCCCACACGGGCCGCTGGGGGCGCACCCATTCATTCAGGGTGGGAGAACTGGCAGGGCCCTTCGAACCTCCGCCAACCTTCGAAGGCGCCCCGAACCAAAACGCTTGGGCCCAGGCTCATGTTCACCAGCACCCTCACCTCGGCCCAACTCTCCGCTCGATGCACAGGTGGTGTATCGGGCCTGCGGGGCTCCTGGGTTCTACCTCTAACCCTAGGTCGGCCCACGAGGAGCCCCTCCCAAGGGGCCTGCCCCCACAACGCCAGGGACTGGGGACCCCCGAGCCCCAGCGCCAGACTCACCCTGCCTCCCCGCTGACAACGGGCACGCTGGGGCGTCGCTGTTCATTCAGGGTGGGAGAACGGGCAGGGCCCTCCAGTCCCCGGCGACCTTTGAAAGCCCCAAGTCAAAACGCTGGTGCCCAGGCTCCTGCTCTCCAGCACCTTTACTTCGGCCTGCCCCTCCTCTCGCAGTCTAGCTGGCATATCGGGCCTGCCGGCCTCCTGGGAGCTAACTCTAACCCTAGATTGGCCCAGGAGGGGCCCATCGGAAGGGGCTTGATCCCTCAACGCCGGGTATTGGGGAGTCCCGATTCCTAACGCTGGACTCACCCTGCCTTCCCACATCACCCGGGCCGCTAGGGGCGCCGCCGGTCATTCAGGTCGGTTGAAGGCGCAGGGCTTTCTGAGCTGCGGGACATTAAAGGCCCCCAGAGCCAAACCGCTGTGGCCACGCTCCCACTCACCAGCACCCTCACCTCAGCCTGCCCCTCCACTCGCCCCACAGTGGCGTATCGGGCCTGCCGGCCTCCTGGGGGCTGACCCTACCCTAGGTCAGCCCCCGAGGAGCCACTCCCAAGGGGACTGGTGCCGCAGTGCCTGGGATTGGGGACCCCATAGCTGCAGCACCGGAATCACCCTGCCACCCCGCCGACACCAGACCCACTGGGGCATCGCAGGTCATTCTGGGTGGGAGAACGGGCAGGGCTCTCGAGAACCCAGTGACTTTTGAAGGTCATCTGCGCCAAAACACTGGGGCCCATGCTCCCACTCACCTGGGTCCTCACCTCAGTCCGCCCCTCCGCTTGTCACACAGCCGGCAAATCGGGCCTGCAGGCCTCCTAGGGGCTAAACCTAATCCTAGGTCGGCCCCAAGGGGCCCATCCTAGGGGCCTGGCGCCCCAACGCCTGGGATTGGGGATTCCCGAGCCTCAGCGCCAGACTCACCATGCCTCCCCGCCACCACCCAGGCCGCGAAGGGTGCTGCCAGTCATTCAGGGCGGGAGAAAGGGCAGGATCCTCAGACCCCTGGCGACCTTCGAAGGCCCCCCACGCCAAAACGTTGGGTACCACGCTTCCACTCGCCAGCGCCCTCACCTCGGCCCACCCCTCCACTCGCCCCACAGCCATCATATCGGGCCTGCCGGCCTCCTGGGGGCTAACCCTAACCCTAGGTCGGCCCCCGAAGGGCACTCCCAAAGGGCCTGGATCCGCAACGTCTGGGATTGGGGACCCCCGAGCCCTAGCACTGGACTCACCCTGCCGCCCCTCTGCAACCCGCACCGCTAGGTGCGCGTCGGGCATTCAGTGCAGTAGAACGGGGAGGGCACTCTGACCCCCCGGCGACTTTTGAATGCCCCCCATGCCAAAACTCTTGGGCCCAAGATTCCACTCATCAGCGCCCTCACCTTGGCCCGCCCCTCTGCTCGCCACACAGTTGGCAGATCGGGTCTGCTGGCCTCCTGGGGGCTAACAGTAATGCTCAGTCGGCCCCCTAGAGCCCTTCCGAAGGGGCCTGGCGCCCCAACGCCGAGGATTGGGGGCCTCGAGCCCCAGCGCCTGACTAACCATACCGCCCATCCTCTACCCGGGCCGCTAGGGTAGCCGCCGGTCATTCAGGGCAGAAGAACGTGCAGGGCCCTCTGAGCCTCCGGCAACCTTTGAAGGACCCCCACGCCAAAACGCCTGGGCCCATGCTCCCGCTCGCCAGTGGCCTCACCTCCGCCCGACCCTCCGTTCACCGCACAACTGGTGGATCGGGCCTGCCAGCCTCCTGGAGGCTAACCCAAACCCTATGTCAGCCCCCGAGGGGCCCCTCCCAAGGGGTCTGGTGCTGCAACGCCAGGGATTAGGGATCCCCGAGCCACAGCACCATACTCACCCTGCCGCCCCTCCGCAACCCGAGCTGCTAGGTACGCCGTCGGGCTTTCAGCGAGGTAGAACGGGAAGTGCGCTCTTAACCCCCGGTGACTTTCGATTGCCCCCACGCCAAAATGCTTGGGCCCACGCTCCCGCTCAACAGCGCCCTCACCTCGGCCTTCCCCTCTGCTCACTACACAGCCGGTGGATCAGGCCTGCCAGCTTCCTGGGGGCTAACCCTAAACATAGGTCGGCCCCCGATGGGCCCCTCCCAACGAGCCTGAAGCTGCAAGGCCTGGGATTGGGGACCCCCGAGCCCCAGCGCCGGACTCATACGGCTGCCCCACTGCAACCCGGGGCCCTAGGGGCGCCGCCGGTTATTCAGGGCAGGAGAACTTGCTGGGCCCTCTGAGGCCCCGGTGACTTTTGAAGGCACCCCACGCCAAAACGCTTGTGCTCACCTTCCCACTCGCCAGCGCCCTCAACTCAGCGAGCCCCTCCGCACACTGCAGAGCCGGCGGATCAGGCCCACCTGACTCCTGGGGGTTAAACCAAACCCTAAGTCAGCCCCCAAGGAGCCCCTCCCAAGGGGCTTGGCGCCACCACGCCAGGGCTTGGGATCCCCCGAGCCCTAGCTCCGGACTCACCCTGCCACCCCACCACCAACCGGGTCACAGGGGCGCCGCCGGTCATTCAGGGCGGGAGAACAGGCAGGGCCTTCCGAGCCCCCACTGACCTTCGAAGGCTCCCCGCGCAAAAACGTTGGCCCCATGCTCCTGCTCGCCAGCGCCCTCACATCGGCCCACCCCTCCGCTTGATTCAGAGACAGTGGATAGGGCCTGCCAGGCTCCTGGGGGCTAACTGAAACCCTAGGTCGAGCCCGAGGGGCACATCCCAAGGGGCCTGGCTCTGCAACACTGGGGATTGGTGACACAGAGCCCCAGAGCCGGACTCACCCTGATGCACTGTAGGCACCCGGGCCGCTAGGGGCACCGCTGGTCATTCAGGGCGACAGAACTGGCAGGGCCCTCCGAACCCCCGCCGACCTTTGAAGGCCCCCGTGCTATAACACTTGGGCTCATGCTCAGTCTCGCCAGTGCCCTCACCTCGGCCCAACCCTCCGCGTGTTGCACAGCTGCTGATCGGGTCCACCGGCCTTCTGGGGGCTAACCGTAACCCTAGATTTACCCCCGAGGGGCCCCTTCCGAGGGGCCTGGCGCTGCAACACCGGGGATTGTGGACCCCCGAGCTTCAGCACTGGACTCACCCTGCCCCCCAGCTGTCACCCGGGGACTTGGAGTGCTGCCGTTATTCAGGGCGTGAGAACGGGCAGGGCTCTCAGAGACACAGCAACCTTCAAAGGCCCCCCGCACCAAAACGCCCGGGCCCACACTCCCGCTCACCAGTGCCCTCACCTCGGTCCGTCACTCCAGTCTCCACACAGCTGGGGAATAGGGCCTGCCAGCCTCCTAGGGGCTAAACCTAACCCTAGGTTGGCCCCCAGGGGGCCCCTCCCAAGGGGCCTGGCACCACAATGCCGGAGATTGGGGATACCCGAGCCACAGTGCCTGACTCACCCTGCAACCCACCACCACCTGGGCCGCTAGGGGCGCCACCGGTCATTCAGGGTGGGAGAAGAGACAGGGCACTGGAGAAACCAGCGAAATTTGAAGCCTCCCACACCAAAATGCAGGGGCCCACACTTCCGCTCGGCAGGGCCTTTACCTCTGCCCGCCCACCTCTCACCGCCCAGCCAGAGGATTGGGCCTGCCAGCCTCCTGGGGGCTAACTCTAACCCTAGGTCGGCCCACGAGGAGCCCCTCCCAAGGAGCCTGGCACAGCAACGCTGGGGATTGGGGTTCCCCGAGCCAAAGCGCAGGACTCACCCTGCCGCCCCACTGCCAACGGAGCCGCTAGGGGCGTCGCTGGTTATTCAGGGCAGGAGAAGGGGCAGGGCCCTCCAAGCCATGGCAACATTCGAAGGCCTAGGGCGCCAAAACGCTGGGGACCACGCTCCCGCTCGGCATCGCCCTCAAACCAGCCCACACTTCCGCTCCTCGCAGAGCCAGCGACTTGGGCCTGCCGGCCTCCTGGGCGCTAACCCTAACCCTAGGACGGCCCCTGAGGGTCCCTTCTTAAGGGGCCTGGTGCCACAACGCCAGGGATTGGGGAACCCAAGCCCCAGCACCGGATGCACCCTGACGCCCCGCCCCACACGGGCCGCTGGGGGCACCGCCATTCATTCAGGGTGGGAGAACTGCCAGGGCCCTCCGAATCCCCGCCGACCTTCAAAGGTACCCCGAACCAAAACGCTTGGGCCCAGGCTCATGTTCACCAGCACCCTCACCTCGGCCCATCTCTCCGCTCGACGCACAGGCAGTGTATGGGGCCTGCTGGCCTCCTGGGGGCTAACCCTAACTGTAGGTCGGACCCCTAGGGGCCCTTCCCAAGTGGCCTGGCACCGCAACGCTGGGAATGGGGACCCCCAAGCCCATGTGCCAGACTCACCCTGCGCCCTTCAGCCACCCGAGCCACTATGGGCCCCGCCGGTCATTCAGAGCCGGAGAACGGGCAGGTCCCTCCGAGACCCCACCGTCCTTTGAAGGCCTCCCACACTAAAACGCTTGGGCTCATGTTCAGTCTCGCCAGCCCCCTCACCTCGGCCCAACCCTCCGCGTGCTGCACAGCCACTGATCGGGTCCACCGGCCTCATGGGGGCTAACTGTAACCCTAGGTCGACCCCCGAGGGGCCCTTCCCAAGGGGCCTGGCGCCCCAATGCCAGGGATTGGGGACCCCGAGCCTCAGCATCTGACTCACCCTGCCGCCCCGCTGCCACCCAGGGGCTTGGGGTGCTGCCGGTCATTCAGGGCGGGAGAATGGGCAGGGCCCTCTGAGACACGATGACCTTCAAAGGCCCCGCACGCCAAAAAGCCCGGGCCCATGCTCCCACTACACAGAGACCTCACCTCGAACTACCAGTCCTTTCGCTGCACAGCTGGCGGATTGAGCCTGCTTGCGTACTGGGGTCTGAACCTAACCCTGGGTCAGCCCCCGAGGGGCCCCTCCCAAGGGGCCTGTTACCGCAATGTGGTGGATTGGGGACCCCCAAGCCCCAGCACCGGACTCACCTGCTGCCCTGCCTCACCCGGGCCGCTAGGGGCGCCGAGGGTCATTCAGATGGGAGAACTGGCAGGGCCTTCCATTTCCCCTGCGACCTTCGAAGGCCCCCGCTCAAAAAAGTTGGCTCCCACGCTCCTGCTCGCCAGCGCCCTCACCTCGGCCAAACCCTCTGCGTGCCGCACAGCCGCTGATCGGGTCCACCGGCCTCCTGTTGGCTAACCGTAACCCTAGATCGACGCCCGAGGGGCCCCTCCCAAGGGGCCGGGCGCAGCAACGCTGGGGATTGGGGATCCCGAGCCTCAGCACCTGACTCACCCTGCGGACCAGCCGCCACCCGGGGGCTTGGGGTGGTGCCGATCATTCAGGGCGGGAGAACGGGCAGGGACCTCCAAGAAATGGCCACCTTCGAAGGCCCCCCCGCACCAAAAACCCCAGGCCCACCCTCCCACTGCCAGCGCCCTCACCTCCGTCCGCCACTCCACTCTCCACACAGCTGGTGAATAGGGCCTGCCGGCCACCTAGGGGCTAACCCTAACCCTAGGTTGGCCCCAGAAGGGCCCCTCCCAAGGGGCCTGGCGGCCCAACGCTGGGGATTGGGGACCCCCAACCCCATCGTCAGTTACACCCTGCTGCCCCACCCCACCCGGACCGCTAGGGACGCCGCCATTCATTCAGGGTGGGAGAACGGGCTGGGCCCTCTGTGCCCCTGCCGACCTTCGAAGGCGCCCCAAACGAAAAAGCTTGGGCTCAGGCTCATGTTCACCAGCACCCTCACCTCGGTCCAACTCGCCGCTCGACGCACAGGTGGTGTATCGGGCCTGCCGGACTCCTGGGGGATAAACCTAACCATAGGTCGGCCCCCGTGGGGCCCTTCCCAAGGGGCCTGGCATCGCAACGCTGGGGATGGGGACACCGAGCCCAAGTGCCGGACTCACCCTGCTGCCCTTCAGCCACCCGAGCTGCTAGGGGCACACCGATCAATCAGGGTAAGAAAACGGTTAGGGCCCTCAGAGCACCCGCTGACATTCAAAGGCCCCCCGCGATAAAACGCTTGGGCTCATGCTCAGGCTCGCCAGCGCCCTCACCTCGGCCCAACCCTTCACGTGTTGCACAGCCACTGATCGGGTCCACTGGCCTTCTGGGGGTTAACTGTAACCCTAGATCGACCCCTGAGGGGCCCCTCCCAAGGGGCCTGGCCCCGCAACGCGGTGGATTGGGGACCCCTGAGCCCCAGCGCCGGACACACCTGCTGCCGCACCACCACCCTGGCCGCTAGGGGCGCCGCAGGTAATTCAGGGTGGGAGAAGAGGCAGGGCGTTCCATTTCCCCTGAGACCTTCGAAGGACCCCCACGCAAAAAGGTGGCTCCCACGCTCCTGCTCCCCAGTGCCCTCACCTTGGCCCGCCCCTCCGGTTGCTGCAGAGCTGCTGGATAAGGCCTGCCAGGCTCCTTGGGGCGAACCGAAACCCTAGGTCGGCCCCATGGGGGACATCCCAAGGGGCCTGGTTCTGCAACGCTGGGGTTTGGTAACTCAGAGCCCCAGAGCCAGACTCACCCTGCAGCACTGTCGCCACCCGGGCCTTTAGGGGCGCCGCAAGTCATTCAGGGCGAGAGAAGGGGTAGGGCCTTCTGAGCCCCTGGTGACTTTCAAGGGATCCCTGGGTCAAAACGCTGGTGCCCAGGCTCCCGCTCCCCATGCCCTCACCTTGGCTTGCCCCTCAGCTCTCAGCACAGCGGGCAGATCGGGCCTGCCGGCCTCCTGGGTCTTAACCCTAACCCTAGGACGGCCCATCAGGGGCCCCTCCCAAGGGTCCTGGTGCTGCTACACTGGGGATCGGGGACCCCAAGCCCCAGAGCCAGACTCACCCTGCCTCAACGCCGCCACCCTGGCAGCTAGGGGCGCCGCTGGTCATTCAGGGCGGGAGAACGACAGGGCCCTGGAGAAACCAGCGACCTTCGAAGGCCCCCCTGCTCGACGCACAGGTGGTGTATTGGGCCTGCCGGCCTCCTGGGGGCTAACCCTAACTGTAGGTCGGCCCCCCGACGGGCCCTTCCCAAGTGGCCTGGCGCCGCAACGGCGGGGATGAGGACCCCGAGCCCAAGTGCTGGACTCACCCTGCTGCCCTTCAGCCACCCGAGCCGCTAGGGGCCGCGCCGGTCATTCAGAGCGGGAGAACGGGCAGGTCCCTCCGAGGCCCCGCTGACCTTCGAAGGCCCCCTGCACTAAAAAGCTTGGGCTCATGCTCAGTCTCGCCAGTGCCCTCACCTCGTCCCAACCCTCCGCGTGCTGCACAGCTGCTGATCAGGTCCACCGGCCTCCTGGGGGCTAACCATAACCCTAGATCGATCCCCAAATGTCCACTCCCAAGGGGCTTGGCGCAGCAACACCGGGGATTGGGGACCCCGAACCTCAGCTCCTGACTCACCCTCCGCCCAGCCGCCACCCGGGGGCTTGGGGTGTTGCCGATCATTCAGGGCGGGAGAACAGGAAGGGCCCTCCGAGATACGGCGACATTCAAAGGCTCCCCCGCGCAAAAACGGCAGACCCCCCCTCCCACTCACCAGCGCCCTCACCTCCGTCCACCACTCCACTCTCCACACAGCTGGCAAATAGGGCCTGCCGGCCTCCTGGGGGCTAAACCTAACCCTAGGTTGCCCCAGAGGGGCCTCTCCCAAGGGGCCTGGCGCCGCATCGCCGGGGATTGGGGACCCCCAAGCCCCAGCGCCCGATGCACCCTGTCTCCCCTCCCCACCCGGGCCGCTAGGGGCGCCGCCGTTCATTCAGGGTGGGAGAAAGGGCAGAGCCCTCCGATCCCCCGCCTATGCTCGAAGGC
Source organism: Ursus arctos (assembly GCF_023065955.2). Classification (NCBI taxonomy): domain Eukaryota; kingdom Metazoa; phylum Chordata; class Mammalia; order Carnivora; family Ursidae; genus Ursus; species Ursus arctos. Next base: position 180,662 of record NW_026622986.1, read on the forward strand.
GCCCCGAATCAAAACGCTTGGGCCCACGCTCACGTTCACCAACACCCTCAACTCGGCCCGCACCTCCGCTCCTCCCACAGCCAGCGACTCGGGCCTGCAGGCCTCCTGGGCGCTAACCCTAACCCTAGGACGTCCCCTGAGGATCCCTTCCTAAGGGGCCTGGCGCCGCAACGCCGGGGATTGCGGACCCCCAAGCCCCAGCGCCGGAAGCACGGTGCCGCCCCGTCCCACAGTGGCCGCTAGGAGCACCGCCATTCATTCATGGTGGGAGAACTGGCAGGGCCCTCTGAACCCCCGCCGACCTTCAAAGGCGCCCCGAACCAGAACCCGTGGGCCCTGGCTCATGTTCACCAGCATCCTCACCTAGGCCCAACTCTCAGCTCGAGGCACAGGTGGTTTATCGGGCCTGTGGGGCTCCTGGGGGCTAACCCTAACCATAGGTCGGCCCCCGAGGGGCCCTTCCCAAGGGGCCTGGCGACGCAACGCTGGGGATGGGGACCCCGTGCCCAAGTGCCGGACTCACCCTGCTGCCCTTCAGCCACCCGAGCCGCTAGGGGACCACCGGTCAATAAGGACAGGAGAACGGGCAGGGACCTCCGAGCCCCCGCTGACATTCAAAGGCCCCCCGTGCAAAACCGTTGGCTCCCATGCTCCTGCTCCCAGTGCCTTCACCTCGGCCCGCCCCTCCGCTTGATTCAGAGCCAGTGGATAGGGCTTGCCAAGCTCCTGGGGCTAACCAAAACCCCAGGTCGGCCCCGTGGGGCACATCCCAAGGGGCCTGGCTCTGCAAAGCTGGGGATTGGTGATTCAGAGCCCCAGAACCGGACTCACCCTGCCGCACTGTCGCCACCCGGGCCGCTAGGTGCGCCGCTGGTCATTCAGGGCGGGGAACGGACAGAGCCCTGGAGAAACCGGCGACATTTGAAGCCTCCCGCCAAAATGCAGTGGCCCACGCTCCTGCTCGCCAGAGCCTTTACCTCGGCCCGCGCACCTCTCGCCACCCAGCCAGAGGATTGGGCCTGCCGCCTCCTGGGTGCTAACTCTAACCCTAGGTCGGCCCCCTACGAGCCGCTCCCAAGGGCCCTGGCCCCGCAACGCTGGGGATTGGGGATCCCCAAGCGGCAGCACGGGACTCCCCCTGCCGCCCCACCACCAACGGAGCCGCTAAGGGCGCCGCTGGTTATTCAGGGCAGGAGAACGGGCAGGGCCCTTCGAGCCATGGCAACATTCGAAGGCTCAGGGCCTGCCGGCCTCCTGGGAGCTAACCCTAACCATAGGTCGGCCCCCGAGGGGCCCTTCCCAAGGGGCCTGGCGTCGCAACGCCGGGGATTGCGGAACCCCAAGACCCAGTGCCGGATGCACCCTGGCGCCCTGCCTCACACAGGCCGCTAGGGGCGCCGCCATTTATTCAGGGTGGGAGAACTGCCAGGGCCCTCCGAACCCCCGCTGACCTTCGAAGGCGCCCCGAACTGAAACGCTTGGGCCCAGGCTCATGTTCACCAGCACCCTCACCTCGGCCCAACTCTCCGCTCCACGCACAGGTGGTTATCGGGCCTGCCGGCCTCCTGGGGCCTAACCCTAACTGTAGGTCGGCCCCCCGAGGGGCCCTTCCCAAGTGGCCTGGCGCCGCAACGCTGGGGATGGGGACCCTGAGCCCAAGTGCTGGACTCACCCTGCTGCCCTTCAGCCACCCAAGCCGCTAGGGGCCCCGCCGGTCATTCAGAGCGGGAGAACGGGCAGGTCCCTCCGAGGCCCTGCCGACCTTCGAAGGCCCCCCACACTAAAAAGCTTGGGCTCATGCTCAGTCTCGCCAGTGCCCTCACCTCGTCCCAACCCTCCGCGTGCCGCACAGCCGCTGATCGGGTCCACCGGCCTCCTGGGGGCTAACCATAACCCTAGATCGATCCCCAAAGGTCCACTCCCAAGGGCCTTAGCGCAGCAACGCCAGGGATTGGGGACCCTGAACCTCAGCACCTGACTCACCCTGCCACCCAGCCACCACCCGGGGGCTTGGGGTGTTGCCGATCATTCAGGGCGGGAGAACAGGCAGAGCCCTCCGAGACACGGCGACCTTCGAAGGCCCCCCCCGCGCAAAAACGGCAGACCCACCCTCCCACTCACCAGTGCCCTCACCTCCGTCCGCCCCTCCATTCTCCACACAGCTGGCAAATAGGGCCTGCCGGCCTCCTGGGGGCTAAACCTAACCCTAGTTTGCCCCCGAGGGGCCTATCCCAAGGGGCCTTGTGCCGCATCGCCGGGGATTGGGGAGCCCCAAGCCCCAGCGCAGGATGCACCCTGTCGCCCCTCCCCACCCGGGCCCCTAGGGGCGCCGCTGTTCATTCAGGGGGGAGAACGGGCAGGGCCCTCCGAACCCCCGCCTATGTTCCAAGGCGCCCGGAATCAAAACGCTTGGGACCACGCTCATGTTCACCAGCACCCTCAACTCGGCCCGCACCTCCACTCCACACACAGCCGGCGACTTGGGCCTGCCGGCCTCCTGGGCGCCAACCCTAACCCTAGCATGGCCCCTGAGGATCCCTTCCTAAGGGGCCTGGCGCCGCAACGCCAGGGATTGCGGACCCCCAAGCCCCAGCGCCAGAAGCATGCTGTCGCCCCGCCCCACACAGGCCGCTAGGGGCGCCGCCATTCATTCAGGGTGGGAGAACTGGCAGGGCCCTCCGAACCCCTGCAGACCTTCGAAGGCGCCCCGCACAAAAACGTTGGCTCCCATGCTCCTGCTCCCAGCGCCCTCACCTGGGCCCGCCCCTCCGCTTGATTCAGAGCCGGTGGATAGGGCCTGCCAAGCTCCTGGGGCCAACCAAAACCCTAGGTCCGCCCCTTGGGACACATCCCAAGGGGCCTGGCTCTGCAACCCTAGGGATTGGTGATTCAGAGCCCCAGAACCGGACTCACCCTGCCGCACTCTCGCCACCCAGGCCGCTAGGGGTGCCACCGTTCATTCAGGGCGGGAGAAGGGACAGGGCCCTGGAGAAACCGGTGACATTTGAAGCCTCCCGCCAAAATGCAGGGGCCCACGCGCCCGCTCGCCAGAGCCTTTACCTCGGCCCGCGCACCTCTCGCCGCCCAGCCAGAGGATTGGGCCTGCCGCCTCCTGGGTGCTAACTCTAATCCTAGGTCAGCCCAGGAGGAGCCCCTTCCAAGGGGCCTGGCGCCACAACGATAGGGATTGGGGATCCCGGAGCCGCAGTGCGGGACTCACCCTGCCGCCTCACCACCAATGGATCCGCTAGAGTCGCAGCTGCTTATTCAGGGCAGGAGAATGGACAGGGCACTATGAGCCATGGCAACATTCGAAGGCCCAGGGCGCCAAAGTGCTGGGGACCAAGCTCCCACTCGCCATCACCCTCAACTCGGCCCGCAACTCCGCTCCTCACACAGCCAGCAGATCGGGCCTGCCAGCCCCCTGCGGTCTAACCCTACCCTAGGTTGGCCCCCGAGGGGAACCTCCCAAGGGGCCTGGTGCAGCAACGCCAGGGACTGGGGACCCATGAGCCCCAGCGCCTTACTCACCATGCCGCCCCGCCACCCACTGGGCCACTAGGGGCGCCGCTGTCCATTCAGGGAGGGAGAACCGGCAGGGCCCTCCAAACCCCAGCGACCTTCCAAGGCCCCCCGCGCCAAAATGCTTGGGCCCACGCTCCAGCTCGGTGGCGCCCTCACCTCGGCCTGGCCCTCCTCTACCGCACAGCTGGCGGATCATGCCTGCCGGACTCCTGGGTGCTAACACTAACCCTAGGACGGCCCCAGAGGGGCGTCTCCCAAGGGGCCTTGCAGTGCAACGTATGGCATTGGGGACCCCCAAACCGCAGTGCCAGACTCACACTGCGACCCCGCCACCACGTGGGTCGCTAGGGGCGCCGCCGGTCATTCAGGGCAGGAGAACGGGCAGGGCCCTCCGAGTCTCTAGCGACATTCAAAGGCCCAATGAGCCAAAACGCTGGATACCATAATCCCGCTCACCAGCGCCCTCACCTCGGCCCCCTCCTCTGCTCGCCGCACAGCCGGCGCATCGGTCCTGCTGGCCTACTGGGGTCTAACCCTAACCCTAACCCGAACCCCTAACCTTAAACCCTAAACCTTAACCCCTAATCCTAATCCTAAACCTAACCCTTACCCTAACCCTAACCCTACCCTAAACCTAACCCTAAACCCTAATCCTTAAACCCTAAACCCTAACATTAACACGATACCCAAAACCCTAACCCCTAACCCGAATCCCGAAACCCTAAACACTAAACCCTAACCTTAACCACAAACCCCAAACCCCAAACCCTAACCCTAAACCCTAACCCTACCCCGACCCCTAACATACCCCTAACCCTACCCCTAACCCTACCCCTTCAGCTAACCCTACCCCTAACCTGTAACCTATCCCTAAACCTAACCCTAACCCGTACCCTAACCCGTACTCTAACCCTAACTCTAACCCATACCCTAACCCTAACCCTAACCTGTACCCTAACCCTAACCGTAACCCTAACATGTACTCTAACCTGTACCCTAACCCGTACTGTAACCCTAACCTTAAACTGTACCTTAACCCGTAACTTAAACCGTACCCTAAACCTAACCGTAACCCTAACAAGTACCCTAACCCGTACTATAACCCTAACCCTAAACCCTAAACCCTGATCCTAACCCATACCATAACTCATACCATAACCCGTACCCTAACCCTACCCGTATGCTAATCCTAACCTGTACCGTAACTGTAACCCTAAACCCTAAACTGTAACCGGCACCCTACCCCTAACCAGTACCCTTACCTTAACCTTAACCCATACCCTAACCCGTACCCTAACCCATACCCTAACCCGTACCCTATCCCGAACCCGGACCCTAACCCATACCTAAACTTAACCTGTACCCTAACCCGTACCCTAACCCATACCCTAACCCTAAACCATGCCCTATACCTATCCCTAACCCGATCCCTAACCCGTACCCTCACCCTAACCCTAAACCGTAACCTAACTTGTACCATAATCCTAAACTGTACCCTAACCCTCACCCGTACCCTAACCCTAACCTGTACCCTAAATCGTACCCATTTCTGTACGCCAACACTTACCCTAAACTTTACCCTAACCCGTACCCTAAACCGTACACTAATGCGTACCCTAACCTGTAACCTAACCCTAACCCGTACCCTAAACCTAACCCGTACTCCAACCTTAACCCTAACCCTAAACCCAAACTCTAAACCCTACCCCGTACCCTAAACCCTAATCTGTACACTAACCCATACCTCTAACCTGTAACCCCTAAACCCAAACCTACACTGTACCTTCTCCTTACCCTAACCCTAACCCCTACCCTCACCCATACCCTAACCGTAACCCATACCCTAACCTTAACCCGTACCCTAATCTGTAACCTAACCCCGGGGATTGGGTACACCTGAGCCCCACCACGGGACTCAGCCTGCCACCCCTCAGGAAACCATGCCCCTTGGGGTGCCACAGAGCATCCCGTGCAAGAGAACTGGTAGGGCCCCCCTGAGCCCCCAGCGATCCTCGGCGGCCCCCTACACACCAACCCTGAGGCCCACGCTCATCCCGCCCCACGCCTTCCCTTCAGCTTGCCACCGAGCTCCTTGCAGAGCCGGCAGATCAGGCTTGCCGGGTTCCTGGGGCTTAGACCTGACACTAGGTCGGCTGGGTAGGCCCCTCCCCTGGGGCCCGGTGCCGCAGCCCCAAGGACTGGGGACACCTGAGCCCCACTTCAGGACAAAGTCTGCCAGCCTGCAGGAAACCGTGCCCCTTGGGAGGCTGTAGAGCATTCAGGGCGGGAGAACCAGGAGGGCCCCCAGAGCCCCCGGCGAACTTCGGCGATCCCTAAACCCAACCTTGAAGCCCATGCTCACCCCACCCCACACCCTCACCTCAGCCCGCAGCGGACCACGCCACATAGTGGGCAGATCTGGCCTGCGGGGTTCCTGGGCCACAACCCTAACCCTAGTTCATCTGCGGAGGGGCCGCTCCCCAGGAGCCTGGAGCCGCAGCTGCGGGGATTCGGGACACCTGAGCCCCACAGCAGGACTCAGTCTGCCACCCCGCAGGAAACCGAGCACCTTGGGAGGCCATAGAGCATTCAGGGCGGGAGAACCAGGAGGAGCCTCCTGAGGCACCAGCGAACTTCGGTGGCCTCCCGCACCCCAACCCTGAGGCCCACGCTCACCCTCCCCGCACCCTCACCTCAGCCCGTGTAGCTCGCCATACAGCCAGCAGATTGGGCCTGCGGGGCTCCTGGGGCCTAACCCTAGCCCTAGGTCGGCCGTGGGTGTGGGGACCTCCCCAGGAGCCTTACACTGCACCCACGGGGAATTGGGATACCTGTGCCCCACCGCAGGACTCAGCTTGCCACCCGACAGGAAAACGTGCCCCTTGGGGCTCTACGGAGCCTACAGGGCACGAGAACTTGGGGAGGCCCCCGGAGCCCATCCCCATCCTTTGGCAGCCCCCTGTGCCCCAACCCTGAGGCCCATGCTCACCCTCCCCATGGTCTCCTCTCAGCCCTCCACAGAGCTCGCTGCACAGCCTGCAGATTGTCCCTGCCAGGCTTCTGGACCCTAACCCTTACCCTAGGTTGGCCACAGAAGTGTCCCTCCACAGCGTCCTGGCACCCCACTTTAGGGGACTGGGGACACCCAAGACCCACTGTAGGACTCAGCCTGCAGCCCACAGTAAACTGTATCATTTTGGGGCACAACACAGCATTCAGGGCAAGAGAATTGGGGCACCACTGAGAGCCCCTTCTGGTGAACCCCGACATTTGTGGGCTTTTCCAGATGAAACCCCAAGGCTCACACTCACCCGCCCTTGTGCCCTCATCTCACTCGGCCTGGGAATTCTCTGAGCACTGGGCAGTTCAGACCTGCTGTCTCTTGAGGCCTAACCTAACCCTGGGTCTTCTGCTGAGGGTCCCTCCCCGTTTGCCTGCCTCCAAGGCAGCAGGCATTGGGCTCACCTCTGCAGGACTAGAGGACTCAGCCTGCCCCACAGCAGGAAACTCTCCATTTGGGGATGCAGCAAGGATTCATAGGAAAATCGGAGGGCGACCCTCAGCCCATCCCAGGCAACCCCCACTTTGAAAGATCTTCCCAGAACCAATTAGTAGCTTCACACTGACCTTTAAACTTGCTCTCCACGGTGATCTTTTGAAATTCTCCACAATTCCAACCGATGGCATCATCCAGCTTCAGTGCCTTACCCAGCTTTAGGTCTTGAGATGGATTAAAATGGGAAGTCATTTCACTGATGATGACGTACTGGTGACCAAAAGATACATGCATAAATGCTTCATATCACTTGGCTTCAGGGAAATGCAAATCTAAAAACCTATAGATGCCATATCACACGAGGCCGAATATCTAAAAATAAGAAGACATGAAACTATACATGTTGGAGAGGATGTGGAGAAACGGGAAACCTCTTACACCCCTGTATGAATGCAGACCGGTACAGCCACTCTCGAAAATGGTACGGAGTTTCCTCAAGAAGTTATAAATAAAGCTACCCTATGTCCCAGCAATTGCACTACTGGGTATTTACCGCAAAGAAACAGAAGTAGTGAACACGGGACACATGCACCCCAGTGTTCATAGCAGCAATAACCATAATAGACAAACTGTGGAAGGAGTGTAGATGACCATGGATAGATGAATGGAAAAAGAAGATGTGGACTATATATATATATATATATATATATATATATATATATATATATATATATAATGGAATATTACTCAGCCATCAGAAAGGATGAATACTTACCATCACACCGACCTGGGTGGAGCTGGAGGGTATTATGCTGAGTGGAATAAGTCTATGAATGAAAGACAATGATCATATGCTTTCACTCCTATGTGGAATATCAGAAACAAGGAAGAAGACCATAGGGGAAGGAAGGGAGAATAGAATGGGAAGTCATCAGAGAGGGAGAAAACCCATGATGGACTCTTAACTATCGCAAGAAACTGATGATTGTTGGAGGAGAAGTTTGGGGGGGTAACTGGGTGAGTAGCATTAAGGAGGTCACACGATACAATGAGCACTGGGTGTTACACACGACTGAAAATTTATTGAAGACAACATCTGAAACTAATGATGTACTGTAAGTTGGCTAATTGAATTTAAATTAAAGAACAAAAGACCTTGAATAAACAATCCTAAACATTTGTATGGAACCACTAAAGATTTCAAACAGCCAGTGCAATGTGGAAAAGAAAAACAAAGCTGGAGGACTCACCATTTCAGATTTCAGGTTATACTACAAAGCTGCAGTCATCCTAACAAGACAGTATGGCACAAAAATAGAAACAGCGACCAAAGGAACAGGATACAAGTTCAGACACAAACCCACAATTATGTGGTCCATGAATCTTACACAAAGCAAGCAATGATATCAAAAGGGAAACGGAGGGTCTCTACAACAAATGGTGTTGGGAAAACTAGACAGCTACGCACAAAAGAATGAAATTAGACTGATTTCTTACACAATAAAGACAAACACAAAACAGTTTCAAGACCTCAATATGAGACCTGAATCCATAAAAATGCTACAGGAGGGAAGACAGTAACTTCTTGACATGGACCATACCAACGTTTTTCTAGACTGTGTCCTGAGCAAAGGAAATGAAAGCAAAAATAAACTATTGGGAATACAGCAAAATAAAAAGTTTCCACACGGCAGAAGAACAATGAAAACGTAAAAATAATAAGACAACCTACTCAAAGGGAGAAGATATTTGCAAAGATCATATGCAATAAAGGGATAGTGTCCAAAACATATACAACTGATACTACTCAACCCCAAGAAAACAAATAATCCAGTTAAAAAATAGGCAGAAGACATGGACAGACATTTCTCCAAAGAAGAAATACAAATGGCCAACAGTCCCGTGAAAAGATGTTCACCATCAGCCATCATCAGGAAAATGTAAATCCAAAGGACAATGAGGTAATACCTCAAACCTGTCAGAATGGCTAACATCAAAAGCACAACAAAGAGCAGGTGTTGGGAGGATGTGAATAAAGGGGAATCCTCGTGAACTGTGGGTGGGAATGCAAACTGTGGTGGCCACCGTGGAAAACAGTATGAAGGTTCCTCAAAAAATTAAATATAGAACTACCCTACGATCCAACATTCACACTACTCGTATTTACCCAAAGAATAGGAAAACAGTAACGTAAAAGGATACGTGCACCCCTATGTTTCTTGCACCATTATTTACAATATCACAATATGGAAGCAACCCAAGTGTCTGTAGAAAAATTGACAAAAGAGATGATAGATGTGTGTATTCACACACACACACACACACACACACATACACACACACACACACACACACACACACAATGGAGTATTACTCAGCTTGAAAAAGAATGAAACCTTGCCATTTGCAGACACATGGATGGAGCTAGAGAGTATTATCCTAACTAAAATCAGTCAGTCAGAGAAAGACAAATCCCATACAATGTCACTCTAATGGGGAATTTAAAAAACAAACAAAAATAAATAACTAAAAGAGAAAAAGGGGACACACCAAAATAAAACTCTTAACAATAGAGAACAAACGGATGGTTACCAGAGACGAGGTGGATAGAGGGATGAGTGAAATAGGTGAAGGGGATTAATAGGATGCTTTTCTCGATGACCATTGAGTAATATATAGAATTACTGAATCACTCTATTGTACACCTGAAACAAATGTAACACTGTATGTTAGCTCTACTGGAATTAAAATAAATTTTTAATAAAGAATTGTCTTTCAGGAACCTCTTTGAAAAAGCTTTTCCTGTGCAATGTGCATAAGCCCTACTTGGGAGGATTCACTTTACAATAATTATTCACTCTATGCCTTGAATTCAGATTTCACTGAGTTCTTACTGTCAATCCCAGGTCACAGGAGCCATGGTCCTTTTCTGTCCAGGCTCAGCACCTATGCATTCAAGATTGGAAGTAGAGACACATGTCATTTCACAGTCCAGAAAGCTATTATTGTTTCTGTTTCAGTGTGAGAGAGTCACAGACTTTGGGACAGGTTTCAGAGCAGGTATATTATGGATCTTGGATCTCTACTTCAATGTTCATTGCCTGGATCCATTTGGCTAATACGTTCCCGGTGGATGGGCTTGCTTCCAAGCACATACATGGAAGATGCAAAGGTGGGTGGGCTTGGTGCGGGACGGGAAGAAGACCAAAAGCAGACAAGAGTCCAACCCCTCCCCTGATCCAGGAACTGCTACGGGAGAGGGTACGGGACATAGAATCCATGCGAAACTCCAAGGTCACCAGCTGAACACAGAAGGCATAGGTCAAGGGATCTGGAGATGCAGGGGTTGAAGGCTGCTCTGAGCTACCTCTGGGAGGAAGGGAGGGAAGGAATGAGGAGACACTTCCTGCCCCTGGCCCATGCCAGCTGCCCACCACTCCGACACGCATCCGTCTACACAGCTGACACAGCCTGGGCTCAGGATGGGCTGGCTCAGGACTCTCAATCCTCAGTGGGACAGCTGGTCCCAGAGCTCAGAGACATTCTGAGGGAGATGAGAGGGAAAGCTGCCCCACCCAGATCATCCCCTCCTTGAGCAGACAGCCCTTCAGAACTGCTAAAAAAAACCCACTAACGGGGTTGAAAGACATGCCATGGATGACCTAAGGCATAGAGATGTGTAAAATAACATTCATTTTTAAGTTCAGAGCTGTCATCTCAGAAAGTGGGGAGAGCTTCCCTGAAGAAGACTGAGGGGAGGGCAGGCCATGCTGAAAAGGGAGACATGGCTCTCCTGATTGGGGACCTGCAGCCCCCTTCCAGGGCAGGGCATCATCCTCGCAACATACGAGATCCATGCAAGTGTTCCATCAGGGCCAGATGTTTGTCTCGAGAAGGCTACCCTGGCACCGGACTGCACAGGGCACCAGGGACGAGGGCGAGATGGAGGACGGACAATACCCCGGAGGCCATGGGGCAAGAGCAGAGGCACATGACCTTGAAGATGATGATGAAAAGCAGGAGGTGGCAGCATGGAGCCAGCCCAAAAGTACCATGGGAGCAGTGCCCACAGCAACACTGACTGGGTGCCTTCTGTGCCAGGTGTGGCTGACTTCAGTGGGCTCCAGACTAGTCCTGACCACAACTCTAGGAAGTGTGTACCACCCCCGGCCTGCTCTTTCCTTGCAGCTGCTAGGAATCATGGTCAAAGACCCTGGTCAGCTTTTGTGGAAACCAAGCAGTGGCTCCCCCGCACGCTGCACCTCTGGTGGTGGTCCAGTGCGACCCTCGTGCCTGGCCAGACACTGGTGTGTACCTGTCTCCACACTAATTCACAGACGGGAGGGTGTCCCTGAATTCCACAGCACCTGATGAGACAGATCCACAGAACCCAACACCCAGTGGGTCACTGGGGACCTCACCTATGGTCATGGAGCTCACCATAAACTATTTCTGTCACTTCCCACAGAAAGCCTGGTTCTGATCCCCCACAATACCATACATCCTGGTTGCTGACCTGGGGTCATGCCATGAACCCACATGGCACCTTTCTTTAAATGAAGGCTATGCCTACACCTCCTAGAAAATATTTCTAATGAAGTACAATTCCATCAGGACTTTGGTGTGAATGGTAGCACACAGCCTGCATGGTAGTAGTCAGTAATTCTAACAAGGGTTAACCCCACCCCCCATCTCACAAAACCTTCCTCCATCCCCACTGAACTCATGGTCTGCCCTCAGAAAACCCTCCAGGAAACCAACCTTTCATCTGAATGCTCTCTTCACCTTCTGCTTCAACTCTTGTCCAACCACAATGATATGAAACTAGAAATCAGTCTCAAGAAAAAAATGGGACAGTCAAGAATAGGTGGAGATTTTGGGGGCCTGGGTGGCTCAGTCGTTAAGGATCTATTTTCAGCTCAGGTCGTGATCCCACGATCCTGGGATCTAGCCCCTAATCGGGCTCCTTACTCAGTGGGAAGCCCGCTTCTCCCTCTCCCACCCTCCTGCTTGCGTTCATCTATCGCTGTCTCACTCTCTGTCAGATACATAAATAATCTTAAAAAATATGTGGAGATTTAACAACATGCTACTGAACAACCAACAGTCAAAGAAGAAATCAAAAAAAAAATTTAGAAGTACCTTGACACTGATGAAAAAGACAACCTACAAAAACTTACGGGATGCAGCAAAAGTAGCTTTATGGGGGACATTCATAGAAATTCAAGTCTTCATCAATCCATGAGAATGCTCTCCAATAAACAACCTGATTTATGTGGTAAAGAAGTAGAAAATAAAACAACAAACAAAGCCCCAAATTTGTAGAAATAAGGAAATAACAAAATGGAATGCATAAATAAATCCAACGGAGACTAAAAAGACCAAAAAGAAAAAAACCAATGAAAATGAGAGCTGCCTTTTTTGGAAAGATAAACAAAACTGACAAACTTAGCTAGACTCACCAAGAAAGACAGAGGACTCGAATACAATCAGGAAGGAAAGATAATGGATTCCTGTCTCATATCAAAATCAAAAGAACTCTTCAATCTTGGACACAACAACTTCTTGCAAGCAACGTCTCTAAAGGCAAAGGAAATAAAAGCAAAAATGAACTATTGGCACTTCATCAGGATAAAAAGCTTCTGCTAGGCAAAGTAAAAGATCAACAAAACAAGAAGGCAACCTATGGAATCGAAGAAGATATCTGCAAATGATAAAGGGCTGGTATCCAAGATCTATAAAAAACTCCTCAAACTCGACACCCAAAAATGGGAGGAAGACACAAAGAGATACTTCTCCAGAGAAGACATAAAAGTGGTCAACAGACACATGAAGAAATGCTCCACATCACTTGCCATCAGGCAAATACAAATCAAAACGACAATGAGATACCACCTTACACCAGTTAGAATGGTTAAAATTAACAAGGCAGGGGGCACCTGGGTGGCACAGTGGTTAAGCATCTGCCTTCGGCTCAGGGCGTGATCCTGGCATTATGGGATCGAGCCCCACATCAGGCTCCTCTGCTATGAGCCTGCTTCTTCCTCTCCCACTCCCCTTGCTTGTGGTCCCTCTCTCGCTGGTTGTCTCTATCTCTGTGGAATAAATAAATAAAATCTTGAAAAAAAATTAACAACACAGGAAATAAAAAAAAGTCAGAGAGGATGTGGAGAAAGCAGAGCCCTCTTACGCCACTTGTGAGAATTCAAGCTGGTACAGCCACTTTTGAAAACAATATGGAGGATCCTCAAGACGTTAAACACAGAGCTATCCTGTGACCCACCAATTGCACTACTGGGTATTTACCCCATAGACACAGAGTACTGAAAAGAAGGGCACCTGTATCCCAATGTTCATAGCAGCAATGTCCATAATAGACGAACTGTGGAAGGAGCCAAGATGTCCTTCAGCAGATGAATGGACAAAGAAGATGTGGTTCATCTATACAATGGAATATTACTCAGTCATCAGAAAGGATGAATAGCCACCATTTGCACCAACGTGGATGGACCAGGAGGGGATTATGCTAAGTGAAATTAAGTCAAGCAGAGAAAGACAATTATCACATGGTTTCACTCCTATGTGGAATGGAAGGAATAGCATGGAGGACATTAGAAGAAGGAAGGGAAAAGTGAAGGGGGGGGAATGAGAGGGGGAGATGAGCCATGAGAGACTACTGACACTGGGAAACAATCTGAAGGTTGCAGAAAGGGAGGGGAAGGGGAATGGGTTATCCTGGTGATGGGTATTAAGGAGGGCACGTGTTGTGGCGCCTGGGTGGTACAGCAGTTAAGCGTCTGCCTTCGGCTCAGCGCGTGATCCCGGCGTTATGGGATCGAGACCCACAACAGGCTCCTCCGCTGTGAGCCTGCTTCTTCCTCTCCCACTCCCCCTACTTGTGTTCCCTCTCTCGCTGGCTGTGTCTATCTCTGTCAAATAAATAAATAAATTCTTTAAAAAAAAAAAAGGAGGGCACGTGTCATAATGAGCACTAGGTGTTATATGCAAACAATGAATCATGGAGCACTACATCAAAAACAAATGAAGTACTGTAGGGTGAATAACAATTTTTAAAGAAGAGAAAGATATGAAATCCATACAGGAAAACTGTCACAATTTGCAAATGACATGAAATCCTGAAAGATTCCACAAAAAAAAAAAAACTGTTAAAATAAACAAATTCAAGAAAGCTGCAGGATATAAAGTCAATATACAGAGACCTCTTGTTTTTATTTTTTTCAGATTTTATTTATTTATTTGACAGGAAGAGAAAAAGCACGAGGAGGGGGAGTGCCAGAAAGAGGGAAAAGCAGACCCTCGCTAAGTGGGCAGCCCAACACGGGGCTCAATCCCAGAACTCTGGGATCATGACCTGAGCTAAAGGTAGACGCTTCACTTATGGAGCCACCCAGATGACCCAACTTCTTGCATTTCTGTATACTGATGACACACTTTCGCACAGAGAAATTAAAAAAGCAACGCCATTTAAAATTGCATAAAAAAATCTAGAAATAAAAGTAACCAAGAATGAGAAAGACATAGTACACTCAACACATGGCAGAAAAGAAATGAAAAAAATGTGTCGAGGGGGGCAGAATGTATGGGTCAAAGATTTGGAAGGCAACACAAACAAATGGAAGCATACGCCATGGTCCTTAACTGGAAGAGTTAATTATGTGAACATGTCCATCATACCCAAAGCAATAGACAGATGTGATTAAATGCCTATCTGAATTCCAGTGGCATTATTCGAGGAAATAGAAAACAGTCCTCAAACTTGTATGGAATCACAAAAGACCCCAAATACCCAAAGCAATCTGGAGAAAGAGGTGCAGTCAACACACTCCTGGATTTCAAGCTAGATTACAAAGCTGTTGTCATCAAAACAGGATGGTACTGGCATAAACACAGACACCAGGTCAGTGGAACCGAACAGAAAGCTCAGAAACTTACCCACACGTAGATGATCCTAACCTAGGACACAGCAGCAGAAGATATGCCATGAAGGAAGGATTGTGTCTTCAGTGAGCGGTAACAGGCAAACTGGACACTAAATGCAGAAGAATATAACTGGGTCACTTTCTTACACCACACACAAAATTTTTAATGGATGAATGCTTTGAACATAAGACCTGAATCCATAAACCTCCAAGAAGACACAGGTAGTAAGTCTCTCGACATTGGTTTTGGCAAAGAGTCTTCAGATCGGACACCAAATGCAAAGGCAACAAAAGCAAAAATAAACAAGTGGAACAACATCAAACTGAAATCTTCCACACGGCAAAAGAAACCAGCAAAAACTTAAAAGTCCACTGACCCAATAAAAAAACATATCTGCGAATCATATGTGAGAAGAGGCTAATATCCAAAATACACACAACGCTCATACAAATCAAAACAACAACAACAAAAAAAACTATATAAAAAAATGGGAGGAATATGTGAATAGATACTTTCCAAAGATGGCACACAGGTGCCAACAGACAGAAAAAGTTGTTCCACATCACTCATCATCGTCAGGGAAACATCAGTCAAACCCACAATCGGCTATCCTCTCACAACTGTTGGAACAGCAATTGTCCCAGAGACAGACACCAAGTGGGGTCAAGGGTGTGCAGACAAGGAGACACTGTGCACTGTTGGTGGGAATGGAAATTGGTGCAGCCACTGTGACAAACGGTATGGAGGTTCCTGAAAAAATAAATAAACTACCCCATGACCCAGTAATGGCTCTACTGAGTATTGATTTGAAGAACACAAAAATGCTGCCTCAAAAAGACAGATACACTCCCACGTTCACTGCAGCATTATTCACAAGAACCAGACATGGAAACACAGACCTTGGGCGCCTTATGCCAAGTAACTCAGACACAGAAAGACCAATACCAGATGCTCTCATGTACATTCCACATGGAATAAAAAAATACTGAACGCATAGATACTGAGAGCAGATTGGTAGGTGCCAGATTCGGGGATGGGGTGGTAGAAACAGGTGAAGGTGGTCAAAGTCTCAATGTTTGAGTGAGAAAATCCTATAGCTATGAAATGTTCTGTCCAGCATGGAGACTAAAACTAACCCTGCAGCATGGGGTATAGGTTTCCCTGCTCTTTGAAAGTACAGGGCTTCTGAGAAACCTTGCACACCAGAAATGGTGTCAAAAGGAATGGCCATTAATTTACACGGAACAATTAGACAGTGTGCTCAGACTCCAAATTTCCTTCTCTTTGGGTTTTGTTAGGCCTCAGGACACAAGTTTCTAACAGAGGCCCAGCATAAATGAAGATAAAGCACAGCAGAAGCCCACAGACACCATTCAAAGTGCTGGTGGCTGGATGCGGAGAGCGGTTCCATGGAAAGGAGCTGGTTGGGGTGCTCGCCGCCTCTGTCATGCTTCTCCCCAAAACAGATGCTGAACGCGATTCTCACTGTTCAACTTTTTTCATAAGAGGGAAATCCTCTTCAGGTCTCTTCCTCTTACTGAAGCTGGGTAATAACGTAGTTCTTTCATGAAAGCCCAGTGTCTTACTGTGAACGTTTAAAAAGTGGGGGGTACTTGTACCTGAGCATTGATGAGGGAGGAGATGTGAAAGGTCCTCCCAGACACAAACCTCAGCAGATCCACTGGGAAAGGCACCTTCCTCAGCATGCAGAACACAGACTAGCTCCTACCCCCTGAGAAACTCTCTCCTTCACCTTGATCAGGACAACCCACAACAGCTGGGAGTTACCCCAATTCCTCTGTTCTCCTGATCCTAATAGCTAACCCATCAGCAAATCCTGTGAGCTCCATCTTCAAAATGGACCCAGAATAGGTCTAACCACTTCATCCAAGGCCACCTGTCTTGTCCACAGTGCCTGAGTTCCTGGAAAAGCTTCGTCATTGACCTGCCTTGCCATCTTCAACCCTCTGTCATCTGTTCTCAACACTGTAGCCAGGATGGCCCAGTGAAACAGGGTCTCATGGGGTTATAGCCCTGGAATGGCTTTCTGTCACCCTCTGTCACCTCTCTGAGCTCATGTCCTAAGCTGTCTCCTGTGGCCACAGGGCCTTCTTGCTGCTCCTGGACATACCTGGAATTCTCCTGCCCCAGAGCCTTTGCACATGCTTTCCCTTCTGTTCAGAATGCTCTTGATGTGTTCTCACTCACCTTCGGAGAAGTCTGAATTGGAGTGACAGGGACAGAAGATGAGGCTGTGTGTGTTGGGTGAGGCTGGTGGCTCAGAAGAAGGTTCTCTGCCAGCTCTCCACCTGTGCCTCACTTGACCTCAGCCAGGAACTTGCACACAGCCCTCACATGTCAGAACTCTCACCCAGGAGACCCACAGCCACCCCTGGAGCCCACCCTGAACACACCCTGCTGCAGAATGCATTCAGCTCTCCTCTGGGACCCCTGTCAGCTTTACCCAGTCCTGGAACTCCCCCATCTCCTGAAAAGCTCCCGGATTCCCCCTCTTCTTCCAAAATCACACTGGTACAAGTCTTTCATGAGAAAGCTATAACGCTAACTAATGAAAGGTTCACACCCACTTTCCCCTTCTGTTGCCTTTCTCTCCACCTTCTTTCCTACCTGTGCAAACTGTAAGATATCAGTGGAACACGAATATGCTCTGAGATCTGAATCTTTCATTGCAGCTTTCTGAGGACTCCTTATGTGATAAGAAACTAGTGTATCCTACAACAGGGTGTTTTACACCTATCCTCTATAGAATAGTACAGCCCAAATCACTACAATATTACCTCGCTCTTCATGAAGCAGAACACTTTTTCCTTTCTTCTTTTACTTAAATTCCAGTTAGTTCGCATGCCATGGAATATTTGCTTCAGGGGTAGGATTTAGTGATTCCTCACCTGCATATAGTAACCGGTGCTCATCACAAGTGCCCTCCTTAATACCCCTCACCCATTTAACACTTCCCCCCACACCCTTGTCCTGCAGCAACACTCAGTTTGTTCTCCAAGGTTGAGTCTATTTCCTTGTTTGCCTCTCTCATCACCCCTCCACTCTGTTCATCTGTTTTTTTTTCTGAAATTCCAGAAGTGTGAGAGTATAGGATATTTGTCTTTCCTCAAAGATTTTGCTTAGCTTAATACACTCTAGATCCATCCACATCCCTGCAAACGGTAAGGTTTCATTCTTTTTGAAGCTGGGTCATATTCCATTATATATATATATATATATATATATATATATATATATATATACATATATATATATGTATCCCACATCTGCTTTATCCATTCATCAGTGCATGGACTTTGGGATTATCTCCATAGTTTGGCTACTGTGGACATTACTGCCATAAACATCATGGTGCATGGACCCCCTTCGAATCTGCATTTCTGTATCCTTTGTGTAAATACCTAGGAGAGCAATTGCTGGATCATGTGGTTGTTCAATGTTTAACTTTTTGAGGAACCCCCACACTGTTTCCCAGACTGGCTGCACCACTTTGCATTCCCACCAACAGGATAGGAGGGTTCCCCTTTAAGCAGAACATTATCTGCAGGCAATTTCATAAGAGGAAACAAAACCTCTGTGAGATGCACCCAGGGTCAGGCAAGCAGTTGCAGACTTCACCCCAAGGCTCCTGAAGCCAAGCCCCTTGAAGCCACCAGCATGCCACTATCCAAAAGAATTCCCAGACTCTCCGTCTGACTCCACCACGGAAGAAACTACAGAGAGAATATGGCACCTCAAAATATTGAGATAATACATTTAGTAAAACTAGAAAGTCAAGCTCAACTTTTAAACAGGAACAGGCCGCATTGGATAATTTTGAACTTCCCCTCCACACTAATTTTAACTCTTCTGATGAATAAACTAAGCAATGATGAAACATCACCTTTGTCAAATGACATCATCCAAGTCTGTATCAGATGAAAAAAAGCCACCTAAATCTAGATGCTGGCCACTCAACCATATCTTAGGCCCAATTGAATAAACACTGTCAGATGAAGGAAAAAATTAGATGTTACAAACAGGCAGAGTGAATCTCACCTTCCCTTTCTAATAAAAGAGGGTTCCTAGGAAACAGATGGTCAAAATACATTTGTAAGCAATAAATGGACAGAGAAATTGTGATCCCCTGCAAAGTTCTACCAGCAGGGAAACTAAGTAATTCTTGCAACAAACCCAGAATGCTGGCAGCTACTTCAATTTTACTTTGTGGCCCAACTAGAGAAAAGAGAAAAGCCCAGGAGGTTTTGGGATAATGAGAGGTTTTACCTCCAGCCCTGACATAGATAGGACATTTTGCCAAACATACCTGTGCTTTCTCTGAACACTGGCGTCCTGTGACAAGCTGCCTCGCTGACTCCGATGCTGACGTTCAAAACCTCGGGTGTCTTGGAGCCAGAGCAGAGAAGTGCCGTCAGCTGGGGAGAAGAAGGCACCTCTGACTTAAAGTCTGCACACCTGCTTCGGTTTCTGGGTGAAGAGGCAACACATACTTGTTGTTTAGCAGTAATTATCTTCATTCTCAATAGACCAATGACCTTGCCTTTTCTGGAAAGCAGACTTACTCTTCTAAAGAAACCCTCAATTCGTCTATTCCCAAAGCAACTAGAGTGGAACATTTATTTCTCACTTAAATAAAAAATACTGTTATTGTCGACACTGCGTGAATGAACTGTTAAAAACATTTTAGAGAGAAAGGAAGAGACCTTTATTCAAACCCAAGTCAGGACAGCTGCCTGGGAGACACAATCTTCACCAAGAAGGGAGTGCTCCGGGGAAAGAACATTTGGGGCAGGCTTATATATTTTTTTCTGTTTTGTTTTACGTACAGAGTTACACACCACAATGAGGATATTCTTAGATTCCAGAAAGTGACAGACTCTTTCTTATGTTTTCGGTATGTACACGTCAGTATGACTTTAATCTTATGGGAGCCAAAGAGGTTCTTTATTTTTTCTTATATTTATGTTGGCATTTTTTGGTTATTGTTTTCTTCTCGAAGCAGATGTACAACATGTGCTTGGGGCAGAAATAGGGCCCATGCTTTGAGGTGTTGCCCAGTTATGTTGAGCCGGGTAAAATGTTAAAGGATTGCTTCCCTGTGAGCCCAGGATCAGGGCCCACAGATGATATAAGATAAAAATTACTTTCATCATTATAATTACTCCTAAATGGAGGAATTTGAGACAAAAGCACCTTTCACAAGATTACCAAGAAATCAAAATGATGCCCACGGAAGGCTGCCTGCTCCATGGTCAGCACAGGTAACAGAAGTGTTCACACTCTCTGGACTCCTGCCCTTCTCCTGCCCAAATCTCTGAAGCATACAGACCACTTAGAATCAGAATTGTAGAACTGCTAGACACCTTAGAGATGTCTGGCACCATTCCCTTGGACTGCAGAATAAAACACAGTAGCTCGTTGTCACAAACTAATTTCAACATGAAGTGCCCCCTGGATGCACTAAGTTCTTTCTCTGCAAATGTTGACTAATGTAAGTCACAGTCATAACATATAAACACTTGGATGGCTGGGAAGTCATCGTAGGTAAGGGAATATTTTAGCCATGTTTATAAGCATTGGCTCACTTTGTAGAAGAGGCTGAGCTGAGTGTTTTTAAATACTATTTCAGACCTGTTTTACAGCACCCTCTGAACATACCAGAGCCTGAATGGACTAAAAAAGATAGTTGGTTTCAGTAACTTTAATACCAGAAAAATATTATACTGTCTCTATTCCTAAGGATCTTTGAGTATCTTACCCACAGGTCCTCCACTGAGATAATGATCTTAATGATCACCATGGGCAGAGGTGAAAAGGCCTGCTGAATTCATTCCAGTTGTCCACATGACAAGAAAATCCTGATACTTGAGAGGTTTCCAGATCGAGAAGACCAGAGATAAGAGGGAAATAGTACCCTGTATGGAACAACAAGGGATTTGGAGTCAATTTGGGGATCCCACTTAGGTTTCTGACACTAAAATCCTCTGTGACTCATATCATCTGAGTCCCTTTCTAACCGTCTGAAAATGTGCCTAAAAATATCTACACCCTAGTTTGAAGTTTAAGAGGCAAAATGCTACAAAGAGCCAGTATGATGTCTCTCAGGAACAGGTGCTCAGGAACCCATAATTGCTATTAGGTCTATTTATTTTCCAGAAGAAAGAACACATGTTGAATCCATATTTCTCATAGATGACTCACCAGATGATTTTCAAACCTGAAGGAAGGCCAAGAAGTCGCTCTTGTGTCATATTTCACTCAGAAATCATATTGTTGGACTGGTGAGGACGATACAATAGCAACGTCATCACTAAGAGTGGGGAGCTTCTAATTTCCATACGGCCATGTTGACCCCCTTAGCTCAGAGCCACCAGAAAGGGCAGCTGGGGAGGGGGCATCGCCATCACTATGAGTGGGGAGCTTCCCATTTCCACATGGCCATGACGACCCCCTTAGCTCAGGGCCACCAGAAAGGACAGCTGAGGGGGACCACAGGCCAAGGCTGCCAGGTGTGGCTGGGAAAGGCAGAACTCTGACTTAAGGCTCAACTCCTGTCTAGGTTATTATAATGCTCTTCACAAAGAAAGTGCCATTGTGTGTGAGCCCTCATGTAGAAAAGGTTCCGAATTTCCATTGAGATTCCCTCTCTGACCTTTAGGATATGTAGCAAAGTTCCATTTAATTTTTAAACATTGAAGGACTTCCTGGTTTTCTTTTCGGTATGACTGTGCCTCAATTCCCGTGTGGTCTAAGAATAGAATCTAGTTAATTTCAGGGTTTAACATTTGTAGACTTGATTCGTGGCCCCACCTATCATCTATTTGGGTAAAGAGTCTATGACCACTTGAAAATAATGTATTCTGCACTTATTATGGAATGTTCCCTATATGTCAATTAGGTCACATTTTTACCAATGTTTTGTCTGCTTTTTCTGTCAGATATTGAGAAAGGTATATTAAAATCTTCAAACAATGCTACTCTATTCAACATTGCATCGGAGAATCTACCAGTGTTAGAAGGCAAGAGAAACAAAAAGTATAAGAATTGAGGGGATAATTGTGACTATTCACAGATAATACGATTGTGTACATAGAAAATCCAAACCAGTCTATAAATACCCTATTAGAATTAAAAATGCAATTTATAAATTTGAGATGGATTGTAGCTTCCCATTGGACAGTTTCTGAAAGAAAACGTAGAACCTGTCAATCTTGGGGTAGGACATAGGGTGCACTAACCATTTAGAAGAATTCAGTGGGACTTCATAAAAATGTGACATTTCTCCTTATCTTATGACCATAAGAAAAGGAAATAGTGAACCGCAGGCTGGGAAGTAAAGATTTGCAATACACACACTGACAAAGACTTGTGAATAAAGAATTCCTGCTCATCAACCATAAAAAGTCTATTTACAAATGACTACTTCACAAAAGATTGATTGATGGCCAATAAGAACAGGAAAGGGTGCTCTACAGTATTATTTTCAGGAACAGCAAGGCCTTTCCTAAAATGAAAACATACACACAAACCAGTATTCCCTAGATGGATGACGTCCTTATTTCTGAGGACAGCTTGAAGAACAGACTAGCATCAAAGTAAAGTGATGGAATTCCTGACACTCAGAGGATGGACAATTGACCTCAAACTACAGTACAATTTCTAGGCATCATTCGGTCCTCTGAAGGCAGACAACTACCACACCCCTTCCTACAACACACAGGTTGCTTCCCAACCGCTACCATAAAAGAAGAAAATGAGAAACAGATAGACTAGTAGGAATTAGCAAAAATCTCATGTGGGGATTATCCTGAAACACACTGATCACATAACTAATGTAAGGAAGTGTAGGGAACTGACAAGGACAGAGAATCAAGAGGTACTTCTTTGGGAAATGCTGTCTGAAATCGTCACACCTTGGTACTAGCTAATGAGGGCTCTGAGCATACACTAGGGTTTGCTCACATGGGTCTGCAACACCATCGCTGAGGACTGAAACTCTTCAAGACCTCAAAGCTTGCCTGATTGACTATTGGACTAAGAGATTCCCATGTTCTGAAAACAGATACCAACTAATTGAAAGGTTCACCTGGGCTCTCTCGGAGTCCCTACAAGAAGCTGAACCATTCACTGAAAATCAATTACACACACACACACACACACACACACACACACACACAAACACACACACATCTGTCATTTCAGCAATTACGTAAACATTCAAGGTTCTTCCTACCTTTTCTTTTTCACATTGATATTTATACTCACATGAAATGTCATCAATTCTAATGAACACTGATGTCAAAATAGAGATCCATTGACACAATATTCACAAAATGGACTTCCCTGCTGTAATTTTCAATATAGCGTTTTTTAAAGTTCATACATATTTTAGGTTTTTGGTAACTTGTACAGAAGATCAGCATTGAAAAACTCTGAATACTGACAATGAGTTTTAAGCCTGGAGAACAAAAATTGTCCAATTTCATAGATAATAAGGAACCAAAGGGAAAGCATGGAAGCTGTAGTCGAATAATTTTACACATATGCATCCTCTATTATTATACTACTGAAGGGCATGTTTTACTACCACTATACATGCATCAATTGTCTTCCACGTGCACCTGCAAAGTAATAATGAATTACTACAGTAGAATGAAATGTCTGGGAACTACTTGGTGGCATCTATAATGAACAATGAAATTTCGATCTTATATTTGGTGAACTTCCACTTTCTGTCCCTTTAGACAACGTGCCCTAAACAGAAGGGGGAATATACCACGAGAGACTATGGACTCTGGGAAACAAACTGAGGGCTTCAGAGGGGAGAGAGGTGGGGATTAGGATGGGCCAGTGATGGGTATTAAGGAAGGTACGTATTGTATGGAGCACTGGGTGTTATATGCAAATAATGAATCCCGGAACACTACATCAAAAACTAAGGAAATACTGTATAGTGACTAACATATCATAATAAAAATTTATTAGTAGAAAAAAATTAAAGGTAAAAAAAACCCAATACAGCTTTTCTGTTTCAAGAACAATCACAATTGAGAAAAAGCTAACTTCCAATCCGTAAAGCAAAACACAGACAAAGTTCCATTTCACTCCCCTTTATTCACATTCTCTGTGGGTTCTAAGCTATTTCCCTACCTCCTTTCCTGCTGAGCAGGGAGCCCGGGCTCGATCCCAGAATCCTGGGATCATAACCTGAGCCAAAGGCACATGCTTAACTGGCTGAGCCAGCCAGGAGCCCCAGCCATGTTTTTCTTAAGCAAAAGGACACTTTCTCACAATGCCTTCACATGACTTCACATGGTAACAGAGATCTGCATTTGCCTCTAGGAGGTTGCAGATGAAGGCAATTGCAAACTCTCCCAGTGGTTTATCAAATACAATGACCTGCCTTGTGACTGTGAAACTCTTATGAGCCCACGAGAGGGTGCTGTGACACTCAGCTGTGGCTGGGCTGGCACAGAGAACCAAATCCATTTCCCTGCCTGATGTCTGTGAGGAACAGATGCCCCCACTGTGAATGAGACCCTGCCACTGAGCTGTCCAGAGATGGCCATCCTCACGGAGGATGAGGATAAAGGACAATGGCTGAGGAGACCTCATCTGTCTCTTTTATCTTTTCATATTTTTGACAGTGGACAAATCACTGCCTAGGAGTCCTCAACTACCTTAGTCTCAAGTGTGAATGACCAAGAGGTTTTACAAAACACTTAAGATTTTGACCTCACAAATGCCCACAACCACTTACCATAGGGATTCAACATTAAGCAAAGATACTGTTCATTGGAAGAGAGGTCCTGCCCACTGTTGTTTCTCACTTATATGCTCATCTTCCTTACCTCATGGTAACATAACCACCTTGATTCCTGCTTCCATCTTCAGGAAGGCTGATGTGACTTGAAGGGCATTACCCTGACATCATTCGTTCTTAGCAATAAGATGTGGACATTTCCCTAGTCCTACACCCCCAAAGTTGAATCAGAATCAGGATTGAGGAGGCTGATGAGAGTTGAAGGTGTTTTCCTGTACACGGTGGTTTATTACCAATAAGGATGGGTCAGAGTCCTCGAAATTCCAGAACCTTTTCATTAATGCTTCCTACTCGTGAAAGATGATGTACATTGGTCTTTCCCTGTATAGTGTGGTGACTCAGAGAAAAGTGCTTAGCCCTTTCGTCAGACTTCCACGACCACTTTGGGGCTGGCTTCCACATTCACAAAGGATGATGTTAGGGCTAAGAGAGTTCCTGTACACTGTTATTTCTTACAGATAAGTGTATGGCATTTTTGTTACATTGCCAGAACCACTTAGCACCGGGCTTGCCGGCCTCCTGGGGACGAACCCTAACCCTAGGTGGGCCCCCGAGGGGCCCCTCCCAAGGGGCCTGGCACCACAACATTGGGGATTGGGGACCCCCGAGCCCAGCGCCGGAGTCACCCTGCTGCCCCGCAGCAACACGGGCTGCTAGGGGCGCCGCCAGTCTTTCAGGGCGAGAGAACGGGCAGGGCCCTCCAAGCCCCCGGCGAACTTCGAAGGCCCCCCGCGCCAAAACGCTTGGGCCCACACTCCCTGTCGCTAGTGCCCTCACCTCGGCCTGCCCCTCCACCTGCCTCAGAGCTGGCAGAACGGGCCTGCTGGACTCCTGGGGGCTAACACTTACCCTAGGTCGGCCCCCAAGGGGCCCCTCCCAAAGAGCCTGGCACCGCAATGCCGGGGATTTGGGACCCCCGAGCCCCAGTGCTGGACTCACTCTGCCACCCCGCAAGCACCCAGGGCGCTAGGGGCGTTGCCAGTCATTCAGGAAGGGAGAACGGGCAGGGCCCTCCGATCCCCCTGTGACCTTCGAAGGCCCCCCGCGCAAAAACCGTGGCTAGCATGCGCCTGCATCCCAGCGCCCTAACCTCTGCCCACCCCTCCGCTCTCTGCAGAGCTGTCGAATTGTGCCTGCCGGCCTACTGGGGGCTAACCCTAACACTAGGTGGGCCCCTGAGGGGCCGTTCACAAGGGGCCTGGCGCAGCAATGCCACGGATTGGGTACCCTGAGCCCCAGCACCTCACTCAACCTGCTGACACGTCGCCACCCGGTCTGCTAAGGGCGCCTCTGGTCATCAGGGCGGGAGTATGGGCAGGTCCCTCCGAGCCCCCGGCGACCTTCAAAGGCCCCCCACGCCAAACTCAGGGGCCCACACTCCCGCTCACCATCGCACTCACCTCGGCCCGACCATCCCCTCATGGCACAGCAGGCGTTTCGGGCCTGCTGGCCTACTGTGGTCTAACCCTAACCCTAACCCCTAACCCTAACCCTAACCCTAAACCCTAACCCTTACCCTAACCCTAACCCTAACCATAACCCCTAAACCTTAAATCCTAAACCCTAACCCTAACACTAATCCCTAAACCTTAATCCCTAACCCTAAACCCGAAAGCCTAAATCCTAAACCCTAACCCTAACCGCTAACCCCAAACCCCAAACCATAACCCTAAACCCTAAACCTACCCCGACCCCTACCCTACCCCCAACCCTACCCCTAACCCTGCACCTTCAGCTAACCCTACCCTAACCCGTGCTCTAACCCATACACTAACCCGTACCCTATCCCTAACCCGGACTCTAACCCATACCCTAACCCGTACCTAACCCTAACATGTACCCTAACCTGTACCCTAACCCTAAACCGTACCCTATCCCTAAAATGTTCCCTAACTCGTATCCTATCTCTAACCCTAAACCTTAACCAAACCCGTACCATAACCCTAACCCATACCCTAACCCTAAACCGTACCCTAAACCATACCCTAACCCGTACCCTAACCCATATGCTAACCCGTACCCTATCCCTAACCCGGACCCTAACCCATACCCTAACCCGTCCCTAACCCTAACATGTACCCTAACCCATACCCTAACCCTAAACCCTACCCTATCCCTAACCTGTTCCCTAACTCGTATCCTAACTCTAACCCTAAACCGTAACCAAACCCGTACCATAAACCTAACCCGTACCCTAACCCTAAACCATACCCTAAACTGTACTCTAACCCGTACGCTAACCCGTACCCTAAACCGTACCCTAACCCATACCCTAAACCGTACCTAACGCTTACCCTAACCCGTACACTAACCCTAACCCATACCCTAACACTAACCCGAACTCCAACCCTAACCCTAACCCTAAACCCAAACCCTAATCCCTAACCCGTATCCTAAACCTTAATCCATACCCTAACCAATAACCCCTAACCTGTAAACCCTAAAGCCAACCTCAACCCGTAGCCTCACCTTACCCTAACCCTAACCCCTACCCTCACCCGTACCCTAACAGTAACCCATACCCTAACCCTAACCCGTACCCTAATCTGTACCCTAACCCTGGGGATTGGGTCCACCTGAACCCCACCACGGGACTCAGCCTGCCACCCCACAGGAAACCATGCCCCTTGGGGCGCCACAGAGCATCCCGTGCAGGAGAACTGGTAGGGCCCACCTGAGCTCCTAGCGATCCTCAGCGGCCCCCTACACCCCAACCCTGATGCCCACGCTCATCCCGCCCCACGCCTTCCCTTCAGCCTGCCACCGAGCTCGTCGCAAAGCCAGCAGATCAGGCCTGCCGGGTTCCTGGGGCGTAGCCCTGACCTTAGGTCAGCTGGGGAGGGCCCTCCCACGGGGCCCGGGCCGGAGCCCCGGGGACTGGGGACACCTGAGGCCCACTGCAGGACAAAGACTGCCACCCCGCAGGAAACTGTGCCTCTTGGGGCTCTATGGAGCATACAGGGCTCGAGAACCTGGGGAGGCCCCCGGAGCCTGTCCTCACGTTTGGCAGACCCCATGCCCCAACCCTGAGGCCCATGCTCACTCTCCCCCATGACCTCATCTCAGCCCTACACGGAGCTCGCCGCACAGCCTGCAGATTGGCGCTGCTGGTCTCCTAGACCCTAACCCTTACCCTAGGTTGGCCACAGAGGGGCCCCTCCCCAGGGTCCTGGCACCCCACTCTGGGGGATTGGGGACACCCAAGCCCCACTGTAGGACTCAGCCTGCAGCCCACAGGAAACTGTACCATTTTGGGGCACAACAGAGCATTCAGGGCAGGAGAATTGGGGCACCCCCTGAGAGCCCCTGCTGGTGAACTCTGACATTTGTGGGCCCTTCTGGATGAAACCCCAAGGCTCACATTCACCCGCCCTTGTGCCCTCATCTCACTCGGCCTGGGAGTTCTCTGAGCACTGGGCAGTTCAGACCTGCTGTCTCTTGAGGCCTAACCTAACCCTGGGTCTTCTGCTGAGGGTCCCCTCCCCGTTTGCCTGCCTCCAAGGCACCAGGCATTGGGCTCACCTCTGCACGACTAGAGGACTCAGCCTGCCCCACAGCAGGAAACTGTCCGTTTGGGGCTACAGCAAGGATTCATAGCAGGAAAATCGGAGGCCCCTCTTAGCCCATCCCAGGGAACCCCCACTTTGAGAGATCTCCCCGGATCCAATTAGTAGCTTCACACTGACCTTTAAACTTGCTCTCCAAGGAGATCTTTTGAAATTCTCCACACTTCCAATGGAGGGCATCATCCAGCTCCGGTGCCTTACCCAGCTTTAGGTCTTGAGATGGATTAAAATGGGAAGTTATTTCACTGATGACGATGTACTGGTGACCAAAAGATACATGCATAAATGCTTCATATCACTTGGCTTCAGGGAAATGCAAATCTAAACCCCTATAGATGCCATAGCACACGAGGCCAAATATCTAAAAATAAGAAGACATGAAACTACACATGTTGGAGAGGATGTGGAGAAACGGGAACCCTCTTACACCCCTGTATGAATGCAGTCCGGTACACCACTCTTGAAAATGGTACGGAGTTTCCTCAAGAAGTTATAAATAAAGCTACCCTATGTCCCAGCAATTGCACTACTGGGTATTTACCCCAAAGAGACAGAGGTAGTGAAGACGGGACACATGCACCCCAGTGTTCATAGCAGCAATATCCATAATAGACAAACTGTGGAAGGAGTGCAGATGACCATGGATAGATGAATGGATAAAGAAGATGTGGATCATATATACAATGGAATATTACTCAGCCATCAGAAAGGATGAGTACTTACCATCACACCGACCTGGGTGGAGCTGGAGGGTATTATGCTGAGTGGAATAAGCCAATGAAAGAAAGGCAATGATCATATGCTTTCACTCCTATGTGGAATATCAGAAACAAGGATGAAGACCATAGGGGAAGGAAGGGAAAATAGAATGGGAAGTCATCAGAGAGGGAGAAAACCCATGATAGACTCTTAACTATCGCAACAAACTGATGATTGTGGGAGGAGAAGTTTGGGGGGGGTAACTGGGTGAGTAGCATTAAGGAGGCCACACGATACAATGAGCACTGGGTGATACACACGACTGAAAATTTATTGAAGACTACATCTGAAACTACTGGTGTACTGTAAGTTGGCTAATTGAATTTAAATTAAAGAATAAAAGACCTCGAATAAAAAATCCTAAACATTTGTATGGAACCACTAAAGATTCCGAACAGACAGTGCAATGTGGAAAAGAAAAACAAAGCTGGAGGACTCACCATTTCAGATTTCAGGTTATACTACAAAGCTGCAGTCATCCTAACAAGACAGTACGGCACAAAAATAGACACAGCGACCAAAGGAACAGGATACAAGTTCAGACAGAAACCCACAATTATGTGGTCCATGAATCTTCCACAAACCAAACAACGATATCAAAAGGGAAAAGGACAGTCTCTACAACAAATGGTGTTGGGTAAACCAAACAGCTAAGCACAAAAGAATGAAATTAGACTGCTTTCTTACACAATACAGACAAACACAAAACAGTTTCAAGACCTCAATATGAGACCTGAATCCATAAATATCCTACAGGAGGGAAGACAGTAACTTCTTGACATGGACCATACCAACGTTTTTCTGGACTGTGTCCTGAGGCAAAGGAAATGAAAGCAAAAATAAACTATTGGGAATACAGCAAAATAAAACGTTTCCACACGGCAGAAGAACAATGAAAACGTAAAAATAATAAGACAACCTACTCAAAGGGAAAAGATATTTGCAATGATCATATGCAATTAAGGGATAGTGTCCAAAACATATAGAACTGATACTACCTGAACACAAAAAAACATATAATCCAGTTAAAAAATAGGCAGAAGACATGGACAGACATTTCTCCAAAGAAGAGATACAAATGGCCAACAGTCCCATGAAAGGATGTTCACCATCACGCATCATCAGGAAAATATAAATCCAAAGGACAATGCGGTATTACATCAAACCTGTCAGAATGGCTAACATCAAAAGCACAACAAAGAGCAGGTGTTGGGAGGATGTGGATAAAGGGGAATCCTTGGGAACTGTGGGTGGGAATGCAAACTGTGGTGGCCACCGTGGAAAACAGTATGAAGGTTCCTCAAAAAATTAAATATAGAACTACTCTATGATCCAACAATCACTCTACTGGTATTTCCCCAAAGGCTAGGAAAACAGTAACTTAAAAGGATACGTGCACCCCTATGTTTCTTGCAGCATTATTTACAATATCATAATATGGAAGCAACCCAAGTGTCTGTAGAAAAATTGACAAATGAAATGACAGATGTGTGTATTCACACACACACACACACACACACACACACACTCACACACACTCACACACACACACACTGGAGTATTACTCCGCTTGAAAAAGAATGAAACCTTGCCATTTGCAGCCACAAGATGGAGCTAGAGAGTATTATCCTAACTGAAATCAGTCAGTCAGAGAAAGACAAATCCCATAAGATGTCACTCTTATGGAGAATTTAAGAAACAAACAAAAATAAATAAATAAAAGAGAAAAGGAGACACACCAAAATACAAACTCTTAACAAGAGAGAACAAACGGATGGTTACCAGAGAGGAGGTGAATAGAGGGATGAGTGAAATAGATGAAGCAGATTAAGAGGACACTTTTCTAGATGACCACTGAGTAATATATAGAATTACTGAATCACTCTCTTGTACACCTGAAATGAATGTAACACTGTATGTTAGCTCTACTGGAATTAAAATAAATTTTTTAAAAAGAATTTTCTTTCAGGAATCTCTTTGAAAAAGCTTTTCCTGTGCAATGTGCTTAAGCCCTACTTGGGAGGATTCACTCTACAATAATTATGCACTCTATGCCTCGAATTCAGATTTCACTGAGTTCTTACTCTGGATCCCAGGCCACGGGAGCCATGGTCCTTTTCTGTCCAGGCTCAGCACATATGCATTCAGGATTGGAAGTAGAGACACATGTCACTTCACAGTCCAGAAAGCTATTATTGTCTCTGTTTCAGTGTGAGAGAGTCACAGACTTTGGACAGGTTTCAGAGCAGGTATATTATGGATCCTGGATCTCTACTTCAATGTTCATTGCCTGGATCCATTTGGCTAATAGGTTCCCTGTGGATGGGCTTGCTTCCAAGCACATACATGGAAGATGCAAAGGTGGGTGGGCTTGGTGCGGGACAGGAAGAAGACCAAAAGTAGACAAGAGCCCGACCCCTCCCCT
Organism: Ursus arctos; assembly: GCF_023065955.2. Classification (NCBI taxonomy): domain Eukaryota; kingdom Metazoa; phylum Chordata; class Mammalia; order Carnivora; family Ursidae; genus Ursus; species Ursus arctos. The sequence goes on from NW_026622986.1 coordinate 212,218, forward strand.
GATCCAGGAACTGCTACAGGAGAGGGTATGTGAGGTAGAATCCATGCGAAACTCCAAGGTCACCAGCTGAACACAGGAGGCATAGGTCAAGGGATCTGGAGATGCAGGGGTTGAAGGCTGCTCTGAGCTACCTCTGGGAGGAAGGGAGTGAAGGAATGAGGAGACACTGCCTGCCCCTGGCCCATGCCAGCTGCCCACCACTCCAACACGCATCAGTCTATGAGCTGACACAGCCTGGGCTAAGGATGGGCTGGCTCAGATCCTTCCATTCTTAGTGGGACAGCTGGCCCCAGGGCTCAGAGACATGCTGAGGGAGATGAGAGGGAAAGCTGCCCCACCCAGGTCATCCCCTCCATGAGCAGACAGCCCTTCAGAACTGCTTAAAAAAAAAACCACTAACTGGGTTGAAAGACATGCCATGGATGAACTAAGGCATAGAGATATGTAAAATGACATTCATTTTTAAGTTCAGAGCTATCATCTCAGGAAGTGGGGAGAGCTTCCCTGAAGAAGACTGAGGGGAGGGCAGGCCATGCTGAGAAGGGAGACATGGCTCTCCTGATTGGGGACCTGCAGCCCCCTTCCAGGGCAGGGCATCATCCTCGCAACATACGAGATCCATGCAAGTGTTCCATCAGGGCCAGATGTTTGTCTCGAGAAGGCTACCCTGGCATCGGACTGCACAGGGCACCAGGGACGAGGGCCAGATGGAGGAAGGACAATACCCCAGAGGCCATGGGGCAAGAGCAGAGGCACATGACCTTGAAGATGATGATGAAAAGCAGGAGGTGGCAGCATGGAGCCGGCCCAAAAGTGCCATGGGAGCAGTGCCCACAGCTACACTGACTGGGTGCCTTCTGTGCCTGGTGTGGCTGACTTCAGTGGGCTCCAGACTAGTCCTGACCACAACTCTAGGAAGTGTGTACCACCCCCGGCCTCCTCTCCCCTTGCAGCTGCTAGGAATCACGGTCAAAGACCCTGGTCAGCTTTCGTGGAAACCAAGCAGTGGCTCCCCCGCACACTGCACCTCTGGTGGTGGTCCAGTGCGACCCTCGTGCCTGGCCAGACACTGATGTCTACCTGTCTCCACACAAATCTACAGACAGGAGGGTGTCCCTGAATTCCACAGCACCTGATGAGACAGATCCACAGAACCCAACACCCAGTGGGTCACCTGGGACCACAAGTATGGTCATGGAGCTCACCATACCCTATTTCTGTCACTTCCCACAGAAAGCCTGGTTCTGATTCCCCACAATACCATACATCCTGGTTGCTGACCTGGGGTCATTGCATGACCTCACATGGCACCTTTCTTTTAGAGAAGGCTATGCCTACACCTCTTAGAAAATATTTCTAATGAAGTACAAGTCCATCAGGACTACGGTGAATGGTAGCACACAGCCTGCATGGTAGTAGTCAGTAATTCTAATAAGGGTTAACCCCAACCCCCGTCTCACAAAACCTTCCTCCGTCCCCACGGAACTCATGGTTTGCCCTCAGAAAACCCTCCAGGAAACAAACCTTTCATCTGAATGCTCTCTTTACCTACTGCTTTAAATCTTGTCCATCCACAATGATATGAAACTAGAAATCAGTCTCAAGAAAAAATGGGAGAGTCAAAAATAGGTGGAGATTGGGGGGCCTGGGTGGTTCAATCTTAAGGATCTGCCTTCAGCTCAGGTCGTGATCCCAGGATCCTGGGATCTAGCCCAGAATCAGGCTCCTTGCTCAGTGGGAAGCCTGCTTCTCCCTCTCCCAACCCCCTGCTTGCATTCCGTCTCTCGCTGTCTCACTCTCTGTCAGATACTTAAATAATCTTAAAAAAATATGTGGAGATTTAACAACATGCTACTGAACAACCAACAGTCAAAGAAGAAAAAAAAAATTAGAAGTACCTGGTAACTGATGAAAAAGACAACTTACAAAAACTTATGGGATGCAGCAAAAGTAGCTTTATGGGGGACATTCATAGAAATTCAAGCCTTCATCAATCCATGAGAATGCTCTCCAATAAACAACCTGATTTATGTGGTAAAGAAATAGAAAATAGAACAACAAACAAAGCCCCAAATTAGTAGAAATAAGGAAATAACAAAAAGGAATGCATAAATAAATCCAACAGAGACTAAAAAGACAAAAAAATAAAAAACATGAAAATGAGAGCTGCCTTTTTTGGAAAGATAAACAAAACTGACAAACTTAGCTAGACTCACCAAGAAAGACAGAGGACTCGAATACAATCAGGAAAGAAAGATATTGGATTCCTTTATCATATCAAAATCCAAAGAACTCTTCAAACATAGACACAACAACTTCTTGCAAGATAGGTCTCTAAAGGCAAAGGAAATAAAAGCAAAAATGAACTTCATCAAGATAAAAAGCTTCTGCACGGCAAAGCAAACGATCAACAAAACAAAAAGGCAACCTATGGAATCGAAGAAGATATCTGCAAATGATATTACAGATAAAGGGCTGGTATCCAAGATCTATAAAGAACTCCTCAAACTCGACACCCAAAAATGAGCAGAAGACACAAAGAGATACTTCTCCAGAGAAGACATACAAATGGCCAACAGACACATGAAAAAAGGCTCCACATCACTTGCCATCAGGCAAATACAAATCAAAACGACAATGAGATACCACCATACACCAGTTAGAATGGTTAAAATTAACAAGGCAGGGGGCACCTGGGTGGCACAGTGGTTTAGCGTCTGCCTTCGGCTAAGGGGGTGATCCTGGCTATATGGGATCGAGCCCCACATCAGGCTCCTCCGCTATGAGCCTGCTTCTTCCTCTCCCACTCCCCCTGCTTGTGTTCCCTCTCTCGCTGGCTGTCTCTATCTCTGTGGAATAAATAAATAAAATCTTGAAAAAAATTAACAACACAGGAAATAAAAAAAAGTCAGAGAGGATGTGGAGAAAGGGGACTAGCATTAAAGTAAAGTGATGGAATTCCTGACACTCAGAGGATGGAAAATTGACCTCAAACTACAGTACAATTTCTAGGCATCATTTGGTCCTCTGAAGGCAGACAACTACCATACCCCTTCCTACACCACACAGGTTGCTTCCCAACTCCTACCATAAAAGAATAAGATGAGAAACAGATAGGACTAGTAGGAAATAGCAAAAATCACATGTGGGGATTATCCTGAAACACACTGATCACATGCTTAACTGGCTGAGCCAGCCAGGAGCCCCAGCCATGTTTTTCAGGATTGAGGAGGCTGATGAGAGTTGAAGGTGTTTTCCTGTTCACGGTGGTTTATTACCAATAAGGATGGGTCAGAGTCCTCGAAATTCCAGAACCTTTTCATTAATGCTTCCTACTCGTGAAAGATGATGTACATTGGTCTTTCCCTGTATAGTGTGGTGACTCAGAGAAAAGTGCTTAACCCTTTCGTCAGACTTCCACGACCACTTTGGGGCTGGCTTCCATATTCACAAAGGATGATGTTAGGGCTAAGAGGGTTCCTGTACACTGTTATTTCTTACAGATAAGTGTATGGCATTTTTGTTACATTGCCAGAACCACTTAGCGCGGGGCTTGCAGGCCTCCTGGGGAGGAACCCTAACCCTAGGTCCGCCCCCAAGGGGCCCCTCCCAAGGGGCCTGGCACCACAACGCCGGGGATTGGGGATCCCTGAGCCGCAGTGCGGGACTCTCCCCATCGCCCCACCGGCAATGGAGCTGCTAGGGGCGCCACTGGTTATTCAGCCAGGAGAAGGGGCAGGGCCCTCCAAGCCATGGCAACATTCAAAGGCCCAGGGCGCCAAAATGCTGGTGCCCACGCTCCCACTCGCCAGCGCCCTCACCTTGGCCCGCCCCTCCGCTCACCACACAGTGGGCGGATCGGGCCTGCCGGCCTCCTGAGGGCTAACCCTAACCCTAGGTCGGCCCCCCAGGGGCCCCTCCCAAGTGGCCTGGGGCCGCAATGCTGGGGATGGGGACCCCGAGCCCAAGTGCCGGACTCGCCCTGCTGCCCTTCAGCCACCCAAGCCTTAGGTGCCCCACCGGTCATTCAGAGCGGGAGAACGGGCAGGTCCTCCGAGACGCCACTGACCTTCAAAGGCACCCCAAGCTAAAACGCTTGGGCTCATGCTCAGTCTCGCCAGCGCCCTTACCTCAGCCAAACCCTCCACATGCCGAACAGGCGCGGATCGGGTCTACCGGCCTCCTGGGGGCTAACCATAATGCTAGATCGACCCCGAGTGGCCTCTCCCAAGGGGCCTGGTGCCGCAACACCGGGGATTTGGGATCCCGAGCCTCAGCACCTGACTCACCCTGCTGCCCAGCCACCACGCGGGGGCTTGGGGTGGTGCCCTTCATTCAGGGCGGGAGAACGGGCAGGGCCCTCCGAGACATGGCGACCTTCGAAGGCCCCTCGTGCCAAAACGCCCAGGGCCACCCTTCCACTCACCAGCGCCCTCACCTTGGTCCGCCACTCCGCTCTCCACACAGCTGGCGAATAAGGCCCGCCGGCCTCCTACGGGCTAAACCTAACCCTAGGTTGGCCCCCGAGGGGCCCCTTCCAAGGGGCCTGGCGCCACAAGTGCGGGATTGGGGACCCCCAAGCCCCAGCACAGGATGCAACTTGCCACCCCACCCCACCCGGGCCGCTAGGGGCGCCGACGTTCATTCAGGGTGGGAGAAAGGGCAGGGCCCTCCGAACCCTCGCAGACCTACGAAGCCGCCCCAAACCAAAACGCTTGGGCCCAGGCTCATGTTCACCAGCACCCTCACCTCGGCCCAACTCTCTGCTCGACGCACAGGCGGTGTTTCCAGCCTGCTAGAATCCTGGGGGCTAACCCTAACTGTAGGTCGGTCCCCGAGAGGCACTTCCAAGTGCCTTGCGCAGCAAGGCTGGGGATGGGGACTCCGAGCCCAAGTGCCAGACTCACCCTGCTGCCTTTCAACCACTGGAGCCGCGAGGGGCCCCGCCTGTCATTCAGAGCAGGAGAATGGGCAGGTCCCTCGGAGCCGTCGCTGACCTTCGAAGGCCCCCTGTGCTAAAAAGCTTGGGCTCATGCTCAGTCTCGCCAGTGCCCTCACCTCGGCTGAACCCTCCGCATGCCCCACATCCGCTGATCGGGTCCACCGGCTTCCTGGGGGCTAGCCGTAACCCTAGATCGACCCCCGAGGGCCCATGCCAAGGGGCCTGGTGCCGCAACGCCAGGGATTGGGGACCCCGAGGCTCAGCACATGACTCACCCTGCCGCCCAGCTGCCACCCCGGGGGCTTGGGGTGCTGCCTTTCATTCAGGGCGGTAGAATGGGCAGGGCCCTCCAAGACATGGTGACCTTCGAAGGCCCCCCACACCAAAACGCCCAGGCCCATGCTCCCAATCACCAGCGCCCTCACTGCGGTCCGCCACTTCACTCTTCACACAGGTTGCGAATAGGGCCTGCCGGCCTCCTGGGGCTAAACCTAACCCTAGGTTGGCTCCTGAGGGGACCCTCCCAAGGGGTCTGGCGTCACAACGCTGGGGATGAGGACCCCAAGCCACAGCGCCAGACTCACCCTGCCACCCAACCGCCAACAGAGCTGCTAGGGGCGCCGCTCTTTATTCAGGGCAGGAAAATGGGCAGGGCTCTCCTAGCCATGGCAACATTCTAAGGCCCAGCGCACCAAAATGCTGGGGCCCACGCTCCCGCTCGCCATCGCCCTCAACTCAGCCCACAACTCCGCTCCTCGCACAGCTGGCGGATCGGGCCTGCCGGCCTACTGGGCGCTAACCCTAACCCTAGGATGGCCCCTGAGGGTCCCTTCCTAAGGGGCCTAGCGCCGCAACACCGGGGATTGGGACCCCCAAGCCCCAGCGCGGGATGCACCCTGCCGTCCCGCCCCCCACGGGCCGCTAGGGGCGCTGCCATTCATTCAGGGTGGGAGAACTGGCAGGGCCCTCCGAGCCCCCGCCGACCTTCGAAGGCCCCCGCGCTAAAATGCTTGGGGTCATGCTCAGGCTCGCCAGCGCCCTCACCTCGGGGCAACCCTCCACGTGTTGCACAGCCACTGCTCGGGTCCACCGGCCTTCTGGGAGCTAAACGTAACCCTAGATTGACCCCCGAGCGGCCCCCTCCCAATAGGCCTGGCGCCGCAACACCAGGGATTGGGGACTCCCGAGCACCAGCGCAGGACTCACCCTGCCGCCCAGCTGCCACCCGGCGTCTTGGGGTGCTGCCTTTATTCAGGGAGGGAGAAAGGGCAGGGCCCTCCGAGACAAGGTGACCTTCAAAGGCCCCCGCACCAAAATGCCCGGGCCCACGCTTCCGCTCCACAGAGACCTCACCTCGACCCACCACTCCTTTCGCCGCAAAGCTGGCGGATTGAGCCTGCTGGCGTCCTAGGGTCTGACCCTAACCTTGGGTCGGGCCCCCGAGGGCCCCCTCCCAAGGGGCCTGGTGCCACAACGCGGTGGATTGGGGACCCCCGAGCCCCAGCGCCGGACTCACCTGCCGCCCTGCCGCCACCCGGGCCGCTAGGGCGCCGCGGGTCTTTCAGGTGGGAGAACTGGCAGTGCCTTCCGTTTCCCCTGCGACCTTCGAAGGCCCCCCGCTCAAAAAAGTTGGCTACCACGCTCCTGCTCGCCAGCGCCCTCACTTCGGCCCAACCCTCTGTGTGCCGCACAGCGCTGATTGGGTTCACCAGCCTCCTGTTGGCTAACCGTAACCCTAGATCGACGCCCGAGGGGCCCTTCCCAAGGGGCCGGGCGCCACAACGCCGGGGATTGGGGATCCCGAGCCTCGGCACCTGACTCACCCTGCCACCCAGCCGCCACCCGGGGGTTTGGGGTGCTGCCGTTCATTCAGGGCGGGAGAACGGCCAGGGCCCTCTGAGACACGGTGACCTTCAAAGGCCCCCCGTGCCAAAACACCCGAGCCCACACTCCCGCTCACCAGCGCCCTCACCTCGGTCCGCCACTCCAGTCTCCACACAGCTGGCGAATAGGGCCTGCCGGCATCCTAGGGGCTAAACCTAACCCTAGGTTGGCCCCCGAGGGGCCCCTCCCAAGAGGCCTGGCGCCGCAACACCGGGGATTGGGGACTCCCGAGCCCCAGCGCTGGACTCACACTGCTTCCCTGCCGCCACCTGGGCCGCTAGGGTCGCCGCCGATCATTCAGGGCAGGAGAACGGGCAGGGCCTTCTGAGCCACCGGCGACCATCGAAGACCCCCCGGGCCAATGTGCCTGGTCCCAAGGCCCTGCACTCCAGCGCGCTCATCTCGAACCACCCCTCCGCTGGTCGCAGAGCCAGCGGATCGGTCCTGCCAGCCTCCTGGGTGCTAACTCAAACCGTAGGTCAGACCCCAAGGGACCCATCCCAAGGGGCATGGCGCCGCAACGTCAGGGATTGGGGACCCCGGAGAACAAGCGATGACTCACCCTTCCGCCCCGCCGCCACACGGTCCGCTACGGGCGCCTCATTACATTCGGTGCGGGAGAACAGGCAGGGCCCTCCTAGCCCCTGTCGTCCTTCAAAGGCCCACCACGCCAAAACGCTTGGGCCCACACTCCTGCTCGCCTGCGCCCTCACCTCGGCCTTCCCCTCCACTCGCTGGACAGCCGGCGGATCAGGCCTGCCGGCCTCCTGGAGGCTAACCCTAACCCTAGGTCGGCTCCCAAGAGGCCTGGCACCGCAACGCCGGGGATTGGGTACCCCTGAGCCCCAGCGCCAGACTCAACTTGCTGCCCCCAGGCCACCCGGGCCGCTAGAGGCGCCGCGCGTCGTTTAGGGCGGGAGATTGGGCAGGCCCCTCTGAGCCTCTGGTGACTTTCGAAGGCCCCCGCGCCAAAACGCTTAAGCCCATGCTCCCGCTCACCAGCGCCCTCACCTCGGCCTGCCCCTCTGCATGCCGCACAGCCAGCGGATTGGGCCTGCCGGCCTCCTGGGGGCTAACACTAACCCTAGGGCCGCCCCCGAGGGGACCCTCCGAAGGGGCCTGGGACCGCAACGCCGGGTTGGGGACCCCCGAGCCCCAGCGCCGGACTCACCCTGCCCCCCCACCGCCACCCGGGCTGCTTGGGGCGCCGCCGGTCATTCAGGGCGGGAGAACGGGCAGGGCCCTCCGAGTCTTCGGCAACCTTCGAAGGCCCCCCACGCCAAAATGCTTGGGCCCACGCTCCCGCTCGAAGCGCCCTCACCTCGGGTCGCCCTTCCACTCGCCGCACAGCGGGTGATCGGGCCTGCTGGCATCCTGGGTGCTAACCCTAAACCTAGGTCGACCCCCGAGGGGCCCCTCCTAAGTGGCCTTGCACCGCAACGCCGGGGATTGAGGACCCATGAAACCCAGCATCGGACTCACCGTGCCTCCCCATCACCACCTGGGCCACTATGGGCGCCGTCGGTCTTTCAGGACAGGAGGATGGGCAGGGCCCTCCAAGCCCCTGACGACCTTAAAGGCCCCCCACGCCAATACACTTGGGCGCACGCTCTCGCTCGCCAGCGACCTCACCTCGGCTCACCCCTCCACTCACTGCACAGCCAGTGGATTGGGCCTGCAGGCCTCCTGGGGGCTAACACTAACCCTAGGTCGGCCCCAGAGGGGCCTCTCCCAACAGGCCTGATGCCAGAACTCCCGTGATTTTGGACCCCCAAGCCCCAGCGCCGGACTCACCCTGCCGCCCCACCTCTACCTGGGCCACTAGGGGTGCCGCCGGTCATTCAGGGCGGGAGAATGAGCAGGGCCCTCCAAGCCCCCTGCGACATTCGAAGGGCCCCCACCCCAAAACGCTTAGGCCCACGCTCCTTCTCGCCAGCGCCCTCAGCTCGGCCCGCGCCTCCCCTCGCAGCACAGCTGGCGGATCGGGCCTGCTGGCCTCCTGGGGGTTAACCCTATCCATAGGTCGGCCCACAAGGGCCCCTCTCAAGGGGCTTGGCGCTGCAACGTGGGGATTGGGGACCCCCAAGCCCCTGAGCGGGACTCAACGTGCGGCCCTGCCTCCACCCTGGCTGATAGGGGCACCGCCGGGTATTCAGGGCGGGAGAACGGACAGGGCCCTCAGAGCACCCTGAGACATTCGAAGGCTCCCTGCGCCAAAACGCTTGGGCCCACGCTCCTGCTCGCCAGCAGCCTCACCTCGGCCCACCCCTCCGCTCACCGCACAGCTAGCTGATCGGGCCTGATGGCCTCCTGGGAGCTAACCCAAATCATACATCGGCCCCCGAGGGGCCCCTCCCAAGGGGCCTGGCACCTCCACGCCGGGGCTTGGGGACCCCCGAGCACCAGCGCAAGACTCACCCTGCCGCCTCACCGCGACCCAGCCCGCTAGGAGCGCCGTCCTCATTCAGGGCGGGAGAACGGGAGGGGACCTCCAAGACACCAGCAACCTTCGAAGCCCCCCCCCCATGCCAAAACGCTTGGGCCCACGCTCCCGATCACCAGCGCCCTCACCTCGGCCCGCCCCTCCGCCCCACGCACAGCGGGCGGATCCTGCCTGCCGGCCTCCTGGGTGCTAAACCTAACCCTAGGTCGGCCACCCAGGGGCCCCTCCCAAGGGTCCTGGTGCTGCTTCACCGGGGATCGGGAACCTCAAGCCCCAGAGCCAAACTCACCCTACCGCAATTCTGCCACCCGGGCCGCTAGGAGCACTGCCAGTCATTCAGGGCAAAAGAAGGGGCAGGGCCTTCCGAGGCCCCGGTGGCCTTCAAAGGCTCCCCGTGCCAAAACGCTGGTGCCCACGATCCCGCTCCCCAACGCCCTCACCTCAGCCCCGCCTTCCTCTCCCCAGACAGTGGGCGGATCCCACCTGCCGGCCTCCTGGGGGCTAACCCTAACCCTAGGTCGGCCACCCAGGGGCCCCTCCCAAGGGTCCTGGTGCCGCTTCGCTGGGGATCGTGTACCCCAAGCCCCAGAGCGAGACTCACCCTGCTGCAACGCCGCCACCCGGCCCGCTAGGGGCACCGCTGGTCATTCAGGGCTGGAGAATGGACATGGCCCTGGAGAAACCGGCGACATTTGAAGCCTCCCGCGCCAAAATGCAGGGGCCCACGCTCCCACTCGCCAGTGCCTTTACCTCGGCCCGCCCACCTCTCACCGAACAGACAGAGGATTGGGCCTGCTGGGTTCCTGGGGCCTAACCGAAACCCTAGGTCAGCCCCGTAGGTCACATCCCAAGGGCCTGGCTCTGCAATGCTTGGGATTGGTGACTCAGAGCCCCAGAGCAGGACTCACCCTGGTGCACTGTCACCACCCAGGGCGCTAGGGGCGCTGACGTTCATTCAGTGTGGGAGAACTGGCAGGGCTCTCCAAACCCCCACCGACCTTTGAAGGCGGCCCGAAACAAAACACTTTGGCCCAGGCTCATGTTCACCAGCACCCTCACCTCGGCCAAACTCTCTGCTTGACGCAAAGGTGGTGTATTGGGCCTGCCGGCCTCCTGGGTGCTAACTATAACCATAGGTTGCACCCCGAGGGGCCTTCCCAAGGGGCCTGGCGTCGGAACGCTGGGCATGGGGACCCCGAGTACAAGTGCCGGACTCACCCTGCTGCCCTTCAGGCACCCGAGCCGTTAGGGGCCCACCGGTCAATTGGGGCAGGAGAACGGGCAGGGCCCTCTGAGCCGCCTCTGACCTTTGAAGGCCCCCCGTGCTAAAACGCTTCGGCTCATGCTCAGGTTTGCCAGCGCCATCACCTGGGCCCAACCCTCCGCGTGCTGCACAGCCGCTGATCGGGTCCACCGGCCTCCTGGGGGCTAACTGTAACCCTAGATCGACCCCGAGCGGCGTCTCCCAAGGGGCCTGGCGCCGCAAGGCTGGGGATTGGGGACCCCGAGCCTCAGCACTGGACTCACCCTGATGCCGAGCCACCGCCCAGGGGCTTGCGGTGCTGCCGTTCATTCAGGGTGGGAGAACGGGCAGGGCGCTCCGAGACACGGCGACCTTCAAAGGTTCACCACACCAAAACGCCCGGGCCCACGCTTCCGCTAGCCAGCGCCCTCACCTCGGACAGCTGCTCCGCACACCGCACAGCCAGTGGATCTTGACCTGCCAGCCTCCTCGGGATAACCCTAACCTGTGGTCAGGCCCCAAGGGGCCCCTCCAAAGGGGCCTGGTGCTGCAACGCTGGGCATTGGGGACCCCCGAAGCCCAGCGCCGGACTCACCCTGCTGCCCCTATGCCACCCGGGCCTTGAGTGGCGCCACCGGTCATTCAGGGAAGAACCCGCAGGGCCCTCCAAACCCCTGGCGACTTTCGAAGGCCCAACACGTCAAAACCCTTGGGCCCACGCTCCCGCTCGCCAGCGCCCTCACCTCGGCCCTCCGCTCGCCCACCACACAGCCAGTGGATCTGGCCTGCTGGCCTCCTGGGGGCTAACCCTAACCCTAGGTCGGCCCCGAGTGGACCCTCCCAGGTGGCCTGGCGCCGCAATGCCAGGGATTTCGAACCCCCGAGCCCCAGTGCCGCACTAACCCTGCCGCCCCGCCACACCCGGGCCGCGAGTGGTGCCGCAGGTCATTCAGGGCGAAAGAATGGGTAGGGCCCTCCGAGCCCCTGGTGACTTTCGTAGGCACCCATGTCGAAACGCTTTGGCCCATGCTCCCGCTCACCAACGCCCTTACCTCGGACCGCTGCTCTGCACACTGCACAGCCAACCGATCGGGGCTGCTGGCCTCCTGGGGTCTAACCCTAACCCTAGGTCAGTCCCCGAGGGGCACCTCACAAGGGGCCTGGCACCACAACGCCGGGGATTGGGGACCCCTGAGCACCGGCACCGGACTCACCCTGCCGCCCTGCCACCTCCTGGGCCGCTAGGGGCACCGCCGGTCATTCAGGATGGGAGAACGGTCAGGGCCCTCCGAGCCCCGGCAAACTTTGAAGGCCCCCCGCTCCAAACGCTTAGGCCCACGCTCCCGCTCACCAGTGCCCTCTCCTTGGCCCGCTGATCAGCTCACCGCACAGCCAGCAAATAGGGCCTGCTGGCCTCCTGGGGGCTAACCCTAAGCTTAGGTCGGCCCCCGAGTGGACCCACCCAAGGGGCCTAGTTCCGCAAGCCAGGTAATGTGGACCCCCGAGCCCCAGTGCCGGACTCACCCTGCCACCTTGCCACACCCGGGCTGCTAAGGGCGCCGCCGGTTATTCATGGCGAAAGAAGGGGCAGGGCTTTCCGAGCGCCCAGAGACATTCGAAGGTGCCCCGCACCAAAACGCTTGGGCCTACGCTCCTGCTCGCCAGCGCCCACACCTCGGACCGCTGCTCCGCAGACCGCATAGCCAGCCGATCGGGCCTGCCGGCCTCCTGGGGGCTAACCCTAAGCCTAGGTCTGCCCCCAAGGAGCCCATCCCGAGGGGCCTGGCGCCGCAATGCCAGGGATTGGAGATCCCCGAGCTGCAGCGCGGGACTCCCCCTGTAAGCCCCACCATCAACGGGGCCGCTAGGGGCGCCGCTGGTTACTCAGGACAGGAGAACTGGCAGGGAGCTCCTCTCCTAGCCATGACAACCTTTGAAGGCCCAGAGCACCAAAACGCTGGTGCTCACACTCCCGCTCCCCAGTGCCCTCACCTCGGCCCGCCCCTCTGCTCACTGCACAGTGGGTGGATCGGGCCTGCCGGCCTCCTGAGGGCTAACCCTAACCCTAGGTCGGCCCCCCAGGGGCCCCTCCCAAGTGGCCTGGCGCCACAACGCTGGGGATGGGGACCCTGAGCCCAAGTGCCGGACTCACCCTGCTGCCCTTCAGCCACCCAAGCCTCAGGTGCCCCGCCGGTCAACAGAGCGGGAGAACGGGCAGGTCCCTCTGAGCCCCCGCCGACCTTCGAAGGCCCCCCGGGCTAAAACGCTTGTGCTCATGCTCAGTCTCGCCAGCGCCCTCACCTCGGCCAAACCCTCCGCGTGCCAAAGAGCTGCTGATCGGGTCCACCGGCCTCCTGGGGGCTAACCTTAACCCTAGATCGATCCCCGAGGGCCCCTCCCAAGGGGCCTGGCACCGCAACGCCAGGGATTGGGGACCCCGAGCCTCAGCACCTGACTCACCCTGCTGCCCAGCCGCCACCCGGGGGCTTGGGGGTGCTGTGGTTCATTCAGGGCGGGAGAACGAGCAGGGACCTCCGAGACACAATGTCCTTCGAAGGCCCCCCGCGCCAAAACGCCCAGGCCCACGCTCCCAATCACCAGCGCCCTCACTGCGGTCCGCCACTTCACTCTCCACACAGGTTGTGAATAGGGTCTGCCGGCTTCCTGGGGGCTAAAGCTAACCCTAGGTTGGCCCCCGAGGGGCCCCTCCCAAAGGGCCTGGCATCACAACGATGGGGACCCAGAGCCGCAGCGTGGGACTCACCCTGCTGCCCCACTGCCAACGGAGCTGCTAGGGGCACCGATCTTTATTCAGGGCAGGAGAAGGGGCAGGGTCCTCTGAGCCATGGCAACATTCCAAGGCCCAGCGCGCCAAAACGCTGGGGCCCACGCTCCCGCTTGCCATCGCCCTCAACACCGCCCGCACCTCCGCTCCTCGCACAGCCAGCGGATCGGGCCTGCCAGCCTCCTGGGCGCTAACCCTAACCCTAGGACGGCCCCTGAGGGTCCCTTCCTAAGGGGATTGGCGCCGCAACGCCGGGGATTGGGGACCCCCATGCCCCAGTGCGGGATGCACGCTGCCGCCCCGCCCCACAGAGGTCGCTAGGGGCGCCGCCATTCATTCAGGGTGGGAGAACCGGCAGGGCCCTCCGAGCCCCCGCTGACCTTCAATGGCCCCCTGTGCTAAAACGCTTGGGGTTATGCTCAGACTCGCTAGCGCCCTCACCTTGGGGCAACCCTCTGTGTGTTGCACAGCCGCTGATCGGGTCCACCAGCCTTCTGGGGGCTAACTGTAACCCTAGATTGACCCCCGAACGGCCCCTCCCAATGGGCCTGGCGCCGCAACGCCGGGGATTGGGGACCCCTGAGCCCCAGGGCTGGACCCACCCTGCCGCCCAGCTGCCACCCGGGGTCTTGGGGTGCTGATATTATTCAGGGAGGGAGAAAGGGCAGGGCCCTCTGAGACACGGTGACCTTCAAAGGCCCCCGGCGCCAAAACGCCCAGGCCCACGCTCCCGCTCACCAGCGCCCTCACCTTGATCTGCCACTCCGCTATCCACACAGCTGGAGAATAGGGCCTGCCGGCCTCCTAGGGGCTAAACCTAGCCCTAGGTTGGCACCTGAGGGGCCGCTCCCAAGGGGCCTGGTGCCGCAACGCTGGGGATTGGAGATACCAGAACCGAAGTGCCTGACTCACCCTGCCGCCCCGCGACCACCAGGGCAGATAGGTGCGCCGCCAGTCATTCAGGGAGAATAGGTAGGGCCCGCCGAGTCCCCGAAGACATTCGAAGGCCCCCCACGCCAAAACGCTTGAGCCCACGCTCCCGCTCCATAGAGACCTAAACTCGACCCACCACTCCTTTCGCCACACAGCTGGCAGATTGAGCCTGCTGGCATCCTGGGGTCTGACCCTAACCCTAGGTCAGCCCCCGAGGGGCCCCTCCCAAGGGGCCTGGTGCTGCAACGCGGTGGATTGCGGACCCCCGAGCCCCAGCGCCGGACTCACCTGCCGCCCTGCCACCACCCGGGCCCCTAGGGGAGCCACGGGTCATTCAGGTGGGAGAACTGGCAGGCCCTTCCATTTCCCCTGTGACCTTTGAAGGCCCCCCGCTCAAAAAAGTTGGCTCCCACGCTCCTGCTCGCCAGCGCCCTCACCTCGGCCCACCCCTCTGCTTGCTGCAGAGCCGGTGGATAGTGCCTGCCGGGCTCCTGGGGGCTAACCGAAAACCTAGGTCGGCACCATGGGGCACATCCCAAGGGGCCTGGCTCTGCAACGCTGGGGATTGGTGACTCAGAGCCCCAGAGCCGGATTTACCTTGCTGCACTGTCGCCACCCAGGCCACTAGAGACGCCGCTGGTCATTCAGGTGGGAGAAGGGGCAGGGCGCTCCGAACCAGCACCGACCTTCAAAGGCGACCTGAACCAAAACGCTTGGGCCCAGGCTCATGTTCACCAGCACCCTCACCTCGGCCCAACTCTCCGCTCAACGCAGAGGTGGTGTATCGGGCCTGCTTGCCTCCTGGGGGCCAATCTAACCATAGGTCGGCCCCCAAGGGGCCCTTCCCAAGGGCCCTGAAGCCGCAAGGCGGTAGATTGGGGACCCCTGAGCCCCAGCGCCGGACTCACAAGCCACCCCGCCGCCACCCGGGCCCCTAGGGGCGCCGTGGGTCATTCAGGGTGTGAGAACTGGCAGGGCCCTCTGAGACATGGTGACCTTTGAAGGCCCCCCGCGATAAAACGCTTGGGGTCATGCTCAGTCTCGCCAGCTCCCCCACCTCGGCCGAACCCTCCGCATGCTGCACAGCCGCTGATCGGGTCCATCGGTTTCCTGGGGGCTATCCGTAACGCTAGATCGACCCCCAAGGGCCCCTCCCAAGGGGCCTGACGCCACAAAGCCGGGGATTTGGGACTCCGAGTCTCAGCACCTGACTCACCCTGTCGCCCAGCTGACACCCGGGGGCTTGGGGTGCTACCCTTCATTCAGGGTGGGAGAACGGGCAGGGCCCTCTGAGACATGGTGACCTTCAAAGGCCCCCCGCGCCAAAACGCCCAAGCCCACGCTCCCAATCACCAGCGCCCTCACCTCAGTCTGCCACTTCACTCTCCACACAGTTTGCGAATAGCGCCTGCCAGCCTCCTGGGGGCTAAACCTAACCCTAGGTTGGCCCCCAAGGAGCCCCTCCCAAGGGTCCTGTCGTCGCAACGCTGGGGATGGGGACCCCGAGCCCAAGTGCCAGACTCACCCTGCTGCCATTCAGCCACCAGAGCCGCTAGGGGCCCACCAGTCAATCAGGGAAGGAGAATGGTCAGGGCCCTCTCAGCCCGCGCCGACCTTCGAAGGCCCACTGTGCTAAACACTTGGGCTCATGCTCAGGCTCACCAGCGCCCTCACCTCGGGCCAACCCTCCGCGTGTTGGACAGCCACTGATCAGGTCCACCGGCCTTCTGGGGGTAACTGTAACCCTAGATTGAACCCGAGGGTCCCCTCCCAAGGGGCCTGGTGACGCAATGCCGGGGATTGGGGACCCCAACCTCAGCACTGGCCTCACCCTGCCGCCCAGGTGCTAGCCGGGTCTTGGCGTCCTGCCCTTCATTCAGGGCGGGAGAACGGGCGGGACCCTCCGAAACACAGCGACCTTCAAAGGACCCCTGCGCCAAAACGCCCCGGCCCACGCTCCCGCCCACCAGCACTCTCAACTCAGTCCGCCACTCCGCTATCCACACAGCTGGCGAATAGGGCCTGCTGGCCTCCTAGGGGCTACCCTAACCCTATATTGGCCCCCAAAGGGCCCCTCCCAAGGGGCTTGGCGCCGGAACGCGGGGGATTGGGGATACCCGAGCTGCAGCGCCTGACTCACCCTGCAGCCCCACCGCCACTTGGGCTGCTAGGGGCACCACCAGTCATTCAGGGAGGAGAATGGGCACGCCCGCCGAGTCCCTGGAGACATTCGAAGGACCCTGGCGCCAAAACGCTTGGGCCCACGCTCCCGCTCCACAGAGACCTCACCTCGACCCACCCCTCCTTTCGCCGCACAGCTGGCGGATTGAGCCTGCTGGCATCCCGGGGGCTAAACCTAACCCTAGGTCATCCCACGAGGGGCCCCTCCCAAGCAGCCTGGTGCCCCAACGCAGTGGATTGGGGACCCCTGAGCCACAGCGCCGGACTCACCTGCCTCCCCGCCACCACCCGGGCCACTAGGGTCCCTGCGGGTCATTCAGACTGGGAGAATTGGCAGGGCCCTCTGTTTCCCCTGCAAAATTCAAAGGCCCCCCGCTCAAAAAAGTTGGCTCCCACGCTCCTGCTCGCCAGAGCCCTCACCTCGGCCCGCCCCTCCGCTTGCTGCAGAGCTGGTGGATAGTTCCTGCCAGGCTCCTAGGGGTTAACCGAAACCCTAGGTCGACCCCGTGGGGCACATCCCAAGGGGCCTGGCTCTGCAATGCTTGGGATTGGTGACTCAGAGCCCCAGAGCCGGACTCACCCTGCCACACTGTCGCCACCCAGTATGCTAAGGGCGCTGCTGGTCATTCAGGGTGGTTGAACAGTCAGGGCCCTGGAGAAACCGGAGACATTTGAAGCCTCCCGTGCCAAAATGCAGGGGCCCACGCTCCCGCTTGCCAGGGCCTTTACCTCGGCCTGCCCACCTCTCGCCACACAGCCAGAGGATTGGGCCTGCCGGCCTCCTGGGGGCTAACTCTAACCCTAGGTCGGCCCAGGAGGAGCCCCTTCCAAGGGGCCTGGCGCCGCAACGCTGGGGATTGGGGATCCCCGAGCCACAGTGCGGGACTAACCCTGCCACCCCACCACTAACGGATCCACTAGGGGCGCCGCTGCTTATTCAGGGCAGGAGAATGGGCAGGGCGCTATGAGCCATGGCAACATTCGAAGGCCCAGGGCACCAAAACGCTGGGGCCCACGCTCCCACTCGCCATCGCCCTCAACTCAGCCCGCAACTCCACTCCTCACACAGCCAGAAGATCGGGCCTGTCGGCCTCCTGGGCGCTAACCCTAACCCTAGGATGGCCCATGAGGGTCCCTTCCTAATGGGTCTAGTGCTGCAACACCGGGGATTGGGGACCCCCAAGCCCCAGCGCCGGATGCACCCTGCTGCCCTGCCCCACACAGGCCGCTGGTGTGCCGATGTTCCTACAGGGTGGGAGAATGGGCAGGGCCCTCCAATCCCCCGGCGACCTTCCAAGGCCCCCCGCTCCAAAATTATTGGCCCACGCTCCAGCTCTCCGGCGCCCTCACCTCGGCCTGGCCCTCTGCTACCGCACAGCTGGCGGATCATGCCTGCCAGACTCCTAGGTGCTAACACGAACCCTAGGAGGGCCCCAGAGGGCCCCCCCAAGTCACCTTGAGCTGCAATGCATGGCATTGGGGACCCCCAAACCTCACTGCCAGACTCACACTGCCACCACGCCACCACCCGCGCCACTGGGGCGCCGCTGGTCATTCGGGGCGAGAGAACGGGTAGGGCCCTCTGAGCCTCTAGCGACGTTCAAAGGCCCCCTGCACCAAAACGCTGGATACCATACTCCCGCTCGCCAGCGCCCTCACCGCGGCCCACTCCTCCGCTCGCTGCACACCCGGCGCATCAGTCCTGCTGGCCTACTGGGGTTTAACCCTAACCCTAAACCCTAACCCCTAACCTAAAACCCTAAACCTTAACCCCTAATCCTAATCCTAACCCTAACCCCTAACACTTACCCTAACCCTAACCCTACCCTAAACCTAACCCTAAACCCTAATCCTTAAACCCTAAACCCTAACATTAACACTAAACCGTAAACCCTAACCCCTAACCCTAATCCCGAAACCCTAAACACTAAACCCTAACCTTAACCACTAACCCCAAAACCCAAGCCCTAACCCTAAACTCTAACCCTACCCTGACCCCTACCATACCCCTAACACTACCCCAAACCTACCCCTTCAGCTAACCTTACCCCTAACCCGTAACCAAACCCTAAACCTAACCCTAACCCATAGCCTAACCCATTCTCTAACCCTAACTCTAACCCGTACCATATCCCTACCCCTAACCTGTACCTTAACCCTAACCATAACCCTAACACATACTCTAACCCATATCCTAACCTGAACCCTAAACCCTAAACACTGACCCTAACCCATACCCTAACTCGTACCATAACCCGTACCCTAACCCTACCCGTGCCCTAACCCTAACCCGTACCTTAACCGTAACCCTTAACCGTAACCCGTACCCTAACCCTAAACAGTACGCTTACCTTAACCTTAACCCATACCCTAACCCATACCCTAACCCATACCCTAACACGTACCCTATCCCTAACCCGGACCCTAATCCATACCCTACCCATACCTAACCATAACCTGTACCCTAACCCATACCCTAACCCATACCCTAACCCTTAACCATACCCAATCTCTATCCCTAACCCGTTCCCTAACCTGTACCCTAACCCTAACCCTAAACCGCAACCTAACCTGTATCATAACCCTAAATTGTACCCTAACCCTAACCCGTACCCTAACCCTAACCCGAATCCTAAACCGTACCCAAATCCGTACGCCAAAACTAACCCTAAACCATACTCTAACCCGTACCCTAAACCGTACCCTAATGCGTACCCTAACCCATAACCTAACCCTAACTCATACCCTAAACCTAACCCATACTAAAACACTAACCCTAACCCTAAACCCAAACCCTAAACCCTAACCCGTACCCTAAACCCTAATCTGTACCCTAACCCATAACCTCTAACCTGTAACCACTAAACCCAACCCTAACACATACCCTCCCCTTCCCCTAACCCTAAACCTTACCCTCATCCATAACCTAACCATAACCCATACCCTAACCTTAACCCGTACCCTAATCCATACCCTAACACCAGGGATTGGGTACACCTGAGCCCCACCACGGGACTCAGCCTGCCACCCCTCAGGAAACCATGCCCCTTGGGGCGCCACAGAGCATCCCGTGCAGGAGAACTAGTAGGGCCCCCCTGAGCCCCCAGCGATCCTTGGCGGCCCCATACACCCCAAACCTGAGGCCCACGCTCATCCCGCCCCACACCTTCCCTTCAGCTTGCCACCGAGCTCGTCACAGAGCCGGCAGATCAGGCCTGCCAGGTTCCTGGGGCCTAGACCTGACCCTAGGTCGGCTGGGTAGGGCCCCTCCCCTGGGGGCCGGTGCCGCAGCCCCAGGGACTGGGGACACCTGAGCACCACTTCAGGACAAAGCCTGCCAGCCCACAGGAAACCGTGCCCCTTGGGAGGCTGTAGAGCATTCAGGGCGGGAGAACCAGGAGGGCCCCCAGAGCCCCCAGCGAACTTCGGCGATCCCTAAACCTAACCTTGAAGCCCATGCTCACCCCACCCTGCACCCTCACCTCAGCCCGCGGCGGAGCTCGCCACATAGTGGGCAGATCTGGCCTGCGGGGTTCCTGGGCCCCAACCCTAACCCTAGTTCATCTGTGGAGGGGCCCCTCCCCAGGAGCCTGGAGGCACAGCCACGGGAATTCGGGACACCTGAGACCCACAGCAGGACCCAGTCTGCCACCCCGCAGGAAACCGTGCGCCTTGGGAGGCCACAGAGCATTCATGGCTAGAGAACCAGGAGGGCCCTCCTGAGTCACCAGCGAACTTCAGCGGCCTCCTGCACCCCAACCCTGAGGCCCACGCTCACCCTCAAAACACCCTCACCTCAGCCCGTGTAGCTAGCCATACAGCCAGCAGATAGGGCCTGCGGGGCTCCTGGGGCCTAATCCTAGCCCTAGGTCGGCCGCGGGTGTGGGGGCCTCCCCAGGAGGCTTACACCGCATCCCCGGGGAATTGGGATACCTGTGCCCCACCGCAGGACTCAGCTTGCCACCCGACAGGAAATCGTGCCCCTTGGGGCTCTACGGAGCCTACAGGGCACGAGAATTTCGGGAGGCCACTGGAGCCCGTCCCCATCCTTTGGAGCCCCCCGTGCCCCAACCCTGAGCCTCCCCCATGGCCTCCTCTCAGCTCTCCACAGAGCTCGCTTCACAGCCTGCTGATTGTCCCTGCTGGGCTCCTGGACCCTAACCCTTACCCTAGGTTGGCCACAGAGGGGCCCCTCCCCAGGGTTCTGGCACCCCACTCCGGGGGATTGGGGACACCCAAGCCACACCGTAGGACTCAGCCTTCAGCCCACAGTAAACTGTACCATTTTGGGGCACAACACAGCATTCAGGGCAAGAAAATTGGGGCACTCCTGAGAGCCCCTTCTGGTGAACCCCGAACTTTGTGGGCCCTTCCGGATGAAACCCCAAGGCTCACACTCACCCGCCCTTGTGGCCTCATCTCACTCGGCCTGGGAGTTCTCTGAGTACTGGGCAGTTCAGACCTGCTGTCTCTTGAGGCCTAACCTAACCTGGGTCTTCTGCTGAGGGTCCCTCCCCGTTTGCCTGCCTCCAAGGCAGCAGGCATTGGGCTCACCTCTGCACGACTAGAGGACTCAGCCTGCCCCACAGCAGGAAACTGTCCATTTGGGGCTGCACCAAGGATTCATAGGAAAATCGGAGGGCCCCCCCTCAGCCCATCCCAGGTAACCCCCACTTTGAGAGCTCTCCCCAGTTCCAATTAGCAGCTTCACACTGACCTTTAAACTTGCTCTCCACAGAGATCTTTTGAAATTCTCCACACTTCCAACCGATGGCATCATCCAGCTTCAGTGCCTTACCCAGCTTTAGGTCTTGAGATGGATTAAAATGGGATGTCATTTCACTGATGATGACGTACTGGTGACCAAATTTACATGCATAAATGCTTCATATCACTTTGCTTCAGGGAAATGCAAATCTAAACCCCTATAGATGCCATATCACACGAGGCCGAATATCTAAAAATAAGAAGACATGAAACTACACATGTTGGAGAGGATGTGGAGAAACGGGAACCCTCTTACACCCCTGTACGAATGCAGTCTGGTACAGCCACTCTTGAAAATGGTACGGAGTTTCCTCAAGAAGTTATAAATAAAGCTAACCTATGTCCCAGCAATTGCACTACTGTGTATGTAACCCAAAGAGACAGAGGTAGTGAAGACGGGACACATGCACCCCAGTGTTCATAGCAGCAATATCCATAATAGACAAACTATGGAAGGAGTGTAGATGACCATGGATAGATGAATGGATAAAGAAGATGTGGATCATATATACAATGGAATATTACTCAGCCATCAGAAAGGATGAATACTTACCATCACACCGACCTGGGTGGAGCTGGAGGGTATTATGCTGAGTGGAATAAGTCAATGAAAGAAAGACAATGATCATATGCTTTCACTCCTATGTGGAATATCAGAAACAAGGAAGAAGACCATAGGGGAAGGAAGGGAAAATAGAATGGGAAGTCATCAGAGAGGGAGAAAACCCATGATGGACTCTTAACTATTGCAACAAACTGATGATTGTGGGAGGAGAAGTTGGGAGGGTGTAACTGGGTGAGTAGCATTAAGGAGGTCACACGATGCAATGAGCATTGGGTGTTACACACGACTGAAAATTTATTGAAGACTACATCTGAAACTAATGATGTACTGTAAGTTGGCTAATTGAATTTAAATTAAAGAACAAAAGACCTCGAATAAACAATCCTAAACATTTGTATGGAACCACTAAAGATTCCGAACAGACAGTGCAATGTGGAAAAAAAAAACAAAGCTGGAGGACTCACAATTTCGGATTTCAGGTTATACTACAAAGCTGCAGTCATCCTAACAAGACAGTACGGCACAAAAATAGACACAGCGACCAAAGGAACAGGATACAAGTTCAGACAGAAACCCACAATCATGTGGTCCATGAATCTTCCACAAAGCAAGCAACGATATCAAAAGGGAAACGGAGGGTCTCTACAACAAATGGTGTTGGGAAAACTAGACAGCTACGCACAAAAGAATGAAATTAGACTGCTTTCTTACACAATACAGACAAACACAAAACAGTTTCAAGACCTCAATATGAGACCTGAATCCATAAATATCCTACAGGAGGGAAGACAGTAACTTCTTGACATGGACCATACCAACGTTTTTCTGGACTGTGTCCTGAGGCAAAGGAGATGAAAGCAAAAATAAACTATTGGGAATACAGCAAAATAAAAAGTTTCCACACAGCAGAAGAACAATGAAAACGTAAAAATTATAAGACAACCTACTCAAAGGGAGAAGATATTTGCAAAGATCTTATGCAATAAAGGGATAGTGTCCAAAACATATAGAACTGATACTACTCGACCCCCAAAAAACAAATAATCCAGTTAAAAAATAGGCAGAAGACATGGACAGACATTTCTCCAAAGAAGGAATACAAATGGTCAAGAGTCCCGTGAAAAGATGTTCACCATCACCCATCATCAGGAAAATGCAAATCCAAAGGACAATGAGATAATACCTCAAACCTGTCAGAATGGCTAACATCAAAAGCACAACAAAGAGCAGGTGTTGGGAGGATGTGGATAAAGGGGAATCCTCGCGAACTGTGGGTGGGAATGAAAACTGTGGTGGCCACCGTGGAAAACAGTATGAAGGTTCCTCAAAAAATTAAATATAGAACTACCCTACGATCCAACAATCACACTACTCGTATTTACCCAAAGAATAGGAAAACAGTAACTTAAAAGGATACGTGCACCCCTATGTTTCTTGCACCATTATTTACAATATCACAATATGGAAGCAACCCAAGTGTCTGTAGAAAAATTGACAAATGAGATGATAGATGTGTGTATTCACACACACACACACACACACACACAAACACACACACACACACAATGGAGTATTACTCGGCTTGCAAAAGAATGAAACCTTCCATTTGCAGCCACATGGATGGAGCTAGAGAGTATTATCCTAAATAAAATCAGTCAGTCAGAGAAAGACAAATCCCATACGATGTCACTCTAATAGGGAATTTAAGAAACAAACAAAAATAAATAACTAAAAGAGAAAAAGGAGACACACCAAAATACAAACTCTTAACAATAGAGAACAAAGGGATTTTTACCAGAGAGGAGGTGGATAGAGGGATGAGTGAAATAGATGAAGGTGATTAAGAGGACACTTTTATTGATGACCACTGAGTAATATAGAGAATTACTGAATCACTCTATTGTACATCTGAAACGAATGTAACACTGTATGTTAGCTCTAGTGGAATTAAAATAAATTTTTAAAAAAGACTTTTCTTTCAGGAACCTCTTTGAAAAAGCTGTTCCTGTGCAATGTGCATAAGCCCTACTTGGGAGGATTCACTCTACAATAATTATGCACTCCATGCCTCAAATTCAGATTTCACTGAGTTCTTACTGTGGATCCCAGCCCACGGGAGCCATGGTCCTTTTCTGTCCAGGCTCAGCACCAATGCATTCAAGATTGGAAGTAGAGACACATGTCACTTCACAGTCCAGAAAGCTATTATTGTTTCTGTTACATTGTGAGAGAGTCACAGACTTTGGGACAAGTTTCAGAGCAGGTTTAGTATGGATCCTGGATCTCTACTTCAATGTTCATTGCCTGGATCCATTTGGCTAATACGTTCCCGGTGGATGGGCTTGCTTCCAAGCACATACATGGAAGATGCAACGGTGGGTGGGCTTGGTTTGGGACAGGAAGAAGACCAAAAACAGACAAGGGTCCGACCCTCCCCTGATCCAGGAACTGCATTGGGAGAGGGTACGGGAGGTAGAATCCATGCGAAACTCCACGATCACCAGCTGAACACAGGAGGAACAGGTCAAGGGATCTGGAGATGCAGGGGTTGAAGGCTGCTCTGAGCTACCTCTGGAAGGAAGGGAGGGAAGGAATGAGAGGGAGACACTGCCTGCCCCTGGCCCATGCCAGCTGCCTACTGCTCTGACACGCATAAGTCTATGAGCTGACACAGCTTGGGCTCAGGATGGGCTGGCTCGGGTCCCTCAATCCTCAGTGGGACAGCTGGCCCCAGGGCTCAGAGACATGCTGAGGGAGATGAGAGCGAAAGCTGCCCCACCCTGGTCATCCCCTCCTTGTGCAGACAGCCCTTCAGAACTGCTAAAAAATACCCACTAACGGGGTTGAAAGACATGCCATGGATGAGCTAAGGCATAGAGATGTGTAAAATGACATTCATTTTTAAGTTCAGAGCTGTCATCTCAGGAAGTGGGGAGAGCTTCCCTGAAGAAGACTTAGGGGAGGGCAGGCCATGCTGAAAAGGGAGATATGGCTCTCCTGATTGGGGACCTGCAGCCCCCTTCCAAGGCAGGGCATAACCCTCGCATCACAGGAGATCCATAGAAGTGTTCCATCAGGACCAGATGTTTGTCTCGAGAAGGCTACCCTGGCATCGGACTGCACAGGGCACCAGGGACGAGGGCTAGATGGAGGACGGACAATACCCCAGAGGCCATGGGGCAAGAGCAGAGGCACATGACCTTGAAGATGATGATGAAAAGCAGGAGGTGGCAGCATGGATCCGGCCCGAAAGTACCATGGCAGCAGTGCCCATAGCTACACTGACTGGGTACCTTCTGTGCCAAGTGTGGCTGACTTCAGTGGGCTCCAGACTAGTCCTGACCACAAGTCTAGGAAGTGTGCACCACCCCCGGCCTCCTCTCCCCTTGCAGCTGCTAGGCATCGCAGTCACAGATCCTGGTCAGGAAGTGTGCACCACCCTCGGCCTCCTCTCCCTTGCAGCTGCTAGGAATCACGGTCACAGACCCAGGTAAGGAAAATAAGATAATGGATTCCTGTCTCATATCAAAATCAAAAGAACTCTTCAACTTTGGACACAACAACATCTTGAAAGCCAGATCTCTAAAGGCAAAGGAAATAAAAGCAAAAGTGAACTATTGTCACTTCATCAGGATAAAAAGCCTCTGCTCGGATAAGCAAACGATCAACAAAACAAAAAGGCAACCTATGGAATCGAAGAAGATATCTGCAAATGATATTACAGATAAAGGGCTGGTATCCAAGATCTATAAAGAACTCCTCAAACTCGACACCCAAAAAATGGGCAGAAGACACAAAGAGGTACTTCTTCAGCGAAGACATACAAATGGCCAACAGACACATGAAAAAAGGCTCCACATCACTTGCCATCAGGCAAATACAAATCAAAACGACAATGAGATACCACCTTACACCAGTTAGAATGGTTAAAATTAACAAGGCATGGGGCACCTGGGTGGCACAGTGGTTAAGCGCCTGCCTTCAGGTAAGAGCGTGATCCTGGCATTATGGGATTGAGCCCCACATCAGGCTCCTCCGCTATGAGCCTGCTTCTTCCTCTTCCACTCCCCCTGCTTGTGTTCCCTCTCTCGCTGGCTGTCTCTATCTCTGTGGAATAAATCAATAAAATATTGAAAAAAAATTAACAAGACAGGAAAAAAAATAAAGTCAGAGAGGATGTGGAGAAAGGGGAGCCCTCTTACACTTCTCGTGATAATTCAAGCTGGTACAGCCACTTTTGAAAACAATATGGAGGTTCCTCAAGATGTTAAACACAGAGCTATCCTACGACCCACCAATTGCACTACTGGGTATTTACCCCATAGACACAGAGTAATGAAAAGAAGGGCACCTGTATCCCAATGTTCATAGCAGCAATGTCCATAATAGCCAAACTGTGGAAGGAGCCAAGATGTCCTTCAGCAGATGAATGGAGAAAGAAGATGTGGTTCATCTATACAATGGAATATTACTCAGTCATCAGAAAGGATGAATACCCACCATTTGCACCAACGTGGATGGACCAGGAGGGGATTATGCTAAGTGAAATTAAGTCAAGCAGAGAAAGACAATTATCATATGGTTTCACTCCTATGTGGAATGGAAGGAATAGCATGGAGGAAATTAGAAGAAGGAAGGGAAAAGTGAAGGGGGGAATGAGAGGGGGAGATGAACCATGAGAGACTACTGACACTGGGAAACAAACTGAAGGTTGCAGAAAGGGAGGGGAAGGTGAATGCATTATCCTGGTGATGGATATTAAGGAGGGCACGTGTGGGGGTGCCTGGGTGGCACAGCGGTTAAGCTTCTGCCTTCGGCTCAGGGCGTGATCCCAGCATTATGGGATCGAGCCCCACAACAGGCTCCTCCACTGTGAGCCTGCTTCTTCCTCTCCCACTCCCCCTGCTTGTGTTCCCTCTCTCGCTGGCTGTCTCTATATCTGTCGAATAAATAAATAAATTCTATTAAAAAAAAGGAGGGCACGTGTCATAATGAGCACTAGGTATTATATGCAAACAATGAATCATGGAACACTACACTTAAACAAATGAAGTACTGTAGGGTGACTAACATCATTTTAAAAAAAGAGAAAGATATGATATCCATACAGGAAAACTGTCAGTATTTGCAAATGACATGAAATCCTGAAAGATTCCACAAAAAAAAAAAAATACTGTTAGAATAAACAAATTCAAGAAAGCTGCATCATATAAAGTCAATATAAAGACCTATTGTCTTTATTTTTTTCAGGTTTTATTTATTTATTTGACAGGAAGAGAAAAGCATGAGCAGGGGGGTGTCAGAAAGAGGGAAAAGCAGACCCTCGCTAAGCGGGGAGCACAACACAGGGCTCGATCTCAGAACTCTGGGATCATGACCTGAGCTGAAGGTAGATGCTTCACCTATGGGTCCACCCAGATGACCCAACTTCTTACATTTCTCTATACTGATGACCCACTTTCGTACTGAGAAATTGAAAATGCAACGCCATTTACAATTACATAAAAAATCTAGAAATAAAAGTAACCAAGAATGAGAAAGACATAGTACACTCAACACATGGCAGAAAAGAAATGAAAAATATGTGTGTCGAGGGGGGCAGAATGTATGGGTCAAAGATTTGGAAGGCAACACAAACAAATGGAAGCTTACGCCATGCTCCTTAACTGGAAGAGTTAATTATGTGAACATGTCCATCGTACCCAAAGCAATTGACAGATGTGATGAAATGCCTATCTGAATTCCAGTGGCATTATTCGAGGAAATAGAAAACAGTCCTCAAACTTGTATGGAATCACAAATGACCCCAAATACCCAAAGCAACCTGGACAAAGAAAGGTGCAGTCAACACACTCCTGGATTTCAAGCTAGATTACAAAGCTCTTGTCATCAAAACAGGATGGTACTGGCATAAACACAGACAGCAGGTCAGTGGAACAGAACAGAAAGCTCAGAAACTTACCCACACGTAGATGATCCTAACTTAGGACACAGCAGCAGAAGATATGCCATGAGGGAAGGACTGTGCCTTCAGTGAGCGGTAACAGGCAAACTGGACACTAAATGCAGAAGAATATAACTGGGTCACTTTCTTACACCACACACAAAATTTTTAATGGATGAATGCTTTGAACATAAGACCTGAATCCATAAACCACCAAGAAGACACAGGTACTAAGTCTCTTGACATTTGTATTGGCAACGAGTCTTCAGATCGGACACCAAATGCAAAGGCAACAAAAGCACAAATAAACAAGTGGAACAACATCAAACTGAAATCTTCCACACGGCAAAAGAAACCATCAAAAACTTAAAAGGCCACTGACCCAATAAGAAAAAAATATCTGCAAATCATATATGTGTGAGAAGAGGCTAATATCCAAAATACACACAACACTCATACATATCAAAAAAAAAAAAATATATATATATATATATATATATATATATATATATATATATATATATATATATATATATATATATATATATATATAAAATGGGGGGAATATGTGAATAGATACTTTCCAAAAATGGCACACAGGTGCCAACAGACAGAAAAAGTTGTTCGACTTCACTAATCATCGTCAGGGAAACATCAGTCAAACCCACAATCGGCTATCCTCTCACAACTGTTGGAACAGCAATTGTCCCAGAGACAGACACCAGGTGGGGTCAAGGGTGTGCAGACGAGGAGACACTGTGCACTGTTGGTGGGAATGGAAATTGGTGCAGCCACTGTGACAAACGATATGGAGGTTCCTGAAAAAATAAATACAACTACCCCATGACCCAGTAATGGCTCTACTGAGTATTGATTTGGAGAACACAAAAATGCTGCCTCAAAAAGACAGATGCACTCCCACGTTCACGGCAGCATTATTCTCAAGAACCAGACATGGAAACATAGACCTTGGGGGCCTTATGCCAAGTAACTCAGACGCAGAAAGACCAATACCAGATACTCTCATGTATATTCCACGTGGAATAAACAAATACTGAACGCATAGATACTGAGAGCAGATTGGTAGGTGCCAGATTTTGGGATGGGGTGGTAGAAACGGGTGAAGGTGGTCAAAGTCTCAATGTTTGAGTGAGAAAATCTGACAGTCATGAAATGTTCTGTCCAGCATGGAGACTAAAACTAACCCTGCAGCAAGGAGACTAAAACTAACCCTGCAGCGTGGGGTATAGGTTTCCCTGCTCTTTGAAAGTACAGGGCTTCTGAGAAACCTTGCACAGCAGAAATGGTGTCAAGAAGGAATGACCATTAATTTACACGAACAATTAGACAGTGTGCTCAGACTCCAAAATTCCTTCTCTTTGGCTTTTCTTAGGCCTCAGCACACAAGTTTCTAACAGAGGCCCAGCATAAATGAAGATAAAGCACCGCAGAGGCTCACAGACACAATTCAAAGTGCTGGTCGCTGGATGCGGAGAGCGGTTCCCAGCGAAGGAGCTGGTTGGGGTGCACACCGCCTCTGTCGTGCTTCTCCCCAAAACAGATGCTGAACGCGATTCTCACTGTTCACCTTTTTTCATAAGAGGGAAATCCTCTTCAGGTCTCTTCCTCTTACTGAAGCTGGGTAATAACATAGTTCTTTCAAGAAAGCCCAGTCTTACTGTGAACGTTTAAAAAGTGGGGGATACTTGT
This sequence comes from Ursus arctos, assembly GCF_023065955.2. Lineage (NCBI taxonomy): Eukaryota > Metazoa > Chordata > Mammalia > Carnivora > Ursidae > Ursus > Ursus arctos. The sequence goes on from NW_026622986.1 coordinate 241,615, forward strand.
ACCTGAGCATTGATGAGGGAGGAGATGTGAAAGGTCCTCCGAGACACAAACCTCAGCAGATTCACCGGGAAAGGCACCTTCCTCAGCATGCAGAACACGGACTACCTCCTACCCCCCGAGAAACCCTCTCCTTCCCCTTGATCAGGACAACCCACAACAGCTGGGAGTTACCCCAACTCCTCCGTTCTCCTGCTACTAATAGCTAACCCATCAGCAAATCCTGTGAGCTCCATCTTCAAAATGGACCAAGAATAGGTCTAACCAATCCATCCAAGGCCACCTGTCTGGTCCACAGTGCCTGAGTTCCTGGAAAAGCTTCGTCATTGACCTGCCTTGCCATCTTCAACCCTCTGTCATCTGTTCTCAACACTGTAGCCAGGATGGCCCAGTGAAACAGTGTCTCATGGGGTTATAGCCCTGGAATGGCTTTCTGTCACCCTCTGTCACCTCTCTGAGCTCATGTCCTAAGCTGTCTCCTGTGGCCACAGGGCCTTCTTGCTGCTCCTGGACATACCTCGAATTCTTCTGCCCCAGAACTTTTGCACATGCTTTCCCTTCTGTTCAGAATGCTCTTGATGTGTTCTCACTCACCTTCGGAGAAGTCTGAATTGGAGTGACAGGGACAGAAGATGAGGCTGTGTGTGTTGGGTGAGGCTGGTGGCCCAGAAGAAGGTTCTCTGGAGCTCTCCACCTGTGCCTCACTTGACCTCAGCCAGGAACTTGCACACAGCCCTCTCCGGTGACAACTCTCACCCAGGAGACCAAAGCCACCCATGGAGCCGACCCTTCCCACACCCTGCTGCAGAATACATTCAGCTCTCCTCTGGGACCCCTGTCAGCTTTACCCAGACCTGGAACTCCCCCGTCTCCTGCAAAGCTCCCGGATTCCTCCTCTTCTTCCAAAATCACACTGACGCAAGGCTTTCATGAGAAAGCTATAACGCTAACTAATGAAAGGTTCACACCTACTTTCCCCTTCTGTTGCCTTTTTCTCCACCTTCTTTCCTACCTGTGCAAACTGTAACATATCAGTGGAACATGAACATGCTCTGAGATCTGAATCTTTCATTGCAGCTTTCGGAGGACTCCTTATGTGATAAGCAACTAGTGTATCCTACAACAGGGTGTTTTACAACTCTCATCTATAGAATAATACAGCCCAATTCACTACAATTTTACCTCATTCTTCATGAAGCAGAACACTTTTTCCTTTCTTCTTTTACTTAAATTCCAGTTAATTCACATGCCATGGAATATTCGCTTCAGGGGTAGGATTTAGTGATTCCTCACCTGCATACAGTACCCGGTGCTCATCACAAGTGCCCTCCTTAATACCCCTCACCCATTTAATTCTTCCCCCCACACCTTTGTCCTGCAGCAACACTCAGTTTGTTCTCCAAGGTTGAGTCTATTTCCTTGTTTGCCTCTCTCATCACCCCTCAACCCTGTTCATATGTTTTCTCTCTGAAATTCCTCAAGCGTGAGAGCATAGGATATTTGTCTTTCCTCACTGATTTTGCTTAGCTTTATACACTCTAGATCCATGCACATCCTTGCAAATAGTAAGATTTCATTCTTTTTGAAGCTGGGTCATATTCCATTATATATATGTATCCCACATCTGCTTTATCCATTCATCAGTGCATGGACTTTGGGTTTCTCTCCATAGTTTGGCTACTGTGGACATTACCGCCATAAACATCATGGTGCATGGACCCCCTTCGAATCTGCATTTCTGTATCCTTTGGGTAAATTCCTAGGAGAGCAATTGCTGGATCATGCGGTTGTTCAATGTTTAACTTTTTGAGGAACCCCCACACTGTTTCCCAGACTGGCTGCACCACTTTGCATTGCCACCAACAGTATGGGAGGGTTCCCCTTTAATCAGAACATTATCTGCCGGCAATTTCATAAGAGGAAACAAAACCTCTGTGAGATGCACCCAGGGTCAGGCAAGCAGTTGCAGACTTCACCCCAAGGCTCCTGAAGCCAAACCCCTTGAAGCCACCAGCATGCCACTATCCAAAAAATTCCCAGACTCTCCTTCTGACTCCACCACCAAAGAAACTACAGAGTGAATATGGCACCTCAAAATATTGAGATAATACATTTGGTAAAACTAGAAAGTCAAGCTCAACTTGTAAACAGGAACAGGCCGCATTGGATAATTTTGAACTTCCCCTCCACTCTAATTTTAACTCTTCTGATGAATAAACTAAACAATGATGAAACATCACCTTTGTCAAATGACATCATCCAAGTCTGTATCAGATGAAAAAAGCCACCTAAGTCTAGATGCTGGCCACTCAACCATATCTTAGGCCCAATTGAATAAACACTGTTAGATGAAGGAACAAATTAGATGCTACAAAAAGGCACAGAGTGAATCTCACCTTCCGTTTCTAATAAAAGAGGGTTCCTAGGAAACAGATGGTCAAAATACATTTGTAAGCAATAAATGGACAGAGAATTTGTGATCCCCTGCAAAGTTCTACCTGCAGGGAAACTAAGTAATTCTTGCACCAAACCCAGAATGCTGGCAGCTACTTCAATTTTACTTTGTGGCTCAACTAGAGAAAAGAGAAAAGCCCAGGAGGTTTTGGGATAATGAGAGGTTTTACCTCCAGGCCTGACATAGATAGGACATTTTGCCAAACATACCTGTGCTTTCTCTGAACACTGGCATCCTGTGACAAGCTGCCTCGCTGACTCTGATGCTGACATTCAAAACCTCAGGTGTCTTGGAGCTAGAGCAGAGAAGTGCTGTCAGCTGTGGAGAAGTAGGCACCGCTGACCTAAAGCTTGCACACCTGCTTCGGTTTCTGGGGGAAGGAGCAACACATACTTGTTGTTTAGCAGTAATTATCTTCATTCTCAATAGTCCAATGACCTTGCCTTTTCTGGAAGGCAGACTTACACTTCTAAAGAAACCCTCAATTCGTCTATTCCCAATGCAACTAGAGTGGAACATTTATTTCTCACTTAAATAGACAACACTGTTATTGTCGACACTGCGTGAATGAACTTTTAAAAACATTTTAGAGAGAAAGGAAGAGACCTTTATTCAAACCCAAGTCAGGACAGCTGCCTGGGAGACACAATCTTCAACAGGAAGGGAGTGCTCCGGGGAAGGAACATTTGGGGCAGGCTTATATTTTTTTTTCTGTTTTGTTTCAGGTATGGAGTTACACACCACAATGAGGATCTTCTTAGATTCCAGAAAGTGACAGACTCTTTCTTATGATTTCAGTATGTACATGTCAGTATGACTTTAATCTTATGGGAGCCAAAGAGATTCTTTATTTTTTCTTATCTTTATGTTGGCATTTTTGGTTATTGTTTTCTTCTCAAAGCAGATGTACAACATGTGCTTGGGGCAGAAACAGGGCCCATTCTCTGAGGTTTTGCCCAGTCATTTTGAGCCGGGTAAAATGTTAAAGGATAGCTTCCCTGGGAGCCCAGGATGAAGGCCCACAGATGATATAAGATAAACATTCCGTTTATCATTATAATTACTCCTAAATGGAGGAATTTGAGACAAAAGCACCTTTCACAAGAATACCAAGAAATCAAAATGATGCCCACAGAAAGCTACCTGCTCCATGGTCAGCACAGGTAACAGAAGTGTTCACAGTCTCTGGACTCCTGCCCTTCTCCTGCCCAAATCGCTGAAGCACACAGACCACTTAAAATCAGAATTTTAGAACTGCTAGACACCTTAGAGATGTCTGGCACCATTCCCTTGGACTGCAGAATAAAACACAGTAGCTCGTTGTCACCAACTAATTTCAACATGAAGTGCCCCCTGGATGCACTAAGTTCTTTCACTGCAAATGTTGACTAATGTAAGTCCCAGTCATACCATATAAACACTACGATGGCTGGGAAGTCATCGTAGGTAAGGGAATATTTTAGCCATGTTTATAAGCATTGGCTCACTTTGTAGAAGAGGCTGAGCTGAGTGTTTTTAAATACTATTTCAGACCTGTTTTACAGCACCCTCTGAACATACCAGAGCCTGAATCGACTAAAAAATATAGTTGGTTTCAGTAACTTTAATACCAGAAAATATTATACTGTCTGTATTCCTTAGGATCTTTGAGTATCTTACCCAGAGGTCCTCCACTGAGATAATGATCTTAATGATCACCATGGGCAGATGTGAAAAGGCCCGCTGAATTCATTCCAGTTGTCCACATGACAAGAAAATCCTGATACTTGAGAGGTTTCCAGATCGAGAAGACCAGAGATAAGAGGGAAATAGTACCCTGTATGGAACAACAAGGGATTTGGAGTCAATTTGCGGATCCCACTTAGGTTTCTGACACTAAAATCCTCTGTGACTCATATCATCTGAGTCCCTGTCTAACCACCTGAACATGTGCCTAAAAATATCTACACCCTAGTTGAGAAGTTTAAGAGGCAGAATGCTACAAAGAGCCAGTATGATGTCTCTCAGGAACAGGTGCTCAGGAAGCCATAATTGCTATTGGGTCTATTTCTTTTCCAGAAGAAAGAACACATGTTGAATCCATATTTCTAATAGATGACTCACCAGATGATTTTTAAACCTGAAGGAAGGCCAAGAAGTCGCTCTTGTGTCATATTTCACTCAGAAACCATGTTGTTGGACTGGTGAGGACGATATGATAGAAACGTCATCACTAAGAGTGGGGAGCTTCTAATTTCCATACGGCCATGTTGACCCCCTTAGCTCAGAGCCACCAGAAAGGGCAGTTGGGGAGGGGGCACCGCCATCACTATGAGTGGGGAGCTTCCCATTTCCATATGGCCATGATGACCCCCTTAGCTCAGGGCCACCAGAAAGGACAGCTGAGGGGGACCACAGGACAAGGCTGCCAGGTGTGGCTGGGGCAGGCAGAACTCTGACTTAAGGTTCAACTCCTGTCTAGCTTATTATAATGCTCTTCACAAAGAAAGTGCCATTGTGTGTGAGCTGTCATGTAGAAAAGGTTCAGAATTTCCATTCAGATTCCCTCTCTGACCTTTAGGATATGTAGCAAAGTTCCATTTAATTTTTAAACATTGAAGGACTTCCTGGTTTTCTTTTCGCTATGACTGTGGCTCAATTCCCGTGTGGTCTAAGAATAGAATCTAGTTAATTTCAGGGTTTAACATTTGTAGACTTGATTCGTGGCCCCACCTATCATCTATTTGGGTAAAGAGTCTATGACCTTTTGAAAATAATGTATTCTGCACTTATTATGGAATGTTCCCTATATGTCAATTAGGTCACATTTTTACCAATGTTTTGTCTGCTTTTTCTGTCAGATATTGAGAAAGGTATATTAAAATCTTCAAACAATGCTACTCTATTCAAAGTGGCATCGGAGAATCTACCAGTGTTAGAAGGCAAGAGAAACAAAAAGTATAAGAATTGAGGGGATAATTGTGACTATTCACAGGTAATATGATTGTGTACATAGAAAATCCAAACCAGTCTATAAATACCCTATTAGAATTAAAAATGCAATTTATAAATTTGAGATGGATTGTAGCTTCCCATTGGACAGTTTCTGATAGAAAACGTAGAACCTGTTAATCTTGGGGTAAGACATAGGGTGCACTAACCATTTAAAAGAATTCAGTGGGACTTCATAAAAATGTGACATTTCTCCTTATCTTATGACCATAAGAAAATGAAAAAGTGAACCACAGGCTGGGAAGTAAAGATTTGCAATACACACACTGACAAAGACTTGTCAATAAAGAATTCCTGCTCATCAAACATAGAAAGTCTATTTATAAACGAATACTTCAGAAAAGATTGACGGATTGCCAATAAGAACAGGAATGGGTGCTCTACAGTATTATTTTCAGGCACAGCAAAGCCTTTCCTAACATGAAAACATACACACAAACCAGTATTCCCTAGATGGATGACGTCCTTATTTCTGAGGACAGCTTGAAGAACAGACTAGCATCAAAGTAAAGTGATGGAATTCCTGACACTCAGAGGATGGACAATTGACCTCAAACTACAGTACAATTTCTAGGCATCATTCGGTCCTCTGAAGGCAGACAACAACCACACCCCTTCCTACACCACACAGGTTGCTTCCCAACACCTACCATAAAAGAAGAAGATGAGAAACAGATAGGACTAGTAGGAAATAGCAAAAATCACATGTGGGGATTATCCTGAAACACACTGATCACATAACTAGTGTAAGGAAGTGTAGGGAACTGACAAGGACAGAGACTCAAGAGGTACGTTTTTGGGAAATGCTGTCTGAAATCATCACACGTTGGTACCTGCTAATGAGGGCTCTGAGCATACCCTAGGGTTTGCTCACAAGGGTCTGCAACACCATCGCTGAGGACTGAAACTCTTCAAGACCTCAAAGCTTGCCTGATTGACTACTGAACTAAGAGATTCCCATGTTCTGAAAACAGATACCAACTCATTGAAAGGTTCACCTGGGCTCTCTCGGAGGCCCTACAAGTAGCTGAACCATTCATTGAAAATCAATTACACACACACACACACACACACACCTGTCATTTCAGCAATTACTTAAACATTCAAGGTTTTTCCTACCTTTTCTTTTCACATTGATATTTATTCTCACATGAAATGTCATCATTTCTAATGAACACTGATGTCAAAATAGAGATCCATTGACACAATATTCACAAAATGGAACTTCCCTGCTGTAATTTTCAATATAGCATTTTTTAAAGTTCAGACATATTTTAGGTATTTGGTAACTTATACAGGAAAAGATCAGCATTGAAAAACTCTGAATACTGGCAATGAGTTTTAAGCCTAGAGAACAAAAATTGTCCAATTTCATAGATAATAAGGAACCAAAGGGAAAGCATGGAAGCTGTAGTCGAATAATTTTACACATGTGCATCCTCTATTATTCTACTACTGAGGGGCGTGATTTATTACCACTGTACATGCATCAGTTATCTTCCACATGCACCTGCACAGGTATAATTAATTACTACACTAGAATGAAATGTCTGGGAACTACTTGGCAGCACCTATAATGAACAATGAAATTTCGATCTTATATTTGGTGAACTTCCACTTTCTGTCCCTTTAGACAATGGACCCTAAACAGAAGGGGGAATGAACCACGAGAGACTATGGACTCTGGGAAACAAACTGAGGGCTTCAGAGGGGAGAGGGGTAGGGGATTGGGATGGGCCAGTGATGGGTATTAAGGAAGGTACATATTGCATGGAGCACTGGGTGTTATATGCAAATAATGATTCCCGGAACACTACATCAAAAACTAAGGAAATACTGTATAGTGACTAACATATCATAATAAAAAATTGTTATTATAAAAAAAGGTAAAAAAAAAAAAACAATGCAGCTTTTCTGTTTCAAGAACAATCACAATTGAGAAAAAGCTAACTTCCAATCCCTAAAGCAAAACACAGACCAAGTTCCATTTCACTCCCCTTTATTCACATTCTCTGTGCGTTCTAAGCTATTTCCCTACCTCCTTTCCTGCTGAGCAGGGAGCCTGGGCTCGATCCCAGAAGCCTGGGATCATAACCTGAGCTAAAGGCACATGCTTAACTGGCTGAGCCAGCCAGGAGCCCCAGCCATGTTTTTCTTAAGCAAAAGGACACTTTCTCACAATGCCTTCACATGACTTCACATGGTACCAGAGATCTGCATTTGCCTCTAGGAGGTTGCAGATGAAGGCAATTGCAAACTCTCACAGTGGTTTATCAAATACAATGACCTGCCTGGTGACAGTGAAACTCTTATGAGCGCAAGAGAGGGTGCTGTGACACTTAGCTGTGGCTGGGCTGGCACAGAGAAACAAATCCATTTCCCTGCCTGATGTCTGTGAGGAACAGATGCCCCCACTGTGAATGAGACCCTGCCACTGAGCTGTCCAGAGATGGCCATCCTCACGGAGGATGAGGATAAAGGACAATGCCTGAGGAGACCTCATCTGTGTCTTTTATCTTTTCATATTTTTGACAGTGGACAAATAACTGCCTAGGAGTCCCCAACTACCTTAGTCTCATCTGTGAATGGCCAAGAGGTTTTACAAAACACTTAAGATTTTGACCTCACAAATGCCCACAACCACTTACCATAGGGATTCAACATTAAGCAAAGATACTGTTCGTTGGAAGAGAGGTCCTGCCCACTGTTGTTTCTCACTTATATGCTCATCTTCCTTACCTCATGGTAACATAACCACCTTGATTCCTGCTTCCGTCTTCAGGAAGGCTGATGTGACTTGAAGGGCATTACCCTGACATCGTTCTTTCTTAGCAATAAGATGTGGACATTTCCCTAGTCCTACACACCCAAAGTTGAATCAGAATCAGGATTGAGGAGGCTGATGAGAGTTGAAGGTGTTTTCCTGTACACGGTGGTTTATTACCAATAAGGATGGGTCAGAGTCCTCGAAATTCCAGAACCTTTTCATTAATGCTTCCTACTCGTGAAAGATGATGTACATTGGTCTTTCCCTGTATAGTGTGGTGACTCAGAGAAAAGTGCTTAGGCCTTTCGTCAGACTTCCACGGCCACTTTGGGGCTGGCTTCCATATTCACAAAGGATGATGTTAGGGCTAAGAGGGTTCCTGTACACTGTTATTTCTTACAGATAAGTGTATGGCATTTTTGTTACATTGCCAGAACCACTTAGCACCGGGCTTGCCGGCCTCCTGGGGACGAACCCTAACCCTAGGTGGGCTCCCGAGGGGCCCCTCCCAAGGGGCCTGGCACGAGAACACTGGGGATTGGGGACCCCCGAGCCCAGCGCCAGAGTCACCCTGCCGCCCCGCAGCAACACGGGCTGCTAGGGGCGCCGCCAGTCTTTCAGGGCGAGAGAAAGGGAAGGGCCCTCCAAGCCCCCGGCGAACTTCGAAGGCCCCCCGCGCCAAAACGCTTGGGCCGACACTCCCTCTCGCTAGTGCCCTCACCTCGGCCTGCCCCTCCACTGGCCTCAGAGCTGGCAGAATGGGCCTGCTGGACTCCTGGGGGCTAACACTTACCCTAGGTCGGCCCCCAAGGGGCCCCTCCCAAAGAGCCTGGCACCGCAATGCCGGGGATTTGGGACCCCCGAGCCCCAGTGCTGGACTCACTCTGCCACCCCGCAAGCACCCAGGGCGCTAGGGGCGTTGCCAGTCATTCAGGAAGGGAGAACGGGCAGGGCCCTTTGATCCCCCTGGGACCTTTGAAGGCCCCCCGCGCAAAAACCGTGGCTCGCATGCGTCTGCTCCCCAGCGCCCTAACCTCGGCCCACCCCTCCGCTCGCTGCAGAGCTGTCAGATTGGGCCTGCCGGCATCCTGGGGACGAACCCTAACCCTAGGTTGGCCCCCGAGGGGCCCCTCCCAAGGGGCCTGGCGCCACAACGCCCGGGATTGGGGACACCCGAACCCAGCGCCGGAGTCACCATGCCGCCCCCAGCAACCCGGCTGCTAGGGGCGCCGCCAGTCTTTCAGGGCGAGAGAACGGGCAGGGCCCTCCAAGCCCCCGGCGAACTTCGAAGGCCCCCCGCACCAAAACCCTTGGGCCCACACTCCCTCTCACCAGTGCCCTCACCTCGGCCTGCCCCTCCACCTGCCGCAGAGCTGGCGGAAGGGGCCTGCTGGACTCCTGGTGGCTAACACTTACCCTAGGTCGGCCCCCGAGAGGCCCCTCCCAAGGAGCCTGGCACCGCAATGCCGGGGATTTGGGACCCCCGAGCCCCAGTGCTGGACTCACTCTGCCACCCCACAAGCATCCAGGGCGCTAGGGGCGTGGGCAGTCATTCAGAAAGGGAGAACGGGCAGGGCCCTCTGATCCCCCTGCGACCTTCGAAGGCCCCCTGCGCAAAAACTCTGGCTCCCACGCTCCTGCTCTCCAGCGCCCTAACCTCTGCCCACCCCTCCGCTCGCTGCAGAGCTGGCGGATCGGGCCTGTTGGCTTCCTGGGGGCTAACCCTATCCCTAGGTCACCCCAAAAGGGCCCCTCCCAAGTGGCCTGGCGCCGCATGCCAGGGATTGGGGACCCCCAAGTCCCAGCGCCGGACGCACCCTGCCGCCCCACTGCCACATGGGGTGGTAGGGGCGTCGCCAGTCCTTCAGGGCGACAGAACGGGCAGGACCCTCCGAGCCACCTACGACCTTCGAAGGCACCCGGAGCCAAAGCCAAATGCTCTGTCCCACGCTACCGCTCACCAGCTACCTCACCTTGACCCACACCTCCATTCACTGCACATGGGTGGAACGAGCCTGCCAGTCTCCTGGGGGCTAACCCTAACCCTAGGTCAGCCCCCAAGGGGCCCGTCCCAAGGGGCCTGGCACCGCAACGCCGCGTATTAGGGACCCCCGAGCCCCAGCGCTGGAATCACCGTGCTGCCCCGCCGCCACCCGGGCCGCTAGGGGTGCCGCTGGTCATTCAGTGCAGGAGAATGGGCAGGGCCCTTCGAGCACACGGCACCCTTCGAAGGCCCCCCCATCCAAAACGCTTGAGCCCACGCCTCCGCTCCTCAGCGCCCTCACCTTGGCCCGCTCCTCCGCTCCCTGCAGAGCCTGTGGTTGAGGCCTGCCCTCCTCCTGGGGCTACCCATAACCCTAGGTTGGCCCCTGAGGGGCCCCTCCGAAGGGGCCTGGCACCACAATGCCTGGGATTGGGGACCCCCGAGCCCCAGTGCCGGACTCACCGTGTTGCCCCGCCACCACCCGGGCCGCTAGGAACACCGTCGGTCATTCAAGGAGGGAGAACAGGCAGATCCCTCTGAGCCCCTGGCGGCCTTCGAAGGCCCCCCGCGCCAAAACGCTTGGGCCCATGCTCCCGCTCGCCTGTGCCCTCACCTCGGTCCGCCCCTCCACTCGCTGCACAGCTGGTGGATCGGGACTGCCAGCCTCCTGGGTGTTACCCTAACCTTTGGTGGGCCCCCGAGGGGCCCATCCCAGGTTCCTATTGCCACAACACCGGGGATTGGGGACTCCCGAGCTCCAGCGCCCAACTCACCCTCCTGCCCTACCGCCACCTGGGCTGCTAGAGGTGCCGCAGTTCATTCAGGGAGGGAGAATGGCCAGGGCCCTCCAAGCCACCAGCTACCTTCGAAGGCCCCCCGCACCAAAACGCTTGGGCCCACGCTCCCGGTCGCCAGCGCCCTTACCTCGGCCCTCACCCCCCGCTCTCCGCACAGCTGGCGGATCGGGCCTGGGGGCCTTCTGGGGGCTAACCCAAACCCTAGGTCGGCCCCCTAGTGGCCCCTCCCAAGGGGCCTGGCGCCGCAATGACGAGTATTGGGGACTCCTGAGCCCCAGCGCCAGACTCACCATGCCCCCCACCGCCACCCGGGCCACAAGGGGCACCCCCGGTCATTCAGCGCGGGAGAACGGGCAGGACCCTCTGAGCCCCTGGTGACCTTCGAAGGCCCCTCGCTCCCAAACTTTGAGCCCACGTTCCCGCTCGCCAACGCCCTCATCTCAACCCGCCCCTCTGCTCACCGCACAGCCAGCAGATCGGGCCTACTGGCCTCCTGGGGGTAACCCTAACCCTAGGTCGGCACCCGAGGGGGCCCTCTCAAGGCGTCTGGGGCCGCAACGCCAGGGATTGGTGACCCCCGAGCCGCAGCGCCGGACTCACTTTGCCGCTCCACCGCCACCGGGGCTGCTAGGGGCCCCTATGGTCATTTAAGGCGGGAGAATGGGCAGGGCCCTCCGAGCCCCCAGCGACCTTCAAAAGCCCCCCCAGGCAAAACGCTTTGGCTAACACTTCCGTTCGCCAGTGCCCTCACCTCGGCCCGCCCCTCCGCTTGCCGCACAGCCGGTGGATCGAGCCTCCCAGCCTCCTGGGGGCTAACACTAACCCTAGGTAGGCCTCCTAGGGGCCCATCCCAAGGGGCCTGGCTCCGCAATGACGGGGATTGGGGACCCTGGAGCCCCAGCGCTGGACTCACACTGCCACTATGCCACCCCCAGGGCTGCTAAGGGCGCTGCCGGTCATTCAGAGCGGGAGAATGGGCAGTGCCTTCCGAGCCACGGCAACTTTCGAAGGGTTCCCTCGCCAAAATGCTTGGGACCACGCTTCCACTCTCCAGCGCCCTCACCTCAGCCCGCCCTTCTGCACGCCGCACACCGGGCAGATCGGGTCTCCCAGCCTCCTGGGGGCTAACACTAACCCTAGGTAGGCCCCCTAGGGCCCCATCTCAAGTGGCCTGGTGCCGCAACGCCCGGGATTGGGGAACCCCGAGCCCCAGCGCCGGACTCAACCTGCCGCCCCGCTGCCACCTGGGCTGCTAGGGGCACCGCCCGTCATTCAGGGCGGGTGAACAGGCAGGGTCCTCCGAGGCCCCTGTGACATTAGTAGGCGCCCCGTGCCAAACGCTTGGGCCCACGCTCCCACTCGCCAGCACCCTCACCTCCGTCCGCCCCTCCACTTGCTGTACAGCTGGCAGATCAGGATGGCCTGTCTCCTGGGTGTTACCCTAACCCTAGGTCGGCCCCCAAGGGGCCCCTCCCAAGTAGCCTGGGGCCGCAACGCTGGTAATTGGGGACCCCAGAGCCCCAGCGTTGGACTCAACCTGCCGCTCTGATACCATCCGGGCTTCTAGGGGCGCCGCCGGTCATTCAGGGCATGAGAACGGGCAGGGCCCTCCTAGCCCACGGTGACATTTGAAAGTGCCCCGCGCCAAAACGCTTGGGCCCACGCTCCCGCTCGCCAGCGCCCTCACCTAGGCTCGCCCCTTCGCTCACCTGACAGAGGGCGGATCGGGCCTGCCCAACTCCTGGGGGCTAACTCAAACCCTAGGTTGGCCCCCCAGGGACCCATCCGATGGGGCCTGGCGCCTCAACGCCTGGGACTGCTGAACCACGAGCTCCAGCGCCGGACTGACTGTGCTGCCCCGCTGACACCCGGGCCTCTAGAGGCACCGCTGGTCATTCAGGGCGTGAGAACGGGCAGGGCCCTCCGAGCCCCCGTTGTCTTTCGAAGGCCCACCGCACCAAAACGCTTGGGTCCAGGCTCGTGCTCGCCAGCGCCCTCACCTCAGCCTGCCCCTCCGCTCGCCACCCAATGGGTGGATCGGGCCTGCCGGCCTCCTGGGGGTTAAGCCTAACCCTAGGTCGACCACCGTGGGGCCCTTCCCAAGGGGCCTGGCACCGCAACACGGGGATTGGGGACCCCCGAACCCCAGCACCAGACTAACCTTACTGCTCTGCCAGCGGCCGGGCCGCTAGGGGCGCCGCCGGTCATTCAGGGCGGGAGAACGTGTAGGGCCCTCCGAGCCCCTGACGACCTAGAAGGCCCCCCGCGCCAAAACGGTTGGGCCCACGCTCCTGCTCGCCAGCACCCTCATCTCGGCCCGCACCTCTGCTTGTAGCAGAGCCCGCGGATCGTGCCTGCTGGCCTCCTGGGGGCAAACTCTAACCCTAGGTCGACCACCGAGGGGCCCTTCCCAAGCGGCCTGGCGCAGCAACGCCAGGAATTGGGGACCCCCGAACCCCAGCGCCTGACTCCCCCTGCTGCCCCGCCACCACCTGGGCCGCTAGCGGTGCCGCAGGTCATTCAGGGTGTGAGAACGGGCAGGGCCCTCCGAGCCCCGGGAGACCTTCGAAGGCACCCTGCATCAAAACACTTATGCTCACAATGCCGCTAGGCAGTGCCCTCACCTCAGCTCGCCCCTCTGATCCTCGCACAGCCGGCGGATCGGGCCTGCTGGCCTCCTGGGGCCTAACCCTAAACTAGGTCGGTCCCCGAGGGGCCCCACCCAAGGGGCCTGGCTACGCAACACCAGGGATTGGGAACCCCCGAGCCCCAGCGCCAGACTCACCGTGCCACCCAGCGGCCGACCGGGCCACTAGCGGCGCCGCAGGTCTTTCAGGGCGTGAGAAAGGCAGGGCCCTCCGAGCCCCGGGTGACCTTCGAAGGCACCCTGCATCAAAACACTTGCGCCCACGCTCCCCCTAGGCAGCGCCCTCACCTCAGCCCTCCCCTCTGATAGTCGCACAGCCGGCAGATCGGGCCAGCCGGCCTCCTGGGAGATAACCATAACCCTAGGTTGGCCCCTGAGCGGCCCCTCCCAAGGGGCCTGGCGCCACAACGCAGGGGATTGGGGACACCAGAGCCCCAGCGTCGGACTCAACCTACCGCCCCGCCACCAACCGGGCCGCTAGGGGTGACCCCGGTCATTCAGGGCAGAAGAACGGGCAGGGCCCTGCGAGCCCCCTGCGGCATTCGAAGGCCTCCCATCCCAAAACGCTTAGGCCCATGCTCCTTCTCGCCAGTGCCCTCACCTCGGCCCGCGCCTCCCCTCGCAGCACAGCTGGCGGATCGGGCCTGCTGGCCTCCTGGGGGTTAACCCTAACCATAGGTTGGCCCACGAGGGCCTCTCCCAAGGGGCTTGGTGCCGCACGTGGGGATTGGGGACCCCAGAGCCCCTGCGCCGGACTCAACGTGTTGCCCCGCCTCCACCCTGGCTGATAGGGACGCCGCCAGTCATTCAGGGCGGGAGAACGGGCAGGGCCCTCAGAGCACCCGGAGACATGTGAAGGCTCCCCGCGCCAAAACCCTTGGGCCCACGCTCCCGCTCGCCAGCAGCCTCACCTCGGCCCGCCCCTCCGCTCTAGCCACAGCTGGCTGATTGGGCCTGACGGCCTCCTGGGAGCTAACCCAAACCATACATCAGCCCAAGAGGGGCCCCTCCCAAGGGGCCTGGCACCGCCACGCTGGGGCTTGGCGACCCCCGAGCACCACCACAAGACTCACCCTGCCGCCTCGCCAGGACCCGGCCCGCTAGGAGTGCTGTCCTCATTCAGGGCGGGAGAACTTGTGGGGACCTCAGAGCCACCAGCGACCTTCGAAGGCCCTCCATGCCAAAACGCTTGGGCCCACGCTCCCGATCGCCAGCGCCCTCACCTCGGCCCACGACTCCGCTCGCCGCACAGCTGGCAGATCGGGCCTGTGGGCCTCCTGGGGGTAACCCTAACACTAGGTCACACCGGAGGGGCCCCTCCCAAGGGGCCTGGCGCTGCAACACCGGGGATTGGGGACTCCCGAGCCCCAGCACCAGACTCACTCTGCCGCCCCTCTGCAACCCGAGCCGCTAGGTGCGCAGTCGGGCTTTCAGCGCAGTAGAACGGGAAGTGTGCTCTGAAACCCTGGCAACTTTTGAATGCCCCCACGCCAAAACGCTTGGGTCCACGCTCCCGCTCTACAGTGCATTCACCTCGGCCTGCCCCACTGCTCTCTACACAGCTGGCGGATCGGGTCTGCCGGCCTCCTGGGGGCTAACACTAAAGCTGGTTCGGGCCCCGAGGGCACTTCCCAAGGGGCCTGGTGCCCCAACGCCGAGTATTGGGGCCCCCGTGCCCCAGCGCCGGACTTAACGTGCCGCCCCACCGCAACCCGGGCCACTAGGGGCACCACCGGTCATTCAGGTCGGGAGAACGGGCAGGGCTTTCTGAGCCCCCAGCGACTTTCGAAGGCCCCCCACGCCAAAAGGCTGGGCCCACGCCCCCGTACGCCAGCGCCCTCACCTCAGCGCGCTGCTCTGCTCGCAGCACAGCCAGCAGATGAGGCCTGCCAGCTTCATGGGGGCTAACCTTAAACCTAGGTCGGCCCCCAATGGGCCCCTCCCAAGGAGCCTGGAGCTCCAAACCCCCGCCCACCTTCGATGGCGCCCAGAACCAAAATGCTTGTGCCCAGGCTCATGTTCACCAGCACCCTCACCTCGGCCCAACTCTCCGCTCCACGCACAGGCGGTGTATAGGGCCTGCCAGCCTCCTGGGAGCTAACCCTAACTGTAGGTCGGCCCCCGAGGGGCCCTTCCCAAGTGGCCTGGCACGCCAACGCCAGGGATGGGGCAACCAAGCCCAAGTGCCGGACTCACCCTGCTGCCCTTCAGCCACCTGAGCCACTAGGGGCCCCGCCGGTCATTCAGAGAGGGAGAATGGACAGGTCCCTCAGAGCCAACGCCGACCTTCGAAGGCCCCCCACGCTAAAACGCTTGGGCTCATGCTCAGGCTCGCCAGTGCCCTCACCTGGCCCACCCCGCCGCGTGCCACACAGACGCTGATTGGGTCCACCAGCCTCCGGGGGGCTAACCGTAACCCTAATCGACCCCCGAGGGGCCCCTCCCAAGGGGCCTGGCTCCGCAACGCCGGGGATTGGGGACCCTGAGCCTCAGCACCTGACTCACCCTGCCACCCAGCCGCCACCCAGGGGCTTGGGGTGCTGCCGTTCATTCAGGGCGGGAGAATGGGCATGGCCCTCCGAGACACGGTGACCTTCGAATCCCCCCCGCGCCAAAACGGCCGGGCCCACACTCCCAAACACCAGCGCCCTCACCTCGGTCCGCCACTCCACTCTCCACACAGCTGGCGAATAGGACCTGCAGAGTTCTTAGGGGCTAAACCTAACCCTAAGCTGTCATCCGAGGGGCCCCACCCAAAGGGCCTGGCACCGCATCGCTGGGGATTGGAGATACCGGAGCCGCAGGGCCTGACTCACCCTGCCAGCCCTCACCACCCAGGCCGCTAGGGGCGCCGCCATTCATTCAGGGTGGGAGAAAGGGCAGGGCACTTCGAACCCCCGCCGACCTTTGAAGGCATTCTGAACCAAAACGCTTGGGCCCAGGCTCATGTTCACCACCACCCTCACCTCGGCCCAACTCTCCGCTTGATTCAGACCCGTTGGATAGGGCCTGCCGGGCTCTTGGTTCTAACGAAAACCCTGGGTCCGCCCCGTGGGGCACATCCCAAGGGGCCTTGCTCCGCAACGCTGGGGATTGGTGACTCAGAGCCCCAGAGCCAGACTCACCCTGCCGCACTGTCGCCACCTGGGCCTCTATGGGCGCCTCCAGTCATTCAGGGCGAGAGAAGGGCAGGGCCTTCTGAGTCCCCGGTGACCTTCAAAGGCTCCCCGCGCCAAAACGCTGGTGCCCACGCTCCCGCTCCCCAGCGCCCTCACCTCGGCCCGCCCCTCCACTCCCCGCACAGCAGGCGGATCAGGCCTGCCGGCCTCCTGGGGGCTAACCTTAACCCTAGGTCGTCCCCTGAGGGGCCCCTCCCAAGGGGCCTGATACCACAACACCGGGGATTGGGGACCCCGAGTCTCAGCACCTGACTCACCTGCCGCCCAGCCACCACTCGGGGCTTAGGGTGCTGCCGTTCATTCAGGACAGGAGAATGGGCAGGGCCCTCCCAGACACAGCGACCTTCGAAGCCCCCCCCGCGCCAAAACGCCTATGCCCACCCTCCCACTCACCAGCGCCCTCACCTAGGTCTGCCACTCTGCTCTCCACACAGCTGGCGAATAGGGCCTGTTGGCCTCCTACGGGGTAAACCTAACCCTAGGTTGGCCCCCGAAGGGCCCCTCCCAAGGGGCCTGGTGCCACAACGCCGGGGATTGGGGACCCCCAAGCCCCAGCGCCAGATGCACCCTGCCGCCCCTCCACACCCAGACTGCTAGGGGGGTAGCCGTTCATTCAGGGTGGGGGAACGGGCAGGGCACTCCGAACCCCTCCGACTTTCGAAGGCGCCCTGAACCAAAACGCTTGGACCCAGGCTCATGTTCAAAAGCACCCTCAACTCGGCCCAACTCTCCATTCGATGCACAGGTGGTGTATCGGGCCTGCGGGTCTCCTGGGGGCTAACCTTAACCATAGGTCGGCCCCCAAGGGGCCCTTCCCAAGGGGCCTGGCGTCGCAACGCTGGGGATGGGGACCCATGTCCAAGTGCCGGACTCGCCCTGCTGCCCTTCAGCCACCCAAGCCGCTAGGGGATCACCGGTCAATCAGGACAGGAGAACGGGCAGGGACCTCCGAGCCCCCGCTGACCTTCGAAGGCCCCCCGCGCAAAAACGTTGGGTCCCATGCTCCTGCTCCCAGTGCCCTCACCTCGGCCCGCCCCTCCGCTTGATTCAGAGCCAGTGGATAGGGCCTGCCAAGCTCCTGGGGCTAACCAAAACCCTAGGTCGGCCCCGTGGGGCACATCCCAAGGGGCCTGGCTCTGCAACACTGGGGATTGGAGACTCAGAGGCCCAGAACCGGACTCACGCTGCCGCACTGTCGCCACCCGGGCCGCTAGGGGCGCCGCCGGTCATTCAGGGCGGGAGAACGGACAGGGCCCTGGAGAAACCGGCGACATTTGAAGCCTCCCGCCAAAATGCAGGGGCCCACGCTCCCGCTCGCCAGAGCCTTTACCTCGGCCCGCGAACCTCTCGCCGCCCAGCCAGAGGATTGGGCCTGCCGCCTCCTGGATGCTAACTCTAACCCTAGGTCGGCCCCCCACGAGCCCCTCCCAAGGGGTCTGGCCCCGCAACGCTGGGGTTTGGGGATCCCCGAGCCGCAGCGCGGGACTCCCCCTGCTGCCCCACCGCCAACGGATCCGCTAAGGGCGCCGCTGGTTATTCAGGGCAGGAGAACGGGCAGGGCCCTTCGAGCCATGGCAACATTCGAAGGCCCAGGGCCTGTCGGCCTCCTGGGAACTAACCCTAACCATAGGTCGGCCCCCGAGGGGCCCTTCCCAAGGGGCCTGGCGTTGCAACGCCAGGGATTGGGGACCCCCAAGACCCAGTGCCGGATGCATCCTGGCGCCCCGCCTCACACGGGCCGCTAGGGGCACCGCCATTCATTCAGGGTGGGAGAACTGCCAGGGCCCTCCGAACCCCCGCCGACCTTCGAAGGCGCCCCGAACCGAAACGCTTGGGCCCAGGCTCATGTTCACCAGCACCCTCACCTCGGCCCAACTCTCCGCTCCACGCACAGGTGGTGTATCGGGCCTGCCAGGCTCCTGGGGGCTAACCCTAACTGTAGGTCGGCCCCCCGAGGGGCCTTTCCCAAGTGGCCTGGCGCCACAACGCCGAGGATGGGGACCCCGAGCCCAAGTGCTGGACTCACCCTGCTGCCCTTCAGCCACCCGAGCCACTAGGGGCCCCGCCGGTCATTCAGAGCGGGAGAACGGGCAGGTCCCTCCGAAGCCCCGCCGACCTTCGAAGGCCCCCCGCACTATAAAGCTTGGGCTCATGCTCAGTCTCGCCAGTGCCCTCACCTCGTCCCAACCCTCCGCGTGCCGCACAGCCGCTGATCGGGTCCACCGGCCTCCTGGGGATAACCATAACCCTACATCGATCCCCAAAGGTCCACTCCCAAGGGGCTTGGCACAGCAACGCCGGGGATTGGGGACGCCGAACCTCAGCACCTGACTCACCCTGCCACCCAGCCGCCACCGGGGGGCTTGGGGTGTTGCAGATCATTCAGGGCGGGAGAACAGGCAGGGCCCTCCGAGACACGGTGACTTTCGAAGGCCCCCCCGCACAAAAACGGCAGACCCACCCTCCCACTCACCAGCGCCCTCACATCCGTCCGCTACTCCACTCTCCACACAGATGGCGAATAGGGCCTGCTGGCCTCCTGGGGGCTAAACCTAACCCTAGGTTGGCCCCCAAGGGGCCCCTCCCAAGGCGCCTGGCGCCGCAACACCGGGGATTGGGGATACCTGAGCCTCAGCGCCTGACTCACCCTGCCGCCCCGCCGCCACCTGGGCAGCTAGGGGCACTGCCGGTCACTCAGGGAGGAGAATGGCCATGGCCCGCCGAGTCCCCAGAAACATTCAAAGGCCCCCGGAGCCAAAACGCTTGGGCCCAAGCTCCCTCTCGACAGAGACCTCACCTCGACCCACATTCGCCGCACAGCTGGCGGATTGAGCCTGCTGGCGTCCTGGGGCTGACCCTAACCTAGGTCAGCCCCCGAGGGGCCCCTCCCAAGGGGCCTGGCGCCACAACACGGTGGATTGGGGACCCCTGAGCCCTAGCACCGGACTCACCTGCTGCCGCACCACCACCCGGGCCGCTAGGGGCGCCGCGGGTCATTCAGTGTGGGATAACTGGCAGGGCGTTCCGTTTCCCCTGCGACCTTCGAAGGACCCTTGCGCATAAAGGTGGCTCCCACGCTCCTGCTCCCCAGCACCCTCACCTTGGCCCGCCCCTCCGGTTGCTGCAGAGCTGGTGGATAAAGCCTGCCAGGCTCCTGGGGGCTAACCGAAACCCTAGATTGGCCCCATGGGGGACATCCCAAGGGGCCTGGTTCTGCAACGCTGGGGTTTGGTGACTCAGAGCCCCAGATCCAGACTCACCCTGCCGCACTCTCGCCACCGGGGCCGCTAGGAGCGCCGCAGGTCATTCAGGGCGAGAGAAGGGGCAGGGCCTTCCGAGCCGCCAGTAACTTTCAAGGGCTCCCTGGGCCAAAACGCTGGTGCCCAGGCTCCCGCTCCCCATGCCCTCACCTTGGCTTGCCCCTCAGCTCTCAGCTCAGCAGGCGGATCGGGGCTGCCAGCCTCCTGGGCCTTAACCCTAACCCTAGGTCGGCCCCTCAGGGGCCCCTCCCAAGGGTCCTGGTGCTGCTACACTGGGGATCGGGGACCCCAAGCCCCAGAGCCAGACTCACCCTGCCTCAACGCCGCCACCCGGGCCGCTAGGGGCGCCGCTGGTCATTCAGGGCGGGAGAACGACAGCGCCCTGGAGAAACCAGCGACATTTGAAGCCTCCCACGCCAAAATGCAGGGGCCCACGCTCCAGCTAGGCAGCGCCTTTACCTCTGCCCGCCCACCTCTCTCCGCCCAGCCAGAGGATTGGGCCTTTCAGCCTCCTGGGGGCTAACTCTAATCCTAGGTCAGCCCAGGAGGAGCTCCTCCCAAGGGGCCTGCCATCGCAAAGCCAGGGATTGGGGATCCCCGAGCCGCAGTGCAGGACTCACCCTGCTGCCCCACCGCCAACGGAGCCACTAGGGGCGCCACTGGTTATTCAGGGCAGGAGAAAGGGCAGGGCCCTCCGAGCCATGGCAACATTGCAAGGCCCAGGGCGCCAAAACCCTGGGGCCCACGCTCCCGCTCGCCATCGCCCTCAACTCGGCCCACACCTCCGCCCATCGCACAGCCGGCAGATCTGGCCTGCCGGCCTCCTGGGCGCTAACCCTAACCCTAGGACGGCCCCTGAGGGTCCCTTCCTAAACAGGCTGCTAGGGGCACCACCATTCATTCAGTGTTGGATAACTGGCAGGGCCCTCCGAACTCCCTCCAACCTTCAAAGGCGCCTGGAACCAAAACGCTTCGGCCCAGGCTCATGTTCACCAGCACCCTCACCTTGGCCCACCGCTCCGCTCACCACACATGTGGTGTATCAGGCCTGACAGCCTCCTGGGGACTAAAACTAAGTGTAGGTCAGCCCCCGAGAGGCACTTCCCGAGTGGCTTGGCTCTGCAACGCCGAGGATGGGGTCCCCGAGCCCATGTGCCAGACTCACCCTGCTGCCCTTCAGCCACCCGAGCCGCTAGGGGCCCCGCTAGTCATTCAGAGCGGGAGAACGGGCAAGGCACTCCAAGCCCCAGACGACTTTCAAAGGCCCCCCTGCACCAAAATGGTTGGGCCCATGCTGCCGCTCACCAGTGCCTTCACATTGGCCCACTCCTCCGCTCGCTGCACAGCCGTTGCATCGGTCCTGCTGGCCTACTGGGGTCTAACCCTAAACCTAAACCCTAACCCCTAACCTTAAACCCTAAACCTTAACCCCTAACCCTAACCCTAACCCTAATACTAACGCCTAACCCTTACCCTAACCCTAACCCTACCCTAAACCTAACCCTAAACCCTAATCCTTAAACCCTAAACCCTAACATTAACACTAAACCCTAAATCTTAACCCCTATCCCTAATCCCGAAACCCTAAACACTAAACCCTAACCTTAACCACTAACCCAAAACCCAAACCCTAACCCTAAACTCTAACCTTACCCCGACCCCTACAATACCCCTAACCCTACCCCTAAACCTACCCCTTCAGCTAACCCTACCCCTAACCCGTAACCTAACCCTAACCCTTACCCTAACCCATACTCTAACCCTAACTTTAACCCATACCCTAACCCCAACCCTAACTTGTACCCTAACCCTAACACGTACTCTAACGCGTACCCTAAACCGTACCCTAACCCTAAGCCTAAACTGTACCCTAACCAGTAACTTAAGCCATACCCTAAACCTAACCTTAAGCCTAACAAGTACCCTAACCCATACCCTAAGTTTAACCCTAAACCCTGACCATAACCCATACCCTAACTCGTACCATAACCCGTACCCTAACCCTACCCGTACCTTAAACCTAACCCATACCCTAACCGTAACCCTAAACCCTAAACCGTAACCTGTACCCTAACACTAACCAGTACCCTTACCTTAACCTTAACCCATACACTAACCTGTACCCTATACCTAACCCGGACCCTAACCCATACCCTAACGCATACCTAACCCTAACCTGTACCCTAACCCGTACCCACACCCACACCCTAACCCTAAACCATACCCTATCCCTATCCCTAACCCTTTCCCTAACCCGTACCCTAACCCTAAACCTAAACCATAACCTAACCTGTACCATAACCCTAAACTGTACCCTAACCCTAACACGTACCCTAACCCTAACCCGTACCCTAAACTGTACCCTAATCTGAATGCCAACACTAACCCTAAACCGTACCCTAAACCGTACCCTAACCCGTAACCTAATGCATACCCTAACCCGTACCCTAACCATAACCCGTACCCTAAACCTAACACGTACTCCAACCCTAACCCTAACCCTAAACCCAAACCCTAAACCCTAACCCGTACCCTAAACCCTAATCTGCACCCTAACCCATAACCTCTAACCTGTAACCCCTAAACCCAAACCTAACCCATACCCTCTCCTTACCCTAACCCTAACCCCTACCCTCACCCATACCCTAACCGTAACCCATACCATAACCTTAACCTGTACCCTAATCTGTACCCTAACCCCGGGGATTGGCTACCCCTGGACCCCACCACGGGACTCAGCCTGCCACCCCTCAGGAAACCATGCCCCTTGGGGTGCTGCAGAGCATCCCGTGCAGGAGAACTGGTAGGGCCCCCCTGAGCCCCCAGCGATCCTCGGCGGAACCCTACAACCCAACCCTGAGGCCCACGCTCATCCCGCCCCACGCCTTCCCTTCAGCTTGCCACCGAGCGCATCGCAGAGCCAGCAGATCAGGCCCGCTGGGTTCCTGGGGCCTAGACCTGACCCTAGCTCGGCTGGGTAGGGCCCCTCCCCTGGGGCCCGGTGCCGCAGCCCCAGGGACTGGGGACACCTGTGCCCCACTGCAGGATAAAGCCTGCCAGCCCACAGGAAACCGTGCCCCTTGGGAGGCTGTAGAGCGTTCAGGGCGGGAAAACCAGGAGGGCCCCCAGAGCCCCTGGCAAACTTTGGCGATCCCTAAACCCAACCTTGAAGCCAATGCTCACCCCACCCCGCACCCTCACCTCAGCCCGCGGCGGAGCTCGCCACATAGTGGGCACATCTGGCCTGTGGGGTTCCTGGGCCCCAAACCTAACCCTAGTTCATCTGTGGAGGGGCCCCTCCCCAGGAGCCTGGAGCCACAGCCATGGGGATTCGGTACACCTGAGCCCCACAGCAGGACTCAGTCTGCCACCCCGCAGGAAACCGTGCGCCTTGGGAGGCCATAGAGCGTTCAGGGCGGGAGAACCAGGAGGGCTCTCCTGAGCCACCAGCGAACTTTGGCGGCCTCCCGCACCCCAAGCCTGAAGCCCACGCTCACCCTCCTGACACCCTTACCTCAGCCCGTGTAGCTCGCCATACAGCCAGCAGATCGGGCCTGCGGGGCTCCTGGGGCCTAACCCTAGCCCTAGGTCGGCCGCGGGTGTGGGGGACTCCCCAGGAGCCTTACACCACAGCCCCGGGGAATTGGGATACCTGTGCCCCACCGCAGGACTCAGCTTGCCACCGGAAATGAAACTGTGCCCCTTGGGGCTCTACAGAGCCTACAGGGCACGAGAACATGGGGAGGCCCCCGGAGCCCGTCCCCACCTTTGGCAGCCCCCGTGCCCCAACCCTGAGGCCCATGTTCACCCTCCCCCATGGCCTCCTCTCAGCCCTCCACAGAGCTCGCCGCACCGCCTGCAGTATGTCCCTGCCGGGCTCCTGGACCCTAACACTTACCCTAGGTTGGCCACAGAGGGGCCCCTCCCCAGGGTCCTGGCACCCTACTCCGGGGGATTGGGGACACCCAAGCCCCACTGTAGGACTCAGCCTGCAGCCCACAAGAAACTACCGTTTTGGGGCACAACAGAGGATTCAAGGCAAGAGAATTGGGGCACCCCTGAGAGCCCCTTCTGGTGAACCCCGACATTTGTGGGCCATTCCGGATGAAACCCCAAGGCTCACACTCACCCGCCCTTGTGCCCTCATCTCAGTTGGCCTGGGAGTTCTCTGAGCACTGGGGAGTTCAGACCTGCTGTCTCTTGAGGCCTAACCTAACCCTGGGTCTTCTGCTGAGGGTCCCTCCCTGTTTGCCTGCCTCCAAGGCAGCAGGCATTGGGCTCCCTCTGCACGACTAGAGGACTCAGCCTGCCCCACAGCAGGAAACTGTCATTTGGGGTTGCAGCAAGGATTCATAGGAAAATCGGAGGGCCCTCCTCAGCCCATCGCAGGCAACCCCCACTTTCAGAGATGTCCCCGGATCCAATTAGTAGCTTCACACAGACCTTTAAACTTGCTCTCCACAGAGATCTTTTGAAATTCTCCACACTTCCAACCTATGGCATCATCCAGCTTCAGTGCCTTACCCAGCTTTAGGTCTTGAGGCAGATTAAAATGGGAAGTCATTTCACTGATGACGACGTACTGGTGACCAAAAGATACATGCATAAATGCTTCATATCACTTGGCTTCAGGGAAATGCAAATCTAAACCCCTATAGATGCCATAGCACACGAGGCCGAATATCTAAAAATAAGAAGACATGAAACTATACATGTTGGAGAGGATGTGGAGAAAGGGGAAACCTCTTACACCCGTGTACGAATGCAGACCGGTACAGCCACGCTTGAAAATGGTACGGAGTTTCCTCAAGAAGTTATAAATAAAGCTACCCTATGTCCCAGCAATTGCACTACTGGGTATTTACCCCAAAGAGGCAGAGGTAGTGAAGACGGGACACATGCACCCCAGTGTTCATAGCAGCAATATCCATAATAGACAAGCTGTAGAAGGAGTGCAGATGACCATGGATAGATAAATGGATAAAGAAGATGTGGATGATATATATAATGAAATATTACTCAGCCATCAGAAAGGATGAATACTTACCATCACACCTACCTGGGTGGAGCTGGAAGGTATTATGATGAGTGGAATAAGTCAATGAAAGAAAGACAATGATCATATGCTTTCACTCCTATGTGGAATATCAGAAACAAGGAAGAAGACCATAGGGGAATGTAGAGAAAATAGAGTGAGTAGTCATCAGAGAGGGAGAAAACCCATGATGGCCTCTTAACTATCGCAAGAAACTGATGATTGCTGGAGGAGAAGTTTGGGGGGGGTAACTGGGTGAGTAGCATTAAGGAGGTCACACGATACAATGAGCACTGGGTGTTACACACGACTGAAAATTTATTGAAGACTACATCTGAAACTAATGATGTACTGTAAGTTGGCTAACTGAATTTAAATTAAAGAACAAAAGACCTCGAATAAACAATCCTAAACATTTGTATGGAACCACTAAAGATTCCGAACAGACAGTGCAATGTGGAAAAGAAAAACAAAGCTGGAGGACTCACAATTTCAGATTTCAGGTTATACTACAAAGCTGCAGTCATCCTAACAAGACAGTACGGCACAGAAATAGACACAGCGACCAAAGGAACAGGATACAAGTTCAGACAGAAACCCACAATTATGTGGTCCATGAATCTTCCACAAAGCAAGCAACGATATCAAAAGGGAAACGGAGGGTCTCTACAACAAATGGTGTTGGGAAAACTAGACAGCTACGCACAAAAGAATGAAATTGGACTGCTTTCTTACACAATACAGACAAACACAAAACAGTTTCAAGACCTCAATATGAGACCTGAATCCATAAAAATCCTACAGGAGGGAAGACAGTAACTTCTTGACATGGACCATATTAACGTTTTTCTAGACTGTCTCCTGAGGCAAAGGAAATGAAAGCAAAAATAAACTATTGGGAATACAGCAAAATAAAAAGTTTCCACGCAGCAGAAGAACAATGAAAACGTAAAAATAATAAGACAACTTACTCAAAGGGAGAAGATATTTGCAAAGATCATATGCAATAAAGGGATAGTGTCCAAAACATGTAGAACTGATACTACTCGACCCCCAAAAAACAAATAATCCAGTTAAGAAATAGGCAGAAGACATGGACAGACATTTCTCCAATGAAGAAATACAAATGGCCAACAGTCCCGTGAAAAGATGTTCACCATCACCCATCATCAGGAAAATGTAAATCCAAAGGACAATAAGGTAATACCTCAAACCTTTCAGAATGGCTAACATCAAAAGCACAACAAAGAGCAGGTGTTGAGAGGATGTGGATAAAGGGGAATCCTCGCGAACTGTGGGTGGGAATGCAAACTGTGGTGGCCACCGTGGAAAACAGTATGAAGGTTATTCAAAAAATTAAATATAAAACTACCCTACGATCCAAGAATCACACAACTTGTATTTACCCAAAGAATAGGAAAACAGTAACGTAAAAGGATACGTGCACCCCTATGTTTCTTGCACCATTATTTACAATATCACAATATGGAAGCAACCCAAGTGTCTGTAGAAAAATTGACAAATGAGATGATAGATGTGTGTATTCACACACACACGCACGCACACACACACACACACACACATACACACACACAATGGAGTATTACTCGGCTTGAAAAAGAATGAAACCTTCCATTTGCAGCCACATGGATGGAGCTAGAGAGTATTATCCTAACTAAAATCAGGCATTCAGAGAAAGACAAATCCCATACGATGTCACATTAATGGGGAATTTAAGAAACAAACAAAAATAAATAACTAAAAGAGAAAAAGGAGACACACCAAAATACAAACTCTTAACAATAGAGAACAAATGGATGGTTACAAGAGAGGAGGTGGATAGAGGGATGAGTGATATAGATAAAGGGGATGAAGAGGACACTTTTCTTGATGACCACTGAGTAATATATAGAATTACTGAATCACT
This sequence comes from Ursus arctos, assembly GCF_023065955.2. Taxonomy (NCBI): domain Eukaryota; kingdom Metazoa; phylum Chordata; class Mammalia; order Carnivora; family Ursidae; genus Ursus; species Ursus arctos. Next base: position 268,654 of record NW_026622986.1, read on the forward strand.
CTATTGTACACCTGAAACGAATGTAACACTGTATGTTAGCTCTACTGGAATTAAAATAAATTTTTAAAAAAGATTTTTCTTTCAGGAAGCTCTTTGAAAAAGCTTTTCCTGTGCAATGTGCATAAGCCCAATTGGGAGGATTCACTCTACAATAATTATTCACTCCATGCCTCAAATTCAGATTTCACTGAGTTCTTACCGTGGATCCCAGCCCACGGGAGCCATGGTCCTTTTCAGTCCAGGCTCAGCACCAATGCATTCAAGATTGGAAGTGGAGACACATGTCACTTCACAGTCCAGAAAGCTATTATTGTTTCTGTTTCAGTGTGAGAGAGTCACAGACTTTGGGACAGGTTTCAGAGCAGGTTTATTATGGATCCTGGATCTCTACTTCAATGTTCATTGCCTGGATCCATTTGGCTAATACGTTCCCGGTGGATGGGCTTGCTTCCAAGCACATACATGGAAGATGCAAAGGTGGGTGGGCTTGGTGCGGGACAGGAAGAAGACCAAAAGCAGACAAGGGTCCGACCCCTCCCCTGATCCAGGAACTGTTACAGGAGAGGGTACGTGAGGTAGAATCCATGCGAAACTCCAAGGTCACCAGCTGAACACAGGAGGCACAGGTCAAGGGATCTGGAGATGCAGGGGTTGAAGGCTGCTCTGAGCTACCTCTGGGAGGAAGGGAGGGAAGGAATGAGAAGGAGAAACTGCCTGCCCCTGGCCCATGCCAGCTGCCCACCACTCCGACATGCATCAGTCCATGAGCTGACACAGCCTGGGCTCAGGATGGGCTGGCTCGGGTCCCTCAATCCTCAGTGGGACAGCTGGCCCCAAGGCTCAGAGACATGCTGAGGGAGATGAGAGGGAAAGCTGCCCCACCCAGGTCATCCGCTCTTGAGCAGACAGCCCTTCAGAACTTCTAAAAAAAACCCCACTAACGGGGATCAAAGACATGCCATGGATGAACTAAGGCATAGAGATATGTAAAATGACATTCATTTTTAAGTTCAGAGCTGTCATCTCAGTAAGTGGGGAGAGCTTCCTGAAGAAGACCGAGGGGAGGGCAAGCCATGCTGAAAAGGGAGACATGGCTCTCCTGATTGGGGACCTGCAGCCCCCTTCTGGGGCAGGGCATCACCCTCGCATTACACGAGATCCATGGAAGTGTTCCATCAGGGCCAGATGTTTGTCTCGAGAAGGCTACCTTGGCATCGGACTGCACAGGGCACCAGGGACGAGGGCCAGATGGAGGACTGACAATACCCCGGAGGCCATGGGTCAAGAGCAGAGGCACATGACCTTGGAGATGATGATGAAAAGCAGGAGGTGGCAGCATGGAGCCGGCCCGAAAGTGCCATGGGAGCAGTGCCCACAGCTACACTGACTGGGTGCCTTCTGTGCCAGGTGTGACTGACTTCAGTGTGCTCCAGACTAGTCCTGACCACAAGTCTAGGAAGTGTGCACCATCCCCGGCCTCCTCTCCCCTTGCAGCTGCTAGGAATCATGGTCACAGACCCAGGTCAGCTTTCGTGGAAACCAAGCAGTGGCTCCCCCGCACGCTGCACCTCTGGTGGTGGTCCAGTGCGACCCTCGTGCCTGGCCAGACACTGATGTCTACCTGTCTCCACACAAATCCACAGACAGGAGGGTGTCCCTGAATTCCACAGCACCTGATGAGACAGATCCACAGAACCCAACACCCAGTGGGTCACTCGGGACCTCACCTATGGTCATGGAGCTCACCATACCCTATTTCTGTCACTTCCCACAGAAAGCCTGGTTCTGATCCCCCACAATACCAAACATCCTGGTTGCTGACCTGGGGTCATGCCATGACCCACATGGCACCTTTCTTTAAGTGAAGGCTACGCCTACACCTCTTAGAAAATATTTCTAATGAAGTATAAGTCCATCAGGACTACGGCGTGAACGGTAGCACACAGCCTGCATGGTAGTAGTCAGTAATTCTAACAAGGGTTAACCCCAATCCCCGTCTCACAAAACCTTCCTCCATCCCCACGGAACTCATGGTCTGCCCTCAGAAAACCCTCCAGGAAACAAACCTTTCATCTGAATGCTCTCTTCACCTTCTGCTTCAAATCTTGTCCAACCACAATGATATGAAACTAGAAATCAGTCTCAAGAAAAAAATGGGACAGTCAAAAATAGGTGGAGATTGGGGGGCCTGGGTGGCTCAGTCGTTAAGGATCTGCTTTCAGCTCAGGTCGTGATCTCAGGATCCTGGGATCTAGCCCCAAATCAGGCTCCTTGCTCAGTGGGAAGCCCGCTTCTCCCTCTCCCACCACCCTGCTTGCGTTCCCTCTCTCGCTGTCTCACTCTCTGTCAGATACTTAAATAGTCTTAAATAAATATGTGGAGACTTAACAACATGCTACTGAACAACCAACAGTCAAAGAAGAAATCAAAAAAATTTTAGATGTACCTTCACACTGATGAAAAAGACAACCTACAAAAACTTATGGGATGCAGCAAAAGTAGCTTGATGGGGGACATCCATAGAAATTCAAGTCTTCATCAATCCATGAGAATGCTCTCCAATAAACAACCTAATTTATGTGGTAAAGACGCAGAAAAAAAAAAAACAAACAAAGCCCCAAATTAGTAGAAATAAGGAAATAACAAAAAGGAATGCATTAATAAACCCAACGGAGACTAAAAAGACAAAAAAAAAAAAAAAACAATGAAAATGAGAGCTGCCTTTTTTGGAAAGATAAAAAAAAAACTGACAATCTTAGCTAGACTCACCAAGAAAGACAGAGGACTCAAATACAATCAGGAAAGAAAGATAATGGATTCCTCTCTCATATCAAAATCAAAAGAACTCTTCAACCTTGGACACAACAAATTCTTGCAAGCCATGTCTCTAAAGGCAAAGGAAATAAAAGCAAAAATGAAATATTGGCACTTCATCAGGATAAAAAGCTTTTGCTCGGCAAAGCAAACGATCAACAAAACAAAAAGGCAACCTATGGAATCGAAGAAGATATCTGCAAATAATATTACAGATAAAGGGCTGGTATCCAAGATCTATAAAGAACTCCTCAAACTTGACACCCAAAAAATGGGCAGAAGACACAAAGAGATACTTCTCCAGAGAAGACATACAAATGGCCAACGGACACATGAAAAAATGCTCCACATCACTTGCCATCAGGCAAATACAAATCAAAACGACAATGAGATACCACCTTACACCAGTTAGAATGGTTAAAATTAACAAGGCAGGGGGCACCTGGGTGGGACAGTGGTTAAGCGCCTGCCTTCAGGTAAGAGCATGATCCTGGCATTATGGGATCGAGCCCCACATCAGGCTCATCTGCTATGAGCCTGCTTCTTCCTCTTCCACTCCCCCTGCTTGTGTTCCCTCTCACGCAGGCTGTCTCTATCTCTGTGGAATAAATCAATAAAATCTTGAAAAAAATTAACAAGACAGGAAATTACAAAAAGTCAGAGAGGATGTGGAGAAAGGGGAACCATCTTACACTACTCGTGAGGATTCAAGCTGGTATAGCCACTTTTGAAAACAATATGGAGGTTCCTCAAGACGTTAAACACAGAGCTATCCTATGACCCACCAATTGCACTACTGGGTATCTACGGCATAGACACAGAGTAATGAAAAGAAGGGGGACCTGTATCCCAATGTTCATAGCAGCAATGTACATAATAGCCAAACTGAGGAAGGAGCCAAGATGTCCTTCAGCAGATGAATGGACAAAGAAGATGTGGTTCATCTACACAATGGAATATTACTCAGTCATCAGAAAGGATGAATACCCCCCATTTGCACCAACGTGGATGGACCAGGAGGGGATTATGCTAAGTGAAATTAAGTCAAGCAGAGAAAGACAATTATCACATGGTTTCACTCCTATGTGGAATGGAAGGAATAGCATGGAGGATATTAGAAGATGGAAGGGAAAAGTGAAGGGGGGAATGAGAGGGGGAGATGAATCCTGAGAGACTACTGACACTGGGAAACAAACTGAAGGTTGCAGAAAGGGAGAGGAAGGGGAATGGGTTATCTTGGTGATGGGTATTAAGTAGGGCACGTATTGGGGCGCCTGGGTGGCACAGCAGTAAAGTGTCTGCCTTCGGCTCAGGGTTATGGGATCGAGCCCCACATCAGGCTCCTCCGCTGTGAGCCTGCTTCTTCCTCTCCCACTCCCCCTGCTTGTGTTCCGTCTCTCACGGCTGTCTCTATCTCTGTCAAATAAATAAATAAATTCTTTTTTTAAAAAAAAAGGAGGGCACGTGTCATAATGAGCACTAGGTGTTATATGCAAACAATGAATCATGGAACACTACATCAAAAACAAATGAAGTACTCTAGGGTGACTAACATCATTTTAAAAATGAGAAAGTTATGAAATCCATACAGGAAAACTGTCACTATTTGCAAATGACATGAAATCCTGAAGGATTCCACACAAAAAAACTGTTAGAATAAACAAATTCAAGAAAGCTGCAGGGTATAAAGTCGATATACAGAGACCTGTTGTCTTTATTTTTTTCAGATTTTATTTATTTATTTGACAGGAAGAGAAAAAACATGAGCAGGGGGAGTGTCAGAAAGAGGGAAAAGCAGACCCTCGCTAAGCAGGGAGCCCAACACGGGGCTCGATCCCAGAACTCTGGGATCATGACCTGAGCTGAAGGCAGACGCTTCACCTATGGCGCCACACAGATGACCCAACTTCTTGCATTTCTTTATACTGATGACACACTTTCGCAAAGAGAAATTAAAAAAGCAATGCCATTTACAATTGCATCAAAAAAATATCTAGGAATAAAAGTAACCAAGAATGAGAAAGACATAGTACACTCAACACATGGCAGAAAAGAAATGAAAAACCTGAGTGTCGAGGGGGGGCAGAATGTATGGGTCAAAGATTTGGAAGGCAACACAAACAAATGGAAGCTTACGCCATGCTCCTTAACTGGAAGAGATAATTATGTGAACATGTCCATCGTACCCAAAGCAATCAACAGATGTAATGAAATCCCTACCTGAATTCCAGTGGCATTATTCGAGGAAATAGAAAACAGTCCTCAAACTTGTATGGAATCACAAATGACCCCAAATACCCAAAGCAACCTGGACAAAGAAAGGTGCAGTCAACACACTCCTGGATTTCAAGCTAGATTACAAAGCTCTTGTCATCAAAACAGGATGGTACTGGCATAAACACAGACACCAGGTCAGTAGAACAGAACAGAAAGCTCAGAAACTTACCCACACGTAGATGATCCTAACTTAGGACACAGCAGCAGAAGATATGCCTTGAGGGAAGGACTGTGTCTTCAGTGAGCGGTAACAGGCAAACTGGACACTAAATGCAGAAGAATATAACTGGGTCACTTTCTTACACCACACACAAAATTTTTAATGGATGAATGCTTTGAACATAAGACCTGAATCCATAAACCTCCAAGAAGACACAGGTAGTAAGTCTCTCGACATTGGTTTTGGCAAAGAGTCTTCAGATCGGACACCAAATGCAAAGGCAACAAAAGCACAAATAAACAAGTGGAACAACATCAAACTGAAATCTTCCACATGGCAAAAGAAACCATCAAAAACTTAAAAGTCCACTGACCCAATAAGAAAAAAATATCTGCGAATCATATGTGTGAGAAGAGGCTAATATCCAAAATACAGACAACACTCATACAAATCAAAAAAAAAAAAAAGTATAAAAAATGGGGGGAATATGTGAATAGATATTTTCCAAAGATGGCACACAGGTGCCAACAGACAGAAAAAGTTGTTCGACTTCACTAATCATCCTCAGGGAAACATCAGTGAAACCCACAATCGGCTATCCCCTCACAACTGTTGGAACAGCAATTTTCCCAGAGACAGACACCAAGTGGGGTCAACGGTGTGCAGAGGAGGAGACACTGTGCACTGTTGGTGGGAATGGAAATTGGTGCAGCCACTGTGACAAACGGTATGGAGGTTCCTGAAAAAATAAATGCAACTACCACATGACCCAGTAATGGCTCTACTGAGTATTGATTCGGAGAACACAAAAATACTGCCTCAAAAAGACAGATGCACTCCCACATTCACTACAGCATTATTCACAAGAACCAGACATGGAAACACAGTCCTTGGGGGCCTTATGCCAAGTAACTCAGACACAGAAAGACCAATACCAGATGCTCTCATGTACATTCCACGTGGAATAAAAAAACACTGAACACATAGATACTGAGAGCAGATTGGTAGTGCCAGATTCGGAGATGGGGTGGTAGAAACGGGTGAAGGTGGTCAAAGTCTCAATGTTTGAGTGAGAAAATCCGACAGTCATGAAATGTTCTGTCCAGCATGGAGACTAAAACTAACCCCACAGCATGGGGTATAGGTTTCCCTGCTCTTGAAAGTACAGGGCTTCTGAGAAACCTTGCACAGCAGAAATGGTGTCAAGAAGGAATGGCCATTAATTTACATGGAACAATTAGACAGTGTGCTCAGACTCCAAAATTCCTTCTCTTTGGCTTTTCTTAGGCCTCAGCACACAAGTTTCCAATGGAGGCCCAGCATAAATGAAGATAAAGCACAGCAGAGGCTCACAAACACAATTCAAAGTGGTGGTGGCTGGATGCGGAGAGCGGTTCCCAGAGGAAGGAGCTGGTTGGTTTGCACGCCGCCTCTGTCGTGCGTCTCCCCAAAACAGATGCTGAATGTGATTCTCACTGTTCACCTTTTTTCATAAGAGGGAAATCCTCTTCAGGTCTCTTCCTCTTACTGAAGCTGGGTAATAACATAGTTTTTCAAGAAAACCAAGTGTCTTACTGTGAACGTTTAAAAAGTGGGGGATACTTGTACTTGAGCATTGCTGAGGGAGGAGATGTGAAAAGTTCTCCCAGACACAAACCTCAGCAGATCCACCGGGAAAGGCACCTTCCTCAGCATGCGGAACACGGACAACCTCCTTCCCCCCGAGAAACCCTCTCCTTCCCCTCGATCACGACAACCCACAAAAGCTGGGAGTTACCCCAATTCCTCTTTTCTCCTGCTCCTAATAGCTAACCCATCAGCAAATCCTGTGAGCTCCATCTTTAAAATGGACCCAGAATAGGTCTAACCACTCCATCCAAGGCCACCTGTCTGGTCCACAGTGCCTGAGTTCCTGGAAAAGCTTCGTCATTGACCTGCCTTGCCATCTTCAACCCTCTGTCATCTGTTCTCAACACTGTAGCCAGGATGGCCCAGTGAAACAGGGTCTCATGGGGTTATAGCCCTGGAATGGCTTTCTGTCACCCTCTGTCACCTCTCTGAGCTCATGTCCTAAGCTGTCTCCTGTGGCCACAGGGCCTTCTTGCTGCTCCTGGACATACCTGGAATTCTCCTGCCCAAGCGCCATTGCACATGCTTTCCCTTCTGTTTCCAATGCTCTTGATGTGTTCTCACTTACCTTCTGAGAAGTCTGAATTGGAGTGTCAGGGACAGAAGATGAGGCTGTGTGTGTTGGGTGAGGCTGGTGGCCCAGAAAAAGGTTCTCTGCCCGGTCTGCGCCTGTGCCTCACTTGTCCTCAGCCAGGAACTTTCACACAGCCCTCACCGGTCACAACTCTCACCCAGGAGACCCATAGCCACACCTGGAGCCCACCCTGCCCACATCCTGCTGCAGAATGCATTCAGCTCTCCTCTGGGACCCCTGTCAGCTTTACCCAGTCCGGGAACTCCCCCACCTCCTGCAAAGCTCCCGGATTCCACCTCTGCTTCCAAAATCACACTGGCGCAAGGCTTTCATGAGAAAGCTATAACGCTAACTAATGAAAGGTTCACACCTACTTTCCCCTTCTGTTGCCTTTCTCTCCACCTTCTTTCCTACCTTTGAAAACTGTAACATATCAGTGGAACATGAACATACTCTGAGACCTGAATCTTTCATTGTAGCTTTCTGAGGACTCCTTATGTGATAAGAAACTAGTGTATCCTACAACAGGGTGTTTTACATCTATCCTCTATAGAATAGTACAGCCCAAATCACTACAATTTTACCACACTCTTCATGAAGCAGAACACTTTTTCCTTTCTTCTTTTACTTAAATTCCAGTTAGTTCACATGCCATGGAATATTCGCTTCAGGGGTAAGATTTAGTGATTCCTCACCTGCATACAGAACCCGGTGCTCATCACAAGAGCCCTCCTTAATACTCCTCACCCATTTAACTCTTCCCCCCACGCCCGTGTCCTGCAGCAACACTCAGTTTGTTCTCCAAGGTTGAGTCTATTTCCTTGTTTGCCTCTCTCATCACCCCTCAACTCTGTTCATCTGTTTTCTTTCTGAAATTCCACAAGGGTGAGAGCATAGGATATTTGTCTTTCCTCACTGATTTTGCTTAGCTTAATACACTCTAGGTACATCCACATCCTTGCAAATGGTAAGATTTCATTCTTTTTGAAGCTGGGTCATATTCAATTATATATATATATATATATATATATGTGTATATATATATATATATATATGTGTGTATATATATATATATATATATATGTATCCCACATGTGTGTATATATATATATATATATATATGTATCCCACATCCGCTTTATCCATTCATCAGTGCATTGACTTTGGGATTCTCTCCATAGTTTGGCTACTGTGGACTTTTCTGCTATAAACATCATGGTGCATGGACCCCCTTCAAATCTGCATTTTTGTATCCTTTGGGTAAATACCTAGGACAGCTGTTGCTGGATCATGTGGTTGTTCAATGTTTAACTTTTTGAGGAACCCCCACACTGTTTCCTAGACTGGCTGCACCACTTTGCATTCCCACCAACAGGGTGAGAGGGTTCCCCTTTAAGCAGAACATTATCTGCCGGCAATTTCATAAGAGAAAGCAAAACATCTGTGAGATCCACCCAGGGTCTGGCAAGCAGTTGCAGACTTCACCCCAAGGCTCCTGACGCCAAGCCCCTTGAAGCCACCAGCATGCCACTATCCAAAAGAATTCCCAGACTCTCCTTCTGACTCCACCACCAAAGAAACTACAGAGAGAATATGGCCCCTCAAAATATCGAGATAATACATTTAGTAAAACTAGAAAGTGAAGCTCAACTTTTAAACAGGAACAGGCCGCTTTGGATAATTTTGAATTTTCCCTCCACCCTAATTTTAACTCTTCCGATGAAAAAACTAATCAATGATGAAACATCACCTTTGTCAAATGACATCATCCAAGTCTGTATCAGATGACAAAAGCCACCTAACTCTAGATACTGGCCACTCGACCATATCTTAGGCCCAATTGAATAAACACTGTTAGATGAAGGAACAAATTAGATGTTACAAACAGGCACAGAGTGAATCTCACCTTCCCTTTCTAATAAAAGAGGGTTCCTAGGAAACAGATGGTCAAAAACATTTGTAAGCAATAAATGGACAGAAATTGTGATCCCCTGCAAAGTTCTACCAGGAGGGAAACTAAGTAATTCTTGCACCAAACCCAGAATGCTGACAGCTACTTCAATTTTACTTTGTGGCTCAACTAGAGAAAAGAGAAAAGCCCAGGAGGTTTTGGGATAATGAGAGGTTTTACCTCCAGCCCTGACATAGATAGAACATTTTGCCAAACATACCTGTGCTTTCTCTGAACACTGGCGTCCTGTGACAAGCTGCCTCGCTGACTCCAATGCTGACATTCAAAACCTCGGTTTTCTTGCAGCCAGAGCAGAGAAGTGCTGTCAGCTGGGGAGAAGAAGGCACCTCTGACCTATAGCCTGAACACCTGCTTCGGTTTCTGGGTGCAGGGGCAACACATACTTGTTGTTTGTCAGTAATTATCTTCATTCTCAATAGACCAATGACTTTGCCTTTTTGTGAAAGCAGACTTACTCTTCTAAAGAAACCCTCAATTCATCTATTCCCAATGCAATTAGAGTGGGGTCTGGTTTACGCCCTCCTTCAGGCCCCCACCTGCAGGATTTTCCTGCACGATTCTAACAGCCAATTACCACTAACCTGGGGGCACACGGGGCATAATGCTGAAGTTGGGGGATGGCTCTGGGGCTTGCTACTGCCACACCTGTGCCTGGGGGACCAGGGCACACCCTGCTGAACTTGGGGTACTGCTCAAGATGCATCACCTGCACTGTGTCAGAGAACCGGGGGACACATCACTGAAGGTGGGGACTCTGTGAGGTCCTTACCCGCACTCTTCCCAGGGAACAGGGGAAACCCTGAATTTCTGCAACCAATCCCACAAAAGCTCAGGTGATTGGGCGCCCTTGAGTTCACGGGTATGGGGAATAAGGCCAGTAGAGGACATGGGACAGAAGAGACTTTACAGGGAAAAAGAAAACTCACTTGAGTTCCCACAATGAACCCTCTCCAGGTGCCCTTCCAGAACCCTGCCTCCCACCTGGGGCGCACCCTACCCCCGGACCCCCCCACCCACGGTGCACGCTGCTCACTAACCAGCCGGGACCTCCGCAGGGCAACTCTCTCTCTCCCAGTTCCCCTTCTTGTGTCCCAATTTTGCACCCCACTGCAACTCTGGAAGAGCCCACAGAGACGTAGCTCCACCCCCAAGTGGTGATTTGTCAGGGAGGGTGGTGCCCCAGCCCGTGGGAAGCCAGGCAACCCACCCTCAAGCCCCTGGAACCCTGAAAGTGCAGGGGGTCCAAGAGATGCCTCCTCTACCCAACACCCAGCACAGGCATAGGTGGGGTCCTGGGCCGGGCTCCCCCCACACACCTGGCCCCTTCCAGGGACCCCTCTAGCTGCAGACCACCCTCAGAGTCCTGCCCCATCCCTTTCTGCACCAGCCCTCCCTGCTGGGGTGTGCCTGGTTCTGGGCAAGGTCAGTGGCTCTCAGACCCTCCAAGGCTTTGGCTTTAGGAAATGCAATGATTTCATGCATTTTCAGTATGTATATGTCAGTATGACTTTAATCTTATGGGAGCCAAAGAGGTTCTTTACTTGTTCTTATCTTTATGTTGGAATTTTTGGTTATTGTTTTCTTCTCGAAGCAGATGTACAACATGTGCTTGTGGCAGAAATAGGGCCCATGCTTTGAGTTTTTGCCCAATCATTTTGAGCTGGGTAAAATATTAAAGGATAGCTTCCCTGGGATCCCAGGATCAGGGCCCACAGATGATATAAGATAAAAATTACTTTCATCATTATAATTACTACTAAATGGAGGAATGTGAGACAAAAGCACCTTTCACAAGAGTACCAAGAAATCAAAATGGTGCCCACAGAAGGCTACCTGCTCCATGGTCAGCACAGGTAACAGAACTGTTCATAGTCTCTGGACTCCTGCCCTTCTCCTGCCCAAATCTCTGAAGCACACAGACCACTTAAAATCAGAATTGTAGAACTGCTAGACACCTTAGTGATGTCTGGCACCATTCCCTTGGACTGCAGAATAAAACACAGTAGCTCGTTGTCACCAACTAATTTCAACATGAAGTGCCCCCTGGATGCACTAAGTTCTTTCTCTGCAAATGTTGACTAATGTAAGTCCCAGTCATACCATATAAACACTACGATGGCTGGGAAGTCATCGTAGGTAAGGGAATATTTTAGCCATGTTTATAAGCATTGGCTCACTTTGTAGAACAGGCTGAGCTGAGTGTTTTTAAATACTATTTGAGACCTGTTTTACAGCACCCTCTGAACATACCAGAGCCTGAATCGACTAAAAATGATAGTTGGTTTCAGTAACTTTAATACCAGAAAAATATTATACTGTCTCTATTCCTAAGGATCTTTGAGTATCTTACTCAGAGGTCCTCCACTGAGATAATGATCTTAATGATCACCATGGGCAGATGTGAAAAGGCCCGCTGAATTTGTTCCAGTTGTCCACATGACAAGAAAATCCTGATACTTGATAGGTTTCCAGATCGAGAAGACCAGAGATAAGAGGGAAATAGTACCCTGTATGGAACAACAAGGGATTTGGGGTCAATTTGGGGATCCCACTTAGGTTTCTGACACTAAAATCCTCTGTGACTCATATCATCTGAGTCCCTGTCTAACCACCTGAACATGTGCCTAAAAATATCTACACCCTAGTTGAGAAGTTTAAGAGGCAGAATGCTACAAAGAGCCAGTATGATGTCTCTCAGGAACAGGTGCTCAGGAAGCCATAATTGCTATTGGGTCTATTTCTTTTCCAGAAGAAAGAACACATGTTGAATCCATATTTCTAATAGATGACTAACCAGATGATTTTTAAACCTGAAGGAAGGCCAAGAAGTCGCTCTTGTGTCATATTTCACTCAGAAACCATGTTGTTGGACTGGTGAGGACGATACGATAGAAACGTCATCACTAAGAGTGGGGAGCTTCTAATTTCCATACGGCCATGTTGACCCCCTTAGCTCAGAGCCACCAGAAAGGGCAGTTGGGGAGGGGGCACCGCCATCACTATGAGTGGGGAGCTTCCCATTTCCATATGGCCATGATGACCCCCTTAGCTCAGGGCCACCAGAAAGGACAGCTGAGGGGGACCACAGGCCAAGGCTGCCAGGTGTGGCTGGGGCAGGCAGAACTCTGACTTAAGGTTCAACTCCTGTCTAGCTTATTATAATGCTCTTCACAAAGAAAGTGCCATTGTGTGTGAGCTGTCATGTAGAAAAGGTTCAGAATTTCCATTGAGATTCCCTCTCTGACCTTTAGGATATGTAGCAAAGTTCCATTTAATTTTTAAACATTGAAGGACTTCCTGGTTTTCTTTTCGCTATGACTGTGGCTCAATTCCCCTGTGGTCTAAGAATAGAATCTAGTTAATTTCAGGGTTTAACATTTGTAGACTTGATTCGTGGCCTCACCTATCATCTATTTGGGTAAAGAGTCTATGACCTTTTGAAAATAATGTATTCTGCACTTATTATGGAATGTTCCCTATATGTCAATTAGGTCACATTTTTACCAATGTTTTGTCTGCTTTTTCTGTCAGATATTGAGAAAGGTATATTAAAATCTTCAAACAATGCTGCTCTATTCAAAGTGGCATCGGAGAATCTACCAGTGTTAGAAGGCAAGAGAAACAAAAAGTATAAGAATTGAGGGGATAATTGTGACTATTCACAGGTAATATGATTGTGTACATAGAAAATCCAAACCAGTCTATAAATACCCTATTAGAATTAAAAATGCAATTTATAAATTTGAGATGGATTGTAGCTTCCCTTTGGACAGTTTCTTTTTTTTTTAAGATTTTATTTATTCAACAGATATAGAGACAGCCAGCGAGAGAGAACACAAGCAGGGGGAGTGGGGGAGGAAGAAGCAGGCTCATAGCGGAGGAGCCTGATGTGGGGCTCGATCCCTTAACGCCGGGATCACGCCCTGAGCCTAAGTCAGACGCTTAACCGCTGTGCCACCCAGGCGCCCCCATTGGACAGTTTCTGAAAGAAAACGTAGAACCTGTCAATCTTGGGGTAAGACATAGGGTGCACTAACCATTTAAAAGAATTCAGTGGGACTTCATAAAAATGTGACATTTCTCCTTATCTTATGACCATAAGAAAATGAAAAAGTGAACCGCAGTCTGGGAAGTAAAGGTTTGCAATACACACACTGACAAAGACTGGTCAATAAAGAAAAACTGTTCATCAACCATAAAAAGTCTATTTATAAATGAGTACTTCAGAAAAGATTGACTGATGGCCAATAAGAACAGGAAAGGGTGCTCTACAGTATTATTTTCAGGAACAGCAAGGTCTTTCCTAAAATGAAAACATACACACAAACCAGTATTCCCTAGATGGATGACGTCCTTTTTTCTGAGGACAGCTTGAAGAACAAACTAGCATCAAAGTAAAGTGATGGAATTCCTGACACTCAGAGGATGGACATTTGACCTCAAACTACAGTACAATTTCTAGGCATCATTCGGTCCTCTGAAGGCAGACAACTACCACACCCCTTCCTACACCACACAGGTTGCTTCCCAACACCTACCATAAAAGAAGAAGATGAGAAACAGGACTAGTAGGAAATAGGAAAAATCACATGTGGGGATTATCCTGAAACACACTGATCACATAATTAGTGTAAGGAAGTGTAGGGAACTGACAAGGACAGAGACTCAAGCGGTACTTCTTTGGGAAATGCTGTCTGAAATTGTCCACGTTGGTACTTGCTAATGAGGGCTCTGAGCATACCCTAGGGTTTGCTCACAAGGGTCTGCAACACCATCGCTGAGGACTGAAACTCTTCAAGACCTCAAAGCTTGCCTGATTGACTATTGGACTAAGAGATTCCCATGTTCCGAATACAGATACCAACTAATTGAAAGGTTCACCTGGGCTCTCTCGGAGGCCCTACAAGAAGCTGAACCATGCACTGAAAATCAATTACACACACACACACACACACACACACACACACACACACACACACACACACACCTGTCATTTCAGCAATTACTTAAACATTCAAGGTTCTTCCTACCTTTTCTTTTTCACATTGATATTTATTCTCACATGAAATGTCATCATTTCTAATGAACACTGTTGTCAAAATAGAGATCCATTGACACAATATTCACAAAATGGAACTTCCCTGCTGTCATTTTCAATATAGCGTTTTTTAAAGTTCATAAATATTTTAGGTTTTTGGTAACTTATACAGGAGAAGATCAGCACTGAAAAACTCTGAATACTGACAATGAGTTTTAAACCTAGAGAACAAAAATTGTCCAATTTCATAGATAATAAGGAACCAAAGGGAAAGCATGGAAGCTGTAGTCGAATAATTTTACACATGTGCATCCTCTATTATTCTACTACTGAGGGGCGTGTTTTATTACCACTATGCATGCATCAATTGTCTTCCACGTGCAACTGCACAGGTATAATGAATTACTGCAGTAGAATGAAATGTGTGGGAACTACTTGGCGGCATCTATAATGAACAATGAAATTTCGATCTTATATTTGGTGAACTTCCACTGTCTGTCCCTTTAGACAGTGGACCCTAAACAGAAGGGGGAATGAACCACGAGAGACTATGGACTCTGGGAAACAAACTGAGGGCTTCAGAGGGGAGAAGGGTGGGGGATTGGGATGGGCCAGTGATGGGTATTAAGGAAGATACATATTGCATGGAGCACTGGGTGTTATATACAAATAATGAATCATGGAACACTACATCAAAAACTAAGGGAATACTGTATAGTGACTAACATATCATAATAAAAAATTATTATTAGAAAAAAAATTAAAGGTAAAAAAAATACAGCTTTTCTGTTTCAAGAACAATCACAATTGAGAAAAAACTAATTTCCAATCCCTAAAGCAAAACACAGACCAAGTTCCATTTCACTCCCATTTATTCACATTCTCTGTGGGTTCTAAGCTATTTCTCTACCTCCTTTCCTGCTGAGCAGGGAGCCCGGGCTCAATCCCAGAACCCTGCGATCATCACCTGAGCCAAAGGCACATGCTTAACTGGCTGAGCCAGCCAGGAGCCCCAGGCATGTTTTTCTTAAGCAAAGGGACACTTTCTCACAATGCCTTCACATGACTTCACATGGTACCAGAGATCTGCATTTGCCTCTAGGAGGTTGCAGATGAAGGCACTTGCAAACTCTCACAGTGGTTTATCAAATACAATGACCTGCCTGGTGACAGTGAATCTCTTATGAGCCCATGAGAGGGTGCTCTGACACTTAGCTGTGGCTGGGCTGGCACAGAGAACAAAATCCATTTCCGTGCCTGATTTCTGTGAGGAACAGATGCCCCCACTGTGAATGAGACCCTGCCACTGAGCTGTCTAGAGATGGCCATCCTCACAGAGGATGAGGATAAAGGACAATGCCTGAGGAGACCTCATCTGTCTCTTTTATCTTGTCATATTTTTGACAGTGGACAAATCACTGCCTAGGAGTCCCCAACTACCTTAGTCTCATCTGTGAATGGCCAAGAGGTTTTACAAAACACTTAAGATTTTGACCTCACAAATGCCCACAACCACTTACCATAGGGATTCAACATTAAGCAAAGATAGTGTTCCTTGGAAGAGAGGTCCTGCCCACTGTTGTTTCTCACTTATATGCTCATCTTCCTTACCTCATGGTAACATAACCACCTTGATTCCTGCTTCTGTCTTCAGGAAGCCTGATGTGACTTGAAGGGCATTACCCTGACATCGTTCTTTCTTAGCAATAAGATGTGGACATTTCCCTAGTCCTACACACCCAAAGTTGAATCGGAATCAGGATTGAGGAGGCTGATGAGAGTTGAAGGTGTTTTCCTGTACACGGTGGTTTATTACCAATAAGCATGGGTCAGAGTCCTCGAAATTCCAGAACCTTTTCATTAATGCTTCCTACTCGTGAAAGATGATGTGCATTGGTCTTTCCCTGTATAGTGTGGTGACTCAGAGAAAAGTGCTTAACCCTTTCGTCAGACTTCCATGACCACTTGGGGCTGTCTTCCATATTCACAAAGGATGATGTTAGGGCTAAGAGGGTTCCTGTACACTGTTATTGTTTACAGATAAGTGTATGGCATTTTTGTTACATTGCCAGAGCCACTTAGCGCCGGGCTTGCCGGCCTCCTGGGGACGAACCCTAATCCTAGTTCGGCTCCCGAGGGGCCCCTCCCAAGGGGCCTGGCGCCACAACGCCGGGGATTGGGGACCCCCGAGCCCAGCGCCAGAGTCACCCTGCAGCCCCGCAACAACCTGGGCTGCTAGGGGCGCCGCCAGTCTTTCAGAGCGAGAGAATGGGCAGGGCACTCCCAGCCCCCGGCGACCTTCGAAGGCCCCCTGTCCCAAAACCCTTGGGCCCACACTCCCTCTCGCCAGCGCCCTCACCTCGGCCTGCCCCCCGCCTGCCACAGAGCTGGCGGAATGGGCCTGCTGGACTCCTGGGGGCTAACACTTACCCTAGGTCGGCCCTGAGGGGCCCCTCCCAAGGAGCCTGGCACCGCAATGCCGGGGATTTGGGACCCCCGTGCCTCAGTACTGGACTCACTCTGCCACCCCGCAAGCACCCCGGGCGCTAGGTGCATTGCCAGTCATTCAGGAAGGGAGAACGGGCAGGGCCCTCCGATCCCCCTGTGACCTTTGAAGGCCCCCCGCGCAAAAACTCTGGCTCCCACGCTCCTGCTCGCCAGTGCCCTAACCTCGGCCCATCCCTGCTCTCACTGCAGAGGTGGCGGATCGGGCCTGCTGGCTTCCTGGGGGCTAACCCTATCCCTAGGTCACCCCCGAGGGGCCCCGCCCAAGTGGTCTGGCGTCGCATGCCATGGATTGGGGACCCTCAAGTCCCAGCGCCTGATGCACCCTGCCGCCCCGCCGCCACACGAGGCGCTAGGGGTGTTTCCAGTCCTTAAGAGCGACAGAAGGGGCAGGACCCTCCGAGCCACCTGCGACATTCGAAGGCACCCCGAGCCAAAGCCAAAATGCTCTGGCCCATGCTCCCGCTCGCCAACTACCTCACCTCGACCCACACCTCCATTCACCGCACATGTGCGGAACCAGCCTGCCAGCGTCCTGGGGGCTAACCCTAACTCTAGGTCGGCCCCCGAGGGGCCCGTCCCAAGGGGCCTGGCACCGCAACGCCGGGTATTAAGGACCCCCAAGCCCCAGCGCCGAAATCACCCTGCTGCCCCGCCGCCACCCGGGCCGCTAGGGGTGCCGCTGGTCATACAGGGCAGGAGAACGGGCAGGGCCCTCCGAGCCCATGGTGACCTTCGAAGGCCCCATCCGAAACGCTTGAGCCCACGCTCCCGCTCCTCAGCGCCCTGACCTCGGCCTGCCCCTCCGCTCGCTACAGAGCCGGCGGATGAGGCCTGCCCTCCTCCTCGGGGCTACCCATAACCTTAGGTTGGCCCATGAGGGGCCCCTCTGAAGGGGCCTGGCACCGCAATGCCTGGTATTGGGGACCCCTGAGCCCCAGCGCCGGACTCACCGTCTCACCCCACCACCACCCGGGCCGCCAGGAGCCCCGTCGTTCATTCAGGGAGGGAGAACAGGCAGATCACTCCGAGCCCCTGGTGACCTTCGAAGGCTCCCCACACCAAAACGCTTGGTCCCATGCTCCTGCTCGCCAGCACCCTCACCTCGCCCCACCCTCCACTCGCCGCACAGCTGGCGGATCGGGCCTGCCGGCCTCCTAGGGGCTAACCCTAACCCAAGGTCGGTCCTTGAGGGGCCCGTCCCAAAGGGCTTGGCACCGCACCGCAGGGGATTGGGGACCCCCAAACCCCAGCACCAGACTCACCCTTTCGCCCCGCCGCCACCCAGGCCGCTAGGGGCTCTGCCGGGTATTCAGGGCGGGAGAATGGGCAAGGCCCTCCTAGGCACCGGCTACCTATGAAAGCCTCCTGCGCCAAAACGCTTGGGCCCATGCTCCCGCTCGCCATCGCCCTCACCTCGGCCTACCCCTTCGCTCACCGCACAGCTGGCGGATCGGGCCTGCCGGCCTCCTGTGGGATAACTGTAACCCTACGTCGCCCCAGAGGGGCTCCTCCCAAGGGGCCTGGCGCCGCAATACCGGGGATTGGGGACCCCCGAGCCCCAGCCATGGACTCACCCAGCCGCCCTGCCGCCACCCGAGGCACTAGTGGCGCCGCAGGTCATTCTCGGCGGGAGAACGGGCAGGGACCTCCGAGCCCCCGGGTCCTTCGACGGCTCCCCGCGCCAAAACGCTTGGTCCCCCGCTCCCGCTCGCCAGCAGCCTCACCTCGCATGCCCCTCTGCTTGCCACACAGCCAGCCAATTGGGCCTGCCAGCCTCTTGGTTGGTAACAATAAAGCTAGTTCAGCACAAGAGGGTCCCCTCTCAAGGGGGCTGGCGCCGCCACGCCGGGAATTGGGGACACCCGAGCCCCAGCGCTGGACTCACCCTGTCCCCCCACCGCCACGCGGGCCGCTAGGGGCCCCGAGGATCATTCAGGGCAGGAGAACAGGCAGGGCCCTTCGAGCCCCCGGCGTCATTCGAAGGTCCCCTGGGCCAAAACGCTTGGGACCACACCCCGCTCCACAGCGCCCTCACCTCGGCCCGCCCCTCCACTCGCTGCATATTGGGCGGATCAGGCCTGCCGGCCTCCTGGGGGATAATCCTAACCCTAGGTCGACCCCCGAGGGGCCCCGCCCAAGGGGCCTGGCACCGCAACATGGGGATTGGGGACCCTCGAGCCCCAGCGCCGGACTCACTGTGCAGCCCCGCCGCCACCCGGGCCGCCTGGGGCGCCACTGGTCACTCAGGGCGGGAGAACTGGCAGGGCCCTCAGAGCCCCTGGCGACCTTCAAAGGCCCCTGCACCAAAAGGCTTGGGCCCACACTCCTGATCGCCAGCGCCCTCGACTCGGCCCGCCCCTCAACTTGCCGCACAGCCAGTGCATCAGGCTTGCCGGCCTACTGGGGGCTAACCCTAACCCAAGGTCAGTCCCTGAGGGGCCCTTCCCAAGGTGCCTGTCGCCAGCACGCCGGGGATTGGGGACCCCTGAGCCCCCGTGACCTTCGAAGGCCCAACACCCCAAAACTCTTGGGCCCATGCTCCTTCTTGCCAGCGCCCTCACCTCCGCCCGCACCCCCGCTCGCTTCACAGCCTGCAGATCGGGCCTGCCGGCCTCCTGGGGGCTAACCCTAACCCTAGGTCACTCCACGAGGGGCCCTCCCAAGGGGCCTGGCAATGCAACGTGGGGATTGGGGACCCCAGAGCCCCAGCCAGGACTCATCTTGTCGTCCCGCCACCACCTGGGCTGCTAGGGGAGCCGCCGTTCATTCAGTGTGGGAGAACAGGCAGGGCCCTCCGAGCCCAAGGCGACATTTGAAAGTGCCCCGCCCCAAAATGCTCCCACGTTCCCCCTCGCCAGTGCCCTCACCTCAGCACGCTGATCCGCTCACCGCACAGCTGGCGTTTCGGGTTTGCCAGCCTCCTGAGGTCTAACCCTAACCCTAGGACAGCCCCCGAGGCGTACATCCCAAGGGGCCTGGCGCCGCACGCCGGAGATTGGTGACCCCCGAGCCCCAGCGCCGGACTCACCCTGCTGCCCCCCCACCCCCCGGGCCTCTAGGGGCACCGCCGGTCATTCAGGGCGGGAGAACGGGTAGGGCCCTCCGAACCCCCAATGACCTTTGAAGGCCCCCCGCGTCAAAACGCTTGGGCCCACGCTCTTGCTCTCAAGCACTCTCACCTGGGCCCACCCCTCCGCTCGATGCACAGCTGGGTGATTGGGGCTGCTGGCCTCCTGGGGGCTAACCCTAACCCTAGGTCAGCCCCTGAGGTGCCCCGCCCAAGGGAACTGGAGCCGTAACGCCTGTGATTGGGGAACCCCGAGCCTCAGCGCTGGACTCACCCAGGCGCCCCGCCACCACACGGGTCGCTAGGGGCACCGCAAGACATTCAGTGCGGGAGAACGGGCAGGGCCCTCCGAGTCCCCTTGTCATTCCAAGGCCCACCGCGCCAAAAGGCTTGGGCCCACCTTCCCGCTTGCCAGTGCCCTCACCTCGGCCTGCCCCTCCGCTCACTGCACAACCGGCAGATCGGGCTTGCTGGCCTCCTGGGAGCTAACCGTAACCCTAGGTCAGCTCCCAAGAGGCCTGGCACTGCAACGCCGGGGATTGGGTACCCCCGAGCCCCAGCGCCGGACTCAACTTGCTGCCCCCAGGCCACCCTGGCCGCTAGGGGCGACGCGCGACATTGAGGGCGGGAGAATGGGCAGGGCCCTCCGAGCCTCCGGCGACATTCGAAGGCCCCCCGCGCCGAAACACTTGAGCCCATGCTCCCACTCGAAAGCGCTCTCACCTCGGCCCGCCCCTCCGCTCCCCGCACAGCCAGGGGATGGGGCCTGCCAGGCTCCTGGGGGCTAACACTACCCCTAGGGCGGCCACCGAGGGGCCCTTCCCAAGGGACCTTGCACCGCAGCGCCAGGGATTGGCGACACCCGAGCCCCAGCCAGGACTCAATTTGCCGTCCCGCCGCCACCCGGCCCGCTAGGGGCGCCGCCGGTCATTCAGGGCTGGAGAAAGGGCAGGGCCCTCTGAGCCCCTGGCGAATTTTGAAGGCCCCCCGCTCCAATATGCTTGGGCCCATGCTCCTGCTCGCCAGCACCCTCACCTAAGCCCTCCCATCCGCTCGCCGCAAAGCTGGCAGATCGGGCCTGCCGGCCTCCTGGGCACTAACCCTAACCCTAGGATGGCCCCTGAGGGTACTTCTTAAGAGGCCTGGTGCTGCAAAGCCGGGGATTGGGGACCCCCGAGACCCAGCTCCGGATGCACCCTGCCGCCCCACAACACACGTGCCTCTAGGGGCGCCACCATTCATTCAGTGTTGGAGAACTGGCAGGGCCCTCCGAACTCCCTCCGACCTTCGAAGGCACCCCGAACCAAAACGCTTCAGCCCAGGCTCATGTTCACCAGCACCCTCACCTTGGCCCACACCTCTGCTCGTCGCACATGTGGTGTATCGGGCCTGCCGGCCTCCTGGGGACTAACCCTAACTGTAGGTCGGCCCCCGAAAGGCCCTACCCGAGTGGCCTGGCGCCGCAACGTCGGGGATGGGGAACCCGAGCCCATGTGCCGGACTCACGCTGCTACGCTTCAGCCACCCGAGCCTCTAGGGGCCCTGCTGGTCATTCAGAGCGGGAGAACAGGCAAGGCACCCCAGCGAATTTCGAAGCCCCCCCCCCCCGCACCAAAATGCTTGGGCCCATGCTCCCGCTCACCAGCGCCTTCACCTCGGCCCGCCCCTCCGCTCCCGCACAGTCGGCGGTTCAGGCCTGCCGGCCTCCTGGGGGCTATCCCTAAACCTAGATCGGCCCCCGAGGGGCCCCTCCCAAGGGGCCTGGCGCTGCAAAGACAGGAATGGGGACCCCCGAGTCCCAGTGCCGGACTCACCCTGCCGCACAACCACCACCCTGGCCGCTAGTGGTGCCGCCGGGCATTCAGGGTGGGAGAACAGGCAGGGCCCTCCGAGCTCCCGGCAACCTTTGAAGACCTCCCGCGCCAATATGCTTGGACCCAGGCTCCCGCTCGCCAGCGCCCTCACCTCGGCCCACCCCTCCATTGGCCACACAGCCGGCAAATCGGGCCTGCCAGCCTCCTGGGGGCTAACAATAACCCTAAGTCAGCCCCCGAGAGGCCCCTCCCAAGGGGCCTGGAGTCACAACCCTGGGGATTGGGGATCCCCAAGCCCTGGCTCTGGATTCACCCTGCCGCCCCACCAGCAACCGGGCCACTAGGGGCGGCACCGGTCATTCAGGGCGGGAGAAGGGGCATGGCCCTCTGAGCCCCCGGCGACCTTCGAGGGCCCGCCGCGCCAAAACGCTTGGGCCCACGCTCCTGCTCGCCAGCGCCCTCACTTCGGCCCACCCCCCCGTTTGCCGCACAGCGGGCGGATTGGGCCTGCCGGCCTCCTGGGGGCTAAGCCTAACCCTAGGTTGGCCCTAGAAGGGCCCCTCCCAAGGGGCCTGGCACCACAACGTGGGGATTGGGGTCCCCTGAGCCCCAGCGCCAGACTCACCCTGCATCCCCGCTGACACCCGGCACGCTGGGGCGTCGCTGTTCATTCAGGGTGGGAGACCGGGCAGGGCCCTCGAGACCCCGGCGACCTTTGAAAGCCCCAAGTCAAAACGCTGGTGCCCACGCTCCTTCTTGCCAGCACCTTTACTTCGGCCCACCCCTCCTCTCGCAGTCTAGCTGGCATATTGGGCCTGCCGGCCTCCTGGGAGCTAACCCTAACCTTAGATCGGCCTAAGGGGCTTGATCCCGCAATGCCGGGGATTGGGGACTCCCAATTCCTAATGCCTGACTCACCCTCCCATCCCACGTCACCCGGGCCGCTAGGGGCACTGCCCGTCATTCAGGTCGGTTGAAGGGGCAGGACTTTCTGAGCCACGGGACATTCGAAGGCCCCCGGAGCCAAACCGCTGTGGCCACGCTCCCGCTCACCAGCACCCTCACCTCGGCCCACCCCTCCGCTCGCCCCACAGTGGTGTATTGGGCCTGCCGGCCTCCTGGGGGCTGACCCTACCCTAGGTCGGCCCCCAAGGGGCCACTCCCAAGGGGACTGGCGCCGCAATGCCTGGGATTGGGGACCCCCTACCTGCAGCGCCGGAATCACCCTGCCACCCCGCCGACACCGTACCCGCTGGGGCATTGCAGGTCATTCAGGGTGGGAGAACAGAACGGGCAGGGCTCTCGAGAACCCAGTGACTTTCGAAGTACATCTGCGCCAAAACGCTGGGGCCCATGCTCCCACTCACCTGGGCCGTCACCTCAATCCGCTCCTCAGCTTGTCGCACAGCCGGCGAATCGGGCCTGCAGGCCTCCTAGGGGCTAAACCTAACCCTAGGTCGGCCCCAAGGGGCCCATCCTAGGGGCCTGACGCCGAAACACCTGGAATTGGGGATTACCGAGCCAAAGTGCCAGACTCACCATGCCTCACCGCCACCACCCAGGCCGCTAAGGGTGCCGCCAGTCATTCAGGACGGGAGAAAGGGCAGGATCCTCAGACCCCTGGCGACCTTCGAAGGCCCCCCGCGCCAAAACGTTGGGTACCACGCTTCCACTCGCCAGCGCCCTCACCTCGGCCCACCCCTCCACTTGCCCCACAGCCATCCTATCGGGCCTGCCGGCCTCCTGGGGGCTAACCTTAACCCTAGGTAGGCCCCAGAGTGTCCCCTCCCAAGAGACTTGGTGCTGCAAAGGCAGGGATTGGGGACCCGCAAGCCCCAGCGCCGGGCTCACCCTGCTGCCCCACCGCCACGCGGGCCGATAGGGGCACCGCCAGGCAATCAGGGCGGGATAACCGGCAGGGCCCTCTGAGCCTCCAGTGAAATAAGAAGGCCCCCCACGCCAAAACGCTGGGTACCACGCTACCGCTCGACTGCGCCCTACTATGTTCAATCCCTCCACTCACTGCACAGCTGGCGGATCGGGACTGCTGGCCTCCTGGGGGTTAACCTAACCCTAGGACAGTCCCCGAGGGGCCCCTCCCAAGGGGCCGGGAGCTGCAACGTTGGGGATTGAGGAAACCTGAGCCCCAGTGCCGGACTGACCCTGCCACCCTGCCGCCACCCGGGGAGCTAGGGGTGTCGCCGGTCCTTCATGGCGGTAGAACGAGCAGGGCCCTCAGAGCCCCCTGCAACATTCGAAGGCCCACCGAGCCACAATGTTGGGGCCCACGCTTCCGCTCACCAGCGACCTCACCTTGGCCCACCCCTCCATTCGCCGCAGAGCCGGTGGATCGAGCCTGCCGGCCTAACCCTAACCCTAGGTCGGCCCCCAAGGGGCCCCTCCCAAAGGGACTGCCGCCGAACGCCAGGGATTGGGGACCTCTGAGTCGCAACGCTGGACTCACCCTTCCGCCCCGCCCACACCCGGGCCGCTAGGGCACCGTCGATCATTCAGGGCGGGAGAACGGGCAGGGCCCTCCCTGTCCCGGTGACCTTCGAAGGTCCCCAGCGCCAAAACGCTGGGGCCCACTCTCCTGCTCACCAGCACCCTGATCTTCGACCGCGCCTCCATTCACCCCAGATGGTGGATCGTGCCTGCCGGCCTCCAGGAGCTAACCTTTACCCTAGGTCGGCCCCCAAGGGGTCCCTCCCAAGGGGCCTGGTGCCACAACGCCTGGCATTGGGGACCCCCGAGCCTCAGCGCCAGACCCACCCTGCCGCCCCGCCACCACTCGGGTTGCTAGGAGAGCCGCCACTCATTCAGGGCAGGAGAATGGGCAGGGCCCTCCGAGTCCCTGGCGACATTCGAGGGCCCCGGGCGCCAAAACTTTGGGTACCGCCTTCCAGCTCGCCAGTGCCCTCACCACGGCCCGCCCCTCTGCTCACCGCACAGCTGGTGTATGGGGCCTGTCGGCCTCCTGGGGGCTAACCCTAACCCTAGGTTGGCCCCAGAGGGGACCCTCCCAAGGGGACTGGTGACAAAGCCGGGGATTAGGGACACCCGAGCCGCAGCGCCAGACTCACTCTGCTGCCCCGTCAACATCGGGCCCGCTGGGGCGTCGCTGGTCTTTCAGGGTGTGAGAATGGTCAGGGCCCTCGAGACTCTGGTGACTTTTGAAGGCCATCCGCGCCAAAACTCTGGGGCCCACGCTGGACCTCCCCAGCGCCCTCACCTCAGTCCTCCACTCCACTCTCCGCACAGCTGTCCGATCGGGCCTGCTGGCCTCCTGGGGGCTAACTCTAATCCTAGGTTGGCCCCCAAGAGGCCCCTCCCAAGGAGCCTGTCGCCGCAACACCAGGGATTGATGACCCCGAAGCCCCAGCGCCGAACTCACCCTGCCGCCCCGCCACCACCCGGGCCGCTAGGGGCGCCGCCAGTCATTCAGGGCGGAAGAACGGGCAGGGCCCTCCGAGCCTCTAGTGACGTTCAAAGGCCCCCTGCGCCAAAACGCTGGATACCATAATCCCGCTCGCCAGCACCCTCACCTCGGCCCAATCCATACAGCCGACTCATCAGTTCTGCTGGCATACTGCGGTCTAACCCTAACCCTAAACCCTAACCCCTAACCCTAATACTGAAACCCTAAACACTAAACCCTAACCTTAACCACTAACCCCACACCCCAAACCCTAACCCTAAACCCTGAACCTACCCCGACCCCTACCATACGCCTATCCCTTCCCCAACCCTACCCCTTCAGCTAACCCTAGCCCTAACCCGTAACCTAACCCGAAACATAACCCTAACCCGTACCCTAACCCATACTCTAACCCTAACTCTAACCCGTACCCTAACCCTAACCCTAACCTGTACCCTAAACCTAACCATTACCCTAACACATACTCTAACCCATACCCTAACCTTAACCCTAACCCTAACCCTAACTCGTACCATAAGCCGTACCCTAACCCTACCCGTACCCTAACACTAACCCGTAAACTAACCGTAACCCTAAACCCTAAACCGTAACCCGTACCCTAACCCTAACCAGTAACCTTACCTTAACCTTAACCCATACCCTAACCCATACCCTAACCCGAACCCTAACCCGTACCCATTCCCTAACTCGGAACCTAACCCATACCCTAACCCATACCTAACCCTAACCTGTACCCTAACCCGTACCCTAACCCATACCCTAAACCTAAAGAGTACCCTATCCCTATCCCTAACCCATTCCCTAACCCGTACCCTAACCCTAACCCTAAACCGTAACCTAACCTGTACCATAACCCTAAAGTGTACCCTAACCAAACCCATACCCTAAGCCTAACCCATACCCTAAACCATAACCTAATCCGTACGCCAACACTTACCCTAAACTGTACCCTAATGCGTACCCTAACCCGTACCCTAACCCTAACCCATACCCTAAACCTAACCTGTATTCCAACCATAACCCTAACCCTAAAACCAAACCCTAAACCCTAATCCGTACTCTAAACCCTAATCTGTACCCTATCCCATAAACTCTAACCTGTAACCCCTAAATCCAACCCTAACCCGTACCCTCTCCTTACCCTAACCTTAACCCCTACCCTCTCCCATACCCTAACCGTAACCCATACCCTAACCTTAACCCGTACCCTAATCCGTACCCTACCCCCAGGGATTGGTACACCTGAGCCCCACCACGGGACTCAGCCTGCCACCCCTCAGGAAACCATGCACCTTGGGGCGCCGCAGAGCATCCCGTGCAGGAGAACTGGTAGGGCCCCCTGAGCCCCCAGCGATCCTCGGTGGCCCCACACCCCAACCCTGAGGCCCACGCTCATCCCGCCCCACGCCTTCCCTTCAGCTTGCCACCGAGCTCGTCGCAGAGCTGGCAGATCAGGTCTGCCGGGTTCCTGGGGCCTAGACATGACCCTAGGTCGGCTGGGTAGGGCCCCTCCCCTGGGGCCCGGTGCTGCAGCCCCACTGACTGGGGACACCTGAGCCCCACTGCAGGACAAAGCCTGCCAGCCCGCAGGAAACCGTGCCCCTTGGGAGGCTGTAGAGCATTCAGGGCGGGAGAACCAGGAGGGCCCCCAGAGCCCCCGGCGAACTTCGGTGATCCCTAAACCCAACCTTGAAGCCAATGCTCACCCCACCCCGCACCCTCACCTCAGCCCGCGGCGGAGCTCGCCACATAGTGGGCACATCTGGCCTGTGGGGTTCCTGGGCGCCAACCCTAAACCTAGTTCATCTGTGGAGGGGCCCCTCCCCAGGAGCCTGGAGCCACAGCCGTGGGGATTCGGGACACCTGAGCCCCACAGCAGGACTCAGTCTGCCACCCCGCAGGAAACCGTGCGCCTTGGGAGGCCATAGAGCATTCAGGGCGGAAGAACCAGGAGGTGTCCTGAGCCACCATTGACGTTAGGCGGCCTCCCGCATCCCAACCCTGAGGCCCATGCTCACCCTCCCCACACCCTCACCTCAGCCCGTGTAGCTCGCCATACAACCAGCAGATCGGGCCTGCGGGGCTCCTGGGGCCTAACCCTAGCCCTAGGTCGGCCACGGGTGTGGGGGCCTCCCCAGGAGCCCTACACCGCAGCCCCGGGGAATTAGGATACCTGTGCCCCACCGCAGGACTCAGCTTGCCACCTGACAGGAAACCGTGCCCCTTGGGGCTCTACGGAGCCTACGGGGCATGAGGACTTGGGGAGGCCCCCGGAGCCCATCCCCACCTTGGCAGCCCCCCTGCCCCAACCCTGAGGCCCATGCTCACCTTCCCCATGGCCTCCTCACAGCCCTCCACAGAGCTTGCTGCACAGCCTGCAGATTGTCCCTGCCGGGCTCCTGGACGCTAACCCTTACCCTAGGTTGGCCACAGAGGGGCCCCTCCCCAGGGTCCTGGCACACCACTCCGGGGGATTGGGGACACCCAAACCCCACCGTAGGACTCAGCCTGCAGCCCACAGTAAACTGTACCATTTTGGGGCACAACAGAGCATTCAGGGCAAGAGAATTGAGAGCCCTACTGGTGAACCCCGAACTTTGTGGGCCCTTCCAGATGAAACCCCAAGGCTCACACTCACCCGCGGTTGTGCCCTCATCTCACTCGGCCTGGGAGTTCTCTGAGCACTGGGCAGTTCACACCTGCTGTCTCTTGAGGCCTAACCTAACCCTGGGTCTTCTGCTGAGGGTCCCTCCCCGTTTGCCTGCCTCCAAGGTACCAGGCATTGGGCTCACCTCTGCACGACTAGAGGACTCAGCCTGCCCCACAGCAGGAAACTGTCCATTGGGGCTGAAGCAAGGATTAATAGGAAAATCAGAGGGCCACCCTCAGCCCATCCCAGGCAACCCCCACTTTGAGAGATCTCCCCGGATCCAATTAGTAGCTTCACACTGACCTTTAAACTTGCTCTCCACGGAGATCTTTTGAAATTCTCCACACTTCCAACCGATGGCATCATCCAGCTTCAGTGCCTTACCCAGCTTTCGGTCTTGAGATGGATTAAAATGGGAAGTCATTTCACTGATGACGACGTACTGGTGACCAAAAGATACATGCATAAATGCTTCACATCACTTGGCTTCAGGGAAATGCAAATCTAAACCCCTATAGATGCCATAGCACACGAGGCCGAATATCTAAAAATAAGAAGACATGAAACTATACATGTTGGAGAGGATGTGGAGAAACGGGAACCCTCTTACACCCCTGTACAAATGCAGTCTGGTACAGCCACCCTTGAAAATGGTACGGAGTTTCCTCAAGAAGTTATAAATAAAGCTACCCTATGTCCCAGCAATTGCACTACTGGGTATTTACCCCAAAGAGACAGAGGTAGTGAAGACGGGACACATGCACCCCAGTGTTCATAGCAGCAATATCCATAATAGACAAACTGTGGAAGGAGTGCAGATGACCATGGATAGATGAACGGATAAAGAAGATGTGGATCATATCTATAATGGAATATTACTCAGCCATCAGAAAGGATGAATACTTACCATCAACCCACAACAGCTGGGAGTTACCCCAATTCCTCCGTTCTCCTGCTCCTAATAGCTAACCCATCAGCAAATCCTGTGAGCTCCATCTTCAAAATGGACCCAGAATAGGTCTAACCACTCCATCCAAGGCCACCTGTCTGGTCCACAGTGCCTGAGTTCCTGGAAAAGCTTCGTCATTGACCTGCCTTGCCATCTTCAACCCTCTGTCATCTGTTCTCAACACTGTAGCCAGGATGGCCCAGTGAAACAGGGTCTCATGGGGTTATAGCCCTGGAATGGCTTTCTGTCACCCTCTGTCACCTCTCTGAGTTCATGTCCTAAGCTGTCTCCTGTGGCCACAGGGCCTTCTTGCTCCTCCTGGACATACCTGGAATTCTCCTGCCCCAGAGCCTTTGCACATGCTTTCCCTTCTATTCAGAATGCTCTTGATGTGTTCTCACTCACATTTGGAGAAGTCTGAATTGGAGTGACAGGGACAGAAGATGAGGCTGTGTGTGTTGGGTGAGGCTGGTGGCCCAGAAGAAGGTTCTCTGCCAGCTCTCCACCTCTGCCTCACCTGTCCTCAGCCAGGAACTTGCATGCAGCCCTCACCTGTCACAACTCTCACACAGGATACCCACAGCCAACCCTGGAGCCCACCCCGCCCACACCCTGCAGCAGAATGCATTCAGCGCTCCTCTGGGACCCCTGTCAGCTTTACTCAGACCTGGAACTCCCCTGTCTCCTGCAAAGCTCCCAGATTCCTCCTCTTCTTCCAAAATCACACTGGCACAAGGCTTTCATGAGAAAGCTATAACGCTAATGAAAGGTTCACACCTACTTTCCCCTTCTGTTGCCTTTTTCTCCACCTTCTTTCCTACCTGTGAAAACTGTAACATATCAGTGGAACATGAACATGCTCTGAGATCTGAATCTTTCATTGTAGCTTTCTGAGGACTCCTTATGTGATAAGAAACTAGTGTATCCTACAACAGGGTGTTTTACAACTATCATCTATAGAAGAGTATAGCCCAATTCACTACAATTTTACCTCACTCTTCATGAAGCAGAACACTTTTTCCTTTCTTCTCTTACTTAAATTCCAGTTAGTTCACATGCCATGGAATATTTGCTTCAGGGGTAGGATTTAGTGATTCCTACCTGCATACAGTACCGGGTCCTCATCATAAGTGCCCTCCTTAATACCCTTCACCTATTTAACTCTTCCCCCTACGCCCCTGTCCTGCAGCAACACTCAGTTTGTTCTCCAAGGTTGAGTCTATTTCCTTGTTTGCCTCTCTCATCACCCCTCAACTCTGTTCATCTATTTTCTTTCTGAAATTCCACAAGCGTGAGAGCATAGGATATTTGTCGTTCCTCACTGATTTTGCTTAGCTTAATACACTCTAGATCCATCCACATCCTTGCAAATGGTAAGATTTCATTCTTTTTGAAGCTGGGTCATATTCCATTATATATATGTATCCCACATCTGCTTTATCCGTTCATCACTGCATGGACTTTGGGATTCTCTCCATAGATTGGCTACTGTGGACTGTGCTGCTATAAACATTATGGTGCATGTTCCCACTTTGAATCTGCATTTTTGTATCCTTTGGGTAAATACCTAGGAGAGCAATTGCTGGATCATGTGGTTGTACAAAGTTTAACTTTTTGAGGAACCCCCCACTGTTTCCCAGACTGGCTGCACCACTTTGCATTCCCACCAACAGGAAGGGAGGGTTCCCCTTTAAGCAGAACATTATCTGCCGGGAATTTCATAAGAGGAAACAAAACCTCTGTGAGATGCACCCAGGGTCAGGCAAGCAGTTGCAGACTTCACCCTAAGGCTCCTGAAGCCAAGCCCCTTGAAGCCACCAGCATGCCACTATCCAAAAGAATTCCCAGACTCTCCTTCTGACTCCACCACCAAAGAAACTACAGAGAGAATATGGCACCTCAAAATATCGAAATAATACATTTAGTAAAACTAGAAAGTCAAGCTCAACTTTTAAACAGCAACAGGCCGCTTTGGATAATTTTGAATTTCCCCTCCACCCTAATTTTAGCTCTTCTGATGAATAAACTAATCAATGATGAAACATCACCTTTGTCAACTGACATCATCCAAATCTGTATCAGATGAAAAAAAGCCACCTAACTCTAGATGCTGGCCACTCAACCATATCTTAGGCCCAATTGAATAAACACTGTTAGAT
Source organism: Ursus arctos (assembly GCF_023065955.2). NCBI lineage: Eukaryota > Metazoa > Chordata > Mammalia > Carnivora > Ursidae > Ursus > Ursus arctos. Next base: position 299,704 of record NW_026622986.1, read on the forward strand.
GAAGGAACAAATTAGATGTTACAAACAGGCACAGAGTGAATCTCACATTCCCTTTCTAATAAAAGAGGGTTCCTAGGAAACAGATGGTCAAAATACATTTGTAAGCAGTAAATGGACAGAGAAATTGTGATCCCCTGCAAAGTTCTACCTGCAGGGAAACTAAGTAATTCTTGCACCAAACCCAGAATGCTGACAGCTACTTCAATTTTACTTTGTGGCTCAACTAGAGAAAAGAGAGAAGCCCAGGAGGTTTTGGGATAATGAGAGGTTTTACCTCCAGGCCTGACATAGATAGGACATTTTGCCGAACATACCTGTGCTTTCTCTGAACACTGGTGTCCTGTGACAAGCTGCCTCTCTGACTCCTATGCTGAAGTTCAAAACTTTGGGTGTCTTGGAGTCAGAGTAGAGAAGTGCTGTCAGCTGGGGAGATGAAGGCACCTCTGACTTAAATCCTGCACACCTGCTTCGGTTTCTGGGCGAAGGGGCAACACATACTTGTTGTTTAGCAGTAATTATCTTCATTCTCAATAGACCAATTACCTTGCCTTTTCTGGAAAGCAGACTTACTCTTCTAAAGTAACCCTCAATTCGTCTATTCCCAATGCAACAAGAGTGGAACATTTATTTCTCACTTAAATAGAAAACACTGTTATTGTCGACATTGTGTGAATGAACTTTTAAAAACATTTTAGAGAGAAAGGAAGACACCTTTATTCAAACCCAAGTCAGGACAGCTGCCTGGGAGACACAATCATCACCAAGAAGGGAGTGCTCCGGGGAAGGAACATTTGGGGCAGGGTTATATATTTTTTTCTGTTTTGTTTCAGGTACAGAGTTACACACCACAATGAGGATCTTCTTAGATTCCAGAAAGTGACAGACTCAGTCTTATGTTTTCAGTATGTACATGTCAGTAAGACTTTAATCTTATGGGAGCCAAAGAGATTCTTTATTTTTTCTTATCTTTATGTTGGCATTTTTGGTTATTGTTTTCTACTCGAACCGGATGTACAACATGTGCTTGGGGCAGAAACACGGCCCATGCTCTGAGGTTTTGCCCAGTCATTTTGAGGCGAGTACAATGTTAAAGGATAGCTTCCCTGGGAGCCCAGGATCAGGGCCCACAGATGATCTAAGATAAAAATTCCTTTTATCATTATAATTACTCCTAAATGGAGGAATTTGAGACAAAGCACCTTTTACAAGAATACCAGGAAATCGAAATGATGCCCACAATAGGCTACCTGCTCCATGGTCAGCACAGGTAACAGAAGTGTTCACAGTCTCTGGACTCCTGCCCCTCTCCTGCCCAAATCGCTGAAGCACACAGACCACTTAAAATCAGAACTGTAGAACTGCTAGACACCTTAGAGATGTCTGGCACCATTCCCTTGGACTGCAGAATAAAACACAGTAGCTCGTTGTCAGCAACTAATTTCAACATGAAGTGCCCCCTGGATGCACTAAGTTCTTTCTCTGCAAATGTTGACTAATGTAAGTCACAGTCATACCATATAAACACTACGATGGCTGGGAAGTCATCGTAGGTAAGGCAATATTTTAGCCATGTTTATAAGCATTGGCTCATGATGTAGAAGAGGCTGAGCTGAGTGTTTTTAAATACTATTTCAGACCTGTTTTACAGCACACTCTGAACATACCAGAGCCTGAATAGACTAAAAAAGATTTCGATCTTATATTTGGTGAACGTCAACTGTCTGTCCCTTTAGACAATGGACCCTAAACAGAAGGGGGAATGAACCACGAGAGACTATGGACTCTGGGAAACAAACAGAGGGCTTCAGAGGGGAGAGGGGTGGGGGATTGGGATGGGCCAGTGATGGGTATTAAGGAAGGTACATATTGCTTGGAGCACTGGGTGTTATATGCAAATAATGAATCACGGAACACTACATCAAAAACTAAGGAAATACTGTATAGTGACTAACATATCATAATAAAAAATTATTATTAGAAAAAAAATTAAAGGTAAAAAAAAACCAATACAGCTTTTCTGTTTCAAAAACAATCACAATTGAGAAAAAACTAACTTCCAATCCCTAAAGCAAAACACAGACCAAGTTCCATTTCACTCCCCTTTATTCACATTCTCTGTGGGTTCTAAGCTATTTCCCTACCTCCTTTCCTGCTGAGCAGGGAGCACAGGCTCGATCCCAGAACCCTGCGATCATCACCTGAGCCAAAGGCACATGCTGAACTGGCTGAGCCAGCCAGGAGCCCCAGCCATGTTTTTCTTAAGCAAAAGGACACTTTCTCACGATGCCTTCACATGACTTCACATGGTACCAGAGACATGCATTTGCCTCTACGAGGTTGCAGTTGAAGGCAATAGCAAACTCTCCCAGTGGTTTATCAAGTACAATGACCTGCCTGGTGACAGTGAAACTCTTATGAGCCCACAAGAGGGTGCTGTGACACTCAGCTGTGGCGGGGCTGGCACAGAGAACCAAATACATTTCCCTGCCTGATGTCTGTGAGGAACAGATGCCCTCACTGTGAATGAGACCCTGCCACTGAGCTGTCCAGAGATGGCCATCCTCACGGTGGATGAGGATAAAGGACAATGCCTGAGGAGACCTCATCTGTCTCTTTTATCTTGTCATATTTTTGACAGTGGACATATCACTGCCTAGGAGTCCCCAACTACCTTAGTCTCATCTGTGAATGGCCAAGAGGTTTTACAAAACACTTACTCTTCTAAAGTAACCCTCAATTCCTCTATTCCCAATGCAACTAGAGTAGAACATTTATTTCTCACTTAAATAGAAAACACTGTTATTGTCGACATTGCGTGAATGAACTTTTAAAAACATTTTAGAGAGAAAGGAAGAGACCTTAATTCAAACCCAAGTCAGGACAGCTGCCTGGGAGACACAATCTTCACCAAGAATGGAGTGCTCCGGGGAAGGAACATTTGGGGCAGGCTTATATTTTTTTTTCTGTTTTGTTTCAGGTATGGAGTTACACACCACAATGAGGATCTTCTTAGATTCCAGAAAGTGACAGACTCTTTCTTATGATTTCAGTATGTACATGTCAGTATGACTTTAATCTTATGGGAGCCAAAGAGATTCTTTATTTTTTCTTATCTTTATGTTGGCATTTTTGGTTATTGTTTTCTTCTCAAAGCAGATGTACAACATGTGCTTGGGGCAGAAACAGGGCCCATTCTCTGAGGTTTTGCCCAGTCATTTTGAGCCGGGTAAAATGTTAAAGGATAGCTTCCCTGGGAGCCCAGGATGAAGGCCCACAGATGATATAAGATAAACATTCCGTTTATCATTATAATTACTCCTAAATGGAGGAATTTGAGACAAAAGCACCTTTCACAAGAATACCAAGAAATCAAAATGATGCCCACAGAAAGCTACCTGCTCCATGGTCAGCACAGGTAACAGAAGTGTTCACAGTCTCTGGACTCCTGCCCTTCTCCTGCCCAAATCGCTGAAGCACACAGACCACTTAAAATCAGAATTGTAGATCTGCTAGACACCTTAGAGGTGTCTGGCACCATTTCCTTGGACTGCAGAATAAAACACAGTAGCTCGTTGTCAGAAACTAATTTCAACATGAAGTGCCCCCTGGATGCACTAAGTTCTTTCTCTGCAAATGTTGACTAATGTAAGTCACAGTCATACCATTTAAACACTACGATGGCTGGGAAGTCATCGTAGGTAAGGAAATATTTTAGCCATGTTTATAAGCATTGGCTCACGTTGTAGAAGCGGCTGAGCTGAGTGTTTTTAAATACTATTTCAGACTGTTTTACAGCACCTTCTGAACATACCACAGCCTGAATGGACTAAAAAAGATAGTTGGTTTCAGTAACTTTAATACCAGAAAAATATTATACTGTCTGTATTCCTAAGGATCTTTGAGTATCTTACCCAGAGGTCCTCCACTGAGATAATGATCTTAATGATCACCATGGGCAGAGGTGAAAAGGCCCACTGAATTCGTTCCACTTATCCACATGGCAAGAAAATCCTGATACTTGATAGTTTTCCAGATCTAGAAGACCAGAGATAAGAGGGAAATAGTACCCTGTATGGAACAACAAGGGATTTGGAGTCAGTTTGGGGATCCCACTTAGGTTTCTGACACTAAAATCCTCTGTGACTCATATCATCTGAGTCCCTTTCTAACCGTCTGAAAATGTGCCTAAGAATATCTACACCCTAGTTGAGAAGTTTAAGAGGCAGCATGCTACAAAGAGCCAGTATGATGTCTCTCAAGAACAGGTGCTCAGGAAGCCATAATTGCTATTGGGTCTATTTCTTTTCCAGAAGAAAGAACACATGTTGAATCCATATTTCTCATAGATGACTCACCAGATGATCTTCAAACCTGAAGGAAGGCCAAGAAGTCACTCTTGTGTCATATTTCACTCAGAAATCATGTTGTTGGACTGGTGAGGATGATACGATAGCAACGTCATCACTAAGAGTGGGGAGCTTCGAATTTCCATACGGCCATGTTGACCCCCTTAGCTCAGAGCCACCAGAAAGGGCAGCTGGGGAGGTGGCACCACCATCACTATGAGTGGGGAGCTTCCCATTTCTATATGGTCATGTTGACCCCCTTAGCTCAGGGCCACCAGAAAGGACAGCTGAGGGGGACCACAGGCCAAGGCTGCCAGGTGTGGCTGGGGCAGGCAGAACTCTGACTTAAGGCTCAACTCCTGTCTAGGTTATTATAATGCTCTTCACAAAGAAAGTGCCATTGTGTGTGAGCCCTCATGTAGAAAAGGTTCAGAATTTCCATTGAGATTCCCTCTCTGACCTTTAGGATATGTAGCAAAGTTCCATTTAATTTTTAAACATTGAAGGACTTCCTGGTTTTCTTTTCGCAATGACTGTGGCTCAATTCCCCTGTGGTCTAAGAAAAGAATCTAGTTAATTTCAGGGTTTAACATTTGTAGACTTGATTCGTGGCCCCACCTATCATCTATTTGGGTAAAGAGTCTATGAGCTCTTGAAAATAATGTATTCTGCAATTATTATGGAATGTTCCCTATATGTCAATTAGGTCACATTTTTACCAATGTTTTGTCTGCTTTTTCTGTCAGATATTAAGAAAGGTATATTAAAATCTTCAAACAATGCTGCTCTATTCAACGTTGCATCGGAGAATCTACCAGTGTTAGAAGGCAAGAGAAACAAAAAGTATAAGAATTGAGGGGATAATTGTGACTATTCACAGATCATATGATTGTGTACATAGAAAATCCAAACCAGTCTATAAATACCCTATTAGAATTAAAAATGCAATTTATAAATTTGAGATGGATTGTAGCTTCCCATTGGACAGTTTCTGAAAGAAAACGTAGAACCTGTCAATCTTGGGGTAGGACATAGGGTGCACTAACCATTTAAAAGAATTCAGTGGGACTTCATAAAAATGTGACATTTCTCCTTATCTTATGACCATATGAAAATGAAAAAGTGAACCGGAGCATGGGAAGTAAAGGTTTGCAATACACACACTGACAAAGACTTGTCCATAAAGAATTCCTGCTCATCAACCATAAAAAGTCTATTTATAAACAAATACTTCAGAAAAGATTGACTGATGGCCAATAAGAACCGGAAAGGGTGCTCTACAGTATTATTTTCAGGCACAGCAAGGCCTTTGCTAAAATGAAAACATACACACAAACCAGTATTCCCCAGATGGATGACGTCCTTATTTCTGAGGACTGCTTGAAGAACAGACTAGCATCAAAGTAAAGTGATGGAATTCCTGACACTCAGAGGATGGACAATTGACCTCAAACTACAGTACAATTTCTAGGCATCATTCGGTCCTCTGAAGGCAGACAGCTACCACACCCCTTCCTACACCACACAGGTTGCTTCCCAACACCTACCATAAAAGAAGAAGATGAGAAACAGATAGGACTAGTAGGAAATAGCAAAAATCACATGTGGGGATTATCCTGAAACACACTGATCACATAACCAGTGTAAGGAAGTGTAGGGAACTGACAAGGACAGAGACTCAAGAGGTACTTCTTTGGGAAATGCTGTCTGAAATTGTCACACCTTGGTACTAGCTAATGAGGGCTCTGAGCATACCCTAGGGTTTGCTCACAAGGGTCTGCAACACCATCGCTGAGGACTGAAACTTTTCAAGACCTCAAAGCTTGCCTGATTGACTATTGGACTAAGAGATTCCCATGTTCTGAAAACAGATACCAACTCATTGAAAGGTTCACCTGGGCTCTCTCGGAGGCCCTACAAGAAGCTGAACCATTCACTGAAAATCAATTACACACACACACACACACACACACACACACACACACACACATCTGTCATTTCAGCAATTACTTAAGCATTCAAGGTTCTTCCTACCTTTTCTTTTTCACATTGATATTTATACTCACATGAAATGTCATCATTTCTAATGAACACTGATGTCAAAATAGAGATCCATTGACGCAATATTCACAAAATGGAACTTCCCTGCTGTAATTTTCAATATAGCATTTTGTAAAGTTCACACATATTTTAGGTTTTTGGTAACTTATACAGGAGAAGATCAGCATTGAAAAACTCTGAATACTGACAATGAGTTTTAAGCCTAGAGAACAAAAATTGTCCAATTTCATAGATAATAAGGAACCAAAGGGAAAGCATGGAAGCTGTAGTCGAATAATTTTACACATGTGCATCCTCTATTCTACTACTGAGGGGCGTGTTTTATTACCACTGTACATGCATCAATTGTCTTCCACGTGCACCTGCACAGGTATAATGAATTACTACAGTAGAATGAAATGTCTGGGAACTACTTGGCAGCATCTATAATGAACAATGAAATTTCGATCTTATATTTGGTGAACTTCCACTGTCTGTCCCTTTAAACAATGGACCCTAAACAGAAGGAGGAATGAACTACGAGAGACTATGGACTCTGGGAAAGAAACTGAGGGCGTCAGAGGGGAGAGGGGAAGGGGATTGGGATGGGCCAGTGATGGGTATTAAGGAAAGTACATAATGCATGGATCACTGTTATATGCAAATAATGTTATATGCAATATATGAATGTTGTTATGTGCAAATAATGAATCCCGGAACACTACATCAAAAACTAAGGAAATACTGTATAGTGACTAACATATCATAATAAAAAATTATTATTAGAAAAAAAATTAAAGGTAAAAAAAAAAACAATACAGCTTCTCTGTTTCAAGAACAATCACAATTGAGAAAAAACTAACTTCCAATCCCTAAAGCAAAACACAGACCAATTTCCATTTCACTCCCCTTTATTCACATTCTCTGTGGGTTCTAAGCTATTTCCCTACCTCCTTGCCCTCTGAGCAGGGAGCCCGGGCTCGATCCCAGAACTCTGCGATCATAACCTGAGCCAAAGTCACATGCTTAACTGGCTGAGCCAGCCAGGAGCCCCAGGCATGTTTTTCTTAAGCAAAAGGACACTTTCTCACGATGCCTTCACATGACTTCACATGGTACCAGAGACCTGCATTTGCTTCTAGGAGGTTGCAGATGAAGGCAATTGCAAACTCTCACAGTGGTTTATCAAATACAATGACCTGCCTGGTGACAGTGAAACTCTTATGAGCCCACGAGAGGGTGCTGTGACACTCAGCTGTGGCTGGGCTGGCACAGAGAACCAAATCCATTTCCCTGCCTGATGTCTGTGAGGAACAGATGCCCCCACTGTGAATGAGACCCTGCCACTGAGCTGTCCAGAGATGGCCATCCTCACAGAGGATGAGGATAAAGGACAATGCCTGAGGAGACCTCATCTGTCTCTTTTATCTTGTCATATTTTTGACAGTGGACAAATCACTGCCTAGGAGTCCCCAACTACCTTAGTCTCATCTGTGAATGGCCAAGAGGTTTTACAAAACACTTAACATTTTGACCTCACAAATGCCCACAACCACTTACCATAGGGATTCAACATTAAGCAAAGATACTGTTCCTTGGAAGAGAGGTCCTGCCCACTGTTGTTTCTCACTTATATGCTCATCTTCCTTGCCTCATGGTAACATAACCACCTTGATTCCTGCTTCCGTCTTCAGGAAGGCTGATGTGACTTGAAGGGCATTACCCTGACATCGTTCTTTCTTAGCAATAAGATGTGGACATTTCCCTAGTCCTACACACCCAAAGTGGAATCGGAATCAGGATTGAGGAGGCTGATGAGAGTTGAAGGTGTTTTCCTGTACAGGGTGGTTTATTACCAACAAGGATGGGTCAGAGTCCTCGAAATTCCAGAACCTTTTCATTAATGCTTCCTACTCATGAAAGATGATGTACATTGGTCTTTCCCTGTATAGTGTGGTGACTCAGAGAAAAGTGCTTAGGCCTTTCATCAGACTTCCATGACCACTTTGGGGCTGGCTTCCATATTCACAAAGGATGATGTTAGGGCTAAGAGGGTTCCTGTACACTGTTATTTCTTACAGATAAGTGTATGGCGTTTTTGTTACATTGCCAGAACCACTTAGCGCCAGGCTGGCTGGCCTCCTGGGGACTAACCCTAACGCTAGGTGGACCCCCGAGGGGCCCCTCCCAAGGGGCCTTGCGCCACAATCCCGGGGACTGGGGACCTTGAGCCCAGCGCTGGAGTCACCCTGCTGCCCTGCAGAAACCCGGGCTGCTAGGGGCGCCGCCAGTGTTTCAGGGCGAGAGAATGGGTAGGGCCCTCCAAGCCCCTGGCGACTTTTGAAAGCTCCCTGAGACAAAACGCTTCGGCCCACGCTCCTGCTTGCCAGTTCCCTTACCTCGACCCACCCCTCCACTTGCTGCACAGCTGGTAGATCTGGCCTGCCAGCCTCCTGGGGGCTAACCCTAACCCTAGGTCGGCCCCCGAGGGGCCCGTCCGATGGGGCCTGGCACCACAACGCCTATGATTGCTGACACCAGAGCCCCAGCGCTGGACTCACGGTGCTGCCCCGCCGCCACCTGGGCCGCTAGCTGCACCGCGGGTCATTCAGGGCATTAGAACAGGCAGGGCCCTCCGAGCCATGGGCGAACTTCGAAGGCACCCTGCATCAAAACGCTTGCGCCCACGCCCCCACTTGTCAGCGCCCTCACCTCTGGCTGCCCCTCCGCTAGCCGCAAAGCTGGCCAATCGGGCCTGCTGGCCTCCTGGGGGCTAACCCTAACCCTATGTGGGTCCACGAGGGGCCCCTCCCATGGCACCTGGCGCCACAACGCCGGGGATTGTGGACTCCCCAGCCCCAGTGCTGGACTCACCCTGCTGCCCCGCAACCAACCAGGCCTGTAGGGGCGCCGCCAATCATTCAGGGAGAGAGAATGGGCAGGGCCCTCTTAGCCCCCGGCGACCTTCGAAGGCCCCTCACGCCAAAATGCTTGGGCCCACATTTTCCGCTCGCCAGCGCCCTCATCTCAGCCTACCCCTCCTCTCACCGCACAGCCAGCAGATAGGTCCTACCAGCCTCCTGGGGGTAACCCTCACCCTATGTCGACCCCCAAGGGGGCCTTCCCATGGGGTCTGGCGCCGCAACACCGGGAATTGGGGAACCCAGAGCTCCAGCGCCAGACTCACCCTGCCGCCCCGACGCCACCCGAGCCGCTAAGGGCGCCGCCGGTCATTCAGTGCGGAAGAACAGGCAGGGCTCTTCGAGCCCCTGGCGACCTTCGAAGGCCCCACTTGCGAAAACCCTTGGGCCCACGCTCCCACTCCCAGCGCCCGTATCTCAGTCCGCCCCTACGCTCGCCGCACAGCCGGCAGATCAGGCCTGCCGGCATCCTGGGGGCTAAACCTAACACTTGGTTGGCCCACGAGGGGCCCCTCCCAAGGGGCCTTGCACTGCAACGCCAGGGATTGGGGACACCCAAGCCCCATCGCCAGACTCTCCCTGCCGCCCCGCCACCACAGGGCCGGTAGGGGCGCCACCGGTCATTCAAGGAGGGAGAAAGGGCAAGGACCTCTGAGCCCCCGGCAACCTTTGAAGACCTCCCGCGGTAAAACGCTTGGGCCCACCTTCCCGCTCCCAGCGCCCTCACCTCAGCCCGCCCCTCTGCTCTCCACACAACAGGCTGATGAGGCCTGGCGGCCTCCTGGGGGCTAACCCTAACCCTAGGTCAGCCCCCAAAGGGTCCCTCCCAAGGGGCCTGGTGCCGCAACTCCGGGGATTGGGAACCCCCGAGCCCTAGTGCCTGACTCACCCTTCCGCCCCACCGCCACACGGGCTGCTATGGGCGCCGAAGAACATTCAGTGCGGGATAACGGGCAGGGCCCTCCAAGCCCCCAACCTACGTCCAAGGCCCATCGCGCCAAAACGCTTGGGCCCTCGCTCCCACTCGCCAGCGCCCTCACCTCCGTCCGCCCCTCCGCTCGCCGCACAACCCATGGATCGGTCCTGCCAACCTCCTGGGGGCTAACTCAAACCCTAGGTCGGACCCCGAGGGACCCATCCCAAGGGGCCTATCACCGCAAAACCTGGGATTGAGGACCCCCGAGCCCCAGCCAGGACTCACCCTGCCGCCCCGCCACCACCAGGGCCGCTAGGGGCGCGGCCGGTCCTTCAGGGCGGGAGAACTGGCAGTGCTTTCCGAGCCCCGGTGACCATCGAAGGCCCCCCGAGCCAAAACGCTTGGGCCCACGCTCCTGCTCGCCAGCACCCACATCTCGGCCTGTTCCTCCGCTCAATTCCCAGCCAGTGGATCAGGCCTGCCAGCCTCCTGGGGAAACCCTCACCTTGGGAGGCCCCCAAGGAGACCCTCCCAAGGGGCCTGGCGCCACAACGTGGGGATTGGGGACCCCCGAGCCCCAGCACCGGACTCACCCTGCTGCCCCGCCGGCGCCCTGGCCGCTATGGGCGCGGCCGGTCATTCAGGGCGGGAGAACGTGTAGGGCCCTCCGAGCCCCCGGAGACCTTCAAAGGCCCCCCGTGCCAAAACGCTTGGGCCTACACTCCCGCTCGCCAGAGCCCTTACCTCGGCCCACCCCTCTGCTCACGCACAGCAGGCAGATTGGGCCTGCCAGCCTCCTGGGGACTAACCCTAACCCTAGGTCTGCTCACAAGGGGCCCTTCCCAAGGGGCCTGGCACCGCCATGCCAGTGATTGGGGACCCTCGAGCCCCAGCGCATTAATTACCCTGCCGTCCCGCCGCCAACCGGGCTGCTAGTGGTGCTGCCGGTCATTTAGGGTGGGAGAACTCGCAAGGCCCTCCGAGCCCCCGGCGACCTTCGAAGGCCCCCGTGCCAAAACGCTTGGGTTCACGCTCACGCTCGCCAGCGCCCTCACCTCAGCCGACCCTCCGCTCGCCGCCCAATGGGCGGATTGGGCCTGCCGGCCTCCTGGGGGTTAACCCTAACCCTAGGTAGGCCCCCGAGGAGCCCCTCCCAAGGTGCCTGGCACTGCAACGCGGGGATTGGGGATACCCAAGCCCCAGCTCCGGACTCACCCTGTGGCCCCGCGTCCACCCGGGCTGCTAGGGGCGCAGCCAGTCATTAAGGGTGGGAGCACGGGCAGGGCCCTCAGAGCCCCGGGCTACCTTCAAAGGCCACCCGCGCCAAAACTGTTGGGCCCACAATCCCGCTCGCCAGCGCCCTCACCTCGGCCCACCCCACCGAAGTCGCAGCACTGATGGATCAGGAGTGCCAGCCTCCTGGGGGCTAACCCTAACCACAGGTCGGCCCCCGAGGAGCCCCTCCCATGGGGCCAGGTGTTGCCTCACCAGGGATTGGAGACTCCCGAGCCCCAGCGCTGGACTCACCCTGCTGCCCTGCCACCATCCAGGCTGCTAGGGACGCCGCCGTTCATTCAGGGCGGGAGAACGGTCAGGGCCTTCTCAGCCCCCGGCAACCTTCGAAGGCCCCCCGCGCCAATGTGCCTGGTCCCATGGCCCTGCTCTCCAGCGCGCTCATCTCGAACCACCCCTCCGCTGGTCGCAGAGCCAGTGGATCGGTCCTGCCAGCCTCCTGGGTGCTAACTCAAACCCTAGGTCGGACCCCAAGGGACCCATTCCAAGTGGCATGGCGCCGCAACGCCAGGGATTGGGGACCCCCAAGCCCAAGCACCGACTCACCCTTCCGCCCCACCGCCACCCAGGCTGCTCAGGTTGCCACCGGTCATTCAGGGCGGGAGAACAAGTAGGGCCCTCTGAGCCACCGGAGACCTTCGAAGGACCCCACGCCAAAACGCTTGGGCCCACGCTCCCGATCGCCAGCGCCCTTACCTCGGCCCACCCCTCCTCTCCACGCACAGCCGGAGGATCGGGCCTCCCGGCATCATGGGGTCTCACCCTAACACTAGGTCGGGCCTGAGGGGCCCCTCCCAAGGGGCCTAGAGCCGCAACGCTGGGGATTGGGGACCCCCAGCCCCAGCGCCGGACTCACCCTGCTGGACCGCTGCCACCCGGGCCGCTAGCACAGCCAGTCACTCAGGGCGGGAGAACGTACAGGGCCCTCCACCCCCCGGCGACCTTCGAAGGCCCCCTGCGCCAAAACGCTTGGGCCCATGCTCCCGCTCACCAGCGCCCTCACCTCGGCCTGTCCCTCCGCTCGCCGAATAGCCAGCGGATCGGGCCTACCGGCCTCCTGGGGGCTAACCCTAACCCTAGGTCAGCCCCCAAGGGGTCCCTCCCAAGGGGCCTGGTGCCGCAACTCTGGGGATTGGGAACCCCCGAGCCCTAGTGCCCGACTCACCTTCCGCCCTGCCGCCACATGGGCCGCTACGGGCGCCGCAGAACATTCAGTGCGGGAGAATGGGCAGGGCCCTCCGAGCCCCCTGCGACCTCGAAGTTCCCCTGTGCAAAAACTCTGGCTCCCACGCTCCTGCTCGCCAGTGCCCTAACCTCAGCCCACCCCTGCTCTCACTGCAGAGCTGGCGGATCAGGCCTGCTGGCTTCCTGGGGGCTAACCCTATCCCTAGGTTGCCCCCGAGGGGCCCCTCCCAAGTGGCCTGGCGCAGCATGCCAGGGATTGGGGACCCCCAAGTCCCAGCGCCGGACGCACCCTGCCACCCCACCACCACATGGGGGCACTAGGGGCGTCGCCAGTCCTTCAGGTCGACAGAACGGGCAGGACCCTCCGAGCCACCTGCGACCTTTGAAAGCACCCCAAGCCAAAGCCAAAATGCTCTGGCCCACGCTCCCGCTCTCCAGCTACCTCACCTCGACCCACACCTCCATTCACTGCAAATGGGCAGAACGAGCCTGCCAGCCTCCTGGGGGCTAACCCTAACCCTAGGTCGGCCCCTGAGGGGCCCATCCCAAGGGTCCTGGTGCCTCAACGCCGGGTATTAGGGACCCCCAATCCCCTGCGCCGGACTCACCCTGCCGCCCCGCCGCCACCCGGGCCACTAGGGGTGCCGCTGGTCATTCAGGGCAGGAGAACGGGCAGGGCCCTCCGAGCCCGTGGCGACCTTCGAAAGCCCCCCATTCAAAACCCTTGAGCCCACGCTCCCGCTCCTCAGCGCCCTCACCTCGGCCCGCCCCTCCGCTCCCCGCAGAGCCGGCGGATGAGGCCTGCCCTCCTCCAGGGGGTTACCCATAACCCTAGGTTGGCCCCTGAGGGGCCCCTCCAAAGGGGCCTGGCACCGCAATGCCTGGGATTGGGGACCCCCGAGCCCCAGCGCCAGACTCACCGTCTTGCCCCGCTGCTACCCGGGCCGCTAGGAGCACCTTCAGTCATTCAGGCAGGGAGAACAGGCAGATCCCTCCGAGCCGCTGGTGACCTTCGAAGGCCCCTTGCACCAAAACGCTTGGCCCCATGCTCCCGCTCACCTGTGCCCTCACCTCGGTCTGCCCCTCCGCTTGCTGCAGAGCTGGTGGATCGGGAATGCCGGCTTCCTGGGTGTTAACCTAACCTTTGGTGGGCCCCCGAGGGGCCCATCCCAGGTTCCTATTGCCGCAACACCGGGGATTGGGGACTCCCGAGCCTGAGCACCGGACTCACGCTCCTGCCCAACCACCACCTGGGCCACTAGGGGCGCCGCTGGTCATTCAGGGAGTGAGAAGAGGCAGGGCCCTCCGACCCACCAGCGACCTTCGAAGGCCCCCGCACCAAAACGCTTGGGCCCACGGTCCCGCTCGCCAGCGCCCTTATCGGCCCTCCCCTCCGCTCGCTGCACAGGTGGCGGATCGGGCCTGCGGGCCTTCTGGGGGCTAACCCTAACCCTAGGTAGGCCCCCTAGGGGCCCATCCTAAAGGACCTGGTGCTGCAACGCTGGGGATTGGGTACCCAGGAGCCCCAGCACCAGAATCTCCCTGCCGCCCCGCTGCCAACTGGGCCACGAAGGGCGCCGTCGGTCATTCAGGGCAGGAGAATGTGCAGGGCCCTCCGAGCCCCTGGCGACCTTCAAAGGCCCCTCGCGCAAAAATGCTTGGGGCCACATTCCCGCTCGCCAGCGCCCTCATATCAGCCCGCCCCTCCACTCGCCTCACAGCTGGCAGATTGGTCCTACCGGCCTCCTGGGGGCTAACCCTAACCCTAGGTCGACCCCATGGGGGCCTTCCCAAGGGGCCTGTGGCCGCAACGCCGGGGATTAGGGACCCCCGAGCTCCAGCGCCAGACTCACCCTGCTGCCCCGACGCCACTCGAGCCGCTAGGGGCGCCGCCGGTCATTCAGTGCGGGAGAACAGGCAGGGCCCTTCGAGCCCCTGGCGACCTTTGAAGGCCCCACTTGCGAAAAAGCTTGGGCCCACGCTCCCGCTCACCAGTGCCCACATCTCAGCCCGCCCCTCCGCTCGACGCACAGCTGGCAGATTAGGCCTGCCGGCATCCTGGGGGCTAACCCTAACACTTGGTCGGCCAACGAGGGGCCCATCCCAAGGGGCCTTGTGCCGAAACCCCGGAGATTGGGGACACTCGAGCCCCAGCACCAGACTCTCTCTGCCGCCCCGCCGCCAACTGGGCCAGTAGGGGCGCCACTGGTCATTTAGGGACAGAAAACGGGCAGGGCCCTCTGAGCCCCCAGCGACCTTCGAATGCCTACCGCACCAAAACGCTTGGGCCCATGTACCCTCTCACCAGCGCCCTCACCTCGGCCCGGCCCTCCGCTCGCAGCAAGGCCTGCGTATCGGGCCTGCCGGCCTCCTGGGGCTAACCGTAAACCTAGGTCATCTCCCAAGGGGCCTGGCGTCGCAACGCTGGAGATTTGCGACCCCTGAGCCCCAGCGCCAGACTCACCTTGCCGCCCCGCCACCACAGGGGCCACTAGGGGCGTGGCAGGACATTCAGTGCGGAATGGGCAGGGCCCTCCGAGCCCCCATCGTCCTTCGAAGGCCCACTGCGCCAAAATGCTTGGGCCCATGCTCCCGCTCCCCAGCGCCCTCACCTCGGCCCGCCTCTCCGCTCGCCGCACAACCAGCTTATTGGGCTTGCTGGCCTCCTGGGGGCTAATACTAACCCTAGATTGGCCCCCGTTGGGCCCCTCCCAAGGGGCCTGGCCTGGCAAAGCCGGGGATTGGGGACCACAGAACCCCAGCCAGGACTCACCTTGTCGTCCTGCCACCACCAGGGCTGCTAGGGGAGCCTCTGTTCATTCAGTGTGGGAGAACAGACAGGGCCCTCTGAGCCCAAGGCAACATTCGAAAGCGCCCAGCGCCAAAATGCTTGCTCCCACGATCCCTCTCGCCAGCGCTCTCACCTCGGTAAGCCGATCCACTCGTCGCACAGCTGTCGTTTCGGGCTTGCCGGCCTCCTGAGGTCTAACCCTAACCCTAGGTCAGTCCCTGAGGCGTATATCCCAAGGGGCTTGGCGCCGCAACACAGGTGATTGGTGACCCCCGAGCCACAGCGCCGGATTCACCTTACCGCCCCACCGCCACCCGGGCCGCTAGGGCCGCCGCCAGTCATTCAGTGCGGGAGAACGGGCAGGGCCCTCCGAGCCCCCTGCGACCTTCAAAGGCCCCCCGTGGGAAAACGCTTTGTCCCACGATCCCGCTCTCCAGCGCCCCACCTCGGCCCGCCCTTCCGCTCGTGCACAGCTGGTGGATCTGGCCTGCCGGCCTCCTGGGGGCTGACCCTAACCCTAGGTCAGCCCCCGAGGGGCTCCTGCAAAGGGCACTTGCGCTGCAACGCCAGGGATTGGTGACCCCCGAGCTGGAGCGCCGGACTCACCCTGCCACCCCGCCGCCATCCGGGCCACTAGGGGTACAGCCGGTCATTAAGGGCGGGAGCACCGGCAGGGCCCTCCGAGCCCCTGGAGACCTTCGAAGGCCCCCCCGCACCAAAGCGCTTGGGACCACGCTCCCGTTCGCCATCGCCCTTACCTCGGCCTGCCCCTCCACTTGCCGCACAGCCGGAGGATCGGGGCTCCCAGCCTCCTGAGGGCTAACCCTAACCCTAGGTAGGCCCCCTGGGGGCCCATCCCAAGGGGCTTGGAGCTGCAACGCTGGGGATTGGGGACTCCCGAGCCCCAGAGCCGGACTCACCCTACCGCCCTGCCGCCACCCGGGCTGCTAGGGGAGCCGCCGGTCATTCAGTGCGGGAGAACGGGTTGGGCCCTCTGAGCCCCGGGAGACCTTTGAAGGCCCCGCGACAAAACGCTTCAGCCCACGCTCTCGCTCGCCAGCGCCCTTACCTCGGCCCACCCCTCCACTCGCCACACAGCTGGCGGATCGGGCCTGCTGGCCTCCTGGGGGCTAACCCTAACCTTAGGTCGGCCCCCGAGGGGCCCGTCCCATGGGGCCTGGCGCCACAACAACTGGGATTGCTGACACCCAAGCCCCAGAGCCAGACTCACCCTGCTGCCCCGCCACCAACCGGGCCGGTAGGGGTGCCGCTGGTCATTCAGGGCGGGAGAACGGACAGGGCCCTGGAGAAACCGGCGACATTTGAAGCCTCCCGTGCCAAAATGCAGGGGCCCACACTCCCGCACGCCAGAGCCTTCACCTCGGCCCGCGCACCTCTCGTCGCTCAGCCAGAGGATTGGGCCTGCCGGCCTCCTGGGTGCTAACTCTAACCCTAGGTTGGCCCACCAGTAGCCCCTCCCAAGGGCCTGGCCCCACAATGCTGGGGATTGGGGACCCCCGAGCACCGGTGCCAGACTCACACTGCTGCCCCGCCGCCTCCTGGGCCACTAGGGGCGCCGCCAGTCATTCAGGATGGGAGAACGGGCAGGGCACTCCTAACACCGACGACCTTCGAAGGCCCCCCGTGCCAAAACGCTTGGGCCCACGCTCCGCTCGCCAGCGCCCTCACCTCGGACCACTGCTCCGCAGTCCGCAAAGCCAGCAGATCGAGACTGCCAGCCTCCTGGGGGCTAACCCTAAGCCTAGGTCTGCCCCCGAGGGGCCCATCCCAAGGGGCCTGGCACCGCAACGCTGGGGATGGGGATACCCGAGCCGCAGCGCCTGACTCACCCTGCCTCCCCACCGCCACCTATGCTGCTAGGGGTACCGCCGGTCATTCAGGGAGGAGAATAGTCAGGGCCCGCTGAGTCCCCGGAGACATTCGAAGGCCCCCGGTGCCAAAACGCTTGGCCCCACGCTCCCGCTCAACAGAGATCTCACCTCGACCCACTCCTCCATTCGCCACACAGCTGGCGGATTGAGCCTGCCGGCGTCATGGGGGCTAACCCTAACCCTAGGTCAGCCCCCGAGGGGCCCCCAACAAGGGGCCTGACGCTGCAACTCAGTAGACTGGGGATACCTCAGCCCCAGCGCCGGACTCACATGCTGCCCCGCCACCACCTGTGCTGCTAGGGGCACCGCCGGTCATTCAGGGAGGAGAATGGGCAAGGCCCACTGAGTCCCCAGAGATATTCGAAGGCCCCAGGTGCCAAAACACTTGGGCCCACGCTCTTGCTCCCCAGCGCCCTCACCTTGGCCTGCCCCTCCGCTTCCCTCACAGTAGGCGGATCCCGCCTGCCGGCCTCCTGGGTGCTAACCCTAACCCTAGGTCGGCCCCCCAGGGACCCCTCCCAAGGGTCCTGGTACCGCTACACCGGGGATTGGGGACCCCAAGCCCCAGAGCCAGACTCACCCTGCCGCAACGCCGCCACACTGGCCGCTAGGGGCGCCGCCGGTCATTCAGGGCAGGAGAACGGAGAGGGCCCTAGAGAAACCAGCGAAATTTGAAGCCTCCCACGCCAAAATGCAGGGGCCTATGCTCCCGCTCGCCAGCACCTTTACCTCGGCCTGCCCATTTCTCGCAGCCCAGCCAGAGGATTGAGCCTGCCGGCCTCCTGGGGGCTAACTCTAACCCTAAGTCAGCCCACGAGGAACCCCTCCGAAAGGGCCTGCCCCTGCAACGCTGAGGATTGGGGATCCCCGAGCCGCAGCGCGGGACTCACCCTGTCGCCCCACTGCCAACAGAGCCACTAGGGGCGCCGCTGTTTATTCAGGGCAGGAGAATGGGCAGGGCCCTCAGAGCCATGGCAACATTCAAAGGCCCAGGGCGCCAAAAAGCAGGGGCTCACGCTCTGGCTCGCCATCGCCCTCAACTCGGCCCGCACCTCTGCTAATCGCATAGCCGGCGGATCGGGCCTGTCGGCCTACTGGGCGCTAACCCTAACCCTAGGACGGCCCCTGAGGGTCCCTTCCTAAGGGGCCTGGTGCCGCAACGCCGGGGATTGGGGACCCCCAAGCCCCAGCGCCAGATGCACCCTGCAGCCACGCCCCACACAGGCCACTAGGGGTGCCGACGTTCCTTCAGGGTGGGAGAACTGGCAGGGCTCTCCGAACCCCCGCCAACCTTCGAAGGCGCCCGGAACCAAAACGCTTCGGCCCAGGCTCATGGTCCCCGGCACCCTCACCTCAGCCCAACTCTCCGCTCGACGCGCAGGTGGTGTATTGGGCCTGCCGGCCTCCTGGGGGATAACCCTAACTACAGGTCAGCCCCCGAGGGGCCCTTCCCAAGGGGCCTGGCGTCGCAACGCTGGCAATGGGGACCCCGAGCCCAAGTGCCGGACTCACCCTGCTGCCCTTCAGCCACCCGAGCCGCTAGGGGCCAACCGGTCAATCAGGGAAGGAGAACGGGCAGGACCCTCCGAGCCCCCACCGACCTTCAAAAGCCCCCCACGCTAAAACACTTGGGCTCATGCTCAGGCTCGGCAGCACCCTCACCTCGGCCCAACCCTCTGCATGTTGCACAGACGCTGATCAGGTCCACAGGCCTTCTGGAGCTAACCGTAACCCTAGATCAACCCCCGAAGGGCCCCTCCCAAGGGGTCTGACGCCGCAATGCCGGGGATTGGGGACCCCGAACCTCAGCACTGGACTCACCCTGCCGCCCAGCCGCCACCCGGGTCTTGGGGTGCTGCCGTTCATTCAGGGTAGGAGAACGGGCAGGGTCCTCTGAGACACGGTGACCTTCAAAGGCTCCCTGTATCAAAAGGCCCGGGTCCACGCTCCCGCTCACCAACGCCCTCACCTCAGTCCGCTACTCCGCTCTCCACACAGTTGGCGAATAGGGCCTGATGGCCTCCTAGGGGCTAAACCTAACCATAGGTTAGCCCCTGAGAGGTCCCTCCCAAGGGGCCTGGCGCCGGAACGCGGGGGGTTGGGGATACCCAGGCTGCAGCGCCTGACTCACCCTGCCGCCCTGCCACCACCTGGCCTGCTAGGGGCGCTGCCGGTCATTCAGGGCGAGAGAAGGGGCAGGGCCTTCTGAGCCCCCGGTGACCTTCAAAGGCTCCCCGCGCCAAAACGCTGGTGCCCACGCTCCCGCTCCCTAGCGCCCTCACTTCGGCCTGTCCCTCTGCTTGCTGCAGAGCCAGGGGATAGGGCCTGCCTGCCACCTGGGGGCTAACCATAACCCTAGGTCGGCCCCCCAAGGGGCCCGTCCCAAGGGTCCTGGTACCGCTACGCCGGGGATCGGGGACCCCAAGCCCCAGAGCCAGACTCACATTGCCGCAACGCCGCCACCCGGGCCGCGACGAGCACCGCCGGTCATTCAGGGAGGTGAATGGGCAGAGCCCGCCAACTCCCCGGAGACATTCGAAGGACCCTGGCGCCAAAACGCTTGGGCCTGCGCGCCCGCTGGACAGTGACCTCACATCGACCCACCCCTCCATTAGCGGCACAGCTGGCGGATTGAGCCTGCAGGCGTCCTCGGGGCTAACTCTAACCCTAGGTCGGCCCACGAGGAGCCCCTCCCAAGGGGCTTGGCGCTGCAACGCCGGGGATTGGGGATCTCTGAGCCGCAGCGCGGGACTCACCCTGCCGCCCCACCACCAACGGAGCCGCTAGGGGCACCGCTGGATATTCAGAGCAGGAGAACGGGCAGGGCCCTCAGAGCCATGGCAACATTCCAAGGCCCAGGGTGCCAAAACGCTGGGGCCCACGCTCTGCTCCCCATCGCCCTCAACTCTGCCCGCACCTCCGCCCATCGCACAGCTGGCAGATTGGGCCTGCCGGCCTCCTGGGCACTAACCCTAACCCTAGGACGGCCCCTGAGGGTCCCTTCCTAAGGGGCCTGGCGCCGCAATGCTGGGGATTGGGGACCCGCGAGACCCAGCTCCAGATGCACCCTGCCGCCCTGCAACACACGTGCCGCTAGGGGCGCTGCCATTCATTCAGTGTTGGAGAACTGGCAGGGCCCTCTGAACCCCGCCCACCTTAGAAGCCGCCCTGAACCAAAAGGCTCAGGCCCAGGCTCATTTTCACCAGCATCCTCAGCTCCTCCCAACTCACCACTCTACGCACAGGCGGTGTATCGGGCCTGCTGGCCTCCTGGGGCTTAACCCTAACTGTAGGTCAGCCCCGACAGGCTCTTCCCAAGTGGCCTGGCGCCCCAACGCCGGGGATGGGGACCCCGAGCCCAAGTGCCGGACTCACCCTGCGGCCCTTCAGCCAACCGAGCCGCTAGGGCCCCACCAGTCAATCAGGGGAGGAGAACAGTTAGGGCCCTCCGAGCACCCACTGACATTCATAGGCCCCCCGCGCTAAAACGCTTAGGCTCATGCTCAGGATCACCAGCGCCCTCACCTCGGCCCAACCGTCCGCGTGTTGCACAGCCGCTATTCGGGTCCACTGGCCTTCTGGGGGCTAACCGTAACCCTAGATCGACCCCAAGGGGCCTGGCGCTGCAACGCCGGGGATTGGGGACCCCCGAGCCTCAGCACTGGACTCACCCTGCCGCCCAGCCGCCACGCTGGGGCTTGGGGTGGTGCTGTTCATTCAGGGCGGGAGAACGAGCAGGGCCCTCCGAGACACGGAAACGTTCAAAGGCTCCCCGCGACAAAACACCCAGGCCCACGCTCCCGCTCACCAGCGCCCTCACCTAGGTCTACCACTCCAGTCTCCAAAAAGCTGGTGAATAGGGCCTGCCAGCCTCCTCGGGGCTAAACCTAACCCTAGGTCGGCCCCCGAGGGGCCCCTCCCAAGGGGCCTGGTGCCGCAATGCTGGGGATTGGGGATACCCGAGCCGCAGCACCTGACTCACCCTGCCGCCCCACCACCACCTGGGCTGCTGGGGGCGCTGCAGGTCACTGAGGGATGATATTAGGCAGGGCCCCCAAGTCCCTGGAGACATTGGAAGGCCCCGGCGCCAAAACGCCCAGGGCCACGCTCCCGCTCACCAGCGCCCTCACCTTGGTCAGCCACTCGCTCTCCACATTGTGGGCGAATAGGGCCTACCAGCCTCCTAGGGGCTAAACCTAAACCTAGGTTGGCCCTCATGTGGCCCCTCCCAAGGGGCCTGGTGCTGCAATGCCGGGGATTGGGGACCCCCAAGCCCCGGCGCCGGATGAACCCTGCCACCCCTCCCCACCCGGGCCGCTAGGGCGC
The DNA here is from genome assembly GCF_023065955.2 of Ursus arctos. NCBI lineage: Eukaryota > Metazoa > Chordata > Mammalia > Carnivora > Ursidae > Ursus > Ursus arctos. Next base: position 321,414 of record NW_026622986.1, read on the forward strand.
CGCCGTTCATTCAGGGTGGGAGAACGGGCAGGGCCCTCCGAACCCCCGCCAACCTTCGAAGGCACCCCGAACCAAAACGCTTGGACCCTCACCTCGGCCCAACTCTCCACTCGATGCACAGGTGGTGTATTGGGCCTGCCGGCCTCTTGTGGGCTAACCCTAACCATAGGTTGGCCACTGAGGGGACTTCCCAAGGGGCCTTGCGTTGCAACGCTGGGGATGGGGACCCCGAGCCCAAGTGCTGGACTCACCCTGCTGCCCTTCAGCCACCCGAGCCGCTAGGGGCGCTACCGGTCATTCAGGGCTGGAGAAGGAACAAGGCCCTAGAGAAACCAGCGACATTTGAAGCCTCCCGCGCCAAAATGCAAGGGACCATGCTCCCGCTCCCCAGCACCTTTACTTCGGCCCACCCACCTATCTCTGCCCAGCCTGAGGATTGGGCCTGCCAGCCTCCTGGGGGCTAACTCTAACCCTAGATCGACCCCGAGCGACCCCTCCCAAGGGGCCTGGTGCCACAACACCGGGGATTGGGGACCCCCAAGCCTCAGCACTGGACTCATCCTCCCGCCCAGTCGCCACGCGGGGGCTTGGGGTGGTGCTGTTCATTCAGGGCGGGAGAATGGGCAGGGCCATCCAAGACACGGAGACCTTCAATGTCTGCCCGGGCCAAAACAACAGGGCCCACGCTCCTGCTCACCAGCGCCCTCACCTCGGTCCGCCACTCCAGTCTCCACACAGCTGGCGAATAGGGCCTGCGGGCCTCCTAGGGGCTAAGCCTAACCCTAGGTTGGCCCCGAGGGACCCTCCCAAGGGGCCTGGCGCCGCAACTCTGGGGATTGGGGATACCCGAGCCTCAGCGCCTGATTGACCCTGCTGCCCTGCCACCACCTGGGCTGCTGGGGGCGCTGCCGGTCACTCAGGGAGGAGATTGGGCACAGCCTGGCGAGTCCCCGGAGACATTCCAAGGCCCCTGGCGCCAAAACGCTTGGGCCCACGCTCCCGCTCGACAGAGGCCTCACCTCGACCCACCACTCCATTCGCCGCACAGCTGGCAGGTTGAGCCTGCCGGCGTCCTGGGGGCTGACCCTAACCTAGGTCAGCCCCCAAGGGGCCCCTCCCAAGGGTCCTGGTGGCGCAACGCGGTGGATTGGGGACCCCCGAGCCCCAGCGCCGGATTCACCTGCTGCCCCGCCATCACTCAGGCCGCTAGGGGCGCTTTGGTTCATTCAGGGAGGGAGAACTGGCAGGGCCCTCCGTTTCCACTGCGGCCTTCGAAGGCCCCCCGCACAAAAAAGTTGGCTCCCACGCTCCTGCTCGCCAGTGCCCTCACCTTGGCCTGCTCCTCTGCTTGATTCAGAGCCCGTGGATAGTGCCTCCCGGGCTCCTGGGGGCTAACCGAAACCATAGGTCAGCCCCGTGGGGCACATCCCAAGGGGCCTGGCTCTGCAACGCTTGGGATTGGTGACTCAGAGCCCCAGAGCCAGACTCACCCTGCTGCACTTTCGTCACCCAGGCCGCTGCGGGCGCCGCCAGTGATTCAGGGTGAAAGAAGGGGCAGGGCCTCCTGAGCCCCCTATGACTTTCAAAGGCCCCCCACGCCAAACCGTTGGTGCCCAAGCTCCCGCTCCCCAGCGCCCTCACCTGGGACCGCCCCTCCACCCATCGCACAGGCAGCAGATCGGGCCTACCGGCCTCCTGGGTGCCAACCCTAACCCTAGGACGGCCACTGAGGGTCCCTTCCTAAGGGCCTGGCGCCGCAAAGCCGGGCATTGGGGACCCCCGAGACCCAGTGCCAGATGCATCCTGCTGCTCCGCCTCACACGGGCCACTCGGGGCGCCGCCATTCATTCAGGGTGGGAGAACTGTCGGGGCCCTCCGAACCCCCGCCGACCTTCGAAAGTGCACCGAACCAAAACGCTTGGGCCCAGGCTCATGTTCACCAGCACCCTCACGTCGGCCCAACTTGCCGCTCAACGCACAGGTGGTGTATCGGGACTGCCGGCCTCCTGGGGACTAAACCTAACTGTAGGTCGGCCCCCGAGAGGCCCTTCCCGAGTGGCCTGGCACCGCAACGCTGAGGATGGGGACCCCGAGGAAATGTGCCGGACTCACCCTGCTGCCCTTCAGCCACCCGAGCCGCTAGGGTCCCGCCGGTCATTCAGAGCGGGAGAACGGGCATGGCACTCTGAGTCCCTGGCGACTTTCGAAGGACCCCCGCAGCAAAATGCTTGGGACAATGCTCCCGCTCACCAGCGTCTTCACCTCGGCCCACTCCTCCGCTCACCTCAACATTCGGCTGATAGGGCGTGCCAGCCTCCTGGGGGCTATGCCTAACACTAGGTCGGCCCCCGAGGAGCCCCTCCCAAGGGGCCTGGAGTCGCAACGCTGGAGATGGGGACCCCGAGCCCAAATGCTGGACTCACCCTGCTGCCCTTCAGCCACCTGAGCCGCTAGCGGCCCCGCCGGTCATTCAGAGCGGGAGAACGAGCAGGTCCCTCCGAGGCCCCGCCGACCTTCGAAGGCCCCCCGCACTAAAAAGCTTGGGCTCATGCTCAGTCTCGCCAGTGCCCTTACCTCGTCCCAACTCACCGCGTGCCGCACAGCCGCTGATCGGGTCCACCGGCCTCCTGGGGGCTAACTATAACCCTAGATCGATCCCCAAATGTCCACTCCCAAGAGGCTTGGCGCAGCAACGCTGGGGATTGGAGAACCCCGAACCTCAGCACCTGACTCACCCTGCCGCCCAGCCGCCACACGGGGGCTTGGGGTGTTGCTGATCATTCAGGGTGGGAGAACAGGCAGGGCCCTCCGAGACACGGTGACCTTCAAAGGCCCCCCCGCGCAAAAAACGGCAGACCCACCCTCCCACTCACCTGCGCCCTCACCTCCGTCCTCCACTCCACTCTCCACACAGCTGGCGAATTGGGCCTGCCGGCCTCCTGGGGGCTAAACCTAGCCCTAGGTTGCCTCCGAGGGGCCTCTCCCAAGGGGCCTGGCGCCACATCGCTGGGGATTGGGGACCCCCAAGCCCCAGTGCCGGATGCACCCTGTCGCCCCTCCCCACCTGGGCCACTAGGGCGCCGCTGTTTATTCAGGGCAGGAGACGGGGCAAGGCCCTCCAAGCCATGGCAACATTCAAAGGCCCAGGGCGCCAAAGTGCTGGGGACCAAGCACCCACTCGCCATCGCCCTCAACTCGGCCTGCAACACTGCTCCTCACACAGCCAGCAAATCGGGCCTGCCAGCCTCCTTGGGGCTAACCCTAACCCTAGGTTGGCCCCCGAGGGGAACCTCCCAAGGGGCCTGGTGCAGCAACGCCAGGGATTGGGGACCCACGAGCCCCATTGCCTTACTCACCATGCCGCCCTGCCACCCACCGGACCGCTAGGGGCGCCGCTGGCCATTCAGGGAGTGAGAACCGGCAGGGCCCTCCAAACCCCAGCGACCTTCCAAGGCCCCCCGCGCCAAAATGCTTGGGCCCACGCTCCAGCTCGGTGGCGCCCTCACCTCGGCCTGGCCCTCCTCTACCGCACAGCTGGCGGATCATGCCTGCCGGACTCCTGGGTGCTAACACTAACCCTAGGACGGCCCCAGAGGGGCCCCTCCCAAGGGGCCTTGCACTGCAATGCATGGCATTGGGGACCCCCAAATCGCAGTGCCAGATTCACACTGCCACCCCGCTACCACGCGGGCCACTAGGGGTGCCGGGGTCATTCAGGGCAGGAGAACGGGCAGGGCTCTCCGAGTCTCTAGCGACATTCAAAGGTCCCATGCGCAAAAACGCTGGATACCATAATCCCACTCGCCAGCGCCCTCACCTCGGCCCCCTCCTCATCTCGCCGCACATCCGGCGCATTGGTCCTGCTGGACTACTGGGGTCTAACCCTAACCCTAACCCTAACCCCTAACCTTAAACCGTAAACCTTAACCCCTAAACCTAACCCTAACCCTAACCCTAACCCTACCCTAAACCTAATCCTAAACCCTAATCCTTATACCCTAAAGCCTAACATTAACACTAAACCCTAAACCCTAACCCCTAACCCTAATCCCAAAACCCTAAACACTAAACCCTAACCTTAACCACTAACACCAAACCCCAAACCCTAACCCTAAACCCTAACCCTACCCCAACCCCTACCATACCCCTAACCCTACCCCTTCAACTAACCCTACCCGTAACCCGTAACCTATCCCTAAACCTAACCCTAACCCGTACCCTAACCCGTACTCTAAACCTAACTCTAACCCATACCCTAACCCTAACCCTAATCTGTACCCTAACCCTAACCATAACCCTAACACGTACTCTAACCCGTACCCTAACCCTAACCCTAATCTGTACCCTAACCCTAACCATAACCCTAACACGTACTCTAACCCATACCCTAACCCATACCGTAAACCTAACCTTAAACTGTACCTTAACCTGTAACTTAAAGCGTACCCTAAACCTAACCGTAACCCTAACAAGTACCCTAACCCGTACTAAAACCTTAACCCTAAACCCTAAACCCTGACCCTAACCCATACCATAACTCATACCATAACCCGTACCCTAACCCTACCCGTATCCTAACCCTAACCCGTACCCTAACTGTAACCCTAAACCCTAAACTATAACCCATACCCTACCCCTAACCAGTACCCTAACCTTAACCTTAACCCATACCCTAACCCGTACACTAACCCATACCCTAACCCGTACCCTATCCCGAACCCGGACCCTAACCATACCCTAACCCATACCTAACCCTAACCTGTACCCTAACCTGTACCCTAACCCATACCCTAACCCTAAACCATACCCTATACCTATCCCTAACCCGATCCCTAAACCGTACCCTCACCCTAACTCTAAACCGTAACCTAACCTGTACCATAACCCTAAACTGTACCCTAACCCTAACCCGTACACTAACCCTAACCTGTACCCTAAACCGTACCCATTTCCGTACGCCAACACTTACCCTAAACTGTACCCTAACCCGTACCCTAAACCGTACCCTAATGCGTACCCTAACCCATACCCTAACCCTAACCCGTACCCTAAACCTAACCCGTACTCCAACCCTAACCCTAACCCTAAACCCAAACCCTAAACCCTAACCCATACCCTAAACCCTAATCTGTACCCTAACCCATAACCTCTAACCTGTAACCCCTTAATCCAACCCTACCCTGTACCCTCTCCTTACCCTAACCCTAACCTCTACACTCACCCATACCCTAACCGTAACCCATACCCTAACCTTAACCCGTACCCTAATCCGTAACCTAACCACGGGGATTGGGTACACATGAGCCCCACCACGGGACTCAATCTGCCACCCCTCAGGAAACCATGCCCCTTGGGGCGCCACAGAGCTAACCATGCAGTAGAACTGGTAGGGCACCCCTGAGAACCCAGTGATCCTCGGCGGCCCCCTACACCCCAACTCTGACGCCCACGCTCATCCCGCCCCACGCCTTCCCTTCAGCTTGCCACCGAGCTCGTCGCAGAGCCGGCAGATCAGGCCTGCCGGGTTCCTGGGGCCTAGACCTGCCCCTAGGTCGGCTGGGTAGGGCGCCTCCCCTGGGGCCCAGTGCCGCAGCCCCAGGGACTGGGGACACCTGAGCCCCACTGCAGGACAAAGCCTGCCAGCCTGCAGGAAACCGTGCCCCTTGGGAGGCTGTAGAGCATTCAGTGCGGGAGAACCTGGAGGGCCCCCAGAGCCCCCAGCGAACTTCGGCGATCCCTAAACCCAACCTTGAAGCCCATGCTCACCCCACCCTGCACCCTCACTTCAGCCCGCAGTGGAGCTCGCCACATAGTGGGCAGATCTGGCCTGCGGGGTTCCTGGGCCCCAACACTAACCCTAGTTCATCTGTGGAGGGGCCCCTCCCCAGGAGCCTGGAGGCGCAGCTGCGGGGATTCGGGACACCTGACCCCACAGCAGGACTCAGTCTGCCACCCCGCAGGAAACCGTGCACCTTGGGAGGCCATAGAGCATTCAGGGCGGGAGAACCAGGAGGAGCCTCCTGAGGCACCAGCGAATTTCGGCGGCCTCCCGCACCCCAACCCTGAGGCCCACGCTCACCCTCCTGACACCCTCACCTCAGCCCGTGTAGCTCGCCATACAGCCAGCAGATTGGGCCTGTGGGGCTCCTGGGGCCTAACCCTAGCCCTAGGTCGGCCGCGGGTGTGGGGGCCTCCCCAAGAGCCTTACACCGCCGCCCCGGGGAATTGGGATACCTGTGACCCACCGCAGGACTCAGCTTGCCACCCGACAGGAAACCGTGCCCCTTGGGGCTCTACGGAGCCTACAGGGCACGAGAACATGGGGAGGCCCCAGAGCCCATCCCCACTTTGGCAGCCACCAGTGCCCCAACCCTGAGGCCCATGCTCACTCTCCCCCATGACCTCATTGCAGCCCTCCACGGAGCTCGCTGCACAGCCTGCAGACTGTCCCTGCCAGGCTTCTGGACCCTCACCCTTACCCTCAGTTGGCCACAGAGGGGCCCCTCCCCAGGGTCCTGGCACCCCACTCTGGGTGATTGGGGACACCCAAGCCCCACCGTAGGACTCAGCCTGCAGCCCACAGGAAACTGTACCATTTTCGGGCACAATAGAGCATTCAGGACAAGAGAATTGGGGCACCCCTGAGAGCCCCTGCTGGTGAACTCCGACATTTGTGGGCCCTTCTGGATGAAACCCCAAGGCTCACATTCACCCGCCCTTGTGCCCTCATCTCACTCGGCCTGGGAGTTCTCTGAGCACTGGGCAGTTCAGACCTGCTGTCTCTTGAGGCCTAACCTAACCCTGGGTCTTCGGCTGAGGGTCCCCTCCCCATTTGCCTGCCTCCAAGGTACCAGGAATTGGGCTCACCTCTACACGACTAGAGGACTCAGCCTGCCCCACAGCAGGAAACTGTCCGTTTGGGGCTACAGCAAGGATTCATAGCAGGAAAATCGGAGGGCCACCCTTAGCCCATCCCAGGCAACCCCCACCTTCAGAGATCTCCCCGGATCCAATTAGTAGCTTCACACTGACCTTTAAACTTGCTCTCCACGGAGATCTTTTGAAATTCTCCACACTTCCAACCGATGGCATCATCCAGCTCCAGTTCCTTACCCAGCTTTAGGTCTTGAGATGGATTAAAATGGGAAGTTATTTCACTGATGACGACGTACTGGTGACCAAAAGATACATGCATAAATGCTTCATATCACTTGGCTTCAGGGAAATGCAAATCTAAACCCCTATAGATGCCATATCACACGAGGCCGAATATCTAAAAATAAGAAGACATGAATCTACACATGTTGGAGAGGATGTGGAGAAACGGGAACCCTATTACACACCTGTATGAATGCAGTCTGGTACAGCCACTCTTGAAAATGGTACGGAGTTTCCTCAAGAAGTTATAAATAAAGCTACCCTATGTCCCAGCAATTGCACTATTGGGTATTTACCGCAAACAGCCAGAGGTAGTGAAGACGGGACACATGCACCCCAGTGTTCATAGCAGCAATATCCATAATAGACAAACTGTGGAAAGAGTGCAGATGACCATGGACAGATGAATGGATAAAGAAGATGTGGATCATATATACAATGGAATATTACTCAGCCATCAGAAAAGATGAATACTTACCATCACACCGACCTGGGTGGAGCTGGAGGGTATTAGGCTGAGTGGAATAAGCCAATGAAAGAAAGGCAATGATCATATGCTTTCACTCCTATGTGGAATATCAGATAAAGGGAAGAAGACCATAGGGTAAGTGAGGGAAAATAGAATGGGAAGTCATCAGAGAGGGAGAAAACCCATGATGGACTCTTAACTATCGCAACAAACTGATGATTGCTGGAGGAGAAGTTGAGGGGGGTAACTGGATGAGTGGCATTAAGGAGGCCACACGATACAATGAGCACTGGGTGTTACACATGACTGAAAATTTATTGAAGACTACACCTGAAACTAATGATGTACTGTAAGTTGGATAATTGAATTTAAATTAAAGAATATAAGACCTCGAATAAACAATCCTAAACATTTTTATGGAACCACTAAACATTCCGAACAGACAGTGCAATGTGGAAAAGAAAAACAAAGCTGGAGGACTCACAATTTCAGATTTCAGGTTATACTACAAAGCTGCAGTCATCCTAACAAGACAGTACGGCACAAAAATAGACACAGCGACCAAAGGAACAGGATACAAGTTCAGACACAAACCCACAATTATGTGGTCCATGAATCTTCCACAAAGCAAGCAACGATATCAAAAGGGAAAAGGACAGTCTCTACAACAAATGGTGTTGGGAAAACTAGACAGCTACGCACAAAAGAATAAAATTAGACTGCTTTCTTACACAATAAAGACAAATGCAAAACAGTTTCAAGACCTCAATATGAGACCTGAATCCATAAAAATCCTACAGGAGGGAAGACAGTAACTTCTTGACATGGACCATACCAACGTTTTTCTAGACTGTGTCCTGAGGCAAAGGAAATGAAAGCAAAAATAAACTATTGGGAATTTAGCAAAATAAAAAGTTTCCACAAGGCAGAAGAACAATGAAAACGTAAAAATAATAAGACAACCTACTCAAAGGGAGAAGATATTTGCAAAGATCATATGCAATAAAGGGATAGTGTCCAAAATTTATAGAACTGATACTACCTGAACCCAAAAAAAATATAATCCAGTTAAAAAATAGGCAGAAGACATGGACAGCCATTTCTCCAAAGAAGTGATAGAAATGGTCAACAGTCCCATGAAAAGATATTCACCATCACGCATCATCAGGAAAATGTAAATCCAAAGGACAATGACGTAATACCTCAGACCTGTCAGAATGGCTAATATCAAAAGCACAACAAAGAGCAGGTGTTGGGAGGATGTGGATAAAGGGAAATCCTCGCGAACTGTGGGTGGGAATGCAAACTGTGGTGGGCGCCGTGGAAAACAGTATGAAGGTTCCTCAAAAAATTAAATATAGAACTACTCTACGATCCAACAATCACTCTACTGGTATTTCCCCAAAGGCTAGGAAAACAGTAACTTAAAAGGATACGTGCACCCCTATGTTTTTTGCACCATTATTTACAATATAACAATATGGTAGCAGCCCAAGAGACTGTAGAAAAATTGACAAATGAGATTACAGATGTGTGTATTCACACACACACGCACACACACACACACACACACACACACTCACACTCACACAATGGAGTATTACTAGGCTTGAAAAAGAATGAAACCTTGCCCTTTGCAGCCCCATAGATGGAGCTAGAGAGTATTATCCTAACTGAAATCAGTCAGTCAGAGAAAGACAAATCCCATACAATGTCACTCTTATGGGGAATTTAAGAAACAAACAAAAATAAATAAATAAAAGAGAAAAATGAGACACACCAAAATACAAACTCTTAACAAGAGAGAACAAACGGATGGTTACCAGAGAGGAGGTGAATAGAGGGATGAGTGAAATAGATGAAGCAGATTAAGAGGACACTTTTCTAGATGACCACTGAGTAATATATAGAATTACTGAATCACTCTATTGTACACCTGAAACAAATGTAACACTGTATGTTAGCTCTACTGGAATTAAAATAAATTTTTTAATAAGAATTTTCTTTCAGGAATCTCTTTGAAAAAGCTTTTCCTGTGCAATGTGCTTAAGCCCTACTTGGGAGGATTCACTCTACAATAATTATTCACTCTATGCCTCGAATTCAGATTTCACTGAGTTCTTACCCTGGATCCCAGCCCACGGGAGCCATGGTCCTTTTCAGTCCAGGCTCAGCACCTATGCATTCAAGATTGGAAGTAGAGACACATGTCACTTCACAGTCCAGAAAGCTATTATTGTTTCTGTTACATTGTGAGAGAGTCACAGACTTTGGGACAGGTTTCAGAGCAGGTATATTATGGATCCTGGATCTCTACATCAATGTTCATTGCCTGGATCCATTTGGTTAATAGGTTCCCTGTGGATGGGCTTGCTTCCAAGCACATATATAGAAGATGCAACGGTGGGTCGGCTTGGTGCGGGACAGGAAGAAGACCAAAAGTAGACAAGAGTTCGACCCCTCCCCTGATCCAGGAACTGCTACGGGTGAGGGTACGGGACGTAGAATCCATGCGAAACTCCAAGGTCACCAGCTGAACACAGGAGGCATAGGTCAAGGGATCTGGAGATGAAGGGGTTGAAGGCTGCTCTGAGCTACCTCTGGGAGGAAGGGAGGGAAGGAATGAGGAGACACTGCCTGCCCCTGGCCCATGCCAGCTGCCCACCACTCTGACACGCATCCGTCTACACAGCTGACACAGCCTGGGCTTAGGATGTGCTGGCTCAGATCCTTCAATCCTCAGTGGGACAGCTGGCCCCAGGGCTCAGAGACATGCTGAGGGAGATGAGAGCGAAAGCTTCCCCACCCAGGTCATCCCCTCCATGAGCAGACAGCCCTTCAGAACTGCTAAAAAAAAAAAACCCACTAACGGGGTTGAAAGTCATGCCATGGATGAACTAAGGCATAGAGATATGTAAAATAACATTCATTTTTCAGTTCAGAGCTGTCATCTCAGGAAGTGGGGAGAGCTTCCCTGAAGAAGACTGACGGGAGGGCAGGCCATGCTGAAAAGGGAGACATGGCTCTCCTGATTGGGGACCTGCAGCCCCCTTCCAGGGCAGGGCATCATCCTCAATCACATGAGATCCATGAAAGTGTTCCATCAGGACCAGATGTTTGTCTCGAGAAGGCTACCCTGGCATCGGACTTCACAGGGCAGCAGGGACGAGGGCCAGATGGAGGACGGACAATACCCCGGAGGCCATGGGGCAAGAGCAGAGGCACATGACCTTGAAGATGATGATGAAAAGCAGGAGGTGGCAGCATGGAGCCGGCCCGAAAGTGCCATGGAAGCAGTGCCCACAGCTACACTGACTGGGTGCCTTCTGTGCCCGGTGTGGCTGACTTCAGTGTGCTCCAGACTAGTCCTGACCACAAGTCTAGGAAGTGTGAACCACCCCCGGCTTACTCTCCCCTCGCAGCTGCTAGGAATCACGGTCACAGACCCTGATCAGCTTTCGTGGAAACCAAGCAGTGGCTCCCCCGCACGCTGCACCTCTGGTGGTGGTCCAGTGCGACCCTCATGCCTGGCCAGACACTGATGTCTACCTGTCTCCACACAAATCCACAGACAGGAGGGTGTCCCTGAATTCCACAGCACCTGATGAGACAGATCCACAGAACCCAACACCCAGTGGGTCACTGGGGACCTCACCTATGGTCATGGAGCTCACCATAAACTATTTCTGTCACTTCCCACAGAAAGCCTGTTTCTGATTCCCCACAATACCATACATCTTGGTTGCTGACCTGGGGTCATGCAATGAACCCACATGGCACCTTTCTTTAAGAGAAGGCTATGCCTACACCTCCTAGAAAATATTTCTAATGAAGTACAAGTCCATCAGGACTAAGGTGTGAATGGTAGCACACAGCCTGCATTGTAGTAGTCAGTAATTCTAACAAGGGTTAACCCCAACCCCTGTCTCACAAAACCTTCCTCCGTCCCCACAGAACTCGTGGTCTGCCCTCAGAAAACCCTCCAGGAAACAAACCTTTCATCTGAATGCTCTCTTCACCTTCTGCTTCAAATCTTGTCCAACCACAATGATATGAAACTAGAAATCAGTCTCAAGAAAAAATGGGAGAGTCAAAAATAGGTGGAGATTGGGGGACCTGGGTGGCTCAATCTTAAGGATCTGCCTTCAGCTCAGGTCGTGACCCCAGGATCCTGGGATCTAGCCCTGAATCAGGCTCCTTGCTCAGTGGGAAGCCTGCTTCTCCCTCTCCCAACCCCCTGCTTGCATTCCCTCACTGTCTCACTCTCTGTCAGATACATAAATAATCTTAAAAAAATATGTGGAGATTTAACAACATGCTACTGAACAACCAACAGTCAAAGAAGAAAAAAAAATAGAAGTACCTGGTCACAGATGAAAAAGACGACCTACAAAAACTTATGGGATGCAGCAAAAGTAGCTCTACTGGGGACCTTCATAGAAATTCAAGTCTTCATGAATCCATGAGAATGCTCTCCAATAAATAACCTGATTTATGTGGTAAAGAAGTAGAAAATAAAATAACAAACAAAGCCCCAAATTAGTAGAAATAAGGAAATAACAAAAAGGAATGCATAAATAAATCCAACAGGGACTAAAAAGACAAAAAAATAAAAACCATGAAACTGAGAGCTGCCTTTTTTGGAAAGATAAACAAAACTGACAAACTTAGCTAGACTCACCAAGAAAGACAGAGGACTCGAATACAATCAGGAAAGAAAGATAATGGATTCCTGTATCATATCAAAATCCAAAGAACTCTTCAAACATAGACACAACAACTTCTTGCAAGATAGGTCTCTAAAGGCAAAGGAAATACAAGTAAAAATGAACTATTGGGACTTCATCAAGATAAAAAGCTTCTGCACAGCAAAGCAAACGATCAACAAAACAAAAAGGCTACCTATGGAATCGAAGAAGATATCTGCAAATGATATTACAGATAAAGGGCTGGTATCCAAGATCTATAAAGAACTCCTCAAACTCGACACCCAAAAATGAGCAGAAGACACAAAGAGATACTTCTCCATAAAAGACATACAAATGGCCAACAGACACATGAAAAAATGCTCCACATCACTTGCCATCAGGCAAATACAAATCAAAACGAAAATGAGATACCACCTTACACCAGTTAGAATGGTTAAAATTAACAAGGCAGGGGGCACCTGGGTGGCACAGTGGTTAAGCGTCTGCCTTCGGCTAGGGTGTGATCCTGGCATTATGGGATCGAGCACAAATCAGGCTCCTCTGCTATGAGCCTGCTTCTTCTTCTCCCACTCCCCCTGCTTGTGTTCCCTCTCTCGCTGGCTGTCTCTATCTCTGTGGAATAAATATATAAAATCTTGAAAAAAAATTAACAAAACAGGAAATTAAAAAAAGTCAGAGAGGATGTGGAGAAATGGGACTAGCATCAAAGTAAAGTGATGGAATTCCTGACTCTCAGAGGATGGACAATTGACCTCAAACTACAGTACAATTTCTAGGCATCATTGGGTCCTCTGAAGGCAGACAACTACCATACCCCTTCCTACAACACACAGGTTGCTTCCCAACCCCTACCATAAAAGAAGAAGATGAGAAACAGATAGTACTAAAAGGAAATAGCAAAAATCACATGTGAGGATTATCCTGAAACACACTGATCACATAACTAGTGTAAGGAAGTGTAGGGAACTGACAAGGACAGAGACGCAAGAGGTAATTCTTTGGGAAATGCTGTCTGAAATCGTCACACCTTGGTACCAGCTAATGAGGGCTCTGAGCATACCCTAGGGTTTGCTCACAAGGGTCTGCAACACCATCGCTGAGGACTGAAACTCTTCAAGACCTCAAAGCTTGCCTGATTGACTATTGGACTAAGAGATTCCCATGTTCTGAAAACAGATACCAACTCATTGAAAGGTTCACCTGGGCTCTCGTGGAGGCCCTACAAGAAGCTGAACCATTCACTGAAAATCAATTACACACACACGCGCACACACACACACACACACACACACACACACACCCCTGTCATTTCAGCAATTAATTAAACGTTCAAGGTTCTTCCTACCTTTTCTTTTTCACGTTGATATTTATTCTCACATGAAATGTCATCATTTCTAATGAACACTGATGTCAAAATAGAGATCCATTGACACAATATTCACAAAATGGAACTTCCCTGCTGTAATTTTCAATATAGCGTTTTTTAAAGTTCATACATATTTTAGGTTTTTGGTAACTTATACAGGAGAAGATCAGCATTGAAAAACTCTAAATACTGACAATGAGTTTTAAACCTAGAGAACAAAAATTGTCCAATTTCATAGATAATAAGGAACCAAAGGGAAAGCATGGAAGCTGTAGTCGAATAATTTTACACATACGCATCCTCTATTATTCTACTACTGATGGGCGTGTTTTATTACCACTATACATGCATCAATTGTCTTCCACGTGCACCTGCACAGGTATAATGAAATACTACAGTAGAATGAAATGTCTGGGAACTACTTGGTGGCATCTATAATGAACAATGAAATTTCGGTCTTATATTTGGTGAACTTCCACTGTCTGTCCCTTTAGACTATGGACCCTAAACAGAAGGGGGAATATACCACGAGAGACTATGGACTCTGGGAAACAAATTGAGGGCTTCAGATGGGAGAGAGGTGGGGATTGGGATGGGCCAGTGATGGGTATTAAGGAAGGTACATATTGCATGGAGCACTGGGTGTTATATGCAAATAGTGAATCACGGAACACTACATCAAAAAGTAAGGAAATACTGTATAGTGACTAACATATCATAATAAAAAAATATTAGAAAAAAATTAAAGGTAAAAAAAAAACAGTACAGCATTTCTGTTTCAAGAACAATCACAATTGAGAAAAAAACTAACTTCCAATCCCTAAAGCAAAACACAGACCAAGTTCCATTTCACTCCCCTTTATTCACATTCTCTGTGGGTTCTAAGCTATTTCCCTACCTCCTTTCCTGCTGAGCAGGGAGCCCGGGCTCGATCCCAGAACCCTGGGATCATAACCTGAGCCAAAGGCACATGCTTAACTGGCTGAGCCAGCCAGGAGCCCCAGCCATGTTTTTCTTAAGCAAAAGGACACTTTCTCATGATGCATTCACATGACTTCACATGGTACCAGAGATCTGCATTTGCCTCTAGGAGGTTGCAGATGAAGGTAATTGCAAACTCTCACAGTGGTTTATCAAATACAATGACCTGCCTGGTGACAGTGAAACTCTTATGAGCCCACGAGAGGGTGCTGTGACACTCAGCTGTGGCTGGGCTGGCACAGAGAAACAAATCCATTTCTCTGCCTGATGTCTGTGAGGAACAGATGCCCCCACTGTGAATGAGACCCTGCCACTGAGCTGTCCAGAGATGGCCATCCTCACGGAGGATGAGGATAAAGGACAATGCCTGAGGAGACCTCATCTGTCTCTTTTATCTTGTCATATTTTTGACAGTGGACAAATCACTGCCTAGGAGTCCCCAACTACCTTAGTCTCATCTGTGAATGGCCAAGAGGTTTTACAAAACACTTAAGATTTTGACCTCACAAATGCCCACAACCACTTACCATAGGGATTCAACATTAAGCAAAGATACTGTTCCTTGGAAGAGAGGTCCTGCCCACTGTTGTTTCTCACTTATATGCTCATCTTCCTTACCTCATGGTAACATAACCACCTTGATTCCTTCTTCCGTCTTCAGGAAGCCTGATGTGACTTGAAGGGCATTACCCTGACATCGTTCTTTCTTAGCAATAAGATGTGGACATTTCCCTAGTCCTACACACCCAAAGTTGAATCGGAATCAGGATTGAGGAGGCTGATGAGAGTTGAAGGTGTTTTCCTGTACACGGTGCTTTATTACCAATAAGGATGGGTCAGAGTCCTCGAAATTCCAGAACCTTTTCATTAATGCTTCCTACTCATGAAAGATGATGTACATTGGTCTTTCCCTGTATAGTGTGGTGACTCAGAGAAAAGTGCTTAGGCCTTTCGTCAGACTTCCACGACCACTTTGGGGCTGGCTTCCATATTCACAAAGGATGATGTTAGGGCTAAGAGGGTTCCTGTACACTGTTATTTCTTACAGATAAGTGTATGGCATTTTTGTTACATTGCCAGAACCACTTAGCGCCGGGCTTGCAGGCCTCCTGGGGACGAACCCTAACTCTAGGTCGGACCCTGAGGGGCCCCTCCCAAGGGGCCTGGTGCCACAACGCGGGGGATCAGGGACCCCCAAGCCCAGTGCCGGAGTCACCCTGCCTCCCCGCAGCAACCCGGGCTGCTAGGGGCGCCGCCAGTCTTTCAGGGCAAGAGAACGGGCAAGGCCTCCCAAGCCCCCGGAGACCTTCGAAGGCCCCTCGCACCAAAACTCATGGGTCCATGCTACCGTGCGCCAGCGCGCTCACCTCAGCCTGCCCCTCCACTGGCCGCACAGCCGGTGGATCCGGCCTGCTGGCCTCCCGGGGGCTAACACTAACCGTAGGTGGGCTCACGATGGGCCCCTCTCAAGGGGCCTGGCACCACCACGCCGGAATTGGGGACCCGCGAGCAACAGTGCCTGACTCACCCTGCCGCCCAGCCGCGACCCGGCGGGCTAGGGGCGTCGCAGGTCATTTAGGGCGGGAGATTGGGCAGGGCCCTCAGAGCCCCAGGCGACCTTCGAAGGCCCCCTCGCCAAAAAGCTTGGGCCATTCTCCCGCTCACCAGCGCCTTTACCTCGGCCAGCCCCTCCACAGGGCACACAGCCCTGTAGGCCTCCTGGGAGCTAATTCCAAACGCTATTTCGGCCCCCGAGGGGCCCCTCCCAAGGAGCCTGGCGTCGCCACGCCAGGGTTAGGGGATGCTGGATCCCTAGCGCCGGACTCACCCTGCAGCCCCACCGCCACCCTGGCCTCTATGGGCGCCGCTGGTCATTCAGGGAAGGAGAACGGGCAGTGCCCTCCGAGCCCCCAGCGAACTTTGAAAGCCCCGCGCGAAAACTCTTGGGCTCCCGCTCCCGCTCACCAGCGCCCTCACCGCCGCTGGCCCCTCCGCATGTGGCAGAGCCCGCGGATCGGGCCTGCCGGCCTCCTGGGGGCTAACCCTAACCCTAGGTCGGCCCCAAGTGGACCCTCCCAGGTGGCCTGGCGCCGCAACGCCAGGGATTTCGAACCCCCGAGCCCCAGTCCCGCACTCACCCTGCCGCCCCGCCACACCCAGGCCGCGAGTGGCGCCGCCAGTCATTCAGGGTGGAAGAACGGGCAGGGCCCTCCGAGTCCCTGGTGATTTCGTAGGCCCCCACGCCGAAACACTTTGGCCCACACTCCCGCTCGCCAACGCCCTTACCTTGGACCGCTGCTCCGCATACCGCACAGCCAGCTGATCCCGGCTTCCGGCCTCCTGGGTTCTAACCCTAACCCTAGATCGGTCCCCGAGGGGCACCTCCCAAGGGGCCTGGCGCCGCAACACCGGGGATTGGGGACCCCCGAGCACCGGCGCCTGACTCACCCTGCCGATCCACCGCCTCCTGGGCCGCTAGGGGCGCCGCCGGTCATTCAGGATGGGAGAATGGTCAGGGCCCTCCAAGCCCCGGCGTAGTTTGAAGGCTCCCCGCGCCAAAAAGCTTGGGCCCACGCTCCCGCTCGCCAGCGCCCTCACCTCGGCCCGCCGATCAGCTCACCGCACAGCGGGCGAATAGGGCCTGCCAGCCTTCTGGGGGCTAACCCTAAGCCTAGGTCGGCCCCAGAGTGGCCCCTCCCAAGGGGCCTAGCTCCACAAGCCAGGTTATGTGGACCCCGGAGCCCCAGTGCCGGACTCACCCTGCCGCCTTGCCACACCGGGGCCGCTAAGGGCGCCACAGGTTATTCATGGCGAAAGAAGGGGCAGGGCTTTCTGAGTCCCTGGAGAAATTCGAAGGCGCCCCGCGCCAAAACGCTTGGGCCTAAGCTCCTGCTCCCTAGCGCCCTCTCCTCGGACCGCTGCTCCGCAGACCGCACAGCCAGCCAATCGGGCCTGCTGGCCTCCTGGGGAATAACCCTAAGCATAGGTCTGCCCCTGAGGGGCCCATACCAAGAGGCCTGGCACCGCAATGCCAGGGATTGGGGATCCGGAGCCGCAGTGCGGGACTCCCCCTGTCGCCCAACCAGCAATGGAGCCGCTAGGGGCGCCGCTGGTTATTCAGCCAGGAGAAGGGGCAGGGCCCTCCAAGCCATGGCAACATTCAAAGGCCCAGGGCGCCAAAACGCTGGTGTCCACGCTCCCACTCCCCAGCGCCCTCACCTTGGCCCACCCATCCGCTCACCGCACAGTGGGCGGATCGGGCCTGCGGGCTCCTGAGGGCTAACCCTAACACTAGGTCGGCCCCCCAGGGGCCCCTCCCAAGTGGCCTGGCGGCGCAACGCTGGGGATGGGGACCCTGAGCCCAAGTGCCGGACTCACCCTGCTTTCCTTCAGCCACCCGAGCCTTAGGTGCCCCGCCGGTCATTCAGAGTGGGAGAACGGGCAGGTCCCTCCGAGACCCTGCCGAACTTCGAAGGCCCCCCCCCACGCTAAAACGCTTGTGCTCATGCTCAGTCTCACCAGCGCCCTCACCTCGGCCAAACCCTCCACGTGCCGAACAGGAGCTGATCAGGTCTACCGGCCTCCTGGGGGCTAACCGTAACGCTAGATCGACCCCGAGTGGCCTCTCCCAAGGGGCCTGGTGCCGCAACGCCAGGGATTGGGGATCCCGAGCCTCAGCACCTGACTCACCCTGCTGCCCAGCCGCCACGCGGGGCCTTGGGGTGCTGCCGTTCATTCAGGGCGGGAGAACTGGCAGGGCCCTCTGAGACATGGCGACCTTCGAAGGCCCCTCGCGCCAACACGCCCAGGCCCACCCTTCCACTCACCAGGGCCCTCACCTTGGTCCGCCACTCCGCTCTCCACACAGCTGAAGAATAGGGCCCGCCGGCCTCCTACGGGCTAAACCTAACCCTAGGTTGGCCCCCGAGGGGCCCCTTCCAAGGGGCCTGGTGCCACAGGTCCAGGATTGGGGACCCCCAAGCCCCAGCACCGGATGCAACTTGCCGCCCTGCCCCACCCAGGCCGCTAGGGGCGCCGACGTTCATTCAGGGTGGGAGAAAGGGCAGGGCCCTCTGAACCCTCGCAGACCTACGAAGCCGCCCCAAACCAAAAAGCTTGGGCCCAGGCTCATGTTCACCAGCACCCTCACCTCGGCCCAACTCTCTGTTCCACACACAGGCGGTGTTTCCAGACTGCCAGAATCCTGGGGGCTAACCCTAACTGTAGGTTGGGCCCCGAGAGGCACTTCCCAAGTGCCTTGCACCGCAACTCCGGGGATGGGAACTCCGAGCCCAAGTGCCGGACTCACCCTGCTGCCCTTCAGCCACCCGAGCCGCAAGGGGCCCCACCAGTCATTCAGAGCAGGAGAAAGGGCAGGTCCCTCCGAGCCGCCGCTGACCTTCGAAGGCCCCCTGTGCTAAAAAGCTTGGGCTCATGCTCAGTCTCGCCAGCGCCCTCACGTCGGCTGAACCCTCCACATGCCCCACATCCACTGATCGGGTCCACCGGCTTCCTGGGGGATAGCCGTAACCCTAGATCGACCCCCGAGGGCCCATCCCAAGGGGCCTGGTGCCGCAACGCCGGGGATTGGGGACCCCGAGCCTCAGCACCTGACTCAATCTGCCGCCCAGGCGCCTCCCCGGGGGCTTGGGTGCTGCCGTTCATTCAGGGCGGTAGAATGGGCAGGGCCCTCCGAGACATGGTGACCTTCGAAGGCCCCCCACACCAAAACGCCCAGGCCCACGCTCCCAATCACCAGCGCCCTCACTGCGGTCCGCCACTTCACTCTCCACACAGGTTGCTAATAGGGCCTGCCGGCCTCCTGGGGCTAAACCTAACCCTAGGTTGGCCCCCGAGGGCCCCCCCCCCAAGGGGCCTGGCGTCGCAACGCTGGGGATGGGGACCCCAAGCCGCAGCACTGGACTCACCCTGCCGCCCAACCGCCAACAGAGCCGCTAGGGGCGCCGCTCTTTATTCAGGGCAGGAAAATGGGCAGGGCCTTCCGAGCCATGGCAACATTCCAAGGCCCAGGGCGCCAAAACGCTGGGGCCCATGCTCCCACTCGCCATCGCCCTAAACTCGGTCCACAACTCTGCTCCTCGCACAGCTGGCGGATCGGGCCTGCCGGCCTCCTGGGTGCTAACCCTAAACTTAGGATGGCCCCTGAGGGTCCCTTCCTAAGGGGCCTGGTGCTGCAACGCAGGGGATTGGGACCCCCAAGCCCCAGCGCTGGATGCACCCTGCCGCCCCGCCCCCCACGGGCCGCTAGGGGCGCTGCCATTCATTCAGGGTGGGAGAACCGGCAGGGCCCTCCGAGCCCCCGCCGACCTTCGAAGGCCCCCCCGTGCTAAAATGCTTGGGGTCATGCTCAGGCTCGCCAGCGCCCTCACCTCGGGGCAACCCTCCACGTGTTGCACAGCCACTGATCGGGTCCACCGGCCTTCTGGGGGCTAAACGTAACCCTAGATTGACCCCTGAGCGGCCTCTCCCAATTGGCCTGGCGCCGCAACACCAGGGATTGGGGACTCCCGAGCCCCAGCGCCGGACTCACCCTGCCGCCCAGCTGCCACCCGGGGTCTTGGGGTGCTGCCATTATTCAGGGAGGGAGAAAGGGCAGGGCCCTCCGAGACACGGTGACCTTCAAAGGCCCCCGCACCAAAACGCCCTGGCCCACGCTTCCGCTCCACAGAGACCTCACCTCGACCCACCACTCCTTTCGCCGCAAAGCTGGTGGATTGAGCCTGCTGGTGTCCTGGGGTCTGACCCTAACCCTGGGTCAGCCCCCAAGGGGCCCCTCCCAAGGGGCCTGGTGCCGCAACGCGGTGGATTGGGGAACCCCGAGCCCCAGCGCCGGACTCACCTGCCGCCCTGCCACCACCTGGGTTGCTAGGGGCGCCTCGGGTCATTCAGGGCGGGAGAACGGGCAGGGCCCTCCTAGCCCCCTGCGACATTCGAAGGCCCCCCGCCCCAAAACGCTTAGGCCCATGCTCCTTCTCACCAGCGCCCTCACCTTGGCCCGCGCCTTCCCTCGCAGCACAGCCGGTGGATCGGGCTTGCTGGCCTCCTGGGGGTTAACCCTAACCATAGGTCGGCCCATGAGGGCCCCTCCCAAGGGGCTTGGCGCCGCAACGTGGAGATTGGGGACCCCCAAGCCCCTGAGCGGGACTCAATGTGCCGCCCTGCCTCCACCCTGGCCGATAGGGGCGCCGCCGGTCATTCAGGGAGGGAGAACGGACAGGGCCCTCAGAGGACCTGGAGACCTTCGAAGGCTCCCCGCGCCAAAACGCTTGGGCCCACGCTCCCGCTCGCCAGCAGCCTCACCTCGGCCTGCCCCTCCGCTCACCGCACAGCTAGCTGATGGGGCCTGATGGCCTCCTGGGAGCTAACCCAAATCATACGTCGGCCCCCGAGGGGCCCCTCCCAAAGGGCCTGGCACCGCCACGCCGGGGCTTGGGGACCCCCAAGCACCAGTGCAAGACTCACCCTGCTGCCTCGCCGCGACCCAGCCCCCTAGGAGCGCCGTCCTCATTCAGGGCGGGAGAACGGGCGGGGACCTCCGAGACACCAGCAACCTTCGAAGTCCCCCCGTGCCAAAACGCTTGGGCCCATGCTCCCGATCGCCAGCGCCCTCACCTCGGCCCACCACTCCGCTCGCTGCACAGCTGGCAGATCGGGCCTGCTGGCCTCCTTTGGGCTAACCCTACCCTAGGTCAGCCCCTGAGGGACCACTCCCAAGTGCCCAGCGCCGCCACGCTGGGGATTGGGGAACCACCCAGTGCTGGACTCACCTTGCCGCCCCGTCGCCAACCGGGCCGCTATGGGCGCCGCCGGTCATTCAGGGCTGGAGAACCAGCAGCGCCCTCCGAGCCTTTGGCGACTACAAAGGCCATCCGCGCCAAAACGCTTGGGCCGACGCTCCCGGTCGCCAGCGCCCTCACCTCAGCACGCAACTTCAATCACCGCAGAGCTGGCAGATCGGGCCTGCCGCCCTCCTGGGGGCTAACCCTAACCCAAGCTGGGCCCCAGAGGGACCCCTCCCAAGGGTACTGGTGCCGCACCGCCGGGGATTGGGGAACCCAAGCCCCGACTGCGGTCTCACCCTGCCCCCGCGCCACCACCTGGGCTGCTGGGGCGCCCCTGGTCATTCAGGGCAGGAGAACGGGCAGGGCCCTTTGAGCCATGGCAACATTCGAAGGACCAGGGCGCCAAAACGCTGGGGACCACGCTCCCGCTCTGCATCGCCCTCACCTCGGCCCAACCCACTATGTGCAGCACAGCCGCTGATCGGGTCCACTGGCCTCCTGGGGGCTAACCATAAACCTAGATTGACCCCCGAGGGACCCCTCCCAAGGGGTCTGGCACCGCAACGCTGGGGATTGGAGATACCAGAGCCGAAGCGCCTGACTCACCCTGCCGCCCCGACGCCACCAGGGCAGCTAGGTGCGCCGCCAGTCATTCAGGGAGAATAGGTAGGGCCCGCCGAGTCCCCGAAGTCATTTGAAGGCCCCCCGTGCCAAAACGCTTGCGCCCACGCTCCCACTCCATAGAGAAATCACCTCGACCCACCACTCCTTTCGCCACACAGCTGGCAGATTGAGCCTGCTGGCATGCTGGGGTCTGACCCTAACCCTAGGTCAGCCCCCGAGGGGCCCCTCCCAAGGGGCTTGGCGCCACAATGCGGTGGATTGCGGACCCCCGAGCCCCAGTGCCGGACTCACCTGCCGCCCTGCCACCACCCGGGCCGCTAGGGGAGCCACGGGTCATTCAGGTGGGAGAACTGGCAGGCCCTTCCATTTCCCCTGCGACCTTCGAAGACCCCCCGCTCAAAAAAGTTGGCTCCCATGCTCCTGCTCGCCAGCGCCCTCACCTCGGCCCGCCCCTCTGCTTGCTGCAGAGCCAGTGGATAGTGCCTGCCGGGCTCCTGGGGGCTAACCAAAAACCTAGGTCGGCCCCATGGGGCACATCCCAAGGGGGCTGGCTCTGCAACGCTGGGGATAGGTGACTCAGAGCCCCAGAGCCAGATTTACCCTGCTGCACTGTCGCCACCCGGGCCACTAGGGATGCCGCTGGTCATTCAGGTGGGAGAAGGGGCAGGGCGCTCCGAACCAGCACCTACCTCCAAAGGTGCCCCGATCCAAAAGGCTTGGGCCCAGGCTCATGTTCACCAGCACCCTCACCTCGGCCCAACTCTCCGCTCAACACAGAGGTGGTGTATCGGGACTGCTGGCCTCCTGGGTGCTAATCTAACCATAGGTCGGCCCCCGAGGGGCCCTTCCCAAGGGCCCTGAAGCCGCAACGCGGTAGATTCGGGACCCCCGAGCCCCAGCGCCGGACTCACAAGCCACCCCGCCGCCACCCGGGCCGCTAGGGGAGCCGCGGGTCATTCAGGGTGGGAGAACTGGCAGGGCCCTCTGAGACATGGTGACCTTCGAAGGCCCCCCGCGCCAAAACGCCCAGGCCCACGCTCCCAATCACCAGCGCCCTCATCTCAGTCCACCACTTCACACTCCACACAGTTTGCGAATAGTGCCTGCCGGCCTCCTGGGGGCTAAACCTAACCTTAGGTTGGCCCCCGAGGATCCCCTCCCAAGGGGCCTGTCGTCGCAACGCTGGGGATGGGGACCCCGAGCCCAAGTGCCAGAC
Organism: Ursus arctos; assembly: GCF_023065955.2. Classification (NCBI taxonomy): domain Eukaryota; kingdom Metazoa; phylum Chordata; class Mammalia; order Carnivora; family Ursidae; genus Ursus; species Ursus arctos. The sequence continues at coordinate 344,740 of NW_026622986.1, forward strand.
TCACCCTGCTGCCATTCAGCCACCCGAGCCGCTAGGGGCCCACCGGTCTATAAGGGAAAGAGAATGGTCAGGGCCCTCTCAGCCCCCGCCGACCTTTGATGGCCCACTGTGCTAAACACTTGGGCTCATGCTCAGGCTCACCAGCGCCCTCACCTTGACCCAACCCTCCGCGTGTTGCACAGCCGCTGATCGGGTCCACCAGCCTTCTGGGGGTAACAAAAACCCTAGATCGACCCCCGAGGGGCCCCTCCCAAGGGGCCTGGAGATGCAACGCCGGGGATTGGGGACCCCAACCTCAGCATTGGCCTCACCCTGCCGCCCAGCTGCTACCCGGGTCTTGGGGTCCTGCCCTTCATTCAGGGCGGGAGAACGGGTGGGACCCTCCAAAACACGGCGACCTTCAAAGGACCCCTGTGCCAAAACGCCTGGGCCCACGCTCCCACCCACCAGCGCTCTCAACTCGGTCCGCCACTCCGCTATCCACACAGCTGGCGAATAGGGCCTGCTGGCCTCCTAGGGGCTACCCTAACCCTATATTGGCCCCCAAAGGGCCCCTCCCAAGGGGCCTGGCGCCGGAACGTGGGGGATTGGGGATACCCGAGGCGCAGCACCTAACTCACCCTGCCGCCCCACCACCACTTGGGCTGCTAGGGGCACCGCCAGTCATTCAGGGAGGAGAATGGGCATGGCCCGCCGAGTCCCCGGAGACATTCGAAGGACCCCAGCGCCAAAACGCTTGGGCCCACACTCCCGCTCCACAGAGACCTCACCTCGACCCACCCCTCCTTTCACCACACAGCTGGCGGATTGAGCCTGCTGGTGTCCCGGGGGCTAAACCTAACCCTAGGTCATCCCCTGAGGGGCTCCTCCCAAGCGGCCTGGTGCCCCAATGCGGTGGATTGGGGACCCTGGAGCCACAGCGCCAGACTTACCTGCATCCCCGCCACCACCCGGGCCACTAGGGTCCCTGCGGGTCATTCAGACTGGGAGAATTGGCAGGGCCCTCCATTTCCCCTGCAAAATTCGAAGGCCCCCCACTCAAAAAAGTTGGCTCCCACGCTCCTGCTCGCCAGAGCCCTCACCTCGGCCCACCCCTCCGTTTGCTGCAGGGCCAGTGGATAGTTCCTGCCAGGCTCCTGGGGGCTAACCGAAACCCTAGGTCGACCCCGTGGGGCACATCCCAAGGGGCCTGGCTCTGCAATGCTTGGGATAGGTGACTCAGAGCCCCAGAGCCGGACTCACCCTGCCACACTGTCGCCACCCGGTACACTAGGGGCGCTGCTGGTCATTCAGGGTGGTTGAACAGTCAGGGCCCTGGAGAAACCGGAGACATTTGAAGCCTCCCGCGCCAAAATGCAGGGGCCCAAGCTCCCACTTGCCAGGGCCTTTACCTCGGCCTGCCCACCTCTCGCCGCCCAGCCAGAGGATTGGGCCTGCTGGACTCCTGGGGGCTAACTCTAACCCTAGGTCGGCCCAGGAGGAGCCCCTTCCAAGGGGCCTGGCGCCGCAACACTGGGGATTGGGGATCCCCGAGCCACAGTGCGGGACTAACCCTGCCGCCCCACCACTAAAGGGTCCCTAGGGGCGCCGCTGCTTATTCAGGGCAGGAGAATGGGCAGGGCGCTATGAGCCACGGCAACATTCGAAGGCCCAGGGTGCCAAAATGCTGGGGCCCACGCTCCCACTCGCCATCGCCCTCAGGTCGGCCTGCAACTCCACTCCTCACACAGCCAGCAGATCGGGCCTGTCGGGACGCTAACCCTAACCCTAGGATGGCCCCTGAGGGTCCCTTCCTAATGGGCCTGGCGCCGCAACACCGGGGATTGGGGACCCCCAAGCCCCAGCACCGGATGCACCCTGCTGCCCCGCCCCACACAGGCCGCTGGTGTGCTGACGTTCCTTCAGGGTGGGAGAACAGGCAGGATCCTCCAATCCCCCGGCGACCTTCCAAGGCCCCCGCGCCAAAATTATTGGCCCACGCTCCAGCTCTCCGGCGCCCTCACCTCGGCCTGGCCCTCTGCTACCGCACAGCTGGCTGATCATGCCTGCCAGACTCCTAGGTGCTAACACGAACCCTAGGATGGACACAGAGGGGCCCCCCCAAGGCGCCTTGCGCTGCAATGCATGGCATTGGGGACTCCCAAACCTCACTGCCAGACTCACACTGCAACCCCACCACCACCCGGGCTGCTAGGGGCGCCGCTGGTCATTCAGGGCGAGAGAACGGGCAGGGCCCTCCGAGCCTCTAGCGACGTTCAAGGCCCCCTGCGCCAAAACGCTGGATACCATACTCCCGCTCGCCATCGCCCTCACCTCAGACCACTCCTCCTCTGGCTGCACAGCTGGCGCATCAGTCCTGCTGGCCTACTGGGGTTTAACCCTAACCCTAAACCCTAACCCCTAACCTAAAACCCTAAACCTTAACCCCTAATCCTAATCCTAACCCTAACCCCTAACACTTACCCTAACCCTAACCCTACCTTAAACCTAACAATAAACCCTAATCCTTAAACCCTAAACCCTAACATTAACACTAAAACCTAAACCCTAACCCCTAACCCTAATCCTGAAACCCTAAACACTAAACCCTAACCTTAACCACTAACCCCAAAACCCAAACCCTAACCCTAAACCCTAACCCTACCCCGACCCCTACCATACCCCTAACACTACCCTTACCCTACCCCTCAGCTAACCCTACCCCTAACCAGTAACCTAACCCTAAACCTAACCCTAACCCGTACCCTAACCCGTTCTCTAACCCTAAATCTAACCCGTACCCTAACCCTACCCCTAACCTGTACCCTAACCCTAACCGTAACCCTAACACATACTCTAACCCGTACCCTAACCCGTACCCAAACCCTAACCCTAAACTGTACCCTAAACCGTAACATAAACCGTACCCCAAACCTACCGTAACCCTAAAAAGTACCCTAACCCATATCCTAACCTTAACCCTAAAACCTAAACACTAACCCTAACCCATACCCTAACTCGTACCATAACACGTACCCTAACCCTACCCGTACCCTAACCCTAACCCGTAGCCTAACCGTAACCCTAAACCCTAAACCGTAACCTGTACCCTAACCCTAACCTTTACCCTTACCTTAAACTTAACCCATACCCTAACCGGTTCCCTATCCCTAACCCGGACCTTAATCCATACCCTACCCATACCTAACCCTAACCTGTACCCTAACCCATAACCTAACCCATACCCTAACCCTTAACCGTACCCAATCCCTATCCCAAACCCATTCCCTAACCCGTACCCTAACCCTAACCCTAAACCTTAACCTAACCTGTATCATAACCCTAAATTGTACCCTAACCCTAACCCGTACCCTAACCCTAACCCGAAGCCTAAACTGTACCCAAATCCATATGCCAACACTAACCCTAAACCATACCCTAACCCGTACCCTAACCCGTACCCTAATGCGTACCCGAACCCGTAACCTAACCCTAACCCGTACCCTAAACCTAACCCATACTAAAACCCTAACCCTAAGCCTAAACCCAAACCCTAAACCCTAACCCGTACCCTAAACCCTAATGTGTACCCTAACCCCTAACCTCTAAACTGTAACCCCTAAACCCAACCCTAACACATACCCTCTCCTTCCCCTAACCCTAAAACCTACCCTCAACCATAACCTAACCATAACCCATACCCTAACCTTAACCCGTACCCTAATCCATACCCTAACCCCGGGGATTAGGTACACCTGAGCCCCACCATGGGACTCAGCCTGCCACCCTTCAGGAAACCATGCCCCTTGGGGCGCCGCAGAGCATCCCGTGCAGGGGAAATGGTAGGGCCCCCCTGAGCCCCCAGCGATCCTTGGTGGCCCCATACACCCCAACCCAGGGGCCCACGCTCATCCCGCCCCACGCCTTCCCTTAAGCTTCCCACCGAGCTCGTCGCAGAGCCGGCAGATCAGGGCTGCCGGGTTCCTGGGGCCTAGACCTGACCCTAGGGGGGCTGGGTAGGGCCCCTCCCCTGGGGCCCGGTGCCGCAGCCCCAGGGACTGGGGACACCTGAGCCCCACTGCAGGACAAAGCCTGCCAGCCCACAGGAAACTGTGCCCCTTGGGAGGCTGTAGAGCATTCAGGGCGGGAGAATCAGGAGGGCCCCTAGAGCCCCCAGTGAACTTTGGCGATCCCTAAACCCAATCCTTGAAGCCCATGCTCACCCCACCCCGCACCCTCACCTCAGCCCGCGGCGAAGCTCGCCACATAGTGGGCAGATCTGGCCTGCGGGGTTCCTGTGCCCCAACCTAAACCCTAGTTCATCTGTGGAGGGGCCCCTCCCCAGGAGCCTGGAGTTGCAGCCACGGGAATTCGGGACACCTGACCCCACAGCAGGACTCAGTCTGCCACCCCGCAGGAAACCATGTGCCTTGGGAGGCCATAGAGCATTCAGGGCTAGACAACCAGGAGGGCCCTCCTGAGTCACCAGCGAACTTCAGCGGCCTCTCGCACCCCAACCCTGAGGCCCACGATCACCCTCCCCACACCCTCACCTCAGCCCGTGTAGCTAGCCATACAGCCAGCAGATCGGGCCTGCGGGGCTCCTGGGGCCTAACCCTAGCCCTAGGTCGGCCGCGGGTGTGGGGGCCTCCCCAGGAGCCTTACACCACATCCCCGGGGAATTGGGATACCTGTGCCCCACCGCAGGACTCAGCTTGCCACCCGACAGGAAACCGTGCCCCTTGGGGCTCTACAGAGCCTACAGGGCACGAGAATTTGGGGAGGCCACCGGAGCCCGTCCCCATCCTTTGGCAGCCGCCCGTGCCCCAACCCTGAGGCCCATGCTCACCCTCCCCCATGGCCTCCTCTCAGCCCTCCACAAAGCTCGCCGCACAGCCTGCAGATTGTCCCTGCCGGCTCCTGGACCCTAACCCTTACCCTAGGTTGGCCACAGAGGGGCCCCTCCCCAGGGTTCTGGCACCCCACTCCGGGGGATTGGGGATACCCAAGCCACACCGTAGGACTCAGCCTTCAGCCCACAGGAAACTGTACCATTTTGGGGCACAACACAGCATTCAGGGCAAGAGAATTGGGGCACCCCTGAGAGCCCCTTCTGGTGAACCCCAACATTTGTGGGCCCTTCCGGATGAAAACCCAAGGCTCACACTCACCCGCCCTTGTGCCCTCATCTCACTCGGCCTGGGAGTTCTCTGAGCACTGGGCAGTTCGGACCTGCTGTCCCTTGAGGGTCTTCTGTTGAGGGTCCCTCCCCGTTTGCCTGCCTCCAAGGCAGCAGGCATTGGGCTCACCTCTGCACGACTAGAGGACTCAGCCTGCCCCACAGCAGGAAACTTTCCATTTGGGGCTGCAGCAAGGATTCATAGGAAAATCGGAGGGCTCCCCTCAGCCCATCCCAGGCAACCCCCACTTTGAGAGATCTCCCCAGATCCAATTAGTAGCTTCACACTGACCTTTAAACTTGCTCTCCACGGAGATCTTTTGAAATTCTCCACACTTCCAACCGATGGCATCATCCAGCTTCAGTGCCTTACCCAGCTTTAGGTCTTGAGATGGATTAAAATGGGAAGTCATTTCACTGATGATGACGTACTGGTGACCCAAAGATACATGCATAAATGCTTCATATCACTTGGCTTCAGGGAAATGCAAATCTAAACCCCTATAGATGCCATATCACACGAGGCCGAATATCTAAAAATAAGAAGACATGAAACTACACATGTTGGAGAGGATGTGGAGAAACGGGAACCCTCTTACACCCCTGTACGAATGCAGTCCGGTACAGCCACTCTTGAAAATGGTACGGAGTTTCCTCAAGAATTTATAAATAAAGCTACACTATGTCCCAGCAATTGCACTACTGGGTATTTACCCCAAAGAGACAGAGGTAGTGAAGAAGGGACACATGCACCCCAGTGTTCATAGCAGCAATATCCATAATAGACAAACTGTGGAAGGAGTGCAGATGACCATGGATAGATTAATGGATAAAGAAGATGTGGATCATATATACAATGGAATATTACTCAGCCATCAGAAAGGATGAATACTTACCATCACACCGACCCGGGTGGAGATGGAGGGTATTATGCTGAGTGGAATAAGTAAATGAAAGAAAGACAATGATCATATGCTTTCACTCCTATGTGCAATATCAGAAACAAGGAAGACGACCATAGGGGAAGGAAGGGAAAATAGAATGGGAAGTCATCAGAGAGGGAGAAAACCCATGATGGACTCTTAACTATCGCAAGAAACTGATGATTGTTGGAGGAGAAGTTGGGGGGGTAACTGGGTGAGTAGCATTAAGGAGGTCACACGATACAATGAGCATTGGGTGTTATACACGACTGAAAATTTATTGAAGACTACATCCGAAAATAATGATGTACTGTAAGTTGGCTAATTGAATTTAAATTAAAGAATAAAAGACCTCGAATAAACAATCCTAAACATTTTTATGGAACCACTAAACATTCCGAACAGACAGTGCAATGTGGAAAAGAAAAACAAAGCTGGAGGACTCACAATTTCAGATTTCAGGTTATACTACAAAGCTGCAGTCATCCTAACAAGACAGTATGGCACAAAAATAGACACAGCGACCAAAGGAACAGGATACAAGTTCAGACACAAACCCACAATTATGTGGTCCATGATCTTCCACAAAGCAAGCAACGATATCAAAAGGGAAACGGACAGTCTCTACAACAAATGGTGTTGGGAAAACTAGACAGCTAAGCACACAAATATGAAATTAGACTGCTTTCTTACACAATACAGACAAACACAAAACAGTTTCAAGACCTCAATATGAGACCTGAATCCATAAAAATCCTACAGGAGGGAAGACAGTAACTTCTTGACATGGACCATACCAACGTTTTTCTAGACTGTGTCCTGAGGCAAAGGAAATGAAAGCAAAAATAAACTATTGGGAATACAGCAAAATAAAACGTTTCCACACGGCAGAAGAACAATGAAAACGTAAAAATAATAAGACAACCTACTCAAAGGGAGAAGATATTTGCAATGATCATATGCAATAAAGGGATAGTGTCCAAAACATATACAACTGATACTACTCGACCCCCAAAAAACAAATAATCCAGTTAAAAAATAGGCAGAAGACATGGACAGACATTTCTCCAAAGAAGAAATACAAATGGCCAAGAGTCCCGTGAAAAGATGTTCACCATCACCCATCATCAGGAAAATGTAAATCCAAAGGGCAATGAGGTAATACCTCAAACCTGTCGGAATGGCTAACATCAAAAGCACAACAAATAGCAGGTGTTGGGAGGATGTGGATAAAGGGGAATCCTCGCGAACTGTGGCTGGGAATGCAGACTGTGGTGGCCACCGTGGAAAACAGTATGAAGGTTCCTCAAAAAATTAAATATAGAACTACCCTACGATCCAACATTCACACTACTCGTATTTACCCAAAGAATAGGAAAACAGTAACTTAAAATGATACGTGCACCCCTATGTTTCTTGCACCATTATTTACAATATCACAATATGGAAGCAACCCAAGTGTCTGTAGAAAAATTGACAAATGAGATGATAGATGTGTGTATTCACACACACACACACACACACACACACAGACACACACACAGAGTGGAGTATTACTTGGCTTGCAAAAGAATGAAACCTTGCCATTTGCAGCCACATGGATGGAGCTAGAGAGTATTATCCTAACTAAAATCAGTCAGTCAGAGAAAGACAAATCCCATACGATGTCACTCTAATAGGGAATTTAAGAAACAAACAAAAATAAATAACTAAAAGAGAAAAAGGAGACACACCAAAATACAAATTCTTAACAATAGAGAACAAACGGATGGTTACCAGAGAGGAGGTGGATAGAGGGATGAGTGAAGTAGATGAAGAGGATTAAGAGGACGCTTTTCTTGATGACCACTGAGTAATATAGAGAATTACTGAATCACTCTATTGAACATCTGAAACGAATGTAACACTGTATGTTAGCTCTAGTGGAATTAAAATAAATTTTTAAAAAAGATTTTTCTTTCAGGAACCTCTTTGAAAAAGCTTTTCCTGTGCAATGTGCTTAAGCCCTACTTGGGAGGATTCACTCTACAATAATTACTCACTCCATGCCTCAAATTCAGATTTCACTGGGTTCTTACCGTGGATTCCAGCCCACGGGAGCCACGGTCCTTTTCTATCCAGGCTCAGCACCTATGCATTCAAGATTGGAAGTAGAGACACATGTCACTTCACAGTCCAGAAAGCTATTATTGTTTCTGTTTCAGTGTGAGAGAGTCACAGACTTTGGGACAGGTTTCAGAGCAGGTTTATTATGGATCCTGGATCTCTACTTCAATGTTCATTGCCTGGATCCATTTGGCTAATACGTTCCCTGTGGATGGGCTTGCTTCCAAGCACATACATGGAAGATGCAATGGTGGGTGGGCTTGGTGCGGGACAGGAAGAAGACCAAAAACAGACAAGGGTCCGACCCTTCCCTAATCTAGGAACTGCATTGGGAGAGGGTACGGGAGGTAGAATCCATGCGAAACTCCAAGGTCACCAGCTGAACACAGGAGGCACAGGTCAAGGGATCTGGAGATGAAGGGGTTGAAGGCTGCTCTGAGCTACATCTGGGAGGAAGGGAGGAAAGGAATGAGAGAGAGACACTGCCTGCCCCTGGCCCATGCCAGCTGCCCACCGCTCTGACACGCATCAGTCTATGAGCTGACACAGCCTGGGCTCAGGATGGGCTGGCTCAGGTCCCTCAATCATCACTGGGACAGCTGGCCCCAGGGCTCAGAGACATGCTGCGGGGGATGAGAGGGAAAGCTGCCCCACCCAGGTCATCCCCTCCTTGAGCAGACAGCCCTTCAGAACTGCTAAAAAATACCCACTAACTGGGTTGAAAGACATGCCATGGATGAACTAAGGCATAGAGATATGTAAAATAACATTCATTTTTAAGTTCAGAGCTGCCATCTCAGGAAGTGAGGAGAGCTTCCCTGAAGAAGACTGAGGGGAGGGCAGGCCATGCTGAAAAGGGAGACATGGCTCTCCTGATTGGGGATCTGCAGTCCCCTTCCAGGGCAGGGCATCATCTTTGCATCACACGGGATCCATGAAAGTGTTCCATCAGGGCCAGATGTTTGTCTCGAGAAGGCTACCCTGGCATCGGACTGCACAGGGCACCAGGGATGAGGGCCAGATGGAGGACAGACAATACCCCGGAGGCCATGGGGCAAGAGCAGAGACACATGACCTTGAAGATGATGATGAGAAGCAGGAGGTGGCAGCATGGAGCCGGCCTAAAAGTACCATGGCAGCAGTGCCCACAGCTACACTGACTGGGTGCCTCTGTGCCAGGTGTGGCTGACTTCAGTGGGCTCCAGACTAGTCCTGACCACAAGTCTAGGAAGTGTGCACCACCCCCGGCCTCCTCTCCCCTTGCAGCTGCTAGGAATCACGGTCACAGACCCTGGTCAGGAACTGTGCACCACCCCCGGCCTCCTCTCCCCTTGCAGCTGCTAGGAATCATGGTCACAGACCCAAGTCAGGAAAATAAGATAACGGATTCGTGTCTCATATCAAAATCAAAAGAACTCTTCAACTTTGGACACAACAACTTCTTGCAAGCCAGATCTCTAAAGGCAAAGGAAATAAAAGCAAAAATGAATTATTGGCACTTCATCAGGATAAAAAGCCTCCGCTCGGCAAAGCAAACGATCAACAAAACAAAAAGGCAACCTATGGAATCGAAGAAGATATCTGCAAATGATATTACAGATAAAGGGCTGGTATCCAAGATCTATAAAGAACTCCTCAAACTCGACACCCAAAAAATGGGCAGAAGACACAAGGAGATACTTTTCCAGAGAAGACATACAAATGGCCAACAGACACAGGAAAAAAGGCTCCACATCACTTGCCATCAGGGAAATACAAATCAAAACGACAATGAGATACCACCTTACACCAGTTAGAATGGTTAAAATTAACAAGGCAGGGGGCACCTGGGTGGCACAGTGGTTAAGCGCCTGACTTCGGCTCAGGGTGTGATCCTGGCATTATGGGATTGAGCCCCTCATCAGGCTCCTCCGCTATGAGCCTGCTTCTTCCTCTTCCACTACCCCTGCTTGTGTTCCCTCTCTCTCTGGCTGTCTCTATCTCTGTGGAATAAATAAATAAAATCTAGAAAAAAAATTAACAAGACAGGAAATTACAAAAAGTCAGAGAGGATGTGGAGAAAGGGGAGCCCTCTTACACTACTCGTGAGAATTCAAGCTGGTACAGCCACTTTTGAAAACAATATGGAGGTTCCTCAAGACGTTAAACACAGAGCTATCCTACAACCCACCAATTGAACTACTGGGTATTGACCCCATAGACACAGAATAATGAAAAGAAGGGGCACCTGTATCCCAATGTTCATAGCAGCAATGTCCATAATAGCCAAACTGTGGAAGGAACCAAGATGTCCTTCAGCAGATGAATGGACAAAGAAGATGTGGTTCATCTATACAATGGAATATTACTCAGTCATCAGAAAGGATGAATACCCACCATTTGCACCAACGTGGATGGACCAGGAGGGGATTATGCTAAGTGAAATTAAGTCAAGCAGAGAAAGACAATTATCATATGGTTTCACTCCTATGTGGAATGGAAGGAATAGCATGGAGGAAATTAGAAGAAGGAAGGGAAAAGTGAAGGGGGGAATGAGAGGGGGAGATGAACCATGAGAGACTACTGACACTGGGAAACAAACTGAAGGTTGCAGAAAGGGAGGGGAAGGGGAATGGGTTATCCTGGTGATGGGTATAAAGGAGTGCACGTGTTGGGGCGCCTGGGTGGCACATTGGTTAAGCTTCTTCCTTCGGCTCAGGGCGTGATCCCAGCATTATGGGATCGAGCCCCACAACAGGCTCCCCCGCTGTGAGCCTGCTTCTTCCTCTCCCACTCCCCCTGCTTGTGTTCCCTCTCTTGCTGGCTGTCTCTATATCTGTCGAATAAATAAATAAATGCTTTTAAAGAAAAGGAGGGCACGTGTCATAATGAGCACTAGGTATTATATGCAAACAATGAATCATGGAACACTACATCTAAAACAAATGAAGTACTGCAGGATGACTAACATCATTTTAAAAAAAGAAAAGGTATGAAATCCATACAGGAAAACTGTAGTATTTGCAAATGACATGAAATCCCGAAAGATTCCACACACACACAAAAAAAGTACTGTTAGAATAAACAAATTCAAGAAAGCTGCAGCATATAAAGTCAATATAAATACCTGTTGTCTTTATTTTTTTCAGATTTTATTTATTTATTTGACAGGAAGAGAAAAGCATGAGCAAGGGGAGTGTCAGAAAGAGGGAAAAGCAGACCCTCGCTAAGCGGGGAGACCAACACAGGGCTCGATCCCAGAACTCTGGGATCATGACCTGAGCTGAAGGTAGATGCTTCACCTATGGGGCCACCCAGATGACCCAACATCTTGCATTTCTGTAAACTGATGACCCACTTTCGTACTGAGAAATTGAAAATGCAACGCTATTTACAATTACATAAAAAATCTAGAAATAAAAGTAACCAAGAATGAGAAAGACATAGTACACTCAACACATGGCAGAAAAAAATGAAAAATATGTGTGTCGAGGGGCGGGGAGAATGTATGGGTCAAATATTTGGAAGGCAACACAAACAAATGGAAACATACGCCATGCTCCTTAACTGGAAGAGATAATTATGTGAACATGTCCATCGTACCCAAAGCAATTGACAGATGTGATGAAATACCTATCTAAATTCCAGTGTCATTATTCGAGGAAATAGAAAACAGTCCTCAAACTTGGATGGAATCACAAAAGACCCCAAATACCCAAAGCAACCTGGACAAAGAAAGGTGCAGTCAACACACTCCTGGATTTCAAGCTAGATTACAAAGCTGTTGTCATCAAAACAGGATGGTACTGGCATAAACACAGACACCAGGTCAGTGGAACAGAACAGAAAGCTCAGAAACTTACCCACATGTAGATGATCCTAACTTAGGACACAGCAGCAGAAGATATGCCATGAGGGAAGGACTGTGTCTTCAGTGAGCGGTAACAGGCAAACTGGACACTAAATGCAGAAGAATATAACTGGGTCACTTTCTTACACCACACACAAAATTTTTAATGGATGAATGATTTGAACATAAGACCTGAATCCATAAACCTCCAAGCAGAACATTATCTGCGGGCAATTTCATAAGAGGAAACAAAACCTCTGTGAGATGCACCGAGGGTGAGGCAAGCAGTTGCAGACTTAACCCCAAGGCTCCTGACGCCAAGCCCCTTGAAGCCACCAGCATGCCACTATCCAAAAGAGTTCTCAGACTCTCCTTCTGACTCCACCACCAATAAACTACAGAGTGAATATGGCACCTCAAAATATCGAGATAATACATTTAGTAAAACTAGAAAGTCAAGCTCAACTTTTAAACAGGAACAGGCCGCTTTGGATAATTTTGAATTTTCCCTCCACCCTAATTTTAGCTCTTCTGATGAATAAACTAATCAATGATGAAACATCACCTTTGTCAAATGACATCATCCAAGTCTGTATCAGATGAAAAAAAGCCACCTAACTCTAGATGCTGGCCACTCAACCATATCTTAGGCCCAATTGAATAAACACTGTTAGATGAAGGAACAAATTAGATGTTACAAACAGGCACAGAGTGAATCTCACCTTCCCTTTCTAATAAAAGAGGGTTCCTAGGAAACAGATAGTCAAAATACATTTGTAAACAATAAATGGACAGAGAAATTGTGATCTCCTGCAAAGTTCTACCTGCAGGGAAACTAAGTAATTCTTGCACCAAACCCAGAATGCTGACAGCTACTTCAATTTTACTTTGTGGCTCAATTAGAGGAAAGAGAAAAGCCCAGGAGGTTTGGGATAATGAGAGGTTTTACCTCCAGCCCTGACATAGATAGGACATTTTGCCAAACATACCTGTGCTTTCTCTGAACACTGGTGTCCTGTGACAAGCTGCCTCGCTGACTCCAATGCTGACATTCAAAACCTGGGGTGTCTTGGAGCCAGAGCAGAGAAGTGCTGTCAGCTGGGGAGAAGAAGGCACCTCTGACGTTGAGCCTGCACACCTGCTTTGGTTTCTGGGTGAAGGGGCAACACATACTTGTTGTTTAGCAGTAATTATCTTCATTCTCAATAGACCAATGACCTTGCCTTTTCTGGAAGGCAGACTTACTCTTCTAAAGAAACCCTCAATTCGTCTATTCCCAATGCAACTAGAGTGGATCATTTATTTCTCACTTAAATAGAAAACACTCTTATTGTGAACACTGCATGAATGAACTTTTAAAAACATTTTAGAGAGAAAGGAAGAGACCTTTATTCAAACCCAAGTCAGGAGAGCTGCCTGGGTGACACAATCTTCACCAAGAAGGGAGGGCTCCGGGGAAGGAACATTTGGGGCAGGCTTATATATTTTTTTCTGTTTTGTTTTACGTACAGAGTTACACACCACAATGAGGATCTTCTTAGATTCCAGAAAGTGACCGACTCTTATGTTTTCAGTATGTACATGTCAGTATGACTTTAATCTTATGGGAGCCAAAGAGGTTCTTTATTTTTTCTTATATTTTGGCATTTTTTGGTTATTGTTTTCTTCTCGAAGCAGATGTACAACATGTGCTTGGGGCAGAAATAGGACCCATGCTTTGAGGTTTTGCCCAGTCATTTTGAGCCGGGTAAAATGTTAAAGGATAGCTTCCCTGGAGCCCAGGATCAGGGCCCACAGATGATATAAGTTAAAAATTCCTTTTATCATTATAATTACTCCTAAATGGAGGAATTTGAGACAAAAGCACCTTTCACAAGAATACCAAGAAATCAAAATGATGCCCACGGAAGGCTGCCTGCTCCATGGTCAGCACAGGTAACAGAAGTGTTCACAGTCTCTGGACTCCTGCCCTTCTCCTGCCCAAATCGCTGAAGCACACATACCACTTAAAATCAGAATTGTAGAACTGCTAGACACCTTAGAGATGTCTGGCACCATTCCCTTGGACTGCAGAATAAAACACAGTAGCTCGTTGTCAGAAACTAATTTCAACATGAAGTGCCCCCTGGATGCACTAAGTTCTTTCTCTGCAAATGTTGACTAATGTAAGTCACAGTCATACCATATAAACACTACGATGCCTGGGAAGTCATCGTAGGTAAGGGAATATTTTAGCCATGTTTATAAGCATTGGGTCACGTTGTAGAAGAGGCTGAGCTGAGTGTTTTTAAATATTATTTGAGACCTGTTTTACAGCACACTCTGAACATACCAGAGCCTGAATGGACTAAAAGAGATAGTTGGTTTCAGTAACTTTAATACCAGGAAAATATTATACTGTCTCTATTCCTAAGGATATTTGAGTATCTTACCCAGAGGTCCTCCACTGACATAATGCTCTTAATGATCACCATGCGCAGAGGTGAAAAGGCCCGCTGAATTCGTTCCAGTTTTCCACATGACAAGAAAATCCTGATACTTGATAGGTTTCCAGATCGAGAAGACCAGAGATAAGAGGGAAATAGTACCCAGTATGGAACAACAAGGGATTTGGAGTCAATTTGGGGATCCCACTTAAGTTTCTGACACTAAAATCCTCTGTGACTCATATCATCTGAGTCCTAGTCTAACCACCTGAACATGTGCCTAAAAATATCTACACCCTAGTTAAGAAGTTTAAGAGGCAGAATGCTACAAAGAGCTACTATGATATCTCTCAGGAACAGGTGCTCAGGAAGCCATAATTGCTATTGGGTCTATTTCTTTTCCAGAAGAAAGAACACATGTTGAATCCATATTCCTAAAAGATGACTCACCAGATAATATTCAAACATGAAGGTAGGCCAAGAAGTCACTCTTGTGTCATATTTCACTCAGAAATCATGTTGTTGGACTGGTGAGGATGATACGATAGCAACGTCATCACTACGAGTGGGTAGCTTCGAATTTCCATACGGCCATGTTGAGCCCCTTAGCTCAGAGCCACCAGAAAGGGCAGCTGGGCATGGGGCACAATCATCACTATGAGAGGGGAGCTTCCCATTTCCATATGGCCATGTTGACCGCCTTAGCTCAGGGCCACCAGAAAGGACAGCTGAGGGGGACCACAGGCCAAGGCTGCCAGGTGTGGCTGGGGCAGGCAGAACTCTGACTTAAGGCTCAACTCCTGTCTAGGTTATTATAATGCTCTTCACAAAGAAAGTGCCATTGTGTGTGAGCCCTCATGTAGAAAAGGTTCAGAATTTCCATTGAGATTCCCTCTCTGACCTTTAGGATATGTAGCAAAGTTCCATTTAATTTTTAAACATTGAAGGACTTCCTGGTTTTCTTTTCGCAATGACTGTGGCTCAATTCCCCTGTGGTCTAAGAATAGAATCTAGTTAATTTCAGGGTTTAACATTTGTAGACTTGATTCGTGGCCCCACCTATCATCTATTTGGTAAAGAGTCTATGACCACTTGAAAATAATGTATTCTGCACTTATTATGGAATGTTCCCTATATGTCAATTAGGTCACATTTTTACCAATGTTTTGTCTGCTTTTTCTGTCAGATATTGAGAAAGGTATATTAAAATCTTCAAACAATGCTGCTCTATTCAACGTGGCATCGGAGAATCTACCAGTGTTAGAAGGCAAGAGAAACAAAAAGTATAAGAATTGAGGGGATAATTGTGACTATTCACAGATAATACGATTGTGTACATAGAAAATCCAAACCAGTCTATAAATACCCTATTAGAATTAAAAATGTAATTTATAAATTTGAGATGGATTGTAGCTTCCCATTGGACAGTTTCTGAAAGAAAACGTAGAACCTGTCAATCTTGGGGTAGGACATAGGGTGCACTAACCATTTAAAAGAATTCAGTGGGACTTCATAAAAATGTGACATTTCTCCTTATCTTATGACCGTAAGAAAATGAAAAAGTGAACCGCAGGCTGGGAAGTAAAGATTTGCAATACACACACTGACAAATACTTGTCCATTAGGAATTCCTGCTCTTCAACCATAAAAAGTCTATTTATAAACAAATACTTCAGAAAAGATTGACTGATGGCCAATAAGAACAGGAAAGGGTGCTCTACAGTATTATTTTCAGGAACAGCAAGGCCTTTGCTAAAATGAAAACATACACACAAACCAGTATTCCCTAGATGGATGACGTCCTTATTTCTGAGGACAGCTTGAAGAACAGACTAGCATCAAAGTAAAGTGATGGAATTCCTGACACTCAGAGGATGGACAATTGACCTCAAACTACAGTACAATTTCTAGGCATCATTCGGTCCTCTGAAGGCAGACAACTACCACACCCCTTCCTACACCACACAGGTTGCTTCCCAACCCCTACCATAAAAGAAGAAGATGAGAAACAGATAGGACTAATAGGAAATAGCAAAAATCACATGTGGGGATTATCCTGAAACACACTGATCACATGACTAGTGTAAGGAAGTGTAGGGAACTGACAAGGACAGAGACTCAAGAGGTACTTCTTTGGGAAATGCTGCCTGAAATCGTCACACCTTGGTACCAGCTAATGAGGGCTCTGAGCATACCCTAGGGTTTGCTCACAAGGGTCTGCAACACCATCGCTGAGGACTGAAACACTTCAAGACCTCAAAGCTTGCCTGACTGACTATTGGACTAAGACATTGCCATGTTCTGAAAACAGATACCAACTAATTGAAAGGTTCACCTGGGCTCTCTTGGAGGCCCTACAAGAAGCTGAACCATTCACTGAAAATCAATTACACACACACACACACACACACACACACACACACACACACCTGTCATTTCAGCAATTACTTAAACATTCAAGATTCTTCCTACCTTTTCTTTTTCACATTGATATTTATACTCACATGAAATGTCATCATTTCTAATGAACACTGATGTCAAAATAGAGATCCATTGACACAATATTCACAAAATGGAACTTCCCTGCTATAATTTTCAATATAGCATTTTTTAAAGTTCATACATATTTTAGGTTTTTGGTAACTTATACAGGAGAAGATCAGCATTGAAAAACTCTAAATACTGACAATGAGTTTTAAGCCTAGAGAACAAAAATTGTCCAAATTCATAGATAATAAGGAACCAAAGGGAAAGCATGGAAGCTGTAGTTGAATAATTTTACACATGTGCACCCTCTATTATTCTACTACTGACGGGCGTGTTTTATTACCACTATACATGCATCAGTTATTTTCCACATGCACCTGCAGAGGTATAATGAATTACTACAGTAGAATGAAATGTCTGGGAACTACTTGGTGGCATCTATAATGAACAATTCAATTTCGATCTTATATTTGTGAACTTCCACTGTCTGTCTCTTTAGACAATGGACCCTAAACAGAAGGGGGAATGAACCACGAGAGACTATGGACTCTGGGAAACAAACTGAGGGCTTCAGAGGGGAGATGGGTGGGGGATTGGGATGGGCCAGTGATGGGTATTAAGGAAGGTACATACTGAATGGAGCACTGTGTGTTATATGCACATAATGAATCACGGAACACTACATCAAAAACTAAGGAAATAGTGTATAGTGATTAACACATCATAATAAAAACTTGTTATTAGAAAAAAATTAAAGGTAAAAAAAAACCAATACAGCTTTTCTGTTTCAAGAACAATCACAATTGAGAAAAAACTAACTTCCAAACCCTAAAGCAAAACACAGACCAAGTTCCATTTCACTCCCCTTTATTCACATTCTCTGTGGGTTCTAAGCTACTTCCCTACCTCCTTTCCTGCTGAGCAGGGAGCCCGGGCTCGATCCCAGAACGCTGGGATCATAACCTGAGCCAAAGGCACATGCTGAACTGGCTGAGCCAGCCAGGAGCCCCAGCCATGTTTTTCTTAAGCAAAAGGACACTTTCTCATGATGCATTCACATGACTTCACATGGTACCAGAGATTTGCATTTGCCTCTAGGAGGTTGCAGATGAAGGCAATTGCAAACTCTCACAGTGGTTTATCAAATACAATGACCTGCCTGGTGACAGTGAAACTCTTATGAGCCCACGAGAGGGTGCAGTGACACTCAGCTGTGGCTGGGCTGACACAGAGAACCAAATTCATTTCCCTGCCTGATGTCTGTGAGGAACAGATGCCCTCACTGTGAATGAGACCCTGTCACTGAGCTGTCCAGAGATGGCCATCCTCACGGAGGATGAGGATAAAGGACAATGCCTGAGGAGACCTCATCTGTCTCTTTTATCTTTTCATATTTTTGACAGTGGACAAATCACTGCCTAGGAGTCCTCAACTACCTTAGTCTCATCTGTGAATGGCCAAGAGGTTTTACAAAACACTCAAGATTTTGACCTCACAAATGCCCACAACCACTTACCATAGGGATTCAACATTAAGCAAAGATACTGTTCGTTGGAAGAGAGGTCCTGCCCACTGTTGTTTCTCACTTATATGCTCATCTTCCTTACCTCATGGTAACATAACCACCTTGATTCCTGCTTCCGTCTTCAGGAAGGCTGATGTGACTTGAAGGGCATTACCCTGACATCGTTCTTTCTTAGCAATAAGATGTGGACATTTCCCTAGTCCTACACCCCCAAAGTTGAATCAGAATCAGGATTGAGGAGGCTGATGAGAGTTGAAGGTGTTTTCCTGTACACGGTGGTTTATTACCAATAACAATGGGTCAGAGTCTTCGAAATTCCAGAACCTTTTCTTTAATGCTTCCTACTCGTGAAAGATGATGTACATTGGTCTTTCCCTGTATAGTGTGGTGACTCAGAGAAAAGTGCTTAGCCCTTTCGTCAGACTTCCACGACCACTTTGGGGCTGGCTTCCATATTCACAAAGGATGATGTTAGGGCTAAGAGGGTTCCTGTACACTGTTATTTCTTACAGATAAGTGTATGGCATTTTTGTTACATTGCCAGAACCACTTAGCCGGGCTTGCCGGCCTCCTGGGGACGAACCCTAACCCTAGGTCGGCCCCCGAGGGGACCCTCCCAAGGGGCCTGGCGCCACAACGCCAGGGATTGGGGACCCCTGAGCCCAGCGCCGCAGTCACCCTGTCGCCCCGCAGCAACCCAGGCTGCTAGGGGCGCTGCCAGTCTTTCAGGGCGAGAGAACGGGCAGTGCCCTCTAAGGACCTGGCGACTTTCAAAGGCCCCCTGCGCCAAAACGCTTGGCCCCACACTCCCTCTCGCCAGTGCCCTCAGCTCGGTCTGCCCCTCCGCCTGTCTCAGAGCTGGCAGAATGGGCCTGCTGGACTCCTGGGGGCTAACACTTACCCTAGGTCGGCCCCCGAGGGGTCCCTCCCAAGGAGCCTGGTACCGCAATGCCGGGGATTTGGGACCCCCGAGCCCCAGTGCTGGACTCACTCTGCCACCCCTCAAGCACCCAGGGCACTACGGCGTTGCCAGTCATTCAGGAAGGGAGAACGGGCAGGGCCCTTCGATCCCCCTGGGACCTTTGTAGGCCCCCCGCGCAAAAACCCTGGCTCGCATGCGCCAGCTCCCCAGCGCCCTAACCTCGGCCCACCCCTCTGCTCGCTGCAGAGCTGTCGGATTGGGCCTGCCGGCATCCTGGGGACGAACCCTAATCCTAGGTTGGCCCCCGAAGGGCCCCTCCCAAGTGGCCTGGCGCCGCATGCCAGGGATTGGGGACCCCCAAGTCCCAGCGCCGGACGCACCCTGCCGCCCCACTGCCACATGGGGTGCTAGGGGCTTCGCCAGTCCTTCAGGGCGACAGAACAGGCAGGACCCTCCAAGCCACCTGGGACCTTCGAAGGCACCCCGAGCCAAAGCCAAATGCTCTGGCCCACGCTCCGGATCACCAGCTACCTCACCTCGACCCAAACCTCCATTCACTGCACATGGGCGGAATGAGCCTGCCAGTCTCCTGGGGGCTAACCCTAACCCTATGTCAGCCCCCGAGGGGCCCGTCCCAAGGGGCCTGGTGCCTCAACGCCGGGTATTAGGGACCCCCGATCCCCTGCGCCGGACTCACCCTGCCGCCCCGCCGCCAGCTGGGCCGCTAGGGATGCCCCTGGTCATTCAGTGCGGGAGAATGGGCAGGGCCCTCCGAGCCCACGGCGACCTTTGAAGGCCCCCCATGAAAAACGCTTGAGCCCACGCTCCCGCTCCTCAGCGCCCTCACCTCGGCTCACTCCTCCACTCGCTGCAGAGCTGGTGGATGAGGCCTGCCCTCCTCCTGGGGCTACCCATAACCCGAGGTTGGCCCCTAAGGGGCCCCTCCAAAGGGGCCTGGCACCACAATGCCTGGGATTGGGGACCCCCGAGCCCCAGCGCTGGACTCACCGTGTTGTCCTGCCACCACGCAGGCCACTAGGAACACCGTTGGTCATTCAGGGAAGGAGAACGGGCAGATCCCTCCAATCCCCTGGCGACCTTCGAAGGCCCCCCGCGCCAAAACGCTTGGGCCCATGCTCCCGCTCGCCTGCGTCCTCACCTCGGTCCGCCCCTCCGCTTGCTGCACAGCCTGTGGATCTGGACTGCCAGCCTCCTGGGTGTTACCCTATCCTTTGGTGGCCCCCGAGGGGCCCATCCCAGGTTCCTATTGCCGCAACACCGGGGATTGGGGACTCCCGAGCTCCAGCGCCCAACTCACGGTCCCGCCCTACCACCACCTGGGCCGCTAGGGGCACCGCCATTCATTCAGGGAGGGAGAATGGCAAGGGCCCTCCATGTCACCTGCCAGCTTCGAAGGCCCCCTGCACCAAAACGCTTGGGCCAACGCTCCCGCTGGCCAGCGCCCTTACCTCAGCCCTCCCCTCCGCTCGCTGCACAGCTGGCGGATCTGGCCTGGGGGCCTTCTGGGGGCTAAGCCAAACCCTAGGTCGGCCCCCTAGTGGCCCCTCCCTAGGGGCCTGGAGCCTCAACGATGGGGATTGGGGACTCCTGAGCCCCAGCGGCGGACTCACCATGCCCCCCACCGCCACCCGGGCCACAAGGGGCACCCCCAGTCATTCAGGGCGGGTGAACGGGCAGGACCCTCTGAGCCCCTGGTGACCTTCGAAGGCCCCTCACTCCAAAATTTTGGGCCCACGTTCCCCACGCCAACGCCTTCATCTCAACCTGCCCCTACGCTCACCGCACAGCCGGCAGATCGGGCCTACTGGCCTCCTGGGGGTAACCCTAACCCTAGGTCTGCACCCGAGGGGGCCCTCTCAAGGGGCCTGGGGCCACAACGCCGGGGATTGGTGACCCCCGAGCCGCAGCGCCAGACTCACTTTGCTGCTCCACCGCCACCGGGGCCGCTAGGGGTCCCTATGGTCATTCAAGGTGGGAGAACGGGCAGGGCCCTCCGAGCCCCCGGCAACCTTCGAAAGCCCCCCAGGCAAAACGCTTCAGCCAACACTTCCCTTAACCAGTGCCCTCACCTCGGCCCGCCCCTCCGCTTGCTGCACAGCCTGCGGATCAGGCCTCCCAGCCTCCTGGGGCCTAACACTAACCCTAGGTAGGCCCCCTAGCGGCCCATCCCAACGGGCCTGGCTCCGCAACGACGGGGATTGGGGACCCCGGAGCCCCAGTGCTGGACTCACACTGCCGCTATGCCGCCCCCAGGGCTGCTAGGGGTACTGCCGGTCATTCAGAGCGGGAGAATGGGCAGTGCCCTCCGAGCCGTGGCAACTTTCGAAGGGTTCCCTCGCCAAAACGCTTGGGCCCACGCTTCCACTCTCCAGCGCCCTCACCTCGGCCCGCCATTCCGCACGCCGCACAGCCGGCAGATCGGGCCTCCCAGTCTCCTGGGGGCTAACACTAACCCTAGGTAGGTCCCCTAGGGCCCCATCCCAAGTGGCCTGGCGCCGCAACGCCGGGGATTGGGGACCCCCGAGGAGCAGCGCCGGACTCACCCTGCCGCCCCGCCGCCACGTGGGCCGCTAGGGGTGCCGCCGGGCATTCAGGGCGGGATAACCGGCAGGGCCCTCCAAGACTCCGGTGAAATAAGAAGGCCCCCCACGCCAAAACGCTGGGTACCACGCTACCGCTCGACTGCGCCCTACCACAGTCAATCCCTCCGCTCACTGCACAGCCGGCGGATCGGGACTGCTGGCCTCCTGGGGGTTAACCTAACCCTAGGACAGTCCCTGAGTGGCCCCTCCCAAGGGGCCTGGCGCCACAACGCTGGGGATTGGGGAAACCCAAGCACCAGTGCCGGACTGACCCTGCCACCCCGCTGCCACCCAGGGAGCTAGGGGCGTCGCCGGTCCTTCATGGTGGGAGAACGAGCAGGGCCCTCTGAGCCCCCGGCGACCATTGAAGGCCCTAGCCCCAAAATGCTTGGGCCCATATACCCACTCCCCAGCGCCCTCACCTCGGCCCACCTCTCCACTCCCCACACAGTTGGCAGATCGGGCCTTCCGGCCTCCTGGGGGCTAACCCTAACAGTAGGTCGGTTCCCGAGGCCCCTCCAAAGCGGCCTGGCATTGCCACGCCAGGGATTGGGGACTCCCGAGCCCCAGCGCCGGACCCACCCTGCCGCCCCGCCGCCACCCGGGCCGCTACGGACGCCGCCGGTCATTCAGGGCGGTAGAACGGACAGGGCCCTCAGAGCTCCTGGCTACCTTTGAAGGCCCCCAGCGCCAAAACGCTTGGGCCCACGAACCCTGTCGCCAGCGCCCTCACCTTGGCCAGCCACTCCGCTCGCTCCACTCCTGGCAGATTGGGCCTGCCGACCTCCTTTGGTCTAACCCTAACACTAGGTCGGCCCATGAAGGTCCCTCCCAAGGTGCCTGGCACAAAACATGCCGGGGTTTGGGGATCCCTGACCTCAGCGCCGGAATCACCCTGCAGCCCCACCGCCACCCTGGCCGCTAGGGGTGCCGCCGGTCATTCAGGGCGGGAGAACGTGCAGTGCCCTCCGAGCCCCCAGCGAACATCGAAGGCCCACGCATGAAAACTCTTGGGCCCACGCTCCCGCTCGTCAGCGTCCTCACCTCGGCCAGCACCTCCGTACGCCTGCAGGCCTCCTGGGGCTAACCCAAACCCTACTTCAGGGCCCAAGGGGCCTGGCACCGCCACGCCGGGGATTGGGGACCCCTGAGCACCAGCGCCGGATTCACACTGTCGCCCTGCCGTGACCCGGCCCAATAGGGGCGCCATCCTCATTCAGGATGGGAGAAGGGGCATGGCCCTCCGAGCCCCTGGCGACCTTCGAAGGCCCGCCGTGCCAAAACGCTTGGGCTCTCGCTCCCGCTCGCCAGCGCCCTCAACTTGGCCTGCCCCTCCGCTCGCCACACACCTGGCTGATAGGGTGTGCCGGCCACCGGGGACTAACCGTAACCCTAGGTCGGTCCTCGAGGGGCCCATCCCAAGGGGCCTGGAGCAGCAACGCCTGAGATTGGGGACCCCCAAGCTCCAGCACTGGACTCACCCGGCTGCCCCACCTCCACCCGGGGTGCTAGGGGTGCCGCCGGTTATTCAGGGCGGTAGAACGGGCAGGGCCCTCCGAGACTTTGACGACCTTCGAAGGCCCACTTTGCAAAATGCGTGGAGCCATGCTCCCACTCGCCAGCGGCCTCACCTCGGCCTGCCCCACCGTATGCCACACAGCCTGCGGATTGGGCCTGCCGGCCTCCTGGGGCTAACCCTAAACCCAGGTCCCCCCCGAGGGGCCCCTTTCAAGGGGCCTAGCGCCACAACGCCAGGGATTGAGGACACCCAAGCCCCTGCGCGGGACTCACCCTGCCTTCCCTCCGCCACCCAGACCACTAGGGGAGCCGTGGTCATTCAGGGCGGGAGAACGGGCAGGGGCCTCCGAGCCCCCGGCGACATTCGAAGGCCCCCGCACCAAAACGCTTGGGGTCACACTCCTGTTTGTCAGCGCCCTCTTCTCAGGCCACCCTTCCGCTCGCCGAAAGCTAGCAGATCGGGCCGGCCTGCTTCCTGGGGGCTAACCCTAACCCTAGGTCGGACCCTGAGGGGCCCCTTCCAAAGGCCTGGTGCCACAATGCCGGGGATTGGGGACCCCCGAGCCCTAGCGCTGGACTCACTCTACCGCCCCTCCCCTACCGGCCCCTAGGGGCGCCACCGGTCATTCAGGGCGGGAGAACTGGTAGGGCGCTCTGGGCCCCCGGCGACTTTCAAATGCCCCCAGCGCCAATACGCTTAGGCCCACGCTCCCACTCGCCAGTGCCATCACCTCTGCATGCCACTTTGCTCGCCGCACACCCGGCCGATCAGGCCTGCCAGCCTCCTGGGGGCTAACCCTAACCCAAGCTCGGCATCCAAGGGGCCCCTCCAAGCGGCCTGGCGCTGCAACGCCAGGGAATGGGGACCCCCGAGCCCCATTGCCAGTCTCATCCTGCCGCCGCGCCACCACCCAGGCCTCTAGGGGTGCCGCTGGTCATCCAGGGAGGGAGAATGGGCACGGCCTCCAAGCCCCCCGGCGACATTCGAAGGCCCCCCAGGGCAAAACGCTTGGGCCCCCGCTCCCACTCACCAGGGCCCTCACCTCTGTCCGCCCCTCCGCTCACCGCACAGCCGGCGGTAAGGGCCTGCCGGCGTCCTGGGGGTTAACCCTAACCCTAGGTCGGCACCCAAGGGGACCCTCCCAAAGGGCCTGGCACAGCAACCCCAGGCATTGGGGACCCCCGAGCCCCAAGGCCGGACTCAACCTGCTGATCTGCCGCCACCCGGGCCGCTAGGGGAGCCGCCGGTCATTCAGGGTGGGAGAACAGGAAGGGCTCTCCGAACCCCCGATGACTTTCTAAGGCCCCCCGTGCCAAAACGCTTGAGCCCACGCTCTTGCTCTCAAGCGCCCTCACCTGGGCCCACGCCTCCACTCGCCGCAAAGCCGGTGGATCGGGCCTACTGGCCTCCTGGGGGCTAACAATAACCCTTGGTTGGCCCCAGAGGGGCCCATGCCAAGGGACCTGGCGCCGCCACGCTGGGGATTGGGGACCCCCAAAGCAAACTGCAGGACGCACCCTGATGCCCCGCCCCCACCCGCGCCGCTAGGGGCGCCGCTGGTCATCTGGGTTGGAGAATGGGCAGGGCCCTCTGAGCCTCCGGTGATATTTGAAGGCCTCCCAAGCCAAAATGCTTTGGCCCAAGCGTCTGCTCACCAGCGCCCTCACCTCGGCCAGCCCCTCCGCAAGCCTCACAACCGGCGGATCGGGCCTGCCAGCCTCCTGGGGTCTAACAGTAGGTTGGCTGTCGAGGGGCCCCTCCCAGGGCTCTGGCGCCACCACGCCAGGGATTGGGGACCCCCGAGCACCAGCGCCGGACTCAACCTGCTGCCCTGCCGCGACCCAGCCTGCTAGGGGCGCCGTCCTCATTCACAGTGGTAGAACGGGCAGGGCCCTCCGAGTCCCCTGTGACCTTTGAAGGCAACCCGCACCAAAACACTAGGTCCCACGCTCCCGCTCACCATTGCCCTCAACTTGGCCCACCCCTCTGCTCACCACACAGCTTGCGGATCAGGCCTGCCAGCCTCCTGGGGGCTAACCATAACCCTAGGTCGGCCCCTGAGGATCCCCTCCCAAGGGGACTGGCACCGCCATGCCGGGGATTGGGGACCCTCGAGCCCCAGCGCCAGACATACACTGCCACACTGCCGCCAACTGGGTGGCTAGGGACCCCACCGGTCCTTCGGGGCGGGAGAACGGACAGGGCCCTCTGAGCCCCCAGAGACCTTCGAAGGCCCCCCGCGCCAAAACTCTTGGGCCCACGCTCCCGATCACCAGTGCCCTAACCTCGGCCCACCACTCTGCTCGCTGCACAGCCGGCAGATCTGGCCTGCCAGCCTCCTTTGGGCTAACCATAACTGTATGTCAGCCGAGAGGGACCCCTCCCAAGGGGCCTGGCGATGCCACGCCGGGGACTGGGGATCCCTGAGCCCCAGCTCCGGGCTCACCCTACCGCCCCACCGCCACCCGGGCCTCTAGGGCACCACCGGTCATTCAGGGTGGGAGAACTTGCTGGGCCCT
This sequence comes from Ursus arctos, assembly GCF_023065955.2. Lineage (NCBI taxonomy): Eukaryota > Metazoa > Chordata > Mammalia > Carnivora > Ursidae > Ursus > Ursus arctos. Next base: position 370,757 of record NW_026622986.1, read on the forward strand.
CTGAGCCCCCGGTGACTTTCGAAGGCACCCCGCGCCAAAACGCTTGTGCTCACCTTCCCATTCGCCAGTGCCCTCAACTCAGCGAGCCCCTCCGCACACTGCATAGCCGGCGGATCAGGCCCACCTGCCTCCTGGGGGTTATACCAAACCCTAAGTCAGCCCCCGAGGAACCCCTCACCTCGGCCCAACTCGCCGCTCGACGCACAGGTGGTGTATCGGACCTACCGGACTCCTGGGGGCTAACCCTAACCGTAAGTCGGCCCCCCAGGGTCCCTTCCCAAGGTGCCTGGTGTCACAACGCTGGGGATGGGGACACCGAGCCCAAGTGCCGGACTCACCCTGCTGCCCTTCAGCCACCCGAGCCGCTAGGGGCCCACCGTTCAATCAGGGCAAGAAAACGGTTAGGGCCCTCTGAGCACCCGCTGACATTCAAAGGCCCCCCGCGCTAAAACGCTTGGGCTCATGCTCAGGCTCGCCAGCGCCCTCACCTCGGCCCAACCCTTCGCGTGTTGCACAGCCACTGATCGGGTCCACTGGCCTTCTGAGGGCTAACCGTAACCCTAGATCGACCCCCGAGGGACCCCTCCCAAGGGGCCTGGCACTCCAACGCCAGAGATTGGGGATCCTGAGCCTCAGCACCTGACTCACCCTGCCACCCAGCCGCCACCCGGTGGCTTGGGGTGCTGCCGTTCATTCAGGGTGGGAGAACGGGCAGGGCCCTCTGAGACACGGCGACCTTCAAAAGCCCCCCGCGCCAAAACACCCGAGCCCACGCTCCCGCTCACCAGCGCCCAAACCTCGGTCCGACACTCCAGTCTCCACACAGCTGACGAATAGGGCTTACCGGCCTCCTAGGGGCTAAACCTAACCCTAGGTTGGCCCCCGAGGGGCCCCTCCCAAGGGGCCTGGTGCCGCAACACCGCGGATTGGGGATACCCGAGCCGCAGCGCCTGACTCACCCTGCCGCCCCGCCACCACCTGGGCAGCTAGGGGCACTGCCGGTCACTCAGGGAGGAGAATGGGCACGGCCTGCTGAATCCCCAGAAACATTCGAAGGCCCCTGGAGCCAAAACGCTTGGGCCCAAGCTCCCTCTCGACAGAGACCTCACCTGGACCCACCCCTCCATTCGCCGCACAGCTGGCGGATTGAGCCTGCTGGCGTCCTGGGGGCTGACCCTAACCTAGGTCAGCCCCCGAGGGGCCCCTCCCAAGGGGCCTGGCGCTGCAACGGGGTGGATTGGGGACCCCTGAGCCCTAGCGCCGGACTCACCTGCTGCCGCACCACCACCCGAGCCGCTAGGGGCACCGCGGGTCATTCAGGGTGGGAGAACTGGCAGGGTGTTCCGTTTCCCCTGCGACCTTCCTAGGACCCTTGCGCAAAAAGGTGGATCCCACGCTCCTGCTCCCCAGCGCCCTCACCTTGGCCCGCCCCTCCAGTTGCTGCAGAGCTGGTGGATAAGGCCTGCCGGTCTCCTGGGGGCTAACCGAAACCCTAGGTCGGCCCCATGGGGGACATCCCAAGGGGCCTGGATCTGCAACGCTGGGGTTTGGTGACTCAGAGCCTTACAGCCAGACTCACCCTGCCGCACTGTCACCACCTGGGCCGCTAGGGACGCCACAGGTCATTCAGGGTGAGAGAAGGGGCAGGGCCTTCCGAGCCGCCAGTGACTTTCAAGGGCTCCCTGGGCCAAAACGCTGGTGCCCAGGCTCCCGCTCCCCATGACCTCACCTTGGCTTGCCCCTCAGCTCTCAGCACAGTGGGCGGATCAGGCCTGCGGCCTCCTGGGTCTTAACCCTAACCCTAGTTCGGCCCCTCAGGGGCCCCACCCAAGGGTCCTGGTGCTGCTACACTGGGGATCGAGGACCCCAAGCCCCAGAGCCAGACTCACCCTGCCTCAACGCCGCCACCCGGGCCGCTAGGGGCGCCACCGGTCATTCAGGGCGGGAGAACGACAGGGCCCTGGAGAAACCAGCGACATTTGAAGCCTCCCACGCCAAAATGCAGGGGCCCACGCTCCCGCTCCCCAGCGCCTTTACCTCTGCCCGCCCACCTCTCGCCGCCCAGCCAGAGGATTGGGCCTGCCAGTCTCCTGGGGGCTAACTCTAACCCTAGGTCAGCCCAGGAGGAGCTCCTCCCAAGGGGCCTGCCCCCGCAACGCCGGGGATTGGGGATCCCCGAGCCGCAGTGCAGGATTCACCCTGCTGCCCCACCGCCAACGGAGCCACTAGGGGCGCCGCTGGTTATTCAGGGCAGGAGAAAGGGCAGGGCCCTCCGAGCCATGGCAACATTCCAAGGCCCAGGGCGCCAAAACACTGGGGCCCACGCTCCCACTCGCCATTGCCCTCAACTCGGCCCGCACCTCTGCCCATCGCACAGCCGGCAGATCTGGCCTGCCGGCCTCCTGGGCGCTAACCCTAACCCTAGGACGGCCCCTGAGGGTCCCTTCCTAAACGTGCCACTAGGGGCGCCACCATTCATTCAGTGTTGGAGAACTGGCAGGGCCCTCCGAACTCCCTCCAGCCTTCGAAGGCGCCAGGAACCAAAATGCTTCAGCCCAGGCTCATGTTCACCAGCACCCTCACCTTGGCCCACCACTCTGCTCGCCGCACATGTGGTGTATCGGGCCTGCCGGCCTCCTGGGGACTAACCCTAAGTGTAGGTCAGCCCCCGAGAGGCACTTCCCAAGTGGCGTGGCTCTGCAACGCCGGGGATGGGAACTCCGAGTCCAAGTGCCGGACTCACCCTGCTGCCCTTCAGCCTCCCGAGCCGCTAGGGGCCCCGCTAGTCATTCAGAGAGGGAGAACGGGCAAGGCACTCCGAGCCCCCTGCGACTTTCTAAGGCCCTCCTGCCCCAAAATGGTTGGGCCCATGCTGTCGCTCAACAACGCCTTCACATCGGCCCACTCCTCCGCTCACCACACAGCCGTCGCATCGGTCCTGCTGGCCTACTGGGGTCTAACCCTAACCCTAAACCCTAACCCCTAACCTTAAACCCTAAACCTTAACCCTTAACCCCAACCCTAACCCTATCACTAACCCCTAACCCTTACCCTAATCCTAACCCTACACTTAACCTAACCCTAAACCCTAATTCTTAAATCCTAAACCCTAACATTAACACTAAACACTAAATCCTAACCCCTAACCCTAATCCCGAAACCCTAAACACTAAACCCTAACCTTAACCACTAACCCAAACCCCAAACCCTAACCCTAAACTCTAACCCTACCCCGACCCCTACCATACCCCTAACCCTACCCCTAACCCTACCCCTTCAGCTAACCCTACCCCTAACCCGTAACCTAACCCTAACCCTTACCCTAACCCATACTCTAACCCTAACTTTAACCCGTACCCTAACCCGAACTCTAACCTGTACCCTAACCCTAACACGTACTCTAACGCGTACCCTAACCCCTACCCTAACCTTAACCCTAAACTGTACCCTAACCCGTAACTTAAACCATACCCTAAACCTAACCTTAACCCTAACAAGTACCCTAACCCATACCCTAACCTTAACCCTAAACCCTGACCCTAACCCATACCCTAACTCGTACCATAACCCCTACCCTAACCCTACCCGTACCCTAACTCTAACCCATACCCTAACCGTAACCCTAAACCCTAAACCGTAACCCGTACCCTAACCCTAACCAGTACCCTTACCTTAACCTTAACCCATACCCTAACCTGTACCCTATCCTTAACCCGGACCCTAACCCATTCTCTAACCCATACCTGCCCTAACCTGTACCCTAACCCGTACCCACACCCATACCCTAACCCTAAACCGTACCCTATCCCTATCCCTAAACCCTTCCCTAACCCGTACCCTCACCCTAACCCTAAACCGTAACCTAACCTGTACCATAACCCTAAACTGTACCCTAACCCTAACCCGTACCCTAACCCTAACCCGTACCCTAAACCGTACCCTAATCCGAATGCCAACACTAACCCTAAACCGTACCCTAATGCGTACACTAACCCGTACCCTAACCCTAACCCGTACCCTAAACCTAACACGTACTCCAACCCTAACCCTAACACTAAACCCAAACCCTAAACCCTAACCCATACCCTAAACCCTAATCTGTACACTAACCCATATCCTCTAACCTGTAACCCCTAAACCCAAACCTAGCCCATACCCTCTCATTACCCTAACCCTAACCGCTACCCTCACCCATACCCTAACCGTAACCCATACCCTAACCTTAACCCGTACCCTAATCCGTACCCTAACCCCGGGGATTGGGTACCCCTGGACCCCACCACAGGACTCAGCTTGCCACCCCTCAGGAAACCATGCACCTTGGGGCGCCGCAGAGCTTCCCGTGCAGGAGAACTGGTAGAGCACCCCTGAGACCCCAGCGATCCTCGGAGGCCCCCTACACCCCAACCCTGAGGCCCACGCTCATCCCGCCCCACGTCTTCCCTTCAGCTTGCCACCGAGCTCGTCGCAGAGCCGGCAGATCAGGCCTGCCGGGTTCCTGGGGCCTAGACCTGACCCTAGGTCAGCTGGGTAGGGCCCCTCCCCTGGGGCCCGGTGCCGCAGCCCCAGGGACTGGGGACACCTGAGCCCCACTGAAGGATAAAGTCTGCCAGCCCGCAGGAAACTGTGCCCCTTGGGAGGCTGTAGAGCATACAGGGCAGGAGAACCAGGAGGGCCCCCAGAGCCCCAGGCGATCTTCGGCGATCCCTAAACCCAAGCTTGAAGCCCATGCTCACCCCATCCCGCACCCTCACCTCAGCCCGCGGCAGAGCTCGCCACGTAGTGGGCAGATCTGGCCTGCGGGTTTCCTGGGCCCGAACCCTAACCCTAGTTCATCTGTGGAGGGGCCCCTCCCTAGGAGCCTGGAGCCACAGCTGTGGGGATTCGGGACACCTGAGCCCCACAGCAGGACTCAGTCTGCCACCCCGCAGGAAACCGTGCGCCTTGGGAGGCCATAGAGCGTTCAGGGCGGGAGAACCAGGAGGGCCCTCCTGAGCCACCAGTGAACTTCGGCGGCCTCCCGCACCCCAACCCTGAAGCCCAAGCTCACCCTCCTGACACCCTCACCTCAGCCCGTGTAGCTCGCCATACAGCCAGCAGATCGGGCCTGCGGGGCTCCTGGGGCCTAACCCTAGCCCTAGGTCGGCCGCGGGTGTGGGGGACTCCCCAGGAACCTTACACCAGAGCCCCGGGGAATTGGAATACCTGTGCCCCACCGCAGGACTCAGCTTGCCACCCGAAAGGAAACCGTGCCCCTTGGGGCTCTACGGAGCCTACAGGGCACAAGAACATGGGGAGGCCCCCGGAGCCCATCCCCACCTTTGGCAGCCCCCTGTGCCCCAACCCTGAGGCCCATGTTCACCCTCCCCCATGGCCTCCTCTCAGCCCTCCACGGAGCTCGCTGAACAGCCTGCAGATTGTCCCTGCCGGGCTCCTGGACCCAAACCCTTACACTGGGTTAGCCACAGAGGGGCCCCTCCCCAGGGTCCTGGCACCACACTCCGGGGGATTGGGGACATCCAAGCCCCATTGTAGGACTCAGCCTGCAGCCCACAGGAAACTGTACCGTTTTGGGGCACAACAGAGCATTCAGGGGAAGAGAATTGGGGCACCCCTGAGAGCCCCTTCTGGTGAACCCCGACATTTTTGGGCCCTTTCGGATGAAACCCCAAGGCTCACACTCACCCGCCCTTGTGCCCTCATCTCACTCGGCCTGGGAGTTCTCTGAGCACTGGGGAGTTCAGACCTGCTGTCTCTTGAGGCCTATCCTAACACCGGGTCTTCTGCTGAGGGTCCCTCCCTGTTTGCCTGCCTCCAAGGCACCAGGCATTGGGCTCACCTCTGCACGACCAGAGGACTCAGCCTGCCCCACAGCAGGAAACTGTCATTTGGGGCTGCAGCAAGGATTCATAGGAAAATCGGAGGGCCCTCCTCAGCCCATCGCAGGCAACCCCCACTTTCAGAGATGTCCCCGGATCCAATTAGTAGCTTCACACTGACCTTTAAACTTGCTCTCCATGGAGATCTTTTGAAATTCTCCACACTTCCAACCGATGGCATCATCCAGCTTCAGTGCCTTACCCAGCTTTAGGTCTTGAGATGGATTAAAATGGGAAGTCAGCGGGCACCTGGGTAGCGCAGTTGTTAACGCGTCTGCCTTCGACTCAGGGCGTGATCCCGGCGTTCCGGGATCGAGTCCCACATCAGGCTCCTCCGCTGGAAGCCTGCTTCTTCCTCTCCCACTCCCCTGCTGTGTTCCCTCTCTCGCTGGCTGTCTCTCTGTCACATAAATAAATAAAATCTTTAAAAAATAATAAATAAATAAATAAAATGGGAAGTCACTTCACTGATGACGACGTACTGGTGACCAAAAGATACATGCATAAATGCTTCATATCACTTGGCTTCAGGGAAATGCAAATCTAAACCCCTATAGATGCCATATCACACGAGGCCAAATATCTAAAAAATAAGAAGTCATGAAACTATACATGTTGGAGAGGATGTGGAGAAATGGGAACCCTCTTACACCCCTGTACAAATGCAGTCCGGTACAGCCACTCTTGAAAATGGTATGGAGTTTCTTCAAGAAGTTATAAATAAAGCTACCCTATGTCCCAGCAATTGCACTACTGGGTATTTACCCCAAAGAGACAGAGGTAGTGAAGATGGGACACATGCACCACAGTGTTCATAGCAGCCATATCCATAATAGACAAACTGTGCAAGGAGTGCAGATGACCGTGGATAGATGAATGGATAAAGAAGATGTGGATGATATATATAATGGAATATGACTCAGCCATCAGAAAGGATGAATACTTACCATCACACCGACCTGGGTGGAGATGGAGGGTATTATGATGAGTGGAATAAGTCAATGAAAGAAAGACAATGATCATATGCTTTCACTCCTATGTGGAATATCAGAAACAAGGAAGAAGACCATAGGTGAAGGGGGGCGCCTGGGTAGCGCAGTCGTTAAAAGCGTCTGCCTTCGGCTCAGGGCGTGATCCCGGCGTTCCGGGATCGAGTCCCACATCGGGCTCCTCCGCTGGGAGCCTGCTTCTTCCTCTCTCTCACTCCCCTGCTGTGTTCCCTCTCTCGCTGGCTGTCTCTCTGTCACATAAATAAATAAAAAATCTTTAGAAAAAAAAAAAAAAGACCATAGGGGAAGGAAGGGAAAATAGAATGGGAAGTCATCAGAGAGGGAGAAAACCTATGATGGAATCTTAACTATCGCAAGAAACTGATGATTGCTGGAGGAGAAGTTTGGGGGGGGCTAACTGGGTGAGTAGCATTAAGGAGGTCACATGATGCAATGAGCACTGGGTGTTACACACGACTGAAAATTTATTGAAGACTACATCTGAAACTAATGATGTACTGTAAGTTGGCTAATTGAATTTAAATTAAAGAACAAAAGACCTTGAATAAACAATCCTAAACATTTGTATGGAACCACTAAACATTCCGAACAGACAGTGCAATGTGGAAAAGAAAAACAAAGCTGGAGGACTCACCATTCCAGATTTCAGGTTATACTACAAAGCTGCAGTCATCCTAACAAGACAGTACGGCACAAAAATAGACACAGTGACCAAAGGAACAGGATACAAGTTCAGACAGAAACCCACAATTATGTGGTCCATGAATCTTCCACAAAGCAAACAACGATATCAAAAGGGAAAAGGACAGTCTCTACAACAAATGGTGTTGGGAAAACTAGACAGCTACGCACAAAAGAATAAAATTAGACTGCTTTCTTACACAATACAGACAAACACCAAACAGTTTCAAGACCTCAATATGAGACCTGAATCCATAAAAATCCTACAGGAGGGAAGACAGTAACTTCTTGACATGGACCATATTAACGTTTTTCTAGACTGTCTCCTGAGGCAAAGGAAATGAAAGCAAAAATAAACTATTGGGAATACAGCAAAATAAAAAGTTTCCACACGGCAGAAGAACAATGAAAACGTAAAAATAATAAGACAACTTACTCAAAGGGAGAAGATATTTGCAAAGATCAGATGCAATAAAGGGATAGTGTCCAAAACATATACAACTGATACTACAAATAATCAAGTTAAAAAATAGGCAGAAGACATGGACAGACATTTCTCCAAAGAAGAAATACAAATGGCCAACAGTCCTGTGAAAAGATGTTCACCATCACCCATCATCAGGAAAATGTAAATCCAAAGGACAATGAGGTAATATCTCAAACCTGTCAGAATGGCTAACATCAAAAGTACAACAAAGAGCAGGTGTTGGGAGGATGTGGATAAAGGGGAATCCTCGCGAACTGTGGGTGGGAATGCAAACTGTGGTGTCCACCGTGGAAAACAGTATGAAGGTTATTCAAGAAAATTAAATATAAAACGATCCTTCGATCCAACAATCACACTACTCGTATTTACCCAAAGAATAGGAAAACAGTAACCTTAAAGGATACGTGCACCCCTATGTTTCTTGCACCATTATTTACAATATCACAATATGGAAGCAACCCAAGTGTCTGTAGAAAAATTGACAAATGAGATGATAGATGTGTGTATTCATGCACACACACACACACACACACACACACACACACACACAATGGAGTATTACCCGGCTTGAAAAAGAATGAAACCTTCCATTTGCAACCACATGGATGGAGCTAGAGAGTATTATCCTAACTAAAATCAGGCATTCAGAGAAAGACAAATCCCATACGATGTCACATTAATGGGGAATTTAAGAAACAAACAAAAATAAATAACTAAACGAAAAAAGGAGACACACCAAAATACAAACTCTTAACAATAGAGAACAAACAGATGGTTACAAGAGAGGAGGTGGATAGAGGGATGAGGGAAATAGATGAAGGGGATTAAGAGGACACTTTTCTTGATGACCACTGAGTAATATATAGAATTACTGAATCACTCTATTGTACACCTGAAACGAATGTAACACTGTATGTTAGCTCTACTGGAATTAAAATAAATTTTTAAAAAGGATTTTTCTGTCAGGAAGCTCTTTGAAAAAGCTTTTCCTGTGCACTGTGCATAAGCCCTACTTGGGAGGATTCACTCTACAATAATTATTCACTACATGCCTCAAATTTAGATTTCACTGAGTTCTTACCGTGGATCCCAGCCCACGGGAGCCATGGTCCTTTTCAGTCCGGGCTCAGCACCAATGCATTCAAGATTGGAAGTAGAGACCCATGTCACTTCACAGTCCAGAAAGCTATTATTGTTTCTGTTTCAGTGTGAGAGAGTCACAGACTTTGGGACAGGTTTCAGAGCAGGTTTAGTATGGATCCTGGATCTCTACTTCAATGTTCATTGCCTGGATCCATTTGGCTAATAGGTTCCCTGTGGATGTGCTTGCTTCCAAGCACATACATGGAAGATGCAAAGGTGGGTGGGCTTGGTGCGAGACAGGAAGACCAAAAACAGAGAGGGTCCGACCCCTCCCCTGATCCAGGAATTGCTACGGGAGAGGGTACGTGAGGTAGAATCCATGCGAAACTCCAAGGTCACCAGCTGAACACAGGAGGCACAGGTCAAGGGGTCTGGAGATGCAGGGGTTGAAGGCTGCTCTGAGCTACCTCTGGGAGGAAGGGAGGGAAGGAATGAGAAGGAGAAACTGCCTGCCCTGGCCCATGCCAGCTGCCCACAGCTCCGACACGCATCAGTCTATGAGCTGACACAGCCTGGGCTCAGGATGGGCTGGCTCGGGTCCCTCAATCCTCAGTGGGACAGCTGGCCCCAGGGCTCAGAGACATGCTGAGGGAGATGAGAGGGAAAGCTGCCCCTCCCAGGTCATCCCCTCGTAGAGCAGACAGCCCTTCAGAACTTCTAAAAAATACCCACTAACGGGGTTGAAAGACATGCCATGGATGAACTAAGGCATAGAGATATGTAAAATGACATTCATTTTTAAGTTCAGAGCTGTCATCTCAGGAAGTGGGGAGAGCTTCCCTAAGAAGACTGAGGGGAGGGCAGGCCATGCTGAAAAGGGAGACATGGCTGTCCTGATTGGGGACCTGCAGCCCCCTTCCAGGGCAGGGCATCACTCTCGCATTACACAAGATCCATGGAAGTGTTCCATCAGGGCCAGATGTTTGTCTCGAGAAGGCTACCCTGGCATCAGACTGCACAGGGCACCAGGGACGAGGGCCAGATGGAGGACGGACAATACCCCGGAGGCCATGGGGCAAGAGCAGAGGCACATGACCTTGAAGATGATGATGAAAAGCAGGAGGTGGCAGCATGGAGCCGGCCCGAAAGTGCCATGGGAGCAGTGCACACAGCTACACTGACAGGGTGCCTTCTGTGCCAGGTGTGGCTGACTTCAGTGGCCTCCAGACTAGTCCTAACCACAAGTCTTGGAAGTGTGTACCACCCCCGGCCTCCTCTCCCCTTGCAGCTGCTAGGAATCACGGTCACAGACCCTGATCAGATTTCGTGGAAACCAAGCAGTGGCTCCCCCGCACGCTGCACCTCTGGTGGTGGTCCAGTGCGACCCTCGTGCCTGGCCAGACACTGATGTCTACCTGTCTCCACACAAATCCACAGACAGGAGGGTGTCCCTGAATTCCACAGCACCTGATGAGACAGATCCACAGAACCCAACACCCAGTGGGTCACTCGGGACCTCACCTATGGTCATGGAGCTCACCATACCCTATTTCTGTCACTTCCCACAGAAAGCCTGGTTCTGATCCCCCACAATACCAAACATCCTGGTTGCTGACCTGGGGTCATGCCATGAACCCACATGGCACCTTTCTTTAAATGAAGGCTATGCCTACACCTCCTAGAAAATATTTCTAATGAAGTACAAGTCCATGAGGACTACGGTGTGAACGGTAGCACACAGCCTGCATGGTAGTAGTCAGTAATTCTAACAAGGGTTAACACCATCCCCCGTCTCACAAAACCTTCCTCCATCCCCACTGAACTCACGGTCTCCCCTCAGAAAACCCTCCAGGAAACAAACCTTTTATCTGAATGCTCTCTTCACCTTCTGCTTCAACTCTTGTCCAACCACAATGATATGAAACTAGAAATCAGTCTCAAGAAAAAATCTGGACAGTCAAAAATAGGTGGAGATGCGGGGACTGGGTGGCTCAGTCATTAAGGATCTGCTTTCAGCTCAGGTCGTGATCCCAGAATCCTGGGATCTAGCCCCAAATCAGGATCCTTGCTCAATGGGAAGCCGGCTTCTCCCTCTCCCACCACCCTGCTTGCGTTCCCTCTCTCGCTGTCTGACTCTCTGTCAGATACTTAAATAATCTTAAATAAATATGTGGAGATTTAACAACATGCTACTGAACAACCAACAGTCAAAGAAAAAATCAAAAAAATTTAGGAGTACCTTGACACTGATGAAAAAGACAAACTACAAAAACTTATGGGTTGCAGCAAAAGTAGCTTTATGGGAGACATTCATAGAAATTCAAGTCTTCATCAATCCATGAGAATGCTCTCCAATAAATAACCTGATTTATGTGGTAAAGAAGTAAAAAAAAAAAAAAGAACAAACAAAGCCCCAAATTAGTAGAAATAAGGAAATAACAAAAAGGAATGCATTAATAAATCCAACGGAGACTAAAAAGACAAAAAGAAGAAAACAATGAAAATGAGAGCTGCCTTTTTTGGAAAGATAAACAAAACTGACAAACGTAGCTAGACTCACCAAGAAAGACAGAGGACTCGAATACAATCAGGAAAGAAAGATAATGGATTCCTGTCTCATATCAAAATCAAAAGAACTCTTCAACCTTGGACACAACAACTTCTTGCAAGCCACGTCTCTAGAGGCAAAGGAAATAAAAGCAAAAATGAACTATTGGCACTTCATCAGGATAAAAAGCTTCTGCTCGGCAAAGCAAATGATCAACAAAACAAAAAGGCAACCTATGGAATCGAAGAAGATATCTGCAAATAATATTACAGATAAAGGGCTGGTATCCAAGATCTATAAAGAACTCCTCAAACTAGAGACACCCAAAAAATGAGCAGAAGACACAAAGAGATACTTCTCCAGAGAAGACATACAAATGGCCAACAGACACATGAAAAAATGCTCCACATCACTTGCCATCAGGCAAAAACAAATCAAAACGACAATGAGATACCACCTCACACCAGTTAGAATGGTCAAAATTAACAAGGCAGGGGGCACCTGGGTGGCACAGTGGTTAAGCGTCTGCCTTCAGCTCAGGGCGTGATCCTGGCATTATGGGATCAAGCCCCACATCAGGCTCCTCCGTTATGAGCCTGCTTCTTCCTCTCCCACTCCCCCTGCTTGTGTTCCCTCTCTCGCTGGCTGTCTCTATCTCTCTGGAATAAATCACTAAAATCTTGAAAAAAATTAACAAGACAGGAAATTACAAAAAGTCAGAGAGGATGTGGAGAAAGGAGAACCATCTTACACTACTCGTGAGGATTCAAGCTGGTATAGCCACTTTTGAAAACAATATGGAGGTTCCTCAAGACGTTAAACACAGAGCTATCCTATGACCCACCAATTGCACTACTGGGTATCTACCGCATAGACACAGAGTAATGAAAAGAAGGGGGACCTGTATCCCAATGTTCATAGCAGCAATGTACATAATAGCCAAACTGAGGAAGGAGCCAAGATGTCCTTCAGCAGATGAATGGACAAAGAAGATGTGGTTCATCTACACAATGGAATATTACTCAGTCATCAGAAAGGATGAGTACCCACCATTTGCACCAACGTGGATGGACCAGGAGGGGATTATGCTAAGTGAAATTAAGTCAAGCAGAGAAAGACAATTATCATATGGTTTCACTCCTATGTGGAATGGAAGGAATAGCATGGAGGATATTAGAAGATGGAAGGGAAAAGTGAAGGGGGGGAATGAGAGGGGGAGATGAACCATGAGAGACTACTGACACTGGGAAACAATCTGAAGGTTGCAGAAAGGGAGGGGTAGCGGAATGGGTTATCCTGGTGATGGGTATTAAGGAGGGCACGTATTGGGGCGCCTGGGTGGCACAGCGGTAAAGCGTCTGCCTTCGGCTCAGGGTTATGGGATCGAGCCCCACATCAGGCTCCTCGCTGTGAGCCTGCTTCTTCCTCTCCCACTCCCCCTGCTTGTGTTCCATCTCTCGCTGGCTGTCTCTTTCTCTGTCGAATAAATAAATAAATTCTTTTAAAAAAAAAAAGGAGGGCACGTGTCATAATGAGCACTAGGTGTTATATGCAAACAATGAATCATGGAACACTACATCAAGAACAAATGAAGTACTCTAGGGTGACTAACATCATTTTAAAAATGAGGAAGATATGAAATCCACACAGGAAAACTGTCACTATTTGCAAATGACATGAAATCCCGAAAGATTCCACACACAAAAAAACTGTTAGAATAAAGAAATTCAAGAAAGCTGCAGGGTATAAAGTCGATATACAGAGACCTGCTGTCTTTATTTTTTTCAGATTTTATTTATTTATTTGACAGGAAGAGAAAAAGCACGAGCCGGGGGAGTGTCAGAAAGAGGGAAAAGCAGACCCTCGCTGAGCAGGGAGCCCAACACGGGGCTCGATCCCAGAACTCTGGGATCATGACCTGAGCTGAAGGCAGACGCTTCACCTATGGAGCCACACAGATGACCCAACTTCTTGCATTTCTGTATACTGATGACACACTTTCGCAAAGAGAAATTAAAAAGCAATGCCATTTACAATTGCATCAAAAAAAATCTAGGAATAAAAGTAACCAAGAATGAGAAAGACATAGTACACTCAACACATGGCAGAAAAGAAATGAAAAACCTGAGTGTCGAGGGGGGCAGAATGTATGGGTCAAAGATTTGGAAGGCAACACAAATGGAAGCTTACGCCATGCTCCTTAAATGGAAAAGTTAATTATGTGAACATGTCCATCGTACCCAAAGCAATCGACAGATGTGAGGAAATGCCTGTCTGAATTCCAGTGGCATTATTCGAGGAAATAGAAAACAGTCCTCAAACTTGAATGGAATCACAAAAGACCCCAAATCCCCAAAGCAAACTGGAGAAAGAAATGTGCAGTCAACACACACCTGGATTTCAAGCTAGATTACAAAGCTGTTGTCATCAAAACAGGATGGTACTGGCATAAACACAGACACCAGGTCAGTGGAACAGTAGAGAAAGCTCAGAAACTTACCCACACGTAGATGATCCTAACTTAGGACACAGCAGCAGAAGATATGCCATGAGGGAAGGACTGTGTCTTCAGTGAGCGGTAACAGGCAAACTGGACACTAAATGCAGAAGAATATAACTGGGTCACTTTCTTACACCACACACAAAATTTTTAATGGATGAATGATTTGAACATAAGACCTGAATCCATAAACCTCCAAGAAGACACAGGTACTAAGTCTCTCGACATTGGTATTGGCAAAGAGTCTTCAGATCGGACACCAAATGCAAAGCAACAAAAGCAAAAATAAACAAGTGGAACAACATCAAACTGAAATCTTCCAGATGGCAAAAGGAACCAGCAAAAACTTAAAAGGCCACTGACCCAATAAGAAAAAAATATCTGTGAATCATATGTGTGAGAAGAGGCTAATATCCAAAATACAGACAACACTCATACAAATCAAAACAAAAAAAACTGTGTAAAAAATGGGGTGAATATGTGAATAGATACTGTCCAAAGATGGCACACAGGTGCCAACAGACAGAAAAAGTTGTTCGGCATCACTAATCATCGTCAGGGAAACATCAGTCAAACCCACAATCGGCTATCCCCTCACAACTGTTGGAACAACAATTGTCCCAGAGACAGACACCAAGTGGGGTCAAGGGTGTGCAGACGAGGAGACACTGTGCACTGTTGGTGGGAATGGAAATTGGTGCAGCCACTGTGACAAAGGGTATGGAGGTTCCTGAAAAAATAAATGCAACTACCACATGACCCAGTAATGGCTCTACTGAGTATTGATTCGGAGAACACAAAAATACTGCCTCAAAAAGACAGATGCACTTCCACATTCACTACAGCATTATTCACAAGAACCAGACATGGAAACACAGACCTTGGGGGCCTTATGCCAAGTAACTCAGACACAGAAAGACCAATACCAGATGCTCTCATGTACATTCCAAGTGGAATAAACAAATACTGAACGCATAGATACTGAGAGCAGATTGGTAGGTGCCAGATTCGGGGATGGGGTGGTAGAAACGGGTGAAGGTGCTCAAACTCTCAATATTTGAGTGAGAAAATCCAACAGTCATGAAACGTTCTGTCCAGCATGGAGACTAAAACTAACCCCACAGCATGGGGTATAGGTTTCCCTGCTCTTTGAAAGTACAGGGCTTCTGAGAAACCTTGCACAGCAGAAATGGTGTCAAGAAGGAATGGCCATTAATTTACATGGAACAATTAGACAGTGTGCTCAGACACCAAAATTCCTTCTCTATGGCTTTTCTTAGGTCTCAGCACACAAGTTTCCAATGGAGGCCCAGCATAAATGAAGATAAAGCACAGCAGAGGCTCACAAACACAATTCAAAGTGCTGGTGGCTGGATGCGGAGAGCAGTTCCCAGCGGAAAGAGCTGGTTGGGGTGCACGACGCCTCTGTTGTGCTTCTCCCCAAAACAGATGCTGAACGCCATTCTCACTGTTCACCATTTTTCATAAGAGGGAAATCCTCTTCAGGTCTCTTCCTCTTACTGAAGCTGGGTAATAACATAGTTTTTTAAGAAAGCCCAGTGTCTTACTGTGAACGTTTAAAAAGTGGGGGATACATGTACTTGAGCATTGCTGAGGGAGGAGATGTGAAAGGTTCTCCCAGACACAAACCTCAGCAGATCCACCAGGAAAGGCACCTTCCTAAGCATGCGGAACACGGACTACCTCCTACCCCCCGAGAAACCCTCTCCTTCCCCTTGATCAGGAAAACTCCATAAAAGCTGGGAGTTACCCTAAATCCTCAGTTCTCCTGCTCCTAATACCTAACCCATCAGCAAATCCTGTGAGCTCCATCTTCAAAATGGACCCAGAACAGGTCTAACCACTCCATCTAAGGCCACCTGTCTGGTCCACAGTGCCTGAGTTCCTGGAAAAGCTTCGTCATTGACCTGCCTTGCCATCTTCAACCCTCTGTCATCTGTTCTCAACACTGTAGCCAGGATGGCCCACTGAAACAGCCTCTCATGGGGTTATAGCCCTTGAATGGCTTTCTGTCACCCTCTGTCACCTCTCTGAGCTCATGTCCTAAGCTGTCTCCTGTGGCCACAGGGCCTTCTTGCTGCTCCTGGACATACCTAGAATTCTCCTGCCCCAGAGCCTTTGCACATGCTTTCCCTTCTGTTTCGAATGCTCTTGATGTGTTCTCACTCACCTTCTGAGAAGTCTGAATTGGAGTGTCAGGGACAGAAGATGAGGCTGTGTGTGTTGGGTGAGGCTGGTGGCCCAGAAAAAGGTTCTCTGCCCGGTCTGCGCCTGTGCCTCACTTGTCCTCAGCCAGGAACTTGCACACAGCCCTCACCTGTCACAACTCTCACCCAGAAGACCCACAGCCACCCCTGGAGCCCACCCTGCCCACACCCTGCTGCAGAATGCATTCAGCTCTCCTCTGGGACCCCTGTCAGCTTTACCCAGACCTGGAACTCCCCCGTCTCCTGCAAAGGTCCTGGATTCCCCCTCTGCTTCCAAAATCACACTGGCGCAAGGCTTTCATGAGAAAGCTATAACGCTAACTAATGAAAGGTTCACACCTACTTTCCCCTTCTGTTGCCTTTCTCTCCACTTTCTGTCTTACCTGTGCAAACTGTAACATATCATGGAACATGAACATGCTCTGAGACCTGAATCTTTCATTGCAGCTTTCTGAGGACTCCTTATGTGATAAGCATCTAGTGTATCCTACAACAGGGTGTTCTACAACTCTCATCTATAGAATAGTACAGCCCAAATCACTACAATTTTACCTCACTCTTCATGAAGCAGAACACTTTTTCCTTTCTTCTCTTACTTAAATTCCAGTTAGTTCACATGCCATGGAATATTCGCTTCAGGGGTAAGATTTAGTGATTCCTCACCTGCATACAGAACCCGGTGCTCATCACAAGAGCCCTCCTTAATACCCCTCACCCATTGAACTCTTCCCCCCACGCCCCTGTCCTGCAGCAACACGCAGTTTGTTCTCAAAGGTTGAGTCTATTTCCTTGCTTGCTTCTCTCATCACCCCTCAACTCTGTTCATCTGTTTTCTTTCTGAAATTCCACAAGCGTGAGAGCATAGGATATTTGTCTTTCCTCACTGATTTTGCTTAGCTTAATACACTCTAGGTCCATCCACATCCTTGCAAATGGTAAGGTTTCATTCTTTTTGAAGCTGGGTCATATTCCATTTTATATATATATATATATATATATATATATATATATATATATATATATATATATATATATATATATATCCCACATCTGCTTTATCCATTCATCAGTGCATTGACTTTGGGATTCTGTCCATAGTTTGGCTACTGTGGACATTGCTGCTATAAACATCATGGTGCATGGACCCCCTTCGAATCTGCATTTTTGTATCCTTTGGGTAAATACCTAGGACAGGAATTGCTGGATCATGTGGTTGTTCAATGTTTAACTTTTTGAGGAACCCCCACACTGTTTCCCAGACTGGCTGCACCACTTTGCATTCCCACCAACAGGATGGGAGGGTTCCCCTTTAAGCAGAACATTATCTGCGGGCAATTTCATAAGAGGAAACAAAACTTCTGTGAGATGCACCGAGGGTGAGACAAGCAGTTGCAGACTTCACCCCAAGGCTCCTGACGCCAAGCCCCTTGAAGCCACCAGCATGCCACTATCCAAAAGAATTCCCAGACTCTCCTTATGACTCCACCACCAAAGAAACTACAGAGAGAATATGGCACCTCAAAATATCGAGATAATACATTTAGTAAAACTAGAAAGTCAAGCTCAACTTTTAAACAGGAACAGGCCGCTTTGGATAATTTTCAATTTTCCCTCCACCCTAATTTTAACTCTTCCGATGAAAAAACTAATCAATGATGAAACATCACCTTTGTCAAATGACATCATCCAAGTCTGTATCAGATGACAGAAGCCACCTAACTCTAGATACTGGCCAGTCAACCATATCTGAGGCCCAATTGAATAAACACTGTTAGATGAAGGAACAAATTAGATGTTACAAACAGGCACAGAGTGAATCTCACCTTCCCTTTCTAATAAAAGAGTGTTCCTAGGAAACAGATGGTCAAAATACATTTGTAAGCAATAAATGGACAGAAATTGTGATCTCCTGCAAAGTTCTACCAGGAGGGAAACTAAGTAATTCTTGCACCAAACCCAGAATGCTGACAGCTACTTCAATTTTACTTTGTGGCTCAACTAGAGGAAAGAGAAAAGCCCAGGAGGTTTTGGAATAATGAGAGGTTTTACCTCCAGCTCTGACATAGATAGAACATGTTGCCAAACATACCTGTGCTTTCTCTGAACACTGGCGTCCTGTGACAATCTGCCTCCCTGACTCCGATGCTGACGTTCAAAACCTCGGGTGTCTTGGAGCCAGAGCGGAGAAGTGCTGTCAGCTGGGGAGAAGAAGGCACCTCTGACCTATAGCCTGAACACCTGCTTCGGTTTCTGGGTGCAGGGGCAACACATACTTGTTGTTTATCAGTAATTATCTTTATTCTCAATAGAACAATGACCTTGCCTTTTCTGGAAAGCAGACTTACTCTTCTAAAGAAACCCTCAATTCGTCTATTCCCAATGCAACTAGAATGGGGTCTGGTTTACGCCCTCCTTCAGGCCCCCACCTGGAGGATTTTCCTGCATGATTCTAACAGCCAATTACCACTAACCTGGGGGCACACGGGGCATAATGCTGAAGTTGGGGGATGGCTCTGGGGCTTGCTACTGCCACACCTGTGCCTGGGGGACCAGGGCACACCCTGCTGAACTTGGGGTACTGCTGAAGATGCATCACCTGCACTGTGTCAGAGAACCGGGGGACACATCACTAAAGGTGGGGACTCTGTGAGGTCCTTACCCGCACTCTTCCAGGGGAACAGGGGAAACCCTGAAATTCTGCAACCAATCCCACAACAGCTCAGGTGATTGGGCGCCCTGGAGTTCACGGATATGGGGAATAAGGCCAGTTGAGGACATGGGGCAGAAGAGACTTTAAAGAGAAAAAGAAAACTCACCTGAGTTCCCACAATGAACCCTCTCCACGTGCCCTTCCAGAACCCTGCCTCCCACCTGGGGCGTACCCTACCCCCGGACCCCCCCACCCACGGTGCACGCTGCTCACTCAGCAGCCGCTACCTCCGCAGGGCAACTCTCTCTCTCCCAGTTCCCCTTCTTCTGCCCCAGGTTTGCACCCCACTGCAACTCTGGAACAGCCCACAGAGACGTAGCTCCACCCCCAAGTGGTGATTTGTCAGGGAGGGTGGTGCCCCAGCCCCTGGGCAGCCAGGCAACCCGCCCTCAAGCCCCTGGATCCCTGAAAGTGCAGGGTGTCCAAGAGGTGCCTCCTCTACCCAACACCCAGCACAGGCATAGGTGGGGTCCTGGGCCGTTCTCCCCCCACACACCTGGCCCCTTCCAGGGACCCCTCTAGCTGCAGACCACCCTCAGAGTCCTGCCCCTTCCCTTTCTGCACCAGCCCTCCCTGCTGGGGTGTGCCTGGTTCTGGGCAAGGTCAGTGGCTCTCAGACCCTCCAAGGCTTGGGCACTAGGAAATGCAATGATTTCATGCATTTTCAGTATGTACATGTCAGTATAACTTTAATCTTATGGGAGCCAAAGAGGTTCTTTATTTTTTCTTATCTTCATGTTGGCATTTTTGGTTATTGTTTTCTTCTCGAAACAGATGTACAACATGTGCTTGGGGCAGAAAGAGGGCCCATGTTTTGAGTTTTTGCCCAATCATTTTGAGCCAGGTAAAATGTTAAAGGATAGCTTCCCTGGGATCCCAGGATCAGGGCCCACAGATGATATAAGATAAAAATTACTTTCATCATTATAATTACTACTAAATGGAGGAATGTGAGACAAAAGCACCTTTCACAAGAGTACCAAGAAATCAAAATGATGCCCACAGAAGGCTACCTGCTCCATGGTCAGCACAGGTAACAGAAGTGTTCACAGTCTCTGGACTCCTGCCCTTCTCCTGCCCAAATCTCTGAAGCACACAGACCACTTAATATCAGAATTGTAGAACTGCTAGACACCTTAGTGATGTCTGGCACCATTCCCTTGGACTGCAGAATAAAACACAGTAGCTCGTTGTCACCAACTAATTTCAACATGAAGTGCCCCCTGGATGCACAAAGTTCTTTCTCTGCAAATGTTGACTAATGTAAGTCACAGTCATACCATATAAACACTACGAAGGCGGGGAGTCATCGTAGGGAAGGGAATATTTTAGCCATGTTCATAAGCATTGGCTCACTTTGTAGAACAGGCTGTGCTGAGTGTTTTTAAATACTATTTCAGACCTGTTTTACAGCACCCTCTGAACATACCAGAGCCTGAATGGACTAAAAATGATAGTTGGTTTCAGTAACTTAAATACCAGTAAAATATACTGTCTCTATTCCTAAGGATCTTTGAGTATCTTACGAAGAGGTCCAACACTGAGATAATGATCTTAATGATCACCATGGGCAGATGTGAAAAGGTCCGCTGAATTCATTCCAGTTGTCCACCTGACAAGGAAATCCTGATACTTGATAGGTTTCCAGATCGAGAAGACCAGAGATAAGAGGGAAATAGTACCCTGTATGGAACAACAAGGGATTTGGAGTCAATTTGGGGATCCCAGTTAGGTTTCTGACACTAAAATCCTCTGTGACTCATATCATCTGAGTCCCTGTCTAACCACCTGAACATGTGCCTAAAAATATCTACACCCTGTTTGAGAAGTTTAAGAGGCAGAATGCTACAATGAGCCAGTATGAGGTCTCTCAGGAACAGGTGCTCAGGAAGCCATAATTGCTATTGGGTCTATTTCTTTTCCAGGAGAAAGAACACATGTTGAATCCATATTCCTAATAGATGACTCACCAGATGATTTTCAAACCTGAAGGAAGGCCAAGAAGTCGCTCTTGTGTCATATTTCACTCAGAAAGCATGTTGTTGGACTGGTGAGGACGATACAATAGCAACGTCATCACTAAGAGTGGGGAGCTTTTATTTCCATACGGCCATGTTGACCCCCTTAGCTCAGAGCCACCAGAAAGGGCAGCTGGGGAGGGGGCACTGTCATCACTATGAGAGGGTAGCTTCCCATTTCCATATGGCCATGTTGACCCCCTTAGCTCAGGGCCACCAGAAAGGACTGCTGAGGGGGACCACAGGCCAAGGCTGCCAGGTGTGGCTGGGGCAGGCAGAACTCTGACTTAAGGTTCAACTCCTGTCTAGGTTATTATAATGCTCTTCACAAAGAAAGTGCCATTGTGTGTGAGCCCTCATGTAGAAAAGGTTCAGAATTTCCATTGAGATTCCCTCTCTGACCTTTAGGATATGTAGCAAAGTTCCATTTAATTTTTAAACATTGAAGGACTTCCTGGTTTTCTTTTCGCAATGACTGTGGCTCAATTCCCCTGTGGTCTAAGAATAGAATCTAGTTAATTTCAGGGTTTAACATTTGTAGACTTGATTCGTGGCCCCACCTATCATCTATTTGGGTAAAGAGTCTATGACCACTTGAAAATAATGTATTCTGCACTTATTATGGAATGTTCCCTATATGTCAATTAGGTCACATTTGTTACCAATGTTTTGTCTGCTTTTTCTGTCAGATATTCAGAAAGTAATATTAAAATCTTCAAACAATGCTGCTCTATTCAACATGGCATCGGAGAATCTACCAGTGTTAGAAGGCAAGAGAAACAAAAAGTATAAGAATTGAGGGGATAATTGTGACCATTCAGAGATAATATGATTGTGTACATAGAAAATCCAAACCAGTCTATAAATATCGTATTAGAATTAAAAATGCAATTTATAAATTTGAGATGGAATGTAGCTTCCCATTGGACAGTTTCTGAAAGAAAACGTAGAACCTGTCAATCTTGGGGTAGGACATAGGGTGCACTAACCATTTAAAAGAATTCAGTGGGACTTCATAAAAATGTGACATTTCTCGTTATCTTATGACCATAAGAAAATGAAAAAGTGAACTGCAGGCTGGGAAGTAAAGATTTGCAATACACACACTGACAAAGACTTGTCAATAAAGAATTCCTGCTCATCAACCATAAAATGTCTATTTATAAACGAATACTTAACAAAAGATTGACTGATGGCCAATAAAACAGGAAAGGGTACTCTACAGTATTATTTTCAGGAACAGCAATGCCTTTGCTAAAATGAAAACATACACAGAAACCAGTATTTCCTAGATGGATGAAAATTTCTAGGCATCATTCGGTCCTCTGAAGGCAGACAACTACCACACCCCTTCCTACACCACACAGGTTGCTTCCCAACCCCTACCATAAAAGAAGAAGTTGAGAAACATTTAGGACTAGTAGGAAATAGCAAAAATCACATGTGGGGATTATCCTGAAACACACTGATCACATAACCAGTGTAAGGAAGTGTAGGGAACTGACAGGGACAGAGACTCAAGAGGTACTTCTTTGGGAAATGCTGTCTGAAATCATCACACGTTGGTACCAGCTAATGAGGGCTCTGAGCATACCCTAGGGTTTGCTCACAAGGGTCTGCAACACCATCGCTGAGGACTGAAACGCTTCAAGACCTCAAAGCTTGCCTGATTGACTATTTGACTAAGAGATGCCCATGTTCTGAAAACAGATACCAACTCATTGAAAGGTTCACCTGGGCTCTCTCGGAGGCCCTACAAGAAGCTGAACCATTCACTGAAAATCAATTACACACACACACACACACACACACACACACACACACACACACACACATCTGTCATTTCAGCAAATACTTAAACATTCAAGGTTCTTCCTACCTTTTCTTTTTCACATTGATATTTATACTCACATGAAATGTTATCATTTCTAATGAACACTGATTTCAAAGTAGAGATCCATTGACGCAATATTCACAAAATGGAACTTCCCTGCTGTAATTTTCAATATAGCGTTTCTTAAAGTTCATGCATATTTTAGGTTATTGGTAACTTATACAGGAGAAGATCAGCATTGAAAAACTCTAAATACTGACAATGAGTTTTAAGCCTACAGAAAAAAAATTGTCCAATTTCATAGATAATAAGGAACCAAAGGGAAAGCATGGAAGCTGTAGTCAAATAATTTTACACATATGCATCCTCTATTATTATACTACTGAGGGGCATGTTTTATTACCACTATGCATGCATCAATTGTCTTCCACGTGCACCTGCACAGGTATAATGAATTACTACAGTAGAATGAAATGTCTGGGAACTACTTAGCGGCATCTATAATGAACAATGAAATTTCGATCTTATATTTGGTGAACTTCCACTGTCTGTCCCTTTAGACAATGGACCCTAAACAGAAGGGGGAATGAACCGCGAGAGACTATGGACACTGGGAAACAAACTGAGGGCTTCAGAGGGGAGAGGGGTGGGGGATTGGGATGGGCCAGTGATGGGTATTAAGGAAGGTACATATTGCATGGAGCACTGGGTGTTATAAGCAAATAAGGAATCACGGAACACTACATCAAAATCTAAGGAAATACTGTATAGTGACTAACATATCATAATAAAAAATTATTATTAGCAAAAAAATTAAAGGTAAAAAAAACAATACAGCTTTTTTGTTTCAAGAACAATCACAATTGAGAAAAAACTAACTTCCAATCACTAAAGCAAAACACAGACTAAGTTCCATTTCACTCCCCTTTATTCACATTCTCTGTGGGTTCTAAGCTATTTCCCTACTTCCTTTCCAGCTGAGCAGGGAGCCCGGGCTCGATCCCAGAACCCTGAGATCATAACCTGAGCCAAAGGCACATGCTGAACTGGCTGAGCCAGCCAGGAGCCCCAGCCATGTTTTTCTTAAGCAAAAGGACACTTTCTCACAATGCCTTCACATGACTTCACATGGTACTAGAGACCTGCATTTGCCTCTAGGAGGTTGCAGATGAAGGCAATTGCAAACTCTCACAGTGGTTTATCAAATACAATGACCTGCCTGGTGACAGTGAAACTCTTATGAGCCCACGAGAGGGTGCTGTGACACTCAGCTGTGGCTGGGCTGGTACATAGAACCAAATCCATTTCCCTGCCTGATGTGTGTGAGGAACAGTTGCCCCCACTGTGAATGAGACCCTGCCACTGAGCTGTCCAGAGATGGCCATCCTCAAGGAGGATGAGGATAAAGGACAATGCCTGAGGAGACCTCATCTGTGTCTTTTATCTTGTCATATTTTTGACATTGGACAAATCACTGCCTAGGAGTCCCCAACTACCTTAGTCTCATCTGTGAATGGCCAAGAGGTTTTACAAAACACTGAAGATTTTGACCTCACAAATGCCCACAACCGCTTACCATAGGGATTCAACATTAAGCAAAGATACTGTTCGTTGGAAGAGAGGTCCTGCCCACTGCTGTTTCTCACTTATATGCTCATCTTCCTTACCTCATGGTAACATAACCACCTTGATTCCTGCTTCCGTCTTCAGGAAGCCTGATGTGACTTGAAGGGCATTACCCTGACATCGTTCTTTCTTAGCAATAAGATGTGGACATTTCCCTAGTCCTACACACCCAAAGTTGAATCGGAGTCAGGATTGAGGAGGCTGATGAGAGTTGAAGTTGTTTTCCTGTACACGGTGGTTTATTACCAATAAGGATGGGTCAGAATCCTCGAAATTCCAGAACCTTTTCATTAATGCTTCCTACTCGTGAAAGATGATGTACATTGGTCTTTCCCTGTAAAGTGTGGTGACTCAGAAAAGTGCTTAGCCCTTTCGTCAGACTTCCACGACCACTTTGGGGCTGGCTTCCATATTCACAAAGGATGATGTTAGGGCTAAGAGGGTTCCTGTACACTGTTATTTTTTACAGATAAGTGTATGGCATTTTTGTTACATTGCCAGAGCCACTTAGCGCCGGGCTTGCCGGCCTCCTGGGGACGAACCCTAACCCAAGGTCGGCCCCCGATGGGCCCCTCCCAAGAGGCCTTGTGTCACAACGCCGGGGATTGGGGCCCTCGAGCCCAGCCCCGGAGTCAGCCTGCTGCCCCGCAGCAACCCGGGCTGTTAGGGGCACCGCCAGTCTTTCAGGGCGAGAGAACGTGCAGGGCCCTCCAAGCCCCCGGCGACCTTTGAAGGCCCCCGTGCCAAAACGCTTGGACCCACACTCCCTCTCGCCAGGGCCCTCACCTCGGCCTTCCCCTCTGCCTGCTGCAGAGCTGGCAGAATGGGCCTGCTGGACTCCTGGGGGCTAACACTTACCCTAAGTCGCCCCCGAGGGTCCCCTCCCAATGAGCCTGGCACCGCAATGCCATGGATTTGGGACCCCTGAGCCCCAGTGCTGTACTCACTCTGCCACCCCATAGGCACCGAGGGCACTAGAGGTGTGGGCAGTCATTCAGGAAGGGAGAACGGGCAGGGCCCTCCGATCCCCCTGCGACCTTTGAAGGCCCCCGGTGCAAAAACTCTGGCTCCCACGCTCCTGCCCGCCAGCGCCCTAACCTCGGCCCACCCCTCCACTCGCTGCAGAGCTGGCGGATCGGGCCTGCTGGCTTCCTGGGGGCTAACCCTATCCTTAGGTCGCCCCCTAGGGGCCCCTCCCAAGTGGCCTGGCGCCGCATATCAGGGATTGTGGACCCCCAAGTCCCAGCGCCGGGTGCACCCTGCCACCCCACCGCCACATGGGGAAATAGGGGCGTCGCCAGTCCTTCAGGGCGACAGAATGGGCAGCACACTCTGAGCCACCTGGGACCTTCGAAGGCACCCCGAGCCAAAGCCAAAATGCTCTGGCCCACTCTGCCACTCGCCAGCTACCTCACCTCGACCCACACCTCCATTCACCGCACATTGGGGAACGAGCCTGCCAGCCTCCTGCGGGCTAACCCTAACCCTAGGTCCGCCCCCGAGGGACCCGCCCAAGGGGCCTGGCGCCGCAATGGCGGGTATTAGGGACCCGCGAGCCCCAGCGCTGGACTCACCCTGCCGCCCCGCTGCCACCCGGGCTGCTAGGGGTGCCGCTGGTCATTCAGGGCGGGAGAACGGGCAGGGCCCTCCGAGCCCATGGCGGCCTTCGAAGGCCCCCCCATCCAAAACGCTTTTGCCCATGCTCCTGCTCCTCAGCGCCCTCACCTTGGCCCGCCCCTCTGCTCGCTGCAGAGCCGGTGGATGAGGCCTGCCCTCCTCCTGGAGGCTACCCATAACCCTAGGTGGGCCCGAGGGGCCCCTCCGAAGGGGCCTGACACCGCAATGCCTGAGATTGGGGACCCCCGAGCCCCAGCGCCGGACTCACCGTGTCGCCCCGCCGCCACCCGGGCCGCTAGGAGCACTGTCGGTCATTTAGGGAAGGAGAACGGGCAGATCCCTCCAAGCCCCTGGCAAAATTCGAAGACCCCCCGTGCCAAAACGCTTGGGCCCACGCTCCCGCTCGACAGCGCCCTCACCTCGGCCTGCCCCTCTGCTCGACAAACAGCCGGCAGATCGGGTCTGCCAGGCTCCTGGGGGCTAACAGTAATGCTTGGTCGGCCCCCTAGAGCCCATCCGAAGGTGCCTGGCACCCCAACGCCGAGGACTGGGGACCCCGAGCCCCAGCGCCAGACTCACCCTACCGCCCCTCCTCTAACCGGGCCGCTAGGGTAGCCGCCTGTCATTCAGGGCGGAAGAACGTGCAGGGCCCTCCGAGCCCCCAGCGACCTTCGAAGGCCCCCCGCACCAAAACGCTTGGGCCCACGCTCCTGCTCGCCAGCGCCCTCATTTTGGCCCACCCCTCCGCTCATTGCAGAGCGGGCGGATCGGGACTGCGGGCCTCCTGGGGGCAAACTCTAACCCTAGGTCGGCCCCCGAGGGGCCTATCCCAAATCGCCTATCGCCGCAACGCCTGGGATTGGGGACCCCCGAGCCCCAGCGCCAGACTCTACCCTGCTGCCCTGCCGCAACCCGGGCCACTAGGCGTGCTGCCGGTCTTTCAGGGCAGGAGAACGGGCAGGGCCTTCCGAGCCCCCGGCGACCTTCGAAGGCCGCCCGTGCCAGAACGCTTGGGCCCACGCTTCCGCTCGCCAGCGCCCTCACCTCGGCCCGCCCCTCCGGTCGCTGCACAGCCAGCGCATCGGGCCTGCCCGCCTCCTGGGGGCTAACACTACCCCTAGGGCGGCCTATTAGGGGCCCTTCCGAAGGGGTCTGGCGCCTCAGCGCCAGGGATTGGCGACCCCCGAGCCCAAGCCAGGACTCATTTTGCCGTCCCGCTGCCACCTGGGCTGCTAGGTGCGCCACCGGTCATTCAGGGCGGGAGAACGGGCAGGGCCCTCCGAGTCCCGGTGAACTTCTAAGGCCCCATGCGCCAAAATGCTTGGGCCCATGCTCCTGCTCACCAGCGCCCTGACCTCGGCCCGCCCCTCTGCTCACGCACAGCCAGCGGATCGGGCCTGCCAGCCTCCTGGGGGCTAACACTAACCCTAGGTTGGCCCCCGAGGGGAACCTCACAGGGGGCCTGGTGCAGCAACGCCAGGGATTGGGGACCCCCGAGCCCCAGTGCCGTACTCACCGGGCCGCCCTGCCACCACCCGGGCCGCTAAGGGCACTTCTGGCCATTCAGGGCGGGAGAACCGGCAGGGCCCTCCAATCCCTTGGCGACCTTCCAAGGCCCCCTGCGCCAAAATGCTTGGGCCCACGCTCCAGCTCCCGGCGCCTTCACCTCGGCCTGGCCCTCCGCTACCGCACAGCTGGTGGATCATGCCTGCCGGACTCCTGGGTGCTAACACTAACCCTAGGACGGCCCCAGAGGGGCCACTCCCAAGGGGCCTTGTGCTGCAATGCACGGCATTGGGGACCCCTACACCGCAGTGCCAGACTCACACTGCCACCCCGCCACCACACAGTTCGCTAGGGGCGCCTCCGGTCATTCAGGGCGGAAGAACGGGCAGGGCCCTCCGAGCCTCTAGTGAGGTTAAAAGCCCCCCCGCGCCAAAACGCTGCATACCATTCCCTCCCTTGCCAGCGCCCTCACCTCGGCCCACTCCTCCGCTCGCCGCACAGCCGGCGCATCGGTCCTGCTGGCCTACTGGGGTCTAACACTAACCCTAAACCCTAACCCATAACCTTAAACCCTAAACCTTAAACCATAATCCTAACACTAACCCTAACCCCTAACCCTTACCCTAACTGTAACCCTACCCTAAACCTAACGCTAAACCTTAATCCTTAAACCCTAAACCCTAACGTTAACACTAAACCCTAAACCCTAAGCCCTAACCCTAATCCCGAAACCCTAAAAATGAAACCCTAACCTTAACCACTAACCCCAAACCCCAAACACTAACCCTAAACTCTAACCCTACCCCGACCCCTACCATACCATTAACCCTACCCCTAACCTTACCCCTTCAGCTAACCCTACCCCTAACCTATAACCTAACCCTAAACCTAACCCTATCTCTTACCCTCACCTGTACTCTAACCCTAACTCTAACCCTAACCCTAACCCTAACCCTAACACGTACTCTAACCCATACCTTAACCCGTACCCTAACCTTAACTCTAAACTGTACCCTAATCCGTAACTTAAACCGTACTCTGACCCTAACCATAACCCTAACAAATACCCTAACCTGTACCCTAACATTACCCCTAAACCATAAACCCGGACTCTAACCCATACCCTAACTCGTACCATAACCCGTACCCTAACCCTACCCGTACCCTAACCCTAACCGGTACCCTAACCGTAACCCTAAACCCTAAACTGTAACCCGTAGCTTAACCCTAACCAGTACCCTTACCTTAACCTTAACCCATACCCTAACCCTAACCCTAACCCTAAACCGTAACCTAACCTGTACCATAACCCTAAACTGTACCCCAACCCTAACCCGTACCGTAACCCTAACCCGTACCCTAAACCGTACCCAAATCCATACGCCAACACTTAACCTAAATCGTACACTAACCCATACCCTAAACCGTACCCTAATGCGTACCCTAACCCGTACCCTAAACCTAACCCATACCCTAAACCTAACCCGTACTCCAATCCTAACCCTAACCCTAAACCCAAACCCTAAACCCTAACCCATACCCTAAACCCTAATATGTACCCTAACCCATAACCTCTATCCTGTAACCCCTAAACGCAACCCTAACCCGTGCCCTCTCCTTACCCTAACCCTAACCCCTACCCTCACACATACCCTAACTGTAACCCAAACACTAACCTTAACCCATACCCTAATCCGTACCCTAACCCTGGGGATTGGCTACCCCTGGACCCCACCACGGGACTCAGCTTGCCACCCCTCAGGAAACCATGCCCCTTGGGGTGCCACAGAACATCCCATGCAAGAGAACTGGTAGGGCCCCCTGAGCCCCCAGCGATCCTCGGCGGCCCCCTACACACCAACCCTGAGGCCCACGCTCATCCCGCCCCACGCCTTCCCTTCAGCTTGCCACCAAGCTCGTTGCAGAGCCAGCAGATCAGGCCTGCCGGGTTCCTGGGGCCTAGACCTGACCCTAGGTCGGCTGGGTAGGGCCCCTCCCCTGGGGCCCGGTGCCGCAGCCCCAGGGACTGGGGACACCTGAGCCCCACTTCAGGACAAAGCCTGCCAGCTCACAGGAAACCGAGCCCCTTGGGAGGCTGTAGAGCATTCAGGGCGGGAGAACCAGGAGGGCCCTCAGAGCCCCAGGCGAACTTCGGCGATCCCTAAACCCAACCTTGAAGCCCATGCTCACCCCACCCCGCACCCTCACCTCAGCCCGCGGCGGAGCTCGCCACATAGTGGGCAGATCTGGCCTGCGGGGTTCCTGGGCCCCAACCCTAACCCTAGTTCATCTATGGAGGGGCCCCTCCCCAGGAGCCTGGAGTCGCAGCTGCGGGGATTCGGGACACCTTAGCCACACAGCAGGAATCATTCTGCCACCGCGCAGGAAACCGTGCACCTTGGGAGGCCATAGAGCATTCAGGGTGGGAGAACCAGGAGAGCCCTCCTGAGCCACCAGCGAACTTCGGCGGCCTCCCATACCCCAACCCTGAGGCCCACGCTCACCCTCCCCACACCCTCACCTCAGCCCGTGTAGCTAGCCATACAGCCAGCAGATCGGGCCTGCGGGGCTCCTGGGGCCTAACCCTAGCCCTAGGTCAGCAGTGGGTGTGGGGGCCTCCCCAGGAGGCTTACACCGCAGCCCCAGGGAATTGGGATACCTGTGCCCCACCGCAGGACTCAGCTTGCCACCCGACAGGAAACCGTGCCGCTTGGGGCTCTACGGAGCCTACAGGACACGAGAACTTGGGGAGGCCCCCAGAGCCCATCCCCACCTTTGGCAGTCACCCGTGCCCCAACCCTGAGGCCCATGCTCATCCTCCCCCATGGCCTCCTCTCAGCCCTCCACAGAGCTCGCCGCACAGCCTGCAGTATGTCCCTGCCAGGCTCCTGTACCCTAAGCCTTACCCTAGGTTGGCCACCGATGGGTCCCTCCCCAGGGTCCTGGCACCCCACTCTGGGGGATTGGGGACACCCAAGCCCCACCGTAGGACTCAGCTTGCAGCCCACAGTAAACTGCACCATTTTGGGGAACAACAGAGCATTCAGGGCAAGAGAATTGGGGCAACCCCTGAGAGCCCCTTCTTGTGAACCCTGACATTTGTGGGCACTTCCGGATGAAACCCCAAGGCTCACACTCACCTGCGCTTGTGCCCTCATCTCACTCGCCCTGGGAGTCCTCTGAGCACTGGGCAGTTCGGACCTGCTGTCTCTTGAGGCCAAACCTAACCCTGGGTCCTCTGCTGAGGGTCCATCCCCAAATGCCTGCCTCCAAGGCACCAGGCATTGGGCTCACCTCTGCAGGACTAGAGGACTCAGCCTGCCCCACAGCAGGAAACTGTCCATTTGGGGCTGCAGCAAGCATTCACAGGAAAATCGGAGCCCCCCCTCAGCCCATCCCAGGCAACCCCCACTTTCAGAGATCTCCCCGGATACAATTAGTAGCTTCACACTGACCTTTAAACTTGCTCTCCAAGGAGATCTTTTGAAATTCTCCACACTTCCAACCGATGGCATCATCCAGCTTCAGTGCCTTACCCAGCTTTAGGTCTTGAGATGGATTAAAATGGGAAGTCATTTCACTGATGATGACGTAGTGGTGACCAAAAGATACATGCATAAATGCTTCATATCACTTGGCTTCAGGGAAATGCAAATCTAAACCCCTATAGATGCCATATCACACGAGGCCGAATACCTAAAAATAAGAAGACATGAAACTATACATGTTGGAGAGGATGTGGAGAAACGGGAACACTCTTACACCCCTGTACGAATGCAGTCTGGTACAGCCGCTCTTGAAAATGGTACGGAGTTTCCTCAAGAAGTTATAAATAAAGCTACCCTATGTCCCAGCAATTGCACTACTGGGTATTTACCCCAAAGAGACAGAGATAGTGAAGACGGGACACATGCACCACAGTGTTCATAGCAGCAATATCCATAATAGACAAATTGTGGCAGGAGTGCAGATGACCATGGATAAATGAATGGAGAAAGAAGATGTGGATCATATATATAATGGAATATTACTCAGACATCAGAAAGGATGAGTACTTACCATCACACCGACCTGGGTGGAGCTGGAGGGTATTATGCTGAGTGGAATAAGTCAATGAAAGAAAGGCAATGATCATATGCTTTCACTCCTATGTAGAATATCAGAAACAAGGAAGAAGACCATAGGGGAAGGAAGGGAAAATAGAATGGGAAGTCATTAGAGAGGGAGAAAACGCATGATGGACTATTAACTATCACAAGAAACTGATGATTGCTGGAAGAGAAGTTGGGGGGGGTGTAACTGGGTGAGTAGCATTAAGCAGGTCACACGATACAATGAGCACTGTGTGTTACACACGACTGAAAATTTATTGAAGACTACATCTGAAACTAATGATGTACTGTAAGTTGGCTAATTGAATTTAAATTAAAGAATCAGAGACCTCGAATAAACAATCCTAAACATTTGTATGGAACCACTAAAGATTCCGAACAGCCAGTGCAATGTGGAAAAGAAAAACAAAGCTGGAGGACTCACAATTTCAGATTTCAGGTTATACTACAAAGCTGCAGTCATCCTAACAAGACAGTACGGCACAAAAATAGACACAGCGACCAAAGGAACAGGATACAAGTTCAGACAGAAACCCACAATTATGTGGTCCATGAATCTTCCACAAAGCAAGCAACGATATCAAAAGGGAAAAGGACAGTCTCTACAACAAAAGGTGTTGGGAAAACTAGACAGCTACACACAAAAGAATGAAATTAGACTGCTTTCTTACACAATACAGACAAACACAAAACAGTTTCAAGACCTCAATATGAGACCTGAATCCATAAAAATCCTACAGGAGGGAAGACAATAACTTCTTGACATGGACCATACCAAAGTTTTTCTAGATTGTCTCCTGAGGCAAAGGAATGAAAGCAAAAATAAACTATTGGGAATACAGCAAAATAAAAAGTTTCCACACGGCAGAAGAACAATGAAAACGTAAAAATAATAAGACAACCTACTCAAAGGGAGAAGATGTTTGCAAAGATCATATGCAATAAAGGGATAGTGTCCAAAACATATACAACTGATACTACTCGACCCCCAAAAAACAAATAATCCAGTTAAAAAATAGGCAGAAGACATGGACAGACATTTCTCCAAAGAAGAAATACAAATGGCCAACAGTCCTGTGAAAAGATGTTCACCATCACCCATCATCAGGAAAATGTAAATCCAAAGGACAATGAGGTAATACCTCAAACCTGTCAGAATGGCTAACATCAAAAGCACAACAAAGAGCAGGTGTTGGGAGGATGTGGATAAAGGGGAATCCTCGCAAACTGTGGGTGGGAATGCAAACTGTGGTGGCCACCGTGGAAAACAGTATGAAGGTTCCTCAGAAAATTAAATATAGAACTACCCTACGATCCAACAATCACACCTACTCGTACTTACCCAAAGAATAGGAAAACAGTAACTTAAAAGGATACGTGCACCCCTATGTGTCTTGCACCGTTATTTACAATATCACAATATGGAAGCAACCCAAATGTCTGTAGAAAAATTGACAAATGAGATGATAGATGTGTGTATTCATAAACACACACACACACACACACACACAGAGACACACACACATACACACACACAATAGAGTATTACTCTGCTTGAAAAAGAATGAAACCTTGCCATTTGCAGCCACATGGATGGAGCTAGAGAGTATTATCCTAACTGAAATCAGTCAGTCAGAGAAAGATAAATCCCATACGATGTCACTCTAATGGGGAATATAAGAAACAAACAAAAATAAATAACTAAAAGAGAAAAAGGAGACACACCAAAATACAAACTCTTAAAAATAGGAAACAAACGGATGGTTACCAGAGAGGAAGTGGATAGAGGGATGAGTGAAATAGATGAAGGGGATTAAGAGGACGCTTTTCTTGATGACCACTGAGTAATATAGAGAATTACTGAATCACTCTATTGTACACCTGCAACGAATGTAACACTGTATGTTAGCTCTAGTGGAATTAAAATAAATTTTTAAAAAAAGATTTTTCTTTCAGGAACCTCTTTGAAAAAGCTTTTCCTGTGCAATGTGCATAAGCCCTACTTGGGAGGATTCACTCTACAATAATTATTCACTCCATGCCTCAAATTCAGATTTCACTGGGTTCTTACCGTGGATTCCAGCCCACGGGAGCCATGGTCCTTTTCTGTCCAGGCTCAGCACCTATACATTCAAGATTGGAAGTAGAGACACATGTCACTTCACAGTCCAGAAAGCTATTATTGTTTCTGTTTCAGTGTGAGAGAGTCACAGATTTTGGGACAGGTTTCAGAGCAGGTTTAGTATGGATCCTGGATCTCTACTTCAATGTTCATTGCCTGGATCCATTTGGCTAATAGGTTCCTTGTGGATGGGCTTGCTTCCAAGCACATACATAGAAAATGCAAAGGTGGGTGGGCTTGGTGCAGGACAGGAAGAAGACCAAAAACAGACAATGGTCCGAACCATCCCCTGATCCAGGAACTGCTACGGGAGAGGGTACGGGAGGTAGAATCCATGCGAAAATCCACGGTCACCAGCTGAACACAGGAGGCACAGGTCAAGGGATCTGGAGATGCAGGGGTTGAAGGCTGCTCTGAGCTACCTCTGGGAGGAAGGGAGGGAAGGAATGAGAAGGAGACACTGCCTGCCCCTGGCCCATGCCAGCTGCCCACCAACACGCATCAGTCTATGAGCTGACACAGCCTGGGCTCAGTATGGGCTGGCTCGGGTCCCTCAGTCCTCAGTGGGACAGCTGGCCCCAGGTCTCAGAGACATGCTGAGGGAGATGAGAGGGAAAGCTGCCCTGCCCAGGTCATCCCCTTCTTGAGCAGACAGCCCTTCAGAACTGCTAAAAAAAACCCACTAACGGGGTTGAAAGACATGCCATGTATGAACTAAGGCATAGAGATATGTAAAACAACATTCATTTTTAAGTTCAGAGCTGTCATCTCAGGAAGTAGGGAGAGTAGGCCCCTGAGCAGGAGGTGGCAGCATGGAGCCGGCCCAATAGTGCCATGGGAGCAGTGCCCACAGCTACACTGACTGGGTGCCTTCTGTGCCCGGTGTGGCTGACTTCAGTGTGCTCCAGACTAGTCCTGACCACAAGTCTAGGAAGTGTGCACCACCCCCGGGCTCCTCTCCCCTTGCAGCTGCTAGGAATCACGGTCACAGACCCTGGTCAGCTTTCATGGAAACCAAGCAGTGGCTACCCCACATGCTGCACCTCTGGTGGTGGTCCAGTGCGACCCTCGTGCCTGGCCAGACACTGATGTCTACCTGTCTCCACACAAATCCACAGACAGGAGGGTGTCCCTGAATTCCACAGCACCTGATGAGACAGATCCACAGAACCCAACACCCAGTGGGTCACTCGGGACCTCACCTATGGTCATGGAGCTCACCATACCCTATTTCTGTCACTTCCCACAGAAAGCCTGTTTCTGATCCCCCACAATACCATACATCCTGGTTGCTGACCTGGGGTCATGCCATGAACCCACATGGCACTGTTCTTTAAGTGAAGGCTATGCCTACACCTCCTAGAAAATATTTCTAATGAAGTACAAGTCCATCAGGACTATGGTGTGAACGGTAGCACACAGCCTGCATGGTAGTAGTCAGTAATTATAACAAGGGTGAACACCACCCCCCGTCTCACAAAACCTTCCTCAGTCCCAAAGAACTCATGGTCTGCCCTCAGAAAACCCTCCAGGAAACAAACCTTTCATCTGAATGCTCTCTTCGCCTTCTGCTTCAAATCTTGTCCAACCACAATGATATGAAACTAGAAATCAGTCTCAAGAAAAAAATGAGACAGTCAAAAATAGGTGGAGATTTTTGGGGCCTGGGTGGCTCAGTCGCTAAGGATCTGCTTTCAGCTCAGGTCGTGATCCCAGGATCCTGGGTTCTAGCCCCGAATCAGGCTCCTTGCTAAGTGGGAAGCTCGCATCTCCCTCTCCCACCACCCTGCTTGCGTTCCCTCTCTCGCTGTCTCACTCTCTGTCAGATACTTAAATAATCTTAAAAAAATATGTGGAGATTTAACAACATGCTACAGAACAACCAACAGTCAAAGAAGAAATAAAAAAAATTTTAGAAGTACCTTGACACTGATGAAAAAGACAACCTACAAAAACCTATGGGATGCAGCAAAAGTAGTTTTATGGGGGACATTCATAGAAACTCAAGTCTTCATCAATCCATATGATGCACTCCAATAAACAACCTGATTTATTTGGTAAAGAAGTAGAAAAAAAAAACAACAAACAAAGCCCCAAATTAGTAGAAATAAGAAAATAACAAAAAGGAATGCATAAATAAATCCATCGGAGACTAAAAAGACAAAAAAGAAAACAATGAAAATGAGAGCTGTCTTTTTTAGAAAGATAAACAAAACTGAAAAACTTAGCTAGACTCACCAAGAAAGACAGAGGACTCGAATACAATCAGGAAAGAAAGATAATGGATTCCTGTCTCATATCAAAATCAAAAGAACTCTTCAACCTTGGACACAACAACTTCTTGCAAGCCACGTCTCTAAAGGCAAAGGAAATAAAAGCAAAAATGAACTATTGGCACTTCATCAGGGTAAAAAGATTCTGCTCGGCAAAGCAAACGATCAACAAAACAAAAAAGGCAACCTATGGAATCGAAGAAGATATCTTCAAATGATATTACAGATAAAGGGCTGGTATCCAAGATCTATAAAGAACTCCTCAAACTCAACACCCAAAAAATGGGCAGAAGACACAAGGAGATAAAATGGCCAACAGACACATGAAAAAATGCTCCACATCACTTGCCATCAGGCAAATACAAATCAAAACGACAATGAGATACCACCTTACACCAGTTAGAATGGTTAAAATTAATAAGGCAGGGGGCACCTGGGTGGCACAGTAGTTAAGCGTCTGCCTTCCGCTCAGGGCATGATCCTGGCATTATGGGATCGAGCCCCACATCAGGCTCCTCCGTTATGAGCCTGCTTCTTCCTCTCCCACTCCCCCTGCTTGTGTTCCCTCTCTCGCTGGCTGTCTCTATCTCTGTGGAATAAATCAATAAAATCTTGGAAAAAAATTAGCAAGACAGGAAATTACAAAAAGTCAGAGGATGTGGAGAAAGGGGAGCCCTCTTACAGTACTTGTGAGAATTCAAGCTGGTACAGCCACTTTTGAAAACAATATGGAGGTTCCTCAAGACATTAAACACTGAGCTATCCTACGACCCACCAATTGCACTACTGGGTATTTACCCCATAGACACAGAGTAATGAAAGGAAGGGGCACCTGTATCCCAATGTTCATAGCAGCAATGTCCATAATAGCCAAACTGTGGAAGGAGCCAAGATGTCCTTCAGCAGATGAATGGACAAAGAAGATGTGGTTCATCTATACAATGGAATATTACTCAGTCATCAGAAAGGATGAATACTCCCCATTGCACCAACGTGGATGGACCAGGAGGGGATTATGCTACGTGAAATTAAGTCAAGCAGAGAAAGACAATTATCATATGGTTTCAATCCTATGTGGAATGGAAGGAATAGCATGGAGGACATTAGAAGAAGGAAGGGAAAGTGAAGGGGGGAATGAGAGGGGGAGATGAACCATGAGAGACTACTGACACTGGGAAACAATCTGAAGGTTGCAGAAAGGGAGGGGAAGGGGAATGGTTTATCCTGGTGATGGGTATTAAGGAGGGCACGTGTTGGGGCGTCTGAGTGGCACAGCAGTTAAGCGTCTGCCTTCGGCTCAGGGCGTGATCCCGGCGTTATGGGATTGAGACCCACAACAGGCTCCTCCGCTGTGAGCCTGCTTCTTCCTTTCCCACTCCCCTGCTTGTGTTCCTTCTCTCGCTGGCTGTCTCTATCTCTGTCGAATAAATAAATAAATTCTTTAAAAAAAAAAAAGGAGGGCACATGTCATAAAGAGCACTAGGTGTTATATGCAAACAATGAATCATGGAACACTACATCAAAAACAAACGAAGTACTGTAGGGTGAATAACAATTTTAAAGAAAGAGAAAGATATTAAATCCATAAGGAAACTGTCACAATTTGCAAATGACAGGAAATCCGGAAAGATTCCACAAAAAAAAAAAAAAAACAGTTAGAATAAACAAATTCAAGAAAGCTGCAGGATATAAAGTCAATATACAGAGATCTGTTGTCTTTATTTTTTTTCAGATTTTATTTATTTATTTGACAGGAAGAGAAAAAGCACGAGCACGGGGAGTGTCAGAAAGAGGGAAAAGCAGACCCTCGCTAAGCGGTTAGCACAACACGGGGCTCGATCCCAGAACTCTGGGATCATGACCTGAGCTGAAGGTAGATGCTTCACTTATGGAGCCACCCAGATGACCCAACTTCTTGCATTTCTGTATACTGATGACACACTTTCGCAAAGAGAAATTAAAAAAGCACCGCCATTTACAAGTGCATAAAAAAATCTAGAAATAAAAGTAACGAAGAATGAGAAAGACATAGTACACTCAACATATGGCAGAAAAGAAATGAAAAACATGAGTGTCAAGGGGGGCAGAATGTATGGGTCAAAGATTTGGAAGGCAACACAAACAAATGGTAGCATATGCCATGCTCCTTAACTGGAAGAGTTAATTATGTGAACATGTCCGTCGTACCTAAAGCAATCGACAGATGTGAGGAAATGCCTGTCTGAATTCCAGTGGCATTATTCGAGGAAATAGAAAACAGTGTTCAAACTTGTATGGAATCACAAAAGACCCAAAATACCCAAACAAACCTGGAGAAAGAAAGGTGCAGTCAACACACACCTGGATTTCAACCTAGATTACAGAGCTGTTGTCATCAAAACAGGATGGTACTGGCATAAACACAGACACCAGGTCAGTGGAACCGAACAGAAAGCTCAGAAACTTACCCACACGTAGATGATCCTAACTTACGACGCAGCAGCAGAAGATATGCCATGAGGGAAGGACTGTCTCTTCAGTGAGCGGTAACAGGCAAACTGGACACTAAATGCAGAAGAATACAACTGGGTCACTTTCTTACACCACACACAAAATTTTTAATGGATGAATGATTTGAACATAAGACCTGAATCCATAAACCTCCAAGAAGACACAGGTACTAAGTCTCTCGACATTGGTTTTGGCAAAGAGTCTTCAGATCAGACACCAACTGCAAAGGCAACAAAAGCACAAATAAACAAGTGGAACAACATCAAACTGAAATCTTCCACACGACAAAAGAAACCATCAAAAACTTAAAAGGCCACTGACCCAATAAGAAAAAAATATCTGTGAATCATATGTGTGAGAAGAGGCTAATATCCAAAATACACACAACACTCATACAAATCAAAACAAACAAACAAAAAGCTATATAAAAAAAAATGGGAGGAATATGTGAATAAATACTTTCCAAAGATGGCACACAGGTGCCAACAGACAGAAAAAGTTGTTCGACATCACTCATCATCGTCAGGGAAACATCAGTCAAACCCACAATCGGCTATCCTCTCACAACTGTTGGAAAAGCAATTGTCCCAGAGACAGACACCAGGTGGGGTCAAGGGTGTGCAGACGAGGAGACACTGTGCACTGTTGGTGGGAATGGAAATTGGTGCAGCCACTGTGACAAACGGTATGGAGGTTCCTGAAAAAATAAATGCAACTACCCCATGACCCAGTAATGGCTCTACTGAGAATTGATTGGAAGAACACAAAAATGCTGCCTCAAAAAGACAGATGCACTCCCACATTCACTGCAGCATTATTCACAAGAACTAGACATGGAAACACAGACCTTGGGGGCCTTATGCCAAGTAACTCAGACACAGAAAGACCAATACCAGATGCTCTCATGTACATTCCACGTGGAATAAACAAATACTGAACGCATAGATACTGAGAGCAGATTGGTAGGTGCCAGATTCGGGGATGGGGTGGTAGAAACGGGTGAAGGTGGTCAAAGTCTCAATGTTTGAGTGAGAAAATCCGACAGTCATGAAATGTTCTGTCCAGCATGGAGACTAAAACTAACCCCACAGCATGGGGTATAGGTTTCCCTGCTCTTTGAAAGTACAGGGCTTCTGAGAAACCATGCACAGCAGAAATGGTGTCAAGAAGGAATGACCATTAATTTACACAAACAATTAGACAGTGTGCTCAGACTCCAAAATTCCTTCTCTTTGGCTTTTCTTAGGCCTCAGCACACAAGTTTCTAACTGAGGCCCAGCATAAATGAAGATAAAGCACTGCAGAGGCTCACAGACACCATTCAAAGTGCTGGTGTCTGGATACGGAGAGCGGTTCCCAGGGGAAGGAGCTGGTTGGGGTGCACACCGCCTCTGTCGTGCTTCTCCCCAAAACAGATGCTGAACACGATTCTCACTGTTCACCTTTTTTCATAAGAGGGAAATCCTCTTCAGGTCTCTTCCTCTTACTGAAGCGGGGTAATAACGTAATTCTTTCAAGAAAGCCCAGGGTCTTACTGTGAACGTTTAAAAAGTGGGGTATATTTTTACTTGAGCATTGCTGAGGGAGGAGATGTGAAAGGTTCTCCCAGACACAAACCTCAGCAGATCCACCAGGAAAGGCACCTTCCTAAGCATGCGGAACACGGACTACCTCCTACCCCCCGAGAAACCCTCTCCTTCCCCTTGATCAGGACAACCCACAACAGCTGGGAGTTACCCCAACTCCTCCGTTCTCCTGCTCCTAATAGCTAACTCATCAGCAAATCCTGTGAGCTCCATCTTCAAAATGGACCCAGCATAGGTCTAACCACTCCATCCAAGGCCACCTGTCTGGTCCACAGTGCCTGAGTTCCTGGAAAAGCTTCGTCATTGACCTGCCTTGCCATCTTCAACCCTCTGTCATCTGTTCTCAACACTGTAGCCAGGATGGCCCACTGAAACAGCCACTCAAGGGGTTATAGCCCTGGAATAGCTTTCTATCACCCTCTGTCACCTCTCTGAGCTCATGTCCTAAGCTGTCTCCTGTGGCCACAGGGCCATCTTGCTGCTCCTGGACATACCTGGAATTCTCCTGCCCCAGAGCCTTTGCACATGCTTTCACTTCTGTTTTGAATGCTCTTGATGTGTTCTCACTCACATTTGGAGAAGTCTTAATTGGAGTGACAGGGACAGAAGATGAGGCTGTGTGTGTTGGGTGAGGCTGGTGGCCCAGAAGAAGGTTCTCTGCCAGCTCTCTGCCTGTGCCTCACTTGTCCTCAGCTAGGAACTTGCACACAGCCCTCACCTTTCACAACTCTCACCCAGGAAACCCACAGCCACCCCTGGAGCCCACACTGCCCACACCCTGCTGCAGAATGCATTCAGGTCTCCTCTGGGACCCCTATCAGCTTTACCGAGGCCTGGAACTCCCCTTTCTCCTGCAAAGCTCCCGGATTCCTCCTCTTCTTCCAAAATCACACTGGCACAAGGCTTTCATGAGAAAGCTATAACGCTAACTAATGAAAGGTTCACACCTACTTTCCCCTTCTGTTGCCATTCTCTACACCTTCTTTCCTACCTGTGCAAACTGTAACATATCAGTGGAACACGAACATGCTCTGAGAGCTGAATCTTTCATTGCAGCTTTCTGAGGACTCCTGTGTGATAAGCAACTAGTGTATCCTACAACAGGGTGTTTTACATCTATCCTCTATAGAATAGTACAGCCCAAATCACTACAATTTTACCTCATTCTTCATGAAGCAGAACACTTTTAGCTTTCTTCTTTTACTTAAAATCCAGTTAGTTCACATGCCATGGAATATTCGCTTCAGGGGTCAGATTTAGTGATTCCTCACCTGCATACAGTACCCGGTGCTCATCACAAGTACCCTCCTTAATACCCCTCACCCATTTAACTCTTCCCCCCACAACCTTGTCCTGCAGCAACACTCAGTTTGTTCTCCAAGTTTGAGTGTATTTCCTTGTTTGTCTCTCTCATCACCCTCAACTCTGTTCATCTATTTTCTTTCTGAAATTCCACAAGTGTGAGAGCATAGGATATTTGTCTTTCCTCAATGATTTTGCTTAGGTTAATATACTCCAGATCCATCCACATCCTTGCAAATGGTAAGATTTCATTCTTTTTGAAGCTCGGTCATATTCCATTATATATATATATATATATATATATATATATATATATATATCCCTCATCTGCTTTATCCATTCATCAGTGCATGGACTTTGGGATTCTCTCCATAGTTTGGCTACTGTGGACATTGCTGCTATAAATATCATGGTGCATGGACCCCTTTCGAATCTGCATTTCTGTATCCTTTGGGTAAATTCCTAGGAGAGCAATTGCTGGATCATGTGGTTGTTCAATGTTTAACTTTTTGAGGAACCCCCACACTGTTTCCCAGACTGGCAGCACCACTTTGCATTCCCACCAAAAGGATGGGAAGGTTCCCCTTTAAGCAGAACTTTATCTGTCGCAATTTCATAAGAGGAAACAAAACCTCTGGGAGATGCACCCAGGGTCAGGCAAGCAGTTGCAGACTTCACCCCAAGGCTCCTGATGCCAAGCCCCCTGAAGCCACCAGCATGCCACTATCCAAAAGAATTCCCAGACTCTCCTTCTGACTCCACCACCAAAGAAACTACAGAGAGAATATGGTACCTCAAAATATCGAGATAATACATTTAGTAAAACTAGAAAGTCAAGCTCAACTATTAAACAGGAACAGGCCGCTTTGCATAATTTTGAATTTTCTCTCCACCCTAATTTTAGCTCTTCTGATGAATAAACTAATCAATGAAGAAACATCACCTTTGTCAAATGACATCATCCAAGTCTGTATCAGATGAAAAAAAGCCACCTAACTCTAGACGCTGGCCACTCTACCATATCTTAGGCCTAGTTGAATAAACACTGTTAGATGAAGGAACAAATTAGATGTTACAAACAGGCACAGAGTGAATCTCACCTTCCCTTTCTAATAAAAGAGGGTTCCTAGGAAACACATGGTCAAAATACATTTGTAAGCAATAAATGGACAGAGAAATTGTGATCTCCTGCAAAGTTCTACCTGCAGGGAAACTAAGAAATTCTTGCACCAAACCCAGAATGCTGACAGCTACTTCAATTTTACTTTGTGGCTCAACTAGAGAAAAGAGAAAAGCCCAGGAGGTTTTGGGGTAATGAGAGGTTTACCTCCAGCGCTGACATAGATAGGACATTTTACCAAACATACCTGTGCTTTCTCTGAACACCGGCGTCCTGTGACAAGCTGCCTCGCTGACTCCGATGCTGACGTTCAAAACCTCGGGTCTCATGGAGCCA
Source organism: Ursus arctos (assembly GCF_023065955.2). Lineage (NCBI taxonomy): Eukaryota > Metazoa > Chordata > Mammalia > Carnivora > Ursidae > Ursus > Ursus arctos. The sequence continues at coordinate 413,825 of NW_026622986.1, forward strand.
GAGCAGAGAAGTGCTGTTAGCTGGGGAGAAGAATGCACATCTGACATAAAGCCTGCACACCTGCTTCGGTTTCTGGGTGAAGGGGCAACACATACTTGTTGTTTAGCAGTAATTATCTTCATTCTTAATAGACCAATGACCTTGCCTGTTCTGGAAAGCAGACTTACACTTCTTAAGAAACCCTCAATTCGTCTATTCCCAATGCAACTAGAGTGTAACATTTATTTCTCACTTAAATAGAAAACACTGTTATTTTCGACATTGTGTGAATGAACTTTTAAAAACATTTTAGAGAGAAAGGAAGAGACCTTTATTCAAACCCAAGTCATGATAGCTGCCTGGGAGACACAATCTCCACCAAGAAGGGAGTGATCCGGGGAAGGAACATTTGGGGCAGGCTTATATATTTTTTTCTGTATTGTTTTACGTACAGAGTTACACACCACAATGAGGATCTTCTTAGATTCCAGAAAGTGACAGACTCTTTCTTATGTTTTCAGTGTGTACATGTCAGTATGACTTTAATCTTATGGGAGCCAAAGAGGTTCTTTATTTTTTCTTATATTTATGTTGGCATTTTTTGGTTATTGTTTTCTTCTCGAAGCAGATGTACAACATGTGCTTGGGGCAGAAATAGGGCCCATGCTTTGAGGTGTTGCCCAGTCATTTTGAGCCGGGTAAAATGTTAAAGGATAGCTTCCCTGGGATCCCAGGATCAGGGCCCACAGATGATATAAGATAAAAATTCCCTTTATCATTATAATTACTCCTAAATGGAGGAATTTGAGACAAAAGCACGTTTCACAAGAATACCAAGAAATCAAAACAATGCCCACAGAAGGCTGCCTCCTCCATGGTCAGCACAGGTAACAGAAGTGTTCACAGTCTCTGGACTCCTGCCCTTCTCCTGCCCAAATCTCTGAAGCACACAGACCACTTAATATCAGAATTGTAGAACTGCTAGACACCTTAGTGATGTCTGGCACCATTCCCTTGGACTGCAGAATAAAACACAGTAGCTCGTTGTCACAAACTAATTTCAACATGAAGTGCCCCCTGGATGCACTAAGTTCTTTCTCTGCAAATGTTGACTAATGTAAGTCACAGTCATACCATATAAACACTACGATGGCTGGGGAGTTATCGTAGGTAAGGGAATATTTTAGCCATGTTTATAAGCATTGGCTCACTTTGTAGAACCGGCTGAGCTGAGTGTTTTTAAATACTATTTCAGACCTGTTTTACAGCACCCTCTGAACATATCCGAGCCTGAATCGACTAAAAAAGATAGTTGGTTTCAGTAACTTTAATACCAGAAAAATATTATACTGTCTCTATTCCTAAGGATCTTTGATTATATTACCCAGAGGTCCTCCACTGAGATAATGATCTTAATGTTCACCATGGGCAGATGTGAAAAGGCCCGCTGAATTCGTTCCAGTTTTCCACATGACAAGAAAATCCTGATACTTGATAGGTTTCCAGATTGAGAAGACCAGAGATAAGAGGGAAATAGTACCCTGTATGGAACAACAAGGGATTTGGAGTCAATTTGGGGATCCCACTTAGGTTTCTGACACTAAAATCCTCTGTGACTCATATCATCTGAGTCCCTGTCTAACCACCTGAACATGTGCCTAAAAATATCTACACCCTAGTTTGAAGTTTAAGAGGCAGAATGCTACAAAGACCCAATATGATGTCTCTCAGGAACAGGTGTTCAAAGCAATAATTGCTATTGGGTCTATTTCTTTTCCAGAAGAAAGAACACATGTTGAATCCATATTTCTCATAGATGACTCACCAGATGATTTTCAAACCTGAAGGAAGGCCAAGAAGTCGCTCTTGTGTCATATTTCACTCAGAAATCATGTTGTTGGACTGGTGAGGACGATACGATAGCAGCATCATCACTAAGAGTGGGGAGCTTCTAATTTCCATACGGCCATGTTGACCCCCTTAGCTCAGAGCCACCAGAAAGGGCAGCTGAGGAGGGGGCACCGCCATCACTATGAGTGGGGAGCTTCCCATTTCCATATGGCCATGATGACCCCCTTAGCTCAGGGCCACCAGAAAGGACAGCTGAGGGGGACCACAGGCCAAGGCTGCCAGGTGTGGCTGGGGCAGGCAGAACTCTGACTTAAGGCTCAACTCCTGTCTAGGTTATTATAATGCTCTTCACAAAGAAAGTGCCATTGTGTGTGAGCCCTCATGTAGAAAAGGTTCAGAATTTCCATTGAGATTCGCTCTCTGAACTTTAGGATATGTAGCAAAGTTCCATTTAATTTTTAAACATTGAAGGACTTCCTGGTTTTCTTTTCGCAATGACTGTGGCTCAATTCCCCTGTGGTCTAAGAATAGAATCTAGTTAATTTCAGGGTTTAACATATGTAGACTTGACTCGTGGCCCCACCTATCATCTATTTGGGTAAAGAGTCTATGACCACTTGAAAATAATGTATTCTGCACTTATTATGGAATGTTCCCTATATGTCAATTAGGTCACATTTTTACCAATGTTTTGTCTGCTTTTTCTGTCAGATATTGAGAAAGGTATATTAAAATCTTCAAACAATGCTGCTCTATTCAAAGTGGCATCGGAGAATCTACCAGTGTTAGAAGGCAAGAGAAACAAAAAGTATAAGAATTGAGGGGATAATTGTGACTATTCACAGATAATACGATTGTGTACATAGAAAATCTAAAACAGTCTATAAATACCCTATTAGAATTAAAAATGCAATTTATAAATTTGAGATGGATTGTAGCTTCCCATTGGACAGTTTCTGAAAGAAAACGTAGAACCTGTCAATCTTGGGGTAGGACATAGGGTGCACTAACCATTTAAAAGAATTCAGTGGGACTTCATAAAAATGTGATATTTCTCCTTATCTTATGACCATAAGAAAATGAAAAAGTGAACTGCCGTCTGGGAAGTAAAGATTTGCAATACACACACTGACAAAGACTTGTCAATAAAGAAAAACTGCTCATCAACCATAAAAGTCTATTTATAAACAAATACTTCACAAAAGATTGACTGATGGCCAATAAGAACAGGAAAGGGTGCTCTACAGTATTATTTTCAGGAACAGCAAGGCCTTTCCTAAAATGAAAACACACACAAACCAGTATTCCCTAGATGGATGACGTCCTTATTTCTGAGGACAGCTTGAAGAACAGACTAGCATCAAAGTAAAGTGATGGAATTCCTGACACTCAGAGGATAGACAATTGACCTCAAAATACAGTACAATTTCTAGGCATCGTTCAGTCCTCTGAAGGCAGACTACTGCCACACCCCTTCCTACACGACACACAGGTTGCTTCCCTACCCCTACCATAAAAGAAGAAGATGAGAAACAGATAGGACTAGTGGGAAATAGCAAAAATCACATGTGGGGATTATCCTGAAACACACTGGTCACATAACTAATGTAAGGAAGTGTAGGGAATTGACAAGGACAGAGACTCAAGCGGTACTTCTTTAGGAAATGCTGTCTGAAATCGTCACACATTGGTACCTGTTTATGAGGGCTCTGAGCATACCCTAGGGTTTGCTCACAAGGGTCTGCAACACCATCGCTGAGGACTGAAACTCTTCAAGAACTCAAAGCTTGCCTGATTGACTATTGGACTAAGAGATTCCCATGTTCTGAAAACAGATACCAACTAATTGAAAGGTTCACCTGGGCTCTCTTGGAGGCCCTACAAGAAGCTGAACCATTCACTGAAAATCAATTACACACACACACACACACACACACACGGGCACACACACACACACACACACACACCTGTCATTTCACCAATTACTTAAACATTCAAGGTTGTTCCTACATTTTCTTTTTCACATTGATATTTATTCTCACATGAAATGTCATCATTTCTAATGAACACTGATGTCAAAATAGAGATCCATTGACACAATATTCACAAAATGGAACTTCCCTGCTGTAATTTTCAATATAGCGTTTTTTAAAGTTCATGCATATTTTAGGTTTTTGGTAACTTATGCAGGTGAAGATCAGCATTGAAAAACTCTAAATACTGACAATGAGTTTTAAGCCTAGAGAACAAAAATTGTCCAATTTCATAGATAATAAGGAACCAAAGGGAAAGCATGGAAGCTGTAGTCGAATAATTTTACACATATGCATCCTCTATTATTCTACTACTGAGGGGCATGTTTTATTACCGCTATGCATGCATCAATTGTCTTCCACGTGCACCTGCACAGGTATAATGAATTACTACAGTAGAATGAAATGTCTGGGAACTACTTGGCAGGATCTATAATGAACAATTAAATTTCGATCTTATATTTGTGAACTTCCACTGTCTGCCCCTTTAGACAATGGACCCTAAACAGAAGGGGGAATGAACCATGAGAGAGTATGGACTCTGGGAAACAAACTGAGGGCTTCAGAGGGGAGAGGGGTGGGGGATTGGGATGGGCCTGTGATGGGTATTAAGGAAGGTACATTTTGCATGGAGCACTGGGTGGTATATGAAAATAATGAATCACAGAACACTACATCAAAAACTAAGGAAATACTGTATAGTGACTAATATATCATAATAAAAAATTATTATTAGAAAAAAATTAAAGGTTAAAAAAAAACCAATACAGCTTTTCTGTTTCAAGAACAATCACAATTGAGAAAAAACTAACTTCCAATCCCTAAAGCAAAACACAGACCAAGTTCCATTTCACTCCCCTTTATTCACATTCTCTGTGGTTTCTAAGCTATTTCCCTACCTCCTTTCCTGCAGAGCAGGGAGCCCGGGCTCAGTCCCAGAACCCTGGGATCATAACCTGAGCCAAAGGCACATGCTTAACTGGCTGAGCCAGACAGGAGCCCCAGCCATGTTTTTCTTAAGCAAAAGGACACTCTCACGATGTCTTCACAAGACTTCACATGGTACCAGAGACCTGCATTTGCCTCTAGGAGGTTGCTGATGAAGGCAATTGCAAACTCTGACAGTGGTTTATCAAATACAATGACCTGCCTGGTGACAGTGAAACTCTTATGAGCCCACGAGAGGGTGCTGTGACACTCAGCTGTGGTGAGCTGGCACAGAGAACCAAATCCATTTCCGTGCCTGATGTCTGTGAGGAACAGATGCCCCCACTGTGAATGAGACCCTGTCACTGAGCTGTCCAGAGATGGCCATCCTCACGGAGGATGAGGATAAAGGACAATGCCCGAGGAGACCTCATCTGTCTCTTTTATCTTGTCATATTTTTGACAGTGGACAAATCACTGCCTAGGAGTCCCCAACTACCTTAGTCTCATCTGTGAATGACCAAGAGGTTTTACAAAACACTTAAGGTTTTGACCTCACAAATGTCCACAACCACTTACCATAGGGATTCAACATTAAGCAAAGATACTGTTCGTTGGAAGAGAGGTCCTGCCCACTGTTGTTTCTCACTTATATGCTCATCTTCCTTACCTCATGGTAACATAACCACCTTGATTCCTGCTTCCGTCTTCAGGATGACTGAGGTGACTTGAAGGGCATTACCCTGACATCGTTCTTTCTTAGCAATAAGACGTGGACATTTCCCTAGTCCTACACACCCAAAGTTGAATCAGAATCAGGATTGAGGAGGCTGATGAGAGTTGAAGGTGTTTTCCTGTACACGGTGGTTTATTACCAATAAGGATGGGTCAGAGTCCTCAAAATTCCAGAACCTTTTCATTAATGCTTCCTACTCGTGAAAGATGATGTACATTGTTCTTTCCCTGTATAGTGTGGTGACTCAGAGAAAAGTGCTTAGCCCTTTCGTCAGACATCCACGACCACCTTGGGGCTGGCTTCCATATTCACAAAGGATGATGTTAGGGCTAAGGGGGTTCCTGTACACTGTTATTTCTTAGAGATAAGTGTATGGCATTTTTGTTACATTGCCAGAACCACTTAGCGCCGGGCTTGCTGGCCTCCTGGGGACGAACCCTAACCCTAGGTCAGCCCCCGAGAGGCCCCTCGCAAGGGGCCTGGCGCCACAACGCCGGGGATTGGGGACCCCCGAGCCCAGTGCCGGAGTCACCCTGCCACCCCGCAACAACCCGGGCTGCTAGGGGTGCCGCCAGTCTTTCAGGGATGAGAGAACGGGCAGGGCCCTCCAAGCCCCCGGCGACCTTCAAAGGCCCCCCGGCCCAAAATGCGTGGACCCACACTCCCTCTCTCCAGTGTCCTCACCTCGGCCTGCCCCTCCGCCTGCCGCAGAGTTGGCGGAATGGGTCTGCTGGACTCCTGGGGGCTAACACATACCCTAGGTCGGTCCCCGAGGAGCCCCTCCCAAGGAGCATGGCACCGCAATGCCGGGGATTTGGGGCCCGAGCCCCACTGTTGGACTCACTCTGCCACCCCGCAAGCACCCAGGGCACGAGGGGCGTTGCCAGTCATTCAGGAAGGGAGAATGGGCTGGGCCCTCAGATCCCCCTGCGACCTTCGAAGGCCCCTGGCACAAAAACACTGGCTCCCATGCTCCTGCTCGCCAGCGCCCTAATCTCGGCCCACGCCTAAGCTCGCTGCAGAGCTGGCGGATCGGGCCTGCTGGCTTCCCGGGGGCTAACCCTATCCCTATTTCGCCCCCGTGGGGCCCCTCTGAAGTGGCCTTGCACCACATGCCAAGGATTGGGGACCCCCAAGTGCCAGTGCTGGATGCAACCTGCCGCCTCGCCGCCACATGGGGCACTAGGGGCGTCGCCAGTCCTTCAGGGCGACAGAAAGTGCAGGACCCTCCGAGCCACCTGCGACCTTCGAAGGCACCCCAAGCCAAAGCCAAAATGCTCTGGCCCACGCTCCTGCTCGCCAGCTACCTCACCTCGGCCCACACCTCAATTCACCACACATGGGCGGATCGAGCCTGCCAGTCTCCTGGGGGCTAACCCTAACCCTAGGTCGCCCACCAAGGGGTCCATCCTAGGGGCCTGGCGCCGCAACGCCAAGTATTAAGGACCCCCGAGCCCCAGCTCTGGACTCACCCTGCCGCCCCGCCGCCACCCGGGCCGCTAGGGGTGCCTCTGGTCATTCAGTGCTTGAGAACGGGCAGGGCCCTCCGAGCCCATGGCGACCTTCGAAGGCCCCCCCATCCAAAACGCTTGAGCCCACGCTCCTGCTCCTCAGGGCCCTCACCTCGGCCCGCCCCTCCGCTCGCTGCAGAGCCGGTGGATGTGGCCTGCCCTCCTCTTGGGGCTACCCGTAACCCTAGGTTGGCCCCTGAGGGGCCCCTCCGAAGGGGACTGGCACCGCAGTACCTGGGATTGGGGACCCCCGAGCCCCAGCGCCGGACTCACGGTGTTGCCCCGCCACCACCCGGGCCGCTAGGAACACCGTCGGTCATTCAGGGAGGGATAACGGGCAGATCCCTCCGAGCCCCTGGCGACCTTCGAAGGCCCCCCGCGCCAAATCGCTTGGGCCCATGCTCCCGCTCGCCTGCGCCCTCACCTCGGTCCGCCCCTCTGCTCGCTGCACAGCCGGTGGATCGGGACTGCCAGCCACCTGGGTGTTACCCTAACCTTTGGAGTGCCCCCGAGGGGCCCATTCCAGGTTCCTATTGCCACAACACCGGGGATTGGGGACTCCCGAGCCCCAACGCCCAACTCACCCTCCTGCCCTATCGCCACCTGGGCCGCTAGGTGCGCTGCCGTTCATTCAGGGAGGGAGAACGGCCAGGGCCCTCCAAGCCACCGCGACCTTCGAAGGCCCCCCCCACCAAAACGTTTGAGCCCACGCTCCCGCTCGCCAGCACCCTTACCTCGGCCCTCCCCTGCGCTCGCCGCACAGCAGGCGGATCCGTCCTCCCAGCCTCCTGGGGGCTAACCCTAACCCTAGGTAGGCCCCCTAGGGGCCTATCCCAAGGGGCCTGGCGCCTCAACGCTGGGGACTGGGGACTCCCGAGCCCCAGCGTCGGACTCACCCTGCCGCTCTGGCGCCACGCGGACCGCTAGGGGAGCGGGAGACCTTTGAAGGCTCCCCGCGACAAAACGCTTCGGTCCACGCTCCCGCTCGCCAGCGCCCTTACCTCGGCCCACCCCTCCACTCGCCGCACAGCTGGTGGATCGGGCCTGCCGGCCTCCTGGGGGCTAACCCTAACCCTAGGTCAGCCCCCGAGGGGCCCGTCTGATGGGGCCTGGCGCCACAACCCCTAGGATTGCTGACACCCGAGCCCCAGCGCCGGACTCACCGTGCCGCCCCACTGCCAACCGGGCCGCTAGCTGCACTGCCGGTCATTCAGGGAGTGAGAACAGGCAGGCCCTCCGAGTCACGGGCAACCTTCGAAGGCACCCCGCATCAAAACGCTTGCGCCCATGCTCCTGCTTGTCAGTGACCTCACCTCGGTGCGCCCCTCCACTCACCACAAAGCTGTCCGATCGGGCCTGCCAGCCTCCTGGGGGCTAACCCTAACCGTAGGTCGGCCCATGAGGGGCCCCTCCCAAGGCACCTGGTACTGCAATGACGGGGATTGTGGACCCCCGAGCCCCAGCACCAGACTCACCCTGCTGCCCCGCCACCAAACGGGCCGGTAGGGGCGCTGCTGGTCATTCAGGGAGGGAGAACGGGCAGGGTCCTCTTAGCCCCCAGCGACCTTTGAAGGCCACTCACGCCAAAATGCTTGGGCCCATGTTCCCGCTCCCCAGCGCCCTCATCTCGGCCCGCCCCTACTCTCACCACACAGCCAGCGCATTGGGCCTGCCGGCCTCTCGGAGGCTAAACCTAACCCTAGGTCCGTCCCCAAGGGGCCCCTCCCAAAGGCCCTGGCGCCACAAAGCCGGGGATTGGGGACCCCTGATCCCCAGCGCCACACCCTCCCTGCCGCCCCACTGCCATCTGGGCTGCGAGGGGCGCCATCGATCGTTCAGGGCAGGAGAACGGGCAGGGCCCTCCGAGCCCCTGGCGACCTTCGAAGGCCCCTGGCGCCAAAATGCTTGGGCCCACATTTCCCGCTCGCCAATGCCCTCATCTCAGCCCGCCCCTCCCCTCGCCGCACAGCTGGCAGATCGGGCCAACCAGCCTCCTGGGGGTAAGCCTAACCCTAGGTCGACCCACGAGGGGGCCTTCACAAGGGGCCTGGCGCCGCAATGCCGGGGATTGGCAACCCCCGAGCTCCAGCACCGGACTCACCCTGCCGCCCCAACGCCACCAGAGCTTCTAGGGGCGCCGCTGGTCATTCAGTGTGGGAGAACAGGAAGGACCCTTCGAGCCCCTGGCGACCTTCGAAGGCCCCACTTGCAAATATGCTTGGGCCCACGCTCCCGCTCGCCAGCGCCCACATCTCAGCCCGCTCCTCCGCTTGCCTCACAGCTGGCAGATCAGGCCTGTTGGCATCCTGGGGGCTAACCCTAACACTTGGTAGGCCCACGAGGGGCCCCTCCCAAGGGGCCTTGTGCCGCAACGCCGGGGATTGGGGACACCCAAGCCCCAGCGCCAGACTCTCCCTGCTGCCCCGCCACCAAGTGGGCCGGTAGGGGCGCCGCCGGTCATTCAAGGAGGGAGAAGGGGCAGGGCCCTCTGAGCCCCCGGCAACCTTCCAAGACCTCCTGAGCTAAAAACCTTGGACCCATCTTCCTGCTCGCCAGCGCCATCACCTCAGCCCACCCCTCTGCTCACCGCACAACCAGCTGATGAGGCCTGCCGGCCTCCTGTGGGCTAACCCTAACCCTAGGTCGGCCCTCAAAGGGCCCGTCCGATGGGGCCTGGCGCCACAATGCCTGGGATTGCTGACCCCTGAGCCCCAGCGCCGGACTCACCGTGCCGCCCGCCGCCACCCGGGCCGCTAGGGGTGCCGCCGGATATTCAAGACTGGAAAACTGGTAGGGGTCCTTCGAGCCCCCAGCGACATTCAAAGGGACCCCGCGCCAAAATGTTTGAGCCCGGGCTCCCGCACGCCAGCGCCCTCACCTTGGCCCGCCCCTCCGCTCACCGGATAGCCGGCGGATCGGGCCCGCCAGGCTTCTGGTGGCTAAACCTAACCCTAGGTCGGCCCCCAAGGGGCCCTTCCGATGGGGCCTGGCGCCACAACGCCTGGGATTGCTGACCCCGAGCCCCAGCGCGGGACTCACCTTGCCGCCCCGCCGCCACCCGGGTTGCTAGGAGCACTGTCAGTCATTCAGGGCGGGAAAACGGGCAGGGCCCTCCGAGGCCCTGGGGACCTTCAAAGACCCCTCGCGCCAAAACGATTGGGCCCAAGCTCCTGCTCGCCAGCGCCCTCACCTTGGATCACCCCTCCGCTCACCACACAGCCGGCAGATCAGGCCTTTGGGCCTCCTGGGGGCTAACCCTAACCCTAGGTCGGCCCCCAAATGGCCCTTCCCAAGGGGCCTGGCGCCACAACACCGGGCATTGGGGACCCCCGAGACCCAGCGCCGGACTCACCCTGCCTCCCCGCTGCCACCAGTGCTGCAAGGGGCACCGTCAGTCATTCAAGGCGGGAGAACGGGCAGGACCCTCTGTGCCCCTGGTGACCTTCGAAGTCCCCTCGCTCCGAAACTTTGGGCCCATGTTCCAGCTCGCCAATGCCCTCATCTCAACCTGCCCCTCCGCTCACCGCACAGCCGGCGGATCGGGCGTCCCAGCCTCCTGGGGGCTAACACTAACCCTAGGTAGGCCTCCTAGGGGCCCATCCCAAGGGGCCTGGCTCCGCAACGACGGGGATTGGGGACCCCGGAGCCCCAACGCCGGACTCACACTGCCGCTACGCCACCCCCACGGCTGCTAGGGGCGCTGCCGGTCATTCAGAGCGGGAGAATGGGCAGTGCCGTCCAAGCCGCGGTGACTTTCGAAGGGTTCCCTCGCCAAAACGCTTGGGACCACGCTTCCACTCGCCACCGCCCTCACCTCGGCCCACCCTTCCGCACGCCGCACAGCTGGCAGATCGGGCCTGCCGGCCTCCTGGGGGCTAACACTAACCCTAGGTAGGCCCCCTAGGGCCCCATCCCAAGTGGCCTGGCGCCGCAACGCCGGGAATGGGGGACCCCCGAACCCCAGCACCTGACTCCCCCTGCCACCCCGCCACCACCCAGGCCGCTAGTGGTGCCGCAGTTCATTCAGGGCGTGAGAACGGGCAGGGCCCTCCGAGCCCCGGGAGAACTTCGAAGCACCCTGCATCAAAACACTTGCGCCCACAATGCCACTAGGCAGCACCCTCACCTCAGCCCGCCCCTCTGATCATCGCACAGTCGGCGGATCAGGCCTGCTGGCCTCCTGGGGCCTAACCCTAAAATAGGTCAGCCCCTGAGGGGCCCCTCCCAAGGGGTCTGGCTCCGCAATGCCAGGGATTGGGAACACCCAAGCCCCATCGCCAGAATCACCATGCCGCCCCGCCACCAACCAGGCCGCTAGCGGCGCCACAGGTCATTCAGGGCATGAGAAAGGGCAGGGCCCTCCGAGCCCCGAGCGACCTTCAAAGGCACCCTGCATCAAAACACTTGCGCCCACGCTCCCGATAGGCAGCGCTCTCACCTCAGCCCGCCTCTCTGATCGTCACACAGCTGGCGGATCGGGGCAGCCGGCCTCCTAGGGGATAACCATAAGCCTAGGTCGGCCCCTGAGCAGCCCCTCCGAAGGGGCCTGGCGCTGCAACGCTGGGGATTGGGGACACCAGAGCCCCAGCGTCGGACTCAAACTACAGCCCCGCCGCCAACCAGGCCACTAGGGGTGCCCCCAGTCATTCAGGTCGGGAGAACAGGTAGGGCCCTCCAAGCCCCCGTGGACCTTTGAAGGCCCCCTGCGCCACAACGCTTGCGCCCATTCTCCTGCTAGTCAGCACCCTCACCTCGGCTGGCCCCTCCGCTCGCCGCACAGCCTCCAGGGGGCTAACCCTAACCCTAGGTCGGCCCCCAAGGGGCCACTCCCAAGGGGCCTGGCCGCGCAATGCCGGGGATTGGGAACCCCCGACCCCCAGCGCTGGACTCAACTTGCCGCCCCCAGGCCACCCGGGCCGGTAGGGTCGCCGAAGGTCTTTCATGGTGGGAGAATGGGCAGGGCCCTCCGAGCCACTGGTGAACTTCGAAGGTCCCCGTGCCAAAATGCCTGGGCCCACGCTCCCACTTGCCAGCGCCCTCACCTCGGCCTGCCCCTCTGCACGCTGCACAGCCGGCGGATCGGGCCTGCTGGGCTCCTGGGGACTAACACTAACCCTAGGTCGGCCCCCGAGGGGACCCTCCCAAGGGGCCTGGGACCGCAACACCGGGTTGGGGACCCCCGAGCCCCAGCGCCAGACTCACCCTGCCACCCCACCGCCACCCGGGCTGCTTGTGGCGCCGCCGGTCATTCAGGGCGGGAGAACGGGCAGGGCCCTCCGAGTCTTCGGCAACCTTCGAAGACCCCCCACGCCAAAACGCTTGGGTCCACTCTCCCGCTCGAAGCGCCCTCACCTCGGGCCACCCTTCCACTCGCCGCACAGCGGGTGGATCAGGCCTGCTGGCATCCTGGGTGCTAACCCTAAACCTAGGTCGACCCCCGAGGGGTCCCTCCTAAGTGGCCTTGCACCGCAACGCCAGGGATTGAGGACCCACGAAACCCAGCGTCGGACTCACCGTGCCTCCCCATCGCCACCCAGGCTGCTATGGGCGCCGTGGGTCTTTCAGGACGGGAGGACGGGCAGGGCCCTCTGAGCCCCTGGAGAATTTGAAGTCCCCCCATGCTAATACGCTTGGGCGCACGCTCTCGCTCGCCAGCAACCTCACCTCGGCTTGCCCCTCCACTCACCGCACAGCCAGCAGATCGGGCCTGCAGGCCTCCTGGGGGCTAACACTAACCCTGGGTCAGCCCCAGAGGGGCCTCTCCCAACAGGCCTGGCACCGGAACGCCCGTGATTTTGGACCCCTGAGCCCCAGTGCGGGACTCACCCTGCCGCCCCGCCTCCACCTGGGCCGCTAGGGGCGCCGCTGGTCATTCAGGGCGGGAGAACGGGCAGGGCCCTCTGAGCCCCCTGCGACATTCGAAGTCCCCCCACCCCAAAACGCTTTGGCCCATGCTCCTTCTCGCCAGCACCCTCACCTCGGCCCGTGCCTCCCCTCCTGTCACGGCGGGCGGATCAGGCCTGCTGGCCTCCTGGGGATTAACCCTAACCATAGGTCGGCCCACGAGGGTTTTCCCAAGGGGCTTGGTGCCGCACGTGGGGATTGGGGACCCCTGAGCCCCAGCTCCAGACTTACACTGCCACCCCACTGCCACCCGGGCCACTAGGGGCTCCACCGGTCATTCAGGGCGGGAGAATGGGCAGGGCCCCTCCGAGCCCCTGGCGACCTTCGAAGGCCCCCTGCACCAAGACGCTTGCGCCCACGCTCCTGTTCGCCACAGCCGTCACCTCGGGTAGCCCCTTCGCTCACCGCACAGCCGGCAGATCGGGCCTGCCAGCATCCTTTAGGCTAACCCTACCCTAGTTTGGCCCCCGAGGGACCACTCCCAAGTGCCTGGCACCGCCACGACGGGGATTGGGGAACACTGAGCCCCAGCTCTGGACTCACCTTGCAGCCCCGCTGCCACCCTGGCTTCTAGGGGCGCTGCCGGTCATTCAGGGCGGGGGAACAGGCAGGACCCTCTGATTCCCCGGCGACCATCGAAGGCCCCTCAGGCCAAAATGCTTGGGCCCACGCTCCCGCTCGACAGCGCCCTCACCTCGGCCTGCCCCTCTGCTCACTGCACAGCCAGCGGGTTGGGCCTGCTGGCCTCTTTTCGGCTAACCCTAACCCTAGGTCGGACCCCGAGGGACCCCTCCCATGGGGCCAGGCTCCGCCAGGCCGGGGATTGGGGACCCCCGAGCACGAGCACCGAACTCACCCTGCCGCACCGCCGTGACCTGGCCTACTAGGAGCGCGGTCCTCATTCCAGTTGGGAGACAGGCAGGGCCCTCTGAGCCCCCGGGGGAATTCAATGGCTGGCCATGCCAAAACGCTTGGGCCCACGCTCCCGCTCGCAAGCGCCCTCCCCTGGCCCGCCCCTCCGCTCGCGCACAGCAGGCAGATCAGGCCTGCCAGCCTCTTGTGGGCTAACCCTAAACCTAGGTCGGCCCCCTAGGGGCCACTCCCAAGGTGCGTGGCGCCACCTCGCCGGGGATTGGACACCCCTGAACCCCATCGCCAGACTCACCCTGCCACCCCGCTGCGACCAGGCCCACTAGGGGCGCTGTCCTCATTCAGGGCGGGAGAATGGGCAGGGCCCTCCGATCCCACGGCGACCTTTGAAGGCCTGCTGCACCAAAACGCTTGGGCTCACGCTCCCGCTCGCCAGTGCCCTCACCTCGACCCGCCCCTATGCTCGACTCACAACTGGCGGATCGGACCTGCCGGCCTCCTGGGGGCTAACCCTAAGCCTAGGTTGGCTCAAGAGGGTCCCCTCCCAAGGGGCCTGGCGCCACCATGCCGGGGATTGGGGACCCCTGAGCCCAAGCTCCGGAGTCATCCTGCCGACCCGCCGCCACCCAGGCTGCTAGGGGTACTGACCCTCATTCAGGGCAGGAGAACGGGCAGGGCCCTCTGAGCCCCCGGCGACCTTGGAAGGCCCCCGCGCAAAAACACTTGGGCCCACGCTCCCGCTCGCCAGAGCCCTCACCTTGGCCCGCCACTCCATAATCCGCACAGCCGCTGGATGGGGCCTGCCGGCCTCCTTTGAGCTAACCCTAACGCTAGGTCAGCACCCGAGGGACCACTCCCAAGTGCCCAGCGCTGCCACGCCGGGGATTGGGGACCCCCGAGCCCCAGCTCCGGACTCACCCTGCCGGCCCGCCACCACACCGGCCTCTAGAGGTGCCAGCGATCATTCAGGGCGGGACAATGGGTAGGGCCTTCAGAGCCCCTGGTGACATTCGAAGGCCCCCTGTGCCAAAATGCTTGGGCCCATGCTCCCGCTCGCCAGCGTGCTCACCTCAGCCCGCCCCTCGATCGCCGCATAGCTGGTGAATGGGGCCTGCTGGCCTCCTGGGGGCTAACCCTTCCCTAGGTAAGCTCACGAGAGGCCCCTACCAAGGGGCCTGGCGCCACCACGCCAGGGATTCGGGACCTCCAAGCACCAGCGCCAGACCCACCCTGCCACCCCGCCACAACCCGGCCCGCTAGGGGTGCCATCCTCTTTCAGGGATGGAGAATGGGCAGGGCCCTCCGAGCCCCTGGCCCCCTTCGAAGGCCCCCTGTGCCAAAACGCTTGGGCCCACACTTTCACTCACCAGCGCCCTCACCTCACCCCACCACTCCTCTTGCCGCACAGCTGGTGAAAAAGGCCTGCTGGCCTCCTTTGGTCTAACCCTAACCCTAGGTAGGCCCCCGAGGGACCACTCCCAAGTGCCTGGCACCGCCACGCTGGGGATTGGGGACCCACGAGCCCTAGCTCCAGACTCACCCTGCCGCCCCACCATGACCCGGCCCGCTAGGGGCAACGTCCTCACAGGGTGAGAGAACGGGCAGGGCCCTCTGAGTCCCCGGTGACCTTCGAAGGCCCCCCGCGCCAAAACGCTTGGGCCCATGCTCCCGCTTGCCAGCGCATTCATGTCGGCCTGCCCCTCCACTCGACGCACAGCCAGCGGATAAGGCCGTTAGACTCCTGGGGGTAACCCTAAAGCTAGGCAGGCCCAAGAGGGGCCCCTCCCAAGGGACCTGGCGCCACCAAGCCTGGGACTAGGACCACAGGCCCCATCGCCAGACTCACCCTGCCTCCCTGCTGCCACTCAGGCCACTAGGGACGCCACAGGTCATTCAGGGCGGGAGAACAGACAGGGTCCTCCGAGCCCCCGCTGACCTTCTAAGGCCCCCCACACAAAAACGTTGGCTAACATCCTCCTGCTCGCCACTACACCGGGGATCTGGGACCCCAAGCCCCAGAGCCAGACTCACCCTCCCACAATGCTGCCACCCTGGCCGCTAGGGGCGCCGCCGGTCATTCAGGTGAGAGAACGGGCAAGGCCCTCCGAGCCCCCAGTGACCTTCGAAGGCCCCCGCTCCAAAACGCTTGGGCCCACACTCCTGCTCGCCAACGCACTCACCTCGGCCCGCCCCTCTGCTCACCGCTCAGCAGGCGGATCAGGCCTGCTGGGCTCCTGGGGGCTAACCCTAACCCTAGGTTGGCCCCTAAGGGGCCCCTCCCAAGGGGCCTGTCGCCGCAATACCGGGGATTGATGACCCCAAGCCCCAGTGCTGGACTCACCCTGCCGCCCTGCTGGCACCCAGGCCACTAGGGGCACCGCCGGTCATTCAGGGCGGGAGAATGGGCGGGCCCTCCGAGTCATGGTGAACTTCTAAGGGTCCTGGCACCAAAATGCTTGGGCCCATGCTCCCGCTCACCAGCGTCCTCACCTCGACCCGCCCCTCTGCTCGCCACACAGCCAGCGGATCGGGCCTGCCAGCCTCCTGGGGGCCAACACTAACCTTAGGTTGGCCCCCAAGGGGAACCTCCCAAGGGGCCTGGAGCAGCAATGCCAGGTTTTAGGGACCCCCGAGCCCCAGTGCCATATTCACTGTACCGCCCCGCCACCACCCAGGCCGCTAGGGGTGCCACCGGTCATACAGGGCAGGAGAACGGGAAGAGCCCTCCAAGCCTCTAGCAACGTTCAAAGGCCCCCTGCGCCAAAACGCTGGATACCATACTCCTACTCACCAGCGCCCTCACCTCGGCCTACTCCTCCTCTCGCCGCACAGCCGGCACATCGGTCCTGCTGGCCTACAGGGGTCTAACCCTAACCCTAAACCCTAACCCCTAACCTTAAACCCTAAACCTTAACCCCTAACCCTAACCCTAACCCTAAGCCCAAACCTTAAACCCTAACCCTAAACCCTAACCCTACCCCAACCCCTACCATACCCCTAACCCTACCCCTAACCCTACCCTTTCAGCTAACCCTACCCCTAACCCGTAACCTAACCCTAAACCTAACCCTAACCAGTACCCTAACCCTAACTCTACCCATACCCTAACCCTAACCCTAACCTGTACCCTAACCCTAACCGTAACCCTAACACGTACTCTAACCTTAACCCTAACCCGTACCCTAACCGTAACCTTAAACTGTACCCTAACCTGTAACTTAAACCGTACCCTAAACCTAACCATAACCCTAACAAGTACCCTAACCCATACCCTAACTTTAACCCTAAACCCTAAACCCTGACCCTAACGCATACCCTAACTAGTACCATAACCCATACCCTAACCCTACCCGTACCCTAACCCTAACCCGTACCCTAATGATAACCCTAAACCCTAAACCATAACCTGTACTCTAACCCTAACCAGTACCCTTACCTTAACCTTAACACATACCCTAATCCGTACCCTAACCCATACCCTAACCTGTACCCTATCTCTAACCCGGACCCTAACCCATACCCTAACCCATACCTAACCCTAATCTGTACCCTAACCCATACCCTAGCCCATACCCTAACCCTAAACCCTACCCAATCCCTATCCCTAACCTGTTCCCTAACCCATACCCTAACCCTAACCCGTACCCTAAGCCGTACCCAAATCCGCACAACAACACTTACCCTAAACCATACCCTAACCCGTACCCTAAACCGTACCCTAATGCGTACCCTAACCCATACCCTAACCCTAACCCGTAACCTAAACCTAACCCGTACTCCAACCCTAACCCTAACCCTAAACCCAAACCCTAAACCTTAACCTGTACCCTAAACCCTAATCTGTACCCTAACCCATAACCTCTAACCTGTAACCTCTAAAGCCAACCCTAACCCGTGTCCTCTCCTTCCCCTAACCCTAACCCCTACCCTCACCCATACACTAACTGTAACCCATAACCTAACCGTAACCCATACCCTAATCCATACCCTAACCCCGGGGATTGGGTACACCTGAGCCCCACCACGGGACTCAGCCTGCCACCCCGCAGGAAACCATGCCCCTTGGGCGCCGCAGAGCATCCCGTGCAGGAGAACTGGTAGGGCCTCCCTGAGCTCCCAGCGATCCTCGGTGGCCCCCACACCCCAACCCTGAGGCCCACGCTCATCCCACCCCACGCCTTCCCTTCAGCTTGCCACAGAGCTCGATTCAGAGCCGGCAGATCAGGCCTGCCCGGTTCCTGGGGCCTAGACCTGACCCTAAGTCGGCTGGGTACGGCCCCCTCCCCTGGGGCCCAGTGCCGCAGCCCCAGGGACTGGGGACACCTGAGCCCCACTGCAGGACAAAGACTGCCAGCCCGCAGGAAACCGTGCCCCTTGGGAGACTGTAGAGCATTCAAGGCAGGAGAACCAGGAGGGCCCCCAGAGACCCCGGCGAACTTCGGCGATCCCTAAACCCAACCTTGAAGCCCATGCTCACCCTTCCCCACACCCTCACCTCAGCCTGCAGCAGAGCTCGCCACATAGTGGGCAGATCTGGCCTGCAGGGTTCCTGGGCCCCAACCCTAACCCTAGTTCATCTGTGGAGGGGCCCCTCCCCAGGAGCCTGGAGTCGCAGCTGCGGGGATTCGGTACACCTGAGCTCCACAGCAGGACTCAGTCTGCCACCCCGCAGGAAACCGTGCACCTTAGGAGGCCATATAGCATTCAGGCCGGGAGAACCAGGAGGGCCCTCCTGAGCCACCAGCGAACGTCAGCGGCCTCCCGCACCCCAACCCTGAGGCCCACGCTCACCATCCCCACACCCTCACCTCAGCCCATGTAGCTAGCCATACAGCCAGCAGATCAGGCCTGTGGGGCTCCTTGGCCTAAACCTAGCCCTAGGTCGGCTGCGGGTGTGGGGGCCTCCCCAGGAGCCTTACACCACAGCCCCGGGGAATTGGGATACCTGTGCCCCACCGCAGGACTCAGCGTGCCACCCGACAGGAAACCGTGCCCCTTGGGGCTCTACGGAGCCTACAGGGCACGAGAACTTGGGGAGGCTCCCGGAGCCCATCTCCATCTTTGGCAACCCCCCATGCCCTAACCCTGAGGCCCATGCTCACCCTCCCCCATGGCCTCCTCTCAGCCCTCCACAGAGCTCACCGCACAGCCTGCAGATTGACCCTGCCGGGCTCCTGGACCCTAATCCTTACCCTTGGTTGGCCACAGAGGGGCCCCTCCCCAGGGTCCTGGCACCCCACTCCAGGGGATTGGGGACACCCAAGCACCACCGTAGGACTCAGCCTGCAACCCACAGTAAACTGTACCATTTTGGGGAACAACAGAGCATTCAGGGCAAGAGAATTGGGGCACCCACTAAGAGCCCCTTCTGGTGAACCCCGACTTTTGTGGGCCCTTCCGGATGAAACCCCAAGGCTCACACTCACCCGCCCTTGTGCCCTCATCTCACTCGGCCTGGGAGTTCTCTGAGCACTGGGCAGTTCGGACCTGCTGTCTCTTGAGGCCTAACCTAACCCTGGGTCTTCTGCTGAGGGTCCCTCCCCATTTGCCTGCCTCCAAGCACCAGGCATTGGGCACATCTCTGCACGACTAGAGGACTCAGTCTGCCCCACAGCAGGAAACTGTCCATTTGGGGCTGCAGCAAGGATTCATAGGAAAATCGGAGGGCCACCCTCAGCCCATCCCAGGCAACCCCCACTTTCAGAGATCTCCCCGGATCCAATTAGTAGCTTCACACTGACCTTTAAACTTACTCTCCATGGAGATCTTTTGAAATTCTCCACACTTCCAACCGATGGCATCATCCAGCTTCAGTGCCTTACCCAGCTTTAGGTCTTGAGATGGATTAAAATGGGAAGTCATTTCATTGATGACGACATACTGGTGACCAAAAGATACATGCATGAATGCTTCATATCACTTGGCTTCAGGGAAATGCAAATCTAAACCCCTATAGATGCCATATCACACGAGGCCGAATATCTAAAAATAAGAAGACATGAAACTACACATGTTGGAGAGGATGTGGAGAAACGGGAACCCTCTTACACCCCTGTACGAATGCAGTCCGGTACAGCCACTCTTGAAAATGGTACAGAGTTTATCAAGAAGTTATAAATAAAGCTACCCTATGTCCCAGCAATTGCACTACTGGGTATTTACCCCAAAGAGACAGAGGTAGCGAAGATGGGACACATGCACCCCAGGGTTCATAGCAGCAATATCCATAATAGACAAACTATGGAAGGAGTGCAGATGATCATGGACAGATGAATGGATAAAGAAGATGTGGATGATATATACAATGGAATATTACTCAGACATCAGATAGGATGAATACTTACCATCACACCGACCTGGGTGGAACTGGAGGGTATTATGCTGAGTGGAATAAGTCAATGAAAGAAAGACAATGATCATATGCTTTCACTCCCATGTGGAATATCAGAAACAAGGAAGAAGACCATAGGGGAAGGAAGGGAAAATAGAATGGGAAGTCATCAGAGAGGGAGAAAACCCATAATGCACTCTTAACTATCGCAAGAAACTGATGATTATTGGAGGAGAAGTTTGGGGGGGGTAACTGGGTGAGTAGCATTAAGGAGGTCACACGATACAATGAGCACTGGGTGTTACACATGACTGAAAATTTATTGAAGACTACATCTGAAACTAATGATGTACTGTAAGTTGGCTAATTGAATTTAAATTAAAGAACAAAAGACCTCGAATAAACAATCCTACACATTTGTATGGAACCACTAAAGTTTCCGAACAGCCAGTGCAATGTGGAAAAGAAAAACAAAGCTGGAGGACTCACAATTTCAGATTTCAGGTTATACTACAAAGCTGCAGTCATCCTAACAAGACAGTACAGCACAAAAGTAGACACAGAGACCAAAGGAACAGGATACAAATTCAGACAGAAACCCACAATTATGTGGTCTATGAATCTTCCACAAAGCAAGCAACGATATCAAAAGGGAAAAGGACAGTCTCTACAACAAATGGTGTTGGGAAAACTAGACAGCTACGCACAAAAGAATGAAATTAGGCTGTTTTTTTACACAATACAGACAAACACAAAACAGTTTCAAGACCTCAATATGAGACCTGAATCCATAAAAATCCTACAGGAGGGAAGACAGTAACTATTTGACATGGACCATACCAACGTTTTTCTAGACTGTGTCCTGAGGCAACGGAAATGAAAGCAAAAATAAACTACTGGGAATACAGCAAAATAAGAAGTTTCCACACGGCAGAAGAACAATGAAAACGTAAATATAATAAGACAACTTACTCAAAGGGAGAAGACATTTGCAAAGATCATATGCAATAAAGGGATAGTGTCCAAAACATATACAACTGATACTACTCGACCCCCAAAAAACAAATAATCCAGTTAAAAAATAGGCAGAAGACATGGACAGACATTTCTCCAAAGAAGAAATACAAATGGCCAACAGTCCTGTGAAAAGATGTTCACCATCACCCATCATTAGGAAAATGTAAATCCAAAGGACAATGAGGTATTATTACCTCAAATCTGTCAGAATGGCTAACATCAAAAGCGCAACAAAGAGCAGGTGTTGGGAGGATGTTAATAAAGGGGAATCCTTGCGAACTGTGGGTGGGAAAGCAAACTGTGGTTGCCACCGTGGAAAACAGTATGAATGTTCCTCAGAAAATTAAATATAGAACTACCCTACAATCCAACAATCACACCTACTCGTACTTACCCAAAGAATAGGAAAACAGTAACTTAAAAGGATAGGTGCACCCCTATGTTTCTTGCACCATTATTTACAATATCACAATATGGAAGCAACCCAAGTGTCTGTAGAAAAATTGACAAATGAGATGATAGATGTGTGTATTCACACACACACACACACACACACACACACACACACAATGGAGTATTACTCGGCTTGCAAAAGAATGAAACCTTGCCATTTGCAGCCACATGGATGGAGCTAGAGAGTATTATCCTAACTAAAATCATTCAGTCAGAGAAAGACAAATCCCATACGATGTCACTGTAATGGGGAATTTAAAAAAACAAACAAAAATAAATAACTAAAAGGGAAAAAGGAAACACACCTAAATACAAACTCTTAACAAGAGAGAACAAACGGATGGTTACCAGAGAGGAGGTGGATAGAGGGATGAGTGAAATAGATGAAGGAGATTAAGAGGACGCTTTTCTTGATGACCATTGAGTATTATATAGAATTACTGAATCACTCTATTGTACACCTGAAATGAATGTAACACTGTATTTTAGCTGTACTGGAATTAAAATAAATTTTAAAAAAAGATTTTTCTTTCAGGAAGCTCTTTGAAAAAGCTTTTCATGTGCACTGTGCATAAGCCCCACTGGAGGATTCACTCTAAAATAATTATTCACTTCATGCCTCAAATTCATATTTCACTGAGTTCTTACCGTGGATTCCAGCCCACGGGAGCCATGGTCCTTTTCTGTCTAGGTTCAGCACATATGCATTCAAGATTGGAAGTAGAGACACATGTCACTTCACAGTCCAGAAAGCTATTATTGCTTCTGTTTCAGTGTGAGAGAGTCACAGACTTTGGGACAGGTTTCAGAGCAGGTTTAGTATGGATCCTGGATCTCTACTTCAATGTTCATTGCCTGGATCCATTTGGCTAATAGGTTCCCTGTGGATGGGCTTCCTTCCAAGCACATACATGGAAGATGCAAAGGTGGGTGGGCTTGGTGCGGGACAGGAAGAAGACCAAAAGCAAACAAGGGTCCGACCCCTCCCCTGATCCAGGATCTGCTACGGGAGATGCTACCGGTGGGAGAATTCATGCGAAATTCCAAGGTAACCAGCTGAAAACAGGAGGCACAGGTCAAGGGATCTGGAGATGCAGGGGTTGAAGGCTGCTCTGAGCGACCTCTGGGAGGAAGGAAGGGAAGGAATGAGAAGGAGACACTGCCTGCCCCTGGCCCATGCCAGCTGCCCACCACTACGACATGCATCCGTCTACACAGCTGACACAGCCTGGGCTCAGGATGGGCTGGCTCGCGTCCCTCAATCCTCAGTGGGACAGCTGGCCCCAGGGATCAGAGACATGCTGAGGGAGATGAGAGGGAAAGCTGCCCCACCCAGGTCTTCCCCTCCTTGAGCAGACAGCCCTTCAGGACTGCTAAAAAAAGCCCACTAACGGGGTTGAAAGACATGCCATGGATGAACTAAGGCATAGAGATATGTAAAATAACATTCATTTTTAAGTTCAGAGCTGTCATCTCAGGAAGTGGGGAGAGCTTCTCTGAAGAAGACTGACGGGAGGGCAGGCCATGCTGAAAAGGGAGACATGGCTCTCCTGATTGGGGACCTGCAGCCCCCTTCCAGGGCAGGGCATCATCCTCGCATCACAGGAGATCCATGGAAGTGTTCCATCAGGGCCAGATGTCTGTCACGAGAAGGCTACCCAGGCATCGGACTGCACAGGGCACCAGGGACGAGGGCCAGATGGAGGACTGACAATACCCCTGAGGCCATGGGGCAATAGTAGAGGCACATGACCTTGAAGATGATGATGAAAAGCAGGAGGTGGCAGCATGGAGCCGGCCCGAAAGTACCATGGCAGCAGTGCCCACAGCAACACTGAATGGGTGCTTTCTGTGCCAGGTGTGGGTGACTTCAGTGTGCTCCAGACTAGTCCTGACCACAAGTCTAGGAAGTGTGCACCACCCCCGGCCTCCTCTCCCCTTGCAGCTGCTAGGAATCACGGTCACAGACCCTGGTCAGCTTTCGTGGAAACCAAGCAGTGGCTCCCCCGCACGCTGCACCTTTGGTGGTGGTCCAGTGCGACCCTCGTGCCTGGCCAGACACTGATGTCTACCTGTCTCCACACAATTCCACAGACAGGAGGGTGTCCCTGAATTCCACAGCACCTGATGAGACAGATCCACAGAACCCGACACCCAGTGGGTCATTCGGGACCTCACCTATGGTCATGGAGCTCACCATACCCTATTTCTGTCACTTCCCACAGAAAGCCTGGTTCTGATCCCCCACAATACCATACATCCTGGTTGCTGACCTGGTGTCATGCCATGAACCCACATGGCACCTTTCTTTAAGAGAAGGCTATGCCTACACCTCCTAGATAATATTTCTAATGAAGTACAAGTCCATCCGGACTATGGTGTGAACGGTAGCACACAGCATTCATGGTAGTAGTCAGTAATTCTAACAAGGGTTAAACCCACCCCCCATCTCAGAAAACCTTCCTCCATCCCCACTGAACTCATGGTCTGCCCTCAGAAAACCCTCCAGGAAACAAACCTTTCATCTGAATGCTCTCTTCACCTTCTGCTTCAACTCTTGTCCAACCACAATGATATGAAACTAGAAATCAGTCTCAAGAAAAACAAGAGACAGTCAAAAATAGGTGGAGATTTTTGGGGCCACGGTGGCTCAGTCGTTAAGGATCTGCTTTCAGCTTAGGTCTTGATCCTAGGATCCTGGGATCTAGCCCCATATCAGGCTTCGTGCTTAGTGGGAAGCACGCTTCTCCCTCTCCCACCCCCTGCTTGTGTTCCCTCTCTCGCTGTCTCACTCTCGGTCAGATACTTAAATAATCTTAAAAAAAAATGTGGAGATTTAACAACATGCTACTGAACAACCAACAGTCAAAGAAGAAATCAAAAAAATTTTAGATGTACCTTGACACTGATGAAAAAGACAACCTACAATAACTTATGGTATGCAGCAAAAGTAGCTTTATGGGGGACATTCATAGAAATTCAAGTCTTCATCAATCCATGAGAATGCTCTCCAATAACCTGATTTATGTGGTAAAGAAGTAGAAAAAAAAACAACAAACAAAGCCCCAAATTAGTAGAAATAAGGAAATAACAAAAAGGAATGCATAAATAAATCCAACAGAGACTAAAAAGACAAAAAAAAAAAAACAATGAAAATGAGAGTGGCCTTTTTTGGAAAGATAAACAAAACTGACAAACTTAGCTAGACTCACCAAGAAAGACAGAGGACTCGAATACAATCAGGAAAATAAGATAATGGATTCCTGTCTCATATCAAAATCAAAAGAACTCTTCAAACTTGGACACAACAACTTCTTGCAAGCCACGTCTCTAAAGGCAAAGGAAATGAAAGCAAAAATGAACTATTGGCCCTTCATCAAGATAAAAATCTTCTGCACGGCAAAGCAAACGATCAACAAAACAAAAGGCAACCTATGGAATTGAAGAAGATATCTGCAAATGATATTACAGAGAAAGGGCTGGTATCCAAGATCTATAAAGAACTCCTCAAATTCGACATCCAAAAAATGGGCAGAAGACACAAAGAGATACTTCTCCAGAGAAGACATACAAATGGCCAACAGACACATAAAAAAATACTTCACATCACTTGCCATCAGGCAAATACAAATCAAAATGACAATGAGATACCACCTTACACCAGTTAGAATGGTTAAAATTAACAAGGCAGGGGGTACCTGGGTGGCACAGCGGTTAAGCCTCTGCCTTCGGCTCAGGGCGTGATCCTGGCATTATGGGATCGAGCCCCACATCAGGCTCCTCTGCTATGAGCCTGCTTCTTCCTCTCCCACTCCCCCTGCTTGTGTTCCCTCTCTCGCTGGCTGTCTCTATCTCTGTGGAATCAATAAATGAAATCTTGAAAAAAAATTAACAAGACAGAAATAAAAAAATGTCAGAGAGGATGTGGAGAAAGGGGAGCCCTCTTACACTACTCGTGAGAATTCAAGCTGGCACAGCCACTTTTGAAAACAATATGGAGGTTCCTCAAGACGTTAAACACAGAGCTATGCTACGACCCACCAATTGCACTACTGGGTATTTACCCCATAGACACAGAGTAATGAAAAAAGGGGCACCTGTATCCCAATGTTCATAGCAGCAATGTCCATAATAGCCAAACTGTGGAAGGAGCCAAGATGTCCTTCAGCAGATGAATGGACAAAGAAGATGTGGTTCATCTATACAATGGAATATTACTCAGTCATCAGAAAGGATGAATACCCACCATTTGCACCAACGTGGATGGACCAGGAGGGGATTATGCTAAGTAAAATTAAGGCAAGCAGAGAAAGACAATTATCATAAGGTTTGACTCCTATGTGGAATGGAAGGAATAGCATGGAGGACATTAGAAGAAGGAAGGGAAAGTGAAGGGGGGGAATGAGAGGGGGAGATGAACCATGAGAGACTACTGACACAGGGAAACAAACTGAAGGTTGCAGAAAGGGAGGGGTAGGGGAATGGGTTATCCTGGTGATGGGTATTAAGGAGGGCACATGTTGGGGCGCCTGGGTGGCACAGCGGTTAAGCGTCTGCCTTTGGCTCAGGGTGTGATACGGGCATTATGGGATTGAGCCCCACAACAGGCTCTTCCGCTGTGAGCCTGCTTCTTCCTCTCCCACTCCCCCTGCTTGTGTTCCCTCTCTTGCTGGCTGTCTGTATATCTGTCGAATAAATAAATAAATTCTTTAAAAAAAAAGGAGGGCACGTGTCATAATGAGCACTAGGTGTTATATGCAAACAATGAATCATGGAACACTACACCAAAAACAAATGAAGTACTGTAGGGTGAATAACATCATTTTAAAAAAAATAGAAAGATATGAAATACATACAGGAATACTGTCACTATTTGCAAATGACATGAAATCCTGAAAGATTCCACACACACACAAAAAAACTGTTAGAATAAACAAATTCAAGAAAGCTGCAGGATATAAAGTCAATATACAGAGACCTGTTGTCTTTATTTTTTTTTCAGATTTTATTTATTTATTTGAGAGGAAGAGAAAAAGCACGAGCTGGGGGAGTGTCAGAAAGAGGGAGAAGCAGACCCTCGCTAAGCAGGGAGCCCAACACGGGGCTCAAAGCCAGAATTCTGGGTTCATGACCTGAGGTGAAGGCGGACACTTCACCTATGGGGCCATCCAGATGACCCAACTTCTTGCATTTCTGTATACTGATGACAAACTTTCGCAAAGAGAAATTAAAAAAGCAATGCCATTTACAATTGCATCAAAAAAAAATCTAGGAATAAAAGTAACCAAAATGAGAAAGACATAGTACACTCAACACATGGCAGAAAAGAAATGAAAAACATGTGTGTCGAGAGGGGCAGAATGTATGGGTCAAAGATTGGGAAGGCAACACAAACAAATGGAAGCTAAAGCCATGATCCTTAACTGGAAGAGTTAGTTATGTGAACATGTCCATCGTACCCAAAGCAATCGACAGATGGGATGAAATCCCTATCTGAATTCCAGCGGCATTATTCGAGCAAATAGAAAACAGTCCACAAACTTGTACGGAAACACAAAAGACTCCAAATACCCAAAGCAACATGGAGAAAGAAAGGTGCAGTCAACACACTCCTGGATTTCAAGCTTGATTATAGAGCTGTTGTCATCAAAACAGGATGGTACTGGCAGAAACACAAACACCAGGTCAGTGGAACAGAACAGAAAGCTCAGAAACTTACCCACACGTAGATGATCCTAACTTACTAAACAGCAGCAGAAGATATGCCATGAGGGAAGGACTGTCTCTTCAGTGAGCGGTAACAGGCAAACTGGACACTACATGCAGAAGAATATAACTGGGCCAATTTCTTACACCACACACAAAATTTTTAATGGATGAATGATTTGAACATAAAATCTGAATCCATAAACCTCCAAGAAGACACAGGTACTAAGTCTCTCGACATTGGTTTTGGCAAAGTGTCTTCAGATCCGACACCAAATGCAAAGGCAACAAAAGCAAAAATAAACAAGTGGAACAATATCAAACTGAAATCTTCCACACGGCAAAAGAAACTTCAAAAACTTAAAAGGCCACGGACCCAATAAGAAAAAAATATCTGTGAATCATATGTGTGAAAAGAGGCTAATATCCAAAATACACACAACACTCATACAAATCAAAACAAAAATAAACTGTATAAAAAATGGGGGGAATATGTGAATAGATACTTTCCAAAGATGGCACACAGGTGCCAACAGACAGAGAAAGTTGTTTGACATCACTCATCATCGTCAGGGAAACATCAGTCAAACCCTCAATCGGCCATCCCCTCACAACTGTTGGAACAGCAATTGTCCCAGAGACAGACACCAGGTGCGGTCAAGGGTTTGCAGACGAGGAGACATTGTGCACTGTTGGTGGGAATGGAAATTGGTGCAGCCACTGTGACAAACGGTATGGAGGTTCCTGAAAAAATAAATGCAACTACCACATGACCCAGTAATGGCTCTACTGAGTATTGATTTGGAGAACACAAAAATACTGCCTCACAAGACAGATGCACTCCCACATTCACTGCAGCATTATTCACAAGAACCAGACATGGAAACACAGACCTTGGGGGCCTTATGCCAAGTAACTCAGACACAGAAAGACCAATACCAGATGCTCTCATGTACATTCCACGAGGGATAAACAAATACTGAGAGCATAGATACTGAGAGCAGATTGGTAGGTGCCAGATTCGGGGATGGGGTGGTAGAAACGGGTGAAGGTGGTCCAAGTCTCAATGTTTGAGTGAGAAAATCCGACAGTCATGAAATGTTCTGTCCAGCATGGAGACTAAAACTAACCCCGCAGCATGGGGTATAGGTTTCCCTGCTCTTTGAAAGTACAGGGCTTCTGAGAAACCTTGCACAACAGAAATGGTGTCAAGAAGGAATGGCCATTAATTTACACGGAACAATTAGACAGTGTGCTCAGACACCAAAATTCCTTCTCTTTGGCTTTTCTTAGGCCTCAGCACACAAGTTTCTAATGGAGGCCCAGCATAAATGAAGATAAAGCACAGCAGAGGCTCACAGACACCATTCAAAGTGCTGGTGTCTGGATACGGAGAGCGGTTCCCAGCGGAAGGAGCTGGTTGGGGTGCACGCCGCCTCTGTCGTGCTTCTCCCCAAAACAGATGCTGAACGCGATTCTCACTGTTCACCTTTTTTTATAAGAGGGAAATCCTCTTCAGGTCTCTTCCTCTTACTGAAGCTGGGTAATAATGTAGTTCTTTCAAGAAAGCCCAGTGTCTTACTGTGAACGTTTAAAAAGTGGGGGATACTTGTACTTCAGCATTGCTGAGGGAGGAGATGTGAAAGGTTCTCCCAGACACAAACCTCAGCAGATCCACTGGGAATGGCACCTTCCTCAGCATGCAGAACACGGACTACCCCAGAAACCCTCTACTTCCCCTTGATCAGGACAACCCACAACAGCTGGGAGTTACCCCAATTCCTCCGTTCTTCTGCTCCTAATAGCTAACCCATCAGCAAATCCTGTGAGCTCCAACTTCAAAATGGACCCAGAATAGGTCTATCCACTCCATCCAAGGACACCTGTCTGGTCCACAGTGCCTGAGTTCCTGGAAAAGCTTCGTCATTGACCTGCCTTGCCGTCTTCAACCATCTGTCATCTGTTCTCAACACTGTCGCCAGGATGGCCCAGTGAAACAAGGTCTCATGGGGTTATGGCCCTGCAATGGCTTTCTGTCACCTCTCTGAGGTCATGTTCTAAGCTGTCTGCTGTGGCCACAGGGCCATCTTGCTACTCCTGGACATACCTGAAATTCTCCTGTCCCAGAGCCTTTGCACATGCTTTCCCTTCTGTTTCGCATAATCTTGATGTGTTCTCACTCACCTTCGGAGAAGTCTGAATTGGAGTGACAGGGACAGAAGATGAGGCTGTGTTTTGGGTGAGGCAGGTGTACCAGAAGAAGGTTCTCTGCCAGCTCTCTGCCTGTGCCTCACTTGTCGACAGCAGGAACTTGCACACAGTCCTCACCTGTCACAACTCTCACCCAGGAGACCCACAGCCAACCCTGGAGCCCAACCTGCCCACACCCTGCTGCAGAATGCATTCAGCTCTCATCTGGGACCCCTGTCATCTTTACCCAGACCTGGAACTCCCCCACCCCCTCAAAGCTCCCGGATTCCCCCTCTGCTTCCAAAATCACACTGGCGCAAGGCTTTCATGAGAAAGCCATAATGCTAACTAAAGAAAGCCTCACACCTACTTTCCCCTTCTGTTGCCTTTCTCTCCACCTTCTTTCCTACCTGTGCAAACTCTTAACATATCAGTGGAACATGAACATGCTCTGAGACCTGAATCTTTCATTGCAGCTTTCTGAGGACTCCTTATGTGATAAGCAACTAGTGTATCCTACAACAGGGTGTTTTACAACTATCATCTATAGAATAGTACAGCCCAATTCACTACAATTTTACCTCACTCTTCATGAAGCAGAACACTTTTTCCTTTCTTCTCTTACTTAAATTCCAGTTAGTTCACATGCCATGGAATATTCGCTTCAGGGGTATGATTTAGTGATTCCTCACCTGCATACAGTACCTGGTGCTCATCACAAGTGCCCTCCTTAATACCTCTCACCCATTTAAATCATCCCCCCATGCCCCTGTCCTGCAGCAATACTCAGTTTGTTCTCCAAGGTTGAGTCTATTTCCTTGTTTGCCTCTCTCATCACCCCTCAACTCTGTTCATCTGTTTACTTTCTGAAATTCCACAAGCGTGAGAGCATAGGATATTTGTCTTTCCTCACTGATTTTGCTTAGCTTAATACACTCTAGGTCCATCCACATCCTTGCAAATGGTAAGATTCCATTCTTTTTGAAGCTGGGTCATATTCCATTATATATATGTATCCCACATCTGCTTTATCCATTCAT
Organism: Ursus arctos; assembly: GCF_023065955.2. Lineage (NCBI taxonomy): Eukaryota > Metazoa > Chordata > Mammalia > Carnivora > Ursidae > Ursus > Ursus arctos. Next base: position 444,373 of record NW_026622986.1, read on the forward strand.
CAGCACATGGACTTTGGGATTCTCTCCATAGTTTGGCTACTGTGGACATTGCTGCTATAAACATCATGCTGCATGTTCCCCCTTTGAATCTGCATTTTTGTATCCTTTGGGTAATACCTAGGAGAGCAATTGCTGGATCATGTGGTTGTTCAATGTTTAACTTTTTGAGGAAACCCCACACTGTTTTCCAGACTGGCTGCACCACTTTGCATTCCCACCAACAGGATGGGAGGGTTCCCCTTTAAGCAGAACATTATCTGCCGGCAATTTCATAAGAGGAAACAAAACCTCTGTGAGATGCACCCAGGGTGAGGCAAGCAGTTGCAGACTTCACCCCAAGGCTCCTGACGCCAAGCCCCTTGAAGCCACCAGCATGCCACTATCCAAAAGAATTCCCAGACTCTCCTTCTGACTCCACCACCAAAGAAACTACAGAGAGAATATGGCACCTCAAAATATCGAGATAATACATTTAGTAAAACTAGAAATTCAAGCTGAACTTTTAAACAGGAACAGGCCGCTGTGGATAATTTTGAATTTTCCCTCCACCCTAATTTTAACTCTTCTGATGAATAAACTAATCAATGATGAAACATCACCTTTGTCAAATGACATCATCCAAGTCCGTATCAGATGAATAAAGCCACCTAACTCTAGATGCTGGCCACTCAACTATATCGTAGGCCCAATTGAATAAACACTGTTAGATGAAGGAACAAATTAGATGTTACAAACAGGCACAGAGTGAATCTCACCTTCCCTTTCTAATAAAAGAGGGTTCCTAGGAAACAGATGGTCAAAATACATTTGTAAGCAATAAATGGACAGAGAAATTGGGATCCCCTGCAAAGTTCTACCTGCAGGGAAACTAAGTAATTCTTGCACCAAATCCAGAATGCTGACAGCTACTTCAATTTTACTTTGTGGCTCAATTAGAGAAAAGAGAAAAGCCCAGGAGGTTTTGGGATAATGAGAGGTTTTACCTCCAGTCCTGACATAGATAGGACATGTTGCCAAACATACCTGTGCTTTCTCTGAACACTGGCGTCCTGTGACAAGCCCCCTCGCTGACTCCGATGCTGGCGTTCAAAACCTCGGGTGTCTTGGAGCCAGAGCAGAGAAGTGCTGTCAGCTGGGGAGAAGAAGGCACCTCTGACCTAAAGCCTGCACACCTGCTTCGGTTTCTGGGCAAAGGAGCAACACATACTTGTTGTTTAGCAGTAATTATCTTCATTCTCAGTAGAACAATGACCTTGCCTTTTCTGGAAAGCAGACTTACTCTTCTAAAGAAACCCTCAATTCGTCTATTCCCAATGCAACTAGAATGGGGTCTGGGTTATGCCCGCTTCCAGGCCCCCACTTGGAGGATTTTCCTGCATGATTCTAATAGCCAATTACCACTAACCCGGGTGCACACGGGGCGTAATGCTGAAGTTGGGGGACGGCTCTGGGGCTTCCTATTGCCACACCTGTGCTGGGGGACCAGGGCACACCCTGCTGAACTCGGGGTACTGCTCAAGATGAATCACCTGCACTGTGTCAGTAAACTGAAGCTGGGGATTCTGTGAGGTCCTTACCCGCACTCTTCCAGGGGAACAGGGGAAACCCTGAAATTCTGCAACCCATCCCACAAAAGCTCAGGTGAGTGGGCGCCCTGGAGTTCACGGGTATGGGGAATAAGGTCAGTTTAGGACATGGGGCAGAAGAGACTTTAAAGGGAAAAAGAAAACTCACCTGAGTCCCCACAATGAACCCTCTCCACGTGCCCTTCCAGAACCCTGCCTCCCACCTGGGGCGCACCCTACCCCTGGACCACACCCCAGTGCACGCTGCTCAAACACCAGCAGGGATCTCCACAGGGAAACTCTCTCTCTCTCTCTCAGTGCCCCTTCTTCTGCCCCAAGTCTGCAACCCACTGCAAATCTGGGACTGCCCACAGAGACATAGCTCCACCTCCAAGTGGTGAATGGTTGGGGAGGTTGGTGCCTGAGCCCCTTGGATGCTGGGCAACCCACCCTCAAGCCCCTGGAAACCTGAAAGTGCAGGGGGCCCAAGAGGCGCCTCCTCTACCCAACACCCGGCACAGGCATGGGTGGGGTCGTGGGCCGGGCCCCCACACACACACCTGGCCCCTTCCAGGGACCTCTCTAGCTGCAGACCACCCTCAGAGGCCTGCCCCTTCCCTTTCTGCACCAGCCCTCCCTGCTGGGGTGTGCCTGGTTCTGGGCAAGGTCAGTGGCTCTCAGACCCTCCAAGGCTTGGGCTTTAGGAAATGCAATGATTTCATGCATTTTCAGTATGTACATATCAGTATGACTTTAATCTTATGGGAGCCAAAGAGGTTCTTTATTTTTTCTTATCTTCATGTTGGCATTTTTGGTTGTTTTCTTCTCGAAGCAGATGTACAACATGTGCTTGGGGCAGAAATAGGGCCCATGCTCTGAGGTTTTGCCCAATCATTTTGAGCTAGGTAAAATGTAAAAGGATAGCTTCCCTGGGATCCCAGGATCAGGGCCCACAGATGATATAAGATAAAATTTACTTTCATCATTATAATTACTACTAAATGTAGGAATTTGAGAAAAAAGCACCTTTCACAAGAGTACCAAGAAATCAAAATGATGCCCACAGAAGGCTACCTACTCCATGGTCAGCACAGGTAACAGAAGTGTTCACATTCTCTGGACTCCTGCCCTTCTCCTGCCCAAATCTCTGAAGCACACAGACCACTTAAAATCAGAATTGTAGAACTGCTAGCCACCTTAGAGATGTCTGGCACCATTCCCTTGGACTGCAGAATAAAACACAGTAGCTCGTTGTCACCAACTAATTTCAACATGAAGTGCCCCCTGGATGCACTAAGTTCTTTCTCTGCAAATGTTGACTAATGTAAGTCACAGTCATACCATTTAAACACTACGATGGCTGGGAAGTCATCGTATGTAAGGCAATATTTTAGCCATGTTTATAAGCATTGGCTCACTTTGTAGAAGAGGCTGAGCTGAATGTTTTTAAATACTATTTCAGGTACAAGAGAGGAGTTAAGATGGCAGAGGAGTAGGGGACCCCTTTTTCAGCAGATCCCCTGAGTCCAGCAGCATTGGTACCAGACCAGCCTATACAACCACGGAATCAGCCTGAGAGGCAGGAAGATATATCTGGATCTCTACAAATGAACATCTCCAGCGCGGAGTATTGAGGTAGGAAGGGGGAGTCCTGAAACCTGGCACAGATACTGGAAGATAAAAGGAAGGGGGAGGGAGCTGCCGCGTTCAGGCGCCAGGAAGTAGCAGCCACCTGCACAGGGGAGTGGGCAGACTCACAGAAGGCACCCCTAGAGAGTGGACTGAGACTGGTGAGCCCAGAGAGCACACCACCAGGCATCTCGGGGAACACAGGAATCCCAGGGTGCTCATGGGATCCAGAATGAGATTGGAAGCTCCTGGAGTGCGTGCAGGTCCACTGGAGGCTGGCAGGCCACCTGCACAGGGGAGCGGGCAGATTCATGGTCAGAACCCGGGAAACAGCAGACCAGGCTTCTCACGGAACTCTGGAATCCCGGTGTGCTCACTGGGCAGAGACAGACCCAGAGACCTGGGAGTATGCGGGGCGGCTGGAGGCTGGGGGGCCACCTGCATGGGGGAGTGGGCAGACTCGTGGTTGGCACCCAGAAACAGCAGACTGAGACCCTGAAGGAGGTGGTATGCCACCAGGCTTCTCAGGAAACTCTGTAATCCTGGTGTGCTCACGGGATCCAGACTGAGACCTGGAGATCTGGGAGCTCGAGGGGGCAGCTGGCGGCTGGTGGCCTTAGAAACACAAAGGACACAGATGTGCTTGCCCTGGAAGTGAGGGCAGGGACACCAGGTGTGGGGCACACATCCAGGGACTCTATGGGGTTGAGAAGCACCAATGAGTAACGGAGTTAAAGTGGCCAGAACATCCGTGGAGAACAGGCCACAAACCCTCTGTTCTGTGACAATTCAGCCTCTGCTGCTCTGACTCTCAGAAGAGGCACAGCAGACCGCCAGAGAAAGCCGCCAGGGAACAAAAGCCTGGAAATGCTGGCTCACAGCTTGCCCACACCCATCCCCCCTTGCAGGGGACAGGACAACTCTACCCAAACAGGGTTGCCTGAGTATGGGTGCGGCAAAATGCAAACTCTTAACAATAGAGAACAAAGGGATGGATACCAGAGAGGAGGTGGATAGAGGGATGAGTGAAATAGATGAAGCGGATTAAGAGGACACTTTTCTTGATGACCACTGAGTAATATATAGAATTACTGAATCACTCTATTCTACACCTGAAACGAATGTAACACTGTATGTTAGCTCTACTGGAATTAAAATAAATTTTTAAAAAAGATTTTTCTTTCAGGAAGCTCTTTGAAAAAGCTTTTCCTGTGCATTGTGCATAAGCCCTACTTGGGAGGATTCACTCTACAATAATTATTCACTCTATGAATTGAATTCAGATTTCCCTGAGTTCTTACTGTGGATCCCAGCCCACGGGAGCCATGGTCCTTTTCTGTCCAGGCTCAGCACCTATGCATTCAAGATTGGAAGTAGAGACACATGTCACTTCACAGTCCAGAAAGCTATTATTGTTTCTGTTACATTGTGAGAGAGTCACAGACTTTGGGACAAGTTTCAGAGCAGGTTTAGTATGGATCCTGGATCTCTACTTCAATGTTCATTGCCTGGATCCATTTGGCTAATACGTTCCCTGTGGATGGGCTTGCTTCCAAGCACATACATGGAAGATGCAAAGGTGGGTGGGCTTGGTGCGGGACAGGAAGAAAACCAAAAGCAGACAAGGATCCGACCATGCCCGTGATCCAGGAACTGCTACAGGAGAGGGTACTGGAGGTAGAATCCATGAGAAACTCCAAGGTCACCAGCTGAACACAGGAGGCATAGGTCAAGGGATCTGGAGATGCAGGGGTTGAAGGGTGCTCTGAGCTACCTCTGGGAGGAAGGGAGGGAAGGAATGAGGAGATATTGCCTTCCCCTGGCCCATGCCAGCTGCCCACCGCTCCGACATGCATCCGTCTACACAGCTGACACAGCCTGGGCTCAGGATGGGCTGGCTCGCGTCCCTCAATCCTCAGTGGGACAGCTGGCCCCAGGGCTCAGAGACATGCTGAGGGAGATGAGAGGGAAAGCTGCCCCACCCAGGTCATCCCCTCCTTGAGCAGACAGCCTTTCAGAACTGCTAAAAAAAAAAAAAAAACCACTAATGGGGTTGAAAGACATGCCATGGATGAACTAAGGCATAGAGATATGTAAAATAACATTCATTTTTAAGTTCGGAGCTGTCATCTCAGGAAGTGGGGAGAGCTTCCCTGAAGAAGACTGAGGGGAGGGCAGGCCATGCTGAAAAGGGAGACATGGCTCTCCTGATTGGGGACCTGCAGCCCCCTTCCAGGGCAGGGCATCATCCTCGCATCACAGGAGATCCATGGAAGTGTTCCATCAGGGCCAGATGTCTGTCTCGAGAAGGCTACCCTGGCATCGGTCTGCACAGGGCACCAGGGACGAGGGCCAGATGGAGGACTGACAATACCCCGGAGGCCATGGGGCAATAGTAGAGGCACATGACCTTGAAGATGATGATGAAAAGCAGGAGGTGGCAGCATGGAGCCGGCCCAAAAGTACCATGGCAGCAGTGCCCACAGCTGCACTGACTGGGTGCCTTCTGTGCCTGGTGTGGCTGACTTCAGTGTGCTCCAGACTAGTCCTGACCACAAGTCTAGGAAGTGTGCACCACCCCCGGCCTCCTCTCCCCTTGCAGCTGCTAGGAATCACGGTCACAGACCCTGGTCAGATTTCGTGGAAACCAAGCAGAGGCTCCCCCGCATGCTGCACCTCTGGTGGTGGTCCAGTGTGACCCTTGTGGCTGGCCAGACACTGATGTCTACCTGTCTCCACACAAATCCACAGACAGGAGGGTGTCCCTGAATTCCACAGCACCTGATGAGACAGATCCACAGAACCCGACACCCAGTGGGTCATTCGGGACCTCACCTATGGTCATGGAGCTCACCATACCCTATTTCTGTCACTTCCCACAGAAAGCCTGGTTCTGATACCCCACAATACCATACACCCTGGTTGCTGACCTGGGGTCATGCCAGGAACCCACATGGCACCTTTCTTTAAGAGAAGGCTATGCCAACACCACCTAGAAAATATTCCTAATGAAGTACAAGTCCATCAGGACTACGGTGTGAACGGTAGCACACAGCCTGCATGGTAGTAGTCTGTAATTCTAACAAGGGTTATCCCCATCCCCCGTCTCACAAAACCTTCCTCTGTTCCCACGGAACTCATGGTCTGCCCTCAGAAAACACTTCAGGAAACAAACCTTTCATCTGAATGCTCTCTTCACCTTCTACTTCAAATCTTGTCCAACTACAATGATATGAAACTAGAAATCAGTCTCAAGAAAAAAATGGGACAGTCAAAAATAGGTGGAGATTGGGGCACCTGGGTGGATCAGTTGTTAAGGATCTGCCTTCAGCTCAGGTCCTGATCCCAGGATCCTGGGATTTTGCCTGGAATCAGGCTCCTTGCTCAGCGGGAAGCGCGCTTCTCCCTCTCCCACCCCCCTGCTTGCGTTCCCTCTCTCACTGTCTCACTCTCTGTCAGATACATAAATAATCTAAAAAAAAATATGTGGAGATTTAACAACATGCTACTGAACCACCAACAGTCAAGGAAGAAATCAAAAAAGATTTTAGAAGTACCTTGACACCGATGAAAAAGTCAACTTACAAAAACTTATGGGATGCAGCAAAAGTAGCTCTACGGGGCACATTCATAGAAACTCAAGTCTTCATCAATCCATGAGAATAGTCTCCAATAAACAACCTGATTTATGTGGTAAAGAACTAGAAAATAAAACAACAAACAAAGACCCAAATTAGTAGAAATAAGGAAATAACAAAAAGGAATGCATAAATAAACCCAACAGAGACTAAAAAGACCAAAAAAACAAAAACAATGAAAATGAAAGCTGCCTTTTTTGGAAAGACAAACAAAACTGACAAACTTAGCTAGACTCACCAAGAAAGACAGAGGACTCAAATACAATCAGGAAAATAAGATAATGGATTCCTGTATCATATCAAAATCAAAAGAACACTTCAAACATGGACACAACAACTTCTTGCAAGCCACGTCTCTAAAGGCAAAGGAAATAAAAGCAAAAATCAACTATTGGCACTTCATCAAGATAAAACGCTTCTGCACAGCAATGCAAACGATCAACAAAACAAAAGGCAAACTATGGAATTGAAGAAGATATCAGCAAATGATATTACAGATAAAGGGCTGGTATCCAAGATCTATAAAGAACTCCTCAAACCCGACAACCAAAAAATGGGCAGAAGACACAAAGAGTTACTTCTCCAGAGAAGACATACAAATGGCCATCAGACACATGAAAAAATGCTTCACATCACTTGCCATCAGGCAAATACAAATCAAAACGACAATGAGATACCACCTTACACCAGTTAGAATGGTTAAAATTAACAAGGCAGGGAGCACCTGGGTGGCACAGCGGTTAAGCCTCTGCCTTTGGCTCAGGGCGTGATCCTGGCATTATGGGATCGAGCCCCACATCAGGCTCCTCCATTATGAGCCTGCTTCTTTCTCTCCCACTTCCCCTGCTTGTGTTCCCTCTCTCGCTGGCTCTCTCTATCTCTGTGGAATAAATTAATAAAATCTTGAAAAGAAAATTAACAACAGGAAATTACAAAAAGTCAGAGAGGATGTGAAGAAAGGGGAGCCCTCTTACACTACTCGTGAGAATTCAAGCTGGTATAGCCACTTTTGTACAATATGGAGGTTCCTCAAGAAGATAAACACAGAGCTATCCTACGATCCAACAATTGCACCACTGGGTATTTACCCCATAGACCCAGAGTAATGATAAAAGGGACATCTGTATCCCAATGTTCATAGCAGCAATGTCTATAATAGCCAAACTGTGGAAGGAGCCAAGATGTCCTTCAGCAGATGGATGGACAAAGATGATGTGGTTCATCTATACAATGGAATATTACTCAGTCATCAGAAAGGATGAATACCCACCATTTGCACCAACGTGGATGGAACAGGAGGGGATTATGCTAAGTGAAATTAAGTCAAGTAGAGAAAGACAATTATCATAAGGTTTGGCTCCTATGTGGAATGGAAGGAATAGCATGGAGGACATTAGAATACGGAAGGGAAAAGTGAAGGGGGGAATGAGAGGGGGAGATGAACCATGAGAGATTATTGACACTGGGAAACAAACTGAAGGTTGCAGAAAGGGAGGGGTAGGAGAATGGGTTATCCTGGTGTTGGGTATTAAGGAGGGCACGTGTCATAATGAGCACTAGGTGTTATATGCAAACAATGAATCATGGAACACTTCATCAAAAACAAATGAAGTACTGCAGGATGACTAACATCATTTTAAAAAAAAGAGAAAGATATGAAATCCATACAGGAAAACTATCACTATTTGCAAATGACATGAAATCCCAAAAAATTCCACAAAAAAAACTGTTAGTTTAAACAAATTCAAGAAAGCTGCAGGATATAAAGTCAATATACAGAGACCTGTTGTCTTTATTTTTTTCAGATTTTATTTATTTATTTGAGAGGATGAGAAAAAGCACATGCAGGGGGAGTGTCAGAAAGAGGGAGGAGCAGACCCTTGCTAAGTGGGAAGCCCAACACGGGGCTCAATCCCAGAACTCTGGGATCATGACCTGAGCTGAATGCAGACGCTTCACCTATGGGGCCACCCAGATGACCCAACTTCTTGCATTTCTGTATACTGATGACAAACTTTCGCAAAGAGAAATTAAAAAAGCAATGCCATTTACAATTGCATCAAAAAAAATCTAAGAATAAAAGAAACCAAAAATGAGAAAGACATAATACACTCAACACATGGCAGAAAAGAAATGAAAACATGTGTGTCGAGGGGGGGAAAATGTATGGGTCAAAGATTTGGAAGGCAACACAAACAAATGGAAGCTTACGCCATGCTCCTTAACTGGAAGAGTTAATTATGTGAACATGTCCATCGTACCCAAAGCAATCGACACATGTGATGAAATCCCTATCTGAATTCCAGAGGCATTATTCGAGCAAATAGAAAACAGTCCTCAAACTTGTATGGAATCACAAAAGACCCCAAATACCCAAAGCAACATGGAGAAAGAAAGGTGCAGTCAACACACTCCTGGATTTCAAGCTAGATTACAGAGCTGTTGTCATCAAAACAGGATGGAACTGGCATAAACACAGACACCAGGTCAGTGGAACAGAACAGAACGCTCAGAAACTTACCCACACGTAGATGATCCTAACTTAGGACAAAGCAGCAGAAGATATGCCATGAGGGAAGGACTGTGTCTTCAGTGAGCGGTAACAGGCAAACTGGACACTAAATGCAGAAGAATATAACTGGGTCACTTTCTTACACCACAAACAAAATTTTTAATGGATGAATCATTTGAACATAAGACCTGAATCCATAAACCTCCAAGAAGACACAGGTACTAAGTCTCTCGACATTGGTTTTGGCAAAGAGTCTTCAGATCGGACACCAAATGCAAAGCAACAAAAGCAAAAATAAACAAGTGAAACAACATCAAACTGAAATCTTCCACACGTCAAAAGAAACCATCAAATCTTAAAAGGCCACTGACCCAATAAGAAAAAAATATCTGCGAATCATATGTGTGAGAAGAGGCTAATATCCAAAATACACACAACACTCATACAAATCAAAACAACAACAACAACAAAAACGTATAAAAAATGGGGGGAATATGTGAAAAGATACTTTCCAAAGATGGCACACAGGTGCCAACAGACAGAAAAAGTTGTTCGACATCACTCATCATCGTCAGGGAAACATCAGTCAAACCCACAATCGGCTATCCCCTCACAACTGTTGGAACAGCAATTTTCCCAGAGACCGACACCAGGTGGGGTCAAGGGTGTGCAGATGAGGAGACACTGTGCACTGTTGGTGGGAATGGAAATTGGTGCAGCCACTGTGACAAACGGTATGGAGGTTCCTGAAAAAATAAATGCAACTACCACATGACCCAGTAATGGCTCTACTGAGTATTGATTCGGAGAATACAATAATACTGCCTCAAAAAGACAGATGCACTCCCATGTTCACTGCAGCATTATTCACAAGAACCAGACATGGAAACACAGACCTTGGGGGCCTTATGCCAAGTAACTCAGACACAGAAAGACCAATACCAGATGCTGTCATGTACATTCCACGTGGAATAAACAAATACTGAACGCATAGATACTGAGAGCAGATTGGTAGGTGCCAGATTCGGGGATGGGGTGGTAGAAACGGGTGAAGGTGGTCAAAGTCTCAATGTTTGAGTGAGAAAATCCGACAGTCATGAAATGTTCTGTCCAGCATGGAGACTAAAACTAACCCCGCAGTATGGAGTCGAGGTTTACCTGCTCTTTGAAAGTACAGGGCTTCTGAAAAACCTTGCACAGCAGAAATGGTGTCAAGAAGGAATGGCCATTAATTTACACGAACAATTAGACAGTGTGCTCAGACTCCAAAATTCCTTCTCTTTGGCTTTTCTTAGGCCTCAGCACACAAGTTTCTAATGGAGGCCCAGCATAAATGAAGATAAAGCACAACAGAGGCTCACAGACACCATTCAAAGTGCTGGTGGCTGGATGCAGAGAGCAGTTGCCAGCGGAAGGAGCTGGTTGGGGTGCATGCCGCCTCTGTCGTGCTTTTCCCCAAAACAGATGCTGAACGCGATTCTCACTGTTCACCTTTTTTCATAAGAGGGAAATCCTCTTCAGGTCTCTTCCTCTTACTGAAGCTGGGTAATAACGTAGTTCTTTCAAGAAAACCTAGTGTCTTACTGTGAACGTTTAAAAAGTGGGGGATACTTGTACTTCACCATTGCTGAGGGAGGAGATGTGAAAGGTTCTCCCAGACACAAACCTCAGCAGATCCACTGGGAAAGGCACCTTCCTCAGCATGCAGAACACGGACTGCCTCCTATGCCCTGAGAAACCCACTCCTTCCCCTCGATCAGGACAACCCACAACAGCTGGGAGTTACCCCAATTCCTCCATTCTCCTGCTCCTAATATCTAACTCATCAGCAAATCCTGTGAGCTCCATCTTCAAAATGGACCCAGAATAGGTCTAACCACTCCATCCAAGGACACCTGTCTGGTCCACAGTGCCTGAGTTCCTGGAAAAGCTTCGTATTTGACCTGCCTTGCTATCTTCAAACATCTGTCATCTGTTCTCAACACTGTAGCCAGGATGGCCCAGTGAAACAGGGTCTCATGGGGTTATAGCCCTGCAATGGCTTTCTGTCACCCTCTGTCACCTCTCTGAGCTCATGTCCTAAGCTGTCTCCTGTGGCCACAGGGCCTTCTGGCTGCTCCTGGACATACCTGGAATTCTCCTGCCCCAGAGACTTTGCACATGCTTTCCCTTCTGTTCAGAATGCTCTTGATGTGTTCTCACTCGCCTTCGGAGAAGTCTGAATTGGAATGACAGGGACAGAAGATGAGGCTGTGTGTGTTGGGTGATGCTGGTGGCCCAGAAGAAGGTTCTCTGCCAGCTCTCCCCCTGTGCCTCACTTGTCCACAGCCAGGAACTTGCACACAGCCCTCACCTGTCACAACTCTCACCCAGGAGACCCACAGCCACCCCTGGAGCCCACCCTGCCCACACCCTGCTGCAGAATGCATTCAGCTCTCATCTGGGACCCCTGTCAGCTTTACCCATACCTGGAACTCCCCCGTCTCCTGCAAAGCTCCTGGATTCCTCCTCTTCTTCCAAAATCACAATGGCGCAAGGCTTTCATGAGAAAGGTATAACGCTAACTAATGAAAGGTTCACACCTACTTTCCCCTTCTGTTGCCTTTTTCTCCACCTTCTTTCCTACCTGTGCAAACTGTAACGTATCAGTGGAATATCAACGTGCTCAGAGATCTGAATCTTTCATTGCAGCTTTATGAGGACTCCTTATTTTAAGAAACAAGTGTACCCTACAACAGGGTGTTTTACAACTCTCATCTATAGAATAGTACTGTCCAATTCACTACAATTTTACCTCACTCTTCATGAAGCAGAACACTTTTTCCTTTCTTCTCTTACTTAAATTCCAGTTAGTTCAAAGGCCATGGAATATTCGCTTCAGGGGTAGGATTTAGTGATTCCTCACCTGCATACAGTACCCGGTGCTCATCAAAAGTGCCCTCCTTAATACCCCTCACCCATTTAACTCTTCCCCCCACGCCCCTGTCCTGCAGCAACACTCAGTTTGTTCTCCAAGGTTGAGTCTATTTCCTTGTTTGCCTCTCTCATCACCCCTCCACTCTGTTCATCTGTTTTCTTTCTGAAATTCCACAAGCGTGAGAGCATAGGATATTTGTCTTTCCTCACTCATTTTCTTAGCTTAATACAGTCTAGATCCATCCACATCCTTGCAAATGGTAAGATTCCATTCTTTTTGAAGCTGGGTCATATTCCATTATACATATGTATCCCACATCTGCTTTATCCATTCATCAATGCATGGACTTTGGGATTCTCTCCATAGTTTGGCTACTGTGGACATTGCTGCTATAAACATCATGCTGCATGTACCCCTTTGGATCTGCATTTTTGTATCCTTTGGGTAATACCTAGGAGAGCAATTGCTGGATCATGTGGTTGTTCGATGTTTAACTTTTTGAGGAACCCCCACACTGTTTCCCAGACTGGCTGCACCACTCTGCATTCCCACGAACAGGATGGGAGGGTTCCCCTTTAAGCAGAACATTATCTGCCGGCAATTTCATAAGAGGAAACAAAACCTCTGTGAGATGCACCCAGGGTCAGGCAAGCAGTTGCAGACTTCACCCCAAGGCTCCTGACGCCAAGCCCCTTGAAGCCACCAGCATGCCACTATCCAAAAGAATTCCCAGACTCTCCTTCTGACTCCACCACCAAAGAAACTACAGAGAGAATATGGCACCTCAAAATATCGAGATAATACATTTAGTAAAACTAGAAATTCAAGCTCAACTTTTAAACAGGAACAGGCCGCTTTGGATAATTTTAAATTTTCCCTCCACCCTAATTTTAACTCTTCTGATGAATAAACTTATCAATGATGAAACATCACCTTTGTCAAATGACATCATCCAAGTCTGTATAAGATGAATAAAGCCACCCAACTCTAGATGCTGGCCACTCAACCATATCTAAGGCATAATTGAATAAACAGTGTTAGATGAAGGAACAAATTAGATGTTACAAACAGGCACAGAGTGAATCTCACCTTCCCTTTCTAATAAAAGAGGGTTCCTAGGAAACAGATGGTCAAAATACATTTGTAAGCAATCAATGGACAGAGAAATTGTGATCCCCTGCAAGGTTCTACCTGCAGGGAAACGAAGTAATTCTTGCACTAAAACCAGATGCTGACAGCTACTTCAATTTTACTTTGTGGCTCAACTAGGGAAAAGAGAAAAGCACAGGAGGTTTTGGGAAAATGAGAGGTTTCACCTCCAGCCCTGAAATAGATAGGACATTTTGCCAAACATACCTGTGCTTTCTCTGAACACTGGCGTCCTGTGACAAGCTGCCTCACTGACTCCGATGCTGACGTTCAAAACCTCGGGTGTCTTGGAGTCAGAGTAGAGAAGTGCTGTCAGCTGGGGAGAAGAAGGCACCTGTGACCTAAAGCCTGCACACCTGCTTCGGTTTCTGGCGAAGGGGCAACACATACTTGTTGTTTAGCAGTAATTATCTTCATTCTCAATAGACCCATGACCTTGCCTTTTCTGGAAAGCAGACTTACTCTTCTAAAGAAACCCTCAATTCGCCTTTTCCCAATGGTACTAGAGTGGAACATTTATTTCTCACTTAAATAGAAAAGACAATTATTGTCGACATTGCGTGAATGAACTTTTAAAAACATTTTAGAGAGAAAGGAAGAGACCTTTATTCAATCCCAAGTCAGGACAGCTGCCTGGGAGACACAATCTTCACCAAGAGGGGAGTGATCCAGGGAAGGAACATTTGGGGCAGGGTTATATATTTTTTTCTGTTTTGATTTACGTACAGAGTTACACACCACAATGAGGATGTTCTTAGATTCCAGAAAGTGACAGACTCTTATGTTTTCAGTATGTACATGTCAGTACGACTTTAATCTTATGGGAGCCAAACAGGTTCTTTATTTTTCTTATCTTTATGTTGGCATTTTTGGTTATTGTTTTCTTCTCGAAGCAGATGTACATGTGCTTGGGGCAGAAACGGGGCCCATGCTTTGAAGTTTTGCCCAGTCATTTTGAGCTGGATAAAATGTTAAAGGATAGCTTCCCTGGGATCCCAGGATCAAGGCCCACAGATTATATAAGATAAAAATTCCTTTCATCATTATAATTACTACTAAATGGAGGAATGTGAGACAAAAGCACCTTTCACAAGAGTACCAAGAAATCAAAATGATGCCCACAGAAGGCTACCTGCTCCATGGTCAGCACAGGTAACAGAAGTGTTCACAGTCTCTGGACTCCAGCCCTTCTCCTGCCCAAATCTCTGAAGCACACAGACCACTTAAAATCAGAATTGTAGAACTGCTAGACACCTTAGAGATGTCTGGCACCATTCCCTTGGACTGCAGAATAAAACACAGTAGCTCGTTGTCACCAACTAATTTCAACATGAAGTGCCCCCTGGATGCACTAAGTTCTTTCTCTGCAAATGTTGACTAATGTAAGTCACAGTCATACCATTTAAACACTACGATGGCTGGGAAGTCATCGTAGGTAAGGGAATATTTTAGCCATGTTTATAAGCATTGGCTCACTTTGTAGAAGAGGCTGAGCTGAGTGTTTTTAAATACTATTTCAGACCTGTTTTACAGCACCCTCTGAACATACCCGAGCCTGAATCGACTAATAAAGATAGCTGGTTTCAGTAACTTTAATATCAGAAAAATATTATACTGTCTGTATTCCTAAGGATCGTTGAGTATCTTACCCAGAGGTCCTCCACTGAGATAATGATCTTAATGATCACCATGGGCAGATGTGAAAAGGCCCGCTGAATTCGTTCCAGTTGTCCACATGACAAGAAAATCCTGATACTTGATAGGTTTCCAGATCGAGAAGACCAGAGATAAGAGGGAAATAGTACCCTGTATGAACAACAAGGGATTTGGAGTCAATTTGGGGATCCCACTTAGGTTTCTGACACTAAAATCCTCTGTGACTCATATCATCTGAGTCCCTGTCTAACGACCTGAACATGTGCCTAAAAATATCTACACCCTAGTTGAGAAGTTTAAGAGGCAGAAATATACAAAGAGCCAGTATGATGTCTCTCAAGAACAGGTGCTCAGGAAGCCATAATTGCTATTGGGTCTATTTCTTTTCCAGAAGAAAGAACACATGCTGAATCCATATTTCAAATAGATGACTCACCAGATGATTTTCAAACCTGAAGGAAGGCCAAGAAGTCGCTCTTGTGTCATATTTCACTCAGAAATCATGTTGTTGGACTGGTGAGGATGATACGATAGAAATGTCATCACTAAGAGTGGGGAGCTTCGAATTTCCATACGGCCATGTTGACCCCCTTAGCTCAGAGCCACCAGAAAGGGCAGCTGGGGAGGGGGCACCGCTGTCACTATGAGTGGGGAGCTTCCCATTTCCATATGGTCATGTTGACCCCCTTAGCTCAGGGCCACCAGAAAGCACAGCTGAGGGGGGCCACAGGCCAAGGCTGCCAGGTGTGGCTGGAGCAGGCAGAACTCTGACTTAAGGCTCAACTCCTGTCTAGGTTATTATAATGCTCTTCACAAAGAAAGTGCCATTGTGTGTGAGCCCTCATGTAGAATAGGTTCAGAATTTCTATTGAGATTCCCTCTCTGACCTTTAGGATATGTAGCAAAGTTCCATTTAATTTTAAACATTGAAGGACTTCTGGTTTTCTTTTCGCTATGACTGTGGCTCAATTCCCCTGTGGTCTAAGAATATAATCTAGTTAATTTCAGGGTTTAACATTTGTAGACTTTATTCGTGGCCCCACCTATCATCTATTTGGGTAAAGAGTCTATGACCTCTTGAAAATAATGTATTCTGCACTTATTATGGAATGTTCCCTATATGTCAATTAGGTCACATTTTTACCAATGTTTTGTCTGCTTTTTCTGTCAGATATTGAGAAAGGTATATTAAAATCTTAAAACAATGCTGCTCTATTCAACGTGGCATCGGAGAATCTACCAGTGTTAGAAGGCAAGAGAAACAAAAAGTGTAAGAATTGAGGGGATAATTGTGACTATTCACAGATAATACGATTGTGTACATAGAAAACCCAAACCAGTCTATAAATACCCTATTAGAATTAAAAATGCAATTTATAATATTGAGATGGATTGTAGCTTCCCATTGGACAGTTTCTGACAGAAAACATAGAACCTGTCAATCTTGGGGTAGGACATAGGGTGCACTAACCATTTAAAAGAATTCAGTGGGACTTCATAAAAATGTGACATTTCTCCTTATCTTATGACCATAAGAAAATGAAAAAGTGAACCGCAGGCTGGGAAGTAAAGATTTGCAATACACACACTGACAAAGACTTGTCAATAAAGAATTCCTGCTCATCAACCATAAAAAGTCTATGTATAAACGAATACTTCACAAAAGATTGACTGATGGCCAATAAGAACAGGAAAGGGTGCTCTACAGTATTATTTTCAGGAACAGCAAGGTCTTTCCTAAAATGAAAACATACACACAAACCAGTATTCCCTAGATGGATGACATCCTTATTTCTGAGGACAGCTTGAAGAACAGACTAGCATCAATGTAAAGTGATGGAATTCCTGACACTCAGAGGATGGACAATTGATCTCAAACTACAGTACAATTTCTAGGCATCATTCAGTCCTCTGAAGGCAGACAACTACCATACCCCTTCCTATACCACACAGGTTGCTTCCCAAAACCTACCATTAAAGAAGAAGATGAGAAACAGATAGGACTAGTAGGAAATAGCAAAAATCACATGTGGGAATTATCCTGAAACACACTGATCACATAACTAGTGTAAGGAAGTGTAGGGAACTGACAAGGACAGAGACTCAAGAGGTACTTCTTTGGGAAATGCTGTCTGAAATCGTCACACGTTGGTACCTGCTAATGAGGGCTCTGAGCATACCTAGGGTTTGCTCACAAGGGTCTGCAGCACCATCGCTGAGGACTGAAACTCTTCAAGACCTCAAAGCTTGCCTGATTGACTATTGAACTAAGAGATTCCATTTTCTGAAAACAGATACCAACTAATTGAAAGGTTCACCTGGGCTCTCTCGGAGGCCCTACAAGAAGCTGAACCATTCACTGAAAATCAATTACACACACACACACACACACACACACACACACACACACACACACATCTGTCATTTCACCAATTACTTAAACATTCAAGGTTCTTCCTACCTTTTCTTTTTCACATTGATATTTTACTCACATGAAATGTCATCATTTCTAATGAACACTGATGTCAAAATAGAGATCCATTGACACAATATTCACAAAATGGAACTTACCTGCTGTAATTTTCAATATAGCGTTTTTTAAAGTTCATATATATTTTAGGTTTTTGGTAACTTATACACGAGAAGATCAGCATTGAAAAACTCTGAATACTGACAATGAGTTTTAAGCCTAGAGAACAAAAATTGTCCAATTTCATAGATAATAAGGAACCAAAGGGAAACATGGAACCTGTAGTCGAATAATTTTACACATATGCATCCCCCATTATTCTACTACTGAGGGGCGTGTTTTATTACCACTATGCATGCATCAATTGTCTTCCACGTGCACCTGCACAGGTATAGTGAATTACTACAGTTGAATAAAATGTCTGGGAAGTACGTGGTGGCATCTGCAATGAACAATTAAATTTTGATCGTATATTTGGTGAACTTCCTCAATCTGTCCCTTTAGACAATGGACCCTAAACAGAAGGGGGAATGAACCACGAGAGACTATGGACTCTAGGAAACAAACTAAGGGCTTCAGAGGGGAGAGGGGTGGGGGATTGGGATGGGCCTGTGATGGGTATTAAGGAAGATACATATTGCATGGAGCACTGGGTGTTTTATCAAAATAATGAATCCCGGAACACTACATCAAAAACTAAGGAAATACTGTATAGTGACTAACATATCATAATAAAAAATTATTATTAGAAAAAAAATTAAAGGTAAAAAAAATACAGCTTTTCTGTTTCAAGAACAATCACAATTGAGAAAAAACTAACTTCCAATCCCTAAAGCAAAACACAGACCAAGTTCCATTTCACTCCCCTTTATTCACATTCTCTGTGGGTTCTAAGGTATTTCCCTACCTCCTTTCCTGCTAAGCAGGGAGCCTGGGCTCGATCCCAGAACCCTGCGACCATAACCTGAGCCAAAGTCACATGCTTAACTGGCTATGCCAGCCCGGAGCCCCAGCCATATTTTTCTTAAGCAAAAGGACACTTTCTCACGATGCCTTCACATGACTTCAATGGTACCAGAGATCTGCATTTGCCTCTAGGAGGTTGCAGATGAAGGCAATTGCAAACTCTCACAGTGGTTTATCAAATACAATGACCTGCCTGGTGACAGTGAAACTCTTATGAGCCCACGAGAGGGTGCTGTGACACTCAGCTGTGGCTAGGCTGGCACAGAGAAACAAATCCATTTCCCTGCCTGATGTCTGTGAGGAACAGATGCCCCCACTGTGAATGAGACCCTGCCACTGAGCTGTCCAGAGATGGCCATCCTCACGGAGGATGAGGATAAAGGACAATGCCCGAGGAGACCTCATCTGTCTCTTTTATCTTTTCATATTTTTGACAGTGGACAAATCACTGCCTAGGAGTCCCCAACTACCTTAGTCTCATCTGTGAATGGCCAAGAGGTTTTACAAAACACTTCAGATTTTCACCTCACAAATGCCCACAACCACTTACCATAGGGATTCAACATTAAGCAAAGATACTGTTCGTTGGAAGAGAGGTCCTGCCCACTGTTGTTTCTCACTTATATGCTCATCTTCCTTACCTCATGGTAACATAACCACCTGGATTCCTGCTTCTGTCTTTAGGAAGGCTGATGTGACTTGAAGGGCATTACCCTGACATCGTTCTTTCTTAGCAATAAGATGTGAATATTTCCCTAGTCCTACACACCCAAAGTTGAATCGGAATCAGGATTGAGGAGGCTGATGAGAGTTGAAGGTGTTTTCCTGTACAGGGTGGTTTATTACCAATAAGGATGGGTCAGAGTCCTCGAAATTCCAGAACCTTTTCATTAATGCTTCCTACTCGTGAAAGATGATGTACATTGGTCTTTCCCTGTATAGTGTGGTGACTCAGAGAAAAGTGCTTAGCCCTTTCGTCAGACTTCCACGACCACTTTGGGGCTGTCTTCCATATTCACAAAGGATGATGTTAGGGCTAAGACGGTTCCTGTACACTGTTATTTCTTACAGATAAGTGTATGGCATTTTTGTTACATTGCCAAAACCACTTAGTGCCGATCTTGCCAGCCTCCTGGGGACGAACCCTAACCCTAGGTCAGCCCCCGAAGAGCCCCTACGAAGGGGCCTGGCGCCACAACGCCGGGAATTGGGGACCCCCGAGTCCAGCGCTGGAGTCACCCTGCCTCCACTCAGCAACCCGGGCTGCTAGGGGCACTGCCAGTCTTTCAGGGCGAGTACAGGCAAGGTCTCCCAAGCCCCCGGCGACCTTCGAAGGCCCCCGCGCCAAAACGCATAGGTCCACACTACCTGGCACCAGCACGCTCACGTCAGCCTGCCCCTCCACTGGCCGCACAGCTGGTGGATCGGGCCTGCCGGCCTCCCGGGGGCTAACACTAACCCTAGGTGGGCTCACAAAGGGCCCCTCTCAAGGGGCCTGGTGCCACCCTGCCGGGGATTGGGGACCCGCGAGCACCAGTGCCTGACTCACCCTGCCGCCCCACCACGACCTGGCGGGCTAAGGGCGTCGCCGGTCATTCAGGGCAGGAGATCTGGCAGGGACCTCAGAGCCCCAGGGGACCTTCAAAGGCCCCCTCGCCAAAAAGCTTGGGCCCATGCTCCCGCTCGCCAGCGCCTTCACCTCAGCCAGCCCCTTCACACGCCACACAGCTGGTGGATCAGGCCTGTCGGCCTCCTGGGAGCTAACTCCAAACCATATGTCGGCCCCCGAGGGGCCCCTCCCAAGGGGCCTGGCGTCGCCACGCCAGGGATAGGGGATGCCCGATCCCTAGCGCCGGACTCACCCTGCAGCCCCGCAGCCACCCTGGCCTCTAGGGGCGCCGCTGGTCATTCAGGGCAGGAGAATGTGCATGCCCTCCGAGCCCCCAGCAAACTTTGAAAGCCCCGCGCAAAAACTCTTGGGCTCACGCTCCCACTCGCCAGCACCCTCACCTCGGCTAGCCCCTCCATATGCGGCAGAGCCGGCGGATCGGGCCTGCCGGTCTCCTGGGGGCTAACCCTAACGCTAGGTCGGCCCCAGAGGGGCCCCTCCCAAGGGGCTTGGCACCACCACGCCTGGGATTCGGGATTCCCGAGCCACACCGCTGGACGCATCCTGCCGCGCCGCCGACACCCGGGCCGCTAGGAACTCTGCCGGTCATTCAGGGAGGGAGAACGGGCAAGGCCCTCCGAGCCCCCGCCGACATTCGAAGGCTCCCGGCGCCAAAACCCTAGGGTCCACGCTCCTGCTCGCCAGTGCCCTGCCTCGGCCATGCCATAGAGCTGGCGGATCAGGCCTGCCGGACTCCTGGGGGCTAACACAAACCCTACGTCAGCCCCCGAGGGGCCCCACCCAATGGGCCTGGTGCCGCCACACTGGGGCTTGGGGACCCCCGAGCCCCGGCTCTGAGCTAATCCTGCTGCCCCGCCGCCACCTGGGGCTGCTAGGGCGCCGCCGGTCATTCAGGGCGGAAGAACTTGCTGAGCTCTTCGAGCCCCTGGTGACTTTCGAAGGCCCCCCGCGCCAAAACCTTGGGCCCATGCTCCCTCTCACCAGAGCCCTCACCTAGGCCAGCCCCTCCGCATGCCGCATAGCCAGTGAACTGGGCCTGCCAGCCTCCTTTGGGCTAATGATAACCCTAGGTCGGCCCGTGAGGGACCCCTCCCAAGGGGACAGGCAGTGCCATGGCGGGTATTGGGGACCCCCGAGCCCCAGCTCCGGACTCACCCTGCCACCCCTCCGCCACCCTGGCCGCTAGGGCGCCGCCGGGCATTCAGGGCAGGAGAACAGGCAGGGCCCTCTGAGCCCCCAGCGACATTCGAAGGCCCCACACGCCAAAACGCTAGGGCCCATGCTCCTGCTCCCAGTGCCCTCACCCTGGCCCACCCCTCTGCTCCCCGCACAGCCGGTGGACCAGGCCTGCCGGCCTCCTGGGGGTCTAACTCTAACCCTAGGACGGCTCACGAGGGGCCCTTCCCAAGGGGCCTGGTGCCGCCATGCCAGGGATTGGGGATCCAGAAGCACCAGCGCCGGACTCACCCTGCCGCCTCACCATGACCCTACCCGCAGGGGTTGCTGTCCTATTTTAGGGCGGAAGAACGGGCAGGGCCCTCCGTGACCCCGGCAACCTTCGAAGGCCCGCCACGTGAAAACGCTTGGGTTCAAGCTCCCGCTCGCCAGCGCCCTCACCCTGGCCCATCCCTCCGCTCGTCGCACAGCCGGCGGATCGGGCCTGCCGACCTCCTTTGGGCTAACCATAACCTTAGGTCAGCCCAGAGGGAATTCTCCCAAGGGGCCTGGCGATGCCACGCCGGGGATTGGGGACCCCCGAGCCCCAGCTCCGGACTCATCCTGCCAACCCGTTGTGATCTGGCCCGCTAGGGGCAACGTCCTCACAGGGCGGGAGAACAGGCAGGGCCCTCCAAGACCCCGGTGACTTTCAAAGGCCCCCCGCGCCAAAACGCTTGGGCCCACGCTCCCGCTAGCCAGCGCATTCACATCGGCACGCCCCTCTGCTCGCCGCACAGCCGGCGGATCCGGCCTGCTGGCCTCCTGGGGGCTAACCTTAAAGCTAGGTAGGCCCCAGAGGGGCCTTTCCCAAGGGGCCTGGCGCCACCACGCCAGGGATTGGGGACATCCGAGCCCCACCGCAAGATGAACCCTGCGGCCCAGCCACCACCCTGGCCGCTACGGGCGCCGCCGGTCACTCAGGGCAGGAGAAGAGGCAGGGCCCTTTGAGCCATGGCAACATTCGAAGGCCCAGGGCCTGCCGGCCTCCTGGGAGATAATCCTAACCATAGGTCGGCCCCCGAGGGGCCTTTCCCAAGGAGGCTGGCGTCGCAACGCAGGGGATTGGGGACCTGCAAGACCCAGTGCCGGATGCACCCTGGCGCCCCGCCTCACACGGGCCGCTAGGGTCGCAGCCATTCATTCAGGGTGGGAGAACTGCCAGGGCCCTCCGAACCCCCGCCAGCTTTCGAAGGCGCCCCGAACCGAAACGCTTGGGCCCAGGCTCATGTTCACCAGCACCCTCACCTCGGCCCAACTCTCCGCTCGACGCACAGGTGGTGTATCGGGCCTGCCGGCCTCCTGGGGGCTAACCCAAACTGTAGGTCGGCCCCCCGAGGGGCCCTTCCCAAGTGGCCTGGCGCCGCAACGCCGGGGATGGGGACCCCGAGCCCAAGTGCTGGACTCACCCTGCTGCCCTTCAGCCACCCGAGCCGCTAGGGGCCCCGCCGGTCATTCAGAGCGGGAGAAAGGGCAGGTCCCTCTGAGGCCCCGCCGACCTTCGAAGTCCCCCCGCACTAAAAAGCTTGGGCTCATGCTCAGTCTCGCCAGTGCCCTCACCTCGTCCCAACCCTCCGCAGGCTGCACAGCCGCTGATCGGGTCCACCGGCCTCCTGGGGGCTAACCATAACCCCAGATCGATCCCCAAAGGTCCACTCCCAAGGGGCTTGGCACAGCAACGCCGGGGATTGGGGACCCCGAACCTCAGCACCTCACCCTGGGGCTTGGGGTGTTGCCGATCATTCAGGGCGGGAGGACAGGCAGGGCCCTCCGAGACACGGCGACCTTCGAAGGCCACCCCGCGCAAAAACTGCAGACTCACCCTCCCACTCACCAGCGCCCTCACCTCCGTCCGCCACTCCACTCTCCACACAGCTGGCGAATAGGGCCTGCCGGCCTCCTGGGGGCTAAACCTAACCCTAGGTTGCCCCCATGGGGCCTCTCCCAAGGGGCCTGGTGCCGCATCGCCGGGGATTGGGGACCCCCAAGCCCCAGCGCCGGATGCACCCTGTCGCCCCTCCCCACCCGGGCCGCTAGGAGCGCCGCCATTCATTCAGGGTGGGAGAACGGGCAGGGCCCTCCGAACCCCCCCTATGTTCGATGGTGCCCCGAATCAAAATGTTTGGGCCCACGCTCATGTTCACCAGCACCCTCAACTCGGCCCGCACCTCCGCTCCTCGCACAGCCGGCGACTCGGGCCTGCCGGCCTCCTGGGCGCTAACCCTAACCCTAGGACATCCCCTGAGGATCCCTTCCTAAGGGGCCTGGCGCCTCAAAGCCAGGGATTGCGGACCCACAAGCCCCAGTGCCGGACTCACGCTGCAGACCCGCCCCACATGGGCCGCTAGGGGCGCCACCATTCATTCAGGTTGGGAGGACTGGCAAGGCCCTCCGAACCCCTGCCGACCTTCGAAGGGGCCCCGAACCAGAACCCGAGGGCCATGGCTCATGTTCACCAGCACCCTCACCTCGGCCCAACTCTCCGCTCGATGCACAGGTGGTGTATCGGTCCTGCGGGGCTCCTGGGGGCTAACCCTAACCATAGGTCGGCCACCGAGGGGCCCTTCCCAAGGGTCCTGGGGACGCAACGCTGGGGATGGGGACCCCGTGCCCAAGTGCCGGACTCACCCTGCGGCCCTTCAGCCACCCAAGCCGCTTGGGGACCACCGGTCAATCAGGACAGGAAAACGGGCAGGGACCTCCGAGCCCCCATTGACTTTCGAAGCCCCCCCGTGCAAAAACGTTGGCTCCCATGCTCCTGCTCCCAGCGCCCTCACCTCGGCCCGCCCCTCCGCTTGATTCAGAGCCGGTGGATAGGGCCTGCCAAGCTCCTGGGGCTAACCAAAACCCTAGGTCGGCCCCGTGGGGCACATCCCAAGGGGCCTGGCTCTGCAACGCTGGGGATTGGTGACTCAGAGCCCCAGAACCGGACTCACCCTGCCGCACTGTTGCCACCCGGGCCGCTAGGGGCGCCGCCGGTCATTCAGGGCAGGAGAACGGACAGGGCCCTTGAGAAACTGGCGACATTTGAAGCCTCCCGCCAAAATGCAGGGGCCCATGCTCACGCTCGCCAGAGCCTTTACCTCGGCCCGCGCACCTCTCGAGGCCCAGCCAGAGGATTGGACCTGCCGCCTCCTGGGTGCTAACTCTAACCCTAGGTCGGCCCCCTACAAGCCCCTCCCAGGGGGCCTGGCCCCGCAACGCTGGGGATTGGGGATCCCCGAACCACAGCACGGGACTCCCCCTGCCGCCCCACCACCAACGGAGCCGCTAAGGGCGCCGCTGGTTATTCAGGGCAGGAGAACGGGCAGGGCCCTTCGAGCCATGGCAACATTCGAAGGCCCAGGGCCTGCCGCCTCCTGGGAGCTAACCCTAACCATAGGTCGGCCCCCGAGGGGCCTTCCCAAGGGGCCTGGCGTCGCAACACCGGGGATTGGGGACCCACAAGACCCAGTGCCGGATGCACTCTGGCGCCCCGCCTCACACGGGCCGCTAGGGGCGCCGCCATTCATTCAGGGTGGGAGAACTGCCAGGGCCCTCCGAACCCCCGCCGACCTTCGAAGGCGCCCCGAACTGAAACGCTTGGGCCCAGGCTCATGTTCACCAGCACCCTCACCTCGGCCCAACTCTCCGCTCGACGCACATGTGGTGTATCGGGCCTGCCGGCCTCCTGGGGGCTAACCCTAACTGTAGGTCGGCCCCCCGAGGGGCCCTTCCCAAGTGGCCTGGCGCCGCAACGCCGGGGATGGGGACCCCGAGCCCAAGTGCTGGACTCACCCTGCTGCCCTTCAGCCACCCGAGCCGCTAGGGGCCCCGCCGGTCAGTCAGAGCAGGAGAACGGGCAGGTCCCTCCGAGGCCCCGCCGACCTTCGAAGGCCCCCCGCACTAAAAAGCTTGGGCTCGTGCTCAGTCTCGCCAGTGCCCTCACCCTGTTCCAACCCTCTGCGTGCCGCACAGCCGCTGATCGGGTCCACCGGCCTCCTGGGGGCTAACCATAACCCTAGATCGATCCCCAAAGGTCCACTCCCAAGGGGCTTGGCGCAGCAACACCGGGCATTGGGGACCCCGAACCTCAGCTCCTGACTCACCCTGCCGCCCAGCCGCCACCCGGGGGCTTGGGGTGTTGCCAATCATTCAGGGCGGGAGAACAGGCAGGGCCCTCCGAGACACGGCGACCTTCGAAGGCCCCCCCGTGCAAAAACGGCAGACCCACCCTCCCACTCACCAGCGCCCTCACCTCCGTCCGCCACTCCACTCTCCACACAGCTGGCGAATAGGGCCTGCCGGCCTCCTGGGGGCTAAACCTAACCCTAGGTTCCCCCAAGGGGCCTCTCCCAAGGGGCCTGGCGCCGCATCACCGGGGATTGGGGACCCCCAAGCCCCAGCGCCGGATGCACACTGTCTCCCCTCCCCACCCGGGCCACTAGGGGCGCCGCCGTTCATTCAGGGTGGGAGAACGGGCAGGGCCCTCCGAACCTCCACCTATGCTCGAAGGGTCCCCGAATCAAAATGCTTGGGCCCACGCTCACGTTCACCAGCACCCTCAACTCAGCCCGCACCTCCGCTCCTCGCACAGCCAGCGACTCGGGCCTGCCGGCCTCCTGGGCGCTAACCCTAACCCTAGGACGGCCCCTGAGGATCCCTTCCTAAGGGGCCTGGCGCCACAATGCCGGGGATTGGGACCCCTGAGCCCCAGCGCCTGACTCACCTTGCCGCCCACCTGCCACCCGGGGTCTTGGGCTGCTGCCATTATTCAGGGAGGGAGAAACGGCAGGGCCCTCCGAGACACGGTACCAAAACGCCCGGGCCCACGCTCCCGCTCACCAGCGCCCTCAACTCAGTCCACCACTCCGCTATCCACACAGCTGGTGAATAGGGCCTGCCAGCCTCCTAGGGGCTAAACCTAACCCTAGGTTGGCACCCGAGGGGCCGCTCCCAAGGGGCCTGGCACCGCAACATGGGGATTGGAGATACCAGAGCCAAAGCGCCTGACTCACCCTGCCGCCCCGACGCCACCAGGGCAGCTCGGTGCGCCACCGGTCATTCAGGGAGGAGAATGGGTAGGGCCGGCCGAGTCCCCGAAGACATTCGAAGGCACCCCGCTCCAAAACGCTTGGGCCCACGCTCCCGCTCCACAGAGACCTCACCTCGACCCACTACTCCTTTTGCCGCACAGCTGGAGGATTGTGCCTTCTGACGTTCTGGGGTCTGACCTTAACCCTAGGTCAGCCCCCGAGGGCACCCTTCCAAGGGGCCTGGTGCAGCAACGCGGTGGATTGCAGACCCCCGAGCCCCAGCGCCGGACGCACCTGCCGCCCTGCCGCCACCCGGGCCCCTAGGGGCGCCGCGGGACATTCAGGTGGGAGAACTGGCAGGGCCTTCCATTTCCCCTGCGACCTTCGAAGGCCCCCCGCTCAAAAAAGTTGGCTCCCATGCTCCTGCTCGCCAGTGCCCTCACCTCGGCCCGCCCCTCTGCTTGCTTGAGCCAGTGGATAGTGCCTGCCAGGCTCCTGGGGGCTAACCGAAACCCTAGGTCGAACCCATGGGGCATATCCCAAGGGGCCTGGCTCTGCAACGCTTGGGATTGGTGACTCAGAGCCCCAGAGCCGGACTCACCCTGCCACAATTTCGCCACCCGGGCCGCTAGGGGCGCTGCCGGTCATTCAGGGTGGTAGATTGGTCAGGGCCCTGGAGAAACCTGCCACATTTGAAACCTCCCACGCCAAAATGCAGGGGTCCACGCTCCCACTTGCCAGGGCCTTTACCTCGGCCTTCCCACCTCTCGCTGCCCAGCCAGAGGATTGGGCCTGCCGGCCTCCTGGGGGCTAACTCTAACCCTAGGTCAGCCCAGGAGGAGCCCATTCCAAGGGGCCTGGCGCCGCAACGATGGGGATTGGGGATCCCGGAGCCGCAGTGCGGGACTCACACTGCCGCCTCACCACCAATGGAACCGCTAGGATCGCAGCTGCTTATTCAGGACAGGAGAATGGGCAGGGCATTATGAGCCATGGCAACATTCGAAGGCCCAGGGCGCCAAAGTGCTGGGGACCAAGCTCCCACTCGCCATCACCCTCAACTCGGTCCACAACTCCGCTCCTCACACCGCCAGCAGATAGGGCGTGCCAGCCTCCTGGGGGCTAACCCTAACCCTAGGTTGGCCCCCGAGGGGAACCTCCCAAGGGGCCTGGTGCAGCAACGCCAGGGATTGGGGACTCATGAGCGCCAGCGCCTTACTCACCATGCCGCCCCGCCACCCACCGGGCCACTAGGGGCGCCGCTGGCTATTCAGGGAGGGAGAACCGGCAGGGCCCTCCAAACCCCAGCGACCTTCCAAGTCCCCCCGCGCCAAAATGCTTGGGCCCACACTCCAGCTTGGTGGCGCCCTCACCTTGGCCTGGCCCTCCTCTACCGCACAGCTGGCGGATTATGCCTGCCGGACTCCTGGGTGCTAACACTAACCCTAGGACGGCCCCAGAGGGGCCTCTCCCAAGGGGCCTTGCAGTGCAACGTATGGCATTGGGGACCCCCAAACCGCAGTGCCAGACTCACACTGCCACCCCGCCACCACGCGGGCCGCTAGGGGCGCCGCCGGTCATTCAGGGCAGGAGAAAGGGCAGGGCCCTCCGAGTCTCTAAGGACATTCAAAGGCCCAATGCGACAAAACACTGGATACCATAATCCCACTCGCCAGCGCCCTCACCTCCGCTCCCTCCTCCGCTCGCCGCACAGCCAGCGCATCGGTCCTGCTGGCCTACTGGGGTCTAACCCTAACCCGAACCCGAACCCCTAACCTTAAACCCTAAACCTTAACCCCTAATCCTAACCCTAACCCTAACCCTTACCCTACCCCTAACCCTACCCTAAACCTAACCCTAAACCCTAATCCTTAAACCCTAAACCCTAATATTAACACTAAACCCTAAACCCTAACCCCTAACCCGAATCCCGAAACCCTAAACACTAACCTTAACCACTAACCCCAAACCCCAAACCGTAACCCTAAACCCTAACCCTACCCCGACCCCTACCATACCCCTAAACCTACCCCTAACCCTACCCCTTCAGCTAACCCTACCCCTAACCCGTAATCTATCCCTAAACCTAACCCTAACCCGTACCCTAACCCATACTCTAACCCTAACTCTAACCCATACCCTAACCCTAACCCTAACCTGTACCCTAACCCTAACCGTAACCCTAACATGTACACTAACCTGTACCCTAAACCATACCGTAACCCTAACCTTAAACTGTACCTTAACCCGTAACTTAAACCGTACCCTAAACCTAACGATAACCCTAACAAGTACCCTAACCCGTACTATAACCTTAACCCTAAACCCTAAAGCCAGTCCCTAACCCATACCATAACTCATACCATAACCCATACCCTAAACCTACCCGTATGCTAACCCTAACCCATAACCTAACCGTAACCCTAAACCCTAAACTGTAACCCGTACCCTACCCCTAACCAGTAACCTTACCTTAACCTTAACCCATACCATAACCCGTACCCTAACCCATACCCTAACCCGTACCCTATCCCGAACCCTGACCCTAACCCATACCCTAACCCATACCTAAACTTAACCTGTACCCTAACCCGTACCCTAACCCATACCCTAACCCTAAACCATACCCTATACCTATCCCTAACCCGATCCCTAACCCGTACCCTCACCCTAACCCTAAACCGTAACCTAACCTGTATCATAACCCTAAACTGTACCCTAACCCTAACCCGTACCCTAACCCTAACCTGTACCCTAAACCGTACCCATTTCCGTACGCCAACACTTACCCTAAACTTTATCCTAACCCGTACCCTAATCCGTACCCTAATGAGTACCCTAACCCGTAACCTAACCCTAACCCATACCCTAAACCTAACCCGTACTCCAACCCTAACCCTAACCCTAAACCCAAACCCTAAACCCTAACCCGTACCCTAAACCCTAATCTGTACCCTAACCCATAACCTCTAACCTGTAACCCTTAAACCCAACCCTACCCTGTACCCTCTCCTTATCCTAATCCTAACCCCTACACTCACCCATACCCTAACCGTAACCCATACCCTAACCTTAACCCATACCCTAATCCGTAACCTAACCCCGGGGATTAGGTACACCTGAGCCCACCACGGGACTCAGCCTTCCACCCCTCAGAAAACCATGCCCCTTGGGGCGCCACAGAGCATACCGTGCAGGAGAACTGGTAGGGCCCCCCTGAGCCCACAGTGATCCTCGGCGGCCCCCTACACCCCAACCCTGAGGCCCACGCGCATCCCGCCCCATGCTTTCCCTTCAGCTTGCCACCAAGCTCGTTGCAGAGCCGGCAGATCAGGCTTGCCGGGTTCCTGGGGCCTAGACCTGACCCTAGGTCGGCTGGGTAGGGCCCCTCCCCTGGGGCCCAGTGCCGCAGCCCCAGGGACTGGGGACACCTGAGCCCCACTGCAGGACAAAGCCTGCCAGCCTGCAGGAAACCGTGCCCCTTGGGAGGCTGTAGAGCATTCAGTGAGGGAGAACCTGGAGGGCCCCCAGAGCCCCCGGCGAACTTCGGTGATCCCTAAACCAAACCTTGAAGCCCATGCTCACCCCACCCCGCACCCTCACCTCAGCCCGCAGCAGAGCACGCCACATAGTGGGCAGATCTGGCCTGCGGGATTCCTGGGCGCCAACCCTAACCCTAGTTCATCTGTGGAGGGGCCCCTCCCCAGGAGCCTGGAGCCACAGCTGCGGGGATTCGGGACACCTGAGCCCCACAGCAGGACTCAGTCTGCCACCCCGCAGGAAACCGTGCACCTTGGGAGGCCATAGAGCATTCAGGGCGGGAGAGCCAGGAGGAGACTCCTGAACCACCAGCGAACTTCGGCGGCCTCCCGCACCCCAACAGTGAGGCATACGCTCACCCTCCCCACACCCTCACCTCAGCCCGTGTAGCTCCCCATACATCCAGCAGATTGGGCCTGCGGGTCTCCTGGGGCCTAATCCTAGCCCTAGGTCGGCCGCGGGTGTGGGGGCCTCCCCAGGAGCCTTACACTGCACCCCCGGGGAATTGGGATACCTGTGCCCCACCGCAGGACTCAGCTTGCCACCCGACAGGAAAACGTGCCCCTTGGGGCTCTACGGAGCCTACAGGGCACGAGAACTTGGGGAGGCCCCCGGAGCCCATCCCCATCTTTGGCAGCCCCCCGTGCCCCAACCCTGAGGCCCATGCTCACCCTCCCCCATGGCCTCCTCTCAGCTCTCCACAGAGCTCGCTGCACAGCCTGCAGATTGTCCCTGCCAGGCTTCTGGACCCTAACCCTTACCCTAGGTTGGCCACAGAAGCGTCCCTCTGCAGGGTCCTGGCACCCCACTCTAGGGGACTGGGGACACCCAAGCCTCACCGTAGGACTCAGCCTGCAGCCCACAGTAAACTGTACCATTTTGGGGCAAAACACAGCATTCAGGGCAAGAGAATTGGGGCACCCCTGAGAGCCCCTTCTGGTGAACCCCGAACTTTGTGGGCCCTTCCGGATGAAACCCCAAGGCTCACACTCACGTGCCCTTGTGCCCTCATCTCACTCGGCCTGGGAGTTCTCTGAGCACTGGGCAGTTCAGACCTGCTGTCTCTTGAGGCCTAACCTAACCCTGGGTCTTCTGCTGAGGGTCCCTCCCTGTTTGCCTGCCTCCAAGGCAGCAGGCATTGGGCTCACCTCTGCACGACTAGAGGACTCAGCCTGCCCCACAGCAGGAAACTCTCCATTTGGGGCTGCAGCAAGGATTCATAGGAAATTCGGAGGGCCACCCTCAGCCCATCCCAGGCAACCCCCACTTTCAGAGATCTCCCCAGATCCAATTAGTAGCTTCACACTGACCTTTAAACTTGCTCTCCACGGTGATCTTTTGAAATTCTCCACACTTCCAACCGATGGCATCATCCAGCTTCAGTGCCTTACCCAGCTTTAGGTCTTGAGATGGATTAAAATGGGAAGTCATTTCACTGATGACGACGTACTGGTGACCAAAAGATACATGCATAAATGCTTCATATCACTTGGCTTCAGGGAAATGCAAATCTAAACCCCTATAGATGCCATATCACACGAGGCCGAATATCTAAAAATAAGAAGACATGAAACTATACATGTTGGAGAGGATGTGGAGAAACGGGAACCCTCTTACACCCCTGTA
This sequence comes from Ursus arctos, assembly GCF_023065955.2. NCBI lineage: Eukaryota > Metazoa > Chordata > Mammalia > Carnivora > Ursidae > Ursus > Ursus arctos. The sequence continues at coordinate 475,901 of NW_026622986.1, forward strand.
CGAATGCAGTCCGGTACAGCCACTCTTGAAAATGGTACGGAGTTTCCTCAAGAAGTTATAAATAAAGCTGCCCGATGTCCCAGCAATTGCACTATTGGGTATTTACCCCAAAGAGACAGAGGTAGTGAAGACGGGACACATGCACCCCAGTGTTCATAGCAGCAATATCCATAACAGACAAACTGTGGAAGGAGTTTAGATGACCATGGATAGATGAATGGAAAAAAAGATGTGGATCATATATACAATGGAATATTACTCAGCCATCAGAAAGGATGAATACTTACCATCACACCGACCTGGGTGGAGCTGGAGGGTATTATGCTGAGTGGAATAAGTCAATGAAAGAAAGACAATGATCATATGCTTTCACACCTATGTAGAATATCAGAAACAAGGAAGAAGACCATAGGGGAAGGAAGAGAGAATAGAATGGGAAGTCATCAGAGAGGGAGAAAACCCATGATGGACTCTTAACTATCACAAGAAACTGATGACTGTTGGAGGAGAAGTTGGGGGGGGAGTAACTGGGTGAGTAGCATTAAGGAGGTCACACGATACAATGAGCACTGCTTGTTACACACAACTGAAAATTTATTGAAGACTACATCTGAAACTAATGATGTACTGTAAGTTGGCTAACTGAACTTAAATTAAAGAACAAAAGACCTGGAATAAAAAATCCTAAACATTTGTATAGAACCACTAAAGATTTCAAACAGCCAGTGCAATGTGGAAAAGAAAAACAAAGCTGGAGGACTCACCATTTCAGATTTCATGTTATACTACAAAGCTACAGTCATCCTAACAAGACAGTACGGCACAAAAATAGACACAGCGACCAAAGGAACAGGATACAAGTTCAGACACAAACCCACAATTATGTGGTCCATGAATCTTCCACAAAGCAAGCAACGATATCAAAAGGGAAAAGGACAGTCTCTAGAACAAATGGTGTTGGGAAAACTAGACAGCTACGAACAAAAGAATGAAATTAGACTGTTTTCTTACACAATAAAGACAAACACAAAACAGTTTCAAGACCTCAATATGAGACCTGAATCCATAAAAATCCTACAGGAGGGAAGACAGTAACTTCTTGACATGGACCATACCAACGTTTTTCTAGACTTTGTCCTGAGGCAAAGGAAATGAAAGCAAAAATATACTATTCGGAATACAGCAAAATAAAAGTTTCCACACGGCAGAAGAACAATGAAAACATAAAAATAATAAGACAACCTAATCAAAGGGAGAAGATATTTGCAAAGATCATATGCAATAAAGGCATAGTGTCCAAAACATATACAACTGATACTACTCAACCCCGAAAAAAAAATAATCCAGTTAAATAATAGGCAGAAGACATGGACAGACATTTCTCCAAAGAAGAAATACAAAAGGCCAAGAGTCCCGTGAAAAGATGTTCACCATCACCCATCATCAGGAAAATGTAAATCCAAAGGACAATGAGGTAATACCTCAAACCTGTCAGAATGGCTAACATCAAAAGCACAAAAAAGAACAGGTGTTGGGAGGATGTGGATAAAGGGGAATCCTCGTGAACTGTGGGTGGGAATGCAAACTGTGGTGGCCACCGTGGAAAACAGTATGAAGGTTCCTCAAAAAATTAAATATAGAACTACCCTACGATCCAACATTCACACTACTCGTATTTACCCAAAGAATAGGAAAACAGTAACGTAAAAGGATACGTGCACCCCTATGTTTCTTGCACCATTATTTACAGTATCACAATATGGAAGCAACCCAAGTGTCTGTAGAAAAATTGACAAATGAGATGATAGATGTGTGTATTCTACACACACACACACACACAATGGAGTATTACTCAGCTTGAAAAAGAATGAAACCTTGCCATTTGCAGACAAATGGATGGAGCTAGAGAGTATTATCCTAACTAAAATCAGTCATTCAGAGAAAGACAAATCCCATACGATGTCACTCTAATGGGAAATTTAAAAAACAAACAAAAATAAATAACTAAAAGAGAAAAAGGAGACACACCAAAATACAAATTCTTAACAATAGAGAACAAACGGATGGTTACCAGAGAGGAGGTGGATAGAGGGATGAGTGAAATAGATGAAGGGGATTAATAGGATGCTTTTCTTGATGACCACTGAGTAATATATAGAATTACTGAATCTCTCTATTGTACACCTGAAACGAATGTAACACTGTATGTTAGCTCTACTGGAATTAAAATAAATTTTTAAAAAAGAATTGTCTTTCGGGAACCTCTTTGAAAAAGCTTTTCCAGTGCAATGTCCATAAGCACTACTTGGGAGGATTCACTCTACAATAATTATTCACTCTATGCCGTGAATTCAGATTTCACTGAGTTCTTACTGTGGATCCCAAGCCACGGGAGCCATGGTCCTTTTCTGTCCAGGCTCAGCACCTATGCATTCAAGATTGGAAGTAGAGACACATGTCACTTCACAGTCCAGAAAGCTATTATTGTTTCTGTTTCAGTGTGAGAGAGTCACAGACTTTGGGAAAGGTTTCAGAGCAGGTTTATTATGGATCCTGGATCTCTACTTCAATGTTTATTGCCTGGATCCATTTGGCTAATAGGTTCCCTGTGGATGGGCTTGCTTCCAAGCACATACATGGAAGATGCAACGGTGGATGGGCTTGGTGCGGGACAGGAAGAAGACCAAAAGCAGACAAGAGTTCGACCCCTCCCCTGATCCAGGAACTGCTATGGGAGAGGGTACAGGACGTAGAATCCATGCGAAACGCCAAGGTCACCAGCTGAACACAGGAGGCATAGGTCAAGGGATCTGGAGATGCAGGGGTTGAAGGCTGCTCTAAGCTACCTCTGGGAGGAAGGGAGGGAAGGAATGAGGAGACACTGCCTGCCCCTGGCCCATGCCAGCTGCCCACCATTCCGACACGCATCGGTCTACACAGCTGACACAGCCTGGGCTCAGGATGGGCTGGCTCGGGTCCCTCAATCCTCAGTGGAACAGCTGGTCCCAGGGCTCAGAGACATTCTGAGGGAGATGAGAGGGAAAGCTGCCCCACCCAGGTCATCCCCTCCATGAGCAGACAGCCATTCTGAACGGCTAAAAAAAACCCACTAACGGGGTTGAAAGACATACCATGGATGAACTAAGGCATAGAGATGCGTAAAATAACATTCATTTTTAAGTTCAGAGCTGTCATCTCAGGAAGTGGGGAGAGCTTCCTGAAGAAGACTGAGGGGAGGGCAGGCCATGCTGAAAAGGGAGACATGGCTCTCCTGATTGGGGACCTGCAGCCCCCTTCCAGGGCAGGGCATCATCCTCGCAACATACGAGATCCATGGAAGTGTTCCATCAAGGCCAGATGTTTGTCTTGAGAAGGCTACCCTGGCATCGGACTGCACAGGGCACCAGGGACGAGGGCCAGATGGAGGACGGACAATACCCCGGAGGCCATGGTGCAAGAGCAGAGGCACATGACCTTGAAGATGATGATGAAAAGCAGGAGGTGGCAGCATGGAGCCGGCCCGAAAGTGCCATGGGAGCAGTGCCCACAGCAACACTGAATGGGTGCCTTCTGTGCCAGGTGTGGCTGACTTCAGTGTGCTCCAGACTAGTCCTGACCACAACTCTAGGAAGTGTGTACCACTCCCGGCCTGCTCTCCCCTTGCAGCTGCTAGGAATCACGGTCAAAGACCCTGGTCAGCTTTCGTGGAAACCAAGCAGTGGCTCCCCTGCACGCTGCACCTCTGGTGGTGGTCCAGTGCGACCCTCGTGCCTGGCCAGACACTGATGTCTTCTGTCTCCACGCAAATCCACAGACAGGAGGGTGTCCCTGAATTCCACAGCACATGATGAGACAGATCCACAGAACCCAACACCCAGTGGGTCACTGGGGCCCTCACCTATGGTCATGGAGCTCACCATAAACTATTTCTGTCACTTCCCACAGAAAGCCTGGTTCTGATCCCCCACAATACCATACATCCTGGTTGCTGACCTGGGGTCATGCAATGAACCCACATGGCACCTTTCTTTAAGTGAAGGCTATGTCTACACCTCCTAGAAAATATTTCTAATGAAGTACAAGTCCATCAGGACTTTGGTGTGAATGGTAGCACACAGCCTGCATGGTAGTAGTCAGTAATTCTAACAAGGGTTAACCCCACCCCCCGTCTCACAAAACTTTCCTCCATCCCCACTGAACTCATGGTCTGCCCTCAGAAAACCCTCCAGGAAAAAAACCTTTCATCTGAACGCTCTCTTCACCTTCTGCTTCAACTCTTGTCCAAACACAATGATATGAAACTAGAAATCAATCTCAAGAAAAAAATGGGACAGTCAAGAATAGGTGGAGATTTTGGGGGCCTGGGTGGCTCAGTCGTTAAGGATCTGCTTTCAGCTCAGGTCGTGATCCCAGAATCCTGGGATCTAGCCCCGAATCAGGCTCCTTGCTCAGTGGGAAGCCCGCTTCTCCTCTCCCACCCCTCTGCTTGCATTCATCTCTCGCTGTCTCACTCTCTGTCAGATACATAAATAATCTTAAAACATATGTGGAGATTTAACATCATGCTACTGAACAACCAACAGTCAAAGAGGAATCAAAAAAAAAATTTAGAAGTACCTTGACACTGATGAAAAAGACAACCAACAAAAACTTATGGGATGCAGCAAAAGTAGCTTTATGGTGGACATTCATAGAAATTCAAGTCTTCATCAATCCATGAGAATGTTCTCCAATAAACAACCTGATTTATGTGGTAAAGACGTAGAAAATAAAACATAAACAAAGCCCCAAATTTGTAGAAATAAGGAAATAACAAAAAGGAATGCATAAATAAATCCAATGGAGACTAAAAAGACCCAAAAAGAAAAAAACCGATGAAAATGAGAGCTGCCTTTTTTGGAAAGATAAACAAAACTGACAAACTTAGCTAGACTCACCAAGAAAGACAGAGGACTCGAATACAATCAGGAAGGAAAGATAATGGATTCCTGTCTCATATCAAAATCAAAAGAACTCTTCAACCTTGGACACAACAACTTCTTGCAAGCAACGTCTCTAAAGGCAAAGGAAATAAAAGCAAAAATGAACTATTGGCACATCATCAGGATAAAAAGCTTCTACTCGGCAAAGTAAAAGATCAACAAAACAAGAAGGCAACCTATGGAATCGAAGAAGATATCTGCAAATGATATTACAGATAAAGGGCTGGTATCCAAGATCTATAAAGAACTCCTCAAACTTGACACCCAAAAATGGGCAGGAGACACAAAGAGATACTTCTCCAGAGAAGACATACAAGTGGCCAACAGACACATGAAGAAATGCTCCACATCACTTGCCATCAGGCAAATACAAATCAAAACGACAATGAGATACCACCTTACACCAGTTAGAATGGTTAAAATTAACAAGGCAGGGGGCACCTGGGTGGCACAGTGGTTAAGCCTCTGCCTTCGACTCAGGGCGTGATCCTGATTATGGGATCGAGCCCCATATCAGGCTCCTCCATTATGAGCCTGCTTCTTCCTCTCCCACTCCCCCTGCTTGTGTTCCCTCTCTCACTGGCTGTCTCGATCTCTGTGGAATAAATAAATAAAATCTTGAAAAAAAATTAACAACACAGAAAATTAAAAAAAAATGTCAGAGAGGATGTGGAGAAAGCAGAGCCCTCTTACGCCACTTGTGAGAATTCAAGCTGGTACAGCCACTATTGAAAACAATATGGAGGATCCTCAAGACGTTACACACAGAGCTATCCTACGACCCACCAATTGCACTACTGGGTATTTACCCCATAGACACAGAGTAATGAAAAGAAGGGGCACCTGTATCCCAATGTTCATAGCAGCAATGTCCATAATAGCCAAACTGTGGAAGGAGCCAAGATGTCCTTCAGCAGATGAATGGACAAAGAAGATGTGGTTCATCTATACAATGGAATATTATTCAGTCATCAGAAAGGATGAATACCCACCATTTGCACCAACGTGGATGGACCAGGAGGGGATTATGCTAAGTGAAATTAAGTCAAGCAGAGAAAGACAATTATCATATGGTTTCAATCCTATGTGGAATGGAAGGAATAGCATGGAGGACATTAGAAGAAGGAAGGGAAAAGTGAAGGGGGGGAATGAGAGGGGGAGATGAACCATGAGAGACTACTGACACTGGGAAACAATCTGAAGGTTGCAGAAAGGGAGGGGAAGGGGAATGGGTTATCGTGGTGATGGGTATTAAGGAGGGCACGTGTTGGGGCGCCTGAGTGGCACAGCAGTTAAGCGTCTGCCCTCGGCTCAGGGCGTGATCCCGGCGTTATGGGAGCGAGACCCACAACAGGCTCCTCAGCTGTGAGCCTGCTTCTTCCTCTCCCCCTCCCCCTACTTTTGTTCCCTCTCTCGCTGGCTGTGTCTATCTCTGTCGAATAAATAAGTACATTCTTTTAAAAAAAAAGGAGGGCACATGTCATAATGAGCACTAGGTGTTATATGCAAACAATGAATCATGGAGCACTACATCAAAAACAAATGAAGTACTGTAGGGTGAATAACAATTTTTAAAAAAGAGAAAGATATGAAATCCATAAGGAAACTGTCACAATTTGCAAATGACAGGCAATCCGGAAAGATTCCACACACACAAAAAAAACTGTTAGAATAAACAAATTCAAGAAAGCTGCAGGATATAAAGTCAATATACAGAGTCCTGTTGTCTTTATTTTTTTTCAGATTTTATTTATTTCTTTGACAGGAAGAGAAAAAGCACATGCAGGGGGAATTTCAGAAAGAGGGAGAAGCAGACCCTCGCTAAGAGGGGGGCCCAACACGGGGCTCGATCCCAAAACTCTGGGATCATGACCTGAGCTGAATGCAGACGCTTCACCTATGGGGCCACCCAGATGACCCAACTTCTTGCATTTCTGTATACTGATGACACACTTTCGCAAAGAGAAATTTAAAAAGCAACGCCATTTACAATTGTATAAAAAAATCTAGAATTAAAGGAAGCAAGAATGAGAAAGACATAGTACACTCAACACATGGCAGAAAAGAAATGAAAAACATGTGTGTCGAGGGGGGCAGAATGTATGGGTCAAAGATTTGGAAGGCAACACAAACAAATGGTAGCATACGCCATGCTCCTTAACTGGAAGAGTTAATTATGTGAACATGTCCATCGTACCCAAAGCAGTCGACAGATGTGATGAAATGCCTGTCTGAATTCCAGTGGCATTATTCGAGGAAATAGAAAACAGTCCTCAAACTTGAATGGAATCACAAAAGACCCCAAATACCCAAAGCAACATGGAGAAAGAAAGGTGCAGTCAACACACACCTGGATTTCAAGCAAGATTACAAAGCTGTTGTCATCAAAACAGGATGGTACTGGCATAAACACAGACACCAGGTCAGTGGAACAGAACAGAAAGCTCAGAAACTTACCCACACGAAAATGATCCTAACTTACGACACAGCAGCAGAAGATATGCCATGAGGGAAGGACTGTCCCTTCAGTGAGCGGTAACAGGCAAACTGGACACTAAATGCAGAAGAATATAACTGGGCCACTTTCTTACACCACACACAAAATTTTTAATGGATGAATGATTTGAAGATAAGACCTGAATCCATAAACCTCCAAGAAGACACAGGTACTAAGTCTCTCGACATTCGTTTTGGCAAAGAGTCTTCAGATCGGACACCAAATGCAAAGGCAACAAAAGCAAAAATAAACAAGTGGAACAACATCAAACTGAAATATTCCACACGTCAAAAGAAACCATCAAAAACTTAAAAGGCCACTGACCCAATAAGAAAAAAATATCTGTGAATCATATGTGTGAGAAGAAGCTAATATCCAACATACACACAATAGTACAAATCAAAACAAAACAAAAAAAATATATAATAAAATGGGAGGAATATGTGAATAGATACTTTCCAAAGATGGCACACAGGTGCCAACAGACAAAAGGAATTGTTCGACATCACTAATTATCGTCAGGGAAACATCAGCCAAACCCACAATCAGCTATCCTCTCACAACTGTTGGAACAGTAATTGTCCCAGAGACAGACACCAGGTGGGGTCAAGGGTGTGCAGACGAGGAGACACTGTGCACTGTTGGTGGGAATGGAAATTGGTGCAGCCACTGTGACAAACGGTATGGAGGTTCCTGAAAAAATAAATGCAACTACCCCATGACCCAGTATTGGCTCTACTGAGAATTTATTGGAAGAACACAAAAATGCTGCCTCAAAAAGACAGATGCACTCCCACGTTCACTGCAGCATTATTCACAAGAACCAGACATGGAAACACAGACCTTGGGGGCCTTATGCAAAGTAACTCAGACACAGAAAGACCAATACCAGATGCTCTCATGTACATTCCACGTGGAATAAACAAATACTGAACGCATAGATACTGAGAGCATATTGGTAGGTGCCAGATTCGGGGATGGGGTGGTAGAAACGGGTGAAGGTGGTCAAAGTCTCAATGTTTGAGTGAGAAAATCCGACAGTCATGAAATGTTCTGTCCAGCATGGAGACTAAAACTAATCCCGCAGCATGGGGTATAGGTTTCCCTGCTCTTTGGAAGTACAGGGCTTCTGAGAAACCTTGCACAGCAGAAATGGTGTCAAGAAGGAATGGCCATTAATTTACACGAACAATTAGACAGTGTGCTCAGACTCCAAAATTCCTTCTCTTTGGCTTTTCTTAGGCCTCAGCACACAAGTTTCTAACGGAGGCCCAGCATAAATGAAGATAAAGCACTGCAGAGGCTCACAGACACAATTCAAAGTACTGGTGGCTGGATGCGGAGAGCGTTTCCCAGAGGAAGGAGCTGGTTGGGGTGCACGCCGCCTCTGTCGTGCTTCTCCCCAAAACAGATGCTGAACACGATTCTCACTGTTCACCTTTTTTCATAAGAGGGAAATCCTCTTCAGGTCTCTTCCTCTTACTGAAGCTGGGTAATAACGTAGTTCTTTCAAGAAAGCCCAGTGTCTTACTGTGAACGTTTAAAAAGTGGGGGATACTTGTACTTCAGCATTGCTGAGGGAGGAGATGTGAAAGGTCCTCCGAGACACAAACCTCAGCAGATCCACTGGGAAAGGCACCTTCCTCAGCATGCAGAACACGGACTACCTCCTACCCCCCGAGAAACCCTCTCCTTCCCCTCGATCACGACAACACACAACAGCTGGGAGTTACCCCAATTCCTCTGTTCTCCTGCTCCTAATAGCTAACCCATCAGCAAATCCTGTGAGCTCCATCTTCAAAATGGACCCAGAATAGGTCTAACCACTTCATCCAAGGCCACCTGTCTGGTCCACAGTGCCTGAGTTCCTGGAAAAGCTTCATCATTGACCTGCCTTGCCATCTTCAACCCTCTGTCATCTGTTCTCAACACTGTAGCCAGGATGGCCCACTGAAACAGCCACTCATGGGGTTATAGCCCTGGAATAGCTTTCTTTCACCCTCTGTCACCTCTCTGAGCTCATGTCCTAAGCTGTCTCCTGTGGCCACAGGGCCTTCTTGCTGCTCCTGGACATACCTCGAATTCTCCTGCCCCAGAGCCTTTGCACATGCTTTCCCTTCTATTCAGAATGCTCTTGATGTGTTCTCACTCACATTTGGAGAAGTCTGAATTGGAGTGACAGGGACAGAAGATGAGGCTGTGTGTGTTGGGTGAGGCTGGTGGCCCAGAAGAAGGTTCTCTGCCAGCTCTCAGCTTATGCCTCACTTGTCCTCAGCTAGGAACTTGCACACAGCCCTCACCCTTCACAACTCTCACCCAGGAAACCCACAGCCACCCCTGGAGTCCACCCTGCCCACACCCTGCTGCAGAATGCATTCAGCTCTCCTTTGGGACCCCTATCAGCTTTACCTAGACCTGGAACTCCCCTTTCTCCTGAAAAGCTCCCGGATTCCTCCTCTTCTTCCAAAATCACACTGGCACAAGGCTTTCATGAGAAAGCTATAACGCTAACTAATGAAAGGCTCACACCTAATTTTCCCTTCTGTTGCGTTTCTCTCCACCTGCTTTCCTACCTGTGCAAACTGTAACTTATCAGTGGAACACGAACATGCTCTGAGATCTGAATCTTTCATTGCAGCTTTGTGAGGACTCCTTATGTGATAAGAAACTAGTGTATCCCACAACAGGGTGTTTTACATCTATCCTCTATAGAATAGTACAGCCCAAATCACTACAATTTTACCTCATTTTTCATGAAGCAGAACAATTTTTCCTTTCTTCTTTTACTTAAAATCCAGTTAGTTCACATGCCATGGAATATTCGCTTCAGGGGTAGGATTTAGTGATTCGTTACCTGCATACAATACCCGGTGCTCATCACAAGTGCCCTCCTTAATACCCCTCACCCATTTAACTCTTCCCCCCACACCCTTGTCCTGCAGCAACACTCAGTTTGTTCTCCAAGGTTGAGTCTATTTCCTTGTTTGCCTCTCTCATCACCCCTCAACTCTGTTCATATATTTTCTTTCTGAAATTCCACAAGTGTGAGAGCATAGGATATTTGTCTTTCCTCACTGATTTTGCTTAGCTTAATACACTCTAGGTACATCCACATCCTTGCAAATGGCAAGATTTCATTTTTTTGAAGCTGGGTCATATTCCATTGTGTGTGTATATATATGTATATGTATATATATATGTATACGTATATATATATATATATATATATATATATATGTATATATATATACGTATACATATATATATATGTATCCCACATCTGCTTTATCCATTCAACAGTGCATGGACTTTGGGATTCTCTCCATAGTTTGGCTACTGTGGACATTGCTGTTATAAACATCATGGTGCATGGACCCCCTTCTAATCTGCATTTCTGTATCCTTTGGGTAAATACCTAGGAGAGCAATTGCTGGATCATGTGGTTGTTCAATGTTTAACTTTTTGAGGAACCCCCACACTGTTTCCCAGACTGGCTGCACCACTTTGCATTCCCACTAACAGGATGGGAGGGTTCCCCTTTAAGCAGAACATTATCTGCCGGCAATTTCATAAGAGGAAACAAAACCTCTGTGAGATGCACCCAGGGTGAGGCCAGCAGTTGCAGACTTCACCCCAAGGCTCCTGACGCCAAGCCCCTTGAAGCCACCAGCAAGCCACTATCCAAAAGAATTCCCAGGCTCTCCTTCTGACTCCACCTCCAAAGAAACTACAGAAAGAATATGGCACCTCAAAATATCGAAATAATACATTTAGTAAAACTAGAAATTCAAGCTCAACTATTAAACAGGAACAGGCAGCTTTGGATAATTTTCAATTTTCCCTCCACTCTAGTTTTAACTCTTCTGATGAATAAACTAATCAATGATGAAACATCACCTTTGTCAAATGACATCATCCATGTCTGTATCAGATGGAAAAAGCCACCTAACTCTAGATGCTGGCCACTCAACCATATCTTAGGCCCAATTGAATAAACACTGTTAGATGAAGGAACAAATTAGATGTTACAAACAGGCACAGAGTGAATCTCACCTTCCCTTTCTAATAAAAGAGGGTTCCTAGGAAACAGATGGTCAAAATACATTTGTAAGCAATAAATGGACAGAGAAATTGTGATCCCCTGCAAAGTTCTACCTGCAGGGAAATGAAGTAATTCTTGCACCAAACCCAGAATGCTGACAGCTACTTCAATTTTACTTTGTGGCTCAACTAGAGAAAAGAGAAAAGCCCAGGAGGTTTTGGGATAATGAGAGGTTTTACCTCCAGCCCTGACATAGATAAAACATTTTGCCAAACATATCTGTGCTTTCTCTTAACACTGGCGTCCTGTGACAAGCTGACTCGCTGACTCCGATGCTGACGTTCAAAACCTCGGGTGTCTTGGAGCCAGAGCAGAGAAGTGCTGTCAGCTGGGGAGAAGAAGGCACCTCTGACGTTAAGCCTGCACACCTGCTTTGGTTTCTGGGCAAAGGGGCAACACATACTTGTTGTTTAGCAGTAATTATCTTCATTCTCAATAGACCAATGACCTTGCCTTTTCTGGAAGGCAGACTTACTCTTCTAAAGAAACCCTCAATTCGTCTATTCCCAATGCAACTAGAGTGGAACATTTATTTCTCACTTAAATAGAAAACACTGTTATTGTCGACACGGCATGAATGAACTTTTAAAAACATTTTAGAGAGAAAGGAAGAGACCTTTATTCAAACCCAAGTCAGGAGAGCTGCCTGGGAGACACAATCTTCACCAAGAAGGGAGTGCTCTGGGGAAGGAACATTTGGAGCAGGCTTATATATTTTTTCTGTTTTGTTTTACGTACAGAGTTACACACCACCATGAGGATCTTCTTAGATTCCAGAAAGTGACAGACTCTTTATTATGTTATCAGTATGTACATATCAGTATGACTTTAATCTTATGGGAGCCGAAGAGGTTCTTCATTTTTTCTTATCTTTATGTTGGCATTTTTTGGTTATTGTTTTCTTCTCGAAGCAGATGTACAACATGTGCTTGGGGCAGAAATAGGGCCCATGCTTTGAAGTGTTCCCCAGTCATTTTGAGCTGGGTAAAATGTTAAAGGATAGCTTCCCTGGGAGCCCAGGATCAGGGCCCACAGATGATATAAGATAAAAATTCCTTTTATCATTATAATTACTCCTAAATGGAGGAATTTGAGGCAAAAGCACCTTTCACAAGAGAACCAAGAAATCAAAACGATGCCCACGGAAGGCTGCCTGCTCCATGGTCAGCACAGGTAACAGAAATGTTCACTGTCTCTGGACTCCTGCCCTTCTCCTGCCCAAATCTCTGAAGCACACAGACCACTTAATATCAGAATTCTAGAACTGCTAGACACCTTAGTGATGTCTGGCACCATTCCCATGGACTGCAGAATAAAACACAGTAGCTCGTTGTCAGAAACTAATTTCAACATGAAGTGCCCCCTGGATGCACTAAGTTCTTTCTCTGCAAATGTTGACTAATGTACGTAACAGTCATAGCATATAAACACTACGATGGCTGGGAAGTCATCGTAGGTAAGGGAATATTTTAGCCATGTTTATAAGCATTGGCTCACATTGTAGAAAAGGCTGAGCTGAGTGTTTTTAAATACTATTTCAGACCTGTTTTACAGCACCCTCTGAACATACCCGAGCCTGAATCGACTAATAAAGATAGCTGGTTTCAGTAACTTTAATATCAGAAAAATATTATACTGTCTGTATTCCTAAGGATCTTTGAGTATCTTACCCGGAGGTCCTCCACTGAGATAATGATCTTAATGATCACCATGGGCAGATGTGAAAAGGCCCGCTGAATTCGTTCCAGTTTTCCACATGACAAGAAAATCCTGATACTTGATAGGTTTCCAGATCGAGAATACCAGAGATAAGAGGGAAATAGTACCCTGTATGAACAACAAGGGATTTGGAGTCAATTTGGGGATCCCACTTAGGTTTCTGACACTAAAATCCTCTGTGACTCATATCATCTGAGTCCCTGTCTAACCACCTGAACATGTGCCTAAAAATATCTACACCCTAGTTGAGAAGTTTAAGAGGCAGAAGGCTACAAAGAGCCAGTATGATGTCTCTCAGGAACAGGTGCTCAGGAAGCCATAATTGCTATTGGGTCTATTTCTTTTCCAGAAGAAAGAACACATATTGAATCCATATTCCTAAAAGATGACTCACCAGATGATTTTCAAACCTGAAGGAAGGCCAAGAAGTCGCTCTTGTGTCATATTTCACTCAGAAATCATGTTGTTGGACTGGTGAGGACTATACGATAGCAACGTCATCACTAAGAGTGCGGAGCTTCTAATTTCCATACGGCCATGTTGACCCCCTTAGCTCAGAGCCACCAGAAAGGGCAGCTGGGGAGGGGGCACCGCCATCACTATGAGTGGGGAGCTTCCCATTTCCATATGGCCATGATGACCCCCTTAGCTCAGGGCCACCAGAAAGGACAGCTGAGGGGGACCACAGGCCAAGGCTGCCAGGTGTGGCTGGGGCAGGCAGAACTCTGACTTAAGGTTCAACTCCTGTCTAGCTTATTATAATGCTCTTCACAAAGAAAGTGCCATTGTGTGTGAGCCCTCATGTAGAAAAGGTTCAGAATTTCCATTGAGATTCCCTCTCTGACCTTTAGGATATGTAGCAAAGTTCCATTTAATTTTTAAACATTGAAGGACTTCCTGGTTTTCTTTTCGCTATGACTGTGGCTCAATTCTCCTGTGGTCTAAGAATAGAATCTAGTTAATTTCAGGGTTTAACATTTGTAGACTTGATTCGTGGCCCCACCTATCATCTATTTGGGTAAAGAGTCTATGACCTCTTGAAAATAATGTATTCTGCATTTATTATGGAATGTTCCTATATGTCAATTAGGTCACATTTTTACCAATGTTTTGTCTGCTTTTTCTGTCAGATATTGAGAAAGGTATATTAAAATCTTCAAAAATGCTGAACTATTCAACGTTGCATCGGAGAATCTACCAGTGTTAGAAGGCAAGAGAAACAAAAAGTATAAGAATTGAGGGGATAATTGTGACTATTCACAGATAATACGATTGTGTACATAGAAAATCCAAACCAGTCTATAGATACCCTATTAGAATTAAAAATGCAATTTATAAATTTGAGATGGATTGTAGCTTCCCATTGGACAGTTTCTGAAAGAAAACGTAGAACCTGTCAATCTTGGGGTAAGACATAGGGTGCAATAACCATTTAAAAGAATTCAGTGGGACTTCATAAAAATGTGACATTTCACCTTATCTTATGACCATAAGAAAATGAAAAAGTGAACCGCAGGCTGGGAAGTAAAGGTTTGCAATAAACACACTGACAAAGACTTGTCAATAAAGAAAAACTGTTCATCAACCATAAAATTCTATTTATACACAAATACTTCAGAAAAGATTGACTTATGGCCAATAAGAACAGGAAAGGGTGCTCTACAGTATTATTTTCAGGAACAGCAAGGTCTTTCCTAAAATGAAAACATACACACAAACCAGTATTCCCTAGATGGATGACGTCCTTATTTCTGAGGACAGCTTGAAGAACAGACTAGCATCAATGTAAAGTGATGGAATTCCTGACACTCAGAGGATGGACAATTGACCTCAAACTACAGTACAATTTCTAGGCATCATTCGGTCCTCTGAAGGCAGACAACTACCACAACCCTTCCTACACCACACAGGTTGCTTCCCAACCCCTACTATAAAAGAAGAAGATGAGAAACAGGACTAGTAGGAAATAGCAAAAATCACATGTGGGGATTATCCTGAAACACACTGATCACATAACTAGTGTAAGGAAGTGTAGGGAACTGACAAGGACAGAGACTCAAGCGGTACTTCTTTGGGAAATGCTGCCTGAAATTGTCACACGTTGGTACCTGCGAATGAGGGCTCTGAGCATACCCTAGGGTTTGCTCACAAGGGTCTGCAACACCATCGCTGAGGACTGAAACTCTTCAAGAACTCAAAGCTTCCCTGATTGACTATTGGACTAAGAGATTCCCATGTTCCGAATACAGATACCAACTCATTGAAAGGTTCACCTGGGCTCTCTCGGAGGCCCTACAAGAAGCTGAACCATTCACTGAAAATCAATTACACACACACACACACACACACACACACACACACACACACACACAGACCTGTCATTTCAGCAAATACTTAAACATTCAAGGTTCTTCCTACCTTTTCTTTTTCACATTGATATTTATTCTCACATGAAATGTCATCATTTCAAATGAACACTGATGTCAAAATAGAGATCCATTGACACAATGTTCACAAAATGGAACTTCCCTGCTTTAATTCTCAATATAGCGTTTTTTAAAGTTCATACCTATTTTAGGTTTTTGGTAACTTATACAGGAGAAGATCAGCATTGAAAAACTCTAAATACTGACAATGAGGTTTAAGCCTAGAGAACAAAAATTGTCCAATTTCATAGATAATAAGGAACCAAAGGGAAAGCATGGAAGCTGTAGTCGAATAATTTTACACATATGCATCCTCTCTTATTCTACTACTGAGGGGCGTGTTTTATTACCACTATGCATGCATCAATTGTCTTCCACGTGCACCTGCACAGGTATAATGAATTACTACAGTAGAATGAAATGTGTGGAACTACTTGGCGGCATCTATAATGAACAATGAAATTTCGATCTTATATTTGGTGAACTTCCACTGTCTGTCCCTTTAGACAATGGACCCTAAACAGAAGGGGGAATGAACCACGAGAGACTATGGATTCTGGGAAACAAACTGAGGGCTTCTGAGGGGAGAGGGGTGGGGGATTGGGATGGTCCAGTGATGGGTATTAAGGAAGATACATATTGCATGGAGCACTGGGTGTTATATACAAATAATGAATCACGGAACACTACATCAAAAACTAAGGGAATACTGTATAGTGACTAACATATCATAATAAAAAATTATTATTAGAAAAAAAATTAAAGGTAAAAAAAAAACAATACAGCTTTTCTGTTTCAAGAACAATCACAATTGAGAAAAAACTAACTTCCAATCCCTAAAGCAAAACAGACCAAGTTCCATTTCACTCCCCTTTATTCACATACTCTGTGGGTTCTAAGCTACTTCCCTACCTCCTTTCCAGCTGAGCAGGCAGCCCGGGCTCGATCCCAGAACCCTGCGATCATAACCTGAGCCAAAGGCACATGCTGAACTGGCTGAGCCAGCCAGGAGCCCCAGCCATGTTTTTCTTAAGCAAAGGGACACTTTCTCACAATGCCTTCACATGACTTCACATGGTACCAGAGACCTGCATTTGCCTCTAGGAGGTTGCAGATGAAGGCAATTGCAAACTCTCACAGTGGTTTATCAAATACAATGACCTGCCTGGTGACAGTGAATCTCTTATGAGCCCATGAGAGGGTGCTGTGACACTTAGCTGTGGCTGGGCTGGCACAGAGAACCAAATCCATTTCCCTGCCTGATGTCTGTGAGGAATAGATGCCCCCACTGTGAATGAGACCCTGCCACTGAGCTGTCCAGTGATGGCCATCCTCACGGAGGATGAGGATAAAGGACAATGCCTGAGGAGACCTCATCTGTCTCTTTTATCTTTTCATATTTTTGACAGTGGACAAATCACTGCCTAGGAGTCCCCAACTACCTTAGTCTCATCTGTGAATGGCCAAGAGGTTTTACAAAACACTTAAGATTTTGACCTCACAAATGCCCACAACCACTTACCATAGGGATTCAACATTAAGCAAAGATACTGTTCATTGGAAGAGAGGTCCTGCCCACTGTTGTTTCTCACTTATATGCTCATCTTCCTTACCTCATGGTAACATAACCACCTTGATTCCTGCTTCCGTCTTCAGAAGGCTGATGTGCCTTGAAGGGCATTACCCTGACATCGTTCTTTCTTAGCAATAAGATGTGGACATTTCCCTAGTCCTACACACCCAAAGTTGAATCGGAATCAGGATTGTGGAGGCTGATGAGAGTTGAAGGTGTTTTCCTGTACACGGTGGTTTATTGCCAATAAGCATGGGTCAGAGTCCTCGAAATTCCAGAACCTTTTCATTAATGCTTCCTACTCGTGAAAGATGATGTACATTGGTCCTTCCCTGTATAGTGTGGTGACTCAGAGAAAAGTGCTTAACCCTTTCGTCAGTCTTCCACGACCACCTTGGGGCTGGCTTCCACATTCACAAAGGATGATGTTAGGGCTAAGAGGGTTCCTGTACACTGTTATTTCTTACAGATAAGTGTATGGCATTTTTGTTACATTGCCAGAGCCACTTAGCGCTGGGCTTGCCGGCCTCCTGGGGACGAACCCTAACCCTAGGTCGGCCCCCAAAGGGCCCCTCCCAAGGGGCCTGGCGCCACAACGCCGGGGATTGGGGACCCCTGAGCCCAGCGCCAGAGTCACCCTGCCTCCCCGCAACAACCCGGGCTGCTAGGGGCGCCGCCAGTCTTTCAGGGCGAGAGAACGGGCAGGGCACTCCAAGCCCCCGGCGACCTTCGAAGGCCCCCCGTGCCAAAACACTTGTGCCCACACTCCCTCTCGCCAGCGCCCTCACCTCGGCCTGCCCCTCCGCCTGCCGCAGAGCTGGTGGAATGGGCCTGCTGGACTCCTGGGGGCTACCACTTACCCTAGGTCGGCCTCGAGGGGCCCCTCCCAAGGAGCCTGGCACCGCAATGCCGGGGATTTGGGAACCCCGTGCCTCAGTGCTGGACTCACTCTGCCACCCCGCAAGCACCCAGGGCGCTAGGTGCATTGTCAGTCATTCTGGAAGGGAGAACGGGCAGGACCCTCCGATCCCCCTGTGACCTTTGAAGGCCCCCCGCGCAAAAACTCTGGCTCCCATGCTCCTGCTCGCCAGCGCCCTAACCTCGGCCCACCCCTCCACTCGCTGCAGAGCTGGCGGATCGGGCCTGCTGGCTTCCTGGGGGCTAACCCTATCCCTAGGTCGCCCCCGAGGGGCCCCTCCCAAGTGGCCTGGCGTCGCATGCCATGGATTGGGGACCCTCAAGTCCCATCGCCTGACGCACCCTGCCGCCCCGCCGCCACATGAGGCGATAGGGGCGTTGCCAGTCCTTCAGAGTGACAGAAGGGGCAGGACCCTCCGAGCCACCTGCGACATTCGAAGGCACCCCGAGCCAAAGCCAAAATGCTCTGGCCCACGCTCCCGCTCGCCAACTACCTCACCTCAACCCACACCTCCATTCACCACACATGTGCGTAACCAGCCTGCCAGTGTCCTGGGGGCTAACCCTAACTCTAGGTCGGCCCCCAAGGGGCCCGTCCCAAGGGGCCTGGCGCCGCAATGCCGGGTATTAAGGACCCCCGAGCCCCAGCGCTGAAATCACACTGCTGCCCCGCCGCCACACGGGCCGCTAGGGGTGCCGCTGGTCATTCAGGGCGGGAGAACGGGCAGGGCCCTCCGAGCCCATGGCGACCGTCGAAGGCCCCCCCATCCGAAACGCTTGAGCCCACGCTCCCGCTCCTCAGCGCCCTGACCTCGGCCTGCCCCTCTGCTCGCTACAGAGCCAGCGGATGAGGCCTGCCCTCCTCCTGGGGGCTACCCATAACCTTAGGTTGGCCCCTGAGGGGCCCCTCTGAAGGTGCCTGGCACCACAATGCCTGGGATTGGGGACCCCCAAGCCCCAGCGCTGGACTCACCGTCTCGCCCCACTGCCACCTGGGCCGCTAGGAGCCCCGTCGTTCATTCAGGGAGGGAGAACAGGCAGATCACTCCGAGCCCCTGGTGACCATCGAAGGCTCCCCGCACCAAAACGCTTGGTCCCATGCTCCCACTAGCCAGCACCCTTACCTCGCCCCACCCTCCACTCGCCGCACAGCTGGCGGATCGGGCCTGCCGGCCTCCTAGGGGCTAACCCTAACCCAAGGTCGGTCCTCAAGGGGCCCGTCCCAAAGGGCTTGGAACCACACCGCAGGGGATTGGGGACTCCCGAACCCCAGCACCAGACTCACCCTTTCGCCCCGCCGCCACCCAGGCCGCTAGGGGCGCTGCTGGGTATTCAGGGCGGGAGAATGGGCAGGGCCCTCCTAGGCACCGGCTACCTACGAAAGCCTCCTGCGCCAAAACGCTTGGGCCCATGCTCCCGCTCGCCATCGCCCTCACCTCGGCCTACCCCTTCGCTCACCGCACAGCTGGCGGATCGGGCCTGCCGGCCTCCTGTGGGATAACCGTAACCCTACGTCGCCCCAGAGGGGCTCCTCCCAAGGGGCCTGGCGCCGCAATGCCGGGGATTGGGGACCCCCGAGCCCCAGCCACGGACTCACCCAGCCGCCCTGCCACCACCCGAGGCGTTAGTGGCACCACCGGTCATTCTCGGCAGGAGAATGGGCAGGGACCTCTGAGCCCCCGAGTCCTTTGACGGCTCCCCGCGCCAAAACGCTTGGTCCCCCGCTCCCGCTCGCCAGCAGCCTCACCTCGCATGCCCCTCCGCTCGCCACACAGCCGGCCAATAGGGCCTGCCAGCCTCTTGGTTGTAACAATAAAGCTAGTCCAGCACCCGAGGGTCCCCTCTCAAGGGGGCTGGCGCCGCCACGCCGGGAATTGGGGACACCCGAGCCCCAGTGCTGGACTCACCCTGTCCCCCCACCGCCACCCGGGCCGCTAGGGGCCCCGAGGATCATTCAGGGCGGGAGAACAGGCAGGGCCCTTCAAGCCCCCGACGACATTCGAAGGTCTCCTGCGCCAAAACGCTTGGGACCACGTACCCCTCCACAGCGCCCTCACCTTGGCCCGCCCCTCCACTCGCTGCAAATCGGGCGGATCAGGCCTGCCGGTCTCCTGGGGGATAATCCTAACCCTAGGTCGACCCCCGAGGGGCCCCGCCCAAGGGGCCTGGCACCGCAACATGGGGATTGGGGACCCCCGAGCCCCAGCGCCGGACTCACTGTGCAGCCCCGCTGCCACCCGGGCCGCCTGGGGCGCCGCTGGTCACTCAGGGCGGGAGAACCAGCAGGGCCCTCGGAGCCCCTGGCGACCTTCGAAGGCCCCCACGCCAAAAGGCTTGGGCCCACACTCCCGATCCCCAGCGCCCTCGACTCGGCCCGCCCCTCAACTTGCTGCACAGCCAGTGCATCAGGCTTGCCGGCCTACTGGGGGCTAACCCTAACCCAAGGTTGGTCCCTGAGGGGCCCTTCCCAAGGGGCCTGTCGCCAGCACACCGGGGATTGGGGACCCCTGAGCCCCTGTGACCTTCGAAGGCCCAACACCCCAAAACTCTTGGGCCCATGCTCCTTCTCGCCAGCGCCCTCACCTCCGCCCGCGCCCCCGCTCGCTTCACAGCCGGCGGATCGGGCCTGCTAGCCTCTGGGGGCTAACCCTAACCCTAGGTCACTCCACGAGGGGCCCTCCCAAGGGGCCTGGCAACGCAACGTGGGGATTCGGGACCACAGAGCCCCAGCCAGGACTCATCTTGTCGTCCCGCCGCCACCCGGGCTGCTAGGGGAGCCGCCGTTCATTCAGTGTGGGAGAACAGGCAGGGCCCTCCGAGCCCAAGGCGACATTTGAAAGTGCCCCGCCCCAAAATGCTCCCACGTTCCCCCTCGCCAGTGCCCTCACCTCAGCACGCTGATCCGCTCACCGCACAGCTGGCGTTTCGGGTTTGCCAGCCTCCTGAGGTCTAACCCTAACCCTAGGACAGCCCCCGAGGCGTACATCCCAAGGGGCCTGGCGCCGCACGCCGGAGATTGGTGACCCCCGAGCCCCAGCGCCGGACTCACCCTGCTGCCCCCCCACCCCCCGGGCCTCTAGGGGCACCGCCGGTCATTCAGGGCGGGAGAACGGGTAGGGCCCTCCGAACCCCCAATGACCTTTGAAGGCCCCCCGCGTCAAAACGCTTGGGCCCACGCTCTCGCTCTCAAGCACTCTCACCTGGGCCCACCCCTCCGCTCGCTGCACAGCTGGGTCATCGGGGCTGCTGGCCTCCTGGGGGCTAACCCTAACCCTAGGTCGGCCCCCGAGGTGCCCCGCCCAAGGGAACTGGAGCCGCAACGCCTGTGATTGGGGAACTCCGAGCCCCAGCGCTGGAATCACCCAGGCGCCCCGCCACCACACGGGTCGCTAGGGGCGCCACAAGACATTCAGTGCGGGAGAACGGGCAGGGCCCTCCGAGTCTCCCCGTCATTCGAAGGCCCATGGCGCCAAAAGGCTTGGGCCCACCTTCCCGCTTGCCAGTGCCCTCACCTCGGCCCGCCCCTCCGCTCACTGCACAACCGGCGGATCGGGCCTGCTGACCTCCTGGGAGCTAAACGTAACCCTAGGTCAGCTCCCAAGAGGCCTGGCACTGCAACGCCGGGGATTGGGTACCCCCGAGCCCCAGCGTCGGGCTCAACTTGCTGCCCTCAGGCCACCCTGGCCGCTAGGGGCAACACGCGACATTCAGGGCGGGAGAATGGGCAGGGCCCTCCGAGCCTCCGGCGACTTTCGAAGGCCCCCCGCGCCAAAAGGCTTGAGCCCACGCTCCCACTCGAAAGCGCCCTCACCTCGGCCCGCCCCTCCGCTCCCCGCACAGCCGGCGGATGGGGCCTGCCAGCCTCCTGGGGGCTAACACTACCCCTAGGGTGGCCACCGAGGGGCCCTTCCCAAGGGACCTGGCACAGCAGCGCCAGGAATTGGCGACACCCGAGCCTCAGCCAGGACTCAATTTGCCGTCCCGCCGCCACCCGGGCTGCTAAGGGCACCGCCGGTCATTCAGGGCTGGAGAAAGGGCAGGGCCCTCTGAGCCCCTGGCAACTTTTGAAGGCCCCCCCGCTCCAATATGCTTGGGCCCATGCTCCCGCTCGCCAGCACCCTCACATCGGCCCTCCAATCTGCTCGCCGCAAAGCTGGCAGATCGGGCCTGCCGGCCTCCTGGGCACTAACCCTAACCCTAGGACGGCCCCTGAGTGTCCCTTCTTAAGAGGCCTGGTACTGCAAAGCCGGGGATTGGGGACCCCCGAGACCCAGCTCCGATGCACCCTGCCACCCCAAAACACACGTGCCTCTAGGGGCGCCACCATTCATTCAGTGTTGGAGAACTGGCAGGGCCCTCCGAACTCCCTCCGACCTTCGAAGGCACCCCGAACCAAAACGCTTCAGCCCAGGCTCATGTTCACCAGCACCCTCACCTTGGCCCACACCTCTGCTCGTCGCACATAAGGTGTATCGGGCCTGCCAGCCTCCTGGGGACTAACCCTAACTGTAGGTCGGCCCCCGAAAGGCCCTACCCGAGTGGCCTGGCGCCGCAACGTCGGGGATGGGGAACCCGAGCCCATGTGCCGGACTCACCCTGCTACCCTTCAGCCACCCGAGCCTCTAGGGGCCCCGCTGGTCATTCAGAGCGGGAGAACGGGCAAGGCACCCCAGCGAATTTTGAAGGCCCCCCCCGCACCAAAATGCTTGGGCCCATGCTCCTGCTCACCAGCGCCTTCACCTCGGCCAGCCCCTCTGCTCCCGCACAGTCCGCGGATCAGGCCTGCCGGCCTCCTGGGGGTTATACCTAACCCTAGGTCGGCCCCCGAGGGGCCCCTCCCAAGGGGCCTGGCGCTGCAAAGACAGGAATGGGTACCCCCGAGTCCCAGTGCCGGACTCACCTGCCGCACAACCACCACCCGGGCGCTAGTGGTGCCGCCGGGCATTCAGGGTGGGAGAACAGGCAGGGCTCTCGAGAACCCAGCGACTTTCGAAGGCCATCTGCGCCAAAACGCTGGGGCCCATGCTCCCACTCACCTGGGCTGTCACCTCCATCCACTCCTCAGCTTGTCGCACAGCCGGCGAATCGGGACTGCAGGCCTCCTAGGGGCTAAACCTAAACCTAGGTCAGCCCCAAGGGGCCCATCCTAGGGGCCTGGTGCCGAAACACCTGGAATTGGGGATTCCCGAGCCAAAGTGCCAGACTCACCATGCCTCACCGCCACCACCCAGGCCGCTAAGGGTGCCGCCAGTCATTCAGGATGGGAGAAAGAGCAGGATCCTCAGACCCCTGGCGACCTTCGAAGGCCCCCCCGCGCCAAAACGTTGGGTACCACGCTTCCACTCGCCAGCTCCCTCACATCGGCCCACCCCTCCACTCGCCCCACAGCCATCTTATCGGGCCTGCTGGCCTCCTGGGGGCTAACCCTAACCCTAGGTGGGCCCCCAAAGGGCACTCCCAAAGGGCCTGGCACTGCGACGCCGGAGATTGGGGACCCCCAAGCCCCAGTGATGTACTCAACCTGCCCCTCCGCCGCCACCCGGGCCACTTGGGGTGCCGCCGGTAATTCAGGGTGGGGGAATGGGCAGGGCCTTCCGAGCCCCCCGCGACATTCGTAGCTCCCCCACGCCAAAACGCTGAGGCCCACGCTCCCGCTCTACAGCGCCCTCACTTCAGCCCGCCCCCCCTCTAGCCACACAGCTGGCGGATCCGGCCTCCCGGGCTCCTCAGGGCTAATCTTAACCCTAGGTGGGCCCCAGAGTGTCCCCTCCCAAGAGGCTTGGTGCTGCAAAGGCAGGGATTGGGGACCCGCAAGCCCCAGCGCCAGGCTCACCCTGCCGCCCCACCGCCACACGGGCCACTAGGGGCGCCGCCGGGCAATCAGGGCGGGATAATCGGCAGGGCCCTCCGAGCCTCCAGTGAAATAAGAAGGCCCCCCACGCCAAAACGCTGGGTACCACGCTACCGCTGGACTGCGCCCTACTACGTTCAATCCCTCCGCTCACTGCACAGCCAGCGGATCGGGACTGCTGGCCTCCTGGGGGTTAACCTAACCCTAGGACAGTCCCTGAGGGGACCCTCCCAAGGGGCCGGGCGCCGCAACATTGGGGATTGGGGAAACCCGAGCCCCAGTGCCGGACTGACCCTGCCAACCCGCCGCCACCCGGGGAGCCAGGGGTGTCGCCGGTCCTTCATGGCGGGAGAACGAGCAGGGCCCTCCGAGCCCCCTGCAACATTCGAAGGCCCACCGAGCCAAAATGTTGGGGCCCACGCTTCCGCTCGCCAGTGACCTCACCTTGGCCCACCCCTCCATTCGCTGCAGAGCCGGTGGATCGAGCCTGCCGGCCTAAACCTAACCCTAGGTCGGCCCCCAAGGGGCCCCTCCCAAAGGGACTGCCGCCTAATGTCAGGGATTGGGGACCCCCGAGTCGCAACGCTGGACTCACCCTTCCGCCCCGCCCACACCCGGGCCGCTAGGGCACCGCCGATCATTCAGGGCGGGAGAACGGGCAGGGCCCTCCCTGCCCCGGTGACCTTCGAAGGTCCCCAGCGCCAAAACGCTGGGGCCCACTCTCCTGCTCGCCAGCGCCCTGATCTTCGACCGCGCCTCCATTCACCCCAGATGGTGGATCGTGCCTGCCGGCCTCCAGGAGCTAACCTTTACCCTAGGTCGGCCCCCAAGGGGCCACTCCCAAGGGGCCTGGGGCCATAACGCCTGGCATTGGGGACCCCCGAGCCTCAGCGCCAGACCCACCCTGCCGCCCTGCCACCACTTGGGCTGCTAGGAGAGCCGCCACTCATTCAGGGCGGGAGAATGGGCAGGGCCCTCCGAGTCCCTGGCGACATTCGAGGGCCCCTGGCGCCAAAACTTTGGGTACCGCCTTCCAGCTCGCCAGTGCCCTCACCACGGCCCACCCCTCTGCTCACCGCACAGCTGGTGTATGGGGCCTGTCGGCCTCCTGGGGGCTAACCCTAACCCTAGGTTGGCCCCAGAGGGGCCCCTCCCAAGGGGACTGGTGAACAAAGCTGGGGATTGGGGACACCTGAGCCGCAGCGCCAGACTCAGCCTGCTGCCCCGTAAACATCGGGCCCGCTGGGGCGTCGCTGGTCTTTCAGGGTGTGAGAATGGTCAGGGCCCTCGAGACTCTGGTGACTTTTGAAGGCCATTCGCGCCAAAACTCTGGGGCCCACGCTGGAGCTCGCCAGCGCCCTCACCTCAGTCCTCCACTCCGCTCTCCGCACAGCTGTCGGATCGGGCCTGCTGGCCTCCTGGGGGCTAACTCTAATCCTAGGTTGGCCCCCAAGAAGCCCCTCCCAAGGGGCCTGTCGCTCCAACACCAGGGATTGATGACCCCCAAGCCCCAGCGACGGACTCAACATGCTGCCCCGCCAGCACCCAGACCACTAGGGGCGCCACCGGTCATTCAAGGCGGGAGAATGGGCAAGTCCCTCCGAGTTCCAATGAACTTCTAAGGCTCCATGAGCCAAAATGCTTGGGCCTATGCTCCCGCTCACCAGCGCCCTCACCTCGGCCCCCCCCTCTGCTCACCGCACAGCCAGTGGATCGGGCCTGCCAGCCTCCGGGGGGCTAAACCTAACCCTAGGACGGCTCCAGAGGGGCCTCTCCCAAGGGGCCTTGTGCTGCAACGCATGGCATTGGGGACCCCCGAGCCCCAGCGCCAGACTCACACTGCCACCCCCGCCACCACCCGGGCCGCTAGGGCCACCGCCAGTCATTCAGGGCGGGAGAACGCGCAGGGCCCTCCGAGCCTCTAGCGACGTTCAAAGGCCCTCTACGCCAAAACTCTGGATACCATAATCATGCTTGCCAGCACCCTCACCTCGGCCCAACCCTCCGCTCGCCATAGAGCCAGTGCATCGGTCCTGCTGGCGTACTGCGGCCTAACCCTAACCCTAAACCCTAACCCCTAACCTTAAAACCTAAACCTTAACCCCTAACCCCAACCCTAAACCCTAACCCTCACACTAACCCTACCCTAAACCTAACCCTAACCCCAATCCTTAAACCCTAAACCTTAACATTAACACTAAACCCTAAACCCTAACCCCTAACCCTAATCCTGAAACCCTAAACACTAAACCCTAACCTTAACCCCTAACCCCAAACCCCAAACCCGAACCCTAAACCCTAAACCTACCCCAACCACTACCATACGCCTATACCTACCCCAACCCTACCCCTTCAGCTAACCCTACCCCTAACCCGTAACCTAACCCTAACTCTAACCCATACCCTAACCCTAACCCTAACCTGTACCCTAATCCTAACCATAACCCTAACACGTACTCTAACCAGTACCCTAACCTGAACCCTAATCCTAACCCTAACTCGTACCATAAGCCGTACCCTAACCCTACCCGTACCCTAACACTAACCTGTACCCTAACCGTAACCCTAAACCCTAAACCGTAACCCGTACCCTAACCCTAACCAGTACCCTTACCTTAACCTTAACCCATACCCTAACCCGTACCCTAACCCGTACCCATTCCCTAACTCGGAACCTAACCCATACCCTAACCCATACCTAACCCTAACCTGTACCCTAACCTGTACCCTAAACCATACCCTAAACCTAAACAGTACCCTATCCCTATCCCTAAACCATTCCCTAACCCGTACCCTAACCCTAACCCTAAACCGTAACCTAACCTGTACCATAACCTTAAAGTGTACCCTAACCCTAACCCGTACCCTAACCCTAACCCATACTCTAAACCATAACCTAATCCGTACGCCAACACTTACCCTAAACTGTACCCTAATGCGTACCCTAACCCGTACCCTAACCCTAACCCATACCCTAAACCTAACCTGTACTCCAACCATAACCCTAACCCTAAAACCAAACCCTAAACCCTAATCCGTACCCTAAACCCTAATCTGTACCCTATTCCATAACCTCTAACCTGTAACCCCTAAATCCAACCATAACCCGTACCCTCTCCCTACCCTAACCCTAACCCCTACCCTCTCCCATACCCTAACCATGACCCATACCCTAACCTTAAACCGTACCCTAATCCGTACCCTAACCCCGGGGATTGGGTACACCTGAGCCCCACCACGGGACTCAGCCTGCCACCCCTCAGGAGACCATGCCCCTTGGGGCACCGCAGGAGAACTGGTAGGGCCCCCCTGAGCCCCCAGGGATCCTCGGCGGAACCCTACACCCCAACCCTGAGGCCCACGCTCATCCCGCCACACGCCTTCCCTTCAGCTTGCCACCGAGCTCGTCGCAGAGCCGGCAGATCAGGCCTGCCGGGTTCCTGTCGGCCTAGACCTGACCCTAGGTCGGCTGGGTAGGGCCCCTCCCCTGGGGCCCGGTGCTGCAGCCCCAGGGACTGGGGACACCTGAGCCCCAATGCAGGACAAAGCCTGCCAACCCACAGGAAACCGTGCCCCTTTGGAGGCTGTAGAGCATTCAGGGTGGGAGAACCAGGAGGGCCCCCAGAGCCCCTGGCGAACTTTGGCGATCCCTAAACCCAACCTTGAAGCCCATGCTCACCCCACCCCACACCCTCACCTCAGCCCGCGGCGGAGCTCGCCACATAGTGGGCACATCTGGCCTGCGGGGTTCCTGGGCGCCAACCATAAACCTAGTTCATCTGTGGAGGGGCCCCTCCCCAGGAGCCTGGAGCCGCAGCTGTGGGGATTCGGGACACCTGAGCCCCACAGCAGGACTCAGTCTGCCACCCCACAGGAAACCGTGTGCCTTGGGAGGCCATAGAGCATTCAGGGCGGAAGAACCAGGTGGGCCCTCCTGAGCCACCAGCGAACTTCGGCGGCCTCCCGCACCCCAACCCTGAGTCCCATGCTCACCCTCCCCACACCCTCACCTCAGCCCGTGTAGCTCGCCATACAGCCAGCAGATCGGGCCTGCGGGGCTCCTGTGGCCTAACCCTAGCCCTAGGTCGGCCGTGGGTGTGGGGCCCTTCCCAGGAGTCCTACACCACAGCCCCAGGGAATTAGGATACCTGTGCCCCAACGCAGGACTCAGCTTGCCACCCGACAGGAAACCGTGCCCCTTGGGGCTCTACAGAGCCTATGGGGCACGAGAACTTGGGGAGGCCCCCGGAGCCCATCCCCACCTTGGCAGCCCCCCTGCCCCAACCCTGAGGCCCATGCTCACCCTCCCCCATGGCCTCCTCTCAGCCCTCCACAGAGCTTGCTGCACAGCCTGCAGATTGTCCCTGCCGGGCTCCTGGACCCTAACCCTTACCCTAGGTTGACCACAGAGGGGCCCCTCCCCAGGGTCCTGGCACCCCACTCCGGGGGTTTGGGGACACCCAAACCCCACCGTAGGACTCAGCCTGCAGCCCACAGTAAACTGTACCATTTTGGGGCACAACACAGCATTCAGGGCAAGAGAATTGAGAGCCCCTTCTGGTGAACCCCGACCTTTGTGGGCCCTTCCGGATGAAACTCCAAGGCTCACACTCACCCGCCCTTGTGCCCTCATCTCACTCGGCCTGGGAGTTCTCTGAGCACTGGGCAGTTCGGACCTGCTGTCTCTTGAGGCCTAACCTAACCCTGGGTCTTCTGCTGAGGATCCCTCCCCGTTTGCCTGGCTCCAAGGTACCAGGCATTGTGCTCACCTCTGCACGACTAGAGGACTCAGCCTGCCCCACAGCAGGAAACTGTCCATTTGGGGCTGCAGCAAGGATTCATAGGTAAATCAGAAGGCCACCCTCAGCCATCCCAGGCAACCCCCACTTTGAGAGATCTCCCCGGATCCAATTAGTAGCTTCACACTGACCTTTAAATTTGCTCTCCATGGAGATCTTTTGAAATTCTCCACTCTTCCAACCGATGGCATCATCCAGCTTCAGTGCCTTACCCAGCTTTAGGTCTTGAGATGGATTAAAATGGGAAGTCATTTCACTGATGACGACGTACTGGTGACCAAAAGATACATGCATAAATGCTTCATATCACTTGGCTTCAGGGAAATGCAAATCTAAACCCCTATAGATGCCATATCACACGAGGCCGAATATCTAAAAATAAGAAGACATGAAACTATACATGTTCGAGAGGATGTGGAGAAACGGGAACTCTCTTACACCCGTGTACGAATACAGTCCGGTACAGCCACTCTTGAAAATGGTACGGAGTTTCCTCAAGAAGTTATAAATAAAGCTACCCTATGTCCCAGCAATTGCACTACTGGGTATTTACCCCAAAGAGACAGAGGTAGTGAAGATGGGACACATGCACCACAGTGTTCATAGCAGCAATATCCATAATAGACAAACTGTGGAAGGAGTGTAGATGACCATGGATAGATGAACGGATAAAGAAGATGTGGAACATATCTATAATGGCAAATTACTCAGCCATCAGAAAGGATGAATACTTACCATCACACCGACCTGGGTGGAGCTGGAGGGTATTATGCTGAGTGGAATAAGTCAATGAAAGAAAGACAATGATCATATGCTTTCACTCCTATGTGGAATATCAGAAACAAGGAAGAAGACCATAGGGGAAGGAAGGGAAAATAGAATGGGAAGTCATCAGAGAGGGAGAAAACCTATAATGGAATCTTAACATCGCAAGAAACTGATGATTGCTGGAGGAGAAGTTTGGTGGGGGCTAACTGGGTGAGTAGCATTAAGGAGGTCACAGGATACAATGAGCACTGGGTGTTACACACGACTGAAAATTTATTGAAGACTACATCTGAAACTAATGATGTACTGTAAGTTGGCTAATTGAATGTAAATTAAAGAATAAAAGACCTCGAATAAACAATCCTAAACATTTGTATGGAACCACTAAACATTCCGAACAGCCAGTGCAATGTGGAAAAGAAAAACAAGCTGGAGGACTCACAATTTCAGATTTCAGGTTATACTACAATGCTGCAGTCATCCTAACAAGACAGTACGGCACAAAAATAGACACAGCGACCAAAGGAACAGGATACAAATTCAGACAGAAACCCACAATTATGTGGTCCATGAATCTTCCATAAAGCAAGCAATGATATCAAAAGGGAAAAGGACAGTCTCTACAACAAATGGTGTTGGGAAAACTAGACAGCTACGCACAAAAGAATGAAATTAGACTGCTTTCTTACACAATACAGACAAACACAAAACAGTTTCAAGATCTCAATATGAGACCTGAATCCTTAAAAATCCTACAGGAGGGAAGACAGTAACTTCTTGACATGGACCATAGGAACGTTTTTCTGGACTGTCTCCTGAGGCAAAGGAAATGAATGGAAAAATAAACTATTGGGAATACAGCAAAATAAAAAGTTTCCAATTGGCAGAAGAACAATGAAAACGTAAAAATAATAAGACAACCTACTCAAAGGGGAAGATATTTGCAAAGATAATATGCAATAAAGGGATAGTGTCCAAAACATATACAACTGATACGACTCGACCCCCAAAAAACAAATAATCCAGTTAAAAAGTAGGCAGAGGACATGGACAGACATTTCTCCAAAGAAGAAATACAAATGGCCAACAGTCCCATGAAAAGATGTTCACCATCACCCATCATCAGGAAAATGTAAATCCAAAGGACAATGAGGTAATACCTAAAACCTGTCAGAATGGTTAACATCAAAAGCACAACAAAGAGCAGGTGTTGGGAGGATGTGGATAAAGGGGAATCCTCGCGAACTGTGGGTGGGAATGCAAACTGTGATGGCCACCGTGGAACACAGTATGAAGGTTCCTCAAAAAATTAAATATAGAACTACCCTATGATCCAACAATCACACTACTCGTCTTTACCCAAAGAATAGGCAAAGAGTAACTTAAAAAGATACGTGCACCCCTATGTGTTTTGCACCATTATTTACAATATCAGAATATGGAAGCAACCCAAGTGTCTGTAGAAAAATTGACAAATGAGATGATAGATGTGTGTATTCACACACACACGCACACACAGAGACACACAGACACACACACAATGGAGTATTATGCTTGAAAAAGAATGAAACCTTGCCATTTGCAGCCACATGGATGGAGCTAGAGAGTATTATCCTAACTAAAATCAGTCATTCAGAGAAAGACAAATCCCATACGATGTCACTCTAATGGGGAATTTAAGAAACAAACAAAAATAAATAACTAAAAGAGAAAAAGGAGACACACCAAAATACAAACTCTTAACAATAGAGAACAAACGGATGGTTAGCTTTATGGGGGACATTCATAGAAATTCAAGCCTTCATCAATCCATGAGAATGCTCTCCAATAAACAACCTGATTTATGTGGTAAAGAAGTAGAAAATAAAACAACAAACAAAGCCACAAATTAGTAGAAATAAGGAAATAACAAAAAGGAATGCATAAATAAATCCAACGGAGACTAAAAAGACCAAAAAAAACAAAAACAATGAAAATGAGAGCTGCCTTTTTTGGAAAGATAAACAAAACTGACAAACTTAGCTAGACTCACCAAGAAAGACAGAGGACTCAAATACAATCAGGAAAGAAAGATAATGGATTTCTGTATCGTATCAAAATCAAAAGAACTCTTCAAACTTGGACACAACAACTTCTTGCAAGCCACGTCTCTAAAGGCAAAGGAAATAAAAGCAAAAATGAATTATTGGCACTTCATCAGGATAAAAAGCTTCTGCACGGCAAAGCAAACGATCAACAAAACAAAAGGGCAACCTATGGAATCGAAGAAGATATCTGCAAATGATATTACAGATAAAGGGCTGGTATCCAAGATCTATAAAGAACTCCTCAAACTCGACACCCAAAAAATGGGCAGAAGACACAAAGAGATATTTCTCCAGAGAAGACATACAAATGGCCAACAGACACATGAATAAAAGCTCCACATCACTTGCCATCAGGCAAATACAAATCAAAACAACATTGAGATACCACCTTACACCAGTTAGAATGGTTAAAATTAACAAGGCAGGGGGCACCTGGGTGGCACAGAGGTTAAGCATCTGCCTTCGACTCAGGGTGTGATCCTGGCATTATGGGATCGAGCCCCACATCAGGCTCCTCTGCTATGAGCCTGCTTCTTCCTCTCTCACTCCCCCTGCTTGTGTTCCCTCTCTCACTGGCTGCCTCAATCTCTGCGGAATAAATAAATAAAATCTAGAAGAAAATTAAGAAGACAGGAAATTACAAAAAGTCAGAGAGGATGTGGAGAAAGGGGAGCCCTCTTACACTACTCGTGAGAATTCAAGCTGGTATAGCCACTTTTGAATAATATGGAGGTTCCTCAAGACGTTAAACACAGAGCTATCCTATGACCCACCAATTGCACTACTGGGTATTTACCCCATAGACACAGAGTAATGAAAAGAAGGGGCACCTATATCCCAATGTTCATAGCAGCAATGTCCATAATAGCCAAACTGTGGAAGGAGCCAAGATGTCCTTCACCATATGAATGGATAAAGAAGATGTGGTTCATCTATACAATGGAATATTACTCAGTCATCAGAAAGGATGAATACCCACCATTTGCACCAACGTGGATGGACCAGGAGGGGATTATTCTAAGTGAAATTAAGTCAAGCAGAGAAAGACAATTATCATACGGTTTGACTCCTATGTGGAATGGAAGGAGTAGCATGGAGGACATTAGAAGAAGGAAGGGAAAAGTGAAGGGGGGGAATGAGAGGGGGAGATGAACCATGAGAGACTATTGACACTGGGCAACAAAATGAAGGTTGCAGAAAGGGAGGGGTGGGGGAATGGGTAATCCTGGTGATGGGTATTAAGGAGGGCACGTGTCATAATGAGCACTAGGTGTTATATGCAAACAACGAATCATGGAACACTACATCAAAAACAAATGAAGTACTGTAGGGTGACTAACATCATTTTAAAAAAAGAGAAAGATATGAAATCCATACAGGAAAACTGTCACTATTTGCAAATGACATGAAATCCCGAAAAATTCCACAAAAAAAAACTCTTAGTTTAAACCAATTCAAGAAAGCTGCAGGATATAAAGTCAATATACAGAGTCCTGTTGTTTTTATTTTTTTTCAGATTTTATTTATTTATTTGACAGGAAGAGAAAAAGCACATGCAGGGGGAATTTCAGAAAGAGGGAGAAGCAGACCCTCGCTAAGCGGGGAGCCCAACACGGGGCTCGATCCCAAAATTCTGGGATCATGACCTGAGCTAAATGCAGACGCTTCACCTATGGGGCCACCCAGATGACCCAACTTCTTGCATTTCTGTATACTGATGACACACTTTCGCAAAGAGAAATTTAAGAAGCAATGCCATTAACAATTGCACCAAAAAATTCTGGGAATAAAAGTAACCAAAAATAAGAAAGATATAGTACACTCAACACATGGCAGAAAAGAAATGAAAAACATGTGTGTCGAGGGGGGCAGAATGTATGGGTCAAAGATTTGGAAGTCAACACAAACAAATGGATGCATACGCCATGCTCCTTAACTGGAAGAGTTAATTATGTGAACATGTCCATCGTACCCAAAGCAATCGACAGATGTGATGAAATCCCTATCTGAATTCCAGTGGCATTATTCAAGCAAATAGAAAACAGTCCTCAAACTTGGATGGAATCGCAAAAGACCCCAAATACCCAATGCAACCTGGAGAAAGAAAGGTGCAGTCAACACACTCCTGGATTTCAAGCTAGATTACAAAGCTGTTGTCATCAAAACAGGGTGGTACTGGCATAAACACAGACACCAGGTCAGTGGAACAGAACAGAAAGCTCAGAAACTTACCCACACGTAGATGATCCTAACATAGGACACAGCAGCAGAAGATATGCCATGAGGGAAGGACTGTCTCTTCAGTGAGCGGTAACAGGCAAACTGGACACTAAATGCAGAAGAATATAACTGGGTCACTTTCTTACACCACACACAAAATTTTTAATGGATGAATGATTTGAACATAAGACCTGCATCCATAAACCTCCAAGAAGACACAGGTACTAAGTCTCTTGACATTGGTTTTGCCAAAGAGTCTTCAGATCAGACACCAAATGCAAAGCAACAAAAGCAAAAATAAACAAGTGGAACAACATCAAACTGAAATCTTCCACACGGCAAAAGACACCAGCAAAAACATAAAAGGCCACGGACCCAATAAGAAAAAAATATCTGCGAATCATATGTCTGAGAAGATGCTAATATCCGAAATACACACAACACTCATACAAATCAAAACAACAACAACAACAAAAAAAACTGTTTAAAAAAAATGGGGGGAATATGTGAATAGATACTTTCCAAAGATGGCACACAGGTGCCAACAGACAGAAAAAGTTGTTCGACATCACTCATCATCGTCAGGGAAACATCAGTCAACCCCACAATAGGCTATCCCCTCACAACTGTTGGAACAGCAATTGTCAGAGAGACAGACACCAGGTGGGGTCAAGGGTGTGCAGACGAGGAGACACTGTGCACTGTTGGTAGGAATGGAAATTGGTGCAGCCACGGTGACAAACGGTATGGAGGTTCCTGAAAAAATAAAGACAACTACCCCATGACCCAGTAATGGCTCTACTGAGTATTGATTTGGAGAACACAAAAATACTGCTTCAAAAAGACAGATGCACTCCCAGGTTCACTGCAGCATTATTCACAAGAACCAGACATGGAAACACAGACCTTGAGGGCCTTATGCCAAGTAACTCAGACACAGAAAGACCAACACCAGATGCTCTCATGTACATTCCACGTGGAATAAACAAATACTGAATGCATAGATACTGAGAGCAGATTGGTAGGTGCCAGATTCGGGGATGGGGTGGTAGAAACAGGTGAATGTGGTCAAAGTCTCAATGTTTGAGTGAGAAAATCTGACAGTCATGGAATGTTCTGGCCAGCATGGAGATTAAAACTAATCCCGCCGCATGGGGTCTGGGTTTCCCTGCTCTTTGAAAGTACAGGGCTTCTGAGAAACCTTGCACAGCAGAAATGGTGTCAAGAAGGAATGGCCATTAACTTACACGGAACAATTAGAAAGTGTGCTCAGACACCAACATTCCGTCTCTTTGGCTTTTCTTAGGCCTCAGGATACAAGTTTCTAATGGAGGCCCAGCATAAATGACGATAAAGCACAGCAGAGGCTCACAGACACAATTCAAAGTGCTGGTCACTGGATGCGGAGAGCGGTTCCCAGCGAAGGAGCTGGTTGGGGTGCACGCCGCCTCTGTCATGCTTCTCCCCAAAACAGATGCTGAACACGATTCTCACTGTTCACCTTTTTTCATAAGAGGGAAATCCTCTTCAGGTCTCTTCCTCTTACTGAAGCTGGGTAATAACGTGATTCTTTCAAGAAAGCCCAGTGTCTTACTGTGAACGTTTAAAAAGTGGGGGATACTTGCACTTGAGCATTGCTGAGGGAAGAGATGTGAAAGGTTCTCCCAGACACAAACCTCAGCAGATCCACCGGAAAGGCACCTTCCTCAGCATGCAAACACAGACTACCTCTTACCCCCTGAGAAACCCTCTCCTTCCCCTTGATCAGGACAACCCACAACAGCTGGGAGTTACCCCAATTCCTCCGTTCTCCTGCTCCTAATAGCTAACCCATCAGCAAATCCTGTCAGCTCCATCTTCAAAATGGACCCAGAACAGGTCTAACCACTCCATCCAAGGCCACCTGTCTGGTCCACAGTGCCTGAGTTCCTGGAAAAGCTTCGTCATTGACCTGCCTTGCCATCTTCAACCCTCTGTTATCTGTTCTCAACACTGTAGCCAGGATGGCCCAGTGAAACAGCCTCTCATGGGGTTATAGCCCTGGAATGGCTTTCTGTCACCCTCTGTCACCTCTCTGAGCTCATGTCCTAAGCTGTCTCCTGTGGCCACAGGGCCTTCTTGCTGCTCCAGGGCATACCTGGCATTCTCCTGCCCCAAAGCCTTTGCACATGCTTTCACTTCTGTTTTGAATGCTCTTGATGTGTTCTCACTCACCTTCAGAGAAGTCTGAATTGGAGTGACAGGGACAGAAGATGAGGCTGTGTGTGTTGGGTGAGGCTGGTGGCCCAGAAGAAGGTTCTCTGCCAGCTCTCCACCTGTGCCTCACTTGTCCTCAGCCAGGAACTTGCACACAGCCCTCACCTGTCACAACTCTCACCCAGGAGACCCACAGCTACCCCTGGAGCCCACCCCGCCCACACCCAGCAGCAGAATGCATTCAGCGCTCCTGTGGGACCCCTGTCAGCTTTACTCAGACCTGGAACTCCCCTCTCTCCTGAAAAGCTCCTGGATTCCTTCTCTTCTTCCAAAATCACACTGGCACAAGGCTTTCATGAGAAAGCTATAACGCTAACTAATGAAAGGTTCACACCTACTTTCCCCTTCTGTTGCCTTTCTCTCCACCTTCTTTCCTACCTGTGAAAACTGTAACATATCAGTGGAACATTAACATGCTCTGAGATCTGAATCTTTCAGTGTAGCTTTCTGAGGACTCCTTATGTGATAAGAAACTAGTGTATCCTGCAACAGGGTGTTTTACAACTATCATCTATAGAAGAGTATAGCCCAATTCACTACAATTTTACCTCACTCTTCATGAAGCAGAACACTTTTTCCATTCTTCTCTTACTTAAATTCCAGTTAGTTCACATGCCATGGAATATTTGCTTCAGGGGTAGGATTTAGTGATTCCTACCTGCATACAGTACCCGGTCCTCATCACAAGTGCCCTCCTTAATACCCCTCACCCATTTAACTCTTCCCCCCATGCCCCTGTCCTGCAGCAACACTCAGTTTGTTCTCCAAGTTTGAGTCTATTTCCTTGTTTGCCTCTCTCATCACCCCAACACTCTGTTCATCTATTTTCTTTCTGAAATTCCACAAGCGTGAGAGCATAGGATATTTGTCTTTCCTCACTGATTTTGCTTAGCTTAATACACTCTAGATCCATCCACATCCTTGCGAATGGTAAGATTTCATTCTTTTTGAAGCTGGGTCATATTCCATTATATATATGTATCCCACATCTGCTTTATCGATTTATCAGTGCATGGACTTTGGCATTCTCTCCATAGATTGGCTACTGTGGACTGTGCTGCTATAAACATCATGGTGCATGTTCCCCCTTTGAATCTGCATTTTTGTATCCTTTGGGTAAATACCTAGGAGAGCAATTGCTGGATCATGTGGTTGTTCAATGTTTAACTTTTTGAGGAACCCCCCCCCCCCACTGTTTCCCAGACTGGCTGCACCACTTTTCATTCCCACCAACAGGATGGGAGGGTTCCCCTTTAAGCAGAACATTATCTGCCAGCAATTTCATAAGAGGAAACAAAACCTCTGGGAGATGCACCCAGGGTCAGGCAAGCAGTTGCAGACTTCACCCCAAGGCTCCTGACGCCAAGCCCCTTGAAGCCACCAGCATGCCACTATCCAAAAGAATTCCCAGACTCTCCTTCTGACTCCACCACCAAAGAAACTACAGAAAGAATATGGCACCTCAAAATATCGAGATAATACATTTAGTAAAACTAGAAAATCAAGCTCAAATTTTAAACAGGAAGAGGCCGCTTTGGATAATTTTGAATTTTCCCTCCACCCTAATTTTAGCTCTTCTGATGAATAAACTAATCAATGATGAAACATCACCTTTGTCAAATGACATCATCCAAGTCTGTATCAGATGAATAAAGCCACCTAACTCTAGATGCTGGCCACTCAACCATATCTTAGGCCCAATTGAATAAACACTGTTAGATGAAGGAACAGATTAGATGTTACAAACAGGCACAGAGTGAATCTCACCTTCCCTTTCTAATAAAAGAGGGTTCCTAGGAAACAGATGGTCAAAATACATTTGTAAGCAATAAATGGACAGAGAAATTGTGATCCCCTGCAAAGTTCTACCTGCAGGGAAACTAAGTAATTCTTGCAGCAAACCCAGAATGCTGGCAGCTACTTCAATTTTACTTTGTGGCGCAACTAGAGAAAAGAGAAAAGCACAGGAGGTTTTGGGATAATGAGAGGTTTTACCTCCAGCCCTGACATAGATAGGACATTTTGCCAAACATACCTGTGCTTTCTCTGAACACTGGCGTCCTGTGACAAGCTGCCTCTCTGACTCCTATGCTGACCTTCAAAACCTCGCGTGTCTTGGAGTCAGAGTAGAGAAGTACTGTCAGCTGGGGAGATGAAGTCACCTCTGACTTAAATCCTGCACACCTGCTTCGGTTTCTGGGGGAAGGCGCAACACATACTTGTTGTTTAGCAGTAATTATCTTCATTCTCAATAGACCAATGACCTTGCCTTTTCTGGAAAGCAGACTTACTCTTCTAAAGTAACCCTCAATTCGTCTATTCCCAATGCAACTAGAGTGGAACATTTATTTCTCACTTAAATAGAAAACACTGTTATTTTCGACATTGTGTGAATGAACTTTTAAAAACATTTTAGAGAGAAAGGAAGAGACCTTAATTCAAACCCAAGTCAGGAGAGCTGCCTGGGAGACACAATCATCACCAAGAAGGGAGTGCTCCGGGGAAGGAACATTTGGGGCAGGCTTATATATTTTTTTCTGTTTTGTTTCAGGTACAGAGTTACACACCACAATGAGGATCTTCTTAGACCCAGAAAGTGACAGACTCTTTCTTATGTTTTCAGTATGTACATGTCAGTAAGACTTTAATCTTATGGGAGCCAAATAGGTTCTTTATTTTTTCTTATCTTTATGTTGGCATTTTTGGTTATTGTTTTCTACTCGAACCGGATGTACAACATGTGCTTGGGTCAGAAACAGGGCCCATGCTCTGAGGTTTTGCCCAGTCGTATTGAGCCGGGTAAAATGTTAAAGGATAGCTTCCCTGGGAGCCCAGGATCAGGGCCCACAGATGATATAAGATAAAAATTACTTTTATCATTATAATTACTCCTAAATGGAGAAATTTGAGACAAAAGCACCTTTTACAAGAATACCAGGAAATCAAAATGATGCCCACAAAAGGCTACCTGCTCCATGGTCAGCACAGGTAACAGAAGTGTTCACAGTCTCTGGACTCCTGCCCCTCTCCTGCCCAAATCGCTGAAGCACACAGACCACTTAATATCAGAATTGTAGAACTGCTAGACACCTTAGAGATGTCTGGCACCATTCCCTTGGACTGCAGAAGAAAACACAGTAGCTCGTTGTCACAAACTAATTTCAACATGAAGGGCCCCCTTGATGCACTAAGTTCTTTCTCTGCAAATGTTGACTAATATAAGTCACAGTCATACCATATAAACACTACGATGGCTGGGAAGTCATCGTAGGTAAGGGAATATTTTAGCCATGTTTATAAGCATTGGCTCACGTTGTAGAAGAGGCTGAGTTGAGTGTTTTTAAATATTATTTCAGACCTGTTTTACAGCACCCTCTGAACATACCAGAGCTTGAATGGACTAAAAAAGATTTCGATCTTATATTTGGTGAACGTCAACTGTCTGTCCCTTTAGACAATGGACCCTAAACAGAAGGGGGAATGAACCACGAGAGACTATAGATTCTGGGAAACAAACTGAGGGCTTCAGAGGGGAGAGGGGTGGGGGATTGGGATGGGCCAGTGATGGGTATTAAGGAAGGTACATATTGCATGGAGCACTGGGTGTTATATGCAAATAATGAATCACGGAACACTACATCAAAAACTAAGGAAATACTGTATAGTGACTAACATATCATAATAAAAAATTATTATTAGAAAAAAAATTAAAGGTAAAAAAAAAACAATACAGCTTTTCTGTTTCAAGAACAATCACAATTGAGAAAATCTAACTTCCAATCCCTAAAGCAAAACACAGACCAAGTTCCATTTCACTCCCCTTTATTCACATTCTCTGTGGGTTCTAAGCTATTTCCCTACCTCCTTTCAAGCTGAGCAGGCAGCCCGGGCTCGATCCCAGAACCCTGCGATCATAACCTGAGCCAAAGGCACATGCTGAACTGGCTGAGCCAGCCAGGAGCCCCAGCCATGTTTTTCTTAAGCAAAAGGACACTTTCTCACGATGCCTTCACATGACTTCACATGGTACCAGAGACCTGCATTTGCCTCTAGGAGGTTGCAGATGAAGGCAATTGCAAACTCTCACAGTGGTTTATCAAATACAATGACCTGCCTGGTGACAGTGAAACCCTTATGAGCCCACGAGAGGGTGCTGTGACACTCAGCTGTGGCTGGGCTGGCACAGAGAACCAAATCCATTTCCCTGCCTGATGTCTGTGAGGAACAGATGCCCTCACTGTGAATGAGACCCTGCCACTGGGCTGTCCAGAGATGGCCATCCTCACGGAGGATGAGGATAAAGGACAATGCCTGAGGAGAACTCATCTGTCTCTTTTATCTTTTCATATTTTTGACAGTGGACAAATCACTGCCTAGGAGTCCCCAACTACCTTAGTCTCATCTGTGAATGGCCAAGAGGTTTTACAAAACACTTAAGATTTTGACCTCACAAATGCCCACAACCACTTACCATAGGGATTCAACATTAAGCAAATATACTGTTCGTTGAAAGAGAGTTCCTGCCCACTGTTGTTTCTCACTTATATGCTCATCTTCCTTACCTCATGGTAACATAACCACCTTGATTCCTGCTTCCGTCTTCAGGAAGGCTGATGTGACTTGAAGGGCATTACCCTGACATCGTTCTTTCTTAGCAATAAGATGTGGACATTTCCCTAGTCCTACACACCCAAAGTTGAATCGGAATCAGGATTGTGGAGGCTGATGAGAGTTGAAGGTGTTTTCCTGTACACGGTGGTTTATTACCAATAAGGATGGGTCAGAGTCCTCGAAATTCCAGAACCTTTTCATTAATGCTTCCTACTCGTGAAAGATGATGTACATTGGTCTTTCCCTGTATAGTGTGGTGACTCAGAGAAAAGTGCTTAGGCCTTTCGTCAGACTTCCACGACCACCTTGGGGCTGGCTTCCATATTCAGAAAGGATGATGTTAGGGCTAAGAGGGTTCCTGTACACTGTTATTTCTTACAGATAAGTGTATGGCGTTTTTGTTACATTGCCAGAACCACTTAGCGCCGGGCTTGCCGGCCTCCTGGGGACTAACCCTAACCCTAGGTGGACCACCGAGGGGCCCCTCCCAAGGGGCTTTGCGCCAAAATGCCGGGGATTGGGCACCCCTGAGCCCAGCGCTGGAGTCACCCTGCTGCCCTGCAGGAACCTGGGCTGCTAGGGGCGCCGCCAGTGTTTCAGGGCGAGAGAATGGGTAGGGCCCTCCAAGCCCCTGGCGACCTTTGAAAGCTCCCTGAGACAAAACGTTTCGGCCCACGCTCCGGCTCACCAGCGCCCTTACCTTGACCCCCCCCTCCACTCGCTGCACAGCTGGCGGATCTGGCCTGCCAGCCTCCTGGGGGCTAACCCTAACCCTAGGTCTGCCCCCTAGGGGCCCGTCCAATGGGGCCTGGTGCCACAATGCCTATGATTGCTGAATCCCGAGCCCCAGCGCCAGACTCATGGTGCTGCCCCGCCGCCACCTGGGCCGCTAGCTGCACCGCGGGTCATTCAGGGCATTAGAACAGGCAGGGCCCTCCGAGCCATGGGTGACCTTCTAAGGCACCCCACATCAAAACGCTTGCGCCCACGCTCCCAATTGTCAGCGCCCTCACCTCTGCCTGCCCCTCCACTAGCCGCAAAGCTGGCCGATCGGGCCTGCCGGCCTCCTGGGGGCTCACCCTAACACTACGTGGGCCCATGAGGGGCCCTCCCATGGCACCTGGCGCCACAACGCCGGGGATTGTGGACCCCCCAGCGCCAGCGCTGCAATCCCCCTGCTGCCCCGCCGCCAACCAGGCCAGTAGGGGCGCCACCGGTCATTCAGGGAGGGAGAATGGGCAGGGACCTTAGCCCCCGGCGACCTTCGAAGGCCACTCGCGCCAAAAAGCTTGGGCCCATGTTCCAGCTCCCCAGCGCCCTCATCTCGGCCCGCCCCTCCACTCACCACACAGCCGAGGGATCGGGCCTGCCGGCCTCCCGGGGGGTAACCCTAACCCTAGGTCCATCCCCAAGGGGAACCTCCCAAGGGCCCTGGCGCTGCAAATCCGGGGATTGGGGACCCCCGAGCCCCAGCGCCATTCTCTCCCTGCCGCCCCGCTGCCAACCAGGCCACGAGGGGCGTCGTCGGTCATTCAGGGCAGGAGAACAGGCAGGGCCCTCCGAGCCCCTGGAGACCTTCAAAGGCCCCTCGCGCCAAAATGCTTGGGCCCATATTTCCCTCTCGCCAGCGCCCTCATCTCAGCCTGCCCCTCCTCTCGCCGCACAGCCAGCGGATCGGGCCTGTCGGCCTCCTTTGGGCTAACAATAAGCCTAGGTTGGCCCCTGAAGGACCCCTTCCAAGTGCCTGGCACCGCCACGCAGGGGATTGGGGACCCCCGAGACCCAGCTCTGGACTTACCCTGCCGCACCGCCGCCACACAGGACGCTATGGGCGCCGCCGGTCATTCAGGGCGGGAGAACCGGCAGGGCCCTCCAATTCCCCGGCGACCTTCCAAGGCCCCCTGTGCCAAAATGCTTGGGCCC
This sequence comes from Ursus arctos, assembly GCF_023065955.2. NCBI lineage: Eukaryota > Metazoa > Chordata > Mammalia > Carnivora > Ursidae > Ursus > Ursus arctos. The sequence continues at coordinate 518,633 of NW_026622986.1, forward strand.
ACGCTCCAGCTCGCCGGCGCCTTCACCTAGGCCCAGCCCTCCGCTACCGCACAGCTGGCGGATCATGCCTGCCGGACTCCTGGGTGCTAACACTAACCCTAGGACGGCCCCAGAGGGGCCCCTCCCAAGGGGCCTTGCGCTGCAATGCATGGCATTGGGGACCCCCAAAATGCAGCGAGACTCACATTGCCACCCCGCCACCACCCGGGCCGCTAGGACCGCTGCCAGTCATTCAGGGCGGGAAAACGGGCAGGGCCCTCCAAGCCTCTAGCGACGTTCAAAGGCCCGCTGTGCCAAAACGCTGGATACCATACTCCCACTCGCCAGCAACCTCACCTCGGCCCAAACCTCCGCTCGCCGCACAGCCGGCACATCGGTCCTGCTGGCGTACTGGGGTCTAACCGTAACCCGAAACCCTAACGCCTAACCTTAAACCATAAACCTTAACCCCTAACCCTAACCCTAAACCCTAACCCTTACCCTAACACTAACCCTACCCTAAACCTAACCCTAAACCCTAATCCTTTAACCCTAAACCCTAAAATTAACACTAAACCCTAAACCCTAACCCCTAACCCTAATCCCGAAACCCTAAACACTAAACCCTAACCTTAACCACTAATCCCAAACCCCAAACCCTAACCCTAAACCCTAAACCTACCCCGACCCCTACCATACTCCTATCCCTACCCCAACCCTACCCCTTCAGCTAACCCTACCCCTAACCCGTAAACTAACCCTAAACATAACCCTAACCCGTACCCTAAACCATACTCTAACCCTACTCTAACCCATACCCTAACCCTAACCCTAACCTGTACCCTAAACCTAACCATAACCCTAACACGTACTCTAACCCGTACTCTAACCCGTACTCTAACCCTAACCAGTACCCTTACCTTAACCTTAACCCATACCCTAACCCATACCCTAACCCGCACCCTATCCCTAACCCGGAACCTAACCCACACCCTAACCCATACCTAACCCTAACCTGTACCCTAACCCGTACCCTAACCCATACCATAACCCTAAACTGTACCCTATCCCTATCCCTAACCCATTTCCTAACCCGTACCCTAACCCTAACCCGTAACCTAACCTGTACCATAACCCTAAACTGTACCCTAACCCTAACCCGTACCCTAACCCTAACCCATACCCTAAACCTAACCCATACTCCAACCCTAACCCTAACCCTAAAACCAAACCCTAAACCTAATCCGTACCCTAAACCCTAATCTGTACCCTAACCCATAACCTCTAACCTGTAACCCCTAAACCCAACCCTAACCCGTACCCTCTCCTTGCACTAACCCTAACCACTACCCTCTCCCATACCCTAACCGTAAGCCATACTCTAACCTTAACCCGTACCCTAATCCGTACCCTAACCCGGGGGATTGGGTACACCTGAGCCCCACCACGGGACTCAGCCTGCCACCCCTCAGGAAACCATGCCCCTTGGGGCGCCGCTGAGCATCCCGTGCAGGAGAACTTGTAGGCCCCCCTGAGCCCCCAGCGATCCTCGGCGGAACCCTACACCCCAACCCTGAGGCCCATGCTCATCCTGCCCCACGCCTTCCCTTCAGCTTGCCACCGAGCTTGTCGCAGAGCCGGCAGATCAGGCCTGCCGGGTTCCTGGGGCCTAGACCTGACCCTAGGTCGGCTGGGTAGGGCCCCTCCCCAGGGGCCCGGTGCTGCAGCCCCAGTGACTGGGGACGCCTGAGCCCCACTGCAGGACAAAGCCTGCCAGCCCGCAGGAAACCGTGCCCCTTGGGAGGCTGAAGAGCATTCAGGGCGGGAGAACCAGGAGGGCCCCCAGAGCCCCCAGCGAACTTCGGCGATCCCTAAACGCAACCTTGAAGCTCATGCTTACCCCACCCCGCACCCTCACCTCAGCCCGCGGCGGAGCTCGCCACATAGTGGGCACATCTGGCCTGCGGGGTTCCTGGGCGCCAACCCTAACCCTAGTTCATCTGTGGAGGGGCCCCTCCCCAGGATCCTGGAGCCGCATCCGCGGGGATTCTGGACACCTGAGCCCCACAGCAGGACTCAGTCTGCCACCCCGCAGGAAACCGTGTGCCTTGGGAGGCCATAGAGCATTCAGGGCGGAAGAACCAGGAGGGCCCTCCTGAGCCACCAGCGAACTTCGGTGGCCTCCCGCACCCCAACCCTAAGGCCCACGCTCACCCTCCCCATACCCTCACCTCAGCCCGTGTAGCTCGCCATACAGCCAGCAGATCGGGCCTGCGGGGCTCCTGTGGCCTAACCCAAGCCCTAGGTCAGCCGCGGGTGTGGGGGCCTCCCCAGGAGCTCTACACCGCGGACCCGGGGAATTAGGATACCTGTGCCCCACCGCAGGACTCAGCTTGCCACCCGACAGGAAACCGTGCCCCTTGGGGCTCTACAGAGCCTATGGGGCATGAGAACTTGGGGAGGCTCCTGGAGCCCAACCCACCTTGGCAGCCCCACTGCCCCAACCCTGAGGCCCATGCTCACCCTCCCCCATGGCCTCCTCTCAGCCCTCCACAGAGCTTGCTGCACAGCCTGGAGATTGTCCCTGCCGGGCTCCTGGACCCTAACCCTTACCCTAGGTTGGCCACAGAGGGGCCCCTCCCCAGGGTCCTGGCACCCCACTCTGGGGGATTGGGGACACCCAAGCCCCACCGTAGGACTCAGCCTGCAGCCAACAAGAAACTGTACCATTTTGGGGCACAACACACCATTCAGTGCAAGAGAATTGAGAGCCCCTTTTGGTGAACCCCGACTTTTGTGGGCCCATCTGGATGAAACCCCAAGGCTCACACTCACCCGTGCTTGTGCCCTCATCTCACTTGGCCTGGGAGTTCTCTGAGCACTGGGCAGTTCACACCTGCTGTCTCTTGAGGCCTAACCTAACCCTGGGTCTTCTGCTGAGGTTCCCTCCCCGTTTGCCTGGCTCCAAGGTACCAGGCATTGGGCTCACCTCTGCACAACTAGAGGACTCAGTCTGCCCCACAGCAGGAAACTGTCCATTTGGGGCTGCAGCAAGGATTCATAGGAAAATCAGAGGGCCCCCCTCAGCCCATTCCAGGCAAACCCCACTTTCAGAGATCTCCCCGGATCCAATTAGTAGCTTCACACTGACATTTAAACTTGGTCTCCATGGAGATCTTTTGAAATTCTCCACACTTCCAACCGATGGCATCATCCAGCTTCAGTGCCTTACCCAGCTTTAGGTCTTGAGATGGATTAAAATGGGAAGTCATTTCACTGATGACGACGTACTGGTGACCAAAAGATACATGCATAAATGCTTCATATCACTTGGCTTCAGGGAAATGCAAATCTAAACCCCTATAGATGCCATATCACATGAGGCCAAATATCTAAAAATAAGAAGACATGAAACTATACATGTTGGAGAGGATGTGGAGAAACTGGAACTCTCTTACACCCCTGTACAAATATAGTCCGGTAGAGCCACTCTTAAAAATGGTATGGAGTTTCCTCAAGAAGTTATAAATAAAGCTACCCTATGTCCCAGCAATTGCACTACTGGGTATTTACCCCAAAGAGACAGAGGTAGTGAAGATGGGACACATGCACCACAGTGTTCATAGCAGCAATATCCATAATAGACAAACTGTGGAAGGAGTGCAGATGACCATGGATAGATGAATGGACAAAGAAGATGTGGATCATATATACAATGGAATATTAGCCATCAGAAAGGATGAATACTTACCATCACACCGACCTGGGTGGAGCTGGAGGGTATTATGCTGAGTGGAATAAGTCAATGAAAGAAAGACAATGATCATATGCTTTCACTCCTATGTGGAATATCAGAAATAAGGAAGAAGACCATAGAGGAGGAAGGGAAAATAGAATGGGAAGTCATCAGAGAGGGAGAAAACCCATGATGGACTCTTAACTATCGCACGAAACTGATGATTATTGGGGGGGGGGTAACTGGGTGAGTAGCATTAAGGAGGTCACACGATACAATGAGCACTGGGTGTTATACACGACTGAAAATTTATTGAAGACTACATCTGAAACTAATGGTGTACTGTAAGTTGGCTAATTGAATTTAAATTAAAGAACAAAAGACCTCGAATAAACAATCCTAAACATTTGTATGGAACCACTAAACATTCCGAACAGCCAGTACAATGTGGAAAAGAAAAACAAAGCTGGAGGACTCACCATTTCAGATTTCAGGTTATACTACAAAGCTACAGTCATCCTAACAAGACAGTACGGCACAAAAATAGACACAGCAACCAAAGGAACAGGATACAAGTTCAGACACAAACCCACAATTATGTGGTCCATGAATCTTCCACAAAGCAAGCAACGATATCAAAAGGGAAAAGGACAGTCTCTACACCAAATGGTGTTGGGAAAACTAGACAGCTACACACAAAAGAATGAAATTAGACTGCTTTCTTACACAATACTGACAAACACAAAACAGTTTCAAGACCTCAATATGAGACCTGAATCCATAAAAATCCTACAGGAGGGAAGACAGTAACTTCTTGACATGGACCATACCAACGTTTTTCTGGACTGTGTCCTGAGGCAAAGGAAATGAAAGCAAAAATAAACTATTGGGAATACAGCAAAATAAAAAGTTTCCACATGGCAGAAGAACAATGAAAACATAAAAAAATAAAACAACTTACTCAAAGGGAGAAGATATTTGCAAACATCATATGCAATAAAGGGATACTGTCCAAAACATATAGAACTGATACTATTCGACCCCCCCAAAAAATAATCCAGTTAAAAAGTAGGCAGAAGTCATGGACAGACATTTCTCCAAAGAAGAAATAGAAATGGCCAACAGTCCCGTGAAAAGATGTTCACCATCACCCATCATCAGGAAAATGTAAATCCAAAGAACAATGAGGTATTACCCCAAACCTGTCAGAATGGCTAACATCAAAAGCACAACAAAGAGCAGGTGTTGGGAGGATGTGGATAAAGGAAATCCTCGCAAACTGTGGGTGGGAATGAAAACTGTGATGGCCACCGTGGAACACAGTATGAAGGTTCCTCAAAAAATTAAATATAGAACTACCCTATGATCCAACAATCACACTACTCATCTTTACCCAAAGAATAGGCAAACAGTAATTTAAAAGGATATGTGCACCCCTATGTTTCTTGCACCATTATTTACAATATCACAATAGGGAAGCAACCCAAGTGTCTGTAGAAAAATTGACAAATGAGATGATAGATGTGTGTATTCACACACACACACACACACACACACACACACACACACAATGGAGTATTACTCGGCTTGCAAAAGAATGAAACCTTGCCATTTGCAGCCACATGGATGGAGCTAGAGAGTATTATCCTAAATAAATCAGTCATTCAGAGAAAGACAAATCCCATACGATGTCACTCTAATGGGGAATTTAAGAAACAAACAAAAATAAATAAATAAAAGAGAAAAAGGGGACACACCAAAATACAAACTCTTAACAATAGAGAACAAACGGATGGTTACCAGAGAGGAGGTGGATAGAGGGATGAGTGAAATAGATGAAGGGGATTAAGAGGACGCTTTTCTTGACGACCACTGAGTAATATACAGAATTACTGAATCACTCTATTGTACACCTGAAATGAATGTAACACTGTATGTTAACTCTACTGGAATTAAAATAAATTTTTAAAAAAGATTTTTCTTTCAGGAACCTCTTTGAAAAAGCTTTTCCTGTGCAATGTGCATAAGCCCTATTGGGAGGATTCACTCTAAAATAATTATTCAATCTATGCCTTGAATTCATATTTCATTGAGTTCTTACCGTGGATCCCAGCCCCCGGGAGCCATGGTCGTTTTCAGTCCAGGCTCAGCACCTATGCATTCAAGATTGGAAGTAGAGACACATGTCACTTCACAGTCCAGAAAGCTATTATTGTTTCTGTTTCAGTGTGAGAGAGTCACAGACTTTGGGACAGGTTTCAGAGCAGGTTTATTATGGATCCTGGATCTCTACTTCAATGTTCATTGCCTGGATCCATTTGGCTAATAGGTTCCCTGTGGATGGGCTTGCTTCCAAGCACATACATGGAAGATGCAACGGTGGGTGGGCTTGGTGCAGGACAGGAAGAAGACCAAAAACAGACAGGGGTCCTACCCCTCCCCAACCCACGAACTGCTACAGGAGAGGGTACGGGAGGTAGAATCCATGCGAAACTCCACGGTCACCAGCTGAACACAGGAGGCATAGGTCAAGGGATCTGGAGATGTAGGGGTTGAAGGCTGCTCTGAGCGACCTCTGGGAGGAAGGGAGGGAAGGAATGAGAAGGAGACACTGCCTGCCCCTGGCCAATGCCAGCTGCCCACCGCTCCAACACGCATCCATTTATGAGCTGACACAGCTTGGGCTCAGGATGGGCTAGCTCGGGACCCTCAATCCTCAGTGGGACAGCTGGCCCCAGGGCTCAGAGACATGCTGAGGGAGATGAGCGGAAAGCTGCCCCACCCAGGTCATCCCCTCCTTCAGCAGACAGCCCTTCAGAACTGCAAAAAAAAAAAAAACCCACTAACGGGGTTGAAAGACATGCCATGGATGAACTAAGGCCTAGATTTATGTAAAATAACATTCATTTTTAAGTTCAGAGCTGTCATCTCAGGAAATGGGGAGAGCTTCACTGAAGAAGACTGAGGGGCGGGCAGGCCATGCTGAAAAGGGAGACATGGCTCTCCTGATTGGGGACCTGCAGCCCCCTTCCAGGGCAGGGCATCATCCTTGCATCACACGAGATCCATGGAAGTGTTCCATCAGGGCCAGATGTTTGTCTAGAGAAGGCTACCCTGGCATCGGACTGCACAGGGCACCAGGGACGAGGGCCAGATGGAGGACGGACAATACCCCGGAGGCCATGGTGCAAGAGCAGAGGCACATGACCTTGAAGATGATGATGAAATGCAGGAGTTGGCAGCATGGATCTGGCCTGAAAGTGCCATGGCAGCAGTGCCCACAGCTACACTGACTGGGTGCCTTCTGTGCCCGGTGTGGCTGACTTCAGTGTGCTCCAGACTAGTCCTGACGAAAAGTCTAGGAAGTGTGCACCATCCCCGGCCTCCTCTCCCCTTGCAGCTGCTAGGAATCATGGTCACAGACCCTGGTCAGCTTTCGTGGAAACCAAGCAGTGGCTCCCCCGCACGCTGCACCTCTGGTGGTGGTCCAACGTGACCCTCGTTCCTGGCCAGACACTGATGTCTACCTTGCTCCACACAAATCCTCAGACAGGAGGGTGTCCCTGAATTCCACAGCACCTGATGAGACAGATCCACAGAACCCAATACCCAGTGGGTCATTCGGGACCTCACCTATGGTCATGGAGCTCACCATACCCTATTTCCGTCACTTCCCACAGAAAGCCTGTTTCTTTTCCCCCACAATACCATATATCCTGGTTGCTGACCTGGGGTCATGCCATGAACCCACATGGCACCTTTCTTTAAGGGAAGGCTATGCCTACACCTCCTAGAAAATATTTCTAATGAAGTACAAGTCCATCAGGACTACGGTGTGAACAGTAGCACACAGCCTGCATGGTAGTAGTCAGTAATTCTAACAAGGGTTAACCCCACCCCCGTCTCACTTAACCTTCCTCCATCCCCAAGGAACTCATGGTCGGCCCTTAGAAAAGCCTCCAGGAAACAAACCTTTCATCTGAATGCTCTCTTCACCTTCTGCTTCAAATCTTGTCCAACCACAATGATATGAAACTAGAAATCAGTCTCAAGAAAAAAATGGGACAGTCAAAAATAGGTGGAGATTGGGGGGCCTGGGTAGCTCAGTTGCTACGGATCTGCCTTCAGCTCAGGTCCTGATCCCAGGATCCTGGGATTTAGCCTGGAATCAGGCTCCTTGCTCCGCGGGAAGCCCGCTTCTCCCTCTCCCACCCCCCTGCTTGCGTTCCCTCTCTCACTGTCTCACTCTCTGTCAGATACTTAAATAATCTTAAATAAATATGTGGAGATTTAACAACATGCTACTGAACAGCCAACAGTCAAAGAAGAAATCAAAAAAGATTTTAGAAGTACCTTGACACTGATGAAAAAGACAACTTACAAAAACTTATGGGATGCAGCAAAAGTAGCTTTATGGGGGACATTCATAGAGATTCAAGTCTTCATCAATCCATGAGAATGCTCTCCAATAAACAACCTGATTTATGTGGTAAAGAAGTAGAAAATAAAACAACAAAAAAAGCCCCAAATTAGTAGAAATAAGGAAATAACAAAAAGGAATGCATAAATAAATCCAACAGAGACTAAAAAGACCAAAAAAACGAAAACAATAAAAATGAGAGCTGCCTTTTTTGGAAAGATAAACAAAACTGACAAATTTAGCTAGACTCACCAAGAAAGACAGAGGACTCAAATACAATCAGGAAAGAAAGATAATGGATTCCTGTCTCATATCAAAATCAAAAGAACTCTTCAAATTTGGACACAACAACTTCTTGCAAGCCATGTCTCTAAAGGCAAAGGAAATAAAAGCAAAAATGAATTATTGGCACTTCATCAGGATAAAAAGCTTCTAGACGGCAAAGCAAACGATCAACAAAACAAAAAGGCAACCTATGGAATCGAAGAAGATATCTGCAAATGATATTACAGATAAAGGGCTGGTATCCAAGATCTATAAAGAACTCCTCAAACTCGACACCCAAAAATGGGCAGAAGACACAAAGAGATACTTCTCCAGAGAAGACATACAAATGGCCAACAGACACATGAAAAAATGCTCCACATCACTTGCCATCAGGCAAATACAAATCAAAACGACAATGAGATACCACCTTACACCAGTTAGAATGGTTAAAATTAACAAGGCAGGGGGCACCTGGGTGGCACAGAGGTTAAGCATCTGCCTTCGACTCAGGGCGTGATCCTGGCATTATGGGATCGAGCCCCACATCAGGCTCCTCCGCTATGATCCTGCTTCTTCCTCTCCCACTCCCCCTGCTTGTGTTCCCTCTCTCGCTGGCTGCCTCAATCTCTGCGGAATAAATAAATAAAATCTAGAAGAAAATTAAGAAGACAGGAAATTACAAAAAGTCAGAGAGGATGTGGAGAAAGGGGAGCCCTCTTACACTACTCGTGAGAATTCAAGCTGGTATAGCCACTTTTGAACAATACGGAGGTTCCTCAAGACATTAAACACAGAGGTATCCTACGACCCACCAATTGCACTACTGGGTATTTACCCCGTAGACACAGAGTAATGAAAAGAAGGGGCACCTATATCCCAATGTTCATAGCAGCAATGTCCATAATAGCCAAACTGTGGAAGGAGCCAAGATGTCCTTCAGCAGATGAATGGACAAAGAAGATGTGGTTCATCTATACAATGGAATATTACTCAGAAATCAGAAAGGATGAATACCCACCATTTGTACCAACGTGGATGGACCAGGAGGGGATTATGCTAAGTGAAATTAAGTCAAGCAGAGAAAGACAATTATCATATGGTTTGACTCCTATGTGGAATGGAAGGAGTAGCATGGAGGACATTAGAAGAAGGCAGGGAAAAGTGACGGGGGGGAATGAGAGGGGGAGATGAACCATGAGAGACTATTGACACTGGGCAACAAAATGAAGGTTGCAGAAAGGGAGGGGTGGGGGAATGGGTAATCCTGGTGATGGGTATTAAGGAGGGCACGTGTCACAATGAGCACTAGGTATTATATGCAAACAATGAATCATGGAACACTACATCAAAAACAAATGAAGTACTGTAGGATGACTAACATCATTTAAAAAAAAGAGAAAGATATGAAATCCATACAGGAAAATTGTCACTATTTGCAAATGACATGAAATCCCGAAAAATTCCACAAAAAAACTGTTAGTTTAAACCAATTTAAGAAAGCTGCAGGATATAAAGTCACTATACAGAGACCTGTTGTCTTTATTTTTTTCAGATTTTATTTATTTATTTAACAGGAAGAGAAAAAGCACATGCAAGGGGAGTGTCAGAAAGAGTGAGAAGCAGAGCCTCGCCTAGTGGGGAGCCCAACACGGGGCTCGATCCCAAAACTCTGGGATCATGACCTGAGCTGAATGCAGACGTTTCACCTATGGGGCCACCCAGATGACCCAACTTCTTGCATTTCTGTATACTGATGACACACATTCGCAAAGAGAAATTTAAAAAGCAATGCCATTAACAATTGCACCAAAAAAAAAATCTGGGAATAAAAGTAACCAAAAATGAGAAAGACATAGTACACTCAACACATGGCAGAAAAGAAATGAAAAACATGTGTGTCGAGGGGGGCAGAATGTATGGGTCAAAGACTTGGAAGGCAACACAAACAAATGGGTGCATACGCCATGCTCCTTACCTGGAAGAGTTAATTATGTGAACATGTCCATCGTACCCAAAGCAATCGACACATGTGATGAAATCCCTATCTGAATTCCAGTGGCATTATTCAAGCAAATACAAAACAGTCCTCAAACTTGGATGGAATCACAAAAGACCCCAAATACCCAATGCAACCTGGAGAAAGAAAGGTGCAGTCAACACACTCCTGGATTTCAAGCTAGATTACAAAGCTGTTGTCATCAAAACAGGGTGGTACTGGCATAAACACAGACACCAGGTCAGTGGAGCAGAACAGAAAGCTCAGAAACTTACCCACACGTAGATGATCCTAACATAGGACACAGCAGCAGAAGATATGCCATGAGGGAAGGACTGTCTCTTCAGTGAGCGGTAACAGGCAAACTGGACACTACATGCAGAAGAATATAACTGGGTCACTTTCTTACACCACACACAAAATTTTTAATGGATGAATGATTTGAACATAAGACCTGAATCCATAAACCTCCAAGAAGACACAGGTACTAAGTCTCTCGACATTGGTTTTGGCAAAGAGTCTTCAGATCGGACACCAAATGCAAAGGCAACAAAAGCAAAAATAAACAAGTGGAACAACATCAAACTGAAATCTTCCACATGGCAAAAGAAACCAGCAAAAACTTAAAAGGCCACGGACCCAATAAGAAAAAAATATCTTTGAATCATATGTGTGAGAAGAGGCTAATATCCAAAATACACACAACACTCATACAAATCAAAACAAAAATAAACTGTATAAAAAATGGGGGGAATATGTGAATAGATACTTTCCAAAGATGGCACACAGGTGCCAAGAGACAGAAAAAGTTGTTCGACATCATTCATCATCGTCAGGGAAACATGAATCAAACCCACAATCGGCTATCCCCACACAACTGATGGAACAGCAATTGTCCCAGAGACAGACACCAAGTGGTTTCAAGGGTGTGCAGACGAGGAGACACTGTGCACTGTTGGTGGGAATGGAAATTGGTGCAGCCACTGTGACAAACGGTATGGAGGTTCCTGAAAAAATAAATTCAACTACCCCTTGACCGAGTAGTGGCTCTACTGAGTATTGATTTGGAGAACACAAAAATACTGCCTCAAAAAGACAGATGCACTCCCATGTTCACTGCAGCATTATTCACAAGAACCAGACATGGAATCACAGACCTTGGGGGCCTTATACCAGGTAACTCAGACACAGAAAGACCAATACCAGATGCTCTCATGTACATTCCACGAGGAATAAACAAATACTGAACACATAGATACTGAGAGCAGATTGGTAGTGCCAGATTCGGGGATGGGGAGGTAGAAACAGGTGAAGGTGGTCAAAGTCTCAATGTTTGAGTGAGAAAATCGGACAGTCATCAAATGTTCTGTCCAGCATGGAGACTAAAACTAACCCCGCAGCATGGGGTATAGGTTTCCCTGCTCTTTCAAAGTACAGGGCTTCTGAGAAACCTTGCACAGCAGAAATGGTGTCAAGAAGGAATGGCCATTAATTTACACGAACAATTAGACAGTGTGCTCAGACTCCAAAATTCCTCCTCTTTGGCTTTTCTTAGGCCTCAGCACACAAGTTTCTAACGGAGGCCCAGAATAAATGAAGATAAAGCACTGCAGAGGCTCACAGACACCATTCAAAGTGCTGGAGGCTGGATGCGGAGAGCGGTTCCCAGCGGAAGGAGCTGGTTGGGGTGCACGCCGCCTCTGTCATGCTTCTCCCCAAAACAGATGCTGAACACGATTCTCACTGTTCACCTTTTTTCATAAGAGGGTAATCCTCTTCAGGTCTCTTCCTCTTACTGAAGCTGGGTAATAACGTAGTTCTTTCAAGAAAGCCCAGTGTCTTAATGTGAACGTTTACAAAGTGGGGGATACTTGTACTTCAGCATTGCTGAGGGAGGAGATGTGAAAGGTTCGCCCAGACACAAACCTCAGCAGATCCACCGGGAATGGCACCTTCTTCAGCATGCAGAACACGGACTACCTCCTACCCCCCGAGAAACCCTCTCCTTCCCCTCGATCAGGACAACCCACAACAGCTGGGATTTACCCCAATTCCTCCATTCTCCTGCTCCTAATAGCTAACCCATCAGCAAATCCTGTGAGCTCCATCGTCAAAATGGACCCAGAATACGTCTAACCACTCCATCCAAGGCCACCTGTCTGGTCCATAGTGCCTGAGTTCCTGGAAAAGCTTCATCATTGACCTGCCTTGCCATCTTCAACCCTCTGTCATCTGTTCTCAATACTGTAGCCAGGATGGCCCAGTGAAACAGTGTCTCATGGGGTTATAGCCCTGGAATGGCTTTCTGTCACCCTCTGTCACCTCTCTGAGCTCATGTTCTAAGCTGTCTCCTGTGGCCACAGGGCCTTCTTGCTGCTCCTGGACATAGCTGGAATTCTCCTGCCGCTGGCTTTGTACATGCTTTCCCTTCTGTTTTGAATGCTCTTGATGTGTTCTCACTCACTTTTGGAGAAGTCTGAATTGGAGTGACAGGGACAGAAGATGAGGCTGTGTGTTGGGTGAGGCTGGTGGCCCAGAAGAAGGTTCTCTGCCAGCTCTCCGCCTGTGCCTCACTTGTCCTCAGCCAGGAACTTGCACACAGCCCTCACCTGTCACAACTCTCACCCAGAAGACCCAGAGCCACCCCTGGAGCCCACCCTGCCCACACCCTGCTGCAGAATGCATTCAGCTCTCCTCTGGGACCCCTGTCAGCTTTACCCAGACCTGGAACTCCCCCATCTCCTGCAAAGCGCCCGGATTCCTCCTCTTCTTCCAAAATCACACTGGCGCAAGTCTTTCATGTGAAAGCTATAACGCTAACTAATGAAAGGTTCACACCTACTTTCCCCTTCTGTTGCCTTTCTCTCCACCTTCTTTCCTACCTGTGCAAACTGTCACATATCAGTGGAATATGAACATGCTCTGAGACCTGAATCTTTCACTGTAGCTTTCTGAGGACTCCTTATGTGATAAGCAACTAGTGTATCCTACAACAGGTGTTTTACAACTATCATCTATAGAATAGTACAGCCCAAATCACTACAATTTTACCTCACCCTTCATGAAGCAGAACACTTTTTCCTTTCTTCTTTTACTTAAATTCCAGTTAGTTCACATGCCATGGAATATTCACTTCAGCGGTAGGATTTAGTGATTCCTCACCTGCATACAGTACCCGGTGCTCATCACAAGTGCCCTCCTTAATACCCCTCACCCATTTAACTATTCCCCCCATGCCCCTGTCCTGCAGCAACACTCAGTTTGTTCTCCAAGGTTGAGTGTATTTCCTTGTTTGCCTCTCTCATCACCCCAGCACTCTGTTCATCTGTTTTCTTTCTGAAATTCCACAAGCGTGAGAGCATAGGATATTTGTCTTTCCTCACTGATTTTGCTTAGCTTAATACACTGTAGATCCATCCACATCCTTGCAAATGGTAAGATTTCATTCTTTTTGATGCTGGGTCATGTTCCATTATATATATGTATCCCACATCTGCTTTATCCATTCATCAGTGCATGGACTTTGGGATTCTCTCCATAGTTTGGCTACTGTGGACATTGCTACTATAAACATCATGGTGCATGGACCCCCTTCGAATCTGCATTTTTGTATCCTTTGGGTAAATACCTAGGACAGCAATTGCTGGATCATGGGGTTGTTCAATGTTTAACTTTTTGAGGAACCCCTCACTGTTTCCCAGACTGGCTGCACCACATTGCATTCCCACCAACAGGTTGGGAGTGTTCCCCTTTAAGCCGAACATTATCTGCCAGCAATTTCATAAGAGGAAACAAAACCTCTGGGAGATGCACCCAGGGTCAGGCAAGCAGTTGCAGACTTCACCCCAAGGCTCCTGACGCCAAGCCCCTTGAAGCCACCAGCATGCCACTATCCAAAAGAATTCCCAGACTCTCCTGACTCCACCACCAAAGAAACTACAGAGAGAATATGGCACCTCAAAATATCGAGATAATACATTTAGTAAAACTAGAAAGTCAAGCTCAACTTTTAAACAGGAATAGGCCGCGTTGGATAATTTTCAATTTTCACTCCACCCTAGTTTTAACACTTCTGATGAATAAACTAATCAATGATGAAACATCACCTTTGTCAAATGACATCATCCAAGTCTGTATCAGATGAAAAAAAGCTACCTAACTCTAGATGCTGGCCACTCAACCATATCTTAGGCCCAATTGAATAAACACTGTTAGATGAAGAAACAGATTAGATGTTACAAACAGGCACAGAGTGAATCTCACCTTCCCTTTCTAATAAAAGAGGGTTCCTAGGAAACAGATGGTCAAAATACATTTGTAAGCAATAAATGGACAGAGAAATTGTGATCCCCTGCAAAGTTCTACCTGCAGAGAAACTAAGTAATTCTTCCACCAATCCCAGAATGCTGGCAGCTACTTCAATTTTACTTTGTGGCTCAACTAGAGAAAAGAGAAAAGCCCAGGAGGTTTTGGGATAATGAGAGGTTTTACCTCCAGCCCTGACATAGTTAGGACATTTTGCCAAACATACCTGTGCTTTCTCTTAACACTGGTGTCCTGTGACAAGCTTCCTTGCGGACTCAGATGCTGACGTTCAAAACCTCGGGTGTCTTGGAGTCAGAGTAGAGAAGTGCTGTCAGCTGGGGAGAAGAAGGCACCTCTGACCTAAAGCCTGCACACCTGCTTCGGTTTCTGGGTGAAGGGGCAACACATACTTGTTTAGCAGTAATTATCTTCATTCTCAATAGACCAATGACCTTGCCTTTTCTGGAAAGCAGACTTATTCTTCTAAAGAAACCCTCAATTTGTGTATTCCCAATTCAACTAGAGTGGGGTCTGGTTTACGCCTGCCTCCAGGCCCCCACCTGGAGGATTTTCCTGCATGATTCTAATAGCCAATTACTACTAACCCGGGGGCACAAGGGGCATAATGCTGAAGTTGGGGGACGGCTCTAGGGCTTGCTACTGCCACACCTGTGCCTGGGGGACCAGGGCACACCCTGCTGAACTTGGGTTACTGCTCAAGATGCATCACCTGCACTGTGTCTGAGAACCGGGGGACACATCACTGAAGGTGGGGACTCTGTGAGGTCCTTACCCGCACTCTTCCAGGGGAACAGGGGAAACCCTGAAATTCTGCAACCCATCCCACAAAAGCTCAGGTGAGTGGGCGCCCTGGAGTTCACGGGTATGGGGAATAAGGCCAGTTGAGGACACGGGGCAGAAGAGACTTTAAAGGGGAAAAGAAAACTCACCTGAGTCCCCACAATGAACCCTCTCCAAGTGCCCTTCCAGAACCCTGACTCTCACCTGGGGCACACCCTACGCCCGGACCCCCCCGCCCCTGGTGCATGCTGCTCACTCACCAGCCAGGACCTCCGCAGGGCAACTCTCTCTCTCCCAGTGCCCCTTCTTCTGCCCCAGGTCTCCACCCCACTGCAACTCTGGTACAGCCCAGAGAGACGTAGCTCCACCCCCAAGTGGTGATTTGTCAGGGAGGGCTGTGCCCCAGCCCCTGGGAAGCCAGGCAACCTGCCCTCAAAACCCTGGAACCCTGAAAGTTGCAGGGGGTCCAAGAGGTGCCTCCTCTACCCAACACCCAGCACAGGCATAGGTGGGGTCCTGGCTGGGCTCCCCCCACACACCTGGCCCCTTCCAGGGAACCCTCTAGCTGCAGACCACTCTCAGAGTCCTGCCCCTTCCCTTTCTGCACCAGCCCTCTCTGCTGGGGTGTGCCTGGTTCTGGGCAAGGTCAGTGGCTCTCAGACCCGCCAAGGCTTGGGCTTTAGGAAATGCAATGATTTCATGCATTTTCAGTATGTACATGTCAGTATGACTTTAATCTTATGGGAGCCAAAGAGGTTCTTTATTTTTTCTTATCTTCATGTTGGCATTTTTGGTTATTGTTTTCTTCTCGAAGCAGATGTACAACATGTGCTTGGGGCAGAAATAGGGCCCATGCTTTGAGGTTTTGCCCAGTCGTATTGAGCCGGGTAAAATGTTAAAGGATAGCTTCCCTGGGAGCCCAGGATCAGGGCCCACAGATGATATAAGATAAAAATTACTTTCATCATTATAATTACTACTAAATGGAGGAATTTGAGACAAAAGCACCTTTCACAAGAGTACCAAGAAATCAAAATGATGCCCACGGAAGTCTACCTGCTCCATGGTCAGCACAGGTAACAGAAGTGTTCACAGTCTCTGGACTCCTTCCCTTCTCCTGCCCAAATCGCTGAAGCACACAGACCACTTAAAATCAGATTTGTAGAACTGCTAGACACCTTAGAGATGTCTGGCACCATTCCCTTGGACTGCAGAATAAAACACAGTAGCTCGTTGTCACAAACTAATTTCAACATGAAGTGCCCCCTGGATGCACTAAGTTCTTTCTCTGCAAATGTTGACTAATGTAAGTCACAGTCATACCATTTAAACACTACGATGGCTGGGAAGTCATCGTAGGTAAGGCAATATTTTAGCCATGTTTATGAGCATTGGCTCACTTTGTAGAAGAGGCTGAGCTGAATGTTTTTAAATACTATTTCAGGTACAAGAGAGGAGTAAAGATGGCAGAAGAGTAGGGGACCCCTTTTTCAGCAGGTGCCCTGAGTGGAGCTGGATAGTTACCAGACCAGCCTAAACAACCACGGAATCAGCCTGAGAGGCAGGAAGATATATCTGGATCTCTACAAATGAACATCTCCAGCGCTGAGTATTGAGGTAGGAAGTGGGGAGTCCTGAAACCTGGCACAGATACTGGAAGATAAAAGGAAGGGGGAGGGAGCCGCCACATTCCAGTGCCAGGAAGTAGCAGCCACCTGCACAGGGGAGTGGGGGGACTCAGGGAAGTCACCCCTAGAGAGAGGACTGAGACCGGTGAGACCAGAGAGCACACAACCAGGCATCTCACCAAACACCAGAATCCCAGTGTGCTCATGGGATCCAGAATGAGATTGGGAGCTCCTGGAGCGCGTGCAGGTCCGCTGGAGGCTGGCAGGCCACCTGCACAGGGGAGCGGGCAGATTCGATGTCAGAACCCGCGAAACAGCAGACTGAAACCCTGAACCAAGTGGGCCCACCACCAGGCTTCTCACTGAACTCCGGAATCCCGGTGTGCTCACTAGGCATAGACAGACCCAGAGACACGGGAGCACGTGGGGCAGCTGGTGGCTGGTGGGCCACCTGCATGGGGGAGCGGGCGGATTCGTGGTTGGCACCCAGGAAACAGCAGACTGAGACCCTGAAGGAGGTGGCATGCCACCAGGCTTCTCAGGAAACTCCGTAATCCTGGTGTGCTCATGGGATCCAGACTGAGACGTGGAGATCTGGGAGCTCGCGGGCCAGCTGGTGGCTGGTGGCTGGAGGCCTTAGAAACACAAAGGACAGAGATGCGCCTACCCTGGAAGTGAGGGCAAGGATGCCAGGTGTGGGGCGCACATCCAGGGACGCTATGAGGTGGAGCAGCACCAACAGGAAGGAGTTAACGTGCCCAGAACATCCGTGGAGAACAGGCTGCAATCCCTCTGTTCTGTGACAATTCAGCCTCTGCTGCTCTGACTCTCAGAAGAGGCACAGCAGACTGCCAGAGAAAGCCGCCAGGGAACAAAAGCCCGGAAATACCAGCTCACAGTGTGCTCACACCCATCCTCCCTGGCAGGGGACAGGGCAACTCCACCCAAACAGGGTTGACTGAGTATGGGTGCGGCAAAATACAAACTCTTAACAATAGAGAACAAACGGATCCTTACCAGAGAGGAGGTGGAGAGAGGGATGAGTGAAATAGATGAAGCAGATTAAGAGGACACTTTTCTTGATGACCACTGAGTAATATATTGAATTACTGAATCACTCTATTGTACACCTGAAACGAAAGTAACACTGTATGTTAGCTCTACTGGAATTAAAATAAATTTTTAAAAAAGAATTTTCTTTCAGGAACCTCTTTGAAAAAGCTTTTCCTGTGCAATGTTCATAAGCCCTACTTGAGAGGATTCACTCTACAATAATTATTCACTCTATGCCTTGAATTCAGATTTCCCTGAGTTCTTACCGTGGATCCCAGCCCACGGGAGCCATGGTCCTTTTCTGTCCAGGCTCAGCACCTATACATTCAAGATTGGAAGTAGAGACACACGTCACTTCACAGTCCAGAAAGCTATTATTGTTTCTGTTTCAGTGTGAGAGAGTGACAGACTTTGGGACAGGTTTCGACCAGGTTTATTATGGATCCTGGATCACTACATCAATGTTCATTGCCTGGATCCATTTGGCTAATAGGTTCCCTGTGGATGGGCTTGCTTCCAAGCACATACATGGAAGATGCAAAGTTGGGTGGGCTTGGTGCGGGACAGGAAGAAGACCAAAAGCAGACAAGAGTCTGACCCCTCCCCTGATCCAGGAACTGCTACGGGTGAGGGTACAGGACGTAGAATCCATGCAAAACTCCAAGGAAACCAGCTGAACACAGGAGGCATAGGTCAAGGGATCTCGAGATGCAGGGGTTGAAGGCTGCTCTGAGCTACCTCTGGGAGGAAGGTAGGGAAGGAATGAGGAGACACTGCCTGCCCCTGGCCCATGCCAGCTGCCCACCACTCCGACACGCATCCGCCTACACAGCTGACACAGCCTGGGCTCAGGATGGGCTGGCTCTAGTCCCTCAATCCTCAGTGGGACAGCTGGCCCCAGGGCTCAGAGACATGCTGAGGGAGATGAGAGGGAAATCTGCCCCACCCAGGTCATCCCCTCCTTGAGCAGACAGCCCTTCAGAACTGCTAAAAAAAAAACCCCACTGGGGCGCCTGGGTGGCACAGCGGTTAAAGCGTCTGCCTTCGGCTCAGGGCGTGATCCCGGCGTTATGGGATCAAGCCCCCACATCAGGCTCTTCCGCTGTGAGCCTGCTTCTTTCTCTCCCGCTCCCCCTGATTGTGTTCCCTCTCTCGCTGGCTGTCTCTATCTCTGTCAAATAAATAAATAAAATCTTAAAAAAAAAAACCCACTAACGGGGTTGAAAGACATGCCATGGATGAACTAAGGCATAGAGATATGTAAAATAACATTCATTTTTAAGTTCAGAGCTGTCATCTCAGGAAGTGGGGAGGGCTTCCCTGAAGAAGACTGAGGGGAGGGCAGGCCATGCTGAAAAGGGAGACATGGCTCTCCTGATTGGGGACCTGCAGCCCCCATCCAGGGCAGGGCATCATCCTCTCATCACACGAGATCCATGGAAGTGTTCCATCAGGGCCAGATGTTTGTCTTGAGAAGGCTACCCAGATATCGGACTGCACAGGGCACCAGGGACGAGGGCCAGATGGAGGACGGGCAATACCCTGGAGGCTATGGGGCAAGAGCAGAGGCACATGACCTTGAAGATGATGATGAAAAGCAGGAGGTGGCAGCATGGAGCCGGCCCGAAAGTGCCATGGCAGCAGTACCCACAGCTACACTGACTGGGTGCCTTCTGTGCCCGGTGTGGCTGACTTCAGTGTGCTCCAGACTAGTCCTGACCACAAGTCTAACAAGTGTGCACCACCCCCGGCCTCCTCTCCCCTTGCAGCTGCTAGGAATCACGGTCACAGACCCTGGTCAGCTTTCGTGGAAACCAAGCAGGGTCTCCCCTGCACGCTGCACCTCTGGTGGTGGTCCAGTGCGACCCTCGTGCCTGGCCAGACACTGATGTCTACCTGGCTCCACACAAATCCACAGAGAGGAGGGTGTCCCTGAATTCCACAGCACCTGATGAGACAGATCCACAGAACCCAATACCCAGTGGGTCACTCGGGACCTCACCTATGGTCATGGAGCTCACCATACCCTATTTCTGTCACTTCCCACAAAAAGCCTGGTTCTGATCCCCCACAATACCATACATCCTGGTTGCTGACCTGGGGTCATGCAATGAACCCACATGGCACCTTTCTTTAAGAGAAGGCTATGCCTACACCTCCTAGAAAATATTTCTAATGAAGTACAAGTCCATCAGGACTTTGGTGTGAATGGTAGCACACAGCCTGCATGGTAGTATTCAGTAATTCTAACAAGGGTTAACCCCCACCCCCCCCCTCACAAAACCTTCCTCTGTCCCACAGAACTCATGGTCTGCCCTCAGAAAACCCTCCAGGAAACAAACCTTTCATCTGAATGCTCTCTTCACCTTCTGCTTCAAATCTTGTCCAACCACAATGATATGAAACTAGAAATCAGTCTCAAGAAAAAAATGGGACAGTCAAAAATAGGTGGAGATTGGGGGCCTGGGTGGCTCAGTTGTTAAGGATCTGCCTTCAGCTCCGGTCCTGATCCCAGGATCCTGGGATTTAGCCTGGAATCAGGCTCCTTGCTCATCGGGAAGCGCGCTTCTCCCTCTCCCACCCCCCTGATTGCATTCCCTCTCTCACGGTCTCACTCTCTGTCAGATACTTAAATAATCTTAAATAAATATGTGGAGATTTAACAACACGCTACTGAACAACCAACAGTCAAAGAAGAATTCAAAAAAGATTTTAGAAGTACCTTGACACTGATGAAAAAGACAACTTACAAAAACTTATGGGATGCAGCAAAAGTAGCTTTATGGGGGACATTCATAGAGATTCAAGCCTTCATCAATCCATGAGAATGCTCTCCAATAAACAACCTGATTTATGTGGTAAAGAAGTAGAAAATAAAACAACAAACAAAGCCCCAAATTAGTAGAAATAAGGAAATAACAAAAAGGAATGCATAAATAAATCCAACAGAGACTAAAAAGACCAAAAAAAAACCAAAAACCATGAAAATGAGAGCTGCCTTTTTTGGAAAGATAAACAAAACTGACAAATTTAGCTAGACTCACCAAGAAAGACAGAGGACTCCAATACAATCAGGAAAATAAGATAATGGATTCCTGTCTCATATCAAAATCAAAAGAACTCTTCAAATTTGGACACAACAACTTCTTGCAAGCCACGTCTCTAAAGGCAAAGGATATAAAAGCAAAAATGAATCATTGGCACTTCATCAGGATAAAAAGCTTCTAGACGGCAAAGAAAATGATCAACAAAACAAAAAGTCAACCTATGGAATCGAAGAAGATATCTGCAAATGATATTACAGATAAAGGGCTGGTATCCAAGATCTATAAAGAACTCCTCAAACTCGACACCCAAAAATGGGCAGAAGAAACAAAGAGATACTTCTCCAGAGAAGACATACAAATGGCCAACAGACACATGAAAAAATGCTCCACATCACTTGCCATCAGGCAAATACAAATCAAAACGACAATGAGATACCACCTTACACCAGTTAGAATGGTTAAAATTAACAAGGCAGGGGGCACCTGGGTGGCACAGAGGTTAAGCATCTGCCTTCGACTCAGGGCGTGATCCTGGCATTATGGGATCGAGCCCCACATCAGGCTCCTCCGCTATGAGCCTGCTTCTTCCTCTCTCACTCCCCCTGCTTGTGTTCCGTCTCTCGCTGGCTGTCTCTATCTCTGTCGAAAAAATAAACAAAATCTAGAAAAAAAATTAAGAAGACAGGAAATTACAAAAAGTCAGAGAGGATGTGGAGAAAGGGGAGCCCTCTTACACTACTCGTGAGAATTCAAGCTGGTATAGCCACTTTTGAACAATATGGAGGTTCCTCAAGACATTAAACACAGAGCTATCCTACGACCCACCAATTGCACTACTGGGTATTTACCCCATAGACACAGAGTAATGAAAAGAAGGGGCACCTATATCCCAATGTTCATAGCAGCAATGTCCATAATAGCCAAACTGTGGAAGGAGCCAAGATGTCCTTCAGCAGATGAATGGACAAAGAAGATGTGGTTCATTTATACAATGGAATATTACTCAGCCATCAGAAAGGATGAATACCCACCATTTGCATCAACGTGGATGGACCAGGAGGGGATTATGCTAAGTGAAATTAAGTCAAGCAGAGAAAGACAATTATCATAAGGTTTGACTCCTATGTGGAATGGAAGGAGTAGCATGGAGGACATTAGAAGAAGACAGGGAAAAGTGACGGGGGGGAATGAGAGGGGGAGATGAACCATGAGAGACTATTGACACTGGGAAACAAAATGAAGGTTGCAGAAAGGGAGGGGTGGGGGAATGGGTAATCCTGGTGATGGGTATTAAGGAGGGCACGTGTCATAATGAGCACTAGGTGTTATATGCAAACAATGAATCATGGAACACTACATCAAAAACAAATGAAGTACTGTAGGGTGACTAACATCATTTTAAAAAAAAGAGAAAGATATGAAATCCATACAGGAAAACTGTCACTATTTGCAAATGACATGAAATCCCGAAAAATTCCACAAAAAAAACTGTTAGTTTAAACCAATTCAAGAAAGCTGCAGGATATAAAGTCAATATTCAGAGTCCTGTTGTCTTTATTTTTTTTCAGATTTTATTTATTTATTTGACAGGAAGAGAAAAAGCACATGCAGGGGGAATTTCAGAAAGAGGGAGAAGCAGACCCTCGCTAAGCGGGGAGCCCAACACGGGGCTAAATCCCAAAACTCTGGGATCATGACCTGAGCTGAATGCAGACGCTTCACCTATGGGGCCACCCAGATGACCCAACTTCTTGCATTTCTGTATACTGATGACACACTTTCGCAAAGAGAAATTTAAGAAGCAATGCCATTAACAATTGCACCAAAAAATTCTGGGAATAAAAGTAACCAAAAATAAGAAAGATACAGTACACTCAACACATGGCAGAAAAGAAATGAAAAACATGTGTGTCGAGGGGGGCAGAATGTATGGGTCAAAGATTTGGAAGTCAACACAAACAAATGGATGCATACGCCATGCTCCTTAACTGGAAGAGTTAATTATGTGAACATGTCCATCGTACCCAAAGCAATCGACAGATGTGATGAAATCCCTATCTGAATTCCAGTGGCATTATTCAAGCAAATAGAAAACAGTCCTCAAACTTGTATGGAATCACAAAAGACCCCAAATACCCAATGCAACCTGGAGAAAGAAAGGTGCAGTCAACACACTCCTGGATTTCAAGCTAGATTACAAAGCTGTTGTCATCAAAACAGGGTGGTACTGGCATAAACACAGACACCAGGTCAGTGGAACAGAACAGAAAGCTCAGAAACTTACCCACACGTAGATGATCCTAACTTAGGACACAGCAGCAGAAGATATGCCATGAGGGAAGGACTGTCTCTTCAGTGAGCGGTAACAGGCAAACTGGACACTAAATGCAGAAGAATATAACTGGGTCACTTTCTTACACCACACACAAAATTTTTAATGGATGAATGATTTGAAGATAAGACCTGAATCCATAAACCTCCAAGAAGACACAGGTACTAAGTCTCTCGACATTGGTTTTGGCAAAGAGTCTTCAGATCGGACACCAAATGCAAAGGCAACAAGAGCAAAAATAAACAAGTGGAACAACATCAAACTGAAATCTTCCACATGGCAAAAGAAACCAGCAAAAACTTAAAAGGCCACGGACTCAATAAGAAAAAAATATCTGCGAATCATATGTGTGAGAAGAGGCTAATATCCAAAATACACATAACACTCATACAAATCAAAACAAAAAAAACTGTATAAAAAATGGGAGGAATATGTGAATAGATACTTTTCAAAGATGGCACACAGGTGCCAAGAGACAGAAAAAGTTGTTCGACATCACTCATCATCGTCAGGGAAACATCAGTCAAACCCACAATCGGCTATCCCCTCACAACTGTTGGAACAGCAATTGTCCCAGAGACAGACACCAGGTGGGGTCAAGGGTGTGCAGATGAGGAGACACTGTGCACTGTTGGTGGGAATGGAAATTGGTGCAGCCACTGTGACAAACGGTATGGAGGTTCCTGAAAAAATAAAGACAACTACCCCATGACCCAGTAATGGCTCTACTGAGTATTGATTTGGAGAACACAAAAATACTGCTTCAAAAAGACAGATGCACTCCCATGTTCACTGCAGCATTATTCACAAGAACCAGACATGGAAACACAGACCTTGGGGGCCTTATGCCAAGTAACTCAGACACAGAAAGACCAATACCAGATACTCTCTTGTACATTCCACATGGAATAAACAAATACTGAACACATAGATACTGAGAGCAGATTGGTAGGTGCCAGATACGGGGATGAGGTTGTAGAAACAGGTGAAGGTGGTCAAAGTCTCAATGTTTGAGTGAAAAAATCTGACAGTCATGGAATGTTCTGTCCAGCATGGAGACTAAAACTAATCCCGCCGCGTGAGGTATAGGTTTCCCTGCTCTTTGAAAGTACAGGGCTTCTGAGAAACCTTGCACAGCAGAAATGGTGTCAAGAAGGAATGGCCATTAATTTACACGGAACAATTGGACAGTGTGCTCAGACTCCAAAATTCCTTCTCTTTGGCTTTTCTTAGGCCTCAGCACACAAGTTTCTAATGGAAGCTGGCATAAATGAAGATAAAGCACAGCAGAGGCTCACAGACACCATTCAAAGTGCTGGTGTCTGGATACGGAGAGTGGTTCCCAGCGGAAGGAGCTGGTTGGGGTGCACACCGCCTCTGTCGTGCTTCTCCCCAAAACAGATGCTGAACGCAATTCTCACTGTTCACCTTTTTTCATAAGAGGGAAATCCTCTTCAGGTCTCTTCCTCTTACTGAAGCTGGGTAATAACATGGTTCTTTCAAGAAAACCAAGTGTCTTACTGTGAACGTTGAAAAAGAGGGGGATACTTGTACTTGAGCATTGCTGAGGGAGGAGATGTGAAAGGTTCTCCCAGACACAAACCTCAGCAGATCCACCGAAAAGGCACCTTCCTCAGCATGCAGAACACAGACTACCTCCTACCCCCCGAGAAACCCTCTCCTTCCCCTTGATCAGGACAACCCACAACAGCTGGGAGTTACCCCAATTCCTCCGTTCTAATGCCCCTAATAGCTAACCCATCAGCAAATCCTGTGAGCTCCATCTTCAAAATGGACCCAGAATAGGTCTAACCACTCCATCCATGGCCACCTGTCTGGTCCATAGTGCCTGAGTTCCTGGAAAAGGTTCGTCATTGACGTTCCTTGCCATCTTCAACCCTCTGTCATCTGTTCTCAATACTGTAGCCAGGATGGCCCAGTGAAACAGTGTCTCATGGGGTTATAGCCCTGGAATGGCTTTCTGTCACCCTCTGTCACCTCTCTGAGCTCATGTTCTAAGCTGTCTCCTGTGGCCACAGGGCCTTCTTGCTGCTCCAGGACATACCTGGAATTCTCCTGCCCCAGAGCCTTTGCACATGCTTTCCCTTCTGTTTTGAATGCTCTTGATGTGTTCTCACTCACCTTCGGAGAAGTCTGAATCAGAGTGACAGAGACAGAAGATGAGGCTGTGTGTGTTGGGTGAGGCTGGTGGCCCAGAAAAAGTTCTCTGCCAGGTCTCCGCCTATGCGTCACTTCTCCTCAGCCAGGAACTTGCACACAGCCCTCACCTGTCACAACTCTCACCCAGGAGAACCACAGCCACCCCTGGAGCCCACCCCACCCACACCCTGCTGCAGAATGCATTCAGCTCTCCTCTGGGACCCCTGTCAGCTTTACTCAGACCTGGAACTCCCCCGTCTCCTGCAAAGCTCCCGGATTCCTCCTCTTCTTCCAAAATCACACTGGCGCAAGGCTTTCATGAGAAAGCTATAACGCTAACTAATGAAAGGTTCACATCTACTTTCCCCTTCTGTTGCCTTTCTCTACACCTTCTTTCCTACCTGTGAAAACTGTAACATATCAGTGGAACACGAACATGCTCTGAGATCTGAATCTTTCATTGTAGCTAACTGAGGACTCCTTATGTGATAAGAAACTAGTGTATTCTACAACAGGGTGTTTTACAATTATCATCTATAGAAGATTATAGCCCAATTCACTACAATTTTACCTCACTCTTCATGAAGCAGAACACTTTTTCCATTCTTCTCTTACTTAAATTCCAGTTAGTTCACATGCCATGGAATATTTGCTTCAGGGGTAGGATTTAGTGATTCCTACCTGCATACAGTACCCGGTGCTCATCACAAGTGCCCTCCTTAACACCCCTCACCCATTTAAATCTTCCCCCCACGCCCCTGTCCTGCAGCAACACTCAGTTTGTTCTCCAAGGTTCAGTCTATTTCCTTCTTTGCCTCTCTCATCACCCCAACACTCTGTTCATCTATTTTCTTTCTGAAATTTCACAAGCGTGAGAGCATGGGATATGTCTTTCCTCACTGATTTTGCTTAGCTGAATACACTCTAGGTCCAACCACATCCTTGCAAATGGTAAGATTTCATTCTTTTTGAAGCTGGGTCATATTCATTTATATATATGTATCCCACATCTGCTTTATCCATTCATCAGTGCATGGACTTTGGGATTCTCTCCATAGTTTGGCTACTGTGGACTTTGATGCTATAAACATCATGGTGCATGTTCCCACTTTGAATCTGTATTTTTGTATCCTTTGGTTAAATACCTAGGAGAGCAATTGCTGGATCATGTGGTTGTTCAATGTTTAACTTTTTGAGGAACCCCCACACTGTTTCCCAGACTGGCTGCACCACTTTGCATTGCCACCAACAGAATGGGAGGGTTCCCCTTTAAGCAGAACATTATCTGCTGGCAATTTCATAAGAGGAAACAAAACCTCTGGGAGATGCACCCAGGGCCAGGCAAGCAGTTGCAGACTTAACCCCAAGGCTCCTGACGCCAAGCCCCTTGAAGCCACCAGCATGCCACTATCCAAAAGAATTCCCAGACTCTCCTTCTGACTCCACCACCAAAAAAACTACAGAAAGAATATGGCACCTCAAAATATCGAGATAATACATTTAGTAAAACTAGAAAGTCAAGCTCAACTATTAAACAGGAATAGGCCGCGTTGGATAATTTTGAATTTTCCCTCAACCCTAATATTAGCTCTTCTGATGAATAAACTAATCAATGATGAAACATCACCTTTGTCAAATGACATCATCCAAGTCTGTATCAGATGAAAAAAAGCCACCTAACTCTAGATGCTGGCCACTCAACCATATCTTAGGCCCAATTGAATAAACACTGTTAGATGAAGGAACAAATTAGATGTTACAAACAGGCACAGAGTGAATCTCACCTTCCCTTTCTAATAAAAGAGGGTTCCTAGGAAACAGATGGTCAAAATACATTTGTAAGCTATAAATGGACAGAGAAATTGTGATCTCCTGCAAAGTTCTACCTGCAGGGAAACTAAGTAATTCTTGCACCAAACCCAGAATGCTGGCAGCTACTTCAATTTTACTTTGTGGCTCAACTAGAGAAAAGAGAAAAGCCCAGGAGGTTTTGAGATAATGAGAGGTTTTACCTCCAGCCCTGACATAGATAGGACATTTTGCCAAACATATCTGTGCTTTCAGTGAACACTGGCGTCCTGTGACAAGCTCCGTCTCTGACTCCTATGCTGACGTTCAAAACCTCGGGTGTCTTGGAGTCAGAGTAGAGAAGTGCTGTCAGCTGGGGAGATGAAGGCACCTCTGACTTAAAGCCTGCACACTTGCTTCGTTTTCTGGGCGAAGGGGCAACACGTACTTGTTGTTTAGCAGTAATTATCTTCATTCTCAATAGACGAATGACCTTGCCTTTTCTGGAAAGCAGACTTACTCTTCTAAAGTAACCCTCAATTCCTCTTTTCCCAATGCAACTAGAGTAGAACATTTATTTCTCACTTAAATAGAAAACACTGTTATTGTCGACATTGCGTGAATGAACATTTAAAAGCATTTTAGAGAGAAAGGAAGAGACCTTAATTCAAACCCAAGTCAGGAGAGCTGCCTGGGAGACACAATCATCACCAAGAAGGGAGTGCTCCGGGGAAGGAACATTTGGGGCAGGCTTATATATTTTTTTTCTGTTTTGTTTCAGGTACAGAGTTACACACCACAATGAGGATCTTCTTAGATTCCAGAAAGTGACAGACTCTTTCTTATGATTTCAGTATGTACATGTCAGTATGACTTTAATATTATGGGAGCCAAAGAGGCTCTTTATTTTTTCTTATCTTTATGTTGGCATTTTTGGTTATTGTTTTCTTCTCAAAGCAGATGTACAACATGTGCTTGGGGCAGAAACAGGGCCCATGCTCTGAGGTTTTACCCAGTCATTTTGAGCCTGGTAAAATGTTAAAGGATAGCTTCCCTGGGAGCCCAGGATCAGGGCCCACAGATGATATAAGATAAAAATTCATTTTATCATTATAATTACTCCTAAATGGAGGAATTTGAGACAAAAGCACCTTTCACAAGAATACCAAGAAATCAAAATGATGCCCACAGAAGGCTACCTGCTACGTGGTCAGCACAGGTAACAGAAGTGTTCACAGTCTCTGGACTCCTGCCCTTCTCCTGCCCAAATCTCTGAAGCACACAGACAACTTAAAATCAGAATTGTAGATCTGATAGACACCTTAGAGTTGTTGGCACCATTCCCTTGGACTGCAGAATAAAACACAGTAGCTCGTTGTCACAAACTAATTTCAACATGAAGTGCCCCCTGGATGCACTAAGTTCTTTCTCTGCAAATGTTGACTAATGTAAGTCACAGTCATACCATATAAACACTATGATGGCTGGGAAGTCATCATAGGTAAGGAAATATTTTAGCCATGTTTATAAGCATTGGCTCACTTTGTAGAAGATGCTGAGCTGAGTGTTTTTAAATACTATTTCAGACCTGTTTTACAGCACCCTCTGAACATACAGAGCCTGAATGGACTAAAAAAGACAGTTGGTTTCAGTAACTTTAATACCAGAAAAATATTATACTGTCTGTATTCCTAAGGATCTTTGAGTATCTTACCCAGAGGTCCTCCAGTGAGACAATGCTCTTAATGATCACCATGGGCAGATGTGAAAAGGCCTGCTGAATTCGTTCCACTTATCCACATGACAAGAAAATTCTGATACTTGATATTTTTCCAGATCGAGAAGACCAGAGATAAGTGGGAAATAGTACCCTGTATGGAACAACAAGGGATTTGGAGTCAGTTTGGGGATCCCACTTAGGTTTCTGACACTAAAATCCTCTGTGACTTATATCATCTGAGTCCCTGTCTAACCACCTGAACATGTGCCTAAAAATATCTACACCCTAGTTGAGAAGTTTAAGAGGCAGAGTGTTACAAAGAGCCAGTATGATGTCTCTCAAGAACAGGTGCTCAGGAAGCCATAATTGCTATTGGGTCTATTTCTTTTCCAGAAGAAAGAACACATGTTGAATCCATATTTCTAATAGATGACTCACCAGATGATTTTCAAACCTAAGGAAGGCCAAGAAGTCACTCTTGTGTCATATTTCACTCAGAAATCATGTTGTTGGACTGGTGAGGATGATACGATAGCAACGTCATCACTAAGAGTGGGGAGCTTCTAATTTCCATACGACCATGTTGACCCCGTAAGCTAAGAGCCACCAGAAAGAGCAGCTGGGGAGGTGGCACCGCCATCACTATGAGTGGGGAGCTTCAAATTTCCATATGGGCATGTTGACCCCCTTAGCTCAGGGCCACCAGAAAGGACAGCTGAGGGGGACCACAGGCCAAGGCTGCCAGGTGTGGCTGGGGGAGGCAGAACTCTGACTTAAGGCTCAACTCCTGTCTAGGTTACTATAATGCTCTTCACAAAGAAAGTGCCATTGTGTGTGAGCCCTCATGTAGAAAAGGTTCAGAATTTCTATTGAGATTCCCTCTCTGAACTTTAGGATATGTAGCAAAGTTCCATTTAATTTTTAAACATTGAAGGACTTCCTGGTTTTCTTTTCGCTATGACTGTGGCTCAATTCCCCTGTGGTCTAAGAATAGAATCTAGTTAATTTCAGGGTTTAACATTTGTAGACTTGATTCGTGGCCCCACCTATCATCTATTTGGGTAAAGAGTCTATGACCACTTGAAAATAATGTATTCTGCACTTATTATGGAATGTTCCCTATATGTCAATTAGGTCACATTTTTACCAATGTTTTGTCTGCTTTTCTGTCAGATATTCAGAAAGGTATATTAAAATCTTCAAACAATGCTGCTCTATTCAACATGGCATCGGAGAATCTACCAGTGTTAGAAGGCAAGAGAAACAAATGTATAAGAATTGAGGGGATAATTGTGACTATTCACAGATAATACGATTGTGTACATAGAAAATCCAAACCAGTCTATAAATACCCTATTAGAATTAAAAATGCAATTTATAAATTTGAGATGGATTGTAGCTTCCCATTGGACAGTTTCTGAAAGAAAACGTAGAACCTGTCAATCTTGGGGTAGGACATAGGGTGCACTAACCATTTAAAAGAATTCAGTGGGACTTCATAAAAATGTGACATTTCTCCTTATCTTATGACCATATGAAAATGAAAAAGTGAACCGCAGGCTGGGAAGTAAAGATTTGCAATACACACACTGACAAAGACTTGTCCATAAAGAATTCCTGCTCTTCAACCATAAAAAGTCTATTTATAAACAAATACTTCAGAAAAGATTGACTGATGGCCAATAAGAACAGGAAAGGGTGCTCTACAGTATTATTTTCAGGAACAGCAAGGCCTTTGCTAAAATGAAAACATACACACAAACCAGTATTCCCCAGATGGATGACGTCCTTATTTCTGAGGACAGCTTGAAGAACAGACTAGCATCAAAGTAAAGTGATGGAATTCCTGACACTCAGAGGATGGACAATTGACCTCAAACTACAGTACAATTTCTAGGCATCAATCGGTCCTCTGAAGGCAGACAGCTACCACACCCCTTCCTACACCACACAGGTTGCTTCCCAACCCCTACCATAAAAGAAGAAGATGAGAAACAGATAGGACTAGTAGGAAATAGAAAAAATCACATGTGGGGATTATCCTGAAACACACTGATCACATAACTAGAGTAAGGAAGTGTAGGGAACTGACAAGGACAGAGACTCAAAAGGTACCTCTTTGGGAAATGCTGTCTGAAATCGTCACACCTTGGTACCAGCTAATGAGGGCTCTGAGCATACCCTAGGGTTTACTCACAAGGGTCTGCAACACCATCGCTGAGGACTGAAACTCTTCAAGACCTCAAAGCTTGCCTGATTGACTATTGGACTAAGAGATTCCCATGTTCTGAAAACAGATACCAACTCATTGAAAGGTTCACCTGGGCTCTCTCGGAGGCCCTACAAGAAGCTGAACCATTCACTGAAAATCAATTACACACACACACACACACACACACACAGACCTGTCATTTCACCAATTACTTAAATATTCAAGGTTCTTCCTACCTTTTCTTTTTCACATTGATATTTATACTCACATGAAATGTCATCATTTCTAATGAACACTGATGTCAAAACAGAGATCCATTGACACAATATTCACAAAATGGAACTTCCTGCTGTAATTTTCAATATAGCGTTTTTTAAAGTTCATACATATTTTAGGTTTTTGGTAACTCATACAGGAGAAGATCAGCATTGAAAAACTCTGAATACTGACAATGAGTTTTAAGCCTAGAGAACAAAAATTGTCCAATTTCATAGATAATAAGGAACCAAAGGGAAAGCATGGAAGTTGTAGTCGAATAATTTTACACATATGCATCCTCTCTTATTCTACTACTGAGGGGCGTGTTTTATTACCACTATGCATGCATCAACTGTCTTCCACGTGCACCTGCACAGGTATAATGAATTAGTACAGTAGAATGAAATGTGTGGAAACTACTTGGCGGCATCTATAATGAACAATGAAATTTCGATCTTATATTTGGTGAACTTCCACTGTCTGTCCCTTTAAACAATGGACCCTAAACAGAAGGGGGAATGAACTACGAGAGACTATGGACTCTGGGAAAGAAACTGAGGGATTCCTAGGGGAGAGGGGTGGGGGATTGGGATGGACCAGTGATGGGTATTAAGGAAAGTACATATTGCATGGAACACTGCTATATGCAAATAATGTTATATGCAATATATGAATGTTGTTATATGCAAATAATGAATCACGGAACACTACATCAAAAACTAAGGAAATACTGTATAGTGACTAACATATCATAATAAAAAATTATTATTAGAAAAAAAATTAAAGGTAAAAAAAAAACAATACAGCTTTTCTGTTTCAAGAACAATCACAATTGAGAAAATCTAACTTCCAATCCCTAAAGCAAAACACAGACCAAGTTCCATTTCACTCCCCTTTATTCACATTCTCTGTGGGTTCTAAGCTATTTCCCTACCTCCTTGCCTGCTGAGCAGGGAGCCCGGGCTCGATCCCAGAACTCTGCGATCATAACCTGAGCCAAAGGCACATGCTGAACTGGCTGAGCCAGCCAGAAGCCCAAGCCATGTTTTTCTTAAGCAAAAGGACACTTTCTCACGATGCTTTCAGATGACTTCACATGGTACCAGAGACCTGCATTTGCCTCTAGGAGGTTGCAGATGAAGGCAATTGCAAACTCTGACAGTGGTTTATCAAATACAATGACCTGCCTGGTGACAGTGAAACCCTTATGAGCCCACGAGAGGGTGCTGTGACACTCAGCTGTGGCTGGGCTGGCACAGAGAACCAAATCCATTTCCCTGCCTGATGTCTGTGAGGAACAGATGCCCTCACTGTGAATGAAACCCTGCCACTGAGCTGTCCAGAGATGGCCATTCTCACGGAGGATGAGGATAAAGGACAATGCCTGAGGAGACCTCATCTGTCTATCTTTTCATATTTTTGACAGTGGACAAATCACTGCAAACTACCTTAGTCTCATCTGTGAATGGCCAAGAGGTTTTACAAAACACTCAAGATTTTGACCTCACAAATGCCCACAACCACTTACCATAGGGATTCAACATTAAGCAAAGATACTGTTCGTTGGAAGAGAGGTCCCGCCCACTGTTGTTTCTCACTTATATGCTCATCTTCCTTACCTCATGGTAACATAACCACCTTGATTCCTGCTTCCGTCTTCAGGAAGGCTGATGTGACTTGAAGGGCATTACCCTGACATCGTTCTTTCTTAGCAATAAGATGTGGACATTTCCCTAGTCCTACACACCCAAAGTTGAATCGGAATCAGGATTGTTGGAGGCTGATGAGAGTTGAAGGTGTTTTCCTGTACAGGGTGGTTTATTACCAATAAGAATGGGTCAGAGTCCTTGAAATTCCAGAACCTTTTCATTAATGCTTCCTACACGTGAAAGATGATGTACATTGGTCTTTCCCTGTATAGTGTGGTGACTCAGAGAAAAGTGCTTAGGCCTTTCGTCAGACTTCCACGACCACCTTGGGGCTGGCTTCCATATTCAGAAAGGATGATGTTAGGGCTAAGAGGGTTCCTGTACACTGTTATTTCTTACAGATAAGTGTATGGCATTTTTGTTACATTGCCAGAACCACTTAGCGCCGGGCTTGCCGGCCTCCTGGGGACTAACACTAACCCTAGGTGGGCCCCCGAGGGGCCCCTCCCAAGGGCCTGGCACCACAACGCCGGGGATTGGGGACCCCCGAGCCCAGCGCCGGAGTCACCCTGCCGACCCGCAGCAACGCGGGCTGCTAGGGGCGTCACCAGTCTTTCAGGGCGAGAGAACGGGCAGGGCCCTCAAAGCCCCCGGCAACCTTCTAAGGCCCCCCGCGCCAAAACACTTGGGCCCACACTCCCTCTCGCCAGTGCCCTCACTTCGGCCTGCCCCTCCACCTGCCTCAGAGCTGGCGGAACAGGCCTGCTGGACTCCTGGGGGCTAACACTTACCCTAGGTCAGCCCCCGAAGGGCCCCTCCCAAAGAGCCTGGCACTGCAATGCCAGGGATTTGGGACCCCCGACCCCCAGTGCTGGACTCACTCTGCCACCCTGCAAGCACCCAGGGTGCTAGGGGCGTTGCCAGTCATTCAGGAATGGAGAACGTGCAGGGCCCTCCGATACCCCTGGGACCTTCGAAGGCCCCCCGAGGAAAAACTCTGGCTCGCATGCGCCTCCTCCCCAGCGCCCTAACCTCGGCCAGGCTCTCCGCTCACTGCAGAGCTGGCGGATTGGGCCTGCCAGCATCCTGGGGGCTAACCCTAACACTAGGTGGGCCCCTGAGGGGCCTCTCACAAGGGGCCTGGCGCAGCAATGCCACGGATTGGGGACACCGAGCCCCAGCACCTCACTCACCCTGCTGACACGCCGCCATCTGGTCTGCTAAGGGCGCCACTGCTCATTCAGGGCGGGAGTATGGGCAGGTCCCTCCGAGCCCCCGGCGACCATCGAAGGCCCCCAAGCCAAAACTCAAGGGCCCACACTCCCGCTCACCAACGCCCTCACCTCGGCCCGACCATCCGCTCGTGGCACAGCAGTTGGATTGGGCCTGCTGGCCTACTGGGGTCTAACCCTAACCCTAACCCCTAACCCCTAACCCTAACCCTAACCCTAAACCCTAACCCTTACCCTAACCCTAACCCTAAACCCTAAACCTTAAACCCTAAACCCTAACCCTAACACTAATCCCTAAACCTTAATCCCTAACCCTAAACCCGAAAGCCTAAATTCTAAACCCTAACCCTAACCACTAACCCCAAACCCCAAACTCTAACCCTAAACCCTAAACCTACCCCGACCCCTACCCTAACCCCAATCCTACACCTTCAGCTAACCCTACCCCTAAGCCGTACTCTAACCCATATGCTAACCCATACCCTATCCCTATCCCGGACCCTAACCCATACCCTAACCCGTACCTAACCCTAACATGTACCCTAACCTGTACCCTAACCCTAAACCGTACCCTATCCCTAACCTTTTCCCTAACTCGTCTCCTAACTGTAACCCTAAACCGTAACCAAACCTGTACCATAACCCTAACCCGTACCCTAACCCTAATCCGTACCCTAAACCATACCCTAACCCGTACCCTAACCCATACACTAACCCGTACCCTATCCCTAACCCGGACCCTAACCCATGCCATAACCCTTACTTAACCCTAACATGTACCCTAACCCATACCCTAACTCTAAACCGTACCCTATCCCTAAACTGTTCCCTAACTCGTATCCTAACTCTAACCCTAAACCGTAACCAAACCCGTAAAATAACCCTAACCCGTACCCTAACCCTAAACCGTACTCTAATCTGTACCCTAACCCTGGGGATTGGGTATACCTGAACCCCACCATGGGACTCAGCCTTCCACCCCACAGGAAACCATGCCCCTTGGGGCGCCACAGAGCATCCCGTGCAGGAGAACTGGTAGGGCCCACCTGAGCCCACAGCGATCCTCAGCGGCCCCCTACACCCCAACCCTGATGCCCACGCTCATCCCACCCCACGCCTTACCTTCAGCCTGCCACCAAGCTCATCGCAAAGCCAGCAGATCAGGCCTGCCGGGTTCCTGGGGCGTAGCCCTGACCCTAGGTCGGCTGGGGAGGGCCCTCCACTGGGGCCTGGGCCGTAGCCCCGGGGACTGGGAACACCTGAGCCCCACTGCAGGACAAAGCCTGCCACCCCGCAGGAAACTGTGCCTCTTGGGGCTCTATGGAGCATACAGGGCTCGAGAACTTGGGGAGGCCCCCAGAGCCTGTCCTCAGGTTTGGCAGCCCCCGTGCCCCAACCCTGAGGCCCATGCTCAGTCTCCCCCATGACCTCATCTCAGCCCTCCACGGAGCACGCCGCACAGTCTGCAGATTGGCGCTGCCGGTCTCCTGGACCCTAACCCTTACCCTAGGTTGGCCACAGAGGGGCCCCTCCCCAGGGTCCTGGCACCCCACTCTGGGGGATTGGGGACACCCAAGCCCCACTGTAGGACTCAGCCTGCAGCCCACAGGAAACTGTACCATTTTGGGGCACAACAGAGCATTCAGGGCAAGAGAATTGGGGCACCCCTGAGAGCCCCTGCTGGTGAACTCCAACATTTGTGGGCCCTTCTGGATGAAACCCCAAGGCTCACATTCACCCGCCCTTGTGCCCTCATCTCACTCGGCCTGGGAGTTCTCTGAGCACTGGGCAGTTCAGACCTGCTGTCTCTTGAGGCCTAACCAAACCCTGGGTCTTCTCCTGAGGGTCCCCTCCCCATTTGCCTGCCTCCAAGGTACCAGGCATTGGGCTCACCTCTGCACGACTAAAGGACTCAGCCTTCCCCACAGCAGGAAACTGTCCGTTTGGGGCTACAGCAAGGATTCATAGCAGGAAAATCGGAGGGCCCCCCTTAGCCCATCCCAGGCAACCCCCACTTTCAGAGATCTTCCCGGATCCAATTAGTAGCTTCACATTGACCTTTAAACTTGCTCTCCACGGAGATCTTTTGAAATTCTCCACACTTCCAATCGATGGCATCATCCAGCTTCAGTGCCTTACCCAGCTTTAGGTCTTGAGATGGATTAAAATGGGAAGTCATTTCACTGATGATGACGTAGCGGTGACCAAAAGATACATGCATAAATGCTTCATATCACTTGGCTTCAGGGAAATGCAAATCTAAACCCCTATAGATGCCATATCACACGAGGCCGAATATCTAAAAATAAGAAGACATGAAACTACACATGTTGGAGAGGATGTGGAGAAACGGGAACCCTCTTACACCCCTGTACGAATGCAGTCCGGTACAGCCACTCTTGAAAATGGTACGGAGTTTCCTCAAGAAGTTATAAATAAAGCTACCCTATGTCCCAGCAATTGCACTATTGGGTATTTACCCCAAAGAGACAGAGGTAGTGAAGACGGGACACATGAACCCCAGTGTTCATAGCAGCAATATCCATAATAGACAAACTGTGGAAAGAGTGCAGATGACCATGGACAGATGAATGGATAAAGAAGATGTGGATCATATATATAATGGAATATTACTCAGCCATCAGAAAGGATGAGTACTTACCATCACACCGACCTGGGTGGAGCTGGAGGGTATTATGCTGAGTGGAATAAGCCAATGAAAGAAAGGCAATGATCATATGCTTTCACTCCTATGTGGAATATCAGAAAAAGGGAAGAAGACCATAGGGGAAGGGAGGGAAAATAAAATGGGAAGTCATCAGAGAGGGAGAAAACCCATGATAGACTCTTAACTATCGCAACAAACTGATGATTGCTGGAGGAGAAGTTGGGGGGGGTAACTGGATGAGTGGCATTAAGGAGGTCACATGATACAATGAGCACTGGGTGTTATACACAACTGAAAATTTATTGAAGACTACATCTGAAACTAATGGTGTACTGTAAGTTGGCTAATTGAATTTAAATTAAAGAATGTAAGACCTCGAATAAACAATCCTAAACATTTGTATGGAACCACTAAAGATTTCAAACAGCCAGTGCAATGTGGAAAAGAAAAACAAAGCTGGAGGACTCACCATTTCAGATTTCAGGTTATACTACAAAGCTGCAGTCATCCTAACAAGACAGTACGGCACAAAAATAGACACAGCGACCAAAGGAACAGGATACAAGTTCAGACAGAAACCCACAATTATGTGGTCCATGAATCTTCCACAAAGCAAGCAACGATATCAAAAGGGAAAAGGACAGTCTCTACAACAAATGGTGTTGGGAAAACTAGACAGCTACGCACAAAAGAATGAAATTAGACTGCTTTCTTACACAATAAAGGCAAACGCAAAACAGTTTCAAGACCTCAATATGAGACCTGAATCCATAAAAATCCTACAGGAGGGAAGACAGTAACTTCTTGACATGCACCATACCAACGTTTTTCTAGACTGTGTCCTG
This sequence comes from Ursus arctos, assembly GCF_023065955.2. Classification (NCBI taxonomy): domain Eukaryota; kingdom Metazoa; phylum Chordata; class Mammalia; order Carnivora; family Ursidae; genus Ursus; species Ursus arctos. Next base: position 556,729 of record NW_026622986.1, read on the forward strand.
AGTCAAAGGAAATGAAAGCAAAAATAAACTATTGGGAATACAGCAAAATAAAAAGTTTCCACATGGCAGAAGAACAATGAAAACGTAAAAATAATAAGACAACCTACTCAAAGGGAAAAGATATTTGCAATGATCATATGCAATAAAGGGATAGTGTCCAAAATTTATAGAACTGATACTACCTGAACCCAAAAAAACATATAATCCAGTTAAAAAATAGGCAGAAGACATGGACAGACATTTCTCCAAAGAAGAAATAGAAATGGCCAACAGTCCCGTGAAAAGATGTTAATCATCACGCATCATCAGGAAAATGTAAATCCAAGGGACTATGAGGTAATACCTCAAACCTGTCAGAATGGTTAACATCAAAAGCACAACAAAGAGCAGGTGTTGGGAGGATGTGGATAAAGGGGAATCCTCGTGAACTGTGGGTGGGAATGCAAACTGTGGTGGCCACTGTGGAAAACAGCATGAAGGTTCCTCAAAAAATTAAATATAGATACTCTACGATCCAACAATTACTCTACTGGTATTTCCCCAAAGGCTAGGAAAACAGTAACTTAAAAGGATACGTGCACCCCTATGTTTCTTACACCATTACTTACAATATCACAATATGGAAGCAGCCCAAGAGTCTGTAGAAAAATTGACAAATGAGATGACAGATGTGTGTATTCACACACACACGCGCACACACACACACACACACACACACACACACTCACACAATGGAGTATTACTCGGCTTGAAAAAGAATGAAACCTTGCCATTTGCAGCCACATAGATGGAGCTAGAGAGTATTATCCTAACTGAAATCAGTCAGTCAGAGAAAGACAAATCCCATATGATGTCACTCTTATGGGGAATTTAAGAAACAAACAAAAATAAATAAATAAAAGAGAAAAAGGAGACACACCAAAATACAAACACTTAACAAGAGAGAAAAAACGGATGGTTACCACAGAGGAGGTGAATAGAGGGATGAGTGAAATAGATGAAGCACATTAAAGGACACTTTTCTAGATGACCACTGAGTAATATATAGAATTACTGAATCACTGTATTGTACACCTGAAATGAATGTAACACTGTATGTTAGCTCTACTGGAATTAAAATAAATTTTTAAAAAAGAATTTTCTTTCAGGAATCTCTTTGAAAAAGCTTTTCCTGTGCAATGTGCTTAAGCCCTACTTGGGAGGATTCACTCTACAATAATTATTCACTCTATGCCTCGAATTCAGATTTCACTGAGTTCTTACCGGGGATCCCAGGCCACGGGAGCCATGGTCCTTTTCTGTCCAGGCTCAGCACCTATGCATTCGAGATTGGAAGTAGAGACACATGTCACTTCACAGTCCAGAAAGCTATTATTGTTTCTGTTTCAGTGTGAGAGAGTCACAGACTTTGGGACAGGTTTCAGAGCAGGTATATTATGGATCCTGGATCTCTACTTCAATGTTCATTGCCTGGATCCATTTGGCTAATAGGTTCCCTGTGGATGGGCTTGCTTCCAAGCACATATATAGAAGATGCAAAGGTGGGTGGGCTTGGTGTGGGAGAGGAAGAAGACCAAAAGTAGACAAGGGTTCGACCCCTCCCCTGATCTAGGAACTGCTACGGGAGAGGGTACGGGAGGTAGAATCCATGCGAAACTCCAAGGTCACCAGCTGAACACAGGAGGCATAAGTCAAGGGATCTGGAGATTCAGGGGTTGAAGGCTACTCTGAGCTACCTCTGGGAGGAAGGGAGGGAAGGAATGAGGAGACACTGCCTGCCCCTGGCCCATGCCAGCTGCCCACCACTCCGACATGCATCCGTCTACACAGCTGACACAGCCTGGGCTTAGGATGGGCTGGCTCAGATCCTTCAATCCTCAGTGGGACAGCTGGCCCCAGGGCTCAGAGACATGCTGTGGGAGATGAGAGGGAAAGCTTCCCCACCCAAGTCATCCCCTCCATGAGCAGACAGCCCTTCGGAACTGCTAAAAAAAAAAAAAAAAAAAAAAAACACTAACGGGGTTGAAAGTCATGCCATGGATGAACTAAGGCATAGAGATATGTAAAATAACATTCATTTTTAAGTTCAGAGCTGTCATCTCAGGAAGTGGGGGAGCTTCCCTGAAGAAGACTGAGGGGAGGGCAGGCCATGCTGAAAAGGGAGACATGGCTCTCCTGATTGGGGACCTGCAGCCCCCTTCCAGGGCAGGGCATCATCCTCAATCACATGAGATCCATGAAAGTGTTCCATCAGGACCAGATGTTTGTCTCGAGAAGGCTACCCTGGCATCGGACTGCACAGGGCACCAGGGAAAAGGGCCAGATGGAGGACGGACAATACCCCGGAGGCCATGGGGCAAGAGCAGAGGCACATGACCTTGAAGATGATGATGAAAAGCAGGAGGTGGCAGCATGGAGCCGGCCAAAAAGTGCCATGGAAGCAGTGCCCACAGCTACACTGACTGGGTGCCATCTGTGCCAGGTGTGGCTGACTTCAGTGGGCTCCAGACTAGTCCTGACCACAAGTCTAGGAAGTGTGTACCACCCCTGGCCTCCTCTCCCCTTGCAGCTGCTAGGAATCACGGTCACAGACCCTGGTCAGCTTTCGGGGAAACCAAGCCGTGGCTCCCCCGCACGCTGTACCTCTGGTGGTGGTCCAGTGCGACCCTCGTGCCTGGCCAGACACTGATGTCTACCTGTCTCCACACAAATCCACAGACAGGAGGGTGTCCCTGAATTCCACAGCACCTGATGAGACAGATCCACAGAACCCAACACCCAGTGGGTCAATGGGGACCTCACCTATGGTCATGGAGCTCACCATACCCTGTTTCTGTCACTTCCCACAGAAAGCCTGGTTCTGATCCTCCACAATACCATATATCCTGGTTGCTGACCTGGGGTCATGCCATGAACTCACATGGCACCTTTCTTTTAGAGATGGCTATGCCTACACCTCCTAGAAAATATTTCTAATGAAGTACAAGTCCATCAGGACTACGGTGTGAATGGTAGCACACAGCCTGCATGGTAGTAGTCAGTAATTCTAACAAGGGTTAACCCCAACCCCCATCTCACAAAACCTTCCTCCGTCCCCACGGAACTCATGGTCTGCCCTCAGAAAACCCTCCAGGAAACAAACATTCATCTGAATGCTCTCTTCCCCTACTGCTTCAAATCTTGTCCAACCACAATGATATGAAACTAGAAATCAGTCTCAAGAAAAAATGGGAGAGTCAAAAATAGGTGGAGATTGGGGGACCTGGGTGGCTCAATCTTAAGGATCTGCATTCAGCTCAGGTCGTGATCCCAGGATCCTGGGATCTAGCCCCGAATCAGGCTCCTTGCTCAGTGGGAAGCCTGCTTCTCCCTCTCCCAACCCCCTGCTTGCATTCCCTCGCTGTCTCACTCTCTGTCAGATACATAAATAATCTTAAAAAAATATGTGGAGATTTAACAACAGGCTACTGAACAACCAACAGTCAAAGAAGAAAAAAAAATTAGAAGTACTTGGTCACTGATGAAAAAGACAACCTACAAAAACTTATGGGATGCAGCAAAAGTAGCTCTACTGGGGACCTTCATAGAAATTCAAGTCTTCATCAATCCATGAGAATGCTCTCCAATAAACAACCTGATTTATGTGGTAAAGAAGTAGAAAATAAAACAACAAACAAAGCCCCAAATTAGTAGAAATAAGGAAATAACAAAAAGGAATGCATAAATAAATCCAAGAGGGACTAAAAAGACAAAAAATAAAAACCATGAAAATGAGAGCTGCCTTTTTTGGAAAGATAAACAAAACTGACAAACTTAGCTAGACTCACCAAGAAAGACAGAAGACTCGAATACAATCAGGAAAGAAAGATAATGGATTCCGGTGTCATATCAAAATCAAAAGAACTCTTCAACCTTGGACACAACAACTTCTTGCAAGATAGGTCTCTAAAGGCAAAGGAAATAAAAGTAAAAATGAACTGTTGGCACTTCATCAAGATAAAAAGCTTCTGCACGGCAAAGCAAATGATCAACAAAACAAAAAGGCAACCTATGGAATCGAAGAAGATATCTGCAAATGATATTACAGATAAAGGGCTGGTATCCAAGATCTATAAAGAACTCCTCAAACTTGACACCCAAAAATGAGCAGAAGACACAAAGAGATACTTCTCTAGAGAAGACATACAAATGGCCAACAGACACATGAAAAAAGGCTCCACATCACTTGCCATCAGGCAAATACAAATCAAAACGACAATGAGATACCACCTTACACCAGTTAGAATTGTTAAAATTAACAAGGCAGGGGGCTTCTGGGTGGCACAGGGGTTAAGCGTCTGCCTTCGGCTAAGGGGGTGATCCTGGCATTATGGGATTGAGCCCCACATCAGGCTCCTCCGCTATGAGCCTGCTTCTTCCTCTCCCACTCCCCCTGCTTGTGTTCCCTCTCTCGCTGGCTGTCTCTATCTCTGTGGAATAAATAAATAAAATCTTGAAAAAAAATTAACAACACAGGAAATTTAAAAAAGTCAGAGAGGATGTGGAGAAATGGGACTAGCATCAAAGTAAAGTGATGGAATTCCTGACACTCAGAGGATGGACAATTGACCTCAAACTACAGTACAATTTCTAGGCATCATTCGGTCCTCTGAAGGCAGACAACTACCATACCCCTTCCTACAACACACAGGTTGCTTCCCAACCCCTACCATAAAAGAAGAAGATGAGAAATAGATAGGACTAATAGGAAATAGCAAAAATCACATGTGGGGATTATCCTGAAACACACTGATCACATAACTAGTGTAAGGAAGTGTAGGGAAATGACAAGGACAGAGACTCAAGAGGTACTTCTTTGGAAAATGCTGTCTGAAATCGTCACACCTTGGTACCAGCTAATGAGGGCTCTGAGCATACCCTAGGGTTTGCTCAAAAGGGTCTGCAACACGACCGCTGAGGACTGAAACTCTTCAAGACCTCAAAGCTTGCCTGATTGACTATTGGACTAAGACATTCCCATGTTCAGAAAACAGATACCAACTCATTGAAAGGTTCACCTGGGCTCTCTCGGAGGCCCTACAAGAAGCTGAACCATTCACTGAAAATCAATTACACACACACACACACACACACACACACACACACACACACACACACACTCCTGTCATTTCAGCAATTACTTAAACATTCAAGGTTCTTCCTACCTTTTCTTTTTCACATTGATATTTATACTCACATGAAATGTCATCATTTGTAATGAACACTGATGTCAAAATAGAGATCCATTGACACAATATTCACAAAATGGAACTTCCCTGCTGTAATTTTCAATATAGCATTTTTTAAAGTTCATACATATTTTACGTTTTTGGTAACTTATACAGGAGAAGATCAGCATTGAAAAACTCTAAATACTGACAATGAGTTTTAAGCCTAGAGAACAAAAATTGTCCAATTTCATAGATAATAAGGAACCAAAGGGAAAGCATGGAAGCTGTAGTCGAATAATTTTACACATATGCATCCTCTCTTATTCTACTACTGAGGGGCGTGTTTTATTACCACTATACATGCATCAATTGTCTTCCACGTGCACCTGCACAGGTATAATGAATTAGTACAGTAGAATGAAATGTGTGGAAACTACTTGGCGGCATCTATAATGAACAATGAAATTTCGATCTTATATTTGGTGAACTTCCACTGTCTGTCCCTTTAGACAATGGACCCTAAACAGAAGGGGGAATATACCACGAGAGACTATGGACTCTGGGAAACAAACTGAGGGCTTCAGAGGGGAGAGGGGTGGGGATTGGGATGGGCCGGTGATGGGTATTAAGGAAGGTACATATTGCATGGAGCACTGGGTGTTATAAGCAAATAAGGAATCACGGAACATACATCAAAATCTAAGGAAATACTGTATAGTGACTAACATATCATAATAAAAAAATATTATTCGAAAAAAATTAAAGGTAAAAAAAAAATTCAGCTTTTCTGTTTCAAGAACAATCACAATTGAGAAAAAACTAACTTCCAATCACTAAAGCAAAACACAGACCAAGTTCCATTTCACTCTCCTTTATTCACATTCTCTGTGGGTTCTAAGCTATTTCCCTACCTCCTTTCCTGCTGAGCAGGAACCCCGGGCTCAATTCCAGAACCCTGCGATCATAACCTGAGCCAAAGGCACATGCTTAACTGGCTGAGCCAGCCAGGAGCCCCAGCCATGTTTTTCTTAAGCAAAAGGACACTTTCTCACGATGCCTTCACATGATTTCACATGGTACCAGAGACCTGAATTTGCCTCTAGGAGGTTGCAGATGAAGGCAATTGCAAACTCTGACAGTGGTTTATCAAATACAATGACCTGCCTGCTGACAGTGAAACTCTTATGAGCCCACGAGAGGATGCTGTGACACTCAGCTGTGGCTGGGCTGGCACAGAGAACCAAATCCATTTCCCTGCCTGATGTCTGTGAGGAACAGATGCCCCCACTGTGAATGAGACCCTGTCACTGAGCTGTCCAGAGATGGCCATCCTCACGGAGGATGAGGATAAGGGACAATGCCTGAGGTGACCTCATCTGTCTCTTTTATCTTTTCATATTTTTGACAGTGGACAAATCACTGCCTAGGAGTCCCCAACTACCTTAGTCTCATCTGTGAATGGCCAAGAGGTTTTACAAAACACTCAAGATTTTGACCTCACAAATGCCCACAACCACTTACCATAGGGATTCAACATTAAGCAATTATACTGTTGGTTGGAAGAGAGGTCCTGCCCACTGTTGTTTCTCACTTATATGCTCATCTTCCTTGCCTCATGGTAACATAACCACCTTGATTCCTGCTTCCGTCTTCAGGAAGGCTGAGGTGACTTGAAGGGCATTACCCTGACATCGTTCTTTCTTAGCAATAAGATGTGGACATTTCCCTAGTCCTACACACCCAAAGTTGAATCGGAATCTGGATTGAGGAGGCTGATGAGAGTTGAAGGTGTTTTCCTGTACACGGTGGTTTATTACCATTAAGGATGGGTCAGAATCCTCGAAATTTCAGAACCTTTTCATTAATGCTTCCTACTCGTGAAAGATGATGTACATTGGTCTTTCCCTGTATAGTGTGGTGACTCAGAGAAAAGTGCTTAGGCCTTTCGTCAGACTTCCACGACCACTTTGGAGCTGGCTTCCATATTCACAAAGGATGATGTTAGGGCTAAAAGGGTTCCTGTACACTGTTATTTCTTACAGATAAGTGTATGGCGTTTTTGTTACATTGCCAGAACCACTTAGCACCGGGCTTGACGGCCTCCTGGGGATGAACCCTAACCCTAGGTCGGCCCCCAAGGGGCCCCTCCCAAGGGGCCTGGTGCCACAACGCCGGGGATTGGGGACCCCCGAGCACAGCGCCGGAGTCACCCTGCCGCCCCGCAGCAACCCGGGCTGCTAGGGTCGCTGCCAGTCTTTCAGGGATGAGAGAATGGGCAGGGCCCTCCAAGCCTTCGGCGACTTTCGAAGGCCCCCCGTGCCAAAACGCTTGGGCCCACACTCCCTCTCGCCAGTGCCCTCACCTCGGCCTGCCCCACCGCCTGCCGCAGAGCTGGATGAACGGGCCTGCTGGATTCCTGGGGGCTAACACTTACCCTAGGTCGGCCCCCGAGGGGCCCCTCCCAAGGGGCCTGGCACCGCAATGCCGGGGATTTGGGACCCCCGAGCCCCAGTGTTGGACTCACTCTGCCTCCCCGCAAGCACCCAGGTCGCTAGGGGTGTTGCCAGTCATTCAGGAAGGGAGAACGGGTAAGGCCCTCTGATCCCCCTGCGACCTTCGAAGGCCCCCCGTGCAAAAACTCTGGCTCCCACGCTCCTGCTCCCAGCGCCCTAACCTCGGCCCACCCCTCCGCTCACTGCAGAGCTGGCGGATCGGGCCTGCTGGCTTCCTGGGGGCTAACCCTACCCCTAGGTCGCCCCCAAGGGTCCCCTCCCAAGTGGCCTGGCGCTGCATGTCAGGGATTGGGGACCCCCAAGTCTCAGCGCTGGATGCACCCTGCCGCCCCGCTTCCACATGGGGTGCTAGGGGTGTCGCCAGTCCTTCAGGGCGACAGAACAGGCAGGACTCTCCGAGCCACCTGCGACCTTCGATGGCACCCCGAGCCAAAGCCAAATGCTCTGGCCCATGCTCCCGCTCGCCAGCTACCTCACCTCGACCCACACCTCCATTCACTGCACATGGGCGGAACGAGCCTGCCAGTCTCTTGGGGGCTAACCCTAACCCTAGGTCAGCCCCCGAGGGGCCCGTCCCAAGGGGCCTGGCACCACAACGCCGGGTATTAGGGACCCCCGAGCCCCAGCGCTGGACACACCCTGCTGCCCCGCCGCCACCCGGGCCGCTAGGGGTGCCCCTGGTCATTCAGTGCGGGAGAACGGGCAGGGCCCTCCGAGCCCACAGTGACCTTCGAAGGCCCCCCTATGAAAAACACTTGAGCCCACACTCCTGCTCCTCAGCGCCCTCACCTTGGCTTGCTCCTCTGCTCGCTGCAGAGCCGGTAGATGAGGCCTGCCCTCCTCCTGGGGCTACCCATAACCCTAGGTTGTCCCCTGAGGGGCCCCTCCGAAGGGGCCTGGCACCGCAATGCCTGTGATTGGGGACCCCCGAGCCCCAGCACCGGACTCATCGTGTCGCCCCGCCGCCACCCGGGCTGCTAGGAGCACTGTTGGTCATTCAGGGAGGGAGAACGGGCAGATCCCTCCATGCCCCTGGTGATATTTGAAGGCCCCCCGCGCCAAAACGCTTGGGCCCATGCTCCCGCTGCCCTCACTTTGGTCCGCCCCTCCGCTCGCAGCACAGCCTGTGGATCAGGACTGCCAGCCTCCTGGGTGTTACCCTAACCTTTGGTGGGCCCCCGAGGGGCCCATCCCAGGTTCCTATTGCTGCAACACCGGGGATTGGGGACTCCCGAGCTCCAGCGCCCAATCACCCTCCCGCGCTACCGCCACCTGGGCCCCTAGGGGCGCCGCCATTCATTCAGGGAGGAAGAATGGCAAGGGCCCACCAAGTCACCGGCCACCTTCGAAGGCCCCCCTCACCAAAACGCTTGGGCCCACGCTCCCGCTGGCCAGCGCCCTTACCTCAGCCTTCCCCTCCGCTCGCAGCACAGCTGGCGGATTGGGCCTGTGGGCCTTCTGGGGGCTAACCCAAACCCTAGGTCGGCCCCCTAGTGGCCCCTCCCTAGGGGCCTGGCACCGCAACGACGGGGATTGGGGATTCCTGAGCTCCAGCGCCAGACTCACCATGCCCCCCAGCCCCACCCGGGCCACAAGGGCCACCCCCGGTCATTCAGGGCGGGAGAACGGGCAGGACCCTCTGAGCCCCTTGTGACCTTCGAACGCCCTTCGCTCCAACATTTTGGGCCCACGTTCCCGCACGCCAATGCCCTCATCTCAGCCCGCCCCTCCGCTCACCGCACAGCCAGCAGATCGGGCCTACTGGCCTCCTGGGGGTAACCCTAACCCTAGGTCGGCAACCGAGGGGGCCCTCTCAAGGGGCCTGGGGCCGCAACGCCGGGGATTGGTGACCCCCGAGCCGCAGCACTGGACTCACTTTGCCGCTCCACCACCACCGGGGCCGCTAGGGGCCCCTATGGTCATTTAAGGTGGGAGAACGGGCAGGGCCCTCGGAGACCCCGGCGACCTTCGAAAGCCCCCCCAGGCAAAACGCTTTGGCCAACATTTCCGTTCGCCAGTGCCCTCACCTCGGCCCGCCCCTCCGCTTGCTGCACAGCCAGCGGATCAGGCCTCCCAGCCTCCTGGGGGCTAACACTAACCCTAGGTAGGCCCCCTAGGGGCCCATCCCAAGGGGCCTGGCTCCGCAATGACGGGGATTGGGGACCCCGGAGCCCCAGCGCCAGACTCACACTGCCACTACGCCGCCCCCAGGGCTGCTAGGGGTGCTGCCGGTCATTCAGAGCAGGAGAATGGGCAGTGCCCACCGAGCCGCGGCAACTTTCGAAGGGTTCCCTCGCCAAAACGCTTGGGCCCACGCTTCCACTCTCCAGCGCCCTCACCTTGGCCTGCCCTTCCTCACGCCACACATCCGGCAGATCGGGCCTCCCAGCCTCCTGGGGGCTAACATTAACCCTAGGTAGGCCCCCTAGGGCCCCATCCCAAGTGGCCTGGCGCCGCAACACCGGGGATTGGGGACCCCTGAGCCCCAGCGCCGGACTCACCTTGCAGCCCCGCCACCACCTGGGCCACTAGGGGCACCGCCGGTCATTCAGGGCGGGTGAATGGGCAGGGTCCTCTGAGGCCCCTGCAACATTTGTAGGTGCCCCGCGCCAAACGCTTGGGCCCACACTCCCGCTCGCCAGCGCCCTCACCTCCGTCCGCCCCTCCACTTGCTGTACAGCTGGCGGATCTGGACGGCCGGCCTCCTGGGTGTTACCCTAACCCTAGGTCGGCCCCCAAGGGGCCCCTCCCAAGGAGCCTGGGGCCTCAACGCCAGTAATTGGGGACCCCAGAGCCCCAGCGTCGGACTCAACCTGCCGCTCTGCCACCATCCGGGCTTCTAGGGGCGCTGCCAGTCATTCAGGGCGTGAGAACGGGCAGGGCCCTCCTAGCCCACGGTGACATTCGAAGGTGCCCCGCGCCAAAACGCTTGGGCCCACGTTCTCGCTCGCCAGCGCCCTCACCTCAGCCCACCCCTTTGCTTGCATGACAGGGGGCGGATCGGGCCTCCCTGACTCCTGGGGGCTAACTCAAACCCTAGGTCGGCCCCCCAGGGACCCGTCCAATGGGGCCTGGCGCCTCAACGCCTGGGACTGCTGAACCACGAGCTCCAGCGCCGGACTGACCATGCTGCGCCGCTGGTCATTCAGGGCGTGAGAACAGGCAGGGCCCTCCGAGCCCTGGTGGTCCTTCGAAGGCCCACCACGCCAAAACGCTTGGGTCCAGGCTCGCGCTCGCCAGCGCCCTCACCTCAGCCCGCCCCTCTGCTCGCCACCCAATGGGTGGATCAGGCCTGCCGGCCTCCTGGGGGTTAACCCTAACCCTAGGTAGACCCCCGAGGAGCCCCTCCCAAGGGGCCTGGCACCGCAACGCGGGAATTGGGGACCCCCGAACCCCAGCACCGGACTAACCTTACCACTCTGCCAGCGGCCGGGCCTCTAGGGGCGCTGCCGGTCATTCAGGGCGGGAGACCGTGTAGGGCCCTCCGAGCCCCCGGGGACCTAGGAAGGCCCCCCGCGCCAAAAGTGTTGGGCCCACACTCCTGCTCGCCAGCGCCCTCATCTCAGCCTGCCCCTCCACTTGTAGCAGAGCCTGCGGATCGGGCCTGCCGGCCTCCTGGGGGCAAACTCTAACCCTAGGTCGACCACCGAGGGGCCCTTCCCAAGAGGCCTGGCGCTGCAACGCCAGGGATTGGGGACCCCCGAACCCCAGTGTCTGACCCCCCCTGCCGCCCCGCAACCACCCGGGCCGCTAGCGGCGCCGCAGTTCATTCAGGGCTGGAGAACGGGCAGGGCCCTCTGAGCCCCGGGAGACCTTCGAAGGCACCCTGCATCAAAATGGTTGCGCCCACAATGCCGCTAGGCAGCGCCCTCACCTCAGCCTGCCCCTCTGATCGTCGCACAGCCGGCGGATCGGGCCTGCTGGCCTCCTGGGGCCTAACCCTAAACTAGGTCTGCCCCCGAGGGGCCCCTCCCAAGGGGCCTGGCTCTGCAACGCCAGGGATTAGGAAACCCCGAGCCCCAGCTCCAGACTCACCGTGCCGCCCCGCGGCCAACCGGGCCGCTAGCGGTGCCGCCGGTCATTCAGGGCGTGAGAAAGGGCAGGGCCCTCTGAGCCCCAGGAGACCTTCTAAGGCACCCTGCATCAAAACACTTGCGCCCACGCTTCTGCTAGGCAGCGCCCTCACCTCAGCCCACCCCTCTGATCGTCGCACATCCGGCGGATCGGGCCTGCTGGCATCCTGGGGGATAACCATAACCCTAGGTCGACCCCTGAGGGGCCCCTCCTAAGTGGCCTTGCACCGCAACGCTGGGGATTGAGGACCCACGAAACCCAGCGTCGGACTCACCGTGCCTCCCCATCACCACCCGGGCCGCTATGGGTGCCGTCGGTCTTTCAGGACAGGACAGGACCCTCCGAGCCCCTGGAGAACTTGAAGGCCCCCCACACTAATAAGCTTGGGCGCACGCTCTCACTCGCCAGGGACCTCACCTCGGCTCGCCCCTGCACTCACCGCACAGCCAGCGGATCAGGCCTGCAAGCCTCCTGGGGGCTAACACTAACCCTAGGTCGGCCCCAGAGGGGCCTCTCCCAACAGGCCTGGCACCGGAACGCCCGTGATTTTGGACCCCGAGCCCCAGTGCCGGACTCACCCTGCTGCCCCACCTCCACCTGGGCTGCTAGGGGCGCCGCCGGTCATTCAGGGTGGGAGAACGGGCAGTGCCCTCCGAGCCCCCTGCGACATTCAAAGGCCCCCCGCCCCAAAATGCTTAGGCCCATGCTCCTTCTCGCCAGCGCCCTCACCTCGGCCCGCGCCTCCCCTCGCGGCACAGCCGGTGGATCGGGCCTGCTGGCCTCCTGGGGGTTAACCCTAACCATAGGTCAGCCCACGAGGGCCCCTCCCAAGGGGCTTGGTGCCTCACGTGGGGATTGGGGACCCCCGAGCCCCTGCGCCAGACTCAACGTGTCGCCCCGCCTCCACCCTGACTGATAGGGGCGCCGCCGGTCATTCAAGGTGGGAAAACGGGCAGGGCCCTCAGAGGACCTGGAGACCTTTGAAGGCTCCCCACGCCAAAACGCTTGGGCCCACGCTCCTGCTCGCCAGCATCCTCACCTCGGCCCACCCCTCCGCTCACCGCACATCTGGCTGATCGGGCCTGACGGCCTCCTGGGAGCTAACCCAAACCATATGTCGGCCCCCGGGGGGCCCCTCCCAAGGGGCCTGGCACTGCCACGCTGGGGCTTGGTGACCCTGAGCACTAGCGCAAGACTCACCCTGCCGCCTCGCTGCGACCCGGCCCGCTAGGAGCGCCATCCTAATTCAGGGCCCGAGAACGGGCGGGGACCTCTGAGCCACTAGCGACCTTCGAAGGCCCCCCGTGCCAAAACGGTTGGGCCCATGCTCCTGATCGCCAGCGCCCTCACCTCGGCCCACCACTCCGCTCGCCACACAGCTGGCGGATCGGGCCTGCCAGCCTCCTGGGGGCTAACCCTAATACTAGGTCGCACCAGAGGGGCCCCTCCCAAGGGGCCTGGCGCTGCAACACCGGGGATTGGGGACCACAGAGCCCCAGCGCCAGATTCACACTGCTGCCCCTCTGCAACCCGGGCCGCTAGGTGCACCGTCGGGCATTCAGTGCGGTAGAACGGGAAGGGCACTCTGAGCCCCCGGCAACTTTCGAATGCCCCCCATGCCAAAACGCTTGGGCCCACGCTTCCGCTCGACAGCGCCCTCACCTCGGCCCGCCCCTCTGCTCGCCACACAGCCAGCATATCGGGTCTGCTGGCCTTCTGGTGGCTAACAGTAACCCTTGGTTGGTCCCCTAGAGCCCTTCTGAAGGGGCCTGGCACCCCAACGCTGAGGATTGGGGACCCCGAGCCCCAGCGCCCGACTCACCCTACCGCCTGTCCTCTACCCGGGCCGCTAGGGTAGCCGCCGGTCATTCAGGGCAGAAGAACGTGCAGGGCCCTCCGAGCCCCCGGCGACCTTCGAAGGACCCCCACGCCAAAACGCCTGGGCCCGTGCTCCTGCTCGCCAGTGACCTCACCTCCACCCGACCCTCCACTCGCTGCACAGCTGGCGGATCGGGCCTGCTGGCCTCCTGGAGGCTAACCCAAACCCTAAGTCAGCCCCCGAGGGGCCCCTCCCAAGGGGTGTGGTGCCGAAACGCCAGGGATTGGGGATCCCCGAGCCCCAGCACCGGACTCACCCTGCCGCCCCTCTGCAACCCGAGCCGCTAGGTGCGCCGTCCTCATTCAGGGTGGGAGAATGGGCAGGGCCCTCCGAGCCCCCGGCGACCTTCGAAGGCCCCCTGCGCCAAAACGCTTGGACCCACGCTCCCACTCGCCAGCGCCCTCACCTCGGCCATCCCCTCTGCATGCCACACAGCCAGCGGATCGGGCCTGTTGGTCTTCTGTGAGCTAAACGCAAACCCTACACTGGCCCCCGAGGGGCCCCTCCCAAGGGGCATGGCGCTGCCACGCTGGAGCTTGGGGACCACCGAGCCCCAACTCCGGGCTAACCCTGCTGCCCCGCCGCCACCCGGGCCGCTAGGGCGCCACTGGTCATTCAGCACGGGAGAACATGCTGAGCCCTTTGAGCCCCCAGTGACCTTCGAAGCCCCCCCCCCCCCCGCACCAAACGCTTGGGCCCATGCTCCTGCTCGCCAGTGCATTCACGTCGACCCTTCCCTCCGCTTGCAGTAAAGCCGTCAGATAGGTCCTGCTGGCCTCGTGGAACTAACCAAAACCCTACGCCGGCACCCGAGGGGCCCCTCCAAAGGGGCCTGGCTCTGCCACGCTGGGGCTTAGGGACCCCCGAGCACCAGCACCAAACTCACCCTGCAGGCCCGCTTCGACCCGGCCCGCTAGGGGAGCTGTCCTCATTCAGGGCTGGAGAACGGGCACTGCCATCCGAGCCCCTGTCGCCATTCGAAGGCCCCCGCGCCAAAACGCTTGGGCCCATGCTTCTGCTCGCCAGCGTGCTCACCTCAGCCCGCCCCTCTGCTCACAGCACAGCTGGTGGATCAGGGCTGTCAGCCTCCTTTGGGCTAACCCTAACCCTAGGTTGGCTCAGGAGGGGCCCCTCCCAAGGGGCCTGGCGCTGCCACGCCGGGGATTGGGGACCCCTGAGCACCAGTGCTGAACTCACCCTGCCGCCCCACCACTACCAAGCCCACTAGGGGGCAGTCCTCATTCAGGGCGGGAGAAAGGGCAGGGCCCTCCAAGCCCCTGGCGACCTTTGAAGGCCCCCGCACCAATACGCTTGGGTCTACGCTCCTGTTCGCCAGCACCCTCTCCTCATCCCACCCCTCTGCTCACTGCACAGCCCGCGGAATGGGACTGCCCGCCTCCTGGCGGTTAACCCTAACCCTAGGTCGGCTCCCGAGGGCCCCTCCCAAGGGGCCTGGCGCTGCCACGCCGGTGATTGGGGACCCCCGAGCCAAACCACCGGACACACCCTGCCGCCCCGCCGACACCCTGGCCGCTAGGGGCGCCGCCGGTCATCTAGGTTGGAGAAAGGGCAGGGCCCTCTGAGCCCCCGGTGACATTCGAAGGCCCCCCGCGCCAAAATGCTTCGGCCCATGCTTCTGCTCACCAGTGCCCTCACCTGGGCCCCACCCTCCACTCAGCACACAGCTGGCGGATCGGGCCTGCCAGCCTCCTGGGGGCTAACACTAACCCTAGCTTGGCCCCTGAGGAGCCCCTCCCAAGGGGACTGGCGCCATCACGCCTTGGATTGGGGACAATACAGCCCCAAGGCCGGACTTTCACTGCCACCCCGCCGCCAACCAGGCTGCTAGGGGCGCCGCCGGTCCTTCAGGGCAGGAGAAGGGGCAGGGCCCTCCGAGCCCCCGGTGACCTTCGAAGGCCCCCTGCGCCAAAACGTTTGGGCCCACGCTCCCACTCACCAGCGAGCTCACCTCAGCCGCCCCTCCACTCGCCACACAGCTGTCGGATTTGGCCTGCCGGGCTCCTGGGGGCTAACCCTAAACCTAGGTCGGCCCCCGAGGGGCCGTTTCCAAGGGTTCTGGCTCCACCACGCTGGGGATTGGGGACCCACGAGCATGAGCGCCAGACTCACCCAGCCGCCCTGCCGCCACCCGGGCTGCTAGGGGGGCTGCCAGTCATTCAGAGCGGGAGAAGGGGCATGGATCTCTGAGCTCCCAGCGACTTTCAAAGGCCCCCTGCGCCAAAACGCTTGGGCCCATGCTCCCGCTCGCCAGCGCCCTCACCTCGGCCCACCACTCCTCTCGCCACACAGCCAGTGGAACGGGCCTGCCAGCCTCCTTTGGGCTAACCCTAAGCCTAGGGTGGCCCCAGAGAGACCACTCCCAAGTGCCTGGCACCGCCACGCTGGGGATTGGGGACCCACGAGCCCTAGCTCCAGACTCACCCTGCTGCCCCGCCGTGACCCGGCCCGCTAGGGGCAACGTCTTCACAGGGCGAGAGAAAGGGCAGGGCCCTCTGAGCCCCAGGTGACTTCGAAGGCCCCCCGCGCCAAAACGCTTGGGCCCACGCTCCTGCTCCCCAGCGCATTCACGTCGGCCCACCCCTTCGCTCCACGCACAGCCAGCGGATCAGGCCGCCGGACTCCTGGGGGTAACCCTAAAGCTAGGTAAGTCACAGAGGGGCCCCTCCCAAGGGGCCTGGCGTCACCAAGCCTGGGACTAGGACCACAGGCCCCATCGCCAGACTCACCCTGCCTCCCTGCTGCCACTCGGGCCACTAGAGGCGCCGCCGGTCATTCAGGGAGTGAGAACAGACAGGGTCCTCCGAGCCACCGGTGACCTTCGAAGGCTCCCCGCGCCAAAACCCTGGTGCCCAAGTTCCCGCTCCCCAGCGCCCTCACCTCGGCCCGCCCCTCCACTACCTGCACAGAGGGTGGATCAGGCCTGCCGGCCTTGTGGGGGCTAACCCTAACCATAGGTCGGCCCCCCAGGGTCCCTACCAAGGATCCTGGTGCCTCTACACCGGGGATCTGGGACCCCAAGCCCCAGATCCAGACTCACCCTGCCGCAACACCGCCACCCGGGCCGCTAGGGGCGCCGCCGCTCATTCAGGGCGGGAGAATGGACAGGGCCCTGGAGAAACTTGCCACATTTGAAGCCTCCCACGCCAAAATGCAGGGGCCCACGCTCCCGCTCGCCAGCGCCTTTACCTCGGCCCGCCCACCTCTCGCCATCCAGCCAGAGGATTGGGCCTGCCAGCCTCCTGGGTGCCAACTCTAACCCTAGGTCGGCCCATGAGGAGCCCCTCCCAAGGGGCCTGGCCCCACAATGCTGGGGATTGGGGATCCCCGAGCCACAGCTCAGGACTCACCCTGGAGCCCCACCGCCAACGGAGGCGCTAAGGGCGCCGCTGGTTATTCAGGGCAGGAGAATGGGCAGGGCCCTCGGAGACATGGCAACATCCGAAGGCCCAGGACGCCAAAACGCTGGGGCCCACGCTCCCGCTCAGAATCGCCATCAACTCGGCCCACGCCTCCGCTCCTCTCACAGCTGGCGGATTGGGCCTGCCGGCCTCCTGGGCACTAAACCTAACCCTAGGACGGCCCCTGAGGGTCCCTTCCTAAGGAGTCCTGCAGTGCAACGCCGGGGATTGGCGACCCCCAAGCCCCAGCGCTGGGTGCACCCTGCCGCCCCGCCCCACACGGGCCGCTAGGGGCGCTGCCATTCATTCTGGGTGGGAGAACTGGCAGGGGCCTCCGAACCCCGCCCACCTTCGATGGCGCCCAGTACCAAAATGCTTGTGCCCAGGCTCATGTTCACCAGCACCCTCACCTCGGCCCAACTCTCCGCTCCACGCACAGGCGGTGTATAGGGCCTGCAGGCCTCCTGGGGGCTAACCCTAACTGTAGGTCGGCCCCCGAGGGGCCCTTCCCAAGTGGCCTGGAGCCCCAACGCCGGGGTTGGGGCAACCGAGCCCAAGTGCCGGACTCACCCTGCTGCCCTTCAGCCACCTGAGCCACTAGGGGCCCCACTGGTCATTCAGAGTGGGAGAATGGGCAGGTCCCTCCGAGCCCCCGCTGACCTTCGAAGGCCCCCAACGTTAAAACTCTTGGGCTCATGCTCAGGCTCGCCAGTGCCCTCACCTCGGACCACACCGCCGCGAGCCACACAGATGCTGATTGGGTCCACCGGCCTCCAGGGGGCTAACCGTAACCCTAGATCGACCCCCGAGGGGCCCCTCCCAAGGGGCCTGGTGCCGCAACGTGGGGGATTGGGGACCCCGAGCCACAGCACCTGACTCACCCTGCCGCCCAGCCGCCACCCAGGGGCTTAGGTGCTGCCGTTCATTCAGGGCGGGAGAACAGGCAGGGCCCTCCGAGACACGGTGAACTTCGAATCCCCCCCACGCCAAAATGCCCGGGCCCACGCTCCCAAAGACCAGCACCCTCACCTAGGTCCGCCACTCCACTCTCCACACAGCTGGCGAATAGGAACTGCCGAGTTCCTAGGGGCTAAACCTAACCCTAAGTTGTCTTCCGAGGGGCCCCTCCCAAGGGGCCTGGCACCGCATCGCTGGTGATTGGAGATACCCGAGCCGCCCGGCCTGACTCACCCTGCCACCCCTCACCACCTGGGCCGCTAGGGGCGCCGCCATTCATGCAGGGTGGGAGAACAGGCAGGGCCCTTCGAACCCCCGCCGACCTTTGAAGGCACCCTGAACCAAAACGCTTGGGCCCAGGCTCACGTTCACCAGCACCCTCACCTCGGCCCAACTCTCCGCTTGACGCACAGGTGGTGTATCGGGCCTGCCGGCCACCTGGGGGCTAACCAAAACTGTAGGTCGGCCCCCGAGGGGCCCTTCCCAAGTGGCCTGGCGCCGCAACGCCAGGGATGGGGACCCCAAGCCCAACTGCTGGACTCACCCTGCTGCCCTTCAGGCACCCGAGCCGCTAGGGGCCCACCGGTCAATCAGGGCAGGAGAATAGGCAGGGCCCTCCGAGGCCCCCTGAATTTCAAAGGCCCCCACGCAAAAACGTAGGCTCCCATGCTTCTGCTCGCCAGCGCCCTCACCTCGGCCCACCCCTCCGCTTGATTCAGACCCGGTGGATAGTGCCTGCCGGTCTCTTGGTTCTAACCAAGACCCTAGGTCGGCCCCATGGGGCACATCCCAAGGGGCCTGACTCTTCAACGTTGGGGATTGGTTACTCAGAGCCCCAGAGCCAGACTCACCCTGCCACACTGTCGCCACCTGGGCCACTAAGGGTGCTGCCGGTCATTCAGTGCGAGAGAAGGGCAGGGCCTTCCGAGTCCCCGGTGACCTTCAAAGCCTCCCCACGCCAAAACACTGGTGCCCACACTCCCGCTGCCCAGCGCCCTCACCTCGGCCCGCCCCTCCGTTTGCTGCAGAGCCAGTGGATAGTGCCTGCCGGGCTCCTGGGGGCTAACTGAAACTCTAGATTGGCCCCGTGGGGCACATCCCAAGGGGTCTGGCTCTGCAATGCTTGGGATTGGTGACTCAGAGCCCCAGAACCGGACTCACCCTGCCACACTGTCACCACCCGTGAAGCGAGGGGCGCTGCAGGTCACTCAAGGAGGTGAATGGGCAGGGCCCGTCGAGTCCCCGGAAACATTCGAAGGTCCCCGGAGCCAAAACGCTTGGGCCCAAGCTACCGCTCGACAGAGATCTCACCTCAACCCACCACTCCATTCGCCGCACAGCTGGCGGATTGAGCCTGCTGGCGTCCTGGGGGCTGACCCTAACCCTAGGTCAGCCCCCGAGGGGCCCCTCCCTAGGGGCCTGGCAGTGTAACGCGGTGGATTGGGGACCCCTCAGCCCCAGCACCGGACTCACCTGCCGCCCCGCCACCACCCGGGCTGCTAAGGGCGCCGCGGGTCATTCAGGGTGGGAGAACTGGCAGGGCATTCCGTTTCCCCTGCGACCTTCGTAGGACCCCTGCGCAAAAAAGGTGGCTCCCACGCTCCTGCTCGCCAGCGCCCTCACCTTGGCCCGCCCCTCCGGTTGCTGCAGAGCTGGTGGATAGGGCCTGCCGGGCTCCTGGGGGCTAACTGAAACCCTAGGTCGGCCCCATGGGGGACATCCCAAGGGGCCTGGCTCTGCAATGCTGGGGGTTGGTGACTCAGAGCCCCAGAGCCAGACTCACCCTGCCGCACTGTCGCCACCCGGGCCGCTAGGGGCGCCACAGGTCATTCAGGGCGAGAGAAGGGGCAGGGCCTTCTGAGCCTCCTGTGACCTTCAAGGGCTCCCCGCACCAAAACGCTGGTGCCCAGGCTCCAGCTCCCCGCGCCCTCACCTTGGCTCGCCCCTCAACTCTCAGCACAGCAGGCGGATCGGGCCTGCTGGCCTCCTGGGTCTTAACCCTAACCCTAGGTCGGCCCCTCAGGGGCCCCTCCCAAGGGTCCTGGTGCCGCTACACCGGGGATCAGGGACCCCAAGCCCCAGAGCCAGACTCACCCTGCCGCAACGCTGCCACCCGGGCCGCTAGGGGTGCCGCCGGTCATTCAGGACGGGAGAACGGACAGGGACCTGGAGAAACCTGTGACATTTGAAGCCTCCCACGCCAAAATGCAGGGGCCCATGCTCCCGCTTGGCAGCACCTTTACCTCTGGCAAACCACCTCTCTCTGCCCAGCCAGAGGATTGGGCCTGCCAGCCTCCTGGGTGCTAACTCTAACCCTAGGTCGGCCCACGAGGAGCCCCTCCCAAGGGGCCTGCCCCCGCAACGCCGGGGATTGGGGACCCCCAAGTCCCAGCGCCAGACTCACCCTGCCTCCCCGCTGACAACGGGCACGCTGGGGCGTCGCTGTTCATTCAGGGTGGGAGAACGGGCAGGGCCCTCAAGACCCCAGCGACCTTTGAAAGCCCCAAGTCAAAACGCTGGTGCCCAGGCTCCCACTCGCCAGCACCTTTACTTCGGCCCACCCCTCCTCTCACAGTCTAGTGGCATATCGGGCCTGCCGGCCTCCTGGGAGCTAACTCTAACCCTAGATCGGCCCACAAGGGGCCCATCCTAAGGGGATTGATCCCGCAACGCCGGGGATTGGGGACTCCCAATTCCTAACGCCAGACTCACCCTGCCTTCCCACATCACCCGGGCCGCTAGGGGCGCCGCAGGTCATTCAGGTAGGTTGAAGGGGCAGGGCTTTCTGAGCCGCGGGACATTCGAAGGCCCCCGGAGACAAACCGCTATTGGCCACGCTCCCACTCACCAGCACCCTCACCTCAGCCCGCCCCTCCGCTCGCCCCACAGTGGCGTATCAGGCCTGCCGGCCTCCTGGGGGCTAACCCTACCCTAGGTTGGGCCCCGAGGGGCCACTCCCAAGGGGACTGGCGCCGCAATGCCTGGGATTGGAGACCCCCTAGCTGCAGCGCTGGAATCACCCTGCCACCCCGCCGACACAAGACCCACTGGGGCATCGCAGGTCATTCAGGGTGGGAGAACGGGCAGGGCTCTCAAGAACCCAGTGACTTTCGAAGGCCATCTGCGCCAAAACACTGGGGCCCATGCTCCCACTCACCTGAGCCCTCACCTCAGTCCGCCCCTTCGCTTGTCACACAGCCGGCATATCGGGCCTGCAGGCCTCCTAGGAGCTAAACCTAACACTAGGTCGGCCCCAAGGGGCCCATCCTAGGGGCCTGGCGCCCCAACGCCTGGGATTGGGGATTCCCGAGCCTCAGCGCCAGACTCACCATGCCTCCCTGCCACCACCCAGGCCACTAAGGGTGCTGCCAGTCATTCAGGGCGGGAGAAAGGGCAGGATCCTCAGACCCCTGGCGACCTCTGAAGGCCCCCCACGCCAAAACGTTGGATACCACGCTTCCACTCGCCAGCGCCCTCACCTCGGCCCACCCCTCCACTCGCCCCACAGCCATCGTATCGGGCCTGCCGGCCTCCTGGGGGCTAACCCTAACCCTAGGTCGGCCCCCGAAGGGCACTCCCAAAGGGCCTGGTGACGCGACGCCAGAGATTGGGGACCCCCAAGCCCCAGCGATGTATTCAACCTGCCCCTCCGCCGCCAGCCAGGCCACTTGGGGCGCCGCCGGTCATTCAGGGTGGGGGAACGGGCAGGGCCCTCCGAGCCCCCGGCGACGTTCGTAGGTCCCCCGTGCCAAAACCCTGAGGCCCACGCTCCCGATCTACAGCGCCCTCACCTCGGCCCGCCCCCCCCTCTAGCCACACAGCTGGCGGATCCGGCCTCCTGGGCTCCTCGGGGCTAACCTTAACCCTAGGTGGGCCCCAGAGTGGCCCCTCCCAAGAGGCTTAGTGCCACAAGGGCATGGATTGGGGACACACAAGCCCCAGCGCCTGGCTCACCCTGCCGCCCCGCCGAAACGTGAGCCGCTAGGGGCGCCGCCGGGCCTTCAGGGCGGGATAACTGGCAGGGCCCTCTGAGCTTCCATTGAAATAAGAAGGCCCCCCACCCCAAAACGCTGGGTACCACGCTACCGCTCGACTGCACCCTACCACGATCAATCCCTCCGCTCACTGCACAGCCGGCGGATCGGGACTGCTGGCCTCCTGGGGGTTAACCTAACCCTAGGACAGTCCCCGAGGAGCCCCTCCCAAGGGGCCTGGCTCCGCAATGCTGGGGATTAGGGAAACCCAAGCACCAATGCCAGACTGTCCCTGCCACCCCGCTGCCACCCGGGGAGCTAGGGACGTCGCCGGTCCTTCATGGCGGGAGAACGAGCAGGGCCCTCAGAGCCCCCTGCGACATTCGAAGGTCAACCGAGCCAAAATGTTGGG
Source organism: Ursus arctos (assembly GCF_023065955.2). NCBI lineage: Eukaryota > Metazoa > Chordata > Mammalia > Carnivora > Ursidae > Ursus > Ursus arctos. The sequence goes on from NW_026622986.1 coordinate 579,167, forward strand.
GCCCATGCTTCCGTTGGCCAGCGACCTCACCTTGGCCCACCCCTCCATTTGCCACAGAGCCGGTGGATCGAGCCTGCCGGCCTCCTGGGGGCTAACCCTAACCCTAGGTCGGCCCCCAAGGGGCCCCTCCCAAAGGGACTGCTGCCAAACGCCAGGGATTGGGGACCCCTAAGTCACAACGCTGGACTCACCCTTCCACCCCACCCACACCTGGGCCGCTAGGGTACCGCTGATCATTCAGGGCGGGAGAATGGGCAGGGCCCTCCCTGCCCTGGTGACCTTCGAAGGCCCCCAGCGCCAAAACGCTGGGGCCCACTCTCTTGCTCGCCAGCGCCCTGATCTTCGACCGCGCCTCCATTCGCCCCAGACGGCGGATCGTGCCTGCCGGCCTCCAGGAGCTAACCTTTACCCTAGGTCGGCCCCAAGGGGCCCCTCCCAAGGGGCCTGGTGCCACAACGCCTGGCATTGGGGACCCCGAGCGTCAGCGCCAGACCCACCCTGCCGCCCCGCCACCACTCGGCTTCCTAGGGGAGCCGCCACTCATTCAGGGCGGGAGAATGGGCAGGGCCATCAGAGTCCCCGGCGACATTCGAGGGCCCCCGGTGCCAAAACTTTGGGTACCACCTTCCAGCTCGCCAGTGCCCTCACCATGGCCCGTCCCTCCGCTTGCCACCCAGCTGGCGTATGGGGCCTGCCGGCCTCCTGGGGGCTAACCCTAACCCTAGGTTGGCCCCAGAGGGGCCCCTCTGAAGGGGCCTGCCGCCACAACGCCGGGGATTGGGGACCCTCGAGTCATAATGCCGGACTCACCCTGCTGCCCTGCTGACACCAGTGGTGCTAGGGCGCCACGGGTCGTTTTGGGCGGGAGAACGGGCAGGGCCCTCTGAGCCCCGGTGAACTTTGAAAGCCCCCAGCACCATAACGCTGGGGCCCACGCTCCGCTCGCCAGTGTCCTCACCTCAGACGGCGACTCCATTCACCTCAAGACGGTGGATCGGGCCTGCCGGCCTCCTGAGGGCTAAATCTAACCCTACATTGGCCCCAGTGGGGCCCTTCCCAAGAGGTCTGGCGCTGCAACATCGGGTATAGGGAAGCCCGAGCCTCAGCACCAGACTCACTCTGCCGCCCCGCCATCACCCGGGCCGCTAGGGGTGCCACCGGTCATTCAGGCGAGAGAACGGGCAGGGCCCTCCAAGCCCCCGGTGACCTTCGAAGGTTCCCTGCTCCAAAACGTTTGGGCCCACGCTCCCGCTCGACAGCGCACTCACCTCGGCCCGCCCCTCTGCTCGCCGCTCAGCAGGCAGATCCGGCCTGCCAGGCTCCTGGGGGCTAACCCTAAATCAAGGTTGGCCCCTGAGGGGCCCCTCCCAAGGGGCCTGTCGCCACAACACCGGGGATTGATGACCCCAAGCCCCAGCGCTGGACTCATCGTGCCGCCCCGCTGGCACCCAGGCCACTGGGGAGCTGCCGGTCATTCAGGGCGGGAGAATGGGCAGGGCCCTCCGAGTCCCAGTGAATATCTAGGGGCCCACGCACCAAAATGCTTGGGCCCATGCTCCCGCTCACCAGGGCCCTCACCTCAAACCGCCCCTCTGCTCACCGCACAGCCAGCGGATCGGGCCTGCCAGCCTCCTGGGGGCTAACCCTAACCTTAGGTTGGCCCCCAAGGGGAACCTCCCAAGGGGCCTGGCGCAGCAATGCCAGGGATTGGGGAACCCCGAGCCCCAGCACCATACTCACCGTGCCGCCCCGCTACCACCCGGGCCGCTAGGGGTGCCGCTGGCCATTCAGGGCGGGAGAACCGGCAGGGCCCTCCAATCCCCAGGCGACCTTCCAAGGCCCCCCGCGCCAAAATGCTTGGGCCCACGCTCCAGCTCGGTGGCGCCCTCACCTCGGCCTGGCCCTCCGCTACCGCACAGCTGGCGGATCATGTCTACCGGACTCCTGGGTGCTAACAGTACCCTAGGATGGCACCAGAGGGGCCCCTCCCAAGGGGCCTTGCACTGCAACGCATGGCATTGGGGACCCCCAAACCCCAGTGCCAGATTCACACTGCCACCCGCCACCACCCAGGCCCCTAGGGGCGCTGCCGGTCATTCAGGGCGGGAGAACGGGCAGGGCCATCCAAACCTCTAGCGACGTTCAAAGGCCCCATGCGCCAAAACGCTGGATACCATACACCTGCTCACCAGCGCCCTGACCTCGTCCCACACCTCACTCGCCGCACAGCTGGCGAACCATCCTGATGGCCTACTGGGATCTAACCCTAACCCTAAACCTTAACCCCTAACCTTAAACGCAAAACCTTAATCCCTAATCCTAACACTAACCCTAACCCCTAACCCTTACCCTAACCCTAACCCTACCCTAAACCTAACCCTAAACCCTAATCCTTAAACCCTAAACCCTAACATTAACACTAAACCCTAAACCCTAAGCCCTAACCCTAATCCCGAAACCCTAAACACTAAACCCTAACCTTAACCACTAACCCCAAACCTCAAACCCTAACCCTAAACCCTAACCCTACCCCGACTCCTACCATACCCTAACCCTACCCCTAACCTACCCCTTCAGCTAACCCTACACCTAACCCGTAACCTAACCCTAAACCTAACCCTGACCCGTACCCTAACCCTAAGTCTACCCGTACCCTAACCCTAACCCTAAACTGTACCCTAACCATAACCATAACCCTAACACGTACTCTAACCCGTACCCTAACCCTATCCCTAAACTGTACCCTAACCCATAACTTAAACCGTACCCTAAACCTAACCGTAACCCTAACAAGTACCCTAACCCATACCCTAACTTTAACCCTAAACCCTAAACCCTGACCCTAACCCATACCCTAACTCATACCATAACCCGTACCCTAAATCTACCCGTAACCTAACCCTAACCAGTACCCTAACCGTAACCCAAAACCCTAAACCGTAACCCGTACCCTAACCCTAACCAGTACCCTTACCTTAAACTTAACCCATACCATAACCCGTACCCTAACCCATACCCTAACCTGTACCCTATCTCTATCCCAGACCCTAACCCATACCCTAACCCATACCCTAAACCTAACCCGTACCCTAAACCTAACCAGTACTCCAACCCTAACCCTAACCCTAAATCCAAACCCTAAACCCTAACCCGTACCCTAAACCCTAATCTGTACCCTAACCCATAAACTCTAACCTGTAACCCCTAAACCCAACCCTAACACGTACCCTCTCCTTACCCTAACCCTAACCCCTACCCTCACCCATAACCTAAACGTAACTCATACCCTAACCTTAACCCATACTCTAATCCGTACCCTAACCCCGGGGATTGGGTACACCTGAGCCCCACCACCGGACTCAGCCTGCCACCCCTCAGGAAACCATGCCCCTTGGGGTGCCGCAGAGCATCCTGTGCAGGAGAACTGGTAGGGCCCCCTGAGCCCCCAGTGATCCTCGGCGGCCCCCTACACACCAACCCTGAGGCCCATGCTCATCCCGCCCCACGCCTTCCCTTCAGCCTGCCACCGAGCTCGTCGCAGAGCCGGCAGATCAAGCCTGCCGGGTTCCTGAGGCCTAGACCTGACCCTAGGTTGGCTGGGTAGGGCCCCTCCCCTGGGGCCCGGTGCTGCAGCCCCAGGGACTGGGGACACCGGAGCCCCACTGCAGGACAAAGCCTGCCAGCCCACAGGAAACGGTGCCCCTTGGGAGGCTGTAGAGCATTCAGGGCAGGAGAACCAGGAGGGCCCCCAGAGCCCCCGGCGAACTTTGGCGATCCCTAAACCCAACCTTGAAGCCCATGCTCACCCCACCCCGCACGCTCACCTCAGCCCACGGCGAAGCTCGCCACATAGTGGACAGATCTGGCCTGCGGGGTTCCTGGGCACCAACCCTCACCCTAGTTCATCTGTGGAGGGGCGCCTCCCCAGGAGCCTGGAGCCACAGCCGCGGGGATTCGGGACACCTGAGCCCTAGAGCAGGACTCAGTCTGCCACCCCGCAGGAAATCGTGAACCTTGGGAGGCCATAGAGCATTCAGGGCGGGAGAACCAGGAGGGCCCTCCTGAGCCACCAGCGAACTTTGGCAGCCTCCCGCACCCCAACCCTGAGGCCCACGCTCACCCTCCCCACACCCTCACCTCAGCCCGTGTAGCTAGCCATATAACCAGCAGATTGGGCCTGCAGGGCTCCTGGGGCCTAACCCTAGCCCTAGGTCGGCCATGGGTTTGTGGGCCTCCCCAGGAGCCTTACAGCACAGACCCCGGGAAGTGGGATACCTGTGCCCCACCACACGACTCAGCTTGCCACCTGACATGAAACTGTGCCCCTTGGGGCTCTACAGAGCCTACAGGGCACGAGAACTTGGGGAGGCCCCCGGAGCCCATCCCCATCATTTGGCAGCCCCCCGTGCCCCAACCCTGAGGCCCATGCTCACCCTCCCCCATGGCCTCCTCTCAGCCCTCCACAGAGCTCGCTGCACAGCCTGCAGATTGTCCCTGCCAGGCTTCTGGACCCTAACCCTTACCCTAGGTTGGCCACAGAAGGGTCCATCCCCAGGGTCCTGGCACCCCACTCTAGGGGATTGGGGACACCCAAGCCCCACCGTAGGACTCAGCCTGCAGCCCACAGTAAATTGTACCATTTGGGGCACAACAGAGCATTCAGGTCAAGAGAATTGGGGCACCCCCTGAGAGCACCTTCTGGTAAACCCCGACCTTTGTGGGCCCTTCCGGATGAAGTCCCAAGGCTCACACTCACCTGCCCTTGTGCCCTCATCTCACTCGGCCTGGGAGTTCTCTGAGCACTGGTCAGTTCAGAACAATGAAAACGTAAAAATAATAAGACAACCTACTCAAAGGGAGAAGATATTTGCAAAGATCATATGCAATAAAGGGATAGTGTCCAAAACATATACAACTGATACTACTCGACCCCCAAAAAACAAATAATCCAGTTAAAAAATAGGCAGAAGACATGGACAGACATTTCTCCAAAGAAGAAATACAAATGGCCAGCAGTCCCGTGAAAAGATGTTCACCATCACCCATCATCAGGAAAATGTAAATCCAAAGGACAATGAGGTAATACCTCAAACCTGTCAGAATGGCTAACATCAAAAGCACAACAAAGAGCACTTGTTGGGAGGATGTGGATCAAGGGGAATCCTCGCGAACTGTGGGTGGGAATGCAAACTGTGGTGGCCACCGTGGAAAACAGTATGAAGGTTCCTCAAAAAATTAAATTTAGAACTATATTTAATATATATAAAATATAAATTATATTTAAAAATATAGAACCCTATGATCCAACAATCACACTACTCGTATTTACCCAAAGAATAGGAAAACAGTAACATAAAAGGATACGTGCACCCCTATGTTTCTTGCACCATTATTTACAATATCACAATATGGAAGCAACCCAAGTGTCTGTAGAAAAATTGACAAATGAGATGATAGATGTGTGTATTCACACACACACACACACACACACACACACACACAAACATACACACACAAACACACACCAATGGAGTATTACTCGGCTTGCAAAAGAATGAAACCTTGCCATTTGCAGCCACATGGATGGAGCTAGAGAGTATTATCCTAACTAACACCAGTCAGTCAGAGAAAGACAAATACCATACGATGTCACTCTAATGGGAAATTTAAAAAACAAACAAAAATAAATAACTAAAAGAGAAAAAGGAGACACAACAAAATAGAAACTCTTAACAATAGAGAACAAACGGATGGTTACCAGAGAGGAGGTGGATAGAGGGATGAGTGAAATAGATGAAGGGGATTAAGAGGACACTTTTCTTGATGACCACTGAGTAATATATAGAATTACTGAATCACTCTATTGTACACCTGAAATGAATGTAACACCGTATGTTAGCTCTACTGGAATTAAAATAAATTTTTAAAAAAGATTTTTCTGTCAGGAAGCTCTTTGAAAAAGCTTTTCCTGTGCAATGTACATAAGCCCTACTTGGGAGGATTCACTCTACAATAATTATTCACTCCATGCCTCAAATTCAGATTTCACTGAGTTCTTACCGTGGATCCCAGCCCACGGGAGCCATGGTCCTTTTCTGTCCAGGCTCAGCACCTATGCATTCAAGATTGGAAGTAGAGACACATGTCACTTCACAGTACAGAAAGCTATTATTGCTTCTGTTTCAGTGTGAGAGAGTCACAGACTTTGGGACAGATTTCAGAGCAGGTTTATTATGCATCCTGGATCTCTACTTTAATGTTCATTGCCTGGATCCATTTGACTAATAGGTTCCCTGTGGATGGGCTTGCTTCCAAGCACATACATGGAAGATGCAAAGGTGGGTGGGCTTGGTGCGGGACAGGAAGAAGATCAAAAACAGACAAGGGTCAGACCCCTACCCTGATCCAGGAACTGCTATGGGAGAGGGTACGGGAGGTAGAATCCATGCGAAAATCCAAGGTCACCAGCTAAACACAGGAGGCACAGGTCAAGGGATCTGGAGATGCAGGGGTTGAAGGCTGCTCTGAGCTACCTCTGGGAGGAAGGAAGGGAAGGAATGAGAAGGAGACACTACCTGCCCCTGGCCCATGCCAGCTGCCCACCGCTCCGACATGCATCAGTCTATGAGCTGACACAGCCTGGGCTCAGGAGTGGCTGGCTCGCGTCCCTCAATCCTCAGTGGGACAGCTGGCCCCAGGGCTCAGAGACATGCTGAGGGAGATGAGAGGGAAAGCTGCCCTGCCCAGGTCATCCCCTCCTTGAGCAGACAGCCCTTCAGAACTGCTTAAAAAAAACCCACTAACCGGTTGAAAGACATGCCATGGATGAACTAAGGCATAGAGATATGTAAAATAACATTCATTTTTAAGTTCAGAACTGTCATCTCAGGAAGTGGGGAGAGCTTCCCTAAGAAGACTGAGGGGAGGGCAGGCCATGCTAAAAAGGGAGACATGGCTCTCCTGATTGGGGACCTGCAGCCCCCTTCCAGGGCAGGGCATCATCCTCGAATCACACGAGATCCATGGAAGTGTTCCATCAGGGCCAGATGTTTGTCTCGAGAAGGCTACCCTGGCATCGGTCTGCACAGGGCACCAGGGATGAGGGCCAGATGGAGGATGGACAATACCCCGGAGTCCATGGGACAAGAGCAGAGGCACATGACCTTGAAGATGATGATGAAAAGCAGGAGGTGGCAGCATGGAGCCGGCCCGAAAGTACCATGGGAGCAGTGCCCACAGCTACACTGACTGGGTGCCTTCTGTGCCTGCTGTGGCTGACTTCAGTGTGCTCCAGACTAGTCCTGACCACAAGTCCAGGAAGTTCCCCCCCCCCGGCCTCCTCTTCACTTGCAGGTGCTAGGAATCACGGTCACAGACCCTGGTCAGCTTTCATGGAAACCAAGCAGTGGCTCCCCCGCATGCTGCACCTCTGGTGGTGGTCCAGTGCGACCCTCGTGCCTGGCCAGACACTGATGTCTACCTGTCTCCACACAAATCCACAGACAGGAGGGTGTCCCTGAATTCCACAGCACCTGATGAGACAGATCCACAGAACCCAACACCCAGTGGGTCACTCGGGACCTCACCTATGATCATGGAGCTCACCATACCCTATTTCTGTCACTTCCCACAGAAAGCCTGGTTCTGATCCCCCACAATACCATACATCCTGGTTGCTGACCTGGGGTCATACCATGAACCCATATTGCACCTTTCTTTAAGTGAAGGCTATGCCTACACCTCCTAGAAAATATTTCTAATGAAGTCCAAGTCCATCAGGTCTATGGTGTGAACGGTAGCACACAGCCTGCATGGTAGTAGTCAGTAATTCTATCAAGGGTTAACCCCACCCCTCATCTCACAAAACCTTCATCCATCCCCACTGAATTCATGGACTGCCCTCAGAAAACCCTCCAGTTAAACAAACCTTTCATGTGAATGCTCTCTTCACCTTCTGCTTCAAATCTTGTCCAACCACAATAATATGAAACTGGAAATCAGTCTCAAGAAAAAAATGGGACAGTCAAAAATAGGTGGAGATTTTTGGGGCCTGGGTGGCTCAGTCGTTAAGGATGTGCTTTCCACTCAGGTCTTGACCCCAGCATCCTAAGATCTAGCCCCAAATCAGGCTCCTTGCTCAGTGGGAAGCCGGCTTCTCCCTCTCCCAACCCTCTGCTTGCGTTCACTCTCTCGCTGTCTCACTCTCTGTCAGATACTTAAATAATCTTTAAAAAAATGTGGAGATTTAACAACATGCTACTGAACAACCAACAGTCAAAGAAGAAATCAAAAAAATTTTAGAAGTACCTTGACTCTGATGAAAAAGACAACCTACAAAAATTTATGGGATGCAGCAAAAGTAACTTTATGGGGGACATTCATAGAAATTCAAGTCTTCATCAATCCATGAGAATGCTCTCCAATAAACAACCTGATTTATGTGGTAAAGAATTGAGAAAAAAAAACAACAAACAAAGCCCCAAGTTAGTAGAAATAAGGAAATAACAAAAAGGAATGCATAAATAAATCCAATGGAGACTAAAGAGACAAAAAAAAAAAATGAACATGAGAGCGGCCTTTTTTGGAACGATAAACAAAACTGACAAACTTAGCTAGACTCACCAAGAAAGACAGAGGACTCGAATACAATCAGGAAAATAAGATAATGGATTCCTGTATCATATCAAAATCAAAAGAACTCTTCAACCTTGAGCACAACAACTTCTTGCAAGCCACGTCTCTAAAGGCAAAGGAAATAAAAGCAAAAATGAACTATTGGCACTTCATCAAGATAAAAAGCTTCTGCTTGGCAAAGCAAATGATCAAAAAACAAAAAGGCAACCTATGGAATCGAAGAAGATATCTGCAAATGATATTACAGATAACGGGCTGGTATTCAAGAGCTATAAAGAACTCCTCAAACTCGACACCCAAAAAATGGGCAGAAGACACAAAGAGATACTTCTCGAGAGAAGACATACAAATGGCCAACAGACACATGAAAAAATGCTCCACATCACTTGCCATCAGGCAAATACAAATCAAAACGACAATGAGATACCACCTTACACCAGTTAGAATGGTTAAAATTAACAAGGCAGGGGGCACCTGGGTGTCACAGCGGTTAAGCGTCTGCCATCGGCTCAGGGCGTGATCCTGGCATTATGGGAAATAGCCCGACATCAGGCTCCTCCGTTATGATCCTGCTTCTTCCTCTCCCACTCCCCCTGCTTGTGTTCCCTCTCTCGCTGGTTGTCTCTATCTCTGTGGAATAAATAAATAATATCTTGAAAAAAAATTAACAAGACAGAAATAAAAAAAGTCAGAGATGATATGAAGAAAGGGTAGCCCTCTTACACTACACGTGAGAATTCAAGCTGGTACAGCCACTTTTGAAAACAATATGGACGTTCCTCAAGATGTTAAACACAGAGTTATCCTACGACCCACCAATTACACTACTGGGTATTTACCCCATAGACACAGAGTAATGAAAAGAAGGGGCACCTGTATCCCAATGTTCATAGCAGCAATGTCCATAATAGCCAAACTGTGGAAGGAGCCAAGATGTCCTTCAGCAGATGAATGGACAAAGAAGATGTGGTTCATCTATACAATGGAATATTACTCAGTCATCAGAAAGGATGAATACCCACCATTAGCATCAACGTGGATGGATCAGGAGGGGATTATGTTAAGTGAAAATCAGTCAAGCAGAGAAAGACAATTATCATATGGTTTCACTAATATGTGGAATGGAAGGAATAGCATGGAGGACATTAGAAGAAGGAAGGGAAAAGTGAAGGGGGGGAATGAGAGGGGGATGAACCATGAGAGACTACTGACACTGGGAAACAAACTGAAGGTTGCAGAAAGGGCGGGGAAGGGGAATGGGTTATCCTGGTGATGGGTATTAAGGAGGGCACGTGTTGGGGCGCCTGGGTGGCACAGCAGTTAAGCGTCTGCCTTCGGCTCAGGGCGTGATCCCGGCATTATGGGATCGAGCCCCACAACAGTCTCCTCTGCTGTGAGCCTGCTTCATCCTCTCCCATTCCCCTTGCTTGTGTTCTCTCTCTCGCTAGCTGTCTCTATCTCTGTCAAATAAATAAGTAAATTCTTTAAAAAAAAAAAAAGGAGGGCACGTGTCATAATGAGCACTAGGTGTTATATGCAAACAATGAATCATGGAACACTACATCAAAAACAAATGAAGTACTCTAGGGTGACTAACATCATTTTAAAAAAAGAGAAAGATATGAAATCCATAAAGGAATACTGTCACTATTTGCAAAGGACATGAAATCCTCAAAGATTACACACACACACACAAAAATCTGTTAGAATAAAAAAATTCAAGAAAGCTGCAGGATATAAAGTCAATATACAGAGACCTGTTGTCTTTTTTTTCATATTTTATTTATTTATTTGAGAGGAAGAGAAAAAGCACGAGCAGGGGGAGTGTCAGAAAGAGGGAGAAGCAGACCCTCTCTAAGCGGGGAGCCCAACACGGGGCTCGATCCCAGAACTCTGGGATCATGACCTGAGCTGAAGGCAGACGCTTCACCTATGGGGCCACCCAGATGACCCAACTTCTTGCATTTCTGTATACTGATGACACACTTTCACAAAGAAATTAAAAAAGCAATGCCATTTACAATTGCATCAAAAAAAAAATCTAGGAATAAAAGTAACCAAAAATGAGAAAGACATAGTACACTCAACACATGGCAGAAAAGAAATGAAAAACATGTGTGTCGAGGGGGCAGGATGTATGGGTCAAAGAGTTGGAAGGCAACACAAACAAATGGAAGCTTATACCATGCTCCTTAACTGGAAGAGTTAATTATGTGAACATGTACATCATACCCAAAGCAATCGACAGATGTGATGAAATCCCTATCTGAATTCCAGTGGCATTATTCGAGCAAATAGAAAACAGTCCTCAAACTTGTATGGAATCACAAAAGGCCCCAAATACCCAAAGCAACCTGGAGAAAGAAAGGTGCAGTCAACACACTCCTGGATTTCAAGCTAGATTACAAAGCTGTTGTCATCAAAACAGGATGGAACTGGCATAAACACAGACACCAGGTCAGTGGAACAGAACAGAAAGCTCAGAAACTTACCCACACGTAGATGATCCTAACTTACGACACAGCAGCAGAAGATATACCATGAGGGAAGGACTGTCTCTTCAGTGAGCGGTAACAGGTTAACTGGACACTAAATGCAGAAGAATATAACTGGGTCACATTCTTACACCACACACAAAATTTTTAATGGATGAACGATTTGAACATAAGACCTGAATCCATAAACCTCCAAGAAGACACAGGTACTAAGTCTCTCGACATTAGTTTTGGCAAAGAGTCTTCAGATCGGACACCAAATGCAAAGGCAACAAAAGCAAAAATAAACAGTGGAACAACTTCAAACTGAAATCTTCCACAGGGCAAAAGAAACCAGCAAAAATTTAAAAGGCCACAGACCCAATAAGAAAAATATATCTGCGAATCATATGTGTGAGAAGAGCCTAATATGCAAAATACACACAGCACTCATACAAATCAAAACCAAAAAAAAAAAAAAAAAACTGTATAAAAAATGTGGGGAATATGTGAATAGGTACTTTCTAATGATGGCACACATGTGCCAACAGACAACGAAAGTTGTTCAACATCACTAAATATCGTCAGGGAAACATCAGTCAAACACACAATGGGCTATCCCCTCACAACTGTTGGAACAGCAATTGTCCCAGAGACAGACACCAGGTGGGGTCAAGGGTGTGCAGATGAGGAGACACTGTGCACTGTTGGTGGGAATGGAAATTGGTGCAGCCACTGTGACAAACGGTATGGAGGTTCCTGAAAAAATAAATACAACGACCCCATGACTCAGTAATGGCTCTACTGAGTATTGATTTGGAGAACACAAAAATACTGCCTCAAAAAGACAGATACACTCCCACATTCACTGCAGCATTATTCACAAGAACCAGACATGGAAACAGAGAATTTGGGGGCCTTATGCGAAGTAACTCAGACACAGAAAGACCAATACCAGATGCTCTCATGTACATTCCACGTGGAATAAACAAATACTAAACGCATAGATACTGAGAGCAGATTGGTAGGTGCCAGATTCGGGGGTGGGGTGGTAGAAACGGGTGAAGGTGGTCAAAGTCTCAATGTTTGAGTGAGAAAATCCGACAGTCATGAAATGTTCTGTCCAGCATGGAGACTAAAACTAACCCCACAGCATGGGGTATAGGTTTCCCTGCTCTTTGAAAGTACAGGGCTTCTGAGAAACCTTGCACAGCAGAAATGGTGTCAAGAAGGAATGGCCATTATTTTACATGGAACAATTAGACAGTGTCCTCAGACTCCAAAATTCCTTCTCTTTGGCTTTTCGTAGGCCTCAGCACACAAGTTTCTAACGGAGGCCCAGCATAAATGAAGATAAAGCACAGCAGAGGCTCACAGACACAATTCAAAGTGCTGGTGTCTGGATACAGAGAGCGGTCCCAGGGAAAGGAGCTGGTTGGGGTGCACACCGCCTCTGTCGTGCTTCTCCCCAAAACAGACGCTGAACGTGATTCTCACTTTTCACCTTTTTTCATAAGAGGGAAATCCTCTTCAGGTCTCTTCTTCTTACTGAAGATGGGTAATTACATAGTTCTTTCAAGAAAGCCCAGTGTCTTACTGTGAACGTTTAAAAAGTGGGGCATACTTGTACTTCAGCATTGCTGAGGGAGGAGATGTGAAAGGTTCTCCCAGACACAAACCTCAGCAGATCCACTGGGAAAGGCACCTTCCTCAGCATGCGGAACACGGACTAGCTCCTACCCCCAGAAACCCTCTCCTTCCCCTCGATCAGGACAACGCACAACAGCTGGGAGTTACCCCAATTTCTCCGTTCTCCTGCTCCTAATAGCTAACCCATCAGCAAATCCTGTGAGCTCCATCTTCAAAATGGACCCAGAATAGATCTAACCACTCCATCCAAGGCCACCTGTCTGGTCCACAGTGCCCGAGTTCCTGGAAAAGCTTCATCATTGCCCTGCCTTGCCATCTTCAACCCTCTGTCATCTGTTCTCAACACTGTAGCCAGGATGGCCCAGTGAAACAGGGTCTCACAGGGTTATAGCCCTGGAATGGCTTTCTGTCACCTCTCTGAGGTCATGTCCTAAGCTGTCTCCTGTGGCCACAAGGCCATCTTGCTGCTCCTGGACATACCTGAAATTCTCCTGCCCCAGAACCTTTGCACATGCTTTCCCTTCTGTTCAGATTGCTCTTGATGTGTTCTCACTCACCTTCGGAAAACTCTGAATTGGAGTGACAGGAACAGAAGATGAGGCTGTGTGTTGGGTGAGGCTGGTGGACCAGAAGAAGGTTCTCTGCCCGCTCTCTGCCTGTGCCTCCCTTGTCCTCAGCCAGGAACTTGCATGCAGCCCTCACCTGTCACAACTCTCACCCAGGAGACCCACAGCCACCCCTGGAGACCACCCTGCCGACACCCTGCTGCAGAATGAATTCAGCTCTCATCTGGGACCCCTGTCAGCTTTACTCAGACCTGGAACTCCCCCGTCTCCTGCAAAGCGCCCGGATTCCCCCTCTGCTTCCAAAATAACACTGGCACAAGGCTTTCATGAGAAAGCTATAACGCTAACTAATGAAAGGTTCAACCTACTTTCCCCTTCTGTTGCCTTTCCCTCCACCTTCTTTCCTACCTGTGCAAACTGTAACATATCAGTGGAACATGAACATGCTCTGAGACCTGAATCTTTCATTGCAGCTTTCTGAGGACTCCTTATGTGATAAGCAACTAGAGTATCCTACAACAGGGTGTTTTACAACTATCATCTATAGAATAGTACAGCCAAAATCACTACAATTTTACCTCACTCTTCATGAAGCAGAACACTTTTTCCTTTCTTCTTTTACTTAAATTCCAGTTAGTTCACATGCCATGGAATATGTGATTCAGGGGTAGGATTTAGTGATTCCTCACCTGCATACAGTACCCGATGCTCATCACAAGTGCCCTCCTTAATACCCCTCACCCATTTAACCCTTCCCCCCACGCCCCTGTCCTGCAGCAACACTCAAGTTGTTCTCCAAGGTTGAGTCTATTTCCTTGTTTGCCTCTCTCATCACCCCTCCACTCTGTTCATCTGTTTTCTTTCTGAAATTCCACAAGCGTGAGAGCATAGGATGTCTTTCCTCACTGATTTTGCTTAGCTTAATACACTCTAGGTCCCTCCACATCCTTGCAAATGGTAAGATTTCATTCTTTTTGAAGCTGGGTCATTTTCCATTGTATATATGTATCCCACATCTGCTTTATCCATTCATCAGTGCATGGAATTTGGGATTCTCTCCATAGTTTGGCTACTGTGGACATTGCTTCTATAAACATCATGGGGCATGGACCCACTTCGAATTTGCATTTTTGTATCCTTTGGGTAAATACCTAGGAGACCAATATCTGGATCATGGGGTTGTTCAATGTTTAACATTTTGAGGAACCCCCACACTGTTTCCCAGACTGGCTGCACCACTTTGCATTCCCACCACCAGGATGGGAGGGTTCAACTTTAAGCAGAACATTATCTGCCGGCAATTTCATAAGAGGAAACAAAACCTCTGGGAGATGCACCCAGGGTCAGGCAAGCAGAAGCAGACTTCACCCCAAGGCTCCTGACGCCAAGCCCCTTGAAGCCACCAGCATGCCACTATCCAAAAGAATTCCCAGACTCTCCTTCTGACTCCACCACCAAAGAAACTACACAGAGAATATGGCACCTCAAAATATCGAGATAATACATTTAGTAAAACTAGAAAGTCAAGATCAACTATTAAACAGGAACAAGCCGCTTTGGATAATTTTCAATTTTCCCTCCACCCTAATTTTAACTCTTCTGATGAATAAACTAATCAATGATGAAACATCACCTTTGTCAAATGACATCATCCAAGTCTGATACAGACTTTTCATCTGATACAGATGAAAAAAGCCACCTAACTCTAGATGCTGGCCACTCAACTATATCGTAGGCCCAATTGAATAAACACTGTTAGATGAAGGAACAAATTAGATGTTACAAACAGGCACAGAGTGAATCTCACCTTCCCTTTCTAATAAAAGAGGGTTCCTAGGAAAGAGATGGTCAAAATACATAGGTAAGCAATAAATGGACAGAGAAATTGGGATCCCCTGCAAATTTCTACCTGCAGGGAAACTAAGTAATTCTTGCACCAAACCCAGAATGCTGACAACTACATCAATTTTACTTTGTGGCTCAACTAGAGAAAAGAGAAAAGCCCAGGAGGTTTTGGGATAATGAGAGGTTTTACCTCCAGCCCTGACATAGTTAGGACATTTTGCCAAACATACCTGTGCTTTCTCTGAACACTGGCGTCCCGTGACAAGCTGCCTCTCTGACTCCAATGCTGACGTTCAAAACCTCGGGTGTCTTGGTGTCAGAGCAGAGAAGTGCTGTCAGCTGGGGAGAAGAAGGCACCTCCGACCTAAAGCCTGCACACCTGCTTCGGTTTCTGGGCAAAGGGGCAACACATACTTGTTGTTTAGCAGTAATTATCTTCATTCTCAATAGACCAATGACCTTGCCTTTTATGGAAAGCAGACTTACTCTTCTAAAGTAACCCTCAATTCATCTATTCCCAATGCAACTAGAGTGTTGTCTGGTTTATCCCCGCCTCCGGGCCCCCACCTGGAGGATTTTCCTGCATGATTCTAATAGCCAATTACGACTAACCCTGGGGCACACAGGGCATAATGCTGAAGTTGGGGGACGGCTCTGGGGCTTGCAACTGCCACACCTGTGCCTGGGGGACCAGGGCACACCCTGCTGAACTCGGGGTACTGCTCAAGATGCATCACCTGCACTGTGTCAGAGAACTGAACGTGGGGATTGTGTAAGGTCCTTACCCGCACTCTTCCAGGGGAACAGGGGAACCTTGAAATTCTGCAACCCATCCCACAAAAGCTCATGTGAGTGGGCGCCCTGGAGTTCACGGGTATGGGGAATAAGGTCAGTTGAGGACATGGGGCAGAAGAGACTTTAAAGGAAAATGAAAACTCAGCTGAGTCCCCACAATGAACCCTCTCCATGTGCCCTTCCAGAACCCTGCCTCCCACCTGGGGCGCACCCTACCCGGGACCCCCACCCCAGTGCACACTGCTCACTCACCAGCAAGGATCTCCACAGGGAAACTCTCTCTCTCTCTCAGTGCCCCTTCTTCTGCCCCAAGTCTGCAACCCACTGCAAATCTGGGACTGCCCACAGAGACTTAGCTCCACCTCCAAGCGGTGAATGGTTGGGGAGGGTGGTACCTGAGCCCCTTGGATGCTGGGCAACCCACCCTCAAGCCCCTGGAACCCTGAAAGTGCAGGGGGCCCAAGAGGCGCCTCCTCTACCCAACACCCGGCACAGGCATGGGTGGGGTCGTTGGCCGGGGCCCCCACACGCACCTGGCCCCTTCCAGGGACCCCTCTAGCTGCAGACCACCCTCAGAGTCCTGCCCCTTCCCTTTCTGCACCAGCCCTCCCTGCTGGGGTGTGCCTGGTTCTGGGCAAGGTCAGTGGCTCTCAGACCCTCCAAGACTTGGGCTTTAGGAAATGCAATGATTTCATGCATTTTCAGTATGTACATGTCAGTATGACTTTAATCTTATGCGAGCCAAAGAGGTTCTTTATTTTTTCTTATCTTCATGTTGGCATTTTTTGTTATTGTTTTCTTCTCGAAGCAGATGTACAACATGTGCTTGGGGCAGAAATAGGGCCCATGCTTTCAGGTTTTACCCAGTCATTTTGAGCTGGGTAAAATGTTAAAGGATAGCTTCCATGGGAGCCCAGGATCAGGGCCCACAGATGATATAAGATAAAAATTCCTTTTATCATTATAATTACTCCTAAATGGCGGAATTTGAGACAAAAGCACCTTTCACAAGAGTACCAAGAAATCAAAATGATGCCCACGGAACGCTACCAGATCCATGGTCAGCACAGGTAACAGAAGTGTTCACAGTCTCTGGACTCCTGCCCTTCTCCTGCCCAAATCTCTGAAGCACACAGACCACTTAAAATCAGAATTCTAGAACTGCTAGACACCTTAGAGATGTCTGGCACCATTCCCTTGGACTGCAGAATAAAACACAGTAGCTTGTTGTCACAAACTAATTTCAACATGAAGTGCCCCCTGGATGCCCTAAGTTCTTTCTCTGCAAATGTTGACTAATGTAAGTCACAGTCATACCATTTAAAAACTACAATGGCTGGGAAGTCATCGTACGTAAGGGAATATTTTAGCCATTTTTATAAGCATTGTCTCACGTTGTAGAAGAGGTTGAGCTGAGTTTTTTTAAATACTATTTCAGGTACAAGAGAGGAGTTAAGATGGCAGAGGAGTAGGGGACCCCTTTTTCAGCAGGTCCCCTGAGTTGAGCTGGATAGGTACCAGACAAGCCTACACAACCATGGAATCAGCCTGAGAGGCAGGAAGATACATGTGGATCTCTACAAATGAACATCTCCAGTGCTGAGTATTGAGGTATGAAGCGGGGAGCCTTGAAACCGGGCACAGATATCAGAAGATAAACGGAAGGGGGGGAGCCACCGTGTTCTGGTGCGAAGCAGCAGCCACCTGCACCAGGGAGCGGGCGACTCATGGATGGCACACGGGAGAGAGCGGACTGAGACCGGTGAGCCCAGAGCACGCGCCACCAGTCTTCTCCTGGAACACCGGAATCCCGGGGTGCTCACCAGGCATAGACTGAGACCAGGAGACCTGGGAGTCCGCGGGGCGCCTGGGGGCTGGCAGGCCACCTGCACGGGGAAGCTGGCCGACTCACGGTAGGCACCTGCGAAACAGCAGACTGAGACCCGGAACCGGGTGCATGAGCCATCAGGCTTCTCATGGAACTCTGTAATCCCAGTGTGCTCAGGGGATCCAGACTGAGACCAGGAGCTTCCAGAGCGCGCTCAGGGCTTCTGGCGGCTGGCAGCATTAGAAACACGAAGGACAGAGATGCGCTAGCCCCGGAATTGAGGCCAGGGACAACAGGTGTGGGGCGCACATCCCAGGACACTACAGGGTTGAGCATCACCAACAGTAATTGAGTTAAAGTGGCCACAACAAGGGTGGAGAACAGGCCGCATTCCCTCTGTTCTGTGACAATTCAGCCTCTGCTGCTCTGACTCTCAGAAGAGGCAAGCAGATCACCCGAGAAAGCCGCCAGGGAACAAAAGCCTGGAAATACTGGCCCACAGCGAGCCCACCCCCATTCCCCCTTGCAGGGGACACGGAAAATCTACCCAAACAGGGTTGCCTGAGTATGGGCATGGCAAAATACAAACTCTTAACAATAGAGAACAAATGGATGGTTACCAGAGAGGAGGTGGATAGAGGGATGAGTGAAATAGATGAAGCGGATTAAGAGGACACTTTTCTTGATGACCACTGAGTAATATATAGAATTACTGAATCACTCTATTCTAGACCTGAAACTAATGTAACACTGTATGTTAGCTCTACTGGAATTAAAATAAATTTTTAAAGAAGATTTTTCTTTCAGGAAGCTCTTTGAAAAAGCTGTTCCTGTGCACTGTGCATAAGCCCTACTTGGGAGGATTCATTCTACAATAATTATTTACTCTATGCCTCGAATTCAGATTTCACTGAGTTCTTACTGTGGATCGCAGCCCACAGGAGCCATGGTCCTTTTCTGTCCAGGCTCAGCACCTATGCATTCAAGATTGGAAGTAGAGACACATGTCACTTCACAGTCCAGAAAGCTATTATTGTTTCTGTTTCATTGTAAGAGAGTCACAGATTTTGGGACAGGTTTCAGAGCAGGTTTACTATGGATCCTGGATCTTTACTTCAATGTTCATTACCTGGATCCATTTGGCTAATAGGTTCCCTGTGGATGGGCTTGCTTCCAAGCGCATACATGGAAGATGCAAAGGTTGGTGCGCTTGGTGCGGGACAGGAAGAAGATCAAAAACAGACAAGGGTCCGACCCCTCCCCTGATCCAGGTACTGCTACAGGAGAGGGTACGGGAGGTAGAATCCATGCGAAACTCCAAGGTCACCAGCTAAACACAGGAGGCACAGGTCAAGGGATCTGGAGATGCAGGGGTTGAAGGCTGCTCTGAGCTACCTCTGGGAGGAAGGGAGGGAAGGAATGAGGAGACACTGCCTGCCCCTGGCCCATGCCAGCTGCCCAATGCTCCGACACACATCAGTCTACACAACTGACACAGCCTGGGCTCAGGATGGGCTGGCTCGGGTCCCTCAATCCTTAGTGGGACAGCTGGCCCCAGGGCTCAGAGACATGCTGAGGGAGATGAGAGGGAAAGCTGCCCCACCCAGGTCACCCCTCCATGAGCAGACAGCCCTTCAGAACTGCTAAAAAAAAAAAAACAGGGGCGCCTGAGTGGCACAGCGGTTAAGCACCTGCCTTCGGCTCAGGGCATGATCCCGGCATTCTGGGATCAAGCCCCACATCAGGCTCCTCTGCTATGAGCCTGCTTCTTCCTCTCCCACTCCTCCTGCTTGTGTTCCCTCTCTCGCTGGCTGTCTCTATCTCTGTCAAATAAATAAATAAAATCTTAAAAAAAAAAACACTAAAGGGGTTGAAAGACATGCCATGGATGAACTAAGGCATAGAGATATGTAAAATAACATTCATTTTTAAGTTCAGAGCTGTCCGCTCAGAAAGTGGGGAGTGCTTCCCTGAAAAAGACTGAGGGGCTGGTAGGCCATGCTGAAAAGGGAGACATGGCTCTCCTGATTGGGGACCTGCAGCCCCCTTCCAGGGCAGGGCATCATCCTTGCATCACACGAGATCCATGGAAGTGTTCCATCAGGACCAGATGTTTGTCTCGAGAAGGCTACCCTGGCATCGGACTGCACAGGGCACCAGGGACGAGGGACAGATGGAGGACAGACAATACCCCAGACCCTGGGGCAAGAGCAGAGGCACATGACCTTGAAGATGATGATGAAAAGCAGGAGGTGGCAGCATGGAGCCGGCCCAAGTGCCATGGGAGCAGTGCCCACAGCTACACTGACTGGGTGCCTTCTGTGCCCGGTGTGGCTGACTTCAGTGGGCTCCAGACTAGTCCTGACCACAAGTCTAGGAAGTGTGCACCACCCCCGGGCTCCTCTCCCCTTGCAGCTGCTAGGAATCACGGTCACAGACCCTGGTCAGCTTTCGTGGAAACCAAGCAGTGGCTCCCCCGCACGCTGCACCTCTGGTGGTGGTCCAGTGCGACCCTCGTGCCTGGCCAGACACTGATGTCTACCTGTCTCCACACAAATCCACAGACAGGAGGGTGTCCCTGAATTCCACAGCACCTGATGAGACAGATCCACAGAACCCAACACCCAGTGGGTCACTGGGGACCTCACCTATGGTCATGGAGCTCACCATACCCTGTTTCTGTCACTTCCCACAGAAAGCCTGGTTCTGATCCTCCACAATACCATATATCCTGGTTGCTGACCTGGGGTCATGCCATGAACTCACATGGCACCTTTCTTTTAGAGATGGCTATGCCTACACCTCCTAGAAAATATTTCTAATGAAGTACAAGTCCATGAGGACTACGGTGTGAACCGTAGCACACACCCTGCATGATAGGAGTCAGTAATTCTAACAAGGGTTAACTCCACCCCCTGTCTCATTTAACCTTCCTCCGACCCCACGGAACTCATGGTCTGCCCTCAGAAAACCCTCCAGGAAACAAACCTTTCATCTGAATGCTCTCTTCACCTTCTGCTTCAAATCTTGTCCAACCACAATGATATGAAACTAGAAATCAGTCTCAAGAAAAAAATGGGACAGTCAAAAATAGGTGGAGATTGGGGCCCTGGGTGGCTCAGTCGTTAAGGTTCTGCCTTCAGCTCAGGTCTTGATCCCAGCATCCTGGGATCTAGCCCCGTATCAGGCTCCTTGCTCAGTGGGAAGCCTGCTTCTCCCTCTCCCAACCCCCTGCTTGCAATCCTTCTCTCCCTGTCTCACTCTCTGTCAGATACTTAAATAATATTTAAAAAATATGTGGAGATTTGACAACATGCTACTGAACAACCAAGAGTCAAAGAAGAAATAAAAAAAATTTTAGAAGTACCTGGTCAATGACCAAAAAACAACCTACAAAAACATGGGATGCAGCAAAAGTAACTCTATGGGGGACGTTCATTGAAATTCAAGACTTCATCAATCCATGAGAATTCTCACCAATAAACACCCTGATTTATGTGGTAAAGAAGTAGAAAATAAAACAACAAACAAAGCCCCCAATTAGTAGAAATAAGGAAATAACAAAAAGGAATGCATAAATAAATCCAACAGAGACTAAAAAGACAAAAAAAAAAACAATGAAAATGAGAGCCGCCTTTTTTGGAAAGATAAACAAAACTGACAAACTTAGCTAGACGTACCAATAAAGACAGAGGACTCAAATACAATCAGGAAAGAAAGATAATGGAATCCTGTCTCATATCAAAGTCAAAAGAACTCTTCAAACTTGGACACAACAACTTCTTTCAAGGCACGTATCTAAAGGCAAAGGAAATAAAAGCAAAAATGAACTATTGGCACTTCATCAAGATAAAAAGCTTCTGCATGGCAAAGCAAACGATCAACAAAACAAAAAGGCAACCTATGGAATCGAAGAGGATATCTGCAAATGATATTACAGATAAAGGGCTGGTATCCAAGATCTATAAAGAACTCCTCAAACTCGACATCCAAAAAATGGGCAGAAGACACAAGGAGATACTTCTCCAGAGAAGACATACAAATGGCCAACAGACACATGAAAAAATGCTCCACATCATTTGCCATCAGGCAAATACAAATCACAATGACAATGAGATACCACCTTACACCAGTTAGAATGGTTAAAATTAACAAGGCAGGGGGCACCTGGGTGGCACAGAGGTTAAGCTTCTGACTTCGTCTCAGGGCGTGATCCTGGCATTATGGGATTGAGCCCGACATCAGGCTCCTCCGCTATGAGCCAGGATCTTCCTCTTCCACTCCCCCTGTTTGTGTTCCCTCTCTTGCTGGTTGTCTCTATCTCTGTGGAATAAATAAATAAAATCTTGGGAAAAAATTAACAAGACAGGAAATAAAAGAAAGTCAGGATGTGGAGAAAGGGGAGCCCTCTTACACTACTCGTGAGAATTCAATCTGGTACAGCCACTCTGAAAACAATATGGAGGTTCCTCAAGACGTTAAACACAGAGCTACCCTACAACCCACGAATTGCACTACTGGGTATTTACCCCATAGACACAGAGTAGTGAAAAGAAGGGGCACCTGTATCCCAATGTTCATAGCAGCAATGTCCATAATAGCCAAACTGTGGAAGGAGCCAAGATGTCCTTCAGCAGATGAATGGACAAAGAAGATGTGGTTCATCTATACAATGGAATATTACTCAGTCATCAGAAAGGATGAATACCTACCATTTGCACCAACGTGGATGGACCAGGAGGGGATTATGCTAAGTGAAATTAAGTCAAGCAGAGAAAGACAATTATCATATGGTTTCACTCCTATGTGGAATGGAAGGAATAGCATGGAGGACATTAGGAGAAGGAAGGGAAAAGTGAAGTGGGGGAATGAGAGGGGGAGATGAACCATGAGAGAATATTGACACTGGGAAACAAACTGAAGGTTACAGAAAGGGAGGGGTAGGGGAATGGGTTATGCTGGTGATGGGTATTAAGGAAGGCACGTGTCATGATGAGCACTAGGTGTTATATGCAAACAATGAATCATGGAACACTACATCAAAAACAAATGAAGTACTGTAGGGTGACTAACATCATTTTAAAAAAAGAGAAAGATAGGGGCGCCTGGGTGGCACAGCGGTTAATCGTCTGCCTTCGGCTCAGGGCGTGATCCCGGCATTACGGGATCGAGTCCCACATCAGGCTCTTCCACTAGGAGCCTGCTTCTTCCTCTCCCACTCCCCCTGCTTGTGTTCCCTCTCTCGCTGGCTGTCTTTCTCTGTCGAATAAATAAATAAAATCTTTAAAAAAAAATAAAAAAAGAGAAAGATATGAAATCCATACAGGAAAACTGTCACTATTTGCAAATGACATGAAATCCCGAAAGATTCCACAAGAAAAAAAAAAACTGTTAGAATGAACAAATTCAAGAAAGCTGCAGGATATAAAGTCAATATAGTGACCTGTTGTCTTTATTTTTTTTCATATTTTATATATTTATTTGACAGGAAGAGAAAAACCACGAGCAGGGGGAGTGTCAGAAAGAAGGAGAAGCAGACCCTCGCTAAGTGGGGAACCCACACGGGGCTCGATCCCAGAACTCTGGGTTCATGACCAGAGCTGAAGGCAGACGCTTCACCTATGGAGCCACCCAGATGACCAAATTTCTTGCATTTCTGTATACTGATGACACACTTTCGCAAAGTGAAATGAGAAAAGCAATGCCATTTAGTTCTTTCAAGTATGCCCAGTGTCTTACTGTGAACGTTGAAAAAGTGGGGGATACTTGTACTTGAGCATTGCTGAGGGAGGAGATGTGAAAGGTTCTCCCAGACACAAACCTCAGCAGATGCATCAGGAAAGGCACCTTCCTCAGCATGCAGAGCAAGGACTACCTCCTACCCCCGAGAAACCCTCTCCTTCCCCTCGATCAGGACAACCCACAACAGCTGGGAGTTACCCCAATTCCTCTGTTCTCCTGCTCCTAATACCTAACCCATCAGCAAATCCTGTGAGCTCCATCTTCAAAATGGACCCAGAATAGGTCTAACCACTCCATCCAAGGCCACCTGTCTGGTCCACAGTGCCTGAGTTCCTGGAAAACTTTTTTCATTGACCTGCATTTTCCGTCTTCAACCTCTGTCATCTGTTCTCAACACTGTAGCCAGGATGGCCCAGTGAAACAAGGTCTCATGGGCTTATAGCCCTGGAATGGCTTTCTGTCACCCTCTGTCACCTCTCTGAGCTCATATCCTAAGCTGTCTCCTGTGGCCACAGGGCCTTCTTGCTGCTCCTGGACATACCTCGAATTCTCCTGCCCCAGAGCCTTTGCACATGCTTTCCCTTCTGTTTCGAATGCTCTTGACGTGTTCTCACTCACCTTCGGAGAAGTCTGAATTGGAGTGACAGGGACAGAAGATGAGGCTGTGTGTGTTGGGTGAGGCTGGTGGCCCAGAAGAAGGCTCTCTACCAGCTCTCCGCCTGTGCCTCCCTTGTCCTCAGCCAGGAACTTGCACACAGCCCTCACCTGTCACAACTCTCACCCAGGAGACCCACAGCCACCCCTAAAGTCCAAACTGCCCACCCCCATCTGCAGAATGCATTCAGCTCTCCTCTGGGACCCCTGCCAGCTTTACCCAGACCTAGAACTCCCCCATCTCCTGCAAAGCTCCCGGATTCCTCCTCTTCTTCCAAAATCACACTGGCGCAAGGCTTTCATGAGAAAGCTATAATGCTAACTAAAGAAAGGTTCACACCAACTTTCTCCTTCTGTTGCCTTTTTCTCCACCTTCTTTCCTAACTGTGCAAACTGTAACATATCAGTGGAACATGAACATGCTCTGAGATCTGAATCTTTCATTGCAGCTTTCTGAGGACTCCTTATGTGATAAGAAACTAGAGTATCCTACAACAGGG
This sequence comes from Ursus arctos, assembly GCF_023065955.2. Lineage (NCBI taxonomy): Eukaryota > Metazoa > Chordata > Mammalia > Carnivora > Ursidae > Ursus > Ursus arctos. Next base: position 603,855 of record NW_026622986.1, read on the forward strand.
TGTTTTACAACTATCATCATTAGAATAGTACAGCCCAATTCACTACAATTTTACCTCACTCTTCATGAAGCAGAACACTTTTTCCTTTCTTCTCTTACTTAAATTCCAGTTAGTTCACATGCCATGGAATATGTGATTCAGGGGTAGGATTTAGTGATTCCTCACCTGCATACAGTACCCGGTGCTCATCACAAGTGCCCTCCTTAATACCCCTCACCCATTTAACTCTTCCCCCCATGCCCCTGTCCTGCAGCAACACTCAGTTTGTTCTCCAAGGTTGGGTATATTTCCTTGTTTGCCTCTCTCATCACCCCTCCACTCTGTTCATCTGTTTTCTTTCTGAAATTCCACAAGCGTGAGAGCATAGGATATTTGTCTTTCCTCAATGATTTTGCTTAGCTTAATACACTCTAGGTCCATCCACATCCTCGCAAATGGTAAGATTCCTTTCTTTTTGAAGCTGGGTCATATTCCATTATATATATTTATCCCACATCTGCTTTATCCATTCATCAGTGCATGGACGTTGGGATTGTCTCCATAGTTTGGCTACTGTGGACATTGCTGCTATAAACATCATGGTGCATGGACCCCCTTCGAATCTGCATTTTTGTATCCTTTGGGTGATATCTAGGAGAGCAATTTCGGATCATGTGGTTGTTCAATGTTTAACTTTTTGAGGAACCCCCACACTGTTTCCCAGACTGGCTGCACCACTTTGCATTCCCACCAACATGATGGGAGGGTTCCCCTTTAAGCAGAACATTATCTGTCGCAATTTCATAAGAGGAAACAAAACCTCTGTGAGATGCACCCAGGGTCAGGCAAGCAGTTGCAGACTTCACCCCAAGGTACCTGAAGCCAAGCCCCTTGACGCCACCAGCATGCCACTATCCAAAAGAATTCCCAGACTCTCCTTCTGACTCCACCACCAAAGAAACTACAGAGAGAATATGGCACCTCAAAATATCGAGATAATACATTTAGTAAAACTAGAAAGTCAAGCTCAACTTTTGAAAAGGAACAGGCCGCTTGGGATAATTTTCAATTTTCCCTCCACCCTAATTTTAACTCTTCTGATGAATAAACTAATCAGTGATGAAACATCACCTTTGTCAAATGACATCATCCAAGTCTGTATCAGATGAAAAAAAGCCACCTAACTCTAGATGCTGGCCACTCAACCATATCTTAGGCCCAATAGAATAAACACTGTTAGATGAAGGAACAAATTAGATGTTACAAACAGGCACAGAGTGAATCCCACCTTCCCTTTCTAATAAAAGAGTGTTCCTAGGAAAGAGATGGTCAAAATACATTTGTAAGCAATAAATGGACAGAGAAATTTTTTTCCCATGCCACGTTCTACCAGCAGGGAAACTAAGTAATTCTTGCACCAAACCCAGAATGCTGGAAGCTACTTCAATTTTACTTTGATGCTCAACTAGAGAAAAGAGAAAAGCCCAGGAGGTTTTGGGATAATGAGAGGTTTTACCTCCAGCCCTGAAATAGATAGGACATTTTGCCAAACATACCTGTGCTTTCTCTGAACACTGGCGTCCTGTGACAAGCTGCCTCGCTGACTCCGATGCTGACGTTCAAAACCTCGGGTGTCTTGGAGCCAGAGCAGAGAAGTGTGGTCAACTGGGGACAAGAAGGCACCTCTGACCTAAAGCCTGCACACCTGCTTCGGTTTCTGGGCAAAGGGGCAACACATACTTGTTGTTTAGCAGTAATTTTCTTCATTCTCAATAGACCAATGACCTTGCCTTTTCTGGAAAGCGGAATAACTCTTCTAAAGTAACCCTCAATTCCTCTATTCCCAATGCAACTAGAGTGGAACATTTATTTCTCACTTAAATAGAAAACACTGTTATTGTTGACATTGCATGAATTAACTTTTAAAAACATTTTAGAGAGAAGGGAAGAGACCTTTATTCAAACCCAAGTCAGGACAGCTGCCTGGGAGACACAATCTTCACCAAGAAGGGAGTGCTCCGGGGAAGGAACATTTGGGGCAGGCTTATATATTTTTTTCTCTTTTGCTTTACGTACAGAGTTACACAACAAATGATGATCTTCTTACATTCCAGTAAGTGAGACTCTTTCTTATGTTTTCAGTATGTACATGTCAGTATGATTTTAATCTTATGGGAGCCAAAGAGGTTCTTTATTTTTTCTTATCTTTATGTTGGCATTTTTGGTTATTGTTTTCTTCTCGAAGCAGATGTACAACATGTGCTTGGGGCAGAAACAGGGCCCATGCTTTGAGGTTTTGCCCAGTCATTTTGAGCCGGGTAAAATGTTAAAGGATAGCTTCCCTGGGAGCCCAGGATCAGGGCCCACAGATGATATAAGATAAAACTTACTTTTATCATTATAATTACTCTTAAATGGAGGAATTTGATACAAAAGCACCTTTCACAAGAGTACCAAGAAATCAAAATCATGCCCACAGAAGGCTACCTGATCCAAGGTCAGCACAGGTAACAGAAGTGTTCACAGTCTCTGGACTCCTGCCCTTCTCTTGCCCAAATCTCTGAAGAACACAGAACACTTAAAATCAGAATTGTAGAACTGCTAGACACCTTAGAGATGTCTGGCACCATTCCCTTGGACTGCAGAATAAAACACAGTAGCTCGTTGTCACAAACTAATTTCAACATGAAGTGCCCCCTGGATGCACTAAGTTCTTTCTCTGCAAATGTTGACTAATTTAAGTCACAGTCATACCATATAAAAACTACGATGGCTGGGAAGTCATCGTAGGTAAGGCAATATTTTAGCCATGTTTATAAGCAATGTCTCACTTTGTAGAAGATGCTGAGCTGAGTGTTTTTAAATACTATTTCAGACCTGTTTTACAGCACCCTCTGAACATACCAGAGCCTGAATCGACTAAAAAAGATAGTTGGTTTCAGTAACTTTAATACCAGGAAAATATTATACTGTCTCTTATTCCTAAGGATCGTTCAGTATCTTACCCAGAGGTCCTCCACGGAGATAATGATTATAATGATCACCATGGGCAGAGGTGAAAAGGCCCGCTGAATTCATTCCATTTGTCCACATGAGAAGAAAATCCTGATACTTGATAGTTTTCCAGATCGAGAAGACCAGAGATAAGAGGGAAATAGTACCCTGTATGGAACAACAAAGGATTTGGAGTCAATTTGGGGATCCCACTTAGGTTTCTGACACTAAAATCCTCTGTGACTCATATCATCTGAGTCCCTGTCTAAGCACCTGAAAATGTGCCTAAAAATATCTACACCCTAATTGAGAGGTTTAAGAGGCAGAATGCTACAAAGAGCCAGTATGATGTCTCTCAAGAACAGGTGCTCAGGAAGCCGTAATTGCTACTGGGTCTATTTCTTTTCCAGAAAAAAGTACACGTGTTGAATCCATATTTCTCATAGATGACTCACCAGATGATATTCAAATTGAAGGAAGGCCAAGAAGTCGCTCTTGTGTCATATTTCACTCAGAAATCATGTTGTTGGACTGGTGAGGACGATACGATAGCAACGTCATCACTAAGAGTGGGGAGCTTCTAATTTCCATACGGCCATGTTGACTCCCTTAGCTCAGAGCCACCAGAAAGGGCAGCTGGGGAGTTGGCACCGTCATCACTATGAGTGGGGAGCTTCCGATTTCCATATGGCCATGTTGACCCTCTTAGCTCAGGGCCACCAGAAAGCACAGCTGAGGGGGACCACAGGCCAAGGCTGCCAGGTGTGGCTGGGGCAGGCAGAACTCTGACTTAAGGCTCAACTCCTGTCTTGGTTATTATAATGCTCTTCACAAAGAAAGTGCCATTGTGTGTGAGCCCTCATGTAGAAAAGGTTCAAAATTTCCATTGAGATTTCTTCTCTGACCTTTAGGATATGTAGCAAAGTTCCATTTAATTTTAAACATTGAAGGACTTCCTGGTTTTCTTTTCGCTATGACTGTGGCTCAATTCTCCTGTGGTCTAAGAATAGAATCTAGTTATTTTCAGGGTTTAACATTTGTAGCCTTGATTCGTGGCCCCACCTATCATCTATTTGGGTAAAGAGTCTATGACCACTTGAAAATAATGTATTCTGCACTTATTATGGAATGTTCCCTATATGTCAAATAGGTCACTTTTGTTACCAATGTTTTGTCTGCTTTTTCTGTCAGATATTGAGAAAGGCATATTAAAATCTTCAAACAATGCTGCTCTATTCAACGTGGCATCAGAGAATCTACCAGTGTTAGAAGGCAAGAGAAACAAAAAGTATAAGAATTGAGGGGATAATTGTGACTATTCACAGATAATACGATTGTGTATATAGAAAATCCAAAACAGTCTATAGATACCCTATTAGAATTAAAAATGCAATTTATAATAATAATAATAATAATAATAATAATAATAAAAGAGGTTTCCTAGAAAACAGATGGTCAAAATACATTTGTAAGCAATAAATGGACAGAGAAATTGGATTGTAGCTTCCCATTGGACAGTTTCTGAAAGAAAACGTAGAACCTGTCAATCTTGGGGTAGGACATTAGGGTGCAATAACCATTTAAAAGAATTCAGTGGGACTTCATAAAAATGTGACATTTCTCCTTATCTTATGACCATAAGAAAATGAAAAAGTGAACCACAGGCTGGGAAGTAAAGATTTGCAATACACACACTGACAAAGACTTGTCAAGAAAGAATTCCTGCTCATCAACCATAGAAAGTCTATTTATAAATGAATACTTCACAAAAGATTGACTGATGGCCAATAGGAACTGGAAAGGGTGCTCTACAGTATTATTTTCAGGAACAGCAAGGCCTTTCCTAAAATGAAAACATACACACAAACCAGTATTCCCTAGATGGATGACGTCCTTATTTCTGAGGACAGCTTGAAGAACAGACTAGCATCAAAGTAAAGTGATGGAATTCCTGACACTCAGAGGATGGACAATTGACCTCAAACTACAGTACAATTTCTAGGCATCATTCGGTCCTCTGAAGGCAGACAACTACCACACCCCTTCCTACACCACACAGGTTGCTTCCCAACACCTACCATAAAAGACGAAGATGAGAAACAGATAGGACTAGTAGGAAATAGCAAAAATCACATGTGGGGATTATTCTGAAACACACTGATCACATAACTAGTGTAAGAAAGTGTAGGGAACTGACAAGGACAGAGACTCAAGAGGTACTTCTTTGGGAAATGCTGTCTGAAATCGTCACACGTTGGTACCAGTTAATGAGGGCTCTGAGCATACCTAGGGTTTGCTCACAAGGGTCTGCAACACCATCGCTGAGGACTGAAACTCTTCAAGACCTTAAGCTTGCCTGACTGATTATTGGCCTAAGACATTGCCATGTTCTGAAAACAGATACCAACTACTTGAAAGGTTCACCTGGGCTCTCTCGGAGACCCTACAAGAAGCTGAACCATTCACTGAAAATCAATTACACACACACACACACACACACACACACACACACACACACCTACACACACACACACACACACCTGTCATTTCACCAATTACTTAAACATTCAAGGTTCTTCCTACCTTTTCTTTTTCACATTGATATTTATACTCACATGAAATGTCATCATTTCTAATAAACACTGATGTCAAAATAGAGATCCATTGACACAATATTTACAATATGGAACTTCCCTGCTGTCATTTTCAATATAGCGTTTTTTAAAGTTCATACATATTTTAGGTTTTTGGTAACTTATACAGGAGAAGATCAGCACTGAAAAACTCTGAATACTGACAATGAGTTTTAAGCCTAGAGAACAAAAATTGTCCAATTTCATAGATAATAAGGAACCAAAGGGAAAGCATGGAAGCTGTAGTCGAATAATTTTACACATGTGCATCCTCTATTATTCTACTACTGAGGGGCGTGTTTTATTACCACTATGCATGCATCAATTGTCTTCCACGTGCACCTGCACAGGTATAATGAATTACTACAGTAGAATGAAATGTCTGGGAACTACTTGGCGGCATCTATAATGAACAATGAAATATCGATCTTATATTTGGTGAACTTCCACTGTCTGTCCCTTTAGACAATGGACCCTATACAGAAGGGGGAATGAACCACGAGAGACTATGGACTCTGAGAAACAAACTGAGGGCTTCAGAGGGGAGAAGGGTGGGGATTGGGATGGGCCAGTGATGGGTATTAAGGAAGGTACATGTTGCATGGAGCACTGGGTGTTACATGCAAATAATGATTCCCAGAACACTACATCAAAAACTAAGGAAATACTGTATAGTGACTAACATATCATAATAAAAAATTATTATTAGAAAGAAATTAACGGTAAAAAAAAATACAGCTTTTCTGTTTCAGGAACAATCACAATTGAGAAAAAACTAACTTCCAATCCCTAAAGCAAAACACAGACCAAGTTCCATTTCACTCCCCTTTATTCACATTCTCTGTGGGTTCTAAGCTATTTCCCTACCTCCTTTCCTGCTGAACAGGGAGCCTGGGCTCAATCCCAGAACCCTGGGATCATAACCTGAGCTAAAGGCACATGCTTAACTGGATGAGTCAGCCAGGAGCCCCAGCCATGTTTTTCTTAAGAAAAAGTACACTTTCTCACAATGCCTTCACATGACTTCACATGGTACCAGAGATCTGCATTTGCCTCTAGGAGGTTGCAGATGAAGGCAATTGCAAACTCTCCCAGTGGTTTATCAAATACAATGACCTGCCTGGTGACAGTGAAACTCTTATGAGCCCACGAGAGGGTGCTGTGACACTCAGCTGTGGCTGGGCTGGCACAGAGAACCAAATCCATTTCCGTGCCTGATGTCTGTGAGGAACAGATGCCCCCACTGTGAATGAGACCCTGTCACTAAGCTGTCCAGAGATGGCCATCCTCACGGAGGATGAGGATAAAGGACAATGCCCGAGGAGACCTCATCTGTCTCTTTTATCTTTTCATATTTTTGACAGTGGACAAATCACTGCCTAGGAGTCCCCAACTACCTTAGTCTCATCTGTGAATGGCCAAGAGGTTTTACAAAACACTCAAGATTTTGACCTCACAAATGCCCACAACCACTTACCATAGGGATTCAACATTAAGCAAAGATACTGTTGGTTGGAAGAGAGTTCCTGCCCACTGTTGTTTCTCACTTATATGCTCATCTTCCTTGCCTCATGGTAACATAACTACCTTGATTCCTGCTTCCGTCTTCAGGAAGGCTGAGGTGACTTGAAGGGCATTACCCTGACATCGTTCTTTCTTAGCAATAAGATGTGGACATTTCCCTAGTCCTACACACCCAAAGTTGAATCGGAGTCTGGATTGAGGAGGCTGATGAGAGTTGAAGGTGTTTTTCTGTACACGGTGGTTTATTACCATTAAGGATGGGTCAGAATCCTCAAAATTCCAGAACCTTTTCATTAATGCTTCCTACTTGTGAAAGATGATGTACATTGGTCTTTCCCTGTATAGTGTGGTGACTCAGAGAAAAGTGCTTAGCCCTTTCGTCAGACTTCCACGACCACTTTGGAGCTGGCTTCCGTATTCACAAAGGATGATGTTAGGGCTAAGAGGGTTCCTGTACACTGTTATTTCTTACAGATAAGTGAATGGCATTTTTGTTACATTGCCAGAACCACTTAGCGCCGGGCTTGCCGGCCTCCTGGGGACGAACCCTAACCCTAGGTCGGCCCCCGAAGGGGCCCCTCCCAAGTTGCCTGAAGCGGCTTGCCAGGGATTGGGGACCCCTAAGTCCCAGCGCTGGATGCACCCTGCTGCCCCGCCGCCACATGGGGTGTTAGGGGCATCGGCAGTCCTTCAGGGCAACAGAACGGGCAGGACCCTCCGAGCCACCTGCGACCTTCGAAGGTACCCCGAGCCAAAGCCAAAATGCTCTGGCCCACGCTCCCGCTCGCCAGCTACCTCACCTCGACCCACACCTCCATTCACCGCACATGGGCGGAAGGAGCCTGCCAGCCTCCTGGGGGCTAACCCTAAACCTAGGACGGCCCCCGAGGGGCCCACCCAAGGGGACTGGCGCCGTAACGCTGGGTATTATGGACCCCCGAGCCTCAGCGCCGGAGTCACCCTGCCGCCCCGCCGACACCCGGGCCGCTAGGGGTGCCGCTGGTCATTCAGGGCGGGAGAACGGGCAGGGCTTTCCGAGCCCCGGGCGAACATCCAAGGCCTCCTGCGCCAAAATGCTTGGGCCAACGCTACCACTCACCAGCGCCCTCACGTCGGCCCGCCCCTCCACTCTCTGAACAGCTGGCGGATTGGGCCTGCAATTCTCCTGGGGGCTAACCCTAACCCTAGGTCAGCCCCAGAGGGGCCCGTCCCAAGGGGCCTGGCGCTGCCACGCCAGGGATTGGGGACATCCGAGCCGCAACACCAGACGCACCATGCCGCCCCTCCGCCACCAGGGCCGCTAGGGGCGCCGTCGGTCATTCCGGGCTGGAGAACGTGCAGAGCCTCCTGAGCCACCCTTGATCTTCGAAGGCCCTGGCGCCAAAATGCCTCGGCCCACGCTCCCACTCTCCAGCAACTTTACCTCAGCCTTCCCCTCTGCACGCCTCACAACTGGCAGATTCGGCGTGCCGGCCTCCTGGGGGCTAACACAAACCCTATGTCAGCCCCCGAGGGGTCCCTCCCAAGGGGCCTGGAGCCGCCACGCCCCTCTTTGGGGACCCCCAAGCACCAGTGCTGAACTCACCCTGCCGCCCCGCAGCCAACCGGGCTGCTAGGGGTGCTGACACTCATTCAGGGCGGGAGAACGGGCAGGGCCCTCTGAGCCCCTGGCGTCCTTGGAAGGCCCCCCGCGCAAAAACACTTGGGCCCACGCTCCTGCTCGCCAGAGCCCTCACCTTGGCCCGCCACTCCATAATCCGCACAGCCGGTGGATGGGGCCTGCCGGCCTCCTTTGAGCTAACCCTAACGCTAGGTCGGCAGCCAAGGGACCACTCCCAAGTGACCGGCGCTGCCACGCCGGGGATTGGGGACCTCTGAGCCCCAGCTCCGGACTCACCCTGCCGGTCCGCCACCACACCAGCTGCTAGCGGCGCCACCGGTCATTCAGGGCGGGAGAACAGGCAGGGCCTTAGGAGCCCCCGCTGACATTCGAAGGCCCCCTGCGCCAAAATGCTTGGGCCCACGCTCCCGCTCGCCAGCGTGCTCACCTCAGCCCGCCCCTTGCTTGCCGCACAGCTGGCGGATCGGGCCTGCTGGCCTCCTGGGGGCTAACCCTTCCCTAGGTCAGCTCACCAGAGGCCCCTACCAATGGGCCTGGAGCCACCACGCCGGGGATTGGGGACCTCCAAGCACCAGCGCCAGACCCACCCTGCCGCCCCGCCTCAACCTGGCCCACTAGGGGCGCCGTCCTCATTCAGGGATGGAGAATGGGCAGGGCCCTCTGAGCCCCTGGCCCCCTTCGAAGGCCCCCTGTGCCAAAAAGCTTGGGCCCACGCTTCCGCTCTCCAGCACGCTCACTTCAGCCCACCCCTCCCCTCGCCGCACAGCTGGCGGATCGGGCCTGCCAGCCTCCTTTGGGCTAACCCTAACCATAGGTCGGCTCACGAGGGGCCCCTCCCAAAGGGCCTGGCGCTGCCACACCGGGGATTGGGGACCCCCGAGCACCAGTGCCAAACTCACCCTGCTGTCCCGCCGCAACCCGGTCCACTAGGGGCGCCGTCCTAATTCAGGGTGGGAGAATGGGCAGGGCCCTCCGAGCCCCCGGAGACCTTCGAAGTCCCCCGCGCCAAAACGCTTGGGCCCACGCTCCCACTCGACAGTGCCCTCACCTCGGCCATCCCCTCTGCATGCCACACAGCCGGCGGATCGGGCCTGTTGGTCTTCTGTGAGCTAAACGCAAACCCTACGTCGGCCCCCGAGGGGCCCCTCCCAAGGGGCATGGCACCGCCACGCTGGGGCTTGGGGACCCCTGAGCCCCAACTCTGGGCTAACCCTGCCGCCCTGCCACCACCCGGGCCGCTAGGGGAGCTGTCCTCATTCAGGGCTGGAGAATGGGCACTGCCCTCCGAGCCCCTGTTGACCTTCGAAGGCCCCCCGCGCCAAAACGCTTGGGCCCATGCTTCCGCTCACCAGCGTGCTCACCTCAGCCCGCCCCTCTGATCACAGCACAGCCAGTGGATCGGGGCTGTCGGCCTCCTTTGGGCTAACCCTAACCCTAGGTTGGCTCAGGAGGGGCCCCTCCCAAGGGGCCTGGCGCTGCCACGCGGGGGATTGGGGACCCCTGAGCACCAGCGCTGAACTCACCCTGCCGCGCCACCACGACCTGGCCCACTAGGGGGCCATCCTCATTCAGGGCGGGAGAAAGGGCAGGGCCCTCCGAGCCCCTGGCGACCTTTGAAGGCCCCCGCACCAATACGCTTGGGTCTATGCTCCTGCTCGCCAGCACCCTCTCCTCATCCCGCCCCTCTGCTCGCCGCACAGCCGGCGGACTGAGAGTGCCGGCCTCCTGGCGGTTAACCCTAACCCTAGGTCGGCTCCTGAGGGGCCCCTCCCAAGGGGCCTGGTGCTGGCACGCCGGTGATTGGGGACCCCCAAGCCAAACCGCTGGACACACCCTGCCGCCCCGCTGACACCGAGGTCGCTAGGGGCGCCGCTGGTCATCTAGGTTGGAGAACAGGCAGGGCCCTCCGAGCCCCCAGTGACATTTGAAGGCCCCCCCGTCCAAAATGCTTCGGCCCACGCTTCTGCTCACCAGTGCCCTCACCTCAGCCAGCCCCTCCGCAAGCTGCACAACCAGCGGATCGGGCCTGGCGGCCTCCTGGTGTCTAACCCTAACTCTAGGTTGGCTGTCGAGGGGCCCCTCCCAAGGGGTCTGGCACCACCACGCCGGGCATTGGGGACCCCCGAGCACCAGCGCCAGACTCACCCTGCTGCCCTGCCGAGACCTGGCCCGCTAGGGTCGCCGTCCTCATTCAGAGTGGGAGAACTTGCAGGGCCCTCCACGCCCCCTGCGACCTTTGAAGGCAACCCGCGCCAAAAGGCTAGGGCCCACGCTCCCGCTCACCATTGCCCTCACCTGGGCCCCACCCTCCGCTCACCACACAGCTGGCGGATCGGGCCTGCCAGCCTCCTGGGGGCTAACCCTAACCCTAGTTTGGCCCCTGAGGAGCCCCTCCCAAGGGGACTGGTGCTCTCACGCCTTGGATTGGGGACAATCTAGCCCCAGCGCCGGACTTTCACTGCCACCCCGCCACCACCCGGCCTGCTAGGGGCGCCGCCGGTCCTTCGGGGCAGGAGAAGGGGCAGGACCCTCCGAGCCCCCGGCGACCTTCGAAGGCCCCCTACGCCAAAACATTTGGGCCCACGCTCCCGCTCTCCAGCACCCTTACCTCAGCCCGCCCCTCTGATCGCTGCACAGTTGGCAGATCGGGCCTGCGGGCCCCCTGGGGGCTAACTCGAACCCTAGGTCGACCCCCTAGTGGCCCCTCCCAAGGGGCCTGGCGCCGCAACGATGAGGATTGGGGACTCCTGAGCCCCAGCGCCGGAATCACCATGCCCCCCACCACCACCAGGGCCACAAGGGGCACCACTGGTCATTCAGGGCGGGAGAACAGCAGGGCCTTCTGAGCCCCCAGCGACTTTCGAAGGCCCCCACGCCAAAGCGCTTGGGACCACGCTCCCGCTCGCCATCCCCCTTACATCAGCCTACCCCTCCGCTCGCCACACAGCTGGCGGATCTGGCCTCCCAGCCTCCTGGGGGCTAGCCCTAACCCTAGTTTGGCCCCTGAGGAGCCCCTCCCAAGGGGACTGGCGCTGTCACGCCTTGGATTGGGGACAATCTAGCCCCAGCGCCGGACTTTCACTGCCACCCCGCCACCACCCAGACTGCTAGGGGCGCCACCGGTCCTTCCGGGCAGGAGAAGGGGCAGGACCCTCCGAGCCCCCGGCGACCTTCAAAGGCCCCCTACGCCAAAACGTTTGGGCCCACGCTCCTGCTCGCCAGCACCTTTACCTCAGCCCGCCCCTCCACTCACCACACAGCTGGCAGATCTGGCCTGCTGGGCTCCTGGGAGCTAACCCTAAACCCAGGTCGGCCCCGGAGGGGCCCTTTCCAAGGGTCCTGGCTCCGCCACGCCGGGGATTGGGGACCCATGAGCATGAGCGCCAGACTCACCCAGCCGCCCCGCCACCACCCGGGCTGCTAGGGGCGCTGCCAGTCATTCAGAGCGGGAGAAGGGGCATGGATCTCTGAGCCCCTGGCGACTGTCGAAGGCCTCCACGCGCCAAAACGCTTGGGCCCACACTCCCGCTCGCCAGTGCCCTCACCTCGGCCCACCACACCTCTCCCAGCACAGCCGGTGGAACGGGCCTGCCAGCCTCCTTTGGGCTAACCCTAACCCTAGGTAGGCCCCAGAGGGACCACTCCCAAGTGCCTGGCACCACCACACTGGGGATTGGGGACCCAGGAGCCCTAGCTCCAGACTCACCCTGCCGCCCCACCATGACCCGGCCCGCTAGGGGCAACGTCCTCACAAGGCGAGAGAACGGGCAGGGCCCTCTGAGTCCCCGGTGACCTTCGAAGGCCCCCCGCGCCAAAACGCTTGGGCTGATGCTCCCGCTCGCCAGCGCATTCACGTCGGCCCGCCCCTCCGCTCGACGCACAGCCAGCCGATCAGGCCGCCGGACTCCTGGGGGTAACCCTAAAGCTAGGTACGCCCCAGAGGGGCCCCTCCCAAGGGACCTGGCACCACCAAGCCTGGGACTAGGGCCACAGGCCCCATCACCAGACTCACCCTGCCTCCCTGCTGCCACTCCGGCCACTAGGGGCGCCGCCGGTCATTCAGGGCGCAAGAACAGACAGGGTCCTCCAAGCCACTGGCGACCTTCAAAGGCTACCTGCGCCAAAACCCTGGTGCCCATGCTCCCGCTCCCCAGCGCCCTCACCTCGTCCCGCCCCTCCACTCCCTGCACAGAGGGCGGATCCGGCCTGCCAGCCTTGTGTGGGCTAACCCTAACCATAGGTCGGCCCCCCAGGGTCCCTCCCAAGGATCCTGGTTCCTCTACACGGGGGATCGGGGACCCCAAGCCCCAGAACCAGACTCACCCTGCTGCAACGCCGCCACCTGGGCCGCTAGGGGCGCCGCCGCTCATTCAGAGCAGGAGAATGGACAGGGCTCTGGAGAAACCAGCGACATTTGAAGCCTCCCACACCAAAATGCAGGGGCCCACGCTCCCGCTCACCAGCGCGTTTACCTCGGCCCGCCCACCATTCACCGCCCAGCCAGAGGACTGGGCCTGCCGGCTTCCTGGGTGCTAACTCTAACCCTAGGTCGGCCCACGAGGAGCCCCTCCCAAGGGGCCTGGCCCCATAATGCTGGGGATTGGGGATCCCTGAGCCACAGCTCAGGACTCACCCTGCAGCCCCACCTCCAACGGAGCCGCTAGGGGCGCCGCTGGTTATTCAGGCCAGGAGAATGGGCAGGACCCTCCGTGACATGGCAACATTCGAAGGCCCAGGGCACCAAAACGCTGGGACCCACCCTCCCGCTCGGTATTACCCTCAACTCAGCCCACACATGCGCTCCTCGCACAGCCGGCGGATCGGGCCTGCTGGCCTCCTGGGCGCTAACCCTAACCCTAGGACGGCCCCTGAGGGTCCCTTCCTAAGGAGCCTTGCGGCGCAATGCCAGGGATTGGCGACCCCCAAGCCCCAGCGCCGGGTGCACCCTGCCGCCCCGCCCCACACGGGCCACTAGGGGCGCCGCCATTCATTCTGGGTGGGAGAACTGGCAGGGGTCTCCGAACCCCCGCCCACCTTCGATGGCACCCAGAACCAAAATGCTTGTGCCCAGGCTCATGTGCACTAATACCCTCACCTTGGCCCAACTCTCCGCTCCACACACAGGCGGTGTATAGGGCCTGCCGGCCTCCTGGGGGCTAACCCTAACTGCAGGTCGGCCCCCGAGGGGCCCTTCCCAAGTGGCCTCGCACCCCAATGCCGGGGATGGGGCAACCGAGCCCAAGTGCCGGACTCACCCTGCTGCCCTTCAGCCACTTGAGCCACTAGGGGACCCGCCGGTCATTCAGAACGGGAGAATGGGCAGGTCCCTCCGAGCCCCCGCCGACCTTCAAAGGGCCCCCACGCTAAAACGCTTGGGCTCATGCTCAGGCTCACCAGCGCCCTAACCTCGGCCCACCCTGCCACGTGCCGCACAGACGCTGATCAGGTCCACCGGCCTCCGGGGGGCTAACCGTAACCCTAGATCAACCCCCGAGGGGCCCCTCCCAAGGGGCCTGGCACCGCAACGCCGGAGATTGGGCACCCTGAGCCTCAGGACCTGACTCACCCTCCCGCCCTACCACCACCTGGGCCGCTAGGGGCACCGCCGGTCATTCAGGTTGGGAGAAGGGGCAGGGCCCTCCGAGCCTCGGGCGACCTTCGAAGACCCCCCGCCCCAAAACGCTTGGGCCCACGCTCCCGTTCTCCAGCGCCCTCACCTTGGCCAGCCCCTTCGCTCGCCTCACAGCCGGCTGATCGTGCCTGCCGGCCTCCTGGGAGCTAACCCTAACCCAGGGTCAGTCCCTGAGGAGCCCTTCCCAATGGGACTGCTGCTGCCATGGCAGGGATTGGGGATCACCGAGCCCCAGTGCCAGACTTACCCTGCCTCCTGGCCGCCACCCGGGCCACTAGGGTGCCGCGGGTCATTCAGGCAAGGAGAACGGGCAGGGCCCTCAGAGCCCCCGGCGACCTTTGAAGGCCTACCACGCCAAAACGCTTGGGCCCATCTTCCCTCTTGCCAGCGCCCTCACCTCGGCCCACGCCTCCGCTTGCCACACAGCCTGCGTAATGGGCCTGCCAGCCTCTTGGGGCTAACCCTAAACCTAGGTCGGCTCCCAAGGGGCCTGGCATCGCAACACTGGGTGTTGGGGACCCCTGAGCCCCAGCGCTGGACTCACCTTGCTGCCCCGCCACCAAAAGGGCCGCTAAGGGGGTGGCAGGACATTCAGTACGGGAGAACGGGCAGGGCCCTCCGAGCCCCCATCGTCCTTCGAAGGCCCACAGCACCAAAACGCTTGGGCCCATGCTCCCGCTCGCCAGCGCCCTCACCTCAGCCTGCCTCTCTGCTCGTCACACAACCGGCGGATCGGGTCTGCCGGCCTCCTGGGGGCTAACACTAACCCTAGGTCGGCCCCCGTTGGGCCCTTCCCAAGGGGCCTGGCCCAGCAACGCCGGGGATTGGGGACCCCACAACCCCAGCCAGGACTCACCTTGTCGTCCCACCGCCACCCGGGCCGCTAGGGGAGCCGCCGTTCATTCAGTGTGGGAGAACAGGCAGGGCCCTCTGAGCCCAAGGTGACATTTGAAAGTGACCCGCGCCAAAATGCTTGCTCCCACGGTCCCCCTAGCCAGCGTCCTCACCTCGGCTCGCCGATCCACTCGCCGCACAGCTGGCGTATTGGGCTTGCCGGCTTCCTGAGGTCTAACCCTAACCCTAGGTCAGCCCCCTAGGCGTACATCCCAAGGGGCCTGGCGCTGCACGCCAGAGATTGGTGACCCCTGAGCTGCAGCGCCAGATTCACCTTACCGCCCCACCGACACCCGGGCCGCTAGGGGCGCCGCCAGTCATTCAGTGCGGGAGAACGGGCAGGGCCCTCCGAGCCTCTGGCGAACTTCGACGGGCCCCCATGGGAAAACGCTTGGTCCCACAATCCCGCTCGCCAGCGCCCCCACCTCGGCCCGCCCCTCCGCTCCTGCACAGCCGGCGGATAGGGCCTGCCGGCCTCCTGGGGGCTTACCCTAACCCTAGGTCAGCCTGCAAGGGGCCCCTGCCAAGTGGCCTGGCGAAGCAACGCTGGGGATTGGAGACCCCCGAGCCACAGCGCCGAACTCACCCTGCCGCCCCGCCGCCATCCGGGCCGCTAGGGGTGCAGCCGGTCATTCAGGGCGGGAGAACGGGCAGCGTCCTTCTAGCCCCCGGCGACATTCGAAGGCCCCCTGCGCCAAAACGCTTAGGCCCATGCTCCCGGGCCTGCCGGGCTCCTGGGGGCTAACCCTAACCCTAGATTGGACCCCAAGGGGCCCCTCCCAAGGGGCCTAGTGGCACAACGCCGGGGATTGGGAACCCCCGACCCCCAGCGCTGGACTCACCCTGCAGCCCCGCCACCACCCGGGACGCTAGGAGTGCAGCCGGTCATTCAGGGAGGAAGAACAGGCAGGGCCCTCCGAGCCCCCGGCGACATTCGAAGGCCCCCCTCACCAAAACGCTTGGCCCACGCTCTCGCTCACAAGCACCCTCACCTCGGCCCGCCCCTCCACTCGCCGCACAGCTGGCAGATCGGGCCTGCGGCCTCCTGGGGGCTAACCCTAACCCAAGGTCGTCCCATGAGAGGCCCCTCCCATGGCACCTGGCGCCACAACGCCGGGGATTGTGGACCCCCGAGCCCCAGCGCTGGACTCACCCTGCTGCCCCGCCGCCACCCGGGCTGCTAGGGGCACCACGGGTCATTCAGGGCGGGAGAACGGGCAGGGCGCTCCGAGCCCCCAGAGTCCTTCAAAGGCCCCCCGCGCCAAAGCGCTTGGGACCACGCTCCCTCTCGCCATCACCCTTACCTCGGCCTGCCCCTCCGCTCAGTGCACAGCTGGCGGATCAGGCCTCCCAGCCTCCTGGGGGCTAACCCTAACCCAAGGTCAGCCCCTGAGGGGCCCATCCCAGTGGCCTATCGCTGCAATGCCGGGGATTGGGGACCCCTGAGCCCCAGCGCCGGACTCAACATGCGGCCCCCCCACCACCCAGGCTGCTAGCTGCACCACCGGTCTTTCAGGACGTGAGAACAGGCAGGGCCCTCGGAGCCACGGGCGACCTTCGAAGGCACCCCGCATCAGAATGCTTGTGCCCATGCTCAAGCATTGTCAGCGCCCTCACCTCGGCCCGCCCCTCCACTCGCCGCAAAGCTGGCCAATCGGGCCTGCCGGCCTCCTGGGGGCTAACCCTAACCCAAGGTCGGCCCATGAGAGGCCCCTCCCATGGCACCTGGCGCCACAACGCCGGGGATTGTGGACCCCCGAGCCCCAGCGCTGGACTCACCCTGCTACCCCCGCCGCCACCCGGGCCGCTAGGGGCACCACGGGTCATTCAGGGCGGGAGAACGGGCAGGGCGCTCCGAGCCCCCAGAGTCCTTCGAAGGCCCCCCGCGCCAAAGCGCTTGGGACCACACTCCCTCTCGCCATCACCCTTACCTCGGCCTGCCCCTCCGCTTGGTGCACAGCTGGCGGATCAGGCCTCCCAGCCTCCTTGGGGCTAACCCTAACCCAAGGTCGGCCCCTGAGGGGCCCATCCCAGTGGCCTATTGCTGCAATGCCGGGGATTGGGGACCCCCGAGCCCCAGCACCGGACTCAACTTGCTGCCCCACCACCACCCAGGCCGCTAGGGGTGCCGCCGGTCATTCAGTGCAGTAGAACGGGCAGGGCCCTCCGAGCCCCTGGCCACCTTCGGAGGCCCCCCGTGCCAGAATGCTTGGGCCCACACTCCCACTCACCAGCACCCTTACCTCGTCCCGCCCCTCTGCTCGCCGCATAGCCGGTGGATCGGGCCATCCGGCCTCCTGGTGGCTAACCCTAACCCTAGGTCGGCCCCCTAGGGGCCCAACCCAAGGTGCCTGTCTCCGCAATGACGGGGATTGAGGACCCCGGAGGCCCAGCGCCAGACTCACACTGCTGCCACGCCGCCCCCAGGGCAGCTAGGGGCACCGCCGGTCATTCAGAGCGGAAAAACGGGCAGTGCCTTCCGAGCCCTGGCGACTTTCGAAAGCCTCCCGCGTCAAAGTGCTTGGGCCCATGCTCCTGCTTGCCTGCGCCCTCACTTCGGCCCGCCCCTCAGCTCGCTGCACAGCTGGCGGATCGGGCCTGTGGGCCTTCTGGGGGCTAACCCTAACCTTAGGTCGGCCCCCTAGTGGACCCTCCCAAAGGGCCTGGCGCCGCAACAGCAGGGATTGGGGTCTCCTGAGCCCCAGCGCCGGACTCACCCTGCTGCCCTGCCGCAATCCGGGCCGCTAGGAGCACCGTCGATCATTCAGGGAGGGAGAACTGGTAGATTCCTAGGAGCCACTGGCGACCTTTGAAGGCCCCCTGCGCCAAAACGCTTGGGCCCATGCTCCTGCTCACCTGCGCCCTCACTTCGGTCCACCCCTCAGCTCACTGCACATCTGGTGGATTGGGACTGTCGGCCTCCAGGGTGTTACCCTAATCGTTGGTGGGCCCCGGAGGGGCCCATCCCAGGTTCCTATTCCCGCAACACTGGGGATTGGGGACCCCCGAGCCCCAAGGCCGGACTCACCCTCCTGCCCTACCACCACCTTGGCCACTAGGGGCGCCGCCAGTCATTCAGGGAGGGAGAACGGGCAGGGCCCTCCGAGCCACCGGTGACCTTCGAAGGCCCCCCGCACCAAAACGCTTGGGCCATGCTCCCGCTCACCAGCGCCCTTACCTTGGCCCGTCCCTCTGCTCGCCGCACAGCTGGCGGATCGGGCCTGCGGGCCTTCTGGGGGCTAACACTAACCTTAGGTTGGCCCCCTAGTGGCCCCTCCCAAGGGGCCTGGCGGCACAACAACCGGGATTGGGGACTACCGAGCCCCAGCGCCGGACTCACCCTGCCACCCCCGCCGCCATCCGGGCCGCTAGGGGAGCCGCCGGTCATTCAGGGCGGTAGAACGGGTAGGGCCCTCTGCGCCCCCGGAGACCTTTGAAGGCCCCCCGTGACAAAATGCTTCGGCCCACGCTCCCGCTCGCCAGCGCCCTTACCTCGGCCCGCCCCTCCACTCGCCGCACAGCGGGAGGATCGGGCCTGCCAGCCTCCTGGGGGCTAACCCTTACCCTGGGTTGGCCCCCAAGGGGCCCGTCCGATGGGGCCTGGCACCACAACGCCTGGGATTGCTGACCCCCGAGCCGCAGCGCCGGACTCACTGTGCCACCCCGCCACCACACGGGCCACTAGCGGCTCCACCTTTCATTCAGGGCGTGAGAACAGGCAGGGACCTCCGAGCCCCTGGAGACCTCGAAGACACCTCTCGTCAAAACGCTTGTGCATACGCTCCCACTTGTCAGCGCCCTCACCTCGGCCTGCCCCTCCGCTCACCGCAAAGCTGGCCGATGGGGCCTGACGGCCTCCTGGGGGCTAACCCTAATCATAGGTCGGCCCATGGGGGGCCCCTCCCAAGGCACCTGGCGCCGCAATGCCGGGGATTATGGACCCCCGAGCCCCAGCGCCGGACTCACCCTGAGCCCTGCCGCCAACTGGGCCGGTAGGGGCGCCGCCGGTCATTCAGGGAGGGAGAAGGGGCAGGGCCCTCTTAGCCCCCGGCACACTTTGAAGGCCACTCGCGCCAAAAACCTTGGGCCCATGTTCCAGCTCGCCAGCGCCCTCATCTCGGCCTGCCCCGCCGCTCGCCGCACAGCTGGCGGATCGGGCCTGCAGGCCTCATGGGGGCTAAACCTAACCCTAGGTCCGTCCCCAAGGGGCCCCTCCCAAGGGCCCTGGCGCCGCAAAGCCGGGGATTGGGGACACCCGAGCCCTAGTGCCGGACTCACACTGCTGCCACGCTGCCCCCAGGGCTTTCTAGGGGCGCTGCCGGTCATTCAGAGCGGGAGAACGGGCAGTGGCCTCCGAGCCGCTGCGACTTTCGAAGGCCTCCCGCGCCAAAATGCTTGGGCCCACGGTCCCGCTAGCCAGTGCCCTCACCTCGGCCCTCCCCTCCGCGCGCTGCTCAACCAGCAGATAGGGTCTCCCAGCCTCCTAGGGGCTAACACTAACCCTAGGTAGGCCCCCTAGGGCCCCATACCAAGGGGCCTGGTGCCGCAACGCCTGGGATTGGGGACCCCCGAGCCCCAGCGCCGGACTCACCCTGCCACCCCTGCCACCACCTGGGCCGCTAGTGGCACCACCCGTCATTCATGGCGGATGAACGGGCAAGGTCCTCCGAGACCCCTGGGACATTAGTAGGCGCCCTGCACCAAATGCTTGGGCCCACACTCCTGCTCGCCAGCGTGCTCACCTCCGTCGGCCCCTCCACTTGCTGTACAGCCGGCGGATTGGGACTGCTGGCCTCCTGGGTGTTACCCTAACGCTAGGTTGGCCCCAAGGGGCCCCTCCCAAGGAGCCTGGGGCCTCAACGCCCGTAATTGGGGACCCCAGAGCCCCAGTGTCAGACTCAACCTGCCGTCCCACCGCCACCCCGGGCTTCTAGGGGTGCCGCCGGTCATTCAGGGCGTGAGAACGGGCAGGGCCCTCCTAGCCCACGGCGACATTCGAAGGCGCCCCGCGCCAAAACGCTTGGGCCCACGCTCCAGCTCGCCAGCGCCATCACCTCGGCCCGCCCCTTCGCTCGCCCAACGGGGCGCATCAGGCCTGCTGGCCTCCTGGGGGCTAACCCTAACCCTAGGTTGGCTCACGAGGGGCCCCTCCCAAGGGGCCAGGCGCCACCAGGCTGGGAATTGGGGACCCCCGAGCCCCATCGCCAGACTCAATGTGCCGCCCCACCTCCACCCTGGCCAATAGGGGCGCTGCCAGTCATTCAGGGCGGGAGAACGGGCAGGGCCCTCCGAGCACCCAGAGAATTCAAAGTCTCCCCATGCCAAAATGCTTGGGCCTACGCTCCCGCTCGCCAGCAGCCTCACCTCAGCCCGCCCCTCCACTCGCCGCACAGCTGGCGGATTAGGCCTGCTGGCCTCCTGGGGGCTAACCCTAACCCTAGGTTGGTCCCCGATGTGCCCCACTAAAGGGGCCTGGCCCCGCAACATGGGGATTGAGGACCCCCAAGCCCTAGCGCCGGACTCACCCTGCCCCCCCGCCGCCACACGGGCAGCTAAGGGCATCCCGGTCATACAAGCAGGAGATCAGGCAGGGCCCTCCGAGCCCCCAGCGACCTTCAAAGGCCCTCCGCACCAAAACGCTTGGGCCCACGCTCCCGCTCGAAACGCCATCACCTTGGGCCACCCTTCCACTCGCCGCACAGTGGGTGGATCGGGCCTGTCGGCCTCCTGGGGGCTAACCCTAACCCTAGGTCGGCCCACGAGGGACCCTCCCAAGGGGTCTT
Organism: Ursus arctos; assembly: GCF_023065955.2. Classification (NCBI taxonomy): domain Eukaryota; kingdom Metazoa; phylum Chordata; class Mammalia; order Carnivora; family Ursidae; genus Ursus; species Ursus arctos. Next base: position 624,915 of record NW_026622986.1, read on the forward strand.
GCACTGCAACGCTGGTGATTAGGGATCCCTGAACCCCAGCGTTGGACTCACGGAGCCGGAGCGCCGCAACCCGGGCCGCTATTGGAGTCGCTGGTCTTTCAGGGAGGGAGAACAGGCAGGGCCCTCCGAGCCGCTGGCAACCTTCAAAGTCTCCCTGCGCCGAAATGCTTGGGCTCATGCTCCCGCTCGCCATCACCCTCACCTTGGCCAGACCCTCCACTTGCCGCACAGCCGGCAGATCGGGCCTGCCGGCCTACTGGGGGCTAACCCTAACCCAAGGTCGGTCCCTGAGGGGCCCTTCCCAAGGGGCCTGTCGCCACCACGCTGGGGATTAGGGACCGCCGAGCCCTTGCGACCTTCGAAGTCCCAATGCCCCAAAACTCTTGGACCCATGCTCTTTCTCGCCAGCGCCCTCACCTCGGCCCGCGCCCCCACTCGTGGCACAGCCAGCGGATCGGGCCTACTGGCCTCATGGGGGCTAACCTGAACCCTAGGTCGGACCCCGAGGGGCCTCTCCCAAGAGGCCTGGCACCGGAACGTCGGTGATTTTGGATCCCTGAGCACCAGCACAGGACTCACCCTGCCGCCCCGCCTGCAGCTGGGCCACTAGGGGCGCTGCGGGTCATTCAGGGTGGGAGAACAGGCAGGGCCCTCCAAGCCCCCTGCGACCTTCGAAGGCCCAACGTCCCAAACTCTTGGGCCTATGCTCCTTCTCACCAGCGCCCTCACCTCAGCCCACGTCCCCGCTCGCGGCACGGCCGGCAGATCGGGCCTGCCGGCCTCCTGGGGGCTAACCCTGACACTAGGTCGGTACACAAGGGGCCCTCCCAAGGGACCTGGCAACGCAACGTGGGGATTGGGGACCCCCGAGCCCCAGCACCGGACTCAACATGCCACCCCGCCGCCACCCTGGCCCCTAGGGGCGCCGCTGGTCATTCAGGGCAGGAGAACAGGCAGGGCCCTCCGAGCCCCCAGCGACATTCGAAGGCCCCTCGCACCAAAACGCCTGGGCCCATGCTCCAGCTCTCCAGCGTCCTCACCTAGTCCACCCCTCTGCACGACGCACAGCTGGCTGATTGGGGCTGCCGGCCTCCTGGGAGCTAACTCCAAACCCTACATTGGACCCCGAGGGGCCCCACCAAGGGGCCTGGCGCCGCCATGCTGGGGCTTGGGGAATCCTGAGCCCAAGCTCCGGACTCACCCTGCCGCCCCGCCGCCACCCTGGCCGCTAGGGTGCCGCTGGTCATTAAGGGCGGGGGAACAGGCAGGGCCATCAGAGCTCACGGCGACCATCGAAGGCCCCCCGCGCCAAAACTCTTGGGCCCACGCTCCCGCTTCCAGCGCATTCACATCGGCCCGCCCCTCCGCTAGCCGCACAGCTGGCAGATTGGGCCTGCCGGCCTCCTCGGGGCTAACCCTAACCCTAGGTCAGCTCACGAGGGGCCCTTCCCAAGGGGCCCCTCCCAAGTGGCCTGTCGCCACCACGCCAGGGATTGGGGACCCCCGAGCCCCAGCGCCGGACTCACCCTGAGACCCCACCACCACCCGGGCCACTAGGGGTGCCGCCGGTCATTCAGGGTGGGAGAACGGGCAGGACCCTCCAAGCCCCTGGTGACTTTCGAAAGCCGGCCATGCCAAAACGCTGAGCCCACGCTCCCGCTCACCAGCGCCCTCCCCTGTCCTGCCCTACTACTCGCCGAACAGCCGGCGGATCGGGCCTGCCGGCCTCCTTTGGGCTAACCCTAAGCCCTGGTCGGGTCACGAGGGGCCCCTCCCAAGGGGCCTGGTGCTGCCACATCGGGGATTGGGGATCCCTAAGCCCCAGCACCGGACTCACCCTGCCGCCCCATCGCGACCTGGCCCGCTAGTGCGCCGCCAGTCATTTAGGGCGGGAGAACGTGCAGGGCCCTGTGAGCTCCTGGCGAACTTCGAAGGCCCCCGCGCCAAAACGCTTGGGCCCACGCTCCCGCTCGACAGCACCCTCATTTCGGCCTGCCCCTCTGCTCGCTACACAGCTGGCGGATTGGGCCTGCAAGCTTCCTGGGGGCTAATCCTAAATCTAGGTGGGCCCCTGATGGGCCCCTCCCAAGGAGCCTGGAGCTGCAAGGCCTGGGATTGGGGACCCCCGAGACCCAGCGCCGGACTCACCCGGCCACCCCACCACAACCAGGGGCGCTAGGGGCGCCGCCGGTTATTCAGGGCGGGAGAATGGGCAGGGCCCTCCGAGCCCCCACCGACTTTTGAAGGCCCCCCACACCAAAATGCTTGGGCCCACGCTCCCGCTCCCCAGTGGCCCCACCTTGGCACGCCCCTCCTCTCGCCGCAAAGCCAGCGGATCGGACCTGCCAGCCGCCTGGGGCTAATCATAACCCGAGGTCGGTCCTCGAGGGGCCTATCCCAAGGGGTCTGGAGCAGCAACGCCTGGGATTGGGGACCCCCAACTGCAGCACCGGACACACCCGGCAGCCCCACCGACACCCGGGGTGCTAGGGGCGCTGCCGATTATTCAGGGCGGTAGAACGGGCAGGGCCCTCCGAGAATTTGACGACCTTCGAAGGCCCGCTTCGCAAAATGCTTCGAGCCATGCTTCCGCTTGCCACCGGCCTCACCTCGGCCCGCCCCACCGTATGCTGCACAGTCTGCAGATCGGGCCTCCCGGCCTCCTGGGGCTAACCCTAAACCCAGGTCCCCTCCGAGGGGCCCCTCTCAAAGGGCCTAGCGCCACAACGCGAGGGATTGAGGACACCCGAGGCCCTGCGACGGACTCACCCTGCCTTCCCGCCGCCACCCGGGCCGCTAGGGGTGCCGCAGTCATTCAGGGCGGGAGAACGGGCAGGGGCTTCCAAGCCCCCGGTGACATTCGATGCCCCCCCGTGCCAAAATGCTTGTGGTCATGCTCCTGTTTGTCAGCGCACTCACTTCGACCCACCCCTCTCGCCACACAGCCAGTGCATCGCGCCTGCCGGCCTTCTGGGTGTAACCCTAACCCTAGGTCTGCCCCCACCGGGCCCCTCCCAATGGGCCTGGCATCGCAAAGCCGGGGATTGGGGAACCCCGAGCCCCAGCGCCGGACTCACCCTGCCGCCCCACCACCACCCAGGCCGCTAGGGGCGTCGCCGGTATTTCAGGGCGGGAGAATGGGCAGGGCCATCTGAGCTCCCGCTGACCTTAGAAGGTCCCCCGCGCCAAAACGTTTGGGCCCACGCTCCCGTTCGCCAGCACCCTCTTCTCGGGTCACCCTTCTGCTTGCCAAACAGCTAGCAGATCGGGCCGGCCTGCTTCCTGGGGGCTAACCTTAACCCTAGGTTGGACCTCGAGGGGCCCCTTCCAAAGGCCTGGTGCCACAACGCTGGGGATTGGGGACCCCTGAGCCCCAGTGCCGGACTCACTCTACTGCCCCTCCCCTACCGGCCCCAGGGGGGCGCTCTGGGCCCATGGTGACTTTCAAATGCCCCCAGTGCCAAAACGCTGAGGCCCACGCTCCTGCGCACGAGTGCCCTCACCTCTGCACGCCACTTCGTTCGCTGCACACCCGGCCAATCGGGCCTGCCGGACTCCTGGGGGCTAACCGTAACCCAAGCTCGGCACCCAAGGGGCCCCTCCAAGTGGCCTGGCACTGCAACACTGGGGAATGAGGACCCCCGAGCCCCAGTGCCAGTCTCATCCTGCCACTGCGCCGCCATCCAGACCGCTAGGGGCGCCACCGGTCATTCAGGGAGGGAGAATGGGCACGGCCTCCGAGCCCCTGGCGAACTTCGAAGGCCCCCCGCGCCAAAAAGCTTGGGCCCACGCTCCCGCTCAGCAGCGCCCTCACCTGGGCCCACCACTCTGCTCGCCTCACAGCCGGCAGATCGGGCCTGCTGGCCTCCTGGGGGCTAACAATAACCCTTGGTCGGCCCCCGAGGGGCCCATCCAATGGGGTCTGGTGCCGCAATGCCGGGGTTTGGGCACCCCCGAGCCCCAGCACCGGACTCACCCTGCCACCCCTCTGCAACCCGGACCGCTAGGTGCGCCATCGGGCATTCAGCGTGGTTTAACGGGAAGGATGCTCTGAGCCCCCGGCAACATTCGAATGCCCCCCACGCCAAAACACTTCGACCCATGCTTCCGCTTGCCAGCGCCCTCACCTCGACCCGTCCCTCTGCTCGCCACACAGCCAGCAGATCGGGTCTGCCGGTCTCCTGTGGGCTAACAGTAACGCTTGGTTGGCCCCCTAGAGCCCTTCCGAAGGGGCCTGGCTCCCCAATGCCGAGGATTGGGGACCCCCAAGCCCCAGCGCCCGACTCACCCTACCGCCCCTCGTCCACCCGGGCCGCTAGGGGAGCCGCCGGTCATTCAGGGCAGAAGAACATACAGGGCCCTCCAAGCCCCCGGCGACTTTCGAAGGACCCCCGCGCCAAAACGCCTGGGCCCACGCTCCCGCTCGCCAGCGGCCTCACCTCCGCTCGCCTCTCTGCTCGCCGCAGAGCTGGCGGATCAGGCTGACGGCCTCCTGGGGGCTAAATCTAACCATAGGTCGGCCCCCTAGGGGCCCCTAGCAAGGGGCCTAGAGCCGCAACACCGGGGATTGGGGAACCCCGAGCTCCAGCGCTGGACACACCGGCTGCCCCGCTGCCACCCGGGCCGCTAGGGGCGCCATCGGTCATTCAGAGTGGGAGAATGGGCCAAGCCCTCCAACCCCACGGCGGCCTTCGAAGGCAACCTGGGACAAAACGCTTGGGACCACGCCACCGCTCGCCAGTGCCCTCACCTCGGCCCACCCCTCCACTCACCGCACAGCTGGCGGATCGGGCCTGCCGGCCTCCTGGGGGCTAACCCTAACCATAGGTCGGCCCCCGAGGGGCCCCTAGCAAGGGGCCTGGAGCCGCAACACCGGGGATTGGGGAACCCTGAGCCCCAGCGCCGGACTTACCCGGATGCCCCGCCACCACCTGGGCCGCTAGGGGCACCGCCGGTCATTCAGGGCGGGAGAACAGGCAAGGCCCTCTGGGCCATCGATGACCTTCAAAGGCCCCCTTCGACAAAACGCTTGGGCCCATGCTCCCGCTCGCCAGTGCACTCACCTTGGCCCGCCCCTCTGCTTGCCACACAGCTGAGGGATCAGGCCTGCCAGACTCCTGGGGGCTAACCCTAACCCTAGATAGGCCCCTGACGGGCCACTCCCAAGGGGCCTGGCTGCCCAACGCTGGGGATTGGGATCCCCGAGTCCCAGCGCTGGACTCACCCTGCCGCCCCGCCAACACGGGCCGCTAGAGGCGCCGCCGGTCATTCAGCGCGGGAGAACGGGCAGGGCACTCCGAGCCCCTGGTGAGGTTTCAAGGCCCCCTGCGCCAAAATGCTTGGACCCACGCTCCCGATCGCCAGTGCCCTCACCTCGGCCCGTCCCTCTGCTGGCCGCACAGCCAGCAGATCGGGCCTGCCGGCCTCCTGGGGGCTAAGCCTAACCATAGGTCGGCCCAGGAGGGGCCCATCCCAAGGGTCCTGGCGCCACAATGCCAGGGATTGGGGACCCCCGAGCCCCAGCGCCGGATTCACCTGGCCGCCCGCCACAACAGGGGCCGCGAGGGGCGCCCCCGGTCATTTAGGGCGGGAGATCAGGCAGGGTGCTCCAAGCCCCCCAGCGGCTTTCAAAGGCCCCCCACGCCAAATGCTTGGGCACACGCTCCTGATCCCCAGCGCCCCCACCTCGGCCCGCTCCTCCGCTCGCCGCACAGCTGGCGGATCGGGCCTGCTGGCTTCCTGTGGCTAACCATAATGCTAGGTCGGTCCCTGAGGGGCCCATCCCAAGGGGCCTGGAGCAGAAACGCCGGGGATTGGGGACCCCCGAGCCCCAGCACCGGACTCACCTGGCCGCCTGCCGCAACAGGGGCCACTAGGGGCGCCCAAGGTCATTTAGGGCGGGAGAACGGGCAGGGCCCTCTGAGTCCCTGGCGACTACGAAGGCCATCCGCGCCAAAACGTTTGGGCCAACACTCCCGTTCGCCAGCGCCCTCACCTCGGCACACCACTTCGCTCACCGCACAGCCGGCGGATCGGGGCTGCCGGCCTCCTGGGGGCTAACCCTAACCCAAGCTGGGCCCCAGAGGTGCCCCTCCCAAGGGGCCTAGCGCTACAATGCCGGGTTTTGGGGACCCCCAGCCCCAGAACCGGACTCACCCCACCGCCCAGCCGACAACCGGGCAGCTTGGGGCACCACCGGTCATTCAGGATGGGAGAAAGGGCAGGGCCCTCCGAGCCCCCAGCGACATTCCAAAGCCTCCCACGCCAAAACGCCTGGGACCACGCTCCCGCTTGCCAGCGACCTCACCTCGGCCCACCCCTCTGCTCGCTGCACAGCTGGGGGATTGGGCCTGCCGGCCTCCTTGGGGCTAACCCTATCCCTAGGTCAGCCCCTGAGGGGCCCCTCCCAAGGCGCCTGGGGCCGCAAAGCCAGGGATTGGGGACCCCCGAGCCCCAGCGCTGGACTCACCCTGCCACCCCGCCGCCCCCCGGGCCGCTAGGGACGCCGCCGGTCGTTCAGGGCGGGAGAACGGGTAGGGCCCTCCAAACCCCCGATGACATTCAAAGCCCCCCCCGCGCCAAAACGCTTGGGCCCAGGCTCTCACTCTCAAGCGCCCTCATTGGGCCCACCCCTCCGCTCGCCGCACAGCTGGCGGATCGGGCCTGCTGGCCTCCTGGGGGCTAACAATAATCCTTGGTCGCCCCCCGAGGGGCCCTTCCCAAGGGGCCTGGCACTGCAACGCCGGGGATTGGGGACCCCCGAGCCCCAGCACCGGACTCACCCTGCCGCCGCTCTGCAATCCGGGCAGATAGGTGCGCCGTCGGGCATTCAGCGCGGTAGAACGGGAAGGGCGCTCTGAGCATCTGGCGACTTCGAATGCCCCCCACGCCAAAACGCTTGGGCCCACGCCCCCTCTCGACAGCGCTCTCACCTCGGCCTGCCCCTCTGCTCGCCATGTAGCCAGCAGATCGGGTCTGCCGGCCTCCTGGGGGCTAACAGTAATGCTTGGTAGGCCCCCTAGAGCCCTTCTGAAGGGGGCTGGAGCCCCAATGCGGGGATTGGGGACCCCCGAGCCCCAGCGCCCGACTCACCCTACCGCACCTCCTCCACACGGGCTACTGGTTAGCCACCAGTCATTCAGGGCGGGAGAACATGCAGGGCCCTCCGATCCCCCGGCGACCTTAGAAGGACCCCTGCGCCAAAATGCCTCGGCCTACACTCCCGCTCGCCAGCGGCCTCACCTCCACTCGCCCCTCCGCTCACCGCACAGCCAGCAGATTGGGCCTGCCGGCCTCCTTGGGGCCTACCCTAACCCTAGCTCGGCCCCTGAGGGGCCCCTCCCTAGTGGCCTGGCGCCGCAATGCCAGGGATTGGGGACCCCCGAGCCTCTGCGCCGGACTCGACCTGCCACCCTGCCACCACCCGGGATGCAACGGGCGCTGCTGGTCATTCAGGGCGGGAGAACGGGCAGGGCCCTCCGATCCCCCGGTGATCTTCGAAGGCAACCTGCGCCAAAACACTTGGGCCCACGCTCCCGCTCACCAACGCCCTCACCTTGGCCCGCCACTCCGCTCGCTGCACACCTGGCGGATCGGGCCTGCTGACCTCCTTTGGTCTAACCCTAACCCTAGGTCGGACCCCAAAGGCCCCTCCCAAGGTGCTTGGTGCAAAACACGCCGGGGTTTGGGGACCCCCGACCCCAGCGCTGGAATCACCCTGCAGCCCCACCGCCACCTGGGCCGCTAGGGGTGCCTCTGGTCATTCAGTGCTTGAGAATGGGCAGGGCCCTCTGAGCCCACGGCCACCTTCGAAGGCTCCCCCATCCAAAACCCTTGAGCCTACGCTCCCGCTCCTCACGCCCTCACCTCGGCCCGCCCCTCCACTCGCTGCAGAGCCGGTGGATGTGGCCTGCCGTCCTCTTGGGGCTACCCATAACCCTAGGTTGGCTCCTGAGGGGCCCCTCCGAAGGGGCCTGGCACCGCAATGCCTGGGATTGGGGACCCCCGAGCCCCAGCGCCGGACTCACTGTGTTGCCCCGCCACCACCCGGGCCGCTAGGAACACTGTCGGTCATTCAGGGAGGGATAACGGGCAGATCCCTCCGAGCCCCTGGCGACCTTCGAAGGCCCCCCCCACGCCAAATCGCTTGGGCCCATGCTCCCACTCGCCTGCGCCCTTACCTCGCCCGCCCCTCTGCTCGCTGTACAGCCGGTGGATCGGGACTGCCAGCCACCTGGGTGTTATCCTAACCTTTGGTGTGCCCCCGAGGGGCCCATTCCAGGTTCCTATTGCCACAACACCGGGGATTGGGGACTCCCGAGCCCCAGCGCCCAACTCACCCTCCTGCCCTGGGTGAGTTGGGCCCACCACCTGGGCCGCTAGGTGTGCTGCTGTTCATTCAGGGAGGGAGAACGGCCAGGGCCCTCCAAGCCACCAGCGACCTTCGAAGGCCCCCAACACCAAAACACTTGAGCCCACGCTCCCGCTCGCCAGCGCCCTTACCTCGGCCCTCCCCTCCGCTCGCCACACAGCGGGCGGATCAGGCCTCCCAGCCTCCTGGGGGCTAACCCTAACCCTAGGTAGGCCCCCTAGGGGCCTATCCCAAGGGGCCTGGCACCTCAACGCCGGGGATTGGGGACTCCCGAGCCCCAGCGCTGAACTCACCCTGCCGCTCTGGCGCCACGGGGGCCGCTAGGGGAGCCAGAGACCTTTGAAGGCTCCCGGCCACAAAACGCTTCGGCCCACGCTCCCGCTCCCCAGCGCCCTTACCTCGGCCCACCCCTCCACTCGCCGCACAGCTGGTGGATCGGGCCTGCCGGCCTCCTGGGGGCTAACCCTAACCCTAGGTCGGCCCCCGAGGGGCCTGTCTGATGGGGCCTGGAGCCACAACCCCTAGGATTGCTGACACCCGAGCCCCAGCGCCGGACTCACCGTGCCGCCCCACTCCCAACCAGGCCGCTAGCTGCACCGCTAGCTGCACCGCTAGCTGCACCGTCATTCAGGGAGTGAGAACAGGCAGGCCCTCCGAGTCACGGGCGACCTTCGAAGGCACCCCGCATCAAAACGCTTGTGCCCACGCTCCCGCTTGTCAGCGACCTCACCTCGGTCCGCCCCTCCACTCACCACAAAGCTGTCCGATCGGGCCTGCCGGCCTCCTAGGGGCTAACCCTAACCGTAGGTTGGCCCACGAGGGGCCCCTCCCAAGGCACCTGGTACTGCAATGCCAGGGATTGTGGACCCCCGAGCCCCAGCACCAGATTCACCCTGCTGCCCCGCCGCCAAACGGGCCGGTAGGGGCGCCGCTGGTCATTCAGGGAGGGAGAATGGGCAGGGTCCTCTTAGCCCCCAGCGACCTTTGAAGGCCACTCACGCCAAAACGCTTGGGCCCATGTTCCCGCTCGCCAGCGCCCTCATCTCGGCCCGCCCTATGCTCACCACACAGCCAGCGCATCAGGCCTGCCGGCCTCTCGGGGGCTAAACATAACCCTAGGTCCGTCACCAAGGGGCCCCTCCCAAAGGCCCTGGTGCCACAAAGCCGGGGATTGGGGACCCCTGATCCCCAGCGCCACACTCTCCCTGCCGCCCCGCTGCCATCTGGGCTGCGAGGGGCGCCATCGATCGTTCAGGGCAGGAGAACGGGCCGGGCCCTCCGAGCCCCTGGCGACCTTCGAAGGCCCCTGGCGCCAAAATGCTTGGGCCCACATTTCCTGCTCGCCAATGCCCTCATCTCAGCCTGCCCCTCTGCTCGCCGCACAGCTGGCAGATCGGGCCTACCAGCCTCCTGGGGGTAAGCCTAACCCTAGGTCGACCCCCGAGGGGGCCTTCACAAGGGGCCTGGCGCCGCAATGCTGGGGATTGGCGACCCCCGAGCTCCAGCGCCGGACTCACCCTCCCGCCCCAATGCCACCAGAGCTCCTAGGGGCGCCGCCGGTCATTCAGTGTGGGAGAACAGGAAGGACCCTTCGAGCCCCTGGCGACCTTCGAAGGCCCCACTTGCAAAAACGCTTGGGCCCACGCTCCTGCTCACCAGCGCCCACATCTCAGCCTGCTCCTCCGCTTCCCGCACAGCCGGCAGATCAGGCCTGTCGGCATCCTGGGGGCTAACCCTAACACTTGGTAGGCCCACAAGGGGCCCCTCCAAAGGGGCCTTGTGCCGCAACGCCGGGGATTGGGGACACCCAAGCCCCAGCGCCAGACTCTCCCTGCTGCCCCGCCACCAAGTGGGCCGGTAGGGGCGCTGCTGGTCATTCAAGGAGGGAGAAGGGTCAGGGCCCTCTGAGCCCCCAGCAACCTTCCAAGACCTCCCGCGCTAAAAAGCTTGGCCCTATCTTCCCGCTCGCAAGCGCCATCACCTCAGCCCACCCCTCCGCTCACCGCACAACCGGCTGATGAGGCCTGCCGACCTCCTGTGGGCTAACCCTAACCCTAGGTCGGCCCTCAAAGGGCCCGTCCGATGGGGCCTGGCGCCACAACGCCTGGGATTGCTGACCCCTGAGCCCCAGCGCCGGACTCACCGTGCCTCCCGCCACCACCCGGGCTGCTAGAGGCGCTGCCGGTCATTCAGGGCGGGAGAACGTGTAGGGCCCTCTGAGCCCCCGGAGACTTTGAAGACCCCCCGTGACAAAACGCTTCGGTCCATACTCCCGCTCGCCAGCGCCCTTACCTCGGCCCGCCCCTCCACTCGTCTCACAGCTGGTGGATCGGGCCTGCCGGCCTCCTGGGGGCTAACCCTAACCCTAGGTCGGCCCCCGAGGGGCCTGTCTGATGGGGCCTGGCGCCACAACCCCTAGGATTGCTGACACCCGAGCCCCAGCGCCGGACTCACCGTGCCGCCCCACTCCCAACCAGGCCGCTAGCTGCACCGCTAGCTGCACCGCTAGCTGCACCGTCATTCAGGGAGTGAGAACAGGCAGGCCCTCCGAGTCACGGGCGACCTTCGAAGGCACCCCGCATCAAAACGCTTGTGCCCACGCTCCCGCTTGTCAGCGACCTCACCTCGGTCCGCCCCTCCACTCACCACAAAGCTGTCCGATCGGGCCTGCCGGCCTCCTAGGGGCTAACCCTAACCGTAGGTTGGCCCACGAGGGGCCCCTCCCAAGGCACCTGGTACTGCAATGCCAGGGATTGTGGACCCCTGAGCCCCAGCACCAGATTCACCCTGCTGCCCCGCCGCCAAACGGGCCGGTAGGGGCGCCGCTGGTCATTCAGGGAGGGAGAATGGGCAGGGTCCTCTTAGCCCCCAGCGACCTTTGAAGGCCACTCACGCCAAAACGCTTGGGCCCATGTTCCCGCTCGCCAGCGCCCTCATCTCGGCCCGCCCTATGCTCACCACACAGCCAGCGCATCAGGCCTGCCGGCCTCTCGGGGGCTAAACATAACCCTAGGTCCGTCACCAAGGGGCCCCTCCCAAAGGCCCTGGTGCCACAAAGCCGGGGATTGGGGACCCCTGATCCCCAGCGCCACACTCTCCCTGCCGCCCCGCTGCCATCTGGGCTGCGAGGGGCGCCATCGATCGTTCAGGGCAGGAGAACGGGCCGGGCCCTCCGAGCCCCTGGCGACCTTCGAAGGCCCCTGGCGCCAAAATGCTTGGGCCCACATTTCCTGCTCGCCAATGCCCTCATCTCAGCCTGCCCCTCCGCTCGCCGCACAGCTGGCAGATCGGGCCTACCAGCCTCCTGGGGGTAAGCCTAACCCTAGGTCGACCCCCGAGGGGGCCTTCACAAGGGGCCTGGCGCCGCAATGCTGGGGATTGGCGACCCCCGAGCTCCAGCGCCGGACTCACCCTCCCGCCCCAATGCCACCAGAGCTCCTAGGGGCGCCGCCGGTCATTCAGTGTGGGAGAACAGGAAGGACCCTTCGAGCCCCTGGCGACCTTCGAAGGCCCCACTTGCAAAAACGCTTGGGCCCACGCTCCTGCTCACCAGCGCCCACATCTCAGCCTGCTCCTCCGCTTCCCGCACAGCCGGCAGATCAGGCCTGTCGGCATCCTGGGGGCTAACCCTAACACTTGGTAGGCCCACGAGGGGCCCCTCCAAAGGGGCCTTGTGCCGCAACGCCGGGGATTGGGGACACCCAAGCCCCAGCGCCAGACTCTCCCTGCTGCCCCGCCACCAAGTGGGCCGGTAGGGGCGCTGCTGGTCATTCAAGGAGGGAGAAGGGTCAGGGCCCTCTGAGCCCCCAGCAACCTTCCAAGACCTCCCGCGCTAAAAAGCTTGGCCCTATCTTCCCGCTCGCAAGCGCCATCACCTCAGCCCACCCCTCCGCTCACCGCACAACCGGCTGATGAGGCCTGCCGACCTCCTGTGGGCTAACCCTAACCCTAGGTCGGCCCTCAAAGGGCCCGTCCGATGGGGCCTGGCGCCACAACGCCTGGGATTGCTGACCCCTGAGCCCCAGCGCCGGACTCACCGTGCCTCCCGCCACCACCCGGGCTGCTAGAGGCGCTGCCGGTCATTCAGGGCGGGAGAACGTGTAGGGCCCTCTGAGCCCCCGGAGACTTTGAAGACCCCCCGTGACAAAACGCTTCGGTCCATACTCCCGCTCGCCAGCGCCCTTACCTCGGCCCGCCCCTCCACTCGCCTCACAGCTGGTGGATCGGACCTGCCGGGCTCCTGGGGGCTAACCCTAACCCTAGGTCAGCCCCCGAGGGGCCAGTCCGATGGGGCCTGGCGCCACAACACCTGGGATTGCTGAACCCTGAGCCCCAGCGCCAGACTCACCGTGCCACCCCTCCGCCACACGGGCCGCTAGCTGTGCCGTCGGTCATTCAGGGAGTGAGAACAGGCAGGCCCTCCGAGCCCTGGGCGACCTTCGAAGGCACACCTCATCAAAACGCTTGTGCCCACGCTCCCGCTTTTCAGCTCCCACACCTCGGCCCGCCCCTCCGCTCACCGCAAAGCTGACCGATCGGGCCTGCCGGGCTCCTGGGGGCTAACCCTAACCGTAGGTCGGCCCACGAGGGGCCCCTCCCAAGGCACCTGGTTCCGCAATGCCAGGGATTGTGGACCTCCGAGCCCCAGCGCCGGACTCACCATGCCACCCCGCCGCCACCCGGTCCGCTAGGGGCGCCATTGGTCATTCAGGGCAGGAGAACAAGTAGGGCCCTCTGAGCCCCCAGCGACTTTCGAAGGCCCCCCGCTCCAAAACGCTTGGGCCCATGCTCCCACTCGCCAGCGCCCTCACCTCGGACTGCCCCTCCGCTAGAGGAACAGCCAGCGGATCGGGCCTGCTGGCCTCCTGGGGACTATCCCTATCCCTAGTTCGGCCCGATAGGGGCCCTTCCCAAGGGGCCTGGCGCCGCAACGCTGGGGATCGGGAACCCCCAATTCCCAGCGCCAGACTCACCCTACTGACCCGCTGCCACCCAGGCCGGTAGGGGTGCCACCGGTCATTCACGGAGGCAGAATGGGCAAGGCCCTCCGAGCCCCCGGCAACCATCGAAGGCCCCCCAAGCCAAAACGCTTGGGCCCTCGCTCCCGCTCACCAGAGCCCTCACCTCGGCCTGCCCCTCCACTCGACACACAGCTGGCGGATATGACCTGCCGGCCTCCCGGGGGCTAACCCTAACCCTAGTTCGGTCCCCAAAGGGACCCACCCAAGGGGCCTGGCGCCACAACACAGGGGATTGGGGACCCCCGTGCCCCAGCGCCGGACTCATCCTGCGGCCCCGCCGCCACCCGGGCTGCTAGGGGTGCCGCCGAATATTCAAGACTGGAAAACTGGTAGGGGTCCTTCGAGCCCCCGGCGACATTCAAAGGGACCCCGCGCCAAAATGCTTGAGCCGGGCTCCCGCACGCCAGCGCCCTCACCTTGGCCCGCCCCTCCGCTCACCGGATAGCTGGCGGATCGGGCCCGCCAGCCTTCTGGTGGCTAAACCTAACCCTAGGTCGCCCCCCAAGAGGCCCTTCCGATGGGGCCTGGCGCCACAACGCCTGGGATTGGGGACCCAGCTCGGGACTCACCTTGCCGCCCCGCTGCCACCCGGGTTGCTAGGAGCACTGTCAGTCATTCAGGGCGGGAAAACGGGCAGGGCCCTCCGAGGCCCTGGGGACCTTCAAAGACCCGTCGCACCAAAACGATTGGGCCCAAGCTCCTGCTCGCCAGCGCCCTCACCTCGGACCACCCCTCCGCTCACCGCACAGCCAGCGGATCAGGCCTGTGGGCCTCCTGGGGGCTAACCCTAACCCTAGGTCGGCCCCCAAATGGCCCTTCCCAAGGGGCCTGGCGCCGCAACGCCGGGCATTGGGGACCCCCGAAACCCAGCGCTGGACTCACCCTGCCTCCCCGCTGCCACCAGTGCCACGAGGGGCACCGTCGGTCATTCAGGGCGGGAGAACGGGCAGGACCCTCTGTGCCCCTGGTGACCTTCGAAGTCCCCTCGCTCCGAAACTTTGGGCCCACGTTCCCGCTCGCCAATGCCCTCATCTCAACCCGCCCCTCCGCTCACCGCACAGCCGGCGGATCGGGCGTCCCAGCCTCCTGGGGGCTAACACTAACCCTAGGTAGGCCCCCTAGGGGCCCATCCCAAGGGGCCTGGCTCCGCAACGACGGGGATTGGGGACCCCGGAGCCCCAATGCCGGACTCACACTGCTGCTACGCCACCCCCACGGCTGCTAGGGGCGCTGCCGGTCATTCAGAGCGGGAGAATGGGCAGTGCCGTCCGAGACGCGGCGACTTTCGAAGGGTTCCCTCGCCAAAACGCTTGGGCCCACGCTTCCACTCGCCACCGCCCTCACCTCGGCCCACCCTTCCGCACGCCGCACAGCCGGCAGATCGGGCCTCCAAGCCTCCTGGGGGCTAACACTAACCCTAGGTAGGCCCCCTAGGGCCCCATCCCAAGTGGCCTGGCACAGCAACGCCGGGGATGGGGGACCCCCGAGCCCCAGCACCGGACTCACCCTGCCGCCCCGCTGCCACCTGGGCCGCTAGGGGCACCGCCCGTCATTCAGGGCGGGTGAACGGGCAGGGTCCTCCGAGGCCCCTGCGACGTTAGTAGGCGCCCCACGCCAAACACTTAGGCCCATGCTCCCGCTCGCCAGTGCCCTCACCTCCGTCCGCCCCTCCACTTGCTGTACAGCTGGCAGATCGGGACAGCCGGCCTCCTGGGTGTTACCCTAACCCTAGGTGGGCCACCGAGGGGCCCCTCCCAAGGAGCCTGGGGCCACAACGCCGGTAATTGGGGACCCCAGAGCCCCAGCGTCGGGCTCAACCTGCCGCTCCACCATCATCCGGGCTTCTACTGGTGCCACCGGTCATTCAGGGCGTGAGAATGGGCAGGTCCCTCCTAGCCCACGGTGACATTCGAATCTGCCCCACGCCAAAACGTTTGGGCCCACGCTCCCGCTCCCAGCATCCTCACCTCGGCCCACCCCTTCACTCACCTGGCAGGGGGCGGATTGGGCCTGCCCACCTCCTGGGGGCTAACTCAAACTGTAGGTCAGCCCCCGAGGGACCCGTCCAATGGGGCCTGGCGCCTCAACTCCTGGGACTGCTGAACCACGAGCTCCAGCGCCGGACTCACCGTGCTGCCCCGCTGACACCCGGGCCTCTAGAGGCGCCGCCGGTCATTCAGGGCTTGAGAACGGGCAGGGCTCTCCGAGCCCCCGTTGTCCTTTGAAGGCCCACCACACCAAAACGCTTGGGTCCAGGCTCGCGCTCGCCAGCGCCCTCACCTCAGCCCGCCCCTCCGCTCACCACCCAGTGGGTGGATCAGGCCTGCCGGCCTCCTGGGGGTTAACCCTAACCCTAGGTAGGCCCCCGAGGAGCCCCTCCCAAGGGGCCTGGCACCGCAATGTGGGGATTGGGGACCCCCGAACCCCAGCACTGGACTAACCTTAATGCTCTGCCGGCGGCTGGGCCCCTAGGGGCACCGCCGGTTATTCAGGGCGGGAGAACATGTAGGGCCCTCGGAGCCCTTGGCGACATACGAAGGCCCCCCGCGCCAAAACGGTTGGGCCCACGCTCCTGCTCCCCAGCGCCCTCATCTCGGCCCGCCCCTCCGCTCCTAGCAGAGCCCGTGGATCGGGCCTGCTGGCCTCCTGGGGGCAAACTCTAACCCTAGGTCGACCACCGAGGGGCCCTTCCCAAGTGGCCTGGCGCTGCAACGCCAGGGATTGGGGACCCCTGAACCCCAGCACCTGACTCCCCCTGCCACCCCGCCACCACCCAGGCCGCTAGTGGTGCCACAGTTCATTCAGGGCGTGAGAACGGGCAGGGCCCTCCGAGCCCCGGGAGACCTTCAAAGCACCCTGCATCAAAATACTTGCGCCCACAATGCCGCTAGGCAGTGCCCTCACCTCAGCCCGCCCCTCTGATCATCGCACAGTTGGCGGATCAGGCCTGCTGGCCTCCTGGGGCCTAACTCTAAAATAGGTCAGCCCCCGAGGGGCCCCTCCCAAGGGGTCTGGCTCCGCAATGCCAGGGATTGGGAACACCCGAGCCCCATCGCCAGACTCACCATGCCGCCCCGCCGCCAACCGGGCCGCTAGCGGCGCCGCAGGTCATTCAGGGCATGAGAAAGGGCAGGGCCCTCCAAGCCCCGGGCGACCTTCAAAGGCACCCTGCATCAAAACACTTGCGCCCACGCTCCCGATAGGCAGCACCCTCACCTCAGCCCACCTCTCTGATCGTCGCACAGCTGGCGGATCGGGGCAGCCGGCCTCCTAGGGGATAACCATAACCCTAGGTCGGCCCCTGAGCGGCCCCTCCCAAGGGGCCTGGCGCTGCAACGCCGTGGATTGGGGACACCAGAGCCCCAGCGTTGGACTCAACCTACAGCCCCGCCGCCAACCAGGCCGCTAGGGGTGCCCCCAGTCATTCAGGTCGGGAGAACAGGTAGGGCCCTCCGAGCCCCCGGTGACCTTCGAAGTCCCCCTGCGCCACAACGCTTGCGCCCATTCTCCCGCTAGTCAGCACCCTCACCTCGGCTGGCCCCTCCGCTCGCCACACAGCCGGCAGATCGGGCCTCCCGGCCTCCAGGGGGCTAACTCTAACCCTAGGTTGGCCCCCAAGGGGCCCCTCCCAAGGGGCCTGGCCGCGCAATGCCGGGGATTGGGAACCCCCGACCCCCAGCGCTGGACTCAACTTGCCGCCCCCAGGACACCCGGGCCGGTAGGGTCGCCGAAGGTCTTTCATGGCAGGAGAATGGGCAGGGCCCTCCGAGCCACTGGTGAACATCGAAGGTCCCCGTGCCAAAATGCCTGGGCCCACGCTCCCACTTGCCAGCGCCCTCACCTCGGCCTGCCCCTCTGCACGCTGCACAGCCGGGGGATCGGGCCTGCTGGGCTCCTGGGGACTAACACTAACCCTAGGTCGGCCCCTGAGGGGACCCTCCCAAGGGGCCTGGGACCGCAACACCGGGTTGGGGACCCCCGAGCCCCAGTGCCGGACTCACCCTGCCACTCCACCACCACCCGGGCTGCTTGGGGCGCCGCCGGTCATTCAGGGCGGGAGAACGGGCAGGGCCCTCCGAGTCTTCGGCAACCTTCGAAGACCCCCAACGCCAAAACGCTTGGGTCCACTCTCCCGCTCGAAGCGCCCTCACCTCGGGCCGCCCTTCCACTCGCCGCACAGCTGGTGGATCTGGCCTGCTGGCATCCTGGGTGCTAAACCTAAACCTAGGTCGACCCCCAAGGGGCCCCTCCTAAGTGGCCTTGCACCACAACGCCAGGGATTGAGGACCCACGAAACCCAGTGTCGGACTCACCGTGCCTCCCCATCGCCACCCGGGCTGCTATGGGCGCCGTCGGTCTTTCAGGACGGGAGGACGGGCAGGGCCCTCCGAGCCCCTGGAGAATTTGAAGTCCCCCCACGCTAATACGCTTGGGCGCACGCTCTCGCTCGCCAGCGACCTCACCTCGGCTCGCCCCTCCACTCACCGCACAGCCAGCAGATCGGGCCTGCAGGCCTCCTGGGGGCTAACACTAACCCTGGGTCAGCCCCAGAGGGGCCTCTCCCAACAGGCCTGGCACCGGAACGCCCGTGATTTTGGACCCCCAAGCCCCAGTGCGGGAGTCACCCTGCCGTCCCGCCTCCACCTGGGCCGCTAGGGGTGCCGCTGGTCATTCAGGGCGGGAGAACGGGCAGGGCCCTCTGAGCCCCCTGTGACATTCAAAGTCCCCCCGCCCCAAAACGCTTCGGCACATGCTCCTTCTCGCCAGCACCCTCACCTCGGCCCGTGCCTCCCCTCGTGGCACGGCCGGCGGATCGGGCCTGCTGGCCTCCTGGGGATTAACCCTAACCATAGGTCGACCCACGAGTGTTCTCCCAAGGGGCTTGGTGCCGCACGTGGGGATTGGGGACTCCTGAGCCCCAGCTCCAGACTTACACTGCCACCCCGCTGCCACCCGGGCCACTAGGGGCTCCACCGTTCATTCAGGGCGGGAGAATGGGCAGGGCCCCTCCGAGCCCCCGGCGACCTTCGAAGGCCCCCTGCGCCAAGACGCTTGCGCCCACGCTCCTGTTCGCCACCGCCGTCACCTCGGATAGCCCCTTTGCTCACGGCACAGCTGGCAGATCGGGCCTGCCAGCATCCTTTAGGCTAACCCTACCCTAGTTCATCCCCCGAGGGACCACTCCCAAGTGCCTGGCACCACCACTACGGGGATTGGGGAACCCCGAGCCCCAGCTCTGGACTCACCCTGCAGCCCCACTGCCACCCTGGCTTCTAGGGGCGCTGCCGGTCATTCAGGGCGGGGGAACAGGCAGGACCCTCTGATTCCCCGGCGACCATCGAAGGCCCCTCGCGCCAAAATGCTTGGGCCCACGCTCCCGCTCAACAGCGCCCTCACCTCGGCCCGCCCCTCTGCTCACTGCACAGCCAGCGGGTTGGGCCTGCTGGCCTCTTTCCAGCTAACCCTAACCCTAGGTCGGACCCCGAGGGACCCCTCCCATGGGGCCGGGCGCCGCCAGGCTGGGGATTGGGGACCCCCGAGCACCAGCGCCGAACTCACCCTGCCGCCCCGCCGCGACCCGGCCCACTAGGAGCGCTGTCCTCATTCCAGGTGGGAGACAGACAGGGCCCTCTGAGCCCCCGGGGGACTTCGATGGCTGGCCATGCCAAAACGCTTGCGCCCACGCTCCCGCTCGCAAGCGCCCTCCCCTGGCCCGCCCCTCCGCTCGTGCACAGCAGGCAGATCGGGCCTGCCAGCCTCTTGTGGGCTAACCCTAAACCTAGGTCGGCCCCCTAGGGGCCCCTCCCAAGGTGCGTGGCGCCACCTCGCTGGGGATTGGACACACCCGAACCCCATCGCCAGACTCATCCTGCCGCCCCACCGCGACCAGGCCCACTAGGGGCGCTGTCCTCATTCAGGGCGGGAGAATGGGCAGGGCCCTCCAAACCCACGGCGACCTTTGAAGGCCCGCCGCACCAAAATGCTTGGGCTCACGCTCCCCCTCGCCAGTGCCCTCACCTCGACCCGCCCCTACGCTCCACTCACAGCTGGTGGATCGGACCTGCCGGCCTCCTGGGGGCTAACCCTAAGCCTAGGTCAGCTCAAGAGGGTCCCCTCCCAAGGGGCCTGGCGCCGCCATGCCGGGGATTGGGGACCCCTGAGCCCAAGCTCCGGAGGCATCCTGGCGACCCGCCGCCACCCAGGCTGCTAGGGGCGCCGACCCTCATTCAGGGTAGGAGAACGGGCAGGGCTCTCTGAGCCCCCGGCGACCTTGGAAGGCCCCCGCGCAAAAACACTTGGGCCCACGCTCCCGCTCGCCAGAGCCCTCACCTTGGCCCGCCACTCCATAATCCACACAGCCGGTGGATGGGGCCTGCCGGCCTCCTTTGAGCTAACCCTAACACTAGGTCCGGACCCGAGGGACCACTCCCAAGTGCCCGGCGCTGCCACGCCGGGGATTGGGGACCCCCGAGCCCCAGCTCGGGACTCACCCTGCCAGCCCACCACCACACTGGCCTCTAGAGGCGCCACCGGCCATTCAGGGCGGGACAATGGGTAGGGCCTTCGGAGCCCCAGGTGACATTCGAAGTCCCCCTGCACCAAAATGCTTGGGCCCATGCTCCCGCTCGCCAGCGTGCTCACCTCAGCCCGCCCCTCGATCGCCGCATAGCCGGTGAATGGGGCCTGCTGGCCTCCTGGGGGCTAACCCTTCCCTAGGTCAGCTCACGAGAGGCCCCTACTAAGGGGCCTGGCGCCACCACGCCAGGGATTCAGGACCTCCAAGCACCAGCGCCAGACCCACCCTGCCACCCCGCCACAACCCGGCCCGCTAGGGGCGCCGTCCTCTTTCAGGGATGGAGAATGGGCAGGGCCCTCTGAGCCCCTGGCCCCCTTCGAAGGCCCCCTGTGCCAAAACGCTTGTGCCCACGCTTCCACTCACCAGCGCCCTCACCTCAGCCCACCACTCCTCTTGCCGCACAGCTGGTGAAAAAGGCCTGCCGGCCTCCTTTGGGCTAACCCTAACCCCAGGTAGGCCCCCGAGGGACCACTCCCAAGTGCCTGGCACCACTACGCTGGAGATTGGGGACCCACGAGCCCTAGCTCCAGACTCACCCTGCCGTCCTACCGTGACCCGGCCCGCTAGGGGCAACGTCCTCACAGGGCGAGAGAACAGGCAGGGCCCTCTGAGTCCACAGTGACCTTCGAAGGCCCCCCGCGCCAAAACGCTTGGGCCCATGCTCCCGCTCGCCAGTGCATTCACGTCGGCCCGCCCCTCCGCTCGACGCACAGCCAGCAGATCAGGCCGCTGGACTCCTGGGGGTAACCCTAAAGCTAGGAAGGCCCAAGAGGGGCCCCTCCCAAGGGACCTGGTGCCACCAAGCCTGGGACTAGGGCCACAGGCCCCATCGCCAGACTCACCCTGCCTCCCTGCTGCCACTCAGGCCACTAGGGGCGCCACAGGTCACTCAGGGCGGGAGAACAGACAGGGTCCTCCGAGCCCCCGCTGACCTTCTAAAGCCCCCCGCACAAAAACGTTGGCTAACATCCTCCTGCTCGCCAGCACCCTCACCTCGGCCCGCCCCTCCACGTGCTGCTGAGCCAGTAGATAGTGCCTGCCAGGCTCCTGGGGGCTAAATGAAATCCTAGGTTGGCCCCGTGGGGCTCAACCCAAGGGGCCTGGCTCAGCAACGCTGGGGATTGGGGATCCCTGAGCCCCAGTGTGGGACTCACAGTGCCGCCCCACCGCCAACGGAGCCGCAAAGCACGCCGCTGCTTATTCAGGGCAGGAGAACGGGCAGGGCCCTTCGAGACATGGCAACATTCGAAGGCCCAGGGCGCCAAAACGCTGGGGACCACGCTCCTGCTCTGCATCAACCTCAACTCGGCCCGCACCTCCGCTCTTCACAGAGCCAGGGACTCGGGCCTGCCAGCCTCCTGGGCCCTAACCCTAACTCTAGGACAGCCCCTGAAGGTCCCTTCCTAAGGGGCCTGGCGCCGCAACGCCAGGGGTTGGGGACCCCCAAGCCCCAGCGCTGGATGCACGCTGCCGCCCCGCCCCACAGGGGTCGCTAGGGGCGCCGCCATTCATTCAGGGTGGGAGAACTGGAGGGCCCTCCGAACCCCTGCCGAAATTCGAAGGCGCACTGAACCAAAACACTTGGGCCCAGGCTCATGTTCACCAGCACCCTCACCTCGCCCCAACTCTCCGCTCAACGCACAGGTGGTGTATCGGGCCTGCGGCGCTCCTGGAGTCTAACCCTAACCATAAGTTGGCCCCCGAGGGGCCCTTCCGAAGGGGCCTGGCGTCGCAACGCTGGGGATGGGGACCCTGAGCCCATGTGCCGGACTCACCCTGCTGTCCCTCAGCCACCTGAGCCGCTAGAGGCCCCGCCGGTCAATCAGGGCACGAGATTGGGCAGGGCCCTCCGAGCCCACGCTGACCTTTGAAGGCTCCTCGCGCAAAAACGTTGGCTCCCAGGATCCTGCTAGCCAGCGCCCTCACCTTGGCCCGCCACTCCGCTTGCTTCAGAGCTGGTGGATAGGGCCTGCTGGGCTCCTGGCAGCTATCCAAAACCCTAGGTCGGCCCTGTGGGGACATCCCCAGCGGCCTGGCTCTGCAATGCTGGGGATTGGTGACTCAGAGCCCCAGAGCCAGACTCACCCTGCCGCACTGTACCCATTCGGGCCGCTAGGGGCGCCGCTGGTCATAGAGGGCTAGAGAAGGACAAGGCCTTCTGAGCCACCGGTGACCTTCAAAGGCTCCCCACGCCAAAATGCTGATGCTCAAGCTCCTGCTCCCCAGCGTCCTCTCCTCGACCCGCACATCCGCTCGCCGCACAGTGTGAGGATTGGGCCTGACGGTCTCCTTGGGGCTAACCCTAACCCTAGGTCGGCCCCCCAGGGGCCCCTCCCAAGGGTCCTGGTGCCACTATGCCGGGGATCTGGGACCCCAAGCCCCAGAGCCAGAATCACCCTCCCACAACGCTGCCACCCCGGCAACTAGGGGCGCTGCCGGTCATTCAGGGCAGGAGAAGGGACAGGGCCCTCGAGAAACCGGCAACATTTGAAGCCTCCAGCGCCAAAATGCAGGGGCCCACAATCCCGCTCCCCAGCGCCCTCACCTCGGCCCACCCCTCCGCTCGCCCCACAGCCATCCTATTGGGCCTGCCGGCCTCCTGGGGGCTAACCCTAACCCTAGGTCGGCCCCTGAAGGGCACCACCAAAGGGCCTGGCGCCCTGACGCCGGAGATTGGGGACCCCCAAGCCCCAGCGATGTACTCAACCTACCCCTCCGCCGCCACTCGGGCCACTTGGGGCGCCACCGGTCATTCAGGGCGGGGGAACGGGCAGAGCCCTCCGAGGCCCCGCCGACATTCGTAGGTCCCCCGGCGCCAAAACTTTGGGTACCACCTTCCAGCTCGCCAGTGCCCTCACCATGGCCCGCCCCTCTGCTCGCCGCACAGCTGGCGTATGGGGCCTGCCGGCCTCCTGGGGGCTAACCCTAACCCTAGGTTGGCCCCAGAGGGGCCCCTCCCAAGGGGACTGGTGACCAAAGCCGGGGATTGGGGACACCCGAGCCGCAGCGCCGGACTCACCCTGCCGCCCTGTCGACATCGGGCCCGCTGTGGCGTCACTGGTACTTCAGGGTGGGAGAATGGGCAGGGCCTTCGAGACTCCGGTGACTTTTGAAGGCCATCCACGCCAAAACGCTGGGGCCCACACTAGAGCTCGCCAGCGCCCTCACCTCAGCCCACCCCTCCGCTCTCTGCACAGCTGGTGGATCAGGCCTGCTGGCCTCCTGGGGGCTAACTCTAATCCTAGGTCGGCCCCGAGGGGCCCCTCTGAAGGGGCCTGCCGCCACAACGCTGAGGATTGGGGACCCTCGAGTCATAATGCCGGACTCACCCTGCTGCCCCGCTGACACCAGTGGTGCTAGGGCGCCACCGGTCCTTTTGGGCGGGAGAACGGGCAGGGCCCTCTGAGCCCCGGGAAACTTTGAAGGCCCCCAGCACCAAAACGCTGGGGCCCACACTCCGCTCGCCAGTGCCCTCACCTCGGACCGCGACTCCATTCGCCTCAAGACAGTGGATCTGGCCTGACGACCTCCTGAGGGCTAACTCTAACCCTACATCGGCCCCAGAGGGGCCCTTCCCAAGGGGCCTGGCACTGCAACGTCGGGTATAGGGAAGCCTGAGCCTCAGCACCGGACTCACCCTGCCGCCCCGCCATCACCCGGGCCGCTAGGGGCGCCTCCAGTCATTCAGGTGAGAGAACGGGCAAGGCCCTCTGAGCCCTCAGTGACCTTCGAAGTCCCCCGCTCCAAAACGCTTGGGCCCACGCTCCTGCTCGCCAGCTCACTCACCTTGGCCCACCCCTCTGCTTGCCGCTCAGCAGGCGGATCGGGCCTGCCGGGCTCCTGGGGGCTAACCCTAACCCTAGGTTGGCCCCTGAGGGGCCCCTCCCAAGGGGCCTGTCGCCGCAACACCGGGGATTGATGACCCCCAAGCCCCAGTGCCGGACTCACCCTGCCGCCCCGCTGGCACCCAGGCCACTAGGGGCGCCACCAGTCATTCAGGGCGGGAGAATGGGCAGGGCCCTCCAAGTCCTGGTGAACTTCTAAGGGTCCTGGCACCAAAATGCTTGGGCCCATGCTCCCGCTCACCAGCGCCCTCACCTCCACCCGCCCCTCTGCTCGCCACACAGCCAGCGGATCAGGCCTGCTAGCCTCCTGGGGGCCAACCCTAACCTTAGGTTGTCCCCCAAGGGGAACCTCCCAAGGGGCCTGGTGCAGCAACGCCAGGGATTGGGGACGCCCGAGCCCCAGCGCAATATTCACCGTGCCGCCCCGCCACCACCCAGGCTGCTAGGGGCGCCGCTAGTCATTCAGGGCGGGAGAACGGGCAGGGCCCTCCAAGCGTCTAGCGACGTTCAAAGGCCCACTGCGCCAAAACGCTGGATACCATACTCCTGCTCACCAGCGCCCTCACCTCGGCCCACACCTCCGCTCCCAGCACAGCAGGCGCATGGGTCCTGCGGGCCTACAGGGGTCTAACCCTAACCCTAAACACTAACCCCTAACCTTAAACCCTAAACCTTAACCCCTAACACTAACCCTAACCCTAACACTAACCCTAACCATTACCCTAACGCTAACCCTACCTTAAACCTAACAATAAACCCTAATCCTTAAACCCTAAACCCTAACATTAACACTAAACCCTAAAGCCTAACCCCTAACCCTAATTCCGAAACCCTAAACACTAAACCCTAACCTTAACCACTAACCCCAAACCCCAAACCCTAACCCTAAACCCTAACCCTACCCCGACCCCTACCATACCCCTAACCCTACCCCTAACCCTACCCCTTCAGCTAACCCTACCCCTAAACCGTAACCTAACCCTAAACCTAACCCTAACCAGTACCCTAACCCTAACCAGTACCCTAACCGTAACTCTACCTGTACCCTAACCCTAACCCTAACCTGTACCCTAACCCTAACCGTAACCCTAACACGTACTCTAACCCGTACCCTAACCAGTACCCTAACCCTAACCTTAAACTGTACCCTAATCTGTAACTTAAACCGTACCCTAAACCTAACCATAACCCTAACAAGTACCCTAACCCATACCCTAACTTTAACCCTAAACCCTAAACCCTGACCCTAACACATACCCTAACTCGTACCATAACCCATACCCTAACCCTACCCGTACCCTAACCCTAACCCGTACCCTAATGATAACCCTAAACCCTAAACCATAACCTGTATCCTAAACCTAACCAGTACTCTTACCTTAACCTTAACACATACCCTAATCCGTACCCTAACCCATACCCTAACCCGTACCCTATCTCTAACCCGGACCCTAACCCATACCCTAACCCATACCTAACCCTAATCTGTACCCTAACCCTTACCCTAACCCATAACCTAACCCTAAACTGTACCAAATCCCTATCCCTAAACTGTTCCCTAACCCGTACCCTAACCCTAACCCGTACCCTAACCCGTACCCAAATCTGTACGACAACACTTACCCTAAACCATACCCTAACCCGTACCCTAAACCGTACCCTAATGCGTACCCTAACCCATACCCTAACCCTAACCCATAACCTAAACCTAACCCGTACTCCAATCCTAACCGTAACCCTAAACCCAAACCCTAAACCTAACCCGTACCCTAAACCCTAATCTGTACCCTAACCCATAACCTCTAACCTGTAACCCCTAAAACCAACCCTAACCCGTATCCTCTCCTTCCCCTAACCCTAACCCCAACCCTCATCGATACCCTAACCGTAACCCATAACCTAACCGTAACCCATACCCTAATCTATACCCTAACCCCGGGGATTGGGTACACCTGAGCCCCACCACAGGACTCAGCCTGCCACCCCGCAGGAAACCATGCCCCTTGGGCGCCGCAGAGCATCCCGTGCAGGAGAACTGGTAGGGCCCCCTGAGCCCCCAGCGATCCTCACCGGCCCCCAAACCCCAACCCTGAGGCCGACGCTCATCCCACCCCACGCCTTCCCTTCAGCTTGCCACAGAGCTCATCGCAGAGCCGGCAGATCAGGCCTGCCCGGTTCCTGGGGCCTAGACCTGACCCTAGGTCGGCTGGGTAGGGCCCCTCCCCTGGGGCCTGGTGCCGCAGCCCCAGGGACTGGGGACACCTGAGCCCCACTGCAGGACAAAGCCTGCCAGCCCGCAGGAAACCGTGCCCCTTGGGAGGCTGTAGAGCATTCAGGGCGGGAGAACCAGGAGGGCCCCCAGAGCCCCAGGCAAACTTTGGCGATCCCTAAACCCAACCTTGAAGCCCATGCTCACCCTTCCCCACACCCTCACCTCAGCCTGCTGCGGAGCTCGCCACATAGTGGGCAGATCTGGCCTACGGGGTTCCTGGGCCTCAACCCTAACCCTAGTTCATCTGTGGAGGGGCCCCTACCCAGGAGCCTGGAGCTGCAGCTGCGGGGATTCGGTACACCTGAGCTCCACAGCAGGACTCAGTCTGCCACCCCGCAGGAAACCGTGCGCCTTGGGAGGCCATATAGCATTCAGGGCAGGAGAACCAGGAGGGCCCTCCTGAGCCACCAGCGAACGTCGGCGGCCTCCCGCACCCCAACCCTGAGGCCCACGCTCAACATCCCCACACCCTCACCTCAGCCCGTGTGGCTAGCCATACAGCCAGCAGATCAGGCCTGTGGGGCTCCTGGGACTAACCCTAGAGCTAGGTCGGCCATGAGTGTGGGGGCCTCCCCAGGAGCCTTACACCGCAGCCCCGGGGAATTGGGATACCTGTGCCCCACCACAGGACTCAGCGCGCCACCCGACAGGAAACCGCGCCCCTTGGGGCTCTACAGAGCCTACAGGGCATGAGAACTTGGGGAGGCCCCCGGAGCCAATCCCCATTTTGGCAGCCCCCCATGCCCCAACCCTGAGGCCCATGCTCAGGCTACCCATGGCCTCCTCTTAGCCCTCCACAGAGCTCGCCACACAGCCTGCAGATTGACCCTGCCGGGCTCCTGGACCCTAATCCTTACCCTTGGTTGGCCACAGAGGGGCCCCTCCCCAGGGTCCTGGCACCCCACTCCAGGGGATTGGGGACACCCAAGCCCCACTGTAGGACTCAGCCTGAAACCCACAGTAAATTGTACCATTTTGGGGCACAACAGAGCATTCAGGGAAAAAGAATTGGGGCACCCACTGAGAGCCCCTTCTGGTGAACCCCGACCTCTGTGGGCCCTTCCGGATGAAACCCCAAGGCTCACACTCACCCGCCCTTGTGCCCTCATCTCACTCGACCTGGGAGTTCTCTGACCACTGGGCAGTTCGGACCTGCTGTCTCTTGAGGCCTAACCTAACCCTGGGTCTTCTGCTGAGGGTCCCTCCCCATTTGCCTGCCTCCAAGGCACCAGGCATTGGGCTCACCTCTGCACAACTAGAGGACTCAGTCTGCCCCACAGCAGGAAACTGTCCATTTGGGGCTGCAGCAAGGATTCATAGTAAAATCGGAGGGCCCCTCTCAGCCCATCCCAGGCAACCCCCACTTTCACAGATGTCCCCGGATCCAATTAGTAGCTTCACACTGACCTTTAAACTTGCTCTCCAAGGAGATCTTTTGAAATTCTCCACACTTCCAACCAATGGCATCATCCAGCTTCAGTGCCTTACCCAGCTTTATGTCTTGAGATGGATTAAAATGGGAAGTCATTTCACTGATGACGACGTACTGGTGACCAAAAGATACATGCATGAATGCTTCATATCACTTGGCTTCAGGGAAATGCAAATCTAAACCCCTATAGATGCCATATCACATGAGGCCGAATATCTAAAAATAAGAAGACATGAAACTATACATGTTGGAGAGGATGTGGAGAAACGGGAACCCTCTTACACCCCTGTACAAATGCAGTCCGGTACAGCCACTCTTGAAAATGGTATGGAGTTTCTTCAAGAAGTTATAAATAAAGATATCCTATGTCCCAGCAATTGCACTACTGGGTATTTACCCCAAAGATACAGAGGTAGCGAAGACGGGACACATGCACCCCAGGGTTCATAGCAGCAATATCCATAATAGACAAGCTGTGGAAGGAGTGCAGATGACCATGGATAGATGAATGGATAAAGAAGATGTGGATCATATCTATAATGGAATATTACTCAGCCATCAGATAGGATGAATACTTACCATCACACTGACCTGGGTGGAGCTGGAGGGTATTATGCTGAGTGGAATAAGTCAATGAAAGAAAGAAAGTGATCATATGCTTTACTCCCATGTGGAATATCAGAAAGAAGGAAGAAGACCATAGGGGAAGGAAGGGAAAATAGAATGGGAAGTCATCAGAGAGGGAGAAAACCCATGATGGACTCTTAACTATCGCAAGAAACTGATGATTGTTGGAGGAGAAGTTGGGGGGGGGTAACTGGGTGAGTAGCATCAAGGAGGTCACACGATGCAATGAGCACTGGGTGTTACACACGACTGAAAATTTATTGAAGACTACATCTGAAACTAATGATGTACTGTAAGTTGGCTAATTGAATTTAAATTAAAGAACAAAAGACCTCGAATAAACAATCCTACACATTTGTATGGAACCACTAAAGATTCCGAACAGCCAGTGCAATATGGAAAAGAAAAAACAAAGCTGGAGGACTCACAATTTCAGATTTCAGGTTATACTACAAAGCTGCAGTCATCCAAAAAAGACAGTATGGCACAAAAATAGACACAGCGACCAAAGGAACAGGATACAAGTTCAGACAGAAACCCACAATTATGTGGTCCATGAATCTTCCACAAAGCAAGCAACGATATCAAAAGGGAAAAGGACAGTCTCTACAACAAATAGTGTTGGGAAAACTAGACAGCTACGCACAAAAGAATGAAATTAGACTGCTTTCTTACACAATACAGACAAACACAAAACAGTTTCAAGACCTCAATATGAGACCTGAATCCATAAAAATCCTACAGGAGGGAAGACAGTAACTATTTGACATGGACCATACCAACGTTTTTCTAGACTGTGTCCTGAGGCAAAGGAAATGAAAGCAAAAATAAACTATTGGGAATACAGCAAAATAAAACGTTTCCACACGGCAGAAGAACAATGAAAACGTAAAAATAATAAGACAACCTACTCAAAGGGAGAAGATATTTGCAAAGATCATATGCAATAAAGGGATAGTGTCCTAAACATATACAACTGATACTACTCGACCCCAAAAAATCAAATAATCCAGTTAAAAAATAGGCAGAAGACATGGACAGACATTTCTCCAAAGAAGAAATACAAATGGCCAACAGTCCTGTGAAAATATGTTCACCATCACCCATCATCAGGAAAATGTAAATCCAAAGGACAATGAGGTAATACCTCACACCTGTCAGAATGGCAACATCAAAAGCACAACAAAGAGCAGGTGTTGGGAGAATGTGGATAAAGGGGAATTCTCGCGAACTGTGGGTGGGAATGCAAACTGTGGTGGCCACCGTGGAAAAGAGTATGAAGGTTCCTCAAAAAATTAAATATAGAACTACCCTACGATCCAACAATCACACTACTCGTATTTACCCAAAGAATAGGAAAACAGTAACTTAAACGGATTGGTGCACTCCTATGTTTCTTCCACCATTATTTACAATATCACAATATGGAAGCAACCCAAGTGTCTGTAGAAAAATTGACAAATGAGATGATAGATGTGTGTATTCACACACACACACACACACACACACACACACACACACACACACACTGGAGTATTACTCGGCTTGAAAAAGAATGAAACCTTCCCATTTGCAGCCACATGGATGGAGCTAGAGAGTATTATCCTAACTAAAATCAGTCAGTCAGAGAAAGACAAATCCCATACGATGTCACTCTAATGGGGAATTTAAAAAACAAACAAAAATAAATAACTATAAGGGAAAAAGGAGACACACCAAAATACAAACTCTTAACAAGAGAGAACAAACGGATGGTTACCAGAGAGGAGGTGGATAGAGGGATGAGTAAAATAGATGAAGGAGATTAAGAGGACGCTTTTCTTGATGAACAGTGAGTATTATATAGAATTACTGAATCACCCTATTGTACACCTGAAATAAATGTAACACTGTATGTTAGCTGTACTGGAATTAAAATAAATTTTAAAAAAAGATTTTTCTTTCAGGAAGCTCTTTGAAAAAGCTTTTCATGTGCACTGTGCATAAGCCCCGCTGGAGGATTCACTCTAAAATAATTATTAACTTCATGCCTCAAATTCATATTTCACTGAGTTCTTACCGTGGATTCCAGCCCACGGGAGCCATGGTCCTTTCTGTCTAGGCTCAGCACCTATGCTTTCAAGATTGGAAGTAGAGACACATGTCACTTCACAGTCCAGAAAGCTATTACTGTTTCTGTTTCAGTGTGAGAGAGTCACAGACTTTGGGACAGGTTTCAGAGCAGGTTTATTATGGATCCTGGAACTCTACTTCAATGTTCATTGCCTGGATCCATTTGGCTAATAGGTTCCCTGTGGATGGGCTTGCTTCCAAGCACATACATGGAAGATGCAAAGGTTGGTGGGCTTGGTGCAGGACAGGAAGAAGACCAAAAACAGACAAGGATCCGACCCCTCCCCTGATCCAGGATCTGCTACGGGAGAGGGTACCGGTGGGAGAATTCATGCGAAATTCCAAGGTAACCAGCTGAACACAGGAGGCACAGGTCAAGGAATCTGGAGATGCAGGGGTTGAAGGCTGCTCTGAGCTACCTCTGGGAGGAAGGGAGGGAAGGAATGAGAAGGAGACATTGCCTACCCCTGGCACATGCCAGCTGCCCACCGCTACGACACGCATCTGTCTACACAGCTGACACAGCCGGGGCTCAGGATGGGCTGGCTCGGGTCCCTCAATCCTCAGTGGGACAGCTGGCCCCAGGGCTCAGAGACATGCTGAGGGAGATGAGAGGGAAAGCTGCCTCACCCAGGTCATCCCCTCCTTGAGCAGACAGCCCTTCAGAACTGCTAAAAAAAATCCCCCACTAACAGGGTTGAAAGATACGCTATGGATGAACTAAGGCATAGAGATATGTAAAATAACATTCATTTTTAAGTTCAGAGCTGTCATCTCATGAAGTGGGGAGAGCTTCCCTGAAGAAGACTGAGGGGAGGGCAGGTCATGCTGAAAAGGGAGACATGGCTCTCCTGTTTGGGGACCTGCAGCCCCCTTCCAGGGCAGGGCATCATCCTCGCATCACACAAGATCCATGGAA
Organism: Ursus arctos; assembly: GCF_023065955.2. Classification (NCBI taxonomy): domain Eukaryota; kingdom Metazoa; phylum Chordata; class Mammalia; order Carnivora; family Ursidae; genus Ursus; species Ursus arctos. The sequence continues at coordinate 656,091 of NW_026622986.1, forward strand.
GTGTTCCATCAGGGAGAGATGTTTGTCTCGAGAAGGCTACCCTGGCATCGGACTGCACAGGGCACCAGGGACGAGGGACAGATGGAGGACTGACAATACCCAGGAGTCCATGGGGCAAGAGTAGAGGCGCATGACCTTGAAGATGACGATGAAAAGCAGGAGGTGGCAGCATGGAGCCGGCCCGAAAGTACCATGGAAGCAGTGCCCACAGCTACACTGACTGCTTGCATTCTTTGCCAGGTGTGGCTGATTTCAGTGGGCTCCAGACTAGTCCTGGCCACAAGTCTAGGAAGTATGCACCACCCCCGGCCTCCTCTCCCCTTGCAGCTGCTAGGAATCACGGTCACAGACCCTGGTCAGCTTTCGTGGAAACCAAGCAGTGGCTCCCCCGCATGCTGCACCTCTGGTGGTGGTCCAGTGCGACCCTCGTGCCTGGCCAGACAGGGATGTCTACCTGTCTCCACACAAATCCACAGACAGGAGGGTGTCCCTGAATTCCACAGCACCTGATGAGACAGATCCACAGAACCCAACACCCAGTGGGTCACTCGAGACCTCACCTATGGTCATGGAGCTCACCATACCCTATTTCTGTCACTTCCCACAGAAAGCCTGTTTCTGATCCCCCACAATACCATACATCCTGGTTGCTGACCTGGGGTCATGCCATGAACACACATGGCACCTTTCTTTAAGTGAAGGCTATGCCTACACCTCCTAGAAAATATTTCTAATGAAGTACAAGTCCATCAGGACTATGGTGTGAACGGTAGCACACAGCATTCATGGTAGTAGTCAGTAGTTCTAACAAGGGTTAACCCCACCCCCGTCTCACAAAACCTTCATCCATCCCCACTGAACTCATAGTCTGCCCTCACAAAACCGTCCAGGAAACAAACCTTTCATCTGAATGCTCTCTTCACCTTCTGCTTCAAATCTTGTCCAACCACAATGATATGAAACTAGAAATCAGTCTCAAGAAAAACAAGAGACAGTCAAAAATAGGTGGAGATTTTGGGGGCCTGGGTGGCTCAGTCGTTAAGGATCTTCTTTCAGCTCAGGTCTTGATCCCTGGATCCTGGGATCTAGCCCCATATCAGGCTTCTTGCTCTGTGGGAAGCACGCTTCTCCCTCTCCCACCCCCTGCTTGCGTTCCCTCTCTCGCTGTCTCACTCTCGGTCTGATACTTAAATAATCTTAAAAAAAATGTGGAGATTTAAAAACATGCTACTAAACAACCAACAGTCAAAGAAGAAATCAAAAAAATTTTGGAAGTACCTTGACACTGATGAAAAAGACAACCTACAAAAACTTATGGGATGCAGCAATAGTAGCTTTATGGGGGACATTCATAGAAATTCAAGTCTTCATCAATCCATGAGAATGCTCTTCAATAACCTGATTTATGTGGTAAAGAAGTAGAAAAAACAACAACAAACAAAGCCCCAAATTAGTAGAAATAAGGAAATAACAAAAAGGAATGCATAAATAAATCCAACGGAGACTAAAAAGACAAAAAAAAAAAAAACAATGAAAATGAGAGCGGCCTTTTTTGGAAAGATAAACAAAACTGACAAACGTAGCTAGACTCACCAAGAAAGGCAGAGGACTAGAGTACAATCAGGAAACAAAGATAATGGATTCCTGTATCATATCAAAATCAAAAGAACTCTTCAACCTTGGATACAACAACTTCTTGCAAGCCACGTCTCTAAAGGCAAAGGAAATAAAAGCAAAAATGAACTATTGGCACTTCTTCAAGATAAAAATCTTCTGCACGACAAAGCAAACGATCAACAAAACAAAAAGGCAACCTATGGAATTGAAGAAGGTATCTGCAAATGATATTACATAGAAAGGGCTGGTATCCAAGATCTATAAAGAACTCCTCAAACTCGACACCCAAAAATGGGCAGAAGACACAAAGAGATGCTTCTCCAGAGAAGACATACAAATGGCCAACAGACACATGAAAAAATGCTCCACATCACTTGCCATCAGGCAAATACAAATCAAAACGACAATGAGATACCACCTTACACCAGTTAGAATGGTTAAAATTAACAAGGCAGGGGGCACCTGGGTGGCACAGCGGTTAAGCGTCTGCCTTCAGCTCAAGGCGTGATCCTGGCATTATGGGATCGAGCCCCACATCAGGCTCCTCCGCTATGAGCCTGCTTCTTCCTCTCCCACTCCCCCTGCTTGTGTTCCCTCTCTCGCTGGCTGTCTCTATCTCTGTGGAATAAATAAATAAAATCTTGAAAAAAATTAACAAGACAGAATTTAAAAAAACGTCAGAGAGAATGTGAAGAAAGGGGAGCCCTCTTACACTACTCTTGAGAATTCAAGCTGGTACAGCCACTTTTGAAAACAATATGGAGGTTCTTCAAGACGTTAAACACAGAGCTATGCTATGACCCACCAATTGCACCACTGGGTATTTACCCCATAGACACAGAGTAATGAAAAGAAGGGGCACCTGTATCCCAATGTTCATAGCAGCAATGTCCATAATAGCCAAACCGTGGAAGGAGCCAAGATGTCCTTCAGCAGATGAATGGACAAAGAAGATGTGGTTCATCTATACAATGGAATATTACTCAGTCATCAGAAAGGATGAATACCCACCATTTGCACCAACGTGGATGGACCAGGAGGGGATTATACTAAGTGAAATTAAGGCAAGCAGAGAAAGACAATTATCATAAGATTTGACTCCTATGTGGAATGGAAGGAATAGTATGGAGGAAATTAGAAGAAGGAAGGGAAAAGTGAAGGGGGGGAATGAGAGGGGGAGATGAACCATGAGAGACTACTGACACTGGGAAACAAACTGAAGGTTGCAGAAAGGGAGGGGTGGGGGAATGGGTTTTCCTGGTGATGGGTATTAAGGAGGGCACCTGTTGGGGCGCCTGGGTGGCACAGCAGTTAAGCGTCTGCCTTCGGCTCAGGGCGTGATCCGGGCATTATGGGATTGAGCCCCACAACAGGCTCTTCCGCTGTGAGCCTGCTTCTTCCTCTCCCACTCCCCCTGCTTGTGTTCCCTCTCTTGCTGGCTGTCTCTATATCTGTCGAATAAATAAATAAATTCGTTAAAAAAAAAAAAGGAGGGCACGTGTCATAATGAGCACTAGGTGTTATATTCAAACAATGAATCATGGAACACTACATCAAAAACAAATGAAGTACTGTAGGGTGAATAACATCATTTTAAAAAAAATAGAAAGATATGAAATCCATACAGGAAAACTGTCACTATTTGCAAATGACATGAAATCCTGAAAGATTCCACACACACAAAAAAAACTGTTAGAATAAACAAATTCAAGAAAGCTTCAGGATATAAAGTCAATATACAGAGACCTGTTGTCTTTATTTTTTTTCAGATTTTATTTATTTATTTGAGAGGAAGAGAAAAAGCACGAGCAGGGGGAGTGTCAGAAAGAGGGAGAAGCAGACCCTCACTAAGCAGGGAGCCCAACACGGGGCTCAAAGCCAGAACTCTGGGTTCATGACCTGAGTTGAAGGCAGACACTTCACCTATGGGGCCACCCAGATGACCCAACTTCTTGCATTTCTGTATACTGATGACAAACTTTCGCAAAGAGAAATTAAAAAAGCAATGCCAATAAAGGTAACCAAAAATGAGAAAGACATAGTACACTGAACACATGGGAGAAAAGAAATGAAAAACATGTGTGTCGAGGGGGGCAGAATGTATGGGTCAAAGATTGGGAAGGCAACACAAACAAATGGAAGCTAAAGCCATGATCTTTAACTGGAAGAGTTAGTTATGTGAACATGTCCATCGTACCCAAAGCAATCGACAGATGTGATGAAATCCCTGTCTGAATTCCAGCGGCATTATTCGAGCAAATAGAAAACAGTCCACAAACTTGTATGGAAACACAAAAGACCCCAAATACCCAAAGCAACCTGGAGAAAGAAAGGTGCAATCAACACACTCCTGGATTTCAAGCTTGATTATAGAGCTGTTGTCATCAAAACAGGATGGTACTGGCATAAACACAAACACCAGGTCAGTGGAACAGAACAGAAAGCTCAGAAACTTACCCACAGGTAGATGATCCTAACTTACTACACAGCAGCAGAAGATATGCCATGAGGGAAGGACTGTCTCTTCAGTGAGCGGTAACAGGCAAACTGGACACTACATGCAGAAGAATATAACTGGGCCAATTTCTTACACCACACACAAAATTTTTAATGGATGAATGATTTGAACATAAGACCTGAATCCATAAACCTCCAAGAAGACACAGGTACTAAGTCTCTCGACATTAGTTTTGGCAAAGAGTCTTCAGATTGGACACCAAATGCAAAGCAACAAAAGCAAAAATAAACAAGTGGAACAACTTCAAACTGAAATCTTCCACACGGGAAAAGAAACCAGCAAAAACTTAAAAGGCCACAGACCCAAGAAGAAAAAAATATCTGTGAATCATATGTGTGAGAATAGGCTAATATCCAAAATACACACAACTCTCATACAAATCAAAACAACAACAAAAAAACCGTATAAAAATGGGGGGAATATGTGAATAGATACTTTCTAAAGATGGCACACAGGTGCCAACAGACAGAGAAAGTTGTTCGACATCACTCATCATCGTCAGGGAAACATCAGTCAAACCACAATCGGCCATCCCCTCACAACTGTTGGAACAGCAATTGTCCCAGAGACAGACACCAGGTGGGGTCAAGGGTGTGCAGATGAGGAGACACTGTGCACTGTTGGTGGGAATGGAAATTGGTGCAGCCACTGTGACAAACGGTATGGACGTTCCTGAAAAAATAAATGCAACTACCACATGACCCAGTAATGGCTCTACTGAGTATTGATTTGGAGAACACAAAAATACTGCCTCAAAAAGACAGATGAACTCCCACATTCACTGCAGCATTATTCACAAGAACCAGACATGGAAACACAGACCTTGGGGGCCTTATGCCAAGTAACTCAGACGCAGAAAGACCAATACCAGATGCTCTCATGTACATTCCACGTGGAATAAACAAATACTGAACGCATAGATACTGAGAGCAGATTGGTAGGTGCCATATTCGGGGGTGGGGTGGTAGAAACGGGTGAAGGTGGTCAAAGTCTCAATGTTTGGGTGAGAAAATCCGACAGTCATGAATTGTTCTGTCCAGCATGGAGACTAAAACTAACCCCGCAGCATGGGGTATAGGTTTTCCTGCTCTTTGAAAGTACACGGCTTCTGAGAAACCTTGCACAGCAGAAATGGTGTCAAGAAGAATGGCCATTAATTTACACGGAACAATTAGACAGTGACCTCAGACACCAAAATTCCTTCTCTTTGGCTTTTCTTCGGCCTCAGGACGCAAGTTTCTAAGGCAGGCCCAGCATAAATGAAGATAAAGCACAGCAGAGGCTCACAGACACAATTCAAAGTGCTGGTGGCTGGATGCGGAGAGCGGTTCCCAGCGGAAGGAGCTGGTTGGGGTGCACGCCGCCTCTGTCGTGCTTCTCACCAAAACAGATGCTGAACGCGATTCTCACTGTTCACCTTTTTTCATAAGAGGGAAATTCTCTTCAGGTCTCTTCCTCTTACTGAAGCTGGGTAATAACGTAGTTCTTTCAAGAAAGCCCAGTGTCTTACTGTGAACGTTTAAAAAGTGGGGGATACTTGTACTTGAGCATTGCTGAGGGAGGAGATGTGAAAGGTTCTCCCAGACACAAACCTCAGCAGATCCACCGGGAATGGCACCTTCCTCAGCATGCGGAACACGGACTACCTCCTACCCACAGAAACCCTCTCCTTCCCCTCGATCAGGACAACCCACAACAGCTGGGAGTTACCCCAATTCCTCCGTTCTCCTGCTCCTAATAGCTAACCCATCAGCAAATCCTGTGAGCTCCATCTTCAAAATGGACCCAGAATAGGTCTAACCACTCCATCCAAGGCCACCTGTCTGGTCCACAGTGCCTGAGTTCCTGCAAAAGCTTCGTCATTGACCTGCCTTGCCATCTTCAACCCTCTGTCACTGTTCTCAACACTGTCGCCAGGATGGCCCAGTGAAACAAGGTCTCATGGGGTTATAGCCCTACAACGGCTTTCTGTCACCTCTCTGAGGTCATGTCCTAAGCTGTCTCCTGTGGCCACAGAGCCATCTTGCTACTCCTGGACATACCTGAAATTCTCCTGCCCCAGAGACTTTGCACATGCTTTCCCTTCTGTTTTGCATAATCTTGATGTGTTCTCACTCACCTTCGGAGAAGTGTGAATTGGAGTGACAGGGACAGAAGATGAGGCTGTGTGTTCGGTGAGGCTGGTGGCCCAGAAGAAGGTTCTCTGCCAGCTCTCTGCCTGTGCCTCACTTGTTCACAGCAGAAACTTTCACACAGCCCTCACCTGTCACAACTCTCACCCAGGAGACTCACAGCCACCCCTGGAGTACACCCTGCCCACACCCTGCTGCAGAATGCATTCAGCTCTCATCTGGGACCCCTGTCAGCTTTACCCAGACCTGGAACTCCCCCATCTCCTGCAAAGCGCCCGGATTCCCCCTCTGCTTCCAAAATCACACTGGCGCAAGGCTTTCATGAGAAAGCTATAATGCTAACTAAAGAAAGGTTCACACCTACTTTCCCCTTCTGTTGCCTTTCTCTCCACCTTCTTTCCTACGTGTGCAAACTGTAACATATCATGGAACATGAACATGCTCTGAGACCTGAATCTTTCATTGCAGCTTTCTGAGGACTACTTATGTGATAAGAAACTAGTGTATCCTACAACAGGGTGTTTTACAACTATCATCTATAGAATAGTACAGCACAATTCACTGCAATTTTACCTCACTCTTCATGAAGCAGAACACTTTTTCCTTTCTTCTCTTACTTAAATTACAGTTAGTTCACATGCCATGGAATATTCGCTTAAGGGGTAGGATTTAGTGATTCCTCACCTGCATACAGTACCTGGTGCTCATTACAAGTGCCCTCCTTAATACCGCTCACCATTTAAATCATCCCCCCATGCCCCTGTCCTGCAGCAACACTCAGTTTGTTCTCCAAGGTTGAGTCTATTTCCTTGTTTGCCTCTCTCATCACCCCTCCACTCTGTTCATCTGTTTTCTTTCTGAAATGCCACAAGCGTGAGAGCATAGGATATTTGTCTTTCCTCACTGATTTTGCTTAGCTTAATACACTCTAGATCCATCCACATCCTTGCAAATGGTAAGATTCCATTCTTTTTGAAGCTGGGTCATATTCCATTATGTATATGTATCCCACATCTGCTTTATCCATTCATCAGTGCATGGACATTGGGATTGTCTCCATATTTTGGCTAATGTGGACATTGCTGCTATAAACATCATGGTGCATGTTCCCCCTTTGAATCTGCATTTTTCTATCCTTTGGGTAATACCTAGGAGAGCAATTGCTGGATCATGTGGTTGTTCGATGTTTAACTTTTTGAGGAATCCCCACACTGTTTTCCAGACTGGCTGCACCACTTTGCATTCCCACCAACAGGATGGGAGGGTTCCCCTTTAAGCAGAACATTATCTGCCGGCTATTTCATAAGAGGAAACAAAACCTCTGGGAGATGCACCCAGGGTCAGGCAAGCAGTTGCAGACTTCACCCCAAGACTCCTGACGCCAAGCCCCTTGAAGCCACCAGCATGCCGCTATCCAAATGAATTCCCAGACTCTCCTTCTGACTCCACCACCAAAGAAACTACAGAGAGAATATGGCCCCTCAAAATATCGAGATAATACATTTAGTAAAAGTAGAAAGTCAAGCTCAACTTGTAAACAGGAACAGGCCGCTTCGGATAATTTTGAATTTTCCCTCCACCCTAATTTTAACTCTTCTGATGAATAAACTAATCAATGATGAAACATCACCTTTGTCAAATGACATCATCCAAGTCTGTATCAGATGAATAAAGCCACCTAACTCTAGATGCTGGCCACTCAACCATATCTTAGGCCCAATTGAATAAACACTGTTAGATGAAGGAACAAATTAGATGTTACAAACAGGCACAGAGTGAATCTCACCTTCCCTTTCTAATAAAAGAGGGTTCCTAGGAAACAGATGGTCAAAATACATTTGTAAGCAATAAATGGACAGAGAATTTGTGATCCCCTGCAAACTTCTACCTGCAGGGAAACGAAGTAATTCTTGCACCAAACCCAGAATGCTGACAGCTACTTCAATTTTACTTTGTGGCTCAACTAGAGGAAAGAGAAAAGCCCAGGAGGTTTTGGGATAATGAGAGGTTTTACCTCCAGCCCTGACATAGTTAGGACATTTTGCCAAACATACCTGTGCTTTCTCTGAACACTGGCGTTCTGTGACAAGCTGCCTCACTGACTCCGATGCTGGCGTTCAAAACCTCGGGTGTCTTGGAGCCAGAGCAGAGAAGTGCTGTCATTGGGGAGAAGAAGGCACCTCTGACCTAAAGCCTGCACACCTGCTTCGGTTTCTGGGCAAAGGGGAACACATACTTGTTGTTTAGCAGTAATTATCTTCATTCTCAATAGACCAATGAACTTGCCTTTTCTGGATAGCAGAGTTACTCTTCTAAAGAAACCCTCAATTCGTCTATTCCCAGTATAACTAGAGTGGAACATTTATTTCGCAGTGAAATAGAAAACACTGTTATTGTCGACACTGCGTGAATGAACTTTTAAAAACATTTTAGAGAGAAAGGAAGAGTCCTTTATTCAAAACCAAGTCAGGACAGCTGCCTGGGAGACACAATCTTCACCAAGAAGGGAGTGCTCTGGGGAAGGAACATTTGGGGCAGGCTTATATTTTTTTTTCTGTTTTGTTTTACGTACAGAGTTACACACCACAATGAGGATCTTCATAGATTCCAGAAAGTGACAGACTCTTTCTTATGTTTTCAGTATGTACATGTCAGTATGACTTTAATCTTATGGGAGCCAAAGAGGTTCTTTATTTTTTCTTATCTTTATGTTGGCATTTTTGGTAATTGTTTTCTTCTCGAAGCAGATGTACAACATGTGCTTGGGGCAGAAACAGGGCCCATGCTTTGAAGATTTGCCCAGTCATTTTGAGCCAGGTAAAATGTTAAAGGATAGCTTCCCTGGGAGCCCAGGATCAGGGCCCACAGATGATATAAGATAAAAATTACTTTCATCATTATAATTACTACTAAATGGAGAAATGTGAGACAAAAGCACCTTTCACAAGAGTACCAAGAAATCAAAATCATGCCCACAGAAGACTACCTGCTCCATGGTCAGCACAGTTAACAGAAGTGTTCACAGTCTCTGGACTCCTGCCCTTCTCCTGCCTAAATCTCTGAAGCACACAGACCACTTAAAATCAGAACTGTAGAATGCTAGACACCTTAGAGATGTCTGGCACCATTCCCTTGGACTGCAGAATAAAACACAGTAGCTCGTTGTCACAAACTAATTTCAACATGAAGTGCCCCCTGGATGCACTAAGTTCTTTCTCTACAAATGTTGACTAATGTAAGTCACAGTCATACCATATAAACACTACGATGGCTGGGAAGTCATCGTAGGTAAGGCAATATTTTAGCCATGTTTATAAGCATTGGCTCACTTTGTAGAAGAGGCTGAGCTGAGTGTTTTTAAATACTATTTCAGACCTGTTTTACAGCACCCTCTGAACATACCAGAGCCTGAATGACTAAAAAAGATAGTTGGTTTCAGTAACTTTAATACCAGGAAAATATTATACTGTCTGTATTCCTAAGGATCTTTGAGTATCTTACCCGGAGGTCCTCCACTGAGATAATGATCTTAATGATCACCATGGGCAGAGGTGAAATGGCCCACTGAATTCATTCCAGTTGTACACATTACAAGAAAATCCTGATACTTGATAGGTTTTCAGATCGAGAAGACCAGAGATAAGAGGGAAATAGTACCCTGTATGGAACAACAAGGGATTTGGAGTCAATTTGGGGATCCCACTTAGGTTTCTGACACTAAAATCCTCTGTGACTCATATCATTTGAGTCCCTGTCTAACCACCTGAAAATGTGCCTAAAAATATCTACACCCTAGTTGAGAAGTTTAAGAGGCAGAATGCTACAATGAGCCAGTATGATGTCTCTTAAGAACAGGTGCTCAGGAAGCCATAATTGCTATTGGTTCTATTTATTTTCCAGAAGAAAGAACACATGCTGAATCCATATTCCTAATAGATGACTCACCAGATGATTTTAAACCTGAAGGAAGGCCAAGAAGTCGCTCTTGTGTCATATTTCACTCAGAAATCATGTCGTTGGACTGGTGAGGACGATACGATAGCAACGTTATCACTAAGAATGGGGAGCTTCTAATTTCCATACTGCCATGTTGACCCCTTAGCACAGAGCCACCAGAAAGGGCAGCTGGGAGGGGGCACCATGATCACTATGAGTGGAGAGCTTCCCATTTCCATATGGCCATGTTGACCCTCTTAGCTCAGGGCCGCCAGAAAGGACAGCTGAGGGGGAGCACAGGCCAAGGCTGCCAGGTGTGGCTGGGGCAGGCAGAACTCTGACTGAAGGCTCAACTCCTGTCTAGGTTATTATAATGCTCTTCACAAAGAAAGTGCCATTGTGTGTGAGCCCTCATGTAGAAAAGGTTCAGAATTTCAATTGAGATTCCCTTTCTGACCTTTAGGATATGTAGCAAAGTTCCATTTAATTTTAAACATTGAAGGACTTCCTGGTTTTCTTATTGCTATGACTGTGGCTCAATTCCCCTGTGGTCTAAGAATAGAATCTAGTTAATTTCAGGGTTTAACATTTGTAGACTTGATTCATGGCCCCACCTAACATCTATTTGGGTAAAGAGTCTATGACCACTTGAAAATAATGTATTCTGCACTTATTATGGAATGTTCCCTATATGTCAATTAGGTCACATTTGTTACCAATGTTTTGTCTGCTTTTTCTGTCAGATATTGAGAAAGGTATATTAAAATCTCCAAACAATGCTGCTCTATTCAATGTGGCATCGGAGAATCTACCAGTGTTAGAAGGCAAGAGAAACAAAAAGTATAAGAATTGAGGGGATAATTGTGACTATTATAGATAATATGATTGTGTGCATAGAAAATCCAAAACAGTCTATAAATACCCTATTAGAATTAAAAATGCAATTTATAAATTTGAGATGGATTGTAGCTTCCCATTGGACAATTTCTGAAAGAAAACGTAGAACCTGTCAATCTTGGGGTAGGACATTGGGTGCACTAACCATTTAAAAGAATTCAGTGGGACTTCATAAAAATGTGACATTTCTCCTTATCTTATGACCATAAGAAAATGAAAAAGTGAACCGCAGGCTGGGAAGTAAAGATTTGCAATACACACACTGACAAAGACTTGTCAAGAAAGAATTCCTGCTCATCAACCATAGAAAGTCTATTTATAAATGAATACTTCACAAAAGATTGACTGATGGCCCATAAAAACAGGAAAGGGTGCTCTACAGTATTATTTTCAGGAACAGCAAGGCCTTTCCTAAAATGAAAACATACACACAAACCTGTATTCCCTAGATGGATGATGTCCTTATTTCTGAGGACAGCTTGAAGAACAGACTAACATCAAAGTAAAGTGATGGAATTCCTGACACTCAGAGGATGGACAATTGACCTCAAACTACAGTACAATTTCTAGGCATCATTCGGGTCCTCTGAAGGCAGACAACTACCACACCCCTTCCTACACCACACAGGTTGCTTCCCATCCCCTACCATAAAAGACGAAGATGAGAAACAGATAGGACTAGTAGGAAATAGCAAAAATCACATGTGGGGATTATCCTGAAACACACTGATCACATAACTAGTGTAAGGAAGTGTAGGGAACTGACAAGGATAGAGACACAAGAGGTACTTCTTTGGGAAATGCTGTCTGAAATCGTCACACGTTGGTACCTGCTAATGAGGGCTCTGAGCATACCCTACGGTTTGCTCACAAGGGTCTGCAACACCATCGCTGAGGACTGAAACTCTTCAAGACCTCAAAGCTTGCCTGATTGACTATTGGACTAAGAGATTCCCATGTTCTGAAAAGAGATACTAACTCATTGAAAGGTTTACCTGGGCTCTCTCGCAGGCCCTACAAGAAGCTGAACCATTCACTGAAAATCAATTACACACAGACAGACACACACACACACACACAAACACCTGTCATTTAACCAATTACTTAAACATTCAGGTTCTTCCTACCTTTTCTTTTTCACATTGATATTTATACTCACATGAAATGTCATCATTTCATGTGAACACTGATGTCAAAATAGAGATCCATTGACACAATATTCACAAAATGGAACTTCCCTGCTGTCATTTTCAATATAGCATTTTTTAAAGTTCATACATATTTTAGGTGTTTGGTAACTTATACAGGAGAAGAGCAGCATTGAAAAACTCTAAATACTGACAATGAGTTTTAAGCCTAGAGAACAAAAATTGTCCAATTTCATAGATAATAAGGAACCAAAGGGAAAGCATGGAAGCTGTAGTCGAATAATTTTACACATATGCATCCTCTATTATTCTACTACTGACGGGCGTGTTTTATTACCACTATACATGCATCAATTGTCTTCCACGTGCACCTACACAGGTATAATGAATTACTACAGTAGAATGAAATGTCTGGGAACTACTTGGCGGCATCTATAATGAACAATGAAATTTCGATCTTATTTTTGGTGAACTTCCACTGTCTCTCAGTTTAAACAATTGACCCTAAACAGAAGGGGGAATGAACCACGAGAGACTACGGACTCTGGGAAACAAACTGAGGGCTTCAGAGGGGAGAGGGGTGGGGGATTGGGATGGGCCAGTGATGGGTATTAAGGAAGGTACATATTGCATGGAGCACTGGGTGTTATATGCAAATAATGAATCACGGAACACTACATCAAAAACTAAGGAAATACTGTGTAGTGACTAACATATCATAATAAAAAATTATTAGAAAAAAAATTAAAGGTAAAAAAAAAACAAAACAATACAGCTTTTCTGTTTCAAGAACAATCACAATTGAGAAAAAACTAACTTCCAATCCCTAAAGCAAAACACAGACCAAGTTCCATTTCACTCCCCTTTATTCACATTCTCTGTGGGTTCTAAGCTATTTCCCTACCTCCTTTCCTGCTGAGCAGGGAGCCCGCCTCGATCCCAGAACCATGCGATCATAACCTGAGCCAAAGGCAGATGCTTAACTGGATGAGTCAGCCAGGAACCCCAGCCATGTTTGTCTTAAGCAAAAGGACACTTTCTCACGATGCCTTCACATGACTTCACATGGTACCAGAGACCTGCATTTGCCCTTAGGAGGTTGCAGATGAAGGCAATTTCAAACTCTCACAGTGGTTTATCAAATACAATGACCTGCCTGGTGACAGTGAATCTCTTATGAGCCCATGAGAGGGTGCTGTGACACTCAGCTGTGGCTGGGCTGGCACAGAGAACCAAATCCATTTCCCTGCCTGATGTCTGTGAGGAACAGATGCCCCCACTGTGAATGAGACCCTGCCCTGAGCTGTCCAGAGATGGCCATCCTGACAGAGGATGAGGATAAAGGACAATGCCTGAGGAGACCTCATCTGTCTCTTTTATCTTTTCATATTTTTGACAGTGGACAAATCACTGCCTAGGAGTCCCCAACTATCTTAGTCTCATCTGTGAATGACCAAGACGTTTTACAAAACACTTAAGATTTTGACCTCACAAATGCCCACAACCACTTACCATAGGGATTCAACATTAAGCAAAGATACTGTTGGTTGGAAGAGAGGTCCTGCCCACTGTTGTTTCTCACTTATATGCTCATCTTCCTTACCTCATGGTAACATAACCACCTTGATTCCTGCTTCCGTCTTCAGGAAGCCTGATGTGACTTGAAGGGCATTACCCTGACATCGTTCTTTCTTAGCAAAAAGATGTGGACATTTCCCTAGTCCTATACACCCAAAGTTGAATCGGAATCAGGATTGAGGAGGCTGATGAGAGTTGAAGGTGTTTTCCTGTACACGGTGGTTTATTACCAATAAGGATGGGTCAGAGTCCTCGAAATTCCAGAACCTTTTCATTAATGTTTCCTACTCGTGAAAGATGATGTACATTGGTCTTTCCCTGTATAGTGTGGTGACTCAGAGAAAAGTGCTTAGCCCTTTCGTCAGACTTCCATGATCACTTTGGGGCTGGCTTCCATATTCACAAAGGATGATGTTAGGGCTAAAAGGGTTCCTGTACACTGTTATTTCTTACAGATAAGTGTATGGCATTTTTGTTACATTGCCAGAACCACTTAGCGCCGGGCTTGCCAGCCTCCTGGGGATGAACCCTAACCCTAGGTCAGCCCCCGAGGGGCCCCTCCCAAGGGGCCTGGCGCTACAACGCCGGGGATTGGGGACCCCCGAGCCCAGCGCCGGAGTCACCCTGCCGCCCCTCAGCAACCCGGGCTGCTAGGGGCGCCACCATTCTTTCAGGGCGAGAGAACGGGCAGGGCACTCCAAGCCCCCGGCGACCTTCGAAGGCCCCCCGCGCCAAAATGCTTGGGCCCACACTCCCTCTCGCCAGTGCCCTCACCTCGGCCTGCCCCTCTGCCTGCCGCAGAGCTGGCGGAAGGGGCCTGCTGGACTACTGGGGGCTAACACTTACCCTAGGTCGGTCCCCGCTGGGCCCCTCCCAAGGAGCCTGGCACCACAATGCCGGGGATTTGGGACCCCCGAGCCCCAGTGCTGGACTCACTCTGCCACCCCGCATGCACCCAGGGCGCTAGGGGCGTCGGCAGTCATTCAGGAAGGGACAATGGGCAGTGCCCTCCGATCCCCCTGCGACTTTCGAAGGCCCCCCGCGCAAAAACTCTGGCTCCCACACTCCTGCTCCCAGCGCCCTAACCTCGGCCCACCCCTCCGCTCGCTGCAGAGCTGGCGGATCGGGCCTGCTGGCTTCCTGGGGGCTAACCCTATCCCTAGTTCGCCCCCAAGGAGCCCCTCCCAAGAGGCCTGGCGCCACATGCCAGGGATTGGGGACCCTCAAGTCCCAGCACCGGACGCACCCTGCCGCCCCGCTGCCACATGGGGTGCTAGGAGCATCGCCTGTCCTTCAGGGCGACAGAACGGTCAGGACCCTCTGAGCCACCTGTGACCCTTGAAGGCACTCCGAGCCAAAGCCAAATGCTCTGGCCCACGCTCCCGCTCGCCAGCTACCTCACCTCGACCCACACCTCCATTCACTGCACATGGGTGGAACGAGCCTGCCAGTCTCCTGGGGGCTGACCCTAACCCTAGGTCAGCCCCCGAGGGGCCCGTCGCAAGGGGCCTGGCGCTGCAACGCTGGGTATTAGGGACCCCCGAGCCCCAGTGCCGGAATCACCCTGCCGCCCCGCTGCCACCCGGGCCGCTAGGGGTGCCGCTGGTCATTCAGTGCGGGAGAATGGGCAGGACCCTCCAAGCGCAAGGCGACCTTGGACGGCCCCCACATCCAAAACGCTTGAGCCCACGCTCCTGCTCCTCAGCGTCCTCACCTCAGCCCGCTCCTCCGCTCGCTGCAGAGCCGGTGGATGAGGCCTGCCCTCCTCCTGGGGCTACCCATAACCCTAGGTTGGCCCCTGAGGGGCCCCTCCGAAGGGTCCTGGCACCGCAATGCCTGGGAATGGGGACCCCTGAGCCTCAGCACTGGACTCACCGTGTTGCTCCGCCACCACCCGGGCCGCTAGGAACACCGTCGGTCATTCAAGGAGGGAGAACGGGCTGATCCCTCCGAGCCCCTGCCGACCTTCGAAGGCCCCCCGTGCCAAAACGCTTGGGCCGATTCTCCCCCTCGCCTGCGCCCTCACCTCAGTCCGCCCCTCCGCTCCCTGCACAGCCGGTGGATCGGGACTGCCAGCCACCTGGGTGTTACCCTAACCTTTGGTGGGCCCCCGAGGGGCCCATCCCAGTTTCCTATTGCCGCAACACCAGGGATTGGGGACTCCCGAGCTCCAGCGCCCAACTCACCCTCCCGCCCTACCGCCACCTGGGCCCCTAGGGGCGCTGCCTTTCATTCAGGGAGGGAGAATGGCCAGGGCCCTCCAAGCCACCAGCGACCTTCGAAGGCCCCCCGCACCAAAAGGCTTGGGGCCACGCTCCCCTTCGCCAGTGCCCTTACCTTGGCCCTCCCCTCCGCTCCCCGCATAGCTGGCAGATCGGGCCTGTGGGCCTTCTGGGGGCTAACCCAAACCCTAGGTTGGCCCCCTAGTGGCCCCTCCCAAGGGGCCTGGCATCGCAACGATGGGGATTGGGGACTCCTGAGACCCAGCGCCGGACTCACCATGCCCCCACCGCCACCTGGGCCACAAGGGGCATCCCCAGTCATTCAGGGCGGGAGAACGGGCAGGACCCTCTGAGCCCCTGGTGAACTTCGAAGGCCCCTTGCTCCAAAACTTTGGGCCCACATTCCCGCTCACCAACACCCTCATCTCAACCTGCCCCTCTGCTCACCACACAGCTGGCAGATCGGGCCTACTGGCCTCCTGGGGGTAACCCTAACCCTAGGTCGGCACCCGGGGGGGGCCCTCTCAAGGGGCCTGGGGCCGCAACGCTGGGGATTGGTGACCCCCGAGCCGCAGTGCTGGACTCACATTGCCGCTCCACCGCCACCGGGGCCGCTAGGGGCACCTATGGTCCTTTAAGGCGGGAGAACGGGCAGGGCCCTCCGAGCCCCTGAAGACCTTCGAAGGCACCCTGCATCAAAACGCTTGCGCCCACAATGCCGCTAGGCAGCGCCCTCACCTCAGCCCGCCCCTATGATCGTCGCACAGCCAGCGGATCGGGTCTGCTGGCCTCCTGGGGCCTAACCCTAAACTAGCTCGGCCCCAGAGGGACCACTCCCAAGTGCCTGGCGCCGCCACAACGGGGATTGGGGAACCCCGAACCCCAGCTCTGGACTCACCCTGCCGCCCCGCTGCCACCCTGGCTTCTAGGGGCGCTGCCGGTCATTCAGGGTGGGAGAACAGGCAGGGCCTTCCGAGCCCCTGGTGACATTCGAAGGCCCCCTGTGCCAAAATGCTTGGGCCCACGCTCCCGCTCGCCAGCGTGATCACCTCAGCCCGCCCCTCACTCCCCGCACAGCCTGCGGATCCGGCCTCCTGGCCTCCTGGGGGCTAACCCTTCCTTAGGTCAGCTCACGAGAGGCCCCTACCAAGGGGCCTGGCGCCACCACGCCAGGGATTGGGGACCTCCAAGCACCAGCGCCAGACCCATCCTGCTGCCCTGCTGCAACCCGGCCCGCTAGGGGCACCGTCCTCATTCAGGGTGGGAGAACAGGCAGGGCCCTCCGAGCCCCCGGCGACCTTCAAAGGCCCCCGCGCCAAAACGCTTGGGCCCATGCTCCCACTCAACAGCGCCCTCACCTTGGCCATCCCCTCTGCATGCCACACAGCCAGCGGACTGGGCCTGTTGGTCTTCTGTGAGCTAAAGGCAAACCCTACGTCGGCCCCCGAGGGTCCCCTCCCAAGGGGTATGGCGCCGCCATGACGGGGCGCCGCTGGTCATTCAGCACGTTAGAACTTGCTGAGCCCTTTGAGCCCCCAGTGACCTTCGAAGGCCCCCCTGCGCCAAAATGCTTGGGCCCACGCTCCCGCTCGCCAGTGCATTCATGTCGACCCTTCCCTCCACTTGCAGTAAAGCCGTCAGATAGGTCCTGCCGGCCTCCTGGAGCTAAGCGAAACCCTAAGTCGGCGCCCGAGGGGCCCCTCCAAAGGGGCCTGGCTCCACCATGCCGGGGCTTGGGGACCCCCGAGCACCAGCACCAGACTCACCCTGCAGGCCCGCCACGACCCGGCCCGCTAGGGGAGCTGTCCTCATTCAGGGCTGGAGAACGGGCACTGCCCTTTGAGCCCCTGTTGACCTTCAAAGGCCCCCCGCAACAAAACGCTTGGGCCCATGCGTCCGCTCGCCAGCGTGCTCACCTCAGCCCGCCCCTCTGCTCACAGCACAGCCAGTGGATCGGGGCTGTCGGCCTCCTTTGGGCTAACCCTAACCCTAGGTTGGCTCAGGAGGGGCCCCTCCCAAGGGGCCTGGCACTGCCACGCTGGGGATTGGGGACCCCTGAGCACCAGCGCTGAACTCACCCTGCCGCCCCACCACTACCAGGCCCACTAGGGGGCTGTTCTCATTCAGGGCAGGAGAAAGGGCAGGGCCCTCCGAGCCCCTGGCGACCTTTGAAGGCCCCCGCGCCAATATGCTTGGGTCTACGCTCCTGCTCGCCAGCACCCTCTCCTCATCTGGCCCCTCTGCTCGCCGCACAGCCGGCAGACTGGGACTGCCGGCCTCCTGGCGGTTAACCCTAACCCTAGGTCGGCTCCCGAGGGGCCCCTCCCAAGGGGCCTGGCCTTGCCACGCCGGTGATTGAGGACCCCCGAGCCAAACCGCTGGACACACCCTGCCGCCCCGCCGACACCCAGGCCGCAAGGGGCGCCGCAGGTCATCTAGGTTGGAGAACAGGCAGGGCCCTCCGAGCCCCCAGTGACATTCGAAGGCTCCCAGCGCCAAAATGCTTCGGCCCACGCTTCTGCTCACCAGTGCCCTCACCTCGGCCAGCCCCTCCGCAAGCTGCACAACCAGCGGACTGGGCCTGGTGGCCTCCTGGGGTCTAACCCTAACCCTAGGTTGGCTGTTGAGGGGCCCCTCCCAAGGGGTCTGGCACCACCACACCGGGCATTGGGGACCTCCGAGTACCAGCGCCGGACTCACCCTGCTGCCCTGCTGAGACCCGGCCCGCTAGGGTCGCTGTCCTCATTCAGAGTGGGAGAACTTGCAGGGCCCTCTGTGCCCCCTGCGACCTTTGAAGGCAACCCACGCTGAAATGCTAGGGCCCATGCTCCCGCTCACCATTGCCCTCACCTGGGCCCCACCCCCCGCTCCCCACACAGCCAGGGGATCATGCCTGCCAGCCTCCTGGGGGCTAACCCTAACCCTAGTTCAGCCCCTGAGGAGCCCCTCCCAAGGGGACTGGCGCCATCACGCCGGGGATTGGGGACAATCGAGCCCCAGCGCCAGACTTTCACTGCCACCCTGCCGCCACCCAGGCTGCTAGGGGCGCCGCCGGTCCTTCAGGGCAGGAGAAGGGGCAGGGCCCTCCGAACCCCCAGCGACCTTCAAAGGCCCCCTGCGCCAAAACATTTGGGCCCATGCTCCCACTCGCCAGCGCGTTCACCTCAGCCCGCCCCCCGCTCGCCAAACAGCTGGCGATCCGGCCTGCTGGGCTCCTGGGGGCTAACCCTAAACCTAGGTCGGCCCCCAAGGGGCCCTTTCCAAGGGTCCTGGCTCCGCCACGCCGGGGATTGGGGACAGAAGAGCATGAGCGCCAGACTCACCCAGCCGCCCCGCCACCACCCGGGCTACTACGGGCGCCGCCAGTCATTCAGGGCGGGAGAAGGGGCATGGGTCTCTGAGCCCCCGGCGACTTTCGAAGGCCCCCGCGCCAAAACGCTTGGGCCCACGCTCCCGCTCGCCAGCACCCTCACCTCGGCCCACCACTCCTCTCGCTGCACAGCTGGCAGAACGGGCCTGCCGGCCTCCTTTGGGCTAACCCTAACCCTAGGTTGGCCCCCGAGGGACCACTCCCAAGTGCCTGGCGCCACCACGCTGGGGATTGGGGACCCACGAGCCCTAGCTCCAGACTCACGCTGCCGCCCCGCCGTGACCCGGCCCGCTAGGGGCAACGTCCTCAGGGGCAGGGCCCTCTGAGCCCCTGGTGACCTTCGAAGGCCCCCCGCGCCAAAATGTTTGGGCCCAAGCTCCTGCTCTCCAGCGCATTCACGTCGGCCCGCCCCTCCGCTCGATGCACAGCCAGCGGATCAGGCCGCCGGACTCCTGGGGGTAACCCTAAAGCTAGGCAGGCCCCAGAGGGGCCCCTCCCAAGGGGCCTGGTGCCACCAAGCCTGGGACTAGGACCACAGGCCCCATCGCCAGACTCACCCTGCCTCCCTGCTGCCACTCGGGCCACTAGAGGCGCCGCTGGTCATTCAGGGCGCCAGAACAGACAGGGTCCTCAGAGCCACCAGCGACCTTCAAAGGCTCCCAGTGCCAAAACCCTGGTGCCCACACTCCCGCTCCCCAGCGCCCTCACCTCAGCCCGCCCCTCCACTCCCTGCACAGAGGACGGATCGGGCCTGCCGGCCTTGTGTGGGCTAACCCTAACCATAGGTCGGCCCCCCAGGGTCCCTCCCAAGGATCCTGGTGCCTCTATGCCAGGGATCGGGGACCCCAAGCCCCAGAACCAGACTCACCCTGTCGCAACGCCACCA
Organism: Ursus arctos; assembly: GCF_023065955.2. NCBI lineage: Eukaryota > Metazoa > Chordata > Mammalia > Carnivora > Ursidae > Ursus > Ursus arctos. Next base: position 676,395 of record NW_026622986.1, read on the forward strand.
CCCAGGCCGCTAGGGGCGCCGCTGCTCATTCAGGGCGGGAGAACAGACAGGGCCGTGGAGAAACCAGCAACATTTGAAGCCTCCCCTGCCAAAATGCAGGGGCCCACGCTCCCGCACCCCAGCGCCTTTACCTCTGCCCGCCCACCTCTCGCCGCCCAGCCAGAGGATTGGGCCTGCTGGCCTCCTGGTTGCTAACTGTAACCCTAGGTTGGCCCAGGAGGAGCCCCTCCCAAGGGGCCTGGCCCCACAATGCTGGGGATTGGGGATCCCCGAGCCACAGCTCAGGACTCACCCTGCAGCCCCACCGCCAACGGAGCCACTAGGGGCGCCGCTGGTTATTCAGGGCAGGAGAATGGGCAGGGCCCTCCAAGACATGGCAACATTCCAAGGCCCAGGGCGCCAAAACGCTGGGGCCCATGCTCCCTCTCGCCATTGCCCTCAACTCGGCCCGCACCTCCGCTCCTCGCACAGCCGGCAGATCGGGCCTGCCGGCCTCCTGGGCGCTAACCCTAACCCTAGGACGGCCCCTGAGGGTCAATTCTTAAGGAGCCTTGCGGTGCAAAGCCAGGGATTGGCGACCCCCAAGCCCTAGCGACGGATGCACCCTGCCGCCCCGCCCCACAAAGGCCGCTAGGGGCGCCGACGTTCCTTCAGGTTGGGAGAAAGGGCAGGGCCCTCTGAACACCCGCCAACCTTCGAAGGCGCCCCGAACCAAAACGCTTCAGCCCAGGCTCATGTTCACCAGCACCCTCACCTCGGCCCAACTCTCTGCTCCACACACAGGCGGTGTATAGGGCCTGCTGGCCTCCTGGGGGCTAACCCTAACTGTAGGTTGGCCCCTGAGGGGCCCTTCCCAAGTGGCCTGGCGCCCCATACCGGGGATGGGGCAACCGAGCCTTAGTGCCGGACTCACCCTGCTGCCCTTCAGCCACCTGAGCCACTAGGGGCCCCGCCGGTCATTCAGAGAGGGAGAACGGGCAGGTCCCTCCGAGCCCCCGCCGAACTTCGAAGGCCCCCCACGCTAAAACGCTTGGGCTCATGCTCAGGCTCGCCAGCGCCCTCACCTCGGCCCACCCCGCCACGTGTCACACAGACGCTGATCGGGTCCACCGGCCTCCAGGGGGCTAACCGTAACCCTAGATCGACCCCCGAGGGGCCCCTGCCAAGGGGCCTGGCACCGCAACGCCAGGGATTTGGGACTCTGAGCCTCAGCACCTGACTCACCCTGCCGCCCAGCCCCCACCCAGGGGCTTGGGTTGCTGCCGTTCATTCAGGGCAGGAGAACTTACAGGGCCCTCGGAGACACGGTGACCTTCGAATCCCCCCCGCGCCAAAATGCCCTCCCCACGCTCCCAAACACCAGCGCCCTCACCTCGGTCTGCCACTCCACTCTCCACACAGCTGGCGAATAGGAACTGCTGAGTTCCTAGGGGCTAAACCTAACCCTACATTGTCATCCGAGGGGCCCCTCCCAAGTGGCCTGGCGCCGCAACGCCGGGGATGGGGACCCCGAGCCCAACTGCTGGACTCACCCTGCTGCCCTTCAGGCACCCGAGCCGCTAGGGGCCCACCGGTCAATCAGGGCAGGAGAACGGGCAGGGCCCTCCGAGGCCCCCTGAATTTCGAAGGCCCCCCGCGCAAAAGCATAAGCTCCCATGCTTCTGCTCGCCAGCGCCCTCACCTCGGCCCACCCCTCCGCTTGATTCAGACCCGGTGGATAGGGCCTGCCGGGCTCTTGGTTCTAACCAAAACCCTAGGTCGGCCCCGTGGGGCACATCCCAAGGGGCCTGGCTCTGCAACGCTGGGGATTGGTGACTCAGAGTCCCAGAGCCAGACTCACCCTGCCGCACTGTCGCCACCAGGGCCGCTAGGGGCGCCGCCGGTCATTCAGGGCGAGAGAAGTGGCAGGTCCTTCCGAGTCCCCGGTGACCTTCAAAGGCTCCCCGCGCCAAAACGCTGGTGCCCATGCTCCCACTCCCCAGCGCCCTCACCTCGGCCCGCCCCTCCGCTCCCCGCACAGGAGGCAGATCGGGACTGCCAGCCTCCTAGGGCCTAACCCTAACCCTAGGTCGGCCCCTGAGGGGCCCCTCCCAAGGGCCTGGCGCCACAACGCCGGCGATTGGAGACCCCGAGCCTCAGCACCTGACTCACCTGCCGCCCAGCCGCCACTTGGGGGCTTGGGGTGCTGCCGTTCATTCAGGGCGGGAGAACGGGCAGGGCCCTGTGAGACACGGCGACCTTTGAAGGGCCCCCGCGCCATAACGCCTAGGCCCACCCTCCCACTCACCAGCGCCCTCACCTAGGTCTGCCACTCCGCTCTCCACACAGCTGGCGAATAGGGCCTGCTGGCCTCCTAGGGGCTAAACCTAACCCTAGGTTGGCCCCAGAAGAGCCCCTCTCAAGGGGCCTGGTGCCGCAACGCCGGGGATTGGGGACGCCCAAGCCCCAGCGCTGGATGCACCCTGCTGCCCCTCCCCACCCGGGCCGCTAGGGGCGCCGCCTTTCATTCACGGTAGGAGGATGGACAGGGCCCTCAGAATCCCCGCCAACTTTTGAAGGCGCCTCGAACCAAAACGCTTGGGCCCAGGCTCATATTCACCAGCACCCTCACCTCAGCCCAACTCTCAGCTCAACACGCAGGTGGTGTATCAGGCCTGCCGGCCTCCTCGGGGCTAACCCTAACCATAGTTCAGCCCCCGAGGGGCACTTCCCAGGGGCCTGGCATCACAACGCTGGGGATGGGGACCCCGAGCCCAAGTGCCAGACACACCCTACTGCCCTTCAGCCACCCGAGCCGCTAGACACCACTGGTCAATCAGGGCGGGAGAATGGGCAGGGCCCTCAGAGCCCCCGCTGATCTTCGAAGGCCCCCCACGCAAAAACATTGGCTCCCATCCTCCTGCTCCCCAGCGCCCTCACCTCAGCCCACCCCTCCGCTTGCTGCAGAGCCAGTGGATAGTGCCTGCCAGGCTCCTGGGGGCTAACTGAAATCCTAGGTCGGCCCGTGGGGCACAACCCAAGGGGCCTGGCTCTGCAAAGCTGGGGATTGCTGACTCAGAGCCCCAGAGCCAGATTCACCCTGCGGCACTGTCGCCACCCAGGCCGCTAGGGGCGCCGCCGCTCATTCAGGGCTGGAGAATGAACAGGGCCCTGGAGAAACCAGCGACATTTGAAGCCTCCCGCGCCAAAATGCAGGGGCCCACGCTCCCGCTCGCCAGAGCCTTTACCTCGGCCCGTGCACCTCTCGCCGCCAGCCAGAGGATTGGGCCTCCCGGCCTCCTGGGTGCTAATTCTAACCCTAGGTCCGCCCACGAGGAGCCCATCCCAAGGGGCCTGGCCCCACAACGCTGGGGATTGGGGATCCCTGAGCCACAGTGCGGGACTCACCCTGCTGCCCCACAGCCAACGGAGCTGCAAAGCGCGTCGCTGGTTATTCAGGGCAGGAGAATGGGCAGGGCCCTTCCAGACATGGCAACATTCGAAGGCCCAGGGCGCCAAAACGCTGGGGACCACGCTCCTGCTCTGCATCACCCTCAACTCGGCCCGTACCTCCGCTCTTCACAGAGCCGGCAACTCGGGCCTGCCGGCCTCCTGGGCGCTAACCCTAACCCTAGGACAGCCCCTGAAGGTCCCTTCCTAAGGGGCCTGGCGCCACAACGCCAGGGATTGGGGACCCCCAAGCCCCAGTGCCAGATGCACGCTGCTGCACCGCCCCACACGGGCCGCTAGGGGCGCCGCCGTTCATTCAGGGTGGGAGAACTGGAGGGCCCTCGGAACCCCTGCCGACATTCGAAGGTGCACCGAACCAAAACGCTTGGGCCCAGGCTCATGTTCACCAGCACCCTCACCTCGCCTCAACTCTCCGCTCGACGCACAGGTGGTGTATCGGGCCTGTGGGGCTCCTGGAGGCTAACCCTAACCAAAGGTCGCCCCCCGAGGGGCCCTTCCCAAGGGGCCTGGCATGGCAACGCTGGGGATGGGGACCCGGAGCCCATGTGCCGGACTCACCCTGCTGCCCTTCAGCCACCCGAGCCGCTAGAGGCCCCGCCGGTGAATCAGGGCAGGAGATCGGGCAGGGCCCTCCGAGCCCACGCTGACCTTTGAAGGCTCCCCGCGCAAAAACGTTGGGTCCCAGGATCCTGCTCGCCAGCGCCCTCACCTCAGCCCTCCCATCCGCTTGCTTCAGAGCTGGTGGATAGGGCCTGCCGGGCTCCTGACAGCTAACCAAAACCCTAGGTCGGCCCTGTGGGGATATCCCAAGCGGCCTGGCTCTGCAATGCTGGGTATTGGTGACTCAGAGCCCCAGAGCCAGACTCACCGTGCCGCACTGTCCCCACCTGGGCCACTAGGGGCGCCGCAGGTCATAGAGGGCGAGAGAAGGGCAGGGCCTTCTCAGCCACCGGTGACTTTCAAAGGCAACCCACGCCAAAACGCTGGTGCCCACACTCCCGCTCCCCAGCGCCCTCACCTTGGCCTGCACCTCTGCTCGCTGCACAGTGTGAGGATTGGGCCTGACGGTCTCCTTGGGGCTAACCCTAACCCTAGGTCGGCCCCCCAGGGGCCCCTCCCAAGGGTCCTGGTGCCACTACGCCAGGGATCTGGGACCCCAAGCCCCAGAGCCAGACTCACCCTCCCACAACGCTGCCACCTGGGCCGCTAGGGGCGCCACCGGTCATTCAGGGCGGGAGAATGGACAGGGCCCTGGAGAAACCAGCGACATTTGAAGCCTCAGGCGCCAATATGCAGGGGTCCACAATCCAGCTCCCCAGCGCCTTTACCTCGGCCCGCCCACCTCTCGCTGCCCAGCCAGAGGATCAGGCCTGCCAGCCTCATGGGGGCTAACTCTAACCCTAGGTCGGCCCAGGAGTAGCCCCTCCCAAGGGGCCTGGCACCGCAACACCGGGGATTGGGGATCCCCGAGCCGCAGTGTGGGAATCACCCTGCCGCCCCACTGCCAACGGAGCCGCTTGGGGCTTCGCTGGTTATTCAGGGCAGGAGAAAGGGCACAGTCCTCCGAGCCATGGCAACATTCGAAGGCCCAGGACGCCAAAATGCTGGGGCCCATGCGCCCGATCGCCATCGCCCTCAACTCGGCCTGCATCTCCACTCCTCGCACAGATGGCGGATCGGGACTGCCAGCCTCCTGGGCGCTAACCCTAACCCTAGGACTGCCCCTGAGGGTCCCTTCCTAAGGGGCCTGGCGCCGCAACGCCGGGGATTTCGAACCCCCGAGCCCCAGTGCCACACTCACCCTGCGGCCCTGCCACACCCGGGCCGCGAGTGGCGCCGCCGGTCATTCAGGGCGGAAAAACGGGCAGGGCCCTCCGAGCCCCCGGCGACTTTCATAGGCCCCCACTCCAAAACGCTTTGGCCCACGCTCCCGCTCGCCAACGCCCTTACCTTGGCCACTGCTCCACACACTGCACAGCCAGCCTATCAGGGCTGCCGGCCTCCTGGGGTCTAACCCTAACCCAAGGTCAGTCCCCGAGGGGCACCTACCAAGGGGCCTGGCGCCACAACGCCAGGGATTGGGGACCCCTGAGCACCAGCGCCGGACTCACCCTACCGCCCCGCCGCCTCCTGGGCCGCTAGGGGCGCTGCTGGTCATTCAGGATGGGAGAATGGTCAGTGCCCTCCAAGCCCCGGCGACCTTCGAAGGTCCCCCGTGACAAAACGCTTGGGCCCACACTCCAGCTCGCCAGTGCCCTCACCTCGGCCCGCCGATCAGCTCACCCCACAGCTGGCGAATAGGGCTTGCCGGCCTCCTAGGGGCTAAACCTAACCCTAGGTTGGCCCTCGAGGGGCCCCTCCCAAGGGGCCTGTCGCCGCAAAGCTGGGGGTTGGGGATACCCGGGCCGCAGCACCTGACTAACCCTGCCACCCCGCCGCCATCTGGGTGGCTAGGGGCGCTGCCAGTCACTCAGGGAGGAGAATGGGCAGGGCCTGTCGAGTCCCTGGAAACATTCGAAGGCCCCCGGAGCCAAAACGCTTGGGCCCAAGCTCCCACTCGACAGAGAACTCACCTCAACCCACCACTCCATTCGCTGCACAGCTGGCGGATTGAGCCTGCTGGCGTCCTGGGGGCTGACCCTAAACCTGGGTCAGCCCCCGAGGGACCCCTCCCAAGGGGCCTGGTAGTGCAACGCGGTGGATTGGGGACCCCCGAGCCCCAGCACCGGACTCACCTACCGCCCCACCACCACCCGGGCCGCTAGGGGCGCCACGGGTCATTCACGGTGGGAGAACTGGCAGGGCATTCCGTTTCCCCTGCGACCTTCGAAGGATCCCCGTGCAAAAAGGGTGGATCCCACGCTCCTGTTCCCCAGAGCCCTCACCTTGGCCCGCCCCTCCGGTTGCTGCAGACCTGGTGGATAGGGCCTGCCGGGCTCCTGGGGGCTAACTGAAACCCTAGGTCGGCCCCATGGGGGACATCCCAAGGGGCCTGGCTCTGCAATGCTGGGGGTTGGTGACTCAGAGCCCCAGAGCCAGACTCACCCTGCTGCACTGTCGCCACCCGGGCCGCTAGGGGCGCCACAGGTCATTCAGGGCGAGAGAAGGGGCAGGGCCTTCTGAGCCTCCTGTGACCTTCAAGGGCTCCCCGCACCAAAACGCTGGTGCCCAGGCTCCCGCTCCCCACGCCCTCACCTCGGCTCGCCCCTCAACTCTCAGCACAGCAGGCGGATCGGGCCTGCTGGCCTCCTGGGTCTTAACCCTATCCCTAGGTCGGCCCCTCAGGGGCCACTCCCAAGGGTCCTGGTGCCGCTACACCGGGGATCAGGGACCCCAAGCCCCAGAGCCAGACTCACCCTGCCGCAACGCTGCCACCCGGGCCGCTAGGGGTGCCGCCGGTCATTCAGGACGGGAGAAGGGACAGGGCCCTGGAGAAACCTGCGACATTTGAAGCCTCCCACGCCAAAATGCAGAGGCCCATGCTCCCGCTTGGCAGCGCCTTTACCTCTGGCAAACCACCTCTCTCTGCCCAGCCAGAGGATTGGGCCTGCCAGCCTTCTGGGTGCTAACTCTAACCCTAGGTCGGCCCACGAGGAGCCCCTCCCAAGGGGCCTGCCCCCGCAACACTGGGGATTGGGGACCCCCGAGCCCCAGCGCCAGACTCACCCTGCCTCCCCGCTGACAATGGGCACGCTGGGGCGTCGCTGTTCATTCAGGGTGGGAGAACGGGCAGGGCCCTCAAGACCCCGGTGACCTTTGAAAGCCCCAAGTGAAAACGCTGGTGCCCAGGCTCCCGCTCGCCAGCACCTTTACTTCGGCCCGCCCCTCCTCTCGCAGTCTAGCTGGCATATCGGGCCTGCCGGCCTCCTGGGAGCTAACTCTAACCCTAGAACGGCCCACAAGGGGCCCATCCTAAGGGGATTGATCCCGCAACGCCGGGGATTGGGGACTCCTGATTCCTAACGCCAGACTCACCCTGCCGTCCCACATCACCCGGGCCGCTAGGGGCGCCGCAGGTCATTCAGGTAGGTTGAAGGGGCAGGGCTTTCTGAGCCGCGGGACATTCGAAGGCCCCCAGAGCCAAACCGCTATGGCCACGCTCCCACTCACCAGCACCCCCACCTCAGCCCGCCCTTCCGCTCGCCCCACAGTGACGTATCGGGCCTGCCGGCCTCCTGGGGGCTGACCCTACCCTAGGTCGGCCCCTGAGGGGCCACTCCCAAGGGGACTGGCGCCGCAATGCCTGGGATTGGGGACCCCCTAGCTGCAGCGCTGGAATCACCCTGCCACCCCGCCGACACCAGACCCACTGGGGCATCGCAGGTCATTCAGGGTGGGAGAACTGGCAGGGCTCTCGAGTACCCAGTGACTTTCGAAGGCCATCTGCGCCAAAACACTGGGCCCATGCTCCCACTCACCTGGGCCCTCACCTCAGTCTGCCCCTCCGCTTGTCACACAGCCGGCAAATCGGGCCTGCAGGCCTCCTAGGGGCTAAACCTAACACTAGGTCGGCCCCAAGGGGCCCATCCTAGGGGCCTGGCGCCCCAACACCTGGGACTGGGGATTCCCGAGCCTCAGCATCAGACTCACCATGCCTCCACACCACCACCCAGGCCGCTAATGGTGTCGCCAGTCATTCAGGGCGGGAGAAAGGGCAGGATCCTCAGACCCCTGGCGACCTTCGAAGGCCCCCCACGCCAAAACATTGGGTACCACGCTTCCACTCGCCAGTGCTCTCACCTCGGCCCACTCCTCCACTCGCCCCACAGCCATCATATCAGGACTGCCGGCCTCCTGGGGGCTAACCCTAACCCTAGGTCCGCCCCCGAAGGGCACTCCCAAAGGGCCTGGCGCCACGACGCCAGAGATTGGGGACCCCCAAGCCCCAGCGATGTACTCAACGTGTCCCTCCGCCACCACCCGGGCCACTTGGGGCGCCGCCGGTCATTCAGGGTGGGGGAACGGGCAAGGCCCTCTGAGCCACCAGCGACATTGGTACGTCCCCCGCGCCAAAACGCTGAGGCCCATGCTCCCACTCTACAGCACCCTCACCTCGGCCCGCCCCCCCTCTAGCCACACAGCTGGCGTATCCGGCCTCCCGGGCTCCTCGGGGCTAACCGTAACCCTAGGTGGGCCCCAGAGTGGCCCCTCCCAAGAGGCTTGGTGCCTCAATGGCAGGGATTGGGGACCTGCAAACCCCAGCGCCGGGCTCACCCTGCCTCCCCGCCGCCACGCGGGCCGCTAGGAGCGCTGCCAGGCATTCAGGGCGGGATAACCGGCAGGGCCCTCCGAGCCTCCGGTGACATATGAAGGCCCCCCACGCCAAAACGCTGGGTACCACGCTACCGCTTGACTGCGCCCTACCACGGTCAATCACTCCACTCACTGCACAGCTGGCGGATCGGGACTGCTGACCTCCTGGGGGTTAATCTAACCCTAGGACAGTCCCCGAGGGGCCCCTCCCAAGGGGCCTGGTGCCGCAATGCTGGGGATTGGGGAAACCCAAGCACCAGTGCCGGACTGACCCTGCCACCCCGCTGCCACCCAGGGAGCTAGGGGCGTCGCCGGTCCTTCATGGCGGGAGAACGAGCAGGGCCCTCCGAGCCCCCTACGACATTCGAAGGCCCACCGAGCCAAAATGTTGGGGCCCACGCTTCCGCTTGCCAGGGACCTCACCTTGGCCCACCCCTCCATTTGCCACAGAGCCGGTGGATCGAGCCTGTCGGCCTCCTGGGGGCTAACCCTAACCCTAGGTCGCCCCCCAAGGGACCCCTCCCAAAGGGACTGCCGCCGAACGCCAGGGATTGGGGACCCCCGAGTCGCAACGCTGCACTCACCCTTCCGCCCTGCCCACACCCGCGCCGCTAGGGTACCGCCGATCATTCATGGCGGGAGAACGGGCAGGGCCATCCCTGCCCCAGTGACCTTCGAAGGCCCCCAGTGCCAAAACGCTGGGGCCCACTCTCCTGCTCACCAGCGCCCTGATCTTCGACCACGCCTCCATTCGCCCCAGACTGCGGATCGTGCCTGCCGGCCTACAGGAGCTAACCTTTACCCTAGGTCGGCCCCCAAGGGGCCCCTCCCAAGGGGCCTGGTGTTGCAACGCCTGGCATTGGGGACCCCCGAGCCTCAGCGCCAGACCCACCCTGCCGCCCCGCCACCACTCGGGCTGCTAGGGGAACCGCCACTCATTCAGGGCTGGAGAACGGGCAGGGCCCTCCGAGTCCCTGGTGACATTCGAGGGCCCCCGGCGCCAAAACTTTGGGTGCCACCTTTCAGCTCGCCAGCGCCCTCACCTCAGCCCGCCCCTCTGCTCTCTGCAGAGCTGGTGGATCGGGCCTGCCGGCCTCCTGGGGGCTAACTCTAATCCTTGGTCGGCCCCAGAGGGGCCCCTCTGAAGGGGCCTGCCGCGACGCCGGGGATTGGGGACCCTCGAGTCGTAATGCTGGACTCACCCTGCTGCCCCACTGACACCAGTGGTGCTAGGGCGCCACCGGTCGTTTTGGGCGGGAGAACGGGCAGGGCCCTCTGAGCCTCGGTGAACATTGAAGGCCCCCAGCACCAAAACGCTGGGACCCACGTTCCGCTTGCCAGCGCCCTCACTTCAGACCATGACTCCATTCGCCTAAAGACGGTGGATCGGGCCTGCTGGCCTCCTGAGGGCTAACCCTAACCTTAGGTTGACCCCCAAGGGGAACATCCCAAGGGGCCTGGCGCAGCAACGCCAGGGATTGGGGACCCCCAAGCCCCAGCGCCATACTCACCGTGCCGCTCCGCCACCACCCGGGCCGCTAGGGGCGCTGCTGGCCATTCAGGGCGGGAGAATCGGCAGGGCCCTCCAATCCCCAGGCGACCTTCCAAGGCCCCCCGCGCCAAAATGCTTGGGCCCACGCTCCAGCTCGCCAGCGCCCTCACCTCGGCCTGGCGCTCCGCTACCGCACAGCTGGCGGATCATGTCTACCGGACTCCTGGGTGCAAACAGTAACCCTAGGACAGCCCCAGAGGGTCCCCTCCCAAGGGGCCTTGCGCTGCAACGCATGGCATTGGGAATCCCCCAAACCGCAGTGCCAGACTCACACTGCCATCCTGCCACCACCCGGGCCACTAGGGGCACCTCCAGTCATTCAGGGCAGGAGAAGGGGCAGGGCCCTCCGAGCCTCTAATGACGTTCAAATGCCCCCTGTGCCAAAACCCTGGATACCATACTCCTGCTCGCCAGCGCCCTCACCTCGGCCCACTCCGCTCGCTGCACAGCGGGCGCATACGTCCTGATGGCCTACTGGGATCTAAACCTAACCCTAAACCCTAACCTAAAACACTAAACCTTAACCCCTAATCCTAACCCTAACCCTAACCCCTAACCCTTAACCTAACACTAACCCTACCCTAAACCTAACCCTAAACCCTACTCCTTAAACCCTAAACGCTAACATTAACCCTAAACCCTAAACCCTAAGCCCTAACCCTAATCCCGAAACCCTAAACACTAAACCCTAACCTTAACCACTAACCCCAAACCTCAAACCCTAACCCTAAACCCTAACCCTACCTCGACCCCTACCATACCCCTAACCCTACCCCTTCAGCTAACACTACCCCTAACCCGTAACCTAACCCTAAACCTAACCCTAACCCGTACCCTAACCCTAACTCTACCCATACCCTAACACTAACCCTAACCTGTACCCTAACCCTAACCGTAACCCTAACACGTACCCTAACCCTAACCCTAAACTGTACCCTAACCCATAACTTAAACCGTACCCTAAACCTAACCGTAACCCTAACAAGTACCCGAACCCATACCCTAACTTTAACCCTAAACTCTAAACCCTGACCCTAACCCATACCCTAACTCCTACCATATCCCGTACCCTAACCCTACCCGTACCCTAACCCCTAAACCGTAACCCGTACCCTAACCCTAACCAGTACACTTACCTTAACCTTAACCCATACCATAAACCGTACCCTAACCCATACCCTAACCCATACCCTATCTCTATCCCGGACCCAAACCCATACCCTAACCCATACCTAACCCTAACCTGTACCCTAACCCGTACCCTAACCCATACCTTAACCCTAAACCGTACACAATCCCTATCCCTAACCCGTTCCCTAACCCGTACCCTAACCCTAACCTGTACCCTAAGCCGTACCCAAATCCGTATGCCAACACTTACCCTAAACCGTACCCTAACCCGTACCCTAAACTGTACCCTAATGCGTACCCTAACCCTAACCCGTACCCTAAACCTAACCCGTACTCCAACCCTAACCGTAACCCTAAACTCAAACCCTAAACCCTAACCCGTACCCTAAACCCTAATCTGTACCCTAACCCATAACCTCTAAGCTGTAACCCCTAAACCCAACCGTAACCCGTACCCTCTCCTTACCCTAACCCTAAACCCTACCCTCACCCATACCCTAACCGTAACTCATACCCTAACCTTAACCCATACCCTAATCTGTACCCTAACCCCGGGGATTGGGTACACCTGAGCCCCACCACGGGACTCAACCTGCCACCCCTCAGGAAACCATGCCCCTTGGGGCGCCGCAGAGCATCCCGTGCAGGAGAACTGGTAGGGCCCCCTTGAGCCCCCAGCGATCCTCGGCGGCCCCCTACACCCCAACCCTGAGGCCCACGCTCATCCCGCCCCACGCCTTCCCTTCAGCTTGCCACCGAGCTCATCGCAGAGCCAGCAGATCAGGCCTGCCGGGTTCCTGAGGCCTAGACCTGACCCTAGGTCGGCTGGGTAGGGCCCCTCCACTAGGGCCTGGAGCCGCAGCCGCAGGGACTGGGGACACCTGAGCCCCACTGCAGGACAAAGCCTGCCAGCCCGCAGGAAACCATGCCCCTTGGGAGGCTGTAGAGCATTCAGGGCGGGAGAACCAGGAGGGCACCCGAGCCCCCGGCAAACTTTGGCGATCCCTAAACCCAACCTTGAAGTCCATGCTTACCCCACCCCGCACCCTCACCTCAGCCCGCGGCGAAGCTCGCCACATAGTGGGCAGATCTGGCCTGCGGGGTTCGTAGGCCCCAACCCTGTCCCTAGTTCATCTGTGGAGGGGCCCCTCCCCAGGAGCCTGGAGCCACAGCCGAGGGAATTCAGGACACCTGAGCCCCACAGCAGGACTCAGTCTGCCACCCTGCAGGAAACCATGCTCCTTGGGAGGTCATAGAGCATTCAGGGCGGGAGAACAAGGAGGGCCCTCCTGAGCCACCAGCAAATTCGGTGGCCTCCCGCACCCCAACCCAGAGGCCCACGCTCACCATCACCACACCCTCACCTCAGCCCCTGTAACTAGTCATACAGCCAGCAGATCGGGCCTGCGGGGCTCCTGGGCCTAACCCTAGCCCTAGGTCGGCCGTGGCTTTGGGGGCCTCCCCAGGAGTCTTACACTGCAGCCCCAGGGAATTGGGATACCTGTGCCCCACCGCAGGACTCAGCTTGCCACCCGACAGGAAACCGTGCCCCTTGGGGCTCTACAGAGCCTATAGGGCACGAGAACTTGGGGAGGCCCCCGGAGCCCATCCCCATCCTTTGGCAGCCCCCCGTGCCCCAACCCTGAGGCCCATGCTCACCCTCCCCCATGGCCTCTTCTCAGCCCGCCACAGAGCTCACTGCACAGCCTGCAGATTGTCCCTGCCGGGCTCCTGGACCCTAACCCTTACCCTAGGTTGGCCACAGTGGGGCCCCTCCCCAGGGTCCTGGCCCCCACTCTGGGGGATTGGGGACATCCAAGCCACACCGTAGGACTCAGCCTGCAACCCACAGTAAACTGTACCATTTTGGGGCACAACAGAGCATTCAGGGCAAGAGAATTGGGGCACCCCCTGAGAGCCCCTTCTGGTGAACCCCGAACTTTGTGGGCGCTTCCGGATGAAACCCCAAGGCTAACACTCACCCGTGCTTGTGCTCTCATCTCACTCAGCCTGGGAGCTTTCTGAGCACTGGGCAGTTCGGACCTGCTGTCTCTTGAGGCCTAACCTAACCCTGGGTCTTCTGCTGAGGGTCCCTCCCGTTTGCCTGCCTCCAAGGCACCAGGCATTGGGCTCACCTCTGAACAACTAGAGGACTCAGCCTGCCCCACAGGAGGAAACTGTCCATTTGGGGCTGCAGCAAGGATTCATAGTAAAATCGGAGGGCCCCACTCAGCCCATCCCAGGCAACCCCCACTTTCAGAGATCTCCCCGGATCCAATTAGTAGCTTCACACTGACCTTTAAACTTGCTCTCCACAGAGATCTTTTGAAATTCTCCACACTTCCAACCGATGGCATCATCCAGCTTCAGTGCCTTACCCAGCTTTCGGTCTTGAGATGGATTAATATGGGAAGTCATTTCACTGATGATGATGTACTGGTGACAAAAAGATACATGCATAAATGCTTCATATCACTTGGCTTCAGGGAAAGCAAATCTAACCCCTATAGATGCCATATCACACGAGGCCGAATATCTAAAAATAAGAAGACAAAAACTATACATGTTGGAGAGGATGTGGAGGAACGGGAACCCTCTTACACCCCTGTACGAATGCAGTCTGGTAAAGCCACTCTTGAAAATGGTACGGAGTTTCCTCAAGAAGTTATAAATAAAGCTACTCTATGTCCCAGCAGTTGCACTACTGGGTATTTACCCCAAAGAGACAGAGGTAGTGAAGACGGGACACATGCACCACAGTGTTCATAGCAGCAATATCCATAATAGACAAACTGTGGAAGGAGTGCAGATGACCATGGATAGATGAATGGATAAAGAAGATGTGGATCATATATACAATGGAATATCACTCAGCCATCAGATAGGATGAATACTTACCATCACACCGACCTGGGTGGAGCTGGAGGGTATTATGCTGAGTGGAATAAGTCAATGAAAGAAAGACAATGATCATATGCTTTCACTCCTATGTGGAATATCAGAAACAAGGAAGAAGACCATAGGGGAAGGAAGGGAAAATAGAATGGGAAGTCATCAGAGAGAGAGAAAACCCATGATGGACTCTTAACTATCGCAAGAAACTGATGATTGTTGGAGGAGAAGTTGGGGGGCGGGTAACTGGGGGAGTAGCATTAAGGAGGCCACACGATACAATGAGCACTGGGTGTTACAGACGGCTGAAAATTTATTGAAGACTACATCTGAAACTAATTATGTATTGTAAGTTGGCTAATTGAATTTAAATTAAAGAATAAAAGACCTCGAATAAACAATCCTAAACATTTGTATGGAACCACTAAAGATTCCGAACAGCCAGTGCAATGTGGAAAAGAAAAACAAAGCTGGAGGACTCAGAATTTCGGATTTCAGGTTATACTACAAAGCTGCAGTCATCCTAACAAGACAGTACGGCACAAAAATAGAAACAGCGACCAAAGGAACAGGATACAAGTTCAGACAGAAACCCACAATAATGTGTTCCATGAATCTTCCACAAAGCAAGCAACGATATCAAAAGGGAAAAGGACAGTCTCTACAACAAATGGTGCTGGGAAAACTAGACAGCTACGCACAAAAGAATGAAATTAACTGCTTTCTTACACAATACAGACAAACACAAAACAGTTTCAAGACCTTCACATGAGACCTGAATCCATAAAAATCCTACAGGAGGGAAGACAGTAACTTCTTGACATGGACCATACCAACGTTTTTCTAGACTGTGTCCTGAGGCAAAGGAAATGAAAGCAAAAATAAACTATTGGGAACACAGCAAAATAAAAAGTTTCCACACGGCAGAAGAACAATGAAAACGTAAAAATAATAAGACAACCTACTCAAAGGGAGAAGATATTTGCAAAGATCATATGCAATAAAGGGATAGTGTCCAAAACATATACAACTGATACTACTCAACCCCCAAAAAACAAATAATCCAGTTAAAAAATAGGCAGAAGACATGGACAGACATTTCTCCAAAGAAGAAATACAAATGGCCAACAGTCCTGTGAAAAGATGTTCACCATCACCCATCATCAGGAAAATGTAAATCCAAAGGACAATGAGGTAATACCTCAAACCTGTCAGAATGGCTAACATCAAAAGCAAAACAAAGAGCAGGTGTTGGGAGGATGTGGATAAAGGGGATTCCTCGCGAACTGTGGGTGGGAATGCAAACTGTGGTGGACACCGTGGAAAACAGTATGAAGGGTCCTCAAAAAATTACTTATAGAACTACCCTACAATCCAACAATCACACTACTCGTATTTACCCAAAGAATAGGAAAACAGTAACTTAAAAGGATAGGTGCACACCTATGTTTCTTGCACCATTATTTACAATATCACAATAGGGAAGCAACCCAAGTATCTGTAGAAAAATTGACAAATGAGATGATAGATGTGTGTATTCACACACACACACACACACACACACACACACACACACATACACACATTGGAGTATTATTCGGCTTGAAAACGAATGAATCCTTGCCATTTGCAGCCACATGGATGGAGCTAGAGAGTATTATCCTAACTAAAATCAGTCAGTCAGAGAAAGACAAATCCCATACGATGTCACTCTAATGGGGAATTTAAAAAACAAACAAAAATAAATAACTAAAAGAGAAAAAGGAGACACAGCAAAATACAAACTCTTAACAATAGAGAACAAATGGATGGTTACCAGAGAGGAGGTGGATAGAGGGATGAGTGAAATAGATGAAGGGGATTAAGAGGACGCTTTTCTTGATGACCACTGAGTAACATATAGAATTACTGAATCTCTCTATTGTACACCTGAAACGAATGTAACACTGTATGTTAGCTCTACTGGAATTAAAATAAATTTTTAAAAAATATTTTTCTCTCAGGAAGCTCTTTGAAAAAGATTTTCCTGTGCACTGTGCATAAGCCCTACTTGGGAGGATTCACTCTACAATAATGATTCACTTCATGCCTCAAATTCATATTTCACGGAATTCTTACCGTGGATTCCAGCCCATGGGGGCCATGGTCCTTTTCTGTCCAGGCTCAGCACCTATGCATTCAAGATTGGAAGTAGAGACACATGTCACTTCACAGTCCAGAAAGCTATTATTGTTTCTGTTTCAGTGTGAGAGAGTCACAGACTTTGGGATACGTTTCAGAGCAGGTTTATTATGGATCCTGGATCTCTACTTCAATGTTCATTGCCTGGATCCATTTCACTAATAGGTTCCCTGTGGATGGGCTTGCTTCCAAGCATATACATGGAAGATGCAACGGTGGGTGGGCTTGGTGCGGGACAGGAAGAAGACCAAAAACAGACAAGGGTCCGACCCCTCCCCTGATCCAGGAACTGCTACGGGAGAGGGTACAGGTGGGAGAATTCAGGTGAAACTCCAAGGTCACCACCAGAACACAGGAGGCACAGGTCAAGGGATCTGGAGATGCAGGGGTTGAAGGCTGCTCTGAGCTACCTCTGGGAGGAAGGGAGGGAAGGAATGAGAAGGAGACACTGCCTGCCCCTGGCCGATGCCAGCTGTACACCGTTGCGACACGCATCCGTCGACACAGCTGACACAGCCTGGGCTCAGGATGTGCTGGCTCGGGTCCCTCAATCCTCAGTGGGACAGCTGGCCCCAGGGCTCAGAGACATGCTGAGGGAGATGAGAGGGAAAGCTGCCCCACCCAGGTAGTCCCCTCCTTGAGCAGACAGCCCTTCAGAACTGCTAAAAAAAACCCCACTAACGGGGTTGAAAGACATGCCATGGATGAACTAAGGCATAGAGATATGTAAAATAACATTCATTTTTAAGTTCAGAGCTGTCATCTCAGGAAGTGGGGAGAGCTTCCCTGAAGAAGACTGAGGGGAGGGCAGGCCATGCTGGAAAGGGGGACATGGCTCTCCTGATTGGGGACCAGCATCCCCCTTTCAGGGCAGGGCATCATCCTCGCATCACACGAGATCCATGGAAGTGTTCCATCAGGGTCAGATGTTTGTCTCTAGAAGGCTACCCTGGCATCGGTCTTCACAGGGCACCAGGGACGAGGGCCAGATGGAGGACGGACAATACCCCGGAGGTCATGGGGCAAGAGCAGTGGCACAGACCTTGAAGATGATGATGAAAAGCAGGAGGTGGCAGCATGGAGCCAGCCCGAAAGTACCATGGGAGCAGTGCCCACAGCTACACTGACTGGGTGCCTTCTGTGCCAGGTGTGGCTGACTTCAGTGTGCTCCAGAATAGTCCTGACCACAAGTCTAGGAAGTGTGCACCACCCCCGGGCTCCTCTCCCTTTGCAGCTGCTAGGAATCACGGTCACAGACCCTGGTCAGCTTTCGTGGAAACCAAGCAGTGGCTCCCCCGCACGCTGCACCTTTGGTGGTGGTCCAGTGCGACCCTCGTGCCTGGCCAGACACTGATGTCTACCTGTCTCCACACAAATCCACAGACAGGAGGGTGTCCCTGAATTCCACAGCACCTGATGAGACAGATCCACAGAACCCAACACCCAGTGGGTCACTCGGGACCTCACCTATGGTCATGGAGCTCACCATACCCTATTTCTGTCACTTCCCACAGAAAGCCTGTTTCTGATCCTCCCCAATACCATATATCCTTGTTGCTGACCTGGGGTCATGCCATGAACCCACATGGCACCTTCTTTAAGTGAAGGCTATGCCTACACCTAGAAAATATTTCTAATGAAGTACAAGTCCATCAGGACTACAGTGTGAATGGTAGCACACAGCCTGCATGGTGGTAGTCAGTAATTCTAACAAGGGTTAACACCACCCCCCGTCTCACAAAACCTTCCTCCATCCTCACTGAACTCATGGTCTGCCCTCAGAAAACCCTCCAGAAAACAAAACTTTCATCTGAATGCTCTCTTCACCTTCTGCTTCAACTCTTGTCCAACCACAATGATATGAAACTAGAAATCAGTCTCAAGAAAAAAATGGGAGAGTGAAAAATAGGTGGAGATTGGGGGGCCTGGGTGGCTCAGTCGTTAAGGATCTGCTTTCAGCTGAGGTCGTGATCCCAGGATCCTGGGATATAGCCCCATATCAGGCTCCTTGCTCAGTGGGAAGCCCCCTTCTCCTTCTCCCACACCCCTGCTTGCGTTGCCTCTCTCACTGTCTCACTCTCTGTCAGATACTTAAAATTATCTTAAAAAAATATGTGGAAATTTAACAACATGCTACTGAACAACCAACAGTCAAAGAAGATATCAAAAAAAATTTTAGAAGTACCTTGACACTGATGAAAAAGACAACCAACAAAAAATTATGGGATGCAGCAAAAGTAGCTTTATGGGGGACATTCATAGAAATTCAAGTCTTCATCAATCCATGAGAATGCTCTCCAATAACCTGATTTATGTGGTAAAGAAGTAGAAAAAAAACAACAAACAAAGCCCCAAATTAGTAGAAATAAGGAAATAACAAAAAGGAATGCATAAATAAATC
The DNA here is from genome assembly GCF_023065955.2 of Ursus arctos. Lineage (NCBI taxonomy): Eukaryota > Metazoa > Chordata > Mammalia > Carnivora > Ursidae > Ursus > Ursus arctos. Next base: position 695,255 of record NW_026622986.1, read on the forward strand.
CAACAGAGACTAAAAAGATCAAAAAAACAAAAACAATGAAAAGGAGAGCGGCCTTTTTTGGAAAGATAAACAAAACTGACAAACTTAGCTAGACTCACCAAGAAAGACAGAGGACTCGAATACAATCAGGAAAATAAGATAATGGATTCCTGTATGATATCAAATTAAAAGAACTCTTCAAACTTGGACACAACAACTTCTTGCAAGCCACGTCTCTAAAGGCAAAGGAAATAAAAGCAAAAATGAACTATGGCACTTCATCAAGATAAAAAGCTTCTGCACGGTATAGCAAACGATCAACAAAACAAAAAGGCAACCTATGGAATCGAAGAAGATATCTGCAAATGATATTACAGATAAAGGGCTGGTATCCGAGATCTTTAAAGAACTCCTCAAACTCGACACCCAAAAAATGGGCAGAAGACACAAAGAGGTACTTCTCCAGAGAAGACATACAAATGGCCAACAGACACATGAAAAAATGCTCCACATCACTTGCCATCAGGCAAATACAAATCAAAAGGACAACGAGATACCACCTTACACCAGTTAGAATGGTTAAAATTAACAAGGCAGGGGGCACCTGGGTGGCACAGAGGTTAAGCGTCTGCCTACGGCTCAGGGCGTGATCCTGGCATTATGGGATCGAGCCCCACATCAGGCTCCTCTGCTATGAGCCTGCTTCTTCCTCTCCCACTCCCCCTGCTTGTGTTCCCTCTCTCACTGGCTGTCTCTATCTCTGTGGAATAAATAAATAAAATCTTGAAAAAAATTAACAAGACAGAAATAAAAAAAAAGTCAGAGAGGATGTGAAGAAAGGGGAGCCCTCTTACACTACTCATGAGAATTCAAGCTGGTACAGCCACTTTTGAAAACAATATGGAGGTTCCTCAAGACGTTAAACACAGAGCTATCCTATGACCCACCAATTGCACTACTGGGTATTTACCCCATAGACAAAGAGTAATGAAAAGAAGCGGCACCTGTATCCCAATATTCATAGCAGCAATGTCCATAATAGCCAAACTGTGGAAGGAGCCAAGATGTCCTTCAGCAGATGAATGGACAAAGAAGATATGGTTCATCTATACAATGGAATATTACTAAGTCATCAGAAAGGATGAATACCCACCATTTGCACCAACATGGATGGACCAGGAGGGGATTATGCTAAGTGAAATTAAGGCAAGCAGAGAAAGACAATTATCATATGGTTTCACTCCTATGTGGAATGGAAGGAATAGCATGGAGGACATTAGAAGAAGGAAGGGAAAAGTGAAGGGGGGGAATGAGAAGGGAAGATGAACCATGAGAGACTACTGACACTGGGAAACAAACTGAAGGTTGCAGAAAGGGAGGGGAAGGGGAATGGGTTATCCTGGTGATGGGTATTAAGGAGGGCACGTGTTGGGGCGCCTGGGTGGCACATTGGTTAAGCGTCTGCCTTTGGCTCAGGGCGTGATGCCGGCATTATGGGATCGAGCCCCACAAGAGGCTGCTCCGCTGTGAGCCTGCTTCTTCCTCTCCCACTCCCCCTGCTTGTGTTCCCTCTCTCGCTGGCTGTCTCTATATCTGTTGAATAAATAAATAAATTCTTAAAAAAAAAAGGAGGGCACGTGTCATAATGAGCACTAGGTGTTATATGCAAACAATGAATCATGGAACACTACATCAAAAAAAAATGAAGTACTGTAGGGTGACTATCATCATTTTAAAAAAAGAGAAAGATATGAAATCCATACAGGAAAACTGTCACTATTTACAACTGACATGAAATCCCTAAAGATTCCACACACACACACACACACAAAAATTTTAGAATAAAAAAAATTCAAGAAAGCTGCAGGATATAAAGTAAATATACAGAGACCTGTTGTCTTTATTTTTTTTTTTTTTAGATTTTATTTATTTATTTGAGAGGAAGAGAAATAGCACGAGCAGGGGAGTGGCAGAAAGAGGGAGAAGCAGACCCTCGCTAAGCAGGGAGCCTAACACGGGGCTCAATGCCAGAACTCTGGGTTCATGACATGAGCTGAAGGCAGACGCTTCACCTATGGGGCCACCCAGATGACCCAACTTCTTGCATTTCTGTATACTGATGACACACTTTCGCAAAGAGAAATTAAAAAAAGCAATGCCATTTACAATGGCATCAAAAAAAAATCTAGGAATAAACGTAACCAAAAATGAGAAAGACATAGTACACTCAACACATGGCAGAAAAGAAATGAAAAACATGTGTGTCGAGGGGGGCAGGATGTATGGGGCAAAGATTTGGAAGGCAACACAAACAAAAGGAAGCATACGCCATGCTCCTTAACTGGAAGAGTTAATTATGTGAACATGTCCATCGTACCCAAAGCAATCGACAGATGTGATGAAATCCCTATCTGAATTCCAGTGGCATTATTCGAGCAAATAGAAAATAGTCCACAAATTCGTATGGAAACACAAAAGACCCCAAATACCCAAAGCAACATGGAGAAAGAAAGGAGCAGTCAACACACTCCTAGATTTCAAGCTAGATTATAGAGCTGTTGTCATCAAAACAGGATGGTACTGGCATAAGCACAGACACCAGGTCAGTGGAACAGAACAGAAAGCTCAGAAACTTACCCACACGTAGATGATCCTAACTTACGACACAGCAGCAGAAGATATGCCATGAGGGAAGGACTGTGTCTTCAGTGAGCGGTAACAGGCAAACTGGACACTAAATGCAGAAGAATATAACTGGGCCAATTTCTTACACCACACTCAAAATTTTTAATGGATGAATGATTTGAACATAAGACCTGAATCCATAAACCTCCAAGAAGACACAGGTACTAAGTCTCTCGACATTGGTTTTGGCAAAGAGTCTTCAGATCGGACACCAAATGCAAAGGCAACAAAAGCAAAAATAAACAAGTGGAACAAATTCAAACTGAAATCTTCCACACGGCAAAAGAAACCAGCAAAAACTTAAAAGGCCACTGACCCAATAAGAAAAAAATATCTGCGAATCATATGCGTGAGAAGAGGCTAATATCCAAAATACACACAACACTCATACAAATCAAAACAAAAAAAAACTGTATAAAAAATGTGGGGAATATGTGAATAGATACTTTCTAAAGATGGCACACAGGTGCCAATAGAAAGAGAAAGTTGTTCGACATCACTCATCTTCCTCAGGGATACATCAGTCAAACCCACAATCGGCCATCCCCTCACAACTGTTGGAACAGCAATTGTCCCAGAGACAGACACCAGGTGGGGTCAAGAGTGTGCAGACGAGAGACACTGTGCACTGTTGGTGGGAATGGAAATTGGTGCAGCCACTGTAACAAATGGTATGGACGTTCCTGAAAAAATAAACGCAACTACCACATGACCCAGTAATGGCTCTACTGAGTATTGATTCGGAGAACACAAAAATACTGCCTCAAAAAGACAGATGCACTCCCACGTTCACTGCAGCATTATTCACAAGAACCAGACATGGAAACACAGACCTTGGGGGCCTTATGCCAAGTAACTCAGACACAGAAAGACCAATACCAGATGCTCTCATGTACATTCCACGTGGAATAAACAAATACTGAACGCATAGATACTGAGAGCAGATTGGTAGGTACCAGATTCGGGGATGGGGTGGTAGAAACGGGTGAAGGTGGTCAAAGTCTCAATGTTTGAGTGAGAAAATCCGACAGTCATGAAATGTTCTTTCCAGCATGGAGACTAAAACTAATCCCGCAGCATGGGGTATAGGTTTCCCTGCTCTTTGAAAGTACAGGGCTTCTGAGAAACCATGCACAGCAGAAATGGTGCCAAGAAGGAATGGCCATTAATTTACACGAACAATTAGAAAGTGTCCTCAGAGTCCAAAATTCCTTCTCTTTGGGTTTCTTAGGCCTCAGGACACAAGTTTCTAACGGAGGCCCAGCATAAATGAAGATAAAGCACAGCAGAGGCTCACAGACACCATTCAAATTGCTGGTGGCTGGATGCGGAGAGCAGTTCCCAGAGGAAGGAGCTGGTTGGGGTGCATGCCGCCTCTGTCGTGCTTCTCCCCAAAACCGATGCTGAACGTGATTCTCACTGTTCACCTTTTTTCATAAGAGGGAAATCCTCTTCAGGTCTCTTCCTCTTACTGAAGCTGGGTAATAACGTAGTTCTTTCAAGAAAACCAAATGTCTTACTGTGAACGTTGAAAAAGTGGGGGATACTTGTACTTGAGCATTGCTGAGGGAGGAGATGTGAAAGGTTCTCCCAGACACAAACCTCAGCAGATCCACCAGGAAAGGCACCTTCCTCAGCATGCGGAACACAGACGACCTCCTACCCCCAGAAACCCTCTCCTTCCCCTCGATCAGGACAACCCACAACAGCTGGGAGTTACCCCAATTCCTCCGTTCTCCTGCTCCTAATAGCTAACCCATCAGCAAATCCTGTGAGCTCCATCTTCAAAATGGACCCAGAATAGGTCTAACCACTCCATCCAAGGCCACCTGTCTGGTCCACAGTGCCTGAGTTCCTGGAAAAGCGTCGTCATTGACCTGCCCTGCCATATTCAACCCTCTGTCATCTGTTCTCAACACTGTAGCCAGGATGGCCCACTGAAACAGGGTCTCATGGGGTTATAGCCCTGGAATGGCTTTCTGTCACCTCTCTGAGGTCATGTCCTAAGCTGTCTCCTGTGGCCACAGGGACATCTTGCTGCTCCTGGACATACCTGAAATTCTCCTGTCCCAGAGCCTTTGTACATGCTTTCCCTTCTGTTAAGAATGCTCTTGATGTGTTCTCACTCACCTTCGGAGAAGTCTGAATTGGAGTGACAGGGACAGAAGATGAGGCTGTATGCGTTGGGTGAGGCTGGTGGCCCAGAAGAAGGTTCTCTGCCAGCTCTCCACCTGTGCCTCACTTTTCCTCAGCCAGGAACTTGCACACAGCCCTCACCTGTCACAACTCTCACCCAGGAGACCCATAGCCACCCCTGGAGCCCACCCTGCGCACACCCTGCTACAGAATGCATTCAGCTCTCATCTGGGACCCCTGTCAGCTTTACCCAGACCTGGAACTCCCCCGTCTCCTGCAAACCTCCCGGATTCTCCCTCTGCTTCCAAAATCACACTGGCGCAAGGCTTTCATGAGAAAGCCATAATGCTAACTAATAAAAGGTTCACACCTACTTTCCCCTTCTGTTGCCTTTCTCTCCACCTTCTTTCCTACCTGTGCAAACTGTAACATATTAGTGGAACATGAACATGCTCTGAGACCTGAATCTTTCATTGCAGCTTTCTGAGGACTCCTTATGTGATAAGCAACTAGTGTATCCTACAACAGGGTGTTTTACAACTCTCATCTATAGAATAGTACAGCCCAAATCACTACAATTTTACCTCACTCTTCATGAAGCAGAACACTTTTTCCTTTCTTCTTTTACTTAAATTCCAGTTAGTTCACATGCCATGGAATATTGGCTTCAGGGGTAGCTTTTAGTGATTCCTCACCTGCATACAGTATCCGGTGCTCATCACAAATGCCCTCCTTAATACCCCTCACCCATTTAACTCTTCCCCCCACGCCCCTGTCCTGCAGCAACACTCAGTTTGTTCTCCAAGGTTGAGTCTATTTCCTTCTTTGCCTCTCTCATCACCCCTCCACTCTGTTCATCTGTTTTCTTTCTGAAATTCCACAAGCGTGAGAGCATAGGATATTTGTCTTTCCTCACTGATTTTCTTAGCTTAAAACACTCTAGGTCCATCCACGTTCTTGCAAATGGTAAGATTTCATTCTTTTTAAAGCTGGGTCATATTCCATTATATATATGTATCCCACATCTGCTTTATCCATTCATCAGTGCATGGACTTTGGGATTCTCTCCATGGTTTGGATATTGTGGACATTGCTGCTATAAACATCATGGTGCATGGACCCACTTCGAATCTGCATTTTTGTATCCTTTGGGTAAATACCTAGGAGAGCAATTGCTGGATCACGGGGTTGTTCAATGTTTAATTTTATGAGGAAGACCCACACTGTTTCCCAGACTGGCAGCACCACTTTGCATTCTCACCAACAGGATGGGAGGGTTCCCTTTAAGCAGAACATTATGTGCTGGCAATTTCATAAGACGAAACAAAACCTTTGGGAGATGCACCCAGGGTCAGGCAAGCAGTTGCAGACTTCACCCCAAGGCTCCTGACGCCAAGCCCCTTGAAGCCACCAGCATGCCACTATCCAAAAGAATTCCCAGACTCTCCTTCTGACTCCACCACCAAAGAAACTACAGAGAGAATATGGCATCTTAAAATATCGAGATAATACATTTAGTAAAACTAGAAAGTCAAGCTCAACTTTTAAACAGGAACAGGCCGCTTTGGATAATTTTCAATTTTCCCTCCACCCTAATTTTAACTCTTCTGATGAATAAACTAATCAATGATGAAACATCACCTTTGTCAAATGATATCATCCAAGTCTGTATCAGATGAAAATGCCACCGAACTCTAGATGCTGGCCACTCAACCATATCTTAGGCCCAATTGAATAAACACTGTTAGATGAAGGAACAAATTAGATGTTACAAACAGGCACAGCGTGAATCTCACCTTCCCTTTCTAATAAAAGAGGGTTCCTAGGAAACAGATGGTCAAAATACATTTGTAAGCAATAAATGGACAGAGAAATTGTGATCCCCTGCAAAGTTCTACCTGCAGGGAAACTTAGTAATTCTTGTACCAAACCCAGAATGCTGACAGCTACTTCAATTTTACTTTGTGGCTCAACTAGAGAAAAGAGAAAAGCCCAGGAGGTTTTGGGATAATGAGAGGTTTTACCTCCAGCCCTGACATAGATAGGACATTTTGCCAAACACACCTGTGCTTTCTCTGAACACTGGCGTCCTGTGACAAGCTTCCTAGCTGAGTCAGATGCTGGCGTTCAAAACCTCGGGTGTCTTGGAGCCAGAGCAGAGAAGTGTTGTCAGCTGTGGAGAAGAAGGCACCTCTGACCTAAAGCCTGCACACCTGCTTCGGTTTCTGGGCGAAGGGGCAACACATACTTGTTGTTTAGCAGTAATTATCTTCATTCTAAATAGACCAATGACCTTGCCTTTTCTGGAAAGCAGACTTACTCTTCTAAAGAAACCCTCAATTCGTCTATTCCCAATGCAACTAGAGTGGGGTGTGGTTTATGCCCGCCTCCAGGCCCCCACCTGGAGGGTTATCCTGCATGATTCTAATAGCCAATTAACACTAACCCGGGGACACACGGGGCATAATGCTGAAGTTGGGGGACGGCTCTGGGGCTTGCTACTGCCACACCTGTGCCTGGGGGACCAGGGCACACACTGCTGAACTCGGAGTACTGCTCAAGATGAATCGCCTGCACTATGTCAGAGAACTAAAGGTGGGGATTCTGTGAGGTCCTTACCCGCACTCTTCCAGGGGAACACGGGAAACCCTGAAATTCTGCAACCCATCCCACAAAAGCTCAGGTGAGTGGGCGCCCTGGAATTCACGGGTATGGGGAATAAGGTCAGTTGAGGACATGGGGCAGAAGAGACTTTAAAGGGAAAAAGAATACTCACCTGGGTCCCCACAATGAACCCTCTCCATGTGCCCTTCCAGAACCCTGCCTCCCACCTGGGGCGCACCCGACCCCCGGACCCAACCCCAGTGCACGCTGCTCACTCACCAGCAGGAATCTCCACAGGGCAACTCTCTCTCTCTCAGTGCCCCTTCTTCTGCCCCAAGTCTGCAACCCACTGCAAATCTGAGACTGCCCACAGAGACATAGTTCCAGCCACAAGTGGTGAATGGTTGGGGAGGTTAGTGCCTGAGCCCCTTGGTTGCTGGGCAACCCGCCCTCAAGCCCTTGGAACCCTGAAAGTGCAGGGAGCCCAAGAGGCGCTTCCTCTACCCAACACCCGGCACAGGCATGGGTGGGGTCGTGGGCCGGGGCCCCCACACACACCTGGCCCCTTCCAGGGACCCCTCTACCTGCAGACCAACCTCAGAGTCCTGCCCCTTCCCTTTCTGCACCAGCCCTCCCTGCTGGGGTGTGCCTGGTTCTGGGCTAGGTCAGTGGCTCTCAGACCCTCCAAGGCTTGGGATTTAGGAAATGCAATGATTTCATGCATTTCCAGTATGTACATGTCAGTATGACTTTCATCTTATGCGAGCCAAAGAGGTTCTTTATTTTTTCTTATCTTCATGTTGGCATTTTTGGTTGTTTTCTTTTCAAAGCAGATGTACAACATGTGCTTGGGGCAGAAATAGGGCCCGTGCTTTGGGGTTTTTCCCAATCATTTTGAGCCGGGTAAAATGTTAAAGGATAGCTTCCCTGGGATCCCAGGATCAGGGCCCACAGATGATATAAGATAAAAATTACTTTCATCATTATAATTACTACTAAATGGAGGAATTTGAGACAAAAGCACCTTTCACAAGAGTACCAAGAAATCAAAATGATGCCCACAGAAGGCTACCTGCTCCATGGTCAGCACAGGTAACAGAAGTGTTCACAGTCTCTGGACTCCTGCCCTTCTCCTGACCAAATCTCTGAAGCACACAGAACACTTAAAATCAGAATTGTAGAACTTCTAGACACCTTAGAGATGTATGGCACCATTCCCTTGGACTGCAGAATAAAACACAGTAGCTCGTTGTCACAAACTAATTTCAACATGAAGTGCCCCCTGGATGCACTAAGTTCTTTCTCTGCAAATGTTGACTAATGTAAGTCACAGTCATACCATTTAAACACTAGGAAGGCTGGGAAGTCATCGTAGGTAAGGCAATACTTTAGCCATGTTTATAAGCATTGGCTCACTTTGTAGAAGAGGCTGAGCTGAATGTTTTTAAATACTATTTCAGGTACAAGAGAGGAGTTAAGATGGCGGAGGAGTAGGGGACCCCTTTTTCAGCAGCTCCCCTGAGTCCAGCTGGATAGGTACCAGACCAGCCTAAACAACCACGGAATCAGCCAGAGAGGCAGGAGATATATCTGGATCTCTACAAATGAACATCTCCAGCGCTGAGTATTGAGGTCGGAAGTGGGGAGTCTTGAAACCTGGCACAGATACTGGAAGATAAAAGGAAGGGGGAGGGAGCCGCCGCGTTCAGGCGCCAGGAAGTAGCAGCCACCTGCAAAGGGGAGTGGTCAGACTCACAGCAGACACCCCTAGAGAGCAGACTGAGACTGGTGAGCCCAGAGAGCACACCACCAGGCATCTCGCAGAACACAGGAATCCCAATGTGCTCATGGGATCCAGAATGAGATTGGAAGCTCCTGGAGCCTGTGCGGGTCCACTGGAGGCTGGCAGGCCACCTGCAAAGGGGAGCGGGCAGATTCATTGTCAGAACAAGGGAAACAGCAGACTGAGACCCTGAACCAGGTGCGCCTGCCACCAGGCTTCTCACGGAACTCCGGAATCCCAGTGTGCTCACCTGGCATAGACAGACCCAGAGACCTGGGAGCACGTGTGGCGGCTGGCGGCTCCTGGGCCACCTGCATGGGGGAGTGCGCGGACTCGTGGTTGGCACCCAGGGAATAGCAGACTGAGACCCTGAAGGAGGTGGAATGCACCAGGCTTCTCAGGAAACTCCTTAATCCGGTGTGCTCACGGGATCCAGACTGAGACCTGGAGATCTGGGAGCTCGAGGGGGCGGCTGGCGGCTGGTGGCCTTAGAAACACAAAGGACAGAGATGCGCCTACCCTGGAAGTGAGGGAAGGGACACCAGGTGTGGGGCACACATCCAGGGACGCTATGGGGTTGAGCAGCACCAACAGTAACGGAGTTAAAGTGGCCAGAACAGCCATGGAGAACAGGCCGTAATCCCTCTGTTCTGTGACAATTCAGCCTCTGCTGCTCTGACTCTCAGAAGAGGCACAGCAGACCGCCAGAGAAAGCCACCAGGGAACAAAAGCCTGGAAATACTGGCTCACAGCTTGCCACACCCATTCCCCTCGCAGGGGACAGGGCAACTCTACCCAAACAGGGTTGCCTGAGTATGGGTGTGGCAAAATACAAATTCTTAACATAGAGAACAGACGGATGGATACCAGAGAGGAGGTAGATAGAGGGATGAGTGAAATAGATGAAGCGGATTAAGAGGACACTTTTCTTGATGACCACTGAGTAATATATAGAATTACTGAATCACTCTATTGTACACATGAAATGAATGTAACATTCTATGTTAGCTCTACTGGAATAAAAATAAATTTTTTTAAAAACACTTTTCTTTCAGGAACCTCTTTGAAAAAGCTTTTCCTGTGCAATGTTCATAAGCCCTACTTGGGAGGATTCACTCTACAATAATTATTCACTCTATGCCTTGAATTCAGATTTCACTGAGTTCTTACTGTGGATCCCACCCACGGGAGCCATGGTCCTTTTCTGTCCAGGCTCAGCACCTATGCATTCAAGATTGGAAGTAGAGACACATGTCACTTCACAGTCCAGAAAGCTATTATTGTTTCTGTTACATTGTGAGAGAGTCACAGACTTTGGGACAAGTTTCAGAGCAGGTTTATTATGGATCCTGGATCTCTACTTCAATGTTCTTTGCCTGGATCCATTTGGCTGATAGGTTCCCTGTGGATGGGCTTGCTTCCAAGCACATACATAGAAGATGTAAAGGTGGGTAGGCTTGGTGCGGGACAGGAAGAAGACCAAAAGCAGACAAGGGTCCAACCCCTCCCCTGATCCATGAACTGCTACGGGAGAGGGTACGGGAGGTAGAATCCATGTGAAACTCCAAGGTCACCAGCTGAACACAGGAGGCATAGGTCAAGGGATCTGGAGATGCAGGGGTTGAAGGCTGCTCTGAGCTACCTCTGGGAGGAAGGGAGGGAAGGAATGAGGAGACACTGCCTACCCCTGGTCCATGCCATCTGCCCACCGCTCCGACACGCATCCGTCTACACAGCTGACACAGCCTGGGCTCAGGATGGGCTGGCTCGGGTCCCTCAATCCTCAGTGGGACAGCTGGCCCCAGGGCTCAGAGACATGCTGAGGGAGATGAGAAGGAAAGCTGCCCCACCCAGGTAGTCCCCTCCTTGAGCAGACAGCCCTTCAGAACTGCTAAAAAAAAAAAACAACCCACTAACGGGGTTGAAAGACATGCCATGGATGAACTAAACCATAGAGATATGTAGAATAACATTCATTTTTAAGTTCAGAGCTGTCATCTCAGAAAGTGGGGAGAGCTTCCTGAAGAAGACTGAGGGGGGGCAGGCCATGCTGGAAAGGGAGACATGGCTCTCCTGATTGGGGACCTGCAGCCCCCTTCCAGGGCAGGGCATCATCCTCGCATCACACGAGATCCATGGAAGTGTACCATCAGGGCCAGATGTCTGTCTCGAGAAGGCTACCCTGGCATCAGAATGCACAGGGCACCAGGGACGAGGGCCAGATAGAGGACGGACAATACCCCGGAGGCCATGGGGCAAGAGCAGAGGCACATGACCTTGAAGATGATGATGAAAAGCAGGAGGTGGCAGCATGGAGCCGGCCCGAAAGTACCATGGGAGCAGTGCCCACAGCTACACTGACTGGGTGCCTTCTGTGCCAGGTGTGGCTGACTTCAGTGTGCTCCAAACTAGTCCTGACCACAAGTCTAGGAAGTGTGCACCACCCCTGGGCTCCTCTCCCCTTGCAGCTGCTAGGAATCACGGTCACAGACCCTGGTCAACTTTCGTGGAAACCAAGCAGTGGCTCCCCCGCACGCTGCACCTCTGGTGGTGGTCCAGTGCGACCCTCGTTCCCGGCCAGACACTGATGTCTACCTGTCTCCACACAAATCCACAGACAGGAGGGTGTCCCTGAATTCCACAGCACCTGATGAGACAGATCCACAGAACCCAACACCCAGTGGGTCACTCGGGACCTCACCTATGGTCATGAAGCTCAACATACCCTATTTCTGTCACTTCCCACAGAAAGCCTGGTTCTGATCCCCCACAATACTATACATCCTGGTTGCTGACCTGGGGTCATGCCATGAACCCACATGGCACCTTTCTTTAAGAGAAGGCTGTGCCAACACCTCCTAGAAAATATTCCTAATGAAGTACAAGTCCATCAGGACTACGGTGTGAATGGTAGCACACAGCCTGCATGGTGGTAGTCAGTAATTCTAACAAGGGTGAACCCCAACCCCCGTCTCACAAAACCTTCCTCCGTCCCCACGGAACTCATGCTCTGCCCTCAGAAAACCCTCCAGGAAACAAACCTTTCATGTGAATGCTCTCTTCACCTTCTGCTTCAAATCTTGTCCAACCACAATGATATTAAACTAGAAATCAGTCTCAAGAAAAAAATGGGAGAGTGAAAAATAGGTAGAGATTGGGGGGCCTGGGTGGATCAGTTGTTAAGGATCTGCCTTCAGCTCAGGTCCTGATCCCAGGATCCTGGGATTTAGCCTGGAATCAGGCTCCTTGCTCAGCGGGAAGCCCGCTTCTCCCTCTCCCACCCCCCTGCTTGCATTCACTCTCTCACTGTCTCACTCTCTGTCAGATACTTAAATAATCTTAAAAAAAATATGTGGAGATTTAACAACATGCTACTGAACAACCAACAGTCAAAGAAGAAGTCAAAAAAGATTTTAGAAGTACCTTGACACTGATGAAAAAGTCAACTTACAAAACTTATGGGATGCAGCAAAAGTAGCTCTACAGGGGACATTCATAGAAACTCAAGTCTTCATCAATCCATGAGAATAGTCTCCAATAAACAACCTGATTTATGTGGTAAAGAACTAGAAAATAAAACAACAAACAAAGACCCAATTTAGTAGAAATAAGGAAATAACAAAAAGGAATGCATAAATAAATCCAACAGAGACTAAAAAAATCAAAAAAAAACAAAAAAATGAAAATGAAAGCTGCCTTTTTTGGAAAGATAAACAAAACTGACAAACTTAGCTAGACTCACCAAGAAAGACAGAGGACTCGAATACAATGAGGAAAATAAGATAATGGATTCCTGTATCATATCAAAATCAAAAGAACTCTTCAAACTTGGACACAACAACTTCTTGCAAGCCACGTCTCTAAAGGCAAAGGAAATAAAAGCAAAAATGAACTATTGGCACTTCATCAAGATAAAAAGCTTCTGCACGGCAAAGCAAATGATCAACAAAACAAAAAGGCAACCTATGGAATTGAAGGAGATATCTGCAAATGATATTACAGATAAAGGGCTGGTATGCAAGATCTATAAAGATCTCCTCAAACTCGACACCCAAAAAATGGGCAGAAGACACAGAGATACTTCTCCAGAGAAGACATACAAATGGCCAACAGACACATGAAAAAATGCTTCACATCACTTGCCATCAGGTAAATACAAATCAAAATGACAATGAGATACCACCTTACACCAGTTAGAATGGTTAAAATTAACAAGGAACGGGGCACCTGGGTGGCACAGCGGTTAAGCGTCTGCCTTGGGCTCAGGGTGTGATCCTGGCATTATGGGATCGAGCCCCACATCAGGCTCCTCTGCTATGAGCCTGCTTCTTCCTCTCCCACTCCCCCTACTTGTGTTCCCTCTCTCGCTGGCTCTCTCTATCTCTGTGGAATAAATCAGTAAAATCTTGAAAAGAAAATTAACAAGACAGGAAATTACAAAAAGTCAGAGAGGATGTGGAGAAAGGGGAGCCTTCTTACACTACTCGTGAGAATTCAAGGTGGTATAGCCACTTTTGAACAATATGGAGGTTCCTCAAGACGTTAAACACAGAGCTATCTTACGACCCACCAATTGCACCACTGGGTATTTACCCCATAGACACAGAGTAATGAAAAAAGGGGCACCTGTATCCCAATGCTAATTGCAGCAATGTCCATAATAGCCAAACTGTGGAAGGAGCCAAGATGTCCTTCAGCAGATGAATGGACAAAGAAAAATGTGGTTCATCTATACAATGGAATATTACTCAGTCATCAGAAAGGATGAATACCCCCCATTTGCACCAACGTGGATGGACCAGGAGGGGATTATGCTAAGTGAAATTAAGTCAAGCAGAGAAAGACAATTATCATAAGGTTTGACCCCTATGTGGAATGGAAAGAATAGCATGGAGGACATTAGAAGAAGGAAGGGAAAAGTGAAGGGGGGAATGAGAGGGGGAGATGAACCATGAGAGACTATTGACACTGGGAAACAAACTGAAGGTTGCAGAAAGGGAGGGTAGGGGAATGGGTTATCCTGGTGATGGATATTAAGGAGGGCACGTGTCTGGGCGCCTGGGTGGCACAGCGGTTGGGTGTCTGCCTTCGGCTCAGGGCGTGATCCCGGCGTTCTGGGATCGAGTCCCACATCAGGCTCCTCTGCTATGAGCCTGCTTCTTCCTCTCCCACTCCCCCTGCTTGTGTTCCCTCTCTCGCTGGCTGTATCTATCTCTGTCAAATAAATAAATAAAATCTTTAAAAAGAAAAAGGAGGGCACGTGTCATAATGAGCACTAGGTGTTATATGCAAACAATGAATCATGGAACACTTCATCAAAAACAAATGAAGTACTGTAGGGTGACTAACATCATTTTAAAAAAAGAGAAAGATATGAAATCCATACAGGAAAACTATCACTTTTTGCAAATAACATGAAATCCCGAAAAATTCCACAAAAAAACTCTTAGTTTAAACAAATTCAAGAAAGCTGCAGGATATAAAGTCAATATACAGAGACCTGTTGTCTTTATTTTTTTCAGATTTTATTTATTTATTTGAGAGGAAGAGAAAAAGCACATGCAGGGGGAGTGTCAGAAAGAAGGAGAAGCAGACCCTCGATAAGCGGGGAGCCCAACACGGGGCTCAATCCCAGAACTCTGGGATCATGACCTGAGCTGAAGGCAGACGCTTCACCTATGGGGCCACCCAGATGACCCAACTTCTTGCATTTCTGTATACTGATGACACACGTTCGCAAAGAGAAATTAAAAAAGCAATGCCATTTACAATTGCATCAAAAAAAATCTAGGAATAAAAGTAACCAAAAATGAGAAAGACATAGTACACTCAACACATGGCAGAAAAGAAATGAAAAACGTGTGTCGAGGGGGGCAGGATGTATGGGGCAAAGATTTGGAAGGCAACACAAACAAAAGGAAACATACGCCATGCTCCTTAACTGGAAGAGTTAATTATGTGAACATGTCCATCGTACCCAAAGCAATCGACAGATGTGATGAAATCCCTATCTGAATTCCAGTGGCATTATTCGAGCAAATAGAAAACAGTCCTCAAACTTGTATGGTTTCACAAAAGACCCCAAATACCCAAAAGAACCTGGAGAAAGAAAGGTTCAGTCAACACACTCCTGGATTTCAAGCTAGATTATAGAGCTGTTGTCATCAAAACAGGATAGTACTGGCATAAACACAGACACCAGGTCAGCGGAACAGAACGGAAAGCTCAGAAACTTACCCACACGTAGATGATACTAACTTACGACACAGCAGCAGAAGATACGCCATGAGGGAAGGACTGTGTCTTCAGTGAGCTGTAATAGGCAAAATGGACATTAAATGCAGAAGAATATAATTGGGTCACTTTCTTACACCACACACAAAATTTTTAATCGATGAATCATTTGAACATAAGACCTGAATCCATAAACATCCAAGAAGACACAGGTACTACGTCTCTCGACATTACTTTTGGCAAAGAGTCTTCAGATCAGACACCAAACGCAAAGCAACAAAAGCAAAAATAAACAAGTGGAACAACTTCAAACGGAAATCTTCCACATGGCAAAAGAAACCATCAAAAACTTAAAAGGCCATTGACCCAATAAGAAAAAATATCTGCGAATCATATGCGTGAGAAGAGGCTAATATCCAAAATACACACAACACTCATACAAATCAAAAAAAAAAGTATAAAAAAATGGGCGGAATATGTGAATAGATACTTTCCAAAGATGGCACACAGGTGCCAACAGACAGAAAAAGTTGTTCGACATCACTAAATATCGTCAGGGAAACATCAGTCAAACCCACAATCGGCTATCCCCTCACAACTGTTGGAACACCAATTGTCCAGAGACAGACACCAGGTGGGGTCAAGGGTGTGCAGAAGAGGAGACACTGCGCACTGTTGGTGGGAATGGAAATTGGTGCAGCCACTGTGACAAACGGTATGGACGTTCCTGAAAAAATAAATGCAACTACCACATGACCCAGTAATGGCTCTACTGAGTATTGATTCGGAGAACACAAAAATACTTCCTCAAAAAGACAGATGCACTCTCATGTTCACTGCAGCATTATTCACAAGAACCAGACATGGAAACACAGACCTTGGGGGCCTTACGCCAAGTAACTCAGACACAGAAAGACCAATACCAGATGCTCTCATGTACATTCCACGTGGAATAAACAAATACTGAGCGCATAGATACTGAGAGCAGATTGGTAGGTGCTACATTCGGGGATGGGGTGGTAGAAACGGGTGAAGGGGGTCAAAGTCTCAATGTTTGAGTGAGAAAATCCGACAGTCATGAAATGTTCTGTCCAGCATGGAGACTACAACTAACCCCGCAGCATGGGATATAGGTTTCCCTGCTCTTTGAAAGTACAGGGCTTCTGAGAAACCTTGCACAGCAGAAATGGTGTCAAGAAGTAATGACCATTAATTTACAAGGAACAATTAGATAGTGTCCTCAGACTCCAAAATTCCTTCTCTTTGGCTTTTCTTAGGCCTCAGGACACAAGTTTCTAAGGGAGGCCCAGCATAAATGAAGATAAAGCACAGCAGAGGCTCACAGACAAAATTTAAAGTGCTGGTGGCTGGATGTGGAGAGCGGTTCCCAGCGGAAGGAGCTGGTTGGGGTGCACGCCGACTCTGTCGTGCTTCTCCCCAAAAGAGATGCTGAACGCGATTCACTGTTCACCTTTTTTCATAAGAGGGAAATCCTCTTCAGGTCTCTTCCTCTTACTGAAGATGGGTAATTATGTAGTTCTTTCAAGAAAACCAAGTGTCTTACTGTGAACATTTAAAAAGTGGGGGATACTTGTACTTAAGCATTGCTGAGGGAGGAGATGTGAAAGGTTCTCCCAGACACAAACCTCAGCAGATCCACCAGGAAATGCACCTTCTTCAGCATGCAGAACACGGACTACTTCCTACCCCCAGAAACCCTCTCCTTCCCCTCGATCAGGACAATCCACAGCAGCTGGGAGTTACCCCAATTCCTCTGTTCTCCTGCTCCTAATAGCTAACCCATCAGCAAATCCTGTGAGCTCCATCTTCAAAATGGACCCAGAATAGGTCTAACCACTCCATCCAAGGCCACCTATCTGGTCCACAGTGCCTGAGTTCCTGGAAAAGCTTCGTCATTGACCTGCCTTGTCATCTTCAACCCTCTGTCATCTGCTCTCAACACTGTAGCCAGGATGGCCCAGTGAAACAGGGTCTCATGTGGTTATAGCTCTGGAATGGCTTTCTGTCACCCTCTGTCACCTCTCTGAACTCATGTCCTAAGCCGTCTACTGTGGCCACAGGGCCTTCTTGCTGCTCCAGGACATACCTGGAATTCTCCTGCCCCAAAGCCTTTGCACATGCTTTCCCTTCTGTTCAGAATGCTCTTGATGTGTTCTAACTCACCTTCGGAGAAATCTGAATTGGTGTGACAGGGACAGAAGATGAGGCTGTGTGTGTTCGGTGAGGCTGGTGGCCCAGAAGAAGGTTCTCTGCCAGCTCTCCGCCTGTGCCTCACTTTTCCTCAGCCAGAAACTTGCACACAGCCCTCACTGTCACAACTCTCACCCAGGAGACCCACAGCCACCCCTGGAGCCCACCCTGCCCACACCCTGCTGCAGAATGCATTCAGCTCTCCTCTGGGACCCCTGTCAGCTTTACCCAGACCTGGAACTCCCCCGTCTCCTGCAAACCTCCCGGATTCCTCCTCTTCTTCCAAAATCACACGGGCGCAAGGCTTCCATGGGAAAGCTATAACTCTAACTAATGAAAGGTTCACACGTACTTTCCCCTTCTGTTGCCTTTTTCTCCACCTTCTTTCCTACCTGTGCAAACTGTAACATATCAGTGGAATATGAACATGCTCTGAGACCTGAATCTTTCATTGCAGCTTTCTGAGGACTCCTTATTTTAAGAAACAAGTGTATCCTACAACAGGGTGTTCTACAACTCTCATCTATAGAATAGTACAGCCCAATTCACTACACTTTTACCTCACTCTTCATGAAGCAGAACACTTTTTCCTTTCTTCTCTTACTTAAATTCCAGTTAGTTCACAGGCCATGGAATATTCGCTTCAGGGGTAGGATTTAGTGATTCCTCACCTGCATACAGTACCCGGTGCTCATCACAAGTGCCCTCCTTAATACCCCTCACCCATTTAACTCTTCCCCCCACGCCCCTGTCCTGCAGCAACACTCAGTTAGTTCTACAAGGTTGAGTCTATTTCCTTCTTTGCCTCTCTCACCACCCCTCCAATCTGTTCATCTGTTTTCTTTCTGAAATTCCACAAGCGTGAGAGCATAGGATATTTGTCTTTCCTCGATGATTTTGCTTAGGTTAATACACTCTAGGTCCATCCACATCCTTGCAAATGGTAAGATTTAATTCTTTTTGAAGCTGGGTCATATTCCATTATATATATGTATCCCACATATGCTTTATCCATTCATCAGTGCATGGACGTTGGGATTCTCTCCATAGTTTGGCTACTGTGGACATTGCTGCTATAAACATCATGGTGCATGGACCCACTTCGAATCTGCATTTTTGTATCCTTTGGGTAAATACCTAGGACAGCAATTGCTGGATCATGTGGTAGTTCAATATTTAACTTTTTTGAGGAACCCCCACACTGTTTCCCAGACTGGCTGCACCACTTTGCATTCCCACCAAAAGGATGGGAGGGTTCCTCTTTAAGCAGAACATTATCTGCAGGCAATTTCATAAGAGGAAACAAAACCTCTGTGAGATGCACCCAGGGTCAGGAAAGCAGTTGCAGACTTCACCCCAAGGCTCCTGACGCCAAGCCCCTTGAATCCACCAGCATGCCACTATCCAAAAGAATTCCCAGACTCTCCTTCTGACTCCACCACCAAAGAAACTACAGAGAGAATATGGCACCTCAAAATATCGAGATAATACATTTAGTAAAACTAGAAAGTCAAGCTCAACTTTTAAACAGGAACAGGCCGCATTGGATAATTTTCAATTTTCCCTCCACCCTAATTTTAACTCTTCTGATGAATAAACTAATCAATGATGAAACATCACCTTTGTCAAATGACATCATCCAAGTCTGTATCAGATGAAAAACGCCATCTAACTCTAGATGCTGGCCACTCAACCATATCTTAGGCCCAATTGAATAAACACTGTTAGATGAAGGAACAAATTAGATGTTACAAACAGGCACAGAGTGAATCTCACCTTCCCTTTCTAATAAAAGAGGGTTCCTAGGAAACAGATGGTCAAAATACATTTGTAAGCAATAAATGGACAGAAATTGTAATCCCCTGCAAAGTTCTATCAGCAGGGAAACTAAGTAATTCTTCCACCAAACCCAGAATGCTGATAGCTACTTCAATTTAACTTTGTGGAACAAATAGAGAAAAGAGAAAAGCCCAGGAGGTTTGGAATAATGAGAGGTTTTACCTCCAGTCCTGACATAGATAGGACAGTTTGCCAAACATACCTGTGCTTTCTCCGAGCACTGGCGTCCTGTGACAAGCTGCCTTGCTGACTCTGATGCTGACGTTCAAAACCTCGGGTTTCTTGGAGCCAGAGCAGAGAAGTGCTGTCAGCTGGGGAGAAGAAGGCAACTCTGACCTATAGCCTGCACACCTGCTTCGGTTTCTGGGCAAAGGGGCAACACATACTTGTTGTTTAGCAGTAATTATCTTCATTCTCAATAGACCAATGACCTTGCCTTTTCTGGAAAGCAGACTTACTCTTCTAAAGAAACCCTCAATTCGTCTATTCCCAATGCAATTAGAGTGGGGTCTGGTTTACCGCCTCCTTCAGGCCCCCACCTGGATGATTTTCCTGCATGATTCTATCAGCCAATTAGCACTAACCTGGATGCATATGGGGCATAATGCTGAAGTTGGGGGACGGCTCTGGGGCTTGCTATTGCCACACCTGTGCCTGGGGGACCAGGGCACACCCTGAACTTGGGGTACTGCTCAAGATGCATCACCTGCACTGTGTCAGAGAACCAATGGACACATCACTGAAGGTGGGGACTCTTTGAGGTCCTTAGCCGCACTCTTCCAGGGGAACACGGGAAACACTGAAATTCTGCAACCAATCCCACAAAAGCTCAGGTGAGTGGGCACCCTGGAGTTCATGGGTATGGGGAATAAGGCCAGTTGAGGACATGGGGCAGAAGAGAGTTTAGAGGGAAAAAGAAAACTCACCTGAGTCCCCACAATGAACCCTCTCCAGGTGCCCCTCCAGAACCCTGCCTCCCACCTGGGGCACACCCTACCCCCGGACCCCCCCACCCTCGGTGCACGCTGCTCAGTAACCAGCCGGGACCTCCGCAGGGCAACTCTCTCTCTCCCAGTGCCCCTTCTTCTGCCCCAGGTCTGCACCCCACTGCAACTCTGGAACCATCCACAGAGATGTAGCTCCACCCCCAAGCGGTGATTGGTCAGCGAGGGTGGTGCCCCAGGCCCTGGGATGCCAGGCAACCCGCCCTCAAGCCCCTGGAACCCTGAAATGCAGGGTGTCCACGAGGTGCCTCCTCTACCCAACACCCAGCACAGGCATAGGTGGGGTCCTGGGCTGGACTCCCCCCACACACCTGGCCCCTTCCAGGGACCCCTCTAGCTGCAGACCACCCTCAGAGTCCTGCCCCTTCCCTTTCTGCACCAGCCCTCCCTGCTGGGGTGTGCCTGGTTCTGGGCAAGGTCAGTGGCTCTCAGACCCTCCAAGGCTTGGGCTTTAGGAAATGCAATGATTTCATGCATTTTCAGTATGTACATGTCAGTATGACTTTAATCTTATGGGAGCCAAAAGGTTCTTTATATTTTCTTAACTTCATGTTGGCATTTTTGGTTATTGTTCTCTTCTCGAAGCAGATGTACAACATGTGCTTGGGGCAGAAATAGGGCCCATGCTCTGAGTTTTTGCCCAATCATTTTGAGCCGGGTAAAATGTTAAAGGATAGCTTCCCTGGGATCCCAGGATCAGGGCCCACAGATGATATAAGATAAAAATTACTTTCATCATTATAATTACTCCTAAATGGAGGAATTTGAGACAAAAGCACCTTTCACAAGAGTACCAAGAAATCAAAATGATGCCCACAGAAGGTTACCTGCTCCATGGTCAGCACAGGTAACAGAAGTGTTCACAGTCTCTGGACTCCTGCCCTTCTCCTGACCAAATCTCTGAAGCACACAGACCACTTAAAATCAGAATTGTAGAACTGCTAGACACCTTAGAGATGTCTTGGACTGCAGAATAAAACACAGTAGCTCGTTGTCACAAACTAATTTCAACATGAAGTGCCCCCTGGATGCACTAAGTTCTTTCTCTGCAAATGTTGACTAATGTAAGTCACAGTCATACCATTTAAAGACTAGGAAGGCTGGGAAGTCATCTTAGGTAAGGGAATATTTTAGCCATGGTTATAAGCATTGGTTCACGTTGTAGAAGAGGCTGAGCTGTGTTTTTAAATACTATTTCAAACCCGTTTTACAGCACCCTCTGAACATACAAGAGCCTGAATGGACTAAAAAAGATAGTTGGTTTCAGTAACTTTAATACCAGAAAAATATTATACTGTCTGTATTCCTAAGGATCTTTGAGTATCTTATCCAGAGGTCATCCACTGAAATAATGATCTTAATGATCACCATGGGCAGATGTGAAAAGGCCCGCTGAATTCGTTCCATTTGTCCACATGAGAAGAAAATCCTGATACTTGATAGTTTTCCAGATCGAGAAGACCAGAGATAAGAGGGAAATAGTACCCTGTATGAAACAACAAGGAATTTGGAGTCAATTTGGGGATCCCACTTAGGTTTCTGACACTAAAATCCTCTGTGACTCATATCATCTGAGTCCCTGTCTAACCACCTGAACATGTGCCTAAAAATATCTACACCCTAGTTGAGAAGTTTAAGAGGCAGAATGCTACAAAGAGCCAGTATGATGTCTCTCAAGAACAGGTGCTCAGGAAGCCATAATTGTTATGGGGTCTATTTCTTTTCCAGAAGAAAGAACACTTGTTGAATCCATATTTCTAATAGATGACTCACCAGATGATTTTCAAACCTAAAGGAAGGCCAAGAAGTCGCTCTTGTGTCATATTGCACTCAGAAATCATGTTGTTGGACTGGTGAGGACGACACGACAGCAACATCATCACTAAGAGTGGGGAGCTTCTAATTTCCATACGGCCATGTTGACCCCCTTAACTCAGAGCCACCAGACAGGGCAGCTGAGGGGGACCACAGGCCAAGGCTGCCAGGTGTGGCTGGGGCAGGCAGAACTCTGACTTAAGGCTCAACTCCTGTCTAGGTTATTATAATGCTCTTCACAAAGAAACTGCCATTGTGTGTGAGCCCTCATGTAGAAAAGGTTCAGAATTTCCAGTGAGGTTCCCTCTCTGACCTTTAGGATATGTAGCAAAGTTCCATTTAATTTTTAAACATTGAAGGACTTCCTGGTTTTCTTTTCGCTACGACTGTGGCTCAATTCTCCTGTGGTCTACGAATAGAATCTAGTTAATTTCAGGGTTTAACATTTGTCGACTTGATTCCTGGCCCCACCTATCATCTCTTTGGGTAAAGAGTCTATGACCACTTGAAAATAATGTATTCTGCACTTATTATGGAATGTTCCCTCTATGTCAATTAGGTCACATTTGTTACCAATGTTTTGTCTGCTTTTTCTGTCAGATATTGAGAAAGGTATATTAAAATCTTCAAACAATGCTGCTCTATTCAACGTTGCATCGGAGAATCTACCAGTGTTAGAAGGCAAGAGAAACAAAAAGTATAAGAATTGAGGGGATAATTGTGACTATTCACAGATAATACGATTGTGTACATAGAAAATCCAAAAGAGTCTATAAATACCCTATTAGAATTAAAAATGCAATTTATAAATTTGAGGTGGATTGTAGCGTCCCATTGGACAGTTTCTGAAAGAAAACGTAGAACCTGTCAATCTTGGGGTAGGACATAGGGTGCACTAACCATTTAAAAGAATTCAGTGGGACTTCATACAAATGTGACATTTCTCCTTATCTTATGACCATAAGAAAATGAAAAAGTGAACCGCAGGCTGGGAAGTAAAGATTTGCAATACACACACTGACAAAGACTTGTCAAGAAAGAATTCCTGCTCATCAACCATAAAAAGTCTATTTATAAACGAATACTTCACAAATGATTGACGGATCGCCAATAAGAACAGGAAAGGGTGCTCTACAGTATTATTTTCAGGAACAGCAAGGCCTTTCCTAAAATGAAAACATACACACAAACCAGTATTCCCTAGATGGATGATGTCCTTATTTCTGAGGACAGCTTGAAGAACAGACTAGCATCAAAGTAAAGTGATGGAATTCCTGACACTCAGAGGATGGACAATTGACCTCAAACTACAGTACAATTTCTAGGCATCATTCGGTCCTCTGAAGGCAGACAACTACCACACCCCTTCCTACACCACACAGGTTGCTTCCCAACCCCTACCATAAAAGAAGAAGATGAGAAACAGATAGGACTAGTAGGAAATAGCAAAAATCACATGTGGGGATTATCCTGAAACACACTGATCACATAACTAGTGTAAGGAAGTGTAGGGAACTGACAAGGACAGAGACTCAAGAGGTACTTCTTTGGGAAATTCTGTCTGAAATCATCACAGGTTGGTATCAGCTAATGAGGGCTGAGCATACCTAGGGTTTGCTCACAAGGGTCTGCAACACCATCGCTGAGGACTGAAACTCTTCAAGACCTCAAAGCTTGCCTGATTGACTATTGGACTAAGAGATTCCCATGTTCTGAAAACAGATACCAACTCATTGAAAGGTTCACCTGGGCTCTCTCAGAGGCCCTACAAGAAGCTGAACCATTCACTGAAAATCAATTACACACACACACACACACACACACACACACACACACACACCCGTCATTTCACCAATTACTTAAACATTCAAGGTTCTTCCTACCTTTTGTTTTTCACATTGATATTTATACTCACATGAAATGTCATCATTTCTAATGAACACTGATGTCAAAATAGAGATCCATTGACACAATATTCACAAAATGGAACTTCCCTGCTGTCATTTTCAATATAGCGTTTTTTAAAGTTCATACATGTTTTAGGTGTTTGGTAACTTATACAGTAGAAGATCAGCATTGAAAAACTCTGAATACTGACAATGAGTTTTAAGCCTAGAGAACAAAAATTGTCCAATTTCATAGATAATAAGGAACCAAAGGTAAAGCATGGAAGGTGTAGTCGAATAATTTTACACATATGCATCCTCTCTTATTCTACTGCTGAGGGGCGTGTTTATTACGACTATGCATGCATCAATTGTCTTCCACGTGCACCTGCACAGGTATAATGAATTACTACAGTAGAATGAAATATCTGGGAACTCTTTGGCGGCATCTATAATGAACAATGAAATTTCGATCTTATATTTGGTGAATTTCCACTGTCTGTCCCTTTAGACAATGGACCCTAAACAGAAGGGGGAATGAACCACGAGAGACTATGGACTCTGGGAAACAAACTGAGGGCTTCAGAGGGGAGAGGGGTGGGGGATTGGGATGGGCCAGTGATGGGTATTAAGGAAGGTACATATTGCATGGTGCACTGGATGTTATATGCAAATAATGAATCACGGAACACTACATCAAAAAAAAAGGAAATACTGTATAGTGACTAACATATCATAATAAAAAATTATTATTAGAAAAAAAATTAAAGGTAAAAAAAAAACAATGTAGCTTTTGTGTTTCAAGAACAATCACAATTGAGAAAAAACTAACTTCCAATCCCTAAAGCAAAACACAGACCAAGTTCCATTTCACTCCCCTTTATTCACATTCTCTGTGGGTTCTAAGCTATTTTCCTACCTCCTTTCCTGCTGAGCAGGGAGCCCGGGCTCGATCCCAGAACCCTGGGATCATAACCTGAGCCAAAGGCACATGCTTAACTGGCTAAGCCAGCCAGGAGCCCCAGCCATGTTTGTCTTAAGCAAAAGGACACTTTCTCACAATGCCTTCACATGACTTCACGTTTTACCAGAGACCTGCATTTGCCTCTAGGAGGTTGCAGATGAAGGCAATTGCAAACTCTCACAGTGGTTTATCAAATACAATGTCCTGCCTGGTGACAGTCAATCTCTTATGAGCCCACGAGAGGGTGCTGTGACACTCAGTTGTGGCTGGGCTGGCACAGAGCACCAAATCCTTTTCCATGCCTGATGTCTGTGAGGAACAGATGCCCGCACTGTGAATGAGACCCTGCCACTGAGCTGTCCAGAGATGGCCATCCTCACGGAGGATGAGGATAAAGGACAATGCCTGAGGAGACCTCACCTGTCTCTTTTATCTTTTCATATTTTTGACAGTGGACAAATCACTGCCTAGGAGTCCCCAACTACCTTAGTCTCATCTGTGAATGGCCAAGAGGTTTTACAAATCACTTAAGATTTTGACCTCACAAATGCCCACAACCACTTACCATAGGGATTCAACATTAAGCAAAGATAATGTTGGTTGGAAGAGAGGTCCTGCCCACTGCTGTTTCTCACTTATATGCTCATCTTCCTTACCTCATGGTAACATAACCACCTTGATTCCTGCTTCTGTCTTCAGGAAGCCTGATGTGACTTGAAGGGCATTACCCTGACATCGTTCTTTCTTAGCAATAAGATGTGGACATTTCCCTAGTCCTACACACCCAAAGTTGAATCGGAATCAGGATTGAGGAGGCTGATGAGAGTTGAAGGTGTTTTCCTGTACAGGGTGGTTTATTACCGATAAGGATGGGTCAGAGTCCTCGAAATTCCAGAACCTTTTCATTAATGCTTCCTACTTGTGAAAGATGATGTACGTTGGTCTTTCCCTGTATAGCGTGGTGACTCAGAGAAAAGTGCTTAGCTCTTTCGTCAGACTTCCACGACCACCTTGGGGCTGTCTTACATATTCACAAAGGATGATGTTAGGGCTAAGAGAGTTCCTGTACTCTGTTACTTCTTACAGATAAGTGTATGGCATTTTTGTTACATTGCCAGAACCACTTAGCGCCGGGCTTGCTGGCCTCCTGGGGACGAACCCTAACCCTAGGTCGGCCCCCGAGGGGCCCCTCCCAAGGGGCCTGGCGCCACAACACCGGGGATTGGGGACCCCCAAGCCCAGCGCTGCAGTCACCCTGCCGCCCCGCGGCAACCCGGGCTGCTAGGGGCGCCGCCGGTCATTCAGGGCGGGAGAACGGGCAGGGCCCTCCGAGACATGGTGACCTTCGAAGGCCCCCCACGCTAAAACGCTTGGGCTCATGCTCAGTCTCGCCAGCGCCCTCACCTCATCTGAACCTTCTGCATGCCGCACAGCCGCTGATCGGGTCCACCGGTTTCCTGGGGGCTAACCGTAACCCTAGATTGACCCATGAGGGCCCCTCCCAAGGGGCCTGGCGCCCCAAAGCCGGGGATTGGGGACTCCGAGCCTCAACACCTGACTCACCCTGTCGCCCAGCCGCCACCCGGGGGCTTGGGGTGCTGCCGTTCATTCAGGGCGGGAGAACGGACAGGGCCCTCCGAGACACTCTGACCTTCGAAGGCCCCCCGCGCCAAAACACCCAGGCCCACGCTCCCAATCACCAGTGCCCTCACCTCGGTCCGCCACTGCCCTCTCCACACAGGTTGCGAATAGGGCCTGCTGGCCTCCTGGGGGCTAAACCTAACCCTAGGTTGGCCCCCGAGGAGCCCCTCCCAAGAGGCCTGTCACTGCAACGCTGGGGATGGGGACCCCGAGCCCAAGTGCCAGACTCACCCTGCTGCCATTCAGCCACCCGATGTGCTAGGGGCCCACCGGTCAATCAGGGAAGGAGAATGGTCAGGGCCCTCCCAGCCCCCGCCCACCTTCGAAGGCCCGCTGCGCTAAAACACTTGTGCTCATGCTCAGGCTCGCCAGTGCCCTCACCTCGGCCCAAACCTCCGCGTGTTGCACAGCCACTGATCGGGTCCACCGGCCTTCTGGAGGTAACCGTAACCATAGATCGACCCCCGAGGGGCCCCTCCCAAGGGGCCTGGCACCGCAACGCCGGGGATTGGGGACCCCCGAGCCTCAGCACTGCCCTCACCCTGCCACCCAGCTGCTACCCGGGTCTTCGGGTCCTGCCCTTCATTCAGGGCGCGAGAATGGATGGGTCCCTCCGAGACAGGGCGACCTTCAAAGGACCCCTGCGCCAAAACACCCGGGCCCATCCTCCCGCTCACCAGCGCCCTCAACTCGGTCCGCCACTCTGCTATCCACACAGCTGGCGAATAGGGCCTGCTGGCCTCCTAGGGGCTACCCTAACCCTATCTTGGCCCCCGAAGGGCCCCTCCCAAGGGGCCTGGCACCGGAACGCGGGGGATTGGTGATACCCGAGCCTCAGCGCCTGACTCACCCTGCTGCCCCACCACCATTTGGGCTGCTAGGGGCGCCGCCAGTCATTCAGGGAGGAGAATGGGCATGGCCCGCTGACTCCCCGGACACATTCGAAGGCCCCCGGTGCCAAAACGTTTGGGCCCACGCTCCCGCTCCACAGAGACCTCACCTCGACCCACCCCTCCTTTCGCCACACAGCTGGCAGATTGAGCCTGCTGGCGTCCCGGGGGCTAAACCTAACCCTAGGTCATCCCCCGAGGGGCCCCTCCCAAGCGGCCTGCTGCCCCAACGTGGTGGATTGGGGACCCCCGAGCCCCAGCGCCAGACTCACCTGCCGCCCCGCCATCACCCGGGCCGCTAGGGGCCCCGCGGGTCATTCAGGGTGGGAGAATTGGCAGGGCCCTCCTTTTCACCTGCGAAATTCGAAGGCCCCCCGCTCAAAAAAGTTGGCTCCACGCTCCTGCTCGCCAGCGCCCTCACCTCGGCCCGCCCCTCCGCTTGATGCAGAGCAGTGGATAGTTCCTGCCAAGCTCCTGGGGGCTAACCGAAACCCTAGGTTGGCCCCGTAGGGCACATCCCAAGGGGCCTGGCTCTGCAACGCTTGGGATTGGTGACTGAGCCCCAGAGCCAGACTCACCCTGCCGCACTGTCGCCACCCGGGCCGCTAGGGGCGCTGCCAGTCATTCAGGGTGGTAGAACAGTCAGGGCCCTGGAGAAACCGGCGACATTTGAAGCCTCCCGCGCCAAAATGCAGGGGCCCACGCTCCTGCTTGCCAGGGCCTTTACCTCGGCCTGCCCACCTCTCGCCGCCCAGCCAGAGGATTGGGCCTGCCGGCCTCCTGGGGGCTAACTCTAACCCTAGGTCAGCCCAGGAGGAGCCCCTTCCAAGGGGCCAGGCGCTGCAACGCTGGGGATTGGGGATCCCCGAGCCACCGTGCGGGACTCACCCTGCTGCCCCACCACCAACGGATCCGGTAGGGGCGCCGCTGCTTATTCAGGGCAGGAGAATGGGCAGGGCACTATGAGCCATGGCAACATTTGAAGGCCCAGGGCGCCAAAACGCTGGGGCCCACGCTCCCACTCGCCATCGCCCTCAACTCGGCCCGCAACTCTGCTCCTCACACAGCCAGCAGATCGGGCCTGTCGGCCTCCTGGGCGCTAACCCTAACCCTAGGATGGCCCCTGATGGTCCCTTCCTAACGGGCCTGGCGCCACAACACCGGGGCTTGGGGACCCCCAAGCCCCAGCGCCAGATGCACCCTGCCGCCCCGCCCCACAGAGGCCGCTAGGGGCGCCGACTTTCCTTCAGGGTGGGAGAACGGGCAGGGCCCTCCGAACACCCGCCAACCTTCGAAGGCGCCCTGAACCAAAACGCTTCAGCCCAGGCTCATGTTCACCAGCACTCTCACCTCAGCCCAACTCTCCTCTCAAGGCACAGGTGGTGTATCGGGCCTGCTGGCCTCCTGGTGGCTAACCCTAACTGTAGGTCAGCCCCGGAGGGGTCCTTCCCAAGTGTCCTGGCGCCGCAACGCTGGGGATGGGGACCCTGAGCCCAAGTGCCGGACTCACCCTGCTGCCCTTCAGCCACCGGAGACGCTAGGGGCCCACTGCTCAATCAGGGCAGGAGAACGGGCAGGGCCCTCTGAACCCACACCATCCTTCGAAAGCCCCCCATGCTCCCATGCTAAATGCTTTCCCCCATTTTAGCCCATGCTAAAATGCTTGGGCTCATGCTCAGGCTTGGCAGCGCCCTCACCTCGGCCCAACACTCTGCGTGTTGCACAGACGCTGATCAGGTCCACAGGCCTTCTGCAGGTAACCATAACCCTAGATCGATCCCCGAGGGGCCCCTCCCAAGGGGTCTGGCGCCGCAACGCCGGGGATTGGGGACCCCAACCTCAGCACTGGACTCACCCTGCCGCCCAGCCGCCACCCGGGTCTTGGGGTGCTGCCGTTCATTCAGGGCGGTAGAACAGGCAGGGTCCTCCAAGACAGGGTGACCTTCAAAGCCCCCCGGCGCCAAAAGGCCTGGGCCCACGCTCCCGCTCACCAGCGCCCTCACCTCGGTCTGCCACTCCGCTCTCCAACAGCTGGCGAATAGGGCCTGCTGGCCTCCTAGGGGCTAAACCTAACCCTAGGTTGGCCCCTGAGGGGCCCCTTCCAAGGGTCCTGGCGCTGGAATGCGGGGGAGTGGGGATACCCGAGTCGAAGCGCCTGACTCACCCTGCCGCCCTGCCGCCACCTGGCCTGCTAGGGGCACTGCCGGTCATTCAGGGCTAGAGAAGGGGCAAGGCCTTCCCAGCTCCCTGTGACTTTCAAAGGCTCCCTGGGCAAAAACGCTGGTGCCCATGCTCCGGCTCCCCAGCACTCTCACCTCGGCCCACCCCTCCCTTTGCTGCAGAGCCAGTGGATAGGGCCTGCCTGCCTCCTGGGAGCTAACCCTAACCCTAGGTCTGCCCCCCAGGGACCCCTCCCAAGGTTCCTGGTGCCGCTACTCCGGGGATCTGGCACTCCAAGCCCCAGAGCCAGACTCACCCTGCCACAACGCCGCCACCCAGGCCGCTAGGGGCGCCGCCGCTCATTCAGGGAGGTGAATGGGCAGGGCCCGCGGGGTCCCAGGAGACATTCGAAGGACCCTGGCGCCAAAACGCTTGGGCCCGCGCGCCCGCTCGACAGAGACTTCACATCGACCCACCCCTCCATTAGCCACACAGCTGGCGGATTGAGCCTGCTGGTGTCCTGGGAGCTAACTCTAACCCTAGGTTGGCCCACGAGGAGCCCCTCCCAAGGGGCCTGGTGCTGCAATGCCGGGGATTGGGGATCTCTGAGCTGCAGCGTGGGACTCACCCTGCCGCCCCACCACTAATGGAGCCGCTAGGGGCACCGCTGATTATTCAGGGACGGAGAACGGGCAGGGCCCTTCGAGCCATGGCAAAATCCCAAGGACCAGGGCGCCAAAACGCTGGGGCTCACACTCCCGCTCGCCGTCGTCCTCAACTCGGCCCGCACCTCCGCCCATCGCACAGCCGGCAGATCGGGCCTGCCAGCGTCCTGGGCGCTAACCCTAACCCTAGGACGGCCCCTGAGGGTCCCTTCCTAAGGGGCATGGCACCGCAACGCCGGGGATTGGGGACCCGCAAGACCCAGCTCTGGATGCAACATGCCGCCCCGCAACACACGTGCTGCTAGGGGCGCCACCATTCATTCAGTGTTGGAGAACTTGCAGGGCCCTCCGAACCCCCGCCCACCTTCAAAGCCGCCCGGAGCCAAAATGCTTGGGCCCAGGCTCATGTTCACCAGCATCCTCAGCTCGTCCCAACTCACCGCTCAACACACAGGCGGTGTATCCGGCCTGCCGGCCTCCTGGGGGCTAACCCTAACCATAGGTCGGCCCTCGAGGGGCCATTCCCAAGGGGCCTGGGGCCGCAAAGCCGGGGATGGGGACCCCGAGCCCAAGTACCGGACTCACCCTGCTGCCCTTCAGCCACCCGAGCCGCTAGGGGCCCACCGGTCAATCAGGGCAGGAGAACGGTTAGGGCCCTCCGAGCACCCACGGATGTTCATAGGCCCCCCGCGCTAAAACGCTTGGGCTCATGCTCAGGCTCGCCAGCGCCCTCACTTCGGCCCAACACTCCGCGTGTTGCACACCCACTGATCGGGTCCACTGGCCTTCTGGGGGCTAACCGTAACCCTAGATCGACCCCAAGCAGCCCCTCCCAAGGGGCGTGGTGCTGCAACGCCGGGGATTGGGGACCCCGGAGCCTCAGCACTGGACTCACCCTGCAGCCCAGCCGCCACGTGGGGGCTTGGGGTGGTGCTGTTTATTCAGGGCAGGAGAATGGGCAGGGCCCTCCAAGACATGGAGACCTTCAAAGGCTCCCCGCGCCAAAACACCCGGGCCCACGCTCCCGCTCACCAGCACCCTCACCTCGGCCCGCCAATCCAGTCTCCACACAGCTGGCAAATAGGGCCTGCCGGCCTCCTAGGGGCTAAATGTAACCCTAGGTTGGCCCCCGAGGGACACCTCCCAAGGGGCCTGGCGCCGCAACTCGGTTGATTGGGCACCCCCGAGCCCCAGTTCCAGATTCACCTGCTGCCCTGCCTACAGCCGGGCCGCTAGGGGCGCTGCGGGTCATTCAGGGTGGGAGAACTGGCAAGGCCCTCCGTTTCCCCTGCAGCCTTAGAAGGCCCCCCACGCAAAAAAGTTGGCTCCCACGCTCCTGCTCGCCAGGGCGCTCACCTCGGCCCACCCCTCCGCTTGCTGCAGAGCTGGTGGATAGTTCCTGCCAGGCTCCTGGGGGCTAACCGAAACCCTAGGTCGGCCCCATGGGGCACATCCCAAGGGGCCTGGCTCTGCAAAGCTTGGGATTGGTGACTCAGAGCCCCAGAGCCGGACTCACTGTGCTGTACTGTCACCACCCAGGCCGCTAGGGGCGTCGCCGGTGATTCAGGGTGATAGAAGTTGCAGGGCCTTCTGAGCCCCTGGTGACCTTCAAAGGCCCCCACACCAAAATGCTGGTGCCCACGCTCCCGCTCCTCAGCGCCCTCACCTCGGCCCACCCCTCCGCTCTCTGCACAGCTGGCGGATCTGGCCCGCTGGCCTCCTGGGGGCTAACCCTAACCCTAGGTCGGGCCCAAGGGGCCCATCCCAAGGGTCCTGGTGCCGCTACGCTGGGGATCGGGGACCCCAAGCCCCAGAGCCAGACTCACCCTGCCACAACGCCGCCACCCGGGCCGCTAGGGGCGCCCCTGGTCACTCAGGACGGGAGAACAGACAGGGCCCTGGAGAAACCGGCAACATTTGAAGTCTCCCCCACCAAAATGCAGGGGTCCACGCTCCCGCTTGCCAGAGCCTTTACCTCGGCCCGCCTACCTCTCGCCGCCCAGCCAGAGGATTGGGACTGCCGGCCTCCTGGGGGCTAACTCTGACTCTAGGTCAGCCCACGAGGAGCCCCTCCCAAGGGGCCTGGCCCCGCAAATCTGGGGATTGGAGATCCCCGAGCCTCAGCGCAGGACTCACCCTGCCGCCCCACCACTAACGGATCTGCTAGGGGCGCCGCTGCCTATTCAGGGCAGGAGAACGGGCAGGGCGCTACGAGCCATGGCAACATTCAAAGGCCCAGGGTGCCAAAACGCTGGGGAACATGTTCCCACTCGCCATCGCCATCAACTCAGCCTGCACCTCTGCTCCTCACAGAGCCGGCAGATCGGGCCTGTCGGCGTCTTGGGCGCTAACCCTAACCCTAGGACGGCCCCTGAGGGTCCCTTCCTAAAGGGCCTGGCGCTGCAACGCTGGGGATTGGGGACCCCCAAGCCCCAGCGCTGGATGCACCTTGCCGCCCCACCCCACATGGGCCGCTAGGGGCCCCGACGTCCCTTCAGGGTGGGAGAACTGGCAGGGCCCTCCAATCTCCCGGCGACATTCCAAGGCCCCCGCGCCAAAATGCTTGGGCCCACGGTCCAGCTCTCTGGCGCCCTCACTTTGGCCTGGCCCACCGCCACCGCACAGCAGGCGGATCATGCCTGCCGGACTCCTAGGTGCTAACACTAACCCTAGGATGGCCTCAGAGGGGCCCCTCCCAAGGGGCCTTCACTGCAACACACGGCATTGGGGACCCCCAAACCGCACTGCCAGACTCACACTGCCACACCGCCACCACCCGGGCCGCTAGGGGCGCCGCCGGTCATTCAGGGCGAGATAACGGGCAGGGCCCTCCGAGCCTCTAGCGATGTTCAAAGGCCCCCTGGGCCAAAACGCTAGATACCATACTCCTGCACGCCAGCACCCTCACCTCAGCCCACTCCTCCGCTCGCCACACAGCCGGCGCATCATTCCTTCTGGCCTACTGGGGTCTAAACCTAATCCTAAACCCTAACTCCTAACCCTTACCCTAACCCTAACCCTATCCTAAACCTAAACCTAAACCCTAATCCTTAAACCCTAAACCCTAACATTAACCCTAAACCCTAAACCCTAACCCGTAACCCTAATCCCGAAACCCTAAACACTAAACCATAACCTTAACCACTAACCCCAAACCCCAAACCCTAACCCTAAACCCTAACCCTACCCCGACCCCTACCATACCCCTAACCCTGCCCCTAACCCTACCCCTTCAGCTAACCCTACCCCTAACCCGTACCCTAACCCTAAACGTAACCCTAACCCGTACCCTAACCGATACTCTAACCCTAACTCTAACCCGTACCCTAACCCTACCCCTAACCTGTACCCTAACCCTAACTGTAATCCTAACACATACTCTAACCCGTACCCTAACCCGTACTCTAACCCGTACCCTAACCCGTACCCTAACCCTAACCCTAAACCGTAACCTAACCTGTACCATAACCCTAAACTGTACCCTAACCCTAACCCGTACCCTAACCCTAATCCGTACCTTAAACCGTACCCAAATCCGTAAACCAACACTAACCCTAAACCATACCCTAAGCCGTAACCTAAACCGTACCCTAATGTGTACCCTAACGCATACCCTAACCCTAACCCGTACCCTAAACCTAACCCGTACCCCAACCATAACCCTAACCCTAAACCCAAACCCTAAACCCTAGCCCATACCCTAAACCCTAATCTGTACCTTAACCCATAACCTCTAACCTGTAACCCCTAAACCCAACCCTAACCCGAACCCTCTCCTTCCCCTAACCCTAACCCCTACCCTCACACATACCCTAACCGTAACCCATACCCTAACCTTAACCCATACCCTAATCCGTACCCTAACCCCAGGGATTGGGTACACCTGAGCCCCACCATGGGACTCAGCCTGCCACCCCTCAGGAACCATGCCCCTTGGGGTGCCACAGAGCATCCCATGCAGGAGAACTGGTAGGGCCCCCCTGAGCCCCCAGTGATCCTCAGCGGCCCCATACACCCCAACTCTGAGGCCCACGCTCATCCCGCCCCATGCCTCCTTTCAGCTTGCCACCGAGCTCGTCACAGAGACTGCAGATCAGGCCTGCTGGGTTCCTGGGGCCTAGACCTGACCCTAGGTCGGCTGGGTAGGGCCCCTCCCCGGGGGCCCGGTGCCACAGCCCCAGGGACTGGGGACACTTGAGCCCCACTGAAGGACAAAGCCTGCCAGCCCGCAGGAAACCGTGCCCCTTGGGAGGCTGTAGAGCATTCAGGGTGGGAGAACAAGGAGGGTCCCCAGAGACCCCGGCGAACTCCGGCAATCCCTAAACCCAACCTTGAAGCCCATGCTCACCCCACCCGTGTACGCTCACCTCAGCCCGCAGCGGAGCTCGCCACATAGTGGGCAGATCTGGCCTGCGGGTTTCCTGGGCCCCAAACCTAACCCTAGTTCATCTGTGGAGGGGCCCCTCCCCAGGAGCCTGGAGCCAAAGCCACGGGGATTCAGGATACCTGAGCTGCACAGCAGGACTCAGTCTGCCACCCCGCAGGAAACCATGCGCCTTGGGAGGCCATAGAGCATTCAGGGCGGGAGAACCAGGAGGGCCCTCCTGAGCCACCAGCGAACTTCGGCGGCCTCCCGCACCCCAACCCTGATGCCCACGCTCCCCCTCCCCACACCCTCACCTCAGTCCTTGTAGCTAGCCATATAGCCAGCATATCGGGCCTGCAGGGCTCCTGGGGCCTAACCCAGCCCTAGGTTGGCCGAGGCTGTGGGGGCCTCCCCAGGAGCCTTACACCGCAGCCCCGGGGAATTGGGATACCTGTGCCCCACCGCAGGACTCAGCTTGCCACCCGACAGGAAACCATGCCCCTTGGGGCTCTATGGAGCCTACAGGGCATGAGAACTTGGGGAGGCCCCCGGAGCCCATCCCCATCTTTTGGCAGCCCCCCGTGCCCCAACCCTGAGGCCCATGCTCACCCTCCTCCATGGCCTCCTCTCAGCCCTCCACAGAGCTCGCCGCACAGCCTGCTGATTGCCCTGCCGGGCTCCTGGACCCTAACCCTTACCCTAGGTTGGCCACAGAGGGGCCCCTCCACAGGGTCCTGGCACCCCACTCCGGGGGATTGGGGACACCCAAGCCACACCGTAGGACTCAGCCTTCAGCCCACAGTAAACTGTACCATTTTAGGGCACAACACAGCATTCAGGGCAAGAGAATTGGGGCACCCCCTGAGAGCCCCTGCTGGTGAACCCCGACCTTTGTGGGCCCTTCCGGATGAAACCCCAAGGCTCACACTCTCCCTCCCTTGTGCCTTCATCTCACTCGGCCTGGGAGTTCTCTGAGCACTGGGCAGTTCGGACCTGCTGTCTCTTGAGGCCTAACCTAACCCTGGGTCTTCTACTGAGGTTCCCTCCCCCATTTGCCTGCCTCCAAGGCACCAGGCATTGGGCTTACCTCTGCACGACTAGAGGACTCAGCCTGCCCCACAGCAGGAAACTGTCCATTTGGGGCTGCAGCAAGGATTCATAGGAAAATCAGAGGGCCCCCCTCAGCCCATCCCAGGCAACCCCCACTTTCAGAGATCTCCCTGGATCCAATTAGTAGCTTCACACTAACCTTTAAACTTGCTCTCCACAGAGATCTTTTGAAATTCTCCACACTTCCAACCGATGTCATCATCCAGCTTCAGTGCCTTACCCAGCTTTAGGTCTTGAGATGGATTAAAATGGGAAGTCATTTCACTGATGACGACGTACTGGTGACCAAAAGATACATGCATACATGCTTCATATCACTTGGCTTCAGGAAAATGTAAATCTAAGCCCCTATAGATGCCATATCACACGAGGCCGAATATCTAAAAAATAAGAAGACATGAAACTACACATGTTGGAGAGGATGTGGAGAAACGGGAACCCTCTTACACCCCTGTACGAATGCAGTCCGGTACAGCCACTCTTGAAAATGGTACGGAGTTTCCTCAAGAAGTTATAAATAAAGCTACCCTATGTCCTAGCAATTGCACTACTGGGTATTTACCCCCAAAGAGACAGAGGTAGCGAAGACGGGACACATGCACCCCAGTGTTCATAGCAGCAATATCCATAATAGACAAACTGTGGAAGGAGTGCAGATGACCATGGATAGATGAATGGATAAAGAAGATGTGGATCATATATATAATGGAATATTACTCAGCCATCAGAAAGGATGAACACTTCCCATCACACCAACCTGGGTGGAGCTGGAGGGTATTATGCTGAGTGGAATAAGTCAATGAAAGAAAGGCAATGATCATATGCTTTCACTCCTATGTGGAATATCAGAAACAAGGAAGAAGACAATAGGGGAAGGAAGGGAAAATAGAATGGAAAGTCATCAGAAAGGGAGAAAACCCATGATGGACTCTTAACTATCGCAAGAAACTGATGATTGCTGGAGGAGAAGTTGGGGGGGGGGTAACTAGGTGAGTAGCATTAAGGAGGTCTCACGATACAATGAGCACTGGGTATTACACATGACTGAAAATTTATTGAAGACTACATCGGAAACTAATGATGTATGTAATTTGGCTAATTGAATTTAAATTAAAGAATAAAGGACCTCGAATAAACAATCCTAAACATTTGTATGGTACCACTAAAATTCTGAACTGCCAGTGCAATGTGGAAAAGAAAAACAAAGCTGGGGGACCCAAATTTCAGATTTCAGGTTATACTACAAAGCTGCAGTCATCCTAACAAGAGAGTACGGCACAAAAATAGACACAGCGACAAAAGGAACAGGACACAAATTCAGACAGAAACCCACAATTATGTGGTCTATGAGTCTTCCACAAAGAAAGCAACGATATCAAAAGGGAAAAGGTCAGTCTCTACAACAAATGGTGTTGGGAAAACTAGACAGCTAAGCACAAAAGAATGAAATTAGACTGCTTTCTTACACAATACAGACAAACACAAACACAAAACAGTTTCAAGACCTCAATATGAGACCTGAATCCATATAAATCCTACAGGAGGGAAGACAGTAACTTCTTGACATGGACCATACCAACGTTTTTCTGGACTGTCTCCTGAGGCAAAGGAAATGAAAGCAAAAATAAACTATTGGGAATCCAGCAAAATAAACAGTTTCCACACGGCAGAAGAACAATGAAAATGTAAAAATAATAAGACAACCTACTCAAAGGGAGAAGATATTTGCAAAGATCATATGCAATAAAGGGATAGTGTCCAAAACATATACAACTGATACTACTCGACCCCCAAAAAACAAATAATCCAGTTAAAAAATAGGCAGAAGACATGGACAGACATTTCTCCAAAGAAGAAATACAAATGGCCAACAGTCCTGTGAAAATATGTTCACCATCACCCATCATCAGGAAAATGTAAATCCAAAGGACAATGAGTAATACCCCAAACCTGTCAGAATGGCTAACATCTAAAGCACAACAAAGAGTAGGTGTTGGGAAGATGTGGATAAAGGGGAATCCTCGTGAACTGTGGGTGGGAATGCAAACTGTGGTGGCCACCGTGGAAAAGAGTATGAAGGTTCCTCAAAAAATTAAATATAGAACTATCCTACGATCCAACAATCACACTACTCGTATTTACCCAAAGAATAGGAAAACAGTAACGTAAAAGGATACGTGCAACCCATGTTTCTTGCACCATTATTTACAATATCACAATATGGAAGCAACCCAAGTGTCTGTAGAAAAATTGACAAATGAGATGATAGATGTGTGTATTCACACACACACACACACACACACACACACACACACACACACACACAATGGAGTATTACTCCGCTTGAAAAAGAATGAAACCTTGCCATTTGCAAACACATGGATTGAGCTAGAGAGTATTATCCTAACTGAAATCAGTCAGTCAGAGAAAGACAAATCCCATAGGATCTCACTCTAATGGGGAATTTAAAAAACAAACAAAAATAAGTAAATAAAAGAGAAAAAGAAGACACACCAAAATACAAACTCTTAACAAGAGAGAACAAAAGGATGGTTACCAGAGAGGAGGTGGATAGAGGGATGAGCGAAATACATGAAGTGGATTAAGAGGACACTTTTCTTGATGACCACTGAGTAATATATACAATTACTGAATCACTCTATTGTACACCTGAAAGGAATGTAACACTGTATGTTAGCTCTACTGGAATTAAAATAAATTTTGAAAAAAGATTTTTCTTTCAGGAACCTCTTTGAAAAAGCTTTTCCTGTGCACTGTGCATAAGCCCTACTTGGGAGGATTCACTCTACAATAATTATTCACTCTATGCCTCGAATTCAGATTTCACTGAGTTCTTACTGTGGATCCCAGCCCACGGGAGCCATGGTCCTTTTCTGTCCTGGCTCAGCACCTATGCATTCAAGATTGGAAGTAGAGACACATGTCACTTCACTGTCCAGAAAGCTATTATTGTTTCTGTTTCAGTGAGAGAGAGTCACAGACTTTGGGACAGGTTTCAGAGCAGGTTTATTATGGATTCTGGATCTCTACTTCAATGTTCATTACCTGGATCCATTTGGCTAATAGGTTCCCTGAGGATGGGCTTGCTACCAAGCACATACATGGAAGATGCAACGGTGGGTGGGCTTGGTGCTGGACAGGAAGAAGATCAAAAACAGACAAGGGTCTGATTCCCCCCCCCCCATCCAGGAACTGCTACAGTAGAGGGTACGGGAGGTAGAATCCATGCAAAACTCCAAGGTCACCAGCTGAACACAGGAGGCATAGGTCAAGGGAACTGGAGATGCAGGGGTTGAAGGCTGCTCTGAGCTACCTAGGAATAAAAGTAACCAAAAATGAGAAAGACATAGTACACTCAACACATGGCAGAAAAGAAATGAAAAACATGTGTGTCGAGGGGGGCAGGATGTATGGGTCAAAGATTTGGAAGGCAACACAAACAAATGGACGCTTACACCATGCGCCTTAACTGGAAAAGTTAATTATGTGAACATGTCCATCGTACCCAAAGCAATTGACAGATGTGATGAAATCCCTATCTGAATACCAGTGGCATTCTTCGAGCAAATAGAAAACAGTCCTCAAACTTGGATGGAATCACAAAAGACCCCAAATACCCAAAGCAACCTGGAGAAAGAAAGGTGCAGTCAACACACTCCTGGATTTCAAGCTAGATTACAAAGCTCTTGTCATCAAAACAGGATGGTACTGGCATAAACACAGACACCAGGTCAGTGGAACAGAACAGAAAGCTCAGAAACTTACCCACACGTAGATGATCCTAACTTACGACACAGCAGCAGAAGATATGCCATGAGGGAAGGACTGTCTCTTCAGTGAGCGGTAACAGGCAAACTGGACACTAAATGCAGAAGAATATAACTGGGTCACTTTCTTACACCACACACAAAATTTTTAATGGATGAACGATTTGAAGATAAGAACTGAATCCATAAACCTCCAAGAAGACACAGGTACTAAGTCTCTCGACATTAGTTTTGGCAAAGAGTCTTCAGATAGGACACCAAATGCAAAGGCAACAAAAGCAAAAATAAACAAGTGGAACAACATCAAACTGAAATCTTCCACATGGCAAAAGAAACCACCAAAAACTTAAAAGGCCACTGACCCAATAGGAAAAACATATCTGTGAATCATATGTGTGAGAAGAGGCAAATATCCAAAATACACACAACACTCATACAAATCAAACCAAAAAAATACTGTAAAAAATTGGGGCGAATATATGAACAGATACTTCCAAAGATGGCACACAGGTGCCAAAAGACAGAAAAAGTTGTTCGACATCACTCTTCGTCGTCAGGGAAACATCAGTCAAACCCACAATCGGCTATCCTCTCACAACTGTTGGAACAGCAATTGTCCCAGAGATGGACAACAAGTGGGGTCAAGGGTGTGCAGACGAGGAGACACTGTGCACTGTTGGTGGGAATGGAAATTGGTGCAGCCACTGTGACAAACGGTATGGACGTTCCTGAAAAAATAAATGCAACTACCACATGACCCAGTAATGGCTCTACTGAGTATTGATTTGGAGAACACAAAAATACTGCCTCAAAAAGACAGATGCACTCCCACATTCACTGCAGCATTATTCACAAGAACCAGACATGGAAACACAGACCTTGGGGGCCTTATGCCAAGTAACTCAGACACAGAAAGACCAATACCAGATGCTCTCATGTACATTCCACGTGGAATAAACAAATACTGAATGCGTAGATACTGAGAGCAGATTGGTAGGTGCCAGATTCGGGGATGGGGTGGTAGAAACGGGTGAAGGTTGTCAAAGTCTCAATGTTTGAGTGAGAAAATCCGACAGTCAT
Organism: Ursus arctos; assembly: GCF_023065955.2. NCBI lineage: Eukaryota > Metazoa > Chordata > Mammalia > Carnivora > Ursidae > Ursus > Ursus arctos. Next base: position 736,095 of record NW_026622986.1, read on the forward strand.
GAAATGTTCTGTCCAGCATGGAGACTAAAAATAACCCCCAGCATGGGGTATAGGTTTCCTTGCTCTTTGAAAGTACAGGGCTTCTGAGAAACCTTGCACAGCAGAAATGGTGTCAAGAAGGAATGGCCATTAATTTACACGGAAAATTAGACAGTGTGCTCAGACTCCAAAATTCCTTCTCCTTGGCTTTTCTCAGGCCTCAGGACACAAGTTTCTAAGGGAGGCCCAGCATAAATGAAGATAAAGCACAACAGAGGCTCACAGACACCATTCAAAGTGCTGGTGGCTGGATGCGGAGAGCAGTTCCCAGCAGAAGGAGCTGGTTTGGGTGCATGCCGCCTCTGTTGTGCTTCTCCCCAAAACAGATGCTGAACGCGATTCTCACTGTTCACCTTTTTTCATAAGAGGGAAATCCTCTTCAGGTCTCTTCCTCTTACTGAAGATGGCTAATAACGTATTTCTTTCAATAAAGCCCAGTGTCTTACTGTGAACGTTGAAAAAGTGGGGGATACTTGTACTTGAGCATTGCTGAAGGAGCATTGTGAAAGGTTCTCCCAGACACAAACCTCAGCAGATCCACCGGGAATGGCACCTGCATCAGCATGCGGAACACGGACTACCTCCTACCCTCAGAAACCCTCTCCTTCCCCTTGATCAGGACAACCCACAACAGCTGGGAGTTACTCCAATTCCTCCATTCTCCTGCTCCTAATAGCTAACCCATCAGCAAATGCTGTGAGCTCCATCTTCAAAATGGACCCAGAATAGGTCTAACCACTCCATCCAAGCCCACCTGTCTGGTCCACAGCACCTGAGTTCCTGGAAAAGCTTCGTCATTGACCTGCCTTGCCATCTTCAACCCTCTGTCATTTGTTCTCAACATTGTCGCCAGGATGGTCCAGTGAAACAGGGTCTCATGGTGTTATAGCCCTGGAATGGCTTTCTGTCACCCTCTGTCACCTCTCTGAGCTCATGTCCTAGGCTGTCTCCTGTGGCCACAGGGCCTTCTTGCTGCTCCTGGACATACCTGGAATTCTCCTGCCCCAGAGCCTTTGCACATGCTTTGCCTTCTGTTAGAATGTTCTTGATGTGTTCTCACTCATCTTCGGAGAAGTCTGAATTGGAGTGACAGGGACAGAAGATGAGGATGTGTGTTGGGTGAGGCTGGTGGCCCAGAAGAAGGTTCTCTGCCAGCTCTCTGCCTGTGCCTCACTTGTCCTCAGCCAGGAACTTGCACACAGCCCTCACCTGTCACAACTCTCACCCAGGAGAGCCACAGCCACCCCTGGAGCCCACCCTGCCCACACCCTGCTGCAGAATGCATTCAGCTGTCCTCTGGGACCCTGTAAGCGTTACCCAGACCTGGAACTCCCCCGTCTCCTGCAAAGCTCCCGGATTCCCCCTCTTCTTCCAAAATCACACTGGCGCAAGGCTTTCATGAGAAAGCTATAACGCTAACTAATGAAAGGTTCACACCTACTTTCCCCTTCTGTTGCCTTTCTCTCCACCTTCTTTCCTACCTGTGCAAACTGTAACATATCAGTGGAACATGAACATGCTCTGAGACCTGAATCATTCATTGCAGCTTTCTGAGGACTCCTTATGTGATAAGCAACTAGTGTATCCTACAAAAGGGTGTTTTACAACTCTCATCTATAGAATAGTACAGCCCAATTCACTACACTTTTACCTCACTCTTCATGAAGCAGAACACTTTTTCCTTTCTACTTTTACTTAAATTCCAGTTAGTTCACATGCCATGGAATATTCACCTCAGGGGTAGGATTTAGTGATTCCTCACCTGCATACAGTACCCGGTGCTCATCACAAGTGCCCTCCTTAATACCCCTCACCCATTTAACTCTTCCCCTCACGCCCCTGTCCTGCAGCAACATTCGGTTTGTTCTCCAAGGTTGAGTCTATTTCCTTGTTTGCCTCTCTCATCACCCCTCCACTCTGTTCATCTGTTTTCTTTCTGAAATTCCACAAGCGTGAGAGCATAGGATATTTGTCTTTCCTCACTGATTTTGCTTAGCTCAATACACTCTAGATCCATTCACATCCCTGCAAATGGTAAGATTTCATTCTTTTTGAAGCTGGGTCATATTCCATTATATATATGTATCCCACATCTGCTTTATCCTTTCATCAGTGCATGGAATTTAGGATTCTCTCCATAGTTTGGCTACTGTGGACATTGCTGCTATAAACATCATGGTGCATGGACCCCCTTCGAATCTGCATTTTTGTATCCCTTGGGTAAATACCTAGGACAGCAATTGCTGGATCATGTGGTTGTTCAATGTTTAACTTTTTGAGGAACCCCCACACTGTTTCCCAGACTGGCAGCACCACTTTGCATTCCCACCAACAGGATGGGAGGGTTCCCCTTTACGCAGAACATTATCTGCCGGCAATTTCATAAGAGGAAACAAAACCTCTGGGAGATGCACCCAGGGTCAGGCAAGCAGTTGCAGACTTCACCCCAAGGCTCCTGACGCCAAACCCCTTTAAGCCACCAGCATGCCACTATCCAAATGAATTCCCAGACTCTCCTTCTGACTCCACCACCAAAGAAACTACAGAGAGAATATGGCACCTCAAAATATCGAGATAATACATTTAGTAAAACTAGAAAGTCAAGCTCAACTTTCAAACAGGAACAGGCCGCTTTGGATAATTTTCAATTTTCCTTCCATCCTAATTTTAACTCTTCTGATGAATAAAATAATCAATGATGAAACATCACCTTTGTCAAATGACATCGTCCAAGTCTGTATCAGATGAATAAAGCCACCTAACTCTAGATGCTGGCCACTCAAACAAATCTTAGGCCTAATTGAATAAACACTGTTAGATGAAGGAACAAATTAGATGTTACAAACAGGCACAGAGTGAATCTCACCTTCCCTTTCTAATAAAAGAGGATTCCTAGGAAACAGATGGTCAAAATACATTTGTAAGCAATAAATGGACAGAGAAATTGTGATCCCCTGAAAGTTCTACCTTCAGGGAAACTAAGTAATTCTTGCACCAAACCCAGAATGCTGACAGCTACTTCAATTTTACTTTGTGGCTCCACTAGAGAAAAGAGAAAAGCCCAGGAGGTTTTGAGGTAATGAGAGGTTTTACCTCCAGCCCTAACATGGTTAGGACATTTTGCCAAACATACCTGTGCTTTCTCTGAACACTGGCGTCCTGTGACAAGCTGCCTCGCTGACTCGGATGCTGACGTTCAAAACCTCGGGTGTCTTGGAGTCAGAGCAGAGAAGTGCTGTCAGCTGTGGAGAAGAAGGCACCTCTGACCTAAAGCCTGCACATCTGCTTCGGTTTCTCTGTGAACGGGCAACACATACTTGTTTAGCAGTAATTATCTTCATTCTCAATAGACCAATGACCTTGCCTTTTCTGGAAAGCAGACTTACTCTTCTAAAGAAACCCTCAATTCGTCTATTCCCAATGCAACTAGAGTGGGGTCTGGTTTACGCCCGCCACCAGGCCCCCACCTGGATGATTTTCCTGCATGATTCTAACAGCCAATTACCACTAACCTGGGGGCACACGGGGCATAATGCTGAAGTATGGGACGACTCTGGGGCTTGCTACTGCCACACCTGTGCCTGGTGGACCAGGGCACACCCTGCTGAACTCGGGGTACTGCTCAAGATGCATCACCTGCACTGTGTCAGAGAACCGGGGGACACATCACTGAAGGTGGGGACTCTATGAGGTCCTTACCCACACTCTTGCCAGGGAACAGGGGAAACCCTGAAATTCTGCAACCCATCCCACAAAAGCTCAGGTGAGTGGGCGCCCTGGAGTTCATGGGTATGGGGAATAAGGCCAGTTGAGGACATGGGGCAGAAGAGAGTTTAGAGGGAAAAAGAAAACTCACCTGAGTCCCCACAATGAACCCTCTCCAAGTGCCCTTCCAGAACCCTGCCTCTCACCTGGGGTGCACCCTACTCCCGGACCCCCCACCCCTGGTGCATGCTGCTCACTCACCAGCTGGGACCTCCGCAGGGCAACTCTCTCTCTCCCAGTGCCCCATCTTCTGCCCCAGGTCTGCACTCCACTTCAACTCTGGAACAGCCCACAGAGACGTAGCTCCACACCGAAGCAGTGATTGGTCAGGGAGGGTGGTTCCCCACACCTGGGATGCCAGGAAAACGGCCCTCAAACCCCTGGAGCCCTGAAAGTGCAGGGGGACCAAGAGGTGCCTCCTCTACTCAACACCCAGCACAGGCATGGGTGGGGTACTGGGCCGGGCTCCCCACACACACCTGGCGCTTCCAGGGACCCCTCTAGCTGCAGAACACCCTCAGAGTCCTGCCCCTTCCCTTTTTGCACCAGCCCTCCCTGCTGGGGTGTGCCTGGTTCTGGGCAAGGTCAGTGGCTCTCAGACCCTCCAAGGCTTGGGATTTAGGAAATGCAATGATTTCGGGGCGCCTGGGTGGCACAGCGGTTAAGCGTCTGCCTTCGGCTCAGGGCGTGATCCCGGCGTTACAGGATCGAGCCCCACGTCAGGCTCCTCCACTGTGAGCCTGCTTCTTCCTCTCCCAGTCCCCCTGCTTGTGTTCCCTCTCTCGCTGGCTGTCTCTATCTCTGTCAAATAAATAAATAAAATCTTAAAAAAAAAAGGAAATGCAATGATTTCATGCATTTTCAGTATGTACATGTCAGTAGGACTTTAATCTTATGGGAGCCAAAGAGGTTCGTTATTTTTTCTTATCTTTATGTTGGCATTTTTGGTTATTGTTCTCTTCTCGAAGCAGATGTACAACATGTGCTTGGGGCAGAAAGAGGGCCCATGCTTTGAGTTTTTGCCCAATCATTTTGAGCCGGGTAAAATGTTAAAGGATAGCTTCCCTGGGATCCCAGGATCAGGGCCCACAGATGATATAAGATAAAAATTCCTTTTATCATTATAATTACTCCTAAATGGAGGAATTTGAGACAAAAGCACCTTTCACAAGAGTACCAAGAAATCAAAATGATGCCCACAGAAGGCTACCTGCTCCATGGTCAGCACAGGTAACAGAAGTGTTCACAGTCTCTGGACTCCTGCCCTTCTCCTGACCAAATCTCTGAAGCACACAGACCACTTAAAATCAGAATTGTAGAACTGCTAGACACCTTACAGATGTCTGGCACCATTCCTTTGGACTGCAGAAGAAAACACAGTAGCTCGTTGTCCCAAACTAATTTCAACATGAAGTGCCCCCTGGATGCACTAAGTTCTTTCTCTGCAAATGTTGACTAATGTAAGTCACAGTCATACCATTTAAACACTAGGATGGCTGGGAAGTCATCGTAGGTAAGGGAATATTTTAGCCATGTTTATAAGCATTGGGTCACTTTGTAGAAGAGGCTGAGCTGAGTGTTTTTAAATACTATTTCAGACCTGTTTTACAGCACCCTCTGAACATACCAGAGCCTGAATCGACTAAAAAAGATAGTTGATTTCAGTAACTTTAATATCAGAAAAATATTATACTGTCTGTATTCCTAAGGATCTTTGAGTATCTTACCCAGAGGTCCTCCACTGAGATAATGTTCTTAATGATCACCATGGGCAGAGGTGAAATGGCCTGCTGAATTCATTCCAGTTATCCACATGACAAGAAAATCCTGATACTTGATAGGTTTTCAGATGGAGAAGACCAGAGATAAGAGGGAAATAGTACCCTGTATGGAAAAACAAGGGATTTGGAGTCAGTTTGGGGATCCCACTTAGGTTTCTGACACTAAAATCCTCTGTGACTCATATCATCTGAGTCCCTGTCTAACCACCTGAACATGTGCCTAAAAATATCTACACCCTAGTTGAGAAGTTTAAGAGGCAGAATGCTACAAAGAGCCAGTATGATGTCTCTCAAGAACAGGTGCTCAGGAAGCCATAATTGCTATTGGGTCTATTTCTTTTCCAGAAGAAAGAACACATGTTGAATCCATATTTCTAATAGATGACTTACCAGATGATTTTCAAACCTGAAGGAAGGCCAAGAATTCGCTCTTGTGTCATATTTCACTCAGAAATCATGTTGTTGGACTGGTGAGTACGATACAATAGCAACATCATCACTAAGAGTGGGGAGCTTCTAATTTCCATACGGCCATGTTGACCCCCTTAGCTCAGAGCCACCAGAAAGGGCAGCTGGGGAGGGGGCACCGTCATCACTATGAGTGGGGAGCTTCCCATTTCCATATGACCATGTTGACCCCCTTAGCTCAGGGCCACCAGAAAGGAGAGCTGTGGGGGACCACAGGCCAAGGCTGCCAGGTGTGGCTGGGGCAGGCAGAACTCTGACTTAAGGCTCAACTCCTGTCTAGGTTATTATAATGCTCTTCACAAAGAAAGTGCCATTGTGTGTGAGCCCTCATGTAGAAAAGGTTCAGAATTTCCATTGAGATTCCCTCTCTGACCTTTCGGATATGTAGCAAAGTTCCATTAGTTTTTAAACATTGAAGGACTTCCTGGTTTTCTTTTCGCTATGACTGTGGCTCAATTGCCCTTTGGTCTAAGAATAGAATCTAGTTAATTTCAGGGTTTAACATTTGTCGACTTGATTCATGGCCCCACCTATCATCTATTTGGGTAAAGAGTCTATGACCACTTGAAAATAATGTATTCTGCACTTATTATGGAATGTTCCCTATATGTCAGTTAGGTCACATTTGTTACCAATGTTTTGTCTGCTTTTTCTGTCAGATTTTGAGAAAGGTATATTAAAATCTTCAAACAATGCTGCTCTATTCAACGTTGCATCGGAGAATCTACCAGTGTTAGAAGGCAAGAGAAACAAAAAGTATAATAATTGAGTGGACAATTGTGATTATTCACAGATAATACGATTGTGTACATAGAAAATTCAAGACAGTCTATAAATACCCTATTAGAATTAAAAATGCAATTTATAAATTTGAGATGGATTGTAGCTTCCCATTGGACAGTTTCTGAAAGAAAACGTAGAACCTGTCAATCTTGGGGTAGGACATAGGGTGCACTAACCATTTAAAAGAATTCAGTGGGACTTCATAAAAATGTGACATTTCTCCTTATCTTATGACCATAAGAAAATGAAAAAGTGAACCGCAGGCTGGGAAGTAAAGATTTGCAATACACACACTGACAAAGACTTGTCAAAAAAGAATTCCTGCTCATCAACCATAAAAAGTCTATTTATAAACGAATACTTCACAAAAGATTGACTGATGGCCAATAAGAACAGGAAAGGGTGCCCTACAGCATTATTTTCAGGAACAGCAAGGCCTTTCCTAAAATGAAAACATACACACAAACCAGTATTCCCTAGATGGATGACACTCCTTATTTCTTAGGACAGCTTGAAGAACAGACTAGCATCAAAATAAAGTGATGAAATTCCTGACACTCAGAGGATGGACAACTGACCTCAAACTACAGTACAATTTCTAGGCATCATTCGGTCCTCTGAAGGCAGACAACTACCACACCCCTTCCTACACCACACAGGTTGCTTCCCAACCCCTACCATTAAAGAAGAAGATGAGAAACAGATAGGACTAGTAGGAAATAGCAAAAATCACATGTGGGGATTATCCTGAAACACACTGATCACATAACTAGTGTAAGGAAGTGTAGGGAACTGACAAGGACAGAGCCTCGAGAGGTACTTCTTTGGGAAATGCTGTCTGAAATCGTCAAATGTTGGTGCCTGCTAATGAGGGCTCTGAGCATACCCTAGGGTTTGCTCACAAGGGTCTGCAACACCATCGCTGAGGACTGAAACTCTTCAAGACCTCAAAGATTGCCTGATTGACTATTGGACTAAGAGATTCCCATGTTCTGAAAACAGATACCAACTCATTGAAAGGTTTACCTGGGCTCTCTCGGAGGCCCTACAAGAAGCTGAACCATTCACTGAAAATCAATTACACACACACACACACACACACACACACACACACACACACACACACCTGTCATTTCACCAATTACTTAAACATCAAGGTTCTTCCTACCTTTTATTTTTCACATTGATATTTATACTCACATGAAATGTCATCATTTCTAATGAACACTGATGTCAAAATAGAGATCCATTGACACAATATTCACAAAATGGAACTTCCCTGCTGTAATTTTCAATATAGCGTTTTTTAAAGTTCAGACATATTTTAGGTGTTTGGTAACTTATACAGGAGAAGATCAGCATTGAAAAACTCTGAAGACTGACAATGAGTTTTAAGCCTAGAGAACAAAAATTGTCCAATTTCATAGATAATAAGGAACCAAAGGGAAAGCATGGAAGCTGTAGTCGAATAATTTTACACATATGCATCCTCTATAATTCTACTACTGAGGGGCGTGTTTTATTACCACTATGCATGCATCAATTGTCTTCCACGTGCACGTGCACAGGTATAATGAATTACTACAGTAGAATGAAATATCTGGGAACTCTTTGGCGGCATCTATAATGAACAATGAAATTTCGATCTTATATTTGGTGAATTTCCACTGTCCGTCCCTTTAGACAATGGACCCTAAACAGAAGGGGGAATGAACCACGAGAGACTATGGACTCTGGGAAACAAACTGAGGGCTTCAGAGGGGAGAGGGGTGGGGGATTGGGATGGGCCAGTGATGGGTATTAAGGAAGGTACATATTGCATGGAGCACTGGGTGTTATATGCAAATAACGAATCACGGAACACTACATCAAAAACTAAGGAAATACTGTATAGTGACTAACATATCATAATAAAAAATTATTATTAGAAAAAAATTAAAGGTAATAAAACCAATACATCTTTTCTGTTTCAAGAACAATCACAATTGAGAAAAAACTAACTTCCAATCCCTAAAGCAAAACACAGACCAAGTTCCATTTCACTCCCCTTTAGTCACATTCTCTGTGGGTTCTATTTCCCTACCTCCTTTCCTGCTGAGCATGGAGCCTGGGCTCGATCCCAGATCCTGGGATCATAACCTGAGCCAAAGGCACATGCTTAACTGGCTGAGCCAGCCAGGAGACCCAGCCATGTTTTTCTTAAGCAAAAGGACACTTTCTCACGATGCCTTCACATGACTTCCCATGGTACCAGAGATCTGCATTTGCCTCTAGGAGGTTGCAGATGAAGGCAATTGCAAACTCTCACAATGGTTTATCAAATACAATGACCTGCCTGGTGACAGTGAAACTCTTATGAGCCCACGAGAGGGTGCTGTGACACTCAGCTGTGGCTGGGCTGGCACAGAGAACCAAATCCATTTCCCTGCCTGATGTCTGTGAGGAACAGATGCCCGCACTGTGAATGAGACCCTGCCACTGAGCTGTCCAGAGATGGCCATCCTCACGGAGGATGAGGATAAAGGACAATGCCTGAGGAGAACTCATCTGTCTCTTTTATCTTTTCATATTTTTGACAGTGGACAAATCACTGCCTAGGAGTCCCCAACTACCTTAGTCTCATCTGTGAATGACCAAGACGTTTTACAAAACACTTAAGATTTTGACCTCACAAATGCCTACAACAACTTACCATAGGGATTCAACATTAAGCAAAGATACTGTTCGTTGGAAGAGAGGTCCTGCCCACTGTTGTTTCTCACTTATATGCTCATCTTCCTTACCTCATGGTAACATAACCACCTTGATTCCTGCTTCTGTCTTCAGGAAGCCTGATGTGACTTGAAGGGCATTACCCTGACATCGTTCTTTCTTAGCAATAAGATGTGGACATTTCCCTAGTCCTACACACACAAAGTTGAATCAGAATCAGGATTGAGGAGGCTGATGAGAGTTGAAGGTGTTTTCCTGTACACGGTGGTTTATTACCAATAAGGATGGGTCAGAGTCCTCGAAATTCCAGAACCTTTTCATTAATGCTTCCTACTCGTGAAAGATGATGTACATTGGTCCTTCCCTGTATAATGTGGTGACTCAGAGAAAAGTGCTTAGCCCTTTCGTCAGACATCCACGACCACTTTGGGGCTGGCTTCCATATTCACAAAGGATGATGTTAGGGCTAAGAGTGTTCCTGTACACTGTTATTTCTTACAGATAATTGTATGGCATTTTTGTTACATTGCCAGAGCCACTTATCGCCGGGCTTGCCGGCCTCCTGGGGAAGAACCCTAACCCTAGGTCAGCCCCCGAGGGGCCCCTCCCAAGGAGCCTGGCACTGCAATGCTGGGGATTTGGACCCCCGAGCCCCAGTGCTGGACTCACTCTGCCACCCCGCAAGCACCCAGGGCGCTAGGGGCGTTGCCAGTCATTCAAGAACGGAGAACGGGCAGGGCCCTCTGATCCCCCTGCGACCTTCAAAGGCCCCCCGTGCAAAAACTCTGGCTCCCACGCTCCTGCTCCCCAGCGCCCTAACCTCGGCCCACCCCTACTCTCACTGCAGAGCTGGCGGATTGGGCCTGCTGGCTTCCTGGGGGATAACCCTATGCCTAGGTCGCCCCTAAGGGGCCCCTCCCAAGTGGCCTGGCGCCGCATGCCAGGGATTGGGGACCCCCAAGTCCTAGTGCCGGAGACACCCTGCCGCCCTGCCACCACATGGGGCACTAGGGGCGTCACCATCCCGTCAGGGCGACAGAACGGGCAGGACCCTCAAAGCCACCTACGACCTTTGAAGGCACCCCGAGCCAAAGTCAAAATGCTCTGGCCCACGCCCCCACTCGCCAGCTACCTCACCTCGACCCACACATCCATTCACCGCACATGGGCGGAACGAGCCTGCCAGCATCCTGGGGGCTAACCCTAACCCTAGGTCGGCCCCCGAGGGGCCCGACCCAAGGGGCCTGAGGCTGCAACGCCGGGTATTAGGGACCCCCGATCCCAGGCGCCGGACTCACCCTGCCGCCCCACCACCACCTGGGCCGCTAGGGGTGCCGCTGGTCATTCAGGGTGGGAGAACGGGCAGGGCCCTCCGAGCCCGCGGCGAACTTCAAAGGGCCCCCATCCAAAAGGCTTGAGCCCACGCTCCCGCTCCTAAGCGCCCTCACCTCGGCCCCCCCCTCCGCTCCCCACAGAGCCAGTGGATGAGGCCTGCCCTCCTCCTGGGGGCTACCCATAACCCTAGGTTGGCCCCTGAGGGGCCCCTCCAATGGGGCCTGGCACCACAATGCCTGTGATTGGGGACCCCTGAGCCCCAGCGCCGGACTCACCGTGTCGCCCCGCTGCCACCCGGGCCGCTAGGAGCACCGTTGGTCATTCAGGGAGGGAGAACGGGCAGATCCCTCCGAGCCCCTGGTGACATTTGTTTTTTTGTTTTTTTTTTTTTTTAAGATTTTATTTATTTATTTGACAGAGACAGCCAGAGAGAGAGGGAACACAAGCAGGGGGAGTGGGAGAGGAAGAAGCAGGCTCATAGCGGAGGAGCCCGATGTGGGACTCGATCCCGGAACGCCGGGATCACGCCCTGAGCTGAAGGCAGACGCTTAACGACTGCGCTACCCAGGCGCCCCCCCTGGTGACATTTGAAGGCCCGCCGCGCCAAAACGCTTGGGCCCATGCTCCCGCTCGCCTGCACCCTCACCTCGGTCCACCCCTCCGCTCACTGTAGAGCCAGTGGATCGGGACTGCAGGCCTCCTGGGTGTTACCCTAACCATTGGTGGGCCCCCGAGGGGCCCATCCCAGGTTCCTATTGCCGCAATACCGGGGATTGGGGACTCCTGAGCCCCAGCGCCAGACTCACCCTCCCGCCCTACTGCCACCTGGGCTGCTAGGGGCGCTGCAGTTCATTCAGGGAGGGAGAACAGGCAGGGCCTTCTGAGCGACCGGCGACCTTCGAAGGCCCCCCCCAACCAAAACACTTGGTCCCACGCTCCCGCTCACCAGCGCCCTTACCTCGGCCCTCCCCTCCACTCGCCGCACAGCTGGCGGATCGGGCCTGTGGGCCTTCTGGGGGCTAACCCTAAACCTAGGTCGGCCCCCTAGTGGCCCCACCCAAGGGGCCTGGCGCCGCAACGACGGGGAAAGGGGACTCCCGAGCCCCAGCACCGGACTCACCATGACCCCCGCAGCCACCCGGGCCACTAGGGGCACCACCGGTCATTCAGGGCGAGAGAACAGGCAGGGCCTTCCGAGCCTGCAGCGACCTTCGAAGGCCCCCCGCGCCAAAGCACTAGGGCCCATGCTCCCGCTCGCCATCGCCCTTACCTCGGCCTGCCCCTCCGCTCGCCGCACAGCCGGCGGATCAGGCATCCTAGCCTCCTGGCAGCTAACACTAACCCTAGGTAGGCCCCCTAGGGGCCCATCCCAAAGGGCCTGGCGCTACATCGCTGGGGATTGGGGACCCCCGAGCCCCAGCGCCAGACTCTCCCTGCCACCCTGCTGCTAAACGGGCCGCGAGGGGCGCCGTCGGTCATTCAGGGCAAGAGAACAGGGAGGGCCCTCCGAGCCCCTGGCAACCTTTGAAGGTCCCTCGCGCCAAAATGCTAAGGCCCACCTTCCCGCTCGCCAGCACCCTCATCTCATGCCACCCCTCCGCTCGTGCACAGGCGGAGGATCGGGCCTGCGGGCCTCCTGGGGGCTAACCCTAACCCTAGGTCAGACCCGAGGGGCCCCTGCCAAGTGGCCTGGCGCCGCTAGCCAGGGATTGGGGACCCCCAAGCCCCAGCGCTGGATGCACGTTGCCGCCCTGCCCCACACGGGCCGCTAGGGGCGCCGACGTTCCTTCAGGGTAGGAGAACGGGCAGGTCCCTCCAATCCCCCGGCGACCTTCTAAGGCCCCCCGCGCCAAAATGCTTGGGCCCACGCTCCAGCTCTCCGGCGCCCTCACCTCGGCCTGGCCCTACACAACCGCACAGCTGGCGGATCATGCCTGCCAGACTCCTAGGTGCTAACACTAACCCTAGGACGGCCCCAGAGGGGTCCCTCCCAAGGGGCCTTGCGCTGCAACGCATGGTATTGGGGACCCCCAAACCGCACTGCCAGACTCACACTGCCACTCCGCCACCACCCGGGCCGCTGGGGGCGCTGCCGGTCATTCAGGGCGAGAGAACGGGCAGGGCCCTCCGAGCCTCTAGCGATGTTCAGAGGCCCCCTGCGCCAAAACGCTGCATACCATACTCCTGCTCGCCAGCGCCCTCACCTCAGCCCACTCCTCCGCTCGCCGCACAGCTGGCGCATCAGTCTTCTGGCCTACTGGGGTCTAACCCTAACCCTAAACCATAATCCCTAACCTTAAACCCTAAACCTTAATCCCTAATCCTAATCCTAACCCTAACCCCTAACCCTTACCGTAACCCTAACCCTACCCTAAACCTAACCCTAAACCCTAATCCTTAAACCTTAAACCCTAACATTAACACTAAACCCTAAACCCTAACCCCTAACCCTAATCCCGAAACCCTAAACACTAAACCCTAACCTTAACCACTAACCCCAAACCATAACCCTAAACCCTAACCCTACCCCAACCCCTACCATACCCGTAACCCTACCCCTAACCCTACCCCTTCAGCTAACCCTACCCCTAACCCGTAACCTAACCCTAAACCTAACCCTAACCCGTACCCTAACCTGTACTCAAACCCTAACTCTAACCCGTACCCTAACCCTACACCTAAACTGTACCCTAACCCTAACTGTAATCCTAACACATACTCTAACCCTTACCCTAACCTGTACCCTAACCCTAACCCTAAACTGTACCCTAACCCGTACCTTAAACCGTACCCTAAACCAAACCGTAACCCTAACAAGTACCCTAACCCATATCCTAACCTTAACACTAAACCATAAACACTGACCCTAACCCATACCCTAACTCGTACCATAACCAATACCCTAACACTACCCGTACTCTAACACTAACCTGTACCCTAACCGTAACCCTAAACCTTAAACCGTAACCCGTACCCTAACCCTGACCAGTACCCTTACCTTAACCTGTACCCTAACCCATACCCTAACCCGTACCCTATCCCTAACCCGGACCCTAACCCATACCTAACCCATATTTAACCCTAAAATGTACCCTAACCCATATCCCAACCCTAAACCGTACCCAATCTCTATCCCTAACCCGTTCCCTAACCCGTACCCTAACCCTAACCCTAAATCGTAACCTAACCTGTAACATAACCCTAAACTGTACCCTAACCCTAACCCGTACCCTAACCTTAACCCGTACCCCAAACCGTACCCTAATGCGTACCCTAACCCGTACCCTAACCCTAACCTGTACCCTAAACCTAACCCTTACTCCAACGCTAACCCTAACCCTAAACCCAAACCCTAAACCCTAACCTGACCCTAAACCCTAATCTGTACCCTAACCCATAACCTCTAACCTGTAACCCCTAAACCCAACCCTAACCCATACCCTCTCCTTCCCCTAACCCTAACCCCTACCCTCACCCATACCTTAACAGAAACCCATACCCTAACCTTAACCCGTACCCTAATCCGTACCCTAACCCCGGGGATTGGGTAAACCTGAGCCCCACCACGGGACTCAGGCTGCCACTCCTCAGGAAACCATGCCCCTTGGGGCACCACAGAGCATCCCGTGCAGGAGAACTGATAGGGCCCCCCTGAGCCTGCAGCGATCCTCGGCGGCCCCCTATACCCCAACCCTGAGGCCCACGCTCATCCCGCCCCACGCCTTCCCTTCAGCTTGCCACCGAGCTCGTCGCAGAGCCTGCAGATCAGGCCTGCCGGGTTCCTGGGGCCTAGACCTGACCCTAGGTCGGCTGGGTAGGGCCCCTCCCCTGGGGCCCGGTGGCGCAGCCCTAGGGATTGGGGAAACCTGAGCCCCACTGTGGGACAAAGCCTGCCAGCCCACAGGAAACCGTGCAGCTTGGGAGGCTGTAGAGCATTTAGGGCAGGAGAACCAGGAGGGCCCCCAGAGCCCCCGGCAAACTTCGGCGATTCCTAAACCTAACCTTGAAGTCCATGCACACACCACCCTGCACTCTCACCTCAGCCCGCGGCGGAGCTCGCCACATCGTGGGCAGATCTGGCCTGTGGGGTTCCTGGGCCCCAACCCTAACCCTAGTTCATCTGTGGAGGAGCCCCTACCCAGGAGCCTGGAGCCACAGCCGCGGGAATTCGGGACACCTGAGCCCCACAGCAGGACTCAGTCTGTCACCCCGCAGGAAACCGTGCGCCTTGGGAGGCCATAGAGCATTCAGGGTGGGAAAACCAGGAGGGCCCTCCTGAAACACCAGCAAAACTTCGGCGGCCTCCCGCACCCCAACCCTGAGGCCCAGGCTCACCCTCCCCACACCCTCACCTCAGCCCGTGTAGCTAGCCATACAGCCAGCAGATCGGGCCTGCGGGGCTCCTGGGGCCTAACCCTAGCCCTAGGTCTGCCGTGGGTGTGGGGGTCTCCCCAGGAGCCTTACACCGCAGCCCCGGGGAATTGGGATACCTGTGCCCCACCACAGGACTCAGCTTGCCACCTGACAGGAAACCGTGCCCCTTGGGGCTCTACAGAGCCTACAGGGCACGAGAAATTGGGGAGGCCCCCGGAGCCCATCCCCATCCTTTGGCAGCCCCCCATACCCCAACCCTGAGGCCCATGCTCACCCTCCCCCATGGCCTCCTCTCAGCCATCCACAGAGCTCGCCGCACAGCCTGCAGATTGTCCCTGCCGGCTCCTGGACCCTAACCCTTACCCTAGGTTGGCCACAGAGGGGCCCCTCCCTAGGGTCCTGGCACCCCACTCCGGGGGATTGGGGACACCCAAGCCACACCGTAGGACTCAGCCTTCAGCCCACAGTAAACTGTACCATTTTGGGTCACAACAGAGCATTCAGGGCAAGAGAATTGGGACACCCCCTGAGAGCCCCTTCTGGTGAACCCCGACCTTTGTGGGCCCTTCCGGATGAAACCCCAAGGCTCACACTCACCCGCCCTTGTGCCCTCATCTCACTAGGCCTGGGAGTTCTCTGAGCACTGGGCAATTCAGACCTGCTGCCTCTTGAGGCCTAACCTAACCCTGGGTCTTCTACTGAGGGTCCCTCCCCATTTGCCTGCCTCCAAGGCACCAGGCATTGGGCTCACCTCTGCACGACTAGAGGACTCACCTGCCCCACAGCAGGAAACTGTCCATTTGGAGCTGCAGCAAGGATTCATAGGAAAATCAGAGGGCCCCCCCTCAGCCCTTCGCAGGCAACCCCCACTTTCAGAGATCTCCCCGGATCCAATTAGTAGCTTCACACTGACCTTTAAACTTGCTCTCCATGGAGATCTTTTGAAATTCTCCACACTTCCAACCAATGGCATCATCCAGCTTCAGTGCCTTACCCAGCTTTAGGTCTTGAGATGGATTAAAATGGGAAGTCATTTCACTGATGACGACGTACTGGTGACCAAAAGATACATGCATAAATGCTTCATATCACTTGGCTTCAGGGAAATGCAAATCTAAACCCCTATAGATGCCATATCACACGAGGCCGAATATCTAAAAATAAGAAGACATGAAACTATATATGTTGGAGAGGATGTGGAGAAACGGGAACCCTCTTACAACCCTGTACGAATGCGGTCCGGTACAGCCACTCTTGAAAATGGTACGGAGTTTCCTCAAGAAGTTATAAATAAAGCTACTCTATGTCCCAGCAATTGCACTACTGGGTATTTACCCCAAAGAGACAGAGGTAGTGAAGATGGGACACATGCACCCCAGTGTTCATAGCAGCAATATCCATAATAGACAAACTGTGGAAGGAGTGCAGATGACCATGGATAGATGAATGGATAAAGAAGATGTGGATCATATATATAATGGAATTTTACCCAGCCATCAGAAAGGATGAATACTTACCATCACACCAACCTGGGCGGAGCTGGAGGGTATTATGCTGAGTGGAATAGGTCAATGAAAGAAAGGCAATGATCATATGCTTTCACTCCTATGTGGAATATCAGAAACAAGGAAGAAGACCATACGAGAAGGAAGGGAAAATAGAATGGGAAGTCATCAAAGACGGAGAAAATCCATGATGGACTCTAATCTATCGCAAGAAACTGATGATTGTTGGAGGAGAAGTTGGGGGGGTAACTGGGTGAGTAGCATTAAGGAGGTCACACGATACAATGAGCACTGGGTGTTACACACGACTGAAAATTTATTGAAGACTACATCTGAAACGAATGATGTACTGTAAGTTGGCTAATTGAAGCGCAAAAGACCTCGAAGAAACAATCCTAAACATTTGTATGGAACCACTAAAGATTCCGAACAGCCAGTGCAATGTGGAAAAGAAAAACAAAGCTGGAGGACTCACAATTTCAGATTTCAGGTTATACTACAAAGCTGCAGTCATCCTAACAAGACAGTATGGCACAAAAATAGACATAGCGACCAAAGGAACAAGATACAAGTTCAGACAGAAACCCACGATTATGTGGTCCATGAATCTTCCACAAAGCAAGCAATGATATCAAAAGGGAAAAGGTCAGTCTCTACAACAAATGGTGTTGGGAAAACTAGACAGCTACGCACAAAAGAATGAAATAGACTGCTTTCTTACACAATACAGACGAACACAAAACAGTTTCAAGACCTCAATATGCGACCTGAATCCATAAAAATCCTACAGGAGGGAAGACAGTAACTTCTTGACATGGACCATACCAACGTTTTTCTAGACTGTGTCCTGAGGCAAAGGAAATGAAAGCAAAAATAAACTATTTGGAATACAGCAAAATAAAAAGTTTCCACACGGCAGAAGAACAATGAAAACGTAAAAATAATAAGACAACCTACTCAAAGGGAGAAGATATTTGCAAAGATCATATGCAATAAAGGGATAGTGTCCAAAACATATACAACTGATACTACTCGACCCCAAAAAATCAAATAATCCAGTTAAAAAATAGGCAGAAGACATGGACAGACATTTCTCCAAAGAAGAAATACAAATGGCCAACAGTCCTGTGAAAATATGTTCACCATCACCCATCATCAGGAAAATGTAAATCCAAAGGACAATGAGGTAATACCTCACACCTGTCAGAATGGCAACATCAAAAGCACAACAAAGAGCAGGTGTTGGGAGAATGTGGATAAAGGGGAATTCTCGCGAACTGTGGGTGGGAATGCAAACTGTGGTGGCCACCGTGGAAAAGAGTATGAAGGTTCCTCAAAAAATTAAATATAGAACTACCCTACGATCCAACAATCACACTACTTGTATTTACCCAAAAATAGGAAAACAGTAACGTAAAAGGATACGTGCACCCCTATGTTTCTTGCACCATTATTTACAATATCACAAAATGGAAGCAACCCAAGTGTCTGTAGAAAAATTGACAAATGAGATGAGAGATGTGAGTATTCACACACACTCACACACACACACACACACACACACACACATACACACACACAATGGAGTATTATTTGGCTTGCAAAAGAATGAAACCTTGCCATTTGCAGCCATATGGATGGAGCTAGAGAGTATTATCCTAACTAAAATCAGTCAGTCAGAGAAAGACAAATCCCATACGATGTCACTCTAATGGGGAATTTAAGAAACAAACAAAAATAAATAACTAAAAGAGAAAAAGGAGACACACCAAAATACAAACTCTTAACAAGAGAGAACAAACGGATGGTTACCAGAGAGGAGGTGGATAGAGGGATGAGTCAAATAGATGAAGGGGATTAAGAGGACGCTTTTCTTGATGACTACTGAGTAATATATAGAATTACTGAATCACTCTATTGTACACCTGAAATGAATGTAACACTGTATGTTAGCTCTACTGGAATTAAAATAAATTTTTAAAAAAGATTTCTCTTTCAGGAACCTCTTTGAAAAAGCTTTTCCTGTGCAATGTGCATAAGCCCTACTTGGGAAGATTCACTCTACAATAATTACTCACTCCATGCCTCAAATTCAGATTTCACTGAGTTCTTACCGTGGATCCCAGCCCACAGGAGCCATGGTCCTTTTCAGTCCAGGCTCAGAACCTATGCATTCAAGATTGGAAGTTGAGACACATGTCACTTCACAGTCCAGAAAGCTATTGTTGTTTCTGTTTCAGTGTGAGAGAGTCACAGACTTTGGGACAGGTTTCAGAGCAGGTTTATTATGGATCCTGGATCTCTACTTCAATGTTCATTGCCTGGATCCGTTTGGCTAATAGGTTCCCTGTGGATGGGCTTGCTTCCAAGCACATACATGGAAGATGCAACGGTGGGTGGGCTTGGTGCGGGATAGGAAGAAGACCAAAAACAGACAAGGGTCCCACCCCTCCCCTGATCCAGAAACTGCTACGGGAGAGGGTACGGGAGGTAGAATCCATGCGAAACTCCAAGGTCACCAGCTGAACACAGGAGGCACAGGTCAAGGGATATGGAGATGCAGGGGTTGAAGGCCGCTCTGAGCTACCTCTGGGAGGAAGGGAGGGAAGGAATGAGAAGGAGACACTGCCTGCCCCTGGCCCATGCCAGCTGCCCACCACTCCGACACGCATCAGGTTATGAGCTGACACAGCCTGGGCTCAGGATGGGCTGGCTCGGGTCCCTCAATCCTCAGTGGGACAGCTGGCCCCAGGGCTCAGAGACATGCTGAGGGAAATGAGGGGGAATGCTGCCCCACCCAGGTCATCCCCTCCTTGAGCAGACAGCCCTTCAGAACTGCTAAAAAAAAACCCCACTAACGGGGTTGAAAGACATGCCATGGATGAACTAAGGCATAGAGATATGTAAAATAACATTCATTTTTAAGTTCAGAGCTGTCATCTCAGGAATTGGGGAGAAGTTCCCTGAAGAAGACTGAGGGGAGGGCAGGCCATGCTGAAAAGGGAGACATGGCTCTCATGATTGGGGACCTGCAGCCACCTTCCAGGGCAGGGCTTCATCCTCGCATCACACGAGATCCATGGAAGTGTTCCATCGGGGCCAGATGTTTGTCTCGAGAAGGCTATCCTGGCATTGGACTGCACAGGGCACCAGGGACGAGGGCCAGATGGAGGACGGACAATACCCCGGAGGCCATGGGGCAAGAGCAGAGGCACATGACCTTGAAGATGATGATGAAAAGCAGGAGGTGGCAGCATGGAGCCGGCCCGAAAGTACCATGGGAGCAGTGCCCACAGCTACACTGACTGGGTGCCTTCTGTGCCCGGTGTGGCTGACTTCAGTGAGCTCCAGACTAGTCCTGACCACAAGTCTAGGAAGTGTGCACCACCCCCGGCCTCCTCTCCCCTTGCAGCTTCTAGGAATCACGGTCACAGACCCTGGTCAGCTTTTGTGGAAACCAAGCAGTGGCTTCCCCACACGCTGCACCTCTGGTGGTGGTCCAGTGCGACCCTCGTGCCTGGCCAGGCACTGATGTCTACCTGTCTCCACACAAATCCACAGACAGGAGGGTGTCCCTGAATTCCACAGCACCTGATGAGACAGATCCACAGAACCCAACACCCAGTGGGTCACTCGAGACCTCACCTATGGTCATGGAGCTCACCATACCCTATTTCTGTCACTTCCCACAGAAACCCTGTTTCTGATCCCCCACAATACCATACATCCTGGTTGCTGACCTGGGGTCATGCCATGAACCCACATGGCACCTTTCTTTAAGTGAAGGCTATGCCTACACCTCCTAGAAAATATTTCTAATGAAGTACAAGTCCATCAGGTCTATGGTGTGAACGGTAGCACACAGCCTGCCTGGTAGTAGTCAGTAATTCTAACAAGGGTTAACCCCACCCCCTGTCTCACAAAACCTTCCTCCATCCCCACTGAACTCATGGTCTGCCCTCAGAAAACCCTCCAGGAAACAAACTTTTCATCTGAATGCTCTCTTCACCTTCTGCTTCAAATCTTGTCCAACCACAATGATATGAAACTAGAAATCAGACTCAGGAAAAAATGGGACAGCCAAAAATAGGTGGAGATTTGGGGCCTGGGTGGCTCAGTCATTAAGGATCTCCTTTCAGCTCAGGTCTTGATCCCAGGATTCTGGGATCTAGCCCCGAGTCAGGCTCCTTGCTCAGTCGGAAGCCTGCTTCTCCCTCTCCCACCACCCTGCTTGCATTCCCTCTCTCGCTGTCTCACTCTCTGTCAGATACTTAAATAATCTTAAAAAAATATGTGGAGATTTAACAACATACTACTGAACAACCAACAGTCAAAGAAGAAATCAAAAAATTTTTAGAAGTACCTTGACACTGATGAAAAAGACAACCTACAAAAACTTATGGGATGTAGCAAAAGTAACTTTATGGGGGACATTCATAGAAATTCAAGTCTTCATCAGTCCATGAGAATGGTCTCCATTAAACAACCTGATTTATGTGGGAAAGAACTAGAAAAAAAAACAACAAACAAAGCCCCAAATTAGTAGAAATAAGGAAATAACAAAAAGCAATGCATAAATAAATCCAATGGAGACTAAAAAGACAAAAAAAAAAAAAAACAATGAAAATGAGAGCGGCCTTTTTTGGAACGATAAACAAAACTGACAAACTTAGCTAGACTCACCAAGAAAGACAGAGGACTCGAATACAATCAGGAAAATAAGATAATGGATTCCTGTCTCATATCAAAATCAAAAGAACTCTTCAACCTTGAACACAACAACTTCTTGCAAGCCACGTCTCTAAAGGCAAAGGAAATAAAAGCAAAAATGAACTATTGGCACTTCATCAGGATAAAAAGCTTCTGCTCAGCAAAGCAAATGATCAAAAAATAAAAAGGCAACCTATGGAATTGAAGAAGATATCTGCAATGATTTTACAGTTAAAGGGCTGGTATCCAAGATCTATAAAGAACTCCTCAAACTCGACACCCAAAAAATGGGCAGAAGACACAAAGAGATACTTCTCCAGAGAAGACATACAAATGGCCAACAGACACATGAAAAAATGCTCCACATCAATTGCCATCAGGCAAATACAAATCAAAACGACAATGAGATACCACCTTACACCAGTTAGAATGGTTAAAATTAACAAGGCAGGGGGCACCTGGGTGGCACCGCGGTTAAGCGTCTGCCTTCGGCTCAGGGCGTGATCCTGGCCTTATGGGATCGAGCCCCATACAGGCTCCTCCGTCATGAATCTGCTTCTTCCTCTCCCACTCCCCATGCTTGTGTTCCCTCTCTCGCTGGCTGTCTCTATCTCTGTGGAATAAATAAATAACATCTTGAAAAAAATTAACAAGACAGAAATAAAAAAAAGTCAGAGAGGAGGTGAAGAAAGGGGAGCCCTCTTACACTACTTGTGAGAATTCAAGCTGGTTACAGCCACTTTTGAAACCAATATGGAGGTTCCTCAAGACGTTAAACACAGAGCTATCCTACGACCCACCAATTGCACTACTGGGTATTTACCCCATAGACACAGAGTAATGAAAAAAGGGGCACCTGTATCCCAATGTTCATAGCAGCAATGTCCATAATAGCCAAACTGTGGAAGGAGCCAAGATGTCCTTCAGCAGATGAATGGACAAAGAAGATGTGGTTCATCTATACAATGGACTATTACTCAGTCATCAGAAAGGATGAATACCCACCATTTGCACCAACGTGGATGGACCAGGAGGGGATTATGCTAAGTGAAATTAAGGCAAGCAGAGAAAGACAATTATCATATGGTTTCACTCCTATGTGGAATGGAAGGAATAGCATGGAGGACATTAGGAGAAAGAAGGGAAAAGTGAAGGGGGGGAATGAGAGGGGGACATGAACCATGAGAGACTACTGACACTGGGAAACAAACTGAAGGTTGCAGAAAGGGAGGGGAAGTGGAATGGGTTATCCTGGTGATGGTTATTAAGGAGGGCACCTGTTGGGGCGCCTGGGTGGCACAGCGGTTAAGCGTCTGCCTTCGGCTCAGGGCATGATCCCGGCGTTATGGAATCGAGCCCCACAACAGTCTCCTCCGCTGTGAGCCTGCTTCTTCCTCTCTCACTCCCCCTGCTTGTGTTCCCTCTGTTGGTGGCTGTCTCTATGTCTGCCGAATAAATAAGTAAATTCTTTAAAAAAAAAAATTAGGGCACGTGTCATAATGAGCACAAGGTGTTATATGCAAACAATGAATCATGGAACACTACATCAAAAACAAATGAAGTACTGTAGGGTGACTAACATCATTTTAAAAAAAGAGAAAGATATGAAATCCATACAGGAATACTGTCACTATTTACAAAGGACATGAAATCCCGAAAGATTCACACACACAAAAAAATCTGTTAGAATAAACAAATTCAAGAAAGCTGCAGGATATAAAGTCAATATACAGAGACCTGTTGTCTTTTTTTTTTCAGATTTTATTTATTTATTTGAGAGGAAGAGAAAAAGTACGAGCAGGGGGAGTGTCAGAAAGACGGAGAAGCAGACCCTCGCTAAGCGGGGAGCCCAACACGGGGCTTGATCCCAGAACTCTGGGTTCATGACCTGAGCTGAAGGCAGATGCTTCACCTATGGGGCCACCCAGATGACCCAACTTCTTGCATTCCTGTATACTGATGACACACTTTTGCAAAGAGAAATTAAAAAAGCAATGCCATTTACAATTGCATCAAAAAAAAAATCTAGGAACACAAGTAACCAAAAATGAGAAAGACAGTACACTCAACACATGGCAGAAAAGAAATGAAAAACATGTGTGTCGAGGCGGCAGGATGTATGGGTGAAAGAGTTGGAAGGCAACACAAACAAATGGAAGCATACACTGTGCTCATTAACTGGAAGAGTTAATTATGTGAACATGTCCATCGTACCCAAAGCAATCGACAGATGTGATGAAATCCCTATCTGAATTCCAGTGGCATTACTCGAGGAAATAGAAAACAGTCCACAAACTTGTATGGAATCAAAAAGACCCCAAATACCCAAAGCAACCTGGAGAAAGAAAGGTGCAGTCAACACACTCCTGGATTTCAAGCTATATTACAAAGCTGTTGTCATCAAAACAGGATGGTACTGGCATAAACACAGACACCAGGTCAGTGGAACAGAACGGAAAGCTCAGAAATTTACCCACACGTAGATGATCCTAACTTACGACACAGCAGCAGAAGATATGCAATGAGGGAAGGACTGTCACTTCAGTGAGCGGTAACAGGCAAACTGGACACTAAATGCAGAAGAATATAACTGGGCCACTTTCTTACACCACACACAAAATTTTTAATGGACGAATGATTTGAGCATAAGACCTGAATCCATAAACCTCCAAGAAGACACAGGTACTAAGTCTCTCGACGTTGGTTTTGGCAAAGAGTCTTCAGATCGGACACCAAATGCAAAGGCAACAAAAGCAAAAATAAACAAGTGGAACAACATCAAACTGAAATCTTCCACACGGCAAAAGACCCCAGCAAAAACTTAAAAGGCCACTGACCCAATAAGAAAAAAATATCTGTGAATCATATGTGTGAGAATAGGCTAATATCCAAAATACACACAACACTCATACAAATCAAAAGAAACAAAATAAACTGTATAAAAAATGGGGGGAATATGTGAATAGATACTTTCCAAAGATGGCACACAGGTGCCAACAGACAGAAAAAGTTGTTTAACATCACTAAATATCGTCAGGGAAACATCAGTCAGACCCACAATCGGCTATCCCCTCAAAACTGTTGGAACACCATTGTCCAGAGAGAGACACCAGGTGGGGTCAAGGGTGTGCAGATGAGGAGACACTGTGCACTGTTGGTGGGAATGGAAATTGGTGCAGCCACTGTGACATACGGTATGGAGGTTCCTGAAAAAATAAATGCAACTACCACATGACCCAGTAATGGCTCTACTGAGTATTGATTCGGAGAACACAAAAATACTGCCTCAAAAAGACAGATGCACTCTCATGTTCACTGCAGCATTATTCACAAGAACCAGACATGGAAACACAGACCTTGGGGGCCTTATGCCAAGAAGCTCAGACACAGAAAGACCAATACCAGATGCTCTCATGTACATTCCACGTGGAATAAACAAATACTGAATGCATAGATACTGAGAGCAGATTGGTAGGTGCCAGATTTGGGGATGGGGTGTTAGAAACGGGTGAAGGTGGTCAAAGTCTCAATGTTTGAGTGAGAAAATCGGACAGTCATGAAATGTTCTGTCTACCATGGAGACTAAAACTAACCCCGCAGCATGGGGTATAGGTTTCCCTGCTCTTTGAAAGTACAGGGCTTCTGAGAAACCATGCATAGTAGAAATGGTGTCAGGAAGGAATGGCCATTAATTTACATGGAACAATTAGACAGTGTCCTCAGACTCCAAAATTCCTTCTCTTTGGCTTTTCTTAGGCCTCAGGACACAAGTTTCTAACGGAGGCCCAGCATAAATGAAGATAAAGCACAACAGAGGCTCACAGACACCATTCAAAGTGCTGGTGGCTGGATGTGGAGAGTGGTTCCCAGGGGAAGGAGCTGGTTGGGGTGCACGCCGCCTCTGTCGTGCTTCTCCCCAAAACAGATGCTGAACACGATTCTCACTGTTCACCTTTTTTCATAAGAGGAAAATCCTCTTCAGGTCTCTTCCTCTTACTGAAGATGGGTAATTACGTAGTTCTTTCAGGAAAACCCAGTGTCTTACTGTGAACGTTTAAAAAGTGGGGGATACTTGTACTTGAGCATTGCTGAGGGAGGAGATGTGAAAGGTTCTCCCAGACACAAACCTCAGCAGATCCACTGGGAAACGCACCTTCCTCAGCATGCGGAACATGGACTATCTCCTACCCTCCGAGAAACCCTCTCCTTCCCCTAGATCAGGACAACCCATAACAGCTGGGAGTTACCCCAATTCCTCTGTTCTCCTGATCCTAATAGCTAACCCATCAGCAAATCCTGTGAGGTCCATCTTCAAAATGGACCCAGAATAGGTCTAACCATTCAATCCAAGGCCACCTGTCTGGTCCACAGTGCCTGAGTTCCTGGAAAAGCTTCGTCATTGACCTGCCTTCCCATCTTCAACCCTCTGTCATCTGTTCTCAACACTGTAGCCAGGATGGCCCAGTGAAACAGGGTCTCATGGGGCTATAGCCCTGGAATGGCTTTCTGTCACCCTCTGTCACCTCTCTGAGCTCATGTCCTAAGCTGTCTCCTGTGGCCACAGGGCCTTCTTGCTTCTCCTGGATATACCTGGAATTCTCCTGCCCCAGAGCCTTTGCACATGCTTTCCCTTCTGTTCACAATGCTCTTGATGTGTTCTCACTCACCTTCCGAGAAGTCTGAATTGGAGTGACAGGGACAGAAGATGAGGCTGTGTGTGTTGGGTGAGGCTTGTGGCCCAGAAGAAGGTTCTCTGCCAGCTCTCCGCCTGTGCCTCATGTGTCCTCAGCCAGGACCTGTCACACAGCCCTCACCTGTCACAACTCTCACCCAGGAGACCCACAGCCACCCCTGGAGCCCACCCTGCCCACACCCTGCTGCAGAATGCATTCAGCTCTCCTCTGGGACCCCTGTCAGCTTTACCCAGACCTGCAACTCCCCCGTCTCCTGCAAAGCTCCCGGATTCCTCCTCTTCTTCCAAAATCACACGGGCGCAAGGCTTTCATGAGAAAGCTATAACGCTAACTAATGAAAGGTTCACACCTACTTTCCCCTTCTGTTGCCTTTCTCTCCACCTTCTTTCCTACCTTTGCAAAGTGTAACATATCAGTGGAATATGAACATTCTCTGAGATCTGAATCTTTCATTGCAGCTTTCTGCGGACTTCTTATTTTAAGCAACAAGTGTATCCTACAACAGGGTGTTTTACAACTCTCATCTATAGAATAGTACAGCCCAATTCACTACAATTTTACCTCACTCTTCATGAAGCAGAACACTTTTTCCTTCTTCTCTTACTTAAATTCCAGTTAGTTCACAGGCCATGGAATATTCGCTTCAGTGGTAGGATTTAGTGATTCCTCACCTGCATACAGTACCCGGTGCTCATCACAAGTGCCCTCATTAATACCCCTCACCCATTTAACTCTTCCCCCCACGGCCCTGTCCTGCAGCAACACTCAGTTTGTTCTCCAAGGTTGAGTCTATTTCCTTGTTTGCCTCTCTCATCACCCCTCCACTCTGTTCATCTGTTTTCTTTCTGAAATTCCACAAGCGTAAGAGCGTAGGATATTTGTCTTTCCTCACCCATTTTCCTTAGCTTAATACACTCTAGATCCATCCACATCCTTGCAAATGGTAAGATTCCATTCTTTTTGAAGCTGGGTCATATTCCATTATATATATGTACCCCACATCTGCTTTATCCATTCATCAGTGCATGGACTTTGGGATTCTCTCCATAGTTTGTCTACTGTGGACATTGCTGCTATAAACATCATGGTGCATTTACCCCTTTGGATCTGCATTTTTGTATCCTTTGGGTAATACCTAGGAGAGCAATTGCTGGATCATGTGGTTTTTCTATGTTTAACTTTTTGAGGAATCCCCACACTGTTTCCCAGACTGGCTCACCACTTTGCATTCCCACCAACAGAATGGGAGGGTTCCCCTTTACGCAGAACATTATCTGCTGGCAATATCATAAGAGGAAACAAAACCTGTGGGAGATGCACCCAGGGTTAGGCAAGCAGTTGCAGACTTCACCCCAAGGCTCCTGAATCCAAGCCCCTTGAAGCCACCAGCATGCCACTATCCAAAAGAATTCCCAGACTCTCCTTCTGACTCCACCACCAAAGAAACTACAGAGAGAATATGGCACCTCAAAACATCGAGATAATACGTTTAGTAAAACTAGAAAGTCAAGCTCAACTTTTAAACAGGAACAGGCCGCTTTGGATAATTTTCAATTTTCCCTCCACCCTAATTTTAGCTCTTCTGATGAATAAACTAATCAATGATGAAACATCACCTTTGTCAAATGACATCATACAAGACTGTTTCAGATGAATAAAGCCACCTAACTTTAGATGCTGGCCACTCAACCATATCTTAGGCCCAATTGAATAAACACTGTTAGATGAAGGAACAAATTAGATGTTACAAACAGGCACAGAGTGAATCTCACCTTCCCTTTCTAATAAAAGAGGGTTCCTAGGAAACAGATGGTCAAAATACATTTGTAAGCAATAAATGTACAGAGAAATTGGGATCCCCTGCAAAGTTCTACCTGCAGGGAAACTAAGTAATTCTTGCACCAAACCCAGAACGCTGACAGCTACTTCAATTTTACTTTGTGGCTCAACTAGAGAAAAGAGAAAAGCCCAGGAGGTTTTGGGATAATGAGAGGTTTTACCTCCAGCCCTGACATAGTTAGGACATTTTGCCAAACATACCTGTGCTTTCTCTGAACACTGGCATCCTGTGACAAGCTGCCTCGCTGACTCCAATGCTGACGTTCAAAACCTCAGGTGTCTTGGAGCCAGAGCAGAGAAGTGCTGTCATTGGGGAGAAGAAGGTACCTCTGACCTAAAGCCTGCACACCTGCTTCGGTTTCTGGGCGAAGGGGCAACACATACTTGTTGTTTAGCAGTAATTATCTTCATTCTAAATAGACCAATGAGCTTGCCTTTTATGGAAAGCAGACTTACTCTTCTAAAGAAACCCTCATTTCGTCTAGGATATTTTTCCCAATATAACTAGAGTGGAACATTTATTTCTCACTTAAATAGAAAACACTGTTATTGTCGACACTGCCTGAATGAAGATTTAAAAACATTTTAGAGAGAAAGGAAGAGACCTTAATTCAAACCCAAGTCAGTACAGCTGCCTGGGAGACACAATCTTCATCAAGAAGGGAGTGCTCCGGGGAAGGAACATTTGGGACAGGCTTATATATTTTTTTCTGTTTTGTTTTACATACAGAGTTACACACCACAATGAGGATCTTCTTAGATTCCAGAAAGTGACAGACTCTTCCTTATGTTTTCAGTATGTACGTGTCAGTATGACTTTAATCTTATGGGAGCCAAAGAGGTTCTTTATTTTTTCTTATCTTCATGTTGGCATTTTTGGTTATTGTTTTCTTCTCGAAGCAGATGTACAACATGTGCTTGGGGCAGAAACAGGGCCCATGCTTTGAGGTTTTGCCCAGTCATTTTGAGCTGGGTAAAATGTTAAAGGATAGCTTCCCTGGGATCCCAGGATCAGGGCCCACAGATGATATAAGATAAAAATTACTTTCATCATTATAATTACTACTAAATGGTGGAATTTGAGACAAAAGCACCTTTCACAAGTGTACCAAGAAATCAAAATGATGCCCACAGAAGACTACCTTCTCCATGGTCAGCACAGGTAACAGAAGTGTTCACAGTCTCTAGACTCCTGCCCTTCTCCTGCCCAAATCTCTGAAGCACACAGACCACTTAAAATCAGAATTGTAGAACTGCTAGACACCTTAGAGATGTCTGGCACCATTCCCTTGGACTGCAGAAGAAAACACAGTAGCTCCTTTTCACAAACAAATTTCAACACGAAGTGCCCCCTGGATGCACTAAGTTCTTTCTCTGCAAATGTTGACCAATGTAAGTCACAGTCATACCATATAAACACTAGGATGGCTGGGAAGTCATCGTAGGTAAGGGAATATTTTAGCCATGTTTATAAGCATTGGCTCACGTTGTAGAAGAGGCTGAGCTGAGTGCTTTTAAATACTATTTGAGACCTGTTTTACAGCACCCTCTGAACATACCAGAGCCTGAATCAACTAAAAAAGATAGTTGGTTTCAGTAACTTTAATACCAGAAACATGTTATACTGTCTGTATTCCTAAGGATCTTTGAGTATCTTACCCACAGGTCCTCCACTGAGATAATGATCTTAATGATCACCATGGGCAGAGGTGAAAAGGCCTGCTCAATTTGTTCCAGTTGTCCACATGACAAGAAAATCCTGATACTTGATAGGTTTCCAGATCGAGAAGACCAGAGATAAGAGGGAAATAGTACCCTGTATGGAACAACAAGGGATTTGGAGTCAGTTTGGGGATCCCACTTAGGTTTCTGACACTAAAATCCTCTGTGACTCATATCATCTGAGTCCCTGTCTAACCACCTGAACATGTGCCTAAAAATATCTACACCCTAGTTGAGACGTTTAAGAGGCAGAATGCTACAAAGAGCCAGTATGATGTCTCTCAAGAACAGGTGCTCAGGAAGCCATAATTGCTATTGGGTCTATATCTTTTCCAGAAGAAAGAACACATGCTGAATCCATATTCCTAATAGATTTCTCACCAGATGATTTTCAAACCTGAAGGAAGGCCAAGAAGTCGCTCTTGTGTCATATTTCACTCAGAAATCATGTTGTTGGACTGGTGAGGACGATACGATAGCAACGTCATCACTAAGAGTGGGGAGCTTCTAATTTCCATAAGGCCATTTTGACCCCCTTAGCTCAGAGCCACCAGAAAGGGCAACTGGGGAGGGGGCACCATCATCACTATGAGTGGAGAGCTTCCCATTTCCATATGGCCATGTTGACCCTGTAGCTCAGGGCCACCAGAAAGCACAGCTGAGGGGGACCACAGGCCAAGGCTGCCAGGTGTGGCTGGGGCAGGCAGAAGTCTGACTTAAGGCTCAACTCCTGTCTAGGTTATTATAATGCTCTTCACATAGAAAGTGCCATTCTGTGTGAGCCCTCATGTAGAAAAGGTTCAGAATTTCCATTGAGATTCCATCTCTGACCTTTAGGATATGTAGCAAAGTTCCATTTAATTTTTAAACATTGAAGGACTTCCTGGTTTTCTTTTCGCTATGACTGTGGCTCAATTCTCCTGTGGTCTAAGAATAGAATCTAGTTAATTTCAGGGTTTAATATTTGTAGACTTGATTCGTGGCCCCACCTACAATCTATTTGGTAAAGAGTCTATGACCACTTGAAAATAATGTATTCTGCACTTATTATGGAATGTTCCCTATATGTCAATTAGGTCACATTTTTACCAATGTTTTGTCTGCTTTTTCTGTCAGATATTGAGAAAGGTATATTAAAATCTTCAAAAATGCTGAACTATTCCATGTTGCATCGGAGAATCTACCAGTGTTAGAAGGCAAGAGAAACAAAAAGTATAAGAATTGAGGGGATAATTGTGACTATTCACAGATAATAGGATTGTGTACATAGAAAATCCAAACCAGTCTATAAATACCCTATTAGAATTAAAAATGCAATTTATAAATTTAAGATGGATTGTAGCTTCCCATTGGACAGTTTCTGAAAGAAAACGTTGAACCTGTCAATCTTGGGGTAGGACATTGGGTGCACTAACCATTTAAAAGAATTCAGTGGGACTTCATAAAAATGTGACATATATCCTTATCTTATGACCATAAGAAAATGAAAAAGTGAACCGCAGGCTGGGAAGTAAAGATTTGCAATACACACACTGACAAAGACTTGTCAATAAAGAATTCCTGCTCATCAACCATAGAAAGTCTAATTATAAACGACTACTTCACAAAAGATTGACTGATGGCCAATAACAAAAGGAAAGGGTGCTCTACAGTATTATTTTCAGGAACAGCAAGGCCTTTCCTAAAATGAAAACATACACACAAACCAGTATTCCCTAGATGGATGACGTCCTTATTTCTGAGGACAGCTTGAAGAACCGACCAGCATCAAAGTAAAGTGATGGAATTCCTGACACTCAGAGGATGGACAATTGACCTCAAACTACAGTACAATTTCTAGGCATCATTCGGTCCTCTGAAGGCAGACAACTACCACACCCCTTCCTACACCACACAGGTTGCTTCCCAACACCTACCATAAAAGAATAAGATGAGAAACAGATAGGACTAGTAGGAAATAGCAAAAATCACATGTGGGGATTATCCTGAAACACACTGATCACATAACTAGTGTAAGGAAGTGTAGGGAACTGACAAGGACAGAGACTCAAGAGGTACTTCTTTGGGAAATGCTGTCTGAAATCGTCACAAGTTGGTACCTGCTAATGAGGGCTCTGAGCATACCCTAGGGTTTGCTCACAAGGGTCTGCAACACCATCTCTGAGGACTGAATCTCTTCAAGACCTCAAAGCTTGCCTGATTGACTATTGGACTAAGAGATTCCCATGTTCTGAAAACAGATACCAATTGAAAGGTTCACCTGGGCTCTCTCGGAGGCCCTACAAGAAGCTGAACCATTCACTGAAAATCAATTACACACACACACACACACACACACACACACACACACACACACACACCTGTCATTTCACCAATTACTTAAACATTCAAGGTTCTACCTACCTTTTCTTTTTCACATTGATATTTACACTCACATGAAATGTCATCATTTCTAATGAACACTGATGTCAAAATAGAGATCCATTGACACAGTATTTACAATATGGAAATTCCCTGCTGTAATTTTCAATATAGCGTTTTTTAAAGTTCATACATATTTTAGGTTTTTGGTAACTTATACAGGAGAAGATCAGCATTGCAAAACTCTAAATACTGACAATGAGTTTTAAGCCTAGAGAACAAAAATTGTCCAATTTCATAGATAATAAGGAACCAAAGGGAAAGCATGGAAGCTGTAGTCGAATAATATTACACATATGCATCCTCTATTATTCTACTACCGAGGGGTGTGTTTTATTACCACTATGCATGCATCAATTGTCTTCCACGTGCACCTGCACAGATATAATGAATTACTATAGTAGAATGAAATGTCTGGGAACTACTTGGCGGCATCTATAATGAACAATGAAATTTCGATCTTATATTTGGTGAACTTCCACTTTCTGTCACTTTAGACAATGGACCCTAAACAGAAGGGGGAATGAACCACGAGAGACTATGGACTCTGGGAAGCAAACTGAGGGTTTCAGAGGGGAGAGGGGTGGGGGATTGGGATGGGCCAGTGATGGGTATTAAGGAAGGTACATATTGCATGGAGCACTGGGTGTTATATGCAAATAATGATTCCCGGAACACTACATCAAAAACTAAGGAAATACTGTATAGTGACTAACATATCATAATAAAAAATTATTATTAGAAAAAAATTAAAGGTAAAAAAAAAACCAATACAGCTTTTCTGTTTCAAGAACAATCACAATTGAGAAAAAACTAACTTCCAATCCCTAAAGCAAAACACAGACCAAGTTCCATTTCACTCCCCTTTAGTCACATTCTCTGTGGGTTCTAAGCTATTTCCCTACCTCCTTTCCTACTGGGCAGGGATCCCGGGCTCGATCCCAGAACCCTGGGATCATAACTTGAGCCAAAGGCACATGCTTAACTGGCTAAGCCAGCCAGGAGCCCCAGCCATGTTTGTCTTAAGCAAAAGGACACTTTCTCACAATGCCTTCACATGACTTCACATGGTACCAGAGACCTGCGTTTGCCTCTAGGAGGTTGCAGATGAAGACAATTGCAAACTCTCACAGTGGTTTATCAAATACAATGACCTGCGTGGTGACAGTCAATCTCTTATGAGCCCACGAGAGGGTGCTGTGACACTCAGCTGTGGCGGGGCTGGCACAGAGAACCAAATCCATTTCCCTGCCTGATGTCTGTGAGGAACAGATGCCCCCACTGTGAATGAGACCCTGCCACTGAGCTGTCCAGAGATGGCCATCCTCACGGAGGATGAGGATAAGGGACAATGCCTGAGGAGACCTCATCAGTCTCTTTTATCTTTTCATATTTTTGACAGTGGACAAATCACTGCCTAGGAGTCCCCAACTACCTTAGTCTCATCTGTGAATGGCCAAGAGGTTTTACAAAACACTTAAGATTTTGACCTTACAAATGCCCACAACAACTTACCATAGGGATTCAAATTAAGCAAAGATACTGTTCGTTGGAAGAGAGGTCCTGCCCACTGTTGTTTCTCACTTATATGCTCATCTTCCTTACCTCATGGTAACATAACCACCTTGATTCCTGCTTCTGTCTTCAGGAAGCCTGATGTGACTTGAAGGGCATTACCCTGACATCGTTCTTTCTTAGCAATAAGATGTGGACATTTCCCTAGTCCTACACACCCAAAGTTGAACCGGAATCAGGATTGAGGAGGCTGATGAGAGTTGAAGGTATTTTCCTGTGCACGGTGGTTTATTACCAATAAGGATGGGTCAGAGTCCTCGAAATTCCAGAACCTTATCATTAATGCTTCCTACTCGTGAAAGATGATGTACATTGGTCTTTCCCTGTATAGTGTGGTGACTCAGAGAAAAGTGCTTAGCCCTTTCGTCAGAATTCCACGACCCCTTTTGGGCTAGCTTCCATATTCATAAATGATGATGTTAGGGCTAAGAGGGTTCCTGTACACTGTTATTTCTTACAGATAAATGTATGGCATTTTTGTTACATTGCCAGAACCACTTAGTGCCGGGCTTGCCGGCCTCCTGGGAACGAACCCTAACGCTAGTCGGCCCGTGAGGGGCCCCTCCCACGGGGCCTGGCGCCACCACGCCTGGCTTTTGGGATCCCCGAGCCCCACCGCTGGATGCATCCTGCCGCGCCGCCTACACCCGGGCCGCTAGGAGCTCCGCCGGTCATTCAGGGAGGGAGAACGGGCAAGGCCCTCCGAGCCCCCGCCTACATTCGAAGGCTCCTGGAGCCAAAACCCTAGGGTCCATGGTCCCGCTCGCCAGTGCCCTGCCTCGTCCAGCCTCTCTGCACGCCATAGAGCTGGCGGATCAGGACTGCCGGCCTCCTGGGGGCTAACCCAAACCCTACGTCAGCCCCCGAGGAGCCCCTCCCAATGGGCCTGGTGCCGCCACACCGGGGCTTGGGGACCCCCGAGCCCTGGCGCTGGGCTAACCCTGCCGCCCCGCCGCCACCAGGGGCCGCTCGGGCGCCGCCGGTTGTTCAGGGCGGAAGAACTTGCTGAGCCCTTTGAGCCCCCGGTGACTTTCGAAAGCCCCCCACGCCAAAACACTTGGGCCCATGCTCCTGCTCAACAGCGCCCTCACCTAGGCCAGCCCCTCCGCACGTCGCATAGCCAGCGAACCAGGCCTGCCAGCCTCCTTTGGGCTAACGATAACCCTAGGTCGGCCCCCGAGGGACCCCTCCCAAGGGGACAGGCAGTGCCACGGCGGGTATTGGGGACCCCCGAGCCCCAGCTCCGGACTCACCCTGCCACCCCTCTGCAACCCTGGCCGCTTGGGCGCCGCCGGGCATTCAGGGCAGGAGAACAGGCAGGGCCCTCTGAGCCCCCAGCGACATTCAAAGGCCCCACACACCAAAACCTTAGGGCCCACGATCCCGCTCGCCAGCGCCCTCACCTCGGCCCGTCACTCCGCTCGCCGCACAGTGGGCGGATCGGGCCTGCCGACCTCCTTTGGGCTAACCATAACCGTAAGTCAGCCCAGAGGGAATTCTCCCAAGGGGCCTGGCGATGCCACGCCAGGGATTGGGGACCCCCGAGCCCCAGCTCTGGACTCATCCTGCCGCCCCGTTGTGATCCGGCCAGCTAGGGTCAACGTCCTCACAGGGTGGGAGAACAGGCAGGGCCCTCCGAGACCCTGGTGACTTTCGAAGGACCCCCGCGCCAAAAAGCTTGGGCCCACGCTCCCGCTCACCAGCGCATTCACATCGGCACGCCCCTCCGCTCGCTGCACAGCTGGCGGATCTGGCCTGCTGGCCTCCTGGGGGCTAACCTTAAAGCTAGGTAGGTCCCAGAGGGGCCCCTCCCAAGGGACCTGGCGGCGCCACGTCAGGGATTGGGGACATCCGAGCCCCACCGCAAGATGAACCGTGCGGCCCAGCCACCACCCAGGCCACTAGAGGCGCCACCGGTCATTCAGGGCGGGAGAACGGGCAGGGCCCTCCGAGCCCCCGGCTACATTCAAAGGCCACCAGTGCAAAAACTCTTGGGCCCACGCTCCCGCTCGCCAGCGCCTTCATCTAGGCCTGGCCCTCCACTCGCCGCACAGCTAGTGGATCGGGCCTGCCGGCCTCCTTTAGGCTAAACCTAATCCTGGGTCGACCCCCGATGGACCCCTCAAAAGGGTCCTGGTGCCACTACGCCGGGGATCAGGGACCCCAAGCCCCAGAGCCAGACTCACCCTGCCGCAATGCCACCACCCAGGCAGCTAGGGGCGCCACCGGTCATTCAGGGCGGGAGAATGGACAGGGCCCTGGAGAAACCGGCAACATTTGAAGCCTCCCATGCCAAAATGCAGGGGCCCATGCTCCCGCTCCCCAGAGCTTTTACCTCGGCCCGCGCACCTCTCACCGACCAGCCAGAGGATTGGGCTTGCCGGCTTCCTGGGTGCTAACTCTAACCCTAGGTCAGCCCAGGAGGAGCCCCCCCGCAAGGGGCCTGGCCCCACAACGCTGGGGATTGGGGATCCCCGAGCCACAGTGTGGGACTCACCCTGCTGCCCCACCGCCAACAGAGCCGCTAAGGGAGCCGCTGGTTATTCACGGCAGGAGAACGGGCAGGGCCCTTCGAGCAATGGCAACATTCGAAGGCCCAGGGCGCCAAAACACTGGGGACCACGCCCCGCTCTGCATTGCCCTCAACTCGGCCCGCACCTCCGCTCCTCGCAGAGCCGGCGACTCAGACCTGCCGGCCTCCTGGGCGCTAACCCTAACCCTAGGACGGCCCCTTAGGGTCCCTTCCTAAGGGGCCTGGCGCCACAACACCGGGGATTGGGGACCCCCAAGCCCCAGTGCCGGATGCACCCTACAGCCCCGCCCCACATGGGGCGCTAGGGGCGCCGCCATTCATTCAGGGTGGGAGAACTGGCAGGGCCCTCCGAACCCAGCCGACCTTCGAAGGCACCCCGAACCAAAATGCTTGGGCCCAGGCTCATGTTCACCAGCACCCTCACCTTGGCCCAACTCTCCCCTCTACGCACAGGCTGTGTATGGGGCCTGCCGGCCTCCTGGGGGCTAACACTAATTGTAGGTCGGCCCCCAAGGGGCCCTTCCCAAATGGCCTGGCCCCACAAGGCCGGGGATGGGGACCCCGAGCCCAAGTGCTTGACTCACCCTGCTGCCCTTCAGGCACCCGAGCCGCTAGGGGCCCACCGGTCAATCAGGGCAGGAGAACGGGCAGGCTCTCCAAGGGCCCCTGAATTTCGAAGGCCCCCCGCGCAAAAACGTAGGCTCCCATGCTCTTGCTCGCCAGCGCCCTCACCTCGGCCCACCCCTCCGCTTGATTCAGACCCGGTGGATAAGGCCTGTTGTGCTCTTGGGGGCTAACCGAAACCCTAGGTCTGCCTCGTGGGGCACATCCCAAGGGGACTGGCTCTGCAATGCTGGGGATTGGTGACTCAGAGCCCCAGAGCCGGACTCACCCTGCCACATTGTCTCCACCCCGGCGGCTAGGGGCACCTCCGGTCATTCAGGGCGAGAGAAGGGGCAGGGCCTTCCAAGTCCCCAGTGACCTTCAAAGGCTCCCCACGCCAAAACGCTGGTGCCCACGCTCCCGCTCCCCAGGGCCCTCACCTTGGCCTGCCCCTCCGCTCCCCGCACAGTGGGTGGATCGGGCCTGCTGGCCTGCTGGGGGCTAACCCTAACCCTAGGTCGGCCCCCCAGGGGCCCCTCCCAAGTGTCCTGGTGCTGCTAAGCTGGGGATCAGGGACCCCAAGCCCCAGAGCCAGACTCACCCTGCCGCAACGCCGCCACCCAGGCCGCTAGGGGCGCCGCCGGTCATTCAGGGCAGGAGAAGGGACAGGGCCCTGGAGAAACTGGCGACATTTGAAGCCTCCTGCAACAAAATGCGGGGGCCCATGCACCAGCTCGCCAGTGCCTTTACCTTGGCCCGCACACCTCTCACCACCCAGCCAGAGGATTGGGCCTGCCAGCCTGCTGGGTGCTAACTCTATCCCTAGGTCGGCCCAAGAGGAGCCCCTCCCAAGGGGCCTAGCCCCGCAATTCTGGGGAATGGGGATCCCCGAGCCGCAGCACGGGACTCACCCTGCCGCCCCACCGCCAAGGGAGCCGCTAGGGGCTTCGCTGGTTATTCAGGGCAGGAGAAAGGGCAGGGCCCTCCGAGCCATGGCAACATTCCAAGGCTCAGGGTGCCAAAACGCTGGTGCCCACGAT
Organism: Ursus arctos; assembly: GCF_023065955.2. Taxonomy (NCBI): domain Eukaryota; kingdom Metazoa; phylum Chordata; class Mammalia; order Carnivora; family Ursidae; genus Ursus; species Ursus arctos. The sequence continues at coordinate 773,994 of NW_026622986.1, forward strand.
CCCGCTCCCCAGCCCCTCACCTCGGACCGCACCTCCGCTCGCGGCAGAACTGGCGGATCGGGCCTGCCGGCCTCCTGGGCGCTAACCCTAACCCTTGGACGGCCCCTAAGGGTCCCTTCCTAAGGGGTCTGGCGCCGCAACGCCCGGGATTGGGAACCCCCAAGCCCCAGCGCTGGATGCACCCTGCCGCCCCACCCCACACGTGCCGCTAGGGGCGCCGCCATTCATTCAGGGTGGGAGAACGGGCAGGGCCCTTCGAACCCCCACCGACCTTCAAAGGTGCCCCGAACCAAAACGCTTGGGCCCAGGCTCATGCTCACCAGCACCCTCACCTCAGCCCAACTCTCCGCTCGATGCACAGGCGGTGAATTGGGCCTGCTGGCCTCCTGGGGGCTAACCCTAACTGTAGGTCAGCCCCGGAGGGGCCCTTCCCAAGTGGCCTGGCACGACAACGCCGGGAATGGGGACCCCAACCCATTTGCCGGAGTCACCCTGCTGCCCTTCAGGCACCGGAGCCTCTAGGGGCCCCACCGGTCATTCAGAGCGGGAGAACGGGCACGTCCCTCAGCCCCCACCGACCTTCGAAGGCCCCCCACACTAAAACGCTTAGGCTCATGCTCAGTCTCGCCAGCGCCCTCACCTCGGCCCAACCCTCTGAGAGCCTCACAGCCACTGATCGGGTCCACCGGCCTCCTGGGGGCTAACCGTAACCTTAGATCGACCCCCGAGGGGCCCCTCACAAGGGGCCTGGCGCCACAATGCCAGGGATTGGGGACCCCGGAGCCTTCAGCGCTGGACTCACCCTGCCACCCAGCCGCCACCCGGGGGCTTGGGGTGCTGCCGTTCATTCAGGTGGGAGAACGGGCAGGGCCCTCCGAGACACGGCGACCTTCAAAGGCCCCCCGCACCATAACACCCGGGCCCTCGCTCCCGCTCACCAGTGCACTCACCTCGGTCCGCCACTCCAGTCTCCACACAGCTGGTGAATAGGGCCTGCCAGCATCCTAGGGGCTAAACCTAACCCTAGGTCAGCGTCCGAAGGGCCCCTCCCAAGGGGCCTGGCGCCGCAAGGCGGTGGACTGGGACCCCCGAGCCCTATGCCCCGACTCACATGCCGTCCCGCCGCCACCTGGGCTGCTAGAGGCACCGCCGGTCATTCAGGGAGGAGAATGGGCAGGGCCCGCCGCGTCCCAGGAGACATTTGTACGCCCCCAGTGCCAAAACGCTTGGGCCCACGCTCTTGCTCGCCAGTGCCCTCACCTCGGCCCTCCCCTCCACTCCACGCACAGCAAGAAGAGACTGCCTGCCGGCATCCTGGGTGCTAACCCTAACCCTAGGTCAGCCACCCAGGGGCCCCTCCCAAGGGTCCTGGTGCCGCTTCAGCAGGGATCAGGAACCTCAAGCCCCAGAGCCACAATTACCCTACCGCAACGCTGCCACCCGGGCTGCTAGGGGCACTGCCGTTAATTCAGGGCGAGGGAAGGGGCAGGGCCTTCCGAGCCCCCGGTGGCCTTCAAAGGATCCCCGTGCCAAAATGCTTAGGCTCATGCTCAGGTTTGCCAGCGCCATCACCTCGGCCCAACCCACCGCATGCTGCACAGCTGCTGATCGGGTCCACCGGCCTCCTGGGGGCTAACCGTAACCCTAGATCGACCCCGAGCGTCCTCTCCCAAGGGGCCTGGTGCCGCAATGCCGGGGATTGGGGACCCCAAGCCTCAGCACTGGACTCACCCTGCCGCCCAGCCACCACCCGGGGGCTTGGGGTGCTGCCTTTCATTCAGGGCGGGAGAACTGGCAGGGTGCTCCGAGACATGGCGACCTTCAAAGGCCCACCGCGCCAAAATGCCCAGGCCCATGCTCCCACTCTCCAGCGCCCTCACCTCGGACCGCTGCTCCGCACACCGCACAGCCAGCCAATCCGGGCTGCCAGCCTCCTGGGGGCTAACCTTAACCCTAGGTCGGCCGCGAGTGGCCCCTCCCAAGGGGCCTAGTTCTGCAAGCCAGGTAATGTGGACCCCCGAGCCGCAGTGCCGGACTCACCCTGCCGCCTTGCCACACCCGGGCCGCTAAGGGCGCCGCCGGTTATTCATGGCGAAAGAAGGGGCAGGGCTTTCCGAGCCCCCGGAGACATTCGAAGGCGCCCCGCGCCAAAACGCTTGGCCCTACCCTCCAGCTCGCCAGTGCCCTCACCTCGGACCGCTGCTCCACAGACCGCACAGCCAGCCAATCGGGCCTGCCGGCCTCCTGGGGGCTAACCCTAAGGCTAGGTGTGCCCCCGAGGGGCCCATACCAAGGGGCCTGGCGCTGCAACGCCAGGGATTGGGGAACCCCAAGCCGCAGTGCGGGACTCCCGCCATTGTCCCACCAACAATGGAGCCGCTAGGGGCGCCACTGGTTATTCAGCCAGGAGAAGGGGCAGGGCCCTCCAAGCCATGGCAACATTCAAAGGCCCAGGGCGCCAAAACGCTGGTGCCCACGCTCCCGCTCCCCAGCGCCCTCACCTTGGCCCGCCCCTCCACTCACCGGACAGTGGGTGGATCAGGCCTGCCGGCCTCCTGAGGGTTAACCCTAACCCTACATCAGCCCCCCAGGGGCCCCTCCCAAGTGGCCTGGTGACGCAACGCTGGGGATGGGGACCCCGAGCCCAAGTGCCGGACTCACCCTGCTGCCCTTCAGCCACCTGAGCCTTAGGTGCCCCGCTGGTCATTCAGAGTGGGAGAACGGGCAGGTCCCTCCGAGCCCCCACCAACCTTTGAAGGCCCCCCACGCTAAAACGCTTGGGCTCATGCTCAGTCTCGCCAGGGCCCTCACCTCGGCCAAACCCTCCAGGTGCCAAACAGGCGCTGAACGGGTCTACTGGCCTCCTGGGGGCTAACCATAACACTAGATCGACCCTGAGTGGCCTCTCCCAAGGGGCCTGGTGCCACAACGCCGGGGATTGGGGATCCCGAGCCTCAGCACCTGACTCACCCTGCTGCCCAGCCACCACCCGGGGGCTTCGGGTGCTGCCATTCATTCAGGGTGTGAGAAGGGGCAGGGCCTTCCGAGATATGGTGACCTTCGAAGGCCCCCCATGCCAAAACGCCCAGGCCCACCCTTCCACTCACCGGCGCCCTCACCTTGGTCCGCCACTCCGCTCTCCACACAGCTGAAGAATAGGGCCCGCCGGCCTCCTAGGGGCTAAACCTAACCCTAGGTTGGCCCCCGAGGGGCCCCTTCCAAGGTGCCTGGCGCCACAAGTCTGGGATTGGGGACCCCCAAGCCCCAGCACCTGATGCAACTTGCCGCCCCACCCCACCCGGACTGCTAGGGGCGCCGATGTTCATTCAGGGTGGGAGAAAGGGCAGGGCCCTCCGAACCCTCGCGAACCTACGAAGCCGCCCCAAACCAAAACGCTTGGGCCCAGGCTCATGTTCACCAGCACCCTCACCTCGGCCCAACTCTCCGCTCGATGCACAGGCGGTGTTTCAGGCCGGCCAGGATCCTGGGGACTAACCCTAACTGTAGGTTGGCCACCGAGAGGCACTTCCCAAGTGCCCTGCGCCACAACGCTGGGGATGGGGACTCTGAGCCCAAGTGCTGGACTCACCCTGCTGCCCTTCAGGCACTGGAGCCACGAGGGGCCCCACCGGTCATTCAGGGCGGGAGAAGGGGCGGGGCCCTCCGAGCCCCCGGCGACTTTCGAAGGCCCCCCGCGCCAAAACGCTTGGGCCCACACTCCGGATCACCAGCACCCTAACCTCAGCCCACCACTCTGCTCCCCGCACAGCCAGCAGATCCGGCCTGCCGGTCTCCTTTGGGCTAACCATAACCGTACCTCAGCCGAGAGGGACCCCTCCCAAGGGGCCTGGCAATGCCACGCCAGGGATTGGGGATCCCTGAGCCCCAGCTCCGGGTTCACCCTACCACTCCGCAGCCACCTGGGCTGCTAGGGCACTGCCTGTCATTCAGGGCGGGAGAACTTGCTGGGCCCTCTAAGCCCCTGGTGACCTTCGAAGGCACCCCGCGCCAAAACGCTTGTGCTCACCTTCCCACTCGCCAGCGCCCTCAACTCAGCGAGCCCCTCCACACACCGCATAGCCGGCGGATCAGGCCCATCTGTCTCCTGGGGGTTAAACCAAACCCTACGTCAGCCCCGAGGGGCCCCTCCCAAGGGGCTTGGCGCTGCCACGCCAGGGCTTGGGATCTCCCGAGCCCTAGCTCCAGACTCACCCTGCCATCCCGCCGCAAACCGGGCCGCAGGGGCGCCGCCGGTCATTCAGGGCGGGAGAACAGGCAGGGCCTTCCGAGCCCCCGCTGACCTTTGAAGGCCCCCCGCGCAAAAACGTTGGCCCCATGCTCCTGCTCGCCAGCACCTTCATATCGGCCCACTCCCCGCTTGATTCAGAGCCTGTGGATAGGGCCTGCCAGGATCCTGGGGGCTAACCAAAACCCTAGGTCGAGCCCGAGGGGCATATCCCAAGGGGCCTGGCTCTGCAACGCTGGGGATTGGTGACGCAGAGCCCCAGAGCCGGACTCACCCTGACGCACTGTCGGCACCTGGGCCGCTGGCGGCACCGCCAGTCATTCAGGGTGACAGAACCGGCAGGGTTCTCCGAGCCCCCGCCGACCTTTGAAGGCCCCCCACGCTAAAACACTTGGGCTCATGCTCAGTCTCGCCAGCGCCCTCACTTCGGCCCAACCCTCCGCGTGCTGCACTGCCGCTGATCGCGTCCACCGGCCTTCTGGGGGCTAACCGTAACCCTAGATTGACCCCCGAGGGGCCCCTTCCAAGGGGCCTGGCTCCGCAATGCCGGGGATTGTGGACCCCCGAGCTTCAGCACTGGACTCACCCTGCCACCCAGCTGCCACCCGGGGGCTTGGGGTGCTGCCGTTATTCAGAGCGTGAGAACGGGCAGGGCCCTCAGAGACACGGCAACCTTCGAAGGCCCCCCGCGCCAAAACGCCCGGACCCACACTCCCGCTCACCAGCGCCCTAACCTCGGTCCCTCACTCCAGTCTCCACACACCTGGGGAATAGGGCCTGCCGGCCTCCTAGGGGCTAAACCTAACCCTAGGTTGGCCCCCGAGGGGCCCCTCCCAAGGGGCCGGGCGCCACAACACCGGGGATTGGGGATACCCCAGCCGCAGTGCCTGACTCAACCTGCCGCCCCGCCGCCACCTGGGCTGCTAGGGGCGCTGCTGGTCACTCAGGGAGGAGAATGGGCAGGGCCCGTCGAGTCCCCGGAAACATTCGAAGTCCCCCGGCGCCAAAACGCTTGAGACCACACTCCCGCTCCACAGAGACCTCACCTCGACCCACCCCTCAATTCGCCGCACAGCTGGCGGATTGAGCCTGCTGGCGCCCTGGGGGCTAAGCCTAACCCTAGGTCATCCCCCGAGGGGCCCCTCCCAAGGGGCCTGGCGCCGCAACGCGGTGGATTGGGGACCCCTGAGCCCCACCGCCAGACTCACCTGCCACCCCGCCACCACCCGGGCCGCTAGGGCACTGCTGGGCATTCAGGGCGGGAGAACGGACAGGGCCCTGGAGAAACCAGTGAAATTTGAAGCCTCACACAACAAAATGCAGGGGCCCATGCTCCCGCTCCACAGGGCCTTTACCTCTGCCCACCCACCTCTCGCCGCCCAGCCAGAGGATTGGGCCTGCCAGCCTCCTGGGGGCTAACTCTAACCTTATGTCGGCCCAGGAGGAGCCCCTCCCAGGCACCAGGCACAGCAACGCTGGGGATTGGGGATCCCCAAGCCAAAGGGCAGGACTCACCCTGCCGCCCCACTGCAAACAGAGCCGCTAGCGGCACCGGTGGTTATTCAGGGCAGGAGAAGGGGCAGGGCCCTCCGATCCATGGCAACATTTGAAGGCCCAGGGCACCAAAACGATGGGGACCACGCTCCCGCTCGGCATCGCCCTCAAACCGGCCCACACTTCCACTCTTCGCAAAGCCTGCGACTTGGGCCTGCCAGCCTCCTGGGCGCTAACCCTAACCCTAGGACGGCCCCTGAGGGTCCCTTCCTAAGGGGCCTGGTGCCACAACGCAGGGGATTGGGGACCCCCAAGCCCCAGTGCCAGATGCACGCTGCTGCCCCGCCCCACACAGGCGGCTAGGGGCGTCGCCATTCATTCAGGGTGGGAGAACTGGAGAGCCCTCCGAACCCCCGCCAACCTACCAAGGCGCCCAGAACCAAAACCCTTGAGCCCAGGCTCATGTTCACCAGTACCCTCACCTCGGCCGAACTCTCCGCTCGACGCACAGGTGGTGTATCGGGCCTGCCAGCCTCCTGGGAGCTAACCGTAACCATAGGTCAGCCCCCGAGGGGCCCTTCCCAAGGGGCCTGGCATCGCAACGCTGGGGATTGGGGACCCCCAAGCCCCAGTGCCGGATGCACGCTGCCGCTCCACCCCACAGGGGCCGCTAGGGGCGCCGCCATTCATTCAGGGTGGGAGAACTGGCAGGGCCCTCCGAACCCCACCGACCTTCAAAGGCGCCCCGAACCAAAACGCTTGGGCCCAGGCTCATGTTCACCAGCACCCTTACATTAGCCCAACTATCCCCTCTACGCACAGGTGGTGTATCTGGCCTGCCGACCTCCTGGGGGTTAACCCTAACTGTAGGTCGGCCACTGAGGGGCCCTTCCCAAGTGGCCTGGACCCACAAGGCCGGGGATGGGGACCCCGTGCCCAAGTGCCTGACTCACCCTGCTGCCCTTCAGCCACCCAAGCCGCTAGGGGACCACCGGTCAATCAGGACAGGAGAACGGGCAGCGACCTCCGAGCCCCCGCTGACCTTCGAAGGCCCCCCGCGCAAAAACGTGGGCTCCCATGCTTCTGCTCCCAGCGCCCTCACCTCGGCCCGCCCCTCCGCTTGATTCAGAGCCGGTGGATAGGGCCTGCCAGGCTCCTGGGGGCTAACCAAAACCCTAGGTCAGCCCCGTGGGGCACATCCCAAGGGGCCTGGCTCTGCAACGCTGGGGATTGGTGACTCAGAGCCCCAGAGCCGGACTCACCCTGCTGCACTGTCGCCTCCCGGGCCGCTAGGGGTGCCGCCGGTCATTCAGGGCGAGAGAAGGGGCAGGGCCTTCCGAGTCCCCGGTGACCTTCAAAGGTTCCCCGCGCCAAAATGCTGGTGCCCATGCTCCTGCTCCCCAGCGCCCTCACCATGGCCCGCCCCTCCACTACATGCACAGCGGGGGATCGGGCCTGCCTGCCTCCTGGGGGCTAACCCTAACCCTAGGTCGGCCCCCCAAGGACCCCTCCCAAGGGTCCTGGTGCCCCTACGCCGGGGATTGGGGACCCCAAGCCCCAGAGCCAGACTCACCCTTCCGCAACACCTCCACCCGGGCCGCTAGGGGCGCCGTCGGTCATTCAGGGTGGGAGAAGGGCCAGGGCCCTGGAGAAACCGGCGACATTTGAAGCCTCCCGCGCTAAAATGCAGGGGCCCATGCTCCCGCTCACCAGAGCCTTTACCTCAGCCCGCACACCTCTCGCCGCCCAGCCATAGGATTGGGCTTGCCAGCCTCCTGGGTGCTAACTCTAACCCTAGGTCGGCCCACGAGGAGCCCCTCCCAATGGGCCTGGCCCCGCAACGCTGGGGATTGGTGATCCCGGAGCCGCAGAGCGGGACACCCCTGCCTCCCCACTGACAACGGAGCCTTTAAGGGCGCCGCTGGTTTTTCAGGGCAGGAGAATGGGCAGGGCCCTTCGAGCCATGGCAACATTCGAAGGCCCAGGGCCTGCCGGCCTCCTGGGTGATAACACTAACCCTAGGTCGGCCCATGAGGAGCCCCTCCCAAGGGGCATGTCGCCGCAACACCGGGGATTGAGGACCCCGACCCTCAGCACTGGACTCACCCTGCCGCCCAGCCACCACCCGGGGGCTTGGGGTGCTGCCATTCATTCAGGGTGGGAGAACGGGCAGGGTGCTCCGAGACACGGCGACCTTCAAAGGCCCACCGTGCCAAAATGCCCGGGCCCACGCTCCCGCTCGCCAGCGCCCTCACCTCGGACCGCTGCTCCGCACACCGCACAGCCAGCTGATCGGGCCTGCCAGCCTCCTGGGGACTAACCCTAACCCTTGGTCGGCCCCCGAGGGCCCCCTCCGAAGGGGCCTGGTGCTGCAACGCTGTGGATTGGGGACCCCCGAGCCCCAGTGCCGGACTCACCCTGCTGCCCCTATGCCACCCGGGCCTTGAGTGGCGCCTCCACTCATTCAGGGAAGGAGAACAGGCAGGGCCCTCCAAACCCCTGGCGATTTTCGATGGCCCCCCCACGTCAAAACGCTTGGGCCCAAGCTCCCTCTCGCCAGTGCCCTCAACTCGGTCCAAAGCTCCGCACACCGCACAGCCAGTGGATCTGGCCTGCCGTCCTCCTGGGGGCTAACCCTAACCCTAGGTCGGCCCCGAGTGGACCCTCCCAGGTGGCCTGGCGCCTCAACGCCACGGATTTCGAACCCCTGAGCTCCAGTGCCACACTCACCCTGCCGCCCCGCCACACCCGGGCCGCTAGGGGCGCCGATGTTCATTCGGGGTGCGAGAACAGGCAGGGCCCTCCGAACCCCCGCCGACCTAACAAGGCGCACTGAACCAAAACACTTGGCCCCAGGCTCATGTTCACCAGCACCCTCACCTCGGCCCAACTCTCCGCTCGACGCACAGGTGGTGTAAAGGGCCTGCTGGCCTCCTGGCGGCTAATCCTAACTGTAGGTCAGCCCCCCGACGGGCCCTTCCCAAGTGGCCTGGCGCCGCAACGCCAGGGATGCGGACCCCGAACCCAAGTGCTGGACTCACCCTGCTGCCCTTCAGCCACCCGAGCCGCCAGGGGCCCCGGCGGTCATTCAGAGCGGGAGAACGGGCAGGTCCCTTCCGAGCCCCCGACGACCTTCGAAGGCCCCCCTCACTAAAACTCTTTTGCTCATGCTCAGTCTTGCCAGTGCCCTCACCTCGTCCCAAACCTCCGCGTGCCACACAGCCGCTGATCGGGTCCACCGGCCTCCTGGGGATAACCATAACCCTACATCGATCCCCAAGGCTCCCCTCCCAAGGGGCTTGGCGCCGCAACGCCGGGAATTGGGGACCCCGAACCTCAGCACCTGACTCACCCTGCCGCCCAGCCGCCACCCGGGGGCTTGGGGTGTTGCCGTTCATTCAGGTCGGGCGAACAGGCAGGGCCCTCGGAGACACAGCGACCTTCGAAGACCCACCGCGCAAAAACGCCCAGGCCCACCCTCCCACTCACCAGCGCCTTCACCTCAGTCCGCCACGCCACTCTCCACACAGCTGGCGAATAGGGCCTGCCGGCCTCCTGGGGGCTAAACCTAACCCTAGGTTGCCCCAGAGGGGCCTCTCCCAAGGGGCCTGACGCCGCATCGCCGGGGTTTGGGGACCCCCAAGCCCCAGCGCCGGATGCACCCTGACACCCCTCCCCACCCGGGCCGCTAGGGGCGCCGTCAGTCATTCAGGGCGGGAGAAGGGACAGGGCCCTGGAGAAACCAGCAACATTTGAAGCCTCCCGCGCCAAAAGGCAGGGGCCCACGCTCCCGCTCGCAAGAGCTTTCACCTCGGCCCGCGCACCTCTCGCCGCCCAGCCAGAGGATTGGGCCTGCCGGCCTCCTGGGTGCTAACTCTTACCCTAGGTCGGCCCACGAGGAGCCCCTCAAAGGGGCCTGGTGCTGCAACACCGGGGATTGGGGACCCCGAGCCTCAGCACTGGACTCACCCTGCCGCCCAGCCACCACCCGGGGGCTTGGGGTGCTGCTGTTCATTCAGGGTGGGAGAACGGGCACGGCGCTCCGAGACACGGCGACCTTCGAAGGCCCCCCGTGCAAAAACACCCAGGCCCACCCTCCCACTCACCAGCGCCCTCACCTCGGTCCGCCACACCACTCTCCACACAGCTGGGGAATAGGGCCTGCCGGCGACCTGGGGGCTAAACCTAACCCTAGGTTGCCCCAGAGGGGCCTCTTCCAAGGGCCTGGCGCCGCAACGCCGGGGATTGGGGACCCCCAAGCCCCAGCGCCGGATGCACCCTGTCGCCCCTCCCCACCCGGGCCTCTAGGGGCGCCGCCGTTCATTCAGGGTGGGAGAACGGGCAGGGCCCTCCAAACCCCCGCCTAAGTTCGAAGGCGCCCCGAATCAAAACGCTTGGGCACAGGCTCATGTTCACCAGCACCCTCAACTTGGCCCGCACCTCCGCTCCTCGCACAGCTGGCGACTCGGTCCTGCCGGCCTCCTGGGCACTAACCCTAACCCTAGGACGGCCCCTGAGGGTCCCTTCCTAAGGGGCCTGGAGCCAAAACGCCGGGGATTGGAGACCCCCAAGCACCAGGGCCAGATACACCCTGCCGCCCCGCCCCACGCGGGCCGCTAGGGGCGCCGCCATTCATTCAGGGTGGGAGAACTGGCAGGGCCCTTCGAACCTCCGCCGACCTTCGAAGGTGCCCCGAACCAAAACGCTTGGGCCCAGGCTCATGTTCACCAGCACACTCACCTCGGCCCAACTCTCCGCTCGATGCACAGGTGGTGTATCGGGCCTGTGGGGCTCCTGGGGGCTAACCCTAACCATAGGTCGGCCCCCGAGGGGCCCTTCCCAAGGGGCCTGGCGTCGCAACGCTGGGGATGGGGACCCCGTGCCCAAGTGCCGGACTCACCCTGCTGCCCTTCAGCCACCCAAGCCGCTAGGGGACCACCGGTCAATCAGGACAGGAGAACGGGCAGCGACCTCCGAGCCCCCGCTGACCTTCGAAGGCCCCCCGCGCAAAAACGTGGGCTCCCATGCTTCTGCTCCCAGTGCCCTCACCTCGGCCCGCCCCTCCGCTTGATTCAGAGCCGGTGGATAGGGCCTGCCAGGCTCCTGGGGGCTAACCAAAACCCTAGGTCAGCCCCGTGGGGCACATCCCAAGGGGCCTGGCTCTGCAACGCTGGGGATTGGTGACTCAGAGCCCCAGAGCCGGACTCACCCTGCTGCACTGTCGCCTCCCGGGCCGCTAGGGGTGCCGCCGGTCATTCAGGGCGAGAGAAGGGGCAGGGCCTTCCGAGTCCCAGGTGACCTTCAAAGGCTCCCCGCGCCAAAATGCTGGTGCCCATGCTCCTGCTCCCCAGCGCCCTCACCTTGGCCCGCCCCTCCACTACATGCACAGCGGGGGATCGGGCCTGCCTGCCTCCTGGGGGCTAACCCTAACCCTAGGTCGGCCCCCCAAGGACCCCTCCCAAGGGTCCTGGTGCCCCTACGCCGGGGATTGGGGACCCCAAGCCCCAGAGCCAGACTCACCCTTCCGCAACACCTCCACCCGGGCCGCTAGGGGCGCCGTCGGTCATTCAGGGTGGGAGAAGGGCCAGGGCCCTGGAGAAACCGGCGACATTTGAAGCCTCCCGCGCTAAAATGCAGGGGCCCATGCTCCCGCTCACCAGAGCCTTTACCTCAGCCCGCACACCTCTCGCCGCCCAGCCATAGGATTGGGCTTGCCAGCCTCCTGGGTGCTAACTCTAACCCTAGGTCGGCCCACGAGGAGCCCCTCCCAATGGGCCTGGCCCCGCAACGCTGGGGATTGGTGATCCCGGAGCCGCAGAGCGGGACACCCCTGCCTCCCCACTGACAACGGAGCCTTTAAGGGCGCCGCTGGTTTTTCAGGGCAGGAGAATGGGCAGGGCCCTTCGAGCCATGGCAACATTCGAAGGCCCAGGGCCTGCCGGCCTCCTGGGTGATAACACTAACCCTAGGTCGGCCCATGAGGAGCCCCTCCCAAGGGGCATGGCGCCGCAACACCGGGGATTGAGGACCCCGACCCTCAGCACTGGACTCACCCTGCCGCCCAGCCACCACCCGGGGGCTTGGGGTGCTGCCATTCATTCAGGGTGGGAGAACGGGCAGGGTGCTCCGAGACACGGCGACCTTCAAAGGCCCACCGTGCCAAAATGCCCGGGCCCACGCTCCCGCTCGCCAGCGCCCTCACCTCGGACCGCTGCTCCGCACACCGCACAGCCAGCTGATCGGGCCTGCCAGCCTCCTGGGGACTAACCCTAACCCTTGGTCGGCCCCCGAGGGCCCCCTCCGAAGGGGCCTGGTGCTGCAACGCTGTGGATTGGGGACCCCCGAGCCCCAGTGCCGGACTCACCCTGCTGCCCCTATGCCACCCGGGCCTTGAGTGGCGCCTCCACTCATTCAGGGAAGGAGAACAGGCAGGGCCCTCCAAACCCCTGGCGATTTTCGATGGCCCCCCACGTCAAAACGCTTGGGCCCAAGCTCCCTCTCGCCAGTGCCCTCAACTCGGTCCAAAGCTCCGCACACCGCACAGCCAGTGGATCTGGCCTGCCGTCCTCCTGGGGGCTAACCCTAACCCTAGGTCGGCCCCGAGTGGACCCTCCCAGGTGGCCTGGCGCCTCAACGCCACGGATTTCGAACCCCTGAGCTCCAGTGCCACACTCACCCTGCCGCCCCGCCACACCCGGGCCGCTAGGGGCGCCGATGTTCATTCGGGGTGCGAGAACAGGCAGGGCCCTCCGAACCCCCGCCGACCTAACAAGGCGCACTGAACCAAAACACTTGGCCCCAGGCTCATGTTCACCAGCACCCTCACCTCGGCCCAACTCTCCGCTCGACGCACAGGTGGTGTAAAGGGCCTGCTGGCCTCCTGGGGGCTAATCCTAACTGTAGGTCAGCCCCCCGACGGGCCCTTCCCAAGTGGCCTGGCGCCGCAACGCCAGGGATGCGGACCCCGAACCCAAGTGCTGGACTCACCCTGCTGCCCTTCAGCCACCCGAGCCGCCAGGGGCCCCGGCGGTCATTCAGAGCGGGAGAACGGGCAGGTCCCTTCCGAGCCCCCGACGACCTTCGAAGGCCCCCCTCACTAAAACTCTTTTGCTCATGCTCAGTCTTGCCAGTGCCCTCACCTCGTCCCAAACCTCCGCGTGCCACACAGCCGCTGATCGGGTCCACCGGCCTCCTGGGGATAACCATAACCCTATATCGATCCCCAAGGCTCCCCTCCCAAGGGGCTTGGCGCCGCAACGCCGGGAATTGGGGACCCCGAACCTCAGCACCTGACTCACCCTGCCGCCCAGCCGCCACCTGGGGGCTTGGGGTGTTGCCGTTCATTCAGGTCGGGAGAACAGGCAGGGCCCTCGGAGACACAGCGACCTTCGAAGACCCACCGCGCAAAAACGCCCAGGCCCACCCTCCCACTCACCAGCGCCTTCACCTCGGTCCACCACGCCACTCTCCACACAGCTGGCGAATAGGGCCTGCCGGCCTCCTGGGGGCTAAACCTAACCCTAGGTTGCCCCAGAGGGGCCTCTCCCAAGGGGCTTGGCGCCGCATCGCCGGGGTTTGGGGACCCCCAAGCCCCAGCGCCGGATGCACCCTGACACCCCTCCCCACCCGGGCCGCTAGGGGCGCCGTCGGTCATTCAGGGCGGGAGAAGGGACAGGGCCCTGGAGAAACCAGCAACATTTGAAGCCTCCCGCGCCAAAAGGCAGGGGCCCACGCTCCCGCTCGCAAGAGCTTTCACCTCGGCCCGCGCACCTCTCGCCGCCCAGCCAGAGGATTGGGCCTGCCGGCCTCCTGGGTGCTAACTCTTACCCTAGGTCGGCCCACGAGGAGCCCCTCAAAGGGGCCTGGCGCTGCAACACCGGGGATTGGGGACCCCGAGCCTCAGCACTGGACTCACCCTGCCGCCCAGCCACCACCCGGGGGCTTGGGGTGCTGCTGTTCATTCAGGGTGGGAGAACGGGCATGGCGCTCCGAGACACGGCGACCTTCGAAGGCCCCCCTTGCAAAAACACCCAGGCCCACCCTCCCACTCACCAGCGCCCTCACCTCGGTCCGCCACACCACTCTCCACACAGCTGGGGAATAGGGCCTGCCGGCGGCCTGGGGGCTAAACCTAACCCTAGGTTGCCCCAGAGGGGCCTCTCCCAAGGGGCCTGGCGCTGCAACGCCCGGGATTGGGGACTCCCAAGCCCCAGCGCCGGATGCACCCTGTCGCCCCTCCCCACGCGGCCCGCTAGGGGCGCCGCTGGTCATTCAGGGCGAAAGTAGGGGCAGGGTCTGTCGAGCCCCCACTGACCTTCGAAGGCCCCCCGCGCAAAAACGTGGGCTCCCACGCTCACGCTCCCAGCGCCCTTACCTTGGCCCGCCCCTCCGCTCCATGCACAGCAGGAAGTTCGGGCCTGCGGGGCTCCTGGGGGCTAACCCTAACCCTAGGTCCGCCCCCCAGGGGCACCTCCCAAGGGTCCTGGTGCTGCAACGTTTGGGATTGGGGACCCCCAAGCCCCAGCCAGGACTCACTTTGCCAACCCGCCGCCACCCGGGCTGCTAGGGGCGCTGCCGGACATTCAGGGTGGGAGAACGGCAGGGCCCTCCGAGCCCCTAGAGACCTTCAAAGGCCCCCCGCGCCAAAATGCTTGGGCCCTCACTCCAGCTCGCTGGCGCCTTCACCTCGGCCCGGTCCTCCGCTGCCACACAGCTGGAGGATCATGCCTGCTGGACTCCTAGTTGCTATCACTAACCCTAGGACGGCCCCAGAGGGGCCCCTCACAAGGGGCCTTGCGCTACATCACACGGCATTGGGGACCCCCAAAAAGCAGTGCCAGACTCACACTGCCACCCTGCCACCACCCGGGCCGCTAGGGGCGCCACTGGTCATTCACGGCGGGAGAACCAGCAGGACCCTCCGAGCCTCTAGCGACGTTAAAAGGCCCAATGCGCCAAAACGCTGGATACCATACTCCTGCTCGCCAGCACCCTCACCTCGGCCCACTCCTCCGCTCGCCGCACAGCCAGCGCATTGGTCCTGCTGGCCTACTGGGGTCTAACCCTAACCCTAAACCCTAACGCCTAACCTTAAACCCTAAACCTTAACCCCTAATCCTAACCCTAACCCTAACCCCTAACCCTTACCCTAACCCTAACCTAAACCTAAACCTAACCCTAACCCGTACCCTAACCCGTACTCTAACCCTAACTCTAACCTGTACCCTAACCCTAACCTGTACCCTAACCCTAACCGTAACCCTAACACGTACTCTAACCCGAACCCTAACCCGTACCCTAAACTTAACCATAATCTGTACCCTAACCCGTAACTTAAACCATACCCTAAACCTAACCATAACCCTAAAACGTACCCTTACCCGAACCCTAACCTTAACCCTAAACCCTGACCTTAACACATACCCTAACTCGTACCATAACCCATAACCTAACCCTACCCGTACCCTAACCCTAACCCGTACCCTAACTGTAACCCTAAACCCTAAACCGTAACACATACCCTAACCCTAACCAGTACCTTTACCTTAACCTTAACCCATACGCTAACCCGTACCATAACCCATACCCTAAGCCGTGCCCTATCCCTAACCCGGACCCTAACCCATACCTAACCCTAATCTGTAACCTAACCCGTACCCTAACCCATACCCTAACCCTAAACTGTACCCTATACCTATCCCTAACCGTTCCCTAACCCATACCCTAACCCTAAACCTAAACCGTAACCTAACCTGTACCATACACCTAAACTGTACCCTAAACCTAACCCGTACCCTAACCCTAACCTATACCCTAAACCGTACCCAAATCGGTATGCCAACACTTACCCTAAACCGTACCCTAACCCGTACCCTAAACCGTACCCTAATGCGCACCCTAACCTGTACCCTAACCCTAACCTGAACCCTAAACCTAACCTGTACTCCAACCCTAACCCTAACCCTAACCCTAAACCGAAACCCTAAACCCTAAACCGTACCCTAAACCCTAATCTGTACCCTAACCCATAACCTCCAACCTGTAAAACCTAAACCCAACCCTAACCTGTACCCTCTCCTTACCCTATCCCTAACCCCTCCCCTCACCCATACCCTAACCGTAACCCATACCCTAACCTTAACCCGTACCCTAATCCGTACCCTAACCCCGGGGATTGGGTACACCTGAGCCCCACCACGGGACTCAGCCTGCTACCCCTCAGGAAACCATGCCCCTTAGGGCGCCACAGAGCATCCCCTGCAGGAGAACTGGTAGGGCCCCCGTGAGCCCCCAGCGATCCTCGGCGACCCCCTACACCCCAACCCTGAGGCCCACGCTCATCCCGCCCCACGCCTTCCCTTCAGCTTGCCACTGAGCTCGTCGCAGAGCCGGCAGATCAGGCCTGCCCGGTTCCTGGGACTAGACCTGACCCTAGGTCAGCTGGGTAGGGCCCCTCCCCTGGGGCCCGGTGCTGCAGCCCCAGGGACTGGGGACACCTGAGCCCTACTGCAGGACAAAGTCTGCCAGCCTGCAGGACACCGGGCCCCTTTGGAGGCTGTAGAGCATTCAGGGTGGGAGAACCAGGAGGGCCCCCAGAGCCACCGGCGAACTTCGGCGATCCCTAAACCCAACCTTGAAGCCCATTCTCACCCCACCCCGCACCCTCACCTCAGCCTGCGGCGGAGCTCGCCACATAGTGGGCAGATCTGGCCTGCGGGGTTCCTGGGCCCCAACCCTAACCCTAGTTCATCTGTGGAAGGGCCCATCCCCAGGAGCCTGGAGCCGCAGCCGCGGGGATTTGGGACACCTGAGCCCCACAGCCGGACTCAGTCTGCCACCCTGCAGGAAACAGTGTGCCTTGGGAGGCCATAGAGCATTCAGGGCGGGAGAACCAGGAGGGCCCTTCTGAACCACCAGCGAACTTCGTCGGCCACCCGCACCCCAACCCTGAGGGCCACGCTCACCCTTCCCACACCCTCACCTCAGCCTGTGTAGCTCGCCATACAGCCAGCAGATCAGGACTGAGGGGCTCCTGGGGCCTAACGGTAGCCCTAGGCTGGCCACGGGTTTGGGGGTCTCCCCAGGAGCCTTACACCGCAGCCCCGGGGAATTGGGATATCTGTGACCCACCGCAGGACTCAGCTTGCCACCTGACAGGAAACCGTGCCCCTTGGGGCTCTACGGAGCCTACAGGGCATGAGAACTTGGGGAGGACCCCGGAGCCCATCCCTACATTTGGCAGGCCCCTGTTCCCCAACCCTGAGGCCCATTCTCACCATCCCCCATGGCCTCCTCTCACCCGTCCACAGAGCTCGCCACACAGCCTGCAGATTGTCCCTGCCGGGCTCCTGGACCCTAACCCTTACCCTAGGTTGGCCACAGAGGGGTCCCTCCCTAGGGTCCTGGCACCCCACTCCGGGGGATTGGGGACACCCAAGCCCCACCGTAGGACTCAGCCTGCAGCCCACATTCAACTGCACCATTTTGGGGAACAACAGAGCATTCAGGGCAAGAGAACTGGGGCACCCCCTGAGAGCCGCTTCTGGTGAACCCTGACTTTGTGGGCCCTTCCGGATGAAACCCCAAGGCTCACACTCACCCGCCCTTGTGCCCTCATCTAACTCGGCCTGGGAGTTCTCTGAGCACTGGGCAGTTCGTACCTGCTGTCTCTTGAGGCCTAACCTAACCCTGGGTCTTCTGTTGAGGGTCCCTCCCCGTTTGCCTGCCTCCAAGGGACCAGGTACTGGGCTCACCTCTGCACGGCTAGAGGACTCAGCCTGCCCCACAGCAGGAAACTGTCCATTTGGGGCTCCAGAAAGGATTCATAGGAAAATCGGAGGGCCCCCTTCAGCCCATCCCAGGCAATCCCCACTTTCAGAGATCTCCCCGGATCCAATTAGTAGCTTCACACTGACCTTTAAACTAGCTCTCCACGGAGATCTTTTGAAATTCTCCACACTTCCAACCGATGGCATCATCCAGCTTCAGAGCCTTACCCAGCTTTAGGTCTTGAGATGGATTAAAATAGGAAGTCACTTTACTGATGATGACGTACTGGTGACCAAAAGATACATGCATAAATGCTTCATATCACTTGGCTTCGGGGAAATGCAAATCTAAACCCCTATAGATGCCATATCACACGAGGCCGAATATCTAAAAATAAGAAGACATGAAACTATACATGTTGGAAAGGAGGTGGAGAAACGGGAACCCTCTTACACCCCTGTACGAATGCAGTCCGGTACAGCCACTCTTGAAAATGGTACAGAGTTTCCTCAAGAAGTTATAAATAAAGCTACCCTATGTCCCAGCAATTGCACTACTGGGTATTTACCCCAAAGAGACAAGGTAGTGAAGATGGGACACATGCACCACAGTGTTCATAGCAGCAATATCCATAATAGACAAACTGTGGAAAGGGTGCAGATGATCATGGATAGATGAATGGATAAAGAAGATATGGATCATATATATACTGGAATATTACTCAAAAGGATGAGTACTTACCATCACACCGACCTGGGTGGAGATGGAGGGTATTATGCTGAGTGGAATAAGTCAATGAAAGAAAGACAATGATCATATGCTTTCACTCCTATGTGGAATATCAGAAACAAGGAAGAAGACCATAGGGGAAGGAAGGGAAAATAGAATGGGAAGTCATCAGAGAGAGAGAAAACCCATGATGGACTCTTAACTATCGCAAGAAACTGATGATTGTTGGAGGAGAAGTTGGGGGGGGGTAACTGGGTGAGTAGCATTAAGGAGGTCACACGATACAATGAGCACTGGGTGTTACACACGACTGAAAATTTATTGAAGACTACATCTGAAACTAATGATGTACTGTAAGTTGGCTAATTGAATTTAAATTAAAGAATAAAAGACCTCGAATAAACAATCCTAAATATTTGTATGGAACCACTAAAGATTCCGAACAGACAGTGCAATGTGGAAAAGAAAAACAAAGCTGGAGGACTCACAATTTCAGATTTCAGGTTATACTACAAAGCTGCAGTCATCCTAACAAGACAGTACGGCACAAAAATAGACACAGCGACCAAAGGAACAGGATACAAGTTCAGACAGAAACCCACAATTATGTGGTCCATGAATCTTCCACAAAGCAAGCAACGATATCAAAAGGGAAAAGGACAGTCTCTACAACAAATGGTGTTGGGAATACCAGACAGCTACACACAAAAGAATGAAATTAGACTGCTTTCTTACACAATACAGACAAACACAAAACAGTTTCAAGACCTCAATATGAGACCTGAATCCATAAAAATCCTACAGGAGGGAAGACAGTAACTTCTTGACATGGACCATACCAACGTTTTTCTAGACTGTGTCCTGAGGCAAAGGAAATGAAAGCAAAAATAAACTATTGGGAATACAGCTAAATAAAAAGTTTCCACACGGCAGAAGAACAATGAAAACGTAAAAATAATAAGACAACCTACTCAAAGGGAGAAGATATTTGCAATGATCATATGCAATAAAGGCATAGTGTCCAAAACATATACAACTGATACTACTCGACCCCCAAAAAACAAATAATCCAGTTAAAAAATAGGCAGAAGACATGGACAGACATTTCTCCAAAGAAGAAATACAAATGGCCAACAGTCCCGTGAAAAGATGTTCACCATCACCAATCATTAGGAAAATGTAAATCCAAAGGACAATGAGGTAATACCTCAAACCTGTCAGAATGGCTAACATCAAAAGCACAACAAAGAGCAGGTGTTGGGAGGATGTGGATAAAGGGGAATCCTCGTGGACTGTGGGTGGGAATGCAAACTGTGGTGGCCACCGTGGAAAACGGTATGAAGGTTCCTTAAAAAATTAAATATAGAACTACCCTACGATCCAACAATCACACTACTCGTATTTACCCAAAGAATAGGAAAATAGTAACATAAAAGGATACGTGCACCCCTATGTTTCTTGCACCATTATTTACAATATCACAATATGGAAGCAACCCAAGTGTCAGTAGAAAAATTGACAAATGAGATGATAGATGTGTGTATTCACACACACACGCACGCACACACACACACACACATACACACACACAATGGAGTATTACTCGGCTTGAAAAAGAATGAAACCTTCCATTTGCAGCCACATGGATGGAGCTAGAGAGTATTATCCTAACTAAAATCAGTCATTCAGAGAAAGACAAATCCCATACGATGTCACATTAATGGGGAATTTAAGAAACAAACAAAAATAAATAACGAAAAGAGAAAAAGGAGACACACCAAAATACAAACTCTTAACAATAGAGAACAAACGGATGGTTACCAGAAAGGAGGTGGATAGAGGGATGAGTGATATAGATAAAGGGATGAAGAGGACACTTTTCTTGATGACCACTGAGTAATATATACAATTACTAAATCACTCTATTGTACACCTGAAACGAATGTAACACTGTATGTTAGCTCTACTGGAATTAAAATAAATTTTTAAAAAAGATTTTTCTTTCAGGAATCTCTTTGAAAAAGATTTTCCTGTGCACTGTGCATAAGCCCAATTGGGAGGATTCACTCTACAATAGTTATGCACTACATGCCTCAAATTCAGATTTCACTGAGTTCTTACCATGGATCCCAGCCCAGGGGAGCCATGGTCCTTTTCTGTCCTGGCTCAGCACCAATGCATTCAAGATTGGAAGTAGAGACACATGTCACTTCACAGTCCAGAAAGCTATTATTGTTTCTGTTTCAGTGTGAGAGAGTCACAGACTTTGGGACAGGTTTCAGAGCAGGTTTATTATGGATCCTGGATCGCTACTTCAATGTTCATTGCCTGGATCCATTTGGATAATAGGTTCCCTGTGGATGGGCTTGCTTCCAAGCACATACGTGGAAGATGCAAAGGTGGGTGGGCTTGGTGCGGGAGAGGAAGAAGACCAAAAGCAGACAAGAGTCCGACCCCTCCCCTGATCCAGGAACTGCTATGGGAGAGGGTATGGGAGGTAGAATCCATGCGAAACTCTGAGGTCACCAGCTGAACACAGGAGGCACAGGTCAAGGGATCTGGAGATGCAGGGGTTGAAGGCTGCTCTGAGCTACCTCTGGGAGGAAGGGAGGGAAGGAATGAGAAGGAGACACTGACAGCCCCTGTTCCATGCCAGCTGCCCACCATTCCGACACGCATCAGTCTATGAGCTGACACAGCCTGGGCTCAGGATGGGCTGGCTCGGGTCCCTCAATCCTCAGTGGGACAGCTGGCCCCAAGGCTCAGAGACATGCTGAGGGAGATGAGAGGGAAAGCTACCCCACCCAGGTCATCCCCTCCTTGAGCTACAGCCCTTCAGAACTTCTAAAAAAACCCCACTAACGGGGTTGAAAGACATGCCATGGATGAACTAAGGCATAGAGATATGGAAAATGACATTCATTTTTAAGTTCAGAGCTGTCATCTCAGGAAGTGGGGAGAGCTTCCTGAAGAAGACTGAGGGGAGGGCAGGCCATGCTGAAAAGGGAGACATGGCTCTCCTGATTGGGGACCTGCAGCCCCCTTCTGGGGCAGGGCATAACCCTCGCATTACACGAGATCCATGGAAGTGTTCCATCAGGGCCAGATGTTTGTCTCGAGAAGGCTACCCTGGCATCAGACTGCACAGGGCACCAGGGACAAGGGCCAGATGGAGGACAGACAATACTCCGGAGGCCATGGGGCAAGAGCAGAGGCACATGACCTTGGAGATGATGATGAAAAGCAGGAGGTGGCAGCATGGAGCCCGCCCAAAAGTACCATGGCAGCAGTGCCCACAGCTACACTGACTGGGTGCTTTCTGTGCCTGGTGTGGCTGACTTCAGTGTGCTCCAGACTAGTCCTGACCACAAGTCTAGGAAGTGTGCACCATCCCCGGCCTCCTCTCCCCTTGCAGCTGCTAGGAATCACGGTCACAGACCCTGGTCAGCTTTCGTGGAAACCAAGCAGTGGCTCCCCCACACGCTGCACCTCTGGTGGTGGTCCAGTGCGACCCTCATGCCTGGCCAGACACTGATGTCTACCTGTCTCCACACAAATCCACAGACAGGAGGGTGTCCCTGAATTCCACAGCACCTGATGAGACAGATCCACAGAACCAAACACCCAGTGGGTCATTCAGGACCTCACCTATGGTCATGGAGCTCACCATACCCTATTTCTGTCACTTCCCACAGAAAGCCTGGTTCTGATCCCCCACAATACCAAACATCCTGGTTGCTGACCTGGGGTCATGCCATGAACCCACATGGCACCTTTCTTTAAGTGAAGGCTATGCCTACACCTCCTAGAAAATATTTCTAATGAAGTATAAGTCCATCAGGACTACGGCGTGAACGGTAGCACACAGCCTGCATGGTAGTAGTCAGTAATTCTAACAAGGGTTAACCCCAATCCCCGTCTCACAAAACCTTCCTCCATCCCCACGGAACTCATGGTCTGCCCTCAGAAAACCCTCCAGGAAACAAACCTTTCATCTGAATGCTCTCTTCACCTTCTGCTTCAAATCTTGTCCAACCACAATGATATGAAACTAGAAATCAGTCTCACGAAAAAAATGGGACAGTCAAAAATAGGTGGAGATTGGGGGGCCTGGGTGGCTCAGTCGTTAAGGATCTGCTTTCAGCTCAGGTCGTGATCTCAGGATCCTGGGATCTAGCCCCGAATCAGGCTCCTTGCTCAGTGGGAAGCCCACTTCTCCCTCTCCCAACACCCTGCTTGCGTTCCCTCTCTCGCTGTCTCACTCTCTGTCAGATACTTAAATAGTCTTAAATAAATATGTGGAGATTTAACAACATGCTACTGAACAACCAACAGTCAAATAAGAAATCAAAAAAAATTTTAGAAGTACCTTGACACTGATGAAAAAGACAACCTACAAAAACTTATGGGATGCAGCAAAAGTAGCTTGATGGGGGACATCCATAGAAATTCAAGTCTTCATCAATCCATGAGAATGCTCTCCAATAAACAACCTAATTTATGTGGTAAAGAAGTAGAAAAAAAAAAGAACAAACAAAGACCCAAATTAGTAGAAATAAGGAAATAACAAAAAGGGATGCATTAATAAATCCTACGGAGACTAAAAAGACAAAAAAAAAAAAACAATGAAAATGAGAGCGGCCTTTTTTGGAAAGATAAAAAAAAAACTGACAAACTTAGCTAGACTCACCAAGAAAGACAGAGGACTCCAATACAATCAGGAAAGAAAGATAATGGATTCCTGTCTCGTATCAAAATCAAAAGAACTCTTCAACCTTGGACACAACAACTTCTTGCAAGCCACGTCTCTAAAGGCAAAGGAAATAAAAGCAAAAATAATCTATTGGCACTTCATCAGGATAAAAAGCTTTTGCTCGGCAAAGCAAACGATCAACAAAACAAAAAGGCAACCTATGGAATCGAAGAAGATGTCTGCAAATAATATTACAGATAAAGGGCTGGTATCCAAGATCTATAAAGAACTCCTCAAACTCGACACCCAAAAAATGGGCAGAAGACACAAAGAGATACTTCTCCAGAGAAGACACACAAATGGCCAACGGACATATGAAAAAAGGCTCCACATCACTTGCCATCAGGCAAATACAAATCAAAACGACAATGAGATACCACCTTACACCAGTTAGAATGGTTAAAATTAACAAGACAGGGGGCACCTGGGTGGCACAGTGGTTAAGCGCCTGCCTTCAGCTCAGGGCGTGATCCTGGCATTATGGGATCGAGCCCCACATCAGGCTCCTCCTTTATGAGCCTGCTTCTTCCTCTTCCACTCCCCCTGCTTGTGTTCCCTCTCACGCAGGCTGTCTCTATCTCTGTGGAATAAATCAATAAAACCTTGAAAAAAATTAACAAGACAGGAAATTACAAAAAGTCAGAGAGGATGTGGAGAAAGGGGAACAATCTTACACTACTCGTGAGGATTCAAGCTGGTATAGCCACTTTTGAAAACAATATGGAGGTTCCTCAAGACGTTAAACACAGAGCTATCCTATGACCCACCAATTGCACTACTGGGTATCTACCGCATAGACACAGAGTAATGAAAAGAAGGGGGACCTGTATCCCAATGTTCATAGCAGCAATGTACATAATAGCCAAACTGAGGAAGGAGCCAAGATGTCTTTCAGCAGATGAATGGACAAAGAAGATGTGGTTCATCTACACAATGGAATATTACTCAGTCATCAGAAAGGATGAATACCCCCATTTGCACCAACGTGGATGGACAAGGAGGGGATTATGCTAAGTGAAATTAAGTCAAGCAGAGAAAGACAATTATCATATGGTTTCACTCCTATGTGGAATGGAAGGAAAAGCATGGAGGATATTAGAAGATGGAAGGGAAAAGTGAAGGGGGGAATGAGAGGGGGAGATGAATCCTGAGAGACTACTGACACTGGGAAACAAACTGAAGGTTGCAAAAAGGGAGGGGAAGGGGAATGGGTTATCCTGGTGATGGGTATTAAGTAGGGCACGTATTGGGGCGCCTGGGTGGCACAGCGGTAAAGAGTCTGCCTTTGGCTCAGGGTTATGGGATCGAGCCCCACATCAGGATCCTCCGCTGTGAGCCTGCTTCTTCCTCTCCCACTCCCCCTGCTTGTGTTCCGTCTCTCACTGGCTGTCTCTATCTCTGTCAAATAAATAAATAAATTCTCTTTTTTTAAAAAAAGGAGGGCACGTGTCATAATGAGCACTAGGTGTTATATGCAAACAATGAATCATGGAACACTACATCAAAAACAAATGAAGTACTCTAGGGTGACTAACATCATTTTAAAAATGACAAAGATATGAAATCCATACAGGAAAACTGTCACTATTTGCAAATGACATGAAATCCCGAAAGATTCCACACACAAAAAAAACTGTTAGAATAAACAAATTCAAGAAAGCTGCAGGGCATAAAGTCGATATACAGAGACCTGTTGTCTTTATTTTTTTCAGATTTTATTTATTTATTTGACAGGAAGAGAAAAAGCATGAGCAGGGGGTGTGTCAGAAAGAGGGAAAAGCAGACCCTCGCTAAGCAGGGAGCCCAAAACGGGGCTTGATCCCAGAACTCTGGGATCATGACCTGAGCTGAAGGCAGACGCTCCACCTATGGAGCCACACAGATGATCCAACTTCTTGCATTTCTGTATACTGATGACACACTTTCGCAAAGAGAAATTAAAAAAGCAATGCCATTTACAATTGCATCAAAAAAATATCTAGGAATAAAAGTAACCAAGAATGAGAAAGACATAGTACACTCAACACATGGCAGAAAAGAAATGAAAAACATGAGTGTCGAGGGGGGCAGAATGTATGGGTCAAAGATTTGGAAGGCAACACAAACAAATGGAAGCTTACGCCATGCTCCTTAACTGGAAAAGTTAATTATGTGAACATGTCCATGGTACCCAAAGCAATCGACAGATGTGATGAAATCCCCATCTGAATTCCAGTGGCATTATTCAAGGAAATAGAAAACAGTCCTCAAACTTGTATGTAATCACAAAAGACCCCAAATACCCAAAGCAACCTGGAGAAAGAAAGATGAAATCAACACACTCCTGGATTTCAAGCTAGATTACAAAGCTGTTGTCATCAAAACAGGATGGTAATGGCATAAACACAGACACCAGGTCAGTAGAACAGAACAGAAAGCTCAGAAACTTACCCACACGTAGATGATCCTAACTTACGACACAGCAGCAGAAGATATGCCATGAGGGAAGGACTGTCTCTTCAGTGAGCGGTAACAGGCAAACTGGACACTAAATGCAGAAGAATATAACTGGGTCACTTTCTTACACCACACACAAAATTTTTAATGGATGAATGATTTGAACATAAGACCTGAATCCATAAACCTCCAAGAAGACACAGGTACTAAGTCTCTCGACATTGGTTTTGGCAAAGAGTCTTCAGATAGGACACCAAATGCAAAGGCAACAAAAGCAAAAATAAACAAGTGGAACATCAAACTGAAATCTTCCACATGGCAAAAGAAACCATCAAAAACTTAAAAGGCCACTGACTCAATAAGAAAAAAATATCTGCGAATCATATGTGTGAGAAGAGGCTAATATCCAAAATACACACAACACTCATACAAATCAAAACAAAAAAAAAAGTATAAAAAATGTTGGGAATATGTGAATAGATATTTTCCAAAGATGGCACACAGGTGCCAACAGACAGAAAAAGTTGTTCGAATTCACTAATCATCGTCAGGGAAACATCAGTCAAACCCACAATCGGCTATCCCCTCACAACTGTTGGAACAGCAATTGTCCCAGAGACAGACACCAAGTGGGGTCAAGGGTGTGCAGACGAGGAGACACTGTGCACTGTTGGTGGGAATGGAAATTGGTGCAGCCACTGTGACAAACGCTATGGAGGTTCCTGAAAAAGTAAATGCAACTACCACATGATCCAGTAATGGCTCTACTGAGTATTGATTCGGAGAACACAAAAATACTGCATCAAAAAGACAGATGCACTCCCACATTCACTACAGCATTATTCACAAGAACCAGATATGGAAACACAGTCCTTGAGGGCCTTATGCCAAGTAACTCAGACACAGAAAGACCAATACCAGATGCTCTCATGTACATTCCACGTGGAATAAAAAAATACTGAACGCATAGATACTGAGAACAGATTGGTAGTGCCAGATTTGGGGATGGGGTGGTAGAAACGGGTGAAGGTGGTCAACGTCTCAATGTTTGAGTGAGAAAATCCGACAGTCATGAAATGTTCTGTCCAGCATGGAGACTAAAACTAACCCCACAGCATGGGGTATAGGTTTCCCTGCTCTTTGAAAGTACAGGGCTTCTGAGAAACCTTGCACAGCAGAAATGGTGTCAAGAAGGAATGGCCATTAATTTACATGGAACAATTAGACAGTGTGCTCAGACTCCAAAATTCCTTCTCTTTGGCTTTTCTTAGGCCTCAGCACACAAGTTTCCAATGGAGGCCCAGCATAAATGAAGATAAAGCACAGCAGAGGCTCACAAACACAATTCAAAGTGCTGGTGGCTGGATGCGGAGAGCGGTTCCCAGCGGAAGGAGCTGTTTGGTTTGCACGCCGCCTCTGTCATGCTTCTGCCCAAAACAGATGCTGAATGTGATTCTCACTGTTCACCTTTTTTCATAAGAGGGAAATCCTCTTCAGGTCTCTTCCTCTTACTGAAGCTGGGTAATAACATAGTTTTTCAAGAAAACCAAGTGCCTTACTGTGAACGTTTAAAAAGTGGGGAATACTTGTACTTGAGCATTGCTGAGGGAGGAGATGTGAAAAGTTCTCCCAGACACAAACCTCAGTAGATCCACCGGGAAAGGCACCTTCCTCAGCATGCAGAACACGGACAACCTCCTACCCCCCGAGAAACCCTCTCCTTCCCCTCGATCAGGACAATCCACAAAAGCTGGGAGTTACCCCAATTCCTCTTTTCTCCTGCTCCTAATAGCTAACCCATCAGCAAATCCTGTGAGCTCCATCTTCAAAATGGACCGGGAACAGGTCTAACCACTCCATCCAAAGCCACCTGTCTGGCCCACAGTGCCTGAGTTCCTGGAAAAGCTTCGTCATTGACCTGCCTTGCCATCTTCAACCCTCTGTCATCTGTTCTCAACACTGTAGCCAGGATGGCCCAGTGAAACAGGGTCTCATGGGGTTATAGCCCTGGAATGGCTTTCTGTCACCCTCTGTCACCTCTCTGAGCTCATGTCCTAAGCTGTCTCCTGTGGCCACAGGGCCTTCTTGCTGCTCCTGGACATACCTGGAATTGTCCTGCCCCAGAGCCATTGCACATGCTTTCCCTTCTGTTTCGAACGCTCTTGATGTGTTCTCACTCACCTTCTGAGAAGTCTGAATTGGAGTGTCAGGGACAGAAGATGAGGCTGTGTGTGTTGGGTGAGGCTGGTGGCCCAGAAAAAGGTTCTCTGCCAGCTCTCCGCCTGTGCCTCACTTGTCCTCAGCCAGGAACTTGCACACAGCCCTCACCTGTCACAACTCTCACCCAGGAGACCCATAGCCACACCTGTAGCCCACCCTGCCCACACCCTGCTGCAGAATGCATTCAGCTCTCCTCTGGGACCCCTGTCAGCTTTACCCAGTCCTGGAACTCCCCCACCTCCTGCAAAGCTCCCGAATTCCCAGTCTGCTTCGAAAATCACACTGGCGCAAGGCTTTCATGAGAAAGCTATAACGCTAACTAATGAAAGGTTCACACCTACTTTCCCCTTCTGTTGCCTTTCTCTCCACCTTCTCTCCTACCTGTGAAAACTGTAACATATCAGTGGAACATGAACATGCTCTGAGACCTGAATCTTTCATTGTAGCTTTCTGAGGACTCCTTATGTGATAAGCAACTAGTGTATCCTACAACAGGGTGTTTTACATCTATCCTCTATAGAATAGTACAGCCCAAATCACTACAATTTTACCACACTCTTCATGAAGCAGAACACTTTTTCCTTTCTTCTTTTACTTAAATTCCAGTTAGTTCACATGCCATGGTATATTCGCTTCAGGGGTAAAATTTAGTGATTCCTCACCTGCATACAGAACCCGGTGCTCATCACAAGAGCCCTCCTTAATACCCCTCACCCATTTAACTCTTCCCCCCACGCCCCTGTCCTGCAGCAACACTCAGTTTGTTCTCCAAGGTTGAGTCTATTTCCTTGTTTGCCTCTCTCATCACCCCTCCACTCTGTTCATCTGTTTTCTTTCTGAAATTCCACAAGTGTGAGAGCATAGGATATTTGTCTTTCCTCACTGATTTTGCTTAGCTTAATACACTCTAGATCCATCCACATCCTTGCAAATGGTAAGATTTCATTCTTTTTGAAGCTGGGTCATATTCCATTATATATATGTATCCCACATCCGCTTTATCCATTCATCAGTGCATTGACTTTGGGATTCTCTCCATAGTTTGGCTACTGTGGACTTTGCTGCTATAAACATCATGGTGCATGGACCCCCTTTGAATCTGCATTTTTGTATCCTTTGGATAAATACCTAGGACAGCAATTGCTGGATCATGTGGTTGTTCAATGTTTAACTTTTTGAGGAACCCCCACACTGTTTCCTAGACTGGCTGCACCACTTTGCATTCCCACCAACAGGATGGGAGGGTTCCCCTTAAGCAGAACATTATCTGCCGGCAATTTCATAAGAGGAAACAAAACATCTGTGAGATTCACCCAGGTTGAGGCAAGCAGTTGCAGACTTCACCCCAAGGCTCCTGAGGCCAAGCCCCTTGAAGCCACCAGCATGCCACTATCCAAAAGAATTCCCAGACTCTCCTTCTGACTCCACCACCAAAGAAACTACAGAGAGAATATGGCACCTCAAAACATCGAGATAATACATTTAGTAAAACTAGAAAGTCAAGCTCAACTTTTAAACAGGAATAGGCCGCTTTGGATAATTTTGAATTTTCCCTCCACCCTAATTTTAACTCTTCCGATGAAAAAACTAATCAATGATGAAACATCACCTTTGTCAAATGACATCATCCAAGTCTGTATCAGATGACAAAAGCCACCTAACTCTAGATATTGGCCACTCAACCATATCTTAGGCCCAATTGAATAAACACTGTTAGATGAAGGAACAAATTAGATGTTACAAACAGGCACAGAGTGAATCTCACCTTCCCTTTCTAATAAAAGAGGGTTCCTAGGAAACAGATGGTCAAAAACATTTGTAAGCAATAAATGGACAGAAATTGTGATCCCCTGCAAAGTTCTACCAGCAGGGAAACTAAGTAATTCTTGCACCAAACCCAGAATGCTGACAGCTACTTCAATTTTACTTTGTGGCTCAACTAGAGAAAAGAGAAAAGCCCAGGAGGTTTGGGATAATGAGAGGTTTTACCTGCAGCCCTGACATAGATAGGACATTTTGCCAAACATACCTGTGCTTTCTCTGAACACTGGCGTCCTGTGATAATCTGCCTCGCTGACTCAGATGCTGACGTTCAAAACCTCGGTTTTTTTGGAGCCAGAGCAGAGAAGTGCTGTCAGCTGGGGAGAAGAAGGCACCTCTGACCTATAGCCTGAACACCTGCTTCGGTTTCTGGATGCAGGGGCAACACATACTTGTTGTTTATCAGTAATTATCTTCATTCTCAATAGACCGATGACTTTGCCTTTTCGTGAAAGCAGACTTACTCTTCTAAGGAAACCCTCAATTCATCTATTCCCAATGCAATTAGAGTGGGGTCTGGTTTACGCCCTCCTTCAGGCCCCCACCTGGAGGATTTTCCTGCATGATTCTAACAGCCAATTACCACTAACCTGGGGGCACGCGGGGCATAATGCTGAAGTTGGGGGACGGCTCTGGGGTTTGCTACTGCCACACCTGTGCCTGGGGGACCAGGGCACACCCTGAACTTGGGGTACTGCTCAAGATGCATCACCTGCATTGTGTCAGAGAACCAGGGGACACATCACTGAAGGTGGGGACTCTGTGAGGTCCTTACCCGCACTCTTCCCGGGGAACAGGGGAAACCCTGAAATTCTGCAACCCATCCCACAAAAGCTCAGGTGATTGGGCACCCTGGAGTTCACGGGTATGGGGAATAAGGCCAGTAGAGGACATGGGGCAGAAGAGACTTTACAGGGAAAAAGAAAACTCACTTGAGTTCCCACAATGAACCCTCTCCAGGTGCCCTTCCAGAACCCTGCCTCCCACCTGGGGCGCACCCTACCCCCGGACACCCCCACCCACGGTGCACGCTGCTCACTAACCAGCCGGGATCTCCACAGGGCAATTCTCTCTCTCCCAGTTCCCCTTCTTGTGTTCCAATTTTGCACCCCACTGAAACTCTGGAACAGCCCACAGAGACGTAGCTCCACCTCCAAGTGGTGATTTGTCAGGGAGGGTGGTGCCCCAGCCCCTGGAAGCCAGGCAACCCACCCTCAAGCCCCTGGAACCCTGAAAGTGCAGGGGGTCCAAAAGATTCCTCCTCTACCCAACACCCAGCACAGGCATAGGTGGGGTCCTGGGCCGGGCTCCCCCCACACACCTGGCCCCTTCCAGGGACCCCTCTAGCTGCAGACCACCCTCAGAGTCCTGCCCCATCCCTTTCGGCACCAGCCCTCCCTGCTGGGGTGTGCCTGGTTCTGGGCAAGGTCAGTGGCTCTCAGACCCTCCAAGGCTTTGGCTTTAGGAAATGCAATGATTTCATGCATTTTCAGTATGTATATGTCAGTATGACTTTAATCTTATGGGAGCCAAAAGGTTCTTTATATTTTCTTAACTTTATGTTGGAATTTTTGGTTATTGTTTTCTTCTCGAAGCAGATGTACAACATGTGCTTGGGGCAGAAATAGGGCCCATGCTTTGAGTTTTTGCCCAATCATTTTGAGCCCGGTAAAATGTTAAAGGATAGTTTCCCTGGGAGCCCAGGATCAGGGCCCACAGATGATATAAGATAAAAATTACTTTCATCATTATAATTACTCCTAAATGGAGGAATTTGAGACAAAAGCACCTTTCACAAGAGTACCAAGAAATCAAAATGATGCCCACAGAAGGCTACCTGCTCCATGGTCAGCACAGGTAACAGAACTGTTCATAGTCTCTGGACTCCTGCCCTTCTCCTGACCAAATCTCTGAAGCACACAGACCACTTAAAATCAGAATTGTAGAACTGCTAGACACCTTAGAGATGTCTGGCACCATTCCCTTGGACTGCAGAATAAAACACAGTAGCTCGTTGTCACCAACTAATTTCAACATGAAGTGCCCCCTGGATGCACTAAGTTCTTTCTCTGCAAATGTTGACTAATGTAAGTCACAGTCATACCATATAAACACTAGGATGGCTGGGGAGTCATCGTAGGTAAGGGAATATTTTAGCGATGTTTATAAGCATTGGCTCACTTTGTAGAACAGGCTGAGCTGAGTGTTTTTAAATACTATTTGAGGCCTGTTTTACAGCACTCTCTGAACATACCAGAGCCTGAATGGACTAAAAACGATAGTTTGTTTCAGTAACTTTAATACCAGAAAAATATTATACTGTCTCTATTCCTAAGGATCTTTGAGTATCTTACCCAGAGGTCCTCCACTGAGATAATGATCTTAATGATCACCATGGGCAGAGGTGAAAAGGCCTGCTGAATTCGTTCCATTTGTCCACATGACAAGAAAATCCTGATACTTGATAGGTTTCCAGATCGAGAAGACCAGAGATAAGAGGGAAATAGTACCCTGTATGGAACAACAAGGGATTTGGAGTCAATTTGGGGATCCCACTTAGGTTTCTGACACTAAAATCCTCTGTGACTCATATCATCTGAGTCCCTGTCTAACCACCTGAACATGTGCCTAAAAATATCTACACCCTAGTTGAGAAGTTTAAGAGGCAGAATGTTACAAAGAGCCAGTATGATGTCTCTCAGGAACAGGTGCTCAGGAAGCCATAATTGCTATTGGGTCTATTTCTTTTCCAGAAGAAAGAACACATGTTGAATCCATATTTCTAATAGATGACTCCCCAGATGATTTTAAACCTGAAGGAAGGCCAAGAAGTCGCTCTTGTGTCATATTTCACTCAGAAATCATGTTGTTGGACTGGTGAGGATGATACAATAGCAACGTCATCACTATGAGTGGGGAGCTTCCCATTTCCATATGGCCATGTTGACCCCCTTAGCTCAGGGCCACCAGAAAGGACAGCTGAGGGGGACCACAGGCCAAGGCTGCCAGGTGTGGCTGGGGCAGGCAGAACTCTGACTTAAGGCTCAACTCCTGTCTAGCTTATTATAATGCTCTTCAGAAAGAAAGTGCCATTGTGTGTGAGCCCTCATGTAGAAAAGGTTCAGAATTTCCATTGAGATTCCCTCTCTGACCTTTAGGATAGGTAGCAGAGTTCCATTTAATTTTTAAACATTGAAGGACTTCCTGGTTTTCTTTTCGCTATGACTGTGGCTCAATTCCCGTGTGGTCTGAGAATAGAATCTAGTTAATTTCAGGGTTTAACATTTGTAGACTTGATTCATGGCCCCACCTAACATCTATTTGGGTAAAGAGTCTATGACCACTTGAAAATAATGTATTCTGCATTTATTATGGAATGTTCCCTATATGTCAATTAGGTCACATTTGTTACCAATGTTTTGTCTGCTTTTTCTGTCAGATATTGAGAAAGGTATATTAAAATCTTCAAACAATGTTGCTCTATTCAACATGGCATCGGAGAATCTACCAGTGTTAGAAGGCAAGAGAAACAAAAAGTATAAGAATTGAGGGGATAATTGTGACTATTCACAGATAATACGATTGTGTACATAGAAAATCCAAACCAGTCTATAAATACCCTATTAGAATTAAAAATGCAATTTATAAATTTGAGATGGATTGTAGCTTCCCATTGGACAGTTTCTTTTTTTTTAAGATTTTATTTATTCAACAGATATAGAGACAGCCAGCGAGACAGAACACAAACAGGGGGAGTGGGGGAGGAAGAAGCAGGCTCATAGCGGAGGAGCCTGATGTGGGGCTCGATCCCGTAATGCCGGATCACGCCCTGAGCCGAAGGCAGACGCTTAACCGCTGTGCCACCCAGGCGCCCCCATTGGACAGTTTCTGAAAGAAAACATAGAACCTCAATCTTGGGGTAAGACATAGGGTGCACTAACCATTTAAAAGAATTCAGTGGGACTTCATAAAAATGTGACATTTCTCCTTATCTTATGACCATAAGAAAATGAAAAAGTGAACCGCAGTCTGGGAAGTAAAGGTTTGCAATACACACACTGACAAAGACTTGTCAATAAAGAAAAACTGTTCATCAACCATAAAAAGTCTATTTATAAACGAGTACTTCAGAAAACATTGACTGATGGCCAATAAGAACAGGAAAGGGTGCTCTACAGTATTATTTTCAGGAACAGCAAGGTCTTTCCTAAAATGAAAACATACACACAAACCAGTATTCCCTAGATGCATGACGTCCTTTTTTTCTGAGGACAGCTTGAAGAACAAACTAGCATCAAAGTAAAGTGATGGAATTCCTGACACTCAGAGGATGGACAATTGACCTCAAACTACAGTACAATTTCTAGGCATCATTCGGTCCTCTGGAGGCAGACAACTACCACACCCCTTCCTACACCACACAGGTTGCTTCCCAACCCCTACCATAAAAGAAGAAGATGAGAAACAGGACTAGTAGGAAATAGCAAAAATCACATGTGGGGATTATCCTGAAATACACTGATCACATAATTAGTGTAAGGAAGTGTAGGGAACTGACAAGGACAGAGACTCAAGCGGTACTTCTTTAGGAAATGCTGTCTGAAATTGTCCACGTTGGTACCTGCTAATGAGGGTTCTGAGCATATCCTAGGGTTTGCTCACAAGGGTCTGCAACACCATCGCTGAGGACTGAAACTCTTCAAGACCTCAAAGCTTGCCTGATTGACTATTGGACTAAGAGATTCCCATGTTCTGAAAACAGATACCAACTCATTGAAAGGTTCACCTGGGCTCTCTCGGAGGTCCTACAAGAAGCTGAACCATTCACTGAAAATCAGTTACACACACACACACACACACACACACACACACACACACACCTGTCATTTAACCAATTACTTAAACATTCAAGGTTCTTCCTACCTTTTCTTTTTCACATTGATATTTATTCTCACATGAAATGTCATCATTTCTAATGAACACTGTTGTCAAAATAGAGATCCATTGACACAATATTCACAAAATGGAACTTCCCTGCTGTAATTTTCAATATAGCGTTTTTTAAAGTTCATACATATTTTAGGTTTTTGGTAACTTATACAGGAGAAGATCAGCATTGAAAAACTCTAAATACTGAAAATGAGCTTTAAGCCTAGAGAACAAAAATTGTCCAATTTCATAGATAATAAGGAACCAAAGGGAAAGCATGGAAGCTGTAGTCTAATAATTTTACACATATGTATCCTCTATTATTCTACTACTGAGGGGCGTGTTTTATTACCACTATGCATGCATCAATTGTCTTCCACGTGCACCTGCACAGGTATAATGAATTACTACAGTAGAATGAAATGTCTGGGAACTACTTAGCAGCATCTATAATGAACAATGAAATTTTGATCTTATATTTGGTGAATTGCACTGTCTGTCCCTTTAGACAATGGACCCTAAACAGAAGGGGGAATGAACCACGAGAGACTA
The DNA here is from genome assembly GCF_023065955.2 of Ursus arctos. Taxonomy (NCBI): domain Eukaryota; kingdom Metazoa; phylum Chordata; class Mammalia; order Carnivora; family Ursidae; genus Ursus; species Ursus arctos. The sequence continues at coordinate 808,943 of NW_026622986.1, forward strand.
TGGACTCTGGGAAACAAACTGAGGGCTTCAGAGGGGAGAGGGGTTGGGGATTGGGATGGGCCAGTGATGGGTATTAAGGAAGATACATATTGCATGGAGCACTGGGTGTTATATACAAATAATGAATCACGGAACACTACATCAAAAACTAAGGAAATACTGTATAGTAACTAACATATCATAATAAAAAATTATTATTAGAAAAAAAATTAAAGGTAAAAAAAAATACAGCTTTTCTGTTTCAAGAACAATCACAATTGAGAAAAAACTAACTTCCAATCCCTAAAGCAAAACACAGACCAATTTCCATTTCACTCCCCTTTATTCACATTCTCTGTGGGTTCTAAGCTATTTCTCTACCTCATTTCCTGCTGAGCAGGGAGCCCGGGCTCGATCCCAGAACCCTGCGATCATAACCTGAGCCAAAGGCACATGCGTAACTGGCTGAGCCAGCCAGGAGCCCCAGCCATGTTTTTCTTAAGCAAAGGGACACTTTCTCACAATGCCTTCACATGACTTCACATGGTACCAGAGACCTGCATTTGCTTCTAGGAGGTTGCAGATGAAGGCAATTGCAAACTCTCACAGTGGTTTATCAAATACAATGACCTGCCTGGTGACAGTGAATCTCTTATGAGCCCATGAGAGGGTGCTGTGACACTTAGCTGTGGCTGGGCTGGCACAGAGAACCAAATCCATTTCCCTGCCTGCTTTCTGTGAGGAACAGATGCCCCCACTGTGAATGAGACCCTGCCACTGAGCTGTCTAGAGATGGCCATCCTCACAGAGGATGAGGATAAAGGACAATGCCTGAGGAGACCTCATCTGTCTCTTTTATCTTTTCATATTTTTGACAGTGGACAAATCACTGCCTAGGAGTCCCCAAGTACCTTAGTCTCATCTGTGAATGGCCAAGAGGTTTTACAAAACACTTCAGATTTTCACCTCACAAATGCCCACAACCACTTACCATAGGGATTCAACATTAAGCAAAGATACTGTTCGTTGGAAGAGAGGTCCTGCCCACTGTTGTTTCTCACTTATATGCTCATCTTCCTTACCTCATGGTAACATAACCACCTTGATTCCTGCTTCCGTCTTCAGGAAGGCTGAGGTGACTTGAAGGGCATTACCCTGACATCGTTCTTTCTTAGCAATAAGATGTGGACATTTCCCTAGTCCTACACACCCAAAGTTGAATCGGAATCAGGATTGAGGAGGCTGATGAGAGTTGAAGGTGTTTTCCTGTACACGGTGGTTTATTACCAATAAGGATGGGTCAGAGTCCTCGAAATTCCAGAACCTTTTCATTAATGCTTCCTACTCGTGAAAGATGATGTACATTGGTCTTTCCCTGTATAGTGTGGTGACTCAGAGAAAAGTGCTTAACCCTTTCGTCAGACTTCCATGACCACTTGGGGCTGTCTTCCATATTCACAAAGGATTATGTTAGGGCTAAGAGGGTTCCTGTACACTGTTATTTCTTACAGATAAGTGTATGGCATTTTTGTTACATTGCCAGAGCCACTTAGCGCCGGGCTTGCCGGCCTCCTGGGGACGAACCCTAACCCTAGGTCGGCTCCCGAGGGGCCCCTCCCAAGGGGCCTGGCGCCACAACGCCGGGGATTGGGGACCCCTGAGCCCAGCGCCAGAGTCATCCTGCCGCCCCGCAACAACACGGGCTGCTAGGGGTGCCGCCAGTCTTTCAGGGCGAGAGAACGGGCAGGGCACTCCAAGCCCCCGGCGACCTTCGAAGGCCCCCAGTCCCAAAACGCTTGGACCCACACTCCCTCTCGCCAGCACCCTCACCTCGGTCTGCCCCTCCGCCTGCTGCAGAGCTGGTGGAATGGGCCTGCTGGACTCCTGGGGGCTAATACTTACCCTAGGTCGGCCCCGAGGGGCCCCTCCCAAAGAGCCTGGCACCGCAATGCCGGGAATTTGGGACCCCCGTGCCTCAGTGCTGGACTCACTCTGCCACCCCGCAAGCACCCAGGGCGCTAGGTGCATTGCCAGTCATTCAGGAAGGGAGAACGGGCAGGGCCCTCCGATCCCCCTGTGACTTTGAAGGCCCCCCGCGCAAAAACTCTGGCTCCCACGCTCCTGCTCGCCAGTGCCCTAACCTCGGCCCACCCCTGCTCTCACTGCAGAGCTGGCGGATCAGGCCTGCTGGCTTCCTGGGGGCTAACCCTATCCCTAGGTCGCCCCCAATGGGCCCCTCCCAAGTGGCCTGTCGTCGCATGCCATGGATTGGGGACCCTCAAGTCCCAGCGCCTGACGCACCCTGCCGCCCCGCAGCCACATGAGGCGCTAGGGGCGTTGCCAGTCCTTAAGAGCGACAGAAGGGGCAGGACCCTCTGAGCCACCTGCAACATTCGAAGGCACCCCAAGCCAAAGCCAAAATGCTCTGGCCCACACTCCCGATCGCCAACTACCTCACCTCGACCCACACCTCCATTCACCGCACATGTGCGGAACCAGCCTGCCAGCGTCCTGGGGGCTAACCCTAACTCTAGGACGGCCCCCGAGGGGCCCGTCCCAAGGGGCCTGGCACCGCAACGCTGGGTATTAAGGACCCCCGAGCCCCAGCGCAGAAATCACCCTGCTACTCCGCCGCCACCCGGGCCACTAGGGGTGCCGCTGGTCATTCAGGGCGGGAGAACGGGCAGGGCCCTCCGAGCCCATGGTGACCTTTGAAGGCCCCATCCGAAACGCTTGAGCCCACGCTCCCGCTCCTCATGGCCCTGACCTCGGCCTGCCCCTCCGCTCGCTACAGAGCCGGCGGATGAGGCTTGCCCTCCTCCTGGGGGCTACCCATAATCTTAGATTGGCCCCTGAGGGGCCCCTCTGAAGGGGCCTGGCACCGCAATGCCTGGGATTGGGGACCCCCGAGCCCCAGCGCCGGACTCACCGTCTCACCCCACCGCCACCCGGGCAGCTAGGAGCCCCGTCGTTCATTCAGGGAGGGAGAACAGGCAGATCACTCCGAGCCCCCGGTGACCTTCGAAGGCTCCCCGCACCAAAACGCTTGGTCCCATGCTCCCGCTCGCCAGCACCCTCACCTCGCCCCACCCTCCACTCGCCGCACAGCTGGCGGATCGGGCCTGCCGGCCTCCTAGGGGCTAACCTTAACCCAAGGTCGGTCCTTGAGGGGCCCGTCCCAAAGGGCTTGGCACCGCACCGCAGGGGATTGGGGACCCCCGAACCCCAGCACCAGACTCACCCTTTCGCCCCGCCGCCACCCAGGCCGCTAGGGGCGCTGCTGGGTATTCAGGGCGGGAGAATGGGCAGGGCCCTCCTAGGCACCGGCTACCTACAAAAGCCTCCTGCGCCAAAACGCTTGGGCCCATGCTCCCGCTCGCCATCGCCCTCACCTCGGCCTACCCCTTCGCTCACCGCACAGCTGAAGGATCGGGCCTGCCGGCCTCCTGTGGGATAACCGTAACCCTACGTCGCCCCAGAGGGGCTCCTCCCAAGGGGCCTGGCGCCGCAATACCGGGGATTGGGGACCCCCGAGCCCCAGCCACGGACTCACCCAGTGCCCTGCGGCCACCCGAGGCGCTAGTGGCGCCGCCGGTCATTCTCGGCGGGAGAACGGGCAGGGACCTCCGAGCCCCCGGGTCCTTCAACGGCTCCCCGCGCCAAAACGCTTGGTCCCCTGCTCCCGCTCGCCAGCAGCCTCACCTCGCACGCCCCTCTGCTCGCCACACAGCGGCCAATCGGGCCTGCCAGCCTCTTGGTTGGTAACAATAAAGCTAGTTCAGCACCCGAGGGTCCCCTCTCAAGGGGGCTGGCGCTGCCACGCCGGGAATTGGGGACACCCGAGCCCCAGCGCTGGACTCACCCTGTCCCCCCGCCGCCACCCGGGCCGCTAGGGGCCCCGAGGATCATTCAGGGCGGGAGAACAGGCAGGGCCCTTCGAGCCCCCGGCGACATTCGAAGGTCCCCTGCGCCAAAACGCTTGGGACCACGCCCCGCTCCACAGCGCCCTCACTTCGGCCCGCCCCTCCACTCGCTGCACATCGGGCGGATCAGGCCTGCCGGCCTCCTGGGGGATAATCCTAACCCTAGGTCGACCCCCGAGGGGCCCCGCCCAAGGGGCCTGGCACCGCAACATGGGGATTGGGGACCCTCGAGCCCCAGCGCCGGACTCACTGTGCAGCCCCGCCGCCACCCGGGCCGCATGGGGCGCCGCTGGTCACTCAGGGCGGGAGAACTGGCAGGGCCCTCGGAGCCCCTGGCAACCTTCGAAGGCCCCCGCACCAAAAGGCTTGGGCCCACACTCCTGATCGCCAGCGCCCTCGACTCGGCCCGCCCCTCAACATGCCGCACAGCCAGTGCATCAGGCTTGCCGGCCTACTGGGGGCTAACCCTAACCCAAGGTCGGTCCCTGAGGGGCCCTTCCCAAGGGGCCTGTCGCCACCACGCCGGGGATTGGGGACCCCTGAGCCCCTGTGACCTTCGAAGGCCCAACACCCCAAAACTCTTGGGCCCATGCTCCTTCTCGCCAGCGCCCTCACCTCCGCCCATGCCCCCGCTCTCTTCACAGCCTGCGGATCGGGCCTGCCGGCCTCCTGGGGGCTAACCCTAACCCAAGGTCACTCCTCGAGGGGCCCTCCCAAGGGGCCTGGCAATGCAACGTGGGGATTGGGGACCCCAGAGCCCCAGCCAGGACTCATCTTGTCATCCCGCCACCACCCGGGCTGCTAGGGGAGCCGCTGTTCATTCAGTGTGGGAGAACAGGCAGGGCCCTCCGAGCCCAAGGCGACATTTGAAAGTGCCCCGCCCCAAAATGCTCCCATGGTCCCCCTCGCCAGTGCCCTCACCTCAGCACGCGGATCCGCTCGCCGCACAGCTGGCGTTTCGGGATTGCCAGCCTCCTGAGGTCTAACCCTAACCCTAGGAAGCCCCCAAGGCGTACATCCCAAGGGGCCTGGCGCCGCACACCGGAGATTGGTGACACCCGAGCCCCAGCGCCGGACTCACCCTGCTGCCCCCCCACCGCCCGGGCCTCTAGAGGCACCGCTGGTCATTCAGGGCGGGAGAACGGGTAGGGCCCTCCGAACCCCCAATGACCTTTGAAGGCCCCCCGCGTCAAAACGCTTGGGCCCACGCTCTTGCTCTCAAGCACTCTCACCTGGGCCCACCCCTCCACTCGCTGCACAGCTGGGTGATTGGGGCTGCTGGCCTCCTGGGGGCTAACCCTAACCCTAGGTCAGCCCCCGAGGTGCCCCTCCCAAGGGAACTGGAGCCGCAACGTCTGTGATTGGGGAACCGCAAGCCCCAGCGCTGGACTCACCCAGGCGGCCCGCCACCACACGGGTCGCTAGGGGCGCCGCAAGACATTCAGTGCGGGAGAACGGGCAGGGCCCTCCGAGTCCCCTCGTCATTCAAAGGCCCACCGCGCCAAAAGGCTTGGGCCCACGCTCTCGCTTGCCAGTGCCCTCACCTCGGCCCGCCCCTCCGCTCACTGCACAACCAGCGGATCGGGCTTGCTGGCCTCCTGGGAGCTAACCGTAACCCTAGGTCGGCTCCCAAGAGGCCTGGCACTGCAACGCCGGGGATTGGGTACCCCCGAGCCCCAGCGCCGGGCTCAACTTGCCGCCCCCAGGCCACCCTGGCCGCTAGGGGCGACGCGCGACATTCAGGGCGGGAGAATGGGCAGGGCCCTCTGAGCCTCCGGCGACTTTCGAAGGCCCCCCGCGCCAAAACGCTTGAGCCCACGCTCCCACTCGAAAGCGCTCTCACCTCGGCCCGCCCCTCCGCTCCCCGCACAGCCAGCGGATGGGGCCTGCCAGCCTCCTGGGGGCTAACACTACCCCTAGGGCGGCCACCGAGGGGCCCTCCCCAAGGGACCTGGCACCGCAGCGCCAGGGATTGGCGACACCCGAGCCTCAGCCAGGACTCAATTTGCCGTCCCGCCGCCACCCGGGCCGCTAGGGGCGCCGCCAGTCATTCAGGGCTGGAGAAAGGGCAGGGCCCTCTGAGCCCCTGGCAACATTTGAAGGCCCCCCGCTCCAATATGCTTGGGCCCATGCTCCTGCTCGCCAGCACCCTCACCTCGGCCCTCCCATCCGCTCGCCGCAAAGCTGGCAGATCGGGCCTGCCGGCCTCCTGGGCACTAACCCTAACCCTAGGACGGCCCCTGAAGGTCCCTTCTTAAGAGGCCTGGTGCTGCAAAGCCGGGGATTGGGGACCCCCGAGACCCAGCTCCGGATGCACCCTGCCGCCCCGCAACACACGTGCCTCTAGGGGCGCCACCATTCATTCAGTGTTGGAGAACTGACAAGCCCCTCCGAACTCCCTCCGACCTTCGAAGGCACCCCGAACCAACACACTTCAGCCCAGGCTCATGTTCACCAGCACCCTCACCTTGGCCCACACCTCTGCTCGTCGCACATGTGGTGTATCGGGCCTGCCGGCCTCCTGGGGACTAACCCTAACTGGAGGTCGGCCCCCAAAAGGCCCTACCCGAGTGGCCTGGCGCCGCAACGTCGGGGATGGGGAACCCGAGCCCATGTGCCGGACTCACGCTGCTACCCTTCAGCCACCCGAGCCTCTAGGGGCCCTGCTGGTCATTCAGAGCGGGAGAACAGGCAAGGCACCCCAGCGAATTTCGAAGGCCCCCCCGCACCAAAATGCTTGGGCCCATGCTCCCGCTCACCAGCGCCTTCACCTCGGCCCGCCCCTCCGCTCCCACACAGTCGGCGGATCAGGCCTGCCGGCCTCCTGGGGGCTATCCCTAACCCTAGGTCAGCCCCCGAGGGGCCCCTCCCAAGGGGCCTGGCGCTGCAAAGACAGGAATGGGGAACCCCGAGTCCCAGTGCTAGACTCACCCTGCCACACAACCACCACCCGGGCCGCTAGTGGTGTCGCCGGGCATTCAGGGTGGGAGAACGGGCAGGGCCCTCCGAGCTCCCGGCGACCTTTGAAGACCTCCCGCGCCAATATGCTTGGACCCACGCTCCCGCTCTCCAGCGCCCTCACCTCGGCCCACCCCTCCATTGGCCGCACAGCCGGCAAATCGGACCTGCCAGCCTCCTGGGGGCTAACAATAACCCTAAGTCAGCCCCCAAGAGGCCCCTCCCAAGGGGCCTGGAGCCGCAACGCTGGGGATTGGGGATCCCCAAGCCTCAGCTCTGGATTCACCCTGCCGCCCCACCAGCAACCAGGCCACTAGGGGCGCCGCCGGTCATTCAGGGCGGGAGAAGGGGCATGGCCCTCTGAGCCCCCGGCGACCTTCGAGGGCCCCCCGCGCCCAAACGCTTGGGCCCACTCGCCAGCGCCCTCACTTCGGCCCACCCCCCCGTTTGCTGCACAGCGGGCGGATTGGGCCTGCCGGCCTCCTGGGGGCTAAGCCTAACCCTAGGTTGGCCCCAGAGGGGCCCCTCCCAAGGGGCCTGGCGCCACAACGCGGGGATTGGGGTCCCCTGAGCCCCAGCGCCAGACTCACCCTGCCTCCCCGCTGACACCGGGCACGTTGGGGCGTCGCTGTTCATTCAGGGTGGGAGAATGGGCAGGGCCCTCGAGACCCCAGCGAACTTTGAAAGCCCCAAGTCAAAACGCTGGTGCCCACGCTCCTTCTTGCCAGCACCTTTACTTCGGCCCACCCCTCCTCTCGCAGTCTAGCTGGCATATCGGGCCTGCCGGCCTCCTGGGAGCTAACCCTAACCTTAGATCGGCCCACGAGGGGCCAATCCTAAGGGGCTTGATCCTGCAATGCCAGGGATTGGGGACTCCCAATTCCTAATGCCTGACTCACCCTCCCATCGCACGTCACCCGGGCCGCTAGGGGCACTGCCGGTCATTCAGGTCGGTTGAAGGGGCAGGACTTTCTGAGCCACGGGACATTCGAAGGCCCCCGGAGCCAAACCGCTGTGGCCACGCTCCCGCTCACCAGCACCCTCACCTCGGCCCACCCCTCCGCTCGCCCCACAGTGGTGTATTGGGCCTGCCGGCCTCCTGGGGGCTGACCCTACCCTAGGTCGGCCCCCGAGGGGCCACTCCCAAGGGGACTGGCGCCGCAATGCCTGGGATTGGGGACCCCCTACCTGCAGCGCCGGAATCACCCTGCCACCCCGCCGACACCGTACCCGCTGGGACATCGCAGGTCATTCAGGGTGAGAGAACAGAACGGGCAGGGCTCTCGAGAACCCAGCGATTTTCGAAGGCCATCCGCGCCAAAACGCTGGGGCCCATGCTCCCACTCACCTGGGCCGTCACCTCAATCCGCTCCTCAGCTTGTGGCACAGCCGGCGAATCGGGCCTGCAGGCCTCCTAGGGGCTAAACCTAACCCTAGGTCGGCCCCAAGGGGCCCATCCTAGGGGCCTGGCGCCGAAACACCTGGAATTGGGGATTTCCGAGCCAAAGCGCCAGACTCACCATGCCTCACCGCCACCACCCAGGCCACTAAGGGTGCCGCCAGTCATTCAGGACGGGAGAAAGGGCAGGATTCTCAGACCCCAGGCGACCTTCGAAGGCCCCCCGCGCCAAAACGTTGGGTACCACGCTTCCACTCGCCAGCGCCCTCACCTCGGCCCACCCCTCCACTCGCCCCACAGCCATCGTATCGGGCCTGCTGGCCTCCTGGGGGCTAACCCTAACCCTAGGTGGGCCCCCAAAAGGCACTCCCAAAGGGCCTGGCACTGTGACGCCGGAGATTGGGGACCCCCAAGCCCCAGCAATGTACTCAACCTGCCCCTCCGCCGCCACCCGGGCCACTTGGGGCGCCGCAGGTCATTCAGGGTGGGGGAACGGGCAGGGCCTTCCGAGCCCCCCGCGACATTCGTAGCTCCCCCACGCCAAAACGCTGAGGCCCACGCTCCTGCTCTATAGCGCCCTCACCTCGGCCCGCCCCCCCTCTAGCCACACAGCTGGCGGATCCGGCCTCCTGGGCTCCTCGGGGCTAACCTTAACCCTAGGTAGGCCCCAGAGTGTCCCCTCCCAAGAGACTTGGTGCTGCAAAGGCAGGGATTGGGGACCCGCAAGCCCCAGCGCCAGGCTCACCCTGCCGCCCCACCGCCACGCGGGCCGCTAGGGGCGCCGCCGGGCAATCAGGGCGGGATAACCAGCAGGGCCCTCTGAGCCTCCAGTGAAATAAGAAGGCCCCCCACGCCAAAACGCTGGGTACCACGCTACCGCTCGACTGCGCCCTACTACATTCAATCCCTCCGCTCACTGCACAGCCGGCGGATCAGGACTGCTGGCCTCCTGGGGGTTAACCTAACCCTAGGACAGTCCCCGAGGGACGCCTCCCAAGGGGCCAGGAGCCGCAACGTTGGGGATTGAGGAAACCTGAGCCCCAGTGCGGGACTGACCCTGCCACCCTGCCGCCACCCAGGGAGCTAGGGGTGTCGCCGGTCCTTCATGGCGGGAGAACGAGCAGGGCCCTCCGAGCCCCCTGCAACATTCGAAGGCCCACCGAGCCAAAATGTTGGGGCCCACGCTTCCGCTCGCCAGTGACCTCACCTTGGCCCACCCCTCCATTCGCCGCAGAGCCGGTGGATCCAGCCCGCCGGCCTAACCCTAACCCTAGGTCAGCCCCCAAGGGGCCCCTCCCAAAGGGACTGCCGCCGGACGCCAGGGATTGGGGACCTCCGAGTCGCAACGCTGGACTCACCCTTCTGCCCCACCCACACCCGGGCCGCTAGGGCACCGCCGATCATTCAGGGCGGGAGAACGGGCAGGGCCCTCCCTGTCCCGGTGACCTTCGAAGGTCCCCAGCGCCAAAACGCTGGGGCCAACTCTCCTGCTCGCCAGCGCCCTGATCTTCGACCGTGCCTCCATTCACCCCAGATGGTGGATCGTGCCTGCCGGCCTCCAGGAGCTAACCTTTACCCTAGGTCGGCCCCCAAGGGGCCGCTCCCAAGGGGCCTGGTGCCGCAACGCCTGGCATTGGGGACCCCCGAGCCTCAGCGCCAGACCCACCCTGCCGCCCCGCCACCACCCGGGCTGCTAGGAGAGCCGCCACTCATTCAGGGCGGGAGAATGGGCAGGGCCCTCCGAGTCCCTGGCGACATTCGAGGACCCCGGGCGCCAAAACTTTGGGTACCACCTTCCAGCTCGCCAGTGCCCTCACCACGGCCCGCCCCTCTGCTCACCGCACAGCTGGCATATGGGGCCTGTCGGCCTCCTGGGGGCTAACCCTAACCCTAGGTTGGCCCCAGAGGGGCCCCTCCCAAGGGGACTGGTGACCAAAGCCGGGGATTGGGGACACCCGAACCGCAGCGCCAGACTCACCCTGCTGCCCCGTCGACATCGGGCCCGCTGGGGCGTCGCTGGTCTTTCAGGGTGTGAGAATGGTCAGGGCCCTCGAGACTCTGGTGACTTTTGAAGGCCATCCGCGCCAAAACTCTGGGGCCCACGCTGGAGCTCACCAGCGCCCTCACCTCAGTCATCCACTCCGCTCTCCGCACAGCTGTCAGATCGGGCCTGCTGGCCTCCTGGGGGCTAACTCTAATCCTAGGTTGGCCCTCGAGAGGCCCCTCCCAAGGGGCCTGTCGCCGCAACACCAGGGATTGATGACCCCCAAGCCCCAGCGCCAGGCTCACCCTGCCGCCCCGCCAGCACCCAGGCCACTAGGGGCGCCACCGGTCATTCAGGGCGGGAGAATGGGCAAGGCCCTCCGAGTCCCAGTGAACTTCTAAGGCCCCAGGAGCTAAAATGCTTGGGCCTATGCTCCAGCTCACCAGCGCCCTCACCTAGGCCCGCCCCTCTGCTCGCCACACACCCAGTGGATTGGGCCTGCCAGCCTCCGGGGGGCTAACCCTAACCCTAGGTTGGCCCCCAAGGGGAACCTCCCAAGGGGCCTGGCACAGCAACACCAGGGATTGGGGACCCCCGAGCCCCAGCGCCATTCTCACCGTGCCGCCCCGCCACCACCTGGGCTGCTAGGGTGCCGCTGGCCATTCAGAGCGGGAGAACCGGCAGGGCCCTCCAATTCCCCGGCAACCTTCCAAGGCCCCCCGTGCCAAAATGCTTGGGCCCACGCTCCAGCTCGCCGGCGCCTTCACCTAGGCCCAGCCCTCCGCTACCGCACAGCTGGCAGATCATGCCTGCCGGACTCCTGGGTGCTAACACTAACCCTACGACGGCCCCAGAGGGGCCCCTCCCAAGGGGCCTTGTGCTGCAACGCATGGCATTGGGGACCCCCAAAACGCAGCGAAAGACTCACACTGCCACCCCGCCACCACCCGGGCCGCTAGGTGTGCCGCCAGTCATTCAGGGTGGGAGAACGGGCAGGGCCCTCCGAGGCTCTAGCGACGTTCAAAGGCCCCCTGCGCCAAAGCGTTGAATACCATACTCCCGCTCGCCAGCACCCTCACCTCGGCACAACCCTCAGCTCGCCGCAAGCCGGCGCATCGGTCCTGCTGGTGTACTGGGGTCTAACCCTAACCCTAAACCCTAACCCATATCCTTAAACCCTAACCTTAACCCCTAACCCTATCCCTAAACCCTAACCCTCACGCTAACACTAACCCTACCCTAAACCTAACCCTAAACCTATTCCTTAAACCCTAAACCCTAACATTAACACTAAACCCTAAACCCTAACCCCTAACCCTAATCCCGAAACCCTAAACACTAAACCCTAACCTTAACCACTAACCCCAAACCCTAACCCTAACCCTAAACCTACCCCGACCCCTACCATACGCCTATCCCTACCCCAACACTACCCCTTCAGCTAACCCTACCCCTAACCCGTAAACTAACCCTAAACATAACCCTAAACCGTACCCTAACCCGTACTCTAACCCTAACTCTAACCCGTACCCTAACCCTAACCCTAACTTGTACCCTAACCCTAACCATAACCCTAACATGTACTCTAACCCTTACTCTAACCCGTACACTAACCTTAACACTAACCCTAACCCTAACCCTAACTCGTACAATAACCCGTACCCTAACCCAACCCGTACCCTAACCCTAACCCGTACAATAACCGTAACCCTAACACCAAAACCGTAACCCGTACCCTAACCCTAACCAGTACCCTTACCTTAACCTTAACCCATACCCTAACACGTACCCTAACCCGTACGATTCCCTAACTCGCAACCTAACCCATACCCTAACCCATACCTAACACTAACCTGTACCCTAACCCGTACCCTAACCCATACCCTAACCCTAAACTGTACCCTATCCCTATCCCTAACCCATTCCCTAACCCGTACCCTAACCTTAACCCTAAACCGTAACCTAACCTGTACCATAACCCTAAACTGCACCCTAACCCTAACCCGTACCCTAACCCTAACCCATACCCTAAACCATAACCTAATCTGTACGCCAACACTTAACCTAAACCGTACCCTAATGCGTACCCTAACCAGTACCCTAACCCTAACCCATACCCTAAACCTAACCCGTACTCCAACCATAACCCTAACCCTAAAACCAAACCCTAAACCCTAATCCGTACCCTAAACCCTAATCTGTACCCTAACCCATAACCTCTAACCTGTAACCCCTAAATCCAACCCTAACCCGTACCCTCTCCTTACCCTAACCCTAACCCCTACCCTCTGCCATACCCTAACCTTAACCCGTACACTAATCCGTATCCTAACCCCGGGGATTGGGTACACCTGAGCCCCACCACGGGACTCAGCCTGCCACCCCTCAGGAAACCATGCCCCTTGGGGCGCCGCAGAGCATCCCATGCAGGAGAAATGGTAGGGGCCCCCTGAGCCCCCAGCAATCCTCGGCGGTCCCTACACCCCAACCCTGAGGCCCACGCTCATCCCGCCCCACGCCTTCCCTTCAGCTTGCCACCAAGCTCGTCGCAGAGCCAGCAGATCAGGCCTGACGGGTTCCTGGGGCCTAGACCTGACCCTAGGTCGGCTGGGTAGGGCCCCTCCCCTGGGGCCCAGTGCCGCAGCCCCAGGGACTGGGGACACCTGAGACCTACTGCAGGACAAAGTGTGCCAGCCCGCAGGAAACCGGGCCCCTTGGGAGGCTGTAGAGCATTCAGGGTGGGAGAACCAGGAGGGCCCCCAGAGCCACCGGCGAACTTCGGCGATCCCTAAACCCAACCTTGAAGCCCATGCTCACCCCAACCAGCACCCTCACCTCAGCCCGCGGCGGAGCTCGCCACATATTGGGCACATCTGGCCTGCGGGGTTCCTGGGCGCCAACCCTAACCCTAGTTCATCTGCGGAGGGGCCCCTCCCCAGGAGCCTGGAGTCACAGCCATGGGGATTCGGGACACCTGAGCCCCACAGCAGGACTCAGTCTGCCACCCCGCAGGAAACCGTGCGCCTTGGGAGGCCACAGAGCATTCAGGGTGGAAGAACCAGGAGGGACCACCTGAGCCACCAGCGAACTTCTGCGGCCTACCGCACCCCAACCCTGAGGCCCACGCTCACCCTCCCCACACCCTCACCTCAGCCCATGTAGCTCGCCATACAGCCAGCAGATCGGGCCTGCGGGGCTCATGGGGCCTAACCCGAGCCCTAGGTTGGCCGCGGGTGTGGGGGCCTCCCCAGGAGCCCTACACCGCAGGCCCAGGGAATTAGGAGACCTGTGCCCCACCACAGAACTCAGCTTGCCACCCGACAGGAAACCGTGCCACGTGGGGCTCTACGGAGCCTACGGGACGTGAGAACGTGGGGAGGCCCCCGGAGCCCATCCCCACCTTGGCAGCCCCCCTGCCCCAACCCTGAGGCCCATGCTCACCCTCCCCCATGGCCTCCTCTCAGCCCTCCACAGAGCTTGCTGCACAGCCTGCAGATTGTCCCTGCTGGGCTCCTGGACCCTAACCCTTACCCTAGGTTGGCCACAGAGGGGCCCCTCCCCAGAGTCCTGGCACCCCACTCCGGGGGATTGGGGACACCCAAGCCACACCGTAGGACTCAGCCTTCAGCCCACAGTAAACCGTACCATTTTGGGGCACAACACAGCATTCAGGGCAAGAGAACTGAGAGCCCCTTCTGGTGAACCCCGACATTTGTGGGCCCTTCTGGATGAAACCAAAAGGCTCACACTCACCCGCGCTTGTGCCCTCATCTCACTCGGCCTGGGAGTTCTCTGAGCACTGGGCAGTTCAGACCTGCTGTCTCTTGAGGCCTAACCTAAACCTGGGTCTTCTGCTGAGGGTCCCTCCCCGTTTGCCTGCCTCCAAGGTACCAGGCATTGGGCTCACCTCTGCACGACTAGAGGACTCAGCCTGCCCCACAGCAGGAAACTGTCCATTTGGGGCTGCAGCAAGGATTCATAGGAAAATCAGAGGGCCACCCTCAGGCCATTCCAGGCAACCCCCACTTTCAGAGATCTCCCCGGATCCAATTAGTAGCTTCACACTTACCTTTAAACTTGCTCTCCATGGAGATCTTTTGAAATTCTCCACACTTCCAACCGATGGCGTCATCCAGCTTCAGTGCCTAACCCAGCTTTAGGTCTTGAGATGGATTAAAATGGGAAGTCATTTCACTGATGACGACGTACTGGTGACCAAAAGATACATGCATAAATGCTTCATATCACTTGGCTTCAGGGAAATGCAAATCTAAACCCCTATAGATGCCATATCACACGAGGCCGAATATCTAAAAATAAGAAGACATGAAACTATACATGTTGGAGAGGATGTGGAGAAACGGGAACTCTCTTACACCCCTGTACGAATACAGTCCGGTACAGCCACTCTTGAATATGGTACGGAGTTTCCTCAAGAAGTTATAAATAAAGCTGCCCTATGTCCCAGCAATTGCACTACTAGGTATTTACCCCAAAGAGACAGAGGTAGTGAAGACGGGACACATGCACCACAGTGTTCATAGCACCAACATCCATAATAGACAAACTGTGGAAGGAGTGTAGATGACCATGGATAGATGAATGGATAAAGAAGATGTGGATCATATCTATAATGGAATATTACTCAGCCATCAGAAAGAATGAATACTTACCATCACACCGACCTGGGTGGAGCTGGAGGGTATTATGCTGAGTGGAATAAGTCAATGAAAGAAAGACAATGATCATATGCTTTCACTCCTATGTGGAATATCAGAAACAAGAAAGAAGACTATAGGGGAAGGAAAGGAAAATAGAATGGGAAGTCATCAGAGAGGGAGAAAACCCATGATGGACTATTAACTATTGCAAGAATCTGATGATTGTTGAAGGAGAATTGGGGGGGGGGGGTAACTGGGTGAGTAGCATTAACGAGGTCACACGATACAATGAGCACTGGGTGTTATACATGACTGAAATTTATTGAAGACTACATCTGAAACTAATGATGTACTGTAAGTTGGCTAATTGAATTTAAATTAAAGAACAAAAGACCTCGAATAAACAATCCTAAACATTTGTATGGAACCACTAAAGATTCCGAACAGCCAGTGCAATGTGGAAAAGAAAAACAAAGCTGGAGGACTCACAATTTCAGATTTCAGGTTATACTACAAAGCTGCAGTCATCCTAACAAGACAGTACAGCACAAAAATAGACACAGCGACCAAAGGAACAGGATACAAGTTCAGACAGAAACCCACAATTATGTGGTCCATGAATCTTCCACAAAGCAAGCAACGATATCAAAAGGGAAAAGGACAGTCTCTACAACAAATGGTGTTGGGAAAACTAGACAGCTACGCACAAAAGAATGAAATTAGACTGTTTTCTTACACAATAAAGACAAATGCAAAACAGTTTCAAGACCGCAATATGAGACCTGAATCCATAAAAATCCTACAGGAGGGAAGACAGTAACTTCTTGACATGGACCATACCAACGTTTCTCTAGACGGTGTCCTGAGGCAAAGGAAATGAAAGCAAAAATAAACTATTGGGAATACAGCTAAATAAAAAGTTTCCACAGAGCAGAAGAACAATGAAAACGTAAAAATAATAAGACAACCTACTCAAAGGGAGAAGATATTTGCAAAGATCATATGCAATAAAGGGATAGTGTCCAAAACATATAGAACTGATGCTACTCGACCCCCAAAAAACAAATAATCCAGTTAAAAAGTAGGCAGAAGACATGGGCAGACATTTCTCCAAAGAAGAAATAGAAATGGCCAACAGTCCCGTGAAAAGATGTTCACCATCACCCATCATCAGGAAAATGTAAATCCAAAGGACAATGAGGTAATACCTCAAACCTGTCAGAATGGCTAACATCAAAAGCACAACAAAGAGCAGGTGTTGGGAGGATGTGGATAAAGGGGAATCCTCGTGAACTGTGGGTGGGAAAGCAAACTGTGATGGCCACCGTGGAAAACAGTATGAAGGCTCCTCAAAAAATTAAATATAGAACTACCCAATGATCCAACAATCACACAACTCGTATTTACCCAAAGAATAGGAAAACAGTAACGTAAAAGGATACGTGCACCCCTATGTTTCTTGCACCACTATTTACAATATCACAATATGGAAGCAACCCAAGTGTCTGTAGAAAAATTGACAAATGAGATGATAGATGTGTGTATTCACACACACACGCACACACACAGACACACATACACACACACAATGGATTATTACTCGGCTTGAAAAAGAATGAAACCTTGCCATTTGCAGCCACATGGATGGATCTAGAGAGTATTATCCTAAATAAATCAGTCAGTCAGAGAAAGACAAATCCCATACGATGTCACTCTAATGGGGAATTTAAGAAACAAAAAAATAAATAAATAACTAAAAGAGAAAAAGGAGACACACCAAAATACAAACTCTTAACAATAGAGAACAAACGGATGGCTACCAGAGAGGAGGTGGATAGAGGGATGAGTGAAATAGATGAAGGGGATTAAGAGGATGCTTTTCTTGACGACCACTGAGTAATATATGGAATTACTGAATCACTCTATTGTACACCTGAAATGAATGTAACACTGTATGTTAGCTCTACTGGAATTAAAATAAATTTAAAAAAAAGATTTTTCTTTCAGGAACCTCTTTGAAAAAGCTTTTCCTGTGCAATGTGCAAAAGCCCTACTTGGGAGGATTCACTCTACAATTATTATTCACTCTATGCCTTGAATTCAGATTTTACTGAGTTCTTACCATGGATCCCAGCTCACGGGAGCCATCGTCCTTTTCTGTCCAGGCTCAGCACCTATGCATTCGAGATTGGAAGTAGAGACACATGTCACTTCACAGTCCAGAAAGCTATTATTGTTTCTGTTTCAGTGTGAGAGAGTCACAGACTTTGGGACAGGTTTCAGAGCAGGTTTATTATGGATCCTGGATCTCTACTTCAATGTTCATTGCCTGGATCCATTTGGCTAATAGGTTCCCTGTGGATGGGCTTGCTTCCAAGCATATACATGGAAGATGCAAAGGTGGGTGGGCTTGGTGCGGGACAGGAAGAAGACCAAAAACAGAGAAGGTCCGACCCCTCCCCTGATCCAGGAACTGTTACAGGAGACGGGAACGTGAGGTAGAATCCATGCGAAACTCCAAGGTCACCAGCTGAACACAGGAGGCACAGGTCAAGGGATCTGGAGATGTAGGGGTTGATGGCTGCTCTGAGCTATCTCTGGGAGGAAGGGAGGGAAGGAATGAGAAGGAGACACTGCCTGCCCCTGGCCCAAGCCAGCTGCCCACCGCTCCAACACGCATCCGTCTATGAGGTGACACAGTTTGGGCTCAGGATGGGCTGGCTCGGGTCCCTCAAACCTCAGTGGGACAGCTGGCCCCAGGGCTCAGAGACATACTGAGGGAGATGAGAGGGAAAGCTGCCCCGCCCAGGTCATCCCCTCCTTGAGCAGACAGCCCTTCAGAACTGCTAAAAAAAAAAAAAAAAAAAAAAAAAAAAAAAAAACTACTAACGGGGTTGAAAGACATGCCATGGATGAACTAAGGCATAGAGATATGTAAAATAACATTCATTTTTAAGTTCAGAGCTGTCATCTCAGGAAGTGGGGAGAGCTTCCCTGAAGAAGACTGAGGGGCGGGCAGGCCATGCTGAAAAGGGAGACCTGGCTCTCCTGATTGGGGACCTGCAGCCCCCTTCCAGGGCAGGGCATCATCCTCGCATCACACGAGATCCATGGAAGTGTTCCATCAGGGCCAGATGTTTGTCTCGAGAAGGCTACCCTGGCATCGGACTGCACAGGGCACCGGGGACGAGGGCCAGATGGAGGACTGACAATACCCCAGAGGCCATGGGGCAAGAGCAGAGGCACATGACCCTGAAGATGATGATGAAATGCAGGAGGTGGCAGCATGGATCCGGCCCGAAAATACCATGGAATTACTGCCCACAGCTACACTGACTGGGTGCTTTCTGTGCCCGGTGTGGTTGACCTCAGTGTGCTCCAGACTAGTCCTGACCACAAGTCTAGGAACTGTGCACCACCCCCGGGCTCCTCTCCCCTTGCAGCTGCTAGGAATCATGGTCACAGACCCTGGTCAACTTTCGTGGAAACCAAGCAGTGCCTCCCCCGCACGCTGCACCTCTGGTGGTGGTCCAGTGCGACCCTCGTGCCTGGCCAGACACTGATGTCTACCTGTCTCCACACAAATCCACAGACAGGAGGGTGTCCGTGAATTCCACAGCACCTGATGAGACAGATCCACAGAACCCAACACCCAGTGGGTCACTCGGGACCTCACCTATAGTCATGGAGCTCACCATACCCTATTTCTGTCACTTCCCACAGAAAGCCTGGTTCTGATCCCCCACAATACCATACATCCTGGTTGCTGACCTGGGGTCATGCCATGAACTCACATGGCACCTTTCTTTAAGAGAAGGCTATGCCTACACCTCCTAGAAAATATTTCTAATGAAGTACAAGTCCATCAGGTCTACGGTGTGAATGGTAGCACACAGCCTGCATGGTAGTAGTCAGTAATTCTAACAAGGGTTAACCCCACACCCCGTCTCACAAAACCTTCCTCCGTCCCACGGAACTCATGGTCTGCCCTCAGAAAACCTTCCAGGAAACAAACCTTTCATCTGAATGCTCTCTTCACCTTCTGCTTCAAATCTTGTCCAACCACAATGATATGAAACTAGAAATCAGTCTCAAGAAAAAAATGGGACAGTCAAAAATAGGTGGAGATTGGGGGGCCTGGTTGGCTCAATGGTTAAGGTTCTGCCTTCAGCTCAGTTCGTGATCCCAGGATCCTGGGATGTAGCCCCGAATCAGTCTCCTTGCTCAGTGGGAAGCCCGCTTCTCCCTCTCCCACCACCCTGCTTGCATTTCCTCTCTTGCTGTCTCACTCTCTGCCAGATACTTAAATAGTCTTAAATAAATATGTGGAGATTTAACAACATGCTACTGAACAACCAACAGTCAAAGAAAAAATCAAAAAAAAATTAGTAGTACCTTGACACTGATGAAAAAGACAACTTACAAAAACTTATGGGATGCAGCAAAAGTAGCTTTATGGGGGACATTCATAGAAATTCAAGTCTTCATCAATCCATGAGAATGCTCTCCAATAAACAACCTGATTTATGTGGTAAAGGAGTAGAAAAAAAAAGAAAAAAGAAAGTCCCAAATTAGTAGAAATAAGGAAATAACAAAAAGGAATGCATTAATAAATCCAACGGAGACTACAAAGACAAAAAAAAAAAAAAACAATGAAAATGAGAGCTGCCTTTTTTGGAAAGATAAACAAAACTGACAAACTTAGCTAGACTCACCAAGAAAGACAGAGGACTCCAATACAATCAGGAAAGAAAGTTAATGGATTCCTGTCTCATATCAAAATCAAAAGAACTCTTCAACCTTGGACACAACAACTTCTTGCAAGCCACGTCTCTAAAGGCAAAGGAAATAAAAGCAAAAATGAACTATTGGCACTTCATCAGGATAAAAAGCTTCTGCTCGGCAAAGCAAATGATCAACAAAACAAAAAGGCATCCAATGGAATCGAAGAAGGTATATGCAAATGACATTACAGATAAAGGGCTGGTATCCAAGATCTAGAAAGAACTCCTCAAACTCGACACCCCAAAAATGGGCAGAAGACACAAAGAGATACTTCTCCAGAGAAGACATACAAATGGCCAACAGACACATGAAAAAAGGCTCCACATCACTTGCCATCAGGCAAATACAAATCAAAACGACAATGAGATACCACCTTACACCATTTAGAATGGTTAAAATTAACAAGGAGGGGGCACCTGGGTTGCACAGTGGTTAAGCGTCTGCCTTCGGCTCAGGGCGTGATCCTGGCATTATGGGATCGAGCCCCACATCAGGCTCCTCCGCTATGAGCCTGCTTCTTCCTCTCCCACTCCCCTTGCTTGTGTCCCCTCTCTCGCTGGCTGTCTCAATCTCTGTGGAATAAATAAATAAAATCTAGAAAAAAAATTAACAAGACAGGAAATTACAAAATGTCAGAGAGGATGTGGAGAAAGGGGAGCCCTCTTACACTACTCGTGAGAATTCAAGCTGGTATAGCCACTATTGAACAATATGGAGGTTCCTCAAGACCTTAAACACAGAGCTATCCTACAACCCACCAATTGCACTACTGGGTATTTACCCCATAGACACAGAGTAATGAAAAGAAGGGGCACCTATATCCCAATGTTCATAGCAGCAATGTCCATAATAGCCAAACTGTGGAAGGAGCCAAGATGTCCTTCAGCAGATGAATGGACAAAGAAGATGTGGTTCATCTATACAATGGAATATTACTCGGTCATCAGAAAGGATGAATACCCACCATTTGCACCAACGTGGATGGACCAGGAGGGGATTATGCTAATTGAAATTAAGTCAAGCACAGAAAGACAATTATCATAAGGTTTGACTCCTATGTGGAATGGAAGGAGTAGCATGGAGGACATTAGAAGAAGCAAGGGAAAAGTGAAGGTGGGGAATGAGAGGGGGAGATGAACCATGGGAGACTATTGACACTGGGAAACAAAATGAAGGTTGCAGAAAGGGAGGGGTAGGGGAATGGGTAATCCTGGTGATGGGTATTAAGGAGGGCACGTGTCATAATGAGCACTAGGTGTTACATGCAAACAATGAATAATGGAACACTACATCAAATCAAATGAAGTACTGTAGGGTGACTAACATCATTTTAAAAAAAGAGGAAGATATGAAATCCATACAGGAAAACTGTCATTATTGCAAATGACATGAAATCCAGAAAAATTCCGCAAAAAAAAAAAAAAACTGTTAGTTTAAAAAAATTCCAGAAAGCTGCAGGATATAAAGTCAATATACAGAGACCTGTTGTCTTTATTTTTTTTCAGATTTTATTTATTTATTTGACAGGAAGTGAAAAAGCACATGCAAGGGGAGTGTCAGGAAGAGGGAGAAGCAGACCCTCGCTAAGTGGGGAGCCCAACACGGGGCTTGATCCCAGAACTCTGGGATCATGACCTGAGCTGAAGGCAGACGCTTCACCTATGGGGACACCCAGATGACCCAACTTCTTGCATTTCTGTATACTGATGACACACTTTCGCAAAGAGAAATTTAAAAAGCAATGCCATAACAATTGCACCAAAAAAAAATCTAGGAATAAAAGTAACCAAAAATGAGAAAGACATAGTACACTCAACACATGGCAGAAAAGAAATGAAAAACATGTGTGTCGAGGGGAGCAGAATGTATGGGTCAAAGATTTGGAAGGCAACACAAACAAATGGATGCATACGCCATGCTCCTTAACTGGAAGAGTTAATTATATGAACATGTCCATCGTACCCAAAGCAATCGACACATGTGATGAAATCCCTATCTGAATTCCAGTGGCATTATTCAAGCAAATACAAAACAGTCCTCAAACTTGGATGGAATCACAAAAGACCCCAAATACCCAATGCAACCTTTAGAAAGAAAGGTGCAGTCAACACACTCCTGGATTTCAAGCTAGATTACAAAGCTATTGTCATCAAAACAGGATGGTACTGGCATAAACAAAGATACCAGGTCACTGGAACAGAACAGAAAGCTCAGAAACTTACCCACACGTAGATGATCCTAACTTACGACACAGCAGCAGAAGATATGCCATGAGGGAAGGACTGTCTCTTCAGTGAGCGGTAACAGGAAAACTGGACACTAAATGCAGAAGAATATAACTGGGTCACTTTCTTACACCACACACAAAATTTTTAATGGATGAATGATTTGAACATAAGACCTGAATCCATAAACCTCCAAGAAGACACAGGTACTAAGTCTCTTGACATTGGTTTTGGCAAAGAGTCTTCAGATCGGACACCAAATGCAAAGCAACAAAAGCAAAAATAAACAAGTGGAACAACATCAAACTGAAATCTTTCACACGGCAAAGGAAACCATCAAAAACTTAAAAGGCCACGGACCCAATAAGAAAAAAAAATCTGCAAATCATATGTGTCAGAAGAGGCTAATATCCAAAATACACACAACACTCATACAAAACAAAACAAACAAACAAAAAAACTGTATAAAAAAATGGGGGGGAATATGTGAATAGATACTTACCAAAGACGGCACACAGGTGCCAACTTACAGAAAAAGTTGTTCGACATCACTCATCATCGTCAGGGAAACATCAGTCAACCGCACAATCGGCTATCCCCTCACAACTGCTGGAACAGCAAATGTCCCAGAGACAGACACCAAGTGGGGTCAAGGGTGTGCAGAGGAGGAGACACTGTGCACTGTTGGTGGGAATGGAAATTGGTGCAGCCACTGTGACAAACGGTATGGAGGTTCCTGAAAAAATAAATACACTACCCCATGACCCAGTAATGGCTCTACTGAGTATTGATTCAGAGAACACAAAAATACTGCCTTAAAAAGACAGATGCACTCCCACCTTCACTGCAGCATTATTCACAAGAACCAGACATGGACACACAGACCTTGGGGGCCTTATGCCAAGTAACTCAGACACAGAAAGACCAATACCAGATGCTCTCATGTACATTCCACGTGGAATAAACAAATACTGAACACATAGATACTGAGAGCAGATTGGTAGTGCCAGATACGGGGATGGGGTGGTAGAAACGGGTGAAGGTGGTCAAAGTCTCAATGTTTGAGTGAGAAAATCCGACAGTCATCAAATGTTCTCTCGAGCATGGAGACTAAAACTAACCCCGCAGCATGGGGTATAGGTTTCCCTGCTCTTTGAAAGTACAGGGCTTCTGAGAAACCTTGCACAGCAGAAATGGTGTCAAGAAGGAATGGCCATTGGCGGTGGAGTTAAGATGGCGGAGGAGTAGGGGACCCCTTTTTCAGCCTGTCCCCTGAGTCGAGCTGGATAGGTACCAGACCAGCCTAAATAACCACGGAATCAGCCTGAGACACAGGATGATGCATCTGGATCTCTACAATTGAACATCTCCAGCGCTGAGTATTGAGGTAGGAAGAGGGGAGCTGTAAACCATGCACAGATATTGGAAGATAAACGGAAGGGGGAGGGAGCCACCGCGTTTGGGCGCCGGGAAGCGGCAGCCACCTGCATGGGGGAGCGGGCGGACTCACAGAGGGCACCCGCGAGAGAGCGGACTGAGACCGGTTTGCCCTGAACGCGTGCCACCAGGCATCTCCCGGAACACCGGAATCGCGGTGTGCTCACGGGATCCAGACTGAGACCGGGAGCTCCCGGAGCGCGTGGGGCGGCTGGCGGCTGGTGGGCCACCTGCACGGGGGAGCGGGCGGACTCGTGGTCAGCACCCGCAAAACAGCAGACTGAGACCCTGAACCGGGTGCGCGCCACCAGGCTTCTCCCGAAACTCCGGAATCGAGGTGTGCTCACCGGGCATAGACTGAGACCGGGAGACCCGGGAGCGTGCGGGGCAGCCGGTGGCTGGCGGCATTAGAAACACAAAGGACAGAGACGCGCCGGCCCTGGAAGTGAGGGCAGGGACGCCGAGTTGGTGCGCACATCCCGGGACGCTGCAGGGTTGAGCAGCACCAACAGTAATAGAGTTAACGTGGCCAGAACATCAGTGGAGAATGGGCCGCAAACCCTCTGTTCTGTGACAATGCAGCCTCTGCTGCTCTGACCCTCAGAAGAGGCATAGTCGGCCGCCAGGGAAAGCCGCCAGAGAACAAAAGCCTGGAAATACTGGCTCAGAGAGCGCCCATCCCCATCCTCCCTCGCAGGGGACACAGAGACTCTACCCAAACAGGGTTGCCTGAGTATCGGCGCGGCAGGCCCCTCCCCCAGAAGGCAGGCTGAAAAATCAAGAAGCCCACAACCCAAGGCGCCTGGGTGGCGCAGTCATTGAGCGCCTGTCTCCGGCTTAGGGCGTGATCCCGGCGTTCCGGAAAGGAGTCCCTCATCGGGCTCCTCCGCTGGGAGCCTGCTTCTTCCTCTCTCATTCCCCTGCTTCTGTTCCCTTCTTGCTGTCTGTCTCCCTCTCTCAGATAAGTAAATAAATACAATCTTTAAAGAAGAAGCCCACATCTCTAAGATCCCTATAAAACAAGGGGCACAGCCTGGGACCCAGTCAATAATTTGGGCTCTGGAAACCCCGCAACCTCTCCTCATCAGAATGACAAGAAGGAGAAGCCCCCCCCCAGCAAAGAAAAGACAGTGAGTCAGTGGCCTCTGCCACAGAAGTAACGGATATGGATGTAACCAAATTATCAGAAATGGAATTCAGAGTAACAATGGTCAAGATAATGAGTAGACTTGAAAAAAGTATTCAGGAAAATGTTACTGAGAATATAGAATCCCTAAGGGCGGAAATGAGAGCGAATTTGACAGAAATTAAAAATTCTATGAGCCAAATGCAGGCAAAACTAGAGGCCCTGACGGCCAGGGTCACGGAAGCGGAGGAAAGGGTTAGTGAATTGGAGGATGGGCTAATAGAGGAAAAAATAAAAATAGAAGATGGTCTTAAAAAAATCCACGCCCACGAATGTTGGCTACGGGAGATTACTGACTCAACGAAACGATCCAATGTTAGAATCATCGGCATCCCTGAGGGGGTGGAGAAAAACAGAGGTCTAGAAGAGATATTTGAACAAATTGTAGCTGAAAACTTCCCTAATCTAGCAAGGGAAACAAAAATTCGTGTCCAAGAGGCAGAGAGGACCCCTCCCAAGCTCAACCATGACAGACCTACACCACGTCACGTCATAGTGCAACTCGCAAATATGAGATCCAAGGATACAGTATTGAAAGCGGCCAGGGCAAAGAAATTTCTCACGTACCAAGGCAAAGGCATCAGAATTACGTCAGACCTGTCTACACAGACCTGGAATGAGAGAAAGGGTTGGGGGAGCATTTTTAAAGCTCTTTCAGAGAAAAACATGCAGCCAAGGATCCTTTATCCAGCAAGGCTGTCATTCAGAATTGATGGAGAAATAAAGACATTTCAGAATCGACAGTCACTAGCCAATTTCGTAACCACGAAACCAGCCCTACAGGAGGTATTACGGGGGGTTCTATAAAAGTAAAAAGGCCCCAAGAGTGATACAAAACAGAAAGTCACAGCCAATACAAACAAAGACTTTACTGACAACACGGCAGAATTAAAAGCATATCTCTCAGTACTCAGCCTTAACATTAATGGTTTAAATTCTTGCTTTAAGCACCACAGGGTTGCAGATTGGATAAAAAGAAATGACCCATCCATTTGCTGTCTACAAGAGACTCATTTCAAATCCAAAGATGCATTCAGACTGAGAGTAAGGGGATGGAGTACCATCTTTCACGCAAATGGACCTCAAAAGAAAGCTGGGGTAGCAATTCTCATATCAGATAAACTGGATTTTAAACTACAGAATATAGTTAGAGATGCAGAAGGGCACTATATTATTCTTAAAGGAAGTATTCAAAAAGTGGATATGACAATTATAAATATATATGCCCCCAACAGGGGAGCAGCAAGATACACAAGCCAACTCTTAACCAGAATAAAGAGACATATAGATAAAAATACATTAATAGTAGGGGACCTCAACACTCCACTCTCAGAAATAGACAGAACATTCTGGAAAAACTAAGCAAAGAATCAAAGGCTTTGAATGCCATACTCGACGAGTTGGACCTCTTAGATATATATAGAACACTACACCCCAGAACTGAAGAATACTCATTCTATTCTAATGCCCATGGAACATTTTCAAGAATAGACCATGTTCTGGGACACAAAACAGGTCTCAGCCGATACCAAAAGATTGAAATTATCCCCTGCATATTATCAGACCACAACGCTCTGAAATTGGAACTCAACCACAAGGAAAAATTTGGAAGAAACTCAAACACTTGGAGACTAAGAACCATCCTGCTCAGGAATGACTCGATAAACCAGGAAATCAAAAATCAAATTAAACAATTTATGGAGACCAATGAGAATGAAAATACAACAGTCCAAAACCTATGGGATACTGCAAAGGCAGTCCTAAGGGGGAAATACATAGCCATCCAAGCCTCACTCAAAAGAATAGAAAAATCTAAAATGCAGTTTTTATATTCTCACCTCAAGAAGCTGGAACAGCAACAGAGGGACAGGCCTAATCCACGCACAAGGAAGCAGTTGACCAAAATTAAAGCTGAAATCAATCAAGCAGAAACCAGAAGTACAGTAGAGCAGATCAACAGGACTAGAAGCTGGTTCTTGGAGAGAATCAATAAAATTGACAGACCACTGGCAAGACTTATCCAAAAGAAAAGAGAAAGGACCCAGATTATTAAAATTATGAATGAAAAAGGAGAGGTCACGACGAGCACCATTGAAATTGAAAGGATTATTAGAAATTTTTATCAACAGCTATATGCCAATAAACTAAGCAATCTGGAAGAGATGGAATCCTTCCTGGAAACCTATAAACTACCAAGATTGAAACAGGAAGAAATTGATTTCTTAAACAGGCCAATTAATTATGAAGAAATTGAGTCAGTGATAAACAACCTTCCAAATAACAAAACTCCAGGCCCGGACGGTTTTCCGGGGAATTCTACCAAACATTCAAAGAAGAAATAATACCTATTCTCCTAAAGCTATTTCAAAAAATAGAAACAGAAGGAAAGCTACCAAACTCATTCTATGAGGCCAATATTACCTTGATCCCCAAGCCAGGCAAAGACCCCCTCAAAAAGGAGAATTACAGACCGATTTCTCTAATGAATATGGACGCCAAAATCCTCAACAAGATACTTGCTAATAGAAGCCAACAGTTCATTAAAAGGATTATCCACCACGATCAAGTGGGATTCATACCTGGGATGCAAGCGTGGTTCAATATTCGCAAATCAATCAGCGTGATACATCATATCAACAAGAAAAGACTCAAGAACCATATGATCCTCTCAATCGATGCCGAAAAAGCATTTGACAAAATACAGCATCCTTTCCTGATTAAAACCCTTCAGAGTGTAGGAATAGAAGGTACATTTCTCAATCTCATAAAAGCCATCTATGAAAAGCCTACTGCAAATATTATTCTCAATGGGGAAAAGCTGGAAGCCTTTCCCTTAAGATCAGGAACACGACAAGGATGCCCACTCTCGCCACTATTATTCAACATAGTACTAGAAGTCCTTGCAACAGCAATCAGACAACAAAAAGGGATCAAAGGTATTCAAATCGGCAAAGAAGAAGTCAAAATGTCTCTCTTTGCAGATGACATGATACTCTATATGGAAAACCCAAAAGAAGCCACTCCCAAACTATTAGAAGTTATAGAGCAATTCAGTAACGTGGCGGGATACAAAATCAATGCTCAGAAATCAGTTGCATTTCTGTACACGAATAACGAGAACGAAGAAAGAGAAATTAGGGAATCCATCCCATTTACAATAGCACCAAAAACCATATGTTACCTTGGAATTAACTTAACCAGAGATGGAAAGGACCTTTATTCTAGAAACTATAAATCACTCTTAAAAGACATTGAGGAAGACATAAAAAGATGGAAAGATATTCCATGCTCATGGATCGGAAGAATTAACATAGTTAAAATGTCCATGCTACCCAGAGCAATCTACTCTTTCAATGCTATCCCGATCAAAATACCGAGAACGTTTTTTAAAGAACTGGAACAAATAGTCCTTAAATTTGTATGGAACCAGAAAAGACCCCGAATCTCCAAGGAACTGTTGAAAAGGAAAAACAAAGCTGGGGGCATCACAATGCTGGATTTCGAGCTGTACTACAAAGCTGTGATCACTAAGACAGCATGGTACTGGCACAAAAACAGACACATAGACCAATGGAACAGAATAGAGAGCCCAGAAATGGACCCTCAGCTCTTTGGGCAACTAATATTTGATAAAGCAGGAAAAAACATCCGATGGGAAAAAGACAGTCTCTTCAATAAATGGTGCTGGGAAAATTGGACAGCTACATGCAAAAGAATGAAACTTGACCACTATCTCACACCATACACAAAAATAAACTCCAAATGGATGAAAGACCTCGATGTGAGACAGGAATCCATCAAAACTCTAGAGGAGAACATAGGCAGCAACCTCTACGACATTGGCCAAAGCAACCTTTTTCATGATACATCCCCAAAGGCAAGAGAAACAAAAGATAAAATGAATTTATGGGACTTCGTCAAGATTAAAAGTTTCTGCACAGCCAAGGAAACAGTCAGAAAAACTAAGAGGCAGCCCACGGAATGGGAGAAGATATTTGCAAATGACACTACAGATAAAGGACTGGTATCCAAGATCTACAAAGAACTTCTCAAACTCAATACACGAGAAACAAATAAACAAATCAAAAAATGGGCAGAAGATATGAACAGACACTTTTCCAATGAAGACATACAAATGGCTAACAGACACATGAAAAAATGTTCAAAATCATTAGCCATCAAGGAAATTCAAATCAAAACCACACTGAGATACCACCTTACACCAGTTAGAATGGCAAAAATAGACAAGGCAAGAAACAACAATTGTTGGAGAGGATGTGGAGAAAGGGGATCCCTCCTACATTGTTGGTGGGAATGCAAGTTGGTACAGCCACTCTGGAAAACCGTGTGGAGGTCCCTTAAAAAGTTAAAAATTGAGCTACCCTATGATCCAGCCATTGCACTACTGGGTGTTTACCCCAAAGATACAGACGTAGTGAAGAGAAGGGCCATATGCACCCCAATGTTCATAGCAGCAATGTCCACAATAGCTAAATCGTGGAAGGAGCCGAGATGCCCTGCAACAGATGACTGGATTAAGAAGTTGTGGTCCGTATATACAATGGAATATTACTCAGCAATCAGAAAGAACGAGTTCTCAACATTTGCTACAACATGGACGGCACTGGAAGAGATAATGCTTAGTGAAATAAGTCAAGCAGAGAAAGACAACTATCATATGATTTCTCTCATCTATGGAACATAAGAACTAGAATGATCAGTAGGGGAAGAAAGGGATAAAGAAAGGGGGGTAATCAAAAGCGGGAATGAAACACGAGAGACTATGGACTATGAGAAACAAACTGAGGGCTACAGAGGGGAGGGGGTGGGGGAATGGGATAGACCGGTGATGGGTAGAAGGAGGGCACGTATTGCATGGTGCACTGGGTGTTATACACAACTAATGAATCATCAAGCCTTACATCGAAAACCGGGGATGTACTGTATAGTGACTAACATAATATAATAAAAAATCATTATTAGAAAAAAAAAAAGAAGGAATGGCCATTAATTTACACGGAACAATTAGACAGTGTGCTCATGCTCCAATATTCCTTCTCTTTGGCTTTTCTTAGGCCACAGGACACAAGTATCTAACGGAGGCCCAGCATAACTGAAGATAAAGCACAGCAGAGGCTCACAGACACCATTCAAAGTGCTGGTGGCTGGATGCGGAGAGCGGTTCCCAGGGGAAGGAGCTGGTTGGGGTGCACGCCGCCTCTGTCGTGCTTCTCCCCAAAACAGATGCTGAACGCGATTCTCACTGTTCACCTTTTTTCATGAGAGGGAAATCCTCTTCAGGTCTCTTCCTCTTACTGAAGCTGGGTAATAACGTAGTTCTTTCAAGAAAGCCCAGTGTCTTACTGTGAATGTTTACAAAGTGGGGGATACTTGTACTTGAGCATTGCTGAGGGAGGAGATGTGAAAGGTTCTCCCAGACACAAACCTCAGCAGATCCACCAGAAAGGCACCTTCCTCAGCATGCAGAACACAGACTACCTCCTACCCCCCGAGAAACCCTCTCCTTGCCCTCGATCAGGGCAACCCACAACAACTGGGAGTTACCCCAATTCCTCCGTTCTCCTGCTCCTAATAGCTAACCCATCAGCAAATCCTGTGAGCTCCATCTTCAAAATGGACACAGAATAGGTCTAAACAGTCCATCCAAGGACACCTGTCTGGTCCACAGTGCCTGAGTTACTGGAAAAGCTTCGTCATTGACCTGCCTTGAAATCTTTAACACTCTGTCATCTGTTCTCAACACTGTAGCCAGGATGGCCCAGTGAAACAGTGTCTCACGGGGTTATAGCCCTGGAATGGTTTTCTGTCACCCTCTGTCAACTCTCTGACGTCATGTCCTAAGCTGTCTCCTGTGGCCACAGGGCCTTCTTGCTGCTCCTGGACATACCTGGAATTCTCATGCCCCAGAGACTTTGCACATGCTTTTCCTTCTGTTCATAATGCTCTTGATGTGCTCTCACTCACCTTCGGAGAAGTCTGAATTGGAGTGACAGGGACAGAAGATGAGGCTGTGTGGGTTGGGTGAGGCTTGTGGCCCAGAAGAAGGTTCTCTGGCAGCTCTCCGCCTGTGCCTCACTTGTCTTCAGCCAGGAACTTGCACACAGCCCTCACCTGTCACAACTCTCACCCAGGAGACCCCCACAGCCACCCATGGAGCCCACCCTGCCCACAGCCTGCTGCTGAATGCATTCAGCTCTCCTCTGGGACCCCTGTCAGCTTTACCCAGACCTGGAACTCCCCCGTCTCCTCCAAAGCTCCCGGATTCCTCCTCTTCTTCAAAAATCACACTGGCGCAAGGCTTTCATGAGAAAGCTATAACGCTAACTAATGAAAGGTTCACACCTACTTTCCCCTTCTGTTGCCTTTCTCTCCACCTTCTTTCCTACCTGTGCAAACTGTAACATATCAGTGGAATATGCACATGCTCTGAGACCTGAATCTTTCACTGTAGCTTTCTGAGGACTCCTTATGTGATAAGAAACTAGTGTATCCTACAACAGGGTGTTTTACAACTATCATCTATAGAATAGTACAGCCCAAATCACTACAATTTTACCTCACTCTTCATGAAGCAGAACACTTTTTCCTTTCTTCTTTTCCTTAAATTCCAGTTAGTTCACATGCCATGGAATATTCGCTTCAGGGGTAGGATTTAGTGATTCCTCACCTGCATACAGAGCCAGGTGCTCATCACAAGTGCACTCCTTAATACCCCTCACCCATTTAACTCTTCCCCCCACGCCCCTGTCCTGCAGCAACACTCAGTTTGTTCTCCAAGGTTGAGTCTATTTCCTTGTTTGCCTCTCTCATCACCCCAACACTCTGTTCATCTGTTTTCTTTCTGAAATTCCACAAGCGTGAGAGCATAGGATATTTGTATTTCCTCACTGATTTTGCTTAGCTTAATACACTCTAGATCCATCCACATCCTTGCAAATGGTAAGATTTCATTCTTTTTGAAGCTGGGTCATATTCCATTATATATATGTATCCCACATCTGCTTTATCCATTCATCAGTGCATGGACGTTGGGATTCTCTCCATAGATTGGCTACTGTGGACTGTGCTTCTATAAACATTATGGTGCATGTTCCCCCTTTGAATCTGCATTTTTGTATCCTTTGGGTAAATACCTAGGACAGCAATTGCTGGATCATGTGGTTGTACAAAGTTTAACTTTTTGAGGAACCCCCCACTGTTTCCCAGACTGGTTGCACCACTTTGCATTCCGACCAACAGGAAGGGAGGGTTCCCCTTTAAGCAGAACATTATCTGCCGGCAATTTCATAAGAGGAAACAAAACCTCTGTGAGATGCACCCAGGGTCAGGCAAGCAGTTGCAGACTTCACCCCAAGGCTCCTGACGCCAAGCCCCTTGAAGCCACCAGCATGCCACTATCCAAAAGAATTCCCAGACTCTCCTTCTGACTCCACCACCAAAGAAACTACAGAGAGAATATGGCACCACAAAATATCGAGATAATACATTTAGTAAAACTAGAAAGTCAAGCTCAACTTTTAAACAGGAACAGGTCGCTTTGGATAATTTTGAATTTTCCCTCCACCCTAGTTTTAACTCTTCTGATGAATGAACTAATCAATGATGAAACATCACCTTTGTCAAATGACATCATCCAAGTCTGTATCAGATGAAAAAAGCCACCTAACTCTAGATGCTGGCCACTCAACCATATCTTAGGCCCAATTGAATAAACACTGTTAGATGAAGGAACAAATTAGATGTTACAAACAGGCACAGAGTGAATCTCACCTTCCCTTTCTAATAAAAGAGGGTTCCTAGGAAACAGATGGTCAAAATACATTTGTAAGCAATAAATGGACAGAGAAATTGTGATCCACTGCAAAGTCCTACCTGCAGGGGAACTAAGTAATTCTTGCACCAAACCCAGAATGCTGACAGCTACTTCAATTTTACTTTGTGGCTCAACTAGAGAAAAGAGAAAAGGACAGGAGGTTTTGGGATAATGAGAGGTTTTACCTCCAGCCCAGACATAGATAGGACATTTTGCCAAACATACCTGTGCTTTCTCTGAACACTGGCGTCCTGTGACAAGCTGCCTCACTGACTCCGATGCTGACGTTCAAAACCTCGGGTGTCTTGGAGCCAGAGCATAGAAGTTCCGTCAGCTGGGGAGAAGAAGGCACCTCTGACCTAAAGCCTGCACACCTGCTTCGGTTTCTGGGCGAAGGGGCAACACATACTTGTTGTTTAGCAGTAATTATCTTCATTCTCAATAGACCAATGACCTTGCCTTTTCTGGAAAGCAGACTTACTCTTCTAAGGAAACCCTCAATTCATCTATTCCTAATGCAAGTAGAGTGGAACATTTATTTCTCACTTA
The DNA here is from genome assembly GCF_023065955.2 of Ursus arctos. Taxonomy (NCBI): domain Eukaryota; kingdom Metazoa; phylum Chordata; class Mammalia; order Carnivora; family Ursidae; genus Ursus; species Ursus arctos. Next base: position 841,863 of record NW_026622986.1, read on the forward strand.
AATAGAAAACACTCTTATTGTCGACACTGCGCGAATGAACTTTTAAAAACATTTTAGAGAGAAAGGAAGAGACCTTTATTCAAACCCAAGTCAGGACAGCTGCCTGAGAGACACAATCTTCAGCAAGAAGGGAGTGCTCCGGGGAAAGAACATTTGGGCAGGCTTATATATTTTTTTCTGTTTTGTTTTACGTACAGAGTTATACACCACAATGAGGATCTTCTTAGATTCCAGAAAGTGACAGACTCTTTCTTATTTTTTCAGTATGTACATGTCAGTATGACTTTAATCTTATGGGAGCCAAAGAGGTTCTTTATTTTTTCTTATATTTATGTTGGCATTTTTTGGTTATTATTTTCTTCTCGAAGCAGATGTACAACATGTGCTTGGGGCAGAAATAGGGCCCATGCTTTGAGGTGTTCCCCAGTCATTTTGAGCCGGGTAAAATGTTAAAGGATAGCTTCCCTGGGAGCCCAGGATCAGGGCCCACAGATGATATAAGATAAAAATTCCTTTTATCATTATAATTACTCCTAAATGGAGGAATTTGAGACAAAAGCACGTTTCACAAGAGTACCAAGAAATCAAAATGATGCAAACGGAAGGCTGCCTGCTCCATGGTCAGCACAGGTAACAGAAGTGTTCACAGTCTATGGACTCCTGCCCTTCTCCTGCCCAAATCTCTGAAGCACAAGACCACTTAAAATCAGAATTGTAGAACTGCTAGACACCTTAGAGATGTCTGGCACCATTCCCTTGGACTGCAGAATAAAACACAGTAGCTCGTAGTCACAAAGTAATTTCAACATGAAGTGCCCCCTGGATGCACTAAGTTCTTTCTCTGCAAATGTTGACTAATGTAAGTCACAGTCATACCATATAAACACTAGGATGGCTGGGAAGTCATCGTAGGTAAGGGAATATTTTAGCGATGTTTATAAGCATTGGCTCACTTTGTAGAAGAGGCTGAGCTGAGTGTTTTTAAATACTATTTCAGACCTGTTTTACAGCACCCTCTGAACATACCAGAGCCTGAATCGACTAAAAATGATAGTTGGTTTCAGTAACTTTAATACCAGAAAAATATTATACTGTCTGTATTCCGTAGGATCTTTGAGTATCTTACCCAGAGGTCTTCCACTGAGATCATGATCTTAATGATCACCATGGGCAGATGTGAAAAGGCCCACTAAATTCATTCCAGTTGTCCACATGACAAGAAAATCCTGATACTTGATAGGTTTCCAGATCGAGAAGACCAGAGATAAGAGGGAAATAGTACCCTGTATGGAACAACAAGGGATTTGGAGTCAATTTGGGGATCCCACTTAGGTTTCTGACACTAAAATCCTCTGTGACTCATATCATCTGAGTCCCTGTCTAACCACCTGAACATGTGCCTAAAAATATCTACACCCTAGTCTGAAGTTTAAGAGGCAGAATGCTACAAAGAGCCAGTATGATGTCTCTCAAGAACAGGTGCTCAGGAAGCCATAATTGCTATTAGGTCTATTTCTTTTCCAGAAGAAAGAACACATGTTGAATCCATATTTCTAATAGATGACTCACCAGATGATTTTCAAACCTGAAGAAAGGCCAAGAAGTCGCTCTTGTGTCATATTTCACTCAGAAATCATATTGTTGGACTGGTGAGGACGATACGATAGCAACGTCATCACTAAGAGTGGGGTGCTTCTAATTTCCATATGGCCATGTTGACCCCCTTAGCTCAGAGCCACCAGAAAGGGCAGCTGGGGAGGGGGCACCATCATCACTATGAGTGGGGAGCTTCCCATTTCCATAAAGCCATGATGACCCCCTTAGCTCAGGGCCACCAGAAAGGACAGCTGAGGGGGACCACAGGCCAAGGCTGCCAGGTGTGGCTGGGGCAGGCAGAACTCTGACTTAAGGCTCAACTCCTGTCTAGGTTATTATAATGCTCTTCACAAAGAAAGTGCCATTGTGTGTGAGCCCTCATGTAGAAAAGTTTCAGAATTTCCATTGAGATTCCCTCTCTGACCTTTATGATATGTAGCAAAGTTCCATTTAATTTTTAAACACTGAAGGACTTCCTGGTTTTCTTTTCGCTATGACTGTGGCTCAATTCCCCTGTGGTCTAAGAATAGAATCTAGTTAATGTCAGGGTTTAACATTTGTAGCCTTGATTCGTGGCCCCACCTATCATCTATTTGGGTAAAGAGTCTATGACCACTTGAAAATAATGTATTCTGCACTTATTATGGAATGTTCCCTATATGTCAATTAGGTCACATTTGTTACCAATGTTTTGTCTGCTTTTTCTGTCAGATATTGAGAAAGGTATATTAAAATCTTCAAACTATGCTGCTCTATTCAACGTGGCATAGAAGAATCTACCAGTGTTAGAAGGCAAGAGAAACAAAAAATATAAGAATTGAGGGGATAATTTTGACTATTCACAGATAATACGATTGTGTACATAGAAAATCCAAACCAGTCTATAAATACCCTATTAGAATAAAAATGTAATTTATAAATTTGAGATGGATTGTAGCTTCCAATTGGACAGTTTCTGAAAGAAAACGTAGAACCTGTCAATCTTGGGGTAGGACATAGGGTGCACTAACCATTTAGAAGAATTCAGTGGGACTTCATAAAAATGTGACATTTCTCCTTATCTTATGACCATAAGAAAATGAAAAAGTGAACCACAGGCTGGGAAGTAAAGATTTGCAATACACACACTGACAAAGACTTGTGAATAAAAATTCCTGCTCATCAACCATAAAAAGTCTATTTACAAACGAATACTTCACAAAAGATTGACTGATGGCCAATAAGAACAGGAAAGGGTGCTCTACAGTATTATTTTCAGGAACAGCAAAGCCTTTCCTAAAATGAAAACATACACACAAACCAGTATTCCCTAGATGGATGACGTCCTTATTTCTGAGGACAGCTTGAAGAACAGACTAGCATCAAAGTAAAGTGATGGAATTCCTGACACTCAGAGGATGGACAATTGACCTCAAACTACAGTACAATTTTTAGGCATCATTCGGTCCTCTGAATGCAGACAACTACCACACCCCTTCCTACACCACACAGGTTGCTTCCCAACCCCTACCATAAAAGAAGAAAATGAGAAACAGATAGGACTAGTAGGAAAGAGCAAAAATCACATGTGGGGATTATCCTGAAACACACTGATCACATAACTAGTGTAAGGAAGTGTAGGGAACTGACAAGGACAGAGACTCAAGAGGTACTTCTTTGGGAAATGCTGTCTGAAATCGTCACACCTTGGTACCTGCTAATGAGGGCTCTGAGCATACCCTAGTGTTTGCTCACAAGGGTCTGCAACACCATCGCTGAGGACTGAAACTCTTCAGGACCTCAAAGCTTGCCTGATTGACTATTGGACTAAGAGATTCCCATGTTCTGAAAACAGATACCAACTCATTGAAAGGTTCACGTGGGCTCGCTCGGAGGCCCTAAAAGAAGCTGAACCATTCACTGAAAATCAGTTACACACACACACACACACACACACACACACACACACACACACACACCTGTCATTTCACCAATTACTTAAACATTCAAGGTTCTTCCTACCTTTTCTTTTTCACATTGATATTTATACTCACATGAAATGTCATCATTTCTAATGAACACTGATGTCAAAATAGAGATCCATTGACACAATATTCACAAAATGGAACTTCCCTGCTGTAATTTTCAATATAGCGTTTTTTAAAGTTCATACATATTTTAGCTTTTTGGTAACTTATACAGGAGAAGATCAGCATTGAAAAACTCTGAATACTGACAATGAGTTTTAAGCCTAGAGAACAAAAATTGTCCAATTTCATAGATAATAAGGAACCAAAGGGAAAGCATGGAAGCTGTAGTCGAATAATTTTACACATATGCATCCTCTATTATTCTACTACTGAGGGGCGTGTTTTATTACCACTATGCATGCAGCAACTGTCTTCCACGTGCACCTGCACAGGTATAATGTATTACTACAGTAGAATGAAATGTCTGGGAACTACTTGGCGGCATCTATAATGAACAATGAAATTTCGATCTTATATTTGGTGAACTTCCACTTTCTGTCCCTTTAGACAATGGACCCTAAAGAGAAGGGGAAATGAACCACGAGAGACTATGGACTCTGGGGAACAATCTGAGGGCTTCAGAGGGGAGAGGGGTTGGGGATTGGGATGGGCCAGTGATGGGTATTAAGGAAAGTACATATTGCATGGAGCACTGGGTGTTATATGCAAATAATGAAACAGAACACTACATCAAAAACTAAGAGAATACTGTATAGTGACTAAAATATCATAATAAAAAATTATTAGTAGAAAAAAATTAAAGGTAAAAAAAAACCAATACAGCTTTTCTGTTTCAAGAACAATCACAATTGAGAAAAAACTAACTTCCAATCCCTAAAGCAAAACACAGACCAAGTTCCATTTCACTCCCCTTTATTCACATTCTCTGTGGGTTCTAAGCTATTTCCCTACCTCATTTCCTGCTGAGCAGGGAGCCGGGCTCGATCCCAGAACCCTGGGATCATAACCTGAGCCAAAGGCACATGCTTAACTGGCTGAGCCAGCCAGGAGCCCCAGCCATGTTTTTCTTAAGCAAAAGGACACTTTCTCACGATGCCTTCACATGACTTCACATGGTACCAGAGATCTGCATTTGCCTCTAGGAGGTTGCAGATGAAGGCAATTGCAAAGTCTCACAGTGGTTTATCAAATACAATGACCTGCCTGGTGACAGTGAAACTCTTATGAGCCCACGAGAGGGTGCTGTGACACTCAGCTGTGGCTGGGCTGGCACAGAGAACCAAATCCATTTCCCTGCCTGATGTCTGTGAGGAACAGATGCCCCCACTGTGAATGAGACCCTGCCACTGAGCTGTCCAGAGATGGCCATCCTCACGGAGGATGAGGATAAAGGACAATGCCTGAGGAGACCTCATCTGTCTCTTTTATCTTTTCATATTTTTGACAGTGGACAAATCACTGCCTAGGAGTCCCCAACTACCTTAGTCTCATCTGTGAATGGCCAAGAGTTTTTACAAAACACTTCAGATTTTGACCTCACAAATGCCCACAACCACTTACCATAGGGATTCAACATTAAGCAAAGATACTGTTCCTTGGAAGAGAGGTCCTGCCCACTGTTGTTTCTCACTTATATGCTCATCTTCCTTACCTCATGGTAACATAACCACGTTGATTCCTGCTTCTGTCTTCAGGAAGGCTGATGTGATTGGAAGAGCATTACCCTGACATCGTTCTTTCTTAGCAATAAGATGTTGATATTTCCCTAGTCCTACACACCCAAAGTTGAGTCGGAATCAGGATTGAGGAGGCTGATGAGAGTTGAAGGTGTTTTCCTGTACAGGATGGTTTATTACCAATAAGGATGGGTCAGAGTCCTCGAAATTCCAGAACCTTTTCATTAATGCTTCCTACTCGTGAAAGATGATGTACATTGGTCTTTCCCTGCATAGTGTGGTGACTCAGAGAATAGTGCTTAGCCCTTTCGTCTCACTTCCACGACTACTTTGGGGCTGGCTTCCATATTCACAAAGGATTATGTTAAGGCTAAGAGGGTTCCTGTACACTGTTATTTCTTACAGATAAGTGTATGGCATTTTTGTTACATTGCCAGAGCCACTTAGCGCCGGGCTTGCCAGCCTCCTGGGGACGAACCCTAACCCTAGGTCGGCTCCCGAGGGGCCCCTCCGAAGGGGCCTGGCGCCACAACGCCGGGGATTGGGGACCCCCGAGCCCAGCGCCAGAGTCACCCTGCCGCCCCGTAACAACCCAGGCTGCTAGGGGCGCCGCCAGTCTTTCAGGGCGAGAGAACCGGCAGAGCCTCCCAAGCCCCCGGCGACCTTCAAAGGCCCCCCACGCCAAAACGCATGGGTCCACCCTACCGTGCGCCAGCGTGCTCACCTCAGCCCGCCCCTCCACTGGCCACACAGCCAGTGGATCGGGCCTGCTGGCCTCCCGTAGGCTAACACTAACCCTAGGTGGGCTCATGGTGGTCCGCTCTCAAGGGGCCTGGCGCCACCACGCCGGGGATTGGGGACCTGCAAGCAACAGTGCCTGACTCACCCTGCCGCCCCGCTGGGATCCGGCGGGCTAGGGGCGTCACCGGTCATTCAGGGCGGGAGATCTGGCAGGGCCCTCAGAGTCCCAGGCGACCTTCCAAGGCCCCCTCGCCAAAAAGCTTGGGCCCATGATCCCGCTCGCCAGCGCCTTCACCTCGGCCAGCCCCTCCACACGTCACACAGCCCGTGGATCAGGCCTGTAGGCCTCCTGGGAGCTAACTCCAAACCCTACGTCGGCCCCCGAGGGGCCCCTCCCAAGGGGCCTGGCGTCGCCACGCCAGGAATAGGGGATGCCGGATCCCTAGCGCCGGACTCACCCTTCAGCCTCGCCGCCACCCTGGCCTCTATGGGCGCCGCTGGTCATTCAGGGAAGGAGAACAGGCAGTGCCCTCCGAGCCCCCAGCGAACTTTGAAAGCCCCGCGCGAAAACTCGGGCTCAGGCTCCCGCTCGCCAGCGCCCTCACCTCCGCTAGCCCCTCCGCATGCGGCAGAGCCCGCGGATCAGGCCTGCCTGCCTCCTGGGGGCTAACCCTAACCCTAGGTCGGCCCTGAGTGGACTCTCCCAGGTGGTCTGGAGCCGCAACGCCAGGGATTTCGAACCCCCGAGCCCCAGTCCCGCACTCGCCCTGCCGCCCCGCCACACCCAGGACGCGAGTGGCGCCGCCAGTCATTCAGGGTGGAAGAACGGGCAGGGCCCTCTGAGTCCCCGGCGATTTCATAGGCCCCCACGCCGAAACGCTTTGGCCCACACTCCCGCTCGCCAACGCCCTTACCTTGGACCGCTGCTCCGCACACCGCACAGCCAGCCAATCCCGGCTGCCGGCCTCCTGGGGTCTAACCCTAACCCTAGGTCGGTCCCCGAGGGGCCCCTCCGAAGGGGCCTGGCGCCACAACGCCAGGGATTGGGGACCCCAGAGCACCAGCTCCGGACTCACCCTGCCGCCCCGCCGCCTCCTGGGCCGCCAGGGCCGCCTCCGGTCATTCAGGATGGGAGAATGGTCAGGGCCCTCCAAGCCCCGGCGACCTTTGAAGGTCCCCCGCGCCAAAAAACTTGGGCCCACCCTCCCACTCACCAGCGCCCTCACCTAGGACCGCTGCTCCGCAGACCGCACAGCCAGCCAATTGGGCCTGCCAGCCTCCTGGGGAATAAGCCTAAGCATAGGACTGCCCCCTAGGGGCCCATACCAAGGGGCCTGGCGCCACAACGCTGGGGATTGGGGATCCCCAGGCCACAGTGCGGGACTACCCCCATCGCCCCACCAGCAACGGAGCCGCTAGGGGCGCCGCTGGTTATTCAGCCAGGAGAAGGGGCATGGCCCTCTGAGCCAGAGCAACATTCAAAGGCCCAGGGCACCAAAATGCTGGTGCCCACGCTCCCACTCCCCAGTGCCCTCACCTTGGCCCGCCCCTCCGCTCACTGCACAGTGGGAGGATCGGGCCTGCTGGCCTCCTGAGGGCTAACCCTAACCCTAGGTTGGCCCCCCAGGGGCCCTCCCAAGTGGTCTGGGGCCGCAACGCTGGGGATGGGGACCCCGAGCCCAAGTGCCGGACTCACCCTGCTGCCCTTCAGCCACCCGAGCTGCGAGGGACCCCGCCGGTCATTCAGAGCAGGAGAACGGGCAGGTCCCTCTGAGCCGCCGCTGACCTTCGAAGGTCCCCCGCGCTAAAAAGCTTGTGCTCATGCTCAGTCTCACCAGCGCCCTCACCTCGGCTGAACCCTCCGCATGCCCCACATCTGCTGATCGGGTCCACCAGCTTCCTGGGGGCTAACCGTAACCCTAGATCGACCCCCGAGGGCCCCTCCCAAGGTGCCTGGTGCCGCAACGCTGGGGATTGGGCACCCCGAGCCTCAGCACCTGACTCACCCTGCCGCCCAGCCGCCACCCCGGGGGCTTGGGGTGCTGCTGTTCATTCAGCCCGGTAGATTGGGCAGGGCCCTCCGAGACATGGTGACCTTCGAAGGCCCCCCACACCAAAACACCCATGCCCACGCTCCCAATCACCAGTGCCCTCACCTCGGTCCGCCACTTCACTCTCCACACAGGTTGCGAATAGGGTCTGCCGGCCTCCTGGGGCTAAACCTAACCCTAGGTTGGCTCCTGAGGGGCCCCTCCCAAGGGGCCTGGCGTCGCAACACTGGGGATAGGGACCCCAAGCCACAGTGCCAGACTCACCCTGCCGCCCAACCGCCAACAAAGCCACTAGGGGCGCCGTTCTTTATTCAGGGCAGGAAAATGGGCAGGGCCCTCAGAGCCATGGCAACATTCCAAGGCCCAGCACGCCAAAACACTGGGGCCCACGCTCCCGCTCGCCATCGCCCTCAACTCGGCCCACAACTCCGCTCCTCGCACAGCTGGTGGATCGGGCCTGCCGGCCTCCTGGGCGCTAACCCTAACCCTAGGATGGCCCCTGAGGGTCCCTTCCTAAGGGGCCTGGCGCCACAACGCTGGGGATTGGGACCCCCAAGCCCCAGCGCAGGATGCACCCTGCCGCCCCGCCCCCCACGGGCCACTAGGGGCACCACCATTCATTCAGGGTGGGAGAACCAGCAGGGCCCTCCGAGTCCCCGCCGACCTTCGAAGGCCGCGCTAAAACGCTTGGGGTCATGCTCAGGCTCGCCAGCGCCCTCACCTCGGGGCAACCCTCCACGTGTTGCACAGCCGCTGATCGGGTCCACCAGCCTTCTGGGGGCTAACCGTAACCCTAGATTGACCCCCGAGCGGCCCCTCCCAATAGGCCTGGCACCGCAACACCAGGGATTGGGGACTCCAGAGCCCCAGCGCTGGACTCACCCTGCCGCCCAGCTGCCACCCGGGGTCTTGGGGTGCTGCCATTATTCAGGGAGGGAGAAAGGGCAGGGCCCTCCGAGACACGGTGACCTTCGAAGGCCCCTGCACCAAAACGCCCGGGCCCACGCTTCTGCTCCACAGAGACCTCACCTCGACCCACCACTCCTTTCGCCGCAAATCTGGTGGATTGAGCCTGCTGGCGTCCGGGGTTCTGACCCTAACCCTGGGTCAGCCCCCGAGGGGCCCCTCCCAAGGGGCCTGGGTCTGCAACGCGGTGGATTGGGAACCCCTGAGCCCCAGCGCCGGACTCACCTGCCGCCCTGCCGCCACCCAGGCCGCTAGGGGCATCACGGGTCATTCAGGTGGGAGAACTGGCAGTGCCTTCCGTTTCACCTGCGACCTTCGAAGGCCCCCCGCTCAAAAAAGTTGGCTCCCAGGCTCCTGCTCGCCAGCGCCCTCACTTCGGCCCAACCCTCTGCGTGCGGCACAGCGCTGATTGGGTTCACCGGCCTCCTGGTGGCTAACCATAAGCCTAGATCGACGCCCGAGGGCCCCTCCCAAGGGGCCGGACGCCGCAAAGCCGGGGATTGGGGATCCTGAGCCTCAGCACCTGACTCACCCTGCACTCAGCCACCACCCGGGGGTTTGGGGTGCTGCCGTTCATTCAGGGCGGGAGAACGGGCAGGGCCCTCTGAGTCACGGCGACCTTCAAAGGCCCCCCGTGCCAAAGCACCCGAGCCCACGCTCCCGTTCACCAGCGCCCTCACCTCGGTCCGCCACTCCAGTCTCCACACAGCTGGCGAATAGGGCCTGCAGGCATCCTAGGGGCTAATCCTAACCCTAGGTTGGCCCCCAAGGGGCCCCTCCCAAGGGGCCTGGCGCCGCAACACCGGGGATTGGGGACTCCCAAGCCCCAGCTCCAGACTCACTCTGCTGCCCCACCGCCACCTGGGCCGCTAGGGTCGCTGCCGTTCATTCAGGGCAGGAGAACGGGTAGGGCCTTCTGAGCCACCTGCGACCATCGAAGACCCCCCGCGCCAATGTGCCTGGTCCCACGGCCCTGCACTCCAGCGCGCTCATCTCGAACCACCCCTCCGCTCGTCGCAGAGCCAGCGGATCGGTCCTGCCAGCCTCCTGGGTGCTAACTCAAACCCTAGGTCGGACCCCAAGGGACCCATCCCAAGGGGCATGGCGCCGCAACGCCAGGGATTGGGGACCCCCGAGAACAAGCGCTGACTCACCCTTCCGCCCCGCTGCCACACGGTCCACTACGGGCGCCTCAGTACATTCAGTGCGGGAGAACAGGCAGTGCCCTCCTAGCCCCCGTCGTCCTTCAAAGGCCCACCACGCCAAAACGCTTGGGCCCACACTCCCGCTCGCCTGTGCCCTCACCTCGGCCTTCCCCTCCACTCGCTGCACAGCCAGCGGATCGGGCCTGCCGGCCTCCTGGGGGCTAAGCCTAACCCGAGGTCGGCCCCTGAGGATCCCCGCCCAAGGGGCCTGGCGCCGCAACGCGGGGATCGGGGACCCCCGAGCCCCAGCTCCGAACACACCCTGCCGCCCCACCGCCACCCAGGCTGCTAAGGTCGCTGCCGGTCATTCAGGGCTGGAAAACGGGTAGGGCACTCCGAGCCACCAGAGACCTTTGAAGGCCCCCCACGCCAAAAAGCTTGGGCCCACGCTCCCGATCGCCAGCACCCTTACCTCAGCCCGCCCCTCCTCTCCACGCACAGCCGGAGGATGGGGCCTCCCGGCGTCATGGGGTCCCACCCTAACACTAGGTCGGGCCCCGAGGTGCCCCTCCCAAGGGGCCTAGAGCTGCAACGCCGGGGATTGGGGACCCCCAGCCCCAGCGCTGGACTCACCCTGCCAGACCGCCGCCCCCTGGGCCGCTAGCGCCGCCGGTCACTCAGCGCGGGAGAACGTGCACGGCCCTCCACTCCCCGGCGACCTTCAAAGGCCGCCCGCGCCAAAACGCTTGGGCCCATGCTCCAGCTCACCAGCGCCCTCACCTTGGCCCGCCCCTCTGTTCACCGAACCGCCAGCGGATCTGGCCTACCGGCCTCCTGGGGGCTAACCCTAACCCTAGGTCGGCCCCCAAGGGACCCCTCACAAGGGGCTTGGCGCCGCAACGTGGGGATTGGGGACCCCTGAGCCAGACTCAACGTGCCGCCCTGCCTCCACCCTGGCCGATAGGGGCGCCGCCGGTCATTCAGGGTGGGAGAACGGACAGGGCCCTCAGAGCACCCAGAGACCTTCGAAGGCTCCCCGCGCCAAAACACTTGGGCCCATGCTCCAGCTCACCAGCAGCCTCACCTCGGCCCGCCCCTCTGCTCACCGCACAGCTGGCTGATCGGGCCTGACGGACTCCTGGGAGCTAACCCAAATCATACGTCGGCCCCCGAGGGGCCCCTCCCAAGGGGCCTGGCACCGCCATGCTGGGGCTTGGGGACCCCCGAGCACCAGTGCAAGACTCACCCTGCTGCCTCGCCGCGACCTGGCCCGCTAGGAGCGCCGTCCTCATTCAGGGCGGGAGAACGGGCGGGGACCTCCGAGACACCAGCGACCTTCAAAGACCCCCCCCCCCCGTGCCAAAACGCTTGTGCCCACGCTCCCGATCGCCAGCGCCCTCACCTCGGCCCACCACTCCACTCGCCGCACAGCTGGCAGATCGGGCCTGCCGGCCTCCTTTGGGCTAACCCTACCCTAGGTCGGCCCATGAGGGACCACTCCCAAGTGCCCAGCACCACCACGCCGGGGATTGGGGAACCCCCCAGTGCCGGACTCACCTTGCCGCCCCATCACCAACCGGGCCGCTACAGGCGCCGCCGGTCATTCAGGGCGGGAGAATGGGCAGCACCCTCCGAGCCTCTGGCGATTACGAAGGCCATCCGTGCCAAAACGCTTTGGCCGACGCTCCTGGTCTCCAGCGCCCTCACCTCAGCACGCCACTTCAATCGCCGCAGAGCTGGTGGATCGGGCCTGCTGCCCTCCTGGGGGCTAACCCTAACCAAAGCTGGGCCCCAGAGGGACCCCTCCCAAGGGGACTGGTGCCGCAATGCCGGGGATTGGGGAACCCAAGCCCCGACTGCGATCTCACCCTGCCCCCGCGCCACCACCCGGGCTGTTGGGGCGCACCTGGTCATTCAGGGCAGGAGAACGGGCAGAGCCCTTTTGAGCCATGGCAACATTCGAAGGCCCAGGGCGCCAAAACGCTGGGGACCACGCTCCCGCTCTGCATCGCCCTCACCTCGGCCCAACCCTCTGCGTGCCGCACAGCTGCTGATCGGGTCCACCGGCCTCCTGGGGGCTAACCGTAAACCTAGATCGACCCCCAAGGGGCCCCTCCCAAGGGGTCTGGCGCCGCAACGCTGGGGATTGGGGACCCCCAATCCTCAGCACTGGATTCACCCTGCCACCCAGCCGCCACGTGGGGGCTTGGGGTGCTGCCGTTCATTCAGGGCGGGAGAACGGGCAGGGCCCTCGAGACACGGCGACCTTCAAATGACCCCCGCGCCAAAACACCCGGGCCCACGCTCCCGCTCACCAGTGCCCTCACCTCGGTCCGCCACTCCAGTCTCCACACGGCTGGCGAATAGGGCCTGCCGGCATCCTAGGGGCTAAACCTAACCCTAGGTCAGCCTCCGAGGGGCCCCTTCCAAGGGGCCTGGCGCCGCAACGGGGTGGACTGGGGACCCCCGAGCCCTATGCCCGGACTTACATGCCGCCCCGCCGCCACCTGGGCTGCTAGGGGCACCGCCGGTCATTCAGGGAGGACAATGGGCAGGGCCCGCCGAGTCCCCAGAGACATTCGAAGGCCCCCGGTGCCAAAACGCTTGGGCCCAGGCTCTTGCTCGCCAGCGCCCTCACCTCGGGCCACCCCTCCGCTCCACGCACAGCAGGCGGATCCCGCCTGCCGGCCTCCTAGGTGCTAACCCAAACCCTAGGTCGGCCACCCAGGGGCCCCTTCCAAGGGTCCTGGTGCCGCTTCGCCGGGGATCAGGAACCTCAAGCCCCAGAGCCACACTCACCCTACCGAAATGCCACCACCTGAGCCGCTAGGAGCACTGCCGGTCATTCAGTACGAAAGAAGGGGCAGGGCCTGCCGAGGCCCTGGTGGCCTTCAAAGGCTCCCCATGCCAAAATGCTGGTGCCCACGCTCCCGCTCCCCAGTGCCCTCAGCTCGGCCCCACCCTCCGCTCCCCAGACAGTTGGCTGATCCCACCTGCCGGCCTCCTGGGGGCTAACCTTAACCCTAGGTCAGCCACCCAGGGGCCCCTCCCAAGGGTCCTGGTGCCGCTTCGCCGGGGATCGGGGACCCCAAGCCCCAGAGCGAGACTCACCCTGCCGCAACGCTGCCACCTGGCCCACTAGGGGCGCCGCCGGTCATTCAGGGCTGGACAATGGACATGGCCCTGGAGAAACCGGCGACATTTGAAGCCTACCGCGCCAAAATGCAGGGGCCCACGCTCCCACTCGCCAGCGCCTTTACCTCGGCCCGCCCACCTCTCGCCGCCCAGACAGAGGATTGGGCCTGCTGGGTTCCTGGGGGCTAACCGAAACCCTAGGTCGGCCCCGTGGGGCACATCCCAAGGGGCCTGGCTCTGCAATGCTTGGGATTGGTGACTCAGAGCCCCAGAGCAGAACTCACCCTGGTGCACTGTCGCCACCCGGGGCGCTAGGGGCACTGACGTTCATTCAGGGTGGGAGAACGGGCAGGGCCCTCCGAACCCCCGCCGACCTTTGAAGGCGCCCCGAACCAAAACACTTTGACCCAGGCTCATGTTCACCAGCACCCTCACCTCGGCCAAACTCTCTGCTCGACACACAGTTGGTGTATTGGGCCTGCCGGCCTCCTGGGTGCTAACTCTAACCATAGATTGCACCCGAGGGGCGTTCCCAAGGGGCCTGGCGTCAGAACGCTGGGCATGGGGACCCCGAGTCCAAGTGCCAGACTCACCCTGCTGTCCTTCAGCCACCCGAGCCATTAGGGGCCCACCGGTCAATCGGGGCAGGAGAACGGGCAGGGCCCTCCGAGCCGCCGCTGACATTTGAAGGCACCCCCGTGCTAAAACACTTCGGCTCATGCTCAGGTTTGCCAGTGCCATCACCTGGGCCCAACCCTCTGCGTGCTGCACAGCCGCTGATCGGGTCCCCTGGCCTCCTGGGGGCCAACCGTAACCCTAGATCGACCCCAAGCAGCCTCTCCCAAGGGGCCTGGCGCTGCAAGGCCAGGGATTGGGGATCCTGAGCCTCAGCACTGGACTCACCCTGATGCCAAGCCACCACCCAGGGGCTTGGGGTGCTGCCATTCATTCAGGGCGGGAGAACGGGCAGGGCGCTCCGAGACACGGCGACCTTCAAAGGCCCACCACGCCAAAATGCCCGGGTCCACGCTTCCGCTAGCCAGCGCCCTCACCTCAGACGGCTGCTTCGCACACCACACAGCCAGTGGATCTGGCCTGCCGGCCTCCTGGGGATAAACCTAACCCGTGGTCAGGCCCCAAGGGGCCCCTCCGAAGGGGCCTGGTGCTGCAACGCTGGGCATTGGGGACCCCCGAGCCCCAGCGCCGGACTCACCCTGCTGCCCCTATGCCACCTGGGCCTTGAGTGGCGCCACCGGTCATTCAGGGAAGAACAGGCAGAGCCCTCCAAACCCCCGGCAACTTTCGAAGTCCCCCCACATCAAAACGCTTGGGCCCACGCTCCCGCTCGCCAGCGCCCTCACCTCGGCCCTCCACTCGCACACCACACAGACAGTGGATCTGGCCTGCCGGCCTCCTGGGGGCTAACGCTAACCCTAGGTCAGCCCCGAGTGGACCCTCCCAGGTGGCCTGGCGCTGCACGCCAGGGATTTCGAACCCCCAAGCCCCAGTGCTGCACTCACCCTGCCGCCCTGCCACACCCGGGCCATGAGTGGCGCCGCAAGTCATTCAGGGTGAAAGAACAGGCAGGGCCCTCCGAGCCCCCGGTGACTTTCGTAGGCACCCATGCCGAAACGCTTTGGCCCACGCTCCCACTCGCGAACGCCCTTACCTCGGACCGCTGCACTGCACACTGCAAAGCCAGCTGATCGGGGCTGCTGGCCTCCTGGGGTCTTACCCTAACCCTAGGTCAGTCCCCGAGGGGCACCTCCCAAGGGGCCTGGCACCGTAACGCCGGGGATTGGGGAGCCCCGAGCACCGGCGCCGGACTCACCCTGCCGCCCCGCCACCTCCTGGGCCGCTAGGTGCGCCGAAGGTCATTCAGGATGGGAGAAAGGTCAGGGCCCTCCAAGCCCCGGTGACCTTCGAAGGCCCCCTGCACCAAAATGCTTGGGCCCACGCTCCCGCTCGCCAGTGCCCTCACCTCGGCCCGCTGATCAGCTCACCGCACAGCCAGCGAATAGGGCCTGCTGGCCTCCTGGGGGCTAACCCTAAGCCTAGGTCGGCCCCCGAGTGGACCTGCCCAAGGGGCCTAGCTCCGCAAGCCAGGTAATGTGGACCCCCGAGCCCCAGTGCCGGACTCACCCTGCCGCCTTGCCACACCCGGGCCGCTAAGGGTGCCACCAGTTATTCATGGCGAAAGAAGGGGCAGGGCTTTCCGAGCCCACAGAGATATTCAAAGGCGCCCCGCACCAAAACGCTTGGGCCTACGCTCCAGCTCGCCAGCGCCCTCACCTCGGACCGCTGCTCCGCAGACCGCATAGCCAGCCCATCGGGCCTGCCGGCCTCCTGGGGACTAACCCTAAGCCTAGGTCTTCCCCCAAGGAGCCCATTCCAAGGGGCCTGGCGCCGCAACGCCAGGGATTGGAGATCCCTGAGCTGCCATGCAGGACTTCCCGTCGCCCCACCAGCAACGGAGCCACTAGGGGCGCCGCTGGTTATTCAGGGCAGGAGAACTGGCAGGGCCCTCCTAGCCATGGCAACATTTGAAGGACCAGGGCGCCAAAACGCTGGTGCCCACACTCCCGCTCCCCAGTGCCTTCACCTCGGCCCGCCCCTCTACTCACTGCACAGTGGGTGGATCGGGCCTGCCGGCTTCCTGAGGGCTAACTCTAACCCTAGGTCGGCCCCCCAAGGGGACTGGTGCCGCAACGTGGTGGATTGCGGACCCCCGAGCCCAAGCGCTGGACTCACGTGCCACCCTGCTGCCACCCGGGCCGCTAGGGGACCCATGGGTCATTCAGGTGGGAGAACTGGCAGACCCTTCCATTTCCCCTGCGACCTTCGAAGGCCCCCCGCTCAAAAAAGTTGCCTCCCATGCTCCTGCTCAGCAGCGCCCTCACCTCAGCCCGCCGCTCTGCTTGCTGCAGAGCCAGTGGATAGTGCCTGCCGGGCTCCTGGGGGCTAACCAAAAACCTAGGTCGGCACCGTGGGGCACATCCCAAGGGGCCTGGCTCTGCAATGCTGGGGATTGGTAACTCAGAGCCCCAGAGCCGGATTTACCCTGCTGCACTGTCGCCACCCCGGGCCACTAGGGATGCCGCTGGTCATTCAGGGTGGGAGAAAGGGCAGGGCGCTCCGAACCAGCACCGACCTTCAAAGGCACCCCGAACCAAAATGCTTGGGCCCAGGCTCATGTTCACCAGCACCCTCACCTCGGGACAACTCTCTGCTCGACGCACAGGTGGTGTATCGGGTCTGCCGGCCTCCTGGGGGCTAATCTAACCATAGGTCGACCCCCGAGGGTCCCTTCCCAAGGGCCCTGAAGGTGCAACGCGGTAGATTGGGGACCCCCCGAGCCCCAGCACCAGACTCACAAGCCGCCCCGCCGCCACCCGGGCCGCTAGGGGCGCCGTGGGTCATTCGGGGTGGGAGAACTGGCAGGGCCCTCCGAGACATGGTGACCTTCGAAGGCCCCCCGCGATAAAACGCTTGGGCTCATGCTCAGTCTCGCCAGCTCCCTCACCTCGGCCGAACCCTCCGCATGCCGCACAGCCGCTGATCGGGTCCACCGGTTTTCTGGGGGCTAACTGTAACCCTAGATCGACCCCCGAGAGCCCCTCCCAAGGGGCCTGGCGCCGCAAAGCTGGGGATTTGGGACTCCGAGCCTCAGCACCTGACTCACCCTGTCGCCCAGCTGCCACCCGGGGGCTTGGGGTGCTGCCCTTCAGTCAGGGCGGGAGAACGGGCAGGGCCCTCTGAGACATGGTGACCTTCGAAGGCCCCCCGCGCCAAAACGCCCAGGCCCACGCTCCCAATCACCATCGCCCTCACCTCAGTCCACCACTTCACTCTCCACACAGGTTGCGAATAGGGCCTGCCGGCCTCCTGGGGGCTAAACCTAACCCTAGGTTGGCCCCCGAGGAGCCCCTCCCAAGGGGCCTGTCGTCGCAACGCTGGGGATGTGGACCCTGAGCCCAAGTGCCAGACTCACCCTGCTGCCATTCAGCCACCCGAGCCGCTAGGGGCCAACCGGTCAATCAGGGAAGGGCCCTCCCAGCCCCCGCCGACCTTCGAAGGCCCACTGCGCTAAACACTTGGGCTCATGCTCAGGCTCACCATAGGCCCTGGAGAAACCGGCAACATTTGAAGCCTCCCGCGCCAAAATGCAGGGGCCCACGCTCCCGCTTGCCAGGGCCTTTACCTCGGCCTGCCCACCTCTCGCCGCCCAGCCAGAGGATTGGGCCTGCCAGTCTCCTGGGGGCTAACTCTAACCCCAGGTCGGCCCAGGAGGAGCCCCTTCCAAGGGGTCTGGCGCCGCAACGCTGGGGATTGGGGATCCCCGAGTCGCAGTGCGGGATTAACCCTGCTGCCCTACCACTAACGGATACACTAGGGGCGCCGCTGCTTATTCAGGGCAGGAGAATGGGCAGGGCGCTATGAGCCTTGGCAACATTCGAAGGCCCGGCACCAAAACGCTGGGGCCCACGCTCCCACTCGCCATCGCCCTCAACTCGGCCCACAACTCCACTCCTCACACAGCCAGCAGATCGGGCCTGTAGGCCTCCTGGGCGCTAACCCTAACCCTAGGATGTCCCCTGAGGGTCCCTTCCTAACGGGCCTGGCACCGCAACACCGGGGATTGGGGACCCCCAAGTCCCAGCGCCAGATGCACCCTGCCGCCCCGCCCCACGCAGGCCGCTGGTGCGCCAACGTTCCTTTAGGGTGGGAGAACGGGCAGGGCCTTCCAATCCCCCGGCGACCTTCCAAGGCCCCCCGCGCCAAAATTATTGGCCCACGCTCCAGCTCTCCGGCGCCCTCACCTCGGCCTGGCCCTCCGCTACTGCACAGCTGGTGGATCATGCCTGCTGGACTCCTAGGTGCTAACACGAACCGTAGGACAGCCCCAGAGGGGCCCATCCCAAGGCGCCTTGTGCTGCAACGCATGGCATTGGGGACCCCCAAACCTCACTGCCAGACTCACACTGCCACCCTGCCACCACCCGGGCCGCTAGGGGCACCGGTGGTCATTCAGGGCGAGAGAACGGGCAGGGCCCTCCGAGCCTCTAGTGACGTTCAAAGGCCCCCTGCGCCAAAACGCTGGATACCATACTCCCGCTCGCCAGCGCCCTCAACTCGGCCCACTCCTCCGCTCGCTGCAGAGCCTGCGCATCAGTCCTGCAGGCCTACTGGGGTTTAACACTAACCCTAAACCCTAACCCCTAACCTTAAACCCTAATCCTTAACCCCTAATTCTAATCCTAACCCTAACCCCTAACCCTTGCCCTAACCCTAACCCTACCGTAAACCTAACAATAAACCCTAATCCTTAAACCCTAAACCCTAACATTAACACAAAACCCTAAATCCTAACCCCTAACCCTAATCCCGAAACCCTAAACACTAAACCCTAACCTTAACCACTAACCCCAAACCCCAAACCCTAACCCTAAACCCTAACCCTACCGCGACCCCTACCATACCCCTAACACTACCCATAAACCTACCCCTTCAGCTAACCCTACCCCTAACCTGTAACCTAACCTTAAACCTAACCCTAACCCATACCCTAACCAGTTTTCTAACCCTAACTCTAACCCGTACCCTAACCTTACCCCTAACCTGTACCCTAACCCTAACCATAACCCTAACACGTACTCTAACCCATACCCTAACCCGTACCCAAACTCTAACCCTAAACTGTACCCTAACCCGTAACTTAAACTGTACCCTAAACCTAACCGTAACCCTAAAAAGTACCCTAACCCATATCCTAACCTTAACCCTAAACCCTAAACAATGACCCTAACCCATACCCTAACTCGAACCATAACCAGTACCCTAACGCTACCCGTACCCTAACCCTAACCTGTACCCTAACCGTAACCCTAAACCGTAAACTGTAACCCGTACCCTAACCCTAACCAGTACCCTTAACTTGACCTTAACCCATACCCTAACCCGTACCCTAACCCATACCCTAACCCGTACCCTATCCCTAACCCGGACCCTAATCCATACCCGACCCATACCTAACCCTAACCTGTACCCTAACCCATACCCTAACCCTTAACCGTACCCAATCCCTATCCCTAACCCGTTCCCTAACCCGTACCCTAACCCTAACCCTAAACCATAACCTAACCTGTACCATAACCCTAATTTGTACCCTAACCCTAACCCGTACCCTAACCCTAACCCGTACCCTAAACCGTATCCAAATCCGTATGCCAAAACTAACCCTAAACCATACCCTAACCCGTAACCTAAACCATACCCTAATGAGTACCCTAACCTTTACCCTAAACCTAACCCGTACCCTAAACCTAACCCATACTAAAACCCAACCCTAACCGTAAACCCAAACCCTAAACCCTAACCCGTACCCTAAACCCTAATCTGTACCCTAACCCATAACCTCTAACCTTTAACCCCTAAACCCAACCCTAACCCATACCCTCTCCTTCCCCTAACCCTTACCCATACCCTCACCCATAACCTAACAGTAACCCATACCCTAACCTTAACCCGTACCCTAATCCATACCCTAACCCTGGGGATTGGGTACACCTGAGCCCCACCACAGGACTCAGCCTGCCACCCCTCAGGAAACCATGCCCCTTGGGGCGCCACAAAGCATCCCGTGCAGGAGAACTGGTAGGGCCCCCGTGAGCCCCCAGCGATCCTCGGCGGCCCCATACACCCCAACTCTGAGGCCCATGCTCATCCCGCCCCACGCCTTCCCTTCAGTTTGCCACCGAGCTCGTCGCAGAGCCAGCAGATCAGGCCTGCCGGGTTCCTGGGGCCTAGACCTGACCCTAGGTTGGCTGGGTAGGGCCCCTCCCCTGGGGCCCAGTGCCGCAGGCCTAGGGACTGGGGACACCTGAGGCCCACTGCAGGACAAAGCCTGCGAGCCCGCAGGAAAAGATGCCCCTTGGGAGGCTGTAGAACATTCAGGGTGGGAGAACCAGGAGGGCCCCCAGAGCCCCCAGCGAACTTCGGCGATCCCTAAACCCAACCTTGAAGCCCATGCTCACCCCACCCCGCACCCTCACCTCAGCCCACGGCGGAGCTCGCCACATAGTGGGCAGATCTGGCCTGCGGGGTTCCTGGGCCCCAACGCTAATCCTAGTTCATCTGTGGAGGGGCCCCTCCCCAGGAGCCTGGAGCCGCAGCCACAGGAATTCGGGACACCTGAGCCCCACAGCAGGACTCAGTCTGCCACCCCGCAGGAAACCGTGCGCCTTAGGAGGCCATAGAGCATTCAGGGCTGGAGAACCAGGAGGGCCCTCCTGAGCCACGAGTAAACTTCAGCGGTCTCCCGCACCCCAACCCTGAGGCCCACGCTCACTCTCCCCACACCCTCACCTCAGCCCGTGTAGCGAGCCATACAGCCCGCAGATAGGGCCTGCGGGGCTCCTGGGGCCTAACCCTAGCCCTAGGTCAGCTGCAGGTGTGGGGGACTCTCAGGAGCCTTACACCGCAGACCCGGGGAATTGGGATACCTGTGCCCCACCACAGGACTCAGCTTGCCACCCGACAGGAAACTGTGCCCCTTGGGGCTCTACGGAGACTACAGGGCACGAGAATTTGGGGAGGTCACCGGAGCCCGTCCCCATCCTTTGGCAGCCCACCGTGCCCCAACACTGAGGCCCATGCTCACCCTCCCCCATGGCCTCCTCTCAGCCCTCCACAGAGCTCGCCGTACAGCCTGCTGATTGTCCCTGCCGGGCTCCTGGACCCTAACCCTTACCCTAGGTTGGCCACAGAGGGGCCCCTCCCCAGGGTCCTGGCACCACACTCCGGGGAATTGGGGACACTCAAGCACACCGTAGGACTCAGCCTTCAGCCCACAGTAAACTGTACCATTTTGGGGCACAACACAGCATTCAGGGCAAGAGAATTGGGGCACCCCTGAGAGCCCCTTCTGCTGAACCCCGACATTTGTGGGCCCTTCTGGATGAAACCCCAAGTCTCACACTCACCCGCCCTTGTGCCCTCATCTCACTCGGCCTGGGAGTTCTCTGAGCACTGGGCAGTTCGGACCTGCTGTCTCTTGAGGCCTAACCTAACCCTGGGTCTTCTGCTGAGGGTCCCTCCCCGTTTGCCTGCCTCCAAGGCACCAGGCATTGGGCTCACCTCTGCACGACTAGAGGACTCAGCCTGCCCCACAACAGGAAACTGTCCATTTGGGGCTGCAGCAAGGATTCATAGGAAAATCGGAGGGCCCCTCTCAGCCCATCCCAGGCAACCCCCACTTTGAGAGATCTCCCCAGATCCAATTAGTAGCTTCACACTGACCTTTAAACTTGCTCTCCATGGAGATCTTTTGAAATTCTCCACACTTCCAACCGATGGCATCATCCAGCTTCACTGCCTTACCCAGCTTTAGGTCT
The DNA here is from genome assembly GCF_023065955.2 of Ursus arctos. NCBI lineage: Eukaryota > Metazoa > Chordata > Mammalia > Carnivora > Ursidae > Ursus > Ursus arctos. Next base: position 863,536 of record NW_026622986.1, read on the forward strand.
TGAGATGGATTAAAATGGGAAGTCATTTCACTGATGATGACGTACTGGTGACCCAAAGATACATGCATAAATGCTTCATATCACTTGGCTTCAGGGAAATGCAAATCTAAACCCCTATAGATACCATATCACACGAGGCCGAATATCTAAAAATAAGAAGACATGAAACTATACATGTTCGAGAGGATGTGGAGAAACGGGAACCCTCTTACACCCCTGTACGAATGCAGTCCGGTACAGCCACTCTTGAAAATGGTACGAAGTTTCCTCAAGAAGTTATAAATAAAGCTACCCAATGTCCCAGCAATTGCACTACTGGGTATTTACCCCAAAGAGACAGAGGTAGTGAAGACGGGACACATGCACCACAGTGTCCAGGACAGCAATACCCATAATAGACAAAGTGTGGAAGGAGTGCAGATGACCATGGATAGATGAATGGATAAAGAAGATGTGGATCATATATACAATGGAATATTACTCAGCCATCAGAAAGGATGAATACTTACCATCACACCGACCTGGGTGGAGCTGGAGGGTATTATGCTGAGTGGAATAAGTCAATGAAAGAAAGACAATGATCATATACTTTCACTCCTATGTGGAATATCAGAAACAAGGAAGAAGACCATAGAGGAAGGAAGGGAAAATAGAATGGGAAGTCATCAGAGAGGGAGAAAACCCATGATGGACTCTTAACTATAGCAAGAAACTGATGATTGTTGGAGGAGAAGTTGTGGGGGGTAACTGGGTGAGTAGCATTAAGGAGGTCACACGATACAATGAGCACTGGGTGTTACACACTACTGAAAATTTATTGAAGACTACATCTGAAACTAATGATGTACTGTAAGTTGGCTAATTGAATTTAAATTAAAGAACAAAAGACCTCGAATAAACAATCCAAAACATTTGTATGGAACCACTAAAGATTCCGAACAGCCAGTGCAATGTGGAAAAGAAAAACAAAGCTGGAGGACTCACAATTTCAGATTTCAGGTTATACTACAAAGCTGCAGTCATCCTAACAAGAGAGTACGGCACAAAAATAGACACAGCGACCAAAGGAACAGGATACGTGTTCAGACAGAAATCCACAGTTATGTGGTCCATGAATCTTCCACAAAGCAAGCAACGATATCAAAAGGGAAACGGACAGTCTCTACAACAAATGGTGTTGGGAAAACTAGACAGCTACGCACAAAAGAATGAAATTAAACTGCTTTCTTACACAATACAGACAAACACAAAACAGTTTCAAGACCTCAATATGAGACCTGAATCCATAAAAATGCTACAGGAGGGAAGACAGTAACTTCTTGACATGGACCATACCAACGTTTCTCTAGACGGTGTCCTGAGGCAAAGGAAATGAAAGCAAAAATAAACTATTGGGAATACAGCAAAATAAAGTTTCCACAGAGCAGAAGAACAATGAAAACGTAAAAATAATAAGACAACCTACACAAAGGGAGAAGATATTTGCAAAGATCATATGCAATAAAGGGATAGTGTCCAAAACATATACAACTGATACTACTCGACCCCCAAAAAGCAAATAATCCAGTTAAAAAATAGGCAGAAGACATGGACAGACATTTCTCCAAAGAAGAAATACAAATGGCCAACAGTCCCGTGAAAAGATGTTCACCATCACCCATCATCAGGAAAATGTAAATCCAAAGGACAATGAGGTAATACCTCAAAACTGTCAGAATGGCTAACATCAAAAGCACAACAAAGAGCAGGTGTTGGGAGGTTGTGGATAAAGGGGAATCCTCGTGAACTGTGGTTGGGAATGCAAACTGTGGTGGCCACCGTGGAAAGCAGTATGAAGGTTCCTCAAAAAATTAAATATAGAACTACCCTAGGATCCAACAATCACACTACTCGTATTTACCCAAAGAATAGGAAAACAGTAACTTAAAAGAATACATGCACCCCTATGTGTCTTGCACCATTATTTACAATATCACAATATGGAAGCAACCCAAGTATCTGTAGAAAAATTGACAAATGAGATGATAGATGTGTGTATTCACACTCACACACACACACACACACACACACACACACACACACACAGTGGAGTATTACTTGGCTTGCAAAAGAATGAAACCTTGCCATTTGCAGCCACATGGATGGAACTAGAGAGTATTATCCAAACTAAAATCAGTCAGTCAGAAACGACAAATCCCATACGATGACACTCTAATAGGGAATTTAAGAAACAAACAAAAATAAATAACTAAAAGAGAAAAAGGAGACACACCAAAATACAAACTCTTAAGAAGAGAGAACAAACAGATGGTTACCAGACAGGAGGTGGATAGAGGGATGAGTGAAATAGATGAAGGTGATTAAGCGGACGCTTTTCTTGATGACCACTGAATAATATAGAGAATTAATGAATCACTCTATTGTACACCTGAAACGAATGTAACACTGTATGTTAGCTCTAGTGGAATTAAAATAAATTTTTAAAAAAGAATTTTCTTTCAGGAAGCTCTTTGAAAAAGCTTTTCCTGTGCAATGTGCATAAGCCCTACTTGGGAGGATTCACTCTACAATAATTATTCACTACATGCCTCAAATTCAGATTTCACTGAGTTCTTACTGTGGATCCCAGGCCATGGGAGCCATGGTCCTTTTCTGTCCAGGCTCAGCACCTATGCATTCAAGATTGGAAGTAGAGACACATGTCACTTCACAGTCCAGAAAGCTATTATTGTTTCTGTTTCAGTGTGAGAGAGTCACAGACTTTGGGACAGGTTTCAGAGCAGGTTTATTATGGATCCTGGATCTCTACTTCAATGTTCATTGCCTGGAGCCATTTGGCTAATAGGTTACCTGTGGAAGGGCTTGCTTCCAAGCACATACATGGAAGATGCAACGGTGGGTGGGCTTGGTGCGGGACAGGAAGAAGACCAAAAAAGACAAGGGTCCGACCCTCCCCTGATCCAGGAACTGCTACAGGAGAGGGTACGGGAGGTAGAATCCATGCGAAACTCCAAGGTCACCAGCTGAACACAGGAGGCACAGGTCAAGGGATCTGGAGATGCAGGGGTTGAAGGCTGCTCTGAGCTACCTCTGGGAGGAAGGGAGGGAAGGAATGAGAGGGAGACGCTGCCTGCCCCTGGCCCATGCAAGCTGCTCACCGCTCCAACACGCATCCATCTATGAGGTGACACAGCTTGGGCTCAGGATGGGCTGGCTCGGGTCCCTCAATCCTCAGTGGGACAGATGGTCCCAGGGCTCAGAGACATGCTGAGGGACATGAGAGGGAAAGCTGCCCCACCCAGGTCATCCCCTCCTTGAGCAGACAGCCCTTCAGAACTGCTAAAAAATACCCACTAACGGGGTTGAAAGACATGCCATGGATGAACTAAGGCATAGAGATATGTAAAATAACATTCATTTTTAAGTTCAGAGCTGTCATCTCAGGAAGTGGGGAGAGCTTCCCTGAAGAAGACTGAGGGGAGGGCAGGCCATGCTGAAAAGGGAGACATGGCTCTCCTGATTGGGGACCTGCAGCCCCCTTCCAGGGCAGGGCATCATCCTCGCATCACACGAGATCCATGGAAGTGTTCCATCAGGGCCAGATATTTGTCTCGAGAAGGCTACCCTGGCATCGGACTACACAGGGCAACAGGGACGAGGGCCAGATGGAGGACGGACAATACCCCGGAGGCCATGGGGCAAGAGCAGAGGCACATGACCTTGAAGATGATGATGAAAAGCAGGAGGTGGCAGCATGGAGCCGGCCCGAAAGTACCATGGCAGCAGTGCCCACAGCTACACTGACTGGGTGCCTTCTGTGCCCGGTGTGGCTGACTTCAGTGGGCTCTAGACTAGTCCTGACCACAAGTCTAGGAAGTGTGCACCACCCTGGCCTCCTCTCCCCTTGCAGCCGCTAGGATCGCGGTCACAGACCCTGGTCAGGAAGTGTGGACCACCCCCGACCTCCTCTCCCCTTGCAGCTGCTAGGAATCACGGTCACAGACCTAGGTCAGGAAAATAAGGTAATGGATTCCTGTCTCATATCAAAATCAAAAGAACTCTTCAACTTTGGACACAACAACTTCTTGCAAGCCAGGTCTCTAAAGGCAAAGGAAATAAAAGAAAAATGAACTATTGGCACTTCTTCAGGATAAAAAGCTTCCGCTCGGCAAAGCAAACGATCAACAAAACAAAAAGGCAACCTATGGAATCGAAGAAGATATCTGCAAATGATATTACAGATAAAGGGCTGGTATCCAAGATCTATAAAGAACTCCTCAAACTCGACACCCAAAAAATGGGCAGAAGACACAAAGAGATACTTCTCCAGAGAAGACATACAAATGGCCAACAGACACATGAAAAAATGCTCCACATCACTTGCCATCAAGCCAATACAAATCAAAACGAGAATGAGATACCACCTTACACCAGTTAGAATGGTAAAAATTAACAAGGCAGGGGGCACCTGGGTGGCACAGTGGTTAAGCGCCTGCCTTCGGCTCAGGGCGTGATACTGGCATTATGGGATTGAGCCCCTCATCAAGCTCCTCCGCTATGAGCCTGCTTCTTCCTCTCCCACTCCCTGCTTGTGTTTCCTCTCTCGCTGGCTGTCTCTATATCTGTCGAATAAATAAATAAATTCTTTTTAAAAAAAGGAGGGCACGTGTCATAATGAGCACTAGGTATTATATGCAAACAATGAATCATGGAACACTACATCAAAAACAAATGAAGTACTGTAGGGTGACTAACATCATTTTAAAAAAAGAGAAAGATATGAAATGATACAGGAAAACTGTCACTATGTGAAAATGACATGAAATCCCAAAAGATTCCACACACACACAAAAAAAAACACTGTTAGAATAAACAAATTCAAGAGCTGCAGCATATAAAGTCAATATAAAGACCTGTTGTCTTTATTTTTTTTCAGATTTTATTTATTTATTTGACAGGAAGAGAAAAAGCATGAGCAGGGGGAGTGTCAGAAAGAGGGAAAAGCAGACCCTTGCTAAGCAGTGAGCCCAACACAGGGCTCGATCCCAGAAATCTGGGATCATGACCTGAGCTGAAGGTAGACGCTTCACTTATGGAGCCACCCAGATGACCCAACTTCTTGCATTTCTGTATAATGATGACCCACTTTCGCACAGAGAAATTAAAAATGCAACGCCATTTACAATTGCATAAAAAAAATCTAGAAATAAAAGTAACCAAGAATGAGAAAGACATAGTACACTCAACACATGGCAGAAAAGAAATGAAAAATATGTGTGTCGAGGGGGGCAGAATGTATGGGTCAAAGATTTGGAAGGCAACACAAACAAATGGATGCATACGCCATGCTCCTTAACTGGAAGAGTTAATTATGTGAACATGTCCATCATACCCAAAGCAATCGACAGATGTGATGAAATCCCTATCTGAATTCCAGTGGCATTATTCGAGGAAATAGAAAACAGTCCTCCAACTTGTATGGAATCACAAAAGACCCCAAATACCCAAAGCAACCTGGAGAAAGAAAGGTGCAGTCAACACACACCTGGATTTCAAGCTAGATTACAAAGCTGTTGTCTTCAAAACAGGATGGTACTGGCAAAAACACAGACACCAGGTCAGTGTAACAGAACAGAGAGCTCAGAAACTTACCCACATGGAGATGATCCTAACTTATAACACAGCAGCAGAAGATATGCCATGAGGGAAGGACTGTCTCTTCAGTGAGCAGTAACAGGCAAACTGGACACTAAATGCAGAAGAATATAACTGGGCCACTTTCTTACACCACACACAAAATTTTTAATGGATGAATGATTTGAACATAAGACCTGAATCCATAAACCTCCAAGAAGACACAGGTACTAAGTCTCTCGACATTAGTTTTGGCAAAGAGTCCTCAGATCGGACACCAAACGCAATGGCAACAAAAGCAAAAATAAACAAGTGGAACAACATCAAACTGAAATCTTCCACACGGCAAAAGAAACCATCAAAAACTTAAAAGGCCACTGACCCAATAAGAAAAAAATATCTGCGAATCATATGTGTCAGAAGAGGCTAATATCCAAAATACACAAAACACTCTTAGAAATCAAAACAAACAAACAAAAAAAAACTATATAAAAAATGGGAGGAATATGTGAATAGATACTTTCCAAAGATGGCACACAGGTGCCAACAGACAGAAAAAGTTGTTCAACTTCACTAATCATTGTCAGGGAAACATCAGTCAAACCCACAATCGGCTATCCTCTCACAACTGTTGAAACAGCAATTGTCCCAGAGACAGACACCAGGTGGGGTCAAGGGTGTGCAGACGAGGAGACACTGTGCACTGTTGGTGGGAATGGAAATTGGTGCAGCCACTGTGACAAACGGTATGGAGGTTCCTGAAAAAATAAAGACAACTACCACATGACCCAGTAATGGCTCTACTCTGTATTGATTCGGAGAACACAAAAATACTGCTTCAAAAAGACAGATGCACTCCCACGTTCACTGCAGCATTATTCACAAGAACCAGACATGGAAACACAGACCTTGGGGGCCTTATGCCAAGTAACTCAGACACAGAAAGACCAATACCAGATGCTCTCATGTACATTCCACGTGGAATAAACAAATAGTGAACGCATAGATACTGAGAGCAAATTGGGAGGTGCCAGATTTGGGGATAAGGTGGTAGAAACGGGTGAAGGTGGTCAAAGTCTCAATGTTTGAGTGAGAAAATCTGACAGTCATGGAATGTTCTGTCCAGCATGGAGACTAAAACTAATCCCGCTGCATAGGGTATAAGTTTCCCTGCTCTTTGAAAGTACAGGGCTTCTGAGAAACCTTGCACAGCAGAAATGGTGTCAAGAAGGAATTGCCACTAATTTACATGGAACAATTAGACAGTGTGCTCAGACTCCAAAATTCCTTCTCTTTGGCTTTTCTTAGGCCTCAGGATACAAGTTTCTAATGGAGGCCCAGCATAAATGAAGATAAAGCACAGCAGAGGCTCACAGACACCATTCAAAGTGCTGGTGTCTGGATACGGAGAACGGTTCCCAGCGGAAGGAGCTGCTTGGGGTGCACGCCGCCTCTGTTGTGCTTCTCCCCAAAACAGATGCTGAACGTGATTCTCACTGTTCACCTTTTTTCATAAGAGGGAAATCCTCTTCAGGTCTCTTCCTCTTACTGAAGCTGGGTAATAACGTGGTTCTTTCAAGAAAGTGTCTTACTGTGAACGTTTACAAAGTGGGGGATACTTGTACTTGAGCATTGCTGAGGGAGGAGATGTGAAAGGTTCTCCCAGAACCAAACCTCAGCAGATCCACCAGAAAGGCACCTTCCTCGGCATGCAGAACACAGACTAACTCCTACCCCCCGAGAAACCCTCTCCTTGCCCTCGATCAGGACAACCCACAACAGCTGGGAGTTACCCCAATTCCTCCATTCTCCTGCTCCTAATAGCTAACCCATCAGCAAATCCTGTGAGCTCCATCTTCAAAATGGACCCAGAATAGTTCTAACCACGCCATCCAAGGACACCTGTCTGGTCCACAGTGCCTGAGTTCCTGGAAAAGCTTCGTCATTGACCTGCCTTGCCATCTTCAACCGTCTGTCATCTGTTCTCAACACTGTAGCCAGGATGGCCCAGTGAAACAGGGTCTCATGGGGTTATAGCCCTGGGATGGCTTTCTGTCACCCTCTGTCACCTCTCGGAGCTCATGTCCTAAGCTGTCTCCTGTGGCCACAGGGCTTTCTTGCTGCTCCAGGACATACCTGGAATTCTCCTGCCCCAGAGCCTTTGCACATGCTTTCCCTTCTGTTTTGAATGCTCTTGATGTGTTCTCACTCACCTTCGGAGAAGTCTGAATTGGAGTGACAGGGACAGAAGATGAGGCTGTGTGTGTTGGGTGAGGCTGGTGGCCCTGAAGAAGGTTCTCTGCCAGGTCTCCGCCTGTGCCTCACTTGTTCTCAGTCAGGAACTTGCACACAGCCCTCACCTGTCATAACTCTCACCCAGGAGACCCACAGCCACCCCTGGAGCCCACCCTGCCCACACCCTGCTGCAGAATGCATTCAGCTCTCTTCTGGGACCCCTGTCAGCTTTACTCAGACCTGGAACTCCCCCGTCTCCTGAAAAGCTCCCAGATTCTTCCTCTTCTTCCAAAATCACACTGGCGCAAGGCTTTCATGAGAAAGCTATAACGCTAACTAATGAAAGGTTCACACCTACTTCCCCTTCTGTTGCCTCTCTCTCCACCTTCTTTCCTACCTATGCAAACTGTAACATATCAGTGGAACATGAACATGCTCTGAGATCTGAGTCTTTCATTGTAGCTTTTTGTGAACTCCTTATGTGATAAGAAACCAGTGTATCCTACAACGGTGTTTTACACCTATCATCTATAAAAGAGTATAGCCCAATTCACTACATTTTACCTCACTCTGCATGAAGCAGAACACTTTTTCCATTCTTCTCTTACTTAAAATCCAGTTAGTTCACATGCCATGGAATATTTGCTTCAGGGGTAGGATTTAGTGATTCCTATCTGCATACAGTACCCGGTGCTCATCACAAGTGCACTCCTTAATACCCCTCACCCATTTAACTCTTCCCCCCACGCCCCTGTCCTGCAGCAACACTCAGTTTGTTCTCCAAGGTTGAGTCTATTTCCTTGTTTGCCTCTCTCATCACCCCAACACTCTGTTCATCTGTTTTCTTTCTGAAATTCCACAAGCGTGAGAGCATAGGATATTTGTCTTTCCTCACTGATTTTGCTTAGCTTAATACACTCTAGGTCCATCCACATCCTTGCAAACGGTAAGATTTCATTCTTTTTGAAGCTGGGTCATATTGCATTATATATATGTATCCCACATCTGCTTTATCCATTCATCAGTGCATGGACTTTGGGATTCTCTCCATAGTTTGTCTACTGTGGACTTTGCTGCTATAAACATCATGGTGCATGTTCCCCCTTTGAATCTGCATTTTTGTATCCTTTGGGTAAATACCTAGGACAGCAATTGCTGGATCATGTGGTTGTTCAATGTTTAACTTTTTGAGGAATCCCCACATTGTTTTCCAGACTAGCTGCACCACTTTGCATTCCCAGCAACAGGATGGGAGGGTTCCCCTTTAAGCAGAACATTATCTCCCAGCAATTTCATAAGAGGAAACAAAACCTCTGGGAGATGCACCCAGGGTCAGACAAGCAGTTGCAGACTTCACCCCAAGGCTCCTGACGCCAAGCCCCTTGAATCCACCAGCGTGCCACTATCCAAAAGAATTCCCAGACTCTCCTTCTGACTCCACCACCAAAGAAACTACAGAGAGAATATGGCACCTCAAAATATCGAGATAATACATTTAGTAAAACTAGAAAGTCAAGCTCAACTTTTAAACAGGAACAGGCCGCTTTTGATAATTTTCAATTTTCCCTCCACCCTAATTTTACCTCTTCTGATGAATAAACTAATCAATGATGAAACATCACCTTTGTCAAATGACATCATCCAAGTCTGTATCAGATGAAAAAAAACCACCTAACTCTAGATGCTGGCCACTCAACCATATCTTAGGCCCAATTGAATAAACACTGTTAGATGAAGGAACAAATTAGGTGTTACAAACAGGCACAGAGTGAATCTCACCTTCCCTTTCTAAAAAAGGGTTCCTAGGAAACAGATGGTCAAAATACATTTGTAAGCAATAAATGGACAGAGAAATTGTGATCCCCTGCAAAGTTCTACCAGCAGGGAAACTAAGTAATTCTTGCACCAAACCCAGAATGCTGACAGCTACTTCAATTTTACTTTGTGGCTCAACTAGAGAAAAGAGAAAAGCCCAGGAGGTTTTGGGATAATGAGAGGTTTTACCTCCAGCCCTGACATAGATAGGACATTTTGCCAAACATACCTGTGCTTTCTCTGAACACTGGCGTCCTGTGACAAGCTTCCTTGCTGACTCAGATGCTGACGTTCAAAACCTCGGGTGTGTTGGAGTCAGAGTAGAGAAGTGCTGTCAGCTGGGGAGAAGAAGGCACCTCTGACCTAAAGCCTGCACACCTACTTCGGTTTCTGGGTGAAGGGGCAACACATACTTGCTGTTTAGCAGTAATTATCTTCATTCTCAATAGACCAATGACCTTGCCTTTTCTGGAAAGCAGACTTACTCTTCTAAAGAAACCCTCAATTTATGTATTCCCAATGCAAATAGAGTGGGGTCTGGTTTATGTCCGCCTCCAGGCCCCCACCTGGAGGATTTTCCTGCATGATTCTAATAGCCAATTACCACTAACCCGGGGGCACAAGGGGCATAATGCTGAAGTTGGGGGACGGCTCTGGGGCTTGCTACTGCCACACCTGTGCCTGGGGAACCAGGGCAACCCTGCTGAACTCGGGGTACTGCTCAAGATGCATCACCTGCACTGTGTCTGAGAACCGGGGGACACATCACTGAAAGTGGGGACTCTGTGAGGTCCTTACTCACACTCTTCCCGGGGAACAGGGGAAACCCTGAAATTCTGCAACCCATCCCACAAAATCTCAGGTGAGTGGGCGCCCTGGAGTTCACGGGTATGGGGAATAAGGCCAGTTGAGGACACGGGGTAGAAGAGACTTTAAAGCGGAAAAGAAAACTCACCTGAGTCCCCACAATGAACCCTCTCCAAGTGCCCTTCCAGAACCCTGCCTCTCACCTGGGGGGCACTCTACCCCCGGACCCCCCCCTACCCCTGGTGCATGCTGCTCACTCACCAGCCAGGACCTCCGCAGGGCAACTCTCTCTCTCCCAGTGCCCCTTGTTCTGCCCCAGGTCTGCACCCCACTGCAACTGTGGAACATCCCACAGAGACGAAGCTCCACCCCCAAGTGTTGATTGGTCAGGGAGGGTGGTGCCCCAGCCCCTGGGATGCCAGGCAACCCGCCCTCAAGCCCCTGGAACCCTGAACGTGCAGGGGGTCCAAAGGTGCCTCCTCAACCCAACACCCAGCACAGGCATGGGTGGGGTCCTGGGCTGGGATCCCCCCACACACCTGGCCCCTTCCAGGGACCCCTCTAGCTGCAGACCACCCTCAGAGTCCTGCCCCTTCCCTTTCTGCACCAGCCTTCCCTGCTGGGGTGTGCCTGGTTCTTGGCAAGGTCAGTGGCTCTCAGACCCCTCAAGGCTTGGGCTTTAGGAAATGCAATGATTTCATGCATTTTCAGTATGTACATGTCAGTATGGACTTTAATCTTATGGGAGCCAAAGAGGTTCTTTATTTTTTCTTATCTTCATGTTGGCATTTTTGGTTATTGTTTTCTTCTCGAAGCAGATGTACAACATGTGCTTGGGGCAGAAATAGGGCCCATGCTTTGAAGTTTTGCCCAATCATTTTGAACCAGGTAAAATGTTAAAGGATAGCTTCCCTGGGATCCCTGGATCAGGGCCCACAGATGATATAAGATAAAAATTACTTTCATCATTATAATTACTACTAAATGGAGGAATTTGAGACAAAAGCACCTTTCCCAAGAGTACCAAGAAATCAAAATGATGCCCACAGAAGGCTACCTGCTCCATGGTCAGCACAGGTAACAGAAGTGTTCACAGTCTCTGGACTCCTGCCCTTCTCCTGCCCAAATCTCTGAAGCACACAGACCACTTAAAATCAGAATTGTAGAACTGCTAGACACCTTAGAGATGTCTGGCACCATTCCCTTGGACTGCAGAAGAAAACACAGTAGCTCGTTGTCACAAACTAATTTCAACATGAAGTGCCCCCTGGATGCACTAAGTTCTTTCTCTGCAAATGTTGACTAATGTAAGTCACAGTCATACCATTTAAACACTAGGATGGCTGGGAAGTCATCGTAGGTAAGGGAATATTTTAGCCATGTTTATAAGCATTGGCTCACTTTGTATAAGAGGCTGAGCTGAGTGTTTTTAAATACTATTTCAGGTACAAGAGAGGAGTTATGATGGCGGAGGAGTAGGGGACCCCTTTTTCAGCAGGTCCCCTGAGTGGAGCTGGATAGGTACCAGACCAGCCTAAACAACCACGGAATCAGCCTGAGAGGCAGGAAGATATATCTGGATCTCTACAAATGAACATCTCCAGTGCTGAGTATTGAGGTAGGAAGCGGGGAGTCCTGAAACTTGGCACAGATACTGGAAGATAAAAGGAAGGTGAGGGAGCCGCCGCGTTTGGGCGCCAGGAAGTAGCAGCCACCTGCACAGGGGAGCGGGGGGACTCAGGGAAGGCACCCCTAGAGAGAGGACTGAGACCAGTGAGACCAGAGAGCACACCACCAGGCATCTCATGGAACACCAGAATCCCAGTGTGTTCATGGGATCCAGAATGTGATTGGGAGCTCCTGCAGCATGTGCGGGTCCGCTGGAGGCTGGCAGGCCACCTGCACAGGGGAGCGGGCAGATTCGATGTCAGAACCGACAAAACAGCAGACTGAAACCCTGAACCAAGTGTGCCCACCACCAGGCTTCTCACGGAACTCCGGAATCCCGGTGTGTTCATCAGGCATAGACAGACCCAGAGACCCGGGAGCACGCGGGGCGGCTGGCGGCTGGTGGGCCACCTGCATGGGGGAGCAGGCGGACTCGCGGTTGTCACCCTGGAAACAGCAGACTGAGACCCTGAAGGAGGTGGCATGCCACCAGGCTTCTCAGGAAACTCCCTAATCCTGGTGTGCTCATGGGATCCAGACTGAGACCTGGAGATCTGGGAGCTCACGGGGGCAGCAGGTGGCTGGTGACTGGCGGCCTTAGAAACACAAAGGACAGAGATGCGCCTGCCCTGGAAGTGAGGGCAAGGACTCCGGGTGTGGGGCGCACATCCAGGGACGCTATGAGGTTGAGCAGCACCAACAGGAATGGAGTTAAAGTGGCCAGAACATCCGTGGAGAACAGGCTGCAATCCCTCTGTTCTGTGACAATTCAGCCTCTGCTGCTCTGACTCTCAGAAGAGGCACAGCAGACTGCCAGAGAAAGCCACCAGGGAACAAAAGCCTGGAAATACCAGCTCACAGTGTGCCCAGACCCATCCCCCCTCGCAGGGGACAGGGCAACTCTACCCAAACAGGGTTGCCTGAGTATGGGTGCGGCAAAATACAAACTCTTAACAATAGAGAACAAATGGATCCTTACCAGAGAGGAGGTGGATAGAGGGATGAGTGGAATAGATGAAGCGGATTAAGAGGACACTTTTCATCATGACCACTGAGTAATATATTGAATTACTGAATCACTCTATTGTACACCTGAAACGAATGTAACACTGTATGTTAGCTCTACTGGAATTAAAATAAATTTTTAAAAAAGATATTTCTTTCAGGAAACTCTTTGAAAAAGCTTTTCCTGTGCAATGTTCAAAAGCCCTACTTGAGAGGATTCACTCTACAATAATTATTCACTCTATGCCTTGAATTCAGTTTTCCCTGAGTTCTTACTGTGGATCCCAGCCCATGGGAGCCATGGTCCTTTTCTGTCCAGGCTCAGCACCAATGCATTCAAGATTGGAAGTAGAGACACATGTCACTTCACAGTCCAGAAAGCTATTATTGTTTCTGTTTCAGTGTGAGAGAGTCACAGATTTTGGGACAGGTTTCAGAGCAGGTTTATTATGGATCCTGGATCTCTACTTCATTGCCTGGATCCATTTGGCTAATAGGTTCCCTGTGGATGGGCTTGCTTCCAAGCACATACATGGAAGATGCAAAGGTGGGTGGGCTTGGTGCTGGACAGGAAGAAGACCAAAAGCAGACAAGAGTCTGACCCCTCCCCTGATCCAGGAACTGCTACGGGAGAGGTTACAGGAGGTAGAATCCATGCGAAACTCCAAGGTCACCAGCTGAACACAGGAGGCATAGGTCAAGGGATCTGGAGATGCAGGGGTTGAAGGCTGCTCTGAGCTACCTCTGGGAGGAAGGGAGGGAAGGAATGAGGAGACACTGCCTGCCCCTGGCCCATGCCAGCTGCCCACCGCTCCAACACGCATCCATCTACACAGGTGACACAGCCTGGGCTCAGGATGGGCTGGCTCGCGTCCCTCAATCCTCAGTGGGCAGCTGGCCCCAGGGCTCAGAGACATGCTGAGGGAGATGAGAGGGAAAGCTGCCCCGCCCAGGTCATCCCCTCCTTGGGCAGACAGCCCTTCAGAACTGCTTAAAAAAAAAACACCCACTAATGGGGTTAAAAGACATGCCATGGATGAACTAAGGCATAGAGATATGTAAAATAACATTCATTTTTAAGTTCAGAGCTGTCATCTCAGGAAGTGGGGAGAGCTTCCCTGAAGAAGACTGAGGGGCGGGCAGGCCATGCCGAAAAGGGAGACATGGCTCTCCTTATTGGGCACCTGGAGCCCCCTTCCAGGGCAGGGCATCATCCTCACATCACACGAGATCCATGGAAGTGTTCCATCAGGGCCAGATGTTTGTCTCGAGAAGGCTACCCTGGCATCGGACTGCACAGGGCACCGAGGACGAGGGATAGTTGGAGGATGGACAATACCCCAGAGGCCATGGGGCAAGAGCAGAGGCACATGACCTTGAACATGATGATGAAAAGCAGGAGGTGGCAGCATGGAGCCGGCCCGAAAGTGCCATGGGAGCAGTGCCCACAGCTACACTGACTGGGTGCCTTCTGTGCCCGGTGTGGCTGACTTCAGTGTGCTCCAGGCTAGTCCTGACCACAAGTCTAGGAAATGTGCACCACACCCGGCCTCCTCTCCCCTTGCAGCTGCTAGGAATCACGGTCACAGACCCTGGTCAGCTTTGGTGGAAACCAAGCAGTGGCTCCCCCGCAAGCTGCACCTCTGGTGGTGGTCCAGTGCGACCCTCGTGCCTGGCCAGACACTGATGTCTACCTGTCTCCACACAAATCCACAGACAGGAGGGTGTCCCTGAATTCCACAGCACCTGATGAGACAGATCCACAGAACCCAACACCCAGTGGGTCACTCGGGACCTCATCTATGGTCATGGAGCTCACCATACCCTATTTCTGTCACTTCCCACAGAAAGCCTGGTTCTGATCCCTCACAATACCATACATCCTGGTTGTTGACCTGCGGTCATGTCATGAACCCACATGGCACCTTTCTTTAAGAGAAGGCTATGCCTACACCTCGTAGAAAATATTTCTAATGAAGTATAAGTACATCAGGCCTACGGTGTGAACAGTAGCACACAGCCGGCATGGTAGTAGTCAGTAATTCTAACAAGGGTTAACCCCACCCCCTGTCTCACAAAATCTTCCTCGGTCCCACAGAACTCATGGTCTGCCCTCAGAAAACCTTCCAGGAAACAAACCTTTCATCTGAATGCTCTCTTCACCTTCTGCTTCAAATCTTGTCCAACCACAATGATATGAAACTAGAAATAAGTCTCAAGAAAAAAATGGGACAGTCAAAAATAGGTGGAGATTGGGGGGCCTGGGTGGCTCAGTTGCTAAGGATCTGCCTTCAGCTCAGGTGCTGATCCCAGGATCCTGGGATTTAGCCTGGAATCAGGCTCCTTGCTCAGCGGGAAGCCCGCTTCTCCCTCTCCCATCCCCCTGCTTGCGTTCCCTCTCTCACTGTCTCACTCTCTGTCAGATACTTAAATAGTCTTAAATAAATATGTGGAGATTTAACAACATGCTACTGAACAACCAACAGTCAAAGAAGAAATAAAAAAAAAATTTAGAAGTACCTTGACACGGATGAAAAAGACAACTTACAAAAACTTATGGGATGCAGCAAAAGTAGCTTTATGGGGGACATTCATAGAAATTCAAGCCTTCATCAATCCATGAGAATGCTCTCCAATAAACAACCTGATTTATGTGGTAAAGAAGTAGAAAATAAAACAACAAACAAAGCCCCAAATTAGTAGAAATAAGGAAATAACAAAAAGGAATGCATAAATAAATCCAACAGAGAATAAAAAGACCAAAAAAACAAAAAGAATGAAAATGAGAGCTGCCTTTTTTGGAAAGAGAAACAAAACTGAGAAACTTAGCGAGACTCACCAAGAAAGACAGAGGACTCGAATACAATCAGGAAAGAAGATAATGGATTCCTGTATCATATCAAAATCAAAAGAACTCTTCAAACTTGGACACAACAACTTCTGCAAGCCACGGCTCTAAAGGCAAAGGAAATAAAAGCAAAAATGAACTATTGGCACTTCATCAGGATAAAAAGCTTCTGCACGGCAAAGCAAACGATCAACAAAACAAAAAGGCAACCTATGGAATTGAAGAAGATATCTGCAAATGATATTACAGAGAAAGGGCTGGTATCCAAGATCTATAAAGAACTCCTCAAACTCGACACCCCAAAAATGGGCAGAAGACACAAAGAGATACTTCTCCAGAGAAGACATACAAATGGCCAACAGACACATGAAAAAATGCTTCACATCACTTTCCATCAGGCAAATACAAATCAAAACGACAATGAGATACCACCTTACAACAGTTAGAATGGTTCAAATTAACAAGGCGGGGGGCACCTGGGTGGCACAGTGGTTAAGCGTCTGCCTTCGGCTCAGGGCGTGATCCTGGCATTATGGGATCGAGCCCCACATCAGGCTCCTCTGCTATGAGCCTCCTTCTTCCTCTCCCACTCCCGCTGCTTGTGTTCCCTCTCTCGCTGGCTGTCTCAATCTCTGTGGAATAAATAAATAAAATCTAGAAAAAAAATTAACAAGACAGGAAATTACAAAAAGTCAAAGAGGATGTGGAGAAAGGGGAGCCCTCTTACACTACTCGTGAGAATTCAAGCTGGTATAGCCACTTTTGAACAATATGGAGGTTCCTCAAGACCTTAAACACAGAGCTATCCTATGACCCACCAATTGCACTACTGGGTATTTACCCCATAGACACAGAGTAATGAAAAGAAGGGGCACCTATATCCCAATGTTCATAGCAGCAATGTCCATAATAGCCAAACTGTGGAAGGAGCCAAGATGTCCTTCAGCAGATGAATGGACAAAGAAGATGTGGTTCATCTATACAATGGAATATTACTCGGTCATCAGAAAGGATGAATACCCACCATTTGCACCAACGTGGATGGACCAGGAGGGGATTATGCTAAGTGAAATTAAGTCAAGCACAGAAAGACAATTATCATAAGGTTTGACTCCTATGTGGAATGGAAGGAGTAGCATGGAGGACATTAGAAGAAGGAAGGGAAAAGTGAAGGGGGGGAATGAGAGGGGGAGATGAACCATGGGAGACTATTGACACTGGGAAACAAAATGAAGGTTGCAGAAAGGGAGTGGTAGGGGAATGGGTAATCCTGGTGATGGGTATTAAGGAGGGCACGTGTCATAATGAGCACTAGGTGTTATATGCAAACAATGAATCATGGAACACTACATCAAAAACAAATGAAGTACTGTAGGGTGACTAACATCATTTTAAAAAAAGAGGAAGATATGAAATCCATACAGGAAAACTGTCACTATTTGCAAATGACATGAAATCCAGAAAAATTCCGCAAAAAAAAAAAAAAAAAAAAACTGTTAGTTTAAACAAATTTCAGAAAGCTGCAGGATATAAAGTCAATATACAGAGACCTGTTGTCTTTATTTTTTTTCAGATTTTATTTATTTATTTGACAGGAAGAGAAAAAGCACATGCAAGGGGAGTGTCAGGAAGAGGGAGAAGCAGACCCTCACTAAGCGGGGAGCCCAACACGGGGCTTGATCCCAGAACTCTGGGATCATGACCTGAGCTGAAGGCAGACGCTTCACCTATGGGGACACCCAGATGACCCAACTTCTTGCATTTCTGTATACTGATGACACACTTACGCAAAGAGAAATTTAAAAAGCAATGCCATTAACAACTGCACCAAAAAAAAAATCTAGGAATAAAAGTAACCAAGAATGAGAAAGACATAGTACACTCAACACATGGCAGACAAGAAATGAAAAACATGTGTGTCGAGGGGAGCAGAATGTATGGGTCAAAGATTTGGAAGGCAACACAAACAAATGGATGCATACGCCATGCTCCTTAACTGGAAGAGTTAATTATGTGAACATGTCCATCATACCCAAAACAATCGACAGATGTGATGAAATCCCTATCTGAATTCCAGTGGCATTATTCAAGCAAATACAAAACAGTACTCAAACTTGGATGGAATCACAAAAGACCCCAAATACCCAATGCAATCTGGAGAAAGAAAGGTGCAGTCAACACACTCCTGGATTTCAAGCTAGATTGCAAAGCTGTTGTCATCAAAACAGGATGGTACTGGCATAAACACCAAGAGACACCAGGTCAGTGGAACAGAACAGAAAGCTGTTGTCATCAAAACAGGATGGTACTGGCATAAACACCAATAGACACCAGGTCAGTGGAACAGAACAGAACAGAAAGCTCAGAAACTTACCCACACGTAGATGATCCTAACTTACGACACAGCAGCAGAAGATATGCCATGAGGGAAGGACTGTGTCTTCAGTGAGCGGTAACAGGCAGACTGGACACTAAATGCAGAAGAATATAACTGGGTCACTTTCTTACACCACACACAAAATTTTTAATGGATGAATGATTTGAACATAAGACCTGCATCCATAAACCTCCAAGAAGACACAGGTTGAGTCTCTCGACATTGGTTTTGGCAAAGAGTCTTCAGATAGGACACCAAATGCAAAGGCAACAAAAGCAAAAATAAACAAGTGGAACAACATCAAACTGAAATCTTCCACATGGCAAAAGAAACCAGCAAAAACTTAAAAGCCCACGGACCCAATAAGAAAAAAATATCTGCTAATCATATGTGTGAGAAGAGGCTAATATCCAAAATACACACAACACTCATACAAATCAAAAGAAACAAAAAATCTGTATAAAAAATGGGGGGAATATGTGAATAGATACTTTCCAAAGATGGCACACAGGTGCCAACAGACAGAAAAAGTTGTTCGACATCACTAATCATCGCCAGGGAAACGTCAGTCAACCCCACAATAGGCTATCCCCTCACAACTGTTGGAACAGCAATTGTCCCAGAGACAGACACCAGGTGGGGTCAAGGGTGTGCAGACGAGGAGACACTGTGCACTGTTGGTGGGAATGGAAATTGGTGCAGCCACTGTGACAAACGGTATGGAGGTTCCTGAAAAAATAAAGACAACTACCACATGACCCAGTAATGGCTCTACTCTGTATTGATTCGGAGAACACAAAAATACTGCTTCAAAAAGACAGATGCACTCCCACGTTCACTGCAGCATTATTCACAAGAACCAGACATGGAAACACAGACCTTGGGGGCCTTATGCCAAGTAACTCAGACACAGAAAGACCAATACCAGATGCTCTCATGTACATTCCACGTGGAATAAACAAATACTGAACGCATAGATACTGAGAGCAGATTGGTAGGTGCCAGATACGGGGATGGGGTGGTAGAAACGGGTGAAGGTGGTCAAAGTCGCAATGTTTGAGTGAGAAAATCTGACAGTCATGGAATGTTCTGTCCAGCATGGAGACTAAAACTAATCCCGCCGCATGGGGTATAGGTTTCCCTGCTCTTTGAAAGTACAGGGCTTCTGAGAAACCTTGCACAGCAGAAATGGTGTCAAGAAGGAATGGCCATTAATTTACACGGAACAATTAGACAGTGTGTTCAGACTCCAAAATTCCTTCTCTTTGGCTTTTCTTAGGCCTCAGGATAAAGTACTGCAGAGGCTCACAGACACCATTCAAAGTGCTGGTGGCTGGATGAGGAGAGCGGTTCCCAGAGAAAGGAGCTGGTTGGGGTGCACGCCGCCTCTGTCGTGCTTCTCCCCAAAACAGATGCTGAACGCGATTCTCACTGTTCACCTTTTTTCATAAGAGGGAAATCCTCTTCAGGTCTCTTCCTCTTACTGAAGATGGGTAATAACATAGTTCTTTCAAGAAAGCCCTGTGACTTACTGTGAACATTTAAAATGTGGGGGATACTTGTACTTGAGCACTGCTGAGGGAGGAGATGTGAAAGGTTCTCCCAGACACAAACCTCAGCAGATCCACCGGAAAGGCACCTTCCTCAGCATGCAGAACACAGACTACCTCCTACCCCCCGAGAAACCCTCTCCTTCCCCTTGATCAGGACAACCCACAACAGCTGGGAGTTACCCCAATTCCTCCGTTCTCCTGCTCCTAATAGCTAACCCATCAGCAAATCCTGTGAGCTCCATCTTCAAAATGGACCCAGAATAGGTCTAAGAACTCCATCCAAGGCCACCTGTCTGGTCCACAGTTCCTGAGTTCCTGGAAAAGCTTCATCATTGACCTACCTTGCCATCTTCAACCCTCTGTCACCTGTTCTCAACACTGTAGCCAGGATGGCCCAGTGAAACAGGGTCTCATGGGATTATAGCCCTGGAATGGCTTTCTGTCACCCTCTGTCACCTCTCGGAGCTCATGTCCTAAGCTGTCTCCTGTGGCCACAGGGCCTTCTTGCTGCTCCAGGACATACCTGGAATTCTCCTGCCCCAGAGCCTTTGCACATGCTTTCCCTTCTGTTTTGAATGCTCTTGATGTGTTCTCACTCACCTTCGGAGAAGTCTGAATTGGAGTGACAGGGACAGAAGATGAGGCTGTGTGTGTTGGGTGAGGCTGGTGGCCCAGAAGAAGGTTCTCTGCCAGGTCTCCGCCTGTGCCTCACTTGTCCTCAGCCAGGAACTTGCACACAGCCCTCACCTGTCATAACTCTCACCCAGGAGACCCACAGCCACCCCTGGAGCCCACCCCGCCCACACCCAGCTGAAGAATGCATTCAGCTCTCCTCTGGGACCCCTGTCAGCTTTACTCAGACCTGGAAATCCCCTGTCTCCTGAAACGCTCCCGGATTCCTCCTCTTCTTCCAAAATCACACTGGCGCAAGGCTTTCATGAGAAAGCTATAACGCTAACTAATGAAAGGTTCACACCTACTTTCCCCTTCTGTTGCCTTTCTCTCCACCTTCTTTCCTACCTGTGCAAACTGTAACATATCAGTGGAACATGAACATGCTCTGAGATCTGAATCTTTCACTGTAGCTTTCTGAGGACTACTTACGTGATTAGAAACTAGTGTATCCTACAAGAGGGTGTTTTACAGCTATCATCTATAGAAGAGTATAGCCCAATTCACTACAATTTTACCTCACTCTTCATGAAGCAGAACACTTTTTCCATTCTTCTCTTACTTAAAATCCAGTTAGTTCACATGCCATGGAATATTTGCTTCAGGGGTAGGATTTAGTGATTCCTCACCTGCATACAGTACCCGGTGCTCATCACAAGTGCCCTCCTTAATATCCCTCACCCATTTAACTCTCCCCCCACGCCCCTGTCCTGCAGCAACACTCAGTTTCTTCTCCAAGGTTGAATCTATTTCCTTGTTTGCCTCTCTCATCACCCCAAAACTCTGTTCAGCTATTTTCTTTCTGAAATTCCACAAGCGTGAGAGCATAGGATATTTGTCTTTCCTCACTGATTTTGCTTAGCTTAATACACTCTAGGTCCAACCACATCCTTGCAAATGGTAAGATTTCATTCTTTTTGAAGCTGGGTCATATTGCATTATATATATGTATCCCACATCTGCTTTATCCATTCATCAGTGCATGGACTTTGGGATTCTCTCCATAGTTTGGCTACTGTGGACTTTGCTGCTATAAACATCATGGTGCATGTTCCCCCTTTGAATCTGCATTTTTGTATCCTTTGGGTAAATACCTAGGACAGCAATTGCTGGATCGTGGGGTTGTTCAATGTTTAACTTTTTGAGGAATCCCCCACTCTTTCCCAGACTGGCTGCACCACTTTGCATTCCCACCAACAGGATGGGAGGGTTCCCCTTTAAGCAGAACATTATCTGCTGGCAATTTCATAAGAGGAAACAAAACCTCTAGGAGATGCAGCCAGGGTCAGCAAGCAGTTGCAGACTTCACCCCAAGGCTCCTGACGACAAGCCCCTTGAAGCCACCAGCATGCCACTATCCAAAAAATTCCCAGACTCTCCTTCTGACTCCACCACTAAAGAAACTACAGAGAGAATATGGCACCTTAAAATATCGAGATAATACATTTAGTAAAACTAGAAAGTCAAGCTCAACTTTTAAACAGGAACAGGCCACTTTGGATAATTTTGAATTTTCCCTCCACCCTAATTTTAACTCTTCTGATGAATAAACTAAGCAATGATGAAACATCACCTTTGTCAAATGACATCATCCAAGTCTGTATCAGATGAAAAAAAACCACCTAACTCTAGATGCTGGCTACTCAACCATATCTTAGTCTCCATTGAATAAACACTGTTAGATGAAGGAACAAATTAGATGTTACAAACAGGCACAGAGTGAATCTCACCTTTCCTTTCTAATAAAAGAGGGTTCCTAGGAAATAGATGGTCAAAATACATTTGTAAGCAATAAATGGACAGAGAAATTGTGATCCCCTGCAAAGTTCTACCTGCAGGGAAACTAAGTAATTCTTTCACCAAAGCCAGAATGCTAACAGCTACTTCAATTTTACTTTGTGGCTCAACTAGAGAAAAGAGAAAAGGACAGGAGGTTTTGGGATAATGAGAGGTTTTACCTCCAGGCCTGACATAGATAGGACATTTTGCCAAACATACCTGTGCTTTCTCTGAACACTGGCGTCCTGTGACAAGCTGCCTCGCTGTCTCCGATGCTGACGTTCAAAACCTCGGGTGTCTTGGAGTTAGAGTAGAGAAGTGCTGTCAGCTGGGGAGATGAAGGCACCTCTGACCTAAAGCCTGCACACCTGCTTTGGTTTCTGGGTGAAGGGGCAACACATACTTGTTGTTTAGCAGTAATTATCTTCATTCTCAATAGACCAATGACCTTGCCTTTTCTGGAAAGCAGACTTACTCTTCTAAAGTAACCCTCAATTCGTCTATTCCCAATGGAACTAGAGTGGAACATTTATTTCTCACTTAAATAGAAAACACTGTTATTGTCGACATTGTGTGAATGAACTTTAAAAACATTTTAGAGAGAAAGGAAGAGACCTTTATTCAAACCCAAGTCAGGACAGCTGCCTGGGAGACACAATCTTCACCAAGAAGGGAGTGCTCCGGGGAAGGAACATTTGGGGCAGGCTTATATATTTTTTTCTGTTTTGTTTCAGGTACAGAGTTACACACCACAATGAGGATCTTCTTAGATTCCAGAAAGTGACAGGCTCTTCCTTATGTTTTCAGTATGTACATGTCAGTATGATTTTAATCTTATGGGAGCCAAATAGGTTCTTTATTTTTTCTTATCGTTATGTTGCCATTTTTGGTTATTGTTTTCTACTCGAAGCGGATGTACAACATGTGCTTGGGGCAGAAACAGGGCCCAATCTTTGAGGTTTTGCCCAGTCATTTTGAGCTGGGTACAATGTTAAAAGATAGCTTCCCTGGGAGCCCAGGATGAAGGCCCACAGATGATATAAGATAAAAATTACGTTTATCATTATAATTACTCCTAAATGGAGGAATTTGAGACAAAAGCACCTTTCACAAGAATACCAAGAAATCAAAATGATGCCCACAGAAGGCTACCTGCTCCATGGTCAGCACAGGTAACAGAAGTGTTCACAGTCTCTGGACTCCTGCCCTTCTCCTGCCCAAATCGCTGAAGCACACAGACCACTTAAAATCAGAATTGTAGAACTGCTAGACACCTTAGAGATGTCTGGCACCATTCCCTTGGACTGCAGAAGAAAACACAGTAGCTCCTTTTCACAAACAAATTTCAACACGAAGTGCCCCCTGGATGCACTAAGTTCTTTCTCTGCAAATGTTGACTAATGTAAGTCACAGTCATACCATATAAACACTACGATGGCTGGGAAAGCATCGTAGGTAAGGCAATATTTTAGCCATGTTTATAAGCAATGGCTCACGTTGTAGAAGAGGCTGAGCTGAGTGTTTTTAAATACTATTTCAGACCTGTTTTACAGCACCCTCTGAACATACCAGAGCCTGAATGGACTAAAAGAGATAGTTGGTTTCAGTAAATTTAACACCAGAAAAATATTTTACTGTCTGTATTCCTAAGGATCTTTGAGTATCTTACCCAGAGGTCCTCCACTGAGATAATGCTCTTAATGATCACCATTGGCAGAGGTGAAAAGGCCCGCTGAATTCGTTCCACTTGTCCACATGACAAGAAAATCCTGATACTTGATAGTTTTCCAGATCGAGAAGACCAGAGATAAGAGGGAAATAGCACCCTGTATGGAACAACAAGGGATTTGGAGTCAATTTGGGGATCCCACTTAGGTTTCTGACACTAAAATCCTCTGTGACTCATATCATCTGAGTCCCTGTGTAACCACCTGAAAATGTGCCTAAAAATATCTACACCCTAGTTGAGAAGTTTAAGAGGCAGAATGTTACAAAGAGCCAGTATGATGTCTCTCAAGAACAGGTGCTCAGGAAGCCATAATTGCTATTAGGTCTATTTCTTTTCCAGAAGAAAGAACACATGTTGAATCCATATTTCTCATAGATGACTCACCAGATGATTTTCAAACCTGAAGGAAGGCCAAGAAGTCGCTCTTGTGTCATATTTCACTCAGAAATCATGTTGTTGGACTGGTGAGGATGATACAATAGCAACGTCATCACTAAGAGTGGGGAGCTTCTAATTTCCATACGGCCATGTTGACCCCCTTAGCTCAGAGCCACCAGAAAGGGCAGCTGGGGAGGGGGCACCAGCATCAGTATGAGAGGGGAGCTTCCCATTTCCATATGGGCATGTTGACCCCCTTAGCTCAAGGCCACCAGAAAGGACAGCTGAGGGGGACCACAGGCCAAGGCTGCCAGGTGTGGCTGAGGCAGGCAGAACTCTGACTTAAGGCTCAACTCCTGTCTAGGTTATTATAATGCTCTTCACAAAGAAAGTGCCATTGTGTGTGAGCCCTCATGTAGAAAAGGTTCAGAATTTCCATTGAGATTCCCTCTCTGACCTTTACGATATGTAGCAAAGTTCCATTTAATTTTTAAACATTGAAGGACTTTCTGGTTTTCTTTTCACTATGACTGTGGATCAATTCCCCTGTGGTCTAAGAATAGAATCTATTTAATGTCAGGGTTTAACAATTGTAGCCTTGATTCGTGGCCTCACCTATCATCTATTTGGGTAAAGAGACTATGACCACTTGAAAATAATGTATTCTGCACTTATCATGGAATGTTCCCTATATGTCAATTAGGTCACATTTGTTACCAATGTTTTGTCTGCTTTTTCTGTCAGATATTGAGAAAGGTATATTAAAATCTTCAAAATGCTGCTCTATTCAACGTTGCATCGGAGAATCTACCAGTGTTAGAAGGCAAGAGAAACAAAAAGTATACGAATTGAGGGGATAATTGTGACTATTCACAGATAATACGATTGTGTACATAGAAAATCCAAACCAGTCTATAAATACCCTATTAGAATTCAAAATGCGATTTATAAATTTGTGATGGATTGTGCTTCCCATTGGACAGTTTCTGAAAGAAAACGTAGAACCTGTCAATCTTGGGGTAGGACATAGGGTGCACTAACCATTTAAAAGAATTCAGTGGGACTTCATAAAAATGTGACATTTCTCCTTATCTTATGACCATAAGAAAATGAAAAAGTGAACCGCAGGCTGGGAAGTAGAGATTTGCAATACACACACTGACAAAGACTTGTCCATAAAGAATTCCTGCTCATCAACCATAAAAAGTCTATTTATAAATGAATACTTCACAAAAGATTGACTGATGGCCAATAAGAACAGGAAAGGGTGCTCTACAGTATTATTTTCAGGAACAGCAAGGCCTTTCCTAAAATGAAAACATACACACAAAACAGTATTCCCTAGATGGATGACGTCCTTATTTCTGAGGAAAGCTTGAAAAACAGACTAGCATCAAAGTAAAGTGATGGAATTCCTGACACTCAGAGGATGGACAATTGGCCTCAAACTACAGTACAATTTCTAGGCATCATTCGGTCCTCTGAAGGCAGACAACTACCACACCCCTTCCTACACCACACAGGTTGCTTCCCAACCCCTACCATAAAAGAAGAAGATGAGAAACAGATAGGACTAGTAGGAAATAGCAAAAATCACATGTGGGGATTATCCTGAAACACACTGATCACATAACTAGTGTAAGGAAGTGTAGGGAACTGACAAGGACAGAGACTCAAGAGGTACTTCTTTGGGAAATGCTGTCTGAAATCATCACACCTTGGTACCAGCTAATGAGGGCTCTGAGCATACCCTAGGGTTTGCTCACAAGGGTCTGCAACACCATCGCTGAGGACTGAAACTCTTCAAGACCTCAAAGCTTGCCTGATTGACTATTGGACTAAGAGATTCCCATGTTCTGAAAACAGATACCAACTAATTGAAAGGTTCATGTGGGCTCTCTCGGAGGCCCTACAAGAAGCTGAACCATTCACTGAAAATCAATTACACACACACACACACACACACACACACACACCCGTCATTTCACCAATTACTTAAACATTCAAGGATCTTCCTACCTTTTCTGTTTCACATTGATATTTATACTCACATGAAATGTCATCATTTCTAACGAACACTGATGTCAAAATAGAGATCCATTGACACAATATTCACAAAATGGTACTTCCCTGCTGTAATTTTCAATATAGCGTTTTTTCAAGTTCATACATATTTTAGGGTTTTGGTAACTTATACAGGAGAAGATCAGCATTGAAAAACTCTGAAGACTGACAATGAGTTTTAAGCCTAGAGAACAAAAATTGTCCAATTTCATAGATAATAAGGAGCCAAAGGGAAAGCATGGAAGCTGTAGTCGAATAATTTTACACATATGCATCCTCTATTATTCTACTACTGAGGGGCGTGTTTTATTACCACTATGCATGCAGCAATTGTCTTCCACGTGCACCTGCACAGGTATAATGAATTACTACAGTAGAATGAAATGTCTGGGAACTACTTGGCGGCATCTATAATGAACAATGAAATTCCGATATTATATTTGGTGAACTTCCACTGTCTGTCCCTTTAGACAATGGACCCTAAACAGAAGGGGGAATGAACCACGAGAGACTATGGACTCTGGGAAACAAACTGAGGGCTTCAGAGGGGAGAGGGGTGGGGGATTGGGATGGGCCAGTGATGGGTATTAAGGAAGGTACATATTGCATGGAGCACTGGGTGTTATATGAAAATAATGAATCACAGAACACTACATCAAAAACTAAGGAAATACTGTATAGTGACTAACATATCATAATAAAAAATTTTTATTAGAAAAAAAATTAAAGGTAAAAAAAAAAAAAACCAATACAGCTTTTCTGTTTCAAGAACAATCACAATTGAGAAAAAACTAACTTCCAATCCCTAAAGCAAAACACAGACCAAGTTCCATTTCACTCCCCTTTATTCACATTCTCTGTGGGTTCTAAGCTATTTCCCTACCTCCTTTCCAGCTGAGCAGGGAGCCGGGCTCGATCCCAGAACCCCGGGATCATCACCTGAGCCAAAGGCACATGCTTAACTGGCTGAGCCAGCCAGGAGCCCCAGCCATGTTTTTCTTAAGCAAAAGGACACTTTCTCACAATGCCTTCACATGACTTCACATGGTACCAGAGACCTGCATTTGCCTCTAGGAGGTTGTAGATGAAGGCAATTGCAAACTCTCACAATGGTTTATCAAATACAATGACCTGCCTGGTGACAGTGAAACTCTTATGATCCCACAAGAGGGTGCTGTGACACTCAGCTGTGGCTGGGCTGGCACAGAGAACCAAATCCATTTCCCTGCCTGATGTCTGTGAGGAACAGATGCCCCCACTGTGAATGAGACCCTGCCACTGAACTGTCCAGAGATGGCCATTCTCACGGAGGATGAGGATAAAGGACAATGCCTGAGGAGACCTCATCAGTCTCTTTTATCTTTTCATATTTTTGACAGTGGACAAATCACTGCCTAGGAGTCCCCAACTACCTTAGTCTTATCTGTGAATGGCCAAAAGGTTTTACAAAATATTTCAGATTTTGACCTCACAAATGCCCACAACCACTTACCATAGGGATTCAACATTAAGCAAAGATACTGTTCGTTGGAAGAGAGGTCCTGCCCACTGTTGTTTCTCACTTATATGCTCATCTTCCTTACCTCATGGTAACATAACCACCTTGATTCATGCTTCCGTCTTTAGGAAGGCTGATGTGACTTGAAGGGCATTACCCTGACATCGTTCTTTCTTAGCAATAAGATGTGGACATTTCCCTAGTCCTACACACCCAAAGTTGAATCGGAATCAGGATTGAGGAGGCTGATGAAAGTTGAAGGTGTTTTCCTGTACACGGTGGTTTATTACCAATAAGGATGGGTCAGAGTCCTCGAAATTCCAGAACCTTTTCATTAATGCTTCCTACTCGTGAAAGATGATGTACATTGGTCTTTCCCTGTATAGTGTGGTGACTCAGAGAAAAGTGCTTAGCCCTTGCGTCAGACTTCCACGACCACCTTGGGGCGGCTTCCATATTCACAAAGGATGATGTTAGGGCTAAGAGGGTTCCTGTACGCTGTTATTTCTTACAGATAAGTGTATGGCATTTTGGTTACATTGCCAGAACCACTTAGCGCCGGGCTTGCCGGCCTCCTGGGGACTAACCCTAACCCTAGGTGGACCCCCGAGGGGCCCCTCCCAAGGGGCCTTGTGCCACAACGCCGGGGATTTGGGACCCTGGAGCCCAGTGCTGGAGTCACCTTGATGCCGTGCAGGAACCCGGGCTGCTAGGGGCGCCGCCACTGTTTCAGGGGAGAGAATGTGTAGGGCCCTCCAAGACCCTGGCGACCTTTGAAAGCTCCCTGAGACAAAACGCTTCGGCCCACGCTCCCGCTCGCCAGCGCCCTTATCCCGGCCTGCCCCTCCACTCGCTGCACAGCTGGCGGATCTGGCCTGCCAGCCTCCTGGGGGCTAACCCTAACCCTAGGTCGGCCCCCGAGGGGCCCGTCCGATGGGGCTTGGCGCCACAATGCCTATGATTGCTGACACCCAAGCCCCAGCGCCGGACTCACGGTGCCGCCCCGCCGCCACCTGGGCCGCTAGCTGTACCGCGGGTCATTCAGGGCATGAGAACAGGCAGGGCCCTCCGAGCCATGGGTGACCTTCGAAGGCACCCCGCATCAAAACGCCCACGCTCCCACTTGTAAGCACCCTCACCTCTGCCTGCCCCTCCGCTAGCCGCAAAGCTGGCTGATGAGGCCTGCCGGCCTCCTGGGGGCTAACCCTAACCCTACGTGGGCCCACGAGGGGCTCCTCCCATGGCACCTGTCACCACAATGCCAGGGATTTTGGACCCCCCAGCCCCAGCCCTGGACTCACCCTGCTGCCCCGCCGTCAACCAGGCCGGTAGGGGCGCTTCCAGTAATTCAGGGAGGGAGAATGGGCAGGGCCCTCTTAGCCCCCGGCGACCTTTGAAGGCCACTCGCGCCAAAACGCTTGGCCCAATGTTCCAGCTCGCAAGCGCCCTCATCTTGGCCCACCCCTCCACTCGCCGCACAGCCAGCGGATCGGGCCAGCCGGCCTCCCGGGGGTAACCCTAACCCTAGGTCCGTCCCCAAGGGGAACCTCCCAAGGGCCCTGGCACTGCAAATCCGGGGATTGGGGACCCCCGAACCCCAGCGCCATACTCTCCCTGCCCCCCTGCTGCCAACCAGGCCACGAGGGGCATCGTCAGTCATTCAGGGCAGGAGAACGGGCAGGGCCCTCCGAGCCCCTGGAGACCTTCGAAGGCCCCTCGCGCCAAAATGCTTGGGCCCACATTTCCCGCTCGCCAGCGCCCTCATCTCAGCCTGCCCCTCCTCTCGCCGCACAGCCAGCAGATAGGGCCTACTGGCCTCCTGGGGGTAACCCTAACCCTATGTCGACCCCCGAGGGGGCCTTCCCAAGGGGTCTGGCGCCGCAACAACGGGAATTGGGGACCCCTGAGCTCCAGCGCCGGACTCACCCTGCCGCCCAGACGCCACCCGAGCCGCTAAGGGCGCCGCCGGTCATTCAGTGCGGAAGAACAGGCAGGGCCCTTCGAGCCCCTGGCGAACTTTGATGGCCCCACTTGCGAAAACGTTTGGGCCCACGCTCCTGCTCCCAGCGCCCATATCTCAGCCCGCGCCTCCGCTCGCCGCACAGCCAGCAGATCAGGCCTGCTGGCATCCTGGGGGCTAAACCTAACACTTGGTTGGCCCACGAGGGGCCCCTGGCAAGGGGCCTTGCACTGCAACCCCGGGGATTGGGGACACCCGAGCCCCATCGCCAGACTCTCCCTGCCGCCCCTCCACCACAGGGCCGGTAGGGGCGCCGCTGGTCATTCAAGAAGGGAGAAAGGGCAGGGACCTCTGAGCCCCTGGCGACTTTCGAAGACCTCCTGCGCTAAAACGCTTGGGTCCACCTTCCCGCTTCCAGCGCCCTCACCTCGGCCCGCCCCTCCGCTCACCACACAACAGGCTGATGAGGCCTGCCGGCCTTCTGGGGGCTAACCCTAACCCTAGGTCGGCCCCCAAAGGGTCCCTCCCAAGGGGCCTGGTGCCGCAACTCCGGGGATTGGGAACCCCCGAGCCCTAGTCCCTGACTCACCCTTCCGCCCCGCCGCCACACGGGCTGCTAAGGGCGCCGAAGAACATTCAGTGCAGGAGAAGGGGCAGGGACCTTCAAGCCCCCACCTACTTCCAAGGCCCATCGCGCCAAAACGCTTGGGCCGTCGCTCCCACTCGCCAGCGCCCTCACCTCCGCCCGCCCCTCCACTCGCCGCACAACCCACGGATCGGTCCTGCCGACCTCCTGGGGACTAACTCAAACCCTAGGTCGGACCCCGAGGGACCCATCCCAAGGGGCCTGTTGCCACAACACCTGGGATTGAGGACCCCCGAGCCCCAGCCAGGACTCACCCTGCTGCCCCGCCACCACCAGGGCCGCTAGGGGCGCGGCCGGTCCTTCAGGGCAAGAGAACTGGCAGGGCTTTCCGAGCCCCGGTGACCAACGTAGGCCCCCCAAGCCAAAACGCTTGGGCCCACGCTCCTGCTCGCCAGCACCTACATCTCGGCCTGTTCCTCCGCTCACTTCCCAGCCGGTGGATCAGGCCTGCCGGCCTCCTGGGAAAACCCTCACCTTGGGAGGCCCCCAAGGAGACTCTCCCAAGGGGCCTGGCGCCACAACGTGGGGATTGGGGACCCCCGAGCCCCAGCACCGGTCTCACCCTGCCACACCGCCGGCATCTGGGCCGCTATGGGCGCGGCTGGTCATTCAGGGTAGGAGAACATGTAGGGCCCTCCGAGCCCCTGGAGACCTTCAAAGGCCCCCCGTGCCAAAACGCTTGGGCCTACGCTCCCGCTCGCCAGAGCCCTTACCTCAGCCCACCCCTGTGCTCACGCACAGCAGGCGGATTGGGCCTGCCGGCCTCCTGGGGACTAACCCTAACCCTAGGTCTGCTCACAAGGGGCCCTTCCCAAGGGGCCTGGCACCGCCACGCAGGTGATTGGGGACCCTCAAGCCCCAGCGCATTAATTACCCTGCCGTCCCGCCGCCACCCGGGCTGCTAGGGGTGCTGCCGGTCATTTAGGGCGGGAGAACGCACAGGGTCCTCCGAGCCCCCGGCGACCTTCGAAGGCCCCCGTGCCAAAACGTGTGGGTCCACGCTCATGCTCGCCAGCGCCCTCACCTCAGCCCGCCCCTCCGCTCGCCGCCCAACGGGCGGATTGGGCCTGCTGGCCTCCTGGGGGTTAATCCTAACCCTAGGTAGGCCCCCAAGGAGCCCCTCCCAAGGGGCCTGGCACGGCAACGTGTGGATTGGGGATACCTGAGCCCCAGCTCCGGACTCATCCTGCGGCCCCGCGTCCACCCAGGCTGCTAGGGGCGCAGCCAGTCATTAAGGGTTGGAGAACGGGCAGGGCCCTCAGAGCCCCCGGCTACCTTCAAAGGCCACCCGCGCCAAAACTCTTGGGCCCACGATCCCGCTCGCCAGCGCCCTCACCTCGGCCCGCCCCACCGAAGTCGCAGCACTGATGGATCAGGAGTGCCAGCCTCCTGGGGGCTAACCCTAACCACAGGTCGGCCCCCGAGGAGCCCCTCCCATGGGGCCAGGCGTCGCCACACCAGGGATTGGAGACTCCTGAGCCCCAGCGCTGGACTCACCCTGCTGCCCCGCCGCCACCCAGGCTGCTAGGGACGCCACCGTTCATTCAGGGCGGGAGAACAGGCAGGGCCTTCTGAGCCCCCAGCGACCTTCGAAGGTCCCCCGTGCCAATGTGCCTGGTCCCACGTCCCTGCTCTCCAGCGTGCTCATCTCGAACTGCCCCTCCGCTCGTCACAGAGCCAGCGGATCGGTCCTGCCAGCCTCCTGGGTGCTAACTCAAACCCTAGGTCGGACCCCAAGGGACCCATTCCAAGTGGCATGGTGCCGCAACGCCAGGGATTGGGGACCCCCGAGCCCAAGCGCCGACTAACCCTTCCGCACCGCCGCCACCCAGGCTGCTCAGGTCGCCGCCGGTCATTCAGGGCGGGAGAACAGGTGGGGCCCTCCGAGCCACTGGAGACCTTCGAAGGCCCCCCACGCCAAAACGCTTGGGCCCACGCTCCCGATCGCCAGCGCCCTTACCTCGGCCCACCCCTCCTCTCCACGCACAGCCGGAGGATCGGGCCTCCCGGCATCATGGGGTCTCACCCTAACACTAGGTCGGGCCTGAGGGGCCCCTCCCAAGGGGCCTAGAGCCGCAACGCTGGGGATTGGGAAACCCCAGCCCCAGCGCCGGTCTCACCCTGCCGGACCGCCGCCACCTGGGCCGCTAGCACCACCAGTCACTCAGGGCGGGAGAACGTACAGGGCCCTCAACCCCCCGGCGAACTTCGAAGGCCCCCTGCACCAAAACGCTTGGGCCCACGCTCCCGCTCACCAGCGCCCTCACCTCGGCCTGCCCTCCGCTCGCTGAACAGCCGGCAGATCGGGCCTACCGGCCTCCTGGGGGCTAACCCTAACCCTAGATCAGCCCCCAAGGGGTCCCTCCCAAGGGGCCTGGTGCCGCAACTCCGGGGATTGGGAACCCCCGAGCCCTAGTGCCCGACTCACCCTTCTGCCCCGCCACCACACGGGCCACTACGGGCGCCGCAGATCATTCAGTGCAGGAGAACAGGCAGGGCGCTCCGAGCCCCCGTTGTCCTTCCAAGGCCCATTGCACCAAAACACTTGGGCCCTCGCTCCCACTCGCCAGTGCCCTCACCTCCGTCCGCCCCTCCGCTCACCGCACCACCCACGGATCGGTCCTGCCGACCTCCTGGGGACTAACTCAAACCCTAGGTCGGACCCCGAGAGACCCATTCCAAGGGGCCTATCACCACAATGCCTGGGATTGAGGACCCCCGAGCCCCAGCCAGCACTCACCCTGCCGCCCTGCCACCACCCTGGCCGCTAGGGGCAGGGCCGTTCATTCAGGGCGGGAGAATGGGCAGGGCCTTCTGAGTCCCGGCGACCAATGAAGGCCCCCGAGCCAAAACGCATGGGCCCGCTCCCCCTCGCCAGCGCGCACAACTCGGCGTGTTCCTCTGCTCACTTCACAGGCGGCGGATCGGGCCTGCCGGCCTCCTGGGGAAACCCTCACCTTGGGAGGCCCCCGAGGAGACCCTCCCAAGGGGCCTGGAGCCACAACGTGGGGATTGGGGACCCCCGAGCCCCAGCACCGGACTCTACCTGCCACCCCGCTGGCGCCCGGGCCGCTATGGGCGCGGCCGGTCATTCAGGGCGGGAGAATGTGTAGGGCCCTCCGAGGCCCTGGAGTCCTTCAAAGGCCCCCCATGCCAAAACGCTTGGGCCTACCCTCCTGCTCTCCAGAGCCATTACCTCAGCCCACCCCTCTGCTCATGCACAGCAGGCGGATCGGACCTGCCGGCCTCCTGGCAGCTAACCCAAACCCTACGTCAGCCCCTGTGGAGCCCCTCCCAAGGGTCCTGGCACCACCAGGCCGGGGTATGGGGACTCCTGAGCACCAGCGCCATACTCACCCTGCCGCCCCGCTGCGACCTGGGCCTGTAGGGGCATAGCCGGTCATGCAGGGCGAGATAACGGGCAGGGATCTCCGAGCCCCCAGCGACCTACGAAGGCCCCCCGTGCCAAAACGCTTGGGCCCACGCTCCCGCTCGCCAGCGCCCTCACTTCGGCCTGTCACTCCGCTCGCCGCACAGTTGGCAGATCGGGCCTGTCGGCCTCCTTTGGGCTAACAATAAGCCTCGGTTTGCCCCTGAAGAACCCCTTCCAAATGCCTGGTGCCACCACGCAGGGGATTGGGGACCCCCGAGCCCCAGCTCTGGACTTACCCTGCCGCCCTGCCGCCACCCTGGCTGCTATGGGCGCCGCCGGTCATTCAGGGCGGGAGAACGGGCAGGGCCCTCCGAGCCCCCGGTGACCATCGAAGGCCCCCACGCCAAAACGCTTGGGCCCACGCTCCCGCTCACCAGCACGCTCACCTTGGTCAGCCCATCCGCACGCCGCACAGCCAGCGGATCGGACCTGCCAGCCTCCTGGCGGCTAACCCAATCCCTACGTCAGCCCCTGTTGAGCCCTTCCCAAGGGTCCTGGCACCACCAGGCTGGGGCTTGGGGACCCCTGAGCACCAGCGCCAGACTCACCCTGCCGCCCCGTCGTGAACCGGGCTGCTAGGGGCGCAGCCGGTCATTCAGGGCGAGATAAGGGGCAGGGATCTCTGAGCCCCTGGCGACCTACGAAGGCCCCCCGTGCCAAAACGCTTGCGCCCACGCTCCCGCTCGCCAGCGCCCTCACCTCGGCCCGCCACTCCGCTCGCCGCACAGCTGGCGGATCGAGCCTGTCAGCCTCCTTTGGGCTAACACTAAGCCTAAGTCAGCCCCTGAGGGACCCTTCCCAAGTGCCTGGAGCCGCCACGCCGGGAATTGGGGACCCCCAAGCCCCACCGCTGGACGCAACATACCGCCCCGCCGCCACCCGGTCCGCTAGGGGCCCCGCGGGTCATTCAAGGAGGGAGAACGGGCAGGGCCCTCCGAGCCCCCTGCGACCTCGAAGTCCCCCTGCACAAAAACTCTGGCTCCCATGCTCCTGCTCGCCAGTGCCCTAACTTCGGCCCATCCCTGCTCTCACTGCAGAGCTGGGGGATCGGGCTTGCTGGCTTCCTGGGGGCTAACCCTATCCCTAGGTCGCCCCCGAGGGGCCCCTCCCAAGTGGCCTGGCGCAGCACGCCAGGGATTGGGGACCCCCAAGTCCCAGCGCCGGACGCACCCTGCCACCCCACCGCCACATGGGGGTGCTAGGGGCGTCGCCAGGCCTTCAGGGCGACAGAACGGGCAGGACCCTCCGAGCCACCTGCGACCTTCAAAAGCACCCCGAGCCAAAGCCAAAATGCTCTGGCCCACGCTCCCGCTCGCCAGCTACCTCACCTTGACCCACACCTCCATTCACCGCAAATGGGTGGAACGAGCCTGCCACCCTCCTGGGGGCTAACCCTAACCCTAGGTCGGCCCCCGAGGGGCCCGTCCCAAGGGGCCTGGTGCTGCAACGCCGGATATTAGGGACCCCCGATCCCCTGCACCAGACTCACCCTGCCGCCCCGCCGCCACCCGGGCCACTAGGGGTGCCGCTGGTCATTCAGGGCAGGAGAATGGGCAGGGCCCTCTGAGCCTGCGGCGACCTTCGAAAGCCCCCCATCCAAAACGCTTGGGCCCATGCTCCTGCTCGCCAGTGCCCTCCCCTCGGCCAGCCCATCTGCTCGCTGCACAGCTGGCGTTTCAGGCCTGCCGGCCTCCTGAGGTCTAACCCTAACCCTAGGTCAGCCCCCGAGGTGTACCTCCCAAGGGGCTTGGCCCCAGAACGCCGGAGATTGGTGACCCCTGAGACGCAGCGCTGGACTCACATTGCCACCCCACCGCCACCCGGGCCTCTAGGGCCGCTGCCGGTCAGTCAGGGCGGGAGAAGGGCAGGGCCCTCTGAGCCTACGGCGAACTTCAAAGGCCCCCTGTGCCAAAACGCTTGGGCCCATGCTCCCACTTGCCAGCGCCCTCGCCTCGGCCTGCCCCTCCGCTCACTGCACAGCTGGCAGATCGGGCCTGCCGGACTCCTGGGAACTAACCCTAACCCTAGGTCGGCTCCCGAGGGCCCCTCCCAAGGGGCCTGGCTCGCAAGCCAGAGATTCAGGACCCCCAAGCCTCAGCACCGGACTCACCATGCCGCCCCGCCGTCGCCCGGGCCGCTAGGAGCGCAGTCGGTTATTCAGGGCGGAACAAGGGACAGGGCCCTCCGAGCCACTGGCGACCATCGATGGCCCCCCGTGGCAAAACGCTTGGGCCCACGCTCCCGCTCGCCAGCGCCCTCACCTCGGCCTGCCCCTCTGCTCCTGCACAGCTGGCGGATTGGGCCTGCCGGCCTCCTGGGGGCTAACCCTAACCCTAGGTCAGCAACCGAGGGGCCCCTGCCAAGGGGCCTGGCACTGCAACGCCGGGGATTGGGGAGCCCCGAGCCACAGCGCCGGACTCACCCTGCCGCCCCGCCACCATCCGGGCCGCTAGGGGTGCAGCCGGTCATTCAGGGCGGAAGAATGGGCAGGGCCCTCCGATCCCCCAGCGACATTCGAAGGCCCCCCTCGCCAAAACGCTTGGGCCCACTCTCTCGCTCAGGAGCATCCTCACCTCGGCCCCCCGCTTCGCTCGCCGCACAGCCGGAGGATCAGGCCTGCCGCCCTCCTGGGGGCTAACCCTATCACAAGGTCGGCCGTCGAGGGGCCCATCTCAAGGGGACAATCGCCGCAACGCCGGGGATTCGGGACCCCCGATCCCCAGCGCCAGACTCACCCTGCTGACCCGCCGCCTCCCGGGCCCCTAGGGGAGCCGCCGGTCATTCAGGGTGGGAGCACCGGCAGGGCCCTCCGAGCCCCCGGAGACCTTCGAAGGCCCCCCGCACCAAAGCGCTTGGGACCACGCTCCCGTTCACCATTGCCCTTACCTCGGCCTGCCCCTCCACTCGTCACACAGCCAGAGGATCGGGGCTCCCAGCCTCCTGAGGGCTAACCCTAACCCTAGGTAGGCCCCCTAGGGGCCCATCCCAAGGGGCCTGGTGCCGCAACGCTGGGGATTGGGGACTCCCGAGCCCAAGCGCCAGACTCACCCTACCGCCCCGCCACCACCCGGGCCGCTAGGGGAGCCACAGGTCATTCAGTGCGGGAGAACTGGTAGGGCCCTCTGACCCTGGGAGAACTTTGAAGGCCCCCGCGACAAAACGATTCGGCCCACGCTCTCGCTCGCCAGCGCCCTTACCTCGACCCGCCCCTCCACTCGCCGCACAGCTGGCGGATCAGGCCTGCTGGCCTCCTGGGGCTAACCCTAACCCTAGGTCGGCCCCCAAGGGGCCCGTCCGATGGGGCCTGGCACCACAACGACTGGGATTGCTGACACCCAAGCCCCAGAGCCGGACTCACCCTGCTTCCCCACCGCCAACCGGGCTGGTAGGGGCACCGCCGGTCATTCAGGGAGGGAGAACGGGCAGGGCCCTCCGAGCCCCTGGCGACCTTCGAAGGCCCCTAGCACCAAAATGCTTGGGCCCACATTCCCGTTCGGCAGCGCCCTCATCTCAGCCCGCCCCTCCTCTCGCCGCACAAGTGACAGATCGGGCTTACCAGCCTCCTGGGGATAACCATAAGCCTAGGTCGACCCCATGGGGGCCTTCCCAAGGGGCCTGGCGCCGCAACGCCGGGTATTGGGGACCCCCGAGCCCCAGCGCCGGACTCACCATCTCGCCCCGCCGCCACCCGGGCCGTTAGGAGCACCGTCGGTCATTCAGGGAGGGAAAACAGGCAGATCCCTCCGAGCCCCTGGCGACCTTGGATCGCCCCCCCCCCCCCGCGCCAAAGCGCTTGGGCCCACGCTCCCACTCGCCAGCGCCCTCACCTTGGCCCGCCCATCTGCTCGCTGCACAGCTGGTATTTTGGGCCTGCCGGCCTCCTGAGGTCTAACCCTAACCCTTGGTCAGCCCCCGAGTCGTACCTCCCAAGGGGCTTGGCGCTGCAATGCCGGAGATTGGTGACCTCCGAGCCGCAGCGCCGGACTCACATTGCCACCCCACCGCCACCCGGGCCTCTAGGGCTGCTGCCGGTCAGTCAGGGCGGGAGAACGGGCAGGGCCCTCCGAGCCCACGGCGACCTTCGAAGACCCCCTGCACCAAAACGCTTGGGCCCATGGTCCTGCTCGCCAGCGCCCTCGCCTCGGCCCGCCCCTCCACTCACTGCACAGCTGGTGGATCGGGCCTGACGGACTCCTGGGAGCTACCCCTAACCCTAGGTCGGCCCCCGAGGGACCCCTCCCAAGGGGCCTGTCGTCGCAACCAGGGATTCGGGACCCCGAAGCCTCAGCACCAGACTAACCTGCCGCCCCGCCGCCACCCGGGCTGCTAGGAGCGCTGTCGGTCATTCAGGGCGGAACAACGGACAGGGCCCTCTGAGCCACTGGCGACCATCAAAGGCCCCCCGCGGCAAAACGCTTGGGCCCATGCTCCTGCTCGCCAGCGCCCTCACCTCGGCCCACCTCTCTGCTCTCTGCACAACTGGCTGATTGGGCCTGCCAGCCTCCTGGGGGCTAACACTAACCCTAGGTCAGCCCCCGTGGGGCCCCTACCAAGGGGCCTGGCCCCGCAACGCCGGGATTGGGGACCCCAGAGCCCCAGCCAGCACTCAGCTTGTCGTCCCGCCACCACCCAGGCCCCTAGGGGAGCCGCCGTTCATTCAGTGTGGGAGAACAGGCAGGGCCCTCCGAGGCCAAGGCGACATTCGAAAGCACCCCGCGCCAAAATGCTTGCTCCCACGGTCCCCCTGGCTAGCGCCCTCACCTCGGCACGCCGATCCGCTCACCACATAGCTGACGTTTCGGGCTTGCCGGCCTCCTGAGGTCTAACCCTAACTTTAGGTCAGCCCCCGAAGTGTACATCCCAAGGGGCCTGGCGCCGCACGCCGGAGATTGGTGACCCCGGAGCCGCAGCGCTGGACTCACATTGCCACCCCACTGCCACCCGGGCCTCTAGGGCCACTGCCGGTCAGTCAGGGCGGGAGAACGGGCAGGGCCCTCCGAGCCCCCGGTGACCTTTGAAGGCCTGCCACGCCAAAAGGTTTGGGCACACAATCCCACTCGCCAGCACCGTCACCTCGGCCCACCCCTTCGCCACACACCCGGCGGATCCGGACTGCCAACTTTCTGGGGACTAAGCCTAACCCTAGGTCGGCCCCCCTAGGAGCACCTCCCAAGGGGCCTGGCGCCGCAACGCCTGCTATTGGGGACCCCCGAGCCCCAGTGCCGGACTCACCCTGCCGCCCCGCCGCCACCCGTGCTCCTAGGGGTGCCGCTGGTTATTCAGGGCGGGAGAACGGGCAGGGCCCTCCGAGCCCAAGGTGACCTTCGAAGGCCCCCCCATCCAAAATGCTTGAGCCCACGCTCCCGCTCCTCAGAGCCCTCACCTCCGCCCGCCCCTCCGCTCCCCGCACAGCGGGCGCATCGGGCCTGCCGGACTCCTTGGGGCTAACCCTAACCCTAGGTCCGCCCCCCAGGGGCCCCTCCCAAGGGTCCTGGTGCCGCTACACCAGGGACCGGGGAACCCAAGCCCCAGAGCCAGACTCACCCTGCCGCAACGCCGCCACCTGGGCTGCTAGGGGCGCCGCCGGTGATTCAGGGCAGGAGAACAGACAGGGCCCTGGAGAAACCGGCGACATTTGAAGCCTCCCGCGCCAAAATGCAGGGGCCCACGCTCACGCTCGCCAGAGCCTTTACCTCGGCCCGCGCACCTCTCGCCGCCAAGCCAGAGGATTGGGCCTGCCGGCCTCCTGGGTGCTAACTCTAACCCTAGGTTGGCCCACCAGTAGCCCCTCCCAAGGGCCTGGCCCCGCAATGCTGGGGATTGGGGACCCCTG
The DNA here is from genome assembly GCF_023065955.2 of Ursus arctos. Classification (NCBI taxonomy): domain Eukaryota; kingdom Metazoa; phylum Chordata; class Mammalia; order Carnivora; family Ursidae; genus Ursus; species Ursus arctos. Next base: position 903,470 of record NW_026622986.1, read on the forward strand.
AGCACCGGTGCCGGACTCACCCTGCTGCCACACCACCTCCTGGGCCGCTAGGGGCGCCGCCGGTCATTCATGATGGGAAAACAGGCAGGGCGCTCCGAACCCCGGCGAACTTCGAAGGCCCCCGCTCCAAAACGCGTGGGCCCATGCTCCCGCTCCCCAGCACCGTCACCTCGGCCCGCCGATCAGCTCACCGCACAGCTGGCGAATAGGGCCTGCCGGCCTCCTGGGGGCTAACCCTAACCCTAGGTCGGCCCCTGAGTGGACCCTCCCAAGGGACCTAGCTCCGCAAGCCAGGTAATTTGGACCCCGGAGCACCAGTGCCTGACTCACCCTGCCGCCTTGCGACATCTGGGCCGCTAGGGGCGCCGCCGGTTATTCATGGTGAAAGAAGGGGCAGGGCTTTCTGAGCCCCAGGAGACATTCCAAGGGGCCCTGCGCCAAAACGCTTGGGCCTACACTCCCACTCGCCAGTGCACTCACCTCGGACCACTGCTCCGCAGACCTCACAGCCAGCGGATCGAGACTGCCAGCCTCCTGGGGGCTAACCCTAAGCCTAGGTGTGCCCCTGAGGGTCCCATCCCAAGGGGCCTGGCACCGCAACGCTGGGGATGGGGATACCCGAGCCGCAGCGTCTGACTCACCCTACCTCCCCACCGCCACCTATGCTGCTAGGGGTACCGCCGGTCATTCAGGGAGGAGAATGGTCAGGGCCCGCCGAGTCCCTGGAGACATCTGAAGGCCCCCGGTGCCAAAACGCTTGGCCCCACGCTCCCGCTCAACAGAGATCTCACCTCGATCCACCCCTCCATTCGTCACACAGCTGGCGGATTGAGCCTGCCGGCGTCATGGGGTCTAACCCTAATCCTAGGTCAGTCCCCGAGGGGCCCCCGCCAAGGGGCCTAACGCCGCAACTCGGTAGATTGGGGAAACCTCAGCCCCAGCGCCGGGCACACATGCCTCCCCGCCACCACCTGTGCTGCTAGGGGCACTGCCGGTCATTCTGGGAGGAGAATGGGCAAGGCACGCTGAGTCCCCGGAGACATTCGAAGGCCCCAGGTGCCAAAACACTTGGGCCCACGCTCTTGCTCCCCAGCGCCCTCACCTTGGCCTGCCCCTCCGCTTCCCTCACAGTAGGTGGATCGCGCCTGCCGGCATCCTGGGTGCTAATCCTAACCCTAGGTCGGCCCCCCAGGGGCCCCTCCCAAGGGTCCTGGTACCGCTACGCCAGGGATCAGGGACCCCAAGCCGCAGAGCCAGACTAACCCTGCCACAACGCCGCCACACTGGCCGCTAGGGGCGCTGCCGGTCATTCAGGGCAGGAGAATGGACAGGGCCCTAGAGAAACCAGCAAAATTTGAAGCCTCCCACGCCAAAATGCAGGGGCCTACGCTCCCGCTCGCCAGCACCTTTACCTCGGCCTGCCCATTTCTCTCAGCCCAGCCAGAGGATTGAGCCTGCCGGCCTCCTGGGGGCTAACTCTAACCCTAGGTCGGCCCACGAGGAACCCCTCCGAAAGGGCCTGCCCCCACAACGCTGGGGATTGGGGATCCCCGAGCCGCAGCTCGGGACTCACCCTGCCTCCCCACCGCCAACGGAGCCACTAGGGGCGCCGCTGTTTATTCAGGGCAGGAGTATGGGCAGGGCCCTCAAATCCATGGCAACATTCGAAGGCCCAGGGCGCCAAAACGCAGGGGCTCACACTCCCGCTCGCCATCGCCCTCAACTCTGCCCGCACCTCCGCTAATCGCACAGCCGGCGGATCGGGCCTGTCGGCCTATTGGGTGCTAACCCTAACCCTAGGACGGCCCCTAACGGTCCCTTCCTAAGGGGCCTGGTGCCGCAACGCCGGGGATTGGGGACCCCCAAGCCCCAGTGCTGGATGCACCCTGGCACCCCTCCCCACCCGGGCCGCTAGGGCGCCGCCGTTCATTCAGGGTGGGAGAACGGGCAGGGCCCTCCGAACCCCCGCCAACCTTCGAAGGCACCCCGAACCAAAACGCTTGGACCCAGGCTCATGTTCACCAGCACCCTCACCTCGGCCCAACTCTCCTCTCGATGCACAGGTGGTGTATCGGGCCTGCCGGCCTCTTGTGGGCTAACCCTAACCATAGGTTGGCCACCGAGGGGACTTCCCAAGGGGCCTTGCGTCGCAAGGCTGGGGATGGGGACCCCGAGCCCAAGTGCTGGACTCACCCTGCTGCCCTTCAGCCTCCCGAGCCGCTAGAGGCCCTGCCGGTCATTCAGAGTGGGAGAATGGGCAGGTCCCTCCGAGCCCCCGCCGACCTTCGAAGGCCCCCCGTGCTAAAACGCTTGGGCTCATGCTCAGTCTCGCCAGCGCCCTCACTTCAGCCCAACCCTCTGCATGCCGCACAGCCGCTGATTGAGTCCACTGGCCTCCTGGGTGCTAACCATAACCGTAGATCGACCCACGGGGGTCCCCTCCCAAGGGGCCTGGCGCTGCAACACCTGGGATTGGGGACCCCAGCGCCTCAGCACTGGACTCACCCTGCCTCCCAGGCACCACCCAGGGACTTGGGGTGGTGCCATTCATTCAGAGTGGGAGAACAGGTAGGGCCCTCCGAGACACAGTGACATTCAAAGGCCCCCCGCGCCAAAATGGCGGGCCCACCATCCCGCTCACCAGCGCCCTCACCTCGGTTGGCCTCTCCGCTCTCCACACAGCTGGTGAATAGGGCCTGATGGCCTCCTAAGGGCTAAACCTAACCCTATTTTAGCCCCCGAGGGGCCCCTCCCAAGGGGCCTGGCGCCGCAATGCTGGGTATTGGGGATGCCCGAGCCAAAGCGCCTGACTCACCCTGCCTCCCCACTGCCACCTATGCTGCTAGGGGCACCGCCGGTCATTCAGGGAGGAGAACGGTCAGGGCCCGCTGAGTCCCCTGAGACATTCGAAGGCCCCCAGTGCCAAAACGCTTGGCCCCACGCTCCCACTCAACAGAGATCTCACCTCGACCCACCCCTCCATTCGCCACACAGCTGGCGGACTGAGCCTGCCAGCGTCCTGGGGGCTAACCCTAACCCTAGGTAAGCCCCCGAGGGGCCCCCACCAAGGGGCCTGACGCCGCAACGTGGTAGATTGGGGATCCCCGAGCCCCAGTGCCGGACTCATATGCCACCCCGCTGCCACCTGGGCTGCTAGGGACGCCGCTGGTCATTCAGGGAGGAGAATGGGCAAGGCCAGCTGAGTCCCTGGAGACATTTGAAGGCCCCAGGTGCCAAAACGCTTGGGCCCATGCTCTTGCTCTCCAGCGCCCTCACCTTGGCCTGCCCCTCCGCTCCCCTCACAGCAGGCGGATCCCTCCTGCAGGCCTCCTGGGTGCTAACCCTAACCCTAGGTCGGCCGCCCAGGGACACCTCCCAAGGGTCCTGGTGCTGCTTCGCCGGGGATCGGGGACCCCAAGCCCCAGAGCCAGACTCACCCTGCTGCAACGCTGCCACCCGGGCCTCTAGGGGCGCTGCCGGTCATTCAGAGCGAGAGAAGGGGCAGGGCCTTCCGAGCCCCCGGTGACCTTCAAAGGCTCCCCACACCAAAACGCTGGTGCCCTCGCTCCCCCTCCCCAGCGCCCTCACCTTGGCCCTCACCTCCGCTCACAGCTCAGTGGGCGGATCGAGCCTGCCGGCCTCCTGGGGGCTAACCCTAACCCCAATTCGGCCCCCCAGGTGCCCCTCCCAATGGTCCTGGTAGCGCTACGCCAGGGATCGAGGACCCCAAGCCCCAGAGCCAGACTCACCCTGCTGCAACGCCGCCACCCTGGCCGTTATGGTCACCGCTGGTCATTCAGGGTGGGAGAATGGACAGGGCCCTAGAGAAACCAGCGATATTTGAAGCCTCCCGCGCCAAAATGCAGGGGCCCACGCTCCCGCTCACAAGCTCCTTTACCTCAGCCTGCCCACCTCTCGCCGCCCAGTCAGAGTATTGGGCCTGCCAGCCTCCTGGGGGCTAACTCTGACCCTAGGTCGGCCCACGAGGAGCCCCTCCCAAGGGGCCTGCCCCCGCAAAGCTGGGGATTGGAGATCCCCAAGCCACAGCGCGGGACTCACCCTGCCGCCCCACCACCAACGGAGCCACTAGGGGCACCACTGTTTATTCAGGGCAGGAGAATGGGCAGGGCCCTCGAGCCATGGCAACATTCCAAGGCCTAGCGCGCCAAAACCCTGGGGCCCCTGCTCCCGCTCTCCATCACCCTCAACTCAGCCTGCACCTCCGCTCCTCGCACAGCCGGAGGATCGGGCCGGCCGGCCTCCTGGGAGCTAACCCTAACCATAGGTCGGCCCCCGAGGGGCCCTTCCCAAGGGGCCTGGCGTCGCAACGCCGGGGATTGGGGACCCCCAAGACCCAGTGCCGGATGCACCCTGGCGCCCCGCGTCACGCGGGCCGCTAGGGGCGCCGCCATTCATTCAGGGTGGGAGAACTGCCAGGGCCCTCCGAAACCCCGCCTACCTTCGAAGGCGCCCCGAAACGAAACGCTTGGGTCCAGGCTCATGTTCACCAGCTCCCTCACCTCGGCCCAACTCTCCGCTCGATGCACAGGTGGTGTATCGGGCCTGCCGGCCTCCTGGGGGCTAACCCTAACTGTAGGTCGGCCCCCCGAGGGGCCCTTCCCAAGTGGCCTGGCGCCGCAACGCCGGGGATGGGGACCCCTAGCCCAAGTGCTGGACTCACCCTGCTGCCCTTCAGCCACCCGAGCCGATAGGGGCCCCGCCGGTCATTCAGAGCGGGAGAACAGGCAGGTCCCTCCGAGGCCCCGCCGACCTTCGAAGGCCCCCCTCACTAAAAAGCTTGGGCTCATGCTCAGTCTCGCCAGTGCCCTCACCTCGTCCCAACCCTCCACGTGCCGCACAGCCACTGATCGGGTCCACCAGCCTCCTGGGGGCTAACCATAACCCTAGATCTATCCCCAAAGGTCCACTCCCAAGGGGCTTGGCGCAGCAACGCCGGGGATTGGGGACCCCGAACCTCAGCACCTGACTCACCCTGCTGCCCAGCCGCCACCCGGGGGCTTGGGGAGTTGCCGATCTTTCAGGGCGGGAGAACAGGCAGGGCCCTCCGAGACACTGCGACCTTCGAAGGCCCCCCCGCGCAAAAACAGCAGACCCACCCTCCCACTCACCAGCGCCCTCACCTCCGTCCGCCACTCCACTCCCCACACAGCTGGCGAATAGGGCCTGCCGGCCTCCTGGGGGCTAAACCTAACCCTAGGTTGCCTCCGAGGGGCCTCTCCCAAGGGGCCTGGCGCCACAACGTTGTGGATTGGAGATACCCAAGCTGCGGCGCCTGACTCACGCTGCCACCCTACCAACAGGGCGGCTGGGGGCGCCGCCAGTCATTCAGGGTGGGAGAACGGGCACGGTCCTCCAAACCCCCGCCGACCTTAGAAGGCCCCCCACGCCAAAAGGCCCATGCCCAAGCTCCCAATCACCACCACCCTCACCTCGGTCCGCCAGTTCACTCTCCACACAGGTTGCGAATAGGGCCTGCCGGCCTCCTGGGGGCTAACCCTAACCCTATGTCGGCCCCCCAGGGGCCCCTCCCAAGGGTCCTGGTGCCGCTACGCTGGGGATCGGGGACCCCAAGCCCTAGAGCCAGACTCACCCTGCCACAACACTGCCACCCGGGCCGCTACAGGCGCCGCCGGTCATTCAGGGAGGTAAATGGCTAGGGCCCGCTGAGTCACCGGAGACATTCGAAGGACTCCGGCGCCAAAACGCTTGGGCCCGCGCGCATGCTCCACAGAGACCTCACATCGACCCACCCTTCCATTAGCCGCACAGCTGGTGGATTGAGCCTGCTGGCGTTCTGGCGGCTAACTCTAACGCTAGGCTGGCCCAGGAGGAGCCCTTCCCAAGGGGCCTGGCGCCACAACGCCAGGGATTGGGGACCCCCAAGCCCCAGCGCCGGATGCACCCTGCCGCCCCTCCACACCCAGACTGCTAGGGGGGTAGCCATTCATTCAGGTTGGGGGAACGGGCAGGGCACTCCGAACCCTTCCGACCTTCGAAGGCGCCCTGAACCAAAACGCTTGGACCCAGGCTCATGTTCACAAGCATCCTCAACTCGGCCCAACTCTCCACTCGATGCACAGGTGGTGTATCGGGCCTGCGGGTCACCTGGGGGCTAACCTTAACCGAAGGTCGGCCCCCAAGGGGCCCTTCCCAAGGGGCCTGGCGTCGCAACGCTGGGGATGGGGACACCGAGCCCAAGTGCCAGACTCACCCTGCTGCCCTTCAGCAACCCGAGCCGCTAGGGGCACACCGGTCAATCAGTGTAGGAGAATGGTTAGGGCCCTCCGTGCATCTGCTGACGTTCGTAGGCCCCCCGCGCTAAAACGCTTAGGCTCATGCTCAGGCTCGCCAGCGCCCTCACCTCGGCCCAACCCTCCGCGTGTTGCACAGCCGCTGATCGGGTCCACTGGCCTTCTGGGGGCTAACCGAAACCCTAGATCGACCCCGAGCGGCCCCTCCCAAGGGACCTGGCGCCGCAACGCCGGGGATTGGGGACCCCCAAGCCTCAGCACTGGACTCATCCTGCCACCCAGCCGCCACGCGGGGGCTTGGGGTGGTGCCCTTCATTCAGGGTGGGAGAATGGGCAGAGCCATCCAAGACACAGAGACCTTCAAAGTCTCCCCGGGCCAAAACAACAGGGCCCACGCTCCTGTTCACCAGCGCCCTCACCTCCGTCCGCCACTCCAGTCTCCACACAGCTAGCGAATAGGGCCTCAGGCCTCCTAGGGGCTAAACCTAACCCTATGTTGGCCCCGAGGGGCCCTCCCAAGTGGCCTGGCGCCACAACGCTGGGGATTGGGGATACCCGAGCCGCAGCGCCTGACTGACCCTGCAGCCCCGCCACCCCCTGGGCTGCTGGGGGCGCTGCCGGTCACTTAGGGAGGAGATTGGGCATGGCCCGGCGAGTCCCCGGAGACATTCGAAGGCCCCTGGCGCCAAAACGATTGGGCCCACGCTCCCGCTCGACAGAGGCCTCACCTCGACCCACCACTCCATTCGCCGCACATCTGGCCGATTGAGCCTGCCAGCGTCCTGCGGGCTAACCCTAACCATAGGTCAGCCCCTGAGGGGCCCCTCCCAAGGGTCCTGGCGGTGCAACGCAGTGGATTGGGGACCCCCGAGCCCCAGCGCCGGATTCACCTGCCGCCCTGCCGTCACTCAGGCCGCTAGGGGTGCTTCGGTTCATTCAGGGTGGGAGAACTGGCAGGGCCCTCCGTTTCCCCTGCGGCCTCCGAAGGCCTCCTGCCAAAAAAAGTTGGCTCCCAGGCTCCTGCTCCCCAGCGCCCTCACCTCGGTCTGCTCCTCTGCTTGATTCAGAGCCAGTGGATAGTGCCTCCTGGGCTCCTGGGGGCTAACCGAAACCCTAGGTCGGCCCCGTGGGGCACATCCCAAGGGGCCTGGCTCTGCAACGCTTGGGATTGGTGACTCAGAGCCCCAGAGCCAGACTCACGCTGCTCCACTGTCACCACCCAGGCCGCTGTGGGCGCCGCCGTTGATTCAGGTTGAAAGAAGGGGCAGGGCCTCCCGAGCCCCCTGTGACCTTCAAAGGCCCCCCGCGCCAAACCGCTGGTGCCCACGCTCCCGCTCCCCAGTGCCCTCACCTCGGACCGCCCCTCCGCCCATCGCACAGGCGGCAGATCGGGCCTGCCGGCCTCCTGGGTGCCAACCCTAACCCTAGGACGGCCCCTCAGGGTCCCTTCCTAAGGGGCCTGGTGCCGCAAAGCCGGGCATTGGGGACCCCCGAGACCCAGCTCCGGATGCACCCTACCGCCCCGCAACACACGTGCCGCTAGGGTCACCACCATTCATTCAGTGTTGGAGAACTGGCAGGGCCCTCCGAACTCCCTCTGACCTTCGAAGGCGCCCCGAACCAAAACGCTTCGGCCCAGGCACATGTTCACCAACACCCTCACCCCGGCCCAACACTCCACTCACCGCACATGTGGTGTATCAAGCCTCCGGCCTCCTGGGGGCTAACCCTAAATGTAAGTCGGCCCCCCAAGGGGCCTGGAGTTGCAAAGCCGGGAATTGGGGACCCCCAAGCCCCAGCGCTGGATGCACCCTGCCGCCCCGCCGCACACGGGCTGCTAGGGGCACCGCCATTCATTCAGGGTGGGAGAACGGGCAGGGCCCTCCGAACACCCGCTGACCTTCGAAGATGCCCCGAACCAAAATGCTTGGGCCCAGGCTCACGTTCAGCAGCACCCTCACCTCGGCCCAACTCTCCGCTCGATGCACAGGTGGTGTATCGGGCCTGCCGGCCTCCTGGGGACTAACCCTAACTTTAGGTCGGCCCCCGAGAGGCCCTTCCCGAGTGGCCTGGCGCCACAACGCCGGGGATGGGGACCCCGAGCCCAAGTGATGGACTCACCCTGCTGCCCTTCAGCCACCCGAGCCGATAGGGGCCCCGCCGGTCATTCAGAGCAGGAGAACAGGCAGGTCCCTCCGAGGCCCCGCCGACCTTCGAAGGCCCCCCGCACTAAAAAGCTTGGGCTCATGCTCAGTCTCGCCAGTGCCCTCACCTCGTCCCAACCCTTCGCGTGCCGCACAGCCGCTGATCGGGTCCACCGGCCTCCTGGGGGCTAACCATAACCCTAGATCGATCCCCAAAGGTCCACTCCCAAGGGGCTTGGCGCAGCAACGCCGGGGATTGGGGACCCCGAACCTCAGCACCTGACTCACCCTGCCGCCCAGCCGCCACCCGGGGGCTTGGGGTTTTGCCGATCATTCAGGGCGGGAGAACAGGCAGGGCCCTCCGAGACACGGCGACCTTCGGAGGCCCCCCCACGCAAAAACGGAAGACCCACCCTCCCACTCACCAGCGCCCTCACCTCCGTCCGCCACTCCACTCTCCACACAGCTGGCGAATAGGGCCTGCCGGCCTCCTGGGGGCTAAACCTAACCCTAGGTTGCCCCCGAGGGTCCTCTCCCAAGGGGCCTGGAGCCGCATCACCAGGGATTGGGGACCCCCAAGCCCCGGCGCCGATGCACCCTGTCACCCCTCCCCACCCGGGCCGCTAGGGGCGCCGCCGTTCATTCAGGGTGGGAGAATGGGCAGGACCCTCTGAACCCCCATCTATGCTCGAAGGCGCCCCGAATCAAAACGCTTGGGCTCACGCTCACGTTCACCAGCATTCTCAACTCGGCCCGCACCTCCGCTCCTCACACAGCCGGCGACTCGGGCCTGCCGGCCTCCTGGGCGCTAACCCTAACACTAGGACGGACCCTGAGGATCCGTTCCTAAGGGGCCTGGCGCCACAATGCCGGGGATTGCGGACCCCCAAGCCCCGGCGCCAGACACACGCCGCCGCCCCGCCCCACACGGGCCGCTAGTGGCGCCGCCTTTCATTCAGGGTGGGAGAACTGGCAGGGCCCTCCGAACCCCCGCCGACCTTCGAAGGCGCCCCGAACCAAAACCCTTGGGCCCTGGCTCACGTTCACCAGCACCCTCACCTCGGCCCAACTCTCCGCTCGATGCACAGGCGGTGTATCGGGCCTGCTGGCCTCCTTGGGGCTAACCCTAACTGTAGGTTGGCCATGGAGGGGCCCTTCCCAAGTGGCCTTGCTCCGCAGCGCCGGGAATGGGAACCCCAACCCAGGTGCCGGTCTCAACCTGCTGCCCTTCTGGCCCCGGAGCCTCTAGGGGCCCCTCCGGTCATTCAGAGCAGGAGAACAGGCAGGTCCTTCCGCGCCCCCACCGACCTTCGAAGACCCCCCGCACTAAAACACTTGGGCTCATGCTCGGTCTCGCCAGCGCCCTCACCTCAGCCCAACCCTCCGCGTGCTGGACAGCCGCTGATCGGGTCCACCGGCTTCCTGGGGGCTAACCGTAACCCTAGATAGACCCCCGAGGGCCCCTCCCAAGGGGCCTGGCGCCGCAACGCCGGGGAATGGGGACCCCGAGCCTCAGCACCTGACTCACCCTGCTGCCCAGCCACCACCCGGGGGCTTAGGGTGCTGCCATTCATTCAGGGCGGGAGAACAGGCAGGGCCCTCTGAGACACGGTGACCTTCGAAGGCCCCCCGTGCCAAAACGCCCAGGCCCACGCTCCCAATCACCAGCGCCCTCACCTCGGTCCGCCACTTCACTCTCCACCCAGGTTACGAATAGGGCCTGCCAGCCTCCTGGGGGCTAAACCGAACCCTAGGTTGACCCCCAAGGGGCCCCTCCCAAGGGGCCTGGCATCGCAACACTGGGGATGGGGACCCCGATCCGCAGCACGGGACTCACCCTCCCGCACCACCACCAAAGGAGCCGTTAGGGCGCCGCTGTTTATTCAGGGCAGGAGAAGGGGCAAGGCCCTCCAAACCATGGCAACATTCCAAGGCCCAGCGTGCCAAAAACTGGGGCCCAAGCTCTCGCTCGCCATCGCCCTCAGCTCGGCCCATACCTCTGCTCCTTGCACAGCCGGCGGATCTGGCCTGCCGGCCTCCTGGGCGCTAACCCTAACCCTAGGACGGTCCCTGAGGTTCCCTTCCTAAGGGGCCTGGCGCTGCAACGCCGGGGATTGGGGACCCCCACGCCCCAGCGAAAGATGCACCCTGCCGCCCCGCCCCACACGGGCCCCTAGGGGCGCCACCATTCATTCAGGGTAGGAGAAACGGCAGGGCCCTCCGAGCCCCCGCTGACCTTCGAAGGCCCCCCGCGCTTAAACGCTTGGGGTCATGCTCAGGCTCGCCAGCGCCCTCAACTCGGGGCAACCCTCCGCTTGTTGCACAGCAGCTGATCGGGTCCACTGGCCTTCTGGGGGCTAACCGCAACCCTAGATTGGCCCCCGAGCGGCCCCTCCCAATGGGCCTGGCGCCACAACGCCGGGGATTGGGGACCCCTGAGCCCCAGCGCTGGACTCACCTTGCCGCCCAGCTGCAACCGGGGTCTTGGGGTGCTGCCATTATTCAGGGAGGGAGAAAGGACAGGGCCCTCCAAGACACGGTGACCTTCAAAGGCCCCCGGCGCCAAAACGCCCAGGCCCATGCTCCCGCTAACCAGCACCCTCAACTCAGTCCACCACTCCGCTATCCACACAGCTGGTGAATAGGGCCTGCGAGCCTCCTAGGGGCTAAACCTAACCCTAAGTTGGCACGCAAGGGGCCCCTCCCAAGGGGCCTGGCGTCGCAATGCTGGGGATTGGAGATACCAGAGCCAAAGCGCCTGACTCACCCTGCCGCCCCGCCACCATCAGGGCAGCTAGGTGCGCCGCTGGTCATTCAGGGAGGAGAATGGGTAGGGCCCGCCGAGTCCCTGAAGACATTCGAAGGCCCCCCGCACCAAAACGCTTGGGCCCATGCTCCCGCTCCACAGAGACGTCACCTCGACCCACTACTTTTGCCTCACAGCTGGCGGATTGAGACTTCTGGCGTCCTGGGGTCTGACCCTAACCCTAGGTCAGCCCCTGAGGGCACCCTCCCAAGGGGCCTGGTGCAGCAACGCAGTGGATTGGAGGCCCCCGAGCCCCAGCGCCAGACTCACCTGTCGCCCTGCGGCCACCCGGGCCGCTAGGGGCGCCACGGGTCATTCAGGTGGGAGAACTGGCAGGGCCTTCCATTTCCCCTGCAACCTTCGAAGGCCCCCTGCTCAAAAAAGTTGGCTCCCACGCTCCTGCTCGCCAGCGCCCTCACCTCGGCCCGCCCCTCCGCTTGCTGGAGCCAGTGGATAGTGCCTGCCAGGTTCCTGGGGGCTAACCGAAACCCTAGGTCGACCCCGTGGGGCACATCCCAAGGGGCCTGGCTCTGCAAAGCTTGGGATTGGTGACTCAGAGCCCCAGAGCCGGACTCACCCTGCCGCACTGTCGCCACCCGGGCCGCTAGGGGCGCTGCCGGTCATTCAGGGTGGAACAACAGTCAGGGCCCTGGAGAAACCAGCGACATTTGAAGCCTCCTGCGCCAAAATGCAGGGGCCCACGCTCCCGCTTGCCAGGGCCTTTACCTCGGCCTTCCAACCTCTCGCTGCCCAGCCAGAGGATTGGGCCTGCCGGCCTCCTGGGAGCTAACTCTAACCCTAGGTCAGCCCAGGAGGAGCCCCTTCCAAGGGGCCTGGAGCCGCAATGCTGGGGATTGGGGATCCCGGAGCCGCAGTGCGGGACTCACCCTGCCCCCCCACCACCAACGGATCCGCTAGGTTCGCAGCTGCTTATTCAGGGCAGGAGAATGGGCAGGGCACTATGAGCCATGGCAACATTCGAAGGCCCAGGGCGCCAAAGTGCTGGGGACCAAGCTCCAACTTGCCATCGCCTTCATCTCGGCCTGCAACTCCGCTCCTCACACAGCCAGCAGATCGGGCCTGCCAGCCTCCTGGGGGCTAACCCTAACCCTAGGTTGGCCCCCAAGGGGAACCTCCCAAGGGGACTGGTGCAGCAACGCCAGGGATTGGGGACCCAGGAGCCCCTGCGCCATACTCACCATGCCGCCATGCCACCAACCGGGCCGATAGGGGCGCCGCTGGCCATTCAGGGAGGGAGAACCCGCAGGGCCCTCCAAACCCCAGCGACCTTCCAAGGCCCCCCGTGCCAAAATGCTTGGGCCCACCCTCCAGCTCGGTGGCACCCTCACCTCGGCCTGGCCCTCCTCTACCGCACAGCTGGCGGATCATGCCTGCCGGACTCCTGGGTGCTAACACTAACCCTAGGACGGCCCCAGAGGGGCCCCTCCCAAGGGGCCTTGCACTGCAACGCATGGCATTGGGTATCCCCAAACAGCAGTGCCAGACTCTCACTGCCACCCCGCCACCACGCGGGCCGCTAGGGGTGCTGCCGGTCATTCAGGGCAGGAGAACGGGCAGGGCCCTCCGAGTCTCTAGCGACATTGAAAGGCCCCATGGGCCAAAACACTGGATACCATAATCCCGCTCGCTAGCGCCCTCACCTCGGCCCCCTCCTCTGCTCGCCGCAAAGCCGGCGCATCGGTCCTGCTGACCTACTGGGGTCTAACCCTAACCCTAATCCTAACCCCTAACTTTAAACCCTAAACCTTAACCCCTAATCCTAACCCTAAACCTAACCCTAATCCTACCATTAACCTAAACCTAAACCATAATCCTTAACCCTAAACCCTAACATTAACACTAAACCCCAAACCCTAACCCATGACCCTAATCCCGAAACCCTAAACACTAAACCCTAACCTTAACCACTAACCCCAAACCCCAAACCCTAACGCTAAACCCTAACCCTACCCCGACCCCAACCATACCCCTAACCCTACCCCTAAACCTACCCCTTCAGCTAACCCTACCCCTAACCCGTAACCTATCCCTAAACCTAACCCTAACCCGTACCCTAACCCGTACTCTAACCCTAACTCTAACCCGTACCCTAAACCTAACCCTAACCTGTACCTTAACCCTAACCGGAACCCTAACATGTACTCTAACCCATACCCTAACCCGTACCGTAAACCTAACCTTAAACTGTACCTTAACCCGTAACTTAAACCGTACCCTAAACCTAACCGTAACCCTAACAAGTACCCTAACCCATACTATAACCTTAACCCTAAACCCTGAACCCTGACCCTAACCCATACCATAACTCATACCATAACCCGTACCCTAACCCTACCCGTATCTTAACCCTAACCCGTACCCTAACCATAACCCTAAACCCTAAACTGTAACCCGAACCCTACCCCTAACCCGTACTCTTACATTAACCTTAACCCATACCCTGACCGTACACTAACCCATACCCTAACCCGTACCCTATCCCTAACCCGGACCCTAACCCATACCCTAACCCACACCTAAACCTAACCTGTACCCTAACCTGTACACTAACCCATACCCTAACCCTAAACCATACCCTATACCTATCCCTAACCCAATCCCTAACCCGTACCCTCGCCCTAACCCTAAACCGTAACCTAACCTGTACCATAACCCTAAACTGTACCCTAACCCTAACCCGTACCCTAACCCTAACCTGTACCCTAAACTGTACCCATTTCCGTACACCAACACTTTCCCAAAACTGTACCCTAACCCGTACACTAAACCGTACCCTAATGTGTACCCTAACCCGTACCCTAACCCTAACCCATACCCTAAACCTTACCCGTACTCCAACCCTAACCCTAACACTAAACCCAAACCCTAAACCCTAACCCGTACCCTAAACCCTAATCTGTACCCTAACCCATAACCTCTAACCTGTAACCGCTAAACCCAACCCTACCCTGTACCCTCTCCTTACCCAAACACTAACACCTACATTCACCCATACCCTAACCGTAACCCATACACTAACCTTAACCCATACCCTAATCCGTAACCTAACCCCGGGGATTGGGTACACATGAGCCCCACCACGGGACTCAGCCTGCCACCGCTCAGGAAACCATGCCCCTTGGGGCGCCACAGAGCATCCCGTACAGGAGAAATGGTAGGGCCCCCCTGAGCCCCCAGTGATCCTCGGCGGCCCCTACACCCCAACTTTGAGGCCCACGCTCATCCCGCCCCACGCCTTCCCTTCAGCTTGACACCGAGCTCGTTGCAGAGCCAGCAGATCAGGCCTGCCGGGTTCCTGGGGCCTAGACCTGACCCTAGGTCGGCTGGGTAGGGCCCCTCCCCTGGGGCCCTGTGCTGCAACCCAGGGACTGGGGATACCTGAGCCCCACTGCAGGACAAAGCCTGCCAGCCTGCAGGAAACCGTGCCCCATGGGAGTCTGTAGAGCATTCAGCGCGGGAGAACCTGGAGGGCCCCCAGAGCCCCCGGCGAACTTCGGCGATCCCTAAACCCAACCTTGAAGCCCATGCTCACCCCACCCTGCACCCTCACCTCAGCCCGCAGCCTAGCTCGCCACATAGTGGGCAGATCTGGCCTGCGGGGTTCCTGGGCCCCAACCCTAACCGTAGTTCATCTGTGGAGGGGCCCCTCCCCAGGAGCCTGGAGCCACAGCTGCGGGGATTCGGGACACCTGAGCCCCACAGCAGGACTCAGTCTGCCACCCCGCAGGAAACCGTGCACCTTGGGAGGCCATAGAGCATTCAGGGCGGGAGAACCAGGAGGAGCCTCCTGAGCCACCAGCGAACGTCGGTGGCCTCCGGCACCCCAACCCTGAGGCCCACACTCACCCTCCCCACACCCTCACCTCAGGTCGTGTAGCTCGCCATACAGCCTACAGATTGGGCCTGCGGGGCCCCTGGGGCCTAACCCTGGCCCTAGGTCGGCTGTGAGTGTGGGGGCCTCCCCAGAAGGCTTACACCACAGACCCGGGGAATTGGGATACCTGTGCCCCCCCCCCCCCCCGCAGGACTCAGCTTGCCACCCGACAGGAAACCGTGCCCCTTGGGGCTCTACGGAACCTACAGGGCACGAGAACTTGGGGAGGCCCCCGGAGCCCATCCCCACTTTTGGCAGCCCCCCGTGCCCCAACCCTGAGGCCCAGCTCAACCTCCCCCATGGCCTCCTCTCAGCCCTCCACAGAGCTCGCTGTACAGCCTGCAGATTGTCCCTGCCAGGCTTCTGGACCCTAACCCTTACCCTAGGTTGGCCACAGAAGGGTCCCTCCCCAGGGTCCTGGCACCCCACTCTAGGGGATTGGAGACACCCAAGCCCCACCGTAGGACTCAGCCTGCAGCCCACAGTAAACTGTACCATTTGGGGGCACAACACAGCATTCAGGGCAAGAGAATTGGGGCACCTCTGAGAGCCCCTGCTGGTGAACCCCGACCTTTGTGGGACCTTCCGGATGAAACCCCAAGGCTCACAAACACCCGCCCTTGTGCCCTCATCTCACTCGGCCTGGGAGTTCTCTGAGCACTGGGCAGTTCGGACCTGCTGTCTCTTGAGGCCTAACCTAACCCTGGGTCTTCTGCTGAGGGTCCCTCCCTGTATGCCTGCCTCCAAGGCAGCAGGCAATGGGCTCACCTCTGCATGACTAGAGGACTCAGCCTGCCCCACAGCAGGAAACTGTCCATTTGGGGCTGCAGCAAGGATTCATAGGAAAGTCGGAGGGCCACCCTCAGCCCATCCCAGGCAACCCCCACTTTGAGAGATCTCCCCAGAACCAATTAGTAGCTTCACACTGACCTTTAAACTTGCTCTCCACAGAGATCTTTTGAAATTCTCCACACTTCCAACCGATGGCATCATCCAGCTTCAGTGCCTTACCCAGCTTTAGGTCTTGAGATGGATTAAAATGGGAAGTCATTTCACTGATGATGACGTACTGGTGACCCAAAGATACATGCATAAATGCTTCATATCACTTGGCTTCAGGGAAATGCAAATCTAAACCCCTATAGATGCCATATCACACGAGGCCGAATATCTAAAAATAAGAAGACATGAAACTATACATGTTGGAGAGGATGTGGAGAAACGGGAACCCTCTTACACCCCTGTACGAATGCAGTCCTGTACAGCCACTCTTGAAAATGGTACGGAGTTTCCTCAAGAAGTTATAAATAAAGCTACCCTATGTCCCAGCAATTGCACTACTGGGTATTTACCCCAAAGAGACAGAGGTAGTGAAGACGGAACACATGCACCCCAGTGTTCATAGCAGCAATATCCATAATAGACACACTGTGGAAGGAGTGTAGATGACCATGGATAGATGAATGGATAAAGAAGATGTGGATCATATATATATATAATGGAACATTACTCAGCCATCAGAAAGGATGAGTACTTACCATCACACCGACCTGGGTGGAGCTGGAGGGTATTATGCTGAGTGGAATAAGTCAATGAAAGAAAGACAATGATCATATGCTTTCACTCCTATGTGGAATATCAGAAACAAGGAAGAAGACCATAGGTGAAGGAAGGGAAAATAGAATGGGAAGTCATCAGAGAGGGAGAAAACCCATGATGGACTCTTAACTATAGCAAGAAACTGATGATTGCTGGAGGAGAAGTTGGGGGGGGGGGTAACTGGGTGAGTAGCATTAAGGAGGTCACACGATACAATGAGCACTGGGTGTTAAACACGACTGAAAATTTATTGAAGACTACATCTGAAACTAATGATGTACTGTAAGTTGGCTAACTGAATTTAAATTAAAGAACAAAAGACCTCGAATAAACAATCCTAAACATTTGTATGGAACCACTAAAGATTCCAAACAGCCAGTGCAATGTGGAAAAGAAAAACAAAGCTGGAGGACTCACAATTTCAGATTTCAGGTTATACTACAAAGCTGCAGTCATCCTAACAAGACAGTACGGCACAAACATAGACACAGTGACCAAAGGAACAGGATACAAGTTCAGACAGAAACCCACAATTATGTGGTCCATGAATCTTCAACAAAGCAAGCAACGATATCAAAAGGGAAAAGGACAGTCTCTTCAACAAAAGGTGTTGGGAAAACTAGACCGCTACGCACAAAAGAATGAAATTAGACTGCTTTCTTACACAATAAAGACAAATGCAAAACAGTTTCAAGACCGCAATATGAGACCTGAATCCATAAAAATCCTACAGGAGGGAAGACAGTAACTTCTTAACATGGACCATACCAACGTTTTTCTAGACTGTGTCCTGAGGCAAAGGAAATGAAAGCAAAAATAAACTATTGGGAATACAGCAAAATAAAAAGTTTCCAGAAGGCAGAAGAACAATGATCGTAAAAATAATAAGACAACCTACTCAAAGGGAGAAGATATTTGCAAAGATCATATGCAATAAAGGGATAGTGTCCAAAACATATACAACAGATACTACTTGATCCCCAAAAAACAAATAATCCAGTTAAAAAATAGGCAGAAGACATGGACAGACATTTCTCCAAAGAAGAAATACAAATGGCCAACAGTCCCGTGAAAAGATGTTCACCATCACCCATCATCAGGAAAATGTAAATCCAAAGGACAATGAGGTAATACCTCAAACCTGTCAGAATGGCTAACATCAAAAGCATAACAAAGAGCAGGTGTTGGGAGGATGTGGATAAAGGGGAATAATCGTGAACTGTGGGTGGGAATGCAAACTGTGGTGGCCACCGTGGAAAACAGTATGAAGGTTCCTCAAAAAATTAAATATAGAACTACCCTACGATCCAACAATCACACTACTCGTATTTACCCAAAGAATAGGAAAACAGTAACGTAAAAAGGATACGTGCACCCGTATGTTTCTTGCACCATTATTTACAATATCACAATATGGAAGCAACCCAAGTGTCTGTAGAAAAATTGACAATTGAGATGATAGATGTGTGTATTCACACACACACACACACACAATGGAGTATTACTTGGCTGAAAAAGAATGAAACCATCCATTTGCAGCCGCATGGATGGAGCTAGAGAGTATTATCCTAACTAAAATCAGTCAGTCAGAGAAAGACAAATCCCATACGATGTCACTCTAATGGGGAATTTAAGAAACAAAATAAATAAATAAATAACTAAAAGAGAAAAAGGAGACACACCAAAATACAAACTCTTAACAATAGAGAACAAACGGATGGTTACCAGAGAGGAGGTGGATAGAGGGATGAGTGAAATAGATGAAGGGGATTAATAGGATGCTTTTCTTGATGACCACTGAGTAATATAAAGAATTACTGAATCACTCTATTGTACACCTGAAACGAATGTAACACTGTATGTTAGCTCTACTGGAATTAAAATAAATTTTTAAAAAAGAATTTTCTTTCAGGAACCGCTTTGAAAAAGCTTTTCCTGTGCAATGTGCATAAGCCCTACTTGGGAGGATTCACTCTACAATAATTATTCACTCTATGCCTCAAATTCAGATTTCACTGAGTTCTTACTGTGGATCCCAGGCCATGGGAGCCATGGTCCTTTTCTGTCCAGGCTCAGCACCTATGCATTCAAGATTGGAAGTAGAGACACATGTCACTTCACAGTCCAGAAAGCTATTATTGTTTCTGTTTCAGTGTGAGAGAGTCACAGACTTTGGGACAGGTTTCAGAGCAGGTTTATTATGGATCCTGGATCTCTACTTCAATGTTCATTGCCTGGATCCATTTGGCTAATAGGTTCCCTGTGGATGGGCTTGCTTCCAAGCACATACATGGAAGATGCAAAGGTGGGTGGGCTTGTTGCGGGACAGGAAGACCAAAAGCAGAAAAGAGTCCGACACCTCCCCTGATCCAGGAACAGCTACGGGAGAGGGTACGGGAGGTACAATCCATGCGAAACTCCAAGGTCACCAGCTGAACACAGAGACATAGGTCAAGGGATCTGGAGATGCAGGGATTGAAGGCTGCTCTGAGCTACCTCTGGGAGGAAGGGAGGGAAGGAATGAGAGGGAGACAGTGCCTGCCCCTAGCCCATGCCAGCTGCCCACCACTCCGACACGCATCCGTCTACACAGCTGACACAGCCTGGGGTCAGGAGGGTCTGGCTCAGGTCCCTCAATCCTCTGTGGGACAGTTGGTCCCAGGGCTCAGAGACATGCTGAGGGAGATGAGAGGGAAAGCTGCCCCACCCAGGTCATCCCCTCCTTGAGCAGACAGCCATTCAGAACTGCTAAAAAAAACCCCACTAACGGGGTTGAAAGACATGCCATGGATGAACTAAGGCATAGAGATGTGTAAAATAACAGTCATTTTTAAGTTCAGAGCTGTCATCTCAGGAAGTGGGGAGAGCTTCCCTGAAGAAGACTGAGGGGCGGGCAGGCCATGCTGAAAAGGGAGACCTGGCTCTCCTGATTGGGGACCTGCAGCCCCCTTCCAGGGCAGGGCATCATCCTCGCAACATATGAGATCCATGGAAGTGTTCCATCAGGGCCAGATGTTTGTCTCAAAAAGGTTACCCTGGCATTGGACTGCACAGGGCACCGAGGACGAGGGCCAGATGGAGGACAGACAATACCCCAGAGGCCATGGGGCAAGAGCAGAGGCACATGACCTTGAAGATGATGATGAAAAGCAGGAGGTGGCAGCATGGTGCCGGCCCGAACGTACCATGGGAGCAGTGCCCACAGCAACACTGACTGGGTACCTTCTGTGCCAGATGTGGCTGACTTCAGTGGGCTCCAGACTAGTCCTGACCACAAGTCTAGGAAGTGAGCACCACCCCCGGCCTCCTCTCCCCTTGCAGCTGCTAAGAATCATGGTCACAGACCCTGGTCAGCTTTCGTGGAAACCATGCAGTGGCTCCCCCGCACGCTGCACCTCTGGTGGTGGTCCAGTGCGACCCTCGTGCCTGGCCAGACACTGATGTCTACCCGTCTCCACACAAATCCACAGACAGGGGGGTGTCCCTGAATTCCACAGCACCTGATGAGACAGATCCACAGAACCCAACACCCAGTGGGTCACTTGGGACCTCACCTATGGTCATGGAGCTCACCATAAACTATTTCTGTCACTTCACACAGAAAGCCTGGTTCTGATCCCCCACAATACCATACATCCTGGTTGCTGACCTGGGGTCATGCCATTCACCCACATGGCACCTTTCTTAAGTGAAGGCTATGCCTACACTTCCTAGAAAATATTTCTAATGAAGTACAAGTCCACCAGGACTATGGTGTGAACAGTAGCACACAGCCTGCATGGTAGTAGTCAGTAATTCTAACAAGGGTTAACCCTACCCCCCATCTCACAAAACCTTCCTCCATCCCCACTGAACTCATGGTCTGCCCTCAGAAAACCCTCCAGGAAACAAACCTTTCATCTGAATGCTCTCTTCACCTTCTGCTTCAAATCTTGTCCAACCACAATGGTATGAAACTAGAAATAAGTCTCAAGAAAAAAATGGGACAGTCAAAATTCGTGGAGATTTTTGCGGCCTGGGTGGCTCAGTCATTAAGGATCTGCTTTCAGTTCAGGTCGTGATCCCAGGATCCTGGGATCTAGCCCCGAATCAGGCTCCTTGCTCAGTGGGAAGGCCGCTTCTCCCTCTCCCACCCCCCTGCTTGCGTTCATCTCTCGCTGTGTCACTCTCTGTCAGATACATAAATAATCTTAAAAAAATATGTGGAGATTTAACAACATGCTACTGAACAACCAACAGTCAAAGAAGAAATAAAAAAAAAAAATTAGAAGTACCTTGACACTGATGAAAAAGACAACCTACAAAAACTTATGGGATGCAGCAAAAGTAGCTTTATGGGGGACATTCATAGAAATTCAAGTCTTCATCAATCCATGAGAATGCTCTCCAATAAACAACCTGATTTATTTGGTAAAGAAGTAGAAAATAAAACAACAAACAAAGCCCCAAATTAGTAGAAATAAGGAAATAACAAATGGAATGCATAAATAAATCCAACGGAGCCTAAAAAGACCAAAAAAGAAAAGAACCAATGAAAATGAGAGCTGCTTTTTTTGGAAAGATAAACAAAACTGACAAACTTAGCTAGACTCACCAAGGAAGCCAGAGGACTCGAATACAATCAGGAAGGAAAGATAATGGATTCCTGTCTCATATCAAAATCAAAAGAACTCTTCAACCTTGGACACATCAACTTCTTGCAAGCAATGTCTCTAAAGGCAAAGGAAATAAAAGCAAAAATGAACTATTGGCACTTCATCAGGATAAAAAGCTTCTGCTCGGCAAAGTAAAAGATCAACAGAACAAGAAGGCAACCTATGGAATCGAAGAAGATATCTGCAAATGATATTACAGATAAAGGGCTGGTATCCAAGATCTATAAAGAACTCCTCAAACTCGACACCCAAAAATGGGCAGAAGACACAAAGAGATACTTCTCCAGAGAAGACATACAAATGGCCAACAGACACATGAAGAAATGCTCCTCATCACTTGCCATCAGGCAAATACAAATCAAAACGACAATGAGATACCACCTTACACCAGTTAGAATGGTTAAAATTAGCAAGACAGGGGGCATCTGGGTGGCACAGTGGTTAAGCATCTGCCTTCGGCTCAGGGCGTGATCCTGGCATTATGGGATCGAGCCCCACATCAGGCTCCTCCGTTATGAGCCTGCTTCTTCCTCTCCCACTCCCCCTGCTTGTGTTCCCTCTCTCGCTGGCTGTCTCTATCTCTGTGGAATAAATAAATAAAATCTTGAAAAAAAATTAACAACACAGGAAATAAAAAAAAGTCAGAGAGGATGTGGAGAAAGCGGAGGCCTCTTACACCACTCGTGAGAATTCAAGCTGGTACAGCCACTTTTGAAAACAATATGGAGGATCCTCAAGAAGTTAAACACAGAGCTATCCTATGACCCACCAATTGCACTACTGGGTATTTACCCCATAGACACAGAGTAATGAAAAGAAGGGCACCTGTATCCCAATGTTCATAGCAGCAATGTCCATAATATACAAACTGTGGAAGGAGCCAAGATGTCCTTCAGCAGATGAATGGACAAAGAAGATGTGGTTCATCTATACAATGGAATATTACTCAGTCATCAGAAAGGATGAATACCCACCATTTGCACCAACGTGGATGGACCAGGAGGGGATTATGCTAAGTGAAATTAAGTCAAGCAGAGAAAGACAATTATCATATGGTTTCACTCCTATGTGGAATGGAAGGAATAGCATGGAGGATATTAGAAGAAGGAAGGGAAAAGTGAAGGGGGGGAATGAGAGGGGGAGATGAACCATGGGAGACTACTGACACTGGGAAACAATCTGAAGGTTGCAGAAAGGGAGGGGAAGGGGAATGGGTTATCCTGGAGATGCGTATTAAGGAGGGCACGTGTTGGGGTGCCTGGGTGGCACAGCAGTTAAGCGTCTGCCTTCGGCTCAGGGCGTGATCCCAGCGTTATGGGATTGAGCCCCACAACAGGCTCCTCTGCTGTGAGCCTGCTTCTTCCTCTCCCACTCCCCCTACTTGTGTTCCCTCTCTCGCTGGCTGTGTCTATCTCTGTCAAATAAATAAATAAATTCTTTTTAAAAAAAGGAGGGCACGTGTCATAATGAGCACTAGGTGTTATATGCAAACAATGAATCATGGAGCACTACATCAAAAACAAATGAAGTACTGTAGGGTGAATAGCAATTTTAAAAAAAAGAGAAAGATATGAAATCCATACAGGAAAACTCACAATTTGCAAATGACATGAAATCCCGAAAGATTTCACCAAAAAAAAAAAAACTGTTAGAATAAAAAAATTCAAGAAATCTGCAGGATATAAAGTCAATATACAGAGACCTGTTGTCTTTATTTTTTTCAGATTTTATTTATTTATTTGACAGGAAGAGAAAAAGCACGAGCAGGGGGAGTAGCAGAAAGAGGGAAAAGCAGACCCTCGCTAAGCGGGCAGCCCAACACGGGGCTCAATCCCAGAACTCTGGGATCATGACCTGAGCTAAAGGTAGACGCTTCACTGATGGAGTAACCCAGATGACCCAACTTCTTGCATTTCTGTATACTGAAGACACACTTTCACACAGAGATATTAAAAAAGCAATGCCATTTAAAATTGCATAAAAAAATCTAGAAATAAAAGTAACCAAGAATGAGAAAGACATAGTACACTCAACACATGGCAGAAAAGAAATGAAAAATATGTGTGTCGAGGGGGGCAAAATGTATGGGTCAAAGATTTGGAAGGCAACACAAACAAATGGAAACATACGCCATGCTCCTTAACTGGAAGAGTTAATTATGTGAACATGTCCATCATACCCAAAGCATTAGAAAGATGTGATTAAATGCCTATCTGAATTCCAGTGGTATTATTCGAGGAAATAGAAAACAGTCCTCAAACTTGTATGGAATCACAAAAGACCCCAAATACCCAAAGCAACCTGGAGAAAGAGGTGCAGTCAACACACTCCTGGATTTCAAGCTAGATTACAAAGCTGTTGTCATCAAAACAGGATGGTAATGGCATAAACACAGACACCAGGTCAGTGGAACAGAACAGAAAGCTCAGAAACTTACCCACACGTAGATGATCCTAACTTACGACACAGAAGCAGAAGATATGCCATGAGGGAAGGACTGTCTCTTCAGTGCGCGGTAACAGGCAAACTGGACACTAAATGCAGAAGAATATAACTGGGCCACTTTCTTACACCACACACAAAATTTTTAATGGATGAACGATTTGAACATAAGACCTGAATCCATAAACCTCCAAGAAGACACAGGTACTAAGTCTCTCGACATTGGTTTTGGCAAAGAGTCTTCAGATCGGACACCAAATGCAAAGGCAACAAAAGCAAAAATAAACAAGTAGAACAACATCAAACTGCAATCTTCCACACGGCAAAAGAAACCAGAAAAAACTTAAAAGGCCACTGACACAATAAGAAAAAAATATCTGCGAATCATATGTGTAAGAAGAGGCTAATATCCAAAATACACACAACACTCATAGAAATCAAAACAAAAAAAAAAACTATATAAAAAAATGGGAGGAATATGTGAATAGATACTTTCCAAAGATGGTACACAGGTGCCAACAGACAGAAAACGTTGTTCGACATCACTAATCATCGTCAGGGAAACATCAGTCAAACCCACAATCGGCTATCCTCTCACAACTGTTGGAACAGCAATTGTCCCAGAGACAGACACCAGGTGGGGTCAAGGGTGTGCAGACGAGGAGACACTGTTGGTGGGAATGGAAATTGGTGCAGCCAGTGTGACAAACGGTATGGAGGTTCCTGAAAAAATAAATAAATTACCCCATGACCCAGTAATGGCTCTACCGAGTATTATTTGAAGAACATAAAAATGCTACCTCAAAAGGACATATACACTCCCACGTTCACTGCAGCATTATTCACAAGAACCAGACATGGAAACACAGACCTTGGGGGTCTTATGCCAAGTAACTCAGACACAGAAAGACCAATACCAGATGCTCTCATGTACATTCCACGTGGAATAAACAAATACTGAACGCATAGATACTGAGAGCAGATTGGTAGGTGCCAGATTCGGGGATGGGGTGGTAGAAACGGGTGAAGGTGGTCAAAGTCTCAATGTTTGAGTGAGAAAATGCTATAGTCATGAAATGTTCTGTCCAGCATGGAGACTAAAACTAACCCCGCAGCATGGGGTATAGGTTTCCCTGCTCTTTGAAAGTACAGGGCTTCTGAGAAACCTTGCACAGCAGAAATGGTGTCAAGAAAGAATGACCATTAATTTACACGAACAATTAGACAGTGTGCTCAGACTCCAAAATTCCTTCTCTTTGGCTTTTCTTAGGCCTCAGGACACAAGTTTCTAACAGAGCCCCAGCATAAATGAAGATAAAGCACAGCAGAAGCCCACAGACACCATTCAAAGTGCTGGTGGCTGGATGCGGAGAGCGGTTCCCAGAGAAAGGAGCTGGTTGGGGTGCACGCCGCCTCTGTCGTGCTTCTCCCCAAAACAGATGCTGAACGCGATTCTCACTGTTCACCTTTTTTCATAAGAGGGAAATCCTCTTCAGGTCTCTTCCTCTTACTTAAACTGGGTAATAACGTAGTTCTTTCAAGAAAGCCCAGTGTCTTACTGTGAACGTTTAAAAAGTGGGGGATACTTGTACCTGAGCATTGATGAGGGAGGAGATGTGAAAGGTCCTCCCAGACACAAACCTCAGCAGATCCACTGGGAAAGGCACCTTCCTCAGCATGCAGAACACAGACTACCTCCTACCCCCCGAGAAACCCTTTCCTTCCCCTTGATCAGGACAACCCACAACATCTGGGAGTAACCCCAATTCCTCCGTTCTCCTGCTCCTAATAGCTAACCCATCAGCAAACCCTGTGAGCTCCATCTTCAAAATGGACCCAGAATAGGTCTAACCACCCCATCCAAGGCCACCTGTCTGGTCCACAGTGCCTGAGTTCCTGGAAAAGCTTTGTCATTGACCTGCCTTGACATCTTCAACCCTCTGTCACCTGTTCTCAACACTGTAGCCAGGATGGCCCAGTGAAACAGGGTCTCATGGGGTTATAGCTCTGGAATGGCTTTCTGTCACCCTCTGTCACCTCTCTGAGCTCATGTCCTAAGCTGTCTCCTGTGGCCACAGGGCCTTCTTGCTGCTCCTGGACATACCTGGAATTCTCCTGCCCCAGAGCCATTGCACATGCTTTCCCTTTTGTTCAGAATGCTCTTGATGTGTTCTCACTCACCTTCGGAGAAGTCTGAATTGGGTGACAGGGACAGAAGATGAGGCTGTGTGTGTTGGGTGAGGCTTGTGGCCCAGAAGAAGGTTCTCTGCCAGCTCTCCGCCTGTGCCTCACTTGTCCTCAGCCAGGAACTTGCACACAGCCCTCACCTGTCACAACTCTCACCCAGGAGACCCACAGCCACCCCTGGAGACCACCCTGAACACACCTGCTGCAGAATGCATTCAGCTCTCCTCTGGGACCCCTGTCAGCTTTACCCAGTCCTGGAACTCCCCCGTCTCCTGCAAAGCTCCCGGATTCCCCCTCTGCTTCCAAAATCACACTGGTGCAAGTCTTTCATGAGAAAGCTATAACGCTAACTAATGAAAGGTTCACACCTACTTTCCCCTTCTGTTGCCTTTCTCTCCACCTTCTTTCCTACCTGTGCAAACTGTAAGATATCAGTGGAACACGAAAATGCTCTGAGATCTGAATCTTTCATTGCAGCTTTCTGAGGACTCCTTATGTGATCAGACTCTATTGTATCCTACAACAGGGTGTTTTACATCTATCCTCTATAGAATAGTACAGCCCAAATCACTACAATTTTACCTCACTCTTCATGAAGCAGAACACTTTTTCCTTTCTTCTTTTACTTAAATTCCAGTTAGTTCACATGCCATGGAATACTTGCTTCATGGGTAGGATTTAGTGATTCCTCACCTGCATACAGTACCCGGTGCTCATCACAAGTGCCCTCCTTAATACCCCTCACCCATTTAACTCTTCCCCCCACACCCTTTTCCTGCAGCAACACTCAGTTTGTTCTCCACGGTTGAGTCTATTTCCTTGTTTGCCTCTCTCATCACACCTCCACTCTGTTCATCTTTTTTTTTTTTCTGAAATTCCAGAAGCGTGAGAGTATAAGATATTTGTCTTTCCTCACTGATTTTGCTTAGCTTAATACACTCTAGATCCATCCACATCCTTGCAAATGGTAAGATTTCATTCTTTTTGAAGCTGGGTCATATTCCATTGTATATATGTATCCCACATCTGCTTTATCCATTCATCAGTGCATGGACTTTGGGATTCTCTCCATAGTTTGGCTACTGCAGACATTACTGCCATAAACATCATGGTGCATGGACCCCCTTCGAATCTGCATTTCTGTATCCTTTGGTTAAATACCTAGGAGAGCAATTGCTGGATCATGGGGTTGTTCAATGTATAACTTTTTGAGGAACCCCCAAACTGTTTCCCAGACTGGCTTCACCACTTTGCATTCCCACCAACAGGATGGGAGGGTTCCCGTTTAAGGAGAACATTATCTGCGGGCAATTTAATAAGAGGAAACAAAACCTCTGTGAGATGCACCCAGGGTCAGGCAAGCAGTTGCAGACTTTACCCCAAGGCTCCTGTCGCCAAGCCCCTTGAAGCCACCAGCATGCCACTATCCAAAAGAGTTCCCAGACTCTCCACTGACTCCACAACCAAAGAAACTACAGAGAGAATATGGCACCTCAAAATACCGAGATAATACATTTAGTAAAACCAGAAAGTCAAGCTCAACTTTTAAACAGGAACAGGCTGCTTTGGATAATTTTCAATTTTCCCTCCACCCTAATTTTAACTCTTCTGATGAATAAACTAAGCAATGATGAAACATCACCTTTGTCAAATGACATCATCCAAGTCTGTATCAGATGAAAAACAACCACCTAACTCTAGATGCTGGCCACTCAACCATATCTTAGGCCCAATTGAATAAACACTGTTAGATGAAGGAACAAATTAGATGTTACAAACAGGCACAGAGTGAATCTCACCTTCCCTTTCTAATAAAAGAGGGTTCCTAGGAAACAGATGGTCAAAATACATTTGTAAGCAATAAATGGACAGAGAAATTGTGATCCACTGCAAAGTTCTACCTGCAGGGGAACTAAGTAATTCTTGCACCAAACCCAGAATGCTGGCAGCTACTTCAATTTTACTTTGTGGCCCAACTAGAGAAAAGAGAAAAGCCCAGGAGGTTTTGGGATAATGAGAGGTTTTACCTCCAGCCCTGACATAGACAGGACATGTTGCCAAACATACCTGTGCTTTCTCTGAACACTGGCGTCCTGTGACAAGCTGCCTCGCTGACTGCGATGCTGACGTTCAAAACCTCGGGTGTCTTGGAGCCAGAGCAGAGAAGTGCCGTCAGCTGGGGAGAAGAAGGCACCTCTGACCTAAAGCCTGCACACCTGCTTCGGTTTCTGGGCGAAGGGGCAACACATACTTGTTGTTTAGCAGTAATTATCTTCATTCTCAATAGACCAATGAGCTTGCCTTTTCTGGAAAGCAGACTTACTCTTCTAAAGAAACCCTCAATTCATCTATTCCTAATGCAAGTAGAGTGGAACATTTATTTCTCACTTAAATAAAAAACACTGTTAGTGTTGACACTGCGTGAATGAACTTTTAAAAACATTTTAGAGAGAAAGGAAGAGACCTTTATTCAAACCCAAGTCAGGACAGCTGCCTGAGAGACACAATCTTCACCAAGAAGGGAGTGCTCCGGGGAAAGAACATTTGGGCAGGCTTATATATTTTTTTCTGTTTTGTTTTACGTACAGAGTTATACACCACAATGAGGATCTTCTTAGATTCCAGAAAGTGACAGACTCTTTCTTATTTTTTCAGTATTTACATGTCAGTATGACTTTAATCTTATGGGAGCCAAAGAGGTTCTTTACTTTTTCTTATATTTATGTTGGCATTTTTTGGTTATTGTTTTCTTCTCGAAGCAGATGTACAACATGTGCTTGGGGCAGAAATAGGACCCATGCTTTGAGGTGTTGCCCAGTCATTTTGAGACAGTAAAATGTTAAAGGATAGCTTCCCTGGGAGCCCAGGATCAGGGCCCACAGATGATATAAGATAAAAATTCCTTTTATCATTATAATTACTCCTAAATGGAGGAATTTGAGACAAAAGCACCTTTCAAAAGAGTACCAAGAAATCAAAATGATGCAAACGGAAGGATGCCTGCTCCATGGTCAGCACAGGTAACACAAGTGTTCACAGTCTATGGACTCCTGCCCTTCTCCCGCCCAAATCTCTGAAGCACAAGACCACTTAAAATCAGAATTGTAGAACTGCTAGACACCTTAGAAATGTCTGGCACCATTCCCTTGGACTGCAGAATAAAACACAGTAGCTCGTTGTCACAAACTAATTTCAACATGAAGTGCCCCCTGGATGCACTAAGTTCTTTCTCTGCAAATGTTGACTAATGTAAGTTGCAGTCACACCATAGAAACACTACGATGGTTGGGAAGTCATCGTAGGTAACGGAATATTTTAGCGATGTTTATAAGCATTGGCTCACTTTGTAGAAGAGGCTGAGCTGAGTGTTTTTAAATACTATTTCAGACCTGTTTTACAGCACCCTCTGAACATACCAGAGCCTGAATCGACTAAAAATGATAGTTGGTTTCAGTAACTTTAATACCAGAAAAATATTATACTGTCTGTATTCCGTAGGATCTTTGAGTATCTTACCCAGAGGTCTTCCACTGAGATCATGATCTTAATGATCACCATGGGCAGATGTGAAAAGGCCCGCTAAATTCATTCCAGTTGTCCACATGACAAGAAAATCCTGATACTTGATAGGTTTCCAGATCGAGAAGACCAGAGATAAGAGGGAAATAGTACCCTGTATGGAACAACAAGGGATTTGGAGTCAATTTGGGGATCCCACTTAGGTTTCTGACACTAAAATCCTCTGTGACTCATATCATCTGAGTCCCTTTCTAACCGTCTGAAAATGTGCCTAAAAATATCTACACCCTAGTTTGAAGTTTAAGAGGCAGAAAGCTACAAAGAGCCAGTATGATGTCTCTCAAGAACAGGTGCTCAGGAAGCCATAATTGTTATTAGGTCTATTTCTTTTCCAGAAGAAAGAACACATGTTGAATCCATATTTCTAATAGATGACTCACCAGATGATTTTCAAACCTGAAGAAAGGCCAAGAAGTCGCTCTTGTGTCATATTTCACTCAGAAATCATATTGTTGGACTGGTGAGGACGATACGATAGCAACGCCATCACTAAGAGTGGGGAGCTTCTAATTTCCATATGGCCATGTTGACCCCCTTAGCTCAGAGCCACCAGAAAGGGCAGCTGGGGAGGGGGAACCACCATCACTATGAGTGGGGAGCTTCCCATTTCCATAAAGCCATGATGACCCCCTTAGCTCAAGGCCACCAGAAAGGACAGCTGAGGGGGACCACAGGCCAAGGCTGTCAGGTGTGGCTGGGGCAGGCAGAACTCTGACTTAAGGCTCAACTCCTGTCTAGGTTATTATAATGCTCTTCACAAAGAAAGTGCCATTGTGTGTGAGCCCTCATGTAGAAAAGGTTCAGAATTTCCATTGAGATTCCCTCTCTGACATTTACGATATGTAGCAAAGTTCCATTTAATTTTTAAACACTGAAGGACTTCCTGGTTTTCTTTTCGCTATGACTGTGGCTCAATTCCCCTGTGGTCTAAGAATAGAATCTAGTTAATTTCAGGGTTTAACATTTGTAGCCTTGATTCGTGGCCCCACCTATCATCTATTTGGGTAAAGAGTCTATGACCACTTGAAAATAATGTATTCTGCACTTATTATGGAGTGTTCCCTATATGTCAATTAGGTCACATTTGTTACCAATGTTTTGTCTGCTTTTTCTGTCAGATATTGAGAAAGGTATATTAAAATCTTCAAACTATGCTGCTCTATTCAACGTGGCATCAGAGAATCTACCAGTGTTATCAGGCAAGAGAAACAAAAAGTATAAGAATTGAGGGGATAATTGTGACTATTCACAGATAATACGATTGTGTACATAGAAAATCCAAACCAGTCTATAAATACCCTATTAGAATAAAAATGTAATTTATAAATTTGAGATGGATTGTAGCTTCCAATTGGACAGTTTCTGAAAGAAAACGTAGAACCTGTCAATCTTGGGGTAGGACATAGGGTGCACTAACCATTTAGAAGAATTCAGTGGGACTTCATATAAATGTGACATTTCTCCTTATCTTATGACCATAAGAAAATGAAAAAGTGAACCACAGGCTGGGAAGTAAAGATTTGCAATGCACACACTGACAAAGACTTGTGAATAAAGAATTCCTGCTCATCAACCATAAAAAGTCTATTTACAAACGAATACTTCACAAAAGATTGACTGATGGCCAATAAGAACAGGAAAGGGTGCTCTACAGTATTATTTTCAGGAACAGCAAGGCCTTTCCTAAAATGAAAACATACACACAAACCAGTATTCCCTAGATGGATGACGTCCTTATTTCTGAGGACATCTTGAAGAACAGACTAGCATCAAAGTAAAGTGATGGAATTCCTGACACTCAGAGGATGGACAATTGACCTCAAACTACAGTACAATTTCTAGGCATCATTCGGTCCTCTGAAGGCAGACAAACACAACACCCCTTCCTACGCCACACAGGTTGCTTCCCAACCCCTACCATAAAAGAAGAAAATGAGAAACAGATAAGACTAGTAGGAAATAGCAAAAATCACATGTGGGGATTATCCTGAAACACACTGATCACATAACTAGTGTAAGGAAGTGTAGGGAACTGACAAGGACAGAGACTCAAGAGGTACTTCTTTGGGAAATGCTGCCTGAAATCATCACACCTTGGTACCTGCTAATAAGGGCTCTGAGCATACCCTAGGGTTTGCTCACAAGGGTCTGCAACACCATCCCTGAGGACTGAATCTCTTCAAGACCTCAAAGCTTGCCTGATTGACTATTGGACTAAGAGATTCCCATGTTCTGAAAACAGATACCAACTCATTGAAAGGATCACCTGGGATCTCTCGGAGGCCCTACAAGAAGCTGAACCATTCACTGAAAATCAATTACACACACACACACACACACACACACACACACACCTGTCATTTCACCAATTACTTAAACATTCAAGGTTCTTCCTACCTTTTCTTTTTCACATTGATATTTATACTCACATGAAATGTCATCATTTCTAATGAACACTGATGTCAAAATAGAGATCCATTGACACAATATTCACAAAATGGAACTTCCCTGCTGTAATATTCAATATAGCGTTTTTTAAAGTTCATACATAGTTTAGCTTTTTGGTAACTTATACAGGAGAAGATCAGCATTGAAAAACTCTGAATACTGACAATGAGTTTTAAGCCTAGAGAACAAAAATTGTCCAATTTCATAGATAATAAGGAACCAAAGGGAAAGCATGGAACCTGTAGTCGAATAATTTTACACATATGCATCCTCTATTATTCTACTACTGAGGGGCGTGTTTTATTACCACTATACCTGTATCAACTGTCTTCCATGTGCACCTGCAAAAGTATAATGTATTACTACAGTAGAATGAAATGTCTGGGAAGTACTTGGCGGCATCTATAATCAACAATGAAATTCCGATCTTATATTTGGTGAACTTCCAATGTCTGTCCCTTTAGACAATGGACCCTAAACAGAAAGGGAAATGAACCACGAGAGACTATGGGCTCTGGGAAACAATCTGAGGGCTTCAGAGGGGAGAGGGGTGGGGGATTGGGATGGGCCAGTGATGGGTATTAAGGAAAGTACATATTGAATGGAGCACTGGGTGTTATATGCAAATAATGAATCACAGAACACTACATCAAAAACTAAGAGAATACTGTATAGTGACTAACATATCATAATAAAAAATTATTAGTAGAAAAAAATTAAAGGTAAAAAAAAACCAATACAGCTTTTCTGTTTCAAGAACAATCACAATTGAGAAAAAACTAACTTCCAATCCCTAAAGCAAAACACAGACCAAGTTCCATTTCACTCCCCTTTATTCACATTCTCTGTGGGTTCTAAGCTATTTCCCTACCTCCTTTCCAGCTGAGCAGGGAGCCCAGGCTCGATCCCAGAACCCTGCGATCATAACCTGAGCCAAAGGCACATGCTTAACTGGCTGAGCCAGCCAGGAGCCCCAGCCATGTTTTTCTTAAGCAAAAGGACACTTTCTCACAATGCCTTCACATGACTTCACATGGTACCAGAAATCTGCATTTGCCTCTAGGAGGTTGCAGATGAAGGCAATTGCAAACTCTCACAGTGGTTTATCAAATACAATGACCTGCCTGGTGACAGTGAAACTCTTATGAGCCCACGAGAGGGTGCTGTGACACTCAGCTGTGGCTGGGCTGGCACAGAGAACCAAATCCATTTCCCTGCCTGATGTCTGTGAGGAACAGATGCCCCCACTGTGAATGAGACCCTGCCACTGAGCTGTCCAGAGATGGCCATCCTCACGGAGGATGAGGATAAAGGACAATGCCTGAGGAGACCTCATCTGTCTCTTTTATCTTGTCATATTTTTGACAGTGGACAAATCACTGCCTAGGAGTCCCCAAGTACCTTAGTCTCATCTGTGAATGGCCAAGAGGTTTTACAAAACACTTCAGATTTTGACCTCACAAATGCCCACAACCACTTACCATAGGGATTCAACATTAAGCAAAGATACTGTTCCTTGGAAGAGAGGTCCTGCCCACTGTTGTTTCTCACTTATATGCTCATCTTCCTTACCTCATGGTAACATAACCACGTTGATTCCTGCTTCTGTCTTCAGGAAAGCTGATGTGATTGGAAGAGCATTACACTGACATCGTTCTTTCTTAGCAATAAGATGTGGATATTTCCCTAGTCCTACACACCCAACGTTGAATCGGAATCAGGATTGAGGAGGCTGATGAGAGTTGAAGGTGTTTTCCTGTACAGGGTGGTTTATTACCAATAAGGATGGGTCAGAGTCCTCGAAATTCCAGAACCTTATCATTAATGCTTCCTACTCGTGAAAGATGATGTACATTGGTCTTTCCCTGTATAGTGTGGTGACTCAGAGAAAAGTGCTTAGCCCTTTCGTCAGACTTCCACGACCACTTTGGGGCTGGCTTCCATATTCACAAAGGATTATGTTAAGGCTAAGAGGGTTCCTGTACACTGTTATTTCTTACAGATAAGTGTATGGCATTTTTGTTACATTGCCAGAGCCACTTAGCACCGGGCTTGCCGGCCTCCTGGGGACGAACCCTAACCCTAGGTCGGCCCCCGAGGGGCCCCTCCCAAGGGGCCTGGTGCCACAACGCCGGGGATTGGGGACCCCCAAGCCCAGCGCTGGAGTCACCCTTCCGCCCCGCAGCAACGCGGGCTGCTAGGGAGGCTGCCAGTCTTTCAGTGCGAGAGAACGGGCAGAGCCTCCCAAGCCCCCGGCGACCTTCAAAGGCCCCCCACGCCAAAACCCATGGGTCCACCCTACCGTGCGCCAGCGTGCTCACCTCAGCCCGCCCCTCCACTGGCCGCACAGCCAGTGGATCGGGCCTGCTGGCCTCCCGGGGGCTAACACTAACCCTAGGTGGGCTCATGGTGGTCCGCTCTCAAGGGGCCTGGCGCCACCACGCCGGGGATTGGGGACCTGCAAGCAACAGTGCCTGACTCACCCTGCCGCCCCGCTGGGATCCGGCGGGCTAGGGGCGTCACCGGTCATTCAGGGCGGGAGATCTGGCAGGGCCCTCAGAGTCCCAGGCGACCTTCCAAGGCCCCCTCGCCAAAAAGCTTGGGCCCATGATCCCGCTCGCCAGCGCCTTCACCTCGGCCAGCCCCTCCACACGTCACACAGCCGGTGGATCAGGCCTGTAGGCCTCCTGGGAGCTAACTCCAAACCCTACGTCGGCCCCCGAGGGGCCCCTCCCAAGGGGCCTGGCGTCGCCACGCCAGGGATAGGGGATGCCGGATCCCTAGCGCCGGACTCACCCTTCAGCCTCGCCGCCACCCTGGCCTCTATGGGCGCCGCTGTTCATTCAGGGAAGGAGAACAGGCAGTGCCCTCCGAGCCCCCAGCGAACTTTGAAAGCCCCGCGCGAAAACTCTTGGGCTCAGGCTCCTGCTCGCCAGTGCCCTCACCTCCGCTAGCCCCTCCGCATGCGGCAGAGCCCGCGGATCAGGCCTGCCGGCCTCCTGGGGGCTAACCCTAACCCTAGGTCGGCCCTGAGTGGACTCTCCCAGGTGGTCTGGAGCCGCAACGCCAGGGATTTCGAACCCCCGAGCCCCAGTCCCGCACTCGCCCTGCCGCCCCGCCACACCCAGGACGCGAGTGGCGCCGCCAGTCATTCAGGGTGGAAGAACGGGCAGGGCCCTCTGAGTCCCCGGCGATTTCATAGGCCCCCACGCCGAAACGCTTTGGCCCACACTCCCGCTCGCCAACGCCCTTACCTTGGACCGCTGCTCCGCACAACGCACAGCCAGCTGATCCCGGCTGCCGGCCTCCTGGGGTCTAACCCTAACCCTAGGTCGGTCCCCGAGGGGCACCTCCCAAGGGGCCTGGCGCCACAACGCCGGGGATTGGGGACCCCAGAGCACCAGCTCCGGACTCACCCTGCTGCCCCGCTGCCTCCTGGGCCGCCAGGGGCGCCGCCAGTCATTCAGGATGGGAGAATGGCCAGGGCCCTCCAAGCCCCGGCGACCTTTGAAGGTCCCCCGCGCCAAAAAGCTTGGGCCCACCCTCCCACTCACCAGCGCCCTCACCTCGGACCACTGCTCCGCAGACCGCACAGCCAGCCAATTGGGCCTGCTGGCCTCCTGGGGAATAAGCCTAAGCATAGGACTGCCCCCTAGGGGCCCATACCAAGGGGCCTGGCGCCACAACGCTGGGGATTGGGGATCCCCAGGCCACAGTGCAGGACTACCCCCATCGCCCCAACAGCAACGGAGCCGCTAGGGGCGCCGCTGGTTATTCAGCCAGGAGAAGGGGCATGGCCCTCTGAGCCAGAGCAACATTCAAAGGCCCAGGGCACCAAAATGCTGGTGCCCACGCTCCCACTCCCCAGTGCCCTCACCTTGGCCCGCCCCTCCGCTCACTGCACAGTGGGCGGATCGGGCCTGCCGGCCTCCTGAGGGCTAACCCTAACCCTAGGTTGGCCCCCCAGGGGCCCTCCCAAGTGGCCTGGGGCCGCAACGCTGGGGATGGGGACCCCGAGCCCAAGTGCCGGACTCACCCTGCTGCCTTTCAGCCACCCGAGCCTTAGGTGCCCCGCTGGTCATTCAGAGCGGGAGAACGGGCAGGTCCCTCCGAGACCCCGCCGACCTTCGAAGGCCCCCCACGCTAAAACACTTGGGCTCATGCTCAGTCTTGCCAGCGCCCTCACCTCAGCCAAACACTCCACGTGCCGAACAGGTGCTGATCGGGTCTACCGGCCTCCTGGGGGCTAACCTTAATGCTAGATCGACCCCGAGTGGCCTCTCCCAAGGGGCCTGGCACCGCAACGCCGGGGATTGGGGATCCCGAGCCTCAGCACCTGACTCACCCTGTTGCCCAGCCGCCACACGGGGGCTTGGGGTGCTGCCCTTCATTCAGGGCGGGAGAACGGGCAGGGCCCTCCGAGACATGGTGACCTTCGAAGGCCCCTTGTGCCAAAACGCCCAGGCCCAACCTTCCACTCACCAGTGCCCTCACCTTGGTCCGCCACTCCGCTCTCCACACAGCTGGCAAATAGGGACCGCCGGCCTCCTACGGGCTAAACCTAACCCTAGGTTGGCCCCCGAGGGTCCCCTTCCAAGAGGCCTGGCGCCACAAGTCCAGGATTGGGGACCCCCAAGCCCCAGCACCAGATGCAACTTGCCGCCCCACCCCACCCGGGCCGCTAGGGGCACCGATGTTCATTCAGGGTGGGAGAAAGCGCAGGGCCCTCTGAACCCTAGCAGACCTATGAAGCCGCCCCAAACCAAAACGCTTGGGCCCAGGCTCATGTTCACCGGCACCCTCACCTCGGCCCAACTCTCCGCTCCATGCACAGGCGGTGTTTCCGGCCTGCCAGAATCCTGGGGGCTAACCCTAACTGTAGGTCGGCCCCCGAGAGGCACTTCCCAAGTGCCTTGCACCGCAACGCCGGGGATGGGGACTCCGACCCTAAGTGAGGGACTCACCCTGCTGCCCTTCAGCCACCCGAGCCGCGAGGGACCCCGCCGGTCATTCAGAGCAGGAGAACGGGCAGGTCCCTCTGAGCCGCCGCTGACCTTCGAAGGCCCCCCGCGCTAAAAAGCTTGTGCTCATGCTCAGTCTCACCAGCGCCCTCACCTCGGCTGAACCCTCCGCATGCCCCACATCTGCTGATCGGGTCCACCAGCTTCCTGGGGGCTAACCGTAACCCTAGATCGACCCCCGAGGGCCCCTCCCAAGGTGCCTGGTGCCGCAACGCTGGGGATTGGGCACCCCGAGCCTCAGCACCTGACTCACCCTGCCGCCCAGCCGCCACCCCGGGGGCTTGGGGTGCTGCTGTTCATTCAGCCCGGTAGATTGGGCAGGGCCCTCCGAGACATGGTGACCTTCGAAGGCCCCCCACACCAAAACACCCATGCCCACGCTCCCAATCACCAGTGCCCTCACCTCGGTCCGCCACTTCACTCTCCACACAGGTTGCGAATAGGGTCTGCCGGCCTCCTGGGGCTAAACCTAACCCTAGGTTGGCTCCTGAGGGGCCCCTCCCAAGGGGCCTGGCGTCGCAACACTGGGGATAGGGACCCCAAGCCACAGTGCCAGACTCACCCTGCCGCCCAACCGCCAACAAAGCCACTAGGGGCGCCGCTCTTTATTCAGGGCAGGAAAATGGGCAGGGCCCTCAGAGCCATGGCAACATTCCAAGGCCCAGCACGCCAAAACACTGGGGCCCACGCTCCCGCTCGCCATCGCCCTCAACTCGGCCCACAACTCCGCTCCTCGCACAGCTGGTGGATCGGGCCTGCTGGCCTCCTGGGCGCTAACCCTAACCCTAGGATGGCCCCTGAGGGTCCCTTCCTAAGGGGCCTGGCGCCACAACGCTGGGGATTGGGACCCCCAAGCCCCAGCGCAGGATGCACCCTGCCGCCCCGCCCCCCACGGGCCGCTAGGGGCACCACCATTCATTCAGGGTGGGAGAACCAGCAGGGCCCTCCGAGTCCCCGCCGACCTTCGAAGGCCGCGCTAAAACGCTTGGGATCATGCTCAGGCTCGCCAGCGCCCTCACCTCGGGGCAACCCTCCACGTGTTGCACAGCCACTGATCGGGTCCACCAGCCTTCTGGGGGCTAACCGTAACCCTAGATTGACCCCCGAGCGGCCCCTCCCAATAGGCCTGGCACCGCAACACCAGGGATTGGGGACTCCAGAGCCCCAGCTTCCGACTCACCATGCTCCACCGCTGGCAACTGGGCCGTTAGGGGCGCCGCCGGTCATTCAGGGCGGGAGACTGGGCAGGGCTTCCTGAGCCCCGGCCACATTTGAAGGCCCCCCGCACCAAAACTCATGGGCCCATGCTCCTGCTGGCCAATGCCCTCACCTAGTTCCACCGCTCCGCTCGCTGCACAGGTGGCGGAACGGGCCTGCCGGCCTCCTGGGGGTTAACCCTATCCATCGGTCGGCCCCCAAAGGGCCCCTCCCAAGCGGCCTGGCGCCGCAACGCCAGGGATTGGGGACCCCCGAGCCCCAGCGCTGGACTCACCCTGCCGCCCCACCGCCACGCGGGCTGGTACGGGCGCCGCCGGTCATTCAGGGCGGGAGAAGGGTCAGGGTCTCCGAGCCCTAGTGAATTTCGAAGGCCCCAGCACAAAAACGCTGGAGCCCACGCTCCCGTCTGCCAGGGCCCTCACCCTAGCCAGCCCCTCCGCTCTCCGCACAGCCGGCGGATCGGAACTGCTGGTCTCCTGGGGGCTAACCATAACCCTAGGTCGGTCCGCTAGTGGCGCCTCCCAAGGGGCCTGGCGCCGCAACACCGGGGATTGGGGAACCCGAGCCCCAGCGCTGGACTCACCCTGCTGCACCTCAGGCACCAGGGCTACTAGGGGCGCCGCCCGTCATTCAGGGCGGGAAAGGGGCAGGGTCCTCCGAGGCCCCTGCAACCTTCCTAAGCCCCCCGCGCCAAAACGCTTGGGCCCACGCTACCGCTCGCCAGCGTCCTCACCTCGGCCCGCCCCTCCGCTACCCACACAGCCGGCGGATCGGGCCTGCCGGTCTCCAGGCGCCTAACCCTAACCCTAGGTCGGCCCCCTAGGGGCCTCTCCCAAGGGGCCTGGTGCCGCAACCCCGGGGATGGGGGACCCCCAAACCCCAGCGCTGGATTCACCCTGCCACCACACTGCCAACCGGGCCTCAAGGGACGTCGCCGGTCATCCAGGGACCGAGAAGGGCAGGGCCCTCCGAGCCCCCGGCGACCTTCGAAGGCCACCAGCTCCAAAGAGCTTGGACCCACGCTCCTACTCAACACCTCTCTCACCTCCGCACGCCCCTCCACTCAAGGCACAGCCAGCAGATCGGGCCTGCCAGACTCCTAGGGCCTAACCGTAACCCGAGGTCGGCCCCAGAAGGGCGCCTCCCAAGGGACCTGCCGCCGCAACGCCAGGAATTGGGGACCCCCGAGCCCCAGAGCTGGACTCACCCTGCACCCCTGTCGCCACCTGCCCCTCTAGGGGTGCCGCCACTCATTCAGGACGAGAGAAGGAGCAGAGTCCTCCGACCCCTATTGACCTTCGAAGGCCACCCGGGCCGAAACACTGGGTTCCACGCTCCCGCTCGCTAGTGCGCTCAACTCCGGCTGTTCCTCCACTCACCGCACACCCAGCGGATCGGGCTAGCCAGCCTCCTGGGTACTAACCCTAACGCTAGGATGGGCTGCGAGGGGCCCCTCCGAAGGTGCCTGGCGCCGCAACGCCTGGGTTGGGGTCCCCCAAGCCCTAGTTCCAGAGTCACCCTGCCGCCAGGCCTCCACCCAGGCCACGAGGGGCACCGCCGGTATTTCAGTACGGGAGAACGTGCAGGGCCCTCCGAGCCCCCAGCGACCTTCGAAGGCCCCTGTGCCAAAACGCTTGGGCCCACACTCCCGCTCCCCAGTGCCCTCACCTCGGCCCACCCCTCCGCTCACCACACAGCTGGTGGGTTTGGCCTCCCGGCCTCCTTGGGGCTAAACCTAACCCTAGGTCTGCCCCCGAGGGGGCCCTCCCAAGGGGCCAGGTGCCGCAACGCCGGGGACTGGGGACCCCGAGCCCCAGGGCTGGACTCATCCTGCCGCCCCCCCGTTACCCGGGCTGCTAGGTCACTGCCGGTCATTCAGGCGGGAGAATGATCAGGGCCCTCCAAAACCCCAACAACATTCGAAGGCAAACCGGGGCAAAATGCTGGGTTCCACGCTTCCGCACGCCAGCCCCCTCAACTCTGGCCGTCCCTCCGCTCACTGCACAACCAGCAAATTGGGCTAGTCGGCCTCCTGGGGGCTCACCTTAACCCTAGGTCGGACCCAGAGGGGCCCCTCCCAAGGCGCCTGTTGCTGTAATGCCAGGGTTGGGGTCCCCCAAGCCCTAGTTCCAGACTCACCCTGCCGCCAGGCCTCCACCCAGGTCGCTAGGGGTGCCGCCGGTATTTCAGTACCGGATAACGTGCAGGGACCTCCAAGTCCCCGGAGACCTTCGAAGTCCCCCCGCGCCAAAACACTTGGGCCCTCGCTCCCGCTCGCCAGCGCCCTCAACTTGGGCCGTTCCTCTGCTCACCCCACACCCAGCGGATCGAGCTAGCCGGCCTCCTGGCGGCTAACACTAACCATAGGTCAGGCCCCGAGGGGCCCCTCCCAAGGCGCCTGGTGCTGTAATGCAGGGGTTGGGGTCCCCCAAGCCCTAGTTCCAGACTCATCCTGCCGCCAGGCCTTCACCCAGTTCGCTAGGGCTGCCGCCGGTATTTCAGTAACGGATAACGTGCAGGGACCTCCAAGTCCCCGGAGACCTTCGAAGTCCCCCCGCGCCAAAACACTAGGGCCCTCGCTCCCGCTCGCCAGCGCCCTCAACTTGGGCCGTTCCTCTGCTCACCCCACACCCAGCGGATCGAGCTAGCCGGCCTACTGGCGGCTAACACTAACCCTAGGTCGGCCCCCGAGGGGCCCATCCCAAGGCGCCTGGCACTGCCACGCCGGGGATTGGGGTCCCCCATGCCCCAGCACTGGACTCACCCTGCTACCCCGCCTCCACCCAGGCCTCTAGGTGCTCCCCTGGTCTCTCAGGGCAGGAGAACGTGCAGGGCCCTCCAAGCCCCCGGAGAACTTCGAAGGCCCCCCCGCCAAAATGCTTGGGACCATGCTAACGCTTCCCAGCGCCCTCACCTTGGCCCGCCCCTTCGCTCGCCACATACCCAGTGGATGGGGCCTTCTGACCTCCTTTGGGTGAAACCTACCCCTAGGTCCTTCCTGGAGGGGCCCATCCCAAGGGGCCTGGCGCCACAACCACGGGGATTGGGGACCCCCGAACCCCAGCGCCGGACTCACCCTGCCGCCCCACCGCCACACGGGCTGGTACGGGCACCGCCGGTCATTCAGGGCGGGAGAAGGGTCAGGGTCTCCGAGCCCCGGCGAATTTCGAAGGTCCCAGCACAAAAACGCTTGAGCCCACGCTCCCGTCTGCCAGGGCCCTCACCCTAGCCAGCCCCTCCGCTCTCCGCACAGCCGGCAGATCGGGACTGCTGGTCTCCTGGGGGCTAACCATAACCCTAGGTCGGTCCTCTAGTGGCGCCTCCCAAGGGGCCTGGCGCCGCAACACCGGGGATTGGGGAACCCCGAGCCCCAGCCCTGGACTCACCCTGCTGCCCCCGCCGCCACCTGGGCCGCTAGGGCCACAGCTGGTCATTCAGGGCAGGAGAAGGGGCAAAGCCCTCTGAGCCCCCAGTGACCTTCAAAGCCCCCCCCCCCCGCGCCAAAACGCTTGGTCTCACGCTCCCGCTCACCGGCGCCCTAAACTCATCCCGCCCCTTCTGACTCCGCACACCTGGCTGATCGGGTCTGCCGGCCACCTGGGAGCTATCTCAAACCCTACGTTGGCCCCCGAGGGGCCGCACCCAAGGGGCCTGGCGCTGCCACGCCGGGGCTTGGGGACCCCCGAGCACCAGTGCCTGACTCACCCTGCCACCCCACCACGACCCAGACGTCTAGGGGCGTCGCCGGTCATTCAGGGCAGGAGAACGGGCAGGGCCCTCAGAGTCCCAGGCGAACTTCAAAGGCCCCCTCGCCAAAAAGCTTGGGCCCACGCTCCCTCTCGCCAGTGCCCTCACCTCAGCCAGCCCCTCCACACACCACACAGCCGGCGGATCGATCCTGTCAGCCTCCTGGGAGCTAACTCCAAACCCTACGTCGGCCCCACAGGGGACCCTCCCAAGGGGCCTGGTGTCGCCACGCCAGGGATTGGGGATGCCCAAGCCCTAGTGCTGGACTCACTCTGTAGCCCCGCCACCACCCTGGCCACTAGGGGTGCTGCCGGTCATTCAGGGCTGGAGAACGTGCAGTGCCCTCCGAGCCCCCAGCGAACTTCAAAGGCCCAGCGCGAAAACTCTTGGGCCCACGCTCCCACTCGTCAGCATCCTCACCTCGGCCAGCCCCTCCGTACACCGCACAGCAGGCGGATTGGGACTGCCAGCCTCCTGGGGCTAACCCAAACCCTACGATGGCACCCAAGTAGCCCCTCCCAAGGGGCCTGGCACCACGACGCCGGGGATTGGGGACACCTGAGCACCAGTGCCGGACTCACCCTGCCGCCCCGCCGTGATCCAACCTGCTAGGGGCGCCGTCCTCATTCAAGACGGGAGAACGGGCATGGCCCTCCGAGCCCCCGGTGACTTTCTAAGGCCCGCCGCACCAAAACGCTTGGGCACACGCTCCCGCTTGCCAGCGATCTCACCTCGGCTAGCCCCTCCGCATGTGGCAGAGCAGCCGGATCGGACCTGCCAGCCTCCTGGGGGCTAACCCTAACGCTAGGTCGCCCCCAGAGGGACCCCTCCCAAGGGGCCTGGCGCCACCACGCATGGGATTCAGGATCCCCGCGTCCCACTGCCAGACACACCCTGCTGCCCCGGCACCACCCAGGCCACTAGGAGCGCCACCATTCATTCAGGGAGGGAGAATGGGCAAGGCCTTCCGAGCCCCCGCCGACATTCGAAGGCTCCCGGCGCCAAAACCCTAGGGT
Organism: Ursus arctos; assembly: GCF_023065955.2. Lineage (NCBI taxonomy): Eukaryota > Metazoa > Chordata > Mammalia > Carnivora > Ursidae > Ursus > Ursus arctos. The sequence goes on from NW_026622986.1 coordinate 946,499, forward strand.
CCACGCTCCCGCTCGCCAGTGCCCTCACCTCGGCCAGCCCCTCCGCATGCCACATAGCCAGCAAACTGGGCCTGCCGGCCTCGTTTGGGCTAACGATAACCCTAGATCGGCCCCCGAGGGACCCCTCCCAAGGGGCCTGCAGTGCCACACTGGGTATTGGGGACCCCGAGCCCCAGCTCCGGACTCACACTGCTGCCCCGCTGCCACCCTGGCCGCTAGGGCGCCGCCGGGCATTCAGGGCGGGAGAACGGGCAGGGCCCTCCGAGCCCCCGGTGACCTTTGAAGGCCCGCCATGCCAAAACGCTTGGGTTCAAGCTTCCGCACGCCAGCGCCCTCACCTCGGCCCGTCCCTCCGCTCGCCGCACAGCCGGTGGATCGGGCCTGCCGACCTCCTTTGGGCTAACGTAAACCGTAGGTCAGCCCAGAGGGACCCCTCCCAAGGGGCCTGGAGATGCCATGCCAGGGATTGGGGACCCCCGAGCCCCAGCTCTGGACTCAACCTGCTGCCCCACCACCACCCTGGCCTTTAGGGGCGCCACCGCTCATTCAGGGCGGGAGAACGGGTAGGGCCTTCCGAGACCCCGGCGACCTTCGAAGGCCCCCTGCGCCAAAACGCTTCAGCCCACGCTCCTGCTCTCCAGCGCGCTCACCTCAGCCCGCCCCTCCGCTCGCCACACAGCCGGCGGATCGGGCCTGCCAGCCTCCTGGGGACTAACCCTAAACCTTGGTCGGCCCCCAAGGGACCCCTCCCAAGGTGCCTGGCGCCGTCACGCCAGGGATTGGGGATACCGGAGCCCCACCGCCGGACACACCCTGACGCACACCACCACCCATGCCACTTGGGGCGCCGCCGGTCATTCAGGGCGGGAGAAGGGCAGGGCTCTCCGAGACCCAGGCGACCATCAAAGGCCCCCCGCGCCAAAACACTTGGGCCCACGCTCCTGCTCACCTAGCATTCACGTCGGCCCGCCCCTCCACTCGCCACACAGCCGGCGGATCGGGCTTGCTGGCCTCCTGGGGACTAACCCTAAACCTTGGTCGGCCCCTGAGGGACCCCTCCTAAGGATCCTGCCGCCGCCACAACGGGGATTGGGAACCCACGAGCATGAGTGCCAGACTCACCCAGCTGCCGCCCCGCCACCCGGGCTGCTAGGCGCGCCGCCGGTCATTCAGGGTGGGAAAAGGGGCATGGCACTCTGAGTCCCCAGCGACCTTCAAAGTCCCCCCGCACCAAAACGCTTGGGCCCACTCTCTTGCTCGCCAGCGCCCTCAACTCTGCCCACCACTCCGCTCGCCACACAGCCGGCGGAATGGGCCTGCCGGCCTCCTTTGGGCTAACCCTAACCCTTGGTCGGCCCCCGAGGGACCACTCCCAAGTGCCAGGCGCCACCACGCCGGGGACTGGGGACCCGCGAGCCCTAGCTCCGGGCTCACCCTGCCGCCCCGCCGCGACTGGCCCGCTAGGGGCAATGTCCTCACAGAGAGGGAGAACGGGCAGGGCCCTCAGAGCCCCTGGCGACTTTTGAAGGCCCCCTGCGCCAAAACGCTAGGGCCCACGCTCCCGCTCGCCATTACCCTCACCTTGGCCCTCCCCTCCGCTTGCCACTCAGCTGGCAGATCTGGACTGCCGGCCTCCTGGGGGCTAACCCTAACCCAAGGTAGGGCCCGAGGGGCCCCTCACAAGGGGACTGGCGCCACCAAGTCGGCGATTAGAGACCCTCGAGCTCCAGCGCAGGACTTACCCTGCTGCCCTGCCACCACCCGGGCCTCTAGGGGCGCCACAGGTCACTCAGGACGGGAGAACATGCAGGGCCCTCCGAGCCTGGTGACATTCGAAAGGCCCCTGCGCCAAAACGCTTGGGCTAACCCTCCTGCTGCCCAGCGCCCTCACCTCGGCCTGCCCTTCTGCTCTCTGCACAGCCAGCGTATAGGGCCTGCCGGCCTCCTTTGAGCTAACACTAACCATAGGTCAGCCCCCGAGGCACCCCTCCCAAGTGCCTGGCATAGTCACACCGGCGATTGGGGACCCCCGAGCCCCAGCTGTGGACTCACCCTACCGCTGCGCCTCCACCTGGGCCGCTAGGGGTGCCGCCGGTCATTCAGGGCGGGAGAATGTGCAGGGCCCTCCGAGCCCCTGGCGACCTTCAAAGGCACCCTGCGCCAAAACGCTTGGGCCCACGATCCTGCTCGCCAGCGCCCTCACCTCGGCCTTCCCTCTGCTCGCCGCACAGCTGGAGGATCGCGCCTGCCGGCCCCCTGGGGGCTAAACCTAACCCTAGGTCGTCCCCCGAGGGGCCCCTCCCAAGGGGCCTGGCATCGCCACGCTAGGGATTGGGGACGCCCGAGCCCCAGCGCCAGACTCACCCAGCTGCCCCACCGCCACCCGGGCCGCTATGGGCGCCGCGGTCATTCAGGGCGTTAGAACGGGCAGGGACCTCCAAGCCCCCGGTGACCTTTGAAGGCCCCCCGTGCCAAAATGCTTGGGCTCATGCTCCCGCTCGCCAGCGCCCTCACCTTGGCCCCCCCTCTGCACACCACACAACCGGTGAATCGGGCCTGCCGTCCTCCTGGGAGCTAACCCCAAACCCTACATCGGCCCCCGAGGGGCCTCTCCAAGGGGCCTGGCGCTGCCACACCGCGGCATGGGGACCCCTGAGCACCAGCGCCAGACTCACCCTGTAGCCCCGTTACGACCTGGCCCACTGGGGCGCCGTCCTCATTCAGGGCTGAAGAACGGGCAGGACCCTCTGAGCCCCCGGTGACCTTTGAAAGCCCACCACGCCAAAACGCTTGGGCTCAGGCTCTAGCTCGCCAGGACCCTCATCTTGGCCAGCCCCTCCTCTCACCACACAGCTGGCGGATTGGGCCTACTGGCCTCCTGGGGACTAACCCTAACCCTAGGTTGGCTCACGAGGGGCCCCTCCCAAGGGGCCTGGCTCCACCACACTGGGGATTGGGGACACCGGAGCCCCAGCTCCGGGCTCACCCTGCCGCCCCACCGCCACCCGGGCCGCTAGGGTGCCGCTGGTCATTCAGGGCGGGAGAACTTGCTGGGCCCTCCAAACCCCCGGTGAGCTTCGAAGACCCCTCTGTGCCAAAACGCTTGGGCCCACGCTCCCGCTTTCCAGCTCATTTACGTCGGCCCGACCCTCTGCTCGCCGCACAGCCGGCAGCTCGGGCCTGCCAGCCTCCTTTGGGCTAATCCTAACCCTAGGTCAGACCCTGAGGGACCACTCCCAAGTGCCTGGTGCCACCACGTCAGGGATTGAGGACCTCCGAGTCTTAGCTCCAGACTCACCCTGCCATCCCGCCTCCACCCGGCCCGCTACGGGCGCCGCCGGTCATTCAGGGCATTAGAACGGGCGGGGACCTCCGAGGCCCCGACGACATTTGAAGGCCCCCCACACCAAAACGCTTGCGCCCATGCTCCCGCTCTCCAGTGCCCTCACATTGGCCTGCCCCACTGCTCACTGCACAGCCGGCGAATCGGGCCTGCCGGCCTCCTGGGGGCTAAACCTAACCCTAGGTCGGCCCACGAGGGACCCCTCCCAAGGGGCCTGGCGCAGCCACACCGGGGATTGGGGTCCCCCAAGCACCATCGCCATACTCACCCTGCTGCCCCTCCATGACCCGGCCCGCTAGGGATGACATCCTCATTCAGGGCGGAAGAACGGGCAGGGCCCTCCGAGCTCCTGGTGACCTTCTATGGACCCCCGCTCCAAAACGCTTGGGCCTATGCTCCGGCTCTCCAGCACATTCACGTCGGCCTGCCCCTACGCTTGCCGCACAGCCAGCAGATCAGGCCTGCCAGCCTCCTTTGGGCTAACCCTAAACCTAGGTTGGCCCTAGAGGATCCCCTCCCAAGGGGCCTGGCGCTGCCACGCTGGGGATTGGGGAACCCTAACCCCACCGCCAGACACATCCTGCCGCTCCTCACCACCCGGCCAGCTAGGGGCGCCGTTCGCATTCAGGGCGTTAGAACGGGCAGGGCCCCCCAAGCCCACGGCGACCTTCGAAGGCCCCCCGCATCAAAACGCTTGGGCCCACGCTCCCGCTCGCCATCGCCCTCACCTCGGCCCGCCCCTCCGCTCTCCGCACAGGTGGCGGATCGGGGCTGCTGGCCTCCTGGGAGCTAACCCTAACCCTAGGTCGGAAACCAAGAGGTCCCTCCCAAGGGGCCTGGCACCACAACGCCCGGGATTGGGGATCCCTGAGCCCCAGCTCTGGATTCACCCTGCCGCCCCGCCGGCACCCGGGCTGCTAGGGGCACCACCGGTCATTCAGGGCGCGAGCACGGGCATGGCCCTCCGAGCCCCCGGTGACCATCGAAGGCCCCCCGCGCCAAAACGTTTGGGCCCATGCTCCCGCTCACCAGCGCCCTCACCTCAGCCCGCCCCCCTGTTTGCCGCACAGCCGCGGGATCAGGCCTGCTGGCCTCCTGGGGGCTAAGCCTAACCCTAGGTCGGCCCCAGAGGGGCCCCTCCCAAGGGGCCTGGCACCACAACGCCAGAGATTGGGGACCCCTGAGCCCCAGCGCCAGACTCGCCCTGCCTCCCCGCTGACACTGGGCACACTGGGGCATCGCTGTTCATTCAGGGTGGGAGAACGGGCAGGGCCCTCGAGACCCCGACGACCTTTGAAAGCCTCAAGTCAAAACGCTGGTGCCCATGTTCCCACTCGCCAGCACCTACACTTCCGCCCGCCCCTCCTCTCGCAGTCTAGCTGGCATATCGGGCTTGCTGGCCTCCTGGGAGCTAACCCTAATCCTAGATCGGCCCACGAGGGGCCCATCCTAAGGGGCTTGATCCCGCAACACCGGGGATTGGGGACTCCCGATTCCTAACGCCAGACTCACCTGCCCTTCCCACATCACCCGGGCTGCTAGGGGCGCTGCCGGTTATTCAGGTCGGTTGAAGGGGCTGGGCTTTCGGAGCCGCAGGACATTCGAAGGTCACCGGAGCCAAACCGCTGTGGCCACGCTCCCGCTCACCAGCACCCTCACCTCGGCTCGCCCCTCTGCTCGCCCCACAGTGGCATGTCGGGCCTGCTGGCCTCCTGGGGGCTAACCCTACCTTAGGTCGGCCCCCGAGGGGCCACTCCCAAGGGGACTGGCGCTGCAACGCCTGGGATTGGGGACCCCCTAGCTGCAGTGCTGGAATCACCCTGCCACCCCGCCAACACCGGACCCACTGGGGCATCGCAGGTCATTCAGGATGGGAGAATGGGCAGGGCTCTCGAGAACCCAGCGACTTTCAAAGGCCATCCGCGCCAAAACGCTGGGGCCCATGCTCCCACTCACCTGGACCCTCACCTCAATCAGCCCCTCCGCTTGTCGCAGAGCCAGGGAATCGGGCCTGCAGGCCTCCTAGGGGCAAAACCTAACCCTAGGTCGGCCCCAAGGGACCCATCCTAGGGGCCTGGTGCCACAACGCCTGGGATTGGGGATTCCCGAGCCTCAGCGCCAGACTCACCATGCCTCCCCGCCACCACCCAGGCCGCTAAGGGTGCCGCCAGTCATTCAGGGCGGGAGAAGGCAGGATCCTCAGACCCCTGGTGACCTTCGAAGGCCTCCCGTGCCAAAACGTTGGGTACCACGCTTCCACTCGCAAGTGCCCTCAGCTGGGTCCACCCCTCCGCTCGCCCCACAGCCATCTTATAGGGCCTGCTGGCCTCCTGGGGGCTAACCCTAACCCTAGGTCGGCCCCCGAAGGGCACTCCCAAAGGGCCTGGCGCCACGACGCCGGAGATTGGGGACCCCCAAGCCCCAGCGATACACTCAACCTGCCCCTCCGCCACCACCCGGGCCACATGGGGCGCCGCCGGTCATTCAGGGTGGGGGAACGAGCAGGGCCCTCCGAGCCCCCGGCGACATTCGTAGGTCCCCCGCGCCAAAACGCTGAGGCCACGCTCCCGCTCTACAGCGCCCTCACCTCGGCCCACCCCCCCTCTAGCCACACAGCTGGCAGATCTGGCCTCCCGGGCTCCTCGGGGCTAACCATAACCCTAGGTGGGCCCCAGAGTGGCCCCTCCCAAGAGGCTTGGTGCCGCAATGCCAGGGATTGGGGACCCACAAGCCCCAGCGCCGGGCTCACCCTGATGCCCCGCCACCATGTGGGCCGCTAGGGGTGCTGCCGGGCATTCAGAGCGGGATAACTGGCAGGGCCCTCCGAGTCTCCGGTGAAATAAGAAGGCCCCCCATGCCAAAACGCTGGGTACCACGCTACCGCTCGACTGCGCCTTACCACGGTCAATCCCTCCAGTCACTGCACAGCTGGCGGATTGGGACTGCTGGCCTCCTGGGGGTTAACCTAACCCTAGGACAGTCCCCGAAGGGCCCCTCCCAAGGGGCCTGGCGCCGCAACGCTGGGGATTGGGGAAACCCGAGCACCAGTGCCGGACTGACGCTGCCACCCCACCGCCACCACGGGGAGTTAGGGGCATCGCTGGTCCTTCATGGCGCGAGAATGAGCAGGGCCTTCTGAGCCCCCTGCGACATTCGAAGGCGCACCAGCCAAAATGTTGGGGCCCACGCTTCCGCTCGCCAGCGACCTCACCTTGGCCCACCCCTCCATTCGCTGCAGAGCCAGTGGATCGAGCTGCCGGCCTCCTGGGGGCTAACCCTAACCCTAGGTCGGCCCCCAAGGGGCCCCTCCCAAAGGGACTGCCACTGAATGCCAGGGATTGGGGACACCCGAGTCACAACGCTGGACTCACCCTTCCGCCCCCCCCACACCCGGGCTGCTAGGGCACCACCGATCATTCAGGGCGGGAGAACGGGCAGGGCCCTCCCTGACCCGGTGACCTTCGAAGGCCCCCAGCGACAAAACGCTGGGGCCCACTCTCCCGCTCGCCAGTGCCCTGATCTTCACCGTGCCTCCATTCGCCCCAGACGGCGGATCATGCCTGCCGGCCTACAGGAGCTAACATTTACCCTAGGTCGGCCCCCAAGGGGCCGCTCCCAAGGGGCTTGGCACCGCAATGCCTGGCATTGGGGACCCCCGAGACTCAGCGCCAGACCCACCCTGCCGCCCCGCGGCCACTCGGGCTGCTAGGGGAGCCGCCACTCATTCAGGGTGGGAGAACGGGCAGGACCCTCCGAGTCCCCGGCGACTTTCGAGGGCCCCCGGCGCCAAAACGTTGGGTACCACCTTCCAGCTCGCCAGCGCCCTCACCTCAGCCTGCCCCTCCGCTCGCCGCACAGCTGGCGTATGGGGCCTGCTGGCCTCTTGGGGGCTAACCCTAACCCTAGGTTGGCCCCAGAGGGGCCCCTCCCAAGGGGACTGGTGACCAAAGCCGGGGATTGGGGACACCGAGCTGCAGCGCCAGACTCACCCTGCCGCCCCGTCGAAATCGGGCCCGCTGGGGCATCGCTGGTCATTCTGGGTGGGAGAATGGGCAGCGCCCTCGAGACTCCGGTGACTTTTGAAGGCCATCCGCGCCAAAACAATGAGGCCCACGCTGGAACTTGCCAGCGCCCTCACCTCAGCCCGCCCCTCTGCTCTCCGCACAGCTGGCGGATCGGGCCTACCAGCCTCCTGGGGGCTAACTCTAATCCTAGGTTGGCCCCAGAGGGGCCCCTCCAAAGGGGCCTGCCGCCACAGTGCCGGGGATTGGGGACCCTCGAGTCATAATGCCGGACTCACCCTGCTGCCCCGCCAACACCAGTGGTGCTAGGGCACCACCTGTCGTTTTGGGCGGGAGAACGGGCAGGGCCCTCTGAGCCCCGGTGAATTTTGAAGGCCCCCAGCACCAAAACGCTGGGGCCCACGCTCTGCTCGCCAGCGCCCTCACCTCGGACCGCAACTCCATTCGCCTCAAGACGGTGGATCGGGCCTGCTGGCCTCCTGAGGGATCACCCTAACCCTACATCGGCCCCAGAGGGGCCCTTCCCAAGGGGCTTGGCACTGCACCGTCGGGTATAGGGAAGCCCGAGCCTCAGCACAGGACTCACCTTGCTGCCCCGCCATCACCCGGGACGCTAGGGGCTCCGCCGGTCATTCAGGCGAGAGAACGGGCAGGGCCCTCCGAGCCCCCGGTGATCTTCGAAGGACCCCCGCTCCGAAAAGCTTAGGCCCATGCTCCCGCTCGCCAGCGCCCTCACCTTGGCCTGCCTCTCCACTCGCCACAGAGCTGGAGGATCGGGCCTCCCAGCCTCCTGGGGGTTAACCCTAACCCTAGGTAGTCCCCCTAGGGGCCCATCCCAAGGGGCCTGGCATCCGCAATGCCGGGGATTGGGGACTCCTGAGCCCCAGTGCCAGACTCACCCTGCCGCCCCGCCGCCACCCGGGCCGCTAGGGGAGCCACCCGTCATTCAGTGCGGGAGAACGGGTAGGGCCCTCTGAGACCCGGAGACCTTTGAAGGCCCCCCGCGATAAAACGCTTCGGCCCACACTCCCACTTGCCAGCGCCCCTACCTCAGCCTGCCCCTCCACTCACCGCACAGCTGGCAGATCGGGCCTGCCGGCCTCCTGGGGGCTAACCCTAACCCTAGGTCGGCCCCCAAGGGGCCCTTAATGGGGCCTGGCGCCACAACGCCTGGGATTGCTGACACCTGAGACCCAGCGCCGGACTCACTGTGCCGCCCCGCTGCCACCCGGGCTGCTAGCTACACCTCCGGTCATTCAGGGCATGAGAACAGGCAGTGCCCTCTGAGCCACGGGCGACCTTCCAAGGCACCCCGCATCAAAACGCTTGCGCCCACGCTCCCACTTGTCAGCGCCCTCACCTCGGCCCGCCCCTCTGCTTGCCGCAAAGCTGGCCGATCGGGTCTGCTGACCTCCTGGGGGCTAACCCTAACCCTAGGTCGGCCCAGGAGGGGCCCCTCCCATGGCACCTGGCGCTGCAACGCCGGGGGTTATGGACCCCCTGAGTCCCAGCGCCGGACTCACTCTGCTGCCCCGCCGCCAACTGGGCCAGTAGGGGCGACGCCAGTCATTCAGGGAGGGAGAACGGGCAGGGAACTCTTAGCCCCTGGCGACCTTTGAAGGCCACTCGTGCCAAAACCCTTGGGCTCATGTTCCAGCTCGCCAGCGCCCTCATCTCGGCCTGCCCCTCTGCTCGCCGCACAGCCGGTGAATCGGGCCTGCCGGGCTCCCGGGGGCTAAACCTAACACTAGGTCTGTCCCCAAGGGGAAACTCCCAAGGGCCCAGGCGCCTAAAAGGCGGGGATTGGGGACCCCTGAGCCCCAGCGCCAGACTCTCCCTGCTGCCCTGCTGCCAACCGGGCTGCGAGGGGTGCCGTTGGTCATTCAGGGCAGGAGAACTGGCAGGGCCCTCCGAGCCCCTGGCGACCTTCGAAGGCCCCTCGCACCAAAATGCTTGGGCCCACATTCCCGCTCGCCAGCACCCTCATCTCAGCTCGCCCCTCCGCTCGCCGCACAGCTGGCAGATCGGACCTACCGGCCTCCTGGGGGTAACCCTAACTCTAGGTCGACACCCAAGGGGGCCTTCCCAAGGGGCCTGGCGCCACAACGCCGGGGATTGGGGACCCCCGAGCTCCAGCCCCGGACTCACCCTGCCGCCCCGCCAGCACACGGGCTGCTAGGGGCGCAGCAGGACATTCAGTGCAGGAGAACGGGCAGGGCCCTCCAGTAGGGGCGCCGCCGGTCATTCAAGGAGGGAGAAGGGGCAGGGCCCTCTGAAACCCGGCGACCTTCTGAGACCTCCCGCGCTAAAATGCTTGGGCCCACCTTCCCCACTCGCCAGCGCCCTCACCTCGGCCAGCTCCTGTGCTCGCCGCACAACCGGCTGATGAGGCCTGCCGGCCTCCTGTGGGCTAAACCTAACTCTAGGTCGGCCCTCGAGGGACCCGTCTGATGGGGCCTGGCTCCACAAAGCCTGGGATTGCTGACCCCCGAGCCCCAGCGCCGGACTCACCAAGCCGCCCCGCTGCCACCCGGACCGCTAGTGGCGCCGCCGGTCATTCAGGGTGGGAGAACGGGCAGGGCCCTCCGAGTCCCCGGCGACTTTCGAAGGCCCCCCACGCCAAAACGCTTGGACCAATGCTGCCACTCGCCAGCGCCCTCACCTCGGCCCGCCCCTCTGCTCTCCAAACATCCGGCGGATCGGGCCTGCTGGCCTCCTAGGGGCTAACCCTAACCATAGGTCGGCCCCCGAGGGGCATATCCCAAGGGGCCTGGCTATGCAACGCAGGGGATGGGGGACCGCCGAGCCCCAGTGCTGGACTCACCCTGTCACCCGGATGTAACCGGGCCGCTACTGGTGCCGCCGATCATTCAGGGCGGGAGAATGGGCAGGGACTTCTGAGCCTCCGGCGACCTTCGAAGGCCCCCCCATCCAAAACGTTTGAGCCCACGCTCCCGCTCCTCAGCGCCCCCACCTCGGCCCACCCCTCCTCTCGCCACAGAGCCGGCGGATGAGGCCTGCTCTTCTCTGGGGGCTACCCATAACCCTAGGTTGGCCCCTGAGGGGCCCCTCCGAAGGGGCCTGGCACCGCAACGCCAGGGATTGGGGATCCCCGAGCCCCAGCGCTGGACTCACCCTACTGCCCCAATGCCACCCAGGCTGGTAGGGGCGCCGCTGGTCATTCACGGTGGCAGAATGGGCAGGGCCCTCCAAGCCCCCGGCAACCATCGAAGGCCCCCTACGCCAAAATGATTGGGCCCACGCTCCCGCTCGCTAGCGCCCTCACCTCGGCCCACCCCTCCACTTAATGCACAGCTGGCGGATCGGACCTGCCGGCCTCCTGTGGGCTAACCCTAACCCAAGGTCGGCCCCTGAGGGGCCCATCCCAGTGGCCTATCGCTGCAATGCCGGGGATTGGGGACCCCCGAGCCCCAGTGCCGGATTCAACTTGCTGCCCCACCACCACCCAGGCCGCTAGGGGTGCCGCCGGTCATTCAGTGCAGTAGAACGGGAAGGGCCCTCCGAGCCCCCGGCCACCTTCGAAGGCCCCCCGCACCAGAATACTTGGGCCCACACTCCCGCTCGCCAGCACCCTTACCTCGGCCCGCCCCTCCGCTCGCCGCACAGCCGGCAGATGGGGCCATCCGGCCTCCTGGTGGCTGACCCTAACCCTAGGTCTGCCCCCGAGGGGCCCATCCCAAGGGGCCTGTCTCCGCAATGACGGGGATTGAGGACCACAGAGGCCCAGCGCCGGACTCACACTGCTGCCACGCCGCCCCCTGGGCAGCTAGGGGCACTGCCGGTCATTCAGAGCAGAAAAACAGGCAGTGCCTTCCGAGCCCTGGCGACTTTCGAAGGCCTCCCGCGCCAAAACGCTTGGGCCCATGCTCCTGCTCGCCTGCGCCCTCACTTCGGTCCGCCCCTCAGCTCGCTGCACAGCCGGTGGATCGGGACTGCCGGCCTCCTGGGTGTTACCCTAATCACTGGTGGGCCCCAGAGGGACCCATCATAGGTTCCTATTGCCACAATGCCGGGATTGGGGACCCCCGAGCCCCAAGGCCGTACTCACCCTCCCACCCTACCACCACCTGGGCCGCTAGGGGTGCCGCCGTTCATTCAGGCAGGGAGAACGGGCAGGGCCCTCTGAGCCACTGGCAACATTCGAAGGCCCCCCGCACCACATCTCTTGGGCCCATGCTCCCGCTCCCCAGCGCCCTTACCTCGGCCCGCCCCTCCACTCGCCGCACAGCTGGTGGATCGGGCCTGCGGGCCTTCTGGGGGCTAAACCTAACCTTAGGTCGGCCCCCTAGTGGACCCTCCCAAAGGGCCTGGCCCTGCAACAACGGGGATTGGGGTCTCCCGAGCCCCAGCGCCGGACTCACCCTGCTGCCCTGCCGCAACCTGGGCCGCTAGGAGCGCCGTCGATCATTCAGGGAGGGAGAACTAGTAGATTCCTCTGAGCCACTGGCAACCTTCGAAGGCCCCCTGCGCCAAAACGCTTGGGCCCATGCTCCTGCTCACCTGCGCCCTCACTTCGGTCCGCCCCTCAGCTCGCTGCACATCTGGTGGATCGGGACTGCCGGCCTCCTGGGTGTTACCCTAATCATTGGTGGGCCCCGGAGGGGCCCATCCCAGGTTCCTATTGCCGCAATGCCGGGGATAGGGGACCCCCGCGCCCCAAGGCTGGACTCACCCTCCTGCCCTACCCGCCACCTGGCTCGCTAGGGGCGCTGCCGGTAATTCAGGCAGGGAGAACGGGCAGGGCCGTCCAGGCCACCGGTGACCTTCGAAGGCCCCCCGCACCAAAACGCTTGGGCCATGCTCCTGCTCACCAGCACCCTTACCTTGGCCCATCCCTCCACTCGCCGCACAGCTGGCGGATTGGTCCTGCGGGTCTTCTGGGGGCTAACCTTAACCTTAGGTCAGCCCCCTAGTGGCCCGTCCCAAGGGGCCTGGCGCCGCAACAACGGGGATTGGGGATCCCTAAGCCCCAGCACCGGACTCACCCTGCCGCCCCACTGCGACCCGGCCCGCTAGTGTGCCGCAGGTCATTTAGGGCGGGAGAACGTGCAGGGCCCTGTGAGCCCCCGGCGATCTTCGAAGGCCCCCACGCCAAAACTCTTGGGCCCACACTCCCACTCAACAGCATCCTCATCTCGGCTTGCCCCTCTGCTCGCTACACAGCCAGCGGATAGGGCCTGCCAGCTTCCTGGGGGCTAATCCTAAACCTAGGTGGGCCCCCGATGGGCCCCTCCCAAGGAGCCTGGAGCTGCAAGGCCTGGGAGTGGGGACCCCCGAACCCCAGCGCCGGACTCACCCGGCCGCCCCACCACAACCAGGGGCGCTAGGGGCGCCGCCGGTTATTCAGGGCGGGAGAATGGGCAGGGCCCTCTGATCCCCCGCCGACTTTTGAAGGCCCCCCACGCCAAAACGCTTGGGCCCATGCTCCCGCTCCCCAGCGGCCCCACCTTGGAATGCCCCTCCTCTCGCCGCACAGCCAGTGGATTGGGCCTGCCGGCCGCCTGGGGCTAACCAGAAACCTAGGTAGGTCCTAGAGGGGCCCATCCCAAGGGTTCTGGAGCAGCAACACCTGGGATTGGGGACCCCCAAGCTCCAGCACCCGGACACACCCGGCAGCCCTGCCAACACCCGGGGTTCTAGGGGCGCCGCCGATTATTCATGGCGGTAGAACGGGCAGGGCCCTCCGAGACTTCGACGACCTTTGAAGGCCCGCTTCGCAAAATGCTTGGAGCCATGCTCCCGCTCACCAGCGGCCTCACCTCGGCCCACCCCACCGTATGGCACACAGCCTGCGGATCGGGCCTGCCGGCCTCCTGGGACTAACCCTAAACCCAGGTCCCCCCTGAGGGGCCCCTCTCAAGGGGCCTGGCGCCACAACACCAGGGATTGAGGACACCCGAGCCCCTGCGCCGGACTCACCCTGCCTTCCCGCCACCACCCGGGCTGCTAGGGGCGCCGCAATCATTCAGGGCGGGAGAACGGGCAGGGGCTTCCAAGCCCCCAGCGACATTCGAAGGCCCCCCACGCCAAAACGCTTGGGCCCTCGCTCTCGCTCTCAAGTGCTCTCACCTGGGCCCACCCTTCTGCTCACCGCACAGCTGGGTGATCGGGGCTGCCGGCCTCCTGGGGGCTAATCCTAACCCTAGGTAGGCCCCCGACGGGCCCCTGCCAAGGGGCCTGGCGCCACAACGCCATGGATTGGGGACCCCCGCGCCCCAGCGCTGGACTCACCCTGCCACCCCGCCCCCCCCCTGACTGCTAGGGGTGCCGCTGGTCATTCAGGGCAGGAGAACAGATAGGGCCCTCCGAATCCCCAATGACATTCGAAGGCCCCCCGTGCCAAAGCGCGTGGGTCAACGTTCTTGCTTTCAAGCGCCCTCACCTGGGTCCACCCCTCTGCTCGCCTCACAGCCGGCGGATCGGGCCTGCTGGCCTCCTGGGGTCTAACAATAACCCTTGGTCGGCCCGCAAGGGGCCCATCCAAAGGGGCCTGGTGCCGCAAGGCCGGGGTTTGGGCACCCCTGAGCCCCAGCACCAGACTCACCCTGCCACCCTTCTGCAACCCGGACCGCTAGGTGTGCCATCGGGCATTCAGCGTGGTTTAACGGGAAGGGTGCTCTGGGCCCCCGGCGACATTCGAATGTTCCCCACGCCAAAACGCTTCAACCCACACTCCCGCTTACCCGCGCCCTCACCTTGACCCGCCCCTCTGCTCACCACACAGCCAGCAGATTGGGTCTGCCGGCCTCCTGTGGGCTAACAGTAACACTTGGTCGGCCCCCTAGAGCCCTTCCGAAGGGGCCTGGCTCCCCAACGCCGAGGATTGGGGACCCCCAAGCCCCAGTGCCCAACTCACCCTACCGCCCCTCCTCTACCCGGGCCGCTAGGGGAGCCACTGATCATTCAGTGCAGAAGAACGTACAGGGCCCTCCAAGCCCCCGGCGACTTTCAAAGGACCCCTGCGCCAAAACGCCTGGGCCCACGCTCCAGCTCGCCAGCGGCCTCACCTCCGCCCGCCTATCCGCTCACCGCAGAGCAGGCAGATCGGGCTGACGGCCTCCTGGGGGCTAAATCTAACCATAGGTCGGCCCCCTAGGGGCCCCTAGCAAGGAGCCTAGAGCCGCAACACCGGGGATTGGGGAACCCTGAGCTCCAGCACTGGACACACCCGGCTGCCCCGCTGCCACCTGGGCCGCTAGGGGTGCCGCCGGTCATTCAGAGCGGGAGAAAGGGCAAAGCCCTCCGACCCCCCGGCGACCTTCGAAGGCAACCTGGGACAAAACGCTTGGGATCATGCCACCACTTGCAAATGCCCTCACCTCGGCCCACCCCTCCACTCACCGCACAGCTGTCGGATCGGGCCTGCCGGCCTCCTGGGGGCTAACCCTAACCATAGGTCGGCCCCCGAGGGGCCCCTAGCAAGGGGCCTGGAGCTGCAACACCGGGGATTGGGGAACCCTGAGCCCCAGCGCCGGACTCACCCGGATGCCCCGCCACCACCCGGGCCGCTAGGGGCACCTCCGGTCATTCAGGTCGGGAGAACAGGCAAGGCCCTCCGGGCCATCGATGACCTTCGAAGGCCCCCTTTGACAAAACGCTTGGGCCCATGCTCCCGCTCTCCAGCACCCTCCCCTCGGTCCGCCCCACCGCACATCGCACAGCCGGGGGATAGGGCCTGCAGGCGTCCTGTGGGTTAACCCTAACCCTAGGTCAGCCCCCAAGGAGCCCCTCCCAAAGGGCCTGATGCAGCAACGCATCATATTGGGGACCCCCAGCCCCAGCACCGGACTCACCCCGCTGCCCAGCTGACACCCGGGCAGCTTGGGGCACCGCCGGTCATTCAGGATGGGAGAAAGGGCAGGGCCCTCCGAGCCCCCAGCGACATTCGAAGGCCCCCCACACCAAAACGCCTGGGACCATGCTCCCGCTTGCCAGCGACCTCACCTCGGCCCACCCCTCCGTTCGCTGCACAGCTGGGGGATTGGGCCTGCCAGCCTCCTTGGGGCTAACCCTATCCCTAGGTCGGCCCCTGATGGGCCCCTCCCAAGGCGCCTGGGGCTGCAACGCCGGGGATTGGGGACCCCCGAACCGCAGCGGTGGACTCACCCTGCCACCCTGTCACCCCCCGGGCCGCTAGGGGCGCCTCAGGTCCTTCAGGGTGGGAGAACGGGTAGGGCCCTCCGAACCCCCGATGACATTCGAAGGCCACCCGCACCAAAACGCTTGGGCCCAGGCTCTCGCTCTCAAGTGTCCTCATTGGGCCCACCCCTCCGCTCGCCGCACAGCTTGGGGATCGGGCCTGCTGGCCTCCTGGGGGCTAACAATAATCCTTGGTCGGCCCCCGAGGGGCCCCTCCCAAGGGGCCTGGTGCTGCAACGCCGGGGATTGGGGACCCCCGAGCCCCAGCACCGGACTCACCATGCCGCCGCTCTGCAACCCGGGCCGCTAGGTGCGCCGTCGGGCATTCAGCGCGGTACAATGGGAAGGGTGCTCTGAGCCTCCGGCGACTTCGAATGCCCCCCACGTCAAAACGCTTGGGCCCACGCCCCCTCTCGACAGCGCCCTCACCTCGGCCTGCCCCTCTGCTCACCACGTAGCTGGCAGATCGGGTCTGCCGGCCTGCTGGGGGCTAACAGTAATGCTTGGCAGGCCCCCTAGAGCCCTTCTGAAGGGACCTGGAGCCCCAATGTGGGGATTGGGGGCCTCCGGGCCCCAGTGCCCGACTCACCCTACTGCACCTCCTCCACACGGGCTGCTAGGTTAGCCGCCAGTCATTCAGGGTGGGAGAACATGCAGGGCCCTCCGATCCCCCGGCGACCTTAGAAGGACCCCTGCGCCAAAACGCCTGGGCCTACACTCCCGCTCACCAGCGACCTCACCTTCGCCCGCCCCTCCGCTCACCGCACAGCCAGCGGATCGGGCCTGCCGGCCTCCTTGGGGCCTACCATAACCCTAGCTCGGCCCCTGAGGGGCCCCTCCCAAGGGGCCTGGCGACGCAACGCCGTGGATTGGGGACCCCCGAGCCCCTGTGCTGGACTCAACCTGCCACCCCGCCACCACCCGGGATGCAACAGGTGCTGCTGGTCATTCAGGGCGGGAGAACGGGCAGGGGCTTCAGAGCCCCCGGCGACATTCGAATGCCCCCCGCACCAAAACGCTTGGGGTCACGCTCCTGTTGGTCAGTGCCCTCTTCTCAGGCTGCCCTTCCACTCGCCGAAAGCTAGCGGATCGGGCCGGCCTGCTTCCTGGGGGCTAACCCTAACCCTAGGTCGGACCCTGAGGGGCCCCTTCCAAAGGCCTGGCGCCACAACGCCGGGGATTGGGGACCCCCGAGCTCTAGTGCCGGACTCACTCTACCGCCCCTCCCCTACCGGCCCCTAGGAGCGCCACCAGTCATTCAGGGCGGGAGAACGGGTAGGGCGCTCTGGGCCCCCGGCGACTTTTGAATGCCCCCAGCGCCAAAACGCTTAGGCCCACGCTCCCGCTCACCAGTGCCATCACCTCTGCATGCCACTTCGCTCGCCGCACACCCGGCCGATCAGGCCTGCCGGCCTCCTGGGGGCTAACCCTAACCCAAGCTCGGCACCCAAGGGGCCCCTCCAAGAGGCCTGGCGCCGCAACGCCAAGGAATGGGGACCCCCGAGCCCCATTGCCAGTCTCATCCTGCCGCTGCGCCACCACCCAGGCTGCTAGGGGTGCCGCTGGTCATTCAGGGAGCGAGAATGGGCATGGCCTCCAAGCCCCTGGCGACCTTCGAAGGCCCCCCACGGCAAAACGCTTGGGCCCACGCTCCTGCTCGCCAGGGCCCTCACCTCTGTCTGCCCCTCCGCTCACCGCACAGCCGGCGGAACGGGCCTGCTGGCGTCCTGGGGGTTAACCCTAACCCTAGGTCGGCACCCAAAGGGCCCCTCCCAAAGGGCCTGGCGCAGCAACCCCAGGGATTGGGGACCCCCAAGCCCCAAGGCCGGACTCAACCTGCCGACCTGCCGCCACCCGGGCAGCTAGGGGAGCCACCGGTCATTCAGGGCGGGAGAACGGGAAGGGCCCTCCGAACCCACGATGACTTTCGAAGGCCCCCCGCGCCAAAACGCTTGGGCCCACACTCCCGCTCGACAGCGCCCTCACCTCGGCCTGCCCCTCTGATCACTACACAGCCGGTGGATCCGGCCTGCCAGCTTCCTGGGGGCTAACCCTAAACCTAGGTTGGCCCCTGATGGGCCCCTCCCAAGGAGCCTGGAGCTGCAAGGCCTGGGATTGGGGACCCCTGAGCCCCAGCGCTGGACTCATACGGCCGCCACACTGCAACCCGGGGCTCTAGGGGCACCGCCGGTTATTCAGGGCGGGAGAATGAGCAGGGCCCTCCAAGCCCCCGCCGACTTTTGAAGGCCCCCCACACCAAAACGCTTGGGCCCACGCTCCCGCTCCCCAGAACCCCCACCTCGGCCCACCCCTCTGCTCGCCGCACAGCCGGCGGATCGGGCCTGCCGGCCGCCTGGAGCTAACCATAACCCTAGGTCGGTCCCCGAGGGACCACTCCCAAGTGCCTGGCGTTGCCACGCTGGGGATTGGGGACCCCCGAGCACCAGCGCTGAACTCACCCTGCCGCCCCGCCGTGACCTGGCCCGCTAGGGACACCGTCCTCATTCAGGGCGGGAGATCAGGCAGGGCCTTCCGAGCCCCCGTCGACCTTCCATGGCCCCCCGCGCCATAACACTTGGGCCCAAGCTCACATTCACCAACGCCCTCAACTCGGCCCGTCCCTCCGCTCACCACAGGCGGGCGGATTGGGCCTTCCGGACTCCTGGGGACTAACCCTAACCCTAGGTCTGCTCACAAGGGGCCCCTCCCAAGGGGCCTGGCACCGCGACGCTGATGACTGGGGACCCTCGAGCCTCAGCGCAGGACTTACCCTGCCACCCCACCGCCACCTGGGCAGCTAGAGGCGCCGCCGGTCATTTAGGGCGGGAGAACGGACAGGGTCCTCCGAGCCCCGGAGACCTTCGAAGCCCCCCCATGCCAAAACGCTTGGGCATATGCTCCTGTTCACCGGCACCCTCACCTCAGCCCGCCCCTCTGCTCGCCCCACAGTGGTGTATCGGTCCTGCCGGCCTCCTGGGGGCTGACCCTACACTAGGTCGGCCCCTGGGGGGCCACTCCCAAGGGGACTGGAGCAGCAACGCCTGGGATTGGGGATGCCCTAGCTACAGCGATGGACTCACCCTGCCACCCCGCCGACACCGGACCCGCTGGGGCATCGCAGGTCATTCAGGGTGGGAGAACGGGCAGGGCTCTCAAGAACCCAGCGACTTTCGAAGGCCATCCGCGCCAAAACGCTGGGGCCCATGCTCCCACTCACCTGGGCCCTCACCTCAGTCCACCCTCCGCTTCTCCAACAGCCGGTGAATCGGGCCTGCAGGCCTCCTAGGGGCTAAACCTAACCCTAGGTCGGCCCCAAGGGGCCCATCCTAGGGGCCTGGCGCCCCAGTGCCTGGGATTGGGGATTCCCGAGCCACAGCGCCAGACTCACCATGCCTCCCCGCCACGACCCAGGCCGCTAAGGGTGCCGCCAGTCATTCAGGGCGGGAGAAAGGGCAGGATCCTCAGACCCCTGGCGACCTTCGAAGGACCCCCATGCCAAAATGTTGGGTACCACGCTTCCACTCGCCAGCACCCTCACCTCGGCCCACACCTCCGCTCGCCCCACAGCCATCTTATCGGGCCTGCCGGCCTCCTGGGGGCTAACCCTAACCCTAGTTCAGCCCCCAAGGGGCCCCTCCCAAAGGGACTGCTGCCGAACACCAGGGATTGGGGACCCCCGAGTCGCAACACTAGACTCACCCTTCCGCCCCGCCCACACGCAGGCCGCTAGGGCACCGCAGATCATTCAGGGCAGGAGAACGGGCAGGGCCCTCCTTGCCCTGGTGAACTTTGAAGACCCCAGTACCAAAATGCTGGGGCCCACTCTCCCGCTCACCAGCGCCCTGATCTTCACTGCACCTCCATTCGCTCCAGATGGCGGATTGTGCATGCCGGCCTCCAGGAGCTAACCTTTACCCTAGGTTGGCCCCCAAGGGGCTCCTCCAAAGGGGCCTGGGGCTGAAACGCTGGGGATTGGGGACCCCCGAGCCCCAGCGCCGTAATCACCATGCCGCCCTGCCGCCACCCGAGCCGCTAGGGGCGCAGCTGGCCATTCAGGGCGGGAGAACCGGCAGGGCCCTCCAATCCCCCGGCGAACTTCCAAGGCACCCGTGCCAAAATGTTTGGGCCCACGCTCCAGCTCGCCGGCGCCTTCACCTCGGCCTGGCCCTCTGCTACCGCACAGCTGGCGGAATGGTCCTGCTGTACTATTGGGGTCTAACCCTAACCCTAAACCCTAACCCATAACCTTAAACCCTAAACCTTAACCCCTAACCCTACCCTAACCCTAACCCCTAACACTTACCCTAACCCTAACCCTACCCTAAACCTAACCCTAAACCCTAATCCTTAAACCCTAAACCCTAAACTTAACCCTAAACCCTAAACCCTAAACCCTAACCCTAATCCCAAAACCCTAAACACTAAACCGTAACCTTAACCACTAACCCCAAACCCCAAACCCTAACCCTAAACCCTAACCCTACCCTGACCCCTACCATACCCGTAACCCTACCCCTAACCCTACCCCTTCAGCTAACCCTACCCCTAACCCATAACCTAACCCTAAACCTAACCCTAACCCTTACCCTAACCCATACTCTAACCCTAACTCTAACCCATACCCTAACACTAACCCTAACATGTACCCTAACCCTAACCGTAACCCTAACACGTACTCTAACCCATACCCTAACCCGTACGCTACCCTAACCCTAAACGGTACCCTAACCCATAACTTAAACCGTACCCTAAACCTAACCGTAGCCCTAACACGTACCCTGCCCGTACCCTAACCTTAACCCTAAACCCTAAATCCTGACCCTAACCCATACCCTAACTCGTACGATAACCTGTACCCTAACCCTACCCGTACCCTAACCTGAACCCGTAGCCTAACCTTAACCCTAAACCCTAAACCGTAACCCATACCCTAACCCTAACCAGTACCCTTACCTTAACCTTAACCCGTACCCTATCCCGTACCCTAACCCATACCCTAATCCGTACCCTATCTCTAACCCGGACCCTAACCCATACCCTAACCCATACCTAACCCTAACCTGTACCCTAACCTGTACCCTAACCCATACCCTAACCCTAAACCATACCCTATCCTTATCCCAAACCCATTCCCTAACCCGTACCCTAACCCTAACCCTAAACCGTAACCTAACCTGTACCATAACCCTAAAACTGTACCCTAACCCTAGCCCGTAACCTAAACCGTACTCTAATCCGTACGCCAACACTTACCCTAAACCGTACCCTAACCCGTACCCTAAACCATACCCTAATGCGTACCCTACCCGTACCCTAACCCTAATCCGTACCCTAAGCCTAACCCGTATTCCAACCCTAACCCTAACCCTAAACCCAAACCCTAAACCCTAACCCGTACCCTAACCCATAACCTCTAACCTGTAACCCCTAAACCCAACCCTAACCCGTACCCTCTCCTTACCCTAACCCTAACACCTACGCTCACCCATACCCTAACCGTAACCCATATCCTAACCTTAACCCGTACCCTAATCCGTACCCTAACCCCGGGGATTGGGTACACCTGAGCCCCACCACGGGACTCAGCCTGCCACCCCGCAGGAAACCATGCCCCTTGGGGCACCGCAGAGCATCCCGTGCAGGAGAACTGGTAGGGCCCCCCTGAGCCCCAAGCGATCCTCGGCGGCCCCTACACCCCAACCCTGAGGCCCACGCTCATCCTGCCCCACGCCTTCCCTTCAGCTTGCCACCGAGCTCGTAGCAGATCCAGCAGATCAGGCCTGCCAGGTTCCTGGGGCCTAGACCTGAACCTAGGTTGGCTGCGTAGGGCCCCTCCCCTGGGGCCCGGTGCCGCAGCCCCAGGGACTGGGGACACCTGAGGGCCACTGCAGGACAAAGCCTGCCAGCCCACAGGAAACCGGGCCCCTTGGGAGGCTGTAGAGCATTCAGGGCGGGAGAACCAGGAGGGCCCCCAGAGCCCCCGGCAAACTTCGGTGATCCCTAAACCCAACCTTGAAGCCCATGCTCACCCCACACCACACCCTCAATTCAGCCCATGGCGGAGCTCGCCACATAGTGGGCAGATCTGGCCTGCGGGGTTCCTGGACTCCAACCCTAACCCTAGTTCATCTGTGGAGGGGCCCCTCCCCAGGAGCCTGGAGCTGCAGCCCCAGGGATTCGGGACACCTGAGCCCCACAGCAGGACTCAGTCTGCCACCCTGCAGGAAACCATGTGCCTTGGGAGGCCATAGAGCATTCAGGGCGGGAGAACCAGGAGGGCACTCCTGAGCCACCAGGGAACTTCGGCAGCCTCCCGCACCCCAACCCTAAGGCCCACGCTCACCCTCCCCACACCCTCACCTCAGTCCGTGTAGCTCAACATACAGCCAGCAGATCGGGCCTGCGGGGCTCCTGGGGCCTAACCCTAACCCTAGGTCGGCCGCGGGTGTGGGGGCCTCCCCAGGAGACTTATACTGCAGCAATGGGGAATTGGGATACCTGTGCCCCACCGCAGGACTCAGCTTGCCACCCG
This sequence comes from Ursus arctos, assembly GCF_023065955.2. Taxonomy (NCBI): domain Eukaryota; kingdom Metazoa; phylum Chordata; class Mammalia; order Carnivora; family Ursidae; genus Ursus; species Ursus arctos. The sequence continues at coordinate 968,556 of NW_026622986.1, forward strand.
ACAGGAAACCATGCCCCTTGGGGCTCTACGGAGCCTAAAGGCACGAGAACTTGGGGAGGCCCCCGGAGCCCATCCCTATCCTTTGGCAGCCCCCCATGCCCCAACCCTGAGGCTCATGCTCACCCTCCCCCATGGCCTCCTCTCAGCCCTCCACGGAGCTCGCTGCACAGCCTGCAGATTGTCCCTGCCGGGCTCCTGGACCCTAACCCTTACCCTAGGTTGGCCACAGAGGGGCCCCTCCCCAGGGTCCTGGCACCCCACTCCGGGGTATTGGGGACATCCAAGCCCCACTGTAGGACTCAGCCTGCAGCCCACAGGCAACTGTACCATTTTGGGGCACAACAGAACATTCAGGGCAAGAGAATTGGGGCACCCCCTGAGAGTACCTGCTGATGAACTCCGAATTTTGTGGGCCTTTCCGGATGAAACCCTAAGGCTCACACTCACCCGCCCTTGTGCCCTCATCTCACTCGGCCTGGGAGTTCTCTGAGCACTGGGCAGTTCGGACCTGCTATCTCTTGAGGCCTAACCTAACCCTGGGTCTTCTGCTGAGGGTCCCATCCCCGTTTGCCTGCCTCCAAGGTACCAGGCATTGGGAACACCTCTGCATGACTAGAGGACTCAGCCTGCCCCACAGCAGGAAACTGTCCCTTTGGGGCTACCGCACGGATTCATAGCAGGAAAATCGGAAGGCCCCCCTCAGCCCATCCCAAGGAACCCCCACTTTCAGAGATCTACCCAGATCCAATTAGTAGATTCACACGGACCTTTAAACTTGCTCTCCACGGAGATCTTTTGAAATTCTCCACACTTCCAACTGATGGCATCATCCAGCTTCAGTGCCTTACCCAGCTTTAGGTCTTGAGATGGATTAAAATGGGAAGTCATTTCACTGATGACGACGCACTGGTGACCAAAAGATACATGCGTAAATGCTTCATATCACTTGGCTTCAGGGAAATGCAAATCTAAACCCCTATAGATGCCATATCACACGAGGCCGAATACCTAAAAATAAGAAGACATGAAACTATACATGTTGGAGAGGATGTGGAGAAACGGGAACCCTCTTACACCCCTGTGCGAATGCAGTCCGGTACAGCCACTCTTGAAAATCGTACAGAGTTTCCTCAAGAAGTTATAAATAAAGCTACTCTATGTCCCAGCAATTGCACTACTGGGTATTTACCCCAAAGAGACAGAGGTAGGGAGGACAGGGCACATGCACCCCAGTGTTCATAGCAGCAATATCCATAATAGACAAACTGTGGAAAGAGTACAGATGACCATGGACAGATGAATGGATAAAGAAGATGTGGATCATATATATAATGGAATATTACTCAGCCATCAGAAAGGATGAACACTTACCATCACACCGACCTGGGTGGAGCTGGAGGGTATTATGGTGAGTGGAATAAGCCAATGAAAGAAAGACATGATCATATGCTTTCACTCCTATGTGGAATATCAGAAAAAGGGAAGAAGACCATAGGGGAAGGGAGGGAAAATAGAATGGGAAGTCATCAGAGAGGGCGAAAACCCATGATGATCTCTTAACTATTGCAAGAAACTGATGATTGTTGGAGGAGAAGTTGGGGGGGGGGGTAACTGGGTGAGTGGCATTAAGGAGGCCACACGATACAATGAGCACTGGGTGTTACACACGATTGAAAATTTATTGAAGACTACATCTGAAACTAATGATGTACTGTAAGTTGGTTAATTGAATTTAAATTAAAGAATAAAAGACCTCGAATGAACAATCCTAAACATTTGTATGGAACCACTAAAGATACTGAACAGCCAGTGCAATGTGGAAAAGAAAAACAAAGCTGGAGGACTCACAATTTCAGATTTCAGGTTATACTACAAAGCTGCAGTCATCCTAATAAGACAGTACGGCACAAACATAGACACAGTGACCAAAGGAACAGGATACAAGTTCAGACAGAAACCCACAATTATGTGGTCCATGAATCTTCCACAAAGCAAGCAACGATATCAAAAGGGAAAAGGACAGTCTCTACAACAAATGGTGTTGGGAAAACTAGACAGCTACGTAAAAAAGAATGAAATTAGACTGCTTTCTTACACAATAAAGACAAACACAAAACAGTTTCAAGACCTCAACATGAGACCTGAATCCATAAAAATCCTACATTAGGGAAGACAGTAACTTCTTGACATGGACCATACCAACGTTTTTCTAGACTGTGTCCTGAGGCAAAGGAAATGAAAGCAAAAATAAACTATTGCAAATACAGCAAAATAAAAAGTTTCCACACGGCAGAAGAAAAATAAAAACGTAAAAATAATAAGACAACCTACTCAAAGGGAGAAGATATTTGCAATGATCATATGCAATAAAGGGATAGTGTCCAAAACATAAAGAACTGATACTACTTGACCCCAAATAAACAAATAATCCAGTTAAAAAATAGGCAGAAGACATGGACAGACATTTCACCAAAGAAGAAATACAAATGGCCAACAGTCCCGTGAAAAGATGTCACCATCACCCATCATCAGGAAAATGTAAATCCAAAGGACAATGAGGTAATACCTCAAACCTGTCAGAATGGCTAACATCAAAAGCACAACAAAGAGCAGGTGTTGGGAGGATGTGGATAAAGGGGAATCCTCACGAACTGTGGGTGGGAACGCAAACTGTGGTGGCCACCGTGGAAAACAGTATGAAGGTTCCTCAAAAAATTAAATATAGAACTACCCTACGATCCAACAATCACTCTACTGGTATTTCCCCAAAGACTCAGAAAACAGTAACTTAAAAGGATACGTGCACCCCTATGTTTCTTGCACCATTATTTACAATATCACAATATGGAAGCAAACCAAGTGTCTGTAGAAAAATTGACAAATGAGAGGATAGATGTGTGTATTCACACACACATGCACACACACACACACACACACACACACTCACAAGATGGAGTATTACTCGGCTTGAAAAAGAATGAAACCTTCCCATTTGCAGCCACATGGATGGAGCTAGAGAGTATTATCTTAACTGAAATAAGTCAGTCAGAGAAATACAAATTCCATACGATGTCACTCTAATGGGGAATTTAAGAAACAAACAAAAATAAATCAATAAAATAGAAAAAGGAGACACACCAAAATACAAACTCTTAAAAAGAGAGAACAAACAGATGGTTACCAGAGAGGAGGTGGATAGAGGGATGAGTGAAATAGATGAAGTGGATTAAGAGGACACTTTTCTTGATGACCACTGAGTAATTTATAGAATTACTGAATCACTCTATTGTACACCTGAAACGAATGTAACACTGTATGTTAGCTCTACTGGAATTAAAATAAATTTTTAAAAAGATTTTTCTTTCAGGAACCTCTTTGAAAAAGCTTTTCCTGTGCAACGTGCATAAGCCCTACTTGGGAGGATTCACTCTACAATAATTATTCACCTATGCCTCGAATTTAGATTTCACTGAGTTCTTACTGTGGATCCCAGCCCACGGGAGCCATGGTCCTTTTCTGTCCAGGCTCAGCACCTATGCATTCAAGATTGGAAGTAGAGACACATGTCACTTCACAGTCCAGAAAGCTATTATTATTTCTGTTTCAGTGTGAGAGAGTCACAGATTTTGGGACAGGTTTCAGAGCAGGTTTATTATGGATCCTGGGTCTCTACTTCAATGTTCATTGCCTGGATCCATTTGGCTAATAGTTTCCCTGTGGATGGGCTTACTTCCAAGCACATACATGGAAGATGCAAAGGTGGGTGGGCTTGGTGCGGGACAGGAAGAAGACCAAAAGCAGACAAGGGTCCAACCCCTCCCCTGATCCAGGAACTGCTACAGGAGAGGGTACGGGAGGTAGAATCCATGCGAAACTCCAAGGTCACCAGCTGAACACAGGAGGCACAGGTCAAGGGATCTGGAGATGCAGGGGCTGAAGGCTGCTCTGAGCTACCTCTGGGAGGAAGGGAGGGAAGGAATGAGAAGGAGACACTGCCTGCCCGTGGCCCATGCCAGCTGCCCACCACTCCGACACGCATCAGTCTACACAGCTGACACAGCTTGGGCTCAGGATGGGCTGGCTCGGGTTCCTCAATCCTCAGTGGGACAGCTGGCCCCAGGGCTCAGAGACATACTGAGGAAGATGAGAGGGAATGCTGTCCCGCTCAGGTCATCCCCTCCTTGAGCAGACAGGCCTTCAGAACTGCTAATAAAAACCCACTAACAGGGTTGAAAGACATGCCATGGATGAACTAAGGCATAGAGATCTGTAAAATAACATTCATTTTTAAGTTCAGAGCTGTCAGCTCAGGAAGTGGGGAGAGCTTCCCTGAAGAAGACTGAGGGGAGGGCAGGCCATGCTGAAAAGGGAGACATGGATCTCCTGATTGGGGACCTGCAGCCCCCTTCCGGGGCAGGGCATTATCTTCGCATCACATGAGATCCATGTAGTGTTCCATAAGTGCCAGATTTTTGTCTCGAGAAGGCTACCCTGGTATCGGACTGCAGGGCACCAGGGAAGAGGGCCAGATGGAGGACGGACAATACCCCGGAGGCCATGGGGCAAGAGCAGAGGCACATGACCTTTAAGATGATGATGAAAAGCAGGAGGTGGCAGCATATAGCTGGCCCGAAAGTGCCATGGGAGCAGTGCCCACAGCTACACTGACTGGGTGCCTTTTGTGCCAGGTGTGGCTGACTTCAGTGGGCTCCAGACTAGTCCTGACCACAAGTCTAGGAAGTGTGCACCACCCCCAGCCTCCTCTCCCCTTGCAGCTGCTAGGAATCACGGTCACAGATCCTGGTCAGCTTTCATGGAATCCAAGCAGTGGCCCCCCCGCACGCTGCACCTCTGGTGGTGGTCCAGTGCGACCCTCGTGCCTGGCCAGACACTGATGTCTACCTGTCTCCACACAAATCCACAGACAGGAGGGTGTCCCTGAATTCCACAGCACCTGATGAGACAGATCCACAGAACCCAACACCCAGTGGGTCACTCGGGACTTCACCTATGGTCAGGGAGCTCCCCGTACCCTATTTCTGTCACTTCCCACAGAAAGCCTGGTTCTGATCCCCCACAATACCATACATCCTGGTTGCTGACCTGGGGTCATGCCATGAACCCACATGGCACCTTTCTTTAAGAGAAGGCTATGCCTACACCTCCTAGAAAATATTTCTAATGAAGTACAAGTCCATCAGGATGACACTGTGAATGGTAGCACACACCCTGCATGGTAGTAGTCAGTAATTCCAACAAGGGTTAACCCCATCCCCCGACTCACAAAACCTTCCTCCATCCCCACAGAACTCATGGTCTGCCCTCAGAAAACCCTCCAGGAAACAAACCTTTTATCTGAATGTTCTCTTCACCTTCTGCTTCAAATCTTGTCCAACCACAATGATATGAAACTAGAAATCAGTCTTAAGAAAAAAATAGGACAGTCAAAAATAGGTGGAGATTGGGGGGCCTGAGTGGCTCAGTCTTAAGGATCTGCCTTCAGCTCAGATCGTGATCCCAGGTTCCTGGAATCTAGCCCCGAATCAGGCTCCTTGCTCAGTGGGAAGCCCGCTTCTCCCTCTCCCACCCCCCTGCTTGCGTTCCCTCTCTCGCTGTCTCACTCTCTGTCAGATACTTAAATAATCTTAAAAAATATGTGGAGATTTAACAACATGCTACTGAACAACCAACAGTCAAAGCAGAAATAAAAAAAAAATTTTGGAAGTTCCTTGACACTGATGAAAAAGTCAACCTACAAAAACTTATGGGATGCAGCAAAAGTGGCTCTATGGGGACGTTCATAGAAATTCAAGTCTTCATCAATCCATGAGAATGCTCTCCAATAAATAACCTGATTTCTGTGGTATAGAAGTAGAAAATAAAACAAAAAACAAAGCACCAAATTAGTAGAAATAAGGAAATAACAAAAAGGAATACATAAATAAATCCAAGGGAGACTAAAAAGACAAAAAAAAAAAAAACAATAAAAATGAGAGTTGCCTTTTTTGGAAAGATAAACAAAACTGACAAACTTAGCTAGACTCACCAAGAAAGACAGAGGACTCCAATACAATCAGGAAAGGAAGATAATGGATTCCTGTCTCATATCAAAATCAAAAGAACTCTTCAACCTTGGACACGACAACTTGCAAGCCACGTCTCTAAAGGCAAAGGAAATAAAAGCAAAAATGAACTATTGGCACTTCATCAAGATAAGAAGCTTCTGCTCGGCAAAGCAAATGATCAACAAAACAAAAAGGCAACCTATGGAATCGAAGAAGATATCTGCAAATGATATTACAGATAAAGGGCTGGTATCCAAGATCTATAAAGAACTCCTCTAACTCGACACCCAAAAAATGGGCAGAAGACACAAAGACGGAGCGCCTGGGTGGCACAGCAGTTAAGCATCTGCCTTCGGCTCAGGGAGTGATCCCAGCATTATGGGATCGAGCCCCACATCAGGCTCCTCCACTATGAGCCTGCTTCTTCCTCTCCCACTCCCCCTGATTGTATTCCCTCTCTTGCTGCCTGTCTCCATCTCTGTGGAATAAATAAATAAAATCTTGAGAAGAAAATTAACAAGACAGGAATCTAAAAAAAGTCAGAGAGGATGTGGAGAAAGGGGAACCCTCTTACACTACTCGGGAGAATTCAAGCTGATACAGCCACTTTTGAAAACAATATGGATGTTCCTCAAGACGTTATACACAGAGCTATCCTACGACCCACCTATTGCACTACTTGGTATTTACCCCATCGACACAGAGTAATGAAAAGAAGGGGCACCAATGTTCATAGCAGTAATGTCCATAATAGCCACACTGTGGAAGGAGCCAAGATGTCCTTCAGCAGATGAATGGACAAAGAAGATGTGGTTCATCTATACAATGGAATATTACTCAGTCATCAGAAAGGATGAATACCCACCATTTGCACCAACGTGGATGGACAGGAGGGGATTATGCTAAGTGAAATTAAGTCAAGCAGAGAAAGACAATTATCATATGGTTTCACTCCTATGTGGAATGGAAGGAATAGCATGGAGAACATTAGGAGAAGGAAGGGAAAAGTGAAGGGGGGAATGAGAGGGGGAGATGAACCATGGGAGACTATTGACACTGGGAAACAAACTGAAGATTGCAGAGAGGGAGGGGTAGGGGAATGAGTTATCCTGGTGATGGGTATTAAGGAGGGCACGTGTCATAATGAGCACTAGGTGTTATATGCAAACAATGAATCATGGAACACTACATCAAAAACAAATGAAGTACTGTAGGGTGACTAACATCATTTTAAAAAAAGAGAAAGATATGAAATCCATACAGGAAAACTGTCACAATTTGCAAATGACATGAAATCCCGAAAGATTCCACAAAAAAAATGTTAGAATAAACAAATTCAAGAAAGCTGAAGGATATAAAGTCAATATACAGAGACCTGTTGTCTTTATTTTTTTGCAGAATTTATTTATTTATTTCACAGGAAGAGAAAAAGCACAAGCAGGGGAGTGTCAGAAAGAGGGAGAAGCAGACCCTCGCTAAGTGGGGAGCCCAACACCGGGCTCGATCCCAGAACTCTGGGATCATGACCTGAGCTGAAGGCAGACGCTTCACCTATGGGGCCACCCAGATGACCCAACTTCTTGCATTTCTGTATACTGATGACACACTTTCGCAAAGAGAAATTAAAAAAGCAATGCCATTTACAATTGCATGAAAAAAAATCTAGGAATAAAAGTAACCAAGAATGAGAAAGACATAGTACACTCAACACATGGCAGAAAAGAAATGAAAAACATGTGTGTTGAGGGGGGCAGAATGTATGGGTCAAAGATTTGGAAGGCAACACAAACAAATGGAAGCATACGACATGCTCCTTAACTGGAAGAGTTAATTATGTGAAAATGTCCATCGTACCCAAAGCAATCGACAGATGTGATGAAATCCCTATCTGAATTCCAGAGGCATTATTCGAGGAAATAGAAAACAGTCCTCAAACTTGTATGGAATCACAAAAGACCCCAAATACCCAAAGAAACCTGGACAAAGAAAGGTGCAGTCAACACACACCTGGATTTCAAGCTAGATTACAAAGCTGTTGTCATCAAAACAGGATGGTACTGGCATAAACACAGACACCAGGTCAGTGGAACAGAACAGAAAGCTCAGAAACTTACCCACACGTAGATGATCCTAACTTATGACACAGCAGCAGAAGATATGCCATGAGGGAAGGACTGTCTCTTCAGTGAGCGGTACAGGCAAACTGGACACTAAATGCAGAAGAATATAACTGGGTCACTTTCTTACACCACACACAAAATTTTTAATGGATGAATGATGTGAACATAAGACCTGAATCCATAAACCTCCAAGAAGACACAGGTACTAAGTCTCTCGACATTGGTTTTGGCAAAGAGTCTTCAGACCGGACACCAAATGCAAAGGCAACAAAAGCAAAAATAAACAAGTGGAACAACATCAAACTGAAATCTTCCACACGGCAAAAGAAACCAGCAAAAACTTAAAAGGCCACTGACCGAATAAGAAAAAAATATCTGCGAATCATATGTGTTAGAAGACGTTAATATCCAAAATACACACAACACTCATACAAATAAAAAAAACTGTATAAAAAAATGGGGGGGGCGCCTGAATGGCGCAGTCGTTAAGCGTCTGCCTTCAGCTCAGGGCGTGATCCCAGTTTTGGGATCGAGCCCCACATCAGGCTCCTCCGCTGGGAGCCTGCTTCTTCCTCTCCCACTCCCCCTGCTTGTGTTCCCTCTCTCGCTGGCTGTCTCTATCTCTGTCAAATGAATAAATAAAAAAAATCTTTAAAAAAATGGGGGGAATATGTGAATAGAAACTATCCAAAGATGGCACACAGGTGTCAACAGCCAGAAAAAGTTGTTCGACATCACTAATCATCGTCAGGGAAACATCAGTCAAACCCACAATCGGCTATCCCCTCACAACTGTTGGAACAGCAATTGTCCCAGAGACAGACACCACGTGGGGTCAAGGGTGTGCAGACGAGGAGACACTGTGCACTGTTGGTGGGAATGGAAATTGGTGCAGCCACTGTGACAAACGGTACAGAGGTTCCTGAAAAAATAAAGACAACTACCACATGACCCAGTAATGACTCTACTGAGTATTGATTTGGAGAACACAAAAATACTGCCTCAAAAAGACAGATGCACTCCCACGTTCACTACAGCATTATTCACAAGAACCAGGCATGGAAACACAGACCTTGGGGGCCTTATTCCAAGTAACTCAGACACAGAAAGACCAATACCAGATGCTCTCATGTAAATTCCACGTGGAATAAACAAATACTGAACGCATAGATACTGAGAGCAGGTTGGTAGGTGCCAGATTCGGGGATGGGGTGGTAGAAACGGGTGAAGGTGTTCAAACTCTCAATGTTTGAGTGAGAAAATCCGACAATCATGAAATGTTCTGTCCAGCATGGAGACTAAAACTAATCCCGCAGCATGGGGTATAGGTTTCCCTGCTCTTTGAAACTACAGGGCTTCTGAGAAACCTTTCACAGCAGAAATGGTGTAAAGAAGGAATGGCCGTTAATTTACACAGAACAATTAGACAGTGTCCTCAGACTCCAAAATTCCTTCTCTTTGGCTTTTCTTAGGCCTCAGGACACAAGTTTCTAACGGAGGCCCAGCATAAATGAAGATGAAGCACAGCAGATGATCACAGACACCATTCAAAGTGCTGGTGGCTGGATGCGGAGAGTGGTTCCCAGCGGAAGGAGCTGGTTGGGGTGCACGCCGCCTCTGTCGTGCTTCTCCCCAAAACAGATGCTGAATGTGATTCTCACTGTTCACCTTTTTTCATAAGAGGAAAATTCTCTTCAGGTCTCTTCCTCTTACTGAAGATGGGTAATAACGTAGTTCTTTCAAGAAAGCCCAGTGTCTTACTGTGAACGTTGAAAAAGTGGGGGATACTTGTATTTAAGCATTGCTGAGGGAGGAGATGTGAAAGGTTCTCCCAGACACAAACCTCAGCAGATCCACCAGGAAAGGCACCTTCCTCAGCATGCGGAACACGGACTACCTCCTACAACCCGAGAAACCCTCTCCTTCCCCTCGATCAGGACAACCCACTACAGCTGGGAGTTACCCCAATTCCTCCGTTCCCCTGCTCCTAATAGCTAACCCATCAGCAAATCCTGTGAGCTCCATCTTCAAAATGGACCCAGAATAGGTCTAACCACACCATCCAAGACCACCTGTCTGGTCCACAGTGCCTGAGTTCCTGGAAAAGCTTCGTCATTGACCTGCCTTGCCATCTTCAACTCTCTGTCATCTGTTCTCAACACTGTAGCCAGGATGGCCCAGTGAAAAGGGTCTCATGGGGTTATAGCCCTGGAATGGCTTTCTGTCACCCTCTGTCACCTCTCTGAGGTCATGTCCTAAGCTGTCTCCTGTGGCCACAGGACCTTCTTGCTGCTCCTGGACATACCTGGAATTCTCCTGCCCCAGAGCCTTTGCACATGCTTTCCCTTCTATTCAGAATGCTCTTCATGTGTTCTCCCTCACCTTCTGAGAAGTCTGAATTGGAGTGACAGGGACAGAAGATGAGGCTGTGTGTGTTGGGTGAGGCTGGTGGCCCAGAAGAATGTTCTCTGCCAGCTCTCTGCCTGTGCCTCACTTGTCCTCAGCCAGGAATTTGCACACAGCCCTCACCTGTCACAACTCTCATCCAGGAGACCCACAGGCACCCCTGGAGCCCACCCGGCCCACACCCTGCTGCAGAATGCATTCAGCTCTCCTCTGGGACCCCTGTCAGCTTTACCCAGACCTGGAACTCCCCAGTCTCCTGCAAAGCTCCCGGATTCCCACTCTGCTTCCAAAATCACACTGGCGCAAGGTTTTCATGAGAAAGCTATAATGCTAACTAATGAAAGGTTCACACCTACTTTCCCCTTCTGTTGCCTTTCTCTCCACCTTCTTTCCTACCTGTGCAAACTGTAACATATCAGTGGAACATGAACATGCTCTGAGACCTGAATCTTTCATTGCAGCTTTCTGAGGACTCCTTATGTGATAAGAAACTAGAGTATCCTACAACAGGGTGTTTTACAACTCTCATCTATAGAATAGTACAGCCCAATTCACTACAATTTTACCTCACTCTTCATGAAGCAGAACACTTTTTCCTTTCTTCTCTTACTTAAATTCCAGTTAGTTCACATGCCATGGAATATTCGCTTCAGGGGTAGGATTTAGTGATTCCTCACCTGCATACAGTACCCGGTGCTCATCACAAGTGCCCTCCTTAATACCCCTCACCCATTTAACTCTTCCCCCATGCCCCTGTCCTGCAGCAACACTCAGTTTGTTCTCCAAGGTTGAGTCTATTTCCTTGTTTGCCTCTCATCACCCCTCCACTCTGTTCATCTGTTTTCTTTCTGAAATTCCACAAGCGTGAGAGCATAGGATATTTGTCTTTCCTCACTGATTTTGCTTAGCTTAATACACTCTAGATCCATGCACATCCTTGCAAATGGTAACATTTCATTCTTTTTGAAGCTGGGTCATATTCCATTATATATATGTATCCCACATCTGCTTTATCCATTCATCAGTGCATGGACGTTGGGATTCTCTCCATAGTTTGGCTACTGTGAACATTGCTGCTATAAAAATCATGGTGCATGTACCCACTTCAAATCCGCATTTTTGTATCCTTTGGGTAAATACCTAGGAGAGCAATTGCTGGATCATGTGGTTGTTCAATGTTTAACTTTTTGAGGAACCCCCACACTGTTTCCCAGACTGGCAGCACCACTTTGCATTCCCACCAACAGGATGGGAGGGTTCCCCTTAAGCAGAACATTATCTGCGGGCAATTTCATAAGAGGAAACAAAACCTCTGGGAGATGCACCCAGGGTCAGACAAGCAGTTGCAGACTTCACCCCAAGGCTCCTGACGCCAAGCCCCTTGAAGCCACCAGCATGCCACCATCCAAAAGAATTCCCAGACTCTCCTTCTGACTCCACCACCAAAGAAACTACAGAGAGAATATGGCACCTCAAAATATCGAGATAATACATTTAGTAAAACTAGAAAGTCAAGCTCAACTTTTAAACAGGAACAGGCCGCTTTGGATAATTTTCAATTTTCCCTCCACCCTAATTTTAACTCTTCTGATGAATAAACTAATCAATGATGAAACATCACCTTTGTCAAATGACATCATCCAAGTCTGTATCAGATGAAAAAAGCCACCCAACTCTAGATGCTGGCCACTCAACCATATCTTAGGCCCAATTGAATAAACACTGTTAGATGAAGGAACAAATTAGATGTTACAAACAGGCACAGAGTGAATCTCACCTTCCCTTTCTAATAAAAGAGGGTTCCTAGGAAACAGATGGTCAAAATACATTTGTAAGCAATAAATGGACAGAGAAATTGTGATCCCCTGCAAAGTTCTACCTGCAGGAAAACTAAGTAATTCTTGCACCAAACCCAGAATGCTGACAGCTACTTCAATTTTACTTTGTGGCTCAACTAGAGAAAAAAGAAAAGCCCAGGATGTTTTGGGATAATGAGAGGTTTTACCTCCAGGCCTGACATAGATAGGACATTTTGCCAAACATACCTGTGCTTTCTCTTAACACTGGCATCCTGTGAAAAGCTGCCTCGCTGACTCCGATGCTGACGTTCAAAACCTCGGGTGTCTTGGAGCCAGAGCAGAGAAGTGCTGTCAGCTGTGGAGAAGAAGGCACCTCTGACCTAAAGCCTGCACACCTGCTTCAGTTTCTGGGTGAAGGGGCAACACATACTTGTTGTTTATCAGTAATTATCTTCATTCTCAATAGACCAATGACCTTGCCTTTTCTGGAAAGCAGACTTACTCTTCTAAAGAAACCCTCAATTCATCTATTCCCAATGCAATTAGATTGGGGTCTGGTTTACGCCCTCCTTCAGGCCCCCACCTGGAGGATTTTCCTGCATGATTCTAATAGCCAATTACCACTAACCTGGGGGCACACGGGGCATAATGCTGAAGTTGGGGGACAGCTCTGGGGCTTGCTACTGCCACACCTGTGCCTGGGAGACCAGGGCACACCCTGCTGAACTTGGGGTACTGCTCAAGATGCATCACCTGCACTGTGTCAGAGAACTGGGGGACACATCACTGAAGGTGGGGACTCTGTGAGGTCCTTACCCGCACTCTTCCCGGGGAACAGGGGAAACCCTGAAATTCTGCAACCAATCCCACAAAAGCTCAGGTGAGTGGGCGCCCTGGAGTTCATGGGTATGGGGAATAAGGCCAGTTGAGGACATTGGGCAGAAGAGACTTTAAAGGGATAAAGAAAACTCACCTGAGTCCCCACAATGAACCCTCTCCAGGTGCCCTTCCAGAACCCTGCCTCCCACCTGGGGCACACCCTACCCCCGGACCCCCCCACCCTCGGTGCACGCTGCTCACTAACCAGCCGGGACCTCCACAGGGCTACTCTCTCTCTCCCAGTGCCCCTTCTTCTGCCCCATGTCTGCAACCCCACTGCAACTCTGGAACAGCCCACAGAGACGTAGCTCCACCCCCAAGCGTTGATTGGTCAGGCAGGGTGATACCCCAGCCACTGGGATGCCAGGCAACCCGCCCTCAAGCCCCTGGAACCCTGAAAGTGCAGGAGGTCCAAGAGGCGCCTCCTCTATCCAACACCCAGCACAGGCATGGGTGGGGTCCTGGGCCAGGCTCCCTCCACACACCTGGCCCCTTCCAGGAACCCCTCTAGCTGCAGACCACCCTCAGAGTCCTGCCCCTTCCCTTTCTGCACCAGCCCTCCCTGCTTGGGTGTGCCTGGTTCTGGGCGAGGTCAGTGGCTCTCAGACCATCCAAGGCTTGGGTTTTGGAAATGCAAATATTTCATGCATTTTCAGTATGTACATGTCAGTATGACTTTAATCTTATGGGAGCCAAAGATGTTCCTTATATTTTCTTAACTTCATGTTGGCATTTTTGGTTATTGTTTTCTTCTGGAAGCAGATGTACAACATGTGCTTGGGGCAGAAATAGGGCCCATGCTTTGAGTTTTTGCCCAATCATTTTGAGCCAGGTAAAATGTTAAAGGATAGCTTCCCTGGGATCCCAGGATCAGGGCCCACAGATGATATAAGATAAAAATTACTTTCATCATTATAATTACTACTAAATGGAGGAATTTGAGACAAAAGCACCTTTCACAAGAGTACCAAGTAATCAAAATCATGCCCACAGAAGGCTACCTGCTCCATGGTCAGCACAGGTAACAGAAGTGTTCACAGTCTCTGGACTCCTGCCCTTCTCCTGCCCAAATCTCTGAAGCACACAGACCACTTAAAATCAGAATTGTAGAACTGCTAGACACCTTAGAGATGTCTGGCACCATTCCCTTGGACTGCAGAAGAAAACACAGTAGCTCGTTGTCACAAACTAATTTCAACATGAAGTGCCCCCTGGATGCACTAAGTTCTTTCTCTGCAAATGTTGATTAATGTAACTCACAGTCATACCATTTAAACACTAGGATGGCTGGGAAGTCATCGTAGGTAAGGGAATATTTTAGCCATATTTATAAGCATTGGCTCACTTTGTAGAAGAGGCTGAGCTGAGTGTTTTTAAATACTATTTCAGACCTGTTTTACAGCACCCTCTGAACATACCAGAGCCTGAATGGACTAAAAAAGATAGTTGGTTTCAGTAATTTTAATACCAGAAAAATATTATACTGTCTCTATTCCTAAGGATCTTTGAGTATCTTACCCAGAGGTCCTCCACTGAGATAATGATCTTAATGATCATCATGGGCAAAGTTGAAAAGGCCCGCTGAATTCGTTCCAGTTGTCCACATGGCAAGAAAATCCTGATACTTGATAGGTTTCCAGATCGAGAAGACCAGAGATAAGAGGGAAATAGTACCCTGTATGGAACAACAAGGGATATGGAGTCAATTTGGGGATCCCACTTAGGTTTCTGACACTAAAATCCTCTGTGACTCATATCATCTGAGTCCCTGTCTAACCACCTGAAAATGTGCCTAAAAATATCTACACCCTAGTTGAGAAGTTGAAGAGGCAGAATGCTACAAAGAGCCAGTATGATGTCTCTCAAGAACAGGTGCTCAGGAAGCCATAATTGCTATTGGGTCTATTTCTTTTCCAGAAGAAAGAACACATGTTGAATCCATATTTCTAATAGATGACTCACCAGATGATTTTCAAACCTAAAGGAAGGCCAAGAAGTCGCTCTTGTGTCATATTTCACTCAGAAATCATGTTGTTGGACTGGTAAGGACCATACGATAGCAATGTCATCACTAAGAGTGGGGAGCTTCTAATTTCCATACGGCCATGTTGACCCCGTTAGCTCAGAGCCACCAGAAAGGACAGCTGAGGGGGATCACAGGCCAAGGCTGCCAGGTGTGGCTGGGGCAGGCAGAACTCTGACTTAAGGCTCAACTACTGTCTAGGTTATTATGATGCTCTTCACAAAGAAAGTGCCATTGTGTGTGAGTCCTCATGTAGAAAAGGTTCAGAATTTCCATTGAGATTCCCTCTCTGACCTTTACGATATGTAGCAAAGTTCCATTTAATTTTTAAGCATTGAAGGACTTCCTGGTTTTCTTTTCGCTATGACTGTGGATCAATTCCCCTGTGGTCTAAGAATAGAATCTAGTTACTTTCAGGGTTTAACATTTGTAGACTTGATTCGTGGCCCAACCTTTCATCTATTTGGGTAAAGAGTCTATGACCACTTGAAAATAATGTATTCTGGGGCGCCTGGGTGGCACAGCGGTTAAGCGCCTGCCTTCGGCTCAGGGCGTGATCCCGGCGTTATGGGATCGAGCCCCACATCAGGCTCCTCCGCTATGAGCCTGCTTCTTCCTCTCCCACTCCCCCTGCTTGTGTTCCCTCTCTCGCTGGCTATCTCTGTCAAATAAATAAATAAAAAGAAAAAAAGAAAAAAAAAAGAAAATAATGTATTCTGCACTTATTATGGAATGTTCCCTATATGTCAATTAGGTCACATTTGTTACCAATGTTTTGTCTGCTTTTTCTGTCAGATATTGAGAAAGGTATATTAAAATCTTCAAACAACGCTGCTCTATTCAACGTTGCATTGGAGAATCTACCAGTGTTAGAAGGCAAGAGAAACAAAAAGTATAAGAATTGAGGGGATAATTGTGACTATTCACAGATAATACGATTGTGTACATAGAAAATCCGAAACAGTCTATAAATACCCTATTAGAATTAAAAATGCAATTTATAAATTTGAGATGGATTGTAGCTTCCCATTGGACAGTTTCTGAAAGAAAACGTAGAACCTGTCAATCTTGGGGTAGGACAGAGGGTGCACTAACCATTTAAAAGAATTCAGTGGGACTTCATAAAAATGTGACATTTCTCCTTATCTTATGACCATAAGAAAATGAAAAAGTGAACCGCAGGCTGGGAAGTAAAGATTTGCAATACACACACTGACAAAGACTTGTCAATAAAGAATTCCTGCTCATCAACCATAGAAAGTCTATTTATTTTTCCTTTTCAACAGTTCCTTGGAGATTCGGGGTCTTTTCTGGTTCCATACAAATTTAAGGACTATTTGTTCCAGTTCTTTGAAAAACAAAGCTGGGGGCATCACAATGCCGGATTTCGAGCTGTACTACAAAGCTGTGATCACAAAGACAGCATGGTACTGGCACAAAAACAGACACATAGACCAATGCAACAGAATAGAGAGCCCAAAAATGGACCCTCAGCTCTTTGGGCAACTAATATTTGATAAAGCAGGAAAAAACATTCGGTGGGAAAAAGACAGTCTCTTCAATAAATGGTGCTGGGAAAATTGGACAGCTACATGCAAAAGAATGAAACTTGACCACTATCTCACACCATACACAAAAATAAACTCCAAATGGATGAAAGACCTCGATGTGAGACAGGAATCCATCAAAATTCTAGAGGAGAACATAGGCAACAACCTCTACGACATCAGCCAAAGCAACCTTTTTCATGACACATCCCCAAAGGCAAGAGAAACAAAAGATAAAATGAATTTATGGGACTTCATCAAGATTAAAAGTTTCTGCACATCCAAGGAAACAGTCAGAAAAACTAAGAGGCAGCCCACGGAATGGGAGAAGATATTTGCAAATGACACTACAGATAAAGGACTGGTATCCAAGATCTACAAAGAACTTCTCAAACTCAATACACGAGAAACAAATCAACAAATCAAAAAATGGGCAGAAGATATGAACAGACACTTTTCCAATGAAGACATACAAATGGCTAACAGACACATGAAAAAATGTTCAAAATCATTAGCCATCAAGGAAATTCAAATCAAAACCACACTGAGATACCACCTTACGCCAGTTAGAATGGCAAAAATAGACAAGGCAAGAAACAACAATTGTTGGAGAGGATGTGGAGAAAGGGGATCCCTCCTACATTGTTGGTGGGAATGCAAGTTGGTACAGCCACTCTGGAAAACCGTGTGGAGGTCCCTTAAAAAGTTAAAAATTGAGCTACCCTATGATCCAGCCATTGCACTACTGGGTGTTTACCCCAAAGATACAGAAGTAGTGAAGAGAAGGGCCATATGCACCCCAATGTTCATAGCAGCAATGTCCACAATAGCTAAATCGTGGAAGGAGCCGAGATGCCCTTCAACAGATGACTGGATTAAGAAGTTGTGGTCCATATATACAATGGAATATTACTCAGCAATCAGAAAGAATGAGTTCTCAACATTTGCTACAACATGGATGGCACTGGAGGAGATAATGCTTAGTGAAATAAGTCAAGCAGAGAAAGACAACTATCATATGATTTCTCTCATCTCTGGAACATAAGAACTAGAATGATCAGTAGGGGAAGAAAGGGATAAAGAAAGGGGGGGTAATCAGAAGGGGGAATGAAACATGAGAGACTATGGACTATGAGAAACAAACTGAGGGCTACAGAGGGGAGGGGGGTGGGGGAATGGGATAGACCGGTGATGGGTAGTAAGGAGGGCACATATTACATGGTGCACTGGGTGTTATACACAACTAATGAATCATCGAGCCTTACATCGAAAACCGGGGATGTACTGTATGGTGACTAACATAATATAATAAAAAATCATTATTAATAATAAAAAAAAGAAAGTCTATTTATAAACGAATACTTCACAGAAGATTGACTGATGGCCAATAAGAACAGGAAAGGGTGCTCTACAGTATTATTTTCAGGAACAGCAAGGCCTTTCCTAAAATGAAAACATACACACAAACTAGTATTCCCTAGATGGATGACGTCCTTACTTCTGAGGACAGCTTGAAGAACAGACTAGCATCAAAGTAAAGTGATGGAATTCCTGACACTCAGAGGATGGACAATTGACCTCAAACTACAGTACAATTTCTAGGCATCATTCGGTCCTCTGAAGGCAGACAACTACCACACCCCTTTCTACACCACACAGGTTGCTTCCCAACCCCTACATTAAAAAAAGAAGATGAGAAACAGATAGGACTAGTAGGAAATACCAAAAATCACATGTGGGGATTATCCTGAAACACACTGATCACATAACTAGTGTAAGAAAGTGTAGGGAACTGACAAGGACAGAGACTCAAGAGGTACTTCTTTGGGAAATGCTGTCTGAAATCGTCACACGTTGGTACCTGCTAATGAGGGCTTTGAGCATACCTAGGGTTTGCTCACAAGGGTCTGCAACACCATCGCTGAGGACTGAAACTCTTCAAGACCTCAAAGCTTGCCTGATTGACTATTGGACTAAGAGATTCCCATGTTCTGAAAACACATACCAACTAATTGAAAGGTTCACCTGGGCTCTCTCAGAGGCCTAACAAGAAGCTGAACCATTCACTGAAAATCAATTACACACACACACACACACACACACACACACACACACACCCCTGTCATTTCACCAATTACTTAAACATTCAAGGTTCTTCCTACCTTTTCTTTTTCACATTGATATTTATACTCACATGAAATGTCATCATTTCTAATGAACACTCATGTCAAAATAGAGATCCATTGACACAATATTCACAAAGTGGAACTTCCCTGCTGTCATTTTCAATATAGCGTTTTTTAAAGTTCATACATATTTTAGGTTTTTGGTAACTTATACAGGAGAAGATCAGCATTGAAAAACTCTGAAGACTGACAATGAGTTTTAAGCCTAGAGAACAAAAATTGTCCAATTTCATAGATAATGAGGAACCAAAGGGAAAGCATGGAAGCTGTAGTTGAATAATTTTACACATGTGCATCCTCTATTATTATACTACTGAGGGGCGTGTTTTATTACCACTATGTATGCATCAATTGTCTTCCACGTGCACCTTCACAGGTGTAATGAATTACTAAAGTAGAATGAAATGCCTGGGAACTACTTGGTGGCATCTATAATGAACAATTCAATTTTGATCTTATATTTGGTGAACTTCCACTGCCTGTCCCTTTAGACAATGGACCCTAAACAGAAGGGGGAATGAACCACGAGAGACTATGGACTCTGGGAAACAAACTGAGGGCTTCAGAGGGGAGAGGGGTTGGGGATTGGGATGGGCCAGTAATGGGTATTAAGGAAGGTACATATTGCATGGAGCACTGGGTGTTATATGCAAATAATGAATCACGGAACACTACATCAAAAACTAAGGAAATACTGTATAGTGACTAACATATCATAAAAAAATATTATTATTAGAAAAAAATTAAAGGTAAAAAAAAAAGCCAATATAGCTTTTCTGTTTCAGGAACAATGACAATTGAGAAAAAACTAACTTCCAATCCCTAAAGCAAAACACAGACCAAGTTCCATTTCACTCCCCTTTAGTCACATTCTCTGTGGGTTCTAAGCTATTTCCCTACCTCCTTTCCTGCTGAGCAGGAAGCCCGGGCTCGATCCCAGAACCCTGGGATCATAACCTGAGCCAAAGGCACATGCTTAACTGGCTGAGCCAGCCAGGAGCCCCAGCCATGTTTTTCTTAAGTAAAAGGACACTTTCTCACGATGCCTTCACATGACTTCACATGGTACCAGAGACCTGCATTTGCCTCTAGGAGGTTGCAGATGAAGGCAATTGCAAACTCTCACAGTGGTTTATCAAATACAATGACCTGCCTGGTGACAGTGAAACTCTTATGAGCCCACAAGAGAGTGCTGTGCTGGGCTGGCACAGAGAACCAAATCCTTTTCCCTGCCTCATGTCTGTGAGGAACAGATGCCCCCACCGTGAATGAGACCCTGCCACTGAGCTGTCCAGAGATGGCCATCCTCACGGAGGATGAGGAAAAAGGACAATGCCTGAGGAGACCTCATCAGTCTCTTTTATCTTTTCATATTTTTGACAGTGGACCAATCACTGCCTAGGAGTCCCCAACTACCTTAGTCTCATCTGTGAATGGCCAAGAGGTTTTACAAAACACTTAAGATTTTGACCTCACAAATGCCCACAACCACTTACCATAGGGATTCAACATTAAGCATAGATACTGTTCGTTGGAAGAGAGGTCCTGCCCACTGTTGTTTCTCACTTATATGCTCATCTTCCTTACCTCATGGTAACATAACCACCTTGATTCTTGCTTCTGTCTTCAGGAAGCCTGATGTGACTTGAAGGGCATTACCCTGACATCGTTCTTTCTTAGCAATAAGATGTGGACATTTCCCTAGTCCTACACACCCAAAGTTGAATCAGAATCAGGATTTAGGAGGCTGATGAGAGTTGAAGGTGTTTTCCTGTACAGGGTGGTTTATTACCAATAAGGATGGGTCAGAGTCCTCGAAATTCCAGAACCTTTTCATTAATGCTTCCTACTCGTGAAAGATGATGTACATTGGTCTTTCCCTGTATAGTGTGGTGACTCAGAGAAAAGTGCTTAGCGCTTTCCTCAGACTTCCACGACCACCTTGGGGCTGGCTTCCATATTCACAAAGGATGATGTTAGGGTTAAGAGGGTTCCTGTACACTGTTATTTCTTACAGATAAGTGTATGGCATTTTTGTTACATTGCCAGAACCACTTAGTGCCGGGCTTGCCGGCCTCCTGGGGACGAACCCTAACCGTAGGTCGGCCCCTGAGGGGCCCCTCCAAGGGGCCTGGCGCCACAACGCCGGGGATTGGGGACCCCTTAGCCCAGCGCCGGAGACACCCTGCCGCCCCGCAGGAACCCGGGCTGCTAGGGGAGCTGCCAGTATTTCAGGGCGAGAGAACAGGCAGGGCCCTCCAAGCCCCCAGTGACCTTCGAAGGCCCCCCGCGCCAAAACACTTGGGCCCACACTCCCTCTCGCCAGTGCCCTCACCTCGGCCTGCCCCTCCGCCTGCCTTAGAGCTGGCAGAACGGGCCTGCTGGACTCCTGGGAGCTAACACTTACCTTAGGTCGGCCCCCGAGGGGTCCCTCCCAAGGAGCCTGGCACCACAATGCCGGGGATTTGGGACCCGAGCCCCAGTGCTGGACTCACTCTGCCACCCGCAAGCACCCAGGGCACTAGGGGCGTTGCCAGTCATTCAGGAAGGGAGAATGGGCAGGGACCTCCGATCCCCCTGCGACCTTCGAAGGCCCCCTGCGCAAAAACTCTGGCTTCCACGCTTCTGCTCGCCAGCGCCCTAACCTCGGCCCACCCCTACGCTCGCTGCAGAGCTGGCGGATCGGGCCTGCTGGCTTCCTGGGGGCTAACCGTATCCCTAGGTCGCCCCCGAGGGGCCCCTCCCAAGTGGCCTGGCGCCGCATGCCAGGGATTGGGGACCCCCAAGTCCCAGCGCCAGATGCACCCTGCCGCCCCGCCGCCACACGGGGCGCTAGGGGCGTCGCCAGTCCTTCAGGGCGACAGAACGGGCAGGACCCTCCAAGCCACCTGCGACCTTCGAAGGCATCCCGAGCCTAAGCCAAAATGCTCTGGCCCACGCTCCCGCTCGCCAGCTACCTCACCTCTACCCACACCTCCATTCACTACACATGGGCGGATCGAGCCTGCCAGCCTCCTGGGGGCTAACGCTAACCCTATGTTGGCCCCTGAGGGGCCTGTCCCAAAGGGCCCGGTGGGGCAACGCCGGGTATTAGGGACCCCCGAGCCCCAGCGCCGGATTCACTCTGGCGCCACACTGCCACCCAGGCCACTAGGGGTGCCGCTGGTCATTCAGGGCGGGAGAACGGGCAGGGCCCTCCGAGCCCGCGGCAACCTTCGAAGGCCCCCCCATCCAAAACGCTTGAGCCCACGCTCCCGCTCCTCAGCGCCCTCACCTCAGCCCGCCCCTCTGCTCGCCGCAGAGCCGGCGGATGAGGCCTGCCCTCCTCCTGGGGGCTACCCATAACCCTAGGTTGGCCCCTGAGGGGCCACTCCAAAGGGGCCTGGCACCGCAATGCCTGGGATTGGGGACCCCTGAGCCCCAGCGCCGGACTCATGGTCTCGCCCCGCTGACACCCGGGCCGCTAAGAGTACCGTCGGTCATTCAGGGAGGGAGAATGGGCAGACCCCTCCAAGCCCCTCGTGACCTTCGAAGGCCCCCCGCGCCAAAACGCTTGGGCCCATGCTCCCGCTCGCCTGCGCCCTCACCTTGGTCCGCCCCTCCGCTTGCTGCAGAGCCGGTGGATCGGGACTGGCGGTCTCCTGGGTGTTACCCTAACCGTTGGTGGGCCCCCGAGTGGCCCATCCCAGGTTCCTATTGCTGCAACACCGGGGATTGGGGACACCTGAGCCCCAGCACCAGACTCACCCTGCAGCCCCGCCACCACCTGGGCCGCTACAGGTGCCGCCGGTCATTCAGGGAGGGAGAACAGGCAGGGACCTCCGAGGCCCCTGGGGCCTTCGTAGGCCCCCCACGCCAAAACGCTTGGGCCCACGCTCCCGTTCGCCAGCGCCCTCACCTCGGCCCGCCCATCTGCTTGCCGCACAGCTGGCGTTTCGTGCCTGCCGGCCTCCTGAGGTCTAACCCTAACCCTAGGTCAGCCCCCGAGGCGTACCTCCCAAGGGGCTTGGCGCCACAACGCCGGAGATTGGTGACCCCCGAGCCGCAGCGCCGGACTCACATTGCCAACCCACCACCACCCGGGCCTCTAGGGCCACTGCCAGTCAGTCAGGACGGGAGGACGGGCAGGGCCTTCCGAGCCCACAGCGACCATCGAAGGCCCCCTGTGCCAAACGCTTGGGCCCATGTTCCTGCTCGCCAGCACCCTTGCCTCGGCCCACCCCTCCGCTCGATGCACAGCCGGCATACGGGCCTGCTGGACTCCTGGGAGCTAACCCTAATGCTAGGTCGGCCCCCGAGGGGCCCCTCCCAAGGGGCCTGGCGCTGCAAGCAAGGGATTCAGGACCCCCAATCCTCAGCAGTGGATTCACCCTGCCGTCCCACCGCCACCCTGTCCACTAGGAGCGCTGTCGGTCATTCAGGGTGGGAGAATGGGCAGGGCCCTCTGAGCCCCCGGCGACTTTCGAAGGCCCCCCGCGCCAAAACGCTTGGGCCCATGCTCCCGCTCGCCAGCACCCTCACCTTGGCCCCCCTCCTCTGCTAGACGCATAGCCAGCCGATTGGGCTTGCTGGCCTCCTGGGGACTATCGCTATCCCTAGTTCGGCCCACTAGGGGCCCTTCCCAAGGGCCTGGCTTTACAACGCTGGGGATTGGGAATCCACGATCCCCAGCGCTGGACTCCCCCTACTGCCCCGCTGCCACCCAGGCTGGTAGGGGCGCCGCCGGTCATTCAGGGCGGGAGAACGTGTAGGGCTCTCCGATCCCCCGATGACCTTCGAAGGCCCCCCGCTCCAAAACGCTTGGGCCCACGCTCTCGCTCTCAAGCGCCCTCACCTGGGCCCACCCCTCCGCTCGCCACACAGGTGGCGGATCGGGCCTGCTGGCCTCCTGGGGGGTGACAATAACCCTTGGTCAGCCCCCGAGGGGCCAATCCCAAGGGGTCTGGCGCCGCAACACCGGGGATTGGGGACCCCCGGGCCCCAGCACCGGACTCACCCTGACGCCCCTCTGCAACCAGGCCCCTAGGTGCGCCATTGGGCATTCAGTGCGGTAGAATGGGTAGGGGGCTCTGGGCCCCCAGCGACTTTCGAATGCCCCCAGCGCCAAATCGCTTAGGCCCACGCTCCCGCTCGCCAGTGCCCTCACCTCTGCACGCCACTCCGCTCGCTGCACACCCGGCCGATCGGGCCTGCCGGCCTCCTGGGGGCTAACCCTAAACCAAGCTCAGCACCCAAGGGGCCCCTCCAAGTGGCCTGGCACCGCAACCCCGGAGATTAGGGATCCCCGAGCCCCAGCGCCGGACTCAGCCAGCTGCCCCGCCACCACCCGGGCTGCTAGGGGTGCCGAAAGTCATTCAGGGCAGGAGAACGGGCATGGCCCTCCGAGACATCGACGACCTTCGAAGTCCCCTTCGACAAAACGCTTGGGCCTATGCTCCCACTCACCAGCGCCCTCACCTCAGCCCGCTGATCCACTCGCCGCACATCCGGCGGATCGGGATTGCCGGCAACCTGGGGGCCTGGTACCGCAATGCCAGGGATTGGGTACCCCCGAGCCCCAGCACCGAACTCAACTTGCTGCCACCCAGCCACCCAGTCTGCTAGGGGTGCCGCACGTCATTCAGGGTGGTAGAACGGGCAGGGCCCTCTGAGCCTTCTGCGACCTTCGAAGGCCCCCCCCGCGCCAAAACGCTTGGGCCCACTCTCCTTCTCGCCAGCGCCCTCATCTCGGCCCGCCCCTCTCCTCGCCGGACAGCTGGCGGATCCAGCCTGCTGGCCTCCTGTGGGCTAACACTATCCCTAGGGCGGCACCCGAGGGGCCCCTCCCAAGGGGCCTGGCGCCGCAACGCTGGGGATTTGGGACCCCAGAGCCCCAGCGTCAGACTCAACCTGACGCCCCGCCACTACCCAGGCCGCTAGGGGCATCGCCGGTCATTAAGGGCGGGAGAACGGGTAGGGCCCTCCGACACCCGGGGACCTTCGAAGGCCCCCCGCACCAAAACGCTTGGGCCCATGCTCCTGCTCGCCAGCACCCTTATCTCGGCCTGCCCCTCCACTCATTGCAGAGCAGGCAGATCGGGCCTGCCGGCCTCCTGGGGGCAAACTCTAACCCTATGTTGGCCACTGAGGGGCACCTCCCAAGGGGCCTGGCACTGCAACGCCAGTGATTGGGGACCCCCGAGCCCCAGCCAGGACTCATCTTGGCATACCGCCACCACCCACACTGCTAGGGCGCCCACCATTCAGTGCAGGAGAAAGGGTAGGGCCCTGCTAGCCCACGGCGACATTCGAAGGTGCCCCGTGCCAAAATGCTTGGGCCCACGGTCCAGCTCACCAGTGCCCTCAACTCGAGTCCCCCCTTCCGCTCGCCCCACAGCTGGCAGATCAGGCCTGCCAGCCTCCTGGGGGCAAACCCTAACCCTAGGTCGGCCCCTGAGGGGCCCCTCCCAAGGGGCCTGGTGCCGAAACGCTGGGATTTGGGAACCCCCGAGCCCTAGTGCTCGACTCACTCTTCTGCCCCACAGCCTCACGGGCCGCTAAAGACGCCGCAGGACATTCAGTACGGGAGAACGGGCAGGACCCTCCGAGCCCCCATCGTCTTTTGAAGGCTCACTGCGCCAAAACGCTTGGGCCCACACTCCCGCTCGCCAACGCCCTCACCTCGGCCTGTCCCTCTGCTTGTCACAGAGCCAGTGGATCAGTCATGCCGGCCTCCTTGGGGCTAACTGAAACCCTAGGTCGGACCCCAAGGGACCCATCCCAAGGGGCCTGGTGCCACAACGCCAGGGATTGGGGACCCCCAACCCCCAGCGCCGGACTCACCCTGCCGCCCTACCACAACCCGGGCCACTAGGGGCGCCGCCGGTCATTCAGGGTAGAAGAACGGGCAGGGCCTTTCGAGGCCCGGCGACCTTCGAAGGCCCCCCACGCCAAAACGCTTGGGCCCACGCTCCCTCTCGCCAGCGCCCACACCTCGGCCTGCCCCTCTGCTCATTGCACAGGTGGCGGATCGGGCCTCTGGCCTCCTGGGGGCTAACCCTAAACCTAGGTCAGCCCCCGAGGGGCTTGTCCGATGGGGCCTGGCGCCACAACGTCTCTGATTGCTGAACCCCGAGCCGCAGCGCCGGACTCACCGTGCCACCCCGCCGACACCTGGGCTGCTAGCGGCGCCACCGGTCATTCAGGGCGTGAGAACGGGCAGGGCCCTCCAAGCCCCAGGCGACCTTCAAAGGCAGCTCCGCCAAAACGCTTCAGCCCATGCTCCCGCTCGCCAGTGCCCTCAACTCGGCCCACCCCTCCACTCGCCGCACAACCGGTGGATCGGGCCTGCCGGCCTCCTGGGGGCTAATCCTAACCCTAGGTCATCCCCCAAGAAGCCCCTCCCAAGGAGCCTAGAGCCGCAACGCTGGGGATTGGGGACCCCTGAGCCCCAGCGTCAGACTCACCCTGCTGGACCGCCGCCACCCGGGTCGCTATGGGCGCCACTGGTCACTCAGGGCGGGAGAACGGGCAGGGCCCTCCGAGCCACCGGCGACTTTCAAAGTTCCCCCGCACCAAAATGCTTGGGCCCACACTCCCGCTCTCCAGCGCCCTCACATCGGCCCGTCCCTCCGTTCGCCGCACAGCCGGCGGATCATTCCTGCCGGACTCCTGGGTGCTAACCCTAACCCAAGATCGGCACTCGAGGGGCCCATCCTAAGGCGCCTATCGCTGCAATGCCTGGAATTGGGGACCCCCGAGCCCCAGCGCCAGACTCACCCTGCCGTCCCGCCGCCACCCGGGCCACTAGGGGCGCTGCCGGGCATTCAGGGCGGGAGTACGTGCATGGCGCTCTGAGCCCCTGGCGACATTCGAAGGCCCCCCATGCCAAAACGCTTGAGGCCATGCTCCCGCTCGCCAGCACCCTCACCTAAGCCCGCCTGACCGCTCGTCGCACAGCCGGCGGATCGGGCCTGCCAGCCTCCTGGGAGCTAATCTTAACCGTAGGTTGGCCCCCGAGGGGCCCCTCCCAAGGGGCCTGGCGCCACAACGCCGGGGATTGGGGACCCCAGAGCCCCAGCATCAGACTCAACCTGCCGCCCCACCGCCACCCGGGCCAGTCAGGGCACCGCCGGTCATTCAGGGTGGAGGAACGTGAGGGGCCCTCCGAGCCACCAGAGACCTTCAAAGGCCCCCGTGCCAAAAGGCTTGGGCCCACGTTCCCAATCGCCAGCGCCCTCGACTCTGCCTGCCCCTCAACTTGCCGCACAGCCAGCGCATTGGGCTTGCCGGCCTACTGGGGGTAACCCTAATCCAAGGTCGGTCCCTGAGAGGCCCTTCCCAAGGGGCCTGTCGCCACCACGCCGGGGATTGAGGACCCCCAAGCCCCTGCGACCTTTGAAGGCCCAACGCCCCAAAACTCTTGGGCCCATGCTCCTTCTCGCCAGCGTCCTCACTTCGGCCCGCACCCCCGTTCGCGGCAAAGCCGGCGGATCGGGCCTGCCGGCCTCCTGGGGCTAACACTAAACTTAGGTCGATCCACGAAGAGCCCTCCCAGGGGGCCTGGCAACACAACGTGGGAATTGGGGACCCCTGAGCCCCTGCGCCAGAATGAATGTGACGCCGCAACACCACCCTGGCTGCTAGGGGCGCGGCTGGTCATTCAGGGCGGGAGAACGGGCAGGGCCCTCTGAGGCACGGCAACCTTCGAAGGCCCCTCGCGCCAAAACGCTTGGGCCCACGCTCCCGCTCGCCAGCGCCCTCACCTAGGCTAGCCCCTCTGCATGATGCACAGCCAGCTGACTGGGCCTGCCGGCCTCCAGGGAGCTAACCCCAAACCCTACTTCGGACCCCAAGGGGCCCCACCAAGGGGCCTGGCGCTGCCACGCCGGGGCTTGGGGAATCCCGAGCCCCAGCTCCAGACTCACCCTGCCGCCCCGCCGCCACCCTGGCCGCTAGGGTGCCGCCGGTCATTAAGGGTGGGGGAACGGGCAGGGCCATCAGAGCTCACGGCGACCATCGACGTCCCCCCCGCGCCAAAACGCTTGGGCCCATGCTCCAGCTTCCAGTGCATTCACATCGGCCAGCCCCTTTGCTTGCCGCACAGCTGGCAGATCGGGCCTGCCGGCCTCCTCGGGCCTAACCCTATCCCTAGGTCGGCTCCCGAGGGGCCCCTCCCGAGGGGCCCCTCCCAAGGGGCCTGTTGCCACCACACTGGGGATTGGGGACCCCTGAGCCCCAGCACCGGACTCACCCTGCCGCCCCGCCACCACCCGGGCCACTAGGGGCGCCGCCGGTCATTCAGCGCGGGAGAACGGGCAGGGCCCTCCGAGACCCCGGCGACATTCGAAGGCCTCAGGCGTCAAAACGCTTGGGCCCACACTCCCGCTTGCCAGCGCCCTCACCTCGGCCAGCCCCTCCGCTCGCTGCACAGCCGGCAGATCAGGGCTGCCGTGCTCCTGGGGGCTAACCCTAACCCTTTGTCGGCTCACGAGGGGCCCCTCCCAAGGGGACTGGCACTAGCACGCCAGGGATTGGGGACCCCCGAGCCCCAGTGCTGGACTCAGCATGCTGCCCCGCTGTGACCTGGCCCACTAGGGGCCCCGCCGCTCATTCAGGGCGGGAGAATGCACAGGGCCCTCCAAGCCCCTGGCGACTTTCGAAGGCCGGCCATGCCAAAACACTGAGCTCACGCTCCTTCACGCCAGCGCCCTCCCCTGGCTCGCCCTACTAGTTGCCACACAGCCAGCAGATCGGACCTGCCGGCCTCCTAGGGGATAACCATAAGCCTAGGTCGGCCCCCGCGGGGCCCCTCCCAAGGGGCCTGGCACCACAACGCCGGGGATTGGGGACGCCTGAGCCCCAGCGTCAGACTCACCATGCCGCCCTGCCACGAACTGGCCCACTAGGGGCGCCTCCGGTCATTCAGGGCGGGAGAACGGGCAGGGCCCTCCGAGCCCCGGGCGACCTTCAAAGGCCCGCCGCGCCAAAATGCTAGGGCCCACGGTCCAGCTCACAAGCGCCCTCCACTGGCCCGCCCCTCCACTTGCCGCACAGCCAGTGGATCGGGCCTACCGGCCTCCTTTGGGCTAACCCTAACCCTAGGTCGTCCCCCACGGACCCCTTCCA
Source organism: Ursus arctos (assembly GCF_023065955.2). Classification (NCBI taxonomy): domain Eukaryota; kingdom Metazoa; phylum Chordata; class Mammalia; order Carnivora; family Ursidae; genus Ursus; species Ursus arctos. The sequence continues at coordinate 997,688 of NW_026622986.1, forward strand.
AGGGGCCTGGCGCCACAACCACAGGGATTGGGGATCCCTGAGCCCCAGCTCCAGACTCACCCTGCCGACCCGCCGCAACCCGGGCCACTAGGGCGCCACCGGACATTTAGGGCGGGAGAACGTGTAGGGCTCTGTGAGCCCCCGGCGAGTTTCGAAGGCCCCCGCACCAAAACGCTTGGGCCCACACTCCCGTTCGACAGCACCCTCACCTTGGCCTGCCCCTCTGCTCGCTACACCCCGGCGGATCGGGCCTGCCAGCTTCCTGGGGGCTAATCCTAAACCTAGGTCGACCCCGATGGGCCACTCCCAAGGAGCCTGGAGCTGCAAGGCCTGGGATTGGGGACACCCGAGCCCCAGCGCCGGACTCACCTGGCCGCCCCACCACAACCCGGGGCACTAGGGGAGCCGCCGGTTATTCAGGGCGGGAGAACGGGTAGGGCCCTCTGAGCCCCCGCCGACTTTCGAAGACCCCCCACGCCAAAACTCTTGGGCCCACGCTCACACTCCCCAGCGCCCCCACCTCAGCATGCTCCTCAACTCGCTGCACAGCCAGAGGATCGGGCCTGCCGGCCGCCTGGGGCTAACCGTAACCCTAGGTCGGTCCTTGAGGGGCCCATCCCAAGGGGCCTGGAGCAGCAACGACTGGGATTGGGGACCCCCAACTCCAGCACCGGACTCACCCGGCCGCCCCACCGCCACCCGGGGTGCTAGGGGCGCTGCCGGTCATTCAGCGCAGGAGAACGGGCAGGGGCTTCCGAGCCCCCAGCGACGTTCGAAGGCCCTCCGCGCCAAAACGCCTGGGGTCACGCTCCAGTTTGTCAGCGCACTCACTTCGACCCACCTCTCCTCTCACCACACAGCCGGTGGATCGAGCCTGCCGGCCTTCTGGGTGTAACCCTAACCCTAGGTCGGCCCCAATGGGCCCCTATCAATGGGCCTGTCATCGCAATGCCGGGGATTGTGGAACCCCGAGCCCCAGCGCCGGACTCACCCTGCCACCCCACCACCACCCAGGCCGCTAGGGGCGTCGCCGGAATTTCAGGGCGGGAGAATGGGCAGGGCCCTCTGAGCCCCCGCTGACCTTAGAAGGCCCCCCGCGCCAAAACATTTGGGCCCACGCTCCCGTTCGCCAGCGCCCTCTTCTCGGGTCGCCCTTCTGCTCCCCGGACATCTAGCAGATCGGGCCAGCCTGCTTCCTGGGGGCTAACCCTAACCCTAGGTCGGACCCCGAGGGGCCCCTTCCAAAGGCCTGGTACCACAACACCGGGGATTGGGGACCCCTGAGCCCCAGCGCCGGACTCACTCTACCGTCCCTCCCCTACCGGCCCCTAGGGGTGCTGCCGGTCATTCAGGGCGGGAGAACGGGTAGGGTGCTCTGGGTCCCTGGCGACTTTCGAATGTCCCTAGAGCCAAAACGCTTAGGCCCACGCTCCTGCTCGCCAGTGCCCTCACCTCTGCAGGCCACTTCGCTCGCCATGCACCCAGCCGATTGGGCCTGCTGGCCTCCTGGGGGCTAACCCTAACCCAAGCTCGGCACCCAAGGGGCCCCTCTAAGCGGCCTGGCGCTGCAACGCTGGGGAATGGGGACCCCCGAGCCCCAGTGCCAGTCTCACCCTGCAGCCGCGCCGCCATCCAGGCCACTAGGGGTGCCACCGGTCATTCAGGGAGGGAGAATGGGAATGGCCTCCGAGCCCCTGGCGAACTTCAAAGGCCCCCCGCGCCAAAAAGCTTGGGCCCACGCTCCAGCTAGGCAGCGCCCTCGCTTGGCCCACCCCTCCACTCGCCGCACAGCTGGGTGATCGGGGCTGCTGGCCTCCTGGGGGCTAACCCTAACCCTAGGTCGGCGCCCGATGGGCCCCTCCCAAGGGGCCTGGGGCTGCAACGCCATGGATTGGGGACCCCTGAGCCCCAGTGCCGGACTCACTCTGCCGCCCCCCCCCCCGGGGCGCTAGGGGCGCCACTGGTCATTCAGGGCAGGAGAACGGGTGGGCCCTCCGAACCCCCAATGACCTTCGAAGACCCCCTGCGCCAAAATGCTTGGGTCCACATTCTTGCTATCATGCACCCTCACCTGGGTCCACCCCTTGATCGCTTCACAGCTGGCGGATCGGGCCTGCTGGCCTCCTGGGGGCTAACAATAACCCTTGGTTGGCCCCCAAGGGGCCCATCCAAAGGGGCCTGGCGCCGCAATGCCGGGGTTTGGGGACCCCCGATCCCCAGCACCAGACTCACCCTGCCACCCCTCTGCAACCCGGACCGCTAGGTGCGCCATCAGGCATTCAGCGCGGTTTAACGGGAAGGGTGCTCTGAGCCCCTGGCGATATTCGAATGCCCCCCACGCCAAAACACTTCGACCCACGCTCCCGCTTGCCAGGGCCCTCACCTCGACCCGCCCCTCTGCTCGCCACACAGCCAGCAGATCGGGTCTGCCGGCCTCCTGTGGGCTAACAGTAATGCTTGGTCGGCCCCCTAGAGCCCTTCCAAAGGGGCCTGGCGCCACAAAGCTGAGGATTGGGGACACCAAGCCCCGGCGCCTGACTCACCTTACCGCCCTACCACAACCCGGGCCGCTAGGGGCGCTGATGGTCATTCAGGGAGGGAGAATAGGCAGGGCCCTCCTAGACCCCAGAGACATTCGAAGGCCCCCCGCGACAAAACACTTGGTCCCACGCTCCCCCTCGCCAGCACCCTCACCTCGGCACGCCTCTCCGCTCATGGCACAGCTGGCGGATCAGGCCTGCAGGCTTCCTGGGGGCTAACACTAACCCTAGGCCAGCCCTCAAGTGGCCCCTCCAAACGGGCCTGGTACCACAACGCCGGGGATTGGGGACCCCCGAGCCCCAGCGCGGGACGCAACCTGCTGCCCCGCCGACACCTGGGCCTCTAGGGGCGCCGCCGGTCATTCAGTACGGGAGAACGGGTAGGGCCCTCCGACACCCTGGCGACCTTCGAAGCCTCCATGCACCAAAATGCTCGGGCCCACGCTCCCGCTCGCCAGTGCCCTCACATCGGCGTGCCCCTCCGCTGGCCACAGAGCCGGCAGATAGGGCCTGCCAGCATATTTGGGTCTAACCCTAACCCTATCTCGGCCCCCGAGGGGCCCTTCCCAAGGGGCCTGGCGCCGCAACGCCAGAGATTGGGAACCCCCGATCCCCAGGGCCAGACTCACCCTGCCGCCCCAGCGCCACCGGAGCCACTAGGGGCGTCGCCGGTGATTCAGGGCGGGAGAATGTGTAGGGCCCTCCGAGCCGCCCTCGATCTTCGAAGGCCCCTGTGCCAAAACGCCTGGGCCCACGCACCCGCTCGCCAGCACCCTCACCTCGGCTTGCCCCTCTACACGCCGCACAGCTGGCAGATCGGGCCTGCCGACCTCCTGGGGGCTAACACAAACCCTAGGTTGGCCCCCAAAGACCACTACCAAGGGGCTTGGTGCCGCAACTCTGGGGATTGGGGACCCCCGAGCCCCAGCGCCGGCCTCACCCTGCCGCCCCGCCGTCTCCCGGGCTGATTGGGGCACCACCGTTCATTCAGGCACGGAGAACGGTCAGGGGCCTCCAAGCCCCCGGTGACTTTCGAAGGCCACCAGCGCGAAAGCGCTTGGACCCACGCTCCCGCTTGCCAGCACCCTCACCCCAGCCCACCCCTCCACTCGCCACAGAGCAGGCAGTTCGGGCCTGCAGGCATCCTGGGGTCTAAACCTAACCATACGTCGGCCCCCGAGGGGCCCTTTCCAAGGGGTCTGGCATCGCAACTCTGGGAAGTGGGGATGCCCAGGCCCCAGCGCCGGACTCACCCATCCCTCCACCGCCACCAACGGGGCCGCTAGGGGCGCCACCGTTCTTTCAGGGTGGAGAACGGGCAGAGCCCTCCGAGCCCCCTGTGACCTTTGAAGTCCACCAGCTCGAAAGACCTTGGACTCATGCTCCCACTCGCCACCACTCTCACCTCGGCCCCCCCCCTCCACTCAACACAGAGTTGGGGAATCGGGCCTGCCATGCTTCTGGGGGCTAACCGTAACCCGAGGTCAGCCCCCGAGGGGCCACTCCCAAGGGGCTGCAGCCACAACGCCAGGGATTGGGGACCCCCTAGCCCCAGCACCACACTAACCCTGCCGCCCTGATGCCACCCGGGCTGCTAGGGACACCGCTGGTCATTCAGTGCGGGAGCATAGGCAGGGCCCTCTGAGTCCCTGGCGAACTTCGAAGGACCCCCACGCCAAAACCCTTGGGCACATCCTCCCGCTCGCCAGCCCCCTGCCCTCGGCCCACCCCTATGCTCGCCGCACAGGTTGCAGATCGGGCCTGGGGGCCTCCTGGGGGCTAACCCTAACCCTAAGTCGGCCCCTGAGGGGCCCCTCCCAAGGGGCCTGGCACCACAACGCCGGGGATTGGGGACCCCCAACCCCAGCGCCGGGCTCAACGTGCCACCCCTCCACCATCCGGGCCGCTACGGGCGCCGCCGGTCATCAAGGGCAGGAGAACGGGCAGGGCCCTCCGAGCACCCTGCAACCTTCGAAGGCCCCCTGTGCCAAAACGCTTGGGTCCACGCTCCCGCTCACCAGTGCCCTCACCTCGGCTTGCCCCTCTGCTTGCCGCAGAGCCAGCAGATCGGGCCTGCCGTCCTCCTGGGGGCTCGCCCTAACCCTAGGTCGGCCATCGAGGGACCCCTCCCAAGGGCCCTGGCGCCGCAACACCGGGGATGGGGGACCCCCGATCCCCAGCGCCAGACTTAACCTGCACCCCCGCCACCACACTGGTGACTAGGGGCTCCGTCGTTCATTAAGGGCGGGAAAACGGGCAGCACCCTCCGAGGTCCCAGCGAACTTCGAAGGCCCTCCGCGCCAAAACGCTTGGGCCCAATCTCCTGCTCCCCAGCGCCCTCACCTCAGCCCGCCCCTCCGCTCGCTGCACAGTGGGCGGATCGGGCCTGCCGGACTACTGGGGGCTAACCCTATCCTTAGGTCTGTCCCCGAGGGCCCCCACCCAAGGGGCCTGGCACCGCAAGCCGGGGATGGGGGACCCCCAAGCCCTAGCGCCGGACTCACCCTGCCACCCCTCCAATATCCGGGCGGCTAGGGGCGCCGCAGGTCATTGAGGGCGGGAGAACGGGCAGGGTCCTCGAGCCCCCGGTGAACTTCGAAGACCCCCTCGCCAAAACGCTTGGGCTCACGCACCTGCTCGCCAGAGCCCTCACCTTGGTTCACCCCTCCTCTCTCTGCACAGCCGGCGGATCAGGCCTGCCGGCCTCCTTGGGGCTAACCATAACCCTAGGTCGGCCCCATAGGGGCCCCTCCCCAGGGGCCTAGCACCACAATGCCGAGGATTGGGGATCCCTGAGCCCCAGCGCCGGATTCACCCTGCCGTCCCACCGCCTACCGGGCTGGTAGGGGCGCCGCTGGTCATTCAGTGCGGGAGGTCGGGTAGGGCCCTCCAAGCTATCGGTGACTTTCGAAGGCCCCCAGAGCCAAAATGCTTGGGCCCACGCTCCCGTTCGCCAGCACCCTCACTTTGGCCAGGCCCTCTGCTTGCCACACAGGAGGCGGATTGTGCCTGTCAGCCACCTGGGGGCTAACTCTAAACATAGGTCGGCCCCCTAAGGTCCCCTCCTAAGTGGCCTGGGCCCACAACGCCGGGGATAGGGTACCTCCCAGCCCCAGCACCGGATTCACCCTGCCGCCCTTCTGCCAACTGGGTCGGTAGGGGTAACGCCGGTCATTAAGGGCGGGAGAACGGGCAGGACCCTCCGAGCCCCCGGCGACCTTCGAAGGCCCCCCGCGCCAAAGAACTTGGGTCCACGCTTCTGCTCACAGCACCCGTAACTCGACCCCCCCTCCGCTCGCCGCAAGCTGGCGGATCAGGTCGGCCGGCCTCCTGGGGGCTAACGCTAACCCTAGGTCGGCCCCCAAGGGGCCCCTCCCAAGGGACCTGGCGCCGCAACGCCGGGGATTGGGCCCCCACAGCCCCAGCTCCGGACTCACCCTGCTGCCCCGCCACCACCTGGGCCGCTAGGGGCGTCGCCCATCGTTCAGGACGGGAGAACGGGCAGGGTCCTCCAAGGCCCCTGCGACCTTAGTAGGCCCCCCGTGCCAAAAAGCTTGGGCCCATGCTCCTGCTCGCTAGCGCCCTTACCTCGGCCACCCTTCGCTCGCTGCGAGCTGGCGGATCGGGCCTGCCGCCCTTCTGGGGGCTAACCCGAACCCTAGGTCGTCCACCAAGGGGCCCCTCCCAAGGGGCCTATCGCTGCAATGCCTGGGATTGGTGACCCCCGAGTCCCAGCGCCGGATTCACCGTGCCGCCCCGCCGCCACCTGGGCCGGTAGGAGAGCCATCGGTCATTCAGGGCAGAACAATGGACAGGGCCCTCTGAGCCCCCAGCGCCATTTGAAGGCCCTCCGCGCCAAAACCCTTGGGCCCAGGCTCCCGCTCGCCAGCACCATCACTTCGGCCCACCCTCTGCTCCCCGCACAGCCGGCAGATTGGGCCTGACGGTCTCCTGGGGGCTAACCCTAACCCTAGGTCGGCCCTCGAGGGGCCCTTCCCAAGGGGCCTGGCGCCGCCATGCTGGGGATTGGAGACACCAGAACCCCACCGCCGGACGCACGCTGCTGCTCCTCACCACCCGGCCCGCTAGGGGCGCCATCCTCGTTCAGGGCGTTAGAAGGGGCAGGGCCCCCCGAGCCCCCGGTGACCTTCGAAGGTCTCCCGCGACAAAACGCTTGGGCCCATACTCCCGCTCGCCAGCGCCCTCACCTCGGCTAGCCCCTCCGCATGTGGAAGAGCCAGCGGATAGGGCCTGCCAGCCTCCTGGGGGCTAACCCTAACACTAGGTCGGCCCCAGAGGGGCCCCTCCCAAGGGGCCTGGCGCCACCACGCCTGGGATTCGAGATCCCCAAGCCCCACCGCCGGACACACCCTGCCACCCCGGCGCCACCCGGGCCGCTAGGAGCGCCGCCATTCATTCAGGGAGGGAGAACGGGCAAGGCCCTCTGAGCCCCCGCCGACATTCGAAGCCTCCTGGCGCCAAAACCCTAGGGTCCACGCTCCCGCTCGCCAGTGCCCTCACCTCGGCCAGCCCCTCTGCACGCCGTAGAGCCGGCGGATCGGGCCTGCCAGCCTCCTTTGGGCTAACGATAACCCTAGCTCGGCCCCCAAGGGACCCCTCCCAAGGGGCCTGGCAATGCCACGTTGGGTATTGGGGACCCCCGAGCCCGAGCTCCGGACTCACCCTGCCTCCCCGCCACCCTGGCCGCTAGTGCGCCGCCGGGCATTCAGGGCGGGAGAACTTGCTGGGCCCTCCGAGCCCATGGTGAGCTTTGAAGGCCCCCCGTGCCAAAACGCTTGGGCCCACGATCCCGCTTGCCAGCGCATTAACGTCGGCCCACCCCTCTGCTCGCTTCACAGCCGGCGGATCGGGCCCGCTGGCCTCCTTTGGGCTAACACTCACCATATGTCGGCCCCCGAGGATCCACTCCCAAGGTGCTTGGAGCGGCAATTCCGGGCATTGGAGACCCACGAGCCACAGTGCTGGATTCACCGTGCTGCCCCACCACCACACAGGCCGCTAGTGGCACCACCGGTCATTCAGGGTGGGAGAACGGGAAGGGCCCATGGAGCCCCCAGCCTCTTTCAAAGGCCCCCCGTGCCAAAAAGCTTGCGCCCACTCTCCCGGTAGCCAGTGCCCTCACCTCAGCCCACCCCTCCGCTCGCCGCACAGCCGGCAGATAGGGCCCGCCAGCCTCCTGGGGGCTAACCCTATCCCTACGTTGGCCCCCGAGAGGCCCCTCCCAACGGGCCTGACACTGCAACTCCGGGGTTTGGGGACCCCTAGCCCCAGCATCAGACTCACCATGCTCCCCCGCCAGCAACTGGGCCGCTAGGGGCGCCGCCGGACATTCAGTGCGGGAGAAAGGGCAGGGCTTCTTTTTTTTTTTTAAGATTTTATTTATTTATTCGACAGAGATAGAGACAGCCAGCGAGAGAGGGAACACAAGCAGGGGGAGTGGGAGAGAAAGAAGCAGGCTCATAGCGGAGGAGCCTGACATGGGGCTCGATCCCACAACGCCGGGATCACGCCCTGAGCCGAAGGCAGATGCTTAACCGCTGTGCCACCCAGGCGCCCCAAGGGCAGGGCTTCTTGAGCCCCGGCGACCTTCGAAGGCCCCCCGCGCCAAAACTCATGGGCCTACACTACCGCTCGCCAGCGCCCTCACCACGGCCCTCCCCTCTGCTCACCGCACAGCCGGTGGATTGGGCCTGCGGCCTCCTGGGGGCTAACCATAACCCTAGGTCAGCCTCTGAGGGGCCCCTGCGAAGGGGCCTGGTGCCGCAACACCGGGGATTGGGAAACCCCAACCCCAGCGATGGACTCACCCTGTCGCCCTGCCGCCACCCGGGCCCCAGGGGCGCCGCAGGTCATTCAGGGCGGGAAAACGGGCAGGGTCCTCCGATCCCCTGATGACCTTTGAAGGCCCCCTGTGCCAAAATGCTTGGGTCCACATTCTTGCTCTCAAGCGCCCTCACCTGGGTCCACCCCTCTGCTCGCCTCACAGCCGGCGGATCGGGCCTGCTGGCCCCCTGGGGGCTAACAATAACCCTTGGTCGGCCCCCTAGAGCCCTTCCAAAGGGGTCTGGCGCCCCAACGCCGAGGATTGGGGACCCCCAAGCCCCAGCGCCCAAGTCACCCTACCACCCCTACTACACCCGGGCCGCTAGGGGAGCCGCCTGTCATTCAGGGCAGAAGAACGTACAGGGCCCTCCAAGCCCCCAGCGACTTTTGAAGGACCCCCACGCCAAAACGCCTGAGCCCACGCTCCCGCTCGCCAGCGGCCTCACCTCCGCCCGCCTCTCCGCTTGCCGCAGAGCTGGCGGATCGGGCTTCCGGCCTCCTGGGGGCTAAATCTTACCATAGGTCGGCCCACTAGGGGCCCCAGCAAGGGGCCTAGAGCCGCAACACCGGGGATTGGAGAACCCCAAGCTCCAGCGCTGGACACAACCGGCTGCCCCACTGCCACATGGGCCGGTAGGGGCGCTGCCAGTCATTCAGGGCGGGACAATGGGCAGGGCCCTCAGAGCCTCTGGGGACATTCGAAGGCCCCCCGCGCCAGAACGCTTCGGCCCACGCTCCTGCTCACAAGCGCCCTCACCTCGGCCTGCCCCTCTGCTCACCACACAGCCGGCGGATCGGGCATACCGGCCTCTTCAGAGCTAACCCTTACCCTAGGTGAGTCCCCGAGGGGCCCCTCCCAAGGGGCATGGCGCCAAAACGCCGGGGATTGGGAACCCCTGAGTCCCAGCGCCCGACTCACCCTACCGCCCCTCCTCCACCAGGGCTTTTAGGGGAGCCGCCCGTCATTCAGGGCGGGAGAACGGGCAGGGCCGTCCGAACCCCTGGCGACATTCGAAGGACCCCCGCGCCAAAATGACTGGGCCCACTCTCCAGATTGCCAGCGGCCTCACCTCCGACCACCCCTCCACTCACCGCAGAGCTGGCGGATCGGGCCTGCGGGCCTCCTGGGGGCTAAGCCTAACCATATGTCGGCCCCCGAGGGGCCCCTAGCAAGGGGCCTGGAGTCGTAACGCTGGGGATTGGGGACCCCTGAACCCCAGTGCCGGACTCACCCGGCCGCCCCGCTGCCACCTGCACCACTAGGAGCGCCACCGGTCATTCAGTGCGGGAGAACGGGCAGGGTCCTCCGATCCCCCCACGACCTTCAAAGGGCCCCCCGCACCAAAACACTTGACCCACGCTCCCGCTAGCCAGCGCCCTCACCTCGGCCCGCCCCTCCGCTCGCCGCACAGCCGTAGGATCGGGCCTGTAAGCCCCCTGGGTGTAACCCTATCCCTAGGTCTGCCCCCACGGGGCCCATCCCAAGGGGCCTGGCATCGCAATGCCGGGGATTGGGGACCCCCGAGCACCAGTGCTGGACTCTCCCTGCCACCCCACCACCACCCAGTCCGCTAGGGGCGCCGCCGGTCATTCAGTGCTGGAGAACAGGCAGGGCCCTCTGAGCCCCCGCGACCTTCGTAGGCCCCTCGCGCCAAAATGCTTGGGCCCACGCTCCCACTCGCCAGCGCCCTCTTCTCGGCCCGCCCCTCCACTCGATGAACAGCTAGCGGATCAGGCCTGCCTGTTTCCTGGGGGCTAACACTAACCCTAGGTCAGACCCCAAGGGGCCACTTCCAAAGGCCTGGTGCCACAACGCCGGGGATTGGTGACCCCCAAGCCTCAGCGCCGGAGTCACCCTTCCGCCCCACAGCTACCGGGCCAGTAGGGACGCCACCAGTCATTCAGAGCGGGAGAATGGGTAGGGCCCTCCGAGCCCCTGGCGACCTTTGAGGCTCCCCACGCCAAAACGCTTGGACCCATGCTCCCGCTAGCAAGCGCCCTCACCTCGGTCCGCCCCCCCTCTCGCTGCACAGACAGCGGATTGGGCCTGCCAGCCTCCTGGGAACTAACCCTAACTCTAGGTCTGCTCACGAGGGGCCCCTCCCAAGGGGCCTGGCGATGCCACGCCGGGGATTGGGGACCCTCAAGCCCCAGCGCATTACTTACCCTGCCGCCCTGCCGCCACCCGGGCTGCTAGGGGCGCCACCGGTTATTTAGGGCGGGAGAACGGGCAGGGCCCTCCGAGCCCCCAGTGACCTTTGAAGGCCCCCCGTGACAAAACGCTTGGGCCTAGGCTCCTGCTCGCCAGCACCCTCTCCTCAGCCCGCCCCTCCGCTCGCCGCACAGCCGGCAGATCGGACTGCCGGCCTCCTGGGGCTAACCCTAACCCTAGGTCGGCTCCCGAGGGGCCCATCCCAAGGGGCCTGGCGCCGCGCCGCCACGCGGGTGATTGGGGACCCCCGAGCACCAGGGCTGAACTCAACCTGCCGCCCCGCTGCAACCCGGATCGTTAGGGGCACCGTCCTCATTCGGGGCTGGGGAACGGGCAGGGCCCTCTGAGCCCCCGGTGACCTTCGAAGGCCCGACACGCCAAAATGCTTGGGCTCACGCTCCCGCTCGCCAGCGCCCTCACCTCGCCCCACCCCTCCGTTCTCTGCACAGCCGGCGGATCAGGCCCCGGCCTCCTTTGGGCTAACCTCAACCCTAGGTCGGCCCCCGAGGGACCCCTCCCAAGGGGCCAGGCGCCGCCACGCCGGGGCATTTGGAACCCTGAGCCCTACTCCAGACTCACCCTGCCGCCCCGCCGCCACCCGGGACGCTAGGGGCGCCACCGGTCACTCAGGGAGGGAGTACGGGCAGGGCCCTCCGAGCCCCCGATGACCTTCGAAGGCCCCCCGCACCAAAACGCTTGGGCCTAAGCTCCCGCTCGCCAGCGCCCTCACCTCGGCTCACCCCTCCCCTCGCCGCACAGCCGGCCAATCGGGCCTGCCGGCCTCCTTTGGGCTAACGATAACCCTAGCTCGGCCCCCGAGGGACCCCTCCCAAGGGACCTGGCAATGCCACGCCGGGTATTGGGGACCCCCGAGCCCGAGCTCCGGACTCACCCTGCCTCCCCGCCGCCACCCTGGCCGCTAGGGAGCCGCCGGGCATTCAGGGCGGGAGAACTTGCTGGGCCCTCCGAGCCCCCGGTGAGCTTCGAAGGCCCCCCATGCCAAAACGCTTGGGCCCACGCTCCCGCTTGCCAGCGCATTAACGTCGGCCCACCCCTCCGCTCGCTGCACAGCCGGCGGATTGGGCCCGCCGGCCTCCTTTGGGCTAACACTCACCATATGTCGGCCCCCGAGGGACCCCTCCCAAGTGCCTGGAGCCACCGCGCCGGGGATCGGGGACCACTGACCCCCAGCTCCAGACTCATCCTGCCCACACGCCGTCACCCTGGCCGCTAGGGGCGCCACCGGTCATTTAGGGTGTGAGAATGGGCAGGGCCCTCCAAGCCCCCAGCGACAATCCAAGGCCCCCCATGCCAAAACGCCTGGGCCCACGCTCCCCCTCGCCAGCGCCCTCACCTCGGCCGCCCCTCTGCTCGTCGCACAGCCGGCGGTTCGGGCCTGCCGGCCTCCTTTGGGCTAACCCTAAACCTAGGTCAGCCCCAGAGGAGCCCCTCCCAAGGGGCCTGGCGCCGCCACGCTGGGGATTGGGGACACCTGAACCCCACCGCCGGACGCACTCTGCCGCTCCTCACCACCCGGCCCGCTAGGGGCGCCGTCCTCATTCAGGGCGTTAGAACGGGCAGGGCCCCCGAACCCCCGGCGACCTTCGAAGGTCCCCCGCGACAAAACGCTTGGGGCCATGCTCCCGCTCGCCAGCGCCCTCACCTCGGCTAGCCCCTCCGCATGTGGCAGAGCCGGCGGATCGGGCCTGCCAGCCTCCTGGGGGCTAACCCGAACCCTAGGTCGGCCCCCAAGGGGCCCCTCCCAAGGGGCCTATCGCTACAATGCCTGGGATTGGTGACCCCCGAGTCCCAGCGCTGGAGTCACCGTGCTGCCCCGCCGCCACCCGGGCCGGTAGGAGAGCTGTCGGTCATTCAGGGCAGAACAACGGACAGGGCCCTCGGAGCCCCCAGCGCCGTTTGAAGGCCCTCCGCGCCAAAACCCTTGGGCCCACGCTCCCGCTCGCCAGCACCATCACTTCAGCCCACCCTCTGCTCCCTGCACAGCCGGCGGATTGGGCCTGACGGTCTCCTGGGGGCTAACCCTAACCCTAGCTCGATCCCTCGAGGGGCCCCTCCCAAGGGGCCTGGTGCCGCAACGCCAGGGATTCGGGACCCACAAGCCCCAGCGCCAGACTCACCCTCCCGCCCCGCTGCCACCCGGGCCTCTAGGGGCACCGCCGGTCATCCAGGGCGGGAGAACGGGCAGGGTCCTCCGAGCCCCTGGTGACCTTCAAAGGCCCCCGCACCAAAACGCTTGGGCCCACGCTCCTGCTCTTCAGCGCCCTCACCTCGGCCTGCCCCTCCGCTCGCCACACAGCTGGCAGATCGGGCCTGCCGGCCTCCTGGGGGCTAACCCTAACCCTAGCTCACCCTCGGAGGGGCTCATCCCAAGGTGCCTGGAGCGGCAATGCCGGGCATTGGAGACCCACGAGCCACAGTGCTGGACTCACCGTGCTGCCCCGCCGCCACACAGGCCGCTAGTGGCACCACCGGTCATTCAGGGCGGGAGAACGGGAAGGGCCCTTGGAGCCCCCGGCCTCTTTCGAAGGCCCCCCGCGCCAGAAAGCTTGCGCCCGCTCTCCCGGTAGCCAGTGCCCTCACCTCGGCCCGCCCCTCCGCTCGCTGCACAGCCGGCGGATAGGGCCCGCCAGCCTCCTGGGGGCTAACCCTATCCCTACGTCGGCCCCCGAGAGGCCCCTCCCAACGGGCCTGGCACCGCAACACCGGGGTTTGGGGACCGCTAGCCCCAGCATCCGACTCACCATGCTCCCCCGCCGGCAACTGAGCCGCTAGGGGCACCACCGGACATTCAGTGCGGGAGAACGGGCAGGGCTTCTTGAGCCCCGGCGACCTTCGAAGGCCCCCCGCGCCAAAACTCATGGGCCTACGCTACCGCTCGCCAGCACCCTCACCTCGGCCCTCCCCTCTGCTCACCGCACAGCCGGTGGATTGGGCCTGCGGCCTCCTGGGGGCTAACCATAACCCTAGGTCAGCGTCCGAGGGGCCCCTGCGAAGGGGCCTGGTGCCGCAACACCGGGGATTGGGAACCCCCCAACCCCAGCGACGGACTCACCCTGTCGCCCTGCCGCCACCCGGGCCCCAGGGGCGCCGCAGGTCATTCAGGGCGGGAAAACGGGCAGGGTCCTCCGATCCCCCGGCGACCTTCGAAGTCTTCCAGCACCAAAACGCTTCGGCCAAGCTCCCGCTCGCCCGCGCCCTCACCTCGGCCCGCCCCTCCGCTCGCCGCACAGCTGGCACATCGGGCCTGCCGGCCTCCTGGGGGCTAACTGTAACCTTAGGTCGGCCCCCGAGGGGCCACTACCAAGGGTCTGCCCCCGCAACGCCGGGGATTGGGGACCCCCAAGCCCCAGTGCTGGACTCACCCTGCCGCCCCGCCCCCCCGGGCCGCTAGTAGAGCCGCTGCTCATTCAGGGCAGGAGAACGGGTTGGGCCCTCCGAACCCCCGATGACCTTCGAAGGCCCCCCGTGCCAAAACGCTTGGGTCCACATTCTTGCTCTCAAGCGCCCTCACCTGGGTCCACCCCTCCGCTCGCCTCACAGCCGGCGGATCCGGCCTGCTGGCCCCCTGGGGGCTAACAATAACCCTTGGTCGGCCCCCTAGAGCCCTTCCAAAGGGGTCTGGTGCCCCAACGCCGAGGATTGGGGACCCCCAAGCCCCAGCGCCCAAGTCACCCTAACATCCCTCCTCCACCCGGGCCGCTAGGGGAGCCGCCTGTCATTCAGGGCAGAAGAACGTACAGGGCCCTCCAAGCCCCCAGCGACTTTTGAAGGACCCCCACGCCAAAACGCCTGAGCCCACGCTCCCGCTCGCCAGCGGCCTCACCTCCGCCCGCCTCTCCGCTTGCCGCAGAGCTGGCGGATCGGGCTTCCGGCCTCCTGGGGGCTAAATCTTACCATAGGTCGGCCCCCTAGGGGCCCCAGCAAGGGGCCTAGAGCCGCAACACCGGGGATTGGAGAACCCCGAGCTCCAGCGCTGGACACAACCGGCTGCCCCACTGCCACATGGGCCGGTAGGGGCGCTGCCAGTCATTCAGGGCGGGACAACGGGCAGGGCCCTCAGAGCCTCTGGCGACATTCGAAGGCCCCCCGCGCCAGAATGCTTGGGCCCACGCTCCTGCTCACAAGCGCCCTCACCTCGGCCTGCCCCTCTGCTCACCACACAGCCGGCGGATCGGGCATACCGGCCTCTTCAGAGCTAACCCTTACCCTAGGTGAGTCCCCGAGGGGCCCCTCCCAAGGGGCATGGCGCCAAAACGCCGGGGATTGGGAACCCCTGAGTCCCAGCGCCCGACTCACCCTACCGCCCCTCCTCCACCAGGGCTTTTAGGGGAGCCGCCCGTCATTCAGGGCGGGAGAACGGGCAGGGCCGTCTGAACCCCTGGTGACATTCGAAGTTCCCCCGCGCCAAAATGACTGGGCCCGCTCTCCAGATTGCCAGCGGCCTCACCTCCGACCACCCCTCCACTCACCGCAGAGCTGGCGGATCGGACCTGCGGGCCTCCTGGGGGCTAACCCTAACCATATGTCGGCCCCCGAGGGGCCGCTAGCAAGGGGCCTGGAGTCGTAACGCTGGGGATTGGGGACCCCTGAACCCCAGTGCCGGACTCACCTGGCCGCCCCGCTGCCACCTGCACCACTAGGAGCGCCACCGGTCATTCAGTGCGGGAGAACGGGCAGGGTCCTCCGATCCCCCCACGACCTTCGAAGGGCCCCCCGTGCCAAAACACTTGACCCACGCTCCCGCTAGCCAGTGCCCTCACCTCGGCCCGCCCCTCCGCTCGCCGCACAGCCGAAGGATCGGGCCTGTAAGCCCCCTGGGTGTAACCCTAACCCTAGGTCTGCCCCCACGGGGCCCCTCCCAAGGGGCCTGGCATCGCAATGCCGGGGATTGGGGACCCCCGAGCACCAGTGCTGGACTCTCCCTGCCACCCCACCACCACCCAGTCCGCTAGGGGCGCCGCCGGTCATTCAGTGCTGGAGAACAGGCAGGGCCCTCTGAGCCCCTGCGACCTTCGTAGGCCCCTCGCGCCATAATGCTTGGGCCCACACTCCCACTCACCAGCGCCCTCTTCTCGGCCCACCCCTCTGCTCGATGAACAGCTAGTGGATCAGGCCTGCCTGTTTCCTGGGGGCTAACACTAACCCTAGGTCAGACCCCAAGGGGCCACTCCCAAAGGCCTGGTGCCACAACTCCGGGGATCGGTGACCCCCAAGCCTCAGTGCCAGAGTCACCCTTCCGCCCCTCAGCTACCAGGCCAGTAGGGACTCCACCAGTCATTCAGAGCGGGAGAATGGGCAGGGCCCTCCGAGCCCCCGGCGACCTTCGAAGACCCCCGCGCCAAAACGCTTGGGCCTACGCTCCTGCTTGCCAGCACCCTCTCCTCAGCCCGCCCCTCCGCTCGCTGCACAGCCGGCAGATCGGGACTGCCGGCCTCCTGGGGCTAACGCTAACCCTAGGTCGGCTCCCGAGGGGCCCATCCCAAGGGGCCTGGCGCCACCACGCCTGGGATTGGGGACCCCCGAGCACCAGGGCCGAACTCACCCTGCCGCCCTGCTGCGACCCGGCTCGCTAGGGGCACCGTCCTCATTCGGGGCTGGGGAACGGGTAGGGCCCTCCGAGCCCCCGGCGACTTTCGAAGTCCCACCTCGCCAAAACGCTTGGGCCCAAGTTTCCGTTCGCAAGCGCCCTCACCTCGGCCCGTCCCTCCGCTTACCACACAGCCGGCGGATCGGGCCTGCAGGCCTCCTGGGGGCTAACCCTAAACCTAGGTTGGCCCCCAAGGGGCCCCTCCCAAGGTGCCTGGCGCCACCACGCCTGGGATTGGGGTCCCCCGAGCCCCACTGCCTGACTCACCCTGCTCCTCCGCCGCCACCCAGGCTGCTAGGGGCACCGCCGGTCATTCAGGGCGTTAGAAAGGGCAGGGCTCTCCGAGCCCCCGGCAAGCTTCGAATGCCCGCTCGCCAAAACACTTGGGCCCATGCTCCCACTCGCCAGTGCATTCACGTCAACCCACCCTCCGCTCACAGTACAGCCGACGGATAGGTCCTGCCGGCCTCCTGGAGCTAACACAAACCCTACATCGGCGCCCCAGGGGCCCCTCCCAAGGGGCCTGGCTCCGCCACGCCAGGGCTTGGGGACCCCCCAGCACCAGCGGCAGTCTCACCCTGCCCTCGCACCATGACCCGGCCCGCTAGGGGCGCTGTCCTCATTCAGGGCCGGAGAACAGGCAGGGCCCTCAGAGCCCCTGGCGACATTCGAAGACCCCCGCGCCAAAACGCTTGGGCCCACAGAACCGCTCGCCAGCGCCCTCACCTAGGCCAGCCACTCCGCATGCCGAACAGCCGGCGGATCGGGACTGCCAGCCTCCTGGGGGCTAAACCAAACCCTACGTCAGCCCCCGAGGGGCCCCTCCCAAGGGGCCTGGCTCCGCCACGCTGGGGCATGGGGACCCCTGAGCACCAGCGCCGGACTCACCCTGCCGCCCCACCACGACCCGGGGCGCTAGGGGCGCTGCCGGTCATTCAGGGCGGGAGAGCGGGCAGGGCCTTGTGAGCCCCCGGCGACCTGCGAAGGCCACCTGCGCCAAAAGGCTTGGGCCCACGGTCCCGCACGCCAGCGCGCTCACCTCAGCCCACCCCCCTCTTGCCGCACAGACAGCGGATTGGGCCTGCCAGCCTCCTGGGAACTAACCCTATCTCTAGGTCTGCTCACGAGGGGCCCCTCCCAAGGGGCCTGGCGATGCCACGCCGGGGATTGGGGACCCTCGAGCCCCAGCGCATTACTTACCCTGCCGACCTGCCGCCACCCGGGCTGCTAGGGGCGCCACCGGTTATTTAGGGCGGGAGAACGGGCAGGGCCCTCCGAGCCCCCAGTGACCTTTGAAGTCCCCCCGGGACAAAATGCTTGGGCCTACGCTCCTGCTCGCCAGCACCCTCTCCTCAGCCCGCCCCTCCGCTCGCCGCACAGCTGGCGGATCAGGCCCCGGCCTCCTTTGGGCTAACCTTAACCCTAGGTCGGCCCCCGAGGGACCCCTCCCAAGGGGCCAGGCGCCGCCACGCCAGGGCATTTGGACCCCTGAGCCCTACTCCAGACTCACCCTGCCGCCCCGCCGCCACCCGGGATGCTAGGGGCGCCACCGGTCATTCAGGGAGGGAGTACGGGCAGGGCCCTCCGAGTCCCCGATGACTTTCGAAGGCCCCCCACACCAAAATGCTTGGGCCTAAGCTCCGGCTCGCCAGCGCCCTCACCTCGGCTCACCCCTCCCCTCGCCGCACAGCTGGCCAATCGGGCCTGCCGGCCTCCCTTGGATTAACGATAACCCTAGCTCGGCCCCCGAGGGACCCCTCCCAAGGGGCCTGGCAATGCCACGCCGGGTATTGGGGACCCCCGAGCCCGAGCTCCGGACTCACCCTGCCTCCCCGCCACCCTGGCCGCTAGTGCGCCGCCGGGCATTCAGGGCGGGAGAACTTGCTGGGCCCTCCGAGCCCCCGGTGAGCTTCGAAGGCCCCCCATGCCAAAACGCTTGGGCCCACGCTCCCGCTTGCCAGCGCATTAACGTCGGCCCACCCCTCCGCTCGCTGCACAGCCGGCAGATTGGGCCCGCCGGCCTCCTTTGGGCTAACACTCACCATATGTCGGCCCCCGAGGGACCCCTCCCAAGTGCCTGGAGCCACCACGCCGGGGATCGGGGACGACTGAGCCCCAGCTCCAGACTCATCCTGCCGACACGCCGCCACCCTGGCCGCTAGGGGCGCCACCAGTCATTTAGGGTGTGAGAATGGGCAGGGCCCTCCAAGCCCCCAGCGACAATCGAAGTCCCCCCGTGCAAAAACGCCTGGGCACACGCTCCCCCTCACCAGCGCCCTCACCTCGGCCCGCCCCTCTGCTCGCCGCACAGCTGGCAATTCGGGCCTGCCGGCCTCCTTTGGGCTAACCCTAAACCTAGGTCGGCCCCAGAGGAGCCCCTCCCAAGGGGCCTGGCGCCGCCACGCTGGGGATTGGGGACACCCGAACCCCACTGCCGGATGCACGCTGCCGCTCCTCACCACCTGGCCCGCTAGGGGTGCCGTCCTCATTCAGGGCGTTAGAACAGGCAGGGCCCCCCGAGCCCCCGGTGACCTTCAAAGGTCCCCCGCGACAAAACGCTTGGGCCCATACTCCCGCTCGCCAGCGCCCTCACCTCGGCTAGCCCCTCCGCATGCGGCAGAGCCGGCGGATAGGGCCTGCCAGCCTCCTGGGGGCTAACCCTAACACTAGGTCGGCCCCAGAGGGGCCCCTCCCAAGGGGCCTGGCGCCACCACGCCTGGGATTCAGGATCCCCAAGCCCCACCGCCGGACACACCCTGCCACCCCGGCGCCACCCGGGCCGCTAGGAGCGCCGCCATTCATTCAGGGAGGGAGAACGGGCAAGGCCCTCTGAGCCCCCGCCGACATTCGAAGCCTCCTGGCGCCAAAACCCTAGGGTCCACGCTCCCGCTCGCCAGTGCCCTCACCTCGGCCAGCCCCTCTGCACGCCGTAGAGCCAGCGGATCGGGCCTGCCAGCCTCCTTTGGGCTAACGATAACCCTAGCTCGGCCCCCAAGGGACCCCTCCCAAGGGGCCTGGCAATGCCACGTTGGGTATTGGGGACCCCCGAGCCCGAGCTCCGGACTCACCCTGCCTCCCCGCCACCCTGGCCGCTAGTGCGCCGCCGGGCATTCAGGGCGGGAGAACTTGCTGGGCCCTCCGAGCCCCCGGTGAGCTTTGAAGGCCCCCCGTGCCAAAACGCTTGGGCCCACGATCCCGCTTGCCAGCGCATTAACGTCGGCCCACCCCTCCGCTCGCTTCACAGCCGGCGGATCGGGCCCGCTGGCCTCCTTTGGGCTAACACTCACCATATGACGGCCCCCGAGGAACCACTCCCAAGTGCCTGGTGCTGCCACGCCGGGCATTGGGAACCCCCGAGCCCCAGCTCCGGACTCACCCTGCCGGCCCGCCATCACACCGGCCGCTAGGGGTGCCGCCGGTCATTCAGGGTGGGAGAACGGGCAGGGCCTTCTGAGCCCCCGGTGACATTCGAAGGCCCCCTGCGCCAAAATGCTTTTGCCCATGCTCCCGCTCGCCAGCGTGCTCACCTCAGCCTGCCCCTTGATTGCTTCACAGCCGGTGGATAGGGCCTGCCAGCCACCTGGGGGTTAACCCTATCCAACCTCGGCCCCCGAGGGGCCCATCCCAAGGGTCCTATCACTGCAACACCGGGGATTGGGGAACCCTGAGCCCCAGTGCCAGCCTCACCCTTCCACGCCGCCCCCACTGGGCTGCTAGTGGTGCTGCCGATCATTCAGGGTGGGAGAACGGGCAGGGACCTCCGAGCCCCTGGCGACTTTTGAAGGCCCCCCGCACCAAAACGCTTGGGCCCAGGCTCCTGCTCTCCAGCACCCTCACCTCGGCCCGCCCCACCGCTCACCTGCATAGCCGACGAATCGGGCCTGCCGGCCTCCTAGGGTCTAAACCTAACCCTAGGTTGGCCCACGAGGGGCTCCACCCAAGTGGCCTAGCACAGCCACGCCAGGGATTGGGGTCCCCCGAGCACCATCGCCGGACTCACCCTGCCGCCCCTCCGCAACCCAGCCCGCTAGGGGCGCAGTCCTCATTCAGAGCGGAAGAATGGGAAGGGCCATCCGAGCCCCCAGTGACCTTCAAAGGACCCCCGCTCTAAAACGCTTGGGCCTATGCTCCCGCTCCCAGCGCATTCACGTCGGCCCGCCCTTACGCTTGCTGCACAGCCAGCAGATCGGGCCTGCCAGCCTCCTTTGGGCTAACCCTAAACCTAGGTCGGCCCCAGAAGAGCCCCTCACAAGGGCCCTGGCATCGCCATGCCAGGGATTGGGGATGCCCGAGCCCCAGCGCCGGACTCACTCTGCCGCCACGCCACCACCCAGGCTGCTAGGGGCGCCTCAGGTCATTCAGGATTGGAGAACGTGAAGGGCCCTCCGAGCCCCTGGCGACCTTTGAAGGCCCCCTGTGCCAAAATGCTAGAGCCCACGCTCCCGCTCGCCATTACCCTCACCTTGGCCCTCCCCTCCGCTTGCCACTCAGCCAGCAGATTGGTCCTGCCGGTCTCCTGGGGGCTAACCCTAACCCTAGATCGGGCCTGAGGGGCCCCTACCAAGGGGACTGGCGCTGCCACACCGGCGATTGGAGACGCTCGAGCCCCAGCGCAGGACTTACCCTGCCACCCCCGCCGCCACCCGGGCCTCTAGGGGCACCACCAGTCATTCAGGATGGGAGAATGGGCAGGGCCCTCCAAGGGCCTGGCGACATTCGAAATCCCCCTGCACCAAAACGCTTGGGCCCACACTCCTGCTGCCCAGTGCCCTCACCTCGGCCCACCCTTCTGCTCACCGCACAGCCGGCGGATTGGGCCTGCAGGCCTCCTGGGGGCTAACCCTAACCCTAGGTCGGCCCCCAAGGGTCCCCTCCATAGCAGCCTGGTGCCGCAACACCGGGGATTGAGTACCCCAGAGCCCCAGAGCCAGACTCACCCAGCTGCCCTGCCGCCACGCGGGCCGCCTGGGGTGCCGCCGATCATTCAGGGCAGGAGAAAGGGCAGGGCTCTCTGAGCTCCTGGCAATCTTTAAAGGCCCCCCGGGCCAAATGCTTGGGCCCACGCTCGCGCTCGCCAGCGCCTTCACTTCGGCCCGCCCCTCCGCTCGCCGCACCGCTGGCGGATCGGGCCTGTCGGCCTCCTAGGAGCTAACACTAACCCTAGGTCGGCCCCAGAGGGGCCCATCCGAGGGGCCTGGCGCTGCCACACCGGGGATAGGGGACTCCCGAGCTGCAACGCCAGACGCAGCCTGCCGCCCCGCCGCCACCCGGGCCACTAGGGGCGCCGCCGGTCATTCCGGCTGGAGAACGTACAGGGCCTTCTGAGCCACCCTCGATCTTCGAAGGCCCCCGCGCCAAAACGCCTGGGCCCATGCTCCCGCTTGACAGCACCCTCACCTTGGCCTGCCCCTCTGCACGCCACACAGCTGGCAGATCGGGCGTGCCGAAATCCTGGGGGCTAACACAAACCCTATGTCAGCCCCAGAGGGGCCGCTCACAAGGGTCCTGGAGCCGCCACTCCCATGCTTGGGCACGCTCAGCAGCAGCGCCAGACTCACCCTGCCGCCACGCCGCCACCCGGGCTGCTAGGGGCGCCGCCGGTCATTCAGGGCGGGAGAATGGGCAGGGACATCTGAGCCCCCGACGACATTGGAAGACCCCCCGTGCAAAAACGCTTGGGCCAACGGTCCCGCTCCCCAGAGCCCTCACCTTGGCCCGCCACTCCGCTCTCCACACAGCCGGCGTATCGGGCCTGCCGGCCTCCTTTGAGCTAACACTAACCCTAGGTCAGCCCCGGAGGGACCCTTCCCAAGTGCCTGGCGCCATCATGCCAGCGATTGAGGACCCCCGAGCCCCAGCTGTGGACTCACCCTGCCGCCGCGCCTCACCTTGGCCCGCCACTCCGCTCTCCACACAGCCGGTGGATCGGGCCTGTCGGCCTCCTGGGAACTAACTCCAAACCCTACGTCGGCCCCCATGGGGCCCCTCCCAAGGGGCCTGATGTCCCCACGCCAGGGATTGGGGATGCCCAAGCCCTAGCGCCGGACTCACCCTGCAGCCCCGCCTCCACCCTGGCCGCTAGGGGTGCCTCCGGTCATTCAGTGCAGGAGAACGTGCAGTGCCCTCCGAGCCCCCAGCGAACTTCGAAGTCCCCCTTGCCAAAACTCTTGGGCCCACGCTCCCGCTTGCCAGCGCCCTCACCTCGGCCCACCCCTCCGCTTGCCGCACAGCTGGCAGATCTGGCCTGCCGGCCCCCTTGGGGCTAACTCTACACCTAGGTCGGCCCCCGTGGGCCCCCCTCCCAAGGTGCCTGGCGCCGCCTCACTGGGGATTGGGGTCCCCGGAGCCCCTTTGCCAGACTCACACTGCTGCCCCGCCGCCAACCGGGCCACTACGGGTGCCGCCGGTTATTCAGGTTGGGAGAACGGGTAGGGCCCTCCGAAACGTTGGCGACATTTGAAGGCCCCCCACACCAAAAGGCTTGGGCCCATGCTCTTGCTCCCCAGCGCCCTCACCTCGGCCCACCCCACCGCTGGCTGTACAGCTGGTGGATCGGGCCTACCGGCCTCGAGGGCTAACCCTAACCCTAGGTCAGCCCCTGAGGGGCCCCTCCCAAGGGGTCTGGCGTCGCCATGCCACGGATTGGGGACCCCCGAGCCCCAGGTCTGGACTAACCCTGCCGCCCCGCGTCCATCTGGGCTGCTAGCGGCACCGCCGGTCATTCAGCACGGGAGAATGAGCAGGGCCCTCAGAGACCCCGGCAACATTTGAAGTTACCCCGCGCCAAATCGCTTGGGCGCACGCACCCGCTCCCCAGCGCCCTCACCTTGGCCCACCCCTCCACACCCCGCACAGCCGGGGGATCAGGCCTGCCGGCCTCCTGGGGGCTAAACCTATCCCAGGTCGGCCCCCGAGGGGCCCCTTCCAAGGGGCCTGGCGTCGCCTCGCCAGGGATTGGGGATGCCCGAGCCCCAGCGCCGGACTCACCCTGCCACCCCGGCACCACCTGGGCCACTAGAGGCGCCGCCGGTCATTCAGGGAGGGAGAACATGCAGGGCCTTCCAAGCCTCTGTCGACCTTTGAAGGACCCCGCGCCAAAACGCCTGGGCTGACGCTCCCGCTCGCCAGCGCCCTCACCTCGGCCTGCGCCTCTGCACACTGCACAGCCAGCAGATCACGCATGTCGGCCTCCTGGGGGCTCCTCCCAAGGGACCTGGCACCGCCACGCCGGTGCTTGGGGACCCCCAGCACCAGCGCCGGACAAACCCTGCCGCCCTGCTGCCAACCCAGGCGCTAGGGGTGCCACCACTCATTCAGGTCGGTAGAACGGGAAGGGACCTCTGAGCCCCCGGTGACCTTCAAAGGTCCCCCGTGCCAAATCGTTTGGGCCCATGTTCCCGCTCGCCAGCTTGCTCACCTTGGCCCACCCTCCGCTCGACGCACAGCTGTCGGATCAGGCCTGCTGGCCTCCTGGGGGCTAACCCTAACCCTAGGTTGGCCCCCGAAGGGCCCCTCCCAAGGGGCCTGTTGCCGCAACACCGGGGATTGATGACCCCCAGCCCCAGTGCCGGACTCACCCTGCCGCCCCGCCGGCACCCAGGCCGCTAGGGCGCCACCAGTCATTCAGGGCGGGAGAATGGACAGGGCCCTCCCAGTCCCAGTGAACTTCTAAGGCCCCAGGAGCCAGAATGCTTGGGCCCATGCTCCTGCTCACCAGCACACTCACCTCAGCCAGCCCCTCTCCTGGCTGCACAGCCAGCGGATTGGGCCTGCCAGACTCCTGGGGGCTAACCCTAACCCTAGGTTGGCCCCTGAGGGGAACCTCCCAAGGGGCCTGGCGCAGCAACACCAGGGATTGGGGACCCCTGAGCTCCAGCGCCAGACTCACCCTGCCGCCCCGACGCCACCCGAGCCGCTAGGGGCGCTGCCGGTCATTCAGTGCAGGAGAACAGGCAGGGCCCTTCGAGCCCCTGGCGACCTTCGAAGGCCCAACTTGCGAATACGCTTGGGCCCACACTCCTGCTTGCTAGCACCCACATCTCAGCCCGCCCCTCCGCTTGTGGCACACCCGGCAGATCAGGCCTGCAGGCATCCTGGGGGCTAACTCTAACATTTGGTCGGTCGACGAGGGGCCCCTCCCAAGGGGCCTTGCGCCACAACGCCGGGGATTGGGGACACCCGAGCCCCAGCGCCAGACTCTCCCTGCCGCCCTGCCGCCAACTGGGCCAGTAGGGGCGCCGCTGATAATTCAAGGAGGGAGAAGGGGCAGGGCCCTCTGAGCCCCCGGCGACCTTCGAAGACCTCCTGCACTAAAATGCTTGGGCCCACTTTCCCGCTCCCCAGCGCCCTCACCTCGGCCCACACCTCCACTCGCCGCACAGTGTGCAGATTGGGCCTGACGGTCTTTTTGGGGCTAACCTTAACCTTGGTCGTCGCCCCAGGGGCCCCTCCCAAGGGTCCTGGTGCCACTACGCCGGGGATCTGGTACCCCAAGACCCAGAGCTGGACTCACCCTCCCACAACGTTGCCACCCGGGCCGCTAGGGGCGCCGCCGGTCATTCAGGGTGGGAAAACAGACAGGGCCCTGGAGAAACCGGTGACATTTGAAGCCTCCCGCGCCAAAATGCAGTGGCCCACCATCCTGCTCCCCAGCACCTTTACCTCGGCCCACCCACCTCTAGCCGCCTAGCCAGAGGATCACGCCTGCTGGCCTCATGGGGGCTAAATCTAACCCTAGGTCGGCCCACGAGGAGCCCTTCCCAAGGGGCCTGGCACTGCAAGCCGGGGATTGGGGATACCCGAGCTGCAGCGTGGGACTCACCCTGCTGCCCCACCGCCAACGGAGCCACTAGGGGCATCGCCGGTTATTCAGGGTAGGAGAACGGGCAGGGCCCTCTGAGCCTCTAGCGACGTTAAAAGGCCCCTGCGCCAAAACGCTGGATACCATACTCCCGCTCGCCAGCGGCCTCACCTCAGCCCACTCCTCTGCTCGCCGCACAGCCGGCGCATCGGTCCTGCTGGCCTACTGAGGTCTAACCCTAACTCTAAACCCTAACCCCTAACCTTAAACCCTAAACCTTAACCCCTAACCCTAACCATAACCCCTAACCCTTACCCTAACCCTAACCCTACCCTAAATCTAACCCTAAACCCTAATCCTTAAACCCTAAACCCTAACATTAACACTAAACCCTAAACCCTAACCCTAATCCCGAAGCCCTAAACAATAAACCCTAACCTTAACCACTAACCCCAAACCCTAACCCTACCCTTAACGCTACCCCTTCAGCTAACCCTACCCCTAACCCGTAAACTAACCCTAAACCTAAACCTATCCCGTACCCTAACCTGTACCCTAACCTTAACCCTAAACCCTAAACACTGACCCTAACCCATACCCTAAATCGTACCATAACCCGTAACCTAACCCAACCCGTAACCTAACCCTAACCCGTACCCTAACTGTAACCCTAAACCCTAAACTGTAACCCGTACCCTACCCTAACCAGTACCCTTACCTTAACCTTAACCCATACCCTAACCCGTACACTATCCCAAATCCGGACCCTAACCCATACCCTAAACCATACCTAACCCTAACCTGTAACCTAACCCGTACCCTAACCCATACCCTAACCCTAAACTGTACGCTACACCTATCCCTAACCCGTTCCCTAACGCGTACCCTAACCCTAACCCTAAACCATAACCTAGCCTGTACCATAACCCTAAACTGTACCCTAACACTAACCCGTACCCTATCCCTAACCCGTACCCTAAACCGTACCCAAATCCGTACGCCAACACTTACCCTAAACCGTACGCTAACACGTACCCTAAACTGTACCCTAATGCGTACCCTAACTCGTACCCTAACCCTAACCCATACCCTAAACGTAACCCGTACTCCAACCCTAACCCCAACCCTAACCCCAAACCCTAAACCCTAACCCGTACCCTAAACCCTAATCTGTACCCTAACCCATAACCTCTAACCTGTAACCCCTAAACCCAACCCTAACCCGTACCCTCTCCTTCCCCTAACTCTAACACCTACCCTCACCCATACCCTAACCATAACCCATACCCTAACCTTAACCCATACCCTAATCCGTACCGTAACCCCGGGGATTGGGTACACCTGAGCCCCACCACGGGACTCAGCCTGCCACCCCTCAGGAAACCATGCCCCTTGGGGCGCCACAGAGCATCCCATGCAGGAGAACTGGTAGGGCCCCCCTGAGCCCCCAGCGATCCTCGGCGGCCCCATACACCCCAACCCTGAGGCCCACGCTCATCCCGCCCCACGCCTTCCCTGCAGCTTGCCACCGAGCTCATCCCAGAGATGGCAGATCAGGCCTGCCGGGTTCCTGGGGCCTACACCTGACCCTAGGTCGGCTGGGTAGGGTCCTTCCCCTGGGGCCCGGTGCCACAGCCCCAGGGACTGGGGACACCTGAGCCCCACTGCAGGACAAAGCCTGCCAGCCCGAAGGAAACCGTGCCACTTGGGAGGCTGTAGAGCATTCAGGGCGGGAGAACCAGGAGGGCCCCCAGAGCCCCCGGCGAACTTTGGTGATCCCTAAACCCAACCTTGAAGCCCATGCTCACCCCAGCCCGCAACCTCACCTCAGCCCGTGGCGGAGATCGCCACATAGTGGGCAGATCTGGCCTGCGGGGTTCCTGGGCCCCAACCCTAACCCTAGTTCATCTGTGGAGGGGCCCCTCCCCAGGAACCTGGAGCCGCAGCCACGGGGATTCGGGACACTTGAGCCCCACAGCAGGACTCAGTCTGCCACCCCACAGGAAACCATGCACCTTGGGAGGCCACAGAGCATTCAGGGCGGGAGAACCAGGAGGGCACTCCTGAGCCACCAGCAAAATTCGGCGGCCTCCCACACCCCAACCCTGAGGCCCACGCTCACCCTCCCCATACCCTCACCTCAGCCCATGTAGCTTGCCATACAGCCAGCAGATCGGGCCTGCGGGGCTCCTGGGGCCTAACCCTAGCCCTAGGTCGGCCGCAGGTGTGGGGGCCTCCCCAGGAGCCTTACACCACAGCCCTGGGGAATTGGGATACCTGTACCACACCAGAGGACTCAGCTTGCCACCCGACAGGAAACATTGCCCCTTGGGGCTCTACGGAGCCTACAGGGCACGAGAACTTGGGGAGGCCCTCGGAGCCCGTCCCCACTTTGGCAGCCCCCCGTGCCCCAACCCTGAGGCCCATGCTCACCCTCCCCCATGGCCTCCTCTCAGCCCTCCACAAAGCTCACCGCACAGCCTGCAGATTGTCCCTGCCGGGCTCCTGGACCCTAACCCTTACCCTAGGTTGGCCACAGAGGGGCCCCTCCCCAGGGTCCTGGCACCACACTCCGGGGGATTGGGGACACCCAAGCCCCACTGTAGGACTCAGCCTGCAGCCCACAGTAAACTGTACCATTTGGGGGCACAACACAGCATTCAGGGCAAGAGAATTGGGGCACCCCTGAGAGCCCCTTCTGGTGAACCCCGACATTTGTGGGCCCTTTCAGATGAAACCCCAAGGCTCACACTCACCCGCCCTTGTGCCCTCATCTCGCTCGGCCTGGGAGCTCTCTGAGCACTGGGCAGTTCAGACCTGCTGTCCTTGAGGCCTAACCTAACTCTGGGTCTTCTGCTGAGGGTCCCTCCCTGTTTGCCTGCCTCCAAGGCACCAGGCATTGGGCTCACCTCTGCATGACTAGAAGACTCAGCCTTCCCACAGCAGGAAACTGTCCATTTGGGGCTGCCGCAAGGATTCATAGGAAAATGAGAGGGTCCCCCTCAGCCCATCCCAGGCAACCCCCACTTTCAGAGATGTCCCTGGATCCAATTAGTAGCTTCACACTGAACTTGAAACTTGCTCTCCACGGAGATCTTTTGAAATTCTCCACACTTCCAACCGATGGCATCATCCAGCTTCAGTGCCTTACCCAGCTTTAGGTCTTGAGATGGATTAAAATGGGAAGTCACTTCACTGATGACGACGTACTGGTGACCAAAAGATACATGCATAAATGCTTCATATCACTTGGCTTCAGGGAAATGCAAATCTAAACCCCTATAGATGCCATATCACACGAGGCCAAATATCTAAAAATAAGAAGACATGAAACTATACATGTTGGAGAGGATGTGGAGAAACGGGAAACCTCTTACACCCCTGTACGAATGCAGTGCGGTACAGCCACTCTTGAAAATGGTACGGAGGTTCCTCATGAAGTTATAAATAAAGTTACCCTATGTCCCAGCAATTGCACTACTGGGTATTTACCGCAAAGAGACAGGTAGTGAAGACGGGACACATGCACCACAGTGTTCATAGCAGCAATATCCATAATAGACAAGCTGTGGAAGGAGTGCAGATGACCATGGATAGATGAATGGATAAAGAAGATGTGGATCATATATATAATGGAATATTACTCAGCCATCAGAAAGGATGAATACTTATCATCACACTGACCTGGGTGGAGCTGGAGGGTATTATGCTGAGTGGAATAAGTCAATGAAAGAAAGACAATGATCATATGCTTTCACTCTTATGTGGAATATCAGAAACAAGGAAGAAGACCATAGGGGAAGGGAGGGAAAATAGAATGGGAAGTCATCAGAGAGGGAGAAAACCCATGATAGACTCTTAACTATTGCAAGAAACTGATGATTGTTGGAGGAGAAGTTGGGGGGGGTAACTGGGTGAGTAGCATTAAGGAGGCCACACGATACAATGAGCACTGGGTGTTACACACAACTGAAAATTTATTGAAGACTACATCTGAAACGAATGATGTACTGTAAGATGGCTAATTGAATTTAAATTAAAGAATAAAAGACCTCGAATAAGCAATCCTAAACATTTGTATGGAACCACTAAAGATTCCGAACAGAAAGTGCAATGTGGAAAAGAAAAACAAACCTGGAGGACTCACAATTTCAGATTTCAGGTTATACTACAAAGCTGAAGTCATCCTAACAAGACAGTACGGCACAAAAATAGACACAGCGACCAAAGGAACAGGATACAAGTTCAGACAGAAACCCACAATTATGTGGTCCATGAATCTTCCACAAAGCAAGCAACGATATCAAAAGGGAAAAGGACAGTCTCTACAACAAATGGTGTTGGGAAAACTAGACAGCTACACACAAAGGAATGAAATTAGACTGCTTTCTTACACAATACAGACAAACACAAAACAGTTTCAAGACCTCAATATGAGACCTGAATCCATAAAAATCCTACAGGAGGGAAGACAGTAACTTCTTGACATGGACCATACCAACGTTTTTCTGGACTGTGTCCTGACAAAGGAAATGAAAGCAAAAATAAACTATTGGGAATACAGCAAAATAAAAAGTTTCCACACGGCAGAAGAACAATGAAAACGTAAAAATAATAAGAAAACCTACTCAAAGGGAGAAGATATTTGCAAAGATCATATGCAATGAAGGGATAGTGTCCAAAACATATACAACTGATACTACTCGACAACCCCCCAAAAAACAAATAATCCAGTTAAAAAATAGGCAGAAGACATGGACAGACATTTCTCCAAAGAAGAAATACAAATGGCCAACAGTCCCGTGAAAAGATGTTCACCATCACCCATCATCAGGAAAATGTAAATCCAAAGGACAATGAGGTAATACCTCAAACCTGTCAGAATGGCTAACATCAAAAGCACAACAAAGAGCAGGTGTTGGGAGGATGTGGATAAAGGGGATTCCTCGCGAACTGTGGGTGGGAATGCAAACTGTGGTGGCCACCGTGGAAAACAGTATGAAGGTTCCTCAAAAAATTAAATATAGAACTACCCTACGATCCAACAATCACACTACTCATATTTACCCAAAGAATAGGAAAACAGTAACTTAAAAGGATACGTGCACCCCTATGTTCCTTGCACCATTATTTACAATATCACAATATGGAAGCAACACAAGTGTCTGTAGAAAAATTGACAAATGAGAGGATAGATGTGTGTATTCACACACACACACGCTCACACACACACACACACACACACACACACACACATACACACACACAATGGAGTATTACTCGGCTTGAAAAAGAATGAAACCTTGCCATTTGTAGCCACATGGATGGAGCTAGAGAGTATTATCCTAACAAAAATCAGGCAGTCAGAGAAAGACAAATTCCATATGATGTCACTCTAATGGGGAATTTAAGAAACAAACAAAAATAAATAACTAAAAGAGAAAAAGGAGACACACCAAAATACAAACTCTTAACAATAGAGAACAAACGGATGGTTACCAGAGAGGAGGTGGATAGAGGGATGAGTGAAATAGATGAAGGGGATTAAGAGGACGCTTTTCTTGATGACCACTGAGTAATATATAGAATTACTGAATCACTCTCTTGTACACCTGAAACGAATGTAACACTGTATGTTAGCTCTACTGGAATTACAATAAATTTTTTAAAAAGATTTTTCTTTCAGGAACCTCTTTGAAAAAGCTTTTCCTGTGCACTGTGCATAAGCCCTACTTGGGAGGATTCACTCTACAATAATTATTCACTCCATGCCTCAAATTCAGATTTCACTGAGTTCTTATCGTGGATCCCAGCCCGTGGGAGCCATGGTCCTTTTCAGTCCAGGCTCAGCACCTATGCATTCAAGATTGGAAGTAGAGACACATGTCACTTCACAGTCCAGAAAGCTATTATTGTTTCTGTTTCAGTGTGAGAGAGTCACAGACTTTGGGACAGGTTTCAGAGCAGGTTTATTATGGATCCTGGATCTATACTTCAATGTTCATTGCCTGGATCCATTTGGCTAATAGGTTCCCTGTGGATGGGCTTGCTTCCAAGCACATACATGGAAGATGCAAAGGTCGGTGGGCTTGGTGCGGGACAGGAAGAAGACCAAAAACAGACAAGGGTCCGACCCCTTCCCTGATCCAGGAACTGCTACGGGAGACGTTATGGGGGGTAGAATCCATGCGAAAATCCAAGGTCACCAGCTGAACACAGGAGGCACAGGTCAAGGGATCTGGAGATGCAGGGGTTGAAAGCTGCTCTGAGCTACTTCTGTGAGGAAGGGAGGGAAGGAATGAGAAGGAGACACTGCCTGCCCCTGGCCCATGCCAGCTGCCCACCGCTCCGACACGCATCAGTCTATGAGCTGACACAGCTTGGGCTCCGGATGGGCTGGCTCAGGTCCCTGAATCCTCAGTGGGACAGCTGGCCCCAGGGCTCAGAGACATGCTGAGGGAGATGAGAGGGAAAGCTGCCCCACGCAGGTCATCCCCTCCTTGAGCAGACAGCCCTTCAGAACTGCTAAAAAAAACCACTAACGGGGTTGAAAGACATGCCATGGATGAACTAAGGCATAGAGATATGTAAAATAACATTCATTTTTAAGTTCAGAGCTGTCATCTCAGGAAGTGGGGAGAGTTTCCCTGAAGAAGACTGAGGGGAGGGGAGGCCATGCTGAAAAGGGAGACATGGCTCTCCTGATTGGGGACCTGCAGCCCCCTTCCAGGGCAGGGTATCAACCTCGCATCACACGAGATCCATGGAAGTGTGCCATCAGGGCCAGATGTTTGTCTCGAGAAGGCTACCATGGCATCGGACTGCACAGGGCACCAGGGACGAGGGTCAGATGGAGGACGGACAATACTCCAGAGGCCATGGGGAAAGAGCAGAGGCACATGACCTTGAAGATGATGATGAAAAGCAGGATGTGGCAGCATGGAGCCGGCCTGAAAGTACCATCGGAGCAGTGCCCACAGCTACACTGACTGGGTGCCTTCTGTGCCAGGTGTGGCTGACTTCAGTGGGTTCCAGACAAGTCCTGACCACAAGTCTAAGGAAGTGTGCACCACCCCGGCCTCCTCTCCCCTTGCAGCTGCTAGGAATCACGGTCACAGACCCTGGTCAGCTTTCATGGAAACCAAGCCGTGGCTCCCCCGCACGCTGCACCTGTGGTGGTGGTCCAGTGCGACCCTCGTGCCTGGCCAGACACTGATGTCTACCTGTCTCCACACAAATCCACAGACAGGAGGGTGTCCCTGAATTCCACAGCACCTGATGAGACAGATCCACAGAACCCAACACCCAGTGGGTCACTTGGGACCTCACCTATGGTCATGGAGCTCACCATACCCCATTTCTGTCACTTCCCACAGAAAGCCTGGTTCTGATCCCCCACAATACCATACATCCTGGTTGCTGACCTGGGGTCATGCCATAAACCAACATGGCACCTTTCTTTAAGTGAAGGCTATGCCTACACCTCCTAGAAAATATTTCTAATGTAGTACAAGTCCATCAGGAATATGGTGTGAACAGTAGCACACAGACTGCATGGTAGTAGTCAGTAATTCTAAGAAAGGTTAACCCCAACCCCCGTCTCAGAAAGCCTTCCTCCATCCCCACTGAACTCATGGTCTGCCCTCAGAAAACCCTCCAGGAAACAAACCTTTCATCTGAATGCTCTCTTCACCTTCTGCTTCAAATCTTGTCCAACCACAATGATATGAAACTAGAAATCAGTCTCAAGAAAAAAATAGAACAGTCAAAAATAGGTGGAGATTCGGGGGCCTTGGTGGCTCAGTCGTTAAGGATCTGCTTTCAGCTCAGGTCGTGATCCCAGGATCCTGGGATCTAGCCCCGAATCAGGCTCCTTGCTCAGTGGGAAGCCCGCTTCTCCCTCTCCCACCCCCCTGCTTGCGTTCCCTGTCTCGGGGTCTCACTCTCTGTAAGATACTCAAAGAATCTTAAAAAAATATGTGGAGACTTAACATGTTACTGAACAACCAACAGTCAAAGAAGAAATCAAAAAAATTTTTAGAAGTACCTTGACACTGATGCAAAAGGCAACCTACAAAAACTTATGGGATGCAGCAAAAGTAGCTTTATTGGGGACATTCATAGAAATTCAAGTCTTCATCAATCCATGAGAATGCTCTCCAATAAACAACCTGATTTATGTGGTAAAGAAGTAGAAAATAAAACAAACTAATCCCCAAATTAGTAGAAATAAGGAAATAACAAAAAGGAATGCATAAATAAATCCAATGGAGACTAAAAAGACAAAAAAAAAAAAACAAAGAAAATGAGTGCTGCCTTTTTTGGAAAGATAAACAAAACTGACAAACTTAGCTAGACTCACCAAGAAAGACAGAGGACTCCAATACAATCAGGAAAGGAAGATAATGGATTCCTGTCTCATATCAAAATCAAAAGAACTCTTCAACCTTGGACACAACAACTTCTTGCAAGCCACGTCTCTAAAGGCAAAGGAAATAAAAGCAAAAATGAACTATTGGCACTTCATCATGATAAAAATCTTCTGCTCGGCAATGCAAACGATCAACAAAACAAAAAGGCAACCTATGGAATCGAAGAAGATATCTGCAAATGGTATTAGAGATAAAGGACTGGTATCCAAGATCTATAAAGATCTCCTCAAACTCGACACCCAAAAAATGGGCAGAAGACACAAAGAGATACTTCTCCAGAGGGGAAATACAAATGGCCAACAGACACATGAAAAAAGGCTCCACATCACTTGCCATCAGGCAAATACAAATCAAAACGACAATGAGATACCACCTTACACCAGGTAGAATGGTTAAAATTAACAAGGCAGGGGGCACCTGGGTGGCACAGCGGTTAAGTGTCTGCCTTTGGCTTGGGGCGTGATCCTGGCATTATGGGATCGAGCCCCACATCAGGCTCCTCCGTTATGAGCCTGCTTCTTCCTCTCCCACTCCCCCTGCTTGTGTTCCCTCTCTCGCTGGCTGTCTCTATCTCTGTGGAATAAATAAATAAAATCTTGAAAAAAAATTATCAAGACAGGAAATAAAAAAACGTCAGAAGGATGTGGAGAAAGGGGAACCCTCTTACACTACTTGTGAGAATTCAAGCTGGTACAGCCACTTTTGAAAACAATATGGAGGCTCCTCAAGACGTTAAACACAGAGCTATTCTACGACCCACCAATTGAACTACTGGGTATTTACCCCATAGACACAGAGTAATGAAAAGAAGGGGCACCAGTATCCCAATGTTCATAGCAGCAATGTCCATAATAGCCACACTGTGGAAGGAGCCAAGATGTCCTCAGCAGATGAATGGACAAAGAAGATGTGGTTCATCTGTACAATGGAATATTACTCAGTCATCAAAAAGGATGAATACCCACCATTTGCACCAACGTGGATGGACCAGGAGGGGATTATGCTAAGTGAAATTAAGTCAAGCAGAGAAAGACAATTATCATATGGTTTCACTCCTATGTGGAATGGAAGGAATAGCATGGAGGACATTAGGAGAAGGAAGGGAAAAGTGAAGAGGGGGAATGAGAGAGGGAGATGAACCATGAGAGACTATTGACACTGGGAAACAAACTGAAGGTTGCAGAAAGGGAGGGGTAGGGGAATGGGTTATCCTGGTGATGGGTATTAAGGAGGGCACGTGTCATAATGAGCACTAGGTGTTATATGCAAACAATGAATCATGGAACACTACATCAAAAACAAATGAAGTACTGTAGGGTGACTAACATCATTTTAAGAAAAGAGAAAGATATGAAATCCATACAGGAAAACTGTCACTATTTGCAAATGACATGAAATCCCGAAAAATTCCACACACACACACACACACACACACACACACACACACACACAAACTGTTAGAATAAACAAATTCAAGAAAGCTGGAGGATATAAAGTCAATATACAGAGACTTGTTGTCTTTTTTTTTTCAGATTTTATTTATTTATTTGAGAGGAAGAGAAAAAGCATATGCAGGGGGAGTGTCGGAAAGAGGGAGAAGCAGACCCTCGCTAAGCAGGGAGCCCAACTGGGGCTCGATCCCAGAACTCTGGGATCATGACCTGAGCTGAAGGCAGACGCTTCATCTATGGGGCCACCCAGATGACCCAACTTCTTGCATTTCTGTATACTGATGACACACTTTCGCAAAGAGAAATTAAAAAAGCAATGCCATTTAGAATTGCATTAAAAAAAATCTAGGAATAAAAGTAACAAAAATGAAAAAAACATAGTACACTCAACACATGGTAGAAAAGAAATGAAAAACATGTGTGTCGAGGGGGGCAGAATGTATGGGTCAAAGATTTGGAAGGCAACACAAACAAATGGAAGCATACACCGTGCTCCTTAACTGGAAGAGTTAATTATGTGGACATGTCCATCGTACCCAAAGCAATCGACAGATGTGATGAAATCCCTATCTGAATTCCAGTGGCATTATTCGAGCAAATAGAAAACAGTCCTCAAACTTGTATGGAATCACAAAAGACCCCAAATACCCAAAGCAACCTGGAGAAAGAAAGGTGCAGTCAACACATTCCTGGATTTCAAGCAGGATTATACAGCTGTTGTCATCAAAAGAGGATGGTACTGGCATAAACACAGACACCAGGTCAGTGGAACAGAACAGAAAGCTCAGAAACTTACCCACACGTAGATGATCCTAACTTACGACACAGAGGCAGAAGATATGCCATGAGGGAAGGACTGTCTCTTCAGTGAGCGGTAACAGGCAAACTGGACACTAAATGCAGAAGAATATAACTGGGCCACTTTCTTACACCACACACAAAATTTTTAATGGATGAATGATTTGAACATAAGACCTGCATCCATAAACCTCCAAGAAGACACAGGTACTAAGTCTCTCGACTTTGGTTTTGGCAAAGAGTCTTCAGATCGGACACCAAATGCAAAGGCAACAAAGGAAAAATAAACAAGTGGAACAACATCAAACTGAAATCTTCCACACGGCAAAAGAGACCAGCAAAAACTTAAAAGGCCACTGACCCAATAAGAAAAAATATCTGAGAATCATATGTGTGAGAAGAGGCTAATATCCAAAACACACACAACACTCATACAAATCAAAAGAAAAAATACTGTATAAAAAAATGGGGGGAATATGTGAATAGATACTTTCCAAAGATGGCACACTGGTGCCAACAGACAGAAAAAGTTGTTCGACATCACTAAATATCGTCAGGGAAACATCAGTCAAACCCACAATCGGCTATCCCCTCACAACTGTTGGAACACCAATTGTCCAGAGACAGACACCAGGTGGGGTCAAGGGTGTGCAGACGAGGAGACACTGTGCACTGTTGGTGGGAATGGAAATTGGTGCAGCCACTGTGACAAACGGTATGGAGGTTCCTGAAAAAATAAATGCAACTACCACATGACCCAGTAATGGCTCTACTGAGTATTGATTCAGAAAACACAATAATACTTCCTCAAAAAGACAGATGCACTCCCACGTTCACTGCAGCATTATTCACAAGAACCAGACATGGAAACACAGACCTTGGGGGCCTTATGCCAAGTAACTCAGACACAGAAAGACCAATACCAGATGCTCTCATGTACATTCCACGTGGAATAAACAAATACTGAACGCATAGATACTGAGAGCAGATTGGTAGGTGCCAGATTCGGGGATGGGGTGGTAGAAACAGGTGAAGGTGGTCAAAGTCTCAATGTTTGAGTGAGAAAATCCGACAGTCATGAAATGTTCTGTCAGGCATGGAGACTAAAACTAACCCCGCAGCATGGGGTATAGGTTTCCCTGCTTTTCAAAAGTACAGGACTTCTGAGAAACCTTGCACAGCAGAAATGGTGTCAAGAAGGAATGGCCATTAATTTACACGAACAATTAGACAGTGTCCTCAGACTCCAAAATTCCTTCTCTTTGGCTTTTCTTAGGCCTCAGGACACAAGTTTCTAACGGAGGCCCAGCATAAATGAAGATAAAGCACAACAGAGGCTCACAGACACCATTCAAAGTGCTGGTGGCTGGATGCGGAGAGCGGTTCCCAGTGGAAGGAGCTGGTTGGGGTGCACGCCGCCTCTGTCGTGCTTCTCCCCAAAAGAGATGCTGAACGCGATTCTCACTGTTCACCTTTTTTCAGAAGACGGAAATCCTCTTCAGGACTCTTCCTCTTACTGAAGCTGGGTAATTACGTAGTTATTTCAAGAAAGCCCAATGTCTTACTGTGAACGTTTAAAAAGTGGGGAATACTTGTACTTGAGCATTGATGAGGAAGGAGATATGAAAGGTTCTCCCAGACACAAACCTCAGCAGATCCACCAGGAAAGGCACCTTCCTCAGCATGCAGAACACGGACTGCCTCCTACCCCCAGAAACCCTCTCCTTCCCCTCGATCAGGACAACCCACAACAGCTGGGAGTTACCCAATTCCTCCATTCTCCTGCTCCTAATAGCTAACCCATCAGCAAATCCTGTGAGCTCCATCTTCAAAATGGACCCAGAATAGGTCTAACCACTCCATCCAAGGCCACCTGTCTGGTCCACAGTGCCTGAGTTCCTGGAAAAGCTTCGTCATTGACCTGCCTTGCCATCTTCAACCCTCTGTCATCTGTTCTCAACACTGTAGCCAGGATGGCCAACTGAAACAGGGTCTCATGGGGTTATAGCCCTGGAATGGCTTTCTGTTACCCTCTGTCACCTCTCTGAGCTCATGTCCTAAGCTGTCTCCTGTGGCCACAGGGCCTTCTTGCTGCTCCTGGACATACCTGGAATTCTCCTGCCCCAGAGCCTTTGCACATGCTTTCCCTTCTGTTTCGAATGCTCTTGATGTGTTCTCACTCACCTTAGGAGAAATCTGAAATGGAGTGACAGGAACAGAAGATGAGGCTGTGTGTTGGGTGAGGCTGGTGGCCCAGAAGAAGGTTCTCTGCCAGCTCTCTGCCTGTGCCTCACTTATCCTCAGCCAGGAACTTGCACACAGCCCTCACCTGTCACAACTCTCACCCAGGAGACCCACAGCCACCCCTGGAGCCCACCCTGAACACACCTGCTGAAGAATGCATTCAGCTCTCCTCTGGGACCCCTGTCAGCTTTACCCAGACCTGGAACTCCCCCATCTCCTGCAAAGCTCCCGGATTCCTCCTCTTCTTCCAATATCACACTGGCACAGGCTTTCATGAGAAAGCTATAAGGCTAGCTAATGAAAGGTTCACACCTACTTTCCCCTTCTGTTGCCTTTCTCTCCACCTTCTTTCCTACCTGTGCAAACTGTAACATATCAGTGGAATATGAACATGCTCTGAGATCTGAATCTTTCATTGCAGCTTTCGGAGGACTCCTTATGTGATAAGAAACTAGAGTATCCTACAACAGGGTGTTTTACAACACTCATCTATAGAATAGTACAGCCCAATTCACTACAATTTTACCTCATTCGTCATGAAGAAGAACACTTTTTCCTTTCTTCTCTTACTTAAATTCCAGTTAGTTCACATGCCATGGAATTTTCGCTTCAGGGGTAATGTTTAGTGATTCCTCACCTGCATACAGTACCCGGTGTTCATCACAAGTGCCCTCCTTAATACACCTCACCCATTTAACTCTTCCCCCCAAGCCCCTGTCCTGCAGCAACACTCAGTTTGTTCTCCAAGGTTGAGTTTACTTCCTTGTTTGCCTCTCATCACCCCTCCACTCTGTTCATCTGTTTTCTTTCTGAAATTCCACAAGCGTGAGATCATAGGATATTTGTCTTTCCTCAATGATTTTGCTTAGCTTAATACACTCTAGATCCATGCATATCCTTGCAAATGGTAAGATTTCATTCTTTTTGAAGCTGGGTCATATTCCATTATATATATGTATCCCACATCTGCTTTATCCATTCATCAGTGCATGGACTTTGGGATTCTCTCCATAGTTTGCCTACTGTGGACATTGCTGCTATAAACATCATGGTGCATGTTCCCCCTTTGAATCTGCATTTTTGTATCCTTTGGGTAAATATCTAGGAGAGCAATTGCTGGATCATGGGGTTATTCAATGTTTAAATTTTTGAGGAACCCCCACACTCTTTCCCAGACTGGCTGCACCACTTTGCATTGCCACCAACAGGATGGGAGCGTTCCCCTTTAAGCAGAACATTATCTGCCGGCAATTTCATAAGAGGAAACAAAACCTCTGGGAGATGCACCCAGGGTCAGGCAAGCAGTTGCAGAATTCACCCCAAGGCTCCTGACGTCAATCCCCTTGAAGCCACCAGCATGCCACTATCCAAAAGAATTCCCAGACTCTCCTTCTGACTCCACCACCAAAGAAACTACAGACAGAATATGGCACCTCAAAATATCGAGATAATACATTTAGTAAAACTAGAAAGTCAAGCTCAACTTTTAAACAGGAACAGGCCAATTTGGATAATTTTCAATTTTCCCTCCACCCTAATTTTAACTCTTCTGATGAATAAACTAATCAATGATGAAACATCACCTTTGTCAAATGACATCATCCAAGTCTGTATCACATGAAAAAAGGCACCTAACTCTAGATGCTGGCCACTCAAACATATCTTAGGCTCAATTGAATAAACACTGTTAGATGAAGGAACAAATTGATGTTACAAACAGGCACAAAGTGAATCTCACTTCCCCTTTTTAATAAAAGAAGGTTCCTAGGAAACAGATGGTCAAAATACATTTGTAAGCAATAAATGGACAGAGAAATTGTGATCCCCTGCAAAGTTCTACCAGCAGGGAAACTAAGTAATTCTTGCACCAAACCCAGAATGCTGACAGCTACTTCAATTTTACTTTGGGGCTCAACTAGAGAAAAGAGAAAAGCCCAGGAGGTTTTGGGATAATGAGAGGTTTTACCTCCAGCCCTGACACAGATAGGACATTATGCCAAACATACGTGTGCTTTCTCTGAACACTGGCGTCCTGTGACAAGCTGCCTCGCTGACTCCGATGCTGACGTTCAAAACCTCGGGTGTCTTGGAGCCAGAGCAGAGAAGTGCTGTCAGCTGTGGAGAAGTAGGCACCGCTGACCTAAAGCCTGCACACCTGCTTCGGTTTCTGGGTGAAGGGGCAACACATACTTGTTGTTTAGCAGTAATTATCTTCATTCTCAATAGACCAATGAGCTTGCCTTTTCTTGAAAGCAGACTTACTCTTCTAAAGAAACCCTCAATTCGTCTATTCCCAATGCAACTAGAGTGGAACATTTATTTCTCACTTAAATAGAAAACACTGTTATTGTCGACATTGTGTGAATGAACTTTTAAAAACATTTTAGAGAGAAAGGAAGAGACCTTTATTCAAACCCAAGTCAGGACAGCTGCCTGGGAGACACAATCTTCACCAAGAAGGGAGTGCTCCGGGGAAGGAACATTTGGGGCAGGCTTATATATTTTTTTCTGTTTTGCTTTACGTACAGAGTTACACACCACAATGAGGATCTTCTTAGATTCCAGAAAGTGACAGACTCTTTCTTATGATTTCAGTATGTACATGTCAGTATGACTTTAATCTTATGGGAGCCAAAGAGGTTCTTTATTTTTTCTTATCTTTATGTTGGCATTTTTGGTTATTGTTTTCTTCTCGAAGCAGATGTACAACATGTGCTTGGGGCACAAACAGGGCCCATGCTTTGAGGTTTTGCCCAGTCATTTTGAGCCAGGTAAAATGTTAAAGCATAGCTTCCCTGGGAGCCCAGGATCAGGGCCCACAGATGATATAAGATAAAAATTACTTACATCATTATAATTTCTCCTAAATGGACAAATTTGAGACAAAAGCACCTTTCACAAGATTACCTAGACATCAAAATAATGCCCACAGAAGGCTACCTGCTCCATGGTCAGCACAGGTAACAGAAGTGTTCACAGTCTCTGGACTCCTGCCCTTCTCCTGCCCAAATCTCTGAAGCACACAGACCAATTAAAATCAGAATTGTAGAACTACTAGACACCTTAGAGATGTCTGGCACAATTCCCTTGGACTGCAGAATAAAACACAGTAGCTCGTTGTCACAAACTAATTTCAACATGAAGTGCCCCCTGGATGCACTAAGTTCTTTCTCTGCAAATGTTGACTAATGTAAGTCACAGTCATACCATTTAAACACTACGATGGCTGGGAAGTCATCCTAGGTATGGGAATATTTTAGCCATGTTTATAAGCATTGACTCACTTTGTAGAAGAGGCTGAGCTGAGTGTTTTTAAATACTATTTCAGACCTGTTTTACAGCACCCTCTGAACATACCAGAGCCTGAATGGACTAAAAAAGATAGTTGGTTTCAGTAACTTTAATACCAGAAAAATATTATAGTGTCTCTATTCCTAAGGATCTTTGAGTATCTTACCCAGAGGTCCTCCACTGAGATAATGATCTTAATGATCACCATGGGTAGAGGTGAAAAGGCCCACTGAATTCATTCCAGTTGTCCACATGACAAGAAAATCCTGATACTTGATAGGTTTCCAGATCAAGAAGACCAGAGATAAGAGGGAAATAGCACCCTGTATGGAAGAACAAGGGATTTGGAGTCAATTTGGGGATCCCACTTAGGTTTCTGACACTAAAATCCTCTGTGACTCATATCATCTGAGTCCCTGTCTAACCACCTGAAAATGTGCCTAAAAATATCTACACCCTAGTTGAGAAGTTTAAGAGGCAGAATGCTACAAAGGGCCAGTATGATGTCTCTCAAGAACAGGTGCTCAGGAAGCCATAATTGCTATTGGGTCTATTTCTTTTCCAGAAGAAAGAACACATGTTGAATCCATATTTCTAATAGATGACTCACAAGATGATTTTCAAACCTGAAGGAACGCCAAGAAGTCGCTCTTGTGTCATATTTCAATCCGAAATCATGTTGTTGGACTGGTGAGGGTGATACGATAGCAACGTCATCACTAAGAGTGGGGAGCTTCTAATTTCCATACGGCCATGTTGACCCCCTTAGCTCAGAGCCACCAGAAAGGGCAGCTGGGGAGTGGGCACCGTCATCACTATGAGTGGGGAGCTTCCCATTTCCGTATGGCCATGTTGACCCCCTTAGCTCAGGGCCACCAGAAAGGACAGCTGAGGGGGACCACAGGGCAAGGCTGCCAGGTGTGGCTGGGGCAGGCAGAACTCTGAGTTAAGGCTCAACTCCTGTCTAGGTTATTATAATGCTCTTCACAAAGAAAGTGCCATTGTGTGTGAGCCCTCATGTAGAAAAGGTTCAGAATTTCCATTGAGATTCCCTCTCTGACCTTTAGGATATGTAGCAAACTTCCACTTAATTTTTAAACATTGAAGGACTTCCTAGTTTTCTTTTCGCTATGACTGTGGCTCAATTCCCCTGTGGTCTAAGAATAGAATCTAGTTAATTTCAGGGTTTAACATTTGTAGACCTGATTCGTGACCCCACCTATCATCTACTTGGGTAAAGAGTCTATGACCACTTGAAAATAATGTATTCTGCACTTATTATGGAATGTTCCCTATATGTCAATTAGGTCACATTTGTTACCAATGTTTTGTCTGCTTTTTCTGTCAGATATTGAGAAAGGTATATTAAAATCTTCAAACAATGCTGCTCTATTCAACGTGGCCTCGGAGAATCTACCAGTGTTTTAAGGCAAGAGAAACAAAAAGTATAAGAATTGAGGGGATAATTGTGACTATTCACAGATAATACGATTGTGTACATAG
The DNA here is from genome assembly GCF_023065955.2 of Ursus arctos. Classification (NCBI taxonomy): domain Eukaryota; kingdom Metazoa; phylum Chordata; class Mammalia; order Carnivora; family Ursidae; genus Ursus; species Ursus arctos. The sequence continues at coordinate 1,040,411 of NW_026622986.1, forward strand.
AAAATCCGAAACAGTCTATAAATACCCTATTAGAATTAAAAATGCAATGTATAATAATAATAAAATAATAATAATAATAATAATAATAATAATAATAATAAAACAGGTTTCCTAGGAAACAGATGGTCAAAATACATTTGTAAGCAATAAATGGACAGAGAAATTGGATTGTAGCTTCCCATTGGACAGTTTCTGAAAGAAAACGTAGAACCTGTCATTCTTGGGGTAGGACATAGGGTGCACTAACCATTTAAAAGAATTCAGTGGGACTTCATAAAAATATGACATTTGTAAGCAATAAATGGACAGAGAAAATGGATTGTAGCTTCCCATTGGACATTTTCTGAAAGAAAACGTAGAACCTGTCAATCTTGGGGTAGGACATAGGATGCACTAACCATTTAAGAATTCAGTGGGACTTCATAAAAATGTGACATTTCTCCTTATCTTATGACCAAAGAAAATGAAAAAGTGAACCACAGGCTGGGAAGTAAAGATTTGCAATACACACACTGACAAAGACTTGTGAATAAAGAATTCCTGCTCATCAACCATAGAAAGTCTATTTATAAACGAATACTTCACAAAAGATTGACTGATGGCCAATAAGAACAGGAAAGGGTGCTCTACAGTATTATTTTCAGGAACAGCAAGGGCTTTCCTAAAATGAAAACATACACACAAACCAGTATTCCCTAGATGGATGACGTCCTTATTTCTGAGGACATCTTGAAGAACAGACTAGCATCAAAGTAAAGTGATGGAATTCCTGACACTCAGAGGATGGACAATTGACCTCAAACTACAGTACAATTTCTAGGCATCATTCAGTCCTCTGAAGGCAGACAACTACCACACCCCTTCCTACACCACACAGGTTGCTTCCCAACCCCTACCATAAAAGAAGATGAGAAACAGATAAGACTAGTAGGAAATAGCAAAAATCACATGTGGGGATTATCCTGAAACACACTGATCACATAACTAGTGTAAGGAAGTGTAGGGAACTGACAAGGACAGAGACTCAAGAGGTACTTCTTTGGGAAATGCTGTCTGAAATCGTCACACCTTGGTACCAGCTAATGAGGGCTCTGAGCATACCTAGGGTTTGCTCACAAGGGTCTGCAACACCATCGCTGAGGACTGAAACTTCAAGACCTCAAAGCTTGCCTGATTGACTATTGGACTAAGAGATTCCCATGTTCTGAAAACAGATACCAACTCATTGAAAGGTTCACCTGGGCTCTCTCAGAGGCCCTACAAGAAGCTGAACCATTCACTGAAAATCAATTGCACACACACACACACACACACACACACACACACCTGTCATTTCACCAATTACTTAAACATTCAAGGTTCTTCCTACCTTTTCTTTTTCACATTGATATTTATACTCACATGAAATGTCATCATTTCTAATGAACACTGATTTCAAAATAGAGATCCATTGACACAATATTCACAAAATGGAACGTCATTTTCAATATAGCGTTTTTTAAAGTTCATACATATTTTAGGTTTTTGGTAACTTATACAGGAGAAGATCAGCATTGAAAAACTCTAAATACTGACAATGAGTTTTAAGCATAGAGAACAAAAATTGACCAATTTCATAGATAATAAGGAACCAAAGGGAAAGCATGGAAGCTGTAGTCGAATAATTTTACACATATGCATCCTCTATTATTCTACTACTGAGGGGCGTGTTTTATTATCACTATGCATGCATCAATTGTCTTCCACGTGCACCTGCACAGGAATAATGAATTACTACAGTAGAATAAAATGTCTGGGAACTACTTGGCGGCATCTATAATCAACAATGAAATTTCGATCTTATATTTGGTGAACTTCCACTGTCTGTCCCTTTAGACAATGGACCCTAAACAGAAGGGGGAATGAACCAGGAGAGACTATGGACCCTGGGAAACAAACTGAGGGCTTCAGAGGGGAGAGGGGTAGGGGATTGGGATGGGCCAGTGATTGGTATTAAGGAAGGTACATATTGCATGGAGCACTGGGTGTTATATGCAAATAATGAATCATGGAACACTACATCAAAAACTAAGGAAATACTGTATAGTGACTAACATATCATAATAAAAAATTATTATTAGAAAAAAAATTAAAGGTAAAAAAAAAACAATACAGCTTTTCTGTTTCAAGGACAATCACAAATGAGAAAAAACTAACTTCCAATCCCTAAAGCAAAACACAGACTAAGTTCCATTTCACTCCCCTTTATTCACATTCTCTGTGGGTTCTAAGCTATTTCCCTACCTCCTTTCCTGCTGAGCAGGGAGCCCGGGCTCGATCCCAGAACCCTGGGATCATAACCTGAGCCAAAGACACATGCTTAACTGGCTGAGCCAGCCAGGAGCCCCAGCCATGTTTTTCTTAAGCAAAAGAACACTTTCTCACGATGCCTTCACATGACTTCACATGGTACCAGAGACCTGCATTTGCCTCTAGGAGGTTGCATATGAAGGCAATTGCAAACTCTCACAATGGTTTATCAAATACAATGACCTGCCTGGTGACAGTGAAACTCTTATGAGCCCACAAGAGGGTGCTGTGACACTCAGCTGTGGCTGGGCTGGCACAGAGAACCAAATCCATTTCCCTGCCTGATGTCTGTGAGGAACAGATGCCCCCACTGTGAATGAGACCCTGTCACTGAGCTGTCCAGAGATGGCCATCCTCAAGGAGGATGAGGATAAAGGACAATGCCTGAGGAGACCTCACCTGTCTCTTTTATCTTTTCATATTTTTGACAGTGGACAAATCACTGCCTAGGAGTCCCCAACTACCTTAGTCTCATCTGTGAATGGCCAAGAGGTTTTACAAAACACTTAAGATTTTGACCTCACAAATGCCCACAACCACTTACCATAGGGATTCAACATTAAGCAAAGATAATGTTCGTTGGAAGAGAGGTCCTGCCCACTGTTGTTTCTCACTTATATGCTCATCTTCCTTACCTCATGGTAACATAACCACCTTGATTCCTGCTTCTGTCTTCAGGAAGGCTGAGGTGACTTGAAGGGCATTACCCTGACATCGTTCTTTCTTAGCAATAAGATGTGGACATTTCCCTAGTCCTACACACCCAAAGTTGAATCGGAATCAGGATTGAGGAGGCTGATGAGAGTTGAAGGTGTTTTCCTGTACACGGTGGTTTATTACCAATAAGGATGGGTCAGAGTCCTCGAAATTCCAGAACCTTTTCATTAATGCTTCCTACTCGTGAAAGATGATGTACATTGGTCTTTCCCTGTATAGTGTGGTGACTCAGAGAACAGTGCTTAGCCCTTTTGTTAGACTTCCACGACCACTTTGGGGCTGGCTTCCATATTCACAAAGATGATGTTAGGGCTAAGAGGGTTCTTGTACACTGTTATTTCTTTCAAATAAGTGTATGGCATTTTTGTTACATTGCCAGAGCCACTTAGCGCCGGGCTTGCCGGCCCCTGTGGAAGAACCTTAACCCTAGGTCGGCCCCCGAGGGGCCCCTCCCAAGGGGCCTGGCACCGCATGCCTGGGATTGGTGACCCCCAAGTCCCAGCTCCGGACGCACCCTGCCGCCCCGCAGCAACCTGGGCTGCTAGGGGTGCCGCCAGTCTTTCAGGGCGAGAGAACGGGCAGGGCCCTCCAAGCTCCCGGCGACCTTCGAAGCCCCCCCCCCGCCAAAACGCTTGAGCCCACACTCCCTCTTGCCAGCACCCTCACCTCGGCCTGCCCCTCCGCCTGCCACAGAGCTGGCGGAAAGGGCCTGGTTGAATCCTGGGGGCTAACACTTACCCTAGGTCGGCCCCCGAAGGGCCCCTCCCAAGGAGCCTGGCACCGCAATGCCGGGGATTTGGGATCCCTGAGCCCCAGTGCTGGACTCACTCTGCCACCCCGCAAGCACCCAGGGCGCTAGGGGCGTGGGCAGTCATTCAGGAAGGGAGAACGGGCAGGGCCCTCCGATCCCCCTGCGACCTTCGAAGGCCCCCCATGCAAAAACTCTGGTTCCCACGCTCCTGCTCGCCAGTGCCCCAACCTCGGCCCACCCCTCCGCTCGCTGCAGAGCTGGCGGATCAGGTCTGCTGGCTTCCTGGGGGCTAACTCTATCCCTAGGTCACCCGTGGGGCCCCTCCCAAGTGGCCTGGCGCCGCATGCCAGGGATTGGGGACACCCAAGTCCTAGCGCCTAACGCACCCTGCCGCCCCACTGCCACATGGGGCGCTAGGGGCATCGCCAGTCCTTCAGGGCGACAGAATGGCAGGACCCTCCGAGTCACCTGCGACCTTCGATGGCACCCCGAGCCAAAGCCAAAATGCTCTGGCCCACGCTCCCACTCGCCAGCTTCCTGACCTCGACCCACACCTCCATTCACCGCACATGGGCGGACCAAGCCTGCCAGCCTCCTGGGGCTAACCCTAATCGTAGGTCGGCCCCTGAGGGGCCTGCCCAAGGGGCCTGGCGCTGCAACGCCGGGTATTAGGGACCCCCGAGCCCCAGCGCTGGACTCACCCTGCTGCCCCGCCGCCACCTGGGCCACTAGGGGTGCCGCTGGTCATTCAGGGCGGGAGAACAGGCAGGGCCCTCTGAGCCCGTGGCGACCTTCGAAGGCCCCCCTATCCAAAATGCTTGAGCCCACGCTCCTGCTCCTCAGTGCCCTCACCTCGGCCCGCCCCTCCGCTCGCTGCAGAGCCAGCGGATGAGACCTGCCCTCCTCCTGGAGGCTACCTATAACACTAGGTTGGCCCCTAAGGGGCCCCTCCGAAGGGGCCTGGCACCACAATGCCTGTGATTGGGGACACCCGAGCCCCAACGCCGGACTCACTGTGTCGCCCCGCCGCCACCCAGGCCACTAGGAGCACTGTCGGTCATTCAGGGAAGGAGAATGGGCAGATCCCTCTGAGCTCCTGGCGATATTCGAAGGCCCCCGCGCAAAACGCTTGGGCCATTGCTCCCGCTTGCCTACACCCTCACCTCGGTCCGCCCCTCCGCTTGCAGCACAGCCAGTGGATCGGGACTGCCAGCCTCCTTGGTGTTACCTTAACCTTTGGTGGGCCCCCGAGGGGCCAATCCGAGGTTCCTATTGCCACAACTCCGAGAATTTGGGACTCCCGAGCCCCAGCACCGGACTCACCCTCCCGCCCTACCGCCACCTGGGCCGCTAGGGGCGCCGCCGGTCATTCAGGGAGGGAGAAGGGGCAGGGCCCTCCAAGCCACCGGCAATCTTCGAAGCCCCCCTGCATCAAAACGCTTGGGCCCACGCTCCCGCTCGCCAGCGCCCTTACCTCGGCCTGCCCCTCCGCTCGCCACACAGCCGGCGGATCTGGCCTCCCAGCCTCCTGGGGGCTAACCTTAACCCTAGGTAGGGCCCCTAGGGGCCCATCCCAAGGGGCTTGGCGCCTGAAGGCCAGGGATTGGGGACTACCGAGCCCCAGTGCCAGACTCACCCTGCCGCTCCGCCACCACCCGGGCCGCTAGGGGAGCCGCCGGCCATTCAGTGTGGGAGAACGGCTAGGGCCCTCTGAGCCCCTGGAAACCTTTGAAGGCTCCCCGCGACAAAACACTTTGGCCCACGCTCCCGCTCCCCTGTGCCCTCACCTCGGCCCACCCCTCCGCTCGACGCACAGCTGGTGGATAGGGAATGCCAGCCTCCCGGGGGGCTAACCCTAACCCTAGTTCGGTCCCCAAAGGGCCCCTCCCAAGGGGCCTGGCGCCACAATGCCGGGGATTGGGGACCCCCGTGCCCCAGCGCCGGACTCACCCTGCCGCCCCGCCACCACCCGGGCCGCTAGGGATGCCGCCGGATATTAAAGGCTGGAAAACGGGCAGGGCCCTTTGAGCCCCCGGCGACCTTCAAAGGGACCCCGCTCCAAAACGCTTGAGCCCAGGCTCACGCACGCCAGCGCCCTCACTTTGGCCTGCCCCTCCGCTCACCGGATAGCTGGCGGATCAGGCCCACCGACCTTCTGGTGGCTAAACCTAATCCTAGGTCGGCCCCCGAGGGGCCCCTCCGATGGGGCCTGGTGCCACAATGCCTAGGATTGCTGACCCCGAGCCCCAGCGCGGGACTCACTGTGCCGCCCCGCCGCCACCCGGGTTGCTAGGAGCACCGTCATTCAGGGCGGGAAAATGGGCAGGGCCCTCCGAGGCCCTGGCGACCTTCGAAGACCCCCCGTGCCAAAACGATTGGGCCCAAGCTCCTGCTCACCTGTGCCCTCACCTCGGACTACTCCTCCGCTCGCCTCACAGCTGGCGGATTGGGCCTGTGGGCCTCCTGGGGGCTAACTTAACCCTAGGTCGGCCCCCAAATGGCCCTTCCCAAGGTCCTGGCACCGCAACGCCGGGCATTGGGGACCCCCTAGACCCAGCGCCGGACTCACCCTGCCGCCCCGCTGCCACCAGTGCCGCGAGGGGCGCCGTCAGTCATTCAGGGAGGGAGAACGGGCAGGACCCTCTGAGCCCCTGGCGACCTTCGAAGGACCCTCGCTATGAAACTTTGGGCCCACGTTCCCACTCGCCAACGCCCTCATCTCAACCCGCCCCTCCGCTCGCCGCACAGCCGGCAGATCGGGCTTACCGGCCTCCTGGAGGTAAACCTAACCCTAGGTCAGCACCCGAGGGGGCCCTCCCAAGGGGCCTGGGGCCGCAACGCCGGGGATTGGTGACCCCCGAGCTGCAGCACCGGACTCACTTTGCTGCTCCACCACCACCGGGGCTGCTAGGGGCCCCTATGGTCATTTAAGGCGGGAGAACAGGCAGGGCCCTCCGAGTCCCCGGCGACCTTCAAAAGCCCTCCCAGGCAAAACGCTTCGGCCAACACTTCCGTTTGCCAGTGCCCTCACCTCGGTCCACCCCTCCGCTCGCCGCACAGCCAGAGGATCGGGTCTGCCGGCCTCCTGGGGGCTAACAGTAATGCTTGGTTGGCCCCCTAGAGCTCTTCCAAAGTGGCCTGGCACCCCAACGCCGAGGACTAGGGACCCCGAACCCCAGCGCCAAACTTACCCTACCGCCACTCCTCTAACCGGGCTGCTAGGGTTGTCGCCTGTCATTCAGGGCGGAAGAACATGCACGGCCCTCCGAGCACCCGGCAACCTTCAAAGGACCCCCCCCCGCGAAAACTCCTGGGCCCATGCTCCCGCTTGCCAGCGACCTCACCACCACCCAACACTCCGCTCGCTGCACAGCTGGCGAATCGGGCCTGCCGGCCTCCTGGGGGCTAACCCTAACACTAGGTCGCACCCGAGGGGCCCCTCCCAAGGGGCCTGGTGCTGCAACACCGGGGATTGGGGACCCCGAGCCCCAGCGCCGGACTCACACTGCTGCCCCTCTGCAACCCGGGCCGCTAGGTGAGCCATCGGGCATTCATGTGGTAGAACGGGAAGGGCGTTCTGAGCCCCCGGCGACTTTCGAATTCCCCCCCACGCCAAAACACTTGGGCCCATGCTCCCGCTCGCCAGCGCCCTCACCTCAGCCCACCCCACCGTCACTGCACAGCCAGCCGATCGGTCCTGCCGGTGCCCATGGGGATAACCCTAACTCTAGGTCGGCGCCCGACGGGCACCTCCCAAGGGGCCTGGCACGGCAAGGACAGAGATTGAGGACCCTGGGTCCCAGTGCCGGACTCACCCTGCTGCCCCGCCGCCACCCAGGCCACTAGGGGCGCTGCCGGTCATTCAGGGCGGGAGAACGGGCAGGGCCCTCCAGGCCCCCGGCGACCTTTGAAGACCCCCGAGCCAAAATGTTTGAGCCCAAGCTCCCGATCGCCAGCGCCCTTACCTCAGCCCACCGTTCCACTCGCCGCATAGCCAGCGGATCGGGACTGCCGGCAACCTGGGGGCTAACCCTAACCCTAGGTCGGCCCCTGTGGGGTCCCTCCCAAGGGGCCTGGGACCGCAACGCCGGGAATTGGGGACCCCTGAGTCCCAGCGCTGGACTCAACCTGCCCCACCGCCGCCACCCGAGCCGCTAGGGGCGCCACCGGTCATTCAGGGCGGGAGAACGGGCAGAGCCCTCTGGGCCCCCGGCGACCTTCGAAGATTCCCGAGCCAAAACGCTTGAGCCCAAGCTGCCGCTCTCCAGAGCCCTTACCTTGGCCCGCCCCTACGCTCAACGCACAGCCCGCGGATCGGGCCTCCCGGCCTCCTGGGCTCTAACCCTAACACTAGGTCGGCCCCCGAGGGTCCCCTCCCAATAGGCCTGGCGTCGCAGTGCCAGGGATTGGGAAGCCCCGAGCCCCCACGCCGGACTCACCCTGCCGCCCCGCCGCCACATGGGCCACTAGCGGCGTCACAGGACATTCAGTGCAGGAGAACGAGCAGCGTCCTCCGAGGCCCCGTCGTCCTTCGAAGGCCCACCGCGCCAAAACGCTTGGGTCCACGCTCCCGCTCGCCAGTGCCCTCACCTCGGCCTGCCCCTCCACTTGCCCCACAGCTGGCGGATCGAGCCTGCCAGCCTCCTGGGGGCTAACTCTAACCCTAGGTCGGCGCCGAAGAGGCCTGGTACCGCAACGCCAGGGATGGGGTACCCCTGAGCCCCGGCGCCAAACTCAACTTGCCGCCACCCGGCCACCCGGTCTGCTAGGGGCACCGCGCGACATTCAGGGCGGGAGAACGGGCAGGGACCTCCGAGGCATCTGCGAACTTCAAAGCCCCCCACGCCAAAACGCTTGGGCCCACGCTCCTTCTCGCCAGCACCCTCATCTCGGCCTGCCACTCCCCTCACCAGACAGCTGGGGGATCGGGCCTGCTGGCCTCCTGTGGGCTAACACTACCACTAGGGCGGCCCCCGAGGGGCCCCTCCCAAGGGGCCTGGCACTGCAACGCTGGGGATTTGGGACCCCAGAGCCCCAGCGTCAGACTCAACCTGCCGCCCCGCCACTACCCAGGCCGCTAGGGGCATTGCCGGTCATTCAGGGCGGGAGAACAGGTAGGGCCCTCCGACCCCCGGGGACCTTCGAAGGCCCCCCGCACCAAAACGCTTGGGCCCACGCTTCCGCTCGCCAGTGCCCACACCTCGGCCTGCCCCTCCACTCGCCGCACAACTGGCAGATCGGGCCTGATGGCCTCCTGGGGGCTGACACTAACGCTAGGTCGGCTCCCAGGGGGCCACTCCCAAGGGGTCTGGCACGGCAAAGCCGGAGATTGGGGACCCCCGAGCCCCAGCCAGGACTCACCTTGCTGTCCCACCACCACCCGGACCACTAGGGGAACCGCCGGTCATTTAGAGCGGGAGAACAAGCAGGGCTCTCCTAGCCCACGACGACATTCGAAGGCGCCCCACGCCAAAATGCTTGGGCCCACGGTCCCGTTCGCCAGTGCCCTCACCTCAGCCAGCCCCTCCCCTCGCTCCACAGCCGGTGGATCGGGCCTGCCAGCCTCCTGGGGGCTAACCCTAACCCTAGGTCGGCCGTGGAGGGGCTCGTCCGATGGGGCCTGGCGCCACAACGTGTCTGATTGCTGACCCCCGAGCCGCAGCGCCAGACTCACCTTGCTGCCACGCCAACAGCCAGTCTACTAGCGGCGCTGCTGATCATTCAGGGTGTGAGAACGGGCAGGGCCTTCTAAGCCCCGGACGACCTTCAAAGGCACCCCACGCCAAAACGCTTGGGCCCACAATCCTGCTCACCTGTGCCCTCACCTCGGCCTGCCCCTCTGCTCGCTGCACAGATGGCGGATTGGGGCTGCCGGCCTCCAGGGGGCTAACCCTAACCCTAGGTTGGCCCCCAGAGAGCCCCTCCCAAGAGGCCTGGCCTCGCAACACAGGGATTGGGGACCCCCGAGCCCGAGCTCCGAACACACCGTGCCGCCCCGCCACCACCTGGCCCGCTAGGGGCGCCGCAGGTCATTCAGGGTGGGAGAACTGGTAGGTCCCTCCAAGCCCCCGGCGACCTTCAAAGGCTCCCTGCGCCAAAACGCTTGGTCCACGCTCCTGCTCGCCAGCGCTTCACCTTGGCCCGCCCCTCCGCTCGCCCCACAGCAGGCGGATCAGGCCTGCCAGCATATTTGGAGCTAACCCTAACCCTAGGTCGGCCCCCGAGGGGCCCTTCCCAAGGGGCCTGGCCCACAACGCCAGGGATTCGGAACCCCGAGCCCCAGCGCCAGACTCACCCTGCGGCTCAACTGCCACCCGAGCCGCTAGGGGCTCCGCCAGTCATTCAGGGCGGGAGAACGGGCAGGGCCCTCCAAGGCCCCAGCGACCTTCGAAGGCCCCCCACGCCAAAACCCTTCGGGCCACGCTCCCGCTCGCCAGCACCCTCACCTCGGCCCGACCCTCCACTCACTGCACAGCTGCTGGATCAGACCTGCCGGCCTCCTGGGGGCTAAGCCTTACCCTAGGACGGGCCCGGAGCTGCCCCTCCCAACGGGCCTGGCGCCGCAACGCCCGGGATTGGGGACCCCCGAGACCCAGCGGCTGACTCACCCTGCCGCCCTGTCACCACCCGGGCCGCTAGGGGCACCGCCGTTCATTCAGGGCAGGTGAATGAGCAGGGCCCTCTGAGCCCCCAGCGACCTTCGAAGGCCCCCCCGAGCCTAAGTGCTTGGGACCACGCTCCCACTCGCCATCGCCCTTACCTCGGCCTGCCCTTCCGCTTGCCGCACTGCCGGCGGATCGGGCCTCCCAGCCTCCTGGGGGCTAACCCGAACCCTAGGTAGGCCCCCTAGGGGGCCATCCCTAGGAGACTGGCACCGCAACGCCGGGGATTGGGGACCCCCGAGCCCCAGCACCGGACTCACCGTGCCGCCCCACCGCCACCCGGTCCAGTAGGGGTGCCGCTGGTCATTCAGGGCGGGAGAACAGGCAGGGCCCTCTGAGCCCACAGCAACCTTCGAAGGCCCCCCCATCCAAAACGCTTGAGCCCATGCTCCCGCTCCTCAGCGCCCTCACCTCAGCCCACCCCTCCGCTCACCAGAGAGCTGGCGGATGAAGCCTGCCCTCCTCCTGGGGGCTACCCATAACCCTAGGTGGGCCCCTGAGGGGCCTCTCCGAAGGGGCCTGGCACCGCAATGCCTGGTATTGGGGACCCCCGAGCCCCATCGCCGGACTCACCGTGTCGCGCCGCAACCACCCGGGCCGCTAGGGGCGCCGCTGGTCATTCAGGGAGGGAGAACGGGCAGGGCCCTCCGATCCCCTGGCGATCTTCAAAGGCAACCCTGCGCCAAAACGCTTGGGCCCACGCTCCCGCTCACCAATGCCCTCACCTCGGCCCACCCCTCCTCTCGCCACACAGCTGGTGGATCGGGCCTAACAGGCTTTTGGGGGATAACCCTAACCCTAGGTCGGCCCCTGAGGCAATCTCCCAAGGGGCCTGGCTGCCCAACGCCGGGGATTGGGACCCCTGAGCCCCAGCACCGGACTCACACGGCCGCCACGAAGCCACTGGGCTGCTAGGGGCGCCGCCGGTCATTCAGGGTGGCAGAACGGGCAGGCCCTTCCGAGCCCCCAGCGACCTTTGATGGACCCTCGCGCCAAAACGCTTGGGTCCATGCTCCCGCTAGCCAGAGCCCTCACCTCGGCCCGCCCCTCCACTCATCACACAGCCGGTGGATCGGGCCTGCTGGCCTCCTGGGGGCTAACCCTAACCCTAGGTCGGACCCGAGGGGCCCCCTCCCAAGGGGCTTGGTGCTGCAATGTCGGGGATCGGGGACCACCGAGCCCCAGCGCCCGACTCAACCTACCACCCCTCCGCCACCCGGGCTGCTTGGGGCGGCGCCGGTCATTCAGGGCGGGAGAATGGGCAGGGCCCTCCGAGCCCCCAGTGACCTTCAAAGGCCATCTGCGCCAAAACGCTTGGGCCCACAATCCCGCTCGCCAGTGCCCTCCCTTCGGCCTACCCCTCCACTCGCCCTACAGCTGGCCATTCGAGCCCACCCCACCCCTGGGGCTAACAATATCCCTTGGTCGGCCCCCTCAGGGCCAATCCCAAGGGGCATGGTGCTGCAACGCCAGGGATTGGGGACCCAGGCCGCTAGGTGGGCCTTCAGGCATTCAGCGCGGTACAACAGGAAGGGTGCTCTGAGCCCCCGGCGACTTTCAAATGCCCCCCACACCAAAACTCTTGGGCCCACGCTCCCGCTCTCCAGCGCCCTCACCTCGGCCCGTCCTTCTGCTCGCCACACAGCCAGCGGATCGGGTCTGCCGGCCTCCTGGGGGTAACACTAACGCTTGGTCGGCCCCCTGAGAGCCCTTCCGAAGGGGCCTGGCACCCCAACGCCGAGGATTGGAAACCCCCGAGCCCCAGCGCCCGACTCACCCTAAGGCCCCTCCTCCACCAGGGCCGCTAGGGGAGCCACCCATCCTTCAGGGCAGGAGAACAGGCAGGGGCCTCCGAACCCCTGGCGAACTTCGAAGGGCCCCCGTGCCAAAACGCCTGGGCCCACTCTCCAGATCACCAGCGGCCTTACATCCGACCGCCACTCCGCTCGCCGCATAGCTGGCGGATCAGGCCGGCTGGCATCCTTTAGGCTAACCCTACCCTAGGTCCGCCCCCAAGGGACCACTCCCAAGTGCCTGGCACCGCCACGCCGGGGATTAGGGACCCGAGAGCACTTGCTGCGGACTCACCCTGCCGCCCCGCCACGACCCAGCCTGCTAGGGGCAATGTCCTCACGGGGCGGGAGAATGGGCAGGGCCCTCTGAGCCCCTGGCGACCTTCGAAGGCAACCCTTGCCAAAACGCTTGGGCCCACGCTCCCGCTCGCCAACGCCCTCACCTCGGCCCGGCCCTCCACTTGCCACACAGCCAGCGGATCGGGCCTGCTGGCCTCCTGGGGGCTAACCCTAAACCTAAGTCAGCCCCCGAGGGCCTCTCCTAAGGTGCCTGGCGCCACCACGCCGGGGTTTGGTTTCCCCCGAGCCCTATTGCCAGACTCACCCTCCCGTCCCGCTGCCACCCAGGCCGCTAGGGTCCCCGCCGGTCATTAAGGTGGGAGAACGGGCAGGGCCCTCCGAGCCAATGGCGACCTTCGAAGGCCCCCTGTGGGAAAAAACTCGGGCCCACGCTCCCGCTCGCCAGAACCCTCACTTCAGCCCGCCACATCACTCGCCATACAGTGGGCAGATCGGGCTGCTGGCCTCTGGGGGCTAACTCTAAGCCCTAGGTCGGCCCCCAAGGGGCCCCTCCCAAGGGGCCTGGCACCGCCATGCCGGGGATTGGGGACTCCCGAGCCCCCAGCGCCGGACTCACCCTACCGCCTCACTGCCACCCCGGCCCGCTAGGGCAACGTCCTCATTCAGGGCGGGAGATCGGGCAGGGACCTCCGAGCCCCCGGCGACCTTTGAATGCCCCCCACGCCAAAACGCTTGGGCCCACGCTCCCGCTCGCCAGCGTCCTCACCTCCGCCCGACCATCCACTCGCTGCACAGCTGGCAGATCGGGCCTGCTGGCCTCCTGGAGGCTAACCCAAAACCCTAAGTCAGCCCCCGAGGGGCCTCTCCCAAGGGGTCTGGTGGCGAAACGCCAGGGATTGGGGATCCCCGAGCTCTAGCACTGGACTCACCCTGCCGCCCCCTCTGCAACCGAGCCGCTAGATGCACCGTCGGGCTTTCAGTGCGGTAGAATGGGAAGTGCGCTCTGAACCCCCGGAGACTTTCGAATGCCCCCACACCAAAACACTTGAGCCCCACGCTCCCGCTCTACAGTGCCCTCACCTCGGCCTGCGCCACCTGCTGCTACACAGCTGGCGGAATCGGGTCTGCCGGCCTCCTGGGGGCTAACACTAACGCTGGTTCGGACCCCGAGGGCCCTTCCCAAGGGGCCTGGCGACCCAACGCCGAATATTGGGGACCCCCATGCCCCAGCGACGGACTTACTGTGCCGCACCACCGCAACCCGGGCCACTAGGGGCATCGCTGGTCATTCAGGTCGGGAGAACGGGCAGGGCCTTCTGAGCCCCTAGGGACTTTCGAAGGCCCCCCGAGCCAAAAGGCTGGGCCCACGCCCCCGTATGCCAGCGCCCTCACCTCCGCACGCCGCTCTTCTCGCAGCACAGCCAGGGGATGAGGCTTGCCAGCTTCCTGGGGCTAACCCTAAACCTAGGTCGGCCCCCGATGGGCCCTTCTCAAGTGGCCTGGTGCCCCAAAGCCAGGGATGGGGCAACCGAGCCCAAGTGCCAGACTCTCCCTGCTGCCCTTCAGCCACCTGAGCCACTAGGGGCACTGCCGGTCATTCAGAGCAGGAGAATGGGCAGGTCCCTCCGAGCCCCCACCTACTTTTGAAGACGCTGCGAATGAAAACGATTGGGCCCAGACTCATGTTCACCAGCACCCTCAACTCGGCCCGCACCTCCGCTCCTTGTACAGCTGGCGACTGGGGCCTGCCGGCCTCCTGGGCACTAACTAGAACCACCATTCATTCGGGGTGGGAGAACTAGCAGGGCCCTCCGAACCACCGCCGACCTTCGAAGGTGCCCAGAACCAAAACACTTGGGCCCAGGCTCATGTTCACCAGCACCCTCACTTCGGCCCAACTGTCCTCTCGATGCACAGGTGGTGTACCGAGCCTGCTGGCCTCCTGAGGGCTAACCCTAACTGTAGGTCAGCCACGGAGGGGCCCTTCCCAAGTGGCCTGGCGCCACAATGCCGGGAATGGGGACCCCAACCCAAGTGCCGGTCTCAACCTGCTGCCCTTCAGGCCCCGGAGCCTCTAGGGGCCCCACCGGTCATTCAGATCGGGAGAACGGGCAGGTCCTTCCGAGCCCCCACCGACCTTCGAAGAACCCCTGCACTAAAACACTTGGGCTCATGCTCAGTCTCGCCAGCGCCCTCACATCGGCCCAACCCTCTGCGTACTGCACAGCCGCTGATCGGGTCCACCGGTTTCCTGGGGGCTAACCGTAACCCTAGATCGACACCCGAGGGCCCCTCCCAAGGGTCCTGGCACCGCAACACCGGGGATTGTGGACCCCTGAGCCCCAGCGCTGGAGTCACCCTGCCACCCTGCCGCCACCCAGGCCGCTAGGGGCGCTGCCGGTCATTCAGGGCGGGAGAACGGGTAGGGCCCTCCAAGCCCCCACCTACTTTCAAAGGCGCCCCGAATCAAAACGCTTGGGCCCAAGCTCATGTTCACCAGCACCCTCAACTCGGCCCGCACCTCCGCTCTTTGCACAGCCGGCGACTCTGGCCTGCCGGCCTCCTGGGCGCTAACTAGAACCCTAGGACGGCCCCTGAGGGTCCCTTCCTAAGGGGCCTGGCACCGCAACGCCGGGGATTGGGGACCCCCAAGCCCAAGCGCCGGGTGCACGCTGCCGCCCCACCCCACACGGGCCGCTAGGGGCGCCGCCATTCATTCGGGGTGGGAGAACTGGCAGGGCCCTCCGAACCCCCGACGACATTCGAAGACGCCCAGAACCAAAACGCTTGGGCCCAGGCTCATGTTCACCAGCACCCTCACTTTGGCCCAACTGTCCTCTCGATGCACAGGTGGTGTATCAGGCCTGCGTGTCTCCTGGGGGCTAACCCTAACCATAGGTCGGCCCCCGAGGGGCCCGTCCCCAGGGGCCTGGCGTCGCAACGCTGGGGATGGAGACCCCGTGCCCAAGTGCCGGACTCACCCTGCTGCCCTTCAGCCATCCAAGCTGCTAGGGGACCACGGGTCAATCAGGACAGGAGAACGGGCAGGGATCTCCGAGCCCACGCTGACCTTCGAAGGCCCCGCATGCTAAAACGTTGGATCCCATGCTCCTGCTCCCAGCGCCCTCACCTCGGCCCGCCCCTCCGCTTGATTCAGAGCCGGTGGATAGGGCCTGCTAGGCTCCTGGGGACTAACGAAAACCCTAGGTCGGCCCCGTGGGGCACATCCCAAGGGGCCTGGCTCTGCAACGCTGGGGATTGGTGACTCAGAGCCCCAGAGCTGGACTCACCCTGCCACACTATCGCCACCTGGGACGCTAGGGGCGCTGCTGGTCATTCAGGGATAGAGAAGGGGCAGGGACTTCTGAGCACACGGTGACTTTCAAAGGCTCCCCGCACCAAAACCCCTGGTGCCCATGCTCCCACTCCCCAGCGCCCTCACCTCGGCCCGCCCTTCTACTCGCCGCACAGCGGGCAGATAGGGCCTGCCGGCCTCCTGGGGGCTAACCCTAACCCTAGGTCGGCCCCCGCCCCTCCCAAGGGTCCTGGTGCCGCTATGCCAGGGATCGGGAACCCCAAGCCCCAGAGCCAGACTCACCCTGCCGCAACCCCCGCCACCCAGGCTGCTAGGGGCGCCGCCAGTCATTCAGGGCGGGAGAAGGGACAGGGCCCTGGAGAAACCAGAGACATTTGAAGCCTCCCGCGCCAAAATGCAGGGGCACAGGCTCCCCGCTCGCCAGCGCCTTTAACTCCGACCACCCACCTCTCGCCGCCCAGCCAGAGGATTGGGCCTGCCGGCCTCCTGGGTGCTAACTCTGACCCTAGGTCGGCCCACGAGGAGCCCTTCCCAAGGGGCCTGGACCCGCAACGCCGGGGATTGGGGACCCCCAGGCCCCAGCGCCAGATGCACGCTGCCGCCCCGCCCCACACGGGCCACTAGGGGCGCTGCCATTCATTCAGGGTGGGAGAACTGGAGTGCCCTCCCAAACCCTGCCGACATTCAAAGGCTCACCAAACCAAAATGCTTGGGCCCAGGCTCATGTTCACAAGCACCCCTCACCTCGGCCCAACTCTCCCCTCGACGCACAGGTGGTGTGTCGGCCCTGCGGGGCTCCTGGAGGCTAACCCCAACCATAGGTCGGCCCCCGAGGGGCCCTTCCCAAGGGGGCCTGGCGTCACAACGCTGGGGATGGGGACCCCGAGCCCATGTGCCGGACTCAGCCTGCTGCCCTTCAGCCACCCGAGCCTCTAGAGGCCCTGCCGGTCAATCAGGGGCAGGATATCGGGCAGGGCCCTCCGAGCCCACGCTGACCTTTGAAGGCTCCCCGCACAAAAACGTTGTCTCCCAGGATCCTGCTCGCCAGTGCCCTCACCTCAGCCCGCCCCTCTGCTTGCTTCAGAGCCGGTGGATAGGGCCTGCCGGGCTCCTGGCAGCTAACCAAAACCCTAGGTCGGCCCTGTGGGGAAATCCCAAGCGGCCTGGCTCTGCAACGCTGGGGATTGGTGACTCAGAGCCCCAGAGCCAGACTCACCCTGCCGCACTGTCCCCTCCCGGGCCGCCAGGGGCGCCGCTGGTCATAGAGGGCGAGAAATGGGCAGGGCCTTCCAAGCCACCAGTGACCTTCAAAGGCTCCCCGTGCCAAAACGTTGGTGCCCAGGCTCCCGCTCCCCAGTGCCCTCACCTCGGCCCACACCTCCGCTCACCGCACAGTGTGCGGATTGGGCCTGACGGTCTCCTTGGGGCTAACCCTAACCCTAGGTCGGCCCCCCAGGGGCCCCTCCCAAGGGTCCTGGTGCCACTACGCTGGGGATTTGGGACCCCAAGCCCCAGAGCCAGACTCACCCTCCCACAATGCTGCCACCTGGGCCGCTAGGGGCGCCGCCGGTCATTCATGGCGGGAGAACGGACAGGGCCCTGGAGAAACCGGCGACATTTGAAGCCTCCCACACCAAAATGCAGGGGCCCACAAACCCACTCCCCAGCGCCTTTACCTCGGCCCGCCCACCTCTCGCCGCCCAGCCAGTGGACTGGGCCTGCGGGCCTCATGGGGGCTAACTCTAACCCTAGGTCGGCCCACAAGGAGCCCCTCTCAAGGGGCCTGGCCCTGCAACGCCGGGGATTGGGGATCCCCGAGCCGCAGCGTGGGATTCACCCTGCCACCCCACCACCAATGGAGCCGCTAGGAGCGTCGCTGGTTATTCAGGGCAGGAGAACGGGCACGGCCCTCTGACCCATGGCAACATTCGAAGGCCCAGGACGCCAAACGCTGGGGACCATGCTCCCGCTTGCCATTGGCCTCAACTGGGGCCCGCATCTCCACTCCTTGCACAGCTGGCGGATCGGGCCTGCCGGCCTCCTGGGCGCTAATCCTAACCCTAGGACGGCCCCTGAGGGTCCTTTCCTAAGGGGCCTGGCGCCGCAACGCCAGGGATTGGGAACCCCCAAGCCCCAGCGCTGGATGCACCCTGCCGCCCCGCCCCACACATGCCGCTAGGGGCGCCGCCATTCATTCAGGGTGGGAGAACGGGCAGGGCCCTTCGAACGCCGACCGACCTTCGAAGGCGCCCTGAACCAAAACGCTTGGGCCCAGGCTCATGTTCACCAGCACCCTCACCTCGCCCAACTCTCTGCTCGACGCACAGGCGGTGTATCGGGCCTGCTGGCCTGCTGAGGGCTAACCCTAACTGTAGGTCGGCCACGGAGGGGCCCTTCCCAAGTGGCCTGGCGCCACAACGCCGGGAATGGGGACCCCAACCCAAGTGCCGGTCTCAACCTGCTGCCCTTCAGGGCCCGGAGCCTCTAGGGGCCCCACTGGGCATTCAGAACGGGAGAACGGGCAGGTCCTTCCGAGCCCCCACCGACCTTCGAAGAACCCCCGCACTAAAACACTTGGGCTCATGCTCAGTCTCGCCAGCGCCCTCACCTCGGCCCAATCCTCTGCGTGCTGCACAGCCGCTGATCGGGCCCACCGGCTTCCTGGGGGCTAACCGTAACCCTAGATCGACACCCGAGGGCCCCTCCCAAGGGTCCTGGCAGTGCAACACCGGGGATTGTGGACCCCTGAGCCCCAGCGCCGGAGTCACCCTGCCACCCTGCCGCCACCCAGGCCGCTAGGGGAGCCGCCGGTCATTCAGGGCGGGAGAATGGGCAGGGCCCTCCAAGCCCCCACCTACTTTCGTAGGCGCCCCGAATCAAAACGCTTGGGCCCAGGCTCATGTTCACCAGCACCCTCCACTCGGCCCGCACCTCAGCTCCTTGCACAGCCGGTGACTCGGGCCTGCCGGCCTCCTGGGCGCTAGCTAGAACCCTAGGACGGCCCCTGAGGGTCCCTTCCTAAGGGGCCTGGCACCGCAATGCCGGGGACTGGGTACGCCCAAGCCCCAGCCCTGGATGCACGCTGCCGCCCCACCCCACACGGGCCGCTAGGGGTGCCGCCATTCATTTGGGGTGGGAGAACTGGCAGGGCCCTCTGAACCCCTGCCGACCTTCGAAGGCGCCCATAACCCAAACGCTTGGGCCCAGGCTCATGTTCACCAGCATGCTCACTTTGGCCCAACTGTCCTCTCGACGCACAGGTGGTGTATCGGGCTTGCGTGTCTCCTGGGGGCTAACCCTAACCATAGGTTGACCCCCGAGGGGCCCTTCCCCAGGGGCCTGGCGTCACAACGCTGGGGATGGGGACCCCGTGCCCAAGTGCCGGACTCACCCTGCTGCCCTTCAGCCACCCATGCCGCTAGGGGACCACGGGTCAATCAGGACAGGAGAACGGGCAGGGACCTCGGAGCCCGCGCTGACCTCGAAGGCCCCGTGTGCAAAAATATTGGCTCCCATGCTCCTGCTCCCAGCGCCCTCACCTCGGACCGCCCCTCCGCTTGATTCAGAGCCAGTGGATAGGGCCTGCCAGGCTCCTGGGGGCTAACCAAAACCCTAGGTTGGCCCCGTGGGGCACATCCCAAGGGGCCTGGCTCTGCAACGCTGGGGATTGGTGACTCAGAGCCCCAGAGCCGGCCTCACCCTGCAGCACTATCGCCACCTGGGCCGCTAGGGGCGGGGCCTGTCATTCAGGGAGAGAGAAGGGGCAGGGCCTTCTGAGCCCATGGTAACCTTCAAAGGCTCCTGGAACCAAAACGCTGGTGCCCACGCTCCCACTCCCCAGCGCCCTCACCTCGGCCCGCCATTCTACTCGCTGCACAGCAGGCAGATAGGGCCTGCCGGCCTCCTGGGGGCTAACCCTAACCCTAGGTTGGCCCCCCAGGTGCCCCTCCCAAGGGTCCTGGTGCCGCTACGCCAGGGATCGGGGACCCCAAACCCCAGAGCCAGACTCACCCTGCCACATCCCCGCCACCCAGGCTGCTAGGGGCGCCGCCAGTCATTCAGGGCGGGAGAAGGGACAGGGCCCTGGAGAAACCAGCAACATTTGAAGCCTCCCGCGCCAAAATGCAGGGGCCCAGGCTCCCGCTCGCCAGTGCCTTTACCTCCGCCCACCAACCTCTCGCTGCCCAGCCAGAGGATTGGGCCTGCCGGCCTCCTGGGTGCTAACTCTAACCCTAGGTCGGCCCACGAGGAGCCCCTCCCAAGGGGCCTGGCACCGCAACTCCGGGGACTGGGTACCCCCAAGCCCCAGCGCCGAATGCACGCTGCCGCCCCGCCCCACACGGGCCATAAGGGGCGCCGCCATTCATTCGGGGTGGGAGAACTGGCAGGGCCCTCCAAACCCCCGCCGACCTTCGAAGGCGCCCAGAACCAAAACGCTTGGGCCCAGGCTCATGTTCACCAGCACCATCCCTTCGGCCCAACTGTCCTCTCGACGCACAGGTGGTGTATCGGGCCTGCGTGTCTCCTGGTGGCCAACCCTAACCATAGGTCGGCCCCCGAGGGGCCCTTCCCCAGGGGCCTGGCGTCACAACGCTGGGGATGGGGACCCCGTGCCCAAGTGCCGGACTCACCCTGCTGCCCTTCATCCACCCAAGCCGCTAGGGGACCACGGGTCAATCAGGACAGGAGAACGGGCAGGGACCTCTGAGCCCGCGCTGACCTTCGATGGCCCTGCTCGCAAAAACGTTGGCTCCCATGCTCCTGCTCCCAGCGCCCTCACCTTGGCCCACCCCTCCACTTGATTCAGAGCTGGTGGATAGGGGGCCTGGCTCTGCAACGCTGGGGATTGGTGACTCAGAGCCCCAGAGCCGGACTCACCCTGCTGCACTATTGCCACCTGGGCCGCTAGGGGCGGGGCCTGTCATTCAGGGAGAGAGAAGGGGCAGGGACTTCTGAGCCCACTCTGACCTTCAAAGGCTCCCAGCACCAAAATGCTGGGGACCACACTCCTGCTGGGCATCGCCCTCAACCTGGCCCGCACCTCCGCTCCTCGCACAGCCGGCGACTCGGGCCTGCCGGCCTCCTGGGCGCTAACCCTAACCTTGGACAGCCCCTGGATCTCCCTTCCTAATGGGCTTGGAGCTGCAAAGCCAGGGATTGGGGACCCCCAGGCCCCAGCGCCAGATGTACGCTACCGCCCCGCCCCACACGGACCGCTAGGGGCGCCGCCATTCATTCAGGGTGGGAGAACTGGAGGGCCCTCCGTACCCCTGCCGACATTCGAAGGCGCACCGAACCAAAACGCTTTGGCCTAGGCTCATGTTCACCAGCACCCTCACCTCGGCCAAACTCTCTGCTCAACGCACAGGTGGTGTCTTGGGCCTGCCAGCCTCCTGGGGACTAACTCTAACCATAGATCGCCCCCCGAGGGGGCCTTCCCAAGGGGCCTGGCGTCGGAACGCTGGGGATGGGGACCCCGAGTCCAAATGCCGGACTCACCTTGCTGCCCTTCAGCCACCCAAGCCGTTAGGGGCCCACCGGTCAATCAGGGCAGGAGAACGGGCATGGCCCTCCGAGCTGCCGCTGACCTTTGAAGGCCCCCCGTGCTAAAACGCTTTGGCTCATGCTCAGGTTTGCCAGCGCCATCACCTCGGACCAACCCTCCGCATGCTGCACAGCCGCTGATCGGGTCCACCGGCCTCCTGGGGGCCAACCGTAACCCTAGATCGATCCCGAGCAGCCTCTCCCAAGGGACCTGGCGCTGCAACGCCCGGGATTGGGGACCCCGAGCCTCAGCACTGGACTCACCCTGATGCCGAGCCACCGCCAAGGGGTTTGGGGTGCTGCCGTTCATTCAGGGCGGGAGAATGGGCAAGGCGCTCCAAGACACGGCGACCTTCAAAGGCCCACCACGCCAAAACGCCAGGGCCCATGTTTCCTCTGGCCAGCGCCCTCACCTCAGACCGCTGCTCCGCACACCACACAGCCAGTGGATCTGGCCTGCCGGCCTCCTGGGGATAACCCTAACCCTTGGTTGGCCCCCGAGGGGCCCCTCCGAAGGGGCCTTGTGTTGCAACGCTGGGGATTGGGGACCGCCGAGCCCCAGCGCCGGACTCACCCTGCTGCCCCTATGCCACCCGGGCCTTGAGTGGCGCCGCCGGTCATTCAGGGAAGAACAGGCAGGGCCCTCCAAACCCCCAGCAACTTTTGAAGGCCCAACAGGTCAAAACGCTTGGGCCAACGCTCCCGCTCGCCAGCGCCCTCACCTCGCCCTCCGCTCGCACACCACACAGCCAGTGGATCTGGCCTGCCGGCCTCCTGGAGGCTAACCCTAACCCTAGGTCAGCCCCGAGTGGACCCTCCCAGGTGGCCTGGCGCCGCAACGCCAGGGATTTCGAACACTCGAGCCCCAGTGCCGCACTCACCCTGCCGCCCCGCCACACCCGGGCCACGAGTGGTGCCGCAGGTCATTCAGGGTGAAAGAACGAGCAGGACCCTCCGAGCCCCCGGCGAAGTTCGTAGGCACCCACGCCAAAACACTTTGGCCCACGCTCCTGCTCGCCAGCTCCCTTACCTCGGACCGCTGCTCTGCACACCGCACAGCCAGCCAATCGGGGCTGCTGGCCTCCTGGGGTCTAACACTAACCCTAGGTCAGTCCTCGAGGGGCACCTTCCAAGGGGCCTGGCACCGCAACGCCGGGGATTGGGGACCCCCGAGCACCGGCGCCGGACTCACCCTGTCACCCCGCCGCCTCCTGGGCCGCTAGGGGCGCCGCCGGTCATTCAGGATGGGAGAACGGTCAGGGCCCTCCGAGCCCCGGCGACCTTCGAAGGCCCCCCGTGCCAAAACGCCCAGGCACACCCTCCCACTCACCAGCGCCCTCAACTCGGTCTGCCACTCTGGTCTCCACACAGGTTGGGAATAGGGCCTGCCGGCCTTGTGGTGGCTAAAGCCAACCCTAGGTTGGCCCCCGAGGGGCCCCTCCCAAGGGGCCTGGCGTCACAACCCTTGGGATGGGGACCCTGAGCTGCAGCGTGGGACTCACCCTGCCGCCCCACTGCCAACGGAGCCGCTAGCGGCGCCGCTGATTATTCAGCGCAGGAGAAGGGGCAGTGTCCTCTGAGCCATGGCAACATTCCAAGGCCCAGCGCGCCAAAACGCTGGGGCCCACGCTCCCGCTCGCCATCGCCCTCAACTCGGCCTGCACCTCCACTCCTCGCACAGCCAGCAGATTGGGCCTGCCAGCCTCCTGGGCGCTAACTAGAACCCTAGGACGGCCCCTGAGTGTCCCTTCCTAAGGGGCCTGGCGCCGCAATGCTGGGGATTGGGGACCCCCATGCCCCAGCGCCAGATGCAAGCTGCCGCCCCGCCCCACACGGGCCACTAGGAGCGCCGCCATTCATTCAGGGTAGGAGAACCAGCAGGGCCCTCCGAGCCCCCGCTGACCTTCGAAGGCCCCCTGCGCTAAAATGCTTGGGGTCATGCTCAGGCTCGCTAGCGCCCTCACCTCGGGGCAACCCTCCGCCTGTTGCACAGCCACTGATCGGGTCCACCAGCCTTCTGGGGGCTAACCGTAACCCTAGATTGACCCCCGACTGGCCCCTCCCAATGGGCCTGGTGCCACAACTCCGGGGATTGGGGACCCCTGAGCCCCAGCGTCGGACTCACCCTGCCGCCCAGCTGCCACCCGGGGTCTTGGGGTGCTGCTATTATTCAGGGAGGGAGAAAGGGAAGGGCCCTCTGAGACACGGTGACCTTCAAAGGCCCCCAGCGCCAAAACGCCGGGCCCACGCTCCCACTCACCAGCACCCTCACCTTGGTCCGCCACTCCGCTATCCACACAGCTGGCGAATAGGGCCTGCCGGCCTCCTACGGGTAAACCTAACCCTAGGTTGGCACCCGAGGGGCCGCTCCCAAGGGGCCTGGAGCTGCAACGCTGGGGATTGGAGATACCAGAGCCGAAGCACCTGACTCACCCTGGTGCCCCGCCGCTACCAGGGCAGCTAGGAGTGCTGCCGGTCATTGAGGGAGGAGAATAGGTAGGGCCCGCCGAGTCCCCGAAGACATTCGAAGGCCCCCTGCGCCAAAACGCTTGGGCCCACGCTCCCGCTCCACAGAGACCTCACCTCGACCCACCACTCCTTTCACCGCACAGCTGGCAGATTGAGCCTGCTGGCGTCTTGGGGTCTGACCCTAACCCTAGGTCAGTCCCCGAGGGGACCCTCCCAAGCGGCCTGGTGCCCCAACGCGGTGGATTGGGGACCCCTGAGCCCCAGCGCCAGATTCACCTGCTGCCCTGTTGCCACCCGGGCTGCTAGGGGCGCCGCGGGTCATTCAGGGTGGGAGAACTGGCAAGGCCCTCCGTTTCCCCGGCGGCCTTCGAAGGCCCCCCGCGCAAAACATTTGGCTCCCACGCTCCTGCTCGCCAGCGCGCTCACCTTGGCCCACCCCTCCGCTTGATTCAGAGCCGGTTGATAGGGCCTGCAAGGCTCCTGGGGGCTAACCAAAACCCTAGGTCGGCCCCGTGGGGCACATCCCAAGGGGCCTGGCTCTGCAACGCTTGGGATTGGTGACTCAGAGCCCCAGAGCCAGACTCACCCTGCTGCACTGTTGCCACCCGGGCCACTAGGGGCATCGCCGGTGATTCAGGGTGAACGAAGGGGCAGGGCCTTCCGAGCCCCTGGTGACCTTCAAAGGCCCCCCTGCGCCAAAACGCTGGTGCCCACGCTCCCACTCCCCAGCGCCCTCACCTCGGCCTGCCCCTCCGCTCGCTGCACAGCGGGCAGATCGGGCCTGCCGGCCTCCTGGGGGCTAACCCTAACCCTAGGTCGGGCCCGAGGGGCCCCTCCTAAGGGGCCTGGCACTGCAACGTCGGGTATAGGGAAGCACAAGCTTCAGCACTGGACTCACCCTGCCACCCCGTCATCACCCGGGCTGCTAGGGGCGCCGCCGGTCATTCAGGCGAGAGAACGGGCAGGGCCCTCAGAGCCCCCAGTGACCTTCGAAGGCCCCCTGCTCCAAAACGCTTGGCCCCACGCTCCCGCTCGCCAGTGCACTCACCTCGGCCCGCCCCTCTGCTCGCCGCTCAGCAGGCGGATCGGGCCTGCCGGGCTCCTGGGGGCTAACCCTAACCCTAGGTTGGCCCCCGAGGGGCCCCTCCCAAGGGGCCTGTCACCGCAACACCGGGGATTGATGACCCCCAAGCCCCAGCTCCGGACACACCCTGCCGCCCCGCTGGCACCCAGGCCACTAGGGGTGCCTCGGTCATTCAGGGCGGGAGAATGGGCAGGGCCCTCTGAGTCCCGGTGAACTTCTAAGGGCCCACGCACCAAAATGCTTGGGCCCATGCTCCCACTCACCAGCGCCCTCACTTCGACCCGCCCCTCTGCTCGCTGCACAGCCAGCGGATTGGGCCTGCCAGCCTCCTGGGGGCTAACCCTAACCTTAGGTAGGCCACCAAGGGAACATCCCAAGGGGCCTCACACAGCAATGCCAGGGATTGGGGACCCCCAAGTCCCAGCGCCATACTCACCGTGCTGCCCTGCCACCACCCGGGCCGATAGGGGCACCTCTGGCCTTTCAGGGCGGGAGAACCGGCAGGGCCCTCCTATCCCCCGGCGACCTTCCAAGGCCCCCCCGCGCCAAAATGATTGGGCCCACGCTCCAGCTCGCCGGCGCCCTCACCTCGGCCTGGCCCTCCGCTACCGCACAGCTGGTGGATCATATCTACCGGACTCCTGGGTGCTAACAGTAACCCTAGGATGGCCCCAGAGGGGTCCCTCCCAAGGGGCCTTGTGCTGCAACGCATGGCATTGGGGACCCCCAAATCACACTGCGAGACTCACACTGCCAACCCGCCACCACCCGGGCTGCTAGGGGTGCCGCCGGTCATTCAGGGCGGGAAATGGGCAGGACCCTCTGAGCCTCTAGCGACGTTCAAAGGCCCCCTGCGCCAAAACGCTGGATACCATACTCCTGTTCGCCAGTGCCCTCACCTCGTCCCACTCCTCCACTCCCCACACAGCCGGCGCATGGTCCTGCTGGCCTACTGGGGTCTAACTCTAACCCTAAACCCTAACCCCTCACCTTAAACTCTAAACCTTAACGCCTAACCCTAACCCTAACCCCTAACCCCTAACCCTTACCCTAACACTAACCCTACCTTAAACCTAACAATAAACCCTAATCCTTAAACAACAAACCCTAACATTAACACTAAACCCTAACCCCTAACCCCTAACCCTAATCCCGAAACCCTAAACACTAAACCCTAACCTTAACCACTAACCCCAAACCCCAAACCCTAACCCTAAACCCTAACGCTACCCCGACCCCTACCATACCCCTAACCCTACCCCTAACCCTACCCCTTCAGCTAACCCTACCCCTAACCCGTAACCTAACCCTAAACCTAACCCTAACTGTATCCTAACACTAACTCTACCCGTACCCTAACCCTAACCCTAACCCTAACCTGTACCCTAACCCTAACCATAACCCTAACACGTACTCTAACCCGTACCCTAACCCGTACTCTAACCCTAACCCTAAATTGTACCCTAACCCGTAACTTAAACCGTAGCCTAAACCTAACCGTAACCCTAACAAGTACCCTAACCCATACCCTAACTTTAACCCTAAACCCTAAACCCTCACCCTAACCCATACCCTAACTCATACCATAACCCTTACCCTAAACCTAACCCATACCCTAACCGTAACCCTAAACCCTAAACCATAACCCGTACCCTAACCCTAACCAGTACCCTTACATTAACCTTAACACATAACCTAACCCGTACCCTAACCCATACCCTAACCCGTACCCTATCTCTAACCCGGACCCTAACCCATACCCTAACCCACACCTAACACTAATCTGTACCCTAACCCGTACCCTAACCCTAACCAGTACCCTTACCTTAACCTTAACCCATACCCTAACCTGTACCCTAACCCATACCCTAACCCATACCCTATCTCTATCCCGTACCCTAAGTAATACCCTAACCCATACCTAACCCTAAACTGTACCCTAACCCGTACCCTAACCCATACCCTAACCCTAAACCGTACCCAATCCCTATCCCTAACCCGTTCCCTAACCCGTACCCTAACCCGTAACCTAAGCTGTACCCAAATCCATACCCTCTCCTTACCCTAACCCTAACCCCTACCCTCACCCATACCCTAAACGTAACCCATACCCTAACCTTAACCCATACCCTAATCCGTACCCTAACCCCGGGGATTGGGTACACCTGAGCCACAACACAGGACTCAGCCTGCCACCCCTAAGGAAACCATGCCCCTTGGGGCGCTGCAGAGCATCCCGTGCAAGAGAACTGGTAGGGCCCCCCTGAGCCCCCAGCAATCCTCGGCAGCCCCCTACACCCCAACCCTGAGGCCCACGCTCATCCTGCCCGACGCCTTCCCTGCAGCTTGCCACCGAGCTCCTCGCAGAGCCGGCAGATCAGGCCTGCCGGTTCCTGGGGCCTAGACCTGACCCTAGGTCGGCTGGGTAGGGCCCCTCCCCTGGGGCCCGGTGCCGCAGCCTCAGGGAATGGGGACACTGGAGCCCCACTACAGGACAAAGCCTGCTAGCCCGCAGGAAAACGTGCCCCTTGGGAGGCTGTAGAGCAGTAAGGGCGGGAGAACCAGGAGGGCCCCCAGAGCCCCCGGCGAACTTCGGCGATCCCTAAACGCAACCTTGAAGCCCATGCTCAACCCACCCCACACCCTCACCTCAGCCCGCGGCAGAGCTTGCCACATAGTGGGCATATCTGGCCTGCGGGGTTCCTGGGCCCCAACCCTAACCCTAGTTCATCTGTGGAGGGGCCCCTCCCCAGGAGCCTGGAGCCACAGCTGCGGGGATTCAGGACACCTGAGCCACACAGCAGGACTCAGTCTGCCACCGCGCAGGAAACAGTGTGCCTTGAGAGGCCATAGAGCGTTCAGGGTGGGAGAACCAGGAGGGCCCTCCTGAGCCACCAGCGAACTTCAGTGGCCTCCCGCACCCCAATCCTGAGGCCCACGCTCACCCTCCCCACACCCTCACCTCAGCCCGTGTAGCTCGCCATACAGCCAGCAGATCGGGCCTGCGGGGCTCCTGGGCTTAACCCTAGCCCGAGGTCGGCCGTGGGTGTGGGGGCCTCCCCAGGAGCCTGACACCGCAGCCCCAGGGAATTGGGATACCTGTGCCCCACCGCAGGACTCAGCTTGCCACTCGACAGGAAACCATGCCCCTTGGGACCCTACGGAGCCTAAAGGCACGAGAACTTGGGGAGGCCCCCAGAGCCCATCCCATCCTTTGGCAGCCCTGCGTGCCCCAACCCTGAGGCCCATGCTCACCCTCCCCCATGGCCTCCTCTCAGCCCTCCACAAAGCTCACCACACAGCCTGCAGATTGTCCCTGCCGGGCTACTGGACCCTAACCCTTACCCTAGGTTGGCCACAGAGGGGCCCCTCCCCAGGGTGTTGGCACCCAACTCTGGGGGATTGGGGACACCCAAGCCCCACCGTAGGACCCAGCCTGCAACCCACAGTAAACTACCATTTTGGGGCACAACAGAGCATTCAGGACAAGAGAATTGGGGCACCCCCTGAGAGCTCCTTCTGCTGAACCCCGACCTTTGTTGGCCCTTCTGGATGAAACCCCAAGGCTCACACTCACCCGCCCTTGTGCCCTCATCTCACTCGGCCTGGGAGTTCTCTGAGCACTGGGCAGTTCAGACCTGCTGTCTCTTGAGGCCTAACCTAACCCTGGGTCCTCTGCTGAGGGTTCCTCCCCGTTTGCCTGCCTCCAAGGCAGCAGGCATTGGGCTCACCTCTGCACGACTAGAGGACTCAGCCTGCCCCACAGCAGGAAACTGTCCATTTGGGGCTGCAGCAAGGATTCATAGGAAAATCGGAGGGCCCCCCTCAGCCCATCCCAGGCAACCCCCACTTTCAGAGATCTCCCCGGATCCAATTAGTAGCTTCACACTGACCTTTAAACTTGCTCTCCACGGAGATCTTTTGAAATTCTCCACACTTCCAACTGATGGCATCATCCAGCTTCAGTGCCTAACCCAGCTTTAGGTCTTGAGATGGATTAAAATGGGAAGTCATTTCACTGATGACGATGTACTGGTGACCAAAAGATACATGCATAAATGCTTCATATCACTTGGCTTCAGGGAAATGCAAATCTAAACCCCTATAAATGCCATATCACACGAGGCCGAATACCTAAAAATAAGAAGACCTGAAACTATACATGTTGGAGAGGATGTGGAGAAACGGGAACCCTCTTACACCCCTGTACGAATGCAGTCCAGTACAGCCACTCTTGACAATGGTATGGAGTTTCCTCAAGAAGTTATAAATAAAGTTACCCTATGTCTCAGCAATTGCACTACTGGGTATTTACCCCAAAGAGACAGAGGTAGTGAAGACGGGACACATGCACCCCAGTGTTCATAGCAGCAATATCCATAATAGACAAGCTGTGGAAGGAGTGCAGATGAGCATGGATAGATGAATGGATAAAGAAGATGTGGATCATATATATAATGGAATATTACTCAGACATCAGATAGGATGAATACTTACCATCACACCGACCTCGGTGGAGCTGGAGGGTATTATGCTGAGTGGAATAAGTCAATGAAAGAAAGACAATGATCATATGCTTTCACTCTTATGTGGAATATCAGAAACAAGGAAGAGGACCATAGGGGAAGGAAGGGAAAATAGAATGGGAAGTCATCAGAGAGGGAGAAATCCCATGATGGACTCTTAACAATCGCAAGAAACTAATGATTGTTGGAGCAGAAGTTGGGGGGGGGTAACTGGGTGAGTAGCATTAAGGAGGTCACACGATACAATGAGTATTGGGTGTTACACACGACTGAAATTTTATTGAAGACTACATCTGAAACTAATGATGTACTGTAAGTTGGCTAATTGAATTTAAATTAAAGAACAAAAGACCTCGAATAAACAATCCTACACATTTGTATGGAACCACTAAAGATTCCGAACAGCCAGTGCAATGCGGAAAAGAAAAACAAAGCTGGAGGACTCACAATTTCAGATTTCAGGTTATACTACAAAGCTGCAGTCATCCTAACAAGAGAGTACGGCACAAAAATAGACACAGTGACCAAAGGAACAGGATACAAGTTCAGACAGAAACCCACAATTATGTGGTCCATGAATCTTCCACAAAGCAAGCAACGATATCAAAAGGGAAAAGGACAGTCTCTACAACAAATGGTGTTGGAAAAACTAGACAGCTACGCACAAAAGAATGAAATTAGACTGCTTTCTTACACAATAAAGACAAACGCAAAACAGTTTCAAGACCTCAACATGAGACCTGAATCCATAAAAATCCTACAGGAGGGAAGACAGTAACTTCTTGACATGGACCATACCAACGTTTTTCTAGACTGTGTCCTGAGGCAAAGGAAATGAAAGCAAAAATAAACTATTGGGAATACAGCAAAATAAAAAGTTTCCACACGGCAGAAGAACAATGAAAACGTAAAAATAATAAGAAAACCTACTCAAAGGGAGAAGATATTTGCAAAGATCATATGCAATAAAGGGATAGTGTCCAAAACATATACAACTGATACTACTCGACCCCCCAAAACCAAATAATCCAGTTAAAAAATAGGCAGAAGACATGGACAGACATTTCACCAAAGAAGAAATACAAATGGCCAACAGTCCCGTGAAAAGATGTTCACCATCACCCATCATCAGGAAAATGTAAATCCAAAGGACAATGAGGTAATACCTCAAACCTGTCAGAATGGCTAACATCAAAAGCACAACAAAGAGCAGGTGTTGGGAGGATGTGGATAAAGGGGAATCCTCACGAACTGTGGGTGGGAATGCAAACTGTGGTGGCCACCGTGGAAAACAGTATGATGGTTCCTCAAAAAATTAAATATAGAACTACCCTACGATCCAACAATCACACTACTTGTATTTACCCAAAGAATAGGAAAACAGTAACTTAAAAGAATACATGCACCCCTATGTGTCTTGCACCATTATTTACAATATCACAATATGGAAGCAACCCAAGTATCTGTAGAAAAATTGACAAATGAGAGGATAGATGTGTGTGTTCACACACACACACACACACACACACACACACAATGGAGTATTACTCGGCTTGAAAAAGAATGAAACCTTGCCATTTGCAGCCACATGGATGGAGCTAGAGAGTATTATCCTAACTAAAATCAGTCAGTCAGAGAAAGACAAATCCCATACGATGTCACTAATGGGGAATTTAAGAAACAAACAAAAATAAATAACTAAAAGAGAAAAAGGAGACACAGCAAAATACAATCTCTTAACAATAGAGAACAAACGGATGGTTACCAGAGAGGAGGTGGATAGAGGGATGAGTGAAATAGATGAAGGGGATTAAGAGGACGCTTTTCTTGATGACCACTGAGTAATACATAGAATTACTGAATCACTCTATTGTACACCTGAAACGAATGTAACACTGTATGTTATCTCTACTGGAATTAAAATTAATTTTAAAAAAAGATTTTTCTTTCAGGAACCTCTTTGAAAAAGCTTTTCCTGTGCAATGTGCATAAGCCCTACTTGAGAGGATTCACTCTACAAAAATTATTCACTTCATGCCTCAAATTCATATTTCACTGAGTTCTTACCGTGGATCCCAGGCCACGGGAGCCATGGTCCTTTTCTGTCCAGGCTCACCACCTATGCATTCAAGATTGGAAGTAGAGACACATGTCACTTCACAGTCCAGAAAGCTATTATTGTTTCTGTTTCAGTGTGAGAGAGTCACAGACTTTGGGACAGATTTCAGAGCAGGTTTATTATGGATCCTGGATCTCTACTTCAATGTTCATTGCCTGGATCCATTTGGCTAATACGTTCCCTGTGGATGGGCTTGCTTCCAAGCACATACATGGAAGATGCAAAGGTGGGTGGGCTTGGTGCAGGACAAGAAGAAGACCAAAAACAGACAAGGGTCCGAACCCTCCCCTGATCCAGGAACTGCTACGGGAGAGGGTACGGGTGGTAGAATCCATGCGAAACTCCAAGGTCACCAGCTGAACACAGGAGGCACAGGTCAAGGGATCTGGAGATGCAGGGGTTGAAGGCTGCTCTGAGCTACCTCTGGGAGGAAGGGAGGGAAGGAATGAGAAGGAGACACTGCCTGCCCCTGGCCCATGACAGCTGCCCACCGCTCCGACACGCATCAGTCGACACAGCTGACACACCTGGGCTCAGGATGGGCTGGCTCGGGTCCCTCAATCCTCAGTGGGACAGCTGGCCCCAGGGCTCAGAGACATGCTGAGGGAGATGAGAGGGAAAGCTGCCCCACCCAGGTCGTCCCCTCCTTGAGCAGACAGCCCTTCAGAACTGCTAAAAAAAAAAAAACCACTAACGGGGTTGAAAGACATGCCATGGATGAACTAAGGCATAGAGATATGTAAAATAACATTCATTTTTAAGTTCAGAGCTGTCAGCTCAGGAAGTGGGGAGAGCTTCCCTGAAGAAGACTGAGGGGAGGGCAGGCCATGCTGAAAAGGGAGACATGGCTCTCCTGATTGGGGACCTGCAGCCCCCTTCCAGGGCAGGACATCATCCTCACATCACAAGAGATCCATGGAAGTGTTCTATCAGGGCCAGATGTTTGTCTCGAGAAGGCTACCCTGGCATCGGACTGCACAGGGCACCAGGGACGAGGGCCAGATGGAGGACTGACAATACCCTGGAGGCCATGGGGCAAGAGCAGAGGCACATGACCTTGAACATGATGATGAAAAGCAGGAGGTGGCAGCATGGAGCCAGCCCAAAAGTACCATGGAGCAGTGTCCACAGCTACACTGACTGGGTGCCTTCTGTGCCCGGTGTGGCTGACTTCAGTGTGCTCCAGACTAGTCCTGACCACAACTCTAGGAAGTGTGCACCACCCCCGGCCTCCTCTCCCCTTGCAGCTGCTAGGAATCACGGTCACAGACGCTGGTGAGCTTTCGTGGAAACCAAGCAGTGGCTCCCCCGCACGC
Source organism: Ursus arctos (assembly GCF_023065955.2). NCBI lineage: Eukaryota > Metazoa > Chordata > Mammalia > Carnivora > Ursidae > Ursus > Ursus arctos. Next base: position 1,073,357 of record NW_026622986.1, read on the forward strand.
TGCCCCTCTGGTGGTGGTCCAGTGCGACCCTCGTGCCTGGCCAGACACTGATGTCTACCTGTCTCCACACAAATCCACAGACAGGAGGGTGTCCCTGAATTCCACAGCACCTGATGAAACAGATCCACAGAACCCAACACCCAGTGGGTCACTCGGGACCTCACCTATGGTCATGGAGCTCACCATACCCTATTTCTGTCACTTTCCACAGAAAGCCTGGTTCTGATCCCTCACAATACCATACATCCTGGTTGCTGACCTGGGGTCATGCCATGAACCCGCATGGCACCTTTCTTTAAGTGAAGGCTATGCCTACATCTCCTAGAAAATATTCCTAATGAAGTAAAAGTCCCTCAGGACTATGGTGTGAATGGTAGCACACAGCTTTCATGGTAGTAGTCAGTAATTCTAACAAGAGTTAACCCCACCCCCCGTCTCACAAAACCTTCCTCCATCCCCACTGAGCTCATGGTCTGCCCTCAGAAAACCCTCCAGGAAACAAACCTTTCATCTGAATGCTCTCTTCACCTTCTGCTTCAAATCTTGTCCAACCACAATGATATGAAACTAGAAATCAGTCTCAAGAAAAAAATGGGACAGTCAAAAATAGGTGGAGATTTTTGGGGCCTGGGTGGCTCAGTCGTTAAGGATCTGCTTTCAGCTCAGGTCCTGATCCCAGGATCCTGGGATCTAGCCCCATATCAGGCTCCTTGCTCAGTGGGAAGCCCGCTTCTCCCTCTCCCACCCCCCTGCTTGCGTTCACTCTCTCGCTGCCTCACTATCTGTCAGATACTTAAATAATCTTAAAAAAATATGTGGAGATTTAACAACATGCTACTGAACAACCAACAGTCAAAGAAGAAATCAAAAAAATTTTAGAAGTACCTTGACACTGATGAAAAAGACATCTTACAAAACTTATGGGATGCAGCAAAAGTAGCTTTATGGGGGACATTCATAGAAATTCAAGTCTTCATCAATCCATGGGAATGCTCTCCAATAAACAACCTGATTTATGTGGTAAAGAAGTAGAAAATAAAACAACAAACAAAGTCCCAAATTAGTAGAAATAAGGAAATAACAAAAAGGAATGCATAAATAAATCCAACAGAGACTAAAAAGACAAAAAAAAAAAAAACAATGAAAATGAGAGCGTCCTTTTTTGGAAAGATAAAGAAAACTGACAAACTTAGCTAGACTCACCAAGAAAGACAGAGGACTTGAATACAATCAGGAAAATAACATAATGGATTCCTGTCTCATATCAAAATCAAAAGAACTCTTCAACCTTGGACACGACAACTTCTTGCAAGCCACGTCTCTAAAGGCAAAGGAAATAAAAGCAAAAATGAACTATTGGCACTTCATCAGGATAAAAACCTTCTGCTTGGCAAAGCAAATGATAAAAAAACAAAAAGTCAACCTATGAAATTGAAGAAGATATCTGCAAATGATATTACAGATAAAGGGCTGGTATCCAAGATCTATAAAGAACTCCTCAAACTCGACACCCAAAAAATGGGCAGAAAACATAAAGAGATACTTCTCCAGAGGGGAAATACAAATGGCCAACAGACACATGAAAAAATGCTCCACATCACTTGCCATCAGTCAAATACAAATCAAAATGACAATGAGATACCACCTTACACCAGTTAGAATGGTTAAATTTAACAAGGCTGGGGGCATCTGGGTGGCACAGCAGTTAAGCGTCTGCCTTCAGCTCAGGGTGTGATCCTGGCATTATGGGATCGAGCCCCACATCAGGCTCCTCCGCTATGAGCCTGCTTCTTCCTATCCCACTCCCCCCTGCTTGTATTCCCTCTCTCGCTGGCTGTCTCTATCTCTGTGGAATAAATAAATAAAATCTTGAAAAAAATTATCAAGACAGGAAATAAAAAAAAAAACGTCAGAGAGGATGTGGAGAAAGGGGAGCCCTCTTACACTACTCATGAGAATTCAAGCTGGTTACAGCCACTTTTGAAAACAATATGGAGGCTCCTCAAGAAGTTAAACACAGCTATCCTACGACTCACCAATTGAACTACTGGGTATTTACCACATAGACACAGAGTAATGAAAAGAAGGGGCACCTGTATCTCAATGTTCATAGCAGCAATGTCCATAATAGCCACACTGTGGAAGGAGCCAAGATGTCCTTCAGCAGATGAATGGACAAAGAAGATGTGGTTCATCTATACAATGGAATATTACTCAGTCATCAGAAAGGATGAATACCCACCATTTGCACCAACGTGGATGGACCAGGAGGGGATTATGCTAAGTGAAATTAAGTCAAGCAGAGAAAGACAATTATCATATGGTTTCACTCCTATGTGGAATGGAAGGAATAGCATGGAGGACATTAGAAGAAGGAAGGGAAAAGGGAAGGGGGGGATGAGAGGGGAATGAACCATGAGAGACTACTGACACTGGGAAAAAACTGAAGGTTGCAGAAAGGGAGGGGAAGGGGAATGGGTTATCCTGGTGATGGGTATTAAGGAGCGCACGTGTTGGGGTGCCAGGGGGCACAGCGGTTAAGCATCTGCCTTCAGCTCAGGGCGTGATCCCGGCGTTATGGGATCGAGCCCCACAACAGGCTCCTCCGCTGTGAGCCTGCTTCTTCCTCTCCCACTCCCCCTGCTTGTGTTCCCTCCTTCGCTGGCTGTATCTATCTCTGTCGAATAAATAAGTAAATTCTTTTAAAAAAAAAGGAGGGAACGTGTCATAATGAGCAAAACGTGTTATATGCAAACAATGAATCATGGAACACTACATCAAAAACGAACGAAGTACTGTAGAGTGAATAACAATTTTAAAAAAAGAGAAAGATATGAAATCCATACAGGAAAACTGTCACTATTTGCAAGGACATGAAATCCCGAAAGATTCCACACACACACAAAAAAATACTGTTAGAATAAACAAATTCAAGAAAGCTGCAGGATATAAAGTCAATATAAAGAGATCTGTTGTCTTTATTTTTTTTCAGATTTTATTTATTTATTTGACAGGAAGAGAAAAAGCACGAGCAGGAGGAGTGTCAGAAAGAGGGAGAAACAGACCCTCGCTAAGCAGGGAGCCCAACACGGGGCTCGATCCCAGAACTCTGGGATCATGACCTGAGCTGAAGGAAGACGCTTCACTTATGGAGCCACCCAAATGACCCAACTTCTTGCATTTCTGTATACTGATGACCCACTTTCGCACAGAGAAATTAAAAAGCAATGCCATTTACAAATGCATTAAAAAAATCTAGAAATAAAAGTAACCAAGAATGAGAAAGACATAGTACATTCAACACATGGCAGAAAATAAATGAAAAATATGTGTGTCGAGGGGGGCAGAATGTATGGGTCAAAGATTTGGAAGGCAACACAAACAAATGGAAGCATACGCCATGCTCCTTAACTGGAAGAGTTAATTATGTGAACATGTCCATCGTACCCAAAGCAATCGCCAGATGTGATGAAATCCCTATCTGAATTCCAGTGGCATAATTCGAGGAAATAGAAAACAGTCCTCAAACTTGTATGGAATCACAAAAGACCCCAAATACCCAAAGCAACATGGAGAAAGAAAGGTGCAGTCAACACACTCCTGGATTTCAAGCTAGATTACAAAGCTGTTGTCATCAAAACAGGATGGTACTGGCATAAACACAGACACCAGGTCAGTGGAACAGAACAGAAAGCTCAGAAACTTACCCACACGTAGATGATCCTAACTTACGACACAGCAGCAGAAGATATGCCATGATGGAAGGACTGTCTCTTCAGTGAGTGGTAACAGGCAAACTGGCCACTAAATGCAGAAGAATATAACTGGGCCACTTTCTTACACCACACACAAAATTTTTAATGGATGAATGATGTGAACATAAGACCTGAATCCATAAACCTCCAAGAAGACACAGGTACTAAGTCTCTTGACGTTGGTTTTGGCAAAGAGACTTCAGATCGGACACCAAATTCAAAGGCAACAAAAGCAAAAATAAACAAGTGGAACAACATCAAATTGGAATCTTCCACACGGCAAAAGAAACCATCAAAAACTTAAAAGGCCACTGACCCAATAAGAAAAAATATCTGCGAATCATATGTGTGAGAAGAGGCTAATATCCAAAATGCACACAACACTCATACAAATAAAAACAAAAAAAATATATATATATATATATATAAAATGGGGGGAATATGTGAATAGATACTTTCCAAAGATGGCAAACAGTTGCCAACAGACAGAAAAAGTTGTTCGACATCCCTAATCATCGTCAGGGAAACATTAGTCAAACCCACAATCCGCTATCCTCTCACAGCTGTTGAAATAGCAATTGTCCAGAGACAGACACCAGGTGGGGTCAAGGGGGAGCAGACGAGGAGACACTGTGCACTGTTGGTGGGAATGGAAATTGGTGCAGCCACTGTGACAAACGGTATGGAGGTTCCTGAAAAAATAAATACAACTACCCCATGACCCAGTAATGGCTCTACTGAGTATTGATTTGGAGAACACAAAAATGCTGCCTCAAAAAGACAGATGCACTCCCACGTTCACTGCAGCATTATGCTCAAGAACCAGACATGGAAACATAGACCTTGGGGGCCTTGTGCCAAGTAACTCAGACACAGAAAGACCAATACCAGATGCTCTCATGTACATTCCACGTGGAATAAACAAATACTGAACGCATAGATACTGAGAGCAGATTGGTAGGAGCCAGATTTGGGGGTGGGGTGGTAGAAACGGGTGAAGGTGGTCAAAGTCTCAATGTTTGAGTGAGAAAATCTGACAGTCATGAAATGTTCTGTTCAGCATGGAGACTAAAACTAACCCTGCATCATGGGGTACAGGTTTCCCTGCTCTTTGAAAGTACAGGGCTTCTGAGAAACCTTCCACAGCAGAAATGGTGTCAAGAAGGAATGGCCATTAATTTACACAGAACAATTAGTGTGTCAGACTCCAAAATTCCTTCTCTTTGGCTTTTCTTAGGCCTCAGCACACAAGTTTCTGACGGAGGCCCAGCATAAATGAAGATAAAGCACAGCAGAGGCTCACAGACACCATTCAAAGTGCTGGTGTCTGGATGCGGAGAGCGGTTCCCAGCGGAAGGAGCTGGTTGGGGTGCACATCGCCTCTGTCGAGCTTCTCCCCAAAACAGATGCTGAACGCGATTCTCAATGTTCACCTTTTTTCATAAGAGGGAAATCCTCTTCAGGTCTCTTCCTCTTACTGAAGGTGGGTAATAACGTACTTCTTTCAAAAAAGCCCAGTGTCTTACTGTGAACGTTTAAGAATGGGGGATACTTGTACTTGAGCATTCCTCAGGGAGGAAATGTGAAAGGTGCTCCCAGACACAAACCTCAGCAGATCCACCGGGAAAAGGACCTTCCTCAGCATGCAGAACACGGACTACCTCCTACCCCCCGAGAAACCCTCTCCTTCCCCTTGATCAGGACAACTCACAACAGCTGGGAGTTACCCCAATTACCCCGTTCTCCTGCTCCTAATAGCTAACCCATCAGCAAATCCTGTGAGCTCCATCTTCAAAATGGACCCAGAATAGGTCTAACCACTCCATCCAAGGCCCCCTGTCTGGTCCGCAGTGCCTGAGTTCCTGGACAAGCTTCGTCATGGACCTGCCTTGCCATCTTCAACCCTTTGTCATCTGTTCTCAACACTGTAGCCAGGATGGCCCAGTGAAACAGGGTCTCATGGGGTTATAGCCCTTGAATGTCTTTCTGTCACCCTCTGTCACCTCTCTGAGCTCATGTCCTAAGCTGTCCCTGTGGCCACAGGGCCTTCTTGCTGCTCCTGGACATACCTGGAATTCTCCTACGCCAGAACCTTTGCACATGCTTTCCCTTCGGTTCACAGTGCTCTTGATGTGTTCTCACTCACCTTCCGAGAAGTCTGAATTGGAGTGACAGGGACAGAAGATGAGGCTGTGTGTGTTGGGTGAGGCTGATGGCCCAGAAGAAGGTTCTCTGCCAGCTCTCCACCTGTGCCTCACTTGTCCTCAGCCAGGAACTTGCACACAGCCCTCACCTGTCACAACTCTCACCCAGGAGACCCACAGCCACCCCTGGAGCCCACCCTGCCCACACCCTGCTGAAGAATGCATTCAGATCTCCTCTGGGACCCCTGTCAGCTTTACCCAGACCTGGAACTCCCCCGTCTCCTGCAAAGCTCCCGGGTTCGTCCTCTTCTTCCAAAATCACACTGGCGCAAGGCTTTCATGAGAAAGCTATAACGCTAGCTAATGAAAGGTTCACACCTACTTTCCCCTTTTGTTGCCTTTTTCTACACCTTCTTTCCTACCTGTGCAAACTGTAACATATCAGTGGAACATGAACATGCTCTGAGATCTGAATCTTTCATTGCAGCTTTCTGAAGACTCCTTATGTGATAAGAAACTAGTGTATCCTACAACAGGGTGTTTTACAACTCTCATCCATAGAATAGTACAGCCCAATTCACTACAATTTTACCTCACTCTTCATGAAGCAGAACACTTTTTGCTTTCTTCTCTTACTTAAATTCCAGTTAGTTCACATGCCATGGAATATTCACTTCAGGGGTAGGATTTAGTGATTCCTCACCTGCATACAGTACCCGGTGCTCATCACAAGTGCCCTCCTTAATACCCGTCACCCATTTAACTCTTCCCCCCACACCTTGTCCTGCAGCAACACTCAGTTTGTTCTCCAAGGTTGAGTCTATATCCTTGTTTGCCTCTCTCATTACCCCTCCACTCTGTTCATCTGTTTTCTTTCTGAAATTCCAAAAGCGTGAGAGCATAGGATATGTGTCTTTCCTCACTGATTTTGCTTAGCTTAATACACTCTAGATCCATGCACATCCTTGCAAATGGTAAGATTTCATTTTTTTGGAAGCTGGGTCATATTCCATTATATATATGTATCACACATCTGCTTTATCCATTCATCAGTGCATGGACTTTGGGTTTCTCTCCATAGTTTGGCTACTGTGGACATTACTGCCATAAACATCATGGTGCATGGACCCCTTCGAATCTGCATTTCTGTATCCTTTGGGTAAATACCTAGGAGAGGAATTGCTGCATCATGTGGTTGTACAATGTTTAACTTTTTGAGGAACCCCCACACTGTTTCCCAGACTGGCTGCACCACTTTGCATTCCCATCAACAGGATGGGAGGGTTCCCCTTAAGCAGAACATTATCTGCGGGCAATTTCATAAGAGGAAACAAAACCTCTGGGAGATGCACCCAGGGTCAGGCCAGCAGTTGCAGACTTCACCCCAAGGCTCCTGACGCCAAGCCCCTTGACGCCACCAGCATGCCACTATCCAGAAGAATTCCCAGACTCTCCTTCTGACTCCACCACCAAAGAAACTACAGAGAGAATATGGCACCTCAAAATATCAAGATAATACATTTAGTAAACTAGAAAGTCAAGCTCAACTTTTAAACAGGAACAGGCCGCTTTGGATAATTTTCCATTTTCCCTCCACTCTAGTTTTAACTCTTCTGATGAATAAACTAATCAATGATGAAACATCACCTTTGTCAAATGACATCATCCATGTCTGTATCAGATGGAAAAAGCCACCTAACTCTAGATGCTGGGCACTCAACCATATCTTAGGCCCAATTGAATAAACACTGTTAGATGAAGCAACAAATTAGATGTTACAAACAGGCACAGAGTGAATCTCACCTTCCCTTTCTAATAAAAGAGGGTTCCTAGGAAACAGATGGTCAAAATACATTTGTAAGCAATAAATGGACAGAGAAATTGTGATCCCCTGCAAAGTTCTACCAGCAGGGAAACTAAGTAATTCTTGCACCAAACCCAGAATGCTGACAGCTACTTCAATTTTACTTTGTGGCTCAACTAGAGAAAAGAGAAAAGCCCAGGAGGTTTTGGGATAATGAGAGGTTTTACCTCCAGCCCTGACATAGATAGGACATTTTGCCAAACATACCTGTGCTTTCTCTGAACACTGGCGTCCTGTGACAAGCTGCCTCGCTGTCTCCGATGCTGACGTTCAAAACCTCAGGTGTCTTGGAGCCAGAGCAGAGAAGTTCTGTCAGCTGTGGAGAAGTAGGCACCGCTGACCTAAAGCCTGCACACCTGCTTCGGTTTCTGGGTGAAGGGGCAACACATACTTGTTGTTTAGCAGTAAATATCTTCATTCTCAATAGACCAATGACCTTGCCTTTTCTGGAAAGCAGACTTACTCTTCTAAAGAAACCCTCAATTCGTCTATTCCCAATGCAACTAGAGTGGAACATTTATTTCTCACTTAAATAAAAAACACTGTTAGTGTTGACACTGAGTGAATGAACTTTTAAAAACATTTTAGAGAGAAAGGAACCCAAGTCAGGACAGCTGCCTGGGAGACACAATCTTCACCAAGAAGGGAGTGCTCCAGGGAAGGAATATTTGGGGCAGGGTTACACATTTTTTTCTGTTCTGTTTTATGTACAGAGTTACACACCACAATGAGGATATTCTTAGATTCCAGAAAGTGACAGACTCTTTCTTATGTTTTCAGTATGTACATGTCAGTATGACTTTAAACTTATGGGAGACAAAGAGGTTCTTCATTTTTTCTTATCTTTATGTTGGCATTTTTGGTTATTGTTTTCTTCTCGAAGCAGATGTACAACATGTGCTTGGGGCACAAACAGGGCCCACGCTTTGAGGTTTTGCCCAGTCATTTTGAGCTGGGTAAAATGTTAAAGGATAGCTTCCCTGGGAGCCCAGGATCAGGGCCCACAGATGATATAAGATAAAAATTCCTTTTATCATTATAATTACTCCTAAATGGAGGAATTTGAGACAAAAGCACCTTTCACAAGAGTACCAAAAAATCAAAATGATGCCCACGGAAGCCTGCGTGCTCCATGGTCAGCACAGGTAACAGAAGTGTTCACAGTCTCTGGACTCCTGCCCTTCTGCCCAAATCTCTGAAGCACACAGACCACTTAAAATCAGAATTGTAGAACTGGTAGACACCTTAGTGATGTCTGGCACCATTCCCTTGGACTGCAGAATAAAACAGTAGCTCATTGTCACAAACTAATTTCAACATGAAGTGCCCCCTGGATGCACTAAGTTCTTTCTCTGCAAATGTTGACTAATGTAAGTCACAGTCATACCATAGAAACACTACGATGGCTGGGAAGTCATCGTAGGTAAGGGAATATTTTAGCGATGTTTATAAGCATTGGCTCACTTTGTAGAAGAGGCTGAGCTGAGTGTTTTTAAATACTAATTCAGACCTGTTTTACAGCACCCTCTGAACATACCAGAGCCTGAATCGACTAAAGAAGATAGTTGGTTTCAGTAACTTTAATACCAGGAAAATATTATACTGTTTGTATTCCTTAGAATCTTTGAGTATCTTACCCACAGGTCCTCCACTGAGATAATGATCTTAATGATCACCATGGGCAGAGGTGAAAAGGCCCGCTGAATTCGTTCCAGTTGTCCACATGACAAGAAAATCCCGATACTTGATAGGTTTCCAGATCGAGAAGAGCAGAGATAAGAGGGAAATAGTACCCTGTATGGAACAACAAGGGATTTGGAGTCAAGTTGGGATCCCACTTAGGTTTCTGACACTAAAGTCCGCTGTGACTCCTATCATCTGAGTCCCTGTCTAACCACCTGAAAATGTGCCTAAAAATATCTACATCCTAGTTGAGAAGTTTAAGAGGCAGAATGCTACAAAGAGTCAGTATGATGTCTCTCAAGAACAGGTGCTCAGGAAGCCATAATTGCTATTGGGTCTATTTCTTTTCCAGAAGAAAGAACACATGTTGAAACCATATTTCTAATAGATGACTCACAAGATGATTTTCAAACCTGAAGGAAGGCCAAGAAATCGCTCTTGTGTCATATTTCACTCAGCAATCATGATGTTGTACTGGTGAGGATTATACGATAGCAACGTCATCACTAAGAGTGGGGAGCTTCTAATTTCCATTCGGCCATGTTGACCCCCTTAGCTCAGAGCCACCAGAAAGGGAAGCTGGGGAGGGGGCACCGCCATCACTATGAGTGGGGAGCTTCCCATTTTCATATGGCCATGGTGACCCCCTTAGCTCAGGTCCACCAGAAAGGACAGCTGAGGGGGACCACAGGCCAAGGCTGCCAGGTGTGGCTGGGGCAGGCAGAACTCTGACCTAAGGCTCAACTGCTGTCTAGGTTATTATAATGCTCTTCACAAAGAAAGTGCCATTGTGTGTGAGCTCTCATGTAGAAAAGGTTCAGAATTTCCATTGAGATTCCCTCTCTGACCTTTACGATATGTAGCAAAATTCCATTTAATTTTAAACATTGAAGGACTTCCTGGTTTTCTTTTCGCTCTGACTGTGGCTCAATTACCCTGTGGTCTAAGAATAGAATCTAGGTAATGTCAGGGTTTAACATTTGTAGACTTGATTCGTGGCCCCACCTATCATCTATTTGGGTAAAGAGTCTATGACCACTTGAAAATAATGTATTCTGCACTTATTATGGAATGTTCCCTGTATGTCAATTAGGTCACATTTGTTACCAATGTTTTGTCTGCTTTTTTTGTCAGATTTTGAGAAAGGTATATTAAAATCTTCAAACAATGCTGCTCTATTCAACGTGGCATCGGAGAATCTACCAGTGTTAGAAGGCAAGAGAAACAAAAACTATAAGAATTGAGGGGATAATTGTGACTATTCACAGATAATACGATTGTGTACATAGAAAATGCAAAACAGTCTATAAATACTCCATTAGAATTAAAAATGCAATTTATAAATTTGAGATGGATTGTAGCTTCCCATTGGACAGTTTCTGAAAGAAAACATAGAACCTGTCAATCTTGGGGTAGGACATAGGGTGCACTAACCATTTAAAAGAATTCAGTGGGACTTCATAAAAATGTGACATTTCTCCTTATCTTATGACCATAAGAAAATGAAAAAGTGAACCGCAGGCTGGGAAGTAAAGATTTGCAATACACACACTGACAAAGACTAGTCAATAAAGAATTCCTGCTCATCAACCATAGAAAGTCTATTTATAAATGAATACTTCACAAAAGATTGACTGATGGCCAATAAGAACAGGAAAGGGTGCTCTACAGTATTATTTTCAGGAACAGCAAGGCCTTTCCTAAAATGAAAACATACACACAAGCCAGTATTCCCTAGATGGATGACGTCCTTATTTCTGAGGACAGCTTGAAGAACAGACTAGCATCAAAGTAAAGTGATGGAATTCCTGACACTCAGAGGATGGACAATTGACCTCAAACTACAGTACAATTTCTAGGCATCATTCAGTCCTCTGAAGGCAGACAACTTCCACACCCCTTCCTGCTCCACACAGGTTGCTTCCCAACCCCTACCATAAAAGAAGAAGATGAGAAACAGATAGGACTAGTAGGAAGTAGCAAAAATCACATGTGGGGATTATTCTGAAACACACTGATCACATAACTAGTGTAAGGAAGTGTAGGGAACTGACAAGGACAGAGACTGAAGAAGTACGTCTTTGGGAAATGCTGTCTGAAATCGTCACACGTTGGTACCTGCTAATGAGAGCTCTGAGCATACCCTAGGGTTTGCTCACAAGGGTCTGCAACACCATCGCTGAAGACTGAAACTCTTCAAGACCTCAAAGCTTGCCTGTTTGACTATTGGACTAAGAGATTCCCATGTTCTGAAAACAGATACCAACTCATTGAAAGGTTCACCTGGGCTCTCTCGGAGGCGCTACAAGAAGCTGAACCATTCACTGAAAATCAATTACACACACACACACACACACACACACACACACACACACACACTCACAGCTGTCATTTCAGCAATTACTTAAACATTCAAGGTTCTTCCTACCTTTTCTTTTTCACATTGATATTTATACTCACATGAAATGTCATCATTTCTAATGAACACTGATTTCAAAATAGAGATCCATTGACACAATATTCACAAAATGGAACTTCCCTGCTGTCATTTTCAATATAGCGTTTTTTAAAGTTCATACATATTTTAGGTTTTTGGTAACTTATACAGGAGAAGATCATCATTGAAAAACTCTGAATACTGACAATGAGTTTTAAGCCTAGAGAACAAAAATTGTCCAATTTCATAGATAATAAGGAACCAAAGGGAAAACATGGAAGCTGTGGTTGAATAATTTTACACATGTGCATCCTCTATTATTCTACTACTGAGGGGCGTGTTTTATTACCACAATGCATACATCAATTATCTTCCACGTGCACCTGCACAGGTATAATGAATTACTACATTAGAATGAAATGTCTGGGAACTACTTGGCGGCATCTATAATGAACAATGAAATTTCGATCTTATATTTGGTGAACTTCCACTGTCTGTCCCTTTAGACAATGGACCCTAAACAGAAGGGGGAATGAACCACGAGAGACTATGGACTCTGGGAAACAAACTGAGGGCTTCAGAGGGGAGAAGGGTGGGGGATTGGGATGGGCCAGTGATGGGTATTAAGGAAAGTACATATTGCATGGAGCACTGGGTGTTATATGCAAATAATGAATCACGGAACACTACATCAAAAACTAAGGAAATACTGTATAGTGACTAACATATCATAATAAAAAATTATTAGTAGAAAAATAATTAAAGGTAAAAAAAAAACCAATACAGCTTTTCTGTTTCAAGAACAATGACAATTGAGAAAAAACTAACTTCCAATCCCTAAAGCAAAACACAGACCTAGTTCCATTTCACTCCCCTTTATTCACATTCTCTGTGGGTTCTAAGGTATTTCCCTACCTCGTTTCCTGCTGAGCAGGGAGCCCGGGCTCGATCCCAGAACCTGGGATCATAACCTGAGCCAATGGCAGATGCTTAACTGGCTGAGACAGCCAGGAGCCCCAGCCATGTTTTTCTTAAGCAAAAGGACACTTTCTCACGATGCCTTCACATGACTTCACATGGCACCAGAGACCTGCATTTGCCTCTAGGAGGTTGCAGATGAAGGCAATTGCAAACTCTCACAGTGGTTTATCAAATACAATGACCTGCCTAGTGACAGTGAAACTCTTATGAGCCCATGAGAGGGTGCTGTGACACTCAGCTGTGGCTGGGCTGGCACAGAGAAACAAATCCTTTTCCCTGCCTGATGTCTGTGAGGAACAGATGCCCCCACTGTGAATGAGACCCTGCCACTGAGCTGTCCAGAGATGGCCATCCTCACGGAGGATGAGGATAAAGGACAATGCCTGAGGAGACCTCATCTGTCTCTTTTATCTTTTCATATTTTTGACAGTGGACAAATCACTGCCTAGGAGTCCCCAACTACCTTAGTCTCATCTGTGAATGGCCAAGAGGTTTTACAAAACACTTCAGATTTTGACCTCACAAATGCCCACAACCACTTACCATAGGGATTCAACATTAACAAAGATACTGTTCGTTGGAAGAGAGGTCCTGCCCACTGTTGTTTCTCACTTATATGCTCATCTTCCTTACCTCATGGTAACATAACCACCTTGATTCCTGCTTCCGTCTTCAGGAAGGCTGATGTGACTTGAAGGGCATTACCCTGACATCGTTCTTTCTTAGCAATAAGATGTGGACATTTCCCTAGTCCTACACACCCAAAGTTGAATCGAATCAGGATTGAGGAGGCTGATGAGAGTTGAAGGTGTTTTCTTGTACACGGTGGTTTATTACCAATAAGGATGGGTCAGAGTCCTCGAAATTCCAGAACCTTTTCATTAATGCTTCCTACTCGTGAAAGATGATGTACATTGGTCTTTCCCTGTATAGTGCGGTGACTCAGAGAAATGTGCTTAGCCCTTTCTTCAGGCTTCCACGACCACTTTGGGGCTGGCTTCCATATTCACAAAGGATGATGTTAGGGCTAAGAGGGTTCCTGTACACTGTTATTTCTTACAGATAAGTGTATGGCATTTTTGTTACATTAACAGAACCACTTAGTGCCGGGCTTGCCGGCCTCCTGGGGACGAACCCTAACCCTAGGTGGGCCCCCCAGGGGCCCCTCCCAAGGGGCCTGGCGCCACAACGCCGGGGATTGGGGACACCCGAGCCCAGTGCTGGAGTCACCCTGCCGCCCCCCAGCAACCCGGGCTGCTAGGGGCGCCGCCAGTCTTTCAGGGCGAGAGAACGGGCAGGGCCCTCCAAGCCCCCGGCGACTTTCAAAGGCCCCCGGTGACTTTCGAAGGCCCCCCGCGCCAAAACGCTTGGGCCCACACTCCCTCTCGCCAGTGCACTCACCTCGGCCTGCCCCTCCGCCTGCCACAGAGCTGGCAGAACGGGCCTGCTGGACTCCTGGGGGCTAACACTTACCCTAGGTCAGCCCCCGAGGGGCCCCTCCCAAGGAGCCTGGCACCACAATGCCGGGGATTTGGGACCCCCGAGCCCCAGTGCTGGACTCACTCTGCCACCCCGCAAGCACCCAGGGCGCTAGGGGCGTGGGCAGTCATTCAGGAAGGGAGAACGGGCAGGGCCCTCTGATCCCCCTGCGACCTTCGAAGGCCCACCGCGCAAAAACTCTGGCTCCCACGCTCCTGGTAGCCAGCGCCCTAACCTCGGCCCACCCCTCCGCTTGCTGCAGAGCTGGCGGATCGGGCCTGCTGGCTTCCTGGGGGCTAACCCTATCCCTAGGTCGCCCCCAAGGGGCCCCTCCCAAGTGGTCTGGCACCGCATGCCAGGGATTGGGGACCCCCAAGTCACAGCGCCGAATGCACCCTGCCGCCCCACCACCACATGGGGTGCTAGGGGCGTCGCCAGCCCTTCAGGGTGACAGAACGGGCAGGACCCTCTGAGCCACCTGCGACCTTCGAAGGCACTCGGAGCCAAAGCCAAATGCTCTGCCCACGCTCCTGCTCGCCAGCTACCTCACCTCTACCCACACCTCCATTCACTGCACATGGGCAGAACGAGCCTGCCAATCTCCTGGGGGCTGACCCTAACCCTAGGTCAGCCCCCGAGGGGCCCGTCCCAAGGGGCCTGGCACCGCAACGCCGGGTATTAGGGACCCCCGAGCCCCAGCGCCGGAATCACCCTGCCGCCCCGCCGCCACCCAGGCCACTAGGGGTGCCACTGGTCATTCAGTGCGGGAGAAGGGGCAGGGTCCTCCAAGCCCATGGCGACCTTCGAAGGCCCCCACATCCAAAATGCTTGAGCGCACGCTCCCTCTCCTCAGAGCCCTCACCTCGGCCCGCCCCTTCGCTCCCTGCAGAGCTGGTGGATGAGGCCTGCCCTCCTCCTGGGGCTACCCATAACCCTAGGTTGGCCCCTGAGGGGCCCCTCCGAAGGGGCCTGGCACCACAATGCCTGGGATTGGGGACCCCTGAGCCCCAGCGCCGGACTCACTGTGTTGCCCCGCCACCACCCGGGCCGCTAGGAACACCGTCGGTCATTCAAGGAGGGAAAAAGGGCAGATCCCTCTGAGCCCCTGGCGAACTTCGAAAGGCCCCCCGTGCCAAAACGCTTGGGCCCATGCTCCCGCTTGCCTGTGCCCTCACCTTGGTCTGCCCCTCCACTCGCTGCACAGCCGGTGGATCGGGACTGCCAGCCTCCTGGGTGTTACCTTAACCTTTGGTGGGCCCCCTCGGGGCCCATCCCAGGTTCCTATTGCCACAACACTGGGGATTGGGGACTCCCGAGCTCCAGCGCCCAACTCACCCTCCCGCCCACGGCCACCTGGGCCCCTAGGGGCGCTGCCCGTCATTCAGGGAGGGAAAACAGGCAGGGCCCTCTGAGCCACCAGCGACAGTCGAAGGCCCCCCGCACCAAAACGCTTGGGTCCACGCTCCCGCTAGCCAGCGCCCTTACCTCGGCCCTCCCCTCCGCTCGCCGCACAGCTGGCCGATCGGGCCTGCGGGCCTTCTGGGGGCTAACCCAAACCCTAGGTCGGCCCCCCAGTGGCCCCTCCCAAGGGGCCTGGCGCTGCAACGACGGGGGTTGGGGACTCCTGAGCCCCAGCGCCAGACTCACCATGCCCCCCACCGCCACCCGGGCCACAAGCGGCATCCCCATTCAGGGCAGGAGAACGGGCAGGACCCTCTGAGCCCCTGGTGACCTTCGAAGGCCCCTCGCTCCAAAACATTAGGCCCACGTTCCTGCTCGCCAATGCCCTCATCTCAACCCACCCCTCCGCTCACCACACAGCCGGCAGATCGGGCCTACTGGCCTCCTGGGGGTAACCCTAACCCTAGGTCGGCACCCGCGGGGCCCTCTCAAGGGGCCTGGGGCCACAACGCTGGCGATTGGTGACCCCCGAACCGCAGCGCTGGACTCACTTTGCCGCTCCACCGCCACCTGGGCCGCTAGGGGCCCCTATGGTCCCTTAAGGCGGGAGAATGGGCAGGGCCCTCCGAGCCCCCGGCGACCTTCGAAAGCCCCCCCCCAGGCAAAAGGCTTCGGCCAACACTTCCATTCGCCAGTGCCCTCACCTCGGCCAGCCCCTCCACTCGCCCCACAGCCGGCGGATCAGGGCTGCCAGCCTCCTGGGGGCTAACACTAACCCTAGGTAGGCCCCCTAGGGGCCCCCCCCAAGGTGCGTGGCGCCACCTTGCCGGGGATTGGACACCCCCGAATCCCATCGCCAGACTCACCCTGCCGCCCTGCCGTGACCAGGCCCGCTAGGGGTGCTGTCCTCATTCAGGGCGGGAGAATGGGCAGGGCCCTCCGAACCCAGGGCGACCTTTGAAGGCCCGCCGCGCCAAAACGCTTGGGCTCATGCTTCCGCTCGCCAGCGCCCTCACCTCGACCCGCCCCTACGCTCGACTCACAGCTGGTGGATCGGACCGGATGGGCTCCTGGGGGCTAAACCTAAGCCTAGGTCGGCTCAAGAAGGTCCCCTTCCAAGGGGCCTGGTGCCGCCATGCCAGGGATTGGGGACCCCTGATTCCCAGCTCCAGACTCATCCTGCCGACCCGCCGCCACCCTGGCCGCTAGGGGCGCCATCGGTCATTCAGGGCAGGAGATCCGGCAGGGCCCTTCTGAGCCCCCGGCGACCTTCGAAGGCCCCCTCGCCAAAACGCTTGGGCCCACGCTCCCGCTCGCCAGCGCCCTGACCTGGGCCTGCCACTCCCCTCACTGCACAGCCAGTGTATCGGGCCTGCCAGCCTCCTTTGAGCTAACCCTAACCCTAGGTCAGCCCCTGAGGTTCCCCTCCCAAGTGCCTGGAGGCGCCACGCCAGGGATTGGGGACCCCTGAGCCCCAGCTCCAGACTCACCTTGCCGCCCTGCCACCACCGTGGCCGCTAGGGGCGCCGCCGGTCATTCAGGGCGGGAGAACTGGCAGGGCCCTCTGAGCCCCTGGCGAATATCCAAAGCCTCCCGCGCCAAAACTCTTGGGCCAATGCTACCACGCACCAGCGCCCTCACGTCAGCCCGCCCCTCCACTCTCTGAACAGCTGGCGGATCGGGCCTGCAATCCTCCTGGGGGCTAACCCTAACCTTAGGTCGGCCCCAGAGGGGCCCGTCCCAAGGGGCCTGGTGCTGCCACGCCATGGATTGGGGACCCCCGAGCCGCAACACCAGACGCACCCTGCTGCCCCGCCGCCACCAGGGCTGCTAAGGGCGCCGCCGGTCATTCCGGGCTGGAGAATGTGCAGAGCCTTCCGAGCCACCCTGGATCTTCGAAGGCCCCCGCGCCAAAATGCCTGGGCCCACGCTCCCGCTCTCCAGCACCTTTACCTCAGCCTGCCCCTCTGCACGCCGCACAGCTGGCAGATCGGGCCTGCCGGCCTCCTGGGGGCTAACACAAACCCTATGTCAGCCCCCGAGGGGCCCTCCCAAGGGGCCTGGAGATGCCACGCCCCTGCTTGGGGACCCCCAAGCACCAGCGCCGAACTCACCCTGCCGCCCCGCAGCCACCCGGGCTGCTAGGGGCGCCAACGCTCATTCAGGGCGGGAGAACGGGCAGGGCCCTCTGAGCCCCCGGCGACCTTGGAAGGCCCCCACTCAAAAACACTTGGGCCCACACTCCCGCTCCCCAGAGCCCTCAGCTTGGCCCGCCACTCCATAATCCGCACAGCCGGTGGATGGGGCCTGCCGACCTCCTTTGAGCTAACCCTAATGCTAGGTCGGCACCCGAGGGACCACTCCCAAGTGCCCGGCGCTGCCACGCCGGGGATTGGGGACCCCCGAGCCCCAGCTCTGGACTCACCCTGCCAGCCCGCTACCACACCGGCCGCTAGGGGCGCCACCGGTCATTCAGGGTGGGAGAACGGGCAGGGCCTTCGAGCCCCCGGTGACATTCGAAGGCCCCCTGCGCCAAAATGCTTGGGCCCACGCTCTAGCTCGCCAGTGTGCTCACCTCAGCCTGCCCCTCGCTCCCGCACAGCCGGCGGATCGGGCCTGCTGGCCTCCTGGGGGCTAATCCTTCCCTCGGTCAGCTCACGAGAGGCCCCTACCAAGGGGCCTGGCGCCACCACGCCGGGGATTGGGGACCTCCAAGCACCAGCGCCAGACCCACCCTGCCGCCCCGCCGCAACCCGGCCCGCTAGGGGCGCCATCCTCATTCAGGGTGGGAGAACGGGCAGGGCCCTCCGAGCCCCCGGGCGACCTTCGAAGGCCCCCCGCGCCAAAACACTTGGGCCCACGCTCCCACTCCACAGCGCCCTCACCTCGGCCATCCCCTCTGCATGCCACACAGCCGGCGGATCAGGCCTGTTGGTCTTCTGTGAGCTAAACGCAAACCCTACGTCGGCCCCCGAAGGGCCCCTCCCAAGGGGCATGGCGCCACCACGCCGGGGCACCGCCGGTCATTCAGCACGGGAGAACTTGCTGAGCCCTTTGAGCCCCCAGTGACCTTCGAAGGCCCCCCGCACCAAAACGCTTGGGCCCACGTTCCTGCTCGCCAGTGCATTCACGTCGACCCTTCCCTCCGCTTGCAGTAAAGCCGTCAGATAGGTCCCGCCAGCCTCCTGGAGCTAACCGAAACCCTACGTCGGCGCCCGAGGGGACCCTCCAAAGGGGCCTGGCTCCGCCACGCCGGGGCTTGGGGACCCCCGAGCACCAGCACCAGACTCACCCTGCATGCCCGCCGCGACCCGGCCCGCTAGGGGAGCTGTCCTCATTCGGGGGGGAGAACTGGCAGGGCCCACCGAGCACCCGGCGACCTTCGAAGGCCCCCACGCCAATACGCTTTGGTCTACGCTCCTGCTCGCCAGCACCCTCTCCTCATCCCACCCCTCTGCTCACTGCACAGCCGGCGGACCGGGACTGCCGGCCTCCTGGGGGCTAACCCTAACCATAGGTCGACTCACGAGGGGCCCCTCTCAAGGGGCCTGGCGCTGCCACGCCGGTGATTGGGGACCCCCGAGCCAAACCGCCGGACACACCCTGCCACCCCGCTGACACCCGGGCCGTTAGGGGCGCCGCCGGTCATCTAGGTTGGAGAATGGGCAGGGCCCTTCGAGCCCCCCGGTGACATTCGAAGGCTCCCCGTGCCAAAATGCTTTGGCCCATGCTTCTGCTCACCAGTGCCATCACCTCGGGCAGCCCCTCCACAAGCCTCACAACCAGCGGATTGAGCCTGGCGGCCTCCTGGGGTCTAACTCTAACCCTAGGTTGGCTGTCGAGGGGCCCCTCCCAAGGGGTCTGGCACCACCACGCTGGGGATTGGGGACCCCCGAGCACCAGCACCAGACTCACCCTGCTGTCCTGCCGAGACCCGGCCCGCTAGGGTCGCCGTCCTCATTCAGAGTGGGAGAACTTGCAGGGCCCTCCGCACCCCTTGTGACCTTTGAAGGCAACCCGCACCAAAACGCTTGGGCCCACGCTCCTGCTCACCAGCGCCCTCACCTCGGCCCACCACTCCTCTCGCCGCACAGCTGGCGGAACGGGCCTGCCGGCCTCCTTTGGGCTAACCCTAACCCTAGGTAGGCCCCAGAGGGACCACTCCCAAGTGCCTGGCGCCACCACGCTGGGGATTGGGGACCCACGAGCCCTAGCTCCAGACTCACCCTGCCGCCCCTCCGTGACCCGGCCCGCTAGGGGCAACGTCCTCACAGGGCGAGAGAACGGGCAGGGCCCTCTGAGCCCCCGGTGACATTCGAAGGCCCCCCGCGCCAAAACGCTTGGGCTCCCGCTCCCGCTCGCCAGCGCATTCACATCGGCCAGCCCCTCCGCTCGACGCACAGCCAGCAGATCAGGCCGCCGGACTCCTGGGGGTAACCCTAAAGCTAGGTAGGCCCCAGAGGGGGCCCTCCCAAGGGGCCTGGCGCCACCAAGCCTGGGACTAGGACCACAGGCCCCATCGCCACACTCACCCTGCCTCCCTGCTGCCACTCGGCCACTAGGGGCGCCGTAGGTCATTCAGGGCACGAGAACAGACAGGGTCCTCTGAGCCACCAGCGACCTTCGAAGGCTCCCCGCGCCAAAACCCTGGTGCCCATGCTCCCACTCCCCAGCGCCCTCACCTTGGCCCGCCCCTCCGCTCCCTGCACAGAGGGCGGATCAGGCCTGCAGGCCTTGTCTGGGCTAACCCTAACCGTAGGTCGGCCCCCCAGGGTCCCTCCCAAGGATCCTGGTGCCTCTACGCCAGGGATCAGGGACCCCAAGCCCCAGAACCAGACTCACCCTGCCACAACCCCGCCACCCGGGCCGCTAGGTGCACCGCCGCTCATTCAGGGCGGGAGAACAGACAGGGCCCTGGAGAAACCAGCAATATTTGAAGCCTCCCCTGCCAAAATGCAGGGGCCCACGCTCCTGCTCCCCAGCGCCTTTAACTCGGCCCGCCCACCTCTTGCCGTCCAGCCAGAGGATTGGGCCTGCCAGCCTCCTGGGTGCTAACTCTAACCCTAGGT
Source organism: Ursus arctos (assembly GCF_023065955.2). NCBI lineage: Eukaryota > Metazoa > Chordata > Mammalia > Carnivora > Ursidae > Ursus > Ursus arctos. The sequence goes on from NW_026622986.1 coordinate 1,094,170, forward strand.
CGGCCTACAAGGAGCCCCTCCCAAGGGGCCTGGCCCCACAATGCTGGGGACTGGGGATCCCCGAGCCACAGCTCAGGACTCACCCTGCAGCCCCACCGCCAACGGAGCCGCTAAGGGCGCCGCTGGTTATTCAGGGCAGGAGAATGTGCAGGGCCCTCCAAGACATGGCAACATTCGAAGGCCCAAGGCGCCAAAACGCTGGGGCCCACGCTCCCGCTCGCCATCGCCCTCACTGGGCCCACACCTCTGCTCCTCGCACAGCCTGCGGATCGGGCCTGCCGGCCTCCTGGGCGCTAACCCTAACCCTAGGATGGCCCCTGAGGGTCCCTTCCTAAGGAGCCTTGCAGTGCAACGCCGGGGATTGGCGACCCTCAAGCCCCAGTGGCAGGTGCACCCTGCCGCTCCGCCCCACACGGGCCACTAGGGGCGCCGCCATTCATTCTGGGGGGGAGAACTGGCAGGGGTCTCCGAACCCCCACCCACCTTCGATGGCGCCCAGAACCAAAATGCTTGTGCCCAGGCTCATGTTCACCAGCACCCTCACCTCGGCCCAACTCTCCGCTCCACGCACAGGCTGTGTATAGGGTCTGCCGGCCTCCTGGGGGCTAACCCTAACTGTAGGTCGGCCCCCGAGGGGCCCTTCCTAAGTGGCCTGGCGCCCCAATGCCGGGGATGGGGGAACCGAGCCAAAGGCCGGACTCACCCTGCTGCCCTTCAGCCACCTGAGCCACTAGGGGCCCCCCCGGTCATTCAGAGCGGGAGAACGGGCAGGTCCCTCCGATCCCCCGCCGAACTTCGAAGGCCCCCCACGCTAAAATGCTTGGGCTCATGCTCAGACTCACCAGCGCCCTCACCTCGGCCCACCCCGCCGCGTGCCGCACAGACCTGATCGGTTTTAATGGCCCCCGGGGGGCTAACCGTAACCCTAGATCGACCCCCGAGGGGCCCCTCCCAAGGGGCCTGGCGCCGCAACGCCAGGGATAGGGGACTCTGAGCCTCAGCACCTGACTCACCCTGCCGCCCAGCCACCACCCAGGGGCTTGGGGTGCTGCCGTTCATTCAGGGCGGGAGAATGGGCAGGGCCCTCCGAGACACGGTGACCTTCGAATCCCCCCCGCGCCAAAACGCCCGGGCCCACGCTCCCAAACACCAGCGTCCTCACCTCAGTTCGCCACTCCACTCTCCACACAGCTGGCGAATAGGGCCTGCTGGCCTCCTAGGGGCTAAACCTAACCCTAGGTTGGCCCCCAAATGGCTCCTCTCAAGGGGCCTGGTGCTGCAACGCCAGGGATTGGGGACCCCCAAGCCCCAGTGCCGGATGCACCCTGCCGCCCCTCCCAACCCAGGTCGCTAGGGGCGCCGCAGTTTATTCACTGTGGGAGGATGGACAGGGCCCTCTGAATCCCTGCCAACTTTCTAAGGCGCCCCGAATCAAAACGCTTGGACCCAGGCTCATGTTCACCAGCACCCTCACCTCAGCCCAACTCTCCGCTCGATGCCCAGGTGGTGTATCGGGCCTGCAGGCCTCCTGGGGGCTAACCCTAACCATAGTTCGGCCCTCGAGGGGCACTTCCCAGGGGCCTGGCGTCACAACGCTAGGGATGGGGACCCCGAGCCCAAGTGCCAGACTCACCCTGCTACCCTTCAGCCACCCGAGCTGCTAGGGACCACTGGTCAATCAGGGCGGGAGAATGGGCAGGGCCCTCTGAGCACCCGCTGACCTTCGAAGGCCTCCCGCGCAAAAACATTGGCTCCCATCCTCCTGCTCGCCAGCGCCCTCACCTCAGCCCGCCCCTCAGCTTGCTGCAGAGCCAGAGGATAGTGCTTGCCAGGCTCCTGGGGACTAACTGAAATCCTAGGTCGGCCCCGTGGGGCACAACCCAAGGGGCCTGGCTCTGCAATGCTGGGGATTGGTGACTCAGAGCCCCAGAGCCAGACTCACCCTGCCGCACTGTCACCACCCAGGCAGCTAGGGGAGCCGCCGCTCATTCAGGTGGGAGAACGGACAGGGCCCTGGAGAAACCGGCGACATTTGAAGCCTCCCACGCCAAAATGCAGGGGCCCACGTTCCTGCTCCCCAGAGCCTTTACCTAGGCCCATGCACCTCTCGCCGCCAGCCAGAGGATTGGGCCTGCCGGCCTCCTGGGTGCTAACTCTAACTCTAGGTCCGCCCAGGACGAGCCCCTCCCAAGGGGCCTGGCCCCGCAATGCTGGGGATTGGGGATCTCTGAGCCGCAGTGTGGAACTCACCCTGCCACCCCACAGCCAACGGAGCCGCAAAGTGCGCCGCTGGTTATTCAGGGCAGGAGATCGGGCAGGGCCCTTTGAGACATGGCAACATTCGAAGGCCCATGGCGCCAAAACGCTGGGGACCACGCTCCAGCTCTGCATCACCCTCACCTCGGCCCGCACCTCCGCTCTTCACAGAGTCGGCAACTCGGGCTTGCGGGACTCCTGGTCGCTAACCCTAACCCTAGGACAGCCCCTGAAGGTCCCTTCCTAAGGGGCCTGGGGCCGCAACGCCAGGGATTGGGGACCGCCAAGCCCCAGTGTCTGATGCACACTGCCGCACCACCCCACAAGGGCCGCTAGGGTCGCCGCCATTCATTCAGGGTGGGAGAACTGGAGGGCCCTCCGAACCCCTGCCGACATTCGAAGGTGCACCGAACCAAAACGCTTGGGCCCAGGCTCATGTTCACCAGCACCCTCACCTCGCCTCAACTCTCCGCTCAATGCACAGGTGGTGTATCGGGCCTGTGGGGCTCCGGGAGGTTAACCCTAACCATAGGTCAGCCCCTGAGGGGCCCTTCCCAAGGGGCCTGGCATCGCAACGCTGGGGATGGGGACCCCGAGCCCATGTGCCGGACTCAGCCTGCTGCCCTTCAGCCACCCGAGCCGCTAGAGGCCCCGCCGGTCAATCAGGGCAGGAGATCAGGCAGGGCACTCTGAGACCACGCTGACCTTTGAAGGCTCCCTGCACAAAAACGTTGGCTCCCAGGATCCTGCTCGCCAGCGCCCTGACCTCGGCCCTCCCCTCCGCTTGCTACAGAGCTGGTGGATAGGGCCTGCCGGGCTCCTGGCAGCTAACCAAAACCCTAGGTCGGCCCTGTGGGGATATCCCAAGCGGCCTGGCTCTGCAATGCTGGGGATTGGTGACTCAGAGCCCCAGAGCCAGACTCACCCTGCCGCACTGTCCCCACCCGGGCCACTAGGGGCGCCGCAGGTCATAGAGGGCGAGAGAAGGGCATGGCCTTCTGAGCCACCAGTGACTTTCAAAGGCTCCCTGCACCAAAGCGCTGGTGACCACGCTTCAGCTCCCCAGCGCCCTCACCTTGGCCCGCACCTCCGCTCGCCGCACAGCATGCGGATTGGGCCTGACGGTCTCCTTGGGGCTAACCGTAACCCTAGGTCGGCCCCCCAGGGGCCCCTCCCAAGGGTCCTGGTGCCATTACGCTGGGGATCTGGGACCCCAAGCCCCAGAGCCAGACTCACCCTCCCACAACGCTGCCACCTGGGCCATTAGGGGCACCGCGGGTCATTCAGGGTGGGAGAATGGACAGGGCCCTGGAGAAACCAGTGACATTTGAAGCTTCCAGCGCCAAAATGCAGGGGCCCACAATCCAACTCCCCATCGCCTTTACCTCGGCCCGCCCACCTCTCACCGCCCAGCCAGAGGATCAGGCCTGCCAGCCTCATGGGGGCTAAGTCTAACCCTAGGTCGGGCCAGGAGGAGCCCTTCCCAAGGGGCCTGGCACCGCAACACCGGGGATTGGGGATACCTGACCCGCAGCATGGGATTCACCCTGCCTCCCCACTGCCAACGGAGCTGCTAGGGGCGTCGCTGGTTATTCAGGGCAGGAGAACGGGCACAGCCCTCCGAGCCATGGCAACATTCGAATGCCCAGGACGCCAAAATGCTGGGGCCCACGTGCCTGCTTGTCATTGCCCTCAACTCAGCCCGCATCTCCACTCCTCGCACAGCTGGCGGATCAGGTCTGCCGGCCTCCTGGGCGCTAACCTTAACCCTAGGACAGCCCCTGAGGGTCCCTTCCTAAGGGGCCTGGAGCCGCAATGCCATGGATTGGGGACGCCCAAGCCCCAGCGCTGGATGCACCCTGCCACCCCGCCCCACACGGGCCGCTAGGGGCGCCGCCATTCATTCAGGGTGGGAGAACGGGCAGGGCCCTTCGAACGCCCACCGACCTTCAAAGGCGCCCCGAACCAAAACACTTTGGCCCAGGCTCATGTTCACCAGCACCCTCACCTCGGCCCAACTCTCCGCTCGATGCACAGGCGGTGTATCAGGCCTGCTGTCCTCCTGGGGGCTAACCCTAACTGTAGGTCGGCCATGGAGGGGCACGTCCCAAGGGGCCTGGCGCCGCAATGCCGGGGATTGGGGACCCCGAGCACCGTCGCTGGACTCACCCTGCTGCCCCGCCACCTCCTGGGCCGCTAGGGGAGCCACCGGTCATTCAGGATGGGAGAATGGTCAGGGCCCTCCAAGCCCCGGCAACCTTCGAAGGCCCCCCGCGCCAAAACGCTTGGGCCCATGCTCCCGCTCACCAGCGCCCTCACCTTGGCCCGCCGATCAGCTCACTGCACAGCTGGCCAATAGGGCCTGCCGGCCTCCTAGGGGCTAAACCTAACCCTAGGTTGGCCCCCGAGGGGCCCCTCCCAAGGGGCCTGTCGCCGCAACGCCGGGTATTGGGGATACCTGAGCCGCAGTGCCTGACTCACCCTGCCGCCCCACCGCCATCTGGGAGGCTAGGGGCGCTGCTGGTCACTCAGGGAGGAGAATGGGCAGGGCCCGTCGAGTCCCCGGAAACATTCGAAGGCCTCCGGAGCCAAAACGCTTGGGCCCAAGCTCCCGCTCGACAGAGACCTCACCTCAACCCACCACTCCATTCGCCACACAGCTGGCGGATTGAGCCTGCTGGCGTCCTGGGGCCTGACCCTAACCCTAGGTCAGCCCCGGAGGGGCCTCTCCCAAGGGGCCTGGCAGTGCAACGCGGTGGATTGGTGACCCCCGATCCCCAGCACTGGACTCACCTGTGGCCCCGCAACCACCCGGGCCGCTAGGGGCGACGCAGGTCATTCAGGGTGGGAGAACTGGCAGGGCGTTCCATTTCCCCTGCGACCTTCGAAGGATCCCCGCGCAAAAAAGGTGGCTCCCACGCTCCTGCTCACCAGCGCCCTCACCTTGGCCCACCCCTCCGGTTGCTGCAGAGCTGGTGGATAGGGCCTGCCGGGCTCCTGGGGGCTAACTGAAACCCTAGGTCGGCCCCATGGGGGACATCCCAAGGGGCCTGGCTCTGCAATGCTGGGGGTTGGTGACTCAGAGCCACAGAGCCAGACTCACCCTGCCGCACTGTCACCACCCAGGCCGCTAGGGGCGCTGCAGGTCATTCAGGGCGAGAGAAGAGGCAGGGCCTTCCCAGCCCCCGGTGACCTTCAAGGACTCCCCGCACCAAAACGCTGGTGCCCAGGCTCCAGCTTCCCGCGCCCTCACCTCGGCTCGCCCCTCAATTCTCAGCACAGCAGGGGGATCGGGCCTGCTGGCCTCCTGGGTCTTAACCCTAACACTAGGTCGGCCCCTCAGGGGCCCCTCCCAAGGGTCCTGGTGCTGCTACACCGGGGATCGGGGACCCCAAGCCCCAGAGCCAGACTCACCCTGCTGCAACACCACCACCCGGGCTGCTAGGGGTGCCGCCGGTCATTCAGGGCAGTAGAATGGACAGGGCCCTGGAGAAACCTGCGACATTTTAGCATCCCACGCCAAAATGCAGGGGCCCACGCTCCCGCTTGGCAGCGCCTTTACCTCTGGCAAACCACCTCTCTCTGCCCAGCCAGAGGATTGGGCCTGCCAGCCTCCTGGGTGCTAACTCTAACCCTAGGTCGGCCCACGAGGAGCCCCTCCCAAGGGGCCTGCCCCCGCAATGCCGGGGATTGGGGACCCCCGAGCCCCAGCGCCAGACTCACCCTGCCTCCCCGCTAACACCGGGCACGCTGCGGCGTCGCTGTTCATTCAGGGTGGGAGAACGGGCAGGGCCCTCGAGACCCCGGCGACCTTTGAAAACCCCAAGTCAAAACGCTGGTGCCCAGGCTCCTGCTCACCAGCACCTTTATTTTGGCCCACCCCTCCTCTCGCAGTCTAGCTGGCATATCGGGCCTGCCGGCCTCCTGGGAGCTAACTCTAACCCTAGATCGGCCCACGAGGGGCCCATCCTAAGGGGATTGATCCCGCAACGCCGGGGATTGGGGACTCCTGATTCATAACGCCAGACTCACCCTGCCATCCCAAGTCACCCAGGCCGCTAGGGGCACCGCCGGTCATTCAGGGCGGTTGAAGGTGCAGGGCTTTCTGAGCCGCAGGACATTAAAGGCCCCCAGAGCCAAACCGCTGTGGCCACGCTCCCACTCACCAGCACCCTCACCTCAGCCCGCCCCTCCGCTCGCCCCACAGTGGCGTATCAGTCCTGCCGGCCTCCTGGGGGCTGACCCTACCTTAGGTCGGCCCCCGAGGGGCCACTCCCAAGGGGACTGGCACCGCAATGCCTGGGATTGGGGACCCCCTAGCTGCAGTGCCAGAATCACCCTGCCACCCCGCCGACACCAGACCCACTGGGGCATCGCAGGTCATTCAGTGTGGGAGAACGGGCAGGGCTCTCGAGAACCCAGTGACTTTCGAAGGCCATCTGCACCAAAACCCTGGGGCCCATGCTCCCACTCACCTGGGTCCTCACCTCAGTCCGCCCCTCCGCTTGTCACACAGCCGGAAAATGGGGCCTGCAGACCTCCTAGGGGCTAAACCTAACCCTAGGTCAGCCCCAAGGGGCCCATCCTAGGGGCCTGGGGCCCCAGCGCCTGGGATTGGGGATTCCCGAGCCTCAGCGTCAGACTCACCATGCCTCCACGCCACCACCCAGGCCGCTAAGGGTGCCGCCAGTCATTCAGGGCGGGAGAAAGGGCAGGATCCTCAGACCCCTGGTGACCTTCAAAGGACCCCCACGCCAAAACGTTGGGTACCACGATTCCAATCCCCAGCGCCCTCACCTTGGCCCACCCCTCTGCTCGCCCCACAGCCATCGTATCAGGCCTGCCGGCCTCCTGGGGGCTAACCCTAACCCTAGGTCCGCCCCCGAAGGGCACTCCCAAAGGGCCTGGCGCCACGACGCCGGAGATTGAGGACCCCCAAGCCCCAGCGATATACTTAACCTGCCCCTCCGCCACCACCCGGGCCACCTGGGGTGCCGCCGGTCATTCAGGGTGGGGGAACGGGCAGGGACCTCCCAGCCCCCGGCGACATTCGTAGGTCCACCACGCCAAAACGCTGAGGCCCACGCTCCCGCTCTACAGCGCCCTCACCTTGGCTCGGCCCCCCTCTAGCCGCACAGCTGGCGGATCCAGCCTCCCGGGCTCCTCGGGGCTAACCTTAACCCTAGGTGAGCCCCAGAGTGGCCCCTCCCAAGAGGCTTGGTGCCTCAATGGCAGGGATTGGGGACCTGCAAGCCCCAGCGCCAGGCTCACCCTGCCGCCCCGCCGCCACGCGGGCCACTAGGAGCGCTGCTGGGCATTGAGGGCGGGATAAACGGCAGGGCCCTCTGAGCCTCCGGTGAAATAAGAAGGCCCCCCACACCAAAACGCTGGGTATCACGCTAACGCTCGACTGTGCCCTACCACGGTCAGTCCCTCCGCTCACTGCACAGCTGGCGGATCAGGACTGCTGGCCTCCTGGGGGTTAACCTAACCCTAGGACAGTCCCCGAGGGGCCCCTCCCAAGGGGCCTGGTGCCGCAACGCTGGGGATTGGGGAAACCCAAGCACCAGTGCCGGACTGACCCTGCCACCCCGCTGCCACCCGGGGAGTTAGGGGCGACGCCGGTCCTTCATGGCAGGAGAACGAGCAGGGCCCTCCGAGCCCCCTGCGACATTCGAAGGCGCACCAGCCAAAATGTTGGGGCCCACGCTTCCGCTCGCCAGCGACCTCACCTTGACCCACCCCTCCATTCGCCACAGAGCCGGTGGATCGAGCCTGCCAGCCTCCTGGGGGCTAACCCTAACCCTAGGTCGGCCCCCAAGGGGCCCCTCCCAAAGGGACTGCCACTGAATGCCAGGGATTGGGGACCCCCGAGTCGCAACGCTGGACTCACCCTTCCGCCCTGCCCACACCCGGGTCGCTAGGGTACCACCGATCATTCAGGACGGGAGAACGGGCAGGGCCCTCCCTGCCCCGGTGATCTTCGAAGTCCCCCAGCGCCAAAACGCTGGGGCCCACTCTCCTGCTCGCCAGCACCCTGATCTTCGACCGCACCTCCATATGCCCCAGACTGCGGATCGTGCCTGCCGGCCTCCAGGAGCTAACCTTTACCCTAGGTCGGCCCACAAGGGGCCCCTCCCAAGGGGCCTGGTGCCACAACGCATGGCATTGGGGACCCCCGAGCCTCAGCGCCAGACCCACCCTGCCACCCCGCCACCACTCGGGCTCTAGGGGAGCCGCCACTCATTCAGGGCAGGAGAACGGGCAGGGCCATCCAAGTCCCCGGCGACATTCGAAGGCCCCCGGCATCAAAACTTTGGGTACCACCTTCCAGCTCGCCAGTGCCCTCACCATGGCCCGCCCCTCTGCTTGCCGCACAGCTGGCGTATGGGGCCTGCCCGCCTCCTGGGGGCTAACACTAACCCTAGGTTGGCCCCAGAGGGGCCCCTCCCAAGAGGACTGGTGACCAAAGGCGGGGATTGGGGACACCTGAGCCGCAGCCCCAGACTCACCCTGCCGCCCCGTCGACATCGGGCCCGCTGGGGCGTCGCTGGTCCTTCAGGGTGGGAGAATGGGCAGGGCCCTCGAGACTCCGGTGACTTTTGAAGGCCATCCGTGCCAAAACGCTGGGACCCACGCTGGAGTTCGCCAGCGCCCTCACCTCAGCCCGCCCCTCCGCTCTCCGCACAGCTGGCGGATCAGGCCTGCCGGCCTCCTGGGGACTAACTCTAATCCTAGGTCGGCCCCAGAGGGGCCCCTCTGAAGGGGCCTGCCGCCACAACGCCGGGGATTGGGGATCCTCGAGTCATAATGCCGGACTCACCCTGCTGCCCCGCTGACACCAGTGGTGCTAGGGCGCCACCGGTCATTTTGGGCGGGAGAACGGGCAGGGCCCTCCGAGCATCTAGCGACATTCAAAGGCCCCCTGCGCCAAAACGCTGGATACCATACTCCTGCTCGACAGCACCCTCACCTCGTCCCTCTCCTCCGCTCGCCACACAGCTGGCGCATTTGTCCTGATGGCCTACTGGGATCTAACCCTAAACCTAAACCCTAACTCCTAACCTTAAACCCTAAACCTTAACCACTATTCCTAACCCTAACCCTAACCCCTAACCCTTACCCTAACCCTAATCCTACCCTAAACCTAACCCTAAACCCTAATCCTTAAACCCTAAAACCTTACATTAACACAAAACCCTAAACCCTAACCCTAACCCTAACCCAAACCCCAAAACCTAACCCTAAAGCCTAACCCTACCCTGACCCCTACCATACACCCTAACCCTACCCCTAACCCTACCCCTTCAGCTAACCCTACCCCTAACCCGTAACCTAACCCTAAACCTAACCCTAACCCGTACCCTAACCCTAACTCTACCCGTACCCTAACCCTAACCCTAACCTGTACCCTAACCCTAACCATAACCCTAACACGTACTCTAACCCGTACCCTAACCCGTACCCTAACCCTAACCCTAAACTGTACCCTAACCCGTAACTTAAACCGTACCATAAACCTAAACGTAACCCTAACAAGTACCCTAACCCATACCCTAACTTTAACCCTAAACCCTAAACCCTGACCCTAACCCATACCCTAACTCGTACCATAACCCGTACCCTAAACCTACCCATACCCTAACCGTAACCCTAAGCCCTAAACCGTAACCCGTACCCTAACCCTAACCAGTACCCTTACCTTAACCTTAACCCATACCCTAACCCGTACCCTAACCCATACCCTAACCTGTACCCTATCTCTATCCCACACCCTAACCCATACCCTAACCCATACCTAACACTAATCTGTACCCTAACCCATACCCTAACCCATACCCTAACCCTAAACCGTACCCAATCCCTATCCCTAACCCGTTCCCTAACCCGTACCCTAACCCTAACCTGTACCCTAAGCCATACCCAAATCCGTATGCCAACACTTACCCTAAACTGTACCCTAACCCGTAACCTAAACCGTACCCTAATGCGTACCCTAACCCATACCCTAACCCTAACCCGTACCCTAAACAAACCCGTACTCCAACCCTAACCCTAACCCTAAACCCAAACCCTAAACCCTAACCTGACCCTAAACCCTAATCTGTACCCTAACCCATAACCTCTAACCTGTAACCCCTAAACCCAACCCTAACACGTACCCTCTCCTTACCCTAACCCTAACTCCTGCCCTCACCCATACCCTAACCGTAACCCATACCCTAACCTTAACCCATACCCTAATCTGTAACCTAACCCTGGGGATTGGGTACACCTGAGCCCCACCACGGGACTCAGCCTGCCACTCCTCAGGAAACCATGCCCCTTGGGGCGCCGCAGAGCATCCCGTGCAGGAGAACTGGTAGGGCCCCCTGAGCCCCAGCAATCCTCGGCGGCCCCCTACACCCCAACCCTGAGGCCCACGCTCATCCCGCCCCACGCCTTCCCTTCAGCTTGCCACTGAGCTCCTCGCAGAGCCGGCAGATCAGGCCTGCCGGGTTCCTGAGGCCGAGACCTGACCCTAGGTCGGCTGGGTAGGGCGCCTCCCCTGGGGCCCGGTGCCGCAGCCCCAGGGATTGGGGACAACTGAGCCCCACTGCAGGACAAAGCCTGTCAGCCCGCAGGAAAGCGTGCCCCTTGGGAGGCTGTAGAGCATTCAGGGCGGGAGAACCAGGAGGGCCCCTAGAGACCCCGGCGAACTTCGGCGATACCTAAACCCAACCTTGAAGCCCATGCACACCCCACCCCACACACTCACCTCAGCCCGTGGCGAAGCTAGCTACATAGTGGGCAGATTTGGCCTGCGGGGTTCCTGGGCCCCAACCCTAACCTTAGTTCATCTGTGAATGGCCCCTCCCCAGGAGCCTGGAGCCGCAGCTGCGGGGATTCGGGACACCTGAGCCCCACAGCAGGACTCAGTCTGCTACCCTGCAGGAAACCGTGCACCTTGGGAGGCCATAGAGCATTCAGGGCGGGAGAACCAGGAGGGCCGTCCTGAGCCACCAGCGAACTTCAGCAGCCTCCACACCTCAACCCTGAGGCCCACGCTCACCCTCCCCACACCCTCACCTCAGCCCGTGTAACTAGCCATACAGCCAGCAGATCGGGCCTGCGGGGCTCCTGGGCCTAACCCTAGCCCTAGGTCGGCTGTGGGTGTGGGGGCCTCCCAAGGAGCCTTACACCGCAGCCCCAGGGAATTGGGATACCTGTAACCCACCGCAGAACTCAGCTTGTCACCTGACAGGAAACCGTGACCCTTGGGGCTCTATGGAGCCTACAGGGCACGAGAACTTGGGGAGGCCCCGGAGTCCATACCCATCCTTTGGCAGCCCCGCGTGCCCAAACCCTGAGGCCCATGCTCACTCTCCCCCATGGCCTCCTCTCAGCCCTGCACACAGCACGCCGCACAGCTTGCAGATTGTCCCTGCCAGGCTTCTGGACCCTAACCCTTACCCTAAGTTGGCAACAGAGCGGCCCCTCCCCAGGGTCCTGGTACCCCACTCCAGAGGATTGGGGACACCCAAGCCCCACCGTAGGACTCAGCTGCAACCCACAGTAAACTGTACCATTTTGGGGCACAACAGAGCATTCAGGGCAAGAGAATTGGGGCACCACCTGAGAGCCCCTTCTGGTGAACTCCGACCTTTGTGGGCCCTTCCGGATGAAACCCCAAGGCTCACACTCACCCGCCCTTGTGCCCTCATCTCACTCGGCCTGGGAGTTCTCTGAGCACTGGGCAGTTCGGACCTGCTGTCTCTTGAGGCCTAACCTAACCCTGGGTCTTCTGCTGAGGGTCCCTCCCCATTTGCCTGCCTCCAAGGCACCAGGCATTGGGCTCACCTCTGTACGAATAGAGGACTCAGCCTGCCCACAGCAGGAAACTGTCCATTTAGGGCTGCAGCAAGGATTCATAGGAAACTCGGAGGGCCCCCTTCAGCCCATCCCAGGCAACCCTCACGTTCAGAGATCTCCCCGGATCCAATTAGTAGCTTCACACGGACCTTTAAACTTGCTCTCCACGGAGATCTTTTGAAATTCTCCACACTTCCAACAGATGGCATCATCCAGCTTCAGTGCCTTACCCAGCTTTAGGTCTTGAGATGGATTAAAATGGAAAGTCATTTCACTGATGACGACGTACTGGTGACCAAAAGATACATACATAAATGCTTCATATCACTTGGTTTCAAGGAAATGCAAATCTAAACCCCTATAGATGCCATATCACATGAGGCCGAATATCTAAAAATAAGAAGACATGAAACTATACATGTTGGAGAGGATGTGGAGAAACGGGAACCCTCTTACACCCCTGTACGAATGCAGTCCGGTACAGCCACTCGTGACGATGGTACGGAGTTTCCTCAAGAAGTTATAAATAAAGCTACCCTATGTCCCAGCAATTGCACTACTGGGTATTTACCCCAAAGAGACAGAGGTAGTGAAGAAGGGACACATGCACCCCAGTGTTCATAGCAGCAATATCCATAATAGACAAACTGTGGAAAGAGTGCAGATGATCATGGACAGATGAATGGATAAAGAAGATGTGGATCATATATATAATGGAATATTACTCAGACATCAGATAGGATGAATACTTACCATCACACCGACCTGGGTGGAACTGGAGGGTATTATGCTGAGTGGAATAAGTCAATGAAAAAAAGACAATGATCATATGCTTTCACTCCAATGTAGAATATCAGAAACAAGGAAGAAGACCATAGGGGAAGGAAGGGAAAATAGAATGGGAAGTCATCAGAGAGGGAGAAAACCCATAATGGACTCTTAACTATCGCAAGAAACTGATGATTGTTGGAGGAGAAGTCGGGGGGGCGGTAACTGGGTGAGTAGCATTAAGGAGGTCACACGATACAATGAGCACTGGGTGTTACACATGACTGAAAATTTATTGAAGACTACATCTGAAACTAATGATGTACTGTAAGTTGGCTAATTGAATTTAAGTTAAAGAATAAAGACCTCGAATAAACAATCCTAAACATTTGTATGGAACCACTAAAGATTCCGAACAGCCAGTGCAATGCGGAAAAGAAAAACAAAGCTGGAGGACTCACAATTTCAGATTTCAGGTTATACTACAAAGCTGCAGTCATCCTAACAAGACAGTACGGCACCAAAATAGACACAGCGACCAAAGGAACAGGATACAAGTTCAGACAGAAACCCACAATTATGTGGTCCATGAATCTTCCACAAAGCAAGCAACGATATCAAAAGGGAAAAGGACAGTCTCTACAACAAATGGTGTTGGGAAAACTAGACAGCTACGCACAAAAGAATGAAATTAGACTGCTTTCCTACACAATACAGACAAACACAAAACAGTTTCAAGACCTCAATATGAGACCTCAATCCATAAAAATCCTACATTAGGGAAGACAGTAACTTCTTGACATGGACCATACCAACGTTTTTCTAGACTGTGTCCTGAGGCAAAGGAAATGAAAGCAAAAATAAATTATTGGGAATACAGCAAAATAAAATGTTTCCACACGGCAAAAGAACAATGAAAACATAAAAATAATAAGACAACCTACTCAAAGGGAGAAGATATTTGCAAAGATCATATGCAATAAAGGGATAGTGTCCAAAACATATACAACTGATACTACTCGACCCCCAAAAAACAAATAATCCAGTTAAAAAAATAGGCAGAAGACATGGACAGACATTGCACCAAAGAAGAAATACAAATGGCCAACAGTCCTGTGAAAAGATGTTCACCATCACCCATCATTAGGAAAATGTAAATCCAAAGGACAATGAGGTAATACCTCAAACCTGTCAGAATGGCTAACATCAAAAGCACAACAAAGAGCAGGTGTTGGGAGGATGCGGATAAAAGGGAATCCTTGCGAACTGTGGGTGGGAATGCAAACTGTGGTGGCCACTGTGGAAAACAGTATGAAGCTTCCTCAAAAAATTAAATATAGAACTACCCTACGATCCAACAACCACACTACTCGTATTTACCCAAAGAATAGGAAAACAGTAACTTAAAAGGATACGTGCACCCCTATGTTTCTTGCACCATTATTTACAATATCACAATATGGAAGCAACCCAAGTGTCTGTAGAAAAATTGACAAATGAGATGATAGATGTGTGTATTCACACACACACACACACACACACACACACACACACAATGGAGTATTACTCGGCTTGAAAAAAAATGAAACCTTGCCATTTGCAGCCACATGGATGGAGCTAGAGAGTATTATCCTAACTAAAATCAGTCAGTCAGAGAAAGACAAATCCCATACGATGTCACTCTAATGGGGAATTTAAAAAACAAACAAAAATAAATAACTAAAAGGGAAAAAGGAGACACACCAAAATACAAACTCTTAACAATAGAGAACAAACAGATAGTTACCAGAGAGGAGGTGGATAGAGTGATTAGTGAAATAGATGAAGGGGATTAAGAGGACGCTTTTCTTGATGACCACTGAGTAATATATAGAATTACTGAATCATTCTATTGTACAACTGAAACGAATGTAACACTGAATGTTAGCTCTACTTGAATTAAAATAAATTAAAAAAAGAGATTTTTCTTTCAGTAAGCTCTTTGAAAAAACTTTTCCTGTGCACTGTGCATAAGCCCTACTTGGGAGGATTCACTCTACAATAATTATTCACTTCATGGCTCAAATTCATATTTCACTGAGTTCTTACCGTGGATTCCAGCCCACGGGAGCCATGGTCCTTTTCTGTCCAGGCTCAGCACCTATGCTTCAAGATTGGAAGTAGAGACACATGTCACTTCACAGTCCAGAAAGCTATTATTGTTTCTGTTTCAGTGCGAGAGAGTCACAGACTTTGGGACAGATTTCAGAGCAGGTTTATTATGGATCCTGGATCTCTACTTCAATGTTCATTGCCTGGATCCATTTGGCTAATAGGTTCCCTGTGGATGGGCTTGCTTCCAAGCACATACATGGAAGATGCAAAGGTGGGTGGGCTTGGTGCGGAACAGGAAGAAGACCAAAAACAGACAAGGGTCCGACCCCTCCCCTGATCCAGGAACTGCTACAGGAGAGGGAACGGGTGGCAGAATTCATGCGAAACTCCAAGGTCACCAGCTGAACACAGGAGGCACAGGTCAAGGGATCTGGAGATGCAGGGGTTGAAGGCTGCTCTGAGCTACCTCTGGGAGGAAGTGAGGGAAGGAATGAGAAGGAGACATTGCCTTCCCCTGGCCCATGCCAGGTGCGCACCGCTCCGACACGCATCAGTCGACACATCTGACACAGCCTGGGCTCAGGATGGGCTGGCTCGTGTCCCTGAATCCTCAGTGGGACAGCTGGCCCCAGGGCTCAGAGACATGCTGAGGGAGATGAGAGGGAAAGCTGCCCCACCCAGGTCGTCCCCTCCTTGAGCAGACAGCCCTTCAGAACTGCTAAAAAAAAACCCACTAAAGGGGTTGAAAGATATGCCATGGATGAACTAAGGCATAGAGATATGTAAAATAACATTCATTTTTAAGTTCAGAGCTGTCAGCTCAGGAAGTGGGGAGAGCTTCCCTGAAGAAGACTGGGGGGGGGCAGGCCATGCTGAAAAGGGAGACATGGCTCTCCTGATTGGGGACCTGCAGCCCCCTTCCAGGGCAGGGCATCATCCTCGCATCACACGAGATCCATGGAAGTGTTCCATCAGGGCCAGATGTTTGTCTCGAGAAGGCTACCATGGCATCGGTCTGCATAGGGCACCAGGGACGAGGGCCAGATGGAGGACGGACAATACCCTGGAGGCCATGGGGCAAGAGCAGAGGCACATGACCTTGAAGATGATGATGAAAAGCAGGAGGTGGCAGCATGGAGCCGGCCCGAAGTTACCACGGGAGCAGTGCCCACAGCTACACTGACTGGGTGCCTTCTGTGCCCGGTGTGGCTGACTTCAGTGGGCTCCAGACTAGTCCTGACCACAAGTCTAGGAAGTGTGCACCACCCCCGGCCTCCTCTCCCCTTGCAGCTGCTAGGAATCAAGGTCACAGACCCTGGTCAGCTTTTGTGGAAACCAAGCAGTAGCTCCCCCGCACGCTGCACCTCTGGTGGTGGTCCAGTGCGACCCTCGTGCCTGGCCAGACACTGATGTCTACCTGTCTCCACACAAATCCACAGACAGGAGGGTGTCCCTGAATTCCACAGCACCTGATGAGACAGATCCACAGAACCCAACACCCAGTGGGTCACTCGGGACCTCACCTATGGTCATGGAGCTCACCATACCCTATTTCTGTCACTTCCCACAGAAAGCCTGGTTCTGATCCCCCACAATACCATACATCCTCTTGTTGACCTGGAGTCATGCCATGGACACACATGGCACCTTTCTTTAAGTTAAGGCTATGCCTACACCTCCTAGAAAATATTTCTAATGAAGTAAAAGTCCATCAGGACTATGGTGTGAATGGTGGCACACAGGTTCATGGTAGTAGTCAGTAATTCTAACAAGGGTTAACCACACCCCCTGTGTCACAAAACCTTCCTCCATCCCCACTGAACTCATGGTCTGCCCTCAGAAAACCCTCCAGGAAACAAACCTTTCATCTGAGTGCTCTCTTCACCTTCTGCTTCAAATCTTGTCCAACCACAATGATATGAAACTAGAAATCAGTCTCAAGAAAAAAATGGGACAGTCAAAAATAGGTGGAGATTTTTGTGGCCTGGGTGGCTCAATCATTAAGGATCTGCTTTCAGCTCAGGTCTTGATCCCAGGATCCTGGGATCTAGCCCCATATCAGGCTCCTTGCTCAGTGGGAAGCCCGCTTCTCCCTCTCCCACCCCCCTGCTGGCGTTCACTCTCTCGCTGCCTCGCTCTCTGTCAGACACTTAAATAATCTTAAAAAAATATGTGGAGATTTAACAACATGCTACTGAACAACCAACAGTCAAAGAATAAATCAAAAAAATTTTAGAAGTACCTTGACACTGATGAAAAAGACAACATACACAAACTTATGGGATGCAGCAAAAGTAGATTTATGGGGGATATTCATAGAAATTCAAGTCTTCATCAATCCATGAGAATGCTCTCCAATAACCTGATTTATGTGGTAAAGAAGTAGAAAAAAAACAACAAACAAAGACACAAATTAGTAGAAATAAGGAAATAACAAAAAGGAATGCATAAATAAATCCAACGGAGACTAAAAAGACAAAAAAAAAAAAACAATGAAAATGAGAGCGGCCTTTTTTGGAAATGATAAACAAAACTGACAAACTTAGCTAGACTCACCAAGAAAGACAGAGGACTCGAATACAATCAGGAAAATAAGATAATGGATTCCTGTATCATATCAAAATCAAAAGAACTCTTCAAACTTGGACACAACAGCTTCTTGCAAGCCACGTCTCTAAAGGCAAAGGAAATAAAAGCAAAAATGAACTATTGGCACTTCATCAAGATAAAAAGCTTCTGCACGGCAAAGTAAACGATCAACAAAACAAAAAGGCAACCTATGGAATAGAAGAAGATATCTGCAAATGATATTACAGAGAAAGGGCTGGTATCCAAGATCTATAAAGAACTCCTCAAATTCGACACCAAAAAAAATGGACAGAAGACACAAAGAGATACTTCTCCAGAGAAGACATACAAATAGCCAACAGACACATGAAAAAATGCTCCACATCACTTGCCATCAGGCAAATACAAATCAAAACGACAATGAGATACCACCTTACACCACTTAGAATGGTTAAAATTAACAAGGCAGGGGGCACCTGGGTGGCACAGTGGTTAAGCGTCTGCCTTCGGCTCAGGGCGTGATCCTGGCATTATGAGATCGAGCCCCACATCAGGCTCCTCCGCTATGAGCCAGCTTCTTCCTCTCCCACTCCCTCTGCTTGTGCTCCCTCTCTCGCTGGCTGTCTCTATCTCTGTTGAATAAATAAATAAAATATTGAAAAAAAATTAACAAGACAGAAATAAAAAAAACGTCAGAGAGGATGTGGAGAAAGGGGAGTCCCTCTTACACTACTCGTGAGAATTCAAGCTGGCACAGCCACTTTTGAAAACAATATGGACGTTTCTCAAGACGTTAAACACAGAGCTATCCTACGACCCACCAATTGCACTACTGGGTATTTACCCCATAGACACAGAGTAATGAAAAGAAGGGGCACCTGTATCCCAATGTTCATAGCAGCAATGTCCATAATAGCCAAACTGTGGAAGGAGCCAAGATGTCCTTCAGCAGATGAATGGACAAAGAAGATGTGGTTCATCTATACAATGGAATATTACTCAGTCATCAGAAAGGATGAATACCCACCATTTGCACCAACATGGATGGACCAGGAGGGGATTATGCTAAGTGAAATTAAGTCAAGCAGAAAAAGACAATTATCATATGGTTTCACTCCTATGTGGAATGGAAGGAATAGCATGGAGGACATTAGAAGAAGGAAGGGAAAAGTGAAGGGGGGGAATGAGAGGGGGAGATGAACCATGAGAGACTACTGACACTGGGAAACAAACTGAAGGTTGCAGAAAGGGAGGGGAAGGGAATGGGTTATCCTGGTGATGGGTATTAAGGAGGGCACGTGTTGGGGCGCCTGGGTGGCACAGCGTTTAAGCGTCTGCCTTCTGCTCAGGGCATGATCCCAGCATTATGGGATGGAGCCCCACAACAGCCTCCTCCGCTGTGAGCCTGCTTCTTCCTCTCCCACTCCCCCTGCTTGTGTTCCCTCCCTCGCTGGCTGTCTCTATATCTGTTGAATAAATAAATAAATTCTTTAAAAAAAAAAGGAGGGCACGTGTCATAATGAGCACTAGGTGTTATATGCAAACAATGAATCATGGAACACTACATCAAAAACAAATGAAGTACTGTAGGGTGACTAACATCATTTTAAAAAAGAGAAAGATATGAAATCCATACAGGAAAACTATCACTATTTGCAACTGACATGAAATCCCGAAAAATTCCACACACACACACACACACAAAAAAAAAACCTGTTAGAATAAACAAATTCAAGAAAGCTGCAGGATAAAAAGTCTATATAGAGAGACCTGTTGTCTTTATTTTTTTCAGATTTTATTTATTTATTTGACAGGAAGATAAAAAGCACGAGCAGGGGGAGTGTCAGAAAGAGGGAGAAGCAGACACTCGCTAAGCAGGGAGCCCAACACGGGGCTCAATGCCAGAACTCTGGGTTCGTGACCTGAGGTGAAGGCAGACGCTTCACCTATGGGGCCACCCAGATGACCCAACTTCTTGCATTTCTGTATACTGATGACACACTTTCACAAAGAGAAATTTAAAAAGCAATGCCATTTACAATTGCATCAAAAAAAAAAAACTAGGAATAAAAGTAACCAAAATTGAGAAAGACATAGTACACTCAACACATGGCAGAAAAGAAATGAAAAACATATGTGTCGAGGGGGGCAGAATGTATGGGTCAAAGATTTGGAAGGCAACACAAACAAATGGAAGCATACGCCATGCTCCTTAACTGGAAGAGTTAATTATGTGAAAATGTACATCGTACCCAAAACAATCGAGAGATGTAATGAAATCCCTATCTGAATTCCAGCGGCATTATTCGAGCAAATAGAAAACAGTCCACAAACTTGTATGGAAACACAAAAGACCCCAAATACCCAAAGCAACATGGAGAAAGAAAGGTGCAATCAACACACTCCTGGATTTCAAGCTAGATTACAAAGCTGTTGTCATCAAAACAGGATGGTACTGGCATAAACACAGACACCAGGTCAGTGAAACAGAACAGAAAGCTCAGAAACTTACCCACACGTAGATGATCCTAACTTACGACACAGCAGGAGAAGATATGCCATGAGGGAAGGACTGTCTCTTCAGTGAGCGGTAACAGGCAAACTGGACACTAAATGCAGAAGAATATAACTGGGTCACTTTCTTACACCACACACAAAATTTTTTTTTTTTTAAAGATTTTATTTTTATTTATTTGACAGAGATAGAGACAGCCAGCGAGAGAGGGAACACAAGCAGGAGGAGTGGGAGAGGAAGAAGCAGGCTCATAGAAGAGGAGCCTGATGTGGGACTTGATCCCATAACGCCGGGATCACGCCCTGAGCCGAAGGCAGACGCTTAACCACTGTGCCACCCAGGCGCCCCCACACACAAAATTTTTAATGGATGAATGATTTGAACATAAGACCTGAATCCATAAACCTCCAAGAAGACACAGGTACTAAGTCTCTCGACATTAGTTTTGGCAAAGAGTCTTCAGATCGGACACCAAATGCAAAGACAACAAAAGCAAAAATAAACAAGTGGAATAATTTCAAACTGAAATCTTCCACACGGCAAAAGAAACCAGAAAAACTTAAAAGGCCACAGACCCAGTAAGAAAAAATATCTGCGAATCATATGTGTGAGAAGAGGCTAATATCCAAAATACACACAACACTCATACAAATAAAAAAAAACTGTATAAAAAATGTGGGGAATATGTGAATAGATACTTTCTAAAGATGGCACACAGGTGCCAACAGACAGAGAAAGTTGTTCGACATCACTCGTCATCGTCAGAGAAACATCAGTCAAACCCACAATCAGCCATCCCCTCACAACTGTTGGAACAGCAATTGTCCCAGAGACATTCACCAGGTGGGGTCAAGGGTGTGCAGACGAGGAGACACTGTGCACTGTTGGTGGGAATGGAAATTGGTGCAGCCACTATGACAAACGGTATGGAGGTTCCTGAAAAAATAAATGCAACTACCACATGACCCAGTAATGGCTCTACTGAGTATTGATTCGGAGAACACAAAAATACTGCCTCAAAAAGACAGATGCACTCCCACGTTCACTGCAGCATTATTCACAAGAACCAGACATGGAAACACAGACCTTGGGGGCCTTATGCCAAGTAACTCAGACACAGAAAGACCAATACCAGATGCTCTCATGTACATTCCACGTGGAATAAACAAATACTGAACGCATAGATACTGAGAGCAGATTGGTAGGTGCCAGATTCGGGGATGGGGTGGTAGAAACAGGTGAAGGTGGTCAAAGTCTCAATGTATGAGTGAGAAAATCCGACAGTCATGAAATGTTCTGTCCAGCACGGAGACTAAAACTAACCCCGCAGCATGGGGTATAGCTTTCCCTGCTCTTTGAAAGTACAGGGCTTCTGAGAAACCTTGCACAGCAGAAATGGTGTCAAGAAGGAATGGCCATTAATTTACACAGAACAATTAGATAGTGTCCTCAGACTCCAAAATTCCTTCTCTTTGGCTTTTCTTAGGCCTCAGGACACAAGTTTCTAACGGAGGCCCAGCATAAATGAAGATAAAGCACAGCAGAGGTTCACAGACACCATTCAAAGTGCTGGTGGCTGGATGCGGAGAGCGGTTCCCAGGGGAAGGAGCTGGTTGGGGTGCACGCCACCTCTGTCGTGCTTCTCCCGAAAACAGATGCTGAACGCGATTCTCACTGTTCACCTTTTTTCAGAAGAGGGAAATCCTCTTCAGGTCTCCTCCTCTTACTGAAGCTGGGTAATAACGTAGTTCTTTCAAGAAAGCCCAATGTCTTACTGTGAAAGTTTACAAACTGGGGGATACTTGTACTTGAGCATTGATGAGGGAGGAGATGTGAAAGGTCCTCCCAGACACAAACCTCAGCAGATCCACCAGAAAGGCACCTTCCTCAGCATGCAGAACACGGACTACCTCCTACATCCCGAGAAACCCTCTCCTTCCCCTTCATCAGGACAACCCACAACAGCTGGGAGTTACCCCAATTACCCCGCTCTCCTGCTCCTAATAGCTAACCCATCAGCAAATCCTGTGAGCTCCATCTTCAAAATGGATCCAGAATAGGTCTAACCACTCCATCCAAGGCCACCTGTCTGGTCCACAGTGCCTGAGTTCCTGGACAAGCTTCGTCATGGACCTGCCTTGCCATCTTCAACCCTCTGTCATCTGTTCTCAACACTGTAGCCAGGATGGCCCAGTGAAACAGGGACTCATGGGGTTATAGCCCTGGAATGGCTTTCTGTCACCCTCTGTCACCTCTCTGAGCTCATGTCCTAAGCTGTCTCCTGTGGCCACAGGGCCTTCTTGCTGCTCCTGGACATACCTGGAATTCTCCTGCCCTAGAATCTTTGCACATGCTTTCCCTTCTGTTCAGAATGCTCTTGATGTGCTCTCACTGACCTTCGGAGAAGTCTGAATTGGAGTGACAGGGACAGAAGATGAGGCTGTGTGTGTTGGGTGAGGCTGGTGGCCCAGAAGAAGGTTCTCTGCCAGCTCTCCACCTGTGCCTCACTTGACCTCAGCCAGGAACTTGCACACAGCCCTCACCTGTCACAACTCTCACCCAGGAGACCAAAGCCACCCATGAAGCACACCCTGCCCACAACCTGCTGCAGAATGCATTCAGCTCTCCTCTCGGACCCCTGTCAGCTTTACCCAGACCTGGAACTCTCCCATCTCCTGAAAAGCTCCCGGATTCCTCCTCTTCTTCCAAAATCACACTGACGCAAGGCTTTCATGAGAAAGCTATAACGCTAACAATGAAAGGTTCACACCTACTTTCCCCTTTTGTTGCCTTTTTCTACACCTTCTTTCCTACCTGTGCAAACTGTAGCATATCAGTGGAACATGAACATGCTCTGAGACCTGAATCTTTCATTGCAGCTTTCTGAGGACTCCTTATGTGATAAGAAACTAGAGTATCCTACAACAGGGTGTTTTACAACTCTCATCTATAGAATAGTACAGCCCAATTCACTACAATTTTACCTCACTCTTCATGAAGCAGAACACTTTTTCCTTTCTTCTTTTACTTAAATTCCAGTTAGTTCACATGCCATGGAATATTCCCTTCAGGGGTAGGATTTAGTGATTTCTCACCTGCATACAGTACCTGGTGCTCATCACAAGTGCCCTCCTTAATACCCCTCACCCATTTAATCTACGCCCCAAGCTTGTCCTGCAGCAACACTCAGTTTGTTCTCCAAGGTTGAGTCTATATCCTTGTTTGCCTCTCTCATTACCCCTCCACTCTGTTCATCTGTTTTCTTTCTGAAATTCCAAAAGCGTGAGAGCATAGGATATGTGTCTTTCCTCACTGATTTTGCTTAGCTTAATACACTCTAGGTCCATGCACATCCTTGCAAATGGTAAGATTTCATTCCTTTTGAAGCTGGGACATATTCCATTATATATATATATGTATCCCACATCTGCTTTATCCATTCATCAGTGCATGGACTTTGGGGTTCTCTCCATAATTTGGCTACTGTGGATATTACTGCCATAAACATCATGGTGCATGGACCCCCTTCGAATCTGCATTTCTGTATCCTTTGGGTAAATACCTAGGAGAGCAATTGCTGGATCATGTGGTTGTCCAATGTTTAACTTTTTGAGGAACCCCCACACTGTTTCCCAGACTGGCTTCACCACTTTGCATTCCCACCAACAGGATGGGAGGGTTCCCCTTCAAGCAGAACATTATCTGCCGGCAATTTCATAAGAGGAAACAAAACCTCTGTGAGATGCACCCAGGCTCAGGCAAGCAGTTGCAGACTTCACCCCAAGGCTCCTGACGCCAAGCCCCTTGAAGCCACCAGCATGCCACTATCCAAAAGAGTTCCCAGACTCTCCTACTGACTCCAAGAACAAAGAAACTACAGAGAGAATATGGCACCTCAAAATATCGAGATAATACATTTAGTAAAACTAGAAAGTCAAGCTCAACTTTTAAACAGGAACAGGCCACTTTGGATAATTTTGAATTTCCCTCCACCCTAATTTTAACTCTTCTGATGAATAAACTAAGCAATGATGAAACATCACCTTTGTCAAATGACATCATACAAGTCTGTATCAGATGAAAAAAAGCCACCTAACTCTAGATGCTGGCCACTCAACCATATCTTAGGCCCAATTGAATAAACGCTGTTAGATGAAGGAACAAATTAGATGTTACAAACAGGCACAGAGTGAATCTCACCTTCCCTTTCTAATAAAAGAGGGTTCCTAGGAAACAGATGGTCAAAATACATTTGTAAGCAATAAATGGACAGAGAATTTGTGATCCCCTGCAAAGTTCTACCTGCAGGGAAACTAAGTAATTCTTGCACCAAACCCAGAATGCTGACAGTTACTTCAGTTTTACTTTGTGGCTCAACTAGAGAAAAAAGAAAAGCCCAGGAGGTTTTGGGATAAGGAGAGGTTTTACCTCCAGCCCTGACATAGTGAGGACATTTTGCCAAACATACCTGTGCTTTCTCTGAACAGTGGCATCCTGTGACAAGCTGCCTCGCTGACTCCCATGCTGATGTTCAAAACCTCGGGTGTCTTGGAGCCAGAGCAGAGAAGTGCTGTCAGCTGTGGAGAAGTAGGCACCGCTGACCTGAAGCCTGCACACCTGCTTCGGTTTCTGGGCGACGGGGCAACACATACTTGTTGTTTAGCAGTAATTATCTTCATTCTAAATAGACCAATGACCTTGCCTTTTCTGGAAAGCAGACTTACTCTTCTAAAGAAACCCTCAATTCGTCTATTCCCAATGCAACTAGAGTGGAACATTTATTTCTCAATTAAATAGAAAACACTGTTATTGTCGACACTGCGTGAATGAACTTTTAAAAACATTTTAGAGAGAAAGGAAGAGACCTTTATTCAAACCCAAGTCAGGACAGCTGCCTGGGAGACACAATCTTCACCAAGAAGGGAGTTCTTCGGGGAAGGAACATTTGGAGCAGGCTTATATATTTTTTTCTGTTTTGTTTTACGTACAGAGTTACACACCTCAATGAGGATCTTCTTAGATTCCAGAAAGTGACAGACTCTTTCTTATGTTTTCAGTATGTACATGTCAGTATGACTTTAAACTTATGGGAGCCAAAGAGGCTCTTTATTTTTTCTTATCTTTATGTTGGCATTTTTTGGTTATTGTTCTCTTCTCGAAGCAGATGTACAACATGTGCTTGGGGCAGAAATAGGGCCCATGCTTTGAGGTGTTGCCCAGTCATTTTGAGCCGGGTAAAATGTTAAAGAATAGCTTCCCTGGGAGCCCAGGATCAGGGCCCACAGATGATATAAGATAAAAATTCCTTTTATCATTATAATTACTCCTAAATGGAGGAATTTGAGACAAAAGCACCTTTCACAAGAGTACCAAGAAATCAAAATGATGCCCACGGAAGGCTGCCTGCTCCATGGTCAGCACAGGTAACAGAAGTGTTCACAGTCTCTGGACTCCTGCCCTTCTCCTGACCAAATCTCTGAAGCACACAGACCACTTAAAATCAGAATTGTAGAACTGCTAGACACCTTAGAGATGACTGGCACCATTCCCTTGGACTGCAGAATAAAACACAGTAGCTCGTTGTCACAAACTAATTTCAACATGAAGTGCCCCCTGGATGCACTAAGTTCTTTCTCTGCAAATGTTGACTAATGTAAGTCACAGTCATACCATAGAAACACTACGATGGCTGGGAAGTCATTGTAGGTAAGGGAATATTTTAGCCATGTTTATAAGCATTGGCTCACTTTGTTGAACAGGTTGAGCTGAGTGTTTTTAAATACTATTTCAGACCTGTTTTACAGCACCCTCTGAACATACCAGAGCCTGAATCGACAAAAAAGATAGTTGGTTTCAGTAACTTTAATACCAGGAAAATATTATACTGTCTGTATTGCTAAGGATCTTTGAGTATCTTACCCAGAGGTCCTCCACTGAGATAATGATCTTAATGATCACCATGGGCAGATGTGAAAAGGCCCGCTGAATTCGTTCCAGTTGTCCACATGACAAGAAAATCCTGATACTTGATATGTTTTCAGATCGAAAAGACCAGAGATAAGAGGGAGATAGTACTCTGTATGGAACAACAAGGGATTTGGAGTCAGTTTGGGGATCCCACTTAGGTTTCTGACACTAAAATCCTCTGTGACTCATATCATCTGAGTCCCTTTCTAACCACCTGAACATGTGCCTAAAAATATCTACACCCTAGTTTGAAGTTTAAGAGGCAGAATGCTACAAAGAGCCAGTATGATGTCTCTCAAGAACAGGTGCTCAGGAAGCCATAATTGCTACTGGGTCTATTTCTTTTCCAGAAGAAAGTACACATGTTGAATCCATATTTCTAATAGATGACTCACCAGATGATTTTCAAACCTGAAGGAAGGCCAAGAAGTCGCTCTTGTGTCATATTTCATTCAGAAATCATGTTGTTGGACTGGTGAGGACGATACGATAGCAAAGTCATCACTAAGAGTGGGGAGCTTCTAATTTCCAAACGGCCATGTTGACCCCCTTAGCTCAGAGCCACCAGAAAGGGCAGCTGGGGAGGGGGCACCTCCATCACTATGAGTGGGGAGCTTCCCATTTCTATATGGCCATGATGACCCCCTTAGCTCAGTGCCACCAGAAAGGACAGCTGAGGGGGACCACAGGCCAAGGCTGCCAGGTGTGGCTGGGACAGGCAGAACTCTGACTTAAGGCTCAACTCCTGTCTAGGTTATTATAATGCTCTTCACAAAGAAAGTGCCATTGTGTGTGAGCCCTCATGTAGAAAAGGTTCAGAATTTCCATTGAGATTCCCTCTCTGACCTTTAGGATATGTAGCAAAGTTCCATTTAATTTTAAACATTGAAGGACTTCCTGGTTTTCTTTTCGCTCTGACTGTGGCTCAATTACCCTGTGGTCTAAGAATAGAATCTAGTTAATTTCAGGGTTTAACATTTGTAGACTCGATTCGTGGCCCCACCTACCATCTATTTGGGTAAAGAGTCTATGATCACTTGAAAATAATGTATTCTGCACTTATCATGGAATGTTCCCTATATGTCAATTAGGTCACATTTGTTACCAATGTTTTGTCTGCTTTTTCTGTCAGATATTGAGAAAGGTATATTAAAATCTTCAAACAATCCTGCTCTATTCAACGTGGCATCGGAGAATCTACCAGTGTTAGAAGGCAAGAGAAACAAAAACTATAAGAATTGAGGGGATAATTGTGACTATTCACAGATAATACGATTGTGTACATAGAAAATCCAAACCAGTCTATAAATACCCTATTAGAATTAAAAATGCAATTTATAAATTTGAGATGGATTGTAGCTTCTCATTGGACAGTTTCTGAAAGAAAACGTAGAACCTGTCAATCTTGGGGTAGGACATAGGGTGCACTAACCATTTAAAAGAATTCAGTGGGACTTCATAAAAATGTGACATTTCTCCTTATCTTACGACCATAAGAAAATGAAAAAGTGAACCGCAGGCTGCGAAGTAACAATTTGCAATACACACACTGACAAAGACTTGTCAATAAAGAATTCCTGCTCATCAACCATAGAAAGTCTATTTATAAACGAATACTTCACAAAAGATTGACTGATGGCCAATAAGAACAGGAAAGGGTGCTCTACAGTATTATTTTCAGGAACAGCAAAGCCTTTCCTAAAATGAAAACATACACACAAACCAGTATTCCCTAGATGGATGACGTCCTTATTTCTGAGGACAGCTTGAAGAACAGACTAGCATCAAAGTAAAGTGATGGAATTCCTGACACTCAGAGGATGGACAATTGACCTCAAACTACAGTACAATTTCTAGGCATCATTCGGTCCTCTGAAGGCAGACAAATACCACACCCCTTCCTACACCACACAGGTTGCTTCCCAACCCCTACCATAAAAGAAGAAGATGAGAAACAGTTAGGACAAGTCGGAAATAGCAAAAATCACATGTGGGGATTATCCTGAAACGCACTGATCACATAACTAGTGTAAGGAAGTGTAGGGAACTGACAAGGACAGAGACTCAAGAGGTACGTCTTTGGGAAATGCTGTCTGAAATCGTCACACATTGGTACCAGCTAATGAGGTCTCTGTGCATACCTAGGGTTTGCTCACAAGGGTCTGCAACACCATCGCTGAGGACTGAAACTCTTCATGACCTCAAAGCTTGCCTGATTGACTATTGGACTAAGAGATTCCCATGTTCTGAAAACAGATACCAACTCATTGAAAGGTTCACCTGGGCTCTCTCGGAGGCCCTAGAAGAAGCTGAACCATTCACTGAAAATCAATTACACACACACACACACACACACACACACACACACCTGTCATTTCAGCAATTACTTAAACATTCAAGGTTCTTCCTACCTTTTCTTTTTCACATTGATATTTATACTCACATGAAATGTCATCATTTCTAATGAACACTGATGTCAAAATAGAGATCCATTGACACAATATTCACAAAATGGAACTTCCCTGCTGTCATTTTCAATATAGCGTTTTTTAAAGTTCATGCATATTTTAGGTTTTTGGTAACTTATACAGGAGAAGATCAGCATTGAAAAACTCTGAGTACTGACAATGAGTTTTAAGCCTAGAGAACAAAAATTGTCCAATTTCATAGATAATAAGGAACCAAAGGGAAAGCATGGAAGTTGTAGTCGAATAATTTTACACATGTGCATCCTCTATTATTCTACTACTGAGGGGCGTGTTTTATTACCACTATACATGCATCAGTTATCTTCCACATGCACGTGCACAGGTATAATGAATTACTACAGTAGAATGAAATGTCTGGGAACTACTTAGCAGCATCTATAATGAACAATGAAATTTCGATCTTATATTTGGTGAACTTCCACTGTCTGTCCCTTTAGACAATGGACCCTAAACAGAAGGGGGAATGAACCACGAGAGACTATGGACTCTGGGAAAGAAACTGAGGGCTTCAGAGGGGAGAGGGGTGGGGGATTGGGATGGGCCAGTGATGGGTATTAAGGAGGTACATATTGCATGGAGCACTGGGTGTTACATGCAAATAATGAATCACGGAACACTACATCAAAAACTAAGGAAATACTGTATAGTGACTAACATATCATGATAAAAAATTGTTATTAGAAAAAATTAAAGGTAAAAAAAACCAATACAGCTTTTCTGTTTCAAGAACAATGACAATTGAGAAAAAACTAACTTCCAATCCCTAAAGCAAAACACAGATCAAGTTCCATTTCACTCCCATTTATTCACATTCTCTATGGGTTCTAAGCTATTTCCCTACCTCCTTTCCTGCTGAGCAGGGAGCCGGGCTAGATCCCAGAACCCTGGGATCATAACCTGAGCCAAAGGCACATGCTTAACTGGCTGAGACAGCCAGGAGCCCCAGCCATGTTTTTCTTAAGCAAAAGGACACTTTCTCACGATGCCTTCACATGACTTCACATGGTACCAGAGATCTGCATTTGCCTCTAGGAGGTTACAGATGAAGGCAATTGCAAACTCTCCCAGTGGTTTATCAAATACAATGACCTGCCTGGTGACAGTGAAACTCTTATGAGCCCACGAGAGGGTGCTGTGACACTCAGCTGTGGCTGGGCTGGCACAGAGAACCACATCCATTTCCGTGCCTGATGTCTGTGAGGAACAGATGCCCCCACTGTGAATGAGACCCTGCCACTGAGCTGTCCAGAGATGGCCATCCTCACGGAGGATGAGGATAAAGGACAATGCCTGAGGAGACCTCATCTGTCTCTTTTATCTTTTCATATTTTTGACAGTGGACAAATCACTGCCTAGGAGTCCCCAACTACCTTAGTCTCATCTGTGAATGGCCAAGAGGTTTTACAAAACACTTCA
Organism: Ursus arctos; assembly: GCF_023065955.2. NCBI lineage: Eukaryota > Metazoa > Chordata > Mammalia > Carnivora > Ursidae > Ursus > Ursus arctos. Next base: position 1,124,095 of record NW_026622986.1, read on the forward strand.
GATTTTGACCTCACAAATGCCCACAACCACTTACCATAGAGATTCAACATTAAGCAAAGATACTGTTCTTTGGAAGAGAGGTCCTGCCCACTGTTGTTTCTCACTTATATGCTCATCTTCCTTACCTCATGGTAACATAACCACCTTGATTCCTGCTTCTGTCTTCAGGAAGGCTGAGGTGACTTGAAGGGCATTACCCTGACATCGTTTTTCTTAGCAATAAGATGTGGACATTTCCCTAGTCCTACACACCCAAAGTTGATTCAGAATCAGGATTGAGGAGGCTGATGAGAATTGAAGGTGTTTTCCTGTACAGGGTGGCTTATTACCAATAAGGATGGGTCAGAGTCCTCAAAATTCCAGAACCTTTTCATTAATGCTTCCTACTCGTGAAAGATGATGTACATTGGTCTTTCCCTGTATAGTGTGGTGACTCAGAGAAAAGTGCTTAGCCCTTTCGTCAGACTTCCACGACCACTTTGGGGCTGGCTTCCATATTCACAAAGGATGATGTTAGGGCTAAGAGGGTTCCTGTACACTGTTATTTCTTACAGATAAGTGTATGGCATTTTTGTTACATTGCCAGAACCACTTAGTGCCGGGCTTGCCGGCCTCCTGGGGACGAACCCTAACCCTAGGTCGGCGCCCCAGGGGCCCCTCCCAAGGGGCCTGGTGCCACAATGCCGGGGATTGGGGACACCCGAGCCCAGCGCCGGAGTCACCCTGCCGCCCCGCAGCAACCCGGGCTGCTAAGGGCGCTGCCAGTCTTTCAGTGCAAGAGAACGGGCAGGGCCCTCCAAGCCCCCAGCGGCCTTCGAAGGCCCCCACGTCAAAACGCTTGGGCCCACACTCCCTCTCGCCAGTGCCCTCACCTCGGCCTGCCCCTCCGCCTGCCGCAGAGCTGGCAGAACGGGCCTGCTGGACTCCTGGGGGCTAACACTTACCCTAGGTCGGCCCCCCAGGAACCCCTCCCAAGGAGCCTGGCACCACAATGCCGGGGATTTGGGACCCCTGAGCCCCAGTGCTGGACTCACTCTGCCACCCCGCAAGCACCCAGGGGTTAGGGGCATTGCCAGTCATTCAGGAAGGGAGAACGGTCAGGGCCCTCCGATCCCCCTGCGACCTTCGAAGGCCCCCCGTGCAAAAACTCTGGTTCCCACGCTCCTGCTCGCCTGCTCCCTAACCTCGGCCCACCCCTCCGCTCACTGCAGAGCTGGTGGATCCGGCCTGCTGGCTTCCTGGGGGCTAACCATATCCCTTGTTCGCCCCCAAGGGTCCCCACCCAAGTGGCCTGCCGCCGCATGCCAGGGATTGGGGACCCCCAAGTCCCAGCGCCGGACGCACCCTGCCGCCCCGCTGCCACATGGGGTGCTAGGGGTGTCGCCAGTCCTTCAGGGCGACAGAACGGGCAGGACCCTTCAAGCCACCTGTGACCTTCGAGGGCACCCCGAGCCAAAGCCAAATGCTCTGGCCCACGCTCCCGATCGCCAGCTACCTCACCTCGACCCAAACCTCCATTCACTGCACATGGGTGGAATGAGCCTGCCAGTCTCCTGGGGGCTAACCCTTACCCTAGGTCAGCCCCCGAGAGGCCCGTCCCAAGGGGCCTGGCGCCGCAACGCCGGGTATTAGGGACCCCCGAGCCCCAGTGCCGGACTCACCCTGCCGCCCCGCTGCCACCCTGGCCACTAGGGGTGCCCCTGGTCATTCATTGTGGGAGAACAGGCAGGGCCCTCCAAGCCCATGGCGACCTTCAAAGGCCCCCCCATGAAAAACGCTTGAGCCCATGCTCCCGCTCCTCAGTGCCCTCACCTTGGCTCGCTCCTTCGCTCGCTGCAGAGCTGGTGGATGAGGCCTGCCCTCCTCCTGGGGCTACCCATAACCCTAGGTTGGCCCCTGAGGGGCCCCTCCGAAGGGGCCTGGCACCGCAATGCCTGGGATTGGGAACCCCCGAGCCCCAGTGCCGGACTCACCGTGTTGTCCCGCCACCACCCGGGCCGCTAGGAACACCGTTGGTCATTCAGGGAGGGAGAACGGGCAGATCCCTCCGATCCCCTGGCGACCTTCGAAGGCCCCCCGCGCCAAAACGCTTGGGACCATGCTCCCGCTAGCCTGCGCCCTCGCCTCGGTCCACCCCTCTGCTCGCTGCACAGCCTGTGGATCTGTATTGCCAGCCTCCTGGGTGTAACCCTAACCTTTGGTGGGCCCCCGAGGGGCCCATCCCAGGTTCCTATTGCCGCAACACCGGGGATTGGGGACTCCGGAACTCCAGCGCCCAACTCACCCTCCCGCCCCACCACCACCTGGGCCGCTAGGGGTGCCACCATTCATTCAGGGAGGGAGAATGGCAAGGGCCCTCTAAGTCACCGGCCACCTTCGAAGGCCCCCTGCACCTAAATGCTTGGGCCCACGCTCCCGCTGGCCAGCGCCCTTACCTCGGCCCTCCCCTCCGCTCGCCGCACAGCTGGCGGATCGGGCCTGTGGGCTTTCTGGGGGCTAACCCAAACCCTAGGTTGGCCCCTTAGTGGCCCCTCCCTAGGGGCCTTGCGCCGCAACAACGGGGATTGGGGACTCCTGAGCCCCAGTGCTAATCTCACCATGCCCCCACCGCCACCCGGGTCACAAGGGCCACCCCCGGTCATTCAGGGCGGGAGAATGGGCAGAACCCTCTGAGCCCCTGGTGACCTTCGAAGGCCCCTCGCTCCAAAATTTTGGGCCCACGTTCCCGCACGCCAACGCCCTCATCTCAACCCGCCCCTCCGCTCACCGCACAGCCAGCAGATCGGGCCTACTGGCCTCCTGGGGGTAACCCTAACGCTAGGTCGGCACCCGAGGGGGCCCTCTCAAGGGGCCTGGGGCCGCAACGCCGGGGATTCGTGACCCCCGAGCCACAGCGCCGGACTCACTTTGCCGCTCCACCACCACCGGGGCCGCTAAGGGCCCCATGGTCATTTAAGGCGGGAGAACGGGCAGGGCCCTCCGAGACCCCGGCCACCTTCGAAAGCCCCCCCAGGCAAAACGCTTCAGCCAACACTTCTGTTAACCAGTGCCCTCACCTGGCCCGCCCCTCTGCTTGCCGCACAGTCTGTGGATCAGGCCTCCCAGCCTCCTGGGGGCTAACACTAACCCTAGGTAGGCCCCCTAGGGGCCCATCCTAAGGGGCCTGGCTCCGCAACGATGGGGATTGGGGACCCCGGAGCCCCAGCGCCTGACTCACACTGCCGCTACCCCCCCGCCCCCAGGGCTGCTACGGGCGCTGCCGGTCATTCAGAGCGGGAGAATGGGCAGTGCCCTCTGAGCCGCAGCAACTTTCGAAGGGTTCCCTCGCCAAAATGCTTGGGCCCACGCTTCCACTCTCCAGCGCCCTCACCTCGGCCCGCCCTTCCACACATCGCACAGCGGGCAGATCGGGCCTCCCAGCCTCCTAGGGGCTAACACTAACCCTAGGTAGGTCCCCTAGGGCCCGATCCCAAGTGGCCTGGCGCCGCAACGCCGGGGATTGGGGACCCCCGAGGAGCAGCGCCGGACTCACCCTGCCGCCCCGCCGCCACCTGGGCCGCTAGGGGCACCGCCCGTCATTCAGGGCGGGTGAACGGGCAGGGTCCTCCGAGGCCCCTGCGACATTAGTAGGCGCCCCGCGCCAAACGCTTGGGCCCATGCTCCCGCTCGCCAGCGCCCTCACCTCCGTCCGCCCCTCCACTTGCTGTACAGCTGGCGGATCGGGACAGCCGGCCTCCTGGGTGTTACCCTAACCCTAGGTCAGCCCCCAACGGGCCCCTCCCAAGGAGCCTGGGGCCGCAACGCCGGTAATTGGGGACTCCAGAGCCCCAGCGTCAGACTCAACCTGCCGCTCCGCCACCATCCGGGCTTCTAGGGGCGCCGCCGGTCGTTCAGGGCATGAGAACGGGCAGGGTCCTCCTAGCCCATGGTGACATTCGAAGGCGCCCCGCGCCAAAACACTTGGGCCCACACTCCAGCTCGCCAGCGCCCTCACCTCGGCCCGCCCCTTCGCTCGCCCCACAGGGGGCGGATCTGGCCTGCTGGACTCCTGGGGGCTAACTCAAACACTAGGTCGGCCCCCCAGGGACCAGTCCGATGGGGCCTGGTGCCTCAACGCCTGGGACTGCTAAACCACGAGCTCCAGCGCCGGACTGACCGTGCTTCCCCGCTGACACCCGGGCCTCTAGAGGCGCCGCTGGTCATTCAGGGCGTGAGAACGGGCAGGGCCCTCCAAGCCCCCGTTGTCCTTCGAAGGCCCACTGTGCCAAAACGCTTGGGTCCAGGCTCGTGCTCGCCAGGGCCCTCACCTCAGCCCCCCGCTCCGCTCGCCACCCAATGGGTGGATTGGGCCTGCCGGCCTCCTGGGGGTTAACCCTAACCCTAGGTAGGCCCCCAAGGAGCCCCTCCCAAGGGGCCTCGCACCGCAACGCGGGGATTGGGGACCCCCGATCCCCAGCACCGGACTAACCTTACCACTCTGCCAGTGGCCAGGCCGCTAGGGGTGACGCCGGCCATTCAGGGCGGGAGAACGGGCGGGGACCTCCGAGCCACCAGCAACCTTCGAAGGCCCCCCGTGCCAAAACGCTTGGGCCCACGCTCCCGACCGCCAGCACCCTCACCTCGGCCCACCACTCCACTCGCCGCACAGCTGGTGGATAGGGCCTGCAGGCCTCCTGGGGGCTAACCCTAACACTAGGTCGCACCCGAGGGGCCCCTCCCAAGGGGCCTGGCACTGCAACACCGGGGATTGGGGACCCCCGAGCCCCAGCGCCAGACTCACACTGCTGCCTCTCTGCAACCCGGGCTGCTAGGTGCACCGTCGGGCATTCAGTGCGGTAGAACGGGAAGGGCACTCTGAGCCCCCGGCAACTTTCGAATGCCCCCCACGCCAAAACACTTGGGCCCACGCTTCCGCTCGACAGCGCCCTCACCTCGGCTCGCCCCTCTGCTCGCCACACAGCCGGCATATCGGGTCTGCGGGCCTTCTGGGGGCTAACAGTAACCCTTGATCAGTTCCCTAGAGCCGTTCCGAAGGGGCCTGGCACCCCAACGCTGAGGATTGGGGACCCTGAGCCCCAGCGCCCGACTCACCCTACCGCCTGTCCTCTACCCGGGCTGCTAGGGTAGCCGCCGGTCATTCAGGGCGGAAGAACATGCAGGGCCCTCTGAGCCCCCGGCGACCTTCGAAGGACCCCCATGCCAAAACGCCTGGGCCCATGCTCCCGCTCACCAGCGACCTCACCTCCGCCTGATCCTCCACTCGCTGCACAGCTGGCAGATCGGGCCTGCTGGCCTCCTGGAGGCTAACCCAAACCCTAAGTCAGCCCCCCAGGGGCCCCTCCCAAGGGGTATGGTGCCGAAACGCCAGGGATTGGGGATCCCCGAGCCCCAGCACTGGACTCACCCTGCCGCCCCTCTGCGACCCGAGCCGCTAGGTGCACCGTCCTCATTCAGGGTGGGTGAACGGGCAGGGCCCTCCGAGCCCCCGGCGACCTTCGAAGGCCCCCCGCGCTAAAACGCTTGGGCCCACGCTCCCACTCGCCAGTGCCCTCACCTCGGCCATCCCCTCTGCATGCCACACAACCGGCGGATCCTGCCTTTTGGTCTTCTGTGAGCTAAACGCAAACCCTACGCCTGCCCCCGAGGGGCCCCTCCCAAGGGGCATGGTGCCGCCACGCTGGGGCTTGGGGACCCACGAGCCCCAACTCTGGGCTAACCCTGAGTTAGCCGCCACCCATGCCACTAGGGCGCCACCTGTCATTCAGCACGGGAAAACTTGCTGAGCCCTTTGAGCCCCCAGTGACCTTCGAAGGCCCCCCGCGCCAAAACGCTTGGGCCCACGCTCCCGCTCGTCAGTGCATTCACGTCGACCCTTCCCTCTGCTTGCTGTAAAGCCATCAGATAGGTCCTTCCGGCCTCCTGGAGCTAACCGAAACCCTACGTCAGCGCCCGAGGGGCCCCTCCAAAGGGGCCTGGCTCCGTCACGCCGGGGCTTGGGGAACCCCGAGCACCAGCACCAGACTAACCCTGCAGGCCCGCCGCGACCTGGCCCGCTAGGGGAGCTGTCCTCATTCAGGGCTGGAGAACGGGCACTGCCCTCTGAGCCCCTGTCGCCCTTCGAAGGCCCCCCGCGCCAAAACGCTTGGGCCCATGCTTCCGCTTGCCAGCCTGCTCACCTCAGCCTGCCCCTCTGCTCACAGCACAGCCAGTGGATCAGGGCTGTCGGCCTCCTTTGGGCTAACCCTAACCCTAGGTTGGCTCAGGAGGGGCCCCTCCCAAGGGGCCTGGCGCTGCCACGCTGGGGATTGGGGACCCCTGAGCACCAGCGCTGAACTCACCCTGCCGCCCCGCCGCAACCCGGCACACTAGGGGGCCGTCCTCATTCAGGGCGGGAGAAGAGGCAGGGCCCTCTGAGCCCCTGGCGACCTTCGAAGTCCCCCGCACCAATATGCTTGGTTCTACGCTCCTGCTCGCCACCACCCTCTCCTCTTCCCGCCCCTCTGCTCACCGCACAGCTGGCAGACTGGGACTGCCCGCCTCCTGGCGGTTAACCCTAACCCTAGGTCAGCTCCCGAGGGGCCCCTCCCAAGGGGCCTGGCGCTGCCACGCTGGTGATTGGGGCCCCCAAGCCAAACCACCAGACACACCCTGCCGCCCCACCAACGCCCAGGCCGCTAGGGGCGCCACAGGTCATCTAGGTTGGAGAACGGGCAGCGCCCTCCGAGCCCCCGGTGATATTCGAAGGCCCCCACGCCAAAATGCTTCGGCCCATGCTTCTGCTCACCAGTGCCCTCACCTGGGCCCCACCCTCTGCTCGCCACACAGCTGGCAGATCGGGCCTGCCAGCCTCCTGGGGGCTAACCCTAACCCTATTTCGGCCCCTGAGGAGCCCCTCCCAAGGGGACTGGCGCCGTCACGCCTTGGATTGGGGACAATCTAGCCCCAGCGCCGGACTTTCACTGCCACCCTGCCACCAACCAGGCTGCTAGGGGTTCCGCTGGTCCTTCGGGGCAGGAGAAGGGGCAGGAGAAGGGGCAGGGCCCTCCGAGCCCCCGGCGACCTTCGAAGGCCCCCTGCGCCAAAACGTTTGGGCCCACGCTCCCACAAACCAGCGCCTTCACCTCGGTCTGCCACTCCGCTCTCCACAAAGCTGGCGAATAGAGCCTGCCAACCTCCTAGGGCCTAAACCTAACGCCAGGTTAGCCCCTCCCAAGGGGCCTGGTGCCGCAACGCAGGGGATTGGGGACCCCCAACCCCAGTGCCGGTGGCACCCTGCCGCCCCGCCCCACCCGGGCCAATAGGGACACCGCCGTACATTCAGGATGGGAGAACGGGCAGGGCCCTCCGAACCCCCACCGACCTTCGAAGTCGCCCCGAAAGAAAACGCTTGGGCTCTGGCTTATGTTCACCAGCACCCTCACCTCGGCGCAACTCGCCGCTCGACGCACAGGTGGTGTATCGGGCCTGCCGGACTCCTGAGGACTAACCCTAACCATAGGTCGGCCCCCCAGGGTCCCTTCCCAAGGTGCCTGGTGTCGCAACGCTGGGGATGGGGACACCAAGCCCAAGTGCCGGACTCACCCTGCTGCCCTTCAGCCACCCGAGCCGCTAGGGGCCCACCGGTCAATCAGTGCAGGAGAACGGTTAGGGCCGTCTGAGCACCCGCTGACCTTCAAAGGACCCCCACGCTAAAACGCTCGGGCTCATGCTCAGGCTCACCAGCGCCCTCACCTCGGGGCAACCCTCCACGTGTTGCACAGCGGCCGATCGGGTCCACCGGCCTTCTGGGGGCTAACCGTAACCCTAGATTGACCCCCAAGTGGCCCCTCCCAATGGGCCTGGCGCCGCAACACCGGGGATTGGGGATTCCCGAGCCCCAGCACCGGACTCACCCTGCCGTCCAGCTGCCACCCGGGGTCTTGTGTGCTGCCATTATTCAGGGAGGGAGAAAGGGCAGGGCCCTCCGAGACACGGTGACCTTCAAAGGCCCCCCACGCCAAAACTCCTGGGCCCATGCTCCCGCTCCACAGAGACCTCACCTCGAACTACCACTCCTTTCGCTGCACAGCTGGCGGATTGAGCCTGCTTGTGTACTGGGTTCTGAACCTAACCCTGGGTCAGCCCCCGAGGGGCCCCTCCCAAGGGGCCTGGTGCCGCAACGCGGTGGATTGGGGACCCCCAAGCCCCAGCACCGGACTCAACTGCCACCCTGCCTCACCCGGGCCGTTAGGGGCGCCGCGGGTCATTCAGATGGGAGAACTGGCAGGGCCTTCCATTTCCCCTGCGACCTTCAAAGGCCCCCACTCAAAAAAGTTGGCTCCCACGCTCCTGCTCGCCAGCGCCCTCACCTCGGCCAAACCCTCTGCGTGCCACACAGCTGCTGATCGGGTCCACCGGCCTCCTGTTGGCTAACCGTAACCCTAGATCGAAGCGCGAAGGGCCCCTCCCAAGGGGCCGGGCGCCGCAACGCCGGGGATTGGGGATCCCGAGCCTCAGCACCTGACTCACCCTGCCGACCAGCCGCCACCCAGGGGCTTGGGGTGGTGCCGATCATTCACAGCGGGAGAACGGGCAGGGACCTCCAAGAAATGGCCACCTTTGAAGGCCCCCCCGCACCAAAAACCCCAAGCCCAACCTCCCACTCACCAGCGCCCTCACCTCGGTCCGCCATTCCACTCTCCACACAGCTGGCGAATAGGGCCTGCCGGCCACCTAGGGGCTAACACTAACCCTAGGTTGGCCCCCGAAGGGGCCCTCCCAAGGGGCCTGGCGGCCCAACGCTGGGGATTGGGGACCCCCAAACAAATCGTCAGTTACACCCTGCTGCCCCGCCCCACCCGGACCGCTAGGGACGCCGCCGTTCATTCAGGGTGGGAGAACGGGCTGGGCCCTCCGGACCACCGCAGACCTTTGAAGGCGTCCTAAACGAAAACGCTTGGGCTCAGGCTCATGTTCACCAGCACCCTCACCTCGGCCCAACTCGCCGCTCAATGCACAGGTGGTGTATCGGACCTGCCGGACTCCTGGGGGATAACCCTAACCATAGGTCGGCCACCGTGGGGCCCTTCCCAAGGGGCCTGGTGTCGCAACGCTGGGGATGGGGACACCTAGCCCAAGTACTGGACTCACCCTGTTGCCCTTCAGCCACCCGAGCCGCTAGGGGCACACCAATCAATCAGGGTAAAAAAACGGTTAGGGCCCTCCGAGCACCCGCTGACATTCAAAGGCCCCCCCGCGCTAAAATGCTTGGGCTCATGCTCAGGCTCGCCAGCACCCTCACCTTGGCCCAACCCTTCACGTGTTGCACAGCCGCTGATCGGGTCCACTGGCCTTCTGGGTGCTAACCGTAACCTTAGATTGACCCCCGAGGGGCCCCTCCCAAGGGGCCTGGCGCTCCAACGCCGGAGATTGGGGATCCTGAGCCTCAGCACCTGACTCACCCTGCCACCCAGCCGACACCCGGGTGCTTGGGGTGCTGCCGTTCATTCAGGGCGGGAGAACGGGCAGGGCCCTCCGAGACACGGCGACCTTCAAAAGCCCCCCGCGCCAAAACACCCAAGCCCACGCTCCCACTCACAAGCGCCCTCACCTGGGTCCGACACTCCAGTCTCCACACAGCTGGCGAATAGGTCCTGCCGGCCTCCTAGGGGCTAAACCTAACACTAGGGTGGCCCCCGAGGGGCCCCTCCCAAGGGGCCTGGCCCCGCAACGCGGTGGATTGGGGACCCCTGAGCCCCAGCGTCGGACACACCTGCTGCCCCACCACCAACCGGGCCGCTAGGGGAGCCGTGGGTAATTCAGGGTGGGAGAACAGGCAGCGCGTTGCATTTACCCTGCGACCTTCGAAGGACCCCCACGCAAAAAGGTGGCTCCCAGGCTCCTGCTCCCCAGCGAGCTCACCTTGGCCCGCCCCTCCGGTTGCTGCAGAGCTGGTGGATAAGGCCTGCCAGGCTCCTGGGGGCTAACCGAAACCCTAGGTCGGCCCCGTGGGGCACATCCCAAGGGGCCTGTCCCCGCAACGCTTGGGATTGGGGATCTCCGAGCTGCAGCGAGGGACTCCCCCTGCCGCCCCACCACCAACGGAGCCGCTAAGGGTGCCGCTGGTTATTCAGGGCAGGAGAACGGGCAGGGCCCTTCGAGCCATGGCAACATTCGAAGGCCCAGGGCCTGCCGGCCTCCTGGGAGCTAACCCTAACCATAGGTCGGTCCCCGAGGGGCCCTTCCCAAGGGGCCTGGTGTCGCAACGCCGGGGATTGGGGAACCCCAAGACTCAGTGCCGGATGCACCCTGGTGTCCCCACTCACACGGGCCGCTAGGGGCGCCGCCATTCATTCAGGGTGGGAGAACTGCCAGGGCCCTCCGAACCCCCGCCGACCTTCGCAGGTGCCCCGAACCGAAACGCTTGGGCCCAGGCTCATGTAAGCCAGCACCCTCACCTCGGCCCAACTCTCCACTCGACGCACAGGTGGTGTATCGGGCCTGCTGGCCTCCTGGGGGCTAACCCTAACTGTAGGTCGGCCCCCGAGGGGACCTTCCCAAGTGCCCTGGCGCCACAACGCCAGGGATGGGGACCCCGAGCCCAAGTGCTGGACTCACCCTGCTGCCCTACAGCCACCCGAGCCGCTACGGGCCCCGCCGGTCATTCAGAGCGGGGAAAACGGGCAGGTCCCTCCGAGGCCCCGCCGACCTTCAAAGGCCCCCTGCACTAAAAAGCTTGGGCTCATGCTCAGTCTCGCCAGTGCCCTCACCTCGTCCCAACACTCCGCGCGCAGGACAGCCGCTGATCGGGTCCACCGGCCTCCTGGGGGCTAACCATAACCCTAGTTCGATCCCCAAAGGTCCACTCCCAAGGGGCTTGGTGCAACAACGCCGGGGATTGGGGAACCCGAACCTCAGCACCTGACTCACCCTGCCGCCCAGCCGCCACACGGGGGCTTGGGGTGTTGCCGTTCATTCAGGTCGGGAGAACAGGCAGGGCCCTCCGAGACACGGCGACCCGAGAAGGCCCCCCCACGCAAAAACAGCAGACCCACCCTCCCACTCACCAGTGCCCTCACCTACAACCACCACTCCACTTTCCAAACAGCTGTCCAATAGGGTCTGCCGGCCTCCTGGGGGCTAAACCTAACCCTAGGTTGCCCCCGAGGGGCCTCTCCCAAGGGGCCTAGTGCCGCATCGCCGGGCTTGGGGACCCCAAGCCCCAGCGCCGGATGCACCCTGTCGCCCCTCCCCACCAGAGCCGCTAGGGGCGCCGCCGTTCATTCAGGGTGGGAGAACGGGCAGGGCCCTCCGAACCCCCGCCTATGCTTGAAGGCGCCCCGAATCAAAACACTTGGGCCCAGGCTCATGTTCACCAGCACCCTCAACTCCGCCCGCACCTCCGCTCCTCGTACAGCCGGCGACTTGGGCATGCCGGCCTCCTGGTCACTAACCCTAACCCTAGGACAGCCCCTGAGGGTCCCTTCCTAAGGGGCCTGGCGCCACAACGCCGGGGATTGGGGACCCCCAAGTCCCAGCGCTGGACTCAGGCTGCCGCCCCGCCCCACACGGGCCGCTAGGGGCGCCGCCATTCATTCAGGGTGGTAGAACTGGCAGGGCCCTCCGAACCCCCGCCGACCTTCGAAGGCGCCCCGAACCAAAACGCTTGGGCCCAGGCTCATGTTCACCAGCACCCTCACCTCGGCCCAACTCTCTGCTCGTTGCACAGGTGGTGTATCGGGTCTGCTGGCCTCCTGGGGGCTAAACCTAACTGTAGGTCGGCCCCCCGAGGGGCCCTTCCCAAGTGGCCTTGCGCCGCAATGCCACGGATGGGGACCCCAAGCCCAAGTGTGGACTCACCCTGCTGCCCTTCAGCCACCCGAGCCGCTAGGGGCCCCACCGGTCATTCAGAGTGGGAGAACGGGCAGGTCCTCCGAGACCCCGCCGACCTTCGAAGGCCCCCCTCACTAACTCTTTTGCTCATGCTCAGTCTCGCCAGTGCCCTCACCTCGTCCCAAACCTCTGCGTGCCGCACAGCCGCTGATCGGGTCCACCGGCCTCCTGGGGCTAACCATAACCCTACATCGATCCCCAAGGGTCCCCTCCCAAGGGGCTTGGCGCCGCAACGCCGGGGATTGGGGACCCCGACCCTCAGCACCTGACTCACCCTGCCGCCCAGCCACCACCCGGGGGCCTGGGGTGTTGCCGTTCATTCAGGTCTGGAGAACAGGCAGGGCCCTACGAGACACAGCGACCTTCGAAGGCCCCCCCACGCAAAAACGCCCAGGCCCACCCTCCCACTCACCAGCGCCCTCACCTCGGTCCACCACTCCACTCTCCACACAGCTGGCGAATAGGGCCTGCCGGCCTCCTGGGGGCTAAACCTAACCCTAGGTTGCCCCAGAGGGGCCTCTCCCAAGGGGCCTGGCGCCACATCGCCGGGGATTGGTGACCCCCAAGCCCCAGCGCCGGATGCACCCTGTCGCCCCTCCCCACCCAGGCCGCTAGGGGCGCCACTGTTCATTCAGGGTGGGAGAAGGGGAAGGGCCCTCCGAACCCCCGCCTATGTTCGAAGTCTCCCCGAATCAAAACACTTGTGCCCAGGCTCATGTTCACCAGCACCCTCAACTCGGCCCGCACCTCCGCTCCTCGCACTGCCGGCGACTCGGCCCTGCCGGCCTCCTGGGCGCTAACCCTAACCCTAGGACGGCCCCTGAGGGTCCCTTCCTAAGGGGCCTGATGCCACAACGCCGGGGATTGGGGACCCCCAAGCCCCAGCGCCGGATGCACACTGCCGCTCCGCCCCACACGGGCCGCTAGGGGCGCCGCCATTCATTCAGGGTGGGAGAACTGGCAGGGCCCTCTGAACCCCCGCCGACCTTCGAAGGCGCCCAGAACCAAAACGCTTGGGCCCAGGCTCATGTTCACCAGCACCCTCACCTCGGCCCAACTCTCCGCTCGATGCACAGGTGGTGTATCGGGATTGCGGGGCTCCTGTGGGCTAACCGTAACTATAAGTCGGCCCCTGAGGGCCCTTCCCAAGGGGCCTGGCATCGCCACGCTGGGGATGGGGACCCCGTGTTCAAGTGCCGGACTCACCCTGCTGCCCTTCAGCAACCCAAGCCGCTAGGGGACCACCGGTCAATCAGGACAGGAGAACGGGCAGGGACCTCCGAGCCCCCGCTGACCTTTGAAGGCCCCCCACGCAAAAACGGGGGCTCCCATGCTCCTGCTCCCAGCGCCCTCACCTCGGCCCGCCCTTCCGCTTGATTCAGAGCCGGTGGATAGGGCCTGCCAGGAACCTGGGGGCTAACCAAAACCCTAGTTCGGCCCCGTGGGGCACATCCCAAGGGTCCTGGCTCTGCAACGCTGGGGATTGGTGACTCAGAGCCCCAGAACTGGACTCACCCTGCCGCACTGTCCCCACCCGGGCCGCTAGGGGCGCCGCTGTTCATAGATGGCGAGAGAAGGGGAGGGCCTTCCAAGGCACCGGTGACCTTCAAAGGCTCCCTGTGCCAAAACGCTGGTGCCCACGCTCCCGGTCCCCAGTGCCCTCACATCGGCCCACACCTCCGCTCGCTTCACAGTGTGCGGATTGGGCCTCACGGTCTCCTTGGGGCTAACCCTAACCCTAGGTCGGCCCCCCAGGGGCCCCTCCCAAGGGTCCTGGTGCCGCTACACCAGGGATCGGGGACCCCAATCCCCAGAGCCAGACTCACCCTGCAGCAACCCCGCCACCCATGCCGCAAGGGGCACTGCCAGTCATTCAGGGCGGGAGAAAGGACAGGGCCCTGGAGAAACCGGCGACATTTGAAGCCTCCCGTGCCAAAATGCAGGGGCCCAGGTTCCCGCACGCCAGTGCCTTTACCTATGCCCACCCACCTCTCATCGCCCAGCCAGAGGATTGGGCCTGCCGGCCTCCTGGGTGCTAACTCTAACCCTAGGTCGGCCCAGGAGGAGCCCCTCCCAAGGGGCCTGGCCCCGCAACGCTAGGGATTGGGGATCCCTGAGCCGCAGCGCGGGACTCACCCTGCCGCCCCACTGCCAACGGAACCGCTAGGGGCGTCGCTGGTTATTCAGGACAGGAGAAAGGGCAGGGCCCTCCGAGCCATGGCAACATTCGAAAGCCCAGGGCGCCAAAATGCTGGGGACCACGCTCCTGCTGGGCATCGCCCTCAACCTGGCCCGCACCTCCGCTCCTCGCACAGCCGGCGACTCGGGCCTGCCGGCCTCCTGGGCGCTAACCCTAACCCTAGGACAGCCCCTGAAGCTCCCTTCCTAAGGGGCCTGGAGCCGCAATGCCGGGAATTGGGGACCCCCAGGCCCCAGAGCCGGATGCACGCTGCCGCCCCGCCCCACACGGGCTGCTAGGGGCGCCGCCATTCATTCAGGGTGGGAGAACTGGAGGGCCCTCCGAACCCCTGCCGACATTCGAAGGCGCACCGAACCAAAACCCTTGGGCCCAGGCTCATGTTCACCAGCACCCTCACCTCGGCCCAACTCTCCCTCGACGCACAGGTGGTGTATCGGGCCTGCGGGGCTCCTGGAGGCTAACCCTAACCATAGGTAGGCCCCCAAGGGGCCCTTCCCAAGGGGCCTGGAGTCGCAATGCTGGGGATGGGGACCCCGAGCCCATGTGCCGGACTCACCCTGCTGCCATTCAGCCGCCCGAGCCGCTAGAGGCCCCGCCGGTCACTCAGGGCAGGAGATCGGACAGGGCCCTCGGAGCCCACGCTGACCTTTGCAGGCTCCCCGCGCAAAAACCTTGGCTCCCAGGATCCTGCTCGCCAGCGCCCTCACCTCAGCCCACCCCTCCGCTTGCTTCAGAGCCGCTGGATAGGGCCTGCCGGGCTCCTGGCAGCTAACCAAAACCCTAGGTCGGCCCTGTGGGGACATCCCAAGCGGCCTGGCTCTGCAATGCTGGGGATTGGTGACTCAGAGCCCCAGAGCCAGACTCACCCTGCTGCACTGGCCCCACTCAGGCCGCTAGGGGCGCCGCTGGTCATAGAGGGCGAGAGAAGGGCAGGGCCTTCCAAGCCACCAGTGACCTTCAAAGGCTCCCCGCGCCAAAACGCTGGTGCCCACTCTCCTGCTCCCCAGTGCCCTCACCTCGGCCCACATCTCCGCTCGCCTCACAGCGTGCGGATTGGGCCTCACAGTCTCCTTGGGGCTAACCCTAACCCTAGGTCGGGCCCCCAGGGGCCCCTCCCAAGGGTCCTGGTGCCACTATGCTGGGGATCTGGGACCCCAAGCCACAGAGCCAGACTCACCCTCCCACAATGCTGCCACCAGGGCCGCTAGGGGCGCCGCCGGTCATTCAGGGCCTGAGAACTGACAGGGCCCTGGAGAAACCTGCAACATTTGAAGCCTCCCGCGCCAAATTGCAGGGGCCCACAATCCCACTCCCCAGCGCCTTTACCTCGGCCCGCCCACCTCTCGCCACCCATCCAGAGGATCGGGCCTGCCGGCCTCATGGGGGCTAACTCTAACCCTAGGTCTGCCCAGGAGGAGCCCCTCCCAAGGGGCCTGGCACCGCAACGCCGGGGATTGGGGATCCCCGAGCCGCAGCGTGGGATTCACCCTGCCACCCCACCGCCAACGGAGCCACTAGGGGCGTCGCTGGTTATTCAGGGAAGGAGAACGGGCACGGCCCTCTGACCCATGGCAACATTCGAAGGCCCAGGACGCCAAAACGCTGGGGACCATGCTCCCGCTTGCCATTGGCCTCAACTCGGCCCACACCTCCGCTCCTCGCACAGCCAGCGACTGGGGCCTGCCGGCCTCCTGGGAGCTAACCCTAACCCTAGGACAACCCCTGAGGGTCCCTTCCTAAGGGGCCTGGCGCCACAACGCCGGGGATTGGGGACCCCCAAGCCCCAGCACCTGATGCACCCTGCCGCCCCGCCCCACACGGGCCGCTAGGGGCGCAGCCATTCATTCAGGGTGGTAGAACTGCCAGGGCCCTCCGAACCCCCGCCGACCTTTGAAGGTGCCCCGAACCAAAACGCTTGGGCCCAGGCTCATGTTCACCAGCACCCTCACCTCGGCACAACTCTCTGCTCGATGCACAGGTGGTGTATCGGGTCTGCTGGCCTCCTGGGGGCTAAACCTAACTGTAGGTCGCCCCCCCGAGGGGCCCTTCCCAAGTGGCCTTGTGCCGCAACGCAGGGGATGGGGACCCCAAGCCCAAGTGTGGACTCACCCTGCTGCCCTTCAGCCACCCAAGCCGCTAGGGGCCCCACCGGTCATTCAGAGTGGGAGAACGGACAGGTCCTCCGAGCCCCCGCCGACCTTCGAAGGCCCCCCTCACTAACTCTTTTGCTCATGCTCAGTCTCTCCAGTGCCCTCACCGCGTCCGAAACCTCCGCATGCCGCACAGCCGCTGATCGGGTCCACCGTCCTCCTGGGGCTAACCATAACCCTACATCGACCCCCAAGGGTCCCCTCCCAAGGGGCTTGGCGCCGCAACGCCGGGGTTTGGGGACCCCGAACCTCAGCACCTGACTCACCCTGCCGCCCAGCCGCCACCTGGGGGCTTGGGGTGTTGCCGTTCATTCAGGTCGGGAGAACAGGCAGGGCCCTCCGAGACATGGCGACCTTCGAAGGCCCCTCGCGCCAAACCACCCAGGCCCACCCTCCCACTCACCAGCGCCCTCACCTGGGTCCGCCACTCCACTCTCCACACAGCTGGCGAAGAGGGCCTGCCAGCCTCCTGGGGGCTAAACCTAACCCTAGGTTGCCCCAGAGGGGCCTCTCCCAAGGGGCCTGGCGCCACATCGCTGGGGTTTGGGGACCCCCAAGCCCCAGCGCCGGATGCACCCTGTCGCTCCTCCCCACCCGGGCCGCTAGGGGCGCCGCCGTTCATTCAGGGTGGGCGAAGGGGCAGGGCCCTCCGAAACCCCGCCTATGCTTGAAGGCGCCCCGAATCAAAAAGCTTGGGACCAGGCTCATGTTCACCAGCACCCTCAACTCGGCCCGCACCTCCGCTCCTCGCACAGCCAGCGACTCGGGCCTGCCGGCCTCCTGGGCGCTAGCCCTAACCCTAGGACGGCCCCTGAGGATCCCTTCCTAAGGGGACTGGCGCCGCAATGCCGGGGATTGGGGACCCCCAAGCCCCAGAGCCAGATGCACGCTGCCGCCACCCCCCCCACGGGCCGCAAGGGGCGCCACCATTCATTCAGGGTGGGAGAACTGTCAGGGCCCTCCGAACCCCTGCCGACCTTCGAAGGCACCCCGAAACAAAACTCTTGGGCCCAGGCTCATGTTCACCAGCACCCTCACCTCGCCCCAACTCTCCGCTCCATGCACAGGTGGTGTATCGGGCCTGCGGGGCTCCTGGGGACTAACACTAACCATAGGTCGGCCCCCGAGGGGCCCTTCCCAAGGGGTCTGGCATCGCAACGCTGGGCATGGGGACCCTGTGCCCAAGTGCCGGACTCACCCTGCTGCCCTTCAGCCACCCAAGCCGCTAGGGGACCACCGGTCAATCAGGACAGGAGAACGGGCAGGGACCTCCGAGCCCCCGCTGACCTTCGAAGGCCCCCCGCGCAAAAACGTTGGCTCCCATGCTCCTGCTCCCAGCGCCCTCACCTCGGCCTGCCCCTTCGCTGATTCAGAGCCAGTGGATAGGGCCTGCCAGGCTCCTGGGGGCTAACCAAAACCCTAGGTCGGCCCCGTGGGGCACATCCCAAGGGTCCTGGCTCTGCAACGCTGGGGATTGGTGACTCAGAGCCCCAGAGCCAGACTCACCCTGCCGCAACGCGGCCACCCGGGCCGCTAGGGGTGCCGCCGGTCATTCAGGGCGGGAGAACAGATAGGGCCCTGGAGAAACCAGCGACATTTGAAGCCTCCCACGCCAAAATGCAGGGGCCCACGCTCCCGCTCGCCAGAGCCTTTACCTCGGCCCGCACACCTCTCGCCGCCCAGCAAGAGGATTGGGCCTGCCGGGCCCTGGGTGCTAACTCTAACCCTAGGTTGGCCCACGAGGAGCTCCTCCCAAGGGGCCTGGCGCAGCAACACCGGGGATTGGGGACCACGAGCCTCAGCACTGGACTCACCCTGCCGCCCAGCCACCACCCGGAAGCTTGGGGTGCTGCCGTTCATTCAGGGTGGGAGAACGGGCAGGGCGCTCCGAGACACGGCGACCTTCAAAGGCCCACCGCGCCAAAACGGCCGGGACCACACTCCCGCTCGCCAGTGCCCTCACCTCGGACCACTGCTCCGCACACCGCACGGTCAGCCGATCGGGCCTGCCGGCCTCCTGGGGGCTAACCCTAACCCTTGGTCGGCCCCCGAGGGGCCCCTCCGAAGGGGCCTGGTGCTGCAACGCTGTGGATCGGGGACCCCCCGATCCCCAGCGCCGGACTCACCCTGCTGCCCCTATGCCACCCGGGCCTTGAGTGGCGCCGCCGGTCATTAAGGGAAGGAGAACAGGCAGGGCCCTCCGAACCCCCGGCTACTTTCGAAGGCCACCCACGTCAAAACGCTTGGGCCCACGCTCCCCCTCGCCAGTGCCCTCACGTCGGCCCTCCGCTCCACACACCGCACAGCCAGTGGATCTGGCCTGCTGGCCTCCTGGGGGCTAACCCTAACCCTAGGTCAGCCCCAAGTGGACCCTCCCAGGTGGCCTGGCCCCTCAACGCCAGGGATTTCGAACCCCCGAGCCCCAGTGCCGCACTCACCCGGCCGCCCCGCCACACCCGGGCCGCTAGGGGCGCCGCCATTCATTCAAGGTGGGAGAATTGCCAGGGCCCTCCGAACCCCCGCCGACCTACC
The DNA here is from genome assembly GCF_023065955.2 of Ursus arctos. NCBI lineage: Eukaryota > Metazoa > Chordata > Mammalia > Carnivora > Ursidae > Ursus > Ursus arctos. The sequence goes on from NW_026622986.1 coordinate 1,142,848, forward strand.
AAGGCGCCCCAAACCAAAACGCTTGGGCCCAGGCTCATGTTCACCAGCACCCTCACCTCGGCCCAACTCTCCGCTCGACACACAGGTGGTGTATCGGGCCTGCCGGCCTCCTGGGGGCTAAACCTAACTGTAGGTTGGCCCCCCGAGGGACCCTTCCGAAGTGGCCTGGCACCGCAACGCTGGGGATGGGGACCCCGAGCCCAAGGGCTGGACTCACCCTGCTGCCTTTCAGCCACCCGAGCCGCTAGGGTCCCCGCCGGTCATTCAGAGCGGGAGAACGGGCAGGTCCCTCCAAGCCCCCGCCAACCTTCGAAGGCCCCCCTCACTAAAACTCTTTTGCTCATGCTCAGTCTCACCAGTGCCCTCACCTCGTCCCAAACCTCCGCGTGCCGCACAGCCGCTGATCGGGTCCACCGTCCTCCTGGGGCTAACCATAACCCTACATCGACCCCCAAGGGTCCCCTCCCAAGGGGCTTGGCGCCGCAACGCCGGGGTTTGGGGACCCCGAACCTCAGCACCTGACTCACCCTGCCGCCCAGCCGCCACCTGGGGGCTTGGGGTGTTGCCGTTCATTCAGGTCGGGAGAACAGGCAGGGCCCTCCGAGACACGGCGACCTTCGAAGGCCCCTCGCGCCAAACCACCCAGGCCCACCCTCCCACTCACCAGCGCCCTCACCTGGGTCCGCCACTCCACTCTCCACACAGCTGGCGAAGAGGGCCTGCCAGCCTCCTGGGGGCTAAACCTAACCCTAGGTTGCCCCAGAGGGGCCTCTCCCAAGGGGCCTGGCACCACATCGCCGGGGATTGGGGACCCCCAAGCCCCAGCGCCGGATGCACCCTGTCGCCCCTCCCCACCCGGGCCGCTAGGGGCGCCGCCGTTCATTCAGGGTGGGCGAACGGGCAGGGCCCTCCGAATGCCCGCCTATGTTCGAAGGCGCCCTGAATCAAAACGCTTGGGCCCAGGCTCATGTTCACCAGCACCCTCAACTCGGCCCAACTCTCCGCTCTACGCACAGGTGGTGTATGGGGCCTGCGGGGCTCCTGGGGGCTAACTCTCACAAGGTCGGCCCCCGAGGGGCCCTTGCCAAGGGTCCTGGCGACACAACGCTGGGAATGGGGACCCCTTGCCCAAGTGCTGGACTCACCCTGCTGCCCTTCAGCCACCCAAGCCGCTAGGGGTCCACCGGTCAATCAGGACAGAACGGGCAGGGACCTCCGAGCCCCCGCTGTCATTCGAAGGCCCCCCACGCAAAAACGTGGGCTCCCATGCTCCTGCTCCCAGCGCCCTCACCTTGGCCCACCCCTCCACTTGATTCAGAGCCGGTGGAAAGGGCCTGCTGGGCTCCTGGGGGCTAACCAAAACCCTAGGTCGGCCCTGTGGGGACATCCCAAGCGGCCTGGCTCTGCAATGCTGGGGATTGGTGACTCAGAGCCCCAGAGCCAGACTCACCCTGCTGCACTGGCCCCACTCAGGCCGCTAGGGGCGCCGCTGGTCATAGAGGGCGAGAGAAGGGCAGGGCCTTCCAAGCCACCAGTGACCTTCAAAGGCTCCCCGCGCCAAAACGCTGGTGCCCACTCTCCTGCTCCCCAGTGCCCTCACCTCGGCCCACATCTCCGCTCGCCTCACAGCGTGCGGATTGGGCCTCACAGTCTCCTTGGGGCTAACCCTAACCCTAGGTCGGGCCCCCAGGGGCCCCTCCCAAGGGTCCTGGTGCCACTATGCTGGGGATCTGGGACCCCAAGCCACAGAGCCAGACTCACCCTCCCACAATGCTGCCACCAGGGCCGCTAGGGGCGCCGCCGGTCATTCAGGGCCTGAGAACTGACAGGGCCCTGGAGAAACCTGCAACATTTGAAGCCTCCCGCGCCAAATTGCAGGGGCCCACAATCCCACTCCCCAGCGCCTTTACCTCGGCCCGCCCACCTCTCGCCACCCATCCAGAGGATCGGGCCTGCCGGCCTCATGGGGGCTAACTCTAACCCTAGGTCTGCCCAGGAGGAGCCCCTCCCAAGGGGCCTGGCACCGCAACGCCGGGGATTGGGGATCCCCGAGCCGCAGCGTGGGATTCACCCTGCCACCCCACCGCCAACGGAGCCACTAGGGGCGTCGCTGGTTATTCAGGGAAGGAGAACGGGCACGGCCCTCTGACCCATGGCAACATTCGAAGGCCCAGGACGCCAAAACGCTGGGGACCATGCTCCCGCTTGCCATTGGCCTCAACTCGGCCCACACCTCCGCTCCTCGCACAGCCAGCGACTGGGGCCTGCCGGCCTCCTGGGCGCTAACCCTAACCCTAGGACAGCCCCTGAGGGTCCCTTCCTAAGGGGCCTGGCGCCACAACGCCGGGGATTGGGGACCCCCAAGCCCCAGCACCTGATGCACCCTGCCGCCCCGCCCCACACGGGCCGCTAGGGGCGCCGCCATTCATTCAGGGTGGTAGAACTGCCAGGGCCCTCCGAACCCCCGCCGACCTTTGAAGGTGCCCCGAACCAAAACGCTTGGGCCCAGGCTCATGTTCACCAGCACCCTCACCTCGGCACAACTCTCTGCTCGATGCACAGGTGGTGTATCGGGTCTGCTGGCCTCCTGGGGGCTAAACCTAACTGTAGGTCACCCCCCCGAGGGGCCCTTCCCAAGTGGCCTTGTGCCGCAACGCAGGGGATGGGGACCCCAAGCCCAAGTGTGGACTCACCCTGCTGCCCTTCAGCCACCCAAGCCGCTAGGGGCCCCACCGGTCATTCAGAGCGGGAGAACGGGCAGGTCCTCCGAGCCCCCGCCGACCTTCGAAGGCCCCCCTCACTAACTCTTTTGCTCATGCTCAGTCTCTCCAGTGCCCTCACCGCGTCCCAAACCTCCGCATGCCGCACAGCCGCTGATCGGGTCCACCGTCCTCCTGGGGCTAACCATAACCCTACATCGACCCCCAAGGGTCCCCTCCCAAGGGGCTTGGCGCCGCAACGCCGGGGTTTGGGGACCCCCAAGCCCCAGAGCCAGATGCACGCTGCACCAACCCCCCACGGGCCGCAAGGGGCGCCACCATTCATTCAGGGTGGGAGAACTGTCAGGGCCCTCCGAACCTCCGCCGACCTTCAAAGGCACCCCGAAACAAAACGCTTGGGCCCAGGCTCATGTTCACCAGCACCCTCACCTCGCCCCAACTCTCCGCTCCATGCACAGGTGGTGTATCGGGCCTCCGGGGATTGGGGAGTAACACTAACCATAGGTCGGCCCCCGAGGGGCCCTTCCCAAGGGGACTGGCGTCGCAACGCTGGGGATGGGTACCCCGTGCCCAAGTGCCAGACTCACCCTGCTGCCCTTCAGCAACCCAAGCCGCTAGGGGACCACCGGTCAATCAGGACAGGAGAACGGGCAGGGACCTCCGAGCCCCCGCTGACCTTCGAAGGCCTCCCGCGCAAAAACGTTGGCTCCCATGCTCCTGCTCCCAGTGCCCTCACCTCGGCCTGCCCCTTCGCTGATTCAGAGCCAGTGGATAGGGCCTGCCAGGCTCCTGGGGGTAACCAAAACCCTAGGTCGGCCCCGTGGGGCATATCCCAAGGGTCCTGGCTCTGCAACGCTGGGGATTGGTGACTCAGAGCCCCAGAGCCGGACTCACTCTGCCGCACTGTCGCCACCCTGGCCGCTAGGGGCGCCGCCGGTCATTCAGGGTGAGAGAAGGGGCAGGGCCTTCTGAGTCCCAGGTGACCTTCAAAGGCTCCCAGCGCCAAAACGCTGGTGCCCACGCTCCCGCTCCCCAGCGCCCTCACCTCGGCCCGCCCCTCCGCTCCATGCACAGCGGGCGGATCAGGCCTGTCGGCCTCCTGGGGGCTAACCCTAACCCTAGGTCGGCCCCCCAGGGGCCCCTCACAAGGGTCCTGGTGCTGCTACGCCGGGGATCGGGAACCCCAAGCCCCAGAGCCAGACGAACCCTGCCGCAACGCGGCCACCCGGGCTGCTAGGGGCGCCGCCGGTCATTCAGGGCAGGAGAACAGACAGGGCCCTGGAGAAACCGGCGACATTTGAAGCCCCCCACGCCAAAATGGAGGGGCCCACGCTCCCGCTCGCCAGAGCCTTTACCTCGGCCCACACACCTCTCACCGCCCAGCCAGAGGAATGGGCCTGCCGGTCTCCTGGGTGCTAACTCTAACCCTAGGTTGGCCCACGAGGAGCTCCTCCCAAGGGGCCTGGCGCAGCAACACCGGGGTTTGGGGACCACGAGCCTCAGCACTGGACTCACCCTGCCGCCCAGCCACCACCCGGGAGCTTGGGGTGCTGCCGTTCATTCTGGGTGGGAGAAGGGGCAGGGCACTCCGAGACACGGCGACCTTCAAAGGCCCACCGCGCCAAAACGCCCGGGCCCACGCTCCCGCTCGCCAGCGCCCTCACCTCGGACCACTGCTCCGCACACCGCACGGTCAGCCGATCGGGCCTGCCGGCCTCCTGGGGGCTAACCCTAACCCTTGGTCGGCCCCCGAGGGGCCCCTCCGAAGGGGCCTGGTGCTGCAACGCTGTGGATCGGGGACCCCCCGATCCCCAGCGCCGGACTCACCCTGCTGCCCCTATGCCACCCGGGTCTTGAGTGGCGCCGCCGGTCATTAAGGGAAGAACAGGCAGGGCCCTCCGAGCCCCCGGCTACTTTCGAAGGCCACCCACGTCAAAACACTTGGGCCCACGCTCCCCCTCGCCAGTGCCCTCACGTCGGCCCTCCGCTCCACACACCGCACAGCCAGTGGATCTGGCCTGCCGGCCTCCTGGGGGCTAACCCTAACCCTAGGTCGGCCCCGAGTGGATCCTCCCAGGTGGCCTGGTGCCTCAACGCCAGGGATTTCGAACCCCTGAGCCCCAGTGCCGCACTCACCCTGCCGCCCCGCCACACCCGGGCCGCTAGGGGCGCCGCCGTTCATTCAAGGTGGGAGAACTGCCAGGGCCCTCCGAACCCACGCCGACCTACCAAGGCGCCCCAAACCAAAACGCTTGGGCCCAGGCTCATGTTCACCAGCACCCTCACCTCGGCCCAACTCTCCGCTCGAAGCACAGGTGGTGTATCGGGCCTGCCGGCATCCTGGGGGCTAAACATAACTGTAGGTCGGCCCCCCGAGGGGCCCTTCCCAAGTGGCCTGGCACCGCAACGCCGGGGATGGGGACCCTGAGCCCAAGGGCTGGACTCACCCTGCTGCCTTTCAGCCACCCGAGCCGCTAGGGTCCCCGCCGGTCATTCAGAGCTGGAGAACGGGCAGGTCCCTCCAAGCCCCCGCCAACCTTCGAAGGCCCCCCTCACTAAAACACTTTTGCTCATGCTCAGTCTCGCCAGTGCCCTCACCTCGTCCCAAACCTCCGCGTGCCGCACAGCCGCTGATCGGGTCCACCGTCCTCCTGGGGCTAACCATAACCCTACATCGACCCCCAAGGGTCCTCTCCCAAGGGGCTTGGCGCCGCAACGCCGGGGTTTGGGGACCCCGAACCTCAGCACCTGACTCACCCTGCCGCCCAGCCGCCACCTGGGGGCTTGGGGTGTTGCCGTTCATTCAGGTCGGGAGAACAGGCAGGGCCCTCCGAGACACGGCGACCTTCGAAGGCCCCTCGCACCAAACCACCCAGGCCCACCCTCCCACTCACCAGCGCCCTCACCTGGGTCCGCCACTCCACTCTCCACACAGCTGGCGAAGAGGGCCTGCCAGCCTCCTGGGGGCTAAACCTAACCCTAGGTTGCCCCAGAGGGGCCTCTCCCAAGGGGCCTGGCGCCACATCGCCGGGGATTGGGGACCCCCAAGCCCCAGCGCCGGATGCACCCTGTCGCCCCTCCCCACCCGGGCCGCTAGGGGCGCCGCCGTTCATTCAGGGTGGGCAAAGGGGCAGAGCCCTCCGAAACCCCGCCTATGCTTGAAGGCGCCCCGAATCAAAAAGCTTGGGCCCAGGCTCATGTTCACCAGCACCCTCAACTCGGCCCGCACCTCCGCTCCTCGCACAGCCAGCGACTCGGGCCTGCCGGCCTCCTGGGTGCTAGCCCTAACCCTAGGACGGCCCCTGAGGATCCCTTCCTAAGGGGACTGGCGCCGCAACGCCGGGGATTGGGGACCCCCAAGCCCCAGAGCCAGATGCACGCTGCCGCCACCCCCCCCACGGGCCGCAAGGGGCGCCACCATTCATTCAGGGTGGGAGAACTGTCAGGGCCCTCCGAACCCCCGCCGACCTTCGAAGGCACCCCGAACCAAAACGCTTGGGCCCAGGCTCATGTTCACCAGCACCCTCACCTCGCCCCAACTCTCTGCTCCATGCACAGGTGGTGTATCGGGCCTGCGGGGCTCCTGGGGACTAACACTAACCATAGGTCGGCCCCCGAGGGGCCCTTCCCAAGGGGTCTGGCATCGCAACGCTGGGCATGGGGACCCTGTGCCCAAGTGCCGGACTCACCCTGCTGCCCTTCAGCCACCCAAGCCGCTAGGGGACCACCGGTCAATCAGGACAGGAGAACGGGCAGGGACCTCCGAGCCCCCGCTGACCTTCGAAGGCCCCCCGCGCAAAAACGTTGGCTCCCATGCTCCTGCTCCCAGCGCCCTCACCTCGGCCTGCCCCTTCGCTGATTCAGAGCCAGTGGATAGGACCTGCCAGGCTCCTGGGGGCTAACCAAAACCCTAGGTCGGCCCCGTGGGGCAATTCCCAAGGGTCCTGGCTCTGCAACGCTGGGGATTGGTGACTCAGAGCCCCAGAGCCAGACTCACCCTGCCGCAACGCGGCCACCCGGGCCGCTAGGGGCGCCGCCGGTCATTCAGGGCGGGAGAACAGATAGGGCCCTGGAGAAACCAGCGACATTTGAAGCCAACCACGCCAAAATGCAGGGGCCCACGCTCCCGCTCGCCAGAGCCTTTACCTCGGCCCGCACACCTCTCGCCGCCCAGCAAGAGGATTGGGCCTACCGGGCCCTGGGTGCTAACTCTAACCCTAGGTTGGCCCACGAGGAGCTCCTCCCAAGGGGCCTGGCGCAGCAACACCGGGGATTGGGGACCACGAGCCTCAGCACTGGACTCACCCTGCCGCCCAGCCACCACCCGGAAGCTTGGGGTGCTGCCGTTCATTCAGGGTGGGAGAACGGGCAGGGCGCTCCGAGACACGGCGACCTTCAAAGGCCCACCGCGCCAAAACGCCCGGGACCACACTCCCGCTCGCCAGCGCCCTCACCTCGGACCACTGCTCCGCACACCGCACGGCCAGCCGATCGGGCCTGCTGGCCTCCTGGGGGCTAACCCTAACCCTTGGTCGGCCCCCGAGGGGCCCCTCCGAAGGGGCCTGGTGCTGCAACGCTGTGGATCGGGGACCCCCCGATCCCCAGCGCCGGACTCACCCTGCTGCTCCTATGCCACCCGGGCCTTGAGTGGCGCCGCCGGTCATTAAGGGAAGGAGATCAGGCAGGGCCCTCCGAACCCCCGGCTACTTTCGAAGGCCACCCACGTCAAAACGCTTGGGCCCACGCTCCCCCTCGCCAGTGCCCTCACGTCGGCCCTCCGCTCCACACACCGCACAGCCAGTGGATCTGGCCTGCTGGCCTCCTGGGGGCTAACCCTAACCCTAGGTCGGCCCCAAGTGGACCCTCCCAGTTGGCCTGGCGCCTCAACGCCAGGGATTTCGAACCCCCGAGCCCCAGTGCCGCACTCACCCTGCCGCCCCGCCACACCCGGGCCGCTAGGGGCGCCGCCGTTCATTCAAGGTGGGAGAATTGCCAGGTCCCTCCGAACCCCCGCCGACCTACCAAGGCGCCCCAAACCAAAACGCTTGGGCCCAGGCTCATGTTCACCATCACCCTCACCTCGGCCCAACTCTCTGCTCGACGCACAGGTGGTGTATCGGGCCTGCCGGCCTCCTGGGGGCTAAACCTAACTGTAGGTTGGCCCCCCGAGGGACCCTTCCGAAGTGGCCTGGCACCGCAACGCTGGGGATGGGGACCCCGAGCCCAAGGGCTGGACTCACCCTGCTGCCTTTCAGCCACCCGAGCCGCTAGGGTCCCCGCCGGTCATTCAGAGCGGGAGAACGGGCAGGTCCCTCCAAGCCCCCGCCAACCTTCGAAGGCCCCCCTCACTAAAACTCTTTTGCTCATGCTCAGTCTCGCCAGTGCCCTCACCTCGTCCCAAACCTCCGCGTGCCGCACAGCCGCTGATCGGGTCCACCGTCCTCCTGGGGCTAACCATAACCCTACATCGACCCCCAAGGGTCCCCTCCCAAGGGGCTTGGCGCCGCAACGCCGGGGTTTGGGGACCCCGAACCTCAGCACCTGACTCACCCTGCCGCCCAGCCGCCACCTGGGGGCTTGGGGTGTTGCCGTTCATTCAGGTCGGGAGAACAGGCAGGGCCCTCCGAGACACGGCGACCTTCGAAGGCCCCTCGCGCCAAACCACCCAGGCCCACCCTCCCACTCACCAGCGCCCTCACCTGGGTCCGCCACTCCACTCTCCACACAGCTGGCGAAGAGGGCCTGCCAGCCTCCTGGGGGCTAAACCTAACCCTAGGTTGCCCCAGAGGGGCCTCTCCCAAGGGGCCTGGCACCACATCGCCGGGGATTGGGGACCCCCAAGCCCCAGCGCCGGATGCACCCTGTCGCCCCTCCCCACCCGGGCCGCTAGGGGCGCCGCCGTTCATTCAGGGTGGGCGAACGGGCAGGGCCCTCCGAACGCCCGCCTATGTTCGAAGGCGCCCTGAATCAAAACGCTTGGGCCCAGGCTCATGTTCACCAGCACCCTCAACTCGGCCCAACTCTCCGCTCGACGCACAGGTGGTGTATGGGGCCTGCGGGGCTCCTGGGGGCTAACTCTCACAAGGTCGGCCCCCGAGGGGCCCTTGCCAAGGGTCCTGGCGACACAACGCTGGGGATGGGGACCCCTTGCCCAAGTGCCGGACTCACCCTGCTGCCCTTCAGCCACCCAAGCCGCTAGGGGTCCACCGGTCAATCAGGACAGAACGGGCAGGGACCTCCGAGCCCCCGCTGTCCTTCGAAGGCCCCCCACGCAAAAACGTGGGCTCCCATGCTCCTGCTCCCAGCGCCCTCGCCTTGGCCCACCCCTCCACTTGATTCAGAGCCGGTGGAAAGGGCCTGCTGGGCTCCTGGGGGCTAACCAAAACCCTAGGTCGGCCCTGTGCGGCACATCCCAAGGGGCCTGGCTCTACAACGCTTGGGCTTGGTGACTCAGAGCCCCAGAGCCGGACTCACCCTGCTGCGCTGTCACCACCCGGGCCGCTAGGGTGTTGCCGGTGATTCAGGGTGAAAGAAGGGGCAGGGCCTTCTGAGCCCCCGGTGACCTTCAAAGGCCCCCCGCGCCAAAATGCTGGTGCCTACGCTCCCATTCCCCAGCGCCCTCACCTCGGCCCGCCCCTCTGCTCGCCGCTCAGCAGGCAGATCTGGCCTGCCGGGCTCCTGGGGGCTAACCCTAACCCTAGGTTGGCCCCCGAGGGGCCCCTCCCAAGGGGCCTGTCACCGCAACACCGGGGATTGATGACCCCCAAGCCCCAGCGCTGGACTCACCCTGCCGCCCTGCCACCACCCAGGCCGCTAGGGGCGCCTCTGGCCTTTCAGGGCGGGAGAACCGGCAGGGCCCTCCAATCCCCCGGCGACCTTCCAAGGCCCCCCGTGCCAAAATGATTGGGCCCACGCTCCAGCTCTCAGGCGCCCTCACCTCGGCCTGGCCCTCTGCTACTGCTCAGCTGGTGGATCATGTCTACCGGACTGCTGGGTGCTAAGAGTAACCCTAGGACGGCCCCAGAGGGGCCCCTCCCAAGGGGCCTTGCGCTGCAACGCATGGCATTGGGGACCCCCAAACTGCAGTGCCAGACTCACACTGCCACCCCGCCACCACCCGGGCCACTAGGGGCGCCGCCGGTCATTCAGGGCGGGAGAACGGGCAGGGCCTTCTGAGCCCCTGGCGACATTCTAAGGCCCACCTTGCCAAAAGGCTTGGGCCCACACTCCCGCTCGCCAGCGCCCTCCCCTGGCCTGCCCTTCTGCTCGCCGCACAGCCGGGTGATTGGGCCTGCTGGCCTCCTTTGGCCTATCCCTAACCCTAGGTCGGTCCCCGAGGGACCCCTCCCAAGGGGCCTGGCGCTGCCATGCCGGGGATTCGGGACCCCCGAGCTCCAGCTCCGGACTCACGCTGCCGCCCCGCTTCAACTTGGGCTGCTAGGGGCGCTGCCGGTCATTCAGGGCGTGAGAACGGGCAGGGCCCTCCGACCCCCCTGGGACTGTCGAAGGCCACCCGCGCCAAAACACTTGGGCCCACCCTCCCAATCGCCAGCACCCTCACCTCGGCCCGCACCTCCGCTCGCCTCACAGACGGCGGATCGTGCCTTTCGGCCTCCTGGGGGCTAACCCTAAACCGAGGTCTGCCCCTGAAGGGCCCCTCCCAAGGTGTCTATCTCCGCCACGACGGGATTGGGGACCCCTTCGCCCCTTCGCCAGACTCACCCTGCCGCCCCGCCGCCACCCGGGCCGCTAGGGGCACAACCGGTCATTCATGGCGGGAGAATGGGCAGGGCCCTCTGAGCACCAGGCGACATTTGAAGGCCCACGGCGTCAAAACGCTTGACCCATGCTCCTGCTCGCCAGCGCCCTCACCTCAGACCGCCCCTCCGCTCTCCGCACAGGCGGGGGATCGGGCCTACCAGCCTCGTGGGAGCTAATCCTAACCCTAGGTCGGAAACAGTGGGGCCCCTCCCAAGGGTCCTGGCACCGCAACGCTGGGGATTGGGGATCCCCGAGCCGCAGCGTGGGATTCACCCTGCCTCCCCACCGCCAACGGAGCCGCTAGGGGCGTCGCTGGTTATTCAGGGCAGGAGAACGGGCACGGCCCTCCAACCCACGGCAACATTTGAAGGCCCAGGACGCCAAAACTCTGGGGACCATGCTCCCGCTTGCCATTGGCCTAAACAGGGCCTGCATATCCACTCCTTGCACTGCTGGCGGATCGGGCCTGCCGGCCTCCTGGGAGCTAATCCTAACCCTAGGAAGGCCCCTGAGGGTCCTTTCCTAAGGGGCCTGGCGCCGCAACGCCAGGGATTGGGAACCCCCAAGCCCCAGCGCTGGATGCACCCTACCGCCCCGCCCCACACGTGCCGCTAGGGGCGCCGCCATTCATTCAGGTTGGGAGAACGGGCAGGGCCCTTCGAACGCCCACCCACCTTCGAAGGCGCCCTGAACCGAAATGCTTGGGCCCAGGCTCATGTTCACCAGCACCCTCACCTCGCCCAACTCTCCGCTCGACGCAGAGGCGGTGTATCGGGCCTGCTGGCCTCCTGAGGGCTAACCCTAATTGTAGGTCGGCCACGGAGGGGCTCTTCCCAAGTGGCCTGGCGCCACAACACCGGGAATGGGGACCCCAACCCAAGTGCCGGTCTCAACCTGCTGCCCTTCAGGCCCCGGAGCCTCTAGGGGCCCCACCGGTCATTCAGAGCGGGAGAACGGGCAGGTCCTTCCGAGCCCCCACCGACCTTCGAAGACCCCCCACACTAAAACACTTGGGCTCATGCTCAGTCTCGCCAGCGCCCTCACCTCGGCCCAACCCTCCGCGTGCTGCACAGCTGCTGATCGGGTCCACTGGCTTCCTGGGGGCTAACTGTAACCCTAGATCGACCCACGAGGGCCCCTCCCAAGGGTCCTGGCAGCGCAACACTGGGGATTGTGGACCCCTGAGCCCCAGCGCCGGACTCACCCTGCCGCCCTGCCGCCACCCAGGCCGCTAGGGGCGCCGAAGGTCATTCATGGCGGGAGAATGGGTAGGGCCCTCCGAGCCCCCACCTACTTTCGAAGGCGCCCCGAATCAAAACACTTGGGCCCAGGCTCATATTCACCAGCACCCTCAACTCGGCCCAAACCTCCGCTCCTTGCACAGCCGGCAACTCAGGCTTGCCGGCCTCCTGGGCACTAACTAGAACCCTAGGACGGCCCCTGAGGGTCCCTTCCTAAGGGGCCTGGCGCCGCAATGCCGGGGATTGGGTACCCCCAAGCCCCAGGGCCGGATGCACGCTGCCGCCCCGCCCCACACGGGCCGCTAGTGGCGCCGCCATTCATTCGGGGTGGGAGAAGTGGCAGGGCCCTCCGCACTCCCGCCGACCTTCGAAGGCACCCAGAACCAAAACGCTTGGGCCCAGGCTCATGTTAACCAGCACCCTCACCTCGGCCCAACTCTCCGCTCGACGCACAGGTGGTGTATGGGGCCTGCAGGCCTCCTGGGGGCTAACCCTGACAAGGTCGGCCCCCGAGGGGCCCTTCCCAAGGGTCCTGGCGATGCAACGCTGGGGATGGGGACCCCTTGCCCAAGTGCCAGACACACCCTGCTGCCCTTCAGCCACCCAAGCCGCTAGGGGACCACCGGTCAATCAGGACAGAACGGGCAGGGACCTCCGAGCCCCCGCTGACCTTCGAAGGCCCCCCACGCAAAAACATGGGCTCCCATGCTCCTGCTCCCAGCGCCCTCACCTTGGCCCACCCCTACACTTGATTCAGAGCCGGTGGATAGGGCCTGCTGGGCTCCTGGGGGCTAACCAAAACCCTAGGTCGGCCCCGTGGGGCACATCCCAAGGGGCCTGGCTCTACAACGCTTGGGATTGGTGACTCAGAGCCCCAGAGCCGGACTCACCCTGCTGCACTGTCACCACCCGGGCCGCTAGGGTGTTGCCGGTGATTCAGGGTGGAAGAAGGGGCAGGGCCTTCTGAGCCCCCGGTGACCTTCAAAGGCCCCCTATGCCAAAATGCTGGTGCCCATGCTCCCGCTCCCCAGCGCCCTCACCTCGGCCCGCCCCTCTGCTCGCTGCACAGCGGGCAGATCGGGCCTGCCGGCCTCCTGGGGTTTAACCCTAACCCTAGGTCGGGCCCGAGGGGCCCCTCCCAAGGGGCCTGGCACTGCAACGTCGGGTATAGGGAAGCCCGAGCCTCAGCACCGGACTCACCCTGCCGCCCCGCCATCACCCGGGCCGCTATGGGCGCCGCCGGTCATTCAGGCGAGAGAATGGGCAGGGCCCTCCGAGCCCCCAGTGACCTTCGAAGGCCCCCTGCTCCAAAACACTTGGCCCCACGCTCCCGCTCGCCAGCGCACTCACCTCGGCCCGCCCCTCTGCTCGCCGCTTAGCAGGCAGATCTGGCCTGCCGGGCTCCTGGGGGCTAACCCTAACCCTAGGTTGGCCCCCGAGGGGCCCCTCCCAAGGGGCCTGTCACCGCAACACCGGGGATTGATGACCCCCAAGCCCCAGCGCTGGACTCACCCTGCCGCCCTGCCACCACCCAGGCCGCTAGGGGCGCCTCTGGCCTTTCAGGGCGGGAGAACCGGCAGGGCCCTCCAATCCCCCGGTGACCTTCCAAGGCCCCCTGTGCCAAAATGATTGGGCCCACGCTCCAGCTCTCAGGCGCCCTCACCTCGGCCTGGCCCTCTGCTACCGCACAGCTGGTGGATCATGTCTACCGGACTGCTGGGTGCTAACAGTAACCCTTGGACGGCCCCAGAGAAGCCCCTCCCAAGGGGCCTTGCGCTGCAACACATGGCATTGGGGACCCCCAAATCGCAGTGCGAGACACATTGCCAACCCGCCACCACCCGGGGGCCGCTAGGGGCGCCGCCGGTCATTCAGGGCGGGAAACGGGCAGGGCCCTCCAAGCCTCTAGCGATGTTCAAAGGCCCCCTGCACAAAAACGCTGGATACCATATTCCTGTTCCCCAGCGCCCTCACCTCGTCCCACTGCTCCGCTCCCCGCACAGCCGGCGCATTGGTCCTGCTGGCCTACTGTGGTCTAACTCTAACGCTAAACCCTAACCCCTAATCTTAAACCCTAAACCTTAATGCCTAACCCTAACCCTAACCCCTAACCCTTACCCTAACACTAACCCTACCCTAAACCTAACAATAAACCCTAATCCTTAAACCCTAAACCCTAACATTAACACTAAACCCTAAACCCTAACCCCTAACCCTAATCCCGTAACCCTAAACACTAAACCCTAACCTTAACCACTAACCCCAAACCCCAAACCCTAACCCTAAACCCTAACCCTACTCCGACCCCTACCATACCCCTAACCCTACCCCTAAGCCTACCCCTTCAGCTAACCCTACCCCTAACCCGTGACCTAACCCTAAACCTAACCCTAACCGCACCCTAACACTAACTCTACCCGTACCCTAACCCTAACCCTAACCTGTACCCTAACCCTAACCGTAACCCTAACACGTACTCTAACCCGTACCCTAACCCATACCCTAACCCATACCTAACCCGAAACTGTACCCTAACCCATACCCTAACCCATACCCTAACCCTAAACCGTACCCAATCCCTATCCCTAACCCGTTCCATAACCCGTACTCTAACCCTAACCCGTACCCTAATCTGTACCCAAATCCGTACTCTCTCCTTGCCCTAACCCTAACACCTACCCTCACCCATACCCTAAACGTAACCCATACCCTAACCTTAACCCATACCCTAATCCGTACCCTAACACCGGGTATTGGGTACACATGAGCCCCAACACAGGACTCAGCCTGCCACCCCTCAGGAAACCATGCCCCTTGGGGCGCCGCAGACCATCCCGTGCAGGAAAATTGCTAGGGCCCCCCTGAGCCCCCATCAATCCTCGGCAGCCCCCTACACTCCAACCTTGAGGCCCACGCTAATCCCGCCCCACGCCTTCCCTTCAGCTTGCCACCGAGCTCGTCGCAGAGCCGGCAGATCAGGCCTGCCGGGTTCCTGGCGCCTAGACCTGACCCTAGGTCGGCTGGGTAGGGCCCCTCCCCTGGGGTCCAGTGCCGCAGCCCCAGGGACTGGGGACACCTGAGCCCCACTGCAGGACAAAGCCTGCCAGCCCGCAGGAAACCATGCCCCTTGGGAGGCTGTAGAGCATTCAGGGCAGGAGAACCAGGAGGCCCCCCAGAGCCCCCAGCGATCTTCGGCGTTTCCTAAACCCAACCTTGAAGTCCATGCTCACCCCACACCACACCCTCACCTCAGCCCGCGGCGGAGCTCGCCACATAGTGGGCAGATCTGGCCTGCGGGGATCCTGGGCCCCAACGCTAACTCTAGTTCATCTGTGGAGGGGCCCCTCCCCAGGAGCCTGGAGCCACAGCTGCAGGGATTCGGGACACCTGAGCCCCACAGCAGGACTCAGTCTGCCACCCCGCAGGAAACCGTGCACCTTGGGAGGCCATAGAGCATTCAGGGCGGGAGAACCAGGAGGGCCCTCCTGAGCCACCAGCGAACTTCGGTGGCCTCCCGCACCCCAATCCTGAGGCCCACGCTCACCCTCCCCACACCCTCACCTCAGCCCGTGTAGCTAGCCATACAGCCAGCAGATCGGGCCTCCGGGGCTCCTGGGCTTAACCCTAGCCCTAGGTCGGCTGTGGGTGTGGGGGCCTCCCCAGGAGCCTTACACCGCAGCCCTGGGGAATTGGGATACCTGTGCCCCACCACAGGACTCAGCTTGTCACCTGACAGGAAACCGTGCCCCTTGGGGCTCTACGGAGCCTAAAGGCACGAGAACTTGGGGAGGCCCCCGGAGCCCATCCCTATCCTTTGGCAGCCCCCCGTGCCCCAACCCTGAGGCCCATGATCACCCTCCCCCATGGCCTCCTCTCAGCCCTCCACAAAGCTCACCGCACAGCCTGCAGATTGTCCCTGCCAGGCTCCTGGACCCTAACCCTTACCCTAGGTTCGCCACAGAGGGGCCCCTCCCCAGGGTCCTGGCACCCCACTCCGGGGGATTGGGGACACCCAAGCCCCACCGTAGGACTCAGCCTGCAACCCACAGTAAACCGTACCATTTTGGGGCACAACAGAGCATTCAGGGCAAGAGAATTGGGGCACCCCCTGAGAGCCCCTTCTGGTGAACCCTGACCTTTGTGGGCCCTTCTGGATGAAACCCCAAGGCTCACACTCACCCGCCCTTGTGCCCTCATCTCACTCGGCCTGGGAGTTCTCTGAGCACTGGGCAGTTCGGACCTGCTGTCTCTTGAGGCCTAACCTAACACTGAGTCTTCTGCTGAGGTGCCCTCCCTGTTTGCCTGCCTCCAAGGCACCAGGCATTGGGCTCACCTCTGCACGACTAGAGGACTCAGCCTGCCCCACAGCAGGAAACTGTCCATTTGGGGCTGCAGCAAGGATTCATAGGAAAATCGGAGGTCCCCCCTCAGCCCATCCCAGGCAACCCCCACTTTCAGAGATCTCCCCGGATCCAATTAGTAGCTTCACACTGACCTTTAAACTTGCTCTCCACGGAGATCTTTTGAAATTCTCCACACTTCCAACCGATGGCATCATCCAGCTTCAGTGCCTTACCCAGCTTTAGGTCTTGAGATGGATTAAAATTGGAAGTCATTTCACTGATGACGACGTACTGGTGACCAAAAGATACATGCATAAATGCTTCATATCTCTTGGCTTCAGGGAAATGCAAATCTAAACCCCTATAAATGCCATATCACACGAGGCCGAATATCTAAAAATAAGAAGACATGAAACTATACATGTTGAAGAGGATGTGGAGAAACGGGAACCCTCTTACACCCCTATACGAATGCAGTCCGGTACAGCCACTCTTGATAATGGTACGGAGTTTCCTCAAGAAGTTATAAATAAAGTTACCCTATGTCCCAGCAATTGCACTACTGGGTATTTACCCCAAAGAGACAGAGGTAGTGAAGACGGGACACATGCACCACAGCGTTCATAGCAGCAATATCCATAATAGAGAAGCTGTGGAAGGAGTGCAGATGACCATGGATAGATGAATGGATAAAGAAGATGTGGATCATATCTATAATGGAATATTACTCAGCCATCAAATAGGATGAATACTTACCATCACACCAACCTGGGTGGAGCTGGAGGGTATTATGCTGAGTGGAATAAGTCAATGAAAGAAACACAATGATCATAAGCTTTCACTCCTATGTGGAATACCAGAAACAAGGAAGAAGACCATAGGGGAAGGAAGGGAAAATAGAATGGGAAGTCATCAGAGAGGGAGAAAACCCATGATGGACTCTTAACAATCGCAAGAAACTGATGATTGTTGGAGCAGAAGTTGGGGGGGGATAACTGGGTGAGTAGCATTAAGGAGGTCACACGATACAATGAGCCCTGGGTGTTACACACGACTGAAATTTTATTGAAGACTACATCTGAAACGAATGATGTACTGTAAGTTGGCTAATTGAATTTAAATTAAAGAACAAAAGACTTCGAATAAACAATCCTACACATTTGTATGGAACCACTAAAGATTCCAAACAGCCAGTGCAATGTGGAAAAGAAAAACAAAGCTGGAGGACTCACAATTTCAGATTTCAGGTTATACTACAAAGCTGCAGTCATCCTAACAAGAGAGTACGGCACAAAAATAGACACAGAGACCAAAGGAACAGGATACAAGTTCAGACAGAAACCCACAATTATGTGGTCCATGAATCTTCCACAAAGCAAGCAACGATATCAAAAGGGAAAAGGACAGTCTCTACAACAAATGGTGTTGGGAAAACTACACAGCTAAGCACAAAAGAATGAAATTAGACTGCTTTCTGACACAATAAAGACAAACACAAAACAGTTTCAAGACCTCAATATGAGACCTGAATTATAAAAATCCTACAGGAGGGAAGACAGTAACTTCTTGACATGGACCATACCAACGTTTTTCTAGACTGTGTCCTGAGGCAAAGGAAATGAAAGCAAAAATAAACTATTGGGAATACAGCAAAATAAAAAGTTTCCACACGGCAGAAGAACAATGAAAACGTAAAAATAATAAGACAACCTACTCAAAGGGAGAAGATATTTGCAAAGATCATATGCAATAAAGGGATAGTGTCCAAAACATATACAACAGATACTACTTGACCCCAAAAAAACAAATAATCCAGTTAAAAAATAGGCAGAAGACATGGACAGACATTTCTCCAAAGAAGAAATACAAATGGCCAACAGTCCCGTGAAAAGATGTTCACCATCACCCATCATCAGGAAAATGTAAATCCAAAGGACAATGAGGTAATACCTCAAACCTGTCAGAATGGCTAACATCAAAAGCACAACAAAGAGCAGGTGTTGGGAGGATGTGGATAAAGGGGAATCCTCGTGAACTGTGGGTGGGAATGCAAACTGTGGTGGCCACCGTGGAAAACAGTATGAAGGTTCCTCAAAAAATTAAATATAGAACTATCCTACGATCCAACAAACACACTACTCGTATTTACCCAAAGAATAGGAAAACAGTAACGTAAAAGGATACGTGCACCCCTATGTTCCTTGCACCATTATTTACAATATCACAATATGGAAGCAAGCCAAGTGTCTGTAGAAAAATTGACAAATGAGAGGATAGATGTGTGTATTCAAACACACACACACACACACACACACACACACACACACACACAATGGAGTATTACTCGGCTTGAAAAAGAATGAAACCTTGCCATTTGAAGCCACATGGATGGAGCTAGAGAGTATTATCCTAACTAAAATCAGTCAGTCAGAGAAAGACAAATCCCATACGATGTCACTAATGGGGAATTTAAGAAACAAACAAAAATAAATAACTAAAAGAGAAAAAGGAGACACACCAAAATACAAACTCTTCACAATAGAGAACAAACGGATGGTTACCAGAGAGGAGGTGGATAGAGGGATGAGTGAAATAGATGAAGGGGATTAAGAGGACGCTTTTCTTGATGACCACTGAGTAATATATAGAATTACTGAATCACTCTATTGTACACCTGAAACGAATGTAACACTGTATGTTAGCTCTACTGGAATTAAATAAATTTTAAAAAAATATTTTTCTTTCAGGAACCTCTTTGAAAAAGCTTTTCCTGTGCAATGTGCATAAGCCCTACTTGGGAGGATTCACTCTACAATAATTATTGACTTCATGCCTCAAATTCATATTTCACTGAGTTCTTACCGTGGATTCCAGCCCACGGGAGACATGGTCCCTTTTTTTGTCCAGGCTCACCACCTATGCATTCAAGATTGGAAGTAGAGACACATGTCACTTCACAATCCAGAAAGCGATAATTGTTTCTGTTTCAGTGTGAGAGAGTCACAGACTTTGGGACAGGTTTCAGAGCAGGTTTATTATGGATCCTGGATCTCTACTTCAATGTTCATTGCCTGGATCCATTTGGCTAATAGGTTCACTGTGGATGGGCTTGCTTCCAAGCACATACATGGAAGATGCAAAGGTGGGTGGGCTTGGTGCGGAACAGCAAGAAGATCAAAAACAGACAAGGGTCTGACCCCTCCCCTGATCCAGGAACTGCTACGGGAGAGGGTACGGGTGGTAGAATCCATGCGAAACTCCAAGGACACCAGAAGAACACAGGAGGCATAGGTGAAGGGATCTGGAGATGCAGGGGTTGAAAGCTGCTCTGAGCTACCTCTGGGAGGAAGGGAGGGAAGGAATGAGAAGGAGACACTGCCTGCCCCTGGCCCATGCCAGCTGCCCACCGATCGGACATGCATCAGTCGACACAGCTGACACAGCCTGGGCTCAGGATGGGCTGGCTCGGGTCCCTCAATCCTCAGTGGGACAGCTGGCCCCAGGGCTCAGAGACATGCTGAGGGAGATGAGAGGGAAAGCTGCCCCACCCATGTCATCCCCTCCTTGAGAAGACAGCCCTTCAGAACTCCTAAAAAAAAAAACCACTAATGGAGTTGAAAGGCATGCCATGGATGAACTATGGCATAGAGATATGTAAAATAACATTCATTTTTAAGTTCAGAGCTGTCAGCTCAGGAAGTGGGGAGAGCTTCCCTGAAGAAGACTGAGGGGAGGGCAGGCCATGCTGAAAAGGGAGACATGGCTCTCCTGATTGGGGAACTTCAGCCCCCTTCCAAGGCAGGGCATAATCCTCACATCACAAGAGATCCATGGAAGTGTTCTATCTGGGCCAGATGTTTTTCTTGTGAAGGCTACCCTGGCATCGGACTGCACAGGGCACCAGGGACGAGGGCCAGATGGAGGACAGACAATACCCCGGAGGCCATGGGGCAAGAGCAGAGGCACATGACCTTGAAGTTGATGATGAAAAGCAGGAGGTGGCAGCATGGAGCTGGCCCGAAAGTACCATGGGAGCAGTGCCCTCAGCTACACTGACTGGGTGCCTTCTGTTCCTGGTGTGGCTGACTTCAGTGTGCTCCAGACTAGTCCTGACCACAAGTCTAGGAAGGGTGCACCACCCCCGGGCTCCTCTCCCCTTGCAGCTGCTAGGAATCAAGGTCACAGACCCTGGTCAGCTTTCGTGGAAACCAAGAAGTGGCTCCCCCACACGCTGCACCTCTGGTGGTGGTCCTGTGCGACCCTCGTGCCTGGCCAGACACTGATGTCTACCTGTCTCCACACAAATCCACAGACAGGAGGGTGTCCCTGAATTCCACAGCACCTGATGAGACAGATCCACAGAACCCAACACCCAGTCGGTCACTCGGGACCTCACCTATGGTCATGGAGCTCACCATACCTTATTTCTGTCACTTCCCACAGAAAGCCTGGTTCTGATCCCCCACAATACCATACATCCTGGTTGCTGACCTGGAGTCATGCCATGAACCCACATGGCATCTTTCTTTAAGTGAAGGCTATGCCTACATCTCCTAGAAAATATTTCTAATGAAGTACAAGTCCATCAGGACTAAGGTGTGAATGGTAGCACACAGCTTTCATGGTAGTAGTCAGTAATTCTAACAAGGGTTAACCCCACCCCCCGTCTCACAAGACCTCCTCCATCCCCACTGAACTCATGGTCTGCCCTCAGAAAACCCTCCAGGAAGCATACCTTTCATCTGAATGCTCTCTTCACCTTCTGCTTCAAATCTTGTCCAACCACAATGATATGAAACTAGAAATCAGTCTCAAGAAAAAAATGGGACAGTCAAAAATAGGTGGAGATTTTTTGGGCCTGGGTGGCTCAGTCGTTAAGGATGTGTTTTCAGCTCAGGTCTTGATCCCAGGATCCTAGGATCTAGCCCCATATCAGGCTCCTTGCTCAGTGGGAAGCCCGCTTCTCCCTTTCCCACCCCCCTGCTTGCGTTCACTCTCTCGCTGCCTCACTATCTGTCAGATACTTAAATAATCTTAAATAAATATGTGGAGATTTAACAACATGCTACTGAACAACCAACAGTCAAAGAAGAAATCAAAAAAATTTTAGAAGTACCTTGACACTGATGAAAAAGACATCTTACAAAACTTATGGGATGCAGCAAAAGTAGCTTTATGGGGGACATTCATAGAAATTCAAGTCTTCATCAATCCATGGGAATGCTCTCCAATAAACAACCTGATTTATGTGGTAAAGAAGTAGAAGAAAAAAACAACAACAAACAAAGCCCCAAATTAGTAGAAATAAGGAAATAACAAAAAGGAATGCATAAATAAATCCAACGGAGACGAAAAAGACAAAAAAAAAAAAAAACAATGAAGATGAGAGCGTCCTTTTTTGGAAAGATAAACAAAACTGACAAACTTAGCTAGACTCACCAAGAAAGACAGAGGACTCGAATACAATCAGGAAAATAACATAATGGATTCCTGTTTCATATCAAAATCAAAAGAACTCTTCAACCTTGGACACAACAACTTCTTGCAAGCCACATCTCTAAAGGCAAAGGAAATAAAAGCAAAAATGAACTATTGGCACTTCATCAGGATAAAAACCTTCTGCTTGGCAAAGCAAATGATCAAAAAACAAAAAGTCAAACTATGGAATTGAAGAAGTTATCTGCAAATGATATTACAGGTAAAGGGCTGGTATCCAAGATCTATAAAGAACTCCTCAAACTCAACACCCAAAAAATGGGCAGAAGACACAAAGAGATACTTCTCCAGAGAAGACATACAAATGGCCAAAAGACACATGAAAAAATGCTCCACATCACTTGCCATCAGTCAAATACAAATGAAAATGACAATGAGATACCACCTTACACCAGTTAGAATGGTTAAATTTAACAAGGCTGGGGGCACCTGGGTGGCATAGCAGTTAAGCGTCTGCCTTCGGCTCAGGGTGTGATCCTGGCATTATGGGATCGAGCCCCGTATCAGGCTCCTCCATTATGAGCCTGCTTCTTCCTCTCCCACTCCCCTTGCATGTGTTCCCTCTCTCGCTGGCTGTCTCTATCTCTGTCGAATAAATAAATAAAATCTTGAAAAGAAAATTAACAAGACAGAAATAAAAAAAAAGTCAGAGAGGATGTGAAGAAAGGGGAGCCCTCTTACACTACTCGTGAGAATTCAAACTGGTACAGCCACTTTTGAAAACAATATGGAGGTTCCTCAAGACGTTAAACACAGAGCTATATTACGACCCCCCAATTGCACTGCTCGGTATTTACCCCATAGACACAGAGTAATGAAAAGAAGGGGCACCTGTATCCCAATGTTCATAGCAGCAATATCCATATTAGCCAAACTGTGGAAGGAGCCAAGATGTCCTTCAGCAGATGAATGGACAAAGAAGATGTGGTTCATCTATACAATGGAATATTACTCAGTCATCAGAAAGGATGAATGCCCACCATTTACACCAACGTGGATGGACCAGGAGGGGATTATGCTAAGTGAAATTAAGTCAAGCAGAGAAAGACAATTATCATATGGTTTCACTCCTATGTGGAATGGAAGGAATAGCATGGAGGACATTAGAAGAAGGAAGGGAAAAGTGAAGGGGGGGAATGAGAGGGGGAGATGAACCATGAGAGATTATTGACACTGGGAAACAATCTGAAGTTTGCAGAAAGGGAGGGGAAGGGGAATGGGTTATCCTGGTGATGGGTATTAAGGAGGGCACGTGTTGGGGCGCCTGGGTGGCGCAGGGGTTAAGCGTCTGTCTTCGGCTCAGGGCGTGATCCCGGCATTATGGGATCGAGCCGCACAACCGGCTCCTCCGCTGTGAGCCTGCTTCTTCCTCTCGCACTCCCCCTGCTTGTGTTCCCTCTCTCACTGGCTGTCTCTATATCTGTCTAATAAATAAATAAATACTTTTAAAATAAAGGAGGGCACGTGTCATAATGAGCACTAGGTGTTATATGCAAACAATGAATCATGGAACACTACATCAAAAACAAATGAAGTACTGTAGGGTGACTAACATCATTTAAAAAAAAAAGAGAAAGATATGAAATCCATATAGGAAAACTGTCACTATTTGCAAATGACATGAAATCCCGAAAGATTCCACACACACACACACAAAAAAAACTGTTAGAATAAACAAATTCAAGAAAGCTGCAGGATATAAAATCAATATACAGAGACCTGTTGTCTTTATTTTTTTTTCAGATTTTATTTATTTTTTTGAGAGGAATAGAAAAAGCACGAGCAGGGGGAGTGTCAGAAAGAGGGAGAAGCAGACCCTCGCTAAGCAGGGAGCCCAACACGGGGCTCAATGCCAGAACTCTGGGTTCATGATCTGAGGTGAAGACAGACGCTTCACCTATGGGGCCACCCAGATGACGCAACTTCTTGCATTTCTGTATACTGATGATACACTTTCGCAAAGAGAAATTAAAAAAGCAATGCCATTTACAATTGAATAAAAAAAAATCTAGGAATAAAAGTAACCAAAAATGAGAAAGACATAGTACACTCAACACATGGCAGAAAAGAAATGAAAAACATGTGTGTCGAGGGGGGCAGGATGTATGGGTCAAAGATTTGGAAGGCAACACAAACAAATGGAAGCTTACGCCATGCTCCTTAACTGGAAGAGTTAATTATGTGAACATGTCCATCGTACCCAAAGCAATCGACAGATGTGATGAAATCCCTATCTGAATTCCAGCGGCATTATTCGAGCAAATAGAAAACAGTCCACAAACTTGTATGGAATCACAAAAGACCCCAAATACCCAAAGCAACCTGGAGAAAGAAAGGTGCAGTCAACACACTCCTGGATTTCAAGCTAGATTACAAAGCTGTTGTCATCAAAACAGGATGGTACTGGCATAAATACAGACACC
The DNA here is from genome assembly GCF_023065955.2 of Ursus arctos. Classification (NCBI taxonomy): domain Eukaryota; kingdom Metazoa; phylum Chordata; class Mammalia; order Carnivora; family Ursidae; genus Ursus; species Ursus arctos. The sequence continues at coordinate 1,166,832 of NW_026622986.1, forward strand.
AGGTCAGTGGAACAGACCAGAAAGCTCAGAAACTTACCCACACATAGATGATCCTAACTTATGACACAGCAGCAGAAGATATTCCATGAGGGAAGGACTGTCTCTTGAGCGGTAAAAGGCAAACTGGACACTAAATGCAGAAGAATATAACTGGGTCACTTTCTTACACCACACACAAAATTTTTAATGGATGAACGATTTGAACATAAGACCTGAATGCATAAACCTCCAAGAAGACACAGGTACTAAGTATCTCAACGTTGGTTTTGGCAAAGAGTCTTCAGATCGGACACCAAATGCAAAGGCAACAAAAGCAAAAATAAACAAGTGGAACAACTTCAAACTGAAATCTTCCACACGGCAAAGAAACCAGCAAAAACATAAAAGGCCACAGACCCAATAAGAAAAAAAAATATCTGTGAATCATATGTGTGAGAAGAGGCTAATATCCAAAATACACACAACACTCATACAAATCAAAACAACAACAACAACAAAAAACTGTATAAAAAATGTGGGGAATATGGGAATAGATACTTTCTACAGATGGCACACAGGTGCCAAAACACAGAGATAGTTGTTTGACATCACTCATCATCGTCAGGGAAACATCAGTCAAACCCACAATCGGCTATCCCCTCACAACTGTTGGAACAGCAATTTTCCTAGAGACAGACACCACGTGGGGTCAAGGGTGAGCAGACGAGGAGACACTGTGCACTGTTGGTGGGAATGGAAATTGGTGGAGCCACTGTGAACAAACAGGATGGAGGTTCCTGAAAAAATAAATGCAACTACCACATGACCCAGTAATGGCTCTACTGAGTATTGATTCGGAGAACACAAATATACTGCCTCAAAAAGACTGATGCACTCCCATGTTCACTGCAGCATTATTCACAAGAACCAGACATGGAAACACAGACCTTGGGGGCCTTATGCCAAGTAACTCAGACACAGAAAGACCAATACCAGATGCTCTCATGTACATTCTACATGGAATAAACAAATACTGAATGCATAGATACTGAGAGCAGATTGGTAGGTGCCAGATTCAGGGATGGGGTGGTAGAAACGGGTGAAGGTGATCAAAGTCTCACTGTTTGAGTGAGAAAATCCGACAGTCATGAAATGTTCTGTCCAGCATGGAGACTAAAACTAACCCCGTAGCATGGGGTATAGGTTTCCCTGCTCTTTGAAAGTACAGGGCTTCTGAGAAACCTTGCACAGCAGAAATGGTGTCAAGAAGTAATGGCCGTTAATTTACATGAAACAATTAGATAGTGTCCTCAACTCCAAAATTCCTTCTCTTTGGCTTTTCTTAGGCCTCAGGACACAAGTTTCTAACGGAGGCCCAGCATAAATGAAGATAAAGCACAGCAGAGGCTCACAGACACCATTCAAAGTGCTGGTGGCTGGATGCGGAGAGCGGTTCCTAGAGGAAGGTGCTGGTTGGGGTGCACGCCGCCTCTGTCGTGCTTCTCCCCAAAACAGATTCTGAATGCAATTCTCACTGTTCACCTTTTTTCATAAGAGGGAAATCCTCTTCAGGTCTTTCCCTCTTACTGAAGCTGGGTAATAACGTAGTTCTTTCAAGAAAGCCCAGTGTCTTACTGTGAACGTTTAAATAGTGGGGGATACTTGTACTTGAGCATTGCTGAGGGAGGAGATGTGAAAGGTTCTCCCAGACATAAACCTCAGCAGATCCACCAGGAAAGGCACCCATCTCAGCAAGCGGAACACGGACTACTTCCTACCCCCAAAACCCTCTCCTTCCCCTCGATCAGGACAACCCACAACAGCTGGGAGTTACCCCAATACCTCCGTTCTCCTGCTCCTAATAGCTAACCCATCAACAAATCCTGTGAGTTCCATCTTCAAAATGGACCCAGAATAGATCTAACCACTCCATCCAAGGCCACCTGTCTGGTCCACAGTGCCTGAGTTCCTGGAAAAGCTTCGTCATTGACCTGCCTTGCCATCTTCAACCCTCTGTCATCTGTTCTCAACACTGTAGCCAGGATGGCCCAGTGAAACAGAGTCTCATGGGGTTATAGCCATGGAATGGCTTTCTGTCACCTCTCTGAGGTCATGTCCTAAGCTGTCTCCTGTGGCCAGAGGGCCATCTTGCTACTCCTGGACATACCTGAAATTCTCCTGCCCCAGAGCCTTCTGTTCAGAATGCTCTTGATGTGTTCTCACTCACCTTCAGAGAAGTCTGAATTGGAGTGACAGGGACAGAAGATGAGGCTGTGTGTTGGGTGAGGCTGGTGGCCCAGAAGAAGGTTCTCTGCCAGCTCTCCGCCTGTGCCTCACTTGTCCACAGCTAGGAACTTGCACACAGCCCTCATTTGTCACAACTCTCACCCAGGAGACCCACAGCCACCCCTGGAGCCCACCCTGCGCACACGCTGCTGCAGAATGCTTTCAGCTCTCATCTGGGACCCCTGTCAGCTTTACCCAGACCTGGAACTCCCCCATCTCCTGCAAAGCTCCCGGATTCCCCCTCTGCTTCCAAAATCACACTGGCGCAAGGCTTTCATGAGAAAGCTATAATGCTAACTAATGAAAGGTTCACACCTACTTTCCCCTTCTGTTGCCTTTTTCTCCACCTTCCTTCCTAACTGTGCAAACTTTAACATATCAGTGGAACATGAACATGCTCTGAGATCTGAATCTTTCATTGCAGCTTTCTGAGGACTCCTTATGTGATAAGAAACTAGTGTATCCTACAGCAGGGTGTTTTACAACTCTCATCTATAGAATAGTACAGCCCAATTCACTACAATTTTACCTCACTCTTCATGAAGTAGAACACTTTTTCCTTTCTTCTTTTACTTAAATTTCAGTTAGTTCACATACCATGAAATATTCACTTCAGGGGTAGGATTTAGTGATTCCTCACCTGCATACAGAACTCGGTGCTCATCACAAGTGCCCTCCTTAATACCTCTCACCCATTTAACTCTTCCCCCCATGCCCCTGTTCTGCAGCAACACTCAGTTTGTTTTCCAAGGTTGAGTCTATTTCCTTGTTTGCCTCTCTCATCACTCCTCAACTCTGTTCATATATTTTCCTTCTGAAATTCCACAAGCGTGAGAGCGTAGGATACTTGTCTTTCCTCAATGATTTTGCTTAGCTTAATACACTCTAGGTCCATCCACATCCTTGCAAATGGTAAGATTTCATTCTTTTTGAAGCTGGGTCATATTCCATTATATATATGTATCCCACATCTGCTTTATCCATTCATCAGTGCATGGACGTTGGGATTGTCTCCATAGTTTGGCTACTGTGGACATTGCTGCCATAAACATCATGGTGCATGTACCCCTTTGGATCCGCATTTTAATATCCTTTGGGTAAATACCTAGGAGAGCAATTGCTGGATCATGGGGTTGTTCAGTGTTTAACTTTTTGAGGAACCCCCACACTGTTTCCCAGACTGGCTCACCACTTTGCATTGCCACCAACAGGATCGGAGGGTTCCCCTTTATGCAGAACATTATCTGCTGGCAATATCATAAGAGGAAAGAAAACCTGCGGGAGATGCACCCAGGGTCAGGCAAGCAGTTGCAGACTTCACCCCAAGGCTCCTGACGCCAAGCCCCTTGAAGCCACCAGCATGCCACTATCCAAAAGAATTCCCAGACTCTCCTTCTGACTCCACCACCAAAGAAACTACAGAGAGAATATGGCACCTCAAAATATCGAGATAATACGTTTAGTAAAACTAGAAAGTCAAACTCAACTTTTAAACAGGAACAGGCCGCTTTGGATAATTTTCAATTTTCCCTCCACCATAATTTTAACGCTTCTGATGAATAAACTAATCAATGATGAAACATCACCTTTGTCAAATGACATCATCCATGTCTGTATCAGATGCAAAAAAGCCACCTAACTCTAGATGCTGGCCACTCAACCATATCTTAGGCCCAATTGAATAAACACTGTTAGATGAAGGAACAAATTAGATGTTACAAACAGGCACAGAGTGAATCTCACCTCCCCTTTCTAATAAAAGAGGGTTCCTAGGAAACAGATGGTCAAAATACATTTGTAAGCAATAAATGGACAGAGAAATTGTGATCCCCTGCAAAGTTCTACCTGCAGGGAAACTAAGTAATTCTTGCACCAAACCCAGAATGCTGACAGCTACTTCAATTTTACTTTGTGGCTCAACTAGAGAAAAGAGAAAAGCCTAGGAGGTTTTGGGATAATGAGAGGTTTTACCTCCAGCCCTGACATAGTTAGGACATTTTGGCAAACATACCTGTGCTTTCTCTGAACACTGGCGTCCTGTGACAAGCTTCCTTGCTGACTCAGATGCTGACGTTCAAAACCTCGGGTGTCTTGGAGCCAGAGCAGAGAAGTGCTGTCAGCTGTGGAGAAGAAGGCACCTCTGACCTAAAGCCTGCACACCTGCTTCGGTTTCTGGGCGAAGGGGCAACACATACTTGTTGTTTAGCAGTAATTATCTTCACTCTCAATAGACCAATGACCTTGCCTTTTCTGGAAAGCAGACTTACTCTTCTAAAGAAACCCTCAATTCGTCTATTCTCAATGCAACTAGAGTGGGGTCTGGTTTATGCCCACCTCCAGGCCCCCACCTGGAGGATTTTCCTACATGATTCTAATAGCCAATTACCACTAACTCGGGGGCACACGGGGCATAATGCTGAAGTTGGGGGACGGCTCTGGGGCTTGCTACTGCCACACCTGTGTCTGGGGGACCAGGGCACACCCTGCTGAACTCGGGGTACTGCTCAAGATGAATCGCCTGCACTGTGTCAGAGAACTGAAGGTGGGGATTCTGTGAGGTCTTTACCCGCACTCTTCCAGGGGGAACAGGGGAAACCCTGAAATTCTGCAACCCATCCCACAAAAGCTCAGGTGAGTGGGCGCCCTGGAGTACACGGGTATGGGGAATAAGGTCAGTTGAGGACATGGGGCAGAAGAGACTTTAAAGGGAAAAAGAAAACTCACCTGAGTCCCCACAATGAACCCTCTCCACATGCCCTTCCAGAACCCTGCCTCCCACCTGGGGCGCACCCTACCCCCGGACCCCCACCCCAGTGCACGCTGCTCACTCACCAGCAGGGATCTCCACAGGGCCACTCTCTCTCTCTCAGTGCCCCTTCTTCTGCCCCAAGTCTGCAACCCACTGCAAATCTGGGACTGCCCACAGAGACATAGCTCCACCCCCAAGCGGTGAATGGTTGGGGAGTTTGGTGCCTGAGCCCCTTGGATGCTGGGCAACCCGCCCTCAAGCCCCTGGAACCCTGAAAGTGCAGGGGGCCCAAGAGGCACCTCCTCTACCCAACACCTGGCACAGGCATGGGTGGGGTTGTGGGCCGGGGCCCCCACACACACCTGGCCCCTTCCAGGGACCCCTCTAGCTGCAGACCACCCTCAGAGTCCTGCGCCTTCCCTTTCTGCACCGGCCCTCCCTGCTGGGGTGTGCCTGGTTCTGGGCAAGGTCAGTGGCTCTCAGACCCTCCAAGGCTTGGGCTTTAGGAAATGCAATGATTTCATGCATTTTCAGTATGTACATGTCAGTATGACTTTAATCTTATGGGAGCCAAAGAGGTTCTTTATTTTTTCTTATCTTCATGTTGGCATTTTTGGTTGTTTTCTTCTCGAAGCAGATGTACATGTGCTTGGGGCAGAAATAGGGCCCATGCTTTGAGTTTTTGCCCAATCATTTTGAGCCGGGTAAAATGTTAAAGGATAGCTTCCCTGGGAGCCCAGGATCAGGGCCCACAGATGATATAAGATAAAAATTACTTTCATCATTATAATTACTACTAAATGGAGGAATGTGAGACAAAAGCACCTTTCACAAGAGTACCAAGAAATCAAAATGATGCCCACAGAAGGCTACCTGCTCCATGGTCAGCACAGGTAACAGAAGTGTTCACAGTCTCTGGACTCCTGCCCTTCTCCTGACCAAATCTCTGAAGCACACAGACCACTTAAAATCAGAATTGTAGAACTGCTAGACACCTTAGAGATGTCTGGCACCATTCCCTTGGACTGCAGAATAAAACACAGTAGCTTGTTGTCACAAACTAATTTCATCATGAAGTGCCCCCTGGATGCACTAAGTTCTTTCTCTGCAAATGTTGACTAATGTAAGTCACAGTCATACCATTTAAACACTAGGATGGGAGGAGTTAAGATGGCGGAGGAGTAGGAGACACCGTTTCAGCCGGTCCTCCGAGTCGAGCTGGATAGGTACCAGACCAGCCTAAACAACCATGGAACCAGCCTGAGACGCAGGAAGACACATCTTGATCTCTACAAATGAACATCTCCAGAGCTGAGTATTGAGGTACGAAGCGGGGAGCCATGAAACTGTGCACAGATATCGGAAGATAAACGGAAGGGGGAGGGAGCCGCCGTGTTCGGGCGCCGGGAAGTGGTAGCCACTTGCACGGGACAGCGGGCGGGGCTCATGGGCGGCACCCGCAAAACAGCAGACTGAGCCCGTGAGCCGGGTGCGCGCGCCACCAGGCATCTCGCGGAACACCGGAATCCCGGTGCGCTCACTGGATCCAGACTGAGACCGGGAGATCCGGGAGCGCGCGCGGGGCGGCTGGCGGCTGGCGGCTGGCGGCATTAGAAACACAAAGGACAGAGATGCGCCGGCCCTGGAAGTGAGGGCTGGGACGCCGGGTGTGGGGCGCACATCCCGGACGCTGCAGGGTTGAGCAGCACCAACAGAAGCAGAGTTAAATTGGCCAGAACATTAGTAGAGAACGGGCTGCAATCCCTTTGTTCTGTGACAGAGGCTGAAATTTGGCCGCTGCTGCTCTGACTCTCAGAAGAGGCACAGCAAACCGCCAGGGAAAGCCGCCAGAGAACAAAAGCCTGGAAATACCGGCTCAGGGAGTGTCCATCCCCATCCCCCCTCGCAGGGGACGCCGAGACTCTACCCAAACAGGGCTGCCTGAGTATCGGCGCGGCAGGCCCCTCCCCCAGAACACAGAAGGCAGACTGAAAAATCAAGAAGCCCACAACCCGGGCGCCTGGGAGGTGCAGTCATTGAGCGCCTGCCTTGGGCTTAGGGCGTGATCCCGGCGTTCCGGAAAGGAGTCCCTCATCGGGCTCCTCCGCTGGGAGCCTGCTTCTTCCTCTCCCACTCCCCTGCTTCTGTTCCCTCTCTCGCTGGTTGGCTGCCACATAAATAAATAAATAAAATCTTTAAAGAAGAAGCCCACATCCCTAAGATCCCTATAAAACAAGGGGCACGGCCTGGGACCCAGTCAATAATTTGGGCTCTGGAAACCCCGCAACCTCTCTTCATCAGAATGACAAGAAGGAGAAGCCCCCCCCCCCAGCAAAGAAAAGACAGCGATTCTGTGGCCTCTGCCACAGAAATAATGGATATGGATGTAACCAAATTATCAGAAATGGAATTCAGAGTAATGATGGTCAAAATGATGAGTAGAATTGAAAAAACTATTAACGAAAAGGTTACTGAGAATATAGAATCCCTAAGGACAGAAATGAGAGCGAATCTGACAGAAATTAAAAATTCTATGAGCCAAATGCAGGCAAAACTAGAGGCTCTGACGGCCAGGGTCGCAGAAGCAGAGGAACGGGTTAGTGAATTGGAGGATGGGTTAATAGAGGAAAAAATGAAAATAGAAGGTGGTCTTAAAAAAATCCACGCCCACGAATGTAGGTTACGGGAGATTACTGACTCGATGAAACAATCCAATGTTAGAATCATCGGCATCCCCGAGGGGGTGGAGAAAAACAGAGGTCTAGAAGAGATATTTGAACAAATTGTAGCTGAAAACTTCCCTAATCTAGCAAGGGAAACAAACATTCGTGTCCAAGAGGCAGAGAGGACCCCTCCCAAGCTCAACCATGACAAACCTACGCCACGTCACGTCATAGTGCAATTCACAAATATTAGATGCAAGGATACAGTATTGAAAGCGGCCAGAGCAAAGAAATTTCTCACGTACCAAGGCAAAAGCATCAGAATTACGTCAGACCTGTCTACACAGACCTGGAATGAGAGAAAGGGTTGGGGGAGCATATTTAAAGCTCTTTCAGAGAAAAACATGCAGCCAAGGATCCTTTATCCAGCAAGGCTGTCATTCAGAATTGATGGAGAAATAAAGACATTTCAGAATCGCCAGTCACTAACCAATTTTGTAACCACGAAACCAGCCCTACAGGAGATATTACGGGGGGTTCTATAAAAGTAAAAAGGCCCCAAGAGTGATACAGAACAGAAAGTCACAGCCAATACAAACAAAGACTTTACTGGCAACATGGCAACATTAAAATCATATCTCTCAGTAATCAGTCTTAATGTAAATGGTTTGAACCATCCCATAATACGCCACAGGGTTGCAGATTGGATAAAAAGAAATGACCCATCCATTTGCTGTCTACAAGAGACTCATTTCAAACCCAAAGATGCATTCAGACTGAGAGTAAGGGGATGGAGTACCATCTTTCACGCAAATGGACCTCAAAAGAAAGCTGGGGTAGCAATTCTCATATCAGATAAATTGGATTTTAAACTACAGACTATAGTTAGAGATGCAGAAGGGCACTATATTATTCTTAAGGGAAGTATTCAACAAGTGGATATGACAATTATAAATATATATGCCCCCAACAGGGGAGCAGCAAGATACACAAGCCAACTCTTTTTGTTTTTTTAAGATTTTATTTATTTATTTGACAGAGATAGAGACAGCCAGCTAGAGAGGGAACACAAGCAGGGGGAGTGGGAGAGGAAGAAGCAGGCTCATAGCAGAGGAGCCTGATGTGGGGCTCGGTCCCATAACGCCGGAATCACGCCCTGAGCCGAAGGCAGACGCTTAACCGCTGTGCCACCCAGGCGCCCCAACACAAGCCAACTCTTAACCAGAATAAAGAGACATATAAATAAAAATACATTAATAGTAGGGGACCTCAACACTCCACTATCAGAAATAAACAGAACACCCTGGCAAAAACTAAGCAAAGAATCAAAGGCTTTGAATGCCATACTCGACGAGTTGGACCTCATAGATATATATAGAACACTACACCCCAGAACCAAAGAATACTCATTCTATTCTAATGCCCATGGAACATTCCCAAGAATAGACCATGTTCTGGGTCACAAAACAGGTCTCAACCGATACCAAAAGATTGAAATTATCCCCTGCATATTCTCAGACCACAACGCTCTGAAATTGGAACTCAACCACAAGGAAAAATTTGGAAGAAACTCAAACACTTGGAGACTAAGAACCATCCTGCTCAGGAATGACTCGATAAACCAGGAAATCAAAAATCAAATTAAACAATTTATGGAGACCAATGAGAATGAAAATACAACAGTCCAAAACCTATGGGATACTGCAAAGGCAGTCCTAAGGGGGAAATACATAGCCATCCAAGCCTCACTCAAAAGAATAGAAAAATCTAAAATGCAGTTTTTATATTCTCACCTCAAGAAGCTGGAACAGCAACAGAGGGACAGTCCTAATCCACGCACGAGGAAGCAGTTGACCAAAATTAGAGCTGAAATCAATCAAGCAGAAACTAGAAGTACAGTAGAGCAGATCAACAGGACTAGAAGCTGGTTCTTGGAGAGAATCAATAAAATTGACAGACCACTGGCAAGACTTATCCAAAAGAAAAGAGAAAGGACCCAGATTATTAAAATTATGAATGAAAAAGGAGAGGTCACGAGGAGCACCATTGAAATTGGAAGGATTATTAGAAATTTTTATCAACAGCTATATGCCAATAAACTAAGCAATCTGGAAGAGATGGAATCCTTCCTGGAAACCTATAAACTACCAAGATTGAAACCGGAAGAAATTGATTCCTTAAACAGGCCAATTAATTATGAAGAAATTGAGTCAGTGATAAACAACCTTCCAAATAACAAAACTCCAGGCCCGGACGGTTTTCCTGGGGAATTCTACCAAACATTCAAAGAAGAAATAATACCTATTCTCCTAAAGCTATTTCAAAAAATAGAAACAGAAGGAAAGCTACCAAACTCATTCTATGAGGCCAATATTACCTTGATCCCCAAACCAGGCAAAGACCCCCTCAAAAAGGAGAATTACAGACCAATTTCCCTAATGAATATGGACGCCAAAATCCTCAACAAGATACTTGCTAATAGAATCCAACAGTACATTAAAAGGATTATCCATCACGATCAAGTGGGATTCATACCTGGGATGCAAGCGTGGTTCAATATTCGCAAATCAATCAGCGTGATACATCATATCAACAAGAAAAGACTCAGGAACCATATGATCCTCTCAATCGATGCCGAAAAAGCATTTGACAAAATACAGCATCCTTTCCTGATTAAAACCCTTCAGAGTGTAGGAATAGAAGGTACATTTCTCAATCTCATAAAAGCCATCTATGAAAAGCCTACTGCAAATATTATTCTCAATGGGGAAAAGCTGGAAGCCGTTCCCTTAAGATCAGGAACTCGACAAGGATGCCCACTCTTGCCACTATTATTCAACATAGTACTAGAAGTCCTTGCAACAGCAATCAGACGACAAAAAGGGATCAAAGGTATTCAAATTGGCAAAGAAGAAGTCAAAATGTCTCTCTTTGCAGATGACATGATACTCTATATGGAAAACCCAAAAGAAGCCACTCCCAAACTATTAGAAGTTATAGAGCAATTCAGTAACGTGGCAGGATACAAAATAAATGCTCAGAAATCAGTTGCATTTCTATACACGAATAACGAGACCGAAGAAAGAGAAATTAGGGAATCCATCCCATTTACAATAGCACCAAAAACCATACGTTACCTTGGAATTAACTTAGCCAGAGACGTAAAGGACCTATATTCTAGAAACTATAAATCACTCTTAAAAGACATTGAGGAAGACATAAAAAGATGGAAAGATATTCCATGCTCATGGATCGGAAGAATTAACATAGTTAAAATGTCCATGCTACCCAGAGCAATCTACACTTTCAATGCTATCCCGATCAAAATACCAAGGACATTTTTCAAAGAACTGGAACAAACAGTCCTTAAATTTGTATGGAAACAGAAAAGGCCCCGAATCTCCAAGGAACAGTTGAAAAGGAAAAACAAAGCTGGGGGCATCACAATGCTGGATTTCGAGCTGTACTACAAAGCTGTGATCACAAAGACAGCATGGTGCTGGCACAAAAACAGACACATAGACCAAAGCAACAGAATAGAGAGCCCAGAAATGGACCCTCAGCTCTTTGGGCAACTAATATTTGATAAAGCAGGAAAAAACATCAGGTGGGAAAAAGACAGTCTCTTCAATAAATGGTGCTGGGAAAATTGGACAGCTACATGCAAGAGAATGAAACTTGACCACTATCTCACACCATACACAAAAATAAACTCCAAATGGATGAAAGACCTCGATGTGAGACAGGAATCCATCAAAATTCTAGAGGAGAACATAGGCAACAACCTCTACGACATCGGCCAAAGCAACCTTTTTCATGACACATCCCCAAAGGCAAGAGAAACAAAAGATAAAATGAATTTATGGGACTTCATCAAGATTAAAAGTTTCTGCACATCCAAGGAAACAGTCAGAAAAACTAAGAGGCAGCCCATGGAATGGGAGAATATATTTGCAAATGACACTACAGATAAAGGACTGGTATCCAAGATCTACAAAGAACTTCTCAAACTCAATACACGAGAAACAAATAAACAAATCAAAAAATGGGCAGAAGATATGAACAGACACTTTTCCAATGAAGACATACAAATGGCTGACAGACACATGAAAAAATGTTCAAAATCATTAGCCATCAAGGAAATTCAAATCAAAACCACACTGAGATACCACCTTACGCCAGTTAGAATGGCAAAAATAGACAAGGCAAGAAACAACAATTGTTGGAGAGGATGTGGAGAAAGGGGATCCCTCCTACATTGTTGGTGGGAATGCAAGTTGGTACAGCCACTCTGGAAAACAGTGTGGAGGTCCCTTAAAAAGTTAAAAATTGAGCTACCCTATGATCCAGCCATTGCACTACTGGGTATTTACCCCAAAGATACAGACGTAGTGAAGAGAAGGGCCATATGCACCCCAATGTTCATAGCAGCAATGTCCACAATAGCTAAATTGTGGAAGGAGCCGAGATGCCCTTCAACAGATGACTGGATTAAGAAGTTGTGGTCCATATATACAATGGAATATTACTCAGCTATCAGAAAGAACGAGTTCTCAACATTTGCTACAACATGGACAGCACTGGAGGAGATAATGCTAAGTGAAAAAAGTCAAGCAGAGAAAGACAACTATCATATGATTTCTCTCATCTATGGAACATAAGAACTAGGATGATCGGTAGGGGAAGAAAGGGATAAAGAAAGGGGGGTAATCAGAAGGGGGAATGAAACATGAGAGACTATGGACTATGAGAAACAAACTGAGGACTTCAGAGGGGAGGGGGGTGGGGGAATGGGATAGACCGGTGATGGGTAGTAAGGAGGGCACGTATTGCATGGTGCACTGGGTGTTATACACAACTAATGAATCATCGAGCCTTACATCGGAAACCGGGGATGTACTGTATGGTGACTAACATAATATAATAAAAAAATCATTTAAAAATAAACAAATAAATAAATAAAATAAAAAAAATAAACACTAGGATGGCTGGGAAGTCATCGTAGGTAAGGCAATATTTTAGCCATGTTTGTAAGCATTGGCTCACTTTGTAGAAGAGGCTGAGCTGAGTGTTTTTAAATACTATTTCAGGTACATGAGAGGAGTTAAGATGGCGGAGGAGTAGGGGACCCCTTTTTCAGCAGGTCCCCTGAGTCCAGCTGGATAGGTACCAGAACAGCCTAAACAACCACGGAATCAGCCTGAGAGGCAGGAAGATATATCTGGATCTCCACAGATGAACATCTCCAGCGCTGAGTATTGAGGTAGGAAGCGGGGAGTCCTGAAACCTGGCACAGATACTGGAAGATAAAAGGAAGGGGGAGGGAGCCGCTGCGTTCCGGCGCTAGGAAGTAGCAGCCACCTGCACAGGGGAGAGGGCAGACTCACAGAAGGCACCCCTAGAGAGTGGACTGAGACTGGTGAGCCCAGAAAGCACACCACCAGGCATCTCGCGGAACACAGGAATCCCAGTGTGCTCATGGGATCCAGAATGAGATTGGGAGCTCCTGGAGTGCGTGCGGGTCCACTGGAGGCTGGCAGACCACCTGCACAGGCGAGCGGGCAGATTCATGGTCAGAACCCAGGAAACAGCAGACTGAGACACTGAACCAGGTGCGCCCGCTACCAGGCTTCTCACGGAACTCCAGAATCCCGGTGTGCTCACCGGGCATGGACAGACCCAGAGACCCGGGAGCACGCGGGGCGGCTGGCGGCTGGTGGGCCACCTGCATGGGGGAGCGGGCGGACTCGCGGTTGGCACCTGGGAAACAGCAGACTGAGACCCTGAAGGAAGTGGAATGCCACCAGGCTTCTCAGGAAACTCCATAATCCTGGTGTGCTCACGGGATCCAGACTGAGACCTGGAGATCTGGGAGCTCTAGGGCGCGGCTAGTGGCTGGTGGCCTTAGAAACACAAAGGACAGAGATGTGCCTGCCCTGGAAGTGAGGGCTGGGACACCAGGTGTGGGGCACACATCCAGGGACGCTATGGGGTTGAGCAGCACCAACAGTAATGGAGTTAAAGTGGCCAGAACATCCATGGAGAACAGGCCGCAATCTCTCTGTTCTGTGACAATTCAGCCTCTGCTGCTCTGACTCTCAGAAGAGGCACAGCAGACCGCCAGAGAAAGCCGCCAGGGAACAAAAGCCTGGAAATACTGGCTCACAGCTTGCCCACACCCATCCCCCCTCGCAGGGGACAGGGCAACTCTACCCAAACACGGTTGCCTGAGTATGGGTGCAGCAAAATACAAACTCTTAACAATAGAGAACAAACGGATGGGTACCAGAGAGGAGGTGGATAGAGGGATGAGTGAAATAGATGAAGCGGATTAAGAGGACACTTTTCTTGATGACCACTGAGTAATATATAGAATTACTGAATCACTCTATTGTACACCTGAAATGAATGTAACACTGTATGTTAGCTCTACTGGAATTAAAATAAATTTTTAAAAAAGATTTTTCTTTCAGGAACCTCTTTGAAAAAGCTTTTCCTGTGCAATGTGCATAAGCCCTACTTGGGAGGATTCACTCTACAATAATTATTCACTCTATGCCTTGAATTCAGATTTCAATGAGTTCTTACTGTGGATCCCAGCCCACGGGAGCCATGGTCCTTTTCTGTCCAGGCTCAGCACCTATGCATTCAAGATTGGAAGTAGAGACACATGTCACTTCACAGTCCAGAAAGCTATTATTGTTTCTGTTACATTGTGAGAGAGTCACAGACTTTGGGACAGGTTTCAGAGCAGGTTTATTATGGATCCTGGATCTCTACTTCAATGTTCATTGCCTGGATCCATTTGGCTAATAGGTTCCCTGTGGATGGGCTTGCTTCCAAGCACATACATGGAAGATGCAAAGGTGGGTGGGCTTGATGCGGGACAGGAAGAAGACCAAAAGCAGACAAGAGTCCGACCCTTCCCCTGATCCAGGAACTGCTACAGGAGAGGGTACGGGAGGTAGAATCCATGCGAAACTCCAAGGTCACCAGCTGAACACAGGAGTCATAGGTCAAGGGATCTGGAGATGCAGGGGTTGAAGGGAGGGAAGGAATGAGGAGACATTGCCTGCCCCTGGCCCATGCCAGCTGCCCACCCCTCCGACACGCATCCGTCTACACAGCTGACACAGCCTGGGCTCAGGAGGGGCTGGCTCGTGTCCCTCAATCCTCAGTGGGACAGCTGGCCCCAGAGCTCAGAGACATGCTGAGGGAGATGAGAGGGAAAGCTGCCCCGCCCAGGTCATCCCCTCCTTGAGCAGACAGCCCTTCAGAACTGCTAAAAAAAAAACCCACTAACGGGGTTGAAAGACAAGCCATGGATGAACTAAGGCATAGAGATATGTAAAATAACATTCATTTTTAAGTTCAGAGCTGTCATCTCAGGAAGTGGGGAGAGCTTCCCTGAAGAAGACTGAGGGGAGGGCAGGCCATGCTGAAAAGGGAGACATGGCTCTCCAGATTGGGGACCTGCAGCCCCCTTCCAGGGCAGGGCATCATCCTCGCATCACACGAGATCCATGGAAGTGTTCCATCAGGGCCAGATGTCTGTCTCAAGAAGGCTACCCTGGCATCGGACTGCACAGGGCACCAGGGACGAGGGCCAGATGGAGAACTGACAATACCCCGGAGGCCATGGGGCAAGAGCAGAGGCACATGACCTTGAACATGATGATGAAAAGATGTGGCAGCATGGAGCCGGCCCGAAAGTACCATGGGAGCAGTGCCCACAGCTACACTGACTGGGTACATTCTGTGCCTGGTGTGGCTGACTTCAGTGGGCTCCAGACTAGTCCTGACCACAAGTCTAGGAAGTGTGCACCACCCCCGGCCTCCTCTCCCCTTGCAGCTGCTAGGAATCACGGTCAAAGACCTTGGTCAGCTTTCGTGGAAACCAAGCAGTGGCTCCCCCGCACGCTGCACCTCTGGTGGTGGTCCAGTGCGACCCTCGTGCCTGGCCAGACACTGATGTCTACCTGTCTCCACACAAATCCACAGACAGGAGGGTGTCCCTGAATTCCACAGCACCTGATGAGACAGATCCACGGAACTCAACACCCAGTGGGTCATTCGGGACCTCACCTATGGTCATGGAGCTCACCATAAACTATTTCTGTCACTTCCCACAGAAAGCCTGTTTCTGATCCCCCACAATACCATACATCCTGGTTGCTGACCAGGGGTCATGCCATGAACCCACATGGCATCGTTCTTTAAGAGAAGGCTATGCCTACACCTCCTAGAAAATATTCCTAATGAAGTACAAGTCCATTAGGACTATGGTGTGAATGGTAGCACACAGCTTTCATGGTAGTAGTCAGTAATTCTAACAAGGGTTAACCCCACCCCCATCTCACAAAATCTTCCTCCGTCCCCATGGAACTCATGGTCTGCCCTCAGAAAACCCTCCAGGAAACAAACGTTTCATCTGAATGCTCTTTTCACCTTCTGCTTCAAATCTTGTCCAACCACAATGATATGAAACTAGAAATCAGCCTCAAGAAAAAAATGGGACAGTCAAAAATAGGTGGAGATTGGGGAGCCTGGGTGGATCAGTTGTTAAGGATCTGCCTTCAGCTCAGGTCCTGATCCCAGGATCCTGGGATTTAGCCTGGAATCAGGCTCCTTGCTCAGGGGGAAGCCCGCTTCTCCCTCTCCCACCCCCCTGCTTGCGTTCCCTCTCTCACTGTCTCACTCTCTGTCAGATAATTAAATAATCTTAAAAAAATATGTGGAGATTTAACAACATGCTACTGAACAACCAACAGTCAAAGAAGAAATCAAAAAAGATTTTAGAAGTACCTTGACACTGATGAAAAAGACAACTTACAAAAACTTATGGGATGCAGCAAAAGTAGCTTTATAGGGGACATTCATAGAAACTCAAGTCTTCATCAATCCATGAGAATGGTCTCCAATAAACAACCTGATTTATGTGGTAAAGAATTAGAAAATAAAACAACAAACAAAGACCCAAACTAGTAGAAATAAGGAAATAACAAAAAGGAATGCATAAACAAATCCAACAGAGACTAAAAAAGACCACAAAAACAAAAACAATGAAAATGAAAGCTGCCTTTTTTGGAAAGATAAACAAAACTGAGAAACTTAGCTAGACTCACCAAGAAAGACAGAGGACTCGAATACAATCAGGAAAGAAAGATAATGGATTCCTGTATCATATCAAAATCAAAAGAACTCTTCAAACTTGGACACAACAACTTCTTGCAAGCCACGTCTCTACAGGCACAGGAGATAAAAGCAAAAATGAACTATTGGCACTTCATCAAGATAAAAAGCTTCTGCACGGCAAAGCAAACGATCAACAGAACAAAAAGGCAACCTAGGGAATTGAAGAAGATATCTGCAAATGATATTACAGAGAAAGGGCTGGTATGCAAGATCTATAAAGAACTCCTCAAACTCGACATCAAAAAAATGGGCAGAAGACACAAAGAGATACTTCTCCAGAGAAGACATACAAATGGCCAACAGACACATGAAAAAATGCTTCACATCACTTGCCATCAGGCAAACACAAATCAAAACGACAATGAGATACCACCTTACACCAGTTAGAATGGTTAAAATTAACAAGGCAGGGGGCACCTGGGTGGCACCGTGGTTAAGCGTCTGCCTTCGGCTCAGGGCGTGATCCTGGAAGTATGGGATTGAGCCCCACATCAGGCTCCTCCGTTATGAGCATGCTTCTTCCTCTCCCACTCCCCTTGCTTGTGTTCCCTCTCTCGCTGGCTGTCTCTATCTATGTCGAATAAATAAATAAAATCTTGAAAAGAAAATTAACAAGACAGGAAATTACAAAAAGTCAGAGAGGATGTGGAGAAAGGGGAACCCTCTTACACTACTCGTGAGAATTCAAGCTGGTATAGCCACTTTTGAACAATATGGAGGTTCCTCAAGACATTAAACCCAGAGCTATCCTACTACCCACCAATTGCACCACTGGGTATTTACCCCATAGACACAGAGTAATGAAAAAAGGGGCACCTGTATCCCAATGTTCATAGCAGCAATGTCCATAATAGCCAAACTGTGGAAGGAGCCAAGATGTCCTTCAGCAGATGAATGGACAAAGAAGATGTGGTTCATCTATACAATGGAATATGACTCAGTCATCAGAAAGGATGAATACCCACCATTTGCACCAACGTGGATGGACCAGGAGGGGATTATGCTAAGTGAAATTAAGGCAAGCAGAGAAAGACAATTATCATATGGTTTCACTCCTATGTGGAATGGAAGGAATAGCATGGAGGACATTAGAAGAAGGAAGGGAAAACTGAAGGGGGGGAATGAGAGGGGGAGATGAACCATGAGAGAGTATTGACACTGGGAAACAAACTGAAGGTTGAAGAAAGGGAGGGTAGGGGAATGGGTTATCCTGGTGATGGGTATTAAGGAGGGCACGTGTCATCATGAGCACTAGGTGTTATATGCAAACAATGAATCATGGAACACTTCATCAAAAACAAATGAAGTACTGTAGGGTGACTAATATCATTTAAAAAAAAAGAAAAAGATATGAAATCCATACAGGAAAACTATCACTATTTGCAAATGACATGAAATCCCGAAAAATTCCAAAAAAAAAAAAAAAAAACTGTTACGTTAAACAACTTCAAGAAAGCTGCAGGATATAAAGTCAATATACAGAGACCTGTTGTCTTTATTTTTTTTCAGATTTTATTTATTTATTTGACAGGAAGAGAAAAAGCACATGCAGGGGGAGTGTCAGAAAGAGGGAGAAGCAGACCCTCGCTAAGCGGGGAGCCCAACACGGGGCTCAATCCCAGAACTCTGGTATCATGACCTGAGCTGAAGGCAGACGCTTCACCTATGGTGCCACCCAGATGACCCAACTTCTTGCATTTCTGTATACTGATGACACATTTCCGCAAAGAGAAATTAAAAAAGCAATGCCATTTACAATTGCATCAAAAAAAATCTAGGAATAAAAGTAACCAAAAATGAGAAAGACATAGTACACTCAACACATGGCAGAAAAGAAATGAAAAACATGTGTGTCGAGGGGGGCAGGATGTATGGGTCAAAGATTTGGAAGGCAACACAAATAAATGGAAGCATACGCCGTGCTCCTTAACTGGAAGAGTTAATTATGTGAACATGACCATCGTACCCAAAGCAATCGACAGATGTGATGAAATCCCTATCTGAATTCCAGTGGCATTATTCGAGCAAATAGAAAACAGACCTCAAACTTGTATGGAATCACAAAAGACCCCAAATACCCAAAGCAACCTGGAGAAAGAAAGGTGCAGTCAACACACTCCTAGATTTCAAGCTAGATTACAAAGCTGTTGTCATCAAAACAGGATGGTACTGTCATAAACACAGACACGAGGTCAGTGGAACAGAAGAGAAAGCTCAGAAACTTACCCACACGTAGATGATCCTACCTTAGGAGACAGCAGCGGAAGATATGCCATGAGGGAAGGACTGTATCTTCAGTGAGTGGTAAAAGGCAAACTGGACACTAAATGCAGAAGAATATAACTGGGTCACTTTCTTACACCACACAAAACATTGAATGGACGAATGATTTGAACATAAGACCTGAATCCATAAACCTCCAAGAAGACACAGGTACTAAGTCTCTCGACGTTGGTTTTGGCAAAGAGTCTTCAGATAGGACACCAAATGCAAAGGCAACAAAAGCAAAAATAAACAAGTGGAACAACATCAAACTGAAATCTTCCACATGGCAAAAGACACCTGCAAAAACTTAAAAGGCCACTGACCCAATAAAAAATATATCTGCGAATCATATGTTTGAGAAGAGGCTAATATCCAAAATACACACAACACTCATACAAATCAAAAGAAACAACAACAAAAAAACTGTATAAAAAATGGGGGGAATATGTGAATAGATACTTTCCAAAGATGGCACACAGGTGCCAACAGACAGAAAAAGTTGTTCGACATCACTATATATCGTCAGGGAAACATCAGTCAAACCCACAATTGGCTATCCCCTCACAACTGTTGGAACACCAATTGTCCAGAGACAGACACCAGGTGGGGTCAAGGGTGTGCAGATGAGGAGACACTGTGCACTGTTGGTGGGAATGGAAATTGGTGCAGCCACTGTGACAAACGGTATGGAGGTTCCTGAAAAAATAAAAGCAACTAGGACATGACCCAGTAATGGCTCTACTGAGTATTGATTCGGAGAACACAAAAATACTGCCTCAAAAAGACAGATGCACTCCCACTTTCACTGCAGCATTATTCACAAGAACCAGACATGGAAACACAGACCTTGGGGGCCTTATGCCAAGTAACTCAGACACAGAAAGACCAATACCAGATGCTCTCATGTACATTCCACATGGAATAAACAAATACTGAACGCATAGATACTGAGAGCAGATTGGTAGGTGCCAGATTCGGGGATGGGGTGGTAGAAACGGGTGAAGGTGGTCAAAGTCTCAATGTTTGAGTGAGAAAATCCGACACTGATGAAATGTTCTGTCCAGCATGGAGACTAAAACTAACCCCGCAGCATGGGGTATAGGTTTCCCTGCTCTTTGAAAGTACAGGGCTTCTGAGAAACCTTGCACAGCAGAAATGGTGTCAAGAAGGAATGGCCATTAATTTACACGGAACAATTAGACAGTGTGTCAGACTCCAAAATTCCTTCTCTTTGGCTTTTCTTAGGCCTCAGGACACAAGTTTCTAACGGAGGCCCAGCATAAATGAAGATAAAGCACAGCAGAGGCTCACAGACACCATTCAAAGTGCTGGTGGCTGGATGCGGAGAGCGGTTCCTAGAGGAAGGAGCTGGTTGGGGTGCACGCCGCCTCTGTCGTGCTTCTCCCCAAAACAGATGCTGAACGCAATTCTCACTGTTCACCTTTTTTCATAAGAGGAAATTCTCTTCAGGTCTATTCCTCTTACTGAAGCTGGGTAATAACGTAGTTCTTTCAAGAAAGCCCAGTGTCTTACTGTGAACATTCAAAAAGTGGGGGATATTTGTACTTGAGCATTGCTGAGGGAGGAGATGTGAAAGGTTCTCCCAGACACAAACCTCAGCAGATCCACCAGGAAAGGCACCGTCCTCAGCATGCGGAACACGGACTACTTCCTACCCCCAAAACCCTCTCCTTCCCCTCGATCAGGACAACCCACAACAGCTTGGAGTTACCCCAATTCCTCCATTCTCCTGCTCCTAATAGCTAACCCATCAGCAAATCCTGTGAGCTCCATCTTCAAAATGGACCCAGAATAGATCTAACCACTCCATCCAAGGCCACCTGTCTGGTCCACAGTGCCTGAGTTCCTGGAAACGCTTCGTCATTGACCTGCCTTGCCATCTTCAACCCTCTGTCATCTGTTCTCAACACTGTAGCCAGGATGGCCCAGTGAAACAGAGTCTCATGGGGTTATAGCCCTGGAATGGCTTTCTGTCACCTCTCTGAGGTCATGTCCTAAGCTGTCTTCTGTGGCCAGAGGGCCATCTTGCTACTCCTGGACATACTTGAAATTCTCCTACCCCAGAGCCTTCTGTTCAGAATGCTCTTGATGTGTTCTCACTCACCTTCGGAGAAGTCTGAATTGGAGTGACAGGGACAGAAGATGAGGCTGTGTGTTGGGTGAGGCTTGTGGCCCAGAAGAAGGTTCTCTGCCAGCTCTCCGCCTGTGCCTCACTTGTCCACAGCCAGGAACTTGCACACAGCCCTCACCTGTCACAACTCTCACCCAGGAGACCCAAAGCCACCCCTGGAGCCCACCCTGCCCACACCCTGCTGCAGAATGCATTCAGCTCTCATCTGGGACCCCTGTCAGCTTTACCCAGTCCTGGAACTCCCCCGTCTCCTGCAAAGCTCCCGGATTCCCCCTCTGCTTCCAAAATCACACTGGCGCAAGGCTTTCATGAGAAAGCTATAATGCTAACTAATGAAAGGTTCACACCTACTTTCCCCTTCTGTTGCCTTTTTCTCCACCTTCCTTCCTAACTGTGCAAACTTTAACATATCAGTGGAACATGAACATGCTCTGAGATCTGAATCTTTCATTTCAGCTTTCTGAGGACTCCTTATGTGATAAGAAACTAGTGTATCCTACAACAGGGTGTTTTACAACTCTCATCTATAGAATAGTACAGCCCAATTCACTACAATTTTACCTCACTCTTCATGAAGTAGAACACTTTTTCCTTTCTTCTTTTACTTAAATTCCAGTTAGTTCACATACCATGGAATATTCGCTTCAGAGGTAGGATTTAGTGATTCCTCACCTGCATACAGAACTCGGTGCTCATCACAAGTGCCCTCCTTAATACCTCTCACCCATTTAACTCTTCCCCCCATGCCCCTGTCCTGCAGCAACACTCAGTTTGTTTTCCAAGGTTGAGACTATTTCCTTGTTTGCCTCTCTCATCACTCCTCAACTCTGTTCATATGTTCTCTTTCTGAAATTCCACAAGCGTGGGAGCGTAGGATACTTGTCTTTCCTCACTCATTTTCCTTAGCTTAATACAATCTAGATCCATCCACATTCTTGCAAATGGTAAGATTCCATTCTTTTTGAAGCTGGGTCATATTCCATTATATATATGTATCCCACACCTGCTTTATCCATTCATCAGTGCATGGACGTTGGGATTGTCTCCATAGTTTGGCTACTGTGGACATTGCTGCCATAAACATCATGGTGCATGTACCCCTTTGGATCCGCATTTTAATATCCTTAGGGTAAATACCTAGGAGAGCAATTGCTGGATCATGGGGTTGTTCAATGTTTAACTTTTTGAGGAACCCCCACACTGTTTCCCAGACTGGCTCACCACTTTGCATTCCCACCAACAGGGTGGGAGGGTTCCCCTTTACGCAGAACATTATCTGCTGGCAATATCATAAGAGGAAAGAAAACCTGTGGGAGATGCACCCAGGGTCAGGCAAGCAGTTGCAGACTTCACCCCAAGGCTCCTGACGCCAAGCCCCTTGAAGCCACCAGCATGCCACTATCCAAAAGAATTCCCAGACTCTCCTTCTGACTCCACCACCAAAGAAACTACAGAGAGAATATGGCACCTCAAAATATCGAGATAATACGTTTAGTAAAACTAGAAAGTCAAACTCAACTTTTAAACAGGAACAGGCCGCTTTGGATAATTTTCAATTTTCCCTCCACCATAATTTTAACGCTTCTGATGAATAAAATAATTAATGATAAAACATCACCTTTGTCAAATGACATCATCCATGTCTGTATCAGATGCAAAAAAGCCACCTAACTCTAGATGCTGGCCACTCAACCATATCTTAGGCCCAATTGAATAAACACTGTTAGATGAAGGAACAAATTAGATGTTACAAACAGGCACAGAGTGAATCTCACCTCCCCTTTCTAATAAAAGAGGGTTCCTCGGAAACAGATGGTCAAAATACATTTGTAAGCAATAAATGGACAGAGAAATTGTGATCCCCTGCAAAGTTCTACCTGCAGGGAAACTAAGTAATTCTTGCACCAAACCCAGAATGCTGACAGCTACTTCAATTTTACTTTGTGGCTCAACTAGAGAAAAGAGAAAAGCCCAGGAGGTTTTGGGATAATGAGAGGTTTTACCTCCAGCCCTGACATAGATAGGACATTTTGCCAAACATACCTGTGCTTTTTCTGAACACTGGCGTCCTGTGACAAGCTGCGTCGCTGACTCCGATGCTGACGTTCAAAACCTCGGGAGTCTTGGAGCCAGAGCAGAGAAGTGCTGTCAGCTGTGGAGAAGAAGGCACCTCTGACCTAAAGCCTGCACACCTGCTTCGGTTTCTGGGCGAAGGGGCAACACATACTTGTTGTTTAGCAGTAATTATCTTCATTCTCAATAGACCAATGACCTTGCCTTTTCTGGAAAGTAGACTTACTCTTCTAAAGAAACCCTCAATTCGTCTATTCTCAATGCAACTAGAGTGGGGTCTGGTTTACGCCCGCCTCCAGGCCCCCACCTGGAGGATTTTCCTGCATGATTCTAATAGCCAATTACCACTAACCTGGGGGCACACGGGGCATAATGCTGAAGTTGGGGGACAGCTCTGGGGCTTGCTACTGCCACACCTGTGCCTGGGGGACCAGGGCACACCCTGCTGAACTCGGGGTACTGCTCAAGATGAATCGCCTGCACTGTGTCAGAGAACTGAAGGTGGGGATTCTGTGAGGTCTTTACCCGCACTCTTCCAGGGGGAACAGGGGAAACCCTGAAATTCTGCAACCCATCCCACAAAAGCTCAGGTGAGTGGGCGCCCTGCAGTACACGGGTATGGGGAATAAGGTCAGTTGAGGACATGGGGCAGAAGAGACTTTAAAGGGAAAAAGAAAACTCACCTGAGTCCCCACAATGAACCCTCTCCACATGCCCTTCCAGAACCCTGCCTCCCACCTGGGGCGCACCCTACCCCCGGACCCCCACCCCAGTGCACGCTGCTCACTCACCAGCAGGGATCTCCACAGGGCCACTCTCTCTCTCTCAGTGCCCCTTCTTCTGCCCCAAGTCTGCAACCCACTGCAAATCTGGGACTGCCCACAGAGACATAGCTCCACCCCCAAGCGGTGAATGGTTGGGGAGTTTGGTGCCTGAGCCCCTTGGATGCTGGGCAACCCGCCCTCAAGCCCCTGGAACCCTGAAAGTGCAGGGGGCCCAAGAGGAGCCTCCTCTACCCAACACCTGGCACAGGCATGGGTGGGGTTGTGGGCCGGGGCCCCCACACACACCTGGCCCCTTCCAGGGACCCCTCTAGCTGCAGACCACCCTCAGAGTCCTGCCCCTTCCCTTTCTGCACCGGCCCTCCCTGCTGGGGTGTGCCTGGTTCTGGGCAAGGTCAGTGGCTCTCAGACCCTCCAAGGCTTGGGCTTTAGGAAATGCAATGATTTCATGCATTTTCAGTATGTACATGTCAGTATGACTTTAATCTTATGGGAGCCAAAGAGGTTCTTTATTTTTTCTTATCTTCATGTTGGCATTTTTGGTTGTTTTCTTCTCGAAGCAGATGTACAACATGTGCTTGGGGCAGAAATAGGGCCCATGCTTTGAGTTTTTGCCCAATCATTTTGAGCTGGGTAAAATGTTAAAGGATAGCTTCCCTGGGATCCCAGGATCAGGGCCCACAGATGATATAAGATAAAAATTACTTTCATCATTATAATTACTACTAAATGGAGGAATGTGAGACAAAAGCACCTTTCCCAAGAGTACCAAGAAATCAAAATGATGTCCACAGAAGGCTGCCTGCTCCATGGTCAGCACAGGTAACAGAAGTGTTCACAGTCTCTGGACTCCTGCCCTTCTCCTGCCCAAATCGCTGAAGCACACAGAACAGACCACTTAAAATCAGAATTGTAGAACTGCTAGACACCTTAGAGATGTCTGGCACCATTCCCTTGGACTGCAGAAGAAAACACAGTAGCTCGTTGTCACAAACTAATTTCAACATGAAGTGCCCCCTGGATGCACTAAGTTCTTTCTCTGCAAATGTTGACTAAGGTAAGTCACAGTCATACCATATAAACACTCCGATGGCTGGGAAGTCATCGTAGGTAAGGGAATATTTTAGCCATGTTTATAAGCATTGGCTCACTTTGTAGAAGAGGCTGAGCTGAGTGTTTTTAAATACTATTTCAGACCTGTTTCACAGCACCCTCTGAACATTCCAGAGCCTGAATCAACTAAAAAAGATAGTTGGTTTCAGTAACTTTAATACCAGAAAAACATTATACTGTCTGTATTCCTAAGGATCTTTGAGTATCTTACCCTCAGGTCCTCCACTGAGATAATGATCTTAATGATCACCATTGGCAGAGGTGAAAAGGCCCGCTGAATTCGTCCCAGTTGTCCACATGACAAGAAAATCCTGATACTTGATAGGTTTCCAGATCGAGAAGACCAGAGATAAGAGGGAAATAGTACCCTGTATGGAACAACAAGGGATTTGGAGTCAATTTGGGGATCCCACTTAGGTTTTGGACACTAAAATCCTCTGTGACTCATATCATCTGAATCCCTGTCTAACCACCTGAAAATGTGCTTAAAAATAACTACACCCTAGTTGAGAAGTTTAAGAGGCAGAATGCTACAAAGAGCCAGTATGATGTCTCTTAAGAACAGGTGCTCAGGGGGGGCGCCTGGGTAGCGCAGTCGTTAAAGAGTCTGCCTTCGGCTCAGGGCGTGATCCCGGCATTCCGGGATCGAGTCCCACATCGGGCTCCTCCACTGGGAGCCTGCTTCTTCCTCTCTCACTCGCCTGCTGTGTTCCCTCTCTCGCTGGCTGTCTCTCTGTCACATAAATAAATAAAATCTTAAAAAAAAAAAAAAAGAACAGGTGCTCAGGAAGCCATAATTGCTATTGGGTCTATTTCTTTTCCAGAAGAAAGAACACATGCTGAATCCATATTCCTAATAGATGACTCACCAGATGATTTTCAAACCTGAAGGAAGGCCAAGAAGTCGCTCTTGTGTCATATTTCACTCAGAAATCACGTTGTTGGACTGGTGAGGACGATACGATAGCAACGTCATCACTAAGAGTGGGGAGCTTCTAATTTCCATACGGCCATGTTGACCCCCTTAGCTCAGAGCCACCAGAAAGGGCAGCTGGGGAGGGGGCACCGTCATCACTATGAGTGGAGAGCTTCCCATTTCCATATGGCCATGTTGACCCTCTTAGCTCAGGGCCACCAGAAAGGACAGCTGAGGGGGACCACAGGCCAAGGCTGCCAGGTGTGGCTGGGGCAGGCAGAACTCTGACTTAAGGCTCAACTCCTGTCTAGGTTATTATAATGCTCTTCACAAAGAAAGTGCCATTGTGTGTGAGCCCTCATGTAGAAAAGGTTCAGAATTTCCATTGAGATTCCCTCTCTGACCTTTAGGATATGTAGCAAAGTTGCATTTAATTTTTAAACATTGAAGGACTTCCTGGTTTTCTTTTCGCTATGACTGTGGATCAATTCCCCTGTGGTCTAAGAATAGAATCTAGTTACTTTCAGGGTTTAACATTTGTAGACTTGATTCGTGGCCCCACCTATCATCTATTTGGGTAAAGAGTCTATGACCACTTGAAAATAATGTATTCTGCACTTATTATGGAATGTTCCCTATATGTCAATTAGGTCACATTTGTTACCAATGTTTTGTCTGCTTTTTCTGTCAGATATTGAGAAAGGTATATTAAAATCTCGAAACAATGCTGCTCTATACAACGTGGGATCGGAGAATCTACCAGTGTTAGAAGGCAAGAGCAACAAAAAGTATAAGAATTGAGGGGACAATTGTGACTATTATAGATAATATGATTGTGTGCATAGAAAATCCAAAACAGTCTATAAATACCCTATTAGAATTAAAAATGCAATTTATAAATTTGAGATGGATTGTAGCTTCCCATTGGACAATTTCTGAAAGAAAACGTAGAACCTGTCAATCTTGGGGTAGGACATTGGGTGCACTAACCATTTAAAAGAATTAAGTGGGACTTCATAAAAATGTGACATTTCTCCTTATCTTATGACCATAAGAAAATGAAAAAGTGAACCGCAGGCTGGGAAGTAAAGATTTGCAATACACACACTGACAAAGACTTGTCAAGAAAGAATTCCTGCTCATCAACCATAGAAAGTCTATTTATAAACGACTACTTCACAAAAGATTGACTGATGGCCCATAAAAACAGGAAAGGGTGCTCTACAGTATTATTTTCAGGAACAGCAAGGCCTTTCCTAAAATGAAAACATACACACAAACCAGTATCCCCTAGATGGATGACGTCCTTATTTCTGAGGACAGCTTGAAGAACAGACTAACATCAAAGTAAAGTGATGGAATTCCTGACACTCAGAGGATGGACAATTGACCTCAAACTACAGTACAATTTCTAGGTATCATTTGGTCCTCTGAAGGCAGACAACTACCACACCCCTTCCTACACCACACAGGTTGCTTCCCAACCCCTACCATAAAAGAAGAAGATGAGAAACAGTTAGGACTAGTAGGAAATAGCAAAAATCACATGTGGGGATTATCCTGAAACACACTGATCACATAACTAGTGTAAGGAAGTGTAGGGAACTGACAAGGACAGAGACTCAAGAGGTACTTCTTTGGGAAATGCTGTCTGAAATAGTCACACGTTGGTACCTGCTAATGAGGGCTCTGAGCATACCCTAGGGTTTGCTCACAAGGGTCTGCAACACCATCGCTGAGGACTGAAACTCTTCAAGACCTCAAAGCTTGCCTGATTGACTATTGGACTAAGAGATTCCCATGTTCTGAAAACAGATACCAACTCATTGAAAGGTTCACCTGGGCTCTCTCGGAGGCCCTACAAGAAGCTGAACCATTCAATGAAAATCAATAACACACACACACACACACACACACACACACACACACACACACACCTGTCATTTCACCAATTACTTAAACATTCAAGGTTCTTCCTACCTTTTCTTTTTCCCATTGATATTCATACTCACATGAAATGTCATCAATTCTAATGAACACTGATGTCAAAATAGAGATCCATTGACACAATATTTACAAAATGGAACTTCCCTCTGTCATTTTCAATATAGCGTTTTTTAAAGTTCATACATATTTTAGGTTTTTGGTAACTTATACAGGAGAAGATCAGCATTGGAAAACTCTGAATACTGACATTGAGTTTTAAGCCTAGAGAACAAAAGTTGTCCAATTTCATAGATAATAAGGAACCAAAGGGAAAGCATGGAAGCTGTAGTTGAATAATTTTACACATATACATCCTCTATTATTCTAATACTGAGGGGCGTGTTTTATTACCACTATACATGCATCAATTATCTTCCACGTGCACCTGAACAGGTATAATGAATTACAGCACTAGAATGAAATGTCTGGGAACTACTTGGCGGCATCTATAATGAACAATTAATTTCGATCTTATATTTGGTGAACTTCCAATGTCTGTCCCTTTAGACAATGGACCCTAAACAGAAGGGGGAATGAACCATGAGAGACTATGGACTCTAGGGAACAAACTGAGGGCTTCAGAGGGGAGAGGGGTGGGGGATTGGGATGGGCCAGTGATGGGTATTAAGGAAGGTACATATTGCATGGAGCACTGTGTGTTATATGCAAATAATGAATCACGGAAGACTACATCAAAAACTAAGGAAATACTGTATAGTGACTAACATATCATAATAAAAAATTGTTATTATAAAAAAATTAAAGGTAAAAAAAAACAATACAGCTTTTCTGTTTCAAGAACAATCACAATTGAGAAAAAACTAACTTCCAATCCCTAAAGCAAAACAAAGACCAAGGTCCATTTCACTCCCCTTTATTCACATTCTCTGTGGGTTCTAAGCTATTTCCCTACCTCCTTTCCTGCTGAGCAGGGAGCCCGGGCTCGATCCCAGAAGCCTGGGATCATAACCTGAGCCAAAGGCACATGCTTAACTGACTGAGCCAGCCAGGAGCCCCAGCCATGTTTTTCTTAAGCAAAAGGACACTTTCTCACAATGCCTTCACATGACTTCACATGGTACCAGAGATCTGCATTTGCCTCTAGGAGGTTGCAGATGAAGGCAATTGCAAACTCTCACAGTGGTTTATCAAATACAATGACCTGCCTGGTGACAGTGAAACCCTTATGAGCCCACGAGAGGGTGCTGTGACACTCAGCTGTGGCTGGGCTGGCACAGAGAACCAAATCCATTTCCCTGCCTGATGTCTGTGAGGAACAGATGCCCCCACTGTGAATGAGACCCTGCCACTGAGCTGTCCAGAGATGGCCATCCTCACGGAGGATGAGGATAAAGGACAATGCCTGAGGAGACCTCATCTGTCTTTTATCTTCATATTTTTGACAGTGGACAAATCACTGCCTAGGAGTCCCCAACTACCTTAGTCTCATGTGTGAATGGCCAAGAGGTTTTACAAAACACTCAAGATTTTGACCTCACAAATGCCCACAACCACTTACCATAGGGATTCAACATTAAGCAAAGATACTGTTCGTTGGAAGAGAAGTCCTGCCCACTGTTGTTTTTTCACTGATATGCTCATCTTCCTTACCTCATGTTAACATAACCACCTTGATTCCTGCTTCCGTCTTCAGGAAGGCTGATGTGACTTGAAGGGCATTAACCTGACATCATACTTTCTTAGCAATAAGATGTGGACATTTCCCTAGTCCTACACACCCAAAGTTGAATCGGAATCAGGATTGAGGAGGCTGATGAGAGTTGAAGGTGTTTTCCTGTACAGGGTGGTTTATTACCAATAAGGATGGGTCAGAGTCCTCGAAATTCCAGAACCTTTTCATTAATGCTTCCTACTCGTGAAAGATGATGTAAATTGGTCTTTCCCTGCATAGTGTGGTGACTCAGAGAAAAGTGCTTAGCCCTTTCGTCAGACTTCCATGACCACTTTGGGACTGGCTTCCATATTCACAAAGGATGATGTTAGGACTAAGAGGGTTCCTGTACACTGTTATTTCTTACAGATAAGTGTATGGCATTTTTGTTACATTGCCAGAACCACTTAGCGCCGGGCTTGCCGGCCTCCTGAAGATGAATCCTAACCCTAGTCGGCCCCGGAGGGGTCCCTCCCAAGGGGCCTGGCGCCACAACGCCGGGGATTGGGGCCCCCGAGCCCAGCGCTGGAGTCACCCTGCCTCCCCGCAGCAACCTGGGCTGCTAGGGGCGCCACCAGTCTTTCAGGGCGAGAGAACTGGCAGGGCCTCCCAAGCACCCGGCGAACTTCGAAGGCCCCCACGCCAAAACGCATGGGTCCACGCTACTGCGCGCCATCGCGCTCACCTCAGCCTGCCCCTCCACTGGCCGCACAGCCGGTGGATCGGGCCTGCCTGCCTCCCGGGGGCTAACACTAACCCTAGGTGAGCTCATGAGGGGCCCCTCTCAAGGGGCCTGGTGCCATCACGCCAGGGATTGGGGACCCGAGACCACCAGTGCCTGAAGAACCCTGCCGCCCCACCGCGACACGGCGGGCTCAGAGCGTCACTGGTCATTCAGGGCGGGAGATCGGGCAGGGCCCCCAGAGCCCCAGGCGAACTTCGAAGGTCCCCTCGCCAAAAAGCCTGGGCCCATGCTCCCGCTCGCCTGTGCCTTCACCTCGGCCAGCCCCTCCACACACCACACAGCCAGCGGATCAGGCCTGACGGCCTCCTGGGAGCTAACTCCAAACCCTAGGTCGGCCCCCGAGGGGCCCCTCCCAAGGGGCCTGGCGTTGCCACGCCAGGGATAGGGGATGCCGGATCCCTCGCGCCGGACTCACCCTGCAGCCCCGCCACCACCCTGGCCTCTAGGGGTCATTCAGGGCAGGAGAACCTTCAGTGCCCTCTGAGCCCCAAGCAAACTTTGAAAGCCCCGCACGAAAACTCTTGGGCTCACGCTCCCGCTCGCCAGTGCCTTCACCTCGGCTAGCCCCTCTGCACGCGGCATAGCCGGCGGATCGGGCCTGCTGGCCTCCTGGGGGCTAACCCTAACGCTAGGTCGGCCCCAGAGGGGCTCCTCCCAAGGGGCCTGGCGCCACCACGCCTGGGACTCGGGATCCCCGAGCCCCAACGCTGGACGCATCCTGCCACGCTGCCGACACCTGGGCCGCTAGGAGCTCCGCCGGTCATTCAGGGAGGGAGAACAGGCAAGGCCCTCCGAGCCCCCACCGACATTCGAAGGCTCCCGGCGCCAAAACCCTAGGGTCCACGCTCCCGATCGCCAGTGCCCTGCCTCGGCCAGCTCCTCTGCACACCATAGAGCTGGCGGTTCGGGCCTGCCGGCCTCCTGGGGGCTAACCCAAACCCTACGTCAGCCCCCGAGGGGCCCCTCCCAATGGGCCTGGTGCCGCCACACCGGGGCTCGGGGACCCCTGAGCCCCGGCTCTGGGCTAACCCTGCCCCCCCGCCGCCACCCGGGGCTGCTTGGGTGCCGCCGGTCATTCAGGGCGGAAGAACTTGCTGAGCCCTTCGAGCCCCTGGTGACTTTTGAAGGCCCCCCGAGCCATAACGCTTGGGCCCACGCTCCCGCTCACCAGCGCCCTCACCTAGGCCAGCCCCTCCGCACGCCGCATAGCCAGCGAACCGGGCCTGCCAGACTCCTTTGGGCTAACGATAACCCTAGGTCGGCCAACGAGGGACCCCTCCCAAGGGGACAGGCAGTGCCACGGCGGGTATTGGGGACCCCTGAGCCCCAGCTCCGGACTCACCCTGCCGCCCCTCCGCCACCCTGGCCGCTAGGGAGCCACCGGCCATTCAGGGCGGGAGAACAGGCAGGGGCCTCCGAGCCCACAGCGACATTCGAAGGCCCCACGTGCCAAAACGCTAGGGCCCACGCTCCCGCTCGCCAGCGCCCGTTCCTCTGCTCCCCGCACAGCCGGTGGACCAGGCCTGCCGGCCTCCTGGGGTCTAACTATAACCCTAGGATGGCTCACGAGGGGCCCTTCCCAAGGGGCCTGGTGCCGCCACGCCAGGGATTGGGGACCCACAAGCACCAGCGCCGGACTCACCCTGCCACCTCACCGCGACCCTACCCGCTGGGGTTGCTGTCCTATTTCAGGGCGGAAGAATGGGCAGGGCCCTCCGAGCCCCCGGCGACCTTCGAAGGCCCGCCACGCGAAAACGCTTGGGTTCAAGCTCCCGCTCGCCAGCGCCCTCACCTTGGCCCGTCCCTCTGCTCGCCGCACAGCCAGCGGATCGGGCCTGCCGACCTCCTTTGGGCTAACCATAACCATAGGTCAGCCCAGAGGGAACCCTCCCAAGGGGCCTGGCGATGGCACGCCGGGGATTGGGGACCCCCGAGCCCCGGCTCTGGACTCATCCTGCCACCCCGTTGTGATCCGGCCCGCTAGGGGCAACGTCCTCACAGGGAGGAAGAACAGGCAGGGCCCTCCTAGACCCCGGTGACTTTCGAAGGCCCCCGCGCCAAAACGCTTGGGCCCATGCTCCCGCTCTCCAGCGCATTCACATCGGCACGCCCCTCCGCTCGCCGCACAGCCGGCGGATCCTGTCTGTCGGCCTCCTGGGTGCTAACCTTAAAGCTAGGTAGACCCCAGAGGGGCACCTCGCAAGTGGCCTGTTGCCGCCATGCCAGGGATTGGGGTCATCCGAGCCCCACCGCAAGATGAACCTTGCGGCCCCACCACCACCCGGGCTGCTAGGGGCGCCGCCGATCATTCAGGGCGGAAGAATGGGCAGGGCCCTCCGAGCCCCCGGCTACATTCGAAGGCCACCAGCGCCAAACTCTTGGGCCCACGCTCCCGCTCACCAGCGCCCTCATCTAGGCCTGGCCCTGCACTCGCCGCACAGCCAGGGGATCGGGCTTGCTGGCCTCCTTTAGGCTAAACCTAACCCTAGGTCGACCCCCGACGGACCCCTCCCAAGGGTCCTGGTGCCCCTACGCCTGGGATCAGGGACCCCAAGCCCCAGAGCCAGACTCACCCTGCTGCAATGCCACCACCCGGGCTGCTAGGGGCGCCGTTGGTCATTCAGGGCGGGAGAACGGACAGGGCCCTGGAGAAACTGGCGACATTTGAAGCCTCCCGTGCCAAAATGCAGGGGCCCACACTCCCGCTCGCCAGAGCGTTTACCTCGGCCCACGCACCTCTCACCGCCCAGCCAGAGGATTGGGCCTGCCGGCCTGCTGGGTGCTAACTCTATCCCTAGGTCAGCCCAAGAGGAGCCCCTCCCAAAGGCCCTGGCCCTGCAATTCTGGGGAATGGGGATCCCCAAGGCACAGCGCGGCACTCACCCTGACACCCCACAACTATGGAGCCACTAGGGGCTTCGCTGGTTATTCAGGGCAGGACAAAGGGCAGGGCCCTCTGAGCCATGGCAACATTCCAAGGCTCAGGGTGCCAAAACTCTGGTGCCCACACTCCCGCTCCCCAGCCCCCTCACTTTGGACCACACCTCTGCTCGCCGCACAGCTGGCGGATCGGGCTTGCCGGCCTCCTAGGCGCTAACCCTAAACCTAGGACAGCCCCTGAGGGTCCCTTCCTAAGGGGTCTGGCGCCACAACACCAGGGATTGGGAACCCCCAAGCCCCAGGGCTGGATGCATCCTGCCGCCCCGCCCCACACGTGCTGCTAGGGGCGCCGCCATTCGTTCAGGTTGGGAGAACGGGCAGGGCCCTTCGAACCTCCACCAACCTTTGAAGGCGGCCCAAACCAAAACGCTTGGGCCCAGGCTCATGTTCACCAGCACTCTCACCTCAGCCCAACTCTCCGCTCGATGCACAGGCGGTGTATCGGGCCTGCTGGCCTCCTGGGGGCTAACCCTAACTGTAGGTCGGCCCCGGAGGGGCCCTTCCCATGTGGCCTGGCACCACACTCCGGGAATGGGCACCCCAACCCATGTGCTGGACTCACCCTGCTGCCCTTCAGACACCGGAGCCTCTAGGGGCCCCGCCGGTCATTCAGAGCGGGAGAAAGGGCAGGACCCTCCGAGCCCCCGCCGACCTTCAAAGGCCCCCTGCACTAAAACGGTTGGGCTCATGCTCAGTCTCGCCAGCGCCCTCACCTCGGCCCAACCCTCCGCGAGCCATACAGCCACTGATCGGGTCCACTGGCCTCCTGGGGGCTAACCTTAACCCTAGATCGACCCCCGAGGGGCCCCTCCCAAGAGTCCTGGTGCCACAACGCCAGGGATTGGGTACCCCCTAGCCTTCAGCACTGGACTCACCCTGCCACCCAGCCGCCACCCGGGGGCTTGGGGTGCTGCCATTCATTCAGGGTGGGAGAACGGGCAGGGCGCTCTGAGACATGGTGACCTTCAAAGGCCCACCGCGCCAAAATGCCCGGGCCCACGCTCCCGATCGCCAGCGCCCTCACCTCGGACCGCTGCTCCGCACACCGCACCGCCAGCCGATTGGGCCTGCCGGCCTCCTGGGGGCTAACACTAACCCTTGGTCGGCCCCCGAGGGGCCCCTCCGAAGTGGCCTGGTGCTGCAATGCTGGGGATTGGGGACCCCCAAGCCCCAGCGCCAGACTCACCCTGCTGCCCCTATGCCACCCGGGCCTTGAGTGGCGCCGCCGGTCATTCAGGGAAGGAGAACAGGCAGGGCCCTCCAAATCCCTGGCTACTTTCGAAGGCCCCCCACGTCAAAACGCTTGGGCCCTCGCTCCCGCTCGCCAGCGCCCTCATCTCAGCCCTCCGCTCTGCACACTGCACAGCCAGTGGATCTGGCCTGCCGGCCTCCTGGGGGCTAACCCTAACCCTAGGTCGGCCCCGAGTGGACCCTCCCAGGTGGCCTGGTGCGGCAACGCCAGGGATTTTGAACCCCCGAGCCCCAGTCCCGCACTCACCCTGCCGCCCCGCCACACCCAGGCCGCGAGTGGAGCCGCCGGTCATTCAGGGCAGAAGAATGGGCAGGGCCCTCCAAGTCCCCAGTGATTTCGTAGGCCCTCACACCGAAACTCTTTGTCCCACACTCCCGCTCATCAACGCCCTTACCTCAGACTGCTGAACTGCACACCGCACAGCTAGCCGATCCGGGTTGCGGGCCTCCTGGGGTCTAACCCTAACACTAGGTCGGTCCCCAAGGGGCACCTCCCAAGGGGCCTGGCGCAGCAACGCCGGGGATTGGAGATCTCGGAGCACAGGCGCTGGACTCACCCTGCCGCCCCGCGGCCTCCTGGGCCGCTAGGGGCGTCGCTGGTCATTCAGGATAGGAGAATGGTCAGGGCCCTCCAAGCCCCGGCGACATTTGAAGGTCCCCCGCGCCAAAAAGCTTGGGCCCACGCTCCCGCTCGCCAGTGCCCTCACCTCGGCCCTCCGATCAGCTCACCGCACAGCCGGCGAATAGGGCCTGCCAGCCTCGTGTGGGCTAACCCTAACCCTAGGTCGGCCCCCGAGCGGCCCCTCCCAAGGAGCCTAGCTCCGCAAGCCAGGTAATGTGGACTCCCGAGCCGCAGTGCCAGACTCACCCTGCTGCCTTGCCACACCCGGGCCGCTAAGGGCGCCACCGGTTATTCATGGCGAAAGAAGGGCCAGGGCTTTCCGAGCCCCCGGAGACATTTGAAGGCGCCCCGCGCCAAAACGCTTGGGCCTACGCTCCCGCTCGCCAGCGCCCTCACCTCGGACCGCTGCTCTGCAGACCACACAGACAGCCGATCGGGCCTGCCGGCCTCCTGGGGGCTAACCCTAAGCCTAGGTCTGCCCCCGAGGGGCCCATACCAAGGGGCCTTGCACCGCAACGCCGGGGATTGGGGATCCCTGAGCCGCAGAGCGGGACTCCCCCTGTCGCCCCACCAGCAACGGAGCCGCTAGGGGCGCCGCTGGTTATTCAGGGCAGGAGAAGGGGCAGGGCCCTCCTAGCCATGGCAACATTCGAAGGCCCAGGGCGCCAAAACGCCGGCGCCCACACTCCCTCTCCGCAGTGCCCTCACCTCGGCCCGCCCCTCAGCTCGCTGCCCAGTGAGTGGATCGGGCCTGCCGGCCTCCTGAGGGCTAACCCTAACCCTAGGTCGGCCCCCCAGGGGCCCCTCCCAAGTGGCCTGGTGCCGCAACGCTGGGGATGGGGACCCTGAGCCCAAGTGCCGGACTCACCCTGCTGCCCTTCAGCCACCCGAGCCTCAGGTGCCCCGCCGGTCATACAGAGCAGGAGAACGGGCAGGTCCCTCCGAGCCCCCGATGACCTTCGAAGGCCCCCCGGGCTAAAACTCTTGTGCTCATGCTCAGTCTCCCCAGCGCCCTCACCTCGGCAAAACCCTCCGCGAGCTGAAGAGCTGCTGATCGGGTCCACCGGCCTCCTGGGGGCTAACCGTAACCCTAGATCGACCCCGAGCAGCCTCTCCCAAGGGGCCTGGCACCGCAATGCCAGGGGTTGGGGACCCGAGCCTCAGCACCTGACTCACCCTGCCGCCCAGCCACCACCCAGCGCCTTGGGGTGCTGCTGTTCATTCAGGGTGGGAGAACGGGCAGGGCCCTCTGAGAAATGGCAACCTTCGAAGGCTCCCCAGGCCAAAACGCCCAAGCACACCCTCCCACTCACCAGCGCCCTCACCTCGGTCCACCACTCTGGTCTCCACACAGATGGCGAAGAGGGACCGCCGGCCACCTAGGGGCTAAACGTAACCCTAGGTTGGCCCCCGAGGGGCCCCTTCCATGGGGCCTGGTGCCACAACGCCAGGGATTGGGGACCCCCAAGCCCCAGTGCCAGATGCACCCTGCCGCCCCACCCCACCCGGGCCGCTAGGGGCACCGCCGTTCATTCAGGGTGGGAGAACGGGCAGGGCCCTCAGAACCCCCGCTGACCTACGAAGGCACCCTGAACCAAAACGCTTGGGCCCAGGCTCATGTTCACCAGCACCCTCACCTTGCCCCAACTCTCCGCTAAACACACAGGCGGTGTATCGGGCCTGCCAGCCTCCTGGGGGCTAACCCTAACTGTAGGTCAGCCCCCGAGGCCCTTCCCAAGTGCCCTGCGACGCAACGGGGGGATGGGGACTCCGAGCCCAAGTGCTGGACTCACCCTGCTTCCCTTCAGCCACCCGAGCCACTAGGGGCCCCGCCGGTCATTCAGAGCGGGAGAATGGGCAGGTCCCTCCGAGCCGCTGCTGACCTTCGAAGGCCTCCCGCGCTAAAACGCTTGGGCTCATGCTCAGTCCCGCCAGCGCCCTCACCTCGGGGCAACCCTCCGCATGCCGCACAGCCGCTGATCAGGTCCACTGGCTTCCTGGGGGCTAACCGTAACCCTAGATCGACCCCCGAGGGCCCCTCCCAAGGGGCCTGGCGCCAAAACACTGGGGATTGGGGACTCTGAGCCTCAGCACCTGACTCACCCTGCTGCCCAGCTGCCACCCGGGGTCTTGGGGTGCAGCTATTATTCAGGGAGGGAGAAAGGGCAGGGCCCTCTGAGACACGGTGACCTTCAAAGGCCCCCGGTGCCAAAACGCCCGGGCCCACGCTCCCAATCACCAGCGCCCTCACCTTGCTCCGCCACTCCGCTATCCACACAGCTGGCAAATAGGGCCTGCCGGCCTCCTAGGGGCTAAACCTAACCCTAGGTTGGCACCCGAGGGGCCGTTCCCAAGGGGCCTGGCGCCGCAACGCTGGGGATTGGAGATACCAGCGCCGAAGCCACTGACTCACCCTGCTGCCATTCAGCCACCAGAGCCGCTAGGGGCCCACCGGTCAATCAGGGAACGAGAATGGTCAGGGCCCTCCCAGCCCCCACCGACCTTCGAAGGCCCACTGAGCTAAACACTTGGGCTCATGCTCATGCTCACCAGTGCCCTCACCTCGGCCCAACCCTCTGTGTGTTGCACAGCCAGTGATCGGGTCCTCCGGCCTTCTGGGGGTAACCGTAACCCTAGACTGACCCCCGAGGGGCCCCTCCCAAGGGGCCTGGCGCCACAACGCCAGGGATTGGGGACCCCAACCTCAGCACTGGCCTCACCCTGCCGCCCAGCTGCTACCTGGGTCTTGGGGTCCTGCCCTTCATTCAGGGCGGGAGAACGTGCGGGGCCCTCCAAGACATGGCGACCTTCAAAAGACCCCTGCGCCAAAACACCCGGGCCCACGCTCCCGCTCACCAGCGCCCTCAACTCGGTCCGCCACTCCGCTATCCACACAGCTGGCGAATAGGGCCTGCTGGAGTCCTAGGGGCTACCCTAACCCTAGGTTGGCCCCCGAAGGGCCCCTCCCAAGGGGCCTGGCGCCGGAACGCGGGGGATTGGGGTTACCCGAGCCGCAGCGCCTGACTCACCCTGCCGCCCCACCGCCACTTGGGCTGCTAGGGGCGCCGCCAGTCATTCAGGGAGGAGAATGGGCAAGGCCCGCCAAGTCCCCGGAGACATTTGAAGGACCCTGGCGCCAAAACGCTTGGGCCCACGCTCCCACTACACAGAGACCTCACCTCGACCCACCCCTCCTTTCGCCGCACAGCTGGCAGATTGAGCCTGCTGGCATCCCGGGGGCTAAACCTAACCCTAGGTCATCCCCCGAGGGGCCCCTTCCAAGCGGCCTGGTGCCCCAACACAGTGGATTGGGGACCCCCGAGCCACAGTGCCAGACTCACCTGCCGCCCCGCCACCACCCGGGCCACTAGGGTCCCCGCGGGTCATTCAGACTGGGAGAATTGGCAGGGCCCTCCGTTTCCCCTGTGAAATTCGAAGGCCCCCCGCCCAAAAAAGTTGGCTCCCACACTCCTGCTCGCCAGCGCCCTCACCTCAGCCCACCCCTCCGCTTGCTGCAGAGCCAGTGGATAGTTCCTGCCAGGCTCCTGGGGGCTAACCCTAACCCTAGATTGGCCCACGAGGGGCCCCTCCCAAGGAACCTGGCATCGCCACCCCAGGAATTGGGGATGCCGGAGCCCCATCGCCAGACTCATCCTGCCGCCCCGCCACCACCCGGGCTGCTAGGGGCGCCACTGGTCAATCAGGGCGGGAGAACGGGCAGGGCCCTTCGAGACCCCAGTGACCTTCGAAGGCCCCCGTGCCAAAATGGTTGGGCCCACGCTCCCGCTCGCCAGCGCCCTCACTTCGGCCCACCCCTCCACTACTCCTTTCATCACACAACTGGCGGATTGAGCCTTCTGGCGTCCTGGGGTCTGATCCTAACCCTAGGTCAGCCCCCGAGGGGCCCCTCCCAAGGGGCCTGGTGCCGCAACCGGGTGGATTGGGGACCCCGAGCCCCAGCGCCCGACTCACCCTACCGCCTGTCCTCTACCCGGGCCGCTAGGGTAGCCGCCTGTCATTCAGGGCGGAAGAACGTGCAGGGCCCTCTGAGCCCCCGGCAACCTTCGAAGGCCCCCCGCACCAAAATGCTTGGGCCCAGGCTCCTGCTCACCAGCGCCCTCATCTCGGCCCACCCCTCCGCTCATTGCAGAGCGGGCGGATAGGGACTGCCGGCCTCCTGGGGGCAAACTCTAACCCTAGGTCGGCCACAGAGGGGCCCATCCCAAGGCGCCTATCGCAGCAACGCTTGGGATTGGGGACCCCCGAGCCCCAGCGCCAGACTCTACCCTGCTGCCCTGACGCAACCCGGGCCGCTAGGCGTGGTGCCGGTCATTCAGGGCGGGAGAATGGGCAGGGGCTTTCGATCCCCCTGCGACCTTCGAAGGCCCCCCGCGCCAAAACGCTTGGGCCCACGCTCCCGCTCGCCAGCGCCCACAACTCGGCCTGCACCTCCACTTGCTGTACAGCCTGCAGATCGGGCCTCCCGGACTCCTGGGGAAACCCTCACCTTGGGAGGCCCCCGAGGAGACCCTCCCAAGGGGCCTGGCGGCACAACGTGGGGATTGGGGATCCCCGAGCCCCAGCACCAGACTCACACTGCTGCCCCGCCAGCACCCGGGCCGCTATGGGCGCGGCCGGTCTTTCAGGGCGGGAGAACGTGTAGGACCCTCTGAGCCCCCAGAGACCTTCAAAGCCCCCCACGCCAAGACGCTTGGGCCTACACTCCCGCTCCCCAGAGCCCTTACCTCAGCCCGCCCCTCCACTCACGCACAGCTGGCGAATCGGGTCTCCCGGACTCCAGGGGGCTAACCCTAACCCTAGGTCAGGCCCCAAGGGGCCCCTCCCAAGGGGCCTGGCCGCGCAATGCGCGGGATTGGGAACCCCTGACCCCCAGCGCTGGACTCACCCTGCTGCCCCGCCACCACACGGGCCGCTAGGGGCGCCGCAAGACATTCAGTGCGGGAGAACGGGCAGGGCCCTCCAAGTCCCGTCGTCATTCGAAGGCCCACCGCGCCAAAAGGCTTGGGCCCACGCTCCCGCTCGCCAGCGCCCTCACCTCGGCCCACCCCTCCGCTCACCGCACAACCGGCGGATTGGGACTGCTGGCCTCCTGAGGGCTAACACTACCCCTAGGGCGGCCTCCGAGGGGCCCTTCCCAAGGGGCCTGGCACCGCAGCGCAAGGGATTGGCGACCCCCAAGCCCCAGCCAGGACTCACTTTGCCGACCCGCCACCACCCGGGCTGCTAGGGGCGCCGCCGGTCATTCAGGGTGGGAGAACGGGCAGGGACCTCCGAATCCCAGTGAACTTCTAAGGCCCCATGCGATAAAATGCTTGGGCCCATGCTCCCGCTCACCACACCCTCACCTCGGCCCACCTCTCTGCTCGCCACACAGCCAGCAGATCGGGCCTGCCAGCCTCCTGGGGGCTAACCCTAACCCTAGGTTGGTCCCTGAGAGTAACATCCAAAGGGGCCTGGTGCAGCAATTCCAGGGATTGGGGATCCCCAAGACCCAGCGCCGTAATCACCGTGCCACCCCGCCAACACCCGGGCCGCTAAGGGCGCCTCTGGCCATTCAGGGCAGGAGAACCGGCAGGGCCCTTGAATCCCCCAGTGACCTTCCAAGGCCCCCCGCGCCAAAATGCTTGGGCCCACGCTCCAACTGGCTGGCACCTTCACCTTGGCCCGGTCCTCCGCTACCACACAGCTGGCAGATCATGCCTGCTGGACTCCTGGGAGCTAACACTAAACCTAGGACGGCGCCAGAGGGGCCCCTCCCAAGGGGCCATGCACTGCAACACACGGCATTGGGGACCCCCAAACGGCAGTGCAAGACTCACACTGACCCCCTGCCACCAGCCGGGCAGCTAGGGGCGCTGCTGGTCATTCACGGCAGGAGAACGGGCAGGGCCATCCGAGCCTCTAGCGACGTGAAAAGGCCCCCGGCGCCAAAACGCTGCATACCATAATCCAGCTCGCCAGCGCCCTCACCTCGGCCCACTCCTCCGCTTGCAGCACAGCCAGGGCATAGGTCCTGCTGGCCTACTGGGGTCTAACCCTAAACTTAAACCCTAACGCCTAACCTTAAACCCTAAACTTTAACCCCTAATCCTAACCCTAACCCTAACCCCTAACCCTTACCCTAACCCTAACCCTACCCTAAACCTAACCCTAAACCCTAATCCTTAAACCCTAAACCCTAACATTAACACTAAACCCTAACCCTAACCCCTAACCCTAATCCCGAAACCCTAAACACGAAACACTAACCTTA
Organism: Ursus arctos; assembly: GCF_023065955.2. Taxonomy (NCBI): domain Eukaryota; kingdom Metazoa; phylum Chordata; class Mammalia; order Carnivora; family Ursidae; genus Ursus; species Ursus arctos. Next base: position 1,208,495 of record NW_026622986.1, read on the forward strand.
ACCACTAACACCAAACCCCAAACCCTCACCCTAAACGCTAACCCTACCCCGACCCCTACCATACCCCTAACCCTACCCCTAACCCTACCCCTTCAGCTAACCCTACCCCTAACCCATAACCTAACCCTAAACCTAACCCTAACCCGTACCCTAACCCATACTCTAACCCTAACTCTAACCCGTACCCTAACCCTAACCCTAACCTGTACCCTAACCCTAACCGTAACCCTAACACGTACTCTAACCCGTACCCTAACCCGTACCCTAACCTTAACCGTAAACTGTACCCTAACCCGTAACTTAAACCATACCCTAAACCTAACTGTAACCCTAACAAGTACCCTAACCCGTACCCAAACCTTAACCCTAAACCCTGACCTTAACCCATACCCTAACTCGTACCATAACCCGTACCCTAACCCTACCCGTACACTAACCCTAACCCGTACCCTAACTGTAACCCTAAACCCTAAACCGTAACCCGTACCCTAACCCTAACCAGTACCTTTACCTTAACCTTAACCCATATCCTAACCCGTACCATAACCCATACCCTAACCCGTGCCCTATCCCTAACCCAGACCCTAACCCATACCTAACCCTAACCTGTACCCTAACCCGTACCCTAACCCATACCCTAACCCTAAACCGTACCCTATCCCTATCCCTAACCCGTTCCCTAACCCGTACCCTAACCCTAAACCTAAACCATAACCTAACCTGTACCCTAACGCTAAACTGTACCCTAACCCTAACCCATACCCTAACCCTAACCCGTACCCTAAACCGTACCCAAATCGGTAGGCCAACACTTACCCTAAACCGTATCCTAACCCGTACACTAAACCGTACCCCAATGCGTACCCTAACCAATACCCGAACCCTAACCCATACCCTAAACCTAAACCATACTCCAACCCTAACCCTAACCCTAAACCCAAACCCTAAACCCTAACCCGTACCCTAAACCCTAATCTGTACCCTAACCCATAACCTCCAACCTGTAACCCCTAAACCCAACCCTACCCCATACCCTCTCCTTACCCTATCCCTAACCCCTACCCTCAACCATACCCTAACCATAACCCATACCTTAACCTTAACCCGTACCCTATTCCATACCCTAACACCGGGGATTGGGTACACCTGAGCCCCACCACGGGACTCAGCCTGCCACCCCTCAGGAAAACATGCCCCTTGGGGCGCCACAGAGCATCCCCTGCAGGAGAACTGGTAGGGCCCCCCTGAGGCCCCAGCGATCCTTGGCGACCCCCTACACCCCAACCCTGAGGCCCACGCTCATCCCGCCCAACGCCTTCCCTTCAGCTTGCCACTGAGCTCGTGGCAGAGCCGGCAGATCAGGCCTGCCGGATTCCTGGGGCATAGACCTGACCCTAGTTCGGCTGGGTAGCACCCCTCCCCTGGGGCCCGGTGCCGCAGCACCAGGGACTGGGGACACCTGAGCCCCACTGCAGGACAAAGCCTGCCAGCCCACAGGAAACGGTGCCCCTTGGGAGGCTGTAGAGCACTCAGGGCGGGAGAACCAGGAGGGCCCCCAGAGACCCCGGTGAACTTCGGCAATCCCTAAACCCAACCTTGAAGCCCATGCTCACCCCACCCCGCACCCTCACCTCAGCCCATGGCGGAGCTCGCCACATACTGGGCAGATCTGGCCTGCGGGGTTCATGGGCCCCAACCCTAACGCTAGTTCCTCTGTGGAGGGGCCCCTCCCCAGGAGCCTGGAGCCGCAGCCACGGGGATTCGGGACACCTGAGCCCCACAGCAGGACTCAGTCTGCCACCCCGCAGGAAACTGTGCGCCTTGGGAGGCCATAGAGCATTCAGGGCGGGAGAACCAGGAGGGCCCTCCTGAGCCAAAAGCGAACTTCAGCGGCCATCCGCACCCCAACCCTGAGGCCCACGCTCACCCTCCCCACACTCTCACCTCAGCCCGTGTAGCTCGCCATACAGCCAGCATATCGGGACTGCGGGGCTCCTGGGGCCTAACGCTAGCCCTAGGCCGGCCGCGGGTTTGGGGGTCTCCCCAGGAGCCTTACACCGCAGACCCGGGGAATTGGAATATCTGTGCCCCACCGCAGGACTCAGCTTGCCACCCGACAGGAAACCGTTCCCCTTGGGCCTCTACAGAGCCTACAGGGCACGAGAACTTGGGGAGGCCGCTGGAGCCCGTCCCTACCTTTGGCAGCCCCCCGTTCCCCAACCCTGAGGCCCATTCTCACCCTCCCCCATGGCCTCCTCTCAGCCATCCACAGAGCTTGCCGCACAGCCTGCAGATTGTCCCTGCCGGGCTCCTGGACCCTAACCCTTACCCTAGGTTGGCCACAGAAGTGTCCCTCCCTAGGGTCCTGGTACCACACTCTGGGGGATTGAGGACACCCAAGCCCCACCGTAGGACTCAGCCTGCAGCCCACAGTAAACTGCACCATTTTGGGGAACAACAGAGCATTCAGGGCAAGAAAATTGGGGCACCCCTGAGAGCCCCTTCTGGTGAACCCCGACCTTTGTGGGCCCTTCTGGATGAAACAACAAGGCTCACACTCACCCGCCCTTGTGCCCTCATCTCACTCGGCCTGGGAGTTCTCTGAGCACTGGGCAGTTCTGACCTGCTGTCTCTTGAGGCCAAACCTAACCCTGGGTCCTCTGCTGAGGGTCCCTCCCCATTTGCCTGCCTCCAAGGCACCAGGCATTGGGCTCACCTCTGCACGACTAGAGGACTCAGCCTGCCCCACAGCAGGAAACTGTCCATTTGGGGCTTCAGCAAGGATTCATAGGAAACTCGGAGGGCCCCCCTCAGCCCATCCCAGGCAACCCCCACTTTCAGAGATCTCCCCGGATACAATTAGTAGCTTCAAACTGACCTTTAAACTTGCTCTCCACGGAGATCTTTTGAAATTCTCCACACTTCCAACCGATGGCATCATCCAGCTTCAGAGACTTTCCCAGCTTTAGGTCTTGAGATGGATTAAAATGGGAAGTCACTTCACTGATGACGACGTACTGGTGACCAAAAGATACATGAATAAATGCTTCATATCACTTGGCTTCAGGAAAATGCAAATCTAAACCCCTATAGATGCCATATCACATGAGGCCGAATATCTAAAAATAAGAAGACATGAAACTATACATGTTGGAGAGGATGTGGAGAAATGGGAACCCTCTTACACCCCTGTATGAATGCAGTCCGGTACAGCCACTCTTGATAATGGTACGGAGTTTCCTCAAGAAGTTATAAATAAAGTTACCCTATGTCCCAGCAATTGCACTACTGGGTATTTACCCCAAAGAGACAGAGGTAGTGAAGACGGGACACATGCACCACAGTTTTCATAGCAGCATTATCCATAATAGACAAACTGTGGAAGGAGTGCAGATGAGCATGGATAGATGAATGGATAAAGAAGATGTAGATCATATATATAATGGAATATTACTCAGCCATCAGAAAGGATGAATACTTACCTTCACACCGACCTGGGTGGAGCTAGAGGGTATTATGCTGAGTGGAATAAGTCAATGAAAGAAAGACAATGATCATATGCTTTCACTCCTATGTGGAATATCAGAAACAAGGAAGAAGACCATAGGGGAAGGAAGGGAAAATAGAATGGGAAGTCATCAGAGAGGGAGAAAACCCATGATGCACTCTTAACAATCGCAAGAAACTGATGATTGTTGGAGGAGAAGTTGGTGGGGGGTGGGTAACTGGGTGAGTAGCCTTAACGAGGTCACACGATACAATGAGCACTGGGTGTTACACACAACTGAAAATTTATTGAAGACTACATCTGAAATGAATGATGTACTGTAAGATGGCTAATTGAATTTAAATTAAAGAATAAAAGACCATGAATAAGCAATCCTAAACATTTGTATGGAACCACTAAAGATTCCAAACAGCCAGTGCAATGTGGAAAAGAAAAACAAAGCTGGAGGACTCACAATTTCAGATTTCAGGTTATACTACAAAGCTGAAGTCATCCTAACAAGACAGTATGGCACAAAAATAGACACAGCGACCAAAGGAACAGGATACAACTTCAGACAGAAACCCACAGTTATGTGGTCCATGAATCTTCCACAAAGCAAGCAACGATATCAAAAGGGAAACGGACAGTCTCTACAACAAATGGTGTTGGGAAAACTAGACAACTATGCACAAAAGAATGAAATTAGACTGCTTTCTTACACAGTACAGACAAACACAAAACAGTTTCAAGACCTCAATATGAGACCTGAATCCATAAAAATCCTACAGGAGGGAAGACAGTAACTTCTTGACATGGACCATACCAACGTTTTTCTGGACTGTGTCCTGACAAAGGAAATGAAAGCAAAAATAAACTATTGGGAATACAGCAAAATAAAAAGTTTCCACACGGCAGAAGAACAATGAAAACATAAAAATAATAAGAGAACCTACACAAAGGGAGAAGATATTTGCAAAGATCATATGCAATAAAGGGATAGTGTCCAAACCATATACAACTGATACTACTCAACCCCCAAAAAACAAATAATCCAGTTAAAAAATAGGCAGAAGACATGGACAGACATTTCTCCAAAGAAGAAATACAAATGGCCAACAGTCCCGTGAAAAGATGTTCACCATCACCCATCTTCAGGAAAATGTAAATCCAAAGGACAATGAGGTAATACCTCAAAACTGTCAGAATGGCTAACATCAAATGCACAACAAAGAGCAGGTGTTGGGAGGATGTGGATAAAGGGGAATCCTCGCGAACTGTGGGTGGGAATGCAAACTGTGGTGACCACCGTGGAAAACAGTATGAAGGTTCCTCAAAAAATTAAATATAAAACTACCGTACGATCCAGCAATCACATTACTCGTATTTACACAAAGAACAGGAAAACAGTAACTTAAAAGGATACGTGCACCCCTATGTTTCTTGCACCATTATTTACAATATCACAATATGGAAGCAAGCCAAGTGTCTGTAGAAAAATTGACAAATGAGATGATAGATGTGTGTATTCACACACACACGCACACACACACACACACACACACACACACACACACAATGGAGTATTACTCTGCTTGAAAAATAATGAAACCTTGCCATTTGCAGACACATGGATGGAGCTAGAGAGTATTATCCTAACTAAAATCAGTCAGTCAGAGAAAGACAAATCCCATACGATGTCACTCTAATAGGGAATTTAAGAAACAAACAAAAATAAATAACTAAAAGAGAAAAAGGAGACACACCAAAATCCAAACTCTTAACAATAGAGAACAAACGGATGGTTACCACAGAGGAGGTGAATAGAGGGATGAGTGAAATAGATGAAGGGGATTAAGAGGACGCTTTTCTTGATGACCACTGAGTAATATATAGAATTACTGAATCACTCTATTGTACACCTGAAACGAATGTAACACTGCATGTTAGTTCTACTGGAATTAAAATAAATTAAAAAAATTTTTTTTTCAGGAACCTCTTTGAAAAAGCTTTTCCTGTGCAATGTGCATAAGCCCTACTCCGGAGGATTCACTCTACAATAATTATTCACTCCATGCCTCAAATTCAGATTTCACTGAGTTCTTACCATGGATTCCAGCCCACGGGAGCCATGGTCCTTTTCAGTCCAGGCTCAGCACCTATGCATTAAAGATTGGAAGTACAGACACATGTCACTTCACAGTCCAAAAAGCTATTATTGTTTATGTTTCAGTGTGAGAGAGTCACAGACTTTGGGACACGTTTCAGAGCAGGTTTATTATGGATCTTGGATCTCTACTTCAATGTTCATTGCCTGGATCCATTTGGCTAATAGGTTCCCTGTGGATGGGCTTGCTTCCAAGCACATACATGGAAGATGCAAAGGTGGGTGGGCTTGGTGCGGGACAGGAAGAAGACCAAAAACAGACAAGGGTCCGACCCTTCCCCTGATCCAGGAACTGCTACAGGAGAGGGTACGGGAGGTAGAATCCATGCGAAAATCCAAGGTCACCAGCTGAACACAGGAGGCATAGGTCAAGGGATCTGGAGATGCAGGGGTTGAAGGCTGCGCTGAGCTACTTCTGGGAGAAAGGGAGGGAAGGAATGAGAAGGAGACACTGCCTGACCCTGGCCCATGCCACCTGCCCACCAACACGCATCAGTCTATGAGCTGACACAGCCTGTGCTCAGGATGGGCTGGCTTGGGTCCCTCAATCCTCAGTGGGACAGCTGGCCCCAGGGCTCAGAGACATGCTGAGGGAGATGAGAGGGAAAGTTGCCCCACCCAGGTCATCCCCTCCTTGAGCAGACAGCCATTCAGAACTGCTAAAAAAGAAAAAAAAAACCCACTAACGGGGTTGAAAGACATGGCATGGATGAACTAATACATAGAGATATGTAAAATAACATTCATTTTTAAGTTCAGAGCTGTCATCTCAGGAAGTGGGGAGAGCTTCCCTGAAGAAGACTGAGGGGAGAGCAGGCCATGCTGAAAAGGGAGACATGGCTCTCCTGATTGGGGACCTGCAGCCCCCTTCCAGGGCAGGGCATCATCCTCGCATCACACGAGATCCATGGAAGTGTTCCATCAGGGCCAGATGTTTGTCTCGAGAAGGCTACCCTGGCATCGGTCTGCACAGGGCACCAGGGACGAGGGCCAGATGGAGGACGGACAATACCCCAGAGGCCATGGGGCAAGAGCAGAGGCACATGACCTTGAAGATGATGATGAAAAGCAGGAGGTGGCAGCATGGCGCTAGCCCAAAAGTACCATGGGAGCAGTGCCCACAGCTACACTGACTGGGTGCCTTCTGTGCCCGGTGTGGCTGACTTCAGTGGGCTCCAGACTAGTCCTGACCACAAGTCTAGGAAGGGTGCACCACCCCCGGCCTCCTCTCCCCTTGCAGCTGCTAGGAATCATGGTCACAGACCCTGGTCAGCTTTCATGGAAACCAAGCAGTGGCTCCCTCGCACGCTGAACCTCTGGTGGTGGTCCAGTGCGACCCTCGTGCCTGGCCAGACACTGATGTCTACCTGTCTCCACACAAATCCACAGACAGGAGGGTGGTCCTGAATTCCACAGCACCTGATGAGACCGATCCAGAGAACCCAACACCCAGTGGGTCACTTGGGACCTCACCTATGGTAATGGAGCTCACCATACCTTATTTCTGTCACTTCCCACAGAAAGCCTGGTTCTGATCCCCCACAATACCATACATCCTGGTTGCTGACCTGGGGTCATGCCATGAACCCACATGGCACCTTTCTTTAAGTGAAGGCTATGCCTACACCTCCTAGAAAATATTTCTAATGAAGTACAAGTCCATCAGGACTATGGTGTGAACAGTAGCACACAGCTTTCATGGTAGTAGTCAGTAATTCTAACAAGGGTTATCCCCACCCCCATCTCATAAAACCTTCCTCCTGCCCACTGAACTCATGGTCTGCCCTCAGAAAACCCTCCAGGAAACAAACCTTTCCTCTGAATGCTCTCTTCAACTTCTGCTTCAAATCTTGTCCAACCACAATGATATGAAACTAGAAATCAGTCTCAAGAAAAAAATGGGACTGTCAAAAATAGGTGGAGATTTTTGGGGCCTGGGTGGCTCAGTAGTTAAGGATCTGCTTTCAGCTCAGGTCGTGATCCCAGGATCCTGGCATCTAGCCCCGAATCAGGTTCCTTGCTCAGTGGGAAGCCCGCTTCTCCCTCTCCCACCCCACTGCTTGCGTTCCCTCTCTCGCTGTCTCACTCTCTGTCAGATACTTAAATAATCTTAAAAAAATATGTGGAGATTTAACAACATGCTACTGAACAACCAACTGTAAAAGAAGAAATCAAAAAATTTAAGAAATACCTTGACACTGATGAAAAAGACAACCTACAAAAACTTATGGGATGCAGCAAAAGTAGCTTTATGGGGGACCTTCATTAAAATTCAAGTCTTCATCAATCCATGAGAATGCTCTCTAAAAAACAGCTTGATTTATGTGGTAAAGAATTGGAAAAAAAAAAACAACAACCAACAAAGGCCCAAATTAGTAGAAATAAGGAAATAACAAAAAAGAATGCATAAACAAATCCAACAGAGACTAAAAAGACCAAAAAAACAAAAACAATGAAAATGAGAGCTGCCTTTTTTGGAAAGATAAACAAACTGACAAACTTAGCTAGACTCACCAAGAAAGAGGACTCCAATACAATTAGGAAAGAAAGATAATGGATTCCTGTCTCATATCAAAATCAAAAGAACTCTTCAACTTTGGACACAACAACTTCTCGCAAGCCACGTCTCTAAAGGCAAAGGAAATAAAAGCAAAAATGAACTATTGGCACTTCATCAGGATAAAAAGCTTCTGCTCGGCAAAGCAAACAATCAACAAAACAAAAGGCAACCTATGGAATTGAAGAAGATATCTGCAAATGATATTACAGATAAAGGGCTGGTATCCAAGATCTATAAAGAACTTCTCAAACTCGACACCCCAAAAATGGGCAGAAGACACAAAGAGATACTTCTCCAGAGAAGACATACAAGTGGCCAACAGACACATGAAAAAATGCTTCACATCACTTTCCATCAGGCAAATACAAATCAAAACAACAATGAGATACCACCTTACACCAGTTAGAATGGTTAAAATTAACAAGGCAGGGGGCACCTGGGTGGCACCGTGGTTAAGCGTCTGCCTTCAGCTCAGGGCGTGATCCTGGCATTATGGGATCGAGCCCCAGAACAGGCTCCTCCGCCGTGAGCCTGCTTCTTCCTCTCCCAATCTCCTGCTTGTGTTCCCTCTCTCGCTGGCTGTCTCTATCTCTGTTGAATAAATAAATAAATTCTTTAAAGGAAAAGGAGGGCACTTGTCATAATGAGCACTAGGTGTTATATGCAAACAATGAATCATGGAACACTACATCGAAAACAAATGAAGTACTCTAGGGTGAAAAACAATTTTTTAAAAAGAGAAAGATATGAAATCCATACAGGAAAACTATCACTATTTGCAAATGACATGAAATCCCGAAAGATCCCACAAAAAAAAAAAAAAAAAAAACTGTTAGAATAAAAAAATTCAAGAAAGCTGCAGGATATAAAGTCAATATGCAGAGACCTGTTGTCATTAGTTTTTTCAAATTTTATTTATTTATTTGAGAGGAAGAGAAAAAGCACGAGCAGGGGGAGTGTCAGAAAGAGGGAAAAGCAGACCCTCGCTAAGCAGGGAAAACAACACAGGGCTCAATCCCAGAACTCTGGGATCATGACCTGAGCTGAAGGTAGACGCTTCACTTATGGAGCCACCCAGATGACCCAACTTCTTGCATTTCTGTATACTGATGACACACTTTCACAAAGAGAAATTAAAAAAGCAACGCCAATTACAATTCCATAAAAAATCTAGGAATAAAAGTAACCAAGAATGAGAAAGACATAGTACACTCAACACATGGCAGAAAAGAAATGAAAAATATGTGTGTCGAGGGGGGCAGAATGTATGGGTCAAAGATTTGGAAGGAAACACAAACAAATGGTAGCATACGCCATGCTCCTTAACTGGAAGAGTTAATTATGTGAACATGTGCATCGTACCCAAAGCAATCGACAGATGTGATGAAATCCCTATCTGAATTCCAGTGTCATTATTCGAGGAAATAGAAAACAGTCCTCAAACTTGTATGGAATCACAAAAGACACCCAATCCGCAAAGCAACCTGGAGAAAGAGGTGCGGTCAACACAGTCCTGGATTTCAAGCTGGATTATAAAGCTGTTGTCATCAAAACAGGATGGTACTGGCATAAACACAGACACCAGGTCAGTGGAACAGTACAGAAAGCTCAGAAACTTACCCACACATAGATGATCCTAACTTACGAAACAGCAGCAGAAGATATGCCATGAGGGAAGGACTGTCTCTTCAGTGAGTGGTAACAGGCAAACTGGACACTAAATGCAGAAGAATATAACAGGGCCACTTTCTTACACCACACACAAAATTTTTAATGGATGAATGATTTGAACATAAGACCTGAATCCATAAATCTCCAAGAAGACACAGGTACTAAGTCTCTCGACATTGGTTTTGGCAAAGAGTCTTCAGATCGGACACCAAATGCAAAGGCAACAAAAGCAAAAATAAACAAGTGGAACAACATCAAACTGAAATCTTCCACACGGCAAAAGAAACCAGCAAAAATTTAAAAGGCCACTGACTCAATAAGAAAAAAATATCTGTGAATCATATGTATGAGAAGAAGCTAATATCCAAAATACACACAACACTCATATAAATCAAAACAAAAAAAAACTATATAAAAAATGGGAGGAATATGTGAATAGATACTTTCCAAAGATGGCACACAGGTGCCAACAGACAGAAAAAGTTTTTCGACATCACTAATCATCGTCAGGGAAACATCAGTCAAACCCACAATCGGCTATCCTCTCACAACTGTTGGAACAGCAATTGTCCCAGAGACAGACACCAGGTGGGGTCAAGGGTGTGCAGATGAGGAAACACTGTGCACTGTTGGTGGGAATGGAAATTGGTGCAGCCACTGTGACAAACAGTATGGAGGTTCCTGAAAAAATAAATACAACTACCCCATGACCCAGTAATGGCTCTACTGAGTACTGATTTGAAGAACACAAAAATGCTGCCTCAAAAAGACAGATGCACTCCCACGTTCACTGTAGCATTATTCACAAGAACCAGACATGGAAACACAGACCTTGCGGGCCTTATGCCAAGTAACTCAGACACAGAAAGACCAATAACAGATGCTCTCATTTACATTCCACGTGGAATAAACAAATACTGAACGCATAGATACTGAGAGCAGGTTGGTAGGTGCCAGATTTGGGGATGGGGTGGTAGAAACGGGTGAAGATGGTCAAAGTCTCAATGTTTGAGTGAGAAAATCCGACAGTCATGAAATGTTCTGTCCAGCATGGAGACTAAAACTAATCCCGCAGCATGGGGTATAGGTTTCCCTGCTCTTTGAAAGTACAGGGCTTCTGTGAAATCTTGCACAGCAGAAATGGTGTCAAGTAGGAATGACAATTAATTTACACGAACAATTAGACAGTGTCCTCAGAGTCCAAAATTCCTTCTCTTTGGCTTTTCGTAGGCCTCAGCACACAAGTTTCTAACGGAGGCCCAGCATAAATGAAGATAAAGCACAGCAGAGGCTCACAGACACAATTCAAAGTGCTAGTAGCAGGATGCGGAGAGCGGTTCCCAGAGGAAGGAGCTGGTTCAGGTGCACGCCGCCTCTGCCGTGCTTCTCCCCAAAACAGATGCTGAAAGCGATACTCACTGTTCACCTTTTTTCATAAGAGGGAAATCCTCTTCAGGTCTCTTCCTCTTACTGAAGCTGGGTAATAACGTAGTTCTTTCAAGAAAGCCCAGTGTCTTACTGTGAACGTTTAAAAAGTGGGGTATACTTGTACTTGATTATTGCTGAGGGAGGAGATGTGAAAGGTCCTCCCAGACACAAACCTCAGCAGATCCACTGGGAAAGGCACCTTCCTCAGCATGCAGAACACGGACTACCTCCTACCCCCCGAGAAACCCTCTCCTTCCTCTCGATCAGGACAACCCACAACACCTGAGAGTTACCCCAATTCCTCTGTTCTCCTGCTCCTAATAGCTAACCCATCAGCAAATCCTGTGAGCTCCATCTTCAAAATGGACCCAGAATAGGTCTAACCACTCCATACAAGCCACCTGTCCGATGCACAATGCCTGAGTTCCTGGAAAAGCTTCGTCATTGACCTGCCTTGCCATCTTCAACCCTCTGTCATCTGTTCTCAACACTGTAGCCAGGATGGCCCAGTGAAACAGCGTCTCATGGGGTTATAGCCCTGGAATGGCTTTCTGTCCCCCTCTAACACCTCTCTGAGCTCATGTCCTAAGCTGTCTCCTGTGTCCACAGGGCCTTCTTGCTGCTCCTGGACATACCTGGAATTCTCCTGCCCCAGAGCCTTTGCACATGCTTTCCCTTCTGTTCAGAATGCTCTTGAAGTGTTCTCACTCACCTTCGGAGAAGTCTGAATTGGAGTGAGAGGGACAGAAGATGAGGCTGTGTGTTGGGTGAGGCTGGTGGCCCAGAAGAAGGTTCTCTGCCAGCTCTCCGCCTGTGCCTCACTTGTCCACAGCCAGGACCTTGCACACAGCCCTCACCTGTCACAACTCTCACCCAGGAGACCCACAGCCACCCCTGGAGCCCACCCTGCCCACACCCTGCTGCAGAATGCATTCAGCTCTCCTCTGGGACCCCTGTCAGTTTACTCAGACCTGGAACTCCCCTGTCTCCTGCAAAGCCCCCGGATTCCAACTCTTAGCCAAAATCACACTGGCACAAGGCTTTCATGAAAAAGCTATAACGCTAACTAATGAATGGTTCACACCTACTTTCTCCTTCTGTTGCCTTTATCTCCACCTTCGTTCCTACCTGTGCAAACTGTAACATATCAGTGGAACATGAACATGCTCTGAGATCTGAATCTTTCATTGCAGCTTTCTGAGGACTCCTTATGTGATAAGAAACTAGTGTATCCTACACCAGGGTGTTTTAAATCTATCCTCCATAGAATAGTACAGCCCAATTCACTACAATTTTACCTCACTCTTCATGAAGCAGAACACTTTTTCCTTTCTTCTTTTACTTAAATTCCAGTTAGTTCACATGCCATGGAATATTCGCTTCAGGGGTAGGATTTAGTGATTCCTCATCTGCATACAGTACCCGGTGCTCATCACAAGTGCCCTCCTTAATACCCCTCACCCATTTAACTCTTCCCCCCATGCCCCTGTCCTGCAGCAACACTCAGTTTGTTCTCCAAGGTTGAGTCTATTTCCTTGTTTGCCTCTCTCATCACCCCTCAACTCTGTTCATCTACTTTCTGTCTGAAATTCCACAAGTGTGAGAGATAGGATATTTGTCTTTCCTCACTGATTTTGCTTAGCTTAATACACTCTAGATCCATGCACATCCTTGCAAATGGTAAGATTTCATTCTTTTTGAAGCTGGGTCATATTCCATTATATATATATATATGTATCCCACATCTGCTTTATCCATTCATCAATGCATAGACTTTGGGATTCTCTCCATAGTTTGGCTACTGTGGACATTACTGCCATAAACATCATGGTGCATGTTCCCCCTTTTAATCTGCATTTCTGTATCCTTTGGGTAAATACCTAGGAGAGCAATTGCTGGATCATGTGGTTGTTCAATGTTTAACTTTTTGAGGAACCCCCACACTGTTTCCCAGACTGGCTGCACCACTTTGCATTGCCACCAACAGAATGGGAGGGTTCCCCTTTAAGCAGAACATTATCTGCCAGCAATTTCATAAGAGGAAACAAAACCTGTGGGAGATGCACCCAGGGTCAGGCAAGCAGTTGCAGAATTCACCCCAAGGCTCCTGACGCCAAGCCCCTTGAAGCCACCAGCATGCCACTATCCAAAAGAATTCCCAGACTCTCCTTCTGACTCCACCACCAAAGAAACTACAGAGAGAATATGGCACCTCAAAATATCAAGATAATACATTTAGTAAAACTAGAAAGTCAAACTCAACTTTTAAACAGGAACAGGCCGCTTTGGATAATTTTCAATTTTCCCTCCACCATAATTTTAACTCTTCTGATGAATAAACTAATCAATGATGAAACATCACCTTTGTCAAATGACATCATCCAAGTCTGTATCAGATGAAAAACAACCACCTAACTCTAGATGCTGGCCACTCAACCATATCTTAGGCCCAATTGAATAAACACTGTTAGATGAAGGAACAAATTAGATGTTACAAACAGGCACAGAGTGAATCTCACCTTCCCTTTCTAATAAAAGAGGGTTCTTAAGAAACAGATGGTCAAAATACATGTGTAAGCAATAAATGGACAGAGAAATTGTGATCCCCTGCAAAGTTCTACCAGCAGGGAAACTAAGTAATTCTTGCACCAAACCCAGAATGCTGACAGCTACTTCAATTTCACTTTGTGGCTCAACTAGAGAAAAGAGAAAAGCCCAGGAGGTTTTGGGATAATGAGAGGTTTTACCTCCAGCCCTGACATAGTTAGGACATTTTGCCAAACATATCTGTGCTTTCTCTGAACACTGGAGTCCTGTGACAAGCTGCGTCGCTGACTCCGATGCTGACGTTCAAAACCTCGGGTGTCTTGGAGCCAGAGTAAAGAAGTGCTGTCAGCTGGGGAGAAGAAGGCACCTCTGACCTAAAGCCTGCACACCTGCTTTGGTTTCTGGGCAAAGGGGCAACACATACTTGTTGTTTAGCAGTAATTATCTTCATTCTCAATAGACCAATGACCTTGCCTTTTCTGGAAAGCTGACTTACTCTTCTAAAGAAACCCTCAATTTGTGTATTCCCAATGCAACTAGAGTGGAACATTTATTTCTCACTTAAATAGAAAACAGTATTATTGTTGACATTGCATGAATGAACTTTTAAAAACATTTTAGAGAGAAAGGAAGAGACCTTTATTCAAACCCAAGTCAGGACAACTGTCTGGGAGACACAATCTTCACCAAGAAGGGAGTGCTCCAGGGATGGAACATTTGGGGCAGGCTTATATATTTTTTTTTTTTTTTTTAATGTACAGAGATACACACCACAATGAGGATCTTCTTAGATTCCAGAAAGTGACAGACTCTTTCTTATGTTTTCAGTATGTACATGTCAGTATGACTTTAATCTTATGGGAGCCAAAGAGGTTCTTTATTTTTTCTTATATTTATGTTGGCATTTTTTGGTTATTGTTTTCTTCTCGAAGCAGATGTACAATATGTGCTTGGGGCAGAAATAGGACCCATGCTTTGAGGTTTTGCCCAGTCATTTTGAGCCGGTAAAATGTTAAAGGATAGCTTCCCTGGGAGCCCAGGATCAGGGCACACAGATGATATAAGATAAAAATTCCTTTTATCATTATAATTACTCCTAAATGGAGGAATGTGAGACAAAAGCACCTTTCACAAGAGTACCAAGAAATCAAAATGATGCCCACGGAAGGCTGTCTGCTCCATGGTCAGCACAGGTAACAGAAGTGTTCAGAGTCTCTGGACTCCTGCCCTTTTCCTGCCCAAATCTCTGAAGCACACAGACCACTTAAATTAAGAATTGTAGAACTGCTAGACACCTTAGGGATGTCTGGCACCATTCCCTTAGACTGCAGAAGAAAACACAGTAGCTCGTTGTCACAAACTAATTTCAACATGAAGTGCCCCTGGATGCACTAAGTTCTTTCTCTGCAAATGTTGACTAATGTAAGTCACAGTCATACCATAGAAACACTACGATGGCTGGGAAGTCATCGTAGGTAAGGGAATATTTTAGCCATGTTTATAAGCATTGGCTCACTTATAGAAGAGGCTGAGCTGAGTATTTTTAAATACTATTTCAGACCTGTTTTACAGCACCCTCTGAACATACCAGAGCCTGAATCGACCAAAAAAGATAGTTGGTTTCAGTAACTTTAATACCAGAAAAATATTATACTGTCTGTATTCCTTGGGATCTTTGAGTATCTTACCCAGAGGTCCTCCACTGAGATAATGATCTTAATGATCACCATGGGCAGAGGTGAAAAGGCCCGCTGAATTCGTTCCAGTTGTCCACATGACAAGAAAATCCTGATACTTGATAGGTTTCCAGATGGAGAAGACCAGAGATAAGAGGAAGATAGTACCCTGTATGGAACAACAAGGGATTTGGAGTCAATTTGGGGATCCCACTTAGGTTTCTGACACTAAAATCCTCTGTGACTCATATCATCTGAGTCTCTTCCTAACCACCTGAAAATGTGCCCAAAAATATCTACACCCTAGTTTGAAGTTTAAGAGGCAGAATGCTACAAAGAGCCAGTATAATGTCTCTCAAGAACAGGTGCTCAGGAAGCCATAATTGCTATTGGGTCTATTTATTTTCCAGAAGAAAGAACACATGTTGAATCCATATTTCTAATAGATGACTCACCAGATGATTTTCAAACCTGAAGGAAAACCAAGAAGTTGCTCTTGTGTCATATTTCACTCAGAAATCATGTTGTTGGACTGGTGAGGACGATACGATAGCAACGTCATCACTAAGAGTGGGGAGCTTCTAATTTCCATCGGCCATGTTGACCCCCTTAGCTCAGAGCCACCAGAAAGGGCAGCTGGGGAGGGGGCACCGTCATCACTATGAGTGGGAAGCTTCCCATTTCCATATGGCCATGATGACCCCCTTAGCTCAGGGCCACCAGAAAGGACAGCTGAGGGGGACCACAGGCCAAGGCTGCCAGGTGTGGCTGGGGCAGGTAGAACTCTGACTTAAGGCTCAACTCCTGTCTAGGTTATTATAATGCTCTTCACAAAGAAAGTGCCATTGTGTGTGAGCCCTCATGTAGAAAAGGTTCAGAATTTCCATTGAGATTCCCTCTCTGACCTTTAGGATATGTAGCAAAGTTCTATTTAATTTTTAAACATTGAAGGACTTCCTGGTTTTCTTTTCGCTATGACTGTGGCTCAATTCCCCTGTGGTCTAAGAATAGAATCTAGTTAATTTCAGGGTTTAACATTTGTAGCCTTGATTCGTGGCCCCACCTATCATCTATTTGGGTAAAGAGTCTATGACCACTTGAAAATAATGTATTCAGCAATTATTATGGAATGTTCCCTATGTCAATTAGGTCACATTTTTACCAATGTTTTGTCTGCTTTTTCTGTCAGATATTGAGAAAGGTGTATTAAAATCTTCAAGCAATGCTGTTCTATTCAAAGTTGCATCAGAGAATTTACCAGTGTTAGAAGGCAAGAGAAACAAAAATTATAAGAATTGAGGGGATAATTGTGACTAATCACAGATAATACGATTGTGTACATAGAAAAACCAAAACAGTCTATAAATACCCTATTAGAATTAAAAATGCAATTTATAAATTTGAGATGGATTGTAGCTTCCCATTGGACAGTTTCTGAAAGAAAACGTAGAACCTGTCAATCTTGGGGTAGGACATAAGGTGCACTAACCGTTTAAAAGAATTCAGTGGGACTTCATAAAAATGTGACATTTCTCCTTATCTTATGACCATAAGAAAATGAAAAAGTGAACTGCAGGCTGGGAAGTAAAGATTTGCAATACACACACTGACAAAGACTTGTCAATAAAGAATTCCTGCACATCAACCATAGAAAGTCTATTTATAAATGAATACTTCACAAAAGATTGACTGATGGCCAATAAGAACAGGAAAGGGTGCTCTACAGTATTATTTTCAGTTACAGCAAGGCCTTTCCTAAAATGAAAACATACACACAAACCAGTATTCCCTAGATGGATGACGTCCTTATTTCTGAGGACAGCTTGAAGAACAGACTAGCATCAAAGTAAAGTGATGGAATTCCTGACACTCAGAGGATGAACAATTGACCTCAAACTACAGTACAATTTCTAGGCATCATTCGGTCCTCTGAAGGCAGACAACTACCACACCCCTTCCTACACCACACAGGTTGCTTCCCAACCCCTACCATAAAAGAAGAAGTTGAGAAACAGATAGGACTAGTAGGAAATAGCAAAAATCTCATGTGGGGATTACCCTGAAATACACTGATCACATAACTAGTGTAAGGAAGTGTAGGGAACTGACAAGGACAGAGACTCAAGACGTACTTCTTTGGGAAATGCTGTCTGAAATCGTCACACCTTGGTACCAGCTAATGAGGGCTCTGAGCATACCCTAGGGTTTGCTCACAAGGGTCTGCAACACCATCGCTGAGGACTGAAACTCTTCAAGACCTCAAAGCTTGCCTGATTGACTATTGGACTAAGAGATTCCCATGTTCTGAAAACAGATACCAACTCATTGAAAGGTTCACCTGGGCTCTCTCGGAGACCCTACAAGAAGCTGAACCATTCAATGAAAATCAATAACACACACACACACACACACACACACCTACACACACACACACACACACACACACACACACACACACCTGTCATTTCAGCAATTACTTAAACATTCAAGGTTCTTCCTACCTTTTCTTTTTCACATTGATATTTATACTCACATGAAATGTCATCATTTCTAATGAACACTGATGTCAAAATAGAGATCCATTGACGCAATATTCACAAAATGGAACTTCCCTGCTGTAATTTTCAATATAGCGTTTTTTAAAGTTCATACATATTTTAGGTTTTTGGTAACTTATACAGGAGAAGATCAGCATTGAAAAACTCTGAATACTGACAATGAGTTTTAAGCCTAGAGAACAAAAATTGTCCAATTTCATAGATAATAAGGAACCAAATGGAAAGCATGGAAGCTGTAGTCGAATAATTTTACACATGTGCATCCTCTATTATTCTACTACTGAGGGGCGTGTTTTATTACCACTATACATGCATCAGTTATCTTCCACATGCACCTGCACAGGTATAATGGATTACTACAGTAGAATGAAATGTCTGGGAACTACTTGGCAGCATCTATAATGAACAATGAAATTTCGATCTTATATTCGGTGAACTTCCACTGTCTGTCCCTTTAGCCAATGGACCCTAAACAGAAGGGGAAATGAAGCACGAGAGACTATGGATTCTGGGAAACAAACTGAGGGCTTCAGAGGGGAGAGGGGTGGGGGATTGGGATGGGCCAGTGATGGGTATTAAGGAAGGTACATATTGCATGGAGCACTGGGTGATATATGCAAATAATGAATCACGGAACACTACATCAAAAACTAAGGAAATACTGTATAGTGACTAACATATCATAATAAAAAATTAAAGGTAAAAAAGAATTGAAGGTTAAAAAAATCAATATAGCTTTTCTGTTTCAAGAACAATCACAATTGAGAAAAAACTAACTTCCAATCCCTAAAGCAAAACACAGACCAAGTTCCATTTCACTCCCCTTTATTCACATTCTTTGTGGGTTCTAAGCTATTTCCCTACCTCCTTTCCTGCTGAGCAGGGAGCCTCGGCTCGATCCGAGAACCCTGGGATCATAACCTGAGCCAAAGGCACATGCTTAACTGGCTGAGACAGCCAGGAGCCCCAGCCATGTTTTTCTTAAGCAAAAGGACACTTTCTCATAATGCCTTCACATGACTTCACATGGCACCAGAGATCTGCATTTGCCTCTAGGAGGTTGCAGATGAAGGCAATTGCAAACTCTCACAGTGGTTTATCAAATACAGTGATCTGCCTGGTGACAGTAAAACTCTTATGAGCCTACGAGAGGGTGCTGTGACTCTCAGCTGTGGCTGGGCTGGCACAGAGAACCAAATCCATTTCCCTGCCTGATGTCTGTGAGGAACAGATGCCCCCACTGTGAATGAGACCCTGCCACTGAGCTGTCCAGAGATGGCCATCCTCACGGAGGATGAGGATAAAGGACAATGCCTGAGGAGACCTCATCTGTCTCTTTTATCTTTTCATATTTTTGACAGTGGACAAATCACTGCCTAGGAGTCCCCAACTACCTTAGTCTCATGTGTGAATGGCCAAGAGGTTTTACAAAACACTCAGGATTTTGACCTCACAAATGCCCACAACCACTTACCATAGGGATTCAAATTAAGCAAAGATACTGTTCGTTGGAAGAGAGGTCCTGCCCACTGTTGTTTCTCACTTATATGCTCATCTTCCTTACCTCATGGTAACATAACCACCTTGATTCCTGCTTCCGTCTTCAGGAAGGCTGATGTGACTTGAAGGGCATTAACCTGACATCGTTTTTCAGGGCAATAAGATGTGGACATTTCCCTAGTCCTACACACCCAAAGTTGAATCGGAATCAGGATTGAGGAGGCTGATGAGAGTTGAAGGTGTTTTCCTGTACACGGTGGTTTATTACCAATAAGGATGGGTCAGAGTCCTCGAAATTCCAGAACCTTTTCATTAATGCTTCCTACCTGTGAAAGATGATGTACATTGGTCTTTCCCTGTATAGTGTGGTGACTCAAAGAAAAGTGCTTAGCCCTTTCATCAGACTTCCACGACCACTGTGGGGCTGGCTTCCATATTCACAAAGGATGATGTTAGGGCTAAGAAGGTTCCTGTACACTGTTATTTCTTACAGATAAGTGTATGGCATTTTTGTTACATTGCCAGAGCCACTTAGCGCCGGGCGTGCCGGCCTCCTGGGGATGAACCCTAACCCTAGGTAGGCCCCCGAGGGGCCCCTCCCAAGAGGCCTTGCGCAACAACGCCAGGGATTGGGGCCCCCGAGCCCAGCACCGGAGTCAGCCTGCCGCCCCACAGCAACTCGGGCTGCTAGGGGCACCGCCAGTCTTTCAGGGCGAGAGAATGGGCAGGGCCCTCCAAGCCCCCGGCGAACTTCGAAGGCCCCTGTGCCAAAACGCTTGGGCCCACACTCCCTCTCACCAGTGCCCTCACCTCGGCCTGCCCCTCTGCCTGCCGCAGAGCTGGCGGAAGGAACCTGCTGGAATCCTGGAGGCTAACACTTACCCTAGGTCGGCCCCCGAGAGGCCCCTCCCAAGGAGCCTGGCACCGCAATGCCAGGGATTTGGGACCCTCGAGCCCCAGTGCTGGACTCACTCTGCCACCCCGCAAGCACCCAGGGCATTAGGGGCGTGGGCAGTCATTCAGGAAGGGAGAACGGGCAGGGCCCTCTGATCCCCCTGCGACCTTCGAAGGCCCCCCGCGCAAAAACTCTGACTCCCACGCTCCTGCCCGCCAGCGCCCTAACCTCGGCTCACCCCTCCGCTCGCTGCAGAGCTGGCGGATCGGGCCTTCTGGTTTCCTGGGGGCTAACCCTCTCCCTAGGTCACCCCCAAGGGGTCCCTCCCAAGTGGCCTGGCGCCACATGCCAGGGATTGGGGACCCCCAAGTCCCAGCGCCGGATGCACCCTGCCGCCCCGCTGCCACATGGGGTGCTAGGGGCGTCGCCAGTCCTTCAGGGCGACAGAACGGGCAGGACCCTCCAAGCCACCTACGACCTTCGAAGGCACCCCGAGCCAAAGCCAAATGCTCTGGCCCACGCTCCCGCTCGCCAGCTACCTCACCTCGACCCACACCTCCATTCACTGCACATGGGTGGAATGAGCCTGCCAGTCTCCTGGGGGCTAACCCTAACCCTAGGTCAGCCCCTGAGGGGCACGTCCCAAGGTACCTGGAGCCACAACGTCGGGTATTAGGGACCCCCGAGCCCCAGCGCCAGAATCACCATGCTGCCCCGCCGCCACGCGGGCCGCTAGGGGTGTCGCTGGTCATTCAGTGCAGGAGAACGGGCAGGGCCCTCCTAGCCCACGGCGACTTTCGAAGGCCCCCCAATGAAAAACGCTTGAGCCCACGCTCCCGCTCCTCAGCGCCCTCACCTTGGCCCACTCCTCCGCTCCCTGCAGAGCCTGTGGATGAGGCCTGCCCTCCTCCTGGGGCTACCCATAACCCTAGGTTGGCCCCTGAGGGGCCCCTCCGAAGGGGCCTGGCACCACAATGCCTGGGATTGGGGACCCCCGAGCCCCAGTGCCGGACTCACTGTGTTGCCTCGCCACCACTCGGGCCGCTTGGAACACCGTTGGTCATTCAAGGAGGGAGAACGGGCAGATCCCTCCGAGCCCCTGGCGACCTTTGAAGGCTCCCCGCGCCAAAACGCTTGGGCCCATGTTCCCGCTCGCCTGCACCCTCACCTCGGTCCGCCCCTCCACTCGCTGCACAACTGGTGGATCTGGACTGCCAGCCTCCTGGGTGTTACACTAACCTTTGGTGGGTCCCCGAGGGGCCCATCCCAGGTTCCTATTGCCGCAACACCGGGGATTGGGGACTTCCGAGCTCCAGCGCCCAACTCACCCTCCAGCCCTACTGCCACCTGAGCCGCTAGGGGCGCCGCCGTTCATTCAGGGAGAGATTATGGCCAGGGCCCTTCAAGCCACCAGCTACCTTCGAAGGCCCCCCGCACCAAAACGCTTGGGCCCACGCTCCTGCTGGCCAGTGCCCTTACCTCGGCCCTCCCCCCCGCTCACCGCACAGCTGGCGGATCAGGCCTGGGGGCCTTCTGGGGGCTAACCCAAACCCTAGGTCTGCCCTCTAGTGGCCCCTCCCAGGGCCCTGACGCTGCAACGACGGGGATTGGAGACACCTGAGCCCCAGCGCCGGACTCACCATGCCCCCCACCGCCACCCGGGCCACAAGGGGCACCCCCGGTCATTCAGGGCAGGAGAACGGGCAGGACTCTCTGATCCCCTGGTGACCTTCGAAGGCCCCTCGCTCCAAAACTTTGGGCCCACGTTCCCGCTCGCCAACTCCCTCATCTCAACCCGCCCCTCTGCTCACTGCACAGCCGGCAGATCAGGCCTACTGGCCTCCTGGGGGTAACCCTAACCCTAGGTCGGCACCCGAGGGGGCCCTCTCAAGGGGTCTGGGGCCACAACGCTGGGGATTGGTGACCCCCGAGCTGCAGCGCCGGACTCACTTTGCCACTCCACCGCCACCGGGGCCGCTAGGGGCCCCTATGGTCATTTAAGGCGGGAGAATGGGCAGGGCCCTCCGAGCCCCCAGCGACCTTCGAAAGCCCCCCCAGGCAAAACGCCTTGGCTAACACTTCCGTTCGCCAGTGCCCTCACCTCGGCCCGCCCCTCCGCTTGCCCTACAGCTGGCGGATCGAGCCTCCCAGCCTCCTGGGGGCTAACACTAACCCTAGGTAGGCCCCCTAGGGGCCCATCCCAAGAGGCTTGGCTCCACAATGATGGGGATTGGGGACTCTGGAGCCCCAGTGCCGGACTCACACTGCCACTACAGTGTAGTGGCAGGGCTGCTAGGGGCGCTGCCGGTCATTCAGCGTGGGAGAATGGGCAGTGCCCTCCGAGCAGTGGCAACTTTCGAAGGGTTCCCTCGCCAAAACGCTTGGGCCCATGCTTCCACTCTCCAGCGCCCTCACCTCGGCCCACCCTTCTGCACGCCGCACAGCCGGCAGATCGGGCCTACCAGCCTCCTGGGGGCTAACACTAACCCTAGGTAGGCCCCCTAGGGTCCCATCCCAAGTGAACTGGCGCTGCAACACCGGGGATTGGGGAACCCCGAGCCCCAGCGCCAGACTCACCCTGCCGCCCCGCCGCCACCTGGGCCGCTAGGGGCACCGCCCGTCATTCAGTGCGGGTGAACAGGCAGGGTCCTCCGAGGCCCCTGCAACATTAGTAGGCGCCCCGCGCCAAATGCTTGGGCCCACGCTCTCGCTCGCCAGTGCCCTCACCTCCGTCAGCCCCTCCTCTTGCTGTACAGCTGGCGGATCGGGACAGCCGGGCTCCTGGGTACTACCCTAACGCTAGGTCGGCCCCCAAGGGGCCCCTCCCAAGGAGCCTGGGGCCGCAACGCCGGTAATTGGGGACCCCAGAGCCCCAGCGTTGGACTCAACCTGCCGCTCCGCCACCATCCGGGCTTCTAGGGGTGCCGCCGGTCATTCAGGGCATGAGAACGGGCAGGGCCCTCCTAGCCCACGGTGACATTTGAAGGCACCCTGCGCCAAAACGCTTGGGCCCACGCTCCTGCTCGCCAGCGTCCTCACCTAGGCCCGCCCCTTTGCTCGCCCGACAGAAGGCGGATCGGGCC
Organism: Ursus arctos; assembly: GCF_023065955.2. Lineage (NCBI taxonomy): Eukaryota > Metazoa > Chordata > Mammalia > Carnivora > Ursidae > Ursus > Ursus arctos. Next base: position 1,232,067 of record NW_026622986.1, read on the forward strand.
TGCCCGACTCCTGGGGGCTAACTCAAACCCTAGGTCGGCCCCCCAGGGACCCGTCCGATGGGGCCTGGCGCCTCAACGCCTGGGACTGCTGAACCACGAGCTCCAGCGCCGGACTGACCGTGCTGCCCCACTGACACCCGGGCCTCTAGAGGCGCCGCTGGTCATTCAGGGCGTGAGAACGGCCAGGGCCCTCCGAGCCCCCCTTGTCCTTCGAAGGCCCACCGCACCAAAACGCTTGGGCCCAGGCTCACGCTCGTCAGCGCCCTCACCTCATCCCGCCCCTCCGCTCGCCACCCAGTGGGTGGATCGGGCCTGCCAGCCTCCTGGGGGTTAACCCTAACCCTAGGTCGACCACTAATGGGCCCTTCCCAAGGGGCCTGGCACCGCAATGCGGGGATTGGGGACCCCCGAACCCCAGCACCAGACTAACCTTACCGCTCTGCCGGCGGCCGGGCCGCTAGGGGTGCCGCCGGTCATTCAGGGCGGGAGAACGTGTAGGGCCCTCCGAGCCCCCGGCGACCTACGAAGGCCCCCCGCGCCAAAACGGTTGGGCCCACGCTCCTGTTCGCCAGCACCCTCATCTCGGCCCGCACCTCCGCTCGTAGCAGAGCCCGCGGATCAGGCCTGCCGGCCTCCTGGGGGCAAACTCTAACCCTAGGTCGACCACCGAGGGGCCCTTCCCAAGCGGCCTGGCGCTGCAACGCCAGGGATTGGGGACCCCCGAACCCCAGCGCCTGACTCCCCCTGCCGCCCCGCCACCACCTGGGCCTCTAGCGGCGCCGCAGGTCATTCAGGGCGTGAGAACGGGCAGGGCCCTCTGAACCCCAGGAGACCTTTGAAGGCACCCTGCATCAAAACGCTTACGCCCACAATGCCACTAGGCAGCGCCCTCACCTCAGCCTGCCCCTCTGATCGTCGCACAGCCAGCGGATCGGGCCTGCTGGCCTCCTGGGGCCTAACCCTAAACTAGGTCGGTCCCCGAGGGGCCCCTCCCAAGGGGCCTGGCTCCGCAACACCAGGGATTGGGAACCCCCGAGCCCCAGCGCCAGACTCACCGTGCCGCCCAGCGGCCAACCGGGCCGCTAGCGGCGCCGCAGATCATTCAGGGCGTGAGAAAGGGCAGGGCCCTCCGAACCCTGGGCGACCTTCGAAGGCACCCTGCATCAAAACACTTGCGCCCATGCTCCCGCTAGGCAGCGCCCTCACCTCAGCCCGCCCCTTGGATCTTCGCACAGCCGGCGGATCTGGCCAGCCGGCCTCCTGGGAGATAACCATAACCCTAGGTCGGCCCGTGAGCGGCCCCTCCCAAGGGGCCTGGCGCCGCAACGCCGGGGATTGGGGATACCTGAGCTGCAGCACGGGAATCACCCTGCCACCCCACCGCCAATGGAGCCGCAAAGCGCGCCGCTGGTTATTCAGGGCAGGAGAACAGGCAGGGCCCTTCGAGACATGGCAACATTCAAAGGCCCAGGGCGCCAAAATGCTGGGGATCATGCTTCCGCTCCTAATCACCCTCAACTCGGCCCGCACCTCCACTCTTCGCAGAGCCGGCGACTCGGGCCTGCCGGCCTCCTGGGCACTAACCCTAACCTTAGGACAGCCCCTGAAGGTCCCTTCCTAAGGGGCCTGGCGCCGCAACGCCAGGGATTGGGGACCCCCAAGCCCCAGCGCCGGATTCGCGCTGCCGCCCCACCCCACACGGGCCGCTAGGGGCGCCGCCATTCATTCAGGGTGGGAGAACTGGAGGGCCCTCCGAACCCCTGCGGACATTCGAAGGCATACCGAACCAAAGCACCTGGGCCCAGGCTCATGTTCACCAGCACCCTCACCTCGGCCCAACTCTCCGCTCGACGCACAGGTGGTGCATCGGGCCTGCGGCGCTCCTGGAGGCTAACCCTAACCATAGGTCGGCCCCCAAGGGGCCCTTCCCAAGGGGCCTGGCATCGCAACGCTGGGGATGGGGACCCCGAGCCCATGTGCCAGACTCACCCTGCTGCCCTTCAGCCACCCGAGCCGCTAGAGGCCCCGCCGGTCAATCAGGGCAGGAGATCGGGCAGGGCCCTCCGAGCCCACGCTGACCATTGAAGGCTCCCCGCGCAAAAACGTTGGCTCCCAGGATCCTCCTCGCCAGCGCCCTCACCTCGGCCCGCCCCTCCGCTTGCTTCAGAGCTGGTGGATAAGGACTGCTGGGCTCCTGGCAGCTAACCAAAACCTAGGTCGGCCCTGTGGGGACATCCCAAGAAGCCTGGCTCTGCAACGCTGGGGATTGGTGACTCAGAGCCCCAAAGCCAGACTCACCCTGCTGCACTGTACCCACCCGGGCCGCTAGGGGCGTAGCCGGTCATAGAGAGCGAGAGAAGGGCAGGGCCTTCTGAGCCACCGGTGACCTTCAAAGGCTCCCCACGTCAAAACGCTGGTGCCCATGCTCCTGCTCCCCAGTGCCCTCACCTCGGCCCGCACCTCCGCTCGCCGCACAGTGTACGGATTGGGCCTGACGGTCTCCTTGGGGCTAACCCTAACCCTAGGTCGGCCCCCCAGGGTCCCTCCCACAGGTCCTGGTGCCACTAAGCTGGGGATCTGGGACTCCAAGCCCCAGAGCCAGACTCACCATCCCACAACGGTGCCACCCAGGCCGCTAGGGGCGCCGCCGGTCATTCAGGGCGGGAGAACGGACAGGGCCCTGGAGAAACCAGCGACATTTGAAGCCTCCAGCGCCAAAATGCAGGGGCCCACAATCCCGCTCCCCAGTGCCCTCACCTCGGCCCACCCCTCCGCTCGCCCCACAGCCATCGTATCGGGACTGCCGGCCTCCTGGGGGCTAACCCTAACCCTAGGTCGGCCCCCGAAGGGCACTCCCAAAGGGCCTGGCACCACGACGCCGGACATTGGGGACCCCCAAGCCCCAGCGATGTACTCAACCTGCCCCTCCGCCGCCACTCAGGCCACTTGGGGCGCCGCCGGTCATTCAGGGTGGGGGAACGGGCAGGGCCCTCTGAGTCCCCGGCGATATTCCTAGGTCCCCCATGCCAAAACGCTGAGGCCCATGCTCCCGCTCTACAGCGCCCTCACCTCGGCCCGCCCCCCTCTAGCCACACAGCTGGCGGATCCGGGCTCCTGGGCTCCTCGGGGCTAACCGTAACTATAGGTGGGCCCCAGAGTGGCCCCTCCCAAGAGGCTTGGTGCCGCAATGGCAGGGATTGGGGACCTGCAAGCCCCAGCGCCAGGCTCACCCTGCCGCCCCGCCGCCACGTGGGCCGCTAGGGGTGCCGCCGGGCATTCAGGGCGGGATAACCAGCAGGTCCCTCCGAGCCTCCGGTAAAATAAGAAGGCCCCCACGCCAAAACGCTGGGTACCACGCTACCGCTCGACTGCGCCCTACCACGGTCAATCCCTCCACTCACTGCACAGCCGGTGGATCGGGACTGCTGGCCTCCTGGGGGTTAACCTAACCCGAGGACAGTCCCCGAGGGGCCCCTCCCAAGGGGCCTGGCACCGCAACGCTGGGGATTGGGGAAACCCAAGCACCAGTGCCGGACTGACCTTGCCACCCCTCTGCCACCCAGGGAGCTAAGGGCGTCGCCGGTCCTTCATGGCGGGAGAACGAGCAGGGCTCTCCGAGCCCCCTGTGACATTCGAAGGTCCACCGAGCCAAAATGTTGGGGCCCACACTTCCGCTCGCCAGCGACCTCACCTTGGCCCACCCCTCCATTTGCCACAGAGCCGGTGGATCGAGCCTGCTGGCCTCCTGGGGGCTAACCCTAACCCTAGGTCGGCCTCCAAGGGGGCCCTCCCAAAGGGACTGCCGCCGAACGCCAGGGATTGGGGACCCCCGAGTCACAACGCTGGACTCACCGTTCCGCCCCGCCCACACCCGGGCCACTAGGGTACCGCCGATCATTCAGGGCTGGAGAATGGGCAGGGCCCTCCCTTCCCCAGTGACCTTCGAAGGGCCCCAGCGCCAAAAGGCTGGGGTCCACTCTCCTGCTCACCAGCGCCCTGATCTTCGACCGCGTCTCCATTCGCCCCAGACTGCGGATTATGCCTGCGGCCTCCAGGAGCTAACCTTTACCCTAGGTCGTCCCCCAAGGGGCCTCTCCCAAGGGGCCTTGTGCTGCAACGTCTGGCATTGGGGACCCCCGAGCCTCAGCGCCAGACCCACCCTGCCGCCCCGCCACCACTCGGGCTGCTAGGGGAGCCGCCACTCATTCAGGGCGGGAGAACGGGCAGGGCCCTCCGAGTCCCCGGCGACATTCGAGGGCCCTGGCGCCATAAATTTGGGTACCACCTTCCAGCTCGCCAGTGCCCTCACCATGGCCCGCCCCTCTGCTCGCCGCACAGCTGGCGTATGGGGCCTGCCCGCCTCCTGGGGGCTAACCCTAACACTAGGTTGGCCCCAGATGGGGCCCTCACAAGGGGACTGGTGACCAAAGCCGGGGATTGGGGACACCCGAGCCACAGGGCCGGACTCACCCGGCTGCCCCGTCGACATCGGCCCGCTGGGGCGACGCTGGTCATTTAGGGCGGGAGAACAGGCAGGGCCCTCTGAGCCCCTAAAGACGTTCAAAGGCCTCCTGCGCCAAAATGCTGGATACCATACTCCTGCTCGCCAGCGCCATCACCTCGTCCCACTCCTCCGCTCCCCGCACAGCTGGGGCATTGGTCCTGCTGGCCTACTGGGGTCTAACCCTAAGCCTAAACCCTAACACCTAACATTAAACCCTAAAACGTAACCCCTAACCCTTACCCTAACCCTAACCCTACCCTAAACCTAACCCTAAACCCTAATCCTTAAACCCTAAACCCTAACATTAACACTAAACCCTAAACCCTAACCCCTAACCCTAATCCTGAAACCCTAAAAACGAAACCCTAACCTTAACCACTAACCCCAAACCCCAAACCCTAACCCTAAACCCTAACCCTACCCCGACCCCTACCATACCCTTAACCCTACCCCTAACCCTACCCCTTCAGCTAACCCTACCCATAACCCGTAACCTAACCCTAAACCTAACCCTAACCTGTACCCTAACCCTAACCGTACCCGTACCCTAACCCTAAACCTAACCTGTACCCTAACCCTAACCGTAACCCTAAAACGTACTCTAACCCGTACCCTAACCCTAACCCTAAACTGTACCCTAACCCGTAACTTAAACTGTACCCTAAACCTAACCGTAACCCTAACAAGTACCCTAACCCATACCCTAACTTTAACCCTAAACCCTAAAACCTGACACTAACCCATACCCTAACTCATACCATAACCCGTACCCTAACCCTACCCGTAACCTAACCCTAACCCATACCCTAACCGTAACCCTAAACCCTAAACTGTAACCCTTACCCTAACCCTAACCAGTACCCTTACCTTAACCTTAACCCATACCCTAACCCGTACCCTAACCCATAAACTAACCCGTACCCTATCTCTAACCTGGACCCTAATCCATACCCTAACCCATACCTAACCCTAATCTGTACCCTAACCCGTACCCTAACCCGTACCCTAACCCTAAACCATACCCAATCCCTATCCCTAACGTGTTTCCTAACCCGTACCCTAAACCTAACCCGTACCCTAAGCCGTACCCAAATCCGTACGCCAACACTTACCCTAAACCGTACCCTAACCTGTACCCTAAACCGTACCCTAATGCGTACCCTAACCCATACCCTAAACCTAACCCATACCCTAAACCTAACCCGTACTCCAACCCTAACCCTAACCCTAAACCCGAACCCTAAACCCTAACCCGTACCCTAAACCATAATCTGTACCCTAACGCATAACCTCTAACCTGTAACCCCAAAACCCAACCCTAACCTGTACCCTCTCCTTACCCTAACCCTAACCCCTACCCTCACCCATACCCTAACCGTAACCCATACCCTAACCTTAACCCATACCCTAACCATAACCCATACCCTAATCCGTACCCTAACCCCAGGAATTGGGTACACCAGAGCCCCACGACGGGACTCAGCCTGCCACCCCTCAGGAAACCATGCCCCTTGGGGCGCCACAGAACATCCCGTGCAAGAGAACTGGTAGGGCCCCCCTGAGCCCCCAGGGATCCTCGGTGGCCCCTACACGCCAACCCTGAGGCCCACGATCATCCCGCACCACGCCTTCTCTTCAGCTTGCCACCGAGCTCGTCGCAGAGCCGACAGATCAGGCCTGCCGGGTTCCTGGGGCCTAGACCTGACCCTAGGTCGGCTGGGTAGGGCCCCTCCCCTGGGGCCTGGTGCCGCAGCCCCAGGGAATGGGGACACCTGAGCCCCACTGCAGGATAAAGCCTGCCAGCCCGTGGGAAACTGTGCCCCTTGGGAGGCTGTAGAGCATTCAGGGCGGGAGAACCAGGAGGGCCCCCAGAGCCCCCGGCAAACTTCGGCGATCCCTAAACTCAACAGTGAAGCCCATGCTCACACCACCCCGCACCTTCAACACACCCAGGGCGGAGCTCGCCACATAGTGGGCAGATCTGGCCTGTGGGATTCCTGGGCCCCAACCCTAACCCTAGTTCATCTGTGGACGGGCCCCTCCCCAGGAGCCTGGAGTCACAGCCGTGGGGATTCGGGACACCTGAGCCCCACAGCAGGACTCAGATTGCCACCCTGCAGGAAACCGTGCGCCTTGGGAGGCCATAGAGCATTCAGGGTGGGAGAACCAGGAGGGCCCTCCTGAGCCACCAGCGATCTTCGGCGGCCTCCCGCACCCCAACCCTGAGGCCCATGCTCACCCTCCCCACATCCTCACCTCAGCCCGTGTAGCTCGCCATACAGCCAACAGATCGGGCCTGCGGGGCTCCTGGGCCTAACCCTAGCCCTAGGTCTGCCGTGGGTGTGGGGGCCTCCCCAGGAGCCTTACACCACAGACCCAGGGAATTGGGATAACTGTGCCCCACTGCAGGACTCAGCTTGCCACCCGCCAGGAAACCGTGCCCCTTGGGCTCTACGGAGCCTACAGGGTACGAGAACTTGGGGAGGCCCCCGGAGCCCATCCCCATCCTTTGGCAGCCCCCCTGCCCCAACCCTGAGGCCCATGCTCACCCTCCCCCATGGCCTCCTCTCAGCCCTCCACAGAGCTCGCCGCACAGCCGGCAGATTGTCCTTGCCGGGCTCCTGGACCCTAACCCTTACCCAAGGTTGGCCACAGAGGGGCCCCTCCCCAGGGTCCTGGCACCGCACTCCAGCGGATTGGGGACACCCAAGACCCACTGTAGGACTCAGCCTGCAACCCACAGTAAACTGTACCATTTTGGGGCAAAACAGAGCATTCAGGGCAAGAGAATTGGGGCACCCCTGAGAGCCCCTTCTGGTGAACCCCGACCTTTGTGGGCCCTTCCGGATGAAACCTCAAGGCTCACAATCACCCGCCCTTGTGGCCTCATCTCACTCGGCCTGGGAGTTCTCTGAGCACTGGGATGTTTGGACCTGCTGTCTCTTGAGGCCTAACCTAACCCTGGGTCTTCTGCTGAGGGTCCCCTCCCCGTTTGCCTGCCTCCAAGGCACCAGGCATTGGGCTCACCTCTGCATGACTAGAGGACTCGGCCTGCCCCACAGCAGGAAACTGTCCATTTGGGGCTGCAGTAAGGATTCTTAGGAAAATCGGAGGGCCCCCTCAGCCCATCCCAGGCAACCCCCACTTTCAGAGATCTCCCCGGATCCAATTAGTAGCTTCACACTGACCTTTAAACTTGCTCTCCACGGAGATCTTTTGAAATTCTCCACACTTCCAACCGATGGCATCATCTAGCTTCAGTGCCTTACCCAGATTTAGGTCTTGAGATGGATTAAAATGGGAAGGCATTTCACTGATGACGACGTACTGGTGACCAAAAGATACATACATAAATGCTTCATATCACTTGGCTTCAGGGAAATGCAAATCTAAACCCCTATAGATGCCATATCACACGAGGCCGAATATCTAAAAATAAGAAGACATGAAACTACACATCTTGGAGAGGATGTGGAGAAATGGGAACCCTCTTACACCCCTGTATGAATGCAGTCTGGTACAGCCACTCTTGAAAATGGTACAGAGTTTCCTCAAGAAGTTATAAATAAAGCTACCCTAAGTCCCAGCAATTGCACTACTGGGTATCAACCCCAAAGAGACAGAGGTAGTGAAGATGGGACACATGCACCACAGTGTTCATAGCAGCAATATCCATAATAGACAAACTGTGGAAGGAGTGCAGATGACCATGGATAGATGAATGGATAAAGAAGATGTGGATCATATCTATAATGGAATATTACTCAGCCATCAGAAAGGATGAGTACTTACCATCACACCGACCTGGGTGGAGCTGGAGGGTATTATGCTGAGTGGAATAAGTCAATGAAAGAAAGACAATGATCATATGCTTTCACTCCTATGTGGAATATCAGAAACAAGGAAGAAGACCATAGGGGAAGGAAGGGAAAATAGAATGGGAAGTCATCAGAGAGGGAGAAAACCCATGATGGACTCTTAACTATCGCAAGAAACTGATGATTGTTGGAGAAGTTGGGGGGGAGTAACTGGGTGAGTAGCATTAAGGAGGCCACATGATACAATGAGCACTGGGTGTTACACACGACTGAAAATGTATTGAAGACTACATCTGAAACGAATGGTGTACTGTAAGTTGGCTAATTGAATTTAAATTAAAGAACAAAAGACTTCGAATAAACAATCCTAAACATTTGTATGGAACCACTAAAGATTCCGAACAGACAGTGCAATGTGGAAATGAAAAACAAAGCTGGAGGACTCACAATTTCAGATTTCAGGTTATACTACAAAGCTGCAGTCATCCTAACAAGAGAGTATGACAAAAAATAGACACAGCGACCAAAGGAACAGGATACAAGTTCAGACAGAAACCCATAATTATGTGGTCCATGAATCTTCCACAAAGCAAGCAACGATATCAAAAGGGAAACGGACAGTCTCTACAACAAATGGTGTTGGGAAAACTAGACAGCTACGCACAAAAGAATGAAATTAGACTGCTTTCTTACACAATACAGACAAACACAAAACAGTTTCAAGACCTCAATATGAGACCTGAATCCATAAAAATGCTACAGGAGGGAAGACAGTAACTTCTTGACATGGACCATACCAACGTTTTTCTAGACGGTGTCCTGAGGCAAAGGAAATGAAAGCAAAAATAAACTATTGGGAATACAGCAAAATAAAAAGTTTCCACACAGCAGAAGAACAATGAAAACGTAAAAATAATAAGACAACCTACTCAAAGGGAGAAGATATTTGCAAAGATCATATGCAATAAAGGGATAGTGTCCAAAACATATACAACTGATACTACTCGACCCCCAAAAAAACAAATAATCCAGTTAAAAAATACACAGAAGACATGGACAGACATTTCTCCAAAGAAGAAATACAAATGGCCAAGAGTCCTGTGAAAAGATGTTCACCATCACCCATGATCAGGAAAATGTAAATCCAAAGGACAATGAGGTAATACCTCAAACCTGTCAGAATGGCTAACATCAAAAGCACAACAAAGAGCAGGTGTTGGGAGGATTTGGATGAAGGGGAATCCTCGTGAACTGTGGGTGGGAATGCAAACTGTGGTGGCAACCGTGGAAAACAGTATGAAGTTTCCTCAAAAAATTAAATATAGACCTACCCTACAATCCAACAATCACACTACTCATATTTACCCAAAGAATAGGAAAACAGTAAGTAGAAAGGATACGTGCACCCCTATGTTTCTTGCACCATTATTTACAATATCACAATATGGAAGCAACCCAAGTGTAGAAAAATTGACAAATGAGATGATAGATGTGTGTATTCACACACACACACACACACACACACACACACACAATGGAGTATTACTCGGCTTGAAAAAGAATGAAACCTTGCCATTTGCAGCCACATGGATGGAGCTAGAGAGAATTATCCAAACTAAAATCAGTCAGTCAGAGAAAGACAAATCCCATACGATGTCACTCTAATGGGGAATTTAAAAAACAAACAAAAATAAATAACTAAAAGAGAAAAAGGAGACACACCAAAATACAAACTCTTATCAATAGAGAACAAACGGATGGTTACTAGAGAGGAGGTGGATAGAGGGATGAGTGAAATAGATGAAGGGGATTAAGAGGACACTTTTCTTGATGACCACTTTGTAATATATAGAATTACTGCATCACTCTACTGTACACCTGAAACGAATGTAACACTGTATGTTAGCTCTAATGGAATTAAAATAAATTTTAAAAAAAGATTTATCTTTCAGAAACCTCTTTGAAAAAGCTTTTCCTGTGCAATGTGCAAAAGCCCTACTTGGGAGGATTCACTCTACAATAATTATTCACTTCATGCCTAAAATTCAGATTTCACTGAGTTCTTACCGTGGATCCCAGCACACGGGAGCCATGGTGCATTTCTGTCCAGGCTCAGCACCTATGCATTCAAGATTGGAAGTAGAGACACATATCACTTCACAGTCCAGAAAGCTATTATTGTTTCTGTTTCAGTGTGAGAGAGTCACAGACTTTGGGACAGGTTTCAGAGCAGGTATATTATGGATCCTGGATCTCTACTTCAATGTTCATTGCCTGGATCCATTTGGCTAATAGGTTCCCTGTGGATGGGCTTGCTTCCAAGCACATACATGGAATATGCAACGGTCGGTGGGCTTGGTGCTGGACAGGAAGAAGACCAAAAGCAGACAAGGGTCCGACCCCTCCCCTGATCCAGGAACTGCTACAGGAGAGGGTACGGGAGGTAGAATCCATGCGAAAATCCACGGTCACCAGCTGAACACAGGAGGCACAGGTCAAGGGATCTGGAGATGCAGGGGTTGAAGGCTGCTCTGAGCTACTTCTGGGAGGAAGGGAGGGAAGGAATGAGAAGGAGACACTGCCTGCCCCTGGCCCATGCAAGCTGCCCACCGCTCCGACATGCATCAGTCTATGAGCTGACACAGCCTGGGCTCAGGATGGGCTGGCTCAGGTCCCTCAATCCTCAGTGGGACAGCTGGTCCCAGGGCTCAGAGACATGCTGAGGGAGATGAGAGGGAAAGCTGCCCCACCCAGGTCATCCCCTCCTTGAGCAGACAGCCCTTTAGAACTGCTAAAAATTACCCACTAACGGGGTTGAAAGACATGCCATGGATGAACTAAGGCATAGAGATATGTAAAATAACATTCATTTTTAAGTTCAGAGCTGTCAGCTCAGGAAGTGGGGAGAGCTTCCCTGAAGAAGACTGAGGGGAGGGCAGGCCATGCTGAAAAATGAGACATGGCTCTCCTGATTGGGGACCTGCAGCCCCCTTCCAGGGCAGGACATCATCCTCACATCACAAGAGATCCATGGAAGTTTTCCATCAGGGCCAGATGTTTGTCTCGAGAAGGCTACCCTGGCATTGGACTGCACAGGGCACCAGGGACGAGGGCCAGATGGAGGACGGACAATACCCCGGAGTCCATGGGGCAAGAGCAGAGGCACATGACCTTGAAGATGATGATGAAAAGCAGGAGGTGGCAGCATGGAGCCGGCCGAAAAGTGCCATGGGAGCAGTGCCCACATCTACACTGACTGGGTGCCTTCTGTGCCCAGTGTGGCTGACTTCAGTGGGCTCCAGACTAGTCCTGACCACAAGTCTAGGAAGTGTGCACCACCCCCGGCCTCCTCTCCCCTTGCAGCTGCTAGGAATCATGGTCACAGACCTTGGTCAGCTTTCGTGGAAACCAAGCAGTGGCTCCCCCGCACGCTGCACCTCTGGTGGTGGTCCAGTGCGACCCTTGTGCCTGGCCAGACACTGATGTCTACCTGTCTCCACACAAATCCACAGACAGGAGGGTGTCCCTGAATTCCACAGCACCTGATGAGACAGATCCACAGAACCCAACACCCAGTGGGTTACTAGGGACCTCACCTATGGTCATGGAGCTCACCATACCCTATTTCTGTCACTTCCCACAGAAAGCCTGGTTCTGATCCCCCACAATACCATACATCCTTGTTGCTGACCTGGGGTCATGCCATGAACCCACATGGCACCTTTCTTTATGTGAAGGCTATGCCTACACCTCCTAGAAAATATTTCTAATGAAGTACAAGTACGTCAGGACTATGGTGTGAACGGTAGCACACAGCCTGCATGGTAGTAGTCAGTAGTTCTCACAAGCGTTAACCCCACCCCCGTCTCTCAAAACCTGCCTCCATCCCCACTGAATTCATGGTCTGCCCTCAGAAAACCCTCCAGGAAACAAACCTTTCATTGAATGCTCTCTTCACCTTCTGCTTCAAATCTTGTCCAACCACAATGATATGAAATTAGAAATCAGTCTCAAGAAAAAAATGGGACAGTCAAAAATAGGTGGAGATTTTTGGGGCCTGGGTCGCTCTGTCGTTAAGGATGATCTTTCAGCTCAGGTCTTGACCCCGGATCCTGGGATCTAGCCCCAAATCAGGCTCCTTGCTCAGTGGGAAGCCCGCTTCTCCCTCTCCCACCCCCCTGCTTGCGTTCCCTCTCTCCCTGTCTCACTCTCTGTCAGATACTAAAATAATCTTAAAAAAATATGTGGAGATTTAACAACATGCTACTGAACATCCAACAGTCAAAGAAGAAATCAAAAAACTTTTAGAAGTACCTTGACACTGATGAAAAAGACAACCTACAAAAACTTATGGGATGTAGCAAAAGTAGCTTTATGGGGGACATTCATAGAAATTAAAGTCTTCATCAGTCCATGAAAATGCTCTCCAATAAACAACCTGATTTATGTGGTAAATAAGTAGAAAAAAAACACAAACAAAGCCCCAAATTAGTAGAAATAAGGAAATAACAAAAAGGAATGCATTAATAAATCCAACGGAGACGAAAAAGACAAAAAAAAAAAAAACCAATGAAAATGAGAGCAGCCTTTTTTGGAAAGATAAACAAAACTGACAAACTTAGCTAGACTCACCAAGAAAGAGAACTTGAATACAATCAGGAAAATAAGATAATGGATTCCTGTCTCATATCAAAATCAAAAGAACTCTTCAAACTTGGACACAACAACTTCTTGCAAGCCACGTCTCTAAAGGCACAGGAGATAAAAGCAAAAAATGAACTATTGGCACTTCATCAGGATAAAAGGCTTCTGCTTGGCAAAGCAAATGATCAAAAACAAAAAGGCAACCTATGGAATTGAAGAAGATATCTGCAAATGATATTACAGATAAAGGGTTGGTATCCAAGATCTATAAAGAACTCCTCAAACTCGACATCAAAAAAATGGGCAGAAGACACAAAGAGATACTTCTCCAGAGAAGACATACAAATGGCCAACAGACACATGAAAAAATGCTCCACATCACTTGCCATCAGGCAAATACAAATCAAAACGACAATGAGATACCACCTTACACCAGTTAGAATGGTTAAAATTAACAAGGCAGGGGGCACCGGGGTGGCACAGAGGTTAAGCATCTGCCTTCGGCTAAGGGCGTGATCCTGGCATTATGGGATCAAACCCCACATCAGGCTCCTCCATTATGAGCCTGCTTCTGCCTCTCCTACTCCCCTGCTTGTGTTCCCTCTCTCGCTGGATGTCTCTATCTCTGTGGAATGAATAAATAAAATCTTGAAAAAAAATTAACAAGACAGAAATAAAAAAAAGTAAGAGAGTATGTGAAGAAAGGGGAGCCCTCTTACACTACTCGTGAGAATTCAAGCTGGTACAGCCACTTTTGAAAACAATATGGAGGTTCCTCAAGACCTTAAAAACAGAGTTATCCTAAGACCCACCAATTAAACTACTGGGTATTTACCCCATAGACACAGAGTAATGAAAAGAAGGGGCACCTGTATCCCAATGTTCATAGCAGCAATGTCCATAATAGCGTAACTGTGGAAGGAGCCAAGATGTCCTTCAGCAGATGAATGGACAAAGAAGATGTGGTTCATCTATACAATGGAATATTACTCAGTCATCAGAAAGGATGAATACCCACCATTTGCACCAACGTGGATGGACCAGGAGGGGATTATGCTAAGTGAAATTAAGTCAAGCAGAGAAAGACAATTATCATATGGTTTCACTCCTATGTGGAACGGAAGGAGTAGCATGGAGGACATTAGAAGAAGGAAGGGAAAAGGGAAGGGGGGGAATGAGAGGGGGAGATGAACCATGAGAGACTACTGACACTGGGAAACAAACTGAAGGTTGCAGAAAGGGAGGGGTAGGGGAATGGGTTATCCTGGTGATGGGTATTAAGGAGGGCACGTGTTGGGGCGCCTGGGTGGCACAGCGGTTAAGCGTCTGCCTGCGGCTCAGGGCGTGATCCCGGCGTTATGGGATCGAGCCCCACAACAGGCTCCTCCGCTGTGGGCCTGCTTCTTCCTCTCCCACTCCCTCTGCTTGTGTTCCCTCTCTCGCTGGCAGTCTCAATATCTGTCGAATAAATAAATAAATTCTTTTTTAAAAAAAGGAGGGCATGTGTCATAATGAGCACTAGGTGTTATATGCAAACAATGAATCATGGAACACTACATCAAAAACAAAAGATGTACTGTAGGGTGACATCATTTAAAAGAAAGAAAGATATGAAATCCATACAGGAAAACTGTCACTATTTGCAAATGACATGAAATCCCGAATGATTCCACAAAAAAAAAAAAAAAAAAAAAACTGTTAGAATAAACAAATTCAAGAAAGCCGCAGGATATAAAGTCAATATACAGATTCCTGTTGTCTTTATTTATTTTCAAAATTTATTTATTTATTTGACAGGAAGAGAAAAAGCACGAGCAGGGGGAGTGTGAGAAAGAGGGAGAAGCAGACCCTCTGTAAGCGGGGAGCCCAACATGGGGCTCGATCCCAGAACTCTGGGTTCATGACCTGAGCTGAAGGCAGACGCTTCACCTATGGGGCCACCCAGATGACCCAACTTCTTGCATTTCTGTATACTGATGACAAACTTTCGCAAAGAGAAATTAAAAAAGCAATGCCATTTACAATTGCATCAAAAAAAATCTAGGAATAAAAGTAACCAAGAGTGAGAAAGACATAGTACACTCAACACATGGCAGAAAAGAAATGAAAAGCATGTGTGTCGAGGGGGGCAGGATGTATGGGTCAAAGATTTGGAAGGCAACACAAACAAATAGAAGCATACACCATGCTCCTTAACTGGAAGAGTTAATTATGTGAACATGTCCATCGTACCCAAAGCAATCGACAGATGTGATGAAATCCCTATCTGAATTCCAGTGGCATTATTCGAACAAATAGAAAACAGTCCTCAAACTTGTATGGAATCACAAAACACCCCAAATACCCAAAGCAACCTGGAGAAAGAAAGGTGCAGACAACACACTGTTGGATTTCAAGCTAGATTACAAAGCTGTTGTCATCAAAACAGGATGGTACTGGCATAAACACAGGCACCAGGTCAGTGGAACAGAACAGAAAGCTCAGAAACGTACCCACAGGTAGATGATCCTAACTTACGACACAGCAGCAGAAGATATGCCATGAGGGAAGGACTGTCTCTTCAGTGAGCGGTAACGGGCAAACTGGACACTAAATGCAGAAGAATATACCTGGGTCACTTTCTTAAACCACACACAAAATTTTGAATGGATGAATGATATGAACGTAAGACCTGAATCCATAAACCTCCAAGAAGACACAGGTAGTAAGTCTCTCGACATTGATTTTTGCAAAGAGTCTTCAGATCGGACACCAAATGCAAAGGCAACAAAAGCAAAAATAAACAAGTGGAACAACTTCAACTGAAATATTCCACACGGAAAAAGAAACCAGCAAAAACTTACAAGGCCACAGACCCAATAAGAAAAAAAATATCTGCGAATCATATGTGTGAGAAGAGGCTAATATCCAAAATACACACAACACTCATACAAATCAAAACCAAAAAAAAAAAAAAAACTGTATAAAAAATGTGGGGAATATGTGAATAGATACTTTCCAAAGACGGCACACAGGTGCCAACAGACAGAGAAAGTTGTTCGACATCACTAAATATCGTCAGGGAAACATCAGTTAAACCCACAACTGGCTATTCCCTCACAAGTGTTGGAACACCTATTGTCCCAAAGACAGACACCAGGTGGGGTCAAGGGTGTGCAGACGAGGAGACTCTGTGCATTGTTGGTGGGAATGGAAATTGGTGCAGCCACTGTGACAAACGGTATGGAGGTTCCTGAAAAAATAAAAGCAACTAGGACATGACCCAGTAATGGCTCTACTGAGTACTGATTCGGAGAACACAAAAATACTGCCTCAAAAAGACAGATGCACTCCCACGTTCACTGCAGCATTATTCACAAGAAGCAGACATGGAAACACAGACCTTGGGTGCCTTATGCCAAGTAACTCAGACACAGAAAGACCAATACCAGATGCTCTCATGTACATTCCACGTGGAATAAACAAATACTGAACGCATAGACACTGAGAGCAGATTGGTAGGTGCCAGATTCGGGGATGGGGTGGTAGAAAAGGGTGAAGGTGGTCAAAGTCTCAATGTTTGAGTGAGAAAATCCGACTGTCATCAAATGTTCTGTCCAGCATGGAGACTAAAACTAACCCTGCAGCATGGGGTATAGTTTTCCCTGCTCTTTGAAAGTACAGGGCTTCTGAGAAACCTTGCACAGCAGAAATGGTGTCAAGAAGGAATGGCCATTAATTTACATGGAACAATTAGACAGTGTGCTCAGACTCCAAAATTCCTTCTCTTTGGCTTTTCTTAGGCCTCAGGACACAAGTTTCTAACGGAGGCCCAGCATAAATGAAGATAAAGCACAGCAGAGGCTCACAAACACAATTCAAAGTGCTGGTGGCTGGATGTGGAGAGCTGTTCCCAGCGGAAGGAGCTGCTTGGGGTGCACGCCGCCTCTGTTGTGCTTCTCCCCAAAACAGATGCTGAACGCGATTCTCACTGTTCACCTTTTTTCATAAGAGGGAAATCCTCTTCAGGTCTCTTCCTCTTACTGAAGATGGGTAATAACATAGTTCTTTCAAGAAAGCCCAGTGTCTTACTGTGAATGTTTAAAAAGTGGGGGATACTTGTACTTGAGCATTTCTGAGGGAGGAGATGTGAAATGTTCTCCCAGACACAAATCTCAGCAGATCCACCGGGAAAGGCACCTTCCTCAGCATGCGGAACACAGACTACCTCCTACCCCCAGAAACCTTCTCCTTCCCCTCGATAAGGACAACCCACAACAGCTGGGAGTTACCCCAACTCCTCCGTTCTCCTGCTCCTAATAGCTAACCCATCAGCAAATCCTGTGAGCTCCATCTTCAAAATGGACCCAGAATAGGTCTAACCACTCCATCCAAGGCCACCTGTCTGGTCCACAGTGCCTGAGTTCGTGGAAAAGCTTCGTCATTGACGTGCCTTGCCGTCTTCAACCCTCTGTCATCTGTTCTCAACACTGTCGCCAGGATGGCCCAGTGAAACAGGGTCTCATGGGGTTATAGCCCTGGAATGGCTTTCTTTCACCTCTCTGAGGTCATGTCCTAAGATGTCTCCTGTGGCCACAGGGCCTTCTTGCTGCTCCTGGACATACCTGAAATTCTCCTGCCCCAGAGCCTTCTGTTCAGAATGCTCTTGATGTGTTCGCACTCACCTTCAGAGAAGTCTGAATTGGAGTGACAGGGACAGAAGATGAGGCTGTGTGTGTTGGGTGAGGCTGGTGGCCCAGAAGAAGGTTCTCTGCCAGCTCTCCGCCTGTGCCTCACTTGTCCTCAGCCAGGAACTTGCACACAGCCCTCACCTGTCACAACTCTCACCCAGGAGACCCACAGCCAGCCCTGGAGCCCACCCTGCCCACACCCTGCTGCAGAATGCATTCAGCTCTCATCTGGGACCCCTGTCAGCTTTACCCAGACCTGGAACTCCCCCGTCTCCTCCAAAGCTCCCGGATTCCCCCTCTACTTCCAAAATCACACTGGCGCAAGGCTTTCATGAGAAAGATATAATGCTAAATAATGAAAGGTTCAAACCTACTTTCTCCTTCTGTTGCCTTTCTCTCCACCTTCTTTCCTACCTGTGCAAATTGTAACATATCAGTGGAACATGAACATGCTCTGAGACCTGAATCTTTCATTGCAGCTTTCTGAGGACACCTTATGTGATAAGAAACTAGTGTATCCTACAACAGGGTGTTTTACATCTATCCTCTATAGAATAGTACAGCCCAAATCACTACAATTTTACCTCACTCTTCATGAAGCAGAACACTTTTTCCTTTCTTCTTTTACTTAAATTCCAGTTAGTTCACATGCCATGGAATATTCGCTTCAGGGGTAGGATTTAGTGATTCCTCACCTGCATACAGTACCCGGTGCTCATCACAAGTACCCTCCTTAATACCCCTCACCCATTTAACACTTCCCCCCACGCCCCTGTCCTGCAGCAACACTCAGTTTGTTCTCCAAGGTTGAGTCTATTTCCTTGTTTGCCTCTCTCATCACCCCTCAACTCTGTTCATCTGTTTTCTTTCTGAAATTCCACAAGCGTGAGAGGTTAGGATATTTGTCATTCCTCACTGATTTTGCTTAACTTAATACACTCTAGGTCCATCCACATCCTTGCAAATGGTAAGATTTCATTCTTTTTGAAGCTGGGTCATATTCCATTATATATAGGTATCCCACATCTGCTTTATCCATTCATCAGTGCATGGACTTTGGGATTCTCTCCATAGTTTGGCTATTGTGGACATTGCTGCTATAAACATCATGGTGCATGGACCCCCTTTGAATCCGCATTTTTTTATCCTTTGGGTAAATACCTAGGAGAGCAATAGCTGGATCATGGGGCTGTTCAATGTTTAACTTTTTGAGGAACCCCCACACTGTTTCCCAGACTGGCTGCACCACTTTGTATTCCCACCAACAGGATGGGAGGGTTCCCCTTTAAGCAGAACATTATCTGTGGCAATTTCATAAGAGGAAACAAAACCTCTGGGAGATGCACCCAGGTTCAGGCAAGCAGTTGCAGAATTCACCCCAAGGCTCCTGACGCCAAGCCCCTTGAAGCCACCAGCATGCCACTATCCAAATGAATTCCCAGACTCTCCTTCTGACTCCACCACCAAAGAAACTACAGAGAGAATATGGCACCTCAAAATATCGAGATAATACATTTAGTAAAACTAGAAAGTCAAGCTCAACTTTTAAACAGGAACAGGCCGCTTTGGATAATTTTCAATTTTCCCTCCACCTTAATTTTAACTCTTCTGATGAATAAACTAATCAATGATGAAACATCACCTTTGTCAAATGACATCATCCAAGTCTGTATCAGATGAAAAAAGCCACCTAACTCTAGATGCTGGCCACTCAACCATATCTAAGGCATAATTGAATAAACACTGTTAGATGAAGGAACAAATTAGATGTTACAAACAGGCACAGAGTGAATCTCACCTTCCCTTTCTAATAAAAGAGGGTTCCTAGGAAACAGATGGTCAAAATACATTTGTAAGCAATAAATGGACAGAGAAATTGTGATCCCCTGCAAAGTTCTACCTGCAGGGAAACTAAGTAATTCTTGCACCAAACCCAGAAAGCTGACAGCTACTTCAATTTTACTTTGTGGCTCAACTAGAGAAAAGAGAAAAGCCCAGGAGGTTTTGGGATAATGAGAGGTTTTACCTCCAGGCCTGACATAGATAGGACATTTTGCCAAACATACCTGTGCTTTCTCTGAACACTGGCGTCCTGTGACAATCTGCCTCGCTGACTCCGATGCTGACGTTCAAAACCTCGGGTGTCTAGGAGCCAGAGCAGAGAAGTGTTCTCAGGCTGGGGAGAAGAAGGAACCTCTGACCTAAAGCCTGCACACCTGCTTCGGTTTCTGGGCGAAGGGGCAACACATACTTGTTGTTTAGCAGTAATTATCTTCGTTCTCAACAGACCAAACCTTGCCTTTTCTGGAAAGCAGACTTACTCTTCTAAAGAAACCCTCAATTCGTCTATTCCCAATGCAAGTAGAGTGGGGTCTGGTTATGCCCGCCTCCAGGCCCCCACCTGGAGGATTTTCCTGCATGATTCTAATAGCCAATTACCACTAACCCGGGGGCACACGGGGCATAATGCTAAGTTGGGGGACGGCTCTGGGCTTGCTACTGCCACACCTGTGCCTGGGGGACCAGGGCACACCCTGCCGAACTCGGGGTACTGCTCAAGAGGCATCACCCGCACTGTGTCAGAGAACTGAAGGTGGGGATTGTGTGAGGTCCTTCCCCGTACTCTTCCAGGGGAACAGGGGAAACCCTGAAATTCTGCAACCCATCCCACAAAAGCTCAGGTGAGCGGGCGCCCTATAGTTCACGGGTATGGAGAATAAGGCCAGTTGAGGACATGGGGCAGAAGAGACTTTAAAGGGAAAAAGAAAACTCACCGGAGTCCTCACAATGAACCCTCTCCACGTGCCCTTCCAGAACCCTGCCTCCCACCTGGGGCGCACCCTACCCCGGGAACCCCACCCCAGTGCATGCTGCTCACTCACCAGCAGGGATCTCCACAGGGCAACTCTCTCTCTCTCAGTGCCCCTTCTGCCCCAGGTCTGCAACCCACTGCAAATCTGGGACCGCCCACAGTGATGTACCGTCACCCCCCCAAGTAGTGAATTGTCTGGGAGGGCTGTGGCTGAACAACTTGGATGCTGGGCAATCGGCCCTCAAGCCCCTGGAAACCTGAAAGTGCAGGGGGCCCAAGAGGAGCCTCCTCTACCCAACACCATGCACAGCATGGGTGGGCTCGTGGGCTGGGGCCCCCACACACACCTGGCCCCTTCCAGGGACCCCTCTAGCTGCAGACCACCCTCAGAGTCCTGCCCCTTCCCTTTCTGCACCAGCCCTCCATGCTGCGGTGTGCTTGGTTCTGGGCAAGGTCAGTGACTCTCAGACCGTCCAAGACTTGGGCTTTAGGAAATGCAATGATTTCATGCATTTTCAGTATGTACATATCAGTATGACTTTAATCTTATGGGAGCCAAAGAGGTTCTTTATTTTTTCTTATCTTTATGTTGGCATTTTTGGTTATTGTTTTCTTCTCGAAGCAGATGTACAACATGTGCTTGGGGCAGAAATAGGGCCCATGCTTTCAGGATTTGCCCAGTCATTTTGAGCTGGGGAAAATGTTAAAGGATAGCTTCCCTGGGAGCCCAGGATCAGGGCCCACAGATGATATAAGATAAAAATTACTTTCATCATTATAATTACTCCTAAATGGAGGAATGTGAGACAAAAGCACCTTTCCCAAGAGTACCAAGAAATCAAAATGATGTCCACAGAAGGCTGCCTGCTCCATGGTCAGCACAGGTAACAGAAGTGTTCACAGTCTCTGGACTCCTGCCCTTCTCCTGCCCAAATCTCTGAAGCACACAGAACAGACCACTTAAAATCAGAATTGTAGAACTGCTAGACACCTTAGAGATGTCTGGCACCATTCCCTTGGACTGCAGAATAAAACACAGTAGCTTGTTGTCACAAACTAATTTCATCATGAAGTGCATCCTGGATGCACTAAGTTCTTTCTCTGCAAATGTTGACTAATGTAAGTCACAGTCATACCATATAAACACTACGATGGCTGGGGAGTCATCGTAGGTAAGGGAATATTTTAGCCATGTTTATAAGCATTGGCTCACTTTGTAGAAGAGGCTGAGCTGAGTGTTTTTAAATACTATTTCAGACCTGTTTTACAGCCCCCCCCCGAACATACCAGAGCCTGAATCGAATAAAAAAGATAGTTGGTTTCAGTAACTTTAATACCAGGAAAATATTATACTGTCTGTATTCCTAAGGATCTGTGAGTATCTTACCCAGAGGTCCTCCACTGAGATAATGATCTTAATGATCAACATGGGCAGATGTGAATAGGCCCGCTGAATTCGTTCCAGTTTGCCACATGACAAGAAAATCCTGATACTTGATAGGTTTCCAGATGGAGAAGACCACAGATAAGAGGGAAATAGTATCCTGTATGGAACAACAAGGGATTTGGAGTCAATTTGGGGATCCCACTTAGGTTTCGGACACTAAAATCCTCTGTGACTCATATCATCTGAGTCCCTGTCTAACCACCTGAAAATGTGCCTAAAAATATCTACACCCTACTTGAGAATTTTAAGAGGCAGAATGCTACAAAGAGCCAGTATGATGTCTCTCAGGAACAGGTGCTCAGGAAGCCATAATTGCTATTGGGTCTATTTATTTTCCAGAAGAAAGAACACATGTTGAATCCATATTCCTAAGAGATGACTCACCAGATGATTTTCAAACCTGAAGGAAGGCCAAGAAGTCGCTCTTGTGTCATATTTCACTCAGAAATCATGTTGTTGGACTGGTGAGGACGATAAGATAGCAACGTCATCACTAAGAGTGGGGAGCTTCTAATTTCCATATGGCCATGTTGAACTCCTTAGCTCAGAGCCACCAGAAAGGGCAGCTGGGGAGGGGGCACCGTCATCACTATGAGTGGGGAGCTTCCCATTTCCATATGGCCATGTTGACCCCTTAGCTCAGAGCCACCAGAAAGGACAGCTGAGGGGGACCACAGGCCAAGGCTGCCAGGTGTGGCTGGGGCAGGCAGAACTCTGACTTAAGGCTCAACTCCTGTCTAGGTTATTATAATGCCCTTCACAAAGAAAGTGCCATTGTGTGTGAGCCCTCATGTAGAAAAGGTTCAGAATTTCCATTGAGATTCCCTCTCTGACCTTTAGGATATGCAGCAAAGTTCCATTTAATTTTAAACATTGAAGGAATTCCTGGTTTTCTTTTCGCTATGACTGTGGCTCAATTCCCCTGTGGTCTAAGAATAGAATCTAGTTAATGTCAGGGTTTAACATTTGTAGCCTTGATTCGTGGCCCCACCTATCATCTATTTGGGTAAAGAGTCTATGACCACTTGAAAATAATGTATTCTGCACTTATTATGGAATGTTCCCTATGTGTCAATTAGGTCACATTTGCTACCAATGTTTTGTCTGCTTTTTCTGTCAGATATTGAGAAAGGTATATTAAAATCTTCAAACAGTCCTGCTCTATTCAACGTGGGATCGGAGAATCTACCAGTGTTAGAAGGCAAGAGAAACAAAAAGTATAAGAATTGAGTGGATAATTGTGACTATTCACTGATAATACGATTGTGTACATAGAAAATCCGAAACAGTGTATAAATACCCTATTAGAATTAAAAATGCAATTTATAAATTTGAGATGGATTGTGCTTCCCATTGGACAGTTTCTGAAAGAAAACGCAGAACCTGTCAATCTTGGGGTAGGACATAGGGTGCCCTAACCATTTAAAAGAATTCAGTGGGACTTCATAAAAATGTGACATTTCTCCTTATCTTATGACCATAAGAAAATGAAAAAGTGAACCGCAGGCTGGGAAGTAAAGATTTGCAATACACACACTGACAAAGACTTGTCAGTAAAGAATTCCTGCTCATCAACCATAGAAAGTCTATTTATAAACGAATACTTCACAAAAGATTGACTGATGGCCAATAAGAACAGGAAAGGGTGCTCTACAGTAATATATTCAGGAACAGCAAGGCCTTTCCTAAAATGAAAACATACACACAAACCAGTATTCCCTAGATGGATGACATCCTTATTTCTGAGGACAGCTTGAAGAATAGACTAGCATCAAAGTAAAGTGATGGAATTCCTGACACTCAGAGGATGGAAAATTGACCTCAAACTACAGTACAATTTCTAGGCATCATTCGGTCCTCTGAAGGCAGACAACTACCACACCCCCTCCTACAACACACAGGTTACTTCCCAACCCCTACCATAAAAGAAGAAGATGAGAAACAGATAGGACTAGTAGGAAAGACCAAAAATCACATGCGGGTATTATCCTGAAACACACTGAACACATAACTAGTGTAAGGAAGTGTAGGGAACTGACAAGGACAGAGAATCAAGAGGTGCTTCTTTGGGAAATGCTGTCTGAAATCGTCACACGTTGGTACCAGCTAATGAGGGCTCTGAGCATACCCTAGGGTTTGCTCACAAGGGTCTGCAACACCATCGCTGAGGACTGAAACTCTTCAAGACCTCAAAGCTTGCCTGATTGACTATTGGACTAAGAGATTCCCATGTTCTGAAAACAGATCCCAACTAATTGAAAGTTTCACCTGGGCTCTCTCGGAGGCCCTACAAGAAGCTGAACCATTCACTGAAAATCAATTACACACACACACACACACACACACACACACACACACACACACACCTGGCATTTCAGCAATTACTTAAACATTCAAGGTTCTTCCTGCCTTTTCTTTTTCACATTGATATTTATACTCACATGAAATGTCATCATTTCTAATGAACACTGATGTCAAAATAGAGATCCATTGACACAATATTCACAAAATGGAACTTCCCTGCTGTAATTTTCAATATAGCGTTTTTTAAAGTTCATACATATTTTAGGTTTTTGGTAACTTATACAGGAGAAGATCAGCATTGAAAAACTCTGAATACTGACAATGAGTTTTAAGCCTAGAGAACAAAAATTGTCCAATTTCATAGATAATAAGGAACCAAATGGAAAGCATGGAAGCTGTAGTCGAATAAGTTTACACATGTGCATCCTCTATTATTCTACTACAGAGGGGCGTGTTTTATTACCACTATACATGCATCAATTGTCTTCCACGTGCACCTGCACAGGTATAATGAATTACTACAGTAGAGTGAAATGTCTGGGAATTACTTAGCGGCATCTATAATGAACAACGAAATTTCGATCTTATATTTGGTGAACTTCGACTGTCTGTCCCTTTAGACAATGGACCCTAAACAGAAGGGGGAATGAACCACGAGAGACTATGGACTCTGGGAAACAAACTGAGGGCTTCAGAGGGGAGAGGGGTGGGGGATTGGGATGGGCCAGTGATGGGTATTAAGGAAGGTACATATTGCATGGAGCACTGGGTGTTATATGCAAATAACGAATCACGGAACACTACAACAAAATCTAAGGAAATACTATATAGTGACTAACATATCATAATAAAAAAATATTATTAGAAAAAAATTAAAGGTAAAAAGAAAACCAATACAGCTTTTCTGTTTCAAGAACAATCACAATTGAGAAAAAACTAACTTCCAATCCCTAAAGCAAAACACAGACCAAGTTCCATTTCACTCCCCTTTATTCACACTCTCTGTGGGTTCTAAGCTATTTCCCTACCTCCTTTCCTGCTGAGCAGGGAGCCTCATCTCGATCCCAGAACCCTGGGATCATTACCTGAGCCAAAGGCACATGCTTAACTGGCTGAGCCAGCCAGGAGCCCCAGCCATGTTTTTCTTAAGCAAAAGGACACTTTCTCACAATGCCTTCACATGACTTCACATGGTACCAGAGACCTGCATTTGCCTCTAGGAGGTTGCAGATGAAGGCAATTGCAAACTCTCCCAGTGGTTTATCAAATACAATGACCTGCCTGGTGACAGTGAAACTCTTATGAGCCCACGAGAGGGTGCTGTGACACTCAGCTGTGGCTGCGCTGGCACAGAGAACCAAATCCATTTCCCTGCCTGATGTCTGTGAGGAACAGATGCCCCCACTGTGAATGAGACCCTGCCACTGAGCTGTCCAGAGATGGCAATCCTCAGGGAGGATGAGGATAAAGGACAATGCCTGAGGAGACCTCATCTGTCTTTTTATCTTTTCATATTTTTGACAGTGGACAAATCACTGCCTAGGAGTCCCCAACTACCTTAGTCTCATGTGTGAATGGCCAAGAGGTTTTACAAAACACTCAGGATTTTGACCTCACAAATGCCCACAACCACTTATCATAGGGATTCAACATTAAGTAAAGATATTGTTTGTTGGAAGAGAGGTCCTGCCCACTGTTGTTTCTCACTTATATGCTCATCTTCCTTACCTCATGGTAACATAACCACCTTGATTCCTTCTTCTGTCTTCAGGAAGGCTGATGTGACTTGAAGGGCATTACCCTGACATCGTTCTTTCTTAGCAATAAGATGTGGACATTTCCCTAGTCCTACACACCCAAAGTTGAATCGGAATCAGGATTGAGGAGGCTGATGAGAGTTGAAGGTGTTTTCCTGTACACGGTGGTTTATTACCATAAGGATGGGTCAGAGTCCTCGAAATTCCAGAACCATTTCATTCATGCTTCCTACTCGTGAAAGATGATGTACATTGGTCTTTCCCTGTATAGTGTGGGGACTCAGAGAAAAGTGCTTAGCCCTTTCGTCAGACTTCCACGACCACTTTGGGGCTGGCTTCCGTATTCACAAAGGATGTAGTTAGGGGTAAGAGGGTTCCTGTACACTGTTATTTCTTACAGATAAGTGTATGGCATTTCTGTTACATTGCCAGAGCCACTTAGCGCCGGGCTTGCCGGCCTCCTGGGGACGAACCCTAACCCTAGGTCGGCCCCCGAGGGACCTCTCCCAAGGGGCCTGGTGCCACAACGCCGGGGATTGGGGCCCCCGAGCCCAGCGCCGGAGTCACCCTGCCGCCCCGCAGCAACCCGGGCTGCTAGGGGCCCCGCCAGTCTTTCAGGGCGAAAGAACGGGCAGGGCCCTCCAAGCCCCCGCGACTTTCGAAGGCCCCCCGCGCCAAAACGCTTGGGCCCACACTCCCTCTCGCCAGTGCCCTCACCTCGGCCTGCCCCTCCGCCTGCTGCAGAGCTGGCGGAAGGGGCCTGCTGGACTCCTGGGGGCTAACACTTACCCTAGGTTGGCCCCCGAAGGGCCCCTCCCAAGGAGCCTGGCACCGCAATGCAGGGGATTTGGGACCCCCGAGCCCCAGTGCTGGACTCACTCTGCCACCCCGCAAGCACCCAGGGCGCTAGGGGCGTTGCCAGTCATTCAGGAAGGGAGAACGGGCAGGGCCCTCCGATCCCCCTGCGACCTTCGAAGGCCCCCCGCGCAAAACTCTGGCTCCCACACTCCTGCTCTCCTGCTCCTTAACCTCGGCCCACCCCTCCGCTGGCTGCAGAGTTGGCGGATCTGGCCTGCTGGCTTCCTTGGGGGCTAACCCTATCCCTAGGTCGCTCCCAAGTGGCCCCTCCCAAGTGGCCTGGCGCCACATGCCAGGGATTGGGGACCCCCAAGTCCCAGCACCGGACGCACCCTGCCGCCCCGCTGCCACATGGGGTGCTAGGGGCGTCGCTTGTCCTTCAGGGCGACAGATCGGGCAGGACCCTCCGAGCCACCTGCGACCTTCGAAGGCACCCTGAGCCAAAGCCAAATGCTCTGGCCCACTCTCCCGATCGCCAGCTACCTCACCTCGACCCAAACCTCCAGTCACTGCACATGGGCGGAATGAGCCTTCCAGTCTCCTGGGGGCTAACACTAACCCTAGGTCAGCCCCCGATGGGCACATCCCAAGGGGCCTGGCGCGGCAACGCCGGGTATTAGGGACCCCCGAGCCCCAGCGCCGGACTCAC
Source organism: Ursus arctos (assembly GCF_023065955.2). Lineage (NCBI taxonomy): Eukaryota > Metazoa > Chordata > Mammalia > Carnivora > Ursidae > Ursus > Ursus arctos. Next base: position 1,259,530 of record NW_026622986.1, read on the forward strand.
CCTGCTGCCCCGCCACCACCCGGGACGCTTGGGGTGCCCCTGGTCATTCAGTGCGGGAGAACGGGCAGGGCCCTCCGAGCCCATGGCGTCCTTCGAAGGCCCCCCAATGAAAAACGCTTGAGCCCACGCTCCCACTCCTCAGCGCCCTCACCTTGGCTCGCTCCTCCACTCGCTGCACAGCCTGTGGATCTGGACTGCCAGCCTCCTGGGTGTTACCCTAACCTTTGGTGGGCCCCCGAGGGGCCCATCCCAGGTTCCTATTGCCGCAACACCGGGGACTGGGGACTCCCGAGCTCCAGCGCCCAACTCAACCTCCCGCCCTACTGCCACCTGGGCCGCTAGGGGCGCCGCCATTCATTCAGGGAGGGAGAATGGCAAGGGCCCTCCAAGTCACCGGCCACCTTCAAAGGCCCCCCGCACCAAAACGCTTGGGCCAACGCTCCTGCTGGCCAGCGCCCTTACCTCGGCCCTTGCCTCCGCTCCCCACACAGCTGGTGGATCGGGCCTGTGGGCCTTCTGGGGGCTAAGCCAAACCCTAGGTCGGCCCCCTATTTGCCCCTCCCTAGGGGCCTGGCGCCGCAACGACGGGGATTGGGGACTCCTGAGCCCCAGCGCCAGACTCACCATGCCCCCCACCGCCACCCGGGCCTCAAGGGGCACCCCCGGTCATTCAGGGCGGGAGAACGGGCAGGACCCTCTGATCCCCTGGTGACCTTCGAAGGCCCCTCGCTCCAAAATTTTGGGCCCACATTCCCGCACGCCAACGCCCTCATCTCAACCTGCCCCTCCGCTCACCGCACAGCCGGCAGATCGGGCCTACTGGCCTCCTGGGGGTAACCCTAACCCTAGGTCATCACCCGAGGGGGCCCTCTCAAGGGGCTTGGGGCCGCAACACCGGGGATTGGTGACCCCCGAGCCGCAGCACCAGACTCATTTTGCTGCTCCACCGCCACTGGGGCCACAAGGGGCCCCTATGGTCATTTAAGGCGGGAGAACGGGCAGGGCCCTCTGAGCCCCCGGCAACCTTCGAAAGCCCCCCCAGGCAAAACGCTTCGGCCAACACTTCCATTAACCAGTGCCCTCACCTCGGCCCGCCCCTCCGCTTGCCGCACAGCCTGCGGATCAGGCCTCCCAGCCTCCTGGGGGCTAACACTAACCCTAGGTAGGCCCCCTAGGGGCCCATCCCAAGGGGCCTGGCTCCGCAACGACGGGGATTGGGGACCCCGGAGCCCCAGCACCAGACTCACACTGCTGCTACGCCGCCCCCAGGGCTGCTAGGGGCGCTGCCAGTCATTCAGAGCGGGATAATGGGCAGTGCCCTCCGAGCCACGGCAACTTTCGAAGGGTTCCCTCGCCAAAACTCTTGGGCCCACGCTTCCACTCTCCAGTGCCCTCACCTCGGCCCGCCCTTCCGCACGCTGCACAGCTGGCAGATCGGGCCTCCCAGCCTCCTAGGGGCTAACACTAACCCTAGGTAGGTCTCCTTGGGCCCCATCCCAAGTGGCCTGGCGCCGCAACGCTGGGTGTTGGGGACCCCCGAGGAGCAGCGCCGGACTCACCCTGCCGCCCCGCCGCCACATGGGCTGCTAGGGGCGCTACCGGGCTTTCAGGGCAGGATAACCGGCAGGTCCCTCCGAGCCTCCGGTGAAATAAGAAGGCCCCCACGCCAAAACGCTGGGTACCACGCTACCGCTCGACTGCGCCCTACCACGGTCAATCCCTCCACTCACTGCACAGCTGGCGGATCGGGACTGCTGGCCTCCTGGGGGTTAACCTAACCCTAGGACAGTCCAAGAGGGGCCCCTCCCAAGGGGCCTGGCACCGCAACGCTGGGGATTGGGGAAACCCAAGTACCAGTGCCGGACTGACCCTGCCACCACCGCTGTCCCCCAGGGAGCTAGGGGCATCGCTGGTCCTTCATGGCGGGAGAACGAGCAGGGCCCTCCGAGGCCCCGGAGACCATTGAAGGCCCTAGCCCCAAAATGCTTGGGCCCACATACCCGCTCCCCTGTGCCCTCACCTCGGCCCACCTCTCCACTCCCCACACAGTTGGCAGATCGTGCCTGCCGGCCTCCTGGGGGCTAACCCTAACCCTAGGTCGGTCCCCGAGGGCCCCTCCAAAGGGGTCTGGCGTTGCCACGCCAGGGATTGGGGACTCTCGAGCCCCAGCGTCGGACGCACCCTGCCGCCCCGCCGCCACCCGGGCCGCTAGGGACGCCGCCGGTCATTCAGGGCAGTAGAGCGGGCAGGGCCCTTAGAGCTCCTGGTGACCTTCGAAGGCCCCCAGCGCCAAAACACTTGGGCCCACGAACCCTGTCGCCAGCGCCCTCACCTCGGCCCGCCACTCCACTCACTGCACACCTGGCAGATCGGGCCTGCTGACCTCCTTTGGTCTAACCCTAACACTAGGTTGGCCCACGAAGGCCCCTCCCAAGGTGCCTGGCGCAAAACACGCCAGGGTTTGGGGACCCCCGACCCCAGTGCTGGAATTACCCTGCAGCCCCACCGCCACCCTGGCTGCTAGGGGTGCCACCGGTCATTCAGAGCGGGAGAACGTGCAGTGACCTCTGAGCCCCCAGCGAACATCGAAGGCCCACGAGCGAAAACTCTTGGGCCCACGCTCCCGCTCGTCAGCGTCCTCACCTCGGCCAGCACCTCTGTATGCCTGCCGGCCTCCTGGGGCTAACCCAAACCCTACTTTGGCGCCCAAGGGGCCTCTCCCAAGGGTCCTGACACCGCCACGCCGGGGATTGGGGACCCCCGAGCACCAGCGCCTGATTCACCCTGCTGCCCCGCCGCGACCCGGCCCGATAGGGGCGCCGTCCTCATTCAGGATGGGAGAACGGGCATGGCCCTCCGAGCCCCCGGCGACCTTCGAAGGCCCACCGTGCCAAAACGCTTGGGCTCTCGCTCCCGCTCACCAGCGCCCTCAACTTGGCCCGCCCCTCCGCTCGCCACACAGCCGGCGGATCGGGCCTGCCGGCGTCCTGGGGGTTAACCTAACCCTAGGTCGGCACCCAAGGGGCCCCTCCCAAAGGGCCTGGCACAGCAACCCCAGGGATTGGGGACCCCCAAGCCCCAAGACCGGACTCAACCTGCCGACCTGCCACCACCTGGGCCGCTAGGGGAGCCGCCGGTCATTCAGTGTGGGAGATCAGGAAGGGCCCTCTGAACCCCCGATGATTTCGAAGGCCCCCTGTGCCAAAACGCTTGAGCCCACGCTCTTGCTCTCAACCGCCCTCACCTGGGCCCACGCCTCCACTTGCCGCACAGCCGGCGGATCGGGCCTACTGGCCTCCTGGGGGCTAACAATAACCCTTGGTTGGCCCCAGAGGGGCCCATCCCAAGGGCCCTGGATCCGCAACGCCTGGGATTGGGGACCCCCGAGCCCCAGCACCGGACTCACCCTGCCGCCCCTCTGCAACCCGCACCTCCAGGTGCACCGTCGGGCATTCAGTGCGGTAGAATGGGAAGTGCACTCTGAGCCCCCAGCGACTTTTGAATGCCCCCCACGCCAAAACTCTTGGGCCCACGATTCCACTCAACAGCGCCCTCACCTTGGCCTGCCCCTCTGCTTGCCACACAGCTGGCAGATCGGGTCTGCCGGCCTCCTGGGGGCTAACAGTAATGCTTGGTCGGCCCCCTAGAGCCCTTCCGAAGCGGCCTGGAGCCCCAACGCCGAGGATTGGGGACACCGAGCCCCAGCGCCTGACTCACCATACCACTCGTCCTCTACCCGGGCTGCTAGGGTAGCCGCCGGTCATTCAGGGCGGAAGAACATGCAGGGCCCTCTGAGCCTCCGGCGACCTTTGAAGGACCCCCACGCCAAAACGCCTGGGCCCATGCTCCCGCTCGCCAGTGGCCTCACCTCCGCCTGACCCTCCATTCGCCGCACAACTGGTGGATAGGGACTGCTGGCCTCCTGGAGGCTAACCCAAACCCTATGTCAGCCCCCGAGGGGCCCCTCCCAAGGGGTCTGGTGCTGCAACGCCGGGGATTAGGGATCCCTGAGCCCCAGCACCATACTCACCCTGCTGCCCCTCCGCAATCCGAGCCACTAGGTACGCCTTCGGGCTTTCAGCGAGGTAGAACGGGAAGTGCGCTCTTAACCCCCAGTGACTTTCGAATGCCCCCACGCCAAAATGCTTGGGCCCACGCTCCCGCTCGACAGCGCCCTCACCTCTGCTTGCCCCTCTGCTCGCTACACAGCCGGCGGATCAGGCCTGCCAGCTTCCTGGGGGCTAACCCTAAACCTAGGTCGGCCCCCGATGGGCCCCTCCCAATGAGCCTGGAGCTGCAAGGCCTGGGATTGGGGACCCCCGAGCCCCAGCGCCAGACTCATACGGCCGCCCCACTGCAACCTGGGGTGCTAGGGGCGCCGCCGGTTATTCAGGGCAGGAGAACGGGCAGGGATCTCCAAGCCCCCGCCGACTTTTGAAGGCCCCCCACACCAAAACGCTTGGGCCCACGCTCCCGCTCCCCAGCGCCCCCACCTCGGCCCGCCCCTCCGCTTGCCGCACAGCCGGCGGATCGGGCCTGCCGGCCGCCTGGAGCTAACCATAACCCTAGCTTGGCTCCTGAGGGGCCCATCCCAAGAGGCCTGGCGCCGCGACGCGGGGGATTGGGGACCCCCAAAGCAACCTGCCGGACGCACCCTGATGCCCCGCCACCACACGGGCCGCTAGGGGCGCCGCCGGTCATCTGGGTTGGAGAATGGGCAGGGCCCTCCGAGCCTCCGGTGACATTTGATGTCCTCCCACGCCAAAATGCTTTGGCCCACGCTTCCGCTCACCAGCGCCCTCACCTTGGCCAGCCCCTCCGCAAGCCGCACAACCGGCGGATCGGGCCTGCCGGCCTCCTGGGGTCTAACAGTAGGTTGGATGTCGAGGTGCCCCTCCCAGGGGTCTGGCGCCACCACGACAGGGATTGGGGACCCCCGAGCACCAGCGCCAGACTCACCCTGCCGCCCTGCCGCGACCCGGCCCGCTAGGGGCACAGTCCTCATTCAGAGTGGTAGAATGGGCAGGGCACTCCGAGTCCCCTGCGACCTTCAAAGGCAACCCGCACCAAAACGCTAGGTCCCACGCTCCCGCTCACCAGCGCCCTCACCTGGGTCCGCCACTCCGCTCTCCACACAGCTGGCGAATAGGGCCTGCTGGCCACCTAGGGGCTAACCCTAACCCTAGGTTGGCCCCCGAAGGGCCCCTCCCAAGGGGCCTGGCAGCCCAATGCTGGGGATTGGGGACCCCCAACCCCATCGTCAGTTACACCCTGCCGCCCCGCCCCACCCGGACCGCTAGGGACACCGCCGTTCATTCAGGGTGGGAGAACGGGCTGGGCCCTCCGAACCCCTGCCGATCTTTAAAGGCACCCCAAACAAAAACGCTTGGGCTCAGGCTCATGTTCACCAGCACCCTCACCTCGGCCCAACTCGCCGCTCGACACACAGGTGGTGTATCGGACCTGCCAGACTCCTGGGGGCTAACCCTAACCATAGGTCAGCCCCCCCTGGGGCCCTTCCCAAGGGGCCTGGCGTCGCAACGCTGGGGATGGGGACACTGAGCCCAAGTGCCGGACTCACCCTGCTTCCCTTCAGCCACCCAAGCCGCTAGGGGCCCACCGTTCAATCAGAGCAAGAAAACGGTTAGGGCCCTCCGAGGACCCGCTGACATTCAAAGGCCCCCCGCGCTTGACTTGGGCTCATGCTCAGGCTCGCCAGCACCCTCACCTTGGCCCAACCCTTCGCGTGTTGCACAGCCGCTGATCGGGACCACTGGCCTTCTGGGGGCTAACCGTAACCCTAGATTGACCACCGAGGGGCCCCTCCCAAGGGGCCTGGCGCTCCAATGCCGGAGATTGGGGATCCTGAGCCTCAGCACCTGACTCACCCTGCCACCCAGCTGCCACCCGGGGGTTTGGGGTGCTGCTGTTCATTCAGGGCGGGAGAACGGGCAGGGCCCTCCGAGACGGAGACCTTCAAAAGCCCCCCGCGCCAAAACACCCGAGCCCATGCTCCCGCTCACCAGCGCCCTCACCTCGGTCCGACACACCAGTCTCCACACAGCTGGCGAATAGGGCCTGCCGGCCTCCTAGGGGCTAAACTTAACCCTAGGTTGGCCCCCGAGGGGCCCCTCCCAAGGGGCCTGGCGCCGCAACACCGGGGATTGGGGATACCCGAGCCGCAGCGCCTGACTCACCCTGCCGCCCCGCCACCATCTGGGCAGCTAGGGGCACTGCCGGTCACTCAGGGAGGAGAATGGGCACGGCCCGCCTAGTCCCCGGAAACATTCAAAGGCCCCCGGAGCCAAAACGCTTGGGCCCAAGCTCCCTCTCGACAGAGACCTCACCTCGACCCACCCCTCCATTTGCCGCACAGCTGGCGGACTGAGCCTGCTGGCGTCCTGGGGGCTGACCCTAACCTAGGTCAGCCCCCGAGGGGCCCCTCCCAAGGGGCCTGGCGCTGCAACGCAGTGGATTGGGGACCCCTGAGCCCCAGCGCCGGACTCACCTGCTGCGGCGCCACCACCCGGGCCGCTAGGGGCGCCACGGGTCATTCAGTGTGGGAGAACTGGCAGGGCGCTCCATTTCCCCTGTGACCTTCGAAGGACCCTTGCGCAAAAAGGTGGCTCCCACGCTCCTGCTCCCCAGCGCCCTCACCTTGGCCCGCCCCTCTGGTTGCTGCAGAGCTGGTGGATAAGGCCTGCCGGGCTCCTGGGGGCTAACCGAAACCCTAGGTCAGCCCCATGGGGGACATCCCAAGGGGCCTGGTTCTGTAACGCTGGGGTTTGGTGACTCAGAGCCCCAGAGCCAGACTCACCCTGCCGCACTGTTGCCACCCGGGCCGCTAGGGACGCCGCAGGTCATTCAGGGCGAGAGAAGGGGCAGGGCCTTCCGAGCCCCCGGCGACTTTCAAGGGCTCCCTGGGCCAAAACGTTGGTGCCCACGCTCCCACTCCCCATGCCCTCACCTTGGCTTGCCCCTCAGCTCTCAGCACAGCGGGCGGATTGGGCCTGCCGGCCTCCTGGGTCTTAACCTTAACCCTAGGTCAGCCCCTCAGGGGCCCCTCCCAAGGGTCCTGGTGCTGCTACACTGGGGATCGGGGACCCCAAGCCCCAGAGCCAGACTCACCCTGCCTCAATGCCGCCACCCGGGCCGCTAGGGGCGCCGCCGGTCATTCAGGGCAGGAGAACGACAGGGCCCTGTAGAAACCAGGGACATTTGAAGCCTCCCACGCCAAAATGCAGGGGCCCACGCTCCCGCTCGGCAGCGCCTTTACCTCTGCCCACCCACCTCTCGCCGCCCAGCCAGAGGATTGGCCCTGCCAGCCTCCTGGGGGCTAACACTAACCCTAGGTCAGCCCACGAGGAGCTCCTCCCAAGAGGCCTGCCCCCGCAACGCCGGGGATTGGGGATCCCCAAGCCGCAGTGCAGGGCTCACCCTGCCGCCCCACCGCCAATGGAGCCACTAGGGGCGCCACTGGTTATTCAGGGCAGGAGAAAGGGCAGGGCCCTCTGAGCCATGGCAACATTGCAAGGCCCAGGGCGCCAAAACCCTGGGGCCCATGCTCCCGCTCGCCATCGCCCTCAACTCGGCCCACCCCTCCGCCCTTCGCACATCCTGCAGATCTGGCCTGCCGGCCTACTGGGCGCCAACCCTAACCCTAGGACGGCCCCTGAGGGTCCCTTCCTAAATGTGCCGCTAGGGGCATCACCATTCATTCAGTGTTGGAGAACTGGCAGGGCCCTCTGAACTCCCTCCAACATTCGAAGGCGCCTGGAACCAAAACGCTTCGGCCCAGGCTCATGTTCACCAGCACCCTCACCTCGGCGCACCTCTCCGCTCGCCGCACATGTGGTGTATCGGGCCTGCCGGCCTCCTGGGGACTAACCCTAAGTGTAGGTCAGCCCCCGAGAGGCACTTCCCAAGTGGCGTGGCTCCACAACGCCAAGGATGGGGACCCCGAGCCCATGTGCCGGACTCACCCTGTTGCCCTTCAGCCACCCGAGCCGCTAGGGGCCCCTCTAGTCATTCAGAGCGGGAGAACGGGCAAGGCAGTCCGAGGTCCCGGCGACTTTCGAAGGCCCTCCTGCACCAAAATGGTTGGGCCCATGCTGCCGCTCACCAGCGCCTTCACATTGGCCCATTCCTCCGCTCGCCGCACAGCCATTGCATCGGTCCTGCTGTCCTACTGGGGTCTAACCCTAACCCTAAACCCTAACCCCTAACCTTAAACCCTAAACCTTAACCCCTAACCCTCACCCTAACCCTAACCCTAACCCCTAACCCTTACCCTAACACTAACCCTACCCTAAACCTAACCCTAAACCCTAATCCTTAAACCCTAAACCCTAACATTAAAACTAAACCCTAAATCCTAACCCCTAACCCTAATCCCGAAACCCTAAACACTAAACCCTAACCTTAACCACTAACCCAAACCCCAAACCCTAACCCTAAACTCTAACCCTACCCCGACCCCTACCATAACCCTAACCCTACCCCTAACCCTACCCCTTCAGCTAACCCTACCCCTAACACGTAACCTAACCCTAACCCTTACCCTAACCCATACTCTAACCCTAACTTTAACCCGTACCCTAACCCGAACACTAACCTGTACCCTAACCCTAACACGTACTCTAACGCGTACCCAAACCCGTACCCTAACCCTAACCCTAAACTGTACCCTAACCCGTAACTTAAACCATACCCTAAACTTAACCTTAACCCTAACAAGTACATTAACCCATACCCTAACCTTAACCCTAAACCCGGACCATAACCCATACCCTAACTCGTACCATAACTCGTACCCTATCCGTACCTGTACCCTAAACCTAACCCATACCCTAACCGTAACCCTAAACCCTAAACCGCAACCCGTACCCTAACCCTAACCAGTACACTTACCTTAACCTTAACCCATACCCTAACTGTACCCTATCCCTAACCTGGACCCTAACCCATACCCTAACCCATACCTAACCCTAACCTGTACCCTAACCCGTACCCACACCCATACCCTAACCCTAAACCGTACCCTATCCCTATCCCTTACCCATTCCCTAACCCGTACCCTAACCCGGACCCTAAACCGTAACCTAGCCTGTACCATAACCCTAAACTGTACCCTAACCCTAACCCGTACCCTAAACCTAACCCGTACCCTAAACCGTACCCTAATCCGAATGCCAACACTAACCATAACCGTACCCTAATGCATACCCTAACCAGTACCCTAACCCTAACCCGTGCCCTAAACCTAACCCCTACTCCAGCCATAACCCTAACCCTAAACCCAAATCCTAAACCCTAACCCGTACCCAAAACCGTAATCTATACCCTAACCCATAACGTCTAACCTGTAACCCCTAAACCCAAACCTAACCCATACCCTCTCCTTACCCTAACCCTAAACCCTACCCTCTCCCATACCCTAACCATAACCCATACCCTAACCGTAACCCGTACCCTAATCCGTACCCTAACCCCGGGGATTGGGTACCCCTGGAACCCACCACGGGACTCAGCCTGCCACCCCTCAGGAAACCATGCCCCTTGTGTCGCTGCAGAGCATCCCATGCAGGAGAACTGGTAGGGGCCCCCTGAGACCCCAGTGATCCTCGGCGGCCCCCTACACCCCAACGCTGAGGCTCACGCTCATCCCGCCCCACGCCTTCCCTTCAGCTTGCCACCGAGCGCGTCGCAGAGCTGGCAGATCAGTCCTGCCGGGTTCCTGGGGCCTAGACCTGACCCTAGGTTGGCTGGGTAGGGCCCCTCCCCTGGGGCCCGGTGCCGCAGCCCCAGGGAACGGGGAAACCTGAGCCCCATTGCAGGATAAAGCCTGCCAGCCCACAGGAAACCGTGCTCCTTGGGAGGCTGTAGAGCATTCAGGGCGGGAGTACCAGGAGGGCCCACAGAGTCCCCTGCGAACTTCGGCGATCCCTACACCCAAGCTTGAAGCCCATGTTCACCCCACCCTGCACCCTCAACTCAGCCCGCGGCAGAGCTCACCACATAGTGGGCAGATCTGGCCTTCGGGGATCCTGGGCCCCAACCCTAACCCTAGGTCATCTGTGGAGGGGCCCCACCCCAGGAGCCTGGAGCCACAGCCGCGGGGATTCGGGACACCTGAGCCCCACAGCAGGACTCAGTCTGCCACCCCGCAGGAAACCGTGCGCCTTGGGAGGCCATAGAGCGTTCAGGGTGGGAGAACCAGGAGGGCCCTCCTGAGCCACCAGCGAACGTCGGCGGCCTCCCGCAACCCAACCCTGAAGCCCACGCTCACCCTCCCCGCACCCTCACCTCAGCCCATGTAGCTCTCCATACAGCCAGCACATCGGGCCTGTGGGGCTCCTGGGGCCTAACCCTAGCCCTAGGTCGGCCGCGGGTGTGGGGGACTCTCAGGAGCCTACACCACAGCCCCGGGGAATTGGGATACCTGTACCCCACCGCAGGACTCAGCTTGCCACCGGAAAGGAAACCGTGCCCCTTGGGACTCTACGGAGCCTACAGGGCATGAGAACATGGGGAGGCCCCCGGAGCCCGTCCCCACCTTTGGCAGCCCCCCGTGCCCCAACCCTGAGGCCTATGTTCACCCTCACCCATGGCCTCCTCTCAGCCCTCCACAGAGCTCGCTGCACAGCCTGCAGATTGTCCTTGCCGGGCTCCTGGACCCTAACCCTTACAATAGGTTAGCCACAGAGGGGCCCCTCCCCAGGGTCCTGGCACCCTACTCCGGGGGATTGGGGACACCCAATCCCCACTGTAGGACTCAGCCTGCAGCCCACAGGAAACTGTACCGTTTTGGGGCACAACAGAGCATTCAGGGCAAGAGAATTGGGGCACCCCTGAGAGCCCCTTCTGGTGAACCCTAACATTTGTGGACCATTCCGGATGAAACCCCAAGGCTCACACTCACCCACGCTTGTGCCCTCATCTCAGTCGGCCTGGGAGTTCTCTGAGCACTGGGCAGTTTGGACCTGCTGTCTCTTGAGGCCTAACCTAACCCTGGGTCTTCTGCTGAGGGTCCCTCCCTGTTTGCCTGCCTCCAAGGCACCAGGCATTGGGCTCACCTCTGCACGACTAGAGGACTCAGCCTGCCCCACAGCAGGCAACTGTCATTTGGGGCTGCAGCAAGGATTCATAGGAAAATCGGAGGGCCCTCCTCAGACCATCACAGGCAACCCCCACTTTCAGAGATGCCCCCGGATCCAATTAGTAGCTTCACACTGACCTTGAAACTTGCTCTCCACGGAGATCTTTTGAAATTCTCCACGCTTCCAACCGATGGCATCATCCAGCTTCAGTGCCTTACCCAGATTTAGGTCTTGAGATGGATTAAAATGGGAAGTCACTTCACTGATGACGACGTACTGGTGACCAAAAGATACATGCATAAATGCTTCATATCACTTGGCTTCAGGGAAAGGCAAATCTAAACCCCTATAGATGCCATATCACACGAGGCCGAATATCTAAAAATAAGAAGACATGAAACTATACATGTTGGAGAGGATGTGGAGAAATGGGAACCCTCTTACACCCCTGTACAAATGCAGTCCAGTACAGCCACTCTTGAAAATGGTTCGGAGTTTCCTCAAGAAGTTATAATAAAGCTACCCTATGTCCCAGCAATTGCACTACTGGGTATTTACCCCAAAGAGACAGAGGTAGTGAAGACGGGACACATGCACCACAGTGTTCATAGCAGCAATATCCATAATAGACAAACTGTGGAAGGAGTGCAGATGACCATGGATAGATGAATGGATAAAGAAGATGTGGATCATATCTATAATGGAATATTACTCAGCCATCAGAAAGGATGAATACTTACCATCACACCTACCTGGGTGGAGCTGGAAGGTATTATGATGAGTGGAATAAGTCAATGAAAGAAAGACAATGATCATATGCTTTCACTCCTATGTGGAATATCAGAAACAAGGAAGATGACCATAGGGGAAGGAAGGGAAAATAGAATGGGAAGTCATCAGAGAGGGAGAAAACCCATGATGGACTCTTAACTATAGCAAGAAACTGATGATTGCTGGAGGAGATGTTTGGGGGGGTAACAGGATGAGTAGCATTAAGAAGGTCACACGATACAATGAGCACTGGGTTTTACACTCAACTGAAAATTTATTGAAGACTACATCTGAAAGTAATGATGTACTGTAAGTTGGCTAATTGAATTTAAATTAAAGAACAAAAGACTTCGAATAAACAATCCTAAACATTTGTATGGAACCACTAAAGATTCCGAACAGCCAGTGGAATGTGGAAAAGAAAAACAAAGCTGGAGGACTCACAATTTCAGATTTCAGGTTATACTACAAAGCTGCAGTCATCCTAACAAGAGAGTATGGCACAAAAATAGACACAGCGACCAAAGGAACAGGATACAAGTTCAGACAGACACCCATAATTATGTGGTCCATGAATCTTCCACAAAGCAAGCAACGATATCAAAAGGGAAAAGGACAGTCTCTACAACAAATTTTGTTGGGAAAACTAGACAGCTACGCACAAAAGAATGAAATTAGACTGCTTTCTTACACAATACAGACAAACACAAAACAGTTTCAAGACCTCAATATGAGACCTGAATCCATAAAAATCCTACAGGAAGGAAGACAGTAACTTCTTGACATGGACCATATTAACGTTTTTCCAGACTGTCTCCTGAGGCAAAGGAAATGAAAGCAAAAATAAACTATTGGGAATACAGCAAAATAAAAAGTTTCCACATGGCAGAAGAACAATGAAAACGTAAAAATAATAAGACAACTTACTCAAAGGGAGAAGATATTTGCAAAGATCATATGCAATAAAGGGATAGTGTCCAAAACATATACAACTGATACTACTCGACCCCCAAAAAACAAATAATCCAGTTAAAAAATACGCAGAAGACATGGGCAGACATTTCTCCAAAGAAGAAATAGAAATGGCCAACAGTCCCGTGAAAAGATGTTCACCATCACCCATCATAAGGAAAATGTAAATCCAAAGGACAATGAGGTAATACCTCAAACTTGTCAGAATGGCTAACATCAAAAGCACAACAAAGAGCAGGTGTTGAGAGGATGTGGATAAAGGGGAATCGTCGTGAACTGTGGGTGGGAATGCAAACTGTGATGGCCACCGTGGAAAACAGTATGAATGTTATTCAAAAAATTAAATATAAAACTACCCTACGATCCAACAGTCACACTACTCGTATTTACCCAAAGAAGAGGAAAACAGTAACGTAAAAGGATACGTGCACCCCTATGTTTCTTGCACCATTATTTACAATATCACAATATGGAAGCAACCCAAGAGTCTGTAGAAAAATTGACAAATGAGATGATAGATGTGTGTATTCACACACACGCGCGCACGCACACACACACAAATACACACACACAATGGAGTATTACTCGGCTTGAAAAAGAATGAAACCTTCCATTTGCAGCCACATGGATGGAGCTAGAGAGTATTATCCTAACTAAAATCAGGCATTCAGAGAAAGACAAATCCCATACAATGTCACTCCAATGGGGAATTTAAGAAACAAACAAAAATAAATAACTAAAAGAGAAAAAGGAGACACACCAAAATACAAACTCTTAACAATAGAGAACAAAGGGATGGTTACAAGAGGAGGTGGATAGAGGGATGAGTGAAATAGATGAAGGGGATTAAGAGGACACTTTTATTGATGACCACTGAGTAATTTATAGAATTACTGAATCACTCTATTGTACACCTGAAACGAATGTAACACTGTATGTTAGCTCTACTGGAATTAAAATAAATTTTTAAAAAAGATTTTTTCTTTCAGGAAGCTCTTTGAAAAAGCTTTTCCTGTGCAATGTGCATAAGCCCTACTTGGGAGGATTCACTCTACAATAATTATGCACTCTATGCCTCGAATTCAGATTTCACTGAGTTCTTACCGTTGATACCAGCCCACGGGAGCCATGGTCCTTTTCAGTCCAGGCTCAGCACCAATGCATTCAAGATTGGAAGTAGAGACACATGTCACTTCACAGTCCAGAAAGCTATTATTGTTTCTGTTTCAGTGTGAGAGAGTCACAGACTTTGGGACAGTCCGGTTTCAGAGCAGGTTTATTATGGATCCTGGATCTCTACTTCAATGTTCATTGCCTGGATCCATTTGGCTAATAGGTTCCCTGTGGATGGGCTTGCTTCCAAGCACATACATGGAAGATGCAAAGGTGGGTGGGCTTGGTGCGGGACAGGAAGAAGACCAAAAGCAGACAAGGGTCCGACCCCTCCCCTGATGCAGGAATTGCTACGGGAGAGGTTATGTGAGGTAGAATCCATGCGAAACTCCAAGGTCACCAGCTGAACACAGGAGGCACAGGACAAGGGATCTGGAGATGCAGGGTTTGAAGGCTGCTCTGAGCTACCTGTGAGAGGAAGGGAGGGAAAGAATGAGAAGGAGAAACTGCCTGCCCCTGGCCCATGCCAGCTACCGACCACTCTGACACGCATCAGTCTATGAGCTGACACAGCCTGGGCTCAGGATGGGCTGGCTCGGGTCCCTCAATCCTCAGTGGGACAGCTGGCCCCAGGGCTCAGAGACATGCTGAGGGAGATGAGAGGGAAAGTTTACCCACCCAGGTCATCCCCTCCTTGAGCAGACAGCCCTTCAGAACTTCTAAAAAAAACCCACTAACGGGGTTGAAAAACATGCCATGGATGAACTAAGGCATAGAGATATGTAAAATGACATTCATTTTTAAGTTCAGGGCTGTCATCTCAGGAAGTGGGGAGAGCTTCCCTAAGAGACTGAGGGGAGCGCAGGCCATGCTGAAAAGGGAGACAGGGCTCTCCTGATTGGGGACCTGCAGCCCCCTTCCAGTGCAGGGCATCACCCTCTCATTACAAGAGATCCATGGAAGTGTTCCATCAGGGTCAGATATTTGTCTCGAGAAGGCTACCCTGGCATCTGACTGCATAGGGCACCAGGGACGAGGGCCAGATGGAGGACGGACAATACCCCGGAGGCCATGGGGCAAGAGCAGAGGCACATGACCTTGAAGATGATGATGAAAAGCAGGAGGTGGCAGCATGGAGCCGGCCAGAAAGTGACATGGGAGCAGTGCCCATATCTACACTGACTGGGTGCCTTCTGTGCCCAGTGTGGCTGACTTCAGTGGGCTCCAGACTAGTCCTGACCACAAGTCTAGGAAGTGTGCACCACCTCCGGGCTCCTCTCCCCTTGCAGCTGCTAGGAATCACGGTCACAGACCCTGGTCAGCTTTCGTGGAAACCAAGCAGTGGCTCCCCCGCACGCTGAACCTCTGGTGGTGGTCCAGTGCGACCCTCGTGCCTGGCCAGACACTGATGTCTACCTGTCTCCACACAAATCCACAGACAGGAGGGTGTCCCTGAATTCCACAGCACCTGATGAGACAGATCCACAGAACCCAACACCCAGTGGGTCACTCGGGACCTCACCTATGGTCATGGAGCTCACCATACCCTATTTCTGTCACTTCCCACAGAAAGCCTGGTTCTGATCCCCCACAATACCAAACATCCTTGTTGCTGACCTGGGGTCATGCCATGAACCCACATGGCACCTTTCTTTAAGTGAAGGCTATGCCTACACCTCCTAGAAAATATTTCTAATGAAGTACAAGTCCATCAGGACTACAGTATGAACAGTAGCACACAACCTGCATGGTAGTAGTCAGTAATTCTAACAAGGGTTAACCCCACCCCCCGTCTCACAAAACCTTCCTCCATCCCCACTGAACTCATGGTCTGCCCTCAGAAAACCCTCCAGGAAACAAACCTTTCATCTGAATGCTCTCTTCACCTTCTGCTTCAAATCTTGTCCAACCACAATGATATGAAACTAGAAATCAGTCTCTAGAAAAAAATGGGACAGTCAAAAATAGGTGGAGATTGGGGGGCCTGGGTGGCTCAGTCGTTAAGGATCTGCTTTCAGCTCAGGTCGTGATTCCAGGATCCTGGGTTCTAGCCCCGAATCAGGCTCCTTGCTCAGTGGGAAGCCCGCTTCTCCCTCTCCCACCACCCTGCTTGCGTTCCCTCTCTCGCTGTCTCACTCTCTGTCAGATACTTAAATAATCTTAAATAAATATGTGGAGATTTAACAACATGATACTGAACAACCAACAGTCAAAGAAGAAATCAAAAAAATTTTAGAAGTACCTTGACACTGATGAAAAAGACAACCTACAAAAACTTATGGGATGCAGCAAAAGTAGCTTTATGGGGGACATTCATAGAAATTCAAGTCTTCATCAATCCATGAAAATGCTCTCCAATAAACAACCTGATTTATGTGGTAAAGAAGTAGAAAAAAAAAAGAACAAACAAAGCCACAAATTAGTAGAAATAAGGAAATAACAAAAAGGAATGCATTAATAAATCCAACGGAGACTAAAAAGACAAAAAAAAAAAACAATGAAAATGAGAGCTGCCTTTTTTGGAAAGATAAACAAAACTGACAAACTTAGCTAGACTCACCAAGAAAGACAGAGGACTCCAATACAATTAGGAAAGAAAGATAATGGATTCCTGTCTCATATCAAAATCAAAATCAAAAGAACTCTTCAACCTTGGACACAACAACTTCTTGCAAGCCATGTCTCTAAAGGCAAAGGAAATAAAAGCAAAAATGAACTATTTGCACTTCATCAGGATAAAAACCTTCTGCTCGGCAAAGCAAATGATCAAAAAAACAAAAAGGCATCCTATGGAATCGAAGAAGATATCTGCAAATAATATTACAGATAAAGGGCTGGTATCCAAGATCTATAAAGAACTCCTCAAACTCGACACCCCAAAAATGGGCAGAAGACACAAAGAGATACTTCTCCAGAGAAGACATACAAATGGCCAACAGACACATGAAAAAATGCTCCACATCACTTGCCATCAGGCAAATACAAATCAAAACGACAATGAGATACCACCATACACCAGTTAGAATGGTTAAAATTAACAAGGCAGGGGGCACCTGGGTGGAACAGTGGTTAAGCGTCTGCCTTCGGCTCAGGGCGTGATCCTGGCATTATGGGATCGAGCCCCACATCAGGCTCCTCCGTTATGAACCTACTTCTTCCTCTCCCACTCCCCCTGCTTGTGTTCCCTCTCTCGCTGGCTGTTTCTATCTCTGTGGAATAAATCAATAAAATCTTGAAAAAAAAGTAACAAGACAGGAAGTAAAAAAAAGTCAGAGAGGATGTGGAGAAAGGGGAGCCCTCTTACACTACTCGTGAGGATTCAAGCTGGTATAGCCACTTTTGAAAACAATATGGAGGTTTCTCAAGACGTTAAACACAGAGCTATCCTATGACGCACCAATTGCACTACTGGGTATCTACCGCATAGACACAGAGTAATGAAAAGAAGGGGCACCTGTATCCCAATGTTCATAGCAGCAATGTACATAATAGCCAAACTGATGAAGGAGCCAATATGTCCTTCAGCAGATGAATGGACAAAGAAGATGTGGTTCATCTACACAATGGAACATTACTCAGTCATCAGAAAGGATGAATACCCCCCATTTGCACCAACGTGGATGGACCAGGAGGGGATTATGCTAAGTGAAATTAAGTCAAGCAGAGAAAGACAATTATCATATGGTTTCACTCCTATGTGGAATGGAAGGAATAGCATGGAGGACATTAGAAGATGGAAGGGAAAAGTGAAGGGGGGAATGAGAGGGGGAGATGAATCATGAGAGACTACTGAAACTGGGAAACAAACTGAAGGTTGCAGAAAGGGAGGGGAAGGGGAATGGGTTATCCTGGTGATGGGTATTAAGGAGGGCACGTATTGGGGCGCCTGGGTGGCACAGCAGTAAAGCGTCTGCCTTCGGCTCAGGGTTATGGGTTCGAGCCCCACATCAGGCTCCTCCACTGTGAGCCTGCTTCTTCCTTTCCCACACCCCCTGCTTGTGTTCCGTCTCTCGCTGGTTGTCTCTATCTCTGTCGAATAAATAAATAAATTCTTTTTATAAAAAAAAGGAGGGCATGTGTCGTAATGAGTACTAGGTGTTATATGCAAACAATGAATCATGGAACCCTACATCAAAACAAATGAAGTACTCTAGGGTGAGTAACATCATTTTAAAAATGAGAAAGACATGAAATCCATACAGGAAAACTGTCACTATTTGCAAATGACATGAAATCCCGAAAGATTCCACACAAAAAAACTGTTAGAATAAACAAATTCAAGAAAGCTGCAGGGTACAAAGTCGATATACAGAGACCTGTTGTCTTTATTTTTTTCAGATTTTATTTATTTATTTGACAGGAAGAGAAAAAGCACGAGCAGGGGGAGTGTCAGAAAGAGGGAGAAGCAGACCCTCGCTAAGCAGGGAGCCCAACACGGGGCTCGATCCCAGAACTCTGGGATCATGACCTGAGCTGAAGGCAGACTCTTCACCTATGAGGCCACACAGATGACCCAACTTCTTGCATTTCTGTATACTGATGAGACACTTTCGCAAAGAGAAATTTAAAAAAGCAATGCCATTTACAATTGCATCAAAAAAAATCTAGGAATAAAAGTAACCAAGAATGAGAAAGACATAGTACACTCAACACATGGCAGAAAAGAAATGAAAAACATGTGTGTCGAGGGGGGCAGAATATATGGGTCAAAGATTTGGAAGGCAACACAAACAAATGGATGCATACGCCATGCTCCTTAACTGGAAAAGTTAATTATGTGAACATGTCCATCATACCCAAAGCAATCGACAGATGTGATGAAATCCCTATCTGAATTCCAGTGGCATTATTCGAGGAAATAGAAAACAGTCCTCAAACTTGTATGGAATCACAAAAGACCCCAAATACCCAAAGCAACATGAAGAAAGAAAGGTGCAGTCAACACACACCTGGATTTCAAGCTAGATTACAAAGCTGTTGTCATCAAAACAGGATGGTAATGGCATAAACACAGACACCAGGTCAGTGGAACAGAACAGAAAGCTCAGAAACTTACCCACACGTAGATGATCCTAACTTAGCACACAGCAGCAGAAGATATGCCATGAGGGAAGGACTGTCTCTTCAGTGAGCGGTAACAGGCAAACTGCACACTAAATGCAGAAGAATATAACTGGGTCAATTTCTTACACCACACACAAAATTTTTAATGGATGAATGAGTTGAACATAAGACCTAAATCCATAAACCTCCAAGAAGACACAGGTACTAAGTCTCTCGACATTGGTTTTGGCAAAGAGTCTTCAGATCGGACACCAAATGCAAAGGCAACAAAAGCACAAATAAACAAGTGGAACAACATCAAACTGAAATCTTCCACACGGCAAAAGAAACCATCAAAAACTTAAAATGCCCCTGACCCAATAAGAAAAAAATATCTGCGAATCATATGTGTGAGAAGAAGCTAATATCCAAAATACACACAACACTCATATAAATCAAATCAAAACAAAAAAAAAAACGTATAAAAAATGGGGGGAATAAGTGAATAGATACCTTCCAAAGATGGCACACAGGTGCAAACAGACAGAAGTAGTTGTTCGACATCACTAATCATCGTCAGGGGAACATCAGTCAACCCCACAATCGGCTATCCCCTCACAAGTGTTGGAACAGCAATTGTCCCAGAGACAGACACCAAGTGGGGTCAAGGGTGTGCAGACGAGGAGACACTGTGCACTGTTGGTGGGAATGGAAATTGGTGCAGCCACTGTGACAAACGGTATGGAGGTTCCTGAAAAAATAAATGCAACTACCACATGACCCAGTAATGGCTCTACTGAGTATTGATTCGGAGAACACAAAAATACTGTCTCAAAAAGACAGATGCACTCCCACATTCACTAAAGCATTATTCACAAGAACCAGACATGGAAACACAGACCTTGGGGGCCTTATGCCAAGTAACTCAGACACAGAAAGACCAATACCAGATGCTCTCATGTACATTCCACATGGAATAAACAAATACTGAACGCATAGATACTGAGAGCAGATTGGTTGGTACCAGATTTTGGGATGGGGTGCTAGAAATGGGTGAAGGTGGTCCAAGTCTCAATGTTTGAGTGAGAAAATCCGACAGTCATGAAATGTTCTGTCCAGCATGGAGACTAAAACTAACCCCGCAGCATGGGGTATAGGTTTCCCTGCTCTTTGAAAGTACAGGGCTTCTGAGAAACCTTGCACAGCAGAAATGGTGTCAAGAAGCAATGGCCATTAATTTACACGGAACAATTAGTGTGCTCAGACTCCAAAATTCCTTCTCTTTGGCTTTTCTTAGGCCTCAGGACACAAGTTTCTAACGGAGGCCCAGCATAAATGAAGATAAAGCACAGCAGAGGCTCACAAACACAATTCAAAGTGCTGGTGGCTGGATGCGGAGAGCAGTTCCCAACGGAAGGAGCTGGATGGGGTGCACGCCGCCTCTGTCGTGCTTCTCCCCAAAACAGATTCTGAATGCAATTCTCACTGTTCACCTTTTTTCATAAGAGGGAAATCCCCTTCAGGTCTCTTCCTCTTACTGAAGCTGGGTAATAACATAGTTTTTCAAGAAAGCCCAGTGTCTTACTGTGAACGCTTAAAAAGTGGGGAATACTTGTACTTGAGCATTGCTGAGGGAGGAGATGTGAAAGGTTCTCCCAGACACAAACCTCAGCAGATCCACCGGGAAAGGCACCTTCCTCAGCATGCGGAATACAGACTACCACCCACCCCCCGAGAAACCCTCTCCTTCCCCTCGATCACGACAACCCACAAAAGCTGGAAGCACCCCAATTCCTCCATTCTCTTGCTCCTAATAGCTAACCCATCAGCAAATCCTGTGAGCTCCATCTTCAAAATGGACCCAGAATAGGTCTAACCACTCCATCCAAGGCCACCTGTCTGGTCCACAGTGCCTGAGTTCCTGGAAAAGCTTCGTCATTGACCTGCCTTGCCATCTTCAACCCTCTGTCATCTGTTTTCAACACTGTAGCCAGGATGGCCCAGTGAAACAGGGTCTCATGGGGTTATAGCCCTGGAATGGCTTTCTGTCACCCTCTGTCACCTCTCTGAGGTCATGTCCTAAGATGTCCCCTGTGGCCACAGGGCCTTCTTGCTGCTCCTGGACATACCTTGAATTCTCCTGCCCCAGAGCCATTGCACATGCTTTCCCTTCTGTTTCGAATGCTCTTGATGTGTTCTCACTCACCTTCTGAGAAGTCTGAATTGGAGTGTCAGGGACAGAAGATGAGGCTGTGTGTGCTGGGTGAGGCTGGTGGCCCAGAAAAAGGTTCTCTAGCAGCTCTCCGCCTGTGCCTCACTTGTCCTCAGCCAGGAACTTGCACACAGCCCTCACCTGTCACAACTCTCACCCAGGAGACCCATAGCCACACCTGGAGCCCACCCTGCCCACATACTGCTGCAGAATGCATTCAGCTCTCATCTGAGACCCCTATCAGCTTTACCCAGACCTGGAACTCCCCCATCTCCTGCAAAGCTCCCGGATTCCCACTCTGCTTCCAAAATCACACTGGCGCAAGGCTTTCATGAGAAAGCTATAATGCTAACTAATGAAAGGTTCACACCTACTTTCCCCTTCTGTTGCCTTTCTCTCCACCTTCTTTCCTACCTGTGCAAACTGTAACATATCAGTGGAACATGAACATGCTCTGAGACCTGAATCTTTCATTGCAGCTTTCTGAGGACTCCTTATGTGATAAGCAACTAGTGTATCCTACAACAGGGTGTTCTACAACTCTCATCTATAGAATAGTACAGCCCAAATCACTACAATTTTACCTCACTCTTCATGAAGCAGAACACTTTTTCCTTTCTTCTTTTCCTTAAATTCCAGTTAGTTCACATGCCATGGAATATTCGCTTCAGGGGTAAGATTTAGTGATTCCTCACCTGCATACAGAACCCGGTGCTCATCACAAGAGCCCTCCTTAATACCCCTCACCCATTCAACTCTTCCCCCCACGCCCCTGTCCTGCAGCAACACTCAGTTTGTTCTCCAAGGTTGGGTCTATTTCCTTGTTTGCCTCTCTCATCACCCCTCAACTCTGTTCATCTGTTTTCTTTCTGAAATTCCACAAGCGTGAGAGCATAGGATATTTGTCTTTTCTCACTGATTTTGCTTAGCTTAATACACTCCTGATCCATCCACATCCTTGCAAATGGTAAGATTTCATTCTTTTTGAAGCTGGGTCATATTCCATTATATATATGTATCCCACATCTGCTTTATCCATTCATCAGTGCATGGACTTTGGGATTCTCTCCATAGTTTGGCTACTGTGGACATTGCTGCTATAAACATCATGATGCATGGACCCCCTTCGATTCTGCATTTTTTTATCCTTTGGGTAAATACCTAGGAGAACAATTGCTGGATCATGTGGTTGTTCAATGTTTAACTTTTTGAGGAACCCCCACACTGTTTCCCAGACTGGCTGCACCACTTTGCATTCCCACCAACAGGATGGGAGGGTTCCCCTTTAAGCAGAACATTATCTGCCGGCAATTTCATAAGAGGAAACAAAACATCTGTGAGATGCACCCAGGGTCAGGCAAGCAGTTGCAGAATTCACCCCAAGGCTCCTGATGCCAAGCCCCTTGAAGCCACCATCATGCCACTATCCAAAAGAATTCCCAGACTCTCCTTCTGACTCCACCACCAAAGAAACTACAGAGAGAATATGGCACCTCAAAATATCGAGATAATACATTTAGTAAAACTAGAAAGTCAAGCTCAACTTTTAAACAGGAACAGGCCGCTTTGGATAATTTTGAATTTTCCCTCAACCCTAATTTTAACTCTTCCGATGAAAAAACTAATCAATGATGAAACATCAACTTTGTCAAATGACATCATCCAAGTCAGTATCAGATGAAAAAAGCCACCTAACTCTAGATACTGGCCACTCAACCATATCTTAGGCCCAATTGAATAAACACTGTTAGATGAAGGAACAGGCACAGAGTGAATCTCACCTCCCCTTTCTAATAAAAGAGGGGTCCTAGGAAACAGATGGTCAAAATACATTTGTCAGCAATAAATGGACAGAGAAATTGTGATCCCCTGCAAAGTTCTACCTACAGGGAAACTAAGTAATTCTTCCAGCAAACCCAGAATGCTGACAGCTACTTCAATTTTACTTTGTTCCTCAACTAGAGAAAAGAGAAAAGCCCAGGAGGTTTGGGATAATGAGAGGTTTTACCTCCAGCCCTGACATAGATAGGAGATTTTGCCAAACATACCTGTGCTTTCTCTGAACACTGGCGTCCTGTGACAAGCTGCCTCGCTGACTCCGATGCTGACGTTCAAAACCTCGGGTGTCTTGGAGCCAGAGCAGAGAAGTGCTGTCAGCTGGGGAGAAGAAGGCACCTCTGACCTATAGCCTGCACACCTGCTTCAGTTTCTGGGTGCAGGGACAACACATACCTGTTGTATATCAGTAATTATCTTCATTCTCAATAGACCAATGACCTTGCCTTTCCTGAAAGCAGACTTACTCTTCTAAAGAAATCCTCAGTTCGTCTATTCCCAATGCAATTAGAGTGGGGTCTGGTTTACGCCCTCCTTCAGGCCCCCACCTGGAGGATTTTCCTGCATGATTCTAACAGCCAATTACCACTAACCTGGGGGCACACGGGGCATAATGCTGAAGTTGGGGGACGGCCCTGGGGCTTGCTACTGCCACACCTGTGCCTGGGGGACCAGGGCACACCCTGCTGAACTCAGGGTACTGCTCAAGATGAATCGCCTGCACTGTGTCAGAGAACTGAAGGTGGGGATTCTGTGAGGTCTTTACCCGCACTCTTCCTGGGAAACAGGGGAAACCCTGAAATTCTGCAACCCATCCCACAAAAGCTCAGGTGAGTGGGTGCCCTGCAGTTCATGGGTATGGGGAATAAGGCCAGTTGAGGACATGGGGCAGAAGAGACTTTAAAAGGAAAAAGAAAACTCACCTGAGTTCCCACAATGAAACCTCTCCAGGTGCCCTTCCAGAACCCTGCCTCCCACCTGGGGCGCACCCTACCCCCGGACCCCCCCCCACCCACAGTGCACGCTGCTCACTAACCAGCCGGGACCTCCGCAGGGCAACTCTCTCTCTCCCAGTTCCCCTTCTTCTGTCCCAGGTTTGTACCCCACTGCAACTCTGGAACAGCCCACAGAGACGTAGCTCCACCCCCAAGTGGTGATTTGTCAGGGAGGGTGGTGCCCCAGCCCCTGGGAAGCCAGGCAACCCACCCTCAAGCCCCTGGAATCCTGAAAGTGCAGGGGGTCCAAGAGGTGCCTCCTCTACCCACCACCCAGCACAGGCATAGGTGGGGTCCTGGGCCGGGCTCTCCCCACACACCTGGCCCCTTCCAGGGACCCCTCTAGCTGCAGACCACCCTCAGAGTCCTGCCCCTTCCCTTTCTGCACCAGCCCTCCATGCTGCGGTGTGCCTGGTTCTGGGCAAGGTCAGTGGCTCTCAGACCCTCCAAGGCTTGGGCTTTAGGAAATGCAATGATTTCATGCATTTTCACTATGTACATGTCAGTATGACTTTAATCTTATGGGAGCCAAAGAGGTTCTCTATTTTTTCTTATCTTCATGATGGCATTCTTGGTTATTGTTTTCTTCTTGAAGCAGATGTACAACATGTGCTTGGGGCAGAAATAGGGCCCATGCTTTGAGGTTTTGCCCAATCATTTTGAATCGGGGAAAATGTTAAAGGATAACTTCCCTGGGATCCCAGGATCAGGGCCCACAGATGATATAAGATAAAATTACTTTCATCATTATAATTACTACTAAATGGAGGAATTTGAGACAAAAGCACCTTTCACAAGAGTACCAAGAAATCAAAATGATGCCCACAGAAGGCTACCTGCTCCATGGTCAGCACAGGTAACAGAAGTGTTCACAGTCTCTGGACTCCTGCCCTTCTCCTGCCCAAATCTCTGAAGCACAAGACCACTTAAAATCAGAATTGTAGAACTGCTAGACACCTTAGAGATGTCTGGCACCATTCCCTTGGACTGCAGAAGAAAACACAGTAGCTCGTTGTCACAAACTCATTTCAACATGAAGTGCCCCCTGGATGCACTAAGTTCTTTCTCTGCAAATGTTGACTAATGTAAGACACAGTCATACCATAGAAACACTACGATGGCTGGGAAGTCATCGTAGGTAAGGGAATATTTTAGCCATGTTTATAAGCATTGGCTCACTTTGTAGAAGAGGCTGAGCTGAGTGTTTTTAAATACTATTTCAGACCTGTTTTACAGCACCCTCTGAACATACCAGAGCCTGAATGGACTAAAAAAGATAGTTGGTTTCAGTAACTTTAATACCAGAAAAATATTATACTGTCTCTATTCCTAAGGATCTTTGAGTATCTTACCCAGAGGTCCTCCACTAAGATAATGATCTTAATGATCATCATGGGCAGATGTGAAAAGGACCGCTGAATTCATTCTATTTGTCCACATGACAAGAAAATCCTGATACTTGATAGGTTTCCAGATGGAGAAGACCAGAGATAAGAGGGAAATAGTACCCTGTATGGAACAACAAGGGATTTGGAGTCAATTTGGGGATCCCACTTAGGTTTCGGACACTAAAATCCTCTGTGACTCATATCATCTGAGTCCCTGTCTAACCACATGAAAATGTGCCTAAAAATATCTACACCCTAGTTGAGAAGTTTAAGAGGCAGAATGCTACAAAGAGCCAGTATGATGTCTCTCAGGAACAGGTGCTCAGGAACACATAATTGCTATTAGGTCTATTTCTTTTCCAGAAGACAGAACACATGTTGAATCCATATTCCTAATAGATGACTCACCAGATGATTTTCAAACCTGAAGGAAGGCCAAGAAGTCACTCTTGTGTCATATTTCACTCAGAAATCATGTTGTTGGACTGGTGAGGACGATACGATAGCAACGTCATCACTAAGAGTGGGGAGCTTCTAATTTCCATACGGCCATGTTGACCCCCTTAGCTCAGAGCCACCAGAAAGGGCAGCTGGGGAGGGGGCAACGTCATCACTATGAGTGGGGAGCTTCCCATTTCCATATGGCCATGTTGACACCCTTAGCTCAGGGCCACCAGAAAGGACAGCTGAGGGGGACCACAGGCCAAGGCTGCCAGGTGTGGCTGGGGCAGGCAGAACTCTGACTTAAGGCTCAACTCCTGTCTAGGTTATTATAATTCTCTTCACAAAGAAAGTGTCATTGTGTGTGAGCCCTCATGTAGAGAAGGTTCAGAATTTCCATTGAGATTCCCTCTCTGACCTTTAGGATATGTAGCAAAGTTCCATTTAATTATTAAACACTGAAGGACTTCCTTGTTTTCTTTTCGCTATGACTGTGGCTCAATTCCCGTGTGGTCTAAGAATAGAATCTAGTTAATTTCAGGGTTTAACATTTGTAGCCTTGATTCGTGACCCCACCTATCATCTATTTGGGTAAAGAGTCTATGACCACTTGAAAATAATGTATTCTGCACTTATTATGGAATGTTCCCTATATGTCAATTAGGTCACATTTGTTACCAATGTTTTGTCTGCTTTTTCTGTCAGATATTGAGAAAGGTATATTAAAATCTTCAAACAATGTTGCTCTATTCAACATGGCATCAGAGAATCTACCAGTGGTAGAAGGCAAGAAAAATAAAAAGTATAAGAATTGAGGGGATAATTGTGACTATTCACAGGTAATACGATTGTGTACATAGAAAATCCAAAACAGTCTATAAATACCCTATTAGAATTAAAAATGCAATTTATAAATTTAAGATGGATTGTAGCTTCCCATTGGACAGTTTCTGAAAGAAAACGTAGAACCTGTCAATCTTGGGGTAGGACATAGTGTGCACTAACCATTTAAAACAATTCAGTGGGACTTCATAAAAATGTGACATTTCTCCTTATCTTATGACCATAAGAAAATGAAAAAGTGAACTGCAGGCTGGGAAGTAAAGATTTGCAATACACACTCTGACAAAGACTTGTCAATAAAGAAAAACTGCTCATCAACCATAAAAAGTCTATTTATAAACGAATACTTCACAAAAGATTGACTGATGGCCAATAAAACCCAGAAAGGGTACTCTACAGTATTATTTTCAGGAACAGAAAGGCCTTTCCTAAAATGAAAACATACACACAAACCAGTATTCCCTAGATGGATGACGTCATTATTTCTGAAGACAGCTTGAAGAACAGACTAGCATCAAAGTAAAGTGATGGAATTCCTGACACTCAGAGGATGGACAATTGACCTCAAACTACAGTACAATTTCTAGGCATCATTCGGTCCTCTGAAGGCAGACAACTACCACACCCCTTCCTACACCACACAGGTTGCTACCCAACCCCTACCATAAAAGAAGAAGTTGAGAAACATTTAGGACTAGTAGGAAATAGCAAAAATCACAGGTGGGGATTATCCTGAAACACACTGATCACATAACTAGTGTAAGGAAGTGTAGGGAACTGACAAGGACAGAGACCCAAGAGGTACTTCTTTGGGAAATGCTGTCTGAAATCGTCACACGTTGGTACCAGCTAATGAGGGCTCTGAGCATACCCTAGGGTTTGCTCACAAGGGTCTGCAACACCATCGCTGAGGACTGAAACTCTTCAAGACATCAAAGCTTGCCTGATTGACTATTGGACTAAGAGATTCCCATGTTCTGAAAACAGATACCAACTAATTGAAAGGTTCACGTGGGCTCGCTCGGAGGCCCTACAGGAAGCTGAACCATTCACTGAAAATCAATTACACACACACACACACACACACACACACACACACACCTGTCATTTCACCAATTACTTAAACATTCAAGCTTCTTCCGACCTTTTCTTTTTCACATTGATATTTATACTCACATGAAATGTTATCATTTCTAATGAACACTGATGTCAAAATAGAGATCCATTGACACAATATTCACAAAATGGAACTTCCCTGCTGTAATTTTCAATTTAGCGTTTTTTAAATTTCATACATATTTTAGGTTTTTGGTAACTTATACAGGAGAAGATCAGCATTGAAAAACTCTGAATACTGACAATGAGTTTTAAGCCTAGAGAACAAAAATTGTCCAATTTCATAGATAATAAGGAACCAAAGGGAAAGCATGGAAGCTGTAGTAGAATAATTTTACACATGTGCATCCTATTATTCTACTACTGAGGGGCGTGTTTTAATACCACTATGCATGCATCAATTGTCTTCCACGTCCACCTTCACAAATATAATGAATTACTACAGTAGAATGAAATGTCTGGGAACTACTTAGCGGGATCTATAATGAACAATTCAACTTCGATCTTATATTTGGTGAAATTCCACTGTCTGTCCCTTTAGACAATGGACCCTAAACAGAAGGGGGAATGAACCACGAGAGACTATGGACTCTGGGAAACAAACAGAGGGCTTCAGAGGGGAGAGGGGTGGGGGATTGGGATGGGCCAGTGATGGGTATTAAGGAAGGTACATATTGCATGGAGCACTGGGTGTTATATGCAAATAACGAATCACGGAACACTACATCAAAAACTAAGGAAATACTGTATAGTGACTAACATATCATAATAAAAAATTATTATTAGAAAAAAATTAAAGGTAAAAAAAAAACAATACAGCTTTTCTGTTTCAAGAACAATCACAATTGAGAAAAAAACTAACTTCCAATCCCTAAAGCAAAACACAGACCAAGTTCCATTTCACTCCCCTTTATTCACACTCTCTGTGGGTTCTAAGCTATTTCCCTACCTCCTTTCCAGCTGAGCAGGGAACCCGGGCTCGATCCCAGAACCCTGAGATCATAACATGAGCCAAAGGCACATGCTTAACTGGCTGAGCCAGCCAGGAGCCCCAGCCATGTTTTCCTTAAGCAAAAGGACACTTTCTCACAATGCCTTCACATGACTTCACATGGTACCAGAGATCTGCATTTGCCTCTAGGAGGTTGCATATGAAGGCAATTGCAAACTCTCACAGTGGTTTATCAAATACAATGATCTGCCTGGTGACAGTGAAACTCTTTTGAGCCCATGAGAGGGTGCTGTGACACTCAGCTGTGGCTGGGCTGGCCCAGAGAACCAAATGCATTTCCCTGCCTGATGTCTGTGAGGAACAGATGCCCCCACTGTGAATGAGACCCTGCCACTGAGCTGTCCAGAGATGGCAATCCTCAGGGAGGATGAGGATAAAGGACAATGCCTGAGGAGACCTCATCTGTCTCTTTTATCTTTTCATATTTTTGACAGTGGACAAATCACTGCCTAGGAGTCCCCAACTACCTTAGTCTCATCTGTGAATGGCCAAGAGGTTTTACAAAACACTTAAGATTTTGACCTCACAAATGTCCACAACCACTTACCATAGCGATTCAACATTAAGCAAAGATACTGTTCATTGGAAGAGAGGTCCTGCCCACTGTTGTTTCTCACTTATATGCTCATCTTC
The DNA here is from genome assembly GCF_023065955.2 of Ursus arctos. Classification (NCBI taxonomy): domain Eukaryota; kingdom Metazoa; phylum Chordata; class Mammalia; order Carnivora; family Ursidae; genus Ursus; species Ursus arctos. The sequence goes on from NW_026622986.1 coordinate 1,289,004, forward strand.
CTTACCTCATGGTAATATAACCACCTTGATTCCTGCTTCCGTCTTCAGGAAGGCTGATGTGACTTGAAGGGCATTACTCTGACATCGTTCTTTCTTAGCAATAAGATGTGGACATTTCCCTAGTCCTACACATCCAGAGTTGAATGGGAATCAGGATTGAGGAGGCTGATGAGAGTTGAAGGTGTTTTCCTGTACACGGTGGCTTATTACCAATAAGGATGGGTCAGAGTCCTCGAAATTCCAGAACCTTTTCATTAATGCTTCCTACTCATGAAAGATGATGTACATTGGTCTTTCCCTGTATAGTGTGGTGACTCAGAGAAAAGTGCTTAGCCCTTTCGTCAGACTTCCACGACCACTTTGGGGCTGGCTTCCATATTCACAAAGGATGATGTTAGGGCTAAGAGGGTTCTTGTACACTGTTATTTCTTACAAATAAGTGTATGGCATTTTTGTTACATTGCCAGAGCCACTAGCGCCGGGCTTGCCGGCCTCCTGGGGATGAACCCTAACCCTAGGTCGGCCCCCGAGGGGCCCCTCCCAAGAGGCCTTGCGCCACAACGCCGGGGATTGGGGCCTCTGAGCCCAGCACCGGAGTCAGCCTGCCGCCCCACAGCAACCCGGGCTGCTAGGGGCACCGCCAGTCTTTCAGGGCGAGAGAATGGGCAGGGCCCTCCAAGCCCCTGGCGACCTTCGAAGGCCCCTTTGCCAAAACGCTTGGCCCACACTCCCTCTCGCCAGCGCCCTCACCTTGGCCTGTCCCTCCGCCTGCCGCAGAGCTGGCGGAACGGGCCTCCTGGACTCCTGTGGGCTAGCACTTACCCTAGGTCGCCCCCGAGGGGGCCCTCCCAAGGAGCCTGGCAACGCAATGCCGTGGATTTGGGACCCCCGAGCCCCAGTGCTGTACTCACTGTGCCACCCCATAGGCACCGAGGGCACTAGGGGCTTTGCCAGTCATTCAGGAAGGGAGAATGGGCAGGGCCCTCCAATCTCCCTGCGACATTCGAAGGCCCCCCGCGCAAAAACTCTGGCTCCCACGCTCCTGCCCGCCAGCGCCCTAACCTCGGCCCACCCCTCCAGTCGCTGCAGAGCTGGCGGATCGGGCCTGATGGCTTCCTGGGGGCTAACCCTATCCCTAGGTCGCCCCCAAGGGACCCCTCCCAAGTGGCCTGGCGCCGCATGCCAGGGATTGGGGACCCCCAAGTCCCAGCGCCGGAAGCACCCTGCCACCCCACCACCACATGGGGAACTAGGAGCGTCGCCAGTCCTTCAGGGCGACAGAACGGGCAGCACCCTCCGAGCCACCTGGGACCTTCGAAGGCACCCCGAGCCAAAGCCAAAATGCTCTGGCCCACACTCCCACTCGCCAGCTCCCTCACCTCGACCCACACCTCCATTCACCGCACATGGCGGAACGAGCCTGCCAGCCTCCTGCGGGCTAACCCTAACCCTAGGTCGGCCCCCGAGGGGCCCGCCCAAGGGGCTTGGCGCCGCAACGCCGGGTATTAGGGATCCCCGAGCCCCAGCGCCGGACTCACCCTGCCGCCCCGCTGCCACCCGGGCCGCTAGGGGTGCCGCTGGTCATTCAGGGCGGGAGAACAGGCAGGGCCCTCCGAGGCCATGGCGACCTTTGACGGCCCCCCCATCCAAAACGCTTGAGCCCATGCTCCTGCTCCTCAGTGCCCTCACCTTGGCCCGCCCGTCCGCTCGCTGCAGAGCCGGTGGATGAGGCCTGCCCTCCTCCTGGAGGCTACCCATAACCCTAGGTTGGCCCCTGAGGGGCCCCTCTGAAGGGGCCTGACACCACAATGCCTGAGATTGGGGACACCCGAGCCCCAGCGCCGGACTCACCCTGCCGCCCCGCTGCCACCCGGGCCGCTAGGGGTGCTGCTGGTCATTCAGGGCGGGAGAACAGGCAGGGCCCTCCGAGGCCATGGCGACCTTTGACGGCCCCCCCATCCAATACGCTTGAGCCCATGCTCCTGCTCCTCAGTGCCCTCACCTTGGCCCGCCCCTCCGCTCGCTGCAGAGCCGGTGGATGAGGCCTGCCCTCCTCCTGGAGGCTACCCATAACCCTAGGTTGGCCCCTGAGGGGCCCCTCTGAAGGGGCCTGACACCACAATGCCTGAGATTGGGGACACCCGAGCCCCAGCGCCGGACTCACCCTGCCGCCCCGCTGCCACCCGGGCCGCTAGGGGTGCCGCTGGTCATTCAGGGCGGGAGAACAGGCAGGGCCCTCCGAGGCCATGGCGACCTTTGACGGCCCCCCCATCCAAAACGCTTGAGCCCATGCTCCTGCTCCTCAGTGCCCTCACCTTGGCCCGCCCCTCCGCTCACTGCAGAGCCGGTGGATGAGGCCTGCCCTCCTCCTGGAGGCTACCCATAACCCTAGGTTGGCCCCTGAGGGGCCCCTCTGAAGGGGCCTGACACCACAATGCCTGAGATTGGGGACACCCGAGCCCCAGCGCCGGACTCACCGTGTCGCCCCTCCACCACCCAGGCCGCTAGGAGCACTGTCGGTCATTTAGGGAGGGAGAACGGGCAGATCCCTCCAAGCCCCTGGCAACATTCGAAGGCCCCCCGTGCCAAAACTCTTGGGCCCACGCTCCCGCTCGACAGCGCCCTCACCTTGGCCTGCACCTCTGCTCGACACACAGCCGGCAGATCGGGTCTGCCAGCCTCCTGGGGGCTAACAGTAATGCTTGGTCAGCCCCCTAGAGCCCTTCCGAAGGGGCCTGGCACCCCAACGCTGAGGACTGGGGACCCCGAGCCCCAGCGCCAGACTCACCCTACCGCCCTTCCTCTAACCGGGCCGCTAGGGTAGTCACCTGTCATTCAGAAGAACGTGAACGGCTCTCCGAGCACCTGGTGACCTTCGAAGGACCCCCCCTCGAAAACTCCTGGTCCCATGCTCCTGCTCGCCAGTGGCCTCACCTCCGCCCGACCCTCCACTGGTCGCACAGCTGGCGAATCGGGCCTGAGGGCCTCCTGGGGGCTAACCCTAACATTAGGTCGCACCCGAGGGGCCCCTCCCAAGGGGTCTGGTGCTGCAACACCGGGGATTGGGGACCCCTGAGCCCCAGCACCGGACTCACACTGCTGCCCCTCTGCAATCCGGGCCGCTAGGTGCGCCGTCGGGCATTCAGGGCGGAAGAACGTGCAGGGCCCTCCGAGCCCACGGCGACCTTCGAAGGCCCCCCACACCAAAATGCTTGGGCCCACGCTCCTGCTCGCCAGCGCCCTCATCTCGGCCCACCCCTCCGCTCCTTGCAGAGCGGGTGGATCGGACTGCCGGCCTCCTGGCTGCAAACTCTAACCCTAGGTCGGCCACCAAGGGGCCCATCCCAAGTCGCCTATCGCCGCAACGCCTGAGATTGGGGACCCCAAAGCCCCAGCGCCAGAGTCTACCATGCTGCCCTGCCGCAACCCGGGCCACTAGGCGTGCTGCCGGTCTTTCAGGGTGGGAGAAAGGACAGGGCCCTCCGAGCCCCCGGCGACCTTCGAAGGCTGCCCGCGTCAGAACGCTTGGGCCCACGGTCCCACTCCCCAGCGCCCTCACCTCGGCCTGCCCCTCCGGTCGCTGCACAGCCGGCACATCGGGCCTGCCCGCCTCCTGGGGGTTAACACTACCCCTAGGGTGGCCTATGAGGGGCCCTTCCGAAGGGGCCTGGTGCCTCAGTGCCAGGGATTGGTGACCCCCGAGCCCAAGCCAGGACTCACTTTGCCGTCCCGCCGCAAACCTGGCCACTAGGCGTGCTGCCGGTCGTTCAGGGCGGGAGAAAGGGCAGGGCCCTCCGAGTCCCAGTGAACTTCTAAGGCCCCATGCGCCAAAATGCTTGGTCCATGCTTCTGCTCACCAGCGCCCTGACCTCGGCCCGCCCTTCTGCTCACGCACAGCCAGCGGATCGGGCCTGCCAGCCTCCTGGGGGCTAACCCTAACCATAGGTTGGCCCCCGAGGGGAACTTCACAAGGGGCCTGGAGAAGCAACGCCAGGGATTGGGGACCCCTGAGCCTCAGCGCTATACTCACCGTGCCGCCCTGCCACCACCCGGGCCGCTAAGGGCACCTCTGGCCATTCAGGGCGGGAGAACCGGCAGGACCCTCCAATCCCTCGGCGACCTTCCAAGGCCCCCCGTGCCAAAATGCTTGGGCCCACGCTCCAGCTCGCTGGCGTCTTCACCTCAGCCTGGCCCTCTGCTACTGCACAGCTGGCGGATCATGCCTACCGGACTCCTGGGTGCTAACACTAACCCTAGGACGGCCCCAGAGGGGCCCCTCCCAAGGGGCCTTGCGCTGCAATGCACAGCATTGGGGACCCCTAAACCGCAGTGCCAGACTCACACTGCCACCCCGCCACCACACGGGTCGCTAGGGGCGCCTCCGGTCATTCAGGGCGGGAGAACGGGCAGGGCCCTCCGAGCCTCTACGATGTAAAAGGACCCTCGCGCCAAAACACTGCATACTATTCCCTCACTCGCCAGCGCCCTCACCTCGGCCCACACCTCCGCTCGCCGCACAGCCGGCGCATTGGTCCTGCTGGCCTACTGAGGTCTAACACTAAAACTAAACCCTAACCCATAACCTTAAACCCTGAACCTTAAACCCTAATCCTAACCCTAACTCTAACCCCTAACCCTTACCCTAACCCTAACCCTACCCTAAACCTAACCCTAAACCTTAATCCTTAAACCTTAAACCCTAACAATAACACTAAACCCTAAACCCTAAGCCCTAACCCTAATCCCGAAACCCTAAACATGAAACCCTAACCTTAACCACTAACCCCAAACACCAAACACTAACCCTAAACCCTAACCCTACCCCGACCCCTACCATACCCCTAACCCAACCCCTAACCCTACCCCTTCACCTAACCCTACCCCTAACCCGTAACCTAACCCTAAACCTAACCCAAACCCGTACCTTCACCCGTACCCTAACCCTAACCCTAACCTGTACCCTAACCCTAACCCTAACCTGTACCCTAATTCTAACCATAACCCTAACACGTACTCTAACCCATACCTTAACCCGTACCCTAACCTTAACCCTAAACTGTACCCTAACCCATAACTTAAACCGTACCCTAACCTTAACCGTAACCCTAACAAGTACCTTAACCTGTACCCTAACCTTAACCCTAAACCCTAAACCCGGACTCTAACCCATACCCTAACTCGTACCATAACCCGTACACTAACCCTACCCGTACCCTAACCCTAACCCATACCCCAACCGTAACCCTAAACCCCAAACTGCAACCCATACCTTAACCCTAACCAGTACCCTTACCTTAACCTTAACCCATACCCTAACCCGTACCCAAAGCCATACCCTAACCCGTGCCCTATCCCTAACCTGGACCCTAACCCATACCTAACCCTAACCTATACCCTAGCCCGAACCCTAACCCATACCCTAATTATAAACCATACCCTATCCCTATCCCTAACCCGTTCCCTAACCCGTACACTAATCCTAACCCTAAACCGTAACCTAACCTGTACCATAACCCTAAACTATACCCTAACCCTAACACGTACCGTAACCCTAACCCGTACCCTAAACCGTACCCAAATCCGTATGCCAACACTTACCCTAAACCGTACCCTAACCCGTACCCTAAACCGTACCCTAATGCGTACCCTAACCCGTACCCTAACCCTAACCCGTATCCTAAACCTAACCCGTGCTCCAACCCTAACCCTAACCCTAAACCCAAACCCTAAACCCTAACCCATACCCTAAACCCTAATCTGTACCCTAACCCATAACCTCTAACCTGTAACCCCTAAACCCAACCCTAACCCGTACCCTCTCCTTACCCTAACCCTAACCCTACCCTCACCCATACCCTAACCGTAACCTATACCCTAAGCTTAATCCATACCCTGATCCGTACCCTAACCCCGGGGATTGGGTACACCTGAGTCCCACCACGGGACTCAGCCTGCCACCCCTCAGGAAACCATGCCCCTTGGGGCGCCACAGAGCATCCCGTGCAAGAGAACTGGTAGGGCCCCCCTGAGACCCCAGCGATCCTTGGCGGCCCCCTACACCCCAACCCTGAGGCCCACGCTCATCCCGCCCCTCGCCTTCCCTTCAGCTTGCCACCGAGCTCGTCACAGAGCCGGCAGATCAGGCCTGCCGGGTTCCTGGGGCCTAGACCTGACCCTAGGTTGGCTGGGTAGGGCCCCTCCCCTGGGGCCCGGTGCCGCAGCCCCAGGAACTGGGGACACCTGAGCCCCACTGCAGGACAAAGCCTGCCAGCTCACAGGAAACAGTGCCCCTTGGGAGGCTGTAGAGCATTCAGGGCGGGAGAACCAGGAGGGCCCCCAGAGCCCCAGGCGAACTTCGGTGATTCCTAAACCCAACCTTGAAGCCCATGCTCACCCCACCCCGCACCCTCACCTCAGCCCACGGCGGAGCTCACCACATAGTGGGCACATCTGGCCTGCGGGGTTCCTGGGCCCCAACCCTAACCCTAGTTCATCTGTGGAGGGGCCCCTCCCCAGGAGCCTGGAGCCACAGCTGCAGGGATTCGGGACACCTTAGCCCCACAGCAGGAATCAGTCTGCCACCGCGCAGGAAACCGTGCACCTTGGGAGGCCAGAGAGCATTCAGGGTCGGAGAACCAGGAGGGCCCTCCTGAGCCACCAGCAAATTTCGGCGGCCTCCCGCACCCCAACCCTGAGGCCCACGCTCACCCTCCCCACACCCTCACCTCAGCCCGTGTAGCTCGCCATACAGCCAGCAGATCAGGCCTGCGGAGCTCCTGGGGCCTAACCCTAGCCCTAGGTCAGCCGCGGGTGTGGGGGCCTCCCCAGGAGCCTTACACCGCAGCCCTGGGGGAATTGGGATACCTGTGCCCCACCACAGGACTCAGCTTGCCACCCGACAGGAAACCGTGCTCCTTGGGGCTCTACGGAGCCTACAGGGCACGAGAATTTGGGGAGGCCCCCAGAGCCTGTCCCCACCTTTGGCAGTCCCCCGTGCCCCAACACTGAGGCCCATGCTCATCCTTCCCCATGGCCTCCTCTCAGCCCTCCACAGAGCTCGCCACACAGCCTGCAGTATTTCCCTGCCGGGCTCCTGGACCCTAACCCTTACCCTAGGTTGGCCACAGAGGGGTCCCTCCCCAGGGTCCTGGCACCCCACTCTGGGGGATTGGGGACACCCAAGCCCCACCATAGGACTCAGCCTGCAGCCCACAGTAAACTGCACCATTTGGGGGAACAACAGAGCATTCAGGGCAAGAATTGGGGCAACCCCTGAGAGCCTCTTCTGGTGAACCCCGACCTTTGTGGGCCCTTCCGGATGAAACCCCAAGGCTCACACTCACCCGCGCTTGTGCACTAATCTCACTCGGCCTGGGAGTTCTCTGAGCACTGGGAAGTTCGGACCTGCTGTCTCTTGAGGCCTAACCTAACCCTGGGTCCTCTGCTGAGGGTCCCTCCCCGTTTGCCTGCCTCCAAGGCACCAGGCATTGGGCTCACCTCTGCAGGACTAGAGGACTCAGCCTGCCCCACAGCAGGAAACTGTCCATTTGGGGCTGCAGCAAGGATTCATAGGAAAATCGGAGGGCCCCCCTCAGCCCATCCCAGGCAATGCCCACTCTCAGAGATGTCCCCGGATCCAATTAGTAGCTTCACACTGACCTTTAAACTTGCTCTCCACGGAGATCTTTTGAAATTCTCCACACTTCCAACCGATGGCATCATCCAGCTTCAGTGCCTTACCCAGCTTTAGGTCTTGAGATGAATTAAAATGAGAAGTCACTTCACTGATGACGATGTACTGATGACCAAAAGATACATGCATAAATGCTTCATATCACTTGGCTTCAGGGAAATGAAAATCTAAACCCCTATAGATGCCATATCACACGAGGCCGAATATCTAAAAATAAGAAGACATGAAACTACACATCTTGGGGAGGATGTGGAGAAACGGGAACCCTCTTACACCCCTGTGCGAATGCAGTCCGGTACAGCCACTCTTGAAAATGGTACGGAGTTTCCTCAAGAAGTTATAAATAAAGCTACCCTATGTCCCAGCAATTGCACTACTGGGTATTTACCCCAAAGAGACAGAGGTAGTGAAGACGGGACACATGCACCCCAGTGTTCATAGCAGCAATATCCATAATAGACAAACTGTGGAAGGAGTGCAGATGATCATGGACAGATGAATGGATAAAGAAGATGTGGATCATATCTATAATGGAATATTATTCAGCCATCAGAAAGGATGAATACTTACCATCACACCAACCTGGGTGGAGCTGGAGGGTATTATGCTGAGTGGAATAAGTCAATGAAAGAAAGGCAATGATCATATGCTTTCACTCCTATGTGGAATATCAGAAACAAGGAAGAAGACCATAGGGGAAGGAAGGGAAAATAGAATGGGAAGTCATCAGAGAGGGAGAAAACCAATGATGGACTAAAAACTATCGCAAGAAACTGATGATTGCTGGAAGAGAAGTTGGGAGGGGTAACTGGGTGAGTAGCATTAAGGAGGTCACACGATACAATGAGCACTGGGTGTTACACACAACTGAAAATTTATTGAAGACTACATCTGAAATGATGTACTGTAAGTTGGCTAATTGAATTTAAATTAAAGAACAAAAGACCTCGAATAAACAATCCTAAACATTTGTATGGAACGACTAAAGATTCCAAACAGCCAGTGCAATGTGGAAAAGAAAAACAAAGCTGGAGGACTCACAATTTCAGATTTCAGGTTATACTACAAAGCTGCAGTCATCCTAACAAGACAGTACGGCACAAAACTGGACACAGCGACCAAAGGAACAGGATACAAGTTCAGACAGAAACCCACAATTATGTGGTCCATGAATCTTCCACAAAGCAAGCAACGATATCAAAAGGGAAAAAGAGAGACTCTACAACAAATGGTGTTGGGAAAACTAGACAGCTACGCACAAAAGAATGAAATTAGACTGCTTTCTTACACAATACAGACAAACACAAAACAGTTTCAAGACCTCAATATGAGACCTGAATCCATAAAAATCCTACAGGAGGGAAGACAGTAACTTCTTGACATGGACCATACCAACGTTTTTCTAGACTGTGTCCTGAGGCAAAGGAAATGAAAGCAAAAATAAACTATTGGGAATAGAGCAAAATAAAAAGTTTCTACATGGCAGAATAACAATGAAAACATAAAAATAATAAGACAACCTACTCAAAGGGAGAAGATATTTGCAAAGATCATATGCAATAAAGGGATAGTGTCCAAAACATATACAACTGATACTACTCGACCCCCCAAAAACAAATAATCCAGTTAAAAAATAGGCAGAAGACATGGACATTTCTCCAAAGAAGAAATAGAAATGGCCAACAGTCCCGTGAAAAGATGTTCACCATCACCCATCATCAGGAAAATGTAAATCCAAAGGACAATGAGGTAATACCTCAAACCTGTCAGAATGGCTAACATCAAAAGCACAACAAAGAGCGGGTGTTGGGAGGATGTGGATAAAGGGGAATCCTCGCAAACTGTGGGTGGGAATGCAAACTGTGGTGGCCACCGTGGAAAACAGTATGAAGGTTCCTCAAAAAATTAAATATAGAACTACCCTACGATCCAACAATCACACTACTCATATTTACCCAAAGAATAGGAAAACAGTAACGTAAAAGGATACGTGCACCCCTATGTGTCTTGCACCATTATTTACAATATCACAATATGGAAGCAACCCAAGTGTCTGTAGAAAAATTGACAAATGAGATGATAGATGTGTGTATTCACACACACACACACACACACACACACACAGACACACACACATAACACACACAATGGAGTATTACTCGGCTTGAAAAAGAATGAAACCTTGCCATTTGCAGCCACATGGATGGAGCTAGAGTGTATTATCCTAACTAAAATCAGTCAGTCAGAAAAAGACAAATCCCATACGATGTCACTCTAATGGGGAATTTAAGAAACAAACATAAATAAATAACTTAAAGAGAAAAAGGAGACACACCAAAATACAAACTCTTAACAATAGAGAACAAACGGATGGTTACCAGAGAGGAGGTGAATAGAGGGATGAGTGAAATAGATGAAGGGGATTAAGAGGACACTTTTCTTGACGACCACTGAGTAATATATGGAATTACTGAATCACTCTATTGTACACCTGAAACTAATGTAACACTGTATGTTAGCTCTACTGGAATTAAAATAAATTTTAAAAAAAGATTTTTCTTTCAGGAACCTCTTTGAAAAAGCTTTTCCTGTGCAATGTGCATAAGCCGTACTTGGGAGGATTCACTCTACAATAATTATTCACTCTATGCCTTGAATTCAGATTTCACAGAATTCTTACCATGGATCCCAGCCCACGGGAGCCATGGTCCTTTTCTGTTCAGGCTCAGCACCTATGCATTCAAGATTGGAAGTAGAGAAACATGTCACTTCACAGTCCAGAAAGCTATTATTGTTTCTGTTTCAGTGTGAGAGAGTCACAGACTTTGGGACAGATTTCAGAGCAGGTTTATTATGGATCCTGGATCTCTACTTCAATGTTCATTGCCTGGATCCATTTGGCTAATAGGTTCCCTGTGGATTGGCTTGCTTCCAAGCACATACATGGAAGATGCAAAGGTGGGTGGGCTTGGTGCGGGAAAGGAAGAAGACCAAAAACAGAGAGGGTCCGACCCCTCCTCTGATCCACGAACTGCTACAGGAGAGGGTACAGGAGGTAGAATCCATGGGAAACTCCAAGGTCACCAGCTGAACACAGAAAGCACAGGTCAAGGGATCTGGAGATGTAGGGGTTGAAGGCTGCTCTGAGCTATCTCTGGGAGGAAGGGAGGGAAGGAATGAGAAGGAGACACTGCCTCCCCCTGGCCCATGCCAGCTGCCCACCGCTCCAACACGCATCCGTCTATGAGCTGACACAGTTTGGGCTCAGGATGGGCTGGTTCGGGTCCCTCAATCCTCAGTGGGACAGCTGGTCCCAGGGCTCAGAGACATGCTGAGGGAGATGAGAGAGAAAGCTGCCCTGCCCAGGTCATCCCCTCCTTGAGCAGACAGCCCTTCAGAACTGCTAAAAAAAAAAAACCCCACTAACGGGGTTGAAAGACATGCCATGGATGAACTAAGGCATAGATTTATGTAAAATAACATTCATTTTTAAGTTCAGAGCTGTCATCTCAGGAAGTGGGGAGAGCTTCCCTCAAGAAGACTGAGGGGCAGGCAGGCCATGCTGAAAAGGGAGACAAGGCTCTCCTGATTGGGGATCTGCAGCCCCCTTTTAGGGAAGGGCATCATCCTCGCATCACACGAGATCCATGGAAGTGATCCATCAGGGCCAGATGTTTTTCTCGAGAAGGCTACCCTGGCATCGGACTGCACAGGGCACCGGGGACGAGGGCCAGATGGAGGACGGACAATACCCCAGAGGCCATGGGGCAAGAGCAGAGGCACATGACCTTGAAGATGATGATGAAATGCATTAGGTGGCACCATGGATCCGGCCCGAAAGTACCATGGGAGCAGTGCCCACAGCTACACTGACTGGATGCCTTCTGTGCTCGGTGTGGTTGACTTCAGTGTGCTGCAGACTAGTCCTGACCACAAGTCTAGGAAGTGTGCACCACCCCTGGCCTCCTCTCCCCTTGCAGCTGCTAGGAATCATGGTCACAGAGCCTGGTCAGCTTTTGTGGAAACCAAGCAGTGGCTCCCCCGCACGCTGCACTTCTGGTGGTGGTCCAGTGCGACCCTCGTGCCTGGCCAGACACTGATGTCTACCTGTCTCCACACAAATCCACAGACAGGAGGGTGTCCCTGAATTCCACAGCACCTGATGAGACAGATCCACAGAACCCAACACCCAGTCGGTCACTCGGGACCTCACCTATGGTCATGGAGCTCACCATAAACAATTTCTGTCACTTCCCACAGAAAGCCTGTTTCTGATCCCCCCCAATACCATACATCCTGGTTGCTGACCTGGGGTCATGCCATGAACCCACATGGCACCGTTCTTTAAGTGAAGGCTATGCCTACACCTCCTAGAAAATATTTCTAATAAAGTACAAGTCCATCAGGACTATGGTGTGAACAGTAGCACACAGCCTGCATGGTAGTAGTCAGTAATTCTAACAAGGGTTAACCCGTCTCACAAAACCTTCCTCCGTCCCACGGAACTCATAGTCTGCCCGCAGAAAACCCTCCAGGAAACAATCCTTTCATCTGAATGCTCTCTTCACCTTCTGCTTCAAATCTTGTCCAACCACAATGATATGAAACTAGAAATCAGTCTCAAGAAAAAAATGAGACAGTCAAAAATAGGTGGAGATTTTTGGGGCCTGGGTGGCTCAGTCGTTAAGGATCTGCTTTCAGCTCAGGTCGTGATTCCAGGATCCTTGCTCAGTGGGAAGCCCGCTTCTCCCTCTCCCACCCCCGTGCTTGCATTCCCTCTCTCCCTGTCTCACTCTCTGTCAGATACTTAAATAATCTTAAATAAATATGTGGAGATTTAACAACATGCTACAGAACAACCAATAGTCAAAGAAGAAATCAAAAGAATTTTAGAAGTACCTTGACACTGATGAAAAAGACAATCTACAAAAACTTATGGGATGCAGCAAAAGTAGCTTTATGGGGGACATTCATAGAAACTCAAGTCTTCCTCAATCCATATGATGCTCTCCAATAAACTACCTGATTTATTTGGTAAAGAAGTAGAAAATAAATCAACAAGCAAAGCCCCAAATTAGTAGAAATAAGGAAATAACAAAAAGGAATGCATAAATAAATCCAACGGAGACTAAAAAGACAAAAAAAAAAAAAACCAATGAAAATGAGAGCTGCCTTTTTTGGAAAGATAAACAAAACTGACACTTAGGTAGACTCACCAAGAAAGACAGAGGACTCGAATACAATCAGGAAAGAAAGATAATGGATTCCTGTCTCATATCAAAATCAAAAGAACTCTTGAACCTTGGACACAACAACTTCTTGCAAGCCACGTCTCTAAAGGCAAAGGAAATAAAAGCAAAAATGAAGTACTGAAACTTCACCAGGATAAAAAGATTCTGCTCGGCAAAGCAAACGATCAACAAAACAAAAAGGCAACCTATGGAATCAAAGAAGATATCTGCAAATGATATTACAGATAAAGGGCTGGTATCCAAGATCTATAAAGAACTCCTCAAACTCAACACCCCAAAAATGGGCAGAAGACACAAAGAGATACAAATGGCCAACAGACACATGAAAAAATGCTCCACATCACTTGCCATCAGGCAAATACAAATCAAAATGACAATGACATATCACCATACACCAGTTAGAATGGTTAAAATTAACAAGGCAGGGGGCACCTGGGTGGCACAGTGGTTAAGTGTCTGCCTTCGGCTCAGGGCGTGATCCTGGCATTATGGGATCGAGCCCCACATCAGGCTCCTCCGTTATGAGCCTGCTTCTTCCTCTCCCACTCCCCTGCTTGTGTTCCTTCTCTCGCTGGCTGTCTCTATCTCTGTCGAATAAATAAATAAATTCTTAAAAAAAAAAAGGAGGGCAGGTGTCATAATGAGCACTAGGTGTTATATGCAAACAATGAATCATGGAACACTACATCAAAAACAAATGAAGTACTGTAGGGTGAATAACAATTTTAAAAAAAGAGAAAGATATGAAATCCATAAGGAAACTGCACATTTGCAAATGACAGGAAATCCGGAAAGATTCCACAAAAAAAAAAAAAAAAAACTGTTAGAATAAACAAATTCAAGAAAGCTGCAGGATATAAAGTCAATATACACAGATCTGTTGTCTTTATTTTTATCAGATTTTATTTATTTATTTGAGAGGAAGAGAAAAAGCACGAGCAGGGGGAGTGTCAGAAAGAGGAAAAAGCAGACCCTCGCTAAGCGGGGAGCACAACACGGGGCTCAATCCCAGAACTCTGGGATCATGACCTAAGCTGAAGGTAGACGCTTCACTTATGAAGCCACCCAGATGACCCAACTTCTTGCATTTCTGTATACTGATGACACACTTTCGCAAAGAGAAATTAAAAAAGCAATGCCATTTACAATTGCATCAAAAAATCTAGAAATAAAAGTAACCAAGAATGAGAAAGACATAGTACACTCAACACATGGCAGAAAAGAAATGAAAAACATGAGTGTTGAGGGGCGCAGAATGTATGGGTCAAAGATTTGGAAGGCAACACAAACAAATGGAAACATACGCCATGCTCCTTAACTGGAAGAGTTAATTATGTGAACATGTCCATCGTACCCAAAGTAATCAACACATGTGATGAAATGCCTGTCTGAATTCCAGTGGCATTATTCGAGGAAATAGAAAACAGTCCTCAAACTTGTATGGAATCACAAAACACCCCAAATACCCAAAGCAACATGAAGAAAGAAAAGTGCAGTCAACACACGCCTGGATTTCAAGCTAGATTACAAAGCTGTTGTCATCAAAACAGGATGGTAATGGCATAAACACAGACACCAGGTCAGTGGAACAGAACAGAAAGCTCAGAAACTTACCCACACGTAGATGATCCTAACTTACGACACAGCAGCAGAAGATATGCCATGAGGGAAGGACTGTGTCTTCAGTGAGCGGCAACAGGCAAACTGGACACTAAATGCAGAAGAATATAACTGGGTCACTTTCTTACACCACACACAAAATTTTTAATGGATGAATGATTTGAACATAAGACCTGAATCCATAAACCTCCAAGAAGACACAGGTACTAAGTCTCTCGACATTGGTTTTGGCAAAGAGTCTTCAGATCGGACACCAAATGCAAAGGCAACAAAAGCACAAATAAACAAGTGGAACAACATCAAACTGAAATCTTCCACACGGCAAAAGAAACCATCAAAATCTTAAAAGGCCACTGACCCAATAAGAAAAAAATGTCTGTGAATCATATGTGTGAGAAGAGGCTAATATCCAAAATACACACAACACTCATACAAACAAAAAAAAACTATTAAAAAAAATGGGAGGAATATGTGAATAGATACTTTCCAAAGATGGCACACAGGTGCCAACAGACAGAAGGAGTTGTTCGACATCACTAATCATCGTCAGGGAAACATCAGTCAACCCCACAATCGGCTATCCTCTCTCAACTGTTGGAACAGCAATTGTGCCAGAGACAGACACCAGGTGGGGTCAAGGGTGTGCAGACGAGGAGACACTGTGCACTGTTGGTGGGAATGGAAATTGGTGCAGCCACTGTGACAAACGGTATGGAGGTTCATGAAAAAATAAATGCATTTACCCCATGACCCAGTAGTGGCTCTACTGAGAATTGATTTGAAGAACACAAAAATGCTGCCTCAAAAAAACAGATGCACTCCCATGTTCACTGCAGCATTATTCACAAGAACCAGACATGGAAACACAGACCTTGGGGGCCTTATGCCAAGTAACTCAGACACAGAAAGACCAATACCAGATGCTCTCATGTACATTCCACGTGGAATAAATAAATACTGAACACATAGATAATGAGAGCAGATTGGTAGGTGCCAGATTCGGGGATGGGGTGGTAGAAACGGGTGAAGGTGGTCCAAGTCTCAATGTTTGAGTGAGAAAATCCGACAGTCATGAAATGTTCTGTCCAGCATGGAGACTAAAACTAACCCCGCAGCATGGGGTATAGGTTTCCCTGCTCTTTGAAAGTACAGGGCTTCTGAGAAACCATGCACAGCAGAAATGCTGTCAAGAAGGAATGACCGTTAATTTACACGAAGAATTAGACAGTGTGCTCAGACTCCAAAATTCCTTCTCTTTGGCTTTTCTTAGGCCGCAGCATACAAGTTTCTAATGGAGGCCCAGCATAAATGAAGATAAAGCACTGCAGAGGCTCACAGACACCATTCAACGTGCTGGTGGCTGGATGCGGAGAGCGGTTCCCAGCGGAAGGAGCTGGTTGGGGTGCACACCGCCTCTGTCGTGCTTCTCCCCAAAACAGATGCTGAACGCGATTCTCACTGTTCACCTTTTTTCATAAGAGGGAAATCCTCTTCAGGTCTCTTCCTCTTACTGAAGCTGGGTAATAATGTAGTTCTTTCAAGAAAGCCCAGTGTCTTACTGTGAACGTTTAAAAAGTGGGGGATACTTGTACTTCAGCATTGCTGAGGGAGGAGATGTGAAAGGTCCTCAAAGACACAAACTTCAGCAGATCAACTGGGAAAGGCACCTTCCTCAGCATGCAGAACAAGGACTACCTCCTACCTCCCGAGAAACCCTCTCCTTCCCCTTCTTCCGGACAACCCACAACAGCTGGGAGTTAACCCAATTTCTCTGTTCTCCTGCTCCTAATAGCTGACCCATCAGCAAATCCTGTGAGCTCCATCTTCAAAATGGACCCAGAATAGGTCTAACCACTCCATCCAAGGCCACCTGTCTGGTCCATAGTGCCTGAGTTCCTGGAAAAGCTTCGTCATTGACCTGCCTTGCCATCTTCAACCCTCTGTCATCTGTTCTCAACACTGTAGCCAGGATGGCCCAGTGAAACAAGGTCTCATGGGCTTATAGCCCTGGAATGGCTTTCTGTCACCCTCTGTCCCTCTATGAGCTCATATCCTAAGCTGTCTCCTGTGGCCACAGGGCCTTCTCGCTGCTCCTGGACATACCTGGAATTCTCCTGCCCCAGAGCCTTTGCACATGCTTTTCCTTCTGTTCAGAATGCTCTTGAAGTGCTCTCACTTACCTTCGGAGAAGTCTGAATTGTGGTGACAGGGACAGAAGATGAGGCTGTGTGTGTTGGGTGAGGCTGGTGGCCCAGAAGAAGGTTCTCTGCCAGCTCTCCGCCTGTGCCTCCCTTGTCCTCAGCCAGGACCTTGCACACAGCCCTCACCTGTCACAACTCTCACCCAGGAGACCCACAGCCACCCCTGGAGCCCACCCTGCCCACACCCTGCTGCAGAATGCATTCAGCTCTCCTCTGGGACCCCTATCAGCTTTACCTAGACCTGGAACTCCCCTTTCTCCTGCAAAGCTCCCGGATTTCTCCTTTTCTTCCAAAATCACACTGGCGCAAGGCTTTCATGAGAAAGCTATAACGCTAACTAATGAAAGGTTCACACCTACTTTCCCCTTCTGTTGCCTTTCTCTCCACCTGCTTTCCTAACTGTGCAAACTGTAACATATCAGTGGAACATGAACATGCTCTGAGATCTGAATCTTTCATTGCAGCTTTCTGAGGACACCTTATGTGATAAGAAACTAGTGTATCCTACAACAGGGTGTTTTACATATATCCTCTATAGAATAGTACAGCCCAAATCACTACAATTTTACCTCACTCTTCATGAAGCAGAACACTTTTTTCCTTTCTTCTTTTACTTAAAATCCAGTTAGTTCACATGCCATGGAATATTCGCTTCAAGGGTAGGATTTAGTGATTCGTCACCTGCATACAGTACCTGGTGCTCATCACAAGTGCCCTCCTTAATACCCCTCACCCATTTAACTCTTCCGCCCAAACCCTTGTCCTGCAGCAACAATCAGTTTGTTCTCCAAGTTTGAGTCTATTTCCTTGTTTGCCTCCCTCATCACGCCTCAACTCTGTTCATCTATTTTCTTTCTGAAATTCCACAAGTGTGAGAGCATAGGATATTTGTCTTTCCTCACTGATTTTGCTTAGCTTAATACACTCTAGATCCATGCACATCCTTGCAAATGGTAAGATTTCATTCTTTTTGAAGCTGGGTCATATTCCATTATATATATGTATCCCACATCTGCTTTATCCATTCATCAGTGCATGGACTTTGGGATTCTCTCCATAGTTTGGCTACTGTGGACATTGCTGCTATAAACATCATGGTGCATGGACCCCCTTCGAATCTGCATTTCTGTATCCTTTGGGTAAATACCTAGGAGAGCAATTGCTGGATCATGTGGTAGTTCAATGTTTAACTTTTTGAGGAACCCCCACACTGTTTCCCAGACTGGCTGCACCACTTTGCATTCCCACAAACAGGATGGGAGGGTTCGCCTTTAAGCAGAACATTATCTGCCGGCAATTTTATAAGAGGAAACAAAACCTCTGGGAGATGCACCCAGGGTCAGGCAAGCAGTTGCAGAATTCACCCCAAGGCTCCTGACGCCAAGCCCCTTGAAGCCACAAGCATGCCACTATCCAAAGGAATTCCCAGACTCTCCTTCTGACTCCACCACCAAAGAAACTACAGAGAGAATATGGCACCACAAAATATCGAGATAATACATTTAGTAAAACTAGAAAGTCAAGCTCAACTTTTAAACAGGAACAGGTCGCTTTGGATAATTTTGAATTTTCCCTCCACCCTAGTTTTAACTCTTCTGATGAATGAACTAATCAATGATGAAACATCACCTTTGTCAAATGACATCATCCAACTCTGTATCAGATGAAAAAAGCCACCTAACTCTAGATGCTGGCCACTCAACCATATCTTAGGCCCAATTGAATAAACACTGTTAGATGAAGGAACAAATTAGATGTTACAAACAGGCACAGAGTGAATCTCACCTTCCCTTTCTAATAAAAGAGGGCTCCTAGGAAACAGATGGTCAAAATACATTTGTAAGCAATAAATGGACAGAGAAATTGTGATCCACTGCAAAGTTCTACCTGCAGGGAAACTAAGTAATTCTTGCACCAAACCTAGAATGCTGACAGCTACTTCAATTTTACTTTGTGGCTCAACTAGAGAAAAGAGAAAAGCCCAGGAGGTTTTGGGATAATGAGAGGTTTTACCTCCAGGCCTGACATAGATAGGACATTTTGCCAAACATACCTGTGCTTTCTCTGAACACTGGCGTCCTGTGACAAGCTGCCTCGCTGACTGCGATGCTGACGTTCAAAACCTCGGGTTTCTTGGAGCCAGAGCATAGAAGTGCCGTCAGCTGGGGAGAAGAAGGCACCTCTGACCTAAAGCCTGCACACCTGCTTCAGTTTCTGGGGGAAGGGGCAACACATACTTGTTGTTTAGCAGTAATTATCTTCATTCTCAATAGACCAATGACCTTGCCTTTTCTGGAAAGCAGACTTACTCTTCTAAGGAAACCCTCAATTCATCTATTCCTAATGCAAGTAGAGTGGAACATTTATTTCTCACTTAAATAGAAAACACTGTTATTGTCAACACTGCGTGAATGAACTTTTAAAAACATTTTAGAGAGAAAGGAAGAGACCTTTATTCAAACCCAAGTCAGGACAGCTGCCTGAGAGACACAATCTTCACCAAGAAGGGAGTGCTCCGGGGAAAGAACATTTGGGCAGGCTTATATATTTTTTTCTGTTTTGTTTTACGTACAGAGTTATACACCACAATGAGGATCTTCTTAGATTCCAGAAAGTGACAGACTCTTTCTTATTTTTTCAGTATGTACATGTCAGTATGACTTTAATCTTATGGGAGCCAAAGAGGTTCTTTATTTTTTCTTATCTTTATGTTGGCATTTTTTGGTTATTATTTTCTTCTCAAAGCAGATGTACAACATGTGCTTGGGGCAGAAATAGGGCCCATGCTTTGAGGTGTTGCCCAGTCATTTTGAGCCGGGTAAAATGTTAAAGGATAGCTTCCCTGGGAGCCCAGGATCAGGGCCCACAGATGATATAAGATAAAAATTCCTTTTATCATTATAATTACTCCTAAATGGAGGAATTTGAGACAAAAGCACCTTTCACAAGAGTACCAAGAAATCAAAATGATGCAAACGGAAGGCTGCCTGCTCCATGGTCAGCACAGGTAACAGAAGTGTTCACAGTCTCTGGACTCCTGCCCTTCTCCTGCCCAAATCTCTGAAGCACAAGACCACTTAAAATCAGAATTGTAGAACTGCTAGACACCTTAGAGATGTCTGGCACCATTCCCTTGGACTGCAGAATAAAACACAGTAGCTCGTAGTCACAAAGTAATTTCAACATGAAGTGCCCCCTGGATGCACTAAGTTCTTTCTCTGCAAATGTTGACTAATGTAAGTCACAGTCATACCATAGAAACACTACGATGGCTGGGAAGTCATCGTAGGTAAGGGAATATTTTAGCGATGTTTATAAGCATTGGCTCACTTTGTAGAAGAGGCTGAGCTGAGTGTTTTAAATACTATCTCAGACCTCTTTACAGCACCCTCTGAACATACCCGAGCCTGAATGGACTAAAAAAGATAGTTGGTTTCAGTAACTTTAATACCAGAAAAATATTATACTGTCTGTATTCCTAAGGATCTTTGAGTATCTTACCCAGAGGTCTTCCACTGAGATCATGATCTTAATGATCACCATGGGCAGATGTGAAAAGGCCCGCTAAATTCATTCCAGTTGTCCACATGACAAGAAAATCCTGATACTTGATAGGTTTCCAGATGGAGAAGACCAGAGATAAGAGGGAAATAGTACCCTGTATGGAACAACAAGGGATTTGGAGTCAATTTGGGGATCCCACTTAGATTTCTGACACTAAAATCCTCTGTGACTCATATCATCTGAGTCCCTGTCTAACCACCTGAACATGTGCCTAAAAATATCTACACCCTAGTCTGAAGTTTAAGAGGCAGAATGCTACAAAGAGCCAGTATGATGTCTCTCAAGAACAGGTGCTCAGGAAGCCATAATTGCTATTAGGTCTATTTCTTTTCCAAAAGAAAGAACACATGTTGAATCCATATTTCTAATAGATGACTCACCAGATGATTTTCAAACCTGAAGAAAGGCCAAGAAGTCGCTCTTGTGTCATATTTCACTCAGAAATCATATTGTTGGACTGGTGAGGACGATACGATAGCAACGTCATCACTTAGAGTGGGGTGCTTCTAATTTCCATATGGCCATGTTGACCCCCTTAGCTCAGAGCCACCAGAAAGGGCAGCTGGGGAGGGGGCACCACCATCACTATGAGTGGGGAGCTTCCCATTTCCATAAAGCCATGATGACCCCATTAGCTCAAGGCCACCAGAAAGGACAGCTGAGGGGGACCACAGGCCAAGGCTGCCAGGTGTGGCTGGGGCAGGCAGAACTCTGACTTAAGGCTCAACTCCTGTCTAGGTTATTATAATGCTCTTCACAAAGAAAGTGCCATTGTGTGTGAGCCCTCATGTAGAAAAGGTTCAGAATTTCCATTGAGATTCCCTCTCTGACCTTTACGATATGTAGCAAAGTTCCATTTAATTTTTAAACACTGAAGGACTTCCTGGTTTTCTTTTCGCTATGACTGTGGCTCAATTCCCCTGTGGTCTAAGAATAGAATCTAGTTAATGTCAGGGTTTAACATTTGTAGCCTTGATTCGTGGCCCCACCTATCATCTATTTGGGTAAAGAGTCTATGACCACTTGAAAATAATGTATTCTGCACTTATTATGGAATGTTCCCTGTATGTCAATTAGGTCACATTTGTTACCAATGTTTTGTCTGCTTTTTCTGTCAGATTTTGAGAAAGGTATATTAAAATCTTAAAACAATGCTGCTCTATTCAACATTGCATCTGATAATCTACCAGTGTTTTAAGGCAAGAGAAACAAAAAGTATAAGAATTGAGGGGATAATTGTGACTATTCACAGATAATACGATTGTGTACATAGAAAATCCAAAACAGTCTATAAATACCCTATTAGAATAAAAATGTAATTTATAAATTTGAGATGGATTGTAGCTTCCAATTGGACAGTTTCTGAAAGAAAACGTAGAACCTGTCAATCTTGGGGTAGGACATAGGGTGCACTAACCATTTAGAAGAATTCAGTGGGACTTCATAAAAATGTGACATTTCTCCTTATCTTATGACCATAAGAAAATGAAAAAGTGAACCACAGGCTGGGAAGTAAAGATTTGCAATACACACACTGACAAAGACTTGTGAATAAAAATTCCTGCTCATCAACCATAAAAAGTCTATTTACAAACGAATACTTCACAAAAGATTGACTGATGGCCAATAAGAACAGGAAAGGGTGCTCTACAGTATTATTTTCAGGAACAGCAAGGCCTTTCCTAAAATGAAAACATACACACAAACCAGTATTCCCTAGATGGATGACGTCCTTATTTCTGAGGACAGCTTGAAGAATAGACTAGCATCAAAGTAAAGTGATGGAATTCCTGACACTCAGAGGATGGACAATTGACCTCAAACTACAGTACAATTTCAAGGCATCATTCGGTCCTCTGAATGCAGACAACTACCACACCCCTTCCTACACCACTCAGGTTGCTTCCCAACCCCTACCATAAAAGCAGAAAATGAGAAACAGATAGGACTAGTAGGAAAGAGCAAAAATCACATGTGGGGATTATCCTGAAACACACTGATCACATAACTAGTGTAAGGAAGTGTAGGGAACTGACAAGGACAGAGACTCAAGAGGTACTTCTTTGGGAAATGCTGTCTGAAATCGTCACACCTTGGTACCTGCTAATGAGGGCTCTTAGCATACCCTAGTGTTTGCTCACAAGGGTCTGCAACACCATGGCTGAGGACTGAAACTCTTCAGGACCTCAAAGCTTGCCTGGTTGACTATTGGACTAAGAGATTCCCATGCTCTGAAAACAGATACCAACTCATTGAAAGGTTCACGTGGGCTTGCTCGGAGGCCCTACAAGAAGCTGAACCATTCACTGAAAATCAATTACACACACACACACACACACACACACACACACACACACACACATCTGTCATTTCACCAATTACTTAAACATTCAAGGTTCTTCCTACCTTTTCTTTTTCACATTGATATTTATACTCACATGAAATGTCATCATTTCTAATGAACACTGATGTCAAAATAGAGATCCATTGACACAATATTCACAAAATGGAACTTCCCTGCTGTAATTTTCAATATAGCGTTTTTTAAAGTTCATACATATTTTAGCTTTTTGGTAACTTATACAGGAGAAGATCAGCATTGAAAAACTCTGAATACTGACAATGAGCTTTAAGCCTAGAGAACAAAAATTGTCCAATTTCATAGATAATAAGGAACCAAAGGGAAAGCATGGAAGCTGTAGTCGAATAATTTTACACATATGCATCCTCTATTATTCTACTACTGAGGGGCATGTTTTATTACCACTATACCTGCATCAACTGTCTTCCACGTGCACCTGTACAGGTATAATGTATTACTACAGTAGAATGAAATGTCTGGGAACTACTTGGCGGCATCTATAATGAACAATGAAATTTCGATCTTATATTTGGTGAACTTCCACTGTCTGTCCCTTTAGACAATGGACCCTAAACAGAAGGGGAAATGAACCACGAGAGACTATGGACTCTGGGGAACAATCTGAGGGCTTCAGAGGGGAGAAGGGTGGGGGATTGGGATGGGCCAGTGATGGGTATTAAGGAAAGTACATATTGCATGGAGCACTGGGTGTTATATGCAAATAATGAAACAGAACACTACATCAAAAACTAAGAGAATACTGTATAGTGACTAAAATATCATAATAAAAAATTATTAGTAGAAAAAAATTAAAGGTAAAAAAAACCAATACAGCTTTTCTGTTTCAAGAACAATCACAATTGAGAAAAAACTAACTTCCAATCCCTAAAGCAAAACACAGACCAAGTTCCATTTCACTCCCCTTTATTCACATTCTCTGTGGGTTCTAGGCTATATCCCTACGTCCTTTCCAGCTGAGCAGGGAGCCCGGGCTCGATCCCAGAACCCTGGGATCATAACCTGAGCCAAAGGCACATGCTTAACTGGCTGAGCCAGCCAGGAGCCCCAGCCATGTTTTTCTTAAGCAAAAGGACACTTTCTCACGATGCCTTCACATGACTTCACATGGTACCAGAGATCTGCATTTGCCTCTAGGAGGTTGCAGATGAAGGCAATTGCAAAGTCTCACAGTGGTTTATCAAATACAATGACCTGCCTGGTGACAGTGAAACTCTTATGAGCCCACGAGAGGGTGCTGTGACACTCAGCTGTGGCTGGGCTGGCACAGAGAACCAAATCCATTTCCCTGCCTGATGTCTGTGAGGAACAGATGCCCCCACTGTGAATGAGACCCTGCCACTGAGCTGTCCAGAGATGGCCATCCTCACGGAGGATGAGGATAAAGGACAATGCCTGAGGAGACCTCATCTGTCTCTTTTATCTTTTCATATTTTTGACAGTGGACAAATCACTGCCTAGGAGTCCCCAACTACCTTAGTCTCATGTGTGAATGGCCAAGAGGTTTTACAAAACACTCAAGATTTTGACCTCACAAATGCCCACAACCACTTACCATAGCGATTCAACATTAAGCAAAGATACTGTTCGTTGGAAGAGAGGTCCTGCCCACTGTTGTTTCTCACTTATATGCTCATCTTCCTTACCTCATGGTAACATAACCACGTTGATTCCTGCTTCTGTCTTCAGGAAGGCTGATGTGATTGGAAGAGCATTACCCTGACATCGTTCTTTCTTAGCAATAAGATGTTGATATTTCCCTAGTCCTACACACCCAAAGTTGAATCGGAATCAGGATTGAGGAGGCTGATGAGAGTTGAAGGTGTTTTCCTGTACACGGTGGTTTATTACCAATAAGGATGGGTCAGAGTCCTCGAAATTCCAGAACCTTTTCATTAATGCTTCCTACTCGTGAAAGATGATGTACATTGGTCTTTCCCTGCATAGTGTGGTGACTCAGAGAAAAGTGCTTAGCCCTTTCGTCTCACTTCCACGACCACTTTGGGGCTGGCTTCCATAATCACAAAGGATTATGTTAAGGCTAAGAGGGTTCCTGTACACTGTTATTTCTTACAGATAAGTGTATGGCATTTTTGTTACATTGCCAGAGCCACTTAGCGCCGGGCTTGCCGGCCTCCTGGGGACGAACCCTAACCCTAGGTCGGCCCCCGAGGGGCACCTCCCAAGGGGCCTGGTGCCACAACGCCGGGGATTGGGGACCCCCAAGCCCAGCGCCGGAGTCACCCTTCTGCCCCGCAGCAACGCGGGCTGCTAGGGAGGCTGCCAGTCTTTCAGGGCGAGAGAACGGGCAGAGCCTCCCAAGCCCCCGGCGACCTTCAAAGGCCCCCCACGCCAAAACGCATGGGTCCACCCTACCGTGCGCCAGCGTGCTCACCTCAGCCCGCCCCTCCACTGGCCGCACAGCCAGTGGATCGGGCCTGCTGGCCTCCCGGGGGATAACACTAACCCTAGGTGGGCTCATGGTGGTCCGCTCTCAAGGGGCCTGGCGCCACCACGCCGGGGATTGGGGACCTGCAAGCAACAGTGCCTGACTCACCCTGCCGCCCCGCTGGGATCAGGCGGGCTAGGGACGTCACCGGTCATTCAGGGCGGGAGATCGGGCAGGGCCCTCAGAGTCCCAGGAGACCTTCCAAGGCCCCCTCGCCAAAAAGCTTGGGCCCATGATCCCGCTCGCCAGCGCCTTCACCTCGGCCAGCCCCTCCACACGTCACACAGCCGGTGGATCAGGCCTGTAGGCCTCCTGGGAGCTAACTCCAAACCCTACGTCGGCCCCCGATGGGCCCCTCCCAAGGGGCCTGGCGTTGCCACGCCAGGGATAGGGGATGCCGGATCCCTAGCACCGGACTCACCCTTCAGCCTCGCCGCCACCCTGGCCTCTATGGGCGCCGCTGGTCATTCAGGGAAGGAGAACAGGCAGTGCCCTCCGAGCCCCCAGCAAACTTTGAAAGCCCCGCGCGAAAACTCTTGGGCTCAGGCTCCCGCTCGCCAGCGCTCTCACCTCCGCTAGCCCCTCCGCATGCGGCAGAGCCCGCGGATCAGGCCTGCCGGCCTCCTGGGGGCTAACCCTAACCCTAGGTCGGCCCTGAGTGGACTCTCCCAGGTGGTCTGGAGCCACAACGCCAGGGATTTCGAACCCCCGAGCCCCAGTCCTGCACTCGCCCTGCCGCCCCGCCACACCCAGGACGCGAGTGGCGCCGCCAGTCATTCAGGGTGGAAGAACAGGCAGGGCCCTCTGAGTCCCCGGCGATTTCGTAGGCCCCCACGCCGAAACGCTTTGGCCCACACTCCCGCTCGCCAACGCCCTTACCTTGGACCGCTGCTCCGCACACCGCACAGCCAGCCAATCCCGGCTGCCGGCCTCCTGGGGTCTAACCCTAACCCTAGGTCGGTCCCCGAGGGGCACCTCCCAAGGGGCCTGGCGCCACAACGCCGGGGATTGGGGACCCCAGAGCACCAGCTCCGGACTCACCCTGCCGCCCCGCCGCCTCCTGGGCCGCCAGGGGCGCCGCCGGTCATTCAGGATGGGAGAATGGTCAGGGCCCTCCAAGCCCCGGCGACCTTTGAAGGTCCCCCGCGCCAAAAAGCTTGGGCCCACCCTCCCACTCACCAGCGCCCTCACCTCGGACCGCTGCTCCGCAGACCGCACAGCCAGCCAATTGGGCCTGCCGGCCTCCTGGGGAATAAGCCTAAGCATAGGACTGCCCCCTAGGGGCCCATACCAAGGGGCCTGGCGCCACAACGCCGGGGATTGGGGAATCCCCAGGCCACAGTGCGGGACTACCCCCATCGCCCCACCAGCAACGGAGCCGCTAGGGGCGCCGCTGGTTATTCAGCCAGGAGAAGGGGCATGGCCCTCTGAGCCAGAGCAACATTCAAAGGCCCAGGGCACCAAAATGCTGGTGCCCACGCTCCCACTCCCCAGTGCCCTCACCTTGGCCCGCCCCTCCGCTCACTGCACAGTGGGCGGATCGGGCCTGCTGGCCTCCTGAGGGCTAACCCTAACCCTAGGTTGGCCCCCCAGGGGCCCTCCCAAGTGGCCTGGGGCCGCAACGCTGGGGATGGGGACCCCGAGCCCAAGTGCCGGACTCACCCTGCTGCCTTTCAGCCACCCGAGCCTTAGGTGCCCCGCTGGTCATTCAGAGCGGGAGAACGGGCAGGTCCCTCCGAGACCCCGCCGACCTTCGAAGGTCCCCCACGCTAAAACGCTTGGGCTCATGCTCAGTCTCGCCAGCGCCCTCACCTCGGCCAAACACTCCACGTGCCGAACAGGTGCTGATCGGGTCTACCGGCCTCCTGGGGGCTAACCTTAATGCTAGATCGACCCCGAGTGGCCTCTCCCAAGGGGCCTGGCACCGCAACGCCAGGGATTGGGGATCCTGAGCCTCAGCACCTGACTCACCCTGTTGCCCAGCCGCCACACGGGGGCTTGGGGTGCTGCCCTTCATTCAGGGCGGGAGAACGGGCAGGGCCCTCCGAGACATGGCGACCTTCGAAGGCCCCTTGTGCCAAAACGCCCAGGCCCAACCTTCCACTCACCAGTGCCCTCACCTTGGTCCGCCACTCCGCTCTCCACACAGCTGGCGAATAGGGACCGCCGGCCTCCTACGGGCTAAACCTAACCCTAGGTTGGCCCCCGAGGGGCCCCTTCCAAGAGGCCTGGCGCCACAAGTCCAGGATTGGGGACCCCCAAGCCCCAGCACCAGATGCAACTTGCCGCCCCGCCCCACCCAGGCCACTAGGGGCACCGATGTTCATTCAGGGTGGGAGAAAGCGCAGGGCCCTCTGAACCCTAGCAGACCTATGAAGCCGCCCCAAACCAAAACGCTTGGGCCCAGGCTCATGTTCACCAGCACCCTCACCTCGGCCCAACTCTCCGCTCCATGCACAGGCGGTGTTTCCGGCCTGCCAGAATCCTGGGGGCTAACCCTAACTGTAGGTCGGCCCCCGAGAGGCACTTCCCAAGTGCCTTGCACCGCAACGCCGGGGATGGGGATTCCGACCCTAAGTGATGGACTCACCCTGCTGCCCTTCAGCCACCCGAGCCGCAAGGGACCCCGCCGGTCATTCAGAGCAGGAGAACGGGCAGGTCCCTCTGAGCCGCCGCTGACCTTTGAAGGCCCCCCGCGCTAAAAAGCTTGTGCTCATGCTCAGTCTCACCAGCGCCCTCACCTCGGCTGAACCCTCCGCATGCCCCACATCTGCTGATCGGGTCCACCAGCTTCCTGGGGGCTAACCGTAACCCTAGATCGACCCCCGAGGGCCCCTCCCAAGGTGCCTGGTGCCGCAACGCTGGGGATTGGGCACCCCGAGCCTCAGCACCTGACTCACCCTGCCGCCCAGCCGCCACCCCGGGGGCTTGGGGTGCTGCTGTTCATTCAGCCCGGTAGATTGGGCAGGGCCCTCCGAGACATGGTGACCTTCGAAGGCCCCCCACACCAAAACACCCATGCCCACGCTCCCAATCACCAGTGCCCTCACCTCGGTCCGCCACTTCACTCTCCACACAGGTTGCGAATAGGGTCTGCCGGCCTCCTGGGGCTAAACCTAACCCTAGGTTGGCTCCTGAGGGGCCCCTCCCAAGGGGCCTGGCGTCGCAACACTGGGGATAGGGACCCCAAGCCACAGTGCCAGACTCACCCTGCCGCCCAACCGCCAAAAAAGCCACTAGGGGCGCCGCTCTTTATTCAGGGCAGGAAAATGGGCAGGGCCCTCAGAGCCATGGCAACATTCCAAGGACCAGCACGCCAAAACACTGGGGCCCACGCTCCCGCTCGCCATCGCCCTCAACTCGGCCCACAACTCCGCTCCTCGCACAGCTGGTGGATCGGGCCTGCCGGCCTCCTGGGCGCTAACCCTAACCCTAGGATGGCCCCTGAGGGTCCCTTCCTAAGGGGCCTGGCGCCACAACGCTGGGGATTGGGACCCCCAAGCCCCAGCGCAGGATGCACCCTGCCGCCCCGCCCCCCATGGGCCACTAGGGGCACCACCATTCATTCAGGGTGGGAGAACCAGCAGGGCCCTCCGAGTCCCCGCCGACCTTCGAAGGCCGCGCTAAAACGCTTGGGGTCATGCTCAGGCTCGCCAGCGCCCTCACCTCGGGGCAACCCTCCACGTGTTGCACAGCCGCTGATCGGGTCCACCAGCCTTCTGGGGGCTAACCGTAACCCTAGATTGACCCCCGAGCGGCCCCTCCCAATAGGCCTGGCGCCGCAACACCAGGGATTGGGGACTCCAGAGCCCCAGCGCTGGACTCACCCTGCTGCCCAGCTGCCACCTGGGGTCTTGGGGTGCTGCCATTATTCAGGGAGGGAGAAAGGGCAGGGCCCTCCGAGACACGGTGACCTTCGAAGGCCCCTGCACCAAAACGCCCGGGCCCACGCTTCTGCTCCACAGAGACCTCACCTCGACCCACCACTCCTTTCGCCGCAAATCTGGTGGATTGAGCCTGCTGGCGTCCGGGGTTCTGACCCTAACCCTGGGTCAGCCCCCGAGGGGCCCCTCCCAAGGGGCCTGGGTCTGCAACGCGGTGGATTGGGAACCCCTGAGCCCCAGCGCCGGACTCACCTGCCGCCCTGCCGCCACCCAGGACGCTAGGGGCATCACGGGTCATTCAGGAGGGAGAACTGGCAGTGCCTTCCGTTTCACCTGCGACCTTCGAAGGCCCCCCACTCAAAAAAGTTGGCTCCCACGCTCCTGCTCGCCAGCGCCCTCACTTCGGCCCAACCCTCTGCGTGCGGCACAGCGCTGATTGGGTTCACGGGCCTCCTGTTGGCTAACCATAAGCCTAGATCGACGCCCGAGGGCCCCTCCCAAGGGGCCGGGCGCCGCAAAGCCGGGGATTGGGGATCCTGAGCCTCAGCACCTGACTCACCCTGCACTCAGCCGCCACCCGGGGGTTTGGGGTGCTGCCGTTCATTCAGGGCGGGAGAACGGGCAGGGCCCTCTGAGTCACGGTGACCTTCAAAGGCCCCCCGTGCCAAAGCACCCGAGCCCACGCTCCCGTTCACCAGCGCCCTCACCTCGGTCCGCCACTCCAGTCTCCACACAGCTGGCGAATAGGGCCTGCAGGCATCCTAGGGGCTAATCCTAACCCTAGGTTGGCCCCCAAGGGGCCCCTCCCAAGGGGCCTGGCGCCGCAACACCGGGGATTGGGGACTCCCAAGCCCCAGCGCCAGACTCACTCTGCTGCCCCGCCGCCACCTGGGCCGCTAGGGTCGCTGCCGTTCATTCAGGGCAGGAGAACGGGTAGGGCCTTCTGAGCCACCTGCGACCATCGAAGACCCCCCGCGCCAATGTGCCTGGTCCCACGGCCCTGCACTCCAGCGCGCTCATCTCGAACCACCCCTCCGCTCGTCGCAGAGCCAGCGGATCGGTCCTGCCAGCCTCCTGGGTGCTAACTCAAACCCTAGGTCGGACCCCAAGGGACCCATCCCAAGGGGCATGGCGCCGCAACGCCAGGGATTGGGGACCCCCGAGAACAAGCGCTGACTCACCCTTCCGCCCCGCTGCCACACGGTCCACTACGGGCGCCTCAGTACATTCAGTGCGGGAGAACAGGCAGTGCCCTCCTAGCCCCCGTCGTCCTTCAAAGGCCCACCACGCCAAAACGCTTGGGCCCACACTCCCGCTCGCCTGCGCCCTCACCTCGGCCTTCCCCTCCACTCGCTGCACAGCCAGCGGATCGGGCCTGCCGGCCTCCTGGGGGCTAAGCCTAACCCGAGGTAGGCCCCTGAGGAGCCCCGCCCAAGGGGCCTGGCGCCGCAACGCAGGGATCGGGGACCCCCGAGCCCCAGCTCCGAACACACCCTGCCGCCCCACCGCCACCCAGGCTGCTAAGGTCGCTGCCGGTCATTCAGGGCTGGAAAACGGGTAGGGCCCTCCGAGCCACCAGAGACCTTTGAAGGCCCCCCACGCCAAAAAGCTTGGGCCCACGCTCCCGATCGCCAGCACCCTTACCTCAGCCCGCCCCTCCTCTCCACGCACAGCCGGAGGATGGGGCCTCCCGGCGTCATGGGGTCCCACCCTAACACTAGGTCGGGCCCCGAGGTGCCCCTCCCAAGGGGCCTAGAGCTGCAACGCCGGGGATTGGGGACCCCCAGCCCCAGCGCTGGACTCACCCTGCCAGACCGCCGCCCCCTGGGCCGCTAGCGCCGCCGGTCACTCAGCACGGGAGAACGTGCACGGCCCTCCACTCCCCGGTGACCTTCAAAGGCCGCCCGCGCCAAAACGCTTGGGCCCATGCTCCAGCTCACCAGCGCCCTCACCTTGGCCCGCCCCTCTGTTCACCGAACCGCCAGTGGATCTGGCCTACCGGCCTCCTGGGGGCTAACCCTAACCCTAGGTCGGCCCCCAAGGGACCCCTCACAAGGGGCTTGGCGCCGCAACGTGGGGATTGGGGACCCCTGAACCCCTGAGCCAGACTCAACGTGCCGCCCTGCCTCCACCCTGGCCGATAGGGGCGCCGCCGGTCATTCAGGGTGGGAGAACGGACAGGGCCCTCAGAGCACCCAGAGACCTTCGAAGGCTCCCCGCGCCAAAACGCTTGGGCCCATGCTCCAGCTCACCAGCAGCCTCACCTCGGCCTGCCCCTCTGCTCACCGCACAGCTTGCTGATCGGGCCTGACGGACTCCTGGGAGCTAACCCAAATCATACGTCGGCCCCCGGGGGGCCCCTCCCAAGGGGCCTGGCACCGCCATGCTGGGGCTTGGGGACCCCCGAGCACCAGTGCAAGACTCACCCTGCTGCCTCGCCGCGACCTGGCCTGCTAGGAGCGCCGTCCTCATTCAGGGCGGGAGAACGGGCAGGGACCTCCGAGACACCAGCGACCTTCGAAGACCCCCCCCCCGTGCCAAAACGCTTGTGCCCACGCTCCCGATCGCCAGCGCCCTCACCTCGGCCCACCACTCCACTCGCCGCACAGCTGGCAGATCGGGCCTGCCGGCCTCCTTTGGGCTAACCCTACCCTAGGTCGGCCCATGAGGGACCACTCCCAAGTGCCCAGCACCACCACGCCGGGGATTGGGGAACCCCCCAGTGCCGGACTCACCTTGCCGCCCCATCACCAACCGGGCCGCTACAGGTGCCGCCGGTCATTCAGGGCGGGAGAATGGGCAGCACCCTCTGAGCCTCTGGCGATTACGAAGGCCATCCGCGCCAAAACGCTTTGGCCGACGCTCCTGGTCTCCAGCGCCCTCACCTCAGCACGCCACTTCAATCGCCGCAGAGCTGGTGGATCGGGCCTGCTGCCCTCCTGGGGGCTAACCCTAACCAAAGCTGGGCCCCAGAGGGACCCCTCCCAAGGGGACTGGTGCCGCAATGCCGGGGATTGGGGAACCCAAGCCCCGACTGTGGTCTCACCCTGCCCCCGCGCCACCACCCGGGCTGTTGGGGCGCACCTGGTCATTCAGGGCAGGAGAACGGGCAGAGCCCTTTTGAGCCATGGCAACATTCGAAGGCCCAGGGCGCCAAAACGCTGGGGACCACGCTCCCGCTCTGCATCGCCCTCACCTCGGCCCAACCCTCTGCGTGCCGCACAGCTGCTGATCGGGTCCACCGGCCTCCTGGGGGCTAACCGTAAACCTAGATCGACCCCCAAGGGGCCCCTCCCAAGGGGTCTGGCACCGCAACGCTGGGGATTGGGGACCCCCAATCCTCAGCACTGGATTCACCCTGCCACCCAGCCGCCACGTGGGGGCTTGGGGTGCTGCCGTTCATTCAGGGCGGGAGAACGGGCAGGGCCCTCGAGACACGGCGACCTTCAAATGACCCCCGCGCCAAAACACCCGGGCCCACGCTCCCGCTCACCAGTGCCCTCACCTCGGTCCGCCACTCCAGTCTCCACACGGCTGGCGAATAGGGCCTGCCGGCATCCTAGGGGCTAAACCTAACCCTAGGTCAGCCTCCGAGGGGCCCCTCCCAAGGGGCCTGGCGCAGCAACGGGGTGGACTGGGGACCCCCGAGCCCTATGCCTGGACTTACATGCCGCCCCGCCGCCACCTGGGCTGCTAGGGGCACCGCCGGTCATTCAGGGAGGACAATGGGCAGGGCCCGCCGAGTCCCCAGAGACATTCGAAGGCCCCCGGTGCCAAAACGCTTGGGCCCAGGCTCTTGCTCGCCAGCGCCCTCACCTCGGGCCACCCCTCCGCTCCACGCACAGCAGGCGGATCCCGCCTGCCGGCCTCCTAGGTGCTAACCCAAACCCTAGGTCGGCCACCCAGGGGCCCCTTCCAAGGGTCCTGGTGCCGCTTCGCCGGGGATCAGGAACCTCAAGCCCCAGAGCCACACTCATCCTACCGAAATGCCACCACCTGAGCCGCTAGGAGCACTGCCGGTCATTCAGTACGAAAGAAGGGGCAGGGCCTGCCGAGGCCCTGGTGGCCTTCAAAGGCTCCCCATGCCAAAATGCTGGTGCCCACGCTCCCGCTCCCCAATGCCCTCACCTCGGCCCCACCCTCCGCTCCCCAGACAGTTGGCTGATCCCACCTGCCGGCCTCCTGGGGGCTAACCTTAACCCTAGGTCAGCCACCCAGGGGCCCCTCCCAAGGGTCCTGGTGCCGCTTCGCCGGGGATCGGGGACCCCAAGCCCCAGAGCGAGACTCACCCTGCCGCAACGCTGCCACCTGGCCCACTAGGGGTGCCGCCGGTCATTCAGGGCTGGACAATGGACATGGCCCTGGAGAAACCGGCGACATTTGAAGCCTACCGCGCCAAAATGCAGGGGCCCACGCTCCCACTCGCCAGCGCCTTTACCTTGGCCCGCCCACCTCTCGCCGCCCAGACAGAGGATTGGGCCTGCTGGGTTCCTGGGGGCTAACCAAAACCCTAGGTCGGCCCCGTGGGGCACATCCCAAGGGGCCTGGCTCTGCAATGCTTGGGATTGGTGACTCAGAGCCCCAGAGCAGAACTCACCCTGGTGCACTGTCGCCACCCGGGGCGCTAGGGGCACTGACGTTCATTCAGGGTGGGAGAACGGGCAGGGCCCTCCGAACCCCCGCCGACCTTTGAAGGCGCCCCGAACCAAAACACTTTGGCCCAGGCTCATGTTCACCAGCACCCTCACCTCGGCCAAACTCTCTGCTCGACACACAGTTGGTGTATTGGGCCTGCCGGCCTCCTGGGTGCTAACTCTAACCATAGATTGCACCCGAGGGGCGTTCCCAAGGGGCCTGGCGTCAGAACGCTGGGCATGGGGACCCCGAGTCCAAGTGCCAGACTCACCCTGCTGTCCTTCAGCCACCCGAGCCGTTAGGGGCCCACCGGTCAATCGGGGCAGGAGAACGGGCAGGGCCCTCCGAGCCGCCGCTGACATTTGAAGGCCCCCCCGTGCTAAAACACTTCGGCTCATGCTCAGGTTTGCCAGTGCCATCACCTGGGCCCAACCCTCTGCGTGCTGCACAGCCGCTGATCGGGTCCCCTGGCCTCCTGGGGGCCAACCGTAACCCTAGATCGACCCCAAGCAGCCTCTCCCAAGGGGCCTGGCGCTGCAAGGCAGGGGATTGGGGATCCTGAGCCTCAGCACTGGACTCACCCTGATGCCAAGCCACCACCCAGGGGCTTGGGGTGCTGCCATTCATTCAGGGCGGGAGAACGGGCAGGGCGCTCCGAGACACCGCGACCTTCAAAGGCCCACCACGCCAAAATGCCCGGGTCCACGCTTCCGCTAGCCAGCGCCCTCACCTCAGACGGCTGCTTCGCACACCGCACAGCCAGTGGATCTGGCCTGCCGGCCTCCTGGGAATAAACCTAACCCGTGGTCAGGCCCCAAGGGGCCCCTCCGAAGGGGCCTGGTGCTGCAACGCTGGGCATTGGGGACCCCCGAGCCCCAGCGCCGGACTCACCCTGCTGCCCCTATGCCACCTGGGCCTTGAGTGGCGCCACCGGTCATTCAGGGAAGAACAGGCAGAGCCCTCCAAACCCCCGGCGACTTTCGAAGTCCCCCCACATCAAAACGCTTGGGCCCACGCTCCCGCTCGCCAGCGCCCTCACCTCGGCCCTCCACTCGCACACCACACAGACAGTGGATCTGGCCTGCCGGCCTCCTGGGGGCTAACGCTAACCCTAGGTCAGCCCCGAGTGGACCCTCCCAGGTGGCCTGGCGCTGCACGCCAGGGATTTCGAACCCCCAAGCCCCAGTGCTGCACTCACCCTGCCGCCCCGCCACACCCGGGCTGTGAGTGGCGCCGCAAGTCATTCAGGGTGAAAGAACAGGCAGGGCCCTCCGAGCCCCCAGTGACTTTCGTAGGCACCCATGCCAAAACGCTTTGGACCACGCTCCCGCTCGCGAACGCCCTTACCTCGGACCGCTGCACTGCACACTGCAAAGCCAGCCGATCGGGGCTGCTGGCCTCCTGGGGTCTTACCCTAACCCTAGGTCAGTCCCCGAGGGGCACCTCCCATGGGGCCTGGCACCGTAACGCCGGGGATTGGGGAGCCCCGAGCACCGGCGCCGGACTCACCCTGCCGCCCCGCCACCTCCTGGGCCGCTAGGTGCGCCGAAGGTCATTCAGGATGGGAGAAAGGTCAGGGCCCTCCAAGCCCCGGTGACCTTCGAAGGCCCCCTGCACCAAAATGCTTGGGCCCACGCTCCCGCTCGCCAGTGCCCTCACCTCGGCCCGCTGATCAGCTCACCGCACAGCCAGCGAATAGGGCCTGCTGGCCTCCTGGGGGCTAACCCTAAGCCTAGGTCGGCCCCCGAGTGGACCCGCCCAAGGGGCCTAGCTCCGCAAGCCAGGTAATGTGGACCCCCGAGCCCCAGGGCCGGACTCACCCTGCCGCCTTGCCACACCCGGGCCGCTAAGGGCGCCACCAGTTATTCATGGCAAAAGAAGGGGCAGGGCTTTCCGAGCCCACAGAGATATTCAAAGGCGCCCCGCGCCAAAACGCTTGGGCCTACACTCCAGCTCGCCAGCGCCCTCACCTCGGACCGCTGCTCCGCAGACCGCATAGCCAGCCCATCGGGCCTGCCGGCCTCCTGGGGGCTAACCCTAAGCCTAGGTCTTCCCCCAAGGAGCCCATTCCAAGGGGCCTGGCGCCGCAACGCCAGGGATTGGAGATCCCTGAGCTGCCGTGCAGGACTTCCCGTCGCCCCACCAGCAACGGAGCCGCTAGGGGCGCCGCTGGTTATTCAGGGCAGGAGAACTGGCAGGGCCCTCCTAGCCATGGCAACATTTGAAGGACCAGGGCGCCAAAACACTGGTGCCCACACTCCCGCTCCCCAGTGCCTTCACCTCGGCCCGCCCCTCTACTCACTGCACGGTGGGTGGATCGGGCCTGCCGGCCTCCTGAGGGCTAACTCTAACCCTAGGTCGGCCCCCCAAGGGGACTGGTGCCGCAACGTGGTGGATTGCGGACCCCCGAGCCCCAGCGCTGGACTCACGTGCCACCCTGCTGCCACACGGGCCGCTAGGGGACCCATGGGTCATTCAGGTGGGAGAACTGGCAGACCCTTCCATTTCCCCTGCAACCTTCGAAGGCCCCCCGCTCAAAAAAGTTGCCTCCCATGCTCCTGCTCAGCAGCGCCCTCACCTCAGCCCGCCGCTCTGCTTGCTGCAGAGCCAGTGGATAGTGCCTGCGGGGCTCCTGGGGGCTAACCAAAAACCTAGGTCGGCACCGTGGGGCACATCCCAAGGGGCCTGGCTCTGCAATGCTGGGGATTGGTAACTCAGAGCCCCAGAGCCGGATTTACCCTGCTGCACTGTCGCCACCCGGGCCACTAGGGATGCCGCTGGTCATTCAGGGTGGGAGAAAGGGCAGGGCGCTCCGAACCAGCACCGACCTTCAAAGGCACCCCGAACCAAAATGCTTGGGCCCAGGCTCATGTTCACCAGCACCCTCACCTCGGGACAACTCTCTGCTCGACGCACAGGTGGTGTATCGGGTCTGCCGGCCTCCTGGGGGCTAATCTAACCATAGGTCGGCCCCCGAGGGTCCCTTCCCAAGGGCCCTGAAGGCGCAACGCGGTAGATTGGGGACCCCCCGAGCCCCAGCACCGGACTCACAAGCCGCCCCGCCGCCACCCCGGGCCGCTAGGGGCGCCGTGGGTCATTCAGGGTGGGAGAACTGGCAGGGCCCTCCGAGACATGGTGACCTTCGAAGGCCCCCCGCGATAAAACGCTTGGGCTCATGCTCAGTCTCGCCAGCTCCCTCACCTCGGCCGAACCCTCCGCATGCCGCACAGCCGCTGATCGGGTCCACCGGTTTTCTGGGGGCTAACTGTAACCCTAGATCGACCCCCGAGAGCCCCTCCCATGGGGCCTGGCGCCGCAAAGCCGGGGATTTGGGACTCCGAGCCTCAGCACCTGACTCACCCTGTCGCCCAGCTGCCACCCGGGGGCTTGGGGTGCTGCCCTTCAGTCAGGGCGGGAGAACGGGCAGGGCCCTCTGAGACATGGTGACCTTCGAAGGCCCCCCGCACCAAAACGCCCAGGCCCACGCTCCCAATCACCATCGCCCTCACCTCAGTCCACCACTTCACTCTCCACACAGGTTGCGAATAGGGCCTGCCGGCCTCCTGGGGGCTAAACCTAACCCTAGGTTGGCCCCCGAGGAGCCCCTCCCAAGGGGCCTGTCGTCGCAACGCTGGGGATGTGGACCCTGAGCCCAAGTGCCAGACTCACCCTGCTGCCATTCAGCCACCCGAGCCGCTAGGGGCCAACCGGTCAATCAGGGAAGGGCCCTCCCAGTCCCCGCCGACCTTCGAAGGCCCACTGCGCTAAACACTTGGGCTCATGCTCAGGCTCACCATAGGCCCTGGAGAAACCGGCAACATTTGAAGCCTCCCGCGCCAAAATGCAGGGGCCCACGCTCCCGCTTGCCAGGGCCTTTACCTCGGCCTGCCCACCTCTCGCCGCCCAGCCAGAGGATTGGGCCTGCCAGTCTCCTGGGGGCTAACTCTAACCCCAGGTCGGCCCAGGAGGAGCCCCTTCCAAGGGGTCTGGCGCCGCAACGCTGGGGATTGGGGATCCCCGAGTCGCAGTGCGGGATTAACCCTGCTGCCCTACCACTAACGGATACACTAGGGGCGCCGCTGCTTATTCAGGGCAGGAGAATGGGCAGGGCGCTATGAGCCTTGGCAACATTCGAAGGCCCAGGCACCAAAACGCTGGGGCCCACGCTCCCACTCGCCATCGCCCTCAACTCGGCCCACAACTCCACTCCTCACACAGCCAGCAGATCGGGCCTGTCGGCCTCCTGGGCGCTAACCCTAACGCTAGGATGGCCCCTGAGGGTCCCTTCCTAACGGGCCTGGCACCGCAACACCGGGGATTGGGGACCCCCAAGCCCCAGCGCCAGATGCACCCTGCCGCCCCGCCCCACGCAGGCCGCTGGTGCGCCAACGTTCCTTTAGGGTGGGAGAACGGGCAGGGCCTTCCAATCCCCCGGCGACCTTCCAAGGCCCCCCGCGCCAAAATTATTGGCCCACGCTCCAGCTCTCCGGTGCCCTCACCTCGGCCTGGCCCTCCGCTACTGCACAGCTGGTGGATCATGCCTGCTGGACTCCTAGGTGCTAACACGAACCGTAGGACAGCCCCAGAGGGGCCCATCCCAAGGCGCCTTGTGCTGCAACGCATGGCATTGGGGACCCCCAAACCTCACTGCCAGACTCACACTGCCACCCTGCCACCACCCGGGCCGCTAGGGGCACCGGTGGTCATTCAGGGCGAGAGAACGGGCAGGGCCCTCCGAGCCTCTAGTGACGTTCAAAGGCCCCCTGTGCCAAAACGCTGGATACCATACTCCCGCTCGCCAGCGCCCTCAACTCGGCCCACTCCTCCGCTCGCTGCAGAGCCTGCGCATCAGTCCTGCAGGCCTACTGGGGTTTAACACTAACCCTAACCCCTAACCCCTAACCTTAAACCCTAATCCTTAACCCCTAATTCTAATCCTAACCCTAACCCCTAACCCTTGCCCTAACCCTAACCCTACCGTAAACCTAACAATAAACCCTAATCCTTAAACCCTAAACCCTAACATTAACACTAAACCCTAAATCCTAACCCCTAACCCTAATCCCGAAACCCTAAACACTAAACCCTAACCTTAACCACTAACCCCAAACCCCAAACCCTAACCCTAAACCCTAACCCTACCCTGACCCCTACCATAACCCTAACACTACCCCTAAACCTACCCCTTCAGCTAACCCTACCCCTAACCCGTAACCTAACCTTAAACCTAACCCTAACCCATACCCTAACCAGTTCTCTAACCCTAACTCTAACCCGTACCCTAACCTTACCCCTAACCTGTACCCTAACCCTAACCGTAACCCTAACACGTACTCTAACCCATACCCTAACCCGTACCCAAACTCTAACCCTAAACTGTACCCTAACCCGTAACTTAAACTGTACCCTAAACCTAACCGTAACCCTAAAACGTACCCTAACCCATATCCTAACCTTAACCCTAAACCCTAAACACTGACCCTAACCCATACCCTAACTCGAACCATAACCCGTACCCTAACGCTACCCGTACCCTAACCCTAACCTGTACCCTAACCGTAACCCTAAACCCTAAACTGTAACCCGTACCCTAACCCTAACCAGTACCCTTAACTTAACCTTAACCCATACCCTAACCCGTACCCTAACCCATACCCTAACCCGTACCCTATCCCTAACCCGGACCCTAATCCATACCCGACCCATACCTAACCCTAACCTGTACCCTAACCCATACCCTAACCCTTAACCGTACCCAATCCCTATCCCTAACCCGTTCCCTAACCCGTACCCTAACCCTAACCCTAAACCATAACCTAACCTGTACCATAACCCTAAATTGTACCCTAACCCTAACCCGTACCCTAACCCGTACCCTAAACTGAACCCAAATCCGTATGCCAAAACTAACCCTAAACCATACCCTAACCCGTAACCTAAACCATACCCTAATGAGTACCCTAACCTGTACCCTAAACCTAACCCGTACCCTAAACCTAACCCATACTCTAACCCTAACCCTAACCCTAAACCCAAACCCTAAACCCTAACCCGTACCCTAAACCCTAATCTGTACCCTAACCCATAACCTCTAACCTTTAACCCCTAAACCCAACCCTAACCCATACCCTCTCCTTCCCCTAACCCTTACCCATACCCTCACCCATAACCTAACAGTAACCCATACCCTAACCTTAACCCGTACCCTAATCCATACCCTAACCCTGGGGATTGGGTACACCTGAGCCCCACCACGGGACTCAGCCTGCCACCCCTCAGGAAACCATGCCCCTTGGGGCGCCACAAAGCATCCCGTGCAGGAGAACTGGGAGGGCCCCCCTGAGCCCCCAGCGATCCTCGGCGGCCCCATACACCCCAACTCTGAGGCCCATGCTCATCCCGCCCCACGCCTTCCCTTCAGTTTGCCACCGAGCTCGTCGCAGAGCCAGCAGATCAGGCCTGCCGGGTTCCTGGGGCCTAGACCTGACCCTAGGTCGGCTGGGTAGGGCCCCTTCCCTGGGGCCCAGTGCCGCAGGCCTAGGGACTGGGGACACCTGAGCCCCACTGCAGGACAAAGCCTGCGAGCCCGCAGGAAAAGATGCCCCTTGGGAGGCTGTAGAACATTCAGGGTGGGAGAACCAGGAGGGCCCCCAGAGCCCCCAGCGAACTTCGGCGATCCCTAAACCCAACCTTGAAGCCCATGCTCACCCCACCCCGCACCCTCACCTCAGCCCACGGCGGAGCTCGCCACATAGTGGGCACATCTGGCCTGTGGGGTTCCTGGGCCCCAACGCTAATCCTAGTTCATCTGTGGAGGGGCCCCTCCCCAGGAGCCTGGAGCCGCAGCCACAGGAATTCGGGACACCTGAGCCCCACAGCAGGACTCAGTCTGCCACCCCCGCAGGAAACCGTGCGCCTTAGGAGGCCATAGAGCATTCAGGGCTGGAGAACCAGGAGGGCCCTCCTGAGCCACGAGTAAACTTCAGCGGTCTCCCGCACCCCAACCCTGAGGCCCACGCTCACTCTCCCCACACCCTCACCTCAGCCCGTGTAGCTAGCCATACAGCCCGCAGATAGGGCCTGCGGGGCTCCTGGGGCCTAACCCTAGCCCTAGGTCAGCTGCAGGTGTGGGGGACTCTCAGGAGCCTTACACCGCAGACCCGGGGAATTGGGATACCTGTGCCCCACCACAGGACTCAGCTTGCCACCCGACAGGAAACCGTGCCCCTTGGGGCACGAGAATTTGGGGAGGTCACCGGAGTCCGTCCCCATCCTTTGGCAGCCCACCGTGCCCCAACACTGAGACCCATGCTCACCCTCCCCCATGGCCTCCTCTCAGCCCTCCACAGAGCTCGCCGCACAGCCTGCTGATTGTCCCTGCCGGGCTCCTGGACACTAACCCTTACCCTAGGTTGGCCACAGAGGGGCCCCTCCCCAGGGTCCTGGCACCACACTCCGGGGAATTGGGGACACTCAAGCACACCATAGGACTCAGCCTTCAGCCCACAGTAAACTGTACCATTTTGGGGCACAACACAGCATTCAGGGCAAGAGAATTGGGGCACCCCTGAGAGCCCCTTCTGCTGAACCCCGACATTTGTGGGCCCTTCTGGATGAAACCCCAAGTCTCACACTCACCCGCCCTTGTGCCCTCATCTCACTCGGCCTGGGAGTTCTCTGAGCACTGGGCCGTTCGGACCTGCTGTCTCTTGAGGCCTAACCTAACCCTGGGTCTTCTGCTGAGGGTCCCTCCCCGTTTGCCTGCCTCCAAGGCACCAGGCATTGGGCTCACCTCTGCACGACTAGAGGACTCAGCCTGCCCCACAACAGGAAACTGTCCATTTGGGGCTGCAGCAAGGATTCATAGGAAAATCGGAGGGCCCCTCTCAGCCCATCCCAGGCAACCCCCACTTTGAGAGATCTCCCCAGATCCACTTAGTAGCTTCACACTGACCTTTAAACTT
Organism: Ursus arctos; assembly: GCF_023065955.2. NCBI lineage: Eukaryota > Metazoa > Chordata > Mammalia > Carnivora > Ursidae > Ursus > Ursus arctos. The sequence goes on from NW_026622986.1 coordinate 1,330,646, forward strand.
GCTCTCCATGGAGATCTTTTGAAATTCTCCACACTTCCAACCGATGGCATCATCCAGCTTCACTGCCTTACCCAGCTTTAGGTCTTGAGATGGATTAAAATGGGAAGTCATTTCACGGATGATGATGTACTGGTGACCAAAAGATACATGCATAAATGCTTCATATCACTTGGCTTCAGGGAAATGCAAATCTAAACCCCTATAGATACCATATCACACGAGGCCGAATATCTAAAAATAAGAAGACATGAAACTATACATGTTCGAGAGGATGTGGAGAAACGGGAACCCTCTTACACCCCTGTACGAATGCAGTCCGGTACAGCCACTCTTGAAAATGGTACGAAGTTTCCTCAAGAAGTTATAAATAAAGCTACCCTATGTCCCAGCAATTGCACTACTGGGTATTTACCCCAAAGAGACAGAGGTAGTGAAGACGGGACACATGCACCACAGTGTCCAGGACAGCAATACCCATAATAGACAAAGTGTGGAAGGAGTGCAGATGACCATGGATAGATGAATGGATAAAGAAGATGTGGATCATATATACAATGGAATATTACTCAGCCATCAGAAAGGATGAATACTTACCATCACACCGACCTGGGTGGAGCTGGAGGGTATTATGCTGAGTGGAATAAGTCAATGAAAGAAAGACAATGATCATATGCTTTCACTCCTATGTGGAATACCAGAAACAAGGAAGAAGACCATAGAGGAAGGAAGGGAAAATAGAATGGGAAGTCATCAGAGAGGGAGAAAACCCATGATGGACTCTTAACTATCGCAAGAAACTGATGATTGTTGGAGGAGAAGTTGTGGGGGGTAACTGGGTGAGTAGCATTAAGGAGGTCACACGATACAATGAGCACTGGGTGTTACACACTACTGAAAATTTATTGAAGACTACATCTGAAACTAATGATGTACTGTAAGTTGGCTAATTGAATTTAAATTAAAGAACAAAAGACCTCGAATAAACAATCCAAAACATTTGTATGGAACCACTAAAGATTTCGAACAGCCAGTGCAATGTGGAAAAGAAAAACAAAGCTGGAGGACTCACAATTTCAGATTTCAGGTTATACTACAAAGCTGCAGTCATCCTAACAAGAGAGTACGGCACAAAAATAGACACAGCGACCAAAGGAACAGGATACGTGTTCAGACAGAAATCCACAGTTATGTGGTCCATGAATCTTCCACAAAGCAAGCAACGATATCAAAAGGGAAACGGACAGTCTCTACAACAAATGGTGTTGGGAAAACTAGACAGCTACGCACAAAAGAATGAAATTAGACTGCTTTCTTACACAATACAGACAAACACAAAACAGTTTCAAGACCTCAATATGAGACCTGAATCCATAAAAATCCTACAGGAGGGAAGACAGTAACTTCTTGACATGGACCATACCAACGTTTCTCTAGACGGTGTCCTGAGGCAAAGGAAATGAAAGCAAAAATAAACTATTGGGAATACAGCAAAATAAAAAGTTTCCACAGAGCAGAAGAACAATGAAAACGTAAAAATAATAAGACAACCTACTCAAAGGGAGAAGATATTTGCAAAGATCATATGCAATAAAGGGATAGTGTCCAAAACATATACAACTGATACTACTCGACCCCCAAAAAACAAATAATCCAGTTAAAAAATAGGCAGAAGACATGGACAGACATTTCTCCAAAGAAGAAATAGAAATGGCCAACAGTCCCGTGAAAAGATGTTCACCATCACCCATCATCAGGAAAATGTAAATCCAAAGGACAATGAGGTAATACCTCAAAACTGTCAGAATGGCTAACATCAAAAGCACAACAAAGAGCAGGTGTTGGGAGGATGTGGATAAAGGGGAATCCTCGTGAACTGTGGTTGGGAATGCAAACTGTGGTGGCCACCGTGGAAAGCAGTATGAAGGTTCCTCAAAAAATTAAATATAGAACTACCCTAGGATCCAACAATCACACTACTCGTATTTACCCAAAGAATAGGAAAACAGTAACTTAAAAGAATACATGCACCCCTATGTGTCTTGCACCATTATTTACAATATCACAATATGGAAGCAACCCAAGTGTCTGTAGAAAAATTGACAAATGAGATGATAGATGTGTGTGTTCACACACACACACACACACACACACACACACAGTGGAGTATTACTCGGCTTGCAAAAGAATGAAACCTTGCCATTTGCAGCCACATGGATGGAACTAGAGAGTATTATCCAAACTAAAATCAGTCAGTCAGAAACGACAAATCCCATACGATGTCACTCTAATAGGGAATTTAAGAAACAAACAAAAATAAATAACTAAAAGAGAAAAAGGAGACACACCAAAATACAAACTCTTAACAATAGAGAACAAACAGATGGTTACCAGACAGGAGGTGGATAGAGGGATGAGTGAAATAGATGAAGGTGGTTAAGCAGACGCTTTTCTTGATGACCACTGAATAATATAGAGAATTACTGAATCACTCTATTGTACACCTGAAACGAATGTAACACTGTATGTTAGCTCTAGTGGAATTAAAATAAATTTTTAAAAAAGAATTTTCTTTCAGGAACCTCTTTGAAAAAGCTTTTCCTGTGCAATGTGCATAAGCCCTACTTGGGAGGATTCACTCTACAATAATTATTCACTACATGCCTCAAATTCAGATTTCACTGAGTTCTTACTGTGGATCCCAGGCCACGGGAGCCATGGTCCTTTTCTGTCCAGGCTCAGCACCTATGCATTCAAGATTGGAAGTAGAGACACATGTCACTTCACAGTCCAGAAAGCTATTATTGTTTCTGTTTCAGTGTGAGAGAGTCACAGACTTTGGCACAGGTTTCAGAGCAGGTTTATTATGGATCCTGGATCTCTACTTCAATGTTCATTGCCTGGAGCCATTTGGCTAATAGGTTACCTGTGGAAGGGCTTGCTTCCAAGCACATACATGGAAGATGCAACGGTGGGTGGGCTTGGTGCGGGACAGGAAGAAGACCAAAAACAGACAAGGGTCCGACCCTCCCCTGATCCAGGAACTGCTACAGGAGAGGGTACGGGAGGTAGAATCCATGCGAAACTCCACGGTCACCAGCTGAACACAGGAGGCACAGGTCAAGGGATCTGGAGATGCAGGGGTTGAAGGCTGCTCTGAGCTACCTCTGGGAGGAAGGGAGGGAAGGAATGAGAGGGAGATGCTGCCTGCCCCTGGCCCATGCAAGCTGCCCACCGCTCCAACACGCATCCATCTATGAGGTGACACAGCTTGGGCTCAGGATGGGCTGGCTCGGGTCCCTCAATCCTCAGTGGGACAGCTGGTCCCAGGGCTCAGAGACATGCTGAGGGACATGAGAGGGAAAGCTGCCCCACCCAGGTCATCCCCTCCTTGAGCAGACAGCCCTTCAGAACTGCTAAAAAATACCCACTAACGGGGTTGAAAGACATGCCATGGATGAACTAAGGCATAGAGATATGTAAAATAACATTCATTTTTAAGTTCAGAGCTGTCATCTCAGGAAGTGGGGAGAGCTTCCCTGAAGAAGACTGAGGGGAGGGCAGGCCATGCTGAAAAGGGAGACATGGCTCTCCTGATTGGGGACCTGCAGCCCCCTTCCAGGGCAGGGCATCATCCTCGCATCACACGAGATCCATGGAAGTGTTCCATCAGGGCCAGATATTTGTCTCAAGAAGGCTACCCTGGCATCGGACTACACAGGGCAACAGGGACGAGGGCCAGATGGAGGACGGACAATACCCCAGAGGCCATGGGGCAAGAGCAGAGGCACATGACCTTGAAGATGATGATGAAAAGCAGGAGGTGGCAGCATGGAGCCGGCCCGAAAGTACCATGGCAGCAGTGCCCACAGCTACACTGACTGGGTGCCTTCTGTGCCCGGTGTGGCTGACTTCAGTGGGCTCTAGACTAGTCCTGACCACAAGTCTAGGAAGTGTGCACCACCCCTGGCCTCCTCTCCCCTTGCAGCTGCTAGGATCGCGGTCACAGACCCTGGTCAGGAAGTGTGGACCACCCCCGACCTCCTCTCCCCTTGCAGCTGCTAGGAATCACGGTCACAGACCTAGGTCAGGAAAATAAGGTAATGGATTCCTGTCTCATATCAAAATCAAAAGAACTCTTCAAACTTGGGCACAACAACTTCTTGCAAGCCAGGTCTCTAAAGGCAAAGGAAATAAAAGCAAAAATGAACTGTTGGCACTTCTTCAGGATAAAAAGCTTCCGCTCGGCAAAGCAAACGATCAACAAAACAAAAAGGCAACCTATGGAATCGAAGAAGATATCTGCAAATGATATTACAGATAAAGAGCTGGTATCCAAGATCTATAAAGAACTCCTCAAACTCGACACCCAAAAAATGGGCAGAAGACACAAAGAGATACTTCTCCAGAGAAGACATACAAATGGCCAACAGACACATGAAAAAATGTTCCACATCACTTGCCATCAAGCCAATACAAATCAAAACGAGAATGAGATACCACCTTACACCAGTTAGAATGGTTAAAATTAACAAGGCAGGGGGCACCTGGGTGGCACAGTGGTTAAGCGCCTGCCTTCGGCTCAGGGCGTGATCCTGGCATTATGGGATTGAGCCCCTCATCAAGCTCCTCCGCTATGAGCGTGCTTCTTCCTCTCCCACTCCCTGCTTGTGTTTCCTCTCTCTCTGGCTGTCTCTATATCTGTCGAATAAATAAATAAATTCTTTTTAAAAAAAGGAGGGCACGTGTCATAATGAGCACTAGGTATTATATGCAAACAATGAATCATGGAACACTACATCAAAAACAAATGAAGTACTGTAGGGTGACTAACATCATTTTAAAAAAAGAGAAAGATATGAAATGATACAGGAAAACTGTAACTATGTGAAAATGACATGAAATCCCAAAAGATTCCACACACACACAAAAAAACACTGTTAGAATAAACAAATTCAAGAGAGCTGCAGCATATAAAGTCAATATAAAGACCTTTTGTCTTTATTTTTTCTCAGATTTTATTTATTTATTTGACAGGAAGAGAAAAAGCATGAGCAGGGGGAGTGTCAGAAGGAGGGAAAAGCAGACCCTTGCTAAGCAGTGAGCCCAACACAGGGCTCGATCCCAGAAATCTGGGATCATGACCTGAGCTGAAGGTAGACGCTTCACTTATGGAGCCACCCAGATGACCCAACTTCTTGCATTTCTGTATAATGATGACCCACTTTCGCACAGAGAAATTAAAAATGCAACGCCATTTACAATTGCATAAAAAAAATCTAGAAATAAAAGTAACCAAGAATGAGAAAGACATAGTACACTCAACACATGGCAGAAAAGAAATGAAAAATATGTGTGTCGAGGGGGGCAGAATGTATGGGTCAAAGATTTGGAAGGCAACACAAACAAATGGATGCATACGCCATGCTCCTTAACTGGAAGAGTTAATTATGTGAACATGTCCATCATACCCAAAGCAATCGACAGATGTGATGAAATCCCTATCTGAATTCCAGTGGCATTATTCGAGGAAATAGAAAACAGTCCTCCAACTTGTATGGAATCACAAAAGACCGCAAATACCCAAAGCAACCTGGAGAAAGAAAGGTGCAGTCAACACACACCTGGATTTCAAGCTAGATTACAACGCTGTTGTCTTCAAAACAGGATGGTACTGGCAAAAACACAGACACCAGGTCAGTGTAACAGAACAGAGAGCTCAGAAACTTACCCACATGGAGATGATCCTAACTTAAGACACAGCAGCAGAAGATATGCCATGAGGGAAGGACTGTCTCTTCAGTGAGGGGTAACAGGCAAACTGGACACTAAATGCAGAAGAATATAACTGGGCCACTTTCTTACACCACACACAAAATTTTTAATGGATGAATGATTTGAACATAAGACCTGAATCCATAAACCTCCAAGAAGACACAGGTACTAAGTCTCTCGACATTAGTTTTGGCAAAGAGTCCTCAGATCGGACACCAAACGCAATGGCAACAAAAGCAAAAATAAACAAGTGGAACAACATCAAACTGAAATCTTCCACACGGCAAAAGAAACCATCAAAAACTTAAAATGCCACTGACCCAATAAGAAAAAAATATCTGCGAATCATATGTGTACGAAGAGGCTAATATCCAAAATACACAAAACACTCTTAGAAATCAAAACAAAAAAAAGTCTCCGCCTATATAAAAAAATGGGAGGAATATGTGAATAGATACTTTCCAAAGATGGCACACAGGTGCCAACAGACAGAAAAAGTTGTTCAACTTCACTAATCATTGTCAGGGAAACATCAGTCAAACCCACAATCGGCTATCCTCTCACAACTGTTGAAATAGCAATTGTCCCAGAGACAGACACCAGGTGGGGTCAAGGGAGTGCAGATGAGGAGACACTGTGCACTGTTGGTGGGAATGGAAATTGGTGCAGCCACTGTGACAAAGGGTATGGAGGTTCCTGAAAAAATAAAGACAACTACCACATGGCCCAGTAATGGCTCTACTGAGTATTGATTTGGAGAACACAAAAATACTGCTTCAAAAAGACAGATGCACTCCCACGTTCACTGCAGCATTATTCACAAGAACCAGACATGGAAACACAGATCTTGGGGGCCTTATGCCAAGTAACTCAGACACAGAAAGACCAATACCAGATGCTCTCATGTACATTCCACGTGGAATAAACAAATAGTGAACACATAGATACTGAGAGCAGATTGGGAGTTGCCAGATTTGGGGATAAGGTGGTAGAAACGGGTGAAGATGGTCAAAGTCTCAATGTTTGAGTGAGAAAATCTGACAGTCATGGAATGTTCTGTCCAGCATGGAGACTAAAACTAATCCCGCTGCATAGGGTATAAGTTTCCCTGCTCTTTGAAAGTACAGGGCTTCTGAGAAACCTTGCACAGCAGAAATGGTGTCAAGAAGGAATTGCCACTAATTTACATGGAACAATTAGACAGTGTGCTCAGACTCCAAAATTCCTTCTCTTTGGCTTTTCTTAGGCCTCAGGATACAGGTTTCTAATGGAGGCCCAGCATAAATGAAGATAAAGCACAGCAGAGGCTCACAGACACCATTCAAAGTGCTGGTGTCTGGATACGGAGAACGGTTCCCAGCGGAAGGAGCAGCTTGGGGTGCACGCCGCCTCTGTTGTGCTTCTCCCCAAAACAGATGCTGAACGTGATTCTCACTGTTCACCTTTTTTCATAAGAGGGAAATCCTCTTCAGGTCTCTTCCTCTTACTGAAGCTGGGTAATAACGTAGTTCTTTCAAGAAAGTGTCTTACTGTGAACGTTTACAAAGTGGGGGATACTTGTACTTGAGCATTGCTGAGGGAGGAGATGTGAAAGGTTCTCCCAGACACAAACCTCAGCAGATCCACCAGAAAGGCACCTTCCTCAGCATGCAGAACAGAGACTACCTCCTACCCCCCGAGAAACCCTCTCCTTGCCCTCGATCAGGACAACCCACAACAGCTGGGAGTTACCCCAATTCCTCCATTCTCCTGCTCCTAATAGCTAACCCATCAGCAAATCCTGTGAGCTCCATCTTCAAAATGGACCCAGAATAGTTCTAACCACTCCATCCGAGGACACCTGTCTGGTCCACAGTGCCTGAGTTCCTGGAAAAGCTTTGTCATTGACCTGCCTTGCCATCTTCAACCCTCTGTCATCTGTTCTCAACACTGTAGCCAGGATGGCCCAGTGAAACAGGGTCTCATGGGGTTATACCCCTGGGATGGCTTTCTGTCACCCTCTGTCACCTCTCGGAGCTCATGTCCTAAGCTGTCTCCTGTGGCCACAGGGCTTTCTTGCTGCTCCAGGACATACCTGGAATTCTCCTGCCCCAGAGCCTTTGCACATGCTTTCCCTTCTGTTTTGAATGCTCTTGATGTGTTCTCACTCACCTTCGGAGAAGTCTGAATTGGAGTGACAGGGACAGAAGATGAGGCTGTGTGTGTTGGGTGAGGCTGGTGGCCCGGAAGAAGGTTCTCTGCCAGGTCTCCGCCTGTGCCTCACTTGTTCTCAGTCAGGAACTTGCACACAGCCCTCACCTGTCATAACTCTCACCCAGGAGACCCACAGCCACCCCTGGAGCCCACCCTGCCCACACCCTGCTGCAGAATGCATTCAGCTCTCTTCTGGGACCCCTGTCAGCTTTACTCAGACCTGGAACTCCCCCGTCTCCTGAAAAGCTCCCAGATTCTTCCTCTTCTTCCAAAATCACACTGGCGCAAGGCTTTCATGAGAAAGCTATAACGCTAACTAATGAAAGGTTCACACCTACTTCCCCTTCTGTTGCCTCTCTCTCCACCTTCTTTCCTACCTATGCAAACTGTAACATATCAGTGGAACATGAACATGCTCTGAGATCTGAGTCTTTCATTGAAGCTTTTAGTGAACTCCTTATGTGATAAGAAACTAGTGTATCCTACAACGGTGTTTTACACCTATCATCTATAAAAGAGTATAGCCCAATTCACTACATTTTACCTCACTCTGCATGAAGCAGAACACTTTTTCCATTCTTCTCTTACTTAAAATCCAGTTAGTTCACATGCCATGGAATATTTGCTTCAGGGGTAGGATTTAGTGATTCCTATCTGCATACAGTACCCGGTGCTCATCACAAGTGCACTCCTTAATACCCCTCACCCATTTAACTCTTCCCCCCATGCCCCTGTCCTGCAGCAACACTCAGTTTGTTCTCCAAGGTTGAGTCTATTTCCTTGTTTGCCTCTCTCATCACCCCAACACTCTGTTCATCTGTTTTCTTTCTGAAATTCCACAAGCGTGAGAGCATAGGATATTTGTCTTTCCTCACTGATTTTGCTTAGCTTAATACACTCTAGGTCCATCCACATCCTTGCAAATGGTAAGATTCCATTCTTTTTGAAGCTGGGTCATATTGCATTATATATATGTATCCCACATCTGCTTTATCCATTCATCAGTGCATGGACTTTGGGATTCTCTCCATAGTTTGGCTACTGTGGACTTTGCTGCTATAAACATCATGGTGCATATTCCCCCTTTGAATCTGCATTTTTGTATCCTTTGGGTAAATACCTAGGACAGCAAGTGCTGGATCATGTGGTTGTTCAATGTTTAACTTTTTGAGGAATCCCCACATTGTTTTCCAGACTAGCTGCACCACTTTGCATTGCCACCAACAGGATGGGAGGGTTCCCCTTTAAGCAAAACATTATCTGCCGGCAATTTCATAAGAGGAAACAAAACCTCTGGGAGATGCACCCAGGGTCAGACAAGCAGTTGCAGACTTCACCCCAAGGCTCCTGACGCCAAGCCCCTTGAATCCACCAGCATGCCACTATCCAAAAGAATTCCCAGACTCTCCTTCTGACTCCACCACCAAAGAAACTACAGAGAGAATATGGCACCTCAAAATATCGAGATAATACATTTAGTAAAACTAGAAAGTCAAGCTCAACTTTTAAACAGGAACAGGCCGCTTTGGATAATTTTCAATTTTCCCTCCACCCTAATTTTACCTCTTCTGATGAATGAACTAATCAATGATGAAACATCACCTTTGTCAAATGACATCATCCAAGTCTGTATCAGATGAAAAAAAGCCACCTAACTCTAGATGCTGGCCACTCAACCATATCTTAGGCCCAATTGAATAAACGCTGTTAGATGAAGGAAAAAATTAGATGTTACAAACAGGCACAGAGTGAATCTCACCTTCCCCTTCTAATAAAAGAGGGTTCCTAGCTAACAGATGGCCAAAATACATTTGTAAGCAATAAATGGACAGAGAAATTGTGACCCCTGCAAAGTTCTACCTGCAGGGAAACTAAGTAATTCTTGCACCAAACCCAGAATGCTGACAGCTACTTCAATTTTACTTTGTGGCTCAACTAGAGAAAAGAGAAAAGCACAGGAGGTTTTGGGATAATGAGAGGTTTTACCTCCAGGCCTGACATAGATAGGACATTTTGCCAAACATACCTGTGCTTTCTCTGAACACTGGCGTCCTGTGACAAGCTGCCTCGCTGACTCCGATGCTGACGTTCAAAACCTCGGGTGTTTGGAGTCAGAGTAGAGAAGTGCTGTCAGCTGGAGAGATGAAGGCACCTCTGACTTAAAGCCTGCACACCTGCTTCGGTTTCTGGGCGAAGGGGCAACACATACTTGTTGTTTAGCAGTAATTATCTTCATTCTCAATAGACCAATGACTTTGCCTTTTCTGGAAAGCAGACTTACTCTTCTAAAGTAACCCTCAATTCGTCTATTCCCAATGCAACTAGAGTGGAACATTTATTTCTCACTTAAATAGAAAACACTGTTATTGTCGACATTGTGTGAATGAACTTTTAAAAACATTTTAGAGAGAAAGGAAGAGACCTTTATTCAAACCCAAGTCAGGACAGCTACCTGGGAGACACAATCTTCACCACGAAGGGAGTGCTCCGGGGAAGGAACTTTTGGGGCAGGCTTATATATTTTTTTCTGTTTTGTTTCAGGTACAGAGTTACACACCACAATGAGGATCTTCTTAGATTCCAGAAAGTGACAGACTCTTTCTTATGTTTTCAGTATGTACATATCAGTATGACTTTAATCTTATGGGAGCCAAAGAGGTTCTTTATTTTTTCTTATCTTTATGTTGGCATTTTTGGTTATTGTTTTCTTCTCTAAGCAGATGTACAACATGTGCTTGGGGCAGAAACAGGGCCCATGCTCTGAAGTTTTGCCCAGTCATTTTGAGCTGGGTAAAATGTTAAAGGATAGCTTCCCTGGGAGCCCAGGATCAGGGCCCACAGATGATATAAGATTAAAATTCCGTTTTTCATTATAATTATTCCTAAATGGAGGAATTTGAGACAAAAGCACCTTTCACAAGAATACCAAGAAATCAAAATGATGCTCACAGAAGGCTACCTGCTGCATGGTCAGCATAGGTAACAGAAGTGTTCACAGTCTCTGTACTCCTGCCCTTCTCCTGCCCAAATCGCTGAAGCACACAGACCACTTAAAATCAGAATTGTAGAACTGCTAGACACCTTAGAGATGTCTGGCACCATTCCCTTGGACTGCAGAATAAAACACAGTAGCTCGTTGTCACAAACTAATTTCAACATGAAGTGCCCCTGGATGCACTAAGTTCTTTCTCTGCAAATGTTGACTAATGTAAGTCATAGTCATACCATATAAACACTACGATGGCTGGGAAGTCATCGTAGGTAAGGGAATATTTTAGCCATGTTTATAAGCATTGGCTCACGTTGTAGAAGAGGCTGAGCTGAGTGTTTTTAAATACTATTTCAGACCTCTTTACAGCACCCTCTGAACATACCAGAGCCTGAATGGACTAAAAAAGATAGCTGGTTTCAGTAACTTTAATACCAGAAAAATATTATACTGTCTGTATTCCTAAGGATCTTTGAGTATCTTACCCAGAGGTCCTCCACTGAGATAATGCTCTTTATGATCACCATGGGCAGAGGTGAAAAGGCCCGCTGAATTCGTTCCACTTGTCCACATGACAAGAAAATCCTGATACTTGATAGTTTTCCAGATCGAGAAGACCAGAGATAAGAGGGAAATAGTACCCTGTATGGAACAACAAGGGATTTGGAGTCAGTTTTGGGATCCCACTTAGGTTTCTGACACTAAAATCCTCTGGGACTCATATCATCTGAGTCCCTGTCTAACCACATGAAAATGTGCCTAAAAATATCTACACCCTAGTTGAGAAGTTTAAGAGGCTGAATGTTACAAAGAGCCAGTATGATGTCTCTCAAGAACAGGTTCTCAGGAAGCCATAATTGCTATTGTGTCTATTTCTTTTCCAGAAGAAAGAACACATGCTGAATCCATATTTCTCATAGATGACTTACGAGATGATTTTCAAACCTGAAGGAAGGCCAAGAAGTCGCTCTTGTGTCATATTTCACTCAGAAATCATGTTGTTGGACTGGTGAGGATGATACAATAGCAACGTCATCACTAAGAGTGGGGAGCTTCTAATTTCCATATGGCCATGTTGACCCCCTTAGCTCAGAGCCACCAGAAAGGGCAGCTGGGGAGGTGGCACCGCCATCCACTATGAGTGGGGAGCTTCCCATTTCCATATGGCCATGTTTACCCCCTTAGCTCAGGGCCACCAGAAAAGACAGCTGAGGGGGACCACAGGCCAAGGCTGCCAGGTGTGGCTGGGGCAGGCAGAACTCTGACTTAAGGCTCAACTCCTGTCTAGGTTATTATAATGCTCTTCACAAAGAAAGTGCCATTGTGTGTGAGCCCTCATGTAGAAAAGGTTCAGAATTTCCATTGAGATTCCCTCTCTGACCTTTAGGATATGTAGCAAAGTTCCATTTAATTTTTAAACAGTGAAGGACTTCTTGGTTTTCTTTTCGCTATGACTCTGGCTCAATTCCCCTGTGGTCTAAGAATAGAATCTAGTTAATTTCAGGGTTTAACATTTGTAGCCTTGATTCGTGGCCTCACCTATCACCTATTTGGGTAAAGAGTCTATGACCACTTGAAAATAATGTATTCTGCACTTATTATGGAATGTTCCCTATATGTCAATTAGGTCACATTTTTACCAATGTTTTGTCTGCATTTTCTGTCAGATATTGAGAAAGGTGTATTAAAATCTTCAAACAATGCTGTTCTATTCAAAGTTGCATCGGAGAATCTACCAGTGTTAGAAGGCAAGAGAAACAAAAAGTATAAGAATTGAGGGGATAATTGTGACTAATCACAGATAATACGATTGTGTACATAGAAAATCCAAAACAGTCTATAAATACCCTATTAAATTCAAAATGCAATTTATAAATTTGAGATGGATTGTAGCTTCCCATTGGACAGTTTCTGAAAGAAAACGCAGAACCTGTCAATCTTGGGGTAGGACATAGGGTGCACTAACCATTTAAAAGAATTCAGTGGGACTTCATAAAAATGTGACATTTCTCCTTATCTTATGACCATAAGAAAATGAAAAAGTGAACCACAGGCTGGGAAGTAAAGACTTGCAATACACACACTGACAAAGACTTGTCAATAAAGAATTCCTGCTCATCAACCATAGAAAGTCTATTTATAAACGAATACTTCACAAAAGATTGACTGATGGCCAATAACAACAGGAAAGGGTGCTTTACAGTATTATTTTCAGGAACAGCAAGGCCTTTCCTAAAATGAAAACATACACACAAACTAGTATTCCCTAGATGGATGACGTCCTTATTTCTGAGGACAGCTTGAAGAACAGACTAGCATCAAAGTAAAGTGATGGAATTCCTGACACTCAGAGGATGGACAATTGACCTCAAACTACAGTACAATTTCTAGGCATCATTCGGTCCTCTGAAGGCAGACAACTACCACACCCCTTCCTACACCACACAGGTTGCTTCCCAACACCTACCATAAAAGAAGAAGATGAGAAACAGATAGGACTAGTAGGAAATAGCAAAAATCACATGTGGGGATTATCCTGAAACACACTGATCACATAACTAGTGTAAGGAAGTGTAGGGAACTGACAAGGACAGAGACTCAAGACGTACTTCTTTGGGAAATGCTGTCTGAAATCGTCACACCTTGGTACCAGCTAATGAGGGCTCTGAGCATACCCTAGGGTTTGCTCACAAGGGTCTGCAACACCATCGCTGAGGACTGAAACTCTTCAAGACCTCAAAGCTTGCCTGATTGACTATTGGACTAAGAGATTCCCATGTTCTGAAAACAGATACCAACTAATTGAAAGGTTCACCTGGGCTCTCTCGGAGGCCCTACAAGAAGCTGAACCATTCACTGAAAATCAATTACACACACACACACACACACACACACACACACATACACACACACACACACACACCTGTCATTTCACCAATTACTTAAACATTCAAGGTTCTTCCTACCTTTTCTTTTTCACATTGATATTTATTCTCACATGAAATGTCATCATTTCTAATCAACACTGATATCAAAATAGAGATCCATTGACACAATATTCACAAAATGGAACTTCCCTGCTGTAATTTTCAATATAGCGTTTTTTAAAGTTCATACATATTTTAGGTTTTTGGTAACTTATACAGGAGAAGATCAGCATTGAAAAACTCTAAATACTGACAATGAGTTTTAAGCCTAGAGAACAAAAATTGACCAATTTCATAGATAATAAGGAACCAAAGGGAAAGCATGGAAGCTGTAGTCGAATAATTTTACACATGTGCATCCTCTATTATTCTACTACTGAGGGGCGTGTTTTATTACCACTACACATGCATTAATTATCTTGCACGTGCACCTGCACAGGTATAATGAATTACTACAGTAGAATGAAATGTCTGGGAACTACGTGGTGGCATCTATAATGAACAATGTAGTTTTGATCTTATATTTGGTGAACTTCCACTGCCTGTCCCTTTAACAATGGACCCTAACAGAAGGGGGAATGAACCACGAGAGACTATGGACTCTGGGAAACAAACTGAGGGCTTCAGAGGGGAGAGGGGTAGGGGATTGGGATGGGCCAGTGATGGGTATTAAGGAAGGTACATATTGCATGGAGCACTGTGTGTTATATGCAAATAATGAATCACGGAACACTACATCAAAAACTAAGGAAATACTGTATAGTGACTAACATATCATAATAAAAAATTATTATTAGAAAAAAAAATTAAAGGTAAAAAAAAAACAATACAGCTTTTCTGTTTCAAGAAAAATCACAATTGAGAAAAAACTAACTTCCAATCCCTAAAGCAAAACACAGACCAAGTTCCATTTCACTCCCCTTTATTCACATTCTCTGTGGGTTCTAAGCTATTTCCCTACCTCCTTTCCTGCTGAGCAGGGAGCACAGGCTCGATCCCAGAACCCTGCGATCATCACCTGAGCCAAAGGCACATGCTTAACTGGATGAGTCAGCCAGGAGCCCCAGCCATGTTTTTCTTAAGCAAAAGGACACTTTCTCACGATGCCTTCACATGACTTCACATGGTACCAGAGACCTGCATTTGCCTCTAAGAGGTTGCAGATGAAGGCAATTGCAAACTCTGACAGTGGTTTATCAAATACAATGACCTACCTGGTGACAGTGAAACTCTTATGAGCCCACAAGAGGGTGCTGTGACACTCAGCTGTGGCTGGGCTGGCACAGAGAACCAAATTCATTTCCCTGCCTGATGTCTGTGAGGAACAGATGCCCCCACTGTGAATGAGATCCTGCCACTGAGCTGTCCAGAGATGGCCATGCTCACAGAGGATGAGGATAAAGGACAATGCCTGAGGAGACCTCATCTGTCTCTTTTATCTTTTCATATTTTTGACAGTGGACAAATCACTGCCTAGGAGTCCCCAACTACCTTAGTCTCATCTGTGAATGGCCAAGAGGTTTTACAAAACACTTAAGATTTTGACCTCACAAATGCCCACAACCACTTACCATAGGGATTCAACATTAAGCAAAGATACTGCTCGTTGGAAGAGAGGTCCTGCCCACTGTTGTTTCTCACTTATATGCTCATCTTCCTTACCTCATGGTAACATAACCACCTTGATTCCTGCTTCCGTCTTCAGGAAGGCTGATGTGACTTGAAGGGCATTACCCTGACATCGTTCTTTCTTAGCAATAAGATGTGGACATTTCCCTAGTCCTACATACCCAAGGTTGAATCAGAATCAGGATTGAGAAGGCTGATGAGAGTTGAAGGTGTTTTCCTGTACACGGTGGTTTATTACCAATAAGGATGGGTCAGAGTCCTCGAAATTCCAGAACCTTTTCATTAATGCTTCCTACTCGTGAAAGATGATGTACATTGGTCTTTCCCTGTATAGTGTGGTGACTCAGAGAAAAGTGCTTAGCCCTTTTGTCAGACTTCCACGACCATTTTGGGGCTGGCTTCCATATTCACAAAGGATGATGTTAGGGCTAAGAGAGTTCCTGTACACTGTTATTTCTTACAGATAAGTGTACGGCATTTTTGTTACATTGCCAGAACCACTTAGCGCCAGGCTTGCCGGCCTCCTGGGCATGAACCCTAACCCTAGTCGGTCCCCGAGGGGCCCCTCTCAAGGGGCCTGGCGCCACAACGCAGGGGATTGGGGACCCCCGAGCCCAGCGCCGGAGTCACCCTGCCGCCCCTCAGCAACCCGGGCTCCTAGGGGAGCCACCAGTCTTTCAGGGCTAGAGAACGGGCAGGGCCCTCCAAGCCCCCGGCGACATTCGAAGGGCCTCCGCGCCAAAACGCTAGGGCCCACACTCCCTCTCGCCAGTGCCCTCACCTCGGCCTGCCACTCCGCCTGGCGCAGAGCTGGCCTAAGGGGCCTGCTGGACTCCTGGGGGCAAACACTTACCTTAGTTCGGCCCCCGAGGGGCCCCTCCCAAGGAGCCTGGTACTGCAATGCCGGGGATTTGGGACCCTTGAGCCCCAGTGCTGGACTCACTCTGCCACCCCGCAAGCACCCAGGGCGCTAGGGACGTGGGCAGTCATTCAGGAAGGGAGAACGGGCAGCGCCCTCCGATCCCCCTGCGACCTTCGAATGCCCCCCGCGCAAAAACTCTGGCTCCTACGCTCCTGCTCGCCAGCGCCCTAACCTCGGCCCACCCCTCCGCTCACTGTAGAGCTGGCGGATCGGGCCTGCTGGCTTCCTGGGGGCTAACCCTATCCCTAGGCCGCCCCCAAGGGGCCCCTCCCAAGTGACCTGGTGCCGCATGCCAGGGATTGGTGACCCCCACGTCCCAGCGCCGAACGCACCCTGCCACCCCGCTACCACATGGGGTACTAGGGGTGTCGCCAGTCCTTCAGGGCGACAGAACGGGCAGGACCCTCCAAGCCACCTGCGACCTTCGACGGCACCCTGAGCCAAAGCCAAAATGCTCTGGCCCATGCTCCTGCTCGCCAGCTACCTCACCTTGACCCACACTTCCATTCACTGCACATGGGCGGAACTAGCCTGCCAGCCTCCTGGGGACTAACCCTAACCCTAGGTCGGCCCCCGAGGGGCCCGTCCCAAGGGGCCTGGCACTGCAACGCCGGGTATTAGGGACCCCGGAGCCCCAGCGCCGGAATCACCCTGCCGCCCCGCTGCCACCTGGGCCGCTAGGGGCACAGCCCGTCATTCAGGGCGGGTGAACGGGACGGGTCCTCCGACGCCCCCTGGGACATTAGTAGGCGCCCCACGCCATCGCTTGGGCCCACGCTCCCACTCGCCAGTGCCCTCACCTCTGTCTGCCCCTCCACTTGCTGTACAGCTGTCGGATCGGGACGGCCAGCCTCCTGGGTGTTACCTAACCCTAGGTTGGCCCCCAAGGGGCCCTCCCAAGGAGACTGGGGCCGCAACACCTGGGATTGAGGAACCCAAGAGCCCCAGCGTCGGACTCAACCTGCTGCCCCGCCACCATCCAGTTTTCTAGGGGCGCTGCTGGTCATTCAGGGTGTGAGAATGGGCAGGGTCCTCCTAGCCCACGGTGACATTCGAAGGCGCCCTGCGCCAACATGCTTGGGCCCACGCTCCCGGACCCCAGCGCCCTCACCTCGGCCCGCCCCATCGCTCGTCCGACAGGGGGCGGATTGGGCCTGCCCCACTCCTGGGGGCTAAGTCAAACCCTAGGTCGGCCCCCGAGGGACCCGTCCAATGGGGCCTGGCGCCACAACGTCTGGGACTGCTGAACCACCAGCTCCAGCGCCGAACTGACCGTGCGGCCCCGCTGACACCCGGGCCGCTAGAGGCGCCGCTGATCATTCAGGGCGTGAGAACGGGCAGGGCCCTCCGAGCCCCCGTTGTCCTTCGAAGGCCCACTGCGCCAAAACACTTGGGTCCACGCTCGCGCTCGCCAGCGCCCTCACCTCAGCCCGCCCCTCCGCTCGCTGCCCAACAGGAGGATTGAGCCTGCCGGCCTCCTGGGGGTTAACCCTAACCCTAGGTAGGCCCCCGAGGAGCCGCTCCCATGGGGCCTGGCACCGCAACGTGGAGATTGGGGACCCCCGAGCCCCAGCACCGGACTAAGCTTACCGCTCTGCCAGCAGCCAGGCCACTAAGGGTGCCGCCGGTCATTCAGGGCGGGAGATCGTGTAGGGCCCTCCGAGCCCCCGGCGAACTATGAAGACCCCCATGCCAAAATTGTTGGGCCCACTCTCCTGCTCTCCAGCGCCCTCATATCGGCCCGCCCCTCCGCTCATCGCAGAGCCCGCGGATCAGGCCTGCCGGCCTCCTGGGGACAAACTCTAACCCAAGGTCAACCACCAAGGGGCCTTCCCAAGCGGCCTGGTGCTGCAACGCCAGGGATTGGGGACCCCCGAACCCCAGCGCCAGAATCACCCTGCCAGTCCGCCAGCGCCCGGGCCGCTAGGGGCGCTGCAGGTCACTCAGGGCAGGAGAACGGGTAGGGCCCTCAGAACCCCCGGCGACTTCGAGGCACCCCGCGCCAAAACGCTTGTGGCCACGCAACTGCTAGTCAGTGCCCTCACCTCGGCCCACCGCTCTGCTCACCGCACAGCTGGTGGATCGGGCCTGCCAGCCTCCTGGGGGCTAACTCAAACCCTAGGTCGGACCCCGAGGGACCCATCCCAAGGGGCCTATCACTGCAACGCCTGGGATTGAGGAACACTGAGTCCCAGCGCCGGACTCACCCTGCTGCTCCGCCACCACCCGGGCCGCTAGGGACGTCGCCGGTCATTCAGGGCGGGAGAAAGGGCAGGGACCTCCGAGCCCTGGGCGACCTTCGAAAGCACACCACATCAAAACGCTTGCGCCCACGCTCCCGCTAGTCAGCGCCCTCACCTCGGCCCGCCCCTCCGCTCACCGCACAGCCGGCAGATCGGGACTGCTGGCCTCCTGGAGCTAACCCTAACCCTAG
Source organism: Ursus arctos (assembly GCF_023065955.2). Lineage (NCBI taxonomy): Eukaryota > Metazoa > Chordata > Mammalia > Carnivora > Ursidae > Ursus > Ursus arctos. The sequence goes on from NW_026622986.1 coordinate 1,349,512, forward strand.
GTAGGCCCCCCGAGGAGCCCATCCCAAGGGGAGTGGGGCAGCAACGTGGTGATTAGGGACCCCTGAGCCCCAGCCCCGGACTCACCCTGCTGGACTGCCACCACCCGGGCCGCTAGGGGTGCCGCCAGTCATTCAGGGCGGGACAACGAGTAGGGCCTTCCAAGCCCCCGATGACCTTCAAAGGCCCCCCGCACCAAAACGCTTGGGCCCATGCTCCTGCTCACCAGCACCCTCATCTCAGACCACCCTTCTGCTCCTTGAAGAGCAGGCGGATCGGGACTGCCGGCCTCCTGGGGGCAAACTCTAACCCTAGGTCGGCCACCGAGAGGCCCATCCCAAGGTGCTGGTGCCACGACGCTGGGGATTTGGGACCCCCAAGCCCAAGCACCGGACTCACCCTGCCCCCCCTCTTCCACCCGGGCCGCTAGGGGAACCGAGGATCAATCAGGGCGGGAGAACGGGCAGGGCCCTCCGAGCCCCCGGTGACCTTCGAAGGTCGCCCGCACCAGAACGCTTGGGCCCACGATCCCGCACACCAGCGGCATCACCTCGCCCAGCACTTCCGCTCTCCGCACATCCGGCGGATCCGCCCTGCCAGCCTCCTGGGGGCTAACCCTAACCCTAGGTTGGCTCCCAAGAGGCCTGGCACCACAAAGACGGGGACTGGGTACCGCTTAGCCCCAGCGCCGGACTCAACATCCCGCCCCCAGGCCACACGGGCCTCTAGGGTTGCCACCGGTCATTCAGGGCGGGAGAACGGGCAGGGCCCTCCGAGCCACTGGTGACCTTCGAAGCCCCCCCACGCCAAAACGCTTGAGCCCACGCTCCCACTCAGCGCCCTCACCTCGGTCCGCTCCTCCGCTCGCCACAGAGCCGGCGGATGAGGCTTGCCCTCCTCCTGGGGGCTACCCATAACCCTAGGTTGGCCCATGAGTGACCCCTCTGAATGGGCCTGGCACTGCAATGCCTGGGATTGGGGACCCCCAAGCCCCAGCGCCAGACTGACCGTGTCACCCCGCCACCACCCGGGCCACTAGGAGCACCGTCGGTCATTCAGGGAGGGAGAATGGGCTGATCCCTCAGAGCCCCTGGCGACCTTCGAAGGCCCCCCTCGTGCCAAAAGGCTTGGGCCCATGCTCCCGCTAGCCTGCGCCCTCACCTCGGTCCCCCCCTCAGCTCACTGCACAGCTGGTGGATCGGGACTGCCAGCCTCCAGAGTGTTACCCCAACCGTTGGTGGGCCCCATAGGGGCCCATCTCAGGTTCCTATTGCTGCAACACCGGGGATTGGGGACTCCTGAGCCCCAGCGCCGGACTCACCCTCCCGCCCTACCGCCACCTGGGCCGCTACGGGCGCCGCCGGTCATTCAGGGAGGGAAAACGGGCAGGGCCCTTCGAGCCTTCGGCGACCTTCGAAGGCCCCCCAGACCAAAACGCTTGGGCCCACGCTCCCACTCGCCAGCGCCCTTACCTTGGCCCTCCCCTCTGCTCGCCGCACAGCTGGCAGATCGGGCCTGCAGGCCTTCTGGGGGCTAACCCTAACCCTAGGTCGACCCCCTAGTGGCCCCTCCCAAGGGGCCTGGCGACACAACGACGGGGATTGGGGACTCCCAAGCCCCAGAGCCAGACTCACCCTGCCACAATGCTGCCACCCGGACCACTAGGAGTGCCGCCAGTCATTCAGGGCGGGAGAACGGGCAGGGCCCTCTGAGGCCGCGGCGACCTTCAAAGGCCCCCCCATCCAAAATGCTTGAGCCCACGCTCCCACTCACCAGGGCCCTCACCTGGCCTGCCCCTCCGCTCGCCGCACAGCCAGTGGATCGGGCCTGCCAGTCTCTTTTCGGCTAACCCTAACCCTAGGTCCGACCCCGAGGGACCCCTCCTAAGGGATCTGGCGCCGCCAGGCCAGGGATTGGGGATACCCAAGCCCCAGCTCCGGACTCACCCTGCGGCCCCACGTCCACCTGGGCTGCTAGGGGTGCAGCCAGTCATTACGGGCGGGAGAACGGGCAGGGCGCTCAGAGCCCCCGGCTACCTTCGAAGGCCACCCACGCCAAAACTCTTGGGCTCACTATCCTGCTCGCCAGCGCCCTCACCTCGGCCCATCCCACCGAAGTCACAGTGCTGATGGATCAGGAGTGCCAGCCTCCTGGGTGCTAACCCTAACCATAGATCGGCCACCGAGGAGCCCATCCCATGGGGCCAGGCGTCGCCACACCAGGGATTGGGGACTCCCGAGCCCCAGCGCTGGACTCACACTGCTGCCCTGCCACCACCTGGGCTGCTAGGGTCGCCGCCGTTCATTCAGGGCAGGAGAACGGGCAGGGCCTTCTGAGCCACCGGCGACCATCGAAGGCCCCCCGCGCCAATGTGCCTGGTCCCACGGCCCTGCACTCCAGCGCACTCATCTCGAACCACCCCTCCGCTCCTCGCAGAGCCAGCGGATCGGTCCTGCCAGCCTCCTGGGTGCTAACTCAAACCCTAGGTCGGACCCCAAGGGACCCATCCCAAGGGGCATGGCGCCGCAACACCAGGGATTGGAGACACGCAAGAACAAGTGCCGACTCACACTTCCACCCCGCCACCACATGGTCCGCTATGGGCGCCTCAGTACATTCACTGAGGGAGAACAGGCAGGGCCCTCCTAGCCCGTGTCGTCCTTCAAAGGCCCACCACGCCAAAACGCTTGGGCCCACACTCCCGCTCGCCTGCTCCCTCACCTCGGCCTTCCCCTCCACTCACTGCACAGCCAGTGGATCGGGCCTACCGGCCTCCTGGGGGCTAACCCTAACCCTAGGTCGGCCCACAAGGGGCCCCTCCCAAGGGACCTGGCGCCACAACGCCGGGGTTTCAGGACCCCCGAGCAACAGCCAGGACTCACCTTGTTGTCCCGCCGCCACCTGGGCCGCTAGGGGCGCCACCGGTCATTCAGTGCGGGAGAACAGGCAGGGCCCTCCTAGCCCACTGCAACATTCGAAGGCACCCCGTGCCAAAATGCTTGATCCCACGGTGCTTCTCCCTATCGCCCTCATCTCGAACCGCCCCTCCGCTCCTTGCAGAGCCGGCGGATCGGTCCTGCCGACCTCCTGGGGGCTAACTCAAACCCTAGTTCGGACTCCGAGGGACCCATCCCAAGGGGCCTATAGCCGCAACGCCTGGGATTGAGAACCCCCGAGCCCCAGCACCGGACTCACCCTGCCGCCCTGCCACCACCCGGGCCGCTAGGGGCATCGCTGGTCATTCAGGGCGGGAGAAAGGGCAGGGACCTCCGAGCCCCGAGCAACCTTCGAAGGCACACCCCATCAAAATGCTTGTGCCCACGCTCCCGCTACTCAGTGCCCTCACCTTGGCCCACCCCTCCGCTCGCTGAACAGCCGACGGATCGGGACTGCTGGCCTCCTGGGGCTAACCCTAACCCTAGGTAGGCCCCTGAGGAGCCCATCCCAAGAGGCCTGGGGCAGCAACGTGGTGATTGGGGACACCCGAGCCCCAGCGCCGAACTCACCCTGCCAGACCACCGCCACCCGGGCCTCTAGGGGTGCCGCCGGTCATTCAGGGCAGGACAACGAGTAGGGCCTTCCGAGCCCCCGACGACCTTCGAAGGCCCCCCGCACTAAAACGCTTGGGCCCACTCTCCTGCTCGCCAGCGTCCTCATCTCGGCCCACCCCTCCGCTCGTTGCAGAGTGGGCGGATCAGGACTGCCGGCCTCCTGGGGGCAAACTCTAACCCTCGGTTGGCCACCGAGGGGCCCATCCCAAGGTGTCTATCGCCGCAACACCAGGGATTGGGAACCCCCGAGCCCCAGCACCAGACTCTACCCTGCTGCCCTGCCACAACCCGGGCCGCTAGGCGCGCCGGCCGGTCATTCAGGGTGGGAGAACTGGCAGGACCTTCCGAGCCCCTGGCGACAATCGGAGGCCCCCCGAGCCAAAACACGTGGGCCCATGCTCCCGCTCGCCAGCGCCCACAACTCGGCCTGCCCCTCTGCTTGCTGCACAGCCGGCGGATTGGGCCTGCCGGCCTCCTGGGGGAAACCCTCACCTTGGGAGGCCCCCGAGGAGACACTCCCAAGGGGCCTGGCACCACAATGTGGGGATTGGGGACCCCCGAGCCCCAGCACCGGACTCACCTGCCGCCCCGGTCGGTCGCCCCTATGAGCGCGGCCGGTCATTAAGGGCGGAAGAACCTGTAGGGCCCTCCGTGCCCCCGGAGACCTTCAAAGGCCCACCGCGCCAAAACGCTTGGGCCTATGCTCCCGCTCGCCAAAGCCCTTACCTCAGCCCCCCCCTGTGCTCACGCACAGCCGTTGGATTGGGTCTTCCGGCCTCCTGGGGCTAACACTAACCCTAGGGCGGCCCCTGAGGGGACCCTCCCAAGGGGCCTGGGACTGCAACGCCGGGTTGGGGACCCCCGAGCCCCAGCACCGGACTCACCCTGCCACCCCACCGCCACCCGGGCTGCTTGGGGTGCCACCGGTCATTCAGGGCGGGAGAACTGGCAGGGCCCTCCGAGCCCCCTGCGACAATCGAAGGCCCCCCGCCCCAAAACGCTTAGGCCCATGCTCCTTCTCGCCAGCGCCCTCACCTCGGCCCGCGCCTCCCCTCGTGGCACAGCCAGCGGATCGGGCCTGCTGGCCTCCTGGGGGTTAACCCTAACCATAGGTCAGCCCACGAGGGCCCTTCCCAAGGGGCTTGGCGCCTTAACGTGTGGATTGGGGACCCCCGAGCCCCAGAGCCGGACTCAACGTGCCGCCCCGCCTCCACCCTGGCCAATAGGGGCGTCACTGGTCATTCAGGGCGGGAGAACGGGCAGGGCCCTCAGAGCACCCAGAGACCTTTGAAGGCTCCCCGCGCCAAAACGCTTGGGCCCACGCTTCCGCTCACCAGCAGCCTCAACTCGGCCCACCCCTCTGCTCACTGCACAGCTGGCTGATCGGGCCTGACGGCCTCCTGTGAGCTAACCCAAACCATACGTCGGCCCCCGAAGGGCCCCTCCCAAGGGGCCTGGCACCGCCACACCAGGGCTTGGGGACCCCCGAGCACCAGTGCAAGACTCACCCTGCCGCCTTGCCATGACCCGACCCGCTAGGAGCGCCGTCCTCATTCAGGGCGGGAGAACGGGCGGGGACCTCCGAGACACCAGCGACCTTCGAAGCCCCCCCCGTGCCAAAACGCTTGGGCCCACACTCCCGATCACCAGCGCCCTTACCTCGGCCCACCACTCCGCTCGCCGCACAGCTGGCGAATCGGGCCTGCCGGCCTCCTTTGGGCTAACCCTACCCTAGGTCGGTCCCTGAGGGACCACTCCCAAGTGCCCAGCGCCGCCACGCCAGGGATTGGGGAACTCCCCAGTGCCGGACTCACCTTACCGCCCCATCGCCAACCGGGCCACTACAGGCGCCGCCGGTCATTCAGGGTGGGAGAACGGGCAGCGCCCTCCGAGCCTCTGGCGACTACGAAGGCCACCCACGCCAAAACGCTTGGGCCGACGCTCCCGATCGCCAGTGCCCTTACCTCAGCATGCCACTTCAATCGCTGCAGAGGTGGCGGATCGGGCCTGCCACCCTCCTGGGGGTTAACCCTAACCCAAGCTGGGCCCCAGAGGGACCCCTCCCAAGGGGACTGGCGCCGCAACGCCAGGGATTGGGGAACCCAAGCCCCGACTGTGGTCTCACCCAGCCCCCGCACCACCACCCGGGCTGCTAGGGGCACCCCCAGTCATTCAGGGCAGGAGAACGGGCAGGGCCCTTCAAGCCATGGCAACATTTGAAGGCCCAGGGCGCCAAAACGCTGGGGACCACGCTCCCGCTCTGCATCACCCTCACCTCGGCCCAACCCTCTGCGTGCCGCACAGCCGCTGATCGGATCAACCGGCCTCCTAGGGGCTAACCATAACCCTAGATCGACCCCCGAGCGGCCCCTCCCAAGGGGTCTGACGCCGCAACGCTGGGGATTGGGGACCCTCGAGCCTCAGCACTGGATTCACCCTGCCACCCAGCCGCCACATGGGGGCTTGGGGTGCTGCCGTTCATTCAGGGCGGGAGAATGGGCAGGGCCCTCGAGACACGGCGACCTTCAAAGGCCCCCCGCGCCAAAACACCCGGGCCCATGATCCCGCTCACCAGTGCCCTCACCTCGGTCCGCCACTCCAGTCTCCACACAGCTGGCGAATAGGGCCTGCCGGCATCCTAGGGGCTAAACCTAACCCTAGGTCAGCCTCCAAGGGGCCCCTCCCAATGTGCCTGGCGCCGCAACACGATGGACTGGGGACCCCCGAGACCTATGCCTGGATTTACATGCCGCCCTGCCGCCACCTTGGCTGCTAGGGGCGCCGCCGGTCATTCAGGGAGGAGAATGGGCAGAGCCCCCCGAGAAACGGAGACATTCGAAGGCCCCCGGTGCCAAAGCGATTGGGCCCACGCTCTTGCTCGCCAGCGCCCTCACCTCGGCCCGCCCCTCCGCTCCACGCACAGAGGGCGGATCCCACCTGCCGGCCTCCTGGGTGCTAACCCTAACCCTACGTCGGCCACCCAGGGGCTCCTCCCAAGGGTCCTGGTGCCGCTTCGCTGGGGATCGGGAACCTCAAGCCCCAGAGCCACACTCAGCCTACCGCAATGCCGCCACCCGGGCCGCTAGGAGCACTGCCGGTGATTCAGGGCGAGAGAAGGGGCAGGGCCTTCCAAGGCCCCAGTGGCCTTCAAAGGCTCCCCGTGCCAAAACACTGGTGCCCACGCTCCCGCTCCCCAATGCCCTCACCTCGGCCTCGCCCTCTGCTCCCCGGACAGTGGGCAGATCCCACCTGCTGGCCTCCTGGGGGCTAACCCTAACCCTAGGTCGGCCACCCAGGGGCCCCTCCCAAGGGTCCTGGTGCTGCTTCGCCAGGGATCCGGGACCCCAAGCCCCAGAGCGAGACTCACCCTGCTGCAACGCCGCCACCCGGCCCGCTAGGGGCACCGCCGGTCATTCAGGGCTGGGGAATGGACATGGCCCTGGAGAAACTGGCGACATTTGAAGCCTCCCGTGCCAAAATGCAGGGGCCCACGCTCCCACTCGCCAGCGCCTTTACCTCAGCCCTCCCACCTCTCGCCGCTCAGACAGAGGATTGGGCCTGCTGGGTTCCTGGGGGCTAACCGAAACCCTAGGTCGGCCCCGTGGGGCACATCCCAAGGGGCCTGGCTCTGCAATGCTTGGAATTGATGACTCAGAGCCCCAGAGCAGGACTCACCCTGGTGCACTGTCGCCACCCGGGCCGCTAGGGGTGCTGACGTTCATTCAGGGTGGGAGAAGGGGCATGGCCCTCCGAACCCCTGCGGACATTTGAAGGCGCCCCGAACCAAAACACTTTGGCCCAGGCTCATGTTCACCAGCACCCTCACCTTGGCCAAACTCTCTGCTCGACACACAGGTGGTGTATCAGGCCTGCAGGCCTACTGGGTGCTAACTCTAACCATAGGTCGCCCCCTGAGGGGCCATCCCAAGGGGCCTGGCGTCGGAACGCTGGGGAAGGGGACCCCAAGTCCAAGTGCCGGACTCACCCTGCTGCCCTTCAGCCATCTGAGCCATTAGGGGCCCACCAGTCAATCAGGGCATGAGAAGGGGCAGAACGCTCCGAGCCACCACTGACCTTTGAAGGACCCCGTGCTAAAATGCTTCGGCTCATGCTCAGGTTTGCCAGTGCCATCACCTCGGCCCAACCCTCCACGTGCTGCACAGCCGCTGATCGGGTCCACCGGACTCCTGGGGGCCAACCGTAACCCTAGATTGACCCCGAGCGGCCTCTCCCAATGGGCCTGGCGCTGCTACGCCAGGGATTGGGGACCCCGAGCCTCAGCACTGGACTCACCCTGCTGCCCCTATGCCAATTGGGCCTTGAGTGGCGCCACCGGTCATTCAGGGCAGAGCAGGCAGGGCCCTCCGAGCCCCTGGTGACTTTCGTAGGCAACCACGCCGAAACGCTTTGGCCCACACTCCCGCTCGCAAACGCCCTTACCTTGGACCGCTGCTCTGCACACCGCACATCCAGCCGATCGGGGCTGCTGGCCTCCTGGGGTCTAACCCTAACCCTAGGTCAGTCCCCGAGGGGCACCTCCCATGGGGCCTGGCACCACAACGCTGGGGATTGGGGACCCCCGAGCACCGGAGCCAGACTCACCCTGCCGCCCCGCCACCTCCTGGGCCACTAGGGGCGCCGCCGGTCATTCAGGATGGGAGAATGGTCAGGGCCCTCCAAGCCCTGGCGACCTTCGAAGGCCCCCCGTGCCAAAACGCTTGGGCACATGCTCCCGCTCGCCAGCCCCCTCACCTCGGCCCGCTGATCAGCTCACCGCACAGCCAGCGAATAGGGCCTGCCGGCCTCCTGGGGGCTAACCCTAATCTTGGTCGGCCCCCAAGTGGACCCTCCCAAGGGGCCTAGCTCCGCAAGCCAGGTAATGTGGACCCACGAGCCGCAGTGCCAGACTCACCCTGCCGCCTTGCCACACCCAGGCCACTAAGGGCGCCGCTGGTTATTCATGGCGAAAGAAGGGGCAGGGATTTCCGAGCCCCCAGAGACATTCGAAGGCGCCCCGCGCCAAAACGCTTTGGCCTACGCTCCCGCTTGCCAGCGCCCTCACCTCGGACCGCTGCTCCGCAGACCGCATAGCCAGCCGAATAGGGCCTGCCAGCCTCCTGGGGGCTAACCCTAAGCATAGGTCTGCCCCCGAGGAGCCCATCCCGAGGGGCCTGGCGCCGCAATGCCGGGGATTGGGGATCCCCGAGCCACAGCGTGGGACTCCCCCTGTCGCCCCACCAGCAACGGAGCCGCTAGGGGTGCCGCTGGTTATTCAGGGCAGGAGAACGGGCAGGGCCCTCCTAGCCATGGCAACATTCGAAGGCCCAGGGCGCCAAAACGCTGGTGCCCACACTCCCGCTCCCCAGTGCCCTCACCTCGGCCCGCCCCTCTGCTCCCTGCACAGTGGGTGGATCGGGCCTGCCGGCCTCCTGAGGGCTAACCCTAACCCTAGGTCGGCCCCCCAGGGGTCCCTCCCAAGTGACCTGGCGCTGCAATGCTGGGGATGGGGACCCTGAGCCCAAGTGCCGGACTCACCCTGCTGCCCTTCAGCCACCCGAGCCTCAGGTGCCCCGCTGGTCATACAGAGCGGGAGAAGGGGCAAGTCCCTCCGAGCCCCCGTCGACCTTCGAAGGCCCCCTGGGCTAAAATGCTTGTGCTCATGCTCAGTCTCGCCAGCGCCCTCACTTCGGCCAAACCCTCCGCGTGCTGAAGAGCTGCTGATCAGGTCCACCGCCTCCTGGGGGCTAACCGTAACCCTAGATAGACCCCGAGCGGCCTCTCCCAAGGGGCCTGGCACCGCAACGCCAGGGGTTGGGGACCCGAGCCTCAGCACCTGACTCACCCTGCCGCCCAGCCACCACCCAGCACCTTGGGGTGCTGCCGTTCATTCAGGGTGGGAGAATGGGCAGGGCCCTCTGAGACAGGGTGACCTTCGAAGCCCCCCGGGCCAAAGCGCCCAGGCACACCCTTCCACTCACCAGCGCCCTCACCTCGGTCCACCACTCCGGTCTCCACACAGCTGGCAAATAGGGCCCGCCGGCCACCTAGGGGCTAAACGTAACCCTAGGTTGGCCCCCGAGGGGCCTCTTCCATGGGGCCTGGCGCCACAACGCCAGGGATTGGGGACCCCCCAAGCCCCAGCGCCGGATGCACCCTGCCGCCCCACCCCACACCGGCCACTAGGGGCACCGCCGTTCATTCAGGGTGGGAGAACAGGCAGGGTCCTCAGAACCCCCGATGACCTACGAAGGTGCCCCGAACCAAAACGCTTGGGCCCAGGCTCATGTTCACCAGCACCCTCACCTCGGCCCAACTCTCTGCTCGACACACAGGTGGTGTATTGGGCCTGCCGGCCTCCTGAGGGCTAACCCAAACTGTAGGTCAGCCCCCGAGAGGCCCTTCCCAAGTGCCCTGCGACGCAACGGGGGGAAGGGGACTCCGAGCCCATGTGCCGGACTCACCCTGCTGCCCTTCAGCCACCCGAGCCACTAGGGGCCCCGCCGGTCATTCAGAGCTGGAGAATGGGCAGGTCCCTCCGAGCCGCTGCTGACATTCGAAGCCCTCCCGCGCTAAAACGCTTGGGCTCATGCTCAGTCTCGCCAGCGCCCTCACCTCGGGGCAACCCTCCACCAGCTGCTGATCAGGTCCACCGGCTTCCTGGGGGCTAACCATAACCCTAGATCGACCCCCGAGGGCCACTCCCAAGGGGCCTGGCCCTGCAGCGCCGGGGATTGGGGACTCCGAGCCTCAGCACCTGACTCACCCTGCCGCCCAGCTGCCACCCGGGGTCTTGGGGTGCTGATATTATTCAGGGAGGGAGAAAGGGCAGGGCCCTCTGAGACACCGTGACCTTCAAAGGCCCCCGGCGCCAAAACGTCCGGGCCCATGCTCCTGCTCACCAGCGCCCTCACCTTGGTCTGCCAATCCGCTATCCACACAGCTGGCGAATAGGGCCTGCAGGCCTCCTGGGGGCTAAACTTAACCCTAGGTTGGCACCCGAGGGGCCGCTCCCAAGCGGCCTGGTGCCCAACACTGGGGATTGGAGATAACAGAGCCGAAGCGCCTGACTCACCCTGCTGTCCCGCTGCCACCTGGGCAGCTAGGTGCGCCGCCAGTCATTCAGGGAGGAGAATAGGTAGGGCCCGCCGAGTCCCCAAAGACATTTGAAGGCCCCCCGTGCCAAAACGCTTGGGCCCACGCTCCCGCTCCATAGAGACCTCACCTCGATCCACCACTCCTTTCGCCGCACAGCTGGCAGATTAAGCCTGCTGGCGTCCTGGGGTCTGACCCTAACCCTAGGTCAGCCCCCGAGGGGCCCCTCCCAAGGGGCCTGGCACCGCAACGTGGTGGATTGGGGACCCCCGAGCCCCAGCGTCGGACTCACCTGCCGCCCTGCCGCCACCCGGGCGGCTAGGGGAGCCACGGGTCATTCAGGTGGGAGAACTGGCAGGCCCTTCCATTTCCCCTGCGACCTTTGAAGTCCCCCTGCTCAAAAAAGTTGGCTCCCACGCTCCTGCTCGCCAGCGCCCTCAGCTCGGCCTGCCCCTCTGCTTGCTGCAGAGCCAGTGGATAGTGCCTGCCGGGCTCCTGGGGGCTAACCGAAAACCTAGGTCGGCACCGTGGGGCACATTCCAAGGGGCCTGGCTCTGCAACGCTGGGGATTGGTGACTCAGAGCCCCAGAGCCAGATTCACCCTGCTGCAATGTCGCCACCCGGGCCACTAGGGACGCTGCCGGTCATTCAGGGTGGGAGAACGGGCAGGGCACTCCGAACCAGCACCGACCTTCAAAGGCGCCGCGAACCAAAACGCTTGGGCCCCGGCTCATGTTCACCAGCACCCTCACCTCGGCCCAACTCTCCGCTCGACGCACAGGTGGTGTATCGGGTCTGCCGGCCTCCTGGGGGTTAATCTAACTATAGGTAGGCCCCCGAGGGGCCCTTCCCAAGGGGCCTGAAGCCCCAACGCTGTAGATTGGGGACCCCCGAGCCCCAGCACCGGACTCACAAACTGCCATGCCGCCACCCGGGCCGCTAGGGGCGCCGCGGGTCATTCAGGTTGGGAGAACTGGCAGGGCCCTCTAAGACATGGTGACCTTTGAAGGCCCCCCGTGCTAAAAGGCTTGGGCTCATGCCCAGTCTCGCCAGCGCCCTCACCTCGGCCGAACCCTCCTCATGCCGCACAGCCACTGATCAGGTCCACCGGTTTCCTGGGGGCTAACTGTAACCCTAGATCGACCCCCGAGGGCCCCTCCCAAGGGGCCTGGCGCCGCAAAGCCGGGGATTGGGGACTCCGAGCCTCAGCACCTGACTCACCCTGTCGCCCAGCCACCACCCGGGGGCTTGGGGTGCTGCCCTTCATTCAGGGCGGGAGAACGGGCAGGGCCCTCCGAGACACGGTGACCTTCGAAGGCCCCCCGTGCCAAAACGCCCAGGCCCACGCTCCCAATCACCTGCGCCCTCACCTCGGTCCACCACTTCACTTTCCACACAGGTTGCAAATAGGGCCTGCTGGCCTCCTGGGGGCTAAACCTAACCCAAGGTTGGCCCCCGAAGAGCCCCTCCCAAGGGGCCTGTCATCGCAACGCTGGGGATGGGGACTCCGAGCCCACGTGCCAGACTCACCCTGCTGCCATTCAGCCACCAGAGCTGCTAGGGGCCCACCGGTCAATCAGGGAAGGAGAACGGTAAGGGCCCTCCCATTCCCCGCCGACCTTCGAAGGCCCACTGCGCTAAACACTTGGGCTCATGCTCAGGCTCGCCAGTGCCCTCACCTTGACCCAACCCTTCGCGTGTTGCACAGCCACTGATCGGGTCCACCGGCCTTCTGGGGGTAACCGTAACCCTAGATTGACCCCCAAGGGGCCCCTCCCAAGGGGCCTGGCACCACAACGCCGGGGACTGGGGACCCCAACCTCAGCACTGGCCTCACCCTGCCGCCCAGCTGCTACCCGGGTCTTGGGGTCCTGCCCTTCATTCAGGGCGGGAGAACGGACAGGGCCCTCCGAGACACAGCGACCTTCAAAGGACCCCTGCGCCAAAACACCCGGGCCCACGCTCCCGCTCACCAGTGCCCTCAACTCGGTCCGCCACTCTGCTATCCACACAGCTGGCGAATAGGGTCTGCTGGCCTCCTAGGGGCTACCCTAACCCTAGGTTGGCCCCCGAAGGGCCCCTCCCAAGGGGCCTGGCGCCTGAATGCGGGGGATTGGGGATACCCGAGATGCATTGCCTGACTCACCCTGCCGACCCACTGCCACTTGGGCTGCTAGGGGTGCCGTCAGTCATTCAGGGAGGAGAATGGGCACGGCCCGCCGAGACCCGGAGACATTCGAAGGACCCCGGCGCCAAAACGCTTGGGCCCACGCTCCCCTCCACAGAGACCTCACCTCGACCCACCCCTCCTTTCGCTGCACAGCTGGCGGATTGAGCCTGCTGGCGTCCCGGGGGCTAAACCTAACCCTAGGTCATCCCCCAAGGGGCCCCTCCCAAGCGGCCTGGTGCCCCAACGCGGTGGATTGGGGACCCCCGAGCCACAGCGCCGGACTCACCTGCCGCCCCGCCACCACCCAGGCCACTAGGGTCCCCGCGGGTCATTCAGACTGGGAGAATTGGCAGGGCCCTCCGTTTCCCCTGCGAAATTCGAAGCCCCCTGCACAAAAAAGTTGGCTCCCATGCTCCTGCTCGCCAGCGCCCTCAGCTCGGCCCGCCCCTCCTCTTGCTGCAGAGCCAGTGGATAGTTCCTGCCAGGCTCCTGGGGGCTAACCAAAACCCTAGGTCGACACCGTGGGGCACATCCCAAGGGGCCTGGCTATGCAATGCTTGGGATTGGTGACTCAGAGCCCCAGAGCTGGATTCACCTCGCCACACTGTCGCCACCTAGGCCTCTAGGGGCGCTGCCGGTCATTCAGGGTGGTAGAACAGTCAGGGCCCTGGAGAAACCAGCGACATTTGAAGGCTCCCGCGCCAAAATGCAGGGGCGCACGCTTCTGCTTGCCAGGGCCTTTACCTCGGCATGCCCACCTCTCGCCGCCCAGCCAGAGGATTGGGCCTGCTGGCCTCCTGGGGGCTAACTCTAACCCTAGGTCGGCCCAGGAGGAGCCCCTTCCAAGGGGCCTGGCGCCGCAACGCTGGGGATTGGGGATCCCCGAGTTGCAGTGCGGGACTCACCCTGCCGCCCCACCACCAAAGGATCCGCTAGGGGTGCCGCTGTTTATTCAGGGCATGAGAATGGGCAGGGCGCTATGAGCCATGGCAACATTCGAAGGCCCAAGGCGCCAAAACGCTGTGGCCCACGCTCCCACTTGCCATCACCCTCAACTCGGCCCGCAACTCCTCTCCTCACACAGCCAGCAGATTGGGCCTGTCGGCCTCCTGGGCACTAACCCTAACCCTAGGATGGCCCCTGAGGGTCCCTTCCTAACGGGCCTGGCGCCGCAACACCGGGGATTGGGGACCCCCAAGCCTCAGCGCCGGATGCACCCTGCCACCCCGCCCCACACAGGCCGCTAGGGGCGCCGATGTTCCTTCAGGGTTGGAGAACGGGCAGGGCCCTGCAATCCCCCAGCGACCTTCCAAGGCCCCCCGCGCCAAAATTATTGGGCCCACACTCCAGCTCTCTGGCGCCCTCACCTCGGCCTGGCCCTCCGCTACTGCACAACTGGCGGATCATGCCTGCCGGACTCCTCGGTGCTAACACGAACCCTAGGACGGTCCCAGAGGGGCCCCTCCCAAGGGGCCTTGCGCTGCAATGCATGGCATGGCGGACCCCCAAACCGCACTGCCAGACTCACACTGCCACCCCAACACCACCCGGGCCGCTAGGGGTGCCGCCGGTCGTTCAGGGCGAGAGAACGGGCAGGGCCCTCCGAGCCTCTAGTGATGTTCAAAGGCCCCGTGCACCAAAACGCTGGATACCATACTCCTGCTCGCCAGTGCCCTCACCTCGGCCCACTTCTCCGCTCGTCGCACAGCCGGCGTATCCGTCCTTCTGGCCTACTGGGGTTTAACCCTAACCCTAAACCCTAAGCACTAAACGTAAACCCTAAACCTTAACCCCTAATCCTAATCCTAACCCCTAACCCTTATCCTAACCCTAACTCTACCCTAACCCTCACCCTAAACCCTAATCCTTAAACCCTAACATTAACACTAAACCCTAAACCCTAATCCCAAATCCTAATCCCGAAACCCTAAACACTAAACCCTAACCTTAACCACTAACCCCAAACCCCAAACCCTAACCCTAAACCCTAACCCTACCCTGACCCCTACCATACCTTTAACCCTACCCCTAACCCTACCACATCAGCTAACCCTATCCCTAACCTGTAACCTAACCCTAAACCTAACCTTAAACCGTACTCTAACCCTAACTCTAACCCGTACCCTAACCCTATCCCTAACCTGTACCCTAACCCTAAGTGTAACTCTAATACGTACTCTAAATCGTACCCTAACCCAGAACCTAACCCTAACGCTAAACTGTACCCTAACCCGTAACTTAAACCGTACCCTAAACCTAACCGTTACCCTAACAAGTACCCTAACCCATATCCTAACCTTAACCCTAAACCATAAACACTGACCCTAACCCATACCCTAACTTGTACCATAACCCGTACCCTAACCCTATCCGTACGCTAACCCTAACCAGTACCCTAACGGCAACCCTAAACCCTAAACCGTAACCCGTACCCTAACCGTAAACAGTACCCTTACCTTAACCTTAACCCATACCCTAAACTGTACCCTAACCCATACCCTAACCCGTATCCTATCCCTAACCCGGACCCTAACCCATACCCTACCCATACCTAACCCTAACGTGTACCCTAACCCATACCCTAACCCATACCTTAACCCTAAACTGTACCCAATCCCTATCCCTAACCCATTCCCTAACCAGTACCCTAACCCTAACCCTAAACCATAACCTAACCTGTACCATATACCTAAACTGTACCCTAACCCTAACCCGTACCCTAACCCTAACCCGTACCCTAAACCGTACCCAAATCCATACGCCAACACTAACCCTAAACCGTACCCTAACCCGTACCCTAAACCGTACCCTAGTGCATACCCTAACCCGTACCCTAAACCTAACCTGTACCCTAAAACTAACCCATACTCTAACCCTAACCCTAACCCTAAACCCAAACCCTAAACCCTAACCCGTACCCTAAACCCTAATCTCTACCCTAACCCATAACCTCTAACCTGTAACCCCTAAACCCAACCCTAACCCATATCCTCTCCTTCCCCTAACCCTAACCCCTACCCTCACCCATAACCTAACTGTAACCCATACCCTAACCTTAACCCATACCCTAATCCATACCCTGACCCTGGGGATTGAGTACACCTGAGCCCCACCACAGGACTCAGCCTGCCACCCCTCAGGAAACCATGCCCCTTGGGGCGCTGCAGAGCATCCCATGCAGGAGAACTGGTAGGGCCCCCTGCGCCCCCAGTGATCCTCAGCGGCCCCATACACCCCAACCCTGAGGCCCACGCTCATCCCGCCCCACGCCTTCCCTTCAGCTTGCCACCGAGCTCGTCGCAGAGCCAACAGATCAGGCCTGCCGGGTTCCTGGGGCCTAGACCTGACCCTAGGTCGGCTGGGTAGGGCCCCTCCCTTGGGGCCCGGTGCCGAAGCCCCAGGGACTGGGGACACCTGAGCCCCACTGCAGGACAAAGACTGCCAGCCCGCAGGAAAAGATGCCCCTTGGGAGGCTGTAGAGCATTCAGGGCGGGAGAACCAGGAGAACCCCCAGAGCCCCTGGCAAACTTCAGCGATCCCTAAACCCAACCTTGAAGCCCATGCGCACCCAAACCTGCACCCTCACCTCAGCCCGCAGCGGAGCTCGCCACATAGTGGGCAGATCTGGCCTGCGGAGTTCCTGGGCCACAACCCTAACCCTAGTTCATCTGTGGAGGGGCCCCTCCCCAGGAGCCTGGAGCCGCAGCCACGGGGATTCGGGACACCTGAGCCCCACAGCAGGACTCAGTCTGCCACCCCGAAGGAAACCGTGTGCCTTGGGAGGCCATAGAGCATTCAGGGCAGGAGAACGAGGAGGGCCCTCCTGAGCCACCAGCGAACTTCGACGGCCTCCCGCACCCCAACCCTGAGGCCCACGCTCACCCTCACCACACCCTCACCTCAGCCCGTGTAGCTAGCCATACAGCCAGCAGATCGGGCCTGCGGGGCTCCTGGTGCCTAACCCAGGCCCAAGTCGGCCGTGGGTGGGGGGGCCTCCCCAGGAGCCTTACACTGCAGCCCCGGAGAATTGGGATACCTGTGCCCCACCGCAGGACTCAGCTTGCCACCCGACAGGAAACCATGCCCCTTGGGGCTCTATGGAGCCTACAGGGAACGAGAACTTGGGGAGGCCCCCGGAACCCGTCCCCATCCTTTGGAAGCCCTCCGTGCCCCAACCTTGAGGCCCATGCTCACCCTCCCCCATGGCCTCCTCTCAGCCCTCCACAGAGCTCGCCGCACAGCCTGCTGATTGTCCCTGCCGGGCTCCTGGACCCTAACCCTTACCCTTGGTTGGCCACAGAGGGGCCCCTCCCCAGGGTCCTGGCACTGCACTCCGGGGGATTGGGGACACCCAAGCCACACCGTAGGCCTCAGCCTTCAGCCCACAGTAAACTGTACCATTTTGGGGAACAACACAGCATTCAGGGCAAGAGAATTGGGGCACCCCTGAGAGCCCCTTCTGGTGAACCCCAACCTTTCTGGGCCTTCTGGATGAAACCCCAAGGCTCACACTCACCCGCCCTTGTTCCCTCATCTCAGTCAGACTGGGAGTTCTCTGAGCACTGGGCAGTTCGGACCTGCTGTCTCTTGAGGCCTAACATAACCCTGGGTCTTCTGGTGAGGGTCCCTCCCCGTTTGCCTGCCTCCAAGGCAGCAGCCATTGGGCTCACCTCTGCACGACTAGAGGACTCAGCCTGCCCCACAGCAGGAAACTGTCCATTTGGGGCTGCAGCAAGGATTCATAGGAAAATCGGAGGGCCCCCCTCAGCCCATCCCAAGCAACCCCAACTTTCAGAGATCTCCCCGGATCCAATTAGTAGCTTCACACTGACCTTTAAACTTGCTCTCCACAGAGATCTTTTGAAATTCTCCACACTTCCAACTGATGGCATCATCCAGCTTCAGTGCCTTACCCAGCTTTAGGTCTTGAGATGGATTAAAATGGGAAGTCATTTCACTGATGACGATGTACTGGTGACCAAAAGATACATGCATAAATGCTTCATATCACTTGGCTTCAGGGAAATGCAAATCTAAACCCCTATAGATGCCATAGCACACGAGGCCGAATATCTAAAAATAAGAAGACATGAAACTACACATGTAGGAGAGGATGTGGAGAAACGGGAAACCTCTTACACCCCTGTACGAATGCAGTCTGCTACAGCCACTCTTGAAAATGGTACGGAGTTTCCTCAAGAAGTTATAAATATAGCTACCCTATGTCCCAGCAATTGCACTACTGGGTATTTACCCCAAAGAGACAGAGGTAGTGAAGACGGGACACATGCACCCCAGTGTTCATAGCAGCAATATCCATAATAGACAAACTGTGGAAGGAGTGCAGATGACCATGGATAGATGAATGGATAAAGAAGATGTAGATCATATATATATAATGGAATATTACTCAGCCATCAGAAAGGATGAATACTTACCATCACACCGACCTGCGTGGAGCTAGAGGGTATTATGCTGAGTGGAATAAGTCAATGAAAGAAAGACAATGATCATATGCTTTCACTCCTATGTGGACTATCAGAAACAAAGAAGAAGACCATAGGGGAAGGAAGGGAAAATAGAATGGGAAGTCACCAGAGAGGGAGAAAACCCATGATGGACTCTTAACTATCGCAAGAAACTGATGATTGTTGGAGGAGAAATTTGGGGGGGTAACTGGATGAGTAGCATTAAGGAGGTCACACGATGCAATGAGCACTGGGTGTTACACACGACTAAGAATTTATTGAAGACTACATCTGAAACTAATGATGTACTGTAAGTTGGCTAATTGAATTTAAATTAAAGAACAAAAGACCTCGAATAAACAATCCTAAACATTTGTATGGAACCACTAAAGATTCCGAACAGCCAGTGCAATGTGGAAAAGAAAAACAAAGCTGGAGGACTCACAATTTCAGATTTCAGGTTATACTACAAAGCTGCAGTCATCCTAACAAGTGAGTACGGCACAAAAATAGACACAAGGCCAAAGGAACAGGATAGAAGTTCAGACAGAAACCCACAATTATGTGGTCCATGAATCTTTCACAAAGCAAGCAACGATATCAAAAGGGAAACGGACAGTCTCTACAACAAATGGTGTTGGGAAAACTAGACAGCTACGCACAAAAGAATGAAATTAGACTGCTTTCTTACACAATACAGACAAACACAAAACAGTTTCAAGACCTCAATATGAGACCTGAATCCATATAAATCCTACAGGAGGGAAGACAGTAACTTCTTGACATGGACCATAACAACGTTTTTCTAGACTATGTCCTGAGGCAAAGGAAATGAAAGCAAAAATAAACTATTGGGAATACAGCAAAATAAAAATTTTCCACATGTCAGAAGAACAATGAAAACATAAAAATAATAAGACAACCTACTCAAAGGGAGAATATATTTGCAAAGATCATATGCAATAAATGGATAGTGTCCAAAACATATACAACTGATACTACTCGACCCCCAAAAAACAAATAATCCAGTTACAAAATAGGCACAAGACATGGACAGACATTGTTCCAAAGAAGAAATACAAATGGCCAACAGTCCCGTGAAAAGATGTTCACCATCACCCATCATCAGGAAAATATAAATCCAAAGGACAATGAGATAATACCTCAAACCTGTCAGAATGGCTAACATCAAAAGCACAACAAAGAGCAGGTATTGGGAGGATGTGGATAAAGGGGAATCCTCGCGAACTGTGGGTGGGAATGCAAACTGTGGTGGCCGCCGTGGAAAACAGTATGAAGGTTCCTCAAAATATTAAATATAGAACTACCCTAGGATCCAACAATCACACTACTCGTATTTACCCAAAGAATAGGAAAACAGTAACGTAAAAGGATACGTGCATCCCTATGTTTCTTGCACCATTATTTACAATATCACAATATGGAAGCAACCCAAGTGTCTGTAGAAAAATTGACAAATGAGATGATAGATGTGTGTATTCACACACACACACACACACACACACACACACACACACACACAATGGAGTATTATCCGGCTTGAAAAAGAATGAAACCTTGCCATTTGCAGCCACATGGATGGAGCTAGAGAGTATTATCCTAACTGAAATCAGTCAGTCAGAGAAAGACAAATCCCATACGATGTCACTCTAATGGGGAATTTAAGAAACAAACAAAAATAAATAACTAAAAGAGAAAAAGGAGACACACCAAAATACAATCTCTTAACAGAAGAGAACAAAGGGATGGTTACCAGAGAGGAGGTGGATAGAGGGATGAGTGAAATAGATGAAGGTGATTAAGAGGACACTTTCCTTGATGACCACTGAGTAATATATAGAATTACTGAATCACTCTATTGTACACCTGAAACGAATGTAACACTATATGTTAGCTCTAATGGAATTAAAATAAATTAAAAAAAAAGATTTTTCTTTCAGGAACCTCTTTGAAAAAGCTTTTCCTGTGCAATGTGCATAAGCCCTACTTGGGAGGATTCACTCTACAATAATTATTCACTCCATGCCTGAAATTCAGATTTCACTGAGTTCTTACTGTGGATCCCAGCCCACGGGAGCCATGGTCCTTTTCTGTCCAGGCTCAGCACCTATGCATTCAAGATTGGAAGTAGAGACACATGTCACCTTACAGTCCAGAAAGCTATTATTGTTTCTGTTTCAGTGTGAGAGAGTCACAGACTTTGGGACAGGTTTCAGAGCAGGTTTATTATGGATCCTGGATCTCTACTTCAATGTTCATTACCTGGATCCATTTGGCTAATAGGTTCGCTGTGGATGGACTTGCTTCCAAGCACATACATGGAAGATGCAACGGTGGTGGGCTTGGTGCGGGACAGGAGGAAGACCAAAAACAGACAAGGGTTCGACCCCTCCCCTGATCCAGGAACTGCTACGGGAGAGGGTATGGGTGGGAGAATCCATGCGGAACTCCAAGGTCACCAGCTGAACACAGGAGGCACAGGTCAAGGGATCTGGAGATGCAGGGGTTGAAGGCTGCTCTGAGATACCTCTGGGAGGAAGGGAGGGAAAGAATGAGAGAGAGACACTGCCTGCCCCTGGCCCATGCCAGCTGCCAACCGCTCCGACACACATCAATCTATGAGCTGACACAGCCTGGGCTCAGGATGGGCTGGCTCAGGTCCCTCAAACCTCAGTGGGACAGCTGGCCCCAGGGCTTAGAGACATGCTGAGGGAGATGAGAGGGAAAGCTGCCCCACCCAGATCATCCCCTCCTTGAGCAGACAGCCCTTCAGAACTGCTAAAAAAAAAACCCCACTAACGGGGTTGAAAGACATGCCATGGATGAACTACGGCATAGAGATATGTAAAATAACATTCATTTTTAAGTTCAGAGCTGTCATCTCAGGAGGTGGGGAGAGCTTCCCTGAAGAAGACTGAAGGGAGGGCAGGCCATGCTGAAAAGGGAGACATGGCTCTCCTGATTGGGGACCTGCAGCCCCCTTCCAGGGCAGGGCATCATCCTCGCATCACACGAGATCCATGGAAGTGTTCCATTAGGGCCAGATGTCTGTCTTGAGAAGGCTACTCTGGCATCGGACTGCACAGGGCACCAGGGACGAGGGCCAGATGGAGGACTGACAATACCCCGGAGGCCATGGGGCAAGAGCAGAGGCACATGACCTTGAAGATGATGATGAAAAGCAGGAGGTGGCAGCATGAAGCCAGCCCGAAAGTACCATGGCAGCAGTACCCACAGCTACACTGACTGTGTGCCTTCTGTGCCAGGTGTGGCTGACTTCAGTGGGCTCCAGACTAGTCCTGACCACAAGTCTAGGAAGTGTGCACCACCCCCGGCCTCCTCTCCCCTTGCAGCTGCTAGGAATCATGGTCACAGAACCTGGTCAGGGAGTGTGCACCACCCCCGGCCTCCTCTCCCCTTGCAGCTGCTAGGAATCACGGTAACAGACCCTGGTCAGGAAAATAAGATAATGGATTCCTGTCTCATATCAAAATCAAAAGAACTCTTCAACTTTGGACACAACATCTTCTTGCAAGCCAGGTCTCTAAAGGCAAAGGAAATAAAAGCAAAAATGAACTATTGGCACATCATAAGGATAAAAAGCTTCCGCTTGGCAAAGCAAACGATCAACAAAACAAAAAGGCAACCTATGGAATCGAAGAAGATATCTGCAAATGATATTACAGATAAAGGGCTGGTATCCAAGATCTATAAAGAACTCCTCAAACTCGACACCTAAAAAATGGGCAGAAGACACAAAGAGATACTTCTCCAGAGAAGACATACAAATGGCCAACAGACACATGAAAAAATGCGCCACATCACTTGCCATCAGGCAAATACAAATCAAAATGACAATGAGATGCCACCTTACACCAGTTAGAATGGTTAAAATTAACAAGGCAGGGGGCACCTGGGTGGCACAGTGGTTAAGCACCTGCCTTCGGCTCAGGGCGTGATCCTGGCATTATGGGATTGAGCCCCACATCAGGCTCCTCCGCTATGAGCCTGCTTCCTCCTCTCCCACTCCCAATGCTTGTGTTCCCTCTCTCGCTGGCTGTCTCTATCTCTGTGGAATAAATACATAAAATCTTGAAAAAAATTATCAAGACAGGAAATAAAAAAACGTCAGAGAGGATGTGGAGAAAGGGGAGCCCTCTTACACTACTCGTGAGAATTCAAGCTGGTACAGCCACTTTTGAAAACAATATGGAGGTTCCTCAAGACATTAAACACAGAGCTATCCTACGACCCACCAATTGCACTACTGGGTATTTACCCCATAGACACAGAGTAATGAAAAGAAGGCACACCTATATTCCAATGTTCATAGCAGCAATGTCCATAATAGCCAAACTGTGGAAGGAGCCAAGATGTCTTTCAGCAGATGAATGGACAAAGAAGATGTGGTTCATCTATACAATGGAATATTACTCAGTCATCAGAAAGGATGAATACCCCCATTTGCACCAACGTGGATGGACCAGGAGGGGATTATGCTAAGTGAAATTAAGTCAAGCAGAGAAAGACAATTATCATATGGTTTCACTCCTATGTGGAATGGAAGGAAAGGCATGGAGGACATTAGAAGAAGGAAGGGAAAAGTGAAGGGAGGAATGAGAGGGGGATGAACCATGAGAGACTACTGAGACTGGGAAACAAACTGAAGGTTGCAGAAAGGTAGGGGAAGGGGAATGGGTTATCCTGGTGATGGGTATTAAGGAGGGCACGTGTTGGGGCGCCTGGGTGGCACAGCGGTTAAGCGTCTGCCTTCGGCTCAGGGCGTGATCCCGGCGTTATGGGATCGAGCCCCACAACAGGCTCCTCCGCTGTGAGCCTGCTTCTTCCTCTCCCACTCCCCTGCTTGTGTTCCCTCACTCGCTGGCTGTCTCTATCTCTGTCGAATGAATAAGTAAATTCTTTAAAAAAAAAAAGGAGGGCACGTGTCATAATGAGCACTACGTGTTATATGCAAACATTGAATCATGGAACACTACATCAAAAACAAATGAAGTACTGTAGGGTGAATAACAATTTTTAAAAAAGAGAAAGATATGAAATCCATACAGGAAAACTCACTATTTTCAAAGGACATGAAATCCCGAAAGATTCCAAAAAAAAAAAAAAATACTGTTAGAATAAACAAATTCAAGAAAGCTGCAGTATATAAAGTCAATATAAAGACCTGTTGTCTTTATTTTTTTTCACATTTTATTTATTTATTTGACAGGAAGAGAAAAAGCACGAGCAGGGGATTGTCATAAAGAGGGAAAAGCAGACCCTCGCTAAGCAGGGAGCCCAACACAGGGCTCGATCCCAGAACTCTGGGATCATGACCTCAGCTGAAGTTAGACGCTTCACTTATGAAGCCACCCAGATGACCCAACTTCTTGCATTTCTGTATACTGATGACCCACTTTCGCACAGAGAAATTAAAAAAGTAACGCCATTTACAATTGCATTAAAAAAATCTAGAAATGAAAGTAACCAAAATGATAAAGACATAGTACACTCAACACATGGCAGAAAATAAATGACAAATATGTGTGTCAAGGGGGGAAGAATGTATGGGTCAAAGATTTGGAAGGCAACACAAACAAATGGATGCATACGCCATGCTCCTTAACTGGAAGAGTTAATTATGTGAACATGTCCATCGTACCCAAAGCAATCGACAGATGTGATGAAATCCCAATCTGAATTCCAGTGGCATTATTCGAACAAATAGAAAACAGTCCTCCAACTTGTATGGAATCACAAAAGACCCCAAATACCCAAAGCAACCTGGAGAAAGAAAGGTGCAGTCAACACACGCCTGGATTTCAAGCTAGATTACAAAGCTGTTGTCATCAAAACAGGATGGTAATGGCATAAACACAGACACCAGGTCAGTGGAACAGAACAGAACGCTCAGAAACTTACCCACATGGAGATGATCCTAACTTAAGACACAGCAGCAGAAGATATGCCATGAGGGAAGGACTGTCTCTTCAGTGAGGGGTAACAGGCAAACTGGACACTAAATGCAGAAGAATATAACTGGGCCACTTTCTTACACCACACACAAAATTTTTAATGGATGAATGATTTGACCATAAGACCTGAATCCATAAACCTCCAAGAAGACACAGGTACTAAGTCTCTCGACATTGTTTTTGGCAAAGAGTCCTCAGATCGGACACCAAATTCAAAGGCAACAAAAGCAAAAATAAACAAGTGGAACAACATCAAACTGAAATCTTCCACACGGCAAAAGAAACCATCAAAAACTTAAAAGGCCACTGACCCAATAAGAAAAAATATCTGTGAATCATATGTGTGAGAAGAGGCTAATATCCAAAATACACAAAACACTCATACAAATAAAAACAAAAAATATATATATATAAAAAATGGGGGGAATATGTGAATAGACACTTTCGAAAGATGGCACACAGGTGTAAACAGACAGAAGAAGTTGTTCGACATCACTAATCATCATCAGGGAAAGATCAGTCAAACCCACAATCGGCTATCCTCTCACAACTGTTGGAACAGCAATTGTCCCAGAGACAGACACCAGGTGGGGTCAAGGTTGTGCAGACAAGGAGACACTGTGCACTGTTGGTGGGAATGGAAATTGGTGCAGCCACTGTGACAAACGTAATGGAGGTTCCTGAAAAAATAAATACAACTACCCCATGACCCAGTAATGGCTCTACTGAGTATTGATTTGGAGAACACAAAAATACTGCCTCAAAAAGACAGATGCACACCCACGTTCACTGCAGCATTATTCTCAAGAACCAGACATGGAAACATAGATCTTGGGGGCCTTATGCCAAGTAACTCAGACACAGTAAGACCAATACCAGATGCTCTCATGTACATTCCAAGTGGAATAAACAAATACTGAACGCATAGATACCGAGAGCAGATTGGTAGGAGCCAGATTCGGGGGTGGGGTGTTAGAAACAGGTGAAGGTGGTCAAAGTCTCAAAGTTTGAGTGAGAAAATCCGACAGTCATGAAATGTTCTGTCCAGCATGGAGACTAAAACTAACCCCGCAGCATGGGGTATAGGTTTCCCTGCTCTTTGAAAGTACAGGGCTTCTGAGAAACCTTGCACAGCAGAAATGGTGTCAAGAAGGAATGGCCATTAATTTACACAGAACAATTAGACAGTGTGCTCAGACTCCAAAATTCCTTCTCTTTGGCTTTTCTTAGGCCTCATGACACAAGTTTCTAATGGAGGCCCAGCATAAATGAAGATAAAGCACAGCAGAGGCTCACAGACACCATTCAAAGTGCTGGTGGCTGGATGCGGAGAGCAGTTCCCAGCGGAAGGAGCTGTTTGGGGTGCATGCCGCCTCTGTTGTGCTTCTCCCCAAAACAGATGCTGAACGCGATTCTCACTGTTCACCTTTTTTCATAAGAGGGAAATCCTCTTCAGGTCTCTTCCTCTTACTGAAGCTGGGTAATAACGTAGTTCTTTCAAGAAAGCCCAGTGTCTTACTGTGAACGTTTACAAAGTGGGGGTACTTGTACTTGATCATTGCTGAGGGAGGAGATGTGAAAGGTTCTCCCAGACACAAACCTCAGCAGATCCACCGGGAAAGGAACCTTCCTCAGCATGCAGAACACGGACTACCTCCTACCCCCCGAGAAACCCTCTCCTTCCCCTTGATCAGGACGACGCACAACAGCTGGGAGTTACCCCAATTCCTCCATTCTCCTGCTCCTAATAGCTAACCCATCAGCAAACCCTGTGAGCTCCATCTTCAAAATGGACCCAGAATAGGTCTAACCACTCCATCCAAGGCCACTTGTCTGGTCCACAGTGCCTGAGTTCCTGGAAAAGCTTTGTCATTGACCTGCCTTGCCATCTTCAACCCTCTGTCATCTCTTCTCAACACTGTAGCCAGGATGGCCCAGTGAAACAGGGTCTCATGGGGTTATAGCCCTGGAATGGATTTCTGTCACCCTCTGTCACCTCTCTGAGCTCATGTCCTAAGCTGTCTCCTGTGGCCACAGGGCCTTCTCGCTGCTCCTGGACATACCTGGAATTCTCCTGCCCCAGAGCCTTTGCACATGCTTTCCCTTCTGTTCAGAATGCTCTTGATGTTTTCTCACTCACCTTCTGAGAAGTCTGAATTGGAGTGACAGGGACAGAAGATGAGACTGTGTGTGTTGGGTGAGGCTAGTGGCCCAGAAGAAGGTTCTCTGCCAGCTCTCAGCCTGTGCCTCACTTGTCCTCAGCCAGGAACTTGCACACAGCCCTCACCTGTCACAACTCTCACCCAGGAGACCCACAGCCACTCCTGGAGCCCACCCTGCCCACACCCTGCTGCAGAATGCATTCACCTCTCTTCTGGGACCCCTGTCAGCTTTACCCAGACCTGGAACTCCCCCGTCTCCTGAAAAGCTCCCGGATTCCTCCTCTTCTTCCAAAATCACACTGGCGCAAGGCTTTCATGAGAAAGCTATAACACTAACTAATGAAAGGTTCACACCTACTTTCCCCTTCTGTTGCCTTTCTCTCCACCTTCTTTCCTACCTGTGCAAACTGTAAAATATCAGTGGAACATGAAAATGCTCTGAGATCTGAATCTTTCATTGCAGCTTTCTGAGGACTCCTTATGTGAAAAGAAACTAGTGTATCCTACAACAGGGTGTTTTACAACTCTCATCTATAGAATAGTACAGCCCAATTCACTACAATTTTACCTCACTCTTCATGAAGCAGAACACTTTTTCCTTTCTTCTCTTACTTAAAATCCAGTGAGTTCACATGCCATGGAATATTTGCTTCAGGGGTAGGATTTAGTGATTCCTCACCTGCATACAGAACTCAGTGCTCATCACAAGTGCCCTCCTTAATACCTCTCGCCCATTTAACTCTTCCCCCCACACCCTTGTCCTGCAGCAACACTCAGTTTGTTCTCAAGGTTGAGTCTATTTCCTTGTTTGCCTCTCTCATCACCCCTCAACTCTGTTCATCTGTTTTCTTTCTGAAATTCCAAAAGCGTGAGAGCATAGGATATGTGTCTTTCCTCACTGATTTTGCTTAGCTTAATACACTCTAGATCCATCCACATCCTTGCAAATGGTAAGATTTCATTCTTTTTGAAGCTGGGTCATATTCCATTATATATATACGTATCCCACATCTGCTTTATCCATTCATCAGTGCATGGACTTTGGGATTCTCTCCATAGTTTGGCTACTGTGGACATTACTGCCATAAACATCATGGTGCATGGACCCCTTCAAATCTGCATTTCTGTATCCTTTGGGTAAACACCTAGGAAAGCAATTGCTGGATCATGTGGTTGTTCAATGTTTAACTTTTTGAGGAAACCTCACACTGTTTCCCAGACTGGCTGCACCACTTTGCATTCCCACCAACAGGATGGGAGGGTTCCCCTTTAAGCAGAACATTATCTGCTGGCAATTCCATAAGAGGAAACAAAACCTCTGGGAGATGCACCCAGGGTCAGGCAAGCAGTGGCAGACTTCACCCCAAGGTTCCTGACGCCAAGCCCCTTGAAGCCACCAGCATGCCACTATCCGAAAGAGTTCCCAGACTCTCCTTCTGACTCCACCACCAAAGAAACTAGAGAGAGAATATAGCACCTCAAAATATCGAGATAATACATTTAGTAAAACTAGAAATCAAGCTGAACTTTTAAACAGGAATAGGCTGCTTTGGAGAATTTTGAATTTTCCCTCCACCCTAGTTTTAACTCTTCTGATGAATAAACTAATCAATGATGAAACATCACCTTTGTCAAATGACATCATCCAAGTCAGTATCAGATGAAAATAAGCCACCTGAGTATAGATGCTGGCCACTCAACCATACCTTAGGCCCAATTGAATAAACACTGTTAGATGAAGGAAAAAATTAGATGTTACAAACAGGCAAAGAGTGAATCTCACCTTCCCTTTCTAATAAAAGAGGGTTCCTAGGAAACAGATGGTCAAAATACATTTGTAAGCAATAAATGGACAGAGAATTTGTGATCCCCTGCAAAGTTCTACCTGCAGGGAAACGAAGTAATTCTTGCACCAAACCCAGAATGCTGACAGCTACTTCAATTTTCCTTTGTGGCTCAACTAGAGAAAAGAGAAAAGCCCAGGAGGTTTTGGGATAATGAGAGGTTTTACCTCCAGGCCTGACATAGATAGGACATTTTGCCATACATACCTGTGCTTTCTCTGAACACTGGCGTCCTGTGACAAGCTGCCTCGCTGACTCCGATGCTGACGTTCAAAACCTCGCGTGTCATGGAGCCAGAGCAGAGAAGTGCCATCAGCTGGGGAGAAGAAGGCACCTCTGACTTAAAGCCTGCACACCTGCTTCGGTTTCTGGGCGAAGGGGCAACACATACTTGTTGTTTAGCAGTAATTATCTTCATTCTCAATAGACCAATGACCTCGCCTTTTCTGGAAAGCAGACTTACTCTTCTGAAGAAACCCTCAAATCGTCTATTCCCAATGCAACTAGAGTGGAACATTTATTTCTCACTTAAATAGAAAACACTGTTATTGTCGACATTGCATGAATGAAATTCTAAAAAAAATATTTTAGAGAGAAAGGAAGAGACCTTTATTCAAACCCAAGTCAGGACAGCTGCCTGGGAGACACAATCTTCACCAAGAAGGGAGTGCCCCAGGGAAGGAATATTTGGGGCAGGGTTATACATTTTTTTCTGTTTTGTTTTACATACAGAGTTACACACCACAATGAGGATCTTCTTAGATTCCAGAAAGTGACAGACTCTTTCTTATGTTTTCAGTATGTACATGTCCGTATGACTTTAATCTTATGGGAGCCAAAGAGGTTCTTTATTTTTTCTTATCTTTATGTTGGCATTTTTGGTTATTGTTTTCTTCTCGAAGCAGATGTACAACATGTGCTTGGTGCAGAAACAGGGCCCATGCTTTGAGGTTTGGCCCAGTCATTTTGAGCTGGGTAATTGTTAAAGGATAGCTTCCCTGGGAGCTCAGGATCAGGGCCCACAGATGATATACAATAAAAATTCCTTTTATCGTTATAATTACTCCTAAATAGAGGAATTTGAGACAAAAGCACCTTTCACAAGAGTACTAAGAAATCAAAATGATGCCCACAGAATCCTGAGTGCTCCATGGTCAGCACAGGTAACAGAAGTGTTCACAGTCTCTGGACTCCTGCCCTTCTCCTGCCCAAATCTCTTAAGCACACAGACCACTTAAAATCAAAATTGTAGAACTGCTAGACACCTTAGAGATGTCTGGCACCATTCCCTTGGACTGCAGAATAAAACACAGTAGCTCGTTGTCACAAACTAATTTCAACATGAAGTGTTCTTTCTCTGCAAATGTTGACTAATGCAAGTTACAGTCATACCATATAAACACTAGGATGGCTGGGAACTCATCGTAGGTAAGGCAATATTTTAGCCATGTTTATAAGCATTGGCTCACTTTGTAGAAGAGGCTGAGCTGAGTGTTTTTAAATACTATTTCAGACCTGTTTTACAGCACCCTCTGAACATACCAGAGCCTGAATCGACTAAAAAAGATAGTTGGTTTCAGTAACTTTAATGCCAGGAAAATATTATACTGTCTGTATTCCTTAGGATCTTTCAGTATCTTACCCAGAGTTCCTCTACTGAGATAATGATCTTATTGATCACCATGGGCAAACGTGAAAAGGCCCGCTGAATGCATTCCACTTGTCCACATGACAAGAAAATCCTAATACTTGATAGGTTTCGAGATCGAGAAGATCAGAGATAAGAGAGAAATAGTACCCTGTATGGAACAACAAGGGATTTGGAGTCAATTTGGGGATCCCATTTAGGTTTCTGACACTAAAATCCTCTGTGACTCATATCATCTGAGTCCCTTTCTAACCGTCTGAAAATGTGACTAAAATATCTACACCCTAGTTGAGAAGTTTAAGAGGCAGAATGCTACAAAGAGCCAGTATGATGTCTCCCAAGAACAGGTGCTCAGGAAGCCATAATTGCTATTGGGTCTATTTCTTTTCCAGAAGAAAGAACACATGCCGAATCCATATTCCTAAGAGATGACTCACCAGATGATTTTCAAACCTGAAGGAAGGCCAAGAAGTCGCTCTTGTGTCATATTTCACTCAGAAATCATGTTGTTGGACTGGTGAGGATGATACGATAGCAACGTCATCACTAAGAGTGGGGAGCTTCTAATTTCCATACGGCCATGTTGACCCCCTTAGCTCAGAGCCACCAGAAAGGGCAGCTGGGGAGGGGGCACCGCCATCACTATGAGTGGGGAGCTTCCCATTACCATATGGCCATGATGACCCCCTTAGCTCAGGACCACCAGAAAGGACAGCTGAGGGGACCACAGACCAAGGCCGCCAGGTGTGGCTGGGGCAGGCAGAACTCTGACTTAAGGCTCAACTCCTGTCTAGGTTATTATAATGCTCTTCACAAAGAAAGTGCCATTGTGTGTGAGCCCTCATGTAGAAAAGGTTCAGAATTTCCACTGAGATTCTCTCTCTGACCTTTAGGATATGTAGCAAAGTTCCATTTAATTTAAACATTGAAGGACTTCCTGGTTTTCTTTTCACTATGACTGTGGCTCAATTCTCCTGTGGCCTAGAATAGAATGTAGTTAATTTCAGGGTTTAACATTTGTAGCCTTGATTCGTGGCCCCACCTATCATCTATTTGGGTAAAGAGTCTATGACCACTTGAAAATAATGTATTCTGCACTTATTATGGAATGTTCCCTATATGTCAATTAGGTCACATTTGTTACCAATGTTTTGTCTGCT
This sequence comes from Ursus arctos, assembly GCF_023065955.2. Taxonomy (NCBI): domain Eukaryota; kingdom Metazoa; phylum Chordata; class Mammalia; order Carnivora; family Ursidae; genus Ursus; species Ursus arctos. The sequence continues at coordinate 1,380,601 of NW_026622986.1, forward strand.
TTTTCTGTTAGATATTGAGAAAGGTATATTAAATCTTCAAACAATGCTGCTCTATTCAACGTGGCATCAGGGAATCTACAAGTGTTTTAAGGCAAGAGAAACAAAAAGTATAAGAATTGAGGGGATAATTGTGACTATTCACAGATAATATGATTGTGTACATAGAAAATCCAAAACAGTCTATAAATACCCTATTAGAATTAAAATGCAATTTATTAATTTGAGATGGATTGTAGCTTCCCATTGGACAGTTTCTGACAGAAAACGTAGAACCTGTCAATCTTGGTGTAGGACATAGGGTGCACTAACCATTTAAAAGAATTCAGTGGGACTTCATAAAAATGTGACATTTCTCCTTATCTTATGACCATAAGAAAATGAAAAAGTGAACCACAGGCTGGGAAGTAAAGATTTGCAATACACACAGTGACATAGACTTGTCAATAAAGAATTCCTGCTCATCAACCATAAAAAGTCTATTTTCAAACGAATACTTCACAAAAGATTGACTGATGGCCAATAAGAACAGGAAAGGGTGCTCTACAGTATTATTTTCAGAACAGCAAGGCCTTTCCTAAAATGAAAACATACACACAAACTAGTATTCCCTAGATGGATGACGTCCTTATTTCTGAGGACAGCTTGAAGAACAGACTAGCATCAAAGTAAAGTGATGGAATTCCTGACACTCAGAGGATGGACAATTGACCTCAAACTACAGTACAATTTCTAGGCATCATTTGGTCCTCTGAAGGCAGACAACTTCCACACCCCCTCCTACAAAACACAGGTTGCTTCCCAACCCCTACCATAAAAGAAGAAGGTGAGAAACAGATAGGACTAGTAGGAAATAGCAAAAATCACACGTGGGGATTATCCTGAAACACACTGATCACATAACTAGTGTAAGGACGTGTAGGGAACTGACAAGGACTGAGACTCAAGAGGTACTTCTTTGGGAAATGCTGTCTGAAATCGTCACACCTTGGTACCAGCTAATGAGGGCTCTGAGCATACCCTAGGGTTTGCACACAAGGGTCTGCAACACCATCGCTGAGGACTGAAACTCTTCAAGACCTCAAAGCTTGCCTGTTTAACTATTGGACTAAGAGATTCCCATGTTCTGAAAACAGATACCAACTAATTGAAAGGTTCACCTGGGCTCTCTCGGAGGTCCTACAAGAAGCTGAACCATTCACTGAAAATCAATTACACACACACACACACACACACACACACACACACACCTGTCATTTCAGCAATTACTTAAACATTCAAGGTTCTTCCTACCTTTTCTTTTTCACATTGATATTTATACTCACATGAAATGTCATAATTTCTAATGAACACTGATGTCAAAATAGAGATCCATTGAAACAATATTCACAAAATGGAACTTCCCTGCTGTCATTTTCAATATAGCGTTTTTTCAAGTTCATACATATTTTAGGTTTTTGGTAACTTATACAGGAGAAGATCAGCATTGAAAATCTCTGAATACTGACAATGAGTTTTAAGCCTAGAGAACAAAAATTGTCCAATTTCATAGATAATATGGAACCAAAGGGAAAGCATGGAAGGTGTAGTCAAATAATTTTACACATGTGCATCCTCTATTATTCTACTACTGAGGGGCGTGTTTTATTACCACTATACATGCATCAATTATCTTGCACGTGCACCTGCACAGGTATAATGAATTACTACAGTAGAATGAAATGTCTGGGTACTACGTGGTGGCATCTATAATGAACAATGAAATTTCGATCTTATATTTGGTGAACTTCCACTGTCTGTCCCTTTAGACAATGGACCCTAAACAGAAGGGGGAATGAACCACGAGAGACTATGGACTCTGGGAAACAAACTGAGGGCTTCAGAGGGGAGAGGGGTAGGGGATTGGGATGGGCCAGTGATGGGTATTAAGGAAGGTACATATTGCATGGAGCACTGGGTGTTACATGCAAATAATGAATCACGGAACACTACATCAAAAACTAAGGAAATACTGTATAGTGACTAACATATCATAATAAAAAATTGTTATTAGAAAAACATTAAAGGTAAAAAACAAAACAAAACAATACAGCTTTTTGTTTCAAGAACAATCAAAATTGAGAAAAATCTAACTTCCAATCCCTAAAGCAAAACACAGACCAAGTTCCATTTCACTCCCCTTTATTCACATTCTCTGTGGGTTCTAAGCTATTTCCCTACCTCCTTTCCTGCTGAGCAGGGAGCCCGGGCTCGATCCCAGAACCCTGCGATCATAACCTGAGACCAAGGCACATGCTTAACTGGCTGAGTCAGCCAGGAGCCCCAGCCATGTTTTTCTTAAGCAAAAGGACACTTTCTCAGGATGCCTTCACATGACTTCACATGGTACCAGACATCTGCATTTGCCTCTAGGAGGTTGCAGATGAAGGCAATTGCAAACTCTCACAGTGGTTTATCAAATACAATGACCTGCCTGGTGACAGTGAAACTCTTATGAGCCCACGAGAGGGTGCTGTGACACTCAGCTGTGGCTGGGCTGGCACAGAGAACCAAATGCATTTCCCTGCCTGATGTCTGTGAGGAACAGATGCCCCCACTGTGAATGAGACCCTGCCACTGAGCTGTCCAGAGATGGCCATCCTCACGGAGGATGAGGATAAAGGACAACGCCTGAGGAGACCTCATCTGTCTCTTTTATCTTCTCATATTTTTGACAGTGGACAAATCACTGCCTAGGAGTCCCCAACTACCTTAGTCTCATCTGTGAATGACCAAGAGGTTTTACAAAACACTTAAGATTTTGACCTCACAAATGCCCACAACCACTTACCATAGGGATTCAACATTAAGCAAAGATACTGCTTGTTGGAAGAGAGGTCCTGCCCACTGTTGTTTCTCACTTATATGCTCATCTTCCTTACCTCATGGTAACATAACCACCTTGATTCCTGCTTCCGTCTTCAGGAAGGCTGATGTGACTTGAAGGGCATTACCCTGACATCGTTCTTTCTTAGCAATAAGATGTGGACATTTCCCTAGTCCAACATACCCAAAGTTGAATCAGAATCAGGTTTGAGAAGGCTGATGAGAGTTGAAGGTGTTTTCCTGTACACGGTGGTTTATTACCAATAAGGATGGGTCAGAGTCCTCGAAATTCCAGAACCTTTTCATTAATGCTTCCTACTCGTGAAAGATGATGTACATTGGTCTTTCCCTGTATAGTGTGGTGACTCAGAGAAAAGTGCTTAGCCCTTTCGTCAGACTTCCACGACCACTTTGGGGCTGGCTTCCATATTCACAAAGGATGATGTTAGGGCTAAGAAGGTTCCTGTACACTGTTATTTCTTACAGATAAGTGTATGGCATTTTTGTTACATTGCCAGAACCACTTAGCGCCGGGCTTGCCGGCCTCCTGGGCATGAACCCTAACCCTAGTCGGCCCCCGAGGGGCCCCTCTCAAAGGGCCTGGCGCCACAACGCTGGGGATTGGGGACCCCCGAGCCCAGCGCCGGAGTCACCCTGCCGCCCCTCAGCAACCCGGGCTCCTAGGGGAGCCACCAGTCTTTCAGGGCTAGAGAACGGGCAGGGCCCTCCAAGCCCCCAGCGACATTCGAAGGGCCTCCGCGCCAAAACGCTAGGGCCCACACTCCTTCTCGCCAGTGCCCTCACCTCGGCCTGCCACTCCGCCTGCCGCAGAGCTGGCCGAAGGGGACTGCTGGACTCCTGGGAGCTAACACTTACCTTAGTTCGGCCCCCGAGGGGCCCCTCCCAAGGAGCCTGGTACCGCAATGCCAGGGATTTGGGACCCTTGAGCCCCAGTGCTGGACTCACTCTGCCACCCCGCAAGCACCCAGGGCGCTAGGGACGTGGGCAGTCATTCAGGAAGGGAGAACGGGCAGCGCCCTCTGATCCCCCTGTGACCTTCGAATGCCCCCTGCGCAAAAACTCTGACTCCCACGCTCCTGCTCCCAGCGCCCTAACCTCGGCCCACCCCTCCGCTCACTGCAGAGCTGGCGGATCGGGCCTGCTGGCTTCCTGGGGGCTAACCCTATCCCTAGGCCGCCCCCAAGGGGCCCCTCCCAGGTGACCTGGTGCCGCATGCCAGGGATTGGGGACCCCCAAGTCCCAGCACCGGACGCACCCTGCCACCCCGCTGCCACATGGGGTAATAGGGGCGTTGCCAGTCCTTCAGGGCGACAAAACAGGCAGGACCCTCCAAGCAACCTGAGACCTTCGAAGGCACCCTGAGCCAAAGCCAAATGCTCTGGCCCACGCTCCCGCTCGCCAGCTACCTCACCTCGACCCACACCTCCATTCACTGCACATGGGTGGAACGAGCCTGCCAGTCTCCTGGGGGCTGACCCTAACCCTAGATCAGCCTCCGAAGGGCCCGTCCCTAGTGGCCTGGCGCCGCAACACTGGGTATTAGGGACCCCGGAGCCCCAGCGCCGGAATCACCCTGCCGCCCCGCTGCCACCCAGGCCGCTAGGGGTGCCACTGGTCATTCAGTGCGGGAGAATGGGCAGGGCCCTCCAAGCCCACGGCGACCTTCAAAGGCCCCCACATCCAAAACGCTTGAGCCCAAGCTCCTGCTCCTCAGCGCCCTCACCTCAGCCCGCTCCTCCGCTCCCTGCAGAGCCGCCGGATGAGGCCTGCCCTCCTCCTGGGGCTACCCATAACCCTATGTTGGCCCCTGGGGGGCCCCTCCAAAGGGGCCTGGCACCGCAATGCCTCGGATTGGGGACCCCCGAGCCTCAGTGCCGGACTCACCATGTTGCCCCGCCACCACCCGGGCCACTAGGAACACCGTCGGTCATTCAAGGAGGGAGAACGGGCAGATCCCTCCGAGCCCCTGGCGACCTTCAAAGGCCCCCCACGCCAAAACGCTTGGGCCCATTCTCCCCCTCGCCTGCGCCCTCACCTCGGTCCGCCCCTCTGCTCACTGCACAGCCTGTGGATCGGGACTGCCAGCCTCCTGGGTGTTACCCTAACCTTTGGTGGGCCTCCGAGGGCCCATCCCAGGTTCCTATTGCTGCAACACTGGGGATTGGGGACTCCCGAGCTCCAGCGCCCAACTCACCCTCCCGCCCTACCGCCACCTGGGCCCCTAGGGGTGCCGCCTTTCATTCAGGGGGGGAGAATGGCCAGGGCCCTCCAAGCCACCAGCGACCTTCGAAGGCCCCCCGCACCAAAACGCTTGGGCCCACGCTCCCCTTCGCCAGCGCCCTTACCTTGGCCCTCCCCTCCGCTCACTGCATAGCTGGCGGATTGGGCCTGTGGGCCTTCTGGGGGCTAAGCCAAACCCTAGGTCGGCCCCCTAGTGGCCCCTCCCAAGGGGCCTGGCATCGCAACAACGGGGATTGGGGACTCCTGAGCCCCAGCGCAGGACTCACCATGCCCCTCACCGCCACCTGGGCCACAAGGGGCATCCCCAGTCATTCAGGGCGGGAGAACGGGCAGGACCCTCTGAGTCCCTGGTGAACTTCGAAGGCCCCTTGCTCCAAAACTTTGGGCCCACGTTCCCGCTCGCCAACGCCCTCATCTCAACCCGCCCCCCCGCTCACCGCATAGCTGGCAGATCGGGCCTACTGGCCTCCTGGGGGTAAACCTAACCCTAGGTTGGCACCCGAGGGGGCCTCTCAAGGGGCCAGGGGCCGCAACACTGGGGATTGGTGACCCCCGAGCCGCAGCGCCGGACTCACTTTGCCGCTCCACCGCTACCGGGGCTGCTAGGGGCCCCTATGGTCCTTTAAGGCGGGAGAACGGGCAGGGCCCTCCGAGCCCCGGAAGACCTTCGAAGGCACCCTGCATCAAAACGCTTGTGCCCACAATGCCGCTAGGCAGCGCTCTCACCTCAGCCCGCCCCTCTGATCGTCACACAGCTGGCGGATTGGGCCTGCTGGCCTCCTCGGGCCTAACCCTAAACTAGGTCGTCCAACGAGGGGCCCCTCCCAAGGGGCCTGGTTCTGCAATGCCAGGGATTGGGAACCCCCGAGCCCCAGCACCAGACTCACCGTGCCACCCCGCGGCCAACCAGGCTGCTAGTGGCGCCACAGGTCATGCAGGGCGTGAGAAAGGGCAGGGCCCTCCGAGCCCCGGGCGACCTTCGAAGGCACCCTGCATCAAAACACTTGCACCCACGCTCCCGATAGGCAGCGCCCTCACCTCAGCCCGCCCCTCTGATCGTCACACAGCCGGCGGATCGGGCCAGCCGGCCTCCTGAGGGATAACCATAACCCTAGGTCGGCCCCTGAGCGGCCCCTCCCAAGGGGCCTGGCGCCGCAACGCCGGGGATTGGGGACACCAGAGCCCCAGCATCGGACTCAACCTACCGCCCTGCCACCAACCGGGCCGCTAGGGGTGACCCCGGTCATTCAGGGCGGGAGAACGGGTAGGGCCCTCCGAGCCCCTGGTGACCTTCGAAGGCCCCCTGCGCCACAACGCTTGCGCCCATGCTCCCACTAGTGAGTACCCTCACCTCGGCCGGCCCCTCCGCTCGCCGCACAGCCAGCGGATCAGGCCTCCCGGCCTCCAGGGGGCTAACCCTAACCCTAGGTCGGCCCCCGAGGTGCCCCTCCCAAGGGGCCTGGCTGCACAATGCCGGGGATTGGGAACCCCCGACCCCCAGCGCTGGACTCAACTTGCCGCCCCCAGGCCACCCGGGCTGCTAGGGTTGCCGCTGGTCATTCAGGGCGGGAGAACGGGCAGGGCCCTCCGAGGCACTGGTGAACTTCGAAGGCCCCCATGCCAAAATGCCTGGGCCCATCTCCCACTCGCCAGCGCCCTCACCTCAGCCTGCCCCTCTGCACGCCGCACAGCCAGCGGATCGGGCCTGCCGGCCTCCTGGGGACTAACACTAACCCTAGGTCGGCCCCCGAGGGGACCCTCCCAAGGGGCCTGGGACCGCAACGCCAGGTTGAGGACCCCCGAGCCCCAGCGCCGGACTCACCCTGCCGCCCCGCCTCCACCTGGGCCGCTAGGGGCGCCACCGGTCATTCAGGGCAGGAGACTGGGCAGGGCCCTCTAGGCCCCTGCGACATTCAAAGGCCCCACACCCCAAAATGCTTAGGTCCATGCTCCTTCTCGCCAGCGCCCTCACCTCAGCCCGCGTCTCCCCTCGTGGCACAGCCGGCAGATCAGGCCTGCTGGCCTCCTGGGGGTTAACCCTAATCATAGGTCAGCCCACGAGGGCCCCTCCCAAGGGGCTTGGTGCCGCACGTGGGGATTGGGGACCCCCGAGCCCCTGCGCCGGACTCAACATGTTGCCCTGCCTCCACCCTGGCTGATGGGGCGCCCCCGGTCATTCAGGGCAGGAGAACGGGCAGGGCCCTCAGAGCACCCGGAGAACTTTGAAGGCTCCCCGCGCCAAAACGCTTGGGCCCAGGCTCCCGCTCGCCAGCAGCCTCACCTTGGCCCGCCCCTCTGCTCACTGCACAGCCAGCGGGTCGGGCCTGCTGGCCTCTTTTCGGCTAACCCTAACCCTAGGTCGGACCCCGAGGGACCCCTCCCATGGGGCTGGGCGCCGCCAGGCCAGGGATTGGGGACCCCTGAGCATGAGCGCCTGACTCACCCAGCTGCCCTGCCGTCACCCTGGCCGCTAGGGGCGGGGCCGGTCATTCAGCGCGGGAGAACGGACAGGGCCCTCCGAGCCACCAGCGAACTTCGAAGGCCCCCTGTGCCAAAACGATTGGGATCACGCTCCCGCTCTCCAGCGCCCTCACCTCTGCCCACCCCTCCGCTCGTCACACAGCCAGCGGATCGGGCCTGATGGCCTCCTTTGCGCTAACCCTAACCCTAGGTTGGCCCCCGAGGGACCCGTCCCAAAGGGCCAGGCGCCGCCAAGTCCGGACAGTTGGACCCCCGAGCCCCAGCTCCAGATTCACCCTGCCGCCCTGCCGCCACCCCGGGCCGCTACGGGCACCGAGGGTCATTCAGGGCGGGAGAACGGGCAGGGCCCTCCGAGCCCCGGTGACCTTCAAGGCCCCCCACCCCAAAACGCTTGGGCCCATGCTCCCGCTCGCCAGCGCCCTCACCTTGGCCAGCCCCTCCGCTGGCCTCACAGCCGGGTGATCGGGCTTGCTGGCCTCCTGGGAGCTAACCCTAATCCAGGGTCGGTCCCCGAGGAGCCCCTCCCAAAGGGACTGCTGCTGCCACGGCAGGGATTGGGGACCCCCGAGCCCCAGCGCCGGACTTACCCTGCCACCACGCCGCGACACGGGCCACTAGGGCGCCATGGGTCATTCAGGGCGGGAGAACGGGCAGGGCCCTCTGAGCCCCCGGCGACCTTTGAAGGCCCCCCGCACCAAGACGCTTGTGCCCATGCTCCTGTTCGCCACCGCCGTCACCTCGGGTAGCCCCTCCGCTCGCTGCACAGCCGGCAGATTGGGCCTGCCGGCATCCTTTAGGCTAACCCTACCCTAGTTCGGCCCCCGAGGGACCACTCCCAAGTGCCTGGCACTGCCACGACAGGGATTGGGGAACCCCGAACCCCAGCTCTGGACTCACCCTGCCGCCCCGCTGCCACCCTGGCTTCTAGGGGCGCTGCCGGTCATTCAGGGCGGGGGAACAGGCAGGACCCTCTGATTCCCCAGCGACCATTGAAGGCCCCCTGCGCCAAATGCTTGGGCCCACGCTCCTGCTCAACAGCGCCCTCCCCTCAGCCCGCCCCTCCGCTCGCTGCACAGCCAGTGGGTTGGGCCTGCTGGCCTCTTTTCGGCTAACCCTAACCCTAGGTCGGACCCCGAGGGACCCCTCCCATGGGGCCGGGCGCCTCCAGGCCGGGGATTGGGGACCCCCGAGCACCAGCGCCTAACTCACCCTGCCGCCCCGCCGCGACCTGGCCCACTAGGAACGCTGTCCTCATTCAAGGCGGGAGACGTGCAGGGCCCTCTGAGCGTCCAGGGGACTTCGATGGCTGGCCATGCCAAAACGCTTGGGCCCACGCTCCCGCTCGCAAGCGCCCTCCCCTGGCCCACCCCTCCGCTCGCGCACAGCTGGCGGATCGGGCCTGCCAGCCTCTTGTGGGCTAACCCTAAACCTAGGTCGGCCCCCTAGGGGCCCCTCCCAAGTTGCGTGGCGCCACCTCGCAGGGGATCGGACACCTGTGAACACCATCGCCAGACTCGCCCTGCCGCCCCGCCGCGACCAGGCCCGCTAGGGGCGCTGTCCTCATTCAGGGCGGGAGAATGGGCAGGGCCCTCTGAACCCACGGCGACCTTTGAAGGCCCGCCGCGCCAAAACACTTGGGCCCACGCTCCCGCTCGCCAGCGCCCTCACCTCGGCCCACCACTCCTCTCCCCGCACAGCTGGCAGAATGGGCCTGCCGGCCTCCTTTGGGCTAACCCTAACCCTAGGTAGGCCCCCGAGGGACCGCTCCCAAGTGCCTGGCGCCACAACGCTGGGGATTGGGGACCCACAAGCCCTAGCTCCAGACTCACCCTGCCGCCCCGCCATGACCCGGCCCGCTAGGGGCAACGTCCTCACAGGGCGAGAGAACTGGCACGGCCCTCTGAGCCCCCGGTGACCTTCGAAGGCCCCCCACGCCAAAACACTTGGGCCCACTCTCCCGCTCGCCAGCACATTCACGTCGGCCCGCCCCTCCGCTCAATGCACAGCCAGCAGATCAGGCCGCTGGACTCCTGGGGGTAACCCTAAAGCTAGGCAGGCCCCAGAGGGGCCCCTCCCAAGGGGCCTGGCGCCACCAAGCCTGGGACTAGGACCACAGGCCCCATCGCCAGACTCACCCTGCCTCCCTGCTGCCACTCGGGCCACTAGGGGCGCCGTAGGTCATTCAGGGCACAAGAACAGACAGGGTCCTCCAAGCCACTGGCGACCTTCAAAGGCTCCCCGCGCCAAAACCCTGGTGCCCATGCTCCCGCTCCCCAGCGCCCTCACCTTGGCCCGCCCCTCCGCTCCCTGCACAGAGGGCGGATCGGGCCTGCCGGCCTTGTGTGGGCTAACCCTAACCGTAGGTCGGCCCCCCAGGGTCCCTCCCAAGGATCCTGGTGCCTCTATGCCAGGGATCAGGGACCCCAAGCCCCAGAACCAGACTCACCCTGTCGCAACGCCACCACCCGGGCCACAAGGGGCGCTGCCGCTCATTCAGGGCAGGAGAACAGACAGGGCTCTGGAGAAACCAGCGACATTTGAAGCCTCCCATGCCAAAATGCAGGGGCCCACGCTCCCGCTCCCCAGCGCCTTTACCTCGGCCGACCCACCTCTCGCCGCCCAGCCAGAGGATTGGGCCTGCCGGCCTCCTGGGTGCAAACTCTAACCCTAGGTTGGCCCAAGAGGAGCCCCTCCCAAGGGGCCTGGCCCCACAATGCTGGGGATTGGGGATCCCCGAGCCACAGCTCAGGACTCACCCTGCAGCCCCACCGCCAACGGAGCCTCTAGGGGCGCCGCTGGTTATTCAGGGCAGGAGAATGGGCAGGGCCCTCCAAGACATGGCAACATTCGAAGGCCCAGGTCACCAAAACGCTGGGGCCCACGCTCCCGCTCGCCATCGCTCTCAACTCGGCCCGCACCTCCGCTCCTCGCACAGCCAGCGGATCGGGCCTGCCGGCCTCCTGGGCGCTAACCCTAACCCTAGGACGGCCCCTGAGGGTCCCTTCCTAAGGAGCCTTGCAGTGCAATGCCAGGGATTGGCGACCCCCAAGCCCCAGCTCCAGGTGCACCCTGCCGCCCCGCCCCACATGGGCCGCTAGGGGCGCCGCCATTCATTCTGGGGGGGAGAACTGGCAGGGGCCTCCGAACCCCCGCCCACCTTCGATGGCGCCCAGAACCAAAATGCTTGTGCCCAGGCTCATGTTCACCAGCACCCTCACCTCAGCCCAACTCTCCACTCCACGCACAGGCGGTGTATAGGGCCTGCCAGCCTCCTGGGGGCTAACCCTAACTGTAGGTTGGCCCCTGAGGGGCCCTTCCCAAGTGGCCTGGCGCCCCAATGCCGGGGATGGGGCAACCGAGCCCAAGTGCCGGACTCACCCTGCTGCCCTTCAGCCACCTGAGCCACTAGGGGCCCCGCCGGTCATTCAGAGCGGGAGAAGGGGCAGGTCCCTCCGAGCCCCCGCCGAACTTCGAAGGCCCCCCACACTAAAATGCTTGGGCTCATGCTCAGGCTCGCCAGCGCCCTCACCTCGGCCCACCCCGCCGCGTGCCGCACAGACACTGAACGGGTCCACCGGCCTCCGGGGGGCTAACCGTAACCCTAGATCAACCCCCGAGGGGCCCCTCCCATGGGGCCTGGCGCTGCAACTCCAGGGATTGGGGACTCTGAGCCTCAGCACCTGACTCACCCTGCCGCCCAGCTGCGACCCAGGTGCTTGGGGTGCTGCCATTCATTCAGGGCGGGAGAACTTACAGGGCCCTCCTAGACACGGTGACCTTCGAATCCCCCCCCCCGCGCCAAAACGCCCGGCCCCACGCTCCCAAACACCAGCGCCCTCACCTCGGTCTGCCACTCCACTCTCCACACAGCTGGCGAATAAGAAATGCTGAGTTCCTAGGGGCTAAACCTAACCCTATGTTGTCATCCGAGGGGCCCCACCCAACTGGCTTGGCGCCGCAATGCCGGGGATGGGGACCCCGAGCCCAACTGCTGGACTCACCCTGCTGCCCTTCAGGCACCCGAGCCTCTAGGGGCCCACCGGTCAAACAGGGCAGGAGAACGGGTAGGGCCCTCCGAGGCCCCCTGAATTTCGAAGGCCCCTTGCGCAAAAACGTAGGCTCCCATGCTTCTGCTCACCAGCGCCCTCACCTCGGCCCACCACTCCACTTGATTCAGACCCGGTGGATAGGGCTTGCTGGGCTCATGGTTCTAACCAAAACCCTAGGTCGGCCCCGTGGGGCACATCCCAAGGGATCTGGCTCTGCAATGCTTCGGATTGGTGACTCAGAGCCCCAGAGCCGGACTCACCTTGCCACACTGTCACCACCCGGGCAGCTAGGGGCGCCTCCAGTCATTCAGGGCGAGAGAAGTGGCAGGTCCTTCCGAGTCCCAGTGACCTTCAAAGGCTCCCCGCGCCAAAACGCTGGTGCCCATGCTCACGCTCCCCAGCGCCCTCACCTCGGCCCGCCCCTCTGCTCCCCGCACAGCAGGCGGATAGGGCCTGCCAGCCTCCTGGGGGCTAACCCTAACCCTAGGTCGGCCCTGAGGGGCCCCTCCCAAGGGACCTGGCGCCACAACGCCGGGGATTGCGGACCCCGAGCCTCAGCACCTGACTCACCTGCCGCCCAGCCGCCACTCCGGGGCTTGGGGTGCTGCCCTTCATTCAGGGCGGCAGAACGGGCAGGGCCCTGTGAGACACGGCAAGCTTCGAAGGGCCCCCGCGCCAAAACGCCCAGGCCCACCCTCCCACTCACCAGCGCCCTCACCTAGGTCTGCCACTCCGCTCTCCACACAGCTGGCGAATAGGGCCTGCTGGCCTCCTAGGGGCTAAACCTAACCCTAGGTTGGCCCCCGAAGGGCCCCTCTCAAGGGGCCTGATGCCGCAAGGCTGGGGATTGGGGACCCCCAAGCCCCAGCGCTGGATGCACCCTGCCGCCCCTACCCACCCGGGCCGCCAGGGGCGCCGCCATTCATTCACGGTGGGAGGATGGAGAGGGCCCTCTGAATCCCCGCCAACTTTTGAAGGTGTCCGGAAACAAAACGCTTGGGCCCAGGCTCATATTCACCAGCACCCTCACCTCAGCCCAACTCTCCGCTCGATGCCCAGGTGGTGTATCAGGCCTGCTGGCCTCCTGGGGGCTAACCCTAACCATAGTTCGGCCCCGAGGGGCACTTCCCAGGGGCCTGGCATCACAACGCTGGGGATGGGGACCCCAAGCCCAACTGCCAGACTCACCCTGCTGCCCTTCAGCCACCCGAACCGCTAGAGACCACTGGTCAATCAGGGCGGGAGAATGGGCAGGGCCCTGAGAGCCCCCACTGACCTTGGAAGGCCCCCCACGCAAAAATATTGGCTCCCATCCTCCTGCTCGCCAGCGCCCTCACCTCGGCCCGCCCCTCCGCTTGCTGCAGAGCCAGTGGATAGTGCCTGCCAGGCTCCTGGGGGCTAACTGAAATCCTAGGTGGGCCCCGTGAGGCACAACCCAAGGGGCCTGGCTCTGCAACGCTGGGGATTGGTGACTCAGAACCCCAGAGCCAGACTCACCCTGCGGCACTGTCGCCACCCAGGCTGCAAGGGGCACCGCTGCTCATTCAGGGCTGGAGAACGGACAGGGCCCTGGAGAAACTGGCGATATTTGAAGCCTCCCACGCCAAAATGCAGGGGCCCACGCTCCCGCTCGCCAGAGCCTTTACCTCGGCCCGTGCACCTCTTGCTGCCAGCCAGAGGATTGGGCCTGCTGGCCTCCTGGGTGCTAACTCTAACCCTAGGTCCGCCCACGAGGAGACCCTCCCAAGGGGCCTGGCCCCACAACGCTGGGGATTGGGGATCCCTGAGCCGCAGTGCAGGACTCACCCTCCTGCCCCACAGCCAACGGAGCCTCAAAGTGCGCCGCTGGTTATTCAGGGCAGGAGAACGGGCAGGGCCCTTCGAGCCATGGCAACATTCGAAGGCCCAGGGCGCCAAAACGCTGGGGACCACGCTCCCGCTCTGCATCACCCTCAACTCGGCCCGCACCTCCGCTCTTCACAGAGCCAGCAACTTGGGCCTGCCGGCCTCCTGGGCGCTAACCCTAACCCTAGGACAGCCCCTGAAGGTCCCTTCCTAAGGGGCCTGGCGCCACAACACCAGGGATTGGGGACCCCCAAGCCCCAGTGCTGGATGCACGCTGCCACACTGCCCCACATGGGCCGCTAGGGGCGCCGCCATTCATTCAGGGTGGGAGAACTGGAGGGCCCTCCGAACCCCTGCCGACATTCGAAGGTGCACCGAACCAAAACGCTTGGGCCCAGGCTCATGTTCACCAGCACCCTCACCTCACCTCAACTCTCCGCTCGACGCACAGGTGGTGTATCGGGCCTGTGTAGCTCCTGGAGGCTAACCCTAACCATAGGTCGCCCCCCGAGGGGCCCTTCCCAAGGGGCCTGGCATCTCAACGCTGGGCATGGGGACCCGGAGCCCATGTGCCGGACTCACCCTGCTGCCCTTCAGCCACCCAAGCCGCTAGAGGCCCCGCCGGTGAATCAGGGCAGGAGATCGGACAGGGCCGTTCGAGCCCACGCTGACCTTTGAAGGCTCCCCGCGCAAAAACGTTGGCTCCCAGGATCCTGCTCGCCAGCGCCCTCACCTCGGCCCTCCCCTCCGCTTGCTTCAGAGCTGGTGGATAGGGCCTGCCGGGCTCCTGGCAGCTAACCAAAACCCTAGGTCGGCCCTGTGGGGACATCCCAAGCGGCCTGGCTCTTCAATGCTGGGGATTGGTGACTCAGAGCCCCAGAGCCAGATTCACCATGCTGCACTGTCCACACCCAGGCCGCTAGGGGCGCCACAGTTAATAGAGGGCGAGAGAAGGGCAGTGCCTTCTGAGCCACTGGTGACTTTCAAAGGCTCCCCACGCCAAAACGCTCGTGCCCACACTCCGCTCCCCAGCGCCCTCACCTTGGCCTGCACCTCTGCTCACCGCACAGTGTGCGGATTGGGCCTGACGGTCTCCTTGGGGCTAACCCTATCCCTAGGGCGGCCCCCCAGGGGCCCCTCCCAAGGGTCCTGGTGCCACTACGCTGGGGATCTGGGACCCAAGCCCCAGAGCCAGACTCACCCTCCCACAACGCTGGACCCGGGCTGCTAAGGGCGCCGCCGGTCATTCAGGGCGGGAGAACGCACAGGGCCCTGGAGAAACCAGGGACATTTGAAGCCTCAGGTGCCAAAATGCAGGGGCCCACAATCCAGCTCCCCAGCGCCTTTACCTCGGCCTGCCCACCTCTCGCGGCCCAGCCAGAGGATCAGCCCTGCCAGCCTCATGGGGGCTAACTCTAACCCTAGGTCGGCCCACGAGGAGCCCCTCCCAAGGGGCCTGGCACCGCATTACCGGGGATTGGGGATCCCCGAGCCGCAGCGTGGGATTCACCCTGCCGCCCCACTGCCAACGGAGCCACTAGGGGCGTCACTGGTTATTCAGGGCAGAACGGGCACAGTCCTCCGAGCCATGGCAACATTCGAAGGCCCAGGATGCCAACACGCTGGGGCCCACGTGCCCACTCGCCATCGCCCTCAACTCGGCCCACAACTCCACTCCTCACACAGCTGGTGGATCGGGACTGCTGGCCTCCTGGGCGCTAACCCTAACCCTAGGACGGCCCCTGAGGGTCCCTTCCTAAGGGGCCTGGCGCCGCAACGCCGGGGATTGGGAACCCTCAAGTCCCAGCGCTGGATGCACCCTGCCGCCCCGCCCCACCCAGGCCGCTAGGGGCGCTGCCATTCATTCAGGGTGGGAGAAGGGGCAGGGCCCTTCGAACCCCTGCCAACCTTCAAAGGCGCCCCGAACCAAAACGCTTGGTCCCAGGCTCATGTTCACCAGCACCCTCACCTCGGCCCAACTCTCTGCTCGACGCACAGGCAGTGTATTGGGCCTGCTGTCCTCCTGGGGGCTGACCCTAACTGTAGGTCGGCCATGGAGGGGCCCTTCCCAAGTGGACTGGTGCCACAACGCCGGGAATGGGGACCCCAACCCAAGTGCCAGACTCACCCTGCTGCCCTTCAGGCACTGGAGCCTCTAGGGGCCCCACCGGTCATTCAGAGTGGGAGAACGGGCAGGTCCCTCCGAGCCCCCACTGACCTTCGAGGCCCCCCGCACTAAAACGCTTGGGCTCATGCTCAGTCTCGCCAGCGCCCTCACTTCGGCCCATCCCTCCGCGTGCCGCACAGCCGCTGATAGGTCCACCGGTCTCCTGGGGGCTAACCATAACCCTAGATCGACCCCTGAGGGGACACTCCCAAGGGGTCTGGCACCGCAACGCTGGGGATTGGGGACCCCCGAGTCTCAGCAGTGGACTCACCCTGCCACCCAGCCACCATGCGGGGGCTTGGGGTGGTGCCGTTCATTCAGGGTGGGAGAACCGGTAGGGCGCTCCGAGACAGGGCGACCTTCAAAGGCCCACCACGCCAAAACGCCCGGGCCCATGCTCCCGCCTGCCAGCGCCCTCACCTCGGACCGCTGCTCTGCACACCGCACAGCCAGCCAATCGGGCCTGCCGGCCTCCTGGCTACTAACCCTAACCCTTGGTCGGCCCCCGAGGGGCCCCTCCGAAGGGGCCTGGTGCTGCAACGCTGGGGATTGGGGACCCCCGAGCCCCAGCGCCGGACTCACCCTGCTGCCCCATGCCACCTGGGCCTTGAATGGCGCCACCGGTCATTCAGGGAAGGAGAACAGGCAGGGCCCTCCAAACCCCCGGCGACTTTCGAAGGCCCACCACGTGAAAACACTTGGGCCCACGCTCCCGCTCGCCAGAGCCCTCACCTTGGCCCTCCGCTCTTCACACCACACAGCCAGTGGATCTGGCCTGCCGGCCTCCTGGGGGCTAACCCTAACCCTAGATCGGCCCCGAGTGGAACCTCCCAGGTGGCCTGGCGGCGCAATGCCAGGGATTTCGAACCCCCGATCCCCAGTGCTGCACTCACCCTGTGGCCCCACCACACCCGGGCCGCGAGTGGTGCCGCCGGTCATTCAGGGCGGAAAAACGGGCAGGGCCCTCTGAGGCCCCGGCGACTTTCATAGGCCCCCATGCCAAAACGCTTTGGCCCATGCTCCCACTCGCCAACGCCCTTACCTCGGCCGCTGCTCTGCACACCGCACAGCCAGCCTATCGGGGCTGCCGGCCTCCTGGGGTCTAAACCTAACCCAAGGTCAGTCCCCGAGGGGCACCTCCCAAGGGGCCTGGCGCCGCAACACGGTGGATTGGGGACCCCCGAGCTCCAGCACCGGACTCACCTGCCGCCCCGCCACCACCCGGGCCACTAGGGGCACCACGGGTCATTCAGGGTGGGAGAACTGGCAGGGCGTTCTGTTTCCCCTGCGACCTTCGAAGGACCCCCGCACAAAAAAGGTGGCTCCCACGCTCCTGTTCGCCAGCGCCCTCACCTTGGCCCGCCCCTCAGGTTGCTGCAGAGCTGGTGGATAGGGCCTGCAAGGCTCCTGGGGGCTAACTGAAACCCTAGGTCTGCCCCATGGGGGACATCGCAAGGGGCCTGGCTCTGCAATGCTGGGGGTTGGTGACTCAGAGCCCCAGAGCCAGACTCATCCTGCCGCACTGTCGCCACCCGGGCCACTAGGGGTGCCGAAGGTCATTCAGGGCAAGAGAAGGGGCAGGGTCTTCTGAGCCCCCGGTGACCTTCAAGGGCTCCCCGCATCAAAACGCTGGTGCCCAGGCTCCCGCTCCCCGCGCCCTCACCTCAGCTCGCCCCTCAACTCTCAGCACAGCAGGCGGATCGGGCCTGCTGGCCTCCTGGGTCTTAACCCTAACCCTAGGTCGGCCCCTCAGGGGCCCCTCCCAAGGGTCCTGGTGCTGCTACACCAGGGATCAGGGACCCCAAGCCCCAGAGCCAGACTCACCCTGCTGCAACACTGCCACCCGGGCCGCTAGGGGTGCCGCCAGTCATTCAGGGCGGGAGAACGGACAGGGCCCTGGAGAAACCTGCGACATTTGAAGGCTCCCATGCCAAAATGCAGGGGCCCACGCTCCCGCTTGGCAGGGCCTTTACCTCTGGCAAACCACCTCTCTCTGCCCAGCCAGAGGATTGGGTCTGCCAGCCTCCTGGGTGCTAACTCTAACCCTAGGTCGGCCCACGAGGAGCCCCTCCCAAGGGGCCTGCCCTCGCAACGCCAGGGATTGGGGACCCCCGAGCCCCTGCGCCAGACTCACCCTGCCTCCCCGCTGACACCGGGCACGCTGGGGCGTCGCTGTTCATTCAGGGTGGGAGAACGGGCAGGGCCCTCGAGACCCCGGCGAACTTTGAAAGCCCCAAGTCAAAACGCTGGTGCCCAGGCTCCCGCTCGCCAGCACCTTTACTTCGGCCCGCCCCTCCTCTCGCAGTCTAGCTGGCATATCGGGCCTGCCGGCCTCCTGGGAGCTAACTCTAACCCTATATCGGCCCACGAGGGGCCCATCCTAAGGGGATTGATCCCGCAATGCCGGGGATTGGGGACTCCAGATTCCTAACGCCGGACTCACCCTGCCGTCCCACATCACCCGGGCCGCTAGGGGCGCCGCCGGTCATTCAGGTAGGTTGAAGGGGCAGGGATTTTTGAGCCGTGGGACATTCGAAGGCCCCCGGAGCCAAACCGCTATGGCCACGCTCCCACTCACCAGCACCCTCACCTCAGCCCACCCCTCCGTTCGCCCCACAGTGACATATCGGGCCTGCTGGCCTCCTGGGGAGTGACCCTACCCTTGGTCGGCCCCCGAGGGGCCACTCCCAAGGGGATTGGTGCCGCAATGTCTGGGATTGGGGACCCCCTAGCTGCAGTGCCGGACTCACCCTGCCACCCCGCCGACACCAGACCCACTGGGGCATCGCAGGTCATTCAGGGTGGGAGAACGGGCAGGGCTCTCGAGAACCCAGTGACTTTTGAAAGCCATCTGCGCCAAAACACTGGGGCCCATGATCCCACTCACCTGGGCCCTCACCTCAGTCCGCCCCTCCGCTTGTCACACAGCTGGCAAATCGGGCCTGCAGGCCTCCTAGGGGCTAAACCTAACCCTAGGTCAGCCCCAAGGGGCCCATCCTAGGGGCCTGGCGCCCCAACGCCTGGGATTGGGTATTCCCGAGCCTCAGCGTCAGACTCACCATGCCTCCACGCCACCACCCAGGCCGCTAAGGGTGCCGCCAGTCATTCAGGGCGGGAGAAAGGGCAGGATCCTCAGACCCCTGGCGACCTTCGAAGGACCCCCACGCCAAAACGTTGGGTACCACGCTTCCACTCGCCAGCGCCCTCACCTCGGCCCACCCCTCTGCTCGCCCCACAGCCATCGTATCAGGCCTGCTGGCCTCCTGGGGGCTAACCCTAACCCTAGGTCAGCCCCCGAAGGGCACTCCCAAAGGGCCTGGTGCCGCGACGCTGGAGATTGGAGACCCCCAAGCCCCAGCGATGTACTCAACCTGCCCCTCCGCCGCCACCCGGGCCACTTGGGGCACTGCCGGTCATTCAGGGTGGGGGAACGGGCAGGGCCCTCCAATACCCCGGCGACATTCGTAGGACCCCCGCACCAAAACACTGAGGCCTATGCTCCCGCTCTACAGCGCCCTCACCTCGGCCCGCCCCCCCTCTAGCCACACAGCTGGCGGATCCTGCCTCCCAGGCTCCTCGGGGCTAACCTTAACCCTAGGTGGGCCCCAGAGTGGCCCCTCTCAAGAGGCTTGGTGCCGCCATGGCAGGGATTGGGGACCCGCAAGCCCCAGCGCCAGGCTCACCCTGCCGCCCCGCCGCCACGCGGGCCGCTAGGAGTGCTGCCGGGCATTCAGGGCGGGATAACCGGCAGGGCCCTCTGAGCCTCCGGTGAAATAAGAAGGCCCCCCACGCCAAAACGCTGGGTACCACGCTACCGCTTGACTGTGCCCTACCACGGTCAATCCCTCCGCTCACTGCACAGCTGGCGGATCAGGACTGCTGGCCTCCTGGGGGTTAACCTAACCCTAGGACAGTCCCCGAGGGGCCCCTCCCAAGGGGCCTGGCGCCGCAATGCTGGGGATTGGGGAAACCCAAGCACCAGTGCCAGACTGACCCTGCCACCCCGCTGCCACCCGGGGAGCTAGGGGCGTCGCCGGTCCTTCATGGCGGGAGAACGAGCAGGGCGCTCCGAGCCCCCTGCAACATTCGAAGGCCCACCGAGCCAAAATGTTGGGGCCCACGCTTCCGCTCGCCAGCAACCTCACCTTGGCCCACCCCTCCATTTGCCACAGAGCTGGTGGATCGAGCCTGCTGGCCTCCTGGGGGCTAACCCTAACCCTAGGTCGGCCCCCAAGGGGCCCCTCACAAAGGGACTGCCGCCAAACTCCAGGGATTGGGGTCACCCGAGTCGCAACGCTGGACTCACCCTTCCGCCCTGCCCACACCCGGGCCGCTAGGGTACCGCCGATCATTCATGGCGGGAGAATGGGCAGGGCCCTCCCTGCCCCGGTGACCTTCGAAGGCCCCCAGCGCCAAAACGCTGGGGCCCACTCTCCTGCTCGCCAGCGCCCTGATCTTCAACCACGCCTCCATTCGCCCCAGATGGCGGATCGTGCCTGCCGGCCTCCAGGAGCTAACCTTTACCCTAGGTCGGCCCCCAAGGGGCCCTTCCCAAGGGGCCTGGTGCCACAACACCTGGCATTGGGGACCCCCGAGCCTCAGCGCCAGACCCACCCTGCCGCCCCGCCACCACACGGGTTGCTAGGGGAGCTGCCACTCATTCAGGGCGGGAGAACGGGCAGGGCCCTCCGAGTCCCCAGCGACATTCGAGGGCCCCCGGCGCCAAAACTTTCGGTACCACCTTCCAGCTCGCGAGTACCCTCACCATGGCCTGCCCCTCTGCTCGCCGCACAGCTGGCGTATGGGGCCTGCTGGCCTCCTGGGGCCTAACCCTAACCCTAGGTTGGCCCCAGAGCGGCCCCTCCTAAGGGGACTGGTGACCAAAGCCGGGGACTGGGGACACCCGAGCCGCAGCGCCAAACTCACCCTGCCGCCCCGTCGACATCGGGCCCGCTGGGGCGTCGCTGGTCCTTCAGCGTGGGAGAATGGGCAGGGCCCTCGAGACTCCAGTGACTTTTGAAGGCCATCCGCGCAAAAACGCTGGGACCCATGCTGGAGCTTGCCAGTGCCCTCACCTCAGCCTGCCCCTCTGTTCTCTGCACAGCTGGCGGATCAGGCCTGCCTGCCTCCTGGGGGCTAAATCTAATCCTAGGTCTGCCCCAGAGGGGCCCCTCTGAAGGGGCCTGCCGCCACAACGCCGGGGATTGGGGATCCTCGAGTCATAATGCCGGACTCACCCTGCTGCCCCGCTGACAGCAGTGGTGCTAGGGCACCACCGGTCGTTTTGGGCGGGAGAACGGGCAGGGCCCTCTGAGCCCCGGTGACCTTCGAAGGCCCCCCGCTCCAAAACGCTTGGGCCCACGCTCCCGCTCGCCAGTGCACTCACCTCAGCCCGCCCCTCTGCTCGCTGCTCAGCAGGCGGATCGAGCCTGCCAGGCTCCTGGGGGCTAACCCTAACCCTAGGTTGGCCCCTCAGGGGCCCCTCCCAAGGGGCCTGTCGCCGCAACACCAGGGATTGATGACCCCCAAACCCCAGCGCCGGACTCACCCTCCCGCCCCGCTGGCACACAGGCCACTAGGGGCCCCGCCAGTCATTCAGGGCGGGAGAATGGGCAGGGCCCTCCGAGTCCTGGTGAATATCTAAGGGCCCTCGCACCAAAATGCTTGGGCCCATGCTCCCGCTCACCAGCGCCCTAACCTCGACCCACCCCTCTGCTTGCTGCACAGCCAGCGGATCGGGCCTGCCAGCCTCCTGGGGGCTAACCCTAACCTTAGGTTGGCCGCCAAGGGGAACCTCCCAAGGGGCCTGGCGTAGCAACGCCAGAGATTGGGGACCCACGAGCCTCAGAGCCATACATACTCACCGTGCCGCCCCGCCACCACCCGGGCCGCTAGGGGCGCCGCTGGCCATTCAGGGCGGTAGAACCGGCAGGGCCCTCCAATCCCCAGGCGACCTTCCAAGGCCCCCCGCGCGAAAATGCTTGGGTCCACACTCCAGCTCGCCAGCGCCCTCACCTCGGCCTGGCACTCCGCTACCGCACAGCTGGAGGATCATGTCTACCGGACTCCAGGGTGCAAACAGTAACCCTAGGACGGCCCCAGAGGGTCCCCTCCCAAGGGGCCTTGCGCTGCAACACATGGCATTGGGGACCCCCCAAACCGCAGTGCCAGAATCACAATGCCACCCTGCCACCACCCGGGCCGCTGGGGGCGCCGCCGGTCATTCAGGGCAGGAGAACTTGCAGGGCCTTCCGAGCTTCTAACGATGTTCAAAGGCCCCCTGCGCCAAAACGCTGGATACCATACTCCTGCTCGCCAGCGCCCTCACCTCGTCCCACTCCTCTGCTCGCTGCACAGCCAGTGCATCGGTCCTGATGGCCTACTGGGTCTAACCCTAACCCAACACCCTAACCCCTAACCTTAAACCCTAAACCTTAACCCCTAATCCTAACCCTAACCCTAACCCCTAACCCTTACCCTAACCCTAACCCTACCCTAAACCTAACCCTAAACCCTAATTCTTAAACCCTAAACCCTAACATTAACACTAAACCCTAAACCCTAACCCCTAACCCTAATCCCAAAACCCTAAACACAAAACCCTAACCTTAACCACTAACCCCAAACCTCAAACCCTAACCCTAAACCCTAACATTACCCCAACCCCTACCATAACCCTAACCCTACCCCTAACTTTACCCCTTCAGCTAACCCTACCCCTAACCCGTAACCTAACCCTAAACCTAACCCTAACCCGTACCCTAACCCTAACTCTACCCGTACCTAACCTTACCCCTAACCTGTACCCTAACCCTAACCGTAACCCTAACACGTACTCTAACCCGTACCCTAACCCGTACCCTAACCCTAACCCTAAACTGTACCCTAACCCGTAACTTAAACCGTACCCTAAACCTAACCTTAACCCTAACAAGTACCCTAACCCATACCCTAACATTAACCCTAAATCCTAAACCCACACCCTAACCCATACCCTAACTCGTACCATAACCCATACACTAACCCTACCCGTACCCTAACCGTAACCCTAAACCCTAAACCGTAACCCGTACCCTAACCCTAAACAGTACCCTTAACTTAACCTTAACCCATACCATAACCCGTACCCTAACCCATACCCTAACCCGTACCCTATCTCTATCCCGGACCCTAACCCATACCCTAACCCATACCTAACCCTAACCTGTACCCTAAACCGTACCCTAACCCATACCCTAACCCTAAACCATACCCAATCCCTATCCCTAACCCGTTCCCTCACCCGTACCCTAACCCTAACCCGTACCCTAAGCTGTACCCAAATCCGTATGCCAACACTTACCCTAAACCGTACCCTAACCCGTAACCTAAACCGTACCCTAATGCGTACCCTAACCCATACCCTAACCCGTACCCTAAACCTAAACCGTACTCCAACCCTAACCCTAACCCTAAACCCAAACCCAAAACCCTAACCCGTACCCTAAACCCTAATCTGTACCCTAACCCATAACCTCTAACCTGTAATCCCTAAACCCAACCCTAACCTGTACCCGCTCCTTACCCTAACCCTAACCCCTACCCTCACCCATACCCTAACCATAACCCA
Source organism: Ursus arctos (assembly GCF_023065955.2). Classification (NCBI taxonomy): domain Eukaryota; kingdom Metazoa; phylum Chordata; class Mammalia; order Carnivora; family Ursidae; genus Ursus; species Ursus arctos. The sequence goes on from NW_026622986.1 coordinate 1,403,876, forward strand.
TACCCTAACCTTAACCCATACCCTAATCCGTACCCTAACCCCGGGGATTGGGTACACCTGAGCCCCAACACAGGACTCAGCCTGCCACCCCTCAGGAAACCATGCCCCTTGGGGCGCCGCAGAGCATCCCGTGCAGGAGAACTGGTAGGGCCCCCTTGAGCCCCCAGCAATCCTCGGCAGCCCCCTACACCCCAACCCTGAGGCCCACACTCATCCCGTACCACTCCTTCCCTTCAGCTTGCCACCGAGCTCCTCGCAGAGCCGGCAGATCAGGCCTGCCCAGTTCCTGAGGCCTAGACCTGACCCTAGGTCGGGTGGGTAGGGCCCCTCCCCTGGGGCCCGGTGCCGCAGCCCCAGGGACTGGGGAAACCTGAGCCCCACTGCAGGACAAAGCCTGCCACCACGCAGGAAACCGTGCCCTTTGGGAGGCTGAAGAGGATTCAGGGCGAGAGAACTAGGAGGGCCCCCAGAGCCCCTGGCGAACTTCGGCGATCCCTAAACCCAACCTTAATTCCCATGCTCACCCCACCCCGCACCCTCACCACAGCCCATGGCAAAGCTCACCACATAGTGGGCAGATCTGGCCTGCGGAGTTCCTGGGCCACAAACCTAACCCTAGTTCATCTGTGGAGGGGCCCCTCCCCAGGAGCCTGGAGCCGCAGCTGCGGGGATTCGGGACACCTGAGCCCCATAGCAGGACTCAGTCTGCCACCCCGCAGGAAACAGTGCGCCTTGGGAGGCCATAGAGCATTCAGGGCGGAAGAACCAGGAGGGCCCTCCTGAGCCACCAGCAAACGTCAGCGGCCTCCCGCACCCCAACCCTGAGGCCCACGCTCACCCTCCCCACACCCTCACCTCAGCCCATGTAACTAGCCATACAGTGGCTGTGGGTGTGGGGGCCTCCCCAGGAGCCTTACACCGCAGCCCCGGGGAATTGGGATACCTGTGCCCCACCGCAGGACTCAGCTTGCACCCGACAGGAAACCGTGCCCCTTGGGGCTCTACGGAGCCTACAGGGCACGAGAACTTGGGGAGGCCCGCGGAGCCCATCCCCATCCTTTGGCAGTCCCCGTGCCCCCACCCTGAGGCCCATTCTCACCCTCCCCCATGGCCTCCTCTCAGTCCTCCACAGAGCTCGACACACAGCTTGCAGATTGTCCCTGCCGGGCTCGTGGACCCTAACCCTTACCCTAGGTTGGCCACAGAGGGGCCCCTCCCCAGGGTCCTGGCACCCCACTCCGGGGGATTGGGGACACCGAAGCCCCAACGTAGGACTCAGACTGCAACCCACAGTAAACTGTACTTTTGGGGAACAACACAGCATTCAGGGCAAGAGAATTGGGGCACCCCCTGAGAGCCCCTTATGGTGAACCCCGAACTTTGTGGGCCCTTCCGGATGAAACCCCAAGGTTCACACTCACCTGCCCTTGTGCCCTCATCTCACTCGGCCTGGGAGTTCTCTGAGCACTGGGAAATTCGGATCTGCTGTCTCTTGAGGCCTAACCTAACCCTTGGTCTTCTGCTGAGGGTCCCTCCCCATTTGCCTGCCTCCAAGGCACCAGGCATTGGGCTCACCTCTGTACAACTAGAGGACTCAGCCTGCCCCACAGCAGGAAACTGTCCATTTAGGGCTGCAGCAAGGATTCATAGGAAAATCAGAGGGCCCCTCTCATCCCATCCCAGGCAACCCCCACTTTCAGAGATCTCCCCGGATCCAATTAGTAGCTTCACACTGACCTTTAAACTTGCTCTCCACAGAGATCTTTTGAAATTCTCCACACTTCCAACGGATGGCATCATCCAGCTTCAGTGCCTTACCCAGCTTTAGGTCTTGAGATGGATTAAAATGGGAAGTCATTTCACTGATGACGATGTACTGGTGACAAAAAGATACATGTTTAAATGCTTCATATCACTTGGCTTCAGGGAAATGCAAATCTAAACCCCTATAGATGCCATATCACACGAGGCCGAATATCTAAAAATATGAAGACATGAAACTACACATGTTGGAGAGGATGTGGAGGAATGGGTACCTTCTTACACCCCTGTACGAATGCAGTCCAGTACAGCCACTCTTGAAAATGGTATGGAGTTTCCTCAAGAAGTTATAAATAAAGCTACCCTATGTCCCAGCAATTGCACTACTGGGTATTTACCCCAAAGATACAGAGGTAGTGAAGACGGGACACATGTACCACAGTGTTCATAGCAGCAATATCCATAATAGACAAGCTGTGGAAGGAGTGCAGATGACCATGGATAGATGAATGGATTAAGAAGATGTGGATCATATATATAAGGGAATATTACTCAGCCATCAGATAGGATGAATACTTACCATCACAACGACCTGGGTGGAGCTGGAGGCTATTATGCTGAGTGGAATAAGTCAATGAAAGAAAGACAATGATCATATGCTTTCACTCCTATGTGGAATATCAGAAACAAGGAAGAAGACCATAGGGGAAGGAAGGGAAAATAGAATGGGAAGTCATCAGAGAGGGAGAAAACCCATGATGGACTCTTAACTATCGCAAGAAACTGATGATTGTTGGAGGAGAAGTTGGGGGGGAGTAACTGGGTGAGTAGCATTAAGGAGTCCACAGGATACAATGAGCACTGGGTGTTACACACGACTGAAATTTTATTGAAGACTACATCTGAAACTAATGATGTACTGTAAGTTGGCTAATTGAATTTAAATAAAGAACAAAAGACCTCGAATAAACAATCCTAAACATTTGTATGGAACCACTAAAGATTCCGAACAGCCAGTGGAATGTGGAAAAGAAAAACAAAGCTGGAGGACTCACAATTTCAGATTTCAGGTTATACTACAAAGCTGCAGTCATCCTAACAAGACAGTACAGCACAAAAATGGACACAGCGACAAAAGGAACAGGATAGAAGTTCAGACAGAAACCCACAATTATGTGGTCCATGAATCTTCCACAAAGCAAGCAACGATATCAAATGGGAAAAGGACAGTCTCTACAACAAATGGTGTTGGGAAAACAAGAGAGCTACGCACAAAAGAATGAAATTAGACTGCTTTCTTACACAATACAGACAAACACAAAACAGTTTCAAGACCTCAATATGAGACCTGAATCCATAAAAATCCTACAGGAGGGAAGACAGTAACTTCTTGACATGGACCATACCAACGTTTTTCTAGACTGTGTCCTGAGGCAAAGGAAATGAAAGCAAAAATAAACTATTGGGAATACAGCAAAATAAAAAGTTTCCACATGGCAGAAGAACAATGAAAACGTAAAAATAATAAGACAACCTACTCAAAGGGAGAAGATATTTGCAAAGATCATATGCAATAAAGGGATAGTGTCCAAAACATATACAACTGATACTACTCGACCCCCAAAAAAACAAATAATCCAGTTAAAAAATACGCAGAAGACATGGACAGACATTTCTCCAAAGAAGAATTACAAATGGCCAACAGTCCTGTGAAAAGATGTTCACCATCACCCATCATCAGGAAAATGTAAATCCAAAGGACAATGAGGTAATACCTTAAACCTGTCAGAATGGCTAATATCAAAAGCACAACAAAGAGAAGGTGTTGGGAGGATGTGGATAAAGGGGAATCCTCGCGAACTGTGGGTGGGAATGCAAACTGTGGTGGCCGCCGTGGAAAACAGTATGAAGGTTCCTCAAAAAATTAAATATAGAACTACCCTACGAACCAACAATCACACTACTCGTATTTACCCAAAGAATAGGAAAACGGTAACTTAAAAGAATACGTGCACCCCTATGTTTCTTGCACCATTATTTACAATATCACAATATGGAAGCAACCCAAGTGTCTGTAGAAAAATTAACAAATGATATGATAGATGTGTGTATTCACACACACACACACACACACACACACACACACACACATACACACACACAATGGAGTATTATTCGGCTTGAAAAAGAATGAAACCTTGCCATTTGCAGCCACATGGATGGAGCTAGAGAATATTATCCTAACTGAAATCAGTCAGTCAGAGAAAGACAAATCCCATACGATGTCACTCTAATGGGGAATTTAAAAAACAAACAAAAATAAATAACTAAAAGAGAAAAAGGAGACACACCAAAATACAAACTCTTAACAGAAGAGAACAAAGGGATGGTTACCAGAGAGGAGGTGGATAGAGGGATGAGTGAAATAGATGAAGGTGATTAAGAGGATGCTTTTCTTGATGACCACTGAGTAATATATAGAATTACTGAATCACTCTATTCTACACCTGAAACGAATGTAACACTGTATGTTAGCTCTAGTAGAATTAAAATAAATTTTTAAAAAAGATTTTTCTTTCAGGAACCTCTTTGAAAAAACTTTTCCTGTGCAATGTGCATAAGCCCTACTTGGGAGGATTCACTCTACAATAATTATTCACTCCATGCCTCAAATTCAGATTTCACTGAGTTCTTACTGTGGATCTCAGCCCACGGGAGCCATGGTCCTTTTCTGTCCAGGGTCAGCACCTATGCATTCAAGATTGGAAGTAGAGACACATGTCACTTCACAGTCCAGAAAGCTATTATTGTTTCTGTTTCAGTGTGAGAGAGTCACAGACTTTGGGACAGGTTTCAGAGCAGGTTTATTATGGATCCTGGATCTCTACTTCAATGTTCATTACCTGGATCCATTTGGCTAATAGGTTCGCTGTGGATGGACTTGCTTCCAAGCACATACATGGAAGATGCAACGGTGGTGGGCTTGGTGCGGGACAGGAGGAAGACCAAAAACAGACAAGGGTTCGACCCCTCCCCTGATCCAGGAACTGCTACGGGAGAGGGTATGGGTGGGAGAATCCATGCGGAACTCCAAGGTCACCAGCTGAACACAGGAGGCACAGGTCAAGGGATCTGGAGATGCAGGGGTTGAAGGCTGCTCTGAGATACCTCTGGGAGGAAGGGAGGGAAAGAATGAGAGAGAGACACTGCCTGCCCCTGGCCCATGCCAGCTGCCAACCGCTCTGACACACATCAATCTATGAGCTGACACAGCCTGGGCTCAGGATGGGCTGGCTCAGGTCCCTCAAACCTCAGTGGGACAGCTGGCCCCAGGGCTTAGAGACATGCTGAGGGAGATGAGAGGGAAAGTTGCCCCACCCAGATCATCCCCTCCTTGAGCAGACAGCCCTTCAGAACTGCTAAAAAAAAAAAAACCACTAACGGGGTTGAAAGACATGCCATGGATGAACTAAGGCATAGAGATATGTAAAATAACATTCATTTTTAAGTTCAGAGCTGTCATCTCAGGAAGTGGGGAGAGCTTCCCTGAAGAAGACTGAGGGGAGGGCAGGCCATGCTGAAAAGGGAGACATGGCTCTCCTGATTGGGGACCTGCAGCCCCCTTCCAGGGCAGGGCATCATCCTCGCATCACACGAGATCCATGGAAGTGTTCCATTAGGGCCAGATGTCTGTCTCGAGAAGGCTACTCTGGCATCGGTCTGCACAGGGCACCAGGGACGAGGGCCAGATGGAGGACGGACAATACCTCGGAGGCCATGGGGCAAGACCAGAGGCAAATGACCTTGAAGATGATGATGAAAAGCAGGAGGTGGCAGCATGGAGCCGGCCTGAAAGTACCATGGGAGCAGTGCCCACAACTACACTGACTGGGTGCCTTCTGTGCCAGTTGTGGCTGACTTCAGTGTGCTCCAGACTAATCCTGACCACAAGTCTAGGAAGTGTGCACCACCTCTCCCCTTGCAGCTGCTAGGAATCATGGTCACAGACCCTGGTCAACTTTCGTGGAAACCAAGCAGTGACTCCCCCGCACGCTGCACCTCTGGTGGTGGTCCAGTGCGACCCTCGTGCCTGGCCAGACACTGACGTCTACCTGTCTCCACACAAATCCACAGACAGGAGGGGGTCCCTGAAATCCACAGCACCTGATGAGACAGATCCACAGAACCCAACACCCAGTGGGTCACTCGGGACCTCACCTATGGTCATGCAGCTCACCATACCCTATTTCTGTTCACTTCCCACAGAAAGCCTGTTTCTGATCCTCCACAATACCATACATCCTTGTTGCTGACCTGGGGTCATGCCATGAACCCACATGGCACCTTTCTTTAAGTAAAGGCTATGCCTACACCTCCTAGAAAATATTTCTAATGAAGTACAAGTCCCTCAGGACTATGGTGTGAATGGTAGCACACAGCTTTCATGTTAGTAGTCAGTAATTCTAACAAGGGTTAACCCCACCTCCCGTCTCACAAAACCTTCCTCCATCCCCACAGAAATCATGTCTGCCCTTAGAAAACCCTCCAGGAAACAAACCTTTCATCTGAATGCTCTCTTCACCTTCTGCTTCAAATCTTGTCCAACCACAATGATATGAAACTAGAAATCAGTCTCAAGAAAAAAATGGGACAGTCAAAAATAGGTGGAGATTTTTTGGGGCCTGGGTGGCTCAGTCGTTAAGGATCTGCTTTCAGCTCAGGTCTTGATCCCAGGATCCTGGGATCTAGCGCCATATCAGGCTCCTTGCTCAGTGGGAAGCCCACTTCTCCATCTCCCACCCCCCTGCTTGCATTCACTCTCTCGCTGTCTCACTCTCTGTCAGATACTTAAATAATCTTAAAAAATTATGTGGAGATTTAACAACATGCTACAGAACAACCAACAGTCAAAGAAGAAATCAAAAAAATTTTAGAAGTACCTTGACACTGATGAAAAAGACAACCTACAAAAACTTATGGGATGCAGCAAAATAGCTCTACGGGGGACATTCATAGAAACTCAAGTCTTCATCAATCCATGAGAATAGTCTCCAATAAACAACCGGATTTATGTGGTAAAGAACTAGAAAATAAAACAACAAACAAAGACCCAAATTAGTAGAAATAAGGAAATAACAAAAAGGAATGCATAAATAAATCCAACAGAGACTAAAAAGACCAAAAAAACAAAAACAATGAAAATGAAAGCTGCCTTTTTTGGAAAGATAAACAAAACTGACAAACTTAGCTAGACTCACCAAGAAAGACAGAGGACTCGAATACAATCAGGAAAGAAAGATAATGGATTCCTGTATCATATCAAAATCAAAAGAACTCTTCAAACTTGGGCACAACAACTTCTTGCAAGCCACGTCTCTAAAGGCAAAGGAAATAAAAGCAAAAATGAACTATTGGCACTTCATCAAGATAAAAAGCTTCTGCACGGCAAAGCAAATGATCAACAAAACAAAAAGGCAACCTATGGAATTGAAGAAGATATCTGTAAATGATATTACATATAAAGGGCTGGTATGCAAGATCTATAAAGAACTCCTCAAACTCGACACCCAAAACATGGGCAGAAAACACAGAGATACTTCTCCAGAGAAGACATACAAATGGCCAACAGACACATGAAAAAATGCTTCACATCACTTGCCATCAGGCAAATACAAATCAAAACGACAATGAGATACCACCTTACACCACTTAGAATGGTTAAAATTAACAAGGCAGGGGGCACCTGGGTGGCACAGTGGTTAAGCGTCTGCCTTCGGCTCAGGGCGTGATCCTGGCATTATGGGATCGAGCCCCACATCAGGCTCCTCCGTTATGAGCCTGCTTCTTCCTCTCCCACTCCCCCTGCTTGTGTTCCCTCTCTAGCTGGCTGTCTCTATCTCTGTGGGATAAATAAATAAAATCTTGAAAAGAAAATTAACAAGACAGGAAATTACAAAAAGTCGGAGAGGATGTGGAGAAAGGGGAGCCTTCTTACACTACTCATGAGAATTCAAGGTGGTATAGCCACTTTTGAACAATATGGAGGTTCATCAAAACGTTAAACACAGAGCTATCCTACGACCCACCAATTGCACTACTGGGTATTTACCCCATAGACACAGAGTAATGAAAAAAGGGGCACCTGTATCCCAATGTTCATAGCAGCAGTGTCCCTAATAGCCAAACTGTGGAAAGAGCCAAGATGTCCTTCAGCAGATTAATGGACAAAGAAGATGTGGTTCATGTATACAATGGAATATTACTCAGTCATCAGAAAGGATGAATACCCCCATTTGCATCAATGTGGATGGACCAGGAGGGGATTATGCTAAGTGAAATTAAGTCAAGCAGAGAAAGACAATTATCATAAGGTTTGACTCCTATGTGGAATGGAAAGAATAGCATCGAGTACTTTAGAAGAAGGAAGGGAAAAGTGAACGGGGGAATGAGAGGGGGAGATGAACCATGAGAGACTATTGACACTGGGAAACACACTGAAGGTTGCAGAAAGGGAGGGTAGGTGAATGGGTTATCCTGGTGATGGGTATTAAGGAGGGCACGTGTCATAATGAGCACTAGGTGTTATATGCAAACAAAGAATCATGGAACACTTCATCAAAAACGAATTAAGTACTGTAGGGTGACTAACATCATTTTAAAAAAAGAGAAAGATATGAAACCCATACAGGAAAAATATCACTATTTGCAAATGACATGAAATCCCGAAAAATTCCACAAAAAACCTGTTAGTTTAAACAAATTCAAGAAAGTTGCAGGATGTAAAGTCAATATACAGAGACCTGTTGTCTTTATTTTTTTTCAGATTTTATTTATTTATTTGAGAGGAAGAGAAAAAGCACATGCAGGGGGAGTGTCAGAAAGAGGGAGAAGCAGACCCTCGCTAAGCGGGGAGCCCAACACGGGGCTCAATCCCAGAACTGTGGGATCATGACCTGAGCTGAAGGCAGACGCTTCACCTATGGGGCCACCCAGATGACCCAACTTCTTGCATTTCTGTATACTGATGACACACTTTCGCAAAGAGAAATTAAAAAAGCAATGCCATTTACAATTGCATCAAAAAAAATCTAGAAATAAACGTAACCAAAAATGAGAAAGACATAGTACACTCAACACATGGCAGAAACAAAATGAAAAACATGTGTGTCGGGGGGGGGGCAGAATGTATGGGTCTAAGATTTTGAAGGGAACACAAACAAATGGAAGCATATGCCATGCTCCTTAACTGGAAGAGTTAATTATGTGAACATGTCCATCGTACCCAAAGCAATCGACAGATGTGATGAAATCCCAATCTGAATTCCAGTGGCATTATTCGAACAAATAGAAAACAGTCCTCAAACTTGTATGGTTTCACAAAAGACCCCAAATACCCAAAGGAACCTGGAGAAAGAAAGGTGCAGTCAACACACTCCGGGATTTCAAGCTAGATTATAGAGCTGTTGTCATCAAAACAGGATGGTACTGGCATAAACACAGACACCAGGTCAGTGGAACAGAACAAAAAGCTCAGAAACTTACCCACACGTAGATGATCCTAACTTACGACACAGCAGCAGAAGATATGCCATGAGGGAAGGACTCTCTCTTCAGTGAGCGGTAACAGGCAAACTGGACACTAAATGCAGAAGAATATAACTGGGTCACTTTCTTACACCACACACAAAATTTTTAATGGATGAATGATTTGAACATAAGACCTGAATCCATAAACCTCCAAGAAGACACAGGTACTAAGTCTCTCGACATTGGTTTTGGCAAAGAGTCTTCAGATCGGACACCAAATGCAAAGGCAACAAAAGCAAAAATAAAGAAGTGGAACAACTTCAAACTGAAATTTTCCACATGGGAAAAGAAACCATCAAAAACGTAAAAGGCCACTGACCCAATAAGAAAAAATATCTGCGAATCATATGTGTGAGAAGAGGCTAATATCCAAAATACACACAACACTCATACAAATCAAAAAAATATATAAAAAAATGGAGGGAATATGTGCATAGATACTTTCAAAAGATGGCACACAGGTGCCCACAGACAGAAAAAGTTGTTCGACATCACTCATCATTGTCAGGGAAATATCAGTCAGACCCACAATTGGCTATCCCCTCACAACTGTTGGAACAGCAATTTTCCACCAGGTGGGGTCAAAGGTGTGCAGACGAGGAGACACTGTGCACTGTTGGTGGGAATGAAAATTGGTGCAGCCACTGTGACAAACGGTATGGACGTTCCTGAAAAAAAAAATGCAACTACCACATAACCCAGTAATGGCTCTACTGAGTATTGATTCGGAGAACAAAAAATACTACCTCAGAAAGAAAGATGCACTCCCACATTCACTGCAGCATTATTCACAAGAACCAGACATGGAAACACAGACCTTGGGGGCCTTATGCCAAGTAACTCAGACACAGAAAGACCAATACCAGATGCTCTCATGTACATTCCATGTGGAATAAACAAATACTGAACGCATAGATACTGAGAGCAGATTGGTAGGTGCCAGATTCGGGGATGGGGTGGTAGAAACGGGTGAAGGTGGTCAAAGTCTCAATGTTTGAGTGAGAAAATCTGACAGTCATGAAATGTTCTGTCCAGCATGGAGACTAAAACAAACCCCGCAGCATGGGGTATAGGTTTCCCTACTCTTTGAAAGTAAAGGGCCTCTGAGAAACCTTGCACAGCAGAAATGGTGTCAAGAAGGAATGGCCATTAATTTACACGGTACAATTAGACAGTGTGCTCAGACTCCAAAATTCCTTCTCTTTGGCTTTTCTTAGGCCTCAGGACACAGGTCTCTAACTGAGGCCCAGCATAAATGAAGATAAAGCACAGCAGAGGCTCACAGATACCATTCAATGTGCTGGTGTCTGGATGCGAAGAGCGGTTCCCAGCGGAAGGAGCTGGTTGGGGTGCACGCCACCTCTGTCGTGCTTCTCCCCAAAACAGATGCTGAACGCGATTCTCGCTGTTTACTTTTTTCATAAGAGGGAAATCCTCTTCAGGTCTCTTCCTCTTACTGAAGATGGGTAATTACATAGTTCTTTCAAGAAAACCAAGTGTCTTATTGTGAACGTTTAAAAAGTGGGGGATACTTGTACTTGATCATTGCTGAGGGAGGAGATGTGAAAGGTTCTCCCAGACACAAACCTCAGCAGATCCACCGGGAAACCACCTTCCTCAGCATGCAGAACACAGACTACATCCTATCCCCCGAGAAACCCTCTCCTTCCCCTCGATCAGGACAACCCACAACAGCTGGGAGTTACCCCAATTCCTCTGTTCTCCTGCTCCTAATAGCTAACCCATCAGCAAATCCTGTGAGCCTCATCTTCAAAATGGACCCAGAATAGGTCTAACCACTCCATTTAAGGCCACCTGTCTGGTCCACAGTGCCTGAGTTCCTGGAAAAGCTTCATCATTGACCTGCCTTGACATCTTCAACCCTCTGTCATCTGTTCTCAACACTGTAGCCAGGATGGCCCAGTGAAACAGGGTCTCATGGGTTTATAGCCCTGGAATGGCTTTCTGTCACCCTCTGTCACCTCTCTGAGCTCATGTCCTAAGCTGTCTCCTGGGGCCACAGGGCCTTCTTGCTGCTCCAGTACATACCTGAAATTCTCCTGCCCCAGAGCCTTTGCACATGGTTTCCCTTCTGTTCAGAATGCTCTTGATGTGTTCTCACTCACCTTCTGAGAAGTCTGAATTGGAGTGACAGGGACAGAAAATGAGCCTGTGTGTGTTAGGTGAGGCTGGTGGCCCAGAAGAAGGTTCTCTGCCAGCTCTCCGCCTGTGCCTCACTTGTCCTCAGCCAGGAACTTGCACACAGCCCTCACCTGTCACAACTCTCACACAGGAGACCCACAGCCACCCCTGGAGCCCACCCTGCCCACACCCTGCTGCAGAATGCATTCAGCTCTCCTCTGGGACCCCTGTCAGCTTTACCCAGACCTGGAACTCCCCCATCTTCTGCAAAGCTCTCGGATTCCTCCTCTTCTTCCAAAATCACACTGGCACAAGGCTTTCATGGGAAAGCTATAACGCTAACTAATGAAAGGTTCACACCTACTTTCCCCTTCTGTTGCCTTTTTCTCCACCTTCTTTCCTACCTGTGCAAACTGTAACATATCAGTGGAATATGAACATGCTCTGAGACCTGAATCTTTCATTGCAGCTTTCTGAGGACTCCTTATTTTAAGAAACAAGTGTATCCTACAACAGGGTGTTTTACAACTCTCATCTATAGAATAGTACAGCCCAATTCACTACAATTTTACCTCACTCTTCATGAAGCAGAACACTTTTTCCTTTCTTCTCTTACTTAAATTCCAGTTAGTTCACAGGCCATGGAATATTCGCTTCAGGGGTGGGATTTACTGATTCCTCACCTGCATACAGTACCCTGTGCTCATCACAAGTGCCCTCCTTAATACCCCTCACCCATTTAACTCTTCCCTCCACACCCTTGTCTTGCAGCAACACTCAGTTTGTTCTCCAAGGTTGATTCTCTTTCCTTCTTTGCCTCTCTTATCACCCCTCCAATCTGTTCTTCTGTTCTCTTTCTGAAATTCCACCAGCGTGAGAGCACAGGATATTTGTCTTTCCTCACTGATTTTCCTATGCTTAATACACTCCTGATCCATCCACATCCTTGCAAATGGTAAGATTCCATTCTTTTTGAAGCTGGGTCATATTCCATTATATATATATGTATCCCACATCTGCTTTATCCATTCATCAGTGCATGGACGTTGGGTTTCTCTCCATAGTTTGGCTACTGTGGACATTGCTGCTATAAACATCATGGTTCATGTACCCCTTTGGATCTGCATTTTTGTATCCTTTGGGTAATACCTAGGAGTGCAATTGCTGGATCATGTGGTTGTTTGATGTTTAACTTTTTCAGGAACCTCCACACTGTTTCACAGACTGGCTGCACCACTTTGCATTCCCACCAACAGGATGGGAGTGTTCCGCTTTACTCAGAACATTTTCTGCTGGCAATTTCATAAGTGGAAACAAAACGTCTGGGAGATGCACCCAGGGTCAGGGTGCAGTTGCAGACTTCACCCCAAGGCTCCTGACACCAAGCCCCTTGAAGCCACCAGCATGCCACTATCCAAAAGAATTCCCAGACTCTCCTTCTGACTCCACCACCAAAGAAACTACAGTGAGAATATGGCACCTCAAAATATCGAGATAATACATTTAGTAAAACTAGAAAGTCAAGCTCAACTTTTAAACAGGAACAGGCCGCTTTGGATAATTTTCAATTTTCCCTCCATCCTAATTTTAACTCTTCGGATGAATAAACTAATCAATGATGAAACATCACCTTTGTCAAATGACATCATCCAAGTCTGTATCAGATGAATACAGCCACCTAACTCTAGATGCTGGCCACTGAACCATATCATAGGCCCAATTGAATAAACACTATTAGATGAAGGAAAAAATTAGATGTTACAAACAGGCACAGAGTGAATCTCACCTTCCCTTTCTAATAAAAGAGGGTTCCTAGGAAACAGATGGTCAAAATACATTTGTAAGCAATAAATGGACAGAGAAATTGTGATCCCCTGCAAAGTTCTACCTGCACGGAAACTAAGTAATTCTTGTACCAAACCCAGAATGCTGACAGCTACTTCAATTTTCCTTTGTGGCTCAACTAGAGAAAAGAGAAAAGCCCAGGAGGTTTTGGGATAATGAGAGGTTTTACCTCCAGCCCTGACATAGATAGGACATTTTGCCAAAAATACCTGTGCTTTCTCTGAACACTGGCGTCCTGTGACAAGCTGCCTCGCTGACTCCGATGCTGGCGTTCAAAACCTCGGGTGTCTTGGAGCCAGAGATGAGAAGTGCTGTCAGCTGGGGAAAAGAAGGCACCTCTGACCTAAAGCCTGCAAAACTGCTTCGGTTTCTGGGGGAAGGGGCAACACATACTTGTTGTTTAGCAGTAATTATCTTCATTCTCAATAGACCAATGACCTTGCCTTTTCTGGATAGCAGACTTACTCTTCTACAGAAACCCTCAATTCGTCTATTCCCAAAGCAACTAGAGTGGAACGTTTATTTCTCACTTAAGTAGAAAACACTGTTATTGTCGACACTGAGTGAATGAACTTTTAAAAACATTTTAGAGAGAAAGGAAGAGACCTTTATTCAAACCCAAGTCAGGACAGCTGCCTGGAAGACACAATCTTCACCAAGAAGGGAGTGATTCGGGGAAGGAACATTTGGGGCAGGCTTATATATTTTTTTCTGTTTTGTTTTTTTACGTACAGAGTTACACACCACAATGAGGATCTTAGATTCCAGAAAGTGACAGACTCTTTCTTATGTTTTCAGTATGTACATGTCAGTATGACTTTAATCTTATGGGAGCCAAAGAGGTTCTTTATTTTTTCTTATCTTTATGTTGGCATTTTTGGTTATTGTTTTCTTCTCGAAGCAGATGTACAACATGTGCTTGGGGCAGAAACAGGGCCCATGCTTTGAAGTTTGGCCCAGTCATTTTGAGCTGGGTAAAATGTTAAAGGATAGCTTCCCTGGGAGCCCAGGATCAGGGCCCACAGATGATAGAAGATAAAAATTACTTTCATCATTATAATTACTACTAAATGGAGGAATTTGAGACAAAAGAACCTTTCACAAGAGTACCAAGAAATCAAAATGATGCCCGCTGAAGACTAACTGCTCCATGGTCAGCATAGGTAACAGAAGTGTTCACAGTCTCTGTACTCCTGCCCTTCTCCTGCCCAAATCGCTGAAGCACACAGACCACTTAAAATCAGAATTGTAGAACTGCTAGACACCTTAGAGATGACTGGCACCATTCCCTTGGAATGCTGAATAAAACACAGTAGCTCGTTGTCACAAACTAATTTCAACATGAAGTGCCCCCTGGATGCACTAAGTTCTTTCTCTGCAAATGTTGACTAATGTAAGTCACAGTCATACCATTTAAACACTAGGATGGCTGGGAAGTCATCGTAGGTAAGGGAATATTTTAGCCATGTTTATAAGCATTGGCTCACTTTGTAGAAGAGGCTGAGCTGAGTGTTTTTAAATACTATTTCAGACCTGTTTTACAGCACCCTCTGAACATACCAGAGCCTGAATCGTCTAAAAAAGATAATTGGTTTCAGTAACTTCAATACCAGAAAAATATTATACTGTTTGTATTCCTAAGGATCTGTGAGTATCTTACCCACAGGTCCTCCACTGAGATAATGATCTTAATGATCACCATGGGCAGAGGTGAAAAGGCCCACTGAATTCGTTCCAGTTTTCCACATGACAAGAAAATCCTGATACTTGATAGGTTTCCAGATCGAGAAGACCAGAGATAAGAGGGAAATAGTACCCTGTATGGAACAACAAGGGATTTGGAGTCAATTTGGGGATCCCACTTAGGTTTCTGACACTAAAATCCTCTGTGACTCATATCATCTGAGTCCCTGTTTAACCACCTGAACATGTGCCTAAAAATATCTACACCGTAGTTGAGAAGTTGAAGAGGCAGAATACTACAAAGAGCCAGTATGATGTCTCTCAAGAACAGGTGCTCAGGAAGCCATAATTGCTATTGGGTCTATTTCTTTTCCAGAAGAAAGAACACATGCTGAATCCATATTTCAAATAGATGACTCACCAGATGATTTTCAAACCTGAAGGAAGGCCAAGAAGTCGCTCTTGTGTCATATTTCACTCAGAAATCATGTTGTTGGACTGGTGAGGATGATACGATAGCAACGTCATCACTAAGAGTGGGGAGCTTCTAATTTCCATAGGCCATGTTGACCCCCTTAGCTGAGAGCCACCAGAAAGGGCAGCTGGGGAGGGGGTACCATCATCACTATGAGTGGGGAGCTTCCCATTTCCATAAAGCCATGATGACCCCCTTAGCTCAGGACCACCAGAAAGGACAGCTGAGGGGACCACAGGCCAAGGCTGCCAGGTGTGGCTGGGGCAGGCAGAACTCTGACTTAAGGCTCAACTCCTGTCTAGGTTATTATAATGCTCTTCACAAAGAAAGTGCCATTGTGTGTGAGCCCTCATGTAGAAAAGGTTCAGAATTTCCATTGAGATTCCTTCTCTGACCTTTAGGATATGTAGCAAAGTTCCATTTAATTTTAAACATTGAAGGAGTTCCTGATTTTCTTTTCCTATGACTGTGGCTTAATTCTCCTGTGGTCTAAGAATAGAATCTAGTTAATTTCAGGGTTTAACATTTGTAGACTTGATTCGTGGCCTCACCTATCATCTATTTCGGTAAAGAGTCTATGACCACTTGAAAATAATGTATTCTGCACTTATTATGGAATGTTTCCTATATATCAATTAGGTCACATTTGTTACCAAAGTTTTGTCTGTTTTTCTGTCAGATATTGAGAAAGGTATATTAAAATCTTCAAACAATGATGCTCTATTCAATGTTGCATCGGAGAATCTACCAGTGTTAGAAGGCAAGAGAAACAAAAAGTATAAGAATTGAGGGGATAATTGTGACTATTCACAGATAATACGATTGTGTACATAGAAAATCCAAAAGAGTCTATAAATACCCTATTAGAATTAAAAATGCAATTTATAAATTTGAGATGGATTGTAGCTTCCCATTGGACAGTTTCTGACAGAAAACGTAGAACCTGTCAATCTTGGGGTAGGACATAGGGTGCACTAACCATTTAAAAGAATTCAGTGGGACTTCATAAAAATGTGACATTTCTCCTTATCTTATGACCATAAGAAAATGAAAAAGTGAACTACAGGCTGGGAAGTAAAGATTTGCAATACACACACTGACAAAGACTTGTCAATAAAGAGTTCCTGCTCATCAACCATAGAAAGTCTATTTATAAACGAATACTTCACAAAAGATTGACTGATGGTCAATAAGAACAGGAAAGGGTGCTCTACAGTATTATTTTCAGGAAAAGCAAGCCTTTCCTAAAATGAAAACATACACACAAACCAGTATTCCCTAGATGGATGACGTCCTTATTTCTGAGGACAGCTTGAAGAACAGACTAGCATCAAAGTAAAGTGATGGAATTCCTGACACTCAGAGGATGGACAATTGACCTCAAACTACAGTGCAATTTCTAGGCATCATTCGGTCCTCTGAAGGCAGATAACTACCACACCCCTTCCTACACCACACAGGTTGCTTCCCAACCCCTACCATAAAAGAAGAAGATGAGAAACAGATAGGACTAGTAGGAAATAGCAAAAATCACATGTGGGGATTATCCTGAAACACACTGATCACATAACTAGTGTAAGGAAGTGTAGGGAAATGACAAGTACAGAGACTCAAGAGGTACTTCTTTGGGAAATGCTGTCTGAAATCGTCACACCTTGGTACCTGCTATTCAGGGCTCTGAGCATACCCTAGGGTTTGCTCACAAGGGTCTGCAACACCATCTCTGAGGACTGAAACTCTTCAAGACCACAAAGCTTGCCTGATTGAGTATTGGACTAAGAGATTCCCATGTTCTGAAAACAGATACCAACTAATTGAAAGGTTCACCTGGGCTCTCTCAGAGGCCCTACAAGAAGCTGAACCATTCACTGAAAATCAATTACACACACACACACACACACACGCGCACACACACACACACACACACACACACACACACACACACCTGTCATTTCACCAATTACTTAAACATTCAAGGTTCTTCCTACCTTTTCTTTTTCACATTGATATTTATACTCACATGAAATGTCATCATTTCTAATGAACACTGATGTCAAAATAGAGATCCATTGACACAATATTTACAAAATGGAACTTCCCTGCTGTCATTTTCAATATAGCGTTTTTTCAAGTTCATACATATTTTAGGTTTTTGGTAACTTATACACGAGAAGATCAGCATTGAAAAACTCTGAATACTGACAATGAGTTTTAAGCTTAGAGAACAAAAATTGTCCAATTTCATAGATAATACAGAACCAAAGGGAAAGCATGGAAGCTGTAGTGGAATAATTTTACACATATGCATCCTCTATTATTCTACTACCAAGGGGCGTGTTTTATTACCACTATGCATGCATCAATTGTCTTCCACCTGCACCTGCACAGGTATAATGAATTACTACAGTAGAATGAAATGTCTGGGAACTGCTTGGCAGCATCTATAATGAACAATTAAATTTTGATCTTATATTTGGTGAACTTCCACTGTCTGTCCCTTTAGACAATGGACCCTAAACAGAAGGGGGAATGAACCACGAGAGACTATGGACTCTGGGAAACAAACTGAGGGCTTCAGAGGGGAGAGGGGTGGGGGATTGGGATGGGCCAGTGATGGGTATTAAGGAAGGTACATATTGCATGGAGCACTGGGTGTTATATGCAAATAATGAATCATGGAACACTACATCAAAAACTAAAGAAATACTGTATAGTGACTAACATATCATAATAAAAAATTATTAGTAGAAAAAAAATTAAAGGTAAAAAAAAAACCAATATAGCTTTTCTGTTTCAAGAACAATCACAATTGAGAAAAAACTAACTTGCAATCCCTACAGCAAAACACAGACCAAGTTCCATTTCACTCCCCTTTATTCACATTCTCTGTGGGTTCTAAGCTATTTCCCTACCTCCTTTCTTGCTGAGCAGGGATCCCGGGCTCGATCCCAGAACCCTGGGATCATAACCTGAGCCAAAGACACATGCTTAAATGGCTGAGCCAGCCAGGAGCCCCAGCCATGTTTTTCTTAAGCAAAAGGACACTTTCTCACGATGCCTTCACATGACTTCACGTTGTACCAGAGACCTGCATTTGCCTCTAGGAGGTTGCAGATGAAGGCAATTGCACACTCTCACAGTGGTTTATCAAATACAATGACCTGCCTGGTGACAGTGAAACTCTTATGAGCCCATGAGAGAAGGCAATTGCACACTCTCACAGTGGTTTATCAAATACAATGACCTGCCTGGTGACAGTGAAACTCTTATGAGCCCATGAGAGGGTGCTGTGACAATCATTTGTGGCTGGGCTGGCACAGAGAACCAAATCCTTTTCCCTGCCTGATGTCTGTGAGGAACAGATGCCCCCACTGTGAATGAGACCCTGCCACTGAGCTGTCCAAAAATGGCCATCCTCACGGAGGATGAGGATAAAGGACAATGCCTGAGGAGACCTCATCTGTCTCTTTTATCTTTTCATATTTTTGACAGTGGACAAATCACTGCCTAGGAGTCCCCTACTACCTTAGTCTCATCTGTGAATGACCAAGAGGTTTTACAAAACATTTACGATTTTGACCTCACAAATGCCCACAAACACTTACCATAGGGATTCAACATTAAACAAAGATATTGTTGGTTGGTAGAGAGGTC
Source organism: Ursus arctos (assembly GCF_023065955.2). Taxonomy (NCBI): domain Eukaryota; kingdom Metazoa; phylum Chordata; class Mammalia; order Carnivora; family Ursidae; genus Ursus; species Ursus arctos. The sequence continues at coordinate 1,423,023 of NW_026622986.1, forward strand.
CTGCCCACTGTTGTTTCTCACTTATATGCTCATCTTCCTTACCTCATGGTAACATAACCACCTTGATTCCTGCTTCCGTCTTCAGGAAGGCCGAGGTGACTTGAAGGGCATTACCCTGACATCGCTCTTTCTTAGCAATAAGATGTGAACATTTCCCTAGTCCTACACACCCAAAGTTGAATCGAATCAGGATTGAGGAGGCTGATGAGAGTTGAAGGTGTTTTCCTGTACACGGTGGTTTATTACCAATAAGGATGGGTCAGAGTCCTCGAAATCCAGAACTTTTTCATTAATGCTTCCTACTCGTGAAAGATGATGTACATTGGTCTTTCCCTGTATAGTGTGGTGACTCAGAGAAAAGTGCTTAGCCCTTTCGTCAGACTTCCACGACCACCTTGGGGCTGGCTTCCATATTCACAAAGGATGATGTTAGGGCTAAGAGGGTTCCTGTACTCTGTTATTTCTTACAGATAAGTGTATGGCATTTTTGTTACATTGCCAGAACCACTTAGTGCCGGGCTTGCCGGCCTCCTGGGGATGAACCCTAACCCTAGGTCGGCCCCCGAGGGGCCCCTCCCAAGGGGCCTGGCGCTACAACGCCGCGGATTGGGGATCCCCAAGCCCAGCGCTGGAGTCACCCTGCCGCCCCGCAGCAACTCCGGCTGCTAGGGGCGCTGCTGGTCATTCAGGGCGGGAGAACAGGCAGGGCCCTCTGAGCCCCCGGCGACTTTCGAAGGCCCCCCACGCCAAAACGCTTGGGCCCATGCTCCCGCTCGCCAGCGCCCTCACCTCGGCCCCCCCCTCCGCTAGATGCATAGCTGGTGGATTATGCCTGCCGGCCTCCTGGGGACTATCGCTATCCCTATTTCGGCCCACTCGGGGCCCTTCCCAAGGGGCCTGGTGCCGCAACTTTGGGAATTGGGAATCCACAATCCCCAGAGCTGGACTCACCCTACTGCCCCACTGCCACCCGGGCTGGTAGGGGCGCCGCCGGTCATTCAGGGTGGGAAAACGTGCAGGGCCCTCCAAGCCCCTGCCGACCATCAAAGGCCCCCCACACCAAAATGCTTGGGTCCTTGCTCCCGCTTGCCAGCGCCTTCACCTCGGCCCGCCCCTCCACTCGATGCACAGCTGGCGGATAGGGTCTGCCGGCCTCCTGGGGGCTAACGCTAACACTAGTTCGGTCCCCAAAGGGCCCCTCCCAAGGGGCCTGGTGCTGCAATGCCGGGGATTGGGGACCCCCGTGCCCCAGCGCCGGACTCACCCTGCCGCCCTGTCACCACCTGGGCCACTAGGGGTGCGGCTGGATATTCAAGGCTGGAAAACGGGCAGGGCCCTTCGAGCCCCCGGCGACCTTCAAAGGGCCCCTGTGCCAAAACCCTTGAGCCCAGGCTCCTGCTCGCCAGTGCCCTCACCTTGGCCCGCCCCTCCAGAACCAGATAGCTGGCGGATTGGGCCAGCCAGCCTTCTGGTGGCTAAACCTAAACCTAGGTCGGCCCCCGAGTGGCCCCTCTGATGGGGCCTGGCGCCACAACGCCTGGGATTGCCTACCCCAAGCCCCATCGCGGGATTCACCGTGCCACCCACCGCCAACTGGGCTGCTAGGAGCGCTGTCAGTCATTCAGGGCGGGAAAACGAAGGGCGCCCTTCGAAGACCCCCCACGCCAAAACGATTGGGCCCAAGCTCCTGCTCACCTGCGCCCTCACCTCGGACCACCCCACCGCTCGCCACACAGCTGGCGGATCAGGCCTGTGGGCCTCCTGGGGGCTAAGCCTCACCCTAGGTCTACCCCCAAATGACCCTTCCCAAGGGGCCTGGCGCCGCAACGCCAGGCATTGGGGACCCCCGAGACCCAGCACCGGACTCACCCTGCCGCCCTGCTGCCACCAGTGCCGTGAGGGGCGCTGTCGGTCATTTAGGATGAAAGAATGGGCAGGCCCTCTGAGTCCCTGGCGACCTTTGAAGGCCCCTCGCTCCGAAACTTTGGGCCCACGTTCCCGCTCGCCAAATCCTTCATCTCAACCCGCCCCTCTGCTCGCCGCACAGCCGGCAGATCGTGCCTACCGGCCTCCTGGGGGTAACCCTAACCCTAGGTCTGCACACGAGGGGGCCGTCCTAAGGGGCCTGGGGCCGCAATGCCGGGCATTGGTGAACCCCGAGCCGCAGCACTGGAGTCACTTTGCTGCTCCACCGCCACCGGGGCCGCTAGGGGCGCCTATGGTCATTTAGGGCGGGAGAAGGGGCAGGGCCCTCCGAGCCCCTGCGACCTTCGAAATCCCCCCCAGGCAAAACGCTTCGGCCAACACTTCCATTCGCCAGTGCCCTCACCTCAGTCCGCCCCTCCGCTCGCCGCATAGCCCGTGGATCAGGCCTCCCAGCCTCCTGGGGGCTAACACTAACCCTAGGTAGGCTCCCTAGGGGCCCATCCCAAGGGGCCTGCCTCCGCAACTACGGGCATTGGGGACCCCGGAGCCCCAGCGCCGCACTCACACTGCCGCCACGCCGCCCCCAGGGCTGCTAGGGGCGCTGTCGGTCATTCAGAGCAGGAGAACGGGCAGTGCCCTCCGAGCCGCGGCGACTTTCGAAGGGCTCCCGCGCCAAAATGCTTGGGCCCATGCTCCCGCTCACCAGCGCCCTCACATCCCTCAGCCCCTCCACTTGCTGTACAGCCGGCAGATCGGGACGGCTGGCCTCCTGGGTGTTACCCTAACCCTAGGTCCGCCCCCGAGGGGCCCCTCCCAAGGAGCCTAGGGCCGCAATGCCAGTAATTGGGGACCCCAGAGCCCCAGCGTTGGACTCAGGCTGCCGCCTTGCCATCACCCGGGCTTCTGGGGGCACCGCCGGTCATTCAGGGCATGAGAACGGGCAGGGCCCTCCTAGCCCACCGTGACATTCGAAGGCGCCCCATGCCAAAATGCTTGGGCCCACGCTCCCGCTCGCCAGCACCATCACCTCGGCCCACCCCTTCGCTCGCTGGACAGGGGGCGGATCGGGCCTGCCCGACTCCTGGGGGTTAACTCAAATCCTAGGTCAGCCCCCGAGGGACCCGTCCAATGGGGCCTGGCGCCACAACGCCTGGGACTGCTGAAACACGACCTCCAACGCCGGACTGACCGTGCTGTCCCGCTGACACTCGGGCCGCTAGTGGCGTGGCCGGTCATTCAGGGCGTGAGAACGGGCAGGGCCCTCCGAGCCCCTGTTGTCCTTCGAAGGCTCACCGTGCCAAAACGCTTGGGCCCACGCTCCCGATCGCCAGCGCCCTCACCTCGGCCCACCACTCCGCTCACCGCACAGCTGGCGGATCGGGCCTGCCTGCCTCCTTTGGCCTAACCCTACCCTAGGTCGGCCCCCGAGGGACCAATCACAAGTGCCCGGCGCCGCCACGCTGGGGATTGGGGACCCCCCCCCCAGTGCCGGACTCACCTTGCCGTCCCGTTGCCAACCGGGCCGCTACGGGCACCGCCGGTCATTCAGGGTGGGAGAACGGGCAGCACCCTCCGAGCCTCTGGCGACTACGAAGGCCATCCGCGCCAAAATGCTTGGGCCGACGCTCCTGGTCGCCAGCGCCCTCACCTCAGCACGCCACTTCAATCGCCGCAGAGCTGGCAGATCGTGCCTGCCGCCCTCCTGGGGGCTAACCTTAACCCAAGCTGGGCCCCAGAGGGGCCCCTCCCAAGAGGACTGGCACCGCAACGCCGGGGTTTGGGGAACCCGAGCCCTGGCTGCGATCTCACCCTGTCCCCGTGCCACCGCCCGGGCTGCTAAGGGCACCCCTGGTCATTCATGGCGGCAGAACTGGCAGGCCCCTCCAAGCCCCCGGCGAATTTTGAAGGCGCCCTGTGCCAAAACGCTTGGGGTCACGCTCCTGTTTGTCAGCGCACTCACTTCGACCCACCCCTCCTGTCACCACACAGCCGGCAGATCGCGCCTGCCGGCCTTCTGGGTGTAACCCTAACCCTAGGTCTGTCCCCATGGGGCCCCTCCTAATGGGCCTGGCATCGCAATGCCAGGGATTGGGGAACCCCAAGCCCCAGCGTCGGACTCACCCTTCCGCCCCACCACCACCCATGCCGCAAGGGGCGTCGCCGGTATTTCAGGGCGGGAGAACGGGCAGGGCCCTCTGAGCCCTCGCTGACATTAGAAGGCCCCCCGCGCCAAAACGTTTGGGCCCACACTCCCGTTCGCGAGCACCCTCTTCTCGGGCCGCCCTTCCGCTCGCTGAACAGCTAGCGGATCGGGCCTGCCTGCTTCCTGGGGGCTAACCCTAAACCAATGTCAGACCCTGAGGGGCCCCTTCCAAAGGCCTGGCACCACAACGCCCGGGATTGGGGACCCCCGAGCCCCAGCGCCGGACGCACCCAACCGCCCCTCCCTTACAGGCCCCTAGGGGCGCCGCAGGTCATTCAGGGCGGGAGAACGTGCACGGCCCCCCGAGCCCTTGGCAACATTTGATGGCCCCCCATGCCAAAACGCTTAGGCCCACTCTCCCGCTCGCCAGTGCCTTCACATCGGCCCGCCACTCCGCTCTTCGCACAGCTGGCAGATCGGGCCTGCCGGCCTCCTGGGGCCAACCCTAACCCTAGGTCGGCCTCCGAGGGCCACTCCCAAGGGGTGTGGAACCGCAATGCCGTGGATTGGGGACCCCCGAGCCCCAGCGCCGGACTCACCCTACCGCCCCTCTGCAACCGGGCAGCTAGGGGCTCCGCCGGTCATTCAGGGCGGGAGAACGTGTAGGGCTCTCTGATCCCCCGATGACCTTCGAAGGCCCCTCACTCCAAAACGCTTGGGCCGAAGCTCTAGCTCTCAAGCGCCCTCACCTGGGCCCACCCCTCCGCTCGCCGCACAGGTGGCGGATCGGGCCTGCTGGCCTCCTAGGGGGTAACAATAACCCTTGGTCAGCCCCCGAGGGGCCAATCCCAAGGGGCCTGGCGCCGCAACGCCGGGGATTGGGGACCCCCGGGCCCCAGCTCCGGACTCACCCTGACGCCCCTCTGCAACCGGGCTGCTAGGTGCGCCGTTGGGCATTCAGCGCAGTAGAATGGGTAGGGCGCTCTGGGCCCCCGGCGACTTTCGAATACCCCCAGCGCCAAATAGCTTAGGCCCACGTTCACGATCACCAGTGCCCTCACCTCTGCACGCCACTTCGCTCGCCGCACACCTGGCCAATCGGGCCTGCCGGGCTCCTGGGGGCTAACCCTAAACCAAGCTCGGCACCCGAGGGGCCCCTCCAAGCGGCCTGGCGCCACAACCCCGGAGATTAGGGATCCCCGAGCCCCAGCACCAGACTCACCCAGCTGCCCCGCCACCACCCGGGGTGCTAGGGGCACCAAACGTCATTCAGGGAGGGAGAACGGGCATGGCCCTCCGAGACATCGATGACCTTTGAAGTCCCCTTCGACAAAACGCTTGGGCCCACGCTCCCACTCACCAGCGCCCTCACCTCAGCCCGCTGATCCAATCGCCGCACATCCAGCGGATCGGGATTGCCGGCAACCTGGGGGCCTGGTACCACAACGCCAGGGATTGGGTACCCCTGAGCCCCAGCGCCAAACTCAACTTGCTGCCACCCGGCCACCCGGTCCACTAGGGGCGCCGCGCGTCATTCAGGGCGGTAGAACGGGCAGGGCCCTCTGAGCCTTCTGCGACCTTCGAAGCCCCCCCACGCCAGAACGCTTGGGCCCACGCTCCTTCACTCCAGCGTCCTCATCTCGGACCGCCCCTCTGCTCGCCGGACAGCTGGCAGATCCAGCCTGCCAGCCTCCTGTGGGCTAACACTACCCCTAGGGCGGCCCCCGAGGGGCCCCTCCCAAGGGGCCTGGCCCTGCAACGCTGGGGATTTGGGACCCCAGAGCCCCAGCGTCAGACTCAACCTGCCACCCTGCCACTACCCGAGCTGCTAGGGGCGTCACCGGTCATTAAGGGCGGGAGAACCGGTAGGGCCCTCCGACCCCCAGGGACCTTCGAAGGCCCCCTGCACCAAAACGCTTGGGCCCATGCTCCTGCTCGCCAGCACCCTTATCTCGACCTGCCACTCCACTCATTGCACAGCAGGCGGATCGGGCCTGCCGGCCTCCTGGGGGCAAACTCTAACCCTAAGTTGGCCACCGAGGGGCCCATCCCAAGGGGCCTGGCACTGCAACACCAGGGATTGGGGACCCCCGAGCCCCAGCCAGCAGTCATCTTGGCATACCGCCACCACCCAGGCCGCTAGGGCGCCCGCCAGTCATTCAGTGCAGGAGAAAAGTAGGGCCCTGCTAGCCCACGGCGACATTAGAAGGTGCCCCTCGCCAAAACGCTTGGGCCAACGGTCCTGCTCGCCAGTGCCCTCTGCTCACCCCACAGCTTGCGGTTCGGGCCTGCCGGCCTCCTGGGGGCAAACCCTAACCCTAGGTCGGCCCCCGAGGGGCCCCTCCCAAGGGGCCTGGTGCCAGAAACGCTGGGATTTGGGAACCCCCGAGCCCTAGCGCTGGACTCACTCTTCCGCCCCGCAGCCTCATGGGCTGCTACAGGCGCTGCAGGACATTCAGTATGGGAGAACGGGCAGGGCCCTCCGAGCCCCCGTCGTCTTTTGAAGGCTCACTGCACCAAAACGCTTGGGTCCACACTCCCGCTCACCAACGCCCTCACCTCGGCCCGCCCCTCCGCTTGTCGCAGAGCCAGTGGATCGGTCATGCCGGCCTCCTTGGGGCTAACTCAAACCTAGATCGGACCCCGATGGACCCATCCCAAGGGGCCTGGCGCCACAACGCCAGGGATTGGGGACCCCCAAGCCCTAGTGCTGGACTCACCCTGCCGCCCTACCACAACCCGGGCCACTAGGGGCGCCGCCGGTCATTCAGGGCGGAAGAACGGGCAGGGCCTTTCAAGGCCCGGCGAACTTCGAAGGCCCCCCACGCCAAAATGCTTGGGCCCATGCTCCCGCTACCCAGCACCCACACCTTGGCCTGCCTCTTTGCTCGCTGCACAGCCAGCGGATTGGGCCTCTGGTCTCCTGGGGGCTAACCCTAAACCTAGGTCGGCCCCCGAGGGGCTCGTCCGATGGGGCCTGGCGCCACAACATCTCTGATTGCTGAACCCCGAGCCACGGTGCCGGACTCACCGTGCCACCCAGCCGACACCTGGGCCACTAGCGGCGCCGCCGGTCATTCAGGGCGTGAGAATGGGCAAGACCTTCAAAGACCCAGGCGACCTTCAAAGGCACCTCCGCCAAAACGCTTCAGCCCACGCTCCCGCTCGCCAGGGCCCTCAACTCGGCCCGCCCCAACACTCGCCGCACAACTGGTGGATCGGGCCTGCCGGCCTCCTGGGAGCTAATCCTAACCCTAGGTCAGCCCCCAAGGAGCCCCTCCCAAGGGGCCTAGAGCCGCAACGCCGGGGATTGGGGACCCCTGAGCCCCAGCGTCAGACTCACCCTCCTGGACCGCCGCCACCCAGGCCGCTATGGGCGCCAGTGGTCACTCAGGGCAGGAGAACGGGCAGGGCCCTCCTGGCCACCAGTGACTTTCGAAGGTCCCCCGCACCAAAATGCTTGGGCCCACGCTCCCGCTCTCCAGCGCCCTCACATCAGCCCATCCCTCCGTTCACTGCACAGCCGGCCTGCCGGACTCCTGGGTGCTAACCCTAACCCAAGGTTGGCACCCGAGAGGCCCATCCTAAGGCGCCTATCGCTGCAACGCCTGGAATTGGGGACACCCGAGCCCCAGCGCCAGACTCACCCTACCGCCCCGCCGCTACCCAGGCCACTAGGGGCGCCACCAGGCATTCAGGGCGGGAGTACCTGCATGGCACTCTGAGCCCCTGGCGACCTTCGAAGGTCCCCCATGCCAAAACGCTTGAGGCCACGCTCCCGCTCGCCAGCGCCCTCACCTAAGCCCGCCCAACCGCCCGTCGCACAGCCGGCGGATGGGGCCTGACAGCCTCCTGGGGGCTAACCTTAACCCTAGGTTGGCCCCCGAGGGGCCCCTCCCAAGGGGCCTGGTGCCACAACGCCGGGGATTGGGGACCCCAGAGCCCCAGCATCAGACTCAACCTGCTGCCCCGCCGCCACCCGGGCCAGTTGGGGTGCCGCCGGTCATTCAGGGCGGAGGAACGTGAGGGGCCCTCCGAGCCACCGGAGACCTTCGAAGGCCCCCGCACCAAAAGGCTTGAGCCCACGCTCCCGATCGCCAGCGCCCTCGACTCTGCCTGCCCCTCAACTTGCTGCACAGCCAGCGCATCAGGCTTGCCGGCATACTGGGGGGTAACCCTAACCCAAGGTCGGTCCCTGAGAGGCCCTTCCCAAGGTGCCTGTCGCCACCACACCGGGGATTGGGGACCCCCGAGCCCTTGCGACCTTCGAAGGCCCAACGCCCCAAAACTCTTGGGCCCATGCTCCTTCTCGCCAGCACCCTCACCTCGGCCCGTGCCCCCATTCGTGGCAAAGCCGGCGGATCAGGCCTGCCGGCCTCCTGGGGCTAACACTAAACTTAGGTCAGTCCACGAGGAGCCCTCCCAAGGGGCCTGGCAATGCAACATGGGGATTGGGGACCCCCGAGCCCCTGCGCCTGAATCAATGTGACGCCGCAACACCACCCTGGCTGCTAGGGGCGCTACTGGTCATTCAGGGCGGGAGAAAGGGCAGGGCCCTCCGAGCCCCCGGCGACCTTCGAAGACCCCTTGTGCCAAAACACTTGGGCCCAGGCTCCCGCTCGCCAGTGCCCTCACCTAGGCCAGCCCCTCCGCATGATGCACAGCTGGCTGATTGGGCCTGCTGGCCTCCTGGGAGCTAACCCCAAACCCTACTTCGGCCCCCAAGGGGCCCCACCAAGGGGCCTGGCGCTGCCACGCCGGGCCTTGGGGAATCCCGAGCCCCAGCTCCAGACTCACCCTGCCGCCCCGCCGCCACCCTGGCCGCTAGGGTGCCGCCGGTCATTAAGGGCAGGGGAACGGGCAGGGCCATCAGAGCTCACGGCGACCATCGAAGTCCCCCCGCACCAAAACGCTTGGGCCCATGATCCCGCTTCCAGCGCATTCACATTGGCCCGCCCCTCCGCTCGCTGCACAGCCGGCAGATCGGGCCTGCCGTCCTCCTCGGGGCTAACCCTAACCATAGGTCGGCTCACGAGGGGCCCCTCCCGAGGCGCCCCTAACAAGGGGTCTGTCGCCACCACACTGGGGATTGGGGATCCCCGAGCCCCAGCACCGGACTCACCCTGCCACCCCACCACCACCCAGGCCACTAGGGGCGCCGCCGGTCATTCAGCGCAGGAGAACGGGCAGGGCCCTCCGAGACCCCAGCGACATTCGAAGGCCTCAGGCGTCAAAATGCTTGGGACCACGCTCCCGCTCCCCAGCGCCCTCACCTCGGCCAGCCCCTCCGCTCGCCGCACAGCCGGCGGATCAGGCCTGCCGGGCTCCTGGGGGCTAACCCTGACCCTTGGTCGGCTCACGAGGGGCCCCTCCCAAGAGGACTGGCACTGGCACGCCAGGGATTGGGCCCCCCGAGCCCCAGTGCTGGACTCACCCTGCCGCACCGCTGAGACCTGGCCCAATAGGGGCCCTGCCGCTCATTCAGGGCGGGAGAACGCACAGGGCCCTCCAAGCCCCTGGCGACTTTCGAAGGCCGGCCATGCCAAAACGCTGAGCTCACGCTCCCGCATGCCAGCGCCCTCCCCTGGCTCGTCCTACTAGTCGCCACACAGCCAGCGGATCGGACCTGCCGGCCTCCTAGGGGTAACCATAAGCCTAGGTCGGCCCCCGAGGGGCCCCTCCCAAGGGGCCTGGCGCCGACAAGCCAGGGATTGGGGACGCCCAAGCCCCAGCACTGGACTCAACATGCCGCCCTGCCACGACCCAGCCCACTAGGGGCGCCTCTGATCATTCAGGGCAGGAGAACGGGCAGGGCCCTCCGAGCCCCGGGCGACCTTCGAAGGCCCACTGCGCCAAAACGCTAGGGCCCACGGTCCAACTCACCAGCGCCCTCCACTGGCCCGCCCCTCCACTTGCCGCACAGCCAGTGGATCGGGCCTACCGGCCTCCTTTGGGCTAACCCTAACCCTAGGTCGTCCCCCACGGACCCCTTCCAAGGGGCCTGGCACCGCCACCACGGGGATTGGGGACCCCTGAGCCCCAGCTCTGGACTCACCCTGCCGACCCGCTGCAACCCGGGCCGCTAGGGCGCCACCGGTCATTTAGGGCTGGAGAACGTGCAGGGCCCTGTGAGCCCCCAGCGAACTTCGAAGGCCCCCGCGCCAAAACGCTTGGGCCCACGCTCCCGTTTGACAGCACCCTCACCTTGGCCTGCCCCTCTGCTCACTACACCCCGGCGGATCGGACCTGCCAGCTTCCTGGGGGCTAATCCTAAACCTAGGTCGACCCTGATGGGCCCCTCCCAAGGAGCCTGGAGCTGCAAGGCCTGGGATTGGGGACACCCGAGCCCCAGAGCTGGACTCACCCGGCCACCCCACCACAACCCGGGGTGCTAGGGGAGCCGCCGGTTATTCAGGGCGGAAGAACGGGTAGAGCCCTCTGGGCCCCCGCCGACTTTTGAAGCCCCCCCACACCAAAATGCTTGGGCCCACGCTCCCGCTCCCCAGCGCCCCCACCTCGGCACACTCCTCTGCTCGCCACACAGCCAGCGGATAGGGCCTGCCAGCCGCCTGGGGCTGACCATAACCGTAGGTCGGTCCTTGAGGGGCCCATCCTAAGGGGCCTGGAGCAGTAACGCCTGGGATTGGGGACCCCCAACTCCAGCAGGGGACACACCGGGCCGCCCCACTGCCACCCAGGGTGCTAGGGGCGCCGCCGGTCATTCAGGGCGGGAGAACGGGCAGGGTCTTCCGAGCCCCCAGCGACATTCGAAGGCCCCCTATGCCAAAACGCTTGGGGTCATGCTCCTGTTTGTCAGCGCACTCGCTTCGACCCACCTCTCCTCTCGCCACACATGCCAGTGGATCGCGCCTGCCGGCCTTCTGGGTGTAACCCTAACCCTAGGTCTGCCCCCACCGGGCCCCTCCCAATGGGCCTGTCATCACAACGCCGGGGATTGTGGAACCCCGAGCCCCAGCGCCGGACTCACCCTGCTGCCCCCCCCCGGGCCGCTAGGGGCACCGCTGGTCATTCAGGACAGGAGAACGGGTGGGCCCTCCGAACCCCCTGTGACCTTCGAAGGCCCCCGCGCCAAAATGCTTGGGTCCACATTCTAGCTCTCATGCGCCCTCACCTGGGTCCACCCCTCGCTTGCCTCACAGCTGGCAGATCAGGCCTGCTGGCCTCCTGGGGGCTAACAATAACCTTTGGTAGGCCCCCGAGGGGCCCATCCAAAGGGACCTGGTGCCGCAATGCCGGGGTTTGGGGACCCCCGATCCCCAGCACCAGACTCACCCTGCCACCCCTCTGCAACACGGACCGCTAGGTGCGCCGTCAGGCATTCAGCGCGGTTTAATGGGAAGGGTGCTCTGAGCCCCCGGTGACATTCGAATGCCCCCCACGCCAAAACGCTTCGACCCACGCTCCAGCTTGCCAGCGCCCTCACCTCGACCCTCCCCTCTGCTTGCCACACAGCCAGGAGATCGGGTCTGCCGGCCTCCTGTGGGCTAACAGTAATGCTTGGTCTGCCCCCTAGAGCCCTTCCAAAGGGGCCTGGTGCCCCAACGCGGAGGATTGGGGACCCCCAAGCCCCGGCGCCCAACTCACCCTAACGCCCTACCACAACCCAGGCCGCTAGGGGCGCTGATGGTCATTCAGGGAGGGAGAATAGGCAGAGCCCTCCTAGACCCCAGCGACATTTGAAGGCCCCCCGCGCCAAAACACTTGGTCCCACGCTCCCGCTCCCCAGCGCCCTAACCTCGGCCTGCCTCTCCGCTCACGGCACAGCTGGCGGATCAGGGTTGCCGGCCTCCTGGGGGCTAAACCTAACCCTAGGCCCGCCCTTGAGTGGTCCCTCCCAACAGGCCTGGCGCCGCAACGCCGGGGATTGGGGACCCCCGGGATGCAGCGCCGGACTCACCCTGCCGCCCCGCCGCCATTCGGGCCGCTAGGGGTGCAGCCGGTCATTCAGGGCGGGAGAACGGGCAGGGCCCTCCTAGGCCCCGGCAACATTTGAAGGCCCCCTGCTCCAAAACGTTTGGGCCCACGCTCCTGGGCCTGCCGGCCTCCTGGGGGCTAACCCTAACCCTAGGTTGGCCCCTGAGGGGGCCCTCCCAAGGGGCCTGGTGGCACAACGCCGGGGATTGGGAACCCCAACCCCCAGCGCCGGACTCACCCTGCAGCCCCGCCGCCACCAGGGCCGCAACAGGTGTCGCTGGTCATTCAGGGAGGGAGAACAGGCAGGGACCTCCAAGGCCCCTGTGGCCTTCGTAAGCCCCCCGCGCCAAAACGCTTGGGCCCATGCTCCCGCTCACCAGCGCTCTCTCCTTGGCCGGCCCATCTGCTTGACGCACAGCTGGCATTTCGGGCCTGCCAGCCTCCTGAGGAATAACCCAAACCCTAGGTCAGCCCCCGAGGCATTCCTCCCAAGGGGCTTGGTGCTGCAATACCGGAAATTGGTGACCCCCGAGCCGCAGCGCCGGACTCACATTGCCACCCCACCACCACCCGGGCCTCTAGGGCCACTGCCGGTCAGTCAGGGCGGGAGAGCGGGCAGGGCCCTCCGAGCCACTGCGACCATCAAAGGCCCCCTGCGCCAAAACGCTTGGGCCCATGCTCCTTCTCACCAGCGCCCTCGCCATGGCCCGCCCTTCCGCACACTGCACAGCAGGCGTATGGGCCTGCTGGATTCCTGGGAGCTAACCCTAACCCTAGGTCGGCCCCCGAGGGGCCTCTCCCAAGGGGCCTGGTGCCGCAAGCCAGGGATTCCGGACCCCCAAGCCTCAGCGCCGGACTCACCCTGCCGCTCCGCCACCACCCGGGCCACTAGGAGTGCTGTAGGTCATTCAGGCCTGAACAATGGACAGGGCTCTCTGAGCCACTGGCGACCTTCAAAGGCCCCCCGCAGCAAAACGCTTGGGCCCACGCTTCCGCTCTCCAGCACCCTCACCTCGGCCCGCCTCACCGCTCGCCACACAACTGGCGGATCGGGCCTGCCGGCCTCCTGGGGGCTAACACTAACCCTAGGTCGGCCCCCGTGGGGCCCCTACCAAGGGGCCTGGCCCCGCAATGCCGGGGATTGGGGACCCCAGAGCCCCAGCCAGGACTCATCTTGTCGTCCCGCCATCACCCGGGCTGCTAGGGGAGCTGCCGATCATTCAGTGTGGGAGAACAGGCAGGGCCCTCTGAGCCCAAGGTGACATTCAAAAGCGCCCCGCCCCAAAATGCTCCCAAGGTCCCCCTCGCCAGCCCCCTCACCTCAGCACGCTGATCCGCTCTTCGCACAGCTGGCGTTTCGGGATTGCCAGCCTCCTGAGGTCTAACCCTAACCCTAGGACAGCCCCCAAGGCGTACATCCCAAGGGGCCTGGCGCCGCACGCCGGAGATTGGTGAACCCCGAGCCACAGCGCCGGACTCACCTTGCCGCCCCACTGCCACCCGGGCCACTAGGGGCGCCGCTGGCCATTCAGGGAGGGAGAACCGGCAGCGCCCTCCGAGCCCATGACGACATTCGAAGACCCTCCATCCAAAACGCTTGAGCCCACGCTCCCGCTCCTCAGCGCCCTCACCTCGGCCCGCCCCTCCGCTCACCGCAGAGCCGGCGGATGAGGCCTGCCCTCCTCCTGGGGGCTACCCAGAACCCTAGGTTGACCCCTGAGGGGCCCCTCCGAAGGGGCCTGGCACCACAATGCCTGGGATTGGGGACCCTCGAGCCCCAGCTCCAGACTCACCGTGTCGCCCCGCCGCCACCCGGGCCGCTAGGAGCCCCGTCGTTCATTCAGGGAGGGAGAACAGGCAGATCACTCCGATCCCCTGGTGACCTTCGAAGGCCCCCCGTGCCAAAACGCTTGGGCCCATGCTCCCACTCACCTGCGCCCTCATCTCGGTCCGCCCCTCCACACGCCGCACAACCGGCAGATCGGCCTCCCAGCCTCCTGGGGGTTAACACTAACCCTAGGTAGGCCCCCTAGGGCCCCATCCCAAGGGGCCTGGCGCCACAACGCCGGGGATTGGGCACCCCCGAGCCCCAGCGCCAGACTCACCCTGCCGCCCCGCCACCACCTGGGCCTCTAGGGGCACCACCTGTCATTCAAGGCGGGTGAACGGGCAGGGTCCTCCGAGGCACCTGCGACATTAGTAGGCGCTCCGCGCCAAACGCTTGGGCCCATGCTCCCACTCACCAGCACCCTCACCTCCGTCCACCCCTCCTCTTGCTGTACAGCTGGCGGATCGGGATGGCCGGCCTCCTGGGTGTTACCGTAACCCTAGGTCGGCCCCCAAGGGGCCCCTCCCAAGGAGCCTGGGGCCACAACGCCGGTAATTGGGGACCCCAGAGCCCCAGCGTCAGACTCAACCTGCCGCTCCATCACCATCCAGGCTTCTAGGGGCGCCGCCGGTCATTCAGGGTGTGAAAAAGGGCAGGGCTCTCCTAGCCCACAGTGACATTCGAAGGCGCCCTGTGCCAAAACGCTTGGGCCCACGCTCCCGCTCGCCAGCGCCCTCACCTCGGCCCTCCCCTTCGCTCGCCCGACAGGGGGCGGATCGGGCCTGCCCGACTCCTCGGGGCTAACTCAAACCCTAGGTCAGCCCCCCAGGGACCCGTCCGATGGGGCCTGGCGCCTCAACACCTGGTACTGCTGAACCACGAGCTCCAGCGCCAGACTGACCATGCTGCCCTGCTGACACCCGGGCCTCCAGAGGTGCCGCTGGTCATTCAGGACGTGAGAACGGGCAGGGCCCTCTGATCCCCCGTTTTCCTTCGAGGGCCCACCGCGCCAAAACGCTTGGGGCCAAGCTCGCGTTCGCCAGCGCCCTCACCTCAGCCCGCCCCTCTGCTCGCCACCCAATGGGTGGATCGGGCCTGCTGACCTCCTGGGCGTTAACCCTAACCCTAGGTCGACCACCGAGTGGCCCTTCCCAAGGGGCCTGGCACCACAACGCGGGGATTGGGGACCCCTGAACCCCAGCACCGGACTAAACTTACCGCTCTGCCAGCAGCCGGGCGGCTAGGGGCGCCGCCGGTCATTCAGGGCGGGAGAACGTGTAGGGCCCTCTGAGCCCCTGGCGACCTACGAAGGCCCCCCATGCCAAAACCGTTGGGCCCATGCTCCTGCTCACCAGCACCCTCATCTCGGCCTGCCCCTCCACTCGTAGCAGAGCCCGCAGATCGGGCCTGCCGGCCTCCTGGGGGCAAACTCTAACCCTAGGTCGACCACCGAGGGGCCCTTCCCAAGCAGCCTGGTGCTGCAACGCCAGGGATTGGGGACCCCCGAACCCCAGTGCCTGACTCCCCCTGCCGCCCCGCCACCAACCGGGCTGCTAGAGGCGCCGCAGTTCATTCAGGGCGGGAGAATGGGCAGGGCCCTCAGAGCACCCGGAGACCTTTGAAGGCTCCCCACGCCAAAACACTTGGGCCCAAGCTCCCGCTCCCCAGCAGCCTCACCTCGGCCCACCCCTCCGCTCACCGCACAGCTGGCTGATTGGGCCTGACAGCCTCCTGGGAGCTAACCCAAACCATACGTCAGCCCAAGAGGGGCCCCTCCCAAGGGGCCTGGCATTGCCACGCCGGGGCTTTGGGACCCCCGAGCACCAGCGCAAGACTCACCCTGCCGCCTCGCCGTGACCCGGCCCGCTAGGAGCGCCATCCTCATTCAGGGCGGGAGAAAGGGCAGGGACCTCCGAGCCACCAGTGACCTTCGAAGACCCCCCGTGCCAAAACGCTTGGGCCCACACTCTCGACCGCCAGTGCCCTCACCTCGGCCCACCACTCCGCTTGCCGCACAGCTGGCGGATCGGGCCTGCCGGCATCCTGGGGGCTAACCCTAACACTAGGTCGCACCCGAGGGGCCCCTCCCAAGGGGCCTGGCGCTGCAACACCGGGGATTGGGGAACCCTGAGCCCCAGCTCCAGACTCACACTGCTGCCCCTCTGCAACGCGGGCCGCTAGGTGCGCCGTCGGGCATTAGTGCGGTAGAACGGGAAGGGCGCTCTGAGCCCCCGGCAACTTTCGAATGCCCCCCACGCCAAAACGTTTGGGTCCATGCTTCTGCTCGACAGCGCCCTCACCTCGGCCCGCTCCTCTGCTCGCCACACAGCAGGCATATCGGGTCTGCGGCCTTCTGGGGGCTAACAGTAACACTTGGTCGGTCCCCTAGAGCTCTTCTGAAGGGGCCTGGCACCCCAACGCTGAGGATTGGGGACCCCGAGCCCCAGCGCCCGACTCACCCTACCGCCTGTCCTTTACCCGGGCCGCTAGGGTAGCCGCCGGTCATTCAGGGCGGAAGAACGTGCAGGGCCCTCCGAGCCCCCAGCAACCTTCGAAGGACCCCCACGCCAAAACGCCTGGGCCCATGCTCCCGCTCGCCAGCGACCTCACCTCCGCCCGACCCTCCACTCGCTGCACAGCTGGCGGATCGGGCCTGCTGGCCTCCCGGAGGCTAACCCAAACCCTAAGTCAGCCCCCGAGGGGCCCCTCCCAAGGGTCCTGGAGCAGCAACGCCTGGGATTGGGGACCCCCAAGCTCCAGTACCGGACTCACCCGGCCACCCCACCGCCACCCGGGGTGCTAGAGGTGCCGCCGGTTATTCAAGGCTGTAGAATGGGCAGGGCCCTCCGAGACTTGGACGACTTTCGAAGGCCCAATTCGCAAATGCTTGGAGCCATGCTCCCTCTTGCCAGCGGCCTCACCTTGGCCTGCCCCACCGTATGCCGCACAGCCTGCGGATCAGGCCTGCCGACCTCCTGGGGCTAACCCTAAACCCAGGTCCCCCTGAGGGGCCCCTCTCAAGGGGCCTAGCGCCACAACGCCGGGGATTGAGGACCCCCGAGCCCCTGCGCTGAACTCATCCTGCCGTCCCGCTGCCACCCAGGCCGCTAGGGGCGCCGCCGGTCATTCAGGGCAGAAGACTGGGCAGGGGCTTCGGAGCCCCCGGCGACATTAGAAGCCCCCCACACCAAAATGCTTGGGGTCATGCTCCTGTTTGTCAGCGCACTCACTTCGACCCACCCCTCCTGTCGCCACACAGCCGGCGGATCGCGCCTGCCGGCCTTCTGGGTGTAACCCTAACCCTAGGTCTGTCCCCATGGGGCCCCTCCTAATGGGCCTGGCATCATAACGCCGAGGATTGGGGAACCCCGAGCTCCAGCGCTGGAGTCACCCTGCCACCCCACCACCACCCAGGCCGCTAGGGGCTTCGCCGGTATTTCAGGGCGGGAGAATGGGCAGGGCCCTCTGAGCCATCGCTGACATTAGAAGGCCCCCCGCGCCAAAATGTTTGGGCCCATGCTCCTGTTCGCCAGCGCCCTCTTCTCAGGCCGCCCCTCTGCTTGCTGAACAGCGAGCGGATTGGGCCTGCCTGCTTCCTGGGGGCTAACCCTAACCCTAGGTTGGACCCGGAGGGGCCCCTTCCAAAGGCCTGGCACCACAACGCCGGGGATTGGGGACCCCCGAGCCCCCGCACCTGACCACCCTACCGCCCCTCCCTTACCGGCCCCTAGGGGCGCCACCAGTCATTCAGGGTGGGAGAACGTACAGGGCCCCCCGAGCCCTCGGCGACCTTCGATGGCCCCCCTATGCCAAAACGCTTAGGCCCACTCTCCAGCTCGCCAGTGCCCTCACATCGGCCCGCCACTCCGCTCTTTGCACAGCTGGCGGATCGGGCCTGCCGGCCTCCTGGGGCCAACCCTAACCCTAGGTCGGCCCCCGAGGGGCCACTCCCAAGGGGCCTGGAGCCGCAATGCCGTGCATTTGGGACCCCCGAGCCCCATCGCCGGACTCACCCTGCCGCCCCACCGCCCCCAGGCCGCTAGGGGCGCCGCCGGTCTTTCAGGGTGGGAGAATGTGTAGGGCTATCCAATTCCCTGATGACCTTCGAAGTCCCCCCGCTCCAAAACGCTTGGGCCCATGCTCTCGCTCTCAAGCGACCTCACCTTGGCCCACCTCTCCACTCACCGCACAGGTGGCGGATCGGGCTTGCTGGCCTCCTGGGGTCTCACACTAACCCTATGTCGGGCCCCGAGGGTCCCCTCCCAAAGGGCCTCGAGCCACAATGCCCGGGAATGGGGACTCACGAGCCCCAGAGCCTGACTCACCATGCCGGAACGCCACCACCCGGGCCGCTATGTGCGCCGCCGGTCAATCAGGGTGGGAGAACGTGCAGGGCCTTCCACCCCCCGGCGACCTTCGAAGGCCCCCCGCGCCAAGACACTTGTGCCCACGCTCCTGTTCGCCACCACCGTCACCTCGGCTAGCCCCTCCGCTCACCACACAGCCAGCAGATCGGGCCTGCCGACATCCTTTAGGCTAACCCTACCCTAGGTCGGCCCCCGAGGGACCACTCCCAAGTGCCTGGCGCCGCCAAGCCAGGGATTGGGGAACCCCGAGCCCCAGCTCTGGACTCACCCTGCTGCCCCGCTGCCACCCTGGCTTCTAGGGGTGCTGCCAGTCATTCAGGGTAGGGGAACAGGCAGGACCCTCTGATTCCCCGGCGACCATCGAAGGACCCCCGTGCCAGAACGCTTGGGCCCAGGCTCCTGCTCGCCAGCGCATTCACATCGGCATGCCCTCCACTCGCCGCACAGCCAGCAGATCGGGCCTGCCGGCCTCCTTTAGGCTAAACCTAACCCTAGGTCGACCCCGACGGACCCCTCCCAAGGGTCCTGGTGCCGCTACGCCGGGGATGTGGGACCCCAAGCCCCAGAGCCAGACTCACCCTGCCGCAATGCCACCACCCAGGCCACTACGGGCACCGCTGGTCATTCAGGGCGGGAGAACGCACAGGGCCCTGGAGAAACCGGCGACATTTGAAGCCTCCCGCGCCAAAATGCAGGGGCCCAAGCTCCCGCTCACCAGAGCATTTACCTCGGCCCTCACACCTCTCACCGCCCAGCCAGAGGATTGGGCCTGCCGGCTTCCTGGGTGCTAACTCTAACCCTAGGTCACCCACGAGGAGCCCCTCCCAAGGGGCCTGGCAGCGCAACGCTGGGAATTGGGGATCCCCAAGCCACCGTGCGGGACTCACCCTGCCGCCCCACAGCCAACGGAGCCGCTAAGGGCGCCGCTGGTTATTCAGGGCAGGAGAATGGGCAGGGCCCTTAGAGCCATGGCAACATTTGAAGGCGCAGGGCGCCAAAACGCTGGGGACCACGCTCCTGCTTTGCATCGCCCTCAACTCGGCCCACACCTCCGCTCCTCGCAGAGCCAGCGACTCGGTCCTGCAGGCCTCCTGGGCAGTAACCCTAACCCTAGGACGGCCCCTGAGGGTCCCTTCCTAAGGGGCCTGGCGCCACAACGCTGGGGATTGGGACCCCCAAGCCCCAGTGCCAGATGCATGCTGCCGCCCCACCCCACACGGGCCGCTAGGGGCGCCGCCATACATTCAGGGTGGGAGAACTGGCAGGGCCCTCCGAACCCCACCGACCTTCGATGGTGCCCTGAACCAAAACGCTTGGGCCCAGGCTCATGTTCACCAGCACCCTCACCTTGGCCCAACTCTCCCCTATATGCACAGGTGGTGTATTGGGCATGCCGGCCTCCTGGGGGCTAACCCTAACTGTAGGTCGGCCCCCGAGGGGCACTTCCCAAGTGGCCTGGCCCCACAACGCCGGGGATGGGGACCCCGAGCCGAAGTGTTGGACTCACCCTGCTGCCCTTCAGGCACCCGAGCCGCTAGAGGCCCACTGGTCAATCAGGGCAGGAGAATGGGCAGGCTCTCCGAGGCCCCCTGAATTTCAAAGGCCCCCGTGCATAAACATAGGCTCCCATGCTCCTGCTCGCCAGCGCCCTCAACTCGGCCCGCACCTCCGCTTGATTCAGACCCGGTGGATAGGGCCTGCCGTGCTCTTGGGGGCTAACCGAAACCCTAGGTCGGCCTCATGGGGCACATCCCAAGGGGACTGGCTCTGCAATGCTGGGGATTGGTGACTCAGAGCCCCAGAGCCGGACTCATCCTGCCACACTGTCGCCACCTGGGCCGCTAGGGGCACCGCCGGTCATTCAATGCGAGAGAAGGGGCAGGGCCTTCCGAGTCCCCGGTCACCTTCAAAGGCTCCCTGCGCCAAAACACTGGTGCCCACGCTCCCGCTCCCCAGCGCCCTCACCTTGGCTTGCCCCTTCGCTCCCCACAGTGGGCGGATCGGGCCTGCTGGCCTGCTGGGGGCTAACCCTAACCCTAGGTCGGCCCCCCAGGGGCCCCTCCCAAGGGTCCTGGTGCTGCTACGCTGGGGATCGGGGACCCCAAGCCCCAGAGCCAGACTCACCCTGCCGCAACACCCCCACCCAGGCCAATAGGGGCACCGCCAGTCATTCAGGGCAGGAGAAGGGACAGGGCCCTGGAGAAACCGGCGACATTTGAAGCCTCCTGCACCAAAATGCAGGGGCCCACACTCCTGCTCCCAAGTGCCTTTACCTCGGCCCGCCCACCTCACACCACCCAGCCAGAGGATTGGGCCTGCCGGCCTGCTAGGTGCTAACTCTATCCCTAGGTCGGCCCAAGAGGAGCCCCTCCCAAGGGGCCTGGCCCCACAATTCTGGGGAATGGGGATCCCCGAGCCACAGCGCGAGACTCACCCTGCCACCCCACCGCCAAAGGAGCCGCTAGGGGCTTCGCTGGTTCTTCAGGGCAGGAGAAAGGGCAGGGCCCTCCGAGCCATGGCAACATTCCAAGGCTCAGGGTGCCAAAATGCTGGTGCCCACACTCCCGCTCCCCAGCCCCCTCACCTCGGACTGCACCTCCGCTCGCCGCACAGCTGGCGGATCGGGCCTGCCGGCCTCCTGGGCGCTAAACCTAACCTTAGGACGGCCCCTAAGGGGCCCTTCCTAAGGGGTCTGGCGCCGCAACGCTGGGGATTGGGAACCCCAAGGCCCAGCGCTGGATGCACCCTGCCGCCCCGCCCCACACCTGCTGCTAGGGGCGCCGCCATTCATTCAGGGTGGGAGAAGGGGCAGGGCCCTTTGAACCCCCACCGACCTTCAAAGGCGCTCTGAACCAAAACGCTTGGGCCCAGGCTCATGTTCACCAGCACCCTCACCTCGGCCCAACTCTCCGCTCGATGCACAGGCGGTGAATCGGGCCTGCTGGCCTCCTGGGGGCTAACTCTAACTGTAGGTCGGCCCCGGAGGGGGTCTTCCCAAGTGGCCTGGCACGACAACGCCGGGAATGGGTCCCCAACCCATGTGCCGGACTCACCCTGCTGCCCTTCAGGCACCGGAGCCTCTAGAGGACCCGCCGGTCATTCAGAGCGGGAGAACGGGCAGGTCCCTCCGAGCCCCCACCGACCTTTGAATCCCCCAGCACTAAAATGCTTGGGCTCCTGCTCAGTCTCGCCAGCGCCCTCACCTCGGCCCAAACCTCTGCGAGCCGCACAGCCACTGATCGGGTCCACCGGCCTCCTGGGGGCTAACCGTAACCCTAGATTGACCCCAGAGGGGCCCCTCACAAGGGGCCTGGCGCCACAATGCCAGGGATTGGGGACCCCCGAGCCTTCAGCAGTGGACTCACCCTGCCACCCAGCCACCACCCGGGAGCTTGGGGTGCTCCCGTTCATTCAGGGCGGGAGAACGGGCAGGGCCCTCCGAGACACGGCGACCTTCAAAAGCCCCCCCGCGCCATAACTCCCGGGCCCACGCTCCCGCTCACCAGTGCCCTCTCCTCGGTCCACCACTCCAGTCTCCACACAGCTGGTGAATAGGGCCTGCCGGCATCCTAGGGGCCAAACCTAAACCTAGGTCAGCCTCCGAGGGTCCCCTCCCAAGTGGCCTGGCACCGCAAGGCAGTGGACTGGGACCCCCGAGCCCTATGCCCGGACTCACATGCCGCCCCGCCACCACCTGGGCTGATAGGGGCGCCTCCGGTCATTCAGGGAGGAGAATGGGCAGGGCCCGCCGAGTCCCCGGAGACATTCGTACACCCCCGGTGCCAAAACGCTTGGGCCCACGCTCTTGGTCACCAGCGCCCTCACCTCGGCCCACCCCTCCGCTCCACGCACAGCAGGCAGAGACTGCCTGCCGGCATCCTGGGTGCTAACCCTAACCCTAGGTCGGCCACCGAGGGGCCCCTCCCAAGGGTCCTGGTGCCGCTTAGCCGGGGATCAGGAACCTCAAGCCTCAGAGCCACAATTACCCTACCACAATGCCACCACCCGGGCCGCTAGGGGCACTGCCGTTAATTCAGGGCGAGAGAAAGGGCAGGGCCTTCCGAGCCCCCGGTGGCCTTCAAAGGCTCCCCGTGACAAAACGCTTCGGCTCATGCTCAGGTTTGCCAGTGCCATCAACTCGGCCCAACACTCCGCGTGCTGCACAGCCGCTGATCGGGTCCACCGGTCTCCTGGGGGCTAACCGTAACCCTAGATTGACCCCGAGCAGCCTCTCCCAAGGGGCCTGGCGCCGCAACGCCAGGGATTGGGGACCCTCGAGCACCAGCGCCGGACTTACCCTGCCACCCCGCTGCCACCTGGGCCGATAGGGTGCCACCGGTTATTCAGGGCGGGAGAATGGGCAGGGCCCTCTGAGCCCCCGGGGACCTTCGAAGGCCCCCTGCGCCAAAACGCTTCGGCCCACGCTCCCGTTCGCCAGCGCGATCACCTCAGCCCGCCCCTCCGCTCGCCACACAGCTGGCAGTTCGGGCCTGCCGGCCTCCTGGGGAATAACCCTAAACCTAGGTCGGCCCCCGAGGGACCCCTCCCAAGTTGCCTGGCGCCGCCACACCAGGGATTGGGGACACCAGAGCCCCACCGCCGGACGCACCCTGCCGCTCCCCACCACTCAGCTGCTTGGGGCGCCGCCAGTCATTCAGAGCGGGAGAATGGGCAGGGCCCTCCGAGACCAAGGCGACCATCGAAGGCCCCCCGCGCCAAAACGCTTGGGCCCACCCTCCTGCTCGCCTAGCATTCACGTTGGCCCGCACCTCCGCTCACAGCACAGCCGGGGGATCGGGTCTGCCAGCCTCCCGGGGCTAACCCTAAACCTAGATCGGCCCCAGAGTGGCCCTTCCCAAGGGTCCTGGCACCGCCATGACGGGGATTGGGAACCCACAAGAATGAGGGCCAGACTCACCCAACCACCCCCCTGCCACCCAGCTGCTAGGGGCACTGCCGGTCATTCAGGGCGGGAGAAGGGGCATGGAACTCCGAGTCCCCGGCGACCTTCGAAGCCCCCCCGCGCCAAAATGCTTGGGCCCACTCTCCCGCTCGGCAGTGCCCTCACCTCCGCCCACCACTCCGCTCGGTGCACAGCCAGCGGAACGGGCCTGCCTGCCTCCTTTGGGCTAACCCTAACCCTAGGTTGGCCCCCGAGGGACCACTCCCAAGTGCCTGGCGCCGCCACGCTGGGGATTGGGGACCCGCAAGCACTTGCTGCGGGCTCACCCTGCCGCCCCGCCATGATCCGGCCTGCTAGGGGCAATGTCCTCATTGAAAGGGCAGGGCCCTCCGAGCCCCCTGGCGAACATTCAAGGCCTCCTACGCCAAAACGCTTGGGCCAACGCTACCACTCACCAGCGCCCTCATGTCGGCCCGCCCCTCCACTCTCTGCACAGCTGGCGGATCGGGCCTGCCATCCTCCTGGGGGCTAATCCTAACCCTAGGTCGGGCCCAGAGGGGACCATCCCAAGGGGACTGGCGCTGCCACGCTGGGGATTGGGGACACCCGAGCCACAACGCAGACACACCCTGCCACCCCGCCACCACCCAGGCCACTAGGGGCGCCACCGGTCATTCCGGGCTGGAGAATATGCAGTCTTCCGAGCCACACTAGATCTTCGAAGGCCCCTGCGCCAAAACGCCTGGGCCCACGCTCCCACTCGCCAGCACCCTTACCTCAGCCTGACCCTCTGCACGCCCCACAGCTGGCAGATCGGGCCTGCCGGCCTCCTGGGGGCTAACAAAAACCCTCTGTCAGCCCCCGAGGGGCCCCGCCCAAGGGGCCTGGAGCCGCCATGCCCCAGCTTGGGGACCCCCAAGCACCAGCACTAAACTCACCCTGCCGCCCCACAGCCACCCTGGCCGCTAGGGGCGCCGACGCTCATTCAGGGCCAGAGAAAGGGCAGGGCCCTCTGAGCCCCCGGCGACCTTGGAAGGCCCCCCACGCAAAAACACTTGGGCCCACGCTCCCACTCGCCAGAGCCCTCACCTTGGCCCGCCACTCCGTAATCAGCACAGCCAGTGGATGGGGCCTGCCAGCCTCCTTTGGGCTAACCCTAACCCTAGGTCGGCTCACGAGGGGCCCCTCCCAAGGGGCCTGGCGCTGCCACGCCGGGGATTGGGGACCCCCGAGCACCAGTGCCAAACTCACCCTGCCGCCCCGCTGCGACCCAGCCCGCTAGGGGCGCTGTCCTCATTCAGGGCGGGAGATCAGGCAGGGCCCTCCGAGCCCCCAGCGACCTTCGAAGGCCCCCCACGCCAAAACGCATGGGCCCAATCTACCGCTCGCCAGCGCCCTCACCATGGCCCGTCCTCCGCTCGCCACACAGCTGGTGGATCGGGCCTGCCGGCCTCCTGGGGGCTAACCCTAAACCTAGATTGGACCCCGAGGGGCCCCGCCCAAGGAACCTGGCATCGCCACGCCGGGAATTGGGGATGCCCGAGCCCCATCGCCAGACTCATCCTGCTGCCCCACCGCTACCCGGGCCGCTAGGGGCGACGCCGGTCAACCAGGGCGGGAGAACGGGCAGGGCCCTCTGAGCCCCCAGTGACTTTCGAAGGTCCCCCGCGCCAAAAGGGTTGGGCCCACGCTCCCGCTCGCCAGCGTGCTCACCTCAGGCCGCCCCTACGTTGGAGCACAGCCAGTGGATCGGGCCTGCCGGCCTCCCGGGGGCTAACACTAACCCTAGGTGGGCTCACTAGGGGCCCCTCGCAAGGGGCTTGGCGCAACCACGCCGGGGATTGGGGACCCCCGAGCACCAGTGTCTGACTCACCCTGATGCCCTGCCACGACCCGGCGGGCTAGGGGCATCGCTGGTCATTCAGGGTGGGAGAATGGGCAGGGCCCTCAGAGCCACAGGCGACATTCGAAGGCCCCCTCGCCAAAAAGCTTGGGCCCATGCTCCCGCTCGCCAGTGCACTCACCTAGGTCAGCCCCTCCACACGCCACACAGCCAGTGGATCGGGCCTGTCGGCCTCCTGGGAGCTAACGCCAAACCCTACCTTGGCCCCCGAGGGGACCCTCCCAAGGGGCCTGGCGTCGCCATGCCAGGGATTGGAGATACCCGAGCCCTAGCTCCAGACTCACCCTGCAGCCCCGCCGCCACCCTGGCCGCTAGGGGCGCTGCCGGTCATTCAGGGCGGGAGAACGTGCAGTGCCCTCCGAGCCCCCAGTGAACTTCGAAGGCCCCGCGCGAAAATTCTTGGGACCACGCTCCCGCTCACCAGCGTCCTCACCTCGGCCAGCCCCTCCATAAGCCGCACAGCAGGCGGATCGGGCCTGCCGGCCTCCTGGGGCTAACCCAAACCCTACGTCCGTGCCCGAGTGGCCCTTCCCAAGGGGCCTGGCACCACCACGCCTGGGATTGGGGACCCCTGAGCAGCAGTGCCGGACTCACCCTGCCGCCCTGCCGCGACCCGACCCGCTAGGGGCACTGTCCTCATTCAACATGGCAGAATGGGCATGGCCCTCTGAGCCCCCGGCGACCTTCGAAGGCCCGCTGCGCCAAACTGCTTGGGCTCCCGTTCCCGCTATCCAGCGCCCTCACCTCGGCTAGCCCATTCGCACGCGGCACAGGCGGTGGATCGGGCCTGCCGGCCTCTTGGGGGCTAACCCTAACGCTAGGCGGCCCCAGAGGGGCCCCTCCCAAGGGGCCTGGCGCCACCACACCTGGGATTCAGGATCCCCGAGCCCCGCCGCCGGACGCATCCTGCCGCCCCACCGCGACCCGGGCCGCTAGGAGCGCCGCCGGTCATTCAGGGAGGGAGAAAGGGCAAGGCCCTCCGAGCCCCCGCCGACATTCAAAGGCTCCCGGCGCCAAAACCCTAGGGTCCACGCTCCCGCTCGCCAGTGCCCTGCCTCGGCCAGCCCCTCTGCACGCCGTAGAGCTGGCGGATCGGGCCTGCCCGCCTCCTTGGGGATAACCCAAACCCTATATCAGCCCCCGAGGGGCCCATCCCAATGGGCCTGGTGACGCCACGCCGGGGCTTGGGGACCCCTGAGCCCCAGCTCTGGGCTAACCATGCCGCCCCGCCGCCACCCGGGCCGCTAGGGCGCCGCCGGTCATTCAGGGCGGAAGAACTTGCTGAGCCCTTCGAGCCCCCAGTGACTTTCGAAGGCCCCCCACGCCAAAACGCTTGGGCCCACGCTCTCACTCGCCAGCGCACTCAACTAGGCCAGGCCCTCCGCACGCCACATAGCCGGCAAACCGGGCCTGCCGGCCTCCTTTGGGCTAACGATAACCCTAGGTCGGCCCCCGAGGGACCCCTCCCAAGGGGCCAGGCAGTGCCACGCTGGGTATTGGGAACCCCCGAGCCCCAGCTCCGGACTCACCCTGCCGCCCCACCGCCACCCTGGCCGCTAGGGCGCTGCCGGCATTGAGGGCGGGAGAATGGGCAGGGCCCTCCGAGCCCCCAGTGACATTAGAAGGCCCCATGCGCCAAATCGATAGGGCCCTGGCTCCCGCTCGCCAGCGCCCTCACCTCGGCCTGCCCCTCTGCTCGCCGCACAGCTGGCGGACCAGGCGGGCCGTCCTCCTGGGGTCTAACTCTAACCCTAGGATGGCTCATGAGGGGCCCTTCCCAAGGGGCCTGGTGCTGCCATGCCAGGGATTGGGGACCCCCAAGCACCAGCGCCAGACTCACCCTGCCGCCTCACCTTGACCCTACCCGCTGGGGGTGCTGTTCTATTTCAGGGCGGAAGAATGGGCAGGGCCCTTCAAGCCCCGGCGACCTACGAAGGCCCGCCACGCCAAAACGCTTGGGCTCCTGCTCCCGCTCGCCAGCGCATTCACGTCGGCACGCCCCTGCGTTCGCCGCACAGCCCGCGGATCGGGCCTGCTGGCCTCCTGGAGGCTAACCCTAAAGCTAGGTAGGCCCCAGAGGGGCCCCTCCCAAGGGACCTGGCGCCGCCATGCTGGGGATTGGGGACCCTCGAGCCCCACTGCCGGATGCAACCTGCCGCCACCTGGTCCTCTAGTGGTGCTGCCGGTCATTCAGGGCGGGAGAATGGGAAGGGCCCTCCGAGCCCCCGGGGACCTTTGAAGGCCCCCCACGCCAAAACGCTTGGGCCCATGCTCCCACTTGCCAGCGCCATCACCTCAGCCCGCCACTCCGCTCGCCGAACAGTTGGTGGGTCGGGCCTGCTGGCCTCCTTTGAGCTAACACTAACCCTAGGTCAGCCTCTGAGGGACCCTTCCCAAGTGCCTGGCGCTGCCACACCGGGAATTGGGGACCCCTGAGACCCACCGCCGGACGCAACATACCGCCCCACCACCACCCGGTCCGCTAGGGGCACCATGGGTCATTCAAGGTGGGAGAATGGGTAGGCCCCTCCGAGCCCCCAGAGACTATCGAAGGCCCCCCGCGCCAAACCGCTTGGGCCCACGACCCGCTCGCAAGTGCCCTCACCTCGGGCAGCCATTCCTCTCGTGGCACAGCTAGAGGATCGGGCTAACCCTAACCCTAGGTTGGCTCACGAGGGGCCCCTCCCAAGGGGCCTGGCACCGTCATGCCGGGGATTCGGGATCCCTGTGCCCCAGCTCCGGGCTCACCCTGCCGCCCCGCTACCACCCGGGCCGCTAGGGCGCCGCCTGTCATTCAGTGCGGGAGAACTTGCTGGGCCCACCGAGCCCCTGGTAACTTTGAAGTCCCCCCGCGCCAAAAAGCTTGGGCCCATGCTCCCACTCGCCAGCACATTCACGTTGGCACGCCCCTCCGCTTGCTGCACAGCTGTCTGATCGGGCCTGCTGGCCTCCTGGGGGCTAACTCTGAACCTAAGTAGGCCCCCGAGGGGCCCTCTCAAGGGGCCTGGGGCCGCCCCGCCTGGGATTGGGGACCCCGAGCCTCAGCACCTGACACACCCTGCTG
Source organism: Ursus arctos (assembly GCF_023065955.2). Lineage (NCBI taxonomy): Eukaryota > Metazoa > Chordata > Mammalia > Carnivora > Ursidae > Ursus > Ursus arctos. The sequence goes on from NW_026622986.1 coordinate 1,451,092, forward strand.
CCCAGCCGCCACCTGGGGGCTCGGGGTGCTGCCGTTCATTCAGGGCAGAGGAACGGGCAGGGCCCTCAGAGACACAGTGACCATCGAAGGCCCCCCGCGCCAAAATGCCCAGGCCCACGCTCCCAATCACCAGTGCCCTCACCTCGGTCCGCCACTTCACTCTCCACACAGGTTGCGAATAGGGCCTGCTGGCCTCCTGGGGGCTAAACCTAACCCTAGGTTGGCCCCCGAGGGGCCCCTCCCAAGAGGCCTGGCATCACAACGCTGGGGATGGGGACCGCGAGCTACAGCCCGGGACTCACCCTCCCGCCCCACCGCCAACGGAGCCGCTAGGAGCGCCGCTGGTTATTCAGGGTAGGAGAAGGGGCAGGGCCCTCTGAGCCATGGCAACATTCCAAGGCCCAGCGCGCCAAAACGCTGGGGCCCACGCTCCTGCTCACCATCGCCCTCAACTCCGCCCATACCTCCGCTCCTTGCACAGCTGGCGGATCGGGCCTGCCGGCCTCCTGGGCGCTAAACCTAACCCTAGGATGGCCCCTGAGGGTCCCTTCCTAAGGGGCCTGGCGCCGCAATGCCGGGGATTGGGGACCCCCAAGCCCCAGCGCCGGATGCACCCTGCCGCCCCTCCCCCCATGGGCCCCTGGGGGCGCCGCCATTCATTCAGGGTGGGAGAACCAGCAGGGCCCTCCAAGCCCCCGCTGACCTTCAAAGGCCCCCCGAGCTAAAATGCTTGGGGTCATGCTCAGGCTCGCCAGCGCCCTCACCTCGGGGTAACCCTCCGCTTGTTGCACAGCCACTGATCGGGTACACCGGCCTTCTGGGGGCTAACTGCAACCCTAGATTGACCCCCGAGCGGCCCCTCCCAATGGGCCTGGCGCCGCAACGCCGGGGATTGGGGACACCTGAGCCCCAGCGCCGGACTCACCTTGCCGCCCAGCTGCCACCCGGGGTCTTGGGGTGCTGCCATTATTCAGGGAGGGAGAAAGGGCAGGGCCCTCCAAGACACGGTGACCTTCAAAGGCCCCTGGCGCCAAAACACCCGGGCCCACGGTCCCGCTCACCAGCGCCCTCAACTCGGTCCGCCACTCTGCTATCCACACAGCTGGCAAATAGGGCCTGCCGGCCTCCTAGGGGCTAAACCTAACCCTAGGTTGGCCCCGGAGGGGCCCCTCCCAAGGGCCTGGCGCCACAACCCAGGGGATTGGGGATACCAGAGCCACAGCGCCTGACTCACCCTGCCGCCCCGCCACCACCTGGGCTGCTGGGGGCGCTGCTGGTCACTCAGGGAAGAGATTGGGCAGGGCCCGCCGAGTCCCCAGAAACGTTCCAAGGCCCCCGGTGCCAAAATTCTTGGGCCCACGCTCCCGCTCCACAGAGAGCTCACCTCGACCCACCACTCCATTCGCCGCACAGCTGGCAGATTGAGCCTGCTGGCGTCCTGGGGGCTAACCCTAATGGTAGGTCAGCCCCCGACGGGCCGATCCCAAGGGGCCTGGCGCCGCAACGAGGTGGATTGGGCACCCCTGAGCCCCAGCGCCAGATTCACCTGCCGCCCTGCCACCACCTGGGCTGCTAGGGGCGCCGCGGGTCATTCAGGGTGGGAGAACTGGCAAGGCCCTCCGTTTCCCCGGGGGCCTTCGAAGGCCCCCCGCGCAAAAAAGTTGGCTCCCACGCTCCTGCTCGCCAGTGCGCTCACCTCGGCCCACCCCTCCGCTTGATTCAGAGCTGGTGGATAGGGCCTGCCGGGCTCCTGGGGGCTAATCGAAACCCTAGGTCGGCCCCGGGGGGCACATCCCAAGGGACCTGGCTCTGCAACGCTTGGGATTGGTGACTCAGAGCCCCAGAGCTGGACTCACCCTGCTGCACTGTCGCCACCAGGGCCGCTAGGGGCGTCGCTGGTGATTCACGGTGAAAGAAGGGGCAGGGCCTTCTGAGCCCCTGGTGACCTTCAAAGGCCCCCCACGCCAAAACGCTGCTGCCCACCCTCCCTTTGCTGCCCTTTGCTGCCCTTCGTTGCCCTTAGCTGCACAGTGGGAGGATCGGGCCTGCCGGCCTCCTGGGGGCTAACCCTAACCCTAGGTCAGGCCCGAGGGGCCCCTCCCAAGGGTCCTGGTGCCACTACGCCGGGGATGGGGACCCCAAGCCCCAGAGCCAGACTCACCCTGCCGCAATGCCGCCACCCGGGCCGCTAGGGGCGCCGCTGGTGATTCAGGGCGGGAGAAAGGACAGGGCCCTGAAGAAACCGACGACATTTGAAGTCTCCCCCACCAAAATACAGGGACCCACGCTCCAGCTCGCCAGAGCCTTTACCTCGGCCCGCCCACCTCTCACCGCCCAGCCTGAGGATTGGGCCTGCCGGCCTCCTGGGAGCTAACTCTGACCCTAGGTCGGCCCACGAGGAGCCCCTCCCAAGGGGCCTGCCCCCGCAAAGCTGGGGATTGGAGATCCCAGAGCCTCAGCTCGGGACTCACCCTGCTGCCCCACCACCAACAGATCTGCTAGGGGCGCCGCTGCTTATTCAGGCTAGAAGAACGGGCAGGGTGCTATGAGCCATGGCAAAATTTGAAGGCCCAGGGCGCCAAAACGCTGGGGAACAAGCTCCCACTTGCCATCGTCATCAACTCGGCCCGCACCTCTGTTCCTCACACAGCCGGCAGATCGGGCCTGTCGGCCTCCTGGGCACTAACCCTAACCCTAGGACGGTCCCTGAGGGTCCCTTCCTAAAGGGCCTGGCGCCACAAAGCCGGGGATTGGGGACCCCCAAGCCCCAGCGCTGGATGCACCTTGCCGCCCCGCCCCACATGGGCCGCTAGGGGAGCTGACGTTCCTTCAGGTTGGGAGAACAGGCAGGGCCCTCCAATCCACCAGCGACCTTCCAAGGTCCCCCGCGACAAAATGCTTAGGCCCACGTTCCAGCTCTCCGGCGCCCTCACCTCGGCCTGGCCCTCCACTACCGCACAGCTGGCGGATCATGCCTGCCGGACTCCTAGGTGCTAACAGTAACCCTAGGACGGCCCGAGAGGGGCCCCTCCCAAGGGGCTTTGCGCTGCAATGCATGGCATTGGAGACCCCCAAACCGCACTGCCAGACTCACACTGTCTCCGCGCCACAAACCGGGCCGCTAGGGGCGCCGCCAGTCATTCAGGGCGAGAGAACGGGCAGGGCCCTCCAAGCCTCTAGCGATGTTCAAAGGCCCCCTGAGCCACATCGCTGGATACCATACTCGTGATCACCAGCACCCTCACCTCGGCCCACGACTCCGCTCGCTGCACAGCCGGCGCATCAGTCCTTCTGGCCTACTGGGGTCTAACCCTAACCCTAAACCTTAATCCCTAACCTTAAACCCTAAACCTTAACCCCTAATCCTAATCCTAACCCTAACCCCTAACCTTTACTCTAACGCTAACCATACCCTAAACCTAACACTAAACCCTAATCCTTAAACCCTAAACCCTAACATTAACACTAAATCTTAAACCCTAACCCCTAACCCTAATCCCGAAACCCTAAACACTAAGCCCTAACCTTAACCACTAACCCCAAACCCCAAACCCTAACCCTAAACCCTAACCCTACCCCAACCCCTACCATACCCCTAACCCTACCCTTAACCCTACCCCTTCAGCTAACCTTACCCCTAACCCGTAACCTAACCCTAAACCTAACCCTAACACGTACTCTAACCCATACCCTAACCTGTACCCTAACCCTAACCCTAAACTGGACCCTAACCCGTAACTTAAACTGTACCCTAAACCTAACTATAACCCTAACAAGTACCCTAACCCACATTCTAACCTTAACCCTAAACCCTAAACACTGACCCTAATCCATAGCCTAACTCGTACCATAACCCGTACCCTAACCCTACCCGTACCCTAACCCGAACCCGTACCCTAACCGTAACCCTAAACACTAAACTGTAAACCCGTACCCTAACCCTAACCAGTACCCTTACCTTAACCTTAACCCATACCCTAACCCGTACACTAACCCATACCCTAACCCGTACCCTATCCCTAACCCGGACCCTAACCCATACCCTAACCCATATTTAACCCTAACATGTACCCTAACCCATACCCTAACCCATACCCTAACCCTAAACCATACCCAATCCCTATCCCTAACACGTTCCCTAACCCGTACCCTATCCCTAACCCTAAACCGTAACCTAACCTGTACCATAACCCTAAACTGTACCCTAACAATAACCCGTACCCTAACCCTAACCCGTACCCTAAACTGAACCCAAATCCGTACGCCAACACTAACCCTAAACCGTACCCTAACCCGTACCCTAAACCGTACCCCAATGCGTAACCTAACCCGTACCCTAACCCTAACCTGTACCCTAAACCTAACCCGTACTCCAACCCTAACCCTAACCCTAAACCCAAACCCTAAACCCTAACCCGTACCCTAAACCCTAATCTGAACCCTAACCCATAACCTCTAACCTGTAACCCCTAAACCTAACCCTAACCCATACCCTCTCCTTCCCCTAACCCTAACCCCTGCCCTCACCCATACCCTAAACGTAACCCATACCCTAACCTTAACCCGTACCCTAATCCGTACCCTAACCCCGGGGATTGGGTACACCTGAGCCCCACCATGGGACTCAGCCTGCCACCCCTCAGGAAACCATGACGCTTGGGGCGTCGCAGAGCATCCCGTGCAGGAGAACTGGTAGGGCCCCACTGAGCCCCCAGCGATCCTCGGCCGCCCCATACACCCTAACCCTGAGGCCCACGCTCATCCCGCCCCACGCCTTCCCTTCAGCTTGCCACCGAGCTCGTCGCAGAGCCTGCAGATCAGGCCTGCCAGGTTCCTGGGGCCTAGACCTGACCCTAGGTCAGCTGGGTAGGGCCCCTCCCCTGGGGCCCGGTGCCGCAGCCCCAGGGACTGGGGACACCGGAGCCCCACTGCAGGACAAAGCCTACCAGCCCGCAGGAAACCGTACCCCTTGGGAGGCTGTAGAGCATTCAGGGCGGGAGAACCAGGAAGGCCCCCAGAGCCCCTGGCGAACTTTGGCGATCCCTAAACCCAACCTTGAAGCCCATGCTCACCCCACCCCACACCCTCACCTCAGCCCGCGGCGGAGCTCGCCACATAGTGGGCAGATCTGGCCTGCGGGGTTCCTGGGCCCCAACACTAACCCTAGTTCATCTGTGGAGGGGCCCCTCCACAGGAGCCTGGAGCCGCAGCCACGGGGATTCGGGACACCTGAGCCCCACAGCAGGACTCAGTCTGACACCCCGCAGGAAACCGTGTGCCTTGGGAGGCCATAGAGCATTCAGGGCGGGAGAACCAGTAGGGCCCCCTGAGCCACCAGCGAATTTCGGCGGCCTCCCGCACCCCAACCCTGAGTCCCACGCTCACCTCCCCCACACCCTCACCTCAGCCCGTGTAGCTAGCCATACAGCCAGCAGATTGGGCCTGCGGGGCTCCTGGGGCCTAACCCTAGCCCTAGGTCAGCCGCGGGTGTGGGTGCCTTCCCAGGAGCCTTACACACAGCCCCAGGGAATTGGGATACCTGTGACCCACCACAGGACTCAGCTTGCCACCCGACAGGAAACCGTGCCCCTTGGGGCTCTACGGAGCCTACAGGGCACGAGAACTTGGGGAGGCCCCAGGAGCCCGTCCCCATCTGTGGCAGCCCCCCGTGCCCCAACCCTGAGGGCCATGCTCACCCTCCCCCATGGCCTCCTCTCAGCCCTCCACAGAGCTCTCTGCACAGCCTGCTGATTGACCCTGCCAGGCTCCTGGACCCTAACCGTTACCCTAGGTTGGCCACAGACGGGCCCCTCCCCAGGGTCCTGGCACCCCACTCTGGGGGATAGGGGACACCCAAGCCACACCGTAGGACTCAGCCTTCAGCCCACAGTAAACTGTACCATTTTGGGGCACAACACAGCATTCAGGGCAAGATAATTGGGACAAACCCTGAGAGCCCCTGCTGGTGAACCCCGACTTTTGTGGGCCCTTCCGGATGAAACCCCAAGGCTCACACTCACCCGCCCTTGAGCCCTCATCTCACATGGCCTGGGAGTTCTCTGAGCACTGGGTAGTTCGGACCTGCTGTCTCTTGAGGCCTAACCTAACCCTGGGTCTTCTGCTGAGGGTCCCTCCCCATTTGCCTGCCTCCAAGGCAGCAGGCATTGGGATCACCTCTGCACGGCTAGAGGACTCAGCCTGCCCCACAACAGGAAACTGTCCATTTGGGGCTCCAGCAAGGATTCATAGGAAAATCGGAGGGCCCCCCTCAGCCCACCCCAGGCAACCCTACTTTCAGAGATCTCCCCGGATCCAATTAGTAGCTTCACACTGACCTTTAAACTTGCTCTCCACGGAGATCTTTTGAAATTCTCCACACTTCCAACCGATGGCATCATCCAGCTTCAGTGCCTTACCCAGCTTTAGGTCTTGAGATGGATTAAAATGGGAAGTCGGGGCGCCTGGGTGGCACAGTGGCTAGGCATCTGCCTTCGGCTCAGGGCGTGATCCCTGCGTTATGGGATCGAGCCCCACATCAGGCTCCTCCGCTATGAGCCTGCTTCTTCCTCTCCCACTCCCCCTGCTTGTGTTCCCTCTCTCGCTGGCTGTCTCTATCTCTGTTGAATAAATAAATAAAATATTTAAAAAAAAATGGGAAGTCATTTCACTGATGACGACGTACTGGTAACCAAAAGATACATGCATAAATGCTTCATATCACTTGGCTTCAGGGAAATGCAAATCTAAACCCCTATAGATGCCATATCACACGAGGCCGAATATCTAAAAATAAGAAGACATGAAACTATACATGTTGGAGAGGATGTGGAGAAACGGGAACCCTCTTACACCCCTGTATGAATGCAGTCCAGTACAGCCACTCTTGGAAATGGTACGGAGTTTCCTCAAGAAGTTATAAATATAGCTACCCTATGTCCCAGCAATTGCACTACTGGGTATTGACCCCAAAGAGACAGAGGTAGTGAAGACGGGACATATGCACCCCAGTGTTCATAGCAGCAATATCCATAATAGACAAGCTGTGGAAGGAGTGAAGATGACCATGGATAGATGAATGGATAAAGAAGATGTGGATCATATATATAATGGAATATTACTCAGCCATCAGAAAGGACGAATACTTACCATCACACTGACCTGGGTGGAGCTGGATGGTATTATGCTGAGTGGAATAAGTCAATGAAAGAAAGACAATGATCATATGCTTTCACTCCTATGTGGAATATCAGAAACAAGGAAGAAGACCATACGGGAAGGAAGGGAAAATAGAATGGGAAGTCATCAGAGAGGGAGAAAACCCATGATGGACTATTAACTATCGCAAGAAACTGATGATTGCTGGAAGAGAAGTTGGGGGGGGGTAACTGGGTGAGTAGCATTAAGGAGGTCACACGATACAATGAGCACTGGGTGTTACACACGACTGAAAATTTATTGAAGACTACATCTGAAACAAATGATGTACTGTAAGTTGGATAATTGAATTTAAAGAACAAAAGACCTCGAATAAACAATCCTAAACATTTGTATGGAACCACTAAAGATTCCGAACAGCCAGTGCAATGTGGAAAAGAAAAACAAAGCTGGAGGATTCACAATTTCAGATTTCAGGTTATACTACAAAGCTGCAGTCATCCTAACAAGAGAGTACGACACAAAAATAGACACAGCGACCAAAGGAACAGGATACAAGTTCAGACAGAAACCCACAATTATGTGGTCCATGAATCTTCCACAAAGCAAGCAACGATATCAAAAGGGAAACGGACAGTCTCTACAACAAATGGTGTTGGGAAAACTAGACAGCTACGCACAAAAGAATGATATTAGACTGCTTTCTTACACAATACAGACAAACACAAAACAGTTTCAAGACCTCAATATAAGACCTGAATCCATAAAAATCCTACAGGAGGGAAGACAGTAACTTCTTGACATGAACCATACCAACGTTTTTCTAGACTGTGTCCTGAGGCAAAGGAAATGAAAGCAAAAATAAACTATTGGGAATACAGCAAAATAAAAAGTTTCCACACGGCAGAAGAACAATGAAAACGTAAAAATAATAAGACAACCTACTCAAAGGGAGAAGGTATTGGCAAATATCATATGCAATAAAGGGATAGAGTCCAAAACATATAGAACTGATACTACTCGACCCCCCCAAAAAAAATAATCCAGTTAAAAAATAGGCAGAAGACATGGACAGACATTTCTCCAAAGAAGAAACACAAATGGCCAACAGTCCCGTGAAAAGATGTTCACCATCATCCGTCATCAGGAAAATGTTAATCCAAAGGACAATGAGGTAATACCTCACACCTGTCAGAATGGCTAACATCAAAAGCACAAGAAAGAGCAGGTGTTGGGAGGATGTGGATAAACGGGAATCCTCGCGAACTGTGGGTGGGAATTCAAACTGTGGTGGCCACTGTGGAAAACAGTATGAAGGTTCCTCAAAAAATTAAATATAGAACTACCCTACAATCCAAAAATCACACTACTCGTATTTACCCAAAGACTAGGAAAACAGTAACTTAAAAGGATACATGCACCCCTATGTTTCTTGCACCATTATTTACAATATCACAATATGGAAGCAACCCAAGTATCTGTAGAAAAATTGACAAATGAGATGATAGATGTGTGTATTCACACACACACACACACACACACACACACACACACAAACACAATGGAGTCTTACTCGGCTTGAAAATGAATGAAACCTTGCCATTTGCAGCCACATGGATGGAGCTAGAGAGTATTATCCTAACTAAAATCAATCAGTCAGAGAAAGACAAATCCCATAGGATGTCACTCTAATGGGGAATTTAAGAAAGAAACAAAAATAAATAACTAAAAGAGAAAAAGGAGACACAACAAAATACAAACTCTTAACAATAGAGAACAAACGGATGGTTACCAGAGAGGAGGTGGGAAGAGGGATGAGTGAAATAGATGAAGGGGATTAAGAGGACGCTTTTCTTGATGACCACTGAGTAATATATAGAATTACTGAATCACTCTATTGTACACCTGAAACGAATGTAACACTGTATGTTAGCTCTAGTGAAATTAAAATAAATTTTTAAAAAAAGATTTTTCTTTCAGGAACCTCTTTGAAAATGCTTTTCCTGTGCAATGTGCATAAGCCCTACTTGGGAGGATTCACTCTACAATAATTATTCACTCCATGCCTCAAATTCAGATTTCACTGAGTTCTTACCGTGGATCCCAGCCCACGGGAGCCATGGTCCTTTTCTGTCCAGGCTCAGCACCTATGCATTCAAGATTGGAAGTAGAGACACCTGTCACTTCACAGTCCAGAAAGCTATTATTGTTTCTGTTTCAGTGTGAGCGAGTCACAGACTTTGGGACAGGTTTCAGAGCAGGTTTATTATGGATCCTGGATCTCTACTTCAATGTTTATTGCCTGGATACATTTGGCTAATAGGTTCCCTGTGGATGGCCTTGCTTCCAAGCACATACATGGAAGATGCAAAGGTGGGTGAGCTTGGTCCGGGACAGGAAGAAGACCAAAAACAGACAAGGGTCTGACTCCTCCCCTGATCCAGGAATTGCTACGGGAGAGGGTACAGGAGGTAGAATCCATGCGAAACCCAAGGTCACCAGCTGAACACAGGAGGCACAGGTCAAGGGATCTGGAGATGCAGGGGTTGAAAGCTGCTCTGAGCTACCTCTGGGAGGAAGGGAGGGAAGGAATGAGAAGGAGACACTGCCTGCCCCTGGCCCATGCCAGCTGCCCACCGCTCCGACACGCATCAGTCTATGAGCTGACAAAGCCTAGGCTCAGGATGGGCTGGCACGGGTCCCTCAAACCTCAGTGGGACAGCTAGCCCCAGGGCTCAGAGACATGCTGAGGGAGATGAGAGGGAAAGCTGCCCCACCCAGGTCATTCCCTCCTTGAGCACACAGCCCTTCAGAACTGCAAAAAAAAAAAAAAAAAACAAAAACCCACTAACAGGTTTGAAAGACATGCCATGGATGAACTAAGGCATAGAGATATGTAAAATAACATTCATTTTTAAGTTCAGAGCTGTCATCTCAGGAAGTGGGGAGAGCTCCCTGAAGAAGACTGAGGGGAGGGCAGGCCATGCTGAAAAGGGAGACATGGCTCTCCTGATTGGGGACCTGCAGCCCCCTTCCAGGGCAGGGCATCATCCTCGCATCACACGAGATCCATGGAAGTGTTCCATCAGGGCCAGATGTTTGTCTCGAGAAGGCTACCCTGGCATCGGACTGCACAGGGCACCAGGGACGAGGGCCAGTTGGAGGACGGACAATACCCTGGAGACCATGGGGCAAGAGCAGAGGCACATGACCTTGAAGATGATGATGAAAAGCAGGAGGAGGCAGCATGGAGCCAGCCCGAAAGTACCATGGGAGCAGTGCCCACAGCTACACTGACTGGGTGCCTTCTGTGCCCGGTGTGGCTGACTTCAGTGGGCTCCAGACTAGTCCTGACCACAAGTCTAGGAAGTGTGCACCAACCCCTGCCTCCTCTCCCCTTGCAGCACTTAGGAATCACGGTCACAGATCTTGGTCATCTTTCGTGGAAACCAAGCAGTGGCTCCCCCGCACGCTGCACCTCTGGTGGTGGTCCAGTGCGACCCTCGTGCCTGGCCAGACACTGATGTCTACCTGTCTCCACACAAATCCACAGACAGGAGGGTGTCCCTGAATTCCACAGCACCTGATGAGACAGATCCACAGAACCCAACACCCAGTGGGTCACTCGGGACCTCACCTATGGTCATGGAGCTCACCATACCCTATTTCTGTCACTTCCCACAGAAAGCCTGTTTCTGATCCCCCACAATACCATACATCCTGGTTGCTGACCTGGGGTCATGTCATGAACCCACATGGCACCTTTCTTTAAGAGAAGGCTATGCCTACACCTCCTAGAAAATATTTCTAATGAAGTACAAGTCCATCAGGACTACGGTGTGAACAGTAGCACACAGCCTGCATGGTAGTAGTCAGTAATTCTAACAAGGGTTAACCCCACCCCCCGTTTCACAAAACCTTCCTCCGTCCCACGGAACTCATGGTCTGCCCTCAGAAAACCCTCCAGGAAACAAACCTTTCATCTGAATGCCCTCTTCACCTTCTGCTTCAAATCTTGTCCAACCACAATGATATGAAACTAGAAATCATTCTCAAGAAAAAAATGGGACAGTCAAAATAGGTGGAGATTGGGGTACCTGGGTGGCTCCGTTGTTAAGGATCTGCTTTCAGCTCAGGTCCTGATCCCAGGATCCTGGGATTTAGCCTGGAATCAGGCTCCTTGCTCAGCGGGAAGCCCGCTTCTCCCTCTCCCACCCCCGTGCTTGCGTTCCCTCTCTCACTGTCTCACTCTCTGTCAGATACTTAAATAATCTTAAATAAATATGTGGAGATTTAACAACATGCTACAGAACAACCAACAGTCAAAGAAGAAATAAAAAAAAATTTTAGAACTACCTTGACACTGATGAAAAAGACAACTTACAAAAAATTATGGGATGCAGCAAAAGTAGCTCTACGGGGGACATTCATTGAAACTCAAGTCTTCATCAATCCATGAGAATGCTCTCCAATAAACAACCTGATGTATGTGGTAAAGAAGTAGAAAATAAAACAACAAACAAAGCCCCAAATTAGTAGAAATAAAGAAATAACAAGAAGGAATGCATAAATAAATCCAACGGAGATTAAAAAGACCACAAAAACAAAAACAATGAAAATGAGAGCTGCCTTTTTTGGAAACATAAACAAAACTGACAAACGTAGCTAGACTCACCATGAAAGACAGAGGACTCGAATACAATCAGGAAAGAAAGATAATGGATTCCTGTAACATATCAAAATCAAAAGAACTCTTCAAACTTGGACACAACAACTTCTTGCAAGCCACGTCTCTAAAGGCAAAGGAAATAAAAGCAAAAATGAACTATTGGCACTTCATCAAGATAAAAAGCTTCTGCAAGGCAAAGTAAATGATCAACAAAACAAAAAGGCAACCTATGGAATCGAAGAAGATATCTGCAAATGATATTACAGATAAAGGGCTGGTATCCAAGATCTATAAAGAACTCCTCAAACTCGACACCTAAAAAATGGGCAGAAGACACAAAGAGATACTTCTCCAGAGAAGACATACAAATGGCCAACAGACACATGAAAAAATGCTTCACATCACTTTCCATCAGGCAGATACAAATCAAAACGACAATGAGATACCACCTTATACCAGTTAGAATGGTTAAAATTAACAAGGCAGGGGGCACCTGGGTGGCACAGAGGTTAAGCATCTGCCTTTGGCTCAGGGCATGATCCTGGCATTATGGGATCGAGCCCCACATCAGTCTCCTCCGCTATGAGCCTGCTTCTTCCTCTCCCACTCCCTCTGCTTGTGTTCCCTCTCTCGCTGGCTGTCTCTATCTCTGCGGAATAAATAAATAAAATCTTGAAAAAAAAATTAACAAGACAGCAAATTACAAAAAGTCAAAGAGGATGTGGAGAAAGGGGAGCCCTCTTACACTACTCGTGAGAATTCAAGCTGGTATAGCCACTTTTGAATAATATGGAGGTTCCTCAAGACATTAAACACAGAGCTATCCTATGACCCACCAATTGCACTACTGGGTATTTACTCCATCGACACAGAGTAATGAAAAGAAGGGGCACCTGTATCCCAATGTTCATAGCAGCAATGTCCATAATAGCCAAACTGTGGAAGCAGCCAAGATGTCCTTCAGCAGATGAATGGACAAAGGACATGCGGTTCATCTATACAATGGAATATTACTCAGTCTTCAGAAAGGATGAATACCCCCCATTTGCACCAACGTGGATGGACCAGGAGGGGATTATGCTAAGTGAAATTAAGTCAAGCAGAGAAAGACAATTATCATAAGGTTTGACTCTTATGTGGAATGGAAGGAATAGCATGGAGAACATTAGAAGAATGAAGGGAAAAGTGAAGGGGGGGGGAATTAGAGGGGGAGATGAACCATGAGAGACTATTGACACTGGGAAACAAACTGAAGGTTGCAGAAAGGGAGTCGTAGGGGAATGGGTTATCCTGGTGATGGGTATTAAGGAGGGCACGTGTCATAATGAGCACTAGGTGTTATGTGCAAACAATGAATCATGGAACACTACATCAAAAACAAATGAAGTACTGTAGGGTGACTAACATCATTTTAAAAAAAGAGAAAGATATGAAATCCATACAGGAAAACTGTCACTATTTGCAAATGACATGAAATCCCGATAAATTCCACAAAAAAAAAAAAAAAACCTGTTACGTTAAACAAACTCAAGAAAGCTGCAGGATATAAAGTCAATATACAGAGACCTGTTGTCTTTATTTTTTTCAGATTTTATTTATTTATTTGAGAGGAAGAGAAAAAGCACATGCAGGGGGGGTGTCAGAAAGAGGGAGAAGCAGACCCTCGCTAAGCGGGGAGCCCAACACGGGACTCAGTCTCAGAACTCTGGGATCATGACCTGAGCTGAAGGCAGACGCTTCACTTATGGGGACACCCAGATGACCCAACTTCTTGCATTTCTGTACACTGATGGCACACTCTCGCAAAGATAAATTAAAAAAAGTAATGCCATTTACAATTGCATCAAAAAAAAATCTAGGAATAAAAGTAACCAAAATGAGAAACACATAGTACACTCAACACATGGCAGAAAAGAAATGAAAAACATGTGTGTCGAGGGGGGCAGAATGTATGGGTCAAAGATTTGGAAGGAAACACAAACAAATGGAAGCATACGCCATGCACCTGAACTGGAAGAGTTAATTGTGTGAACATGTTCATCGTACCCAAAGCAATCGACACATGTGATGAAATCCCTATCTGAATTCCAGTGGCATTATTCGAGGAAATAGAAAACAGTCCTCAAACTTGTATAGAATCACAAAAGACCCCAAATACTCAATGCAACCTGGAGAAAGAAAGGTGCAATCAACACACACTTGGATTTCAAGCCAGATTACAGAGCTATTGTCATCAATATAGGTTGGTACTGGCATAAACACAGACACCAGGTCAGTGGAACAGAACAGAAAGCTCAGAAACTTACCCACATGTAGATGATCCTAACTTACGACACAGCAGCAGAAGATATGCCATGAGGGAAGGACTGTGTCTTCAGTGAGCGGTAACAGGCAAACTGGACACTAAATGCAGAAGAATATAACTGGGTCACATTCTTACACCACACACAAAATTTTTAATGGATGAATGAGTTGAACATAAGACCTGAATGCATAAACCTCCAAGAAGACACAGGTACTAAGTCTCTGGACATTGGTTTTGGCAAAGAGTCTTCAGATCGGACATCAAATGCAAAGGCAACAAAAGCAAAAATAAACAAGTGGAACAACTTGAAACTGAAATCTTCCACACGGCAAAAGAAACCATCAAAAACTTAAAAGGCCACTGACCCAATAAGAAAAAATATCTGCGAATCATATGTGTGAGAAGAGGCTAATATTCAAAAAAAACACACCACTCATACAAGTCAAAACAAAACAAAACAAAAAAACCGTATTAAAAAATGGGGGGAATATGTGAATAGATACTTTCCAAAGTTGGCACAGAGGTGCCAACAGATAGAAAAAGTTGTTCAACATCACTAAATATCATCAGGGAAACATCAGTCAAACCCACAATCTGCTATCCCCTCACAACTGTTGGAACAGCAATTGTCCCAGAGACAGACACTAGGTGGGGACAAGGGTGTGCAGACGAGGAGACACTGTGCACTGTTGGTGGGAATGGAAATTGGTGCAACCAATGTGACAAACGGTATGGAGTTTCCTGAAAAAATAAATGCAACTACCACATGACCCAGTAATGGCTCTACTGAGTATTGATTCAGAGAACACAATAATACTGCCTCAAAAAGACAGATGCACTCCCACTTTCACTGCAGCATTATTCACAAGAACCAGACATGGAAACACAGACCTTGGGGGCCTTATTCCAAGTAACTCAGACACAGAAAGACCAATACCAGATGCTCTCGTGTACATTCCACGTGGAATAAACAAATACTGAACACATAGATACTGAGAGCAGATTGGTAGGTGCCAGATTCGGGGATGGGGTGGTAGAAACGGGTGAAGGTACTCAAAGTCTCAATGTTTGAGTGAGAAAATCTGACAGTCATGAAATGTTCTGTCCAGCATGGAGACTAAAACGAACCCCGCAGCATGGGTTATAGGTTTCCCTGCTCTTTGAAAGTACAGGGCTTCTGAGAAACCTTGCACAGCAGAAATGGTGTCAAGAAGGAATGGCCATTAATTTACACGGAACAATTAGACAGTGTGCTCAGACTCCACAATTCCATCTCTTGGGCTTTTCTTAGGCCCCAGGACACAAGTTTCTAACGGAGGCCCAGCATAAATGAAGATAAAGCACAGCAGCGGCTCACAGACACCATTCAAAGTGCTGGTGGCTGGATGCGGAGAGCGGTTCCCAGCGGAAGGAGCTGGTTGGGGTGCACGCCGCCTCTGTCGTGCTTCTCCCCAAAAGAGATGCTGAACGCGATTCTCACTGTTCACCTTTTTTCAGAAGAGGGAAATCCTCTTCAGGACTCTTCCTCTTACTGAAGCTGGGTAATTACGTAGTTCTTTCAAGAAAGCCCAGTGTCTTACTGAGAACGTTTAGAAAGTGGGGGATACTTGTACTTGAGCATTGCTGAGGGAGGAGATGTGAAAGGTTCTCCCAGACACAAACCTCAGCAGATCCACCAGGAAAGGCACCTTCCTCAGCATGTGGAACACGGACTCCCTCCTACAACCAGAAACCCTCTCCTTCCCCTGGATCAGGACAACCCACAACAGCTGGGAGTTACGCCAATTCCTCCGTTCTCCTGCTCCTAATAGCTAACCCATCAGCAAAGTCTGTGAGCTCAAAATGGACCCAGAATAGGTCTAACCACTCCATCCAAGGCCCCCTGTCTGGTCCACAGTGCCTGAGTTCCTGGAAAAGCTTCGTCATTGACCTGCCTTGCCATCTTCAACCCTCTGTCATCTGTTCTCAACACTGTAGCCAGGATGGCCCAGTGAAACAGGGTCTTATGGGGTTATAGCCCTGGAATGGCTTTCTGTCACCCTCTGTCACCTCTCTGAGCTCATGTCCTAAGCTGTCTCCTGTGGCCACAGGGCCTTCTTGCTGCTCCTGGACATAGCTGGAATTCTCCTGCCCCAGAGCCTTTGCACATGCTTTCCCTTCTGTTTCGAATGCTCTTGATGTGTTCTCACTCACCTTCGGAGAAGTCTGAATTGGAGTGAGAGGGACAGAAGATGAGGCTGTGTGTGTTGGGTGAGGCTGGTGGACCAGAAGAAGGTTCTCTGCCAGCTTTCCGCCTGTGCCTCCCTTGTCCTCAGCCAGGAACTTGCACACAATCCTCACCTGTCACAACTCTCACCCAGGAGACCCACAGCCACCCCCGGAGCCCATACTGCCCACACCCGGCTGCAGAATGCATTCAGCTCTCCTCTGGGACCCCTGTCAGCTTTACCCAGACCTGGAACTCCCCCGTCTCCTGCAAAGCTCCCGGATTCCCCCTCTGCTTCCATAATCACACTGGCGCAAGGCTTTCATGAGAAAGCTCAAATGCTAAGTAATGAAAGGTTCAAACCTAATGTCCCCTTCTGTTGCCTTTTTCTCCACCTTCTTTCCTACCTGTGCAAACTGTAACATATCAGTGGAACATGAACATGCTCTGAGACCTGAATCTTTCATTGCAGCTTTCTGAGGACTCCTTATGTGATAAGCAACTAGTGTATCCTACAACAGGGTGTTTTACAACACTCATCTATAGAATAGTACAGCCCAAATTACTACAATTTTACCTCACTCTTCATGAAGCAGAACACTTTTTCCTTTCTTCTCTTACTTAAATTCCAGTTAGTTCACATGCCATGGAATATTCGCTTCAGGGGTAGGATTTAGTGATTCCTCACCTGCGTACACTACCCGGTGCTCATCACAAATGTCCTCCTTAATACCTCTCACCCATTTAACTCTTCCCCCCACGCCCCTGTCCTGCAGCAACACTCAGTTTGTTCTCCAAGGTTGAGTCTATTTCCTTGTTTGCCTCTCTCATCACCCCTCAACTCTGTTCATCTGTTTTCTTTCTGAAATTCCACAAGCGTGAGAGCATAGGATATGTGTCTTTCCTCACAGATTTTGCTTAGCTTCATACACTCTAGATCCATCCACATCCTTGCAAATGGTAAGATTTCATTCTTTTTGAAGCTGGGTCATATTCCATTATATATGTGTATCCCACATCTGCTTTATCCATTCATCAGTGCATGGACTTTGGGATTCTCTCCATAGTTTGGCTACTGTGGACATTTTTGCTATAAACATCATGGTGCATGTTCCCCCTTTGAATCTGCATTTTTGTATCCTTTGGGTAAATACCTAGGAGAGCAATTGCTGGATCATGTGGTTGTTCAATGTTTAAATTTTTGAGGAACCCCCACACTGTTTCCCAGACTGGCTGCTCCACTTTGCATTCCCACCAACAGGATGGGAGGGTTCCCCTTTAAGCAGAACATTATCTGCTGGCAATTTCATAAGAGGAAACAAAAACTCTGTGAGATGCACCCAGGGTCAGACAAGTAGTTGCAGACTTCACCCAAGGCTCCTGACTCCAAGCCCCTTGAAGCCACCAGCATGCCACTATCCAAAAGAATTCCCAGACTCTCCTTCTGACTCCACCACCAAAGAAACTACAGAGAGAATATGGCACCTCAAAATATTGAGATAATACATTTAGTAAAACTAGAAAGTCAAGCTCAACTTGTAAACAGGAACAGGCCGCTTCGGATAATTTTGAATTTTCCCTCCACCCTAATTTTAACTCTTCTGATGAATAAACTAATCAATGATGAAACATCACCTTTGTCAAATGACATCATCCAAGTCGGTATTAGATAAAAAAAAAAAAAGCCACCTAACTCTAGATGCTGGCCACTCAACCATATCTTAGGCCCAATTGAATAAACACTGTTAGATGAAGGAACAAATTAGATGTTACAAACAGGCACAGAGTGAATCTCACCTTCCCTTTCTAATAAAAGAGGGTTCCTAGGAAACAGATGGTCAAAATACATTTGTAAGCAATAAATGGACAGAGAATTTGTGATCCCCTGCAAAGTTCTACCAGCAGGGAAACTTGTAATTCTTGCACCAAACCCAGAATGCTGATAGCTACTTCAATTTTACTTTGTGGCTCAACTAGAGAAAAGAGAAAAGCCCAGGAGGTTTTGGGATAATGAGAGGTTTTACCTCCAGCCCTGACATAGATAGGACATTTTGCCAAACATACCTGTGCTTTCTCTGAACACTGGTGTCCTGTGACAAGCTTCCTCGCTGACTCAGATGCTGACGTTCAAAACCTCGGGTGTCTTGGAGTCAGAGCAGAGAAGTGCTGTCAGCTGGGGAGAAGAAGGCACCTCTGACCTAAAGCCTGCACACCTGCTTCGGTTTCTAGGCAAAGGGGCAACACATACTTGTTGTTTAGCAGTAATTATTTTCATTCTCAATAGACCAATGACCTTGCCTTGTCTGGAAAGCAGACTTACTCTTCTAAAGAAACCCTCAATTCGTCTATTCCCAGTGCAACTAGAGTGGGGTCTCGTTTACACCCGCCTCCAGGCCCCCACCTGGAGGATTTTCCTGCAGGATTCTAACAGCCAATTACCACTAACCCGGGGGCACACGGGGCATAATGCTGAAGTTGTGTACGGCTCTGGGGCTTGCTACTGCCACACCTGTGCCTGGGGGACCAGGGCTCACCCTTCTGAACTTGGGGTACTGCTCAAGATGCATCACCTGCACTGTATCAGAGAACCGGGGGACACATCACTGAAAGTGGGGACTCTGTTAGATCCTTACCCACACTCTTCCCGGGGAACAGGGGAAACCCTGAAATTCTGCAACCCATCCCACAAAAGCTCAGGTGAGTGGGTGCCCTGGAGTTCATGGGTATGGGGAATAAGGCCAGTTGAGGACATGGGGCAGAAGAGACTTTAAGGGGGAAGAGAAAACTCACCTGAGTCCCCACAATGAACCCTCTCCAAGTGCCCTTCCAGAGCCCTGCCTCCCACCTGGGGTGCACCCTACCCCTGGACCCCCCCGCCCCTGGTGCATGCTGCTCACTCAGCAGCCGGGACCTCCACAGGGCAACTCTCTCTCTCCCAGTGCCCCTTCTTCTGCCCCAGGTCTGCAACCCACTGCAACTCTGGAACAGCCCACAGAGATGTAGCTCCACCCCCAAGCGGTGATTGGTCAGGGAGGGTGGTGCCCCAGCCCCTGGGATGCCAGGCAACCCACCCTCAAGCACCTGGAACCCTGAAAGTGCAGGGGGTCCAAGAGGTGCCTCCTCTACCCAACACCCAGCACAGGCATGGGTGGGGTCCTGGGCCGGGCACCCCCCACACACCTGGCCCCTTCCAGGGACCCCTCTAGCTGCAGACCACCCTCAGAGTCCTGCCCCTTCCCTTTCTGCACCAGCCCTCCCTGCTGGGGTGTGCCTGGTTCTGGGCAGGGTCAGTGGCTCTCAGACCCTCCAAGGCTTGGGCTTCAGGAAATGCAATGATTTCATGCATTTTCAGTATGTACATGTCAGTATGACTTTAATCTTATGGGAGCCAAAGAGGTTCTTTATTTTTTCTTATCTTTATGTTGGCATTTTTGGTTATTGTTTTCTTCTCGAAGCAGATGTACAACATGTGCTTGGGGCAGAAATAGGGCTCATGGTTTGAGTTTTTGCCCAATCATTTTGAGCCGGGTAAAATGTTAAACGATAGCTTCCCTGGGAGCCCAGGATCAGGGCCCACAGATGATATAAGATAAAAATTACTTTCATCAGTATAATTACTACTAAATGGAGGAATTTGAGACAAAAGCACCTTTCACAAGAGTACCAAGAAATCAAAATGATGCCCACAGAATTCTACCTGCTCCATGGTCAGCACAGGTAACAGAAGTGTTCACAGTCTCTGGACTCCTGCCCTTCTCCTGCCCAAATCGCTGAAGCACACAGACCACTTAAAATCAGAATTGTAGAACTGCTAGACACCTTAGAGATGTCTGGCACCATTCCCTTGGACTGCAGAAGAAAACACAGTAGCTCATTGTCACAAACTAATTTCAACATGAAGTGCCCCCTGGATGCACTAAGTTCTTTCTCTGCAAATGTTGACTAATGTAAGTCACAGTCATACCATTTAAACACTAGGATGGCTGGGAAGTCATCATAGGTAAGGCAATATTTTAGCCATGTTTATAAGCATTGGCTCACTTTGTAGAAGAGGCTGAGCTGAGTGTTTTTAAATACTATTTCAGGTACAAGAGAGGAGTTAAGATGGCTGAGGAGTAGGGGACCCCTTTTTCAGCAGTTCCCCTGAGTCGAGCTGGAGAGGTACCAGAGCAGCCTAAACAACCACGGAATCAGCCTGAGAGGCAGGAAGATATATCTGGATCACTACAAATGAACATCTCCAGCGCTGAGTATTGAGGTAGGAAGCTGGGAGTCCTGAAACCTGGCACAGATATTGGAAGATAAAAGGAAGGGGGAGTGAGCAGCCTCGTTCCGGCGCCAGGAAGTAGCAGCCACCTGCACAGGGGAGCGCATGGACTCAGGGAAGGCACCAGGAGAGACAGGACTGAGACTGGTGAGCCCAGAGAGCACACCACCAGGCATCTTGCGGAACACAGGAATCCCAGTGTGCTCATGGGATCCAGAATGAGATTGGAAGCTCCTGGAGTGCTTGCGGGTCCGCTGGAAGCTGGCAGGCCACCTGCACAGGGGAGTGGGCAGATTCAAGGTCAGAACCCGGGAAACAGCAGACTGAGACCCTGAACCAGGTGCGCCCGCCACCAGGCTCCTCACAGAACTCCAGAATCCCGGTGTGCTCACCAGGCATAGACAGACCCAGAGACCCCAGAGCATGCGGGGTGGCTAGTGGCTGGTGGGCCACCTGCATGGGGGAGCGGGCAGACTCGCGGTTGGCACCCGGGAAACAGCACACTGAGACCCTGAAGGAGGTGCGCATGCCACCAGGCTTCTCAGGAAACTCAGTAATCCTGATGTGCTCACGGGATCCAGACTGAGACCTGGAGATCTGGGAGTTCCAGGGGGCGGTTGGTGACTGGTGGCTGGTGGCCTTAGAAACACAAAGGACAGAGATGCACCTGCCCTGGAAGTGAGGGCAGGGACGCCGGGTGTGGGGAGCACATCCAGGGACTCTATGAGGTTGAGCAGCACCAACAGTAATGGTGTTAAAATGGCCAGAACATCCGTGGAGAACAGGCTGCAATCCCTCTGTTCTGTGACAATTCAGCCTCTGCTGCTCTGACTCTCAGAAGAGGCACAGCAGACCACCAGAGAAAGCCACCAGGGAACAAAAGCCTGGAAATACTGGCTCATAGCGTGCCCACACCCATCCCCCCTCACAGGTGACAGGGCAACTCTTCCCAAACAGGGTTGCCTGAGTATGGGTGCAGCAAAATACAAACTCTTAACAATAGAGAACAAACGGATGGTTACCAGAGAGGAGGTGGATAGAGGGATGAGTCAAATAGATGAAGCGGATAAAGAGGACACTTTTCTTGATGACCACTGAGTAATATATAGAATTACTGAATCACTCTATTGTACACCTGAAACGAATGTAACACTGTATGTTAGCTCTACTGGAATTAAAATAAAGTTTTAAAAAAGATTTTTCTTTCAGGAACCTCTTTGAAAAAGCTTTTCCTGTGCAATGTGCATAAGCCCTACTTGGGAGGATTCACGCTACAATAATTATTCACTCTATGCCTTGAATTCAGATTTCACTGAGTTCTTACTGTGGATCCCAGCCCACGGGAGCCATGGTCCTTTTCTGTCCAGGCTCAGCACCTATGCATTCAAGATTGGAAGTAGAGACACCAGTCACTTCACAGTCCAGAAAGCTATTATTGTTTCTGTTTCAGTGTGAGAGAGTCACAGACTTTGGGACAGGTTTCAGAGCAGGTTTATTATGGATCCTGGATCTCTACTTCAATGTTCATTGCCTGGATCCATTTGGCTAATAGGTTCCCTGTGGATGGGCTTGCTTCCAAGCACATACATGGAAGATGCAAAGGTGGGTGGACTTGGTGCGGGACAGGAAGAAGACCAAAAGCAGACAAGAGTCTGACCCCTCCCCTGATCCAGGAACTGCTAGGGGAGAGGGTACGGGAGGTAGAATCCATGCGAAACTCCAAGGTCACCAGCTGAACACAGGAGGCATAGATGAAGGGATCTGGAGATGCAGAGGTTGAAGGCTGCTCTGAGCTAACTCTGGGAGGAAGGGAGGGAAAGAATGAGGAAACACTGCCTGCCCCTGGCCCGTGCCAGCTGCCCACCGCTCCGACACGCATCCGTCTACACAGCTGACACAGGCTGGGCTCAGGATGGGCTGGGTCACGTCCCTCAATCCTCAGTGGGACAGCTGGCCCCAGGGCTCAGAGATATGCTGAGGGAGATGAGAGGGAAAGATGCCCCACCCAGGTCATCCCCTCCCTGAGCAGACAGACCTTCTGCTAAAAAAAAAAAAAAACCCACTAACGGGGTTGAAAGACATGCCATGGATGAACTAAGGCATAGAGATATGTAAAATAACATTCATTTTTAAGTTCAGAGCTGTCATCTCAGGAAGTGGGGAGAGCTCCCTGAAGAAGACTGAGGGGAGGGCAGGTCATGCTGAAAAGGGAGACATGGCTCTCCTGATTGGGGACCTACAGCCCCCTTCCAGGGCAGGACATCATCCTCACATCACACGAGATCCATGGAAGTGTTCCATCAGGGCCAGATGTTTGCCTCGAGAAGGCTACACTGGCATCAGATGGCACAGGGCACCAGGGACGAGGGCAGATGGAGGATGGACAATACCCCGGAGGCCATGGGACAAGAGCAGAGGCACATGACCTTGAAGATGATGATGAAAAGCAGGAGGTGGCAGCATGGAGCTGGCCCGAAAGTGCCATGGGAGCAGTGCCCACAGCTACACTGACTGGGTGCCTTCTGTGCCAGGTGTGGCTGACTTCAGTGTGCTCCAGACTAGTCCTGACCACAAGTCTAGGAAGTGAGCACCACCCCCGGCCTCCTCTCCCCTTGCAGCTGCTAGGAATCACGGTCACAGACCCTGGTCAACTTTCGTGGAAACCAAGCAGTGGCTCCCCCGCACGCTGCACCTCTGGTGGTGGTCCAGTGTGATGCTCGTGCCTGGCCAGACACTGATGTCTACCTGTCTCCACACAAATCCACAGACAGGAGGGTGTCCTTGAATTCACAGCACCTGATGAGACAGATCCACAGAACCCAACACCCAGTGGGTCATTCGGGACCTCACCTATGGTCATGGAGCTCACCGTACCCTATTTCTGTCACTTCCCACAGAAAGCCTGTTTCTGATCCCCCACAATACCATACATCCTGGTTACTGACCTGGGGTCATGCCATGAACCCACATGGCACCTTTCTTTAAGAGAAGGCTATGCCTACACCTCCTAGAAAATATTTCTAATGAGTACAAGTCCATCAGGACTACGGTGTGAACAGTAGCACACAGCCTGCATGGTAGTAGTCAGTAATTCTAACAAGGGTTAACCCCAACCCCCGTCTCACAAAACCTTCCTCTGTCCCACGGAACTCATGGTCTGCCCACAGAAAACCCTCCAGGAAACAAACCTTTCATCTGAATGCTCTCTTCACCTTCTGCTTTAAATCTTGTCCAAACACAATGATATGAAACTAGAAATCACTCTCAAGAAAAAAATGGGACAGTCAAAATAGGTGGAGATTGGGGGACCTGGGTGGCTCAGTTGTTAAGGATCTGCTTTCAGCTCAGGTCCTGATCCCAGGATCCTGGGATTTAGCCTGGAATCAGGCTCCTTGCTCAGCGGGAAGCCCGCTTCTCCCTCTCCCACCCCCCTGCTTGAGTTCCCTCTCTCACTGTCTCACTCTCTGTCAGATACATAAATAATCTTAAAAAAATATGTGGAGATTTAACAACATGCTACTGAACAACCAACAGTCAAAGAAGAAATCAAAAAAATTTTAGAACTACCTTGACACTGATGAAAAAGACAACCTACAAAAACTTATGTGATGCAGCAAAAGTAGCTCTACAGGGGACATTCATTGAAACTCAAGTCTTCATCAATCCATGAGAATGCTCTCCAATAAACAACCTGATTTATGTGGTAAAGAAGTAGAAAATAAAACAACAAACAAAGCCCCAAAATAGTAGAAATAAAGAAATAACAAAAAGGAATGCATAAATAAATCCAACAGAGACTAAAAAGACCACAAAAACAAAAACAATGAAAATGAGATCTGCCTTTTTTGGAAACATAAAAAAAACTGACAAACGTAGCTAGACTCACCAAGAAAGACAGAGGACTCGAATACAATCAGGAAAGAAAGATAATGGATTCCTGTATCATATCAAAATCAAAAGAACTCTTCAAACTTGGACACAACAACTTCTTGCAAGCCACGCCTCTAAAGGCAAAGGAAATAAAAGCAAAAATGAACTATTGGCACTTCATCAAGATAAAAAGCTTCTGCAAGGCAAAGCAAACGATCAACAAAACAAAAAGGCAACCTATGGAATCGAAGAAGATATCTGCAAATGATATTACAGATAAAGGGCTGGTATCCAAGATCTATAAAGAACTCCTCAAACTCGACACCTAAAAAATGGGCAGAAGACACAAAGAGATACTTCTCCAGAGAAGACATACAAATGGCCAACAGACACATGAAAAAATGCTTCACATCACTTGCCATCAGGCAGATACAAATCAAAACGATAATGAGATACCACCTTATACCAGTTAGAATGGTTAAAATTAACAAGGCAGGGGGCACCTGGGTGGCACAGTGGTTAAGCGTCTGCCTTCGGCTCAGGGCGTGATCCTGGCATTATGGGATCGAGCCGCACATCAGTCTCCTCTGCTATGAGCCTGCTTCTTCCCCTCCCACTCCCTCTGCTTGTGTTCCCTCTCTCGCTGGCTGTCTCTATCTCTGTGGAATAAATAAATAAAATCTTGAAAAAAAAATAACAAGACAGCAAATTACAAAAAGTCAGAGAGGATGTGAAGAAAGGGGAGCTCTCTTACACTACTCATGAGAATTCAAGCTGGTATAGCCATTTTGCATAATATGGAGGTTCCTCAAGACATTAAACACAGAGCTATCCTATGACCCACCAATTGCACTACTGGGTATTTACTCCACAGACACAGAGTAATGAAAAGAAGGGGCACCTGTATCCCAATGTTCATAGCAGCAATGTCCATAATAGCCAAACTGTGGAAGCAGCCAAGATGTCCTTCAGCAGATGAATGGACAAAGAAGATGTGGTTCATCTATACAATGGAATATTACTCAGTCTTCAGAAAGGATGAATACCCCCCATTTGCACCAACGTGGATGGACCAGGAGGGGATTATGCTAAGTGCAATTAAGTCAAGCAGAGAAAGACAATTATCATAAGGTTTGACTCTTATGTGGAATGGAAGGAATAGCATGGAGGACATTAGAAGAAGGAAGGGAAAAGTGAAGGGGGGGAATTAGAGGGGGAGATGAAGCATGAGAGACTATTGACACTGGGAAACAAACTGAAGGTTGCAGAAAGGGAGTCGTAGGGGAATGGGTTATCCTGGTGATGGGTATTAAGGAGGGCACGTGTCATAATGAGCACTAGGTGTTATGTGCAAACAATGAATCATGGAACACTACATCAAAAACAAATGAAGTACTGTAGGGTGACTAACATCATTTTAAAAAAAGAGAAAGATATGAAATCCATACAGGAAAACTGTCACTATTTGCAAATGACATGAAATCCCGATAAATTCCACAAAAAAAACCTGTTACTTTAAACAAATTCAAGAGAGCTGCAGGATATAAAGTCATTATACAGAGACCTGTTGTCTTTATTTTTTTTCAGATTTTATTTATTTATTTGAGAGGAAGAGAAAAAGCACATGCAGGGGGGGTGTAAGAAAGAGGGAGAAGCAGACACTCGCTAAGCGGGGAGCCCAACACGGGACTCAATCTCAGAACTCTGGGATCATGACCTGAGCTGAAGGCAGACGCTTCACTTATGGGGACACCCAGATGACCCAACTTCTTGCATTTCTGTATAGTGATGACACACTTTCACAAAGAGAAATTAAAAAAAGTAATGCCATTTACAATTGCATCAAAAAAAATCTAGGAATAAAAGTAACCAAAATGAGAAACACATAGTACACTCAACACATGGCAGAAAAGAAATGAAAAACATGTGTGTCGAGGGGGGCAGAATGTATGGGTCAAAGATTTGGAAGGAAACACAAACAAATGGAAGCATACGCCATGCACCTGAACTGGAAGAGTAATTGTGTGAACATGTCCATCGTACCCAAAGCAATCGAGAGATGTGATGAAATCCCTATCTGAATTCCAGTGGCATTATTCGAGGAAATAGAAAACAGTCCTCAAACTTGTATGGAATCACAAAAGACCCCAAATACTCAATGCAACCTGGAGAAAGAAAGGTGCAATCAACACACACCTGGATTTCAAGCCAGATTACAGAGCTGTTGTCATCAAAACAGGATGGTACTGGCATAAACACAGACACCAGGTCAGTGGAACAGAACAGAAAGCTCAGAAACTTACCCACACGTAGATGATCCTAACTTACGACACAGCAGCAGAAGATATGCCATGAGGGAAGGACTGTCTCTTCAGTGAGCGGTAACAGGAAAACTGGACACTAAATGCAGAAGAATATAACTGGGTCACTTTCTTACACCACACACAAAATTTTTAATGGATGAATGAGTTGATCATAAGACCTGAATCCATAAACCTCCAAGAAGACACAGGTACTAAGTCTCTCGACATTGGTTTTGGCAAAGAGTCTTTAGAGCGGACATCAAATGCAAAGGCAACAAAAGCAAAAATAAACAAGTGGAACAACATCAAACTGAAATCTTCCACACGGCAAAAGAAACCAGCAAAAACTTAAAAGGCCACTGACCCAATAAGAAAAAAATATCTGCGAATCATATGTGTGAGAAGAGGCTAGTATCCAAAATACACACAACACTCATACAAATCAAAACAAAAAACAAACTGTATAAAAAATGGAGGGAATATGTGAAAAGATACTTTCCAAAGATGGCACACAGGTGCCCACAGACAGGAAAAGTTGTTTGACAACACTCATCATCGTCAGGGAAACATCAGTCAAACCCACAGTCTGCTATCCCCTCACTACTGTTGGAACACCAATTGTCCCAGAGACAGACACGAGGTGGGGTCAAGGGTGTGCAGACGAGGAGACACTGTGCACTGTTGGTGGGAATGGAAATTGGTGCAGCCACTATGACAAACGGAATGGAGGTTCCTGAAAAAATAAATGCAACTACCACATGACCCAGTAATGGCTCTACTGAGTATTGATTCAGAGAACACAATAATACTGCTTCAAAAAGACAGATGCACTCCCACTTTCACTGCAGCATTATTCACAAGAACCAGACATGGAAACACAGACCTTGGGGGCCTTATGCCAAGTAACTCAGACACAGAAAGAAAAATACCAGATGCTCTCATGTACATTCCATGAGGAATAAACAAATACTGAACACATACATACTGAGAGCAGATTGGTAGGTGCCAGATTTGGGGATGGGGTGGTAGAAACGGGTGAAGGTGGTCAAAGTCTCAATGTTTGAGTGAGAAAATCTGACAGTCATGAAATGTTCTGTCCAGCATGGAGACTAAAACGAACCCCGCAGCATGGGTTATAGGTTTCCCTGCTCTTTGAAAGTACAGGGCTTCTGAGAAACCTTGCACAGCAGAAATGGTGTCAAGAAGCAATGGCCATTAATTTACACGGAACAATTAGACAGTGTGCTCAGACTCCAAAATTCCTTCTCTTTGGCTTTTCTTAGGCCTCAGGACACAAGTTTCTTTTTTTTTTTAAATAATGATTTTTTATTATATTATGTAAGTCACCATACAGTACATCCCTGGTTTCCGATGTAAGGCTTGATGATTCATTAGCTGTGTATAACACCCAGTGCACCATGCAATATGTTCCCTCCTTACTACCCATCACCGGCCTATCCCATTCAGCCACCCCCCTCCCCTCTGGAGCCCTCAGTTTGTTTCTCATAGTCCATAGTCTCTCATGTTTCATTCCCCCTTCTGATTACCCCCCTTTCTTTATCCCTTTCTTCCCCTACTGATCATTCTAGTTCTTATGTTCCATAGATGAGAGAAATCATATGATAGTTGTCTTTCTCTGCTTGACTTATTTCACTTAGCATTATAGGACACAAGTTTCTAACAGAGGACCAGCATAAATGAAGATAAAGAACAGCAGAGGCTCACAGACACCATTCAAAGTGCTGGTGGCTGGATGCAGAGAGTGGTTCCCAGCGGAAGGAGCTGGTTGGGGTGCACGCCGCCTCTGTCGTGCTTCTCCCCAAAACAGATGCTGAACGTGATTCTCACTGTTCACCTTTTTTCATAAGAGGGAAATCCTCTTCAGTTCTCTTCCTCTTACTGAAGATGGGTAATAACGTAGTTCTTTCAGGAAAACCAAGTGTCTTACTGTGAACGTTAAAAAATGGGGGATACTTGTACATGAGCATTGCTGAGGAAGGAGATGTGAAAGGTTCTCCCAGACACAAACCTCAGTAGATCCACCGGGAAAGGCACCTTCCTAAGCATGCGTAATATGGACTACCTCCTACCCCCAGAAACCCTCTCCATCCCCTCGATCAGGACAACCCACAACAGCTGGGAGTACGCCAATTCCTCCATTCTCCTACTCCTAATAGCTAACCCATGAGCAAATCCTGTGAGCTCCATCTTCAAAATGGACCCAGAATAGGTCTAACCACTCCATCCAAGGCCCCCTGTCTGGTCCACAGTGCCTGAGTTCCTGGAAAAGCTTCGTCATTGACCTGCCTTGCCATCTTCAACCCTCTGTCATCTGTTCTCAACACTGTAGCCAGGATGGCCCAGTGAAACAGGGTCTCATGGGGTTATAGCCCTGGAATGGCTTTCTGTCACCCTCTGTCACCTCTCTGAGCTCATGTCCTAAGCTGTCTCCTGTGGCCACAGGGCCTTCTTGCTGCTCCTGGACATACCTGGAATTCTCCTGCCCCAGAGCCTTTGCATATGTTTTCCCTTCTGTTTCGAATGCTCTTGATGTGTTCTCACTCACCTTCTGAGAAGTCTGAATTGGAGTGACAGGGACAGAAGATGAGGCTGTGTGTGTTGGGTGAGGCTGGTGGCCGAGAAGAAAGTTCTCTGCCAGCTTTCCACCTGTGCCTCACTTGTCCTCAGCCAGGAACTTGCACACAGCCCTCACATGTCACAACTCCCACTGAGGAGACCCAAGCCACCCCTGGAGCCCACCCTGCCCACACCCTGCTGCAGAATGCATTCAGCTTTCCTCTGGAAACCCTGTCAGTTTTACCCAGACCTGGAACTCCCCCGTCTCCTGCAAAGCTCCCAGATTCCTCCTCTTCTTCCAAAATCACACTGGTGCAAGGCTTTAATGAGAAAGTTATAACGCTAACTAATGAAAGGTTCACACTTACTTTCCCCTTCTGTTGCCTTTCTCTCCACCTTCTTTCCTACCTGTGCAAACTGTAACATATCAGTGGAACATGAACATGCTCTGAGACCTGAATCTTTCATTGCAGCTTTCTGAGGACTCCTTGTGTGATAAGGAACTAGTGTATCCTACAACAGGGTGTTTTACAACTCTCATCTACAGACTAGTACAGCCCAATTCAATACAATTTTACCTCACTCTTCATGAATCAGAACACTTTTTCCTTTCTTCTTTTACTTAAATTCCAGTTAGTTCACATGCCATGGAATATTCGCTTCAGGGGTAGGATTTAGTGATTACTCACCTGCGTACACTACCCGGTGCTCATCACAAGTGCCGTCCTTAATACCCCTCACCCATTTAACTCTTCCCCCCATGCCCCTGACCTGCAGCAACACTCAGTTTGTTCTCCAAGTTTGAGTGTACTTCCTTGTTTGCCTCTCTCATCACGCCTCAACTCTGTTCATCTGTTTTCTTTCTAAAATTCCACAAGCGTGAGAGCATAGGATATTTGTCTTTCCTCACTGATTTTGCTTAGCTTAATACACTCTAGATCCATCCACATCCTTGCAAACGGTAAGATTTCATTCATTTTGAAGCTGGGTCATATTCCATTATATATATGTATACCACATCTGCTTTATCCATTAATCAGTGCATGGACTTTGGGATTCTCTCCATAGTTTGGCTACTGTGGATATTACTGCCATAAATGTCATGGTGCATGTTCCCCCTTCGAATCTGCATTTCTGTATCCTTTGGGTAAATACCTAGGAGAGCAATTGCTGGGTCATGTGGTTGTTCAATGTTTAACTTTTTGAGGAACCCCCACACTGTTTCCCAGACTGGCTGCACCACTGTGCATTGCCACCAACAGGATGGGTGGGTTCCCCTTTAGGCAGAACATTATCTGCCAGCAATTTCATTAGAGGAAACAAAACCTCTGTGAGATGCACCCAGGGTCAGACAAGCAGTTGCAGACCTCACCCCAAGGCTCCTGACGCCAAGCCCCTTGAAGCCACCAGCATGCCACTATCCAAAAGAATTCCCAGACTCTCCTTCTGACTCCACCACCAAAGAAACTACAGTGAGAATATGGCACCTCAAAATATCGAGATAATACATTTAGTAAAACTAGAAAGTCAAGCTCAACTTTTAAACAGGAACAGGCCGCTTTGGATAATTTTCAATTTTCCCTCCACCCTAATTTTAACTCTTCTGATGAATAAACTAATCAATGATGAAACATCACCTTTGTCAAATGACATCATCCAAGTCTGTATCACATGAAAAAAAGCCACCTAACTCTAGATGCAGGCCACTCAACCATATCTTAGGACCAATTGAATAATCACTGTTAGATGAAGGAACAAATTAGATGTTACAAACAGGCACAGAGTGAATCTCACCTTCCCTTTCTAATAAAAGAGGGTTCCTAGGAAACAGATGGTCAAAATACATTTGTAAGCAATAAATGGACAGAGAAATTGTGATCCCCTGCAAAGTTCTACCAGCAAGGAAACTATGTAATTCTTGCACCAAACCCAGAATGCTGACAGCTACTTCAATTTTACTTTGTGGCTCAACTAGAGAAAAGATAAAATCCCAGGAGGTTTTGTGATAATGAGAGGTTTTACCTCCAGCCCTGACATAGTTAGGACTTTTTGCCAAACATACCTGTGCTTTCTCTGAACACTGGCGTCCTGTGACAAGCTGTCTCGCTGACTCCGATGCTGACGTTCAAAACCTCGGGTGTCTTGGAGCCAGAGCAGAGAAGTGCTGTCAGCTGGGGAGAAGAAGGCACCTCTGACCTAAAGCCTGCACACCTGCTTCGCTTTCTGGGCGAAGGGGTAACACATACTTGCTTTTTAGCAGTAATTATCTTCATTCTCAATAGACCAATGACCTTGCCTTGTCTGGAAAGCAGACTTACTCTTCTAAAGAAACCCTCCATTCGTCTATTCCCAATGCAACTAGAGTGGAACATTTATTTCTCACTTAAATAGAAAACACTGTTATTGTCGACACTGTGTGAATGAACTTTTAAAAACATTTTAGAGAGAAAGGAAGAGACCTTTATTCAAACCCAAGCCAGGACAGCTGCCTGAGAGACACAATCTTCACCAAGAAGGGAGTGCTCCGGGGAAGGAACATTTGGGGCAGGCTTATACATTTTTTTTTCTGTTTTCTTTTATGTACAGAGTTACACACCACAATGAGGATCTTCTTAGATTCCAGAAAGTGACAGACTCTTTCTTATGTTTTCTGTATGTACATGTCAGTAGGACTTTAACTTATGGGAGCCAAAGAGGTTCTTTATTTTTTCTTATCTTTATGTTGGCATTTTTGGTTATTGTTTTCTTCTCTAAGCAGATGTACAACATGTGCTTGGGGCAGAAACAGGGGCCATGCTTTGAGGTTTTGTCCAGTCATTTTGAGCCGGGTAAAATGTTAAAGGATAGCTTCCCTGGGAACCCAGGATCAGAGCCCACAGATGATATAAGATAAAAATTACTTTCATCATTATAATTACTCCTAAATGGAGGAATTTGAGACAAAAGCACCTTTCACAAGAGTAACAAGAAATCAAAATGATGCCCACAGAAGGCTGCCTGCTCCATGGTCAGCACAGGTAACAGAAGTGTTCACAGTCTATGGACTCCTGCCCTTCTCCCGCCCAAATCTCTGAAGCACACAGACCACTTAAAATCAGAATTGTAGAACTGCTAGACACCTTAGAGATGTCTGGCAGCATTCCCTTGGACTGCAGAATAAAGCACAGTAGCTCGTTGTCACCAACTAATTTCAACATGAAGTGCCCCCTGGATGCACTAAGTTCTTTCTCTGCAAATGTTGACTAATGTAAGTCACAGTCATACCATATAAACACTACGATGGCTGGGAAGTCATCGTAGGTAAGGGAATATTTTAGCCATGTTTATAAGCATTGGCTCACGTTGTAGAAGAGGCTGAGCTGAGTGTTTTTAAGTACTATTTCAGACCTGTTTTACAGCCCCCCCTGAACATACCAGTGCCTGAATCGACTAAAAAAGATAGTTGGTTTCAGTAACTTTAATACCAGGAAAATATTATACTGTCTCTATTCCTAAGGATCTTTGAGTATCTTACCCACAGGTCCTCCACTGAGATAATGATCTTAATGATCACCATGGGCAGAGGTGAAAAGGCCCGCTGAATTCGTTCCAGTTTTCCACATGACAAGAAAATCCTGATACTTGATAGGTTTCCAGATCGAGAAGACCAGAGATAAGAGGGAAATAGTACCCTGTATGGAACAACAAGGGATTTGGAGTCAATTTGGGGATCCCACTTAGGTTTCTGACACTAAAATCCTCTGTGACTCATATCATCTGAGTCCCTGTCTAACCAACTGAAAATGTGCCTAAAAATATCTACACCCTAGTTGAGAAGTTTAAGAGGCAGAATACTACAAAGAGCCAGTATGATGTCTCTCAAGAACAGGTGCTCAGGAAGCCATAATTGCTATTGGGTCTATTTCTTTTCCAGAAGAAAGAACACATGTTGAATCCATATTTCTAATAGAGGACTCACCAGATGATTTTCAAACCTGAAGATAGGCCAAGAAGTCGCTCTTGTGTCATATTTCACTCAGAAATCATGTTGTTGGACTGGTGAGGATTATACGATAGCAACATCATCACTAAGAGTGGGGTGCTTCTAATTTCCATACGGCCATGTTGACCCCCTTAGCTTAGAGCCACCAGAAAGGGCAGCTGGGGAGGGGGCACCGTCATCACTATGAGTGGGGAGCTTCCCATTTCCATATGGCCATGTTGACACCCTTAGCTCAGGGCCACCAGAAAGGAAAGCTGAGGGGGACCACAGGCCAAGGCTGCCAGGTGTGGCTGGGGGAGGCAGAACTCTGACTTAAGGCTCAACTCCTGTCTAGGTTATTATAACGCTCTTCACAAATAATGTGCCATTGTGTGTGAGGTCTCATGTAGAAAAGGTTCAGAATTTCCATTGAGATTCCCTCTCTGACCTTTAGGATATGCAGCAAACTTCCATTTAATTTTTAAACATTGAAGGAATTCCTGGTTTTCTTTTCGCTATGACTGTGGCTCAATTCCCCTGTGGTCTAAGAATAGAATCTAGTTAATTTCAGGGTTTAACATTTGTAGCCTTGATTCGTGGCCCCACCTCTCATCTATTTGGGTAAAGAGTCTATGACCACTTGAAAATAATGTATTCTGCACTTATTATGGAATGTTCCCTATATGTCTATTAGGTCACATTTGTTACTAATGTTTTGTCTGCTTTTTCTGTCGGATATTGAGAAAGGTATATTAAAATCTTCAAACAATGCCTCTCTATTCAGCGTGGCAACAGAGAATCTACCAGTGTTATAAAGCAGGAGAAACAAAAAGTATAAGAATTGAGGGGATAATTGTGAGTATTCACAGATAATACGATTGTGTACATAGAAAATCCAAAACAGTCTATAAATACCCTATTAGAAATAAAAATGCAATTTATAAATTTGAGATGGATTGTAGCTTCCCATTGGACAGTTTCTGAGAGAAAACGTAGAACCTGTCAATCTTGGGGTAGGACATAGTGTGCACTAACCATTTAAAAGAATTCAGTGGGACTTCATAAAAATGTGACATTTCTCCTTATCTTATGACCATAAGAAAATGGAAAAGTGAACCGCAGGCTGGGAAGTAAAGATTTGCAATACACACACTGACAAAGACTTGTCAATAAAGAATTCCTGCTCATCAACCATAGAAAATCTATTTATAAACGAATACTTCACAAAAGTTTGACTGATGGCCAATAAGAACAGGAAAGGGTGCTCTACAGTATTATTTTCAGGAACAGCAAGGCCTTTCCTAACATGAAAACATACACACAAACCAGTATTCCCTAGATGGATGACGTCCTTATTTCTGAGGACAGCTTGAACAGACTAGCATCAAAGTAAAGTGATGGAATTCCTGACACTCAGAGGATGGACAATTGACCTCAAACTACACTACAATTTCAAGGCATCATTCGGTCCTCTGAAGGCAGACAAACACAACACCCCTTCCTACACCACACAGGTTGCTTCCCAACCCCTACCATAAAAGAAGAAGATGAGAAACAGATAGGACTAGTAGGAAATAGCAAAAATCACATGTGGGGATTATCCTGAAACACACTGATCACATAACTAGTGTAAGGAAGTGTAGGGAACTGACAAGGACAGAGACTCAAGACGTACTTCTTTGGGATATGCTGTCTGAAATCGTCACACGTTGGTACCTGCTGATGAGGGCTCTGAGCCTACCCTAGGGTTTGCACAAAAGGGTCTGCAACACCATCGCTGAGGACTGAAACTCTTCAGGACCTCAAAGCTTGCCTGATTGACAATTGGATTAAGAGATTCCCAAGTTCTGAAAACAGATACCAACTCATTGAAAGGTTCACCTGGGCTCTCTCGGAGGCCCTCCAAGAAGCTGAACCATTCACTGAAAATCAATTACACACACACACACACACACACACACACACACACACACACACACCTGTCATTTCAGCAATTACTTAAACATTCAAGGTTCTTCCTACCTTTTCTTTTTCACATTGATATTTATACTCACATGAAATGTCATCAATTCTAATGAACACTGATTTCAAAATAGAGATCCATTGACACAATATTCACATAATGGAACTTCCCTGCTGTAATTTTCAATATAGCGTTTTCTAAAGTTCATACATATTTTACGTTTTTGGTAACTTATAC
This sequence comes from Ursus arctos, assembly GCF_023065955.2. Taxonomy (NCBI): domain Eukaryota; kingdom Metazoa; phylum Chordata; class Mammalia; order Carnivora; family Ursidae; genus Ursus; species Ursus arctos. The sequence goes on from NW_026622986.1 coordinate 1,486,605, forward strand.
AGGAGAACATCAGCATTGAAAAACTCTGAATACTTGACAATGAGTTTTAAGCCTAGAGAACAAAAATTGTACAATTTCATAGATAATAAGGAACCAAAGGGAAAGCATGGAAGCTGTAGTCGAATAATTTTACACATGTGCATCCTCTATTATTCTACTACTGAGGGGCGTGTTTTATTACCAGTATACATGCATCAGTTATCTTCCACATGCAACTGCACAAGTATAATGAATTACTACAGTAGAATGAAATGTCTGGGAACTACTTGGCGGCATCTATAATGAACAATGAAATTTCGATCTTATATTTGGTGAACTTCCACTGTCTGTCCCTTTAGACAATGGACCCTAAACAGAAGGGGGAATGAACCACAAGAGACTATGGACTCTGGGAAACAAACTGAGGGCTTCAGAGGGGAGAGGGGTGGGGGACTGGGATGGGCCAGTGATGGGTATTAAGGAAGGTACATATTGCATGGAGCACTGGGTGTTATATGCAAATAATGAATCACGGAACACTACATCAAAAACTAAGGAAATACTGTATAGTGACTAACATATCATAATAAAAAATTGTTATTAGAAAAACATTAAAGGTAAAAAAAACAAAACAATACAGCTTTTCTGTTTCAAGAACAATCACAATTGAGAAAAAACTAACTTCCAATCCCTAAAGCAAAACACAGACAAAGTTCCATTTCACTCCCCTTTATTCACATTCTCTGTGGGTTCTAAGCTATTTCCCTACCTCCTTTCCTGCTGAGCAGGGAGCCCGGGCTGGATCCCAGAACCCTGCGATCATAACCTGAGACCAAGGCACATGCTTAACTGGCTGAGTCAGCCAGGAGCCCCAGCCATGTTTTTCTTAAGCAAAAGGACACTTTCTCACGATGCCTTCACATGACTTCACATGGTACCAGAGATCTGCATTTGCCTCTAGGAGGTTGCAGATGAAGGCAATTGCAAACTCTCACAGTGGTTTATCAAATACAATGACCTGCCTGGTGACAGTGAATCTCTTATGAGCCCACGAGAGGGTGCTGTGACACTCAGCTGTGGCTGGGCTGGCACAGAGAACCAAATCCATTTCCCTGCCTGATGTCTGTGAGGAACAGATGCCCCCACTGTGAATGAGACCCTGCCACTGAGCTGTCCAGAGATAGCCATCCTCACGGAGGATGAAGATAAAGGACAATGCCTGAGGAGACCTCATCTGTCTCTTTTATCTTTTCATATTTTTGACAGTGGACAAATCACTGCCTAGGAGTCCCCTACTACCTTAGTCTCATCTGTGAATGACCAAGAGGTTTTACAAAACACTTAAGATTTTGACCTCACAAATGCCCACAACCACTTACCATAGGGATTCAACATTAAGCAAAGATACTGTTTGTTGGAAGAGAGGTCCTGCCCACTGTTGTTTCTCACTTATATGCTCATCTTCCTTACCTCATGGTAACATAACCACCTTGATTCCTGCTTCCGTCTTCAGGAAGGCTGATGTGACTTGAAGGGCATTACCCTGACATCGTTCTTTCTTAACAATAAGATGTGGACATTTCCCTAGTCCTACACACCTAAAGTTAAATCGGAATCAGGATTGAGGAGGCTGATGAGAGTTGAAGGTGTTTTCCTGTACAGGGTGGCTTATTACCAATAAGGATGGGTCAGAGTCCTCGAAATTCCAGAACCTTTTCATTAATGCTTCCTACTCGTGAAAGATGATGTACATTGGTCTTTCCCTGTATAGTGTGGTGACTCAGAGAAAAGTGCTTAGCCCTTTTGTCAGACTTCCACGACCACTTTGGGGCTGGCTTCCATATTCAGAAAGGATGATGTTAGGGCTAAGAGGGTTCCTGTACACTGTAATTTCTTACAGATAAGTGTATGGCATTTTTGTTACATTGCCAGAACCACTTAGCGCCGGGCTTGCCGGCTTCCTGGGGAAGAACCCTAACCCTAGGTCGGCCCCTGAGGGGCCCCTTCCAAGAAGCCTGGCACCGCAATGCCAGGGATTTGGGACCCCTGAGCCCCAGGGCTGGACTCACTCTGCCACCCCCAAGCACCCAGGGCGCTAGGGGCATTGCCAGTCATTCAAGAAGGGAGAACGGGCAGGGCCCTCTGATCCCCCTGCGACCTTCAGAGGCCCCCGTACAATAACTCTGGCTCCCACCCTCCTCCTCCCCAGCACCATAACCTCGGCCCACCACTCCTCTCACTGCAGAGCCAGCGGATCGGGTCTGCTGGCTTCCTGGGGTCTAACCCTATGCCTAGGTCGCCCCCGAGGTGCCCCTCCCAAGTGGCCTGGCGCCGCATGCCAGGGATTGGGGACCCCCAAGTCCCAGCGCCGGACGCACCCTGCCGCCCTGCCGCAACATGGGGCACTAGGGGCGTCACCAGTCCTTCAGGGCGATAGAACGTACAGGACCCTCCAAGCCACTTTTGCGACCTTCAAAGGCACCCCGAGCCAAAGCCAAAATGCTCTGGCCCACGCCCCCGCTCGCCAGCTACCTCACCTCAACCCACACCTCCATTCACCGCACATGGGCGGAACGAACCTGCCAGCCTCCTGGGGGCTAACCCTAACCCTAGGTCGGCCCCTGAGGGGCCCGTCCCAAGGGGCCTGAGGCCGCAACGCCGGGTATTAGGGACCCCCGATCCCCAGCGCCGGACTCACCCTGCTGCCCTGCCACCACCCTGGCCGCTAGGGGTGCCACTGGTCATTCAGGGCAGGAGAACGGGCAGGGCCCTCCGAGCCCGCAGCAACCTTCGAAGGCCCCCCCCATCCAAAATGCTTGAGCCCACGCTCCTGCTCCTCAGCGCCCTCACCTCGGCCCGCCCCTCCGCTCACCACAGAGCCCGCGGATGAGGCCTGCCCTCCTCCTGGGGGTTACCCATAACCCTAGGTTGTCCCCTGAGGGGCCCATCCGAAGGGGCCTGGCACCTCAATGCCAGAGATTGGGGACCCCCGAGCCCCAGCGCCGGACTCACCCTCCCGCCCTACCACCACCTGGGCCGCTAGGGGTGCCGCCGTTCATTCAGGGAGGGAGAATGGGCAGGGTCCTCCAAGCGACCGGTGACCTTCGAAGGCCCCCCGCACCAAAACGCTTGGGCCCACGCTCCCGCTGGCCAGTGCCCTTACCTCGGCCCTCCCCTCCGCTCGCCACACAGCTGGTGGATCAGGCCTGCAGGCCTTCTGTGGGCTAACCCTAAACCTACGTCGGCCCCCTAGTTGCCCCTCCCAAGGGGCCTGGCGCCACAACGACGGGGAAAGGGGACTCCCGAGCCCCAGCGCCGGACTCACCATGCCCCTCGCTGCCACCCGGGCCACTAGGGGCACCGCCGGTCATTCAGGGCGGGAGAACGGGCAGGGCCCTCCGAGCCCCCAGCGACCTTCGAAGGCCCCCCACACCAAAGCACTAGTGCCCATGCTCACGCTCGCCATCGCCCTTACCTCGGCCTGCCCCTCCGCTCGCCGCACAGTTGGCAGATCAGGCATCCTAGCCTCCTGGCGGCTAACCCTAACCCTAGGTAGGCTCCCTAGGGGCCCATCCCATAGGGCCGGGCGCTGCAACGCCGGGGATTGGGGACCCCCGAGCTGCAGTGCCGGACTCACCCTGCCGCCCCGCCGCCATTCGGGCTGCTAGGGGTGCAGCCGGTAATTCAGGGCGGGAGAACGGGCAGGGCCCTCCTAGCCCCAGGCGACATTCGAAGGCCCCCTGCGCCAAAACCTTTGGGCCCACGCTCCCGGGCCTGCCGGCCTCCTGGGGACTAACCCTAACCCTAGGTCAGACCCGAGGGGCCCCTGCCAAGGGGCCTGGCGCCGCAACGCCGGGGATTGGGAACCCCTGAGCTGCAGCGCCGGACTCACCCTGCCGCCCCGCCGCCATTCGGGCCGCTAGGGGTGCAGCCGGTCATTCAGGGCGGGAGAACGGACAGGGCCCTCCTAGCCCCCAGCGACATTCGAAGGCCTCGTGCCCCAAAACCTTTGGGCCCACGCTCCCGGGGCTGCCGGCCTCCTGGGGGCTAACCCTAACCCTAGGTCGGCCCCCGAGGGGCCCCTCCCAAGGGGCCTGGTGGCACAACGCCGGGGAATGGGAACCCCCGACCCCCAACACCGGACTCACCCTGCAGCCCCGCCACCACCCGGGCCGCTACAGGTGCCACCGGTCATTCAGGGAGGGAGAACAGGCAGGGACCTCCGAGGCCCCTGCGGCCTTCGTAGGCTCCCCGCGCTAAAACGCTTGGGCCCATGCTCCCGCTCACCAGCGCCCTCACCTCGGCCCACCCATCTGCTCGACGCACAGCTGGCGTTTTGGGCCTGCTGGCCTCCTGAGGTCTAACCCTAACCCTAGGTCACTCCCTGAGGTATTCCTCCCAAGGGGCTTGGCGCTGCAACACCGGAAATTGGTGACCCCCAAGCGGCAGCGCCAGACTCACATTGCCTCCCCACCACTACCCGGGCCTCTAGGGCCGCTGCCGGTCAGTCAGGGCGGGAGAACGTGCAGGGCCCTCCGAGCCACGGCGACCATCAAAGGCCCCCTGCGCCAAAACGTTTGGACCCATGCTCCTGCTCACCAGCGCCCTCGCCACGGCCCGCCCCTCCATTCGCTGCACAGCCAGCGTGCGGGCCTGCTGGATTCCTGGGAGCTAACCCTAACCCTAGGTCGGCCCCTGAGGGGCCTCTCCCAAGGGGCCTGGCGCCGCAAGCCAGGGATTCCGGACCCCCAAGCCTCAGCGCCAGACTCACCCTGCTGCCCCGCCGCCATTTGGGCCGCTAGGGGTGCAGCCGGTAATTCAGGGCGGGAGAAAGGGCAGGGCCCTCCTAGGCCCCGGCGAACTTCGAAGGCCCCCCGCGCCAAAAAGCTTGGGGGCACGCGCTCGCTCTCAAGAGCTCTCACCTGGGGCCACCCCTCCGCTTGCCACACAGCTGGGTGATCAGGGCCGCCGGCTTCCTTGGGGCTAACCCTAACCCTAGGTAGGCCCCTGATGTGCCCCTCCCAAGGGGCCTGGCACCGCAACACCGTGGATTGGGGACCCCTGAGCCCCAGTGCAGGACTCACCCTGCCGCCCCCCCCCCCCCGGGCCGCTAGGGCTGCCGTTGTTCATTCAGGGCAGGAGAACAGGTAGGTCCCTCTGAACCCCCGATGACCTTTGAAGGCCCCCTGCTCCAAAACGCTTGGGTCCACGTTCTTGCTCTCAAGCGCCCTCACCTGGTCCACCCTTCCGCTCGCCTCACTGCCGGCAGATCAAGCCTGCTGGCCTCCTGGCGGCTAACAATAACCCTTGTTCGGCCCCCGAGTGGCCCATCCAAAGGGGCCTGGTGCCGCAATGCTGGGGTTTGGGGACCCCCGAGCCCCAGCACTGAACTCACCCTGCCACCCCCTGCAACCCGGACTGCTAGGTGTGCCGTCGGGCATTCAGTGCGGTTTAACGGGAAGAGTGCTCTGAGCCCCCGGCGACATTCGAATGCCCCCCACGCCAAAACACTTCGACCCATGCTCCCGCTTGCCAGCGCCCTCACCTCGACCCGCCCCTCTGCTCGCCACACAGCCAGCAGATCGGGTCTGCCAGCCTCCTGTGGGCTAACAGTAATGCTTGGTCGGCCCCCTAGAGCCCTTCCGAAGGGGCCTGGCGCCCCAACGCCGAGGATTGCGGACCCCCAAGCCCCAGTGCTCGACTCACCCTACCGCCCCTCCTCCACCCGGGCCGCTAGGGGAGCCACAGGTCATTCAGGGCAGAAGAACATACAGGGACCTCCAAGCCCCCGGCAACTTTCGAAGGACCCCCGCGCCAAAACGCCTGGGGCCAGCGTCCCGCTCACCAGCGGCCTCACCTTGGCCCACCCCTCCACTCACTGCACAGAAGGCGGATCGGGCCTGCCGGCCTCCTGGGGGCTAAATCTAACCATAGGTCGCCCACCGAGGGGTCCATCCTAGGGGCCTGGCGCCAAAACACATGGGACTGGGAATCACCAAGCCGCAGCACCAGACTCACCATTTGGCCCACCGCCACCCGGGCCTCTAGGGGCGCAACCGGTCATTCAGAGCGGGAGAAGGGGCAAGGCCTAACTAGGCCCAGGCGACATTTGAAGGCCCCCTGCGCCAAAACCCTGGGTACTATGCTCCCGCTCGCCAGCGCCCTCTCCTAGGCCCACACATTCATTCACCGCACAGCCAGCGGATCGGGCCTGCTGGCATCCTGGGGGATAACCCTCACCCTAGGTGGGCCACTGAGGGGCCTCTCACAAGGGGCCTGGCACAGCATTGCCAGAGATTGGGGTCACCGAGCCCCAGAACCTCACTCACCCTGCTGCCACGTCACCACCCGGTCCGCTAGGGGCGCCACCGGGAATTCAGGCCGGGAGTAGGGGCAGGTCCCTCAGAGCCCCCAGTGACTTTCGAAGTCCCCTCATACCAAAACTCAGGGGCCCACCCTCCCGCTCACCATCGCCCTCACCTTGGCCCAAACATCCGCTCGTGGCACAGCAGGTAGATCGGGCCTGCTGGCCTACTGGGGTCTAACCCTAACCCTAACCCCTAACCCCTAACCCTAAGCCCTAAACTCTAACCCTTAACCCTAACCCTAACCCTAATCCCTAACCCTTACCCTAACCCTACCCTAACCCTAACCCTAACCCTAAACCCTAACCCTAAACCCTAAACCTTAAACCCTAAACCCTAACCCTAACCCTAAACCCTAACCCTTACCCTAACCCTACCCTAACCCTAACCCTAACACTAAACCCTAAACCTTAAACCTTAAACCCTAAACCCTAACCCTAACACTAATCCCTAAACCTGAACCCCTAACCCTACACCCGAAAGCCCAAACTCTAAATCCTAACCCTAACCGCTAACCCCAAACCCCAAACCCTAACCCTAAACCCTAAACCTACCCCGACCCCTACCCTACCCCCAATCCTACCCCTAACACTACCCCTTCAGCTAACCCTAACCCTAACCCGTACCCTAAGCCATACCCTAACCCATACGCTAACCTGTACCCTATCCCTAACCCGGACCCTAACCCATACGCTAACCCGTACCTAACCCTAACATGTACCCTAACCCGTACCCTAACCCATACCCTAACCCTAAACCGTACCCTATCCCTAATCTGTTCCCTAACTCGTATCCTAACTCTAACCCTAAACCATAACCAAACCCGTACCGTAACCCTAACCCGTACACTAACCCTAAACCGTACCCTAACCTGTACGCTAACCCGTACCCTAAACCGTACCCTAACCCGTACCCTAAACCGTACCTAACGCATACCCTAACCCGTACACTAACCCTAACCCATAACCTAACACTAACCCGAACTCCAACCCTAACCCTAACCCTAAACCCAAACCCTAGTCCCTAAACTATACCCAAACCTTAATCCGTACCCTAACCCATAACCCCTAACCTGTAACCCCTAAAGCCAACCCCAACCCGTACCCTCACCATACCCTAACCCTAACCCCTACCCTCACCCGTACCCTAACCGTAAACCATACTCTAACCCTAACCCGTACCCTAATCTGTACCCTAACCCTGGGGATTGGGTACAACTGAACGCCACCATGAGACTCAGCCTGCCACCCCTCAGGAAAACATGCCCCTTGGGGCGCCGCAGAGCATCCTGTGCAGAACTGGTAGGGCCAACCTGAGCCCCCAGCGATCCTCAGCGGTCCCCTACACGCCAACCCTGATGCCCATGCTCATCCCGCCCCACGCCTTCCCTTCAGCCTGCCACCGAGCTCGTCGCAAAGCCAGCAGATCAGGCCTGCCGGGTTCTTGGGAAAAAGCCCTGACCCTAGGTCGGCTGGGGAGGGCCCTCCCCCGGGGACCGGGGCCACAGCCCCGGGGACTAGGGACACCTGAGCCCCACTGCAGGACAAAGCCTGCCACCCCGCAGGAAACCGTGCCCCTTGGGGCTCTATGGAGCATACAGGGCTTGAGAACTTGGGGAGGCCCCCGGAGCATGTCCTCAGCTTTGGCAGGCCCCGTGCCCCAACCCTGAGGCCCAAGCTCACCCTCCCCCATGGCCTCATCTCAGCCCTCCACGGAGCTCGCTACACAGCCTGCAGATTGGCCCTGCAGGGCTCCTGGACCCTAACCCTTACCCTAGGTTGTCCACAGACGGGCCCCTCCCCAGGGTCCTGGCACCCCACTCCAGGGGACTGGGGACACCCAAGCCCCACCGTAGGATTCAGGCTGCAGCCCACAGGAAACTGTACCGTTTTGGGGCACAACAGAGCATTCAGGGCAAGAGAATTGGGGCACCCCCTGAGAGCCCCTGCTGGTGAACTCTGACATTTGTGAGCCCTTCCAGATGAAACCCCAAGGCTCACATTCACCCGCCCTTGTGGCCTCATCTCAGTCGGCCTTGGAGTTCTCTGAGCACTGGGCAGTTCAGACCTGCTGTCTCTTGAGGCCTAACCTAAGCCTGGGTCTTCTGCTGAGGGTCCCCTCCCCGTTTGCCTGCCTCCAAGGTACCAGGCATTGGGCCCACCTCTGCACAACTCGAGGACTCAGCCTGCCCCACAGCAGGAAACTGTCCGTTTGGGGCTACAGCAACGATTCATAGCAGGAAAATCGGAGGGCCCCCCTCAGCCCATCGCAGGGAACACCCACTTTCAGAGATCTCCCCGGATACAATTAGTAGCTTCACACTGACCTTTAAACTTGCTCTCCATGGAGATCTTTTGAAATTCTCCACACTTCCAAATGATGGCATCATCCAGCTTCAGTGCCTTATCCAGCTTTAGGTCTTGAGATGGATTAAAATGGGAAGTTATTTCACTGATGACGACGTACTGTTGACCAAAAGATACATGCATAATTGCTTCATATCACTTGGCTTCAGGGAAATGCAAATCTAAACCCCTATAGATGCCATATCACACGAGGCCGAATATCTAAAAATAAGAAGACATGAAACTATACATGTTGGAGAGGATGTGGAGAAACGGGAACCCTCTTACACCCCTGTGCGAATGCAGTCCGGTACAGCCACTCTTGAAAATGGTACGGAGTTTCCTCAAAAAGTTATAAATAAAGCTACCCTATGTCCTAGCAATTGCACTACTGGGTATTTACCCCAAAGAGACAGAGGTAGTGAAGACGGGACACATGCACCCGAGGGTTCATAGCAGCAATATCCATAATAGACAAACTGTGGAAAGAGTGCAGATGACCATGGACAGATGAATGGATAAAGAAGATGTGGATAAAGAGATATATTCCATCATATATATAATGGAATATTACTCAGCCATCAGAAAGGATGAGTACTTACCATCACACCGACCTGGGTGGAGCTGGAGGGTATTATGCTGAGTGGATTAAGCCAATGAAAGAAAGGCAATGATCAGATGCTTTCACTCCTCTGTGGAATATCAGAAAAAGGGAAGAAGACCATAGGGAAAGGGAGGGAAAATAGAATGGGAAGTCATCAGAGAGGGAGAAAACCCATGATAGACTCTTAACTATCCCAAGAAACTGATGATTGTTGGAGGAGAAGCTGGGGGGGGGGGTAACTGGGTGAGTAGCATTAAGGAGGTCACACGATACAATGAGCTCTGGGTGTTACACACGACTGATAATTTATTGAAGTCTACATCTGAAACTAATGGTATACTGTAAGTTGGCTAATTGAATATAAATTAAAGAATAAAAGACCTCGAATAAACAATCCTACACATTTGTATGGAACCACTAAACATTCCGAACAGCCAGTGCAATGTGGAAAAGAAAAACAAAGCTGGAGGACTCACAATTTCAGATTTCAGGTTATACTACAAAGCTGCAGTCATCCTAACAAGACAGTACGGCACAAAAATAGACACAGTGACCAAAGGAACAGGATACAAGTTCAGACAGAAACCCACAATTATGTGGTCCATGAATCTTCCACAAAGCAAGCAACGATATCAAAAGGGAAAAGGTCAGTATCTACAACAAATGGTGTTGGGAAAACTAGACAGCTACGCACAAAAGAATGAAATTAGACTGCTTTTTTACACAATACAGACAAACACAAAACAGTTTCAAGACCTCAATATGAGACCTGAATCCATAAAAATCCTACAGGAGGGAAGACAGTAACTTCTTGACATGGACCATACCAACGTGTTTTTGGACTGTCTCTTGCGGTAAAGGAAATGAAAGCAAAAATAAACTATTGGGAATACAGCAAAATAAAAAGTTTCCACATGGAAGAAGAACAATGAAAACGTAAAAACAATAAGACAACCTACTCAAAGGGAGAAGATATTTGCAATGATCATATGCAATAAAGGGATAGTGTCCAAAACATACAGAACTAATACTACCGGAGCCCAAAAAAACAAATAATCCAGTTAAAAAATAGGCAGAAGACATGGACAGACATTTCTCCAAAGAAGAAATACAAATGGCCAACAGTCCCATGAAAAGATGTTCACCATCACTCATCATCAGGAAAATGTAAATCCAAAGGACAATGAGGTATTACTGCAAACCTGTCAGAATGGCTGACATCAAAAGCACAACAAAGAGCAGGTGTTGGGAGGATGTGGATAAAGGGGGAATCCTCGCGAACTGTGGTTGGGAATGCAAACTGTGGTGGCCACCGTGGAAAACAGTATGAAGTTTCCTCAAAAAATTAAATATAGAACTACCCTACGATCCAACAATCACTCTACTGGTATTTCCTCAAAGACTAAGAAAACAGTAACTTAAAAGGATACGTGCACCCCTATGTTTCTTGCACCATTATTTACAATATCACAATATGGAAACAACCCAAGTGTCTGTAGAAAAATTGACAAATGAGATGATAAATGTGTGTATTCACACACACACACACACACGCACGCACACACACACACACACACACAATGGAGTCTTACTCGGCTTGAAAAAGAATGAAACCTTACCATTTGCAGACACATGGATGGAGCTAGAGAGTATTATCCTAACTAAAATCAGTCAGTCAGAGAAAGACAAATCCCATACGATGTCACTATTATGGGGAATTTAAGAAACAAACAAATATAAATAAATAAAAGAGAAAAAGGAGACACACCAAAATACAATCTCTTAACAAGAGAGAACAAACGGATGGTTACCAGAGAGGAGGTGGATAGAGAGATGAGTGAAATAGATGAAGCGGATTAAGAGGACACTTTTCTTGATGACCACTGAGTAATATATAGAATTACTGAAAAACTCTATTGTACACCTGAAACGAATGTAACACTGTATGTTAGCTCTACTGGAATTAAAATAAAGTTTTAAAAAAGATTTTTCTTTCAGGAACCTCTTTGAAAAATCTTTTCCTGTGCAATGTGCATAAGCCCTACTTGGGAGGATTCACTCTACAATAATTATTCACTCCATGCCTCAAATTCAGATTTCACTGAGTTCTTACTGTGGATCCCAGCCCGCGGGAGCCATGGTCCTTTTCTGTCCAGGCTCAGCACCTATGCATTCAAGATTGGAAGTAGAGACACATGTCACTTCACAGTCCAGAAAGCTATTATTGTTTCTGTTTCAGTGTGAGAGAGTCACAGACTTTGGGACAGGTTTCAGAGCAGGTATATTATGGATCCTGGATCTCTACTTCAGTGTTCATTGCCTGAATCCGTTTGGCTAATAGGTCCCCTGTGGATGGGCTTGCTTCCAAGCACATACATGGGAGATGCAAAGGTGGGTGGGCTTGGTGCGGGACAGGAAGAAGACCAAAAGCAGACAAGTGTCCGACCCCTCCCCTGACCAGGAACTGCTACAGGAGAGGGTACGGGAGGTAGAATCCATGGGAAACTCCAAGGTCATCAGCTGAACACAGGAGGCATAGGTCAAAGGATCTGGAGATGCAGGGGTTGAAGGCTGCTCTGAGCTACCTCTGGGAGGAAGGGAGGGAAGGAATGAGGAGACACTGCCTGCCCCTGGACCATACCAGCTCCCCACCACTCCGACATGCATCCGTCTACACAGCTGACACAGCCTGGGCTCAGGATGGGCTGGCTCGGGTCCCTCAATCCTCAGTGGGACAGCTGGCCCCAGGGCTCAGAGACATGCTGAGGGAGATGAGAGGAGAAGCTGCCCCACCCAGGTCATCCCCTCCTTGAGCAGACAGCCCTTCAGAACTGCTAAAAAAAAAAAAAAACCCACTAACGGGGTTGAAAGACATGCCATGGATGAACTAAGGCATAGAGATATGTAAAATAACATTCATTTTTAAGTTGAGAGCTGTCATCTCAGGAAGTGGGGAGAGCTTCCCTGAAGAAGACTGAGGGGAGGGCAGGCCATGATGAAAGGGGAGACATGGCTCTCCAGATTGGGGACCTGCAGCCCCCTTCCAGGGCAGGGCATCATCCTCACATCACACGAGATCCATGGAAGTGTTCCATCAGTGCCAGATGTTTGTCTCGAGAAGGCTACCCTGGCATCGGACTGCACAGGGCACCAGGGACTAGGGCCAGATGGAGGACGGACAATACCCCGGAGGCCATGGGGCAAGAGCAGAGGCAAATGACCTTGAAGATGATGATGAAAAGCAAGAGGTGGCAGCATGGAGCCGGCCCAAAAGTGACAGGGGAGCAGTGCCCACAGCTACACTGACTGGGTGCCTTCTGTGCCCGGTGTGGCTGAATTCAGTGGGCTCCAGACTAGTCCTGACCACAAGTCTAGGAAGTGTGCACCACCCCCGGCCTCCTCTCCCCTTACAGCTGCTAGGAATCACGGTCACAGACCCTGGTCAGCTTTCGTGGAAACCAAGCAGTGGCTCCCCCGCATGCTGCACCTCTGGTTGTGGTCCAGTGAGACCCTCGTGCCTGGCAAGACACTGATGTCTACCTGTCTCCACACAAATCCACAGACAGGAGGGTGTCCCTGAATTACAGAGCACCTGATGAGACACATACACAGAACCCAACACCCAGTGGGTCACTCAGGACTTCACCTATGGTCATGGAGCTCACCATACCCTATTTCTGTCACTTCCCACAGAAAGCCTGTTTCTGATCCCCCACAATACCATACATCCTGGTTGCTGACCTGGGGTCATGCCATGAACTCACATGGCACCTTTCTTTTAGAGAAGGCTATTCCTACACCTCCTAGAAAATATTTCTAATGAAGTACAAGTCCATCAGGACTACGGTGTGAACGGTAGCACACAGCCTGCATGGTAGTAGTCAGTAATTCTAACAAGGGTTAACCCCACCCCCCGTCTCACAAAACCTTCTTCTGTCCCCACGGAATTCATGGTCTGCCCTCAGAAAACCCTCCAGGAAAGAAACTTTTCATCTGAATGCTCTCTTCATCTTCTGCTTCCAATCTTGTCCAACCACAATGATATGAAACTAGAAATCAGTCTCAAGAAAAAAATGGGAGAGTCAAAAATAGGTGGATATTTGGGGCCTGGGTGGCTCAGTCTTAAGGATCTGCCTTCAGCTCGGGTCCTGATCCCAGGATCCTGGGATCTAGCCCCGAATCAGGCTCCTTCCTCAGTGGGAAGCCCGCTTCTCCCTCTCCCAACACCCTGCTTGCATTCCCTCTCTCGTTGTCTCACTCTCTGTCAGATACTAAAATAATCTTAAAAAATATGTGGAGATTTAACAACATGCTACTGAACAACCAACAGACAAAGAAGAAATAAAAAAAATTAGAAGTACCTAGTCTCTGATGAAAAAGACAACCTACAAAAACTTATGGGATGCAGCAAAAGTAGCTCTACTAGGGACGTTCATAGAAACTCAAGTCTTCATCAATCCATGAGAATGGTCTCCAATAAACAACCTGGTTTATCTGGTAAAGAAGTAGAAAATAAAACAACAAACAGAGCTCCAAATTAGTAGAAATAAGGAAATAAAAAAGGAATGCATAAATAAATCCAACAGAGACTAAAAAGACAAAAAAAAAAAAACCATGAAAATGAGAGCTGCCTTTTTTTGAAAGATAAACAAAAGTGACAAACTTAGCTAGACTCACCAAGAAAGACAGAGGACTCGAATACAATCAGGAAAGAAAGATAATGGATTCCTGTCTCAAATCAAAGTCAAAAGAACTCTTCATCCTTGGACACAACAACTTCTTGCAAACCACGTCTCAAAAGGCAAAGGAAATAAAAGTAAAAATGAACTATTGGCACTTCATCAAGATAAAAAGCTTCTGTACGGCAAAGCAAACGATCAACAAAACAAAAAGGCAACCTATGGAATCGAAGAAGATATCTGCAAATGATATTACAGATAAAGGGCTGGTATCCAAGATCTATAAAGAACTCCTCAAACTCGACACCCGAAAATGGGCAGAAATCACAAAGAGATACTTCTAAAGAGAAGATATAAAAATGTCCAAGAGACACATGAAAAAATGCTCCACGTCACTTGCCATCAAGCAAATACAAATCAAAACGACAATGAGATACCACCTTACACCAGTTAGAATGGTTAAAATTAACAAGGCAGGGGGCACCTGGGTGGCACAGCGGTTAAGCGTCTGCCTTCAGCTCAGGGCGTGATCCTGGCATTATGGGATCGAGCCCCACATCAGGCTCCTCCGTTATGAGCCTGCTTCTTCCTCTCCCACTCCCCCTGCTTGTGTTCGCTCTCTTGGTGGCTGTCTCTAACTCTGTGGAATAAATCAATAAAATCTTGGGAAAAAATTAACAAGCAGGAAATAAAAGAAAGTCAGGATGTGGGGAATGGGGAGCCCTCTTACACTACTCGTGAGAATTCAAGCTGGTACAGCCACTTTTGAAAACAATATGGAGGTTCCTTAAGACGTTAAACACAGAGCTATCCTACGAACCACCAATTGCACTACTGGGTATTTACTCCATAGACACAGAGTAATGAAAAGAAGGGGCACCTGTACCCCAATGTTCATAGCAGCAATGTCCATAATAGCCAAACTGTGGAAAGAGCCAAGATGTCCTTCAGCAGATGAATGGACAAAGAAGATGTGGTTCATCTGTACAATGGAATATTACTCAGTCATCAGAAAGGATGAATACCCACCATTTGCACCAACGTGGATGGACCAGGAGGGGATTATGCTAAGTGAAATTAAGTCAAGCAGAGAAAGACAACTATCATATGTTTTCACTCCTATGTGGAATGGAAGGAATAGCATGGAGGACATTAGAAGAAGGAAGGGAAAAGTGAAGGGGGGGAATGAGAGGGGGAGATGAACCATGAGAGACTATTGACACTGGGAAACAAACTGAAGGTTGCAGAAAGGGAGGGGTAGGGGAATGGGTTATCCTGGTGATGAACCATGAGAGACTACTGACACTGGGAAACAAACTGAAGGTTGCAGAAAGGGAGGGATAGGGGAATGGGTTATCCTGGTGATGGGTATTAAGGAGGGCACGTGTCAAAATGAGCACTAGGTGTTATATGCAAACAATGAATCATGGAACACTACATCAAAAACAAATTAAGTACTGTAGGGTGACTAACATCTTTTTTAAAAAAGAGAAAGATATGAAATCCATACAGGAAAACTGTCACTAATTGCAAATGACATGAAAATCCAAAAGATTCCACACACACACAAAAAAAATGGTAGAATAAACAAATTCAAGAAAACTGCAGGATATAAAGTCAGTATAGAGACCTGTTGTCTTTTTTTTTTTTCCAGATTTTATTTATTTATTTGACAGGAAAAGAAAAAGCACAGCAGGGGGAGTGTCAGAAAGAGGGAGAAGCAGACCCTCGCTAAGCAGGGAGCCCAACACGGGGCTCGATCCCAGAACTCTGGGTTCATGACCTGAGCTGAAGGCAGACGCTTCACCTATGGGGCCACCCAGATGACCCAACTTCTTGCATTTCTGTATACTGATGACACACTTTCGGAAAGAGAAATTAAAAAAGCAATGCCTTTTACAATTGCATCAAAAAAAATCTAGGAATAAAAGTAACCAAAAATGCGAAAGACATAGTACAGTCAACACATGGCAGAAAAGAAATGAAAAACATGAGAGTGGAGGGGGCAGAATGTATGGGTCAAAGATTTGGAAGGCAACACAAACAAATGGAAGCTTACGCCCTGCTCCTTAACTGGAAGAGTTAATTATGTGAACATGTCCGTCGTACCCAAAGCAATCGACACATGTGATGAAATCCCTATCTGAATTCCAGCGGCATTATTCGAGGAAATAGAAAACAGTCCTCAAACTTGTATGGAATCACAAAAGACCCCAAATACCCAAAGAAACTTGGAGAAAGAAAGGTGCAGTCAAGACAAACCTGGATTTCAATCTAGATTACAAAGCTGTTGGTATCAAAACAGGATGGTACTGGCATAAACACAGACACCAGGTAAGTGGAACAGAACAGAAAGCTCAGAAACTTACCCACACGTAGATGATCCTAACTTACAACACAGCAGCAGAAGATATGCCATGAGGGAAGTACTGTCTCTTCAGGGAGCGGTAACAGGAAAACTGGACACTAAATGCAGAAGAATATAACTGGGTCACTTTCTTACACCACACACAAAATTTTTAACGGATGAATGAATTGAACATAAGACCTGAATCCATAAACCTCCAAGAAGACACAGGTACTAAGTCTCTCGACATTGGTCTTGGCAAAGAGTCTTCAGATCGGACACCAAATGCAAAGCAACAAAAGCAAAAATAAACACGTGGAACAACATCAAACTGAAATCTTACAAATGGCAAAAGAAACCAGCAAAAACTTAAAAGGCCACAGACCCAATAAGAAAAAAATATCTGCGAATCATATGTGTGAGAAGAGGCTAATATCCAAAATACACACAACAATCATACAAATCAAAACAAAACAAAAAAACTGTATAAAAAATGGGGGGAATATGTGAATAGATACATTCCAAAGATGGCACAGAGGTGCCAACAGACAGAAAAAGTTGTTTGACATCGCTAAATATCATCAGGGAAACATCAGTCAAACCCACAATCAGCTATCCCCTCACAACTGTTGGAACACCAATTGTCCCAGAGATAGACACCAAGTGGGGTCAAGGGTGTGCAGACGAGGAGACACTGTGCACTGTTGGTGGGAATGGAAATTGGTGCAGCCACTGTGACAAACGGTATGGAGGTTCCTGAAAAAATAAATACATCTACCCCATGACCTAGTAATGGCTCTACTGAGTATTGATTCAGAGAACACAAAAATATTGCCTCAAAAAGACAGGTGCACTCCCACGTTCACTGCAGCATTATTCACAAGAACCAGACATGGAAACACAGACCTTGGGGGCCTTATGCCAAGTAACTCAGACACAGAAAGACCTATACCAGATGCTTTCATGTACATTCCATGAGGAATAAACAAATACTGAACGCATAGATACTGAGATCAGATTGGTAGGTGCCAGATTCGGGGATGGGGTGGTAGAAACGGGTGAAGGTGGTCAAAGTCTCAATGTTTGAGTGAGGAAATCCGACAGTCATGAAATGTTCTGTCCAGCATTGAGACTAAAACTAACCCCGCAGCATGGGGTATAGGTTTCCCTGCTCTTTGAAAATACAGGGCTTCTGAGAAACCTTGCACAGCAGAAATGGTGTCAAGAAGGAATGGCCATTAATTTACACGGAACAATTAGACAGTGTGCTCAGACTCCAAAATTCCTTCTCTTTGGCTTTTCTTAGGCCTCAGGACACAAGTTTCTAACGGAGGCCCAGCATAAATGAAGATAAAGCACAGCAGAGGCTCACAGACACCATTCAAAGTGGTGGTGTCTGGATGCGGAGAGCCGTTCCCAACAGAAGGAGCTGGTTGGGGTGAACGCCGCCTCTGTCGTGCTTCTCCCCAAAACAGGTGCTGAACGCGATTCTCACTGTTCACCTTTTTTCATAAGAGGGAAATCCTCTTAAGGTCTCTTCCTCTTACTGAAGCTGGGTAATAACCTAGTTCTTTCAAGAAAACCAAGTGTCTTACTGTGAACGTATACAAAGTGGGGGATATTTGTACTTGAGCATTGCTTAGGGAGGAGATGTGAAAGGTTCTCCCAGACACAAACCTCAGCAGATCCACCGGGAAAGGCACCTTCCTCAGCATGCGGAACACGGACTACCTCCTACCCCCAGAAACCCTCTCCTTCCCCTCGATCAGGACAACCCACAACAGCTGGGAGTTACCCCAATCCTCCGTTCTCCTGTTCCTAATAGTTAACCCATCAGCAAATCCTGTGAGCTCCATCTTCAAAATGGACCCAGAATAGGTCTAACCACTCCATCCAAGGCCCCCTGTCTGGTCCACAGTGCCTGAGTTCCTGGAAAAGCTTCGTCATTGACCTGCCATGCCATCTTCAACCCTCTATCATCTGTTCTCAACACTGTAGCCAGGATGGCCCAGTGAAACAGGATCTCATGGGGTTATAGCCCTGGAATGGATTTCTGTCACCCTCTGTCACCTCTCGGAACTCATGTCCTAAGCTGTCTCCTGTGGCCACAGGGCCTTCTTGCTGCTCCTGGACATACCTGGAATTCTCCTGCCCCAGAGCCTTTGCACATGCTTTCGCTTCTGTTTTGAAAGCTCTTGATGTGTCCTCACTCACCTTCAGAGAAGTCTGAATTGGAGTGACAGGGACAGAAGATGAGGCTGTGTGTGTTGGGTGAGGCTGCTATGGCCCAGCTCTCCGCCTGTGCCTCCCTTGTCCTCAGCCAGGAACTTTGACACAGCCCTCACCTGTCACAACTCTCACCCAGGAGACCGACAGCCACCCCTGGAGCCCACCCTGCCCACACCCTGCTGCAGAATGCATTCACCTCTCTTCTGGGACCCCTGTCAGCTTTACCCAGACCTGGAACTCCCCCGTCTCCTGCAAAGCTCCCGGATTCCTCATCTTCTTCCAAAATCACACTGGTGCAAGGCCTTCATGAGAAAGCTATAACACTAAGTAACGAAAGGTTCACACCTACTTTCCCCTTCTGTTGCCTTTTTCTCCACCTTCTTTCCTACCTGCGCAAACTGTAACATATCAGTGGAACATGAACATGCTCTGAGACCTGAATCTTTCATTGCAGCTTTCTGAGGTCTCCTTATGTAATAAGAAACTAGTGTATCCTACAACAGGGTGTTTTAAAACTCCCATCTATAGAATAGTACAGCCCAATTCACTACAATTTTACCTCACTCTTCATGAAGCAGAACACTTTTTCCTTTCTTCTCTTACTTAAATTCCAGTTAGTTCACATGCCATAGAATATTCGCTTTAGGAGTAGTATTTAGTGATTCCTCACCTGCATACAGTACCCGGTGCTCATCACAAGTGCCCTCCTTAATACCCCTCACCCATTTAACTCTTCCCCCCATGCCCCTGTCCTGCAGCAACACTCAGTTTGTTCTCCAAGGTTGATTCTATTTCCTTCTTTGCCTCACTCATCACCCCTCCACTCTGTTCATCTGTTTTCTTTCTGAAATTCCACAAGCATGGGAGCATAGTATATTTGTCTTTCCTCAATGATTTTGCTTAGCTTAATACACTCTAGATCCATCCACATCCTTGCAAATGGTAAGATTTCATTCTTTTTGAAGCTGGGTCATATTCCATTATATATATGTATCCCACATCTGCTTTATCCATTCATCAGTGCATGGACTTTGGGATTCTCTCAATAGCTTGGCTACTGTGGACATTGGTGCTATAAACATCATGGTGCATGTTCCCCCTTTGAATCTACATTTTTGTATCCTTTGGGTAAATACCTAGGAGA
This sequence comes from Ursus arctos, assembly GCF_023065955.2. Classification (NCBI taxonomy): domain Eukaryota; kingdom Metazoa; phylum Chordata; class Mammalia; order Carnivora; family Ursidae; genus Ursus; species Ursus arctos. Next base: position 1,506,297 of record NW_026622986.1, read on the forward strand.
TCAATTGCTGAATCATGCGGTTGTTCAATGTATAACTTTTTCAGGAACCTCCACACTGTTTCCCAGACTGGCTGCACCACTGTGCATTGCCACTAACAGGATGGGAGGGTTCCCCTTCAAGCAGAACATTATCTGCCAGCAATTTCATAACAGGAAACAAAACATCTGTGAGATGCACCCAGGGTCAGGCAAGCAGTTGCAGAATTCACCCAAGGCTCCTGACTTCAAGCCCCTTGAAGCCACAAGCATGCCACTATCCAAAAGAATTCCCAGACTCTCCTTCTGACTCCACCACCAAAGAAACTATAGAGAGAATATAGCACCTCAAAATATCGAGGTAATACATTTAGTAAAACTAGAAAGTCAAGCTCAACTTTTAAACAGGAACAGGCTGCTTTGGAAAATTTTGAATTTTCCCTCCACCCTAATTTTAACTCTTCTGATGAATAAACTAATCAATGATGAAACATCACCTTTGTCAAATGACATCATCCAAGTCTGTATCACATGAAAAAAAGCCACCTAACTCTAGATGCTGGCCAGTCAACCATATCTAAGGCATAATTGAATAAACACTGTTAGATGAAGGAACAAATTAGATGTTACAAACAGACACAGAGTGAATCTCACCTTCCCTTTGTAATAAAAGAGGTTTCCTAGGAAACAGATGGTCAAAATACATTTGTAAGCAATAAATGGACAGAAAATTGTGATCCCCTGCAAAGTTCTACCTGCAGGGAAACTATGTAATTCTTGCACCAAACCCAGAATGCTGACAGCTACTTCAATTTTATTTTGTGGCTCAACTAGAGAAAAGAGAAAAGCCCAGGAGGTTTTGGGATAATGAGAGGTTTTACCTCCAGCCCTGACATAGTTAGGACATTGTGCCAAACCTACCTGTGCTTTCTCTGAACACTGGCGTCCTGTGAAAGCTGTCTTGCTGACTCCGATGCTGACGTTCAAAACCTCAGGTGTCTTGGAGCCAGAGAAGAGAAGTGCTGTCAACTGGGGAGAAGAAGGCACCTCTGACCTAAAGCCTGCACACCTGCTTCGGTTTCTGGGCAAAGAGGCAACATATACTTGTTGTTTAGCAGTAATAATCTTCATTCTCAATAGACCAATGACCTTGCCTTTTTTGGAAAGCAGACTTACTCTTCTAAAGAAACCCTCAATTCGTCTATTCCCAATGCAACTAGAGTGGAACATTTATTTCTCACTTAAATAAAAAACACTGTTATTGTCGACATTGCCTGAATGAACTTTTAAAAACATTTTAGAGAGAAAGGAAGAGACCTTTATTCAAACCCAAGTCAGGACAGCTGCTTGGGACACACAATCTTCACCAAGAAGGGAGTGCTTCGGGGAAGGAACATTTGGGGCAGGCTTATATATTTTTTTCTGTTTTGTTTTACGTACAGAGTTACACACCATAATGAGGATCTTCTTAGATTCCAGAAAGTGACAGCCTCTTTCTTATGTTTTCAGTATGTACATGTCAGTATGACTTTAATCTTATGGGAGCCAAAGAGGTTCTTTATTTTTTCTTATCTTTATGTTGGCATTTTTGGTTATTGTTTTCTTCTCGAAGCAGATGTACAACATGTGCTTGGGGAAGATGCAGGGCCCAGGCTTTGAGGTTTTGCCCAGTCATTTTGAGCCGGGTAAAATGTTAAAGGATAGCTTCCCTTGGAGCCCAGGATCAGGGCCCACAGACGATAAGATAAAAATTACTTTCATCATTATAATTACTCCTAAATGGAGGAATTTGAGACAAAAGCACCTTTCACAAGAGTACCAAGAAATCAAAATGATGCCCTCAGAAGGCTACCTACTCCATGGTAAGCACAGGTAACAGAAGTGTTCACAGTCTCTGGACTCCTGCCCTTCTCCTGCCCAAATCTCTGAAGCACACAGACCACTTAAAATCAGAATTGTTGAACTGCTAGACACCTTAGAGATGTCTGGCACCATTCCCTTGGACTGCAGAAGAAAACACAGTAACTCGAGGTCACAAACTAATTTCAACATGAAGTGCCCCCTGGAAGGACTAAGTTCTTTCACTGCAAATGTTGACTAATGTAGGTCACAGTCGTACCATATAAACACTACGATGGCTGGGAAGTCATCGTAGGTAAGGGAATATTTTAGCCATGTTTATAAGCATTGGCTCACGTTGTAGAAGAGGCTGAGCTGAGTGTTTTTAAATACTATTCCAGACCTGTTTTACAGCCCCCCCTGAACATACCAGAGCCTGAATGGACTAAAAAAGATAGTTGGTTTCAGTAACTTTAATACCAGGAAAATATTATACTGTCTGTATTCCTAAGGATCTTTGAGTATCTTACCCAGTGGTCCTCCACTGAGATAATGATCACCATGGGCAGAGGTGAAAAGCCCAGCTGAATTCGTTCCAGTTGTCCACATGACAAGCAAATCCTGCTACTTGATAGGTTTCCAGATCAATAAGAACAGAGATAAGTGGGAAATAGTACCCTGTATGGAACAACAAGGGATTTGGAGTCAATTTGGGGATCCCACTTAGGTTTCTGACACTAAAATCCTCTGTGACTCATATCATCTGAGTCCCTGTCTAACCACCTGACAATGTGCTTAAAAATATCTACACCCGAGTTGAGAAGTTTAAGAGGCAGAATGCTACAAAGAGCCAGTATGATGTCTCTCAGGAACAGGTGCTCAGGAAGCCATAATTGCTATTGGGTCTATTTCTTTTCCAGATCAAAGAACACATGTTGAATCCATATTTCTAATAGATGACTCACCAGGTGATTTTCAAACCTGAAGGAAGGTCAAGAAGTCGCTCTTGTGTCATATTTCACTCAGAAATCATGTTGTTGGACTGGTGAGGATGATAGGATAGCAATGTCATCACTAAGAGTTGGGAGCTTCTAATTTCCATTCGCCATGTTGACCCCCTTAGCTCAGAACCACCAGAAAGGGCAGCTGGGGAGGGGGCACCGTCATCACTATGAGTGGGGAGCTTCCCATTTCCATATGGCCATGATGACCCCCTTAGCTCAGGGCCACCAGAAAGGACAGCTGAGGGGGACCACAGGCCAAGGCTGCCAGGTGTGGCTGGGGCAGGCAGAACTCTGACTTAAGGCTCAACTCCTGTCTAGCTTATTATAATGCTCTTCACAAAGAAAGTGCCATTGTGTGTAAGCCCTCATGTAGAAAAGGTTCAGAATTTCCATTGAGATTCCCTCTCTGACCTTTAGGATATGTAGCAAAGTTCCATTTAATTTTAAACATTGAAGGAATTCCTGGTTTTCTTTTCGCTATGACTGTGGCTCAATTCCCCTGTGGTCTAAGAATAGAATCTAGTTAATTTCACGGTTTAACATTTGTAGACTTGATTCGTGGCCCCACCTATCATCTATTTGGGTAAAGAGTCTATGACCACTTGAAAATAATGTATTCAGCACTTATTATGGAATGTTCCCTATATGTCAATTAGGTCACATTTGTTACCAATGTTTTGTCTGCTTTTTCTGTCAGATATTGAGAAAGGTATATTAAAATCTTCAAACAATGCTGCTCTATTCAACATGGCATCAGAGAATCTACCAGTGTTAGAAGGCAAGAGAAACAAAAAGTATAAGAATTGAGGGGATAATTGTGACTATTCACAGACATTATGATTGTGTACATAGAAAATCCAAAACAGTCTATAAATACCCTATTAGAATTAAAAATGCAATTTAAAAATTTGAGATGGATTGTAGCTTCCCATTGGACAGTTTCTGAAAGAAAATGTAGAACCTGTCAATCTTGGGGTAGGACATAGGGTGCACTAACCATTTAAAAGAATTCAGTGGGACTTCATAAAAATGTGACATTTCTCCTTATCTTATGACCATAAGAAAATGAAAAAGTGAACCGCAGGCTGGGAAGTAAAGATTTGCAATACACACACTGACAAAGACTTGTCAATAAAGAATTCCTGCTCATCAACCATAGAAAAGTCTATTTATAAACGAATACTTCACAAAAGATTGACTGATGGCCAATAACAACAGGAAAGGGTACTCTACAGTATTATTTTCAGGAACAGCAAGGCCTTTCCTAACATGAAAACATACACACAAACCAGTATTCCCGAGATGGATGACGTCCTTATTTCTGAGGACAGCTTGAAGAACAGACTAGCATCAAAGTAAAGTGATGGAATTCCTGACACTCAGAGGATGGACAATTGACCTCAAACTACAGTGCAATTTCTAGGCATCATTCGGTCTTCTGAAGGCAGACAACTACCACACCCCTTCCTACACCACACAGGTTGCTTCCCAACCCCTACCATAAAAGAAGAAGATGAGAAACAGATAGGACTAGTAGGAAATAGCAAAAATCACATGTGGGGATTATCCTGAAACACACTGATCACATAACTAGTGAAAGGAAGTGTAGGGAACTGACAAGGACAGAGACTCAAGAGGTACTTCTTTGGGAAATGCTGTCTGAAATCGTCACACCTTGGTACCAGCTAATGAGGGCTCTGAGCATACCCTAGGGTTTGCTCACAAGAGTCTGCAACACAATCGCTGAGGACTGAAACTCTTCAAGACCTCAAAGCTTGCCTGATTGACTATTGGAGTAAGAGATTCCCATGTTTTGAAAACAGATACCAAGTAATTGAAAGGTTCACCTGGGCTCTCCCGGAGGCCCTACAAGAAGCTGAACCATTCACTGAAAATCAATTACACACACACACACACACACACCTACACACACACACACACACACACACCTGTCATTTCAGCAATTACTTAAACATTCAAGGTTCTTCCTACCTTTTCTTTTTCACATTGATATTTATACTCACATGAAATGTCATCATTTCTAATAACACTGATGTCAAAATAGAGATCCATTGACACAATATTCACAAAATGGAACTTCCCTGCTGTAATTTTCAATATAATGTTTTTTAAAGTTCATACATATTTTACGTTTTTGATAACTTTTACAGGAGAAGATCAGCAATGAAAAACTCTAAATACTGACAATGAGTTTTAAGCCTAGAGAACAAAAATTGTCCAATTTCATAGATAATAAGGAACCTAAGGAAAAGCATGGAAGCTGTAGTCGAATAATTTTACACATGTGCATCCTCTATTATTCTACTACTGGGGGGCGTGTTTTATTACCAGTATACATGCATCAGTTATCTTCCACGTGCACCTGCACAGGTATAATGAATTACTACAGTAGAATGAAATGTCTGGGAACTACTTGGCGGCATCTATAATGAACAATGAAATTTCGATCTTATATTTGGTGAACCTCCACTGTCTGTCCCTTTAGACAATGGACCCTAAACAGAAGGGGGAATGAACCACGAGAGACTATGGACTCTGGGAAACAAACTGAGGGCTTCAGAGGGGAGAGGGGTGGGGAATTGGATGGGCCAGTGATGGGTATTAAGGAAGGTACATATTTCATGGAGCACTGGGTGTTATATGCAAATAATGAATCACGGAACACTACATCAAAAACTAAGGAAATACTGTATAGTGACTAACATATCATAATAAACAATTATTATTAGAAAAAAATTAAAGGTAAAAAAAAAATACAGCTTTTCTGTTTCAAGAACAATCACAATTGAGAAAAAACTAACTTCCAATCCCTAAAGCAAAACACAGACCAAGTTCCATTTCACTCCCCTTTATTCACATTCTCTGTGGGTTCTAAGCTATTTCTCTACCTCCTTTCCTGCTGAGCAGGGAGCCCGGGCTCGATCCCAGAACCCTGGGATCATAACCTGAGCCAAAGGCACATGCTTAACTGGCTGAGCCAGCCAGGAGCCCCAGCCATGTTTTTCTTAAGCAAAAGGACACTTTCTCACGATGCCTTCACATGACTTCACATGGTACCAGAGATCTGCATTTGCCTCTAGGAGGTTGCAGATGAAGGTAATCGCATGCTCTGACAGTGGTTTATCAAATGCAATGACCTGCCTGGTGACAGTAAAACTCTTATGAGCCCACGAGAGGGTGCTGTGACACTCAGCTGTGGCTGGGCTGGCACAGAGAACCAAATCCATTTCCCTGCCTGATGCCTGTGAGGAACAGATGCCCCCACTGTGAATGAGACCCTGCCACTGAGCTGTCCAGAGATGGCCATCCTCACGGAGGATGAGGATAAAGGACAATGCCTGAGGAGACCTCATCTGTCTCCTTTATCTTTTCATATTTTTGACAGTGGACAAATCACTGCCTAGGAGTCCCCAACTACCTTAGTCTCATCTGTGAATGGCCAAGAGGTTTTGCAAAACACTCAGGATTTTGACCTCACAAATGCCCACAACCACTTACCATAGGGATTCAACATTAAGCAAAGATACTGCTCGTTGGAAGAGAGGTCCTGCCCACTGTTGTTTCTCACTTATATGCTCATCTTCTTTACCTCATGGTAACATAACCACCTTGATTCCTGCTTCCGTCTTCAGGAAGGCTGATGTGACTTGAAGGGCATTACCCTGACATCTTTCTTTCTTAGCAATAAGATGTGGACATTTCCCTAGTCCTACACACCCAAAGTTGAATCGAATCAGGATTGAGGAGGCTGATGAGAGTTGAAGGTGTTTTCCTGTACACGGTGGTTTATTACCAATAAGGATGGGTCAGAATCCTCGAAATTCCAGAACCTTTTCATTAATGCTTCCTACTCGTGAAAGATGATGTACATTGGTCTTTCCCTGTATAGTGTGGTGACTCAGAGAAAAGTGCTTAGCCCTTTCGTCAGACTTCCACGACCACTTTGGGGCTGGCTTCCATATTCACAAAGGATGATGTTAGGGCTAAGAGGGTTCCTGTACACTGTTATTTCTTACAGATAAGTGTATGGCATTTTTGTTACATTGCCAGAACCACTTAGTGCCGGGCTTGCCGGCCTCCTGGGGATGAACCCTAACCCTAGGTCGGCCCCCGAGGGGCCCCTCCCAAGGGGCCTGGCGCCACAACACCGGGGATTGGGCACCCCTGAGTCCAGCGCCGGACTCACCCTGCTGCCCCGCAGCAACCCGGGCTGCTAGGGGCGCCACCAGTCTTTTAGGGCGAGAGAAAGAGCAGGGCCTCCCAAGTCCCCGGCGACCTTCGAAGGCCCCCGCGCCAAAACGCATGGGTCCATGCTACAGCGCGCCAGTGCGCTCACCTCAGCCCGCCCCTCCGCTGGCTGCACAGCCGGTGGATCTGGCCTGCCGGCCTCCCGGGGGCTAACACTAACCCTAGGTGGGCTCACGAGACGCCCCTCGCAAGTGGCCTGGCGCCACCACGCCGGGGATTGGGGACCCGTGAGCACCAGTGCCTGCCTCACCCTGCCGCCCCGCCGCGACCCGGCGGGCTAGGGGCCTCGCTGGTCATTCAGGGCAGGAATTTGGGCAGGGCCCTCAGAGCCCCATGGCGACCTTTGAAGGCCCCCTCGCCAAAAAGCTTGGGGCCATGCTCCCGCTCGCCAGCGCCTTCACCTCAGCCAGCCCCTCCACAAGCCACACAGCCGGCGGATCAGGCCTGTCAGCCTCCTGGGAGCTAACTCCAAACCCTATGTTGGCCCCCGAGGGGACCCTCCCAAGGGGCCTGGCGTTGCCACGCCAGGGATAGGGGATGCCCGATCCGTAGCGCCGGACTGACCCTGCAGCCCCGCCGCCACCCTGGCCTCTATGGGTGCCGCTGGTCATTCAGGGCAGGAGAACGTGCAGTGCCCTCCGAGCCCCCAGCGAACTTTGAAAACCCTGCGCGAAAACTCTTGGGCTCACGCTCCCACTCGCCAGCGCCCTCACCTCCGCTAGCCCCTCCGCATGTGGCAGAGCCAGCGGATTGGGCCTGCCGGCCTCCTGGGGGCTAACCCTAACCCTAGGTCCGCCCCAGAGGGACCCCTCCCAAGGGGCCTGGCGCCACCACGCCTGGGATTCGGGATCCCCGAGCCACACCGCTGGACACATCTTGCTGTGCTGCCGACACCCGCGCCGCTAGGAGCTCCGCTGGTCATTCAGGGAGGGAGAACGGGCAAGGCCCTCCGAGCCCCTGCTGATATTAGAAGGCTCCCAGTGCCAAAACCCTAGGGTCCATGCTCCCGCTTCGCCGTGCCCTGCCTCGGCCAGCCCCTCTGCACACCATAGAGCTGGCAGATTGGGCCTGCTGGCCTCCTGGGGGCTAACCCAACCCTACGTCAGCCCCCGAGGGTCCCCTCCCAATGGGCCTGGTGCCGCCACACAGGAGCTTGGGGACCCCCGAGCCCCGGCTCTGGGCTAACCCTGCCACCCTGCCGCCACCCAGGGCCGCTTGGGCGCCGCCGGTCATTCAGGGCGGAAGAACTTGCTGAGCCCTTCGAGCCCCCAGTGACTTTCGAAGGCCCCCCGCGCCAAAACGCTTGGGCCCACGCTCCCGCTCACCAGTGCCCTCACCTAGGCCAGCCCCTCCTCATGCCGCATAGCCAGCGAACCGGGCCTGCCATCCTCCTTTGGGCTAAAGATAACCCTAGGTTGGCCCCCGAGGGACCCCTCCCAAGGGGACAGGCAGTGCCACAGCGGGTATTGGGGACCCCCGAGCCCCAGCTCCGGACTCACCCTGGCGCCCCTCTGCCACCCTGTCCGCTAGGGTGCCGCTGGGCATTCAGGGTGGGAGAACAGGCAGGGCCCTCCGAGCCCCCAGCGACATTCGAAGTCCCCACGCGAGAAAACGCTAGGGCCCATGCTCCGGCTTGCCAGAGCCCTCACCTCGGCCCACCCCTCTGCTCCCCGCACAGCCAGCGGACCAGGCCTGCAGGCCTCCTGGGATCTAACTGTAACCCTAGGACGGCTCACAAGGGGCCCTTCCCAAGGGGCCTGGTGCCGCCACGCCAGAGATTGGGGACTCACAAGCACCAGCGCCGGACTCACCCTGCTGCCTCACCATGACCCTACCCGCTGGGGTTGCTGTCCTATTTCAGCGTAGAAGAAGGGGTAGGGCCCTCCAAGCCCCCGGCAACCTTCGAAGGCCCGCCACGCGAAAACGCTTGGGTTCAAGCTCCAGCTCGCCAGCGCACTCACCTCGGCCCGTCCCTCCACTCGCCGCACAGCCGGTGGATCGGGCCTGCAGACCTCCTTTGGGCTAACCATAACCTTAGGTCAGCCCAGAGGGAACCCTCCCAAGGGGCCTGGCGATGCCACGCTGGGGATTGGGGACCCCCGAGCCCCAGCTCCGGACTCATCCTGCCACCCTGTTGTGATCCGGCCCGCTAGGGGCAATGTCCTCACAGGGCGGGAGAACAGGCAGGGCCCTCCTAGACCCCAGTGACTTTCGAAGGACCCCCACGCCAAAACGCTTGGGCCCATGCTCCCACTCGCCAGCGCATTCACATTGGCACGCCCCTCCGCTCGCCACACAGGTGGCGGATCAGGCCTGCCGGCCTCCTGGGGGCTAACCTTAAAGCTAGGTAGGCCCCAGAGGGGCACCTCCCAAGGGGCCTGGCGCCACCATGCTGAGGATTGGGGACATCCGAGCCCCACCGCAAGATGAACCCTTCGGCCCCACCACCACCCAGGCCACTAGGGGCGCCGCCGGTCATTCAGGGCGGGAGAACGGGCAGGGCCCTCCAAGCTCCCGGCTACATTCAAAGGCCACCAGCGCCAAAACTCTTGGGCCCACGCTCCCGCTCCAAGCGCCCTCATCTAGGCCTGGCTCTCCACTCGCCACACAGCCGGCAGATCGGGCTTGCAGGCCTCCTTTAGGCTAAACCTAACCCTAGGTCGACCCCCGACAGACCCCTCCCAAGGGTCCTGGTGCCGCTATGCCAGGGATATGGGACCCCAAGCCCCAGAGCCAGACTCACCCTGCTGCAATACCACCACCCGGGCCGCTAGGGGCGCCGCCGGTCATTCAGGGCAGGAGAATGGACAGGGCCCTAGAGAAACCGGCGACATTTGAAGCCTCCTGCGCCAAAATGCAGGGGCCCACGCTCCCACTCGCCAGAGCTTTTACCTCGGCCCACGCACCTCTCACCGCCCAGCCAGAGGATTGGGCCTGTCGGCATCCTGGGTGCTAACCCTAAACCTAGGTCGGCCACCCAGGGGCCCCTCCTAAGGGTCCTGGTGCCGCTTCACCGGGGATCAGGAACCTCAAGCCCCAAAGCCACAATTACCGTACCGCAACGCTGCCACCCGGGCCGCTAGGGGCACTGCCGTTAATTCAGGGCGAGAGAAGGGGCAGGGCCTTCCGAGCCCCCGGTGGCCTTCAAAGGCTCCACGTGCCAAAACGCTTCGGCTCATGCTCAGGTTTGCCAGCGCCATCACCTCGGCCCAACCCTCCATGTACTGCACAGCCGCTGATTGGGTTCACCAGCCTCCTGGGTGCTAACCGTAACCCTAGATCGACCCCGAGCGGCCTCTCCCAAGGGGCCTGGCGCCGCAACACCAGGGATTGGGGACCCCGAGCCTCAGCACTGGACTCACCCTGCCGCCCAGCCACCACCCGGGGGCTTGGGGTGCTGCCGTTCATTCAGGGCGGGAGAACGGGCAGGGTGCTCCGAGACATGGCTACCTTCAAAGGCCCACCGCGCCAAAATGCCCGGGCCCACGCTCCTGCTGGCCAGCGCCCTCACCTCGGACCGCTGCTCCGTACACCGCACAGCAAACCGATTGGGCCTGCCGGCCTCCTGGGGGCTAACCCTAACCCTTGGTCGGCCCCCGAGGGGCCCCTCCGAAGGGGCCTGGTGCTGCAACGCTGGGGATTGGGGACCCCCGAGCCCCAGCACCAGACTCACCCTATTGCCCCTATGCCACTCAGGCCTTGAGTGGCGCCGCCGGTCATTCAGGGAAGGAGAACAGGCAGGGCCTTCCAAACCCCCGGTGACTTTCGAAGGCACCCCACGTCAAAACGCTTGGGCCCACGCTCCCGCTCGCCAGTGCCTTCACCTCGGCCTTCCGATTGCACACCACACAGCCAGTGGATCTGGCCTGCCGGCCTCCTGGGGGCTAACCCTAACCCTAGGTCAGCCCCGAGTGGACCCTCCCAGGTGGCCTGGTGCCGCAATGCCAGGGATTTCGAACCCCGGAGCCCCAGTGCCACACTCACCCTGCCGCCCCGCCACACCCAGGCTGCAAGTGGCGCCGCCAGTCATTCAGGGCGGAAGAACGGGCAGGGCCCTCCGAGTCTCCGGCAATTTCGTAGGACCCCACGCCGAAATGCTTTGTCCCACACTCCCGCTTGCCAACACCCTTACCTTGGACCGCTGCTCCACACACTGCACAGCCAGCCGATCCGGGCTGCCGGCCTCCTGGGGTCTAACCCTAACCCTAGGTCGGTCCCCAAGAAGCACCTCCCAAGGGGTCTGGTGCCGCAACGCCGGGGATTGGGGATCCCCAAGCCACAGTGCGGGACTCCCCCCGTCGCCCCACCAGCAACGGAGCCGCTAGGGGCGCCGCTGGTTATTCAGCCAGAAGGGGCAGGGCCCTCCGAGCCATGGCAACATTCAAAGGCCCAGGGCGCCAAAACGCTGGTGCCCATGCTCCCACTCCCCAGCGCCCTCACCTTGGCCCGCCCCTCCGCTCACCGCACAGTGGCCTGATCAGGCCTGCCGGCCTCCTGAGGGCTAACCCTAACCCTAGGTCGGCCCCTAAGGGGCCCCTCCCAAGAGTCCTGGGGCTGCAAAGCTGGGGATGGGGACCCCGAGCCCAAGTGCCGGACTCACCCTGCTGCCCTTCAGCCACCCGAGCCTTAGGTGCCCCGCCGGTCATTCAGAGCGGGAGAAAGGGCAGGTCCCTCCGAGCCCCCGCCGACCATCAAAGGCCCCCCACGCTAAAACGCTTGGGCTCATGCTCAGTCTAGCCAGCACCCTCACCTCGGCCAAACCCTCCACGTGCCGAACAGGCGCTGATCAAGTCTACCGGCCTCCTGCGGGCTAACCGTAATGCTAGATCGACCCCGAGTGACTTCTCCCAAAGGGCCTGGCGCCGCAACGCTGGGGATTGGGGATCCCGAGCCTCAGCACCTGAATCACCCTGCTGCCCAGCCTCCACGCAGGGGCTCGTGGTGGTGCCATTCATTCAGGGCGGGAGAAGGGGCAGGGCCCTCCGAGACATGGCTACCTTTGAAGGCCCTTCGCGCCAAAATGCCCAGGCCCACCTTCCACTCACCAGTGCCCTCACCTTGGTCCGCCACTCTGCTCTCCACACAGCTGGCGAATAGGGCCCGCCGGCCTCCTACGGGCTAAACCTAACCCTAGGTTGGCCCCTGAGCAGCCCCTTCCAAGGGGCCTCGCACCACAAGTCTGGGATTGGGGACCCCCAAGCCCCAACGCTGCATGCACCCTGCCACCCCGCCCCACCCGGGCTGCTAGGGGAGCCGACGTTCATTCAGGGTGGGAGAAAGGGCAGGGCCCTCCGAACCCTCGCAGGCCTACGAAGCCGCCCCAAACAAAAACGCTTGGGTCCAGGCTCATGTTCACCAGCACCCTCACCTCGGCCCAACCCTCCACTCGACGCACAGGCGGTTTTTCCGGCCTACCAGGATCCTGGGGGCTAACCCTAACTGTAGGTTGGCCCCCGAGAGGCACTTCCAAAGTGCCCTGCACCGCAACGCCGGGGATGGGGACTCCGAGCCCAAGTGCCGGACTCACCCTGCTGTCCTTCAGCCCGAGCCTTAGGTGCCCCGCTGGTCATTCAGAGCGGGAGAACGGGCAGGTCCCTCCGAGCCGCCGCTGACCTTCGAAGGCCCCCCCGCGCTAAAACGCTTGGGGTCATGCTCAGTCTTGCCAGCGCCCTCACCTCGGCCAAACCCTCCGCATGCCCCACATTCGCTGATCAGGTCCACCGGCTTCCTGGGGGCTAACCGTAACCCTAGATCGACCCCCGAGGGCCCCTCCCAAGGGGCCTGGTGCCGCAACGCCAGGGATTGGGGACCCCGAACCTCAGCACCTGACTCACCCTGCTGCCCAGCCGCCACCCCGGGGGCTTGGGGTGCTGCGGTTCATTCAGGGCGGTAGAATGGGCAGGGCCCTCCGAGACATGGTGACCTTCGAAGGCCCCACACACCAAAACGCCCAGGCCCACGCTCCCAATCACCAGTGCCCTCACCTCGGTCCGCCACTTCACTCTCCACACAGGTTGCGAAAAGGGCCTGCCGGCCTCCTGGGGGCTAAACCTAACCCTAGGTTGGCTCCTGAGGGGCCCCTCCCAAGGGGCCTGTTGTCGCAATGCTGGGGATGGGGACCCCCAGCCACAGCGCTGGACTCACCCTGCCGCCCAACCTCCAACAGAGCCACTAGGGGCGCCGCTCTTTATTCAGGGCAGGAAAATGGGCAGGGCCCTCCAAGCCATGGCAATATTCCAAGGCCCAGCACGCCAAAACGCTGGGGCCCACGCTCCCGCTCGCCATCGCCCTCAACTTGGCCCACAACTCCGCTCCTCGCACAGCCGGCGGATCGGGCCTGCCGGCCTCCTGGGCGCTAAGCCTAACCCTAGGACGGCCCCTGAGGGTCCCTTCCTAAGGGGCCTGGCGCCGCAACGCCGGGGATTGGGGACCCCCAATCCCCAGCGCTGCATGCACCCTGCCGCCCCGCCCCCCACTAGGGGCGCCACCATTCATTCAGGGTGGGAGAACTGTCAGGGCCTTCCGAGCCCCCACGACCTTCGACCCTCACCTCAGCTGAACCCTCCGCATGCCCCACATCCGCTGATCGGGTCCACCGGCCTTCTGGGGGCTAACCGTAACCCTAGATTGACCCCCGAGCGGCCCCTCCCAATAGGCCTGGCACCGCAACACCGGGGATTGGGGAATCCCGAGCCCCAGCGCCAGACTCACCTTGCCGCCCAGCTGCCACCCGGGGTCTTGGGGTGCTGCCGTTATTCAGGGAGGGAGAAAGGGCAGGGCCCTCCGAGACATGGTGACCTTCAAAGGCCCCCCACCCCAAAACGCTGGGGCCCACGCTCCTGCTCCACAGAGACCTCACCTCGACCCACCACTCCTTTCGCTGCAAAGCTGGCGGATTGAGCCTGCTGGCGTCCTGGGGTCTGACCCTAACCCTGGGTCAGCCCCCGAGGGGCCCCTCCCAAGGGGCCTGGTGCCGCAACGAGGTGGATTGGGGACCCCCGAGCCCCAGCGCCGGACTCACCTGCCGCCCTGCCGCTACCCGGGCCGCTAAGGGTGCCGCGGGTCATTCAGGTGGGAGAACTGGCAGGGCCTTCCATTTCCCCTGCGACCTTCGAAGGCCCTCCGCTCAAAAAAGATGGCTCCCATGCTCCTGCTCTCCAGCGCCCTCACTTCGGCCCAACCATCTGCGTGCCGCACAGCTGCTGATTGCGTTCACCGGCCTCCTGTTGGCTAACCATAACCCTAGATCGACGCCTGAGGGGCCCCTCCCAAGGGGCTGGGTGCCGCAACGCCGGGGATTGGGGATCCTGAGCCTCAGCACCTGACTCACCCTGCCACCCAGCCGCCACCCGGGGGCTTGGGGTGCTGCCGTTCATTCAGGGCGGGAGAACGGGCAGGGCCCTCTGAGACACGGCGACCTTCAAAGGCCCCCCGTGCCACAACACCCGAGCCCACGCTCCCGGTCACCAGCGCCCTCACCTCGATCCGCCACTCCAGTCTCCACACAGCTGGCGAATAGGGCCTGCCGGCCTCCTAGGGGCTAAACCTAACCCTAGGTTGCCCCCGAGGGGCCACTCCCAAGGGGCCTGGCGCCACAACACCGGGGATTGGGGATTCCCGAGCCCCAGTGCCGGACTCACACTCCTGCCCCGCCGCCACCTGGACCGCTAGGGTCGCTGCCTTTCATTCAGGGCAGGAGAACGGGCAGGGCCTTCAGAGCCACCGGCGACAATCGAAGACCCCCCGCGCCAATGTGCCTGGTCCCAAGGCCCGGAACTCCAGCGCACTCCTCTCGAACCACCCCTCCGCTCTTCGCAGAGCCAGCGGATCGGTCCTGCCAGCCTCCTGGGTGCTAACTCAAACCCTAGGTCGGACCCCAAGGGACCCACCCCAAGGGGCATGGCGCCGCAACACCAGGGATTGGGGACCCCCGAGAACAAGTGCCGACTCACCCTTCTGCCCCGCCGCCACACAGTCTGCTATGGGCGCCTCAGTACATTCAGTGCAGGAGAACAGGCAGGGCCCTCCTAGCCCCCATCCTCCTTCAAAGGCCCACCACGCCAAAACGCTTGGGCCCACACTCCCGCTCGCCTGCGCCCTCACCTTGGCCTTCCCCTCCACTCACTGCACAGCCGGCGGATCTGCCTGCCTGCCTCCTGGGGGCTAATCCTAACCCTAGGTCAGCCCCCGACGAGCCCCTCCCAAGGGGCCTGGCGCCGCAACGCGGGGATCGGGGACCCCCGAGCCCCAGCTCTGAACACACCCTGCCGCCCCGCTGCCACCCGGGCTGCTAAGGTCGCCGCCGGTCATTCAGGGCTGGAGAACGGGTAGGGCCCTCCAAGCCACCAGAGACCTTTGAAGGCCACCCACGCCAAAAAGCTTGGGCCCACGCTCCCGATCGCCAGCGCCCTTACCTTGGCCCGCCCCTCCTCTCCACGCACAGGCGGAGGATCGGGCCTCCCGGCGTCATGGGGTCTCACCCTAACACTAGGTCAGACCCCGAGGTGCCCCTCCCAAGGGGCCTAGAGCCGCAACGCCGGGGATTGGGGACCCCCAGCCCCAGCGCCGGACTCACCCTGCCGGACCGCTGCCCCCCGGGCCGCTAGCGCCGCCGGTCACTCAGCGCGGGGAGAACTTGCAGGGCCCTCCACCCCCGGCGAACTTCGAAGGCCCCCCACGCCGAAACGCTTGGGCCCACGCTCCCGCTCACCAGTGCCCTCACCTAGGCCTGCCCCTCTGCTCGCCGAACCGCCAGCGGGTCGGGCCTACCGGCCTCCTGGGGCTAACCCTAACCCTAGGTCGGCCCCCAAGGGGCCCCTCCCAAGGGACATGGCGCTGCGACTCCGGGGTTTCTGGACCCCCGAGCAACAGCCAGGACTCACCTTGTCGTCCCGCCACCACCCTGGCCGCTAGGGGTGCCACCGGTCATTCAGGGCGGGACAATGAGTAGGGTCTTCTGAGCCCCCGAAGACCTTCGAAGTCTCCCCGCACCAAAACGCTTGGGCCCACGCTCCTGCTTGCCAGCGCCCTCATCTCGGCCCACCCCTCCACTCGTTGCAGAGTGGGCGGATCGGGACTGCCGGCCTCCTGGGGGCAAACTCTAACCCTAGGTCCCCATCGAGTGGTCCATCCCAAGGCGCCTATCGCCCCAACGCCTGGGATTGGGAACCCCCGAGCCCCAGCGCCAGACTCTACCCTGCTGCCCTGCCGCAACCCGGCCGCTAGGCGCGCCGGCCGTTCATTCAGGGCGGGAGAAAGGGCAGGACCTTCCAAGCCCCCTGCGACAATCGAAGGCCCCCCGAGCCAAAATGCTTGGGCCGACGCTCATGGTCGCCAGCGCCCTCACCTCAGCAAGCCACTTCAATCGCCGCAGAGCTGGCGGATCAGGCCTGCCGCCCTCCTGGGGGCTAACCCTAACCCAAGCTGGGCCCCAGAGGGACCCCTCCCAAGGGGACTGGCGCCGCAACGCCAAGGATTGGGGAACCCAAGCCCCGACTGCGGTCTCACCCTGTCCCCGTGCCACCACCCAGGCTGCTGGGGCGCCCCCGGTCATTCAGGGCAGGAGAACGGGCAGGGCCCTTCGAGTCATGGCAACATTCGAAGGCCCAGGGCGCCAAAACGCTGGGGACCACGCTCCCGCTCTGCATCGCCCTCACCTCGGCCCAACCCTCTGAGTGCCTCACAGCCGCTGATCGGGTCCACCGGCCTCCTGGGGGCTAACCGTAAACCTAGATCGACCCCCGAGGGGCACCTCCCAAGGGGTCTGGCGCCGCAACACTGGGGATTGGGGACCCCCAAGCCTCAGCACTGGATTCACCCTGCCGCCCAGCCACCACCCAGGGGCTTGGGGTGCTGTCGTTCATTCAGGGCAGGAGAACGGGCAGGGCCCTCCGAGACACGGTGACCTTCGAATCCGCCCCGCGCCAAAACGACCAGGCCCACGCTCCCAAACACCCGCGCCCTCACCTCAGTCTGCCACTCCACTCTCCACACAGCTGGCGAATAGGACCTGCTGAGTTCCTAGGGGCTAAATCTAACCCTAAGTTGTCTACCGAGGGGCCCAACTCAAGGGGCCTGGCGCCGCATCGCTGGGGATTGGAGATACCCGAGCTGCAGGGCCTGACTCACCCTGCCACCCCTCACAACCCAGGCCGCTAGGGGCGCCGCCTTTCATTCGGGGTGGGAGAATGGGCAGGGCCCTTCGAACCCCCGCCGACCTTTGAAGGTGTTCTGAACCAAAATGCTTGGGCCCAGGCTCATGTTCACCAGCACCCTCACCTCGGCCCAACTCTCTGCTTGATTCAGACCCGTTGGATAGGGCCTGCCGGGCTCTTGTTCTAAGGAAAACCCTAGGTCGGCCCCGTGGGGCACATCCCAAGGGGCCTGGCTCCGCAACGCTGGAGATTGGTGACTCAGAGCTCCAGAGCCGGACTCACCGTGCCGCACTGTCACCACCCGGGCCTCTAGGGGCGCCGCTGGTCATTCAAGGCGAGAGAAGTGGCAGGTCCTTCTGAGTCCCTGGTGACATTCAAAGGCTCCCTGCGCCAAAACGCTTGTACCCACGCTTCCACTCCCCAGCGCTCTCACCTCGGCCCGCCCCTCCGCTCCCCACACAGCGGGCGGATTGGGCCTGCAGGCCTCCTGGGGGCTAACCCTAACCCTAGGTCGGCCCCCGAGGGGCCCCTCCCAAGGGGCCTGGCACCACAACGCCGGGGATTGGGGACCCTGAGCCTCAGCACCTGACTCACCTGCCACCCAGCCGCCACTCAGGGCTTGGGGTGCTGCCGTTCATTCAGGGCGGGGAGAACGGGCAGGGTCCTCCGAGACACAGCGAAATTCGAAGGCCCCCGCGACAAAACGCCCAGGCCCACCCTCCCACTCACCAGTGCCCTCACCTAGGTCTGCCACTCTGCTCTCCACACAGCTGGCGAATAGGGCCTGCTGGCCTCCTAGGGGCTAAACCTAACCCTAGGTTGGCCCCCGAAGGGCCCCTCTCAAGGGGCCTGGTGCCACAACGCCGGGGATTGGGGACCCCCAAGCCCCAGAGCCAGATGCACCCTGCCGCCCCTCCCCACCCGGGCCGCTAGGGGCGCCGCCATTCATTCACAGTGGGAGGATAGACAGGGCCCTCCGAATTCCCGCCAACTTTCGAAGGTGCCCTGAACCAAAATGCTTGGGCCCAGGCTCATATTCACCAGCACCCTCACCTCAGCCCAACTCTCCGCTCGACGCCCAGGTGGTGTATTGGGCCTGCCGGCCTCCTGAGGGCTAACCCTAACCATAGTTCGGCCCCCGAGGGGCACTTCCCATGGTCCTGGCATCACAACACTCGGGATGGGGACCCCGAGCCCAACTGCCGGACTCACCCTGCTGCCCTTCAGCCACCCGAGCCACTAGAGACCACTGGTCAATCAGGGCGGGAGAATGGGCAGGGCCCTTCGAGCCCCCACTGACCTTCGAAGGCCCCCTGCGCAAAAACATTGGCTCCCATCTTCCTGCTCCCCAGCGCCCTCAACTCGGCCCGCCCCTCTGCTTGCTGCAGAGCCAGTGGATAGTGCCTGCCAGGATCCTGGGGGTAACTGAAATCCTAGGTCGGCCCCGTGGGGCACAACCCAAGGGGCCTGGCTCTGCAACGCTGGGGATTGGTGACTCAGAGCCCCAGAGCCACACTCACTCTGCTGCACTGTCGCCACCCAGGCCCCTAGGGGCACCACCGCTCATTCAGGGCGGGAGAATGGACAGGGCCCTGGAGAAACCAGCGACATTTGAAGCCTCCCGCGCCAAAATGCAGGGGCCCACGTTCCCGCTCGCCAGAGCCTTTACCTCGGCCCCTCTACCTTTCGCCGCCCAGCCAGAGGATTGGGCCTGCCGGCCTCCTGGGTGCTAACACTAACCCTAGGTCGGCCCAGGAGGAGCCCCTCCCAAGGGGCCTGGCCCTTCAACGCTGGGGATTGGGGATCCCTGAGCTGCAGCGCAGGACTCACCTTGCCACCCCACCGCCAACGGAGCCACAAAGCGCGCCACTGGTTATTCAGGGCAGGAGAACGGGCAGGGCCCTTGGAGACATGGCAACATTCGAAGGCCCAGGGCGCCAAAACGCTGGGGACCACGCTCCCGCTCTGCATCACCCTCAACTCGGCCCACACCTCCACTCTTCGCAGAGCCGGCGACTCGGGCCTGCCAGCCTCCTGGGCGCTAACCATAACCCTAGGACAGCCCCTGAAGGTCCCTTCCTAAGGGGCCTGGCGCCGCAACACCAGGGATTGGGGACCCCGAAGCCCCAGCATCGGATTCACGCTGCCGCCCCACCCCACACGGGCCGCTAGGGGCGCCGCCATTCATTCAGGGTGGGAAAACTGGAGGACCCTCCGACCCCTGCCAACATTCGAAGGCGCACCAAACCAAAACGCTTGGGCCCAGGCTCATGTTCACCAGCACCCTCACCTTGCCCCAACTCTCCGCTCGACGCACAGGTGGTGTATCGGGCTTGCGGCGCTCCTGGAGGCTAACCCTAACCATAGGTCGGCCCCCGAGGGGCACTTCCCAAGGAGCCAGGCCTCGCAATGCTGGGTATGGGGACCCCGAGCCCATTTGCCGGACTCACTCTGCTGCCCTTCAGCCACCCGAGCCGCTAGAGGCCCCGCCGGTCAATCAGGGCAGGAGATTGGGCAGGGCCCTCCGAGCCCACGCTGACCTTTGAAGGCTCCCCGCGCAAAAACGTTGGCTCCCAGGATCCTGCTCCCCAGCGTCCTCACCTCGGCCCGCCCCTCCACTTGCTTCAGAGCTGGTAGATAGGGCCTGCCGGGCTCCTGGCAGCTAACCAAAACCCTAGGTCGGCCCTGTGGGGATATCCCAAGGGGCCTGGCTCTGCAATGCTGGGGATTGGTGACTCAGAGCCCCAGAGCCAGACTCACCCTGCCGCACTGTACCCACCCGGGCCGCTAGGGGCGCCGCCGGTCAAAGAGAGGGAGAGAAGGGCAGGGCCTTCTGAGCCACTGGTGACCTTCAAAGGCTCCCCACGCCAAAACGCTAGTGCCCACGCTCCCGCTCCCCAGCGCCCTCACCTCGGCCCACCCCTCTGCTAGACCCACAGCCATATTATCGGGACTGTCGGCCTCCTGGGGGCTAACCCTAACCCTAGGTCGGCCCCCGAAGGGCACTCCCAAAGGGCCTAGCGCCACGACGCCGGAGATTGGGGACCCCCAAGCCCCAGCGATGTACTCAACCTGCCCCTCCGCCACCACCCGGGCCACTTGGGGCGCTGCCGGTCATTCAGGGTGGGTGAACGGGCAGGGCCCTCCGAGCCCCTGGGGACATTCATAGGTCCCCCACGCCAAAACGCTGAGGCCCATGCTCCCGCTCTACAGCGCCCTCACCTCGGCCCGCCCCCCCTCTAGCCACACAGCTGGCGGATCCGGCCTCCCAGGCTCCTTGGGGCTAACCATAACCTTAGGTGAGCCCCAGAGTGGCCCCTCCCAAGAGGCTTGGTGCCACAACAGCAGGGATTGGGAACCCGCAAGCCCCAGCGCCGGGTTCACCCTCCCGCCCCGCTGCCACGTGGGCCGCTAGTGGCGCCGCCGGGCATTCAGGGTGGGATAACCGGCAGGGCCCTCCGAGTCTCCGGTGAAATAAGAAGGCCCCCCATGCCAAAACCCTGGGTACTACGCTACTGCTCGACTGCGCCCTACCACGGTCAACCCCTCCGCTCACTGCACAGCCGGCGGATCAGGACTGCTGGCCTCCTGGGGGTTAACCTAACGCTAGGACAGTCCCCGAGGGGCCCCTCCCAAGGGGCCTGGCACCGCAACGCTTGGGATTGGGGAAACCCAAGCACCAGTGCTGGACTGACCCTGCCACCCCGCTGCCACCCGGGGAGCTAGGGGCGTTCCCGGTCCTTCATGGCGGGGAGAACGAGCAGGGCTCTCCGAGCCCCCTGCGACATTCGAAGGCCCACCGAGCCAAAATGTTGGGGCCCACGTTTCCGCTCGCCAGCGACCTCACCTTGGCCCACCCCTCCATTTGCCACAGAGCCGGTGGATCGAGCCTGCCGGCCTCCTAGGGGCTAACACTAACCCTAGGTCGGCCTCCAAGGGGCCACTCCCAAAGGGACTGCCGCCGAACGCCAGGGATTGGGGACCCCCGAGTCGCAACGCTGGACTCACCGTTCCGTCCCGCCCACACCCGGGCCACTAGGGTACCGCTGATCATTCAGGGCGGGAGAATGGGCCGGGCCCTCCCTGCCCCGGTGACCTTCGAAGGCCCCCAGCACCGAAACGCTGGGGCCCTCTCTCCTGCTCGCCAGCGCCCTGATCTTCGACCGTGTCTCCATTCGCCCCAGATGGCGGATCGTGCCTGCCGGCCTCCAGGAGCTAACATTTACCCTAGGTCGGCCCCCAAGGGGCCCTTCCCAAGGGGCCTGGTGCCACAACGCCTGGCATTGGGGACCCCCGAGCCTCAGCGCCAGACCCACCCTGCCGCCCCACCACCACTCGGGCTCCTAGGGGAGCCACCACTCATTCAGAGCGGGAGAACGGGCAGGGCCCTCCGAGTCCCCGGCAACATTCGAGGGCCCCCAGTGCCAAAACTTTGGGTACCAACTTCCAGCTCGCCAGTGCCCTCACCATGGCCCACCCCTCCGCTCGCCACACAGCTGGCGTATGGGGCCTGCCGGCCTCCTGGGGGCTAACCCTAACCCTAGGTTGGCCCCAGAGGGGCCCCTCCCAAGGGGACCGGTGACCAAAGCTGGGGATTGGGGACACCTGAGCCGCAGCGCCGGGCTCACCCTGCCGCCCTGTCGACATCGGGCCCGCTGGGGCATCACTGGTCCTCCAGGGTGGGAGAATGGGCAGGGCCCTCCAGACTCCGGTGACTTTTGAAGGCCATCCGCGCCAAAACGCTGGGGCCGACGCTGGAGCTTGCTGGCACCCTCACCTCGGCCTGGCCCTCCGTTACCGCACAGCTGGAGGATCATGTCTACCGGACTCCTGGGTGCTAACAGTAACACTAGGACGGCCCCCGAGGGGCCCCTCCCAAGGGGCCATGCGTTGCAGCGCATGGCATTGGGGACCCGCAAACCGCAATGCCAGACTCAGACTGCCACCCCGCCACCACCCGGGCCGCTAGGGGCGCCGCCGATCATTCAGGGCAGGAGAACAGCAGGGCCCTCCGAACTTCTAGCGATGTTCAAAGGCCTCCTGCGCCAAAACGCTGGATACCATATTCCTGCTCGCCAGCGCCCTCACCTCATCCCACTCCTCCGCTCCCCGCACAGCCGGAGCATTGGTCCTGCTGGCCTACTGGGGTCTAACCCTAAGCGTAAAACCTAACCCCTAACCTTAAACCCTAACTTAACCCCTAACCATAACCCTAACCCCCAACCCTTACCCTAACCCTAACCCTAACCTAAACCTAACCCTAAACCCTAATCCTTAAACCCTAAACCCTAACATTAACACTAAATCCTAAAACCTAACCCCTAACCCTAATCCCGAAACCCTAAACACTAAACCCTAACCTTAACCACTAACACCAAACCCCAAACCCTAACCCTAAACCCTAACCCTACCCCGACCCCTACCATACCCCTAACCCTACCCCTAACCCTACCCCTTCAGCTAACGCTACCCCTAACACATAACTTAACCCTAAACCTAACCCTAACCCGTACCCTAACAGTAACTCTACCCATACACTAACCCGTACCCTAACCTGTACCCTAACCCTAACCATAACCCTAACACGTACTCTAACCCGTACCCTAACCCGTACCCTAACCCTAACCCTAAACTGTACCCTAACACGTAACTTAAACCGTACCCTAATCCTAACCGTAACCCTAACAAGTACCCTAACCCATACCCTACTTTAACCCTAAACCCTAAACCCTGACCCTAACCCATACACTAACTCGTACCATAACCCGTACCCTAACCCTACCCGTACCCTAACCCTAAACCGTACCCTAACCGTAACCCTAAACCCTAAACTGTAACCCGAACCCTAACCCTAACCAGTACCCTTACATTAACCTTAACACAACCCTAATCTGTACCCTAACCCATACCCTAACACGTACCCTATTTCTAACCAGGACCCTAACCCATACCCTAACCCATACCTAATGCTAATCTGTAC
Organism: Ursus arctos; assembly: GCF_023065955.2. NCBI lineage: Eukaryota > Metazoa > Chordata > Mammalia > Carnivora > Ursidae > Ursus > Ursus arctos. The sequence goes on from NW_026622986.1 coordinate 1,529,519, forward strand.
CCTAACCCGTACCCTAACCCATACCCTAACCCTAAACCGTACCAAATCCCTATCCCTAACCCGTTCCCTAACGCGTACCCTAACCCTAACCCGTACCCTAAGCCGTACCCAAATCTGTACACCAACACTTACCCTAAACCATACGCTAACCCGTATCCTAAACCGTACCCTAATGCGTACCCTAACCCATACCCTAACCCTAACCCGTAACCTAAACCTAACCCGTACTCCAACACTAACCCTAACCCTAAACCGAAACCGTAAACCCTAACCCGTACCCTAAACCCTAATCTGTACCCTAACCCATAACTTCTAACCTGTAACACCTAAACCCAACCCTTAACCGGACCCTCTCCTTACCCTAACCCTAACCCCTACCCTCACCCATAACCTAACCGTAACCCATACCCTAACCTTAACCCGTACCCTAATCCGTACCCTAACCCCGGGGATTGGGTACACCTGAGCCCCACCACGGGACTCAGCCTGCCACCCCTCAGGAAACCATGCCCCTTGGGGCGCCACAGAGGATCCCGTGCAGGAGAACTGGTAGGGCCCCCCTGAGCCCCCAGCGATCCTCGGTGGCCCCCTACACCCCAACCCTGAGGCCCACGCTCATCCCGCCCCACGCCTTCCCTTTAGCTTGCCACCGAGCTCGTTGCAGAGCCTGCAGATCAGGCCTGCCGGGTTCCTGGGGCCTAGACCTGACCCTAGGTCAGCTGGGTAGGGCCCCTCCCCTGGAGCCCAGTGCCGCAGCCCCAGGGACGGGGGCACCTGAGCCCCACTGCAGGACAAAGCCTACCAGCCAGCAGGAAACTGTCCCTATGGGAGGCTGTAGAGCATTCAGGGCGGGAGAACCAGGAGGGCCCCCAGAGCCCCCGGCGAACTTCGGCGATCCCTAAACCCAACCTTGAAGCCCATGCTCACCCCACCCCACACCCTCAACTCAGCCCAGGGTGGAGCTCGCCACATAGTGGGCAGATCTGGCCTGAAGGGTTCCTGGGCCCCAACCCTAACCCCAGTTCATCTGTGGAGGGGCCCCTCCCCAGGAGCCTGGAGCCACAGCTGCGGGGATTCGGGACACCTGAGCCCCACAGCAGGACTCAGTTTGCCACCCTGCAGGAAAACGTGCGCCTTGGGAGGCCATAGAGCATTCAGGGCAGGAGAACCAGGGCGGGAGAACTCAGGGCCCTCCTGAGCCACCAGCGAACTTTGGAGGCCTCCCACACCCCAACCCTGAGGCCCACGCTCACCCTCCCCACACCCTCACCACAGCCCGTGTAGCTCGCCATACAGCTAACAGATTGGGCCTGTGGGGCTCCTGGGCCTAACCCTAGCCCTAGGTCAGCCATGGGTATGGGGGCCTCCCCAGGAGACTTACACCACAGCCCCGGGGAATTGGGATACCTGTGCCCCACCGCAGGACTCAGCTTGCCACCCGACAGGAAACCGTGCCCCTTGGGGCTCTATGGAGCCTGCAGGGCACGAGAACTTGGGGAGTCCCCCAGAGCCCATCCCCATCCTTTGGCAGCCCCCCGTGCCCCAACCCTGAGGCCCATGCTCACCCTCCCCCATGGCCTCCTCTCACCCCTCCACAGAGCTCGCCGCACAGCCTGCAGATTGTCCCTGCCAGGCTCCTGGACCCTAACGCTCACCCTAGGTTGGCCACAGAGGGGCCCCTCCCCAGGGTCCTGGCACCCCACTCCAGTGGATTGCGGGCACCCAAGATCCACCGTAGGACTCAGCCTGCAACCCACAGTAAACTACCATTTTGGGGCACAACACAGCATTCAGGTCAAGAGAATTGGGGCAGCCCCTGAGAGCCCCTTCTGGTGAACCCCGACATTTGTGGGCCCTTCCGGATTAAACCCAAGGCTCACATTCACACGCACTTGTGCCCTCACCTCACTCGGCCTGGGAGTTCTTTGAGCACTGGGCAGTTCGGACCTGCTGTCTCTTGAGGCCTAACCTAACTCTGGGTCTTCTGATGAGGGTCCCTCCACATTTGCCTGCCTCCAAGGCACCAGGCATTGGGCGCATCTCTGCACGACTAGAGGACTCAGCCTGCCCCACAGCAGGAAACTGTCCATTTGGGGCTGCAGCAAGAATTCATAGGAATTTAAAAAAAAGATTTTTCTTTCAGAAACCTCTTTGAAAAATCTTTTCCTGTGCAATGTGCATAAGCCCTACTTGGGAGGATTCACTCTACAATAATTATTCACTTCATGCCTCAAATTCAGATTTCAATGAGTTCTTACCGTGGATCCCAGCCCACGGGAGCCATGGTCCTTTTCAGTCCGGGCTCAGCACCTATGCATTCAAGATTGGAAGTAGAGACACATATCACTTCACAGTCCAGAAAGCTATTATTGTTTCTGTTTCAGTGTGAGAGAGTCACAGACTTTGGGACAGGTTTCAGATCAGGTTTATTATGGATCCTGGATCTCTACTTCAATGTTCATTGCCTGGATCCATTTGGCTAATAGGTTCCCCGTGGATGGGCTTGCTTCCAAGCACATACATGGAAGATGCCACGGTGGGTGGGCTTCGTGCGGGACAGGAAGAAGACCAAAAACAGACAAGGGTTCGTCCCCTCCCATGATCCAGGAAGTGCTACGGGAGATGGTAAGGGAGGTAGAATCCATGCGAAACTCCAAGGTCACCAGCTGAACACAGGAGGCACGGGTCAAGGGATCTGGAGATGCACGGGTTGAAGGCTGCTCTGAGCTACCTCTGGGAGGAAGGGAGGGAAGGAATGAGAAGGAGCCACTGCCTGCCCCTGGCCCAAGCCAGCTGCACACTGCTCCGACAAGCATCATTCGACACAGATGACACAGCCTGGGCTCAGGATGGGCTAGCTCCGGTCCCTCAATTCTCAGTGGGACAGCTGGCCCCAGGGCTCAGAGAAATGCTGAGGGAGATGAGAGGAAAAGCTGCCCCACCCAGGTCATCCCCTCCTTGAGCAGACAGCCCTTGAGAACTGCTAAAAAATACCCACTAACGGGGTTGAAAGACATGCCATGGATGAACTAAGGCATAGAGATATGTAAAATAACATTCATTTTTAAGTTCAGAGCTGTCAGCTCAGGAAGTGGGGAGAGCTTCCCTTAAGAAGACTGAGGGGAGGGCAGGCCATGCTGAAAAGGGAGACATGGCTCTCCTGATTGGGGACCTACAGCCCCCTTCCAGGGCAGGACATCATCCTCACATCACACGAGATCCATGGAAGTGTTCCATCAGGGCCAGATGTTTGCCTCGAGAAGGCTACCCTGGCATCAGATGGCACAGGGCACCAGGGACGAGGGCAGATGGAGGATGGACAATACCCCGGAGGCCATGGGACAAGAGCAGAGGCACATGACCTTGAAGATGATGATGAAAAGCAGGAGGTGGCAGCATGGAGCCGGCCCGAAAGTGCCATGGGAGCAGTGCCCACAGCTACACGGACTGGGTGCCTTCTGTGCCCGGTGTGGCTGACGTCAGTGGGCTCCAGACTAGTCCTGACCACAAGTCTAGGAAGTGTGCACCAACCCCGGCCTCCTCTCCCCTTGCAGCTGCTAGGAATCACGGTCACAGACCCTGGTCAGCTTTCGTGGAAACCAAGCAGTGACTCCCCCGCATGCTGCACCTCTGGTGGTGGTCCAGTGCGACCCTCGTGCCTGGCCAGACACTGATGTCTGCCTGTCTCCACACAAATCCACAGACAGGAGGGTGTCCCTGAATTCCACAGCACCTGATGAGACAGATCCATACAACCCAACACCCAGTGGGTCACTCGGGACCTCACCTATGGTCATGGAGCTCACCATACCCTATTTCTGTCACTTCCCACAGAAAGCCTGGTTCTGATCCCCCACAATACCATACATCCTAGTTGCTTACCTGGGGTCATGCCATGGACCCACATGGCACCTTTCTTTTAGAGATGGCTATGCCTACACCTCCTAGAAAATATTTCTAATGAAGTACAAGTCCATCAGGACTATGGTGTGAACGGTAGCACACAGCCTGCATGGTAGTAGTCAGTAATTCTAAGAAGCATTAACCCCACCCCCCGTCTCACAAACCCTTCCTCCATCCCCACTGAACTCATGGTCTGCCCTCAGAAAACCCTCCAGGAAACAAACCTTCCATCTGAATGCTCTCTTCACCTTCTGCTTCAAATCTTGTCCAACCACAATGATATGAAATTAGAAATCAGTCTCGAGAAAAAAATGGGACAGTCCAAAATAGGTGGATATTTTTGGGGCCTGGGTGGCTCAGTCATTAAGGATCTGCTTTCAGCTCAGGTCTTGATCCCAGGATCCTGGGATCTAGCCCCATATCAGGCTCCTTGCTCACTGGGAAGCCCGCTTCTCCCTCTCCCACCCCCCTGCTTGCGTTCCCTCTCTCGCTGTCTCACTCTTTGTCAGATACTTAAATAATCTTAAAAAAATATGTGGAGATTTAACAACATGCTACTGAACAACCAACAGTCAAAGAAGAAATCAAAAAAATTTAGAAGTACCTTGACACTGATGAAAAAGACAACCTACAAAAACTTATGTGATGCAGCAAAAGTAGCTTTATGGGGTACATTCATAGAAATTCAAGTCTTCATCAATCCATGAGAATGCTCTCCAATAAACAACCTGATTTATGTGGTAAAGAAGTAGAAAATAAAACAACAAACAAAGCCCCAAATTAGTAGAAATAAGGAAATAACAAAAACGAATGCATAAATAAATCCAACGGAGACTAAAAAGACAAGAAAAAAAAAACAATGAAAATGAGAGCGGCCTTTTTTGGAAAGATAAACAAAACTGACAAACTTAGCTAGACTCACCAAGAAAGACAGAGGACTCGAATACAATCAGGAAAATAAGATAATGGATTCCTGTCTCATATCAAAATCAAAAGAACTCTTCAACCTTGGGCACAACAACTTTTTGCAAGCCACGTCTCTAAAGGTAAAGGAAATAAAAGCAAAAAAAATGAACTATTGGCACTTCATCAGGATAAAAAGCTTCTGCATGGCAAAGCAAATGATAAAAAAACAAAAAGGCAACCTATGGAATTGAAGAAGATATCTGCAAATGATATTACAGATAAAGGGCTGGTATCCAAGATCTATAAAGAACTCCTCAACCTTGACACCAAAAAAATGGGCAGAAGACAGAAAGAGATACTTCTCCAGAGAAGACATACAAATGGCCAACAGACACATGAAAAAATGCTCCACATCACTTGCCATCAAGCAAATACAAATCAAAATGACATGAGATACCACCTTACACCAGTTAGAATGGTTAAAATTAAGAAGGCAGGGGGCACCTGGGTGGCACAGCAGTTAAGCGTCTGCCTTCGGCTCAGGGCGTGATCCTGGCATTATGGGATCGAGCCCCACATCAGGCTCCTCCGTTATGAGCCTGCTTCTTCCTCTCCCATTTTCCTGCTTGTCTTCCCTCTCTCGCTGGATATCTATATCTCTGTGGAATAAATATATAAAATCTTGAAAAAAAAATTAACAAGACATAAATAAAAAAAGTCAGAGAGGATGTGAAGAAAGGGGAGCCCTCTTACACTACTCGTGAGAATTCAAGCTGGTACAGCCACTTTTGAAAACAATATGGAGGTTCCTCAAGACGTTAAACACAGAGCTATCCTACGACCCACCAATTGCACTACTGGGTATTTACCCCATAGACACAGAGTAATGAAAAGAAGGGGCACATGTATCCCAATGTTCATAGCAGCAATGTCCATAATAGCCAAACTGTGGAAGGAGCCAAGATGTCCTTCAGCAGATGAATGGATAAAGAAGATGTGGTTCATCTATACAATGGAATATTACTCAGTCATCAGAAAGGATAAATACCCCCTTTTGCACCAACGTGGATGGAACAGGAGGGGATTATGCTAAGTGAAATTAAGTCAACCAGAGAAAGACAGTTATCATATGGTTTCACTCCTATGTGGAACGGAAGGAATAGCATGGAGGACATTAGAAGAAGGAAGGGAAAAGTGAAGGGGGGGAATGAGAGGAGAAGATGAACCATGAGAGACTACTGACACTGGGAAACAAACTGAAGGTTGCAGAAAGGGAGGGGAAGGGGAATGGGTTACCCTGATGATGGGTATTAAGGAGGGCACGTGTTGGGGCACCTGGGTGGCACAGCGGTTAAGCGTCTGCCTTCGGCTCAGGGCGTGATCCCGGCGTTATAGGACCGAGCCCTACAACAGGCTCCTCCACTGTGAGCCTGCTTCTTCCTCTCCCACTCCCCCTGCTTGTGTTCCCTCTCTCGCTGGCAGTCTATATATCTGTCAAATAAATAAATAAATTATTTTTTAAAAAAAGGAGGGCACGTGTCATAATGAGCACTAGGTGTTATATGCAAAGAATGAATCATGGAACACTACATCAAAAACAAATGAAGTACTGTAGGGTGACTAACATCATTTTAAAAAAAGAAAGATATGAAATCCATACAGGAAAACTGTCACTATTTGCAAATGACATGAAATGCCAAATGATTCCACAAAAAAAAAAAAAAAACCTGTTAGAATAAACAAAATCAAGAAAGCTGCAGGATGTAAAGTCAATATACAGAGACCTGTTGTCTTTATTTTTTTTCAGATTTTATTTATTTATTTGAGAGGAAGAGAAAAAGCACAAGCAGGGGGAGTGTCAGAAAGAGGAAGAAGCAGACCCTCGCTAAGCGGGGAGTCCAACACGGGGCTGGATCGCAGAACTTTGGGTTCATGACCTGAGCTGAAGGCAGACACCTCACCTATGGGGCCACCCAGATCACCCAACTTCTTGCATTTCTGTATACTGATGACTCACTTTCGCAAAGAGAAATTAAAAAAGCAATGCCATTTACAATTGCATCAAAAAAAAAATCTAGGAATAAAAGTAACCAAAAATGAGAAAGACATAGTACACTCAACACATGGCAGAAACGAAATGAAAAACATGTGTGTCGAGGGGGGCAGGATGTATGGGTCAAAGATTTGGAAGGCAACACAAACAAATGGAAGCTTACTCCATGCTCCTTAACTGGAAGAGTTAATTATGTGAACATGTCCATCGTACCCAAAGCAATTGACAGATGTGATGAAATCCCTATCTGAATTCAAGTGGCATTATTCGAGGAAATAGAAAACAGTCCTCGAACTTGTATGGAATCACAAAAGACCCCAAAGACCCAAAGCAACCTGGAGAAAGAAAGGTGCAGTCAACACACTCCTGGATTTCAAGCTAGATTACAAAGCTGTTGTCATCAAAACAGGATGGTACTGGCATAAACACAGACACCAGGTCAGTGGAACAGAACAGAAAGCTCAGAAACTTACCCACACGTAGATGATCCTAACTTACGACACAGCAGCAGAAGATATGCCATGAGGGAAGGACTGTCTCTTCAGTGAGTGGTAACAGGCAAACTGGACACTAAATGCAGAAGAATATAACTAGGTCACTTTCTTACACCACACACAAAATTTTTAATGGATAAATGATATGAACATAAGACCTGAATCCATAAACCTCCAAGAAGACAAAAGTACTAAGTCTCTGGACATTAGTTTTGGCAAAAGGTCTTCAGATCGGACACCAAAAGCAAAGGCAACAAAAGCAAAAATAAACAAGTGGAACAACTTCAAACTGAAATCTTCCACACGGCAAAATAAACCAGCAAAAACGTACAAGGCCACAGACCCAATAAGAAAAAAATATCTATGAATCATATGTGTGAGAAGAGGCTAATATCGAAAATACACAGAACACTCATACAAATAAAAAAAAACTGTATAAAAAAATGGGGGGAATATGTGAATAGATACTTCCCAAAGACGGCACACAGGTGCGAACAGACAGAAAAAGTTGTTCGACATCACTAAATATCATCAGGGAAACATCAGTCGAACTCACAATTGGCTATTCCCTCACAACTGTTGGAACACCTATTGTCCCAGAGACAGACACCAGGTGGGGTCAAGGGTGTGCAGACGAGGAGACACTGTGCACTGTTGGTGGGAATGGAAATTGGTGCAGCCACTGTGACAAATGGTATGGAGGCTCCTGAAAAAATAAATTCAACTACCACATGACCCAGTAATGGCTCTAATGAGTATTGATTCGGAGAACACAAAAATACTGCCTCAAAAAGACAGATGCACTCCCACGTTCACTGCAGATTTATTCACAAGAACCAGACATGGAAACACAGACCTTGGGGGCCTTATGCCAAGTAACTCAGACACAGAAAGACCAATACCAGATGCTCTCATGTACATTCCACAAGGAATAAACAAATACTGAACGCATAGACACTGAGAGCAGATTGGTAGGTGCCAGATTCGGGGATGGGGTGGTAGAAATGGGTGAAGGTGGTCAAAGTCTCAACGTTTGAGTGAGAAAATCCGACAGTCATGAAATGTTCTGTCCAGCATGGAGACTAAAACAAACCCCGCAGCATGGGGTATAGGTTTCCCTGCTCTTTGAAAGTACAGGCCTTCTGAGAAACCTTGCACAGCAGAAATGGTGTCAAGAATGAATGGCCATTAATTTACACGGAACAATTAGACAGTGTGCTCAGACTCCAAAATTCCTTCTCTTTGGCTTTTCTTAGGCCTCAAGAAACAAATTTCTAAGGGAGGCCCAGCATAAATGAAGATAAAGCACAGCAGAGGCTCACAGACACCATTCAAAGTGCTGGTGGCTGGATGTGGAGAGTGGTTCTTAGCGGAAGGAGCTGGTTGGGGTGCACGCCGCCTCTGTCGTGCTTCTCCCCAAAACAGATGCTGAACGCGATTCTCACTGTTCACCTTTTTTCATAAGAGGGAAATCCTCTTCAGGTCTCTTCCTCCTACTGAAGCTGGGTAATAACGTAGTCCTTTCAAGAAAGCCCACTGTCTTACTGTGAATGTTTAAAAAGTGGGGGATACTTGTACTTGAGCATTGCTGAGGGAGGGAGATGTGAAAGGTTCTCCCAGACACAAACCTCAGCAGATCCACCGGGAAACGCACCTTACTCACCATGCGGAACACGGACTACCTCCTACCCCCAGAAACCCTCTCCTTCCCCTCGATCAGGATAACCCACAACAGCAGGGAGTTACCCCAATTCCTCCATTCTCCTGCTCCTAATAGCTAACCCATCAGCAAATCCTGTGAGCTCCATCTTCAAAATGGACCCAGAATAGTTCTAACCACTCCATCCAAGGCCACCTGTCTGGTCCACAGTGCCTGAGTTCCTGGAAAAGCTTCATCATTGATGTGCCTTGCCGTCTTCAACCCTCTGTCATCTGTTCTCAACACTATAGCCAGGATGCCCAGTGAAACAGGGTCTCATGGGGTTATAGCCCTGGAATGGCTTTCTGTCACCTCTCTGAGGTCATGTCCTAAGCTGTCTCCTGGGGCCACAGGGCCTTCTTGCTGCTCCTGGACATACCTGGAATTCTCCTGCCCCAGAGCCTTTGCACATGCTTTCCCTTCTGTTCAGAATGCTCTTGATGTGTTCTCACTCACCTTCGGAGAAGTCTGAATTGGAGTGACAGGGACAGAAGATGAGGCTGTGTGTGTTGGGTGAGGCTGGTGGCCCAGAAGAAGGTTCTCTGCCAGCTCTCTGCCTATGCCTCACTTGTCCTCAGCCAGGAACTTGCACACAGCCCTCACCTGTCACAACTCTCACCCAGGAGACCCACAGCCACCCCTGGAGCCCACCCTGCCCACAGCCTGCTGCAGAATGCATTCAGCTCTCATCTGGGACCCCTGTCAGCTTTACCCAGACCTGGAACTCCCCCGTCTCCTGCAATGCTCCCGGATTCCATCTCTTCTTCCAAATCACACTGGCACAAGGCTTTCATGAGAAAGATATAATGCTAACTAATAAAAGGTTCACACCTACTTTCCCCTTCTGTTGCCTTTCTCTCCACCTATTTCCTACCTGTGCAAATTGTAACATATCAGTGGAACATGAACATGCTCTGAGACCTGAATCTTTCATTGCAGCTTTCTGAGGACTCCTTATGTGATAAGAAACTAGTGTATCCTACAACAGGGTGTTTTACAACTCTCATCTATAGAATAGTACAGCCCAAATCACTACAATTTTACCTCACTCTTCATGAAGCAGGACACTTTCTCCTTTCTTCTTTTACTTAAATTCCAGTTAGTTCACATGCCATGGAATATTCGCTTCAGGGGTAGGATTAAGTGATTCCTCACCTGCATACAGTACCCGGTGCTCATCACAAGTGCCCTCCTTAATACCCCTCACCCATTTAACTCTTCCCCCCACGCCCCTGTCCTGCCGCAACACTCAGTTTGTTCTCCAAGGTTGATTCTATTTCCTTGTTTGCCTCTATCATCACCCCTCAACTCTGTTCATCTGTTTTCTTTCTGAAATTCCACAAGCGTGAGAGCATAGGATATTTGTCTTTCCTCAATGATTTTGCTTAGCTTAATACACTCTAGGTCTATCCACATCCTTGCAAATGGTAAGATTTCATCCTTTTTGAAGCTGGGTCATATTCCATTATATATAGGTATCCCACATCTGCTTGATCCATTCATCAGTGCATGGACTTTGGGATTCTCTCCATAGTTTGTCTACTGTGGACATTGATGCTATAAACATCATGGTGCATGGACTCCCTTCGAATCTGCATTTTTGTATCCTTTGGGTAAATACCTAGGAGAGCAATAGCTGGATCATGGGGTTGTTCAATGTTTAACTTTTTGAGGAACCCCCACACTGTTTCCTAGACTGGCTGCACCACTTTGCATTCCCACCAACAGGATGGGAGGGTTCCCCTTTAAGCAGAACATTATCTGCCAGCAATTTCATAAGAGGAAACAAAACCTCTGGGAGATGCACCCAGGGTCAGACAAGCAGTTGCAGACTTCACCCCAAGGCTCCTGACGCCAAGCCCCTTGAAGCCACCAGCATGCCACTGTCCAAAGGAATTCCAAGACTCTCCTTCTGACTCCACCACCAAAGAAACTACAGAGAGAATATGGCACCTCAAAATATCCAGATAATACATTCAGGAAAACTAGAAAGTCAAGCTCAACTTTTAAACAGGAACAGGCCGCTTTGGATAATTTTCAATTTTCCCTCCACCCTAATTTTAACTCTTCTGATGAATAAACTAATCAATGATGAAACATCACCTTTGTCAAATGACATCATCCAAGTCTGTATCAGATGAAAAAAGCCACCCAACTCTAGATGCTGGCCACTCAACCATATCTTAGGCCCAATTGAATAAACACTGTTAGATGAAGGAACAAATTAGATGTTACAAACAGGCACAGAGTGAATCTCACCTTCCCTTTCTAATAAAAGAGGGTTCCTAGGAAACAGATGGTCAAAATACATTTGTAAGCAATAAATGGACAGAGAAATTTTGATCCCCTGCAAAGTTCTACCTGCAGGGAAACTAAGTAATTCTTGCACCAAACCCAGAATGCTGACAGCTACTTCAATTTTACTTTGTGGCACAACTAGAGAAAAGAGAAAAGCCCAGGAGGTTTTGGGATAATGAGAGGTTTTACCTCCAGCCCTGACATAGATAGGACATTTTGCCAAACATACCTGTGCTTTCTCTGAACACTGGCGTCCTGTGACAAGCTGCCTCGCTGACTCCGATGCTGACGTTCAAAACCTCGGGTGTCTTGGAGCCAGGGCAGAGAAGTGCTGTCAGCTGGGGAGAAGAAGCACCTCTGACCTAAAGCCTGCACACTTGCTTCGGTTTCTGGGCGAACGGGCAACACATACTTGTTGTTTAGCAGTAATTATCTTCATTCTCAACAGACCAATGACCTTGCCTTTTCTGGAAAGCAGACTTACTCTTCTAAAGAAACCCTCAATTCGTCTATTCCCAATGCAACTAGAGTGGGGTCTGGTTTATGCACGCCTCCAGGCCCCCTTCTGGAGGATTTTCCTGCGTGATTCTAATAGCCAATTACGACTAACCTGGGGGCACAGGGGGCATAATGCTGAAGTTGGGGTACGGCTCTGGTGCTTGCTCTTCCCACACCTGTGCCTGGAGGACCAGGGCACACCCTGCTGAAATTGGGGTACTGCTCAAGAGGCATCACCTGCACTGTTTCAGAGAACTGAAGGTCGGGATTGTGTGAGATCCTTTCCCGCACTCTTCCAGGGGAACAGGGGAAACCCTGAAATTCTGCAACCCATTCCACAAAAGCCCAGGTGAGTGGGCGCCCTGGAGTTCACGGGTATGGAGAATAAGGCCAGTTGAGGACATGGGGCAGAAGAGACTTTAAGGGGAAAAAGAAAACTCACATGAGTCCCCACAATGAACCCTCTCCACATGCGCTTCCAGAACCCTTCCTCCCAGCTGGGGCGCACCCTACCCCCAGACTCCCACCCCAGTGCATGCTGCTCACTCAGCAGCAGGGATCTCCACAGGACAACTATCTCTCTCTCAGTGCCCCTTCTTCTGCCCCAGGTCTGCAACCCACTGCAAATATGGGACCGCCCACAGAGATGTAGCTCCACCCCCAAGTGGTGAATGGTCTGGGAGGGTGGCACCTGAGCCCCTTGAATGCTGGGCAACCCGCCCTCAAGCCCCTGGATCCCTGAAAGTGCAGGGGGCCCAAGAGGCGCCTCCTCTACCCAACACCAGGCACAGGCATCGGTGGGCTCGTGGGCTGGGACCCCCACACACACCTGGCCCCTTCCAGGGACCCCTCTAACTGCAGACCACCCTCAGAGTCCTGTCCCTTCCGTTTCTGCACCAGCCTTCCCTGCTGGGGTGTGCCTGGTTCTGGGCAAGGTCAGTGACTGTCAGACCCTCCAAGACTTGTGCTTTAGGAAATGCAATGATTTCATGCATTTTCAGTATGTACATGTCAGTATGACTTTAATCTTATGGGAGCCAAAGAGGTTCTTTAATTTTTCTTATCTTTATGTTGGCATTTTTGGTTATTGTTTTCTTCTCGAAGCAGATGTACAACATGTGCTTGGGGGAGAAATAGGGCCCATGCTTTCAGGTCTTGCCCAGTCATTTTCAGCTGATTAAAATGTTAAAGGATAGCTTCCCTGGGAGCCCAGGATCACGGCCCACAGATGATATAAGATAAAAATTACTTTTATCATTGTAAGTACTCCTAAATGGAGGAATTTGAGACAAAAGCACCTTTCACAAGAGTAACAAGAAATCAAAATGATGTCCACAGAAGGCTGCCTGCTCCATGGTCAGCACAGATAACAGAAGTGTTCACAGTCTCTGGACTCCTGCCCTTCTCCTGCCCAAATCTCTGAAGCACACAGACCACTTAAAATCAGAATTGTAGAACTGCTAGACACCTTAGAGATGTCTGGCACCATTCCCTTGGACTGCAGAACAAAATACAGTAGCTCGTTGTCACAAACTAATTTCAACATGAAGTGCCCCCTAGATGCACTAAGTTCTTCCTCTGCAAATGCTGACTAATGTAGGTCACAGTCATACCATATAAACACTAAGATGGATGGGAAGTCATCATAAGTAAGGGAATATTTTAGCCATGTTTATAAGCATTGGCTCACGTTGTAGAAGAGGCTGAGCTGAGTGTTTTTAAATACTATTTCAGACCTGTTTTACAGCACCCTCTGAACATACAAGAGCCTGAATCGACTAAAAAAGATAGTTGGTTTCAGTAACTTTAATACCAGGAAAATATTATACTGTCTCTATTCCTAAGGATCTTTGAGTATCTTACCCAGAGGTCCTCCACTGAGATAGTGATCTTAATGATCACCATGGGCAGAGGTGAAAAGGCCCGCTGCATTCGTTCCAGTTGTCCACATGACAAGAAAATCGTGATACTTGATAGGTTTCCAGATCGAGAAGACCAGAGATAAGAGGGAAATAGTACCCTGTATGGAACAACAAGGGATTTGGAGTCAATTTGGGGATCCCACTTAGGTTTCTGACACTAAAATCCTTTGTGACTCATATCATCTGAGTCCCTGTCTAACCACCTGAAAATGTGCCTAAAAATATCTACACCCTAGTTGAGAAGTTGAAGAGGCAGAATGCTACAAAGAGCCAGTATGATGTCTCTCAAGAACAGGTGCTCAGGAAGCCATAATTGCTATTGGGTCTATTACTTTTCCAGAAGAAAGAACACATGTTGAACCCATATTCCCAATAGATGATTCACCAGATGATTTTCAAACCTGAAGGAAGGCCAAGAAATCGCTCTTGTGTCATATTTCACTCAGAAATCATGTTGTTGGACTGGTGAGGACGATACAATAGCCACGTCATCACTAAGAGTGGGGAGCTTCTAATTTCCATACGGCCTTGTTGACCCACTTAGCTCAGAGCCACCAGAAAGGGCAGCTGAGGAGGGGGCACCATCATCACTATGAGTGGGGAGCTTCCCATTTCCATATGGCCATGTTGACCACCTTAGCTCTGGGAGACCATAAAGGACAGCTGAGGGGGACCACAGGCCAAGGCTGCCAGGTGTGGCTGGGGCAGGCAGAACTCTGACTTAAGGCTCAACTCCTGTCTAGGTTATTATAATGCTCTTCACAAAGAAAGTGCCATTGTGTGTGAGCACTCATGTAGAAAAGGTTCAGAATTTCCATTGAGATTCCCTCTCTGACCTTTAGGATATGTAGCAAAGTTCCATTTAATTTTTAAACATTGAAGGACTTCCTGGTTTTCTTTTCGCTATGACTGTGGCTCAATTCCCCTGTTGTCTAAGAATAGAATCTAGTTAATTTCAGGGTTTAACATTTGTAGACTTGATTTGTGGCCCCACCTATCATCTATTTGGGTAAAGAGTCTATGACCTCTTGAAAATAATGTATTCTGCACTTATTATGGAATGTTCCCTATATGTCAATTAGGTCACATTTGTTACCAATGTTTTGTGTGCTTTTTCTGTCAGATATTGAGAAAAGTATATTAAAATCTTCAAACAATGCTGCTCTATTCAACGTTGCATCAGAGAATCTACCAGTGTTAGAAGGCAAGAGAAACAAAAAGTATAAGAATTGAGGGGATAATTGTGACTATTCACAGACAATATGATTGTGTACATAGAAAATCCAAAACAGAGTATAAATACTCTGTTAGAATTAAAAATGCAATTTATAAATTTGAGATGGATTGTAGCTTCCCATTGGACAGTTTCTGAAAGAAAACATAGAATCTGTCAATCTTGGGGTAGGACATAGAGTGCACTAACCATTTAAAAGAATTCAGTGGGACTTCATAAAAATGTGACATTTCTCCTTATCTTATGACCATAAGAAAATGAAAAAGTGAACCGCAGGCTGGGAAGTAAAGATTTGCAATACACACACTGACAAAGACTTGTCAATAAAGAATTCCTGCTCATCAACCATAAAAAGTCTATTTATAAATGAATACTTCACAAAAGATTGACTGATGGCCAATAAGAACAGGAAAGGGTGCTCTACAGTATTATTTTCAGGTACAGCAAGGCCTTTCCTAAAATGAAAACATACACACAAACCAGTATTCCCTAGATGGATGACGTCCTTATTTCTGAGGACAGCTTGAAGAACAGACTAGCATCAAAGTAAAGTGATGGAATTCCTGACACTCAGAGGATGGACAATTGACCTCAAACTACAGTGCAATTTCTAGGCATCATTCGGTCTTCTGAAGGCAGACAACTACCACACCCTTCCTACACCACACAGGTTGCTTCCAAACCCCTACCATAAAAGAAGAAAATGAGAAACAGATAGGACTAGTAGGAAATAGCAAAACTCACATGTGGGGATTATCCTGAAACACACTGATCACATAACTAGTGTAAGGAAGTGTAGGGAACTGACAAGGGCAGAGAATCAAG
The DNA here is from genome assembly GCF_023065955.2 of Ursus arctos. NCBI lineage: Eukaryota > Metazoa > Chordata > Mammalia > Carnivora > Ursidae > Ursus > Ursus arctos. The sequence goes on from NW_026622986.1 coordinate 1,545,351, forward strand.
AGGTATTTCTTTGGGAAATGCTGTCTGAAATCGTCACACCTTGGTACCAGCTAATGAGGGCTCTGAGCATACCCTAGGGTTTGCTCACAAGGGTCTGCAACACCATCGCTGAGGACGGAAACTCTTCAAGACCTCAAAGCTTGCCTGATTGACAATTGGATTAAGAGATTCCCATGTTCTGAAAACAGATACCAACTCATTGAAAGGTTCACCTGGGCTCTCTCGGAGGCCCTCCAAGAAGTTGAACCATTCACTGAAAATCAATTACACACACACACACACACACACACACACACACCTGTCATTTCAGCAATTACTTAAACATTCAAGGTTCTTCCTACCTTTTCTTTTTCACATTGATATTTATACTCACATGAAATGTCATCATTTCTAATGAACACTGATTTCAAAATAGAGATCCATTGACACAATATTCACAAAACGGAACTTCCCTGCTGTCATTTTCAATATAGCGTTTTTTAAATTTCATACATATTTTAGGTTTTTGGTAACTTATACAGGAGAAGATCAGCATTGAAAAACTCTGAATACTGACAATGAGTTTTAAGCCTAGAGAACAAAAATTGTCCAATTTCATAGATAATAAGGAACCAAAGGGAAAGCATGGAAGCTGTAGTAGAATAATTTTACACATGTGCATCCTCTATTATTCTACTACTGAGGGGCGTGTTTTATTACCATCATACATGCATCAATTATCTTCCACGTGCACCTGCACAGGTATAATGAATTACTACAGTAGAATGAAATGTCTGGGAACTACTTGGCGGCATCTATAATGAACAATGAAATTTCGATCTTATATTTGGTGAACTTCCACTGTCTGTCCCTTTAGACAATGGACCCTAAACAGAAGGGGGAATGAACCACGAGAGACTATGGACTCTGGGAAAGAAACTGAGGGCTTCAGAGGGGAGAGGGGTGGGGGATTGGGATGGGCCAGTGATGGGTATTAAGGAAGGTACATATTGCATGGAGTATTGGGTGTTATATGCAAATAATGAATCACGGAACACTACATCAAAAAATAAGGAAATACTGTATAGTGACTAACATATCATAATAAAAAATTATTATTAGAAAAAAAATTAAAGGTAAAAAAACACAATACAGCTTTTCTGTTTCAAGAAGAATCACAATTGAGAAAAAACTAACTTCCAATCCCTAAAGCAAAACACAGACCAAGTTCCATTTCACTCCCCTTTAGTCACATTCTCTGTGACTTCTAAGCTATTTCCCTACCTCCTTTCCTGCTGATCAGGGAGCAGGGCTAGATCCCAGAACCCTGGGACCATAACCTGAGCCAAAGGCACATGCTTAACTGGCTGAGCCAGCCAGGAGCCCCAGCCATGTTTTACTTAAGCAAAAGGACACTTTCTCACGATGCCTTCACATGACTTCACATGGTACCAGAGATCTGCATTTGCCTCTAGGAGGTTGCAGATGAAGGCAATTGCAAACTCTGACAGTGGTTTATCAAATACAATGACCTGCCTGGTGACAGTGAAACTCTTATGAGCCCACGAGAGGGTGCTGTGACACTCAGCTGTGGCTGGGCTGGCACAGAGAACCAAATCCATTTCCCTGCCTGATGTCTGTGAGGAACAGATGCCCCCACTGTGAATGAGACCCTGCCACTGAGCTGTCCAGAGATGGCCATCCTCACGGAGGATGAGGATAAAGGACAATGCCTGAGGAGACCTCATCTGTCTCTTTTATCTTTTCATATTTTTGACAGTGGACAAATCACTGCCTAGGAGTCCCCAACTACCTTAGTCTCATCTGTGAATGGCCAAGAGGTTTTACAAAACCCTTAAGATTTTGACCTCACAAATGCCCACAACCACTTACCATAGGGATTCAACATTAAGCAAAGATACTGTTCCTTGGAAGAGAGGTCCTGCCCACTGTTGTTTCTCACTTATATGCTCATCTTCCTTACCTCATGGTAACATAACCACCTTGATTCCTGCTTCCGTCTTCAGGAAGGCTGATGTGACTTGAAGGGCATTACCCTGACATCGTTCTTTCTTAGCAATAAGATGTGGACATTTCCCTAGTCCTACACACCCAAAGTTGAATCGGAATCAGGATTGAGGAGGCTGATGAGAGTTGAAGGTGTTTTCCTGTACACGGTGGTTTATTACCAATAAGGATGGGTCAGAGTCCTCGAAATTCCAGAACCTTTTCATTAATGCTTCCTACTCGTGAAAGATGATGTACATTGTTCTTTCCCTGTATAGTGTGGTGACTCAGAGAAAAGTGCTTAGCCCTTTCGTCAGACTTCCACGACCACTTTGGGGCTGGCTTCCATATTCACAAAGGATGATGTTAGGGCTAAGAGCGTTCCTGTACACTGTTATTTCTTTCAGATAAGTGTATGGCATTTTTGTTACATTGCCAGAGCCACTTAGCGTGGGGCTTGCTGGCCTCCTGTTGAAGAACCCTAACCCTAGGTCGGCCCCCGAGGGGCCCCTCCCAAGGGGCCTGGCGCCGCATGCCTGGGATTGGGGACCCCCAAGTCCCAGCTCCGGACGCACCCTGCATTCCCGCAGCAACCCGGGCTGCTAGGGGCGCCCCCAGTCTTTCAGGGCGAGAGAACGAGCAGGGCCCTCCAAGCCCCCAGTGACCTTCGAAGGCCCCCCCCCTCCAAAACGCTTGGGCCCACACTCCCTCTCGCCAGCGCCCTCACCTCGGCCTGCCCCTCCGCCTGCCACAGAGCTGTCGGAAGGGGCCTGGTTGAATCCTGGGGGCTGACACTTACCCTAGGTCGGCCCCCGAGGGGCCCCTCCCAAGGAGCCTGGCACCGCAATGCCGGGGATTTGGGACCCCCGAGCCCCAATGCTGGACTCACTCTGCCACCCCGCAAGCACCAAGGCGCTAGGTGCTTGGGCAGTCATTCAGGTCGGGAGAACGGGCAGGCCCTCCGATCCTGCTGTGACCTTCGAAGGCCCCCCGTGCAAAAACTCTGGCTCCCACGCTCCTGCTCGCCAGTGCCCCAACCTCGGCCCACCCCTCCGCTCGCTGCAGAGCTGGCGGATCGGGCCTGCTGGCTTCCTGGGTGCTAACTCTATCCCTAGGTCACCCCCGAGGGGCCCCTCCCAAGTGGCCTGGCGCCGCATGCCAGGGATTGGGGACCCCCAAGTCCCAGCGCCGGACTCACCCTGCTGCCCCGCCGCCACCTGGGCCACTAGGGGTGCCGCTGGTCATTCAGGGCGGGAGAACGGGCAGGGCCCTCCGAGCCCGTGGCGACCTTCGAAGGCCCCCCTATCCAAAATGCTTGAGCCCATGCTCCCGCTCCTCAGTGCCCTCACCTGGCCCACCCCTCTGCTCGCTGCAGAGCCTGCGGATGAGACCTGCCCTCCTCCTGGAGGCTACCCATAACACTAGGTTGGCCCCTGAGGGGCCCCTCCGAAGATGCCTGGCACCGCAATGCCTGGGATTGGGGACACCCGAGCACCAACGCCAGACTCACTGTGTCGCCCCGCCGCCACCCGGGCCGCTAGGAGCACTGTCGGTCATTCAGGGAAGGAGAACGGGCAGATCCCTCCGAGCTCCTGGCGATATTCAAAGCCCCCCCGTGCAAAACGCTTGGGCCCATGCTCCCACTCGCCTAAGCCCTCACCTCAGTCCTCCCCTCCGCTTGCAGCACAGCCAGTGGATCGGAACTGCCAGCCCCCTTGGTGTTACCCTAACCTTTGGTGGGCCCCCAAGGGGCCCATCCCAGGTTCCTATTGCCACAACACCGAGAATTTGGGACTCCCGAGCCCCAGCACCGGACTCACCCTCCCGCCCTACCGCCACCTGGGCCGCTAGGGGCGCCGCCGGTCATTCAGGGAGGGAGAAGGGGCAGGGCCCTCCAAGCCACCAGCAACTTTCGAAGGCCCCCCGCACCAAAACGCTTGGGCCCACGCTCCCGCTCGCCAGCGCCCTTACCTTGGCCCTCCCCTCTGCTCACCGCCCAGCTGGCGGATCGGGCCTGCGGGCCTTCTGGGGGCTAACCCGAACCCTAGGTCGACCCCCTCGTGGCCCCTCCCAAGTGGCCTGGCCCCGCAACGACGAAGATTGGGGACTCCTGAGCCCCAGCGCCAGACTCACCATGCCCCCCACCACCACCCCGGCCACAAGGGGCACCACCGGTCTTTCAGGGCGGGAGAACAGGCAGGGCCCTCTGAGCACCCAGCTACTTTCAAAGGCCCCCACGCCAAAGCGCTTGGGACCACGCTCCTGCTCGCCATCGCCCTTACCTCGGCCTGCCCCTCCGCTCGCCGCACAGCCGGCGGATCTGGCCTCCCAGCCTCCTGGGGGCTAACCCTAACCCTAGGTAGGCCCCCTAGGGGCCCATCCCAAGGGGCCTGGCGCCTCAACGCTGGGGATTGGGGACTACCGAGCCCCAGTGCCAGACTCACCCTGCCGCTCCGCCACCACCTGGGCTGCTAGGGGAGCCGCCGCCCATTCAGTGCGGGAGAACGGCTAGGGCCCTCTGAGCCCCTGGAGACCTTTGAAGGCTCCCCGCGACAAAACGCTTCGGCCCACGCTCTCGCTCGCCAGCGCCCTCACCTCGGCCCACCCCTCCGCTCGACGCACAGCTGAGGGATAGGGAATGCCAGCCTCCCAGGGGCTAACCCTAACCCTAGTTCTGTCCCCAAAGGGCCCCTCCCAAGGGGCCTGGCGCCACAACTCCGGGGATTGGGGACCCCCGTGCCCCAGCGCCGGACTCACCCTGCCGCCCCGCCGCCACCCGGGCCGCTAGGGATGCCGCGGGATATTCAAGGCTGGAAAACGGGCAGGGCCCTTCAAGCCCCCAGCGTCCTTCAAAGGGACCCCGCGCCAAAACGCTTGAGCCCAGGCTCACGCACGCCAGCGCCCTCACTTTGGCCCGCCCGTCCGCTCACCAGATAGCCAGCGGATCAGGCCCACCGACCTTCTGGTGGCTAAACCTAACCCTAGGTCGGCCCCCCTGGGGCCCCTCCGATGGGGCCTGGTGCCACAATGCCTGGGATTGCTGACCCCGAGCCCCAGCGTGGGACACACCGTGCCGCCCCGCCGCCACCCGGGTTGCTAGGAGCACCGTCAGTCATTCAGGGCGGGAAAATGGGCAGGGCCCTCCGAGGCCCTGGTGACCTTCGAAGACCCCCCGCGCCAAAACGATTGGGCCCAAGCTCCTGCTCTCCTGTGCCCTCACCTTGGACCACTCCTCTGCTCGCCGCACAGCTGGCGGATCGTGGGCCTCCTGGGGGCTAACTTAACCCTAGGTCGGCCCCCAAATGGCCCTTCCCAAGGTCCTGGCACCGCAACGCCGGGCATTGGGGACCCCCTAGACCCAGCGCCAGACTCACCCTGCCGCCCCGCTGCCACCAGTGCTGCAAGGGGCGCCGTCGGTCATTCAGGGAGGGAGAACGGGCAGGACCCTCTGAGCCCCTGGCGACCTTCGAAGGACCCTCGCTATGAAACTTTGGGCCCACGTTCCCGCTCGCCAACGCCCTCATCTCAACCCGCCCCTCCGCTCCCTGCACAGCCGGCAGATCGGGATTACCGGCCTCCTGGAGGTAAACCTAACCCTAGGTCAGCACCTGAGGGGGCCCTCCCAAGGAGCCTGGGGCCACAACGCCGGGGATTGGTGACCCCCGAGCTGCAGCGCCGGACTCACTTTGCTGCTCCACCGCCACCGGGGCCGCTAGGGGCCCCTATGGTCATGTAGGGCGGGATAACAGGCAGGGCCCTCCGAGTCCCCGGTGACCTTCAAAAGCCCCCCCAGGCAAAACGCTTCGGCAAACACTTCCATTCGCCAGTGCCCTCACCTCGGTCCGCCCCTCCGCTCACCGCACAGCCAGAGGATCGAGTCTGCTGGCCTCCTGGGGGCTAACAGTAATGCTTGGTCGGCCCCCTAGAGCCCTTCCGAAGTGGCCTAGGCACGCCAACGCCGAGGACTAGGGACCCCGAGCCCCAGCTCCAAACTCACCCTACCGCCCCTCTGCTAACTGGGCCGCTAGGGTTTTCGCCTGTCGTTCAGGGCGGAAGAACGTGCACGGCCCTCCGAGCACCCGGCGACCTTCAAAGGACCCACCCGTGAAAACTCCTGGGCCCATGCTCCCGCTTGCCAGCGGCCTTACCACCACCCAACACTCCGCTCGCCGCACAGCTGGCGAATCGGGCCTACCGGCCTCCTGGGGGCTAACCCTAACACTAAGTCGCACCCGAGGGGCCCCTCCCAAGGGGCCTGGTGCTGCAACACCGGGGATTGGGGACCCACGAGCCCCAGCGCCGGACTCACACTGCTGCCCCTCTGCAACCCGGGCCACTAGGTGAGCCGTCGGGCATTCATGCGGTAGAACGGGAAGGGGGCTCTGAGCCCCCGGCGACTTTCGAATTCCCCCCCATGCCAAAACGCTTGGGCCCACGCTCCCACTCGCCAGCGCCCTCACCTCAGCCCGCCCCACCATCACTGCACAGCCAGCCGATCGGTCCTGCTGGTGCCCAGGGGGATAACCCTAACTCTAGGTCGGTGCCCAACAGGCACCTCCCAAGGTGCCTGGCACTGCAAGAAAAGAGATTGGGGACCCTGGGCCCCAATGCCGGACTCACCCTGCTGCCCCGCCGCCACCGAGGCCGCTAGGGGCGCTGCCAGTCATTCAGGGCAGGAGAACGGGCAGGGCCCTCCAGGCCCCCGGCGACCTTCGAAGACCCCCGAGCCAAAATGTTTGAGCCCAATCTCCCAATCGCCAGTGCCCTTACCTCAGCCCACCATTCCACTAGCCGCACAGCCGGCGGATTGGGACTGCCGGCAACCTGGGGGCTAACCCTAACCCTAGGTCGGCCCCCGTGGGGCAACTCCCGAGGGGCCTGGGACCGCAAGCCGGGGATTGGGGACCCCCGAGTCCCAGTGCCGGACTCAACCTGCCCCACCGCCGCCACCCGAGCCGCTAGGGGCGCCGCCGGTCATTCAGGGCGGGAGAATGGGCAGGGCCCTCTGGGCCCCCGGCGACCTTCGAAGATTCCCGAGCCAAAACGCTTGATCCCAAGCTGCCGCTCTCCGGGGCCCTTACCTTGGCCCGCCCCTACGCTCAACGCACAGCCCACGGATCGGGCCTCCCGGCCTCCTGGGCTCTAACCCTAACACTAGGTCGGCCCCTTAGGGTCCCCTCCCAATGGGCCTGGCGTCGCAGTGCCAGGGATTGGGAAGCCCCGAGCCCCCACGCCGGACTCACCCTGCCACCCCGCCGCCACATGGGCCGCTAGCGGCGTCGCAGGACATTCAGTGCAGGAGAACGAGCAGCGTCCTCCGAGGCCCTGTCGTCCTTCGAAGGCCCACCGCGCCAAAACGCTTGGGCCCACGCTCCCGCTCACCAGTGCCCTCACCTCGGCCTGCCCCTCCACTCGCCCCACAGCTGGCGGATTGAGCCTGCCAGCCTCCTGGGGGCTAACCCTAACCCTAGGTCGGCGCCGAAGAGGCCTGGTACCGCAACGCCAGGGGTGGGGTACCCCTGAGCCCCGGCGCCGGACTCAACTTACCGCCACCTGGCCACCTGGTCCACTAGGGGCGCCGTGCGTCATTCAGGTCGGGAGAACGGGCAGGGACCTCCAAGGCTTCTGCGAACTTCGAAGCCCCCCACGCAAAACGCTTGGGCCCACGCTCCTTCTCGCCAGTGCCCTCATCTCAGCCTGCCACACCCCTCGCCAGACAGCCGGGGGATCGGGCCTGCCGGCCTCCTGTGGGCTAACACTACCACTAGGGCGGCCCCCGAGGGGCCCCTCCCAAGGGGCCTGGCACTGCAACGCTGGGGATTTGGGACCCCAGAGCCCCAGCGTCAGACTCAACCTGCCGCCCCGCCACTACCCAGGCCGCTAGGGGCGTCGCCGGTCATTCAGGGCGGGAGAACGGGTAGGGCCCTCCGACCCCCGGGGACCTTCGAAGGCCCCCCGCATCAAAACGCTTGGGTCCACGCTCCCGCTCACCAGCGCCCACACCTTGGCCTGCCCCTCCACTCGCCGCACAACTGGCAGATCGGGCCTGCTGGCCTCCTGGGGGCTAATCCAAATCCTAGGTCAGCCCCCGAGGAGCCCCTCCCAAGGGGCCTAGAGCCACAACGCTGGGGATTGGGGACCCCTGAGCCCCAGTGTCAGACTCACCCTGCCGGACCGCTGCCACCCGGGCCACTATGGGCGCCACTGGTCACTCAGGGCGGGAGAACGGGCAGGGCCCTCCGAGCCCCCGGCGACTTTCAAAGTTCCCCCGCACCAAAAAGCTTGGGCCCGGGCTCACTCTCTCCAGCGCCCTCACATCGGCCCGTCCCTCCGTTTGCCGCACAGCTGGCGGATCCGGCCTGCCGGACTCCTGGGTACTAACCCTAACCCAAGGTCGGCCCCCGAGGGGCCCATCCTAAGGGGCCTATCGCTGCAACGCCTGTAATTGGGGACCCCTGAGCCACCGCGCCGGACTCATCCTGCCACCCTGCCGCCACCCGGCTGCTAGGGGCGCCGCAGGATATTCAGTGCGGGAGAAGGGGCAGGGCCCTCCGAGTCCCCGTCGTCCTTCGAAGGCCCACCAAGCCAAAACGCTTGGGCCCATGCTCCCGCTCGCCAGTGCCTTACCTCGGCCCGCCCCTCCACTCGCCGCACAACTGGCGGATCGGGCCTGATGGCCTCCTGGGGGCTGACACTAACCCTAGGTCGGCTCCCAAGGGGCCACTCCCAAGGGGTCTGGCGCGGCAAAGCCGGAGATTGGGGACCCCTGAGCCCCAGCCAGGACTCACCTTGCTGTCCCGCCGCCACCCGGACCACTAGGGGCACAGCCCGTCATTCAGAGCGGGAGAACAAGCAGGGCTCTCCTAGCCCACGACGACATTCGAAGGCGCCCCACGCCAAAATGCTTGGGCCCACGGTCCCGTTCGCCAGTGCCCTCACCTCGGCCAGCCCCTCCCCTCACCCCACAACCGGCGGATCGGGCCTGCCGGCCTCCTGGGGGCTAACCCTAACCCTAGGTCGGCCGCGGAGGGGCTCGTCCGATGGGGCCTGGCGCCACAACGTGTCTGATTGCTGACCCCCGAGCCGCAGCGCCAGACTCACCTTGCTGCCCCGCCAACAGCCAGGCCACTAGTGGCGCCGCTGATCATTCAGGGTGTGAGAATGGGCAGGGCCTTCTAAGCCCCGGACGACCTTCAAAGGCACCCCACGCCAAAACGCTTGGGCCCACGATCCTGCTCGCCTGTGCCCTCACCTCGGCCTGCCCCTCCGCTCGCTGCACAGATGGCGGATTGGGGCTGCCGGCCTCCAGGGGGCTAACCCTAACCCTAGGTTGGCCCCCAGAGAGCCCCTCCCAAGAGGCCTGGCCTCGCAACACAGGGATTGGGGACCCCCGAGCCCGAGCTCCGAACACACCGTGCCACCCCACCACCACCCGGCACGCTAGGGGCGCCGCTGGTCATTCAGGGCGGGAGAACCGGTAGGTCCCTCCGAGCCCCCGGCGACCTTCAAAGGCTCCCCAGGCCAAAATGCTTGGCCCACGCTCTTGCTCGCCAGCGCTTCACCTTGGCCCGCCCCTCCGCTCGCCCCACAGCCGGCGGATCAGGCCTGCCAGCATATTTGGGGCTAACCCTAACCCTAGTTCGGCCCCCGAGGGGCCCTTCCCAAGGGGCCTGGCCCACAACGCCAGGGATTCGGACCCCCGAGCCCCAGCGCCAGACTCACCCTGCGGCTCAACTGCCACCCGAGCTGCTAGGGGCTCCGCCAGTCATTCAGGGCGGGAGAACGGGCAGGGCCCTCCGAGCCCCCAGCGACCTTCGAAGGCCCCCGCGCCAAAACCCTTCGGCCCACGCTCCCGCTGGCCAGCGCCCTCACCTCGGCCCGACCCTCCACTCACCGCACAGCTGCTGGATCGGAACTGCCAGCCTCCTGGGGGCTAAACCTTACCCTAGGACGGGCCCGGTGCTACCCCTCCCAACGGGCCTGGCGCCACAACGCCCGGGATTGGGGACCCCCGAGACCCAGCGCCTGACTCACCCTGTCGCCCCGTCACCACCCGGGCCACTAGGGGCACCGCCGTTCATTCAGGGCGGGAGAATGAGCAGGGCCCTCCCAGCCCCCAGCGACCTTCGAAGGCCCCCCGCGCCTAAGTGCTTGGGACCATGCTCCCGCTCGCCATCGCCCTTACATTGGCCTGCCCCTCCACTTGCCGCACTGCCGGCGGATCCGGCCTCCCAGCCTCCTGGGGGCTAACCCAAACCCTAGGTAGGCCCCCTAGGGGGCCATCCCTAGGCGCCTGGCACCGCAACACCGGGGATTGGGGACCCCCGAGCCCCAGCGCTGGACTCACCGTGCCGCCCCACCGCCACCCGGTCCACTAGGGGTGCCGCTGGTCATTCAGGGCGGGAGAACGGGCAGGGCCCTCTGAGCCCGTGGCGACCTTCGAAGACCCTCCCATCCAAAACGCTTGAGCCCATGCTCCCGCTCCTCAGTGCCCTCACCTCGGCCCGCCCCTCTGCTCACCGGAGACCCGGCGGATGAAGCCTGCCCTCCTCCTGGGGGCTACCCATAACACTAGGTGGGCCCCTGAGGGGCCTCTCCGAAGGGGCCTGGCACCGCAATGCCTGGGATTGGGGACCCCCAAGCCCCATCTCTGGACTCCCCGTGTCGCACCGCCGCCACCGGGGCCGCTAGGGGCGCCGCCGGTCATTCAGGGAGGGAGAATGGGCAGGACCCTCTGATCCCCCGGCGATCTTCGAAGGCAACCTGCGCCAAAATGCTTGGGCCCACGCTCCCGCTCACCAACGCCCTCACCTCGGCCCACCCCTCCTCTCGCCACACAGCTGGTGGATCGGGCCTAACAGGCTTTTGGGGGATAACCCTAACCCTAGGTCAGCCCCCGAGGCAATCTCCCAAGGGGCCTGGCTGCCCAATGCCGGGGATTGGGACCCCCGAGCCGCAGCACGGGACTCACACGGCCGCCACAACGCCACCGGGCTGCTAGGGGCGCCGCCGGTCATTCAGGGTGGCAGAACGGGCAGGCCCTTCTGAGCCACCAGCGACCTTTGAAGGACCCCCGCGCCAAAACGCTTGGGTCCACGCTCCCGCTAGCCAGCGCCCTCACCTCGGCCCACCCCTCCACTCGTCACACAGCCGGTGGATCGGGCCTGCCGGCCTCCTGGGGGCTAACCCTAACCCTTGGTCAGCCCCCGATGGGCCCCTCCCAAGGGGCCTGGTGCCACAATACGGGGATTGGGGACACCGAGCCCCAGAGCCAAACTCACGCTGCTGCCCCGCCGCCATCCAGGCCGCTAGGGGCGCCGCAGGTCATTCAGAGCGGGAGAATGGGTAGGGCCCTCTGAGCCCCCAGCGAACTTCGAAGGCCCCCCGCGCCAAAAGGCTTAGGACCATGCTCCCGCTCTCCAGCGCCCGCCCCTCGGCCCGCCCCTCCGCTTGCCGCACAGCTGGTGGATTGGGCCTGCCGGCCTCCTGGGGGCTAACCCTAACCCTAGGTCGGACCCGAGGGGCCCCTCCCAAGGGGCTTGGTGCTGCAATGTCGGGGATTGGGGACCACCGAGCCCCAGCGCCCGACTCAACCTACCGCCCCTCCGCCACCCAGGCTGCTTGGGGCGGCGCCGGTCATTCAGGGCGGGAGAATGGGCAGGGCCCTCTGAGCCCCCAGTGACCTTCAAAGGCCATCTGCGCCAAAACGCTTGGGCCCACACTCCCGCTCGCCAGTGCCCTCCCTTCGGCCTACCCCTCCACTCGCCCTACAGCTGGCCATTCGAGCACACCCGACCCCTGGGGGCTAACAATATCCCTTGGTCGGCCCCCTCGGGGCCAATCCCAAGGGGCGTGGCACTGCAACGCCAGGGATTGGGGACCCAGGCCGCTAGGTGGGCCTTCGGGCATTCAGCGCGGTACAACGGGAAGGGCGCTCTGAGCCCCCGGCGACTTTCAAATGCCCCCCACACCAAAACTCTTGGGCCCACGCTCCCGCTCTCCAGCACCCTCACCTCGGCCCGTCCCTCTGCTCACCACACAGCCGGCTGATCGGGTCTGCCGGCCTCCTGGGGGTAACACTAATGCTTCGTCGGCCCCTGAGAGCCCTTCTGAAGGGGCCTGGCACCCCAACGCCGAGGATTGGGAACCCCCGAGCCCCAGCGCCCGACTCACCCTAAGGCCCCTCCTCCACCAGGGCCGCTAGGGGAGCCACCCGTCGTTCAGGGCGGGAGAACGGGCAGGGGCCTCCGAACCCCTGGCGAACATCGAAGGGCCCCTGTGCCAAAACGCCTGGGCCCACTCTCCAGATAGCCAGCAGCCTTACCTCCGACCGCCCCTCCGCTTGCCGCATAGCTGGCGGATCGGGCCTGCTGGCATCCTTTAGGCTAACCCTACCCTAATTCGGCCCCCGAGGGCCACTCCCAAGTGCCTGGCGCCGCCACGCCGGGGATTGGGGACACGCGAACACTTGCTGCGGGCTCACCCTGCCGCCCTGCCACGACCCAGCCTGCTAGGGGCAATGTCCTCACGGGGCAGGAGAACGGGCAGGGCCTTCCGAGCCCCCGGTGACCTTCGAAGGCCACCCTTGCCAAAACGCTTGGGCCCACGCTCCCGCTCGCCTCACCTCGGCCCGCCCCTCCACTCGCCGCACAGCCAGTGGATTGGGCCTGCCGGCCTCCTGGGGGCTAACCCTAAACCTAAGTCATCCCCCAAGGGGCCTCTCCTAAGGTGCCTGGCGCCACCACGCCGGGGTTTGGTTTCCCCCGAGCCCCATTGCCAGACTCACCCTCCCGTCCCGCTGCCACCCAGGCCGCTAGGGTCCCCGCCGGTCATTAAGGGCGGGAGAACGGGCAGGGCCCTCCGAGCCAACGGCGACCTTCGAAGGCCTCCCGTGTGAAAAAACTCAGGCCCACGCTCCCGCTCGCCAGAACCCTCACTTCGGCCCGCCACATCACTCGCCATACAGCGGGCAGATCGGGGCTGCTGGCCTCCGGGGGCTAACTCTAAGCCTAGGTCAGCCCCCAAGGGGCTCCTCCCAAGGGGCCTGGCACCGCCATGCCGGGGATTGGGGACTCCCAAGCCCCAGCACCGGACTCACCCTACCGCCTCACTGCCACCCGGCCCGCTAGGGGCAATGTCCTCATTCAGGGCTGGAGATAGGGCAGGGACCTCCGAGCCCCCGGCGACCTTTGAATGCCCCCCACGCCAAAACGCTTGGGCCCACGCTCCCGCTCGCCAGCGACCTCACCTCCGCCCGACCATCCACTCGCTGCACAGCTGGCGGATCGGGCCTGCTGGCCTCCTGGAGGCTAACCCAAACCCTAAATCAGCCCCCGAGAGGCCCCTCCCAAGGGGTCTGGTGCCGAAACGCCAGGGATTGGGGATCCCTGAGCCCCAGCACCAGACTCACCCTGCCGCCCCTCTGCAACCCGAGCCGCTAGGTGCGCCGTCGGGCTTTCAGCGCGGTAGAATAGGAAGTGCGCTCTGAACCCCCGGTGACTTTCGAATGCCCCCACTCCAAAATGCTTGGGCCCACGCTCCCGCTCTACAGTGCCCTCACCTCGGCCTGCGCCACTGCTGCTACACAGCTGGCGGATCGGGTCTGCCGGCCTCCTGGGGGCTAACACTAACGCTGGTTCGGACCCCGAGGGCCCTTCCCAAGGGGCCTGGCGCCCCAACGCCGAATATTGGGGACCCCCGTGCCCAAGCGCCGGACTTACCGTGCCGCCCCACCGCAACCCGGGCCACTAGGGGCATCGCTGGTCATTCAGGTCGGGAGAACGGGCAGGGCCTTCTGAGCCCCCAGGGACTTTCGAAGGCCCCTCGTGCCAAAAGGCTGGGCCCACGCCCCCGTACGCCAGCGCCCTCACCTCAGCGCGCCACTCAGCTCGCAGCACAGCCAGCGGATGAGGCTTGCCAGCTTCCTGGGGGCTAACCCTAAACCTAGGTGGGCCCCCGATGGGCCCCTCCCAAGGAGCCTGGAGCTGCAAGGCCTGGGATTGGGGACCCCCGAGTCCCAGCACCGGACTCACCCGGCCACCCCACCGCAACCCGGGGTGCCAGGGGCGCAGCCGGTTATTCAGGGCGGGAGAACGGGCAGGGCCCTCCGAGCCTCTGGCAACTTTTGAAGGCCCCCCACGCCAAAACGCTTGGGCCCACGCTCCCAGTCACCAGCGCCCTCACCTCAGCCCGCAACACCGTCACCACACAGCCGGCGGATCGGGCCTGCCGGTGCCCTGGGGGATAACCCTAACTCTAGGTGGGCGCCCAAGGGGCCCCTCCCAGGGGGCCTGGCACCACAACAACAGAGATTGGGGACCCCTGAGCCCCAGCTCTGAACACACCCTGCCGCCCCGCCGTCACCCGGCCCACTAGGGGCTCCACCGGTCATTCAGGGCGGGAGAACGGGCAGGGCCCTTCCGAGCCCCCAGCGACCTTCGAAGGCCCCCTCGCCAAAACGCTTGGGCCCACGATCCCGCTCGCCAGCGCCCTGACCTCGGCCCGCCACTCCCCTCACTGCACAGCTGGTGTATCTGGCCTCCCGGCCTCCTTTGAGCTAACCCTAACCCTAGGTCAGCCCCTGAGGTTCCCCCCCAAGTGCCTGGAGCCGCCACACCAGATATTGGGGACCCCTGAGCCCCAGCTCCAGACTCACCCTGTGCCCTGCTGCCACCGTGGCCGCTAGGGGAGCCGCCGGTCATTCAGGGCGGGAGAACTGGTAGGGTCCTCCGAGCCCCCGGCGAACATCCAAGGCCTCCCGCGCCAAAAGGCTTGGGCCAACGCTACCACTCACCAGCGCCCTCATGTCGGCCCGCCCCTCCACTCTCTGAACAGCTGGCGGATCGGGCCTGCAATCCTCCTGGGAGCTAACCCTAACCCTAGGTGGGCCCCAGAGGGGCCCGTCCCAAGGGGCCTGGCGCTGCCACGCCAGGGATTGGGGATCCCTGAGCCGCAACACCAGATGCACCCTGCCACCCCGCCACCACCAGGGCTGCTAGGGGCACCGCCGGTCATTCCGGGCTTGAGAACGGCTAGGGCCCTCCGACCCCCGGGGACCTTCGAAGGCCCCCCGCATCAAAACGCTTGGGCCCATGCTCCCACTCTCCAGCGCCCTGACCTCAGCCTGCCACTCCCCTCACTGAACAGCTGGTGTATCGGGCCTGCCAGCCTCCTTTGGGCTAACCCTAACCCTAGGTCAGCCCCTGAGGTTCCCCCCCAAGTGCCTGGAGCCGCCACACCGGGGATTGGGGACCCCTGAGCCCCAGCTCCAGACTCACCCTGCGCCCTGCTGCCACCGTGGCCGCTAGGGGCGCCGCCGGTCATTCAGGGCGGGAGAACTGGCAGGGCCCTCCGAGCCCCTGGCGAACATCCAAGGCCTCCCGCGCCAAAACGCTTGGGCCAATGCTACCACTCACCAGTGCCCTCATGTCGGCCCGCCCCTCCACTCTCTGAACAGCTGGCGGATCGGGCCTGCAATCCTCCTGGGGGCTAACCCTAACCCTAGGTCAGCCCAAGAGGGGCCCGTCCCAAGGGGCCTGGCGCTGCCATGCCAGGGATTGGGGACCCCTGAGCCGCAACACCAGACACACCCTGCCGCCCTGCCACCACCAGGGCTGCTAGGGGCGCTGCCGGTCATTGCGGGCTGGAGAACGTGCAGAGCCTTCCGAGCCACCCTGGATCTTCGAAGGCCCCCGCGCCAAAACGCCTGGGCCCACGCTCCCGCTCTCCAGCACCTTTACCTCAGCCTGCCCCTCTGCACGCCGCACAGCTGGCAGATCGGGCCTGCCGGCCTCCTGGGGGCTAACACAAACCCTATGTCAGCCCCCGAGGGGCCCCTCCCAAGGGGCCTGGAGCCGCCACGCCCCTGCTTGGGGACCCCCAAGCACCAGCGCCGAACTCACCCTGCCGCCCTGCAGCCACCTGGGCTGCTAGGGGCGCCGACGCTCATTCAGGGCGGGAGAACAGGCAGGGACCTCTGAGCCCCCGGCGACCTTGGAAGGCCCCCCGCGCAAAAACATTTGGGCCCATGCTCCCGCTAGCCAGAGCCCTCACCTTGCCCCGCCAATCCATAATCCGCACAGCCGGTGGATGGGGCCTGCCGGCCTCCTTTGAGCTAACACTAACGCTAGGTCAGCTCCCGAGGGACCACTCCCAAGTGCCCGGCGCTGCCACACCGGGGATTGGGGACCCCCGAGCCCCAGCTCCAGACTCACACTGCCAGCACACTACCACACCGGCCGCTAGGGGCGCCACCGGTCATTCAGGGCGGGAGAATGGGCAGGGCCTTCCGAGCCCCCGGTGACATTCGAAGGCCCCCTGTGCCAAAATGCTTGGGCTCACGCTCCTGCTCGCCAGCGTGCTCACCTCAGCCCACCCCTCGCTCGCTGCACAGGTGGCAGATCGGGCCTTCTGGCCTCCTGGGGGCTAACCCTTCCCTAGGTCAGCTCACGAGAGGCCCCTTCCAAGTTCCTGGCGCTGCCACGCCGGTGATTGGGGACCCCCGAGCCAAACCGCCGGACACACCCTGCCACCCCGCCGACACCTGGGCCGCTAGGGGCGCCGCAGGTCATCTAGGTTGGAGAATGGGCAGGGCCCTCCAAGCCCCCGGTGACATTCAAAGGCCCCCCGCGCCAAAATGCTTTGGCCCACACTTCTGCTCACCAGTGCCCTCACCTTGGCCAGCCCCTCCGCAAGCCGCACAACCAGCGGATCGGGCCTGGCGGCCTCCTGGGGTCTAACCCTAACCCTAGGTTTGCTGTTGTGGGGCCCCTCCCAAGGGGTCTGGCACCACCACGCTGGGGATTGGGAACCCCCGAGCACCAGCGCCGGACTCAAACTGCTGCCCTGCCGAGACCTGGCCCGCTAGGGTCGCCATCCTCATTCAGAGTGGGAGAACTTGCAGGGCCCTCCGCACTCCCTGCGACCTTCGAAGGCAACCCGCGCCAAAACGCTAGGGCCCGCGCTCCTGTTCACCATTGCTCTCACCTGGGCCCCACCCTCCGCTCGCCACAAAGCCAGCGGATCAGGCCTGCCAGCCTCCTGGGGGCTAACCCTAACCCTAGTTCGGCCCCTGAGGAGCCCCTCCCAAGGGGACTGGCGCCGTCACGCCAGGGATTGGGGACAATCGAGCCCCAGCGCTGGACTTTCACTGCCACCCCGCCGCCACCCGGGCTGCTAGGGGCGCCACCGGTCCTTCGGGGCAGAGGAAGGGGCAGGGCCCTCCGATCCCCGGCGAACTTCGAAGGCCCCCTGCGCCAAAACGTTTGGGCCCACGCTCCCACTCGCCAGTGCGCTCACCTCAGCCCTCCCCTCCGCTCGCCACACAGTTGGCGGATCAGGCCTGCCGGGCTCCTGGGAGTTAACCTTAAACCTAGGTCGGCCCCCGAGGGGCCCTTCCCAAGGGTATGGCTCCGCCACGCCAGAGATTGGGGACCCATGAGCATGAGCGCCAGACTCACCCAGCCGCCCCGCCGCCACCTGGGCTGCTAGGGGCGCCACCAGTCGTTCAGGGCTGGAGAAGGGGCATGGACCTCTGAGCCCCCGGCGACTTTCGAAGGAGTCCCGCGCCAAAACGCTTGGGCCCATGCTCCAGCTCACCAGCGCCCTCACCTCGGCCCACCACTCCTCTCACCTCACAGCCGGCAGAACGGGCCTGCGGGCCTCCTTTGGGCTAAGCCTAACCCTAGGTGGCCCCCGAGGGACCACTCCAAGTGCCTGGCGCTGCCACAATGGGGATTGGGGACCCACGAGTCCTAGCTCCAGACTCACCCTGCTGCCCCGCCATGATCTGGCCCGCTAGGGGCAACGTCCTCACAGGGCCAGAGAACGGGCAGGGCCCTCTGAGTCCCCGGTGACCTTCGAAGGCCCCCCACGCCAAAACGCTTGGGCCCACGCTGCCGCTCGCCAGCACATTCACGTCGGCCCTCCCCTCCGCTCGACGCACAGCCAGCGGATCAGGCCGCCGG
Organism: Ursus arctos; assembly: GCF_023065955.2. Lineage (NCBI taxonomy): Eukaryota > Metazoa > Chordata > Mammalia > Carnivora > Ursidae > Ursus > Ursus arctos. The sequence goes on from NW_026622986.1 coordinate 1,563,302, forward strand.
ACTCCTGGGGGTAACCCTAAAGCTAGACAGGCCCCAGAGGGGCCCCTCCCAAGGGGTCTGGTGCCACCAAGCAAGGGACTAGGACCACAGGCCCTATTGTCAGACTCACCCTGCCTCCCTGCTGCCACTCAGGCCACTAGGGGCGCTGCCGGTCATTCAGGGTGCGAGAACTGACAGGGTCCTTCCAGCCACTGGCGACCTTCAAAGGCTTCCCTCTCCAAAAACCTGGTGCCCACGCTCCTGCTCCCCAGCGCCTTCACCTCGGCCCGCCCCTCCGCTCCCTGCACAGATGGCGGATCCGGCCTGCCAGCCTTGTGTGGGCTAACCCTAACCATAGGTCGACCCTCCAGGGTCCTCCCAAGGATTCTGGTGCCTATACGCAGGGGATCGGGGACCCCAAGCCCCAGAACCAGACTTACGATGCCGCAACGCCGCCACCCGGGCCGCTAGGCGCGCCGCCGCTCATTCAGGGCGGGGGAACAGACAGGGCCCTGGAGAAACCGGCGACATTTGAAGCCTCCCGTGCCAAAATGCAGGGGCCCACACTCCTGCTCCCCAAGCCCCAGCGCCAGGTGCACCCTGCCGCCCCGCCCCACACGGGCTGCTAGGGGCGCCGCCATTCATTCTGGGTGGGAGAACTGGCAGGGGCCTCCGAACCCCCGCCCACCTTCTATGGCGCCCAGAACCAAAATGCTTGTGCCCAGGCTCATGTTCACCAGCACCCTCACCTCGGCCCAACTCTCCGCTCCACGCACAGGCGGTGTATAGGGACTGCCAGCCTCCTGGGGGCTAACCTTAACTATAGGTCGGCCCCCAAGGGGCCCTTCTCAAGTGGCCTGGTGCCCCAACGCCAGGGATGGGGCAACCGAGCTCAAGTGCCAGACTCACCCTGCTGCCCTTCAGCCACCTGAGCCACTAGGGGCACCAACGGTCATTCAGAGCGGGAGAATGGGCAAGTCCCTCCGAGCCCCCACCTACTTTCGAAGGCGCCCCGAATCAAAACGCTTGGGCCCAGACTCATGTTCACCAGCACCCTCAACTCGGCCCGCACCTCCGCTCCTTGCACAGCTGGCGACTGGGGCCTGCCGGCCTCCTGGGCACTAACTAGAACCCTAGGACGGCCCCTGAGGGACCCTTCCTAAGGGGCCTGGCACCGCAACGCCGGGGATTGGGTACCCCCAAGCCCCAGCGCCAGGTGCACGCTGCCGCCCCACCCCACACGGGCCGCTAGGGGCACCGCCATTCATTCGGGGTGGGAGAACTGGCAGGGCCCTCCGAACCCCCACCGACCTTCGAAGGCACCCAGAACCAAAATGCTTGGGCCCAGGCTCATGTTCACCAGCACCCTCACTTCGGCCCAACTGTCCTCTCGATGCACAGGTGGTGTATCGGGCCTGCGTGGCTCCTGGGGGCTAACACTAACCATAGGTCGGCCCCCGAGGGGCCCTTCCCCAGGGGCCTGGCGTCGCAACGCTGGGGATGGGGACCCCGTGCCCAATTGCTGGACTCACCCTGCTGCCCTTCAGCCACCCAAGCCGCTAGGGGACCACGGGTCAATCAGGACAGGAGAACGGGCAGGGACCTCCGAGCCCGTGCTGACCTTCAAAGGCCCCGCGCGCAAAAACGTTGGCTCCCATGCTCCTGCTCCCAGCGCCCTCACCTCGGCCCGCCCCTCCGCTTGATTCAGAGCCGGTGGATAGGGCCTGCCAGGCTCCTGGGGGCTATCCAAAATCCTAGGTCGGCCCCGTGGGGCACATCCCAAGGGGCCTGGCTCTGCAACGCTGGGGATTGGTGACTCAGAGCCCCAGAGCCGGACTCACCCTGCCGCACTATCGCCACCTGGGCCGCTAGGGGCGCCGCCACTCATTCAGGGAGAGAGAAGGGGCAGGGACTTCTGAGCACATGGTGACCTTCAAAGGCTCCCCGCACCAAAACCCTGGTGCCCATGCTCCCACTCCCCAGCGCCCTCACCTCGGCCCGCCCTTCTACTCGCCGCACAGCAGGCAGATAGGGCCTGCCGGCCTCCTGGGGGCTAACCCTAACCCTAGGTCGGCCCCTCAGGGGCCCCTCCCAAGGGTCCAGGTGCCGCTACACCAGGGATCAGGGACCCCAAGCCCCAGAGCCAGACTCACTCTGCCGCAACCCCGCCACCCAGGCCGCTAGGGGCGCCGCCAGTCATTCAGGTAGGGAGAAGGGACAGGGCCCTGGAGAAACCAGAGACATTTGAAGCCTCCCGCGCCAAAATGCAGGGGCCCAGGCTCCTGCTCGCCAGCGCCTTTACCTCCGCCCACCCACCTCTCGCCGCCCAGCCAGAGGATTGGGCCTGCCGGCCTCCTGGGTGCTAACTCTAACCCTAGGTCGGCCCACGAGGAGCCCCTCCCAAGGGGCCTGGCACCGCAACGCCGGGGATTGGGGACCCCCGAGCCACAGCGTGGGATTCACCCTGCCGCCCCACCGCCAACGGAGCCACTGGCGGCGTCGCTGGTTATTTAGGGCAGGAGAATGGGCACGGCCCTCCGACCCATGGCAACATTCGAAGGCCCAGGACGCCAAAACGCTGGGGACCATGCTCCCGCTTGCCATTGGCTTCAACTGGGCCCGCATCTCCACTCCTCGCACAGCTGGTGGATCGGGCCTGCCGGCCTCCTGGGCGCTAATCTTAACCCTAGGCCAGCCCCTGAGGGCCCTTTCCTAAGGGGTCTGGCGCCTCAACGCCAGCGATTGGGAACCCCCAAGCCCCAGCGCTGGATGCACCCTGCCGTCCCGCCCCACACGTGCCGCTAGGGGTGCCGCCATTCATTCAGGGTGGGAGAACGGGCAGGGCCCTTTGAACGCCCACTGACCTTCGAAGGCACCCTGAACCAAAACGCTTGGGCCCAGGCTCATGTTCACCAGCACCCTCACCTCGCCCAACTCTCCGCTTGACGCACAGGCGGTGTATCGGGCCTGCTGGCCTCCTGAGGGCTAACCCTAACTGTAGGTCGGCCACGGAGGGGCCCTTCCCAAGTGGCCTGGCACCACAACGCCGGGAATGGGGACCCCAACACAAGTGCCGGTCTCAACCTGCTGCCCTTCAAGCCCCAGAGCATCTAGGGGCCTCACCGGTCATTCAGAACGGGAGAACGGGCAGGTCCTTCCGAGCGCCCACCGACCTTCGAAGATCCCCCTCACTAAAACACGTGGGCTCAAGCTCAGTCTCGCCAGCGCCCTCACCTCGGCCCAACCCTCCACGTGCTGCACAGCCGCTGATCGGGTCCACCGGCTTCCTGGGGGCTAACCGTAACCCTAGATCGACCCCCGAGGGCCCCTCCCGAGGGTCCTGGCACCGCAACACCGGGGATTGTGGACCCCTGAGCCCCAGCGCCGGACTCACCCTGCCGCCTTGCCGCCACCCAGGCCGCTAGGGGCGCCGCCGGTCATTTAGGGTGGGAGAACGGGCAGGGCCCTCTGAGCCACCACCTACTTTCGAAGGCGCCCCGACTCAAAATGCTTGGGCCCAGGCTCATGTTCACCAGCACCCTCAACTCGGCCCGCACCTCCACTCCTTGCACAGCCGGCGACTCGGGCCTGCCGGCCTCCTGGGCGCTAACTAGAACCCTAGGATGGCCCCTGAGGTTCCCTTCCTAAGGGGCCTGGCACCGCAACGCCGGGGACTGGGTACCCCCAAGCCCCAGCGCCGGATGCACGCTGCCGCCCCACCCCACATGGGCCGCTAGGGGCACCGCCATTCATTTGGGGTGGGAGAACTGGCAGGGCCCTCCGAACCCCCGTCAACCTTCGAAGGCGCCCAGAACCAAAACGCTTGGGCCCAGGCTCATGTTCACCAGCACCCTCACTTCGGCCCAACTGTCCTCTCGATGCACAGGTGGTGTATCAGGCCTGCATGGCTCCTGGGGGCTAACCCTAACCATAGGTCGGCCCCCGAGGGGCCCTTCCCCAGGGGCCTGGCGTCGCAACACTGGGGATGGGAACCGCGTGCCCAAGTGCCAGACTCACCCTGCTGCCCTTCAGCCACCCAAGCCGCTAGGGGACCACGGGTCAATCAGGACGGGAGAACGGTCAGTGCCCTCCGAGCCTGCGCTGACGTTGGAAGGCCCCGTGCGCAAAAATGTTGGCTCCCATGCTCTTGCTCCCAGCGCCCTCACCTCGGCCCGCCCCTCCGCTTGATTCAGAGCTGGTGGATAGGGCCTGCCAGGCTCCTGGGGGCTAACCAAAACCCTAGGTCCGCCCCCTGGGGCACATCCCAAGGGGCCTGGCTCTGCAACGCTGGGGATTGGTGACTCAGAGCCCCAGAGCCAGACTAACCCTGCCGCACTATCGCCACCTGGGCCGCTAGGGGCGCCGCTGGTCATTCAGGGAGAGAGAAGGGGCAGGGACTTCTGAGCACACGGTTACCTTCAAAGGCTCCCTGCACCAAAATGCTGGGGACCACGCTCATGCTGGGCATCGCTCTCAAACTGGCCCGCACCTCCGCTCCTCGCACAGCTGGCGACTCGGGCCTGCAGGCCTCCTGGGCGCTAACCTTAACCTTGGACAGCCCCTGGAGCTCCCTTCCTAAGGGGCCTGGAGCTGCAACGCCGGGGATTGGGGACCCCCAGGCCCCAGCGCCAGATGCACGCTGCCGCCCCGCCCCACACGGGCCGCTAGGGGCGCCGCCATTCCTTCAGGGTGGGAGAACTGGAGGGCCCTCCGTACCCCTGCCGACATTCGAAGGCGCACCGAACCAAAACGCTTTGGCCTAGACTCATGTTCACCAGCACCCTCACCTCGGCCAAACTCTCTGCTCGACGCACAGGTGGTGTTTTGGGCCTGCCAGCCTCCTGGGGACTAACTCTAAACGTAAGTCGCCCCCCGAGAGGCCTTCCCAAGGGGCCTGGCGTCGGAACGCTGGGGATGGGGACCCCGAGTCCAAGTGCCGGACTCACCCTGCTGCCCTTCAGCCAACCGAGCCGTTAGGGGCCCACCGGTCAATCAGGGCAGGAGAACGGGCATGGCCCTCTGAGCCGCTGCTGACCTTTGAAGGCCCCCCGTGCTAAAACGCTTCGGCTCATGCTCAGGTTTGCCAGCGCCATCACCTCGGCCCAACCCTCCGCGTGCTGCACAGCCGCTGATCGGGTCCACCGGCCTCCTGGGGGCCGACCGTAACCTTAGATCGACCCCGAGCGGCCTCTCCCAAGGGGCCTGGAGCTGCAACGCCCGGGATTGGGGACCCCGAGCCTCAGCACTGGACTCACCCTGATGCCGAGCCACCGCCCAGGGGTTTGGGGTGCTGCCGTTCATTCAGGGCGGGAGAACGGGCAAGGAGCTCCGAGACACAGCGACCTTCAAAGGCCCACCACGCCAAAACGCCGGGGCCCATACTTCCTCTGGCCAGCGTCCTCACCTCGGACCACTGCTCCGCACACCACACAGCCAGTGGATCTGGCCTGCCGGCCTCCTGGGGATAACCCTAACCCTTGTTTGGCCCCTGAGGGGCCCCTCTGAAGGGGCCTTGTGCTGCAATGCTGGGGATTGGGGACCGCCGAGCCCCAGTGCCGGACTCACCCTGCTGCCCCTATGCCACCCGGGCCTTGAGTGGCGCCGCCGGTCATTCAGGGAAGAACAGGAAGGGCCCTCCAAACCCCCGGTGACTTTTGAAGGCCCAACACGTCAAAATGCTTGGGCCGACACTCCCGCTCTCCAGCGCCCTCACCTCGCCCTCCGCTCGCACACCACACAGCCAGTGGATCTGGCCTGCCGGCCTCCTGGGGGCTAACCCTAACCCTAGGTCGGCCCCGAGTGGACCCTCCCAGGTGGCCTGGCGCCGCAATGCCAGGGATTTCGAACCCTCGAGCCCCAGTGCCGCACTCACCCTGCCGCCCCGCCACACCCGGGCCGCGAGTGGCGCCGCAGGTCATTCAGGGCAAAAGAACGGGCAGGGCCCTCTGAGCCCCTGGCGAACTTCGTAGGCACCCACTCCGAAACACTTTGGCCCACTCTCCCGCTCGCCAACTCCCTTACCTCGGACCGCTGCTCCGCACACCGCACAGCCAGCCAATCGGGGCTGCTGGCCTCCTGGGGTCTAACCCTAACCCTAGGTCAGTCCTCGAGGGGCACCTTCCAAGGGTCCTGGCACCGCAATGCCGGGGATTGGGGACCCCCGAGCACCGGCGCCAGACTCTCCCTGTGGCCCCACCGCCTCCTGGGCCGCTAGGGGTGCCGCCGGTCATTCAGGATGGGAGAATGGTCAGGGCCCTCCGAGCCCCGGTGAACTTCGAAGGCCCCCCGTGCCAAAACGCTTGGGCCCACGCTCCCGCTCGCCAGCACCCTCACCTCGGCCCGCTGATCAGCTCACCGCACAGCCAGCGAATAGGGCCTGCCGGCCTCCTGGGGGCTAACCCTACCCCTAGGTCGTCCCCCGAGTGGACCCTCCCAAGGGGCCTAGCTCCACAAGCCAGGTAATGTGGACCCCCGTGCCCCAGTGCTGGACTCACCCTGCTGCCTTGCCACACCCGGGCCGCTAAGGGCGCCGCTGGTTATTCATGGCAAAAGAAGGGGCAGGGGTTTCTGAGCCCCCAGAGACATTCGAAGGCGCCCCGCACCAAAACGCTTGGGCCTAAGTTCCTGCTCACCAGCGCCCTCACCTCGGACCGCTGCTCCGCAGACCGCATAGCCAGCGGATCGGGCCTGCCGGCCTCCTGGGGGCTAACCCTAAGCCTAGGTCTGCCCCCAAGGAGCCCATCCCGAGGGGCCTGGCGTCACAAGGCCGGGGATTGGGGATCCCCGAGCCGCAGCACGGGACTCCCCCTGTTGCTCCACCAGCAACAGAGCAGCTAGGGGCGCTGCTGGTTATTCAGGGCAGGAGAAGGGGCAGGTCCCTCCTAGCCATGGCAACATTCGAAGGCCCAGGGCGCCAAAATGCTGGTGCCCACACTCCCGCTCCCCAGTCCCCTCACCTCGGCCCGCCCCTCTGCTCGCTGCACAGTGGGTGGATCAGGCCTGCTGGCCTCCTGAGGGCTAACCTTAACCGTAGGTCGGCCCCCCAGGGGCCCCTCCCAAGTGCCCTGCGCTGCAATGCTGGGGATGGGGACCCTAAGCCCAAGTGCCGGACTCACCCTGCTGACCTTCAGCCACCCGAGCCTTAGGTGCCCCGCCGGTCATACAGAGCGGGAGAACGGGCAGGTCCCTCCGAGCCCCCGTGGACCTTCAAAGGCCCCCCGGGGCTAAAACGCTTGTGCTCATGCTCAGTCTCTCCAGCGCCCTCACCTCGGCCAAAGCCTCTGCGTGCCGAAGAGCTGCTGATCGGGTCCACCGGCCTCCTGGGGGCTAACCATAACCCTAGATCGACCCCGAGAAGCCTCTCCCAAGTGGCCTGGCGCCGCAATGCTGGGGATTGGGGACCCGAGCCTCAGCACCTGACTCACGCTGCCGCCCAGCCGTCACCCAGGGGCTTGGGGTGCTGCCGTTCATTCAGGGCAGGAGAACGGGCAGGGCTCTCTGAGACACGGCGAACTTCGAAGGCCCCCCGGGCCAAAACGCCCAGGCACACCCTCCCACTCACCAATGCCCTCACCTCAGTCCGCCACTCTGGTCTCCACACAGGTTGCGAATAGGGCCTGCCAGCCTCCTGGTGGCTAAAGCCAACCCTAGGTTGGCCCCCAAGGGGCCCCTCCCAAGGGGCCTGGCGTCACAACGCTTGGGATGGGGACCCCGAGCCGCAGCACGGGACTCACCCTGCCGCCCCACTGCCAACGGAGCCGCTAGGGGCGCCGCTGTTTATTCAGTGCAGGAGAAGGGGCAGGGTCCTCCAAGCCATGGCAACATTCCAAGGCCCAGTGCGCCAAAACGCTGGGGCCCACGCTCCCACTCGCCATCGCCCTCAACTCGGCCTGCACCTCCGCTCCTCGCACAGCCGGCAGATCGGGCCTGCCAGCCTCCTGGGCGCTAACTAGAACCCTAGGACGGCCCCTGAGGGTCCCTTCCTAAGGGGCCTGGTGTTGCAACGCCGGGGATTGGGGACCCCCATGCCCCAGCGCCAGATGCAAGCTGCCGCCCCGCCCCACACGGGCCGCTAGGGGCGCCGCCATTCATTCAGGGTGGGAGAACCAGCAGGGCCCTCGGAGCCCCCGCTGACCTTCAAAGGCCCCCTGCGCTAAAAGGCTTGGGGTCATGCTCAGGCTCGCTAGCGCCCTCACCTCGGGGCAACCCTCCGCCTTTTGCACAGCCATTGATCGGGTCCACCAGCCTTCTGGGGGCTAACCGTAACCCTAGATTGACCCCCGACTGGCCCCTCCCAATGGGCCTGGCGCCGCAACTCCGGGGATTGGGAACCCCTGAGCCCCATCGCCGGACTCACCCTGCCGCCCAGCTGCCACCCGGGGTCTTGGGGTGCTGCTATTATTCAGGGAGGGAGAATGGGCAGGGCCCTATGAGACACGGTGACCTTCAAAGGCCCCCAGTGCCAAAACGCCCGGGCCCATGCTCCCGCTCACCAGCGCCCTCACATTGGTCCGCCACTCCGCTATCCACACAGCTGGCGAATAGGGCCTGCCAGCCTCCTACGGGTAAACCTAACCCTAGGTTGGCACCCGAGGGGCCACTCCCAAGGGGCCTGGCGCTGCAACGCTGGGGATTGGAGATACCAGAGCCAAAGCACCTGACTCACCCTGGTGCCCCACCGCCACTAGGGCAGCTCGGAGCGCCGCCGGTCATTCAGGGAGGCGAATAGGTAGGGCCCGCCGAGTCCCCGAAGACATTCGAAGGCCCCCTGCGCGAAAACGCTTGGGCCCATGCTCCCGCTCCACTGAGACCTCACCTCGACCCACCACTCCTTTCGCTGCACAGCTGGCAGATTGAGCCTGCTGGCGTCTTGGGGTCTGACCCTAACCCTAGATCAGCCCCAGAGGGGCCCCTCCCAAGCGGCCTGGTGCCCCAACGCGGTGGATTGGTCCCCTGAGCCCCAGCGCCTCCCAGGCTGCTAGGGGCGCCGTGGGTCATTCAGGGTGGGAGAACTGGCAAGGCCCTCCGTTTCCCTGGCGGTCTTCGAAGGCCCCCCGCGCAAAACAGTTGGCTCCCACTCTCCTGCTCATCAGCGCGATCACCTTGGCCCAACCCTCCTCTTGATTCAGAGCCGGTGGATAGGGCCTGCCGGGCTCCTGGGGGCTAACCGAAACCCTAGGTCGGCCCCGTGGGGCACATCCCAAGGGGCCTGGCTCTGCAACCCTTGGGATTGGTGACTCAGAGCCCCAGAGCCGGACTCACCCTGCTGCACTGTCGACAACCAGGCCGCTAGGGGCGTCGCCGGTGATTCAGGGTGAACGAAGGGGCAGGGCCTTCCGAGCCCCTGGTGACCTTCAAAGGCACCCCTGTGCCAAAACGCTGATGCCCACGCTCCCGCTCCCCAGCACCCTCACCTCGGCCTGCCCTTCCGCTCGCTGCACAGTGGGCGGGTCGGGGCTGCTGGCCTCCTGGGGGCTAACCCTAACCCTAGGTCGGGCCCCAGGGGCCCCTCCCAAGGGGCCTGGCACTGCAACATCGGGCATAGGGAAGCCCGAGCCTCAGCACCGGACTCACCCTGCCGCCCCGTCATCACCCGGGCTGCTAGGGGCGCCGCTGGTCATTCAGGCGAGAGAACGGGCAGGGCCCTCAGAGCCCCCAGTGACCTTTGAAGGCCCCCTGCTCCACAATGCTTGGCCCCACGCTCCTGCTCGCCAGCGCACTCACCTCGGCCCGCCCCTCTGCTCGCCGCTCAGCAGGCGGATCGGGCCTGCCGGGCTCCTGGGGGCTAACCCTAAACCTAGGTTGGCCCCCGAGGGGCCCCTCCCAAGGGGCCTGTCACCGCAACACCGGGGATTGATGACCCCCAAGCCCCAGCTCCGGACTCACCCTGCCGCCCCGCTGGCACCCAGGCCACTAGGGGTGCCTCGGTCATTCAGGGCGGGAGAATGGGCAGGGCCCTCTGAGTCCCGGTGAACTTCTAAGGGCCCACGCAACAAAATGCTTGGGCCCATGCTCCCGCTCACCAGCGCCCTCACTTCGACCCGCCCCTCTGCTCGCCGCACAGCCAGCGGATTGGGCCTGCCAGCCTCCTGGGGGCTAACCCTAACCTTAGTTTGGCCCCCAAGGAAACCTCCCAAGGGGCCTCGCGCAGCAACACCAGGGATTGGGGACCCCTGAGCCCCAGCGCCATACTCACCGTGCCACCCTGCCACCACCCGGGCCGCTAGGGGCACCTCTGGCCTTTCAGGGCGGGAGAACTGGCAGGGCCCTCCAATCCCCCGGCGACTTTCCAAAGCCCCCCGCGCCAAAATGATTGGGCCCACGCTCCAGCTCGCCGGCGCCCTCACCTTGGCCTGGCCCTCCGCTACCGCACAGCTGGTGGATCATGTCTACCGGATTTCTGGGTGCTAACAGTAACCCTAGGACGGCCCCAGAGGGGCCCCTACCAAGGGGCCTTGCGCTGCAATGCATGGCATTGGGGACCCCCAAATCACAGTGCGAGACTCACACTGCCAACCCGCCACCACCTGGGCCGCTAGGGGCGCCGCCGGTCATTCAGGGCGGGAGAATGGGCAGGGCCCTCCGAGCCTCTAGCGACGTTCAAAGACCCCCTGCGCCAAAACGCTGGATACCATACTCCTGTTCGCCAGCGCCCTAACCTCGTCCCACTCCTCCACTCCCCGCACAGCCGGCGCATGGTCCTGCTGGCCTACTGGGGTCTAACTCTAACCCTAAACCCTAACCCCTAACCTTAAACCCTAAACCTTAACGCCTAACCCTAACCCTAACCCCTAACCCTTACCCTAACACTAACCCTACCCTAAACCTAACAATAAACCCTAATCCTTAAACCACAAACCCTAACATTAACACTAAACCCTAAACCCTAACCCCTAACCCTAATCCCGAAACCCTAAACACTAAACCCTAACCTTAACCACTAACCCCAAACCCCAAACCGTAACCCTAAACCCTAACCCTACCCCGACCCCTACCATACCCCTAACCCTACCCCTAACCCTACCCCTTCAGCTAACCCTACTCCTAACCCGTAACCTAACCCTAAACCCAACCCTAACCGTACCCTAACACTAACTCTACCCATACCCTAACCCTAACCCTAACCCTAACCTGTACCCTAACCTAACTGTAACCCTAACATGTACTCTAACCCATACCCTAACCCTAACCCTAAATTGTACCCTATCCCGTAACTTAAACCGAAGCCTAAACCTAATCGTAACCCTAACAAGTACCCTAACCCATACCCTAACTTTAACCCTAAACCCTAAACCCTGACCTAAACCATACCCTAACTCATACCATAACCCGTACCCTAACCCTAACCCGTTCCCTAACCGTAACCCTAAACCCTAAACCGTAACCCATACCCTAACCCTAACCAGTACCCTTACATTAACCTTAACACATAACCTAACCCGTACCCTAACCCATACCCTAAACCATACCCTATCTCTAACCCGGACCCTAACCCATACCCTAACCCATACCTAACACTAATCTGTACCCTAACCCGTACCCTAACCCTAACCAGTACCCTTACCTTAACCTTAACCCATACCCTAACCCGTACCCTAACCCATACCCTAACCCGTACCCTATCTCTATCCCGGACTCTAAGTCATACCCTAACCCATACCTAACCCTAAACTGTACCCTAACCCGTACCCTAACCCATACCCTAACCCTAAACCGTACCCAATCCCTATCCCTAACACGTTCCCTAACCCGTACCCTAACCCTAACCCATACCCTAAGCTGTACCCAAATCCGTACCCTCTCCTTACCCTAAACCTAACCCCTACTCTCACCCATACCCTAAACGTAACCCATACCCTAACCTTAACCCATACCCTAATCCGTACCCTAACCCCAGGGATTGGGTACACCTGAGCCGCAACACAGGACTCAGCCTGCCACCCCTCAGGAAACCATGCCCCTTGGGGCGCTGCAGAGCATCCCGTGCAGGAGAAATGGTAGGGCCCCCCTGAGCCCCCAGCGATCCTCGGCAGCCCCCTACACCCCAACCCTGAGGCCCACGCTCATCCTGCCCCACGCCTTCCCTTCAGCTTGCCACCGAGCTCCTCGCAGAGCCGACAGATCAGGCCTGCCGGGTTCCTGGGGCCTAGACCTGAACCTAGGTCGGCTGGGTAGGGCCCCTCCCCTGGGGCCCAGTGCTGCAGCCCCAGGGACTGGGGACACCTGAGCCCCACCGCAGGACAAAGCCTGCCAGCCCGCAGGAAACCGTGCCCCTTGGGAGGCTGTAGAGCATTCAGGGCGGGAGAACCAGGAGGGCCCCCAGAGCCCCCAGCGAACTTCGGCGATCCCTAAACCCAACGTTGAATCCCATGCTCACCCCACCCCACACCCTCACCTCAGCCAGCGGCAGAGCTCGCCACATAGTGGGCAGATCTGGCCTGCGGGGTTCCTGGGCCCCAACCCTAACCCTAGTTCATCTGTGGAGGGGCCCCTCCCCAGTAGCCTGGAGCCACAGCCGCAGGGATTCAGGACACCTGAGCCCCACAGCAGGACTCAGTCTGCCACCCCGCAGGAAACAGTGCTCCTTGGGAGGCTATAGAGCATTCACGGCGGGAGAACCAGGAGGGCCGTCCTGAGCCACCAGAGAAATTCGGTGGCCTCTCGCACCCCAACCCTGAGGCCCACGCTCACCCTCCCCACACCCTCAACTCAGCCCGTGTAGCTAGCCATACAGCCAGCAGATCGGGCCTGCGGGGCTCCTGGGCTTAACCCTAGCCCTAGGTCGGCTGTGGGTGTGGGGGCCTCACCATGAGCCTTACACCGCAGCCCCAGGGAATTGGGATACCTGTGCCCCAACACAGGACTCAGCTTGCCACTGGACAGGAAACAGTGCCCCTTGGGGCTCTACGGAGCCTGAAGGCACAAGAACTTGGGGAGGCCCCCGGAGCCCATCCCATCCTTTGGCAGCCCCCCGTGCCCCAACCCTGAGGCCCATGCTCACCCTCCCCCATGGCCTCCTCTCAGCCCTCCACAAAGCTCACCGCACAGCCTGCAGATTGTCCCTGCCGGACTCCTGGACCCTAACCCTTACCCTAGGTTGGCCACAGAGGGGCCCCTCCCCAGGGTCTTGACACCCAACTCTGGGGGATTGGGGACACCCAAGCCCAACCGTAGGACTCAGCCTGCAACCCACAGTAAACTACCATTTTGGGGCACAACAGAGCATTCAGGGCAAGAGAATTGGGGCACCCCTGAGAGCTCCTTCTGCTGAACCCCAACCTTTGTGGGCCCTTCTGGATGAAACCCCAAGGCTCACACTCACCCGCCCTTGTGCCCTGATCTCACTCGGCCTGGGAGTTCTCGGAGCACTGGGCAGTTCGGACCTGCTGTCTCTTGAGGCCTAACATAACCCTGGGTCTTCTGCTGAGGGTCACTCCCCGTTTGCCTGCCTCCAAGGCAGCAGGCATTGGTCTCACCTCTGCACAACTAGAGAACACAGCCTGCCCCACAGCAGGAAACTGTCCATTTGGGGCTGCAGAAAGGATTCATAGGAAAATCGGAGGGCCAACCTCAGCCCATCCCAGGCAACCCCCACTTTCAGAGATCTCCCCGGATCTAATTAGTAGCTTCACACTGACCTTTAAACTTGCTCTCCACGGAGATCTTTTGAAATTCTCCACACTTCCAACCGATGGCATCATCCAGCTTCACTGCCTTACCCAGCTTTAGGTCTTGAGATGGATTAAAATGGGAAGTCATTTCACTGATGACGACGTACTGGTGACCAAAAGATACATGCATAAATGCTTCATATCACTTGGCTTCAGGGAAATGCAAATCTAAACCCCTATAGATGCCATATCACACGAGGCCGAATATCTAAAAATAAGAAGACATGAAACTATACATGTTGGAGAGGATGTGGAGAAACGGGAACCCTCTTACACCCCTATACGAATGCAGTCCGGTACAGCCACTCTTGATAATGGTACGGAGTTTCCTCAAGAAGTTATAAATAAACTTACCCTATGTCTCAGCAATTGCACTACTGGGTATTTACCCCAAAGAGACAGAGGTAGTGAAGACGGGACACATGCACCCCAGTGTTCATAGCAGCAATATCCATAATAGACAAGCTGTGGAAGGAGTGCAGATGAGCATGGATAGATGAATGGATAAAGAAGATGTGGATCATATATATAATGGAATATTACTCAGCCATAAGGATGAATACTTACCATCACACCGACCTGGGTGGAGCTGGAGGGTATTATGCTGAGTGGAATAAGTCAATGAAAGAAAGACAATGATCATATGCTTTCACTCCTATGTGGAATATCAGAAACAAGGAAGAAGACCATACGGGAAGGAAGGGAAAATAGAATGGGAAGTCATCAGAGAGGGAGAAATCCCATGATGGACTCTTAACAATCGCAAGAAACTGATGATTGTTGGAGTAGAAGTTGGGGGGGGGGTTCCTGGGTGAGTAGCATTAAGGAGGCCACATGATACAATGAGTACTGGGTGTTACACACGACTGAAATTGTATTGAAGACTACATCTGAAACGAATGATGTACTGTAAGTTGGCTAATTGAATTTAAATTAAAGAACAAAAGACCTCAAATAAACAATCCTACACATTTGTATGGAACCACTAAACATTCCAAACAGCCAGTGCAATGTGGAAAAGAAAAACAAAGCTGGAGGACTCACAATTTCAGATTTCAGGTTATACTACAAAGCTGCAGTCATCCTAACAAGAGAGTACGGCACAAAAATAGACACAGCGACCAAAGGAACAGGATACAAGTTCAGACAGAAACCCACAATTATGTGGTCCATGAATCTTCCACAAAGCAAGCAACGATATCAAAAGGGAAAAGGACAGTCTCTACAACAAATGGTGTTGAGAAAACTAGACAGCTACGCACAAAAGAATGAAATTAGACTGCTTTCTTACACAATAAAGACAAACGCAAAACAGTTTCAAGACCTCAACATGAGACCTGAATCCATAAAAATCCTACAGGAGGGAAGACAGTAACTTCTTGACATGGACCATACCAAAGTTTTTCTAGACTGTGTCCTGAGGCAAAGGAAATGAAAGCAAAAATAAACTATTGGGAATACAGCAAAATAAAAAGTTTCCACACGACAGAAGAACAATGAAAACGTAAAAATAATAAGACAACCTACTCAAAGGGAGAAGATATTTACAAAGATCATATGCAATAAAGGGATAGTGTCCAAAACATATACAACTGATACTACTCGACCCCCAAAAACCAAATAATCCAGTTAAAAAATAGGCAGAAGCCATGGACAGACATTTCTCCAAAGAAGAAATACAAATGGCCAACAGTCCCGTGAAAAGATGTTCACCATCACCCATCATCAGGAAAATGTAAATCCAAAGGACGATGAGGTAATACCTCAAACCTGTCAGAATGGCTAACATCAAAAGCACAACAAAGAGCAGGTGTTGGGAAGATGTGGATAAAGGGGAATCCTCGCGAACTGTGGGTGGGAATGCAAACTGTGGTGGCCACCGTGGAAAAGAGTATGAAGGTTCCTCAGAAAATTAAATATAGAACTACCCTACGATCCAACAATCACACTACTCGTATTTACGCAAAGAATAGGAAAACAGTAACGTAAAAGGATACGTGCACCCCTATGTTTCTTGCACCATTATTTACAATATCACAATATGGAAGCAACCCAAGTGTCTGTAGAAAAATTGACAAATGAGAGGATAGATGTGTGTATTCACACACACACACATACACACACACACACACAATGGAGTATTATTCGGCTTGAAAAAGAATGAAACCTTGCCATTTGCAGCCACATGGATGGAGCTAGAGAGTATTATCCTAACTAAAATCAGTCAGTCAGAGAAAGACAAATCCCATACGATGTCACTCTAATGGGTAATTTAAGAAACAAACAAAAATAAATAACTAAAAGAGAAAAAGGAGACACACCAAAATACAATCTCTTAACAATAGAGAACAAACGGATGGTTACCAGACAGGAGGTGGATAGAGGGATGAGTGAAATAGATGGAGGGGATTAAGAGGACGCTTTTCTTGATGACCACTGAGTAATACATAGAATTACTGAATCACTCTATTCGACACCTGAAACGAATGTAACACTGTATGTTAGCTCTACTGGAATTAAAATAAATTTTTTAAAAAGATTTTTCTTTCAGGAACCTCTTTGAAAAAGCTTTAGCTGTGCAATGTGCATAAGCCCTACTTCAGAGGATTCACTCTACAAAAATTATTCACTTCATGCCTCAAATTCATATTTCACTGAGTTCTTACCGTGGATTCCAGCCCACGGGAGCCATGGTCCTTTTCTGCCCAGGCTCAGCACCTATGCATTCAAGATTGGAAGTAGAGACACATGTCACTTCACAGTCCAGAAAGCTATTATTGTTTCTGTTTCAGTGGGAGAGACACACAGACTTTGGGACAGATTTCAGAGCAGGTTTATTATGGATCCTGGATCTCTACTTCAATGTTCATTGCCTGGATCCATTTGGCTAATAGGTTCCCTGTGGATGGGCTTCCTTCCAAGCACATACATGGAAGATGCAAAGGTGAGTGGGCTTGGTGCAGGACAGGAAGAAGATCAAAAACAGTCAAGGGTCCGAACCCTCCCCTGATCCAGGAACTGCTACGGGAGAGGGTACGGGTGGTAGAATCCATGCGAAACGCCAAGGTCACCAGCTGTACACAGGAGGCACAGGTCAAGGGATCTGGAGATGCAGGGGTTGAAGGCTGCTCTGAGCTACCTCTGGGAGGAAGGGAGGGAAGGAATGAGAAGGAGAAACTGCCTGTCCCTGGCCCATGACAGCTGCCCACCGCTCCGACACACATCAGTCGACACAGCTGACACACCTGGGCTCAGGATGGGCTGGCTAGGTCCCTCAATCCTCAGTGGTTACAGCTGGCCCCAGGGCTCAGAGACATGCTGAGGGAGATGAGAGGGAAAGCTGCCCCACCCAGGTCGTCCCCTCCTTGAGCAGACAGCCCTTCAGAACTGCTAAAAATACCCCACTAACGGGGTTGAAAGACATGCCATGGATGAACTAAGGCATAGAGATATGTAAAATAACATTCATTTTTCAGTTCAGAGCTGTCATCTCAGGAAGTTGGGAGAGCTTCCCTGAAGAAGACTGAGGGGAGGGCAGGCCATGCTGAAAAGGGAGACATGTCTCTCCTGATTGGGGACCTGCAGCCCCCTTCCAGGGCAGGGCATCATCCTCACATCACAAGAGATCCATGGAAGTGTTCTATCAGGGCCAGATGTTTGTCTCGAGAAGGCTACCCTGGCATCGGACTGCACAGGGCACCAGGGACGAGGGCCAGTTGGAGGACTGACAATACCCTGGAGGCCATGGGGCAAGAGCAGAGGCACATGACCTTGTAGATGATGATGAAAAGCAGGAGGTGGCAGCATGGAGCCAGCCCAAAAGTACCATGGGAGCAGTGTCCACAGCTACAATGACTGGGTACATTCTGTGCCTGGTGTGGCTGACTTCAGTGGGCTACAGACTAGTCCTGACCACAACTCTAGGAAGTGTCCACCACCCCCGGCAGACTCTCCCCTTGCAGCTGCTAGGAATCAAGGTCAAAGACCCTGGTCAGCTTTCGTGGAAACAAAGCAGTGGCTCCCCCACACGCTGCACCTCTTGTGGTGGTCCAGTGCGACCCCCGTGCCTGGCGGGACACTGATGTCTACCTGTCTCCACACAAATCCACAGACAGGAGGGTGTCCCTGAATTCCACAGCACCTGATGAGACAGATCAATGGAACCCAACACCCAGTGGGTCATTCGGGACCTCACCTATGGTCATGGAGCTCACCATAAACTATTTCTGTCACTTCCCACACAAAGCCGGTTTCTGATCCCCCACACTACCATACATCCTGGTTGCTGACCTGGGGTCATGCCATGAACCCACATGGCACCTTTCTTTAAGAGAAGGCTATGCCTACACCTCCTAGGAAATATTTCTAATGAAGTACAAGTCCATCAGGACTACGGTGTGAACGGTAGCACACAGCCTGCATGGTAGAGTCAGTAATTCCAACAAGGGTTAACACCAACCCCCGTCTCACAAAACCTTCCTCCCTCCCACGGAACTCATGGTCTGCCCTCAGAAAACCCTCCAGGAAACAAACCTTTCATCTGAATGCTCTCTTCACCTTCTGCTTCAAATCTTGTCCAACCACAATGATATGAAACTAGAAATCAGCCTCAAGAAAAAAATGGGACAGTCAAAAATAGGTGGAGATTGGGGAGCCTGGGTGGATCAGTTGTTAAGGATCTGCCTTCAGCTCAGGTCCTGATCCCAGGATCCTGGGATTTAGCCTGGAATCAGGCTCCTTGCTCAGGGGGAAGCCCGCTATTCCCTCTCTCACCCCCCTGCTTGCGTTCCCTCTCTCACTATCTCACTCTCTGTCAGATACTTAAATAATCTTAAAAAAATATGTGGAGATTTAACAACATGCTACTGAACAACCAACAGTCAAAGAAGAAATCAAAAAAGATTTTAGAAGTACCTTGACACTGATGAAAAAGACAACTTACAAAAACTTATGGGATGCAGCAAAAGTAGCTCTACGGGGGACATTCATAGAAACTCAAGTCTTCATCAATCCATGAGAATGCTCTCCAATAAACAACCTGATTTATGTGGTAAAGAAGTGGAAAATAAAACAACAAACAAAGCCCCAAATTAGTAGAAATAAGGAAATAACAAAAAGGAATGCATAAACAAATCCAACAGAGACTAAAAAGACCAAAAAAACAAAAACAATAAAATGAAAGCTGCCTTTTTTGGAAACATAAACAAAACTGACAAACTTAGCTAGACTCACCAAGAAAGACAGAGGACTCGAATACAATCAGGAAAGAAAGATAATGGATTCCTGTATCATATGAAAATCAAAAGAACTCTTCAAACTTGGACACAACAACTTCTTGCAAGCCACGCCTCTAAAGGCAAAGGAAATAAAAGCAAAAATGAACTATTGGCACTTCATCAAGATAAAAAGCTTCTGCACGGCAAAGCAAACGATCAACAAAACAAAAAGGCAACCTATGGAATCGAAGAAGATATCTGCAAATGATATTACAGATAAAGGGCTAGTATCCAAGATCTATAAAGAACTCCTCAAACTCGACACCCAAAAAATGGGCAGAAGACACAAAGAGATACTTCTCCAGAGAAGACATACAAATGGCCAACAGACACATGAAAAAATGCTCCACATCACTTGCCATCAGACAAATACAAATCAAAACGACAATGAGATACCACCTTACACCAGTTAGAATGGTTAAAATTAACAAGGCAGGGGGCACCTGGGTGGCACCGCGGTTAAGCGTCCGCCGTCGGCTCAGGGCGTGATCCTGGCATTATGGGATCGAGCCCCACATCAGGCTCCTCCGTTATGAGCGTGCTTCTTCCTCTCCCACTCCCCTTGCTTGTGTTCCCTCTCTCGCTGGCTGTCTCTATCTCTGTCGAATAAATAAATAAAATCTTGGAAAGAAAATTAACAAGACAGGAAATTACAAAAAGTCAGAGAGGATGTGGAGAAAGGGGAGCCCTCTTACAATACTCGTGAGAATTCAAGCTGGTATAGCCAATTTTGAACAATATGGAGGTTCATCAAGACATTAAACACAGAGCTATCCTACGACCCACCAATTGCACTACTGGGTATTTACCCCATAGACACAGAGTAATGAAAAAAGGGGCACCTGTATCCCAATGTTCATAGCAGCAATGTCCATAATAGCCAAACTGTGGAAGGAGCCAAGATGTCCTTCAGCAGATGAATGGACAAAGAAGATGTGGTTCATCTATACAATGGAATATTACTCAGTCATCAGAAAGGATGAATACCCACCATTTGCACCAACGTGGATGGACCAGGAGGGGATTATGCTTTGTGAAATTAAGGCAAGCAGGGAAAGACAATTATCATATGGTTTCACTCCTATGTGCAATGGAAGGAATAGCATGGAGGACATTAGAAGAAGGAAGGGAAAAGTGAGGGGGGGAATGAGAGGGGGAGATGAAGCATGAGAGACTATTGACACTGGGAAACAAAATGAAGGTTGCAGAAAGGGAGGGTAGGGGAATGGGTTATCCTGGTGATGGGTATTAAGGAGGGCACGTGTCATAATGAGCACTAGGTGTTATATGCAAACAATGAATCATGGAACACTTCATCAAAAACAAATGAAGTACTGTAGGGTGACTAACATCATTTAAAAAAAAAAGAGAAAGATATGAAATCCATACAGGAAAACTATCACTATTTGCAAAATACATGAAATCCCGAAAAATTCCACAAAAAAACTGTTAGTTTAAACAAATTCAAGAAAGCTGCAGGATATAAAGTCAATATACAGAGACCTGTTTTCTTTATTTTTTTTCAGATTTTATTTATTTATTTGAGAGGAAGAGAAAAAGCACATGCAGGGGGAGTGTCAGAAAGAGGGAGAAGCAGACCCTCGTTAAGCGGGGAGCCCAACACGGGGCTCAATCCCAGAACTCTGGGATCATGACCTGAGCTGAAGCAGATGCTTCACCTATGGGGCCACCCAGATGACCCAACTTCTTGCATTTCTGTATACTGATGACACACTTTCGCAAAGAGAAATTAAAAAAGGAATGCCATTTACAATTGCATCAAAAAAAAAATCTAGGAATAAAAGTAACCAAAAATGAGAAAGACATAGTACACTCAACACATGGCAGAAAAGAAATGAAAAACATGTGTCGAGGGAGGCAGGATGTATGGGTCAAAGAGTTGGAAGGCAACACAAACAATTGGAAGCATACGCTGTGCTCCTTAACTGGAAGAGTTAATTATGTGAACATGTCCATCGTACCCAAAGCAATCGACAGATGTGATGAAATCCCTATCTGAATTCCAGTGGCATTGTTCGAGCAAATAGAAAACAGTCCACAAACTTGTATGGAATCACAAAGACCCCAAATACCCAAAGCAACCTGGAGAAAGAAAGGTGAAGTCAACACACGCCTGGATTTCAAGCTAGATTACAAAGCTGTTGTCATCAAAACAGGATGGTACTGGCATAAACACAGACACCAGGTCAGTGGAACAGAACAGAAAGCTCAGAAATTTACCCACACATAGATGATCCTAACTTACGACACAGCAGCAGAAGATATGCCATGAGGGAAGGACTGTCACTTCAGTGAGCGGTAACAGGAAACTGGACACTAAATTCAGAAGAATATAACTGGGTCACCTTCTTACACCACACACAAAATTTTTAATGGACGAATGATTTGAACATAAGACCTGAATCCATAAACCTCCAAGAAGACACAGGTACTAAATCTCTCGCCGTTGGTTTTGGCAAAGAGTCTTCAGATCGGACACCAAATGCAAAGGCAACAAAAGCACAATTAAACAAGTGGAACAACATCAAACTGAAATCTTCTACACGGCAAAAGACACCAGCAAAAACTTAAAAGGCCACTGACCCAATAAGAAAAAAATATCTGCGAATCATATGTGTGAGAAGAGGCTAATATCCAAAATACACACAACACTCATACAAATCAAAAGAAACAAACAAAAAAAACTGTATAAAAAATGGGGGGAATATGTGAATAGATACTTTCCAAAGATGGCACACATGTGCCAACAGACAGAAAAAGTTGTTCGACGTCACTAAATATCGTCAGGGAAACATCACTCAGACCCACAATCCGCTATCCCCTCACAACTGTTGGAACACCAATTGTCCAGAGACAGACACCAGGTGGGGTCAAGGGTGTGCAGATGAGGAGACACTGTGCACTGTTGGTGGGAATGGAAATTGGTGCAGCCACTGTGACATACGGTATGAGGTTCCTGAAAAAATAAATGCAACTACCACATGACCCAGTAATAGCTCTACTGAGTATTGATTCAGAGAACACAATAATACTGCCTCAAAAAGACAGATGCACTCCCACTTTCACTGCAGCATTATTCACAAGAACCAGACATGGAAACACAGACCTTGGGGGCCTTATGCCAAGTAACTCAGACACAGAAAGACCAATACCAGATGCTCTCGTGTACATTCCACGTTGAATAAACAAATACTGAACGCATAGATACGGAGAGCAGATTGGTAGGTACCAGATTCGGGGATGGGGTGGTAGAAATGGGTGAAGGTGGTCAAAGTCTCAATGTTTGAGTGAGAAAATCCGACAGTCATGAAATGTTCTGTCTAGCATGGAGACTAAAACTAACCCCACAGCATGGGGTATAGGTTTCCCTGCTCCTTGAAAGTACAGGGCTTCTGAGAAACCTTGCACAGCAGAAATGGTGTCAAGATGGAATGGCCATTAATTTACACGGAACAAGTAGACAGTGTGCTCAGACTCCAAAATTCCTTCTCTTTGGCTTTTCTTAGGCCTCAGGACACAAGTTTCTAAAGGAGGCCCAGCATAAATGAAGATAAAGCACAACAGAGGCTCACAGACACCATTCAAAGTGCTGGTGTCTGAATGCGGAGAGCGGTTCCCAGCGGAAGGAGCTGGTTGGGGTGCACGCCGCCTCTGTCCTGCTTCTCCCCGAAACAGATGCTGAACGCGATTCTCACTGTTCACCTTTTTTCATAAGAGGAAAATCCTTACCAGGTCTCTTCCTCTTACTGAAGATGGGTAATTACGTAGTTCTTTCAGGAAAACCCAGTGTCTTACTGTGAACGTTTAAAAAGTGGGGGATACTTGTACTTGAGCATTGCTGAGGGAGGAGATGTGAAAGGTTCTACTAGACACAAACCTCAGCAGATCCACTGGGAAACGCACCTTCCTCAGCATGCGGAACATGGACTACCTCCTACCCCCTGAGAAACCCTCTCCTTCACCTCGATCAGGACAACCCACAACAGCTGGGAGTTACCCCAATTCCTCCGTTCTCCTGATCCTAATAGCTAACCCATCAGCAAATACTGTGAGCTCCATCTTCAAAATGGACCCAGAATAGGTCTAACCACTCCATCCAAGGCCACCTGTCTGGTCCACAGTGCCTGAGTTCCTGGAAAAGCTTCGTCATTGACCTCCTTGCCATCTTCAACCCTCTGTCATCTGTTCTCAACACTGTAGCCAGGATGGCCCAGTGAAACAGGGTCTCATGGGGCTATAGCCCTGGAATGGCTTTCTGTCACCCTCTGTCACCTCTCTGAGCTCATGTCCTAAGCTGTCTCCTGGGGCCACAGGGCCTTCTTGCTGCTCCAGTACATACCTGAAATTCTCCTGCCCCAGAGCCTTTGCACATGGTTTCCCTTCTGTTCAGAATGCTCTTGATGTGTTCTCACTCACCTTCGGAGAAGTCTGAATTGGAGTGACAGGGACAGAAAATGAGGCTGTGTGTGTTGGGTGAGGCTGGTGGCCCAGAAGAAGGTTCTCTGCCAGCTCTCCGCCTGTGCCTCCCTTGTCCTCAGCCAGGACCTTGCACACAGCCCTCACCTGTCACAACTCTCACCCAGGAGACCCACAGCCACCCCTGGAGCCCACCCTGCCCACACCCTGCTGCAGAATGCATTCAGCTCTCCTCTGGGACCCCTGTCAGCTTTACCGAGTCCTGCAACTCCCCCGTCTCCTGCAAAGCTCCCGGATTCCTCCTCTTCTTCCAAAATCACACTGGCGCAAGGCTTTCATGAGAAAGCTATAACGCTAACTAATGAAAGGTTCACACCTACTTTCCCCTTCCTTTGCCTTTCTCTCCACCTTCTTTCCTACCTGTGCAAACTGTAACATATCAGTGGAACATGAACATGCTCTGAGATCTGAATCTTTCATTGCAGCTTTCTGCGGACTCTTTATTTTAAGCAACTAGTGTATCCTACAACAGGGTGTTTTACAACTATCATCTATAGAATAGTACAGACGAATTAACTACAATTTTACCTCACTCTTCATGAAGTAGAACACTTTTTCCTTTCTTCTCTTACTTAAATTCCAGTTAGTTCACAGGCCATGGAATATTCGCTTCAGGGGTAGGATTTAGTGATTCCTCACCTGCATACAGTACCCGGTGCTCATCACAAGTGCCCTCCTTAATACCCCTCACCCATTTAACTCTTCCCCCCACGGCCCTGTCCTGCAGCAACACTCAGTTTGTTCACCAAGGTTGACTCTATTTCCTTGTTAGCCTCTCTCATCACCCCTCCACTCTGTTCATCTGTTTTCTTTCTGAAATTCCACAAGCATGAGAGCGTAGGATATTTGTCTTTCCTCACCCATTTTCCTTAGGTTAATACACTCTAGATCCATCCACATCCTTACTAATGTTAAGATTCCATTCTTTTTGAAGCTGGGTCATATCCCATTATATATATGTACCCCACATCTGCTTTATACATTCATCAGTGCATGGACATTGGGATTGTCTCCATAGTTTGGCTACTGTGGACATTGCTGCTATAAACATCATGGTGCATGTACCCCTTTGGATCTGCATTTTTGTATCCTTTGGGTAATACCTAGGAGAGTAATTGCTGGATCATGTGGTTGTTTTATGTTTAACTTTTTGAGGAACCCCCACACTGTTTCCCAGACTGGCTCACCACTTTGCATTCCAACCAACAGAATGGGAGTGTTCCCCTTTACGCAGAACATTATCTGCTGGCAATATCATAAGAGGAAACAAAACCTGTGGGAGATGCACCCAGGGTCAGGCAAGCAATTGCAGACTTCACCCCAAGGCTCCTGACGCCAAGCCCCTTGAAGCCACCAGCATGCCACTATCCAAAAGAATTCCCAGACTCTCCTTCTGACTCCACCACCAAAGAAACTACAGAGAGAATATGGCACCTCAAAATATCGAGATAATGCGTTTAGTAAAACTAGAAAGTCAAGCTCAACTTTTAAACAGGAACAGGCCGCTTTGGATAATTTTCAATTTTCCCTCCACCCTAAATTTAACTCTTCTGATGAATAAACTAATCAATGATGAAACATCACCTTTGTCAAATGACATCATCCATGTCTGTATCAGATGAATAAAGCCACCTAACTTTAGATGCTGGCCACTCAACCATATCTAAGGCATAATTGAATAAACACTGTTAGATGAAGGAACAAATTAGATGTTACAAACAGGCACAGAGTGAATCTCACCTTCCCTTTCTAATAAAAGAGGGTTCCTAGGAAACAGATGGTCAAAATACATTTGTAAGCTATAAATGGACAGAGAAATTTTGATCCCCTGCAAAGTTCTACCTGCAGGGAAACTAAGTAATTCTTGCACCAAACCCAGAATGCTGACAGCTACTTCAATTTTACTTTGTGGCACAACTAGAGAAAAGAGAAACGCCCAGGAGGTTTTGGGATAATGAGAGGTTTTACCTCCAGCCCTGACATAGTTAGGACATTTTGCCAATCATACCTGTGCTTTATCTGAACACTAGCGTCCTGTGACAAGCTGCCTCGGTGACTCCGATGCTGACGTTCAAAACCTCGGGTGTCTTGGAGCCAGAGCAGAGAAGTGCTGTCATTGAGGAGAAGAAGGCACCTCTGACCTAAAGCCTGCACACCTGCTTTGGTTTCTGGGCGAAGGGGCAACACATGCTTGTTGTTTAGCAGTAATTATCTTCATTCTAAATAGACCAATGACCTTGCCTTTTCTGGAAAGCAGACTTACTCTTCTAAAGAAACCCTCATTTCGTCTAGGATATTTTTCCCAATATAACTAGAGTGGAACATTTATTTCTCACTTAAATAGAAAACACTGTTATTGTCGACATTGCCTGAATGAACTTTTAAAAACATTTTAGAGAGAAATGAAGAGACCTTTATTCAAACCCAAGTCATTACAGCTGCCTGGGAGACACAATCTTCACCAAGAAGGGTGTGCTCCGGGGAAGGAATATTTGGGGCAGGCTTATATATTTTTTTTCTGTTTTGTTTTACGTACAGAGTTACACACCACAATGAGGATCTTCTTAGATTCCAGAAAGTGACAGACTCTTTCTTATGTTTTCAGTATGTACATGTCAGTATGACTTTAATCTTTTGGGAGCCAAAGATGTTCTTTATTTTTTCTTATCTTCATGTTGGCATTTTTGGTTATTGTTTTCTTCTCGAAGCAGATGTACAACATGTGCTTGGGGCAGAAACAGGGCCCATGCTTTGAAGTTTTGCCCAGTCATTTAGAGCTGGGTAAAATGTTAAAGGATAGCTTCCTTTGGAGCCCAGGATCAGGGCCCACAGATGATATAAGATAAAAATTACTTTCATCATTATAATTACTACTAAATGGAGGAATTTGAGACAAAAGCACCTTTCACAAGAGTAACAAGAAATCAAAATGATGCCCACAGAAGCCTACCTGCTCCATGGTCAGCACAGGTAACAGAAGTGTTCACAGGCTCTAGACTCCTGCCCTTCTCCTGCCCAAATCTCTGAAGCACACAGACCACTTAAAATCAGAATTGTAGAACTGCTAGACACCTTAGAGATGTCTGGTACCATTCCCTTGGACTGCAGAATAAAACACAGTAGCTCGTGTCACAAACTAATTTCAACATGAAGTGCCCCCTGGATGCACTAAGTTCTTTCTCTGCAAATGTTGACTAATGTAAGTCACAGTCATACCATATAAACACTACGATGGCTGGGAAGTCATCGTAGGTAAGGGAATATTTTAGCCATGTTTATAAGCATTGGCTCACGTTGTAGAAGAGGCTGAGCTGAGTGTTTTTAAATACTAATTCAGACCTGTTTTACAGCACCCTCTGTACATACCAGAGCCTGAATCAACTAAAAAAGATAGTTGGTTTCAGTAACTTTAATACCAGAAAAATATTATACTGTCTGTATTCCTAAGGATCTTTGAGTATCTTACCCACAGGTCCTCCACTGAGATAATGATCTTAATGATCACCATGGGCAGAGGTGAAAAGGCCTGCTGAATTTGTTCCAGTTGTCCACATGACAAGAAAATCCTGATACTTGATAGGTTTCCAGATCAAGAAGACCAGAGATAAAAGTGAAATAGTACCCTGTATGGAACAACAAGGGATTTGGAGTCAATTTGGGGATCCCACTTAGGTTTCTGACACTAAAATCCTCTGTGACTCATATCATCTGAGTCCCTGTCTAACCACCTGAAAATGTGCCTAAAAATATCTACACCCGAGTTGAGAATTTTAAGAGGCAGAATGCTACAAAGAGCCAGTATGATGTCTCTCAAGAACAGGTGCTCAGGAAGCCATAATTGCTAATGGGTCTATTTCTTTTCCAGAAGAAAGAACACATGCTGAATCCATATTCCTAATAGATGACTCACCAGATGATTTTCAAACCTGAAGGAAGGCCAAGAAGTCACTCTTGTGTCATATTTCACTCAGAAATCATGCTGTTGGACTGGTGAGGACGATACGATAGCAACATCATCACTAAGAGTGGGGAGCTTCTAATTTCAATACGGCCATTTTGACCCCCTTAGCTCAGAGCCACCAGAAAGGGCAGCTGGGGAGGGGGCACCGTCATCACTATGAGTGGAGAGCTTCCCATTTCCATATGGCCATGTTGACCCCCTTAGCTCAGGGCCACCAGAAAGGACAGCTGAGGGGGACCACAGGCCAAGGCTGCCAGGTGTGACTGGGGCAGGCAGAACTCTGACTTAAGGCTCAACTCCTGTCTAGGTTATTATAATGCTCTTCACATAGAAAGTGCCATTCTGTGTGAGCCCTCATGTAGAAAAGGTTCAGAATTTCCATTGTGATTCCATCTCTGACCTTTAGGATATGTAGCAAAGTTCCATTTAATTTTTAAACATTGAAGGACTTCCTGGTTTTCTTTTCACTATGACTGTGGCTCAATTCCCCTGTGGTCTAAGAATAGAATCTAGTTAATTTCACGGTTTAACATTTGTAGACTTGATTCGTGGCCCCACCTATCATCTATTTGGGTAAGGAGTCTATGACCACTTGAAAATAATGTATTCTGCACTTATTATGAAATGTTCCCTATATGTCAATTAGGTAACATTTGTTACCAATGTTTTGTCTGCTTTTTCTGTCAGATATTGAGAAAGGTATATTAAAATCTTCAAACAATGCTGCTCTATTCAACGTGGCATCAGAGAATCTACCAGTGTTAGAAAGCAGGAGAAACAAAAATTATAAGAATTGAGGGGACAATTATGACTGTTCACAGAATATATGATTGTGTACCTAGAAAACCCAAAACAGTCTATAAATACCCTATTAGAATTAAAAATGCAATTTATAAATTTGAGATGGATTGTAGCTTCCCATTGGACAGTTTCTGAAAGAAAACGTAGAACCTGTCAATCTTGGGGTAGGACATAGGGTGCACTAACCATTTAAAAGAATTCAGTGGGACTTCATAAAAATGTGATATTTCTCCTTATCTTATAACCATAAGAAAATGAAAAAGTGAACCGCAGGCTGGGAAGTAAAGATTTGCAATACACACACTGACAAAGACTTGTCAATAAAGAATTCCTGCTCATCAACCATAAAAAGTCTATTTATAAACGAATACTTCACAAAAGATTGACTGATGGCCAATAAGAACAGGAAAGGGTGCTCTACAGTATTATTTTCAGGAACAGCAAGGCCTTTCCTAAAATGAAAACATACACACAAACCAGTATTCCCTAGATGGATGACGTCCTTATTTCTGAGGACAGCTTGAAGAACAGACTAGCATCAAAGTAAAGTGATGGAATTCCTGACACTCAGAGGATGGACAATTGACCTCAAACTACAGTACAATTTCTAGGCATCATTCGGTCCTCTGAAGGCAGACAACTACCACACCCCTTCCTACACCACACAGGTTGCTTCCCAACCCCTACTATAAAAGAAGAAGATGAGAAACAGATAGGACTATTAGGAAATAGCAAAAATCACCTGTGGGGATTATCCTGAAACACACTGATCACATAACTAGTGTAAGGAAGTGTAGGGAACTGACAAGAACAGAGACTCAAGAGGTACTTCTTTCGGAAATGCTGTCTGAAATCGTCACACGTTGGTACCTGCTAATGAGGGCTCTGAGCATACCCTAGGGTTTGCTCACAAGGGTCTGCAACACCATCGCTGAGGACTGAAACTCTTCAAGACCTCAAAGCTTGCCTGATTGACTCTTGGACTAAGAGATTCCCATATTCTGAAAACAGATACCAACTCATTGAAAGGTTCACCTGGGCTCTCTCGGAGGCCCTACAAGAAGCTGAACCATTCACTGAAAATCAATTACACAGACACAGACACACACACACACACACACACACACACACACACACACCTGTCATTTCACCAATTACTTAAACATTCAAGTTTCTTCCTACCTTGTCTTTTTCACATTGATATTCATACTCACATGAAATGTCATCATTTCTAACGAACACTGATGTCAAAATAGAGAGCCATTGACACAATATTTACAAAATGGTACTTCCCTGCTGTCATTTTCAATATAGCGTTTTTTAAAGTTCATATATATTTTATTTTATTTTTATTTTTATTTTTTTATTTTTATTATTATTATTATTATTTTTTTTAATAATGATTTTTTATTATATTATGTTAGTCACCATACAGTACATCCCCGGTTTTCGATGTAAGGCTCGATGATTCATTAGTTGTGTATAACACCCAGTGCACCATGCAATATGTGCCCTCCTTACTACCCATCACCGGTCTATCCCATTCCCCCACCCCCCTCCCCTCTGTAGCCCTCAGTTTGTTTCTCATAGTCCATAGTCTCTCATGTTTCATTCCCCCTTCTGATATATATTTTAGGTTTTTGGTAACTTATACAGGAGAAGATCAGCATTGAAAAACTCTGAATACTGACAATGAGTTTTAAGCCTAGAGAACAAAAATTGTCCAATTTCATAGATAATAAGGAACCAAAGGGAAAGCATGGAAGCTGTAGTCAAATAATTTTACACATGTGCATCCTCTATTATTCTACTACTGAGGGGCGTGTTTTATTACCATCATACATGCATCAATTATCTTCCACGTGCACCTGCACAGGTATAATGAATTACTACAGTAGAATGAAATGTCTGGGAACTACTTGGCGGCATCTATAATGAACAATGAAATTTCGATCTTATATTTGGTGAACTTCCACTGTCTGTCCCTTTAGACAATGGACCCTAAACAGAAGGGGGAATGAACCACGAGAGACTATGGACTCTGGGAAAGAAACTGAGGGCTTCAGAGGGGGGAGGGGTGGGGGATTGGGATGGGCCAGTGATGGGTATTAAGGAAGGTACATATTGCATGGAGCATTGGGTGTTATATGCAAATAATGAATCACGGAACACTACATCAAAAACTAAGGAAATGCTGTATAGTGACTAACATATAATAAAAAATTATTATTAGAAAAAAAATTAAAGGTAAAAAAAACCAATAAAGCTTTTCTGTTTCAAGAACAATCACAATTGAGAAAAAACTAACTTCCAATCCCTAAAGCAAAACACAGACCAAGTTCCATTTCACTCCCCTTTATTCACATTCTCTGTGGGTTCTAAGCTATTTCCCTACCTCCTTTCCTGCTGAGCAGGGAGCCCAGGCTCTATCCCAGAACCCTGGGATCATAACCTGAGCCAAAGGCACATGCTTAACTGGCTGAGCCAGCCAGGAGCCCCAGCCATGTTTTTCTTAAGCAAAAGGACACTTTCTCACAATGCCTTCACATGACTTCACATGGTACCAGAGATCTGCATTTGCCTCTAGGAGGTTGCAGATGAAGGCAATCGCATGCTCTGACAGTGGTTTATCAAATACAATGACCTGCCTGGTGACAGTAAAACTCTTATGAGCCCACGAGAGGGTGCTGTGACACTCAGCTGTGGCTGGGCTGGCACAGAGAACCAAATCCATTTCCCTGCCTGATGTCTGTGAGGAACAGATGCCCCCACTGTGAATGAGACCCTGCCACTGAGCTGTCCAGAGATGGCCATCCTCACGGAGGATGAGGATAAAGGACAATGCCTGAGGAGACCTCATCTGTCTCTTTTATCTATTCATATTTTTGACAGTGGACAAATCACTGCCTAGGAGTCCCCAACTACCTTAGTCTCATCTATGAATGGCCAAGAGGTTTTACAAAACACTTAAGATTTTGACCTCACAAATGCCCACAACCACTTACCATAGGGATTCAACATTAAGCAAAGATATTGTTCCTTGAAAGAGAAGTCCTGCCCACTGTTGTTTCTCACTTATATGCTCATCTTCCTTACCTCATGGTAACATGACCACCTTGATTCCTGCTTCCGTCTTCAGGAAGGCTGATGTGACTTGAAGGGCATTACCCTGACATCGTTTTTCTTAGCAATAAGATGTGGACATTTCCCTAATCCTACACACCCAAAGTTGAATCGGAATCAGGATTGAGAAGGCTGATGAGAGTTGAAGGTGTTTTCCTGTACATGGTAGTTTGTTACCAATAAGGATGGGTCAGAGTCCTCGAAATTCCAGAACGTTTTCATTAATGCTTCCTACTCGTGAAAGATGATGTACATTGGTCTTTCCCTGTATAGTGTGGTGACTCAGAGAAAAGTGCTTAGCCCTTTTGTCAGACTTCCACGACCACTTTGGGGCTGGCTTCCATATTCACAAAGGATGATGTTAGGGCTAAGAGGGTTCCTGTACACTGTTATTTCTTACAGATAAGTGTATGGCATTTTTGTTACATTGCCAGAACCACTTAGCGCCGGGCTTGCCGGCCTCCTGGAGACGAACCCTAACCCTAGTCGGCCCCCGAGGGGCCCCTCCCAAGGGGCCTGGCGCCACAACGCCGGGGATTGGGGACCCCCAAGCGCAGCGCCGGAGTCACCCTGCCGCACCGCAGCAACCTGGGCTGCTAGAGGCGCCACCAGTCTTTCAGGGCAAGAGAAAGGGCAGGGCCTCCCAAGCCCCCGGCGACCTTCGAAGGCCCCCGCGCCAAAACGCATGGGTCCACGCTACCGCGCACCATCGTGCTCACCTCAGCCTGCCCCTCCACTGGCCACAGAGCCGGTGGATCGGGCCTGCCTGCCTCCTGGGGGCTAACACTAACCCTAGGTGGGCTCACGAGGGGCCCCTCTCAAGGGGCTTGGCGCCACCACGCCGGGGATTGGGGACCCGAGAGCACCAGTGCCTGAGGAACCCTGCCGCCCCACCGCGACGCAGCAGGCTCAGGGCGTTGCTGGTCATTCAGGGCGGGAGATCTGGCAGGGCCCTCAGAGCCCCAGGCGAACTTCGAAGGCCCCCTCGCCAAAAAGCTTGGGCCCATGCTCCCGCTCGCCAGCGCCTTCACCTCAGCCAGCCCCTCCACACGCCACACATCCAGGGGATCAGGCCTGTTGGCCTCCTGGGAGCTAACTCCAAACCCTATGTTGGCGCCCGAAGGGCCCCTCCCAAGGGGCCTGGCTTTGCCACGCCAGGGATAGGGGATGCCCGATCCCTAGCGCCGGACTCACCCTGCAGCCCCGCCACCACCCTGACCTTTAGGGGTGCTGCTGGTCATTCAGGGCAGGAGAACCTGCAGTGCCCTCCGAGCCCCCAGCAAAGTTTGAAAGCCCCGCGCGAAAACTCTTGGGCTCACGCTCCCACTCGCCAGCGCCCTCACCTCGGCTAGCCCCTCCGCATGCGGCAGAGCCGGCGGATCGGGCCTGCTGGCCTCCTGGGGGCTAACCCTAACGCTAGGTCGGCCCCAGAGGGGCCCCTCCCAAGGGGCCTGGCGCCACCACGCCTGGGATTCGGGATCCCCGAACCCCAATGCTGGACGCATCCTGCCACGCCGCCGACACCCGGGCCGCTCGGAGATCCGCCGGTCATTCAGGGAGGGAGAACAAGCAAGGCCTTCTGAGCCCCCACCGACATTCGAAGTCTCCCGGCGCCAAAACATTAGGGTCCACGCTCCCGCTCGCCAGTGCCCTGCCTCGGCCAGCCCCTCTGCACGCCATAGAGCTGGCGGTTCGGGTCTGCCGGCCTCCTGGGGGCTAACCCAAACCCTACGTCAGCCCCCTCCCAATGGGCCTGGTGCCGCCACACCGGGGCTCGGGGACCCCCGAGCCCCGTCTCTGGGCTAACCCTGCCGCCCTGCCACCACCCGGGACTGCTTGGGTGACGCCAGTCATTCAGGGCTGAAGAACTTGCTGAGCCCTTCGAGCCCCTGGTGACTTTTGAAGGCCCCCCGCACCATAACGCTTGGGCCCACGCTCCCGCTCACCAGCGCCCTCACCTAGGCCAGCCCCTCCGCACGCCGCATAGCCAGCGAACCGGGCCTGCCAGCCTCCTTTGGGCTAACGATAACCCTAGTTCGGCCCCCGAGGGACCCCTCCCAAGGGGACAGGCAGTGCCACGGCGGGTATTGGGGACCCCCGAGCCCCAGCTCCGGACTCACCCTGCCGCCCCTCTGCCAACCTGGCCACTAGGGAGCCGCCGGGCATTCAGGGCGGGAGAACAGGCAGGGGCCTCCTAGCCCCCAGCGACATTCGAAGGCCCCATGCACCAAAACTCTAGGGCCCACGCTCCCGCTCGCCAGCGCCCTCACCTCGGCCTGTTCCTCTGCTCCCCTCACAGCCGGCGGACCAGGCCTGCCGCCCTCCTGGGGTCTAACTATAACCCTAGGACGGCTCACGAGGGGCCCTTCCCAAGGGGCCTGGTGCCACCACGCCAGGGATTGGGGACCCACAAGCACCAGCGCCAGACTCACCCTGCCACCTCACCGTGACCCTACCCACTGGGGTTGCTGTCCTATCTCAGGGCGGAAGAACGGGCAGGGCCCTCCAAGCCCCCGGCGACCTTCGAAGGCCCGCCACGCGAAAATGCTTGGGTTCAAGCTCCCGTTCGCCAGCGCCCTCACCTTGGCCTGTCCCTCCGCTCGCCACACAGCCGGCGGATCGGGCCTGCCGACCTCCTTTGGGCTAACCATAACCGTAGGTCAGCCCATAGGGAACCCTCCCAAGGGGCCTGGCGATGCCACGCCGGGGATTGGGGACCCCCGAGCCCCAGCTCTGGACTCATCCTGCCACCCCGTTGTGATCCGGCCCGCTAGGGGCAACGTTCTCACAGGGCAGAAGAACAGGCAGGGCCCTCCTAGACCCCGGTGACTTTCGAAGGCCCTCCGCGCCAAAACGCTTGGGCCCATGCTCCCGCTGTCCAGCGCATTCACATCGGCATGCCCCTCCGCTCGTGGCACAGCCAGCGGATCCGGTCTGTTGGCCTCCTGGGGGCTAACCTTAAAGCTAGGTAGGCCCCAGAGGGGCACCTCGCAAGGGGCCTGTTGCCGCCATGCCAGGGATTGGGGACATCCGAGCCCCACCGCAAGATGAACCCTGCGGCCCCGCCACCACCCGGGCCACTAGGGGCGCCGCCGGCCATTCAGGGCGGAAGAAAGGGCAAGGCCCTCCGAGCCCCCGGCTACATTCAAAGGCCACCAGCGCCAAAACTCTTGGGCCCACGCTCCCGCTCACCAGCGCCCTCATCTAGGCCTGGCCCTCCACTCGCCGCACAGCCGGCGGATCGGGCCTGCCTGCCTCCTTCAGGCTAAACCTAAACCTAGGTCGACCCCTGACGGACCCCTCCCAAGGGTCCTGGTGCCACTACGCCGGGGATCAGGGACCCCAAGCCCCAGAGCCAGACTCACCCTGCCGCAATGCCACCACCCGGGCCGATAGGGGCGCCGCCGGTCATTCAGGGCGGGAGAACGGACAGGGCCCTGGAGAAACCGGTGACATTCGAAGCCACCCGTGCCAAAATGCAGGGGCCCACACTCCCGCTAGCCAGAGCGTTTACCTCGGCCCACGCACCTCTCACCACCCAGCCAGAGGATTGGGCCTGTCGGCCTGCTGGGTGCTAACTCTATCCCTAGGTCGGCCCAAGAGGAGCCCCTCCCAAGGGCCCTGGGCCTGCAATTCTGGGGAATGGGGATCCCCGAGCCACAGCGCGGGACTCACCCTGCCGCCCCACAGCTACGGAGCCACTAGGGGCTTCGCTGGTTATTCAGGGCAGGAGAAAGGGCAGGGCCCTCTGAGCCATGGCAACATTCCAAGGCTCAGGGTGCCAAAATGCTGGTGCCCATGCTCCCGCTCCCCAGCCCCCTCACCTCGGACCGCACCTCCGCTCGCCGCACAGCTGGCTGATCGGGCCTGCTAGCCTCCTAGGCGCTAACCCTAACCCTAGGACGGCCCCTGAGGGTCCCTTCCTAAGGGGTCTGGCGCCACAACGCCGGGGATTGGGAACCCCCAAGCCCCAGGGCTGGATGCACCCTGCCGCCCCACCCCACACGTGCCGCGAGGGGCGCCGCCATTCGTTCAGGGTGGGAGAACGGGCAGGGCCCTTCAAACCTTCACCGACCTTCGAAGGTGCCCAAACCAAAACGCTTGGGTCCAGGCTCATGTTCACCAGCACCCTCACCTCGGCCCAACTCTCCGCTCGATGCACAGGTGGTGTATCGGGCCTGCTGGCCTCCTGGGGGCTAACCCTAACTGTAGGTCGGCCCCGGAGGGGCCCTTCCCAAGTGGCCTGGCACCACACTCTGGGAATGGGGACCCCAACCCATGTGCTGGAGTCACCCTGCTGCCCTTCAGGCACCAGAGCCTCTAGGGGCCCCACCGGTCATTCAGAGCGGGAGAAAGGGCAGGTCCCTCTGAGCCCCCGCCGACCTTCGAAGGCCCCCCGCACTAAAACGCTTGGGGTCATGCTCAGTCTCGCCAGCGCCCTCACCTCGGCCCAACCCTCCGCAAGCCGCACAGCCACTGATCAGGTCCACCGGCCTCCTGGGGGCTAACCGTAAACCTCGATTGACCCCCAAGGGGCCCCTCCCAAGGGGCCTGGCGCCACAACGCCAGGGATTGGGTAACCCCTAGCCTTCAGCACTGGACTCACCCTGCCACCCAGCCGCCACCCGGGGGCTTGGGGTGCTGCCGTTCATTCAGGGAGGGAGAAAGGGCAGGGCCCTCTGAGACACGGTGACCTTCAAAGGCCCCCGGTGCCAAAACGCCCGGGCCCACTCTCACAATCACCAGCGCCGTCACCTTGGTCCGCCACTCCGCTATCCACCCACCCCTCCTTTTGCCGCACAGCTGGCAGATTGAGCCTGCTGGCGTCCCGGGGGCTAAACCTAACCCTAGGTCATCCCCCGAGGGGCCCCTTCCAAGCGGCCTGGTACCCCAATGCAGTGGACTGGGGACCCCCGAGCCACAGCGCCGGACTCACCTGCCGCCCCGCCACCACCCGGGCCACTAGGGTCCCCGCGGGTCATTCAGACTGGGAAATTGGCAGGGACCTCCGTTTCCCCTGCAAAATTCTAAGGCCCCCCACTCAAAAAAGTTGGCTCCCACACTCCTGCTCGCCAGCGCCCTCACCTCGGCCCACCCCTCCGCTTGCTGCAGAGCCAGTGGATAGTTCCTGCCAGGCTCCTGGGGGCTAACTTAAACCCTAGGTCGACCCCGTGGGGCAAATCCCAAGGGGCCTGGCTCTGCAAAGCTTGGGATTGGTGACTCAGAGCCCCAGAGCCGGACTCACCCTGCCGCACTGTCACCACCCGGGCCTCTAGGGGCGCTGCCGGTCATTCAGGGTGGTAGAACAGTCAGGGCCCTGGAGAAACCGGCAACATTGGGAGCCTCCCGCGCCAAAATGCAGGGGCCCACGCTCCAGCTTGCCAGGGCCTTTACCTAGGCCTGCCCACCTCTCGCCGCCCAGCCAGAGGATTGGGTCTGCTGGCCTCCTGGGGGCTAACTCTAACCCTAGGTTGGCCCAGGAGGAGCCCCTTCCAAGGGGCCTGGCGCTGCAACGCTGGGGATTGGGGATCCCTGAGTCAGAGTGCAGGACTCACCCTGCCACCCCACCACCAACGGATCCGCTAGGGGCGCCGCTGCTTATTCAGGGCAGGAGAATGGGCAGATCACTATGAGCCATGGCAACATTCAAAGGCCCAGGGCGCCAAAACGCTGGGGCCCAAGCTGCCACTCGCCATCGCCCTCAACTCGGCCCGCAACTCCTCTCCTCACACAGCCAGCAGATCGGGCCTGTTGGCCTCCTGGGCGCTAACCTTAACCCTAGGACGGCCCCTGAGGGTCCCTTCCTAACGGGCCTGGCGCCGAAACACCAGGGATTGGGGACCCCCAAGCCCCAGCACTGGATACACCCTGCCGCCCAGCCCCACACAGGCCGCTAGGGGCGCCTACGTTCCTTCAGTGTGGGAGAACGGGTAGGGCCCTCCAATCCCCCAGCGAACTTCCAAGGCCCCCCGCGCCAAAATTATTGGGCCCACGTTCCAGCTCTCCGGCGCCCTCACCTCGTCCTGGCCCTCCGCTACTGCACAGCTGGCGGATCATGCCTGCCAGAATCCTAGGTGCGAACACGAACCCTAGGACGGCCCCAGAGGGGCCCATCCCAAGGGGCCTTGCACTGCAATGCATGGCATTGAGGACCCACAAACCGCACTGCCAGACTCACACTGCCACCCCGCCACCACCCGGGCCGCTAAGGGCGCCGCCGGTCATTCAGGGCGAGAGAACGAGCAGGGAACTCCGAGCCTCTAGTGATGTTCAAAGGCCCCCTGCGCCAAAACGCTGGATACCATACTCCTGCTCGCCAGTGCCCTCACCTCGGCCCGCTCCGCTCACCGCACAGCCGGCGAATCAGTCCTCTGGCCTACTGGGGTTTAACCCTAACCCTAAACCCTAACCCCTAACCTTAAACCCAAAACCTTAACCCCCTAATCCTAACCCTAACCCCTAATCCTTACCCTAACCCTAACCCTATCCTAAACCTAACCCTAAACCCTAATCCTTAAACCCTAAACCCTAACATTAACACTAAACCGTAAACCCTAACCCCTAACCCTAATCCCGAAACCCTAAACACTAAACCCTAAACCACTAACCCCAAACCCCAAACCCTAACCCTAAACCCTGACCCTACCCCGACCCCTACCATACCCCTAACCCTACCCCTAACCCTACCCCTTAAGCTAACCCTACCCCTAGCCCGTAACCTACCCGTAAACCTAACCCTAACCCATACCCTAACCCGTACCGTAACCCTAACCCTAAACTGTACCCTAACCCGTAACTTAAACCATACCATAAACCTAACCGTAACCCTAACAACTACCCTAACCCATATCCTAAACTTAACCCTAAAAACTAAACCCTAAACCCTGACCCTAACCCATACTCTAACTCGTACCATAACCCGTACCCTAACCCTAACCGTACCCTAAACCTAACCCGTACCTTAACTGTAAACCTAAACCCTAAACCGTAACCCTAACACTAACCCTAACCAGTACACTTACCTTAACCTTAACCCATACCCTAACCCATACCCTAACCCATACCCTAACCCGTACCCAATCCCTAACCCGGACGCTAACCCATACCCTACCCATACCTAACCCTAACATGTACACTAAACCATAACCTAACCCATACCGTAACCCTAAACCGTACCCAATCCCTATCCCTAAACCGTTCCCTAACCCGTACCCTAACCCTAAACCGTAACCTAACCTGTACCATAACCCTAAACTGTACCCTAACACTAACCGTACCCTAACCCTAACCCGTACCCTAAACCGTACCCAAAACCGTACGCCAACACTAACCCTAAACCGTACCCTAACGCGTACCCTAACTGCACCCTAATGCATACCCTAACCCGTACCCTAAACCTAAACCGTACCCTAAACCTAACCCATACTCCAACCCTAACCCTGACCCTAAACCCAAACCCGAAACCCTAACCCGTACCCTAAACCCTAATCTGTACCCTAACCCATAACTTCTAACCTGTAACCCCTAAATGCAACCCTAACCCGTATCCTCTCCTTCCCCTAGCCCTAACCCCTACCCTCACCCATAACCTAACCCTAACCCATACCTTAACCTTAACCCGTACCCTAATCCGTACCCTAACCCCGGGGATTGGGTACACCTGAGCCCCAACACGGGACTCAGCCTGCCACCCCTCAGGAAACCATGCCACTTGGGGCACCACAGAGCATCCCGCAAAGGAGAACTGGTAGGGCCCCCCTGAGCCCCCAGCGATCCTCGGCGGCCCCATACACCCCAACCCTGAGGCCCACGCTCATCCCGCCCCACGCCTTCCCTTCAGCTTGCCACTGAGCTCGTCGCAGAGCCAACAGATCAGGCCTGCCGGGTACCTGGGGCCTAGACCTGACCCTAGGTCGGCTGCGTAGGGCCCCTCCCCTGGGGCCCGGTGCCACAGCCCCAGGGACTGGGGACACCTGAGCCCCACTGCAGGACAAAGCCTGCAAGCCTGCAGGAAACCGTGCCCCTTGGGAGGCTGTAGAGCATTCAGGGCAGGAGAACCTGGAGGGCCCCCAGAGCCCCTGGCGATCTTCAGCGATCCCTAAACCCAACCTTGAAGCCCATGTTCACCCCACCCCGCACCCTCACCTCAGCCCGTGGTGGAGCTCGCCACATAGCGGGCAGATCTGGCCTGCGGGGTTCCTGGGCCCCAATCCTAACCCTAGTTCATCTGTGGAGGGGCCCCTCCCCAGGAGCCTGGAGCCGCAGCTGTGGGGATTCAGGACACCTGAGCCCCACAGCAGGACTCAGTCTGCCACCCCGCAGGAAACCGTGCGCCTTGGGAGGCCATAGAGCATTCAGGGCGGGAGAAGCAGGAGGGCCCTCCTGAGCCACCAGCGAATTTTGGAGGCCTCCCGCACCCCAACCCTGAGGCCCACGCTCACCCTCCCCACACCCTCACCTCAGCCCGTGTAGCTAGTCATACAGCCAGCAGATCGGGCCTACAGGGCTCCTGGGGCCTAACCCTAGCCCTAGGT
This sequence comes from Ursus arctos, assembly GCF_023065955.2. Lineage (NCBI taxonomy): Eukaryota > Metazoa > Chordata > Mammalia > Carnivora > Ursidae > Ursus > Ursus arctos. The sequence continues at coordinate 1,603,143 of NW_026622986.1, forward strand.
CGGCCGCAGGTGTGGGGGCCTCCCCAGGAGCCTTACACCGCAGCCCCGGGGAATTGGGATACCTGTGCCCTACCGCAGGACTCAGCTTGCCACCCGACAGGAAACCGTGCCCCTTGGGGCTCTAAGGAGCCTACAGGGCATGAGAAATTGGGGAGGCCACTGGAGCCCGTCCCCATCCTTGGGCAGCCCCCCGTGCCCCAACCCTGAGGCCCATGCTCACCCTCCCCCATGGCCTCCTCTCAGCCCTCCACAGAGCTCGCCGCACAGCTTGCAGATTGTCCCTGCCGGGCTCCTGGACCCTAAACCTACCCTAGGTTGGCCACAGAGGGGCCCCTCCCCAGGGTCCTGGCACCCCACTCCGGGGGATTGGGGACACTCAAGCCCCACTGTAGGACTCAGCCTTCAGCCCACAGGAAACTGTACCATTTTGGGGCACAACACAGCATTCAGGGCAAGAGAATTGGGCACCCCTGAGAGCCCCTTCTGGTGAACCCCGACCTTTGTGAGCCCTTCTGGATGAAACCCCAAGGCTCACACTCACCCGCCCTTGTGCCCTCATCTCACTCGGCCTGGGAGTTCTCTGAGCACTGGGCATTTCGGACCTGCTGTCTCTTGAGGCCTAACCTAACCCTGGGTCTTCTGCTGAGGGTCCTTCCCCGTTTGCCTGCCTCCAAGGCACCAGGCATTGGGCTCACCTCTGCACGACTAGAGAACTCAGCCTGCCCCACAGCAGGAAACTGTCCACTTGGGGCTGCAGCAAGGATTCATAGGAAAGTCGGAGGGCCCCCCTCAGCCCATCCCAGGCAATCCCCACTTTCAGAGATCTCCCCGGATCTAATTAGTAGCTTCACACTGACCTTTAAACTTGCTCTCCACGGAGATCTTTTGAAATTCTCCACACTTCCAACCGATGGCATCATCCAGCTTCACTGCCTTACCCAGCTTTAGGTCTTGAGATGGATTAAAATGGGAAGTCATTTCCCTGATGACGACGTACTGGTGACCAAAAGATACATGCATAAATGCTTCATATCACTTGGCTTCAGGGAAATGCAAATCTAAACCCCTATAAATGCCATATCACACGAGGCCGAATATCTAAAAATAAGAAGACATGAAACTATACATGTTGGAGAGGATGTGGAGAAACTGGAACCCTCATACACCCCTGTACGAATGCAGTCCGGTACAGCAAGTCTTGACAATGGTACGGAGTTTCCTCAAGAAGTTATAAATAAAGCTACCCTATGTCCCAGCAATTGCACTACTGGGTATTTACCCCAAAGAGACAGAGGTAGTGAAGACGGGACACATGCACCCCAGTGTTCATAGCAGCAATATCCATAATAGACAAACTGTGGAAGGAGTGCAGATGACCATGGACAGATGAATGGATAAAGAAGATGTAGATCATATATATATAATGGAATATTACTCAGCCATCAGATAGGATGAATACTTACCATCACACCGACCTGGGTGGAGCTGGAGGGTATTATGCTGAGTGGAATAAGTCAATGAAAGAAAGACAATGATCATATGCTTTCACTCCTATGTGGAATATCAGAAACAAGGAAGATGACCATAGGGGAAGGAAGGGAAAATAGAATGGGAAATCATCAGAGAGGGAGAAAACCCATGATGGACTCTTAACTATCGCAAGAAACTGATGATTGTTGGAGGAGAAGTTGGGGGAGGCGTAACTGGGTGAGTAGCATTAAGGAGGTCACACGATACAATGAGCACTGGGTGTTACACACGACTGAAAATTTATTGAAGACTACATCTGAAACTAATGATGTACTGTAAGTTGGCTAATTGAATTTAAATTAAAGAACAAAAGACCTCGAATAAACAATCCTACACATTTGTATGGAACCACTAAAGATACTGAACAGCCAGTGTAATGTGGAAAAGAAAAACGAAGCTGGAGGACTCACAATTTCAGATTTCAGGTTATACTACAAAGCTGCAGTCATCCTAACAAGAGAGTATGGCACAAAAATAGACACAGCGACCAAAGGAACAGGATACAAGTTCAGACAGAAACCCACAATTATGTGGTCCATGAATCTTCCACAAAGCAAACAATGATATCAAAAGGGAAATGGACAGACTCTACAACAAATGGTGTTGGGAAAACTAGACAGCTACGCACAAAAGAATGAAATTAGACTGCTTTCTTACACAATACAGACAAACACAAAACAGTTTCAAGACCTCAATATGAGACCTCAATCCATAAAAATCCTACAGGAGGGAAGACAGTAACTTCTTGACATGGACCATACCAACGTTTTTCTAGACTGTGTCCTGAGGCAAAGGAAATGAAAGCAAAAATAAACTATTGGGAATACAGCAAAATAAAAAGTTTCCACATGGCAGAAGAACAATGAAAACGTAAAAATAATAAGACAACCTACTCAAAGGGAGAAGATATTGGCAAAGATCATATGCAATAAAGGGATAGTGTCCAAAACATATACCACTGATACTACTCGACCCCCAAAAACCAAATAATCCAGTTAAAAAATAGGAAGAAGACATGGACAGACATTTCTCCAAAGAAGAAATACAAATGGCCAACAGTCCCGTGAAAAGATGTACAACATCACCCATCATCAGGAAAATGTAAATCCAAAGGTAATGAGGTAATACCTCAAACCTGTCAGAATGGCTAACATCAAAAGCACAACAAAGAGCAGGTGTTGGGAAGATGTGGATAAAGGGGAATCCTTGCGAACTGTGGGTGGGAATGCAAACTGTGGTGGCCACCGTGGAAAACAGTATGAAGGTTCCTAAAAAAATTAAATATAGAACTACATTACGATCCAACATTCACACTACTCGTATTTACCAAAACAATAGGAAAACAGTAACGTAAAAGAATACGTGCACCCCTATGTTTCTTGCACCATTATTTACAATATCACAATATGGAAGCAACCCAAGCGTCTGTAGAAAAATTGACAAATGAGATGATAGATGTGTGTATTCACACACACACACACACACACACACACACACACACAATGGAATATTATTCGGCTTGAAAAATAATGAAACCTTGCCATTTGCAGCCACATGGATGGAGCTAGAGAGTATTATCCTAACTAAAATCAGTCAGTCAGAGAAAGACAAATCCCATACCATGTCACTCTAATGGGGAATTTAAGAAAGAAACAAAAATAAATAACTAAAAGAGAAAAAGGAGACACACCAAAATACAAACTCTTAACAATAGAGAACAAACGGATGGTTACCAGAGAGGAGGTGGATAGAGGGATGAGTGAAATAGATGGAGGGGATTAAGAGGACGCTTTTCTTGATGACCACTGAGTAATATAGAGAATTACTGAATCTCTCTGTTGTACACCTGAAACGAATGTAACACTGTATGTTAGCTCTACTGGAATTAAAATAAATTTTTAAAAAGAATTTTCTTACAGGAACCTCTTTGAAAAAGCTTTTCCTGTGCAATGTGCATAAGCCCTACTTGGGAGGATTCACTCTACAATAATTATTCACTCCATGCCTCAAATTCAGATTTCACTGAATTCTTACTGTGGATCCCAGCCCACGGGAGCCATGGTCCTTTTCTGTCCAGGCTCAGCACCTATGCATTCAAGATCGGAAGTAGAGACGCATGTCACTTCACAGTCCAGAAAGCTATTATTGTTTCTGTTTCAGTGAGAGAGAGTCACAGACTTTGGGACAGATTTCAGAGCAGGTTTATTATGGATCCTGGATCTCTACTTCAATGTTCATTGCCTGGATCCATTTGGCTAATAGGTTCCCTGTGGATGGGCTTGCTTCCAAGCACATACATGGAAGATGCAAAGGTGGGTGGGCTTGGTGCAGGACAGGAAGAAGACCAAAAACAGACAACGGTCCGACCCCTCCCCCTATCCAGGAACTGATACGGGAGAGGGTACGGGAGGTAGAATCCATGCGAAACTCCAAGGTCACCAGCTGTACACAGGAGGCACAGGTCAAGGAATCTGGAGATGCAGGGGTTGAAGGCTGCTCTGAGCAACCTCTGGGAGGAAGGGAGGGAAAGAATGAGAGGGAGACACTGCCTGCCCCTGGCCTATGCCAGCTGCCCACTGCTCCAACACGCATCAGTCTATGAGCTGACACAGCCTGGGCTCAGGATGGGCTGGCTCGGGTCCCTCAATCCTCAGTGGGACAGCTGGCCCCAGGGCTCAGAGACATGCTGAGGGAGATGAGAGGGAAAGCTGCCCCACCCAGATCATCCCCTCCTTGAGCAGACAGCCCTTCAGAACTGCTAAAAAAACCCACTAACGGGGTTAAAAGACATGCCATGGATGAACTAAGGCATAGAGATATGTAAAATAACATTCATTTTTCAGTTCAGAGCTGTCATCTCCGGAAGTTGGGAGAGCTTCCCTGAAGAAGACTGAGGGGAGGGCAGGCCATGATGAAAAGGGAGACATGGCTCTTCTGATTGGGGACCTGCAGCCCTCTTCCAGGGCAGGGCATCATCCTCGCATCACACGAGATCCATGGAAGTGTTCCATCAGGGCCAGATGTTTGTCTCGAGAAGGCTACCCTGGCATCGGACTGCACAGGGCACCAGGGACGAGGGCCAGATGGAGGACGGAAAATACCCCGGAGGCCATGGGGCAAGAGCAGAGGCACATGACCTTGAAGATGATGATGAAAAGCAGGAGGTGGCAGCATGGAGCCGGCCCCAAAGTACCATGGCAGCAGTGCCCACAGCTACACTAACTGGGTGCCCTCTGTGCCAGGTGTGGCTGACTTCAGTGGGCTCCAGACTAGTCCTGACCACAAGTCTAGGAAGTGTGCACCACCCCGGCCTACTCTCCCCTTGCAGCTGCTAGGAATCATGGTCACAGACCCTGGTCAGGAAGTGTGCACCACCCCCGGCCTCCTCTCCCCTTGCAGCTGCTAGGAATAACAGTCACAGACCCTGGTCAGGAAAATAAGATAATGGATTCCTGTCTCATATCAAAATCACAAGAACTCTTCAAACTTGGACACAACAACTTCTTGCAAGCCAGGTCTCTAAAGGCAAAGGAAATAAAAGCAAAAATGAACTATTGGCACTTCAACAGGATAAAAAGCTTCCACTCGGCAAAGCAAACGATCAACAAAACAAAAAGGCAACCTATGGAATTGAAGAAGATATCTCCAAATGATATTACAGATAAAGGGCTGGTATCCAAGATCTATAAAAAACTCCTCAAACTCGACACCCAAAAAATGGGCAGAAGACACAAAGAGATACTTCTCCAGAGAAGACATACAAATGGCCAACAGACACATGAAAAAATGCTCCACATCACTTGCCATCAGGCAAATACAAATCAAAACGACAATGAGATACCACGTTACACCATTTAGAATGGTTAAAATTAACAAGGCAGGGGGCACCTGGGTGGGATAATGGTTAAGCGTCTGCCTTCGGCTCAGGGCGTGATCCTGGCATTATGGGATCAAGCCCCACATCAGGCTCCTCCACTATGAGCCTGCTTCTTCCTCTCCCACTCCCCCTGCTTGTGTTTCCTCTCTCGCTGGCTGTCTCTATCTCTGTGGAATAAATAAATAAAATCTTGAAAAAAAATTATCAAGACAGGAAATAAAAAAACGTCAGAGACGATGTGGAGAAAGGGGAGCCCTCTTAGACTACTCATGAGAATTCAAGCTGGTATAGCCATTTTGAATAATATGGAGGTTCCTCAAGACATTAAACACAGAGCTATCCTATGACCCACCAATTGCACTACTGGGTATTTACTCCATAGACACAGAGTAATGAAAAGAAGGCGCACCTGTATCCCAATGTTCATAGCAGCAATGTCCATAATAGCCACACTGTGGAAGCAGCCAAGATGTCCTTCAGCAGATGAATGGACAAAGAAGATGTGGTTCATCTATACAATGGAATATTACTCAGTCATCAGAAAGGATGAATACCCACGATTTGCATCAACGTGGATGGACCAGGAGGGGATTATGCTAAGTGAAATTAAGTCAAGCAGAGAAAGACAATTATCATATGGTTTCACTCCTATGTGGAATGGAAGGAATAGCATGGAGGACATTAGAAGAAGGAAGGGAAAAGTGAAGGGGGGGGAATGAGAGGGGGATGAACCATGAGAGACTACTGACACTGGGAAAAAAACTGAAGGTTGCAGAAAGGGAGGGGAAGGGGAATGGGTTATCCTGGTGATGGGTATTAAGGAGGGCATGTGTTGGGGTGCCGGGGGCATAGCGGTTAAGCGTCTGCCTTCGGCTCAGGGCGTGATCCCGGCGTTATGGGATCGAGCCCCACAACAGGCTCATCCGCTGTGAGCCTGCTTCTTCCTCTCCCACTCCCCCTGCTTGTGTTCCCTCTCTCGCTGGCTGTCTCTATCTCTGTTGAATAAATAAGTAAATTCTTTAAAAAAAAAAAAAGGAGGGCACGTGTCATAATGAGCACAACGTGTTATATGCAAACAATGAATCATGGAACACTACATCAAAAACAAATGAAGTACTCTAGAGTGATTAACAATTTTAAAAAAAGAGAAAGATATGAAATCCATACAGGAAAACTGTCACTATTTGCAAAGGACATGAAATCCCAAAAGATTCCACAAAGAAAAGAAAAATACTGTTAGAATAATCAAATTCAAGAAAGCTGCAGCATATAAAGTGAATATAGAGACCTGTTGTCTTTATTTTTTTTCAGATTTTATTTATTTATTTGACAGGACGAGAAAAAGCATGAGCAGGGAGAGTGTCAGAAAGAGGGAGAAACAGACCCTCGCTAAGCAGGGAGCCCAACACGGGGCTCGAACCCAGAACTCTGGGATCATGACCTGAGCTGAAGGTAGACGCTTCACTTATGGAGCCACCCAAATGACCCAACTTCTTGCATTTCTGTATACTGATGACCCACTTTCACACAGAGAAATTAAAAAGCAATGCCATTTACAAATGCATTAAAAAAATCTAGAAATAAAAGTAACCAAGAATGAGAAAGACATAGTACATTCAACACATGGCAGAAAATAAATGAAAAATATGTGTGTCGAGGGGGGCAGAATGTATGGGTCAAAGATTTGGAAGGCAACACAAACAAATGGAAGCATACGCCATGCTCCTTAACTGGAAGAGTTAATTATGTGAACATGTCCATCGTACCCAAAGCAATCGCCAGATGTGATGAAATCCCTATATGAATTCCAGTGGCATTATTCGAGCAAATAGAAAACAGTCCTCAAACTTGTATGGAATCACAAAAGACCCCAAATACCCAAAGCAACCTGGAGAAAGAAAGGTGCAGTCAACACACTCCTGGATTTCAAGTTAGATTACAAAGCTGTTGTCATCAAAACAGGATGGTACAGGCATAAACACAGACACCAGGTCAGTGGAACAGAACAGAAAGCTCAGAAACTTACCCACACGTAGATGATCCTAAGTTACGACAAAGCAGCAGAAGATATGCCATGGTGGAAGGACTGTCTCTTCAGTGAGTGGTAACAGGCAAACTGGCCACTAAATGCAGAAGAATATAACTGGGCCACTTTCTTTTTCTTTTTGTCTAAAGATTTTATTTATTTATTCGACAGAGATAGAGACAGCCAGCTAGAGAGGGAACACAAGCAGGGGGAGCGGGAGAGGAAGAAGCAGGCTCATAGCCGAGGAGCCTGATGTGGGGCTCGATCCCATAACGCTGGGATCACGCCCTGAGCCGAAGGCAGACGCTTAACCTCTGTGCCACCCAGGCGCCCCACTGGGCCACTTTCTTACACCACACACAAAATTTTTAATGGATGAATGATTTGAACATAAGACCTGAATCCATAAACCTCCAAGAAGACACAGGTACTAAGACTCTCGACATTGGTTTTGGCAAAGAGTCTTCAGATCAGACACCAAATGCAAAGGCAGCAAAAGCAAAAATAAACAAGTGGAACAACATCAAACTGAAATCTTCCAAAAGGCAAAAGAAACCTGCAAAAACTTAAAAGGCCACTGACCCAATAAGAAAAAAATATCTGTGAATCATATGTGTGAGAAGAGGCTAATATCCAAAATACACACAACACTCATACAAATAAAAACAAAAACTATATATATATATATATATATATATATATATATATATATATATATATATATATATATATATATAATGGGGGGAATATGTGAATAGATACTTTCCAAAGATGGCACACAGGTGCCAACAGACAGAAAAAGTTGTTCCACTTCACTAATCATCGTCAGGGAAACATCAGTCAAAACCACAATCCGCTATCATCTCACAACTGTTGGAACAGCAATTGTCCCAGAGACAGACACCAGGTGGGGTCAAGGGTGTGCAGATGAGGAGACTCTGTGCACTGTTGGTGGGAATGGAAATTGGTGCAGCCACTGTGACAAATGGTATGGAGGTTCCTGAAAAAATAAATACACTACCCCATGACCCAGTAATGGCTCTACTGAGTATTGATTTGAAGAACACAAAAATGCTGCCTCAAAAAGACAGATGCACTCCCACGTTCACTGCAGCATTATTCTCAAGAACCAGACATCGAAACATAGACCTTGGGGGCCTTATGCCAAGTAACTCAGACACAGAAAGACCAATACCAGCTGCTCTCATGTACATTCCACGTGGAATAAACAAATACTGAACGCATAGATACTGAGAGCCGATTGGTAGGTGCCAGATTTGGGGATGGGGTGGTAGAAACGGGTAAAGGTGGTCAATGTTTGAGTGAGAAAATCTGACAGTCATGAAATGTTCTGTCCAGCATGGAGACTAAAACTAACCCCGAAGCATGGGGTATAGGTTTCCCTGCTCTTTGAAAGTACAGGGCTTCTGAGAAACCTTGCACAGCAGAAATGGTGTCAAGAACGAATGACCATTAATTTACACGAACAATTAGACATGTGCTCAGACTCCAAAATTCCTTCTCTTTGGCTTTTCTTAGGCCTCGGGACACAAGTTTCTAACGGAGGCCCAGCATAAATGAAGATAAAGCACAGCAAAGACTCACAGACACAATTCAAAGTGCTGGTGGCTGGATGCGGAGAGCAGTTCCCAGCGAAGGAGCTGGGTGGGGTGCACACCGCCTCTGTCGTGCTTCTCCCCAAAACAGATGCTGAAGGCGATTCTCACTGTTCACCTTTTTTCATAAGAGGGAAACCCTCTTCAGGTCTCTTCCTCTTACTGAAGCTGGGTAATAACGCAGTTCTTTCAAGAAAGCCCAATGTCTTACTGTGAACGTTTAAAAAGTGGGGGATACTTGTACCTGAGCATTGCTGAGGGAGGAGATGTGAAAGGTCCTCCCAGACACAAACCTCTACAGATCCACTGGGAAAGGCACCTTCCTCAGCATGCAGAACATGGACTACCTCCTACCCCACGAGAAACCCTCTCCTTCCCCTTGATCAGGACAACCCACAACAGCTGGGAGTTACCCCAATTCCTCCGTTCTCCTGCTCCTAATAGCTAACCCATCAGCAAATCCTGTGAGCTCCATCTTCAAAATGGACCCAGAATAGGTCTAACCACTCCATCCAAGGCCACCTGTCTGGTCCACAGTGCCTGAGTTCCTGGAAAAGCTTCGTCATTGCCCTGCCTTGCCATCTTCAACCCTCTGTCATCTGTTCTCAACACTGTAGCCAGTATGGCCCAGTGAAACAGGGTCTCATGGGGTTATAGCCCTGGAATGGCTTTCTGTCACCCTCTGTCACCTCTCTGAGGTCATGTCCTAAGCTGTCTCCTGTGGCCACAGGGCCTTCTTGCTGCTCCTGGACATACCTGGAATTCTCCTGCCCCAGAGCCTTTGCACATGCTTTCCCTTCTGTTTAGAATGCTCTTGATGTGTTCTCACTCACCTTCCGAGAAGTCTGAATTGGAGTGACAGGGACAGAAGATGAGGCTGTGTGTGTTGGGTGAGGCTGGTGGCCCAGAAAAAGGTTCTCTGCCAGATCTCCACCTGTGCCTCACTGGACCTCAGCCAGGAACTTGCACACAGCCCTCACCTGTCACAACTCTCACCCAGGAGACCAAAGCCACCCCTGGAGCCCACCCTGCCCACACCCTGCTGAAGAATGCATTCAGCTCTCCTCTGGGACCCCTGTCAGCTTTACCCAGACCTAGAACTCCCCCGTCTCCTGCAAAGCTCCCGGATTCCTCCTCTTCTTCAAATCACACTGGCGCAAGGCTTTCATGAGAAAGCTATAACGCTAACTAATGAAAAGTTCACACCTACGTTCCCCTTCTGTTGCCTTTTTCTACACCTTCTTTCCTACCTGTGCAAACTGTAACATATCAGTGGAACATGAACATGCTCTGAACTGAATCTTTCATTGCAGCTTTCGGAGGACTCCTTATGTGATAAGCAACTAGTGTATCCTACAACAGGGTGTTTTACAACTCTCATCTATAGAATATTACAGCCCAATTCACTACAATTTTACCTCACTCTTCATGAAGCAGAACACTTTTTCCTTGCTTCTCTTACTTAAATTCCAGTTAGTTCACATGCCATGGAATATTTGCTTCAGGGGTAGGATTTAGTGATTCCTCACCTGCATACAGTACCCAGTGCTCATCACAAGTGCCCTCCTTAATACCCCTCACCCATTTAACTCTTCCCCCCACGCCCCTGTCCTGCAGCAACACTCAGTTTGTTCTCCAAGGTTGAGTCTATTTCCTTGTTTGCCTCTCTCATCACCCCTCCACTCTGTTCATCTGTTTTCTTTCTGAAATTCCACAAGCGTGAGAGCATAGGATATTTGTCTTTCCTCACTGATTTTGCGTAGCTTAAAACACTCTAGATCCATCCACATCCTTGCAAATGGTAAGATTTCATTCCTTTTGAAGCTGGGACATATTTCATTATATATATATATATATATATATATATATATATATATGTTATATATATGTTATATATTATATATATAATATTATATATATTATATATATACATTATATATATTATATATGTGTGTATATATATATATATATATATATATATATATATATATATATACATATATACATATATATATATATGTATCCCACATCTGCTTTATCCATTCATCAGTGCATGGACTTTGGAGTTCTCTCCATAATTTGGCCACTGTGGACATTACCGCCATAAACATCATGGTGCATGGACCCCCTTCAAATCTGCATTTCTGTATCCTTTGGGTAAATACCTAGGAGAGCAATTGCTGCATCATGTGGTTTTTCAATGTTTAACTTTTTGAGGAACCCCCACACTGTTTCCCAGACTGGCTGCACCACTTTGCATTCCCACCAACAGGATGGGAGGGTTCCCCTTTAAGCAGAACATTATCAGCCGGCAATTTCATAAGAGGAAACAAAACCTCTGTGAGATGCACCCAGGGTCAGGACAGCAGTTGCAGACTTCACCCCAAGGCCCCTTGAAGCCACCAGCATGCCACTATCCAAAAGAGTTCCCAGACTCTCCTTCTGACTCCACCACCAAAGAAACTACAGAGTGAATATGGCACCTCAAAATATCGAGATAATACATTTAGTAAAACTAGAAAGTCAGGCTCAACTTTTAAACAGGAACAGGCCACTTTGGATAATTTTGAATTTTCCTCCACCCTAATTTTAACTCTTCTGATGAATAAACTAATCAATGATGAAACATCACCTTTGTCAAATGACATCATCCAAGTCTGTATCAGATGAAAAAAAGCCACCTAACTGTAGATACTGGCCACTCAACCATATCTTAGGCCCAATTGAATAAACGCTGTTAGATGAAGGAACAAATTAGATGTTACAAACAGGCACAGAGTGAATCTCACCTTCCCTTTCTAATAAAAGAGGTTCCTAGGAAACAGATGGTCAAAATACATTTGTAAGCAATAAATGGACAGAGAAATTGTGATCCCCTGCAAAGTTCTACCTGCAGGGAAACTAAGTAATTCTTGCACCAAACCCAGAATGCTGACAGCTACTTCAATTTTACTTTGTGGCTCAACTAGAGAAAAGAGAAAAGCCCAGGAGGTTTTGGGATAATGAGAGGTTTTACCTCCAGCCCTGACATAGATAGGACATTTTGCCAAACATACCTGTGCTTTCTTTGAACACTGGCGTCCTGTGACAAGCTGCCTCACTGACTCCGATGCTGACGTTCAAAACCTCGGGTGTCTTGGAACCAGAGCAGAGAAGTGCTGTCAGCTGTGGAGAAGTAGGCACCGCTGACCTAAAGCATGCACACCTGCTTAGGTTTCTGGGCGAAGGGGCAACACATACTTGTTGTTTATCAGTAATTATCTTCATTCTCAACAGACCAATGAGCTTGCCTTTTCTGGAAGGCAGACTTACTCTTCTAAAGAAACCCTCAATTCGTCTATTCCCAATGCAACTAGAGTGGAACATTTATTTCTCACTTAAATAAAAAACACTGTTATTGTCGACATTGCCTGAATGAACTTTTAAAAACATTTTAGAGAGAAAGGAAGAGACCTTTATTCAAACCCAAGCCAGGACAGCTGCATGGGAGACACAGTCTTCACCAAGAAGAGAGTGCTCCGGGGAAGGAACATTTGGGGCAGGGTTATATATTTTTTTCTGTTTTGTTTTACGTACAGAGTTACACACCACAATGAGGATCTTCTTAGATTCCAGAAAGTGACAGCCTCTTTCTTATGTTTTCAGTATGTACATGTCAGTATGACTTTAATCTTATGGGAGCCAAAGAGGTTCTTTATTTTTTCTTATCTTTATGTTGGCATTTTTTGGTTATTGTTTTCTTCTCGAAGCAGATGTACAACATGTGCTTGGGGCAGAAATAGGACCCATGCTTTGAGGTTTTGCCCAATCATTTTGAGCCGGGTACAATGTAAAAGGATAGCTTCCCTGGGAGCCCAGGATCAGGGCCCACAGATGATATAAGATAAAAATTCCTTTTATCATTATAATTACTCCTAAATGGAGGAATTTGAGACAAAAGCACCTTTCACAAGAGTACCAAGAAATCAAAATGATGCCCACGGAAGGCTGCCTGCTCCATGGTCAGCAAAGGTAACAGAAGTGTTCACAGTCTCTGGACTCCTGCCCTTTTCCTGCCCAAATCTCTGAAGCACACAGACCACTTAAAATCAGAATTGTAGAACTGCTAGACACCTTAAAGATGTCTGGCACCATTCCCTTGGACTGCAGAATAAAACACAGTAGCTCGTTGTCAGAAACTAATTTCAACATGAAGTGCCCCCTGGATGCACTAAGTTCTTTCTCTGCAAATGTTGACTAATGTAAGTCACAGTCATACCATAGAAACACTACGATGGCTGGGAAGTCATCGTAGGTAAGGGAATATTTTAGCCATGTTTATAAGCATTGGCTCACTTTGTAGAACAGGTTGAGCTGAGTGTTTTTAAATACTATTTGAGACCTGTTTTACAGCACCCTCTGAACATATCAGAGCCTGAATCGACTAAAAAAGATAGTTGGTTTCAGTAACTTTAATACCAGAAAAATATTATACTGTCTGTATTCCTTAGGATCTTTGAGTATCTTACCCAGAGGTCCTCCACTGAGATAATGATCTTAATGATCACCATGGGCAGATGGAAAAGGCCCGCAAAATTCATTCCAGTTGTCCACATGACAAGAAAATCCTGATAGTTGATAAGTTTTCAGATCGAGAAGACCAGAGATAAGAGGGATAGTACCCTGTATGGAACAACAAGGGATTTGGAGTCAATTTGGGAATCCCACTTAGGTTTCTGACACTAAAATCCTCTGTGACTCATATCATCTGAGTCCCTTTCTAACCACCTGAAAATGTGCCTAAAAATATCTACACCCTAGTTTGAAGTTTAAGAGGCAGAATGCTACAAAGAGCCAGTATGATGTCTCCCAAGAACAGGTGCTCAGGAAGCCATAATTGCTATTGGGTCTATTTCTTTTCCAGAAGAAAGAACACATGTTGAATCCATATTCCTAAAAGATGACTCACCAGATGATTTTCAAACCTGAAGGAAGGCCAAGAAGTCACGCTTGTGTCATATTTCACTCAGAAATCATGTTGTTGTACTGCTGAGGACGATACAACAGCAACGTCATCACTAAGAGTGGGGAGCTTCTAATTTCCATACGGCCATGTTGACCCCCTTAACTCAGAGCCACCAGAAAGGGCAGCTGGGGTGGGGGCACCACCATCACTATGAGTGGGGAGCTTCCCATTTCTATATGGCCATGATGACCCCCTTAGCTCAGTGCCACCAGAAAGGACAGCTGATGGGGACCACAGGCCAAGGCTGCCAGGTGTGGCTGGGACAGGCAGAACTCTGACTTAAGGCTCAACTCCTGTCTAGGTTATTATAATGCTCTTCACAAAGAAAGTGCCATTGTGTGTGAGCCCTCGTGTAGAAAAGCTTCAGAATTTCCATTGAGATTCCCTCTCTGACCTTTAGGATATGTAGCAAAGTTCCATTTAATTTTTAAACATTGAAGGACTTCCTGGTTTTCTTTTCGCTATGACTGTGGCTCAATTCCCCTGTGGTCTAAGAATAGAATCTAGTTAATTTCAGGGTTTAACATTTGTAGACTTGATTCGTGGCCCCACCTATCATCTATTTGGGTAAAGAGTCTATGACCACTTGAAAATAATGTATTCTGCACTTATTATGGAATGTTCCCTATATGTCAATTAGGTCAAATTTGTTACCAATGTTTTGTCCGCTTTTTCTGTCAGATATTGAGAAAGGTGTATTAAAATCTTCAAACAATGCTGCTCTATTCAACGTGGCATCGGAGAATCTACCAGTGTTAGAAGGCAAGAGAAACAAAAAGTATAAGAATTGAGGGGACAATTATGACTGTTCACAGAATATATGATTTTGTACCTAGAAAACCCAAAACAGTCTATAACTACCCTATTAGAATTAAAAATGCAATTTATAAATTTGAGATGGATTGTAGCTTCCCATTGGACAGTTTCTGAAAGAAAACGTAGAACCTGTCAATCTTGGGGTAGGACATAGGGTGCGCTAACCATTTAAAAGAATTCAGTGGGACTTCATAAAAATGTGACATTTCTCCTTATCTTATGACCATAAGAAAATGAAAAAGTGAACCGCAGGCTGGGAAGTAAAGATTTGCAATACACACACTGACAAAGACTTGTCAATAAAGAATTCCTGCTCATCAACCATAGAAAGTCTATTTATAAACGACTACTTCACAAAAGATTGACTGATAGCCAATAAGAACAGGAAAGGGTGCTCTACAGTATTATTTTCAGGAAGAGCAAGGCCTTTCCTAAAATGAAAACATACACACAAACCAGTATTCCCTAGATGGATGACGTCCTTATTTCTGAGGACAGCTTGAAGAACAGACTAGCATCAAAGTAAAGTGATGGAATTCCTGACACTCAGAGGATGGACAATTGACCTCAAACTACAGTACAATTTCTAGGCATCATTTGGTCCTCTGAAGGCAGAGAACTAACACACCCCTTCCTACACCACACAGGTTGCTTCCCAAACCCTACCATAAAAGAAGAAGATGAGAAACAGATAGGACTATTAGGAAATAGCAAAAATCACATGTGGGGATTATCCTGAAACACACTGATCACATAACTAATGTAAGGAAGTGTAGGGAGCTGACAAGGACAGAGACTCAAGAGGTACTTCTTTGGGAAATGCTGTCTGAAATCGTCACACATTGGTACCAGCTAATGAGGGCTCTGAGCATACCTAGGGTTTGCTCACAAGGGTCTGCAACACCATCGCTGAGGACTGAAACTCTTCAAGACCTCAAAGCTAGCCTGATTGACTATTGGACTAAGAGATTCCCATGTTCTGAAAACAGATACCAACTCATTGAAAGGTTCACCTGGGCTCTCTCGGAGGCCCTACAAGAAGCTGAACCATTCACTGAAAATCAATTACACACACACACACACACACACACACACACACACACACACCTGTCATTTCAGCAATTACTTAAACATTCAAGGTTCTTCCTACCTTGTCTTTTTCACATTGATATTTATACTCACATGAAATGTCATCATTTCTAATGAACACTGATGTCAAAATAGAGATCCATTGACACAATATTCACAGAATGGAACTTCCCTGCTGTCATTTTCAATATAGCGTTTTTTAAAGTTCATACATATTTTAGATTTTTGGTAACTTATACAGGAGAAGATCAGCATTGAAAAACTCTGAATACTTACAATGAGTTTTAAGCCTAGAGAACAAAAATTGTCCAATTTCATAGATAATAAGGAACCAAATGGAAAGCATGGAAGCTGTAGTCGAATAATTTTACACATGTGCATCCTCTATTATTCTACTAATGAGGGGCATGTTTTATTACCACTCTACATGCATCAGTTATCTTACACATGCACCTGACAGGTATAATGAATTACTACAGTAGAATGAAATGTCTGGGAACTACTTGGCAGCATCTATAATGAACATGAAATTTCGATCTTATATTTGGTGAACTTCCACTTTCTGTCCCTTTAGGCAATGGACCCTAAACAGAAGGGGGAATGAACCACGAGAGACTATGGTCTCTGGGAAACAAACTGAGGGCTTCAGAAGGGAGAGGGGTGGGGGATTGGGATGGGCCAGTGATGGGTATTAAGGAAGGTACATATTGCATGGAGCACTGGGTGTTATATGCAAATAATGAATCATGGAACACTACATCAAAAACTAAGGAAATACTGTATAGTGACTAACATATCATAATAAAAAATTGTTATTAGAAAAAAATTAAAGGTAAAAGAAAAACCAGTACAGCTTTTCTGTTTCAAGAACAATCACAACTGAGAAAAAACAAACTTCCAATCCCTAAAGCAAAACACAGACCAAGTTCCATTTCACTCCCCTTTATTCACATTCCATGTGGGTTCTAAGCTATTTCCCTACCTCCTTTCCTGCTGAGCAGGGAGCCGGGCTAGATCCCAGAACCCTGGGATCATAACCTGAGCCAAAGGCACATGCTTAACTGGCTGAGCCAGCCAGGAGCCTCAGCCATGTTTTTCTTAAGCAAAAGAACACTTTCTCACGATGCCTTCACATGACTTCACATGGTACCAGAGATCTGCATTTGCCTCTAGGAGGTTGCAGATGAAGGTAATCGCAAGCTGTGACAGTGGTTTATCAAACACAATGACATGCCTGGTGACAGTGAAACTCTTATGAGCCCACGAGAGGGTGCTGTGACACTCAGCTGTGGCTGGGCTGGCATAGAGAACCAAATCCATTTCCCTGCCTGATGTCTGTGAGGAACAGATGCCCCCACTGTGAATGAGACCCTGCCACTGAGCTGTCCAGAGATGGCCATCCTCACGGAGGATGAGGATAAAGGACAATGCCTGAGGAGACCTCATCTGTCTCTTTTATCTTTTCATATTTTTGACAGTGGACAAATCACTACCTAGGAGTCCCCAACTACCTTAGTCTCATCTGTGAATGGCCAAGAGGTTTTACAAAACACTTCAGATTTTGACCTCACAAATGCCCACAACCACTTACCATAGGGATTCAACATTAAGCAAAGATACTGTTCATTGGAAGAGAAGTCCTGCCCACTGTTGTTTCTCACGTATATGCTCATCTTCCTTACCTCATGGTAACAAAACCACCTCGATTCCTGCTTCTGTCTTCAGGAAGGCTGATGTGACTTGAAGGGCATTACCCTGACATCGTTTTTCTTAGCAATAAGATGTGGACATTTCCCTAGTCCTACACACCCAAAGTTGAATCGGAATCAGGATTGAGGAGGCTGATGAGAGTTGAAGGTGTTTTCCTGTACAGGGTGGCTTATTACCAATAAGGATGGGTCAGAGTCCTCGAAATTCCAGAACCTTTTCATTAATGCTTCCTACTCGTTGAAAATGATGTACATTGGTCTTTCCCTGTATAGTGTGGTGAGTTAGAGAAAAGTGCTTAGCCCTTTCCTCAGACTTCCACGACCACTTTGGGGCTGGCTTCCATATTCACAAAGGATGATGTTAGGGCTAAGAGGGTTCCTGTACACTGTTATTTCTTACAGATAAGTGTATGGCATTTTTGTTACATTGCCAGAACCACTTAGCGCCGGGCTTGCTGGCCTCCTGGGGACGAACCCTAACCCTAGTCGGCCCCCGAGGGGCCCCTCCCAAGGGGCCTGGCGCCACAACGCCGGGGATTGGGGACCCCTGAGCCCTGCGCCAGAGTCACCCTGCCGCCCCGCAGCAACCCGGGCTGCTAGGGGCGCTGCCAGTCTTTCAGGGCAAGAGAACGGGCAGGGCCCTCCAAGCCCCCAGCTACCTTCGAAGGCCCCCCACGTCAAAACGCTTGTGCCCACACTCCCTCTCGCCAGTGCCCTCACCTCGGCCTGCCCCCCGCCTGCCACAGAGCTGGCAGAAGGGGCCTGCTGGACTCCTGGGGGCTAACACTTACCCTAGGTCGGCCCCCGAGGAGCACCTCCCAAAGAGCCTGGCACCACAATGCCGGGGACTTGGGACCCTTGTTCCCCAGTGCTGGACTCACTCTGCCACCACGCAAGCACCCAGGGCGCTAGGGATGTTGCCAGTTATTCACGAAGGGAGAACAGGCACGGCCCTCTGATTCCCCTGCGACCTTCGAAGGCCCCCCGTGCAAAAACTCTGGTTTCCACACTCCTGCTTGACTGCTCCCTAACCTCGGCCCACCCCTCCGCTCACTGCAGAGCTGGCAGAGCTGGCCTGCTGGCTTCCTGGGGGCTAACCATATCCCTAGTTCGCCCCCAAGGGGCTCCTCCCAAGTAGCCTGGTGCCGCATGCCAGGGATTGGGGACCCCCAAGTCCCGCGCCGGACACACCCTGCCGCCCCACTGCCACATGCGGTGCTAGGGGCGTCGCCAGTCCTTCAGGGCGACAGAACGGGCAGGACCCTCCGAGCGACCTGTGACCTTCGAGGGCACTCCGAGCCAAAGCCAAATGCTCTGGCCCACGCTCCCGATCGCCAGCTACCTCACCTCGACCCAAACCTCCATTCACTGCACATGGGCGGAATGAGCCTGCCAGTCTCCTGGTGGCTAACCCTAACCCTAGGTCAGCCCCCGAGGGGCCCATCCCAAGGGGACTGGCACCACAACGCCGGGTATTAGGGACCCCTGACCCCCAGCGCCGGACTCACCCTGCCGCCCCGCCGCCACCCGGGCCACTAGGGGTGCCCCTGGTCATTCAGTGCGGGAGAACGGGCAGGGCCCTCTGAGCCCTCGGTAACCTTCAAAGGCCCCCCCATGAAAAACGCTTGAGCCCACGCTCCCGCTCCTCAGTGCCCTCACCTTGGCTCGCTCCTTCGCTCGCTGCAGAGCTGGTGGATGAGGCCTGCCCTCCTCCTGGGGCTACCCATAACCCTAGGTTGGCCCCTGAGGGGCCCCTCCAAAGGGGCCTGGCACCACAATGCCTGGGATTGGGGACCCCCGAGCCCCAGCGCCGGACTCACCGTGTTGTCCCGCCACCACCCGGGCTGCTAGGAACACCGTTGGTCATTCAGGGAGGGAGAACGGGCAGATCCCTCTGATCCCCTGGCGACCTTCGAAGGACCCCCATGCCAAAATGCTTGGGCCCATGCTCCTGCTCGCCTGCGCCCTCACCTCAGTCCGCCCCTCCACTCGCTGCACAGCCTGTGGATCTGGACTGCCAGCCTCCTGGGTGTTACCCTAACCTTTGGTGGGCCCCCGAGGGGCCCATCCCAGATTCCTATTGCTGCAACACCGGGGATTGGGGACTCCCGAGCTCCAGCGCCCAAATCATCCTCTCCCCCTACCACCACCTGGGCCGCTAGGGGCCCCGCCATTCATTCAGGGAGGGAGAATGGCAAGGGCCCTCTAAGTCACCGGCCACCGTCGAAGGCCCCCCACACCAAAACGCTTGGGCCCACGCTCCTGCTGGCCAGCGCCCTTACCTCGGCCCTCCCCTCTGCTCGCTGCACAGCTGGCGGATTGGGCCCGTGGGCTTTCTGGGGGCTAACCCAAACCCTAGGTCAGCCCCTTAGTGCCCCCTCCCTAGGGGCCTGGTGCCGCAACGACGGGGATTGGGGACTCCTGAGCCCCAGCACCGGACTCACCATGCCCCCCACCGCCACCCGGGCCACAAGGGCCACCCCCGGTCATTCAAGGCGGGAGAACGTGCAGAACCCTCTGAGCCCCTGGTGACCTTCGAAGGCCCCTCGCTCCAAAATTTTGGGCCCACGTTCCCGCATGCCAACGCCCTCATCTCAACCCGCCCCTCCACTCACCGCACAGCCAGCAGATCGGGCCTACTGGACTCCTGGGGGTAAACCTAACCCTAGGTCAGCACCCGAGGGGGCCCTCTCAAGGGGCCTGGGGCCGCAACGCTGGGGATTCGTGACCCCCGAGCCGCAGCGCCGGACTCACTTTGCCGCTCCACCGCCACCGGGGCCGCTAAGGGCCCCTATAGTCATTTAAGGCGGGAGAACGGACAGGGCCCTCTGAGCCCCCAGCGACCTTCGAAAGCCCCCCCAGGCAAAACGCTTCAGCCAACACTTCCGTTAACCAGTGCCCTCACCTTGGCCTGCCCCTCTGCTTGCCGCACAACCTGCAGATCAGGCCTCCCAGCCTCCTGGGGGCTAACACTAACCCTAGGTAGGCCCCCTAGGGGCCCATCCCAAGGGGCCTTGCTCCGCAACGACGGGGATTGGGGACCCCAGAGCCCCAGTCCCGGACTCACACTGCCGCTACCCTACCCCCAGGGCTTCTAGGGGCGCCGCTGGTCATTCAGGGCGTGAGAAAGGGCAGGGCCTTCCTAGCCCACGGTGACATTCGAAGGCGCCCCGCGCCAAAACTCTTGGGCCCATGCTCCCGCTCGCCAGCGCCCTCACCTCGGCCCGCCCCTTCGCTCGCCGGACAGGGGGTGGATCGGGCCTGCCCGACTCCTAGGGGCTAACTCAAACCCTAGGTCGGCCCCCCAGGGACCCGTCCGATGGGGCCTGGGGCCTCAACGCCTGGGACTGCTGAACCACGAGCTCCAGCGCCGGACTGACCGTGCTGCCCCGCTGACACCCGGGCCTCTAGAGGCACCGCTGGTCATTCAGGGCGTGAGAACGGGCAGGGCCCTCTGAGCCCCCGTTGTCCTTCGAAGGCCCACCGCGCCAAAACGCTTGGGTCCAAGCTCGCGCTCCCAGCGCCCTCACCTCAGCCCGCCCCTCCGCTCGCCACCCAATGGGTGGATTGGGCCTGCCGGCCTCCTGGGGGTTAACCCTAACCCTAGGTAGGCCCCCAAGGAGCCCCTCCCAAGGGGCCTGGCACCGCAACGCGGGGATTGGGGACCCCCGAACCCCAGCACCAGACTAACCTTACCACTCTACCGGCGGCCAGGCCGCTAGGGGTGACGCCGGTCATTCAGGGCGGGAGAACGTGTAGGGCCCTCCGAGCCCCTGGCGACCTAGGAAGGCCCCCCGTGCCAAAACGGTTGGGCCCACGCTCCTGCTCACCAGTGCCCTCACCTCGGCCCGCCCCTCCGCTCACTGCACAGCTGGCTGATCGGGCCTGATGGCCTCCTGGGAGCTAACCCAAACCATACGTAGGCCCCCGAGGGGCCCCTCCCAAGGGGCCTGGCACCGCCACACCGGGGCTTGGGGACCCCCGAGCACCAGCGCAAGACTCACCCTGCCACCTCGCCGCGACCCGGCCCGCTAGGAGCGCCATCCTCATTCAGGGCGGGAGAACGGGCGGGGACCTCCGAGCCACCAGCGACCTTCGAAGGCCCCCAGTGCCAAAACGCTTGGGCCCACGCTCCCGATCGCCAGCGCCCTCACCTCGGCCCACCACTCCGCTCGCCACACAGCTGGCGGATAGGGCCTGCAGGCCTCCTGGGGGCTAACCCTAACACTAGGTCGCACCCGAGGGACCCCTCCCAAGGGGCCTGGCGCTGCAACACCGGGGATTGGGGACCCCCAAGCCTCAGCGCCAGACTCACACTGCTGACCCTCTGCAACCCGGGCCGCTAGGTGCACCGTCGGGCATTCAGTGCGGTAGAACGGGAAGGGAACTCTGACCCCTCGGCAACTTTCGAATGCCCCCCATGCCAAAACGCTTGGGCCCACGCTTCCGCTTGACAGCGCCTTCACCTCGGCCTGCACCTCTGCTCGCCACACAGCCGGCATATCGGGTCTGCCGGCCTTCTGGGGGCTAACAGTAACCCTTGGTCGGTCCCCTAGAGCCTTTCTGAAGGGGCCTGGCACCCCAACGCTGAGGATTGTGGACCCCGAGCCCCAGCTCCCGATTCACCCTACCGCCTGTCCTCTACCGGGGCCGCTAGGGTAGCCGCCGGTCGTTCAGGGAGGAAGAACGTGCAGGGCCCTCTGAGCCCCCAGCGACCTTCGAAGGACCCCCATGCCAAAACGCCTGGGCCCATGCTCCCGCTCGCCAGCGACCTCACCTCCGCCCGACCCTCCACTCGCTGCACAGCTGGTGGATCGGGCCTGCTGGCCTCCTGGAGGCTAACCCAAACCCTAAGTCAGCCCCCCAGGGGCTCCTCCCAAGGGGTATGGTGCCAAAACGTCAGGGATTGGGGATCTCCAAGCCCCAGGACCGGACTCACCCTGCCGCCCCTTTGCGACCTGAGCCGCTAGGTGCCCCATCCTCATTCAGGGTGGGTGAACGGGCAGGGCCCTCCAAGCCCCCGGTGACCTTCGAAGGCCCCCCCACGCCAAAACGCTTGGGCCCACGCTCCCACTCGCCAGCGCCCTCACCTCGGCCATCCCCTCTGCATGCCACACAGCTGGCGGATCCTGACTTTTGGTCTTCTGTGAGCTAAACGCAAACCCTATGCCGGCCCCCGAGGGGCCCCTCCCAAGGGGCATGGCGCCGCCACGCCGGGGCTTGGGGACCCCCGAGCCCCAACTATGGGCTAACCCTGCCGCCCCGCCGCCACCCGTGCCACTAGGGCGCCACTGGTCATTCAGCACGGGAGAACATGCTGAGCCCTTTGAGCCCCCAGTGACCTTCGAAGGCCCCCCGCGCCAAAACGCTTGGGCCCATGCTTCCGCTCGCCAGCGTGCTCACCTCAGCCCGCCCCTCTGCTCACAGCACAGCCAGTGGATCAGGGCTGTCGGCCTCCTTTGGGCTAACCCTAACCCTAGGTTGGCTCAGGAGGGGCCCCTCCCAAGGGGCCTGGCGCTGCCACGCTGGGGATTGGGGACCCCTGAGCACCAGCGCTGAACTCACCCTGCCGCCCCGCCGCGACCCGGCCCACTAGGGGGCTGTCCTCATTCAGGGCGGGAGAACGGGCAGGGCCCTCTGAGCCCCTGGCGACCTTCGAAGTCCCCCGCGCCAATATGCTTGGGTCTACGCTCCTGCTCCCCAGCACCCTCTCCTCTTCCCGCCCCTCTGCTCACCGCACAGCTGGCAGACTGGGACTGCCCGCCCCATGGCAGTTAACCCTAACCCTAGGTCAGCTCCCGAGGGGCCCCTCCCAAGGGGCCTGGCGCTGCCACGCTGGGGATTGGGGACCCCCAAGCCAAACCGCCAGACACACCCTGCCGCCCCGCCAACACCCAGGCCGCTAGGGGCGCCACCGGTCATCTAGGTTGGAGAACGGGCAGCGCCCTCCGAGCCCCCGGTGACATTCGAAGGCCCCCGCGCCAAAATGCTTCAGCCCACACTTCTGCTCACCAGTGCGCTCACCTGGGCCCCACCCTCTGCTCACCACACAGCCGGCGGATCGGGCCTGCCAGCCTCCTGGGGGCTAACCCTAACCCTATTTTGGCCCCTGAGGAGCCCCTCCCAAAGGGACTGGCGCCCTCACGCCTTGGATTGGGGACAATCTAGCCCCAGCGCCGGACTTTCACTACCACCCCGCCGCCAACCGGGCTGCTAGGGGCTCCGCTGGTCCTTCGGGTCAGGAGAAGGGGCAGGGCCCTCCGAGGCCCCGGCGACCTTCGAAGGCCCCCTGCGCCAAAACGTTTGGGCCCACGCTCCCGCTCGGCAGCGCGCTCACCTCAGCCTGCCCCTCCGCTCGCCACACAGCTGGCAGATAGGGCCTGCTGGGCTCCGGGGGGCTAACCCTAAACCTAGGTCGGCCCCCGAGGGGCCCTTTCCAAGGGTCCTGGCTCCGCAACGCTGGGGATTGGGGACCCACGAGCATGAGTGACAGACTCACCCAGCCGCCCGGCCGCCACCTGGGCTGCTAGGGGCGCCGCCAGTCATTCAGGGCGGGAGAAGGGGCATGGATCTCTGAGCCCCCGGCGACTTTCGAAGGCCCCCCGCGCCAAAACGCTTGGGCCCACGCTCCCGTTCCCCAGCGCCCTCACCTCGGCCCACCACTCTTCTCGCCGCACAGCCGGCGGAACGGGCCTGCCAGCCTCCTTTGGGCTAACCGTAACCCTAGGTAGGCCCCAGAGGGACCACTACCAAGTGCCTGGCGCCGCCACGCTGGGGATTGGGGACCCACGAGCCCTAGCTCCAGACTCACCCTGCCACCCCTCCATGACCTGGCCCGCTAGGGGCAACGTCCTCACAGGGCGAGAGAATGGGCAGGGCCCTCTGAGCCCCCGGTGACCTTCGAAGGCTCCCCGCGCCAAAATGGTTGGGCCCACGCTCCTGCTCGCCAGCGCATTCACGTCGGCCCGCCCCTCCCCTGGATGCACAGGCAGCAGATCAGGCCGCCGGACTCCTGGGGGTAACCCTAAAGCTAGGTAGGCCCCATAGAGGCCCCTCCCAAGGGGCCTGGTACCACCAAGCCTGGGACTAGGACCACAGGCCCATCGCCAGACTCACCCTGCTTCCCTGCTGCCACTCGGGCCACTAGGGGCGCCGCCGGTCATTCAGGGAGCGAGAACAGACAGGGTCCTCCAAGCCACTGGTGACCTTCAAAGGCTCCCTGCGCCAAAACCCTGGTGCCACGCTCCCGCTCCCCAGCGCCCTCACCTGGGCCTGTCCCTCCGCTACCTGCACAGAGGGCGGATCAGGCCTGCCAGCCTTGTGGGGGCTAACCATAACCGTAGGTCGGCCCCCCAGGGTCCCTGCCAAGGATCCTGGTGCCTCTACACCGGGGATCAGGGACCCCAAGCCCCAGAACCAGACTCACCCTGCCGCAACGCCGCCACCCGGGCTGCTAGGGGCGCCACCGCTCATTCAGGGCAGGAGAACAGACATAGCCCTGGAGAAACCGGCCACATTTGAAGCCTCCCGCGCCAAAAGGCAGGGGCCCAAGCTCCCGATCGCCAGCACCTTTACCTCGGCCTGCCCACCTCTCTCTGCCCAGCCAGAGGATTGGGCCTGCCGGCCTCCTGGGTGTCAACTCTAACCCTAGGTCGGCCTACGAGGAGACCCTCCCAAGGGGCCTGGCCCCACAATACTGGGGATTGGGGATCCCCGAGCCACAGCTCAGGACTCACCCTGCAGCCCCACCACCACCGGAGCCGCTAGGGGCGCCATTGGTTATTCAGGGCAGGAGAATGGGCAGGGACCTCGGAGACATGGCAACATTTGAAGGCCCAGGGCGCCAAAACACTGGGGCCCATGCTCCCGCTCCGCATCACCCTCAACTTGGCTAACACCTCCGCTCCTGGCACAGCCGGCGGATCGGGCCTGCCGGCCTCCTGGGCGCTAACCCTAACCCTAGGACGGCCCCTGAGGGTCCCTTCCTAAGGAGCCTTGTGGTGCAATGCAGGGGATTGGCGAACCCCAAACCCCAGCGCTGGGTGCACGCTGCCGCCCTGCCCCACATGGGCCGCTAGGGGCGCCACCATTCATTCTGGGTGGGAGAACTGGCAGGGTCCTCCGAACCCCCGCCCACCTTTGATGGCACCCAGAACCAAAATGCTTGTGCCCAGGCTCATGTTCACCAGCACCCTCACCTCGGCCCAACTCTCCGCTCCATGCACAGGCAGTGTATAGGGCCCGCCGGCCTCCTGGGGGCTAACCCTAACTGTAGGTCGGCCCCCGGGGGCCCTTCCCAAGTGGCCTGGCGCCCCAACGCCAGGGATGGGGCAACCGAGCCCAAGTGCCGGACTCACCCTGCTGCCCTTCAGCCACCTCAGCCACTAGGGGCCCCGCTGGTCATTCAGAGCGGGAGAACGGGCAGGTCCTTCCGAGCCCCCGCTGACCTTTGAAGGCCCCCCACGCTAAAACGCTTGGGCTCATGCTCAGGCTCGCCAGCGCCCTCACCTCGGCCCACCCCGCCGTGAGCCGCACAGACGCTGATCGCGTCCACCGGCCTCCGGGGGGCTAACTGTAACCCTAGATCGACCCCCAAGGGGCCTCTCCCAAGGGGCCTGGCGCCACAACGCGGGGGATTGGGGACCCTGAGCCACAGCACCTGACTCACCCTGCCACCCAGCCACCACCCAGGGGCTTGGGGTGCTGCCGTTCATTCAGAGCGGGAGAACGGGCAGGGCCCTCCGAGACATGGTGACCTTCGAATCCCCCCGCGCCAAAACGCCCGGGCCCATGCTCCCAAACACCAGCGCCCTCACCTAGGTCTGCCACTCCACTCTCCACACAGCTGGTGAATAGGAACTGCCGAGTTCCTAGGGGCTAAACCTAACCCTAAGTTGTCATCCTAGGGGCCCCTCCCAAGGGGCCTGGCGCCACATCGCTGGGGATTGGAGATACCCAAGCCACAGGGCCTTACTCAACCTGCCACCCCTCACCACCCAGGCCGCTAGGGGCGCCGCCTTTCATGCAGGGTGGGAGAACAGGCAGGGCCCTTCGAACCCCCGGTGACCTTTGAAGGTGTTCTGAACCAAAACGCTTGGGCCCAGGCTCATGTTCACCAGCACCCTCACCTCGGCCCAACTCTTTGCTCGACGCACAGGTGGTTTATCGGGCCTGCCGGCCTCCTGGGGGCTAACCATAACTGTAGGTCGGCCCCCGCGGGGCCCTTCCCAAGTGGCCTGGCGCCACAACGCCAGGGATGGGGACCCCGAGCCCAAGTGCTGGACTCACCCTGCTGCCCTTCAGGCACCCGAGCCGCTAGGGGCCCACCGGTCAATGAGGGCAGGGGAACAGGCAGGACCCTCCGAGGCCCCCTGAATTTCAAAGGCCCCCCGCGCAAAAACGTAGGCTCCCATGCTTCTGTTCACCAGCGCCCTCACCTCAGCCCACCCCTCTGCTTGATTCAGACCCGGTGGATAGGGCCTGCCAGGCTCTTGGTTCTAACCAAGACCCTAGGTTGGCCGCGTGGGGCACATCCCAAGGGGCCTGTCTCTGCAACGCTGGGGATTGGTGACTCAGAGCCCCAGAGCCAGACTCACCCTGCCACACTGTCGCCACCCGGGCAGCTAGGGGCGCCGCTGGTCATTCAGGGCGAGAGAAGGGCAGGGCCTTCCGAGTCCCCGGTGACATTCAAAGGCTCCCCGCGCCAAAACGCTGGTGCCCATGCTCCCGCTCCCCAGCGCCCTCACCTCGCCCCGCCCCTCCGTTTGCTGCAGAGCCAGTGGATAGTGCCTGCCGGGCTCCTGGGGGCTAACTGAAATCCTAGATTGGCCCCGTGGGGCACATCCCAAGGGGTCTGGCTCTGCAATGCTTGGGATTGGTGACTCAGAGCCCCAGAGCCGGACTCACCCTGCCACACTGTCGCCACCCGGGCAGCTAGGGGCGCCACCGGTCACTCAGGGAGGAGAATGGGCAGGGCCCGTCGGGTCCCCGGAAACATTCGAAGGCCCCCGGAGCCAAAACGCTTGGGCCCAAGCTCCCACTTGAAAGAGACCTCACCTCAACCCACCACTCCATTCGCCACACAGCTGGCGGATTGAGCCTGCTGGCGTCCTGGGGGCTGACCCTAACCCTAGGTCAGCCCCCGAGTGGCCCCTCCCAAGAGGCCTGGCAGTGCAACGTGGTGGATTGGGGACCCCTGATCCCCAGCACTGGACTCACCTGCCGCCCCGCCACCACCCCGGCCGCTAGGGGCGCCACGGGGCATTCAGGGTGGGAGAACTGGCAGGGCATTCCGTTTCCCCTACGACCTTGGAAGGAACCCCACGCAAAAAAGGTGGCTCCCATGCTCCTGCTCGCCAGCGCCCTCACCTTGGCCCGCCCCTCCAGTTGCTGCAGAGCTGGTGGATAGGGCCTGCCGGGCTCCTGGGGGCTAACTGAAACCCTAGGTCGGCCCCATGGGGGACATCCCAAGGGGCCTGGCTCTGCAATGCTGGGGGTTGGTGACTCAGAGCCCCAGAGCCAGACTCACCCTGCCGCACTGTTGCCACCCAGGCCGCTAGGGGCGCCACAGGTCATTCAGGGCGAGAGAAGGGGCAGGGCCTTCTGAGCCCCCAGTGACCTTCAAGGGCTCCCGGCACCAAAACGCTGGTGCCCAGGCTGCCGCTCCCCGCACCCTCACCTCGGCTCGCCCCTCAACTCTCAGCACAGCAGGCAGATCGGGCCTGCTGGCCTCCTGGGTCTTAACCCTAACCCTAGGTCGGCCCCTCAGGGGCCCCTCCCAAGGGTCGTGGTGCCGCTACACCGGGAATCAGGGACCCCAAGCCCCAGAGCCAGACTCACCCTGCCGCAACGCCACCACCCGGGCCGCTAGGGGTGCCGCCGGTCATTCAGGGCGGGAGAAAGGACAGGGCCCTGGAGAAACCTGCGACACTTGAAGCCTCCCACGCCAAAATGCAGGGGCCCACGCTCCCGCTTAGCAGTGCATTTACCTCTGGCAAACCACCTCTCTCTGCCCAGCCAGAGGATTGGGCCTGCCAGCCTCCTGGGTGCTAACTCTAACCCTAGCTCGGCCCATGAGGAGCCCCTCCCAAGGGGCCTGCCCCCGCAACGCCGGGGATTGGGGACCCCCGAGCCCCAGCGCCAGACTCACCCTGCCTCCCCGCTGACAACGGGCATGCTGGGGCGTCGCTGTTCATTCAGGGTGGGAGAATGGGCAGGGCCCTCGAGACCCTGGCGACCTTTGAAAGCCCCAAGTCAAAACGCTGGTGCCCAGGCTCCTGCTCGCCATCACCTTTACTCGGCCCGCCCCTCCTCTCGCAGTCTAGCTGGCATATCGGGCCTGCCGGCCTCCTGGGAGCTAACTCTAACCCTAGATCGGCCCACGAGGGGCCCATCCGAATGGGCTTGATCCCTCAATGCCGGGGATTGGGGAGTCCCGATTCCTAA
This sequence comes from Ursus arctos, assembly GCF_023065955.2. Classification (NCBI taxonomy): domain Eukaryota; kingdom Metazoa; phylum Chordata; class Mammalia; order Carnivora; family Ursidae; genus Ursus; species Ursus arctos. Next base: position 1,632,256 of record NW_026622986.1, read on the forward strand.
CGCTGGACTCACCCTGCCGTCCCACGTCACCCGGGCCGCTAGGGGCGCCGCCGGTCATTCAGGTCCGTTGAAGGGGCAGGGCTTTCTGAGCCGCGGGACATTAAAGGCCCCCAGAGCCAAACCGCTGTGGCCACGCTCCCACTCACCAGCACCCTCACCTCAGCCTGCCCCTCTGCTCACCCCACAGTGGCGTATCGGGCCTGCCGGCCTCCTGGGGGTGACCCTACCCTAGGTCGGCCCCCGAGGGGCAACTCCTAAGGGGACTGGCACCACAATGCCTGGGATTGGGGACCCCATAGCTGCAGCACCGGAATCACCCTGCCACCCCGCTGACACCAGACCCACTGGGGCATCGCAGGTCATTCAGGGTGGGAGAATGGGCAGGGCTCTCAAGAACCCAGTGACTTTCGAAGGTCATCTGCACCAAAACACTGGGGCCCATGCTCCCACTCACCTGGGCCCTCACCTTAGTCTGCCCCTCCGCTTGTCACACAGCCAGCAAATCGGGCCTGCAGGCCTCCTAGGGGCTAAACCTAACCCTAGGTTGGCCCCAAGGGGCCCATCCTAGGGGCCTGGCACCCCAACGCCTGGGATTGGGGATTCCCGAGCCTCAGCGTCAGACTCACCATGCCTCCCCGCCACCACCCAGGCCGCGAAGGGTGCTGCTAGTCATTCAGGGCGGGAGAAAGGGCAGGATCCTCAGACCCCTGGCGACCTTCGAAGGACCCCCACGCCAAAACGTTGGGTACCATGCTTCCACTCGCCAGTGCCCTCATCTCGGCCCACCCCTCCACTCGCCCCACAGCCATCTTATCGGGCCTGCCGGCCTCCTGGGGGCTAACCCTAACCCTAGGTCGACCCCCGAAGTGCACTCCCAAAGGGCCTGGTGCCACGACGCCAGAGATTGGGGACCCCCAAGCCCCAGCGATGTACTCAACCTGCCCCTCCGCCGCCACCTGGGCCACTTGGGGCGCTGCCGGTCATTCAGGGTGGGGGAACGGACAGGGCCCTCCAAGCCCCCGGCGACATTCATAGGTCCCCCGCGCCAAAACGCTGAGGCCCACGCTCCCGCTCTACAGCGCCCTCACCTGGGCCCACCCCCCCTCTAGCCACACAGCTGGCGGATCTGGCCTCCCGGGCTCCTCGGGGTTAACTGTAACCCTAGGTGGGCCCCACAGTGGCCCCTCCCAAGAGGCTTGGTGCCGCAAAGGCAGGGATTGGGGACCCGCAAGCCCCAGCACCGGGCTCACCCTGTCGCCCCGCCACCACACGGGCCGCTAGGAGCTCTGCCGGGCATTCAGGGCGGGAAAACCGGCAGGGCCCTCCGAGCCTCCGATGAAATAAGAAGGCCCCCCACGCCAAAACGCTGGGTACCACGCTACCGCTCAACTGTGCCCTACCACGGTCAAACCCTCCGCTCACTGCACAGCCGGTGGATCGGGACTGCTGGCCTCCTGGGGGTTAACCTAACCCTAGGACAGTCCCTGAGGGGCCCCTCCCAAGGGACCTGGTGCTGCAACGCTGGGGATTGGGGAAACCCAAGCATCAGTGCCACACTGACCCTGCCACCCCGCTGCCACCCAGGGAGCTAGGGGCGTCGCCGGTCCTTCATGGCGGGAGAACGAGCAGGGCCCTCCGAGCCCCCAGAGAACATCAAAGGCCCACACGCGAAAACTCTTGGGCCCACGCTCCTGCTCGTCAGTGTCCTCACCTTGGCCAGCACCTCCGTATGCCTGCCGGCCTCCTGGGGCTAACCCAAACCCTACTTCGGCGCCCAAGGGGCCCCTCCCAAGGGGCCTGGCACCGCCACACCGGGGATTGGGGACCCTCGAGCACCAGCGCCGGATTCACCCTGCCGCCTGGCCACGACTCGGCCTGATAGGGTTGCCGTCCTCATTCAGGATGGGAGAACGGGCATGGCCCTCCGAGCCCCCGGCGACCTTTGAAGGCCCGCCTCGCCAAAACGCTTGGGCTCTCGTTCCCGCTCGCCAGCGCCCTCAACTTGGCCCGCCCCTCCGCTCGCCACACAGCTGGCGGATCAGGCCTGCCGGCCACCTGGGACTAACCGTAACCCTAGGTCGGTCCTCAAGAGGCCCATCCCAAGAGGCCTGGAGCAGCAATGCCTGAGATTGGGGACCCCCAAGCTCCAGCACTGGACTCACCTGGCCGCCCCACCGCCACCCGGGGTGCTAGGGGTGCCGCCGGTTATTCAGGGCAGTAGAACAGGCAGGGCCCTCGGAGACTTCGATGACCTTCGAAGGCCCACTTTGCAAAATGCTTGGAGCCATGCTCCCACTCGCCAGCGGCCTCACCTCGGCTCACCCCACCGTATGCCACACAGCCTGCGGATTGGGCCTGCCGGCCTCCTGGGGCTAACCCTAAACCCAGGTCCCCCCGAGGGGCCCCTGTCAAGGGGCCTAGCGCCACAACGCTGGGGATTGAGGACACCCAAGCCCCTGCGCGGGACTCACCCTGCCTTCCCGCCGCCACCCGGACCACTAGGGGCGCCGCAGTCATTCAGGGCGGGAGAAAGGGCAGGGGCTTCTGAGCCCCCGGCGACATTCGAAGGCCCCCCGCACCAAAACGCTTGGGGTCATGCTCCTGTTTGTCAGCGCCCTCTTCTCAGGCCGCCCTTCCGCTCGCCGAAAGCTAGCGGATCGGGCCGGCCTGCTTCCTGGGGGCTAACCCTAACCCTAGGTCAGACCCCGAGGGGCCCCTTCGAAAGGCCTGGCGCCACAATGCCGGGGATTGGGGACCCCCGAGCCCTAGCGCTGGACTCACTCTACCGCCCCTCCCCTACCGGCCCCTAGGGGCGCCACTGGTCATTCAGGGCGGGAGAACGGGTAGGGCGCTCTGGGCCCCCGGCGACTTTCAAATGCCCCCAGCGCCAAAACGCTTAGGCCCACGCTCCCGCTCGCCAGTGCCATCACCTCTGCACGCCACTTCGCTCGCCGCACACCCGGCCGATCAGGCCTTCCGGCCTCCTGGGGGCTAACCCTAACCCAAGCTCGGCACCCAAGGGGCCCCTCCAAGCGGCCTGGCGCCGCAACACCAGGGAATGGGGACCCCAGAACCCCATTGCCAGTCTCATCCTGCCGCTGCGCCACCACCCAGGCCGCTAGGGGCGCCTCTGGTCATTCAGGGAGGGAGAATGGGCACGGCCTCCAAGCCCCCGGCGACCTTCGAAGGCCCCCCACGGCAAAACGCCTGGGCCCACGCTCCCGCTCGCCAGGGCCCTCACCTCTGTCCGCCCCTCCGCTCACCGCACAGCCGGCGGTAAGGGCCTGCCGGCGTCCTGGGGGTTAACCCTAACCCTAGGTCGGCACCCAAAGGGCCCCTCCCAAAGGGCCTGGCACAGCAACCCCAGGGATTAGGGACCCCCAAGCCCCAAGGCCGGACTCAACCTGCCGACCTGCCGCCACCCGGGCCGCTAGGGGAGCCGCTGGTCATTCAGGGTGGGAGAACGGGAAGGGCCCTCCAAACCCCCGATGACTTTTGAAGGCCCCCCCCCCCCGTGCCAAAACGCTTGAGCCCACGCTCTTGCTCTCAAGCGCCCTCACCTGGGCCCACGCCTCCACTCGCCTCACAGCCGGTGGATCGGGCCTACTGGCCTCCTGGAGGCTAACAATAACGCTTGGTTGGCCCCAGAGGGGCCCATCCCAAGGGCCCTGGATCCGCAACGCCTGGGATTGGGGACCCCCGAGCCCCAGCACCGGACTCACCCTGCTGCCCCTCTGCAACCCGCACCACTAGGTGCGCCGTCGGGCATTCAGTGTGGTAGAACGGGAAGGGCGCTCTGAGCCACCGGCGACTTTTGAATGCCCCCCACGCCAAAACTCTTGGGCCCACGATTCCACTCAACAGCGCCCTCACCTTGTCCCGCCCCTCTGCTCGCCACACAGCTGGCAGATCGGGTCTGCCGGCCTCCTGGGGGCAAACAGTAATGCTCGGTCGGTCCCCTAGAGCCCTTCCGAAGGGGCCTGGCATCCCAACGCTGAGGATTGGGGACCCCGAGCCCCAGCGCCTGACTAACCACACCGCCCGTCCTCTACCCGGGCCGCTAGGGTAGCCGCCGGTCATTCAGGGCAGAAGAACGGGCAGGGCCCTCTGAGCCTCCGGCGACCTTTGAAGGACCCCCAGGCCAAAACGCCTGGGCCCATGCTCCCGCTCGCCAGTGGCCTCACCTCCGCCCGACCCTCCGTTCACCTCACAACTGGTGGATCGGGCTGCCAGCCTCCTGGAGGCTAACCCAAACCCTATGTCAGCCCCCGAGGGGCCCCTCCCAAGGGGTCTGGTGCTGCAACGCTGGGGATTAGGGATCCCCGAGCCCCAGCACCGTACTCACCCTGCCGCCCCTCCTCAACCCGAGCCGCTAGGTACGCCGTCGGGCTTTCAGCGAGGTAGAACGGGAAGTGCGCTCTTAACCCCCGGTGACTTTCGAATGCACCCACGCCAAAATGCTTGGGCCCACGCTCCCGCTCAACAGCGCCCTCACCTCGGCCTGCCACTCTGCTCACTACACAGCCGGCGGATCAGGCCTGCCAGCTTCCTGGGGGCTAACCCGAAACATAGGTCGGCCCCCGATGGGCTCCTCCCAACAAGCCTGGAGCTGCAAGGCCTGGGATTGGGGACCCCCGAGCCCCAGCGCCGGACTCATACGGCCGCCCCACCACAACCCGGGGTGCTAGGGGCGCCGCCGGTTATTCAGGGCAGGAGAACTTGCTGGGCCCTCTGAGCCCCCGGTGACTTTCGAAGGCACCCTGCGCCAAAACTCTTGTGCTCACCTTCCCACTCGCCAGCGCCCTCAACTCAGCGAGCCCCTCCGCACACCGCATAGACGGCAGATCAGGCCCACCTGCCTCCTGGGGGTTAAACCAAACCCTAAGTCAGCCCCCGAGGAGCCCCTCCCAAGGGGCTTGGCGCCGCCATGCCAGGGCTTGGGATCCCCCGAGCTCTAGCTCCGGACTCACCCTGCTGCCCCACCACCAACCGGGCCACAGGGGCGCCCCCCGTCATTCAGGGCGGGAGAACAGGCAGGGCCTTCCGAGCCCCCGCTAACCTTCGAAGGCTCCCTGCACAAAAACATTGGCCCCATGCTCCTGCTCACCAGCGCCCTCACATCGGCCCACCCCTCCGCTTGATTCAGAGACAGTGGATAGGGCCTGCCAGGCTCCTGGGGGCTAAGTGAAACCCTAGGTCGAGCCCGAGGGGCACATCCCAAGGGGCCTGGCTCTGCAATGCTGGGGGTTGGTGACGCAGAGCCCCAGAGCCGGACTCAACCTGACGCACTGTAGGCACCCGGGCCGCTAGGGCCACCGCCGGTCATTCAGGGCCACAGAACCGGCAGGGCCCTCCGAGCCCCCACCGACCTTTGAAGGCCCCCCGCGCTATAACACTTGGGCTCATGCTCAGTCTCGCCAATGCCCTCACCTCGGCCCAACCCTCCGCGTGTTGCACAGCCGCTGATCGGGTCCACCGGCCTTCTGGGGGCTAACCGTAACCCTAGATTGACCCCCGAGGGGCCCATTCTGAGGGGCCTGGCGCTGCAACGCCGGGGATTGTGGACCCCCGAGCTTCAGCACTGGACTCACCCTGCCCCCCAGCTGCCACCCAGGGGCTTGGAGTGCTGCCGTTATTTAGGGCGTGAGAATGGGCAGGGCCCTCAGAGACACAGCAATCTTCAAAAGCCCCCCGCACCAAAACGCCCGGGCCCACACTCCCGCTCACCAGCGCCCTAACCTCGGTCCGTCACTCCAGTCTCCACACAGCTGGGGAATAGGGCCTGCCAGCCTCCTAGGGGCTAAACCTAACCCTAGGTTGGCCCCCGGGCGGCCCCTCCCAAGGGGCCTGGCGCCACAATGCCGGGGATTGGGGATACCCGAGCCACAGTGCCTAACTCACCCTGCCGCCCCACCACCACCTGGGCTGCTAGGGGCGCTGCCCTTCACTCAGGGAGGAGAATGGGCAGGGCCCATCGAGTCCTCAGAAACATTCGAAGGCCCCCGGAGCCAAAATCCTTGAGCCCATGCTCTAGCTCGACAGAGATCTCACCTCGACCCACCCCTCAATTCACCGCACAGCTGGCGGATTGAGCCTGCCGGCGTCCTGGGGGCTAAGCCTAACCCTAGGTCATCCCCCGAGGGGCCCCTCGCAAGGGGCCTGGTGCCACAAGGCGGTGGATTGGGGACCCCTGAGCCCCAGCGCTGGACTCACCTGCCGCCCGCCAACACCTGGGCCGCTAGGGGCGCCACCGGTCATTCAAGGTGGGAGAATGGACAGGGCCCTGGAGAAACCAGCGAAATTTGAAGCCTCCCACACCAAAATGCAGGGGCTCAGGCTTCCGCTCGGCAGGGCCTTTACCTCTGCCCGCCCACCTCTCGCCGCCCAGCCAGAGGATGGGGCCTGCCAGCCTCCTGGGGGCTAACTCTAATCCTAGGTCGGCCCACGAGGAGCCCCTCCCAAGGAGCCTGGCGCAGCAACGCCGGGGATTGGGGATCCCCGAGCCAAAGTGCAGGACTCACCCTGCCGCCCCACTGCCAACGGAGCCGCTAGGGGTGCCACTGTTTATTCAGGCCAGGAGATCGGGCAGGGCCCTCTGAGCCATGGCAACATTCGAAGGCCCAGTGCGCCAAAACGCTGGGGACCACGCTCCCGCTCAGCATCGCCCTCAAACCGGCCCACACTTCTGCTCCTCGCAGAGCCGGCGACTTGGGCCTGCCAGCCTCCTGGGCGCTAACCCTAACCCTAGGACGGCCCCTGCGGATCCCTTCCTAAGGGGCCTGGTGCCACAACGCCAGGGATTGGGGAACCCAAGCCCCAGTGCCTGATGCACCCTGCCGCCCCGCCCCACACGTGCCGCTAGGGGCGCCGCCATTCACTCAGGGTGGGAGAACTGCCAGGGCCCTCCGAACCCCCGCCGACCTTCGAAGGTACCCTGAACCAAAACGCTTGGGCCCAGGCTCATGCTCACCAGCACCCTCACCTCGGCCCATCTCTCCGCTTGACGTACAGGCACTGTATGGGGCCTGCTGGCCTCCTGGGGGCTAACCCTAACTGTAGGTCGGACCCCGAGGGGCCCTTCCCAAGTGGCCTGGCAGCGCAACGCCGGGAATGGGGACCCCAAGCCCAAGTGCCGGACTCACCCTGCTGCCCTTCAGCCACCCGAGCCACTAGGGGCCCCGCCGGTCATTCAGAGTGGGAGAATGGGCAGGTCCCTCCAAGACCCCACCGTCCTTCGAAGGCCTCCCACGCTAAAACACTTGGGCTCATGCTCAGTCTCACCAGCCCCCTCACCTCGGCCCAACCCTCCGCATGCCGCACAGCCACTGATCGGGTCCACCGGCCTCATGGGGGCTAACTGTAACTCTAGATCGACCCCCGAGGGGCCCTTCCCAAGGGGCCTGGCGCCCCAACGCCGGGGATTGGGGACCCCGAGCCTCAGCACCTGACTCACCCTGCCGCCCCGCTGCCACCCGGGGGCTTGGGGTGCTGCCGTTCATTCAGGGCGGGAGAATGGGCAGGGCCCTCTGAGACACAGCAACCTTTGAAGGCCCCCCGTGCCAAAACGCCCAGGCCCACGCTCCCACAAACCAGCGCCTTCACCTCAGTCTGCCACTCCGCTCTCCACAAAGCTGGCAAATAGAGCCTGCCAACCTCCTAGGGCCTAAACCTAACGCTAGGTTAGCCCCTCCCAAGGGGCCTGGTGCCGCAACGCAGGGGATTGGGGACCCCCAACCCCAGTGCCGGAGGCACCCTGCCGCCCCGCCCCACCCGGGCCAATGGGGACACCGCCGTACATTCAGGGTGGGAGAACGGGCAGGGCCCTCCGAACCCCTGCCGACCTTTGAAGTCGCCCTGAATGAAAACGCTTGGGCTCAGGCTCATGTTCACCAGCACCCTCACCTCGGCCCAACTCGTCACTCGACGCACAGGTGGTGTATCGGGCCTGCCGGACTCCTGAGGGCTAACCCTAACCATAGGTCGGCCCCCCAGGGTCCCTTCCCAAGGGTCCTGGCGACGCAACGCTGGGGATGGGGACACCGAGCCCAAGTGCCGGACTCACCCTGCTGCCCTTCAGCCACCCAAGCCGCTAGGGGACCACCGGTCAATCATGACAGGAGAACGGGCAGGGACCTCTGAGCCCCTGCTAACCTTCGAAGGCCCCCGGCGCAAAAACGTTGGCTCCCATGCTCCTGCTCCCAGCGCCCTCACTTCGGCCCGCCCCTCCGCTTGATTCAGAGCCAGTGGATAGGGCCTGCCAAGCTCCTGAGTCTAACCAAAACCCTAGGTCGGCCCCGTGGGGTACATCCCAAGGGGCCTGGCTCTGCAATGCTGGGGATTGGTGACTCAGAGCCCCAGAACCAGACTCACCCTGCCACACTGTCGCCACCCAGGCCGCTAGGGGCGCCGCTGGTCATTCAGGGCGGGAGAACGGACAGGGCCCTGGAGAAACCGGCGACATTTGAAGCCTCCCTCCAAAATGCAGGGGCCCATGCTCCCGCTCGCCAGAGCCTTTACCTCGGCCCGTGCACCTCTTGCCGCCCAGCCAGAGGATTGGGCCTGCTGCCTCCTGGGTGCTAACTCTAACCCTAGGTCGGCCCCCTACGAGCCCCTCCCAAGGGGCCTGGCCCCGCAACGCTGGGGATTGGGGATCCCCGAGCCGCAGCGCGGGACTCCCCCTGCCGCCCCACCGCCAACGGAGCCGCTAAGGGTGCCGCTGGTTATTCAGGGCAGGAGAACAGGCAGGGCCCTTTGAGCCATGGCAACATTCGAAGGCCCAGGGCCTGCCGGCCTCCTGGGAGCTAACCCTCACCATAGGTCGGCCCCCGAGGGGCCCTTCCCAAGGGGCCTGGCCTCGCAACGCCGGGGATTGGGGACCCCCAAGACCCAGTGCCGGATGCACCCTGGCGCACCGCCTCACACGGGCCGCTAGGGGCGCCGCCGTTCATTCAGGGTGGGAGAACTGGCAGGGCCCTCCGAACCCCTGCCGACCTTCGAAGGCGCCCCGAACCGAAACGCTTGGGCCCAGGCTCATGTTCACCAGCACCCTCACCTTGGCCCAACTCTCCGCTCGACGCACAGGTGGTGTATCGGGCCTGCCGGCCTCCTGGGGGCTAACCCTAACTGTCGGTCGGCCCCCCGAGGGGCCCTTCCCAAGTGGCCTGGCGCCGCAACGCCGGGGATGGGGACCCTCGAGCCCAAGTGCTGGACTCACCCTGCTGCCCTTCAGCCACCCGAGCCGCTAGGGGCCCCGCCGGTCATTCAGAGCGGGAGAACGGGCAGGTCCCTCCAAGGCCCCACCAACCTTCGAAGGCCCCCCGCACTTAAAAGCTTGGGCTCATGCTCAGTCTCGCCAGTGCCCTCACCTCGTCCCAACCCTCCGCGTGCCGCACAGCACTGATCAGGTCCACCAGCCTCCTGGGGGCTAACCATAACCCTAGATCGATCCCCAAAGGTCCACTCACAAGGGGCTTGGTGCAACAACACCAGGGATTGGGGACCCTGAACCTCAGCACCTGACTCACCCTGCCGCACAGCCGCCACCCACGGGCTTGGGGTTTTGCCGATCATTCAGGGCGGGAGAACGGGCAGGGCCCTCCGAGACACAGCGACCTTCGAAGGCCCCCCCACGCAAAAACGGCAGACCCACCCTCCCACTCACCAGCGCCCTCACCTCCGTCCGCCACTCCACTCTCCACACAGCTGGCGAATAGGGCCTGCTGGCCTCCTGGGGGCTAAACCTAACCCTAGGTTGGCCCCCGAGGGGCCCCTCCCAAGGCGCCTGGCGCCGCAACACCGGGGATTGGGGATACCCGAGCCTCAGCACCTGACTCACCCTGCCGCCCCGCCGCCACCTGGGCAGCTAGGGGCACTGCCGGTCACTCAGGGAGGAGAATGGAAACGGCCCACCGAGTCCCCGGAAACATTCAAAGGCCCCCGGAGCCAAAACGCTTGGGCCCAAGCTCCCTCTCGACAGAGACCTCACCTCGACCCACCCCTCCATTCGCAGCACAGCTGGCGGATTGAGCCTGCTGGCATCCTGGGGGCTGACCCTAACCTAGGTCAGCCCCCGAGGGGCCCCTCCCAAGGGGCCTGGCGCCACAACGCGGTGGATTGGGGACCCCTAAGCCCTAGCGCCGGACTCACCTGCTGCCGCGCCACCACACTGGCCGCTAGGGGCGCCGCGGGTCATTCAGTGTGGGAGAACTGGCAGGGCGTTCCGTTTCCCCTGCGACCTTCGAAGGACCCTTGCGCAAAAAGGGGGCTCCCACGCTCCTGCTCCCCAGTGCCCTCACCTTGGCCCGCCCCTCCGGTTGCTGCAGAGCTGGTGGATAAAGGTCCCAGGCTCCTGGGGGCTAACCGAAACCCTAGGTCGGCCCCATGGGGGACATCCCAAGGGGCCTGGTTCTGCAACGCTGGGGTTTGGTGACTCAGAGCCCCAGAGCCAGACTCACCCTGCTGCACTGTCGCCACCCAGGCCGCTAGGGGCGCCGAAGGTCATTCAGGGCGAGAGATGGGGCAAGGCCTTCCGAGACCCTGGTGACTTTCATGGGCTCCCTGGGCCAAAACGCTGGTGCCCAGGCTCCCGCTCCCCATGACCTCACCTTGGCTTGCCCCTCAGCTCTCAGCTCAGCAGGCAGATCGGGCCTGCCGGCCTCCTGGGCCTTAACCCTAACCCTAGGTCGGCCCCTCAGGGGCCCCTCCCAAGGGTCCTGGTGCTGCTACACTGGGGATTGGGGACCCCAAGCCCCAGAGCCAGACTCACCCTGCCTCAATGCCGCCACCCGGGCCACTAGGTGCGCCGCTGGTCATTCAGGGTGGGAGAACGACAGGGGCCTGGAGAAACCAGCAATATTTGAAGCCTCCCACGCCAAAATGCAGGGGCCCACGCTCCCGCTCCGCAGCGCCTTTACCTCTGCCCGCCCACCTCTCGCCGCCCAGCCAGAGGATTGGGCCTGCCAGCCTCCTGGGGGCTAACTCTAACCCTAGGTCAGCCCACGAGGAGCTCCTTCCAAGGGGCCTGCCATCGCAAAGCCGGGGATTGGGGATCCCCAAGCCACAGTGCAGGACTCACCCTGCTGCCCCACCACCAACGGAGCCACTAGGGGCACCGCTGGTTATTCAGGGCAGGAGAAAGGGCAGGGCCCTCCAAGCCATGGCAACATTGCAAGGCCCGGGAACCAAAACCCTGGGGCCCACGCTCCCGCTCACCATCGCCCTCAACTCGACCCGCACCTCTGCCCATCGCACAGCTGGCAGATCTGGCCTGCAGGCCTCCTGGGTGCTAACCCTAACCCTAGGATGGCCCCTGAGGGTCCCTTCCTAAACATGCCGCTAGGGGCACCACCATTCATTCAGTGTTGGAGAACTGGCAGAGCCCTCCGAACTCCCTCCAACCTTCGAAGGCGCCCGGAACCAAAACGCTTCGGCCCAGGATCATGTTCACCAGCACCCTCACCTTGGCCCACCGCACCGCTCGCCGCACATGTGGTGTATCAGGCCTGCTGGCCTCCTGGGGACGAACCCTAAGTGTAGGTCAGCCCCCGAGAGGCACTTCCCGAGTGGCGTGGCTCTGCACGCCGAGGATGGGGACCCCGAGCCCATGTGCCGGACTCACCCTGTTGCCCTTCAGCCACCCGAGCCGCTAGGGGCCCCGCTAGTCATTCAGAGCGGGAGAACGGGCAAGGCACTCCGAGCCCCCGGCGACTTTCAAAGGCCCCCCTGCACCAAAACGGTTGGGCCCATGCTGCCGCTAACCAGCGCCTTCACATTGGCCCACTCCTCCGCTCGCCGCACAGCCGTCGCATCGGTCCTGCTGGCCTACTGGGGTCTAACCCTAACCCTAAACCCTAACCCCTAACCTTAAACCCTAAACCTTAACCCCTAACCCTAGCCCTAACCCTAATACTAACCCCTAACCCTTACCCTAACCCTAACCCTACCCTAAATCTAACCCTAAACCCTAATCCTTAAAAACTAAACCCTAACATTAACACTAAACACTAAATCCTAACCCCTAACCCTAATCCCAAAACCCTAAACACTAAACCCTAACCTTAACCACTAACCCAAACCCCAAACCCTAACCCTAAACTCTAACCTTACCCCGACCCCTACCATACCCCTAACCCTACCCCTAACCCTACCCCTTCAGCTAACCCTACCCCTAACCCGTAACCTAACCCTAACCCTTACCCTAACCCATACTCTAACCCTAACTTTAACCCGTACCCTAACCCGAACCCTAACCTGTACCCTAAGCCTAACACGTACTCTAACGCGTACCCTAAACCGTACCTTAACCCTAACCCTAAACTGTACCCTAACCCGTAACTTAAACCATACCCTAAACTTAACCATAACCCTAACAAGTACCCTAACCCATACCCTAACCTTAACCCTAAAACCTGACCCTAACCCATACCCTAACTCGTACCATAACCCGTACCCTAACCCTACCTGTACCCTAAACCTAACCCATACCCTAACCGTAACCCTAAACCCTAAACCGTAACCCGTAACCTAACACTAACCAGTACCCTTACCTTAACCTTAACCCATACACTAACCTGCACCCTATACCTAACCCGGACCCTAACCCATACCCTAACCCATACCTAACCCTAACCTGTACCCTAAGCCATACCCACGATCATACCCTAACCCTAAACCGTACCCTATCCCTATCACTAACCCGTTCCCTAACCCGTACCTAACCCTAAACCTAAACCGTAACCTAACCTGTACCATAACCCTAAACTGTACCCTAACCCTAACCCGTACCCTAACCCTAACCCATACCATAAACCGTACCCTAATCCGAATGCCAACACTAACCCTAAACCATACCCTAAAACGTACCCTAATGCATACCCTAACCCGTACCCTAACACTAACCCGTACCCTAAACCTAACATGTACTCCAACGCTAACCCTAACCCTAAACCCAAACCCTAAACCCTAACCCGTACCCTAAACCCTAATCTGTACCCTAACCCATAACCTCTAACCTGTAACCCCTAAACCCAAACCTAACCCATGCCCTCTCCTTACCCTAACCCTAAACCCTACCCTCACCCATACCCTAACCGTAACACATACCCTAACCTTAACCTGTACCCTAATCCGTACCCTAACCCCAGGGATTGGGTACCCCTGGACCCCAACACGGGACTCAGCCTGCCACCCCTCAGGAAACCATGCCCCTTGGGGCGCCGCAGAGCATCCCATGCAGGAGAACTGGTAGGGCCCGCCTGAGACCCCAGCGATCCTCGGCGGCCCCCTACACCCCAACCCTGAGGCCCATGCTCATCCCGCCCCACGCCTTCCCTTCAGCTTGCCACCGAGCGCATCGCAGAGCCAGCAGATCAGGCCTGCCGGGTTCCTGGGGCCTAGACCTGACCCTAGGTCGGCTGGGTAGGGCCCCTCCCCTGGGGCCCGGTGCTGCAGCCCCAGGGACTGGGGACACCTGAGCCCCACTGCAGGATAAAGCCTGCCAGCCCACAGGAAACCGTACCCCTTGGGAGGCTGTAGAGCATTCAGGGCGGGAGAACCAGGAGGGCCCCCAGAGCCCCTGGTGAAATTCGGCGATCTCTAAACCCAAGCTTGAAGCCCATGCTAACCCCACCCCGCACCCTCACCTCAGCCCGCGGCGGAGCTCGCCACATAGTGGGCAGATCTGGCCTGCGGGGTTCCTCTGCCCCAACAGTAACCCTAGTTCATCTGTGGAGGGGCCCCTCCCCAGGAGCCTGGAGCCACAGCTGCGGGGATTCGGGACACCTGAGCCCCACAGCAGGACTCAGTCTGCCACCCCGCAGGAAACCGTGTGCCTTGAGAGGCCATAGAGCGTTCAGGGAGGGAGAACCAGGAGGGCCCTCCTGAGCCATCAGCGAACTTCGGTGGCCTCCCGCACCCCAAACCTGAAGCCCACGCTCACCCTCCTGACACCCTCACCTCAGCCTGTGTAGCTCGCCATCCAGCCAGCAGATCGGGCCTGCGGGGCTCCTGGGGCCTAACCCTAGGCCTAGGTCGGCCGCGGGTGTGGGGGACTCCCCAGGAGCCTTACACCACAGCCCCGGGGAATTGGGATACCTGTGCCCCACCGCAGGACTCAGCTTGCCACCAGAAAAGAAACTGTGCCCCTTGGGGCTCTATGGAGCCTACAGGGCACGAGAACATGGGGAGGCCCCCGGAGCCTGTCCCCACCTTTGGCAGCCCCCCGTGCCCCAACCCTGAGGCCCATGTTCACCCTCCCCCATGGCCTCCTCTCAGCCCTCCACAGAGCTCGCCGCACAGCCTGCAGATTGTCCTTGCCGGGCTCCTGGACCCTAACCCTTACACTAGGTTAGCCACAGAGGGGCCCCTCCCCAGGGTCCTGGCACCCTACTCCGGGGGATTGGGGACACCCAAGCCCCACTGTAGGACTCAGCCTTCAGCCCACAGGAATCTGTACCATTTTGGGACACAACAGAGCATTCAGGGCAAGAGAATTGGGGCACCCCTGAGAGCCGCTTCTGGTGAACCCCGACATTTGTGGGCCATTCCGGATGAAACCCCAAGGCTCACACTCACCCATGCTTGTGCCCTCATCTCAATCGGCCTGGGAGTTCCCTGAGCACTGGGCAGTTCGGACCTTGAGGCCTAACCTAACCCTGGGTCTTCTGCTGAGGGTCCCTCCCTGTTTAAGTGCCTCCAAGGCACCAGGCATTGGGCTCACCTCTGCACAACTAGAGGACTCAGCCTGCCCCACAGCAGGAAACTCTCATTTGGGGTTGCAGCAAGGATTCATAGGAAAATCGGAGGGCCCTCCTCAGCCCATCGCAGGCAACCCCCACTTTCAGAGATGTCCCCGGATCCAATTAGTAGCTTCACACTGACCTTTAAACTTGCTCTCCACGGAGATCTTTTGAAATTCTCCACACTTCCAACCGATGGCATCATCCAGCTTCACTGCCTTACCCAGCTTTAGGTCTTGAGATGGATTGAAATGGGAAGTCACTTCACTGATGACGATGTACTGGGGACCAAAAGATACATGCATAAATGCTTCATATCACTTGGCTTCAGGGAAATACAAATCTAAACCCCTATAGATGCAATATCACACGAGGCCGAATATCTAAAAATAAGAAGACATGAAACTATACATGTTGGAGAGGATGTGGAGAAATGGGAACCCTCTTACACCCCTGTACAAATGCAGTCCGGTACAGCCACTCTTGAAAATGGAACGGAGTTTCTTCAAGAAGTTATAAATAAAGCTACCCTATGTCCCAGCAATTGCACTACTGGGTATTTACCCCAAAGAGACAGGTAGTGAAGACGGGACACATGCACCACAGTGTTCATAGCAGCAATATCCATAATAGACAAGCTGTGGAATGAGTGCAGATGACCACGGATAGATGAATGGATAAAGAAGATGTGGATGATATATATAATGGAATATTACCCAGCCATCAGAAAGGATGAATACTTACCATCACACCTACCTTGGTGGAGCTGGAGGGTATTATGCTGAGTGGAATAAGTCAATGAAAGAAAGACAATGATCATATGCTTTCACTCCTTTGTGGAATATCAGAAACAAGGAAGAAGACCATAGGGGAAGGTAGGGAAAATAGAATGAGAAGTCATCAGAGAGGGAGAAAACGCATGCTGGACTCTTAACTATCGCAAGAAACTGATGATTGCTGGAGGAGAAGTTTGGGGGGGTAACTGGGTGAGTAGCATTAAGGAGGTCACACGATACAATGAGCCCTGGGTGTTACACACAACTGAAAATTTATTGAAGACTACATCTGAAACTAATGATGTACTGTAAGTTGGATAATTGAATTTAAATGAAAGAATAAAAGACCTCGAATAAACAATCCTTAACATTTGTATGGAACCACTAAAGATTTCAAACAGCCCCTGCAATGTGGAAAAGAAAAACAAAGCTGGAGAACTCACCATTTCAGATTTCAGGTTATACTACAAAGCTGCAGTCATCCTAACAAGACAGTACGGCACAAAAATAGACACAGCGACCAAAGGAACAGGATACAAGTTCAGACAGAAACCCACAATTATGTGGTCCATGAATCTTCCACAAAGCAAGCAAAGATATCAAAAGGGAAAAGGACAGACTCTACAACAAATGGTGTTGGGAAAACTAGACAGCTACGCACAAAAGAATGAAATTAGACTGCTTTCTTACACAATACAGACAAACACAAAACAGTTTCAAGACCTCAATATGAGACCTCAATCCATAAAAATCCTACAGGAGGGAAGACAGTAACTTCTTGACATGGACCATACCAACGTTTTTCTAGACTGTCTCCTGAGGCAAAGGAAATGAAGGCAAAAATAAACTATTGGGAATACAGCAAAATAAAAAGTTTCCACACGACAGAAGAACAATGAAAACGTAAAAATAATAAGACAACTTACTCAAAGGGAGAAGATATTTGCAAAGATCATATGCAATAAAGGGATAGTGTCCAAAACATATAGAACTGATACTACTCGACACCCAAAAAACAAATAATCCAGTTAAAAAATAGGCAGAAGACATGGACAGACATTTCTCCAAAGAAGAAATACAAATGGCCAACAGTCCCGTGAAAAGATGTTCACCATGACCCATCATCAGGAAAATGTAAATCCAAATGACAATAAGGTAATACGTCAAACCTGTCAGAATGGCTAACATCAAAAGCACAACAAAGAGCAGGTGTTGGGAGGATGTGGATAAAGGGGAATCCTTGCGAACTGGGTGGGAATGCAAACTGTGGTGGCCACCGTGGAAAACAGTATGACGGTTCCTCAAAAAATTAAATATAGAACTACCCTACGATCCAACAATCACACTACTCGTATTTACCCAAGGAATAGGAAAACAGTAACGTAAAAGGATACGTGCACCCTTATGTTTCTTGCACCATTATTTACAATATCACAATATGGAAGCAACCCAAGTGTCTGTAGAAAAATTGACAAATGAGAGGATAGATGTGTGTATTCACACACACACACGCACACACACACACACACACACAAACACACATACACACACACAATGGAGTATTACTCGGCTTGAAAAAGAATGAAACCTTCCATTTGCAGCCACATGGATGGAGCTAGAGAGTATTATCCTAACTAAAATCAGTCAGTCAGAGAAAGACAAATCCCATACGATGTCACATTAATGGGGAATTTAAGAAACAAACAAAAATAAATAACTAAAAGAGAAAAAGGAGACACACCAAAATACAAACTCTTAACAATAGAGAACAAACGGATGGTTACAAGAGAGGAGGTGGATAGAGGGATGAGTGAAATAGATAAAGGGGATTAAGAGGACACTTTTCTTGATGACCACTGAGTAATATATAGAATTACTGAATCACTCTATTGTACACCTGAAACGAATGTAACACTGTATGTTAGCTCTACTGGAATTAAAATAAATTTTTAAAAAAGATCTTTCTTTCAGGAACCTCTTTGAAAAAGCTTTTCCTGTGCACTGTGCATAAGCCCTACTTGGGAGGATTCACTCTACAATAATTATTCACTCCATGCCTCAAATTCAGATTTCACTGAGTTCTTACCGTGGATCCCAGCCCACAGGAGCCATGGTCCTTTTCAGTCCAGGCTCAGCACCAATGCATTCAAGATTGGAAGTAGAGACACATGTCACTTCACAGTCCAGAAAGCTATTATTGTTTCTGTTTCAGTGTGAGAGAGTCACAGACTTTGGGACAGGTTTCAGAGCACGTTTATTATGGATCCTGGATCTCTACTTCAATGTACATTGCCTGGATCCATTTGGCTAATAGGTTCCCTGTGGACGGGCTTGCTTCCAAGCACATACATGGAAGATGCAAAGGTGGGTGGGCTTCGTGCGGGACAGGAAGAAGACCAAAAGCAGACAAGAGTCCGACCCCTCCCCTGATCCAGGAACTGCTATGGGAGAGGGTACATGAGGTAGAATCCATGCGAAACTCCACGGTCACCAGCTGAACACAGGAGGCACAGGTCAAGGGATCTGGAGATGCAGGGGTTGAAGGCTGCTCTGAGCTACCTCTGGGAGGAAGGGAGGGAAGGAATGAGAAGGAGAAACTGCCTGCCCCTGGCCCATGCCAGCTGCCCACCACTCCGACACGCATCCGTCTACACAGCTGACACAGCCTGGGCTCAGGATGCGCTGGCTCGGGTCCCTCAATCCTCAGTGGGACAGCTGGCCCCAAGGCTCAGAGACATGCTGAGGGAGATGAGAGGGAAAGCTGCCCCACCCAGGTCATCCCCTTCTTGAGCAGACAGCCCTTCATAACTTCTAAAAAAAACCCACTAACGGGGTTGAAAGACATGCCATGGATGAACTAAGGCATAGAGATATGTAAAATGACATTCATTTTTAAGTTGAGAGCTGTCATCTCAGGAAGTGGGGAGAGCTTCAGTGAAGAAGACTGAGGGGAGGGCAGGTCATGCTGAAAGGGGAGACATGGCTCTCCTGATTGGGGACCTGCAGCTCCCTTCTGGGGCAGGGCATCACCCTCGCATTACACGAGATTCATTGAAGTGTTCCATCAGGGCCAGATGTTTGTCTCGAGAAGACTACCCTGGCATCAGACTGCACAGGGCACCCGGGACGAGGGCCAGATGGAGGACGGACAATACCCCGGAGGCATTGGGGCAAGAGCAGAGGCACATGACCTTGAAGATGATGATGAAAAGCAGGAGGTGGCAGCATGGAGCCGGCCCGAAAGTGCCATGGGAGCAATGCCCACAGATACACTGACTGGGTGCTTTCTGAGCCAGGTGTGGCTGACTTCAGTGTGCTCCAGACTAGTCCTGACCACAAGTCTAGGAAGTGTGCAACACCCCCGGCCTCCTCTCCCCTTGCAGCTGCTAGGAATCACGGTCACAGACCCTGGTCAGCTGTCGTGGAAACCAAGCTCCCCCGCACGCTGCACCTCTGGTGGTGGTCCAGTGCGACCCTCGTGCCTGGCCAGACACTGATGTCTACCTGTTTCCACACAAATCCACAGACAGGAGGGTGTCCCTGAATTCCACAGCACCTGATGAGACAGATCCACAGAACCCAACACCCAGTGGGTCACTCGGGACCTCACCTATGGTCATGGAGTTCACCATAAACTATTTCTGTCACTTCCCACAGAAAGCCTGTTTCTGATCCCCCACAATACCATACATCCTGGTTGCTGACCTGGGGTCATGCCATGAACCCACATGGCACCTTTCTTTAAGTGAAGTCTATGCCTACACCTCCTAGAAAATATTTCTAATGAAGTACAAGTCCATCAGGACTACGGCGTGAACGGTAGCACACAGCCTGCATGGTAGTAGTCAGTAATTCTAACAAGGGTTAACCCCAACCCCCGTCTCACAAAACCTTCCTCCTTCCCCACTGAACTCATGGTCTGCCCTCAGAAAACCCTCCAGGAAACAAACCTTTCATCTGAATGCTCTCTTCACCTACTGCTTCAAATCTTGTCCAACCACAATGATATGAAACTAGAAATCAGGCTCAAGAAAAAAATGGGACAGTCAAAAATAGGTGGAGATTTTTGGGGCCTGGGTGGCTCAGTCATTAAGGATCTGCTTTCAGCTCAGGTCGTGATCTCAGGATCCTGGGATCTAGCCCCGAATCAGGCTCCTTGCTCATTGGGAAGCCCACTTCTCCCTCTCCCACCACCCTGCTTGCGTTCCTTCTCTCGCTGTCTCACTCTCTGTCAGATACTTAAATAATCTTAAATAAATATGTGGAGATTTAACAACATGCTACAGAACAACCAACAGTCAAAGAAGAAATCAAAAAATTTTTAGACGTACATTGACACTGATGAAAAAGACAACCTACAAAAACTTATGGGATGGAGCAAAAGTAGCTTTATGGGGGACATCCATAGAAATTCAAGTCTTCATCAATCCATGAGAATGCTCTCCGATAAACAACCTAATTTATGTGGTAAAGAAGTAGAAAAAAAAAGAACAAACAAAGCCCTAAATTAGTAGAAATAAGGAAATAACAAAAAGGAATGCATTAATAAATCCAATGGAGACTAAAAAGACAAAAAAAAATGAAAATGAGAGCTGCCTTTTTTGGAAAGATAAACAAAACTGACAAACTTAGCTAGACTCACCAAGAAAGACAGAGGACTCCAATACAATCAGGAAAGAAAGATAATGGATTCCTGTCTCATATCAAAATCAAAAGAACTATTGAACCTTGGACCCAACAACTTCTTGCAAGCGACGTCTCTAAAGGCAAAGGAAATAAAAGCAAAAATGAACTATTGGCACTTCATCAGGATAAAAACCTTCTGCACGGCAAAGCAAACGATCAACAAAACAAAAAGTCAACCTATGGAATCGAAGAAGATATCTGCAAATAATATTACAGATAAAGGGCTGGTATCCAAGATCTATAAAGAACTCCTCAAACTCGATACCCAAAAAATGGGCAGAAGACACAAAGCGATACTTCTCCAGAGAAGACATACAAATGGCCAACAGACACATGAAAAAATGCTCCACATCACTTGCCATCAGGCAAATACAAATCAAAACGACAATGAGATACCACCTTACACCAGTTAGAATGGTTAAAATTAACAAGACAGGGGGCACCTGGGTGGGACAGTGGTTAAGCGTCTACCTTCAGCTCAGGGCATGATCCTGACATTATGGGATCGAGCCCCACATCAGGCTACTCCGTTATAAGCCTGCTTCTTCCTCTGCCACTCCCCCTGCTTGTGTTCCCTCTCTCGCTGGCTGTCTCATTCTCTGTGGAATAAATCAATAAAATCTTGAAAAAAAATTAACAAGACAGGAAATAAAAAAAAAGTCAGAGAGGATGTGGAGAAAGGGGAACCATCTTACACTACTTGTGAGGATTCAAGCTGGTATAGCCACTTTTGAACAATATGGAGGTTCTTCAAGACGTTAAACACAGAGCTATCCTATGACCCACCAATTGCACTACTGGGTATCTACCGCATGCATACAGAGTAATGAAAAGAAGGGGGACCTGTATCCCAATGTTCATAGCAGCAATGTACATAATAGCCAAACTGAGGAAGGAGCCACGATGTCCTTCAGCAGATGAATGGACAAAGAAGATGTGGTTCATCTACACAATGGAATATTACTCAGTCATCAGAAACAATGAATACCCCCCATTTGCACCAACGTGGATGGACAAGGAGGGGATTATGCTAAGTGAAATTAAGTAAAGCAGAGAAAGACAATTATCATATGGTTTCACTCCTATGTGGAATGGAAGGAATAGCATAGAGGATATTAGAAGATGGAAGGGAAAAATGAAGGGGTGAATGAGAGGGGGAGATGAATCATGAGAGACTACTGACACTGGGAAACAAACTGAAGGTTGCAGAAAGGGAGGGGAAGGGGAATGGGTTATCCTGGTGATGGGTATTAAGGAGGGCACGTATTGGGGCGCCTGGGTGGCAGAGCGGTAAAGCGTCTGCCTTCGGCTCAGGGTTATCGGATCGAGCCCCACATCAGGCTCCTCCGCTGTGAGCCTGCTTCTTCCTCTCCCACTCCCCCTGCTTGTGTTCCATCTCTCGCTGGCTGTCTCTATCTCTGTCAAATAAATAAATAAATTCTTTTTTTTTTTTTTAAAAGGAGGGCACGTGTCATAATGAGCACTAGGTGTTATATGCAAACAATGAATCATGGAACACTACATCAAAAACAAATGAAGTATTCTAGGGTGACTAACATCATTTTAAAAATGACAAAGATATGAAATCCATACAGGAAAACTGTCACTATTTGCAAAGGACATGAAATCCCGAAAGATTCCTCAAAAAAAAACTGTTAGAATAAACAAATTCAAGAAAGCTGCAGGGTATAAAGTCGATATACAGAGACATGTTGTCTTATTTTTTTTTTCAGATTTTAATTTTTTATTTGACAGGAAGAGAAAAATCACGAGCAGGGGGAGTGTCAGAAAGAGGGAGAAGCAGACCCTCACTAAGCAGGGAGCCCAACACGGGGCTTGATCCCAGAACTCTGGGATCATGACCTGAGCTGAAGTCAAACGCTTCACCTATGGAGCCACACAGATGACCCAACTTCTTGCATTTCTGTATACTGATGACATACTTTCGCAAAGAGAAATTAAAAAAGCAATGCCATTTACAATTGCATCAAAAAAAATCTAGGAATAAAAGTAACCAAAAATGAGAAAGACATGGTACACTCAACACATGGCAGAAAAGAAATGAAAAACATGTGTGTCGAGGGGGGCAGAATGTATGGGTCAAAGATTTGGAAGGCAACACAAACAAATGGAAGCTTACGCCATGCTCCTTAACTGGAAAAGTTAATTATGTGAACATGTCCATCGTACCCAAAGCAATCGACAGATGTGATGAAATCCCTAACTGAATTCCAGTGGCATTATTCGAGGAAATAGAAAACAGTCCTCAAACTTGTATGGAATCACAAAAGACCCCAAAGACCCAAAGCAACCTGGAGAAAGAAAGGTGCAGTCAACACACTCCTGGATTTCAAGCTAGATTACAAAGCTGTTGTCATCAAAACAGGATGGTAATGGCATAAACACAGACACCAGGTCAGTTGAACAGAACAGAAAGCTCAGAAACTTACCCACACGTAGATGATCCTAACTTACGACACAGCAGCAGAAGATATGCCATGAGGGAAGGACTGTCTCTTCAGTGAGCGGTAACAGGCAAACTGGACACTAAATGCAGAAGAATATAACTGGGTCACTTTCTTACACCACACACAAAATTTTAAATGGGTGAATGATTTGAACATAAGACCTGAATCCATAAACCTCCAAGAAGACACAGGTACTAAGTCTCTCGACTTTGGTTTTGGCAAAGAGTCTTCAGATCGGACACCAAATGCAAAGCAAAAAAAGCAAAAATAAACAAGTGGAAGAACATTAAACTGAAATCTTCCACATGGCAAAAGAAACCATCAAAAACTTAAAAGGCCACTGACCCAATAAGAAAAAAATATCTGCGAATCATATGTGTGAGAAGAGGCTAATATCCAAAATACACACAACACTCATACAAATCAAAACAAAGAAAAAACGTATAAAAAATGGGGGGAATATGTGAATAGATACTTTCCAAAGATGGCACACAGGTGCCAACAGACAGAAAAAGTTGTTCGACTTCACTAATCATCCTCAGGGAAACATCAGTCAAACCCACAATCGGCTATCCCCTCACAACTGTTGGAACAGCAATTGTCCCAGAGACAGACACCAAGTGGGGTCAAGGGTGAGCAGACGAGGAGACACTGTGCACTGTTGGTGGGAATGGAAATTGGTGCAGCCACTGTGACAAACGGTATGGAGGTTCCTGAAAAAATAAATGCAACTACCACATGACCCAGTAATGGCTCTACTGAGTATTGATTCGGAGAACACAATAATACTGCCTCAAAAAGACAGATGCACTCCCACATTCACTACAGCATTATTCACAAGAACCAGACATGGAAACACAGACCTTGGGGGCCTTATGCCACGTAACTCAGACACAGAAAGACCAATACCAGATACTCCCATGTACATTCCACGTGGAATAAACAAATACTGAACGCATAGATACTGAGAGCAGATTGGTAGTGCCAGATTCGGGGATGGGGTGGTAGAAACGGGTGAAGGTGGTCAAAGTCTCAATGTTTGAGTGAGAAAATCCGACAGTCATGAAATGTTCTGTCCAGCATGGAGACTAAACCTAACCCCACAGCATGGGATATAGGTTTCCCTGCTCTTTGAAAGTACAGGGCTTCTGAGAAACCTTGCACAGCAGAAATGGTGTCAACAAGGAATTGCCATTAATTTACATGGAACAATTAGACAGTGTGCTCAGACTCCAAAATTCCTTCTCTTTGGCTTTTCTTAGGCCTCAGTACACAAGTTTCCAATGGAGGCCCAGCATAAACGAAAAGAAAGCACAGCAGAGGCTCACAAACACAATTCAAAGTGCTAGTGGCTGGATGCGGAGAGCAGTTCCCAGCGGAAGGAGCTGGCTGGTTTGCACGCCGCCTCTGTCGTGCTTCTCCCCAAAACAGATGCTGAATGTGATTCTCACTGTTCACCTTTTTTCATAAGAGGGAAATCCTCTTCAGGTCTCTTCCTCTTACTGAAGCTGGGTAATAACATAGTTTTTCAAGAAAACCAAGTGCCTTACTGTGAACGTTTAAAAAGTGGGGGATACTTGTACTTGAGCATTGCTGAGTGAGATGTGAAAGGTCCTCCCAGACACAAACCTCAGCAGATCCACCGGGAAAGGCACCTTTCTCAGCATGCAGAACACGGACATCCTCCTACCCCCCGAGAAACCCTCTCCTTCCCCTCGATCAGGACAACCCACAAAAGCTGGGAGTTACCCCAATTCCTCTTTTCTCCTGCTCCTAATAGCTAACCCATCAGCAAATCCTGTGAGCTCCATCTTCAAAATGGACCCAGAATAGGTCTAACCACTCCATCCAAGGCCACCTGTCTGGTCCACAGTGCCTGAGTTCCTGGAAAAGCTTCCTCAATGACCTACCTTGCCATCTTCAACCCTCTGTCATCTGTTCTCAACACTGTAGCCAGGATGGCCCAGTGAAACAGGGTCTCATGGGATTATAGCCATGGAATGGCTTTCTGTCACCCTCTGTCACCTCTCTGAGCTCATGTCCTAAGCTGTCTCCTGTGGCCACAGGGCCTTCTTGCTGCTCCTGGACATACCTGGAATTCTCCTGCCCCAGAGCCATTGCACATGCTTTCCCTTCTGTTTCGAATGCTCTTGATGTGTTCTCACTCACCTTCAGAGAAGTCTGAATTGGAGTGACAGAGACAGAAGATGAGGCTGTGTGTGTTGGGTGAGGCTGGTGGCCCAGAAAAAGTTTCTCTGCCAGCTCTCCACCTGTGCCTCACTTGTCCTCAGCCAGGAAGTTGCACACAGCCCTCACCTGTTACAACTCTCACCCAGGAGACCCATAGCCACACCTGGAGCCCACCCTGCCCACATCCTGCTGCAGAATGCATTCAGCTCTCCTCAGGGACCCCTGTCAGCTTTACCCAGACCTGGAACTCCCCCATCTCCTGCAAAGCTCCCGGATTCCCACTCTGCTTCCAAAATCACACTGGCGCAAGGCTTTCATGAGAAAGCTATAACGCTAACTAATGAAAGGTTCACACCTACTTTCCCCTTCTGTTGCCTTTCTCTCCACCTTCTTTCCTACCTGTGCAAACTGTAACATATCAGTGGAACATGAACATGCTCTGAGACCTGAATCTTTCATTGCAGCTTTCTGAGGACTCCTTATGTGATAAGACTTTATTGTATCCTACAACAGGGTGTTTTACATCTATCCTCTATAGAATAGTACAGCCCAAATCACTACAATTTTACCACACTCTTCATGAAGCAGAACACTTTTTTCTTTCTTCTTTTACTTAAATTCCAGTTAGTTCACATGCCATGGAATATTTGCTTCAGGGGTAAGATTTAGTGATTCCTCACCTGCATACAGAACCCGGTGCTCATCACAAGTGCCCTCCTTAATACCCCTCACCCATTTAACTCTGCCCCCCACGCCCCTGTCCTGCAGCAACACTCAGTTTGTTCTCCAAGGTTGAGTCTATATCCTTGTTTGCCTCTCTAATCACCCCTCAACCCTTTTCATCTGTTTTCTTTCTGAAATTCCACAAGCGTGAGAGCATAGGATATTTGTCTTTCCTCAATGATTTTGCTTAGCTTAATACACTCTAGGTCCATCCACATCCTTGCAAATGGTAAGATTTCATTCTTTTTGAAGCTGGGTCATATTCCATTATATATATATATATGTATCCCACATCTGCTTTATCCATTCATGAGTGCATTGACTTTGGGATTCTCTCCATAGTTTGGCTACTGTGGACATTGCTGCCATAAACATCATGGTGCATGGACCCCCATTGAATCTGCATTTTTGTATCCTTTGGGTAAATACCTAGGACAGCAATTGCTGGATCCTGTGGTTGTTCAATGTTTAACTTTTTGAGGAACCCCCACACTGTTTCCTAGACTGGCTGCACCACTTTGCATTGCCACCAACAGGATGGGAGTGTTCCCCTTTAAGCAGAACATTATCTGCCGGCAATTTCATAAGAGGAAACAAAACCTCTGGGAGATGCACCCAGGGTCAGGCAAGCAGTTGCAGAATTCACCCCAAGGCTCCTGACGCCAAGCACCTTGAAGCCACCAGCATGCCACTATCCAAAAGAATTCCCAGACTCTCCTTCTGACTCCACCACCAAAGAAACTACAGAGAGAATATGGAACCTCAAAATATCGAGATAATACATTTAGTAAAACTAGAAAGTCAAGCTCAACTTTTAAACAGGAACAGGCCGCTTTGGATAATTTTCAATTTTGCCTCCACCCCAATTTTAACTCTTCTGATGAATAAAGTAATCAATGATGAAACATCACCTTTGTCAAATGACATCATCCAAGTCTGTATCAGATGAAAAAATCCACCTAACTGTAGATACTGGCCGCTCAACCATATCTTAGGCCCAATTGAATAAACACTGTTAGATGAAGGAACAAATTAGATGTTACAAACAGACACAGAGTGAATCTCACCTTCCCTTTCTAATACAAGAGGGTTCCTAGGAAACAGATGGTCAAAATACATTTGAAAGCAATAAATGGACAGAAATTGTGATCCCCTGCAAAGTTCTACCTGCAGGGAAACTAAGTAATTCTTCCACCAAACCCAGAATGCTGACAGCTACTTCAATTTTACTTTGTGGCTCAACTAGAGAAAAGAGAAAAGCCCAGGATGTTTGGGATAATGAGAGGTTTTACCTCCAGCCCTGACATAGATAGGACATTTTGCCAAACATACCTGTGCTTTCTCTGAACACTGGCGTCCTGTGACAATCTGCCTCGCTGAATCCGATGCTGATGTTCAAAACCTCGGTTTTCTTGGAGCCAGAACAGAGAAGTGCTGTCAGCTGGGGAGAAGAAGGCAACTCTGACCTATAGCCTGAACACCTGCTTCGGTTTCTGGGCAAAGGGGCAACACATACTTGTTGTTTATCAGTAATTAACTTCATTCTCAATAGACCAATGACTACCTTTTCTGGAAAGCAGACTTACTCTTCTAAAGAAATCCTCAATTCGTCTATTCCCAATGCAATTAGAGTGGGGTCTGGTTAACGCCCTCCTTCAGGCCCCCACCTGGAGGATTTTCCTGCATTATTCTAACAGCCAATTACCACTAACTGGGGGCACACGGGGCATAATGCTGAAGTTGGAGGACGGCTCTGGGGCTTGCTACTGCCACACCTGTGCCTGGGGGACCAGGGCACACCCTGCTGAACTTTTGGTACTGCTCAAGATGCATCACCTGCACTGTGTCAGAGAACCGGGGGACACATCACTGAATGTGGGGACTCTGTGAGGTCCTTACCTGCACTCTTCCCGGGGAACAGGGGAAACCCTGAAATTCTGCAACCAATCCCACAAAAGCTCAGGTGATTGGGCGCCCTGGAGTTCAGGGGTATGGGGAATAAGGCCAGTAGAGGACATGGGGCAGAAGAGACTTTAAAGGGAAAAAGAAAACTCACCTGAGTTCCCACAATGAACCCTCTCCAGGTGCCCTTCCAGAACCCTGCCTCCCACCTAGGGCGCACCCTACCCCCAGACCCCCCCACCCACGGTGCACGCTGCTCACTAACCAGCCAGGACCTCCGCAGGGCAACTCTCTCTCTCCCAGTTCCCCTTCTTCTGTCCCAGGTTTGAACACCACTGCAACTCTGGAACAGCCCACAGAGACGTAGCTCCACCCCCAAGTGGTGATTTGTCAGGGAGGTTGGTGCCCCAGCCCCTGAGAAGCCAGGCAACCCGCCCTCAAGCACCTGGAACCCTGAAAGTGCAGGGGGTCCAAGAGATGCCTCCTCTACCCAACACCCAGCACAGGCATAGGTGGGGTCCTTGGCCGGGCTCCCCCCACACACCTGGCCCTTCCAGGGACCCCTCTAGCTGCAGACCAAACTCAGAGCCCTGCCCCTTCCCTTTCTGCACCAGCCCTCCCTGCTGGGGTGTGCCTGGTTCTGGGCAAGGTCACTGGCTCTCAGACCCTCCAAGGCTTGGGCTTTAGGAAATGCAATGATTTCATGCATTTTCAGTATGTACATGTCAGTATGACTTTAATCTTATGGGAGCCAAAGAGGTTCTTTACTTTTTCTTATCTTTATGTTGGCATTTTTGGTTATTGTTTTCTTCTCAAAGCAGATGTACAACATGTGCTTGAGGCAGAAATAGGGCCCATGCTTTGAATTTTTGCCCAATCATTTTGAGCCGGGTACAATGTTAAAGGATAGCTTCCCTGGGATCCCAGGATCAGGGCCCACAGATGATATAAGATAAAAATTACTTTCATCATTATAATTACTACTAAATGGAGGAATTTGAGACAAAAGCACCTTTCACAAGAGTACGAAGAAATCAAAATGATGCCCACAGAAGGCTACCTGCTCCATGGTCAGCACAGGTAACAGAAGTGTTCACAGTCTCTGGACTCCTGCCCTTCTCCTGCCCAAATCTCTGAAGCACACAGACCACTTAAAATCAGAATTGTAGAACTGCTAGACACCTTAGAGATGTCTGGCACCATTCCCTTGGACTGCAGAATAAAACACAGTAGCTCGTTGTCACAAACTAATTTCAACATGAAGTGCCCCCTGGATGCACTAAGTTCTTTCTCTGCAAATGTTGACTAATGTAAGTCACAGTCATACCATATAAACACTACGATGGCTGGGGAGTCATCGTAGGTAAAGAATATTTTAGCCATGTTTATAAGCATTGGCTCACTTTGTAGAACAGGTTGAACTGAGTGTTTTTAAATACTATTTGAGACCTGTTTTACAGCACCATCTGAAAATACCAGAGCCTGAATGGACTAAAAATGATAGTTGGTTTCAGTAACTTTAATACCAGAAAAATATTATACTGTCTCTATTCCTAAGGATCTTTGAGTATCTTACCCAGAGGTCCTCCACTGAGATAATGATCTTAATGATCACCATGGGCAGATGTGAAAAGGCCCGCTGAATTCGTTCCATTTGTCCACATGACAAGAAAATCCTGATACTTGATAGGTTTACAGATCAAGAAGACCAGAGATAAGAGGGAAATAGTACCCTGTATGGAACAACAAGGGATTTGGAGTCAATTTGGGGATCCCACTTAGGTTTCTGACACTAAAATCCTCTGTGACTCATATCATCTGAGTCCCTGTCTAACCACCTGAACATGTGCCTAAAAATATCTACACCCTAGTTGAGAAGTTTAAGAGGCAGAATGCTACAAATAGCCAGTATGATGTCTCTCAGGAACAGGTGCTCAGGAACACATAATTGCCATTGGGTCTATTTCTTTTCCAGAAGAAAGAACACATGTTGAATCCATATTTCTAATAGATGACTCACCAGATGATTTTCAAACCTGAAGGAAGGCCAAGAAGTCGCTCTTGTGTCATATTTCACTCAGAAATCATGTTGTTGGACTGGTGAGGATGATATGATAGCAACGTCATCACTAAGAGTGGGGAGCTTCTAATTTCCATACGGCCATGTTGACCCCCTTAGCTCAGAGCCACCAGAAAGGGCAGCTGGGGAGGGGGCACTGTCATCACTATGAGAGGGGAGCTTCCCATTTCCATATGGCCATGTTGACCCCCTTAGCTCAGGGCCACCAGAAAGGACAGCTGAGGGGGACCACAGGCCAAGGCTGCCAGGTGTGGCTGGGGCAGGCAGAACTCTGACTTAAGGCTCAACTCCTGTCTAGGTTATTATAATGCTCTTCACAAAGAAAGTGCCATTGTGTGTAAGCCCTCATGTAGAAAAGGTTCAGAATTTCCATTGAGATTCCCTCTCTGACCTTTAGGATATGTAGCAAAGTTCCATTTAATTTTTAAACATTGAAGGACTTCCTGGTTTTCTTTTCGCTATGACTGTGGCTCAATTCCCCTGTGGTCTAAGAATAGAATCTAGTTAATTTCAGGGCTTAACATTTGTAGCCTTGATTCGTGGCCCCACCTATCATCTATTTGGGTAAAGAGTCTATGACCACTTGAAAATAATGTATTCTGCACTTATTATGGAATGTTCCCTATATGTCAATTAGGTCACATTTTTACCAATGTTTTGTCTGCTTTTTCTGTCAGATATTGAGAAAGGTCTATTAAAATCTTCAAACAATGTTGCTCTATTCAACATGGCATCGGAGAATCTACCAGTGTTAGAAGGCAAGAGAAACAAAAAGTATAAGAATTGAGGGGATAATTGTGACTATTCACAGATAATACGATTGTGTACATAGAAAATCCAAACCAGTCTATAAATAAATTAGAATTAAAATTAAAGATGAATTATTAGAATTAAAAATGCAATTTATAAATTTAAGATGGATTGTAGCTTCCCATTGGACAGTTTCTGAAAGAAAACGTAGAACCTGTAAATCTTGGGGTAGGACATAGGGTGTACTAACCATTTAAAAGAATTCAGTGGGACTTCATAAAAATGTGACATTTCTCCTTATCTTATGACCATAAGAAAATGAAAAAGTGAACTGCAGGCTGGGAAGTAAAGATTTGCAATACACACACTGACAAAGACTTGTCAATAAAGAATTCCTGCTCATCAACCATAAAAAGTCTATTTATAAACGAATACTTTACAAAAGATTGACTGATGGCCAATAAGAACAGGAAAGGGTGCTCTACAGTATTATTTTCAGGAAGAGCAAGGCCTTTCCTAAAATGAAAACATACACACAAACCAGTATTCCCTAGATGGATGACGTCCTTATTTCTGAGGACAGCTTGAAGAACAGACTAGCATCAAAGTAAAGTGATGGAATTCCTGACACTCAGAGGATGGACAATTGACCTCAAACTACAGTAAAATTTCTAGGCATCATTCGGTCCTCTGAAGGCAGACAACTACCACACCCCTTCCTACACCACACAGGTTGCTTCCCCACCCCTACCATAAAAGAAGTTGAGAAACATTTAGGACTAGTAGGAAATAGCAAAAATCACCTGTGGGGATTATCCTGAAACACACTGATCACATAACTAGTGTAAGGAAGTGTAGGGAACTGACAAGAACAGAGACTCAAGCGATACTTCTTTGGGAAATGCTGTCTGAAATCGTCACACCTTGGTACCACCTAATGAGGGCTCTGAGCATACCCTAGGGTTTGCTCACAAGAGTCTGCAACACCATCGCTGAGGACTGAAACTCTTCAAGACCTCAAAGCTTGCCTGATTGACTATTGGACTAAGAGATTCCCATGTTCTGAAAACAGATACCAACTCATTGAAAGGTTCACCTGGGCTCTCTCGGAGGCCCTACAAGAAGCTGAACCATTCACTGAAAATCAATTACACACACACACACACACACACACACACACACACACACACACACACCTGTCATTTCAGCAATTACTTAAACATTCAAGGTTCTTCCTACCTTGTCTTTTTCACATTGATATTTATACTCCCATGAAATGTCATCATTTCTAATGAACACTGATGTCAAAATAGAGATCCATTGACACAATATTCAGAAAACGGAACTTCCCTGCTGTCATTTTCAATATAGCGTTTTTTAAATTTCATACATATTTTAGGTTTTTGGTAACTTATACAGGAGAAGATCAGCATTGAAAAACTCTAAATACTGACAATGGGTTTTAAGCCTAGAGAACAAAAATTGTCCAATTTCATAGATAATAAGGAACCAAAGGGAAAGCATGGAAGCTGTAGTCGAATAATTTTACACATATGCATCCTCTATTATTCTACTACTGAGGGGCATGTTTTATTACCACTATGCATGCATCAATTGTCTTCCACGTGCATCTTCACAGGTATAATGAATTACTACAGTAGAATGAAATGTCTGGGAACTACTTAGCAGCATCTATAATGAACAATGAAATTTTGATCTTATATTTGGTGAACTTCCACTCTCTGTCCCTTTAGATAATGGACCCTAAACAGAAGGGGGAATGAACCACGAGAGACTATGGACTCTGGGAAAGAAACTGAGGGCTTCAGAGGGGGGAGGGGTGGGGGATTGGGATGGGCCAGTGATGGGTATTAAGGAAGGTACATATTGCATGGAGCACTGTGTGTTATATGCAAATAATGAATCACGGAACACTACATCAAAAACTAAGGGAATACTGTATAGTGACTAACATATCATAATAAAAAATATTATTAGAAAAAAATTAAAGGTAAAAAAAAAACAATACAGCTTTTCTGTTTCAAGAACAATCACAACTGAGAAAAAACTAACTTCCAATCCCTAAAGCAAAACACAGACCAAGTTCCATTTCACTCCCCTTTATTCACATTCTCTGTGGGTTCTAAGCTATTTCCCTACCTCCTTTCCTGCTGAGCAGGGAGCCCGGGCTCGATCCCAGAACCCTGCGATCATAACCTGAGCCAAAGGCACATGCTTAACTGGCTGAGCCAGCCAGGAGTCCCAGCCATGTTTTTCTTAAGCAAAAGGACACTTTCTCACAATGCCTTCACATGACTTCACATGGTACCAGAGACCTGCATTTGCCTCTAGGAGGTTGCAGATGAAGGCAATTGCAAACTCTCACAGTGGTTTATCAAATACAATGACCTGCCTGGTGTCAGTGAAACTCTTATGAGCCCACGAGAGGGTGCTGTGACACTCAGCTGTGGCTGGACTGGCACAGAGAACCAAATCCATTTCCCTGCCTGATGTCTGTGAGGAACAGATGCCCCCACTGTGAATGAGACCCTGCCACTGAGCTCTCCAGAGATGGCCATCCTCATGGAGGATGAGGATAAAGGACAATACCTGAGGAGACCTCATCTGTCTCTTTTATCTTTTCATATTTTTGACAGTGGACAAATCACTACCTAGGAGTCCCCAACTACCTTAGTCTCATCTGTGAATGGCCAAGAGGTTTTACAAAACACTTCAGATTTTGACCTCACAAATGCCCACAACCACTTACCATAGGGATTCAACATTAAGCAAAGATACTGTTCGTTGGAAGAGAGGTCCTGCCCACTGTTGTTTCTCACTTATATGCTCATCTTCCTTACCTCATGGTAACATAACCACCTTGATTCCTGCTTCCGTCTTCAGGAAGGCTGATGTGACTTGAAGGGCATTATCCTGACATCGTTCTTTCTTAGCAATAAGATGTGGACATTTCCCTAGTCCTACACACCCAAAGTTGAATCTGAATCAGGAATGAGGAGGCTGATGAGAGTTGAAGGTGTTTTCCTGTACGCGGTGGTTTATTACCAATAAGGATGGGTCAGAGTCCTCGAAATTCCAGAACCTTTTCATTAATGCTTCCTACTCGTGAAAGATGATGTACATTGGTCTTTCCCTGTATAGTGTGGTGACTCAGAGAAAAGTGCTTAGCCCTTTCGTCAGACTTCCACGACCACTTTGGGGCTGGCTTCCATATTCACAAAGGATGATGTTAGGGCTAAGAGGGTTCCTGTACACTGTTATTTCTTCCAGATAAGTGGATGGCATTTTTGTTACTTTGCCAGAGCCACATAGCGCCGGGCTTGCCAGCCTCCTGGGGACGAACCCTAACCCTAGGTCGGCCCCCGAGGGGCCCCTCCCAAGAGGCCTTGCACCACAACGCCGGGGACTGGGGCCCCCGAGCCCAGCACCGGAGTCAGCCTGCCGCCCCGCAGCAACCCGGGCTGCTAGGGGCACCGCCAGTCTTTCAGGGCTAGAGAACGGGCAGGGCCCTCCAAGCCCCCCACGACCTTCGATGGCCCCTGCGCCAAAACGCTTGGGCCCACACTCCCTCTCGCCAACGCCCTCACTTCGGCCTGCCCTTCCTCCTGCCGCAGAGCTGGCAGAACGGGCCTGCTGGACTCCTGGGGGCTAACACTTACCCTAGGTCGCCCCCGAGGGGCCCCTCCCAAGGAGTCTGGCAGCGCAATGCCGTGGATTTGGGACACCCGACCCCCAGTGCTGTACTCACTCTGCCACCCCATAGGCACCAAGGGTACTAGGAGCGTTGCCAGTCATTCAGGAAGGGAGAATGGGCAGAGCCCTCCGATCCCCCTGCGACCTTCGAAGGCCCCCTGCTCAAAAACTCTGGCTCCCATGCTCCTGCCCGCCAGCGCCCTAACCTCGGCCCACCCCTCCCCTCGCTGCATAGCTGGCGGATCGGGCCTGCTGGCTTCCTGGGGGCTAACCCTATCCCTAGGTCGCCCCCGAGGGGCCCCTCCCAAGTGGCCTGGCACCGCATGCCAGGGATTGGGACCCCCAAGTCCCAGCGCCGGACGCACCCTGCCACCCCACCGCCACATGGGGAACTAGGTGCGTCGCCAGTCTTTCAGAGCGACAGAACAGGCAGCACCCTCTGAGCCACCTGGGACCTTTGAAGGCACCCCGAGCCAAAGCCAAAATGCTCTGGCCCACGCTCCCACTCTCCAGCTACCTCACTTCGACCCACACCTCCATTCACCACACATGGCGGAACGAGACTGCCAGCCTCCTGCAGGCTAACCCTAACCCTAGGTCCGCCCCCGAGGGGCCCACCCAAGGGGCCTGGAGCCGCAATGCCGGGTATTAGGGACCCCCGAGCCCCAGTGCCGGACTCACCCTGCTGCCCCGCTGCCACCCGGGCCGCTAGGGGTGCCGCTGGTCATTCAGGGCGGGAGAACGGGCAGGGCCCTCTGAGCCCATGGCGACCTTAGAAGCCCCCCCCATCCAAAACGTTTGAGCCCATGCTCCTGCTCCTCAGCGCCCTCACCTTGGCCCGCCCCTCCGCTTGCTACAGAGCCGGTGGATGAGGCCTGCCCTCCTCCTGGAGGCTACCCATAACCCTAGGTTGGCCCGTGAGTGGCCCCTCCGAAGGGGCCTGACACCGCAATGCCTGAGATTGGGGACCCCCGAGCCCCAGCGCCGGACTCACCGTGTCGCCCCGCTGCCACCCGGGCCGCTAGGAGCACTGTCGGTCATTTAGGGAGTGAGAACGGGCAGATCCCTCCAAGCCCCTGGCAACATTCGAAGGCCCCCGTGCCAAAACGCTTGGACCCACGCTCCCGCTTGACAGCGCCTTCAGCTCGGCCTGCCCCTCTGCTCGACACACAGCCAGCAGATCGGGTCTGCCAGCCTCCTGGGGGCTAACAGTAATGCTTGGTCGGCCCCCTAGAGCCCTTCCGAAGGGGCCTGGCACCCCAACGCCGAGGACTGGGGACACCGAGCCCCAGCGCCAGACTCACCCTACCGCCCCTCCTCTGACCGGGCCGCTAGGGTAGCCGCCTGTCATTCAGGGCGGAAGAATGTGCACGGCCCTCCGAGCACCTGGCGACCTTCGAAGGACCCCCCCCCCCCGCGAAAACTCCTGGGCCCACGCTCCCGCTTGCCAGCGACCTCACCTCCGCCCAACCCTCTGCTCGCTGCACAGCTGGCGAATCGAGCCTGCCGGCCTCCTGGGGGCTAACCCTAACACTAGGTCGCACCCGAGGGGCCCCTCCCAAGGGGCCTGGCGCTGCAACACCGGGGATTGGGGACCCCTGAGCCCCAGCGCCAGGCTCACACTGCTGCCCCTCTGCAACCCCGGCCGCTAGTTGCACTGTCGGGCATTCAGGGCAGAAGAACGTGCAGGGCCCTCCGAGCCCCCTGCGACCTTCGAAGGCCCCCCGCACCAAAAGGCTTGGGCCCAGGCTCCTGCTCTCCAGTGCCCTCATCTCGGCCCACCCTTCCACTCATTGCAGGGCGGGCGGATTGGGACTGCCGGCCTCCTGGGGGCAAACTCTAACCCTAGGTCGGCCACCGAGGGGCCCATCCCAAGTCGCCTATCGCCGCAACACCTGGGATTGGGGACCCACGAGCCCCAGCGCCAGACTCTACCCTGCTGCCCTGCCGCAACCTGGGCCACTAGGCGTGCTGCCGGTCTTTCAGGGCGGGAGAACGGGCAGGGCCCTCCGAGCCCCCGGCGACGTTCGAAGGCCACCCGTGCCAGAAGGCTTGGGCCCACGCTCCCGCTCACCAGCGCCCTCACCTCGGCCCGCCCCTCTGGTCACCGCACAGCCAGCGCATCGGGCCTGCCCGCCTCCTGGGGGCTAACACTACCCCTAGGGCGGCCTATGAGGGGCCCTTCCAAAGGGGCCTGGCGCCTCAGAGCCAGGGATTGGCGACCCCCGAGCCCAAGCCAGGACTCACTTTACCGTCCCGCCGCCACCCGGGCTGCTACGTGCACCGCCGGTCATTCAGGGCGGGAGAACTGGCAGGGCCCTCCGAGTCCCGGTGAACTTCTAAGGCCCCATGCGCCAAAATGCTTGGGCCCATGCTCCTGCTCACCAGCGCCCTGTCCTCGGCCCACCCCTCTGCTCAGCACAGCCAGCGGATCGGGCCTGCCAGCCTCCTAGGGGCTAACCCTAACCCTAGGTTGGCCCCCGAGGGGAACCTCACAAGGGGCCTGGCGCAGCAACGCCAGGGATTGGGCACCCCCGAGCCCCAGCGCCGTACTCACCGTGCCGCCCTGCCACCACCCAGGCCGCTAAGGGCACCTCTGGCCATTCAGGGCGGGAGAACCGGCAGGGCCCTGCAATCCCCCGGCGACCTTCCAAGGCCCCCCACGCCAAAATGCTTGGGCCCACGCTCCAGCTTGCTGGCGCCTTCACCTCGGCCTGGCCCTCTGCTACCGCACAGCTGGCGGATCATGCCTGCCAGACTCCTGGGTGCTAACACTAACCCCTAGGACGGCCCCAGAGGGGCCCCTCCCAAGGGGCCTTGCACTGCAACGCACGGCATTGGGGACCCCTAAATCGCAGTGCCAGACTTACACTGCCACCCCGCCACCACACGGGTCGCTAGGGGCGCCTCCGGTCATTCAGGGTGGGAGAACAGGCAGGGCCCTCCAAGCCTCTAGCGACGTTAAAAGGACCCCCGTGCCAAAACGCAGCATACCATTCCCTCGCTCGCCAGCGCCCTCACCTCGGCCCACTCCTCCGCTCGCCGCACAGCCGTTGCATCGGTCCTGCTGGCCTACTGGGGTCTAACACTAACGACAAACCCTAACCCATAACCTTAAACCCTAAACCTTAAACCCTAATCCTAACCCTAACCCTAACCCCTAACTCTTACCCTAACCCTAACCCTACCCTAAACCTAACACTAAACCTTAATCCTTAAACCCAAACCCTAACATTAACACTAAACCCTAAACCCTAAGCCCTAACCCTAATCCCGAAACCCTAAAGAAGAAACCCTAACCTTAACCACTAACCACAAACCCCAAACACTAACCCTAAACCCTAACCCTACCATACCCCTAAACCTACCCCTAACCTACCCCTTCAGCTAACCCTACCCCTAACCCGTAACCTAACCCTAAACCTAACCCTAACCCATACCCTCACCCGTACTCTAACCCTAACCCTAACCTGTACCCTAACCCTAACCGTAACCCTAACACATACTCTAACCCATACCTTAACCCGTACCCTAACCTTAACCCTAAACTGTACCCTAACCCGTAACTTAAACCGTACACTAACCCTAACCGTAACCCTAAAAAGTACCCTAACATGTACCCTAACCTTAACCCTAAACCCTAAACCCGGACTCTAACCCATACCCTAACTCGTACCATAACCCGAAACCCTAACCCTACCCATACCCTAACCCTAAGCCATACCCTAACCGTAACCCTATACCCTAATCCGTAACCCGTACTTTAACCCTAACCAGTACCCTTACCTTAACCTTAACCCATAGCCTAGCCCGTGCCCATTCCCTAACCCGGACCCTAACCAATACCTAACCCTAACCTGTACCCTAACCCGTACCCTAACCCATACCCTAACCATAAACCATACCCTATCCCTATCCCTAACCTGTTCCCTAACCCATACCCTAACCCTAACCCTAAACCGTAACCTAACCTGTACCATAACCGTAAACTGTACCCTAACCCTAACCCGTACTGTAACCCTAACCTGTACCCTAAACTGTACCCAAATCCGTATGCCAACACTTACCCTAAATCGTACCCTAAATCGTACCCTAAACCGTACCCTAATGCATACCCTAACCTGTACCCTAACCCTAACCCGTACCCTAAACCTAACCCGTACTCCAACCCTAACCCTAACCCTAAACCCAAACCCTAAACCCTAACCCATACCCTAAACCCTAATCTGTACCCTAACCCATAACCTCTAACCTGTAAACCCTAAACCCAACCCTAACCCGTACCCTCTCCTTACCCTAACTCTAACCCCTACCCTTACCCATACCCTAACCTTAACCCGTACCCTAATCTGTACCCTAACCCCAGGGATTGGGTACACCTGAGCCCCACCACGGGACTCAGCCTGCCACCCCTCAGGAAACCATGCCCCTTGGGGCGCCACAGAGCATCCTGTGCAAGAGAAATAGGAGGGCACCCCTGAGCCCCCAGCGATCCTCAGCGGCCCCCTACACCCCAACCCTGAGGCCCACGCTCATCCCGCCCCACGCCTTCCCTTCAGCTTGCCACCGAGCTCATCGCAGAGCCGGCAGATCAGGCCTGCCGGGATCCTGGGGCCTAGACCTGACCCTAGGTTGGCTGGGTAGGGCCCCTCCCCTGGGGCCCGGTGCCACAGCCCCAGGGACTGGGGACACCTGAGCCCCACAGCAGGACAAAGCCTGCCAGCTCACAGGAAACCGTGCCCCTTGGGAGGCTGTAGAGCATTCAGGGCGGGAGAACCAGGAGGGCCCCAAGAGACCCCGGCGAACTTCGGCGGTCCCTAAACCCAAGCTTTAAGCCCATGTTCACCCCACCCCGCACCCTCACCTCAGCCCGCGGCGGAGCTCGCCACAGAGTGGGCAGATCTGGCCTGCGGGGTTCCTGGGCCCCAACCCTAACCCTAGTTCATCTGTGGAGGGGCCCCTCCCCAGGAGCCTGGAGTCGCAGCCGCGGGGATTCGGGACACCTTAGCCCCACAGCAGGAATCAGTCTGCCACCGCGCAGGAAACTGTGCACTGTGGGAGGCCAAAGAGCATTCAGGGTGGGAGAACCAGGAGGGCCCTCCTGAGCCACCAGCGAACTTCGACAGCCTCCCGCACGCCAACTTTGAGGCCCACGCTCACCCTCCCCACACCCTTACCTCAGCCCGTGTAGTTCGCAATACAGCCAGCAAATCAGGCCTGCGGGGCCTAACCCTAGCCCTAGGTCGGCTGTGGGTGTGGGGGCCTCCCCAGGAGGCTTACACCGCAGCCCCGGGGAATTGGGATACCTGTGCCCCACCGCAGGACTCAGCTTGCCACCCGACAGGAAACCATGCCCCTTGGGGCTCTACGGAGCCTACAGGGCACGAGAACATGGGGAGGCCCCCAGAGCCCGTCCCCACCTTTGGCAGTACCCCGTTCCCCAACCCTGAGGCCCATGATCATCCTCCCCCATGGCCTCCTCTCAGCCCTCCACAGAGCTCGCCACAGAGCCTGCAGTATGTCTCTGCCGGGTTCCTGGACCCTAACCCTTACCCTAGGTTGGCCACGGAGGGGTCCCTCCTCAGGGTCCTGGCACCCCACTCTGGGGGATTGGGGACACCCAAGCCCCACTGTAGGACTCAGCCTGCAGCCCACAGTAAAGTGCACCATTTTGGGGAACAACAGAGCATTCAGGGCAAGAGAATTGGGGCAACCCCTGAGAGCCCCTTCTGGTGAATCCCGTCCTTTGTGGGCACTTCCGGATGAAACCCCAAGGCTCACACTCACCCATGCTTGTGCCCTCATCTCACTCGGCCTGGGAGTTCTCTGAGCACTGGGCAGTTCGGACCTGCTGTCTCTCGAGGCCTAACCTAACCCTGGGTCCTCTGCTGAGGGTCCCTCCCCGTTTGCCTGCCTCCAAGGCACCAGGCATTGGGCTCACCTCTGCAGGACTAGAGGACTCAGCCTGCCCCACAGAAGGAAAATGTCCATTTGGGGCTGCAGCAAGGATTCATAGGAAAATCAGAGGGCCACCCTCAGCCCATCCCAGGCAATCCCCACTTTCAGAGATGTCCCCGGATCCAATTAGTAGCTTCACACTGACCTTTAAACTTGCTCTCCACGGAGATCTTTTGAAATTCTCCACACTTCCAACCGATGGCATCATCCAGCTTCAGTGCCTTACCCAGCTCTAGGTCTTCAGATGGATTAAAATGGGAAGTCACTTCACTGATGACGACGTAGTGGTGACCAAAAGATACATGCATAAATGCTTCATATCACTTGGCTCAGGGAAATGCAAATCTAAACCCCTATAGATGCCATATCACACGAGGCCAAATATCTAAAAATAAGAAGACATGAAACTACACATCTTGGAGAGGATGTGGAGGAACGGGTACCATCTTACACCCATGTGCGAATGCAGTCCGGCACAGCCACTCTTGAAAATGGTACGGAATTTCCTCAAGAAGTTATAAATAAAGCTACCCTATGTCCCAGCAATTGCACTACTGGGTATTTACCCCAAGGAGACAGAGGTAGTGAAGACGGGACACATGCACCCCAGTGTTCCTAGCAGCAATATCCATAATACACAAACTGTGGAAGGAGTGCAGATGATCATGGACAGATGAATGGATAAAGAAGATGTGGATCATATATATAATGGAATATTACTCAGACATCAGAAAGGATGAGTACTTACCATCACACCGACCTGGGTGGAGCTGGAGGGTATTATGCTGAGTGGAATAAGTCAATGAAAGAAAGGCAATGGTCATATGCTTTCACTCCTATGTGGAATATCAGAAACAAGGAAGAAGACCATAGGGGAAGGAAGGGAAAATAGAATGGGAAGTCATCAGAGAGGGAGAAAACCCATGATGGACTATTAACTATTGCAAGAAACTGATGATTGCTGGAAGAGAAGTTGGGGGGGGGTTAACTGGGTGAGTAGCATTAAGGAGGTCACACGATACAATGAGCACTGGGTACACACGACTGAAAATTAATTGAAGACTACATCTGAAACAAATGATGTACTGTAAGTTGGATAATTGAATTTAAATTAAAGAACAAAAGACCTCGAATAAACAATCCTAAACATTTGTATGGAACCACTAAAGATTCAAAACAGCCAGTGCAATGTGGAAAAGAAAAACAAAGCTGGAGGACTCACAATTTCAGATTTCAGGTTATACTACAAAGCTGCAGTCATCCTAACAAGAGAGTACGGCACAAAAATAGACACAGCGAACAAAGGAACAGATACAAGTTCAGACAGAAACCCACAATTATGTGGTCCATGAATCTTCCACAAAGCAAGCAACGATATCAAAAGGGAAACGGACAGTCTCTACAACAAATGGTGTTGGGAAAACTAGACAGCTACGCACAAAAGAATGAAATTAGACTGCTTTCTTACACAATACAGACAAACACAAAACAGTTTCAAGACCTCAATATGAGACCTGAATCCATAAAAATCCTACAGGAGGGAAGACAGTAACTTCTTGACATGGACCATACCAACGTTTTTCTAGACTGTCTCCTGAGGCAAAGGAAATGAAGGCAAAAATAAACTATTGGGAATACAGCAAAATAAAAAGTTTCCACACGACAGAAGAACAATGAAAACGTAAAAATAATAAGACAACCTACTCAAAATGAGAAGATATTTGCAAAGATCATAGGCAATAAAGGGATAGTGTCCAAAACTTATAGAACTGATACTACTCGACCCCCAAAAAACAAATAATCCAGTTAAAAAATAGGCAGAAGACATGGACAGACATTTCTCCAAAGAAGAAATATAAATGGCCAACAGTCCCGTGAAAAGATGTTCATCATCACCCATCATCAGGAAAATGTAAATCCAAATGACAATGAGGTAATACCTCAAACCTGTCAGAATGGCTAACATCAAAAGCACAACAAAGAGCAGGTGTTGGGAGGATGTGGATAAAGGGGAATCCTCGCGAACTGTGGGTGGGAATGCAAACTGTGGTGGCCACCGTGGAAAACAGTATGAAGTTTCCTCAAAAAATTAAATATAGAACTACGATCCAACAATCACACTCCTCATATTTACCCAAAGAATAGGAAAACAGTAACTTAAAGGATATGTGCACCCCTATGTGTCTTGCACCATTATTTACAATATCACAATATGGAAGCAACCCAAGTGTCTGTAGAAAAATTGACAAATGAGATGATAGATGTGTGTATTCACACACACACACATACACACACACAATGGAGTATTACTCGGCTTGCAAAAGAATGAAACCTTGCCATTTGCAGCCGCATGGATGGAGCTAGAGAGTATTATTCTAACTAAAATCAGTCAGTCAGAGAAAGACAAATCCCATACAATGTCACATTAATGGGGAATTTAAGAAACAAACAAAAATAAATAACTAAAAGAGAAAAAGGGGACACACCAAAATACAGTCTCCTAACAAAAGAGAACAAAAGGATGGTTACCAGAGAGGAGATGGATAGAGGGATGAGTCAAATAGATGAAGGGGATTAAGAGGACGCTTTTCTTGATGACCACTGAGTAATATATAGAATTACTGAATCACTCTATTGTACA
This sequence comes from Ursus arctos, assembly GCF_023065955.2. Lineage (NCBI taxonomy): Eukaryota > Metazoa > Chordata > Mammalia > Carnivora > Ursidae > Ursus > Ursus arctos. Next base: position 1,674,879 of record NW_026622986.1, read on the forward strand.
CCTGATACAAATGTAACACTGTATGTTAGCTCTACAGGAATTAAAATAAATTTTTAAAAATGATTTTTCTTTCACGAACCTCTTTGAAAAAGCTTTTCCTGTGCACTGTGCATAAGCCCTACTTGGGAGGATTCACTCTACAATAATTATTCACTCCATGCCTCAAATTCAGATTTCACTGAGTTCTTACCGTGGATCCCAGCCAACGGGAGCCATGGTCCTTTTCTGTCCAGGCTCAGCACCTATGCATTCAAGATTGGAAGTAGAGACACATGTCACTTCACAGTTCAGAAAGCTATTATTGTTTCTGTTTCAGTGGGAGAGACACACAGACTTTGGGACAGATTTCAGAGCAGGTTTATTATGGATCCTGGATCTCTACTTCAATGTTCATTGCCTGGATCCATTTGGCTAATAGGTTCCCTGTGGATGGGCTTGCTTCCAAGCACATACATGGAAGATGCAAAGGTGGGTGGGCTTGGTGCGGGACAGGAAGAAGACCAAAAACAGACAAGGGTCCGACCCCTCCCCTGATCCATGAACTGCTACGGGAGAGGGTACGGGAGGTAGAATCCATGCGAAACTCCTCGGTCACCAGCTGAACACAGGAGGCACAGGTCAAGGGATCTGGAGATGTAGGGCTTGAAGGCTGCTCTGAGCTACCTCTGGGAGGAAGGGAGGGAAGGAATGAGAAGAAGACACTGCCTGCCCCTGGCCCATGTCAGCTGCCCACCGACACGCATCAGTCTATGAGCTGACACAGTCTGGGCTCAGGATGGGCTGCCTCGGGTCCCTCAATCCTCACTGGGACAGCTGGCCCCAGGGCTCAGAGACATGCTGAGGGAGATGAGAGGGAAAGCTGCCCCACCCAGGTCGTCCCCTCCTTGAGCAGACAGCCCTTCAGAACTGCTAAAAAGTACCCACTAACGGGGTTGAAAGACATGCCATGGATGAACTAAGGCATAGAGATATGTAAAATAACATTCATTTTTAAGTTCAGAGCTGTCATCTCAGGAAGTGGGGAGAGCTTCCCTGAAGAAGACTGAGGGGAGGGCAGGCCATGCTGAAAAGGGAGACATGGCTCTCCTGATTGGGGACCTGCAGCCCCCTTCCAGGTCAGGGCATCATCCTCGCATCACACGAGATCCATGGAAGTGTTCCTTCAGGGCCAGATGTTTGTCTAGAGAAGGCTACCCTGGCATTGGACTGCACAGGGCACCAGGGACGAGGGCCAGATGGAGGACTGACAATACCCCGGAGGCCATGGGGCAAGAGCAGAGGCACATGACCTTGAAGATGATGAGGAAAAGCAGGAGGTGGCAGAATGGAGCTGGCCCGAAAGTACCATGGCAGCAGTGCCCACAGCTACACTGACTGGGTGCCTTCTGTGCCCTGTGTGGCTGACTTCAGTGTGCTCCAGACTAGTCCTGAACACAAGTCTAGGAAGTGTGCACCACCCCCGGCCTCCTCTCCCCTTGCAGCTGCTAGGAATCACGGTCACAGACCCTGCTCAGCTGTCGTGGAAACCAAGCTCCCCCGCACGCTGCACCTCTGGTGGTGGTCCAGTGCGACCCTCGTGCCTGGCCAGACACTGATGTCTACCTGTCTCCACACAAATCCACAGACAGGAGGGTGTCCCTGAATTCCACAGCACCTGATGAGACAGATCCACAGAACCCAACACCCAGTGGGTCACTCGGGACCTCACCTATGGTCATGGAGCTCACCATAAACTATTTCTGTCACTTCCCACAGAAAGCCTGTTTCTGATCCCCCACAATACCATACATCCTGGTTGCTGACCTGGGGTCATGCCATGAACCCACATGGCACCATTCTTTAAGTAAGGCTATGCCTACACCTCCTAGAAAATATTTCTAATAAAGTACAAGCCCATCAGGACTATGGTGTGAACAGTAGCACACAGCCTGCATGGTAGTAGTCAGTAATTCTAAGAAGGGTTAACCCCACCCCCCGTCTCACAAAACCTTCCTCCGTCCCACGGAACTCATGGTCTGCCCACAGAAAACCCTCCAGGAAACAAACCTTTCATCTGAATGCTCTCTTCACCTTCTGCTTCAAATCTTGTCCAACCACAATGATATGAAACTAGAAATCAGTCTCAAGAAAAAAATGTGACAGTCAAAAATAGGTGGAGATTTTTGGGGCCTGGGTGGCTCAGTCGTTAAGGATCTGCTTTCAGCTCAGGTCGTGATCCCAGGATCCTGGGATCTAGCACCGAATCAGTCTCCTTGCTCAGTGGGAAGCCCGCTTCTCCCTCTCCCACCCCCGTGCTTGCGTTCCCTCTCTCACTGTCTCACTCTCTGTCAGATACTTAAATAATCTTAAATAAATATGTGGAGATGTAACAACATGCTACAGAACAACCAACAGTCAAAGAAGAAATAAAAAAAAATTTAGAAGTACCTTGACACTGATGAAAAAGACAACCTACAAAAACTTATGGGATGCAGCAAAAGTAGCTTTATGGGGGACATTCATAGAAACTCAAGTCTTCATCAACCAATATGATGCTCTCCAATAAACAACCTGATTTATTTGGTAAAGAAGTAGAAAATAAAACAACAAGCAAAGCCCCAAATTAGTAGAAATAAGGAAATAACAAAAAGGAATGCATAAATAAATCCAACGGAGACTAAAAAGACAAAAAAAAAAAAACAATGAAAATGAGAGCTGCCTTTTTGGAAAGATAAACAAAACTGACACTTAGCTAGACTCACCAAGAAAGACAGAGGACTCCAATACAATCAGGAAAGAAAGATAATGGATTCCTGTATCATATCAAAATCAAAAGAACTCTTGAACCTTGGACACAAAAACTTCTTGCAAGCCACGTTTCTAAAGGCAAAGGAAATAAAAGCAAAAATGAACTATTGCCACTTCATCAGGATAAAAAGCTTCTGCTCGGCAAAGCAAACAATCAACAAAACAAAAAGGCAACCTATGGAATCGAAGAAGATATCTGCAAATGATATTACAGATAAAGGGCTGGTATCCAAGATCTATAAAGAACTCCTCAAACTCAACACCCAAAAAAAGGGCAGAAGACACAAAGAGATACAAATGGCCAACAGACACATGAAAAAGTGCTCCACATCACTTGCAATCAGGCAAATACAAATCAAAATGACAATGAGATACCACCTTACATAAGCTAGAATGGTTAAAATTAACAAGGCAGGGGGCACCTGGGTGGCACAGTGGTTAAGTGTCTGCCTTCGGCTCAGGGTGTGATCCTGGCATTATGGGATCGAGCCCCACATCAGGCTCCTCCGTTATGAGCCTGCTTCTTCCTCTCCCACTCCCCCTGCTTGTGTTCCCTCTCTCGTTGGCTGTCTCTATCTCTGTGGAATAAATAAATAAAATCTTGAAAAAAAATTAACAAGACAGGAAATTACAAAAAGTTTGAGAGGATGTGGAGAAAGGGGAGCCCTCTTACACTACTCGTGAAAATTCAAGCTGGTACAGCCACTTTTGAAAACAATATGGAGGTTCCCCAAGACGTTAAACACAGAGCTATCCTACGACCCACCAATTGCACTACTGGGTATTTACCCCATAGACACAGAGTAATAAAAAGAAGGGGCACCTGTATCCCAATGTTCATAGCAGCAATGTCCATAATAGCCAAACTGTGGAAGGAGCCAAGATGTCCTTCAGCAGATGAATGGACAAAGAAGATGTGGTTCATCTATACAATGGAATATTACTCAGTCATCAGAAAAGATGAATACCCCCCATTTGCACCAATGTGGATGGACCAGGAGGGGATTATGCTAAGTGAAATTAAGTCAAGCAGAGAAAGACAATTATCATATGGTTTCAATCCGATGTGGAATGGAAGGAATAGAATGGAGGACATTAGAAGAAGGAAGGGAAAAGCGAAGGGGGGGAATGAGAGGGGGAGATGAACCATGAGAGACTACTGACACTGGGAAACAAACTGAAGGTTGCAGAAAGGGAGGGGAAGGGGAATGGCTTATCCTGGTGATGGGTATTAAGGAGGGCACGTGTTGGGGTGCCTGGGTGGCACAGCAGTTAAGCGTCTGCCTTCGGCTCAGGGCGTGATCCCGGCGTTATGGGATCGAGACCCACAACAGGCTCCTCCGCTGTGAGCCTGCTTCTTCCTCTCCCACACCCCTGCTTGTGTTCCTTCTTTCGCTGGCTGTCTCTATCTCTGTCGAATAAATAAATAAATTCTTTAAAAAAAAAGGAGGGCACGTGTCATAATGAGCACTAGGTGTTATATGAAAACAATGAATCATGGAACACTACATCAAAAACAAATGAAGTACTGTAGGGTGAATAACAATTTTAAAAAAAGAGAAAGATATGAAATCCATAAGGCAACTGTCACAATTTCCAAATGACAGGAAATCCGGAGAGATTCCACAAAAAAAAAACAAAAAACAAAAAACTGTTAGAATAAACAAATTCAAGAAAGCTGCAGGATATAAAGTCAATATACAGAGATCTGTTGTCTTTATTTTTTTCAGATTTTATTTATTTATTTGACAGGAAGAGAAAAAGCACGAGCAGGGGGAGTGTCAGAAAGAGGGAAAAGCAGCCCCTCGCTAAGCAGGGAGCACAACACTGGGCTCGATCCCAGAACTCTGGGATCATGACCTGAGCTGAAGGTAGACGCTTCACTTATGAAGCCACCCAGATGAACCAACTTCTTGCATTTCTGTATACTGATGACACACTTTCGCAAAGAGAAATTAAAAAAGCAACGCCATTTACAATTGCATAAAAAAATCTAGAAATAAAAGTAACCAAGAATGAGAAAGACAGTACACTCAACACATGGCAGAAAAGAAATGAAAAACATGAGTGTCGAGGGGGGCAGAATGTATGGGTCAAAGATTTGGAAGGCAACACAAACAAATGGTAGCATACGCCATGCTCCTTAACTGGAAGTGTTAATTATGTGAACATGTCCATCGTACCCAAAGCAATCGACAGATGTGATGAAATGCCTATCTGAATTCCAGTGGCATTATTCGAGGAAATAGAAAACAGTCTTCAAACTTATATGGAATCACAAAAGACCCCAAATACCCAAAGCAACGTGGAGAAAGAAAGGTGCAGTCAACACACACCTGGATTTCAAGCTAGATTACAAAGCTGTTGTCATCAAAACAGGATGGTACTGTCATAAACACAGACACCAGGTCAGTGGAACAGAACTGAAAGCTCAGAAACTTACCCACACGTAGATGATCCTAACTTACGACACAGCAGCAGAAGATATGCCATGAGGGAAGGACTGTCTCTTCAGTGAGCGGTAACAGGCAAACTGGACACTAAATGCAGAAGAATATAACTGGGTCACTTTCTTACACCACACAAAAAATTATTAATCGATGAATGATTTGAACATAAGACCTGAATCCATAAACCTCCAAGAAGACACAGGTACTAAGTCTCTCGACATTGCTTTTGGCAAAGAGTCTTCAGATTGGACACCAACTGCAAGGGCAACAAAAGCACAAATAAACAAGTGGAACAACATTAAACTGAAATCTTCCACACAGCAAAAGAAACCATCAAAAACTTAAAAGGCCACTGACCCAATAAGAAAAAAATATCTGTGAATCATATGTGTGAGAAGAGGCTAATATCCAAAATACACACAACACTCAATACAAATCAAAACAAAAAAAAACTATAAAAAAATTGGAGGAATATGTGAATAGATACTTTCCAAAGATGGCACACAGGTGCCAACAGACAGAAGGAGTTGTTCGACATCACTAATCATCGTCAGGGAAACATCAGCCAAACCCACAATCGGCTATCCTCTCACAACTGTTGGAACAGCAATTGTCCCAGAGACAGACACCAGGTGGGGTCAAGGGTGTGCAGACGAGGAGACACTGTGCACTGTTGGTGGGAATGGAAATTGGTGCAGCCACTGTGACAAACGGTATGGAGGTTCCTGAAAAAATAAATGCAACTACCCCATGACCCAGTAATGGCTCTACTGAGAATTGATCTGAAGAACACAAAAATGCTGCCTCAAAAAGACAGATGCACTCCCACGTTCACTGCAGCATTATGCACAAGACCCAGACATGGAAACACAGACCTTGGGGGCCTTATGCCAAGTAACTCAGACACAGAAAGACCTATACCAGATGCTCTCATGTACATTCCACATGGAATAAATAAATACTGAATGCATAGATACTGAGAGAAGATTGGTAGGTGCCAGATTCGGGGATGGGGTGGTAGAAACGGATGAAGGTGCTCAAAGTCTCAATGTTTGAGTGAGAAAATCCGACAGTCATGAAATGTTCTGTCCAGCATGGAGACTAAAACTAATCCCGCAGCATGGGGTATAGGTTTCCCTGCTCTTTGAAAGCACAGGGCTTCTGAGAAACCATGCACAGCAGAAATGGTGCCATGAAGGAATGACCATTAATTTACACGAACAATTAGACAGTGTGCTCAGACTACAAAATTCCTTCTCTTTGGCTTTTCTTAGGCCTCAGCACACAAGTTTCTAACGGAGGCCCAGCATAAATGAAGATAAAGCACTGCAGAGGCTCACAGACACAATTCAAAGTGCTGGGGGCTGGATGCGGAGAGCGGTTCCCAGAGGAAGGAGCTGGTTGGGGTGCACGCCGCCTCTGTCGTGCTTCTCCCCAAAACAGATGCTGAACGCGATTCTCACTTTTTACCTTTTTTCATAATAGGGAAATCCTCTTCAGGTCTCTTCCTCTTACTGAAGCTGGGTAATAATGTAGTTTTTTCAAGAAAGCCCAGTGTCTTACTGTGAACGTATAAAAAGTGGGGGATACTTGTACTTGAGCATTGCTGAGGGAGGAGATGTGAAAGGTCCTCCCAGACACAAACCTCAGCAGATCCACCGGGAAAGGCACCTTCCTCAGCATGCGGAACACGGACATCCTCCTACCCCCCGAGAAACCCTCTCCTTCCCCTGGATCAGGACAACCCACAACAGCTGGGAGTTACCCCAATTCCTCCGTTCTCCTGCTCCTAACAGCTAACTCATCAGCAAATCCTGTGAGCTCCATCTTCAAAATGGACACAGAATAGGTCTAACCACTCCATCCAAGGCCACCTGTCTGGTCCACAGTGCCTGAGTTCCTGGAAAAGCTTCCTCATTGACCTGCCTTGCCATCTTCAACCCTCTGTCATCTGTTCTCAACACTGTAGCCAGGATGGCTCAGTGAAACAGCGTCTCAAGGGGTTATAGCCCTGGAATAGCTTTCTGTCACCCTCTGTCACCTCTCTGAGCTCATGTCCTAAGCTGTCTCCTGTGGCCTCAGGGCCTTCTTGCTGCTCCTGGACATACCTGGAATTCTCCTGCCCCAGAGCCTTTGCACATGCTTTCCCTTCTGTTCAGAATGCTCTTGATGTGTTCTCACTCACCTTCTGAGAAGTCTGAATTGGAGTGACAGGGACAGAAGATGAGGCTGTGTGTGTTGGGTGAGGCTGGTGGCCCAGAAGAAGGTTCTCTGCCAGGTCTCAGCCTGTGCCTCACTTGTCCTCAGCTAGGAACTTGCACACAGCCCTCACCTGTCACAACTCTCACCCAGGAAACCCACAGCCACCCCTGGAGCCCACCCTGCCCACACCCTGCTGCAGAATGCATTCAGCTCTCCTCTGGGACCCCTATCAGCTTTACCTAGACCTGGAACTCCCCTATCTCCTGCAAAGCTCCCAGATTCCTCCTCTTCTTCTAAAATCACACTGGCGCAAGGCTTTCATGAGAAAGCCATAATGCTAACTAATGAAAGGTTCACATCTACTTTCCCCTTCTGTTGCCTTTCTCTCCACCTTCTTTCCTACCTGTGCAAACTGTAACATATCAGTGGAACATGAACATGCTCTGAGATCTGAATCTTTCATTGCAGCTTTCTGAGGACTCCTTATGTGATAAGAAACTAGTGTATCCTACAACAGGGTGTTTTACATCTATCATCTATAGAATAGTACAGCCCAAATCACTACAATTTTACCACACTCTTCATGATGCAGAACACTTTTTCCTTTCTTCTTTTACTTAAAATCCAGTTAGTTCACATGCCATGGAATATTCGCTTCAGGGGTAGGTTTTAGTGATTCCTCACCTGCATACAGTACATGGTGCTCATCACAAGTGACCTCCTTAATACCCCTCACCCATTTAACTCTCCCCCCCACAACCTTGTCCTGCAGCAACACTCAGTTTGTTCTCCAAGGTTGAGTCTATTTCCTTGTTTGCTTCTCACATCACCCCTCAACTCTGTTCATCTATTTTCTTTCTGAAATTCCACAAGTGTGAGAGCATAGGATATTTGTCTTTCCTCACTGATTTTACTTAGCTTAATATACTCCAGATACATCCACATCCTTGCAAATGGTAAGATTTCATTCTTTTTGAAGCTGGGTCATATTCCATTATATATATATATCCCACATCTGCTTTATCCATTCATCAGTGCATGGACTTTGGGATTCTCTCCATAGTTTGGATACTGTGGACATTGCTGCCATAAACATCATGGTGCATGGACCCCCTTCAAATCTGCATTTCTGTATCCTTTGGGTAAATTCCTAGGAGAGCAATTGCTGGATCATGTGGTTGTTCAATGTTTAATTTTTGAAGAACCCCCACACTGTTTCCCAGACTGGCTGAACCACTTTGCATTCCCACCAACAGGATGGGAGTGTTCCCTTTAAGCAGAACATTATCTGCCGGCAATTTTAATAAGAGCAAACAAAACCTCTGGGAGATGCACCCAGGGTCAGGCAAGCAGTTGCAGACTTCACCCCAAGGCTCCTGACGCCAAGCCCCTTGAAACCACCAGCATGCCACTATCCAAAAGAATTCCCAGACTCTCCTTCTGACTCCACCACCAAAGAAACTACAGAGAGAATATGGCACCTCAAAATATCGAGATAATACATTTAGTAAAACTAGAAAGTCAAGCTCAACTTTTAAACAGGAAATGTCCGCTTTGGATAATTTTGAATTTTCCCTCCACCCTAATTTTAGCTCTTCTGATGAATAAACTAATCAATGATGAAACATCACCTTTGTCAAATGACATCATCCAAGTCTGTATGAGATGAAAAAAAGCCACCTAACTCTAGATGCTGGCCACTCAACCAAATCTAAGGCATAATTGAATAAACACTGTAAGATGAAGGAACAAATTAGATGTTACAAACAGGCACAGAGTGAATCTCACCTTCCCTTTCTAATAAAAGAGGGTTCCTAGGAAACAGATGGTCAAAATACATTTGTAAGCAATAAATGGACAGAGAAATAGTGATCCCCTGCAAAGTTCTACCTGCTGGGAAACTAAGTAATTCTTGCACCAAACCCAGAATGGTGACAGCTACTTCAATTTTACTTTGTGGCTCAACTAGAGAAAAGAGAAACGCCCAGGAGGTTTTGGGATAATGAGAGGTTTTACCTCCAGCCCTGACATAGTTAGGACATTTTGCCAAACATACCTGTGCTTTCTCTTAACACTGGCGTCCAGTGACAAGCTGCATCGCTGACTCTGATGCTGACGTTCAAAACCTCGGGTGTCTTGGAGCCAGAGCAGAAAAGTGCTGTTAGGTGGGGAGAAGAATGCACCTCTGACCTAAAGCCTGCACACCTGCTTCGGTTTCTGGTGAAGGGGCAACACATACTTGTTGTTTAGAAGTAATTATCTTCATTCTAAATAGACCAATGACCTTGCCTTTTCTGGAAGGCAGACTTACTCTTCTAAAGAAACCCTCAATTCGTCTATTCCCAATTCAACTAGAGTGGAACATTTATTTCTCAGGTAAATAGAAAACACTGTTATTGTCGACACTGCATGAATGAACTTTTAAAAACATTTTAGAGAGAAAGGAAGAGACCTTTATTCAAACCCAAGTCAGGATAGCCTCCTGGGAGACACAATCTTCACCAAGAAGGGAGTGCTCAGGGGAAGGAACATTTGGGGCAGGCTTATATATATTTTTTTGTTTTGTTTTACATACAGAGTTACACACCCCAATGAGGATCTTCTTAGATTCCAGAAAGTGACAGACTCTTTCTTATGTTTTCAGTATGTACATGTCAGTATGATTTGAAACTTATGGGAGCCAAAGTGGTTCTTTATTTTTCTTATCTTTATGTTGGCATTTTTTGGTTATTGTTTTCTTCTCGAAGTAGATGTACAAAATGTGCTTGGGGCAGAAATAGGGCCCATGCTTTGAGGTGTGGTGCAGTCATTTTGAGCTGGGTAAAATGTAAAAGGATAGCTTCCCTGGGAGCCCAGGATCAGGGCCCACAGATGATATAAGATAAAAATTCCTTTTATCATTATAATTACTCCTAAATGGAGGAATTTGAGACAAAAGCACCTTTCACAAGAGTACCAAGAAATCAAAACGATGCCCACGGAAGGCTGCCTGCTCCATGGTCAGCAAAGGTAACAGAAGTGTTCACAGTCTCTGGACTCCTGCCCTTCTCCTGCCCAAATCTCTGAAGCACACAGACCACTTAAAATCAGAATTGTAGAACTGCTAGACACCTTAGAGATGTCTGGCACCATTCCCTTGGACTGCAGAATAAAACACAGTAGCTCGTTGTCACAAACTAATTTCAACATGAAGTGCCCCCTGGATGCACTAAGTTCATTCTCTGCAAAGGTTGACTAATGTAAGTCACAGTCATACCATTTAAACACTACGAAGGCTGGGAAGTCATCGTAGGTAAGGCGATATTTTAGCCATGTTTATAAGCATTGGCTCACTTTGTAGAACAGGTTGAGCTGAGTGTTTTAAATACTATTTCAGACCTGTTTCACAGCACCCTCTGAACATACCTGACCCTGAATCGACTAAAAAAGATAGTTGGTTTCAGTAACTTTAATATTAGAAAAATATTATACTGTCTGTATTCCTAAGGATCTTTGAGTATCTTGCCCAGAGTTCCTCCACTGAGATAATGATCTTAATGATCACCATGGGCAGAGGTGAAAAGGCCCGCTGAATTCGTTCCAGTTTTCCACATGACAAGAAAATCCTGATACTTGATAGGTTTCCAGATCGAGAAGACCAGAGATAAGAGGGAAATAGTACCCTGTATGGAACAACAAGGGATTTGGAGTCAATTTGGGGATCCCACTTAGGTTTCTGACACTAAAATCCTCTGTGACTCATATCATCTGAGTCCCTGTCTAACCACCTGAACATGTGCCTAAAAATATCTTCACCCTTGTTTGAAGTTTAAAAGGCAGAATGCTACAAAGAGCCAGTATGATATCTCTCAGGAACAGGTGTTCAAAACAAAAATTGCTATTGGGTCTATTTCTTTTCCAGAAGAAAGAACACATGTTGAATCCATATTTCTAATAGATGACTCACCAGATGATTTTCAAACCTGAAGGAAGGCCAAGAAGTCGCTCTTGTGTCATATTTCACTCAGAAATCATGTTGTTGGACTGGTGAGGACGATACGATAGCAACGTCATCACTAAGAGTGGGGAGCTTCTAGTTTCCATACGGCCATGTTGACCCCCTTAGCTCAGAGCCACCAGAAAGGACAGCTGGGGAGGGGGCACCGCCATCACTATGAGAGGGGAGCTTCCCATTTCCATATGGCCATGATGACCCCCTTAGCTCAGGGCCACCAGAAAGGACAGCTGAGGGGGACCACAGGCCAAGGCTGCCAGGTGTGGCTGGGGCAGGCAGAACTCTGACTTAAGGCTCAACTCCTGTCTAGGTTATTATAATGCTCTTCACAAAGAAAGTGCCATTGTGTGTGAGCCCTCATGTAGAAAAGGTTCAGAATTTCCATTGAGATTCCCTCTCTGACCTTTAGGATATGTAGCAAAGTTCCATTTAATTTTTAAACATTGAAGGACTTCCTGGTTTTCTTTTCGCTATGACTGTGGCTCAATTCCCCTGTCGTCTAAGAATAGAATCTAGTTAATTTCAGGGTTTAACATTTGTAGACTTGATTCGTGGCCCCACCTATCATCTATTTGGGTAAAGAGTCTATGACCACTTGAAAATAATGTATTCTGCACTTATTATGGAATGTTCCCTGTATGTCAATTAGGTCACATTTGTTACCAATGCTTTGTCTGCTTTTTCTGTCAGATATTGAGAAAGGTATATTAAAATCTTCAAACAATGCTTCTCTATTCAATGTTGCATCGGAGAATCTACCAGTGTTATAAGGAAAGAGAAACAAAAAGTATAAGAATTGAGGGGATAATTGTGACTATTCACAGATAATACGATTGTGTACATAGAAAATCCAAACCAGTCTATAAATACCTTATTAGAATTAAAAATGCAATTTATAAATTTGAGATGGATTGTAGCTTCCCATTGGACAGTTTCTGAAAGAATACGTAGAACCTGTCAATCTTGGGCTAGGACATAGTGTGCACTCACCATTTAAAAGAAATCAGTGGGACTTCATAAAAATGTGACATTTCTCCTTATCTTATGACCATATGAAAATGAAAAAGTGAACCGCAGGCTGGGAAGTAAAGATTTGCAATACACACACTGACAAAGACTTGTCCATAAAGAATTCCTGCTCATCAACCATAGAAAGTCTATTTATAAACGAATACTTCATAAAAGATTGACTGATGGCCAATAAGAACAGGAAAGGGTGCTCTACAGTATTATTTTCAGGAACAGCAAGGCCTTTCCTAACATGAAAACATACACACAAACCAGTATTCCCTAGATGGATGACGTCCTTATTTCTGAGGACAGCTTGAAGAACAGACTAGCATCAAAGTAAAGTGATGGAATTCCTGACACTCAGAGGATGGACAATTGACCTCAAACTACAGTACAATTTCTAGGCATCATTCGGTCCTCTGAAGGCAGACAACTTCCACACCCCTTCCTACACCACACAGGTTGCTTCCCAACCCCTATCATAAAAGAAGAAGATGAGAAACAGATAGGACTAGTAGGAAATAGCAAAAATCACATGTGGGGATTATCCTGAAACACACTGATCACATAACTAGTGTAAGGAAGTGTAGGGAACTGACAAGGACAGAAACTCAAGCGGTACTTCTTTGGCAAATGCTGTCTGAAATCGTCACACATTGGTACCTGCTAATGAGGGCTCTGAGCATACCGTAGGGTTTGCTCACAAGGGTCTGCAACACCATCGCTGAGGACTGAAACTCTTCAAGACCTCAAAGCTTGCCTGATTGACTATTGGACTAAGAGATTCCCATGTTCTGAAAATAGATACCAACTAATTGAAAGGTTCACCTGTGCTCTCTCGGAGGCCCTACAAGAAGCTGAACCATTCACTGAAAATCAATTACACACACACACACACACACACACACACACACACACACACACACACCTGTCATTTCAGCAATTACTTAAACATTCAAGGTTCTTCCTACCTTTTCTTTTTCACATTGATATTTATACTCACATGAAATGTCATCATTTCTAATGAACACTGATGTCAAAATAGAGATCCATTGACACAATGTTCACAAAATGGAACTTCCCTGCTGTAATTTTCAATATAGCGTTTTTTAAATTTCATACATATTTTAGGTTTTTGGTAACTTATACAGGAGAAGATCAGCATTGAAAAACTCTAAATACTGACAATGAGTTTTTAGCCCAGAGAACAAAAATTGTCCAATTTCATAGATAATAAGGAACCAAAGGGAAAGCATGGAAGCTGTAGTCAAATAATTTTACACATACGCATCCTCTATTATTCTACTACGGAGGGGCGTGTTTTATTACCACTATGCATGCATCAATTGTCTTCCATGTGCACTTGCACAGGTATAATGAATTACTACAGTAGAATGAAATGTCTGGGAACTACTTGGCGGCATCTATAATGAACAATGAAATTTCGATCTTATATTTGGTGAACTTCCACTGTCTGTCCCTTTAGACAATGGACCCTAAACAGAAGGGGGAATGAACCACGAGAGACGATGGACTCTGGGAAACAAACTGAGGGCTTCAGAGGGGAGAGGGGTGGGGGATTGGGATGAGCCAGTGATGGGTATTAAGGAAGGTACATATTGCATGGAGCACTGGGTGTTCCATGCAAATAATGAATCACGGAACACTACATCAAAAACTAAGGGAATACTGTATAGTGACTAACATATCATAATAAAAAAGTATTATTAGAAAAAAATTAAAGGTAAAAAAAAAACAATACAGCTTTTCTGTCGCAAGAACAATCACAATTGAGAAAAAACTAACTTCCAATCCCTAAAGCAAAACACAGACCAAGTTCCATTTCACTCCCATTTATTCACATTCTCTGTGGGTTCTAAGCTATTTCCCTACCTCCTTTCCTGCTGAGCAGGGAGCCCGGGCTCGATCCCAGAACCCTGCGATCATAACCTGATCCAAAGGCACATGCTTAACTGCCTGAGACAGCCAGGAGCCACAGCCATGTTTTTCTTAAGCAAAGGGACACTTTCTCACAATGCCTTCACATGACTTCACATGGTACCAGAGACCTGCATTTGCCCTAGTAGGTTGCAGATGAAGGCAATTGCAAGCTCTCACAGTGGTTTATCAAATACAATGACCTGCCTGGTGACAGTGAAACTCTTATGAGCCCACGAGAGGGTGCTGTGACACTCAGCTGTGGCTGGGCTGGCACAAAGAACCAAATCCATTTCCCTGCCTGATGTCTGTGAGGAACAGATGCCCCCACTGTGAATGAGACCCTGCCACTGAGCTGTCCAGAGATGGCCATCCTCACAGAGGATGAGGATAAAGGACAATGCCTGAGGAGACCTCATCTGTCTCTTTTATCTTTTCATATTTTTGACAGTGGACAAATCACTGCCTAGGAGTCCCCAACTACCTTAGTCTCATCTGTGAATGGCCAAGAGGTTTTACAAAACACTTCAGATTTTGACCTCACAAATGCCCACAACCACTTACCATAGGGATTCAACATTAAGCAAAGATACTGTTCCTTGGAAGAGAGGTCCTGCCCACTGTTGTTTCTCACTTATATGCTCATCTTCCTTACCTCATGGTAACATAACCACCTTGATTCCTGCTTCCGTCTTCAGGAAGGCTGATGTGACTTGAAGGGCATTACCCTGACATCGTTCTTTCTTAGCAATAAGATGTGGACATTTCCCTAGTCCTACACACCCAAAGTTGAATCGGAATCAGGATTGAGGAGGCTGATGAGAGTTGAAGGTGTTTTCCTGTACACGGTGGTTTATTACCAATAAGGATGGGTCAGAGTCCTCGAAATTCCAGAACCTTTTCATTAATGCTTCCTACTCGTGAAAGATGATGTACATTGGTCTTTCCCTGTATAGTGTGGTGACTCAGAGAAAAGTGCTTAGCCCTTTCGTCAGACTTCCACGACCACTTTGGGGCTGGCTTCCATATTCACAAAGGATGATGTTAGGGCTAAGAGGGTTCCTGTACACTGTTATTTCTTACAGATAAGTGTATGGCATTTTTGTTACATTGCCAGAGCCACTTAGTGCCGTGCTTGCCAGCCTCCTGGGGACGAACCCTAACCCTATTCAGCCCCCGAGGGGCCCCTCCCAAGGGGCCTGGCGCCACAACGCCGGGGATTGGGGACCCCCGAGCCCAGCGCGAGAGTCACCCTGCCACCCCGCAACAACCCGGGCTGCTAGGGGCGCCGCCAGTCTTTCAGGGCGAGAGAACGGGCAGGGCCCTCCAAGCCCCCGGCGACCTTCGAAGGCCCCCCGTGCCAAAACGCTTGGGCCCACACTCCCTCTCGCCAGCGCCCTCACCTCGGCCTGCCCCTCCGCCTGCCGCAGAGCTGGAGGAATGGGCCTGCTGGACTCCTGGGGGCTAACACTTACCCTAGGTCGGCCCCGAGGGGCCCCTCTCAAGGAGCCTGGCACCGCAATGCCGGGGATTTGGGACCCCCGTTCCCCAGTGCTGGACTCACTCTGCCACCCCGCAAGCACCCAGGGCGCTAGGGGCGTTGCCAGTCATTCAGGAAGGGAGAACGGGCAGGGCCCTCTGATCCCCCTGTGACCTTCGAAGGCCCCCCGGGCAAAAACTCTGGCTCCCATGCTCCTGCTCACCAGCGCCCTAACCTCGGCCCACCCCTCCACTTGCTGCAGAGCTGGCGGATAGGGCCTGCTGGCTTCCTGGGGGCTAACCCTATCCCTAGGTCGCCCCCGAGGGTCCCCTCCCAAGTGGCCTGGCATCGCATGCCATGGATTGGGGACCCCCAAGTCCCAGCGCCTGACGCACCCTGCTGCCCCGCCGCCACATGAGGCGCTAGGTGCGTTGCCAGTCCTTCAGAGCGACAGAACGGGCAGGACCCTCCGAGCCAACTGCGACATTCGAAGGCACCCCGAGCCAAAGCCAAAATGCTCTGGCCCACGCTCCCGCTCGCCAGCTACCTCACCTCGACCCACACCTCCATTCACCGCACATGTGCGGAACCAGCCTGCCAGCCTCCTGGGGGCTATCCCTAACCCTAGGTCGACCCCCGAGGGGCCCCGCCCAAGGGGCCTGGCACCGCAACGTGTTGATTGGGGACCCCCGAGCCCCAGCGCCGGACTCACTGTGCAGCCCCGCGGCCACCCGGGCCGCCTGGGGCGCCGCTGGTCACTCAGGGCGGGAGAACCGGCAGGGCCCTCGGAGCCCCTGGCGACCTTCGAAGGCCCCAGCGCCAAAAGGCTTGGGCCCACGCTCCCGATCCCCAGCGCCCTCGACTCGGCCCGCCCCTCAACTTACCGCACAGCCAGCGCATCAGGCTTGCTGGCCTACTGGGGGCTAACCTTAACCCAAGGTCGGTCCCTGAGGGGCCCTTCCCAAGGGGCCTGTCGCCACCACACCGGGGATTGGGGACCCCCGAGCCCCTGTGACCTTCGAAGGCCCAACACCCCAAAACTCTTGGGCCCATGCTTCTTCTCGCCAGCGCCCTCACATTCGCCCGCGCGCCCGCTCGCTTCACAGCCGGCGGATCAGGCCTGCCGGCCTCCTGGGGGCTAACCCTAACCCTAGGTCACTCCACGAGGGGCCCTCCCAAGGGGCCTGGCAATGCAAAGTGGGGATTGGGGACCCCAGAGCCCCAGCCTGGACTCATCTTGTTGTCCTGCCGCCACCTGGGCTGCTAGGGGAGCCGCGTTCATTCAGTGTGGGAGAACAGGCAGGGCCCTCCGAGCCCAAGGCAACATTAGAAAGTGCCCCGCCCCAAAATGCTCCCACGGTCCCCCTCGCCAGCGCCCTCACCTCAGCACACTGATCCGCTCGCTGCACAGCTGGCGTTTCGGGATTGCCAGCCTCCTGAGGTCTAACCCTAACCCTAGGACAGCCCCCGAGGCATACATCCCAAGGGGCCTGGCGCCGCACGCCGGAGATTGGTGACCCCCGAGCCCCAGCGCTGCACTCACCCTGCTGCCCCCCCGCCCCCTGGGCCTCTAGGGGCACTGCCGGTCATTCAGGGCGGGAGAACGGGTAGGGCCCTCCGAACCCCCAATGACCTTCAAAGGCCCCCCGCGTCAAAACGCATGGGCCCATGCTCTCACTCTCAAGCACTCTCACCTGGGCCCACCCCTCCGCTTGCCGCAGAGCTGGGTAATCAGGGCTGCCGGCCTCCTGGGTGCTAACCCTAACCCTAGGTCTGCCGCCGAGGTGCCCCACCCAAGGGAACTGGAGCCGCAATGCCTGTGATTGGGGAACCCCGAGCCCCAGCGCTGGACTCACCCAGCCGCTCCGCCACCACACGGGTCGCTAGGGGCGCCGCAAGACATTCAGTGTGGGAGAACGGGCAGGGCCCTCCGAGTCCCCTCGTCATTCGAAGGCCCACTGCGCCAAAATGTTGGGGCCCACGCTTCCGCTCGCCAGCGACCTCACCTTGGCCCACCCCTCCATTTGCCGCAGAGCCGGTGGATCGACCCTGCCGGCCTAACCCTAACCCTAGGTCGGCCACCAAGGGGCCCCTCCCAAAGGGACTGCCGCCGAATGCCAGGGATTGGGGACCCCCGAGTCGCAACGCTGGACTCACCCTTCTGCCCCTCCCACACCCGGGCCACTAGGGCACAGCTGATCATTCAGGGCGGGAGAACGGGCAGGGCCCTCCGAGTCCCCGGCGACATTCGAGGGCCCCTGGCGCCAAAACGTTGGGTACCACCTTCCAGCTCGCCAGTGCCCTCACCATGGCCCGCCCCTCTGCTCGCCGCACAGCTGGCGTATGGGGCCTGCCGGCCTCCTGGGGGCTAACACTAACCCTAGGTTGGCCCGAGAGGGGCCCCTCCCAAGGGGACTGGTGACCAAAGCCGGGGATTGGGGACACCCGAGCCGCAGCGCCAGACTCACCCTGCTGCCCCTTCGACATCGGGCCCGCTGGGGCGTCGCTGGTCTTTCAGGGTGGGAGAATGGTCAGGGGCTTCGAGACTC
Source organism: Ursus arctos (assembly GCF_023065955.2). Classification (NCBI taxonomy): domain Eukaryota; kingdom Metazoa; phylum Chordata; class Mammalia; order Carnivora; family Ursidae; genus Ursus; species Ursus arctos. The sequence continues at coordinate 1,693,290 of NW_026622986.1, forward strand.
TGGTGACTTTTGAAGGCCATCCGCACCAAAACTCTGGGGCCCACGCTGGAGCTGACCATCGCCCTCACCTCAGTCCTCCACTCCGCTCTCTGCACAGCTGTCGGATCGGGCCTGCTGGCCTCCTGGGGGCTAACTCTAATCCTAGGTTGGCCCCCGAGAGGCCCCTCCCAAGGGGCCTGTCGCCGCAACACCAGGGATTGATGACCCCCAAGCCCCAGCACTGGACTCACCCTGCCGGCCCGCCGGCACCCATTCCACTAGGGGTGCCACCGGTTATTCAGGGCGGGAGAATGGGCAAGGCCCTCCGAGTCCCAGTGAACTTCTAAGGCCCCAGGAGCCAAAATGCTTGGGCCTATGCTCCCGCTCACCAGCGCCCTCACCTCGGCCCGCCCCTCTGCTCGCTGCACAGCCAGCGGATCTGGCCTGCCAGCCTCCGGGGGGCTAACCCTAACCCTACATTGGCACCCAAGGGGAACCTCCCAAGGGGCCTGGCCCAGCAACCCCAGGGATTGGGGACCCCCGAGCCCCAGTGCCATACTCACCGTGCCGCCCCGTCACCACCCGGGACGCTAGGGTGCCGCTGGCCATTCAGAGCAGGAGAACAGGCAGGGCCCTCCAATTCCCCGGTGACCTTCCAAGGCCCCCTGTGCCAAAATGCTTGGGCCCACGCTCCAGCTCGCCGGCGCCTTCACCTAGGCCCAGCCCTCTGCTACCGCACAGCTGGCGGATCATGCCTGCCGGACTCCTGGGTGCTAACACTAACCCTAGGACGGCCCCAGAGGGGCCCCTCCCAAGGGGCCTTGCGCTGCAACACATGGCATTGGGGACCCCCAAAACGCAGCGAGAGACTCACACTGCCACCCCGCCACCACCCGGGCCGCTAGGGGTGCCGCCAATCATTCAGGGTGGGAGAACGGGCAGGGCCCTCTGAGCCTCTAGCGATGTTCAAAGGCCCCCTGCACAAAAACGCTGGATACCATACTCCCGCTCGCCAGCAACCTCACCTCGGCCCAAACCTCCGCTCGCGCACAGCCGGCACATCGGTCCTGCTGGCGTACTGGGGTCTAACCGTAACCCTAAACCCTAACCTCTAACCTTAAACCCTAAACTTTAACCCCTAACACTAACCCTATACCCTAACCCTTACCCTAACACTAACCCTACCCTAAACCTAACCCTAAACCCTAATCCTTAAACCCTAAACCCTAACATTAACACTAAACCCTAAACCCTAACCCCTAACCCTAATCCCGAAACCCTAAACACTAAACGCTAACCTTTACCACTAATCCCAAACCCCAAATCCTAATCCTAAACCCTAAACCTACCCCGACCCCTACCATACTCCTATCCCTACCCCAACCCTACCCCTTCAGCTAACCCTACCCCTAACCCGTAACTTAACCCTAAACATAACCCTAACCCGTACCCTAACACATACTCTAACCCTAACTCTAACCCTTACACTAACACTAACCCTAACCTGTACGCTAAACTCTAACCATAACCCTAACACGTACTCTAACCCGTACTCTAACCCGTACCCTAACCTTAACCCTAACCCTAACCCTAACCCTAACTCGTACCATAACCCGTACCCTAAACCTACCTGTACCCTAACCCTAACTCGTACCCTAACCGTAACCCTAAACCCTAAACCGTAACCCGTACTCTAACCCTAACCAGTACCGTTACCTGAACCTTAACCCATACCCTAACCCATACTCTAACCCGTACCCTATCCCTAACCCGGAACCTAACCCATACCCTAACCGATACCTAACCCTATCCTGTACCCTAACCCATACTCTAACCCATAGACTAACCCTAAACTGTACCCTATCCCTATCCCTAACCCATTCCCTAACCCGTACCCTAACCCTAACCCTAACCCATAACCTAACCTGTACCATAACCCTAAACTGTACCCTAACCCTATCCCGTACCCTAACCCTAACCCATACCCTAACCTAATCCGTACTCCAACCCTAACCCTAACCCTAAAACCAAACCCGAAACCCTAATCTGTACCCTAAACCCTAATCTGTACCCTAACCCATATCCTCTAACCTGTAACCCCTAAACCCAACCCTAACACGTACCCTCTCCTTACCCTAACCCTAACCCCTAACCTCTCCCATACCCTAACCGTAACCGATACCCTAACCTTAACCTGTACCCTAATCCGTACCCTAACCCCAGGGATTGGGTACACCTGAGCCCCAACACGGGACTCAGCCTGCCACCCCTCAGGAAACCATGCCCCTTGGGGCGCCACAGAGCATCCCGCAAAGGAGAACTGGTAGGGCCCCCCTGAGCCCCCAACGATCCTCGGCGGCCCCCTACACCCTAACCCTGAGGCCCACGCTCATCCCGCCCCACGCCTTCCCTTCAGCTTGCCACCGAGCTCGTCGCAGAGCCTGCAGATCAGGCCTGCCGGGTTCCTGGGGCCTAGACCTGACCCTAGGTCGGCTGGGTATGGCCCATCCCCTAGGGCCCGGTGCCACAGCCCCAGGGACTGGGGACACCTGAGCCCCACTGCGGGACAAAGCCTGCCAGCCCGCAGGAAACCGTGCCCCTTGGGAGCCTGTAGAGCATTCAGGGCGGGAGAACCAGGAGGGTCCCCAGAGCCCCCGGCGAACTTCGGCAATCCCTAAACCCAACCTTGAAGCCCATGCTCACCCCACCCCGCACCCTCACCTCAGCCCATGGCGGAGCTCGCCACATAGTGGGCAGATCTGGCCTGCGGGGTTCCTGGGCCCCAACCCTAAGCCTAATTCATCTGTGGAGGGGCCCCTCCCCAGGAGCCTGGAGCCGCATCCGCGGGGATTCGGGACACCTGAGCCCCACAGCAGGACTCAGTCTGCCACCCCGCAGGAAACCGTGTGCCTTGGGAGGCCATAGAGCATTCAGGGCGGAAGAACCAGGAGGGCCCTCCTGAGCCATCAGCGAACTTCGGTGACCTCCCGCACCCCAACCCTGAGGCCCACGCTCACCCTCCCCACACACTCACCTCAGCCCGTGTAGCTAGCCATACAACCAGCAGATAGGGCCTGCGGGGCTCCTGGGGCCTAACCCGAGCCCTAGGTCGGCTGCGGGTGTGGGGGCCTCCCCAGGAGCCCTACACCACGGCCCCGGGGAATTAGGATACCTGTGCCCCACCGCAGGACTCCGCTGGCCACCCGACAGGAAACCGTGCCCCTTGGGGCTCTACGGAGCCTACGGGGCACGAGAACTTGGGGAGGCCCCCGGAGCCCATCCCCACCTTGTCAGCCCCCCTGCCCCAACCCTGAGGCCCATGCTCACCCTCCCCCATGGCCTCCTCTCAGCCCTCCACAGAGCTTGCTGCACAGCCTGCAGATTGTCCCTGCCGGGCTCCTGGACCCTAACGCTTACCCTAGGTTGGCCACAGAGGGGCCCCTCCCCAGGGTCCTGGCAACCCACTCTGAGGGATTGGGAACACCCAAGCCCCACCGTAGGACTCAGCTGGCAGCCCACAGTAAACTGTGCCATTTTGGGGCACAACAGAGCATTCAGGGCAAGAGAAATGAGAGCCCCTTCTGGTGAACCCCAACTTTTGTGGGCCCTTCCGAATGAAACCCCAAGGCTCACACTCACCCACGCTTTTGCCCTCATCTCACTCGGCCTGGGAGTTCTCTGAGCACTGGGCAGCTCAGACCTGCTGTCTCTTGAGGCCTAACCTAACCCTGTGTCTTCTGCTGAGTGTCCCTCCCCGTTTGATTGCCTCCAAGGCACCAGGCATTGGGCTCACCTATGCACGACTAGAGGACTCAGCCTGCCCCACAGCAGGAAACTGTCCATTTGGGGCTGCAGCAAGGATTCATAGGAAAATCAGAGGGCACCCCTCAGCCCTTCCCAGGCAAACCCCACTTTCAGAGACCTTCCCGGATCCAATTAGTAGCTTCACACTGACCTTTAAACTTGCTCTCCACGGAGATCTTTTGAAATTCTCCACACTTCCAACCGATGGCATCATCCAGCTTCAGTGCCTTACCCAGCTTTAGGTCTTGAGATGGATTAAAATGGGAAGTCATTTCACTGATGATGACGTACTAGTGACCAAAAGATACATGCATAAATGCTTCATATCACTTGGCTTCAGGGAAATGCAAATCTAAACCCCTATAGATGCCATATCACACGAGGCCGAATATCTAAAAATAAGAAGACATGAAACTATACATGTTGGAGAGGATGTGGAGAAACAGGAACCCTCTTACACCCCTGTACGAATACAGTCCGTTACAGCCACTCTTGAAAATGGTACGGAGTTTCCTCAAGAAGTTATAAATAAAGCTACCCTATGTCCCAGCAATTGCACTACTGGGAATTTACCCCAAAGAGACAGAGGTAGTGAAGATGGGACACATGCACCACAGTGTTCTTAGCAGCAATATCCATAATAGACAAACTGTGGAAGGAGTGCAGATGACCACTGATAGATGAATGGATAAAGAAGATGTGGATCCTATATATAATGGAATATTACTCAGCCATCAGAAAGGATGAATACTTACCATCACACCTACCTGGGTGGAGCTGAAGGGTATTATGCTGAGTGGAATAAGTCAATGAAAGAAAGACAATTATCATATGCTTTCACTCCTATGTGGAATATCAGAAACAAGGAAGAAGACCATAGGGGAAGGAAGGGAAAATAGAATGGGAAGTCATCAGAGAGGGAGAAAACCCATGATGGACTATTAACTATCACAAGAAACTGATGATTGTTGGAGGAGAAATTTGGGGGGGGTAACTGGATGAGTAGCATTAAGGAGGTCACACTATACAATGAGCACTGGGTGTTATACACGACTGAAAATTTATTGAAGACTACATCTGAAACTAATGATGTACTGTAAGTTGGCTAATTGAATTTAAATTAAAGAACTAAAGACCTCAAATAAACAATCCTAAACATTTGTATGGAACCACTAAAGATTCCAAACAGCCAGTGCAATGTGGAAAAGAAAAACAAAGCTGGAGGACTCACAATTTCAGATTTCAGGTTATACTACAAAGCTGCAGTCATCCTAACAAGAGAGTACGGCACAAAAATAGACACAGCGACCAAAGGAACACGATACAAGTTCAGACAGAAACCCACAATTATGAGGTCCATGAATCTTCCACAAAGCAAGCAACGATATCAAAAGGGAAATGAACAGTCTCTACAACAAATGGTGTTGGGAAAACTAGACAGCTACACACAAAAGAATGAAATTAGACTGCTTTCTTACACAATAAAGACAAACACAAAACAGTTTCAAGACCTCAATATGAGACCTGAATCCATAAAAATCCTACAGGAGGGAAGACAGTAACTTCTTGACATGGACCATACCAACGTTTTTCTGGACTGTCTCCTGAGGCAAATGGAATGAAAGCAAAAATAAACTATTGGGAATACAGCAAAATAAAAAGTTTCCACATGGCAGAAGAACAATGAAAACATAAAAAAAATAAGACAACTTACTCAAAGGGAGAAGATATTTGCAAAGATCATAAGCAATAAAGGGATAGTGTCCAAAACATATAGAACTGATACTACTCGACCCCCCCAAAAAAAATAATCCAGTTAAAAAGTAGGCAGAAGTCATGGACAGACATTTCTCCAAAGAAGAAATACAAATGGCCAACAGTCCCGTGAAAAGATGGTCACCATCACCCATCATCAGGAAAATGTAAATCCAAAGGACAATGACGTATTACCTCAAACCTGTCAGAATGGCTAACATCAAAAGCACAAAAAGAGCAGGTGTTGGGAGGATGTCGATAAAGGAAATCCTCGCAAACTGTGGGTGGGAATGCAAACTGTGATGGCCACCGTGGAAAACAGTATGAAGGTTCCTCAAAAAATTAAATATAGAACTACCCTATGATCCAACAATCACACTACTCGTCTTTACCCAAAGAATAGCCAAACAGTAACTTAAAAGGATACGTGCACCCCTATGTGTCTTGCACCATTATTTACAATATCACAATATGGAAGCAACCCAAGTGTCTGTAGAAAAATTGACAAATGAGATGATAGAAGTGTGTATTCACACACACACGCACACACACACACACAGACACACACACAATGGAGTATTACTTGGCTTGAAAAAGAATGAAACCTTGCCATTTGCATCCACATGGATGGAGCTAGAGAGTATTATCCTAACTAAAATCAGTCAGTCAGAGAAAGACAAATCCCATACCATGTCACTCTAATGGGGAATTTAAGAAACAAACAAAAATAAATAACTAAAAGAGAAAAAGGAGACACACCAAAATACAAACTCTTAACAATAGAGAACAAACGGATGGTTACAAGAGAGGACGTGGATAGAGGGATGAGTGAAATAGATGAATGGGATTAAGAGGACGCTTTTCTTGACGACCACTGAGTAATATATAGAATTACTGAATCACTCTATTGTACACCTGAAATGAATGTAACACTGTAGGTTAGCTCTACTGGAATTAAAATAAATTTTTAAAAAAGATTTTTCTTTCAGGAACCTCTTTGAAAAAGCTTTTCCTGTGCAAAGTGCATAAGCCCTACTTAGGAGGATTCACTCTACAATAATTATTCACTCTATGCCCTGAATTCATATTTCACTGAGCTCTTACCGTGGATCCCAGCCCGTGGGAGCCATGGTCCTTTTCAGTCCAGGCTCAGCACCTATGTATTCAAGATTGGAAGTACAGACACATGTCACTTCACAGTCCAGAAAGCTATTATTGTTTCTGTTTCAGTGTGAGAGAGTCACAGACTTTGGGAAAGGTTTCAGAGCAGGTTTATTATGGATCCTGGATCTCTACTTCAATGTTCATTGCCTGGATCCATTTGGCTAATAGGTTCCCTGTGGATGGGCTTGCTTCCAAGCACATACATGGAAGATGCAAAGGTGGGTGGGCTTGGTGCGGGACAGGAAGAAGACCAAAAACAGACAAGGGTCCGACCCCTCCCCTGATCCATGAACTGCTACGGGAGAGGGTACGGGAGGTAGAATCCATGCGAAACTCCAAGGTCACCAGCTGAACACAGGAGGCACAGGTCAAGGGATCTGGAGATGTAGGGGTTGAAGGCTGCTCTGAGCGACCTCTGGGAGGAAGGGAGGGAAGGAATGAGGAGACACTGCCTGCCCCAGGCCCATGCCAGCTGCCCACCGCTCCAACACGCATCCGTCTATGAGCTGACACAGCTTGGGATCAGGATGGGCTGGCTCGGAACCCTCAGTCCTCAGTGGGACAGCTCGCCCCAGGGCTCAGAGACATGCTGAGGGAGATGAGAGGAAAGCTGCCCCGCCCAGGTCATCCCCTCCTTGAGCAGACAGCCCCTCAGAACTGCTAAAAAAACAAAACAAACCAAAAAAAAAAAAAAAACAAAAACAAAAAAAAAACCCACTAACGTGGTTGAAAGACATGCCATGGATGAACTAAGGCATAGATTTATGTAAAATAACATTCATTTTTAAGTTCAGAGCTGTCATCTCAGGAAGTGGGGAGAGCTTCCCTGAAGAAGACTGAGGGGTGGGCAGGCCATGCTGAAAAGGGAGACATGGCTCTCCTGATTGGGGACCTGCAGCCCCCTTCCAGGTCAGGGCATCATCCTCGCATCACACGAGATCCATGGAAGTGTTCCATCAGGGCCAGATGTTTGTCTCGAGAAGGCTACCCTGGCATCGGACTGCACAGGGCACCCGGGACGAGGGCCAGATGGAGGACGGACAATACCCCGGAGGCCATGGGGCAAGAGCAGAGGCACATGACCTTGGAGATGATGATGAAAAGCAGGAGGTGGCAGCATGGTGCCGGGCCAAAATTGCCATGGGAGCAGTGCCCACAGCTACACTGACTGGGCGCCTTCTTTGCCCGGTATGGCTGACTTCAGTGTGCTCCAGACTAGTCCTGACCACAAGTCTAGGAAATGTGCACCACCCCAGGCCTCCTCTCCCCTTGCAGCTGCTAGGAATCACGGTCACAGACCCTGGTCAGCTGTCGTGGAAACCAAGCAGTGGCTCCCCCGCACGCTGCACCTCTGGTGGTGGTCCAGTGCGACCCTCGTGCCTGGCCAGACACTGATGTCTACCTGTCTCCACACAAATCCACAGACAGGAGGGTGTCCCTGAATTCCACAGCACCTGATGAGACAGATCCATACAACCCAACACCCAGTGGGTCACTCGGGACCTCACCTATGGTCATGGAGCTCACCATACCTATTTCTGTCACTTCCCACAGAAAGCCTGTTTCTGATCCCCCACAATACCATACATCCTGGTTGCTGACCTGGGGTCATGCCATGAACCCACATGGCACCTTTCTTTAAGAGAAGGCTATGCCTACACCTCCTAGAAAATATTTCTAATGAAGTACAAGTCCATCAGGATTACGGTGTGAACAGTCGCACACAGCCTGCATGGTAGTAGTCAGTAATTCTAACAAGGGTTAACCCAACCCCCGTCTCACAAAACCTTCCTCCATCCCCACGGAACTCATGGTCTGCCCTCCGAAAACCCTCCAGGAAACAAACCTTTCATCTGAATGCTCTCTTCACCTTCTGCTTCAAATCTTGTCCAACCACAATGATATGAAACTAGAAATCAGTCTCAAGAAAAAAATGGGAGTGTCAAAAATAGGTGGAGATTGGGGGGCCTGGGTGGCTCAGTTGTTAAGGATCTGCCTTCAGCTCAGGTCCTGATCCCAGGATCCTGGGATTTAGCCTGGAATCAGGCTCCTTGCTCAGCGGGAAGCCCGCTTCTCCCTCTCCAAACCCCCTGCTTGATTTCCCTCTCTCACTGTCTCACTCTCTGTCAGATACTTAAATAATCTTAAATAAATATGTGGAGATTTAACAACATGCTACTGAACAACCAACAGTCAAAGAAGAAATAAAAAAAAATAGAAGTATCTTGACACTGATGAAAAAGACAACTTACAAAAACTTATGGGATGGAGCAAAAGTAGCTTTATGGGGGACATTCATAGAAACTCAAGTCTTCATCAATCCATGAGAATGCTCTCCAATAAACAACCTGATTTATGTGGTAAAGAAGTAGAAAATAATACAACAAACAAAGCCCCAAATTAGTAGAAATAAGGAAATAACAAAAAGGAATGCATAAATAAATCCAACAGAGACTAAAGAGACCAAAAAAACAAATACAATAAAAATGAGAGCTGCCTTTTTTGGAAAGATAAACAAAACTGACAAACTTAGCTAGACTCACCAAGAAAGACAGAGGACTCCAATACAATCAGGAAAGAAAGATAATGGATTCTTGTATCATATCAAAATCAAAAGAACTCTTCAAACTTGGACACAACAACTTCTGCAAGCCACGTCTCTAATGGCAAAGGAAATAAAAGCAAAAATGAATTATTGGCACTTCATCAGGATAAAAAGATTCTGCTCGGCAAAGCAAACGATCAACAAAACAAAAAGGCAACATATGGAATCGAAGAAGATATCTGCAAATGATATTACAGATAAAGGGCTGGTATCCAAGATCTATAAAGAACTCCTCAAACTCAACACCCAAAAAATGGGCAGAAGACACAAAGAGATACTTCTCCAGAGAAGACGTACAAATGGCCAACAGACACATGAAAAAATCCTCCACATCACTTGCCATCAGGCAAATACAAATCAAAACGACAATGAGATACCACCTTACACCAGTTAGAATGGTTAAAATTAACAAGGCAGGGGGCACCTGGGTGGCACAGTGGTTAAGCGTCTGCCTTCAGCTCAAGGCATGATCCTGGCATTATGGGATCGAGCCCCACATCAGGCTCCTCCGCTATGAGCCTGCTTCTTCCTCTCCCACTCCCCCTCCTTGTGTTCCCTCTCTCTCTGGCTGTCTCAATCTCTGTGGAATCAATAAATAAAATCTAGAAAAAAAAATTAACAAGACAGGAAATTACAAAAAGTCAGAGAGGATGTGGAGAAAGCAGACCCCTCTTAAACTACTCGTGAGAATTCAAGCTGGTATAGCCACTTTTGAACAATATGGAGGTTCCTCAAGACATTAAACACAGAGCTATCCTACGACCCACCAATTGCACTACTGGGTATTTACCCCATAGACACAGAGTAATGAAAAGAAGGGGCACCTATATCGCAATGTTCATAGCAGCAATGTCCATAATAGCCAAACTGTGGAAGGAGCCAAGATGTCCTTCAGCAGATGAATGGACAAAGAAGATGTGGTTCATCTATACAATGGAATATTACTCAGTCATCAGAAAGGATGAATACCCACCATTTGTACCAATGTGGATGGACCAGGACGGGATTATGCTAAGTGAAATTAAGTGAAGCAGAGAAAGACAATTATCATATGGTTTGACTCCTATGTGGAATGGAAGGAGTAGCATGGAGGACAATAGAAGAAGGAAGGGAAAAGAGAAGGAGGGGAATGAGAGGGGGAGATGAACCATGAGAGACTATTGACACTGGGAAACAAAATGAAGGTTGCAGAAAGGGAGGGGTGGGGGAATGGGTAATCCTGGTGATGGGTATTAAGGAGGGCACGTGTCATAATGAGCACTAGGTGTTATGTGCAAACAATGAATCATGGAACACTACATCAAAAACAAATGAAGTACTGTAGGGTGACTAACATCATTTTTAAAAAAGAGAAAGATATGAAATCCATACAGGAAAACTGTCACTATTTGCAAATGACATGAAATCCCGATAGATTCCACGAAAAAAAACTGTTACTTTAAACCAATTCAAGAAAGCTGCAGGATATAAAGTCAATATACAGAGACCTTTTGTCTTTATTTTCTTTTCAGATTTTATTTATTTATTTGACAGGAAGAGAAAAAGCACATGCAAGGGGAGTGTCAGAAAGAGGGAGAAGCAGAACCTCGCTAAGCGGGGAGCCCAACACAGGGCTCGATCCCAAAACTCTGGGATCATGACCTGAGCTGAATGCAGACGCTTCACCTATGGGGCCAACCAGATGACCCAACATCTTGCATTTCTGTATAATGATGACACACTTTCACAAAGAGAAATTTAAAAAGCAATGCCATTAACAATTGCACCAAAAAAAAAATCTAGGAATAAAAGTAACCAAAAATGAGAAAGACATAGTACACTCAACACATGGCAGAAAAGAAATGAAAAACATGTGTGTCGAGGGGGGCAGAATGTATGGGTCAAAGATTTGGAAGGCAACACAAACAAATGGATGCATACGCCATGCTCCTTAACTGGAAGAGTTAATTATGTGAACATGTCCATCTTACCCAAAGCAATCGACACATGTGATGAAATCCCTATCTGAATTCCAGTGGCATTATTCAAGCAAATACAAAACAGTCCTCAAACTTGGATGGAATAACAAAAGACCCCAAATACCCAAAGCAACCTGGAGAAAGAAAGGTGCAGTCAACACACTCCTGGATTTCAAGCTAGATTACAAAGCTGTTGTCATCAAAACAGGATGGTACTGGCATAAACACAGACACCAGGTCAGTGGAACAGAACAGAAACCTCAGAAACTTACCCACACATAGATGGTCCTAACTTACGACACAGCAGCAGAAGATATGCCATGAGGGAAGGACTGTGTCTTCAGTGAGCGGTAACAGGCAAACTGGACACTAAATGCAGAAGAATATAACTGGGCCACTTTCTTACACCACACACAAAAATTTTTAATGGATGAAGGATTTGAACATAAGACCTGAATCCATAAACCTCCAAGAAGACACAGGTACTAACTATCGACATTGGTTTTGGCAAAGAGTCTTCAGATCGGACAACAAATGCAAAGGCAACAAAAGCAAAAATAAACAAGTGGAACAACATCAAATTGAAATCTTCCACACGGCAAAAGAAACCAGCAAAAACTTAAAAGGCCACGGACCCAATAAGAAAAAAATATCTGTGAATCATATGTGTGAGAAGAGGCTAATATCCAAAATACACACAACACTCATACAAATCAAAACAAAATAAAAAAAAACTGTATAAAAAATGGGGGGAATATGTGAATAGATACTTTCAAAAGATGGCACACAGGTGCCAACAGACAGAAAAAGTTGTTCAACATCACTCATCATCGTCAGGGAAACATCAGTCAACCCCACAATAGGCTATCCCCTCACAACTGTTGGAACAGCAATTGTCCCAGAGACAGACACCAAGTGGGGTCAAGGGTGTGCAGACGAGGAGACATTGTGCACTGTTGGTGGGAATGGAAATTGGTGCAACCACTGTGACAAACGGTATGGAGGTTCCTGAAAAAATAAATACACTACCCCATGACCCAGTAATGGCTCTATTGAGTATTGATTCAGAGAACACAAAAATACTGCCTCAAAAAGACAGATGCACTCCCACGTTCACTGCAGCATTATTCACAAGAACCAGACATGGAAAGACAGACCCTGGGGGCCTTATGCCAGGTAACTCAGACACAGAAAGACCAATACCAGATGCTCTCATGTACATTCTACGAGGATAAACAAATACTGAACGCATAGATAATGAGAGCAGATTGGTAGTGCCAGATTCGGGGATGGGGTGGTAGAAACAGGTGAAGGTGGTCAAAGTCTCAATGTTTGAGTGATAAAATCTGACAGTCATCAAATGTTCTATCCAGCATGGAGACAAAAACTAATCCCGCAGCATGGGGTATAGGTTTCCCTGCTCTTTGAAAGTACAGGGCTTCTGAGAAACCTTGCACAGCAGAAATGGTGTCAAGAAGGAGTGGCCATTAGGGGCGCCTGGGTGGCACAGCAGTTAAGCGTCTGCCTTCGGCTCCGGGCGTGATCCCGACGTTATGGGATCGAGCCCCACATCAGGCTCCTCTGCTATGAGCCTGCTTCTTCCTCTCCCACTCCCCCTGCTTGTGTTCCCTCTCTCGCTGGCTGTCTCTATCTCTGTCAAATAAGTAAATAAAATCTTAAAAAAAAAAAAAAAAGAAGGAGTGGCCATTAATTTACACGGAACAAGTAGACAGTGTGCTCAGACTCCAAAATTCCTTCTCTTTGGCTTTTCTTAGGCCTCAGCACACAAGTTTCTAATGGAGGCCCAGCATAAATGAAGATAAAGCACAGCAGAGGCTCACAGACAACATTCAAAGTGCTGGTGGCTGGATGTGGAGAACGGTACCCAGCGGAAGGAGCTGGTTGGTTTGCACGCCGCCTCTGTCGTGCTTCTCCCCAAAACAGATGCTGAACGCGATTCTCACTGTTCACCTTTTTTCATAAGAGGGAAACCCTCTTCAGGTCTCTTCCTCTTACTGAAGCTGGGTAATAACGTAGTTCTTTCAGGAAAACCCAGTGTCTTACTGTGAACGTTTAAAAAGTGGGGGATACTTGTACTTGAGCATTGCTGAGGGAGGAGATGTGAAAGGTCCTCCCAGACACAAACCTCAGCAGATCCACTGGGAAAGGCACCTTCCTCAGCATGCAGAACACAGACTACCTCCTACCCCACGAGAAACCCTCTCCTTCCCCTTGATCAGGACAACCCACAACAGCTGGGAGTTACCGCAATTCCTCCGTTCTCCTGCTCCTAACAGCTAACCCATCAGCAAACCCTGTGAGCTCCATCTTCAAAATGGACCCAGAAGAGGTCTAACCACTCCATCCAAGGCCACCTGTCTGGTCCACAGTGCCTGAGTTCCTGGAAAAGCTTCCTCATTGACCTGCCTTGCCATCTTCAACCCTCTGTCATCTGTTCTCAACACTGTAGCCAGGATGGCCCAGTAAAACAGGGTCTCATGGGGTTATAGCCCTGGAATGGCTTACTGTCACCCTCTGTTGCCTCTCTGAGCTCATGTCCTAAGCTGTCTCCTGTGGCCACAGGGCCTTCGTGCTCCTCCTGGACATACCTGGAATTCTCCTGCCCCCGGCCTTTGCACATGCTTTCCCTTCTGTTTCGATAGCTCTTGATGTGTTCTCACTCACCTTCAGAGAAGTCTGAATTGGAGTGACAGAGACAGAAGATGAGGCTGTGTGTGTTGGGTGAGGCTGGTGGCCCAGAAGAAGGTTCTCTGCCAGCTCTCCACCTGTGCCTCACTTGTCCTCATCCAGGAACTTGCACACAGCCCTCACCTGTCACAACTCTCACCCAGGAGACCCACAGCCACCCCTGGAGCCCACCCTGCCCATACCCTGCTGCAGAATGCATTCAGCTCTCCTCTGGGACCCCTGTCAGCTTTACCTAGACCTGGAACTCCCCCATCTCCTGCAAAGCTCCCGGATTCCTCCTCTTCTTCCAAAATCACACTGGCTCAAGGCTTTCATGAGAAAGCTATAATGCTAACTAATGAAAGGTTCACACCTACTTTCCCCTTCTGTTGCCTTTCTCTCCACCTTCTTTCCTACCTGTCCAAATTGTAACATATCAGTGGAACATGAACATGCTCTGAGACCTGAATCTTTCATTGCAGCTTTCTGAGGACTCCTTATGTGATAAGAAACTAGTGTATCCTACAACAGGGTGTTTTACAACTATCATCTATAGAATAGTACAACCCAAATCACTACAATTTTACCTCACTCTTCATGAAGCAGAACAGTTTTTCTTTTCTTCTTTTACTTAAATTCCAGTTAGTTCACATGCCATGGAATATTTGCTTCAGCGGTAGGATTTAGTGATTCCTCACGTGCATAGAGAACCAGGTGCTCATCACAAGTGCCCTCCTTATTACCCCTCACCAATTTAACTCTTCCCCCCACGCCCCTGTCTTGCAGCAACACTCAGTTTGTTCTCCAAGGTTGAGTCTATTTCCTTGTTTGCCTCTCTCATCACCCCTCCACTCTGTTCATCTGTTTTCTTTCTGAAATTCTACAAGTGTGTGAGAGCATAGGATATTTGTCTTTCCTCACTGATTTTGCTTAGCTTAATACACTCTAGATCCATCCACATCCTTGCAAATGGTAAGATTTCATTCTTTTTGAAGCTGGGTCCTATTCCATTATATATAGGTATCCCACATCTGCTTGATCCATTCATCAGTGCATGGACTTTGGGATTCTCTCCATAGTTTGGCTACTGTGGACATTGCTGCCATAAACATCATGGTGCATGGACCCCCTTCGAATCTGCATTTTTGTATCCTTTGGGTAAATACCTAGGAGAGCAATTGCTGGATCATGTGGTTGTTCAATGTTTAACTTTTTGAGGAACCCCCCACTGTTTCCCAGACTGGCTGCACCTCTTTGCATTCCCACCAATAGGATGGGAGGGTTCCCCTTTAAGCAGAACATTATCTGCCGGCAATTTCATAAGAGGAAACAAAACCTCTCCGAGATGCACCCAGGGTCAGGCCAGCAGTTGCAGACTTCACCCCAAGGCTCCTGACGCCAAGCCCCTTGAAGCCACCAGCATTCCACTATCCAAAAGAATTCCCAGACTCTCCTTCTGACTCCACCACCAAAGAAAGTACAGAGAGAATATGGCACCTCAAAATATCGAGATAAGACATTTAGTAAAACTAGAAAGTGAAGCTCAACTTTTAAACAGGAATAGGCCGCGTTGGATAATTTTCAATTTTCACTCCACCCTAGTTTTAACTCTTCTGATGAATAAACTAATCAATGATGAAACATCACCTTTGTCAAATGACATCATCCAAGTCTGTATCAGATGAAAAAAAGCCATCTAACTCTGGATGCTGGCCACTCAACCATATCTTAGGCCCAATTGAATAAACACTGTTAGATGAAGGAACAAATTAGATGTTACAAACAGGCACAGAGTGAATCTCACCTTCCCTTTCTAATAAAAGAGGGTTACTAGGAAACAGATGGTCAAAATACATTTGTAAGCAATAAATGGACAGAGAAATTGTGATCCCCTGCAACGTTCTACCAGCAGGGAAACTAATTACTTCTTCCACCAAACCCAGAATGCTGATAGCTACTTCAATTTTACTTTGTGGCTCAACTAGAGAAAAGAGAAAAGCACAGGAGGTTTTGGGATAATGAGAGGTTTTACCTCCAGCCCTGACATAGTTAGGACATTTTGCCAAACATACCTGTGCTTTCTCTGAACACTGGCGTCCTGTGACAAGCTTCTTTGCTGACTCCGATGCTGACGTTCAAAACCTCGGGTTTCTTGGAGTCAGAGTAGAGAAGTGCTGTCAGCTGGGGAGAAGAAGGCACCTCTGACCTAAAGCCTGCACACTTGCTTCGGTTTCTGGGGAAAGGGGCAACACATACTTGTTGTTTAGCAGTAATTATCTTCATTCTCAATAGACCAATGACCTTGCCTTTTCTGGAAGGCAGACTTACTCTTCTAAAGAAACCCTCAATTTGTGTACTCCCAATGCAACTAGAGTCGGGTCTGGTTTATGCCTGCCTCTAGGCCCCCACCTGGAGGATTTTCCTGCATGATTCTAATAGCCAATTACCACTAACCAGGGGGCACAAGGGGCATAATGCTGAAGTTGGGGGATGGCTCTAGGGCTTGCTACTGCCACACCTGTGCCTGGGGTACCAGGGCACACCCTGCTGAACTTGGGTTACTGCTCAAGATGAATCACCTGCACTGTGTCTGAGAACCGGGGGACACATCACTGAAGGTGGGGACTCTGTGAGGTCCTTACCCGCACTCTTCCCGGGGAACAAGGGAAACCCTGAAATTCTGCAACCCATCCCACAAAAGCTCAGGTGAGTGGGCGCCCTGGAGTTCACGGGTATGGGGAATAAGGCCAGTTGAGGACACGGGGCAGAAGAGACTTTAAAGGGGAAAAGAAAACTCACCTGAGTCCCCACAATGAACCCTTTCCAAGTGCCCTTCCAGAACCCTGCCTTTCACCTGGGGCGCACCCTACTCCCGGACCCCCCGCCCCTGGTGCATGCTGCTCACTCACCAGCCAGGACCTCCGCAGGGCAACTCTCTCTCTCCCAGTGCCCCTTCTTCTGCCCCAGGTCTGCACCCCACTGCAACTGTGGAACAGCTCACAGAGACGTAGCTCCACCCCCAAGTGGTGATTGGTCAGGGAGGGTGGTGCCCCAGCCCCTGGGAAGCCAGGCAACCTGCCCTCAAGCACCTGGAACCCTGAAAGTGCAGGGGGTCCAAGAGGTGCATCCTCTACCCAACACCCAGCACAGGCATAGGTGGGGTCCTTGGCCGGGCTCCCCACACACACCTGGCCCCTTCCAGGGACCCCTCTAGCTGCAGACCACCCTCAGAGTCCTGCCCCTTCCCTTTCTGCACCAGCCCTCCCTGCTGGGGTGTGCCTGGTTCTGGGCAAGGTCAGTATCTCTCAGACCCTCCAAGGCTTGGGCTTTAGGAAATGCAATGATTTCATGCATTTTCAGTATGTACATGTCAGTATGACTTTAATCTTATGGGAGCCAAAGAGGTTCTTTATTTTTTCTTCTCTTCATGTTGGCATTTTTGGTTGTTTTCTTCTCGAAGCAGATGTACAACATGTGCTTGGGGCAGAAATAGGGCCCATGCTTTGAGGTTTTGCCCAATCATTTTGAGCCGGGTACAATGTTACAGGACAGCTTCCCTGGGATCCCAGGATCAGGGCCCACAGATGATATAAGATAAAAATTACTTTCATCATTATAATTACTACTAAATGGAGGAATTTGAGACAAAAGCACCTTTCACAAGAGTACCAAGAAATCAAATTGATGCCCACAGAAGTCTACCTGCTCCATGGTCAGCACGGGTAACAGAAGTGTTCACAGTCTCTGGACTCCTGCCCTTCTCCTGCCCAAATCTCTGAAGCACACAGACCACTTAAAATCAGAATTGTAGAACTGCTAGACACCTTAGAGATGTCTGGCACCATTCCCTTGGACTGCAGAATAAAACACAGTAGCTCATTGTCACCAACTAATTTCAACATGAAGTGCCCCCTGGATGCACTAAGTTCTTTCTCTGCAAATGTTGACTAATGTAAGTCACAGTCATACCATATAAACACTACGATGGCTGGGAAGTCATCGTAGGTAAGGGAATATTTTAGCCATGTTTATAAGCATTGGCTCACATTGTAGAAGAGGCTGAGCTAAGTGTTTTTAAATACTATTTCAGACCTATTTTACAGCACCCTCTGAACATACCAGAGCCTGAATGGACTAAAAAAGATAGTTGGTTTCAGTAACTTTAATACCAGAAAAATATTATACTGTCTCTATTCCTAAGGATCTTTGAGTATCTTACCCAGAGGTCCTCCACTGAGATAATGATCTTAATGATCACCATGGGCAGATGTGAAAAGGCCCGTTGAATTCGTTCCAGTTTTCCACATGACAAGAAAATCCTGATACTTGATAGGTTTCCAGATCGAGAAGACCAGAGATAAGAGGGAAATAGTACCCTGTATGGAACAACAAGGGATTTGGAGTCAATTTGGGGATCCCACTTAGGTTTCGGACACTAAATCCTCTGTGACTCATATCATCTGAGTCCCTGTCTAACCGCCTGAAAATGTGCCTAAAAATATCTACACCCTAGTTGAGAAGTTTAAGAGGCAGAATGCTACAAAGAGCCAGTATGATGTCTCTCAAGAACAGATGCTCAGGAATCCATAATTGCTATTCGGTCTATTTCTTTTCCAGAAGAAAGATCACATGTTGAATCCATATTCCTAATAGATGACTCACCAGATGATTTTCAAACCTGAAGGAAGGCCAAGAAGTCGCTCTTGTGTCATATTTCATTCAGAAATCATGTTGTTGGACTGGTGAGGCGATACAATAGCAACTTCATCACTAAGAGTGGGGAGCTTCTAATTTCCATACGGCCATGTTGACCTCCTTAGCTCAGAGCCACCAGAAAGGGCAGCTGGGGAGGGGGCACCGCCATCACTATGAGAGGGGAGCTTCCCATTTCCATATGGCCCTGTTGACCCCCTTAGCTCAGGGCCACCAGAAAGGACAGCTGAGGGGGACCACAGGCCAAGGCTGCCAGGTGTGGCTGGGGCAGGCAGAACTCTGACTTAAGGCTCAACTCCTGTCTAGGTTATTATAATGCTCTTCACAAAGAAAGTGCCATTGTGTGTGAGCCCTCGTGTAGAAAAGGTTCAGAATTTCCATTGAGATTCCCTCTCTGACCTTTAGGATATGTAGCAAAGTTCCATTTAATTTTAAACATTGAAGGACTTCCTGGTTTTCTTTTCGTTATGACTGTGGCTCAATTCCCCTGTGGTCTAAGAATAGAATCTAGTTACTTTCAGGGTTTAACATTGTAGCCTATTCGTGGCCCCACCTCTCATCTATTTGGGCAAAGAGTCTATGACCACTTGAAAATAATGTATTCTGCACTTATTATGGAATGTTCCCTGTATGTCAATTAGGTCACATTTGTTACCAATGTTTTGTCTGCTTTTTCTATCAGATATTGAGAAAGGTATATTAAAATCTTCAAACAACGCAGCCCTATTCAACGTTACATCGGAGAATCTACCAGTGTTAGAAGGCAAGAGAAACAAAAAGTATAAGAATTGAGGGGATAATTGTGACTATTCACAGATAACACGATTGTGTACATAGAAAATCCAAAACAGTCTATAAATACCCTATTAGAATTAAAAATGCAATTTATAAATTTGAGATGGATTGTAGCTTCCCATTGGACAGTTTCTGAAAGAAAACATAGAACCTGTCAATCTTGGGGTAGGACATAGGGTGCACTAACCATTTAAAAGAATTCAATGGGACTTCATAAACATGTGACATTTCTCCTTATCTTATGACCATAAGAAATTGAAAAAGTGAACCGCAGGCTGGGAAGTATAGATTTGCAATACACACACTGACAAAGACTTGTCAATAAAGAATTCCTGCTCATCAACCATAAAAAGTCTATTTATAAACAACTACTTCACAAAAGATTGACTGGTGGCCAATAAGAACAGGAAAGGGTGCTCTACAGTATTATTTTCAGGAACAGCAAGGCCTTTCCTAAAATGAAAACATACACACAAACCAGTATTCCCTAGATGGATGACGTCCTTATTTCTGAGGACAGCTTGAGGAACAGACTAGCTTCAAAGTAAAGTGATGGAATTCCTGACACTCAGAGGATGGACAATTGACCTCAAACTACAGTAAAATTCATAGGCATCATTCGGTCCTCTGAAGGAGACAACTACCACACCCCTTCCTACACTACACAGGTTGCTTCCCAACCCCTACCATAAAAGAAGATGAGAAACAGATAGGACTAGTAGGAAATAGCAAAAATCACATGTGGGGATTATCCTGAAACACACTGATCACATAACTAGTGTAAGGAAGTGTAGGGAACTGACAAGGACAGAAACTCAAGCGGTACTTCTTTGGCAAATGCTGTCTGAAATCGTCACACATTGGTACCTGCTAATGAGGGCTCTGAGCATACCCTAGGGTTTGCTCACAAGGGTCTGCAACACCATCGCTGAGGACTGAAACTCTTCAAGAACTCAAAGCTTGCCTGATTGACTATTGGACTAAGAGATTCCCATGTTCTGAAAACAGATACCAACTAATTGAAAGGTTCACCTGGGCTCTCCCGGAGGTCCTACAAGAAGCTGAACCATTCACTGAAAATCAATAACACACACACACGCGCACACACACACACACACACACACACACACACACACCTCATTTCACTAATTACTTAAACATTCAAGGTTCTTCCTACCTTTTCTTTTTCACATTGATATTTATACTCACATGAAATGTCATCATTTCTAATGAACACTGACGTCAAAATAGAGATCCATTGACACAATATTCACAAAATGGAACTTCCCTGCTGTCATTTTCAATATAGTGTTTTTTAAAGTTCATACATATTTTAGGTTTTTGGTAACTTATACAGGAGAAGATCAGCATTGAAAAACTCTGAATACTGACAATGAGTTTTAAGCCTAGAGAACAAAAATTGTCCAATTTCATAGATAATAAGGAACCAAAAGGAAAGCATGGAAGCTGTAGTTGAATAATTTTACACATATGCATCCTCTATTATTCTACTACTGAGGGGTGTGTTTTATTACCACTATGCATGCATCAATTGTCTTCCACGTGCACCTGCACAGGTGTAATGAATTACTACAGTAGAATGAAATGTCTGGGAACTACTTGGTGGCATCTATAATGAACAATTCAATTTCGATCTTATATTTGGTGAACTTCCACTGTCTGTCCCTTTAGACAATGGACCCTAAACAGAAGGGGGAATGAACCACGAGAGACTATGGACTCTGGGAAACAAACTGAGGGCTTCAGAGGGGAGAGGGGTGGGGGGTTCGGATGGGCCAGTGATGGGTATTAAGGAAGGTACATATTGCATGGAGCACTGGGTGTTATATGCAAATAAGGAATCACGGAACACTACATCAAAAACTAAGAGAATACTGTATAGTGACTAACATATCATAATAAAAATTATTAGTAGAAAAAAAATTAAAGGTAAAAAAAATACAGCTTTTCTGTTTCAAGAACAATCACAATTGAGAAAAAACTAAGTTCCAATCCTTAAAGCAAAACACAGACCAAGTTCCATTTCACTCCCCTTTATTCACATTCTCTGTGGGTTCTAAGCTATTTCCCTACCTCCTTTCCTACTGAGCAGGGACCCCGGGCTCGATCCCAGAACCCTGGGATCATAACCTGAGCCAAAGGCACATGCTTAACTGGCTGAGCCAGCCAGGAGTCCCAGCCATGTTTTTCTTAAGCAAAAGGACACTTTCTCACAATGCCTTCACATGACTTCACATGGTACCAGAGATCTGCATTTGCCTCTAGGAGGTTGCAGTTGAAGGCAATTGCAAACTCTCACAGTGGTTTATCAAATACAATGACCTGCCTGGTGACAGTGAAACTCTTATGAGCCCACGAGAGGGTGCTGTGACACTCAGCTGTGGCTGGGCTGGCACAGAGAACCAAATCCATTTCCCTGCCTGATGTCTGTGAGGAACAGATGCCCCCACTGTGAATGAGACCCTGCCACTGAGCTGTCCAGAGATGGCCATCCTCACGGAGGATGAGGATAAAGGACAATGCCTGAGGAGACCTCATCTGTCTCTTTTATCTTTTCATATTTTTGACAGTGGACAAATCACTGCCTAGGAGTCCCCAACTACCTTAGTCTCATCTGTGAATGGCCAAGAGGTTTTACAAAACACTTCAGATTTTGACCTCACAAATGCCCACAACCACTTACCATAGCGATTCAACATTAAGCAAAGATACTGTTCGTTGGAAGAGAGGTCCTGCCCACTGTTGTTTCTCACTTATATGCTCATCTTCCTTACCTCATGGTAACATAACCACCTTGATTCCTGCTTCCGTCTTCAGGAAGGCTGATGTGACTTGAAGGGCATTACGCTGACATCGTTCTTTCTTAGCAATAAGATGTGGACATTTCCCTAGTCCTACACACCCAAAGTTGAATCGGAATCAGGATTGAGGAGGCTTATGAGAGTTGAAGGTGTTTTCCTGTACACGGTGGTTTATTACCAATAAGGATGGGTCAGAGTCTTCGAAATTCCAGAACCTTTTCATTAATGCTTCCTACTCGTGAAAGATGATGTACATTGGTCTTTCCCTGTATAGTGTGGTGACTCAGAGAAAAGTGCTTAGCCCTTTCGTCAGACTTCCACGACCACCTTGGGGCTGGCTTCCATATTCACAAAGGATGATGTTAGAGTTAAGAGGGTTCCTGTACACTGTTATTTCTTACAGATTAGTGTATGGCATTTTTGTTAAATTGCCAGAACCACTTAGTGCCGGGCTTGCCGGCCTCCTGGGGACTAACAGTAACCCTAGGTCGGCCCCCGAAGGGCCCCTCCCAAGGGGCCTGGCGCCACAATGCCGGGGATTGGGGACCCCCAAGCCCAGCGCTGGAGTCACCCTGCCGCCCCAAGCAACCCGGGTTGCTAGGGGTGCCGCCAGTCTTTCAGGGCGAGAGAACGGGCAGGGCCCTCCAAGCCCCTGGTGACCTTCGAAGGCCCCACGCGCCTAAACCCTTGGGCCCACACTCCCTCTCGCCAGTGCCCTCACCTCCGGTTGCCCCTCCGCCTGCTGCAGAGCTGGCAGAATGGGCCTGCTGGACTCCTGGAGGCTAACACTTACCCTAGGTCGGCCCCCGAGGGGCCCCCCCAAGGAGTCTGGCACCGCAATGCCGCGGATTTGGGATCCCCGAACCCCAGTGCTGGACTCACTCTGCCACCCCACAAGCACCCAGGGCGCTAGGGGTGTTGCCAGTCATGCAGGAAGGGAGAACGGGCAGGGCCCTCCAATCCCCCTGCGACCTCGAAGGCCCCCCCGCGCAAAAACTCTGGCTCCCAGGCTCCTGCTCGCCAGCGCCCTAACCTCAGCCCACCCCTCTGCTCGCGGCACAGAGGGCGGATCGGGCCTGTGGGCCTTCTGGGGGCTAACCCTAACCCTAGGTCGGCCCCCTAGTGGCCCGTCCCAAGGGGCCTGGCGCCGCAATGACCGGGAAAGGGGACTCCCGAGCACCAGCGCCGGACTCACCATGCCCCCCTCTGCCACCCCGGCCGCTAGGGGCACGGCCGGTCATTCAGGGCGGGAGAACGGGCCGGGCCCTCCAAGCCCCCAGCGACCTTTGAAGGCCCTCCGCACCAAAGCACTAAGGCCCACGCTCCCGCTCGCAATCACCCTTACCTCGGCCTGCCCCTCCGCTCGCCGCACAGCCGGCGGATCGGGCATCCTAGCCTCCTGGGGGCTAACCCTAACCCTAGGTAGGCCCCCTAGGGGCCCATCCCAAAGGGCCTGGTGTTGCAATGCCGGTGATGGGACCCCCGAGCCCCAGCGCCAGACTCTCCCTGCCCCCCCGCTGCCAAACAGGCCGTGAGGGGTGCCGTCAGTCATTCAGGGCAGGAGAACGGGCAGGGCCCTCCGAGCCCCCGGCAACCTTCGAAGGCCTACCATGCCAAAACGCTAGGGCCCATGTTCCCTCTTGCCAGCGCCCTCACCTCGGCCCGCCCCTTCGCTTGCCGCATAGCCTGCGTAATGGGCCTGTCAGCCTCCTGGGGCTAACCCTAAACGTAGGTCAGCTCCCAAGGGGCCTGGAGTCGCAACGCTGGGGATTGGGGACCCCTGAGCCCCAGCGCCTGACTCACCTTGCCACCCCGCCACCACAAGGGCCGCTAGGGGCGCAGCAGGACATTCAGTGCGGGAGAACGGGCTGGGCCCTCTGAGCCCCCATCGTCCTTCAAAGGCCCACCGCACCAAAACGCTTGGGCCCACGCTCCCGCTCGCCAGCGCCCACACCTCAGCCCGCCTCTCCACTCGCCACACAGCTGGCGGATCGGGCCTCCCAGCCTCCTGGGGGTTAACCCTAACCCAAGTAGGCCCCCTAGGGGCCCATCCCAAGGGGCCTGGCATCCACAATGCCGGGGATTGGGGACCCCTGAGCCCCAGTGCTGGACTCACCCTGCTGCCCCGCCGCCACCCGGGCCGCTAGGGGAGCCGCCCGTCATTCAGTGCGGGAGAACGGGTAGGGCCTTCTGAGAACCGGAGACCTTTGAAGGCCCCCCGCGATAAAACGCTTCGGCCCACACTCCCGCTTGCCAGCGCCCTTACCTCGGCCCGCCCCTCCACTCGCCGCACAGCTGGCGGATCGGGCCTGCCGGCCTCCTGGGGGCTAACCCTAACCCTAGGTCGGCCCCCAAGGGGCCCTTAATGCAGCCTGGCGCCACAACGCCTGGGATTGCTGACACCTGAGCCCCAGCACCGGACTCAGCGTGCCGCCCCGCCGCCACCCGGGCTGCTAGCTGCACTGCCGGTCATTCAGGGCATGAGAACAGGCAGGGCCCTCTGAGCCACGCGCGACCTTCGAAGGCACCCCGCATCAAAACGCTTGCGCCCACGCTCCCGCTTGTCAGCGCCCTCACCTCGGCCCGCCCCTCCGCTCGCCACAAAGCTGGCCGATCGGGTCTGCCGACCTCCTGGGGGCTAACCCTAACCCTAGGTCGGCTCACGAGGGAACCTTCCCGAGGGGCCCCTCCCAAGTGGCCTGGCGCTGCAACGCCGGGGATTATGGACCCCCGAGTCCCAGCGCCAGACTCACTCTGCTGCCCCGTCGCCAACTGGGCCAGTAGGGGCGCCACCGGTCATTCAGGGACGGAGAACGGGCAGGGCCCTCTTAGCCCCCGGCGAACTTTGAAGGCCACTCGCGCCAAAACCCTTGGGCTCATGTTCCAGCTCGCCAGCGCCCTCATCTCGGCCTGCCCCTCCGCTCTCCGCATAGCCGGCGAATCGGGCCTGCCGGGCTCCCGGGGGCTAAACCTAACCCTAGGTCTGTCCCCAAAGGGAAATTCCCAAGGGCCCAGGCGCCTAAAAGGCGGGGATTGGGGACCCCTGAGTCCCAGCGCCAGACTCTCCCTGCTGCCCTGCTGCCAACCGGGCCGCGAGGGGTGCCGTTGGTCATTCAGGGCAGGAGAACGGGCAGGGCCCTCCGAGCCCCTGGCGACCTTTGAAGGCCCCTCGCGCCAAAATGCTTGGGCTCACATTCCCGCTCGCCAGCGTCCTCATCTCAGCCCGCCCCTCCGCTCGCCGCACAGCTGGCAGATCGGACCTACCTGCCTCCTGGGGGTAACCCTAACCCTAGGTCGGCACCCAAGGGGGCCTTCCCAAGGGGCCTGGCGCCGCAACGCCGGGGATTGGGGACCCCCGAGCTCCAGCGCTGGACTCACCCTTCCGCCCCGCCAGCACACGGGCTGCTAGGGGCTTGGCAGGACATTCAGTGCAGGAGAACGGGCAGGGCCCTCCAGTAGGGGCGCCGCAGGTCATTCAAGGAGGGAGAAGGGGCAGGGCCCTCTGAGCCCCCGGCGACCTTTGAAGACCTCCCACGCTAAAACGCTTGGGCCTACCTTCCCGCTCGCCAGCGCCCTCACCTCAGCCAACTCCTGTGCTCGCCGCACAACCAGCTGATGAGGCCTGCCGGCCTCCTGTGGGCTAAACCTAACCCTAGGTCGGCCCTCGAGGGACCCGTCCGATGGGGCCTGGCACCACAAAGCCTGGGATTGCTGACCCCGAGCCCCAGCGCCGGACTCACCGAGCCGCCCCGCTGCCACCCGGACTGCTAGTGGCGCCGCCGGTCATTCAGGGTGGGAGAACGGGCAGGGCCCTCCGAGTCCCCGGTGACTTTCGAAGGCCCCCCACGCCAAAACGCTTGGAACAATGCTGCTGCTCGCCAGCGCCCTCACCTTGGCCCACCCCTCCGCTCTCCAAACAGCCGGCAGATCGGGCCTGCTGGCCTCCTAGGGGCTAACCCTAACCATAGGTCGGCCCCCGAGGGGCATATCCCAAAGGGCCTGGCTCTGCAACACAGGGGATTGGGGACCCCTGAGCCCCAGCGCTGGACTCACCCTGTCACCCTGATGTAACCGGGCCGCTACGGGTGCCACCGGTCATTCAGGGCAGGAGAATGGGCAGGGCCTTCCGAGCCTCCAGCGACCTTCGAAGGCCCCCCCATCCAAAACGTTTGAGCCCACGCTCCCGCTCCTCAGCGCCCCCACCTCGGCCCGCCCCTCCTCACGCCACAGAGCCGGCGGATGAGGCCTGCTCTCCTCTGGGGGCTACCCATAACCCTAGGTTGGCCCCTCAGGGGCCCCTCCAAAGGGGCCTGGCACCACAACGCCGGGGATTGGGGACCCCTGAGCCCCAGCGCCGGAATCACCCTACTGCCCCAATGCCACCCAGGCTGGTAGGGGCGCTGCTGGTCATTCACGGCGGCAGAATGGGCAGGGCCCTCCAAGCCCCCGGCAACCATCGAAGGCCCCCCACGCCAAAATCCTTGGGCCCACGCTCCCGCTCGCCAGCGCCCTCACCTCGGCCCGCCCCTCCGTTCAATGCACAGCTGGCGGATCGGACCTGCCGGCCTCCTGTGGGCTAACCCTAACCCAAGGTCGGCCCCTGAGGGGCCCATCCCAGTGGCCTATCGCTGCAATGCCGGGGATTGGGGACCCCCGAGCCCCAGCGCCGGATTCAACTTGCTGCCCCACCACCACCCAGGCCACTAGGGGTGACGCCGGTCATTCAGTGCAGTAGAACGGGAAGGGCCCTCCGAGCCCCCGGCCACCTTCGAAGGCCCCCCGCGCCAGAATGCTTGGGCCCACACTCCCGCTCGCCAGCACCCTTACCTCGGCCTGCCCCTCCGCTCGCCGCACAGCCGGCGGATCGGGCCATCCGGCCTCCTGGTGGCTAACCCTAACCCTAGGTCTGCCCCCGAGGGGCCCATCCCAAGGGGCCTGTCTCCGCAATGATGGGGATTGAGGACCCCAGAGGCCCAGTGCCGGACTCACACTGCTGCCACGTCACCCCCTGGGCAGCTAGGGGCACCGCCGGTCATTCAGAGCGGAAAAACAGGCAGTGCCTTCTGAGCCCTGGTGACTTTTGAAGGCCTCCCGCGCCAAAATGCTTGGGCCCATGCTCCTGCTCGCCTGCGCCCTCACTTCGGTCCGCCCCTCAGCTCGCTGCACAGCCGGTGGATCGGGACTGCCGGCCTCCTGGGTGTTACCCTAATCGCTGGTGGGCCCCAGAGGGGCCCATCATAGGTTCCTATTGCCGCAACGCCAGGGATTGGGGACCCCCGAGCCCCAAGGCCGTACTCACCCTCCTGCCCTACCGCCACCTGGGCCGCTAGGGGCACCGCCGTTCATTCAGGCAGGGAGAACGGGCAGGGCCCTCTGAGCCACTGGCAACATTCGAAGGCCCCCCACACCACATCTCTTGGGCCCACGCTCCCGCTCCCCAGCGCCCTTACCTCGGCCCGCCCCTCCACTCGCCGCACAGCTGGTGGATCGGGCCTGCGGGCCTTCTGGGGGCTAACCCTAACCTTAGGTCGGCCCCCTAGTGGCCCCTCCCAAGGGGCCTGGCGCCGCAACAACGGGGATTGGGGACTCCTGAGCCCCAGCGCCGGACTCACCCTGCCACCCCGCTGCCATCCGGGCCAATAGGGGAGCCGCCGGTCATTCAGGGCGGGAGAACGGGTAGGGCCCTCTGAGCCCCCAGAGACCTTTGAAGGCCCCCCATGACAAAACGCTTCGGCCCACGCTCCCGCTCGCCAGTGCCCTTACCTTGGCCCGCCCCTCCACTCGCCGCACAGCAGGAAGATCGGGCCTGCCGGCCTCGTGGGGGCTAACCCTAACCCTAGGTCGGCCCCCAAGGGGCCCGTCCGATGGGGCCTGGCACCACAACAACTGGGATTGCTGACCCCCGAGCCACAGCGCCGGACGTACTGTGTCGCCCCGCCGCCCCACGGGCCGCTAGCGGTGCTGCCATTCATTCAGGGCGTGAGAACAGGTAGGGCCCTCCAAGCCCCAGGTGACCTCGAAGACACCCCTCATCAAAACGCTTGAGTGTACGCTCCCACTTGTCAGCGCCCTCACCTCGTCCCGCCCCTCCGCTCACCGCAAAGCTGGCCGATCGGGCCTGCCGGCCTCCTGGGGCTAACCCTAACCATAGGTCAGCCCTCCCAGGGCACCTGGCGCCGCAACGCTGGGGATTGTGGACCCCCGAGCCCCAGCGCCGGACTCACCCTGAGCCCTGCTGCCAACCGGGCCCGTAGGGGCGCCGCCGGTCAAAAAGGGAGGGAGAAGGGGCAGGGCCCTCTTAGCCCCCGGCGACCTTCGAAGGCCACTCGCGCCAAAAAGCTTGGGCCCATGTTCCAGCTCGCCAGTGCCCTCATCTCGGCTCGGCCTGCCCCGCCGCTCGCCGCACAGCCGGCGGATCGGGCCTGCAGGCCTCATGGGGGCTAAACCTAACCCTAGGTCTGTCCCCAACGGGCCCCTCCCAAGGGCCCTGGCGCCGCAAAACCGGGGATTGGGGACCCCCGAGCCCTAGCGCCGGGCTCACACTACTGCCACACTGTCCCCAGGGCTGCTAGGGGTGCTGCCGGTCATTCAGAGCGGGAGAACGGGCAGTGCCCTCCGAGCCGCTGTGACTTTCGAAGGCCTCCCACGCCAAAACGCTTGGGCCCACGCTCCCGCTCGCCAGCGCCCTCACCTCGTACTTCCCCTCCGCACGCTGCACAGCTGGCAGATCGGGCCTCCCAGCCTCCTGGGGGCTAACACTAACCCTAGGTATGCCCCCTACGGCCCCATCCTAAGGGGCCTGGCGCCGCAACGCCGGTGATTGGGGATCCCTGAGCCCCAGCGCCGGACTCACCCTGCCACCCCGCTGCCACCTGGGCCGCTAGGGGCACCGCCCCTCATTCATGGCGGGTGAACGGGCAAGGTCCTCCGAGGCCCCTGAGACATTAGTAGGCGCCCCGTGCCAAACGCTTGGGCCCATGCTCCTGCTCCCAACTCCCTCACCTCGGCCCTCCCCTCCACTTGCTGCACAGCTGGCGGATCGGGCCTGCCGGCCTCCTTTGGGCTAACCCTAAGCCCTGGTCAGCTCACGAGGGGCCCCTCCCAAGGGGCCTGGCGCCACCACATCGGGGATTGGGGATCCCTAAGCCCCAGCACCGGACTCACCCTGCCGCCCCACTGCGACCCAGCCCGCTAGTGTGCCGCCGGTCATTTAGGGAGGGAGAACGTGCAGGGCCCTGTGAGCCCCCCGGCAACCTTTGAAGGCCCCCACGCCAAAACTCTTGGGCCCACACTCCCGCTCAACAGCACCCTCATCTCGGCCTGCCCCTCTGCTCGGTACACAGCTGGCGGATCGGGCCTGCCAGCTTCCTGGGGGCTAATCCTAAACCTAGGTGGGCCCCCGATGGGCCCCTCCCAAGGAGCCTGGAGCTGCAAGGCCTGGGAGTGGGG
Source organism: Ursus arctos (assembly GCF_023065955.2). Taxonomy (NCBI): domain Eukaryota; kingdom Metazoa; phylum Chordata; class Mammalia; order Carnivora; family Ursidae; genus Ursus; species Ursus arctos. The sequence continues at coordinate 1,723,022 of NW_026622986.1, forward strand.
ACCCCCGAACCCCAGCGCCGGACTCACCCGGCCGCCCCACCACAACCAGGGGCGCTAGGGGCGCCGCCAGTTATTCAGGGCGGGAGAATGGGCAGGGCCCTCCGAGCCCCCACCGACTTTTGAAGGCCCCCCACGCCAAAACGCTTGGGCCCATGCTCCCGCTCCCCAGCGGCCCCACCTCAGAATGCCCCTCCTCTCGCCGCACAGCCAGCTGATCGGGCCTGCCGGCCGCCTGGGACTAACCAGAAACCTAGGTCGGTCCTCGAGGGGCCCATCCCAAGGGGTCTGGAGCAGCAACGCCTGGGATTGGGGACCCCCAAGCTCCAGCACCGGACACACCCGGCAGCCCCGCCAACACCCAGGGTGCTAGGGGCGCCACTGATTATTCATGGCGGTAGAACGGGCAGGGCCCTCCGAGACTTCGATGACCTTCGAAGGCCCGCTTCGCAAAATGCTTGGAGCCATGCTCCCGCTCGCCAGTGGCCTCACCTCGGCCCACCCCACGGTATGCCACACAGCCTGTGGATCGGGCCTGCCGGCCTCCTGGGGCTAACCATAAACCCAGGTCCCCCCTGAGGGGCCCCTCTCAAGCGGCCTAGCGACACAACGCCAGGGATTGAGGACACCCGAGCCCCTGCACCGGACTCACCCTGCCTTCCCGCCGCCACCCGGGCCGCTAGGGGCGCCGCAGTCATTCAGGGCGGGAGAACGGGCAGGGGCTTCCAAGCCCCTGGCGACATTCGAAGGCCCCCCGCGCAAAAACGCTTGGGCCCACTCTCTCGCTCTCAAGCGCTCTCACCTGGGCCCATCCCTCCGCTCGCCGCACAGCTGGGAGATCGGGGCTGCTGGCCTCCTAGGGGCTAATCCTCACCCTAGGTAGGCCCCCGACGGGCCCCTCCCAAGGGGACCCGCCGTGGATTGGGGACCCCCGAGCCCCAGCGCCGGACTCACCCTGCCACACCCCCCCCGGCTGCTAGGGGCACCGCTGGTCATTCAGGGCAGGAGAACAGGTAGGGCCCTCCGAACCCCTGATGACCTTCGAAGGCCCCCCGTGCCAAAGCGCGTGGGTCAACGTTCTTGCTTTCAAGTGCCCTCACCTGGGTCCACCCCTCCGCTCGCCTCACAGCCGGCGGATCAGGCCTGCTGGCCTCCTGGGGGCTAACAATAACCCTTGGTCGGCCCCTGAGGGGCCCATCCAAAGGGGCCTGGCGCCGCAAGGCTGGGGTTTGGGCACCCCCGAGCCCCAGCACCGGACTCACCCTGCCACCCCTCTGCAACCCGGACCGCTAGGTGCGCCATCGGGCATTCAGCGTGGTTTAATGGGAAGGGTGCTCTGAGCCCCCGGTGACATTCGAATGCCCCCCACGCCAAAACACTTCAACCCACACTCCCGCTTACCAGCGCCCTCACCTCGACCCGCCCCTCTGCTCGCCACACAGTCAGCAGATCGGGTCTGCCGGCCTCCTGTGGGCTAACAGTAACGCTTGGTTGGCCCCCTAGAGCCCTTCCGAAGGGGTCTGGCTCCCTAACGCCGAGGATTGGGGACCCCCAAGCCCCAGCGCCCAACTCACCCTACCGCCCCTCCTCCACCCGGGCCGCTAGGGGAGCCGCTGATCATTCAGTGCAGAAGAATGTACAGGGCCCTCCAGCCCCCGGCGACTTTCAAAGGACCCCCGCGCCAAAACGCCTGGGCCCACTAGCTCCAGCTCGCCAGCGGCCTCACCTCCGCCCACCTCTCTGCTCACCGCAGAGCTGGCAGATCGGGCTGATGGCCTCCTGGGGGCTAAATCTAACCATAGGTCGGCCCCCTAGGGGCCCATAGTAAGGAGCCTAGAGCCGCAACACTGGGGATTGGGGAACCCCGAGCTCCAGCACCGGACACACCCGGCTGCCCTGCTGCCACCTGGGCCGCTAGGGGTGCCGCCGGTCATTCAGAGCGGGAGAAAGGGCAAAGCCCTCCGACCCCCCGGCGACCTTCGAAGGCAACCTGGGACAAAACGCTTGGGATCATGCCACCGCTTGCAAATGCCCTCACCTCGGCCCACCCCTCCACTCACCGCACAGCTGGCGGATCGGGCCTGCCGGCCTCCTGGGGGCTAACCTTAACCATAGGTTGGCCCCCGAGGGGCCCCTAGCAAGGGGCCTGGAGCCGCAACACCAGGGATTGGGGAACCCTGAGGCCCAGCACCGGACTCACCCGGATGCCCCGCCACCACCCGGGCCGCTAGGGGCACCTCCGGTCATTCAGGGCGGGAGAACAGGCAAGGCCCTCTGGGCCATCGATGACCTTCGAAGGCCCCCTTCGACAAAACGCTTGGGCCCATGCTCCCGCTCTCCAGCGCCCTCCCCTCGGTCCGCCCCACCGCACATCGCACAGCCGGGGGATAGGGCCTGCAGGCGTCCTGTGGGTTAACCCTAACCCTAGGTCAGCCCAAAAGTGGCCCCTCCCAAGGGGCCTGGTGCAGCAACCCCAGGGATTGGGGACCCCCAACCACAAGGCCGGACTCACCCTGTCAACCCACCGCCACCCAGGCTGCTAAGGGAGCCTCCGGTCATTCAGGGCGGGAGAACGGGCAGGGCCCTCCGAGCCCTCGGCGACCCTCGAAGGACCCCAGCGCCAAAACGACAGGGCCCATTCTCCTGCTCGCCAGTGGCCTCACCTCCGCCCGCCCCTCCTCTCGCCGCATACCTGGCGGTTCCGGCTTGCCGGCCTCCTGGGGGTAAACCCTAACCATAGGTCGGCCCCCAAGGGGCTCCTCCTAAGGCGCCTGGCACCACAAAGCCGGGGATTGGGGGCCCCCGAGCCCCAGCACTGGACTCACCCTCCCGCCCCCTGCCCCCCTGGGCCGCTAGGGGCGCCACCGGTCATTCAGGGAGGGAGAAGGGGCAGGGCCCTCCGAGCCCCCGGCGACATTAGAAGGCAATCCATGCCAAAATGCTTGGGCCCACATTCCCACTCGCCAGCGCCCTCACTTCAGCCCGCCCCTCTGCTCTCCGCACAGCCGGCGGATCAAGCCTGCCGGCCTCCTGGGGCCAACCCTAACCATAGGTCGGCCCCTGAGGGGCCCCTCCCAAAGGGCCTGGTGCAGCAACACATCAGATTGTGGACCCCCAGCCCCAGCACCGGACTCACCCCGCCGCCCAGCTGACACCCGGGCAGCTTGGGGCACCGCCGGTCATTCAGGATGGGAGAAAGGGCAGGGCCCTCCGAGCCCCCAGCGACATTCGAAGGCCCCCCACACCAAAACGCCTGGGACCATGCTCCCGCTTGCCAGCGACCTCACCTCGGCCCACCCCTCCGTTCGCCGCACAGCTGGGGGATCGGGCCTGCCGGCCTCCTTGGGGCTAACCCTATCCCTAGGTCGGCCCCTGAGGGGCCCCTCCCAAGGCGCCTGGGGCCGCAACGCTGGGGATTGGGGACCCCCGAACCTCAGCGGTGGACTCACCCTGCCACCCTGCCACCCCCCGGGCCGCTAGGGGCGCCGCCGGTCGTTCAGGGCGGGAGAACGGGTAGGGCCCTCCAATCCCCCGATGACATTCGAAGCCCCCCCGTGCCAAAACGCTTGGGCCCAGGCTCTCGCTCTCAAGTGCCCTCATTGGGCCCACCCCTCCGCTCGCCGCACAGTTTGGGGATCGGGCCTGCTGGCCTCCTGTGGGCTAACAATAATCCTTGGTCGGCCCCCGAGGGGCCCCTCCCAAGGGGCCTGGCACTGCAACGCTGGGGATTGGGGACCCCCGAGCCCCAGCACCGGACTCACCCTGCCGCCGCTCTGCAACCCGGGCCGCTAGGTGCGCCGTCGAGCATTCAGCACGGTACAACGGGAAGGGTGCTCTGAGCCTTCAGCGACTTCGAATGCCCCCCACGCCTAAACGCTTGGGCCCACGCCCCCTCTTGACAGCGCCCTCACTTCGGCCTGACCCTCTGCTTGCCACGTAGCCGGCAGATCGGGTCTGCCGGCCTGCTGGGGGCTAACAGTAATGCTTGGTAGGCCCCCTAGAGCCCTTCTAAAGGGGCCTGGAGCCCCAACGCGGGGATTGGGAGCCCCCGGGCCCCAGTGCCCGACTCACCCTACCGCACCTCCTCCACACGGGCTGCTAGGTTAGCCGCCAGTCATTCAGGGCGGGAGAACATGCAGGGCCCTCTGATCCCCCGGCGACCTTAGAAGGACCCCCACGCCAAAACACCTGGGCCTACACTCCCGTTCGCCAGTGGCCTCACCTCCGCCCGCCCCTCCGCTCACCACACAGCCAGCAGATCTGGCCTGCCGGCCTCCCTGGGGCCTACCCTAACCCTAGCTCAGCCCCTGAGGGGCCCCTCCCAAGGGGCCTGGCGCCGCAACGCCGGGGATTGGGTCCCCCGAGCCCCAGTGCCGGACTCAACCTGCCACCCCGCCACCACCCGGGATGCAACGGGCGCCGCTGGTCATTCAGGGCGGGAGAACAGGCAGGGCCCTCCGATCCCCCGGCGATCTTCGAAGGCAACCTGCGCCAAAACGCTTGGGCCCACACTCCCGCTCACCAACGCCCTCACCTCAGCCCACCCCTCCGCTCGCCGCACAGCTGGCGGATTGGGCCTAACAGACTCTTGGGGGATAATCCTAACCCTAGGTCGGCCCCCGAGGGAATCTCCCAAGGGGTCTGGCTGCCCAACGCCGGGGATTGGGAACGCCCGAGCCTCAGCGCCGGACTCACACGGCCGCCGCGATGCCACCGGGCTGCTAGGGGCGCCGCCGATCATTCAGGGTGGCAGAACGGGCAGGCCCTTCCGAGCCCCCGGCGACCTCGGAAGGACCCCCGTGCCAAAACGCTAGGGTCCACGCTCCTGCTCGCCAACGCCCTCACCTTGGCCCGCCCCTCCACTCATCGCACAGCCAGTGGATCAGGACTGCCGGCCTCCTGGGGGCTAACCCTAACCCTCGGTCGGTCCCCGATGGGCCCCTCCCAAGGGGCCTGGTGCCACAATACGGGGATTGGGGACACCGAGCCCCAGAGCCAAACTCACGCTGCTGCCCCGCCGCCACCCGGGCCGCTAGGGGTGCCGCAGGTCATTCAGAGCGGGAGAACGGGTAGGGCCCTCCAAGCCCATGGCGAACTTCGAAGGCCTCACGCGCCAAAAGGCTTAGGACCACCCTCCCGCTCTCCAGCGCCCGCCCCTTGGCCCTCCCCTCCGCTCGCCGCACAGCTAGGGGATTGGGCCTGCCGGCCTCCTGGGTGCTAACTCTAACCCTAGGTCAGACCCAAGGGGCACCTCCCAAGGGGCCTGGCGCTGCAATGCCGGGGATTGGGGACTCCCGAGCCCCAGCGCCCGACTCAACCTACCGCCCCTCTGTCACCCGGGCCGCTTGGGGTGACGCTGGTCATTCAGGGTGGGAGAATGGGCAGGGCTCTCCGAGCCCCCGGCGACATTCAAAGGCCATCTGCACCAAAACCCTTGGGCCCACACTCCCGCTCGCCAGCGCCCTCCCTTCGGCCCGCCCCTCCACTCGCCTTACAGCTGGCGATTCGAACCCACCCCACCCCTGGGGGCTAACAATATCCCTTGTTCGGCCCCCTCGTGGCCAATCCCAAGGCGTGTGGTGCCGCAACACCGGGGATTGGGGACCCGGGCCACTAGGTGTGCCTTCGGGCATTCAGCGTGGTACAACAGGAAGGTCGCTCTGAGCCCCCGGTGATGTTCGAATGCCCCCCACACCAAAACGCTTGGGCCCACGCTCCCGCTTTCCAGTGCCCTCACCTCTGCCTGTCCCTCTGCACACCACATAGCCGGCAGATTGGGTCTGCCGGCCTCCTGGGGGTAACACTAATGCTTGGTCGGCCCCTGAAAGCCCTTCTGAAGGGGCCTGGCACCCCAACGCAGAGGATTGGGAACCCCCGAGCCCCAGCGCCCAAATCACCCTAATGCCCCTCCTCCACCAGGGATGCTAGGGGAGCCGCCCGTCATTCAGGGCGGGAAAACGGGCAGGGCCCTCCAAGCCCCTGGTGACCTTCTAAGGACCCCCGCGCCAAAATGCCTGGGCCCACTCTCCAGACAGCCAGTGGCCTTACCTCTGACTGCCCCTCCGCTCGCCGCATAGCTGGCGGATCGGGCTTGCTGGCCTCCTGGGGGCCAACCCTAACCATAGGTCGGCCTCAAGGGGCCCCTAGCAAGGGGCCTGGAGCCACAACGCTGGGCATTGGGGAACCCCGAGCCCCAGCGACAGACTCACCCGGCCTTCCGCCGCCACCTGCACCGCTAGGGGCGCCGCCGGTCATTCAGTGTGGGAGAACGGGCAGGGCCCTCCGAACCCCCGATGACTTCGAAGGCCCCCCAAGCCAAAACGCTTGGGCCCATGTTCCCGCTTGCCAGCTTGCTCACCTTGGCCCGCCCTCCTCTCGACGCACAGCTGTCGGATCAGGCCTGCTGGCCTCCTTGGGGCTAACCCTAACCCTAGGTCGGCCCACAAGGGGCTCCTCCCAAGGGGCGTGTCACCTCAATGCCAGGTTTCGGGATCCCCGAGCCCCTGCACCGGACTCCCCCTGCTGTCCCACCACAACCCGGGCCACTAGGGGCGCCGACAGTCATTCAGGGCGGGAGAACAATCAGAGCCCTCCGATCCCCCAGCGACCATCGAAGGCCCTAGCGCCAAAATGCTTGGGCCCACGCACCTGCTCCCCAGCGCCCTCACCTCGGCCCACCTCTCCACTCCCCGCACAGCTGACGGATCAGACCTGCCAGCCTCCTCGGTGCTAACCCTAACCCTACATCGGTCCCCGAGGGCCCCTCCAAAGGGGCCTGGCTTTGCCACGCCAGGGATTGGGGACTCTCGAGCCCCAGCGCCAGACTCACCCTGCCGCCCCGCCGCCACCCGGGCCGCTAGGGGCGCCGCCGGTCATTCAGGGCGGTAGAACGGGCAGGGCCCTCAGAGCTCCTGGCGACCTTCAAAGGCACCCAGCGCCAAAACGCTTGGGCCCACGATCCCTGTCGCCAGCGCCCTCACCTCGCCCCACCACTCCGCTCGCCGCACACCCAGCAGATCGGGCCTGCCGACCTCCTTTGATCTAACCCTAACCCTAGGTCGGCCCCCGAAGGCCCCTCCCAAGGTGCCTGGTGCAAAACACGCCGGGGTTTGGGGACCCCCAACCCCAGCGCTGGAATCACCCTGCAGCCCCACCGCCACACTGGCCACTAGGGGTGCCGCCGGTAATTCAGGGCGGGAGAACGTGCAGTGCCCTCCGAGCCCCCAGTGAACTTCGAAGGCCCACACGCGAAAACTCTTGGGCCCACGCTCCCGCTCGTCAGCGTCCTCACCTCGGCCAGCACCTCCGTATGCCTGCCGGCCTCCTGGGGCTAACCCAAACCCTACTTCGGCGCCCAAGGGGCCCTTCCCAAGGGGCCTGGCACCACCACGCTGGGGATTGGGGACCCCCGAGCACCAGCACCGGATTCACCCTGCCGCCCCGCCGTGACCCGGCCCGATAGGGGCGCCATCCTCATTCAGGATGGGAGAACGGGCATGGCCCTCTGAGCCCCCGACGACCTTCGAAGGCCCACCGCGCCAAAACGCTTGGGCTCACGCTCCCGCTCGCCAGCGCCCTCAACTTGGCCCGCCCCTCCGCTCCCCACACATCCGGCGGATCGGGCCTGCCGGCCACCTGGGACTAACTGTAACCCTAGGTCAGTCCTCGAGGGGCCCATCCCAAGGGGCCTGGAGCAGCAACGCCTGGGATTGGGGACCCCCAACTCCAGCACCGGACTCACCCGGCCGCCCCACCGCCACCCAGGGTCCTAGGGGCGCCACCGGTTATTCAGGGCGGTAGAACGGGCAGGGCCCTCCAAGACTTCGATGACCTTCGAAGACACACTTTACAAAATGCTTGGAGCCATGCTCCCACTCGCCAGTGGCCTCAACTAGGCCCGCCCCATCATATGCCGCACAGCCTGCGGATTGGGCCTGCCGGCCTCCTGGGGCTAACCCTAAACCCAGGTCCCACCCGAGGGACCCCTTTCAAGGGGCCTAGCACCACAACGCCGGGGATTGAGGACACCCGAGCCCCTGCGCCGGACTCACCCTGCCTTCCCGCCGCCACCCGGGCCGCTAGGGGCGCCGCAGTCATTCAGGGCGGGAGAACGGGCAGGGGCTTCCGAGCCCCCGGCGACATTCGAAGGCCCCCCGCACCAAAACGCTTGGGGTCACGCTCCTGTTTGTCAGCGCCCTCTTCTCAGGCCGCCCTTCCGCTCGCCGAAAGCTAGCGGATCGGGCCAGCCTGCTTCCTGGGGGCTAACCCTAACCCTAGGTCGGACCCTGAGGGGCCCCTTCCAAAGGCCTGGCACCACAACGCCGGGGATTGTGGACCCCCGAACCCTAGCACCGGACTCATTCTACCGCCCCTCCCCTACCGGCCCCTAGGGGCGCCACCAGTCATTCAGGGCGGGAGAACGGGTAGGGCGCTCTGGGCCCCCGGCGACTTTTGAATGTCCCCAGCGCCAAAACGCTTAGGCCCACGCTCCCGCTCACCAGTGCCATCACCTCTGCACGCCATTTCGCTCGCCACACACCCAGCTGATCGGGCCTGCCAGCCTCCTGGGGGCTAACCCTAACCCAAGCTCGGCACCCAAGGGGCCCCTCCAAGCGGCCTGGCGCTGCAACACCAGGGAATGGGGACCCCCGAGCCCCATTGCCAGTCTCATCCTGCCGCCGCGCCACCACCCAGGCTCCTACGGGTGCCGCTGGTCATTCAGGGAGGGAGAATGGGCACGGCCTCCAAGCCCCCGGCGACATTCGAAGGCCCCCCACGGCAAAACGCTTGGGCCCACGCTCCTGCTCACCAGGGCCCTCACCTCTGTCCGCCCCTCCGCTCACCGCACAGCCGGCGGAAAGGGCCTGCCGGCGTCCTGGGGGTTAACCCTAACCCTAGGTTGGCACCCAAAGGGCCCCTCCCAAAGGGCCTGGCGCAGCAACCCCAGGGATTGGGGACCCCCAAACCCCAAGGCCGGACTCAACCTGCCGACCTGCCGCCACCCGGGCCGCTAGGGGAGCCGCCGGTCATTTAGGGCGGGAGAACGGGAAGGGCCCTCCAAACCCACGATGACTTTCGAAGGCCCCCTGCGCCAAAACGCTTGGGCCCACGCTCCCGCTCAACAGCGCCCTCACCTCGGCCTGCCCCTCTGATCACTACACAGCCAGCGGATCGGGCCTGCCAGCTTCCTGGGGTCTAACCCTAAACCTAGGTCGGCCCCTGATGGGCCCCTCCCAAGGAGCCTGGAGCTGCAAGGCCTGGGATTGGGGACCCCCGAGCCCCAGCGGCGGACTCATACGGCCACCCCACTGCAACCCGGGGCTCTAGGGGCGCCGCCGGTTATTCAGGGCGGGAGAACGGGCAGGGCCCTCCAGCCACCGCCGACTTTTGAAGGCCCCCCACACCAAAATGCTTGGGCCCACGCTCCCGCTCCCCAGCACCCCCACCTCGGCCCGCCCCTCTGCTCGCCGCACAGCCAGCGGATTGGGCCTGCCGGCTGCCTGGAGCTAAACATAACCCTAGGTCGGTCCCCGAGGGACCACTCCCAAGTGCCTGGCGTTGCCACGCTGGGGATTGGGGACCCCCGAGCACCAGCGCCGAACTCACCCTGCCGCCCCGCCGTGACCTGGCCCACTAGGGACACCGTCCTCATTCAGGGCATGAGATCGGGCAGGGCCCTCCGAGCCCCCATCAACCTTCCATGGCCCCCCGCGCCATAACGCTTGGGCCCAAGCTCACATTCACCAACGCCCTCAACTCGGCCTGTCCCTCCGCTCACCACAGGCGGGCGGATTGGGCCTTCCGGCCTCCTGGGGACTAACCCTAACCCTAGGTCTGCTCACGAGGGGCCCCTCCCAAGGGGCCTGGCACCACGACGCTGATGATTGGGGACCCTCGAGCCTCAGCACAGGACTTACCCTGCCACCCCACCGCCACCCAGGCAGCTAGGGGCGCCGCCGGTCATTTAGGGCGGGAGAACGGACAGGGTCCTCCGAGCCCCCGGAGACCTTCGAAGCCCCCCCACGCCAAAATGCTTGGGCCTACGCTACTGCTCACCAGCACACTCTCCTCAGCCCACCCCTCCACTCGCCGCACAGCTGGCGGATCGGGACTGCCGGCCTCCTGGGGGCTAACCCTAACCCTAGGTTGGCTCCTGAGGGGCCCATCCCAAGGGGCCTGGCGCCGCCACGCTGGGGATTGGGGACCCCCAAAGCAAACTGCCGGACGCACCCTGGCGCCCCGCCGCCACCCAGGCCACTAGGGGAGCCACCGGCCATCTGGGTTGGACAATGGGCAGGGCCCTCCGAGCCTCCGGCGACATTCGAAGGCCTCCCGCGCCAAAATCCTTTGGCCCATGCTTCCGCTCACCAGTGCCCTCACCTCGGCCCACCCCTCCACTCGCTGCACAGTGGGTGGATCTGGCCTGCCAGCCTCCTGAGGGCTAACCCTAACCCTAGGTCGGCCCCCCAGGGGTCCCTCCCAAGTGGTCTGGCGCTGCAACGCTGGAGATGGGGACCCTGAGCCCAAGTGCCAGACTCACCCTGCTGCCCTTCAGCCACCCGAGCCTCAGGTGCCCTGCCAGTCATACAGAGCGGGAGAACGGGCAGGTCCCTCCGAGCCCCCGCCGACCTTCGAAGGCCCCCCGGGCTAAAACGCTTGTGCTCATGCTCAGTTTCGCCAGTGCCCTCACCTTGGCCAAACCCTCCGCGTGCTGAAGAGCTGCTGATCGAGTCCACCGGCCTCCTGGGGGCTAACCGTAACCCTAGATCGACCCCGAGCGGCCTCTCCCAAGGGGCCTGGCACTGCAACGCCGTGGGTTGGGGACCCGAGCCTCAGCACCTGACTCACCCTGCCGCCCAGCCACCACCCAGCGCCTTGGGGTGCTGCTGTTCATTCAGGGTGGGAGAACGGGCAGGGCCCTCTGAGACACGGGGACCTTCGAAGGCCCCCCAGGCCAAAATGCCCAGGCACAACCTCCCACTCACCAGCGCCCTCACCTCGGTCCACCACTCCAGTCTCCACACAGCTGGCGAATAGGGACCGCCGGCCACCTAGGGGCTAAACGTAACTCTAGGTTGGCCCCCGAGGGGCCCCTTCCATGGGGCCTGGTGCCACAACGCCAGGGATTGGGGACCCCCAAGCCCCAGCACCAGATGCACACTGCCGCCCCACCCCACCCAGGCCGCTAGGGGCGCCGCCATTCATTCAGGGTGGGAGAATGGGCAGGGCCCTCAGAACCCCCGCTGACCTAGGAAGGCGCCCTGAACCAAAACGCTTGGGCCCAGGCTCATGTTCACCAGCACCCTCACCTCGGCCCAACTCTCCGCTCGATGCACAGGCGGTGTATCGGGCCTGCCGGCCTCCTGGGGGCTAACCCTAACTGTAGGTCAGCCCCCGAGAGGTCCTTCCCAAGTGCCCTGCGATGCAACGGGGGGATGGGGACTCGGAGCCCATGTGCCGGACTCACCCTGCTGCCCTTCAGCCACCCGAGCCACTAGGGGCTCCGCCGGTCATTCAGAGCGGGAGAATGGGCAGGTCCCTCCGAGCCGCTGCTGACCTTCGAAGGCCTCCCACGCTAAAACGCTTGGGCTCATGCTCAGTCTCGCCAGCGCCCTCACCTCGGGGCAACCTTCCACATGGCCCACAGCCGCTGATCAGGTCCACCGGCTTCCTGGGGTCTAACCGTAACCCTAGTTCGACCCCCGAGGGCCCCTCCCAAGGGGCCTGGCGCCGCAACGCTGGGGATTGGAGATACCAGAGCCGAAGCGCCTGACTCACCCTGCTGCCATTCAGCCACCAGAGCCGCTAGGGGCCCACCGGTCAATCAGGGAAGGAGAAGGGTCAGGGCCCTCCCAGCCCCCGCCGACCTTCGAAGGCCCACTGCGCTAAACACTTGGGCTCATGCTCAGGCTCGCCAGCGACCTCACCTCGGCCCAACCCTCCGTGTGTTGCATAGCCGCTGATCAGGTCCACCGGCATTCTGGGGGTAAGCGTAACCCTAGATTGACCCCCGAGGGGCCCCTTCCAAGAGGCCTGGCGCCACAACGCTGGGGATTGGGGACCCCAATCTCAGCACTGGCCTCACCCTGCCGCCCAGCTGCTACCCGGGTCTTGGGGTCCTGCCCTTCAATCAGGGCAGGAGAACAGGCGGGGCCCTCCAAGACACGGTGCCCTTCAAAGGACCCCTGCGCCAAAACGCCCGGGCCCACGCTCCCGCTCACCAGCACCCTCAACTCGGTCCGCCACTCCGCTATCTACACAGCTGGCGAATAGGGCCTGCTGGCCTCCTTGGGGCTACCCCAACCCTAGGTTGGCCCCTGAAGGCCACTCCCAAGGGGCCTTGCGCTGGAACGCGGGGGATTTGGGATACCTGAGCCGCAGCGCCTGACTCACCCTGCTGCCCCACCACCACTTGGGCTGCTAGGGGCACCACCAGTCATTCAGGGAGGAGAATGGGCACGGCCTGCCAAGTCCCTGGAGACATTTGAAGGACCCTGGCACCAAAACGCTTGGGCCCACGCTCCCGCTCCACAGAGACCTCACCTCGACCCACCCCTCGTTTTGCCGCACAGCTGGCGGATTGAGCCTGCTGGCGTCCCGGGGGCTAAACCTAACCCTAGGTCATCCCCCGAGGGGCCCCTCCCAAGTGGCCTGGTGCCCCAACGCAGTGGATTGGGGACCCCCGAGCCACAGCGCCGGACTCACCTGCCGCCCCGCCACCACCCGGGCCACTAGGGTCCCCGCGGGTCATTCAGACTGGGAGAATTGGCAGGGCCCTCCGTTTCCCCTGCGAAATTCGAAGGCCCCCCGCTCAAAAAAGTTGGCTCCCACACTCCTGCTCGCCAGCGCCCTCACCTCGGCCCACCCCTCCGCTTGCTGCAGAGCCAGTGGATAGCTCCTGCCAGGCTCCTGGGGGCTAACCGAAACCCTAGGTCGACCCCGTGGGGCACATCCCAAGGGGCCTGGCTCTGCAATGCTTGGGATTGGTGACTCAGAGCCCCAGAGCCGGACTCACCCTGCCGCACTGTCACCACCCGGGCCTCTAGGGGCGCTGCCGGTCATTCAGGGTGGTAGAACAGTCAGGGCCCTGGAGAAACCGGCAACATTGGAAGCCTCCCGCGCCAAAATGCAGGGGCCCACGATCCCGCTTGCCAGGGCCTTTACCTAGGCCTGCCCACCTCTCGCTGCCCAGCCAGAGGATTGCACCTGCCGGCCTCCTGGGGGCTAACTCTAACCCTAGGTCGGCCCCGGAGGAGCCCCTTCCAAGGGGCCTGGCGCTGCAACGCTGGGGATTGGGGATCCCCGAGCCAAAGTGCAGGACTCACCCTGCCGCCCCACCACCAAAGGATCCGCTAGGGGCGCCGCTGCTTATTCAAGGCAGGAGAATGGGCAGATCGCTATGAGCCATGGCAACATTCAAAGGCCCAGGGCGCCAAAACGCTGGGGCCCAAGCTCCCACTCGCCATCGCCCTCAACTCGGCCTGCAACTCCTCTCCTCACACAGCCAGCAGATCGGGCCTGTCGGCCTCCTGGGTGCTAACCTTAACCCTAGGATGGCCCCTGAGGGTCCTTTCCTAATGGGCCTGGCGCCGCAACACCAGGGATTGGGGACCCCCAAGCCCCAGCTCCGGATGAACCCTGCCGCCCCACTCCACACAGGCCGCTAGGGGCGCTGACGTTCCTTCAGTGTGGGAGAACAGGCAGGGCCCTCCAATCCCCCGGCGAACTTCCAAGGCCCCCCGCGCCAAAATTATTGGGCCCACATTCCAGCTCTCCGGCGCCCTCACCTCGGCCTGGCCCTCCGCTACCGCAGAGCTGGCGGATCATGCCTGCCAGACTCCTAGGTGCTAACACGAACCCTAGGACGGCCCCAGAGGGGCCCATCCCAAGTGGCCTTGCACTGCAATGCATGGCATTGAGGACCCCCAATCCGCACTGCCAGACTCACACTGCCACCCCGCCACCACCCAGGCTGCTAGGGGCGCCGCCGGTCATTAAGGGCGAGAGAACGGGCAGGGCCCTCCGAGCCTCTAGTGATGTTCAAAGGCCCCCTGCGCCAAAACACTGGAAACCATACTCCTGCTCGCCAGTGCCCTCACCTCGGCCCACTCCTCCGCTCACCGCACAGCCGGCGAATCAGTCCTTCTGGACTACTGGGGTTTAACCCTAACCCTAAACCCTAACCCCTAACCCTAAACCCAAAACCTTAACCCCTAATCCTAATCCTAACCCCTAACCCTTACCCTAACCCTAACCCTACCGTAAACCTAACCCTAAACCCTAATCCTTAAACCCTAAACCCTAACATTAACACTAAACCGTAAACCCTAACCCCTAACCCTAATCCCGAAACCCTAAACACTAAACCCTAAACTTAGCCACTAACCCCAAACCCCAAACTCTAACCCTACACCCTAACCCTACCCCGACCCCTACCTTACCCCTAACCCTACCCTAACCCTACCCCTTCAGCTAACCCTACCCCTAACCCGTAACCTAACCCTAAACCTAACCCTATCCCATACCCTAACCCGTACCCTAACCCGTACCCTAAACTGTACCCTAACCCGTAACTTAAACCGTACCATAAACCTAACTGTAACCCTAACAAGTACCCTAACCCATATCTTAACCTTAACCCTAAACCCTAAACCCTGACCTTAACCCATACCCTAACTCGTACCATAACCCGTACAATAACCCTACCCGTACCCTAACCCTAACCCGTACCTTAACCGTAAACCTAAACCCTAAACCGTAACCCTAACCCTAACCCTAACCAGTACCCTTACCTTAACCTTAACCCATACCCTAACCCATACCCTAACCCATACCCTAACCCATACCCTAACCCATACCCTAAACCATACCCAATCCCTAACCCGGACCCTAACCCATACCCTACCCATACCTAACCCTAACTTGTACCCTAACCCATACCCTAACCCATACCTTAACCCTAAACCGTACCCAATCCCTATCCCTAACCCGTTCCCTAACCTGTACCCTAACCCTAAACTGTAACCTAACCTGTACCATAACCCTAAACTGTAGACTAACCCTAACCCGTACCCTAACCCTAACCCGTACCCTAAACCATACCCAAATCCGTACGCCAACACTAACCCTAAACCATACCCTAACCCATACCCTAAACCGTACCCTAATGCATAACCTAACCCATACCCTAAACCTAACCCATACTCCAACCCTAACCCTAACCCTAAACCCAAACCCGAAACCCTAACCCGTACCCTAAACCCTAATCTGTACCCTAACCCATAACTTCTAACCTGTAACCCCTAAATCCAACCCTAACCCGTACCCTCTCCTTACCCTAACCCTAAACCCTACCCTCACCCATAACCTAACCCTAACCCATACCTTAACCTTAAACCGTACCCTAATCTGTACCCTAACCCTGGGGATTGGGTACACCTGAGCCCCACCACGGGACTCAGCCTGCCACCCCTCAGGAAACCATGCCCCTTGGGGCGCCACAGAGCATCCCGTGAAGGAGAACTGGTAGGGCCCCCCTGCGTCCCAGCGATCCTCGGCGGCCCCATACACCCCAAACCTGAGGCCCACAATCATCCCGCCCCACGCCTTCCCTTCAGCTTGCAACCGAGCTCGTCGCAGAGCCAACAGATCAGGCCTGCTGGGTACCTGGGGCCTAGACCTGACCCTAGGTCGGCTGGGTAGGGCCTCTCCCTTGGGGCACAGTGCTGCAGCCCCAGGGACTGGGGACACCTGAGCCCCACTGCAGGACAAAGCCTGCCAGCCCACAGGAAACCGTGCCCCTTGGGAGGCTGTAGAACATTCAGGGCGGGAGAACCAGGAGGGCCCCCAGAGCCCCCGGCGAACTTCGGCGATCCCTAAACCCAACCTTGAAGCCCATGCTCACCCCACCCCACACCCTCACGTCAGCCCATGGCAGAGCTCGCCACATAGTGGGCAGATCTGGTCTGTGGGGTTCCTGGGCCCCAACCCTAACCCTAGTTCATCTGTGGAGGGGCCCCTCCCCAGGAGCCTGGAGCCGCAGCTGCGGGGATTTGGGACACCAGAGTCCCACAGCAGGACTCAGTCTGCCACCCCGCAGGAAACCGTGAGCCTTGGGAGGCCATAGAGCATTCAGGGCGGAAGAACCAGGAGGGCCCTCCTGAGCCACCAGAAAACTTCGGCAGCTTCCCGCACCCCAACCCTGAGGCCCACGCTCACCCTCCCCACACCCTCACCTCAGCCCGTGTAGCTAGCCATACAGGCAGCAGATCGGGCCTGCGGGGCTCCTGGGGCCTAACCCTAGCCCTAGGTCGGCCGCAGGTGTGGGGTCTTCCCCAAGAGCCTTACACCGCAGCCCCGGGGAATTGGGATACCTGTGCCCTACCGCAGGACTCAGCTGGCCACCCGACAGGAAACCGTGCCCCTTGGGGCTCTACGGAGCCTACAGGGCACGAGAATTTGGGGAGGCCACCGGAGCCCGTCCCCATCCTTTGGCAGCCCCCCGTGCCCCAACCCTGAGGCCCATGCTCACCCTCCCCCATGGCCTCCTCTCAGCCCTCCACAGACCTCGCCGCACAGCCTGCTGATTGTCACTGCCGGGCTCCTGGACCCTAACCCTTACCCTAGGTTGGCCACAGAGGGGCCCCTCCCCAGGGTCCTGGCACCCCACTCTGGGGGGATTGGGGACACCCAAGCCACACCGTAGGACTCAGCCTTCAGCCCACAGTAAACTGTAGCATTTTGGGGCACAACACAGCATTCAGGGCAAGAGAATTGGGGCACCCCTGAGAGCCCCTCCTGGTGAACCCCAAAATTTGTGGGCCCTTCTGGATGAAACCCCAAGGCTCACACTCACCCGCCCTTGTGCCCTCATCTCACTCGGCCTGGGAGATCTCTGAGCACTGGGCAGTTCGGACCTGCTGTCTCTTGAGGCCTAACCTAACCCTGGGTCTTCTGCTGAGGGTCCCGCCCTGTTTGCCTGCCTCCAAGGCAGCAGGCATTGGGCTCACCTCTGTACGACTAGAGGACTCAGCCTGCCCCACAGCAGGAAACTATCCACTTGGGGCTGCAACAAGGATTCATAGGAAAGTCGGAGGGCTCCCCTCAGGCCATCCCAGGCAACCCCCACTTTCAGAGATCTCCCCGGATCTAATAAGTAGCTTCACACTGACCTTTAAACTTGCTCTCCACGGAGATCTTTTGAAATTCTCCACACTTCCAACCGATGGCATCATCCAGCTTCAGTGCCTTACCCAGCTTTAGGTCTTGAGATGGATTAAAATGGGAAGTCATTTCATTGATGACGACGTACTGGTGACCAAAAGATACATGCATAAATGCTTCATATCACTTGGCTTCAGGGAAATGCAAATCTAAACCCCTATAGATGCCATATCACACGAGGCCGAATATCTAAAAATAAGAAGACATGAAACTATACATGTTGGAGAGGATGTGGAGAAACGGGAACCCTCTTACACCCCTGTACGAATGCAGTCCAGTACAGCCACTCTTGAAAATGGTACAGAGTTTCCTCAAGAAGTTATAAATAAAGCTACTCTATGTCCCAGCAATTGCACTACTGGGTATTTACCCCAGAGAGAGGTAGAAAAGACGGGACACATGCACCCCAGTGTTCCTAGCAGCAATATCCATAATAGACAAACTGTGGAAGGAGTGCAGATGACCATGGACAGATGAATGGATAAAGAAGATGTGGATCATATATATAATGGAATATTACTCAGCCATCAGATAGGATGAATACTTACCATCACACAGACCTGGGTGGAGCTGGAGGGTATTATGCTGAGTGGAATAAGTCAATGAAAGAAAGACAATGATCATATGCTTTCACTCCTATGTGGAATATCAGAAACAAGGAAGAAGACCATAGGGGAAGGAAGGGAAAGTAGAATGAGAAGTCATCAGAGAGGGAGAAAACCCATGATGGACTCTTAACTATCGCAAGAAAGTGATGATTGTTGGAGGAGAAGGTGGGGGGGGTGTAACTGGGTGAGTAGCATTAAGGAGGTCACACGATACAATGAGCACTGGGTGTTCCACACGACTGAAAATTTATTGAAGACTACATCTGAAACTAATGATGTACTGTAAGTTGGCTAATTGAATTTAAATTAAAGAACAAAAGACCTCGAATAAACAATCCTAAACATTTGTATGGAACCACTAAAGATTCCAAACAGCCAGTGCAATGTGGAAAAGGAAAACAAAGCTGGAGGACTCACAATTTCAGATTTCAGGTTATACTACAAAGCTACAGTCATCCTAACAAGAGAGTACGGCACAAAAATAGACACAGCGACCAAAGGAACAGGATACAAGTTCAGACAGAAACCCACAATTATGTGGTCCATGAATCTTCCACAAAGCAAGCAATGATATCAAAAGGGAAATGGACAGTCTCTACAACAAATGGTGTTGGGAAAACTAGACAGCTACGCACAAAAGAATGAAATTAGACTGCTTTCTTACACAATACAGACAAACACAAAACAGTTTCAAGACCTCAATATGAGACCTGAATCCATAAAAATCCTACAGGAGGGAAGACAGTAACTTCTTGACATGGACCATACCAACGTTTTTCTAGACTGTGACCTGAGGCAAAGGAAATGAAAGCAAAAATAAATTATTGCAAATACAGCAAAATAAAAAGTTTCCACACGGAGGAAGAACAATGAAAACGTAAAAATAATAAGACAACCTACTCAAAGGGAGAAGATATTTGCAATGATCATATGCAATAAAGGGATAGTGTCCAAAACATATACAACTGTACTACTCGACCCCCAAAAAACAAATAATCCAGTTAAAAAATAGGCAGAAGTCATGGACAGACATTTCTCCAAGGAAGAAATACAAATGGCCAACAGTCCCATGAAAACATGTACAACATCAACCATCATCAGGAAAATGTAAATCCAAAGGTAATGAGGTAATACCTCAAAACTGTCAGAATGGCTAACATCAAAAGCACAACAAAGAGCAGGTGTTGTGAGGATGTGGATAAAGGGGAATCCTTGCGAACTGTGGGTGGGAATGCAAACTGTGGAGGGCACCGTGGAAAACAGTATGAAGGTTCCTCAAAAAATTAAATATAGAACTACCCTACGATCCAACAATCACACTACTCGTATTTACCAAAAGAATAGGAAAACAGTAACGTAAAAGGATACGTGCACCCCTATGTTTCTTGCACCATTTTTTTAAAAGATTTTATTTATTTATTTGACAGAGATAGAGACAGCCAGCGAGAGAGGAAACACAAGCAGGGGGAGTGGGAGAGGAAGAAGCAGGATCCCAGCAGAGGAGCCTGATGTGGGGCTCATTCCCGGAACGCCAGGATCACACCCTGACCCGAAGGCAGTCGCTTTAATGACTGCGCTACCCAGGCGCCCTCTTGCACCATTTTTTACAATATCACAATATGGAAGCAACCCAAGTGTCTGTAGAAAAATTGACAAATGAGATGATATATGTGTGTATTCATACACACACACACACACACACACACACACACATACACACACACAATGGAGTATTATTCGGCTTGAAAAATAATGAAACCTTGCCATTTGCAGCCACATGGATGGTACTAGAGAGTATTATCCTAACTAAAATCAGTCAGTCAGAGAAAGACAAATCCCATACGATGTCACTCTAACGGGGAATTTAAGAAACAAACAAAAATAAATAATTAAAAGAAAAAAAGGAGACACACCAAAATACAAACTCTTACAAATAGAGAACAAACGGATGGTTAGCAGAGAGGAGGTGGATAGAGGGATGAGTGAAATAGATGAAGGGGATTAAGAGGTCGCTTTTCTTGATGAACACTGAGTAATATATAGAATTACTGAATCACTCTATTGTACACTTGAAACGAATGTAACACTGTATGTTAGCTCTAGTGGAATTAAAATAAATTTTTAAAAAGATTTTTCTTTCAGGAACCTCTTTGAAAAAGCTTTTCCTGTGCACTGTGCATAAGCCCTACTTGGGAGGATTCACTCTACAATAATTATTCACTCCATGCCTCAAATTCAGATTTCACTGAGTTCTTACTGTGGATCCCAACCCACGGGAGCCATGGTCCTTTTCTGTCCAGGCTCAGCACCTATGCATTCAAGATTGGAAGAAGAGACACATGTCACTTCACAGTCCAGAAAGCTATTATTGTTTTTGTTTCAGTGAGAGAGAGTCAGAGACTTTGGGACAGGTTTCAGAGCAGGTTTATTATGGATCCTTGATCTCTACTTCAATGTTCATTGCCTGGATCCATTTGGCTAATAGGTTCCCTGTGGATGGGCTTGCTTCCAAGCACATACATGGAAGATGCAACGGTGGGTGGGCTTGGTGCGGGACAGGAAGAAGACCAAAAACAGAAAACGGTCCGACCCCTCCCCTGATCCACGAACTGCTATGGGAGAGGGTACGGGAGGGAGAATCCATGCGAAACTCCACGGTCACCAGCTGAACACAGGAGGCACAGGTCAAGGAATCTGGAGATGCAGGGGTTGAAGGCTGCTCTGAGCTACATCTGGGAGGAAGGGAGGGAAGGAATGAGAAGGAGACACTGCCTGCGCCTGGCCCATGCCAGCTACCCACCGCTCCGACATGCATCCGTCTACACAGCTGACACAGCCTGGGCTCAGGATGGGCTGGCTCGGGTCCCTCAATCCTCAGTGGGACAGCTGGCCCCAGGGCTCACAGACATGCTGAGGGAGATGACAGGGAAAGCTGCCCCACCCAGGTCATCCCCTCCGTGAGCAGACAGCCCTTCAAAACTCCTAAAAAAAACCCACTAATGGGGTTAAAAGAGATGCCATGGATGAACTAAGGCATAGAGATATGTAAAATAACATTCATTTTTAAGTTCAGAGCTGTCAGCTCAGGAAGTGGGGAGAGGTTCCCTGAAGAAGACTGAGGGGAGGGCAGGCCATGCTGAAAAGGGAGACATGGCTCTCCTGATTGGGGACATGCAGCCCCCTTCCAGGGCAGGGCATCATCCTCGCATCACAGGAGATCCATGGAAGTGTTCCATCAGGGCCAGATGTTTGTCTCCAGAAGGCTAACCTGGCATCGGACTGCACAGGGCACCAGGGACGAGGGCCAGATGGAGCATGGACAATACCCCGGAGACCATGGGGCAAGAGCAGAGGCACATGACCTTGAAGATGATGATGAAAAGCAGGAGGTGGCAGCATGGAGCCGGCCCGAAAGTAACATGGGTATTTACCCCATAGACACAGAGTAATGAGAAGAAGGGGCACCTGTATGCCAATGTTCATAGCAGCAATGTCCATAATAGCCCAACTGTGGAAGGAGCCAAGATGTCCTTCAGCAGATGAATGGACAAAGAAGATGTGGTTCATCTATACAATGGAATATTACTCAGTCATCAGAAAGGATGAATACCCACCATTTGCACCAACGTGGATGGACCACGAGGGGATTATGCTAAGTGAAATTAAGTCAAGCAGAGAAAGACAATTATCATATGGTTTCACTCCTATGTGGAATGGAAGCATGGAGGACATTAGAAGAAAGAAGGGAAAAGTGAAGGGGGGGGATGAGAGGGGGATGAACCATGAGAGACTACTGACACTGGGAAAAAACTGAAGGTTGCAGAAAGGGAGGGGAAGGGGAATGGGTTATCCTGGTATGGGTATTAAGGAGGGCACGTGTTGGGGCGCCGGGGGGCACAGCGGTAAAGCGTCTGCCTTCGGCTCAGGGCGTGATCCCGGCGTTATGGGATCGAGCCCCACAACAGGCTCCTCCACTGTGAGTCTGCTTCTTCCTCTCCCACTCCCCCTGCTTGTGTTCCCTCTCTCGCTGGCTGTCTCTAACTCTGTCGAATAAATAAGTAAATTCTTTAAAAAAAAAAAAAAAGGAGGGCACGTGTCATAATGAGCACAACGTGTTATATGCAAACAATGAATCATGGAACACTACATCAAAAACAAATGAAGTAGTGTAGAGTGAATAACAATTTTAAAAAAAAAGAGAAAGATATGAAATCCATACAGGAAAACTGTCACTATTTGCAAAGGACATGAAATCCCGAAAGATTCCACAAAAAAAAAAAAAATACTGTTAGAATAAACAAATTCAAGAAAGCTGCAGGATATAAAGTCAATATAAAGACCAGTTGTCTTTATTTTTTTTTCAGATTTTATTTATTTATTTGACAGGAAGAGAAAAAGCACGAGCAGGGGGAGTGTCAGAAAGAGGGAGAAACAGACCCTCGCTAAGTAGGGAGCCCAACACGGGGCTCGATCCCAGAACTCTGGGATCATGACCTGAGCTGAAGGTAGACGCTTCACTTATGGAGCCACCCAAATGACCCAACTTCTTGCATTTCTGTATACTGATGAACCACTTTCGCACAGAGAAATTGAAAAAACAATGCCATTTACAAATGCATTAAAAAAATCTAGAAATAAAAGTAACCAAGAATGAGAAAGACATAGTACATTCAACACATGGCAGAAAATAAATGAAAAATATGTGTGTCGAGGGGAGCAGAATGTATGGGTCAAAGATTTGGAAGGCAACACAAACAAATGGAAGCATACGCCATGCTCCTTAACTGGAAGAGTTAATTATGTGAACATGTCCATCGTACCCAAAGCAATCGACAGATGTGATGAAATGCCTATCTGAATTCCAGTGGCATTATTCGAGCAAATAGAAAACAGTCCTCAAACTTGTATGGAATCACAAAAGACCCCAAATACCCAAAGCAACCTGGAGACAGAAAGGTGCAGTCAACACACTCCTGGATTTCAAGCTAGATTACAAAGCTGTTGTCATCAAAACAGGATGGTACTGGCATAAACACAGACACCAGGTCAGTGGAACAGAACAGAAAGCTCAGAAACGTACCCACAGGTAGATGATCCTAACTTACGACACAGCAGCAGAAGATATGCCATGAGGGAAGGACTGTCTCTTCAGGGAGCGGTAACAGGCAAACTGGCCACTAAATGCAGAAGAATATAACTGGGCCACTTTCTTACACCACACACAAAATTTTTAATGGATGAATGATTTGAACATAAGACCTGAATCCATAAACTTCCAAGAAGACACAGGTACTAAGACTCTCGACTTTGGTTTTGGCAAAGAGTCTTCAGATCGGACACCAAATTCAAAGGCAACAAAAGCAAAAATAAACAAGTGGAACAACATCAAACTGAAATCTTCCACACGGCAAAAGAAACCATCAAAAACTTAAAAGGCCACTGACCCAATAAGAAAAAAATATCTGCGAATCATATGTGTGAGAAGAGGCTAATATCCAAAATACACACAACACTCATACAAATCAAAACAAATATATATATATATATATATATATATATATATATATATATATATATATATATATATATATATATATATAAATGGGGGGAATATGTGAATAGATACTTTCCAAAGATGGCACACAGGTGCCAACAGACAGAAAAAGTTGTTCGACATCACTAATCATCGTCAGGGAAACATTAGTCAAACCCACAATCGGCTATCCTCTCACAACTGTTGAAACAGCAATTGTCCCAGAGACAGACACCAAGTGGGGTCAAGGGTGTACAGACGAGGAGACACTGTGCACTGTTGGTGGGAATGGAAATTGGTGCAGCCACTGTGACAAAAGGTATGGAGGTTCCTGAAAAAATAAATACAACTTCCCCATGGCCCAGTAATGGCTCTACTGAGTATTGATTTGGAGAACACAAAAATGCTGCCTCAAAAAGACAGATGCACTCTCACGTTCACTGCAGCATTATTCTCAAGAACCAGACATGGAAACATAGACCTTGGGGGCCTTATGCCATGTAACTCCGACACAGAAAGACCAATACCAGATGCTCTCATGTACATTCCACATGGAATAAACAAATACTGAACGCATAGATACTGAGAGCAGATTGGTAGGAGCCAGATTCGGGGGTGGAGTGGTAGAAATGGGGGAAGGTGGTCAAAGTCTCAATGTTTGAGTGAGAAAATCCGACAGTCATGAAATGTTCTGTCCAGCATGGAGACTAAAACTAACCCCGCAGCATGGGGTATAGGTTTCCCTGCTCTTTGAAAGTACAGGGCTTCTGAGAAACCTTGCACAGCAGAAATGGTGTCAAGAAGGAATGGCCATTGGGGCACCTGGGTGGCGCAGTCCTTAATCGTCTACCTTCGGCTCAGGGCGTGATCCCGGCTTTCCGGGATCGAGTCCCACATCGGGCTCCTCCGCTGGGAGCCTGCTTCTTCCTCTCCCACTCCCCTGCTGTGTTCCCTCTCTCGCTGGCTGTCTCTCTGTCACATAAATAAATAAAATCTTAAAAAAAAAGAAGAAGGAATGGCCATTAATTTACACAGAACAATTAGACAGTGTGTCAGACTCCAAAATTCCTTCTCTTTGGCTTTTCTTAGGCCTCATGACAAAAGTTTCTAACGGAGGCCCAGCATAAATGAAGATAAAGCACAGCAGAGGCTCACAGACACCATTCAAAGTGCTGGTGTCTGGATGCAGAGAGCGGTTCCCAGCGGAAGGAGCTGGTTGGGGTGCACGCCGCCTCTGTCGTGCTTCTCCCCAAAACAGATGCTGAACGCGATTCTCACTGTTCACCTTTTTTCATAGGACGGAAATCCTCTTCAGGTCTCTTCCTCTTACTGAAGCTGGGTAATAACGTAGTTCTTTCAAAAAAGCCCAGTGTCTTACTGTGAAGGTTTAAAAACTGGGGGATACTTGTACTTGAGCATTGCTGAGGGAGGAGATGTAAAAGGTTCTCCCAGACACAAACCTCAGTAGATCCACTGGGAAAAGCACCTTCCTCATCATGCAGAACACGGACTACCTCCTACCCCCCGAGAAACCCTCTCCTTCCCCTTGATCACTACAACTTACAACAGCTGGGAGTTACCCCAATTCCTCCGTTCTCCTGCTCCTAATAGCTGACCCATCAGCAAATCCTGTGAGCTCCATCTTCAAAATGGACCCAGAATAGGTCTAACCACTCCATCCAAGGCCACCTGTCTGGTTCACAGTGCTGAGTTCCTGGAAAAGCTTCGTCATTGACCTGCCTTGCCATCTTCAACCCTCTGTCATCTGTCCTCAACACTGTAGCCATGATGGCCCAGTGAAACAGTGTCGCATGGGGTTATAGCCCTGGAATGGCTTTCTGTCACCCTCTGTCACCTCTCTGAGCTCATGTCCTAAGCTGTCTCCTGTGTCCACAGGGCCTTCTTGCTGCTCCTGGACATACCTGGAATTCTCCTGCCCCAGAACCTTTGCACATGCTTTCCCTTCTGTTCAGAATGCTCTTGATGTGTTCTCACTCACCTTCTGAGAAGTCTGAATTGGAGTGACAGGGACAGAAGATGAGGTTGTGTGTGTTGGGTGAGGCTGGTGGCCCAGAAGAAGGTTCTCTGCCAGCTCTCCACCTGTGCCTCACTTGTCCTCAGCCAGCAACTTGCACACACCCTCATCTGTCACAACTCTCACCCAGGAGACCCACAGCCACCCCTGGAGCCCACCCTGCCCACACCCTGCTGCAGAATGCATTCAGCTCTCCTCTGGTACCCCTGTAAGCTTTACCCAGACCTGGAACTCCCCCGTCTCCTGCAAAGCTCCCGGATTCCTCCTCTTCTTCCAAAATCACACTGGCACAAGGCTTTCATGAGAAAGCTATAACGCTAACTAATGAAAGGTTCACACCTACTTTCCCCTTCTGTTGCCTTTCTCTCCAAATTCTTTCCTACCTGTGCAAACTGTAACATATCAGTGGAACATGAACATGCTCTGAGATCTGAATCTTTCACTGTAGCTTTCTGAGGACTCCTTATGTGATAAGAAACTAGTGTATCCTACAACAGGGTGTTTTACAACTCTCATCTATAGAATAGTACAGCCCAATTCACTACAATTTTACCTCACTCTTCATGAAGCAGAACACTTTTTCCTTTCTTCTCTTACTTAAATTCCAGTTAGTTCATATGCCATGGAATATTCGCTTCAGGGGTAGGATTTAGTGATTCCTCACCTGCATACAGTACCCAGTGCTCATCACAAGTTCCCTCCTTAATACCCGTCACCCATTTAACCCTTCCCCCCACATCCTTGTCCTGCAGCAACACTCAGTTTGTTCTCCAAGGTTGAGTCTATTACCTTGTTTGCCTCTCTCATCACCCCTCCACTCTGTTCATCTGTTTTCTTTCTGAAATTCCAAAAGCGTGAGAGCATATGATATGTGTCTTTCCTCACTGATTTTGCTTAGCTTAATACACTCTAGATCCATCCACATACTTGCAAATGGTAAGATTTCATTCTTTTGAAGCTGGGTCATATTCCATTATATATATATATATGTATCCCACATCTGCTTTATCCATTCATCAGTGCATGGACTTTGGGGTTCTCTCCATAGTTTGGCTACTGTGGACATTACTGCCATAAACATCATGGTGCATGGACCCCTTCGAATCTGCATTTCTGTATCCTTTGGGTAAATACCTAGGAGAGCAATTGCTGCATCATGTGGTTGTTCAATGTTTAACTTTTTGAGGAACCCCCACACTGTTTCCCAGACTGGCTGCACCACTTTGCATTCCCACCAACAGGATGGGAGGGTTCCCCTTTAAGCAGAACATTATCTGCGGGCAATTTCATAAGAGGAAACAAAACCTGTGGGAGATGCACCCAGGGTCAGGCCAGCAGTTGCAGACTTCACCCCAAGGCTCCTGACACCAAGCCCCTTGAAGCCACTAGCATGCCACTATCCAAAAGAATTCCCAGACTCTCCTTCTGACTCCACCACCAAAGAAACTACAGACAGAATACGGCACCTCAAAATATCAAGATAATACATTTAGTAAAACTAGAAAGTCAAGCTCAACTTTTAAACAGGAACAGGCCGCTTTGGATAATTTTCAATTTTGCCTCCACTCTAGTTTTAACTCTTCTGATGAATAAACTAATCAATGATGAAACATCACCTTTGTCAAATGATATCATCCATGTCTGTATCAGATGGAAAAAGCCACCTAACTCTAGATGCTGGCCACTCAACCATATCTTAGGCCCAATTGAATAAACACTGTTAGATGAAGGAACAAATTAGATGTTACAAACAGGCACAGAGTGAATCTCACCTTCCCTTTCTAATAAAAGAGGGTTCCTAGGAAATAGATGGTCAAAATACATTTGTAAGCAATAAATGGACAGAGAAATTGTGATCCCCTGCAAAGTTCTACCTGCAGGGAAACTAAGTAATTCTTGCACCAAACCCAGAATGCTGACAGCTACTTCAATTTTACTTTGTGGCTCAACTAGAGAAAAGAGAAAAGCCCAGGAGGTTTTGGGACAATGAGAGGTTTTACCTCCAGCCCTGACATAGATAGGACATTTTGCGAAACATACCTGTGCTTTCTCTGAACACTGGCGTCCTGTGACAAGCTGCCTTGCTGACTGCGATGCTGACGTTCAAAACCTCGGGTGTCTTGGAGCCAGAGCAGAGAAGTGCTGTCAGCTGGGGAGAAGAAGGCACCTCTGACCTAAGGCCTGCACACTTGCTTCGGTTTCTGGGCGAAGGGGCAACACGTACTTGTTGTTTAGCAGTAATTATCTTCATTCTCAATACACCAATGACCTTGCCTTTTCTGGAAAGCAGACTTACTCTTCTAAAGAAACCCTCAATTCGTCTATTCCCAATGCAACTAGAGTGGAACATTTATTTCTCACTTAAATAAAAAACACTGTTATTGTCGACACTGAGTGAATGAACTTTTAAAAACATTTTTTAGAGAAATGAAGAGACCTTTATTCAAACCCAAGTCAGGACAGCTGCCTGGGAGACACAATCTTCACCAAGAAGGGAGTGCTCCGGGGAAGGAACATTTGGGGCAGGGTTATACATTTTTTCCTGTTCTGTTTTATGTACAGAGTTACACACCACAATGAGGATCTTCTTAGATTCCAGAAAGTGACAGACTCTTTCTTATGTTTTCAGTATGTACATGTCAGTATGACTTTAAACTTATGGGAGCGAAAGAGGTTCTTTATTTTTTCTTATCTTTATGTTGGCATTTTTGGTTATTGTTTTCTTCTCGAAGCAGATGTACAACATGTGCTTGGGGCAGAAACAGGGTCTACGCTTTGAGGTTTTGCCCAGTCATTTTGAGCTGGGTAAAATGTTAAAGGATAGCTTCCCTGGGAGCCCAGGATCAGGGCCCACAGATGATATACAATAACAATTCCTTTTATCATTATAATTACTCCTAAATGGAGGAATTTGAGACAAAAGCACCTTTCACAAGAGTACCAAGAAATCAAAATGATGCCCACGGAAGCCTGCGTGCTCCATGCTCAGCACAGGTAACAGAAGTGTTCACAGTCTCTGGACTCCTGCCCTTCTGCCCAAATCTCTGAAGCACACAGACCACTTAAAATCAGAATTGTAGAACTGCTAGACACCTTAGTGATGTCTGGCACCATTCCCTTGGACTGCAGAATAAAACACAGTAGCTCATTGTCACAAACTAATTTCAACATGAAGTGCCCCCTGGATACACTAAGTTCTTTCTCTGCAAATGTTGACTAATGTAAGTCACAGTCATACCATAGAAACACTACGATGGCTGGGAAGTCATCGTAGGGAAGGGAATATTTTAGCCATGTTTATAAGCATTGGCTCACGTTGTAGAAGAGGCTGAGCTGAGTGTTTTTAAATACTAATTCAGACCTGTTTTACAGCACCCTCTGAACATACCATAGCCTGAATCGACTAAAGAAGATAGTTGGTTTCAGTAACTTTAATAACAGGAAAATATTATACTGTCTGTATTCCTTAGGATCTTTGAGTATCTTACCCACAGGTCCTCCACTGAGATAATGATCTTAATGATCACCATGGGCAGAGGTGAAAAGGCCCACTGAATTCGTTCCAGTTGTCCACATGACAAGAAAATCCTGCTACTTGATAGGTTTCCAGATCAAGAAGGCCAGAGATAAGAGGGAAATAGTACCCTGTATGGAACAACAAGGGATTTGGAGTCAATTTGGGGATCCCACTTAGGTTACTGACACTAAAGTCCTCTGTGACTCATATCATCTGAGTCCCTGCCTAACCACCTGAAAATGTGCCTAAAAATATCTACACCCTAGTTGATAAGTTTAAGAGCAGAATGCTACAAAGAGCCAGTATGATGTCTCTCAGGAACAGGTGCTCAGGAAGCCATAATTGCTATTGGGTCTATTTCTTTTCCAGAAGAAAGAACATATGTTGAATCCATATTTCTCATAGATGACTCAGCAGATGATTTTCAAACCTGAAGGAAGGCCAAGAAATCGCTCTTCTGTCATATTTCACTCAGAAATCATGTTGTTGGACTGGTGAGGATGATACGATAGCAACGTCATCACTAAGAGTGGGGAGCTTCTAATTTCCATACGGCCATGTTGACCCCCTTAGCTCAGAGCCACCAGAAAGGGCAGCTGGGGTGGGGGCACCGCCATCACTATGAGTGGGGAGCTTCCCATTTCCATATGGCAATGATGACCCCCTTAGCTCAGGGCCACCAGAAAGGACAGCTGAGGGGACCACAGGCCAAGGCTGCCAGGTGTGGCTGGGGCAGGCAAAACTCTGACTTAAGGCTCAACTCCTGTCTAGGTTATTATAATGCTCTTCACAAAGAAAGTGCCATTGTGTGTGAGCCCTCCTGTAGGAAAGGTTCAGAATTTCCATTGAGATTCCTTCTCTGACCTTTAGGATATGTAGCAAAGTTCCATTTAATTTTAAACTTTGAAGGACTCTCTGGTTTTCTTTTCGCTATGACTGTGGCTCAATTCCCCTGTGGTCTAAGAATAGAATCTAGTTAATTTCAGGGTTTAACATTTGTAGCCTTGATTCGTGGCCCCACCTATCATCTATTTGGGTAAAGAGTCTATGACCACTTGAAAATAATGTATTCTGCACTTATTATGGAATGTTCCCTGTATGTCAATTAGGTCACATTTGTTACCAATGTTTTGTCTGCTTTTTCTGTCAGATTTTGAGAAAGGTATATTAAAATCTTAAAACAATGCTGCTCTATTCAACATTGCATCTGAGAATCTACCAGTGTTTTAAGGCAAGAGAAACAAAAAGTATAAGAATTGAGGGGATAATTGTGACTATTCACAGATAATAAGATTGTGTACATAGAAAATCCAAAACAGTCTATAAATACCCTATTAGAATTAAAAAATGTAATTTATAAATTTGAGATGGATTGTAGATTCCCATTGGACAGTTTCTGAAAGAAAACGTAGAACCTGTCAATCTTGGGGTAGGACATAGGGTGTACTAACCATTTAAAAGAATTCAGTGGGACTTCATAAAAATGTGACATTTCTCCTTATCTTATGACCATAAGAAAATGAAAAAGTGAACCGCAGGCTGGGAAGTAAAGATTTGCAATACACACACTGACAAAGACTTGTCAATAAAGAATTCCTGCTCATCAACCATAGAAAGTCTATTTATAAACGAATACTTCAGAAAAGATTGACTGATGGCCAATAAGAACAGAAAAGGGTGCTCTACAGTATTATTTTCAGGAACAGCAAGGTCTTTCCTAAAATGAAAACATACACACAAGCCAGTATTTCCTACATGGATGACGTCCTTATTTCTGAGGACAGCTTGAAGAACAGACTAGCATCAAAGTAAAGTGATGGAATTCCTGACACCCAGAGGATGGACAATTGACCTCAAACTACAGTACAATTTCTAGGCATCATTCGGTCCTCTGAAGGCAGACAACTTCCACACCTCTTCCTACTCCACACAGGTTGCTTCCCAACCCCTACCATAAAAGAAGAAGATGAGAAACAGATAGGACTAGTAGGAAATAGCAAAAATCGCATGTGGGGATTATCCTGAAACACACTGATCACATAACTAGTGAAAGGAAGTGTAGGGAACTGACAAGGACAGAGACTCAAGAGGTACTTCTTTGGCAAATGCTGTCTGAAATCGTCACACGTTGGTACCTGCTAATGAGAGCTCTGAGCATACCCTAGGGTTTGCACACAAGGGTCTGCAACACCATCGCTGAGGACTGAAACTCTTCAAGACCTCAAAGCTTGCCTGATTGACTATTGGACTAAGAGATTCCCATGTTCTGAAAACAGATACCAACTCATTGAAAGGTTCACCTGGGCTCTCCCGGAGGCCCTACAAGAAGCTGAACCATTCACTGAAAATCAATTACATAAACACACACACACACACACACACACACACACACACACACACACACACCTGTCATTTCACAAATTGCTTAAACATTCAACGTTCTTGCTACCTTTTCTTTTTCACATTGATATTTATACTCACATGAAATGTCATCATTTCTAATGAACACTGATGTCAAAATAGAGATCCATTGACACAATATTCACAAAATGGAACTTCCCTGCTGTAATTTTCAATATAGCGTTTTTTAAAGTTCATACATATTTTAGGTTTTTGGTAACTCATACAGGAGAAGATCGGCATTGAAAAACTCTGAATACTGACAATGAGGTTTAAGCCTAGAGAACAAAAATTGTCCAATTTCATAGATAATAAGGAACCAAAGGGAAAGCATGGAAGCTGTAGTCAAATAATTTTTCACATGTGCATCCTCTATTATTCTACTACTGAGGGGCGTGTTTTATTACCACTATACATGCATCAATTATCTTCCACGTGCACCTGCACAGGTATAATGAATTACTACAGTAGAATGAAATGTCTGGGAACTACTTGGCGGCATCTATAATGAACAATTAAATTTCAATCCTATATTTGGTGAACTTCCACTGTCTGTCCCTTTAGACAATGGACCCTAAACAGAAGGGGGAATGAACCACGAGAGTCTATGGACTCTGGGAAACGAACTGAGGGCTTCAGAGGGGAGAGGGGTGGGGGATTGGGATGGGCCAGTGATGTGTATTAAGGAAGGTATATATTGCATGGAGCACTGGGTGTTATATGCAAATAATGAATCACGGAACACTACATCAAAAACTAAGGAAATACTGTATACTGATTAACATATCATAATAAAAAATTATTATTAGAAAAATAATTAAAGGTAAAAAAAAAAAAAACCAATACAGCTTTTCTGTTTCAAGAACAATCACAATTGAGAAAAAACAAACTTCCAATCCCTAAAGCAAAACACAGACCAAGTTCCATTTCACTCCCCTTTAGTCACATTCTCTGTGGGTTCTAAGCTATTTCCCTACCTCCTTTCCTGCTGAGCAGGGAGCCCGGGCTCGATCCCAGAACCCTGCGATCATAACCTGAGCCAAAGGCAGATGCTTAACTGGATGAGTCAGCCAGGAGCCCCAGCCATGTTTTTCTTAAGCAAAAGGACACTTTCTCACGATGCCTTCACATGACTTCACATGGTACCAGAGATCTGCATTTGCCTCTAGGAGGTTGCAGATGAAGGCAATTGCAAAGTCTCACAGTGGTTTATCAAATACAATGACCTGCCTGGTGACAGTGAAACTCTTATGAGCCCACGAGAGGGTGCTGTGACACTCAGCTGTGGCTGGGCTGGCACAGAGAACCAAATCCATTTCCCTGCCTGATGTCTGTGAGGAACAGATGCCCCCACTGTGAATGAGACCCTGCCACTGAGCTGTCCAGAGATGGCCATCCTCACGGAGGATGAGGATAAAGGACAATGCCTGAGGAGACCTCATCTGTCTCTTTTATCTTTTCATATTTTTGACAGTGGACAAATCACTGCCTAGGAGTCCCCAACTACCTTAGTCTCATCTGTGAATGGCCAAGAGGTTTTACAAAACACTTCAGATTTTGACCTCACAAATGCCCACAACCACTTACCATAGGGATTCAACATTAAGCAAAGATACTGCTCGTTGGAAGAGAGGTCCTGCCCACTGTTGTTTCTCACTTATATGCTCATCTTCCTTACCTCATGGTAACATAACCACCTTGATTCCTGCTTCCGTCTTCAGGAAGGCTGATGTGACTTGAAGGGCATTACCCTGACATTGTTCTTTCTTAGCAATAAGATGTGGACATTTCCCTAGTCCTACACACCCAAAGTTGAATCGGAATCAGGATTGAGGAGGCTGATGAGAGTTGAAGGTGTTTTCCTGTACAGGGTGGTTTATTACCAATAAGGATGGGTCAGAGTCCTCGAAATTCCAGAACCTTTTCATTCATGCTTCCTACTCGTGAAAGATGATGTACATTGGTCTTTCCCTGTATAGTGTGGTGACTCAGAGAAAAGTGCTTAGCCCTTTCGTCAGACTTCCACGACCACTTTGGGGATGGCTTCCATATTCACAAAGGATGATGTTAGGGTTAAGAGGGTTCCTGTACACTGTTATTTCTTACAAAAAAGTGTATGGCATTTTTGTTACATTGCCAGAGCCACTTAGCACCGGGCTTGCCGACCTCCTGGGGACTAACACTAACCCTAGGTGGGCCCCCGAGGGGCCCCTCCCAAGGGGCCTGGCACCACAACGCTGGGGATTGGGGACCCCCGAGCCCAGCGCCGGAGTCACCCTGCTGCCCCGTAGCAACGCGGGCTGCTAGGGGCGCCGCCAGTCTTTCAGGGCGAGAGAACAGGCAGGGCCCTCCAAGCCCCCGGCGACATTCGAAGGCCCCCCGCGCCAAAACGCTTGGGCCCACACTCCCTCTCGCCAGTGCCCTCACCTCGGCCTGCCCCTCCACCTGCCTCAGAGCTGGCGGAACAGGCCTGCTGGACTCCTGGGGACTAACACTTACCCTAGGTCAGCCCCCGAAGGGCCCCTCCCAAAGAGCTTGACACCGCAATGCCGGGAATTTGGGACCCCCGAGCCCCAGTGCTG
Source organism: Ursus arctos (assembly GCF_023065955.2). NCBI lineage: Eukaryota > Metazoa > Chordata > Mammalia > Carnivora > Ursidae > Ursus > Ursus arctos. Next base: position 1,756,917 of record NW_026622986.1, read on the forward strand.
GATTCACTCTGCCACCCCGCAAGCACCCAGGGCGCTAGGGGCGTTGCCAGTCATTCAGGAAGGGAGAACGGGCAGGGCCCAACGATACCCCTGGGACCCTCGAAGGCCCCCCGTGCAAAAACTATGGATCGCATGCGCCTCCTCCCCAGCGCCCTAACCTCGGCCCAGGTCTCCGCTCGCTGCAGAGCTGGCGGATTGGGCTGCCAGCATCCTGGGGCTAACCCTAACACTAGGTGGGCCCCTGAGGGGCCTCTCAAAAGGGGCCTGGCGCAGCAATGCCAGGGATTGGGGAAACCGAGCCCCAGCACCTCACTCACCCTGCTGACACGCCGCCGTCCGGTCTGCTAAGGGCGCCGCTGGTCATTCAGGGCGGGAGTATGGGCTGGTCCTTCCGAGCCCCTGGCGACCTTCGAAGGCCCCCCACGCCAAAACTCAGGGGCCCACACTCCCGCTCACCATCGCCCTCACCTCGGCCCGACCATCCGCTCGTGGCACAGCAGGTGGATCGGGCCTGCTGGCCTACTGGGGTCTAACCCTAACCCTAACCCCTAAACCTTAAACCCTAAACCCTAACCCTAACACTAATCCCTAAACCTTAATCCCTAACCCTAAACCCAAAAGCCTAAATTCTAAACCCTAACCCTAACCGCTAACCCCAAACTCAAATCCCTAACCCTAAACCCTAAACCTACCACGACCCCTACCCTACCCCCAACCCTACCCCTAACCCTACACCTTCGCTAACCCTACCCCTAACCCGTACTCTAACCCATACGCTAACCCATACCCTATCCCTAACCCGGACCCTAACCCATACCCTAACCCGTACCTAACCCTAACATGTACCCTAACCCTAAACCGTACCCTATACTTAACCTTTTCCCTAACTCGTATCCTAACTCTAACCCTAAACCGTAACCAAACCCGTACCATAACCCTAACCCGTACCCTAACCCTAAACCGTACCCTAAACCGTACCCTAACCCATACCCTAACCCATACACTAACCCATACCCTATCCCTAACCCGGACCCTAACCCATACCCTAACCCTTACCTAACCCTAACATGTACCCTAACCCATACCCTAACCCTAAACCGTACCCTATCCCTAACCTGTTCCCTAACTCGTATCCTAACTCTAACCCTAAACCGTAACCAAACCCGTAAAATAACCCTAACCCATACCCTAACCCTAAACTGTACCCTAAACCGTACCCTAACCCGTACGCTAACCCGTACCCTAAAACGTACCTAACGCCTACAATAACCCGTACACTAACCCTAACCCATACCCTAACACTAACCCGAACTCCAACCCTAACCCTAACCCTAAACCCAAACCCTAATCCCTAACCCGTACCCTAAACCTTAATCCATACCCTAACCCATAACCCCTAACCTGTAACCCCTAAAGCCAACCCCAACCCGTACCCTCACTTTACCCTAACCCTAAACCCTACCCTCACCCGTACCCTAACAGTAACCCATACCCTAACCCTAACCCGTACCCTAATCTGTACCCTAACCCTGGGGATTGGGTACACCTGAACCCCACCACGGGACTCAGTCTGCCACCCCACAGGAAACCATGCCCCTTGGGGCGCCACAGAGCATCCCGTGCAGGAGAACTGTTAGGGCCCACCTGAGCCCCCAGCGATCCTCAGTGGCCCCTACACCGCAACCCTGATGCCCACGCTCATCCCGCCCCATGCATTCCCTTCACGCTGCCACCGAGCTCGTCGCAAAGCCGGCAGATCAGGCCTGCCGGGTTCCTGGGGCGTAGCCCTGACCCTAGGTCGGCTGGGGAGGGCCCTCCCCTGGGGCCTGGGCCGTAGCCCCGGGGACTGGGAACACCTGAGCCCCACTGCAGGACAAAGCCTGCCACCCCACAGGAAACTGTGCCTCTTGGGGCTCTATGGAGCATACAGGGCTCGAGAACTTGGGGAGGCCCCCAGAGCCTGTCCTCAGGTTTGGCAGCCCCCGTGCCCCAACCCTGAGGCTCATGCTCACTCTCCCCCATGACCTCATCTCAGCCCTCCATGGAGCTTGCCTCACAGCCTGCAGATTGGCGCTGCCGGTCTCCTGGACCCTAACCCTTACCCTAGGTTGGCCACAGAGGGGCCCTTCCCCAGGGTCCTGGCAACCCACTCTGGGGGATTGGGGACACCCAAGCCCCGCTGTAGGACTCAGCCTGCAGCCCACAGGAAACTGTACCATTTTGGGGCACAACACAGCATTCAGGGCAAGAGAATTGGGGCACCCCTGAGAGCCCCTGCTGGTGAACTCCAACATTTGTGGGCCCTTCTGGATGAAACCCCAAGGCTCACATTCACCCGCCCTTGTGCCCTCATCTCACTTGGCCTGGGAGTTCTCTGAGCACTGGGCAGTTCAGACCTGCTGTCTCTTGAGGCCTAACCTAACCCTGGGTATTCTGCTGAGGGTCCCCTCCCCATTTGCCTGCCTCCAAGGTACCAGGCATTGGGCTCACCTCTGCACGCCTAGAGGACTCAGCCTGCCCCACAGCAGGAAACTGTCCGTTTGGGGCTACAGCAAGGATTCATAGAAGGAAAATCGGAGGGCCCCCCTTAGCCCATCCAGGGAACCCCCACTTTCAGAGACCTTCCCGGATCCAATTAGTAGCTTCACACTGACCTTTAAACTTGCTCTCCACAGAGATCTTTTGAAATTCTCCACACTTCCAATCGATGGCATCATCCACCTTCAGTGCCTTACCCTGCTTTAGGTCTTGAGATGGATTAAAATGGGAAGTCATTTCACTGATGACGACGTACTGGTGACCAAAAGATACATGCATAAATGCTTCATATCACTTGACTTCAGGGAAATGCAAATCTAAACCCCTATAGATGCCATATCACACGAGGCCGAATATCTAGAAATAAGAAGACATGAAACTACACATGTTGGAGAGGATGTGGAGAAACAGGAACCCTCTTACACCCCTGTACGAATGCAGTCCGGTACAGCCACTCTTGAAAATGGTACGGAGTTTCCTCAAGAAGTTATAAATAAAGCTACCCTATGTCCCAGGATTGCACTATTGGGTATTTACCCCAAACAGACAGAGGTAGTGAAGACGGGACACATGCACCCCAGTGTTCATAGCAGCAATATCCATAATAGACAAACTGTGGAAAGAGTGCAGATGACCATCGACAGATGAATGGATAAAGAAGATGTGGATCATATATATAATGGAATATTACTCAGACATCAGAAAGGATGAATACTTACCATCACACCGACCTGGGCGGAGCTGGAGGGTATTATGCTGAGTGGAATAAGCCAATGAAAGAAAGGCAATGATCATATGCTTTCACTCCTATGTGGAATATCAGAAACAAGGAAGAAGACCATAGGGTAAGGGAGGGAAAATAGAATGGGAAGTCATCAGACAGGGAGAAAACCCATGATAGACTCTTAACTATCGCAATAAACTGATGATTGCTGGAGGAGAAGTTGGGGGGGTAACTGGATGAGTGGCATTAAGGAGGCCACACGATACAATGAACACTGGTGTTACACACAACTGAAAATTTATTGAAGACTACATCTGAAACTAATGGTGTACTGTAAGATGGCTAATTGAATTTAAATTAAAGAATATAAGACCTCGAATAAACAACCCTAAACATTTGTATGGAACCACTAAATATTCCAAACAGCCAGTGCAATGTGGAAAAGAAAAACAAAGCTGGAGGACTCACAATTTCAGATTTCAGGTTATACTACAAAGCTGCAGTCATCCTAACAAGACAGTACGGCACGAAAATAGACACAGTGACCAAAGGAACAGGATACAAGTTCAGACAGAAACCCAAAATTATGTGGTCCATGAATCTTCCACAAAGCAAGCAACGATATCAAAAGGGAAAAGGACAGTCTCTACGACAAATGGTGTTGGGAAAACTAGACAGCTACGCAAAAAAGAATGAAATTAGACTGCTTTCTTACACAATACAGACAAACGCAAAACAATTTCAAGACCTCAATATGAGACCTGAATCCACAAAAATCATACAGGAGGGAAGACAGTAACTTCTTGACATGGACCATACCAACGTTTTTCTGGAATGTCTCCTGAGGCAAAGGAAATGAAAGCAAAAATAAACTATTGGGAATACAGCAAAATAAAAAGTTTCCACACGACAGGAGAACAATGAAAACATAAAAATAATAAGACAACCTACTCAAAGGGAAAAAATATTTGCAATGATCATATGCAATAAAGGGATAGTGTCCAAAATTTATAGAACTGATAATACCTGAACCCAAAAAAACATATAATCCAGTTAAAAAATAGGCAGAAGACACGGACAGACATTTCTCCAAAGAAGAGATACAAATGGCCAACAGTCCCATGAAAAGATGTTCACCATCACGCATCATCAGGAAAATGTAAATCCAAAGGACAATGACGTAATACCTCAAACCTGTCAGAATGGCTAACATCAAAAGCACAACAAAGAGCAGGTGTTGGGAGGATGTGGATAAAGGGGAATCCTCGCGAACTGTGGGTGGGAATGCAAACTGTGGTGGCCACCGTGGAAAACAGTATGAAGTTTCCTCAAAAAATTAAATATAGAACTACTCTACGATCCAACAATCACTCTACTGGTATTTCCCCAAAGACTAGGAAAACAGTAACTTAAAAGGATACGTGCACCCCTATGTTTCTTGCACCATTATTTACAATATAACAATATGGAAGCAACCCAAGTGTTTGTAGAAAAATTGACAAATGAGATGACAGATGTGTGTATTCACACACACATGCACACACACACACACACACACACACACAGACACACACACAATGGAGTATTACTCGGCTTGAAAAAGAATCAAACCTTGCCATTTGCAGCCACATAGATGGAGCTAGAGAGTATTATCCTAACTGAAATCAGTCAGTCAGAGAAAGACAAATCCCATACGATGTCAGTCTTATGGGGAATTTAAGAAACAAACAAAAATAAATAAATAAAAGAGAAAAAGGAGACACACCAAAATACAAACTCTTAACAAGAGAGAACAAACGGATGGTTACCAGAGAGGAGGTGAATAGAGGGATGAGTGAAATAGATGAAGCGGATTAAGAGGACACTTTTCTAGATGACCACTGAGTAATATATAGAATTACTGAATCACTCTCTTGTACACCTGAAACGAATGTAACACTGTACGTTAGCTCTACTGGAATTAAAATAAATTTTTAAAAAAGAATTTTCTTTCAGGAACCTCTTTGAAAAAGCTTTTCCTGTGCAATGTGCATAAGCCCTACTTGGGAGGATTCACTCTACAATAATTATTCACTCTATGCCTCAAATTCAGATTTCACTGAGTTCTTACCGTGGATCCCAGGCCACGGGAGCCATGGTCGTTTTCTGTCCAGGCTCAGCACCTAGGCATTCAAGATCGGAAGTAGAGACACATGTCACTTCACAGTCCAGAAAGCTATTATTGTTTCTGTTTCAGTGTGAGAGAGTCAGAGACTTTGGGACAGGTTTCAGAGCAGGTTTATTATGGATCCTGGATCTCTACTTCAATGTTCATTGCCTGGATCCATTTGTCTAATAGGTTACCTGTGGATGGACTTGCTTCCAAGCACATATATAGAAGATGCAAAGGTGGGTGGGCTTGGTGTGGGACAGGAAGAAGACCAAAAGTAGACAAGGGTTCGACCCCTCCCCTGATCCATGAACTGCTACGGGAGAGGGTACGGGAGGTAGAATCCATGCGAAACTCCAAGGTCACCATCTGAACACAGGAGGCATAGGTCAAGGGATCTGGAGATGCAGGGGTTGAAGGCTGCTCTGAGCTACCTCTGGGAGGAAGGGAGGGAAGGAATGAGGAGACACTGCCTGCCCCTGCCTATGCCAGCTTACCACCACTCCGACACGCATCCGTCTACACAGCTGACACAGCCTGGGCTCAGGATGGGCTGGCTCAGATCCTTCAATCCTCAGTGGGACAGCCGGCCCCAGGACTCAGAGACATGGTGAGGGAGATGAGAGGGAAAGCTGCCCCACCCAGGTCATCCCCTCCATGAGCAGACAGCCCTTCAGAACTGCTAAAAAAAAAAAAAAAAAACCCACTAACGGGGTTGAAAGACATGCCATGGATGAACTAAGGCATAGAGATATGTAAAATAACATTCATTTTTAAGTTCAGAGCTGTCATCTCAGGAAGTGGGGAGAGCTTCCCTGAAGAAGACGGAGGGGAGGGCAGGCCATGCTGAAAGGGAGACATGGCTCTCCTTATTGGGGACCCGCAGCCGCTTCCAGGGCAGGGCATCATCCTCAATCACATGAGATCCATGAAAGTGTTCCATCAGGACCAGATGTTTGTCTCGAGAAGGCTACCCTGGCATCGGACTGCATAGAGCACAAGGGATGAGGGCCAGATGGAGGACGGACAATACCCCGGAGGCCATGGGGCAAGAGCAGAGGCACATGACCTTGGAGATGATGATGAAAAGCAGGAGGTGGCAGCATGGTGCCGGGCAAAATTGCCATGGGAGCAGTGCCCACAGCTACACTGACTGGGCGCCTTCTTTGCCCCGTGTGGCTGACTTCAGTGTGCTCCAGACTAGTCCTGACCACAAGTCTAGGAAGTGTGCACCACCCCCGGCCTCCTCTCCCCTTGCAGCTGCTAGGAATCACGGTCACAGACCCTGGTCAGCTTTCGTGGAAACCAAGCAGTGGCTCCCCCGCACGCTGCACCTCTGGTGGTGGTCCAGTGCGACCCTCGTGCCTGGCCAGACACTGATGTCTACCTGTCTCCACACAAATCCACAGACAGGAGGGTGTCCCTGAATTCCACAGCACCTGATGAGACAGATCCGCAGAACCCAACACCCAGTGGGTCACGTGGGACCTCAAGTATGGTCATGGAGCTCACCATACCCTATTTCTGTCACTTCCCACAGAAAGCCTGTTTCTGATCCCCCACAATACCATACATCCTGGTTGCTGACCTGGGGTCATTGCATGAACTCACATGGGACCTTTCTTTTAGAGAAGGCTATGCCTACAACTCCTAGAAAATATTTCTAATGAAGTACAAGTCTATCAAGACTACGGTGTGAATGGTAGCACACAGACTGCATGGTAGTAGTCAGTAATTCTAACAAGGGTTAACCCCAACCCCCGTCTCACAAAACCTTCCTCCGTCCCCACGGAACTCATGGTCTGCCCTCAGAAAACCCTCCAGATAACAAACCTTTCATCTGAATGCTCTCTTCACCTACTGCTTCAAATCTTGTCCAACCACAATGATATGAAACTAGAAATCAGTCTCAAGAAAAAATGGGACAGTCAAAAATAGGTGGAGATTGGGGGACCTGGGTGGCTTAGTTGTTAAGGATCTGCCTTCAGCTCAGGTCCTGATCCCAGGATCCTGGGATCTAGCCCGGAATCAGGCTCCTTGCTCAGTGGGAAACCTGCTTCTCCCTCTCCCAACCCCCTGCTTGCATTCCCTCTCTCGCTGTCTCACTCTCTGTCAGATACATAAATAATCTTAAAAAAATATGTGGAGATTTAACAACATGCTACTGAACAACCAACAGTCAAAGAAGAAAAAAAAATAGAAGTACCTGGTCACTGATGAAAAAGACAACCTACAAAAACTTATGGGATGCAGCAAAAGTAGCTCTACTGGGGACCTTCATAGAAATTCAAGTCTTCATCAATCCATGAGAATGCACTCCAATAAACAACCTGATTTATGTGGTAAAGAAGTAGAAAATAAAACAACAAACAAAGCCCTAAATTAGTAGAAATAAGGAAATAACAAAAAGGAATGCATAAATAAATCCAACAGAGACTAAAAAGACAAAAAAATAAAAACCATGAAAATGAGAGCTGCCTTTTTTGGAAAGATAAACAAAACTGACAAACTTAGCTAGACTCACCAGGAAAGACAGAGTACTCGAATACAATCAGGAAAGAAAGATAATGGATTCCTTTCTCATATCAAAATCAAAAGAACTCTTCAAACTTGGACACAACAACATCTTGCAAGCCACGTCTCTAAAGGCAAAGGAAATAAAAGCAAAAATGAACTATTGGCACTTCATCAAGATAAAAAGCTTCTGCACGGCAAAGCAAACGATCAACAAAACAAAAAGGCAACCTATGGAATTGAAGAAGATATCTGCAAATGATATTACAGATAAAGGGTTGGTATCCACGATCTATAATGAACTCCTCAAACTCGACACCAAAAAAATGGGCAGAAGACACAAAGAGATACTTCTCCAGAGAAGACATACAAATGGCCAACAGACACATGAAAAAAGGCTCCACATCACTTGCCATCAAGCAAATACAAATCAAAACGACAATGAGATACCACCTTACACCAGTTAGAATGGTTAAAATTAACAAAGCAGGGGGCACCTGGGTGGCACAGAGCTTAAGCATCTGCCTTCGGCTAAGGGCGTGATCCTGGCATTATGGGATCGAACCCCACATCAGACTCCTCCGTTATGAGCCTGCTTCTTCCTCTCCCACTCCCCTGCTTGTGTTCCCTCTCTCGCTGGATGTCTCTGTATCTGTGGAATGAATAAATAAAATCTTGAAAAGAAAATTAACAAGACAGAAATAAAAAAAAGTCAGAGAGGATGTGAATAAAGGGGAGCCCTCTTACACTACTCGTGAGAATTCAAGCTGGAACAGCCACTTTTGAAAACAATATGGACGTTTCTCAAGATGTTAAACACAGAGCTATCCTATGACCCACCAATTGCACTACTGGGTATTTACCCCATAGACACAGAGTAATGAAAAGAAGGGGCACCTGTATGCCAATGTTCATAGCAGCAATGTCCATAATAGCCAAACTGTGGAAGGAGCCAAGATGTCCTTCAGCAGATGAATCGACAAAGAAGATGTGGTTCATCTATACAATGGAATATTACTCAGTCATCAGAAAGGATGAATACCCCCCATTTGCACCAACGTGGATGGACCAGGAGGGGATTATGCTAAGTGAAATTAAGTCAAGCAGAGAAAGACAATTATCATATGGTTTCACTCCTATGTGCAACGGAAGGAATAGCATGGAGGACATTAGAAGAAGGAAGGGAAAAGTGAAGGGGGGACATGAGAGGGGGAGATGAACCATGAGAGACTACTGACACTGGGAAACAAACTGAAGGTTGCAGAAAGGGAGGGGAAGGGGAATGGTTTATCCTGGTGATGGGTATTAAGGAGGGCACGTGTTGGGGCGCCTGGGTGGCACAGCAGTTAAGCATCTGCCTTCGGCTCAGGGCGTGATCCCGGCGTTATGGGATCAACCCCACAACAGGCTCCTCCGCTGTGAGCCTGCTTCTTCCTCTCCCACTCCCCCTGCTTGTATTCCCTCTCTCACTGGCAGTCTCTTTATCTGTTGAATAAATAAATAAATTCTTTAGAAAAAAGGAGGGCACGTGTCATAATGAGCACTAGGTGTTATATGCAAACAATGAATCATGGAACACTACATCAAAAACAAATGAAGTACTGTAGGGTGACATCATTTAAAAAAAAGAAAGATATGAAATCCATACAGGAAAACTGTCACTATTTGCAAATGACATGAAATACCGAATGATTCCACACAAAAAAAAAAACCTGTTAGAATAAACAAATTCAATAAAGCTGCAGGATATAAAGTCAATATACAGAGACTTGTTGTCTTTATTTTTTTCAGATTTTATTTATTTATTTGACAGGAAGAGAAAAAGCACGAGCAGGGGGAGTGTGAGAAAGAGGGAGAAGCAGACCCTCACTAAGTGGGGAGCCCAACACGGGGCTCGATCCCAGAACTCTGGGTTCATGACCTGAGCTGAAGGTAGATGCTTCACCTATGGGGCCATCCAGATGACCCAACTTCTTGCATTTCTGTATACTGATGACACACTTTCACAAAGAGAAATTAAAAAAGCAATGCCATTTACAATTGCATCAAAAAAAGTCTAGGAATAAAAGTAACCAAGAATGAGAAAGACATAGTCCACTTAACACATGGCAGAAAAGAAATGAAAAGCATGTGTGTCGAGGGGGGCAGGACGTATGGGTCAAAGATTTGGAAGGCAACACAAACAAATGGAAGCATACGCCTTGCTCCTTAACTGAAAGAGTTATTATGTGAACATGTCCATCGTACCCAAAACAATCGACAGATGTGATGAAATGCCTATCTGAATTCCAGTGGCATTATTCGAGCAAACAGAAAACAGTCCTCAAACTTCTATGAAATCACAAAACACCCCAAATACCCAAAGGAACCTGGAGAAAGAAAGGTGCAGTCAACACACTGTTGGATTTCAAGGTATATTACAAAGCTGTTGTCATCAAAACAGGATGGTACTGGCATAAACACAGACACCAGGTCAGTGGAACAGAACTGAAAGCTCAGAAACTTACCCACACGTAGATGAACCTAACTTACGACACAGCAGCAGAAGATATGCCGTGAGGGAAGGACTGTCTCTTCAGTGAGCGGTAACAGGCAAACTGGACCCTAAATGCAGAAGAATATAACTGGGTCACTTTCTTACACCACACACAAAATTTTTAATGGATGAATGATATGAACGTAAGACCTGAATCCATAAACCTCCAAGAAGACACAGGTACTAAGTCTCTCGACATTAGTTTGGCAAAGAGACTTCAGATCGGACACCAAATGCAAAGGCAACAAAAGCAAAAATAAAAAAGTGGAACAACTTCAAACTGAAATCTTCCACACAGAAAAAGAAACCAGCAAAAACTTACAAGGCCACAGACCCAATAAGAAAAAAATATCTGCGAATCATATGTGTGAGAAGAGGCTAATATCCAAAATACACACAACACTCATACAAATCAAAACCAAAAAAAAAAAAAAAAAAAACGTATAAAAAATGTGGGGAATATGTGAAGAGATACTTTCCAAAGACGGCACACAGGTGCCAACAGACAGAAAAAGTTGTTCGACATCACTAAATATCATCAGGGAAACATCAGTCAAACCCACAATTGGCTATTCCCTCACAACTGTTGGAACACCTATTGTCCCAGAGACAGACACCAGGTGGGGTCAAGGGTGTGCAGAGGAGGAGACACTGTGCACTATTGGTGGGAATGGAAATTGGTGCAGCCACTGTGACAAACGGTATGGAGGTTCCTGAAAAAATAAAAGCAACTACGACATGACCCAGTAATGGCTCTACTGAGTATTGATTCAGAGAACACAAAAATACTGCCTCAAAAAGACAGATGCACTCCCACGTTCACTGCAGATTTATTCACAAGTACCAGACATGGAAAGACAGACCTTGGGGGCCTTATGCCAAGTAACTCAGACACAGAAAGACCAATACCAGATGCCCTCATGTACATTCCACGAGGAATAAACAAATACTGAACGCATGGATACTGAGAGCAGATTGGTAGGTGCCAGATTTGGGGATGGGGTGGTAGAAACGGGTAAAGGTGGTCAAAGTCTCAATGTTTGAGTGAGAAAATCCGACAGTCATGAAATGTTCTGTCTAGCATGGAGACTAAAACTAACCCCGCAGCATGGGGTATAGGTTTCCCTGCTCTTTGAAAGTACAGGGCTTCTGAGAAACCTTGCACAGCAGAAATGGTGTCAAGAAGGAATGGCCATTAATTTACACGGAACAATTAGACAGTATGCTCAGACTCCAAAATTCCTTCTCTTTGGCTTTTCTTAGGCCTCAGGACACAAGTTTCTAACGGAGGCCCAGCATATATGAAGATAAAGCACAGCAGAGGCTCACAGACACCATTCAAAGTGCTGGTGGCTGGATGCGGAGAGCGGTTCCCAGCGGAAGGAGCTGGCTGGGGTGCATGCCGCCTCTGTCGCGCTTCTCCACAAAACAGATGCTGAACGCGATTCTCACTGTTCACCTTTTTTCTTAAGAGGGAAATCCTCTTCAGTTCTCTTCCTCTTACTGAAGCTGGGTAATAACCTAGTTCTTTCAAGAAAGCCCAGTGTCTTACTGTGAACGTTGAAAAAGTGGGGGATACTTGTACTTGAGCATTGCTGAGGGAGGAGATGTGAGAGGTTCTCCCAGACACAAATCTCAGCAGATCCACCGGAAAAGGCACCTTCCTCAGCATGCGGAACATGGACTACCTCCTACCCCCAGAAACCCTCTCCTTCCCCTCGATCAGGACAACCCACAACAGCTGGGAGTTACCCCAACTCCTCCGTTCTCCTGCTCCTAATAGCTAACCCATCAGCACATCCTGTGAGCTCCATCTTCAAAATGGACCCAGAATAGGTCTAACCACTCCATCCAAGGCCACCTGTCTGGTCCACAGTGCCTGAGTTCCTGGAAAAGCTTCGTCATTGACCTGCCTTGCCGTCTTCAACACTCTGTCATCTGTTCTCAACACTGTAGCCAGGATGGCCCAGTGAAACAGGGTCTCATGGGGTTATAGCCATGGAATGGCTTTCTTTCACCTCTCTGAGGTCATGTCCTAAGCTGTCTCCTGTGGCCACAGGGCCTTCTTGCTGCTCCTGGACATATCTGGAATTCTCCTGCCCCAGAGCCATTGCACATGCTTTCCCTTCTGATAAGAATGCTCTTGATGTGTTCTCACTCACCTTCTGAGAAGTCTGAATTGGAGTGACAGGGACAGACGATGAGGCTGTGTGTGTTGGGTGAGGCTGGTGGCCCAGAAGAAGGTTCTCTGCCAGCTCTCCGCCTGTGCCTCACTTGTCCTCAGCCAGGAACTTGCACACAGCCCTCACCTGTCACAACTCTCACCCAGGAGACCCACAGCCACCCCTGGAGCCCACCCTGCCCACACCCTGCTGCAGAATGCATTCAGCTCTCATCTGGGACCCCTGTCAGCTATACCCAGACCTGAAACTCCCCCGTCTCCTGCAATGCTCCTGGAATCCCCCTCTTATTCCAAAATCACACTGGCGCAAGGCTTTCATGAGAAAGCTATAATGCTAACTAATGAAAGGTTCACACCTACTTTCCCCTTCTGTTGCCTTTCTCTCCACCTTCTTTCCTACCTGCACAAATTGTAACATATCAGTGGAATATGAACATGCTCTGAGACCTGAACCTTTCATTGCAGCTTTCTGAGGACTCCTTATATGATAAGAAACTAGTGTATCCTACAACAGGGTGTTTTACAACTCTCATCTATAGAATACTACAGCCCAAATCACTACAATTTTCCCTCACTCTTCATGAAGCAGAACACTTTTTCCTTTCTTCTTTTACTTAAATTCCAGTTTAGTTCACATGCCATGGAATATTCGCTTCAGGGGTAGGATTTAGTTATTCCTCACCTGCATACAGTACCCAGTGCTCATCACAAGTACCCTCCTAATTACCCCTCACCCATTTAACTCTTCCCCCCATGCCCCTGTCCTGCAGCAACACTCAGTTTGTTCTCCAAGGTTGAGTCTATTTCCTTCTTTGCCTCTCTCATCACCCCTCCACTCTGTTCATCTGTTTTCTTTCTGAAATTCCACAAGCGTGAGAGCATAGGATATTTGTCTTTCCTCACTGATTTTGCTTAGCTTAATACACTCTAGGTCCATCCACATCCTTGCGAATGGTAAGATTTCATTCTTTTTGAAGCTGGGTCCTATTCCATTATATATAGGTATCCCACATCTGCTTGATCCATTCATCAGTGCATGGACTTTGGGATTCTCTCCATAGTTTGGCTACTGTGGAAATTGCTGCTATAAACATCATGGTGCATGGACCCCCTTTGAATCCGCATTTTTGTGTCCTTTGGGTAAATACCTAGGAGAGCAATTGTTGGATCATGGGGTTGTTCAATGTTTAACTTTTTGAGGAACCCCCACACTGTTTCCCAGACTGGCTGCACCACTTTGCATTCCCACCAACAGGATGGGAGGGTTCCCCTTTAAGCAGAACAATATATGCAGGCATTTTCATAAGAGGAAACAAAACCTCTGTGAGATGCACCCAGGGTCAGGCAAGCAGTTGCAGACTTCACCCCAAGGCTCCTGACGCCAAGCCCCTTGAAGCCACCAGCATGCCACTATCCAAAAGAATTCCCAGACTCTCCTTCTGACTCCACCACCAAAGAAACTACAGAGAGAATATGGCACCTCAAAATATCGAGATAATACATTTAGTAAAACTAGAAAGTCAAGCTCAACTTTTAAACAGGAACAGGCCGCTTTGGATAATTTTGAATTTTCCCTCCACCCTAATTTTAACTATTCTGACGAATAAACTAATCAATGATGAAACATCACCTTTGTCAAATGACATCATCCAAGTCTGTATCAGATGAAAAAAAGCCACCTAACGCTAGATGCTGGCCACTCAACCATATCTTAGGCCCAATTGAATAAACACTGTTAGATGAAGGAACAAATTAGATGTTACAAACAGGCACAGAGTGAATGTCACCTTCCCTTTCTAATAAAAGAGGGTTCCTAGGAAACAGATGGTCAAAATACATTTGTAAGCAATAAATGGACAGAGAAATTGTGATCCCCTGCAACGTTCTACCAGCAGGGAAACTAATTACTTCTTCCACCAAACCCAGAATGCTGACAGCTACTTCAATTTTACTTTGTGGCTCAACTAGAGAAAAGAGAAAAGCCCAGGAGGTTTTGGGATAATGAGAGGTTTTATCGCCCAGCCCTGACATAGTTAGGACATTTTGCCAAACATACCTGTGCTTTCTCTGAACACTGGCATCCTGTGACAAGCTGCCTCGCTGACTCTGATGCTGACGTTCAAAACCTCGTGTGTCTTGGAGCCAGAGCAGAGAAGTGTTGTCAGCTGGGGAGAAGGAGGCACCTCTGACCTAAAGCCTGCACACCTGCTTCGGTTTCTGGGTGCAGGGGCAACACATACTTGTTGTTTAGCAGTAATTATCTTCATTCTCAACAGTCCAATGACCTTGCCTTTTCTGGAAAGCAGACTTACTCTTCTAAAGAAACCCTCATTTCATCTATTCCCAATGCAACTAGAGTGGGATCTGGTTTACGCACGCCTCCAGGCCCCCACCTGGAGGATTTTCCTGCATGATTCTAATAGCCAATTACCACTAACCCGGGGGCACAGGGGGCATAATGTTGAAGTTGGGGGATGGCTTTGGGGCTTGCTACTGCCACACCTGTGCCTGGGGGACCAGGGCACACCCTGCTGAACTCGGGGTACTGCTGAAGAGGCATCACCTGCACTGTGTCAGAGAACTGAAGGTAGGGATTGTGTGAGGTCCTTTCCCGTACTCTTCCAGGGGAACAGGGGAAACCCTGAAATTCTGCAACCCATCCCACAAAAGCTCAGGTGAGCGGGAGCCCTGGAGTTCACGGGTATGGAGATAAGGCCAGTTGAGGACATGGGTCAGATAAGACTTTAAAGGGAAAAAGAAAACTCACCTGAGTCCGCACAATGAACCCTCTCCACGTGCCCTTCCAGAACCCTGCCTCCCACCTGGGGCACACCCTACCCCCGGACCCCCACCCCAGTGCATGCTGCTCACTCACCAGCAGGGATCTCCACAGGGCAACTCTCTCTCTCAGTGCCCCTTCTTCTGCCCCAGGTCTGCAACCCACTGCCAATCTGGGACCGACCACAGTGATGTAGCTCCACCCCGAAGTGGTAAATGGTCTGGGAAGGTGGTGCCTGAGCTCCTTGGATGCTGGGCAACCCGTCCTCAAGCCCCTGGAACCCTGAAAGTGCAGAGGGCCCACGAGGAGCCTCCTCTACCCAACACCAGGCACAGGCATGGGTGGGCTCGTGGGCTGGGGCCCCCACACAACCTGGCCCCTTCCAGGGACCCCTCTAGCTGCAGACCACCCTCAGAGTCCTGCCCCTTCCCTTTCTGCACCAGCCCTCCCTGCTGGGGTGTGCCTGGTTCTGGGCAAAGTCAGTGACTCTCAGACCCTCCAAGACTTGGGCTTTAGGAAATGCAATGATTTCATGCATTTTCAGTATGTACATGTCAGTATGACTTTAATCTTATGGGAGCCAAAGAGGTTCTTTATTTTTTCTTATCTTCATGTTGGCATTTTTGGTTATTGTTTTCTTCTCGAAGCAGATGTACAACATTTCTGCTTGGGGCAGAAATAGGGCCCATGCTTTCAGGTTTTGCCCAGTCATTTTGAGCTGGGTAAAATGTTAAAGGATAGCTTCCCTGGGAGCCCAGGATCAGGGCCCACAGATGATATAAGATAAAAATTACTTTTATCATTATAATTACTCCTAAATGGAGGAATTTGAGACAAAATCACCTTTCACAAGAGTACCAAGAAATCAAAATGATGTCCACAGAAGGCTGCTTGCCCCATGGTCAGCACAGGTAACAGAAGTGTTCACAGTCTCTGGACTCCTGCCCTTCTCCTGCCCAAATCTCTGAAGCACACAGACCACTTAAAATCAGAATTGTAGAACTGCTAGACACCTTAGAGATGTCTGGCACCATTCCCTTGGACTGCAGAATAAAACACAGTAGCTCATTGTCACAAACTAATTTCAACATGAAGTGCCCCCTGGATGCACTAAGTTCTTTCTCTGCAAAGGTTGACTAATGTAAGTCACAGTCATACCATAGAAACACTACGATGGCTGGGAAGTCATCGTAGGGAAGGGAATATTTTAGCCATGTTTATAAGCATTGGCTCACGTTGTAGAAGAGGCTGAGCTGAGTGTTTTTAAATACTAATTCAGACCTGTTTTACAGCACCCTCTGAACATACCAGAGCCTGAATCGACTAAAGAAGATAGTTGGTTTCAGTAACTTTAATACCTGGAAAATATTATACTGTCTGTATTCCTTAGGATCTTTGAGTATCTTACCCACAGGTCCTCCACTGAGATAATGATCTTAATGATCACCATGGGCAGAGGTGAAAAGGCCCGCTGAATTCGTTCCAGTTTTCCACATGACAAGAAAATCCTGATACTTGATAGGTTTCCAGATCGAGAAGACCAGAGATAAGAGGGAAATAGTACCCTGTATGGAACAACAAGGGATTTGGAGTCAATTTGGGGATCCCACTTAGGTTTCTGACACTAAAATCCTCTGTGACTCATATCATCTGAGTCCCTGTCTAACCACCTGTACATGTGCCTAAAAATATCTACACCCTAGTTGAGAAGTTTAAGAGGCAGAATGCTACAAAGAGCCAGTATGATGTCTCTCAGGAACAGGTGCTCAGGAAGCCATAATTGCCTTTGGGTCTATTTCTTTTCCAGAGGAAAGAACACATGTTGAATCCATATTCCTAAAAGATGACTCAGCAGATGATTTTCAAACCTGAAGGAAGGCCAAGAAGTCGCTCTTGTGTCATATTTCACTCAGAAAACATGTTGTTGGACTGGTGAGGACGATACAATAGCAACGTCATCACTAAGAGTGGGGAGCTTCTAATTTCCATATGGTCATGTTGACCCCCTTAGCTCAGAGCCACCAGAAAGGGCAGCTGGGGAGGGGGCACCGTCATCACTATGAATGGGGAGCTTCCCATTTCCATATGGCCATGTTGACCGCCTTAGCTCAGGGCCACCATAAAGGACAGCTGAGGGGGACCACAGGCCAAGGCTGCCAGGTGTGGCTGGGGCAGGCAGAACTCTGACTTAAGGCTCAACTACTGTCTAGTTTGAGCCTTTTTTTTTTTTTTTTTGCTCTTCACAAAGAAAGTGCCATTGTGTGTGAGCCCTCATGTAGAAAAGGTTCAGAATTTCCATTGAGATTCTCTCTCTGCCCTCTAGGGTATGTAGCAAAGTTCCATTTAATTTTTAAACATTGAAGGACTTCCTGGTTTTCTTTTCGCTATGACTGTGGCTCAATTCCCCTGTGGTCTAAGAATCGAATCTAGTTAATTTCAGGGTTTAACATTTGTAGCCTTGATTCGTGGCCCCACCCATCATCTACTTGGGTAAAGAGTCTATGACCACTTGAAAATTATGTATTCTGCACTTATTATGGAATGTTCCCTATATGTCAATTAGGTCACATTTTTACCAATGTATTGTCTGCTTTTTCTGTCAGATTTTGAGAAAGGTATATTAAAATCTTCAAACAATGCTGCTCTATTCAACATGGCATCGGAGAATCTACCAGTGTTAGAAGGCAAGAGAAACAAAAAGTATAAAAATTGAGGGGATAATTGTGACTGTTCACAGATAATACGATTGTGTACATAGAAAATCCAAAACAGTCTATAAATACCCTATTAGAATTAAAAATGCAATTTATAAATTTGAGATGGATTGTAGCTTCCCATTGTACAGTTTCTGAAAGAAAACATAGAACCTGTCAATCTTGGGGTAGGACATAGGGTGCACTAACCATTTAAAAGAATTCAGTGGGACTTCATAAAAATGTGACATTTCTCCTTATCTTATGACCATAAGAAAATGAAAAAGTGAACCGCAGGCTGGGAAGTAAAGATTTGCAATACACACACTGACAAAGACTTGTCAATAAAGAAAAACTGCTCATCAACCATAAAAAGTCTATTTATAAACAAATACTTCAGAAAAGATTGACTGATGGCCAATAAGAACAGGAAAGGGTGCTCTACAGTATTATTTTCAGGAACAGCAAGGCCTTTCCTAACATGAAAACATACACACAAACCAGTATTCCCTAGATGGATGACGTCCTTATTTCTGAGGACAGCTTGAAGAACAGACTAGCATCAAAGTAAAGTGATGGAATTCCTGACACCCAGAGGATGGACAATTGACCTCAAACTACAGTACAATTTCTAGGCATCATTCGGTCCTCTGAAGGCAGACAACTTCCACACCCCTTCCTACACCACACAGGTTGCTACCCAACCCCTACCATAAAAGACGATGAGGAACAGATAGGACTAGTAGGAAATAGCAAAAATCACATGTGGGGATTATCCTGAAACACACTGATCACATAACTAGTGTAAGAAAGTGCAGGGAACTGACAAGGACAGAGACCCAAGAGGTACTTCTTTGGGAAATGCTGTCTGAAATCGTCACACCTTGGTACCAGCTAATGAGGGCTCTGAGCATACCCTAGGGTTTGCTCACAAGGGTCTGCAACACCATCTCTGAGGACTGAAACTCTTCAAGACCTCAAAGCTTGCCTGACTCACTCTTGGACTAAGAGATTCCCATGTTCTGAAAACAGATACCAACTAATTGAAAGGTTCACCTGGGCTCTCTCGGAGGCCCTACAAGAAGCTGAACCATTCACTGAAAATCAATTACACACACACACACACACACACACACACACACACACACACACACACACCTGTCATTTCAGCAATTACTTAAACATTCAAGGTTCTTCCTACCTTTTCTTTTTCACATTGATATTTATACTCACATGAAATGTCATCATTTCTAATGAACACTGATGTCAAAATAGAGATCCATTGACACAATATTCACAAAATGGAACTTCCCTGCCGTAATTTTCAGTATAGCGTTTTTTAAATTTCATACATATTTTAAGGTTTTGGTAACTTATACAGGAGAAGATCAGCATTGAAAAACTCTAAATACTGACATGAGTTTTAAGCCTAGAGAACAAAAATTGTCCAATTTCATAGATAATAAGGAACCAAAGGGAAAGCATGGAAGCTGTAGTTGAATAATTTTACACATGTGCATCCTCTATTATTCTACTACTGAGGGGCATGTTTTATGACCACTATACATGCATCAATTGTCTTCCACGTGCACCTGCACAGGTATAATGAATTACTACAGTAGAATGAAATGTCTGGGAACTACTTTGCGGCATCTATAATGAACAATGAAATTTCAATCTTATGTTTGGTGAACTTCCACTGTCTGTCTCTATAGACAATGGACCCTAAACAGAAGGGGGAATGAACCACGAGAGACTATGGACTCTGGGAAACAAACTGAGGGCTTCAGAGGGGAGAGGGTTGGGGGATTGGGATGGGCCAGTGATGGGTATTAAGGAAGGTACATATTGCATGGAGCACTGGGTGTTATATTCAAATAATGAATCACAGAACACTACATCAAAATCTAAGGAAATACTGTATAGTGACTAACATATCATAATAAAAAATTATTATTAGAAAAAAATTAAAGGTAAAAAAAAAACCAATACAGCTTTTCTGTTTCAAGAACAATCACAATTGAGAAAAAACTAACTTGCAATCCCTAAAGCAAAACACAGACCAAGTTCCATTTCACTCCCCTTTATTCACATTCTCTGTGGGTTCTAAGCGATTTCCCTACATCCTTTCCTGCTGAGCAGGGAGCCCGGGATCGATCCCAGAACCCTGCGATCATAACTTGAGCCAAAGGCAGATGCTTAACTGGATGAGCCAGCCAGGAGCCCCAGCCATGTTTTTCTTAAGCAAAAGGACACTTTCTCACAATGCCTTCACATGACTTCACATGGTACCAGAGATCTGCATTTGCCTCTAGGAGGTTGCAGATGAAGGCAATTGCAAACTCTCACAGTGGTTTATCAAATACAATTACCTGCATGGTGACAGTGAAACTGATATGAGCCCACGAGAGGGTGCTGTGACACTCAGCTGTGGCTGGGCTGGCACAGAGAACCAAATCCATTTCCCTGCCTGATGTCTGTGAGGAACAGATGCCCTCACTGTGAATGAGACCCTGCCACTGAGCTGTCCAGAGATGGCCATCCTCACGGAGGATGAGGATAAAGGACAATGCCTGAGGAGACCTCATCTGTCTCTTTTATCTTTTCATATTTTTGACAGTGGACAAATCACTGCCTAGGAGTCCCCAACTACCTTAGTCTCATTTGTGAATGGCCAAGAGGTTTTACAAAACACTCAAGATTTTGACCTCACAAATGCCCACAACCACTTACCAGAGGGATTCAACATTAAGCAAAGATACTGCTCGTTGGAAGAGAGGTCCTGCCCACTGTTGTTTCTCACTTATATGCTCATCTTCCTTACCTCATGGTAACATAACCACCTTGATTCCTGCTTCCGTCTTCAGGAAGGCTGATGTGACTTGAAGGGCATTACCCTCACATCGTTCTTTCTTAGCAATAAGATGTGGACACTTCCCTAGTCCTACACACCCAAAGTTGAATCGGAATCAGGATTGAGGAGGGTGATGAGAGTTGAAGGTGTTTTCCTGTACAGGGTGGTTTATTACCAATAAGGATGGGTCAGAGTCCTCGAAATTCCAGAACCTTTTCATTAATGCTTCCTACTCGTGAAAGATGATGTACATTGGTCTTTCCCTGTATAGTGTGGTGACTCAGAGAAAAGTGCTTAGCCCTTTCGTCAGACTTCCACGACCCCTTTGGGCTGGCTTCTATATTCACAAAGGATGATGTTAGGGCTAAGAGGGTTCCTGTACACTTTTATTTCTTACAGATAAGTGTATGGCATTTTTTTACATTGCCAGAACCACTTAGTGCGGGCTTGCCAGCCTCCTGGGGACGAACCCTAACCCTATGTCGGACCCCGAGGGGCCCCTCCCAAGGGGCCTGGCGCCACAACGCCGGGGATTGGGGACCCCCGAGCCCAGCGCCGGAGTCACCCTGCCGCCCCACAGCAACCCGGGCTGCTAGGGGCGCTACCAGTCTTTCAGGGCGAGAGAACGGGCAGGGCCCTCCAAGCACCCGGCGACTTTCAATGGCCCCCCGCGCCAAAACGCTTGGGCCCACACTCCCTCTCGCCAGTGCGCTCACCTCGGCCTGCCCCTCTGCCTGCCGCAGAGCTGGAGGAATGGGCCTGCTGGACTCCTGGGGGCTAACACTTCCCCTAGGTCCGCCCCTGAGGGGCCCCTCCCAAGGAGCCTGGCACCGCAATGCCGGGAATTTGGGACCCCCGAGCCCCAGTGCTGGACTCACTCTGCCACCCCGCAAGCACCCAGGGCGCTAGGGGCGTTGCCAGTCATTCAGGAAGGGAGAACCGGCAGGGTCCTCCGATCCCCCTGCGACCTTCGAAGGCCCCCTGCGCAAAAACTCTGGCTCCCATGCTCCTGCTCGCCAGCTCCCTAACCTCGGCCCACCCCTCCGCTCGCTGCAGAGCTGGCGGATCGGGCCTGCTGGCTTCCTGGGGACTAACCCTATCCCTAGGTCGCCCCCAAAGGGCCCCTCCCAAGTGGCCTGGCGCCGCATGCCAGGGATTGGGGATCCCCAAGTCCCAGCGCCGGACGCACCCTGCCGCCCCGCTGCCACATGGGGTGCTAGGGGCATCGCCAGTCCTTCAGGGCGACAGAACGGGCAGGACCCTCCGAGCCACCTGCGACCTTCAAAGGCACCCCAAGCCAAAGCCAAATGCTCTGGCCCACGCTCCCGCTCGCCAGCTACCTCACCTCGACCCAAACCTCCATTCACTGCACATGGGCGGAATGAGCCTGCCAGTCTCCTGGGGGCTAACCCTAACCCTAGGTCAGCCCCCAAGGGGCCTGTCCAAAGGGGCTTGGCGCCGCAACACCAGGTATTAGGGACTCCTGAGCCCCAGCGCCGGACTCACCCTGCCGCCCTGCCACAGCCGGGCCGCTAGGGATGCCCCTGGTCATTCAGTGCGGGAGAACGGGCAGGGCCCTCTGAGCCCACAGCGAGCTTCGAAGGCCCCCCCATGAAAAACACTTGAGCCCACGCTCCCGCTCCTCAGCGCCTTCACCTGGGCTCGCTCCTCCACTTGCTGCAGAGCCGGTGGATGAGGCCTGCCCTCCTCCTGGGGCTACCCATAACCCTAGGTTGGCCCCTGAGGGGCCCCTCCAAAGGGGCCTGGCACCGCAATGCCTGGGATTGGGGACCCCCGAGCCCCAGCGCCGGACTCACCATGTTGCCCCGCCACCACCCGGGCCGCTAGGAACACCGTTGGTCATTCAGGGAGGGCGAACGGGCAGATCCCTCTGATCCCCTGGCGACCTTTGAAGGCCCCCCGCGCCAAAACGCTTGGGCCCATGCTCCCTCTCGCCTGCGCCCTCACCTCGGTCTGCCCCTCCGCTCGCTGCACAGCCTGTGGATCTGGACTGCCAGCCTCCTGGGTGTTACCCTAACCTTTGGTGGGCCCCCAAGGGGCCCATCCCAGGTTCCTATTCCCCCAACACCGGGGATTGGGGACTCCCGAGCTCCAGCGCCCAACTCACCCTCCCGCCCTACCGCCACCTGGGCCACTAGGGGCGCAGCCATTCATTCAGGGAGGGAGAATGGCAAGGGCCCTCCAAGTCACCGGCCACCTTCGAAGGCCCCCCGCACCAAAACGCTTGGGCCAACGCTCCCGCTGGCCAGCGCCCTTACCTCAGCCCTCCCCTCCACTCGCCGCACAGCTGGCAGATCTTGACTGTGGGCCTTCTGGGGGCTAAGCCAAACCCTAGGTCGGCCCCCTAGTGGCCCCTCCCTAGGGGCCTAGCGCCGCAACGACGGGGATTGGGGACTCCTGAGCCCCAGCGGCGGACTCACTATGCCCCCCACTGCCACCCGGCCACAAGGGGCACCCCCGGTCATTCAGGGCTGGTGAACAGGCAGGACCCTCTGAGCCCCTGGTGACCTTCGAAGGCCCCTCGCTCCAAAAGTTTGGGCCCACGTTCCCGCACGCCAACGCCCTCATCTCAACCTGCCCCTCCGCTCACCGCACAGCCGGCAGATCGGGCCTCCTGGACTCCTGGGGGTAACCCTAACCCTAGGTCGGCACCCGAGGGGGCCCTCTCAAGGGGCCTGGGGCCGCAACGCCGGGGATTGGTGACCCCTGAGCCGCAGCGCTGGACTCACTTTGCTGCTCCACTGCCACCAGGGCCGCTAGGGGCCCCTATGGTCATTTAAGGTGGGAGAATGGGCAGGGCCCTCCGAGCCCCCGGCAACCTTCGAAAACCCCCCAGGCAAAACGCTTCGGCCAACACTTCCGTTAACCAGTGCCCTCACCTCGGCCTGCCACTCCGCTTGCCACACAGCCTGCGGATCAGGCCTCCCAGCCTCCTGGGGGCTAACACTAACCCTAGGTATGCCCCCTAGGGGCCCATCCCAAGGGGCCTGGCTCCGCAACGACGGGGATTGGGGACCCCGGAGCCCCAGTGCCGGACTCACACTGCCGCTACGCTGGCCCCAGGGCTGCTAGGGGCGCTGCCGGTCATTCAGAGCAGGAGAATGGGCAGTGCCCTCCGAGCCGTGGCAACTTTCGAAGGGTTCCCTCGCCAAAACGCTTGGGCCCACGCTTCCACTCTCCAGCGCCCTCACCTCGGCCCGCCCTTCCGCACGCCGCACAGCCGGCAGATCTGGCCTCCCAGCCTCCTGGGGGCTAACACTAACGCTAGGTAGGTCCCCAAGGCCCCATCCCAAGTGGCCTGGCACCACAACGCTGGGGATTGGGGACCCCCGAGGAGCAGCGCCGGACTCACCCTGCCGCCCCGCCGCCACGTGGGCCGCTAGGGGCGCCGCCGGGCATTCAGGGCGGGATAATCCGCAGGGCCCTCCGAGCCTCCAGTGAAATAAGAAGGCCCCCCCACGCCAAAACGCTGGGTACCACGCTACTGCTCCACTGCGCCCTACCACAGTCAATCCCTCCACTCACTGCACAGCCGGCGGATCGGGACTGCTGGCCTCCTGGGGGTTAACCTAACCCTAGGACAGACCCCGAGTGGCCCCTCCAAAGGGGCCTGGCTTTGCCATGCCAGGGATTGGGGACTCTCTAGCCCCAGCGCCGGACGCACCCTGCCGCCCCACCGCCACCCAGGCCGCTAGGGACACCGCCGGTCATTCAGGGCGGTAGAACAGGCAGGACCCTCAGAGCTCCTGGCGACCTTCGAAGGCCCCCAGCGCCAAAACGCTTGGGCCCATGAACCCTGTCGCCAGCGCCCTCACCTTGGCCCGCCACTCCGCTCGCTGCACACCTGGCAGATCGGGCCTGCCGACCTCCTTTGGTCTAACCCTAACACTAGGTCAGCCCATGAAGGCCCCTCCCAAGGTGCCTGGCGCAAAACACGCCTGGGTTTGGGGATCCCCGACCCCAGCGCCGGAATCACCCTGCAGCCCCACCGCCACCCTGGCCACTAGGGGTGCCGCCGGTCATTCAGGGCGGGAGAACGTGCAGTGCCCTCCGAGCCCCCAGTGAACATTGAAGGCCCACACATGAAAACTCTTGGGCCCACGCTCCCGCTCGTCAGCGTCCTCACCTCAGCCAGCACCTCCGTACGCCTGCCGGCCACCTGGGGCTAACCCAAACCCTACTTCGGCGCCCAAGGGGCCCCTCCCAAGGGGCCTGGCACCGCCACGCCGGGGATTGGGGACCCCCGAGCACCAGCGCCGGATTCACCCTGCCGCCCCGCCGCGACCCGGCCCGATAGGGGCGCGGTCCTCATTCAGGATGGGAGAAAGGGCATGGCCCTCCAAGCCCCCGGCGACCTTCGAAGGCCTGCTGCGCCAAAATGCTTGGGCTCTCGCTCCCGCTCGCCAGCGCCCTCAACTTGGCCTGCCCCTCTGCTCGCCACACACCTGGCTGATTGGGCCTGCCGGCCACCTGGGACTAACCATAACCCTAGGTCAGTTCTCAAGGGGCCCATCCCAAGGGGCCTGGAGCAGCAACGCCTGGGATTGGGGACCCCCAAGCTCCAGCACTGGACTCACCCGGCTGCCCCACCGCCACCCGGGGTGCTAGGGGTGCCGCCGGTTATTCAGGGCGGTAGAACGGGCAGGGCCCTCCAAGACTTCGACGACCTTCGAAGGCCCATTTTGCAAAATGCTTGGAGCCATGCTCCCACTGGCCAGCGGCCTCACCTCGGCCCGCCCCACCGTATGCCACACAGCCTGCGGATTGGGCCTGCCGGCCTCCTGGGGCTAACCCTAAACTCAGGTCCCCCCCGAGGGGCCCCTTTCAAGGGGCCTAGCGCCACAACGCCGGGGATTGAGGACACCCAAGCCCCTTCACGGGACTCACCCTGCCTTCCCGCTGCCACCCGGACCGCTAGGGGCGCCGCGGTCATTCAGGGCGGGAGAACGGGCAGGGGCTTCCGAGCCCCCGGCGACATTCGAAGGCCCCCCGCACCAAAACGCTTGGGGTCACGCTCCTGTTTGTCAGCGCCCTCTTCTCAGGCTGCCCTTCCGCTTGCCGAAAGCTAGCGGATCAGGCCGGCCTGCTTCCTGGGGGCTAACCCTAACCCTAGGTCGGACCCTGAGGGGCCCCTTCCAAAGGCCTGGCATGACAATGCCGGGAATTGGGGACCCCCGAGCCCTAGCGCTGGACTCACTCTACCGCCCCTCCCCTACTGGCCCCTAGGGGCGCCACTGGTCATTCAGGGCGGGAGAACGGGTAGGGCGCTCTGGGCCCCCGGCGACTTTCAAATGCCCCCAGAGCCAAAACGATTAGGCCCACGCTCCCGCTCGCCAGTGCCATCACCTCTGCATGCCACTTCGCTCGCCGCACACCCGGCCGATCAGGCCTGCCGGCCTCCTGGGGGCTAACCCTAACCCAAGCTCGGCACCCAAGGGGCCCCTCCAAGCGGCCTGGCGCCGCAACGCCAGGGAATGGGGACCCCCGAGCCCCATTGCCAGTCTCATCCTGCCGCCGTGCCACCACCCAGGCCACTAGGGGTGCCGCTGGTCATTCAGGGAGGGAGAATGGGCACGGCCTCCAAGCCCCCAGCGACCTTCGAAGGCCCCCCACGGCAAAACGCTTGGGCCCACGCTCCCGCTCGCCAGGGCCCTCACCTCTGTCCGCCCCTCCGCTCACCGCACATCCGGTGGTAAGGGCCTGCCGGCGTCCTGGGGGTTAACCCTAACCCTAGGTTGGCACCCAAGGGGCCCCTCCCAAAGGGCTTGGCACAGCAACCCCAGGGATTGGGGACCCCCGAGCCCCAAGGCCGGACTCAACCTGCCGACCTGCCACCACCCGGGCCGCTAGGGGAGCCGCCGGTCATTCAGGGTGGGAGAACAGGAAGGGCCCTCCGAACCCCCAATGACTTTCGAAGGCCCCCCGTGCCAAAACGCTTGAGCCCACGCTCTTGCTCTCAAGCGCCCTCACCTGGGCCCATGCCTCCACTCGCCGCACAGCCGGCGGATCGGGCCTACTGGCCTCCTGGGGGCTAACAATAACCCTTGGTTGGCCCCAGAGGGACCCATCCCAAGGGCCCTGGATCCGCAACGCCTGGGATTGGGGACCCCCGAGCCCCAGCACCGGACTCACCCTGCCGCCCCTCTGCAACCCGCACCGCTAGGTGCGCCGTCGGGCATTCAGTGCGGTAGAACGGGAAGGGCGCTCTGAGCCCCCAGCGACTTTTGAATGCCCCCCACGCCAAAACTCTTGGGCCCACGATTCCACTCAACAGTGCCCTCACCTTGGCCCGCCCCTCTGCTCGCCACACGGCTGGCAGATCGGGTCTGCCGGCCTCCTGGGGGCTAACAGTAATGCTCAGTCGGCCCCCTAGAGCCCTTCCGAAGGGGCCTGGTGCCCCAACGCCGAGGATTGGGGACCCCGAGCCCCAGCACCTGACTCACCATACCGCCCGTCCTCTACCGGGGCCGCTAGGGTAGCCACCGGTCATTCAGGGCGGAAGAACGTTCAGGGCCCTCTGAGCCTCCGGCGACATTTGAAGGACCCCCACGCCAAAACGCCTGGGCCCATGCTCCCGCTCGCCAGTGGCCTCACCTCCGCCCGACCCTCCGTTCACCGCACAACTGGTGGATCGGGCCTGCCGGCCTCCTGGAGGCTAACCCAAACCCTATGTCAGCCTCCGAGGGGCCCCTCCCAAGGGGTCTGGTGCTGCAACGCAGGGGATTAGGGATCCCCGAGCCCCAGCACCGTACTCACCCAGCCGCCCCTCCTCAACCCGAGCCGCTAGGTACGCCGTCGGGCTTTCAGCGAGGTAGAACGGGAAGTGCGCTCTTAACCCTCGGTGACTTTCGAATGCCCCCACGCCAAAATGCTTGGGCCCACGCTCCCGCTCGACAGCGCCCTCACCTCGGCCTGCCCCTCTGCTTGATACACAGCCGGCGGATCAGGCCTGCCAGCTTCCTGGGGGCTAACCCTAAACCTAGGTCGGCCCCCGATGGGCCCCTCCCAATGAGCCTGGAGCTGCAGCGCCGGACTCATACGGCCCCAGCGCCGGACTCATACAGCCGCCCCACCGCAACCCGGGGCGGTAGGGGCGCCGCCGGTTATTCAGGGCAGGAGAACGGGCAGGGCCCTCCAAGTCCCCGCCGACTTTTGAAGGCCCCCCACACCAAAACGCTTGGGCCCACGGTCCGGCTCCCCAGCGCCCCCACCTCGGCCCGCCCCTCTGCTCGCCGCACAGCCGGCGGATCGGGCCTCCCGGCCGCCTGGAGCAAACCATAACCCTAGCTTGGCTCCTGAGGGGCCCATCCCAAGGGGCCTGGTGCCGCCACGCTGGGGATTGGGGATCCCCAAAGCAAACTGCCGGACGCACCCTGACGCCCCGCTGCCACCCGCACCACTAGGGGCGCCGCCGGTCATCTAGGTTGGAGAATGGGCAGGGCCCTCTGAGCCTCCAGTGACATTTGAAGGCCTCCCACGCCAAAATGCTTTGGCCCACGCTTCCGCTCACCAGCACTCTCACCTCGGCCAGCCCCTCCGCAAGACGCACAACCGGCGGATCGGGCCTGCCAGCCTCCTGGGGTCTAACAGTAGGTTGGCTGTCGAGGGGCCCCTCCCAGGGGTCTGGCGCCACCATGCCAGGGATTGGGGACCCCCGAGCACCAGCGCCAGACTCACCCTGCCGCCCTGCCGCGACCCGGCCTGCTAGGGGCGCCGTCCTCATTCAGAGTGGTAGAACGGGTAGGGCCCTCCGAGTCCCCTGCGACCTTCGAAGGCAACCCGCACCAAAACGCTAGGTCCCACGCTCCCGCTCACCATTGCCCTCACCTCGGCCCACCCCTCCGCTCACCACACAGCCGGCGGATCAGGCCTGCCAGCCTCCTGGGGGCTAACCCTAACCCTAGGTCGGCCCCTGAGGAGCCCCTCCCAAGGGGACTGGCACCGCCATACCGGGAATTGGGGACCCTTGAGCCCCAGTGCCAGACTTACACTGCCACACCGCCGCCAACTGGGTTGATAGGGACCCCGCCGGTCCTTCGGGGCGGGAGAACGGACAGGGCCCTCCGAGCCCCCGCAGACCTTCGAAGGCCCCCCGCGCCAAAACGCTTGGGCCCACGCTCCCGATCACCAGCGCCCTAACCTCGGTCCACCACTCTGCTCGCCGCACAGCCGGTGGATCTGGCCTGCCGGCCTCCTTTGGGCTAACCATAACTGTACGTCAGCCGAGAGGGAGCCCTCCCAAGGGGCCTGGCGATGCCACACCGGGGATTGGGGATCCCTGAGCCCCAGCTCCGGGCTCACCCTACCGCCCCGCCGCCACCCGGGCCGCTAGGGCACTGCCGGTCATTCAGGGTGGGAGAACTTGCTGGGACCTCTGAGCCCCCGGTGACTTTTGAAGGCACCCCGCGCCAAAACGCTTGTGCTCACCTTCCCACTCGCCAGCGCCCTCAACTCAGCGAGCCCCTCCGCACACCGCATAGCCGGCGGATCAGGCCCACCTGCCCCTGGGGGTTAAACCAAACCCTAAGTCAGCCCCGGAGGAGCCCCTCACCTCGGCCCAACTTGCCGCTCAACGCACAGGTGGTGTATTGGACCTACTGGAATCCTGGGGGCTAACCCTAACCATAGGTCTCCCCCCCTGGGGCCCTTCCCAAGGGGCCTGGCGTCACAACGCTGGGGATGGGGACACCGAGCCCAAGTGCCGGACTCACCCTGCTACCCTTCAGCCACCCAAGCCGCTAGGGGCCCACCGTTCAATCAGGGCAAGAAAACGGTTAGGGCCCTCCGAGCACCTGCTGACATTCAAAGGCCCCCCACACTAAAACGCTTGGGCTCATGCTCATGCTCAGGCTCGCCAGCGCCCTCACCTCGGCCCAACCCTCCGCGTGTTGCACAGCCACTGATTGGGTCCACTGGCCTTCTGGGGGCTAACTGTAACCCTAGATCGACCCCCGAGGGGCCCCTCCCAAGGGGCCTGGCGCTCCAATGCCGGAGAATGGGGATCCTGAGCCTCAACACCTGACTCACCCTGCCACCCAGCCGCCACCCGGGGGCTTCGGGTGCTGCCGTTCATTCATGGCGGGAGAATGGGCAGGGCCCTCCGAGACACGGCGAACTTCAAAAGCCCCCCGCGCCAAAACACCCGAGCCCACGCTCCCGCTCACCAGCGCCCTCACCTCGGTCTGACACTCCAGTCTCCACACAGCTGGCGAATAGGGCCTACCGGCCTGCTAGGGGCTAAACCTAACCCTAGGTTGGCCCCGGAGGGGCCCCTCCCAAGGGGCCTGGCGCCGCAACACCGGGGATTGGGGATACCCAAGCCGCAGCGCCTGACTCACCCTGCCGCCCCGC
The DNA here is from genome assembly GCF_023065955.2 of Ursus arctos. NCBI lineage: Eukaryota > Metazoa > Chordata > Mammalia > Carnivora > Ursidae > Ursus > Ursus arctos. Next base: position 1,787,258 of record NW_026622986.1, read on the forward strand.
CACCACCTGGGCAGCTAGGGGCACTGCCGGTCACTCAGGGAGGAGAATGGGCACGGCCCGCCGAGTCCCCGGAAACATTCGAAGGCCCCTGGAGCCAAAACGTTTGGGCCCAAGCTCCCTCTCAACAGAGACCTCACCTCGACCCACCCCTCCATTCGCCGCACAGCTGGAGGATTGAGCCTGCTGGCGTCCTGGGGGCTGACCCTAACCTAGGTCAGCCCCCGAGGGGCCCCTCCCAAGGGGCCTGGCGCTGCAACGCCATGGATTGGGGACACCTGAGTCCCAGCGCCAGACTCACCTGCTGCCACACCACCACCCGGGCCGCTAGGGGCGCCGCGGGTCATTCAGGGTGGGAGAACTGGCAGGGCGTTCTGTTTCCACTGCGACCTTCGAAGGACCCTTGCGCAAAAAGGTGGCTCCCACGCTACTGCCCCCCAGCGCCCTCACCTTGGCCCGCCCCTCTGGTTGCTGCAGAGCTGGTGGATAAGGCCTGCCTGGCTCCTGGGGGCTAACCAAAACCCTAGGTCGGCCCCGTGGGGGACATCCCAAGGGGCCTGGTTCTGCAACGCTGGGATTTGGTGACTCAGAGCCCCAGAGCCAGACTCACCCTGCCGCACTGTCGCCACCCGGGCCGCTAGGGGCGCCACAGGTTATTCAGGGCGAGAGAAGGGGCAGGGCCTTCCGAGCCCCCGGTGACTTTCAAGGGCTCCCTGGGCCAAAACGCTGGTGCCCAGGCCCCCGCTCCCCATGCCCTCACCTTGGCTTGCCCCTCAGCTCTCAGCACAGCGGGCGGATAGGGCCTGCGGCCTCCTGGGTCTTAACCCTAACCCTAGGTCGGCCCCTCAGGGGCCCCTCCCAAGGGTCCTGGTGCTGCTACACTGGGGATCGGGGACCCCAAGCCCCAGAGCCAGACTCACCCTGCCTCAACGCCACCACCCGGGCCGCTAGGGGCACCGCCGGTCATTCAGGGCGGGAGAATGACAGGGGCCTGGAGAAACCAGCGACATTTGAAGCCTCCCACGCCAAAATGCAGGGGCCCACGCTCCCGCTCGGCAGCGCCTTTACCTCTGCCTGCCCACCTCTCGCCGCCCAGCCAGAGGATTGGGCCTGCCAGCCTCCTGGGGGCTAACTCTAACCCTAGGTCAGCCCACGAGGAGCTCCTCCCAAGGGGCCTGCCCCCACAACGCCAGGGATTGGGGATCCCCGAGCCACAGTGCAGGACTCACCCTGCTGCCCCACCGCCAACGGATCCGCTAGGGGCGCCGCTGGTTATTCAAGGCAGGAGAAAGGGCAGGGCCCTCCAAGCCATGGCAACATTCCAAGGCCCAGGGCGCCAAAACACTGGGGCCCACGCTCCCACTTGCCATCGCCCTCAACTCAGCCCGCACCTCTGCCCATCGCACAGCCGGCAGATCTGGCCTGCCGGCCTCCTGGGCCCTAACCCTAACCCTAGGACGGCCCCTGAGGGTCCCTTCCTAAACGTGCTGCTAGGGGCGCCACCATTCATTCAGTGTTGGAGAACTGGAAGGGCCCTCCGAACTCCCTCCAACCTTCGAAGGCGCCTGGAACCAAAACGCTTTGGCCCAGGCTCATGTTCACCAGCACCCTCACCTTGGCCCACCACTCCGCTCGCCGCACATGTGGTGTATTGGGCCTGCCGGCCTCCTGGGGACTAACCCTAAGTGTAGGTCAGCCCCCTAGAGGCACTTCCTGTGTGGCGTGGCTCCACAACGCCGAGGATGGGGACCCGGAGCCCATGTGCCGGACTCACCCTGCGGCCCTTCAGCCACCGCTAGGGCCCTGCTAGTCATTCAGAGCGGGAGAACGGGCAAGGCACTCCGAGCCCCTGGCGACTTTCTAAGGCCCTCCTGCACCAAAATGGTTGGGCCCATGCTGTCGCTCAACAACGCCTTCACATCGGCCCACTCCTCCGCTCGCCACAAAGCCGTCGCATCGGTCCTGCTGGCCTACTGGGGTCTAACCCTAACCCTAAACCCTAACCCCTAACCTTAAACCCTAAACCTTAACCCCTAACCCCAACCCTAACCCTATCACTAACCCCTAACCCTTACCCTAACCCTAACCCTACCCTTAACCTAGCCCTAAACACTAATCCTTTTTTTTCAAGATTTTATTTATTTATCTGACAGAGATAGAGACAGCCAGCGAGAGAGGGAACACAAGCAAGAGGAGTGGGAGAGGAAGAAGCAGGCTCCCAGTGGAGGAGCCCGATGTGGGGCTCGATCCCAGAACGCCGGGATCACGCCATGAGCCGAAGGCAGATGCTTAACCGCCGTGCCACCCAGGCGCCCCCTAAACCCTAATCCTTAAATCCTAAACCCTAACATTAACACTAAACCCTAAATCCTAACGCCTAACCCTAATCCCGAAACCTTAAACACTAAACCCTAACCTTAACCACTAACCCAAACCCAAAACCCTAATCCTAAACTCTAACCCTACCCCGACCCCTACCATACCCCTAACCCTACCCCTAACCCTACCCCTTTAGCTAACCCTACCCCTAACCCGTAACCTAATCCTAAACCGTACCCTAACCCATACTCTAACCCTAACTTTAACCCGTACCCTAACCCGAACTCTAACCTGTACCCTAACCCTAACACGTACTCTAACGCGTACCCTAACCCGAACCCTAACCCTAGCCCTAAACTGTACCCTAACCCGTAACTTAAACCATACCCTAAACCTAACCTAAACCCTAACAAGTACCCTAACCCATACCTTAACCTTAATCCTAAACCCTGACCCTAACCCATACCCTAACTCGTACCATAACCCGTACCCTAACCCTACCCGTACCCTAACCCTAACCCATACCCTAACCGTAACTGTAAACCCTAAACCGTAACCCATACCCTAACCCTAACCAGTACCCTTACCTTAACCTTAATCCATACCCTAACCCGTACCCTACCCCTAACCCGGACCCTAACCCATTCCCTAACCCATACCTGCCCTAACCCGTACCCTAACCCATACCCTAACCCTAAACCGTACCCTATCCCTATCCCTAACCCGTTCCCTAACCCGTACCCTAACCCTAACCCTAAACCGTAACCTAACCTGTACCATAACCCTAAACTGTACCCTAACCCTAACCCGTACCCTAACCCAAACCCATACCCTAAACCGTACCCTAATCCGAATGCCAACACTAACCCTAAACTGTACCCTAAAACGTACCCTAATGCGTACCCTAACCCGTACTCTAACCCTAACCCGTACCCTAAACCTAACACATACTCCAACCCTAACCCTAACCCTAAACCCAAACCCTAAACCCTAACTCATACCCTAAACCCTAATCTGTACACTAATCCATAACCTCTAACCTGTAACCCCTAAACCCAAACCTAACCCATACCCTCTCATTACCCTAAACCTAAACCCTACCGTCACCCATACCCTAACCGTAACCCATACCCTAACCTTAACCTGTACCCTAATCCGTACCCTAAACCCGGGGATTGGGTACCCCTGGACCCCACCACAACTCAGCTTGCCACACCTCAGGAAACCATGCCCCTTGGGGCGCCACAGAGCATCCCGTGCAGGAGAAATGGTAGGGCCCCCCTGAGACCCCAGCGATCCTCGGCGGCCCCCTACACCCCAACCCTGAGGCCCACGCTCATCCCACCCCACGCTTTCCCCTCAGCTTGCCACCAAGCGCATCGAAGAGCCGGCAGATCAGGCCTGCCGTGTTCCTGGGGCCTAGACCTGACCCTAGGTCGGCTGGGTAGGGCCCCTCCCCTGGGGCCCAGTGCCGCAGCCCCAGGGACTGGGGACACCTGAGCCCCACTGCAGGATAAAGCCTGCCAGCCCGCAGGAAACCGTGCCCCTTGGGAGGCTGTAGAGCATTCAGGGCGGGAGAACCAGGAGGGCCCACAGAGCCCCCGGCGAACTTCGGCGATCCCTAAACCCAAGCTTGAAGCCCATGATCACCCCACCCCACACCCTCACCTCAGCCCGTGGCGGAGCTCACCACATAGTGGGCAGATCTGGCCTGCGGGTTTCCTGGGCCCCAACCATAACCCTAGTTCATCTGTGGAGGTGCTCCTCCCCAGGAGCCTGGAGCCACAGCCGTGGGGATTTGGGACACCTGAGCCCCACAGCAGGACTCAGTCTGCCACCCCGCAGGAAACCCTGCGCCTTGGGAGGCCATAGAGCATTCAGGGCGGGAGAACAAGGAGGGCCCTCCTGAGCCACCAGCGAATTTCGGTGGCCTCCTGCACCCCAACCCTGAAGCCCACGCTCACCCTCCTGACACCCTCACCTCAGCCCGTGTAGCTCGCCATACAGCCAGCAGATCGGGCCTGCGGGACTCCTGGGGCCTAACCTTAGCCCTAGGTCAGCCGCGGGTGTGGGGGACTCCCCAGGAGACTTACACCACAGCCCCGGGGAATTGGGATACCTGTGCCCCACTGCAGGACTCAGCTTGCCACCCGAAAGGAAACTGTGCCCCTTGGGGCTCTACGGAGCCTACAGGGCACGAGAACATGGGGAGGCCCCCGGAGCCCATCCCCACCTTTGGCAGCACCCCGTGCCCCAACCCTGAGGCCCATGTTCACCCTCCCCCATAGCCTCCTCTCAGCCCTCCACAGAGCTCGCTGCACAGCCTGCAGATTGTCCCTGCCGGGCTCCTGGACCCTAACCCTTACACTAGGTTAGCCACAGAGGGGTCCCTCCCCAGGGTCCTGGCACCCTACTCCGGGGGATTGGGGACACCCAAGCCCCATTGTAGGACTCAGCCTGAATCCCACAGGAAACTGTACCGTTTTGGGGCACAACAGAGCATTCAGGGCAAGAGAATTGGGGCACCCCTGAGAGCCCCTTCTGGTGAACCCCGACCTTTGTGGGCCCTTTCATATGAAACCCCAAGGCTCACACTCTCCCGCCCTTGTGCCCTCATCTCACTCGGCCTGGGAGTTCTCTGAGCACTGGGGAGTTCAGACCTGCTGTCTTTTGAGGCCTAACCTAACCCTGGGTCTTCTGCTGAGGGTCCCTCCCTGTTTGCCTGCCTCCAAGGCACCAGGCATTGGGCTCACCTCTGCACGACTAGAGGACTCAGCCTGCCCCACAGCAGGAAACTGTCATTTGGGGCTGCAGCAGGGATTCATAGGAAAATCAGAGGGCCCCCCTCATCCCATCGCAGGCAACCCCCACTTTCAGAGATGTCCCCGGATCCAATTAGAAGCTTCACACTGACCTTTAAACTTGCTCTCCAAGGAGATCTTTCGAAATTCTCCACAATTCCAACCGATGGCATCAACCAGCTTCAGTGCCTTACCCAGCTTTAGGTCCTGAGATTGATTAAAATGGGAAGTCACTTCACTGATGACGACGTACTGGTGACCAAAAGATACATGCATAAATGCTTCATATCACTTGGCTTCAGGGAAATGCAAATCTAAACCCCTATAGATGCCATATCACACGAGGCCGAATATCTAAAAATAAGAAGACATGAAACTATATATGTTGGAGAGGATGTGGAGAAATGGGAACCCTCTTACACCCCTGTACAAATGCAGTCCGGCACAGCCACTCTTGAAAATGGTACAGAGTTTCTTCAAGAAGTTATAAATAAAGCTACCCTATGTCCCAGCAATTGCACTACTGGGTATTTACCCCAAAGAGACAGAGGTAGTGAAGACAGGACACATGCACCACAGTGTTCATAGCAGCAATATCCATAATAGACAAGCTGTGGAAGGAGTGCAGATGACCATGGATAGATGAATGGATAAAGAAGATGTGGATGATATATATAATGGAATATTACTCAGCCATCAGAAAGGATGAACTCTTACCATCACACCGACCTGGGTGGAGCTGGAGGGTATTATGCTGAGTGGAATAAGTCAATGAAAGAAAGACAATGATCATATGCTTTCACTCCTATGTGGAATATCAGAAACAAGGAAGAAGACCATAGGGGAAGGAAGGGAAAATAGAATGGGAAGTCATCAGAGAGGGAGAAAACCTATGATGGAATCTTAACTATCACAAGAAACTGATGATTGCTGGAGGAGAAGTTTGGGGGGGGGGCGTAACTGGGTGAGTAGCATTAAGGAGGTCACACGATACAATGAGCACTGGGTGTTACACACAAGTGAAAATTCACTGAAGACTACATCTGAAACTAATGATGTACTGCAAGTTGGCTAATTGAATTTAAATTAAAGAACAAAAGACATTGAATAAACAATCCTAAACATTTGTATGGAACCACTAAAGATTCAAAACAGCCAGTGCAATGTGGAAAAGGAAAACAAAGCTGGAGGACTCACAATTTCAGATTTCAGGTTATACTACAAAGCTGCAGTCATCCTAACAAGACAGTACGGCATAAAAATAGACACAGCGACCAAAGGAACACGATACAAGTTCAGACAGAAACCCACAATTATGAGGTCCATGAATCTTCCACAAAGCAAGCAACGATATCAAAAGGGAAACGGACAGTCTCTACAACAAATGGTGTTGGGAAAACTAGACAGCTACGCACAAAAGAATGAAATTAGACTGCTTTCTTACACAATACAGACAAACACAAAACAGTTTCAAGACCTCAATATGAGACCTGAATCCATAAAAATCCTACAGGAGGGAAGACAGTAACTTCTTGTCATGGACCATATTAACGTTTTTCTAGACTGTCTCCTGAGGCAAAGGAAATGAAAGCAAAAATAAACTTTTGGGAATACAGCAAAATAAAAAGTTTCCACACAGCAGAAGAACAATGAAAACGTAAAAATAATAAGACAACTTACTCAAAGGGAGAAGGTATTTGCAAAGATCATATGCAATAAAGGGATAGTGTCCAAAACATATACAACTAATACTACTCGACCCCCAAAAAACAAATAATCCAGTTAAGAAATAGGCAGAAGACATGGACAGACATTTCTCCAAAGAAGAAATACAAATGGCCAACAGTCCCGTGAAAAGATGTTCACCATCACCCATCATCAGGAAAATGTAAATCCAAAGGACAATGAGGTAATACCTCAAACCTGTCAGAATGGCTAACATCAAAAGCACAACAAAGAGCAGGTGTTGGGAGGATGTGGATAAAGGGGAATCCTCCCAAACTGTGGGTGGGAATGCAAACTGTGGTGGCCACCGTGGAAAACAGTATGAAGGTTATTCAAAAAATTAAATATAAAACTACCCTACGATCCAACAATCACACTACTCGTATTTGCCAAAGAATAGGAAAAGAGTAACGTAAAAGGATACGTGCACCCCTATGTTTCTTGCACCATTATTTACAATATCACAATATGGAAGCAACCCAAGTGTCTGTAGAAAAATTGACAAATGAGATGATAGACGTGTGTATTCACACACACACACACACACACACACACACACACACACACACACAATGGAGTATTACTCAGCTTGAAAAAGAATGAAACCTTCCATTTGCAGCCACATGGATGGAGCTAGAGAGTATTATCCTAACTAAAATCAGGCATTCAGAGAAAGACAAATCCCATACGATGTCACATTAATGGGGAATTTAAGAAACAAACAAACAAAAATAACTAAAAGAGAAAAAGGAGACACACCAAAATACAAACTCTTAACAATAGAGAACAAACGGATGGTTACAAGAGAGGAGGTGGATAGAGGGATGAGTGAAATAGATGAAGGGGATCAAGAGGACGCTTTTCTTGATGACCACTGAGTAATATATAGAATTACTGAATCACTCTATTGTACACCTGAAATGAATGTAACACTGTATGTTAGCTCTACTGGAATTAAAATAAATTTTAAAAAAAGAATTTTCTTTCAGGAAGCTCTTGGAAAAAGCTTTTCCTGTACACTGTGCATAAGCCCTACTTGGGAGGATTCACTCTACAATAATTATTCACTCCATGCCTCAAATTTAGATTTCACTGAGTACTTACCGTGGATCACAGCCCACGGGAGACATGGTCCTTGTCTGTCCAGGCTCAGCACCTAGGCATTCAAGATTGGAAGTAGAGACACATGTCACTTCACAGTCCAGAAAGCTATTATTGTTTCTGTTTCAGTGTGAGAGAGTCACAGACTTTGAGACAGGTTTCAGAGCAGGTTTATTATGGATCCTGGATCTCTACTTCAATGTTCTTTGCCTGGATCCATTTGGCTAATAGGTTCCCTGTGGATGGGCTTGCTTCCAACCACATACATGGAAGATGCAAAGGTGGGTGGGCTTGGTGCGGGACAGTAAGAAGACCAAAAGCAGACAAGGGTCCGACCCCTCCCCTGATCCAGGAATTGCTACGGGAGAGGGTACGTGAGGTAGAATCCATGCGAAACTCTAAGGTCACCAGCTGAACATAGGAGGCACAGGTCAAGGGATCTGGAGATGCATGGGTTGAAGGCTGCTCTGAGCTACCTCTGGGAGGAAGGGAGGGAAGGAATGAGAAGGAGACACTGACTGCCCCTGGCCCATGCCACCTGCACACAGCTCTGACACGCATCAGTCTATGAGCTGATACAGCCTGGGCTCAGGATGGGCTGGCTCGGGTCCCTCAATCCTCAGTGGGACCGCTGGCCCCAGGGCTCAGAGACATGCTGAGGGAGATGAGAGGGAAAGCTGGCCCACCCAGGTCATCCCCTCCTTGAGCCGACAGCCTTTCAGAACTTCTAAAAAAACCCCACTAAGGGGGTTGAAAGACATGCCATGGATGAACTAAGGCATAGAGATATGTAAAATGACATTCATTTTTAAGTTCAGAGCTGTCATCAGGAAGTGGGGAGAGCTTCCCTAAGAAGACTGAGGGGAGGGCAGGCCATGCTGAAAAGGGAGACATGGCTGTCCTGATTGGGGACCTGCAGGCCCCTTCCGGGGCAGGGCATCACCCTCGCATTACACAAGATCCATGGAAGTGTTCCATCAGGGCCAGATGTTTGTCTCGAGAAGGCTACCCTGGCATCAGACTGCACAGGGTACCAGGGACGGGGGCCAGATGGAGGACGGACAATACCCCGGAGGCCATGGGGCAAGAGCAGAGGCACATGGACTTGAAGATGATGAGGAAAAGCAGGAGTTGGCAGCCTGGAGCCGGCCCAAAAGTGCCATGGGAGCAGTGCCCACAGCTACACTGACTGGGTGCCATCTGTGCCAGGTGTGGCTGACTTCAGTGGGCTCCAGACTAGTCCTGACCACAAGTCTAGGAAGTGTGCACCACCCCCGGCCTCCTCTCCCCTTGCAGCTGCTAGGAATCACAGTCACAGACCCTGGTCAGCTTTCGTGGAAACCAAGCAGTGGCTCCCCCGCATGCTGCACCTCTGGTAGTGGTCCAGTGCGGCCCTTGTGCCTGGCCAGACACTGATGTCTACCTGTCTCCACACAAATCCACAGACAGGAGGGTGTCCCTGAATTCCACAGCCTCTGATCAGATAGATCCACAGAACCCAACACCCAGTGGGTCACTAGGGACCTCACCTATGGTCATCAAGCTCACCATACCCTATTTCTGTCACTTCCCACAGAATGCCTGGTTCTGATCCCCCACAATACCAAACATCCTGGTTGCTGACCTGGGGTCATGCCATGAACCCACATGGCACCTTTCTTTAAGTGAAGCCTATGCCTACACCTCCTAGAAAATATTTCTAATGAAGTACAAGTCCATCAGGACTACGGTGTGAATGGTAGCACACAGCCTGCATGGTAGTAGTCAGTAATTCTAACAAGGGTTAACCCCAACCCCCGTCTCACAAAACCTTCCTCCATCCCCACTGAGCTCATGGTCTGCCCTCAGAAAACCCTCCAGATAACAAACCTTTCATCTGAATGCTCTCTTCACCTTCTGCTTCAAATCTTGTCCAACCACAATGATATGAAACTAGAAATCAGTCTCAAGAAAAAATGAGACAGTCAAAAATAGGTGGAGATTGGGGGGACTGGGTGGCTCAGTCGTTAAGGATCTGCTTTCAGCTCAGGTCGTGATCCCAGGATCCGGGGATCTAGCCCCGAATCAGGCTCCTTGCTCAGTGGGAAGCCCGCTTCTCCCTCTCCCACCACCCTGCTTGCGTTCCTTCTCTCACTGTCTAACTCTCTGTCAGATACTTAAATAATCTTAAATAAATATGTGGAGACTTAACAACATGCTACTGAACAACCAACAGTCAAAGAAGAAATCAAAAAAATTTTAGGAGTACCTTGACACTGATGAAAAAGACAACCTACAAAAACTTATGGGATGCAGCAAAAGTAGCTTTATCGGGTACATTCATAGAAATTCAAGTCTTCATCAATCCATGAGAATGCTCTCCAATAAACAGCCTGATTTATGTGGTAAAGAAGTAGAAAAAAAAAAGAACAAACAAAGCCCCAAATTAGTAGAAATAAGGAAATAACAAAAAGGAATGCATTAATAAATCCAACGGAGACTAAAAAGACAAAAAAACAAAAACAATGAAATTGAGATCTGCCTTTTTTGGAAAGATAAACAAAAGTGACAAACATAGCTAGACTCACCAAGAAAGACAGAGGACTCGAATACAATCAGGAAAGAAAGATAATGGATTCCTGTCTCATATCAAAATCAAAAGAACTCTTCAACCTTGGACACAACAACTTCTTACAAGTCACGTCTCTAAAGGCAAAGGAAATAAAAGCAAAAATGAACTATTGGCACTTCATCAGGATAAAAAGCTTCTGCTCAGCTAAGCAAATGATCAACAAAACAAAAAGGCGACCTATGGAATCGAAGAAGATATCTGCAAATAATATTACAGATAAAAGGCTGGTATCAAAGATCTATAAAAAACTCCTCAAACTCGACACCCAAAAAATGGGCAGAAGACACAAAGAGATACTTCTCCAGAGAAGACATACAAATGGCCAACAGACACATGAAAAAATGCTCCACATCACTTGCCATCAGGCAAATACAAATCAAAACTACAATGAGATACCACCTTACACCAGTTAGAATGGTTAAAATTAACAAGGCAGGGGGCACCTGGGTGGCACAGTGGTTAAGCGTCTGCCTTCAGCACAGGGCATGATCTTGGCATTATGGGATCGAGCCCCACATCAGGCTCCTCCGTTATGAGCCTGCTTCTTCCTCTCCATCTCCCCCTGCTTGTGTTCTCTCTCTCGCTGGCTGTCTCTATCTCTGTGGAATAAATAAATAAAATCTTGAAAAAAAATTAACAAGAGAGGAAATAAAAAAAAGTCAGAGAGGATGTGGAGAAAGGGGAACCATCTTACACTACTCGTGAGGATTCAAGCTGGTATAGCCACTTTTGAAAACAATATTTGAGGTTCCTCAAGACGTTATACACAGAGCTATCCTATGACCCACCAATTGCACTACTGGGTATCTACCGCATAGACACAGAGTAATGAAAAGAAGGGGGGCCTGTATTCCACTGTTGATAGCAGCAATGTACATAATAGCCAAACTGAGGAAGGAGCCAAGATGTCCTTCAGCAGATGAATGGACAAAGAAGATGTGGTTCATCTACACAATGGAATATTACCCAGTCATCACAAAGGATGAATACCCCCCATTTGCACCAACGTGGATGGACCAGGAGGGGATTATGCTAAGTGAAATTAAGTCAAGCAGAGAAAGACAATTATTATATGGTTTCACTCCTATGTGGAATGGAAAGTATAGCATGGAGGACATTAGAAGATGGAAGGGAAAAGAGAAGGGGGGGGAATGAGAGGGGGAGATGAATCATGAGAGACTACTGATACTGGGAAACAAACTGAAGGTTGCAGAAAGGGAGGGGAAGGGGAATGGGTTATCCTGGTGATGGATATTAAGGAGGGCACGTATTGGGGCGCCTGGGTGGCACAGTGGTAAAGCGTCTGCCTTCGGCTCAGGGTTATGGGATCGAGCCCAACATCAGGCTCCTCCGCTGTGAGCCTGCTTCTTCCTCTCCCACTCCCCCTGCTTGTGTTCCGTCTCTCGCTGGTTGTCTCTTTCTCTGTCGAATAAATAAATAAATTATTTTCTTTTTTTTAAAAAAGGAGGGCACGTGTCATAATGAGCACTAGGTGTTATATGCAAACAATGAATCATGGAACACTACATCAAAAACAAATGAAGTACTCTAGGGTGACTAACATCATTTTAAAAATGAGAAAGATATGAAATCTATACAGGAAAACTGTCACTATTTGGAAATGACATGAAATCCCGAAAGATTTCACACACAAAAAAACTGTTAGAATAAACAAATTCAAGAAAGCTGCAGGGTATAAAGTCGATATACAGAGACCTGTTGTCTTTATTTTTTTTCATATTTTATTTATTTATTTGACAGGAAGAGAAAAAGCACGAGCAGGGGGAGTGTCAGAGGGAAAAGCAGACCCTCCCTAAGCAGGGAGCCCAACACGGGGCTCGATCCCAGAACTCTGGGATCATGACCTGAGCTGAAGGCAGACGCTTCACCTATGGAGCCACACAGATGACTTAACTTCTTGAACTTCTGTATACTGATGACACAATTTTGCAGAGAGAAATTAAAAAAGCAATGCCATTTACAATTGCATCAAAAAAAAATCTAGGAATAAAAGTAACCAAAAATGACGAGGACACAGTACACTCAACACATGGCAGAAAAGAAATGAGAAATATGTGTGTCGAGGGGGGCAGAATGTATGGGTCAAAGATTTGGAAGGCAACACAAACAAATGGAAACTTACGCCATGCTCCTTAACTGGAAGCGTTAATTATGTGAACATGTCCATCGTACCCAAAGCAATCGCCAGATGTGATGAAATCCCTATCTGAATTCCAGTGGCATTATTCGAGGAAATAGAAAACAGTCCTCAAACTTGTATGGAATCATAAAAAACCACAAATACCCAAAGCAAACTGGAGAAAGAAAGGTGCAGTCAACACACTCCTGGATTTCAAGGTAGATTACAAAGCTGTTGTCATCAAAACAGGATGGTACTGGCATAAACACAGACACAAGGTCAGTGGAACAGTAGAGAAAGCTCAGAAACTTACCCACACGTAGATGATCCTAACTTACGACACAGCAGCAGAAGATATGCCATGAGGGAAGGACTGTCTCTTCAGTGAGCGGTAACAGGCAAACTGGACACTAAATGCAGAAGAATATAACTGGGCCACTTTCTTACACCACACACAAAATTTTTAATGGATGAATGATTTGAACATAAGACCTGAATCCATAAACCTCCAAGAAGACACAGGTACTAAGTCTCTCGACATTGGTTTTGGCAAAGAGTCTTCAGATCGGACACCAAATGCAAAGCAACAAAAGCAAAAATAAACAAGTGGAACAACATCAAACTGAAATCTTCCACATGGCAAAAGAAACGATCAAAAACTTAAAAGGACACTGACCCAATAAGAAAAAAATATCTGCGAATCATATGTGTGAGAAGAGGCTAATATCCAAAATACACACAACACTCGTACAAATCAAAACAAAAAAAAAGTATAAAAATGGAAGGAATATGTGAATAGATACTTTCCAAAGATGGCACACAGGTGCCAACATACAGAAAAAGTTGTTCGGCATCACTAATCATCGTCAGGGAAACATCAGTCAAACCCACAATCGGCTATCCCCTCACAACTGTTGGAACAGCAATTGTCCCAGAGACAGACACCAAGTGGGGTCAAGGGTGTGCAGACGAGGAGACACTGTGCACTGTTGGTGGGAAGGGAAATTGGTGTAGCCACTGTGACAAATGGTATGGAGGTTCCTAAAAAAATAAATGCAACTACCACATGACCCAGTAATGGCTCTACTGAGTATTGATTTGGAGAACACAAAAATACTGCCTCAAAAAGACAGATGCACTCCCACATTCACTACAGCATTATTCACAAGAACCAGACATGGAAACACAGACCTTGGGAGCCTTATGTCAAGTAACTCAGACACAGAAAGACCAATACCAGATGCTGTCATGTACATTCCACGTGCGATAAACAAATACTGAACACATAGATACTGAGAGCAGATTGGTAGGTGCCAGATTCGGGGATGAGGTGGTAGAAATGGGTGAAGGTGGTCAAAGTCTCAATGTTTGAGTAAGAAAATCCGACAGTCATGAAAGGTTCTGTCCAGCATGGAGACTAAAACTAACCCCGCAGCATGGGGTATAGGTTTCCCTGCTCTTTGAAAGTACAGGGCTTCTGAGAAACCTTGCACAGCAGAAATGGTGTCAAGAAATAATGTCCATTAATTTACACAGAACAATTAGACAGTGTGCTCAGACTCCAAAATTCCTTCTCTTTGGCTTTTTTTAGGCCTCAGGACACAAGTTTCTAAGGTAGGTTCAGCATAAATGAAGATAAAGCACAGCAGAGGCTCACAGGCACCATTCAAAGTGCTGGTGGCTGGATGCGGAGAGCGGTTCCCAGTGGAAGGAGCTGGTTGGGGTGCATGCCGCCTCTGTCGTGTTTCTCCCCAAAACAGATGCTGAACGTGATTCTCACTGTACACCTTTTTTCATAAGAGGGAAATCATCTTCAGGTCTCTTCCTCTTACTGAAGCTGGGTAATAACGTAGTTCTTTCAAGAAAACCAAGTGTCTTACTGTGAACGTTTAAAAAGTGAGGGATACTTGTACTTGAGCATTGCTGAGGGAGGAGATGTGAAAGGTTCTCCCAGACACAAACCTCAGCAGATCCACCGGGAAAGGCACCTTCCTCAGAATGCGGAACACGGACTACCTCCTACCCCCAAGAAACCCTCTCCTTCCCCTCGATCAGGACAACCCACAACAGCTGGGAGTTACCCCAATTCCTCCGTTCTCCTGCTCCTAATAGCTAACCCATCAGCAAATCCTGCGAGCTCCATCTTCAAAATGGACCCAGAAGAGGTCTAACCACTCTATCCAAGGCCACCTGTCTGGTCCACAGTGCCTGAGTTCCTGGAAAAGCTTCGTCATTGACCTGCCTTGCCATCTTCAACCCTCTGCCATCTGTTCTCAACACTGTCGCCAGGATGGCCCAGTGAAACAGGGTCTCATGGGGATATAGCCCTGGAATGGCTTTCTGTCACCCTCTGCCACCTTTCTGAGCTCATGTCCTAACTTGCTCCTGTGGCCACAGGGCCTCCTTGCTGCTCCTGGACATACCTGAAATTCTCCTGCCCCAGAGCCATTGCACATGCTTTCCCTTCTGTTAAGAATGCTCTTGATGTGTTCTCACTCACCTTCCGAGAAGTCTGAATTGGAGTGACAGGAACAGAAGATGAGGCTGTGTGTTGGGTGAGGCTGGTGTCCCAGAAGAAGGTTCTCTGCCAGCTCTCCACCTGTGCGTCACTTGTCCTCAGCCTGGAACTTGCACACAGCCCTCACCTGTCACAACTCTCACCCAGGAGACCCACAGCCACCCCTGGAGCCCACCCTGCCCACAGCCTGCTGCAGATTGCATTCAGCTCTCGTCTGGGACCCTGTCAGCTTTACCCAGACCTGGAACTCCCCCGTCTCCTGCAAAGCTCCCGGATTCCCCTTCTTCTCCAAAATCACACTGGCGCAAGGCTTTCATGAGAAAGCTATAAGGCTAACTAATGAAAGGTTCTCACCTACTTTCCCTTTCTGTTGCCTTTCTCTCCACCTTCTTTCCTACCTGTGCAAACTGTAACATATCAGTGGAACATGAACATGCTCTGAACTGAATCTTTCATTGCAGCTTTCGGAGGACTCCTTATGTGATAAGCAACTAGTGTATCCTACAACAGGGTGTTTTACAACTATCATCTATAGAATAGTACAGCCAAAATCACTACAATTTTACCTCACTCTTCATGAAGCAGAACACTTTTTCCTTTCTTCTTTTACTTAAATTCCAGTTAGTTCACATGCCATGGAATATTAGCTTCAGGGGTAAGATTTAGTGATTCCTCACCTGCCTACAGAATCCTGTGCTCATCACAAGTGCCCTCCTTAATACCCCTCACCCATTTAACTCTCCCCCCCACACCCCTGTCCTGCAGCAACACTCAGTTTGTTCTCCAAGGTTGAGTCTATTTCCTTGTTTGCCTCTCTCATCACCCCTCCACTCTGTTCATCTGTTTTCTTTCTGAAATTCCATAAGCATGAGAGCATAGGATATTTGTCTTTCCTCACTGATTTTGCTTAGCTTAATACACTCTAGATTCATCCACATCCTTGCAAATGGTAAGATTTCATTCTTTTTGAAGCTGGGTCATATTGCATTATATATATATATATATATATATATATATATATATATATATATATATATATATATATATATATATATCCCACATCTGCTTTTTTTCTTTCTTTCTTTCCCATTTTATTTTTTTATTATTTTTTATAATGATTTTTTATTATATTATGTTAGTCACCATACAGTACATCCCCAGTTTCCGATGTAAGGCTCGATGATTCTTTAGTTGTGTATAACACCCAGTGCACCATGCAATACGTGCCCTCCTTACTACCCATCACCGGCCTATCCCATTCCCCCACCCCCTCCCTTTCTGTAGCCCTCAGTTTGTTTCTCATAGTCCATAGTCTCTCATGTTTCATTCCCCCTTCTGATTACCCCCCCTTTCTTTATCCCTTTCTTCCCCTACTGATCATTCTAGTTCTTATGTTCCATAGATGAGAGAAATCATATGATAGTTGTCTTTCTCTGCTTGACTTATTTCACTTAGCATTATCTCCTCCAGTGCCGTCCATGTTGTAGCAAATGTTGAGAACTCGTTCTTTCTCATAGCTGAGTAATATTCCATTGTATATATGGACCACGACTTCTTAATCCAGTCATCTGTTGAAGGGCATCTCGGCTCCTTCCACGATTTAGCTATTGTGGACATTGCTGCTATGAACATTGGGGTGCATATGGCCCTTCTCTTTACTACGTCTGTATCTTTGGCGTAAACACCCAGTAGTGCAATGGCTGGATCATAGGGTAGCTCAATTTTTAACTTTTTAAGGAACCTCCACACTGTTTTCCAGAGTGGCTATACCAACTTGCATTCCCACCAACAATGTAGGAGGGATTCCCTTTCTCCACATCCTCTCCAACAATTGTTGTTTCTTGCCTTGTCTATATTTGCCATTTTAACTGGCGTAAGGTGGTATCTCAGTGTGGTTTTGATTTGAATTTCCTTGATGGCTAATGATTTTGAACATTTTTTCATGTGTCTGTTAGCCATTTGTATGTCTTCATTGGAAAAGTGTCTGTTCATATCTTCTGCCCATTTTTTGATTTGTTTATTTGTTTCTCGTGTATTGAGTTTGAGAAGTTCTTTGTAGATCTTGGATACCAGTCCTTTATCTGTAGTGTCATTTGCAAATATCTTCTCCCATTCCGTGGGCTGCCTCTTAGTTTTTCTGACTGTTTCCTTGGCTGTGCAGAAACTTTTAATCTTGATGAAGTCCCATAAATTCATTTTATCTTTTGTTTCTCTTGCCTTTGGGAATGTATCATGAAAAAGTTTGCTTTGGCTGATGTCGTAGAGGTTGCTGCCTATGTTCTCCTCTAGAATTTTGATGGATTCCTGTCTCACATCGAGGTCTTTCATCCATTTGGAGTTTATTTTTGTGTATGGTGTGAGATAGTGGTCAAGTTTCATTCTTTTGCATGTAGCTGTCCAATTTTCCCAGCACCATTTATTGAAAAGACTGTGTTTTTCCCACCGGATGTTTTTTTCCTGCTTTATCAAATATTAGTTGCCCAAAGAGCTGAGGGTCCATTTCTGGGCTCTCTATTGTGTTCCATTGGTCTATGTGTCTGTTTTTGTGCCAGTACCATGCTGTCTTTGTGATCACAGCTTTGTAGTACAGTTCGAAATCCGGCATTGTGATGCCCCCAGCTTTGTTTTTCCTTTTCAACAGTTCCTTGGAGATTCGGGGCCTCTTCTGTTTCCATACAAATTTAAGGACTATTTCTTCCAGTTCTTTGAAAAATGTCCTCAGTATTTTGATCGGGATAGCACTGAAAGTGTAGATTGCTCTGGGTAGCATGGATATTTTAACTATGTTAATTCTTCCGATCCATGAGCATGGAATATCTTCCCATCTTTTTATGTCTTCCTCAATGTCTTTTAAGAGAGATTTATAGTTTCTAGAATATAGGTCCTTTACGTCTCTGGTTAGTTAATTCCAAGGTAACATATGGTTTTTGGTGCTATTGTAAATGGGATGGATTCCCTAATTTCTCTTTCTTCATTCTCGTTATTCGTGTACAGAAATGCAACTGATTTCTGAGCATTGATTTTGTATCCTGCCACGTTACTGAATTGCTCTATAACTTCTAATAGTTTGCGAGTGGCTTCTTTTGGGTTTTCCATATAGAGTATCATGTCATCTGCAAAGAGAGACATTTTGACTTCTTCTTTGCCGATTTGAATAACTTTGATCCCTTTTTGTCCTCTGATTGCTGTTGCAAGGACTTCTAGTACTATGTTGAATAATAGTGGCGAGAGTGGGCATCCTTGTCGTGTTCCTGATCTTAAGGGAAAGGCTTCCAGCTTTTCCCCATTGAGAATAATATTTGCAGTAGGCTTTTCATAGATGGCTTTTATGAGATTGAGAAACGTACCTTCTATTCCTACACTCTAAAGGATGCTGTATTTTGTCAAATGCTTTTTCGGCATTGATTGAGAGGATCATATGGTTCCTGAGTCTTTTCTTGTTGATATGATGTATCACGCTGATTGATTTGCGAGTATTGAACCACGCTTGCATCCCAGGTATGAATGCCTCTTGATCGTAGTGGATAATCCTTTTAATGAACTGTTGGATTCTATTAGCAAGTATCTTGTTGAGGATTTTGGCGTCCATATTCATTAGGGAAATCGGTCTGTAATTCTCCTTTTTGAGGGGGTCTTTGCCTGGTTTGGGGATCAAGGTAATATTGGCCTCATAGAATGAGTTTGGTAGCTTTCCTTCTGTTTCTATTTTTTGAAATAGCTTTAGGAGAATAGGTATTATTTCTTCTTTGAATGTTTGGTAAAATTCCCCAGGAAAACCGTCTGGGCCTGGAGTTTTGTTATTTGGAAGGTTGTTTATCACTGACTCAATTTCTTCATAATTAATTGGCCTGTTTAAGAAATCAATTTCTTCCAGTTTTAATCTTGGTAGTTTATAGGTTTCCAGGAAGGATTCCATCTCTTCCAGATTGCTTAGTTTATTGGCATATAGCTGTTGATAAAAATTTCTAATAATCCTTCCAATTTCAATGGTGTTCGTCGTGACCTCTCCTTTTTCATTCATAATTTTAATAATCTGGGTCCTTTCTCTTTTCTTTTGGATAAGTCTTGCCAGTGGTCTGTCAATTTTATTGATTCTCTCAAAGAACCAGCTTCTAGTCCTGTTGATCTGCTCTACTGTACTTCTGGTTTCTGCTTGATTGATTTCAGCTCTAATTTTGGTCAACTGCTTCCTCGTGTGTGGATTAGGCCTGTCCCTCTGTTGCTGTTCCAGCTTCTTGAGGTGAGAATATAAAAACTGCATTTTAGATTTTTCTATTCTTTTGAGTGAGGCTTGGATGGCTATGTATTTCCCCCTTAGGACTGCCTTTGCAGTATCCCATAGGTTTTGGACTGTTGTGTTTTCATTCTCATTGGTCTCCATAAATTGTTTAATTTGATTTTTGATTTCCTGGTTTATCGAGTCATTCCTGAGCAGGATGGTTCTTAGTCTCCAAGTGTTTGAGTTTCTTCCAAACTTTTCCTTGTGGTTGAGTTCCAATTTCAGAGTGTTGTGGTCTGAGAATATGCAGGGGATAATTTCAATCTTTTGGTATCAGCTGAGACCTGTTTTGTGTCCCAGAACATGGTCTATTCTTGAGAATGTTCCGTGGGCATTAGAATAGAATGAGTATTCTTTGGTTCTGGGGTGTAGTGTTCTATATATATCTATGAGGTCCAACTCGTCGAGTATGGCATTCAAAGGCTTTGATTCTTTGCTTAGTTTTTGCCAGGGTGTTCTGTGTATTTCTGAGAGTGGAGTGTTGAGGTCCCCTACTATTAATGTATTTTTATTTATATGTCTCTTCATTCTGGTTAAGAGTTGGCTTGTGTATCTTGTTGCTCCCCTGTTGGGGGCATATATATTTATAATTGTCATATCCACTTGTTAAATACTTCCTTTAAGAATAATATAGTGCCCTTCTGCATCTCTAACTATAGTCTGTAGTTTAAAATCAAGTTTATCTGATATGAGAATTGCTACCCCGGCTTTCTTTTGAGGTCCATTTGCGTGAAAGATGGTACTCCATCCCCTTACTCTCAGTCTGAATGCATCTTTGGGTTCGAAATGAGTCTCTTGTAGACAGCAAATGGATGTGTCATTTCTTTTTATCCAATCTGCAACCCTGTGGTGTTTTAAGGAAGAATTTAAGCCATTAATATTAAGACTGAGTACTGAGAGATATGCTTTTAATGATGCCATGTTGTCAGTAAAGTCTTTGTTTGTATTGGCTGTGACTTTCTGTTCTGTATCACTCTTGGGGCCTTTTTACTTGTAATACCTCCTGTAGGGCTGGTTTCTTGGTTACGAAATTGGTTAGTGACTGGAGATTCTGAAATGTCTTTATTTCTCCATCAATTCTGAATGACAGCCTTGCTGGATAAAGTATCCTTGGCTGCATGTTTTTCTCTGAAAGAGCTTTAAAAATGCTCCCCCAACCCTTTCTCTCATTCCAGGTCTGTGTAGACAGGTCTGACATAATTCTGATGCCTTTGCCTTGGTATGTGAGAAATTTCTTTGCCCTGGCCACTTTCAATACTGTATCCTTGGATCTAATATTTGCGAAATGCACTATGGCATGACCTGGCGTAGGTTTGTCGTGGTTGAGCTTGGGAGGGGTCCTCTCTGCCTCTTGGACATGAATGTTTGTTTCCCTTGCTAGATTAGGGAAGTTTTCATCTACAATTTGTTCAAATATCTCTTCTAGACCTCTGTTTTTCTCCATCCCCTCGGGGATGCTGATGATTCTAACATTGGATCATTTTGTTGAGTCAGTAATCTCCCGTAGCCAACATTCGTGGATGTGGATTTTTTTAAAAGCATCTTCTATTTTCATTTTTTCCTCTATTAACCCATTCTCCAATTCACTAACCCTTTCCTCTGCTTCGGTGACCCTGGCGGTAAGAGCCTCTAGTTTTGCCTGCATTTGGCTCATAGAATTTTTAATTTCTGTCAAATTCACTCTCATTTCTGCCCTTAGGCATTCTATATTCTCAGTAACATTTTCCTTAATACTTTTTTCAAGTCTACTCATTATCTTGACCATTGTTACTCTGAATTCCATTTCTGATAATTTGGTTACATCCATATCCGTTATTTCTGTGGCAGAGGCCACAGACTCAAAGTCTTTTCTTTGCTGGGGGGGGGGGCTTCTCCTTCTTGTCATTCTGATGAGGAGAGGTTGCGAGGTTGTCCAGAGCCCAAAATATTGACTGGGTCCCAGGCCGTGCCCCTTGTTTTATAGGTATCTTAGAGATGTGGGCTTCTTCTTTAAAGATTTTATTTATTTATTTATTTATTTATTTATTTATTTATTTATCTGAGAGAGGGAGACAGTCAGCAAGAATGGGAACAGAAGCAGGGGAGTGAGAGAGGAAGAAGCAGGCTCCCAGCGGAGGAGCCCGATGAGGGACTCCTTTCCGGAACGCCGGGATCACGCCCTAAGCTGGAGACAGGCGCTCAATGACTGTGCCACCAAGGCGCCCCGGGTTGTGGGCTTCTTGATTTTTCAGCCTGCCTTCTGTGTTCTGGGGGAGGGGCCTGCCACACCGATACTCAGGCAACCCTGTTTGGGTAGAGTCTCCGTGTCCCCTGCGAGGGGGGATGGGGATGGGCACTCTCTGAGCCTGTATTTCCAGGCTTTTGTTCTCTGGCGGCTTTCCCTGGCGGTTGGCTATGCCTCTTCTGAGAGTCAGAGCAGCACCGGCTGAATTTCAGCCTCTGTCACAGAACAGAGGGATTGCGGCCCGTTCTCAACTGATGTTCTGGCCACTTTAACTCTGTTACTGTTGGTGCTGCTCAACCCTGCAGAGTCCCGGGATGTGCGCCCCACACCCAGCGTCCCTGCCCTCACTTTCAGGGCCGGCGCGTCTCTGTCCTTTGTGTTTCTAATGCCGCCAGCCAGCGGCCACCCCACGCACTCCCGGGTCTCCCAGTCTCAGTCTATGCCCGGTGAGCACACCGCCATTCCAGAGTTCCGTGAGAAGCCTGGCGGCGCGCGCACCTTGTTCAGGGTCTCAGTCTGCTGTTTCGCGGGTGCCGTCTGTGAGTCCGCCCGCTCCCCTGTGCAGGTGGCCCGCCAGCCGCCAGCCGCCCCGCACACGCTCCGGGAGCTCCCGGTCTCAGTCTGGATCCCGTGAGCACACTGGGATTCCGGAGTTGCGGGAGATGCCTGGTGGCACGCTCTCCCGGTTCAGGGTCTCAGTCCGCTCTCTCGGGGGTGCCCTCCGTGATTCCGCCCGCTCCCCTTTTGCAGGTGGCTGCCGCTTCCCGGCGACCAAATGCGGCGGCTCCCTCCCCCTTCTGTTTATCTTCCCATATCTGTGCGCAGTTTTACGGCTCCCCTCTTGGTACCTCAATACTCAGTGCTGGAGATGTTCATTTGTAGAGATCCAGATATATCTTCCTGCATCTCAGGCTGATTCCGTGGTTATTTAGGCTGGTCTGTTACCTATCAAGCTCGACTCAGGGGACCGGTTGAAAAAGGGGTCCCCTACCCCTCCGCCTTCTTAACTCCTCCCCCACATCTGCTTTATCCTTTCATCAGTACATGGACTTTGGGATTCTCTCCATAGTTTGGCTACTGTGGACATTGCTGCTATAAACATCATGGTGCATGGACCCCCTTCGAATCTGCATTTTTGTATGCTTTGGGTAAATACCTAGGACAGCAATTGCTGGATCATGTGGTTGTTCAATGTTTAACTTTTTGAGGAACCCCCACACTGTTTCCCAGACTGGCTGCACCACTTTGCATTCCCACCAACAGGATGGGAGGGTTCCCCTTTAAGCAGAACATTATCTGGCGGCAATTTCATAAGAGGAAACAAAACCTGTGGGAGATGCACCCAGGGTCAGGCCAGCAGTTGCAGACTTCACCCCAAGGCTCCTGACGCCAAGCCCCTTGAGGCCACCAGCATGTCACTATCCAAAAGAATTCCCAGACTCTCCTTCTGACTCCACCACCAAAGAAACTACAGAGAGAATATGGCACCTCAAAATATTGAGATAGTACATTTAGTAAAACTAGAAAGTCAAGCTCAACTTTTAAACAGGAACAGGCCGCTTTGGATAATTTTCAATTTTCCTCCACCCTAATTTTAACTCTTCTGATGAATAAACTAATCAATGATGAAACATCACCTTTGTCAAATGACATCATCCAAGTCTGTATCAGATGAAAAAAGCCACCTAACTCTAGATGATGGCCACTCAACCATGTCTTAGGCCCAATTGAATAAACACTGTTAGATGAAGGAACAAATTAGATGTTACAAACAGGCACAGAGTGAATCTCACATTCCCTTTCTAATAAAAGAGGGTTCCTAGGAAACAGATGGCCAAATACATTTGTAAGCAATAAATGGACAGAGAAATTGTGATCCCCTGCAACGTTCTACCAGCAGGGAAACTAAGTAATTCTTGCACCAAACCCAGAATGCTGACAGCTACGTCAATTTTGCTTTGTGGCTCAACTAGAGAAAAGAGAAAAGCCCAGGAGGTTTTGGGATAATGAGAGGTTTTATCGCCCAGCCCTGACATAATTAGGACATTTTGCCAAACATACCTGTGCTTTCTCTGAACACTGGCGTCCTGCGACAAGCTGCCTTGCTGACTGCGATGCTGATGTTCAAAACCTCGGGTGTCTTGGAGCCAGAGCAGAGAAGTGCTGTCAGCTGTGGAGAAGAAGGCACCTCTGACCTAAAGCCTGCACACCTGCTTCGGTTTCTGGGCGAAGGGGCAACACATACTTATTGTTTAGCAGCAATTATCTTCATTCTCAATAGACCAATGACCTTGCCTTTTCTGGAAAGCAGACTTACTCTTCTAAAGAAACCCTCAATTCGTCTATTCCCAATGCAACTAGAGTGGGGTCTGGTTTACGCCCGCCTCCAGGCCCCCACCTGGAGGATTTTCCTGCATGATTCTAACAGCCAATTACCACTATCCCTGGGGCACAAGGGGCATAATGCTGAAGTTGGGGGACGGCTCTGGGGCTTGCTACTGCCACACCTGTGTCTGGGGGACAAGGCACACCCTGCTGAACTCGGGATACTGCTCAAGATGCATCACCTGCACTGTGTCAGAGAACCGGAGGACACATCACTGAAGGTGGGGACTCTGAGAGGTCCTTACCCACACTCTTCCCGGGCAACAGGGGAAACCCTGAAATTCTGCAAACCATCCCACAAAAGCTCAGGTGAGTGGGCGCCCTGGAGTTCACGGGTATGGGGGATAAGGCCAGTTGAGGACATGGGGCAGAAGAGACTTTAAAGGGGAAAAGAAAACTCACCTGAGTCCCCACAATGAACCCTCTCCAAGTGTCCTTCTAGAACCCTTCCTCCCACCTGGGGTGCACCCTACCCCTGGACCCCCCCACCCCTGGTGCATGCTGCTCACTCACCAGCTGGGACCTCTGCAGGGGAACTCTCTCTCTCCCAGTGCCCCTTCTTCTGCCCCAGGTCTGCACCCCACTGCAACTCTGGAACAGCCCACAGAGACGTAGCTCCACCCCCAAGCGGTGATTGGTCAGGGAGGGTGGTGCCCCAGCCCCTGGGATGCCAGGCAACCCGCCCTCAAGCCCCTGGAACCCTGAAAGTGCAGGGGGTCCAAGAGGTGCCTCCTCTACCCAACACCCAGCACATGTATGGGTGGGGTCCTGGGCCAGGCTCCCCCCACACACGTGGCCCTTTCCAGGGACCCCCTCTAGCTGCAGACCACCCTCAGAGTCCTGCCCCTTCCCTTTCTGCACCAGCCCTCCCTGCTGGGGTGTGCCTGGTTCTGGGCAAGCTCAGTGGCTCTCAGACCCTCCAAGTCTTGGGCTTTAGGAAATGCAATGATTTCATGCATTTTCAGTATATACATGTCAGTATGACTTTAATCTTATGGGAGCCAAAAGGTTCTTTATTTTTTTCTTATCTTCATGTCAGCATTTTTGGTTATTGTTTTCTTCTCGAAGCAGATGTACAACATGTGCTTGGGGCAGAAATAGGGCCCATGCTTTGAGTTTTTGCCCAATTATTTTGAGCCGGATAAAATGTTAAAGGATAGCTTCCCTGGGATCCCAGGATCAGGGCCCACAGATGATATAAGATAAAAATTACTTTCATCATTATAATTACTATGAAATGGAAGAATTTGAGACAAAAGCACCTTTCACAAGAGTACCAAGAAATCAAAATGTTGCCCACAGAAGGCTACCTGCTCCATGGTCAGCACAGGTAACAGAAGTGTTCACAGTCTCTGGACTCCTGCCCCCTCCTGCCCAAATCGCTGAAGCACACAGACCACTTAAAATCAGAATTGTAGACACCTTAGAGATGCCTGGCACCATTCCCTTGGACTGCAGAATAAAATACAGTAGCTCATTGTCACAAACTAATTTCAACATGAAGTGCCCCCTGGATGCACTAAGTTCTTTCTCTGCAAATGTTGACTAATGTAAGTCACAGTCATACCATTTAAACACTAGGATGGCTGGGAAGTCATCGTAGGGAAGGGAATATTTTAGCCATGTTTATAAGTATTGGCTCACTTTGTAGAAGAGGCTGAGCTGAGTGTTTTTAAATACTATTTCAGGTACAAGAGAGGAGTTAAGATGGCGGAGGAGTAGGGGACCCCTTTTTCAGCAGGTCCCCTGAGTGGAGGTGGATAGGTACCAGACCAGCCTAAACAACCATGGAATCAGCCTGAGAGGCAGGAAGATATATCTGGATCTCTACAAATGAACATTTCCAGCGCTGAGTATTGAGGTAGGAAGCAGGGAGTCCTGAAACCTTGCACAGATACTGGAAGATAAAAGGAAGGGGGAGGGAGCCACTACGTTTGGGCGCCAGGAAGTAGCAGTCACCTGCACAGGGGAGCAGGTGAACTCAAGGAAGGCATCCCCAGAGAGCAGACTGAGACTGGTGAGCCCAGAGAGCGCACCACCAGGCATCTCTTGGAACACCGGAATCTCAGTGTGCTCATGGGATCCAGATTGAGATTGGGAGCTCCTGGAGCGCATGCGGGTCCGCTGGAGGCTGGCAGGCCACCTGCACAGGGGAGCGGGCAGATTCATGGTCAGAACCCTGGAAACAGCAGACTAAGACCCTGAACCAGGTGTGCCCGCCACCAGGCTTCTCATGGAACACCGGAATTCCTGTGTGCTCACCGGGCATAGACAGACCCAGAGACCCAGGAGCACGCTGGGCGGCTGGCAGCTGGTGGCTGGTGGGCCACGTGCATGGGGGAGTGGGAGCACTCGCGGTTGGCACCTGGGAAACAGCAGACTGAGACCCTGAAGGAGGTGGCATGCCACCAGGCTTCTCAGGAAACTCCGTAATCCTGGTGTGCTCACAGAATCCAGACTGAACCTGGAGATCTGGAAGCTCGCGGGGGCGGCTGGAGGCTGCTGGCCTTAGAAACACAAAGGACAGAGATGCGCCTGCCCTGGAAGTGAGGGCAGGGACACTGGGTGTGGGGCACACATCCAGGGACTCTATGGGATTGAGCAGCACCAACAGTAACGGAGTGAACGTGGCCAGAAGATCCATGGAGAACAGGCCGCAATCCCTCGGTTCTGTGACAATTCAGCCTCTGCTGCTCTGACTCTCAGAAGAGGCACAGCAGACTGCAAGAGAAAGCCGCCAGGGAACAAAAGCCTGGAAATACTGGCTCACAGATTGCCCACACTCATCCCCCCACGCAGGAGACAGGGCAACTCTACCCAAACAGGGTTGCCTGAGTATGGGTGCAGCAAAATACAATCTCTTAACAATAGAGAACAAACGGATGGATACCAGAGAGGAGGTGGATAGAGGGATGAGTGAAATAGATGAAGTGGATTAAGAGGACACTTTTCGGGATGACCACTGAGTAATATATAGAGTTACTGAATCACTCTATTGTACACCTGAAACGAATGTAACACTGTATGTTAGCTCTACTGGAATTAAAATAAATTTTTAAAAAAGATTTTTCTTTCCGGAACCTCTTTGAAAAAGCTTTTCCTCTGCACTGTGCATAAGCCCTACTTGGGAGGATTCACTCTACAATAATTATTCACTCTATGCCTCGAATTCAGATTTCACTGAGTTCTTACTGTGGATCCCAGCCCACGGGAGCCATGGTCCTTTTCTGTCCAGGCTCAGCACCTATGCATTCAAGATTGGAAGTAGAGACACATGTCACTTCACAGTTCAGAAAGCTATTATTGTTTCTGTTTCAGTGTGAGAGAGTCACAGACATTGGGAGAAGTTTCAGAGCAGGTTTATTATGCATCCTGGATCTCTACTTCAATGTTCTTTGCCTGGATCCATTTGGCTAATAGGTTCCCTGTGGATGGGCTAGCATCGAAGCACATACATGGAAGATGCAAAGGTGGGTGGGCTTTGTGCGGGACAGGAAGAAGACCAAAAGCAGACAAGAGTCCGACCCCTCCCCTGATCCAGGAACTGCTACAGGAGAGGGTACAGGAGGTAGAATCCATGCGAAAGTCCAAGGTCACCAGCTGAACACAGGAGGCATAGGTTAAGGGATCTGGAGATGTCGGGTTGAAGGCTGCTCTGAGCTACCTCTGAGAGGAAGGGAGGGAAGGAATGAGGAGACACTGCCTGCCCCTGGCCCATGCCAGCTGCCCACCGCTCCAACATACATCCATCTACACAGCTGGCACAGCCTGGGCTCAGGATGGGCTGGCTCGTGTCCCTCAATCCTCAGTGGGACAGCTGGCCCAAGGGCTCAGAGACATGCTGAGGGAGATGAGAGGGAAAGCTGGCCCACCCAGGTCATCCCCTCCTTGAGCAGACAGCCCTTCAGAACTGCTAAAAAAAAAAAAAGCCCACTAACGGGGTTGAAAGGCATGCCATGGATGAACTAAGGCATAGAGACATGTAAAATAAAATTCATTTTTAAGTTCAGAGCTTTCATCTCAGGAAGTGGGGAGAGGTTCACTGAAGAAGACTGAGGGGAGGGCAGGCCATGCTGAAAAGGGAGACATGGCTCTTCTGATTGGGGACCTGCAGCCCCCTTCCAGGGCAGGGCATCATCCTCGCATCACACGAGATCCATGGAAGTGTTCCATCAGGGCCAGATGTTTGTCTCGAGAAGGCTACCCTGGCATCGGACTGCAGAGGGCACCAGGGACAAGGGCCAGATGGAGGACGGACAATACCCCGGAGGCCATGGGGCAAGAGCAGAGGCACATGACCTTGAAGATGATGAGGAAAAGCAGGAGGGAGGTGGCAGCATGGAGCCGGCCCGAAAGTGCCATGGAAGCAGTGCCCACAGCTACACTGAATGGGTGCCTTCTGTGCCCGGTGTGGCTGACTTCAGTGTGCCCCAGACTAGTCCTGACCAGAAATCTAGGAAGGGTGCACCACCCCCGGCCTCCTCTCCCCTTGCAGCTGCTAGGAATCACGGTCACAGACCCTGGTCAGCTTTCGTGGAAACCAAGCAGTGGCTCCCCCGCATGCTGCACCTCTGGTGGTGGTCCACTGAGACCCTCGTGCCTGGCCAGACACTGACGTCTACCTGTCTCCACACAAATCCACAGACAGGAGGGTGTCCCTGAATTCCACAGCACATGATGAGACAGATCCATAGACCCAACACCCAGTGGGTCATTCGGAACCTCACCTATGGTCATAGAGCTCACCATACCCTATTTCTGTCACTTCCCACAGAAAGCCTGGTTCTGTTCCCCCACAATACCATACATCCTGGTTGCTGACCGGGGGTCATGCCATGAACCCACATGGCACCTTTCTTTAAGAGAAGGCTCTGCCTACACCTCCTAGAAAATATTTCTAATGAAGTACAAGTCCATCAGGACTATGGTGTGAACAGTAGCACACAGCCTGCATGGTAGTAGTCAGTAATTCTAACAAGGGTTAACCCCACCCCCCGTCTCACAAAACCTTCCTCCATCCTTCGGAACTCATGGTCTGACCTCAGAAAACCCTCCAGGAAACAAATGTTTCATCTGAATGCTCTCTTCACCTTCTGCTTCAAATCTTGTCCAACCACAATGATATGAAACTAGAAATCAGTCTCAAGAAACAAATGGGACAGTCAAAAATAGGTGGAGATTGAGGGGCCTGGGTGGCTCAGTTGTTAAGGATCTGCCTTCAGCTCAGGTCCTGATCCCAGGATCCTGGGATTTAGCCCGGAATCAGGCTCTTGCTCAGCAGGAAGCCCGCTTCTCCCTCTCCCACCCCCCTGCTTGCGTTCCCTCTCTCACTGTCTCACTCTCTCTCAGATACTTAAATAATCTTAAATAAATATGTGGAGATTTAACAACATGATACTGAACAACCAACAGTCAAAGAAGAAATAAAAAAAAATTTAGAAGTACCTTGACACTGATGAAAAAGACAACTTACAAAAACTTATGGGATGCAGCAAAAGTAGCTTTATGGGGGACATTCATAGAAATTCATGCCTTCATCAATCCATGAGAATGCTCTCCAATAAATAACCTGATTTATGTGGTAAAGAAGTAGAAAATAATACAACAAAAAAAAGCCCCAAATTAGTAGAAATAAGGAAATAACAAAAAGGAATGCATAAATAAATCCAACACAGACTAAAAAGACAAAAAAACAAAAACAATGAAAATGAGAGCTGCCTTTTTTGGAAAGATAAACAAAACTGACAAACTTAGCCAGACTCACCAAGAAAGACAGAGGACTCGAAAACAATCAGGAAAATAAGATAATGGATTCCTGTATCATATGAAAATCAAAAGAACTCTTCAAACTTGGACACAAGAAATTCTTGCAAGCCACGTCTCTAAAGGCAAAGGAAATAAAAGCAAAAATGAACTATTGGCACTTCATCAAGATAAAAAGCTTCTGCACGGCAAAGCAAACGATCAGCAAAACAAAAAGGCAACCTAGGAATCGAAGAAGATATCTGTATATGATATTACAGGTAAAGGGCTGGTATCCAAGATCTATAAAGAACTCCTCTAACTCGACACCCAAAAAATGGGCAGAAGACACAAAGAGACACTTCTCCAGAGAAGACATACAAATGGCCAACAGACACATGAATAAAATGCTCCACATCACTTGCCATCAGGCAAATACAAATCAAAACGACAATGAGATACCACCTTACACCAGTTAGAATGGTTAAAATTAACAAGGCAGGGGGCACCTGGGTGGCACAGAGGTTAAACGTCTGCCTTCGGCTCAGGGCATGATCCTGGCATTATGGGATCGGGCACCACATCAGGCTCCTCCGCTATGAGCCTGCTTCTTCCTCTCCCACTCCACCTGCTTGTGTTCCCTCTCTTGCTGGCTGTCTCTATCTCTGTGGAATAAATAAATAAAATCTTGGAAAAAAATTAACAAGACAGGAAATTACAAAAAGTCAGAGAGGATGTGGAGAAAGGGGAGCCCTCTTACACTACTCATGAGAATTCAAGCTGGTATAGCCACTTTTGAACAATATGGAGGTTCCTCAAGACATTAAACACAGAGTTTTCCTACGACCCACCAATTGCACTACTGGGTATTTACCCCATAGACACAGAGTAATGAAAAGAAGGGCCCCTGTATCCCAATGTTCATAGCAGCAATGTCCATAATAGCCAAACTGTGGAAGGAGCCAAGATGTCCTTCAGCAGATGAATGGACAAAGAAGATGTGCTTCATCTGTACAATGGAATATTACTCAGTCAACAAAAAGGATGAATATCCACCATTTGCACCAACGTGGATGGACCAGGAGGGGATTATGCTAAGTGAAATTAAGGCAAGCAGAGAAAGACAATTACCATAAGGTTTAACTCCTATGTGGAATGGAAGGAGAAACATGGAGGACATTAGAAGAAGGAAGGGAAAAGTGAAGGGGGGGAATGAGAGGGGGAGATGAACCATGAGAGACTATTGACAATGGGAAACAAATTGAAGGTTGCAGAAAGGAAGGGGTAGGGGAATAGGTTATCCTGGTGATGGGTATTAAGGAGGGCACGTGTCATAATGAGCACTAGGTGATATATGCAAACAATGAATCATGGAACACTACATCAAAAACAAATGAAGTACTGTAGGGTGACTAACAACATTTTAAAAAAAGAGAAAGATATGAAATCCATACAGGAAAACTGTCACTATTTGAAAATGACAAGAAATCCCGAAAGATTCCACAATAAAAAACTGTTAGAATAAACAAATTCAAGAAAGCTGCAGGATATAAAGTCAATATACAGACCTGTTGACTTTATTTTATTTTCAGATTTTATTTATTTATTTGACAGGAAGAGAAAAAGCACGAGCAGAGGGACTGTCAGAAAGGGGGAGAAGCAGACCCTCGCTAAGCGGGGAGCCCAACACGGGGCTCAATCCAAGAACTCTGGGATCATGACCTGACCTGAAGGCAGACGCTTCACCTATGGGGCCACCCAGATGACCCAACTTCTTGCATTTCTGTATACTGATGACACACTTTCGCAAAGAGAAATTAAAAAAGCAATGGCATTTACAACTGCATCAAAAAAAATCTAGGAATAAAAGTAACGAAAAATGAGAAAGACATAGTACACTCAACACATGGCAGAAAAGAAATTAAAAAACTGAGTGTCGAGGGGGGCAGAATGTATGGGTCAACGATTTGGAAGGCAACACAAACAAATGGAAGCTTACGCCATGCTCCTTAACTGGAAGAGTTAATTATGTGAACTTGTCCATCTTACCCAAAGCAATCAAAAGATGTGATGAAATGCCTATCTGAATTCCAGTGGCATTATTCAAGGAAATAGAAAACAGTCCTCAAACTTGTATGGAATCACAAAAGACCCCACATACCCAAAGCAACCTGGAGAAAGAAAGGTGCAGTCAACACACTCCTGGATTTCAAGCTAGATTACAAAGCTGTTGTCATCAAAACAGGATGGTACTGGCATAAACACAGACACCAGGTCAGTGGAACAGAACAGAAAGATCAGAAACTTACCCACACGTAGATGATCCTAACTTACGACACAGCAGCAGAAGATATGCCATGAGGGAAGGACTGTCTCTTCAGTGAGCGGTAACAGGCAAACTGGACACTAAATGCAGGAGAATATAACTGGGTCACTTTCTTACACCACACACAAAATTTTTAATGGATGAATGATTTGAACACAAGACCTGAATCCATAAACCTCCAAGAAGACACAGATACTAAGTCTCTCGACATTGGTTTTGGCAAAGAGTCTTCAGATCGGACACCAAACGCAAAGCAACAAAAGCAAAAATAAAACATTGGAACAACTTCAAACTGAAATCTTCCACATGGCAAAAGAAATGATCAAAAACTTAAAAGGCCACTCACCCAATAAGAAAAAATATCTGCGAATCATATGTGTGAGAAGAGGCTAATATCCAAAATACACCCAACACTCATGCAAATCAAAACAAAAAAAAAAAACTGTATAAAAAAATGGGGGGAATATGTGAATAGATACTTTCCAAAGATGGCACACAGGTGCCAACAGACAGAAAAAGTTGTTTGACATCACTCATCATCGTCAGGGAAACATCAGTCAAACCGACAATCGGCTATCCCCTCACAACGGTTGGAACAGCAACTGTCCCAGAGACAGACACCAAGTGGGGTCAAGGGTGTGCAGAAGAGGAGACACTGTGCACTATTGGTTGGAATGGAAATTGGTGCAGCCACTGTGACAAACGGTATGGAGGTTACTGAAAAAATAAATGCAATGACCACATGACCCAGTAATGGCTCTACTGAGTATTGATTCGGAGAACACAAAAATACTGCCTCAAAAAGACAGATGCATTCCCAGGTTCACTGCAGCATTATTCACAAGAACCAGACATGGAAACACAGACCTTGGGGGCCTTATGCCAAGTAACTCAGACACAGAAAGACCAATACCAGATGTTATCATGTACATTCCACGAGGAATAAACAAATACTGAACTCATAGTTACTGAGAGCAGATTGGTAGGTGCCAGATTCGGGGATGGGGTGGTAGAAACGGGTGAAGGTGGTCAAAGTCTCAATGTTTGAGTGAGAAAATCCGACAGTCATGAAATGTTCTGTCCAGCATGGAGACTAAAACTAACCCCGCAGCATGGGGTATAGGTTTCCCTGCTCTTTGAAAGTACAGGGCTTCTGAGAAACCTTGCACAGCAGAAATGGTGTCAAGAAGGAATGGCCATTAATTTACGCAGAAAAATTAGCAGTGTGCTCAGACTCCAAAATTCCTTCTCTTTGGCTTTTCTTAGGCCTCAGGACACAAGTTTCTAACGGAGGCCCAGCATTAATGAAGATAAAGCACAGCAGAGGCTCACAGACACCATTCAAAGTGCTGGTGGCTGGATGCGGAGAGCGGTTCCCAGCAGAAAGAGCTGGTTGGGGTGCACGCCGCCTCTGTCGTGCTTCTCCCCAAAACAGATGCTGAACGCCATTATCACTGTACACCTTTTTTCATAAGAGGGAAATCCTCTTCAGGTCTCTTCCTCTTACTGAAAGTGGGTAATAACGTAGTTCTTTCAAGAAAGCGCAGTGTCTTACTGTGAACGTTGAAAAAGTGGGGGATACTTGTACGTGAGAATTGCTGAGGGAGATGTGAAAGGTTCTCCCAGACACAAACCTCAGCAGATCCACCAGGAAAGGCACCTTCCTCAGCATGCGGAACATGGACTACCTCCTACCCCCAAAACCCTCTCCTTCCCCTCGATCAGGACAACCCAGAACACCTGGGAGTTACCCCAATTCCCCCGTTCTCCTGCTCCTAATAGCTAACCCATCAGCACATCCTGTGAGCTCCATCTTCAAAATGGACCCAGAATTGGTCTAACCACTCCATCCAAGGCCACCTGTCTGGTCCACAGTGCCTGAGTTCCTGGAAAAGCTTTGTCATTGACCTGCCTTGCCATCTTCAACCCTCTGTCATCTGTTCTCAACACTGTAGCCAGGATGGCCCAGTGAAACAGGGTATCATGGGGTTATAGCCCTAAATGGCTTTCTGTCACCCTCTGTCATCTCTCTGAGGTCATGTCCAAAGCTGTCTCCTGTGGCCTCAGGGCCTTCTTGCTGCTCCTGGACATACCTGGAATTCTCCTGCCCCAGAGCCTTTGCACATGCTTTCCCTTCTGTTCAGAATGCTCTTGATGTGTTCTCACTCACCTTCTGAGAAGTCTGAATTGGAGTGACAGGGACAGAAGATGAGGCTGTGTGTTGGCTTGAGGCTGGTGGTCCAGAAGAAGGTTCTCTGCCAGCTCTCCGCCTGTGCGTCACTTGTGCTCAGTCAGGAACTTGCACAGAGCCCACACCTGTCACAACTTTCACCCAGGAGACCCACAGCCACCCCTGGAGCCCACCCTGCCCACACCCTGCTGCAGAATGCATTCAGCTCTCCTCTGGGACCCTGTCAGCTTTACCCAGACCTGGAACTCCCCCGTTCCTGAAAAGCTCCCGGATTCCCCCTCTTCTTCCAAAATCACACTGGCGCAAGGCTTTCATGAGAAAACTATAACACTAACTAATGAAAGGTTCACACCTACGATCCCCTTCTGTTGCCTTTCTCTCCACCTTCTTTCCTACTTGTGCAAACTGTAATATATCAGTGGAACACAAACATGCTCTGAGACCTGAATCTTTCATTGCAGCTTTCGGAGGACTCCTTATGTGATAAGCAACTAGTGTATCCTACAACAGGGTGTTTTACAACTCTCATCTATAGAATAGTACAGCCCAAATCACTACAATTTTACCTCACTCTTCATGAAGCAGAACACTTTTTCCTTTCTTCTTTTACTTAAAATCCAGTTAGTTCACATGCCATGGAATATTCGCTTCAGGGGTAGGATTTAGTGATTCCTCACCTGCATACAGTACCCAGTGCTCATCACAAGTTCCCTCCTTAATACCCCTCACCCATTTTATTCTTCCCCCCATACCCCTGTCCTGCAGCAACACTCAGTTTGTTCTCCAAGGTTGAGTCTATTTCCTAGTTTGCCTCTCTCATCACCCCTCAACTCTGTTCATCTGTTTTCTTTCTGAAATTCCACAAGCGTGAGAGCATAGGATATTTGTCTTTCCTCACTGATTTTGCTTAGCTTAATACACTCTAGGTCCATCCACATCCTTGCAAATAGTAAGGTTTCATTCTTTTTGAAGCTGGGTCATATACTATTATATATATGTATCCCACATCTTCTTTATCCATTCATCAGTGCATGGACTTTGGGATTCTCTCCATAGTTTGGCTACTGTGGACATGGCTGCTATAAACATCATGGTGCATGTTCCCCCTTCGAATCTGCATTTTTGTATGCTTTGGGTAAATACCTAGGACAGCAATTGCTGGATCATGTGGTTGTTCAATGTTTAACTTTTTGAGGAACCCCCACACTGTTTCCCAGACTGGCTGCACCACTTTGCATTCCCACCAACAGGATGGGAGGGTTCCCCTTTAAGCAGAACATTATCTGCCGGCAATTTCATAAGAGGAAACAAAACCTCTGGGAGATGCACCCAGGGTCAGGCCAGCAGTTGCAGACTTCACCCCAAGGCTCCTGACGCCAAGCCCCTTGAAGCCACCAGCATGCCACTATCCAAAAGAATTCCCAGACTCTCCTTCTGACTCCACCACCAAAGAAACTACAGAGAGAATATGGCACCTCAAAATATTGAGATAATACATTCAGTAAATCTAGAAAGTCAAGCTCAACTTTTCAACAGGAACAGGCTGCTTTAGATAATTTTGAATTTTCCCTCCACCCTAATTTTAACTCTTGTGATGAATAAACTAATCAATGATGAAACATCACCTTTGTCAAATGACATCATCCAAGTCTGTATTAGATGAAAAAAGCCACCTAAGTCTAGATGCTGGCCACTCAACCATATCCTAGGCACAATTGAATAAACACCGCTAGATGAAGGAACAAATTAGATGTTACAAACAGGCACAGAGTGAATCTCACCTTCCCTTTCTAATAAAAGAGGGTTCCTAGGAAACAGATGTAAGCAATAAATGGACAGAGAAATTGTGATCCCCTGCAACGTTCTACCAGCAGGGAAACTAAGTAATTCTTGCACCAAACCCAGAATGCTGACAGCTACGTCAATTTTACTTTGTGGCTCAACTAGAGAAAAGAGAAAAGCCCAGGAGGT
Organism: Ursus arctos; assembly: GCF_023065955.2. Classification (NCBI taxonomy): domain Eukaryota; kingdom Metazoa; phylum Chordata; class Mammalia; order Carnivora; family Ursidae; genus Ursus; species Ursus arctos. The sequence goes on from NW_026622986.1 coordinate 1,823,588, forward strand.
TTTGGGATAATGAGAGGTTTTACCTCCAGCCCTGACATAGTTAGGACATTTTGCCAAACATACCTGTGCTTTCTCTGAACACTGGCGTCCTGTGACACGCTGCCTCACTGACTGCGATGCTGACGTTCAAAACCTCGGGTGTCTTGGAGCCAGAGCAGAGAACTGCTGTCAGCTGGGGAGAAGAAGGCACCTCTGACCTAAAGCCTGCAAACCTGCTCGGTTTCTGGGCGAAGGGGCAACACATACTTGTTGTTTAGCAGTAATTATCTTCATTCTCAATAGACCAATGACCTTGCCTTTTCTGGAAAGCAGACCAACTCTTCTAAAGAAACCCTCAATTCGTCTATTACCAATGCAACTAGAGTGGGGTCTGGTTTATGCCCGCCTCCAGGCCCCCACCTGGAGGATTTTCCTGCATGATTCTAAAAGCCAATTACCACTAACCCGGGGGCACATGGGGCATAATGCTGAAGTAGGGGGACGGCTCTGGGGCTTGCTACTGCCAAAAGTGTGCCTGGGGCCCAGGGCACACCATGCTGAACTCGGGGGTACTGCTCAAGATGCATCACCTGCACTGTGTCTGAGAACCGGGGGACACATCACTGATGGTGGGGACTCTGTGAGGTCCTTACCCGCACTCTTCCCGGGGAACAGGGGAAACCCTGAAATTCTGCAACCAATCCCACAAAAGCTCAGGTGAGTGGGTGCCCTGGAGTTCACGGTTATGGGGAATAAGGCCAGTTAGGACATGGGGCAGAAGAGACTTTAAAGGGGAAAAGAAAACTCACCTGAGTCCCCACAATGAACCCTCTCCAAGTGCCCTTCCAGAACCCTCCTCCCACCTGGGGCGAACCCTTGCCCCGGACCCCCCCGCCCCTGGTGCATGCTGCTCCCTCACCAGCCGGGACCTCCTCAGGGCAACTCTCTCTCTCCCAGTGCCCCTTCTTCTGCCCCAGGTCTGCACCCCACTGCAACTCTGGAACAGCCCACAGGGACATAGCTCCACCCCCAATTGGTGATTGGTCAGGGAGGGTGGTGCCCCAGCCCCTGGGATGCCAGATAACCTGTCCTCAAGCCCCTGGAACCCTGAAAGTGCAGGGGGTCCAAGAGGTGCCTCCTCTACCCAACACCCAGCACAGGTATGGGTGGGGTCCTGTGCCGGGCTCCCCTCACACACCTGGCCCCTTCAAGGGACCCCTCTAGATGCAGACCACCCTCAGAGTCCTGACCCTTCCCTTTCTGCACCAGCCCTCCCTGCTGGGGTGTGCCTGGTTCTGGGCAAGGTCAGTGGCTCTCAGACCCTCCAAGGCTTGTGCTTTAGGAAATGCAATGATTTCATGCATTTTCAGTATGTACATGTCAGTATGACTTTAATCTTATGGGAGCCAAAGAGGTTCTTTATTTTTTCTTATCTTCATGTTGGCATTTTTGGTTATTGTTTTCTTCTCGAAGCAGATGTACAACATGTGCTTGGGGCAGAAATAGGACCCATGCTTTGAGTTTTTGCCCAATCATTTTAAGCCGGGTAAAATGTTAAAGGATAGCTTCCCTGGGATCCCAGGATCAGGGCCCACAGATGATATAAGATAAAAATTACTTTTATCATTACAATTACTCCTAAATGGAGGAATTTGAGACAAAAGCACCTTTCACAAGAGTACCAAGAAATCAAAATGATGTCCACGGAAGGCTACCTGCTCTATGGCTCCCTGCACAGGTAACAGAAGTGTTCACAGTCTCTGGACTCCTGCCCTTCTCCTGCCCAAATCCCTGAAGCACACAGACCACTTAAAATCAGAATTGTAGAACTGCTAGACACCTTAGAGATGTCTGGCACCATTCCCTTGGGCTGCAGAGTAAAACACAGTAGCTCGTTGTCACAAACTAATTTCAACATGAAGTGCCCCCTGGATGCACTACGTTCTTTCTCTGCAAATGTTGACTAATGTAAGTCACAGTCATACCATTGAAACACTATTATGGCTCGGAAGTCATCATAGGTAAGGGAATATTTTAGCCATGTTTATAAGCATTGGCTCACTTTGTAGAAGAGGCTGAGCTGAGTGATTTTAAATACTATTTCAGGTACAAGAGAGGAGTTAAGATGGCGGAGGAATAGGGGACCCCTTTTTCAGCAGGTCCCATGAGTGGAGCTGGATAGGTACCAGACCAGCCTAAACAACCACGGAATCAGCCTGAGAGGCAGGAAGATATATCTGGATCTCTACAAATGAACATTTCCAGCGCTGAGTATTGAGGTAGGAAGCGGGGAGTCCTGAAACCTGGCACAGATATTGGAAGATAAAAGGAAGGGGGAGGGAGCCGCCCCGTTCCGGCGCCAGGAAGTAGCAGTCACCTGCACAGGGGAGCAGGCGGACTCAGGGAAGGCACCGCTAGAGAGCTGACTGAGACCAGTGAGCCCAGAGAGCGCACCACCAGGCATCTCTTGGAACACTGGAATCCCAGTGTGCTCATGGGATCCAGAATGAGATTGGGAGCTCCTGGAGCACGTGCAGGTCTGCTGGAGGCTGGCAGGACACCTGCACAGGGGAGCAGGCAGATTCATGGTCAGAACCCCGGAAACAGCAGACTGAGACCCAGAACCAGGTGCACGTGCCACCAGGCTTCTCACGGAACTCCAGAATACCGGTGTGCTCACGGGATCCAGACTGAGACCTGGAGATCTGGGAGCTCGCTGGGGCAGCTGGAGGCTGGTGGCTGGGGGCGTTAGAAACACAAAGGACAAAGATGCTCCTGCCCTGGAAGTTAGGGCAGGGATGCCAGGTGTGGGGCGCACATCCAGGGACGCTATGGGGTTGAGAAGGACCAACAGGAACGGAGTTAAAGTGGCCAGAACATGGGTGGAGAACAGGCCGCAATCCCTCTGTTCTGTGACAATTCAGCCTCTGCTGCTCTGACTCTCAGAAGAGGCACAGCAGACTGCAAGAGAAAGCTGCCAGGGAACAAAAGCCTGGAAATACTGGCTCACAGCTTGCCCAAACCCATCCCCCCTCACAGAGGACAGGGCAACTCTACCCAAACAGGGTTTCCTGAGTATGGGTGCGGCAAAATACAAACTCTTAACAATAGAGAACAAACGGATGGTTACCAGAGAGGAGGTGGATAGAGGGATGAGTCAAATAGATGAAGCGGATTAAGAGGACACTTTTCTTGATGACCACTGAGTAATATATAGAATTACTATATAAATGAATGTAACACTGTATGTTAGCTTTACTGGAATTAAATAAATTTTTTAAAAACATTTTTCTTTCAGGAACCTCTTAGAAAACCTTTTCCTGTGCAATGTTCATAAGCCCTACTTGGGAGGATTCACTCTACAATAATTATTCACTCTATGCCTCGAATTCAGATTTCACTGAGTTCTTACTGTGGATCCCAGCCCACGGGAGCCATGGTCCTTGTCTGTCCAGGCTCAGCACCTATGCATTCAAGATTGGAAGTAGAGACACATGTCACTTCACAGTCCAGAAAGCTATTATTGTTTCTGTTTCAGTGTGAGAGAGTCACAGACTTTGGGATAGGTTTCAGAGCAGGTTTATTAGGGATCCTGGATCTCTATTTCAATGTTCATTGCCTGGATCCATTTGGCTAATAGGTTCCCTGTGGATGGGCTTGCATCCAAGTACATACATGGAAGATGCAAAGGTGGGTGGGCTTTGTGCGGGACAGGAAGAAGACCAAAACCAGACAAGATTCTGACTCCTCCCCTGATCCAAGAACTGCTATGGGAGAGGGTACAGGAGGTAGAATCCATGCGAAACTCCAAGGTCACCAGCTGAACACAGGAGGCATAGGTCAAGGGATCTGGAGATGCAGGGGTTGAAGGCTGCTCTGAGCTACCTCTGGGAGGAAGGGAGGGAAGGAATGAGGAGACACTGCCTGCCCCTGGCCCATGCCAGCTGCCCACTGCTCCGACACGCATCCGTCTACACAGCTGGCACAGCCTGGGCTCAGGATGGGCTGGCTCGGGTCCCTCAATCCTCAGTGGGACAGCTGGCCCCAGGGCTCAGAGACATGCTGAGGGAGATGAGAGGGAAAGCTGCCCCACCCAGGTCATCCCCTCCTTGAGCAGACAGCCCTTCAGAACTGCTAAAAAAAAAAAAACCACTAACGGGGTTGAAAGACATGCCATGGATGAACTAAGGCATAGAGATATGTAAAATAACATTTATTTTTAAGATCAGAGCTGTCATCTCAGGAAGTGGGGAGAGGTTCCCTGAAGAAGACTGAGGGGAGGGGAGGGCAGGCCATGCTGAAAAGGGAGACATGGGTCTCCTGATTGGGGACCTGCAGCCTCCTTCCAGGGCAGGGCATCATCCTCACATCACCCGAGATCCATGGAAGTGTTCCATCAGGGCCAGATGTTTGTCTCGAGAAGGCTACCCTGGCATCCGACTGCACAGGGTACCAGGGACGAGGCCAGATGGAGGACGGACCATACCCTGGAGGCCATGGAGCAAGAGCAGAGGAACATGACCTTGAAGATGATGATGAAAAGCAGGAGGTGGCAGCATGGAGCCGGCCCGAAAGTGCCATGGGAGCAGTGCCCACAGGTACACTGAATGGGTGCCTTCTGTGCCCGGTGTGGCTGACTTCAGTGAGCTCCAGACTAGTCCTGACCACAAGTCTAGGAAGTGTGCACCACCCCCGGGCTCCTCTCCACTTGCAGCTGCTAGGAATCACGGTCACAGACCCTGGTCAGCTTTCGTGGAAACCAAGCAGTGGCTCCCCCGCACGCTGCACCTCTGGTGGTGGTCCAGTGCGACCCTCGTGCCTGGCCAGACACTGATGTCTACCTGTCTCCACACAAATCCACAGACAGGAGGGTGTCCCTGAATTCCACAGCACCTGATGAGACAGATCCACAGAACCCAACACCCAGTGGGTCACTCGGGACCTCACCTTTGGTCATGGAGCTCACCATACCCTATTTCTGTCACTTCCCACAGAAAGCCTGGTTCTGATCCCCCACAATGCCATACATCCTGGTTGCTGACCGGGGGTCATGCCATGAACCCACATGGCACCTTTCTTTAAGAGAAGGCTCTGCCTACGCCTCCTAGAAAATATTTCTAATGAAGTACAGGTCCATCAGGACTACGGTGTGAACAGTAGCACACAGCCTGCATGGTAGTAGTCAGTAATTCTAACAAGGGTTAACCCCATCCCCCATCTCACAAAACCTTCTTCCATCCCCACGGAAGTCATGGTCTGCCCTCAGAAAACCCTCCAGGAAACAAACCTTTCATCTGAATGCTCTCTTCACCTTCTGCTTCAAATCTTGTCCAACCACAATGATATGAAACTAGAAATCAGTCTCAAGAAAAAAATGGGACAGTCAAAAATAGGTGGAGATTGGGGGGCCTGAGTGGCTCAATTGTTAAGGATCTGCCTTCAGCTCAGGTCCTGATCCCAGGATCCTGGGATTTAGCCTGGAATCAGGCTAAAGTCCGCTTGTCCCTCTCCCACCCCCCTGCTTCAGTTCCCTCCTCACTGTCTCTCTCTCTGTCAGTTACTGAAATAATCTTAAAAAAAAATATGTGGAGATTTAACAACATGCTACTGAACAACCAACAGTCAAAGAAGAAATTAAAAAAAAAAATTAGAAGTTCCTAGACACTGATGAAAAAGACAACTTACAATAATTATGGGATGCAGCAAAAGTAGCTCTATGGGGGACATTCATAGAAACTCAAATCTTCATCAATCCATGAGAATGGTCTCCAATAAACAACCTGATTTTTGTGGTAAAGAAGTACAAAATAAAACAACAAACAAAGCCCCAAATTAGTAGAAATAAGGAAATAACAAAAAAGAATGCATAAATAAATCCAACAGAGACTAAAAAGACAAAAAAAAAAAAAACAATGAAAATGAGAGCTGCCTTTTTTGGAAAGATAAACAAAACTTACAGACTTAGATAGACTCACCAAGAAAGACAGAGGACTCTTATACTATCAGGAAAGAAAGATAATGGATTCCTGTATCATATCAAAATCAAAAGAACTCTTCAAACTTGGACACAACAACTTCTTGCAAGTCACGTCCCTAAAGGCAAAGGAAATAAAAGCAAAAATGAACTATTGGCACTTCATCAAGATAAAAAGCTTCTGCACAGCAAAGCAAACGATCAACAAAACAAAAAGGCAACATATGGAATCGAAGAAGATATCTGCAAATGATATTACAGATAAAGGGCTGGTATCCAAGATCTATAAAGAACTCCTCAAACTCGACACCCAAAAAATGGGCAGAAGACACAAAGAGATACTTCTCCAGAGAAGACATACAAATGGCCAACAGACAAATGAAAAAATGCTCCACATCACTTGCCATCAGGCAAATACAAATCAAAACTACAATGAGATACCACCTTACACCAGTTAGAATGGTTAAAATTAATAAGGCAGGGGGCACCTGGGTGGCACAGAGGTTAAGCGTCTGCCTTCGGCTCAAGGCATGATCCTGGCATTAAGGGATCGAGCCCCACATCAGGCTCCTCCGCTATGAGCCTGCTTCTTCCTCTCCCACTCCACCTGCTTGTGTTCCCTCTCTCACTGGCTATCTCTGTCTCTGTGGAATAAATAAATAAAATCTAGAAAAAAATTTAACAAGACAGGAAATTACAAAAAGTCAGAGAGGATGTGGAGAAAGGAGAGCTCCCTTACACTACTCGTGAGAATTCAAGCTGGTACAGCCACTTTTGAACAATATGGAGGTTCCTCAGGACATTAAACACAGAGCTATCCTACGACCCACCAATTGCACTACTGGGTATTTACCCCATAGACACAGAGTAATGAAAAGAAGGGGCACCTATATCCCAATGTTCATAGCAGCAATGTCCATAATAGCCAAACTGTGGAAGGAGCCAAGATGTCCTTCAGCAGATGAATGGACAAAGAAGATGTGGTTCATCTATACAATGGAATATTACTCAGTCATCAGAAAGGATGAATACCCACCATTTGCACCAACGTGGATGGACCAGGAGGGAATTATGCTAAGTGAAATTAAGTCAAGCAGAGAAAGACAATTATCATAAGGTTTGACTCCTATGTGGAATGGAAGGAATAGCATGGAGGACATTAGAAGAAGGAAGGGAAAAGAGAAGGGGGGGAATGAGAGGGGGAGATGAACCATGAGAGACTACTGAAACTGGGAAACAAACTGAAGGTTGTAGAAAGGGAGGGTAGGGGAATGGGTTATCCTGGTGATGGGTATTAAGGAGGGCACGTGTCATAATGAGCACTAGGTGTTATATGCAAACAATGAATCATGGAACACTTCATCAAAAACAAATGATGTATTGTAGTGTGACTAACATCATTTTAAAAAAAGAGAAAGATATGAAATCCATACAGGAAAACTGTCACTATTTGCAAAGGACATGAAATCCCGAAAAATTCCACAAAAAAACTGTTAGTTTAAGCAAATTCAAGAAAGCTGCAGGATATAAAGTCAATATACAGAGACCTGTTGTCTTTATTTTTTTCAGATTTTATTTATTTATTTGAGAGGAAGAGAAAAAGCACATGCAGGGGGAGTGTCAGAAAGAGGGAGAAGCAGACCCTCGCTAAGCAGGGAGCCCAACACGGGGCTAAATCCAAGAACTCTGGGATCATGCCCTGAGCTGAAGGCAGACGCTTCACCTATGGGGCCACCCAGATGACCCAACTTCTTGCATTTCTCTATACTGATGACACACTTTCACAAAGAGAAATTAAAAAAGCAATGCCATTTACAATTGCATCAAAAAAAATCTAGGAATAAAAGTAACGAAAAATGAGAAAGACATAGTACACTCAACACATGGCAGAAAAGAAATGAAAAACATGTGTGTCGAGGGGGGCAGAATGTATGGGTCAAAGATTTGGAAGGCAACACAAACAAATGGAAGCATAGGCCATGCTCCTTAACTGGAAGCGTTAATTATGTGAACATGTCCACGTACCCAAAGCAATCGACAGATGTGATGAAATCCCTATCTGAATTTTAGAGGCATTATTTGAGCAAATAGTAAACAGTCCTCAAACTTGTATGGAATCACAAAAGACCCCAAATACACAATGCAACCTGGAGAAAGAAAAGTGCAGTCAACACACTCCTGGATTTCAAGCTAGATTACAAAGCTGTTGTCATCAAAACAGGATGGTACTGGCATAAACACAGACACCAGGTCAGTGGAACAGAACAGAAAGCTCAGAAACTTACCCACACGTAGATGATCCTAACTTACGACACAACAGCAGAAGATATGCCATGAGGGAAGGACTGTCTCTTCAGGGAGCGGTAACAGGCAAACTGGGCACTAAATGCAGGAGAATATAACTGGGTCACTTTCTTACACCACACACAAAATTTTTAATGGGTGAATGATTTGAACATAAGACCTGAATCCATAAACCTCCAAGAAGACACAGGTACTAAGTCTCTTGACATTGGTTTTGGCAAAGAGTCTTCAGATCGGACACCAACTGCAAAGGCAACAAAAGCAAAAATAAACAAGTGGAACAACATCAAACTGAAATCTTCCACACGGCAAAAGATACCAGCAAAAACTTAAAAGGCCACGGACCCAATAAGAAAAAAATATCTGTGAATCATATGTGTGAGAAGAGGTTAATATCCAAAATACACACAACACTCATACAAATCAAAAGAAACAAAAAAAAAAACTGTATAAAAAATGGGGGGAATATGTGAATAGATAATTCCAAAGATGGCACACAGGTGCCAAAAGACAGAAAAAGTTGTTCGACATCACTCATCATCGTCAGGGAAACATCAGTCAAACCGACAATCGGCTATCCCCTCACAACTGTTGGAACAGCAATTGTTCCAGAGACAGAACCAAGTGGGGTCAAGGGTTTGCAGACGAGGAGACACTGTGCACTATTGGTGGGAATGGAAATTGGTGCATCCACTGTGACAAACGGTATGGAGGTTCCTGAAAAAATAAATGCAACTACCACATGACCCACTAATGGCTCTACTGAGTATTGATTCGGAGAACACAAAAATACTGCCTCAAAAAGACAGATGCACTCCCACGTTCACTGCAGCATTATTCACAAGAACCAGACATGGAAACACAGACCTTAGGGGCCTTATGCCAAGTAACTCAGACACAGAAAGACCAATACCAGATGCTCTCATTTACGTTCCACGAGGAATAAACAAATACTGAACGCATAGATACTGAGAGCAGATTGGTAGGTGCCAGATTCGGGGATGGGGTGGTAGAAATGGGTGAAGGTGGTCAAAGTCTCAATGTTTGAGTGAGAAAATCCTACAGTCATGAAATGTTCTGTCTAGCATGGAGACTAAAACTAACCCCGCAGCATGGGGTATAGGTTTCCCTGCTCTTTGAAAGTACAGGGCTTCTGAGAAACCTTGCACAGCAGAAATGGTGTCAAGAAGGAATTGCCATTAATTTACATGGAACAATTAGACAGTGTGCTCAGACTCCAAAATTCCTTCTCTTTGGCTTTTCTTAGGCCTCAGGACACAAGTTTCTAACGGAGGCCCAGCATAAATGAAGATAAAGCACAGCAGAGGCTCACAGACACCATTCAAAGTGCTGGTGGCTGGATGCGGAGAGCAGTTCCCAGCGGAAGGAGCTGGTTGGGGTGCACGCCGCCTTTGTCGCGCTTCTCCCCAAAACAGATGCTGAACGCGATTCTCACTGTTCACCTTTTTTCATAATAGGGAAATCCTCTTCAGGTCTCTTCCTCTTACTGAAACTGGGTAATAACCTAGTTCTTTCAAGAAAGCCCAGTGTCTTACTGTGAACTTTTAAAAAGTGGGGGATACTTGTACTTGAGCATTGCTGAGGGAAAAGATGTGAAAGGTACTCCCAGACACAAACCTCAGCAGATCCACCAGGAAAGGCACCTTCCTCAGCAGGCAGAACATGGACTACATCCTACCCCCCCGAGAAACCCTCTCCTTCCCCTCGATCAGGACAACCCACAATAGCTGGAAGTCACCCCAATTCCTCCGTTCTCTTGCTCCTAATAGATAACCCATCAGCAAATCCTATGAGCTCCATCTTCAAAATGTACACAGAATTGGTCTAACCACTCCATCCAAGGCCACCTGTCTGGTCCACAGTGCCTGAGTTCCTGGAAAAGCTTCGTCATTGACCTTCCTTGCCATCTTCAACCCTCTGTTATCTGTTCTCAACACTGTTAGCCAGGATGGCCCAGTGAAACAGGGTATCATGGGGTTATAGCCCTGGAATGGCTTTCTGTCGCCCTCTGTCACCTCTCTGAGATCATGTCCTAAGCTGTCTCCTGTGGCCACAGGGCCTTCTTGCTGCTCCTGGACATACCTGGAATTCTCCTGCCCCAGAGTCTTTGAACATTCTTTCCCTTCTGTTTCGAATGCTCTTGATGTGTTCTCACTCACCTTCAGAGAAGTCTGAATTGGAGTGACAGGGACAGAAGATGAGGCTGTGTGTGTTGGTTTGAGGCTGGTGGCCCAGAAGAAGGTTCTCTGCCAGCTCTCCGCCTGTGCCTCACTTGTGCTCAGCCAGGAACTTGCACACAGCCCTCACCTGTCACAACTCTCACCCAGGAGTCCCACAGCCACCCCTGGAGCCCACCCTGCCCACACCCTCCTGCAGAATGCATTCAGCTCTCGTCTGGGACCCTGTCAGCTTTACCCAGACGTAGAACTCCCCCTTCTCCTGCAAATCTCCCAGATTCCTCCTCTTCTTCGAAAATCACACTGGTGCAAGGCTTTCATGAGAAAGCTATAACGCTAACTAATGACAGGTTCACACCTACTTTCCCCTTCTGTTGCCTTTTTCTCCACCTTTTTTCCTACCTGTGCAAACTGTAACATATGAGTGGAACATGAACATGCTCTGAGATCTAAATATTTCATTGCAGCTTTCTGAGGACTCCTTATGTGATAAGAAACTAGTGTATCCTTACAACAGGGTGTTTTACAACTATCATCTATAGAATAGTACAGCCCAATTCACTACAATTTTACCTCACTCTTCATGAAGCAGAACACTTTTTCCTTTCTTCTCTTATTTAAATTCCAGTTAGTTCACATGCCATGGAATATTTGCTTCAGGGGTAGGATTCAGTGATTCCTCACCTGCATAAAGTACCTGGTGCTCATCACAAGTTCCCTCCTTAATACCCCTCACCCATTTAACTCTTCCCCCCATGCCCCTGTCCTGCAGCAACACTCAGTTTGTTCTCCAAGGTTGAGTCTATTTCCTTGTTTGCCTCTCTCATCACCCCTCCACTCTGTTCATCTGTTTCCTTTCTGAAATTCCACAAGCGTGAGAGCATATAATATTTGTCTTCCCTCACTGATTTTGCTCAGCTTCATACACTCTAGATCCATCCACATCCTTGCAAATGGTAAGATTTCATTGTTTTTGAAGCTGGGTCATATTCCATTATATATATGTATCCCACATCTGCTTTATCCATTCATCAGTGCATGGACTTTGGGATTCTCTCCATAGTTTGGCTACTGTGGACATGGCTGCTATAAACATCATGGTGCATGTTCCCCCTTTGAATCTGCATTTTTGTATCCTTTGGGTAAATACCTAGGACAGCAATTGCTGGATCATGTGGTTGTTCAATGTTTAACTTTTTGAGGAACCCCCACACTGTTTCCCAGACTGGCTGCACCACTTTGCATTCCCACCAACAGGATGGGAGTGTTCCCCTTTAAGCAGAACATTATCTGCCGGCAATTTCATAAAAGGAAACAAAACCTCTGGGAGATGCACCCAGGGTCAGGCAAGCAGTTGCAGACTTCACCCCAGGGCTCCTGACGCCAAGCCCCTTGAAGCCACCAGCATGCCACTATCCAAAAGAATTCCCAGACTCTCCTTCTGACTCCACCACCAAAGAAACTACAGAGAGAATATGGCACCTCAAAATATCGAGATAATACATTTAGTAAAACTAGAAAGTCAAGCTCAACTTTTAAACAGGAACAGGCCTCTTTGGATAATTTTGAATTTTCCCTCCACCCTAATTTTAACTCTTCTGATGAATAAACTTATCAATGATGAAACATCACCTTTGTCAAATGACATCATCCAAGTCTGTATCAGATGAAAAAAAGCCACCTAACTCTAGATGCTGGCCACTCAACCATATCTTAGGCACAATTGAATAAACACTGTTAGATGAAAGAACAAATTAGATGTTACAAACAGGCACAGAGTGAATCTCACCTTCCCTTTCTAATAAAAGAGGGCTCCTAGGAAACAGATGGTCAAAATACATTTGTAAGCAATAAATGGACAGAGAAATTGTGATCCCCTGCCATGTTCTACCAGCAGGGAAACTAAGTAAGTCTTGCACCAAACCCAGAATGCTGACAGCTACGTCAATTTTACTTTGTGTCTCAACTAGAGAAAAGAGAAAAGCCCAGGAGGTTTTGGGATAATGAGAGGTTTTACCTCCAGCACTGACATAGATAGGACATTTTGCCAAACATACCTGTGCTTTCTCTGAACACTGGCGTCCTGTGACAAGCTGCCTTGCTGACTCCGATGCTGACGTTCAAAACCTCGGGTGTCTTGGAGCCAGAGCAGAGAAGTGCTGTCAGCTGGGGAGAAGAAGACACCTCTGACCTAAAGCCTGCACACCTGCTTCGGTTTCTGGGTGCAGGGGCAACACATACTTGTTGTTTAGCAGTAATTATCTTCATTCTCAATAGACCAATGACCTTGCCTTTTCTGGAAAGCAGATTTACTCTTCTAAAGAAAACCTCAATTTGTCTATTCCCAATGCAACTAGAGTGGAACATTTATTTCTCACTTAAATAGAAAACACTGTTATTGTCAACATTGCGTGAATGAACTTTTAAAAACATTTTTGAGAGAAAGGAAGAGACCTTAATTCAAACCCAAGTCAGGATAGCTTCCTGGGAGAAACAATCTTCAACAAGAAGGGATTGCTCCGGGGAAGGAACATTTGGGGCAGGGTTATATATTATTTTCTGTTTTGTTTTACATACAGAGTTACACACCACAATGAGGATCTTCTTAGATTCCAGAAAGTGACAGACTCTTTCTTATGTTTTCAGTATGTACATGTCAGTATGACTTTAATCTTATGGGAGCCAAAGAGGTTCTTTATTTTTTCTTATATTTATGTTGGCATTTTTGGTTATTATTTTCTTCTCGAAGCAGATGTACAACATGTGCTTGGAGCAAAAACAGGGCCCATGCTTTGAGGTTTTGCGCATTTATTTTGAGCCGGGTAAAATGTTAAAGGATAGCTTCCCTGGGATCCCAGGATCAGGGCCCACAGATGATATAAGATAAAAATTCCTTTTATCAGTATAATTACTCCTAAATGGAGGAATTTGAGACAAAAGCACCTTTCACAAGAGTACCAAGAAATCAAAATGATGCCCACAGAAGGCTACCTGCTCCATGGTCAGCACAGGTAACAGAAGTGTTCACAGTCTCTGGACTCCTGCCCTTCTCCTGCCGAAATCTCTGAAGCACACAGACCACTTAAAATCAGAATTGTAGAACTGCTAGACACCTTAGAGATGCCTGGCACCATTCCCTTGGACTGCAGAATAAAATACAGTAGCTCGTTGTCACAAACTAATTTCAACATGAAGTGCCCCCTGGATGCACTAAGTTCTTTCTCTGCAAAGGTTGACTAATGTAAGTCACAGTCATACCATATAAACACTATGATGGCTGGGAAGTCATCGTAGGTAAGGGAATATTTTAGCCATGTTTATAAGCATTGGCTCACGTTGTAGAAGAGGTGAGCTGAGTGTTTTTAAATACTATTTCAGACCTGTTTTACAGCACCCTCTGAACATACCAGAGCCTGAATCGACTAAAAAAGATAGTTGGTTTCAGTAACTTTAATACCAGAAAAATATTATACTGTCTCTATTCCTAAGGATCGTTGAGTATCTTACCCAGAGGTCCTCCACTGAGATAATGATCTTAATGATCACCATGGGCAGATGTGAAAAGGCCCGCTGAATTTGTTGCAGTTGTCCACATGACAAGAAAATCCTGATACTTGATAGGTTTCCAGATCGAGAAGACCAGAGATAAGAGGGAAATAGTACCCTGTATGGAACAACAAGGGATTTGGAGTCAATTTCGGTATCCCACTTAGGTTTCTGACACTAAATTCCTCTGTGACTCACATAATCTGAGTCCCTGCCTAACCACCTGAAAATGTGCCTAAAAATATCTACACCCTAGTTGAGAAGTTTAAGAGGCAGAATGCTACAAAGAGCCAGTATGATGTCTCTCAAGAACAGATGCTCAGGAAGCCATAATTGCTATTGGGTCTATTTCTTTTCCAGAAGAAAGAACACATGTTCAATACATATTCCTAATAGATGACTCACCAGATGATTTTCAAACCTGAAGGAAGGCCAAGAAGTCACTCTTGTGTCATATTTCCTCAGAAATCATGTTGTTGGACTGGTGAGGACAATACAATAGCAACGTCATCACTAAGAGTGGGGAGCTTCTAATTTCCATACTGCCATGTTGACCCCCTTAGCTCAGAGCCACTAGAAAGGGCAGCTGGGGAGGGGGCACAGCCATCACTATGAGTGGGGAGCTTCCCATTTCCATATGGCCATGTCGACCCCCTTAGCTCAGAACCACCAGAAAGGGCAGCTGAGGGAGACCACAGGCCAAGGCTGCCAGGTGTGGCTGGGGCAGGCAGAACTCTGACTTAAGGCTCAACTCCTGTCTAGGTTATTATAATGCTCTTCACAAAGAAAGTGCCATTGTGTGTGAGCCCTCATGTAGAAAAGGTTCAGAATTTCCATTGAGATTCCCTCTCTGACCTTTAGGATATGTAGCAATGTTCCATTTAATTTTTAAACTTTGAAGGACTTCCTGGTTTTCTTTTTGCTATGACTGTGGCTCAATTCCCCTGTGGTCTAAGAATAGAATCTAGTTAATTTCAGGGTTTAACATTTGTAGACTTGATTCGTGGCCCCACCTATCATCTTTTGGGTAAAGAGTCTATGACCACTTGAAAATAATGTATTCTGGGGCGCCTGGGTGGCGCAGTCGTTAAGCGTCTGCCTTCAGCTCAGGGCGTGATCCCGGAGTCCTGGGATCAAGCCCCACATCAGGCTCCTCTGCTGGGAGCCTGATTCTTCCTCTCCACTCGCCCTGCCTGTGTTCCCTCTCTCACTGGCTGTCTCTATCTGTCAAATAAATAAATAAATAATCTTAAAAAAAAAAAGAAAATAATGTATTCTGCACTTAGTATGGAATGTTCCCTATATGTCAATTAGGTCACATTTTTACCAATGTTTTGTCTGCTTTTCCTGTCAGATATTGAGAAAGGTATATTAAAATCTTCAAACAATGCTGCTCTATTCAACATGGCATCGGAGAATCTACCAGTGGTAGAAGGCAAGAGAAACAAAAAGTATAAAAATTGAGGGGATAATTGTGACTATTCACAGATAATACGATTGTGTACATAGAAAATCCAAAACAGTCTATAAATACCCTATTAGAATTAAAAATGCAATTTATAAATTTGAGATGGATTGTAGCTTCCCATTGGACAGTTTCTGAAAGAAAACGTAGAACCTGTCAATCTTGGGGTAGGACATAGTGTGCACTAACCATTTAAAAGAATTCAGTGGGACTTCATAAAAATGTGACATTTCTCCTTATCTTATGACCATCAGAAAATGAAAAAGTGAACCGCAGGCTGGGAAGTAAAGATTTGCAATACACACACTGACAAAGACTTGTCAATAAAGAATTCCTGCTCATCAACCATAAAAAGTCTATTTATAAAGAAATACTTCACAAAAGATTGACTGATGGCCAATAAGAACAGGAAAGGGTGCTCTTCAGTATTATTTTCAGGAACAGCAAGGCCTTTCCTAAAATGAAAACATACACACAAACCAGTATTCCCTAGATGGATGACGTCCTTATTTCTGAGGACAGCTTGAAGGACAGACTAGCATCAAAGAAAAGTGATGGAATTCCTGACACTCAGAGGATGGACAATTGACCTCAAACTACAGTACAATTTCTAGGCATCATTCGGTCCTCTGAAGGCAGACAACTACCACACCCCTTCCTACACCACACAGGTTGCTTCCCAACCCCTACCATAAAAGAAGAAGGTGAGAACCAGATAGGACTAGTAGGAAATAGCAAAAATCACATATGGGGATTATCCTGAAACACACTGATCACATAACTAGTGTGAGGAAGTGTAGGGAACTGACAAGGACAGAGAATCAAGAGGTACCTCTTTGGGAAATGCTGTCTGAAATCATCACACGTTGGTACCTGCTAATGAGGGCTCTGAGCATACCCTAGGGTTTGCTCACAAGGGTCTGCAACTCCATCGCTGAGGACCGAAACTCTTTAAGACCTCAAAGCTTGCTTGATTGACTATTGGACTAAGAGATTCCCATGTTCTGAAAACAGATACCAACTTATTGAAAGGTTCTCCTTGGCTCTCTCGGATGCCCTACAAGTAGCTGAACCATTCACTGAAAATCAATTACACACACACACACACACACACACACACACACACACACACACACACCTGTCATTTCACCAATTATTAAACAATCAAGGTTCTTCCTACCTTTTCTTTTTCACATTGATATTTATACTCACATGAAATGTCATCATTTCTAATGAACACTGATGTCAAAATAGAGATCCATTGACACAATATTCACAAAATGGAACTTCCCTGATGTAATTTTCAATATAATGTTTTTTAAAGTTCATACATATTTTAGGTTTTTGGTAACTTATACAGGAGAAGATCAGCATTGAAAAACTCTAAATACTGACAATGAGTTTTAAACCTAGAGAACAAAAATTGTCCAATTTCATAGATAATAAGGAACCAAAGGGAAAGCATGGAAGGTGTAGTTGAATAATTTTACACATATGCATCGTCTATTATTGTACTACTGAGGGGAGTGTTTTATTACCACTATGCATGCATCAATTGTCTTCCACGTGCACCTGCACAGGTATAATGAATTACTAGAGTAGAATGAAATGTCTGGGAACTACTTGGCGGCTTCTATAATGAACAATTAAATTTCAATCTTATATTTGGTGAACTTCCACTGTCTGTCCCTTTAGACAATGGACCCTAAACAGAAGGGGGAATGAACCACGAGAGACGATGGACTCTGGGAAAGAAACTGAGGGCTTCAGAGGGGAGAGGGGTGGGGGATTGGGATGGGCCAGTGATGGGTATTAAGGAAGGTACATATTGCATGGAGCACTGGGTGTTATATGCAAATAATGAATCACGGAACACTACATCAAAAACTAAGGAAATACTGTATACTGACTAACATATCATAATAAAAAAGTATTATTAGAAAAAAAGTTAAAGGTAAAAAAAAAAACCAATACAGCTTTTCTGTTTCAAGAACAATCACAATTGAGAAAAAACTAACTTCCAATCCCTAAAGCAAAACACAGACCAAGTTCCATTTCACTCCCCTTTATTCACATTCTCTGTGGGTTCTAAGCTATTTCCCTACCTCCTTTCCTCCTGAGCAGGGAGCTCGGGCTCGATCCCAGATCCCTGGGATCATAACCTGAGCCAAAGGCACATGCTTAACTGGCTGAGCCAGCCAGGAGCCCCAGCCATGTTTTTCTTAAGCAAAAGGACACTTTCTCACGATGCCTTCACATGACTTCACATGGTACCGGAGACCTGCCTTTGCCTCTAGGAGGTTGCAGATGAAGGCAATTGCAAACTCTCACAGTGGTTTATCAAATACAATGACCTGCCTGGTGACAGTGAAACTCTTATGAGCCCACGAGAGGGTGCTGTGACACTCAGCTGTGGCTGGGCTGGCACAGAGAACCAAATCCATTTCCCTGCCTGATGTCTGTGAGGAATAGATGCCCCCACTGTGAATGAGACCCTGCCACTGAGCTGTCCAGAGATGGCCATCCTCACGGAGGATGAGGATAAAGGACAATGCCTGAGGAGACCTCATCTGTCTCTTTTATCTTTTCATATTTTTGACAGTGGACAAATCACTGCCTAGGAGTCCCCAGCTACCTTAGTCTCATCTGTGAATGACCAAGAGGTTTTACAAAACACTTAAGATTTTGACCTCACAAATGCCCACAACCACTTACCATAGGGATTCAACATTAAGCAAAGTTACTGTTCGTTGGAAGAGAGGTCCTGCCCACTGTTGTTTCTCACTTATATGCTCATCTTCCTTACCTCATGGTAACATAACCACCTTGATTCCTGCTTCCGTCTTCAGGAAGGCTGATGTGACTTGAAGGGCATTACCCTGACATCGTTCTTTCTTAGCAATAAGATGTGGACATTTCCCTAGTCCTACACACCCAAAGTTGAATCGGAATCAGGATTGAGGAGGCTGATGAGAGTTGAAGGTGTTTTCCTGTACACGGTGGTTTATTACCAATAAGGATGGGTCAGAGTCCTCGAAATTCCAGAACTTTTTCATTAATGCTTCCTACTCGTGAAAGATGATGTACATTGGTCCTTCCTTGTATAGTGTGGTGACTCAGAGAAAAGTGCTTAGCCCTTTTGTCAGACTTCCACGACCACTTTGGGCCTGGCTTCCATATTCACAAAGGATGATGTTAGGGCTAAGAGGGTTCCTGTACACTGTTATTTCTTACAGATAAGTGTATGGCATTTTTGTTACATTGCCAGAACCACTTAGCGCCGGGCTTGCCGGCCTCCTGGGGACGAACCCTAACCCTAGGTTGGCCCCTGATGAGCCCCTTCCAAGGAGCCTGGAGCTGCAAGGCCTGGGATTGGGGACCCCCGAGCCTCAGCGCAGGACTCACCCAGCCACCCCACCGCAACCCAGGGCGCTAGGGGCACCGCCGGTTATTCAGGGCGGGAGAATGGGCAGGGCCCTCCGAGCCCCCGGTGACTTTTGAAGTCCCCCCACGCCAAAACGCTTGGGCCCAGGCTCCCGCTCCCCAGCAACCCCACCTCGGCCCGCCCCTCCAATCACCACACAGCCGGCGGATCGGGCCTGCCGGCCTCCTGGGCGCTAACCCTAACCCTAGGACGGCCCCTGAGGGTCCCTTCCTAAGGAGTCTTGAGGCGCAATGCCAGGGATTGGCGACTCCCAAGCCCCAGCGCCAGGTGCAGACTGCCGCCCTGCCCCACACAGGCCGCTAGGGGCACCGCCATTCATTCTGGGTGGGAGAACTGGCAGGGGCCTCCGAACCCCCGCCCACCATCGATGGCACCCAGAACGAAAACTCTTGGGCCCAGGCTCATGTTCACCAGAACCCTCACCTCAGCCCAACTCTTCTCTCGATGCACAAGTGGTGTATCGGGCCTGCCGGCCTCCTGTCGTCTAACCATAACTGTAGGTCGGCCCCCGAGGGGCCCTTCCCAATTGTCCTGGCGCCGCAACGCCGGGGATGGGGACCCGGAGCCCAAGTGCTGTAGTCACCCTGCTGCCCTTCAGCCACCGGAGATGCTAGGGGCCCCCCGGACATTCAGAGCGGGAGAATGGGCAGTTCCCTCCGAGCCCCCGCCGACCTTCGATAGCCCCCCACACTAAAACGCTTGGGGTCATGCTCTGGCTCACCAGCGCACTCACCTCGGGGCAACCCTCCGCGTGTTGCACAGCCGCTTCTCTGGTCCACCGGCCTTCTGGGGGCTAACCGTAACCCTAGATTGACCCCCAAGCGGCCCCTCCCAATGGGCCTGGTGCCGCAACGCCTGGGATTGGGGACCCCTGAGCCCCAGCGCCGGACTCACTCTGCCGCCCAGCTGCCACCCGGGTCTTGGGGTGATGCCATTATTCATGGAGGGAGAAAGGGCAGGGCCCTCCAAGACACGGTGACCTTCAAAGGCCCCTGGCGCCAAAACGCCCTGGCCCACGCTCCCGCTCACCAGCGCCTTCACCTCGGTCCGCCACTCTGCTATCCACTCAGCTGGCGAATAGGGCCTGCCGGCCTCCTAGGGCCTAAACCTAACCCTAGGTTGGCACCCGAGGGGCCGCTCCCAAGGGGCCTGGCGCCGCAGCACTGGGGATTGGAGATACTGGAGCAGAAGCGCCTGACTCACCCTGCTGCCCCGCTGCCACCAGGGCAGCTAGGTGTGCCGCCGGTCATTCAGGGAGGAGAATGGGTAGGGCCCGCCGAGTCCCTGAAGACATTCGAAGGCCCCCCGCACCAAAACGCTTGGGCCCATGCTCCCGCTCCACAGAGACCTCACTTCGACCCACCACTCCTTTCACCGCACAGCTGGCGGATTGAGCCTGCTGGCGTCCTGGGGTCTGACAGCCCCCGAGGGGCGCCTCTCAAGGGGCCTGGCACTGTAACGCGGTGGATTGGGTACCCCCGAGCCCCAGGGCTGGACTCACCTGCCGCCCTGCTGCCACCCGGGCTGCTAGGGGTGCCGCGGGTCATTCAGGTGGGAGAACTGGCAGGGCCTTCCGTTTCCCCTGCGACCTTCGAAGGCCCCCCGCTCAAAAAAGTTGGCTCCCATGCTCCTGCTCCCCAGCGCCCTCACCTCGGCCCACCCCGCTTCTTGCTGCAGAGCCAGTGGATAGTGCCTGCCGGGCTCCTGGGGGCTAACCGAAAACCTAGGTCGGCCCCGTGGGGCACATCCCAAGGGGCCTAGCTCTGCAACGCTGGGGATTGGTGACTCAGAGCCCCAGAGCCGGATTCACCCTGCCGCACGGTCGCCACCTGGGCCACTAGGGATGCCGCTGGTCATTCAGGGTGGGAGAATGGGCAGGGCGCTCCGAACCCCCGCAGACCTTCAAAGGCGCCCCGAACCAAAATGCTTGGGCCCAGGCTCATGTTCACCAGCACTCTCACCTCGGCCCAACTCTCCACTCGACGCACAGGTGGTGTATCGTCCCTGCCGGCCTCCTGGGGCCCAACTCTAACCATAGGTCGGCCCCCAAAGGGCCCTTCCCAAGGGGCCTGGAGCCGCAACGCCGTAGATTGGGGACCCCCGAGCCCCAGCGCCAGACTCACAAGCCGCCCCGCCGCCACCCGGACCGCTAGGGGCGCCGCAGGTCATTCAGGGTGGGAGAATGGTCAGGGCACTCCGAGACATGGTGACCTTCGAAGGCCCACCGCGCTAAAACTCTAGGGCTCATGCTCAGTCTCACCAGCGCCCTCATCTCGGCCGAACCCTCCGCATGCCTCACAGCCACTGATCGGGTCCACCTGCTTCCTGGGGGCTAACTGTAACCCTAGATTGACCCCAGAGGGCCACTCCCAAGGGGCCTGGCGCTGCAACGCCCGGGATTGGGGACTCTGAGCCTCAGCACCTGACTCACCCTGCCACCCAGCCGCCACCCGGTGGCTTGGGGTGCTGCCGTTCATTCAGGGCGGGAGAACGGGCAGGGCCCTCCGAGACACGGTGACCTTCGAAGGCCCCCCGTGCCAAAACGCCCAGGCCCACGCTCCCAATCACCAGCGCCCTCACCTCGGTCCGCCACTTCACTCTCCACACAGGTTGTGAATAGGGCCTGCCGGCCTCCTGGGGGCTAAACCTAACCCTAGGTTCGCCCCCAAGGGGCCCCTCCCAAGGGGCCTGACGTCGCAAGGCTGGGGATGGGGACCCCGAGCCCAAGTGCCGGACTCACCCTGCTGCCCTTCAGCCACCCGAGCCGCTAGGGGCCAACCGGTCAATCAGGGAAGGAGAACGGTCAAAGCCCTCCCAGCCCCCGCCGACCTTCGAAAGCCCACTGCGCTAAAACACTTGTGCTCATGCTCAGGCTCGCCAGCGACCTCACCTCGGCCCAACCCTCTGCGTGTTGCACAGCCTCAGATCGGGTCCACCGGCCTTCTGGGGGTAACCGTAACCCTAGATCAAACCCCGAGGGGCCCCTACCAAGGGGCCTGGTGCCGCAACGCTGGGGATTGGGGACCCCAACCTCAGCACTGGCCTCACCCTGCCGCCCAGCTGCTACCCGGGTCTTGGGGTCCTGCCCTTCATTCAGGGCGGGGAGAACGGGTGGGGCCCTCCGAGACACAGCGACCTTCAAAGGACCCCCGCGCCAAAACCCCCGGGCCCACGTTCCCGCTCACCAGCGCCCTCAACTCGGTCCACCACTCTGCTATCTACACAGCTGGCGAATAGGGCCTGCTGGCCTCCTTGGGGCTACCCCAACCCTAGGTTGGCCCCTGAAGGCCACTCCCAAGGGGCCTTGCGCTGGAACGCGGGGGATTTGGGATACCTGAGCCGCAGCGCCTGACTCACCCTGCCGCCCCACCACCACTTGGTCAGCTAGGGGCACCACCAGTCATTCAGGGAGGAGAATGGGCACGGCCCGCCGAGTCCCCGGAGACATTCGAAGGCCCCCGGGGCCAAAACGCTTGGGCCCATGCTCCCGCTCCACAGAGACCTCACCTCGACCCACCCCTCCTTTCGCCACCCAGATGGCGGATTGAGCCTGCTGGCGTCCCGGGGGCTAAACCTAACCCTAGGTCATCCCCCGAGGGGCCCCTCCCAAGCAGCCTGGTGCCCCAACGTGGTGGATTCAGGATCCCCAAGCCCCAGCGCCGGACTCACCTGCCACCCCCGCCACAACCCGGGCCCCTAGGGGCCCTGCGGGTCATTCAGACTGGGAGAATTGGCAGGGTCCTCCCTTTCCCCTGCGAACTTCAAAGGCCCCCCGGCCAAAAAAATTGGCTCCCACGCTCCTGCTCGCCAGCGCCCTCACCTAGGCCCTCCCCTCCACTTGCTGCAGAGCCAGTGGATAGTGCCTGCCAGTCACCTGGGGGCTAACCAAAACCCTAGGTCGGCCCCGTGGGGGCCGGCTCTGCAATGCTTGGGATTGGTGACTCAGAGCCCCAGAGCCTGACTCAGCCTGCTACACTGTCGCCACCTGGGCCGCTAGGGGCGCCGACGTTCCTTCAGGGTGGGAGAACGGGCAGGGCCCTCTGAACACCCGCCAACCTTCACAGGTGCCCCGAACCAAAATGCTTCGGCC
Organism: Ursus arctos; assembly: GCF_023065955.2. Taxonomy (NCBI): domain Eukaryota; kingdom Metazoa; phylum Chordata; class Mammalia; order Carnivora; family Ursidae; genus Ursus; species Ursus arctos. The sequence continues at coordinate 1,846,589 of NW_026622986.1, forward strand.
CAGGATCATGGTCCCCAGCACCCTCACCTCAGCCCAACTCTCTGCTCAATGCCCAGGTGGTGTATCGGATCTGCCGGCCTCCTGGCGGCTAACCCTAACTACAGGTCAGCCCCCGAGGGGCCTTTCCGAAGGGGCCTGGCGTCGCAACGCTGGCAGTGGGGACCTCGAGCCCAAGTGCCGGACTCACCCTGCTGCCCTCAGCCACCCAAGCCGTTAGGGTCCCACCGGTCAATCCGTGCAGGAGAACCATTAGGGCCCTCCGAGCACCCGCTGACGTTCATAGGCCCCCCACGCTAAAACGCTTAGGCTCATGCTCAGGCTTGCCAGCGCCCTCACCTCAGCCCAACCCTCCTCGTGTTGCACAGCCGCTGATCAGGTCCACTGGCCTTCTGGAGGCTAACCATAACCCTAGATTGACCCCGAGCGGCCCCTCCCAAGGGGCCTGGTGCCGAAACCCTGGGGATTGGGAACCCCTGAGCCTCAGCACTGGACTCACCCTGCCGCCCAGCCACCACACGGGGGCTTGGTGTGGTGCCGTTCATTCAGGGCAGGAGAACAGGCAGGGCCCTCTGAGACACGGAGACCTTCAAAGGCTCCCCGCGCCAAAACACCCAGGCCCACGCTCCCGCTCACCAGCGCCCTCACCTCGGTCTGCCAATCCCGTCTCCACACAGCTGGCGAATAGGGCCTGCTGGCCTCCTAGGGGCTAAACCTAACCCTGGGTTGGTCCCTGAGGGGCCCCTACCAAGGGGCCTGGCGCCACAACGCGGGAGATTGGGGATACCCAAGCCGCAGCGCCTGACTCACCCTGCCGCCCCGCCATCACCTGGGCTGCTGGGGGCGCTGCCGGTCACTCAGGGAAGAGATTGGGCAGGGCCGCCGAGTCCCCAGGGACATTCGAATTCCCCCGGCGCTTGGGACCACACTCCCACTCCACAGAGACCTCACCTTAACCCACCACTCCATTCACTGCACAGCTGGCGGATTGAGCCTGCTGGCGTGCTGGGGGTTAACCCTAACCGTAGGTCAGCCCCCGATGGGCCCCTCCCAAGGGGCCTGGCGCCGCAACGCGGTGGATTGGGGACCCCCTAGCCCCAGCGCTGGAATCACCTGACGCCCTGCCACCACCCGGGCCGCTAGGGACGCCGCGGGTCATTCAGGGTGGGAGAACTGGCAGGGCCCTCCTTTACCCCTTCAGCCTTTGAAGGCCCCCCGTGCAAAAAAGTTGGCTCCCACGCTCCTGCTTGCCAGCGCGCTCACCTCGGCCCGCCCCTCCGCTTGATTCAGAGCCAGTGGATAGGGCCTGCCGGGCTCCTGGGGGCTAACCTACATCCTAGGTCTGCCCAGTGGGGCACATCCCAAGGGGCCTGGCACTGCAAGGCTTGGAATTGGTGACTCAGAGCCCCAGAACCAGACTCACCCTGCTGCACTGTCGCAACCCAGGCCGCTAGGGGCGCCGCTCGTGATTCAGGGCGAAAGAAGGGGCAGGGCCTTCCGAGCCCCCAGTGACCTTCAAAGGCCCCCCATGCCAAAATGCTGGTGCCCTCGCTCCCGCTCCCCAGCGCCCTCACCTCGGCCCGCCCCTCCGCTCGCTGCACAGCGGGCGGATTGGGCCTGCCAGCCTCCTGGGGGCTAACCTAACCCTAGGTCGGGCCTGAGGGGCCCCTCCCAAGGGCCCTGGTGCAGCTACACCAGGGAGCAGGGACCCCAAGCCCCAGAGCCAGACTCACTCTGCTGCAACGCCGCCACCCGGGCCGCTAGGGGCGCCGCCGGTCATTCAGGGCAGGAGAATGGACAGGGCCCTGGAGAAACCGGCCACATTTGAAGTCTCCCACGCCAAAATGCAGGGGCCCACCCTCCTGCTCCCCAGTGCCTTTACCTCGGCCCGCCCACCTCTCGCCACCCAGCCAGAGGATTGGGCCTGCCGGCCTCCTGGGGGCTAACTCTGACCCTAGGTCGGCCCACCAGGAGCCCCTCCCAAGGGGCCTGCCCCCGCAAAGCTGGGGATTAGAGATCCCCAAGCCAAGCCACAGCCTGGGACTCACCCTGCTGCCCCACCACCAACGGATCCGCTAGGGGCGCCACTGCTTATTCAGGGCAGGAGAACTGCAGGGCGCTATGAGCCATGGCAACATTTGAAGGCCCAGGGCGCCAAAACGCTGGGGCCCACGCTCCCACTCGCCATCGCCCTCAACTTGGCCTGCACCTCCGCTCCTCACACAGCTGGCAGATCGGGTCTGTCGGCCTCCTGGGCGCTAACCCTAACCCTAGGACGGCCCCTGAGGGTCCCTTCCTAATGGGCCTGGCGCCAGAACACTGGGGATTGGGGACCCCCAAGCCCCAGCACCGGATGCACCCTGCCGCCCCGCCCCACATGGGCCGCTAGGGGTGCTGACGTTCCTTCAGGTTGGGAGAATGTGCAGGGCCCTCCGAACACCCGCCAACCTTCGAAGACACCCCGAACCAAAACGCTTTGGCCCTGGCTCATGTTCACCAGCACCCTCACCTCAGCCCAACTCTTCTCTCGATGCACAAGTGGTGTATCGGGCCTGCCGGCCTCCTGTCGTCTAACCATAACTGTAGGTCGGCCCCCGAGGGGCCCTTCCCAATTGTCCTGGCGCCGCAACGCCGGGGATGGGGACCCTGAGCCCAAGTGCTGTAGTCACCCTGCTGCCCTTCAGCCACCGGAGATACTAGGGGCCCCCCGGACATTCAGAGCGGGAGAATGGGCAGTTCCCTCCGAGCCCCCGCCGACCTTCGAAGGTCCCCCGCGCTAAAACGCTTGGGCTCATGCTCAGAGTCGCCAGCGCCCTCACCTCGGCCGAACCCTCCGCGTATTGCACAGCCACTGATCGGGTCCCCCGGCCTCCTGTCAGCTAACCGTAACCCTAGATCGACGCCCGAGGGGCCCCTCCCAAGGGGCCTGGAGCCGCAATGCCGGTAATTGGGGACGCTGAGCCTCAGCACCTGACTCACCCTGCCGACCAGCCGCCACCCGGGGGCTTGGGGTGTTCCCGTTCATTCAGGGCGGGAGAACGGGCAGGGCCCTCCAAGACACGGCCACCTTCGAAGGCCCCCCCACGCCAAAACACCCAGCCCCACCCTCCCACTCAGCAGCTCCCTCACCTCGGTCCCCCACTCCGCTCTCCACACAGCTGGTGAATAGGGCCTGCCGGCCACCTAGGGGCTAACCATAACCCTAGGTTGGCCACCGAAGGGTCCCTCCCAGGGGGCCTGGCGCGGAACGCGGGGGATTGGGGATACCCGAGCTGCAGTGCCTGACTCACCCTGCCGCCCCACCTCCACTTGGGCTGCTAGCGGCGCCACCGGTCTTTCAGGGAGGAGAATAGACATGGCCTGCCGAGTCCCCGGGGACATTCGAAGTCCCCCGGTGCCAAAACACTTGGGCTCCCGCTCCCTCTCGACAGAGACCTCACCTCAACCCACCCCTCCATTCGCCGCACAGAGGGCGGATTGAGCCTGCTGGCGTCCTGGGGGCTAACCCAAACCCCAGGTCGGCCCCGAGTGGCCCCTCCCAAGGAGCCTAGCGCCGCAACGCCAGGGATTGGGGACCCCTGAGCCCCAGTGCTGGACTCACCCTGCTGCACCGCCGACACATGGGCTGCTAGGCGTGCCGCCAGACCCTCAGGGTGGGAGAATGGGCAGGGCCCTCTGAGACACGGCAAACTACAAAGGCCCCTGCGCCAAAATGCTTGTGCCCACGCTCCCGCTTGCCAGCGCCCGCACCTCGGCCCACCCCTCCACTTGCCACATCGCTGGCGGATCGGGCTGCTGGCCTCCTGGGGGCTAACCCTAACCCTAGATCATCCCCCGAAGGGCCCTGCCAAGGGATTGGTGCTGCAACACTAGGGATTGGGGACCCCCGAGCTCCAGCGCCGGACTCACCCTGCCGACCCGCCAACACCTGAGCCACTATGGGCGCCGCCAGTCCCTCAGGGCGGGAGAACGGGAAGGGCCCTCTGAGACCCTGGCAACCTTCGTAGGCCTCCCGCGCCAAAACGCTTGGGCTCATGATCCCGCTCGCCAGCTTCCGCACCTCGGTCCGCCACTCCGCTCTCCACACAGCTTGCGAATAGGGCCTGCCGGTCTCCTAAGTTCTAAACCTAACCCTAGGTTGGCCCCCGAGGGGCCCCTCCCAAGGGTCCTGGCGCCGCAATGTCGGGGATTGGGGACCCCCACCCCAACGCCAGATGCACTTTGCCGCCCCGCCCCACACGGGCAGCTAGGGGTGCTGCCATTCATTCAGGGTGGGAGAAAGGACAGGGCCATGGAGAAACTGGCGAAATTTGAAGCCTCCCATGCCAAAATGCAGTGGCCCACGCTCCTGCTCCCCAGTGCCTTTACCTCGGCCCGCCCACCTATCACCGCCCAGCCAGAGGATTGGGCCTGCCAGCCTCCTGGGGGCTAACTCTAACCCGAGGTTGGCCCACGAGGAGCCCCTCCCAAGGGGCCTGGCACAGCGATGCCGAGGATTGGGGATCCACAATCCACAGGGCGGGACTCACCCTGCCGCCCCACCACCAACGGAGCCACTAGGGGTGCCGCTGGTTACTCAGGGCAGGAGAATGGGCAGGGCCCTCTGAGCCATGGCAACATTCAAAGGCCCAGGGTGCCAAAATGCTGGGGCCCACGTTCCCACTCGACATCGCCCTCAACTCGACCCGCTCCTCCGCTCCTCGCACAGCTGGCGGATCGGGCCTGCTGGCCTCCTGGGTGCTAACCCTAACCCTAAGACTGTCCCTGAGGGTCCCTTCCTAAGGGGCCTGGCGCCGAAATGCCGGGGATTGGGGACCCACAAGCCCCAGCGCCGGATGCACCCTGCCGCCCCGCCCCACACGGGCCGCTAGGGGCGCCGCCATTCATTCAGTGTTGGAGAACTGGCAGGGCCCTCTGAACCCCCGCTGACCTTCGATGGTGCCCCGAACCAAAACGCTTGGGCCCAGGCTCATGTTCACCAGCACCCTCACCTCGGCCCAACTCTCTGCTCGACACACAGGCGGTGTATCAGGCCTGCTGGCCTCCTGGGGCTAACCCTAACTTTAGGTCGGCCCCCAAGGGGCCCTTCCCAAGTGGCCTGGCGCCGCAAAGCCGAGAATGGGGACCCCGAGCCCAAGTGCCAGACTCACCCTGCTGCCCTTCAGTCACCCGAGCCACTAGGGGCCCCACCAGTCATTCAGAGCGGGAGAACTGGCAGGTCCCTCTGAGCCCCCGCCGACCTTCAAAGGCCCCCTGCGCTAAAACGCTTGGGCTCATGCTCAGTCTCGCCAGCGCCCTCACCACGACCCAAACCTCCGCGTGCTGCACAGCCGCTGATTGGATCCACCGGCCTCATGGGGGTTAACCATAACCCTAGATCGACCCCTGAGTGGCCCCTCCGAAGGGGCCTGGCACCCCAACGCCGAGGATTGGGGACCCCGAGACTCAGCACCTGACTCAGCCTGCCAGCCAGACGCCACCCTGGGGCTTGGGGTGCTGCCGTTCATTCAGGGCGGGAGAACGGGCAGGGCCCTCCAAGACACGGTGACCTTCAAAGGCCCCCCCTCGCCAAAACACCCAGGCCCACGCTCCCACTCACCAGCGCCCTCACCTCGGTCCGCCACTCCAGTCTCCACAGAGCTGGCAAATAGGGCCTGCCGGCCTCCTAGGGGCTAAACCTAACCCTAGGTTGGCCCCCGTGGGGCCCCTCCCAAGGGGCCTGTTGCCGCAACGCCGGGGATTGGGGATACCCGAGCCACAGCGCCTGACTCACCCTGCCGCCCTGCCGCCACCTGGGCAGCTAGGGGCGCTGCCGGTCACTCAGGGAGGAGAATGGGCAGGGCCCACCGAGTCCCCGGAAACATTTGAAGGCCCCCGGAGCCAAAACGCTTGGGCCCAAGCTCCCGCTTGACAGAGACCTCACCTGGACCCACCCCTCCATTTGCCGCACAGCTGGCAGATTGAGCCTGCTGGCATCCTGGGGGCTGACCCTAACCCTAGGTCAGCCCCCGAGGGGCCCCTCCCAAGGGGCCTGGCACCGAAACGCAGTGGATTGGGTACCCCGGAGCCCCAGCGCCGGACTCACCTGCCACCCCGCCACCACCCGGGCCGCTAGTGGGGCCGCGGGTCATTCAGGATGGGAGAACTGGCGGGGCGTTCCTTTTCCCCTGCGACCTTCAAAGGACCCACACGCGAAAAAGGTGGCTCCCACTCTCCTGCTCCCCAGCGCCCTCACCTTGGCCCGCCCCTCCGGTTGCTGCAGAGCCGGTGGATAGGGCCTGCCGGGCTCCTGGGGGCTAACTGAAACCCTAGGTCGGCCCTTTGGGGGACATCGCAAGTGGTCTGGCTCTGCAACGCTGGGGGTTGGTGACTCAGAGCCTTAGAGCCAGACTCACCCTGCCGCACTGTCGCCACCCGGGCCGCTAGGGGCGCCGCAGGTCATTCAGGGCGAGAGAAGGGGCAGGGCCTTCCGAGCCCCCGATGACCTTCAAGGGCTCCCCGCACCAAAACGCTGGTGCCCAGGCTCCCGCTCCCCACGCCCTCACCTCAGCTCGCCCCTCAGCTTTCAGCACAGTGGGCGGATCGGGCCTGCCAGCATGCTGGGTCTTAACCCTAACCCTAGGGCGGCCCCTCAGGGGCCCCTCCCAAGGGTCCTGGTGCCGCTACACCGGGGATCGGGACCCCAATTCCCAGAGCCAGACTCACCCTGCCACCACGCCGCCACCTGGGCCGCTAGTGGCACAGCCGGTCATTCAGGGCGGGAGAACGGACAGGGCCCTGAAGAAACCTGTGACATTTGAAGCCTCCCATGCCAAAATGCAGGGGCCCACGCTCCCGCTCAGCAGCACCTTTACCTCTGGCAAACCACCTCTCGCCGCCCAGCCAGAGGATTGGGCCTGCCAGCCTCCTGGTGGCTAACTTTAACCCTAGGTCGTCCCACGAGGAGCCCATCCCAAGGTGCCTGCCCCCGCAACGCCGGGGATTGGGGACCCCCGAGCCCCAGTTCCAGACTCACCCTGCTTCCCCGCTGACACCGGGCATGCTGGGGCGTCACTGTTCATTCAGGGTGGGAGAACGGGCAGGGCCCTCGAGACCCCGGCGACCTTTGAAAGCCCCAAGTCAAAACGCTGATGCCCACGCTCCCGCTCACCAGCACCTTTACTTCGGCCCGCCCCTCCTCTCGCAGTCTAGCTGGCATATCGGGCCTGCGGGCCTCCTGGGAGCTAACCCTAACCCTAGATCGGCCCACGAGGGGCCCATCCTAAGGTGCCTGCCCCCGCAACGCCAGGGATTGGGAACTCCCGATTCCTAATGCTGGACTCACCCTGCCATCCCATGTCACCCTGGCCGCTAGGGGCGCCGCCGGTCATTCAGGTCGGTTGAAGGGGCAGGGCTTTCTGAGCCGCGGGACATTCGAAGGCCCCCGGAGCCAAACCGCTATGGCCACGTTCCCGCTCACCAGCACCCTCACCTCGGCCCACCCCTCCGCTCGCCCCACAGTGGCGTATCGGTCCTGCCGGCCTCCTGGGGGCTGACCCTACCCTAGGTTGGCCCCCGAGGGGCCACTCCCAAGGGGACTGGCGCCACAATGCCTGGGATTGGGGACCCCATAGCTGCAGCGCCGGAATCACCCTGCCACCCTGCCAACACCGGACCCACTGGGGCATCGCAGGTCTTTCAGGGTGGGAGAACGGGCAGGGCTCTCGAGAACCCAGCAACTTTCGAAGGCCATATGCACCAAAACGCTGGGGCCCATGCTCCCACTCACCTGGGCCCTCACCTCAGTCCGCCCCTCCGCTTGTCACACAGCCGGCGAATCTGGCATGCAGGCCTCTTAGGGGCTAAACCTAACCCTAGGTCGGCCCCAAGGGGCCCATCCTAGGGGCCTGGCGCCGCAACGCCTGGGATTGGGGATTCCCGAGCCGCAGCGCCAGACTCACCATGCCTCCCCGCCACCACCCAGGCCGCTAAGGGTGCTGCCAGTCATTCAGGGCGGGAGAAAGGGCAGGATCCTCAGACCCCTGGCAACCTTCGAAGGCCCCCTGCACCAAAACATTGGGTACCACGCTTCCACTCGCCAGCGCCCTCACCTTGGCCCAGCCCTCTGCTCGCCCCACAGCCATCATATCGGGCCTGCTGGCCTCCTGGGGGCTAACCCTAACCCTAGATCGGCCCCTGAAGGGCACTCCCAAAGGGCCTGGCGCTGCGACGCCAGAGATTGGGGACACCCAAGCCCCAGCGATGTACTCAACCTGCCCCTCCACTACCACCCGGGCCACTTGGGGCGCAACCGGTCATTCAGGGCGGGAGAATGGGCAGGGCCCTCACTGCCCCGGTGACTTTCGAAGGTCTCCAGCGCCAAAACGCTGGGGCCCACTCTCCTGCTCGCCAGCGACCTGATCTTTGACTGCGCCTCCATTTGCCCCAGACGGCTGATTGTGCCTACCGGCCTCCAGGAGCTAACCTTTACCCTAGGTCGGCCCCCAAGGGGCCCCTCCCCAGGGGCCTGGTGCCGAAACGCCTGGCATTGGGGACCACCAAGCCTCAGCGCCAGACCCACCCTGCCGCCCCGCCGCCACTCAGGCTGCTAGGAGAACCGCCACTCATTCAGGGCGGGAGAATGGGCAGGGCCCTCCGAGTCCCCGGCAACATTCGAGGGCCCCTGGTGCCAAAACTTTGGGTACCACCTTCCAGCTCGCCAGTGCCCTCACCACGGCCCGCCCCTCCGATCACCGCACAGCTGGCGAATGGGGCCTGCCGGCCTCCTGGGGGCTAACCCTAACCATAGGTTGGTCCCAGAGGGGCCCCTCGCAAGGGGACTGGTGACCAAAGTTGGGGATTGGGGACACCGGAGCCGCAGCGCTGGACTCACCCTGCCACCCCGTTGACATTGGGCTCGCTGGGGTGTCGCTGGTCCTTCAGGGTGGGAGAATGGGCAGGGCCCTCGAGACTCCAGTGACTTTTGAAGGCCATCCGCGCCAAAACAATGGGGCCCATGCTGGAGCTCGCCAGCGCCCTCACCTCAGCCTGCCCCTCTGCTCTCCGCACAGCTGGAGGATCAGGCCTGCAGGCCTCCTGGGGGCTAACTCTAATCCTAGGTCAGCCCCAGAGGGGGCCTGCCGCCACAACGCAGGGGATTGGGGACCCTCGAGTCGTAACGCCGGACTCACCCTGCTGCCCCGGTGACACCAGTGGTGCTAGGGTGCCACCGGCAGTTTTGGGTGGGAGAACGGGCAGGGCCCTCTGAGCCCCGGTGAACTTTGAAGGCCCCCAGCACCAAAACGCTGGGGCCCACGCTCCGCTCGCCAGCGCCCTCACCTCGGACCGCGACTCCATTCGCCTCAAGATGGTGGATCGGGCCTGCCGGCCTCCTGAGGGCTAACTCTAACCCTACATTGGCCCCAGAAGGGCCCTTCCCAAGGGGCCTGGCACTGCAACGTCAGGTATAGGGAAGCCCGAGCCTCAGCACTGGACTCACCCTGCCGCCCCGCCATTACCCGGGCCACTAGGGGCGCATTCCGTCATTCAGGCGAGAGAATGGGCAGGGCCCTCCGAGCCCACGGTGACCTTCGAAGGCCCCCCGCTCCAAAAAGCTTGGGCCCATGCTCCCGCTCGCCAGCGCACTCACCTTGGCCCAACCCTCTGCTCACCGCTCAGCAAGCGGATCGGGCCTGCCGGACTCCTGGGGGCTAACCCTAACCCTAGGATGGTCCCCGAGGGGCCCCTCCCAAGGGGCCTGTCACCGAAACACTGGGGATTGATGAACCCCAAGCCCCAGCGCCGGACTCACCCTGCCGCCCCGCCGGGACCGGGGCCACTAGGGGTGCCGCCGGTCATTCAGGGTGGGAGAATGGGCAGGGCCCTCTGAGTCCCGGTGAACTTCTAAGGCCCCACGCGCCAAAATGCTTAGGCCCATGCTCCCGATAACCAGCGCCCTCACCTCGGCCCGCCCCTCTGCTCACAGCACAGCCAGTGGATCGGGCCTGCCAGCCTCCTGGGGGCTAACCCTAACCCTAGGTTGGCCCCCGAGGGGAACATTCCAAGGGGCCTGGCGCAGCAAAACCAGGGATTGGGGACCCCCGAGCCCCAGCGCTGTGCTCACCCTGCCGCCCCGCCACCACCCGGGCCGCTAGGGGCGCTGCTGGCCATTCAGGGCCGGAGAACCAGCAGGGCCCTCCAATCCCCCTGCGACCTTCCAAGGCCCCCCGCGTCAAAATGCTTGGGCCCACGCTCCAGCTCGCCGGCGCCCTCCCCTCGGCCTGGCCCTCTGCTACCGCACAGCTGGCGGATCATGCCTGCTGGACTCATGGGTGCTAACACTACCCTAGGACGGCCCCAGAGGGGCCACTCCCAGGGGCCTTGCGCTGCAACGAATGGCATTGGGGACCCCCAAACCGCAGTGTCAGACTAACACGGCCACCTCGCCACCACCTGGGCCGCTAGGGGCGCCACCGGTCATTCAGGGCGGGAGAATGGGCAGGGCCCTCTGAGCCTCTAGCGATGTAGAAGGCCCCCTACGCCAAAACGCTGGATACCATACTCCCACTAGCCAGCGCCCTCACCTCGGCCCACTACTCCGCTCGCTGCGCAGCCGGTGCATTGGTCCTGCTGGCCTACTGCGGTCTAACCCTAACCCTAAACCCTAACCCCTAACCATAAACCCTAAAGCTTAACCCCTAATCCTAACCCTATCCCTAACCCCTAAAGCTTACCCTAATCCTAACCCTACCCTAAACCTAACCCTAAACCCTAATCCTTAAACCCTAAACCCTAACATTAACACTAAACCCTAAACCCTAACCCCTAACCCTAATCCCGAAACCCTAAACACGAAACCCTAACCTTAACCACTAACCCCAAACCCCAAACCCTAACCCTAAACCCTAACCCTACTCCGACCCCTACCATACCCCTAACCCTACCCCTAACCCTACCCCTTCAGCTAACCCTACCCCTAACCCGTAACCTAACCCTAAACCTAACCCTAACCCGTACCCTAACCCATACTCTAACCCTAACACTAACCCGTACCCTAACCCTAACTCTAACCTGAAACCTACCCCTAACCATAACCTTAACACGTACTCTAACCCGTACCAAACCCATACCCTAACCCTAACCCTAAACTGTACCCTAACCTGTAATTTAAAGCGTACCCTAAACCTAACCGTAACCCTAACAAGTACCCTTTTTTTTATTTTTGTAAATTTATTAAAGTTTTATAAAAAATAATCACAAATGTGTAGTAACTTTTAGCAAGTGCTTTAAAAAATTCATTGAGATAGTTGAGATAGTACTCCTTTAATTTCTTTTTTTTTATAATGATTTTTTATTATATTGAGTTAGTCACCATACAGTACATCCCCGGTTTTCGATGTAAGGCTCGATGATCCATTAGTTGTGTATAACACCCAGTGCACCATGCAATATGTGCCCTCCTTACTACCCATCACCGGCCTATCCCATTCCCCCATCCCCCTCCCCTCTGTAGCCTTCAGTTTGTTTCTCATAGTCCATAGTCTCTCATGTTTCATTCCCCCTTCTGATTACCCCCCCTTTCTTTATCCCTTTCTTCCCCTACTGATCATTCTAGTTCTTATGTTCCATAGATGAGAGAAATCATATGATAGTTGTCTTTCTGTGCTTGACTTATTTCACTTAGCATTATCTCCTCCAGTGTCATCAATGTTGCAGCAAATGTTGAGAACTCGTTCTTTCTGATAGCTGAGTAATATTCCATTGTACCCTAACCCATACCCTAACCTTAACCCTAAACCCTAAACCCTGACCCTAAACCATACCCTAACTCATAACATAACCCGTACCCTAACCCTACCCATACCCTAACCCTAACCCGTACCCTAACAGTAACTCTAAACCCTAAACCATAACCCGTACCCTAACCCTAACCAGTACCCTTACCTTAAACTTAACCCATACCCTAACGCGCACCCTAACCCATACCTAAACCTAACCTGTACCCTAACCCGTACCCTAACCCATACCCTAACCGTAACCGTACCCTATCCCTATCCCTAACCCATTCCCTAACCGTACCCTAACCCTAACCCTAAACCGCAACTTAACCTGTACCATAACCCTAAACTGTACCCTAAACCTAACACGTACCCTAAACCTAATCCATACCCTAAACCGTACCGAAATCCGTACGCCAACACATACCCTAAACCGTACCCTAACCATAACCTGTACCTTAAACCTAAACCGTACTCCAACCCTAACCCTAACACTAAACCCAAACCCTAAACCCTAACCCGTACCCTAAAGCCTAATCTGTACCCTAACCCATAACCTCTAACCTGTAACCCCTAAACCCAACCCTAACCCATACCCTCTCCTTACCCTAACCCTAACCCCTACCCTCACCCATACCCTAACCGTAACCCATACCCTAACCTTAACCCGTACCCTAATCCGTACCATAACCACGGGGATTGGGTACACCTGAGCCCCACCACGGAACTCAGCCTGCCACCCCTCAGGAAACCATGCCCTCTGGGGCGCCGCAGAGCATCCCGTGCAGGAGAACTGGTAGGGCTCCCCTGAGACCCCAGCAATCTTCGGCGGCCCCCTACACCCCAACCCTGAGGCCCACGCTCATCCCGCCCCACGCCTTCCCTTCAGCTTGCCACCGACTCGTTGCAGAGCCGGCAAATCAGGCCTGCCAGGTTCCTGGGGCCTAGACCTGACCCTAGGTCGGCTGGGTAGGGCCCCTCCCCTGGGGCCCGGTGGTGCAGCCCCAGGGACTGGGGACACCTGAGCCCCACTGCAGGACAAAGCCTGCCAGCCCGCAGGAAACCGTGCCCCTTGGGAGGCTGTAGAGCATTCAGGGTGGGAGAACCAGGAGGGCCCCCAGATTCCCCGGCAAATTTCGGCGATCCCTAAACCCAACCTTGAAGCCCATGCTCACCCCACCCCGCACACTCACCTCAGCCCGCGGCAGAGCTTGCAACATAGTGGGCAGATCTGGCCTGCGGGGTTCCTGGGCTGCAACACTAAACCTAGTTCAACTGTGGAGGGGCCCCTCCCCAGGAGCCTGGAGCTGCAGCTGTGAGGATTCGGGACACCTGAGCCCCACAGCAAGACTCAGTCTGCCACCCCGCAGGAAACCATGCGCCTTGGGAGGCCATAGAGCATTCAGGGCGGGAGAACCAGGAGGGCCCTCCTGAGCCACCAGCGAACTTCGGTGGCCTCCCGCACCCCAACCTTGAGGCCCACGCTCACCCTCCCCACACCCTCACCTCAGCCCATGTAGCTAGCCATACAGCCAGCAGATCGGGCCTGCGGGGCTCCTGGGCTTAACCCTAGCCCTAGGTTGGACGCGGGTGTGGGGGCCTCCCCAGGAGCCTTACACCGCAGACCCAGGGAATTGGGATACCTGTGACCCACCACAGGACCCAGCTTGACACCCGACAGGAAACCGTGCCCCTTGGGGCTCTACGGAGCCTACAGGGCATGAGAACTTGGGGAGGCTTCCGGAGCCCATCCCCAAATTTGGCAGCCCCCCGTGCCCCAACCCTGACGCATAAGCTCACCCTCCCCCATGGCCTCCTCTCAGCCCTCAACAGAGCTCGCTGCACAGCCTGCAGATTATCCCTGCCGGGCTCCTGGACCCTAACACTTACCCTAGGTTGGACACAGAGGGGTCCCCCCCAGGGTCCTGGCACCCCACTCCGGGGGATTGGGGACACCCAAGCCCCACTGTAGGACTCAGCCTGTAGCCCACAGGAAAATGTACCATTTTGGGGCACAACAGAGGATTCAGGGCAAGAGAATTGGGGCACCCCCTGAAAGCCCCTTCTGGTGAACCCCGACCATTGTGGGCCCTTCCGGATGAAACCCCAAGGCTCACACTCACCCGCCCTTGTGCCCTCATCTCACTCGGCCTGGGAGTTCTCTGAGCACTGGGCAGTTCGGACCTGCTGTCTCTTGAGGCCTAACCTAACACTGGGTCTTCTGCTGAGGGTCCCTCCCCGTTTGCCTGCCTCCAAGGCACCAGGCATTGGGCTCACCTCTGCACGACTAGGGGACTCAGCCTGTCCCACAGCAGGAAACTGTCCATTTGGGGCTGCAGCAAGGATTCATAGGAAAATCGGAGGGCCACACTCAGCCCATCCCAGGGAACCCCCACTTTCAGAGATCTCCCCGCATCGAATTATTAGCTTCACACTGACCTTTAAACTTGCTCTCCACGGAGATCTTTTGAAATTCTCCACACTTCCAACCGATGGCATCATCCAGCTTTAGTGCCTTACCCAGCTTTAGGTCTTGAGATGGATTAAAATGGGAAGTCATTTCACTGATGATGATGTACAGGTGACCAAAAGATACATGCATAAATGCTTCATATCACTTGGCTTCAGGGAAATGCAAATCTAAACCCCTATAGATGCCATATCACACGAGGCCGAATATCTAAATATAAAAAACATGAAACTATACGTGTTGGAGAGGATGTGGAGAAACGGGAACACTCTTACACCCCTATACGAATGCAGTCCAGTACAGCCACTCTTGAAAATAGTACGGAGTTTCCTCAAGAAGTTATAAATAAAGCTACCTTATGTCCCAGCAATTGCACTACTGGGTATTTACCCCAAAGAGACAGAGGTAGTGAAGACGGGACACATGCACCCCAGTGTTCATAGCAGCAATATACATAATAGACAAACTGTGGAAGGAGTGCAGATGACCATGGATAGATGAATGGATAAAGAAGATGTGGATCATATATATAATGGAATATTACTCAGCCATCAGAAAGGATGAATACTTACCATCACACCGACCTGGGTGGAGCTGGAGGGTATTATGCTGAGTGGAATAAGTCAATGAAAGAAAGACAATGATCATATGCTTTCACTCCTATGTGGAATATCAGAAACAAGGAAGAAGACCATAGGGGAAGGAAGGGAAAATAGAATGGGAAGTCATTAGAGAGGGAGAAAACCCATGATAGACTCTTAACTATCACAAGAAACTGATGATTGTTGGAGGAGAAATTTGGGGGGGTAACTGGGTGAGTAACATTAAGGAGTTCACACGATACAATGAGCACTGGGTGTTACACACGACTGAAAATTTATTGAAGACTATATCTGAAACTAAAGATGTACTGTAAGTTGGCTAATTGAATTTAAATTAAAGAACAAAAGACCTAGAATAAACAATCCTAAACTTTTGTATGGAACCACTAAAGATTCGGAACACCCAGTGCAATGTGGAAAAGAAAAACAAAGCTGGAGGGCTCACAATTTCAGATTTCAGGTTGTACTACAAAGATGCAGTCATCCTAACAAGACAGTACGGCACAAAAATAGACACAGCGACCAAAGGAACAGGATACAAGTTCAGACAGAAACCCACAATTATGTGGTCCATGAATCTTCCACAAAACAAGCAACGATATCAAAAGGGAAAAGGACAGTACCTACAACAAATGGTGTTGGGAAAACTAGACAGCTACACACAAAAGAATGAAATTAGACTGCTTTCTTACACAATACAGACAAACACAAAACAGTTTCAAGACCTCAATATGAGACCTGAATCCATAAAAATCCTACAGGAGGGAAGACAGTCACTTCTTGACATGGACCATACCAACGTTTTTCTAGACTGTCCCCTGAGGCAAAGGAAATGAAAGCAAAAATAAACTATTGGGAATACAGCAAAATAAAAAGTTTCCACACGGCAGAAGAACAATGAAAATGTAAAAATAATAAGACAACCTACTCAAAGGGAGAAGATATTTGCAAAGATCATATGCAATAAAGGGATAGTGTCCAAAACATATAGAACTGATACTACTCGATCCCCCCAAAACAAATAATCCAGTTAAAAAATAGGCAGAAGACATGGACAGTCATTTCTCCAAAGAAGAAATACAAATGGCCAACAGTCCCATGAAAAGATGTTCACCATCACCCATCATCAGGAAAATGTAAATCCAAAGGACAATGAGGTAATATCTCAAACCTGTCAGAATGGCTAACATCAAAAGCACAACAAAGAGCAGGTGTTGGGAGGATGTGGATAAAGGGGGAACCTCGCGAACTGTGGGTGGGAATGCAAACTGTGGTGGCCACCGTGGAAAACAGTATGAACGTTCCTCAAAAAATTAAATACAGAACTACCCTACGATCCAACAATCACTCTACTGGTATTTCCCCATGGACTAGGAAAACAGTAACTTAAAAGGATACGTGCACCCTATGTTTCTTGCACCATAATTTATAATATCACAATATGGAAGCAACCCAAGCGTCTGTAGAAAAATTGACAAATGAGATGATAGATGTGTGTACTCACACACACACACACACACACACACACACATACACACACAGAATGGAGTATTACTTGGCTTGAAAATGAATTAAACCTTGCCATTTGCAGCCACATGGATGGAGCTAGAGAGTATTATCCTAAATAAAATCAGACAGTCAGAGAAAGACAAATCCCATACGATGTCACTCTAATGGGGAATTTAAGACACAAACAAAATAAATAACTAAAAGAGAAAAATGAGACACACCAAAATACAAACTCTTAGCAATAGAGAACAAATGGATGGTTACCAGGGAGGAGGTGGATAGAGGGATGAGTGAAATAGATGAAGGGGATTAAGAGGACGCTTTTCTTGATGACCACTGAGTAATATATAGAATTACTGAATCACTCTATTGTACACCTGAAACGAATGTAACATTGTATGTTAGCTCTACTGGAATTAAAATAATTTTTTAAAAAAGATTTTTCTTTCAGGAACCTCTTTGAAAAATCTTTTCCTGTGCACTCTGCATAAGCCCTACTTGGGAGGATTCACTCTACAATAATTATTCACTCCATGCCTCAAATTCAGATTTCATGAGTTCTTACCATGGATCCCAGCCCACGGTGCCATGGTCCTTTTCAGTCCAGGCTCAGCACCTATGCATTCAAGATTGGAAGTAGAGACACATGTCACTTCACAGTCCAGAAAGCTATTATTGTTTCTGTTTCAGTGTGAGAGAGTCACAGACTTTGGGACAGGTTTCAGAGCACGTTTATTATGGATCCTGGATCTCTACTTCAATGTTCATTGCCTGGATCCATTTGGCTAATAGGTTCCCTGTGCATGGGCTTGCATCCAAGCACATACATGGAAGATGCAAACGTGGGTGGGCTTGGTGTGGGACAGGAAGAAGACCAAAAACAGACAAGGGTCTGACCCCTTCTCTGATCCTGGAACTGCTATGGGAGAGGGTACGTGAGGTAGAATCCATGCGAAACTCCAAGGTCACCAGTTGAACACAGGAGGCACAGGTCAAGGGATCTGGAGATGCAGGGTTGAGGGCTGCTCTGAGCTACCTCTGGGAGGAAGGGGGGGAAGGAATGAGAAGGAGACACTGCCTGCCCCTGGCCCATGCCAGCTGCCCACCGCTCCAAAAAGCATCAGTCTATGAGCTGACACAGCCTGGGCTCAGGATGGGCTGGCTCGGGTCCCTCAATCCTCAGTGGGACAGCTGGCCCCAGGGCTCACAGACATGCTGCGGGAGATGAGAGGGAAAGCTGCCCCACCCAGGTCATCCCCTCCTCGAGCAAACAGCCCTTCAGAACTGCTAAAAAAAAACCCACTAACGGGGTTGAAAGACATGCCATGGATGAACTAAGGCATAGAGATATGTAAAATAACATTCATTTTTAAGTTCAGAGCTGTCATCTCAAGAAGTGGGGAGGAATTCCCTGAAGAAGACTGAGGGGAGGGCAGGCCATGCTGAAAAGGGAGACATGGCTCTCCTGATTGGGGACCTGCAGCCCCCTTCCAGGGCAGGACATCATCCTCGCATCACACGAGATCCATAGAAGTGTTCCATCAGGGCCAGATGTTTGTCTCCAGAAGGCTAACCTGGCATCGGACTGCACAGGGCACCAGGGACGAGGGCCAGATGGAGGATGGACAATACCCCGGAGGCCATGGGGCAAGAGCAGAGGCACATGACCTTGAAGATGATGATGAAAGCAGGAGGTGGCAGCATGGAGCCGGCCCGAAAGTAACATGGGAGGAGTGCCCACAGCTACACTGACTGGGGGCCTTCTGTGCCCGGTGTGGCTGACTTCAGTGGGCTCCAGACTAGTCCTGACCACAACTCTAGGAAGTGTGCACCACCCCCGGCCTCCTCTCCCCTTGCAACTGCTAGGAATCACGGTCACAGACCCTGGTCAGCTTTCATGGAAACCAAGCAGTGGGTCCCCCGCATGCTTCACCTCTGGTCGTGGTCCAGTGCGACCCTCGTACCTGGCCAGACACTGATGTCAACCTGTCTCTACACAAATCCACAGACAGGAGGGTGTCCCTGAATTCCACAGCACCTGCTGAGACAGATCCACAGAACCCAACACCCAGTGGGTTACTCGGGACATCATCTATGGTCATGGAGCTCACCATACCCTATTTTTGTCACTTCCCACAGAAAGCCTGGTTCTGATCCCCCACAACATCATATATCCTCGTTGCTGACCTGGGGTCATGCCATGAACCCACATGGCACCTTTCTCAAAGTGAAGGCTCTGCCTACACCTCCTAGAAAATATTTCTAATGAAGTACAAGTCCATCAGGACTACGGTGTGAATGGTAGCACACAGCCTGCATGGTAGTAGTCAGTAATTATAACAAGGGTTGACCCCACCCCCCGTCTCACAAAACTTTCCTCCATCCCCACTGAACTCATGGTCTGCCCTCAGAAAACCCTCCAGGAAACAAACCTTTCATCTGAATGCTCTCTTCACCTTCTGCTTCAAATCTTGTCCAACCACAATGATATGAAACTGGAAATCAGTCTCAAGAAAAAAATGGGACAGTCAAATAGGTGGAGATTGGGGGGCCTGGGTGGCTCAGTCGTTTAGGATCTGCTTTCAGCTCAGGTCGTGATCCCAGGATCCTGGGATCTAGCCCCGAATCAGGCTCCTTGCTCCGTGGGAAGCCCGCGTATCCCTCTCCCACCTCCCTGTTTGCGTTCCCTCTCTCACTGTCTCACTCTCTGTCACATACTCAAATAATCTTAAAAAATATGTGGAGATTTAACAACATGCTACTGAACAATCAACAGTCCAAGAAGAAATAAAAAAAAAATTTAGAAGTACCTTGACACTGATGAAAAAGACAACCTACAAAAATTATGGGATTCAGCAAAAGTAGCTCTATGGGGACATTCATAGAAATTCAGTTCTTCATCAATCCATGAGAATGCTCTCCAATAAACAACCTGATTTATGTGGTAAAGAAGTAGAAAATAATACAACAAACAAAGCCCCAAATTAGTAGAAATAAGGAAATAACAAAAAGGAATGCATAAATAAATCCAACGGAGACTAAAAAGCCAAAAAAAAAAAAAAACAATGAAAATGAGAGCTGCCTTTTTTGGAAAGATAAACAAAACTGACAAACTTAGCTAGACTCACCAAGAAAGACAGAGCACTCAAATACGATCAGGAAAATAAGATAATGGATTTCTGTCTCATATCAAAATCAAAAGAACTCTTCAACATTGGACACAACAACTTCTTGCAAGCCACGTCTCTAAAGGCAAAGGAAATAAAAGCAAAAATGAACTATTGGCACTTCATCAGGATAAAAAGCTTCTGCTCGGCAAAGCAAACGATCAACAAAACAAAAAGGCAACCTATGGAATCGAAGAAGATATCTGCAAATGATATTACAGATAAAGGGCTGGTATCCAAGATCTATAAAGAACTCCTCAAACTCGACACCCACAAAATGGGCAGAAGACACAAAGAGATACTTCTCCAGAGAAGACATACAAATGGCCAACAGAAACATAAAAAAATGCTCCACATCACTTGCCATCAGGCAAATACAAATCAAAACGACAATGAGATAACACCTTACACCAGTTAGAATGGTTAAAATTAACAAGGCAGGGGGCACCTGGGTGGCACAGTGGTTAAGTGTCTGCCTTCGGCTCAGGGCGTGATCCTGGCATTATGGGATTGAGCGCCACATCAGGCTCCTCCGTTATGATCGTGCTTCTTCCTCTCCCACTCCCCCTGCTTGTGTTCCCTCTCTCGCTGGCTGTCTCTATCTCTGTGGAATAAATAAATAAAATCTTGAAAAAAAATTAACAAGACAGGAAATTAAAAAAAGTCTGAGAGGATGTGGAGAAAGGGGAGCCCTCTTACACTACTCGTGAGAATTCAAGCTGGTACAGCCACTTTTGAAAACAATATGGAGGATCCTCAAGACGTTAAACACAGAGCTATCCTACGACCCACCAATTGAACTACTGGGTATTTACCCCATAGACACAGAGTAATGAAAAGAAGGGGCACCTGTATCCCAATGTTCATAGCAGCAATGTCCATAATAGCCAAACTGTGGAAGGAGCCAAGATGTCCTTCAGCAGATGAATCGACAAAGAAGATGTGGTTCATCTATACAATGGAATATTACTCAGTCATCAGGAAGGATGAATACCCACCATTTGCACCAACGTGGATGGACCAGGAGGGGATTATGCTAAGTAAATTAAGTCAAGCAGAGAAAGACAATTATCATATGGTTTCACTATTATGTGGAATGGAAGGAATAGCATGGAGGACATTAGAAGAAGGAAGGGAAAAGTGAAGGGGGGACATGAGAGGGGGAGATGAACCATGAGAGACTACTGACACTGGGAAACAAACTGAAGGTTGCAGAAAGGGAGGGGAAGGGGAATGGGTTATCCTGGTGATGGGTAATTAGGAGGGCACGTGTTGGGGCGCCTGGGTGGCACAGCGGTTAAGCGTCTGCCTTCGGCTCAGGGCGTGATCCCGGCGTTATGGGATTGAGCCCCACATCAGGCTCCTCTGCTGTGAGCCTGCTTCTTCCTCTTCCAACCCCCTGATTGTGTTCCCTCTCTCGCTGGCTGTCTCTATCTCTGTCGAATAAATAAATAAATTCTTTAAAAAAAAAAAAGGAGGGCACGTGTCATAATGAGCATTAGGTGTTATATGTAAACAATGAATCATGGAACACTACATTAAAAACAAATGCAGTACTGTAGGGTGAATAACAATTTTAAAAAAAGAGAAAGATATGAAATCCATACAGGAAAACTGTCACTATTTGCAAATGACATGAAATCCCGAAAGATTCCACAAAAAAAAAAAAAAAAAACAACTGTTAGAATAAACAAATTCAAGAAAGCTGCAGGATATAAAGTCAATATACAGAGACCTGTTTTCTTTATTTTTTTTCAGATTTTATTTATTTATTTGACAGGAAGAGTAAAAGCAGGAGCAGGGGGAGTGTCAGAAAGAGGGAGAAGCAGACCCTCGCTAAGCGGGGAACCCAACACGGGGCTCGATCCCAAAACCCTAGGATCATGACCTGAGCTGAAGATAGACGCTTCACTTATGGAGCCACCCAGATGACCCAACTTCTTGCATTTCTGTATACTGATGACACACTTTCGCAAAGAGAAATTTAAAAAGCAATGCCATTTACAATTGCATCAAAAAAACTAGAAATAAAAGTAACCAAGAATGAGAAAGACATAGTACACTCAACACATGGCAGAAAAGAAATGAAAAATATGTGTGCCGAGGGGGGCAGAATGTATGGGTCAAAGATTTGGAAGGCAACACAAACAAATGGTAGCATACGCCATGCTCCTTAACTGGAAGAGTTAATTATGTGAACATGTCCATTGTACCCAAAGCAATTGACAGATGTGATGAAATGCCTATCTGAATTTCAGTGGCACTATTCGAGGAAATAGAAAACAGTCCTCAAACTTGTATGGAATCACAAAAGACCCCAAATACCCAAAGCAACCTGGAGAAAGAGGTGCAGTCAACACACTCCTGGATTTCAAGCTAGATTACAAAGCTGTTGTCATCAAAACAGGATGGTACTGGCATAAACACAGACACCAGGTCAGTGGAACAGAACAGAAAGATCAGAAACTTACCCACACGTAGATGATCCTAACTTACGACACAGCAGCAGAAGATATGCCAGGAGGGAAGGACTGTCTCTTCAGTGAGTGGTAACAGGCAAACTGGACACTAAATGCAGAAGAATATAACTGGGTCACTTTCTTACACCACACACAAAATTTTTAATGGATGAATGATTTGAACATAAGACCTGAATCCATAAACTTCCAAGAAGACACAGGTACTAAGACTCTTGACATTGGTTTTGGCAGAGTCTTCAGATCGGACACCAAATGCAAAGCAACAAAGGCAAAAATAAACAAGTGGAACAACATCAAACTGAAATTTTCCACACGGCAAAAGAAACCATCAAAAACTTAAAAGGCCACTGACCCAATAAGAAAAAAATATCCGCAAATCATATGTGTGAGAAGAGGCTAATATCCAAAATACACACAACACACATACAAATAAAAAAAAAAAAACGTATAAAAAATGGGGGGAATATGTGAATAGATACTTTCTAAAGATGGCACACAGGTGCCAACAGACAGAAAATGTTGTTCGACATCACTCATCATCGTCAGGGAAACATCAGTCAACACACAATCGGCTATCCCCTCACAACTGTTGGAACAGCAATTGTCCCAGAGACAGACACCAGGTGGGGTCAACGGTGTTCAGACGAGGACACACCGTGCACTGTTGGTGGGAATGGAAATTGGTGCAGCCACTGTGACAAACGGTATGGAGGTTCCTGAAAAAATAAATACAACTACCACATCACTCAGTAATGGCTCTACTGAGTATTGATTTGGAGAAGACAAAAATACTGCTTCAAAAAGACAGATGCACTCCCACGTTCACTGCAGCATTATTCATGGAACCACAGACCTTGGGGGGCCTTATGCCAAGTAACTCAGACACAGAAAGACCAATACCAGATGCTCTCATGTACATTCCACGAGGAATAAACAAATACTGAACGCATAGACACTGAGAGCAGATTGGCAGGTGCCAGATTCGGGGATGGGGTGGTAGAAACAGGTGAAGGTGGTCAAAGTCTCAATGTTTGAGTGAGAAAATCCGACAGTCATGAAAGGTTCTGTCCAGCATGGAGACTAAAACTAACCCCGCAGCATGGGGTATAGGTTTCCCTGCTCTTTGAAAGTACAGGGCTTCTGAGAAACCTTGCACAGCAGAAATGGTGTCAAGAAATAATGACCATTAATTTACACAGAACAATTAGACAGTGTGCTCAGACTCCAAAATTCCTTCTCTTTGGCTTTTTTTAGGCCTCAGGACACAAGTTTCTAATGGAGGCCCAGCATAAATGAAGATAAAGCACAGCAGAGGCTCACAGGCACCATTCAAAGTGCTGGTGTCTGGCTGCAGAGAGCGGTTCCCAGCGGAAAGAGCTGGTTGGGGTGCACGCCGCCTCTGTCGTGCTTCTCCCCAAAACAGATGCTGAACGCGATTCTCACTGTTCACCTTTTTTCATAAGAGGGAAATCCTCTTAAGGTCTCTTCCTCTTACTGAAGCTGGGTAATAACGTAGTTCTTTCAAGAAAGCCCAGTGTCTTACTGTGAAGGTTTAAAAACTGGGGGATACTTGTACTTGAGCATTGCTGAGGGAGGAGATGTAAAAGGTTCTCCCAGACACAAACCTCAGCAGATCCACCGGGAAAGGCACCTTCCTCAGCATGTGGAACACAGACTACCTCCTACCTCCTGAAACCCTCTTCTTCCCCTCCATCAGGACCACCCACAACAGCTGGGAGTTACCCCAATTCCTCCATTCTCCTGCTCCTAATAGCTAACCCATCAGCAAATCCTGTGAGCTCCATCTTCAAAATGGACCCAGAATAGGCCTAACCACTCCATCCAAGGCCACCTGTCTGGTCCACAGTGCCTGAGTTCCTGGAAAAGCTTCGTCATTGACCTGCCTTGCCATCTTCAACCCTCTGTCATCAGTTCTCAACACTGTAGCCAGGATGGCCCAGTGAAACAGGGTCTCATGGTGTTATAGCCCTGGAATGGCTTTCTGTCACCCTCTGTCACCTCTCTGAGGTCATGTCCTAAGCTGTCTCCTGTGGCCACAGGGCCTTCTTGCTGCTCCTGGACATAGCTGGAATTCTCCTGCCCCAGAGCCTTTGCACATTCTTTCCCTTCTGTTTCGAATGCTCTTGATGTGTTCTCACTCACCTTCGGAGAAGTCTGAATTGGAGTGACAGGGACAGAAGATGAGGCTGTGTGTGTTGGGTGAGGCTGGTGGCCCAGAAGAAGGTTCTCTGCCAGCTCTCCCCCTGTGTCTCACTTGTCCTCAGCCAGGAACTTGCACACAGCCCTCACCTGTCACAACTCTCACCCAGGAGACCCATAGCCACACCTGTAGCCCACCCTGCCCACACCCTGCTGCAGAATGCATTCAGCTCTCCTCTGGGACCCTGTCAGCTTTACCCAGACCTGGAACTCCCCCGTCTCCTGCAAAGCTCCCAGATTCCTCCTCTTCTTCCAACATCACACTGGTGCAAGGCTTTCATGAGAAAGCTATAAGGCTAACTAATGAAAGGTTCACACCTACTTTCTCCTTTTGTTGCCTTTCTCTCCACCTTCTTTCCTACCTATGCAAACTGTAACATATCAGTGGAACACAAACATGCTCTGAGATCTGAATCTTTCATTGCAGCTTTCTGAGGTCTCTTATGTGATAAGCAACTAGTGTATCCTACAACAGGGTGTTTTACAACTCTCATCTATAGAATAGTACAGCCCAAATCAATACAATTTTACATCTCTCTTCGTGAAGCAGAACACTTTTTCCTTTCTTTTTTTACTTAAATTCCAGTTAGTTCACATGCCGTGGAATATTCACTTCAGGGGTAGGATTTAGCGATTCCTCACCTGCATACAGTACCCGGTGCTCATCACAAGTGCCCTCCTTAATACCCCTCACCCATTTAACTCTGCCCCCACACCCTTGTCCTGCAGCAACACTCAGTTTGTTCTCCAAGTTGAAATTCCACGAGCGTATATATATCCCACATCTGGTTTATCCATTCATCAGTGCATGGAATTTGGGATTCTCTCCATAGTTTGGCTACTGTGGACATTGCTGCTATAAACATCATGGTGCATGGACCCCCTTCGAATCTCCATTTCTGTATCCTTTGGGTAAATACCTAGGACAGCAATTGCTGGATCATGTGGTTGTTCAATGTTTAACTTTTTGAGGAACCCCCACACTGTTTCCCAGACTGGCTGCACCACTTTGCATTCCCACCAACAGGATGGGAGGGTTCCCCTTTAAGCAGAACATTATCTGCCGGCAATTTCATAAGAGGAAACAAAACCTGTGGGAGATGCACCCAGGGTCAGGCAAGCAGTTGCAGACTTCACCCCAAGGCTCCTGATGCCAAGCCCCTTGAAGCCACCAGCATGCCACTATCCAAAAGAATTCCCAGACTCTACTTCTGACTCCACCACCAAAGAAACTACAGAGAGAATATGGCACCAAAAAATATCGATATAATACATTTAGTAAAACTAGAAAGTCAAGCTCAACTTTTAAACAGGAACAGGCCGCTTTGGAAAATTTTGAATTTTCCCTCCACCCTAATTTTAACTCATCTGATGAATAAACTAATCAATCATGAAACATCACCTTTGTCAAATGACATCATCCAAGTCTGTATCAGATGAAAAAAAAGCCACCTAACTCTAGATGCTGGCCACTCAACGATATCTTAGGCCCAATTGAATAAACACTGTTAGATGAAGGAACAAATTAGATGTTACAAACAGGCACAGAGTGAATGTCACCTTTCCTTTTTAATAAAAGAGGTTTCCTAGGAAACAGATGGTCAACATACATTTGTAAGCAATAAATGGACAGAGAAATTGTGATCCCCTGCAAAGTTCTTCCTTCAGGGAAACTAAGTAATTCTTGCACCAAAACCAGAATGCTGACAGCTACTTCAATTTTACTTTGTGGCTCAACTAGAGAAAAGAGAAAAGCCCAGGAGGTTTTGGGATAATGAGAGGTTTTACCTCCAGCCCTGACATAGTTAGGACATTTTGCCAAACATACCTGTGCTTTCTCTGATCACTGGCATCCTGTGACAAGCTGCCTCGCTGACTCCGATGCTGACGTTCAAAACCTCGGGTGTCTTGGAGCCAGAGCAGAGAAGTGTTGTCAGCGGGGCCAAGAAGGCACCTCTGACCTAAAGCCTGCACACCTGCTTTGGTTTCTGGGCAAAGGGGCAACACATACTTGTTGTTTAGCAGTAATTATCTTCATTCTCAATAGACCAATGACCTTGCCTTTTCTGGAAAGCAGACTTAATCTTCTAAAGAAACCCTCAATTCATCTATTCCCAATGCAACTAGAGTGGAACATTTATTTCTCACTTAAATAGAAAACACTGTTTTTGTCAACACTGCATGAATGAACTTTTAAAAATATTTTAGAGAGACAGGAAGAGACCTTTATTCAAACCCAAGTCAGGACAGCTGCCTGGGAGACACAATCTTCACCAAGAAGGGAGTGCTCTGGGGAAGGAACATTTGGGGCAGAGTTATATATTTTTTCTGTTTTGTTTTACGTACAGAGTTACACACCACAATGAGGATCTTCTTAGATTCCAGAAAGTGACAGGCTCTTTCTTATGTTTTCAGTATGTACATGTCAGTATGACTTTAATCTTATGGGAGCCAAAGAGGTTCTTTATTTTTTCTTATATTTATGTTGGCATTTTTTGGTTATTGTTTTCTTCTCTAAGCAGATGTACAACATGTGCTTGGCGCAGAAACAGGGCCCATGCTTTGAGGTTTTGCCCAGTCATTTTGAGCCGGTAAAATGTTAAAGGATAGCTTCCCTGGGAGCCCAGGATCAGGGCCCACAGATGATATAAGATAAAAATTACTTTCATCATTATAATACTACTAAATGGAGGAATTTGAGACAAAAGCACCTTTCACAAGAGTACCAAGAAATCAAAATGATGCCCACAGAAGGCTACCTGCTCCATGGTCAGCACAGGTAACAGAAGTGTTCACAGTCTCTGGACTCCTGCCCTTCTCCTGCCTAAATCTCTGAAGCACACAAACCACTTAAAATCAGAATTGTAGAACTCCTAGACACTTTAGAGATGTCTGGCACAATTCCCTTGGACTGCAGAATAAAACACAGTAGCTCGTTGTCACCAACTAATTTCAACATGAAGTGCCCCCTGGATGCACTAAGTTCTTTCTCTGCAAATGTTGTCTAATGTAAGTTATAGTCATATCATATAAACACTACGATGTCTGGGAAGTCATCGTAGGTAAGGGAATATTTTAGCCATGTTTATAAGCATTGGCTCACTTTGTAGAAGAGGCTGAGCTGAGTGTTTTTATATACTATTTCAGACCTGTTTTACATCACCCTCTGAACATACCAGAGGCTGAATGGACTAAAAAAGATAGTTGGTGGGGCGCCTGGGTGGCACAACGGTTAAGCATCTGCCTTCGGCTCGTGGCGTGATCCTGGTGTTATGGGATCGAGCCCCACATCAGGGTCCTCCGCTATGAGCCTGCGTCCTCCTCTGCCACTCCCCCTGCTTGTGTTCCCTCCCTTGCTGGCTGTCTCTATCTCTGTCGAATAAATAAATAAAATCCTTAAAAAAAATTAAAAAAAATTAAAAAAAGATAGTTGGTTTCAGTAACTTTAATACTAGAAAAATATTATACTGTCTCTATTCCTAAGGATCTTTGAGTATCTTATCCAGAGGTCCTCCACTGAGATAATGATCATAATGATCACCATGGGCAGAGGTGAAAAGGCCCACTGAATTCATTCCAGGTGTCCACATGACAAGAGAATCCTGATACTTGATAGGTTTCCAGATCGAGAAGACAAGAGATAAGAGGGAAATAGTACCCTGTATGGAACAACAAGGGATTTGGAGTCAGTTTGGGGATCCCACTTAGGTTTCTGACACTAAAATCCTCTGTGACTCATATCATCTGAGTCCCTTTCTAACCGTCTGAAAATGTGCCTAAAAATATCTACACCCTAGTTTAGAGTTTTAGAGGCAGAATGATACAAAGAGCCAGTATGATGTCTCTCAGAAACAGGTGCTCAGGAAGCCATAATTGCTATTGGGTCTATTTCTTTTCCAGAAGAAAGAACACATGTTGAATCCATATTTCTCATAGATGACTCACCAGATGATTTTCAAACCTGAAGGAAGGCCAAAGTCGCTCTTGTGTCATATTTCACTGAGAAATCATGTTGTTGGACTGGTGAGGATGATACAGTAGCAAAGTCATCACTAAGAGCGGGGAGCTTCTAATTTCCTAACGGCCATGTTGACCCCCTTAGCCAGAGCCACCAGAAAGGGCAGCTGGGGAGGGGCACCGCCATCACTATGAGTGGGGAGCTTTCCATTTCCATATGGCCATGTTGACTCCCTTAGCACATGGCCACCAGAAAGGACAGCTGAGGGGGACCACAGGCCAAGGCTGCCAGGTGTGGCTGGGGCAGGCAGAACTCTGACTTAAGGCTCAACTCCTGTCTAGGTTATTATAATGCTCTTCACAAAGAAAGTGCCATTGTGTGTGAGCCCTCATGTAGAAAAGGTTCAGAATTTCCATTGAGATTCCCTCTCTGACCTTTAGGATATGTAGCAAAGTTCCATTTAATTTTTAAACATTGAAGGACTTCTTGGTTTTCTTTTCTCTATGACTGTGACTCAATTCCCCTGTGGTCTAAGAATAGAATCTAGTTAATTTCAGGGTTTAACATTTGTAGCCTTGATTTGTGGCCCCACCTATCATCTATTTGGGTAAAGAGTCTATGACCACTTGAAAATAATGTATTCTGCACTTATTATGGAATGTTTCCTATATGTCAATTAGGTCACACTTGTTACCAATGTTTTGTCTGCTTTTTCTGTCAGATATTGAGAAAGGTATATTAAAATCTTCAAACAATGCTGCTCTATTCAACGTGGCATCGGAGAATCTACCAGTGTTAGAAGGCAAGAGAAACAAAAAGTATAAGAATTGAGGGGATAATTGTGACTATTCACAGATAATACGATTGTGTACATAGAAAATCCAAAACAGTCTATAAATACCCTATTAGAATTAAAAATGCAATTTATAAATTTGAGATGGATTGTAGCTTCCCATTGGACAGTTTCTGAAAGAAAATGTAGAACCTGTCAATCTTGGGGTAGGACATAGGGTGCACTAACCATTTAAAGAATTCAGTGGGACTTCATACAAATGTGACATTTCTCCTTATCTTATGACCATAAGGAAATGAAAAAGTGAACCGCAGGCTGGGAAGTAAAGATTTGCAATACACACACTGACAAAGACTTGTCAATAAAGAATTCCTGCACATCAACCATAGGAAGTCTATTTATAATCGAATACTTCACAAAAGATTGACTGATGACCAATAAGAACAGGAAAGGGTGCTCTACAGTATTATTTTCAGGAACAGCAAGGCCTTTCCTAAAATGAAAATATACACACAAACCAGTATTCCCTAGATGGATGACGTCCTTATTTCTGAGGACAGCTTGAAGAACAGACTAGCATCAAAGTAAAGTGGTGGAATTCCTGACACTCAGAGGATGGACAATTGACCTCAAACTACAGTACAATTTCTAGGCATCATTCGGTCCTCTGAAGGCAGACAACTACCACACCCCTTCTTACACCACACAGGTTGCTTCCCAACCCCTACCATAAAAGAAGAAGATGAGAAACAGATAGGACTATTAGGAAATAGCAAAAATCACATGTGGGGATTATCCTGAAACACACTGATCACATAACTAGTGTAAGGAAGTGTAGGGAACTGACAAGGACAGAGACTCCAGCAGTACTTCTTTGGGAAATGCTGTCTGAAATCATCACACATTGGTACCTGCTTATGAGGGCTCTGAGCATACCCTAGGGTTTGCTCACAAGGGTCTGCAACACCATCGCTGAGGACTGAAACTCTTCAAGACCTCAAAGCTTGCCTGATTGACTATTGGACTAAGAGATTTCCATGTTCTGAAAACAGATACCAACTCATTGAAAGGTTCACCTGGGCTCTCTCGTAGGCCCTACAAGTAGCTGAACCATTCACTGAAAATCAATTACACACACACACACACACACACACACACACCTGTCATTTCACGAATTACTTAAACATTCAAGGTTCTTCCGACCTTTTCTTTTTCACATTGATATTTATACTCACATGAAATGTCATCATTTCTAATGAACACTGATGTCAAATAAAGATCCTTTGACACAATATTCACAAAATGGAACTTCCCTGCTGTAATTTTCAATATAGTGTTTTTTAAAGTTCATACATATTTTAGGTTTTTGGTAACTTATACAGGAGAAGATCAGAATTGAAAAACTCTAAATACTGACAATGAGGTTTAAGCCTAGAGAACAAAAATTGTCCAATTTCATAGATAATAAGGAACCAAAGGGAAAGCATGGAAGCTGTAGTCGAATAATTTTACACATATGCATCCTCTATTATTCTACTACTGAGGGGTGTGTTTTATTACCACTATACATGCATCAATTGTTTTCCACGTGCACCTGCACAGGTATAATGAATTACTACAGTAGAATGAAATGTCTGGGAACTACTTGGCGGCATCTATAATGAACAATGAAATTCCGATCTTATATTTGGTGAACTTCCACTGTCTGTCCCTTTAGACAATGGACCCTAAACAGAAGGGGGAATGAACCACGAGAGACTATGGACTCTGGGAAACAAACTGAGGGCTTCAGAGGGGAGAAGGGTGGGGGATTGGGACGGGCCAGTGATGGGTATTAAGGAAGGTACATATTGCATGGAGCACTGGGTGTTATATGCAAATAATGAATCACGTAACACTACATCAAAAACTAAGGAAATACTGTATAGTGACTAACATATCATAATAAAAATTATTATTAGAAAAAAAAATTAAAGGTAAAAAAAAAAACCAATACAGCTTTTCTGTTTCAAGAACAATCACAATTGAGAAAAAACTAACCTCCAATCCCTAAAGCAAAACACAGACCAAGTTCCATTTCACTCCCCTTTATTCACATTCTCTGTGGGTTCTATGCTATTTCCGTACCTCCTTTCCTGCTGAGCAGGGAGCCCGGGCTCGATCCCAGAAGCCTGGGATCATAACCTGAGCCAAAGGCACATGCTTAACTGGCTGAGCCAGCCAGGAGCGCCAGCCATGTTTTTCTTAAGCAAAAGGAAACTTTCTCATGATGCCTTCACATGACTTCACATGGTACCAGAGACCTGCATTTGCCTCTAGGAGGTTGCAGATGAAGGCAATTGCAAACTCTCACAGTGGTTTATCAAATACAATGACCTGTCTGGTGACAGTGAAACTGATATGAGCCCACGAGAGGGTGCTGTGACACGCAGCTGTGGCTGGGATGGCACAGAGAACCAAATCCATTTCCCTGCCTGATGTCTGTGAGGAACAGATGCCCCCACTGTGAATGAGACCCTGCCACTGAGCTGTCCAGAGATGGCCATCCTCACGGAGGATGAGGATAAAGGACAATGCCTGAGGAGACCTCATCTGTCTCTTTTATCTTTTCATATTTTTGACAGTGGACAAATCACTGCCTAGGAGTCCCCATCTACCTTAGTCTCATCTGTGAATGGCCAAGAGGTTTTACAAAACACTTAAGATTTTGACCTCACAAATGCCCACAACCACTTACCATAGCGATTCAACATTAAGCAAAGACACTGTTTGTTGGAAGAGATTTCCTGCCCACTGTTGTTTCTCACTTATATGCTCATCTTCCTTACCTCATGGTAACATAACCACCTTGATTCCTGCTTCCGTCTTTAGGAAGGCTGATGTGACTTGAAGGGCATTACCCTGATATCGTTCTTTCTTAGCAATAAGATGTGGACATTTCCCTAGTCCTACACACCCAAAGTTGAATCGGAATCAGGATTGAGGAGGCTGATGAGAGTTGAAGGTGTTTTCCTGTACATGGTGGTTTATTACCAATAAGGATGGGTCAGAGTCCTCGAAATTCCAGAACCTTTTCATTCATGCTTCCTACTCGTGAAAGATGATGTACATTGGTCTTTCCTTGTATAGTGTGGTGTCTCAGAGAAAAGTGCTTAGCCCTTTCGTCAGACTTCCACGACCACTTTGGGGCTGGCTTCCATATTCACAAAGGATGATGTTAGGGCTAAGAGGGTTCCTGTACACTGTTATTTCTTACAGATAAGTGTATCGCATTTTTGTTACATTGCCAGAACCACTTAGCGCGGGCTTGCCGGCTTCCTGGGGACGAACCCTAACCCTAGGTCGGCCCCCGAGGGGCCCCTCCCAAGGGGCCTGGCGCCACAATGCCGGGGATTGGGGACCCCTGTGCCCAGCGCCGGAGTCATCCTGCCGACCCACACAACCCGGGCTGCTAGGGGCGCCGCCAGTCTTTCAGGGCTAGAGAACAGACAGGGCCCTCCAAGCCCCCGGGGACCTTCGAAGGCCCCCGCGCCAAAACGCTTGGGCCCACACTCCCTCTCGCCAGGGCCCTCACCTCAGCCTGCGCCTCCGCCTTTCACAGAGCTGGAGGAATGGGCCTGCTGGACTCCTGGGGGCTAACACTTATCCTAGGTTGGCCCCGAGGGGCCCCTCCCAAGGAGCCTGGCACCACAATGCCGGGAATTTGGGACCCCCAAGCCCCAGTGCTGGACTCACTCTGCCACCCCACAAGCACCCAGCGCGCTAGGGGCGTTGCCAGTCATTCAGGAAGGGAGAATGGGCAGGGCCCTCCGATTCCCCTGCCACCTCGAAGGCCCCCTGCGCAAAAACTCTAGCTCCCACGCTCCTGCTCGCCAGCTCCCTAACCTCGGCCCACCCCTCTGTTTGCTGCAGGCTGGCAGATCGGGCCTGCTGGCTTCCTGGGGTCTAACCCTATCCCTAGGTCGCCCCCGAGGGGCCTCTCCCAAGTGGCCTGGTGCCGCATGCCACAGATTGGGGACCCCCAAGTCCCAGCGCTGGATGAACCCTGCTGTCCTGCCGCCACATGGGGTGCTAGGGGCGTCGCCAGTCCTTCAGGGCGACAGAAAGGACAGGACTCTCCGAGCCACCTGCGACCTTCGAAGGTACCCCGAGCCAAAGCCAAAATGCTCTGGGCCACGCTCCCGCTCGCCAGCTACCTCACCTCGACCCACACCTCCATGCACCGCACATGGGCGGAAGGAGCCTGCCAGCCTCCTGGGGGCTAACCCTAACCTTAGGTCGGCCCACGAGGGGCCCATCCCAAGGGGCCTGTTGCCGCAACGCCGGGTATTAGGGACCCCCGAGCCCCTGCGCTGGACTCACCCTGCCGCCCCGCCACCACCCTGGCCTGTAGTGGCGCCGCCGGTCATTCAGGGTGGGAGAACGGGCGGGACCTCCGAGCCCCCGGCGACTTTCGAAGGCCCCCCACACCAAAACGCTTGGACCAATGCTGCAGCTCGCCAGCGCCCTCACCTCGGCCCGCCCCTCCGCTCTCCAAACAGCCGGCGGATCGGGCCTGTGGGCCTCCTAGGGGCTAACCCTAACCATAGGTCGGCCCCCGAGGGGCATATCCCAAGGGGCCTGGCTCCGCAACACAGGGGATTGGGGACCCCCAGCCCCAGCGACGGACTCACCCTGTCACCCGGCTGCTACCTGGGCCACTAGGGGTGCCGCCGGTCATTCAGGGAGGGAGAAGGGGCATGGCCCTCTTAGCCCCCGGCGACCTTCAAAGGCCACTCGCGCCAAAACACTTGGGCCCATGTTCCAGGTCGCCAGCGCCCTCACCTCAGCCCGCCCCACCGAAGTCGCAGCGCTGATGGATCAGGAGTGCCAGGCTCCTGGGGGCTAACCCTAACCATAGTCCACCGCCGAGGAGCCCCTCCCATGGGGCCAGGCGTCACCACACCAGGGATTGGGGACTCCCGAGCCCCAGTGCCGGACTCACCCTGCTGCCCCGCCGCCACCCGGGCCGCTAGGGTCGCCACCGTTCATTCAGGGCGGGAGAACGGGCAGGGCCTTCTGAGCCACTGGCGAACTTCAAAGGCCCCCGGCGCCAATGTGCCTGGTCCCACGGCCCTGCTCTCCAGCCCACTCATCTCGAACCACCCCTCCGCTCGTCGCAGAGCCAGTGGATCGGTCCAGCCAGCCTCCTGGGTGCTAACTCAAACCCTAGGTCAGACCCCAAGGGACCCATCCCAAGGGGCGTGGTGCCGCAACGCCAGGGATTGGGGACCCCCGAGAACAAGCGCCGACTCACCCTTCCGCCCCGCCACCACATGGTCCGCTATGGGCGCCTCAGTACATTCAGTGCGGGAGAACGGGCAGGGCCCTCCAGCCCCCGTCGTCCTTCAAAGGCTCACCGTGCCAAAACGCTTGGGCCCACACTCCCGCTCGCCTGCGCCCTCACCTCGGTCTTCCCCTCCGCTCGCTACACAGCCGGCGGATTGGGCCTGCCGGCCTCCTGGGGGCTAACCCTAACCCTAGGTCGGCCCCGAGGAGCCCCTCCCAAGGGGCTGGTGCCGCAACGTGGGGATCAGGGACCCCCGAGCCCCAGCTCCGAACACACCCTGCCAACCACCACCACCTGGGCTGCTAAGGTGGCCGCCGGTTATTCAGGGCGGGAGAACGGGTAGGGCCCTCCGAGCCACCGGAGACCTTCGAAGGCCCCCCACGCCAAAATGCTTGGGCCCATGCTCCCGATCGCCAGCGCCCTTACCTCGGCCCGCCCCTCCTCTCCACACGCAGCCGGAGGATCAGGCCTCCCGGCATCATGGGGTCTCACCCTAACACTAGGTTGGGCCCCAAGGGGCCACTCCCAAGTGGCCTAGAGCCGCAACGTCGGGGATTGGGGACCCCCATCCCCAGTGCCGGACTCACCCTGCCGGACCGCCACCACCCGGGCCACTAGCGCCGCCGGTCACTCAGGGCGGGAGAACGTGCAGGGCCCTCCACCCCCCGGCAACCTTCGAAGGCCCCCCCATGCCAAAACGCTTGGGCCCACGCTCCCACTCACCAGCGCCCTCACCTCGGCCCGCCCCTCTGCTCCCCGCAACTCCAGCGGATCAGGCCTACCGGCCTCCTGGGGGCTAACCCTAACCCTAGGTCGGCCCCCAAGGGGCCCCTCCGAGGGACCTGGTGCCGCAACGCCGGGGATTGGGAACCCCCCCCCAGTGCCGGACTCACCTCGCCGCCCTGTCGCCAAACGCCGCTACGGGCGCCGTGGGTCATTCAGGGCGGGAGAACGGGCAGCGCCCTCCAAGCCTCTGGCGACTACGAAGACCATCCGCACCAAAACACTTGGGCCGACGCTCCCGGTCGCCAGCGCCCTCACCTCAGCATGCCACTTCAATTGCCGCAGAGCTGGCGGATCGGGCCTGCCACCCTGCTGGGGGCTAACCCTAACCCAAGCTGGGCCCCAGAGGGGCCCCTCCCAAGGGGACTGGCGCCACAACGCCGGGGATTGGGGAACCCGAGCCCCAGCACCGGACTCACCCTGCCGCCCCTCTGCAACCCGGGCCGCTAGGTGCGCCGTCAGGCATTCAGCGCGGTAGAACGGGAAGGGCGCTCTGAACCCCCGGCAACTTTCGAATGCCCCCCACGCCAAAACGCTTGGGCCCACGCTCCCGCTCGACAGCGCCCTCACCCCGGCCTGCCCCTCTGCTCGCTACACAGCCGGCAGATCGGGTCTGCTGGCCTCCTGGGGGCTAACAGTAATGCTTGGTCGGCCCCCTAGAGCCCTTCCCAAGGGGCCTGGTGCCCCAACGCCGAGTATTGGGGACCCCCGTGCCCCAGCGCCGGACTTACCGTGCCGCCCCAGCGCAACCCGGGCCTTTAGGGGCACCGCCGGTCATTCAGGGCGGGTGAATGGGCAGGGCCTTCCGAGCCCCCAGCAACTTTCGAAGGCCCCCGGCGCCAAAAGGCTGGGCCCACGCCCCCGCACGCCAGCGCCCTCACCTCGGCGCGCTGCTCCGCTCGCAGCACAGCCAGAGGATCAGGCCTGCCAGCTTCCTAGGGGCTAACCCTAAACCTAGGTAGGCCCCCGATGGGCCCCTCCCAAGGAGCCTAGAGCTGCAAGGCCTGGGATTGGGGACCCCCAAGCCCCAGCATCGGACTCACCTGGCCACCCCACCGCAACCCGGGGTGCTAGGGGCGCCACCGGTTATTCAGGGCGGGAGAACGGGCAGGGCCCTCCGAGCCCCCAGCGACTTTTGAAGGCCCCCCACGCCAAAACGCTTGGGCCCACGCTCCCGCTCCCCAGTGCCCCCACCTCGGCCGGCCCCTCCACTCGCTGCACAGCCGGCGGATCGGGCCTCCCGGCCGCCTAGGGCTAACCGTAACCCTAGGTCAGTCCTCGAGGGGCCCATCCCAAGGGGCCTGGAGCAGCAACGCCTGGGATTGGGAACCCCCATGCCCCAGCGCCGGACTCACCCTGCCGCCCTGCTGCCACATGTGCCGCTAGGGGTGCCGCAGGACATTCAGTGCGAGAGAACGAGCAGCGTCCTGCGAGTCCCCGTCGTCCTTCGAAGGCCCTCCGCGCCAAAACGCTTGGGCCCACGCTCCCGCTTGCCAGTGCCCTCACCTTGGCCTGCCCCTCCGCTTGCCCCACAGCTGGCGGATCGGGCCTGCCAGCCTCCTGGGGGCTAACCATAACCCTATGTCGGCGCCGAAAAGGCTGGTACCACAACGCTAGGGATGGGTTACCCCCAAGCCCCATTGCCGGAATCAACTTGCCGCCATCCGGCCACCCGGTCCACTAGGGGCGCCGCACGTCATTCAGGGCGGGAGAACGGGCAGGGCCCTCCGAGCCTTCTGCGAACTTCGAAGCCCCCCGCACCAAAACGCTTTTGCCCACGCTCCTTCTCGCCAGCGCCCTCATCTCGGCCCACCCCTCAGCTCGCCAGACAGCCGGCGGATTGGGCCTGCCGGCCTCCTGTGGGCTAACACTACCACTAGTGCGGCCCCCGAGGGGCCCCTCCCAAGGGGCCTGGCGCTGCAACGCTGGGGATTTGGGACCCCAGAGCCCCAGCGTCAGACTCAACCTGCCGCCCCACCACTACCCGGGCCGCTAGGGGCGTCGCCGGTCATTCAGGGCGGGAGAACGGGTAGGGCCCTCCGTCCTCTGGGGACCTGGGAAGGCCCCCCGCACCAAAACGCTTGGGCCCATGCTCCTGCTCGCCAGCACCCTTATTTCAGCCTGCCCCTCCGCTCATTGCAGAGCAGGCGGATCGGGCCTGCTGCCCTCCTGGGGGCAAACTCTAACCCTAAGTTGGCCACTGAGGGGCCCCTACCAAGGGGCCTGGTGCCACAATGCCAGGGATTGGGGACCCCCGAGCCCCAGCGCCGGACTCACCCTGCCGCCCTACCACAACCCGGGCCACTAGGGGCGCCACCGATCATTCAGGGCGGAAGAACGGGAAGGGCCTTTCGAGCCCTCGGCGACCTTCGAAGGCCCCCCACACCAAAACGCTTGGGCCCACGCTCCCGCTCGCCAGAGCCCACACCTCGGCCTGCCCCTCCACTCGATGCACAGCTGGCGGATCGGGCCTCTGGCCTCCTGGGGGCTAACCCTGAACCTAGGTCAGCCCCCGAGGGGCCCATCCTAAGGGGTCTATCGCTGCAACACCTGGAATTGGGGACCCCCGAGCCCCAGCGCCAGACTCACCCTGCCACCCCGCCGAAACCCGGGCCACTAGGGGCACCGCTGGGCATTCAGGGCGGGAGAACGTGCATGGCGCTCTGAGCCCCCGGCGACCTTTGAAGGCCCCCCACACCAAAATGCTTGAGGCCACGCTCCCGCTCGCCAGCACCCTCACCTAAGCCCACCCAACCACTCGTCGCACAGCTGGCGGATCGGGCCTACCGGCCTCCTGGGGGCTAACCCTAAGCCTAGGTCGGCCCCCGAGGGGCCCCTCCCAAGGGGCCTGGCGCCACAACACCGGGGATTGGGGACCCCAGAGCCCCAGCATTGGACTCAACCTGCCACCCCGCCACCACCCGGGGCAGTAGGGGCGCCACCGGTCATTCAGGGCGGAGGAACATAAACGGCCCTCCGAGCCACCAGAGACCTTCGAAGCCCCCCCGCGCCAAAACGCTTGGGCCCATGCTCCCGCTAGTCAGTGCCCTCACTTCAGCCAGCCCCTCTGCTCACCGCACAGCTGGCAGATCGGGCCTGCCGGCCTCCTGGGGGATAACCCTAACCGTAGGTTGGCCCCTGAGTGGTCCCTTCCAAGGAGCCTGGCGGCGCAATGCTGGGGATTGGGAACCCCTGAGCCCCAGTGCCAGACTCATGCTGCTGCCTTGCCACCACCCGGCTGCTAGGGGTGCCGCAGGATGTTCAGTGCGGGAGAATGGGCAGGGCCCTCCGAGTCCCCATCGTCCTTCGAAGGCCCACCAAGCCAAAACGCTTGAGCCCATGCTCCCGCTCGCCAGCGCCTTCACCTCGGCCTGCCCCTCCACTCGCCACACAACTGGCGGATCGGGCCTGCTGGCCTCCTGGGGGCTGACACTAACCCTAGGTCGGCTCCCAAGGGGCGCCTCCCAAGGGGTCTGGCGCGGCAAAGCCAGAGGTTGGGGACCCCCGAGCCCCAGCCAGGACTCACCTTGCCGTCCTGCCACCACCCGGACCACTAGGGGCACCGCCAGTCATTCAGTGCAGGAGAACAAGCAGGGCTCTCCTAGCCCATGACGACATTCGTAGGCGCCCCGTGCCAAAATGCTTGGGCCCACGGTCCCGCTCCCCAGTGCCCTCACTTCGGCCCGCCTCTCCCCTTGCCCCAAAGCCAGCGGATCGGGCCTGCTGGCCTCCTGGGGGCTAACCCTAACCCTAGGTCAGCCCCCGAGGGGCTCGTCCGATGGGGCCTGGCGCCACAACGTGTCTGATTGCTGACCCCCAAGCCACAGTGCCGGACTCATCTTGCCGCCCTGCCAACACCCAGGCCACTAGTGGCGCTGCTGATCAGTCAGTGTGTGAGAACGGGCAGGGCCCTCTAAGCCCCGGGCGACCTTTGAAGGCACCCCGCGCCAAAACGCTTGGGCCCACACTCCCGCTCGCCTGTGCCCTCACCTTGGCCGGCCCCTCTGCTCGCTGCACAGATGGCAGATCGGGGCTTCCGGCCTCCAGGGGGCCAACCCTAACCCTAGGTTGGCCCCCGAGGAGCCCCTCCCAAGGGGCCTGGCCTCACAACGCAGGGATTGGGGACCCCCGAGCCCGAGCTCCAAACACACCGTACCGCCCCGCCACCACCAGGCACGCTAGGGGCGCCGCCAGTCATTCAGGGCGGGAGAACGGGTAGGGCCCTCTGAGCCCCCGGAGACCTTCAAAGGCCCCCCCGCGCCAAAACAGTTGGGCCCACGCTCCCACTCGCCCATGCCCTTACCTCGGCCTGCCCCTCCTCTCGATGCACAGCCGGCGGATAGGGCCTCCCGGCATCCTGGGGTCTCACACTAACCCTAGGTCGGGAAGGAGGGGCCCCTCCCAAGGGGCCTCGAGCCACAACGCCGGGGAATGGGGACTCAAGAGCCCCAGAGCCTGACTCACCATGCCGGACCGCCGCCACCCGGGCTGCTATGGGCGCCACTGGTAACTCAGGGCGGGAGAACGTGCAGGGCCCTCCACCCCCCGGCGACATTCAAAGGCCCCCGCCCCAAAACGCTTGAGCCCACGCTTCTGCTCACCAGCGCCCGCCCCTCAGCCCGCCCCTCCGCTTGCTGCACAGCTGGCAGATCAGGCCTGCCAGCCTCCTGGGGGCTAACACTAACCCTAGTCCGGCCCTCGAGGTGCCCCTCCCAACGGGCCTGGAGCTGCAATGCCGGGGATTGGGGACCCCCGAGCCCCAGCGCTGGAAACGACCTGCCGCCCCGCCGCCACCCGGGCCGCTAGGGGCGCCGCCGGTCATTCAGCGCGGGAGAAGGGGCAGGGCCCTCTGACACCCTGGCAACTTTTGAAGGCTCCCCGCGCCAAAACGCTTGGGCCCACGCTCCCGTTCGCCAGCGCCCTCACATCGGCGTGCCCCTCCTCTCACTGCAGAGCCAGCGGATAGGGCCTGACAGCATATTTGGGGCTAAACCTAACCATATCTCGGCCCCCGAGGGGTCCTTCCCAAGGGGCCTGGGGCCGCAACGCTGGACATTGGGAACCCCCGGTCCCCAGCGCTGGACTCACCCTGCCGCCCCAGCACCACCAGAGCCGCTAGGGGCGCCACCGATCATTCAGGTCGGGAGAACGGGTAGGTCCCTCCGAGCCCCTGGTGACATTCGAAGGCCCTCCCGTGCCAATACACTTGGGCCCACCCTCCCGCTCATCACCAGCCTCACCTCGGCCCGCCCCTCTGCTCACCACATCAGCCTGACGGCCTCCTGGGAGCTAACCCAAACCATACCTCGGCCCCCGAGGGGCCCCTCCCAAGGGGCCTGGCACGCCACGCCGGGGCTTGGGGACCCCTGAGCACCTGCGCAAGACTCACCCTGCCGCCTCGCCACGACCTGGCCCGCTAGGAGCACCGTCCTCATTCAGGGTGGGAGAACGGGAAGGGCCCTCCGAGCCCCCCAGCGACCTTCGAAGGCCCCACGCCCCAAAACGCCACACTTGGGCATTTGGACCCCTGAGCCCCAGCTCCGGACTCAAACTGCCGCCCCGCCGACACCCGGGCTGCTTGGGGCACCACCGGTCATTCAGGGCGGGAGAATGGGCAGGGCCCTCCGAGCCCCTGGCGACCTTCGAAGGCCCCCCGCGCCAAAACGCTTGGGCCCACGCTCCTGCTCTCCAGCGCCCTCACCTCAGCCCGCCACTCCGCTCGCCACACAGCGGTCGGATCAGGCCTGCCAGCCTCCTGGGTACTAACTCTAACCCTAGGTCAGCCCACGAGGAGCCCCTCCCAAGGTGCCTGCCCCCACAACGCCGGGGATTGGGGATCCCCGACCCACAGCGCAGGACTCACACTGCCGCCCCACCGCCAACGGAGCCGCTAGGGGCGCCACTGGTTACTCAGGGCAGGAGAATGGGCAGGGCCCTCCGAGCCATGGCAACATTCGAAGGCCAAGGGCGCCAAAACGCTGGGGCCCACACTCCCGCTTGCCATCACCCTCAACTCGGCCCACCCCCCCCACCTATCGCACAGCCGGCAGATCGGGCCTGCTGGCCTCCTGGGCACTAACCCTAACCCTTGGAGGCCCCTGAGGGTCCCTTCCTAAGGGGCCTGGCACCCAAAAGCCGGGGATTGGGAACCCCCAAGACCCAGCTCCGGATGCACCTTGCCACCCCACAACACACGTGCCGCTAGGGGCGCCACCATTCATTCACTGTTGGAGAACTGGCAGGGCCCTACGAACTCTCTCTGACCTTCGAAGGCGCCCTGAACCAAAATGCTTCGGCCCAGGCTCATGTTCACCAGCACCCTCACCTCAGCCCACCACTCTGCTTGCCGCACATGTGGTGTATCGGGCCTACCAGCCTCCTGGGGACTAACCCTAACTGTAGGTCGGCCACGAGAGGCCCTTCCCGAGTGGCCTGGCGCCGCAACGCCGGGGATGGGGACCCCGAGGCCATGAGTCGGACACACCCTGCTGCCCTTCAGCCACCCGAGCCTCTAGGGGCCCCGCTGGTCATTCAGAGCGGGAGAACGGGCAAGGTACTCCGAGCCCCTGGCGACTTTTGAAGGCCCCCCTGCACCAAAATGCTTGGGCCCATGCTCCCGCTCACCAGCGACTTCACCTCAGCCCGCCCCTCCGCTCGCTGCACAGTCGGCCGATCAGGCCTGCCGGCCTCCTGGGGGCTATCCCTAACCCTAGGTCGGCCACCCA
The DNA here is from genome assembly GCF_023065955.2 of Ursus arctos. NCBI lineage: Eukaryota > Metazoa > Chordata > Mammalia > Carnivora > Ursidae > Ursus > Ursus arctos. The sequence goes on from NW_026622986.1 coordinate 1,888,378, forward strand.
GGCGCCCCTCCCAAGGGTCCTGGTGCTGCTACGCCAGGGATCAGGGACCCCAAGCCCCAGAGCCAGACTCACCCTGCCGCAACCCCGCCACCCCGGACGTTAGGGGCGCTGCCAGTCATTCAGGGCGGGAGAAGATACAGGGCCCTGGAGAAACCGGCAACATTTGAAGCCTCCCGCGCCAAAATGAAGGGGCCCACGTTCCGCTCGCCAGCACCTTTACCTCGGCCCACCCACCTTTCGCCACCCAGCTAGAGGATTGGGCCTGCTGGCCTCCTGGGTACAAACACTAACCCAAGGTAGGCCCACGAGGAGCCCCTCCCAAGGGGCCTGGCACAGAAACACCGGGGACTGGAGATCCCCGAGCCTCAGCGTGGGATTCACCCTGCCGCCCCACCGCCAATGGAGCCGCTAGGGGCGTCGCTAGTTATTCAGGGCAGGAGAACTGGCACGGCCCTCCGAGCCATGCTAACATTCGAAGACCCAGGACGCCAAAACGCTGGGGCCCATGCTCCCACTCGCCATCGACCTCAACTCGGCCCGCATCTCCACTCCTCGCACAGCCGGCGGATCGGGCTTGCCGGCCTCCTGGGCGCTAACCCTAACCCTAGGACGGCCCCTGAGGGTCCCTTCCTAAGGGGCCTGGTGCCGCAACGCCAGGGAATGGGAACCCCCAAGCCCCAGCGCTGGATGCACCCTGCCGCCCCGCCCCACACGTGCCGCTAGGGGCGCCGCCATTCATTCAGGGTGGGAGAACGGGCAGGGCCCTTCGAACCCCCACCGACCTTCGAAGGCGCCCCGAAACAAAACGCTTGGGCCCAGGCTCATGTTCACCAGCACCCTCACCTCGGCCCAACTCTCCGCTCGACGCACAGGTGGTGTATCGGGCCTGCTGGCCTCCTGGGAGCTAACCCTAACTGTAGGTCGGCCACGGAGGGGCCCTTCCCAAGTGGCCTGGCGCCACAACGCCGGGAAAGGGGACCCCAACCCAAGTGCCGGACTCACCCTGCTGCCCTTCAGGCACCGAAGCCTCTAGGGGCCCGCCGGTCATTCAGAGCGGGAGAACGGACAGGTCCCTCCGAGCCCCCACCGACCTTCGAAGGCCCCCCGCGCTAAAATACTTGGGCTCATGCTCAGTCTCGCCAGCGCCCTCACCTCGGCCCAACCCTCCGCGTGCCGCACAGCCACTGATTGGGTCCACCGGCCTCCTGGGGGCTAACCGTAACCCTAGATCGACCCCCGAGGGGCCCCTCCCAAGGGGTCTGGCGCCGCAACGCTGGGGATTGGGGATCTCTGAGCCTCAGCACTGGACTCACCCTGCCACCCAGCCGTCACGCGGAGGCTTGGGGTGGTGCCGTTCATTCAGGGCGGGAGAACGCGCAGGGCCCTCCAAGACACGGCGACCTTCAAAGGCCCCCTGCGCCAAAACACCCTGGCCCATGCTCCCGCTCACCAGTGCCCTCACCTCGGTCTGCCACTCCAGTCTCCACACAGCTGGCGAATAGGGCCTGCCGGCATCTAGGGGCTAAACCTAACCCTAGGTCAGCCTCCGAGGGCCCCTCCCAAGGAGCCTGGCACCGCAACGCGGTGGACTGGGGACCCCCGAGCCCTAAACCCGGACTTACATGCCGCCCCGCTGCCACCTGGGCTGCTAGGGGCGCCGCCGGTCATTCAGGGAGGAGAATGGGCAGGGCCCGCCGAGTCCCCAGAGACATTCGAAGGCCCTCGGCGCCAAAACGCTTGGGCCCACGCTCTTGCTCGCCAGCGCCCTCACCTCGGCCCGCCCCTCCGCTCCACGCACAGCGGGCGGATCCCGCCTGCCGGCCTCCCGGGTGCTAACCCTAACCCTAGGTCGGCCACCCAGGGGCCCCTCCCAAGGGTCCTGGTGCCGCTTCGCCGGGGATCGGGAACCTCAAGCCCCAGAGCCACACTCACCCTACTGCAACGCCGCCACCCGGGCTGCTAGAAGCACTGCAGGTCATTCAGGGCTAGAGAAGGGGCAGGGCCTTCCTAGCCCCCAGTGGCCTTCAAAGGCTTCCCCTGCCAAAACGCTGGTGCCCAAGCTCCCGCTCCCCAGAGCCCTCACCTCGGCCCTGCCCTCCACTCCCCGGACAGTGGGCAGATCCCACCTGCAGGCCTCCTGGGGGCTAACCCTAATTCTAGGTCGGCCACCCAGGGGCCCCTCCCAAAGGTCCTGGTGCCGCTTCGCCAGGGATCAGGGACCCCAAGCCCCAGAGCGGGACTCACCCTGCCGCAACGCCGCCATCCGGGCCGCTAGGGGCGCCGCCGGTCATTCAGGGCTGGAGAACGGACAGGGCCCTGGAGAAACCGGCGACATTTGAACCCTCCCGCGCCAAAATGCAGGGGCCCATGCTCCCGCTCCCCAGTGCCTTTACCTCGGCCGACCCACCTCTCGCCGCCCAGCCAGAGGATTGGGCCTGCTGTGTTCCTGGGGGCTAACGGAAACCCTAGGTCGGCCCAGTGGGGCACATCTCAAGGGGCCTGCCTCTGCAACGCTTGGGATTGGTGACTCAGAGCCCCAGAGCAGGACTCATCCTGGTGCGCTGTTGCCACCCGGGCCGTTAGGGGCGCTGACGTTTATTCAGGGTGGGAAAAAGGGCAGGGCCCTCTGAACCCTCGCCGACCTTCGAAGGGCCACCGCGCAAAAACTTTGGCTCCCATGCTCCTGCTCGCCAGCGCCCTCACCTCGGCCCGCCCATCCGCTTGATTCAGAGCCGGTGGATATGGCCTGCCAGGCTCCTGTGGGCTAACCGAAACCGGAGGTTGAGCCCGTAGGGCACATCCCAAGGGGCCTGGCTCAGCAACGCTGGGGATTGGTGACCCAGAGCCCCAGAGCCGGACACACCCTGACACACTGTCTGCACCCGGGCCGCTAGGGGCGCCGCCGGTCATTCAGGGTGAGAGAAGGGGCAGGGCCTTCCGAGGCCCCGGTGACATTCAAAGGCCCCCCGCACCAAAACACCCGAGTCCAGGCTCCCGCTCGCCAGCGCCCTCACCTCAGCCCACCACTTCGCTCTTCACACAGCTGGCGAATAGGGCCTGCAGGCCTCCTAGGGGCTCAATCTAACCCTAGGTTGGCACCCGAGGGGCCCCTCCCAAGGAGCCTGGTGCCAAAACGCTGGGGATTGGAGATACCCGAGCCGCAGTGCCTGACTCACCCTGCCACCCCTCCGCAACCTGGGCTGCTAGGGGCGCCGCCGGTCATTCAGGGAGGAGAATGGGGAGGGCCCGCTGAGTCCCTGGAGACATTCGAAGGCCCCTGGTGCCAAAACGCTTGGGCCCACACTCCCGCTCAACAGAGTCCTCACCTCGTCCCACCCTTCCATTCGCTGCACAGCTGGCAGATTGAGCCTGCTGGCGTCCTGGGGGCTAACCCTAACGCTAGGTCAGCCCCCCGAGGGGCCCATCCCAAGGGGCCTGGCGCCACAACCCGGTGGATTGGGGAACCCTGAGCCCCAGTGCTGGACTCACCTGCCGCCCCGCCACCACCCAGGCCGCTAGGGGCACCGCGGATCATTCAGGGTGGGAGAACTGGCAGGGTCCTCCGTTTCCCCTGTGACCTTTGAAGCCCCCCCTTGCAAAAAAGTTGGCTCCCAAGCTCCTGCTCGCCAGTACCCTCACCTCGGCCCGTCCCTCCGCTTGCTGCAGAGCCAGTGCATAGTGCCTGCCGGGCTCCTGGGGGCTAACCGAAACCCTAGGTCGGCCCTGTGGGGCACATCCCAAGGGGCCTGGTTCTGCAACGCTTGGGATTGGTAACTCAGAGCCCCAGAGCCGGACTCACCCTGCCGCACTGTCGCCACCCAGGCCGCTAGGGGCGCCGCCGGTCATTCAGGGCGAGAGAAGAGGCAGGGTCTTCCAAGCCACCGGTGACCTTCAAAGGCTCCCTGCGCCAAAAGGCTGGTGCCCACACTCCAGCTCCCCAGCGCCCTCACCTCACCCCGCCCCTCTGCTCACCGCACAGCAGGCAGATCGGGCCTGCCGGCCTCCTGGAGCCTAACCCTAACCCTAGGTCGGGCCCCCAGGGGTCCCTCCCAAGGGTCCTGGTGCCGCTACACTGGGGATCAGGGACCCCAAGACCCAGAGCCAGACTCACCCTGACGCAACGCCACCATCCGGGCCGCTAGTGGCGCCACCTGTCATTCAGGGCAGGAGAAGGGACAGGTCCCTGGAGAAACCGTCGATATTTGAAGCCTCCTGCGCCAAAATGCAGGGGCCCACGCTCCCGATCGCCAACGCCTTTACGTCGGCCGGCCCACCTTTCGCCGCCCAGCCAGAGGATTGGGCCTGCTGGCCTCCTGGGTGCTAACTCTAACCCTAGGTCCGCCCACGAGGAGCCCCTCCCAAGGGGCCTGGCCTCGCAACGCTGGGGATTGGGGATCCCCGAGCCGCAGCAGGGACTCACCCTGCTGCCCCACCGCCAACGGAGCCGCTAAGGGCGCCGCTGGTTATTCAGGGCAGTAGAACGGACAGGGCCCTTCGAGCCATGGCAACATTCGAAGGCCCAGGACGCCAAAACGCTGGGGACCACGCTCCCGCTCTGCATCGCCCTCAACTCAGCCTGCACCTCTGCTCTTCGCAGAGCCAGGGACTCGGGCCTGCCGGCCTCCTGGGAGCTAACCCTAACCCTAGGACAGCCCCTGAAGGTCCCTTCCTAAGGGGCCTGGCACCGCAATGCCGGGGATTGGGGACCCCCAAGCCCCAGCGCCGGATACAAGCTGCCGCCCCAACCCACACAGGCCGCTAGGGGCGCAACCATTCATTCAGGGTGGGAGAACTGGCAGGGCCCTCCGAAACCCTGCCGACCTTCGAAGGCGCACCGAACCAAAACGCTTGGGCCCAGGCTCATGTTCACCAGCACCCTCACCTCGGCCCAACTCTCCGCTCGACGCACAGGTGGTTTATCAGGCCTGCGGGGCTCCTGGAGGCTAACCCTAACCATAGGTCGGCCACCGAGGGGCCCTTCCCAAGGGGCCTGGCGTCGCAACGCTGGGGATGGGGACCCTGAGCTCATGTGCCGGACTCACCCTGCTGCCCTTCAGCCACCTGAGCCACTAGAGGCCCCGCCGGTCAATCAGGGCAAGAGATCAGGCAGGGCCCTCCGATCCCACGCTGACCTTTGAAGGCTCCCCGTGCAAAAACTTTGGCTCCCAGGATCCTGCTCGCCAGCGCCCTCACCTCGGCCCACCCCACCGCTTGCTTCACAGCCAGTGGATAGGGCCTGCCGGACTCCTGGCAGCTAACCAAAACCCTAGGTCAGCCCTGAGGGGACATCCCAAGCGGCCTGGCTCTGCAATGCTGGGGATTGGTGACTCAGAGCCCCAGAGCCAGACTCACCCTGCCGCACTGTCCCCACCTGGGCCGCTAGGGGCGCCACGGGTCATAGAGGGCGAGAGAAGGGCAGGGCCTTCTGAGTCCCAGGTGACCTTCAAAGGCTCCCTGTGCCAAAATGCTGGTGCCCAAGCTCCAGCTCCCCATGCCTTCACCTCGGGCCGCACCTCAGCTCGCCACACAGTGTGCGGTTGGACCTGACGGTCTCCTTGGGGCTTACCCTAACCCTAGGTCAGCCCCCCCAGGGGCCCCTCCCAAGGGTTTTTGGTGCCACTATGCCAGGGATCTGGAACCCCAAGCCCCAAAGCCAGACTCACCGTCCCACAACGCTGCCACCCGGGCCACTAGGGGCGCCGCCAGTCATTCAGGGCGGGAGAACTGACAGGGCCCTGGAGAAACTGGCGACATTTGAAGCCTCCCACCCCAAAATGCAGGGGCCCACAATCCCGCACCCCAGCGCCTTTACCTCGGCCCGCCCACCTCTCGCCGCACAGCCAGAGGATCGGGCCTGCCGGCCTCCTGGGTGCTAACTCTAACCCTAGGTAGGCCCACAAAGGGCCCTTCCCAAGTGTCCTGGCGCTGCAACATCGGGGATGGGGACCCCCAGCCCAAGTGCCGAGCTCACCCTGCTGCCCTTCAGCCACCGGAGACGCTAGGGTCCCCCCGGTCATTCAGAGCGGGAGAACGGGCAGGTCCCTCCGAGCCCCCGCCAACCTTCGAAGGCCCCCACGCTAAAACACTTGGGCTCATGCTCAGAGTCACCAGCGCCCTCACGTCGGCCCAACCCTCCACGTATTGCACAGCCGCTGATCGGGTCCACCGGCCTCCTGTCGGCTAACCGTAACCCTAGATCAACACCCGAGGGGCTCCTGCCAAGGGGCCTGGCGCCGCAATGCCGGTAATTGGGGACCTTGAGCCTCAGCACCTGACTCACCCTGCCGACCAGCCGCCACCCGGGGGCTTGGGGTGTTCCCGTTCATTCAGGGCAGGAGAACAGGCAGGGCCCTCCAAGACACGGCCACCTTCAAAGGCCCCCACGCGCCAAAACCCCCAGCCCCACCCTCCCACTCACCAGCACCCTCACCTCGGTCCGCCACTCCGCTCTCCACACAGCTGGTGAATAGGGCCTGACAGCCACCTAGGGGCTAACTCTAACCCTAAGTTGGCCCCCGAAGGGCCCCTCCCAAGGGGCCTGGCGCGGAACGCGGGGGATTGGGGATACCCGAGCTGCAGTGCCTGACTCACCCTGCTGACCCACCGCCACTTGGGCTGCTAGGGGCGCCGCCGGTCTTTCAGGGGGGAGAATGGGCACGACCTGCCGAGTCCCCGGAGACATTCGAAGTCCCCCGGTGCCAAAACACTTGGGCCCACGCTCCCGCTCGACAGAGACCTCACCTCGACCCACCCCTCCATTTGCCGCACAGAGGGCGGATTGAGCCTGCTGGCGTCCTGGGGGCTAACACAAACCCTAGGTCGGCCCCGAGTGGCCCCTCCTAAGGGGCCTAGCGCCGCAACGCCAGGGATTGGGGACCCCCAAGCCCCAGCGCCGGACTCACCCTGCTGCCCTTCAGCCATCCGAGCCTCTAGGGGCCCCGCTGGTCATTCAGAGCGGGAGAACGGGCAAGGCACTCCGAGCCCCTGGTGACTTTCGAAGGCCCCCCCGCACCAAAATGCTTGGGCCCATGTTCCCGCTCACCAGCGCCTTCACCTCTGGCCGCCCCTCCGCTCGCCGCACAGTTGGCGGATCCGGCCTGCCGGCCTCCTGGGGGCTATCCCTAACCCTAGGTCGGCCCCTGAGGATCCCCTCCCAAGGGGCCTGCTGCTGCAAAGACAGGAATGGGGACCCCTGAGTCCCAGCGCCAGACTCACCCTGCCGCACAACTGCCACCCAGGCCGCTAGGGGTGCCACCAGGCATTCACGGTGGGAGAACGGGCAGGGCCCTCCGAGTCCCCGGCGACCTTCGAAGGCTCCCCGCGCCAATATGCTTGGGCCCACGCTCCCGATCGCCAGCGCCCTCACCTCGGCCCACCCCTCCGCTTGACGCACAACCGGGGGAACGGGCCTGCCAGCCTCCTGGGGGCTAACACTATCCCTAGGTCGGCCCCTGAGGGGCCCCTCCCAAGGGGCCTGGTGCCGCAACGGTGGGGATTGGGCACCCCCAAGCCCCAGCGTCAGACTCACCCTGGCACCCCGCCACCACCTGGGCCGCTAGGGGCACCAACGGTCATTCATGGCGGGAGAATGGGCAGGGCCCTCCGAGCACCCAGCGACTTTCGAAGGCCCCCTGCGTCAAAACGCTTGGGCCCATGCTCCTGCCCCCCAGCACCCTCACCTCAGCCCACCCCTCCGCTCTCCGCACAGGCGGCGGATCAGGCCTGCCGGCCTCCTGGGAGCTAACCCTAACCCTAGGTCGGAATCCGAGGGGTCCCTCCCAAGGGTCCTGGCACCACAACACCGGGGATTGTGGAACCCTGAGCCCCAGCGCCAGACTAACCCTGCCGCCCTGCCACCACCCTGGCCGCTAGGGGCGCCGCCGGTCATTCAGGGCAGGAGAACGTGTAGGGCCCTCCGAGCCCGCAGCGACCTTTGAAGGCCCCCCGCTCCAAAACGCTTGGACCCATGCTCCCCCTCGCCAGTGCCCTCACCTTGGCCTGCCCCACCATGGGCCGCAAAGCGGGCAAATCGGGCCTGCTGTCCTCCTGGAGGCTAACAATAACCCTAGGTCGGCCCCCAAGAGGCCCCTCCCAGGGGGCCTGGTGCCGCAACGCCAGGGATTGGGGATCCCTGAGCCCCAGCTCTGGATTCATGCTGCCGCCCTGCCGGCACCTGGGCCGCTAGGGGCGCTGCCGGTCATTCAGGGCGGGAGAAGGGGCATGGCTCTCCGAACCCCGGCGACCTTTGAAGGCCCCCTGCGCCAAAACGCTTGGGCTCAGGCTCCCGCTCGCCAGCGCCCTCACCTTGGCCCGCCCCTCTGTTTGCCACACAGCTGGCGAATCAGGTTGGCCGGCCTCCTGGGGGCTAACCCTAAAGCTAGGTAGGCCCCAAAGGGGCCCCTCCCAAGGGGCCTGGTGCCACAACGCCGGGGATTGGGGACCCTGGAGCCCCAGCGCCAGACTCACCCTGCCTCCCCGCTGACACTGGGCAAGCTGGGGCGTCACTGTTCATTCAGGGTGGGAGAACGGGCAGGGCCCTCGAGACCCTGGCGACCTTTGAAGGCCCCAAGTCAAAACGCTGGTGCCCACGCTCCTGCTCGCCAGCACCTTTACTTCGGCCCTCCCCTCCTCTCGCAGTCTAGCTGGCATATCGGGCCTGCCGGCCTCCTGGGAGCTAACTGTAACCCTACATCAGCCCATGAGGGGCCCATCCTAAGGGGCTTGATCCCGCACCTCTGGGGATTGGGGTCTCCTGATTCCTAACACCGGACTCACCCTGCCATCCCACGTCACCTGGCCGCTAGGGGCGCCGCCAGTCATTCAGGTCGGTTGAAGGGGCAGGGCTTTCTGAGCCGCGGGACATTCGACGGCCCCCGGAGCCAAACCACTGTGGCCACGCTCCCGCTCACCAGCACCCTCACCTCGGCCTGCCCCTCCGCTGGCCCCACAGTGGCGTATCGGGCCTGCCGGCCTCCTGGGGGCTGACCCTACCCTAGGTCGGCCCCCGAGGGGCCACTCCCAAGGGGACTGGCGCCTCAATGCCTGGGATTGGGGACCTCCAAGCTGCACCGCCGGACTCACCCTGCCACCCCGCTGACACCGGACACAATGGGGCATCGCAGGTCATTCAGGGTGGGAGAATGGGAGGGGCCCCCGAGAACCCAGCAACTTTCGAAGGCCATCCGTGCCAAAACGCTGGGGCCCATGCTCCCACTAACCTGGGCCCTCACCTCAGTGTGCCCCTCCGCTTGTCGCACAGCTGGCGAATCGGGCCTGCAGGCCTCCTAGGGGCTAAACCTAACCCTAGGTCGGCCCCAAGGGGCCCATCCTAGGGGCCTGGCGCCGCGACGCCTGGGATTGGGGATTCCCGAGCCGCAGTGCCAGACTCACCATGCCTCCCCGCCACCACCCAGGCCGCTAAGGGTGACGCCAGTCATTCAGGACGGGAGAAAGGGCAGGATCCTCAGACCCCTGGCGACTTTCAAAGGCCCCCCACGCCAAAACGTTGGGTACCACGCTTCCACTCGCCAGCGTCCTCACCTCGGCCCACCCCTCCACTTGCCCCACAGCCATCGTATCGGGCCTGCCGGCCTCCTGGGGGCTAACCCTAACCCTAGGTCAGCCCCCAAAGGGCACTCCCAAAGGGCCTGGCGCCGCGACGCCGGAGATTGGGACCCCCAAGCCCCAGCGATGTACTCAACCTGCCCCTCCGCCGCCACCCGGGCCAGTTGGGGTGCCGCCGATCATTCAGGGTTGGGGAACGGGCAGGGCCCTCGAGACTCCGGTGACTTTTGAAGGCCATCTACGCCAAAACGCTGGGGCCCACGCTGGAGCTCGGCAGCGCCCTCACCTCAGCCCACCACTCTGCTCTCCGCACAGCTGGCAGATCGGGCCTGCTGGCCTCCTGGGGGCTAACCCTAACCCTAGGTCTGTCCCCGAGGGGCCCATCCAATGGGGCCTGGTGCCACAACGCCTGGGATTGCTGACACCCGAGCCCCAGCGCTGGAATCACTGTGCCGCCCCGCCGCCACCCGGGCTGCTAGCTGCACCACGGGTCATTCAGGGCGTGAGAACAGGCAGGGTCCTCCGAGCCCCTGGCAACCTTCGAAGGCCCCTCGCGCCAAAATGCTTGGGCCCACATTCCCGCTCGCCAGCGCCCTCATCTCAGCCCGCCCCTCCGCTTGCCACACAGCAGGCAGATGGGGCCTACCGGCCTCCTGGGGGTAACCCTAACCCTAGGTCGACCCCTGAGGGGGCCTTCCCAAGGGGCCTGGCGCCACAACGCCAGGGATTGGGGACTCACCCTGCCGCCCCGACGCCACCCGAGCCGCTAGGGGCGCCGCCAGTCATTCAGTGCGGGAGAACAGGCAGGGCCCTTCAATCCCCTGGCGACCTTCGAAGGCCCAACTTTCGAATATGCTTGGGCCCACACTCCCGCTCGCTAGCGCCCACATCTCAGCCCTCCCCTCCGCTTGCCGCACAGCCGGCAGATCAGGCCTGCCGGCATCCTGGGGGCTAACTCTAACACCTGGTCGGCCCACGAGGGGCCCCTCCCAAGGGGCCTTGCGCCGCAACGCCGGGGATTGGGGACACCCGAGCCCCAGCGCCAGACTCTCCCTGCTACCCCGCCGCCAACTGGGCCGGTAGGGGCGCTGCCGGTCATTCTTGGAGGGAGAAGGGGCAGGGCCCTCTGAGCCCCGGCGACCTTCGAAGACCTCCCATGCTAAAACGCTTGGGCCCACCTTCCCACTCCCCAGCGCCCTCACCTCGGCCCGCACCTCTGCTCCCCACACAGTGTGCAGGTTGGGCCTGACGGTCTCCTTGGGGCTAACCTTAACCCTAGGTCGGCGCCCCAGGGACCCCTCCTAAGGGTCCTGGTGCCACTACACTGGGGATCTGGTACCCCAAGCCCCAGAGCCGGACTCACCTCCCACAACGCTGCTACCGGGGCCGCTAGGGGTGCCGCCGGTCATTCAGTGTGGGAGAAAGGACAGGGCCCTGGAGAAACCAGCAACATTCGAAGCCTCCTGCGCCAAAATGCAGGGGTCCACCATCCCGCTCCCCAGCGCCTTTACTTCGGCCCGCCCACCTCTCGCCACCCAGCCAGAGGATCCGGCCTGCTGGCCTCATGGGGGCTAAATCTCATCCTAGGTTGGCCCACGAGGAGCCCCTCCCAAGGTGCCTGGCACCGCAACGCCGGGTATTGGGGATCCCCGAGCCGCAGCGTGGGACTCACCCTGCTGCCCCACCACCAATGGAGCCGCTAGGGGCATCGCGGTTATTCAGGGTGGGAGAAAGGGCAGGGCCCTCCGAGCCTCTAGCGTCGTTCAAAGTCCCCCTGCGCCAAAACGCTGGATACCATACTCCTGCTCGCCAGTGCCCTCACCTCGGCCCACTCCTCCGCTCGCCGCACAGCCGGCGCATCAGTCCTGCTGGCCTAGTGGGGTCTAACCCTAACCCTAAACCCTAACCCTTAACCTTAAACCCTAAACCTTAACCCCTAACCCTAACCCTACCCTAAAACTAACACTAAACCCTAATCCTTAAACCCTAAACCCTGACATTAACACTAAACCCTAAACCCTAACCCTAATCCCGAAGCCCTAAACACTAAACCCTAACCTTAACCACTAACCCCAAACCCCAAACCCTAACCCTACCCTTAACCCTACCCCTTCAGCTAACCCTACCCCTAACCTGTAACCTAACCCTAAAACTAACCTTAACCCGTACCCTAACCCGTACTCTAACCCAAACTCTAACCCATACCCTAACCCTTACCCTAACCTGTACCCTAACCCTAACCATAACCCTAACAGGTACTCTAACCCATACCCTAACCCGTACCCTAACCCTACCCCTAAACTGTACCCTAACCCGTAACATAAACTGTGCCCTAATCCTAAACGTAACCCTAACAAGTACCCTAACCTGTACCCTAACCTTAACCCTAAACCCTAAACCCTGACCCTAACCCATACCCTAACTCGTACCATAACCCGTACCCTAACCCTACCCGAAACCTAACCCTAACCCGTACCCTAACCATAACCCTAAAACCTAAACCGTAACCCGTAACCCGTACCCTAACCCTAACCAGTACCCATAACTTAACCTTAACCTGTACCCTAACCCGTACCCTTACCCATACCCTAAACCGTACCCTATCCCTAACCCGGACCCTAACCCATACCCTAACCCATACCTAACCCTAACCTGTACCCCAGCCCGTACCCAAACCCATACCCTAACCCTAAACCGTACCCTATTCCTATCCCTAACCCGTTCCCTAACCCGTACCCTAACCCTAAAACTAAACCGTAACCTAACCTATACCATAACCCTAAACTGTACCCTAACCCTAACCCGTACCCTAACCCTAACCCGTACCCTAAACCGTATCCAAATCCGTACGCCAACACTTACCCTAAACCGTATCCTAACCCGTACCCTAAACCGTACCCTAATGCGTACCCTAACCCGTACCCTAACCCTAACCCATACCCTAAACCTAACGCTTACCCAACCCTAACCCTAACCCTAACCCCAAACCCTAAACCCTAACCCGTACCCTAGACCCTATTATGTACCCTAACCCATAACCTCTAACCTGTAACCCCTAAACCCAACCCTAACCCGGACCCACTCCTTACCCTAACCCTAACGCCTACACTCACCCATACTATAACCGTAACCCATACCCTAACCTTAACCCATACCCTAATCCGTACCCTAACCCCGGGGATTGGGTACAACTGAGCCCCACCATGGGACTCAGCCTGCCACCCCTCAGGAAACAATGCCCCTTGGGGCGCCGCAGAGCTCACGTGCAGGAGAACTGGTAGGGCCCCCCTGAGCCCCAGCGATCCTCGGCGGCCCCCTACACCCCAACCCTGAGGCCCACGCTCATCCCGGCACACGCCTTCCCTTCAGCTTGCCACCGAGCTCGTCACAGAGCCAGCAGATCAGGCCTGCCGGGTTCCTGGGGCCTAGACCTGACCCTAGGTCGGCTGGGTAGGGCCCCTCCCCTGGGGCCCAGTGCCGCAGCCTCAGGGACTGGGGACACCTGAGCCCCACTGCAGGACAAAGCTTGCCAGCCTGCAGGAAACCGTGCCCCTTGGGAGGCTGTAGAGCAATCAAGGTGGGAGAACCAGGAGGGACCCCAGAGCCCCCGGCGAACTTCGGCGATCCCTAAACCCAACCTTGAAGCCCATGCTCACCCCACCCTGCACCCTCACCTCAGCCCACGGTGGAGCTAGCCACATAGTGGGCAGATCTGGCCTGCAGGGTTCCTGGTCTCCAACCCTAACTCTAGTTCATCTGTGGAGGGGCCCCTCCCCAGGAGTCTGGAGCCACAGCCGCGGGGATTCGGGACACCTGAGCCCCACAGCAGGACTCAGTCTGCCACCCAGCAGGAAACCGTGCGCCCTGGGAGGCCTTAGAGCATTCAGGGCAGGAGAACCAGGAGGGCCCTCCTGAGCCACCAGTGAACTTCGGTGGCCTCCTGTACCCCAACCCTGAGGCCCACGCTCACCCTCCCCACACCCTCACCTCAGCCCGTGTAGCTAGCCATACAGCCAGCAGATCGGGCCTGTGGGGCTCCTGGGGCCTAATCCTAGACATAGGTCGGCCGCGGGTGTGGGGACCTCCCCAGGAGCCTTACACCGCAGACCCAGGGAATTGGGATAACTGTACCCCACCGCAGGACTCAGCTTGCCACCCGACAGGAAACCGTGCCCCTTGGGGCTCTATGGAGCCTACAGGGCACGAGAAATTGGGGAGTCCCCGGAGCCCATCGCCACATTTGGCAGCCCCCCATGCCTCAACCCTGAGGCCCATGCTCACCCTCCCCCATGGCCTCCTCTCAGCCATCCACAAAGCTCACCGAACAGCCTGCAGATTGTCCCTGCCGGGTTCCTGGACCCTAACCCTTATCCTAGGTTGGTCACAGAGGGGTCCCTCCCCAGGGTCCTGGCACCCCACTCCGGGGGATTGGGAACACCCAACCGCCCCGTAGGACTCAGCCTGCAGCCCACAGTAAACTGTATCATTTTGGTGCACAACAGAGCATGCAGGGCAAGAGAATTGGGGCACCCCCTGAGAGCCCCTTCTGGTGAACCCCGAACTTTGTGGGCCCTTCCGGATGAAACCCCAAGGCTCACACTCACCCGCCCTTGTGCCCTCATCTCACTCGGCCTGGGAGTTCTCTGAGCACTGGGCAGTCCAGACCTGCTGTCTCTTGAGGACAAACCTAACCCAGGGTCTTCTGCTGAGGGTCCCTCCCCGTTTGCCTGCCTCTAAGGAACCAGGCATTGGGCTCACCTCTGCACGACTAGAGGACTCAGCCTGCCCCACAGCAGGAAACTGTCCATTTGGGGCTGCAGCAAGGATTCACAGGAAAATCAGAAGGCCCCCCTCAGCCCACCCCAGGCAACCCCCACTTTCAGAGATCTCCCCGGATCCAATTAGTAGCTTCACACTGACCTTTAAACTTGCTCTCCACAGAGATCTTTTGAAATTCTCCACAATTCCAACTGATGGCATCATCCAGCTTCAGGGCCTTACCCAGCTTTAGGTTTTGAGATGGATTAAAATGGGAAGTCACTTCACTGATGACGACATATTGGTGACCAAAAGATACATGCATAAATGCTTCATATCACTTGGCTTCAGGGAAATGCAAATCTAAACCCCTATAGATGCCATATCACACGAGGCCGAATATCTAAAAATAAGAAGACATGAAACTATACATGTTGGAGAGGATGTGGAGAAACGGGAACCCTCTTACACCCCTGTACGAATGCAGTGCGGTACAGCCACTCTTGAAAATGGTACGGAGTTTCCTCAAGAATTTATAAATAAAGCTAACCTATGTCCCAGCAATTGCACTACTGGGTATTGACCCCAAAGAGACACAGGTAGTGAAGACGGGACACATGCACCCCAGTGTTCATAGCAGCAATATCCATAATAGACAAACTGTGGAAGGAGTGCTGATGAACATGGATAGAAAAATGGATAAAGAAGATGTGGATTATATATTTAATGGAATATTAATCAGCCATTAGAAAGGATGAATACTTACCATCACAACGACCTGGGTGGAGCTGAAGGGTATTATGCTGAGTAGAGTAAGTCAATGAAAGAAAGACAATGATCATATGCTTTCACTCCTATGTGGAATATCAGAAACAAGGAAGAAGACCATAGGGGAAGGAAGGGAAAATAGAATGGGAAGTCATCAGAGAGGGAGAAAACCCATGATGGACTCTTAAATATCACAAGAAACTGATGATTGCTGGAGGAGAAGTTGGGGTAGGTAACTGGGTGAGTAGCATTACAGAGGTCACACGATACAATGAGCAATGTGTGTTACACACGACTGAAAATTTATTGAAGACTACATCTGAAACTAATGATGTACTGTAAGTTGGCTAATTGAATTTAAATTAAAGAACAAAAGACCTCGAATAAACAATCCTAAACATTTGTATGGAACCACTAAAGATTCCGAACAGACAGTGCAATGTGGAAAAGAAAAACAAAGCTGGAGACTCACAATTTCAGATTTCAGGTTATACTACAAAGCTGCAGTCATCCTAACAAGACAGTACGGCACAAAAATAGACACAGCAACCAAAGGAACAGGATACAAGTTCAGACAGAAACCCACAATTATGTGGTCCATGAATCTTCCACAAAGCAAGCAAGGATATCAAAAGGGAAAACGACAGTATCTACAACAAATGGTGTTGGGAAAACTAGACAGCTACGCACAAAAGAATGAAATTAGACTGCTTTCTTACACAATACAGACAAACACAAAACAGTTTCAAGACCTCAATATGAGACCTGAATCCATAAAAATCCTACAGGAGGGAAGACAGTAACTTCTTGACATGGACCATACCAACATTTTTCTGGACTGTCTCCTGAGGCAAAGGAAATGAAAGCAAAAATAAACTATTGGGAATACAGCAAAATAAAAAGTTTCCACACGGCAGAAGAACAATGAAAATGTAAAAATAATAAGACAACTTACTCAAAGGGAGAAGATATTTGCAAAGATCATATGCAATAAAGGGATAGTGTCCAAAACATATACAACTGATACTACTCGATCCCCCCAAAACAAATAATCCAGTTAAAAATAGGCAGAAGACACGGACAGACATTTCTCCAAAGAAGAAATACGAATGGCCAACAGTCCCGTGAAAAGATGTTCACCATCACGCATCATCAGGAAAATGTAAATCCAAAGGACAATGAGGTAATACCTCAAACCTGTCAGAATGGCTAACATCAAAAGCACAACAAAGAGCAGGTGTTGGGAGGATGTGTATAAAGGAAATCCTCACAAACTGTGGGTGGGAATGCAAACTGTGGTGGCCACCGTGGAAAGCAGTATGAAGGTTCCTCAAAAAATTAAATATAGAACTACCCTACGATCCAACAATCACACTAATCGTATTTACCCAAAGAATAGGCAAACAGTAACTTAAAAGGATACATGCACCCCTATGTTTCTTGCACCATTATTTACAATATCACAATATGGAAACAACCCAAGTGTCTGTAGAAAAATTGACAAATGAGATGATAGATGTGTGTATTCACACACACGCACACACACACACACACACACACACACATACACACACCAAATGGAGTATTACTCGGCTTGAAAAAGAATGAAACCTTGCCATTTGCAGCTACATGGATGGAGCTAGAGAGTATTATCCAAACTAAAATCAGTCAGTCAGAGAAAGACAAATCCCATACGATGTCACTCTAATAGGGAATTTAAGAAACAAACAAAAATAAATAAATAAATAAAAGAGAAAAAGGAGACACACCAAAATACAATCTCTTAACAAGAGAGAACAAACGGATGGTTACCAGAGAGGAGGTGGATAGAGGAATGAGTGAAATAGATGAAGGGGATTAAGAGGACACTTTTCTTGATGACCACTGAGTAATATATTGAATTACTGAATCACTCTAATGTACACGTGAAACGAATGTGACACTGTATGTTAGCTCTACTGGAATTAAAATAAATTTTTAAAAAAGATTTTTCTTTCAGGAAGCTCTTTGAAAAATCTTTTCCTGTGCACTGTGCATAAGCCCTACTTGGGAGGATTCACTCTACAATAATTATTCACTCCATGCCTCAAATTCAGATTTCACTGAGTTCTTACCGTGGATCCCAGCCCACGGGAGCCATGGTCCTTTTCTGTCCAGGCTCAGCACCTATGCATTCAAGATTGGAAGTAGAGGCACATGTCACTTCACAGTCCAGAAAGCTATTATTGTTTCTGTTTCAGTGTGAGAGAGTCACAGACTTTGAGACAGGTTTCAGAGCAGGTTTATTATGGATCCTGGATCTCTACTTCAATGTTCATTGCCTGGATCCATTTGGCTAATAGGTTCCCTGTGGATGGGCTTTCTTCCAAGCACATACATGGAAGATACAAAGGTGGGTGGGCTTGGTGCGGGACAGGAAGAAGACCAAAAACAGACAAGAGTCCGACTCCTCCCCTGATCCAGGAACTGCTACGGGAGAGGGTACAGGAGGTAGAATCCATGCGAAACTCCAAGGTCACCAGCTGAACACAGGAGGCACAGGTCAAGGGATCTGGAAATGCAGGGGTTGAAGGCTGCTCTGAGCTACCTCTGGGAGGAAGGGAGGGAAGGAATGAGAAGGAGACACTGCCTGCCCCTGGCCCATGCCAGCTGCCCACTGCTCCGACACGCATCAGTCTATGAGCTGACACAGCCTGGGCT
This sequence comes from Ursus arctos, assembly GCF_023065955.2. Taxonomy (NCBI): domain Eukaryota; kingdom Metazoa; phylum Chordata; class Mammalia; order Carnivora; family Ursidae; genus Ursus; species Ursus arctos. Next base: position 1,906,168 of record NW_026622986.1, read on the forward strand.
CAGGATGGGCTGGCTCGGGTCCCTCAATCCTCACTGGGACAGCTGGCTCCAGGGCTCAGAGACATGCTGAGAGAAATGAGAGGGAAAGCTGCCCCACCCAGGTCATCCCCTCCTTGAGCAGAGAGCCCTTCAGAACTGCTAAAAAAAAGAAAAAACCCCACTAACGGGGTAGAAAGACATGCCATGGATGAACTAAGGCATAAAGATATGTAAAATAACATTCATTTTTTAAGTTCAGAGCTGTCATCTCAGGAAGAGGGGCGAGCTTCCCTGAAGAAGACTGAGGGGAGGGCAGGCCATGCTGAAAAGGGAGACATGGCTCTCCTGATTTGGGACCTGCAGCCCCCTTCCAGGGCTGGGCATCATTCTCGCATCACACGAGATCCATGGAAGTGTTCCATCAGGGCCAGATGTTTGTCTCGAGAAGGCTACCCTGGCATCGGACTGCACAGGGCACCAGGGACGAGAGCCAGATGGAGGACGGACAATACCCCAGAGGCCATGGGGCAAGAGCAGAGGCACATGACCTTGAAGATGACAATGAAAAGCAGGAGGTGGCAGCATGGAGCCGGCCCGAAAGTACAATCATAGCAGTGCCCACAGCTACACTGAGTGGGTGCCTTCTGTGCCAGGTGTGGCTGACATCAATGGGCTCCAGACTAGACCTGACCACAAGTCTAGGAAGTGTGCACCACCCCCGGCCTCCTCTCCCCTTGCAGCTGCCAGGAATCAAGGTCACAGACCCTCTTCAGCTTTCGTGGAAACCAAGCCATAGCTCCCCCGCACGCTAGACCTCTGGTGGTGGTCCAGTGCGACCCTCGTGCCTGGCCAGACACTGAGGTCTACCTGTCTCCACACAAATCCACAGACAGGAGGGTGTCCCTGAATTCCACAGCACCTGATGAGACAAATCCACAGAACCCAACACCCAGTGGGTCACTCGGGACCTCACTTATGGTCCTGGAGCTCACCATACCCTATTTCTGTCACTTCCCACAGAAAACCTGGTTCTGATCCCCCAGAATACCATACATCCTGGTTGCTGACCTGGGGTCATGCTATGAACCCACATGGCATCTTTCTTTAAGTGAAGGCTATGCCTACACCTCCTAGAAAATATTTCTAATGAAGTACAAGTCCATGAGGACTACGGTGTGAAGAGTAGCACACAGCCTGCATGGTAGTAGTCAGTAAATCTAACAAGGATTAACCCCACCCCCTGTCTCACTTAACCTTCCTCCATACACATGGAACTCATGGTCTGCTCTCAGAAAACCCTCCAGGAAACAAACCTTTCATCTGAATGCTCTCTTCACCTTCTGCTTCAAATCTTGTCCAACCACAATGATATGAAACTAGAAATCAGTCTCAAGAAAAAAAATGGGACACTAAAAAATAGGTGGAGATTGGGGGGCCTGGGTGGCTCAGTCGTTTAGGATCTGCTTTCAGCTCAGGTCGTGATCCCAGGATCCTGGGATCTAGCCCCAAATCAGGCTCCTTGCTCAGTGGGAAGCCCGCATCTCCCTCTCCCACCCCCCTTGCTTGTGTTCCCTCTCTCGCTGTCTCACTCTGTGTCAGATACTTAAATAACCTTAAAAAAAATGTGGAGATTTAACAACATGCTACAGAACAACCAACAGTAAAAGAAGAAATCGAAAAATTTTAGAAGTACATTGACACTGATGAAAAAGACAACCTACAAAAACTTATGGGATGCAGCAAAAGTAGCTTAATGGGACATTCATAGAAATTCAAGTCTTCATCAATCCATGAGAATGCTCTCCAATAAACAACCTGATTTATGTGGTAAAGAATTGAAAAAAAAAAACAACAAACAAAGCCCCAAATTAGTAGAAATAAGGAGATAACAAAAAGGAATGCATGAATAAATCCAATGGAGACTAAAAAGACAAAAAAAAAAAAAAACAACAACAATGAAAATGAGAGCTGCCTTTTTTGGAAAGATAAACAAAACTGACAAACTTAGCTAGATTCACCAAGAAAGACAGAGGACTCAAATACAATCAGGAAAATAAGATAATGGATTCCTGTCTCATATCAAAATCAAAAGAACTCTTCAACCTTGGACACAACAACTTCTTGCAAGCCACGTCTCTAAAGGCAAAGGAAATAAAAGCAAAAATGAGCTATTGGCACTTCATCAGGATAAAAAGCTTCTGCTCGGCAGAGCAAACGATCAACAAAACAAAAAAGGCAACCTATGGAATCGAAGAAGATATCTGCAAATATTACAGATAAAGGGTTGGTATCCAAGATATATAAAGAACTCCTCAAACTCGACACCCAAAAAATGGGCAGAAGACACAGAGATAGTTCTCCAGAGAAGACATACAAATGGCCAACAGACAAATGAAAAAATGCTCCAAATCACTTGCCATCAGGCAAATACAAATCAAAATGAAAATGAGATGCCACCTTACACCAGTTAGAATGGTTAAAATAAACAAGGCAGGGGGCACTTGGGTGGCTCAGTGGTTAAGCGTCTACCTTTGGCTCAGGGCGTGATCCTGGCATTATGGGATCGATCCGCACATCAGGCTCCTCCATTATGAGCCTGCTTCTTCCTCTCCCACTCCCCCTGCTTGTGTTCCCTCTCTCTCTGGCTGTCTCTTTCTCTGTGGAATAAATAAATAAAATCTTGAAAAAAAATTAACAAGAGAGGAAATAAAAAAAAGTCAGAGAGGATGTGGAGAAAGGGGAGCCCTCTTACACTACTCGTGAGAATTCAAGCTGGTACAGCCACTTTTGAAAACAATATGGAGGTTCCTCAAGATGTTAAACACAGAGCTATCCAACGACCCACCAATTGAACTACTGGGTATTTACCCCATAGACACAGAGTAATGAAAATCAGGGGCACCTGTATCCCAATGTTCATAGCAGCAATGTCCATAATAGCCAAACTGTGGAAGGAGCCAAGATGTCCTTCAGCAGATGAATCGACAAAGAAGATGTGGTTCATCTATACAATGGAATATTACTAAGTCATCAGGAAGGATGAATACCCACCATTTGCACCAACGTGGAAGGACCAGGAGGGGATTAGGCTAAGTGAAATTAAGTCAAGCAGAGAAAGACAATTATCATATGGTTTCACTCCTATGTGGAATGGAAGGAATAGCATGGAGGACATTAGAAGAAGGAAGGGAAAAGTGAAGGCGGGAATGAGAGGGGGAGATGAACCATGAGATACTACTGACACTGGGAAACAAACTGAAGGTTGCAGAACGGGAGAGGAAGCGGAATGGGTTATCCTGGTGATGGGTATTAAGGAGGGCACGTGTTGGGGCACCTGGGTGGCACAGCGGTTAAGCGTCTGTCTTCGGCTCAGGGCGTGATCCCGGCGTTATGGGATCGAGCCCCACATCAGGCTCCACTGTTGTGAACCTGCTTCTTCCTCTCCCACTCCCGCTGCTTGTGTTCCCTCTCTCGCTGGCTGTCTCTATCTCTGACGAATAAATAAATAAATTCTTAAAAAAAAAAGGAGGGCACGTGTCATAAAGAGCACTAGGTGTTATATGCAAACAATGAATCATGGAACACTACATCAAAAACAAATTAAGTACTGTAGGGTGAATAACAATTTTAAAAAAAGAGAAAGATATGAAATCCATACAGGAAAACTGTCACTATTTGCAAATGACATGAAATCCCGATAGATTCCACAAAAAAAAAAAAAAAGTGTTAGAATAAACAAATTCAAGAAAGGTGCAGGATATAAAGTCAATATAGAGACCTGTGGTCTTTATTTTTTTTTTCAGATTTTATTTAATTATTTGACAGGAAGAGAAAAAGCACGAGCAGGGGGAGTGTCAGAAAGAGGGAGAAACAGACCCTCGCTAAGTAGGGAGCCCAACACGGGGCTCTATCCCAGAACTCTGGAATCATGACATGAGCTGAAGGCAGAGGCTTCACTCATGGAGCCACCCAGATGACCCAACTTCTTGCATTTCTGTATACTGATGACACACTTTCGCAAAGAGAAATTAAAAAAGCAACGCCATTTACAATTGCATTAAAAAAATCTAGAAATGAAAGTAACCAAAATGAGAAAGACATAGTACACTCAACACATGGCAGAAAAGAAATGAAAAATATGTGTGTCGAGGGGGGAAGAATTTATGGGTCAAAGATTTGGAAGGCAACACAAACAAATGGAAGCATACGCCATGCTCCTTAACTGGAAGAGTTAATTATGTGAACATGTCTATCGTACCCAAAGCAATTGACAGATGTGATGAAATGCCTATCTCAATTCCAGTGGCATTTTTCGAGGAAATAGAAAACAGTCCTCAAACTTGTATGGAATCACAAAAGACCCCAAATACCCAAAGCAACCTGAGAAAGAGGTGCAGTAAACACAATCCTGGATTTCAAGGTAGATTACAAAGCTGTTGCCATCAAAACAGGATGGTACTGTCATAAACACAGACACCGGGTCAGTGGAACAGAACAGAAAGGTCAGAAACTTACCCACACGTAGATGATCCTAACTTACGACACAGCAGCAGAAGATATGCCATGAGGGAAGGACTGTGTCTTCAGTGAGCGGTAACAGGCAAATTGGACACTAAATGCAGAAGAATATAACTGGGTCACTTTCTTACACCACACACAAAATTTTTAATGGATGAATGATTTGAACATAAGACCTGAATCCATAAACCTCCAAGAAGACACAGGTACTAAGTTTCTCGACATTGGTTTTTGGCAAAGAGTCTTCAGATCGGACACCAAATGCAAAGGCAACAAAAGCAAAAATAAACAAGTGGAACAACTTGAAACTGAAATCTTCCTCACGGCAAAAGAAACCATCAAAAACTTAAAAGGCCACTGACCCAATAAGAAAAAAATATCCGCAAATCATATGTGTGAGAAGAGGCTAATATCCAAAATACACACAACACTCATACAAATCAAAACAAACCAAAAAAAAAAAACTATATAAAAAATGGGGGGAATATGTGAATAGATACTTTCGAATGATGGCACACAGGTGCCAACAGACAGAAAAAGTTGTTCGACATCACTCATCATCGTCAGGGAAACATCAGTCAAACCCACAATCGACTATCCCTCACAACTGTTGGAACAGCAATTGTCCCAGAGACAGAAACCAAGTGGGGTCAAGGGTGTGCAGACGAGGAGACACTGTGCACTGTTGGTGGGAATGGAAATTGGTGCAGCCACTGTGACAAATGGTAATGGAGGTTCCTGAAAAAATAAATACAACTACCCCATGACCCAGTAATGGCTCTACTGAGTATTTACTCGTAGAACACAAAAATACTGCCTCAGAAAGACAGATGCACTCCCACGTTCACTGCAGCATTATTCACAAGAACCAGACATGGAAACACAGACCTTGGGGGCCTTATGCCAAGTAACTCAGACACAGAAAGACCAATACCAGATGCTTTCATGTACATTCCACGAGGAATAAACAAATACTGAACGCATAGATACTGAGAGCAGATTGGTAGGTGCCAGATTCGGGGATGGTGTGGTAGAAACGGATGAAGGTGGTCAAAGTCTCAATGTTTGAGTGAGAAAATCTGACAGTCATGAAATGTTCTGTCCAGCATGGAGACTAAAACTAACCCCGCAGCATGGGGTATAGGTTTCCCTGCTCTTTCAAAGTATAGGGCTTCTGAGAAACCTTGCACAGCAGAAATGATGTCAAGATGGAATTGCCATTAATTTACACGGAACAATTAGACAGTGTGCTCAGACTCCAAAATTCCTTCTCTTTAGCTTTTCTTAGGCCTCAGGACACAAGTTTCTAAAGGAGGCCCAGCATAAATGAAGATAAAGCACAGCAGAGGCTCACAGACACAATTCAAAGTGCTGGTGGATGGATACGGAGAGCGGTTCCCAGCGGAAGGAACTGGTTGGGGTGCACACCGCCTCTGTCGTGCTTCTCCCCAAAACAGATGCTGAACGCGATTCTCACTGTTCACCTTTTTTCATAAGAGGGAAATCCTCTTCAGGTCTCTTCCTCTTAGTGAAAGTGGGTAATAACCTAGTTCTTTCAAGAAAGCGCAGTGTCTTACTGTGAACGTTTAAAAAGTGGGGGATAATTGTACTTGAGCATTGCTGAGGGAGGAGATGTGAAAGGTTCTCCCAGACACAAACCTCAGCATATCCATCGGAAAAGGCACCTTCCTCAGCATGTGGAACACGGACTACCTCCTATCCCCCGAGAAAACCTCTCCTTCCCCTCGATCAGGACAACCCACATCAGCTGGGAGTTACCCCAATTCCTCCATTCTTCTGCTCCTAATAGTTAACCCATCAGCAAATCCTGTGAGTTCCATCTTCAAAATGGACCCAGAATAGGTCTAACCACTCCATCCAAGGCCACCTGTCTGGTCCACAGTGCCTGAGTTCCTGGAAAAGCTTCGTCATTGACCTGCCTTGCCATCTTCAACCCTCTGTCATCTGTTCTCAACACTGTAGCCAGGATGGCCCAGTGAAACAGGGTCTCATGGTGTTATAGCCCTGGAATGGCTTTCTGTCACCCTCTGTCACCTCTCTGAGCTCATGTCCTCAGCTGTCTCCTGTGGCCACAGGGCCTTCTTGCTGCTCCTGGACATACCTGGAATTCTCCTGCCCCGGAGCCTTTGCACATGCTTTCTCTTCTGTTCAGAATGCTCTTGATGTGTTCTCACTCACCTTCAGAGAAGTCTGAATTGGAGTGACAGGGACAGAAGATGAGGCTGTGTGTGTTGGCTTGAGGCTGGTGGCCCAGAAGAAGGTTCTCCGTCAGCTCTCCCCCTGTGCCTCACTTGTCCTAAGCCAGGAACTTGCAAACAGCCCTCACCTGTCACAACTCTCACCCAGGAGTCCCACAGCCACCCCTGGAGCCCACCTTGCCCACACCCTGCTGCAGAATGCATTCAGCTCCCCTCTGGGACCCCTGTCAGCTTTACCCAGACCTGGAACTCCCCTGTCTCCTGCAAAGCTCCCGGATTCCTCCTCTTCTTCCAAAATCACACTGGTGCAAGGCTTTCATGTGAAAGCTATAACGCTAACTAATGAAAGGTTCACACCTACTTTCCCATTCTGTTGCCTTTCTCTCTACCTTCTTTCCTACCTGTGCAAACTGTTACATATCAGTGGAACACGAACATGCTCTGAGATCTGAATCTTTCATTGCAGCTTTCTGAGGACTCCTTATGTGATAAGAAATTAGTGTATCCTACAACAGGGTGTTTTACATCTATCCTTTATAAAATAGTACAGCCCAAATCACTACAATTTTACCTCACTCTTCATGAAGCAGAACACTGTTTCCTTTCTTCTTTTACTTAAATTCCAGTTAGTTCACATGCCATGGAATATTCGCTTCAGGGGTAGGATTTAGTGATTCCTCACCTGCATACAGTACCCGGTGCTCATCACAAGTGCCCTCCTTAATACCCCTCACCCATTTAACACTTCCCCCCACACCCTTGTCCTGCAGCAACACTCAGTTTGTTCTCCAAGGTTGAGTCTATTTCCTTGTTTGCCACTCTCATAACCCCTCCACTCTGTTCATCTATTTTCTTTCTGAAATTCCACAAGCATGAGAGCATAGGATATTTGTCTTTCCTCACTGATTTTGCTTAACTTAATACAATCTACATCCATCCACATCCTTTCAAATGGTAAGATTTCATTCTTTTAGAAGCTGGGTCATATTCCATTATATATATATATGGATCCCACATTTGCTTTATCCATTCATTACTGCATGGACTTTGTGATTCTCTCCATAGTTTCCTACTGTGGACATTGCTGCTATAAACATCATGGAGCATGGACCCCCTTCGAATCTGCATTTCTGTATCCTTTGGGTAAATACCTAGAACAGCAATTGCTGGATCATGTGGTTGTTCAATGTTTAACTTTTTGAGGAACCCCCACACTGTTTCCCAGACTGGCTGCACCACTTTGCATTCCCACCAACAGGATGGGAGGGTTCCCCTTTAAGCAGAACATTATCTGCTGGCAATTTCATAAGAGGAAACAAAACCTCTGGGAGATGCACCCAGGGTCAGGCAAGCAGATGCAGTCTTCACCCCAAGGCTCCTGACGCCAAGCCCCTTGAAGCCACCAGCATGCCACTATCCAAAAGAATTCCCAGACTCTCCTTCTGACTCCACCACCAAAGAAACTACAGAGAGAATATGGCACCTCAAAATATCGAGATAATACATTTAGTAAAACTAGAAAGTCAAGCTCAACTTTTAAACAGGAACAGGCCGCTTTGGATAATTTTCAATTTTCCCTCCAACCTAATTTTAACTCTTCTGATGAATAAACTAATCAATGATGAAACATCACCTTTATCAAATGACATCATCCAAGTCTGTATCAGATGAAAAAAAGCCACCTAACTCTAGATTCTGGCCACTCAACGATATCTTAGGCCCAATTGAATAAACACTGTTAGATGAAGGAACAAATTAGATGTTACAAACAGGCACAGAGTGAATGTCACCTTTCCTTTTTAATAAAAGAGGTTTCCTAGGAAACAGATGGTGAACATACATTTGTAAGCAATAAATGGACAGAGAAATTGTGATCCCCTGCAAAGTTCTTCCTTCAGGGAAACTAAGTAATTCTTGCACCAAAACCAGAATGCTGACAGCTACTTCAATTTTACTTTGTGGCTCAACTAGAGAAAAGAGAAAAGCCCAGGAGGTTTTGGGATAATGAGAGGTTTTACCTCCAGCCCTGACATAGTTAGGACATTTTGCCAAACATACCTGTGCTTTCTCTGATCACTGGCATCCTGTGACAAGCTGCCTCGCTGACTCTGATGCTGACGTTCAAAACCTCGGGTGTCTTGGAGCCAGAGCAGAGAAGTGTTGTCAGCGGGGCCAAGAAGGCACCTCTGACCTAAAGCCTGCACACCTGCTTTGGTTTCTGGGCAAAGGGGCAACACATACTTGTTGTTTAGCAGTAATTATCTTCATTCTCAATAGACCAATGACCTTGCCTTTTCTGGAAAGCAGACTTAATCTTCTAAAGAAACCCTCAATTCATCTATTCCCAATGCAACTAGAGTGGAACATTTATTTCTCACTTAAATAGAAAACACTGTTATTGTCAGCACTGCATGAATGAACTTTTAAAAACATTTTAGAGAGAAAGGAAGAGACCTTTTTTTAAAAATATTTTTATTTATTTATTTGACAGAGATAGAGACAGCCAGTGAGAGAGGGAACACAAGCAGGGGAGTGGGAGCGGAAGAAGTAGGCTCATAGCAGAGGAGCCTGATGTGTGGCTGGATCCCATAACGCTGGGATCACGCCCTGACCGCCCAACCCCTGTGCCACCCAGGCGCCGCAGGAAGAGACCTTTATTCAAACCCAAGTCAGGAGAGCTGCCTGGGAGACACAATCTTCACCAAGAAGGGAGTGCTCCGGGGAAGGAACATTTGGGGCAGGCTTATATATTTTTTTCTGTTTTGTTTTACATACAGAGTTACACACCACAATGAGGATCTTCTTAGATTCCAGAAAGTGACAGACTCTTTCTTATGTTTTCAGTATGTACATGTCAGTATGACTTTAATCTTATGGGAGCCAAAGAGGTTCTTTATTTTTTCTTATATTTATGTTGGCATTTTTGGTTATTGTTTTCTTCTCGAAGCAGATGTACAACATGTGCTTGGGGCAGAAATAGGGCCCATGCTTTGAGGTTTGCCCAGTCATTTTGAGCCGGTAAAATGTTAAAGGATAGCTTCCCTGGGAGCCCAGGATCAGGGCCCACAGATGATATAAGATAAAAATTCCTTTTATCATTATAATTACTCCGAAATGGAGGAATTTGAAACAAAAGCACCTTTCATAAGAGTACCAAGAAATCAAAATGTTGCCCATGGAAGGCTGCCTGCTCTATGGTCAGCACAGGTAACAGAAGTGTTCACAGTCTCTGGACTCCTGCCCTTCTCCTGCCTAAATCTCTGAAGCAAACAGACCACTTAAAATCAGAATTGTAGAACTGCTAGATACCTTAGAGATGTCTAGCACCATTCCCTTGGACTGCAGAATAAAACACAGTAGCTCGTTGTCACCAACTAATTTCAACATGAAGTGCCCCCTGGATGCACTAAGTTCTTTCTCTGCAAATGTTGACTAATGTAAGTCACAGTCATACCATATAAACACTACGATGGCTGGGAAGTTATCGTAGGTAAGGGAATATTTTAGCCATGTTTATAAGCATTGGCTCACTTTGTAGAAGAGGCTGAGCTGATGGTTTTTATATACTATTTCAGACCTGTTTTGCAGCACCCTCTGAACATACCAGAGCCTGAATCGACTAAAAAAGATAGTTGGTTTCAGTAACTTTAATACCAGAAAAATATTATACTGTCTGTATTCCTAAGGATCTTTGAGTATCTTACCCAGAGGTCCTCCACTGAGATAATGATCTTAATGATCACCATGGGCAGAGGTGAAAAGGCCCGCTGAATTCATTCCAGTTGTCCACATGACAAGAAAATCCTGATACTTGATAGTTTTCCAGATCCAGAAGACCAGAGATAAGAGGGAAATAGTACCCTGTATGGAACAACAAGGGATTTGGAGTCAATTTGGGGATCCCACTTAGGTTTCTGACACTAAAATCCTCTGTGACTCATATCATCTGAGTCCCTTTCTAACCTTCTGAAAATGTGCCAAAAATATCTACACCCTAGTTTGACGTTTAAGAGGCAAAATGCTACAAAGAGCCAGTATGATGTCTCTCAGGAACAGGTGCTCAGGAAGCCATAATTGCTATCGGGTCTATTTCTTTTCCAGAAGAAAGAACCCATGTTGAATCCATATTTCTAAAAGATGACTCACCAGATGATTTTCAAAACTGAAGGAAGGCCAAGAAGTCGCTCTTGTGTCATATTTCACTCAGAAATCATATTGTTGGACTGGTGAGGACGATACGATAGCAACGTCATCACTAAGAGTGGGGAGCTTCTAATTTCCATATGGCCATGTTGACCCCCTTAGCTCGGAGCCACCATAAAGGGCAGCTGGGGAGGGGGCACTGTCATCAGTTTGAGTGTGGAGCTTCCCATTTCCATATGGCCATGTTGACCCCCTTAGCTCAGGGCCACCAGAAAGGACAGCTGAGGGGGACCATAGGCCAAGGCTGCCAGGTGTGGCTGGGGCAGGCAGAATTCTGACTTAAGGCTCAACTCCTATCTAGGTTATTATAATGCTCTTCACAAAGAAAGTGCCATTGTGTGTGAGCCCTCATGTAGAAAAGGTTCAGAATTTCCATTGAGATTCCCTCTCTGACCTTTAGGATATGTAGCAAAGTTCCATTTAATTTTTAAACATTGAAGGACTTCCTGGTTTTCTTTTTGCTATGACTGTGGCTCAATTCCCCTGTGGTCTAAGAATAGAATCTAGTTAATTTCAGGGTTTAACATTTGTAGACTTGATTCGTGGCCACACCTATCATCTATTTGGGTAAAGAGTCTATGACCCCTTGAAAATAATGTATTCTGCACTTATTATGGAATGTTCCCTATATGTCAATTAGGTCACATTTGTTACCAATGTTTTGTCTGCTTTTTCTGTCAGATATTGAGAAAGGTATATTAAAATCTTCAAACAATGCTGCTCTATTCAACGTGGCATTGGAGAATCTACCAGTGTTAGAAGGCAAGAGAAACAAAAAGTATAAAAATTGAGGGGATAATTGTGACTATTTGCAGATAATACGATTGTGTACATAGAAAATCCAAAACAGTCTATAAATACCCTATTAGAATTAAAAATGCAATTTATAAATTTGAGATGGATTGTAGCTTCCCATTGGACAGTTCCTGAAAGAAAACATAGAACCTGTCAATCTTGAGGTAGGACGTAGGGTGCACTAACCATTTAAAAGAATTCAGTGGGACTTCATAAAAATGTGACATTTCTCCTTATCTTATGACCATAAGAAAATGAAAAAGTGAACCGCAGGCTGGGAAGTAAAGATTTGCAATACACACTCTGACAAAGACTTGTCCTAAAGAATTCCTGCTCATCAACCATAGAAAGTCTATTTATAAACGACTACTTCACAAAAGATTGACTGATGGCCAATAAGAACAGGAAAGGGTGCTCTACAGTATTATTTTCAGGAACAGCAAGGCCTTTCCTAACATGAAAACATGCACACAAACCAGTATTCCCTAGATGGATGACGTCCTTATTTCTGAGGACAACTACCACACCCCTTCCTACACAACACAGGTTGCTTCCCAACCCCTACCACAAAAGAAGAAAATGAGAAACAGATAGGACTAATAGGAAATACAAAAATCACATGTGGGGATTATCCTGAAACATACCGATCACATAACTAGTGTAAGGAAGTGTAGGGAACTGACAAGGACAGAGACTCAAGAGGTACTTCCTTGGGAAATGCTGTCTGAAATCGTCACACATTGGTACGAGCTAATGAGGGCTCTGAGCATACCCTAGGGTTTGCTCACAAGGGTCTGCAACACCATCGCTGAGGACTGAGACTCTTCAAGACCTCAAAGCTTGCCTGATTGACTATTGGACTAAGAGATTCCCATGTTCTGAAAACAGATACCAACTCATTGAAAGGTTCACCTGGGCTCTCTCGGAGGCCCTACGAGAAGCTGAACCATTCACTGAAAATCAATTACACACACACACACACACACACACACACACACACACATCTGTCATTTCACCAATTACTTAAACATTCACGGTTCTTCCTACCTTTACTTTTTCACATTGATATTTATACTCACATGAAATGTCATCATTTCTAATGAACACTGATGTCAAAATAGAGATCCATTGTCACAATATTCACAAAATGGTACTTCCCTGCTGTATATTTCAATATAGCATTTTTTAAAGTTCATACATATTTTAGGTTTTTGGTAACTTATACAGGAGAAGGTCAGCATTGAAAAACTCTAAATACTGACAATGAGTTTTAAGCCTAGAGAACAAAAATTGTCCAATTTCATAGATAATAAGGAACCAAAGGGAAAGCATGGAAGCTGTAGTCGAATAATTTTACACATATGCATCCTCTATTATTCTACTACTGAGGGGCATGTTTTATTACCACTATGCATGCATCAATTGTCTTCCACGTGCTCCTGCACAGGTATAATGAATTACTACAGTAGAATGAAATGTCTGGGAACTACTTGGCGGCATCTATAATGAACAATGAAATTTCGATCTTATATTTGGGAACGTCCACTGTCTGTCCCTTTACACAATGGACCCTAAACAGAAGTGGCAAAGAACCTCCAGAGACTATGGACTCTGGGAAACAAACTGAGGGCTTCAGAGGGGAGAGGGGTGGGGGCTTGGGATGGGCCAGTGATGGGTATTATGGAAGGTACATATTGCATGGAGCACTGGGTGTTATATTCAAATAATGAATCACGGAACACTACATCAATAACTAAGGAAATACTGTATAGTGACTAACATGTAATAAAAAACTATTATTATAAAAAATTAAAGTTAAAAAAAACCAATACAGCTTTTCTGTTTGAAGAACTATCACAATTGAGAAAAAACTAACTTCCAATCCCTAAAGCAAAACACAGACCAAGTTCCATTTCACTCCCCTTTATTCACATTCTCTGTGGGTTCTAAGCGATTTTCCTACCTCCTTTCCTGCTGAGCAGGGAGCCCGGGCTCAATCCCAGAACCCTGGGATCATAACCTGAGCCAAAGGCACATGCTTAACTGGCTGAGCCAGCCAGGAACCCCAGCCAAGTTTTTCTTAAGCAAAAGGACAGTTTCTCACGATGCCTGCACATGACTTCACATGGTACCAGAGACCTGCATTTGCCTCTAGGAGGTTGCAGATGAAGGCAATTGCAAACTCTCACAGTGGTTTATCAAAAACAATGACCTGCCTGGTGACAGTGAAACTCTTATGAGCCCACGAGAGGGTGCTGTGACACTCAGCTGTGGCTGGGCTGGCACAGAGAACCAAATTCATTTCCCTGCCTGATGTCTGTGAGGAACAGATGCCCCCACTGTGAATGAGACCCTGCCACTGAGCTGTCCAGGGATGGCCATCCTCACGGAGGATGAGAATAAAGGACAATGCCTGAGGAGACCTCATCTGTCTCTTTTATCTTTTCATATTTTTGACAGTGGACAAATCACTGCCTAGGAGTCCCCAACTACCTTAGTCTCATCTGTGAATGGCCAAGAGGTTTTACAAAACACTTAAGATTTTGACCTCACAAATGCCCACAACCACTTAACATAGGGATTCAACATTAAGCAAAGACACTGTTTGTTGGAAGAGATTTCCTGCCCACAGTTGTTTCTCACTTATATGCTCATCTTCTTTACCTCATGGTAACATAACCACCTTGATTCCTGCTTCCGTCTTCAGGAAGGCTGATGTGACTTGAAGGACATTACCCTGACATCGTTCTTTCTTAGCAATAAGATGTGGACATTTCCCTAGTCCTACACACCCAAAGTTGAATCGGAATCAGGATTGAGGAGGCTGATGAGAGTTGAATGTGTTTTCTTGTACACAGTGGTTTATTACCAAGAAGGATGGGTCAGAGTCTTCGAAATTCCAGAACCTTTTCATTCATGCTTCCTACTCATGAAAGATGATGTACATTGGTCTTTCCCTGTATAGTGTGGTGACTCAGAGAAAAGTGCTTAACCCTTTCGTCAGACATCCACTACCCCTTTGGGGCTGCCTTCCATATTCACAAAGGATGATGTTAGGGCTAAGAAGGTTCCCGTACACTGTTATTTCTTACAGATAAGTGTATGGCATTTTTGTTACATTGCCAGAACCACTTAGCGTGGGCTTGCCGGCCTCCTGGGGATGAACCCTAACCCTAGGTGGGCCCCCGAGGGGCCCCTCCCAAGGGGCCTGGCCCCACAACGCCGGGGATTGGGGACACCCGAGCCCAGTGCCAGAGACCCTGCCGCCCCGCAGCACCCCGGGCTGCTAGGGGCACCGCCAGTCTTTCAGGGCGAGAGAACGGGTAGGGCCCTCCAAGCCTCCGGCGACCTTCAAAGGCCCCCCACGCCAAAACGCTTGGCCCCACACTCCCTCTCGCCAGTGCCCTCACCTCGGCCTGCGCCTCCGCCTGATGTAGAGCTGGCATAATGGGCCTGCTGGACTCCTGGGGGCTAACACCTACCCTAGGTCGGCCCCGAGGGGCCCCTCCCAAGGAGCCTGGCACCGAAATGCCGGGGATTTGGGACCCCCGAACCCTAGTGCTGGACTCACTCTGCCACTCTGCAAGCACCCAGGGTGTTAGGGGCGTTGCCAGTCATTCAGGAAGGGTGAACGGGCAGGGCCCTCCAATCCCCCTGGGACCTTTGAAGGCCCCCCCGTGCAAAAACTCTGGCTCCCACCCTCCTGCTCGCCAGCGCCCTTAACTTGGCACACTCCTCTGCTCGCTGCAGAGCTGGCAGATCGCGCCTGCTGGCTTCCTGGTGGCTAACCCTATCCCTAGGTCGCCCCCGAGGGGCCCCTCCCAAGTGGCCTGGTGCCACATGCCACGGATTGGGGACCCCCAAGTCCCAGCGTCGGACTCACCCTGCCACCCCGCCGCCAAATGGGGCGCTAGCGGTGTTGCCAGTCCTTCAGGGCGACAGAACAGGCAGGACCCTCCGAGCCACCTGCGACCTTCGAAGGCACCCCGAGCCAAAGCCAAAATGCAATGTCCCACGCTCCCGCTCGCCAGCTACCTCACCTCAGACCACAACACCATTCCCCGCACATGGGCGGATCAAGCTTGCCAGCCTCCTGGGGGCTAACCCTAACCCTAGGTCGCCCACCGAGGGGACCATCCTAGGGGCCTGGTGCCGCAACGCCTGGGATTGGGAATCCCCAAGCCACAGCACCAGACTCACCATTTGGCCCGCCGCCACCCGGGCCGCTAGAGGCGCCACCAGTCATTCAGGGCGGGAGAATGGGCAAGGCCCAACTAACCCCCGGCGACATTCGAAGGCCCCCTGCGCCAAAATGCTGGGTACTACGCTCCCGCTCGCCAACGCCCTCACTTATGCCCACACCTTCATTCACCGCACACCGGCGGATCAGGCCTGCTGGCATCCTGGGGGCTAACCCTAACCCTAGGTGGGACACTGAGGGACCTCTCACAAGGGGCCTGGCACAGCAATGCCAGGGATTGGGGACACCGCGCACCAGCACCTAACTCACCCTCCTGCCACGTCGCCACCCGGTCTGATGGGGCGCCGCCGGTCATTCAGGCCAGGAGTATGGGCAGGTCCCTCCGAGCCCCCGGTGACCTTCGAAGCCCCCCCACACCAAAACTCAGGGGCCCACACTCCCGCTCACCTTCGCCCTCACCTCGGCTGACCATCCACTGGTGGCACAGCAGGCGGATTGGGCCTGCTGGCCTACTGGGGTCTAACCGTAACCCTAACCCCTAACTCCTAACCCTAATTCCTAAACCCTAACCCCTAACCCTAACCCTAACCCTAAACCCTAACCCTTACCCTAACCCTACCCTAACCCTAACCATAAACCCTAAACCATACCCTAAAGCTTAATCCGTACCATAACCCATAACCCCTAACCTGTAACCCCTAAAGCCAACCCCAACCCGTACCCTCACCTTACCCTAACGCTAACCACTACCCTCACCCGTACCCTAACCATAACCCATACCCTAACCCTAACCCATACCCTAATCTGTACCCTGACCCTGGGGATTGGGTACACCTGAACCCCACCACGGCACTCAGCCTGCGACCCCTCAGGAAACCATGCCCCTTGGGGCGCCACAGATCATCCTGTGCAGGAGAACTGGTAGGACCCACCTGAGCCCCTAGCGATTCTCAGCGGCCCCCTACACCCCAACCCTGATGCCCACGCTCATCCCGCCCCATGCCTTCCCTTCAGCCTGCCACTGAGCTCGTCGCAAAGCCAGCAGATCAGGCCTGCCGGGTTCCTGGGGTGTAGACCTGACCCTAGGTCGGCTGGTGAGGGCCCTCCCCCGGGGCCCGGGGCCTCAGCCCCGGGGACTGGGGACACCTGAGCCCCACTGCAGGACATAGCCTACCACCCCGCAGGAAACCGTGCCCCTTGGGGCTCTATGGAGCATACAGGGCTCGAGAACTTGGGGAGGCCACCGGAGCCTGTCCTCAGCTTTGGCAGCCCCCATGCCCCAACCCTGAGGCCCATGCTCACCCTCCCCCATGGCCTCATCTCAGCACTCCACGGAGCTCGCCGCACAGCCTGCAGATTGGCCCTGCCGGGATCCTGGACCCTAAACCTTACCCTAGGTTGACCACAGAGGGGCCCCTCCCCAGGGTCCTGGCACCCCACTCCGGGGGATTGGAGACACCCAATCCCCACCGTAGGACTCAGCCTGCAGCCCACAGGAAACTGTACCGTTTTGGGACACAACAGAGCATTCAGGGCAAGAGAATTGGGGCACCCCCTGAGAGCCCCTGCTGGTGAACTCTGACATTTGTGGGCCCTTCTGGATGAAACCCCAAGGCTCACATTCACCCGCCCTTGTGCCCTCATCTCAGTCGGCCTGAGAGTTCTCTGAGCACTGGGCAGTTCAGACCTGCTGTCTCTTGAGGCCTAACCTAACCCTGGGTCTTCTGCTAAGGGTCCCCTCCCCATTTGCCTGCCTCCAAGGTAACAGGCATTGGCTCACCTCTGCACGACTAGAGGACTCAGCCTGCCCCACAGCAGAAAACTGTCCGTTTGGGGCTACAGCAAGGATTCATAGCAGGAAAATCGGAGGGCCCCCTTAGCCCATCCCAGGGAACCCCCACTTTCAAAGATCTCACCAGATCCAATTAGTAGCTTCACACTGACCTTAAAACTTGCTCTCCACAGAGATCTTTTGAAATTCTTCACACTTCCAACTGATGGCATCATCCAATTTCAGGCCCTACCCAGCTTTAGGTATTGAGATGGATTAAAATGGGATGTTATTACACTGATGACGACGTACTGGTGACCAAAAGATACATGCATACTTGCTTCATATCACTTGGCTTCAGGGAAATGCAAATCTAAACCCCTATAGATGCCATATCACATGAGGCTGAATATCTAAAAATAAGAAGACATGAAACTATACATGTTGGAGAGGATGTGGAGAAACGGGAACACTCTTACACACCTGTACGAATGCAGTCCGGTACAGCCACTCTTGAAAATGGTACGGAGTTTCCTCAAGAAGTTATAAATAAAGCTACCTTGTGTCCCACCAATTGCACTACTGGGTATTTACCCCAAAGAGACAGAGGTAGTGAAGACGGGACACATACACCCCAGTGTTCATAGCAGCAATATCCATAATAGACAAACTGTGGAAGGAGTGCAGATGACCATGGATAGATGAATGGATAAAGAAGATGTGGATCATATATATAATGGAATATTACTCAGCCATCAGAAAGGATGAATACTTACCATCACACCGACCTGGGTGGAGCTGGAGGGTATTATGCTGAGTGGAATAAGCCAATGAAAGAATGACAATGATCATATGCTTTCACTCCTATGTGGAATATCAGAAACAAGGAAGAAGACCATAGGGGAAGGAAGGGAAAATAGAATGGGAAGTCATCAGAGAGGGAGAAAACCCATGATAGACTCTGAACTATCACAACAAACTGATGATTGCCGGAGGAGAAGTTGGGGGGGGGGTAACTGGATGAGTGGCATTAAGGAGGCCACACGATACAATGAGCAATGGGTGTTACACACGACTGATAATTTATTGAAGACTACATCTGAAACTAATGGTGTACTGTAAGTTGCCTAATTGAATTTAAATTAAAGAATAAAAGACCTCGAATAAACAATCCTAAACATTTGTATGGAACCACTAAAGATTCCGAACAGCCAGTAAAATGTGGAAAAGAAAAACAAAGCTGGAGGACTCACAATTTCAGATTTCAGGTTATACTACAAAGCTGCAGTCATCCTAACAAGACAGTATGGCACAAAAATAGACAGAGTGACCAAAGGAACAGGATATAAGTTCAGACAGAAACCCACAATTATGTGGTCCATGAATCTTCCACAAAGCAAGCAACGATATCAAAAGGGAAAAGGACAGTCTCTACAACAAATGGTGTTGGGAAAACTAGACAGCTACGCACAAAAGAATGAAATTAGACTGCTTTCTTACACAATACAGACAAACACAAAACAGTTTCAATACCTCAATATGAGACCTGAATCCATAAAAATCCTACGGGAGGGAAGACAGTCACTTCTTGACATGGACCATACCAACGTTTTTCTGGACTGTCTCCTGAGGCAAAGGAAATGAAAGCAAAAATGAACTATTGGGAATACAGCAAAATAAAACGTTTCCACACGGCAGAAGAACAATGAAAACGTAAAAATAATAAGACAACGTACTCAAAGGGAGAAGATATTTGCAAAGATCATATGCAATAAAGGGATAGTGTCCAAAACATATAGAACTGATACTACCTGAGCCCCAAAAAACAAATAATCCAGTTAAAAAATAGGCAGAAGACATGGACAGACATTTCTCCAAAGAAGAAATACAAATGGCCAACAGTCCCGTGAAAAGATGTTCACCATCACCCATCATCAGGAAAATGTAAATCCAAAGGACTTGAGGTATTACCTCAAACCTGTCAGAATGGCTAACATCAAAAGCACAACAAAGAGCAGGTGTTGGGAGGATGTGGATAAAGGGGAATCCTCGTGGACTGTGGGTGGGAATGCAAACTGTGGTGGGCGCCGTGGAAAACAGTATGAAGGTTCCTCAAAAAATTAAATATAGAACTACCCTACGATCCAACAATCACTCTACTGGTATTTACCCAAAGACTAGGAAAACAGTAACTTAAAAGGATACGTGCAGCCCTATGTTTCTTGCACCATTATTTACAATATCACAATATGGAAGGAACCCAAGAGTCTGTAGAAAAATTGACAAATGAGATGATGGATGTGTGTATTCACACACACACACACACACACACACACACACACACACAATGGAGTATTACTCAGCTTGAAAAAGAATGAAACCTTGCCATTTGCAGACACATGGATGGAGCTAGAGAGTATTATCCTAACTGAAATCAGTCAGTCAGAGAAAGACAAATCCCATACGATGTCACTCTTATGGGGAATTTAAGAAACAAAGAAATATAAATAAATAAAAGAGAAAAAGGAGACACACCAAAATACAAACTCTTAACAATAGAGAACAAACGGATGGTTACCAGAGAGGAGGTAGATAGAGGAATGAGTGAAATAGACGAAGCGGATTAAGAGGACACTTTTTTGATGACAACTGAGTAATATATAGAATTACTGAATCACTCTATTGTACACCTGCAACGAATGTAACACTGTATGTTAGCTCTAGTGGAATTAAAATAAATTTTTAAAAAAAGATTTTTCTTTCAGGAACCTCTTTGAAAAATCTTTTCCTGTGCACTGTGCATAAGCCCTACTTGGGAGAATTCATTCTACAATAATTATTCTCTCTATGCCTTGAATTCAGTTTTCACTGAGTTCTTACTGTGGATCCCAGCCCACGGGAGCCATGGTCCTTTTCTGTCCAGGCTCAGCACCTATGCATTCAAGATTGGAAGTAGAGACAGATGTCACTTCACAGTCCAGAAAGCTATTATTGTTTCTGTTTCAGTGTGAGAGAGTCACAGACTTTGGGACAGGTATCAGAGCAGGTATATTATGGATCCTGGATCTCTACTTCAATGTTCATTGCCTGGATCCAGTTGGCTAATAGGTTCCCTGTGGATGGGCTTGCTTCCAAGCACATACATGGAAGATGCAAAGTTGGGTGGGCATGGTGCGGGACAGGAAGAAGACCAAAAACAGACAAGGGTCTGACCCCTCCCCTGATCCAGGAACTGCTACAGGAGAGGGTAGGGGAGGTAGAATCCATGCGAAACTCCAAGGTCACCAGCTGAACACAAGAGGCATAGGTCAAGGGATCTGTAGATGCAGGGGTTGAAGGCTGCTCTGAGCTACCTCTGCAGGAAGGGAGGGAAGGAATGAGAAGGAGACACTGCCTGCCCTGGCCCATACCAGCTGCCCACCTCTCCGACACGCATCCGTCTACACAGCTGACACAGCCTGGGCTCAGGATGGGCTGGCTCGGGTCCCTCAATCCTCACTGGGACAGCTGGCCCCAGGGCTCAGAGACTTGCTGAGGGAGATGAATGGGAAAGCTGCCCCACCCAGGTCATCCCCTCCTTGAACAGACAGCCCTTCAGAACTGCTAAAAAAAAAAAAAAAAAAAAAACACTAACAGGGTTGAAAGACATGCCATGGATGAACTAAGGCATAGATTTATGTAAAATAACATTCATTTTTAATTTCAGAGCTGTCATCTCAGAAAGTGGGGAGAGCTTCCCTGAAGAAGACTGAGGGGCGGGCAGGCCATGCTGAAAAGGGAGACATGGCTCAACTGATTGGTGACCTGCAGCCCCTTTCCAGGGCAGGGCATCATCCCCGCATCACACGAGATCCATGGAAGTGTTCCCTCCGGTCCAGATGTTTGTCTCGAGAAAGCTACCCTGGCATCGGACTGCACAGGGCACTAGGGACGAGGGCCAGATGGAGGACGGACAATACCCCGGAGGCCATGGGGCAAGAGCGGAGGCACATGACCTTGAAGATGGTGATGAAAAACAGGAGGCGGCAGCATGGAGCCGGCCCAAATGTGCCATGGGAGCAGTGCCCAGAGCTACACTGACTGGGGGCCTTCTGTGCCTGATGTGGCTGACTTCAGTGGGCTCCAGACTAGTCCTGACCACAAGTCTAGGAAGTGTGCACCACCCCCGGCCTCCTCTCCCCTTGCAGCTGCTAGGAATCACGGTCACAGACCCTGGTCAGCTTTTGTGGAAACCAAGCCGTGGCTCCTCTGCACGCTGCACCTCTGGTGGTGGTCCAGTGCGACCCTTGTGCCTGGCCAGACACTGATGTCTACCTGTCTCCACACAAATCCACAGACAGGAGGGTGTCCCAGAATTCCACAGCACCTGATGAGACAGATCCACAGAGCCCAATACCCAGTGGGTCACTTGGGACCTCACCTATGGTCATGGAGCTCACCATACCCTATTTCTGTCACTTCCCACATAAAGCCTGGTTCTGATCCTGCACAATACCATACATCATGGTTGCTGACATGGGGTCATGACATGAACTCACATGGCACCTTTCTTTTAGAGAAGGCTATGCCTACACCTCCTAGAAAATATTTCTAATGAAGTACAAGTCCATCAGGACTACGGTGTGAACGGTAGCACACAGCCTGCATGGTAGTAGTCAGTAATTCTAACAAGGGTTAACCCCACCCCCGAATCACAAAACCTTCCTCCGTCCCACAGAACTCATGGTCTGCCCTCAGAAAACCCTCCAGGAAACAAACCTTTCATTCAGATGAATTCACCTTCTGCTTCAAATCTTGTCCAACCACAATTTTATGAAACTAGAAATCAGTCTCAAGAAAAAAATGGGAGAGTCAAAAATAGGTGGAGATTTTTGGGGCCTTGGTGGCTCAGTCTTAAGGATCTGCCTTCAGCTCGGGTTTGATCCCAGGATCCTGTGATCTAGCCCCGAATCAGGCTCCTTGCTCAGTGGGAAGCCCGCTTCTCCCTCTCCCAACACCCTGCTTGCATTCCCTCTCTCGCTGTCTCACTCTCTGTCAGATACTAAAAAATTCTTTAAAAAATATGTGGAGATTTAACAACATGCTACTGAACAACCAATGGACAAGAAGAAATAAAAAAAATTAGAAGTACCTTGACACTGATGAAAAAGACAACCTACAAAAATTATGGGATGCAGCAAAAGTAGCTCTACTAGGGACGTTCATAGAAATTCAAGTGTTCATCAATCCATGAGAATGCTCTCCAATAAACAACCTGATTTATGTGGTAAAGAAGTAGAAAATAAAACAACAAAAAAAGCCCCAAATTAGTAGAAATAAGGAAATAACAAAAAGGAATGCATAAATAAATCCAACAGACTCTAAAAAGACCAAAAAAAAAAAAAAACATGAAAATGAGAGCTGCCTTTTTTGGAAAGATAAACAAAAGTGACAAACTTAGCTAGACTCACCAAGAAAGACAGAGGTCTCGAATACAATCAGTAAAGAAAGATAATGGATTCCTGTCTCATATCAAAGTCAAAAGAACTCTTCAACCTTGGACACAACAACTTCTTGCAAGCCACGTCTCTAAAGGCAAAGGAAATAAAAGCAAAAATGAACTATTGGCATTTCATCGAGATAAAAAGTTTCTGCTCGGCAAAGCAAACGATCAACAAAACAAAAAGGCAACCTATAGAATCGAAGAAGATATCTGCAAATGATATTACAGATAAAGGGCTGGTATCCAAGATCTATAAAGAACTCCTCAAACTCGACACCCGAAAATGGGCAGATATCAAAAAGAGATACTTCTCCAGAGAAGATATACAAATGGCCAACAGACACATGAAAAAAGGCTCCACATCACTTGCCATCAGGAAAATACAAATCAAAACGACAATGAGATACCACCTTACACCAGTTAGAATGGTTAAAATTAACAAGGCAGGGGGCACCTGGGTGGCACAGCGGTTAAGCGTCTGCCTTCGGCTCAGGGAGTGATCCTGGCATTATGGGATAGAGCCCCACATCAGGCTCCTCCGTTATGAGCCTGCTACTTCCTCTCCCACTCCCCCTGCTTGTGTTCCCTCTCTCGCTGGCTGTCTCTATCTCTGTGGAATAAAACAATAAAATCTTGGAAAAAAATTAACAAGACAGGAAATAAACGAAAGTCAGGATGTGGAGAAAGGGGAGCCCTCTTACATTACTCGTGAGAATTCAAGCTGGTACAGCCACTTTTGAAAACAATATGGAGGTTCCTCAAGACGTTAAACACAGAGCTATCCTACGACCCACCAATTGCACTACTGGGTATTTACCCCATAGACACAGAGTAATGAAAAGAAGGGGCACCTGTATCCAAATGTTCATAGCAGCAATGTCCATAATAGCCAAACTGTGGAAGGAGCCAAGATGACCTTCAGCAGATGAATGGACAAAAAAATGTAGTTCATCTATACAATGGAATATTACTCAGTCATCAGAAAGGATGAATACCCACCATTTGCACCAACGTGGATGGACCAGGAGGGGATTAGGCTAAGTGAAATTAAGTCAAGCAGAGAAAGACAATTATCATATATTTTCACTCCTATGTGGAATGGAAGGAATAGCATGGAGGACATTAGAAGAAGGAAGGGTAAAGTGAAGGGGGGGGGATGAGAG
This sequence comes from Ursus arctos, assembly GCF_023065955.2. NCBI lineage: Eukaryota > Metazoa > Chordata > Mammalia > Carnivora > Ursidae > Ursus > Ursus arctos. The sequence continues at coordinate 1,930,499 of NW_026622986.1, forward strand.
GGGGAGATGAACCATGAGAGATTATTGACCCTGAGAAACAAACTGAAGGTTGCAGATAGGGAGGGATAGGGGAATGGGTTATCCTGGTGATGGGTATTAAGGAGGGCACGTGTCATAATGAGCACTAGGTGTTATATGCAAACAATGAATCATGGAACACTACATCAAAAACAAATGAAGTACTGTAGGGTGACTAACATCTTTTTTAAAAAAGAGAAAGATATGAAATTCATACAGGAAAAGTGTCACTATTTGCAAACGACATGAAATCCCGAAAGATTCCACAAACAAACAAAAACAACAAAAAACTGTTAGAATAAAGAAATTCAAGATAGCTGCAAGATATAATGTCAACGGACGCTTCACCTATGGGGCCCCCCAGATGACCCAACTTCTTGCATTTCTATATACTGATGACACACTTTCGCAAAGAGAAATTAAAAAAGCAATGCCTTTTACAATTGCATCAAAAAAAAATCTAGGAATAAAAGTAACCAAGAATGAGAAACACATAGTACACTCAACACATGGCAGAAAAGAAGTGAAAAACATGAGTGTCGAGGGAGGCAGAATGTATGGGTCAAAGATCTGGAAGGCAACACAAACAAATGGAAGCTTACGCCATTCTCCTTAACTGGAAGAGTTAATTATGTGAACATGTCCATCGTACCCAAAGCAATTGACAGATGTGATGAAATCCCTATCTGAATTCAAGTGGCATTATTCGAGGAAATAGAAAACAGTCCTCAAACGTGTACGGAATCACAAAAGACCCCAAGTACCCAAAGCAACCTGGAGAAAAAAAGGTGCAGTCAAGACACACCTGGATTTCAAGCTAGATTACAAAGCTTTTGTCTTCAAAACAGGATGGTACTGGCATAAACACAGACACCAGGTCAGTGGAACAGAACAGAAACCTCAGAAACTTACCCACACGTAGATGATCCTGACTTACGACACAGCAGCAGAAGATATGCCATGAGGGAAGGACTGTCTCTTCAGTGAGTGGTAACAGGCAAACTGGACACTAAATGCAGAAGAATATAACTGGGCCACTTTCTTACACCACACACAAAATTTTTAATGGATGAATGATAGGAACATAAGACCTGAATCCATAAACCTCCAGGAAGACATGGGTACTAAGTCTCCCGACATTGGTTTTGGCAAAGAGTCTTCAGATCTGACACCAAATGCAAAGCAACAAAAGCAAAAATAAACAAGTGGAACAACATCAAACTGAAATCTTCCACATGGCAAAAGAAACCATCAAAAACTTAAAAGGCCACTGACCCAATAAGAAAAAAATATCCGCAAATCATATGTGTGAGAAGAGGCTAATATCCAAAATACACACAACACTCTTACAAATCAAAACAAACAAACAAAAAACTGTATAAGAAAATGGGGGGAATATGTGAATAGATACATTACAAAGATGGAACACAGGTGCCAACAGATAGAAAAAGTTGTTCGACATCCCTAAATATCGTCAGGGAAACATCAGTCAAACCCACAATCGGCTATCCCCTTACAACTGTTGGAACAGCAATTGTCCTAGAGACAGACACCAAGTGGGGTCAAGGGTGTGCAGACGAGGAGACACTGTGCACTGTTGGTGGGAATGGAAATTGGGCAGGCACTGTGACCAACGGTATGGAGGTTTCTGAAAAAATAAATACGACTACCCCATGACCCAGTAATGGCTCTACTGAGTATTGATTCAGAGAACACAAAAATACTGCCTCAAAAAGACAGATGCACTCCCACGTTCACTGCAGCATTATTCACAAGAACCAGACATGGAAACACAGACCTTGGGGGCCTTATGCCAAGTAACTCAGACACAGAAAGACCAATACCAGATGCTCTCATGTACATTCCACAAGGAATAAACAAATACTGAACGCATAGATACTGAGAGCAGATTGGTAGGTGCCAGATTCGGGGATGGGGTGGTAGAAACAGGTGAAGGTGGTCAAAGTCTCAATGTTTGAGTGAGAAAATCCGACAGTCATGAAAGGTTCTGTCCAATATGGAGACTAAAACTAACTCCCCAGCATGGGGTATAGGTTTCCCTGCTCTTTGAAAGTACAGGGCTTCTGAGAAACCTTGCACAGCAGAAATGGTGTCAAGAAGGAATGGCCATTTATTTACACGGAACAATTAGACAGTGTGCTCAGACTCCAAAATTCCTTCTCTTTGGCTTTTCTTAGGCCTCAGGACAAAAGTTTCTAACGGAGGCCCAGCATAAATGAAGATAAAGCACAGCAGAGGCTCACAGACACCATTCAAAGTGCTGGTGTCTGGCTGCGGAGAGCGGTTCCCAGCGGAAGGAGCTGGATGGGGTGCACGCCGCCTCTGTCGTGCTTCTCCCCAAAACAGATGCTGAACGCCATTCTCACTGTTCACCTTTTTTCATAAGAGGGAAATCCTCTTCAGGTCTCTTCCTCTTACTGAAGCTGGGTAATAATGAAGTTCTTTGAAGAAAGCCCAGTGTCTTACTGTGAACGTTTAAAAAGTGGGGGATACTTGTACTTGAGCATTGCTGAGGGAGGAGATGTGAAAGGTTCTCCCAGACACAAACCTCAGCAGATCCACCGGGAAAGGCACCTTCCTCAGCATGCAGAACACAGACTACCTCCTACCCCCCAAGAAACCCTCTCCTTCCCCTCGATCAGGACAACCCACAACAGCTGGGAGTTACCCCAATTCCTCCATTCTCCTGCTCCTAATAGCTAACCCATTAGCAAATCCTGTGAATTCCATCTTCAGAATGGACCCAGAATAGGTCTAACCACTCCATCCAAGGCCACCTGTCTGGTCCACAGTACATGAGTTCCTGGAAAAGCTTCGTCATTGACCTGCCTTGCCATCTTCAACCCTCTGTCATCTGTTCTCAACACTGTAGCCAGGATGGCCCAGTGAAACAGGGTCTCATGGTGTTATAGCCCTGGAATGGCCCTTCTGTCACCCTCTGTCACCTCTCTGAGCTCATGTCCTAAGCTGTCTCCTATGGCCACAGGGCCTTCTTGCTGCTCCTGGACATACCTGGAATTCTCCTGCCCCAGAGCCTTTGCACATGCTTTCCCCTCTGTTTAGAATGCTCTTGATGTGTTCTCACTCACCTTCGGAGAACTCTGAATTGGAGTGACAGGGACAGAAGATGAGGCTGTGTGTGTTGGGTGAGGCTGGTGGCCCAGAAGAAGGTTCTCTGCCAGCTCTCCCCCTGTGCCTCACTTGTCCTCAGCCAGGAACTTGCACACAGCCCTCACCTGTCACAACTCTCACCCAGAGACCCACAGCCACCGCTGGAGCCCACCCTGCCCACATCCTGCTGCAGAATGCATTCAGCTCTCCTCTGGGACCCCTGTCAGCTTTACCCAGACCCGGAACTCCCCCGTCTCCTGCAATGCTCCTGGATTCCTCCTCTTCTTCCAAAATCACACTGGCGCAAGGCTTTCATGAGAAAGCTATAACGCTAACTAATGAAAGGTTCACACCTACTTTCCCCTTCTGTTGCCTTCCTCTCCACCGTCTTTCCTACCTGTGCAAACTGTAACATATCAGTGGAACATGAACATGCTCTGAGATCTGAATCTTTCATTGCAGCTCTGAGGACTCCTTATGTGATAAGAAACTAGTGTATCCTACAACAGGGTGTTTTACAACTCTCATCTATAGAATAGTACAGCCCAATTCACGACAATTTTACCTCACTCTTCATGAAGCAGAACACTTTTTCCTTTCTTCTTTTACTTAAATTCCAGTTAGTTCACATGCCATGGAATATTCGCTTCAAGGGTAGGATTTAGTGATTCCTCACCTGCATACAGTACCCGGTGCTCATCACAAGTGCCCTCCTTAATACCCCTCACCCATTTAACTCTTCCCCCACGCTCCTATCCTGCAGCAACACTCAGTTTGTTCTCCAAGTTTGAGTCTATTTCCTTGTTTGCCTCTCTCATCACCCCTCCACTCTGTTCATCTGTTTTCTTTCTGAAATTCCACAAGCATGAGAGCATAGGATATTTGTCTTTCCTCACTGATTTTCCTTAGCTTAATACACTCTAGATCCATCCACATCCTTGCAAATGGTAAGATTTCATTCTTTCTGAAGCTGGGTCATATTCCATTATATATATGTATCCCACATCTGCTTGATCCATTCATCAGTGTATGGACTTTGGGATTTTCTGCATAGTTTGGCTACTGTGGACATTGCTGCTATAAATATCATGGTGCATGTTCCCCCTTTGAATCTGCATTTTTGTATCCTTTGGTTAAATACCTAGGAGACAATTGCTGGATCATGCGTTTATTCAATGTATAACTATTTGAGGAACTCCTACAGTGTTTCCCAGACTGGCTGCACCACTTTGCATTCCCACCAACAGGATGGGAGGGTTTCCCTTTAAGCAGAACATTATCTGCCGGCAATTTCATAAGAGTAAACAAAACCTCTGGGAGATGCACCCAGGGTCAGGCAAGCAGTTGCAGACTTCCCCCAAGGCTCCTGACGCCAAGTCCCTTGAAGCCACCAGCATGCCACTATCCAAAAGAATTCCCAGACTCTCCTTCTGACTCCACCACCAAAGAAACTACAGAGAGAATACGGCACCTCAAAATATAGAGATAATACATTTAGTAAACCTAGAAAGTCAAGCTCAACTTTTAAACAGGAACAGGCTGCTTTGGATAATTTTGATTTTCCTCCACCCCAATTTTAACTCTTCTGATGAATAAACTAATCAATGATGAAACATCACCTTTGTCAAATGGCATCATCCAAGTCTGTATCAGATGAAAAAACACCACCTAACTCTAGATGCTGGCCACTCAACCATATCTTAGGCACAATTGAATAAACACTGTAAGATGAAGGAACAAATTAGATGTTACAAACAGGCACCGAGTGAATCTCACCTTCCCTTTCTAATAAAAGAGGGTTCCTAGGAAACAGATGGTCAAAATACATTTGTAAGCAATAAATGGACAGAGAAATTGTGATCCCCTGCAAAGTTCTACCTGCAGGGAAACGAAGTAATTCTTGCACCAAACCCTGAATGCTGACAGCTACTTCGGTTTTACTTTGTGGCTCAACTAGAGAAAAGAGAAAAGCACAGGAGGTTTTGGGATAATGAGAGGTTTTACCTCCAGCCCTGGCATAGATAGGATATTTTGGCAAACATACCTGTGCTTTCTCTGAACACTGGCGTCCTGTGACAAGCTGCCTCGCTGACTCCGATGCTGACGTTCAAAACCTCGGGTGTCTTGGAGCCAGAGCAGATAAGTGCTGTCAGCTGGGGAGAAGAAGGCACATCTGACCTAAAGCCTGCACACCTGCTTCAGTTTCTGGGTGAAGGGACAACACATACTTGTTGTTTAGCAGTAATTATCTTCATTCTCAATAGACCAATGACCCTGCCTTTTCTGGAAAGCAGACTTACTCTTCTAAAGAAACCCTCAATTCGTCTATTCCCAATGCAACTAGAGTGGAACATTTATTTCTCACTTAAATAGAAAACACTATCATTGTCGACACTGTGTGAATGAACATTTAAAAACATTTTAGAAAGAAAGGAAGAGACCTTTACTCAAACACAAGTCAGGACAACTGTCTGGGAGACACAATCTTCACCAAGAAGGGAGTGCTCCGGGGAAGGAACATTTGGGGCAGGCTTATATATTTTTTTCTGTTTTGTTTTAGGTACAGAGTTACACACCACAATGAGGATCTCATTAGATCCAGAACGTGACAGACTCTTTCTTATGTTTTCAGTATGTACATGTCAGTATGACTTTAATCTTATGGGAGCCAAAGAGGTTCTTTATTTTTTCTTATCTTTATGTTGGCATTTTTTGGTTATTGTTTTCTTCTAGAAGCAGATGTACAACATGTGCTTGGGGCAGAAATAGGGCCCATGCTTTGAGGTTTTTGCCCAGTCATTTTGAGCTGGGTAAAATGTAAAAGGATAGCTTCCCTGGGAGCCCAGGATCAGGGCCCACAGATGATATAAGATAAAAATTACTTTTATCATTATAATTACTCCTAAATGGAGGAATTTGAGACAAAAGCACCTTTCACAAGAGTACCAAGAAATCAAAATGATGCCCACAGAAGGCTACCTACTCCATGGTCAGCACAGGTAACAGAAGTGTTCACAGTCTCTGGACTCCTGCCCTTCTCCTGCCCAAATCTCTGAAGCACACAGACCACTTAAAATCAAAATTGTAGAACTGTTAGACACCTTAGAGATGTCTGGCACCATTCCCTTGGACTGCAGAATAAAACACAGTAGCTCGTTGTCACAAACTAATTTCAACATGAAGTGCCCCCTGGATGCACTAAGTTCATTCTCTGCAAAGGTTGACTAATGTAAGTCACAGTCATACCATATAAACACTACGATGGCTGGGAAGTCATCGTAGGGAAGGGAATATTTTAGCCATGTTTATAAGCATTGGCTCACTTTGTAGAAGAGGCTGAGCTGAGTGTTTTTATATACTATTTCAGACCTGTTTTACAGCACCCTCTGAACATACCAGAGCCTGAATTGACTAAAAAAGATAGTTGGTTTCAGTAACTTTAATACCAGAAAAATATTATACTGTCTGTATTCCTAAGGATCTTTGAGTATCTTACCCAGAGGTCCTCCACTGAGATAATGATCTTAATGATCACCATGGGCAGAGGTGAAAAGGCCTGCTGAAGTCGTTCCAGTTGTCCACATGACAAGAAAATCCTGATACTTGATAGTTTTCCAGATCCAGAAGACCAGAGATAAGAGGGAAATAGTACCGGGGCGCCTGGGTGGCACAGCGGTTGGGCGTCTGCCTTCGGCTCAGGGCGTGATCCCGGCGTTGTGGGATCGAGCCCCACGTCGGGCTCCTCCGCTGTGAGCCTGCTTCTTCCTCTCCCGCTCCCCCTGCTTGTGTTCCCTCTCTCGCTGGCTGTCTCTCTGTCGAATAAATAAATAAAAAAAGAATCTTTAAAAAAAAAAAAAGGGAAATAGTACCCTGTATGGAACAACAAGGGATTTGGAGTCAATTTGGGGATCCCACTTAGGTTTCTGACACTAAAATCCTCTGTGACTCATATCATCTGAGTCCCTGTCTAACCACCTGAAAATGTGCCTAAAAATATGTACACCCTACTTGAGAAGTTTAAGAGGCAGAATGCTACAAAGAGCTAGTATGATGTCTCTCAAGAACAGGTGCTCAGGAAGCCATAATTGCTATTGGGTCTATTTCTTTTCCAGAAGAAAGAACACATGTTGAATCCATATTTCTAATAGATGACTCACCAGATGATTTTCAAACCTGAAGGAAGGCCAAGACGTCGCTCTTGTGTCATATTTCACTCAGAAATCATGCTGTTGGACTGGTGAGGATGATACGATAGCAACGTCATCACTATGAGTGGGGAGCTTCTAATTTCCATACGGCCATGTTGACCCCCTTAGCTCAGAGCCACCAGAAAGGGCAGCTGGGGAGGGGGCACCGCCATCACTATGAGTGGGGAGCTTCCCATTTCCATATGGCCATGTTGACTCCCTTAGCTCAGGGCCACCAGAAAGGACAGCTGAGGGGGACAAAGCCAAGGCTTCCAGGTGTGGCTGGGGCAGGCAGAACTCTGACTTAAGGCTCAACTACTGTCTAGGTTATTATAATGCTCTTCACAAAGAAAGTGCCATTGTGTGTGAGCCCTCAAGTAGAAAAGGTTCAGAATTTCCATTGAGATTCCCTCTCTGACCTTTAGGATATGTAGCAAAGTTCCATTTAATTTTTAAACATTGAAGGACTTCCTGGTTTTCTTTTCGCTAAGACTGTGGCTCATTTCCCCTGTGGTCTAAGAATAGAATCTAGTTAATTTCAGGGTTTAACATTTGTAGACTTGATTCGTGGCCCCACCTATCATCTATTTGGGTAAAGAGTCTATGACCACTTGAAAATAATGTATTCTGCACTTATTATGGAATGTTCCCTATATGTCAATTAGGTCACATTTGTTACCAATGTTTTGACTGCTTTTTCTGTCAGATATTGAGAAAGGTATATTAAAATCTTCAAACAATGCTGCTCTATTCAACGTGGCATCGGAGAATTTACCAGTGTTAGAAGGCAAGAGAAACAAAAAGTATAAGAATTGAGGGGATAATTGTGCCTATTCACAGATAATACGATTGTGTACATAGAAAATCCAAAACAGTCTATAAATACCCTATTAGAATTAAAAATGCAATTTATAAATTTGAGATGGATTGTAGCTTCCCATTGGGCAGTTTCTGAAAGAAAACGTAGAACCTGTCAATCTTGGGGTAGGACATAGGGTGCACTAACCATTTAAAGAATTCAGTGGGACTTCATAAAAATGTGACATTTCTCCTTATCTTATGACCATAAGAAAATGAAAAAGTGAACCGCAGGCTGCGAAGTAAAGATTTGCAATACACACACTGAAAAGGCTTGTCCATAAAGAATTCCTGCTCATCAACCATAGAAAGTCTATTTATAAACGAATACTTCACAAAAGATTGACTGATGGCCAATAAGAACAGGAAAGGGTGCTCTACAGTATTATTTTCAGGAACAGCAAGGCCTTTCCTAAAATGAAAACATACACACAAACCAGTATTCCCTAGATGTCACAATCGCCTTATTTCTGAGGACAGCTTGAAGAACAAACTAGCATCAAAGTAAAGTGATGGAATTCCTGACACTCAGAGGATGGACAATTGACCTCAAACTACAGTACAATTTCTAGGCATCATTCGGTCCTCTGAAGGCAGACAACTACCACACCCCTTCCTACACCACACAGGTTGCTTCCCAACCCCTACCATAAAAGAAGAAGATGAGAAACAGATAGGACTAGTAGGAAATAGCAAAAATCACATGTGGGGATTATCCTGAAACACACTGATCACATAACTAATGTAAGGAAGTGTAGGGAACTGACAAGGACAGAGACTCAAGAGGTACTTCTTTGGGAAATGCTGTCTGAAATCGTCACACATTGGTACCAGCTAATGAGGGCTCTGAGCATACCCTAGGGTTTGCTCACAAGGGTCTGCAACACCATCGCTATGGACTGAAACTCTTCAAGACCTCAAAGCTTGCCTGATTGACTATTGGACTAAGAGATTCCCATGTTCTGAAAACAGATACCAACTCATTGAAAGGTTCACCTGGGCTCTCTTGGAGGCCCTACAAGAAGCTGAACCATTCACTGAAAATCAATTAAATAAACACACAAACACACACACACACACACACACACACACACACACACACACCTGTCATTTCAGCAATTACTTAAACATTCAAGGTTCTTCCTACCTTTTCTTTTTCACATTGATATTTATACTCACATGAAATGTCATCATTTCTAATGAACACTGATGTCAAAATAGAGATCCATTGACACAATATTCACAAAATGGAACTTCCCTGCTGTCATTTTCAATATATCATTTTTTAAAGTTCATACATATTTTAGGTTTTTGGTAACTTATACAGGAGAAGATCAGCATTGAAAAACTCTGAATACTGACAATGAGTTTTAAGCCTAGAGAACAAAAATTGTCCAATTTCATAGATAATAAGGAACCAAAGGGAAAGCATGGAAGCTGTAGTCGAATAATTTTACACCTATGCATCTTCTATTATTCTACTACTGAGGGGCATGTTTTATTACCACTATACATGTATCAATTGTCTTCCACGTGCACCTGCACAGGTATAATGAATTACAACAGTAGAATGAAATGTCTGGGAACTACTTGGCGGCATCTATAATGAACAATGAAATTTCGATCTTATATTTAGTGAAAATCCACTGTCTGTCCCTTTAGACAATGGACCCTAAACAGAAGGGGGAATGAACCACGAGAGACTATGGACTCTGGGAAACAAACTGAGGGCTTCAGAAGGGAGAGGGTTGGGGGATTGGGATGGGCCAGTGATGGGTATTAAGGAAGGTACATATTGATGGAGCACTGTGTGTTATATGCAAATAATGAATCACGGAACACTACATCAAAAACTAAGGAAATACTGTATAGTGACTAACATATCATAATAAAAAAATATTATTAGAAAAAAATTAAAGGTAAAAAAAAACCAATACAGCTTTTCTGTTTCAAGAACAATCACAATTGAGAAAAAACTAACTTCCAATCCCTAAAGCAAAACACAGACCAAGTTCCATTTCACTCCCATTTATTCACATTCTCTATGGGTTCTAAGCTATTTCCCTACGTCCTTTCCTGCTGAGCAGGGAGCCCGGGCTCGATCCCAGAACCCTGCGATCATAACCTGAGCCAAAGTCACATGCTTAACTGGCTGAGCCAGCCAGGAGCCGCAGCCATGTTTTTCTTAAGCAAAAGGACACTTTCTCATGATGCCTTCACATTACTTCACATGGTACCAGAGATCTGCATTTGCCTCTAGGAGGTTGCAGATGAAGGCAATTGCAAACTCTCACAGTGGTTTATCAAATACAATGACCTGCCTGGTGACAGTGAAACTGATATGAGCCCACGAGAGGGTGCTGTGACACGCAGCTGTGGCTGGGCTGGCACAGAGAACCAAATCCATTTCCCTGCCTGATGTCTGTGAGGAACAGATGCCCACTGTGAATGAGACCCTGCCACTGAGCTGTCCAGAGATGGCCGTCCTCACGGAGGATGAGGATAAAGGACAATGCCTGAGGAGACCTCATCTGTCTCTTTTATCTTTTCATATTTTTGACAGTGGACAAATCACTGCCTAGGAGTCCCCAACTACCTTAGTCTCATCTGTGAATGGCCAAGAGGTTTTACAAAACACTTAAGATTTTGACCTCACAAATGCCCACAAACACTTACCATAGGGATTCAACATTAAGCAAAGATAATGTTCCTTGGAAGAGAGGTCCTGCCCACTGTTGTTTCTCACTTATATGCTCATCTTCCTTACCTCATGGTAACATAACCACCTTGATTCCTGCTTCATCTTCAGGAAGGCTGATGTGACTTGAAGGGCATTACCCTGACATCGGTCTTTCTTAGCAATAAGATGTGGACATTTCCTTAGTCCTACACACCCAAAGTTGAATTGGAATCAGGATTGAGGAGGCTGATAGAGTTGAAGGTGTTTTCCTGTACACGGTGGTTTATTACCAATAAGGATGGGTCAGAGTCCTTGAAATCCAGAACCTTTTCATTAATGCTTCCTACTCGTGAAAGATGATGTACATTGGTCTTTCCCTGTATAGTGTGGTGACTCAGAGAAAAGTGCTTAACCCTTTCGTCACACTTCCCCGACCACTTTGGGGCTGGCTTCCATATTCACAAATGATGATGTTAGCGCTGAAATGGTTCCCGTACACTGTTATTTCTTACAGATAAGAGTATGGCATTTTTTTACATTGCCAGAGCCACTTAGCGCCAGGCTTGCCGGCCTCCTGGGGACGAACCCTAACCCTAGGTCGGCCTCCGGGGTGCCCCTCCCAAGGGGCCTGGCGCCACAATGCCGGGAATTGGGGACACCCGAGTCCAGCGCCGGAGTCACCCTCCCGCCCCACAGCAACCTAGGCTGCTAGGGCTGCTGCCAGTCTTTCAGGGCGAGAGAACGGGCAGGGCCCTCCAAGCCCCTGGTGACTTTCGAAGGCCCCCCACCCCAAAACGCTTGGGCCCACACTCCCTCACGCCAGCGCCCTCACCTCGGCCTACCCCTCCGCCTGCCTCAGAGCTGGCGGAACGGGCCTGCTGGACTCCTGGGGGCTAACACTTACCCTAGGTCGGCCCCTGAGGTGCCCCTCCCAAGGAGCCTGGCACCGCAATGTCGGGGATTTAGGACCCCGAGCCCCAGTGCTGGACTCACTCTGCCACCCCGCAAGCACCCAGGGCGCTAGGGGCATTGCCAGTCATTCAGGAAGGGAGAACGGGCAGGGCCCTCCGATCCCCCTGCGACCTTCGAAGGCCCCTCGCGCAAAAACTCTGGCTCCCACCCTCCTGCTCGCCAGCACTCTCACCTCGGCCCACCCCTAAGCTCGCTGCAGAGCTGGCTGATCTGGCCTGCTGGCTTCCTGGGGGCTAACACTATCCCTTGGTTGCCCCCGAGGGTCCCCTCCCAAGTGGCCTGGCGCCGCATGCCAGGGATTGGGGACCCCCAAGTCCCAGGGCCGGACGCACACTGCCGCCCCACCACCACATGGGGCACTAGGGGCGTCGTCAGTCCTTCAGGGTAACAGAATGGGCAGGACCCTCCGAGCCACCTGCGACCTTCGAATGCACCCCGAGCCAAAGTCAAAATGCTCTGGCCCACGCTCCTCCTCACCAGCTACCTCACCTCGACCCACACCTCCATTCACTGCACATGGGCGGAACTAGCCTGCCAGCCTCCTGAGGGCTAACCCTAACCCTAGTTGGGCCCCCCAGGGGCCCCTCCCAAGTGGCCTGGCGCCGCAACGCTGGGGATGGGTACCCTGAGCCCAAGTGCCGGACTCACCCTGCTGCCCTTCAGCCACCCGAGCCTCAGGTGCCCCGCAGGTAACAGAGCGGGAGAACGGGCAGGTCCCTCTGAGCCCCCACCGACCTTCGAAGGCCCCCCCGGGCTAAAACGCTTGTGCTCATGCTCAGTCTCGCCAGCGCCCTCACCTTGGCCAAACCCTCCACATGCCAAAGAGCTGCTGATCGGGTCCACCGGCCTCCTGGGGGCTAACCATAACCCTAGATCAATCCCCGAGGGCCCCTCCCAAGGGGCCTGGCGCCGCAACGCCGGGGATTGGGGACCCCGAGCCTGAGCACCTGACTCACCCTGCTGCCCAGCTGCCACCCGGGGGCTTGGGGGTGCTGCTATTATTCAGGGAGGGAGAAAGGGCAGGGCCCTCTGAGACACAGTGACCTTCAAAGGCCCCTGGCGCCAAAACGCCGGGGCCCACCCTCCCGCTCACCAGCGCCCTCACCTTGGTCCGCCACTCCGCTATCCACACAGATGGCGAATAGGGCCTGCCGGCCTCCTAGGGGCTAAACCTAACCCTAGGTTGGCACCCAAGGGCCCGCTCCCAAAGGGCCTGGCGCCGCAACGCTGGGGATTCGAGATACCAGAGCCGAAGCGCCTGGCTCACCCTGCCGCCCCGCCACCACCAGGGCAGCTAGGTGCGCCGCCAGTCATTCAGGGAGAATAGGTAGGGCCCGCCGATTCCCCGAAGACATTCGAAGGCCCCCCGCACCAAAACGCTTGGGCCCACGCTCCCGCTCCATAGAGACCTCACCTCCACCCACCACTCCTTTCGCCACACAGCTGGCAGATTGAGCCTGCTGGCGTCCTGGGGTCTGACCCTAACCCTAGGTCAGCCCCCGAGGGGCCCCTCCCAAGGGGCCTGGCGCTGCAACGCGGTGGATTGCGGACCCCCGAGCCCCAGCGTCGGACTCACCTGCCGCCCTGCCGCCACTCGGGCCGCTAGGGGAGCCACGGGTCATTCAGGTGGGAGAACTGGCAGGCCCTTCCATTTCCCCTGCGACCTTCGAAGTCCCCCCGCTCAAAAAAGTTGGCTCCCACACTCCTGCTCGCCAGCGCCCTCACCTCGGCTCACCCCTCTGCTTGCTGCAGAGCCAGTGGATAGTGCCTGCCGGGCTCCTGGGGGCTAACCGAAAACCTAGGTCGGCACCGTGGGGCACATTCCAAGGGGCCTGGCTCTGCAACGCTGGGGATTGGTGACTCAGAGCCCCAGAGCCGGATTTACCCTGCTGCACTGTCGCCACCCAGGCCACTAGGGACGCCGCTGGTCATTCAGGTGGGAAAATGGGCAGGGCGCTCCAAAACAGCACCGACCTTCAAAGGTGCCCCGAACCAAAACGCTTGGGCCCAGGCTCATGTTCACCAGCACCCTCACCTCGGCCCAACTCTCCGCTCGACGCACAGGTGGTGTATCGTGCCTGCCGGCCTCCTGGGGGCTAATCTAACCATAGGTCGGCCCCCGAGGGGCCCTTCCCAAGGGCCCTGAAGCCGCAACGCGGTAGATTGGGGACCCCCGAGCCCCAGCGCTGGACTCACAAGCCGCCCCGCCGCCACCAGGGCCGCTAGGGGCGCCACGGGTCATTCAGGGTGGGAGAACTGGCAGGGCCCTCCGTGACATGGTGACCTTCGAAGGCCCCCCGCGATAAAACGCCTGGGCTCATGCTCAGTCTCGCCAGCGCCCTCCCCTCGGCCGAACCCTCTGCATGCTGCGCAGCCGCTGATCGGGTCCACCTGTTTCCTGGGGGCTAACCGTAACACTAGATCTACCCCCTAGGGCCCCTCCCAAGGGGCCTGGCACCGCAAAGCCAGGGATTTGGGACTCCGAGCCTCAGCACCTGACTCACCCTGTCGCCCAGCCGTCACCCGGGGGCTTGGGGTGCTGACCTTCATTCAAGGCGGGAGAACGGGCAGGGCCCTCTGAGACATGGTGACCTTTGAAGGCACCCCGCGCCAAAACGCCCAGGCCCACGCTCCCAATCACCAGCGCCCTCACCTCAGTTCGCCACTTCACTCTCCACACAGGTTGCGAATAGGGCCTGCCAGCCTCCTGGGGGCTAAACCTAACCCTAGTTTGGCCCCCGAGGAGCCCCTCCCAAGGGGCCTGTCGTCGCAACGCTGGGGATGGGGACCCCGAGACCAAGTGCCAGACTCACCCTGCTGCCATTCAGCCACCCGAGCCGCTAGGGGCCCACCGGTCAATCAGGGAAGGAGAATGGTCAGGGCCCTCTCAGCCCCTGCCGAACTTCGAAGGCCTACTGCGCTAAACACTTGGGCTCATGCTCAGGCTCACCAGCGCCCTCACCTCGGCCCAACCCTCCGCGTGTTGCACAGCCCCTGATCCGGTCCACCGGCCTTCTGGGGGTAACTGTAACCCTAGATCGACCCCCGAGGGGCCCCTCCCAAGGGGCCTGGCGCCGCAACGCCGGGGATTGGGGACCCCAACCTCAGCACTGGCCTCACACTGCCGCCGAGCTGCTACCCGGGTCTTGGGGTCCTGCCCTTCATTCAGGGCGGGAGAACGGGCGGGGCCCTCCGAAACACGGCAACCTTCAAAGGACCCCTGCGCCAAAACGCCCGGGCCCACGCTCCCGCTCACCAGCGCTCTCAACTCGGTCCGCCACTCCGCTATCCACACAGCTGGCGAATAGGGCCTGCTGGCCTCCTAGGGGCTACCCTAACCCTATGTTGGCCCCCAAAGGGCCCATCCCAAGGGGCCTGGCGCCGGAACGCGGGGGATTGCGGATACCCGAGCCGCAGCGCCTGACTCACCCTGCCGCCCCACCGCCACTTGGGCTGCTAGGGGCGCCACCAGTCATTCAGGGAGGAGAATGGGCACGGCCCGCCGAGTCCCCGGAGACATTTGAAGGACCCCGGCGCCAAAACGCTTGGGCCCACGCTCCCGCTCCAAAGAGACCTCACCTCGACCCACCCCTCCTTTCACCGCACAGCTGGCAGATTGAGCCTGCTGGCGTCCCGGGGGCTAAACCTAACCCTAGGTCATCCCCCGAGGGGCCCCTCCCAAGCGGCCTGGTGCCCCAACGTGGTAGATTGGGGACCCCCGAGCCACAGCGCCGGACTCACCTGCCTCCCCGCCACCCCCCGGGCCACTAGGGTCCCTGCGGGTCATTCAGACTGGGAGAATTGACAGGGCCCTCCGTTTCCCCTGCGAAATTCGAAGGCCCCCCAATCAAAAAAGTTGGCTCCCATACTCCTGCTCACCAGAGTCCTCACCTCGGCCCGCCCCTCCACCTGCTGCAGAGCCAGTGGATAGTTCCTGCCAGGCTCCTGGGGGCTAACCGAAACCCTAGGTCGACCCCGTGGGGCACATCCCAAGGGGCCTGGCTCTGCAACGCTTGGGATTGGTGACTCAGAGCCCCAGAGCCGGACTCACCCTGCCACACTGTCGCCACCCGGTATGCTAGGGGCACTGCTGGTCATTCAGGGTGGTTGAACAGTCAGGGCCCTGGAGAAACCGGCGACATTTGAAGCCTCCCGCGCCAAAATGCAGGGGCCCACGCTCCCGCTTGCCAGGGCCTTTACCTCGGCCTGCCCACCTCTCGCCGCCCAGCCAGAGGATTGGGCCTGCCGGCCTCCTGGGGGCTAACTCTAACCCTAGGTCGGCCCAGGAGGAGCCCCTTCCAAGGGGCCTGGCGCTGCAACACTGGGGATTGGGGATCCCCGAGCCACAGTGCGGGACTAACCCTGCCGCCCCACCACTAACGGATACGCTAGGGGCGCCGCTGTTTATTCAGGGCAGGAGAATGGGCAGGGCGCTATGAGCCATGGCAACATTCGAAGGCCCAGGGCGCCAAAACACTGGGGCCCACGCTCCCACTCGCCATCGCCCTCAACTCGGCCCGCAACTCCACTCCTCACACAGCCAGCAGATCGGGCCTGTCGGCCTCCTGGGCGCTAACCCTAACCCTAGGATGGCCCCTGAGGGTCCCTTCCTAATGGGCCTGGCGCTGCAACACCGGGGATTGGGGACCCCCAAGCCCCAGCGCCGGATGCACCCTGCTGCCCCGCCCAACACAGGCCACTGGTGCGCAGACGTTCCTTCAGGGTGGGAGAACGGGCAGGGCCCTCCAATCCCCCGGCGACCTTCCAAGGCCCCCCGTGCCAAAATTATTGGCCCACGCTCCAGCTCTCCAGCGCCCTCACCTCGGCCTGGCCCTCCACTACCGCACAACTGGCGGATCATGCCTGCCGGACTCCTAGGTGCTAACACGAACCCTAGGATGGCCCCAGAGGGGCCCCTCCCAAGGTGCCTTGTGCTGCAATGCATGGCATTGGGGACCCCCAAACCTCACTGCCAGACTCACACTGCCACCCCGCCACCACCCGGGACGATAGGGGCGCCGCTGGTCATTCAGGGTGAGAGAACGGGCAGGGCCCTCCGAGCCTCTAGCGACCTTCAAGGCCCCCTGCGCCAAAACGCTGGATACCATACTCCCGCTCGCAAGCACCCACACCTTGGCCCACTCCTCCGCTCGCTGAACAGCCGGCGCATCAGTCCTGCTGGCCTACTGGGGTTTAACCCTAACCCTAAACCCTAACCCCTAACTTAAAACCTAAACCTTAACCCCTAATCCTAATCCTAACCCTAACCCCAAACCCTTACCCTAACCCTAAACCTACCCTAAACCTAACAATAAACTCTAATCCTTAAACCCTAAACCCTAACATTAACACTAAACCCTAAACCCTAACCCCTAACCCTAATCCCGAAACCCTAAACACTAAACCCTAACCTTAACCACTAACCCCAAACCCCAAACCCTAACCCTAAACCCTAACCCTACCCCGACCCCTACCATACCCCTAACACTACCCCTAACCCTACCCCTTCAGCTAACCCTACCCCTAACCTGTACCCTAACCCGATCTCCAACCCTAACTCTAACCCGTACCCTAACCCTACCCCTAACCTGTACCCTAACCCTAACTGTAACCCTAACACGTACTCTAACCCGTACCCTAACCCATACCCAAACCCTAACCCTAAACTGTACCCTAACCCGTAACTTAAATAGTACCCTAAACCTAACCGTAACCCTAACAAGTACCCTAACCCATATTCTAACCTTAACCCTAAACCCTAAACACTGACCCTAACCCATACCCTAACTCGTACCATAACCCGTACCCTAACCCTACCCGTACCCTAACTAGGGTACCCGTACCCTAACCGTAACCCTAAACCCTAAACCGTAACCCGTACCCTAACCCTAACCAGTACCCTTAACTTAACCTTAACCCATACCCTAACCCGTACCCTAACCCATACCCTAACCCGTACCCTATCCCTAACCCGGACCCTAATCCATACCCTACCCATACCTAACCCTAACCTGTACCCTAACCCATACCCTAACCGATACCCTAACCCTTAACCGTACCCAATCCCTATCCCTAACCCGTACCCTAACCCTAACCCTAAACCGTAACCTAACCTGTATCATAACCCTAAATTTTACCCTAACCCTAACCCGTACCCTAACCCTAACCCGAAGCCTAAACCGTACCCAAATCCGTACGCCAACACTAACCCTAAACCATTCCCTAACCCGTACCCTAAACCGTACCCTAATGCGTACCCTAACCCGTACCCTAAACCTAACCCGTACCCTAAACCTAACCCATACTAAAACGCTAATCCTAACCCTAAACCCAAACCCTAAACCCTAACCCATACCCTAAACCCTAATCTGTACCCTAACCCATAACCTCTAACCTGTAACCCCTAAACCCAACCCTAACCCATACCCTCTCCTTCCCCTAACCCTAAACCCTACCCTCACCCATAACCTAACCATAACCCATACCCTAACCTTAAGCCGTATTCTAATCCATACCCTAACCCCAGGGATTGGGTACACCTGAGCCCCACCACGGGACTCAGCCTGCCACCCCTCAGGAAACCATGCCCCTTGGGGCGCCACAGAGCATCCCGTGCAGGAGAACTGGTAGGACCCCCTGAGACCCCAGCGATTCTCGGCGGCCCCTACACCCCAACTCTGAGGCCCACGCTCATCCCGCCCCACGCCTTCCCTTCAGCTTGCCACCGAGCTCGTCGCAGAGCCAGCAGATCAGGCCTGCCGGGTTCCTGGGGCCTAGAACTGACCCTAGGTCTGCTGGGTAGGGCCCCTCCCCTGGGGCCCGGTGCCGCAGCTCCAGGGACTGGGGACACCTGAGCCCCACTGCAGGACAAAGCCTGCCAGCCTGCAGGAAACCGTGCCCCTTGGGAGGCTGTAGCGCATTCAGGGCGGGAGAACCAGGAGGGCCCCCAGAGCCCCCCGCGAACTTCGGCGATCCCTAAACCCAACCTTGAAGCCCATGCTCACCCCACCCCGCACCCTCACCTCAGCCCGTGGCAGAGCTCGCCACATAGTGGGCAGATCTGGCCTGCGGGGTTCCTGGCCCCAACCCTAACCCTAGTTCATCTGTGGAGGGGCCCCTCCCCAGGAGCCTGGAGCCACAGCCACGGGAATTCGGGACAACTGAGCCCCACAGCAGGACTCAGTCGGCCACCCCGCAGGAAATCGTGCGCCTTGGGAGGCCATAAAGCATTCAGGGCTAGAGAACCACGAGGGCCCTCCTGAGTCACCAGCTAACTTCAGCGGCCTCCCGCACCCCAACCCTGAGGCCCACGCTCACCCTCCCCACACCCTCACCTCAGCCCGTGTAGCTAGCCATACAGCCAGCAGATAGGGCCTGCAGGGCTCCTGGGGCCTAATCCTAGCCCTATGTCGGCCGTGGGTGTGGGGGCCTCCCCAGGAGCCTTACACCACAGCCCCGGGAAATTGGGATATCTGTGCCCCACCGCAGGACTCAGCTTGCCACCCGAGAGGAAACAGTGCCCCTTGGGGCTCTACGGAGCCTATGAGGCACGAGAATTTGGAGAGGCCACCGGAGCCCGTCCCCACCATTGGCAGCCCCCTGTGCCCCAACCCTGAGGCCCATGCTCACCCTCCCCCATGGCCTCCTCTCAGCCCTCCACAGAGCTTGCCGCACAGCCTGCTGATTGTCCCTGCTGGGCTCCTGGACCCTAACCCTTACCCTAGGTTGGCCACAGAGGGGCCCCTCCTCAGGGTTCTGGCACCCCACTCCGGAGGATTGGGGATACCCAAGCGACACCGTAGGACTCAGCCTTCAGCCCACAGTAAACTGTACCATTTTGGGGCACAACACAGCATTCAGGGCAAGGGAATTGGGGAACCCCTGAGAGCCCCTTCTGGTGAACCCCGAATTTGTGGGCCTTTCCGGATGAAACCCCAAGGCTCACACTCACCCGCCCTTGTGCCCTCATCTCACTCGGCCTGGGAGTTCTCTGAGCACAGGGCAGTTCGGACCTATGTCTCTTGAGGCCTAACCTAACCCTGGGTCTTCTGTTGAGGGTCCCTCCCCGTTTGCCTGCGTCCAAGGCACCAGGCATTGGGCTCACCTCTGCACGACTAGAGGACTCAGCCTGCCCCACAGCAGGAAACTGTCCATTTGGGGCTGCAGCAAGGATTCATAGGAAAATCGGAGGGCCACACTCAGCCCATCCCAGGCAACCCCCACTTTGAGAGATCTCCCCAGATCCAATTAGTAGATTCACACTGGCCTTTAAACTTGCTCTCCACGGAGATCTTTTGAAATTCTAACAATTCCAAATGATGGCATCATCCAGCTTCAGGGCCTTACCCAGCTTTAGGTCTTGAGATGGATTAAAATGGGAAGTCATTTCACTGATGATGACGTAGTGGTGACCAAAAGATACATGCATAAATGCTTCATATCACTTGGCTTCAGGGAAATGCAAATCTAAACCCCTATAGATGCCATAGCACACGAGGCCGAATATCTAAAAATAAGAAGACATGAAACTATACATGTTGGAGAGGATGTGGAGAAACGGGAACCCTCTTACACCCCTGTACGAATGCAGTCCGGTACAGCCACTCTTGAAAATGGTACGGAGTTTCCTCAAGAAGTTATAAATAAAGCTACCCTATGTCCCAGCAATTGCACTACTGGGTATTTACCCCAAAGAGACAGAGGTAGTGAAGACGGGACACATGCACCCCAGTGTTCATAGCAGCAATATCCATAATAGACAAAGTGTGGAAGTAGTGCAGATGACCATGGATAGATGAATGGATAAAGAAGATGTGGATCATATATACAATGGAATATTACTCAGCCATCAGAAAGGATGAATACTTACCATCACACCGACCTGGGTGGAGCTGGAGGGTATTATGCTGAGTGGAATAAGTCAATGAAAGAAAGACAATGATCATATGCTTTCACTCCTATGTGGAATATCAGAAACAAGGAAGAAGACCATAGGGGAAGGAAGGGAGAATAGAATGGGAAGTCATCAGGGAGGGAGAAAACCCATGATGGACTCTTAACTATCGCAAGAAACTGATGATTTTTGGAGGAGATTGGGAGGGCATAACTGGGTGAGCAGCATTAAGGAGGTCACATGATACAATGAGCACTGGGTGTTCCACACGACTGAAAATTTATTGAAGACTACATCTGAAAGTAATGATGTACTGTAAGTTGTCTAATTGAATTTAAATTAAAGAACAAAAGACCTCAAATAAACAATCCTAAACATTTGTATGGAACCACTAAAGATTCCAAACAGCCAGTAAAATGTGGAAAAGAAAAACAAAGCTGGAGGACTCACAATTTCAGTTTTCAGGTTATACTACAAAGCTGCAGTCATCCTAACAAGACAGTACAGCACAAAAATAGACACAGCGACCAAAGGAACAGGATACAAGTTCAGACAGAAACCCACAATTATGTGGTCCATGAATCTTCCACAAAGCAAGCAACGATATCAAAAGGGAAAAGGACAGTCTCTACAACAAATGGTGTTGGGAAAACTAGACAGCTACGCACAAAAGAATGAAATTAGACTGCTTTCTTACACAAGACAGACAAACACAATACATTTTCAAGACCTCAATATGAGACCTGAATCCATAAAATCCTACAGGAGGGAAGACAGTAACTTCTTGACATGGACCATACCAACGTTTTTCTGGACTGTCTCCTGAGGCAAAGGAAATGAAAGCAAAAATAAACTATTAGGAATACAGCAAAATAAAAAGTTTTCACATGGCAGAAGAACAATAAAAACGTAAAAATAATAAGACAACCTACTCAAAGGGAGAAGATATTTGCAAAGATCATATGCAATAAAGGGATAGTGTCCAAAACATATACAACTGATACTACTCGATCCCCCCAAAACAAATAATCCAGTTAAAAAATAGGCAGAAGACATGAACAGACATTTCTCCAAAGAAGAAATAGAAATGGCCAACAGTCCCGTGAAAAGATGTTCACCATCACGCATCATCAGGAAAATGTAAATCCAAAGGACAATGAGGTAATACCTCAAACCTGTCAGAATGGCTAACATCAAAAGCACAACAAATAGCAGGTGTTGGGAGGATGTGGAAAAAGGGGAATCCTCGCAAACTGTGGGTGGGAATGCAAACTGTGGTGGCCACCGTGGAAAACAGTATAAAGGTTCCTCAAAAAATTAAATATAGAACTACCCTATGATCCAACAATCACACTACTCGTATTTACCCAAAGAATAGGAAAACAGTAAAGTAAAAGGTTACGTGCACCCCTATGTTTCTTGGACCATTATTTACAATATCACAATATGGAAGCAACCCAAGTGTCTGTAGAAAAATTGACAAATGAGATGATAGATGTGTGTATTCACACACACACACACACACACACACACACAATGGAGTATAACTAGGCTTGAAAAAGAATGAAATCTTGCCATTTGCAACCACATGGATGGAGCTAGAGAGTATTATCCAAACTAAAATCAGTCAGAGAAAGACAAATCCCATACGATGTCACTCTAATAGGGAATTTAAGAAACAAACAAAAATAAATAACTAAAAGAGAAAAAGGAGACACAACAAAATACAATCTCTTAACAATAGAGAACAAACGGATGGTTACCAGAGAGGAGGTGGATAGAGGGATGAGTGAAATAGATGAAGGGGATTAAGAGTACGCTTTTCTTGATGACCACTGAGTAATATAGAGAATTACTGAATCACTCTATTGTATATCTGAAACGAAGGTAACACTGTATGTTAGCTCAAGTGGAATAAAAATAAAGTTTTAAAAAAGATTTTTCTTTCAGGAACCTCTTTGAAAAAGCTTTTCCTGTGCACTGTGCATAAGCCCTACTTGGGAGGATTCACTCTACAATAATTATTCACTCCATGCCTCAAATTCAGATTTCACTGAGTTCTTACTTTGGATCCCAGCCCACGGGAGCCATGGTCCTTTTCTGTCCAGGCTCAACATCTATGCATTCAAGATCGGAAGTAGAGAGACATGTCACTTCACAGTCCAGAAAGCTATTATTGTTTCTGTTTCAGTGTGAGAGAGTCACAGACTTTGGGACAGGTTTCAGAGCAGGTTTATTATGGATCCTGGATCTCTACTTCAATGTTCATTGCCTGGATCCATTTAGCTAATAGGTTCCCTGTGGATGGGCTTGCTTCCAAGCACATACATGGAAGATGCAAAGGTGGGTGGGCTTGGTGCGGGACAGGAAGAAGACCAAAAACAGACAAGGGTCCGACTTTCCCCTGATCCAAAACTACTACGGGAGAGGGTACAGGAGGTAGAATCCATGCGAAACTCCAAGGTCACCAGCTGAACACAGGAGGCACAGGTCAAGGGATCAGGAGATGCAGGGGTTGAAGGCTGCTCTGAGCTACATCTGGGAGGAAGGAAGGGAAGGAATGAGAGGGAGATACTGCCTACCCCTGTCCCATGCCAGCTGCCCACCGCTCCGACACACATCAGTCTCTGAGCTGACACAGCCTGGCCTCAGGATGGGCTGGCTCGGGTCCCTCAATCCTCAGTGGGACAGCTGGCCCCAGGGCTCAGAGACATGCTGAGGGAGATGAGAGGGAAATCTTCTCCACCCAGGTCATCCCCTCCTTGTGCAGACAGCCCTTCAGAACTGCTAAAAAATACCCAATAACGGGGTTGAAAGACATGCCATGGATGAACTAAGGCATAGAAATATGTAAAATAACATTCATTTTTAAGTTCAGAGCTGTCATCTCAGGATGTGGGGAGAGCATCCCTGAAGAAGACTGCGGGGAGGGCAGGCCATGCTGAAAAGGGAGACATGGCTCTCCTGATTGTCGGACCTGCAGCCCCCTTCCATGGCAGGGTATCATCCTCGCATCACACATGATCCATGGAAGTGTTCCATCAGGGCCAAATGTTTGTCTCGAGAAGGCTACCCTGGCATCGGACTGCACAGGGCACCAGGGACGAGGGCCAGATGGAGGACGGACAATACCCCGGAGGCCATGGGGCAAGAGCAGAGGCACATGACCTTGAAGATGATGATGAAAAGCAGGAGGTGGCAGCATGGAGCCGGCATGAAAGTACCATGGCAGCAGTGCCCACAGCTACACTGACTGGGTGCCTTCTGTGCCAGGTGTGGCTGACTTCAGTGGGCTCCAGACTAGTCCTGACCACAACTCTAGGAAGTGTGCACCACCCCTGGCCTCCTCTCCCCTTGCAGCTGCTAGGAATCACGGTCACAGACCCTGGTCAGGAAAATAAGATAATGGATTCCTGTCTCATATCAAAATCAAAAGAACTCTTCAACCTTGGACACAACAACTTCTTGCAAGCCACGTCTCTAAAGGCAAAGGAAATAAAAGCAAAAATGAACTATTGGCACTTCATCAGGATAAAAAGCTTCCGCTCGGCAAAGCAAACGATCACAAAACAAAAAGGCAACCTATGGAATCGAAGAAGATATCTGCAAATGATATTACAGATAAAGGGCTGGTATCCAAGATCTATAAAGAACTCCTCCACCTCGACACCCAAAAAATGGGCAGAAGACACAAAGAGATACTTCTCGAGAGAAGACATACAAATGGCCAACAGACACGTGAAAAAATGCTCCACATCACTTGCCATCAGGCAAATACAAATCAAAACAACAATGAGATACCACCTTACACCAGTTAGAATGGTTAAAATTAACAAGGCAGGGGGCACTTGGGTGGCACAGTGGTTAAGCACCTGCCTTCAGCTCAGGGCGTGATCCTGGCATTATGGGATCGAGCCCCACATCAGGCTCCTCCGCTATGAGCCAGCTTCTTCCTCTTCCACTCCCCATGCTTGTGTTCCCTCTCTCGCTGGCTGTCTCTATCTCTGTGGAATAAATAAATAAAATATTTAAAAAATTAACAAGACAGGAAATAAAAAAAAGTCAGAGAGGATGTGGAGAAAGGGGAGCCCTCTTACACTACTCATGAGAATTCAAGATGGTACACCAGTTTTGAAAACAATATGGAGGTTCCTCAAGATGTTAAACACAGAGCTATCCTACGACCCACCAATTGAACTACTGGGTATTTACTCCATAGACACAGAGTAATGAAAAGCAGGGGCACCTATATCCCAATGTTCATAGCAGCAAAGTCCATAATAGCCAAACTGTGGAAGGAGCCAAGATGTCCTTCAGCAGATGAATGGAGAAAGAAGATGTGGTTCATCTATACAATGGAATATTACTCAGTCATCAGAAAGGATGAATACCCACCATTTGCACCAACGTGGATGGACCAGGAGGGGATTATGCTAAGTGAAATTAAGTGAAGCAGAGAAAGACAATTATCATATGCTTTCACTCCTATGTGGAATGGAAGGAATAGCATGGAGGACATTAGAAGAAGGAAGGGAAAAGTGAAGGGGGGAATGAGAGGGGGAGATGAACCATGAGAGACTACTGACACTGGGAAACAAACTGAAGGTTGCAGAAAGGGAGGGGAAGGGGAATGGGTTATGCTGGTGGTGGGTATTAAGGAGGGCACGTGTTGGGGCACCTGGGTGGCACAGCAGTTAAGCGTCTGCCTTCGGCTCAGGGCGTGATCCCGGCTTTCTGGGATCGAGCCCCACAACAGGCTCCTACGCTGTGAGCCTGCTTCTTCCTCTCCCACTCCCCCTGCTTGTGTTCCCTCTCTCGCTGGCTGTCTCTATATCTGTCAAATAAATAAATAAATTCTTTTAAAAAAAAGGAGGGCACGTGTCATAATGAGCACTAGGTATTATATGCAAACAATGAATCATGGAACACTACATCAAAAACAAATTAAGTACTGTAGGGCGACTAACATCATTTAAAAAAAAGAGAAAGATATGAAATCCATACAGGAAAACTGTTAGTATTTGCAAATGACATGAAATCCCGAAAGATTCCACAAAAAAAAAAAAAATACTGTTAGAATAAACAAATTCAAGAAAGCTGTAGAATATAAAGTCAATATAAAGACCTGTATTTGACAGGAAGAGAAAAAAGCATGAGCAGGGGGAGTGTCAGAAAGAGGGAAAAGCAGACCCTCGCTAAGCGGGGAGCTAAACACAGGGCTCGATCCCAGAACTCTGGGATCATGACCTGAGCTGAAGGTAGACGCTTCACCTATGGGGCCACGCAAATGCAACTTCTTGCATTTCTGTATACTGATGACCTACTTTCGTACTGAGAAATTGAAAAGGAAACGCCATTTACAATTGCATAAAAAAATCTAGAAATAAAAGTAACCAAGAATGAGAAAGACATAGTACACTCAACACATGGCAGAAAAAAATGAAAAATATGTGTGTCGAGGGGGCCAGAATGTATGGGTCAAAGATTTGGAAGGCAACACAAACAAATGGAAGCATACGCCATGCTCCTTAACTGGAAGAGTTAATTATGTGAACATGTCCATCATACCCAAAGCAATTGACAGATGTGATGAAAGGCCTATCTGAATTCCAGTGGTATTATTCGAGGAAATAGAAAACAGTCCTCAAACTTGTATGGAATCATAAAAAACCACAAATACCCAAAGCAACCTGGAGAAAGAAAAGTGCAGTCAACACACTCCTGGATTTCAAGCTAGATTACAAAGCTGTTGTCATCAAAACAGGATGGTACTGGCATAAACACAGACACCAGGTCAGTGGAACAGAAGAGAAAGCTCAGAAACTTACCCACAGGTAGATGATCCTAACTTAGGACACAGCAGCAGAAGATATGCCATGAGGGAAGGACTGTCTCTTCAGTGAGCGGTAGCAGGCAAACTGGACACTAAATGCAGAAGAATATAACTGGGCCACTTTCTTACACCACACACAAAAGTTTTAATGGATGAATGATGTGAACATAAGACCTGAATCCATAAACCTCCAAGAAGACACAGGTACTAAGTCTCTCGACATTGGTTTTGGCAAAGAGTCTTCAGATCGGACACCAAATGCAAAGGCAACAAAAGCAAGAATAAACAAGTGGAACAACATCAAACTGAAATCTTCCACACGGCAAAAGAAACCATCAAAAACTTAAAAGGCCACTGACCCAATAAGAAAAAAATATCTGCGAATCATATGTGTGAGAAGAGGCTAATATCTAAAATACACACAACACTCATACAAATAAAAACAAAAACAAACAAAAAAAATATATATATATATATATATATATATATATATATATATATATATATATATATATGGGGGGAATATGTGAATAGAAACTTTCCGAAGATGGCACACAGGTGCCAACTTACAGAAAATGTTGTTCGACTTCACTAATCATCGTCAGGGAAGCATCAGTCAAACCCACAATCGGCTATCCCCTCACAACTGTTGGAACAGCAATTGTCCCAGAGACAGACACCAGGTGGGGTCAAGGGTGTGCAGACGAGGAGACACTGTGCACTGTTGGTGGGAATGGAAATTGGTGCAGCCACTGTGACAAAAGGTATGGAGGTTCCTGAAAAAATAAATACAACTACCCCATGACCCAGTAATGGCTCTACTGAGTATTGATTTGGAGAACACAAAAATGCTGCCTCAAAAAGACAGATGCACTCTCACGTTCACTGCAGCATTATTCTCAAGAACCAGACATGGAAACATAGACCTTGGGGGCCTTATACCAAGTAACTCAGACACAGAAAGACCAATACCAGATGCTCTCATGTATATTCCACGTGGAATAAACAAATACTGAACGCATAGATACTGAGAGCAGATTGGTAGGTGCCAGATTTTGGGATGGGGTGGTAGAAACGGGTGAAGGTGGTCAAAGTCTCAAGGTTTGAGTGAGAAAATGACAGTCATGAAATGTTCTGTCCAGCATGGAGACTAAAACTAACCCTGCGGCATGGACTCTAAAACTAACCCTGCAGCATGGGGTATAGGTTTCCCTGCTCTTTGAAAGTACAGGGCTTCTGAGAAACCTTGCACAGCAGAAATGGTGTCAAGAAGGAATGGCCATTAATTTACACGGAACAATTAGACAGTGTGCTCAGACTCCAAAATTCCTTCTCTTTGGCTTTTCTTAGGCCTCAGGACACAAGTTTCTAACGGAGGCCCAGCATAAATGAAGATAAAGCACAGCAGAGGCTCACAGACACCATCCAAAGTGCTGGTGTCTGGCTGCAGAGAGCGGTTCCCAGCGGAAGGAGCTGGTTGGGGTGCACGCCGCCTCTGTCGTGCTTCTCCCCAAAACAGATGCTGAACGTGATTCTCACTGTTCATCTTTTTTCATAAGAGGGAAATCCTCTTCAGGTCTCTTCCTCTTACTGAAGCTGGGTAATAACG
Source organism: Ursus arctos (assembly GCF_023065955.2). NCBI lineage: Eukaryota > Metazoa > Chordata > Mammalia > Carnivora > Ursidae > Ursus > Ursus arctos. The sequence goes on from NW_026622986.1 coordinate 1,958,681, forward strand.
TAGTTCTTTCAAGAAAGCCCAGTGCCTTACTGTGAACGTTTAAAAAGTTCGGGATAATTGTACCTGAACATTGCTGAGGGAGGAGATGTGAAAGGTCCTCCCAGACACAAACCTCAGCAGATCCACCAGGAAAGGCACCTTCCTCAGCATGCAGAATATGGACTACCTCCTACCCCCCGAGAAACCCTCTCTTTCCCCTTGATCAGGACAACCCACAACAGCTGGGAGTTACCCCAATTCCTCCATTCTCCTACTCCTGATAGCTGACCCATCAGCAAATCCTGTGAGCTCCATCTTCAAAATGGGCCCAGAATAGGTCTAACCACTCCATCCAAGGCCACCTGTCTGGTCCACAGTACCTGAGTTCCTGGAAAAGCTTCGTCATTGACCTGCCTTGCCATCTTCAACACTCTGTCATCTGTTCTCAACATTGTAGCCAGGATGGCCCAGTGAAACAGGGTCTCATGGGTTTATAGCCCTGGAATGGTTTTCTTTCACCCTCTGTCACCTCTCTGAGCTCATGTCCTAAGCTGTCTCCTGTGGCCACAGGGCCTTCTTGCTGCCCCTGGACATACCTGGAATTCTCCTGCCCCAGAACCTTTGCACATGCTTTCCCTTCTGTTCAGAATGCTCTTGATGTGTTCTCACTCACCTTCGGAGAAGTCTGAATTGGAGTGACAGGGATAGAAGATGAGGCTGTGTGTGTTGGGTGAGGCTGGTGGCCCAGAAGAAGGTTCTCTGCCAGCTCTCCGCCTGTGCCTCACTTGACCTCAGCCAGGAACTTGCACACAGCCCTCACTTGTCACAACTCTCACCCAGGAGACCAAAGCCACCCTTGGAGCCCACCCTGCCCACACCCTGCTGCAGAACGCATTCAGCTCTCCTCTGCGACCCCTGTCAGCTTTACCCAGACCTGGAACTCCCCGTCTCCTGCAAAGCTCCCGGATTCCTCCTCTTCTTCCAAAATCACACTGGCGCAAGGCTTTCATGAGAAAGCTATAACGCTAACTAATGAAAGGTTCACACCTACTTTCCCCTTCTGTTGCCTTTTTCTCCACCTTCTTTCCTACCTGTGCAAACTGTTACATATCAGTGGAATATGAACATGCTTTGAGATCTGAATCTTTCATTGCAGCTTTCTGAGGACTCCTTATGTGATAAGAAACTAGTGTATCCTACAACAGGGTGTTTTACAACTCTCATCTATAGAATAGTACAGCCCAATTCACTACAATTTTACCTCACTCTTCATGAAGCAGAACACTTTTTCCTTTCTTCTTTTACTTAAATTCCAGTTAGTTCACATGCCATGGAATATTCGCTTCAGGGGTAGGATTTAGTGATTCCTCACCTGCATACAGAACCAGGTGCTCATCACAAGTGCCCTCCTTAATACCCCTCACCCATTTAACTCTTCTCCCCACACCCTTGTCCTGCAGCAACACTCAGTTTGTTCTCCAAGTTTGAGTCTATTTCCTTGTTTGCCTCTCTCATCACCCCTCCACTCTGTTCATCTGTTTTCTTTCTGAAATTCCACAAGCGTGAGAGCATAGGATATTTGTCTGTCCTCACTAATTTTGCTTAGCTTAATACACTCTAGATCCATGCACATCCTTGCAAATCGTAAGATTTCATTCTTTTTGAAGCTGGGTCATATTACATTATATATATATATATATATATATATATATATATATATATATATATATATATATGTATGTATGTATCCCACATCTGCTTTATATATGTATCCCACATCTTCTTTATCCATTCATCAGTGCATGGACTTTGGGGTTCTCTCCATAGTTTGGCTACTGTGGACATTACCGCCATAAACATCATGGTGCATGGACCCCCTTCGAAACTGCATTTCTGTATCCTTTGGGTAAATACCTAGGAGAGCAATAGCTGGATCATGTGATCATCCTCAAAATGATGCCCACAGAAGGCTACCTGCTCCATGGTTAGCAAGGTAACAGAAGTGTTCACAGTCTCTGGACTCCTGCGCCTCTCCTGCCCAAATCTCTGAAGCACACAGACCACTTAAAATCAGAATTGTAGAACTGCTAGACACCTTAGAGATGTCTGGCACCATTCCCTTGGACCGCAGAATAAAACACAGTAGTTCATTGTCCCCAACTAATTTCAACATGAAGTGCCCCCTGGATGCACTAAGTTCTTTCTCTGCAGATGTTGACTAATGTAAGTCACAGTCATACCATATAAACACTACGATGGCTGGGAAGTCATCGTAGGTAAGGGAATATTTTAGCCATGTTTATAAGCAATGGCTCACGTTGTAGAAGAGGCTGAGCTGAGCATTTTTAAATACTATTTCAGACCTGTTTTACAGCACCCTCTGAACATACCAGAGCCTGAATTGACTAAAAAAGATAGTTGGTTTCAGTAACTTTAATACCAGAAAAATATTATACTGTCTGTATTCCTTAGGATCTTTGAGTATCTTACCCAGAGGTCCTCCACTCTGATAATGATCTTAATGATCACCATGGGCAGAGGTGAAAAGGCCCGCTGAATTCGTTCCAGTTGTTCACATGACAAGAAAGTCCTGATACTTGATAGGTTTCCAGATCGAGAAGACCAGAGATAAGAGGGAAATAGTACCCTGTATGGAACAACAAGGGATTTGGAGTCAATTTGGGGATCCCACTTAGGTTTCGGACACTAAAATCCTCTGTGACTCATATCATCTGAGTCCCTGTCTAACCACCTGTAAATGTGCCTAAAAACATCTACACCCTAGTTTGAAGTTTAAGAGGCAGAATGCTACAAAGAGCCAGTATGATGTCTCTCAAGAACAGGTGCTCAGGAAGCCATAATTGCTATTGGGTCTATTTCTTTTCCAGAAGAAAGAACACATGTTGAATCCATATTTCTAATAGATGACTCACCAGATGATTTTCAAACCTGAAGGAAGGCCAAGAAGTCGCTCTTGTGTCATATTTCACTCAGAAATCATGTTGTTGGACTGGTGAGGACGATACAATAGCAACGTCATCACTAAGAGTGGGGAGCTTCTAATTTCCATACGGCCATGTTGACCCCCTTAGCTCAGAGCCACCAGAAAGGGCAGCTGGGGAGGGGCCACCACCATCACTATGAGAGGGGAGCTTCCCATTTCCATATGGGCATGCTGACTCCCTTAGCTCAAGGCCACCATAAAGGACAGCTGAGGGGGACCACAGGCCAAGGCTGCCAGGTGTGGCTGGGGCAAGCAGAACTCTGACTTAAGGCTCAACTCCTATCTAGGTTATTATAATGCTCTTCACAAAAAAAGTGCCATTGTGTGTGAGCCCTCATGTAGAAAAGGTTCAGAATTTCCATTGAGATTCCCTCTCTGACCTTTAGGATATGTAGCAAAGATCCATTTAATTTTTACACATTGAAGGACTTCCTGGTTTTCTTTTCGCTAAGACTGTGGCTCAATTCCCCTGTGGTCTAAGAATAGAATCTAGTTAATTTCAGGGTTTAACATTTGTAGCCTTGATTTGTGGCCCCACCTATCATCTATTTGGGTAAAGAGTCTGTGACCACTTGAAAATAATGTATTCTGCACTTATTATGTAATGTTCCCTATATGTCAATTAGGTCACATTTTTACCAATGTTTTGTCTGCTTTTTCTGTCAGATATTGAGAAAGATATATTAAAATCTTCAAACAATGCTGCTCTATTCAAAGTGGCATCGGAGAATCTACCAGTGTTAGAAGTCAAGAGAAACAAAAAGTATAAGAATTGAGGGGATAATTGTGACTATTCACAGATAATACGATGGTGTACATAGAAAATCCAAAACAGTCTATAAATACCCTATTGGAATTAAAAATGCAATTTATAAATTTGAGATGGATTGTAGCTTCCCGTTGGACAGTTTCTGAAAGAAAACGTAGAACCTGTCAATCTTGGGGTAGGACAGAGGGTGCACTAACCATTTAAAAGAATTCAGCCGGACTTCATAAAAATGTGACATTTCTCCTTATCTTATGACCATAAGAAAATGAAAAAGTGAACTGCAGGCTGGGAAGTAAAGATTTGCAATACACACACTGACAAAGACTTGTAAATAAAGAATTCCTGCTCATCAACCATAGAAAGTCTATTTATAAACGAATACTTCACAAAAGATTGACTGATGGCCAATAAGAACAGGAAAGGGTGTTCTACAGTATTATTTTCAGGAACAGCAAGGCCTTTCCTAAAATGAAAACATACACACAAACCAGTATTCCCTAGATGGATGACGTCCTTATTTCTGAGGACAGCTTGAAGAACAGACTAGCATCAAAGTAAAGTGATGGAATTCCTGACACTCAGAGGATGGACAATTGACCTCAAACTACAGTACAATTTCTAGGCATCATTCGGTCCTCTGAAGGCAGACAACTACTACACCCCTTCCTACACCACACAGGTTGCTTCCCAACCCCTACCATAAAAGAAGAAGATGAGAAACAGATAGGACTAGTAGGAAATAGCAAAAATCACATGTGGGGATTATCCTGAAACACACTGATCACATAACTAGTGTAAGGAAGTGTAGGGAACTGACAAGGACAGAGAATCAAGAGGTACTTCTTTGGGAAATGCTGTCTGAAATCGTCACACCTTGGTACGAGCTAATGAGGGCTCTGAGCATACCCTAGGGTTTGCTCACAAGGGTCTGCAACACCATCGCTGAGGACTGAAACTCTTCAAGACCTCAAAGCTTGCCTGATTGACTATTGGGCTAAGAGATTCCCATGTTCTGAAAACAGATACCAACTCATTGAAAGGTTCACCTGGGCTCTCTTAGAGGCCCTACAAGAAGCTGAACCATTCACTGAAAATCAATTACACACACACACACACACACACACACACACACACACACACACACACACCTGTCATTTCACGAATTACTTAAACATTCAAGGTTCTTCCGACCTTTTCTTTTTCACATTGATATTTATACTCACATGAAATGTCATCATTTCTAATGAACACTGATGTCAAATAAAGATCCTTTGACACAATATTCACAAAATGGAACTTCCCTGCTGTAATTTTCAATATACCATTTTTTAAAGTTCATACATATTTTAGGTTTTTGGTAACTTATACAGGAGAAGATCAGCACTGAAAAACTCTGAATACTGACAATGAGTTTTAAGCCTAGAGAACAAAAATTGTCCAATTTCATAGATAATAAGGAACCAAAGGGAAAGCATGGAAGCTGTAGTCGAATAATTTTACACATATGCCTCCTCTATTATTCTACTACTTAGGGGCGTGTTTTATTACCACTATACATGCATCAATTGTCTTCCACGTGCACCTGCACAGGTATAACGAATTACAACAGTAGAATGAAATGTCTGGGAACTACTTGGCAGCATCTATAATGAACAATTAAATTTCGATCTTATATTTGGTGAACTTCCACTGTCTGTCCCTTTAGACAATGGACCCTAAACAGAAGGGGGAATGAACCATGAGAGACTATGGACTCTGGGAAACAAACTGAGCCTTCAGAGGGGAGAGGGTTGGGGGATTGGGATGGGCCAGTTATGGGTATTAAGGAAGGTACATATTGCATGGAGCACTGGGTGTTATATGCAAATAATGAATCACGGAACACTACATCAAAAACTAAGGAAATACTGTATAGTGACTAACATATCGTAATAAAAAATTGTTATTATAAAAAAATTAAAGGTAAAAAGAAAACCAATACAGCTTTTCTGTTTCAAGAACAATCACAATTGAGAAAACTTAACTTCCAATCCCTAAAGCAAAACACAGACCAAGTTCCATTTCACTCCTCTTTATTCACATTCTCTGTGGGTTCTAAGCTATTTCCCTACCTCCTTTCCTGCTGAGCAGGGATCCCAGGCTCGATCCCCGAACCCTGGGATCATAACCTTAGCCAAAGGCACATGCTTAACTGGCTGAGCCAGCCAGGAACCCCAGCCATGTTTTTCTTAAGCAAAAGGACACTTTCTCACGATGCCTTCACATGACTTCACATGGTACCAGAGATCTGCATTTGCCTCTAGGAGGTTGCAGATGAAGGCAATTGCAAACTCTCACAGTGGTTTATCAAATACAATGACCTGCCTGGTGACAGTGAAACTCTTATGAGCCCACGAGAGGGTGCTGTGACACTCAGCTGTGGCTGGGCTGGCACAGAGAACCAAATCCATTTCCCTGCCTGATGTCTGTGAGGAACAGATGCCCCCACTGTGAATGAGACCCTGCCACTGAGCTGTCCAGAGATGGCCATCCTCACGGAGGATGAGGATAAAGGACAATGCCTGAGGAGACCTCATCTGTCTCTTTTATCTTTTCATATTTTTGACAGTGGACAAATCACTGCCTAGGAGTCCCCAACTACCTTAGTCCCCAACTACCTTAGGAATGGCCAAGAGGTTTTACAAAACACTTAAGATTTTGACCTCACAAATGCCCACAACCACTTACCATAGGGATTCAACATTAAGTAAAGATACTGTTCCTTGGAAGAGAGGTGCTGCCCACTGTTGTTTCTCACTTATATGCTTATCTTCCTTACCTCATGGTAACATAACCACCTTGATTCCTGCTTCCGTCTTCAGGAAGGCTGATGTGACTTGAAGGGCATTACCCTGACATCGTTTTTCTTACCAATAAGATGTGGACATTTCCCTAGTCCTACACACCCAAAGTTGAATCGGAATCAGGATTGAGGAGGCTGATGAGAGTTGAATGTGTTTTCCTGTACACGGTGGTTTATTACCAATAAGGATGGGTCAGAGTCCTCGAAATTCCAGAACCTTTTCATTAATGCTTCCTACTCGTGAAAGATGATGTACATTGGTCTTTCCCTGTATAGTGTGGTGACTCAAAGAAAAGTGCTTAGCCCTTTCGTCAGACTTCCCCGACCACTTTGGGGCTGGCTTCCATATTCACAAAGGATGATGTTAGCGCGAAAAGGGTTCCTGTACACTGTTATTTCTTACAGATAAGTGTATGGCATTTTTGTTACATTGCCAGAACCACTTAGCGCCCGGCTTGCCAGCCACCTGGGGACGAACCCTAACCCTAGGTCGGCCCCCGAGGTGCCCCTCCCAAGGGGCCTGGCGCCACAACGCCGGGGATTGGGGACACCCGAGCCCAGTGCCGGAGTCACCCTGCCGCCCCCCAGCAACCCGGGCTGCTAGGGGCGCCGCCAGTCTTTCAGGGCGAGAGAAAGGGCAGGGCCCTCCAAGCCCCTGGCGACCTTTGAAGGCCCCCCGCGCCAAAACGCTTGGGCCCACACTCCCTCTCGCCAGTGCCCTCATCTTGGCCTGCCCCTCCGCCTGCTGCAGAGCTGGCAGAAAGGGCCTGCTGGAATCCTGGAGGCTATCACTTACCCTAGTTCGGCCCCCGAGAGGCCCCTCCCAAGGAGCCTGGCACCGCAATGCCGGGGATTTGGGACCCCCGATCCCCAGTGCTGGACTCACTCTGCCACCCCACAAGCACCCAGGGCGCTAGGGGCGTGGGCAGTCATTCAGGAAGGGAGAACGGGCCGGGCCCTCTGATTCCCCTGCGACCTTTGAAGGCCCCCCGCGCAAAAACTCTGGCTCCCACGCTCCTGCTCTCCAGCGCCCTAACCTCGGCCCACGCCTCCGCTCGCTGCAGAGCTGGCGGATCGGGCCTGCTAGCTTCCCAGGGGCTCACCCTATCCCTAGGTCACCCACAAGGGGCCCCTCCCAAGTGGCCTGGCGCCGCATGCCAGGAATTGGGGACCCCCAAGTTCCAGCGCCGGATGCATCCTGCCACCCCGCTGCCAAATGGGGTGCTAGGGGCGTCGCCAGTCTTTCAGGGCAACAGAATGGGCAGGACCCTCCGAGCCACCTACGACCTTCGAAGGCACCCCGAGCCAAAGCCAAATGCTCTGGCCCACGCTTCCGCTCGCCAGCTACCTCACCTCGACCCACACCTCCATTCACTGCACATGGGTGGAACGAGCCTGCCAGTCTCCTGGGGGCTAACCCTAACCCTAGGTCAGCCCCCGAGGGGCCCGTCCCAAGGGGCCTGGCACCACAACGCCGGGTATTAGGGACCCCCGAGCCCCAGCGCCGGAATCACTGTGCTGCCCCGCCGCCACCCGGGGTGCTAGGGGTGCCGCTGGTCATTCAGTGCAGGAGAACGGGCAGGGCCCTCCGAGCCCACGGCGACCTTCGAAGCCCCCCCATCCAAAACGCTTGAGCCCACGCTCCCGCTCAGCAGCGCCCTTACCTCGGCCCTCCCCCCCCGCTCGCCGCACAGCTGGCGGATTGGGCCTGGGGGCCTTCTGGGGGCTAACCCAAACCCTAAGTCGGCCCCCTAGTGGACCCTCCCAAGGGGCCTGGCGCCACAACGTCGGCGATTGGGGACTCCTGAGCCCCAGCGCCGGACTCACCATGCCCTCCACCGCCACCCGGGCCACAAGGGGCACCCCCGGTCATTCAGCACGGGAGAATGGGCAGGACCCTCTGAGCCCCTGGTGACCTTCGAAGGTCCCTCGCTCCAAAACTTTGGGCCCATGTTCCCGCTCGCCAACGCCCTCATCTCAACCCACCCCTCTGCTCACCGCACAGCCGGCAGATAAGGCCTACTGGCCTCCTGGGGGTAGCCCTAACCCTAGGTCAGCACCCGAGGGGGCCCTCTCAAGGGGTCTGGGGCCGCAACGCCGGGGATTGGTGACCCCAAGCCACAGCGCCGGACTCACTTTGCCGCTCCACTGCCACCGGGGCTGCTAGGGGCCCCTATGGTCATTTAAGGCGGGAGAACGGGCAGGGCCCTCCGAGCCCCCGGCGACCTTTGAAAGCCCTCCAGGCAAAACGCTTCAGCTAACACTTCCATTCGCCAGTGCCCTCACCTCGGCCCGCCCCTCCGCTTGCTGCACAGCCGGCGGATCGAGCCTCCCAACCTCCTGGGGGCTAACACTAACCCTAGGTAGGCGCCCTAGGGGCCCATCCCAAGGGGCCTGGCTCCGCAATGACAGGGATTGGGGACCCTGGAGCCCCAGCGCCGGGCTCACACTGCTGCTACACCGCCCCCAGGGCTGCTAGGGGCGCTGCCGGTCATTCAGAGCGGGAGAATGGGCAGTGCCCTCCGAGCCGCGGCAACTTTCGAAGGGTTCCCTCGCCAAAACGCTTGGGCCCACGCTTCCACTCTCCAGCGCCCGCACCTCGGTCCGCCCTTCTGCACACCGCACAACTGGCAGATCGGGCCTACCAGCCTCCTGGGGGCTAACACTAACCCTAGGTAGGCCCCCTAGGGCCCCATCCCAAGTGGCCTGGCGCCGCAACGCCAGGGATTGGGGAACCCCGAGCCCCAGCGCCGGACTCACCCTGCCGCCCCGCTGCCACCTGGGCTGCTAGGGGCACCGCCCGTCATTCAGGGCGGGTGAACAGGCAGGGTCCTCCGAAGCCCCTGCGACATTAGTAGACACCCCGCGCCAAACGCTTGGGCCCACGCTCCCACTCACCAGTGCCCTCACCTCCGTCCGCCCCTCCACTTGCTGTACAGCTGGCGGATCTGGACGGCCGGTCTCCTGGGTGTTACCCTAACCCTAGGTCGGCCCCCAAGGGGCCCTTCCCAAGGAGCCTGGGGCCGCAATGCCGGTAATTGGGGACCCCAGAGCCCCAGCGTTGGACTCAACCTGCCGCTCTGCCACCATCCGGGCTTCTAGGGGCGCCGCCGGTCATTCAGGGCATGAGAACGGGCAGGGCCCTCCTAGCCCACGGTGACATTTGAAGGCGCCCCGCGTCAAAACGCTTGGGCCCACGCTCCCGATCGCCAGCGCCCTCACCTAAGCCCGCCCCTTCGCTCGCCCGACAGAGGGCGGATTGGGCCTGCCCGACTCCTGGGGGCTAACTCAAACCCTAGGTCGGCCCCCCAGGGACCCGTCCGATGGGGCCTGGCGCCTCAACGCCTGGGACTGCTGAACTTCGAGCTCCAGTGCCGGACTGACTGTGCTGCCCCGCTGACACCCGGGCCTCTAGAGGCGCCGCTGGTCATTCAGGGTGTGAGAACAGGCAGGGCCCTCTGAGCCCCCGTTGTCCTTCGAAGGCCCACCGCACCAAAACGCTTGGGTCCAGGCTCGCGCTCGCCAGCGCCCTCACCTCAGCCCGCCCCTCCGCTCGCCACCCAATGGGTGGATCGGGCCTGCCGGCCTCCTGGGCGTTAACCCTAACCCTAGGTTGACCACCGAGGGGCCCTTCCCAAGGGGCCTGGCACCACAACGCGGGGATTGGGGACCCTTGAACCCCAGCACCAGACTAACCTTACCGCTCTGCCGGCGGCCGGGCCGCTAGGGGCGCCGCCGGTCATTCAGGGCGGGAGAACGTGTAGGGACCCCCGAGCCCCCGGCGACCTACGAAGGCCCCCCGCGCCAAAACGGTTTGGCCCACACTCCTGCTCGCCAGCACCCTCATCTCGGCCCGCTCCTCCGCTCGTAGCAGAGCCTGCGGATCGGGCCTGCTGGCCTCCTGGGGGCAAACTCTAACCCTAGGTCGACCACCGAAGGGCCCTTCCCAAGCGGCCTGGCGCTGCAATGCCAGGGATTGAGGACCCCCGAACCCCAGTGCCTGACTCCCCCTGCCGCCCCGCCACCACCCGGGCTGCTAGCGGTGCCGCAGGTCATTCAGGGCGTGAGAACAGGCAGGGCCCTCCGAGCCCCGGGAGACCTTCGAAGGCACCCTGCATCAAAACGCTTGCACCCACAATGCCGCTAGGCAGCGCCCTCACCTCAGCCCGCCCCTCTGATCGTCGCACAGCTGGCGGATCGGGCCTGCTGGCCTCCTGGGGCCTAACCCTAAACTAGGTCGTCCCCGAGGGGCCCCTCCTAAGGGGCCTGGCTCCGCAACATCAGGGATTGGGAACCCCCGAGCCCTAGTGCCAGACTCACCGTGCCGCCCAGCGGCCATCCGGGCTGCTAGCGGCGCCCCAGGTTATTCAGGGCGTGAGAAAGGGCAGGGCCCTCTGATCCCCGAGTGACCTTCGAAGGCACCCTGCATCAAAACACTTGCGCCCACGCTCCCGCTAGGCAGCGCCCTCACCTCAGCCCGCCCCTCGGATCGTCGCACAGCCTGCGGATCGGGCCAGCCGGCCTCCTGGGAGATAACCATAACCCTAGGTCGGCCCCTGAGCGGCCCCTCACAAGGGGCCTGGCGCTGCAACGCAGGGGATTGGGGCCACCAGAGCCCCAGCGTCGGACTCAACCTACCGCCCCGCCACCAACCGGGCCGCTAGGGGTGACCCAGGTCATTCAGGGCGGGAGAACGGGCAGGGCCCTCCGAGCCCCCTGCGACATTCGAAGGCCCCCCATCCCAAAACGCTTAGGCCCATGCTCCTTCTCGCCAGCGCCCTCACCTCGGCCCGCACCTCCCCTCGCAGCACAGCCGGCGGATCGGGCCTGCTGGCCTCCTGGGGGTTAACCCTAACCATAGGTCGGCCCACGAGGGCCCCTCCCAAGGGGCTTGGTGCCACACGTGGGGATTGGGGACCCCCGAGCCCCTGCGCCAGACTCAAGGTGTTGCCCCACCTCCACCCTGGCCGATAGGGGCACCGCTGGTCATTCAGGGCGGGAGAACAGGCAGGGCCCTCAGAGCACCCGGAGACCTTCGAAGGCTCCCCGCGCCAAAACCCTTGGGCCCACGCTCCCGCTCGCCAGCAGCCTCACCTCGGCCCGCCCCTCTGCTCACCGCACAGCTGGCTGATCTGGCCTGACGGCCTCCTGGGAGCTAACCTAAACCATACCTCGGACCAAGAGGGGCCCCTCCCAAGGGGCCTGGCACCGCCACGCCGGGGCTTGGCGACCCCCGAGCACCAGCGCAAGACTCACCCTGCCACCTCGCCAGGACCCGGCCCACTAGGAGCTCTGTCCTCATTCAGGGCGGGAGAAGGTGTGGGGACCTCAGAGCCACCAGCGACCTTCGAAGGCCCTCCGTGCCAAAACGCTTGGGCCCATGCTCCCGATCGCCAGCGCCCTCACCTCGGCCCACCACTCCACTCGCCGCACAGCTGGCGGATCGGGCCTGCTGGCCTCCTGGGGGCTAACCCTAACAATAGGTGGCACCCGAGGGGCCCCTCCCAAGGGGACTGGCGCTGCAACACTGGGGATTGTGGACCCCCGAGCCCCAGCACCAGACTCACTCTGCTGCCCCTTTGCAACCCGAGCCGCTAGGTGCGCCGTCGGGCTTTCAGCGCAGTAGAACGGGAAGTGCGCTCTGAACCCCTGGCAAATTTTGAATGCCCCCACGCCAAAACGCTTGGGCCCACGCTCCCGCTCTACAGTGCCCTCACCTCGGCCTGCCCCACTGCTCTCTACACAGCTGGCGGATCGGGTCTGCCGGCCTCCTGGGGGCTAACACTAACGCTGGTTCGGGCCCTGAGGGCCCTTCCCAAGGGGCCTGGCGCCCAAACGCCGAGTATTGGGGACCCCCGTGCCCCAGCGCCAGACTTACAGTGCCGCCCCACCACAACCCGGGCCACTAGGGGCACCACCGGTCATTCAGGTCGGGAGAACGGGCAGGGCCTTCCGAGCCCCCAGTGACTTTCAAAGGCCCCCCACGCCAAAAGGCTGGGCCCACGCCCCCATACGCCAGCGCCCTCACCTCAGCGCGCTGCTCTGCTCGCAGCACAGCCAGTGGATGAGGCCTGCCAGCTTCATGGGGGCTAACCCTAAACCTAGGTCGGCCCCCAATGGGCCGCTCCCAAGGAGCCTGGAGCTGCAAGGCCTGGGATTGGGGGCCCCCGAGCCCCAACACCGGACTCACCCAGCCACCCCATCTCAACCCGCGGTGCCAGGGGCTCCGCCGGTTATTCAGGGCGGGAGAACGGGCAGGGCCCTCCGAGCCCCCAGCAACTTTTGAAGGCCCCCCACGCCAAAACGCTTGGGCCCACGCTCCTGCTCACCAGCGCCCTCACCTCAGCCCACCCCACCATTGCTGCACAGCCGGCGGATCGGGCCTGCTGGTGCCCTGGGGAATAACCCTAACTCTAGGTCGGCGCTCGAGGGGCCCCTCCCAAGGGGCCTGGCACCGCAACGACAGAGATTGGGGACCCCCGAGCCCCAGCTCCAAACACACCCTGTAGCCCCACCACCAACGGAGCCACTAGGGGCGCCGCTGGTTATTCAGGGCAGGAGAATGGGCAGGGCCCTCCAAGACATGGCAACATTCAAAGGCCCAGGACGCCAAAACGCTGGGGCCCACACTCCCGCTCGGCATCCCCCTCAACTCGGCCCACACCTCCACTCCTCGCACAGCCAGCGGATCGGTCCTGCCGGCCTCCTGGGCGCTAACCCTAACCCTAGGATGGCCCCTGAGGGTCCCTTCCTAAGGAGCCTTGTGGCGGAACGCCGGGGATTGGCGACCTCCTAGCCCCAGCGCCCAGTGCACCCTGCCGCCCCACCCCACACGGGCCGCTAGGGGCACCCCCATTCATTCTGGGTGGGAGAACTGGCAGGGGCCTCCGAACCCCCTCCCACCTTCGATGGTGCCCAGAACCAAAATGCTTGTGCCCAGGCTCATGTTCACCAGCACCCTCACCTCGGCCCAACTCTCCGCTCCACGCGCAGACGGTGTATAGGCCCTGCCAGCCTCCTGGGAGCTAACCCTAACTATAGGTCGGCCCCCGAGGGGCCCTTCCCAAGTGGCCTGGCGCCCCAACGCCGGGGATGGGTCAACCGAGCCCAAGTGCCGTACTCACCCTGCTGCCCTTCAGCCACCTGAGCCACTAGGGGCCCCACCGGTCATTCAGAGTGGGAGAATGGGCAGGTCCCTCGGAGCCACCGCCGACCTTCGAAGGCCCCCCACGCTAAAACGCTTGGGCTCATGCTCAGGCTCGCCAGTGCCCTCACCTCGGCCCACCCCGCCGCGTGCTGCACAGACGCTGATCGGGTCCACCAGCCTCCGGGGGGCTAACCGTAACCCTAGATCGACCCCCAAGGGGCCGCTCCCAAGGGGCCTGGCGCCACAACGCCGGGGATTGGGGACCCTGAGCCTCAGCACCTGACTCACCCTGCCACCCAGCCACCACCCAGGGGCTTGGGGTGCTGCCGTTCATTCAGGGCGGGAGAACGGGCAGGGCCCTCTGAGACACGGTGACCTTTGAATCCCCCCCGCGCCAAAACGCCCGGACCCACACTCCCAAACACCAGCACCCTCACCTCGGTCCGCCACTCCACTCTCCACACAGCTGGCAAATAGGACCTGCCGAGTTCTTAGGGGCTAAACCTAACCCTAAGTTGTCATCCGAGGGGCCCCACCCAAAGGGCCTGGCGCCGCATCGCTGGGGATTGGAGATACCCGAGCCACAGAGCCTGACTCACCCTGCCACCCCTCACCACCCAGGCCGCTAGGGGCGCCGCCATTCATTCAGGGTGGGAGGACGGACAGGGCCCTCCGAATCCCCGCCAACTTTCGAAGGCGCCCCGAACCAAAACACTTGGGCCCAGGCTCATATTCACCAGCACCCTCACCTCAGCCCAACTCTCCGCTCGATGCCCAGGTGGTGTATTGGGCCTGTCGGCCTCCTGGGGGCTAACCCTAACCATAGTTGGGCCCCCGAGGGGCACTTACCAGGGGCCTGGCATCACGACGCTGGGAATGGGGACCCCGAGCCCAAGTGCCAGACTCACTCTGCTGCCCTTCAGGCACCTGAGCCGCTAGAGACCACTGGTCAATCAGGGCGGGAGAATGGGCAGGGCCCTCCGAGTCCCCGCTGACCTTCGAAGGCCCCCCGCGCAAAAACATTGGCTCCCATCTTCATGCTCGCCAGCGCCCTCACCTCGGCCTGCCCCTCCGCTTGCTGCAGAGCCAGTGGATAGTGCCTGCCAGGATCCTGGGGGCTAACTGAAATTCTAGGTCGGCCCCCTGGAGCACAACCCAAGGGGCCTGGCTCTGCAACGCTGGGGATTGGTGACTCAGAGCCCCAGAGCCAGACTCACCCTGCCGCACTATTGCCACCCAGGCCGCTAGGGGCGCCGCTGCTCATTCAGGGCGGGAGAATGGACAGGGCCCTGGAGAAACCAGCGACATTTGAAGCCTCCAGCCAAAATGCAGGGGCCCACGCTCCCGCTTGCCAGAGCCTTTACCTCGGCCCATGTACCTCTAGCCGCCCAGCCAGAGGATTGGGCCTGCCGGCCTCCTGGGTGCTAACTCTAACCCTAGGTCAGCCTGTGAGGAGCCCCTCCCAAGGGGCCTGGCCCCTCAACGCTGGGGATTGGGGATCCCTGAGCTGCAGCACAGGACTCACCCTGCCACCCCACCACCAACAGAGCCGCAAAGCGCGCCGCTGGTTATTCAGGGCAGGAGAACGGGCAGGGCCCTTCGAGACATGGCAACATTCGAAGGCCCAGGGCGCCAAAACGCTGGGGATCACGCTCCCGTTCTGCATCACCCTCAACTCGGCCCGCACCTCCACTCTTCGCAGAGCCGGCAACTCGGGCCTGCCGGCCTCCTGGGCAGTAACCCTAACCCTAGGACAGCCCCTGAAGGTCCCTTCCTAAGGGGCCTGGTGCCGCAACGCCAGGGATTGGGGACCCCCAAGCCCCAGCGCCGGATTCACGCTGCCGCCCCGCCCCACAGGGGCTGCTAGGGGCACCGCCATTCATTCAGGGTGGGAGAACTGGAGGGCCCTCCGAACCCCTGCGGACATTCGAAGGCACACCGAACCAAAACGCTTGGGCCCAGGCTCATGTTCACCAGCACCCTCACCTCGCCCCAACTCTCCGCTCGACGCACAGG
This sequence comes from Ursus arctos, assembly GCF_023065955.2. Lineage (NCBI taxonomy): Eukaryota > Metazoa > Chordata > Mammalia > Carnivora > Ursidae > Ursus > Ursus arctos. Next base: position 1,974,438 of record NW_026622986.1, read on the forward strand.
TGGTTTATCGGACCTGCGGCGCTCCTGGAGGCTAACCCTAACCATACGTCGGCCCCCGAGGGGCCCTTCCCAAGGGGCCTGGCATCGCAACGCTGGGGATGGGGACCCGAGCCCATGTGCCGGACTCACCCTGCTGCCCTTCAGCCACCCGAGCCGCTAGAGGCCCCGCCGGTCAATCAGAGCAGGAGATCAGGCAGGGCCCTCCGAACCCACGCTGACCTTTGAAGGCTCCCCAAGCAAAAACGTTGGCTCCCAGGATCCTGCTCACCAGTGCCTTCACCTCGGCCCGCCCCTCCGCTTGCTTCAGAGCCGCTGGATAGGGCCTGCCGGGCTCCTGGCAGCTAACCAAAACCCTAGGTCGGCCCTGTGGGGACATCCCAAGCGGCCTGGCTCTGCAATGCTGGGGATTGGTGACTCGGAGCCCCAGAGCCAGACTCACCCTGCCGCACTGTACCCACCCGGGCCGCTAGAGGCGCCGCCGGTCATAGAGAGCGAGAGAAGGGCAGGGCCTTCTGAGCCACCATTGATTTTCAAAGGCTCCCCACGCCAAAACTCTGGTGCCCACGCTCCCGCTCCCCAGCGCCCTCACCTCAGCCCGCACCTCCGCTCGCCGCACAGTGTGCGGATTGGGCCTGACGGTCTCCTTGGGGCTAACCCTAACCCTAGGTCGGCCCCCCAGAGGCCCCTCCCAAGGGTCCTGGTGCCACTAAGCCAGGGATCTGCGACTCCAAGCCCCAGAGCCAGACTCACCCTCCCACAACGCTGCCACCTGGGCCGCTAGGGGAGCCGCCGGTCATTCAGGGCGGGAGAACGGACAGGGCCCTGGAGAAACTGGCGACATTTGAAGCCTCCAGCGTCAAAATGCAGGGGCCCACAATCCCGCTCCCCAGCGCCCTCACCTCAGCCCACCCCTCCGCTCGCCCCACAGCCATCATATCGGGACTGCCGGCCTCCTGGGGGCTAACCCTAACCCTAGGTCGGCCCCCAAAAGGCACTTCCAAAGGGCCTGGCACTGCGACGCCAGACATTGGGGACCCCCAAGCCCCAGCGATGTACTCAACGTGCCCCTCCGCTGCCACCCAGGCCACTTGGGGCGTCGCCGGTCATTCAGGTTGGGGGAATGGGCAGGGCCCTCCGAGCCCCCGGCGACATTTGTAGGTCCCCCATGCCAAAATGCTGAGGCCCATGCTCCCGCTCTACAGCGCCCTCACCTCGGCCCGCCCCCCCTCTAGCCACACAGCTGGCGGATCCGGCCTCCTGGGCTCCTCGGGGCTAACCATAACCCTAGGTGGGCCCCAGAGTGGCCCCTCCCAAGAGGATTCGTGCTGCAATGGCAAGGATTGGGGACCCGCAAGCCCCAGCGCCGGGCTCACCCTGCCGCCCCGCCGCCACGTGGGCCGCTAGGGGCGCCGTCGGGCATTCAGGGCGGGATAACCCGCAGGGCCCTCCAAGCCTCTGGTGAAATAAGAAGGCCCCCAACGCCAAAACGCTGGGTACCACGCTACCGCTCGACTGCGCCCTACCACGGTCAATCCCTCCGCTCACTGCACAGCCGGCGGATCGGGACTGCTGGCCTCCTGGGGGTTAACCTAACCCTAGGACAGTCCACGAGGGGCCCCTCCCAAGGGGCCTGACGCCGCAAAGCTGGGGATTGGAGAAACCCAAGCACCAGTGCTGGACTGACCCTGCCACCCCGCTGCCACCCGGGGAGCTAGGGGCATCGCCGGTCCTTCATGGCGGGAGAACAAGCAGGGCCCTCCGAGCTACCTGCGACATTCGAAGGCCCACCGAGCCAAAATGTTGGGGCCCAAGCTTCCGCTCGCCAGCGACCTCACCTTGGCCCACCCCTCCATTTGCCACAGAGCCGGTGGATCGAGCCTGCCGGCCTCCTGGGGGATAACACTAACCCTAGGTCGGCCCCCAAGGGGCCCCTCCCAAAGGGACTGCCGCCGAACGCCAGGGATTGGGGACCCCCGAGTCGCAACGCTGGACTCACCTTTCCGCCCCGCCCACACCCGGGCCGCTAGGGTACCGCCTATCATTCAGGGCTGGAGAACGCGCAGGGCCCTCCCTGCCCTGGTGACCTTCGAAGGCACCCAGCGCCAAAAGGCTGGGGCCCACTCTCCTGCTCGCCAGCGCCCTGATCTTCGACCGCGTCTCCATTCGCCCCAGACTGCGGATCGTGCCTGCCAGCCTCCAGGAGCTAACCTTTACCCTAGGTCGGCCCCCAAGGGGGCCCCCGAGCCTCAGCGCCAGACCCACCCTGCCGCCCCGCCACCACTCGGGCTGCTAGGGGAGCCGCCACTCATTCAGGGCAGGAGAATGGGCAGGGCCCTCCGAGTCCCCGGCGACATTCGAGGGCCCCCGGCGCCAAAACTTTGGGTACCACCTTCCAGCTCGCCAGTGCCCTCACCATGGCCCGCCCCTCCGCTCGCTGCACAGCTGGCATATGGGGCCTGCCGGCCTCCTGGGGGCTAACCCTAACACTAGGTTGGCCTCAGAGGGGCCCCTCACAAGGGGACTGGTGACCAAAGCCGGGGATTGGGGACACCCGAGCCGCAGCGCCGGACTCACCCTGCTGCCCCATCGACATCGGCCCGCTGGGGCGTCGCTGGTCCTTCAGGGTGGGAGAATGGGCAGGGCCCTTGAGACTCCGGTGACTTTTGAAGGCCATCCGCGCCACAACACTGGGGCCCACACTGGAGCTCGCCAGCACCCTCACCTCAGCCTGACCCTCCGCTACTGCACAGCTGGAGGATCATGTCTACTGGACTCCTGGGTGCTAACAGTAACCTTAGGACGGCCCCAGAGGGGCCCCTCCCAAGGACCCTTGCGCTGCAACGCATGGCATTGGGGACCCCCAAAACGCAGTACCAGACTAACACTGCCACCCCGCCACCACCTGGGCCGCTAAGGGCGCCACCGGTCATTCAGGGCAGAAGAACGGTCAGGGCCCTCCGAGCCTCTAGCGACGTTCAAAGGCCTCCTGCGCCAAAACACTGGATAGGATACTCCTGCTCACCAGCGCCCTCACCTCGTCCCACTCCTCTGCTCCCCGCACAGCAGGCGCATCGGTCCTGCTGGCCTACTGGGGTCTAACCCTAAGCCTAAAACCTAACACCTAACCTTATACCCTAAAACTTAACCCCTAATCCTAACGCTAACCCTAACCCCTAACACTTACCCTAACCCTAACGCTAACCTAAAACTAACCCTAAACCCTAATCCTTAAACCCTAAACCCTAACATTAACACTAAACCCTAAACCCTAACCCCTACCCCTAATCCCGAAACCCTAAACACTAAACCCTAACCTTAACCACTAACCCCAAACCCCAAACCCTAACCCTAAACCTTAACCCTACCCCGACCCCTACCATACCCCTAACCCTACCCCTAACCCTACCCCTTCAGCTAACCCTACCCCAACCCGTAACCTAACCCTAAACCTAACCCTAACCCGTACCCTAACCCTAACCGTACCCGTACCCTAACCCTAAACCTAACCTGTACCCTAACCCTAACCGTAACCCTAAAACGTACTCTAACCCGAACCCTAACCCTAACCCTAAACTGTACCCTAACCCGTAACTTAAACCATACCATAACCTAACCGTAACCCTAACAAGTACCCTAACCCATACCCTAACTTTAACCCTAAACCCTAAACCCTGACCCTAACCCATACCCTAACTCATACCATAACACGTACCCTAACCCTACCCCATGCCCTAACCCTAAACCGTACCCAATCCCTATCCCTAACCTGTTTCCTAACCCCTACCCTAACCCGAACCCGTACCCTAAGCCGTACCCAAATCCGTACGCCAACACTTACCCTAAACCGTACCCTAATGCGTACCCTAAATCGTACCCTAATGCGTACCCTAACCCAGACCCTAAACCTAACCCGTACCCTAAACCTAACCCGTACTCCAACCCTAACCCTAACCCTAAACCCTAACCCTAAAGCCTAACCCGTACCCTAAACCCTAATCTGTACCCTAACCCATAACCTCTAACCTGTAATCCCTAAACCCAACCCTAACCCGTACCCTCTCCTTACCCTAACCCTAACCCCTACCCTCATCCATACCCTAACCTTAACCCATACCCTAACCTTAACCCATACCCTAACCTTAACCCATACCCTAATCCATACCCTACCCCAGGGATTGGGTACACCTGAGCCACACCACGGGACTCAGCCTGCCACCCCTCAGGAAACCATGCCCCCTGGGTCGCCACAGAGCATCCCGTGCAGGAGAACTGGTAGGGTCCCCAGAGCCCCCAGCGAACCTCGGTGGCCCCTACACCCCAACCCTGAGGCCCACGCTCATCCCGCCCCACGCCTTCCTTTCAGCTTGCCACCGAACTCATCGCAGAGCCGGCAGATCATGCATGTCGGGTTCCTGGGGCCTACACCTGACCCTAGGTCGGCTGGATAGGGCCCCTCCCCTGGGGCCCAGTGCCGCAACCCCAGGGACTGGGGACACCTGAGCCCCACTGCAGGATAAAGCCTGCCAGCCCGCAAAAAACTGTGCCCCTTGGGAGGCTGTAGAGCATTCAGGGCGGGAGAACCAAGAGGGCCCCCAGAGCCCCCGGCGAACTTCAGCGATCCCTAAACCCAACCGTGAAGCCCATGCTCACCCCACCCCACACCCTCAACTCAGCCCGGGGCGGAGCTCGCCACATAGTGGGCATTTCTGGCCTGTGGGGTTCCCGGGCCCCAACTCTTCACTCTACAATAATTATTCACTTCATGCCTAAAATTCAGATTTCACTGAGTTCTTACCGTGGATCCCAGCCCACGGGAGCAATGGTCCTTTTCAGTCCAGGCTCAGCACCTATGCATTCAAGATTGGAAGTAGAGACACATATCACTTCACAGTCCAGAAAGCTATTATTGTTTCTGTTTCAGTGTGAGAGAGTCACAGACTTTGGGACAGGTTTCAGAGCAGTTTTATTATGGATCCTGGATCTCTACTTCAATGTTCATTGCCTGGATCCATTTGGCTAATATGTTCCCTGAGGATGGGCTTGCTTCCAAGCACATACATGGAAGATGCAACGGTGGGTGGGCTTGGTGCGGGACAGGAAGAAGACCAAAAACAGACAAGGGTCTGAACCCTCCCCTGATCCAGGAACTGCTATGGGAGAGGGTACGGGAGGTAGAATCCATGCGAAAATCCAAGGTCATCAGCTGAACACAGGAGGCACAGGTCAAGGGATCTGGAGATGCAGGGGTTGAAGGCTGCTCTGAGCTACCTCTGGGAGGAAGGGAGGGAAGGAATGAGAAGGAGACACTGCCTGCCCCTGGCCCATGCCAGCTGCCCACCACTATGACACGCATCCATCTACACAGCTGACACAGCCTGGGCTCAGGATGGGCTGGCTCGGGTCCCTCAATCCTCAGTGGGACAGCTGGCCCCAGGGCTCAGAGACATGCTGAGGGAGATGAGAGGGAAAGCTGCCCAACCCAGGTCATTCCCTCCTTGAGCAGACAGCCCTTCAAAACTGCTAAAAAATACCCACTAACGGGGTTGAAAGACATGCCATGGATGTACTAAGGCATAGAGATATGTAAAATAACATTCATTTTTAATTTCAGAGCTGTCATCTCAGGAAGTGGGGAGAGCTTCCCTGAAGAAGACTGAGGGGAGGGCAGGCCATGCTGAAAAGGGAGACATGGCTCTCCTGATTGGGGACCTGCAGCCCCCTTCCAGGGCAGGGCATCATCCTCGCATCACACGAGATCCATGGAAGTTTTCCATCAGGGCCAAATGTTTCTCTCGAGAAGGCTACCCTGGCATCAGACTGCACAGGGCAACAGGGACGAGGGCCAGATGGAGGACAGACAATACCTCGGAGGCCATGGGGCAAGAGCAGAGGCACATGACCTTGATGATGATGATGAAAAGCAGGAGGTGGCAGCATGGAGCCGGCCCAAAAGTGCCATGGGAGCAGTGCCCACAGCTACACTGACTGGGTGCCTTCTATGCCTGGTGTGGCTGACTTCAGTGTGCTCCAGACTAGTCCTGACCACAAGTCTAGGAAGTGTGCACCATCCCCGGCCTCCTCTCCCCTTGCAGCTGCTAGTAATCACGGTCACAGACCCTGGTCAGCTGTCGTGGAAACCAAGCAGTGGCTCCCCTGCATGTTGCACCTCTGGTGGTGGTCCAGTACGACCCTTGTGCCTGGCCAGACACTGATGTCTACCTGTCTCCACACAAATCCACAGGCAGGAGGGTGTCCCAGAATTCCACAGCACCTGATGAGACAGATCCACAGAACCCAACACCCAGTGGGTCACTAGGGACCTCACCTATGGTCATGGAGCTCACCATACCCTATTTCTGTCACTTCCCACAGAAAGCCTGGTTCTGATCCCCCACAATGCCATACATCCTGGTTGCTGACCGGGGGTCATGCCATGAACCCACATGGCACCTTTCTTTAAGTGAAGGCTGTGCCTACACCTCCTAGAAAATATTTAATGAAGTACAAGTCCATCAGGACTATGGTGTGAACGGTAGCACACAGCCTGCATGGTAGTAGTCAGTAATTCTAACAAGGGTTAACCCCACCCCCAGTCTCACAAAACCTTCCTCCGTCCCACGGAACACATGGTCTGCCCTCAGAAAACCCTCCAGGAAACAAACCTTTCATCTGAATGCTCTCTTCACCTTCTGCTTCAAATCTTGTCCAACCACAATGATATGAAACTAGAAATCAGTCTCAAGAAAAAAATGGGACAGTCAAAAATAGGTGGAGATTTTTGGGGCCTGGGTGGCTCTGTCGTTAAGGATGTGCTTTCAGCTCAGGTCTTGACCCCCGGATCCTGGGATCTAGCCCCAAATATGGCTCCTTGGTCAGTGGGAAGCCCGCTTCTCCCGCTCCCACCCCCCTGCTTGCGTTCCCTCTCTCGCTGTCTCACTCTCTGTCAGATACTTAAATAATCTTAAAAAATATGTGGAGATTTAGCAACATGCTACTGAAAAACCAACAGTCAAAGAAGAAATAAAAAAAAGATTTAGAAGTACCTTGACACTGATGAAAAAGACAACCTACAAAAACTTATGGGAAGCAGCAAAAGTAGCTTTATGGGGGACATTCATAGAAATTCAAGTCTTCATCAATCCATGAAAATGCTCTCCAATAAACAACTTGATTTATTTGGTAAAGAAGTAGAAAAAAAAAAAACAACAAAGAAAGCCCCAAATTAGTAGAAATAAGGAAATAACAAAAACGAATGAATAAATAAATCCAACGGAGACTAAAAAGACAAAAAAAAAAAAAAAAAAAAACAATGAAAATGAGAGCTGCCTTTTTTGGAAAGATAAACAAAATTGACAAACTTAGCTAGACTCACCACGAAAGACAGAGGACTCGAATACAATCAGGAAAGAAAGATAATGGATTCCTGTCTCATATCAAAATCAAAAGAACTCTTCAACCTTGGACACAACAACTTCTTGCAAGCAACGTCTCTAAAGGCAAAGGAAATAAAAGCAAAAATGAACTATTGGCACTTCATCAGGATAAAAAGCTTCTGCATGGGAAAGCAAATGATCAAAAAACAAAAAGGCAACCTATGGAATCGAAGAAGATATCTGCAAATGATATTACAGATAAAGGGTTGGTATCCAAGATCTATAAAGAAGTCCTCAAACTCGACACCAAAAAAATGGGCAGAAGACACAAAGAGATACTTCTCCAGAGAACACATACAAATGGCCAACAGACACATGAAAAAATGCTTCACATCACTTGCCATGAGGCAAATACAAATCAAAATGACAATGAGATACCACCCTGCACCAGTTAGAATGGTTAAAATTAACAAGGCAGGGGGCACCTGGGTGGCACAGAGGTTAAGCCTCTGCCTTCGGCTCAGGGCGTGATCCCAGCTTTATAGGATCGAGCCCCACATCAGGCTCCTCTGTTATGAGCCTGCTTCTTCCTCTCCCACTCCCCTGCTTGTGTTCCCTCTCTCGCTGGATGTCTCTATCTCTGTGGAATAAATAAATAAAATCTTGAAAAAAAATTAACAAGACAGAAATAAAAAAAAAGTCTGAGAGGATGTGAAGAAAGGGGAGCCCTCTTACACTACTCGTGAGAATTCAAGCTGGTACAGCCACTTTTGAAAACAATATGGAGGTTCCTCAAGACGTTAAACACAGAGCTATCCTACGACCCACCAATTGCACTACTGGGTATTTACCCCATAGACACAGAGTAATGAAAAGAAGGGGCACCTATATCCCAATGTTCATAGCAGCAATGTCCATAATAGCCAAACTGTGGAAGGAGCCAAGATGTCCTTCAGCAGATGAATGGACAAAGAAGATGTGGTTCATCTATACAATGGAATATTACTCAGTCATCAGAAAGGATGAATACACCCCATTTGCACCAGCGTGGATGGACCAGGAGGGGATTATGCTAAGTGAAATTAAGTCAAGCAGAGAAAGACAATTATCATATGGTTTCACTTCTATGTGGAACGGAAGGAATAGCATGGAGGACATTAGAAGAAGGAAGGGAAAGTGAAGGGGGGAATGAGAGGGGGAGATGAACCATGAGATACTACTGACACTGGGAAACAAACTGAAGGTTGCAGAAAGGGAGGGGAAGGGGAATGGGTTATCCTGGTGATGGGTATAAAGGAGGGCACGTGTTGGGGCGCCTGGGTGGCACAGCGGTTAAGCGTCTGCCTTCGGCTCAGGGCGTGATCCCAGCGTTATGGGATCGAGCCCCACAACAGGCTCCTCCACTGTGAGCCTGCTTCTTCCTTTCCCACTCCCCCTGCTTGTGTTCCCTCTCTCGCTGGCAGTCTCTATATCGGTCGAATAAATAAATAAATTCTTTTAAAAAAGAGGAGGGCACGTGTCATAATGAGCACTAGGTGTTATATGCAAACAATGAATCATGGAACACTACATCAAAAACAAATGAAGTACTGTAGGGTGACATCATTTTAAAAAAAGAAAGATATGAAATCCATACAGGAAAACTGTTAGCATTTGCAAATGACATGAAATCCCGAATGATTCCACAAAAAAAAAAAAAAAAAACTGTTAGAATAAACAAATTCAAGAAAGCTGCAGGATATAAAGTAAATATACAGAGACCTGTTGTCTTTATTTATTTTCAGATTTCATTTATTTATTTGATAGGAAGAGAAAAAGCACGAGCAGGGGGAGTGTGAGAAAGAGGGAGAAGCAGACCCTCGCTAAGCAGGGAGCCCAACACGGGGCTCGATCCCAGAACTCTGGGTTCATGACCTGAGCTGAAGGCAGACGCTTCACCTATGGGGCCAACCAGATGACCCAACTTCTTGCATTTCTGTATACTGATGACACACTTTCACAAAGAGAAATTAAGAAAGCAATGCCATTTACAATTGCATCAAAAAAAGTCTAGGAATAAAAGTAACCAAGAATGAGAAAGACATAGTACACTCAACACATGGTAGAAAAGAAATGAAAAGCATGTGTGTCGAGAGGGGCAGGATGTATGGGTCAAAGATTTGGAAGGCAACACAAACAAATGGAAGCATACGCCATGCTCCTTAACTGGAAGAGTTAATTATGTGAACATGTCCATCGTACCCAAAGCAATTGACAGATGTGATGAAATGCCTATCTGAATTCCAGTGGTATTATTCGAACAATTAGAAAATAGTCCTCAAACTGGTATGGAATCACAAAACACCCCAAATACCCAAAGGAACCTGGAGAAAGAAAGGTGCAGTCAACACACTGTTGGATTTCAAGCTAGATTACAAAGCTGTTGTCATCAAAACAGGATGGTACTGGCATAAACACAGACACCAGGTCAGTGGAACAGAAGAGAAAGCTCAGAAACTTACCCACAGGTAGATGATCCTAACTTATGACACAGCAGCAGAAGATATGCCATGAGGGAAGGACTGTCTCTTCAGTGAGCGGTAACAGGCAAAATGGACACTAAATGCAGAATATAACTGGGTCACTTTCTTACACCACACACAAAATTTTTAATGGATGAATGATATGAACATAAGACCTAAATCCATAAACCTCCAAGAAGACACAGGTACTAAGTCTTGCAACATTAATTTTGGCAAAGAGTCTTCAGATCGGACACCAAATGCAAAGGCAACAAAAGCAAAAATAAACAAGTGGAACAACTTCAAACTGAAATCTTCCACACGGAAAAAGAAACCAGCAAAAACTTACAAGGCCACAGACCCAATAAGAAAAAAATATCTGCGAATCATATGTGTGAGAAGAGGCTAATATCCAAAATACACACAACACTCATACAAATCAAAACCAAAAAATCACAAAACTGTATAAAAAAATGGGGGGAAAATGTGAATAGATACTTTCCGAAGATGGCACACAGGTGCCAACAGACAGAAAAAGTTGTTCAACATCACTAAATATCGTCAGGGAAACATCAGTCAAACCCACAATTGGCTATTCCCTCACAACTGTTGGAACAGCAATTGTCCCAGAGACAGACACCAGGTGGGGTCAAGGGTGTGCAGACGAGGAGACTCTGTGCACTGTTGGTGGGAATGGAAATTGTTGCAGCCACTGTGACAAACGGTATGGAGGTTCCTGAAAAAATAAAAGCAACTACGACATGACCCAGTAATGGCTCTACTGAGTATTGATTTGGAGAACACAAAAATACTGCCTCAAAAAGACAGATGCACTCCCACGTTCACTGCAGATTTATTCACAAGAACCAGACATGGAAACACAGACCTTGGGGGCCTTATGCCAGCAACTCAGACACAGAAAGACCAATACCAGATGCTCTCATGTACATTCCACAAGGAATAAACAAATACTGAACGCATAGACACTGAGAGCAGATTGGTAGGTGCCAGATTCGGGGATGGGGTGGTAGAAACGGGTGAAGGTGTTCAAAGTCTCAATGTTTGAGTGAGAAAATCTGACAGTCATGAAATATTCTGTCCAGCATGGAGACTAAAACTAACCCTGCAGCATGGGGTATAGGTTTCCCTGCTCTTTGAAAGTACAGGGCTTCTGAGAAACCTTGCACAGCAGAAATGGTGTCAAGAAGGAATGGCCATTAATTTACACGGAACAATTAGACAGTGTGCTCAGACTCCAAAATTCCTTCTCTTTGGCTTTTCTTAGGCCTCAGCACACATGTTTCTAACGGAGGCCCAGCATAAATGAAGATAAAGCACATCAGAGGCTCACAGACACCATTCAAAGTGCTGGTGGCTGGATGCGGAGAGCGGTTCCCAGCGGAAGGAGCTGGTTGGGGTGCATGCCGCCTCTGTCGTGCTTCTCCCCAAAACAGATGCTGAACGCGATTCTCACTGTTCATCTTTTTTCATAAGAGGGAAATCCTCTTCAGGTCTCTTCCTCTTACTGAAGATGGGTAATAACATAGTTCTTTCAAGAAAGCCCAGTGTCTTACTGTGAACGTTTAAAAAGTGGGGGATACTTGTACTTGAGCATTGCTGAGGGAGGAGATGTGAAAGGTTCTCCCAGACACAAACCTCAGCAGATCCACCGGGAAAGGCACCTTCCTCAGCATGCGGAACACGGACTACCTCCTACCCCCAGAAACAATCTCCTTCCCCTCGATCAGGACAACCCACAACAGCTGGGAGTTACCCCAACTCCTCCGTTCTCCTGCTCCTAATAGCTAACCCATCAGCAAATCCTGTGAGCTCCATCTTCAAAATGGACCCAGAATAGGTCTAACCACTCCATCCAAGGCCACCTGTCTGGTCCACAGTGCCTGAGTTCCTGGAAAAGCTTCGTCATTGACGTGCCTTGCCGTCTTCAACCCTCTGTCATCTGTTCTCAACACTGTAGCCAGATGGCCCAGTGAAACAGGGTCTCACGGGGTTATAGCCCTGGAATGGCTTTCTTAACCTCTCTGAGGTCATGTCCTAAGCTGTCTCCTGTGGCCACAGGGCCTTCTTGCTGCTCCTGGACATACCTGGAATTCTCCTGCCCCAGAGGCATTGCGCATGCTTTCCCTTCTGTTCAGAATGCTCTTGATGTGTTCTCACTAACCTTCTGAGAAGTCTGAATTGGAGTGACAGGGACAGAAGATGAGGCTGTGTGTGTTGGGTGAGGCTGGTGGCCCAGAAGAAGGTTCTCTGCCAGCTCTCCGCCTGTGCCTCACTTGTCCTCAGCCAGGAATTTGCACACAGCCCTCACATGTCACAACTCTCACCCAGGAGACCCACAGCCACCCCTGGAGCCCACGCTGCCCACACCCTACTGCAGAATGCTTTCAGCTCTCCTCTGGGACCCCTGTCAGCTTTACCCAGACCTGGAACTCCCCCGTCTCCTGCAAAGCTCCCGGATTCCCCTCTTCTTCCAAAATCACACTGGCGCAAGGCTTTCATGAGAAAGATGTAATGCTAACTAATGAAAGGTTCACACCTACTTTCCCCTTCTGTTGCCTTTCTCTCCACCTTCTTTCCTACCTGTGGAAATTGTAACATATCAGTGGAACATGAACATGCTCTGAGACATGAATCTTTCATTGCAGCTTTCTGAGGACTCCTTATGTGATAAGAAACTAGCGTATCCTACAACAGGGTGTTTTACATCTATCCTCTATAGAATAGTACAGCCCAAATCACTACAATTTTACCTCACTCTTCATGAAGCAGAACACTTTTTCCTTTCTTCTTTTACTTAAATTGCAGTTAGTTCACATGCCATGGAATATTTGCTTCAGGGGTAGGATTTAGTGATTCCTCACCTGCATACAGTACCTGATGTTCATCACAAGTACCCTCCTTAATACCCCTCACCCATTTAACTCTTCCCCCCATGCCCCTGTCCTGCAGCAACACTCAGTTTGTTCTCCAAGGTTGAGTCTATTTCCTTCTTTGCCTCTCTCATCACCCCTCCACTCTGTTCATCTGTTTTCTTTCTGAAATTCCACAAGCGTGAGAGCATAGGATATTTGTCTTTCCTCACTGATTTTGCTTAGCTTAATACACTCTAGGTCCATCCACATCCTTGCGAATGGTAAGATTTCATTCTTTTTGAAGCTGGGTCCTATTCCATTATATATAGGTATCCCACATCTGCTTGATCCGTTCATCAGTGCATGGACTTTGGGATTCTCTCCATAGTTTGGCTACTGTGGACATTGCTGCTATAAACATCATGGTGTATGGAACCCCTTTGAATCCGCATTTTTGTATCCTTTGGGTAAATACCTAGGACAGCAATTGCTGGATCATGTGGTTGTTCAAGGTTTAACTTTTTGAAGAACCCCCACACTGTTTCCTAGACTGGCTGCACCACTTTGCATTCCCACCAACAGGATGGGAGGGTTCCCCTTTAAGCAGAACATTATATGCTGGCAATTTCATAAGAGGAAACAAAACCTCTGGGAGATGCACCCAGGGTCAGGCAAGCAGTTGCAGAATTCACCCCATGGCTCCTGACGCCAAGCCCCTTGAAGCCACCAGCATGCCACTATCCAAAAGAATTCCCAGACTCTCCTTCTGACTCCACCACCAAAGAAACTACAGAGAGAATATGGCACCAAAAAATATCGAGATAATACATTTAGTAAAACTAGAAAGTCAAGCTCAACTTTTAAACAGGAATAGGCCGCTTTGGATAATTTTGAATTTTCCCTCCACCCTAATTTTAACTCTTCTGATGAATAAACTAATCAATGATGAAACATCACCTTTGTCAAATGACATCATGCAAGTCTGTATCAGATGAAAAAAAGCCACCTAAGTCTAGATGCTGGCCAGTCAACCATATCTAAGGCATAATTGAATAAACACTGTTAGATGAAGGAACAAATTAGATGTTACAAACATGCACAGAGTGAATCTCACCTTCCCTTTCTAATAAAAGAGGGTTCCTAGGAAACAGATGGTCAAAATACATTTGTAAGCAATAAATGGACAGAGAAATTGTGATCCCCTGCAAAGTTCTACCTGCAGGGAAACTAAGTAATTCTTGCACCAAACCCAGAATGCTGACAGCTACTTCAATTTTACCTTGTGGCTCAACTAGAGAAAAGAGAAAAGCACAGGAAGTTTTGGGATAATGAGAGGTTTTACCTCCAGCCCTGACATAGATAGGACATTTTGCCAAACATACCTGTGCTTTCTCTGAACACTGGCGTCCTGTGACAAGCTGCTTTCCTGACTCCAATGCTGACGTTCAAAACCTCGGGTGTCTTGGAGCCAGAGCAGAGAAGTGTTGTCAGCGGGGACAAGAAGGCACCTCTGACCTACAGCCTGCACACCTGCTTCGGTTTCTGGGCGAAGGGGCAACACATACTTGTTGTTTAGCAGTAATTATCTTCATTCTCAACAGACCAATGACCTTGCCTTTTCTGGAAAGCAGACTTACTCTTCTAAAGAAACCCTCAATTCGTCTATTCCCAATGCAACTAGAGTGGGGTCTAGTTTACGCACGCCTCTAGGCCCCCACCTGGAGGATTTTCCTGCATGATTCTAATAGCTAATTACCACTAACCCGGGGGCACAGGGGGCATAATGCTGAAGTTGGGGGATGGCTCTGGGGCTTGGTACTGCCACACCTGTGCCTGGGGGACCAGGGCACACCCTGCTGAACTCGGGGCACTGCTCAAGAGGTATCACCTGCACTATGTCAGAGAGCTGAAGGTGGGGATTGTGTGAGTTCCTTTCCCGCACTCTTCCAGGGGAACAGGGGAAACCCTGAAATTCTGCAACCCATCCCACAAAAGCTCAGGTGAGCAGGCACCCTGGAGTTCACGGGTATGGAGAATACAGCCAGTTGAGGACATGGGGCAGAAGAGACTTTAAAGGGCAAAAGAAAACTCACCTGAGTCCCCACAATGAACCCTCTCCACGTGCCCTTCCAGAACCCTGCCTCCCACCGGGGGCACACACTACCCCCGGACCCCCACCCCAGTGCATGCTGTTCACTCACCAGCAGGGATCTCCACAGGGAAACTCTCTCTCTCTCAGTGCCCCTTCTTCTGCCCCAGTTCTGCAACCCACTGCAAATCTGGGACCGCCAACAGTGATGTAGCTCCACCCCCAAGTGATGAATGATCTGGGAGGGTGGTGCCTGAGCTCCTTGGATACTGGGCAACCCGCCCTCAAGCCCCTGGAACCCTGAAAGTGCAGGGGGCCCAAGAGGAGCCTCCTCTACCCAACACCGGGCACAGGCATGGGTGGGCTCATGGGCTGGGGCCCCCACACACACCTGGCCCCTTCCAGGGACCCCTCCAGCTGCAGACCACCCTCAGAGTCCTGCCCCTTCCCTTTCTGCACCAGCTCTCCCTGCTGGGGTGTGCCTGGTTCTGGGCAAGGTCAGTGACTCTCAGACCCTCCAAGACTTGGGCTTTAGGAAATGCAATGATTTCATGCATTTTCAGTATGTACATGTCAGTATGACTTTAATCTTATGGGAGCCAAAGTGGTTCTTTATTTTTTCTTATCTTTATGTTGGCATTTTTGGTTATTGTTTTCTTCTCGAAGCAGATGTACAACATGTGCTTGGGGCAGAAATAGGGCCCACGCTTTCAGGTTTTGCCCAGTCATTTTGAGCTGGGTAAAATGTTAAAGGATAGCTTCCCTGGGATCCCAGGATCAGGGCCCACAGATGATATAAGATAAAAATTCCGTTTATCATTATAATTACTCCTAAATGGAGGAATGTGAGACAAAAGCACCTTTCACAAGAGTACCAAGAAATCAAAATGATGTCCACAGAAGGCTGCCTGCTCCATGGTCAGCACAGGTAACAGAAGTGTTCACAGTCTCTGGACTCCTGCCCTTCTCCTGCCTAAATCTCTGAAGCACACAAACCACTTAAAATCAGAATTGTAGAACTGCTAGACACCTTAGAGATGTCTGGCACCATTCCCTTGGACTGCAGAATAAAACACAGTAGCTCGTTGTCACCAACTAATTTCAACATGAAGTGCCCCCTGGATGCACTAAGTTCTTTCTCTGCAAATGTTGACTACTGTAAGTCACAGTCATACCATATAAACACTACGGTGGCTGGGAAGTCATCGTAGGTAAGGGAATATTTTAGCCATGTTTATAAGCATTGGCTCACGTTGTAGAAGAGGCTGAGCTGAGTATTTTTAAATACTATTTCAGACCTGTTTTACAGCACCCTCTGAACATACCAGAGCCTGAATCGACTAATAAAGATAGTTGGTGTCAGTAACTTTAATACCAGGAAAATATTATACTGTCTGTATTCCTAAGGATCTTTGAGTATCTTACCTAGAGGTCCTCCACTGAGATAATGATCTTAATGATCACCATGGGCAGAGGTGAAAAGGCCTGCTGAAGTCGTTCCAGTTTTCCACATGACAAGAAAATCCTGATACTTGATAGGTTTCCAGATCGAGAAGACCAGAGATAAGAGGGAAATAGTACCCTGTATGGAACAACAAGGGATTTGGAGTCAATTTGGGGATCCCACTTAGGTTTCTGACACTAAAATCCTCTGTGACTCATATCATCTGAGTCCCTGTCTAACCACATGAAAATGTGCCTAAAAATATCTACACCCTAGTTGAGAATTTTAAGAGGCAGAATGCTACAAAGAGCCAGTATGATGTCTCTCCGTAACAGGTGCTCAGGAAGCCATAATTGCTATTCGGTCTATTTCTTTTCCAGAAGAAAGAACACATGTTGAATCCATATTTCTAATAGATGACTCACCAGATGATTTTCAAACCTGAAGGAAGGCCAAGAAGTCGCTCTTGTGTCATATTTCACTCAGAAATCATGTTGTTGGACTGGTGAGGATGATACGATAGCAACGTCATCACTAAGAGTGGGGAGCTTCTAATTTCCATACGGCCATGTTGACCCCCTTAGCTCAGAGACACCAGAAAGGGCAGCTGGGGAGGGGGCACCGTCATCACTATGAGAGGGGAGCTTCCCATTTCCATATGGCCATGTTGACCCCCTTAGATCAGGGCCACCAGAAAGGACAGCTGAGGGGGACCACAGGCCAAGGCTGCCAGGTGTGGCTGGGGCAGGCAGAACTCTGACTTAAGGCTCAACTACTGTCTAGGTTATTATAATGCTCTTCACAAAGAAAGTGCCATTGTGTGTGAGCCCTCATGTAGAAAAGGTTCAGAATTTCCATTGAGACTCCCTCTCTGACCTTTAGAATATGTAGCAAAGATCCATTTAATTTTTACACATTGAAGGACTTCCTGGTTTCTTTTCGCTATGACTGTGGCTCAATTTCCCTGTGGTCTAAGAATAGAATCTAGTTAATTTCAGGGTTTAACATTTGTATCCTTGATTCTTGGCCCCACCTATCATCTATTTGGGTAAAGAGTCTATGACCACTTGAAAATAATGTATTCTGCACTTATTATGGAATTTTCCTTATATGTCAATTAGGTCACATTTGTTACCAATGTTTTGTCTGCTTTTTCTGTCAGATATTGAGAAAAGTATATTAAAATCTTCAAACAATGCTGCTCTATTCAACGAAGGATTGGAGAATCTACCAGTGTTAGAAGGCAAGAGAAACAAAAAGTATAAGAATTGAGGGGATAATTGTGACTATTCACAGATAATACGATTGTGTACATAGAAAATCCAAAACAGTCTATAAATACCCTATTAGAATTAAAAATGCAATTTATAAATTTGTGATGGATTGTGCTTCCCATTGGACAGTTTCTGAAAACAAATGTAGAACCTGTCAATCTTGGGGTAGGACATAGGGTGCACTAACCATTTAAAAGAAATCAGTGGGACTTCATAAAAATGTGACATTTCTCCTTATCTTATGACCATAAGAAAATGAAAAAGTGAACTGCAAGCTGGGAAGTAAAGATTTGCAATACACACACTGACAAAGACTTGTCAATAAACAATGCCTGCTCATCAACCATAAAAAGTCTATTTAAAAACGAATACTTCACAAAAGATTGACTGATGGCCAATAAGAACAGAAAAGGGTGCTCTACAGTATTATTTTCAGGAACAGCAAGGCCTTTCCTAAAATGAAAACATACACACAAACCAGTATTCCCTAGATGGATGTCGTCCTTATTTCTTAGGACAGCTTGAAGAACAGACTAGCATCAAAGTAAAGTGATGGAATTCCTGACACTCAGAGGATGGACAATTGACCTCAAACTACAGTACAATTTCTAGGCATCATTCGGTCCTCTGAAGGCAGACAACTACCACACCCCTTCCTACACCACACAGGTTGCTTCCCAACCCCTACCATAAAAGAAGAAGATGAGAAACAGATAGGACTAGTAGGAAATAGCAAAAATCACATGTGGGGATAATCCTGAAACACACTGATCACATAACTATAGTAAGGAAGTGTAGGGAACTGACAAGGACAGAGACTCAAGAGGTACTTCTTTGGGAAATGCTGTCTGAAATCGTCACACCTTGGTACGAGCTAATGAGGGCTCTGAGCATACCCTAGGGTTTGCTCACAAGGGTCTGCAACACCATCTCTGAGGACTGAAACTCTTTAAGACCTCAAAGCTTGCCTGATTGACTATTGGACTAAGAGATTCCCATGTTCTGAAAACATATACCAACTCATTGAAAGGTTCACGTGGGCTCTCTCGGAGGCCCTCCAAGAAGCTGAACCATTCACTGAAAATCAATTACACATACACACACACACACACACACACACACACACACACACACCTGTCATTTCAGCAATTACTTAAACATTCAAGGTTCTTCCTACCTTTTCTTTTTCACATTGATATTTATACTCACATGAAATGTCATCATGTCTAATGAACACTGATGTCAAAATAGAGATCCATTGACACAATATTCACAAAAAGGAACTTCCCTGCTGTATATTTCAATATACCGTTTTTTAAAGTTCATACATATTTTAGGTTTTTGGTAACTTATACAGGAGAAGATCAGCATTGAAAAACTCTAAATATTGAAAATGAGTTTTAAGCCTAGAGAACAAAAATTGTCCAATTTCATAGATAATAAGGAACCAAAGGGAAAGCATGGAAGCTGTAGTCGAATAATTTTACACATATGCCTCCTCTATTATTCTACTACTGAGGGGCGTGTTTTATTACCACTATACATGCATCAATTGTCTTCCACGTGCACCTGCATAGGTATAACGAATTACAACAGTAGAATGAAATGTCTGGGAACTACTTGGCAGCATCTATAATGAACAATTAAATTTCGATCTTATATTTGGTGAACTTCCACTGTCTGTCTCTTTAGACAATGGACCCTAAACAGAAGGGGGAATGAACCACGAGAGACTATGGACTCTGGGAAACAAACTGAGGGCTTCAGAGGGGAGAGGGGTGGGGGATTGGGATGGGCCAGTGATGGGTATTAAGGAAGGTACATATTGCATGGAACATTGGGTGTTATATGCAAATAATGAATCACGGAACACTACATCAAAAACTAAGGAAATACTGTATAGTGACTAACATATCATAATAAAAAATTATTAGTAGAAAAAAATTAAAGGTAAAAAAAAAACCAATACAGCTTTTCTGTTTCAAGAACAATCACAATTGAGAAAAAACTAACTTCCAATCCCTAAAGCAAAACACAGACCAAGTTCCATTTCACTCCCCTTTATTCACATTCTCTGTGGGTTCTAAGCTATTTCCCTACCTCCTTTCCTGCTGAGCAGGGAGCCCGGGCTCGATCCCAGAAGCCTGGGATCATAACCTGAGCCAAAGGCACATGCTTAACTGGTGAGCCAGCCAGGAGCCCCAGCCATGTTTTTCTTAAGCAAAAGGACACTTTCTCACAATGGCTTCACATGACTTCACATGGTACCAGAGACCTGCATTTGCCTCTAGGAGGTTGCAGATGAAGGCAATTGCAAACTCTCACAGTGGTTTATCAAATACAATGACCTGCCTGGTGACAGTGAAACTCTTATGAGCCCACGAGAGGGTGCTGTGACACTCAGCTGTGGCTGGGCTAGCACAGAGAACCAAATCCATTTCCCTGCCTGATGTCTGTGAGGAACAGATGCCCCCACTGTGAATGAGACCCTGCCACTGAGCTGTCCAGAGATGGCCATCCTCACGGAGGATGAGGATAAGGGACAATGCCTGAGGAGACCTCATCTGTCTCTTTTATCTTTTCATATTTTTGACAGTGGACAAATCACTGCCTAGGAGTCCCCAACTACCTTAGTCTCATGTGTGAATGGCCAAGAGGTTTTACAAAACACTCAAGATTTTGACCTCACAAATGCCCACAACCACTTACCATAGGGATTCAACATTAAGTAAAGATACTGTTCCTTGGAAGAGAGGTCCTGCCCACTGTTGTTTCTCACTTATATGCTCATCTTCCTTACCTCATGGTAACATAACCACCTTGATTCCTGCTTCCGTCTTCAGGAAGGCTGATGTGACTTGAAGGGCATTACCCTGACATCGTTCTTTCTTAGCAATAAGATATGGACATTTCCCTAGTCCTACACACCCAAAGTTGAATCGGAATCAGGATTGAGGAGGCTGATGAGAGTTGAAGGTTTTTTCCTGTACAGGGTGGTTTATTACCAATAAGGATTGGTCAGAGTCCTCAAAATTCCAGAACCTTTTCATTAATGCTTCCTACTCGTGAAAGATGATGTACATTGGTCTTTCCCTGTATAGTGTGGTGACTCAGAGTAAGTGCTTAGCCCTTTCGTCAGACTTCCACGACCACTTTGGGGCTGGCTTCCATATTCACAAAGGATGATGTTAGGGCTAAGAGGGTTCCTGTACACTGTTATTTCTTACAGATAAGTGTATGGCATTTTTGTTACATTGCCAGAACCACTTAGCACCGGGCTTGCCGGCCTCCTGGGGATGAACCCTAACCCTAGTTCGTCCCCCGAGGGGCCCCTCCCAAGGGGCCTGGTGCAACAACGCCGGGGATTGGGGACCCCCGAGCCCAGTGCCGGAGTCACCCTGCCACCCGCAGCAACCTGGGCTGCTAGGGGCGCCGCCCGTCAATCAGGACGAGAGAATGGGCAGGGTCCTCCAAGCCACCGGCGACTTTCGAAGGCCCCCCGCGCCAAAACACGTGGGCCCACACTCCCTCTCGCCAGTGCCCTCACCTCGGCCTGCCCCTCCACCTGATGCAGAGCTGGCGGAACAGGCCTGCTGGACTCCTGGGGGCTAAAACTTACCCTAGGTCGGCCCCCGAGGGGCCCTTCCCAAGGAGCCTGGCACTGCAATGCCGGGGATTTGGGACCCCCGATCCCCAGTGTTGGACTCACTCTGCCACCCCGCAAGCACCCTGGGCGCTAGGGGCGTTGCTAGTCATTCAGGAAGGGAGAACGGGCAGGTCCCTCCGATCCCCCTGCGACCTTCAAAGGCCCCCCACGCAAAAACTCTGGCTCCCACGCTCCTGCTCGCCTGCTCCCTAACCTGGCCCACCCCTCCGCTCGCTGCAGAGCTGGTGGATCCGGCTGCTGCCTTCCTGGGAGCTAACCGTATACCTAGGTCGCCCCCAAGGGGCCCCTCCCAAGCGGCCTGGCACCGCATGCCAGGGATTGGGGACCCCCAAGTCCCAGCGCCAGACGCACCCTGCCGCCCCGATGCCACATGGAGTGCTAGGAGCGTCGCCAGTCCTTCAGGGCGACAGAATGGGCAGGACCCTCCGAGCCACCTACGACCTTCGAAGGCACCCCGAGCCAAAGCCAAATGCTCTGGCCCACGCTCCCGCTCGCCAGCTACCTCACCTCGACCCACACCTCCATTCACTGCACATGGGCGGAATGAGCCTGCCAGTCTTCTGGGGGCTAACCCTAACCCTAGGTCAGCCCCCGAGGGGCCCGTCCCAAGGGGCCTGGCGCCACAACGCCGGGTATTAGGGACCCCCGAGCCCCAGCGCCAGACTCACCCTGCCGCCCCGCCTCCACCCTGGCCGCTAGGGGTGCCCCTGGTCATTCAGTGCGGGAGAACGGGCAGGGCCCTCCGAGCCCATGGCAACCTTCGAAGGCCCCCCCATGAAAAACGCTTGAGCCCACGCTCCCGCTCTTCAGCACCCTCACCTTGGCTCGCTCCTCCGCTCGCTGCAGAGCCAGTGGATGAGGCCTGCCCTCCTCCTGGGGCTACCCATAACCCTAGGTTGGCCCCTGTGGGGCCCCTCCGAAGGGGCCTGGCACCGCAATGTCTGGGATTGGGGACCCCTGAGCCCCAGCGCCGGACTCACCGTGTTGCCCCGCCACCACCCGGGCCGCTAGGAACACTCTTGGTCATTCAGGGAGGGAGAACGGGCAGTTCCCTCCGATCCCCTGGCGACCTTCGAAGGCCCCCGCGCCAAAACGCTTGGGCCCATTCTCCCGCTCGCCTGCGCCCTCACCTCGGTCCGCCCCTCCGCTTGCTGCACAGCCTGTGGATCTGGACTGCCAGCCTCCTGGGTGTTACCCTAACCTTTGGTGGGCCCCCGAGGGGCCCATCCCAGGTTCCTATTGCCGCAACACCAGGGATTGGGGACTCCCGAGCACCAGCGCCCAACTCACCCTCCCGCCCTTCCACCACCTGGGCCGCTAGGGGCCCCGCCATTCATTCAGGGAGGGCGAATGTCAAGGGCCCTCCAAGTCACCGGCCACCTTTGAAGGCCCCCCACACCAAAACGCTTGGGCCAACGCTCCCGCTGGCCAGCGCCCTTACCTCGGTCCGCCCCTCCGCTCGCCGCACAGCTGGCGGATTGGGCCTGCGGGCCTTCTGGGGGCTAAGCCAAACCCTAGGTCGGCCCCCTAGTGGCCCCTCCCTAGGGGCCTGGCGCCACAACGATGGGGATTGGGGACTCCTGAGCCCCAGCGCCGGAGTCACCATGGCCCCCACTGCCACCCGGGCCACAAGGGGCACCCCCGGTCATTCAGTCCGGGAGAATGGGCAGGACCCTCTGAGCCCCTGGTGACCTTCGAAGGCCCCTCGCTCCAAAAGTTTGGGCCCACGTTCCCGCACGCCAACGCCCTCATCTCAACCTGCCCCTCCACTCACCGCACAGCCGGCATATCGGGCCTACTGGCCTCCTGGGGGTAACCCTAACCCTAACCCTAGGGGGCCCTCTCAAGGGGCCTGGGGCCGCAACGCCAGGGATTGGTGATCCCCGAGCTGGAGCGCCGGACTCACTTTGCTGCTCCACTGCCACCGGGGCCGTTAGGGGCCCCTATGGTCATTTAAGGCGGGAGAATGGGCAGGGCCCTCCGAGCCCCCGGCAATCTTCGAAAGCCCCCCCAGGGAAAACTCTTCGGCCAACACTTCCGTTAACCAGTGCCCTCACTTCGGCCCGCCCCTCCGCTTGCCGCACAGCCTGCAGATCAGGCCTCCCAGCCTCCTAGGGGCTAACACTAACCCTAGGTAGGCGCCCTAGGGGCCCATCCCAAGGGTCCTGGCTCCGCAACGTCGGGGATTGGGGACCCGGAGCCCCAGCGCCGGACTCACACTGCCGCTACGCCGCCCCCAGGGCTGCTAGGGGCGCTGCCGTTCATTCAGAGCGGGAGAATGGGCAGTGTCCTCCGAGCCGCGGCAACTTTCGAAGGGTTCCCTCGCCAAAACGCTTGGGCCCACGCTTCCACTCTCCAGCGCCCTCACCTCGGCCTGCCCTTCCGCACGCCGCACAGCCAGCAGATCGGGCCTACCAGCCTCCTGGGGGCTAACACTAACCCTAGGTAGGTCCCCTAGGGCCCCATCCCAAGTGGCCTGGCGCCGCAACACCGGGGATTGGGGACCCCCAAGGAGCAGCGCCGGACTCACCCTGCTGCCACGCCGCCACGTGGGCCGCTAGGGGCGCCGCCGGGCATTCAGGGTGGGATAACCCACAGGGCCCTCCAAGCCTCCGGTGAAATAAGAAGGCCCCCCACGCCAAAACGCTGGGTACCACGCTACCGCTCGACTGCGCCCTACCACGGTCAATCCCTCCGCTCACTGCACAACTGGCGGATCGGGACTGCTGGCCTCCTGGGGGTTAACCTAACCCTAGGACAGTCCCCGATGGGCCCCTCCCAAGGGGCCTGGCGCCGCAACGCTGGGGATTGGGGAAACCCAAGCACCAGTGCTGGACTGACCCTGCCACCCCGCTGCCATCCAGGGAGCTAGGGGCGTCGCTGTTCCTTCATGGCGGGAGAACGAGCAGGGCCCTCGGAGCCCCCGGCGACCATCAAAGGCCCTAGCCCCAAATTGCTTGGGCACACATACCCGCTCCCCAGCGCCGTCACCTCGGCCCACCTCTCCACTCCCCACACAGTTGGTGGATCGGGCCTGCCGGCCTCCTGGGGGCTAACCCTAACCCTAGGTTGGTCCCCGAGGGCCCCTCCAAAGGGGCCTGGCGTTGCCACGCCAGGGATTGGGGACTCTCGAGCCCCAGCGCCGGACGCACCCTGCCACCCCGCCGCCACCCAGGCCGCTAGGGACGCCGCCGGTCATTCAGGGCGGTAGAACGGGCAGGGCCCTCAGAGCTCCTGGCGACCTTCGAAGGTCCCCAGCGCCAAAACGCTTGGGCCCACGAACCCTGTCGCCAGCGCCCTCACCTCGGCCCGCCACTCCGCTCACTGCACACCTGGCAGATCGGGCCTGCCGACCTCCTTTGGTTTAACCCTAACACTAGGTCGGCCCACGAAGGCCCCTCCCAAGGTGCCTGGCGCAAAACACGCCGGGGTTTGGGTACCCCCGACCCCAGCGCCGGAATCACCCTGCAGCCCTACCGCCACCCTGGCCGCTAGGGGTGCCGCCGGTCATTCAGGGCGGGCGAATGTGCAGTGCCCTCCGAGCCCCCAGCGAACATCGAAGGCCCATGCGCGAAAACTCTTGGGCCCACGCTCCCGCTCGTCAGCATCCTCACCTCGGCCAGCACCTCTGTACGCCTGCCGGCCTCCTGGGGCTAACCCAAACCCTACTTCGTCGCCCAAGGGGCCCCTCCCAAGGGGCCTGGCACCGCCACACCAAGGATTGTGGACCCCTGAGCACCAGCGCCGGATTCACCCTGCTGCCCCGCCGCGACCCGGCCAATAGGGGCGCCGTCCTCATACAGGATGGGAGAACGGGCATGGCCCTCCGAGCCCCCGGCGACCTTCGAAGGCCCGCTGCGCCAAAACGCTTGGGCTCTCGCTCCTGCTCCCCAGCGCCCTCAACTTGGCCTGCCCCTCCGCTTGCCACACAGCCGGCGGATCGGGCCTGCCGGCCACCTGGGACTAACCGTAACCCTAGGTCCGTCCTCGAGGGGCCCATCCCAAGGGGCCTGGAGCAGCAACGCCTGGGATTGGGGACCCCCAAGCTCCAGCACTGGACTCACCCGGCTGCCCCACCGCCACCCGGGGTGCTAGGGGTGCCGCCGGTTATTCAGCGCGGTAAAACGGGCAGGGCCCTCCGAGACTTCGACGACCTTCAAAGGCCCACTTTGCAAAATGCTTGGAGCCATGCTCCCACTCGCCAGCGGCCTCACCTTGGCCCGCCCCACCTTATGCCACACAGCCTGCAGATTGGGCCTGCCGGCCTCCTGGGGCTAACCCTAAACCCAGGTCCCCCCCGAAGGGCCCCTTTCAAGGGGCCTAGCGCCACAATGCCGGGGATTGAGGACACCCAAGCCCCTGCGCGGGACTCACCCTGCCTTCCCGCCGCCACCTGGACCGCTAAGGGCGCCACGGTCATTCAGGGCGGGAGAACGGGCAGGGGCTTCCGAGCCCCCGGCGACATTCGAAGGACCCCCACACCAAAACGCTTGGGGTCACACTCCTGTTTGTCAGCGACCTCTTCTCAGGCCGCCCTTCCGCTCGCTGAAAGCTAGCGGATCGGGCCGGCCTGCTTCCTGGGGGCTAACCTTAACCCTAGGTCGGGCCCCGAGGGGCCCCTTCCAAAGGCCTGGCATCACAATGCCGGGGATTGGGGACCCCCGAGCCCTAGTGCTGGACTCACTCTACCGCCCCTTCCCTACCGGCCCCTAGGGGCGCCACTGGTCATTCAGGGCGGGAGAACCGGTAGGGCGCTCTGGGCCCCCGGCGACTTTCAAATGCCCCCAGCCCCAAAACGCTTAGGCCCACGCTCCCACTCGCCAGTGCCATCACCTCTGCATGCCACTTTGCTCGCCGCACACCCGGCCGATCAGGCCTGCCGATCAGGGGCTAACCCTAACACAATCTCGGCACCCAAGGGGCCCCTCCAAGTGGCCTGGCGCCGCAACGCCAGGGAATGGGGACCCCCGAGCCCCATTGCCAGTCTCATCCTGCCGCCGCGCCACCACCCAGGCCGCTAGGGGTGCTGCTGGTCATTCAGGGAGGGAGAATGGGCACGGCCTCCAAGCCCCCGGCAACCTTCGAAGGCCCCCCATGGCAAAACGCTTGGGCCCACGCTCCCGCTCGCCAGGGCCCTCACCTCTGTCGGCCCCTCTGCTCACCGCACATCCGGCGGTAAGGGCCTGCCGGCGTCCTGGGGGTTAACCCTAACCCTAGGTTGGCACCCAAGGGGCCCCTCCCTTAGGGCCTGGCACAGCAACCCGAGGGATTGGGGACCCCCGAGCCCCAAGGCCGGACTCAACCTGCCGACCTGCCGCCACCCGGGCCACTAGGGGAGCCGCCGGTCATTCAGGGTGGGAGAACAGGAAGGGCCCTCCGAACCCCCGATGACTTTCAAAGGCCCCCCGCGCCAAAACGCTTGAGCCCACGCTCTTGCACTCAAGCGCCCTCACCTAGGCCCACGCCTCCACTCGCCGCACAGCTGGCGGATTGGGCCTACTGGCCTCCTGGGGGCTAACAATAACCCTTGGTTGGCCCCGGAGGGGCCCATCCCAAGGGCCCTGGATCCGCAACGCCTGGGATTGGGGACCCCCGAGCCCCAGCACCGGACTCACCCTGCCGCCCCTCTGCAACCCGCACTGCTAGATGCTCCGTCGGGCATTCAGTGCAGTAGAACGGGAAGGGCGCTCTGAGCCCCTGTCGACTTTTGAATGCCCCCCACGCCAAAACTCTTGGGCCCACGATTCCGCTCAACAGCGCCCTCACCTTGGCCCGCCCCTCTGCTCACCACACAGCTGGCAGATCGGGTCTGCTGGCCTCCTGGGGGCTAACAGTAATGCTCGGTCGGCCCCCTAGAGCCCTTCCGAAGGGGCCTGGAACCCCAAACCCCGAACCCCAGCGCCTGACTCACCATACCGCCCGTCCTCTACCCGGGCTGCTAGGGTAGCCGCCGGTCATTCAGGGCGGAAGAACGTGCAGGGCCCTCTGAGCCTCCGGCGACCTTTGAAGGACCCCCACGCCAAAACGCCTGGGCCCATGCTCCCACTCGCCAGTGGCCTCACCTCCGCGCGACCCTCCGTTCGCCGCACAACTGGTGGATCGGGCCTGCCGGCCTCCTGGAGGCTAACCCAAACCCTATGTCAGCCCCCGAGGGGCCCCTCCCAAGGGGTCTGGTGCTGCAACGCCGGGGATTAGGGATCCCTGAGCCCCAGCACCATACTCACCCTGCCGCACCTCCATAACCCGAGCCGCTAGGTACGCCGTCGGGCTTTCAGCGAGGTAGAACAGGAAGTGCGGTCTTAACCCCCGGTGACATTCGAATGCCCCCATGCCAAAATGCTTGGGCCCAAGCTCCTGCTCGACAGAGACCTCACCTCGACCCACCCCTCCATTCGCTGCACAGCTGGCGGATTGAGCCTGCTGGCGTCCTGGGGGCTGACCCTAACCTAGGTCAGCCCCCGAGGGGCCCCTCCCAAGGGGCCTGGCGCCGCAACGCGGTGGATTGGGGACCCCTGAGCCCCAGCGCCAGACTCACCTGCTGCGGCGCCACCACCCAGGCTGCTAGGGGCGCCGCGGGTCATTCAGTGTGGTAGAACTGGCAGGGCGTTCCGTTTCCCCTGCAACCTTCGAAGGACCCTTGTGCAAAAAGGTGGCTCCCACGCTCCTGCTCCCCAGCGCCCTCACCTTGGCCCGCCCCTCCGGTTGCTGCAGAGCTGGTGGATAAGGCCTGCTGGGCTCCTGGGGGCTAACCGAAACCCTAGGTCGGCCCCATGGGGGACATCCCAAGGGGCCTGGTTCTGTAATGCTGGGGTTTGGTGACTCAGAGCCCCAGAGCCAGACTCAACCTGCCGCACTGTCGCCACCTGGGCCGCTAGGGGCGCCGCCAGTCATTCAGGGAGAGAGAAGGGGCAAGGCCTTCCGAGCCCCCGGTGACTTTCAAGGGCTCCCTGGGCCAAAACGCTGGTGCCCAGGCTCCCGCTCCCCATGCCCTCACCTTGGCTTGCCCCTCAGCTCTCAGCACAGCGGGCGGATCGGGCCTGCGGCCTCCTGGGTCTTAACCCTAACCCTAGGTCGGCCCCTCAGGGGCCCCTCCCAAGGGTCCTGGTGCTGCTACACTGGGGATCTGGGACCCCAAGCCCCAGAGCCAGAATCACTCTGCCTCAACGCCCTCACCCGGGCCGCTAGGGGCGCCGCCAGTCATTCAGGGCGGGAGAACGACAGGGCCCTGGAGAAACCAGCGACATTTGAAGCCTCCCACGCCAAAATGCAGGGGCCCACGCTCCCGCTCGGCAGTGCCTTTACCTCTGCCCGCCCACCTCTCGCTGCCCAGCCAGAGGATTGGGTCTGCCAGCCTCCTGGGGGCTAAATCTAAACCTAGGTCAGCCCAGGAGGAGCTCCTCCCAAGGGGCCTGCCCCCACAACGCCAGGGATTGGGGATCCCCGAGCCGCAGTGCAGGCCTCACCCTGCTGCCCCACCGCCAACGGAGCCACTAGGGGCGCCGCTGGTTATTCAGGGCAGGAGAAAGGGCAGGGCCCTCCGAGCCATGGCAACATTGCAAGGCCCAGGGCGCCAAAACCCTGGGGCCCATGCTCCCGCTCGCCATCACCCTCAACTCGGCCCGCACCTCCGCCCATCGCACAGCTGGCAGATCTGGCCTGCCGGGCTCCGGGGCACTAACCCTAACCCTAGGACGGCCCCTGAGGGTCCCTTCCTAAACGTGCCTCTAGGGGCACCACCATTCATTCAGTGTTGGAGAACTGGCAGGGCCCTCCGAACTCCCTCCAACCTTCAAAGGCGCCCGGAACCAAAATGCTTCGGCCCAGGCTCATGTTCACCAGCACCCTCACCTCGGCCAAACTCTCTGCTCGATGCACAGGTGGAGTTTCGGGACTGCCGGCCTCCTGGGGACTAACCCTAAGTTAGGTCAGCCCCCGAGAGGCACTTCCCGAGTGGCGTGGCTCCGCAACATCGAGGATGGGGTCCCCGAGCCCATGTGCCGGACTCACCCTGCTGCCCATCAGCCACCCGAGCCACTAGGGGCCCCGCTAGTCATTCAGAGTGGGAGAACAGGCAAGGCACTCCGAGCCCCCGGTGACTTTCGAAGGCCCTCCTGCACCAAAATGGTTGGGCCCATGCTGCCTCTCACCAGCGCCTTCACATCGGCCTACTCCTCCGCTTGCCGCACAGCCGTTGCATCGGTCCTGCTGGCCTACAGGGGTCTAACCCTAACCCTAAACCCTAACCCCTACCCTTAAACCCTAAACCTTAACCCCTAACCCTAACACTAACACTAACCCCTAACCCTTACTCTAACCCTACCCTAAACCTAACCCTAAACCCTAATCCTTAAACCCTAAACCCTAACATTAACACTAAATCCTAAAACTAACCCCTAACCCTAATCCCGAAACCCTAAACACTAAACCCTAACCTTAACCACTAACCCAAACCCCAAAACCAAACCCTAAACTCTAACCCTACCCCGAAACCTACTATACCCCTAACCCTACCCCTAACCCTACCCCTTCAGCTAACACTACCCCTAACCCATAACCTAACCCTAACCCTTACCCTAACCCATACTCTAACCCTAACTTTAACCCGTACCCTAACCCGAACCCTAACCTGTACCCTAACCCTAACACATACTCTAACGCGTACACTAACCCATACCCTAACCCTAACCCTAAACTGTACCCTAACCCGTAACTTAAACCGTACCCTAAACGTAACCTTAACCCTAACAAGTACCCTAACCCATACCCTAACCTTAACCCTAAACCCTGACCCTAACCCATACCCTAACTCGTACCATAACCCGTACCCTAACCCTACCCGTACCCTAAACCTAACCCATACCTTAACTGTAAACCTAAACCCTAAACCATAACCCGTAACCTAACCCTAACCAGTACCCTTACCTTAACCTTAACCCATACCCTAACATGTACCCTATCCCTAACCCGGACCCTAACCTATACCCTAACCCATACCTAACCCGAACCTGTACCCTAACCCGTACCTACACCCATACCCTAACCCTAAACCGTACCCTATCCCTATCTCATACCCGTTCCCTAACCCGTACCCTAACCCTAACCCTAAACTGTACCTTAACCCTAACCCATACACTAACCCTAACCCGTACCCTAATCCGAATGCCAACACTAACCCTAAACCGTACCCTAATGCGTACTCTAACCCGTACCCTAACCCTAACCTGTACCCTAAACCTAACACGTACTCCAACCCTAACCCTAACCCTAAACCCAAACCCTAAACCCTAACCCGTACCCTAAACCCTAATTTGTACCCTAACCCATAACCTCTAACCTGTAACCCCTAAACCCAAACCTAACCCATATCCTCTCCTTACCCTAACCCTAACCCTTACCCTCACCCATACCTTAACCGTAACCCATACCCTAACCTTAACCCGTATCCTAATCCGTACCCTAACCCCGGGGATTGGGTACCCCTGGACCCCACCACGGGACTCAGCCTGCCACCCCTCAGGAAACCATGCCCTTGGGGCGCTGCAGAGCATCACGTGCAGGAGAACTGGTAGGGCCCCCCTGAGCCCCCAGCGATCCTCGGCGGCCCCCTACACCCCAACCCTGAGGCCCACGCTCATCCCGCCCCACGCCTTCCCTTCAGCTTGCCACCGAGCGTGTCGCAGAGCCGGCAGATCATGCCTGCCAGGTTCCTGGGGCCTAGACCTGACCCTAGGTCGGCTGGGTAGGGCCCCTCCCCTGGGGCCTGGTGCTGCAGCCCCAGGGACTGGGGACACCTGAGCCCCACTGCAGGATAAAGCCTGCCATCCCACAGGAAACCGTGCCCCTTGGGAGGCTGTAGAGCATTCAGGGTGGGAGAACCAGGAGTGCCCCCAGAGCCCCCGGTGAACTTCAGCGATCCCTAAACCCAACCTTGAAGCCCATGCTCACCCCACCCCGCACCCTCACCTCAGCCCGTGGCGGAGCTCGCGACATAGTGGGCAGATCTGGCCTGCGGGGTTCCTGGGCCCCAACCCTAACCCTAGTTCATCTGTGGAGGGGCCCCTCCCCAGGAGCCTGGAGCCACAGCCTGGGGATTCGGGACACCTGAGCCCCACAGCAGGACTCAGTCTGCCACCCCGCAGGAAACCGTGTGCCTTGGGAGGCCATAGAGCGTTCAGGGCGGGAGAACAAGGAGGGCCCTCCTGAGCCACCAGCGAACTTCGGCGGCCTCCCGCACCCCAACCCTGAAGCCCACGCTCACCCTCCTGACACCCTCACCTCAGTCCGTGTAGCTCGCCATACAGCCAGCAGACCGGGCCTGCGGGGCTCCTGGGGCCTAACCCTAGCCCTAGGTCGGCCGCGGGTGTGGTGGACTCCCCAGGAGCCTTACACCACAGCCCCGGGGAATTGGGATACCTGTGCCCCACCGCAGGACTCAGCTTGCCACCCGAGAGGAAACAGTGCCCCTTGGGGCTCTACGGAGCCTACAGGGCATGAGAACATGGGGAGGCCCCCGGAGCCCGTCCCCACCTTTGGCAACCCCCCGTTCCCCAACCCTGAGGCCCATGTTCACCCTCCCCCATGGCCTCCTCTCAGCCCTCCACAGAGCTCGCCGCACAGCCTGCAGATTGTCCTTGCCAGGCTTCTGGACCCTAACCCTTACACTAGGTTAGCAACATAGGGGCCCCTCCCCAGGGTCCTGGCACCCTACTCCAGGGGATTTGGGACACCCAAGCCCCACTGTAGGACTCAGCCTGCAGCCCACAGGAAACTGTACCGTTTGGGGGCACAACAGAGCATTCAGGGCAAGAGAATTGGGGCACCCCTGAGAGCCCCTTCTGGTGAACACCGAAATTTGTGGGCCATTCCGGATGAAACCCCAAGGCTCACACTCACCCGCCCTTGTGCCCTCATCTCACTCGGCCTGGGAGTTCTCTGAGCACTGGGCAGTTCAGACCTGCTGTCTCTTGAGGCCTAACCTAACCCTGGGTCTTCTGCTGAGGGTCCCTCCCTGTTTGCCTGCCTCCAAGGCACCAGGCATTGGGCTCACCTCTGCACGACTAGAGGACTCAGCCTGCCCCACAGCAGGACACTGTCATTTGGGGTGCAGCAAGGATTCATAGGAAAATCAGAGGGCCCCCCTCAGCCCATCGCAGGCAACCCCCACTTTCAGAGATGTCCCCGGATCCAATTAATAGCTTCACACTGACCTTTAAACTTGCTCTCCAAGGAGATCTTTTGAAATTCTCCACACTTCCAACCGATGGCATCATCCAGCTTCAGTGTCTTACCCAGCTTTAGGTCTTGAGATGGATTAAAATGGGAAGTCACTTCACTGATGACGACGTACTGGTGACCAAAAGATACATGCATAAATGCTTCATATCACTTGGCTTCAGGGAAATGCAAATCTAAACCCCTATAGATGCCATATCACACGAGGCCGAATATCTAAAAATAAGAAGACATGAAACCATATATGTTGGAGAGGATGTGGAGAAATGGGAACCCACTTACACCCCTGTACAAATGCAGTCTGGTACAGCCACTCTTGAAAATGGTACGGAGTTTCTTCAAGAAGTTATAAATAAAGCTACCCTATGTCCCAGCAATTGCACTACTGGGTATTTATCCCAACAAGACAGAGGTAGTGAAGACGGGACACATGCACCACAGTGTTCATAGCAGCAATATCCATAATAGACAAGCTGTGGAAGGAGTGCAGATGACCATGGATAGATGAATGGATAAAGAAGATGTGGATGATATATATAATGGAATATTACTCAGACATCAGAAAGGATGAATACTTACCATCACACCTACCTGGGTGGAGCTGGAGGGTGTTATGATGAGTGGAATAAGTCAATGAAAGAAAGACAATGATCATATGCTTTCACTCCTATGTGGAATATCAGAAACAAGGAAGAAGACCATAGGGGAAGGAAGGGAAAATAGAATGGGAAGTCATCAGAGAGGGAGAAAACCCATGATGGACTCTTAACTATAGCAAGAAACTGATGATTGCTGGAGGAGAAGTTGGGGGGGTAACTGGGTGAGTAGCATTAAGGACGTCACACGATACAATGAGCACTGGGTGTTACACACAACTGAAAATTTATTGAAGACTACATCTGAAACTAATGATGTACTGTAAGTTGGCTAATTGAATTTAAATTAAAGAACAAAAGACCTCGAATAAACAATCCTAAACATTTGTATGGAACCACTAAAGATTCCAAAAAACCAGTGCAATGTGGAAAAGAAAAACAAAGCTGGAGGACTCACAATTTCAGATTTCCGGTTATACTACAAAGCTGCAGTCATCCTAACAAGACAGTATGGCACAAAAATAGACACAGCGACCAAAGGAACAGGATACAAGTTCAGACAGAAACCCACAATTATGTGGTCCATGAATCTTCCACAAAGCAAGCAACGATATCAAAAGGGAAAAGGACAGTCTCTACAACAAATTTTGTTGGGAAGACTAGACAGCTATGCACAAAAGAATGAAATTAGACTGCTTTCTTACACAATACAGACAAACACAAAGACCTCAATATGAGACCTGAATCCATAAAAATCCTACAGGAAGGAAGACAGTAACTTCTTGACATGGACCATATTAACGTTTTTCTAGACTGTCTCCTGAGGCAAAGGAAATGAAAACAAAAATAAACTATTGGGAATACAGCAAAAGAAAAAGTTTCCACACAGCAGAACAATGAAAATGTAAAAATAATAAGACAACTTACTCAAAGGGAGAAGATATTTGCAAAGATCATATGCAATAAAGGGATAGTGTCCAAAACATTTAGAACTGATATAACTCGACCCCCAAAAAACAAATAATCCAGTTAAAAAATAGGCAGAATACATGGACATATTTCTCCAAAGAAGAAATACAAATGGCCAACAGTCCCGTGAAAAGAGTTCACCATCACCCGTCATCAGGAAAATGTAAATCCAAAGGACAATGAGGTAATACCTCAAACCTGTCAGAATGGCTAACATCAAAAGCACAACAAAGAGCAGGTGTTGGGAGGATGTGGATAAAGGGGAATCCTCGCGAACTGTGGGTGGGAATGCAAAATGAGGTGGCCACCGTGGAAAACAGTATGAAGGTTATTCAAAAAATTAAATATAAAACTACCCTACGATCCAACAATCACACTACTCGTATTTACCCAAAGACTAGGAAAACAGTAAAGTAAAAGGATACGTGCACCCCTATGTTTCTTGCACCATTATTTAGAATATCACAATATGGAAGCAACCCAAGTGTCTGTAGAAAAATTGACAAATGAGATGATAGATGTGTGTATTCACACACACGCGTGCGCACACACACACACACACACACACACACAATGGAGTATTACTCGGCTTGAAAAAGAATGAAACCTTCCATTTGCAGCCAGATGGATGGAGCTAGAGAGTATTATCCTAACTAAAATCAGGCATTCAGAGAAAGACAAATTCCATACGATGTCACATTAATGGGGAATTTAAGAAACAAACAAAAATAAATAACTAAAAGAGAAAAAGGAGACACACCAAAATACAAACTCTTAACAATAGAGAACAAACGGATGGTTACAAGAGAGGAGGTGGATAGAGGGATGAGTGGACTAGATGAAGGGGATTAAAAGGACACTTTTCTTGATGACCACTGAGTAATATATAGAATTACTGAATCACTCTATTGTACACCTGAAACGAATGTAACACTGTATGTTAGCTCTACTGGAATTAAAATAAATTTTTAAAAAAGATTTTTCATTCAGGAAGCTCTTGGAAAAAGCTTTTCCTGTGCACTGTGCATAAGCCCTACTTGGGAGGATTCACTCTAAAATAATTATTCACCACATGAATCAAATTCAGATTTCACTGAGTTCTTACCGTGGATCCCAGCCCACGGGAGCCATGATCCTTTTCTGTCCAGGTTCAGCACCTATGCATTCAAGATTGGAAGTAGAGACACATGTCACTTCACAGTCCAGAAAGCTATTATTGTTTCTGTTTCAGTGTGAGAGAGTCACAGACATTGGGAGAAGTTTCAGAGCAGGTTTATTATGCATCCTGGATCTCTACTTCAATGTTCATTGCCTGGATCCATTTGGCTAATAGGTTCCCTGTGGATGGGCTTGCTTCAAGGCACATACATGGAAGATGCAAAGGTGGGTGGGCTTGGTGCTGGACAGGAAGAAGACCAAAAGCAAACAAGGGTCCGACCCCTCCCCTGATTCAGGAACTGCTACGGGAGAGGGTACAGGAGGTAGAATCCATGCGAAAGTCCAAGGTCACCAGCTGAACACAGGAGGCATAGGTCAAGGGATGTGGAGATTCAGGGGTTGAAGGCTGCTGTGAGCCACCTCTGAGAGGAAGGGAGGGAAGGAATGAGGAGGAGAAACTGCCTGCCCCTGGCCCATGCCAGCTGCCCAGCGCTCCGACACGCATCAGTCTCTGAGCTGACACAGCTTGGGCTCAGGATGGGCTGGCTCGGGTCCCTCAATCCTCACTGGGACAGCTGGCCCTAGGGATTAGAGACATGCTGAGGGAGATGAGAGGGAAAGCTGCCCCATCCAGGTCATCCCCTCCTTGAGCAGACAGCCCTTCAGAACCTCTAAAAAAAAAAACCCACTAACGGGGTTGAAAGACATGCCATGGATGAACTAAGGCATAGAGATATGTAAAATGACATTCATTTTTAAGTTCAGAGCTGTCATCTCAGGAAGTGGGGAGAGCTTCCCTGAAGAAGACTGAGGGGCGGGCAGGCCATGCTGAAAAGGGAGACATGGCTCTCCTGATTGGGGACATGCAGCCCCCTTCCGAGGAAGGGCATAACCCTCGCATTACACGAGATCCATGGAAGTGTTCCATCAGGGCCAGATGTTTGTCTCAAGAAGGCTACTCTGGCATCGGACTGGCCAGGGCACCAGGGATGAGGGCCAGATGGAGGACGGACAATACCCCGGAGGCCATGGGGCAAGAGCAGAGGCACATGACCTTGAAGATGATGATGAAAAGCAAGAGGTGGAAGCATGGAGTCGGCCCAAAAGTGCCATGGGGGCAGTGCCCACAGCTACACTGACTGGGTGGCTTCTGTGCTAGGTGTGGCTGACTTCAGTGGGCTCCAGACTAGTCCTGACCACAAGTCTAGGAAGTGTGCACCACCCCTGGCCTCCTCTCCCCTTGCAGCTGCTATGAATCACGGTCACAGACCCTGGTCAGCTTTCGTGGAAACCAAGCAGTGGCTCCCCCGCACACTGCACGTCTGGTGGTGGTCCAGTGCGACCCTCGTGCCTGGCCAGACACTGATGTCTACCTGTCTCCACACAAATCCACAGACAGGAGGGTGTCCCTGAATTCCACAGCACCTGATGAGACAGATCCACAGAACCCAACACCCAGTGGGTCACTTGGGACATAACCTATGGTCATGGAGCTCACCATACCCTATTTCTGTCACTTTCCACAGAAAGCCTGGTTCTGATCCCCCACAATACCATACATCCTGGT
The DNA here is from genome assembly GCF_023065955.2 of Ursus arctos. NCBI lineage: Eukaryota > Metazoa > Chordata > Mammalia > Carnivora > Ursidae > Ursus > Ursus arctos. Next base: position 2,011,181 of record NW_026622986.1, read on the forward strand.
TGCTGACGTGGGGTCATGCCATGAACCCACATGGCAGCTTTCTTTAAGAGAAGGCTATGCCTACACCTCCTAGAAAATATTTCTAATGAAGTACAAGTCCATCAGGTCTACGGTGTGAATGGTAGCACACAGCATGCATGGTAGTAGTCAGTAATTCTAACAAGGGTTAACCCCACCCCCCGTCTCACAAAACCTTCCTCCGTCCCATGGAACTCATGGTCTGCCCTCAGAAAACCCTCCAGGAAACAAACCTTTCATCTGAATGCTCTCTTCAACTTCTGCTTCAAATCTTGTCCAACCACAATGATATGAAACTAGAAATCAGTCTCAAGGAAAAAATGGGACAGTCAAAAATAGGTGGACATTGGGGGGCCTGGGTGGCTCAGTTGTTAAGGATCTGCCTTCAGCTCAGGTCCTGATCCCAGGATCCTGGGATTTAGACTGGAATCAGGCTCCTTGCTCAGCGGGAAGCCCGCTTCTCCCTCTCCCACCCCCCTGCTTGCGTTCCCTCTCTGTCTCACTCTCTGTCAGATACTTAAATAATCTTAAATAAATATGTGGAGATTTAACAACATGCTACTGAACAACCAACAGTCAAAGAAGAAATCAAAAAAAATTTAGAAGTACCTTGACACTGATGAAAAAGACAACTTACAAAAACTTATGGGATGCAGCAAAAGTAGCTTTATGGGGGACATTCATAGAAATTCAAGCCTTCATCAATCCATGAGAATGCTCTCCAATAAACAACCTGATTTATGTGGTAAAGAACTAGAAAATAAAACAACAAACAAAGACACAAATTAGTAGAAATAAGGAAATAACAAAAAGGAATGCATAAATAAATCCAACGGAGACTAAAAAGACCAAAAAAACAAAAACAATGAAAATGAGAGCTGCCTTTTCTGGAAAGATAAACAAAACTGACAAACTTAGCTAGACTCACCAAGAAACACGGAGGACTCGAATACAATCAGGAAAGAAAGATAATGGATTCCTGTATCATATCAAAATCAAAATCAAAAGAACTCTTCAAACTTGGACACAACAACTTCTGCAAGCCACGTCTCTAAAGGCAAAGGAAATAAAAGCAAAAATGAACTATTGGCACTTCATCAGGATAAAAAGCTTCTGCATGGCAAAGGAAATGATCAAAAAACAAAAAGGCAACCTATGGAATCGAAGAAGATATCTGCAAATGATATTACAGATAAAGGGCTGGTATCCAAGATCTATAAAGAACTCCTCAAACTCGACACCCAAAAAATGGGCAGAAGACACAAAGAGATACTTCTCCAGAGAAGACATACAAATGGCCAACAGACACATGAAAAAATGCTCCACATCACTTGCCATCAGGCAAATACAAATCAAAATGACAATGAGATACCACCTTACACCAATTAGAATGGTTAAAATTAACAAGGCAGGGGGCACCTGGGTGGCACAGTGGTTAAGTGTCTGCCTTCGGCTCAGGGCGTTATCCTGGCATTATGGGATTGAGCCCCACATCAGGCTCCTCCTCTATGAGTCTGCTTCTTCCACTCCCACTCCCCCTGCTTCTGTTCCCTCTCTCACTGGCTGTCTCAATCTCTGTGGAATAAATAAATAAAATCTTGAAAAAAAATTAACAAGACAGGAAATTACAAAAAGTTAGAGAGGATGTGAAGAAAGGGGAGCCCTCTTACACTACTCGTGAGAATTCAAGCTGGTATAGCCACTTTTGAACAATATGGAGGTTCCTCAAGACATTAAACACAGAGCTATCCTACGACCCACCAATTGCACTACTGGGTATTTACCCCATAGACACAGAGTAATGAAAAGAAGGGGCACCTATATCCCAATGTTCATAGCAGCAATATCCATAACAGCCAAACTGTGGAAGGAGCCAAGATGTCCTTCAGCAGATGAATCGACAAAGAAGATGTGGTTCATCTATAGGATGGAATATTACTGAGTCATCAGAAAGGATGAATACCCACCATTTGCACCAGCGTGGATGGACCAGGAGGGGATTATGCTAAGTGAAATTAAGTCAAGCAGAGAAAGACAATTATCATAAGCTTTGATTCCTATGTGGAATGGAAGTAGTAGCATGGAGGACATTAGAAGAAGGAAGGGAATTGTGAAGGGGGGGAATGAGAGGGGGAGATGAACCACGAGAGACTATTGACACTGGGAAAGAATATGAAGGTTGCAGAAAGGGAAGGGTAGGGAAATGGGTAACCCTGATGATGGGTATTAAGGAGGACACGGGTCATAATGAGCACTAGGTGTTATATGCAAACAATGAATCATGGAACACTACATCAAAAACAAATGAAGTACTGTAGGGTGACTAACATCATTTTTAAAAAAGAGAAAGATATGAAATCCATACAGGAAAACTGTCACTATTTGCAAATGACATGAAATCCCGAAAAATTCCACAAAAAAAACTGTTAGTTTAAACAAATTCAAGAAAGCTGCAGGATATAAAGTCAATATACAGAGACCTGTTGTCTTTATTTTTTTTTCAGATTTTATTTATTTATTTGACAGGAAGAGAAAAAGCACATGCAAGGGGAATGTCAGAAAGAGGGAGAAGCAGACCCTTGCTAAGCGGGGAGCCCAACATGGGGCTCAATCCCAGAACTCTGGGATCATGACCTGAGCTAAATGCAGATGCTTCACCTATGGGGCCACCCAGATGACCCAACTTTTTGCATTTCTGTATACTGATGACACACTTTCGCAAAGAGAAATTTAAAAAGCAATGCCATTAACAATTGCACCAAAAAAAATATCTAGGAATAAAAGTAACCAAAAATGAGAAAGACATAGTACACTCAACACATGGCAGAAAAGAAATGAAAAACATCTGTGTCGGGGGGGCAGAATGTATGGGTCAAAGATTTGGAAGTCAACAAAAACAAATGGATGCATACGCCATGCTCCTTAACTGGAAGAGTTAATTATGGGAACATGTCCATCCTACCCAAAGCAATCGACACATGTGATGAAATCCCTATCTGAATTCCAGTGGCATTATTCAAACAAATACAAAACAGTCCTCAAACTTGGATGGAATCACAAAAGACCCCAAATACCCAATGCAACCTGGAGAAAGAAAGGTGCAGTCAACACACTCCTGGATTTCAAGCTAGATTACAAAGCTGTTGTCATCAAAACAGGATGGTACTGGCATAAACACAGACACCAGGTCAGTGGAACAGAACAGAAAGCGCAGAAACTTACCCACACGTAGATGATCCTAACTTACGACACAGCAGCAGAAGATATGCCATGAGGGAAGGACTGTCTCTTCAGTGAGCGGTAACAGGCAAACTGGACACTAAATGCAGAAGAATATAACTGGGTCACTTTCTTACACCATACACAAAATTTTTAATGGATGAATGATAGGAACATAAGACCTGAATCCATAAACCTCCATGAAGACACAGGTACTAAGTCTCTCAACATTGGTTTTGGCAAAGAGTCTTCAGATCGGACACCAAATGCAAAGGCAACAAAAGCAAAAATAAACAAGTGGAACAACATCAAACTGAAATCTTCCACACGAAAAAGAAACCAGCAAAACCTTGAAAGGCCACGGACCCAATAAGAAAAAAATATCTGCGAATCATATGTGTGAGAAGAGGCTAATATCCAAAATACACACAACACTCATACAAATCAAAACAAACAAACAAAAAAAACTGTATAAAAAAATGGGGGGAATATGTGAATAGATAATTTCCAAAGATGGCACACAGGTGCCAACTTACAGAAAAAGTTGTTCGACATCACTCAGCATCGTCAGGGAAGCATCAGTCAAACCCACAATTGGCTATCCCCTCACAACTGTTGGAACAGCAAATGTCCCAGAGACAGACACCAAGTGGGTTCAAGGGTGAGCAGACGAGGAGTGCACTGTTCGTGGGAATGGAAATTGGTGCAGCCACTGTGACAAACGGTATGGAGGTTCCTGAAAAAATAAATACACTACATCATGACCCAGTAATGGCTCTACAGAGTATTGATTTAGAGAACACAAAAATACTGCCTCAAAAAGACAGATGCACTCCCACGTTCACTGCAGCATTATTCACAAGAACCAGACATGGAAATACAGACCTTGGGGGCCTTATACCAAGTAACTCAGACACAGAAAGACCAATACCAGATGCTCTCATGTACATTCCACGGGAATAAACAAATACTGAACGCATAGATACTGAGAGCAGATTGGTAGGTGCCAGATTCGGGGATGGGGTGGTAGAAATAGGTGAAGTTGGTCAAAGTCTCAATGTCTGAGTGAGAAAATCCGACAGTCATGAAATGTTCTGTCCAGCACGGAGACTAAAACTAACCCCGCCGCATGGGGTATAGGTTTACCTGCTCTTTGAAAGTACAGGGCTTCTGAGAAACCTTGCACAGCAGAAATGGTGTCAAGAAGGAATGGCCATTAATTTACATGGAACAATTAGACAGTGTGCTCAGACTCCAAAATTCCTTCTCTTTGGCTTTTCTTAGGCCTCAGGACACAAGGTTCTAATGGAGGCCCAGCATAAATGAAGATAAAGCACAGCAGAGGCTCGCAGACACCATTCAAAGTGCTGGTGGCTGGATGCGGAGAGCAGTTCCCAGCGGAAGGAGCTGGTTGGGGTGCACGCCGCCTCTGTCGTGCTTCTCCCCAAAACAGATGCTGAATGCGATTCTCACTGTTCACCTTTTTTCATAAGAGGGAAATCCTCTTCAGGTCTCTTCCTCTTACTGAAGCTGGGTAATAATGTGGTTCTTTCAAGAAAGCCCAGTGTCTTACTGTGAACATTTAAAAAGTGGGGGATACTTGTACTTGAGCATTGCTGAGGGAGGAGATGTGAAAGGTAATCCCAGACACAAACCTCAGCAGATCCACCGGAAAGGCACCTTCCTCAGCATGGAGAACACAGACTACCTCCTACCCCCCGAGAAACCCTCTCCTTCCCGTCGATCAGGACAACCCACAACAGCTGGGAGTTACCCCAATTCCTCCATTCTCCTGCTCTAATAGCTAACCCATCAGCAAATCCTGTGAGCTCGATCTTCAAAATGGACCCAGAATAGGTCTAACCACTCCATCCAAGGCCACCTGTCTGGTCCACAGTGCCTGAGTTCCTGGAAAAGCTTCGTCATTGACCTGCATTGCCATCTTCAACCCTCTGTCATCTGTTCTCAACATTGTAGACAGGATGGCCCAGTGAAACAGTGTCTCATAGGGTTATAGCCCTGGAATGGCTTTCTGTCACCCTCTGTCACCTCTCTGAGGTCATGTCCTAAGCTGTCTCCTGTGGCCACAGGGCCTTCTTGCTGCTCCTGGACATACCTGGAATTCTCCTGCCCCAGAGCCTTTGCACATGCTTTCCCTTCTGTTCAGAATGCTCTTGATGTGTTCTCACTCACCTTCGGAGAAGTCTGAATTGGAGTGACAGGGACAGAGGATGAGGCTGTGTGGGTTGGGTGAGACTGGTGGCCCAGAAGAAGGTTCTCTGCCAGATCTCCACCTGTGCCTCACTGGACCTCAGCCAGGAACTTGCACACAGCCCTCACCTGTCACAACTCTCACCCAGGAGACCCACGCGACCCATGGAGCCCACCCTGCCCACAGCCTGCTGCTGAAAGCATTCAACTCTCCTCTGGGACCCCTGTCAGCTTTACCCAGACCTGGAACTCCCCCGTCTCCTGCAAAGCTCCCGGATTCCCCTCTTCTTCCAAAATCACACTGGCACAAGGCTTTCATGAGAAAGATGTAATGCTAACTAATGAAAGGTTCACACCTACTTTCCCCTTCCGTTGCCTTTCTCTCCACCTTCTTTCCTACCTGTGCAAACTGTAACATATCAGTGGAACATGAACATGCTCTGAGACATGAATCTTTCATTGCAGCTTTCTGAGGACTCCTTATGTGATAAGAAACTAGTGTATCCTACAACAGGGTGTTTTACAACTCTCATCTATAGAATAGTAAAGCCCAAATCACTACAATTTTACCTCACTCTTCATGAAGCAGAACACTTTTTCCTTTCTTCTTTTACTTAAATTGCAGTTAGTTCACATGCCATGGAATATTCGCTTCAGGGGTAGGATTTAGTGATTCCTCACCTGCATACAGAACCAGGTGCTCATCACAAGTGCCCTCCTTAATACCCCTCACCCATTTAACTCTTCCCCCCATGCCCCTGCCCTGCAGCAACACTCAGTTTGTTCTCCAAGGTTGAGTCTATTTCCTTCTTTGCCTCTCTCATCACCCCAACACTCTGTTCATCTGTTTTCTTTCTGAAATTCCACAAGCGTGAGAGCATACGATATTTGTCTTTCCTCACTGATTTTACTTAGCTTAATACACTCTAGATCCATCCACATCCTTGCAAATGGTAAGATTTCATTCTTTTTGAAGCTGGGTCATATTCCATTATATATATGTATCCCACATCTGCTTGATCCATTCATCAGTGCATGGACTTTGGGATTCTCTCCATAGTTTGGCTACTGTGGACATTGCTACTATAAACATCATGGTACATGGACCCCCTTTGAATCCGCATTTTTGTATCCTTTGGATAAATACCTAGGAGAGCAATTGGTGGATCATCGGGTTGTTCAATGTTTAACTTTTTGAGGAACCCCCCACTGTTTCCCAGACTGGCTGCACCACTTTGCATTCCCACCAACAGGATGGGAGGGTTCCCCTTTAAGCAGAACATTATGTGCCGGCAATTTCATAAGAGGAAACAAAACCTCTGGGAGATGCACCCAGGGTCAGGCAAGCAGTTGCAGACTTCACCCCAAGGCTCCTGACGCCAAGCCCCTTGAAGCCACCAGCATGCCACTATCCAAAAGAATTCCCAGACTCTCCTTCTGACTCCACCACCAAAGAAACTACAGAGAGAATATGGCACCAAAAAATATCGAGATAATACATTTAGTAAAACTAGAAAGTCAAGCTGAACTTTTAAACAGGAACAGGCCGCTTTGGATAATTTTGAATTTTCCCTCCACCCTAGTTTTAACTCTTCTGATGAATAAACTAATCAATGATGAAACATCACCTTTGTCAAATGACATCATCCAAGTCTGTATCAGATGAAAAAAGCCACCTAACGCTAGATGCTGGCCACTCAACCATATCTTAGGCCCAATTGAATAAACACTGTTAGATGAAGGAACAAATTAGGTGTTACAAACAGGCAGAGAGTGAATCTCACCTTCCCTTTCTAATAAAAGACGGTTCCTAGGAAACAGATGGTCAAAATACATTTGTAAGCAATAAATGGACAGAGAAATTGTGATCCCCTGCAAAGTTCTACCTGCAGGGAAACTAAGTAATTCTTGCACCAAACCCAGAATGCTGGCAGCTACTTCAATTTTACTTTGTGGCTCAACTAGAGAAAAGAGAAAAGCCCAGGAGGTTTTGGGATAATGAGAGGTTTTACCTCCAGCCCTGACATAGATAGGACATTTTGCCAAACATACCTGTGCTTTCTCTGAACACTGGCGTCCTGTGACAAGCTTCCTTGCTGACTCCGATGCTGACGTTCAAAACCTCGGGTTTCTTGGAGTCAGAGTAGAGAAGTGCTGTCAGCTGGGGAGAAGAAGGCACCTCTGACCTAAAGCCTGCACACCTGCTTCGGTTTCTGGGCAAAGGGGCAACACATACTTGTTGTTTAGCAGTAATTATCTTCATTCTCAATAGACCAATAACATTACCTTTTCTGGAAAGCAGACTTACTCTTCTAAAGAAACCCTCAATTTGTGTATTCCCAATGCAACTAGAGTGGGGTCTGGTTGACGCCCGCCTCCAGGCCCCCGCCTGGAGGATTTTCCTGCATGATTCTAATAGCCAATTACCACTAACCCGGGGGCACAGGGGGCATAATGCTGAAGTTGGGGGATGGCTCTGGGGCTTGCTACTGCCACACCTGTGCCTGGCGGACCAGGGCACACCCTGCTGAACTCGGGACACTGCTCAAGATGCATCACCTGCACTGTGTCTGAGAACCGGGGGACACATCACTGAAGGTGGGGACTCTGTGAGGTCCTTACTCGCACTCTTCCCGGGGAACAGGGGAAACCCTGAAATTCTGCAACCCATCCCACAAAAGCTCAGGTGAGTGGGCGCCCTGTAGTTCACGGGTATGTGGAATAAGGCCAGTTGAGGACACGGGGCAGAAGAGACTTTAAAGGGGAAAAGAAAACTCACCTGAGTCCCCACAATGAACCCTCTCCAAGTGCCCTTCCAGAACCCTGCCTCTCACCTGGGGCGCACCCTCTTCCCCGGACCACTCCGCCCCTGGTGCATGCTGCTCAGTCACCAGCCAGGACCTCCGCAGGGCAACTCTCTCTCTCCCAGTGCCCCTTCTTCTGCCCCAGGTCTGCACCCCACTGCAACTCTGGAACAGCCCACAGAGACATAGCTCCACCCCCAAGTGTTGATTGGTCAGGGAGGGTGGTGCCCCAGCCCCTGGGATGCCAGGCAACCAGTCCTCAAGCCCCTGGAACCCTGAAAGTGCAGGGGGCCCAAGAGGTGCCTCCTCTACCCAACACCCAGCACAGGCATGGGTGGGGTCTTGGGCTGGGCTCCCCCCACACACCTGGCCCCTTTCAGGGACCCCTCTAGCTGCAGACCACCCTCAGTGTCCTGCCCCTTCCCATTCTGCACCAGCCCTCCCTGCTGGGGTGTGCCTGGTTCTGGGCAAGGTCAGTGGCTCTCAGACCCTCCAAGGCTTGGGCTTTAGGAAATGCAATGATTTCATGCATTTTCAGTATGTACATGTCAGTATGACTTTAATCTTATGGGAGGCAAAGAGGTTCTTTATTTTTTCTTATCTTCATGTTGGCATTTTTGGTTATTGTTTTCTTCTCGAAGCAGATGTACAACATGTGCTTGGGGCAGAAATAGGGCCCATGCTTTGAGGTTTTGCCCAATCATTTTGAGCCGGATAAAATGTTAAAGGATAGCTTCCCTGGGATCCCAGGATCAGGGCCCACAGATGATATAAGATAAAAATACTTTCTTCATTATAATTACTACTAAATGGAGGAATTTGAGACAAAAGCACCTTTCACAAGAATACCAAGAAATCAAAATGATGCCCACAGAAGGCTACCTGCTCCATGGTCAGCACAGGTAACAGAAGTGATCACAGTCTCTGGACTCCTGCCCTTCTCCTGCCCAAATCTCTGAAGCACACAGACCACTTAAAATCAGAATTGTAGAACTGCTAGACACCTTAGAGATGTCTGGCACCATTCCCTTGGACTGCAGAATAAAACACAGTAGCTCGTTGTCACCAACTAATTTCAACATGAAGTGCCCCCTGGATGCACTAAGTTCTTTCTCTGCAAATGTTGACTAATGTAAGTCACAGTCATACCATTTAAACACTAGGGTGGCTGGGAAGTCATCGTAGGGAAGGGAATATTTTAGCCATGTTTATAAGCATTGGCTCACTTTGTAGAAAAGGCTGTGCTGAGTGTTTTTAAATACTATTTCAGGTACAAGAGAGGAGTTATGATGGCAGAGGAGTAGGGGACCCCTTTTTCAGCAGGTCCCCTGAGTGGAGCTGGATAGGTACCAGACCAGCCTAAACAACCACGGAATCAACCTGAGAGACAGGAAGATATATCTGGATCTCTACAAATGAACATCTCCAGCGCTGAGTATTGAGGTAGGAAGCGGGGTGTCCTGAAACCTGGCACAGATACTGGAAGATAAAAGGAAGGGGGAGGGAGCCACCGTGTTTGGGCGCCAGGAAGTAGCATCCACCTGCACAGGGGAGCAGGGGGACTCAGAGAAGGCACCCCTAGAGTGAGGACTGAGACCAGTGAGACCAGAGAGCACACCACCAGGTATCTCACGGAACACTGGAATCCCAGTGTCCTCATGGGATCCAGAATGAGATTGGGAGCTCCTGCAGCATGTGCGGGTCCGCTGGAGGCTGGCAGGCCACCTGCACAGGGGAGCAGGCAGATTCGATGTCAGAACCCGCGAAACAGCAGACTGAAACCCTGAACCAAGTGCGCCCACCACCAGGCTTCTCACGGAACTCCGGAATCCCGGTGTGCTCACTGGGCATAGACAGACCCAGAGACCCGGGAGCACGCGGGGCAGCTGGCGGCTGGTGGGCCACCTGCATGGGGGAGTGAGCGGACTTGTGGTTGTCACCCTGGAAACAGCAGACTGAGACCCTGAAGGAGGTGGCATGCCACCAGGCTTCTCAGGAAACTCCGTAATCCTGGTGTGCTCACGGGATCCAGACTGAGACCTGGAGATCTGGGAGCTCGCGGGGGCAGCTGGTGGCTGGTAACTGGCGGCCTTAGAAACACAAAGGACAGAGATGTGCCTGCCCTGGAAGTGAGGGCAAGGATGCCGGGTGTGGGGCACACATCCAGGGATTCTATGAGGTGGAGCAGCACCAACAGGAACGGAGTTATAGTGGCCAGAACATCCGTGGAGAACAGGCTGCAATCCCTCTGTTCTGTGACAATTCAGCCTCTGCTGCTCTGACTCTCAGAAGAGGCACAGCAGACTGCCAGAGAAAGCCTCCGGGGAACAAAAGCCTGGAAATACTAGCTCACAGTGTGCCCACACCCATCCCCCCTCGCAGGGGACAGGGCAACTCTACCCAAACAGGGTTGCCTGAGTATGGGTGCGGCAAAATACAAACTCTTAACAATAGAGAACAAACGGATCCTTACCAGAGAGGAGGTGGCTAGAGGGATGAGTGAAATAGATGAAGCGATTTAGAGGACACTTTTCTTGATGACCACTGAGTAATATATTGAATTACTGAATCACTCTATTGTACACCTGAAAGGAATGTAACACTGTAAGTTAGCTCTACTGGAATTAAAATAAATTTTTAAAAAAGATATTTCTTTCAGGAACCTCTTTGAAAAAGCTTCTCCTGTGCAATGTTCATAAGCCCTACTTGAGAGGATTCACTCTACAATAATTATTCACTCTATGCCTTGAATTCAGATTTCACTGAGTTCTTACCGTGGATCCCAGCCCACGGGAGCCATGGTCCTTTCCTGTCCAGGCTCAGCACCTATGCATTCAAGATTGGAAGTAGAGACACATGTCACTTCACAGTCCAGAAAGCTATTATTGTTTCTGTTTCAGTGTGAGAGAGTCACAGACTTTGGGACAGGTTTCAGAGCAGGTTTATTATGGATCCTGGATCACTACTTCAATGTTCATTGCCTGGATCCATTTGGCTAATAGGTTCCCTGTGGATGGGCTTGCTTCAAGGCACATACATGGAAGATGCAAAGGTGGGTGGGCTTGGTGCGGGACAGGAAGAAGACCAAAAGCAGACAAGAGTCCGACCCCTCCCCTGATCCAGGAACTGCTACAAGAGAGGGTACAGGAGGTAGAATCCATACAAAACTCCAAGGTCACCAGCTGAACACAGGAGGCATAGGTCAAGGGATCTGGAAATGCAGGGGTTGAAGGCTGCTCTGATCTACCTCTGCAGGAAGGGAGGGAAGGAATGAGGAGACACTGCCTGCCCCTGGCCCATGCCAGCTGCCCACCGCTCCAACACGCATCCGTCTACACAGGTGACACAGCATGGTCTCAGGATGGGCTGCCTCGTGTCCCTCAATCCTCAGTGGGACAGCTGGCCCCAGGGCTCAGGGACATGCTGAGGGAGATGAGAGGGAAAGCTGCCCCACCCAGGTCATCCCCTCCTTGAGCAGACAGCCCTTCAGAACTGCTAAAAAAAAAAAAAAACCCTCTAATGGGGTTGAAAGACATGCAATGGATGAACTAAGGCATAGAGATATGTAAAATAACATTCATTTTTAAGTTCAGAGCTGTCATCTCAGGAAGTGGGGAGAGCTTCCCTGAAGAAGACTGAGGGGCGGGCAGGCCATGCTGAAAAGGGAGACATGGCTCTCCTGATTGGGGACCTGCAGCCCCCTTCCAGGGCAGGGCATCATCCTCGCATCACACGAGATCCATGGACATGTTCCATCAGGGCAAGAAGTTTGTCTCGAGAAGGCTACCCTGGCATCGGACTGGCCAGGGCACCAGGGACGAGGGCCAGATGGAGGACGGACAATACCTCGGAGGCCATGGGGCAAGAGCAGAGGCACATGACCTTGAAGATGATGATGAAAAGCAGGAGGTGGCAGCATGGAGCGGGCCCAAAAGTGCCATGGGAGCAGTGCCCACAGCTACACTGACTGGGTGCCTTCTGTGCCAGGTGTGGCTGACTTCAGTGGGCTCCAGACTAGTCCTGACCACAAGTCTAGGAAGTGGCCTCCTCTCCCCTTGCAGCTGCTAGGAATCACGGTCACAGACCCTGGTCAGCTTTCGTGGAAACCAAGCAGTGGCTCCCCCGCACGCTGCACGTCTGGTGGTGGTTCAGTGCGACCCTCGTGCCTGGCCAGACACTGATGTCTACCTGTCTCCACACAAATCCACAGGCAGGAGGGTGTCCCTGAATTCCACAGCACCTGATGAGACAGATCCACAGAACCCAATACCCAGTGGGTCACTAGGGACATAACCTATGGTCATGGAGCTCACCATACCCTATTTCTGTCACTTCCCACAGAAAGCCTGGTTCTGATCCCCCACAATACCATATATCCTGGTTGCTGACGTGGGGTCATGCCATGAACCCACATGGCAGCTTTCTTTAAGAGAAGGTTATGCCTACACCTCTTAGAAAATATTTCTAATGAAGTACAAGTCCATCAGGACTACGGTGTGAATGGTAGCACACAGCATGCATGGTAGTAGTCAGTAATTCTAACAAGGGTTAACCCCACCCCCCATCTCACAAACCCTCCCTCTCTCCACAGGGAACTCATGGTCTGCCCTCAGAAAACCCTCCAGGAAACAAACCTTTCATCTGAATGCTCTCTTCACCTTCTGCTTCAAATCTTGTCCAACCACAATGGTATGAAACTAGAAATCTGTCTCAAGAAAAAAATGGGACAGTCAAAAATAGGTGGACATTGGGGGGCCTGGGTGGCTCAGTTGTTAAGGATCTGCCTTCAGCTCAGGTCCTGATCCCAGGATCCTGGGATTTAGCCTGGAATCAGGCTCCTTGCTCAGCGGGAAGCCCGCTTCTCCCTCTCCCACCCCCCTGCTTGCGTTCCCTCTCTCACTGTCTCACTGTCAGATACTTAAATAATCTTAAATAAATATGTGGAGATTTAACAACATGCTACTGAACAACCAACAGTCAAAGAAGAAATCAAAAAAAAATTAGAAGTACCTTGACACTGATGAAAAAGACAACTTACAAAAACTTATGGGATGCAGCAAAAGTAGCTTTATGGGGGACATTCATAGAAATTCAAGCCTTCATCAATCCATGAGAATGCTCTCCAATAAACAACCTGATTTATGTGGTAAAGAACTAGAAAATAAAACAACAAACAAAGACACAAATTAGTAGAAATAAGGAAATAACAAAAAGGAATGCATTAATAAATCTAACGGAGACTAAAAAGACCAAAAAAAAAAAAAAAAAAAAACAATGAAAATGAGAGCGGCCTTTTTTGGAAAGATAAACAAAACTGAAAAACTTAGCTAGACTCACCAAGAAAGACAGAGGACTCGAATACAATCAGGAAAGAAAGATAATGGATTCCTGTATCATATCAAAATCAAAAGAGCTCTTCAAACTTGTACACAAAAACTTCTTGCAAGCCACGTCTCTAAAGGCAAAGGAAATAAAAGCAAAAATGAACTATTGGCACTTCATCAGGATAAAAAGCTTCTGAACGGCAAAGCAAACGATCAACAAAACAAAAAGGCAACCTATGGAATCGAAGAAGATATCTGCAAATGATATTACAGATAAAGGGCTGGTATCCAAGATCTATAAAGAACTCCTCAAACTCGACACCCACAAAATGGGCAGAAGACACAAAGAGATAATTCTCCAGAGAAGACATACAAATGGCCAACAGACACATGAAAAAAGGCTCCACATCACTTGCCATCAGGCAAATACAAATCAAAACGACAATGAGATACCACCTTACACCACTTAGAATGGTTAAAATTAACAAGGCAGGGGGCACCTGGGTGGCACAGTGGTTAAGCGTCTGCCTTCGGCTCAGGGCGTGATCCTGGCATTATGGGATCGAGCCCCACATCAGGCTCCTCCGCTATGAGCCTGCTTCTTCCTCTCCCACTCCCCCTACTTGTGTTCCCTCTCTCACTGGCTGTCTCAATCTCTGTGGAATCAATAAATAAAATCTAAAAAAAAATTAACAAGACAGGAAATTACAAAAAGTCAGAGAGGATGTGGAGAAAGGGGAGCCCTCTTACACTACTCGTGCGAATTCAAGCTGGTATAGCCACTTTTGAACAATATGGAGGTTCCTCAAGACGTTAAACACAGAGCTATCCTATGACCCACCAATTGCACTACTGGGTATTTACCCCATAGACACAGAGTAATGAAAAGAAGGGGCACCTATATCCCAATGTTCATAGCAGCAATGTCCATAATAGCCAAACTGTGGAAGGAGCAAAGATGTCCTTCAGCAGATGAATGGACAAAGAAGATGTGGTTCATCTATACAATGGAATATTACTCAGTCATCAGAAAGGATGAATACAACCCATTTGCACCAACGTGGATGGACCAGGAGGGGATTATGCTAAATGAAATTAAGTCAAGCAGAGAAAGACAATTATCATAAGGTTTGAGTCCTATGTGGAATGGAAGGAGTAGCATGGAGGACATTAGAAGAAGGAAGGGAAAAGTGAAGGGGGGAAATGAGAGGGGGAGATGAACCATGAGAGACTATTGACACTGGGAAACAAAATGAAGGTTGCAGAAAGGGAGGGGTGGGGGAATGGGTTATCCTGGTGATGGGTATTAAGGAGGGCACGTGTCATGATGAGCACTAGGTGTTATTTGCAAACAATGAATCATGGAACACTTCATCAAAAACAAATGAAGTACTGTAGGGTGACTAACATCATTTTAAAAAAAGAGAAAGATATGAAATCCATACAGGAAAACTGTCACTATTTGCAAATGACATGAAATCCCGAAAAATTCCACAAAAAAACTGTTAGTTTAAACAAATTCAAGAAAGCTGCAGGATATAAAGTCAATATACAGAGACCTGTTGTCTTTCTTTTTTTTTCAGATTTTATTTATTTATTTGACAGGAAGAGAAAAAGCACATGCAGGGGGAATGTCAGAAAGAGGGAGAAGCAGACCCTTGCTAAGCGGGGAGCCCAACACGGGGCTCGATCCCAAAACTCTGGGATCATGACCTGAGCTGAAGGCAGACGCTTCACCTATGGGGCCAACCAGATGACCCAACTTCTTGCATTTCTGTATACTGATGACACACTTTTGCAAAGAGAAATTTAAAAAGCAATGCCATTAACAATTGCACCAAAAAAAAAAAATCTAGGAATAAAAGTAACCAAAAATGAGAAAGACATAGTACACTCAACACATGGCAGAAAAGATATGAAAAATATGTGTGTCGAGGGGGGCAGAATGTATGGGTCAAAGATTTGGAAGGCAACACAAACAAATGGATGCATACGCCATGCTCCTTAACTGGAAGAGTTAATTATGGGAACATGTCCATCCTACCCAAAGCAATCGACACATGTGATGAAATGCCTATCTGAATTCCAGTGGCATTATTCAAACAAATACAAAACAGTCCTCAAACATGGATGGAATCACAAAAGCCCCGAAATACCCAAAGCAACCTACAGAAAGAAAGGTGCAGTCAACACACTCCTGGATTTCAAGCTAGATTACAAAGCTGTTGTCATCAAAACAGGATGGTACTGGCATAAACACAGACACCAGTTCAGTGGAACAGAACAGAAAGCGCAGAAACTTACCCACACGTAGATGATCCTAACTTACGACACAGCAGCAGAAGATATGCCATGAGGGAAGGACTGTCTCTTCAGTGAGCGGTAACAGGCAAACTGGACACTAAATGCAGAAGAATATAACTGGGTCACTTTCTTACACCATACACAAAATTTTTAATGGATGAATGATAGGAACATAAGACCTGAATCCATAAACCTCCATGAAGACACAGGTACTAAGTCTCTCAACATTGGTTTTGGCAAAGAGTCTTCAGATCGGACACCAAATGCAAAGGCAACAAAAGCAAAAATAAACAAGTGGAACAACATCAAACTGAAATCTTCCACATGGCAAAAGAAACCAGCAAAAACTTGAAAGGCCACGGACCCAATAAGAAAAAAATATCTGCGAATCATATGTGTGAGAAGAGGCTAATATCCAAAATACACACAACACTCATACAAATCAAAACAAAACAAAAAAAAACTGTATAAAAAATGGGGGGAATATGTGAATAGATACTTTCCAAAGATGGCACACAGGTGCCAACAGACGGAAAAAGTTATTCGACATCACTCATCATTGTCAGGGAAGCATCAGTCAAACCCACAATCGGCTATCCCCTCACAAGTGTTGGAACAGCAATTGTCCCAGAGACACACACCAGGTGGGGTCAAGGGTGTGCAGATGAGGAGACACTGTGCACTCTTGGTGGGAATGGAAATTGGTGCAGCCACTGTGACAAACGGTATGGAGTTTCCTGAAAAAATAAAGACAACTACCACATGACCCAGTAATGGCTCTACTGAGTATTGATTTGGAGAACACAAAAATACTGCTTCAAAAAGACATATGCACTCCCACGTTCACTGCAGCATTATTCACAAGAACCAGACATGGAAACACAGACCTTGGGGGCCTTATACCAAGTAACTCAGACACAGAAAGACCAATACCAGATGCTCTCATGTACATTCCACGTGGAATAAACGAATAGTGAACGCAGAGATACAGAGAGCAGATTGGTGGGTTCCAGATACGGGGATGAGGTGGTAGAAACAGGTGAAGGTGGTCAAAGTCTCAATGTTTGAGTGAGAAAATCTGACAGTCATGGAATGTTCTGTCCAGCAGGAGACTAAAACTAATCCCGCCGCATGGGGTATAGGTTTCCCTGCTCCTTGAAAGTACAGGGCTTCTGAGAAACCTTGCACAGCAGAAATGGTGTCAAGAAGGAATGGCCATTAATTTACATGGAACAATTAGACAGTGTGCTCAGACTCCAAAATTCCTTCTCTTTGGCTTTTCTTAGGCCTCAGGACACAAGGTTCTAATGGAGGCCCAGCATAAATGAAGATAAAGCACAGCAGAGGCTCGCAGACACCATTCAAAGTGCTGGTGGCTGGATGCGGAGAGCAGTTCCCAGCGGAAGGAGCTGGTTGGGGTGCACGCCGCCTCTGTCGTGCTTCTCCCCAAAACAGATGCTGAATGCGATTCTCACTGTTCACCTTTTTTCATAAGAGGGAAATCCTCTTCAGGTCTCTTCCTCTTACTGAAGCTGGGTAATAACGTGGTTCTTTCAAGAAAGCCCAGTGTCTTACTGTGAACGTTTAAAAAGTGGGGGATGCTTGTACTTGAGCATTGCTGAGGGAGGAGATGTGAAAGGTTCTCCCAGACACAAACCCCAGCAGATCCACCAGAAAGACACCTTCCTCAGCATGCAGAACATGGACTACCTCCTATCCCCCGAGAAACCCTCTCCTTCCCCTTGATCAGGACAACCCACAACAGCTGGGAGTTACCCCAATTCCTCCGTTCTCCTGCTCCTAATAGCTAACCCATCAGCAAATCCTGTGAGCTCCATCTTCAAAATGGACCCAGAATAGTTCTAACCACTCCATCCAAGGCCACCTGTCTGGTCCACAGTGCCTGAGTTCCTGGAAAAGCTTCATCATTGACATGCCTTGCCATCTTCAACCCTCTGTCACCTGTTCTCAACACTGTAGCCCCGATGGCCCAGTGAAACAGGGACTCATGGGGTTATAGCCCTGGAGTGGCTTTCTGTCACCCTCTGTCACCTCTCTGAGCTCATGTCCTAAGCTGTCTCCTGTGGCCACAGGGCCTTCTTGCTGGCCCAGGACATAAATGGAATTCTCCTGCCCCAGAGCCTTTGCACATGCTTTCCCTTCTGTTTTGAATGCTCTTGATGTGTTCTCACTCACCTTTGGAGAAGTCTGAATTGGAGTGACAGGGACAGAAGATGAGGCTGTGTGTGTTGGGTAAGGCTAGCGGCCCAGAAGAAGATTCTCTGCCAGCTCTCCGCCTGTGCCTCACTTGTCCTCAGCCAGGAACTTGCACACAGCCCTCACCTGTCGTAACTCTCACCCAGGAGATCCACAGCCACCCCTGGAGCCCACCCAGGCCACACCCTGCTGCAGAATGCATTCAACTCTCCTCTGGGACCCCTGGCAGCTTTACTCATACCTGGAACTCCCCCGTCTCCTGAAAAGCTCCCGGATTCCTCTTCTTCTTCCAAAATCACACTGGCGTAAGGCTTTCATGAGAAAGCTATAACGCTAACAAATGAAAGGTTCACACCTACTTTCCCCTTCCGTTGCCTTTCTCTCCACCTTCTTTCCTACCTGTGCAAACTGTAACATATCAGTGGAACATGAACATGCTCTGAGATCTGAATCTTTCATTGTAGCTTTCTGAGTACTCCTTATGTGATAAGAAACTAGTGTATCCTACAACAGGGTGTTTTACATCTATCCTCTATAGAATAGTACAGCCCAAATCACTACAACTTTACCTCACTCTTCATGAAGCAGAACACTTTCTCCTTTCTTCTTTTACTTAAATTCCAGTTAGTTCACATGCCATGGAATATTCGCTTCAGGGGTAAGATTTAGTGATTCCTCACCTGCATACAGAACCAGGTCCTCATCACAAGTGCCCTCCTTAATACCCCTCACCCATTTAACTCTTCCCCACATACCCCTGTCCTGCAGCAACACTCAGTTTGTTCTCCAAGGTTGAGTCTATTTCCTTGTTTGCCTCTCTCATCACCCCAACACTCTGTTCATCTATTTTCTTTCTGAAATTCCACAAGTGTGAGAGCATAGGATATTTGTCTTTCCTCAATGATTTTGCTTAGCTTAATACACTCTAGATCCATCCACATCCTTGCAAATGATAAGATTTCATTCTTTTTGAAGCTGGGTCATATTCCATTATATATATATGTATCCCACATCTGCTTTATCCATTCATCAGTGCATGGACTTTGGGATTCTCTCCATAGTTTGGCTACTGTGGACTTTGCTGCTATAAACATCATGGTGCATGTTCCCCCTTTGAATCTGCATTTTTGTATCCTTTGGGTAAATACCTAGAACAGCATTTGCTGGATTATGTGGTTGTTCAATGTTTAACTTTTTGAGGAACCCCCACACTGTTTTCCAGACTGGCTGCACCACTTTGCATTGCCACCAACTGGATGGGAGGGTTCCCCTTTAAGCAGAACATTATCTGCCGGCAATTTCATAAGAGGAAACAAAACCTCTGGGAGATGCACACAGGGTCAGGACAGCAGTTGCAGACTTCACCCCAAGGCTCCTGACGCCAAGCCCCTTGAAGCCACCAGCATGCCACTATCCAAAAGAATTCCCAGACTCTCCTTCTGACTCCACCACCAAAGAAACTACAGAGAGAATATGGCACCTCAAAATATTGAGATAATACATTTAGTAAAACTAGAAAGTCAAGCTCAACTTTTAAACAGGAACAGGCCGCTTTGGATAATTTTCAATTTTCCCTCCACCCTAATTTTAGCTCTTCTGATGAATAAACTAATCAATGATGAAACATCACCTTTGTCAAATGACATCATCCAAGTCTGTATCAGATGAAAAAAAGCCACCTAATTCTAGATGCTGGCCACTCAACCATATCTTAGGCCCAATTGAATAAACACTGTTAGATGAAGGAACAAATTAGATGTTACAAACAGGCACAGAGTGAATGTCACCTTCCCTTTCTAATAAAAGAGGGTTCCTAGGAAACAGATGGTCAAAATACATTTGTAAGCAATAAATGGACAGAGAAATTGTGATCCCCTGCAAAGTTCTACCTGCAGGGAAACTAAGTAATTCTTGCACCAAACCCAGAATGCTGGCAGCTACTTCAATTTTACTTTGTGGTTCAACTAGAGAAAAGAGAAAAGCCCAGGAGGTTTTGGGATAATGAGAGGTTTTACCTCCAGCCCTGACATAGATAGGACATTTTGCCAAACATACCTGTGCTTTCTCTGAACACTGGCGTCCTGTGACAAGCTGCCTCTCTGACTCCGATGCTGACGTTCAAAACCTCGGGTGTCTTGGAGTCAGAGTAGAGAAGTGCTGTCAACTGGGAAGATGAAGGCAACTCTGACCTAAAGCCTGCACACCTGCTTCGGTTTCTGGGTGAAAGGGCAACACATACTTGTTGTTTAGCAGTAATTATCTTCATTCTCAATAGACCAATGACCTTGCCTTTTCTGGAAAGCAGACTTACTTAAGTTGGTTTCAGTAACTTTAACAGCAGAAAAATATTATATTGTCTGTATTCCTAATGATCTTTGAGTATCTTACCTAGAGGTCTTCCACTGAGATGTTGCTCTTAATGATCACCATGGGCAGAGGTGAAAAGCCCTGGTGAATTCGTTCCACTTGTCCACATGACAAGAAAATCCTGATACTTGATAGTTTTCCAGATTGAGAAGACCAGAGATAAGATGGAAATAGTACCCTGTATGGAACAACAAGGGTTTTGGAGTCAGTTTGGGGATCCCACTTAGGTTTCTGACACTAAAATCCTCTGTGACTCATATCATCTGAGTCCCTGTCTAACCACCTGAAAATGTGCCTAAAAATATCTACACCCTAGTTGAGAAGTTTAAGAGGCAGAATGTTACAAAGAGCCAGTATGATGTCTCTCAAGAACAGGTGCTCAGGAAGCCATAATTGCTATTGGGTCTATTTCTTTTCCAGAAGAAAGAACACACGTTGAATCCATATTTCTCATAGATGACTCACCAGATGATTTTCAAACCTGAAGGAAGGCCAAGAAGTCGCTCTTGTGTCATATTTCACTCAGAAATCATGTTGTTGGACTGGTGAGGATGATACGATAGCAACGTCATCACTAAGAGTGGGGAGCTTCTAATTTCCATACGGCCATGTTGACCCCCTTAGCTCAGAGACACCAGAAAGGGCAGCTGGGGAGGGGCCACCATGATCACTATGAGAGGGGAGCTTCCTATTTCCATATGGGCATGTTGACCCCCTTAGCTCAAGGCCACCAGAAAGGACAGCTGAGGGGGAGGGACCACAGGCCAAGGCTGCCAGGTGTGGCTGGGGCAGGCAGAACTCTGACTTAAGGCTCAACTCCTGTCTAGGTTATTATAATGCTCTTCACAAAGAAAGTGCCATTGTGTGTGAGCCCTCATGTAGAAAAGGTTCAGAATTTCCATTGAGATTCCCTCTCTGACCTTTAGGATATGTAGCAAAGTTCCATTTAATTTTTACACATTGAAGGACTTCCTGGTTTTCTTTTCACTATGACTGTGGCTCAATTTCCCTGTGGTCTAAGAATAGAATCTAGTTAATTTCAGGGTTTAACATTTGTAGCCTTGATTCGTGGCCCCACCTATCATCTATTTGGGTAAAGAGTCTATGACCACTTGAAAATAATGTATTCTGCACTTATTATGGAATGTTCCCTATATCTCAATTAGGTCACATTTGTTACCAATGTTTTGTCTGCTTTTTCTGTCAGATATTGAGAAAGGTATATTAAAATCTTCAAACAATGCTGCTCTATTCAATGTTGCATCGGACAATCTACCAGTGTTAGAAGGCAAGAGAAACAAAAAGTATAAGAATTGAGGGGATAATTGTGACTATTCACAGATAATACGATTGTGTACATAGAAAAGTCAAAACAGTCTATAAATACCCTATTAAATTCAAAATGCAATTTATAAATTTGAGATGGATTGTGATTCCCATTGGACAGTTTCTGAAAGAAAACGTAGAACCTGTCAATCTTGGGGTAGGACATAGGGTGCACTAACCATTTAAAAGAAATCAGTGGGACTTCATAAAAATGTGACATTTCTCCTTCTCTTATGACCATATGAAAATGAAAAAGTGAACCGCAGGCTGGGAAGTAAAGATTTGCAATACACACACTGACAAAGACTTGTCCATAAAGAATTCCTGCTCATCAACCATAAAAAGTCTATTTATACACTACTACTTCACAAAAGATTGACTGATGGCCAATAAGAACAGGAAAGGGTGCTCTACAGTATTATTTTCAGGAAGAGTAAGGCCTTTCCTAAAATGAAAACATACACACAAACCAGTATTCCCTAGATGGATGACGTCCTTATTTCTGAGGACATTTTGAAGAAGAGGCTAGCATCAAAGTAAAGTGATGGAATTCCTGACACTCAGAGGATGAACAATTGACCTCAAACTACAGTACAATTTCTAGGCATCATTCGGTCCTCTGAAGGCAGACAACTACCACACCCCTTCCTACACCACACAGGTTGCTTCCCAACCCCTACCATAAAAGAAGAAGATGAGAAACAGATAGGACTAGTAGGAAATAGCAAAAATCACATGTGGGGATTATCCTGAAACACACTGATCACATAACTAATGTAAGGAAGTGTAGGGAACTGACAAGGACAGAGACTCAAGAGGTACTTCTTTGGGAAATGCTGTCTGAAATCGTCACACCTTGGTACCAGCTAAGGAGGGCTCTGAGCATACCCTAGGGTTTGCTCACAAGGGTCTGCAACACCATCGCTGAGGACTGAAACTCTTCAAGACCTCAAAGCTTGCCTGATTGACTATTGGACTAAAAGATTCCCATGTTCTGAAAACAGATACCAACTCATTGAAAGGTTCACCTGGGCTCTCTCGGAGGCCCTCCAAGAAGCTGAACCATTCACTGAAAATCAATTACACACACACACACACACACACACACACACACACACACACACACACTCACACACACACACACACACACACCTGTCATTTCAGCAATTACTTAAACATTCAAGGTTCTTCCTACCTTTTCTTTTTGACATTGATATTTATACTCACATGAAATGTCATCATTTCTAATGAACACTGAGGTCAAAATAGAGATCCCTTGACACAATATTCACAAAATGGAACTTCCCTGCTGTAATTTTCAATATAGCGTTTTTTAAAGTTCATACATATTTTAGGTTTTTGGTAACTTATACAGGAGAAGATCAGCATTGGAAAACTCTAAATACTGATAATGAGTTTCAAGCCTAGAGAACTAAAATTGTCCAATTTCATAGATAATAAGGAACCAAAGGGAATGCATGGAAGCTGTAGTCGAATAATTTTACACCTATGCATCCTCTATTATTCTACTACTGAGGGGCGTGTTTTATTACCACTATGCATGCATCAATTGTCTTCCACGTGCACCTGCACAGGTATAATGAATTACTACAGTAGAATGAAATGTCTGGGAACTACTTGGCGGCATCTATAATGAACAATGAAATTTCGATCTTATATTTGGTGAACTTCCACTGTCTGTCTCTTTAGACAATGGACCCTAAACTGAAGGGGGAATGAACCACGAGAGACTATGGACTCTGGGAAACAAACTGAGGGCTTCAGAGGGGAGAGGGGTGGGGGATTGGGATGGGTCAGTGATGGGTATTAAGGAAGGTACATATTGCATGGAGCACTGGGTGTTATATGCCAATAATGAATCACGGAACACTACATCAAAAACTAAGGAAATACTGTATTGTGACTAACATATCATAATAAAAAATTATTATTAGAAAAAAATTAAAGGTAAAAAAAAAAAACCCAATACAGCTTTTCTGTTTCAAGAACAATCACAATTGAGAAAAAACTAACTTCCAATCCCTAAAGCAAAACACAGACCAAGTTCCATTTCACTCCCTTTTATTCACATTCTCTGTGGGTTCTAAGCTATTTTCCTACCTCCTTTCCTGCTGAGCAGGGAGCCCGGGCTCGATCCCAGAAACCTGCGATCATAACCTGAGCCAAAGGCACATGCTTAACTGGCTGAGCCAGCCAGGAGCCCCAGCCATGTTTTTCTTAAGCAAAAGGACACTTTCTCACGATGCCTTCACATGACTTCACATGGTACGAGAGACCTGCATTTGCCTCTTGGAGGTTGCAGATGAAGGCAATTGCAAACTCTCACAGTGGTTTATCAAATACAATGACCTGCCTGGTGACAGTGAAATTCTTATGAGCCCACGAGAGGGTGCTGTGACACTCAGCTGTGGCTGGGCTGGCACAGAGAACCAAATCCATTTCCCTGCCTGATGTCTGTGAGGAACAGATGACCCCACTGTGAATGAGACCCTGCCACTGAGCTGTCCAGAGATGGCCATCCTCACGGAGGATGAGGATAAAGGACAATGCCTGAGGAGACCTCATCTGTCTCTTTTATCTTTTCATATTTTTGACAGTGGACAAATCACTGCCTAGGAGTCCCCAACTACCTTAGTCTCATCTGTGAATGACCAAGAGGTTTTACAAAACACTCAAGATTTTGACCTCACAAATGCCCACAACCACTTACCATAGGGATTCAACATTAAGCAAAGATACTGTTCCTTGGAAGAGAGGTCCTGCCCACTGTTGTTTCTCACTTATATGCTCATCTTCCTTACCTCATGGTAACATAACCACCTTGATTCCTGCTTCTGTCTTTAGGAAGGCTGATGTGACTTGAAGGGCATTACCCTGACATCGTTTTTCTTAGCAATAAGATGTGGACATTTCCCTAGTCCTACACACCCAAAGTTGAATCGGAATCAGGATTGAGGAGGCTGATGAGAGTTGAAGGTGTTTTCCTGTACAGGGTGGTTTATTACCAATAAGGATGGGTCAGAGTCCTCGAAATTCCAGAACCTTTTCATTAATGCTTCCTACTCATGAAGGATGATGTACATTGGTCTTTCCCTGTATAGTGTGGTGACTCAGAGAAAAGTGCTAAGTCCTTTCGTCAGACTTCCACGACTACCTTGGGGCTGACTTCCATATTCAGAAAGGATGATGTTAGGGCTAAGAGGGTTCCTGTACAATGTTATTTCTTACAGATAAGTGTATGGCATTTTTGTTACATTGCCAGAACCACTTAGCGCCGGGCTTGCCGGCCTCCTGGGGACAAACCCTAACCCTAGGTCGGCCCCCGAGGGGCCCCTCCCAAGGGGCCTGGCGCCACAACGCCGGGGATTGGGGACCCTGGAGCCCAGCACTGGAGTCACCCTGCTGCCCTGCAGGAACCCGGGCTGCTAGGGGCACCGCCAGTGTTTCAGGGCGAGAGAATGGGTAGGGCCCTCCAAGCCCCTGCCGACCTTTGAAAGCTCCCTGAGACAAAACTCTTCGGCCCATGCTCCTGCTCGCCAGCGCCCTTACCTCGGCCCGCCCCTCCACTCGCTGCACCGCTGGCGGATCTGGCCTGCCAGCCTCCTGGGGGCTAACCCTAAACGTAGGTCGGCCCCCGAGGGGCCCGTCCGATGGGGCCTGGCGCCACAACGCCTGTGATTGCTGACACCTGAGCCCCAGCGCCGGACTCACGGTGCCGCCCCTCCGCCACCTGGGCCTCTAGTTGCACCGCGGGTCATTCAGGGCATGAGAACAGGCAGGGCCCTCCGAGCCATGGGTGACCTTCGAAGGCACCCTGCATCAAAACGCTTGCACCCACGCTCCCACTTGTCAGCGCCCTCACCTCTGCCTGCCCCTCCGCTAGCCGCAAAGCTGGCCGATCGGGCCTGCCGGCCTCCTGGGGGCTAACCCTAACCTTACGTGGGCCCACGATTGGCCCCTCCCATGGCACCTGGCGCCACAATGCCGGGGATTGTGGACCCCCCAGCCCCAGCGCTGGACTCACCCTGCGGCCCCGCCGCCAACCAGGCCGGTAGGGGCGCCACCGGTCATTCAGGGAAGGAGAATGGGCAGGGCCCTCTTAGCCCCCGGCGACCTTTGAAGGCCACTCACGCCAAAACGCTTGGGCCCATGT
This sequence comes from Ursus arctos, assembly GCF_023065955.2. Taxonomy (NCBI): domain Eukaryota; kingdom Metazoa; phylum Chordata; class Mammalia; order Carnivora; family Ursidae; genus Ursus; species Ursus arctos. The sequence goes on from NW_026622986.1 coordinate 2,037,145, forward strand.
TCCAGCTCGCCAGCGCCCTCATCTTGGCCCGCCCCTCCACTCCCCGCACAGCCGAAGGATCTGGCCTGCCGGCCTCCCGGGGGTAACCCTAACCCTAGGTCCATCCCCACGGGGAAACTCCCAAGGGCCCTGGCGCTGCAAATCCGGGGATTGGGGATCCCGAGCCCCGGCGGCAGCCATACTCTCCCTGCCGCCCTGCTGCCAACCAGGCCGTGAGGGGCGTCGTCGGTCATTAAGGCAGGAGAACGGGCAGGGCCCTCCGTGCCCCTGGAGACCTTCGAAGGCCCCTAGCGCCAAAATGCTTGGGCCCACATTTCCTGCTCGCCAGCGCCCTCATCTCAGCCTGCCCCTCCTCTCGCCGCAGAGCCAGCAGATATGGCCTACCAGCCTCCTGGGGGTAACCTTAACCCTATGTCGACCCCCGAGGGGGCCTTCCCAAGGGGTCTGGCGCCACAACACCGGGAATTGGGGACCCCCGATCTCCAGCGCCGGACTCACCCTGCCGCCCTGACGCCACCCGAGCCGCTAAGGGCGCCGCCGGTCATTCAGTGCCGAAGACTAGGCAGGGCCCTTCGAGCCCCTGGCGATCTTCGAAGGCCCCACTTGCAAAAACGCTTGGGCCCACACTCCCGCTCCCAGTGCCCATATCTCAACCCGCCCCTCCGCTCGCCTCACAGCCGGCAGATCAGGCCTGCTGGCATCCTGGGGGCTAAACCTAACACTTGGTTGGCCCACGAGGGACCCCTGCCAAGCGGCCTTGCACTGCAACGCCGGGGATTGGGGACGCCCGATCCCCATCGCCAGACTCTCCCTGCCGCCCCGCCACCACAGGGCCGGTAGGGGCGCCGCCAGTCATTCAAGGAGGGAGAAAGGGCAGGGACCTCTGAGCCCCCGGCGACAATCTAAGACCTCCCACGCTAAAACGCTTGGGCCCACCTTCCCGCTCCCAGCGCCCTCACCTTGGCCCGCCCCTCCGCTCGCCACACAACAGGCTGATGAGGCCTGCTGGCCTCCTGGGGGCTAACTCTAACCCTAGGTCGGCCCCCAAAGGGTCCCTCCCAAGGGGCCTGGTGCCTCAACTCCGGGGATTGGGAACCCCCGAGCCCTAGTGCCTGACTCACCCTTCCACCCCGCCGCCACACGGGCCGCTATGGGCGCCGAAGAACATTCAGTGCGGGAGAACGGGCAGGGCCCTCCAAGCCCCCAACCTACTTCCAAGCCCCATCGTGCCAAAACGCTTGGGCCCTCGCTCCCACTTGCCAGCGCCCTCACCTCCGCCCGCCCCTCCGCTCGCCGCACAACCCACGGATCGGTCCTGCCGACCTCCTGGGGGCTAACTCAAACCCTAGGTCGGACCCCGAGGGACCCATCCCAAGGGGCCTATCGCCGCAACGCCTGGGATTGAGGACCCCCGAGCCCCAGCCAGGACTCACCCTGCCGCCCTGCCACCACCAGGGCCCCTAGGGGCGCGGCCGGTCCTTCAGGGCAGGAGAACTGGCAGGGCTTTCCGAGCCCTGGCGACCATCGAAGGCCCCCCAAGCCAAAACGCTTGGGCCCACGCTCCTCCTCGCCAGCACCCACATCTCGGCCTGTTCCTCTGCTCACTTCCCAGCCGGTGGATCAGGCCTGCCAGCCTCCTGGGGAAACCCTCACCTTGGGAGGCCCCCAAGGGGACCCTCCCAAGGGGCCTGGCGCCACAACGTGGGGATTGGGGACCCCCGAGCCCCAGCACCGGACTCACCCTGCTGCCCCGCCGGCGCCCGGGCCGCTATGGACGCGGCCGGTCATTCAGGGCGGGAGAACGTGTAGGGCCCTCCGAGCCCCCAGAGACCTTCAAAGGCCCCCCGTGCCAAAACGCTTGGGCCTACGCTCCCGCTCGCCAGAGCCCTTACCTCAGCCCACCCCTCTGCTCATGCACAGCAGGCGGATTGGGCCTGCCGGCCTCCAGGGGACTAACATTAACCCTAGGTGTGCTCACAAGGGGCCCTTCCCAAGGGGCCTGACACCGCCACGCCGGTGATTGGGGACCCTCAAGCCCCAGCGCATTAATTACCCTGCCGTCCCGCCGCCACCCGGGCTGCTAGGGGTGCTGCCGGTCATTTAGGGCGGGAGAACGCGCAGGGCCCTCCGAGCCCCCGGCGACCTTCGATGGCCCCCGTGCCAAAACGCTTGGGTCCACGCTCACGCTCGCCAGCGCCCTCACCTCAGCCCGCCCCTCCGCTCGCCGCCCAATGGGCGGATTGGGCCTGCCGACCTCCTGGGGGTTAATCCTAACCCTAGGTAGGCCCCCAAGGAGCCCCTCCCAAGGGGCCTGGCACTGCAACGCGGGGATTGGGGATACCCGAGCCCCAGCTCCGGACTCACCCTGCAGCCCCGTGTCCACCCGGGCTGCTAGGGGCGCAGCCAGTCATTAAGGGTGGGAGAACGGGCAGGGCCCTCAGAGCCCCCGGCTACCTTCAAAGGCCACCCGCGCCAAAACTCTTGGGCCCACGATCCCGCTCGCCAGCGCCCTCACCTCAGCCCGCCCCACCGAAGTTGCAGCGCTGATGGATCAGGAGTGCCAGCCTCCTGGGGGCTAACCCTAACCACAGGTCAGCCCCCAAGGAGCCCCTCCCATGGGGCCAGGCATCGCCACACCAGGGATTGGAGACTCCCGAGCCCCAGCGCCGGACTCACCCTGCTGCCCCACCGACACCCAGGCCTCTAGGGACGCCGCCGTTCATTCAGGACGGGAGAACAAGCAGGGCCTTCTGAGCCCCCGGCGACCTTTGAAGGCCCCCCGCGCCAATGTGCCTGGTCCCAAGGCCCTGCTCTCCAGCGCGCTCATCTCGAACTGCCCCTCCGCTCGTCACAGAGCCAGTGGATCGGTCCTGCCAGCCTCCTGGGTGCTAACTCAAACCCTAGGTCGGACCCCAAAGGACCCATCCCAAGGGGCATGGTGCCGCAACGCCAGGGATTGGGGACCCCCGAGCCCCAGCGCCGGACTCACCGTCTTGCCCCGCTGCCACCCGGGCCGCTAGGAGCACCTTCGGTCATTCAGGGAGGGAGAACAGGCAGATCCCTCCGAGCCCCTGGTGACCTTCGAAGGCCCCTTGCACCAACACGCTTGGCCCCATGCTCCCGCTCACCTGCGCCCTCACCTCGGTCCGCCCCTCCGCTTGCTGCAGAGCTGGTGGATCGGGAATGCCGGGCTCCTGGGTGTTACCCTAACCTTTGGTGGGCCCCCGAGGGGCCCATCCCAGGTTCCTATTGCCGCAACACCGGGAATTTGGGACTCCCGAACCTGAGCACCAGACTCACCCTCCCGACCTACCACCACCTGGGCCACTAGGGGCGCTGCTGTTCATTCAGGGAGGGAGAAGGGGCAGGGCCCTCTGAGCCACCGGCGACCTTCGAAGGCCCCCTGCACCAAAATGCTTGGGCCCACGCTCCCGCTCGCCAGCGCCCTTACCTAGGCCCTCCCCTCCGCTCGCCGCAAAGATGGCGGATATGGCCTGCGGGCCTTCTGGGGGCTAACCCTAACCCTAGGTAGGCCCCCTAGGGGCCCATCCTAAAGGGCCTGGCGCTGCAACGCTGGGGATTGGGGACCCACGAGCCCCAGCGCCAGACTCTCCCTGCCGCCCCGCTGCCAACCGGGCCGCGAGGGGCGCCGTCGGTCATTCAGGGCAGGAGAACGTGCAGGGCCCTCCGAGCCCCTGGCGACATTTGAAGGCCCCTCGCGCCAAAATGCTTGGGCCCACATTCCCGCTCTCCAGCGCCCTCATATCAGCCCGCCCCTCCACTCGCCTCACAGCTGGCAGATTGGTCCTACCGGCCTCCTGGGGGCTAACCCTAAACTTAGGTCGACCCCATGGGGGCCTTCCCAAGGGGCCTGTGGCCGCAACGCTGGGGATTAGGGACCCCCGAGCTCCAGCGCCAGACTCACCCTGCCGCCCCGACGCCACTCGAGCCACTAGGGGTGCCACTGGTCATTCAGTGCGGGAGAACAGGCAGGGCCCTTCGAGCCCCTGGCGACCTTCGAAGGCCCCACTTGCGAAAAAGCTAGGCCCACGCTCCTGCTCAGCAGTGCCCACATCTCAGCCCGCCCCTCCGCTCGATGCACAGCCAGCAGATCAGGCCTGCCGGCATCCTGGGGGCTAAACCTAACACTTGGTCGGCCAACGAGGGGCCCATCCCAAGGGCCTTGTGCGGAAACGCCAGAGATTGGGGACACTCGAGCCCCAGCACCAGACTCTCTCTGCCACCCCACCGCCAACTGGGCCGGTAGGGGCGCCACTGGTCATTTAGGGACGGAAAACTGGCAGGGCCCTCCGAGCCCCTGGCGACCTTCGAATGCCTACCGCGCCAAAACGCTTGGGCCCATGTTCCCTCTCACCAGCGCCCTCACCTCGGCCCGCCCCTCCGCTCACAGCACAGCCTGCGTATCGGGCCTGCCGGCCTCCTGGGGCTAACCATAAACCTAGGTCAGCTCCCAAGGGGCCTGGTGTTGCAACGCTGGACATTTGCGACCCCTGAGCCCCAGCGCCAGACTCACCTTGCCGCCCCGCCACCACACGGGCCACTAGGGGCGCAGCAGGACATTCAGTGCGGGAGAACGGGCAGGGCCCTCCGAGCCCCCATCGTCCTTCGAAGGCCCACCGCGCCAAAATGCTTGGGCCCATTCTCCCGCTCACAAGCACCCTCACCTCGGCCCGCCCATCTGCTCGCCACACAGCTGGTGTTTCGGGCCTGCCGGCCTCCTGAGGTCTAACCCTAACCCTTGGTCAGCCCCTGAGTCGTACTTCCCAAGGGGCTTGGCGCCGCAATGCCGGAGATTGGTGACCCCCGAGCTGCAGCGCCGGACTCACATTGCCACCCCACCGCCACCCGGGCCTCTAGGGCCACTGCCGGTCAGTCAGGGTGGGAGAACGGGCAGGGCCCTCCGAGCCCATGGCGACCTTCGAAGGCCCCCTGAGCCAAAACGTTTGGGCCCATGGTCCTGCTCGCCAGCGCCCTCGCCTCGGCCCACCCCTCCGCTCGCTGCACAGCTGGCGGATCAGGCCTGCCTGACTCCTGGGAGCTACCCCTAACCCTAGGTCGGCCCCCGAGGGACCCCTCCGAAGGGGCCTGGCATCGCAAGCCAGGGATTCGGGACCCCCAAGCCTCAGCACCAGACTAACCTGCCACCCCGCAACCACCCGGGCTGCTAGGAGCGCTGTCGGTCATTCAGGGCAGAACAACGGACAGGGCCCTCCTAGCCACTGGCGACCATCGAAGGTCCCCCGCGGCAAAACGCTTCGGCCCACGCTCCTGCTCGCCAGCGCCGTCACCTCGGCCCACCTCTCCGCTCTCCGCACAACTGGCGGATCGGGCATGCCAGCCTCCTGGGGGCTAACACTAACCCTAGGTCGGCCCCCGTGGGGCCCCTACCAAGGGGCCTGGCCCCGCAACGCCGGGATTGGGGACCCCAGAGCCCCAGCCAGGACTCAGCTTGTCGTCCTGCCGCCACCCTGGCCGCTAGGGGAGACGCCGTTCATTCAGTGTGGGAGAACAGGCAGGGCCCTCCGAGCCCAAGGCGACATTCGAAAGCGCCCCGCGCCAAAATGCTTGCTCCCACGGTCCCCCTGGCCAGCGCCCTCACCTCGGCACACCGATCTGCTCACCGCACAGCTGGCGTTTCGGGCTTGCCGGCCTCCTGCGGTCTAACCCTAACCCTAGGTCAGCCCCCGAAGCGTACATCCCAAGGGGCCTGGCGCCGCACGCCGGAGATTGGTGACCCCCAAGCTGCAGCGCCGGACTCACATTTCCACCCCACCGCCACCCGGGCCTCTAGGGCCACTGCCGGTCAGTCAGGGCGGGAGAACGGGCAGGGCCCTCCGAGCCCCCGGCGACCTTTGAAGGTCCGCCGCGCCAAAAGGTTTGGGCACACAATCCCACTCGCCAGCGCCCTCACCTCGGCCCACCCCTTCGCCACACACCCGGCGGATCCGGACTGCTGAACTCCTGGGGACTAAGCCTAACCCTAGGTCGGCCCCCGAGGAGCACGTCCCAAAGGGCCTGGCGCCACAATGCCTGGTATTGGGGACCCCCAAGCCCCAGCGCAGGACTCACCCTGCCACCCCGCCGCCACCCGGGCCGCTAGGGGTGCCGCTGGTCATTCAGGGCGGGAGAACAGGCAGGGCACTCCGAGCCCAAGGCAACCTTCGAAGGCCCCCCCATCCAAAATGCTTGAGACCACCCTCCCGCTCCTCAGCGCGCTCACCTCAGCCCGCCCCTCCGCTCGCCGCAGAGCCAGCGGATGAGGCCTGCCCTCCTCCTGAGGGCTAACCATAACCCTAGGTTGACCCCTGAGGGGCCCCTCCGAAGGGGCCTGGCACCGCAATGCCTGGGATTGGGGACCCCCGAGCCCCAGCACCGGACTCACCGTCTCGCCCCGCCACCACCCGGGCCGCTAGGAGCACCGTCGGTCATTCAGGGAGGGAGAACGGGCAGATCCCTCCGAGCCCCTGGCGACCTTCGATGGCCCCCCGTGCCAAAGCGCTTGGGACCACACTCCCACTCGCCAGCACCCTTACCTCGGCCCGGCCCTCCACTCAACCCACAGCTGGCGGATCGGGCCTGCCGGCCTCCTGGGGGCTAACCCTAACCCTAGGTCGGCCCTCGAGGGGCCCGTCCGATGGGGCTTGGCGCCACAACACCTGGGATTGCTGACCCCCGAGCCCCAGCGCTGGACTCACCCTGCCGCCCTGCCGCCACCCGGGCCGCTAGTGGCGCCTCCGGTCATTCAGGGTGGGAGAATGGGTGGGGCCTTCCAAGCCCCTGGCGACTTTCGAAGGCCCCCCACGCCAAAACGCTTGGACCAATGCTGCCGCTCGCCAGCGCCCTCACCTCGGCCTGCCCCTCCGATCTCCAAACAGCTGGCGGATCGGGCCTGCTGGCATCCCAGGGGATAACCCTAACCATAGGTCAGCCCCCAAGGGGCATATCCCAAGGGGCCTGGCTCCACAACGCAGGGGATTGGGGGCCCCTGAGCCCCAGCGCCGGACTCACCCTGTCACCCCGCTGCTACCCGGGCCGCTAGGGGTGCGGCCGGTCATTCAGGGCAGGAGAACGGGCAGGGCCCTCTGAGCCCCCGGTGACCTTCGAAGGCCCCCCGTGGGAAAACGCTTGGTCCCACAATCCCGCTCGCCAGCGCCCCCACCTCGGCCCGTCCCTCCGCTTGTGCACAGCCAGCGGATCGGGCCTGCCGGCCTCCTGGGGGCTAACCCTAACCCTAGGTCAGCCCCCGAGGGGCCCCTGCAAAGGGGCCTGGCGCTGCAACACCAGGGATTGGTGACCCCCAAGCTGCAGCGCCGGAATCACCCTGCCGCCCCGCCGCCATCCGGGCCACTAGGGGTGCAGCCGGTCATTAAGGGCGGGAGAACGGGCGGGCACTCCTAGCCCCCGGCGACATTCGAAGGCCCCCTGCGCCAAAACTCTTGGGCCCACGATCCCGGGCCTGCCGGCCTCCTGGGGGCTAAACCTAACCCTAGGTCGGCCCCCGACGGGCCCCTCCCAAGGGGCCTGGTGGCACAACGCCGGGGATTGGGAACCCCCGACCCCCAGCGCCGGACTCAACCTGCAGCCCCGCCACCACCCGGGCCGCTACTGGTGCCGCCAGTCATTCAGGGAGGGAGAACAGGCAGGGACCTCCAAGGCCCCTGTGGCCTTTGTAGGTCCCCCGCGCCAAAACGCTTGGGCCCACGCTCCCGCTCGCCAGCGCCCTCACCTCGGCCCGCCCACCTGCTCGCCGCACAGCTGGTGTTTCGGGCCTGCCAGCCTCCTGAGGTCTAAACCTAACCCTAGGTCAGCCCCCGAAGCGTACCTCCTAAGGGGCTTGGCGCCGCAAAGCCGGAGATTGGTGACCACCGAGCCACAGCGCTGGACTCACATTGCCACCCCACCGCCACCTGAGCCTCTAGGGCCGCTGCTGGTCAGTCAGGGCGGGAGAACGGGCAGGGCCCTCTGAGCCCATGGTGACCTTCGAAGGCCCCCTGCGCCAACACGCTTGGGCCCATGATCCTGCTCGCCAGCGCCCTCGCCTTGGCCCACCCCTCCACTCGCTACACAGCTGGGAGCTAACCTTAACCCTAGGTCGGCCCCCGAGGGGCCCCTCCCGACGGGCCTGGTACTGTAAGCCAGGGATTCGGGACCCCTAAGCCTCAGCACCAGACTTACCGGCCGCCCCGCCGACACTGGGCTGCTAGGAGCGCTGTCGGTCATTCAGGGCGGAACAACGGACAGGGCCATCCTAGCCACTGGCGACCATCAAAGTCCCCCCGCGGCAAAACGCTTGGGCCCGCGCTCCCGCTCGCCAGCGCCCTCACCTCGGCCTGCCTCTCCGCTCGCCACACACCCGGCAGATCCGGACTGCCGACCTCCTGGGGACTAATCCTAACACTAGGTCGGCCCCCGAGGAGCCCGTCCCAAGGGGCCTGGCACCACAATGCCTGGTATTGGGGACCCTCGAGCCACAGCGCCGGAGTCACCCTGCCGCCCCGCCGCCACCCGAGCCGCTAGGGGTGCCGCTGTTCATTCAGGGCGGGAGAATGGGCAGGGCCCTCCGAGCGCAAGGCGACCTTCAAAGGCCCCCCCATCCAAAACGCTTGAGCCCATGCTCCCTTCCTCAGCGCCCTCACCTCGGCCCACCCCTCCGCTCGCCACAGAGCCGGCTGATGAGGGCTGCCCTCCTCCTGAGGGCTAACCATAACCCTAGGTTGGCACCTGAGGGGCCACAATGCCTGGGATTGGAGACCCCCGAGCCCCAGCGCCAGACTCACCGGCTCGCCCCGCCGCCACCCGGGCCGCTAGGAGCACCGTTGGTCATTCAGGGAGGGAGAACGGGCAGATCCCTCCGAGCCCCTGGCGACCATCGATGGCCCCCCACGCCAAAGCGCTTGGGACCACGCTCCCGCTCGCCAGCACCCTTACCTCAGCCCGCCCCTTCACTCGATGCACAGCTGGTGGATCGGGCCTGCTGGGCTCCTGGGGGCTAACCCTAACCCTAGGTCGGCCCCCGAGGGGCCCGTCCGATGGGGCCTGGCGCCACAACACCTGGGATTGCTGACCCCCGAGCCCCAGCGCCAGACTCACCCTGCCGCCCCGCCGCCATGTGGGCCACTAGTGGCGCCTCCGGTCATTCAGGGTGGGAGAACGGGCGGGGCCCTCCGACCCCCTGGCGACATTCCAAGGCCCCCCTCGCCAAAACGCTTGGGCCCACGCTCTCGCTCAGGAGCACCCTCACCTCAGCCTGCCCCTCCGCTCGCTGCACAGCTGGCAGATCAGGCCTGCCGCCCTCCTGGGGGCTAACCCTATCACAAGGTCGGCAGTTGAGGGGCCGATCTCAAGGGGACGGTCGCCGCAACGCTGGGGATTGGGGACTCCTGAGCCCCAGCGCCGGACTCACCCTGCCGCCCCTCCCGCCACCCAGGCCGCTAGATGAGCTGCAGGTCATTCAGTGCAGGAGAAGGCGTAGGGCCCTCTGAGCCCCCGAAGACCTTTGAAGGCCCCCGCGACAAAACGCTTCAGCCCATGCGCCCGCTCACCAGCGCCCTTACCTCGGCCCGCCTCTCCACTCGCTGCATAGCTGGCGGATCGGTCCTGCCGGCCTCCTAGGGGCTAACCCTAACCCTAGGTCGGCCCCCGAGGGGCCCGTCCGATGGGGCCTGGTGCCACAACGACTGGGATTGCTGACACCCGAGCTCCAGCGCTGGACTCACCCTGCTGCCCTGCTGCTAACCGGGAGGGTAGGGGCGCCACTGGTCATTCAGGGAGAGAGAACGGGCAGGGCCCTCCGAGCCCCTGGCGACCTTCGAAGGCCCCTCGTGCCAAAATGCTTGGGCCCACATTCCCGCTCGCCAGCACCCTCATCTCAGCCCGCCCCACCTTTCGCCGCACAGCCGGCAGATCGGGCCTACCGGCCTCCTGGGGGTAATCCTAAGCCTAGGTCGACCCCATGGGGGCCTTCCCAAGGGGCCTAGCGCCACAACGCCAGGGATTGGGGACCCCCGAGCTCCAGCGCCGGACTCACCCTGCCACCCCGACGCCACCCGAGCCGCTAGGGGCGCCGCCGGTCATTCAGTTCGGGAGAACAGGCAGGGCCCTTCGAGCCCCTGGCGGCCTTCGAAGGCCCCACTTGCGAAAAAGCTTGGGCCCATGCTCCCGCTCGCAAGCGCCCATATCTCAGCCCGCTCATCTGCTCGCCGCACAGCCGGCGGATCAGGCCTGCCGGCATCCTGGGGATAACCCTAACACTTGGTCGGCCCACGAGGGGCCCCTCCCAAGGGACCTTGTGCCGAAACGCCGGGGATTGGGGACACCAGAGCCCCAGCGCCAGACTCTCCCTGCCACCCCGCCGCCAACTGGGCTGGTAGGGGCGCCGCCGGTCATTTAAGGAGGGAGAAGGGGCAGGACCCTCTGAGCCCCGGCGACTTTCGAAGACCTCCCGCGCTAAAACGCTTGGGCCCACCTTCCCGCTCGCCAGCGCCCTCATGTTGGCACGCCCCTCTGCTCGCCACACAACCGGCTGATGAGGCCTGCCGGCCTCCTGTGGGCTAACCCTAACCCTAGGTCGGCACACGAGGGGCCCGTCTGAAGGGGCCTGGCGCCACAACACCTGGGATTGCTGTCCCCAGAGCCCCAGCGCCAGACTCACCGTGCCGCCCTGCCACCACCCGGGCCGCTAGGGGTGCCAATGGTCATTCAGGGCGGGAGAACGGGCAGGGCCCTCTGAGCCCCCGGCGACCTTTGAAGGCCCGCCGCACAAAAAGGTTTGGGCACATGCTCTCACTCGCCAGTGCCCTCACTTCGGCCTACCCCTTCGCCACACACCCAGCGGATCCGGACTTCCGACCTCCTGGGGACTAAGCCTAACCCTAGGTCAGCCCCCAAGGGGCCCGTCCCAAGGGGCCTGGTGCCGCAACGACGGGTATAGGGGACCCACGAGCCCCACTGCTGGAATCACCCTGCTGCCCCACTGAGACCCGGGCGGCTAGGGGTGCCGCTGGTCACTCATGGTGGGAGAAAGGGCAGGGCCCTCCGAGCCCGCGGCAACCTTCGAAGTCACCCCATTCCAAATGCTTGAGCGCACACTCCCGCTCCTCAGAGCCCTCACCTCCCCCCGCCCCTCCGCTCCCCCCACAGCGGTCTGATCAGGCCTGCCGGCCTCCTGGGGGCTAAGCCTAACCCTAGGTCGGCCCCCCAGGGGCCCCTCCCAAGGGTCCTGGTGCTGCTACACCGGGGATCAGGGACCCCAAGCCCCAGAGCCAGACTCACCCTGCCGCAACGCCACCACCCGGGCCACTAAGGGCGCTGCCGGTCATTCAGGGCAGGAGAACAGACAGGGCCCTGGAGAAACCAGCGACATTTGAAGCCTCCCGTGCCAAAATGCAGGGGGCCATGCTCACGCTCACCAGAGCCTTTACCTCGGCCCGCGCACCTCTCGCCACCCAGCCAGAGGATTGGGCCTGCTGGCCTCCTGGGTGCTAACTCTAACCCTAGGTTGGCCCACCAGTAGCCCCTCCCAAGGGCCTGGCCCCGCAATGCTGGGGATTGGGGACCCCTGAGCACAGGTGCCGGACTCACCCTGCTGCCCCGCCGCCTCCTGGGCCGCTAGGGGCGCCTCCGGTCATTCAGGATGGGAGAACGGGCAGGGCGCTCCGAACCCCGGTGACCTTCGAAGGCCCCCCGCGCCAAAACGCTTGGGCCCATGCTCCCGCTCGCCAGCGCCACCTCGGCCCACCGATCAGCTCACAGCACAGCCGGCGAATAGGGCCTGCTTGCCTCCTGGGGGCTAACCCTAACCCTAGGTCGGCCCCCGAGTGGACACTCCCAAGGGACCTAGCTCCACAAGCCAGGTAATGTGGACCCCGGAGCACCAGTGCCAGACTCACCCTTCTGCTTTGCCACACCCAGGCCACTAGGGGCGCCACCGGTTATTCATGGTGAAAGAAGGGGCAGGGCTTTCTGAGCCCCAGGAGACATTCCAAGGGGCACCGCGCCAAAACGCTTGGGCCTACACTCCCACTCGCCAGTGCCCTCACCTCAGACCACTGCTCCGCAGACCTCACAGCCAGCGGATCAAGACTGCCAGCCTCCTGGGGGCTAACCCTAAGCCTAGGTCTGCCCCCAAGGGGCCCATCCCAAGGGTCCTGGTACCGCTACGCCGGGGATCAGGGACCCCAAGCCCCAGAGCCAGACTCACCCTGCCGCAACACCACCACACTGGCCGCTAGGGGCGCCGCCGGTCATTCAGGGCAGGAGAACGGACAGGGCCCTAGAGAAACCAGGGAAATTTGAAGCCTCCCACGCCAAAATGCAGGGGCTTACGTTCCCGCTCGCCAGCACCTTTACCTCGGCCTCCCCATTTCTCACAGCCCAGCCAGAGGATTGAGCCTGCCGGCCTCCTGGGGGCTAACTCTAACCCTAGGTCGGCCCACGAGGAACCCCTCCGAAAGGGCCTGCCCCTGCAACGCTGGGGATTGGGGATCCCCGAGCTGCAGCGCGGGACTCACCCTGCTGCCCCACCGCTAACGGAGCCACTAGGGGCGCCGCTGTTTATTCAGGGCAGGAGAACAGGCAGGGCCCTCAAAGCCATGGCAACATTCAAAGGCCCAGGGCGCCAAAACGCAGGGGCTCACGCTCCGGCTTGCAATCGCCCTCAACTCAGCCCACACCTCCGCTAATCGCACAGCCGGGGGATCGGGCCTGTCGGCCTACTGGGCGCTAACCCTAACCCTAGGACAGCCCCTGAGGGTCCCTTCCTAAAGGGCCTGGTGCCGCAACGCCAGGGATTGGGGACCCCCACGCCCCAGTGCCCAATGCACCCTGCTGCCCTGCCCCACACGGGCCGCTAGGTGCACCGCCATTCATTCAGGGTGGGAGAACCGGTAGGGAACTCCGAGCCCCCACCGACCTTCGAAGGCCCCCCGCTCTAAAACGCTCGGGGTCATGCTCAGGCTCGCCAGCGCCCTCACCTTGGGGCAACTCACCGCATGTTGCACAGCCGCTAATCGGGTCCACCGGCCTTCTAGGGGCTAACCGTAACCCTAGATTCACCCCCGAGCGGCCCCTCCCAGTGGGCTTGGCACCACAATGCCGGGGATTGGGGACCCCCGAGCCCCAGCGCCGGACTCACCCTGCCGCCCAGCCGCCACCCGGGGGCTTGGGGTGCTGCCATTATTCAGGGAGGGAAAATGGGCAGGGCCCTCCGAGACACGGTGACCTTCAAAGGCCCCCCGCGCCAAAACGCCTGGGCCCACGCTCCCGCTTACCAGTGCCCTCACCTCGGTCCGCCACTCTGCTATCCACACAGCTGATGAATAGGGCCTGCTGGCCGCCTAGGGGCTAAAGCTAACCGTAGGTTGGCACCCGAGGGGCCGCTCCCAAGGGGCCTGGCCCCACAACGATGGGGATTGGAGATACCCGAGCTGCAGCGCCTGACTCATGCTGCCGCCCTGCCGCCACCAGGGTGGCTGGGGGCGCCGCCAGTCATTCAGGGTGGGAGAACGGGCACGGCCCTCCAAACCCCCGCCGACCTTCGAAGGCCCCCCACGCCAAAACACCCAGGCCCACGCTCCCAATCACCACCGCCCTCACCTCGGTCCGCCAGTTCACTCTCCACACAGGTTGCAAATAGGGCCTGCCGGCCTCCTGGGGGCTAACCCTAACCCTAGGTCGGCCGCCCAGGGGCCCCTCCCAAGGGTCCTGGTGCCGCTATGCCGGGGATCGGGGACCCCAAGCCCCAGAGCCAGACTCACCCTGCCACAACACTGCCACCCAGGCCGCTAGAGGCGCCGCTGGTCATTCAGGGAGGTAAATGGCTAGGGCCCGCTGAGTCACCGGAGACATTCCAAGGACCCTGGCGCCAAAACGCTTGGGCCCGCGCGCACGCTCCACAGAAACCTCACATTGACCCACCCTTCCATTAGCCGCACAGCTGGCGGATTGAGCCTGCTGGCGTCCTGGGGGCTAACTCTAACCCTAGGCCGGCCCAGGAGGAGCCCTTCCCAAGGGGTCTGGCGGCACAACGCCGGGGATTGGGGACCCCCAAGCCCCAGCGCCGGATGCACCCTGCCACCCCTCCGCACCCAGACTGCTAGGGGGGTAGCCGTTCATTCAGGCTAGGGGAACAGGCAGGGCACTCCGAACCCCTCCGACCTTTGAAGGTGCCCCGAACCAAAACGCTTGGACCCAGGCTCATGTTCACAAGCACCCTCAACTCGGCCCAACTCTCCGCTCGATGCACAGGTGGTGTATCGGGCCTGCGGGTCTCCTGGGGGCTAACCTTAACCATAGGTCCCCTTCCCAAGGGGCCTGGCATCTCAACGCTGGGGATGGGGACACTGAGCCCAAGTGCCAGACTCACCCTGCTGCCCTTCAGCCACCCGAGCCACTACGGGCCCACCGGTCAATCAGGGTAGGAGAATGGTTAGGGCCCTCCGAGCATCTGCTGACGTTCATAGGCCCCCCGCGCTAAAACGCTTAGGCTCATGCTCAGGCTCGACAGCGCCCTCACCTCGGCCCAACCTTCCGCGTGTTGCACAGCCGCTGATCGGGTCCACTGGCCTTCTGGGAGCTAACCGTAACCCTAGATCGACACCGAGCGGCCCCCCCAAGGGGCCTGGCGCCGCAACGCCGGGGATTGGGGACCCCCAAGCCTCAGCACTGGACTCATCCTGCCGCCCGGCCGCCACGCGGGGGCTTGGGGTGGTGCCATTCATTCAGGGCGGGAGAATGGGCAGGGCCATCCAAGACAAGGAGACCTTCAAAGGCTCCCCGGGCCAAAACAACAGGGCCCACGCTCCCGCTCACCAGTGCCCTCACCTCGGTCCGCCACTCCAGTCTCCACACAGCTGGCGAATAGGGCCTGCGGGCCTCCTAGGGGCTAAACCTAACCCTAGGTTAGCCCCGAGGGGCCCTCCCAAGGGGCCTGGTGCCGCAACGCTGGGGATTGGGGATACCCGAGCCGCAGCGCCTGACTGACCCTGCCGCCCCGCCACCACCTGGGCTGCTGGGGGCGCTGCTGGTCACTCAGGGAGGAGATTGGGCACGGCCCAGCGAGTCCCCGGAGACTTTCGAAGGCAACTGGCACCAAAACGCTTGGGCCCACGCTCCCGCTCCACAGAGGCCTCACCTCGACCCACCCCTCCATTCGCCGCACAGCGGGCGGATTGAGCCTGCTGGCGTCCTGAGGGCTAATCTTAACCATAGGTCAGCCCCCGACGGGCCCCTCCCAAGGGGCCTGGCGGTGAAACGCGATTGATTGGGGACCCCAGAGCCCCAGCGCCGGATTCACCTGCCACCCCACCGCCACTCAGGCCGCTAGGGGCGCTTCGGTTCATTGAGGGTGGGAGAACTGGCAGGGCCCTCTGTTTCCCCTGCGGCCTTCGAAAGCCCCCCAGGCAAAAAAGTTGGCTCCCACGCTCCTGCTCCCCAGCGCCCTCACTTTGGCCTGCTCCTCTGCTTGATTCAGAGCCGGTGGATAGTGCCTCCCAGGCTCCTGGGGGCTAAACGAAACCCTAGGTCAGCCCTGTGGGGCACATCCCAAGGGGCCTGGCTCTGCAACGCTTGGGATTGGTGACTCAGAGCCCCAGAGCCAGACTCACCCTGCTGCACTGTCGCCACCCAGGCCGCTACGGGCGCAGCCGGTGATTCAGGGTGAAAGAAGGGGCAGGGCCTCCCGAGCCCCCTGTGACCTTCAAAGGACCCCGTGCCAAACCGCTGTTGCCTACGCTCCTGCTCCCCAGTGCCCTCACCTCAGACCGCCCCTCCACCCATCACACAGGCAGCAGATCGGGCCTGCCGGCCTCCTGGGTGCCAGCCCTAACCCTAGGACGGCCCCTGAGGGTCCCTTCCTAAGGGACTTGGCGCCACAAAGCCGGGCATTGGGGACCCCCGAGACCCAGCTCCGGATGCACCCTACCGCCCCGCAACACACGTGCCGCTAGGGTCGCCACCATTCATTCAGTGTTGGAGAACTGGCAGGGCCCTCCGAACTCCCTCTGACCTTCGAAGGCGCCCCGAACCAAAACGCTTCGGCCCAGGCACATGTTCACCAGCACCCTCACTTCGGCCCACCACTCCGCTCGCCGCACATGTGGTGTATCAAGCCTGCCGGCCTCCTGGGGACTAACCCTAACTGTAGGTCGGCCCCCGAGAGGCCCTTCCTGAGTGGCCTGGCACCGCAACGCTGGGGATAGGGACCCCGAGGAAATGTGACGGACTCACCCTGCTGCCCTTCAGCCACCCGAGCCGCTAGGGTCCCACCGGTCATTCAGAGCGGGAGAATGGGCATGGCACTCCGAGCACCCGACAACTATCGAAGGCCCCCCGGCAGCAAAATGCTTGGGCCAATGGTCCCGCTTACCAGCGCCTTCACCACGGCCCGACCTCCGCTCGCCTCACAGTCCGCTGATAGGGTGTGCCGGCCTCCGGGGGGCTATCCCTAACCCTAGGTCGGCCCCCGAGGGGCCCCTCCCAAGGGTCCGGGAGTCGCAAAGCCAGGGATTGGGGACCACCAAGCCCCAGCGCCGGATGCACCCTGCCGCCCCGCCTCACTCGGGCCGCTAGGGGCACCGCCATTCATTCAGGGTGGGAGAACTGCCAGGGCCCTCCAAACCCCCGCCGACCTTCGAAGGCGCCCCGAACCAAAACGCTTGGGCCCAGGCTCATGTTCACCAGCACCCTCACCTCGGCCCAACTCTCCGCTCGACGGACAGGTGGTGTATCGGGCCTGCCGGCCTCCTGGGGGCTAACCCTAACTGTAGGTCGGCCCCCCGAGGGGCCCTTCCCATGTGGCCTGGCGCCGCAACGACGGAGATTGGGGACCCCCAAGCCCCAGCGCTGGATGCACGCTGTCGCCCCTCCCCACCCGGGCCGCTAGGGGCGCCGCCGTTCATTCAGGGTGGGCGAACGGGCAGGGCCCTCCGAACCCCCGCCTATGTTCGAAGGCGCCCCGAATCAAAACCCTTGGGCCCAGGCTCATGTTCACCAGCACCCTCAACTCGGCCCGCACCTCCGCTCCTCGCACAGCCGGCGACTTGGGCCTGCCGGCCTCCTGGGCGCTAACCCTAACCCTAGGACGGCCCCTGAGGATCCCTTCCTAAGGGGACTGGCGCCGCAACGCTGGGGATTGGGGACCCCCAAGCCCCAGCGCCGGATGCACACTGCCGCCACCCCCCCCCCACGGGCCGCAAGGGGCGCCGCCATTCATTCAGGGTGGGAGAACTGTCAGGGCCCTCCGAACCCCCGCCGACCTTCGAAGGTGCCCCGAAACAAAACGCTTGGGCCCAGGCTCATGTTCACCAGCACCCTCACCTCGCCCCAACTCTCCGCTACATGCACAGGTGGTGTATCGGGCCTGCGGTGCTCCTGGGGACTAACACTAACCATAGGTCGGCCCCCTAGGGGCCCTTCCCAAGGGGCCTGGCGTCGCAACGCTGGGGATGTGGACCCCGTGCCCAAGTGCCCCCTGCTGCCCTTCAGCCACCCAAGCCGCTAGGGGACCACCGGTCAATCAGGACAGGAGAACGGGCAGGGACCTCCGAGCCCCCGCTGACCTTCGAAGGCCCCCCGCGCAAAAACATGGCTCCCATGCTCCTGCTCGCAGCGTCCTCACCTCGGCGTGCCCCTTCGCTGATTCAGAGCCAGTGGATAGGGCCTGCCAGGCTCCTGGGGGCTAACCAAAACCCTAGGTCGGCCCCGTGGGGCACATCCCAAGGGTCCTGGCTCTGCAAAGCTGGGGATTGGTGACTCAGAGCCCCAGAGCCGGACTCACCCTGCCGCACTGTCGCCACCCGGGCCGCTAGGGGCGCCGCCGGTCATTCAGGGCGAGAGAAGGGGCAGGGCCTTCCGAGTCCCCCGGTGACCTTCAAAGGCTCCCAGCGCCAAAACGCTGGTGCCCACGCTCCCGCTCCCCAGCGCCCTCACCTCGGCCCGCCCCTCCGCTCCATGCACAGCGGGCGGATCAGGCCTGTCGGTCTCCTGGGGGCTAACCCTAACCCTAGGTCGGCCCCCCAGGGGCCCCTCACAAGGGTCCTGGTGCTGCTACGCCGGGGATCGGGGACCCCAAGCCCCAGAGCCAGACTCACCCTGCCGCAACGCGGCCACCCGGGCCGCTAGGAGCGCCGCCGGTCATTCAGGGCGGGAGAACAGACAGGGCCCTGGAGAAACCAGCGACATTTGAAGCCTCCCACGCCAAAATGCAGGGGCCCACGCTCCCGCTCGCCAGAGCCTTTACCTCGGCCCGCACACCTCTCGCCGCCCAGCCAGAGGATTGGGCCTGCCGGCCTCCTGGGTGCTAACTCTAACCCTAGGTTGGCCCACGAGGAGCTCCTCCCAAGGGGCCTGGCGCCGCAACACTGGGGATTGGGGACCACGAGCCTCAGCACTGGACTCACCCTGCCGCCCAGCCACCACCCGGGGGCTTGGGGTGCTGCCGTTCATTCAGGGTGGGAGAACGGGCAGGGCGCTCCAAGACACGGCGACCTTCAAAGGCCCACCGCGCCAAAACGCCCGGGCCGACGCTCCCGCTCGCCAGCGCCCTCACCTCGGACCACTGCTCCGCACACCGCACAGCCAGCTGATCGGGCCTGCCGGCCTCCTGGGGGCTAACCCTAACCCTTGGTCGGCCCCCGAGGGGCCCCTCCGAAGGGGCCTGGTGCTGCAACGCTGTGGATCGGGGACCCCCGATCCCCAGCGCCGGACTCACCCTGCTGCCCCTATGCCACCCGGGCCTTGAGTGGCGCCGCCGGTCATTAAGGGAAGGAGAACAGGCAGGGCCCTCCGAACCCCCGGCTACTTTCGAAGGCCCCCCACGTCAAAACGCTTGGGCCCACGCTCCCCCTCGCCAGTGCCCTCACGTCGGCCCTCCGCTCCGCACACCGCACAGCCACTGGATCTGGCCTGCCGGCCTCCTGGGGGCTAACCCTAACCCTAGGTCGGCCCCGAGTGGACCCTCCCAGGTGGCCTGGCGCCTCAATGCCAGGGATTTCGAACCCCCGAGCCCCAGTGCCGCACTCACCCTGCCGCCCCGCCACACCCAGCCCGCTAGGGGCGCCGCCGTTCATTCAGGGTGGGAGAACTGCCAGGGCCCTCCCAACCCCCACCGACCTACCAAGGCGCCCCAAACCAAAACGCTTGGGCCCAGGCTCATGTTCACCAGCACCCTCACCTCAGCCCAACTCTCCGCTCGACGCACAGGTGGTGTATCGGGCCTGCCGGCCTCCTGGGGGCTAAACCTAACTGTAGGTCGGCCCCCCGAGGGGCCCTTCCCAAGTGGCCTGGCACCGCAACGCTGGGGATGGGGACCCCGAGCCCAAGGGCTGGACTCACCCTGCTGCCCTTCAGGCACCCGAGCCGCTAGGGGCCCACTGGTCAATCATGGCAGGAGAAGGGACAGGGCCCTCCGAGGCCCCCTGAATTTCGAAGGCCCCCCCTTGCAAAAACGTAGGCTCCCATGCTTCTTCTTGTCAGCGCCCTCACCTCGGCCCACCCCTCTGCTTGATTCAGACCCGGTGGATAGAGCCTGCCGGGCTCTTGGTTCTAACCAAAACCCTAGGTCGGCCCCGTGGGGCACATCCCAAGGGGTCTGGCTCTGCAATGCTTGGGATTGGTGACTCAGAGCCCCAGAACCGGACTCACCCTGCCACACTGTCATCACCAGGGCAGCTAGGGGCGCCGCCGGTCATTCAGAGCGAGAGAAGTGGCAGGTCCTTACGAGTCCCCAGTGACCTTCAAAGGCTCCCCACGCCAAAACGCTGGTGCCCACGCTTCCACTCCCCAGCGCCCTTACCTGGGCCTGCCCCTCCGCTCCCCGCACAGCGGGCAGATCGGGCCTGCCGGCCTCCTGGGGGCTAACCCTAACCATAGTTTGGCCCCCGAGTGGCACTTCCCAGGGGCCTGGCGTCACAACGCTGGGGATGGGAACCCGAGCCCAAGTGCCGGATTCACCCTGCTGCCCTTCAACCACCGGAAACGCTAGAGACCACTGGTCAATCAGGGCGGGAGAATGGGCAGGTCCCTCCGAGCCCCCGCTGACCTTCGAAGTTCCCCCTTGCAAAAACATTGGCTCCCATCCTCCTGCTTGCCAGCGCCCTCACCTCGGCCCGCCCCTCCGCTTGCTGCAGAGCCAATGGATAGTGCCTGCCAGGCTCCTGGGGGCTAACTGAAATCCTAGGTCGGCCCCATGGGGCACAACCCAAGGGGCCTGGCTCTGCAACACTGGGAATTGGTGACTCAGAGCCCCAGAGCCAGACTCACCCTGCTGCACTGTCGCCACCCAGGCCGCTAGGGGCGCCGCCATTCAGGGCGGGTGAACAGACAGGGCCCTGGAGAAACCGGAGATATTTGAAGCCTCCCGCGCCAAAATGCAGGGGCCCACGCTCCCGCTCGCCAGAGCCTTTACCTCGGACCGTGCACCTCTCGCCGCCCAGCCAGAGGATTGGGCCTGCCGGCCTCCTGGGTGCTAACTCTAACCCTAGGTCGGCCCATGAGGAGCCCCTCCCAAGGGGCCTGGCCCAGCAACGCTGGGGATAGGGGATCCCTGAGCCGCAGTGCGGGACTCACCCTGACACCCCACCGCCAACGGAGCCGCAAAGCGCGCCGCTGGTTATTCAGGGCAGGAGAACGGGCAGGGCCCTTCAAGACATGGCAACATTTGAAGGCCCAGGGCGCTAAAACGCTGGGGACCACGCTCCCACTCTGCATCACCCTCAACTCGGCCCGCACCTCCGTTCTTCGCAGAGCCGGCGACTCGGGCCTGCCGGCCTCCTGGGCGCTAACCCTAACCCTAGGACAGCCCCTGAAGCTCCCTTCCTAAGGGGCCTGGCGCCGCAATGCCAGGGATTGGGGATCCCCAAGCCCCAGCGCCGGATTCACGCTGCCGTCCCACCCCACACGGGCCGCTAGGGGCGCCGCCATTCATTCAGGGTGGGAGAACTGGAGGGCCCTCCAAACCCCTGTGGACATTCGAAGGCGCACCAAACCAAAACGCTTGGGCCCAGGCTCATGTTCACCAGCACCCTCACCTTGCCCCAACTCTCCGCTCGACGCACAGTTGGTGTATCGGGACTGCGGGGCTCCTGGAGGGTAACCCTAACCATAGGTCGGCCCCCGAGGGGCCCTTCCCAAGGGGCCTGGCGTCGCAACGCTGGGGATGGGGACCCCGAGCCCATGTGTCAGACTCACCCTGCTGCCCTTCAGCCACCCGAGCCGCTAGAGGCCCCGCCGGTCAATCAGGGCAGGAGATCGGGCAGGGCCCTCCTAGCCCACGCTGACCTTTGAAGGCTCCCCAAGCAAAAACTTGGCTCCCAGGATCCTGCTCGCCAGCGCCCTCACATTGGCCCGCCCCTCCACTTCCTTCAGAGCTGGTGGATAGGGCCTGCCGGGCTCCTGGCAGCTAACCAAAACCCTAGGTCGGCCCTGTGGGGACATCCCAAGTGGTCTGGCTCTGCAATGCTGGGGATTGGTGACTCAGAGCCCCAGAGCCAGACTCACCCTGCCGCACTGTCCCCACCCGGGCCTCTAAGGGCGCCGCCGGTCATAGATGGCGAGAGAAGGGCAGGGCCTTCTGAGCCACCGGTGACCTTCAAAGGCTCCCAGCACCAAAATGCTGGTGCCCACGCTCCCGCTCCCCAGCGCCCTCACCTCGGCCTGCACCTCCGCTCGCCGCACAGTGTGTGGATTGGGCCTGATGGTCTCCTTGGGGCTAACCCTAACCTTAGGTTGGCCCCCCAGGGTCCCCTCCCAAGGGTCCTGGTGCCACTACTCTGGGGATCGGGGACCCCAAGCCCCAGAGCCAGACTCACCCTCCCACAACGCTACCACCCAGGGCGCTAGGGGCGCTGCGGGTCATTCAGGGCGGGAGAACGGACAGGGCCCTGGAGAAACCGGCGACATTTGAAGCCTCCAGTGCCAAAATGCAGGGGCCCACAATCCCGCTTCCCAGCGCCCTCACCTCAGCCCACCCCTCCGCTCGCCCCACAGCCATCGTATCGGGCCTGCTGGCCTCCTGGGGGCTAACCCTGACCCTAGGTCGGCCCCTGAAGGGCACTCCCAAATGGCCTGGCGCCGCGACGCTGGAGATTGGGGAATCCAAGCCCCAGCGATGTACTCAACCTGCCCCCCCGCCGCCACCCCGGCCACTTTGGGCGCCGCCGGTCATTCAGGGTGGGGGAACGGGCAGGGCCCTCCGAGCCCCCGGCAACATTCGTAGGTCCCCCGCGCCAAAACGCTGAGGCCCACGCTCCCGCTCTACAGCGCCCTCACCTCGGCCCGCCCCCCCTCTAGCCACACAGCTGGCGGATCCGGCCTCCAGGGCTCCTCGGGGCTAACCATAACCCTAGGTGGGCCCCAGAGTGGCCCCTCCCAAGAGGCTTGGTGCCACAATGCAGGGATTGGGGACCTGCAAGCCCCAGCGCAGGGCTCACCCTGCCGCCCCGCCGCCACGCGGGCCACTAGGGGCGCCGCTGGGCATTCAGGGCGGGATAACCGGCAGGGCCCTCCGAGCCTCCGGTGAAATAAGAAAGCCCCCCACGCCAAAACGCTGGGTACCACGCTACCGCTCGACAGCGCCCTACCATGGTCAATCCCTCCGCTCACTGCACAGCCAGCGGATCAGGACTGCTGGCCTCCTGGGTGTTAACCTAACCCTAGGACAGTCCCCGAGGGGCCCCTCCCAAGGGGCCTGGCGCCACAACGCTGGGGATTGGGGACCCTCGAGTCGTAATGCCGGACTCACCCTGCTGCCCCGCTGACACCAGTGGTGCTAGGGTGCCACCAGTCGTTTTGGGCGGGAGAACGGGCAGGGCCCTCTGAGCCCCAGTGAACTTTGAAGGCCCCCAGCACCAAAACGCTGGGGCCCACGCTCCGCTCGCCAGCGCCCTCACCTCGGACCGTGACCCAATTCGCCTCAAGACGGTGGATCCGGCCTGCCGGCCTCCTGAGGGCTAACTCTAACCCTACATCGGTCCCAGAGGGGCCCTTCCCAAGGGGCCTGGCACTGCAACGTCGGGTATAGGGAAGCCCGAGCCTCAGCACCGGACTTACCCTGCCACCCCGCCATCACCCGGGCCGCTAGGGGCGCCACCGGTCATTCAGGCGAGAGAATGGGCAGGGCCCTCCGAGCCCCCGGTGACCTTCGAAGGCCCCCAGCTCCAAAACGCTTGGGCCCACGCTCCCGCTCGCCAGCGCACTCACCTCGGCCCGCCCCTCTGCTCGCCGCTTAGCAGGCGGATCGGGCCTGCCGGGCTCCTGGGGGCTAACCCTAACTCTACGTTGGCCCCCAAGGGGCCCCTCCGAAGGGGCCTGTCGCCACAACACTGGGGATTGATGACCCCCAAGCCCCAGCGCCGGACTCACCCTGTCGCTCCGCTGGCACCCAGGCCACTAGGGGCGCCGCCAATCATTCAGGGCAGGAGAATGGGCAGGGCCCTCCGAGTCCCGGTGAACTTCTAAGGGCCCATGCACCAAAATGCTTGGGCCCATGCTCCCGCTCACCAGCGCCGTCACCTCGACCCGCGCCTCTGCTCCCCGCACAGCCAGCGGATCGGGCCTGCCAGCCTCCTGGGGCTAACCCTAACCTTAGGTTAGCCCCCAAGGGGAACCTCCCAAGGGGCCTGGCGCAGCAACGCCAAGATTGGGGACCCGCGAGCCCCAGCGTCATACTCATTGTGCCGCCCCGCCACCACCCAGGCTGCTAGGGGCGCCGCTAGCCATTCAGGGCGGGAGAACCAACAGGGCCCTCCAATCCCCCGGCGACCTTCCAAGGCCCCCCACGCCAAAATGCTTGGGCCCATGCTCCAGCTCGCCAGTGCCCTCACCTCGGCCTGGCCCTCAGCTACCACACAGCTGGCGGATCATGTCTACCGGACTCCTGGGTGCTAACAGTAACCCTAGGACGGCACCAGAGGGGCCACTCCCAAAGGGCCTTGTGTTGCAACGCATGGCATTGGGGACCCACAAACCGCAGTGCCAGACTCATAGCCACCCCACCACCACCCGGGCCGCTAGGGGCGCCGCCGGTCATTCAGGGCGGGAGAACTGACAGGGCCCTCCGAGCCTCTAGCGACGTTCAAAGGCCCCCTGCACCAAAACGATGGATACCATACTCCTGCTCGCCAGCGCCCTCACCTCGTCCCACTCCTCCGCTCCCCGCACAGCCGCCGCATTGGTCCTGCTGGCCTACTGGGGTCTAACCCTAACCCTAAACCCTAACCCCTAACCTTAAACCCTAAACCTTAACCCCTAACCCTAACCCTAACCCCTAACCCTTACCCTAACCCTAACCCTACCCTAAACCTAACCCTAAACCCTAATCCTTAAACCCTAAACCCTATCATTAACACTAAACCCTAAACCCTAACCCCTAACCCTAATCCCGAAACCCTAAACACTAAACCCTAACCTTAACCACTAACCCCAAACCTCAAACCCTAACCCTAAACCCTAACCCTACCCCGACCCCTACCATACCCCTAAACCTACCCCTAACCCTACCCCTTCAGCTAACCCTACACCTAACCTGTAACCTAACCCTAAACTTAACCCTAACCCGTACCCTAACCCTAACGCTACCCGTACCCTAACCCTAACCCTAACCTGTACCCTAACCCTAACACATGCTCTAACCCGTACCTAACCCGTACCCTAACCCTAACCTTAAACTGTACCATAATCCGTAACTTAAACTGTACCCTAAAACTAACCGTAACCCTAACAAGTACCCTAACCCATACCCTAACTTTAACCCTAAACCCTAAACCCTGACCCTAACCCATACCCTAACTCGTACCATAACCCGTACCCTAACCCTAACCGTACCCTAACCCTAACCTGTACCCTAACCGTAACCCTAAACCCTAAACCGTAACCCGTACCCTAACCCTAATCAGTACCCTTACCTTAACCTTTACCCATACCCTATCCCGTACGCTAACCCATACCCTAACCCGTACCCTATCTCTAACCCGGACCCTAACCCATACCCTAACCCATACCTAACCTAACCTGTACCCTAACCCGTACCCTAACCAATACCCTAACCCTAAACCGTACCCAATCCCTATCCCTAACCCGTTCCCTAACCCGTACCCTAACCCTAACCCGTACCCTAAGCCGTACCTAAATCCGTACGCCAACACTTACACTAAACCGTACACTAACACGTACCCTAAACCGTACCCTAATGCGTACCCTAACCCATACCCTAACCCTAACCCGTACCCTAAACCTAACCCGTACACCAACCTTAACCCTAACCCTAAACCCAAACCCTAAACCCTAACCCGTACCCTAAACCCTAATCTGTACCCTAACCCATAACCTCTAACCTGTAACCCCTAAACCCAACCCTAACCCGTACCCTCTCCTTACCCTAACCCTAACCCTTACCCTCACCCATAACCTAACCATAACCCATACCCTAACCTTAACCCGTACCCTAATCCGTACCCTAACCCCAGGGATTGGGTACACCAGAGCCCGACCACGGGACTCAGCCTGCCACCCCTCAGGAAACCATGCCCCTTGGGGCGCCACAGAGCATCCCATGCAGGAGAACTGGTAGGGCCCCCCTGAGGCCCCAGCGATCCTCGGCGGCCCCCTACACCCCAACCCTGAGGCCCACGCTCATCCCGCCCCACGCCTTCCCTTCAGCTTGCCACCGAGCTCGTCGCAGAGCCAGCAGATCAGGCCTGCCAGGATGCTGGGGCCTAGACCTAACCCTAGGTCGGCTGGATAGGGCCCCTCCCCTGGGGCCCGGTGCAGCAGGCCCAGGGATTGGGGACACCTGAGCCCCACTGCAGGACAAAGCCTGTCAGCCCACAGGAAACCGTGCCCCTTGGGAGGCTGTAGAGCATTCAGGGCGGGAAAACCAGGAGGGCCCCCAGAGCCCCTGGAGAACTTCAGCGATCCCTAAACCCAACCTTGAAGCCCATGCTCACCCCACCCTGCACCCTCACCTCAGCCTGCAGAGGAGCTCACGACATAGTGGGCAGATCTGGCCTGCGGGGTTCCTGGGCCCCAACCCTAACCCTAGTTCATCTGTGGAGGGGCACCTCCCCAGGAGCGTGGAGCTGCAGCCACGGGGATTCGGGGCACCTGAGCCCCACAGCAGGACTCAGTCTGCCACCCCGCAGGAAACCGTGCACCTTGGGAGGCCATAGAGCATTCAGGGCGGGAGAACCAGGAGGGCCCTCCTGAGCCACCAGCGACCTTCGGCGGCCTCCCACACCCCAACCCTGAGGCCCACGCTCACCCTCCCCACACCCTCGCCTCAGCCTGTGTAGCTAGCCATACAGCCAGCAGATCGGGCCTCGGGGGCTCCTGGGCCTATCCCTAGCCCTAGGTCGGCCGTGAGTGTGGGGGCCTCCCCAGAAGCCTTACACCGCAGCCCCGGGGAATTGGGATACCTGTGCCCCACCGCAGGACTCAGCTTGCTACCCGACAGGAAACCATGCCACTTGGGGCTCTACGGAGCCTACAGGGCACGACAACTTGGGGAGGCCCCCGGAGCCCATCCCCATCTTTGGGAGCCCCCCGTGCCCCAACCCTGAGGCCAATGCTCACCCTCCCACATGGCCTCCTCTCAGCCCTCCACAGAGCTCGCCGCACAGCCTGCAGATTGTCCCTGCCGGGCTCCTGGACCCTAACCCTTACCCTAGGTTGGCCACAGAGGGGCCCCTCCCCAGGGTCCTGGCACCCCACTCCGGGGAATTGGGGACACCCAAGCCCCACCGTAGACCTCAGCCTGCAGCCCACAGGAAACTGTACCATTTTGGGGCACAACACAGCATTCAGGGCAAAAGAATTGGGGCACCCCATGAGAGCCCCTTCTGGTGAACCCTGACCTTTGTGGGCCCTTCCAGATGAAACCCCATGGCTCACACTCACCCGCCCTTGTTCCCTCATCTCACTCGGCCTGGGAGTTCTCTGAGCACTGGGCAGTTCGGACCTGCTGTCTCTTGAGGCCTAACCTAACCCTGGGTCTTCTGCTGAGGGTCCATCCCCGTTTGCCTGCCTCCAAGGCACCAGGCATTAGGCTCACCTCTGCACGACTAGAGGACTCAGCCTGCCCCATAGCAGGAAACTGTCCATTTGGGGCTGCAGCAAGGATTCATATGAAAATCGGAGGGCCCCCCTCAGCCCATCCCAGGGAACCCCCACTTTCAGAGATCTCCCCGGATCCAATTAGTAGCTTCACACTGACCTTTAAACGTGCTCTCCACGGAGATCTTTTGAAATTCTCCACACTTCCAACTGATGGCATCATCCAGCTTCAGTGCCTTACCCAGCTTTAGGTCTTGAGATGGATTAAAATGGGAAGTCATTTCACTGATGACGACGTACTGGTGACCAAAAGATACATGCATAAATGCTTCATATCACTTGGCTTCAGGGAAATGCAAATCTAAACCCCTATAGATGCCATATCACACAAGGCCGAATATCTAAAAACAAGAAGACATGAAACTATACATGTTGGAGAGGATGTGGAGAAACGGGAACCCTCTTACACCCCTGTACAAATGCAGTCTGGCACAGCCACTCTTGAAAATGGTATGGAGTTTCCTCAAGAAGTTATAAATAAAGCTACCCTATGTCCCAGCAATTGCACTACTGGGTACTTACCTCAAACAGACAGAGGTAGTGAAGACGGGACACATGCACCACAGTGTTCATAGCAGCAATATCCATAATAGACAAGCTTTGGAAGGAGTGCAGATGACCATGGATAGATGAATGGATAAAGAAGATGTGGATCATATATATAATGGAATATTACTCAACCATCAGATAGGATGAATACTTACCAACACACCGACCTGGGTGGAGCTGGAGGGTATTATGCTGAGTGGAATAAGTCAATGAGAGAAAGACAATGATAATATGCTTTCATTCCTATGTGGAATATCAGAAACAAGGAAGAAGACCATAGGGGAAGGAAGGGAAAATAGAATGGGAAGTCATCAGAGAGGGAGAAAACCCATGATGGACTCTTCACTATCGCAAGAAACTGATGATTGTTGGAGGAGAAGTTGGGGGGGGGGTAACTGGGTGAGAAGCATTAAGGAGGTCACACGATACAATGAGCACTGGGTGTTACACACGACTGAAAATTTATTGAAGACTACATCTGAAACTAATGATGTACTGTAAGTTGGCTAATTGAATTTAAATTAAAGAACAAAAGACCTCGAATAAACAATCCTAAACATTTGTATGGAACCACTAAAGATTCCGAACAGCCAGTAAAATGTGGAAAAGAAAAACAAAGCTGGAGGACTCACAATTTCAGATTTCAGGTTATACTACAAAGCTGCAGTCATCCTAACAAGACAGTACAGCACAAAAATAGACACAGCGACCAAAGGAACAGGATACAAGTTCAGACAGAAACCCACAATTATGTGGTCCATGAATCTTCCACAAAGCAAGCAACGATATCAAAAGGGAAAAGGACAGTCTCTACAACAAATGGTGTTGGGAAAACTAGACAGCTACGCACAAAAGAATGACATTAGACTGCTTTCTTACACAATACAGACAAACACAAAACAGTTTCAAGACCTCAATATGAGACCTGAATCCATAAAAATCCTACAGGAGGGAAGACAGTAACTTCTTGACATGGACCATATTAACGTTTTTCTAGACTGTGTCCTGAGGCAAAGGAAATGAAAGCAAAAATAAACTAGTGGGAATACAGCAAAATAAAAAGTTTCCACGCGGCAGAAGAACAATGAAAACGTAAAAATAATAAGACAACCTACTCAAAGGGAGAAGATATTTGCAAAGATCATATGCAATAAAGGGATAGTGTCCAAAACATATACAACTGATACTACTCGACCCCCCAAAAACAAATAATCCAGTTAAAATAGGCAGAAGACATGGACAGACATTTATCCAAATAAGAAATACAAATGGCCAACAGTCCCGTGAAAAGATGTTCACCATCACCCATCATCAGGAAAATGTAAATCCAAAGGACAATGAGGTAATACCTCAAACCCGTCAGAATGGCTAACATCAAAAGCACAACAAAGAGCAGGTGTTGGGAGGATGTGGATAAAGGGGAATCCTCGTGAACTGTGGGTGGGAATGCAAACTGTGGTGGCCACCATGGAAAACAGTATGAAAGTTCCTCAAAAAATTAAATATAGAACTACCCTACGATCCAACAATCACACTACTCGTATTTACCCAAAGACTAGGAAAACAGTAACTTAAAAGGATACGTGCATCCCTATGTTTCTTGCACCATTATTTACAATATCACAATATGGAAGCAACCCAAGTGCCTGTAGAAAAATTGACAAATGAGATGATAGATGTGTGTATTCACACACACACACACACACACACACACACAATGGAGTATTACTCGGCTTGAAAAAGAATGAAATCTTGCCATTTGCAGCCACATGGATGGAGCTAGAGAGTACTATCCTAACTGAAATCAGTCAGTCAGAGAAAGACAAATCCCATACAGTGTCACTCCTATGGGGAATTTAAGAAACAAACGAATATAAATAAATAGGGAGAAAAAGGAGAAAAAGGAGACACACCAATATACAAACTCTTAACAAGAGAGAACAAACAGATGGTTACCAGAGAGGAGGTGGATAGAGGGATGAGTGAAATAGATGAAGCTGATTAAGAGGACACTTTTCTTGATGACCACTGAGTAATATATAGAATTACTGAATCACTCTATTGTACACCTGAAACGAATGTAACACTGTATGTTAGCTCTACTGGAATTAAAATAAATTTTTAAAAAAGATTTTTCTTTCCGGAACCTCTTTGAAAAAGCTTTTCCTGTGCAATGTAAATAAGGCCTACTTGGGAGGATTCACTCTTCAATAATTATTCACTCTATGCCTCGAATTCAGATTTCACTGAGTTCTTACTGTGGATCGCAGCCCACGGGAGCTATGGTCCTTTTCTATCCAGGCTCAGCACCTATGCATTCAAGATTGGAAGTAGAGACACATGTCACTTCACAGTCCAGAAAGCTATTATTGTTTCTGTTTCAGTATGAGGGAGTCACAGACTTTGGGACAGGTTTCGGAGCAGGGTTATTATGGATCCTGGATCTCTACTTCAATGTTCATTACCTGGATCCATTTGGCTAATAGGTTCCCTGTGGATTGGCTTGCTTCCAAGCACATACATGGAAGATGCAAAGGTGGGTGGGCCTGGTGCGGGACAGGAAGAAGACCAAAAACAGAAAAGGGTCCGACCCCTCCGCTTTCCAGGACCTGCTTCGGGAGAGGGTACGGGAGGTAGAATCCATGCAAAACTCCAAGATCACCAGCTGAACACAAGAGGCATAGATCAAGGGAACTGGAGATGCAGGGGTTGAAGGATGCCCTGAGCTATCCCTGGGAGGAAGGGAGGGAAGGAATGAGAAGGAGACCCTGACTGCCCCTGGCCCATTCCAGCTGCCCACCGCTCCGACACACATCCGTCTACACAGCTGACACAGCCTGGGCTCAGGATGGGCTGGCTCGGGTCCCTCAATCCTCAGTGGGATAGCTGTCCCCAGGGCTCACAGACATGCTGAGAGAAATGAGAGGGAAAGCTGCCCCACCCAGGTCATCCCCTCCTTGAGAAGACAGCCCTTCAGAACTGCTAAAAAAAAAAAACCCACTAACGGGGTTGAAAGACATGCCATGGATGAACTAAGGCATAGAGATATGTAAAATAACATTCATCTTTAAGTTCAGAGCTGTCATCTCAGGAAGTGGGGAGAGCTTCCCTGAAGAAGACTGAGGGGAGCACAGGCCATGTTGAAAAGGGAGACATGGCTCTCCTGATTGGGGACTTGCAGCCCCCTTCCAGGGCAAGGCATCATCCTCGCATCACAGGAGATCCATGGAAGTGTTCCATCAGGGCCAGATGTTTGTCTCGAGAAGGCTACCCTGGCATCGGACTGCACAGGGCACCAGGGACGAGGGCCAGATGGAGGATGGACAATACCCCGGAGTCCATGGGGCAACAGCAGAGGCACATGACCTTGAAGATGATGATGAAAAGCAGGAGGTAGCAGCATGGAGCCGGCCCGAACGTGCCATGGGAGCAGTGCCCACAGCTACGCTGACAGGGTGCCTTCTGTGCCAGGTGTGGCTGACTTCAGTGGGCTCCAGACTAGTCCTGACCACAAGTCTAGGAAGTGTGCACCACACCCAGCCTCCTCTCCCCTTGCAGCTGCTAGGAATCACGGTCACAGACACTGATCAGCTTTTGTGGAAACCGAGCAGTGGCTCTCCCGCATGCTGCACCTCTGGTGGTGGTCCAGTGCGACCCTCGTGCTTGGCCAGACACTGATGTCTACCTGTCTCCACACAAATCCACAGGCAGGAGGGTGTCCCTGAATTCCACAGCACCCTATGAGACAGATCCACAGAACCCAACACCCAGTGGGTCACTCGGGACCTCACCTATGGTCATGGAGCTCACCATACCCTATTTCTGTCACTTCCCACAGAAAGCCTGGTTCTGATCCCCCAAAATACCATACATCCTGGTTGCTGACCTAGGGTCATGCCATGAACCCACATGGCACCTTTCTTTAAGAGAAGACTATGCCTACACCTCCTAGAAAATATTTCTAATTAAGTACATGTCCATCAGGACTACGGTGTGAATGGTAGCACACAGACTGCATGGTAGTAGTCAGTAATTCTAGCAAGGGTTAACCCCACCCCCAGTCTCACAAAACCTTCCTCTGTCCCCACGGAACTCATTGTCTGCCCTCAGAAAACCATCCAGGAAACAAACAGTTCATCTGAATGCTCTCTTCACCTTCTGCTTCAAATCTTGTCCAACCACAATGATATGAAAATGGAAATCAGTCTCAAGAAAAAAATGGGACAATCAAAAATAGGTGGAGATTGGGGGGCCTGGGTGGCTCAGTCGTTAAGGATCTGCCTTCACCTCAGGTCGTGATCCCAGGATGCTGGGATCGAGTCCCGAATCAGGCTTCTTGCTCAGAGGGAATCCCACATCTCCTTCTCCCACCCCCCTGCTTGCGTTCCCTCTCTCGCTCTCTCACTAGCTGTCAGATACTTAAATAAGCTTAAAAAATATGTGGAGATTTAACAACATGCTACTGAACAACCAACAGTCAAAGAAGAAATAAAAAAAAAATTTAGAAGTACCTTGACACTGATGAAAAAGTCAACCTACAAAAACTTATGGGATGCACCAAAAGTAGCTCTATGGGCGATGTTCATAGAAATTCAAGTCTTCATCAATCCATGAGAATGCTCTCCAATTAACAACCTGATTTATGTGGTAAAGAAGTAGAAAATAAAACAACAAGCAAAGCCCCAAATTAGTAGAAATAAGGACATAACAAAAAGGAATGCATAAATAAATCCAACAGAGACCAAAAAGACAAAAAAAAAAAAAAAAACCCAAAACAAGGAAAATGAGTGCTGCCTTTTTTGGAAAGATAAACAAAACTGACAAACTTAGCTAGACTCACCAAGAAAGACAGAGGACTCGAATACAGTCAGGAAAGAAAGATAATGGATTCCTGTCTCATATCAAAATCAAAAGAACTCTTCAACCTTGGACACAACAACTTCTTGCAAGGCAGGTCTCTAAAGGCAAAGGAAATAAAAGCAAAAATGAACTATTGGCACTTCATCGAGATAAAAAGCTTCTGCATGGCAAAGCAAACGATCAACAAAACAAGAAGGCAACCTATGGAATCGAAGAAGATAACTGCAAATGATATTACAGATAAAGGGCTGGTATCCATGATCTATAAGGAACTCCTCACACTCGACACCCAAAAAATGGGCAGAAGACACAAAGAGATACTTCTCCAGAGTAGACATACAAATGGCCAACAGACGCATGAAAAAATGCTCCACAACACTTGCCATCAGGCAAATACAAATCAAAACGACAATGAGATACCACCTTACACCAGTTAGAATGGTTAAAATTAACAAGGCAGGGGGCACCTGGGTGGCACAGCAGTTAAGCGTCTGCCTTCAGCTCAGGGCGTGAACCTGGCATTATGGGATCGAGCCCCACATCAGGCTCATCCACTATGAGCCTACTTCTTCCTCTCCAACTCCCCCTGCTTGTGTTCCCTCTCTCGCTGGCTGTCTCTATCTCTGTGGAATAAATGAATAAAATCTTGAAAAAAAATTAACAAGACAGGAAATAAAAAAAAAAGTCAGCGAGGATGTGGAGAAAGGGGAACTCTCTTACAATACTCGTGAGAATTCAAGCTGGTACAGCCACTATTGAAAACAATATGGAAGTTCCTCAAGACGTTAAACACAGAGCTATCCTACAACCCACCAATTGCACTACTGGGTATTTACCCATAGACACAAGAAGTGAAAATAGGGGCACCGGTATCCCAATGTTCATAGCAGCAATGTCCATAATAGCCAAACTGTGGATGGAGCCAAGATGTCCTTCAGCAGATGAATGGACAAAGAAGATGTGGTTCATCTATACAGTGGAATATTACTCAGTCATCAGAAAGGATGAATACCCACCATTGGCACCAACGTGGATGGACCAGGAGGGAATTATGCTAAGTGAAATTGAGTTCAGCAGAGAAAGAAAATTATCATATGGTTTCACTCCTATGAGGAATGGAAGGAATAGCATGGAGGACATTATGAGACGGTAGGGAAAAGTGAAGGGGGGGAATGAGAGGGGGGGATGAACCATGAGAGAATATTGACACTGGGAAACAAACTGAAGGTTGTAGAAAGGGAGGGGTAGGGGAATGGGTTATCCTGGTGATGGGTATTAAGTAGGACACGTGTCATAATGAGCACTAGGTGTTATATGCAAACAATGAATCATGGACACTACATGAATAACAAATGAAGTACTGTAGGGTGACTAACATAATTTAAAAAAAAGAGAAAGATATGAGATCCATACAGGAAAACTGTCACTATTTGCAAATGACATGAAATCCCAAAAGATTCCACACACACACACAAAAACTGTTAGAATAAACAAATTCAAGAAAGCTGCAGTATATAAAGTCAATATACAGAGACCTGTTGTCTTTATTTTTTTCAGATTTTTTTATTAATTTGAGAGGAAGAGAAAAAGCACGAGCAGGGGGAGTGTCAGAAAGAGGGAGAGGCAGACCCTCGCGAAGCGGGGAGCACAACACGGGGCTTGATCCCAGAACACTGGGATCGTGACCACAGCTGAAGGCAGACGCTTCACCTATGGGGCCACCCAGATGACCCAACTTCTTGCATTTCTGTATACTGATGACACACTTTCACAAAGAGAAATTAAAAAAGCAATGCCATTTACAATTGCATCAAAAAAAATCTAGGAATAAAAGAAACCAAGAATGAGAAAGATATAGTACACTCAACACATGGCAGAAAAGAAATGAAAAACATGTGTGTCGAGGGGGGCAGAATGTATGGGTCAAAGATCTGGAAGGCAACACAAACAAATGGAAGCATACGCCATGCTCCTTAACTGGAAGAGTTAATTATGTGAACATGTCCATCGTACCCAAAGCAATCGACAGATGTGATGAAATCCCTATCTGAATTCCATTGGCATTATTTGAGGAAATAGAAAACAGTCCTCAAACTTGTATGGAATCACAAAAGACCCCAAAGACCCAAAGCAACCTGGAGAAAGAAAGGTGCAGTCAACACACTCCTGAATTTCAAGCTAGATTACAAAGCTGTTGCCATCAAAACAGTATGGTACTGGCATAAACATAGACACCAGGTCAGTGCAACAGAAGAGAAAGCTCAGAAACTTACCCACACGTAGATGATCCTAACTTACGACACAGCAGCAGAAGATATGAGATGAGGGAAGGACTGTGTCTTCAGTGAGCGGTAACAGGCAAACTGGACACTAAATGCAGAAGAATATAACTGGGTCACTTTCTTAAACCACAGACAAAATTTTGAAAGGATGGATGATTTCAACATAAGACCTGAATCAATAAACCTCCAAGAAGACACAGGTACTAAGTCTCTCGACATTGCTTTTGGCAAAGACTCTTCAGTTTGGACACCAAATACAAAGGCAAGAAAAGCAAAAATAAACAAGTGGAACAACATCAAACTGAAATCTTCCACACAGCCAAAAAAACAGCAAAAAATTAAAGGGCCACTGACCCAATAAGAAAAAAATATCTGTGAATCATATGTGTGAGAAGAGGCTAATATCCAAAATACACACAACACTAATACAAATCAAAACAAAACAAAACAAAAAACTGTAAAAAAATGGGGGTAATATGTGAATAGATACTTTCCAAAGATCCACACAAGTGCCAACAGACAGAAAAAGTTGTTCGACATCACTAATCATCGTCAGGGAAACATCAGTCAAACCCACAATCGGCTATCCCCTCACAACTGTTGGAACAGCAATTGTCCCAGAGACAGACACCAGGGGTCAAGGGTGTGCAGACGAGGAGACACTGTGCACTGTTGGTGGGAATGGAAATTGGTGCAGCCACTGTGACAAAGGGTATGGAGGTTCCTGAAAAAAAATTACAGCGACCACATGACCCAGTAATGGCTCTACTGAGTATTGAATTGGAGAATACAAAAATACTGCCTCAAAAAGAGACATGCACTCCCACGTTCACTGCAGCATTATTCACACGAACCAGACATGGAAACACAGAACTTGGGGGCCTTATGCCAAGTAACTCAGACACAGAAAGACAAATACCAGATGCTCTCATGTACATTCGACGTGGAAGAAACAAATACTGAATGCATAGATACTGAGAGCTGACTGGTAGGTGCCAGATTCGGGGATGGGGTGGTAGAAACGGGTGAAGGTGGTCAAAGTCTCAATGTTTGAGTGAGAAAAACTGACAGTCATGAAATGTTCTGTCCAGCATGGAGACTAAAACTAACCCTGCAGCATGGGGTATAGGTTTCCCTGCTCTTTGAAAGTACAGGGCTTCTGAGAAACCTTGCACAGCAGAAATGGTGTCAAGAAGGAATGGCCATTAATTTACACGGAACAATTAGTGTGCTCAGACTCCAAAATACCTTCTCTATGGCTTTTCTTAGGCCTCAGGACACAAGTTTCTAAAGGAGGCCCAGCATAAATGAAGATAAAGCACAAGAGCCTCACAGACACAATTCAAAGTGCTGGTGGCTGAATGTGGAGAGCCATTCCCAGCAGAAGGAGCTGGTTGGGGTGCACGCCGCCTCTCTCGTGCTTCTCCCCAAAACAGATGCTGAACGCGATTCTCACTGTTCACCTTTTTTCATGAGAGGGAAATCCTCTTCAGGTCTCTTCCTCTTACTGAAGCTGGGTAATAACGTAGTTCTTTGAAGAAAGCCCAGTGTCTTACTGTGAACGTTTAAAAAGTGGGGGATACTTGTACTTGAGCATTGTTGAGGGAGGACATGTGAAAGGTTCTCCCAGACACAAACCTCAGTAGATCCATCTGGAAAGGCACCTTCCTCAGCATGCGCAACAGAGACTACCTCCTACCCCTGAGAATCCCTCTCCCTCCCCTCGATCAGGACAACCCACAACAGCTGGGAGTTACCCCAATTCCTCCGTTCTCCTGCTCCTAATAGCTAACCCATCAGCAAATCCTGTGAGCTCCATCTTCAAAATGGTCCCAGAATAGGTGTAACCACTCCATCCAAGGCCACCTGTCTGGTCCACAGTGCCTGAGTTCCTGGAAAAGCTTCGCCATTGACCTGCCATGCCATCTTCAACACTCTGTCATCTGTTCTCAACACTGTAGCCAGGATGGCCCAGTGAAACAGGGTCTCATGGGGTTATAGCCCTGGAATGGCTATCTGTCACCCTCTGTCACCTCTCTGAGCTCATGTCCTAAGCTGTCTCCTGTGGCCACAGGGCTTTTTTGCTGCTCCTGGACATACCTGGAATTCTCCTGTCCCAGAGTCTTTGCACATGCTTTCCCTTCTGTTTCGAATGCTCTTGATGTGTTCTTACTCACCTTCGGAAAAGTCTGAATTGGAGTGACAGGGACAGAAGATGAGGCTGTGTGTGTTGGGTGAGACTGGTGGCCCAGAAGAAGGTTCTCTGCCAGCTCTCCACCTGTGCCTCACTTTTCCTCAGGCAGGAACTTTCACACAGCCCTCACCTGTCACAACTCTCACCCAGGAGACCCACAGCCACCCATGGAGCCCACCCTGCCCACACCCTGCTGCATAATGCATTCAGTTCTCCTCTGGGAACCCTGTCAGCTTTACCCAGACCTGGAACTCCCCCGTCTCCTGCAAAGCTCCCGGATTCCCCCTCTTCTTCCAAAATCACACTGGCGCAAGGCTTTCATGAGAAAGCTATAACGCTAACTAATGAAAGGTTCACACCTACTTTCCCCTTCTGTTGCCTTTCTCTCCACCGTCTTTCCTACCTGTGCAAACTGTAACATATCAGTGGAACATGAACATGCTCTGAGATCTGAATCTTTCATTGCAGCTTTCTGAGGACTCCTTATGTGATAAGCAACTAGTGTAACCTACAGCAGGGTGTTTTACAACTATCATATATAGAATAGTACAGCCCAAATCACTACAATTTTACCTCACTCTTCATGAAGCAGAACACTTTTTCCTTTCTTCTTTTACTTAAATTCCAGTTAGTTCACATGCCATGGAATATTCACTTCAGGTGTAGGATTTACTGATTCCTCACCTGCATACAGTACCCGGTGCTCATCACAAGTGCCCTCCTTAAGACCCCTCACCCATTTAACTCTTCCCCTCACCCCTGTCCTGCAGCAACACTCAGTTTGTTCTCCAAGGTTGAGTATATTTCCTTGTTTGCCTCTCTCATCAACCCTCAACTCTGTTCATCTGTTTTCTTTCTGAAATTCCACAAGCGTGAGAGCATAGGATATTTGTCTTTCCTCAATGATTTTGCTTAGCTTAATACACTCTAGATCCATCCACATCCTTGCAAATGGTAAGATTTCATTCTTTTGGAAGCTGGGTTATATTCCATTATATATATGGATCCCACATCTGCTTTATCCATTCATCAGTGCATGGACTTTGGGATTCTCTCCCTAGTTTGGCTACTGTGGACATTGCTGCTATAAACATCATGGTGCATGGACCCCCTTCGAATCTGCATTTTTGTATCCTTTGTGTAAATACCTAGGAGAGCAATTGCTGGATCATTTGGTTGTTCAATGTTTAAGTTGTTGAGGAACCCCACAGTGTTTCCCAGCCTGGCTACACCACTTTGCATTCCCACCAACAGGATGTGAGGGTTCCCCTTTAAGCGGAACATTATCTGCTGGCAAAGTCATAAGAGGAAACAAAACCTCTGTGAGATGCACCCAGGGTCAGGCAAGCAGTTGCAGAATTCACCCCAAGGCTCCTGACGCTAAGCCCCTTGAAGCCACCAGCATGCCACTATTCAAAAGAATTCCCATACTCTCCATCTGATTCCACCACCAAAGAAACTACAGAGAGAATATGGCACCTCAAAATATCGAGATAATACATTTAGTAAAACTAGAACGTCAAGCTCAACTTTTAAACAGGAACAGGCCGCTTTGGATAATTTTGAATTTTCCCTCCACCCTAATTTTAACTCTTCTGATGAATAAACTAATGAATGATGAAACATCACCTTTGTCAAATGACATCATCCAAGTCTGTATCAGATGAAAAAAAGCCACCTAACTCTAGATGCTGGCCACTCAATCATATCTTAGGCCCAATTGAATAAACACTGTTAGATGAAGGAACAAATTAGATGTTACAAACAGGCACAGTGTGAATCTCACCTTCCCTT
This sequence comes from Ursus arctos, assembly GCF_023065955.2. Lineage (NCBI taxonomy): Eukaryota > Metazoa > Chordata > Mammalia > Carnivora > Ursidae > Ursus > Ursus arctos. The sequence continues at coordinate 2,075,947 of NW_026622986.1, forward strand.
TCTAATAAAAGAGGGTTCCTAGGAAACAGATGGTCAAAATACATTTGTAAGCAATAAATGGACAGAGAAATTGTGATCCCCTGCAAATTTCCACCTGCAGGGAAACTAGGTAATTCTTGCACCAAACCCAGAATGCTGACAGCTACTTCAATTTTACTTTGTGGCTCAACTAGAGAAAAGAGAAAAGCCCAGTTGGTTTTGGGATAATGAGAGGTTTTACCTCCAGCCCTGACATAGATAGGACATTTTGCCAAACATACCTGTGGTTTCTCTGAACACTGGCGTCCTGTGACAAGCTGCCTCACTGACTCCGATGCTGACGTTCAAAACCTCGGGTGTCTTGGAGCCAGAGCAGGGAAGTGCTGTCAGCTGGGGAGAAGAAGGCACCTCTGACCTAAAGCCTGCACACCTGCTTTGGTTTCTGGGTGAAGGGGCAACACATACTTGTTGTTTAGCAGTAATTATCTTCATTCTCAATAGACCAATGACCTTTCCTTTTCTGGAAAGCAGACTTACTCTTCTAAAGAAACCCTCAATTCGTCTATTCCCAATGCAACTAGCGTGGGGTCTGGTTTACGCCCTCCTCCAGGCCCCCACCTGGAGGATTTTCCTGCATGATTCTAACAGCCAATTACCACTAACCCGTGGGCACATGGGGCATAATGCTGAAGTTGGGGGAAGCTCTGGGGCTTGCTACTGCCACACCTGTGCCTGGGGGACCAGGGCACACCCTGCTGAACTCGGGGTACTGCTCAAGATGCATCAATGCACTGTGTCAGAGAACCGGGGGACACACCACTGAAGGTGGTGAGTATGCGAGGTCCTTACCCACACTCTTCCCGGGGAACAGGGGAAAGTCTGAAATTCTGCAACCCATGCCACAAAAGCTCAGGTGAGTGGGCACCCTGGAGTGCACGATATGGGGAATAAGGCCAGTTGAGGACATGGGCAGAAGAGACTTTAAAGGGAAAAAGAAAACTCACCTGAGTCCCCACAATGAACCCTCTTCACGTTCCCTTCCAGACCCTGCCTCCCACCGGGGGCGCACACTACCCCCAGACCCCCACCCCGGTGCACGCTGCTCACCCACCAGCCGGGACCTCCGCAGGGCAACACTCTCTCTCCCAGTGCCCCTTCTTCTGCCCCAGGTATGCAACCCCCTGCAACTCTGGGAGTGCCCACAGGAAGTAGCTTCACCCCCAAGAGGTGATTGGTCCTGGAGGGTGGTGCCCGAGGCCCTTGAATGCCAGGCAACCCGCCCTCAAGCCCCTGGAACCCTGAAAGAGCAGGGGGTCCAAGAAGCACCTCCTCTACCCAACACCCGGCCCAGGCATGGGTGGGGTCCTGGGCCGGGCACCCCCCACACAACTGGCCCCTTCCAGGGACCCCTCTAGCTGCAGACCACCCTCAGAGTCCTGCCCTTTCTCTTTCTGCACCAGCCCTCCCTGCTGGGGTGTGCCTGGTTCTGGGCAAGGTCAGTGGCTCTCAGACTCTCCAAGGCTTGGGCTTTAGGAAATGAAATGATTTCATGCATTTTCAGTATGTACATGTCAGTATGACTTTAATCTTATGGGAGCCAAAGAGGTTCTTTATTTTTTCTTATCTTCATGTTGGCATTTTGGGTTATTGTTTTCTTTTCGAAGCAGATGTACAACATTTGCTTGGGGCAGAAATAGGGCCCATGCTTTGAGGTTTTGCCCAGTCATTTTGAGCTGGGTAAAATGTTAAACGATAGCTCTCCTGGGAGCCCTGGATCAGGGCCCACAGATGATACAAGATAAAAATTACTTTTATCCTTACAATTACTACTAAATGGAGGAATTGGAGACAAAAGCACCTTTCACAAGAGTACCAAGAAATCAAAATGATGCCCACAGAAGGCTACCTGCTCCATGGTCAGCACAGGTAACACAAGTGTTCACAGTCTCTGGATTCCTGCCCTTCTCCTGCCCAAATCTCTGAAGCACACAGACCACTTAAAATCAGAATTGTAGAACTGCTAGACACCTTAGAGATGTCTGGCACCATACCCTTGGACTGCAGAAGAAAACACAGTAGCTCGTTGTCACCAACTAATTTCAACATGAAGTGCCCCCTGGATGCACTAAGTTCTTCCTCTGCAAATGTTGACTACTGTAAGTCACAGTCATACCATTTAAACACTAAAATGGCTTTGAAGTCATCGTAGGTAAGGGAATATTTTAGCCATGTTTATAAGCATTGGCTCACTTTGTAGAAGAGGCTGAGCTGAGTGTTTTTAAATACTATTTCAGGTACAAGAGAGGAGTTCAGATGGCAGAGGAGAATGGACCCCTTTTTCAGCAGGTCCCCTGAGTTGAGCTGGATAGGTACCAGACCAGCCTAAACAACCACGGAATCAGCCTGAGACTCAGGAAGATACATCTTGATCTCTACAAATGAAAATCTCCAGCGCTGAGTATTGAGGTAAGAAGCAGGGAGCCCTGAAACCATGCACAGATATTGGAAGATAAAAGGAAGGGGGAGGGACCCCCCCTGTTCAGGCACTGGGAAGTAGCAGCCACCTGCAAGGGGGAGTGGTCCAAGTCAGGGAAGGCACCCACCAGAGAGCAGACTGAGACCAGTGAGCTGGGAGTGCATGCTACCAGGCATCTCCAGGAACACCAGAATCCTGGTGTGCTCAGGAGATCCAGACTGAGACCGAGAGCTTCCGCAGCCCACGTGGGGCGGCTGGTGGCTGGTGGGCCACCTGCATGGGGGGAGCGGACAGACTCACGGTTGGCACCCACGAAACTGCAGACTGAGACACTGAACCGGGTGCGAGTGCCACCAGGCTTCTCAGGGAACTCTGGAATCCCGGTGCTCTCACGGGATCCAGACTGAGACCAGAAGTTTCTGGATCGCAGGTGGGGCGGCTGGTGGGCCACCTGCACTGGGGAGCTGGCGGACTGGAGGTGGGCACCCGCGAAACAGCATACTGAGACCCTGAACCGGGTGCGCTTGAAACCAGGCTTCTCAGGGAACTCCGGAATCCCACTGTGCTCAAGGGATCCAGACTGAGACCAGGAGATCCCAGAGTGCAGGGGTGCAGCTTGCAGCTGGTGGCTTTAGAAACACAAAAGACAGAGAGGCGCTGGCCCTGGAAGTGAGGGCAGGGATGCTGGGTGTGGGGCGCACATCCCAGGATGCTACAGGGTTGGCAGCACCAACCGTAATGGAGTTAAAGTGGCCAGAACATTGGTGGAGAAAGGGCCACAATCCCTCTGTTCTGTGACAATTCAGCCTCTGCTGCTCTGACTCTCAGAAGAGGCACAGCAGACCTCCAGAGAAAGCCGCCAGGGAACAAAACACTGGAAATACAGGCTCACAGGGTGCCCACCCCCATCCCCCCTCGCAGGGGACAGGGAAACTCTACCCAACCAAGGTTGCCTGAGTATGGGAGCTGTAAAATACAAACTCTTAACAAGAGAGAACAAACGGATGGTTACCAGAGAGGAGGTGGATAGAGGGATGAGTGAAACAGATGAAGTGGATTAAGAGGACACTTTTCTTGATGACCACTGAGTAATATATAGAATTACTGAATCACTTTCTTGTACACCTGAAACGAATGTAACACTGTATGTTAGCTCTACTGGAATTAAAATAAATTTTTAAAAAAGAATTTTCTTTCAGGAACCTCTTTGAAAAAGCTTTTCCTGTGCAATATGCATAAGCCCTACTTGGGAGGATTCACTCTACAATAATTATTCACTCTATGCCTCGAATTCAGATTTCACTGAGTTCCTACTGTGGATCCCAGCCCACGGGAGCCATGGTCCTTTTCTGTCCAGGCTCAGCACCTATGCATTCAAGATTGGAAGTAGAGACACATGTCACTTCACAGTTCAGAAAGCTATTATTGTTTCTGTTTCAGTGTGAGAGAGTCACAGACTTTGGCACAGGTTTCAGAGCAGGTTTATTATGGATCCTGGATCTCTACTTCAATGTTCATTACCTGGATCCATTTGGCTAATAGGTTCCCTGTGGATGGGCTTCCTTCCAAGCACATACATGGAAGATGCAAAGGTGGGTGGGCTTGGTGCGGGACAGGAAAAAGACCAAAAGCAGACAAGGGTCCGACCCTCCCCAAACCAGGAACTGCTAAGGGAGAGGGTACGGGAGGTAGAATCCATGCGAAACTCCAAGGTCACCAGCTGAACACAAGAGGCATAGGTCATGGGATCTGGAGATGCAGGGGTTGAAGGCTGCTCTGAGCTACCTCTGGGAGGAAGGGAGGAAGGAATGAGGAGACACTGCCTGCCCCTGGCCTATGCCAGCTGCCCACCGCTCCGACACACATCCGTCTACACAGCTGACACAGCCTGGGCTCAGGATGGGCTGGCTTGCGTCCCTCAATCCTCAGTGGGACAGCTGGCACCAGGGCTCAGAGACATGCTGAGGGAGATGAGAGGGAAAGATGCCCCACACAGGTCATCCCCTCCTTGAGCATACAGCCCTTCAGAACTGCTAAAAAAAAAAAAAAAACCCACTAACATGGTGGAAAGACATGCCATGGATGAACTAAGGCATAGAGATATGTAAAATAACATTCATTTTTAAGTTCAGAGCTGTCAGCTCAGGAAGTGGGACGAGCTTCCCTGAAGAAGACTGAGGGGAGGGCAGGCCATGCTGAAAAGGGAGACATGGCGCTCCTGATTGGGGACCTGCAGCCCCCTTCCAGGGCTGGGCATCATCCTCGCATCACACGAGATCCATGGAAGTGTTCCATCAGGGCCAGATGTTTGTCTTGAGAAAGCTACCCTGGCATTGGACTGCACAGAGCACCAGGGGGGAGGGCCAGATGGAGGACGGACAATACCCCGAGGCCATGGGGCAAGAGCAGAGGCACATGACCTTGAAGATGATGATGAAAAGCAGGAGTTGGCAGCATGGAGCGGGCCCAAAAGTGCCATGTGAGCAGTGCCCACAGCTACACTGACTGGGTGCCTTCGTGCCAGGTTTGGCTGACTTCAGTGGGCTCCAGACTAGTCCTGACCACAAGTCTAGGAAGTGTGCACCACCCCCAGCCTCCTCTCCCCTTGCAGCTGCTAGGAATCACGGTCACAGACCCTGGTCAGCTGTCGTGGAAACCGAGCAGTGGCTCCCCCGCACGCTGCACCTCTGGTGGTGGTCCAGTGCGATCCTCGTGCCTGGCCAGACACTGATGTCTACCTGTCTCCACACAAATCCACAGACAGGAGGGTGTCCCTGAATTCCACAGCACCTGATGAGACAGATCCACAGAACCCAACACCCAGTGGGTCACTCGGGATCTCACCTATGGTCATGGAGCTCACCATAGCTTATTTCTGTCATTTCCCACAGAAAGCCTGGTTCTGATCCCCTACCATACCATACATCCTGGTTGCTGACCTGGGGTCATGCCATGAACCCACACGGCACCTTTCTTTAAGAGAAGGCTATGCCTACACCTCCTAGAAAATATTTCTAATTAAGTACAAGTCCATCAGGACTACGGTGTGAATGGTAGCACACAGACTGCATGGTAGTAGTCAGTAATTCCAGCAAGAGTTAACCCCACCCCCCATCTCACAAACCCTTCCTCTGTCCACAGGTAACTCATGGTCTGCCCTCAGAAAACCTTCCAGGAAACAAACCTTTCATCTGAATGCTCTCTTCACCTTCTGCTTCAAACTTCTCCAACCACAATGATATTAAACTAGAAATCAGTCTTAAGAAAAAAATGGGACAGTCAAAAATAGATGGAGATTTGGGGGCCTAGGTGACTCGGTCATTAAGGACCTGCCTTCAGCTCAGGTCGTGATCCCAGGATCCTGGGATGGAGCCCCAAATCAGGATTCTTGCTCAGGGGGAATCCCGCTTCTCCCTCTCCCACCCCCCTGCTTGCGTTCCCTCTCTCGCTGTCTCACTCTCTGTCAGATACTTAAATAATCTTAAAAAAATATGTGGAGATTTAACAACATGCTACTGAACAACCAACAGTCAAAGAAGAAATAAAAAAAATTTAGAAGTACTTTGACATTGATGAAAAAGACAACCTACAAAAACTTATGGGATTCAGCAAAAGTAGCTCTATGGGAGACATTCATAGAAATTCAAGTCTTCATCAATCCATGAGAATGCTCTCCAATAAACAACCTGATTTATGTGGTAAAGAAGTAGAAAATAAAACAACAAACAAAGCCCCAAATTAGTAGAAATAAGGACATAACAAAAAGGAATGCATAAATAAATCCAACAGAGACTAAAAAGACAAAAAAAAAAACACAAAACAATGAAAATGAGTGCTGCCTTTTTTGGAAAGATAAACAAAACTGACAAACTTAGCTAGACTCACTAAGAAAGACAGAGTACTCGAATACAATCAGGAAAGAAAGATAATGGATTCCTGTATCATATCAAAATCAAAAGAACTCTTCAACCTTTGACACAACAACTTCTTGCAAGCCACGTCTCTAAAGGCAAAGGAAATAAAAGCAATAATGAACTATTGGCACTTCATCGAGATAAAAAGCTTCTGCTCGGCAAAGCAAACGATCAACAAAACAAAAAGGCAACCTATGGAATCGAAGAAGATATCTGCAAATGATATTACACATAAAGCGTTGGTTTCCAAGACCTATAAAGAACTCCTCAAACTCGACACCCAAAAAATGGGCAGAAGACACAAAGAGATACTTCTCCAGAGAAGACATACAGATGGCGAACAGACACATGAAAAAATGCTCCACATCACTTGCCATCAGGCAAATACAAATCAAAACAACAATGAGATACCACCTTACACTAGTTAGAATGGCTAAAATTAACAAGGCAGGGGGCACCTGGTTGGCACAGCGGTTAAGCGTCTGCCTTCGGCTCAGGGCGTGATCCTGGCATTATGGGATCGAGCCCACATCAGGCTCCTCCGCTATGAGCCTGCTTCTTCCTCTCCCACTGCCCCTGCTTGTGTTCCCTCTCTCGCTGGCTGTCTCTATCTCTGAGGAATAAATAAATAAAGTCTTGAAAAAAAATTAACAAGACAGGAAATAAAAAAAAAAGTCAGAGAGGATGTGGACAAAGGGGAGACCTCTTACACTACTCGTGAGAATTCAAGCTGGCACAGACACTTTTGAAAACAATATGGAGGTTCCTCAAAACGTTAAACACAGAGCTATCCTACGACCCACCAATTGCACTACTGGGTATTTACCCCATAGACAGAGAGTAATGAAAAGAAGGGGCACCTGTATCCCAATGTTCATAGCAGCAATGTCCATAATAGCCAAACTGTGGAAGGAGCCAAGATGTCCTTCAGCAGATGAATGGACAAAGAAGATGTGGTTCATCTATACAATGGAATATTACTCAGTCATCAGAAAGGATGAATACCCCCCATTTGCACCAACATGGATGGACCAGGAGGGGATTATGCTAAGTGAAATTAAGTCAAGCAGAGAAAGACAATTATCATATGGTTTCACTCCTATGTGGAATGGAAGGAATAGCATGGAGGACATTAGGAGAAGGAAGGGAAAAGTGAAGGGGGGGGAATGAGAGGGGGAGATGAACCATGAGAGACTATTGACACTAGGAAACAAATTGAAGGTTGCAGAAAGGGAAGTGTAGGGGAATGGGTTATCCTGGTGATGGGTATTAAGGAGGGCACGTGTCATAATGAGCACTAGGTGTTATATGCAAACAATGAATCATGGAACACTACATCAAAAACAAATGAAGTACTATAGGGTGACTACCATCATTTAAAAAAAGAGAAAGATATGAAATCCATACAGGAAAACTGTCACTATTTGCAAATGACATGAAATCCCGAAAGATTCCACAAAAAAAAAAAAAAAAAAACCTGTAAGAATAAACAAATTCAAGAAAGCTGCAGGATATAATGTCAATATACAGAGACCTGTTGTCTTTATTTTTATTTATTTATTTATTTATTTTTAAAGATTTTATTTATTTATTCGACAGAGAGAGAGACAGCCAGCGAGAGAGGGAACACAAGCAGGGGGAGTGGGAGAGGAAGAAGCAGGCTCATAGCAGAGGAGCCTGATGTGGGGCTCGATCCCATAACGCCGGGATCACGCCCTGAGCTGAAGGCAGACGCTTAACCGCTGTGCCACCCAGGCGCCCCTATCTTTATTTTTTTTTTCAGATTTTATTTATTTATTTGACAGGAAGAGAAAAAGCACGAGCAGGGGGAGTGTCAGAAAGAGGGAGAAGCAGACCCTCGCTAAGCGGGGAGACCAAGATGGGGCTCGATGCCAGAACTCTGGGATCATGACCTGAGCTGAAGGCAGATGCTTCACCTATGCAGCCACCCAGATGACCGAACTTCTTTCATTTCTCTATACTGATGACACACTTATGCAAAGAGAAATTAAAAAAGCAATGCCATTTACAATTGCATCAAAAAAAAATCTACGAATAAAAGTAACCAAGAATGAGAAAGACATAGTACACTCAACACATGGCAGAAAAGAAATGAAAAACATGTGTGTCGAGGGGGGCAGAATGTATGGGTCAAAGATGTGGAAGGCAACACAAACAAATGGAAGCATATGCCATGCTCCTTAACTGGAAGAGTTAATTATGTGAACTTGTCCATTGTACCCAAAGCAAGCGTCAGATGTGATGAAATCCCTATCTGAATTCCAGTGGCATTATTCGAGGAAATAGAAAACAGTCCTCAAACTTGTATGGAATCACAAAAGACCCTAAAGACCCAAAGCAACCTGGAGAAAGAAAGGTGCAGTCAACACACTCCTGGATTTCAAGCTAGATTACAAAGCTGTTGTCATCAAAACAGGATGGTACTGGCATAAACACAGACACCAGGTCAGTGGAACAGAACAGAAAGCTCAGAAACTTACCCACATGTAGATGATCCTAACTTACGACACAGCAGCAGAAGATATGCCACGAGGGAAACTGTCTCTTCAGTGAGAGGTAACAGGCAAACTGGACACTAAATGCAGAAGAATATAACTGGGTCACTTTCTTACACCACACACAAAAATTTTTAATGGATGAATGATTTGAACATAAGACCTGAATCCATAAACCTCCAAGAAGACACAGGTACTAAGTCTCTCAACATTGGTTGTGGCAAAGAGTCTTCAGATCGGACACCAAATGCAAAGGCAACAAAAGCAAAAATAAACAAGTGGAACAACTTCAAACTTAATTTTCCACACGGCAAAAGAAATCATCCAAAACTTAAAAGGCCACTGACCCAATAAGAAAAAAATATCTGCGAATCATATGTGTGAGAAGAGGCTAATATCCAAAATACACACAACACTCATACAAATCAGAACAAACAAACAAAAAAAACTGTATAAAGAAAGGGGAGGAATATGTGAATAGATACTTTCCAAAGATGGCACTCAGGTTCCAACAGACAGAAAAAGTTGTTTGACATCACGAATCATCGTCAGAGAAACATAAGTCAAACCCTCAATCGACTATCTCCTCACAACTGTTGGAACAGCAATTGTCCCAGAGACAGACACCAGGTGGGGTCAAGGGTGTGCAGACGAGGAGACACTGTGCACTGTTGGTGGGAATGGAAATTGGTGCAGCCACTGTGACAAACGGTATGGAGGTTCCTGAAAAAATAAATACAACTACCCCATGACCCAGTAATGGCTCTACTGAGTATTGATTTGGAGAACACAAAAATACTGCCTCAAAAAGACAGATGCACTCCCACGTTCACTGCAGCATTATTCACAAGAGCCAGACATGGAAACACAGACCTTGGGGGACTTATGCCAAGTAATTCAGACACAGAAAGACAAATACCAGATGCTTTCATGTACATTCCACGTGGAATAAACAAATACTGAACGCATAGATACTGAGAGCAGATTGGTAGGTGCCAGACGCGGGGATGGGGTGGTAGAAACGGGTGAAGGTGTTCAAAGTCTCAATGTTTGAGTGAGAAAATCTGACAGTCATGAAATGTTCTGTCCAGCATGGAAACTAAAACTAACACCACAGCATGGGAATAGGTTTCCCTGCTCTTTGAAAGTACAGGGCTTCTGAGAAACCTTGCACAGCAGAAATGGTGTCAAGAAGGAATGGCCATTAATTTACACGGAACAATTAGACAGTGTGCTCAGACTCCAAAATTCCTTCTCTTTGGCTTTTCTTAGGCCTTAGGACACAAGTTTCTAACAGAGGCCCAGCATAAATGAAGATAAAGCACATCAGAGGCTCACAGACACAGTTCAAAGTGCTGATGGCTGGATGCGGAGAGTGGTTCCCAGCGGAAGGAGCTGGTTGGGGTGCATGCTGCCTCTGTCGTGCTTCTCCCCAAAACAGATGATGAACGCGATTCTCACTGTTCACTTTTTTTCGTAAGAGGGAAATCCTCTTCAGGTCTCTTCCTCTTACTGAAGCTGGGTAATAACGTGGTTCTTTCAAGAAAGCCCAGTGTCTTACTGTGAACGTTTAAAAAGTGGGGGATACTTGTACTTGAGCATTGCTGAGGGAGGAGATGTGAAAGGTTTTCCCAGACACAAACCTCAGCAGATCCACCGGGAAAGGCACCTTCCTCAGCATGCGGAACACGGACTACCTCCTACCCCCAGAAACCCTCTCCTTCCCCTCGATCAGGACAACCCACAACAGCTGGCAGTTACCCCAATTCCTCCATTCTCCTGCTCCTAATAGCTAACCCATCAGCAAATCCTGTGAGCTCCATCTTCAAAATGGACCCAGAATAGGTCTAAGCACTCCATCCAAGGCCAACTGTCTGGTCCACAGTGCCTGAGTTCCTGGAAAAGCTTCGTTATTGACCTGCCTTGCCATCTTCAACTCTCTGTCATCTGTTCTCAAAACTGTAGCCAGGATGGCCCAGTGAAACAAGGTCTCACGGGGTTATAGCCCTGGAATGGCTTTCTGTCACCCTCTGTCACCTTCTTGAGGTCATGTCCTAAGCTGTCTCCTGTGGCCACAGGGCCTTCTTGCTGCTCCTGGACATATTGGAACTCTCATGGCCCAGAGCCTTTGCACATGCTTTCCCTTTTGTTGAGAATGCTCTTGATGTGTTCTCACTCACCTTCAGAGAAGTCTGAATTGGAGTGACAGGGACAGAAGATGAGGCTGTGTGTGTTGGGTGAGGCTGGTGGCCCAGAAGAAGTTTCTCTGCCAGCTCTCCGCCTGTGCCTCACTTTTCCTCAGCCAGGAACTTGCACACAGCCCTCACCTGTCACAACTCTCACCCAGGAGACCCACAGCCACCCCTGGAGCCCACCCTGCCCACACCCTGCTGCAGAATGCATTCAGCTCTCCTCTGGGACCCTTGTCAGCTTTACCCAGACCTGGAACTCCCCGTCTCCTGCAAAGCTCCCGGATTCCTCCTCTCTTCAAAAATCACACTGACTCAAGGCTTTCATGAGAAAGCTATAATGCTAACTAATGAAAGGTTCACACCTACTTTCCCCTTCTGTTGCCTTTCTCTCCACCTTCTTTCCTACCTGTGAAAACTGTAACATATCAGTGGAACATGAACATGCTCTGAGATCTGAATCTTTCATTGCAGCTTTCTGAGGACTCCTTGTGCGATAAGAAACTAGTGTATCCTACAACAGGGTGTTTTACAACTAACATCTATAGAATAGTACAGCCCAAATCACTACAATTTTACCTCACTCTTCATGAAGCAGAACACTTTTTCCATTCTTCTTTTACTTAAATTCCAGTTAGTTCACATGCCATGGAATATTCGCTTCAGGGGTAGGATTTAGTGATTCCTCACCTGCATACAGTACCCGGTGCTCATCACAAGTGCCCTCCTTAATACCCCTCACCCATTTAACGCTTCCCCCCACACCCCTGTCCTACAGCAACACTCAGTTTGTTCTCCAAGGTTGAGTCTATTACCTTGTTTGCCTCTCTCATCACCCCTCAACGTTGTTCATCTGTTTTCTTTCTGAAATTCCACAAGCGTGAGAGCATAGGATATTTGTCTTTCCTCAATGATTTTGCTTAGCTTAAAACACTCTAGATCCATCCACATCCTTGCAAATGGTAAGATTTCATTCTTTTTGAAGCTGGGTCATATTACATTATATATATATGTATCCCACATCTGCTTTATCCATTCATCAGTGCATGGACTATGGGATTCTCTCCATAGTTTGGCTACTGTGGACACTGCTGCTATAAACATCATGGTGCATGTACCCCCTTCGAATCTGCATTTCTGTATCCTTTGGGTAAATACCTAGGATAGCAATTGCTGGATCATGTGGTTGTTCAATGTTTAACTTTTTAGGAACCCCCACACTGTTTCCCAGACTGGCTGCACCACGTTGCATTCCCACCAACAGGATGGGAGGGTTCCCCTTTCAGCACAACATTATCTGCCCGCAATTTCATAAGAGGAAACAAAACCTCTGTGAGATGCACCCAGGGTCAGGCAAGCAGTTGCAGAATTCACCCCAAGGCTCCTGACGCCAAGCCCCTTGAAGCCACCAGCATGCCACTATCCAAAAGGTTTCCCAGACTCTCCATCTGACTCCACCACCAAAGAAACTACAGAGAGAATATGTCACCTCAAAATATCGAGATAATACATTTAGGAATACTAGAAAGTCAAGCTCAACTTTTAAACAGGAACAGGCTGCTTTGGATAATTTCAATTTTCCCTCCACCCTAATTTTAACTCTTCTGATGAAGGAACTAATCAATGATGAAACATCACCTTTGTCAAATGACATCATCCAAGTCTGTATCAGATGAATAAAAGCCACCTAACTCTAGATGCTGGCCACTCAACGATATCTTAGGCCCAATTGAATAAACACTGTTACATGAAGGAACAAATTAGATGTTACAAACAGGCGCAGAGTGAATCTCACCTTCCCTTTCTAATAAAAGAGGGTTCCTAGGAAACAGATGGTCAAAATACATTTGTAAGCAATAAATGGACAGAGAAATTGTGATCCCCTGCAAAGTTCTACCTGCAGGGAAACTAAGTAATTCTTGCACCAAACCCAGAATGCTGACAGCTACTTCAATTTTACTTTGGGGCACAACTAGAGAAAAGAGAAAAGCCCAGGAGGTTTTGGGATAATGAGAGGTTTTACCTCCAGCCCTGACATAGATAGGACATTTTGCCAAACATACCTATGCTTTCTCTGAACACTGGTGTCCTGTGACAAGCTGCCTCGCTGACTCTGATGCTGACGTTCAAAACCTCGGGTGTCTTGGAGCCAGAGGAGAGAAGTGCTGTCAGCTGGGGAGAAGAAGGCACCTCTGACCTAAAGCCTGCACACCTGCTTTGGTTTCCGGGCGAAGGGGCAACACATACTTGTTTAGTAGTAATTATCTTCATTCTCAATAGACCAATGACCTTGCCTTTTCTGGAAAGCAGACTTACTCTTCTAAAGAAACCATCAATTCGTCTATTCCCAATGCAACTAGAGTGGGGTCTGGTTTACGCCCGCCTCCAGGCCCCCACCTGGAGGATTTTCCTGCATGATTCTAACAACCAATTACCACTAACCCGGGGCACACGGGGCATGATGCTGAAGTTGGGGGAAGCTCTGGGGCTTGCTACTGCCATACCTGTGCCTGGGGGATCAGGGCACACCCTGCTGAACTCGGGGTACTGCTCAAGATGCATCACCTGCACTGTGTCAGAGAACCGAGGGACACACCACTGAAGGTGGTGAGTATGCGAGGTCCTTACCCGCACTCTTCCTGGGGAACAGGGGAAACCCTGAAATTCTGCAACCCATCCCACAAAAGCTCAGGTGAGTGGGCACCCTGGAGTGCACAGGTATGGGGAATAAGGCCAGTTGAGGGCATGGGGCAGAAGAGACTTTAAAGGGAAAAAGAAAACTCACCTGAGTCCCCACAATGAACCCTCTCCACGTGCCCTTCCAGACCCCTGCCTCCCACCTGGGGCGCACTCTACCCCTGGACCCCCACCCCAGTGCAAACTATTCATTCACCACCCTGGACCTCTTCAGGGCAACACTCTCTCTCCCAGTGCCCCTTTTTCTGCCCCAGGTCTGCAACCCTCTACAACTCTGGGACTGCCCATAGAGACATAGCTTCATCCCAAGCGGTGATTAGTCCAGGAGGGTGGTGCCTGAGCCCCTTGGATGCCAGGCCACCCGCCCTCAAGCCCCTGGAACCCTGAAAGTGCAGGGGGTCCAAGAGGTGCCTCCTCTACCCAACACCCAGCACAGGCATGGGTTGGGTCCTGGGCCGCGCACCCCACACACAACTGGCCCCTTCCAGGGACCCCTCTAGCTGCAGACCACCCTCAGAGTCCTCCCCTCTCCCTTTCTGCACCAGCCCTCCCTGCTGGGGTGTGCCTGGTTCTGGGCAAGGTCAGTGGCTCTCAGACTCTCCAAGGCTTGGGCTTTAGGAAATGAAATGATTTCATGCATTTTCAGTATGTACATGTCAGTATGACTTTAATCTTATGGGAGCCAAAGAGGTTCTTTATTTTTTCTTATCTTCATGTTGGCATTTTGGGTTATTGTTTTCTTCTCGAAGCAGATGTACATCATGTGCTTGGGGCAGAAATAGGGCCCATGCTTTGAGGTTTTGCCCAGTCATTTTGAGCCGGGTAAAATGTTAAACGATAGCTTCCCTGGGATCCCAGGATCAGGTCCCACAGATGATATAAGATAAAAATTACTTTCATCATTATAATTACTACTAAATGGAGCAATTTGAGACAAAAGCACCTTTCACAAGAGTACCAAGAAATCAAAATGATGCCCACAGAAGGCTACCTGCTCCATGGTCAGCACAGGTAACACAAGTGTTCACAGTCTCTGGACTCCTGCCCTTCTCCTGCCCAAATCTCTGAAGCACACAGACCACTTAAAATCAGAATTGTAGAACTGCTAGACACCTTAGAGATGTCTGGCACCATTCCCTTGGACTGCAGAGTAAAACACAGTACCGCCTTGTCACCAACTAATTTCAACATGAAGTGCCCCCTGGATGCACTAAGTTCTTCCTCTGCAAATGTTGACTAATGTAAGTCGCAGTCATACCATTTAAACACTTCGATGGCTGGGAAGTCATTGTAGGTAAGGGAATATTTTAGCCATGTTTATAAGCATTGGCTCACTTTGTAGAAGAGGCTGAGCTGAGTGTTTTTAAATACTATTTCAGGTACAAGAGAGGAGTTTAGATGGCGGAGGAGTAGGGGACTGGTTTTTCAGCAGGTCCCCTGAGTTGAGCTGGATAGGTACCAGACAAGCCTAAACAACCACGGAATCAGCCTGAGACTCAGGAAGATACATCTGGATCTCTACATATGAAAATCTCCAGCGCTGAGTATTGAGGAAAGAAGGGGGGAGCCCTGAAAGGGCACACAGATATTGGAAGATAAAAGGAAGGGGGAGGGAGCTGCCGCATTCAGGTGCTGGGAAGAGGCAGCCACCTGCAAGGGGTAGTGGGCAGCCTCAGGGAAGGCACTGGCAAGAGTGCAGACTGAGACCAGTGAGCTGAGAGTGCGGGCCACCAGGCATCTCCTGGAACATAGGAATCCTGGTGTGCTCACAGGATCCAGACTGAGACTAGGAGCTTCTGGAGCGCATGCGAGGTGGCTGGTGGCTGGTGGCTGGCAGGTCACCTGCACATGGGAGTGGGGGAACTCATGGTCCACATCTGGGAAACAGCAGACTAAGACCCTGAACCGGGTGCAGGTACCACCAGGCTTCTCAGGGAACTCTGGAATCCCTGTGTGCTCACGGGATCCATACTGAGACCAGGAGCTTCTGAATCGTGGGCGGGGCATCTGGCGGGCCACCTGCTTAGGGGAGCAGGGGGACTCGCAGTTGACACTCAGGAGACAGCACACTGAGACCCTGAACGGGGTGCACTCGCCACCAGGCTTATCACAGAACTCCGGAATCCCGGAGTGCTCATGGGATCCAGACTGAGACTGGGAGATCCCAGAGTGAGTGGGGGCAGCTGGCGGCTTTAGAAACACAAAGGACAGAGAGGCTCTGGCCCTGGAAGTGGGGGAAAGGATGACCTGTGGGGGGTGCACATCCCAGGATGCTACAGGGTTGAGCAGCACCAACAGTAATGGAGTTAAAGTGGTCAGAACATTGTGGAGAAAGGGCCGCAGTCCCTCTGTTCTGGAAAATTCAGCTGCTGCTTCTCTGACTCTCAGAAGAGGAACAGCAGACCACCAGAGAAAGCCTCCAGGGAACAAAAGCCTGGAAATACCAGCTCATAGCCTGCCCACCCCCATCCCCCTCCCAGGGAACAGGGAAACTCTACCCAAACAGGGTTGCCTGAGTATGGGCACTGCAAAATACAAACTCTTAACAAGAGAGAACAACGGGATGGTTACCAGAGAGGAGGTGGATAGAGGGATGAGTGAAATACATGAAGCGGATTAAGAGGACACATTTCTTGATGACCACTGAGTAATATATAGAATTACTGAATCACTTTCCTGTACACCTGAAACGATTGTAACACTGTATGTTAGCTCTACTGGAATTAAAATAAATTTTTAAAAAAGAATTTTCTTTCAGAAACCTCTTTGAAAAAGCTTTTCCTGTGCAATGTGCATAAGCCCTACTTGGGAGAATTCATTCTACAATAATTATTCACTCTATGCCTCGAATTCAGATTTCACTGAGTTCTTACTGTGGATCCCAGCCCATGGGACCATGGTCCTTTTCTGTCCAGGCTCAGCACCTATGCATTCAAGATTGGAAGTAGAGACACATGTCACTTCACAGTCCAGAAAGCTATTATTGTTTCTGTTTCAGTGTGAGAGTCACAGACTTTGGGATAGGTCTCAGAGCAGGTTTATTATGGATCCTGGATCTCTACTTCAATATTCATTGCCTGGATCCATTTGGCTAATAGGTTCCCTGTGGATGGGATTGCTTCCAAGCACATACATGGAAGATGCAAAGGTGGGTGGGCTTGGTGCAGGACAGGAAAAAGACCAAAAGCAGACAAGGGTCCGACCCATCCCCTGATCCAGGAACTGCTAGGGGAGAGGGTACAGGAGGTAAAATCCATGCGAAACTCCAAGGTCACCAGCTGAACACAGGAGGCATAGGCGAAGGGATCTGGAGATGCAGGGGTTGAAGGCTGCTCTGAGCTACCTCTGGGAGGAAGGGAGGAAGAAATGAGGAGACATTTCCTGCCCCTGGCCCATGCCAGCTGCACACCGCTCCGACTCGCATCCGTCTACACAGGTGACACAGCCTGGGCTCAGGATGTGCTGGCTCAGGTCCCTCAATCCACAGTGGGACAGCTGGCGCCAGGGCTTAGAGACATGCTGAGGGAGATGAGAGGGAAAGCTGCCCCACCCAGATCATCCCCTCCTTGAGCAGACAGCCCTTCAGAACTGCTAAAAAAAAAACCCACTAACGGGGTTGAAAGACATGCCATGGATGAACTACGGCATAGAGATATGTAAAAGAACATTCATTTTTAAGTTCAGAGCTGTCATCTCAGGAAGTGGGGAGAGCTCCCTGAAAAGACTGAGGGGAGGGCAGGGCATACTGAAAAGGTAGACATGGCTCTCCTGATTGGGAACCTGCAGCCCCCTTCCAGGGCTGGGCATCATCCTCGCATCACACGAGATCCATGGAAGTGTTCCATCAGGGCCAGATGTTTGTCTCCAGAAAGCTGCCCTGGCATCGGACTGCACAGAGCACCAGGGACGAGGGCAGGATGGAGGACGGACAATACCCCGGAGGCCATGGGGCAAGAGAAGAGGCACATGGACTTGAAGATGATGGTGAAAAGCAGGAGGTGGCAGCATGGAGCGGGCCCAAAGTGCCATGGGAGCAGTGCCCACAGCTACACTGACTGGGTGCCTTCTGTGCCAGGTGTGGCTGACTTCAGTGGGCTCCAGACTAGTCCTGACCACAAGTCTAGGAAGTATGCACCACCCCCGGCCTCCTCTCCCCTTGCAGCTACTAGGAATCAAGGCCACAGACCCTAGTCAGCTTTCGTGGAAACCAAGCAGTGGCTGCCCCGCATGCTGCACCTCTGGTGGTGGTCCAGTGCGACCCTCGTGCCTGGCCAGACACTGATGTCTACCTGTCTCCACAGAAATCCATAGACAGGAGGGTGTCCCTGAATTCCACAGCACCTGATGAGACAGGTCCACAGAACCCAACACCCAGTGGATCACTCAGGACCTCACCTATGGTCATGGAGCTCACCATACCCTATTTCTGTCACTTCCCACAGAAAGCCTGGTTCTGATCCCCCACAATACCATACATCCTGGTTTCTGACCTGGGGTCATTCCATGAACCCACATTGCACCTTTCCTTAAGAGAAGGCTATGCCTACACCTCCTAGAAAATATTTCTATTGAAGTACAAGACCATCAGGGCTACTGTGTGAAGGGGAGCACACAGCCTGCATTGTAGTAGTCAGTAATTCTTTTTTTTTTTTAAGATTTCATTTATTTATTTGACACAGATAGAGACAGCCAGCGAGAGAGGAAACAGAAGCAGGAAAAGTGGGAGAGGAAGAAGCAGACTCATAACGGAGGAGCCTGATGTGGGGCTCGATCCCGAAACACCGGGATCACGCCCTGAGCCAAAGGAAGATGCTTAACCGCTGTGCAACCCAGGCGCCACAGTAGTAAGTAATTCTAACAAGGGTTAACCCCACCCCCTGTCTCACAAAACCTTCCTCTGTCCCCATGGAACTCATGGTCTGCCCTCAGAAAACCCTCCAGGAAACAAACCTTTCATCTGAATGCTCTCTTCACCTTCTGCTTCAAATCTTGTCCAACCACAATGATATGAAACTAGAAATCACTCTCAAGAAAAAAATGGGACAGTCAAAAATAGGTGGAGATTGAGGGTCTGGGTGGCTGAATCGTTAAGTACCTGCCTTCACCTTAGGTCCTGATCCCAGGATCCTGGGATCTAGCCTGGAATCAGGCTCCTTGCTCAGTGGGAAGCCTGATTCTCCCTCTCCCAAACCCCTGCTTGCATTCCCTCTCTAGCTCTCTCACTCTCTGTCAGATACTTAAATAATCTTAAAAAATATGTGGAGATTTAACAACATGCTACTGAACAACCAACACTCAAAAAAAATCAAAAAAAATTTAGAAGTACCTTGACATTGATGAAAAAGACAACCTACAAAAACTTATGGGATATAGCAAAAGTAGCTCTATGGGAGACGTTCATAGAAATTCAAGTCTTCATGAATCCATGAGAATGCTCTCCAATAAACAACCTGATTTATGTGGTAAAGAAGTAGAAAAAAACAACAAACAAAACCCCAAATTAGTAGAAATAAGGAAATAACAAAAAGGAATGCATAAATAAATCCAACAGAGACTAAAAAGAAAAACAACAACAACAACAACAACAACAACAAAAAAAACCATGAAAATGAGAGCTGCCTTTTTTGGAAGGATAAACAAAACTGACAAACTTAGCTAGATTCACCAAGAAAGACAGAGGACTCGAATACAATCAGGAGAGAAAGATAATGAATTCCTGTCTCATATCAAAAGCAAAAGAACTCTTCAACCTTGGACACAACAACTTCTTGCAAGCCACGTCTCTAAAGGCAAAGGAACTAAAAGCAAAAATGAACTATTGGCACTTCATCAAGATAAATAGCTTCTGCACAGCAAAGCAAACGATCAACAAAACAAAAAGGCAACCTATGGAATCGAAGAATATATCTGCAAATGATATTACAGATAAAGGGCTGGTATCCAAGATCTATAAAGAACTCAAACTCGATACCCAACAAATGGGCAGAAGAAACAAAGAGATACTTGTCCAGAGAAGACATACAAATGGCCAACAGACACATGAAAAAATGCTCCACATCACTTGCCATCAGGCAAATACAAATCAAAACGACAATGAGATACCACCTGACACCAGTTAGAATGGTTAAAATTAACAAGGCAGGGGGCACCTGGGTGGCACAGTGGTTAAGCGTCTGCCTTCGCCTCAGGGTGTGATCCTGGCATTATGGGATCGAGCCCCACATCAGACTCCTCCTCTATGAGCCTGCTTCTTCCTCTCCCACTCCCCCTGCTTGTGTTCCCTCTCTCGCTGGCTGTCTCTATCTCTGAGGAATAAATCAATAAAATCTTGAAAAAAATTAACAAGGGAGGAAATAAAAAAAAAGTCAGGATGTGGAGAAAGGGGAGCCCTTTTACACTACTCGTGAGAATTCAAGCTGGTACAGCCACTTTTGAAAACAATATGGAGGTTCCTCAAGACGTTAAACACAGAGCTATCCTACAACCCACCAATTGCACTTCTGGGTATTTACCCCATAGACATAGAGTAATGAAAATCAGGGGCACCTGTATCCCAATGTTCATAGCAGCAATGTCCATAATAGCCAAACTGTGGAAGGAGCCAAGATGTCCTTCAGCAGATGAATGGACAAAGAAGATGTGGTTCATCAATACAATGGAATATTACTCTGTCATCAGAAAGGATGAATACCCACCATTTGTACCAACGTGGATGGACCAGGAGGAGATTAGGCTAAATGAAATTAAGTCAAGCAGAGAAAGACAATTATCATATGGTTTCACCCCTATGTGGAATGGAAGGAATAGCATGGAGGACATTAGGAGAAGAAGGGAAAAGTGAAGGGGGGAATGAGAGGGGTAGATGAACCATGAGAGACTACTGACACTGGGAAACAAACTGAAGGTTTCAGAAAGGGAGGGGTAGGGGAATGGGTTACCCTGTTGATGGGTATTGAGGAGGGCACGTGTCATAATGAGCACTAGGTGTTATATGCAAACAATGAATCCTGGAACACTACATCAAAAACAAATGAAGTACTGTAGGGTGACTACCATCATTTAAAAAAAGAGAAAGATATGAAATCCATACAAGAAAACTGTCACTATTTGCAAATGACATGAAATCCCGAAAGATTCCACAAAAAAAAAAAAAAACTGTTAGAATAAACAAATTCAAGAATGCTGCAGGATATAAAGCCAATATACAGAGACCTGTTGTCTTTATTTTTTTCAGATTTATTTATTTGTTTGACAGGAAGAGAAAAAGCACGAGCAGGGGGAGTGTCAGAAAGAGGGAGAGGCAGACCCTAGCTAAGCGGGGAGATCAACATGGGGCTCGATCCCAGAACTCTGGGATCATGACCTGAGCTGAAGGCAGATGCTTCACCTATGCAGCCACCCAGATGACCCAACTTCTTGCATTTCTGTATACTGATGACACAATTTTGCAAAGAGAAATTTAAAAAGCAATGCCATTTACAATTACATTAAAGAAAATCTAGGAATTAAAGTAACCAAGAATGAGAAAGACATAGTACACTCAACACACGGCAGAAAAGAAATGAAAAACATGTGTGTCAAAGGGGGCAGCATGTATGGGTCAAAGATTTGGAAGGCAACACAAACACATGGAAGCATATGCCATGCTCCTTAACTGGAAGAGTTAATTATGTGAACATGTCCATCATACCCAAAGCAAGCGTCAGATGTGATGAAATCCCTATCTGAATTCCAGTGGCATTATTTGAAGAAATAGAAAACAGTCCTCAAACTTGTATGGAATCACAAAAGACCCCAAAGACCCAAAGCAACCTGGAGAAAGAAAGGTGCAGTCAACACACTCCTGAATGTCAAGCTAGATTACAAAGCTGTTGTCATCAAAAGAGGATGGTACTGGCATAAACACAGACACCAGGTCAGTGGAACAGAACAGAAAGCGCAGAAACTTACCCACACGTAGATGATCCTAAATTACGACACAGCAGCAGTAGATATGCCAGGAGGGAAGGACTGTGTCTTCAGTGAGCGGTAACAGGCAAACTGGACACTAAATGCAGAAGAATATAACTGGGTCACTTTCTTACACCACACACAAAATTTTGAATGGATGAATGATATGAACGTAAGACCTGAATCCATAAACATCCAAGAAGACAAAGGTACTAAGTCTCTTGACATTGGTTTTAGCAAAGAGTCTACAGATCGGACACCAAATGCAAAGGCAACAAAAGCAAAAATAAACAAGTGGAACAACATCAAACTGAAATCTTCCACACGGCAAAAGAAACCAGCAAAAACTTAAAAGGCCACTGAACCAATAAGAAAAAAAAAATATTTGCGAATCATATGTGTGAGAAGAGGCTAATATCCAAAATACACACAACAATCATACAAATCAAAACAACAACAAAAAAAAACTGTATAAAAAAATGGGGGGAATATGTGAATAGATACTTTCCAAAGATGGCACAGAGGTGCCAACAGACAGTAAAAGTTGTTCGACATCACTAATCATCATCAGGGAAACATCAGTCAAACCCATAATCGGCTATCACCTCACAACTGTTGGAACAGCAATTGTCCCAGAGACAGACACCAGGGGTCAAGGGTGTGCAGACGAGGAGACACTGTGCACTGTTGGTGGGAATGGAAATTGGTGCAGCCACTGTGACAAACGGTATGGAGGTTCCTGAAAAAAAAATACAACTACCACATGACCCAGTAATGGCTCTACTGAGTATTGATTTGGAGAACACAAAAATACTGCCTCAAAAAGACACATGCACTCCCACGTTCACTGCAGCATTATTCACAAGAACCACACATGGAAACACAGACCTTGGGGGCCTTATGCCAAGTAATTCAGACACAGAAAGACCAATACCAGATGTCTCATGTATATTCCACGTGGAATAAACAAATACTGAACGCATAGACACTGAGAGTAGATTGGTAGGTGCCAGATTTGGGGATGGCGCGGTAGAATCGGGTGAAGGTGGTCAAAGTCTCAATGTTTGAGTGAGAAAATACGACAGTCATGAAATGTACTGTCCAGCATGGGACTACAACTAACCCCGCAGCATGGGGTATAGGCTTACCTGCTCTTTGAAAGTACAGGGCTTCTGAGAAACCTTGCACAGCAGAAATGGTGTCAAGAAGGAATGGCCATTAATTTACACAGAACGATTAGAAAGTGTGCTCAGACTCCAAAATTCCTTCTCTTTGGCATTTCTTAGGCCTCAGGACACAAGTTTCTAAAGGAGGCCCAGCATAAATGAAGATAAAGCACATCAGAGGCTCACAAACACAATTCAAAGTGCTGATGGCTGGATGCGGAGAGCGGTTCCCAGCGGAAGGAGCTGGTTGGGGTGCACGCCGCCTCTGTCGTGCTTCTCCCCAAAACAGATGCTGAACGCGATTCTCACTGTTCACCTTTTTTCATAAGAGGGAAATCCTCTTCAGGTCTCTTCCTCTTACTGAAGCTGGGTAATAACCTAGTTCTTTCAAGAAAGTCCAGTGTCTCACTGTGAACTTTTAAAAAGTGGGGGATACTTGTACTTGAGCATTGCTGAAGGGAAAGATGTGAAAGGTTCTCCCGGACACAAACCTCAGCAGATCCACCGGAAAGGCACCTTTCTCAGCATGCGGAACACGGACTTCCTCCTACCCTCAGAAACCCTCTCCTTCCCTCGATCAGGACTACCCTCAACAGCTGGGAGTTACCCCAATTCCTCCGTTCTCCTGCTCCTAATAGCTAACCCGTCAGCAAATCCTGTGAGCTCCATCTTCAAAGTGTACCCAGAATAGGTCTAACCACTCCATCCAAGGCCAGCTGTCTGGTCCACAGTGCCTGAGTTCCTAGAAAAGCTTCGTCATTGACCTGCCTTGCCATCTTCAACCCTCTGTCATCTGTTCTCAACACTGTAGCCAGGATGGCCCAGTGAAACAGGGTCTCATGGGGTTATAGCCCTGGAATGGCTTTCTGTCACCCTCTGTCATCTCTCTGAGGGTCATGTCCTAAGCTGTCTCCTGTGGCCACAGGGCCTTCTTGCTGCTCCTGGACATACCCGGAATTCTCCTGCCCCAGAGCCTTTGCACATGCTTTCCCTTCTGTTAAGAATGCTCTTGATGTGTTCTCACTCACCTTCGGAGTAGTCTGAATTGGAGTGACAGGGACAGAAGATGAGGCTGTGTGGGTTGGGTGAGACTGGTGGCCCAGAAGAAGTTTCTCTGCCAGCTCTCCGCCTGTGCCTCACTTGTCCTCAGGCAGGAACTTGCAAACAGCCCCCACCTGTCACAACTCTCACCCAGGAGACCCACAGCCACCCCTGGAGCCCACCCTGCCCACACCCTGCTGCAGAATGCATTCAGCTCTCATCTGGGACCCCTGTCAGCTTTACCCAGACCTGGAACTCCCCCGTCTCCTGCAAAGCTCCCGGATTCCCCCTCTTCTTCCAAAATCACACTGGCGCAAGGCTTTCATGAGAAAGCTATAATGCTAACTAATGAAAGGTTCTCACCTACTTTCCCCTTCTGTTGCCTTTCTCTCCACCTTCTTTCCTACCTGAGCAAACTGTAACGTATCAGTGGAACACGAACATGCTCTGAGATCTGAATCTTTCATTGCAGCTTTCGGAGGACTCCGTATGTGATAAGCAACTAGTGTATCCTACAACAGGGTGTTTTACAACTATCATCTATAGAATACTACAACCAAAATCACTACAATTTTACCTCACTCTTCATGAAGCAGAACACTTTTTCCTTGCTTCTCTTACTTAAATTCCAGTTAGTTCACATGCCATGGAATATTCGCTTCAGGGGTAGGATTTAGTGATTCCTCACCTGCATACAGTGCCCGGTGCTCATCACAAGTGCCCTCCCTAATACCGCTCACTCATTTAGCTATTCCCCCCAGTCCCCTGTCCTACAGCAACACTCAGTTTGTTCTCCAAGGTTGAGTCTATTTCCTTGTTTGCCTCTCTCATCAACCCTCCACTCTGTTCATCTGTTTTCTTTCTGAAATTCCACAAGCGTGAGAGCATAGGATATTTGTCTTTCCTCACTGATTTTGCTTAGCTTAATACACTCTAGATCCATCCACATCCTTGCAAATGGTAAGATTTCATTCTTTTTGAAGCTGGGTCATATTCCATTATATATATATATGCATCCCACATCTGCTTGATCCATTCATCAGTGCATGGACTTTGGGATTCTCTCCATAGTTTGGCTACTGTGGACATTCCTGCTATAAACATCATGGTGCATGTACCCCCTTTGAATCTGCATTTTTGTATGCTTTGGGTAAATACCTAGGAGAGCAATTGCTGGATCATGTGGTTGTTCGATGTTTAACTTTTTGAGGAACCCCCACACTGTTTCCCAGACTGGCTGCACCACTTTGCATTCCCACCAACAGGATGGGAGGGTTCCCCTTTAATCAGAACATTATCTTCCGGCAATTTCATGAGAGGAAACAAAACCACTGTGAGATGCACCCAGGGTCAGGCAAGCAGTTCCAGAATTCACCCCAAGGCTCCTGACGCCAAGCCCGTTGAAGCCACCAGCATGCCACTATCCAAAATAATTTCCAGACTCTCCTTCTGACTCCACCACCAAAGAAACTACAGAGAGAATATGGCACCTCAAAATATCGAGATAATACATTTAGTACAACTAGAACGTCAAGCTCAACTTTTAATCAGGAACAGGCCGCTTTGGAAAATTTTGAATTTTCCCTCCACCCTAATCTTAACTCTTCTGATGAATAAACTAATCAATGATGAAACATCACCTTTGTCAAATGACATCATCCAAGTCTCTACCCGATGAAAAAAAGCCACCTAACTCTAGATGCTGGCCACTCAACCATATCTTAGGCCCAATTGAATAAACACTGTTAGATGAAGGAACAAATTAGGTGTTACAAACAGGCAGAGAGTGAATCTCACCTGCCCTTTCTAATAAAAGAGGGTTCCTAGGAAACAGATGGTCAAAATACATTTGTAAGCAATAAGTGGACAGAGAAATTGTGATCCCCTGCAAAGTTCTTCCTTCAGGGAAACTAAGTAATTCTTGCACCAAACCCAGAATGCTGAAAGCTACTTCAATTTTACTTTGTGGCTCAACTAGAGAAAAGAGAAAAGCCCAGGAGGTTTTGGGATAATGAGAGGGTTTCCCTCCAGCCCTGACATAGATAGGACATTTTGCCAAACATACCTGTGCTTTCTCTGAACACTGGCGTCCTGTGACAAGCTGCTTTGCTGACTCCAATGCTGACGTTCA
Source organism: Ursus arctos (assembly GCF_023065955.2). Lineage (NCBI taxonomy): Eukaryota > Metazoa > Chordata > Mammalia > Carnivora > Ursidae > Ursus > Ursus arctos. The sequence continues at coordinate 2,102,006 of NW_026622986.1, forward strand.
AACCTCGGGTGTCTTGGAGCTAGAGCAGAGAAGTGCTGTCAGCTGGGGAGAAGAAGGCTTCTCTGACCTAAAGCCTGCACACCTGCTTTGGTTTCTGGGCAAAGGGGCAACACATACTTGTTGTTTAGCAGTAATTATCTTCATTCTCAATAGACCAATGACCTTGCCTTTTCTGGAAAGCAGGCTTACTCTTCTAAAGAAACCCTCAATTCGTCTGTTCCCAATGCAACTAGAGTGGGGTCTGGTTTACGCCCGCCTCCAGGCCCCCACCTGGAGGATTTTTCTGCATGATTCTAACAGCCATTTAGCACTAACCTGGGGGAGCACGGGGTATAATGCTGAACTTGTGGGACGGCTCTGGGGCTTGCTACTCCCACACCTGTGCCTGGGGAACCAGGGCACACCCTGCTGAACGGTGGTACTGCTCAAGATGCATCACCTGCACTGGGTCAGAGAACCAGGGGACCCCCACTGAAGGTGGGGACTGTGTGAGGTCCTTACCCGCACTCTTCCTGGGGAACAGGGGAAACCCTGATATTCTGCAACCCATCCCACAAAAGCTCAGGTGAGTGGGCGCCCTGGAGTTCACGGGAATGGGGAATAAGGCCAGTTGAGGACATGGGGCAGAAGAGAAAAAGAAAACTCACCTGAATCCCCACGATGAACCCTCTCCATGTGCCCTTCCAGAACCCTGCCTCCCACCTGGGGCCCACCCTACCCCCGGACCCCCACCCCGGTGCACGCTGCTCACTCACCAGCCGGGACCTCTGCAGGGCAACTCTCTCTCTCCCAGTGCCCCTTCTTCTGCCCCAGGTCTGCACCCCACTGCAACTCTGGTACAGCCCACAGAGACGTAGCACCACCCCCAAGCTGTGATTGTCAGGGAGGGTGGTGCCCTAGCCCCTGGGATGCCAGGCAACCCGCCCTCAAGCCCCTGGATTCCTGAAAGTGCAGGGGGTCAAGAGGTGCCTCCTCTACCCAACACCCAGCACAGGCATGGGTGGGGTCCTGGGCTGGGCTCCCCTCACACACCTGGCCCCTTCCAGGGACCCCTCTAGATGCAGACCACCCTCAGTGTCCTGCCCCTTCCCTTTCTGCACCAGCCCTCCCTGTGGGGTTTGCCTGGTTCTGGGCAAGGTCAGTGGCTCTCAGACCCTCCAATTCTTGGGCTTTAGGAAATGCAATGATTTCATGCATTTTCAGTATGTACATGTCAGTATGACTTTAATCTTATGGGAGCCAAAGAGGTTCTTTATTTTTTCTTATCTTCATGTTGGCATTTTGGGTTATTGTTTTCTTCTCGAAGCAGATGTACAACAGGTGCTTGGGGCAGAAATAGGGCCCATGCTTTCAGGTTTTGCCCAATCATTTTGAGCCGGTTAAAATGTTAAATGATAGCTTCCCTGGGAGCCCAGGATCAGGGCCCACAGATGATATAAGATAAAATTTACTTTCATCATTATAATTACTACTAAATGGAGGAATTTGAGACAAAAGCACCTTTCACAAGAGTACCAAGAAATCAAAATGATGCCCACAGAAGGCTACCTGCTCCATGGTCAGCACAGGTAACACAAGTGATCACAGTCTCTGGACTCCTGCCCTTCTCCTGCCCAAATCTCTGAAGCACACAGACCACTTAAAATCAGAATTGTAGAACTGCTAGACACCTTAGAGATGTCTGGCACCATTCCCTTGGACTGCAGAGTAAAACACAGTAGCTCATTTTCACAAACTAATTTCAACATGAAGTGCCCCCTGGATGCACTTAGTTCTTTCTCTGCAAATGTTGACTAATGTAAGTCACAGTCGTACTATTCAAACACTATTATGGCTTGGAAGTCATCATAGGTAAGGGAATATTTTAGCCATGTTTTTAAGCCTAAACAACCATGGAATCAGCCTGAGAGGCAGGAAGATATATCTGGATCTGTACAAATGAACACCTCCAGCGCTGAGTATTGACGTAGGAAGCGGGGAGTCCTGAAACCTGGCACAGATATTGGAAGATAAAAGGAAGGGGGAGGAAGCTGCCGCGTTCTGGCACCTGGAAGCAGCAGCTACCTGCACAGGGGAGCGGGCAGACTCAGGGAAGGCACCCTGAGAGAGCTGACTGAGACCTGTGAGCCCAGAGAGCTCACCACCAGGCATCTAGCAGAACACCGGAATCCCAGTGTGCTGATGGGATCCAGAATGAGATTGGCAGCTCCTGTAGCTCATGGGGGTCCGCTGGAGGCTGGCAGGCCACCTGCACAGGGGAGCGGGCAGATTCATGGTCAGAACCCAAGAAACAGCAGACTGAGACCCTGAACCAGGTGGCGCGCCACCAGGCTTCTCATGGAACTCCGGAATCCCAGTGTGCTCATGGGGCATAGACAGACCCAGAGACCCGGGAGCACATGGGGAGGCTGGAGGGTGGTGGGCCACCTGCGTGGGGGAGGGGGCGGACTCGAGGTTGGCACCCAGGAAACAGCAGAGTGAGACCCCGAAGGAGATGCGCATGCCACCAGGCTTCTCAGGAAACTCCGAAATCCTGGTGTGCTCATGGGATCCAGACTGAGACCTGGAGATCTGGGATCTCCAGGGGGCGGCTGGCGGCTGGTGGCTGGCGGGGTTAGAAACACAAAGGACAGAGATGCGCCTGCCCTGGAAGTGAGGGCAGGGACACCCGGTGTGGGGCGCACATCCAGGGATGCTATGGGGTTGAGCAGCACAAACAGTAACTGAGTTAAAGTGGCCAGAACATCCATGGAGAACAGGCTGCAATCCCTCTTTTCTGTGACAATTCAGCCTCTGCTGCTCTGACTCTCAGAAGAGGCACAGCAGACCTCCAGAGAAAGCCGCCAGGGAACAAAAGCCTGGAAATACTGGCTCACAGCGTGCCCACACCCATCCCCCCTTGCAGGGGACAGGGCAACTCTACCCAAACAGGGTTGCCTGAGTATGGGTGCCATAAAATACAAACTGTTAACAATAGAGAACAAACGGATGGTTACCAGAGAGGAGGTGGATAGAGGGATGAGTCAAATAGATGAAGGGGATTAAGAGGACACTTTTCTTGATGACAACTGAGTAATATATAGAATTACTGAATCACTCTATTGTACACCTGAAACGAATGTAACACTGTATGTTAGCTCTACTGGAATTAAAATAAATTTTTTAAAAAGATGTTTCTTTCAGGAACCTCTTTGAAAAAGCTTTTCCTGTGCAATATGCATAAGCCCTACTTGGGAGGATTCACTCTACAATGATTATTCACTCTATGCCTTGAATTCAGATTTCACTGAGTTCTTACTGTGGATCCCAGCCTGCGGGAGCCATGGTCCTTTTCTGTCCAGGCTCAGCACCTATGCATTCAAGATTGGAAGTAGAGACACATGTCACTTCACATTCCAGAAAGCTATTATTGTTTCTGTTTCAGTGTGAGAGAGTCACAGACTTTGGCACAGGTTTCAGAGCAGGTATATTATGGATCCTGGATCTCTACTTCAATGTTCATTACCTGGATCCATTTGGCTAATAGGTTCCCTGTGGATGGGCTTGCTTCCAAGCACATACATGGAAGATGCAAAGGTGGGTGGGCTTGGTGCACGACAGGAAGAAGACCAAAAGCGGGCAAGAGTCCGACCCCTCCCCTGATCCAGGAACTGCTACGGGAGAGGGTATGGGAGGTAGAATCCATGCGAAACTCCAAAGTCACCAGCTGAACACAGGAGGCATAGGTCAAGGGATCTGGAGATGCAGGGGTTGAAGGCAGCTATGAGCTACCTCTGGGAGGAAGGGAGAGAAGGAATGAGGAGACACTGCCTGCCCCTGGCCCATGCCAGCTGCCCACCACTCCGACACACATCCGTCTACACAGCTGGCACAGCCTGGGCTCAGGATGGGCTGGCTCGGGTCCCTCAATCCTCACTGGGACAGCTGGCTCCAGGGCTCAGAGACATGCTGAGGGAGATGAGAGGGAACGCTGCCCCACACAGGTCATCCCCTCCTTGAGCAGACAGCCCTTCAGAACTGCTAAAAAAAACCCACTAACGGGGTTGAAAGACATGCCATGGATGAACTAAGGCATAGAGATATGTAAAATAACATTCATTTTTTAAGTTCAGAGCTGTCATCTCAGGAAGTGGGGAGAGCTTCCCTGAAGAAGACTGATAGGAGGACAGTCCATGCTGAAAAAGGGGACATGGCTCTCCTGATTGGGGACCTGCAGCCCCCTTTCAGGGCAGGGCATCATCCTCCTATCACACGAGATCCATGGAAGTGTTCCATCAGGGCCAGAAGTTTGTCTCGAGAAGGCTACCCTGGCATCGGACTGCACAGGGCACCAGGGACGAGGGCCAGATGGAGGATGGACAATACCCTGGAGGCCATGGGGCAAGAGCAGAGGCACACGACCTTGAAGATGAGGATGAAAAGCAGGAGGTGGCAGCATGGAGCTGGCCTGAAAGTGCCATGGGAGCAGTGCCCACAGCTACACTGACTGGGTGCCTTCTGTGCCCGGTGTGGCTGACTTCAGTGGGCTCCAGACTAGTCCTGACCACAAGTCCAGGAAGTGTGCACCACCCCGGCCTCCTCTCCACTTGCAGTTGCTAGGAATCATGGTCACAGACCCTGGTCAGCTTTCGTGGAAACCAAGCAGTGGCTCCCCCGCACGCTGCACCTCTGGTGGTGGTCCAGTGCGACACTCGTGCCTGGCCAGACACTGATGTCTACTTGTCTCCACACAAATCCACAGACAGGAGGGTGTCCCTGAATTCCACAGCACCTGATGAGACAGAGCCAATGAACCCAACACCCAGTGGGTCACTTGGGACCTCACCTATGGTCATGGAGCTCACCATACCCTATTTCTGTCACTTCCCACAGAAAGCCTGGTTCTGATCCCCCACAATACCATACATCCTGGTTGCTGACCTGGGGTCATGCCGTGAACTCACATGGCACCTTTCTTTTAGAGAAGGCTATGCCTACAACTCCTAGAAAATATTTCTAATGAAGTACATGTCCATCAGGACTACGGTGTGAACAGTAGCACACAGCCTGCATCGTAGTAGTCAGTAATTCTAACAAGGGTTAACCCCACCCACCATCTCACAAAACCTTCCTCCGTCCCACGGAACTCATGGTCTGCCCTCAGAAAACCCTCCAGGAAACAAACCTTTCATCTGAATGCTCTCTTCAACTTCTGCTTCAAATCTTCTCCAACCACAATGATATGAAACTAGAAATCAGTCTCAAGGAAAAAATGGACAGTCAAAAATAGGTGGAGATTGGGGGGCCTGGGTGGCTCAGTTGTTAAGGATCTGCTTTCAACTCAGGTCCTGATCCCAGGATCCTGGGATTTAGCCTGGAATCAGGCTCCATGCTCAGCGGGAAGCTCACTTCTCTCTCTCCCACCCCCCCCCCCCGCTTGCCTTCCCTCTCTCACTGTCTCACTCTCTGTCAGTTACTTAAATAATCATAAAAAATATGTGGAGATTTAACAACATGCTACTGAACAACCAACAGTCAAAGAAGTATCAAAAAAATATTAGAAGTACCTTGACACTAATGAAAAAGACAACCTACAAAAACTTATGGGATGCAGCAAAAGTAGCTTTATGGGGGACATTCATAGAAACTCAAGTCTTCATCAATCCATGAGAATGCTCTCCAATAAACAACCTGATTTATGTGGTAAAGAACTAGAAAATAAAACAACAAACAAAGCCCCAAATTAGTAGAAATAAGGAAATAACAAAAGGGAATGCATAAATAAATCCAACAGAGACTAAAAAGACCAAAAAAAAAAAAAACAATGAAAATGAGAGCTGCCTTTTTTGGAAAGATAAACAAAACTGACAAACTTAGCTAGACTCACCAAGAAAGACAGAGGACTCGAATACAATCAGGAAAGAAAGATAATGGATTCCTGTATCCTATCAAAATCAAAAGAACTCTTCAAACTTGGACACAACAACTTCTTGCAAGCCACGTCTCTAAAGGCAAAGGAAATAAAAGCAAAAATGAACTATTGGCACTTCATCAAGAAAAAAAGCTTCTGCATGGCAAAGCAAACGATCAACAAAACAAAAAGGCAACCTATGGAATCGAAGAAGATAACTGCAAATGATATTACAGATAAAGGGCTGGTATCCAAGATCTATAAAGAACTCCTCAAACTCGACACCCAAAAGACGAGCAGAAGACACAAAGAGATACTTCTCCAGAGAAGACATACAAATGGCCATCAAACACATGAAAAAATGCTTCACATCACTTGCCATCAGGCAAATACAAATCAAAACAACAATGATATACCACCTTACACCAGTTAGAATGGTTAAAATTAACAAGGCGGGGGGCACCTGGTTGGCACAGCAGTTAAGCGTCTGCCTTCGGCTCAAGGCGTGATCCTGGCATTATGGGATCGAGCCCCACATCAGGCTCCTCTGCTATGAGCCTGCTTCTTCCTCTCCCACTCCCCCTGCTTGTGTTCCCTCTCTTGCTGGCTGTCTCTAACTCTGTGCAATAAATTAAAAAAAATCTTGAAAACAAAATTAACAAGCCAGGAAATTACAAAAAGTCAGAGAGGATGTGGAGAAAGGGGAGCCCTCTTACACTACTCGTGAGAATTCAAGCTGGTATAGCCACTTTTGAAAACAATATGGAGGTTCCTCAAGACGTTAAACACAGAGCTATCCTATGACACACCAATTGCACTACTGGGTATTTACCCCATAGACACAGAGTAATGAAAAGAAGGGGCACCTGTATCCCAATGTTCATAGCAGCAATGTCCATAATAGCCAAACTGTGGAAGGAGCCAAGATGTCCTTCAGCAGATGAATGGACAAAGAAGATGTGGTTCATCTATACAATGGAATATTACTCAGTCATCAGAAAGGATGAATACCCACCATTTGCACCAATGTGGATGGACCAGGAGGGGATTATGCTAAGTGAAATTAAGTCAAGCAGAGAAAGACAATTATCATAAGGTTTGACTCCTATGTGGAATGGAAGGAATAGCATGGAGGCATTAAAGAAGGAAGGGAAAAGTGAAGGGGGGAGTGAGAGGGGGAGATGAACCATGAGAGACTATTGACACTGGGAAACAAACTGACGGTTGCAGAAAGGGAGGGTAGGGGAATGGGTTATCCTGGTGATGGGTATTAAAGAGGGCACGTGTCATAATGAGCACTAGGTGTTATATGCAATGAATCATGGAACACTTCAGCAAAAACAAATGAAGTATTGTAGGGTGACTAACATCATTTTTAAAAAAGAGAAAGATATGAAATCCATACAGGAAAACTGTCACTATTTGCAAATGACATGAAATTCCGAAAAATTCCACAAAAAAACTGTTAGTTTAAACAAATTCAGGAAAGCTGCAGGATATAGAGTCAATATACAGAGACCTGTTGTCTTTATTTTTTTTTTCAGATTTTATTTATTTATTTGACAGGAAGAGAAAAAGCACATGCAGGAGGAGTGTCAGAAAGAGGGAGAAGCAGACCCTCGCTAAGCGGGGAGCCCAACACGGGGCTCGATCCCATAACTCTGGGATCATGACCTGAGATGAAGGCAGAGGCTTCACCTATGGAGCCACCCAGATGACCCAACTTCTTGCATTTCTGTATACTGATGACACACTTTCACAAAGAGAAATTAAAAAAGCAAAGCCATTTACAATTGCATCAAAAAAAACTAGGAATAAAAGTAAACAAAAATGAGAAAGACATAGTACACTCAACACATGGTAGAAAAGAAATGAAAATCATGTGTGTCAAGGGAAGGCAGAATGTGTGGTTCAAAGATTTGGAAGGCAACACAAACAAATGGAAGCATACGCCATGCTCCATAACTGGAAGAGTTAATTATGTGAACATGTCCATCATACTGCAAGCCATCGGCAGATGTGATGAAATCCCTATCTGAATTCCAGTGGCATTATTTGAAGAAATAGAAAACAGTCCTCAAACTTGTATGGAATCACAAAAGACCCCAAAGACCCAAAGCAACCTGGAGAAAGAAAGGTGCAGTCAACACACTCCTGGATTTCAAGCTAGATTACAAAGCTGTTGCCATCAAAACAGGATGGTACTGGCATAAACACAGACACCAGGTCAGTGGAACAGAACAGAAAGCTCAGAAACGTACCCACATGTAGATGATCCTAACTTAAGACACAGCAGCAGAAGATATGCCATGAGGGAAGGACTGTCTCTTCAGTGAGTGGTAACAGGCAAACTGGACACTAAATGCAGAAGAATATAACTGGGTCACTTTCTTACACCACACACAAAATTTTTAATGGACGAATGATTTGAACTAAGACCTGAATCCATAAACCTCCAAGAAGACACAGGTATTAAGTCTCTGGACATTGGTTTTGGCAAAGACTCTTCAGATCGGACCCAAATGCAAAGGCAACAAAAGCAAAAATAAACAAGTGGAACAAAATCAAACTGAAATCTTCCACACGGCAAAAGAAACCATCCAAAACGTAAAAGGCCACTGACCCAGGGGCGCCTGGGTAGCGCAGTCCTTAAAGCGTCTGCCTTCGGCTCAGGGCGTGATCCCGGCTTTCCGGGATCGAGTCCCACATCGGGCTCCTCGGCTGGGAGCCTGCTTCTTCCTCTCCCACTCCCCTTGCTGTGTTCCCTCTCTCGCTGGCTGTCTCTCTGTCACATAAATAAAATAAAATATTAAAAAAAAATAGCCACTGACCCAATAAGAAAAAAATATCTGTGAATCATATGTGTGAGAAGAGGGTAATATCCAAAATACACACAACACTCATACAAATCAAAACAAAACAAAACAAAAAACTGTATAAACAAATGGGGGGAATATGTGAATAGACACTTTCCAAAGATGGCACACAGGTGCCAACAGACAGAAAAAGTTGTTCGACATCACTAATCATCATCAGGGAAACATCAGTCAAACCCACAATCGGCTATCCCCTCACAACTGTTGGAACAGCAATTGTCCCAGAGACAGACACCAGGTGGGGTCAAGGGTGTGCAGACGAGGAGACACTGTGCACTGTTGGTGGGAATGGAAATTGGTGCAGCCACTGTGACAAACGGTATGGAGGTTCCTGAAAAAATAAATACAACTACCCCATGACCCAGTAATGGCTCTAATGAGTATTGATTCGGAGAGCACAAAAGTACTGCCTCAAAAAGACAGATGCACTCCCACGTTCACTGCAGCATTATTCACAAGAACCAGACATGGAAACACAGACCTTGGGGGCCTTATGCCAAGTAACTCAGACACAGAAAGACCAATACCAGATGCTCTCATGCACATTCCACGTGGAATAAACAAATACTGAACGCATAGATACTGAGAGCAGATTGGTAGGTGCCAGATTCAGGGATGGGGTGGTAGAAACGGGTGAAGGTGGTCAAAGTCTCAATGTTTGAGTGAGAAAATCCAACAGTCATGAAATGTTCTGTCCAGCATGGAGACTAAAACAAACCCCGCAGCATGGGGTATAGGTTTCCCTGCTCTTTGAAAGTACAGGGCTTCTGAGAAACCTTGCACAGCAGAAGTGGTGTCAAGAAGGAATGGCCATTAATTTACACGGAACAATTAGACAGTGTGCTCAGACTCCAAAATTCCTTCTCTTTGGCTTTTCTTAGGCCTCAGGACACAAGTTTCTAAAGGAGGCCCAGCATAAATGAAGATAAAGCACAGCAGAGGCTCGCAGACACAATTCAAAATGCTGGTGGCTGGATGTGGAGAGCGATTCCCAGCGGAAGGAGCTGGTTGGGGTGCACGCCGCCTCTGTCGTGCTTCTCCTCAAAACAGATGCTGAACGCGATTCTCACTGTTCACCTTTTTTCATAAGAGGGAAATCCTCTTCAGGTCTCTTCCTCTTACAGAAGCTCAGTAATAAAGTAGTTCTTTCAAGAAAGCCCAGTGTCTTACTGTGAACGTTTAAAAAGTGGGGGATACTTGTACTTGAGCATTGCTGAAGGAGGAGATGTGAAAGGTTCTCCCAGACACAAACCTCAGCAGATCCACCAGGAAAGGCACCTTCCTCAGCATGTGGAACACGGACTACCTCCTACCCCCCGAGAAAACCTCTCCTTCCCCTCGATCAGGACAACCCACAACAGCTTGGAGTTACCCCAATTCCTCCATTCTCCTGCTCCTAATAGCTAACCCATCAGCAAATCCTGTGAGCTCCATCTTCAAAATGGACCCAGCATAGGTCTAAGCACTCCATCCAAGGCCCCCTGTCTGGTCCACAGTGCCTGAGTTCCTGGAAAAGCTTCGTCATTGAACTGCCTTGCCATCTTCAACCCTCTGTCATCTGTTCTCAACACTGTAGCCAGGATGGCCCAGTGAAACAGGGTCTCATGGGGTTATAGCCGTGGAATGTCTTTCTGTCACCCTCTGTCACCTCTCTGAGGTCATGTCCTAAACTGTCTCCTGTGGCCACAGGGCTTTCTTGCTGCTCCTGGACATACCTGGAATTCTCCTGCCCCAGAGCCTTTGCACATGCTTTCCCTTCTGTTTAGAAGGCTCTTGATGTGTTCTCACTCACCTTCTGAGAAGTCTGAATTGGAATGACAGGGACAAAAAATGAGGCTGTGTGTGTTGGGTAAGGCTGGTGGCCCAGAAGAAGGTTCTCTGCCAGCTCTCCACCTGTGCCTTTCTTGTCCTCAGCCAGGAACTTGCACACAGCCCTCACCTCTCACAACTCTCACCAGGAGACCCACAGCCACCCCTGGAGCCCGCCCTGCCCACACCCTGCTGCAGAATGCATTCAGCTCTCCTCTGAGACCCCTGTCAGCTTTACCCCGACCTGGAACTCCCACGTCTCCTGCAAAGCTCCCGGATTCCCCTCTTCTTCCAAAATCACATTGGTGCAAGGCTTTCATGAGAAAGCTATAACGCTAACTAATGAAAGGTTCACACCTACTTTCCCCTTCTGTTGCCTTTCTCTCCACCTTCTTTCTTACCTGTGCAAACTGGAAGATATCACTGGAACATGAACATGCTATGAGATCTGAATTTTTCATGGCAGCTTTCTGAGGACTCCTTATGTGATAAGCAACTAGTGTATCCTACAACAGGGTGTTTTACAACTAACATCTATAGAATAATACAGCCCAAACCACCACAATTTTACCTCACTCTTCATGAAGCAGAACACTTTTTCCTTTCTTCTTTTACTTAAATTCCAGTTAGTTCACATGCCATAGAATATTCGCTTCAGGGGTAAGATTTAGTGATTCCTCACCTGCATACAGTACCCGGTAGTCATCACAAGTGCCCTCCTTAATACCCCTCACCCATTTAACTCATCCCCCCATGCCCCTGTCCTGCAGAAACACTCAGTTTGTTCTCAAGGTTGAGTCTATTTCCTTGTTTGCCTCTCTCATCAACCCTCCACTCTGTTCATCTGTTTTCTTTCTGAAATTCCACAAGCGTGAGAGCATAGGATATTTGTCTTTCCTCACTGATTTTGCTTAGCTTAATACACTCTAGATCCATCCACATCCTTGCAAATGGTAAGATTTCATTCTTTTGGAAGCTGGGTCATATTCCATTATATATATGTATCCCACATCCGCTTTATCCATTCATCAGTGCATGGACTTTGGGATTCTCTCCATAGTTTGGCTACTGTGGACATTGCTGCTATAAACATCATGGTGCATGGACCCCCTTCGATTCTGCATTTTTGTATGCTTTGGGTAAATACCTAGGAGAGCAATTGCTGGATCATGGGGTTGTTCAATATTTAACTTTTTGAGGAACACCCACACTGTTTCCCAGACTGGCTGCACCACTTTGCATTCCCACCAACAGGATGGGAGGGTTCGCCTTTAAGCAGAACATTATCTGCTGGCAATTTCATAACAGGAAACAAAACCTCTGTGAGATGCATCCAGGGTCAGGCAAGCAGTTGCAAAATTCACCCCAAGGCTCCTGACGCCAAGCCACTTGAAGCCACCAGCATGTCACTATCCAAAAGAATTCCCAGACTCTCCTTCTGACTCCACCACCAAAGAAACTACAGAGAGAATATGGCACCTCAAAATATCGAGATAATACATTTAGTAAAACTAGAAATTCAAGCTCAACTTTTAAACAGGAACAGGCCGCTTTGGAGAATTTTGAATTTTCCCTCCACCCTAATTTTAACTCTTCTGATGAATAAACTAATCAATGATGAAACATCACCTTTGTCAAATGACATCATCCAAGTCTGTATCAGATGAAAAAAAGCCACCTAACTCTACATGCTGGCCCCTCAACCATATCTTAGGCCCAATTGAATAACCACTGTTAGATGAAGGATCAAATTAGATGTTACAAACAGGCACAGAGTTAATCTCACCTTCCCTTTCTAATAAAAGAGGGTTCCTAGGAAACAGATGGTCAAAATACATTTGTAAGCAATAAATGGACAGAGAAATTGTGATCCCCTGCAAAGTTCTTCCTTCAGGGAAACTAAGTAATTCTTGCACCAAACCCAGAATGCTGACAGCTACTTCAATTTTACTTTGTGGCTCAACTAGAGAAAAGAGAAAAGCCCAGGAGGTTTTGGGATAATCAGAGGTTTTACCTCCAGTCCTGACATAGATAGGACAGTTTGCCAAACATACCTGTGGTTTCTCTGAACACTGGTGTCCTGTGACAAGCTGCCTCGCTGACTCCGATGCGTACGTTCAAAACCTTGGGTGTCTTGGAGCCAGAGCAGAGAAGTGCTGTCAGCTGGGGAGACGAAGGCTCCTCTGACCTAAAGTCTGCACACCTGCTTAGGTTTCTGGGCGAAGGGGCATCACATACTTGTTTTTTAGCAATAATTATCTTCAGTCTCAATAGCCCAATGACCTTGCCTTTTCTGGAAATCAGACTTACTCTTCTAAATAATCCTCAATTCCTCTATTCCCAATGCAACTAGAGTGGGGTCTGGTTTATGCCTGCTTCCAGGCCCCCACCTGGAGGATTTTCCTGCATGATTCTAACAACCAATTACCACTAACCTGGGGGCACACGGGGCATAATGCTGACGTTGGGGGCCAGCTCTCGGGCTTGCTACTGCCACACCTGTGCCGGGGGACCAGGGCACACCCTGATGAACTCGGGGTACCGCTCAAGATGCATCACCTGCACTGTGTCAGAGAACCGTGGGACACCCCACTGAAGGTGGGGACTCTGTGAGGTCCTTACCTGCACTCTTCCCGGGGAACAGGGTAAACCCTGAAATTCTGCAACCCATCCCACAAAAGCTCAGGTGAGTGGGCGCCCTGGAGTGTATGGGTATGGGGAATAAGGCCAGTTGAGATCATGGGGCAGAGAGATTTTAAAGGGAAAAAGAAAACTCACCTGAGTCCCCACAATGAACACTCTCCAAGTGGACTTCAGAATAAAACACCCTTCCAGAACCCTGCCTCCCCCATGGGCGCACCCTACCCCTGGACCCACCAAGTTGCATGCTGCTCACTCCTCAGCTGGGACCTCTGCAGGGCAACACTCTCTCTCCCAGTGCCCCTTCTCCTGCCCCAGTTCTGCAACCCACTGCAACTCTGTATAGCCCACAGAGAGGTAGCTCCACCCCCAAGCAGTGATTGGTCAGGGAGGGTGGTGCCCCAGCCCCTTGGATGCCAGACAACCAGCCCTCAAGCCCCTGGAAGCCTGAAAGTGCAGGGGGTCCAAGAGGTGCCTCCTCTACCCAACACCCAGCACAGGCATGGGTGGGGTCCTGGGCCAGGCTCCCACCACACACCTGGCCCCTTCCAGGGACCCCTCTAGCTGCAGACCACCCTCAGACTCCTGCCCCTTCCCTTTCTGCACCAGCCCTCCCTGTTGGGGTTTGCCTGGTTCTGGGCAAGGTCAGTGGCTCTCAGACTCTCCTAGGCTTGGGCTTTAGGAAATGCAATGATTTCATGCATTTTCAGTATATACATGTCAGTATGACTTAAATCTTATGGGAGCCAAAGAGGTTCTTTATTTTTTCTTATCTTCATGTTGGCATTTTTGGTTATTGTTTTCTTCTCGAAGCAGATGTACAACATGTGCATGGGGCAGAAATAGGGCCCATGCTTTGAGGTTTTGCCCAGTCATTTTGAGCCAGGTAAAATGTTAAAGGATAGCTTCCCTGGAAGCCCAGGATCAGGGCCCACAGATGACATAAGATAAAAATTACTTTTATCATTATAATTACTACTAAATGGAGGAATTTGAGACAAAAGCACATTTTACAAGAGTACCAAGAAATCAAAATGATGCCCACAGAAGGCTGCCTGCTCCATGGTCAGCACAGGTAACACAAGTGTTCACAGTCCCTGGACTCCTGCCCTTCTCCTGCCCAAATCTCTGAAGCACACAGACCACTTAAAATCAGAATTGTAGAACTGCTAGACACCTTAGAGTTGTCTGGCACCATTCCCTTGCACTACAGAATAAAATACAGTAGCTCCTTGTCACTAACTAATTTCAACATGAAGTGCCCCCTGGATGCACTAAGTTCTTCCTCTGCAAATGTTGATTAATGTAAGTCACAGTCATACCATTTAAGCACTAGGATGGCTGGGAAGTCATTGTAGGTAAGGGAATATTTTAGCCATGTTTATAAGCATTGGCTCACTTTGTAGAAGAGGTTGAGCTGAGTGTTTTTAAATACTATTTCAGGTACAAGAGAGGAGTTAAGATGGTGGAGGAGTAGGGGACCCCTTTTTCAGCAGGTCCCCTGAGTCCAGCTGGATAGGTACCAGACCAGGCTAAACAACCAGGGAATCAACCTGAGACACAGGAAGATACATCAGGATCTCTACAAATGAAAATCTCCAGCGCTGAGTATTGAGGTAAGAAGCAGGGAGCCCTGAAACCTCGCCCAGATATTGGAAGATAAAAGGAAGGGGGAGGGAGCTGCAGCTTTTGGGCGCCAGGAAGCAGCAGCCACCTGGACAGGGGAGTGGGTGGACTCAAGGAAGGCACCCAGGAGAGAGCAGACTGAGACCAGTGAGCCAGGAGTGCGCACCACAAGGCATCTCCCAGAACACCTGAATCCTGGTGTGCTCATGGGATCCAGACTGAGACCAGGAGCTTCTGGAGTGCATGCGGGGTGGGTGGCTGCTGGTGGCTGGTGGGCTACCTGCACAGGGGAGTGGGTAGACTGGAGGTCGACACCAGGGAAACAGCAGACTGAGACCCTGAACCAGGTGCACACACCACCAGGCTTCTCACTGAACTCCAGAATCCTGCTGTGCTCCTGGGATCCCTACTGAGAATGGGAGATTCCAGAGCCTCCAGGGGCAGCTGGAGGCTGGAGGCATTAGAAACACAAAGGACAGAGAGGAGCCAGCCCTGGAAGTGAGGGCAGGGATGCCAGGTGTGGGGCGCACATCCCCAGACCTTACAGGGTTGAGCAGCACCAACAGTAAGGGAGTTAAAGTGGCCAGAATATCTGTGGAGAAGGGGCCACAATCCCTCTGTTCTGTGACAATTCAGCCTCTGCTGCTCTGACTCTCAGAAGAGGCACAGCAGACCACCAGAGCAAGCCACTAGGAAGCAAAAGACTGGAAATACCAGCTCACAGCATGCCCACCCCAATCCCCCTTGCAGGGGACAGGGAATCTCTACCCAAACAGGGTTGCCTGAGTATGGGTGCATCAAAATACAAACTCTTAACAAGAGAGAACAAACCAGAGAAGAGGTGGATAGAGGGATGATTGAAATAGATGAAGCGGATTAAGAGGACACTTTTCTTGATGACCACTGAGTAATATATAGAATTACTGAATCACTCTCTTGTACACCTGAAACGAATGTAACACTGTATGTTAGCTCTACTGGAATTAAACTAAATTTTTAAAAAAGTTTTTTCTTTCAGGAACCTCTTTGAAAAATCTTTTCCTGTGCAATGTGCATAAGCCCTACTTGGGAGGATTCACTCTACAATAATTATTCAATCTCTGCCTCGAATTCAGATTTCACTGAGTTCTTACTGTGGATCCCAGCCTACGGGAGCCATGGTCCTTTTCTGTCCAGACTCAACACCTATGCATTCAAGATTGGAAGTAGAGACACACGTCACTTCACAGTCCAGAAAGCTATTCTTGTTTCTGTTTAGGTGTGAGAGAGTCACAGACTTTGGGACAGGTTTCAGAGCAGGTTTATTATGGATCCTGGATCTCTACTTCAATGTTCATTGCCTGGATCCATTTGGCTAATAGGTTCCCTGTGGATGGGCTTGCTTCCAAGCACATACATGGAAGATGCAAAGGTGGGTGGGCTTGGTGCAGGACAGGATGAAGACCAAAAACAGACAAAGGTCCCACTCCTACCCTGATACAGGAACTGCTTTGGGACAGGGTACGGGAGGTAGAATCCATGCGAAACTCCAATGTCACCAGCTGAACACAGGAGGCATAGGTCAAGGGACCTGGACATGCAGGGCTTGAAGGCTGCTCTGAGCTACCTCTGGGAGGAAGGGAGGGAAGGAATGAAGAGACACTGCCTGCCCCTGGCCCATGCCAGCTGCCCACCGCTCCAACACGCATCCGTCTACACAGCTGACACAGTCTGGGCTCAGGATGGGCTGGCTTGGGTCCCTAAATCCTCAGTGGGACAGCTGGCCCCAGGGCTCAGAGACATGCTGAGGGAGATGAGAGGGAAAGCTGCCCCACCCAGGTCATCCCCTCCTCCTGCAGACAGCCCTTCAAAACTGCTAAAAAAAAACCCCACTAACAGGGTTGAAAGACATGCCATGGATGAACTAAGGCATAGAGATATGTAAAATATCATTCATTTTTAAGTTCAGAGCTGTCATCTCAGGAAGTGGGGAGAGCTTCCCTGAAGAAGACTGAGGGGAGGGCAGGCCATGCTGAAAAGGGAGACATGGCGCTCCTGATTGGGGACCTGCAGCACCCTTCCAGGGCAGGGCATCATCCTCGCATCACACAAGATCCATGGAAGTGTTCCATCAGGGCCAAATGTTTGTCTCGAGAAGGCTACCCTGGCATCGGACTGCACAGGTCACCAGGGACGAGGGCCAGATGGAGGATGGACAAAACCCCGGAGACCATGGGGCAAGAGCAGAGTCACATGACCTTGAAGATGAGGATGAAAAGTAGGCGGTGGCAGCATGGAGCCGGCCCGAAAGTGCCATGGGAGCAGTGCCCACAGCTACACTGACTGGGTGCCTTCTGTGCCAGGTGTGGGTGACTTCAGTGGCCCGAGACTAGTCCTGACCACAAGTCTAGGAAGTGTGCTGCACCCCCGGCCTCCTATCCCCTTACAGCTCCTAGGAATCACGGTCACAGGCCCTGGTCAGCTTTCGTGGAAACCAAGCAGTGGCTCCCCCGCACACTGCACCTCTGGTGGTGGTCCAGTGCGACCCTCGTGCCTGGCCAGACACTGATGTCTACCTGTCTCCAGAGAAATCCACGGACAGGAGGGTGTCCCTGAATTCCACAGCACCTGATGAGACAGATCCACAGAACCCAACACCCAATGGGTCACTCGGGACTTCACCTATGGTCATGGAGCTCACCATACCCTATTTCTGTCACTTCCCACAGAAAGTCTGGTTCTGATCCCCCACAATACCATAATTCCTGGTTGCTGACCTGGGGTCATGCCATGAACTCACATGGCAGCTTTCTTTTAGAGAAGGCTATACCTACACCTCCTAGAAAATATTTCTATTGAAGTACAAGTCCATCAGGACTACGGTGTGAATGATAGCACACAGACTGCAATGTAGTAGTCAGTAATTCTAACAAGGGTTAAGTCCAACCCTGTCTCACAAAACCTTCCTCCATCCCTAGCAAACTCATGGTCTGCCCTCAGAAAACCCTCCAGGAAACAAACCTTTCATCTGAATGCTCTCTTGTCCTTCTGCTTCAAATCTTGTCCAACCACAATGAGATGAAAATAGACAGCAGTCTCAAGAAAAAAATTGGGACAGTCAAAAATCGGTGGAGATTGGGGGGCCTGGGTGGCTCAGTCGTTAAGGATCTCCCATCAGCTCAGGTTGTGATCCCAGGATCCTGGGATCTAGCCCGGAATCAGGCTCCTTACTCAGTGGGAAGCCGGCTTCTCCCTCTCCCAACCCCCTGCTTGCATTCCCTCTCTCACTGTCTCACTCTCTGTCACATAATAAAATAATCTTAAAAAAATATTTGGAGATTTAACAACATGCTACTGAACAACCAACAGTCAAAGAAGAAATAAAAAAAATTTTAGAAGTAACTGGTGATGAAAAAGACAACCTACAAAAACTTATCAGATGCAGCAAAAGTAGCTCTAAGGGGGGATGTTCATAGAAATTCAGGTCTTCATCAATCCATGAGAATGCTCTCCAATAAACAACCTGATTTATGTGGTATAGAAGTAGAAAATAATACAAGAAACAAAGCGCCAAATTAGTAGAAATAAGGAAATAACAGAAAGGAATGCATAAATAAATCCAACAGAGACTAAAAAGACAAAAAAAAAAAAACATGAAAATGAGAGCTGCCTTTTTTGGAAAGATAAACAAAACTGACAAACTCAGCTAGACTCACCAAGAAAGACAGAGGACTCGAATACAATCAGGAAAGAAAGATAATGGATTCCTGTATCATATCAAAATCAAAAGAACTCTTCAACCTCCGACACAACAACTTCTTGCAAGCCAAGTCTCTAAAGGCAAAGGAAATAAAAGCAAAAATGAAGTTTGGCACTTCATCAAGATAAAAAGCTTCTGCACGACAAAGCAAACGATCAACAAAACAAAAAGGCAACCTATGGAATCCAAGAAGATATCTGCAAATAATATTTCAGATAAAGGGCTGGTATCCAAGATCTATAAAGAACTCCTCAAACTCGACACCCAAAAAATGGGAAGAAGACACAAAGAGGGGTCGCCTGGGTGGCACAGCAGATAAGCATCTGCCTTCGGCTCAGGGCATGATGCCGGCATTAAGGGATCGAGCCCCACATCAGGCTCCTCCGCTATGAGCCTGCTTCTTCCTCTCCCACTCTCCCTGCTTGTGTTCCCTCTCTCCTGGCTGTCTCTATCTCTGTGGAATAAATAAATAAAATCTTTAAAAGAAATTAACAAGACAGGAAATAAAAAAAAAGTCGGAGAGGATGTGGAGAACGGGGAACCCTCTTACACTACTCGTGAGAATTCAAGCTGTTACAGCCACTTTTGAAAACAATATGGACATTCCTCAAGATGTTAAACACAGAGATATCCTACGACCCACCAATTGCACTACTGGGTATTTACCCCATAGACACAGAGTAATGAAAAGAAGGGGCACCTGTATCCCAATGTTCATAGCAGCATTGTCCATAAAACCCAAACTGTGGAAGGAGCCAAGATGTCCTTCAGCAGATGAATGGACAAAGAAGATGTGGTTCATCTATAAAATGGAATATTACTCTGTCATCAGAAAGGATGAATACCCACCATTTGCACCAACATGGATGGACCAGGAGGGGATTATGCTAAGTGAAATTAAGTCAAGCAGAGAAAGACAATTATCATATGGTTTCACTCCTATATGGAATGGAAGTAATAGCATGGAGGACATTAGGAGAAGGAAGGGAAAAGTGAAGGGGGGGAGTGAGAGGGGGAGATGAACCAAGAGAGACTATTGACACTTGGAAACAAACTGAAGTTTGCAGAAAGCGAGGGGTAGGGGAATGGGTTATCCTGGTGATGGGTATTAAGGAGGGCACGTGTCATAAAAAGCACTAGGTGTTATATGCAAACAATGAATCATGGAACACTACATCAAAAACAAATGAAGTACTGTAGGGTGACTAACATAATTTTAAAAAAAGAGAAAGATATGATACATACAGGAAAACTGTCAGTATTTGCAAATGACATGAAATCCCGAAAGATTCCACACACACACACACACACACACACACACACACACACACACACACACAAAAACTGTTAGAATAAACAAATTCAGGAAAGCTGCAGGATATAAAGTCAATATACAGAGACCTGGTGACTTTATTTTTTTTCAGATTTTATTTATTTATTTGATAGGAAGAGAAAAAGCATGAGCAGCAGGATTGTCAGAAAGAGGGAGACGTAGACCCTCGCTAAGCGGGGAGCCCAACACGGGGCTCGATCCCAGAACTCTGGGATCATGACCTGAGCTGAAGGCAGACGCTTCACCTATGGGGCCAACCTGATGACCCAACTTCTTGCATTTCTCTATACTGATGACACAGTTTCGCAAAGAGAAATTAAAAAAGCAATGCCATTTACATCAAAAAAAATCTAGGAATAAAATTAACCAAGAATGAGAAAGACATAGTACACTCAAGACATGGCAGAAAAGAAATGAAAAACATGTGTGTCGAGGGGGGCAGAATGTATGGGTCAAAGATTTGGAAGGCAATACAAACAAATGGAAGCATACGCCATGCTCCTTAACTGGAAGAGTTAATTATGTGAACATGTCCACCGTACCCAAAGCAATCGACACAGGTGATGAAATCCCTATCTGAATTCCAGTGGCATTATTCAAGGAAATAGAAAACAGTCCTCAAACTTGTATGGAATCACAAAAGACCCCAAATGCCCAAAGCAACCTGGAGAAAGAAAGGTGCAGTCAACACACTCCTGGATTTCAAGCCAGATTACAAAGCTGTTGTCATCAAAGCAGGATGGTACTGTCATTAACACAGACACCAGGTCAGTGGAACAGAACAGAAAGTGCAGAAACTTACCCACACATAGATGATCCTAAATTACGACACAGCAGCAGAAGATATGCCATGAGGAAAGGACTGTCTCTTCATTAAGCGGTAACAGGCAAACTGGACACTAAATGCAGAAGAATATAACTGGGTCACTTTCTTACACCACACACAAAATATTTAATGGGTGAATGATTTGAACATAAGACCTGAATCCATAAACCTCCAAGAAGACACAGGTACTAAGTCTCTCGACATTGGTTTTGGCAAATACTCTTCAGATCGGACACCAAATGCAAAGGCAAAAAAAGAAAAAATAAACAAGTGATACAACATCAAACTGAAACCTTCCACACGGCAAAAGAAATCAGCAAAAACTTAAAAGGCAACGGACCCAATAAGAAAAAAATATCTGCGAATCATATGTGTGAGAAGAGTCCAATATCCAAAATACACACAACACTCATACAAATCAAAACAAACAAAAACTGTATAAAAAATGGGGGGCATATGTGAATAGATACTTTCCAAAGAAGGCACACGGGTGCCAACAGACAGAAAAAGTTGTTCGACATCACTAATCATCATCAGGGAAACATGAGTCAAACCAATAATTGGCTATCCCCTCACAACTGTTGGAACAGCAATTGCCCCAGAGACAGACACCAGGTGGGGTCAAGGGTGTGCAGACGAGGAGACACTGTGCACTGTTGGTGGGAATGGAAATTGGTGCAGCCACTGTGACAAACGGTATGGAGGTTCCTGAAAAAATAAATACAACTACCACATGACCCAGTAATGGCTCTACTGAGTATTGATTTGGAGAACACAAAAATACTGCCTCAAAAAGACAGATGCACTCCCACACTCACTGCATCATTATTCACAAGAACCAGACTTGGAAACACAGACCTTGGGGGCCTTATGCCAAGTACCTCAGACACAGAAAGACCAATACCAGATGTTCTCATGTACATTCCACGTGGAATAAACAAATACTGAATGCATAGATACTTAGAGCAGATTGGTAGGTGCCAGATTCGGGATTGGGGTGGTAGAAACGGGTGAAGGTGGTCAAAGTCTCAATGTTTGAGTGAGAAAATCCGACAGTCATGAAATGCTCTGTCCAGCATGGAGATTAAAACTAACCCCACAGCATGGGGTATAGGTTTCCCTGCTCTTTGAAAGTACAGGGCTTCTGAAAAACCTTGCACAGCAGAAACGGTGTCAAGAAGGAATGGCCATTAATTTACGTGGAACAATTAGACAGTGTTCTCAGACTCAAAAACTCCTTCTCTTTGGCTTTTCTTAGGCCTCAGGACACAAGTTTCTAACGGAGGCCCAGCATAAATGAAGATAAAGCACAGCAGAGGCTCACAGACACAATTCAACGTGCTGGGGGCTGGATGCGGAGAGCGGTTCCCAGCGGAAGGAGCTGGTTGGGGTGCAGGCCGCCTCTGTCATGCTTCTCCCCAAAACAGATGCTGAACGCGATTCTGACTGTTCACCTTTTTTCATAAGAGGGAAATCCTCTTCGGGTCTCTTCCTCTTACTGAAGCTGAGTAATAACGTAGATTTCTCAAGAAAGCCCAGTGTCTTACTGTGAACTTTTAAAAAGTGGGGGATACTTGTACTTGAGCATTGCTGAGGGAGGAGATGTGAAAGGTTCTCCCAGACACAAACCTCAGCAGATCCACCGGGAAAGGCAGCTTCCTCAGAATGCGGAACACGGACTACCTCCTACCCCCCGAGAATCCCTCTCCTTCCCCTCCATCAGGACAACCCACAACAGCTGGGAGTTACCCCAAGTCCTCTGTTCTCCTGCTCCTAATAGCTAACCCATCAGCAAATCCTGTGAGCTCCATCTTCAAAATGGACCCAGAATAGGTCTGACCACTCCATCCAAGGCCAGCTGTCTGGTCCACAGTGCCTGAGTTCCTGGAAAAGCTTCATCATTGACCTGCCTTGCCATCTTCAACCCTCTGTCATCTGTTCTCAGCACTGTAGCCAGGATGGCCCAGTGTAACAGGGACTCATGGTGCATGGACCCCCTTCAAATCTGCATTTCTGTGTCCTTTGGGTAAATACCTAGGAGAGCAATTGCTGGATCATGGGGTTGTTCAATGTTTAACTTTTTGAGGAACCCCTACACTGTTTCCCAGACTGGCTGCACCACGTTGCATTCCCACCAACAGGATGGGAGGGTTCCCCTTTCAGCACAACATTATCTGCTGGCAAATTCATAAGAGGAAACAAAACCTCTGTGCGATGCACCCAGGGTCAGGCAAGCAGTTGCAGAATTCACCCCAAGGCTCCTGACGCCAAGCCCCTTGAAGCCACCAGCATGTCACTATCCAAAAGAATTCCCAGACTCTCCATCTGACTCCAGCACCAAAAAAACTACAGAGAATATGGCACCTCAAAATATCAAGACAATACATTTAGTAAAACTAGAAAGTCAACCTTAACTTTTAAACAGGAACAGGCCGCTTTGGAGAATTTTGAATTTTCCCTCCACCCTAATTTTAACTCTTCTGATGAATAAACTAATCAATGATGAAACATCACCTTTGTCAAATGACATCATCCAAGTCTGTATCAGATGAAAGAAAGCCACCTAACTCTAGATGCTGGCCACTCAACCATATCTTAGGCCCAATTGAATAAACACTGTTAGATGAAGGAACAAATTAGATGTTACAAACAGGCACAGAGTGAATCTCACCTTCCCTTTCTAATAAAAGAGGGTTCCTAGGAAACAGATGGTCAAAATACATTTGTAAGCAGTAAATGGACAGAGAAATTGTGATCCCCTGCAAAGTTCTTCCTTCAGGGAAACTAAGTAATTCTTGCACCAAACCCAGAATGCTGACAGCTACTTCAATTTTACTTTGTGACTCAACTAGAGAAAAGAGAAAAACCCAGGAAGTTTTGGGATAATGAGAGGTTTTACCTCCAGCCCTGACATAGATAGGACATTTTGCCAAACATACCTGTGCTTTCTCTGAACACTGGCATCCTGTGACAAGCTGCCTCGCTGACTCCGATGCTGACGTTCAAAACCTCGGCTCTCTTGGAGCCAGAGCAGAGAAGTGCTGTCAGCTGGGGAGAAGAAGGCCCCTCTGACCTAAAGCCTGCACACCTGCTTCGGTTTCTGGGCGAATGTGCAACACATACTTGTTGTTTAGCAGTAATTATCTTCATTCTCAATAGACCAATGACCTTGCCTTTTCTGGAAAGCAGACTTACTCTTCTAAAGAAACCCTCAATTCTTCTATTCCCAATGCAACTAGAGTGGAACCTTTATTTCTCACTTAAATAGAAAACACTGTTATTGTCGACCTTGCGTGAATGAACTTTTAAAAATATTTTAGAGAAAAAGGAAGACACCTTTATTCAAACCTAAGTCAGGACAGCTGCCTGGGAGACACAATCTTCACCAAGAAGGGAGTGCTCCAGGGAAGGAACATTTGGGGCAGGGTTATATATTTTTTTCTGTTTTGTTATACGTACAGAGTTACACACCACAATGAGGATGTTCTTAAATTCCAGAAAGTGACAGACTCTTTCTTATGTTTTCAGTATGTACATGTCAGTATGACTTTAATCTTATGGGAGCCAAAGAGGTTCTTTATTTTTTCTTATCTGCATGTTGGCATTTTTGGTTATTGTTTTCTTCTCGAAGCAGATGTACAACATGTGCTTGGGGCAGAAATAGGGCCCATGCTTTGAGGTTTTGCCCAGTCATTTTGAGCCAGGTAAAATGTTAAAAGATAGTTTCCCTGGGAGCCCAGGATCAGGGCCGACAGATGATATAAGATAAAAATTACTTTTTTCATTATAATTACTTCTCAGTGGAGGAATCTGACACAAAAGAACCTTTCACAAGAGTACCAAAATGTCAAAATGATGCCCACAGAAGGCTGCCTGCTCCATGGTCAGCACAGGTAACAGAAGAGTTCACAGTCTCTGGACTCCTGACCTTCTCCTGCCCAAATCTCTGAAGACCACAGACCACTTAAAATCAGAATTGTAGAGCTGCTAGACACCTTCCTCTGCAAATGTTGACTAATGTAAGTCACAGTCATACCATTTAAACACCGCGATGGCTGGGAAGTCATCGTAGGTAAGGGAATATTTTAGCCATGTTCATAAGCTTCGGCTCACTTTGTAGAAGAGGCTGAGCTGAGTGTTTTTAAATACTATTTCAGACCTGTTTTACAGCACCCTCTGAACATACCAGAGCCTGAATCGACTAAAAAAGATAGTTGGTTTCAGGTCCTTTAATACCAGAAAAATATTATACTGTCTCTATTCCTAAGGATCTTTGAGTATCTTACCCAGAAGTAATCCACTGAGATAATGATCTTAATGATCACCATGGGCAGATGTGAAAAGGCTAGCTGAATTCGTTCCAGTTGTACACATGACAAGAAAATCCTGATACTTGATAGGTTTCCAGATTGAGAAGACCAGAGATAAGAGGGAAATAGTACCCTGTATGGAAAAACAAGGGATTTGGAGTCAATTTGGGGATCCCACTTAGGTTTCGGACACTAAAATCCTCTGTGACCATATCATCTGAGTCGCTGTCCAACCATCTGAAAATGTGCCTAAAAATATCTACACCCTACTTGAGAAGTTTAAGAGGCAGAATGCTACAAAAAGCAAGTATGATGTCTCTCAAGAACAGGTGCTCAGGAAACCATAATTGCTACTGGGTCTATTTCTTTTCCAGAAGAAAGAACTCATGTTGAATCCATATTTCTAATAGATAACTCAGCAGGTGATTTTCAAACCTGAAGGAAGGCCAAGAAGTCGCTCTTGTGTCATAGTTCACTCAGAAATCACGTTGTTGGACTGGTGAGGATGATATGATAGCAACGTCATCACTAAGAGTGGGGAGCTTCTAATTTCCATATGGCCATGTTGACCCCCTTAGCTCAGAGCCACCAGAAAGGGCAGCTGGGGAGGGGGCACCGTCATCACTATGAGTGGGGAGCTTCCCATTTCCATATGGCCATGTTGACCCCCTTAGCTCAGGGCCACCAGGAAGGACAGCTGAGGGGGACCA
The DNA here is from genome assembly GCF_023065955.2 of Ursus arctos. Lineage (NCBI taxonomy): Eukaryota > Metazoa > Chordata > Mammalia > Carnivora > Ursidae > Ursus > Ursus arctos. The sequence continues at coordinate 2,127,765 of NW_026622986.1, forward strand.
CAGGCCAAGGCTGCCAGGTGTGGCTGGGGCAGGCAGAACTCTGACTTAGGGCTCAACTCCTGTCTAGGTTATTATAATGCTCTTCACAAAGAAAGTGCCATTGTGTGTGAGCCCTCGTGTAGAAAAGGCTCAGAATTTCTATTGAGATTCCCTCTCTGACCTTTAGGATATGTAGCAAAGTTCCATTTAATTTTTAAACATTGAAGGACTTCCTGGTTTTCTTTTCGCTATGACTGTGGTTCAATTCCCCTGTGGTCTAATAATAGAATCTAGTTAATTTCAGGGTTTAACATTTGTAGACTTGATTCGTGGCCCCACCTATCGTCTATTTGGGTAAAGAGTCTATGACCACTTGAAAATAATGTATTCTGCACTTATTATGGAATGTCCCTATATGTCAATTAGGTCACATTTGTTACCAATGTTTTGTCTGCTTTTTCTGTCAGATATTGAGAAAGGTATATTAAAATCTTCAAACAATGCTACTCTATTCAACATTGCATCGGAGAATCTACCAGTGTTTAAAGGCAAGAGAAACAAAAAGTATAAGAATTGAGGGGATAAATGTGACTATTCACAGATAATACGATTGTGTACATAGAAAATCCAAAACAGTCTATAGATACCCTATTAGCATTAAATATGCAATTTATAAATTTGAGGTGGATTGTAGCTTCCCATTGGACAGTTTCTGAATGAAAATGTTGAACCTGTGAATCTTTGTTAGGACATAGGGTGCACTACCCATTTAAAAGAATTCAGTTTGACTTCATAAAAATGTGACATTTCTCCTTATCTTATGACCATAAGAAAATGAAAAAGTGAACCACAGGCTGGGAGGTAAAGATTTGCAATACACACACTGACAAAGACTTGTCAAGAAAGAATTCCTGCTCATCAACCATAAAAAGTCTATTTATAAACGATACTTCACAAAAGATTAACTGATGGCCAATAAGAACAGGAAAGGGTGCTCTGCAGTATTATTTTAGGGAACGGCAACGCCTTTCCTAAAATGAAAACATACACACAAACCAGTAATCCCTAAGTGGATGACGTCCTTATTTCTGAGGACATTTTGAAGAAGAGGCTAGCATCAATGTAAAGTGATGAAATTACTGACACGCAGAGGATGGACAATTGACCTCAAACTACAGTACAATTTCTAGGCATCATTCGGTCCTCTGAAGGCAGACAACTACCACACCCCTTCCTACACCACACAGGTTGCTTCCCAACCCCTACCATAAAAGAAGATGAGAAACAGATAGGACTAGTAGGAAATAGCAAAAATCACATGTGGACAATATCCTGAAACACACTGATCACATAACTAGTGTAAGGAAGTGTAGGGAACTGACAAGGACAGAGACTCAAGAGGTACTTCTTTGGGAAATGCTGTCTGAAATCGTCACACATTGGTACTAGCTAATGAGGGCTCTGAGCATACCCTAGGGTTTGCTCACAAGGGTCTGCAACACTATCGCTGAGGACTGAAACTCTTCAAGACCTCAAAGCTTGCCTGATTGACTATTGGAGTAAGAGATTCCCATGTTCTGAAAACAGATACCAACTCATTGAAAGGTTCACCTGGGCTCTCTCAGAGGCCCTCCAAGAAGCTGAAGCATTCACTGAAAATCAATTACACACACACACATACACACACACACACACACACACACACACACACACCTGTCATTTCACCAATTACTTAAACATTCAAGGTTCTTCCTAATTTTCTTTTTCACATTGATATTTATACTCACATGAAATGTCATCATTTCTAATGAGCACTGATGTCAAAATAGAGATCCATTGACACAATATTCACAAAATGGAACTTCCCTGCTGTCATTTTCAATATAGCGTTTTTTAAAGTTCATGCATATTTTAGGTTTTTGGTAACTCATACAGGAGAAGATCAGCATTGAAAAACTCTAAATACTGACAATGAGTTTTAAGCCTAGAGAACAAAAATTGTCCAATTTCATAGATAATAAGGAACCAAAGGGAAAGCATGGAAGCTGTAGTCAAATAATTTTACACATATGCATCCTCTATTATTCTACTACTGAGGGGCGTGTTTTATTACCACTATACATGCATCAATTGTCTTCCATGTGCACCTGCACAGGTATAATGAATTACTACATTAGAATGAAATGTCTGGGAACTACTTGGCGGCATCTATAATGAACAATTCAATTTCGATCTTATATTTGGTGAAATTCCACTGTCTGTCCCTTTAGACACTGGACCCTAAACAGAAGGGGGAATGAACCACGAGAGACTACGGACTCTGGGAAAGAAACTGAGGGCTTCAGAGGGGAGAGGGGTGGGGGATTGGGATGGGCCAGTGATGGGTATTAAGGAAGGTACATATTGCATGGAGCACTGGGTGTTATATGTAAATAATGAATCACGGAACACTACATCAAAAACTAAGGAAATACTGTATAGTGACTAACATATCATAATAAAAAATTATTATTAGAAAAAAATTAAAGGTAAAAAAAAAAACCAATACAGCTTTTCTGTTTCAAGAACAATCACAATTGAGAATAAGCTAACTTCCAATCCCTAAAGCAAAACACAGACCAAGTTCCATTTCACTCCCTTTTATTCACATTCTCTGTGGGTTCTAAGCTATTTCCCTACCTCCTTTCCTGCTGAGCAGGGAGCCCGGGCTCGATCCCAGAACCCTGAGATCATACCCTGAGCCAAAGTCACATGATTAACTGGCTGAGCCAGCCAGGAGCCCCAGCCATGTTTTTCTTAAGCAAAAGGACACTTTCTCACGATGCCTTCACATGACTTCACATGGTACCAGAGACCTGCATTTGCCTCAAGGAGGTTGCAGATGAAGGCAATTGCAAACTCTCACAGTGGTTTATCAAATACAATGATCTGCCTGGTGACAGTGAAACTCTTATGAGCCCACGAGAGGGTGCTGTGACACTCAGCTGTGGCTGGGCTGGCACAGAGAACCAAATCCATTTCCCTGCCTGATGTCTGTGAGGAACAGATGCCCTCACTGTGAATGAGACCCTGCCACTGAGCTGTCCAGAGATGGCCATCCTCATGGAGGATGAGGATAAAGGACAATGCCTGAGGCGACCTCATCTGTCTCTTTTATCTTTTCATATTTTTGACAGTGGACAAATCACTGCCTAGGAGTCCCCAACTACCTTAGTCTCATCTGTGAATGACCAAGAGGTTTTACAAAACACTTTAGATTTTGACCTCACAAATGCCCACAACCACTTACCATAGGGATTCAACATTAAGCAAAGATACTGTTCCTTGGAAGAGAGGTCCTGTCCACTGTTGTTTCTCACTTATATGCTCATCTTCCTTACCTCATGGTAACATGACCACCTTGATTCCTGCTTCCGTCTTCAGGAAGGCTGATGTGACTTGAAGGGCATTACCCTGACATCGTTCTTTCTTAGCCATAAGATGTGGACATTTCCCTAGTCCTACACACCCAAAGTTGAATCGGAATCAGGATTGAGGAGGCTGATGAGAGTTGAAGGTGTTTTCCTGTACACGGTGGTTTATTACCAAGAAGGATGGGTCAGAGTCCTCGAAATTCCAGAACCTTTTCATTAATGCTTCCTACTCGTGAAAGATGATGTACATTGGTCTTTCCCTGTATAGTGTGGCGACCCAGAGAAAAGTGCTTAGCCCTTTCGTCAGACTTCCACGACCACTTTGGGGCTGGCTTCAATATTCACAAAGGATGATGTTATGGCTAAGAGGGTTCCTGTACACTGTTATTTCTTACAGATAAGTGTATGGCATTGTTGTTACATTGCCAGAACCACTTAGCGCTGGGCTTGCCGGCCTCCTGGGGACAAACCCTAACCCTAGGTCGGCCCCCGAGGGGCCCCTCCCAAGGGGCCTGGCACCACAACACCAGAGATTGGGGACCCCCGAGCCCAGTGCCGGAGTCACCCTGCCGCCCCGCAGCAACCCGGGCTGCTAGGGGTGCCACCAGTCTTTCAGGGCGAGAGAACGGGCAGGGCCCTCCAAGCCCCCGGTGACCTTCGAAGGCCGCCCGCACCAAAAGGCTTCGGCCCACACTCCCTCTCACCAGCGCCCTCACCTCGGCCTGCCCCTCTGCCTGCCTCAGAGCTGGCAGAATGGCCCTGCTGGACTCCTGGGGGTTAACCCTATACCTAGGTCGCCCCCGAGGGGCTCGTCCCAAGTGGCCTGGTGCCGCATGCCAGGGATTGGGGACCCCCAAGTCCCAGCGCCAGACGCACCCTGCCGCCCCGCCGCCACATGGGGCACTAGGGGCGTCGCCAGTCCTTCAGGGCCACAGAATCCGCAGGACCCTCCGAGCCACCTGCCACCTTCGAAGGCACCCCGAGCAAAAGCCAAAATGCTCTGGCCCACGCTCCCACTCGCCAGCAACCTCACCTTGGCCCACACCTCCATTCACCGCACATGGGCGGATCGAGCCTCCCATCCTCTTGGGGGCTAACCCTAACCCTAGGTCACCCACCAAGGGGCCCATCCTAGGGGCCTGGTGCCTCAACGCCTGGGATTGGGAATCCCCAAGCCACAGCGCCACACTCACCGTTTGGCCCGCCATCATCCGGGCCGCTAGGGGCGCCACCGGTAATTCAGGGAGGGAGAACTGGCAAGGCCCAAATATCCCCTGGCGACATTCGAAGGCCCCCTGCGCCAAAACGCTGGGTAATATGCTCCCGCTCGCCAGGGCCCTCACCTCGGCCCACACCTCCATTCATTGCACATCCGGCGGATCAGGCCTGCCAGCATTCTGGGGGCTAACCATAACCCTAGGTCAGCCACCGAGGGGCCTCTCACAAGGGGCCTGGCGCAGCAATGCCAGGGATTGCGGACACCGAGCCCCAGCACCTCAATCACCCTGCTGCCACGTCGCCATCCGATCTGCTACAGGCGCCGCCGGTCAGTCAGGGCAAGAGTATGGGCAGGTCTTTCTGAGCCCCCAGCGAGCTTTGAAGGCCCCCCACACCAAAACTCTGGGGTCCGCACTCCCACTCACCATCGCCCTCACCTCAGCCGGACCATCCGCTCGTGCAGAGCAGGCGGATTGGGCCTGCTGGCCTACTGGGGTCTAACCCTAACCCTAACCCCTAACCCCTAACCCTAAGCCCTAAACCCTAACCCCTAACCCTAACCCTAACCCTAAATCCTAACCCTTAGCCTAACCCTACACTAACCCTAACCCTAACCCTAACCCTAAACCATACACCTTAAACCCTAAACCCTAACCCTAACACTAAGCCCTAAACCTTAACCCCTAACCCTAAACCCGAAAGCCTAAACCCTAAACCCTAACCCTAACCGCTAACCCCAAACCCCAAACCCTAACCCTAAACCCTGAACCTACCCCGACCCCTACCCTACCCGAACCCTATACCTAATCCTACCCCTTCAGCTAACCCTAACCCTAACCCGTATCCTAACCCGTACCCTAACCCATATGCTAACCCGTACCCTATCCCTAACCCGGACCCTAACCCATACCCTAACCTGTACCTAACCATAACATGTAACCTAACCCGTACCCTAACCAATACCCTAACCCTAAACCGTACCCTATCCCTAACCTGTTACCTAACTTGTATCCTAACTCTAACCCTAAACCATAACCAAGGCCGAACCGTACCCTAAAACGTACCCTAACCCATACGCTAACCCATACCCTAAACCGTACCCTAACCCATACTCTAAACCATACCTAACGCACACCCTAACCCGTACACTAACCCTAACCCGTACCCTAACCCTAAACCGAACTCCAACCCTAAACCCAAACCCTAACCCCTAAACCATATCCTAAAGCTTAATCCGTACCCTAACCCATAACCCCTAACCTGTAACCCCTAAAGCCAACCCCAACCCGTACCCTCACCTTACCGTAACCCTAACCCCTACCCTCACCCATACCCTAACCATAACCCATACCCTAACCCTAACCTGTACCCTAATCCGTACCCAAACCCTGGGGATTGGGTACACCTGAGCCCCACCACGGGACTCAGCCTGCCACCCATGAGTAAACCATGCCCCTTGGGCTGCCGCAGAGCATCCCGTGCAGGAGAACTGGTAGGGCCCACCTGAGACCCCAGTGATCCTCAGCGGCCCCCTACACCCCAACTCTGATTCCCATGCTCATCCCTACCCACGCCTTCCATTCAGCCTGCCACCGAGCTCGTCGCAGAGCTGGCAGATCAGGCCTCCAGGGTTCCTGGGGAGTAGCCCTGACCCTAGGTCGGCTGGGGAGGGCCCCTCCCCCAGGGCCCAGGGCTGCAGCCCCGGGGACTGGAGACACCTGAGCCCTACTGCAGGACAAAGTTGCCACCCCGCAGGAAACTGTGCCCCTTGGGGTTCTATGGAGCGTACAGGGCTCGAGAACTTGGGGAGGACCCCGGAGCCCGTCGCCAGCTTTGGCAGCCCCCGTGCCCCAACCCTGAGGCCCATGCTCACCCTCCCCCATGGCCTCATCTCAGCCCTCCATGGAGCTCGCCGCACAGCCTGCAGATTGGCCCTGCCGGGCTCCTGGACCCTAACCCTTGCCCTAGGTTGGCCACAGAGGGGCCCCTCCTCAGGGTCCTGGCACCCCACTCTGGGGGATTGGGGACACACATACTCCACCGTAGGACTCAGCCTGCAGCCCACAGGAAACTCTACCGTTTTGGGGAACAACAGAGCATTCAGGGCAAGAGAATTGGGGCACCCCCTGAGAGACCCTGCCGGTGAACTCCGACCTTTGTGGGCCCTTCCCGATGAAACCCCAAGGCTCATATTCACCCGCCCTTGTGCCCTCATCTCAGTCAGACTGGGAGTTCTCTGAGCACTGGGCAGTTCGGAACTGCTGTCTCTTGAGGCTTAACCTAACCCTGGGTCTTCTGCTGAGGGTCCCCTCCCTGTTTGCCTGCCTCCAAGGTACCAGGCATTGGGCTCACCTCTGCACGACTAGAGGACTCAGCCTGCCCCACAGCAGGAAACTGTCCGTTTGGGGCTGCAGCAAGGATTCATAGCAGGAAAATCGGAGGGCCTCCCTCAGCCCATCCCAGGGAACCCCACTTTCAGAGATCTCCCCGGATCCAGTTAGTAGCTTCACACTGACCTTTAAACATGCTCTCCATGGAGATCTTTTGAATTTCTCCACAATTCCAACTGATGGCATCATCCAGCTTCAGTGCCTTACCCAGCTTTAGGTCTTGAGATGGATTAAAATGGGAAGTCATTTCACTGATGACGACGTACTGGTGACCAAAAGATACATGCATAAATGCTTCATATCACTTGGCTTCAGGGAAATGCAAATCTAAACCCCTATAGATGCCATATCACACGAGGCCGAATATCTAAAAATAAGAAGACATGAAACTATACATGTTGGAGACGATGTGGAGAAACGGGAACTCTCTTACACTCCTGTGTGAATGCAGTCCAGTACAGCCACTCTTGAAAATGGTACAGAGTTTCCTCAAGAAGTTATAAATAGAGCTACCCTATGTTCCAGCAATTGCACTACTGGGTATTTACCCCAAAGAGACAGAGGTAGTGAAGATGGGACAAATGCACCCCAGTGTTCATAACAGCAATATCCATAATAGACAAACTGTGGAAAGAGTGCAGATGACCATGGACAGATGAATAGATAAAGAAGATGTGGATCATATATATAATGGAATATTAATCAGCCATCAGAAAGGATGAATACTTACCATCACACCGACCTGGGTGGAGCTGGAGGGTATTATGCTGAGTGGAATAAGCCAATGAAAGAAAGGCAATGATCATATGCTTTCACTCCTTTGTGGAATATCAGAAAAAGGGAAGAAGACCATAGGGGAAGGGAGGGAAAATAGAATGGGAAGTCATCAGAGAGGGAGAAAACCCATGATAGACTCTTAACTATCGCCACAGACTGATGATTGCTGGAGGAGAAGTTGGGGGGGGGGGTAACTGGGTGAGTGGCATTAAGGAGGTCACACGATACAATGAGCACTGGGTGTTACACATGACTGATAATTTATTGAAGACTACATCTGAAACTAATGGTGTACTGTAAGTTGGCTAATTGAATTTAAATTAAAGAATAAAAGACCTCGAATAAACAATCCTAAACATTTGTATGGAACCACTAAAGATACTGAACAGCCAGTGCAATGTGGAAAAGAAAAACAAAGCTGGAGGACTCACAATTTCAGATTTCAGGTTATACTACAAAGCTGCAGTCATCCTAACAAGACAGTACGGCACAAAAATAGACACAGTGACCAAAGGAACAGGATACAAGTTCAGACAGAAACCCACAATTATGTGGTCCATGAATCTTCCACAAAGCAAGCAACGATATCAAAAGGGAAAAGGTCAGTGTCTACAACAAATGGTGTTGGGAAAACTCGACAGCTACGCACAAAAGAATGACATTAGACTGCTTTCTTACACAATACAGACAAACACAAAACAGTTTCAAGACCTCAATATGAGACCTGAATCCACAAAAATCCTACAGGAGGGAAGAAAGTAACTTCTTGACATGGACCATACCAACGTTTTTCTGGACTGTCTCCTGAGGCAAAGGAAATGAAAGCAAAAATAAACTACTGGGAATACAGCAAAATAAAAAGGTTCCACATGACAGAAGAACAATGAAAACATAAAAATAATAAGACAACCTACTCAAAGGGAGAAGATATTTGCAGTGATCATATGCAATAAAGGGATAGTGTCCAAAACATATAGAACTGATAGTAGTCGACCCCCCAAAAAACAAATAATCCAGTTAAAAAATAGGCAGAAGACATGGACAGACATTTCTCCAAAGAAGAAATACAAATGGCCACCAGTCCCGTGAAAAGATGTTCACCATCACCCATCATCAGGAAAATGGAAATCCAAAGGACAATGAGGTATCACCTCAAACCTGTCAGAATGGCTAACATCAAAAGCACAACAAAGAGCAGGTGTTGGGAGGATGTGTGTAAAGGAGAATCCTCGCGAACTGTGGGTGGGAATGCAATATGTGGTGGCCACCGTGGAAAACAGTGTGAAGGTTCCTCAAAAAATTAAATATAGAACTACCCTACGATCCAACAATCACTCTACTGGTATTTCCCCAAAGACTAGGAAAACAGTAACTTAAAAGGATACGTGCACCCCTATGTTTCTTGCACCATTATTTACAATATCACAATATGGAAGCAACCCAAGTCTCCGTAGAAAAATTGACAAATGAGATGATAGATGTGTGTATTCTCACACACACACACACACACACACACACACACAGACAATGGAGTATTACTCGGCTTGAAAAAATAATGAAACCTTGCCATTTGCAGCCACATGGATGGAGCTAGAGAGTATTACCCTAACTGAAATCAGTCAGTCAGAGAAACACAAATCCCATACGATGTCACTCTTATGGGGAATTTAAGAAACAAACAAAAATAAATAAATAAAAGAGAAAAAGGAGACACACCAAAATACAAACTCTTAACAAGAGAGAACAAAAGGATGGTTACCAGAGAGGAGGTGGATAGAGGGATGAGTGAAATAGATGAAGCGGATTAAGAGGACACTTTTCGGGATGACCACTGAGTAATATATAGAATTACTGAATCACTCTCTTGTACACCTGAAACGAATGTAACACTGTATGTTAGCTCTACTGGAATTAAAATAAATTTTTAAAAAGATTTTTCTTTCAGGAACCTCTTTGAAAAATCTTTTCCTGTGCAATGTGCATAAGTCCTACTTGGGAGAATTCACTCTACAATAATTAGTCACTCTATGCCTCGAATTCAGATTTCACTGATTTCTTACTGTGGATCCCAGCCCACGGGAGCCATGGTCCTTTTCTGTCCAGGCTCAGCACCTATGAATTCAAGATTTGAAGTAGAGACACATGTCACTTCAGAGTCCAGAAAGCTATTATTGTTTCTGTTTCAGTGTGAGAGAGTCACAGACTTTGGGACAGGTTTCAGAGCAGGTTTATTATGGATCCTGGATCTCTACTTCAATGTTCATTGCCTGGATCCATTTGGCTAATAGGTTCCCTGTGGATGGGCTTGCTTCCAAGCACATACATGGAAGATGCAAAGGTGGGTGGGCTTGGTGCAGGACAGGAAGAAGACCAAAAGTTTACAAGGGTCCGACCCCTCCCCTGATCCAGGAACTGTTACGGGAGAGGGTACGGGAGGTAGAATCCATGCGAAACTCCAATGTCACCAGCTGAACACAGGAGGCACAGGTCAAGGGATCTGGAGATGCAGGGGTTGAAGGCTGTTCTGAGCTACCTCTGGGAGGAAGGGAGAGAAGGAATGAGGAGACACTGCCTGCCCCTGGCCCATGCCAGCTGCCCACCGCTCCAACACGCATCCGTCTACACAGCTGACACAGCCTGGGCTCAGGATGGGCTGGTCATGTCACTCAATCCTCACTGGGACAGCTGGTCCCAGGGCTGAGAGACATGCTGAGGGAGATGAGAGGGAAAGCTGCTCCACCCAGGTCATCCCCTCCTTGAGGTGACAGCCCTTCAGAACAGCAAAAAAAAAAACACCCACTAACCGGGTTGAAAGATATGCCATGTATGAACTAAGCCATAGAGATATGTAAAATAACATTCATTTTTAAATTCAGAGCCGTCAGCTAGGGAAGTGGGGAGAGCTTCCCTGAAGAAGACTGAGCAGAGGGCAGGCCATGCTGAAATGGGAGACATGGCTCTCCTGATTGGGGTCCTGCAGCCCCCTTCCAGGGAAGGGCATCATCCTCGCTTCACACGAGATCCAAGGCAGTGTTCCTCAGGGCCAGATGTTTGTCTCGAGAAGGCTACCCTAGCATTGGACTGACAGGGCACCAGGGACGAGGGCCAGATGGAGAACGGACAATACCCCGGAGGCCATGGGGCAAGAGCAGAGGCACATGACCTTGAAGATGATGATGAAAAGCAGGAGGTGGCAGCATGGAGCCGGCCTGAAATTGCCATCGGAGTAGTGCCCACAGCTACATTGACTGGGTGCCTTCTGAGCCAGGTGTGACTGACTTCAGTGGGCTCCAGACTAGTCCTGACCACAAGACTAGGAAGTGTGCACCACCCCCAGCCTCCTCTCCTCTTACAGCTGCTAGGAATCACGGTCACAGACCCTAGTCAGCTTTCGAGGAAACCAAGCAGTGGCTCCCCCGCACGCTGCACCTCTGGTGGTGGTCCAGTGCGACCATCGTGCCTGTCCACACACTGATGTCTACCTGTCTCCGACAAATCCACAGACAGGAGGGTGTCCCTGAATTCCACAAAACCTGATGAGACAGATCCACAGAACCCAACACCCAGTGGGTCCCTCGGGACATCACCTATAGTCATGGAGCTCACCATACCCTATTCCTGTCACTTCCCACAGAAAGCCTGGTTCTGATCCCCCACAATACCATACATCCTGGTTGCTGACCTGGGATATTGCCATGAACTCACATGGCACCTTTCTTTAAGAGAAGGCTACGCCTACACCTCCTAGAAAATATTTCTAATGAAGTACAAGTCCATCAGGATTATGGCGTGAATGGTAGCACACAGCCTGCATGGTAGTAGTCAGTTATTCTAACAAGGGTTAACCCCACACCCCGTCTCACAAAACCTTCCTCCGTCCCCACGGAACTCATGGTCTGCCCTCAGAAAACCCTCCAGGAAACAAACCTTTCATCTGAATGCTCTCTTCACCTTCTGCTTCAAATCTTGTCCAACCGCAACGATATGAAACTAGAAAGCATTCTCAAGAAAAAAATGGGACAGTCAAAAATAGGTGGAGATTGGGGGGCCTGGGTGACTCAGTCATTAAGGATCTGCCTTCAGCTCAGGTCATGATCCCAGGATCCTGGGATGTAGCCCCGAATCAGGCTCCTTGCTCAGTGGAAGCCCACTTCTCCCTCTCTCACCCTCCTGCTTGCGTTCCCTCTCTTGCTTTCTCACTCTCTGTCACATCTTAAATAATCTCAAAAAATATGTGGAGATTTAACAACATGCTACTGAACAACCAACAATCAAAGAAGAAATATAAAAAAAATTGGAAGTACATTGACACTGATGAAAAAGACAACCTAAAAAAACTTATGGGATGCAGCTAAAGAAGCTCTCTGGGGGATGTTCATAGAAATTCAATTCTTCATCAATCAATGAGAACGCTCTCCAATAAACAACCTGACTTATGTGGTAAAGAAGTGAAAAATAAAACAACAAACAAAGCCCCAATTTAGTAGAAATAAGGAAATAACAAAAAGGAATACATAAATAAATCCAAGGGGGACAAAAAGACAAAAAAAAAAAAACAATGAAAACGAGAGCTGCCTTTTTTTGAAAGATAAACAAAACTGACAAACTCAGCTAGACTCACCAAGAAAGACAGAGGACTCGAATACAATCAGGAAAGAAAGATAATGGATTCCTGTCTCATATCAAAATCAAAAGAACTCTTCAACCTTGGACACAACACCTTCTTGCAAGCCACATCTCTAAAGCCAAAGGAAATAAAAGCAAAAATGAACTCTTGGCACTTCATCAAGATAAGAAGCTTCTGCTCCGCAAAGAAAATGATCAACAAAACAAAAAGGCAACCTATGGAATCGAAGAAGATATCTGCAAATGATATTACAGATAAAGGGCTGGTATCCAAGATCTATAAAGAACTCCTCAAACTCGACACCCAAAAAATGGGAAGAAGACACAAAGAGGGGTCGCCTGGGTGGCACAGCAGTTAAGCATCTGCCTCAGCTCAGGGCGTGATCCCGTCATTATGGGATCGAGCCCCACATCAGGCTCCTCCGCTATGAGCCTGCTTCTTCCTCTCCCACTCTCCCTGCTTGTGTTCCCTCTCTCTCTGGCTGTCTCTATCTCTGTGGAATAAATAAATAAAATCTTTAAAAGAAAATAACAAGACAGGAAATAAAAAAAAGTCAGAGAGGATGTGGAGAAAGGGGAACCCTCTTACACTACTCGTGAGAATTCAACCTGGTACAGCCACTTTTGAAGACAATATGGAGGTTCCTCATGATGTTAAACACAGAGCTATCCTACGACCCACCAATTGCACTACTGGGTATTAACCCCATAGACACAGAGTAATGAAAAGAAGGGGCACCTGTATCCCAATGTTCATAGCAGCAATGTCCCTAATAGCCAAACTGTGGAAGGAGCCAAGATGTCCTTCAGCAGATGAATGGACAAAGAAGATGTGGTTCATCTATACAATGGAATATTACTCAGTCATCAGAAAGGATGAATACCCACCATTTGCACCAATGTGGATGGACCAGGAGGGGATTATGCTAAGTGAAATTAAGTCAAGCAGAGAAAGACAATTATCATATGGTTTCACTCTTATGTGGAATGGAAGGAATAGCATGGAGGACATTAGGAGAAGGAAGGGAAAAGTGAAGGGGGGGAATGAGAGGGGGAGATGAACCACGAGAGACTATTGACACTGGGAAACAAACTGAAGGTTGCAGAAAGGGAGGGGTAGGGGAATGGGTTATCCTGGTGATGGGTATTAAGGAGGGCACATGTCATATTGAGCACTAGGTGTTATATGCTAACAATGAATCATGGAACACTACATCAAAAACAAATGAAGTACTGTAGGGTGACTAACATAATTTTTAAAAAAGAGAAAGATATGAAATCCATACAGGAAAACTGTCACTATTTGCAAATGACATAAAATTCCGAAAGATTCCACAAAAAAACTGTTAGAATAAACAAATTCAAGAAAGCTGCAGGATATAAAGTCAATATACAGAGACCTTTTGTCTTTATTTTTTTTCAGATTTTATTTATTTATTTGACAGGAAGAGAAAAAGCACATGCAGGGGTAGTGTCAGAAAGATGCAGAAGCAGACCCTCGCTAAGTGGGAAGCCCAACACGGGGCTCGGTCCCAGAACTCTGGGATCATGACCTGAGCTTAAGGCAGACGCTTCACCTATGGAGCCACCCAGATGACCCAAATTCTTTCATTTCTGTATACTGATGACACACTTTTGCAAAGAGAAATTAAAAAAGCAATGCCATTTAAAATTGCATCAAAAAAAAAAAATCTAGGAACAAGAGTTACCAAGAATGAGAAAGACATAGTACACTCAACACATGGCAGAAAGGAAATGAAAAACATGTGTGTCGAGGGGGGCAGAATGTATGGGTCAAAGATCTGGAAGGCAACACAAACAAATGGAAGCATACGCCATGCTCCTTAACTGGAAGAGTTAATTATGTGAACATGTCCATCGTACCCAAAGCAATCGACAGATGTGATGAAATCCTTATCTGAATACTAGTGGCATTATTCGAGGAAATAGAAAACAGTCCTCAAACTTGTATGGAATCACAAAGGACCACACATACCCAAAGCAACCTGGAGAAAGAAAGGTGCAGTCAACACACTCCTGGATTTCAAGCTAGATTACAAAGCTGTTGTCATCAAAACAGGCTAGTAGTGGCATAAACACAGACACCAAGTCAGTGGAACAGAACAGAAAGCTCAGAAACTTAACCACACGTAGATGAATCTAAGTTACGACACAGCAGTAGAAGATATGCCATGAGGGAAGGACTGTCTCTTCAGTGAGCGGTAACAAGCAAACTGGACACTAAATGCAGAAGAATATAACTGGGTCACTTTCTTATACCACACACAAAATTTTCAATGGATGAATGATTTGAACATAAGACCTGAATCCATAAACCTCCAAGAAGACACAGGTACTAAGTCTCTCGACATTGGTTTTGACAAAGAGTTTTCAGATCGGACACCAAATGCAAAGGCAACCAAAGTAAAAATAAACAAGTGGAACAACATCAAATCTTCCACGAAGCAAAAGAAACCAGCAAACACTTAAAAGGCCACTGACCCAAAAGAAAAATAAATATCTGTGAATCATATGTGTCAGAAGAGGCTAATATCCAAAATACACACAACACTCATACAAATCAAAACAAAAAAAACTGTATAAAAAATGGGGGGAATAGATACTTTCCAAAGATGGCACACAGGTGTCAACGGACAGGAAAAGTTGTTCGACATCACTAATCATCGTCAGGGAAACATCAGTCAAACCCACAATCGACTATCCCCTCACAACTGTTGGAACAGCAATTGTCCCAGAGACAGACACCAGGTGGGGCAAGGGTGTGCAGACGAGGAGACACTGTGCACTGTTGGTGGGAATGGAAATTGATGCAGCCACTGTGACAAATGGTATGGAGGTTCCTGAAAAAAGAAAAAATATACAACTACCACATGACCCAGTAATGGCTCTACTGAGTATTGATTTGGAGAAAACAAAAATACTGCCTCAAAAAGACAGATGCACTCCCACGTTCACTGCAGCATTATTCACACGAACCAGACATGGAAACACAGACCTTGGGGGCCTTATGCCAAGTACCTCAGACACAGAAAGACCAATACCAGATGCTCTCATGTACATTCCACGTGGAATAAACAAATACTGAACGCATAGACACTGAGAGCAGATTGGTAGGTGCCAGATTCGGGGATGGGGTGGTAGAAACGGGTGAAGGTGATCAAAGTCTCAATGTTTGAGTGAGAAAATCGGACAGTCATGAAATGTTCTGTTCAGCATGGAGACTAAAACTAATGCCGCAGCATGGGGTATAGGTTTCCCTGCTCTTTGAAAGTACATGGCTTCTGAGAAACCTTGCACAGCAGAAATTGTGTCAAGAAGGAATGACCATTAATTTACAGGGAACAATTAGACAGTGTGCTCAGACTCCAAAATTCCTTCTCTTTGGCTTTTCTTTGGCCTCAGGACACAAGTTACTAATGGAGGCCCAGCAAAAATGAAGAAAAAGCACAGCAGAGGCTCACAGACACAATTCAAATTGCAGGTGGATGGATGCGGAGAGCGGTTCTCAGCGGAAGAAGCTGGTTGGGGTGCACGCCGCCTCTGTCGTGCTTCGCCCCAAAACAGATGCTGACCGCGATTCTCACTCTTCACCTTTTTTCATAAGAGGGAAATCCTCTTCAGGTCTCTTCCTCTTACTGAAGCTGGGTTAATAGGTAGATCTCTCAAGAAAGCCAAGTGTCTTACTGTGAACATTTAAAAAGTGGGGGATACTTGTACTTGAGCATTGCTGAGGGAGTAGATGTGAAAGGTTCTCCCAGACAGAAACCTCAGCAGATCCACCGGGAAAGGCACCTTCCTCAACATGTGGAACAGGGAATACCTCCTACCCCCCTCTGAGAAACCCTCTCCTTTTCCTCAATCACGACAACCCACAACAGCTGGGAGTTACCCCAATTCCTCCATTCTTCTGCTCCTAATAGCTAACCCATCAGCAAATCCTGTGAGCTCCATCTTCAAAATGGACCCAGAATAGGTCTAACCACTCCATCCAAGGCCACCTGTCTGGTCCACAGTGCCTGAGTTCCTGGAAAAGCTTCGTCATTGACCTGCTTTGCCATCTTCAACCCTCTGTCATCTGTTCTCAGCACTGTAGCCAGGATGGCCCAGTGTAACAGGGACTCATGGGGTTATAGCCCTGGAATGGCTTTCTGTCACCCTCTGTCACCTCTCTGAGCTCATGTCCTAAGCTGTCTCCTGTGGCCACAGGGCCTTCTTGCTGCTCCTGGACATACCTGGAATTCTCCTGCCCCAGAGCCTTTATCTGACCCTTCTTTTTCGAATGCTCTTGATGTGTTTTTACTCACCTTCGGAGAAGTCTGAATTGGAGTGACAGGGACAGAAGATGAGGCTGTGTGTTTTGGGAGAGGCTGGTGGCCCAGAGAAGGTTCTGTGCCAGTTCTCCGCCTGTGCCTCACTTGTCCTCATCCAGGAAGTTGCACAAAGCCCTCACCTGTCACAACTCTCACCCAGGAGACCCACAGCCACCCATGGAGCCCACCCTGCCCACACCCTGCTGCAGAATGCATTCAGCTCTCCTCTGGGACCCCTGTCAGCTTTAGCCCGACCTGGAACTCCCCCGTCTCCTGCACAGCTCCCGCAAATCGACTCTTCTTCCAAAATCACACTGGCGCAAGGCTTTCATGAGAAAGCTATAACGCTAACTAATGAAAGGTTCACATCTACTTTCCCCTTCTGTTGCCTTCCTCTCCACCTTCTTTCCTACCTGTGCAAACTGTAACATATTAGTGAAACATGAAAATGCTCTGAGATCTGAATCTTTCATTGCAGCTTTCTGAGGACTCCTTATGCAATAAGAAACTAGTGTACCCTACCACAGGGTGTTTTACAACTATCCTCTATAGAATAGTACAGCCCAAATCACTACGATTTTACCTCACTCATCATGAAGCAGAACACTTTTTCCTTACATCTTTTACTTAAATTCCAATTAGTTCACATGCCATGGAATATTCACTTCAGGGGTAGGATTTAGTGATTCCTCACCTGCATACAGTACCCGGTGCTCATCACAAGTGCCCTCCTTAATACCCCTCACCCATTTAACCCTTCCCCCCACGCCCCTGTCCTGCAGCAACACTCAGTTTGTTCTCCAAGTTTGAGTCTATTTCCTTGTTTGCCTCTCTCATCACCCCTCAACGCTGTTCATCTGTTTTCTTTCTGAAATTCCATAAGCGTGAGAGCATAGGATATTTGTCTTTCCTCACTGATTTTGCTTAGCTTGTTACACTCTAGATTCATCCACATCCTTACAAATGGTAAGGTTTCATTCTTTTTTAAGCTGGGTCATATACCATTATATATATATATGTATGTATATATATATGTATATATATATACACATATATATATACATATATATATATATATATATTTATATATGTATCCCACATCTGCTTTATCCATTCATGTGTGCATGGACTTTGGGATTTTCTCCATAGTTTGGCTACTGTGGACATTGCTGCTATCAACATCATGGTGCATGGACCCCCTTCAAATCTGCATTTCTGTGTCCTTTGGGTAAATACCTAGGAGAGCAATTGCTGGATCATGTGGTTGTTCAATGTTTAAATTTTTGAGGAACCCCCACACTGTTTCCCAGACTTCCTGCACCACTTTGCATTCCCACCAACAGGATGGGAGGATTCCCCTTTAAGGAGAACATTATCTGCCGGCAATTTCATAAGGAGAAACAAAACCTCTCTGAGATGCACCGAGGGACAGGCAAGCAGTTGTAGAATTCACCCCAAGGCTCCTGACGCCAAGCCCCTTTTATCCACCAGCATGCCACTATCCAAAAGAATTCCCAGACTCTCCTGCTGACTCCACCACCAAAGAAACTACAGAGAGAATATGGCACCTCAAAATATCAAGATAATACATTTACTAAAACTAGAAAGTCAAGCTCAACTTTTAAACAGGAACAGGCTGCTTTGGAGAATTTTGAATTTTCCCTCCACCCTAATTTTAACTCTTCTGATGAATAAACTAATCAATGATGAAACATCACCTTTGTCAAATGACATCATCCAAGTCTGTATCAGATGATAAAAAGCCACCTAACTCTACATGCTGGCCACTCAACCATATCTAAGGCATAATTGAACAAACACTGTTAGATGAAGGAACAAATTGATGTTACAAACAGGCACAGAGTGAATATCACCTTCCCTTTCTAATAAAAGAGGGTTCCTAGGAAACAGATGGTCAAAATACATTTGTAAGCAATAAATGGACAGAGAAATTGTGATCCCCTGCAAAGTTCTACCTGCCGGGAGACTAAGTAATTCTTGCGCCAAACCCAGAATGCTTTCAGCTACTTCAATTTTACTTTGTGGCTCAAGTAGAGAAAAGAGAAAAGCCCAGGAGGTTTTGGCATAATGAGAGGTTTTACCTCAAGCCCTGACATAGATAGGACATTTTGCCAAACATACCTGTGGTTTCTCTGAATAATGGCGTCCTGTGACAAGCTGCCTTGCTGACTCCGATGCTGATGTTCAAAACCTTGGATGTCTTAGAGCCAGAGCAGAGAAGTGCTGTCAGCTGGGGAGAAGAAGGCACCTCTGACCTAAAGCCTGCACACCTGCTTCGGTTTCTGGGCGAAGGGGCAACACATACTTGTTGTTTAGCAGTAATTACCTTCATTCTCAATAGACCAATGACCTTGCCTTTTCTGTAAAGCAGACTTACTCTTCTAAAGAAACCCTCAATTCATCTATTCCGAATGCAACTAGAGTGGGGTCTGGTTTATGCCTGCCTCCAGGCCCCCACTTGGAGGATTTTCCTGCATGATTCTAACAGCCAATTACCACTAACCCGGGGGCACAAGGTGCATAATGCTGAAGTTGGGGGATGGCTCTGGGGCTTGCTACTGCCACACCTGTGCCTGGGGGACCAGGGCACACCCTGCTGAACTCGGGGTACTGCTCAAGATGCATCACCTGCACTGTGTCAGAGAACCGGGGGACACCCCACTGAAGGTGGGGACTCTGAGAGGTCTTTACCAGCACTCTTCCCGGGGAAAAGGGGAAACCCTGAAATTCTGCAACCCATCCCACAAAAGCTCAGGTGAATGGGCACCCTGGAGTTCAAGGGCATGGGGAATAAGGCCAGTTGAGGACATGGGGCAGAAGAGACTTTAAAGGGAAAAAGAAAACTCACCTGAATCCCCACAATGAACCCTCTCCACGTGCCCTTCTAGGACCCTGCCTCCCACCTGTGGCGCTCCCTTCCCCCAGACCCCCACCCAGGTGCACACTGCTCACTCACCAGCCTGGACCTCTGCAGGGAAACTCTCTCTCTCCCAGTGCCCCTTCTTCTGCCCCAGGTCTGCAACCCCCTGCAACTCTGGGACCACCCACTGAGACATAGCTTCACCCCAAGCAGATATTGGTCAGGGAGGGTGGTGCCCCAGCCCCTTGGATGCCTGGCAACTAGCCCTCAAATCCCTGGAACCATGAAAGTGCAGGGGTCCAAGAGGCAACTCCTCTACCCAACACCAGCACACGCACGGGTGGGGTCCTGGGCCGGGCACCCCAAATACAACTGGCCCCTTCCAGGGACCCCTCTAGCTGCAGACCACCCTCAGTGTCCTGCCCCTTCCCTTTCTGCACCAGCCCTCCCTGCTGGGGTTTGCCTGGTTCTGGGTAAGGTCAGTGGCTCTCAGACCCTCCAAGGCTTGGGCTTTAGGAAATGCAATGATTTCATGCATTTTCAGTATGTACATGTCAGTATGAATTTAATATGATGGGAGCCAAAGAGGTTCTTTATTTTTTTTCTTATCTTCATGTTGGCATTTTTGGTTATTGTTTTCTTCTCGAAGCAGATGTACAACATGTGCTTGGGTAGAAATAGGGCCCATGCTTTGAGGTTTTGCCCAGTCATTTTGAGTCGGGTAAAATGTTAAAGGATAGCTTCCCTGGGAGCCCAGGATCAGGGCCCACAGATGATATAGGATAAAAATTACTTTTATCATTATAATTACTCCTAAATGGAGGAATTTGAGACAAAAGCACCTTTCACAAGAGTACCAAGAAATCAAAATGATGCCCACAGAAGGCTGCCTGCTCCATGGTCAGCACAGCTAACACAAGTGTTCACAGTCTCTGGACTCCTGCCCTTCTCCTGCCCAAATCTCTGAAGCACACAGACCACTTAAAATCAGAATTGTAGAACTGCTAGACACCTTAGAGATGTCTGGCACCATTCCCTTGGACTGCAGAAGAAAACACAGTAGCTTGTTGTCCCAAACTAATTTCAAAATGAAGTGCCCCCTGGATGCACCAAGTTCATTCTCTGCAAATGTTGACTAATGTAAGTCACAGTCATACCATATAAACACTACGATGGCTGGGAAGTCATTGAAGGTAAGGGAATATTTTAGCCATGTTTATAAGCATTGGCTCACTTTGTAGAAGAGGCTGAGCTGAGTGTTTTTAAATACTATTTCAGGTACAAGATAGGAGTTAAGATGACTAGGAGTAGGGGACCCCTTTTTCAGCAGGTCCCCTGAGTCGAGCTGGATAGGTACCAGACCAGCCTAAACAACCAAGGAATCAGCCTGAGAGGAAGGAAGATATTCTGGATCTCTACAAATGAACATCTCCAGCGCTGAGTATTGAGGTACAAAGCGGGGAGCCTTGAAACCTGGCACAGATATTGGCAGATAAACAGAAGGGGGAGGGAGCCGCCGCCTTTGGGCACCTGGAAGAGGCAGCCACCTGCGGGGGTGCGGGGAGTGGGCGGATTCAGGGAAGGCATCTGGGAGAGAGCGACTGAGACCTCTGAACCAGCTGAGCACGACACCAGGCATCTCACAGAACACCAGAATTTCCCTGTGCTCAGGGGATCCACACTGAGACCTGGAGCTCCCAGAACGCATGCAGGGCAGCTGGAGGCTCTCAGGCCACCTGCATGGGGGAGCGGGCAGACTCAGGGTCAGCACACCCAAAACAGCAAACTGAGACCCTGAACCAGGTGCGCGCACCACCAGGCTTCTCAGGAACTCCGGAATCCAGGTGTGCTCATGGGATCCAGACTGAGACTGGGAGATCCAGGAGCACGGGGGGGGGGGGGGGGGGCGTCTGGCGGCTGGCAGCTGGGAGCATTACAAACACAAAGGACAGAGACAGGCCAGCCCTGGAAGTGATGGCAGGGACCCCGGTGTGGGGTGAACATCTCAGGACACTACAGGGTTGAGCAGCTCCAACAGTAACAGAGTTAAAGTGGCCAGAACATCGGTGGAGAATGGGCCGCAATCCCTCTGTTCTGTGACAATTCAGCCTCTGCTGCTCTGACTCTCAGAAAAGTCACAGCAGACCACCAGAGAAAGCCACCAGGGAACAAAAACCTGGAAATACCAGCTCACAGCGTGCCTACCCCCATGCCCACTCACAGGGGACACGGAAACTCTACCCAAACAGGGTTGCCTGAGTATGGGCGCAGCAAAATACAAACTCTTTTTTTTTTAATTTTTTAATTTTTTTAATTTTTTATTATATTATGTTAGTCACCATACAGTACATCCCGAGTTTCCGATGTAAGGCTCGATGATTCATTAGTTGTGTATAACACCCAGTGCACCATGCAATAGGTGCCCTCCTTACCCCCCATCACAGGTCTATACCATTCCCCCACCCCCCTCCCCTCTGAGGCCCTCAGTTTGTTTCTCATAGTCCATAGTCTCTCATGTTTCATTCCCCCTTCTGATTACCCCCCTTTCTTTATTCCTTTCTCCCCCTTTTGATTATCCTAGTTCTTATGTTCCATAGATGAGAGAAATCATTTGATAGTTGTCTTTCTCTGCTTCACTTATTTCACTTAGCATTATCTCCTCCAGTGCCGTCCATGTTGTAGCAAATGTTGAGAACTCGTTCTTTCTGATAGCTGAGTAATATTCCATTGTATATATGGACCACAACTTCTCAATCCAGTCATCTGTTGAAGGGCATCTCGGCTCCTTCCACGATTTAGCTATTGTGGACATTGCTGCTATGAACATTGGGGTGCATATGGCCCTTCTCTTTACTACGTCTGTATCTTTGGGGTAAACACCCAGTAGTGCAATGGCTGGATCATAGGGTAGCTCAATTTTTAACTTTTTAAGGGACCTCCACACTGTTTTCCAGAGTGGCTGTACCAACTTGCATTCCCACCAACAATGTAGGAGGGATCCCCTTTCTCCACATCCTCTCCAACAATTGTTGTTTCTTGCCTTCTCTATTTTTGCCATTCTAACTGGCGTAAGGTGGTATCTCAGTGTGGTTTTGATTTGAATTTCCTTGATGGCTAACGATTTTGAACATTTTTTCATGTGTCTGTTAGCCATTTGTATGTCTTCATTGGAAAAGTGTCTGTTCATATCTTCTGCTCATTTTTTGATTTGTTTATTTGTTTCTCGTGTATTGAGTTTGAGAAGTTCATTGTAGATCTTGCATAGTAGTCCTTTATCTGTAGTGTCATTTGAAAATATAGTCTCCCATTCCGTGGGCTGCCTCTTAGTTTTTCTGACTGTTTCCTTGGCTGTGCAGAAATTTTAATCTTGATGAAGTCCCATAAATTCATTTTATCTTTTGTTTCTCTTGCCTTTGGGGATGTGTCATGAAAAAGGTTGCTTTGGCCGATGTCGTAGAGGTTGCTGCCTATGTTCTCCTCTAGAATTTTGATGGATTCCTGTCTCACATCGAGGTCTTTCATCCATTTGGAGTTTATTTTTGTGTATGGTGTGAGATAGTGGTCAAGTTTCATTCTTTTGCATGTAGCTGTCCAATTTTCCCAGCACCATTTATTGAAGAGACTGTCTTTTTCTCACCGGATGTTTTTTCCTGCTTTATCAAATATTAGTTGCCCAAAGAGCCGAGGGTCCATTTCTGGGCTCTCTATTCTGTTCCATTGGTCTATGTGTCTGTTTTTGTGCCAGTACCATGCTGTCTTTGTGATCACAGCTTTGTAGCACAGCTCGAAATCTGGCATTGTGATGCCCCCAGCTTTGTTTTTCCTTTTCGACAGTTCATTGGAGATTCAGGGCCTTTTCTGTTTCCATACAAATTTAAGGACTATTTGTTCCAGTTCTTTGAAAAATGTCCTCGGTATTTTGATCGGGATAGCACTGAAAGTGTAGATTGCTCGGGGTAGCATGGACATTTTAACTATGTTAATTCTTCCGATCCATGAGCATGGAATATCTTTCCATCTTTTTATGTCTTCCTCAGTGTCTTTCAAGAGTGATTTATAGTTTCTAGAATATAGGTCCTTAACGTCTCTGGTTAAGTTAATTCCAAGGTAATGTATGGTTTTTGGTGCTATTGTAAATGGGATGGATTCCCTAATTTCTCTTTCTTCGGTCTCGATATTCGTGTACAGACATGCAACTGATTTCTGAGCATTGATTTTGTATCCCACCACGTTACTCAATTGCTCTATAACTTCTAATAGTTTGGGAGTGGCTTCTTTTGGGTTTTCCATATAGAGTATCATGTCATCTGCAAAGAGAGACATTTTGACTTCTTCTTTGCCGATTTGAATACCTTTGATCCCTTTTTGTCGTCTGATTGCTGTTGCAAGGACCTCTAGTACTATGTTGAATAATAGTGGTGAGAGTGGGCATCCTTGTCGAGTTCCTGATCTTAAGGGAAGGGCTTCCAGCTTTTCCCCATTGAGAATAATATTTGCAGTAGGCTTTTCATAGATGGCTTTTATGAGATTGAGAAATGTACCTTCTATTCCTACACTCTGAAGGGTTTTAATCAGGAAAGAATGCTGTATTTTGTCAAATGCTTTTTCAGCACCGATTGAGAGGATCATATGGTTCCTGAGTCTTTTCTTGTTGATATGATGTATCACACTGATTGATTTGCGAATATTGAACCACGCTTGCATCCCAGGTATGAATCCCACTTGGTCATGATGGATAATCCTTTTAATGAACTGTTGGATTCTATTAGCAAGTATCTTGTTGAGGATTTTGGCGTCCATATTCCTTAGGGAAATGGGTCTGTAATTCTCCTTTTTGAGGGGGTCTTTGCCTGGTTTGGGGATCAAGGTAATATTGGCCTCATAGAATGAGTTTGGTAGCTTTCCTTCTGTTTCTATTTTTTGAAATAGCTTTAGGAGAATAGGTATTATTTCTTCTTTGAATGTTTGGTAGAATTCCCCAGGAAAACCGTCCAGGCCTGGAGTTTTGTTATTTGGAAGGTTGTTTATCACTGACTCAATTTCTTCATCATTAATTGGCCTGTTTAAGAAATCAATTTCTTCCTGTTTCAATCTTGGTAGTTTATAGGTTTCCAGGAAGGATTCCATCTCTTCCAGATTGCTTAGTTTATTGGCATATAGCTGTTGATAAAAATTTCTAATAATCCTTCCAATTTCAATGGTGTTTGTCGTGACCTCTCCTTTTTCATTCATAATTTTAATAACCTGGGTCTTTTCTCTTTTCTTTTGGATAAGTCTTGCCAGTGGTCTGTCAATTTTATTGATTCTCTCAAAGAACCAGCTTCTAGTCATGTTGATCTGCTCTACTGTACTTCTGGTTTCTGCTTGATTGATTTCAGCTCTAATTTTGGTCAACTGCTTCCTCGTGCATGGATTAGGCCTGTCTCTCTGTTGCTGTTCCAGCTTCTTGAGGTGAGAATATAAAAACTGCATTTTAGATTTTTCTGTTCTTTTGAGTGAGGCTTGGATGGCTATGTATTTCCCCCTTAGGACTGCCTTTGCAGTATCCCATAGGTTTTGGACTGTTGTATTTTCATTCTCATTGGTCTCCATAAATTGTTTAATTTGATTTTTGATTTCCTGGTTTATCGAGTCATTCCTGAGCAGGATGGTTCTTAGTCTCCAAGTGTTTGAGTTTCTTCCAAATTTTTCCTTGTGGTTGAGTTCCAATTTCAGAGCGTTGTGGTCTGAGAATATGCAGGGGATAATTTCAATCTTTTGGTATCTGTTGAGACCTGTTTTGTGTCCCAGAACATGGTCTATTCTTGAGAATGTTCCGTGGGCATTAGAATAGAATGAGTATTCTTTGGTTCTGGGGTGTAGTGTTCTATATATATCTATGAGGTCCAACTCGTCGAGTATGGCATTCAAAGCCTTTGATTCTTTGCTTAGTCTATGCCAGGGTGTTCTGTCTATTTCTGATAGTGGAGTGTTGAGGTCCCCTACTATTAATGTATTTTTATTTATATGTCTCTTTATTCTGGTTAAGAGTTGGCTTGTGTATCTTGCTGCTCCCCTGTTGGGGGCATATATATTTATAATTGTCATATCCACTTGTTGAATACTTCCTTTAAGAATAATATAGTGCCCTTCTGTGTCTCTAACTATAGTCTGTAGTTTAAAATCCAATTTATCTGATATGAGAATTGCTACCCCAGCTTTCTTTTGAGGTCCATTTGCGTGAAAGATGGTACTCCATCCCCTTACTCTCAGTCTGAATGCATCTTTGGGTTCGAAATGAGTCTCTTGTAGACAGCAAACGGATTGGTCATTTCTTTTTATCCAATCTGCAACCCTGTGGTGTTTATGGGAGAATTTAAACCATTCACATTAAGACTGAGTACTGAGGGATATGATTTTAATGATTCCATGTTGCCAGTAAAGTCTTTGTTTGTATTGGCTGTGACTTTCTGCACTGTATCACTCTTGGGGCCTTTTTACTTTTATAGAACCCCCCTTAATATCTCCTGTAGGGCTGGTTTCATGGTTAGGAAATTGGATAGTGACTGGCGATTCTGAAATGTCTTTATTTCTCCATCAATTCTGAATGACAGCCTTGCTGGATAAAGGATCCTTGGCTGCATGTTTTTCTCTGAAAGAACTTTAAATATGCTCCCCCAACCCTTTCTCTCATTCCAAGTCTGTGTAGACAGGTCTGACATAATTCTGATGCCTTTGCCTTGGTACATGAGAAATTTCTTTGCCCTGGCCGCTTTCAATACTGTATCCTTGGATCTAATATTTGCAAATTGCACTATGATGTGACGTGGCGTAGGTTTGTTGCGGTTGAGCTTGGAAGGGGCCCTCTCTGCCTCTTGGACACGAATGTTTGTTTCCCTCGCTAGATTAGGGAAGTTTTCAGCTACAATTTGTTCAAATATCTCTTCTAGACCTCTGTTTTTCTCCACACCCTCGGTGATGCCGACGATTCTAATATTGGATCATTTCATTGAGTCAGTAATCTCCCGTAACCTACATTCGTGGGCATGGATTTTTTTAAGACCATCTTCTATTTTTATTTTTTCCTCTATTAACCCATCCTCCAATTCACTAACCCATGCCTCTGCTTCTGTGACCCTGGCCGTCAGAGCCTCTAGTTTTGCCTGCATTTGGCTCATACAGTTTTTAATTTCTGTCAGATTCGCTCTCATTTCTGTCCTTAGGGATTCTATATTCTCAGTAACCTTTTCGTTAATACTTTTTTCAATTCTACTCATCATTTTGACCATTGTTACTCTGAATTCCATTTCTAATAATTTGGTTACATCCATATCCATTATTTCTGTGGCAGAGGCCACAGACTCACTGTCTTTTCTTTGCTGGGGGGGGTGGCTTCTCCTTCTAGTCATTCTGATGAGGAGAGGTTGCTGGGTTGTCCAGAGCCCAAATTATTGACTGGGTCCCAGGCCGTGCCCCTTGTTTTATAGGGATCTTAGGGATGTGGGCTTCTTCTTTAAAGATTTTATTTATTTATTTATCTGAGAGAGAAAGACAGACAGTCAGCAAGAACGGGAACAAAAGCAGGGGAGTGGGAGAGGAAGAAGCAGGCTCCCAGCGGAGTAGCTCGATCAGAGACACCTTTCTGGAATGCCGGGGTCACGCCCTAAGCCGGAGACCGGCGCTCAATGACTGCGCCACCAAGGCACCCCGGGTTGTGGGCTTTTTGATTTTTCAGCCTGCCTTCTGTGTTCTGTGGGAGGGGCCTGCCGCGCTGATACACAGGCAAACCTGTTTGGGTAGAGTCTCCGTGTCCACTGCGAGGGGGGATGGGGATGGGCACACTGTGAGCTGGTATTTCCAGGCTTTTGTTCTCTGGCGGCTTTCCCTGGTAGTCTGCTATGCCTCTTCCGAGAGGCAGAGCAGCAGAGGCTGAATTGTCACAGAACAGAGGGATTGCGGCCCGCTCTCCACTGATGTTCTGGTCACTTTAACTCTGTTTCTGATGGTGCTGCTCAACCCTGCAGCGTCCCTGGATGTGCGCCCCACACCCGGCGTCCCTGCCCTCACTTCCAGGGCCGGCGCGTCTCTGTCCTTTGTGTTTCTATTGCCAACAGCCACCAGCCACCCCACGTGCTCCCGGATCTACCAGTCTCGGTCTATGCTCGGTGAGGACAGCGGGATTCCGGAGTTCCGTGAGAAGCCTGGTGATGCACGCACCCGGTTCAGGGTCTCAGACTGCTGTTTCGCGGGTGCCGACCGCGTGTCCGCCCGCTCCGCTGTGCAGGTGGCCCGCCAGCCGCCCCGTGAGCGCTCCAGGAGCTCCCGGTCTCAGTCTGGATCCCGTGAAAACACCGGGATTCTGGTGTTCTGCGAGATGCCTGGTGGCGCGCTCTCCTGGCTCATCGGTCTCAGTCCGCTCTCTCGCGGGTGCCATCCATGAGTCCACCGGCACCCCTGTGCAGGTGGCTGCCGCTTCCTGTCGCCCGAACACGGCAGCTCCCTAACCCTTCCATTTATCTTCTGATATCTGTGTGCGGTTTCACAGATCCCCTCTTCATATCTCAATACTCAGTGATGGAGATGTTCATTAGTAGAGATCCAGATGTATCTTTTGCGTCTCAGGCTAATTCTGTGGTTATTTAGGCAGGTCTGATACCTATCCAGCTCGACTCAGGGGACCGGATGAAAAAGGGGTAAAATACAAAAACTTAACAATAGAGAACAAACAGATGGTTACCAGAGAGGAGGTGGATAGAGGGATGAGTGAAATAGATGAAGCGTAATTAAGAGGACACCTTGCTTGATGACCACTGAGTAATATATGGAATTACTGAATCACTCTCTTGTACACCTGAAATGAATGTAACACTATATGTTAGCTCTACTGGAATTAAAATAAATTTTTAAAAAAGATTTTTCTTTCAGGAACCTCTTTGAAAAAGCTTTTCCTGTGCAATGTGCATAAGCCCTATTTGGGAGGATTCACTCCAGTAATTATTCACTCTATGCCTCGAATTCAGATTTCACTGACTTCTTACTATGGATCCCAGCCCATGGGAGCCATGGTCCTTTTCTGTCTAGGCTCAGCACCTATGCATTCATGATTGGAAGTAGAGACATATGTCACTTCACAGTCCAGAAAGCTATTATTGTTTCTGTTTCAGTGTGAGAGAGTCACAGACTTTGGGACAGGTTTCAGAGCAGGTTTATTATGGATCCTGGATCTCTATTTCAATGGTCATTACCTGGAACCATTTGGCTAATAGGTTCCCTGTGGATGGGCTTGCTTCCAAGCACATACATGGAAGATGCAAAGGTGGGTGGGATTGGTGCAGGACAGGAAGAAGACCAGAAGCAGACAAGGGTCCGACTCATCCCCTGATCCAGGAACAGCTACAGGAGAGGGTACGGGAGGTAGAATCCATGCAAAACTCCAAGGTCACCAGCTGAACACAGGAGGCATAGGTCAAGGGATCTGGAGATGCATGGGTTGAAGGCTGCTCTGAGCTACCTCTGGGAGGAAGGGAGGGAAGGAATGAGGAGACATTTCCTGCCCCTGGCCCATGCCAGCTGCCCACTGCTCCGACCCGCATCCGTCTACACAGCTGACACAGCCTGGGCTCAGGATGTGCTGGCTCGGGTCCCTCAATCCTCAGTGGGACAGCTGGCCCCAGGGCTCAGAGACATGCTGAGGGAGATGAGAGGGAAAGCTGCCCCACCCAGGTCATCCGCTCCTTGAGCAGACAGCCCTTCAGAACTGCTAAAAACAACCCACTAACGGGGTTGAAAGACATGCCATGGATGAAATAAGGCATAGAGATATGTAAAATAACATTCATTTTTAAGTTCAGAGCTGTCATCTCAGGAAGTGGGGAGAGCTTCCCTGAAGAAGACTGAGGGAGGGCACGCCATGCTGAAAAGGGAGACAGGGCTTTCCTGATTGGGTACCTGCAGCCCCCTTCCAGGGCAGGGCATCATCCTCGCATCACACGAGATCCATGGAAGTGTTCCATCAGGGCCAGATGTTTGTCTCAAGAAGGCTACCCTGGCATCAGACTGCTCAGAGCACCGGGGACGAGGGCCAGATGGAGGACGGACAATACCCTGGAGGCCATTGGGCAAGTGCAGAGGCACATGACCTTGAAGATGATGATGAAAAAAGGAGGTGGCAGCATGGAGCCATCCCGAAAGTGCCATGGGAGCAGTGCCCACAGCTACACTGACTGGGTGAGTTCTGTGCCAGGTGTGGCTGACTTCAGTGTGCTCCAGACTAGTCCTGACCACAAGTCTAGGAACTGTGCTCCACCCCCGGCCTCCTCTCCCCTTGTATCTGCTAGGAATCACGGTCACAGACACTGGTCAGCTTTCGTGAAAACCAAGCAGTGGCTCCCCCGCACACTGCACCTCCCTTGGTGGTCCAGTGCGACCCTCATGCCTGGCCAGACACTGATGTCTACCTGTGTCCACACAAATCCACAGACAGGAGGGTGTCCCTGAATTCCGCAGCACCTGATGAGACAGAGCCACAGAACCCAACAGCCAGTGGGTCACTCGGGACCTCACCTATGGTCATGGAGCTCACCATACCCTATTTCTGACACTTCCCACAGAAAGCCTGGTTCTAATCCCACACAATACCATACATCATGGGTGCTGACCTGGGGTCATGTCATGAACCCACATGGCACCTTTCTTTCTTTTTTTTTTTTAAGATTTTATTTATTTATTTGACAGAAATAGAGACAGCCAGTGAGAGAGGGAACACAAGCAGGGGGCGTGGGAGAGGAAGAAGCAGGCTCTTCGCAGAGGAGCCTAATGTGAGGCTTCATACCGTAATGATGGGATCACGCCCTGAGCCGAAGGCAGACGCTTAACCGCTGTGCCACCCAGGCGCCCCATACATGGTACCTTTCTTTAAGACAAGGTTATGCCAACACCTCCCAGAAAATATTTCTAATGATGTACAAGTCCATCAGGACTACGGTGTGAACGTTAGCACACAGCCTGCATGGTAATAGTCAGTAATTCTAACAAGGGTTAACCCCACCCCCGTCTCACAAAAACTTCCTCCGTCCCCACGGAACTCATGGTCTGCCCTCAGAAAACCGTCCAGGAAACAAACCTTTCATCAGAATGCTGTCTTCACCTCCTGCTTCAAATCTTGTCCAACCACAATGATATGAAACTTGAAGTCAGTCTCAAGAAAAAAATGGGACAGTCAAAAATAGGTGGAGATTGGGGGGCCTGGGTGACTCAGTCATTAAGGATCTGCCTTCAGCTCAGGTCATGATCCCAGGATCCTGGGATCGAGCCCCGAATCAGGCTCCTTGCTCAGTGAGAAGCCTGCTTCTCCCTCTCCCAACCCCCTGCTTGCGTTCCCTCTCTCACTGTCTCACTCTCTGTCAGATACTTAAATAATCTTAAAAAATATGTGGAGATTTAACAACATGCTACTGAACAACCAACAGTCAAAAAAGAAATAAAAAACAAATTTAGAAGTACCTTGACACTGATGAAAAAGACAACCTACAAAAACTTATGAGATGCAGCAAAAGTAGCTTTATAGGGGACATTCATAGAAATTCAAGTCTTCATCAATCCATGAGAATGCTCTCCAAATAAACAACCTGATTTATGTGGTAAAGAAGTAGAAAATAAAAGAACAAACAAAGCCCCAATTACTAGATATAAGGAAAAAACAAAAAAGAATGCAAAAATAAATCCAACAGATACTAAAAAGACAAAAAAAAAAAAGCAATGAAAATGAGAGCTGCCTTTTTTGGAAAGATAAACAAAACTGACAAACTTAGCTAGACTCACCAAGAAAGACAGACAACTTGAATACAATCAGGAAAGAAAGATAATGGATTCCTGTCTCATATCAAAATCAAAAGAATTCTTCAACCTTGGACACAACAACATCTTGCAAGCCACGTCTCTAAAAGCAAAGGAAATAAAAGAAAAAATGAACTATTGGCAATTCATCTAGAGAAAAAGCTTCTGTACGGCAAAGCAAACGATCAACAAAACAAAAAGGCAACCTATGGAATTGAAGAAGATATCTCAAATGATATTACAGATAAAGAGCTGGTAGCCAAGATCTATAAAGAACTCCTCAAACTTGACACCCAAAAAATGGGCAGAAGACACAAAGAGACACTTCTCCAGAGAAGACATACAAATGGCCAAAAGACACAGGAAAAAATGCTCCACATCACTTGCCATCAGGCAAATACAAATCAAAAGGAAAATGAGATACCACCTTACACCAGTAAGAATGGTTAAAATTAACAAGGCACGGGGCAGCTGGGGTCACAGCGGTTAAGCATCTGCCTTTGGCTCAGGGCGCGATCCTGGCATTATGGGATCGAGCCCCACATCAGGCTCCTCCGCTATGAGCCTGCTTCTTTCTCTCCCACTCCCCCTGCTTGTGTTCCCTCTCTCGCTGGCTGCCTCTCTGTGGAATAAATAAATAAAACCTTGAAAAAAAATTATCAAGACAGGAAATTAAAAAAAAAGTCAGAGAGGATGTGGGGAAAGGGGAGCCCTCTTACACTACTCGTGGGAATTCAAGCTGGTACAGACACTTTTGAAAACAATATGGAGGTTCCTCAAGACGTTAAACACAGAGATATCCTACAACTCACCAATTGCACTACTGGGTATTTACCCCATAGACACAGAGTAATGAAAAGAAGGGGCACCTGTATCCCAATGTTCATAGCA
Organism: Ursus arctos; assembly: GCF_023065955.2. NCBI lineage: Eukaryota > Metazoa > Chordata > Mammalia > Carnivora > Ursidae > Ursus > Ursus arctos. The sequence continues at coordinate 2,160,085 of NW_026622986.1, forward strand.
GCAATGTCCATAATAGCCAAACTGTGGAAGGAGCCAAGATTTCTTCAGCAGATGAATGGACAAAGAAGATGTGGTTCATCTATACAATGGAATATTACTCAGTCATCAGAAAGGATGAATACCCACCATTTGCACCAATGTGGATGGACCAGGAGGGGATTATGCTAAGTGAAATTAAGTCAAGCAGAGAAAGACAATTATCATATGGTTTGACTCCTATGTGGAATGCAAGGAATAGCATGGAGGACATTAGAAGATGGAAGGGAAAAGTGAAGGGGGGGAATGAGAGGGGGAGATGAACCATGAGATTCTATTGACACTGGGAAACAAACTGAAGGTTTCAGAAAGGGAGGGGTAGGGGAATGTGTTATCCTGGTGATGGGTATTAAGGAAGGCACGTGTCATAATGAGCACTAGGTGTTATATGCAAACAATGAATCATGGAACACTACATCAAAAACAAATGAAGTACTGTAGGGTGACTAACGTAATTTTAAAAAAAGAGAAAGATATGAGATCCATACAGGAAAACTGTCACTATTTGCAAATGACATGAAATCCCGAAAGATTCCACACACACACACAAAAAAAAACTGTTAGAATAAACAAATTCAGGAAAGCTGCAGGATATAAAGTCAATATACAGAGACCTGTTGTCTTTATTTTTTTTCAGATTTTATTTATTTATTTGACAGGAAGAGAAAAAGCACGAGCAGGGGGAGTGTCAGAAAGACGGAGAAGCAGACCCTCGCTAAGCGGGGAGCCCAACACGGGGCTCGATCCCAGAACTCTGGGATCATGACCTGAGCTGAAGGCAAATGCTTCACCTATGGAGCCACCCTGATGACCCAACTTATTGCATTTCTGTATACTGATGACACACTTTCGCAAAGAGAAATTAAAAATGCAATGCCATTTACAATTGCATCAAACAAAAAATCTAGGAATAAAAGTAACCAAAAATGAGACAGACATAGTACACTCAACACATGGCAGAAAAGAAATGAAAAACATGTGTGTCGAAGGGGGCAGAATGTATGGGTCAAAGATTTGGAAGGCAACACAAACAAATGGAAGCATACGCCATGCTCCTTAACTGGAAGAGTTAATTATGTGAACATGTCCATCGTACCCAAAGCAATCGACAGATGTGATGAAATCGCTATCTGAATACTAGTGGCACTATTCGAGGAAATACAAAACAGTCCTCAAACTTGTATGGAATCACAAAGGACCCCAAAGACCCAAAGCAACCTGGAGAAAGAAAGGTGCAGTCAACACACTCCTGGATTTCAAGCCAGATTACAAAGCTGTTGTCATCAAAGCAGGATGGTACTGGCATAAACACAGACACCAGGTCAGTGGAACAGAACAGAAAGCTCAGAAACTTATCCACACTTAGATGATCCTAACTTACGACACAGCAGCAGAAGATATGCCATGAGGGAAGGACTGTCTCTTCAGGGAGCGGTAACAGGCAAACTGGACACTAAATGCAGAAGAATATAACTGGGTCACTTTCTTACACCACACACAACATTTTTAATGGATGAATGATGTGAACATAAGACCTGAATCCATAAACCTCCAAGAAGACAGAGGTACTAAGTCTCTCGACATTGGTTTTGGCAAAGAGTCTTCAGATTGGACACCAAATGCAAAGGCAAGAAAGGCAAAAATAAACAAGTGGAACATCAAACTGAAATCTTCCACACGCCAAAGAAACCATCCAAAACTTAAAAGGCCACTGACCCAATAAGAAAAAAATATCTGCAAATCATATGTGTGAGAAGAGGATAATCTCCAAATTACACACAACACTCATACAAATCAAAACAAAAAAAAACTGTATAAAAAAATGGGGGGAATAGATACTTTCCAAAGATGGCACACAGGTGCCAACATACAGAAAAATTGTTCGACATCACTAATCATCATCAGGGAAACATCAGTCAAACCCACAATCGGCTATCCCCTCACAACTGTTGGAACAGCAATTGTCCCAGAGACACACACCAGGTGGGGTCAAGGTGTGCAGACGAGGAGACACTGTGCACTGTTGGTGGGAATGGAAATTGGTGCAGCCACTGTGACAACTGGTATGGAGGTTCCTGAGAAAAAAAAAAATAAAACTACCAAATGACCCAGTAATGGCTCTACTGAGTATTGATTTGGAGAACACAAAAATACTGCCTCAAAAAGACAGATGCACTCCCACGTTCACTGCAGCATTATTCACAAGAACCAGACATGGAAACACAGTCCTTGGGGGCCTTATGCCAAGTACCTCAGACACAGAAAGACCAATACCAGATGCTCTCATGTACATTTCACGTGGAATAAACAAATACTGAACGCATAGATACTGAGAGCAGATTGGTAGGTGCCAGATTCAGGGATGGGGTAGTAGAAATAGGGGAAGGTGGTCAAAGTCTCAATGTTTGAGTGAGAAAATCCGACAGTCATGAAATGTTCTGTCCAGCATGGAGACTAAAACTAACCCCGCAGCATGGGGTATAGGTTTCCCTGCTCTTTGAAAGTACAGGGCTTCTGAAAAACCTTGCACAGCAGAAATGGTGTCAAGAAGGAATGGCCATTAATTTACAGGGAACAATTAGACAGTGTGCTCAGACTCCAAAATTCCTTCTCTTTGGCTTTTCTTAGGCCTCAGGACACAAGTTTCTAAAGGAGGCCCAGCATAAATGAAGATAAAGCACAGCAGAGGCTCACAGACACAATTCAAAATGCTGGTGGCTGGATGCGGACAGCGGTTCCCAGGGGAAGGAGCAGTTGGGGTGCACGCTGCCTCTGTCATGCTTCTCCCCAAAACAGATGCTGAAAGCGATTCTCACTGTTCGCATTTTTCATAAGAGGGAAATCCTTTCAGTTCTCTTCCTCTTACTGAAGCTGGTTAATAACGTAGATCTCTCAAGAAAGCCAAGTGTCTTACTGTGAACGTTTAAAAAGTGGAGGATACTATAGGGGACCTGGGTGGCACAGCGGTTAAGCATCTGCCTTCAGCTCAGGGCATGATCCCGGCGTTATGGGATCGAGCCCCACATAAGTCTCCTCTGCTATGAGCCTGCTACTTCCTCTCCCACTCCCCCTTCTTGTGTTCCCTCTCTTGCTGGCTGTCTCAATCTCTGTCAAATAAACAAATAAAATCTTTTTTAAAAAAGTGGGGGATACTTGTACTTGAGCATTGCTGAGAGAGGAGATGTGAAAGGTTCTCCCAGACACAAACCTCAGCAGATCCACCGGGAAAGGCAACTTCCTCAGCATGTGGAACACAGACTACCTCCTACCCCCCGAGAAAACCTCTCCTTCTCCTCGATCAGGACAACCCACAACAGCTGGGAGTTACCCCAATTTCTCCATTCTTATGCTCCTAATAGCTAACCCATCAGCAAATCCTGTGAGCCCCATCTTCAAAATGGACCCAGAAGAGGTCTAACCACTCCATCCAAGGCCACCTGTCTGGTCCACAGTGCCTGAGTTCCTGAACAAGCTTCGTCACTGACCTGCCTTGCCATCTTCAACCCTCTGTCATCTGTTCTCAACACTATACCGAGGATGGTCCAGTGAAACACGGTCTCATGGGGTTATAGCCCTGGAATGGCTTTCTGTCACCCTTTGTCACCTCCCTGAGCTCATGTCCTAAGCTTTCTCCTGTGGCCACTGGTTCTTCTTGCTCCTCTGGACATTCCTGGAATTCTCCTGTCCCAGACCTTTGCACATGCTTTCTCTTCTGTTTAGAATGCTCTTGATGTGTTCTCACTCACCTTCTGAGAAATCTGAATTGGAGTGACAGGGACAGAAGATGAGGCTGTGTGTGTTGGGTGAGGCTGGTGGCCCAGAAGAAAGTTCTCTGCCAGCTCTTCGCCTGTGCCTCCCTTGTCCTCAGCCAGGAACTTGCACACAGCCCTCACCTGTCACACCTCTCACCCAGGAGACCCACAGCCACCCCTGGAGCCCACGCTGCCCACACCGTGCTGCAGAATGCATTCAGCTCTCCTCTGGGACCCCTGTCAGCTTTACCCAGATGTAGAACTCCCCCATCTCCTGCAAAGCTCTGGGAATCCCACTCTTCTTCCAATATCACACTGGCACAAGGCTTTCATGAGAAAGCTATAGCGTTAACTAATGAAAGGTTCACACCTACTTTCCCCTTCTGTTGCCTTTCTCTCCACCTTTTTTCCTACCTGTGCAAACTGTAACATATCAGTGGAACATGAACATGCTCTGAGATCTGAATCTTTCATTGCAGCTTTCTGAGGACTCCTTATGTGATAAGCAACTAGAGTATCCTACAACAGGGTGTTTTACATCTATCATCTATAGAATATTGCAGCACATCACTACAATTTTACCTCACTCTTCATGAAGCAGAACACTTTTTCCTTTCTTCTTTTACTTAAAGTCCAGTTCGTTCACATGCCAAGGAATATTCACTTTAGGGGTAGGATTTAGTGATTCCTCACCTGCATACAGTACCTGGTGCTCATCACAAGTGCCCTTCCTAATACCCCTCACCCATTGAACTCTTCCCCCCACGCCCCTGTCTTGCAGCAACACTCAGTTTGTTCTCCAAGGTTGAGTCTATTTCCTTGTTTGCCTCTCTCATCACCCCTCCACTCTGTTCATCTGTTTTCTTTCTGAAATTCCACAAGCGTGAGAGCATAGGATATTTGTCTTTCCTCACTGATTTTGCTTAGCTTAATACACTCTAGATCCATCCACATCCTTGCAAATGGTAAGATTTCATTCTTTTGGAAGCTGGGTCATATTCCATTATATATATGTATCCCACATCTGCTTTATCCATTCATCAGTGCATGGACATTGGGATTCTCTCCATAGTTTGGCTACTGTGGACATTGCTGCTATAAACATCATGGTGCATGTATTCCCTTCGAATCTGCATTTTTGCATTCTTTGGGTAAATACCTAGGAGAGCAATTGCTGGATCATGTGGTTGTTCAATGTTTAACATTTTGAGGAACCTCCACACTGTTTCCCAGACTGGCTGCACCACTTTGCATTCCCACCAACAGGATGGGAGGGTTCCCCTTTAAGCAGAACATTATCTTCTGGCAATTTCATAAGAGGAAACAAAACCTCTGTGAGATGCACCCAGGGTCAGGCAAGCAGTTGCAGAATTCACCCCAAGGCCCCTGATGGCAAGCCCCTTGAAGCCACCAGCATGACACTATCCAAAAGAATTCCCAGACTCTCCATCTGACTCTACCACCAAAGAACCTACAGAGAGAATATGGCACCTCAAAATATCAAGATAATACATTTAGTAAAACTAGAAAGTCAAGCTCAACTTTTAAACAAGACCAGGTCGCTTTGGATAATTTTGAATTTTCCCTCCACCCTAATTTTAACTCTTCTGATGAATAAACTAATGAATGATGAAACATCACCTTTGTCAAATGACACCATCCAAGTCTGTATCAGATAAAAAAGAGCCACCTAACTCTAGATGCTGGCCACTCAACCTTATCTTAGGCCCAATTGAATAAACACTGTTAGATGAAGGAACAAAGTAGATGTTACAAAGAGGCACAGAGTGAATCTCACCTTCCCTTTCTAATAAAAGAGGGTTCCTAGGAAACAGATGGTCAAAATACATTTGTAAGCAATAAATGGACAGAGAAATTGTGATCCCCTGCAAAGTTCTACCTGCAGGGAGATTAAGTAATTCTTGCACCAAACCCAGAATGCTGACAGCTACGTCAACTTTACTTTGTGGCTCAACTAGAGAAAAGAGAAAAACCCAGGAGGCTTTGGCATAATGAGAGGTTTTACCTCCAGCCCGGACATAGATAGGACATTTTGCCGAACATACCTGTGCTTTCACTGAACACTGGTGTCCTGTGACAAGCTGCCTCGCTGACTCCGATGCTGACGTTCAAAACCTCGGGTGTCTTGGAGCCAGAGCAGAGAAGTGCTGTCAGCTGGGGAGAAGAAGGCACCTCTGACCTAAAGCCTGCACACCTGCATGGGTTTCTGGGTGAAGGGGCAACACATACTTGCTGTTTAGCAGTAATTATCTTCATTCTCAATAGACCAATTACCTTGCCTTTTCTGGAAAGCAGACTTATTCTTCTAAAGAAACCCTCAATTCATCTATTCCCAATGAAACTAGAGTGGGGTCTGGTTTACGCCCGCCTCCAGGCCCTCACCTGGAGGATTTTTCTGCATGATTCTAACAGCCAGTTAGCACTAACCCGGGGGCACACGGGGCATAATGCTGAACATGGAGGACGGATCTGGGGCTTGCTACTGCCACACCTATTCCTGGGGAACCAGGGCACACCCTGTTGAACTTGGGGTACTGCTCAAGATGCATCACCTGCATTGTGTCAGAGAACCGGGGGACACCCCACTGAAGGTGGGGACTCTGTGTGGTCCTTACCCGCACTCTTCCCGGGGAACAGGGGAAACCCTGAAATTCTGCAACCCATCCCACAAAAACTCAGGTGAGTGGGCACTCTCTAGTTTTCGGGTATGGGGAATAAGGCCAGTTGAGGACATGGGGCAGTAGAGAGTTAAAAGGGAAAAAGAAAACTCACCTGAGTCTCCACAATGAACCCTCTCCATGTGCCCTTCCAGAATCCTGCCTCCCACCTGGGGCACACCCTATCCCCCGACCCCCAACCAAGTGCACACTGCTCACTCACCAGCCTGGACCTCTTCAGGGCAACTCTCTCTCTCCCAGTACCCCTACTTCTGCCCCAGGTCTGCAACCCACTGCAACTCTGAGACCTCCCACAGATGTAGCTCCACCCCCAAGCGGTGATTGGTCAGGGAGGGTGGTGACCAAGCCCCTTGGATGCCTGGCAACCAGCCCTCAAGCACCTGGAACCCTGAAAGTGTAGGGGGTCCAAGAGGTGACTCCCCTACCCAACACCCAGCACAGGCATGGGTGGGGTCCTAGGCCGGGCTCCCCACACAGATGAGGCCCCTTCCAAGGACCACTCTAGCTGCAGACCACCCTCAGAGTCCTGCCCCTTCCCTTTCTGCACCAGCCCTCCCTGCTGGGGTGTGCCTGGATCTGGGTAAGGTCAGTGGCTCTCAGACCATCCAAGGCTTGGGCTTTAGGAAATGCAATGATTTCATGCATTTTCTGTATGTACATGTCAGTATGACTTTAATCTGATGGGAGCCAAAGAGGTTCTTAATTTTTCTTATCTTTATGTTGGCATTTTTTTTTATTGTTTTCTTCTCGAAGCAGAAGTACAACATGTGCTTGGGGCAGAAATAGGGCCCATGCTTTGAGGTTTTGCCCAGTCATTTTGAGCCGGGTAAAATACTAAAGGATAGCTTCCATGGGAGCCCAGGATCAGGGCCCACAGATGATATAAGATAAAAATTACTTTTATCCTTAGAATTACTCCTAAATGGAGGAATCTGAGACAAAAGCAGCTTTCACAAGAGTACCAAGAAATCAAAATGATGCCCAGAGAAGGTTGCCTGTTCCATGGTCAGCACAGGTAACACAAGTGTTCACAGTCTCTGGACTCCTGCCCTTCTCCTGCCCAAATCTCTGAAGCACACAGACCACTTGAAATCAGAATTGTAGAAATGCTAGACACCTTAGAGATCTCTGGCACCATTCCCTTGCACTGCAGAATAAAACACAGTAGCTCGTTGTCACAAACTAATTTCAACATGAAGTGCCCCCTGGATGCACTACGTTCTTCCTCTGCAAATGCTGACTAATGTAAGTCACAGTCATACCATATAAACACTACGATGGCTGGGAAGTCATTGTAGGTAAGGGAATATTTTAGCTATGTTTATAAGCATTGGCTCACTTTGTAGAAGAGGCTGAGCTGAGTGTTTTTAAATACTATTTCAGACCTGTTTAACAGCACCCTCTGAACATACCAGAGCCTGAATCAACTAAAAAAGATAGTTGGTTTCAGTAACTTTAATACCAGAAAAATATTATACTGTCTGTATTCCTAAGGATCTTTGAGTATCTTACCCAGAGGTCCTCCACTGAGATAATGATCTTAATGATCACCATGGGCAGAGGTGAAAAGGCCTGCTGAAGTCGTTCCAGTTGATCACATGACAAGAAAATCCTGATACATGATAGGTTTCCAGATCGAGAAGACCAGAGATAAGAGGGAAATAGTACCCTGTATGGAACAACAAGGGATTTGGCATCAACTTGGGGATCCCACTTAGGTTTCTGACACTAAAATCCTCTGTGACTCATATCATCTGAGTCCCTGTCTAACCACATGAAAATGTGCCTAAAAATATCTACACCCTAGTTGAGAAGTTTAAGAGGCAGAATGCTACAAAGAGCCAGTATGATGTCTCTCAAGAACAGGTGCTCAGGAAGCCATAATTACTAACGGGTCTATTGCTTTTCCAGAAGAAAGAACACATGTTGAATCCATATTTCTCATAGATGACTCACCAGATGATTTTCAAACCTGAAGGAAGGCCAAGAAGTCGCTCTTGTGTCATATTTCACTCAGAAATCATGTTGTTGGCCTGGTGAGGATGATACGATAGCAGCGTCATCACTAAGAGTGTGGAGCTTCTAATTTCCATATGGCCATGTTGACCCCCTTAGCTCAGAGCCACCAGAAAGGGCAGCCGGGGAGGGGGCACCGTCATCACTATGAGTGGGGAGCTTCCCATTTCCATATGGCAATGTTGACCCCCTTAGCTCAAGGCCACCAGAAAGGACAGCTGAGGGGGACCACAGGCCAAGGCTGCCAGGTGTGGCTGGGGCAGGCAGAACTCTGACTTAAGGCTCAACTCCTGTCTAGGTTATTATAATGCTCTTCACAAAGAAAGTGCCATTGTGTGTGAGCCCTCATGTAGAAAAGGTTCAGAATTTCCATTGAGATTCCCTCTCTGACCTTTAGGATATGTAGCAAAGTTCCATTTAATTTTTAAACATTGAAGGACTTCCTGGTTTTCTTTTCGCTATGACTGTGGCTCAATTCCCCTGTGGTCTAAGAATAGTATCTAGTTAATTTCAGGGTTTAACATTTATAGACTTGATTCGTGGCCCACCTATCATCTATTTGGGTAAAGAGTCTATGACCACTTGAAAATAATGTATTCTGCACTTATTATGGAATGTTCCCTATATGTCAATTAGGTCACATTTGTTACCAATGTTTTGTCTGCTTTTTCTGTCAGATATTGAGAAAGGTATATTAAAACCTTCAAACAATGCTGCTCTATTCAACGTGGCATCAGAGAAGCTACCAGTGTTAGAAGGCAAGAGAAACAAAAAGTATAAAAATTGAGGGGATAATTGTGACTATTCACAGATAATACGATTGTCTACATAGAAAATCCAAAACAGTCTATAAATACACTATTAGAATTAAAAATGCAATTTATAAATTTGAGATTGATTGTAGCTTCCCATTGGACAGTTTCTGAAAGAAAACGTAGAACCTGTCTATCTTGGGGTAGGACATAGGGTGCACTAACCATTTAAAGAATTCAGTGGGACTTCATAAAAATGTGACATTTCTCCTTATGACAATAAGAAAATGAAAAAGTGAACCCCAGGCTGGGAAGGAAAGATTTGCAATACACACACTGACAAAGACTTGTCAAGAAAGAATTCCTGCTCATCAACCATAAAAAGTCTATTTATACACGAATACTTCACAAAAGATTGACTGATGGCCAATATGAACAGGAAAGGGTGCTCTACAGTATTATTTTCAGGAACAGCAAGGCCTTTTCTAAAAAGAAAACATACAAACCAGTATTCCCTAGATGGATGACGTCCTTATTTCTGAGGACAGCATGAAGAACAGACAAGCATCAAAGTAAAGTGATGGAATTCCTGACACTCAGAGGATGGACAATTGACCTCAAACTACAGTAAAATTTCTAGGCATCATTCGGTCTTCTGAAGGCAGACAACAACCACACGCCTTCCTACACCACACAGGTTGCTTCTCAACCCCTACCATAAAAGAAGAAGATGAGAAACAGATAGGACTAGTAGGAAATAGCAAAAGTCACATGTGGGGATTATCCTGAAACACAATGATCACATAACTAGTGTAAGGAAATGTAGGGAACTGACAAGGACAGAGACTCAAGAGGTACTTCTTTGGGAAATGCTGTCTGAAATCGTCACACCTTGGTACCAGCTAATGAGGCCTCTAAGCATACCCTACGGTTTGCTCACAAGGGTCTGCAACACCATCACAGAGGACTGAAACTCTTCAAGACCTCAAAGCTTGCCTGATTGACTATTGGCCTAAGAGATTCCCATATTCTGAAAACAGATACCAACTTATTGAAAGGTTCACCCGGGCTCTATCGGGGGCCCTACAAGAAGCTGAACCATTCACTGAAAATCGATTACACATACACACACACACACACACACACACACACACACACACACACACACACCTGTCATTTCACCAATTACTTAAACATTCAAGGTTATTTCTACCTTTTCTTTTTCACATTGATATTTATACTCACATGAAATGTCATCATTTCTAATGAACACTGATGTCAAAATAGAGATCCATTGACACAATATTCACAAAATGGAACTTCCCTGCTGTCATTTTCAATATAATGTTTTTTAAAGTTCATACATATTTTAGGTTTTTGGTAACTCATACAGGAGAAGATCAGCCTTGAGAAACTCTAAATACTGACAATGAGTTTTAAGCCTAGAGAACAAAAATTGTCCAATTTCATAGATAATAAGGAACCAAAGGGAAAGCATGGAAGCTAAAGTCGAATAATTTTACACATATGCCTCCTCTATTATTCTACTACTGAGGGGCGTGTTTTATTGCCAGTATACATGCATCAATTGTCTTCCACATGCACCTGCACAGGTATAATGAATGACTACAGTAGAATGAAATGTCTGGGAACTACTTGGCGGCATCTATAATGAACAATTCAATTTTGATCTTATATTTGGTTTACTTCCACAGTCTTTCCCTTTAGACAATGGACCCTAAACAGAAGGGGGAATGAACCACAAGAGACTATGGACTCTGGGAAAGAAACTGAGGGCTTCAGAGGGGAGAGGGGTGGGGGATTGGGATGGGCCAGTGATGGGTATTAAGGAAGGTACATATTGCATGGAGCACTGGGTGTTATATGCAAATAATGAATCACGGAACACTACATCAAAAACTAAGGAAATACTGTATAGTGAGTAACATATCATAATAAAAAATTATTATTAGAAAAAAAATTAAAGGTAAAAAAAAAAAACAATACAGTTTTTCTGTTTCAAGAACAATCACAATTGAGAATAAACTAACTTCCAATCCCTAAAGCAAAACACAGACCAAGTTCCATTTCACTCCCCTTTATTCACATTCTCTGTGGGTTCTAAGCTATTTCCCTACCTCCTTTACTGCTGAGCAGGGAGCCCGGGCTCGATCCCAGAACCCTGGGATCATAACCTGAGCCAAAGGCACATGCTTAACTGGCTGAGCCAACCAGGAGCCCCAGCCATGTTTTTCTTAAGTAAAAGGACACTTTCTCACGATGCCTTCACATGACTTCACATGGTACCAGAGATCTGCATTTGCCTCTAGGAGGTTGCAGATGAAGGCAATTGCAAACTCTCACAGTGGTTTATCAAATACAATGACCTGCCTTGTGATAGTGAAACTCTTATGAGCCCACAAGAGGGTGCTGTGACACTCAGCTGTGGTTGGACTGACACAGGGAACCAAATCCATTTCCCTGCCTGATGTCTGTGAGGAACAGATGCCCCCACTGTGAATGAGACCCTGCCACTGAGCTCTCCAGAGATGGCCATCCTCACAGAGGATGAGGATAAAGGACAATGCCTGAGGAGACCTCATCTGTCTCTTTTATCTTTTCATATTTTTGACAGTAGACAAATCACTGCCTAGGAGTCCCCAACTACCTTAGACTCATCTGTGAATAACCAAGAGGTTTTACAAAACACTTAAGATTTTGACCTCACAAATGCCCACAACCACCTACCATAAGGATTCCACATTAAGCAATGATAATGTTCTTTGGAAGAGAGGTCCTGCCCACTGTTGTTTCTCACTTATATGCTCATCTTCCTTACCTCATGGTAACATAACCACCTTGATTCCTGCTTCCGTCTTCAGGAAGGCTGATGTGACTTGAAGGGCATTACCCTGACATCGTTCTTTCTTAGCAATAAGATGTGGACATTTCCCTAGTCCTACACACCCAAAGTTGAATCGGAATCAGGATTGAGGAGGCTGATGAGAGTTGAAGGTGTTTTCCTGTACACGGTGGTTTATTACCAAGAAGGATGGGTCAGAGTCCTTGAAATTCCAGAGCCTTTTCATTAATGCTTCCTACTCGAGAAAGATGATGTACATTGGTCTTTCCCTGTATAGTGTGGTGACTCAGAGAAAAGTGCTTAGCCCTTTCGTCAGACTTCCACGACCACTTTGGGGCTGACTTCCATATTCACAAAGGATGATGTTAGGGCTAAGAGGGTTCCTGTACACTGTTATTTCTTACAGATAAGTGTATGGCATTTTTGTTACATTTCCAGAACCACTTAGCGCCGGGCTTGTCGGTCTCCTGGGGACTAACCTTAACCCTAGGTCGGCCCCCGAGGGGCCCCTCCCAAGTGGCCTGGCACCGCAACTCCTGGGATTGGGAATCCCTGAGCCCCAGCACCAGACTCACCATTTGGCCCGCCGCCACCCAGGCCTCTAGGGGCTCCACCGGTCATTCAGGGCGGGAGAATGGGCAAGGCCCAACTATTTGCTGGGGACATTCAAAGGCTCCCTGCGCCAAAACGCTGGGTAATACACTACGGCTCCCCAGCGCCCTCACCTCGGCCCACACCTCCATTCACCACACAGTCAGCGGATCAGGCCTGCCAGCATCCTGGGGGCTAACCCTAACCCTATGTCGGCCACGGAGGGGCCTCTCACAAGGGGTCTGGCGCAGCAATGCCAGGGATTGGGGACACCAAGCGCCAGCACCTCACTCACCCTGCTGCCACGTCGACACCCGGTCCGCTAGGGGCGCCGCCGGTCATTCAGGGCGGGAGTATGGGCAGGTCCCTCCCAGCCCCCGGCAACTTTCAAAGGCCCACCACGCCAAAACTCTGGGGCCCACACTCCTGCTCACCATCGCCCTCACCTCGGCCCGACCAACCGTTCTTGGCACAACAGGCGAATCGGCCTGCTGGCCTAATGGGTCTAACCCTAACCCTAACCCCTAACCCCTAACCCTAAGTCCTAAACCCTAACCCCAAACCCTAACCCTAACCCTAACCCCTTAACCTTACCCTAACCCTACTCTTACCCTAACCCTAAACCCTAAATCTTAAACCCTAAACCCTAACCTTAACACTAAGCCCTAAACCTTAACCCCTAACCCTAAACCCGAAAGCCTAAAGGCTAAACCCTAACCCTAACCGCTAACCCCAAGCCCCAAACCCTAACCCTAAATGCTAAACCTACCCCGACCCCTACCCTACCCCCAACCCTACCCCTAACCCTACCCCTTCAGCTAACTCTACCCCTAACCCGTACCCTAACCCGTACCCTAACACATATGCTAAATCATACCCTATCCCTAACCTGGACCCTAACCCATACCCTAACCCGTACCTAACACTAACATGTACCCAAACCCGCACCCTAACCCATACCCTAACCCTAAACTGTACCCTTTCCCTATCCTGTTCCCTAACTCGTATCCTAACTCTAACCCTAAACCGTAACCAAACCCGAACCATAACCCTAACCCGTACCTTAACCCAAAACCGTACCCTAACTCGTACGCTAACCCATACCCTAAACCATTCCCTAACCCGTACACTGAACCGTACCTAACGCGTACCCTAACCCGTACACTAACCCTAACCCTAACCCGAACTCCAACCCTAATCCTAACCCTAAACCCAAACTCTAAACCCTAACCCGTACCCTAAACCTTAATCCGTACCCTAACCCATAACCCCTAACCTGTAACCCCTAAAGCCAACCCCAACCCGTACCCTCACCTTACCCTAACCTTAACCCCTACCCTCACGCGTACCCTAACCGTAACCCATACCCTTACCCTAACCCGTACCCTAAACCGTACCCTAACACTGGGGATTGGGTACACCTGAGCCCCACCACGGGACTCAGCCTGCCACCCCTCAGGAAACCATGCCCCTTGGGGCACCACAGAGCATCCCGTGCAGGAGAACAGGTAGGGCCCACCTGAGACCCCAGCAATCCTCAGCGGCCCCCTACACCCCAACCCTGATGCCCATGCTCATCCCGCCCCACGCCTTCCCTTCAGCCTGCCACCGAACTCATCGCAGAGCAGGCACATCAGGCCTTCCGGGTTCCTGGGGCATAGCCCTGACCCTAGGTCGGCTGGGGAGGGCCCCTCCTCCGGGGCCGGGGCCACAGACCCGGGGACTGGGGACACCTGAGCCCCACTGCAGGACAAAGCCTGCCACCCCGCAGGAAACCGTGCCCCTTGGGGCTCTATGGAGCATACAGGGCTCGAGAACTTGGGGAGGACCCCGGAGCCCATCCCCAACTTTGGCAGCCCCGTGCCCCAACCCTGAGGCCCATGCTCACCCTCCCCCATGGCCTCATCTCAGCCCTCCACGGAGCTCGCCGCACAGCCTGCAGATTGGCCCTGCCGGGCTCCTGGACCCTAACCCTTACCCTAGGTTGGCCACAGAGGGGCCCCTCCCCAGGGTCCTGGCACGCCACTCTGGGGGATTGGGGACACCCAAGCCCCACCATATGACTCAGCCTGCAACCCACAGGAAACTGTACCGTTTTGGGGCACAACAGAGCATTCAGGGCAAGAGAATTGGGGCACCCCCTGAGAGCCCCTGCTGGTGAACTCCGACCTTTGTGGGCCCTTCCGGATGAAACCCCAAGGCTCACATTCACCCGCCCTTGTGCACTCATCTCAGTCGGCCTGGGAGTTCCCTGAGCACAGGGCAGTTCGGACCTGCTGTCTCTTGAGGCCTAACCTAACCCTGGGTCTTCTGCTGAGGGTCCCCTCCCTGTTTGCCTGCCTCCAAGGTACCAGGTATTGGGCTCACTTCTGCACGACTAGAGGGCTCAGCCTGCCCCACAGCTGGAAACTGTCCGTTTGGGGATGCAGCAAGGATTCATAGCAGAAAAATCGGAGGGCCCCCTCAGCCCATCCCAGGCAACCCCCACTTTCAGAGATCTCCCCGGATCCAGTTAGTAGCTTCACACTGACCTTTAAACATGCTCTCCACGGAGATCTTTTGAAATTCTCCACAATTCCAACCGATGGCATCATCCAGCTTCAGTACCTTGCCCAGTTTTAGGTCTTGAGATGGATTAAAATGGGAAGTCATTTCACTGATGACGATGTACTGGTGACCAAAAGATACATGCATAAATGCTTCATATCATTGGCTTCAGGGAAATGCAAATCTAACCCCTATAGATGCCATATCACATGAGGCCGAATATCTAAAAATAAGAAGACATGAAACTATACATGTTGGAGACGATGTGGAGAAACAGGAACTCTCTTACACCCCTGTGTGAATGCAGTCCAGTACAGCCACTCTTGAAAATGGTACGGAGATTCCTCAAGAAGTTATAAATAGAGCTACCCTATGTTCCAGCAATTGCACTACTGGGTATTTACCCCAAAGAGACAGAGGTAGTGAAGATGGGACAAATGCACTCCAGTGTTCATAACAGCAATATCCATAATAGACAAACTGTGGAAAGAGTGCAGATGACCATGGACAGATGAATGGATAAAGAAGAAGTGGATCATATATATAATGGAATATTACTCAGCCATCAGAAAGGATGAATACTTACCATCACACCACCTGGGTGGAGCTGGAGGGTATTATGCTGAGTGGAATAAGCCAATGAAAGAAAGCCAATGATCATATGCTTTCACTCCTATGTGGAATATCAGAAACGGAAGAAGACCATAGTGGAAGGGAGGGAAAATAGAATGGGAAGCCATCAGAGAGGGAGAAAACCCATGATAGACTCTTAACTATCACCACAAACTGATGATTGCTGGAGGAGAAGTTGGGGAGGGTAACTGGGTGAGAGGCATTAAGGAGGCCACACGATACAATGAGCACTGGGTGTTACACACGACTGATAATTTATTGAAGACTACATCTGAAACTAATGGTGTACTGTAAGTTGGCTAATTGAATTTAAATTAAAGAATAAAAGACCTCGAATAAACAATCTTAAACACTTGTATGGAACCACTAAAGATACTGAACAGCCAGTGCAATGTGGAAAAGAGAAAACAAAGTGGAGGACTCACAATTTCAAATTTCAGGTTATACTACAAAGCTGCAGTCATCCTAACAAGACAGTACAGCACAAAAATAGACACAGCGACCAAAGGAATAGGATACAAGTTCAGACAGAAACCCACAATTATGTGGTCCATGAATCTTCCACAAAGGAAGCAACAATATCAAAAGGGAAAAGGTCAGTCTCTACAACAAATGGTGTTGGGAAAACTCGACAGCTACGCACAAAAGAATGACATTAGACTGCTTTCTTACACAATACAGACAAACACAAAACAGTTTCAAGACCTCAATATGAGACCTGAATCCATAAAAATCCTACAGGAGGGAAGAAAGTAACTTCTTGACATGGACCATACCAATATTTTTCTGGACTGTCACCTGAGGCAAAGGAAATGAAAGCAAAAATAAACTACTGGGAATACAGCAAAATAAAAAGTTTCCACATGGCAGAAGAACAATGAAAACGTAAAAATAATAAGACAACCAACTCATAGGGAGAATATATTTGCAATGATCATATGCAATAAAGGGATAATGTACAAAACATATAGAACTGATACCAATCGACCCCCAAAAATCAAATAATCCAGTTAAAAAATAGGCAGAAGACATGGACAGACATTTCTCCAAGGAAGAAATACAAATGGCCAACAGTCCCGTGAAAAGATGTTCACCGTCACCCATCATCAGGAAAATGTAAATCCAAAGGACAATGAGGTATTACCTCAAACCTGTCAGAATGGCTAACATCAAAAGCACAACAAAGAGCAGGTGTTGGGAGGATGTGGATAAAGGGGAATCCTCCCGAACTGTGGGGGGGAATGCAATCTGTGGTGGCCACCGTGGAAAACAGTGTGAAGGTTCCTCAAAAAATTAAATATAGAACTACCCTACGATCCAACAATCACTCTACTGGTATTTCCCCAAAGACTAGGAAAACAGTAACTTAAAAGGATACGTGCACCCCTATGTTTCTTGCACCATTATTTACAATATCACAATATGGAAGCAACCCAAGTGTCTGTAGAAAAATTGACAAATGAGATGATAGATGTGTGTATACACACACACACACACACACACACACACACACACACACACACAGACAATGGAGTATTACTCGGCTTGAAAAAAGAATGAAACCTTGCCATTTGCAGCCACATGGATGGAGCTAGAGAGTATTATCCTAACTGAAATCAGTCAGTCAGAGAAAGACAAATCCCATGCGATGTCACTCTTATGGGGAATTTAAGAAACAAACAAAAATAAATAAATAAAAGAGAAAAAGGAGACACACCAAAATACAAACTCTTAACAACAGAGAAAAAACGGATGGTTACCTGAGAGGAGGTGGATAGAGGGATGAGTGAAATAGATGAAGTGGATTAAGAGGACACTTTTCTTGATGACCACTGAGTAATATATAGAATTACTGAATCACTCTATTGTACACCTGAAACGAATGAAACACTGTATGTTAACACTACTGGAAAAAAAATAAGATTTTTCTTTCAGGAACCCCTTTGAAAAAGCTTTTCCTGTGCAATGTGCATAAGCCCTACTTGGGAGGATTCACTCTACAATAATTAGTCACTATATGCCTCGAATTCAGATTTCACTGAGTTCTTACTGTGGATCCCAGCCCACGGGAGCCATGGTCCTTTTCTGTCCAGGCTCAGCACCTATGCATTCAAGATTGGAAGTAGAGACACATGTCACTTCAGAGTCCAGAAAGCTATTATTGTTTCTGTTTCAGTGTGAGAGAGTCACAGACTTTGGGACAGGTTTCAGAGTAGGTTCATTATGGATCCTGGATCTCTACTTCAATGTTCATTACCTGGAACCATTTGGCTAATAGGTTCCCTGTGGATGGGCTTGCTTCCAAGCACATACATGGAAGATGAAAAGGTGGGTCGGCTTGGTGCGGGACAGGAAGAAGACCAAAAACAGACAAGGGTCCGACCCCTCCCCGGATCCAGGAACTGCTACGGGAGAGGGTATGGGAGGTTGAATCCATGCGAAACTCCTAGGTCAACAGCTGAACACAGGAGGCATAGGTCAAGGGATCTGGAGATGCAGGGTTTGAAGGCTGCTCTGAGCTACCTCTGGGAGGAAGGGAGGGAAGGAATGAGGAGACACTGCCTGCGCCTGGCCCATGCCAGCTGCCCACCACTCCAACACGCATCCGTCTACACAGCTGACACAGCCTGGGCTCAGGATGCCTGCCTCGGGTAACTCAATCCTCAGTGGGAGAGCTGGCCCCAGGGCTGAGAGACATGCTGAGGGAGATGAGAGGGAAAGCTGCCCCACCCAGGTCATCCCCTCCTTGAGCAGACAGCCCTTCAGAAATGCTAAAAAAAAAAACCCACAAACGGGGTTGAAGACATGATATGGATGAACTAAGGCATAGAGATATGTAAAATAACATTCATTTTTAAGTTCAGAGCTGTCATCTCAGGAAGTGGGGAGAGCTTCCCTGAAGAAGACTGAGGGGAGGGCAGGCCATGCTGAAAAGGGAGACATGGCTCTCCTGATTGGGGACCTGCAGCCCCCTTCCAGGGCAGGGCATCATCCTCGCATCACACGAGATCCATGGAAGTGTTCCATCAGGGCCAAATGTTTGTCTCGAGAAGGCTACCCTGGCATCGGACTGCACAGGTCACCAGGGACGAGGGCCAGATGGAGGATGGACAAAACCCCGGAGGCCCTGGGGCAAGAGCACAGTCACATGACCTTGAAGATGAGGATGAAAAGTAGGCGGTGGCAGCATGGAGCCGGCCCGAAAGTGCCATGGAAGCAGTGCCCACAGCTACACCGACTGGGTGCCTTCTGTGCCAGGTGTGGGTGACTTCAGTGCACCGAGACTAGTCCTGACCACAAGTCTAGGAAGTGTGCTGCACCCCCGGCCTCCTCTCCCCTTGCAGCTGCTAGGAATCACGGTCACAGACCCTGGTCAGCTTTCGTGGAAACCAAGCAGTGGCTCCCCCGCACGCTGCACCTCTGGTGGTGGTCCAGTGCGACCCTCGTGCCTGGCCAGACACTGATGTCTACCTGTCTCCACACAAATCCACAGACAGGAGGGTGTCCCTTAATTCCAAAACACCTGATGAGACAGATCCACAGAACCCAACACCCAGTGGGTCACTCGGGACATAACCTATGGTCATGGAGCTCACCATACCCTATTTCTGTCACTTCCCACAGAAAGCCTGGTTCTGATCCCCCACAATATCATACATCCTGGTTGCTGACCTGGGGTCATGCCATGAACTCACATGGCAACTTTCTTTTAGAGAAGGCTATGCCTACACCTCCTAGAAAATATTTCTAATGAAGTATAAGTCCATCAGGACTATGGTGTGAATGGTAGCACACAGACTGCATGGTAGTAGTCAGTAATTCTAACAAGGGTTCACCCCACCCCCGTCTCACAAAACCTTCCTCCGTGCCCACGGAATTCATGGTCTGCCCTCAGAAAACCCTCCAGGAAACAAACCCTCCATCTGAATGCTCTCTTCACCTTCTGCTTCAAATCTTGTCCAACCACAATTATATGAAACTAGAAATCAGTCTCGAGAAAAATATGGGACAGTCAAAAATAGGTGGAGATTGGGGGACATGGGTGGCTCAGTCGTTAAGGATCTGCCTTCAGCTCAGGTCCTGATCCCAGGATCCTGGGATCAAGCCCCGAATCAGGCTCCTTGCTCAGTGGGAAGCCCGCTTCTCCCTCTCCCAACCCCCTGCTTCCATTCCCTCTCTTGCTGTCTCACTGTCTGTCAGATACTAAAATAATCTTAAAAAATATGTGGAGATTTAACAACATGCTACTGAACAACCAACAGTCAAAGAAGAAATTTAAAAAAAAATTAGGCATAAATGGTCACTGATGAAAAAGAAAACCTACAAAAACTTATGGAATGCAGCAAAAGTAGCTCTAAGGGGGGACGTTTATAGAAATTCAAGTCTTCATCAATCCATGAGAATGCTGTCCAATAAACCACCTGATTTATGTGGTAAAGAAGTAGAAAATAATACAACAAACAAAGCCCCAAATTAGCAGAAATAAGGAAATAACAAAAAGGAATGCATAAATAAATCCAACAGAGACTAAAAAGACAAAAAAAAAAAAAACATGAAAATGAGAGCTGCCTTTTTTGGAAAGATAAACAAAACTGACAAACTTAGCTATACTCACCAAGAAAGACAGAGGATTCGAATACATTCAGGAAAGAAAGATAATGGATTCCTGTCTCATATCAAAATCAAAAGAACTCTTCAACCTTGGACACAACAACTTCTTGCAAGTCACGTCTGTAAAGGCAAAGGAAATAAAAGCAAAAATGAACTTTGGCACTTCATCAAGATAAAAAGCTTCTGCACAGCAAAGCAAACGATCAACAAAACAAAAAGGCAACTTATGGAATCGAAGAAGATATCTGCAAATGATATTACAGATAAAGGGCTGGTAGCCAAGATCTATAAAGAACTCCTCAAACTCGACACCCAAAAAATGGGCAGAAGACACAAAGAGGAGGCGCCTGGGTGGCACAGCAGTTAAGCGTCTGCCTTCGGCTCAGGGCGTGATCCTGGCATTATGGGATCGAGCCCCACATCAGGCTCCTCCGCTATGAGCCTGCTTCTTCCTCTCCCACTCCCCCTCTTGTGTTCCCTCTCTCTCTGGCTGTCTCTATCTCTGTGGAATAAATAAATGAAACCTTTAAAAGAAATTAACAAGACAGGAAATAAAAAAAAGTGAGAGAGGATGTGGAGAACGGGGAACCCTCTTACACTACTCGTGAGAATTCAACCTGGTACAGCCACTTTTGAAAACAATATGGACGTTCTTCAAGATGTTAAACACAGAGCTATCCTGTGACCCACCAATTGCACTACTGGGTATTTACCCCATAGACACAGAGTAATGAAAAGAAGGGGCACCTGCATCCCAATGTTCATAGCAGCAATGTCCATAATAGCCAAACTGTGGAAGGAGCCAAGATGTCCTTCAGCAGATGAATGGACAAAGAAGATGTGGTTCATCTATACAATGGAATATTACTCAGTCATCAGAAAGGATGAATACCCACCATCTGCACCAAGGTGGATGGACCCGGAGGGCATTATGCTAGTGAAATTAAGCCAGAAGAGAAAGACAATTATCATAAGGTTTCACTCCTATGTGGAATGGAAGAAATATCATAGAGGACATTAGGAGAAGGAAGGGAAAAGTGAAGAGGGGGGAATAAGAGGGGGAGATGAACCAAGAGAGACTATTGACACTGGGAAACAAACTGAAGGTTGCAGAAAGGGAAGGGTAGGGGAATGGGTTATCCTGGTGATGGGTATTGAAGAGGGCAATGTCATAATGAGCACTAGGTGTTATATGCAAACAATGAATCATGGAACACTACATCAAAAACAAATGAACTGTAGGGTGACTAACATAATTTAAAAAAAAAGAGAAAGATATGAAATCCATACACGAAAACTGTCACTATTTCCAAATGATATGAAATCCCGAAAGATTCCACAAAAAAAAAAAAAAACTGTTAGAATAAATAAATTCAAGAAAGCTGAAGGATATAAAGTCAATATACAGAGACCTGTTGTCTTTATTTTTTTTCAGATTTTATTTATTTGGCAGGAAGAGAAAAAGCACGAGCAGTGGGAGTGTCAGAAAGAGGGAGAAGCAGACGCTTGCTAAGCAGGGAGCCCAACACGGGGCTTGATCCCAGAACTCTGGGATCATGACCTGAGCTGAAGGCAGAGGCTTCACCTATGGAGCCACCCAGATGACCCAACTTCTTGCATTTCTGTATACTGATGACACATTTTCACAAAGAGAAATTAAAAAAGCAATGCCATTTACAATTGCATAAAAAAAAAATTTAGGAATAAAAGTAACCAAGAATGAGAAAGACATAGTACACTCAACACATGGCAGAAAAGAAATGAAAAACATGTGTGTCGAGGGGGGCAGAATGTATGGGTCAAAGATTTGGAAGCAACACAAACTAATGGAAGCATACGCCATGTTCCTTAGTGGAAGAGTTAATTATGTGAACATGTCCATCGTACACAAAGCAATAGAGAGGTGTGATGAAATCCCTATCTGAATTCCAATGGCTTTATTCGAGGAAATACAAAACAGTCCTCAAACTTGTATGGAATCAGAAAAGACCCAAAATATCCAAAGCAACCTGGAGAAAGAAAGGAGCAATCAACACATTCCTGGATTTCAAGCTAGATTACAAAGCTGTTGTCAACAAAACAGGATGGTACTGGCATAAACACAGACACCAGGTCAGTGGAACAGAACAGAAAGCTCAGAAACTTACCCACACGTAGATGATCCTAACTTATGACACAGCAGCAGAAGATATGCCATGAGGGAAGGACTGTCTCTTCAGTGAGCGGTAACAAGCAAACTGGACACTAGATGCAGAAGAATATAACTGGGTCACTTTCTTACACCACACACAACATTTTTAGTGGATGAATGATATGAACATAAGACCTGAATCCATAAACCTCCAAGAAGACACAGGTACTAAGTTTCTCGACATTGGTTTTGGCAAAGAGTCTTCAGATCGGACACCAAATGCAAAGGCAACAAAAGCAAAAATAAACAAGTGGAACAACATCAAACTGAAATCTTCCACACGGCAAAAGAAACCAGCAAAAACTTAAAAGGCCAGTGACCCAATAAGACAAAAATATCTGCGAATCATATGTGTGAGAAGACGCTAATATCCAAAATACACACAACACTCATACAAATCAAAACAAACAAAAACTGTATAAAAAATGGGGGGAATATGTGAATAGATACTTTCCAAAGATGGCACACAGGTGCCAACAGAAAGAAAAAGTTGTTCGACATCACTAATCATCGTCAGGGAAACATCAGTCAAACCAACAATCGGCTATCCCCTCACAACTGTTGGAACAGCAATTGTCCCAGAGACAGACACCAGGTGGGGTCAAGGGTGTGCAGACGAGGAGACACTGTGCACTGTTGGTGGGAATGGAAATTGGTGCAGCCACTGTGACAAACGGTATGGAGGTTCCTGAAAAAATAAATACAACTACCACATGACCCAGTAATGGCTCTACTGAGTATTGATTTGGAGAACACAAAAATACTGCCTCAAAAAGACAGATGCACTCCCACGTTCACTGCAGCATTATTCACAAGAACCAGACATGGAAACACAGACCTTGGGGGCCTTATGCCAAGTAACTCAGACACAGAAAGACCAGTACCAGATGCTCTCATGTACATTCCACGTGGAATAAACAAATACTGAACGCATAGATACTGAGAGCGGATTGGTAGGTGCCAGATTCGGGGATGGGGTGGTAGAAACGGGTGAAGGTGTTCAAACTCTCAATGTTTGAGTGAGAAAATCCGACAGTCATGAAATGTTCTGTCCAGCATGGAGACTAAAACAAACCCCGCAGCATGGGGTATAGATTTCCCTGCTCTTTGAAAGTACAGGGCTTCTGAGAAACCTTGCACAGCAGAAATGGTGTCAAGAAGGAATGGCCATTAATTTACACGGAACAATTAGACAGTGTGCTCAGACTCCCAAATTCCTTCTCTTTGGCTTTTCTTAGGCCTCAGGACATAAGTTTCTAACGGAGGCCCAGCATAAATGAAGATAAAGCACAGCAGAGGCTGACAGACACAATTCAAAGTGCTGGTGGCTGGATGCGGAGAGCGGTTCCCAGCAGAAGGAGCTAGTGGGGGTGCACGCCGCCTCTGTCCTGCTTCTCCTCAAAACAGATGCTGAACGCGATTCTCACTGTTCAACTTTTTTCACAAGAGGGAAATCCTCATCAGGTCTCTTCCTCTTACTGAAGCTGGGTAATAACATAGTTCTTTCAAGAAATCCCAGTGTCTTACTGTGAACGTTTAAAAAGTGGGGGATACTTGTACTTGAGCATTGCTGAGGGAGGAGATGTGAAAGGTTCTCCCAGACACAAACCTCAGCAGATCCACCGGGAAAGGCACCTTCCTCAGCATGCGGAACACGGACTACCTCCTACCCCCCGAGAATCCCTCTCCTTCCCCTCGATCAGGACAAACCACAACAGCTGGAGGCTACCCCAATTTCTCCGTTCTCCTGCACCTAATAGCTAACCGATCAGCAAATCCTGTGAGCTCCATCTTCAAAATGGACCCAGAATAGGTCTGACCACTCCATCCAAGGCCAGCTGTCTGGTCCACAGTGCCTGAGTTCCTGGAAAAGCTTCGTCATTGACCTGCTTTGCCATCTTCAACCCTCTGTCATCTGTTCTCAACACTGTAGCCAGGATGGCCCAGTGAAACAGGGTCTCATGGGGTTATAGCCCTGGAATGGCTTTTTGTCACCCTCTGTCACCTCTCTGAGGTCATGTCCTAAGCTGTCTCCTGTGGCCACAGGGCCTTCTTGATGCTCCTGGACATACCTGGAATTCTCATGCCCCAGAGCCTTTTCACATGCTTTCCCTTCTGTTTCGAATGCACTTGATGTGTGCTCACTCACCTTCGGAGAAGTCTGAATTGGACTGACAGGGACAGAAGATGAGGCTGTGTGTGTTGGATGAGTCTGATGGCCCATATGAAGGTTCTCTGACAGCTCTCCGCCTGTGCCTCCCTTGTCCTCAGCCAGGAACTTGCACACAGCCCTCACCTGTCACAACTCTCACCCAGGAGACCCACAGCCACCCCTGGAGCCCACCCTGCCCACACCCTCCTGCAGAATGTATTCAGCTCTCCTCTGGGACCCCTGTCAGCTTTACCCAGACCTGGAACTCCCCCGTCTCCTGCAAAGCTCCCGGATTCCCCCTCTTCTTCCAAAATCACACTGGCGCAAGGCTTTCATGAGAAAGCTATAACGCTAACTAATGAAAGGTTCACACCTACTTTCCCCTTCTGTTGCCTTTCTCTCCACCTTCTTTCCTACCTGTGAAAACTGTAACATATCAGTGGAACATGAACATGCTCTGAGATCTGTATCTTTCATTGCAGGTTTCTGAGGACTCCTAATGTGATAAGCAACTAGTGTATCCTACAACAGGGTGTTTTACAACTATCATGTATATAATAGTACAGCCCAAATCACTACAATTTTACCTCACTCTTCATGAAGCAGAACACTTTTTCCTTTCTTCTTTTACTTAAATTCCAATTAGTTCACATGCCATGGAATATTCGCTTCAGGGGTAGGATTTAGTGCTTCCTCACCTGCATACAGTACTCGGTGCTCATCACAAGTGCCCTCCTTAATACCCCTCACACATTTAACTCTTCCCCCCACGCCCCTGTCCTGCAGCAACACTCAGTTTGTTCTCCAAGTTTGAGTCTATTTCCTTGTTTGCCTCTCTCATCACCCCAACACTCTGTTCATCTGTTTTCTTTCTGAAATCCCACAAGCGTGGGAGCATAGGATATTTGTCTTCCCTCACTGATTTTGCTTAGCTTATTACACTCTAGATCCATCCACATCCTTGCAAATGGTAAGATTTCGTTCTTTTTGAAGCTGGGTCATATTCCATTATACGTATGTATCCCACATCTGCTTTTTCCATTCATCAGTGCATGGACTTTGGGATTCTCTCCATAGTTTGGCTCCTATGGACCTTGCTGCTATAAACATCATGGTGCATGTACCCCCTTCGAATCTGCATTTTTGTATCCTTTGGGTAAATACCTAGGAGAGCAATTGCTGGATCATGTTGTTGTTCAATGTTTAACTTTTTGAGGAACCCCCACACTGTTTCCCAGACTGGCTGCACCACTTGGCATTCCAACCAACAGGATGGGAGGGTTCCCCTTTAAGCAGAACATTATCTGCAAGCAATGTCATAAGAGGAAACAAAACCTCTGTGAGATGCACCCAGGGTCAGGTAAGCAGTTGCAGAACTCACCCCAAGGCTCCTGACGCCAAGCCCCTTGAAGCCACCAGCATGCCGTTATCCAAAAGAATTATCAGACTCCCCTTCTTACTCCACCACCAAAGAAACTACAGAGAGAATATGGCACCTCAAAATATCGAGATAATACATTTAGTAAAACTAGAAAGTCAAGCTCAACTTTTAAACAGGAACAGGCCGCTTTGGATAATTTTCAATTTTCCCTCCACCCTAATTTTAACTCTTCTGATGAATAAACTAATGAATGATGAAACATCAACTTTGTCAAATGACATCATCCAAGTCTGTATGAGGTGTAAAAAAGCCACCTAACTCTACATGCTCGTAACTCACCCATACCTTAGGCCCAACTGAATAAACACTGTTAGATGAAGGAACAAATTAGATGTTACAAACAGGCACAGAGTGAATCTCACCTTCCCTTTCTAATAAAAGAGGGTTCCTAGGAAACAGATGGTCAAAATACATTTGTAAGCAGTAAATGGACAGAGAAATTGTGATCCCCTGCAAAGTTCTACCTGCAGGCAAACTAAGTAATTCTTGCACCAAACCGTGAATGCCGACAGCTACTTCAATTTTACTTTGTGGCTCAACTAGAGAAAAGAGAAAAGCCCAGGAGGTTTTGGGATAATGAAAGGTTTTACCTCCAGCCCTGAAATAGGACATTTTGCCAAACATACCTGTGCTTTCTCTGAACACTGGCGTCCTGTGACAAGCTGCCTCGCTGACTCCAATGCCGACGTTCAAAACCTCAGGTGTCTTGGAGCCAGAGCGAGAAACTGTCAGCTGGAGAGAAGAAGGCACCTCTGAACTAAAGCCTGCACACCTGCTTTGGTTTCTGGGCAAAGGGGCAACACATACTTGTTGTTTAGCAGTAATTATCTTCATTCTCAATAGACCAATGACCTTGCCTTTTCTGGAAAGCAGACTTACTCTTCTAAAGAAACCCTCAATTCGTCTATTCCCAATGCAACTAGAGTGGAACATTTATTTCTCACTTAAATTGAAAACAACGTTATTGTCGACACTGCCTGAATGAACTTTTAAAAATATTTTAGAGAGAAAGGAAGAGACCTTTATTCAACCCCTAGTCAGGACAGCTGCCTGGGAGACACAATCTTCACCAAGAAGGGAGTGCTCCGGGGAAGGAACATTTGGGGCAGGGTTATATATTTTTTCTGTTTTGTTTTCTGTACAAAGTTACACACCACAATGAGGATCTACTTAGATTCCAGAAAGTGACAGACTTTTTCTTATGTTTTAACTATGTACATGTCAGTATGACTTTAATCTTACGGCAGCCAAAGAGGTTCTTTATTTTTTTTTATCTTTATTTTGACATTTTTGGTTATTGTTTTCTTCTCGAAGCAGATGTACAACATGGGCTTGGGGCAGAAATAGGGCCATGCTTTGAGGTTTTGCCCAGTCATTTGGAGCCGGGTATAATGTTAAAGAATAGCTTCCCTGGGAGCCCATGATCAGGGCCCACAGATGATATAAGATAAAAATTACTTTTATCATTAGAATTACTCATAAATGGAGGAATTTGAGACAAAAGCACCTTTCACAAGAGTACCAAGAAATCAAAATGATGCCCACAGAAGGCTACCAGATCCATGGTCACCACAGGTAACAGAAGTGTTCACAGTCTCTGGACTCCTGCCCTTCTCCTGCCCAAATCTCTGAAGCACACAGACCACTTAAAATCAGAATTGTAGAAATGCTAGACACCTTAGAGATCTCTGGCACCATTCCCTTAGACTGCAGAAGAAAACACAGTAGCTCGTTGTCAGTAACTAATTTCAACATGAAGTGCCCCCTGGATGCACTACGTTCTTCCTCTGCAAATGCTGACTAATGTAAGTCACAGTCATACCATATAAACACTACGATGGCTGGGAAGTCATCGTAGGTAAGGGAATATTTTAGCCATGTTTATAAGCATTGGCTCACTTTGTAGAAGAGGCTGAGCTGAGTGTTTTTAAATACTATTTCAGACCTGTTTTACAGCACCGTGTGAACATACCAGAGCCAGAATCGACTTAAAAAGATAGTTGGTTTCAGTAACTTTAATACCAGAAAAATATTATACTCTCTATTCCTAAGGATCTTTGAGAATCTTACCCAGAGGTCCTCCACTGAGATAATGATCTTAATGATCACCATGGGCAGAGGTGAAAAGGCCAGCTGAATTCGTTCCAGTTGTCCACATGACAAGAAAATCCTGATACTTGATAGGTTTCCAGATCGAGAAGACCAGAGATAAGAGGGAAATAGTACCTTGTATGGAACAACAAGTGATATGGCGTCAATTTGGGGATCCCACTTAGGTTTCTGACACTAAAATCCTCTGTGACTCATATCATCTGAGTCCCTGTCTAACCATCTGAAAATGTGCCTAAAAATATCTACACCCTAGTTGAGAAGTTTAAGAGGCAGAATGCTACAAAGAGCCAGTATGATGTCTCTCAAGAACAGGTGCTCAGGAAGCCATAATTGCTATTGCGTCTATTTCTTTTCCAGAAAAAGAACACATGTTGAATTCATATTTCTAATAGATGACTCACCAGATGATTTTCAAACCTGAAGGAAGGCCAAGAAGTCGCTCTTGTGTCATATTTCACTCAGATATCATGTTGTTGAACTGGTGAGGACGATACGATAGCAGCGTCATCACTAAGAGTGGGGAGCTTCTAATTTCCATATGGCCATGTTGACCCCCTTAGCTCAGAGCCACCAGAAAGGGCAGCCGGGGAGGGGGCACCGTCATCACTATGAGTGGGGAGCTTCCCATTTCCATATGGCCATGATGACCAACTTAGCTCAGGGCCACCAGAAAGGACAGCTGAGGGGGACCACAGGCCAAGGCTGCCAGGTTTGGCTGGGGCAGGCAGAACTCTGACTTAAGGCTGAACTCCTGTCTAGGTTATTATAATGCTCTTCACAAAGAAAGTGCCATTGTGTGTGAGCCCTCATGTAGAAAAGGTTCAGAATTTCCATTGAGATTCCCTCTCTGACCTTTAGGATATGTAGCAAAGTTCATTTAATTTTTAAACACTGAAGGACTTCCTGGTTTTCTTTTCGCTATGACTGTGGCTCAATTCCCCTGTGGTCTAAGAATAGTATCTAGTTAATTTCAGGGTTTAACATTTGTAGACTTGATTCGTGGCCCCACCTATCATCTATTTGGGTAAGAGTCTATGACCACTTGAAAATAATGTATTCTGTACTTACTAAGGAATGTTCCCTATATGTCAATTAGGTCACATTTTTTACCAATGTTTTGTCTGCTTTTTCTGTCAGATATTGAGAAAGGTATATTAAAATCTTCAAACAATGCTGCTCTATTCAATGTGGCATCGGAGAATCTACCAGTGTTAGAAGGCAAGAGAAACAAAAAGTATAAGAATTGAGGGGATAATTGTGTCTATTCACAGATAATACGATTGTGTACATAGAAAATCCAAAACAGTCTATAAATACCCTATTAGAATTAAAAATGCCATTTGTAAGTTTGAGATGGATTGCAGCTTCCCATTGGACAGTTTCTGAAAGAAAACGTAGAACCGGTCAATCTTGGGGTAGGACATAGGGTGCATTAACCATTTAAAAGAATTCAGTGGGACTTCATAAAAATGTGACATTTCTCCTTATCTTATGACCATAAGAAAAAGAAAAAGTGAACCGCAGGCTGCTAAGTAAAGATTTGCAATACACACACTGATAAAGACTTGTCAAGAAAGATTTTCTGCTCATCAACCATAAGAAGTCTATTTATAAACGAATAGGTCACAAAAGATTGACTGATGGCCAATAAGAACAGGAAAGGGTGCTCTACAGTATTATTTTCAGGAACATCGAGGCCTTTCCTAACATGAAAACATACACACAAACCAGTATTCCCTAGATGGATGACATCCTTATTTTTGAGGACAGCTTGAGGAACAGACTAGCATCAAAGTAAAGTGATGGAATTACTGACACGCAGAGGATGGACAATTGACCTCAAACTACAGTACAATTTCTAGGCATCATTCGGTCCTCTGAAGGCAGACAACTACCACACCCCTTCCTACACCACACAGGTTGCTTCCCAACCCCCTACCATAAAAGAAGAAGATGAGAAACAGATAGGACTAGTAGGAAATAGCAAAAATCACATGTGGGGATTATCCTGAAACACACTGATCACATAACTAATGTAAGGAAGTGTAGGGAACTGACAAGGACAGAGACTCAAGAGGTACTTCTTTGGGAAATGCTGTCTGAAATCGTCACACCTTGGTACCAGCTAAGGAGGGCTCTGAGCATACCCTAGGGTTTGCTCACAAGGGTCTGCAACACCATCGCTGAGGACTGAAACTCTTCAAGACCTCAAAGCTTGCCTGATTGACTATTGGACTAAAAGATTCCCATGTTCTGAAAACAGATACCAACTCATTGAAAGGTTCACCTGGGCTCTCTCGGAGGCCCTCCAAGAAGCTGAACCATTCACTGAAAATCAATTACACACACACACACACACACACACACACACACACCCCTGTCATTTCACCAATTACTTAAACATTCAAGGTTATTTCTACCTTTTCTTTTTCACATTGATATTTATACTCACATGAAATGTCATCATTTCTAATGAACACTGATGTCAAAATAGAGATCCATTGACACAATAGTCACAAAATGGAACTTCCCTGCTGTCATTTTCAATATAGTGTTTTTTAAAGTTCATACATATTTTAGTTTTTTGGTAACTTATACAGGAGAAGATCAGACTTGAAAAAATCTAAATACTGACAATGAGTTTTAAGCCTAGAGAACAAAAATTGTCCAATTTCGTAGATAATAAGGAACCAAACGGAAAGCATGGAAGCCTAAGTCGAATAATCTTACACATATGCATCCTCTATTATTCTACTACTGTGGGGCATGTTTTATTACCACTATACATGCATCAATTGTCTTCGACGTGCACCTGTACAGGTATAATGAATGACTACAGTAGAATGAAATGTCTGGGAACTACTTGGTGGCATCTATAATGAACAATTCAATTTCGATCTTATATTTGGTGAACTTCTACTGTCTGTCCCTTTAGACACTGGACCCTAAACAGAAGGGGGAATGAACCACGAGAGACTATGGACTCTGGGAAAAAAACTGAGGGCTTCAGAGGGGAGAGGGGTGGGGGATTGGGATGGGCCAGTGATGGGTATTAAGGAAGGTACATATTGCTTGGAGCACTGGGTGTTATATGCAAATAATGAATCACGGAACACTACATCAAAAACTAAGGAAATACTGTATAGTAACTAACATATCATAATAAAAAAATTATTATTAGAAAAAAATTAAAGAAAAAAAAAACCAATACAGCTTTTCTGTTTCAAGAACAATCACACTTGAGAAAAAAACTAACTTCCAATCCCTAAAGCAAAACACACACCAAGTTCCATTTCACTCCCCATTATTCACATTCTCTGTGGGTTCTAAGCTATTTCCCTACCTCCTTTCCTGCTGAGCAGGGAGCCCGGGCTCGATCCCAGAACCCTGGGATCATAACCTGAGCCAAAGGCACATGCTTAACTGGCTGAGCCAGCCAGGAGCCCCAGCCATGTTTTTCTTAAACAAAAGGACACTTTCTCACGATGCCTTCCCATGACTTCACATGGTACCAGAGATCTGCATTTGCCTCTAGGAGGTTGCAGATGAAGGCAATTGCAAACTCTCACAGTGGTTTATCAAATACAATGACCTGCCTGGTGACAGTGAAACTCTTATGAGCCCATGAGAGGGTTCTGTGACACTCAGCTGGGGCTGGGCTGGCACAGAGAACCAAATCTATTTCCCTTCCTGATGTCTGTGAGGAACAGATGCCCCCACTGTGAATGAGACCCTGCCACTGAGCTGTCCAGAGATGGCCATCCTCACGGAGGATGAGGATAAAGGACAATGCCTGAAGAGACCTCATCTGTCTCTCTTATCTTTTCATATTTTTGACAGTGGAAAAATCACTGCCTAGGAGTCCCCAACTACCTTATTCTCATCTGTGAATGACCAAGAGGTTTTACAAAACACTTAAGATTTTGACCTCACAAATGCCCACAAACATTTACCATAGGGATTCAACATTAAGCAAAGATACTGTTCCTTGGAAGAGAGGTCCTGCCCACTGTTGTTTCTCACTTATATGCTCATCTTCCTTACCTCATGGTAACATAACCACCTTGATTCCTGCTTCCGTCTTCAGGAAGGCTGATGTGACTTGAAGGGCATTACCCTGACATCATTCTTTCTTAGCAATAAGATGTGGACATTTCCCTAGTCCTACACACCCAAAGTTGAATCGGAATCAGGATTGAGGAGGCTGATGAGAGTTGAAGGTGTTTTCCTGTACACGGTGGTTTATTACCAAGAAGGATGGGTCAGAGTCCCCGAAATTCCAGAGCTTTTTCATTCATGCTTCCTACTTGTGAAAGATGATGTACATTGGTCTTTCCCTGTATAGTGTGGTGACTCAGAGAAAAGTGCTTAGCCCTTTTGTCACACTTCCACGACCACTTTGGGGCTGGCTTCCATATTCACTAATTATGATGTTAGGGCTAAGAGGGTTCCTGTACACTGTTATTTCTTACAGATAAGTCTATGGCATTTTTGTTACATTGCCAGAACTACTTAGCGCAGGGCTTGCCGGCCTCCTGGGGACTAACCCTAAACTTAGGTCAGCCCCTGAGGGGCCCCTCCCAAGGGGCCTGGCGCCACAACGCCGGGGATTGGGGACCCCCGAGCCCAGCGCCGGAGTCACCCTGCCGCCCCGCAGCAACCCGGGCTGCTAGGGGCGCCGCCAGTCTTTCAGGGCGAGAGAACGAGCAGGGCCCTCCAAGGCCCCGGCGACCTTCGAAGGCCCCCCCGCGAAAAAACGCTTGGGCCCACACTCCCTCTCGCCAGCGCCCTCACCTCGGCCTGCCCCTCCGTGTGCCGCAGAGCTGGCGGAATGGGCCTGCTGGACTCCTGGGGGCGAACACTTATCCTACGTTGGCCCATAGGGGCCCCTCCCAAGGAGCCTGGCACCGCAATGCTGGGGATTTGGGACCCCCGAGCCCCAGTGCTGAACTCACTCTGCCACCCTGCACGCACCCAGGGCGCTAGGGGCATTGCCAGTCATTCAGGAAGGGAGAACAGGCAGGGCCTTCCAATCCCCCTGCGACCTTCGAAGGCCCCCCACGCAAAAACTCTGGCTCCCACGCTCCTGCTCACCAGCGCCCTAACCTCGGCCCACCCCTCCGCTCGCTGCAGAGCTGGCAGATCGGGCCTGCAAGCTTCCTGGGGGCTAACCCTATCCCTAGGTCGCCCCCGAGGGGCCCCTCCAAGTGGCCTAGTGCCGCATGCCACGGATTGGGGACCCCCAAGTCCCAGCGCTGGATGCACCCTGCCGCCCCACCACCACATGGGGCGCTAGGGGCGTCACCAGTCCTTCAGGGCCACAGAACGGGCAGGACCCTCCGAGCCACATGCGACCTTCAAAGGCACCGCGAGCCAAAGCCAAAATGCTCTGGCCCACACTCCCGCTCGCCAGCTACCTCACCTGGGCCCACACCTCCATTCACCGCACATGGGCGGATTGAGCCTGTCGGCATTCTGGGGGCTAACCCTAATGCTAGGTCGGCCACCGAGGGGCCTCTCACAAGGGGCCTGGCGCATCAATGCCAGGGATTGGGGACACTGAGCCCCAGCACCTCACTCACCCTGCTGCCACGTCGCCAACCGGTCTGCTAGGGGCGCCGCCGGTCATTCAGGGCGGGAGTATGGGCAGGTCCCTCCGAGGCCCCGGCGACCTCCGAAGGCCCCCCACGCCAAAACTCTGGGGCCCACACTCCCACTCACCATCATCCTCACCTCGGCCCGATCATCCGCTTGTGGCACAGCAGGCGGATCCGGCCTGCTGGCCAACTGGGTTCTAACACTAAGCCTAGCCCCTAACCCCTAACCCTAACCCAAAACCCTAACCCTTACCCTAACCCTACCCTAACCCTAACTCTAACCCTAAACCTAAACCTTAAACCTTAAACCCTAACCCTAACGGCTAACCCCAAACCCCAAACACTAACCCTAAACCCTAAACCTACCCCGACCCGTACCCTACCCCCAACCCTACACCTAACCCTACCCTTTCAGCTAACCCTACCCCTAACCCGTACCCTAACCCATACCCTAACCCATAAGCTAACACGTACCCTATCCCTAACCCGGACCCTAACCCAACCCTAACCCATACCTAACCCTAACCAGTACCCTAACCAGTACCCTAACCCATACCCTAACCCTATCCCTAACCTGTTCCCTAACTCGTATCCTAACTCTAACCCTAAACCGTAATCAACCCGTACCGTAACCCTAACCCGAACCCTAACCCTAAACCGTACCCTAAACCGTACCCTAAGCCGTACCCTAACCCATACACTAAACCATACCTAACACGTACCCTAACCAGTACTCTAACCCTTACCCGTACCCTATCCTTAACCTGAACTCCAACGCTAACCCTAAACCCAAACGCTAAACCCTAACCCGTACCCTAAACTTTAATCCGTACCCTAACCCATAACCCCTAACCTGTAACCCCTAAAGCCAACCCCAACCCGTACCCACACCTTACCCTAACCCTAAACCCTACCCTCACCGTACCCTAAACGTAACCCAACCCTAACCCTAACCCGTACCCTAATCCGTACCCTAACCCTGGGGATTGGGTACACCTGAGCCCCACCACGG
Source organism: Ursus arctos (assembly GCF_023065955.2). Taxonomy (NCBI): domain Eukaryota; kingdom Metazoa; phylum Chordata; class Mammalia; order Carnivora; family Ursidae; genus Ursus; species Ursus arctos. Next base: position 2,195,090 of record NW_026622986.1, read on the forward strand.
GACACAGCCTGCCACCCCTCAGGAAACCATGCCCCTTAGGGTGCCGAGGAGCATCCGGTGCAGGAGAACTGGTAGGGCCCACCTGAGCCCCCAGCGATCCTCAGCGGCCCCCTACACCCCAACCCTGATGCCCATGCTCATCCCGCCCCATGCCTTCCCTTCAGCCTGCCACCGAGCTCGTCGCAGAGCAGGCAGATCAGGCCTGCCGGGTTCCTGGGGCGTAGCCCTGACCCTAGGTCGGCTGGGGAGGGCCCCTCCCCTGGGGCCCGGGGCCGCAGGCCTGGGGTCTGGGGACACCTGAGCCCCACTGCAGGACAAAGCCTGCCACCCCGCAGGAAACCGTGCCCCTTGGGGCTCTATGGAGCATACAGGGCTCGAGAACTTGGGGAGGCCCCTGGAGCCCATCCCCAACTTTGGCAGCCCCCGTGCTCCAACCCTGAGGCCCATGCTCACCCTCCCCCATGGCCTCATCTCAGCCCTCCATGGAGCTCGCCGCACAGCCTGCAGATTGGCCCTGCCGGGCTCCTGGACCCTAACCCTTACCCTAGGTTGGCCACAGAGGGGCCCGTCCCCAGGGTCCTGGCACCCCACTCTGGGGGATTGGGGAAATCCAAGCCCCACCGTTGGACTCAGCCTGCAGCCAACAGGAAACTGTACCGTTTTGGGGCACAACAGAGCATTCAGGGCAAGAGAATTGGGGCACCCCCTGAGAGCCCCTGCTGGTGAACTCCGACCTTTGTGGGCCCTTCCGAATGAAACCCCAAGGCTCACATTCACCCGCCCTTGTGCCCTCATCTCAGTCAGACTGGAAGTTCTCTGAGCATTGGGCAGTTCGGACCTGCTGTCTCTGGAGGCCTAACCTAACCCTGGGTCTTCTGCTGAGGGTCCCCTCCCCGTTTGCCTGCCTCCAAGGTACCAGGCATTGGGCTCACCTCTGCACGACTAGAGGACTCAGCCTGCCCCACAGCAGGAAACAGTCCGTTTGTGGCTGCAGCAAGGATTCATAGCAGGAACATCGGAGGGCCCCCCTCAGCCCATCCCAGGCAACCCCCACTTTCAGAGATCTCCCTGGATCCAATTAGTAGCTTCACACTGAACTTAAAAATTACTCTCCACAAAGATCTTTTGAAATTCTCCACAATTTCAACCGATTTCATCATCCAGCTTCAGTGCCTTACCCAGCTTTAGGTCTTGAGATGGATTAAAATGGGAAGTCATTTCACTGATGACGATGTACTGGTGACCAAAAGATACATGCATAAATGCTTCATATCACTTGGCTTCAGGGAAATGCAAATCTAAACCCCTATAGATGCCATATCACACAAGGCCAAATATCTAAAAATAAGAAGACATGAAACTATACATGTAGGAGAGGATGTGGAGAAACGGGAACCCTCTTACAGCCCTGTGCGAATGCAGTCTGGTACACGCACTCTTGAAAATGGTACAGAGTTTCCTCAAGAAGTTATAAATAAAGCTACCCTATGTCCCAGCAATTGCACTACTGGGTATTTACCCCAAAGAGACAGAGGTAGTGAAGATGGGACACATGCACCCCAGTGTTCATAACAGCAATATCCATAATAGACAAACTGTGGAAAGAGTGCAGATGACCATGGACAGATGAATGGATAAAGAAGATGTGGATCGTATATATAATGGAATATTACTCAGTCATCAGAAAGGATGAATACTTACCATCACACCGACCTGGGTGGAGCTGGAGGGTATTATGCTGAGTGGAATAAGCAAATGAAAGAAAGGCAATGATCATATGCTTTCACTCCTATGTGGAATATCAGAAAATGGGAAGAAGACCATAGGGGAAGGGAGGGAAAATAGAATGGAAGTCATCAGAGAGGGAGAAAACCCATGATAGACTCTTCACTATCGCCACACACTGATGATTGCTGGAGGAGAAGTTGGGGGGGGGGGTAACTGGGTGAGTGGCATTAAGGAGGCCACACGATACAATGAGCACTGGGTGTTACACACGACTGATAATTTATTGAAGACTACATCTGAAACTAATGGTGTACTGTAAGTTGGCTAATTGAATTTAAATTAAAGAATAAAAGACCTCGAATAAACAATCCTAAACATTTCTATGGAACCATAAAGATACTGAACAGCCAGTGCAATGTGGAAAAGAAAAACAAAGCTGGAGGACTCACAATTTCAGATTTCAGGTTATACTACAAAGCTGCAGTCATCCTAACAAGAGAGTACGGCACAAAAATAGACACAGCGACCAAAGGAACAAGATACAAGTTCAGACAGAAACCCACAATTATGTGGTCCATGAATCTTCCACAAAGCATGCAACGATATCAAAAGGGAAAAGGTCAGTGTCTACAACAAATGGTGTTGGGAAAACTCGACAGCTACGCACAAAAGAATGACATTAGACTGCTTTCTTACACAATACAGACAAACACAAAACAGTTTCAAGACCTCAATATGAGACCTGAATCCACAAAAATCCTACAGGAGGGAAGACAGTAACTTCTTCACATGGACCATACCAACGTTTTTCTGGACTGTCTCCTGAGGCAAAGGAAATGAAAGGAAAAATAAACTATTGGGAATACAGCAAAATAAAAAGTTTCCACATGACAGAAGAACAATGAAAACGTAAAAATAATAAGACAACCTACTCAAAGGGAGAAGATATTTGCAATGATCATATACAATAAAGGGATAGTGTCCAAAACATATAGAACTGATACTAGTCGACCCCCAAAAAACTAATAATCCAGTTAAAAAATAGGCAGAAGACATGGACAGACATTTCTCCAAAGAAGAAATACAAATGGCCACCAGTCCCGTGAAAAGATGTTCACCATCACCCATCATCAGGAAAATGTAAATCCAAAGGACAATGAGGTATTACCTCAAACCTGTCAGAATGGCTAACATCAAAAGCACAACAAAGAGCAGGTGTTGGGAGGATGTGTGTAAAGGGGAATCCTCGCGAACTGTGGGTGGGAATGCAATATGTGGTGGCCACCGTGGAAAACAGTGTGAAGTTTCCTCAAATTATTGAATATAGAACTACCCTACGATCCAACAATCACTCTACTGGTATTTCCCCAAAGACTAGGAAAACAGTAACTTAAAAGGATACGTGCACCCCTATGTTTCTTGCACCATTATTTACAATATCACAATATGGAAGCAACCCAAGTGTCTGTAGAAAAATTGACAAATGAGATGATAGATGTGTGTATTCACACACACGCACACACACAAAGACACACACACACACACACACACACACACACACACAATGGAGTATTACTCGGCTTGAAAAAGAATGAAACCTTGCCATTTGCAGCCACATGGATGGAACTAGAGAGTACTATTCTAACTGAAATCAGTCAGTCAGAGAAAGACAAATCCCATACGATGTCACTCTTATGGAGAATTTAAGAAACAAACAAAAATAAATAAATAAAAGAGAAAAAGGAGACACACCAAAATACAAACTCTTAACAAGAGAGAACAAAAGGATGGTGACCAGAGAGGAGGTGGATAGAGGGATGAGTGAAACAGATGAAGCAGTAAAGAGGACACTTTTCTTGATGACCACTGAGTAATATATAGAATTAGTGAATCACTCTCTTGTACACCTGAAACGAATGTAACACTGTATGTTAGCTCTACTGGAATTAAAATAAATTTTTTAAAAAGATGTTTCTTTCAGGAACCTCTTTGAAAAAGCTTTTCCTGTGCAATGTGCATAAGCCCTACTTGGGAGGATTCACTCTACAATAATTAGTCACTCTATGCCTCGAATTCAGAGTTCACTGAGTTCTTACTGTGGATCTCAGCCGACGGGAGCCATGGTCGTTTTCTGACCAGGCTCAGCACCTATGCATTCAAGATTGGAAGTAGAGACACATGTCACTTCACAATTCAGAAAGCTATTATTGTTTCTGTTTCAGTGTGAGAGAGTCACAGACTTTGGGACTGGTTTCAGAGCAGGTTTATTATGGATCCTGGATATCTACTTCAATGTTCATTGCCTCGATCCATTTGGTTTATAGGTTCCCTGTGGATGGGCTTGCTTCCAAGCACATACATGGAAGATGCAAAGGTGGGTGGGCTTGGTGCCGGACAAGAAGAAGACCAAAAGCAGACAAGGGTCCGACCCCTCCCCTGATCCAGGAACTGCTTCGGGATAGGGTACGAGAGGTAGAATCCATGCGAAACTCCAAGGTCACCAGCTGAACACAGGAGGCATAGGTCAAGGGATCTGGAGATGCAGGGGTTGAAGGCTTCTCTGAGCTATCTCTGGGAGGAAAGGAGGGAAGGAATGAGGAGACACTGCCTACCCCTGGCCCATGCCAGCTGCCCACCGCTCCGACACATATCCGTCTACACAGCTGACACAGCCTGGGCTCAGAATGGGCTGGCTTGGGTCCCTCAATCCTCAGTGGGACAGCTGGCCCCAGGGCTCACAGACATACTGGGAGAGATGAGAGGGAAAGCTGCCCCACCCAGGTCATCCCCTCCTTGAGCAGACAGCCCTTCAGAACTGCTAAAAAAAAAAAAAAAAAAAAAAAAAAAAAAAACACTAACGGGGTTGAAAGACATGCCATGAATGAACTAAGGCATAGAGATATGTAAAATAACATTCATTTTTAAGTTCAGAGCTGTCAGCTCAGGAAGTGGGGAGAGCTTCCCTGACGAAGACTGAGGGGAGGGCAGGCCATGCTGAAAAGGGAGACATGGTTCTCCTGATTGGGGACCTGCAGCCCCCTTCCAGGGCAGGCGCATCATCCTCGCATCACAAGAGATCCATGGAAGTGTTCCATCAGGGCCAGCTGTTTGTCTCGAGAAGGCTACCCTGGCATTGGACTGCACAGAGCACCAGGGACGAGGGCCAGATGGAGGACAGACAATACCCCAGAGGCCATGGGGCAAGAGCAGAGGCACATGACCTTGAAGATGATGATGAAAAGCAGGAGTTGGCAGCATGGAGCTGGCCCAAAAGTGCCATGGGAGCAGTGCCCACAGCTACACAGACTGGGTGCCTTCTGTGCCAGGTATGGCTGACTTCAGTGGGCTCCAGACTAGTCCTGAACACAAGTCTAGGAAGTGTGCACCACCCCAGACCCTCTCCCCTTGCAGCTGCTAGGAATCACAGACACAGACCCTGGTCTGCTTTCGTGGAAACCAAGCAGTGGCTCCCCCGCACGCTGCACCTCTGGTGGTGGTCCAGTGCCACCCTCGTGCCTGGCCAGACACTGATGCCTACCTGTCTCCCCACACATCCACAGAGAGGAGGGTGTCCCTGAATTCCACAACACCTGATGAGACAGATCCACAGAACCCAACACCCAGTGGGTCACTCCGGACATAACCTATGGTCATGGAGCTCACCATACCCTATTTCTGTCACTTCCCTATGAAAGCCTGGTTCTGATCCCCCACAATACCATACATCCTGGTTGCTGACCTGGGGCCATCCAAGAACCCACATGGCACCTTTCTTTAAGAGAAGGCTATGCCTACACCTCCTAGAAAATGTTTCTAACGAAGTACAAGTCCATCAGGACTATGGTGTGAACGGTAGCACACAGCCTTCATGGTAGTAGTCAGTAATTCTAAGAAGGGTTAACCCCACCCCTCGTCTCACAAAACCTTCCTCTGTCCCCACGGAACTCATGGGCTGCCCTCAGAAATCCCTCCAGGAAACAAACCTTTCATCTGAATGCTCTCTTCACCTTCTGCTTCAAATCTTGACCATCCACAATGATATGAAACTAGACATCAGTCTCAAGAAAAAAATGGGACAGTCAAAAATAGGTGGAGAATGGGGGGCATCGGTGACTCAGTTGTTAAGGATCTGCCTTCAGCTCAGGTCCTGATCCCAGGATCCTTGGATCGAGTCCCGAATCAGGATCCTTGCTCAGAGGGAAGCTCGCTTCTCCCTCTCTGACCCCCCTGCTTGTGTTCCCTCTCTCGCTGACTCACTCTCTTTCAGATACTTAAATAATCTTAAAAAATATGTGGAGATTTAACAACATGCTACGGAACAACCAACAGTCAAAGAAGAAATAAAAAAAAATTTTTAGAAGTACCTTGATACTGATGAAAAAGACAACCTACTAAAACTTATGGGATGCAGCAAAAGTAGCTCTATGGGGACATTCATAGAAATTCAGTTCTTCATCAATCCATGAGAATGCTCTCCAATAAACAACCTGACTTATGTGGTAAAGAAGTAGAAAATAAAAGAACAAACAAAGCCCCAAATTAGTAAAAATAAGGAAATAACAAAAAGGAATGCATAAATAAATCCAATAGAGACTAAAAAGACCAAAAAAAAAAAAAAAACAATGAAAATGAGAGCTGCCTTTTTTGGAAAGATAAATAAAACTGACAAACTTAGCTAGAGTCACCAAGAAAGACAGAGGACTCGAATACAGTCAGGAAAGAAAGATAATGGAATCCTGTCTCATATCAAAATCAAAAGAACTCTTCAACCTTGGATACAACAACTTCTTGCAAGCCATGTCTCTAAAGGCAAAGGAAATAAAAACAAAAATGAACTATTGGCACTTCATCAAGATAAAAAGCTTCTGCACGGCAAAGCAAACGATCAACAAAACAAAAAGGCAACTTATGGAAACGAGAAGATATCTGCAAATGATATTACAGATAAAGGGCTGGTATCCAAGATCTATAAGGAACTCCTCAAACTTGACACCCAAAAAATGGGCAGAAGACACAAAGAGATACTTCTGCAGAGAAGACATACAAATGGCCAACAGGCACATGAAAAAATGCTCCACATCACTTGCCATCAGGCAAATACAAATCAAAACAACAATGAGATACCACCTTACACCAGTTAGAATGGTTAAAATTAACAAGGCAGGGGGCACGTGGGTGGCACAGCAGTTAAGCGTCTGCCTTCGGCTCAGTGCGTGATCCTGGCATTATGGGATCGAGCCCCACATCAGGCTCCTCTGCAAGAGCATTCTCCTTCGTCTCCCACTCCCCCTGCTTTTGTTCCCTCTCTCGCTGGCTGTCTCAATCGCTGTGGAATAAATTAATAAAATCTTGAAAAAAATTAACAAGACAGGAAATAAAAAAAAGTCAGAGAGGATGTGGAGAAAGGGGAACACTCTTACACTACTCGTGAGAATTCAAGCTGGTACAACCACTTTTGAAAACAATATGGAGGTCCCTCAAGACGTTAAACAGAGCTATCCTACGACCCACCAATTGCACTACTGGGTATTTACCCCATAGACACAGAGTAATGAAAGAAGGGGCACCTGTATCCCAATGTTCATAGCAGCGATGTCCATAATAGCCAAACTGTGGAAGGAGCCAAGATATCCTTCAGCAGTTGAATGGACAAAGAAGATGTGGTTCATCTATACAATGGAATATTACTCAGTCATCAGAAAGGATGAATACCCACCATTTGCACCAACGTGGATGTACCAGGAGGGTATTATGCTAAGTGAAATTAAGTCAAGCAGAGAAGGACAATTATCATATGGTTTCACTCCTATGTGGAAAGGAAAGAATAGCATGGAGGACATTAGGAGAAGGAAGGGAAAAGTGAAGGGGGGGAATGAGAGGGGGAGATGAACCATGAGAGACTACTGACACTGGGAAACAAACTGACGGTTGCAGAAAGGGAGGGGTAGGGGAATGGGTTATCGTGGTGATGGGTATTAAGGAAGGCACGTGTCATAATGAGCACTAGGTGTTATATGCAAACAATGAATCATGGAACACTACATCAAAAACAACTGAACTACTGTAGGGTGACTAACATAATTTTTTTTAAAAAAGAGAAAGATATGAAATCCATACAGGAAAACTGTCACTATTTGCAAATGACATGAAATCCTGGACGATTCCACACACACACACACACAAAAAAAACTGTTAGAATAAACAAATTCAAGAAAGCTGCAGGATATAAAGTCAATATACAGAGACCTGTTGTCTTTATTTTTTTTTCAGATTTTATTTATTTATTTGACAGGAAGAGAAAAAGCACGAGCAGGTGGAGTGTCAGAAAGATGGAGAAGCAGACCCTCGTTAAGCGGGGAGCCCAACACAGGGCTCGATCCCAGAACTCTGGGATCATGACCTGAGCTGAAGGCACACGTTTCACCTATGGAGCCACCCAGATGACCGAACTTGTTGCATTTCTGTATACTGATGACACACTTCCCCAAAGAGAAATTAAAAGAACCAATGCCATTTACAATTGCATCAAAAAAAATCTAGGAATAAAAGTACCAAAAATGAGAAAGACATAGTACACTAAACACATGGCAGAAAACAAATGAAAAACATGTGTGTCAAGGGGGGCAGAATGTATGGGTCAACGATTTGGAAGGCAACACAAACAAATGGAAGCATATGCCATGCTCCTTAACTGGAAGAGTTAATTATGTGAACATGTCCATCGTACCCAAAGCAATCGACGGATGTGATGAAATCCCTATCTGAATTCCTGTTGCATTATTCGAGGAAATAGAAAACAGTCCTCAAACTTGTATGGAATCACAAAAGACCCCAAATGCCCAAAGCAACCTGGAGAAAGAAAGGTGCAGTCAACACACTCCTGGATTTCAAGCTAGATTACAAAGCTGTTGTCATCAAAACAGGATGGTACTGGCAGAAACACAGACACCAGGTCAGTGGAACAGAATAGAAAGCTCAGAAACGTACCCACACGTAGATGATCCCAACTTACGACACAGCAGCAGAAGATATGCCATGAGGGAAGGACTGTCCCTTCAGTGAGCGGTAACAGGCATACTGGACACTAAATGCAGAAGAATATAACTGGGTCACTTTCTTACACCACACACAACATTTTTAATGGATGAATGATGTGAACATAAGACCTGAATCCATAAACCTCCAAGAAGACACAGGTACTAAGTCTCTCGACATTGGTTTTGGCAAAGAGTCTTCAGATCGGACACCAAATGCAAAGGCAACAAAAGCAAAAATAAACAAGTGGAACAACATCAAACTGAAATCTTCCACACGGCGAAAGAAACCATCAACAACGTAAAAGGCCACTGACCCAATAAGAAAAAAAATATCTGCGAATCATATGTGTGAGAAGAGGATAATCTCCAAAATGCACATAACAATGATGCAAATCAAAACAAACCAAAAAAAACTGTATAAAAAAGTGGGGGGAATATATGAATAGACACTTTCCAAAGATGGCACACAGGTGCCAACAGACAGAGAAGTTGTTCGACATCACTAATCATCGTCAGGGAAACATCAGTCAAACCCACAATCAGCTATCCCCTCACAACTGTTGGAACAGCAATTGTCCCAGAGACAGACACCAGGTGGGGTCTAGGGTGTGAGACGAGGAGACACTATGCACTGTTGGTGGGAATGGAAATTGGAGCAGCCACTGTGACAAATGGTATGGAGGTTCCTGAAAAAATAAATACAACTACCACATGACCCAGTAATGGCTCTACTGAGTATTGATTTGGAGAACACAAAAATACTGCCTCAAAAAGACAGATGTACTCCCACGTTCACTGCAGCATTATTCACAAGAACCAGACATGGAAACACAGACCTTGGGGGCCTTATGCTAAGTAACTCAGACACAGAAAGACCAATACCAGATGCTCTCATGTACATTCCACGTGGAATAAACAAATACTGAACGCATAGATACTGAGAGCAGATTGGTAGGTGCCAGATTCGGGGAGGGGGTAGTAGAAACGGGTGAAGGTGGTCAAAGTCTCAATGTTTGAGTGAGAAAATCCGACAGTCATGAAATGTTCTGTCCAGCATGGAGACTAAAACTAACCCCGCAGAATGGGGTATAGGTTTCCCTGCTCTTTGAAAGTTATAGGGCTTCTGAGAAACCTTGCACAGCCGAAATGGTGTCAAGAAGGAATGGCCATTAATTTACACGGAAAAATTAGACAGTGTGCTCAGACTCCAAAATTCCTTCTCTTTGGCTTTTCTTAGGCCTCAGGACAAAAGTTTCTAAAGAAGGCCCAGCATAAATGAAGATAAAGCACAGCAGAGGCTGACAGACACAATTCAAAGTGCTGGTGGCTGGATGCGGAGAGCAGTTCCCAGCAGAAGGAGCTGGTTGGGGTGCACGCCACCTCTGTCGTGCTTCTCCCCAAAACAGATGCTGAACGCGATTCTCACTGTTCACCTTTTTTCATAAGAGGAAAATCCTCTTCAAGTCTCTTCCTCTTACTGAAGCTGGGTAAATAGGTAGATCTCTCAAGAAAGCCAAGTGTCTTACTGTGAACGTTTAAAAGTTGGGGATACTTGTACTTGAACATTGCTGAGGGAGGAGATGTGAAAGGTTCTCCCAGACACAAACCTCAGCAGATCCACCGGGAAAGGCACCTTCCTCAGCATGCGGAACACGGACTACCTCCTACCCTCCTTGGAGAAACCCACTCCTTCCCCTCGATCAGGACAACCCACAACAGCTGGGAATTACCCCAATTACTCCATTCTCCTGCTCCTAATAGCTAACCCATCAGCAAATCCTATGAGCTCCATCTTCAAAATGTACCCAGAATAGGTCTCACCACTCCATCCAAGGCCACCTGTCTGGTCCACAGTGCCGGAGTTCCTGGAAAAGCTTCTTCATTGACCTGCCTTGCCATCTTCAAACCTTTCTAATGTTCTCAACAGTGTAGCCAGGATGGCCCAGTGAAACAGGGTCTCATGGGGTTATAGCCCTGGAATGGCTTTTTGTCACCCTCTGTCACCTCTCTGAGGTGATGTCCTAAGCTGTCTCCTGTGGTCACAGGGCCTTCTTGCTGCTCCTGGACATACCTGGAATTCTCCTGCCCCTGAGCCAAACTGTAACATAAGAGTGGAACATGAACATGCTCTGAGATCTGAATCTTTCATTGCAGCTTTCTGAGGACTCCTAATGCTATAAGAAACTAGTGTACCCTACAACAGGGTGTTTTACAACTTCATCTATAGAATAGTACAGCCCAAATCACGACATTTTTACCTCACTCTTCATGAAGCAGAACCCTTTTTCCTTTCTTCTCTTACTTAAATTCCAGTTAGTTCACATGCCATGGAATATTCGCTCAGGGGTAGGATTTAGTGCTTCATCACCTGCATACAGTACCTGGTGCTCATCACAAGTGCCCTCCTTAATACCCCTCACCCATTTAACTCTTCCCCCCATGCCCATGTCCTGAAGCAACACTCAGTTTTTTCTCCAAGGTTGAGTCTATTTCCTCGTTTGCCTCCCTCATCACCCCTCAGCGCTGTTCTTCTGTTTTCCTTCTGAAATCCACAAGCGTGAGAGCATAGGATATTTGTCTTTCCTCACTGATTTTGTTTAGCTTATTACACTCTAGATCCATCCACATCCTTGCAAATGGTAAGATTTCATTCTTTTGGAAGCTGGGTCATATTCCATTATATATATGTATCCCACATCTGCTTTATCCATTCATCAGTGCATGGACTTTGAGATTCTCTCCATAGTTTGGCTACTGTGGACATTCCTGCTATAAACATCATGGTGCATGTACCCCCTTTGAATCTGCATTTTTGTATCCTTTGGGTAAATACCTAGGAGAGCAATTGCTTCATCATGTGGTTGTTCTATGTTTAACTTTTTAGGAACCCCCACACTATTTCCCAGATTGGCTGCACCACTTTGCATTCCCACCAACAGGATGGGAGGGTTCCCCTTTAAGCAGAACATTATCTGCTGGCAATTTCATAAGAGGAAACAAAACCTCTGTGAGATGCACCCAGGGTCAGGCAAGCAGTTGCAGAATTCAACCCAAGGCTCCTGACGCCAAGCCCCTTGAAGCCACCAGCATGACACTATCCAAAAGAATTCCCAGACTCTCCATCTGACTCCACCACCAAAGAAACTACAGAGAGAATATAGCACCTCAAAATATCAAGATAATACATTTAGTAAAACTAGAAAGTCAAGCTCAGCTTTTAAACAGGAACAGGCCACATTGGAGAATTTTGAATTTTCCCTCCACCCTAATTTTAACTCTTCTGATGAATAAACTAATCAATGATGAAACATCACCTTTGACAAATGACATCATGCAAGTCTGTATCAGATGAAAAAAAGCCACCTAACTCTAGATGCTGGCCACTCAACCATACCTTAGGCCCAATGCAGTAAACACTGTTAGATGAAGGAACAAATTAGTTGTTACAAACAGGCACAGAGTGAATTTCACCTTCCCTTTCTAATAAAAGAGGGTTCCTAAGAAACACATGGTCAAAATACATTTGAAAGCAATAAATGGACAGAGAAATTGTGATCCACAGGAAAGTTCTATCTGCAGGGAAACTATGTAATTCTTGCACAAAACCCAGAATGCTGACAGCTACTTTAATTTTACTTTGTGGCTCAACTAGAGAAAATAGAAAAGCCCAGGAGGTTTAGGATAATGAGAGGTTTTACCTCCAGTCGTGACATAGATAGGACATTTTGCCAAACATACCTGGCATCCTGTGACAAGCTGCCTTGCTGAATCCGATGATGATATTCAAAACCTCGAGTGTCTTGGAGCCAGAGCAGAGAAGTGCTGTCAGCTGGGGAGAAGAAGGCACCTCTGACCCAAAGCCTGCACACCTGCTTCGGTTTCTGGGCGAAGGGGGAACACATAATTCTTGTTTAGCAGTAATTATTTTCATTCTCAATAGACGAATGACCTTGCCTTTTCTGGAAAGCAGACTTATTCTTCTAAAGAAACCCTCAATTTGTCTATTTCCAATGCAGCTAGAGTGGGGTCTGGTATACGCCCGCCTCCAGGCCCCTACCTGGAGGATTTTCCTGCATGATTCTAACGGCCAATTACCACTAACCCGGGGGCACACGGGGCATAATGCTGAAGTTCGGTGCCTGCTCAGGGGCTTGCTACTGCCACAACTGAGCCTGGATACCAAGGTACACCCTGCTGAACTCAGTGTACTGCTCAAGATGCATCACCTGCACTGTCAGAGAACCGGGGGACACCCCACTGAAGGTGGGGACTGTGTGAGGTCCTTACCCGCACTCTTTCCGGGGAACAGGGAAAACCCTTAAATTCTGCAACCCATCCCACAAACCTCAGGTGAGTGGGCGCACTGGAGTTCACGGGTATGGACAGTAAGGCCATTTGAAGACATGGGGCAGAAGAGACTTTAAAGGGAAAAAGAAAACTCACCTGAATCCCCACAATGAACCCTCTCCACGTGCCCTTCCAGAACCCTGCCTCCCACCTGGAGCACACCCTACCCCCGGACCCCCACCCTGGTGCAAGCTGCTCACTCACCAGCCAGGACCTCCCCAGGGCAACTCTCTCTCTCCCAGCGCCCCTTCTTCTGCCCCAGGTCTGCAACTCCCTGCAACTCTGGGACTGCCCACAGAGACGTAGCTCCACCCCAAGCAGTGATTGGTCGGGGAGGGTGGTGCCCCAGACCCTTGGATGCCTGGCAACCTGCCCTCAAGCCCCTTGAACTGTGAAAGTGCAGGGGGTACAAGAGGCATGGGTGGGGACGTGGGCCTGGCTCCCCTCACACACCTGGCCCCTTCCAGGGAACCCTCTAGCTGCAGACCACCCTCAGAGTCCTGCCCCTTCCCTTTCTGCACCAGCCCTCCCTGCTGGGGTGTGCCTGGTTCTGGGAAAGGTCAGTGGCTCTCAGACCCTCCAAGGCTTGGGCTTTAGGAAATGCAATGATTTCATGCATTTCCAAAGCAACTTTAAGACCCCAAATGTAATGCTCTAATTGGGAAGAGATTCGCCTTCTGGTCCCACCCATGAAGTGAACAGTGCTTCTCAGACCTTCACAGCATCCTTCTAGGATGAGCCCATTTGTGCTGGTATCTATATACACATGCTTCATTCTGCAGGGATTCATCCAGCATGGAGAACAGCCGCCCTTCTTTGCCGCTGGACTTGTGAAGCAGGAACATTTATTTCTCACTTAAATAGAAAACACTGTTATTGTCGACACTGCGTGAATGAACTTTTAAAAACATTTTAGAGAGAAAGGAAGAGACCTTTATTCAAACCTAAGTCAGGACAGCTGCCTGGGAGACACAATCTTCACCAAGAAGGGAGTGCTCTGGAGAAGGAACATTTGGGGTAGGGTTATATATTTTTTCTGTTTTGTTTTACGTACAGAGTTACACACCACAATGAGGATCTTCTTAGATTCCAGAAAGTGACAGACTTTTTCTTATGTTTTCAGTATGTACATGTCAGTATGACTTTAATCTTATGGGAGCCAAAGAGGTTCTTTATTTTTTCTTATCTGCATGTTGGCATTTTTGGTTATTGTTTTCTTCTCGAAGCAGATGTACAACATGGGTTTGGGGCAGAAATAGGGCCCATGCTTTGAGGTTTTGCCCAGTCATTTTGAGCCGGGTAAAATCCCCCCAGGATCAGTGCCCACAGATGATATAAGATAAAAATTACTTTTATCATTAGAATTACTCCTAAATGGAGGAATTTGAGACAAAAGCACCTTTCACAAGAGTACCAAGAAATCAAAATGATGCCCACAGAAGGCTGCCTGCTCCATGGTCAGCACAGCTAACACAAGTGTTCACAGTCTCTGGACTCCTGCCCTTCTCCTGCCCAAATCTCTGAAGCACACAGACCACTTAAAATCAGAATTGTAGAACTGCTAGACATCTTAGAGATGTCTGGCACCATTCCCTTGGACTGCAGAAGAAAACACAGTAGCTCATTGTCACAAACTAATTTCAACATGAAGTGCCCCCTGGATGCACTAAGTTCTTTCTCTGCAAATGTTGACTAATGTAAGTCACAGTCAAAGCATATAAACACTACGATGGCTGGGAAGTCATCGTAGGTAAGGCAATATTTTAGCCATGTTTATAAGCATTGGCTCACTTTGTAGAAGAGGCTGAGCTGAGTGTTTTTAAATACTATTTCAGACCTGTTTTACAGCACCCTCTGAACATACCAGAGCCTGAATGGACTAAAAAAGATAGTTGGTTTCAGTAACTTTAATACCAGAAAAATATTATTCTGTCTCTACTCCTAAGGATCTTTGAGTATCTTACCCAGAGGTCCTCCACTGAGATAATGATCTTAATGATCACCATGGGCAGAGGTGAAAAGGCCAGCTGAATTCGTTCCAGTTTTCCACATGACAAGAAAATCCTGATACTTGACAGGTTTCCAGATCGAGAAGACCAGAGATAAGAGGAAAATAGTACCCTGTATGGAACAACAAGGGATTTGGCATCAATTTGGGGATCCCATTTAGGTTTCTGACACTAAAATCCTCTGTGACTCATATCATCTGAGTCCCTGTCTAACCACATGAAAATGTGCCTAAAAATATCTACACCCTATTTGAGAAGTTTAAGAGGCAGAATGCTACAAAGAGCCAGTATGATGTCTCTCAAGAACAGGTGCTCAGGAAGCCATAATTGCTATTGGGTCTATATCTTTTCCAGAAGAAAGACCACATGTTGAATCCATATTTCTCATAGATGACTCACCAGATGATTTTCAAACCTGAAGGAAGGCCAAGAAGTCGCTCTTGTGTCATAGTTCTCTCAGAAATCATGTTGTTGGACTGGTGAGGACGATACAATAGCAACGTCATCACTAAGAGTGGGGAGCTTTTAATTTCCATACAGCCATGTTGACCCCCTTAGCTCAGAGCCACCAGAAAGGGCAGCCGGGGAGGGGGCACCATCATCACTATGAGTGGGGAGCTTCCTATTTCCATATGGCCATGTTGACCCCCTTAGCTCAGGGCCACCAGAAAGGACAGCTGAGGGGGAACACAGGCCAAGGCTGCCAGGTGTGGCTGGGGCAGGCAGAACTCTGACTTAAGGCTCAACTCCTGTCTAGGTTATTATAATGCTCTTCACAAAGAAAGTGCCATTGTGTGTGAGCCCTCATGTAGAAAAGTTTCAGAATTTCCATTGAGATTCCCTCTCTGACCTTTAGGATATGTAGCAAAGTTCCATTTAATTTTTAAACATTGAAGGACTTCCTGGTTTTCTTTTCACTCTGACTGTGGCTCAATTCCCCTGTGGTCTAATAATAGAATCTAGTTAATTTCAGGGTTTAACATTTGTTGACTTGATTCGTGGCCCACCTATCATCTATTTGGGTAAAGACGCTATGACCGCTTGAAAATAATGTATTCTGCACTTATTATGGAATGTTCCCTATATGTCAATTTGGTCACATTTGTTACAATGCTTTGTCTGCTTTTTCTGTCAGATATTGAGAAAGGTATACTAAAATCTTTAAACAATGCAGCTCTATTCAACGTTGCATCAGAGAATCTACAAGTGTTAGAAGGCAAGAGATACAAAAAGTATAAGAATTGAGGGGATACTTGTGACTATTCACAGATAATATGATTCTGTACATAGAAAATCCAAAACACTCTATAAATACCCTATTAGAATTAAAAATGCCATTTATACATTTGAGATGGATTGCAGCTTCCCATTGGACAGTTTCTGAAAGAAAACATAGAACCGGTCAATCTTGGGGTAGGAAATAGGGTGCACTAACCATTTAAAAGAATTCAGTGGGACGTCAAAAAAATGTGACATTTCTCCTTATCTTATGACCATAAGAAATTGAAAAAGTGAACCGCAGGCTGGGAAGTAAATATTTGCAATACACACACTGATAAAGACTTGTCAAGAAAGAATTCCTGCTCATCAACCATAAAAAGTCTATTTATAAACGAATAGGTCACAAAAGATTGACTGATGGCCAATAAGAACAGGAAATGGTGGTCTACAGTATTATTTTCAGGAACATCCAGGCCTTTCCTAAAATGAAAACATACACACAAACCAGTATTCCCTAGATGGATGACGTCCTTATTTCTGAGGACAGCTTGAAGAACAGACTAGCATCAAAGTAAAGTGATGGAATTCCTGACACTCAGAGGATGGACAATTGACCTCAAACTACAGTACAATTTCTAGGCATCATTCGGTTCTCTGAAGGCAGACAACTACCACACCCCTTCCTACACCACACAGGTTGCTTCCCAACCTTTACCATAAAAGAAGAAGGTGAGAAACAGATAGGACTAGTAGGAAATAGCAAAAATCACATGTGGGGATTATCCTGAAACACACTGATCACATAACTAGTGTAAGGAAGTGCAGGGAACTGACAAGGACAGAGACTCAAGAGGTACTTCTTTGGAAAATGCTGTCTGAAATCGGCACACCTTGGTACCAGCTAAGGAGGGCTCTGAGCATACCCTAGGGTTTGCTCACAAGGGTCTGCAACACCATCGCTGAGGACTGAAACTCTTCAAGACCTCAAAGCTTGCCTGATTGACTATTGGACTAAGAGATTCCCATGTTCTGAAAACAGATACCAACTCATTGAAAGGTTCACCTGGGCTCTCTCGGAGGCCCTCCAAGAAGCTGAACCATTCACTGAAAATCAATCACACACACACACACACACACACACACACACACACACACACACACCCCTGTCATTTCACCAATTATTAAACAATCAAGGTTCTTCCTACCTTTTCTTTTTCACATTTATATTTATACTCACATGAAATGTCACCATTTCTAATGAACACTGATGTCAAAATAGAGATCCATTGACACAATATTCACAAAATGGAACTTCCCTGCTGTCATTTTCAATATAATGTTTTTTAAAGTTCATACATATTTTAGGTTTTTGGTAACTCATACAGGAGAAGATCAGCATTGAAAAACTCTAAATACTGACAATGAGTTTTAAGCCTAGAGAACAAAAATTGTCCAATTTCACAGATAATAAGGAACCAAAGGGAAAGCATGGAAGCTGTAGTCGAATAATTTTACACATATGCATCCTCTATTATTCTACTACTGAGGGGCGTGTTTTATTACCACTATGCATGCATCAATTGTCTTCCACATGCACCTGCACAGGTATAATGAATTACTACAGTAGAATGAAATGTCTGGGAACTACTTGGCGGCATGTATAATGAACAATTCAATTTCGATCTTATATTTGGTGTACTTCCACTGTCTGTCCCTTTAGACAATGGACCCTAAACAAAAGGGGGAATGAACCACAAGAGACTATGGACTCTGGGAAAGAAACTGAGGGCTTCAGAGGGGAGAGGGGTGGGGGATTGGGATGGGCCACTGATGGGTATTAAGGAAGGTACATATTGCATGGAGCACTGGGTGTTATATGCAAATAATGAATCACGGAGCACTACATCAAAAACTAAGGAAATACTGTATAGTGACTAACATATCATAATAAAAAATTATTATTAGAAAAAAATTAAAGGTAAAAAAAAAATACAATACAGCTTTTCTGTTTCAAGAACAATCACAATTGAGAAAAAAACTAACTTCCAATCCCTAAAGCAAAACACACACCAAGTTCCATTTCACTCCCCATTATTCACATTCTCTGTGGGTTCTAAGCTATTTCCCTACCTCCTTTCCTGCTGAGCAGGGAGCCCGGGCTCGATCCCAGAACCCTGGGATCATAACCTGAGCCAAAGGCACATGCTTAACTGGCTGAGCCAGCCAGGAGCCCCAGCCATGTTTTTCTTAAACAAAAGGACACTTTCTCACGATGCCTTCCCATGACTTCACATGGTACCAGAGATCTGCATTTGCCTCTAGGAGGTTGCAGATGAAGGCAATTGCAAACTCTCACAGTGGTTTATCAAATACAATGACCTGCCTGGTGACAGTGAAACTCTTATGAGCCCATGAGAGGGTGCTGTGACACTCAGCTGTGGCTGGGCTGGCAGAGAGAACCAAATCCATTTCCCTGCCTGATGTCTGTGAGGAAGAGATGCCCCCACTGTGAATGAGACCCTGCCACTGAGATGTCCAGAGATGGCCATCCTCACGGAGGATGAGGATAAAGGACAATGCCTGAAGAGACCTCATCTGTCTCTCTTATTTTTCATATTTTTGACAGTGGACAAATCACTGCCTAGGAGTCCCCAACTACCTTATTCTCATCTGTGAATGACCAAGAGGTTTTACAAAACACTTAAGATTTTGACCTCACAAATGCCCACAAACACTTACCATAGGGATTCAACATTAAGCAAAGATACTGTTCCTTGGAAGAGAGGTCCTGCCCACTGTTGTTTCTCACTTATATGCTCATCTTCCTTACCTCATGGTAACATAACCACCTTGATTCCTGCTTCCGTCTTCAGGAAGGCTGATGTGACTTGAAGGGCATTACCCTGACATCATTCTTTCTTAGCCATAAGATGTGGACATTTCCCTAGTCCTACACACCCAAAGTTGAATCGGAATCAGGATTGAGGAGGCTGAATGGAGTTGAAGGTGTTTTCCTGTACACGGTGGTTTATTACCAAGAAGGATGGGTCAGAGTCCTCGAAATTCCAGAACCTTTTCATTAATGCTTCATTCTCGTGAAAGATGATGTACATTGGTCTTTCCCTGTATAGTGTGGTGACTCAGAGAAAAGTGCTTAGCCCTTTCGTCAGACTTCCATGAACACTTTGGGGCTGGCCTCCATATTCACAAAGGATGATGTTAGGGCTAAGAGGGTTCCTGTACACTGCTATATCTTACAGATAAGTGTATGGCATTTTTGTTACATTGCCAGAACCACTTAGCGCAGGGCTTGCCGGCCTCCTGGGGACTAACCCTAACCCTAGGTCGGCCCCCGAGGGGCCCCTCCCAAGGGGCCTGGCACCACAACACCGGGGATTGGGGACCCCTGAGTCCAGCGCCGGAGTCACCCTGCCACCCCGTAGCAACCCGGGCTGCTAGGGGCGCCGCCAGTCTTTCAGGGCAAGAGAACAGGCAGGGCCCTCCAAGTCCCCAGCGACCTTCGAAGGCCCCCTGTGCCAAAACGCTTGGGCCCACACTCCCTCTCACCAGTGCCCTCACCTCAGCCTGCCCCTCCATCTGCCTCAGAGCTGGCAGAACGGGCCTGCTGGTCTCCTGGGGGCTAACACTTACCCTAGGTCGCCCCCGAGGGGCCCCTCCTATGGAGCCAGGCACTGTAATGCCGGGGATTTGGGACGCCGAGCCCCAGTGCTGAACTCACTCTGCCACTCCGCAAGTACCCAGGGCGCTAGGGGCGTTACCAGTCATTCAGGAAGGGACAACGGGCAGGGCCTTCCGATCCTGCTGTGACCTTCGAAGAACCCCCGTGCAAAAACTCTGGCTCCCACGCTGTTGCTCGCCAGCGCCTTAACCTTGGCCCACCCCTCCACTCGCTGCAGAGCTGGCGGATCGGGCCTTCTGGCTTCCTGGGGGCTAACCCTATCCCTAGGTCACCCCTGAGGGGCCCCTCCCAAGTGGTCTGGCGCCACATGCCAGGGATTGGGGACCCCCAAGTCCCAGCGCTGGACGCACCCTGCCGCCGCGCCGCCACATGGGGCGCTAGGGGCGTCGCCAGTCCTTCAGGGCGATAGAAGGGGCAGGACCCTCCAAGCCACCTGCGACCTTCGAAGGCACCCCGAGCCAAAGCCAAAATGCTCTGGCCCACCTTCCCGCTCGCCAGCTACCTCACCTCGGCCCACACCTCCATTTACCGCACATGGGCGGATCGAACCTGACAGCCTCCTGGGGGCTAAACGTAACCCTAGGTCCCCAACGAGGGGCCAATCATAGGGGCCTGGCCCAACAACGCCTGGGATTGGGAATCCCCGAGCCACTACGCCAGACTCACCATTTGGATGGCCGCCACCCGGGCCGCTAGGGGCGTCACCGGTCATTCAGGGCGGGAGAACGGGCAAGGCCCAACTAGCCCCCGGCAACATTCGAAGGCCCCCCCGCGCCAAAACGCTGGGTACTAGGCTCCCGCTCGCAAGCGCCCTCACCTCAGCCCACACCTCAATTCACAACACAGCCGGCGGATCGGGCCTGCCGGCACCCTGGGGGCTAACCCTAACCCTAGGTCGGCGACCGAGCAGCCTCTCACAAGGGGCCTGGTGCAGCAATGCCAGGGACTGGGGACACCGAGCCCCAGCTCACAGTCACCGTGCTGCCTCGTCGCCACCCGGTCCGCTAGGGGCGCCACCGGTCATTTAGGGCGGGAATATGGGCAGGTCCCTCCGAGCACCCAGCGACCTTCGAAGGCCCCCCACGCCAAAACTCTGGGGCCCACACTACAGCTCACCATCGCCCTCACCTTGGCCTGACCATCCGCTCGTGGCAGAGCAGGCGGATTGGGCCTGCTGGTCTACTAGGGTCTAACCCTAACCCCTAAACCCTAACCCTAAGTCCTAAACGCTAACCCCTAACCCTAACCCTAACCCAAACCCAAACCCAAACCCTAACCCTAAACCCTAAACCTTAAACCCTAAACCCTAACCCTAACACTAAGCCCTAAACCGTAACCCCTAACCCTAAACCTGAAAGCCTAAACGCTAAACCCTAACCCTAACCGCTAACCCCAAACCCCAAACCCTAACCCTAAACCCTAAACCTACCCCGACCCCTACTCTACCCCCTACCCTACCCCTATCCCTAACCCATCAGCTAACCCTACGCCTAACACGTACCCTAACCCGTACCCTAACCCATACGCTAACCCGTACCTTATCACTAACCCAGACCCTAACCAATACCCTAACCCGTACCTAACCCTAACATGTACCCTAACCCGTAACCTAACCCATACCCTAACCCTAAACTGTACCCTATCCCTAACCTGTTCCCTAACTCGTATCCTAACTCTAACCCTAAACCGTAACTAAACCCGTACCGTAACCCTAACCCGTACCCAAACCCTAAACCGTACCCTAAACCATACCCTAACCCGTACGCTAACCCATACTCTAAACCGAACCCTAACCCGTAACCTAAACTGTACCTAACATGTATCTTAACCCGTACACTAACCCTAACCCGTACCCTAACCCTAACCGGAACTCCAACCCTAACCCTAACTCTAAACCAAAACCCTAAACCCTAACCCGTACCCTAAACCTTAATCCATACCCTAACCCATAACCCCTAACCTGTAACCCCTAAAGCCAACCCAAACCCATACCCTCACCTTACCCTAACCCTAACCCCTACCCTCACCCATACCCTAACCGTAACCCATACCCTAACCCTAACCCATACCCTAATCCTACCCTAACCCTGGGGATTGGGTACACCTGAGCCCCACCACGGGACTCAGCCTGCCACCCCTCAGGAAACCATGCCCCTTGGGGCGCCGCAGAGCATCCCGTGCAGGAGAACTGGTAGGGCCCACCTGAACCCCCAGCGATCCTCAGTGGCCCCCTACACCCCAACACTGATGCCCACGCTCATCCCGCCCCACACCTTCCCTTCAGCCTGCCACCGAGCTCGTCGCAGAGCCGGCAGATCAGGCCTGCCAGGATCCTGGGGCGTAGCCCTGACCCTAGGTCAGCTGGGGAGGGCCCCTCCCCTGGGGCCTGGGGCCGCAACTCTGGGGACTGGGGACACCTGAGCCCCACTGCAGGACAAAGCCTACCACCCTGCAGGAAACCGTGCCCCTTGGGGCTCTATGGAGCATACAGGGTTCGAGAACGTGGGGAGGCCCCCGGAGCCCGTCGCCAGCTTTGGCAGCCCCGTGCCCCAACCCTGAGGCCCATGCTCACCCTCCCACATGGCCTCATCTCAGCCCTCCACGGAGCTTGCCACACAGCCTGCAGATTGGCCCTGCCGGGCTCCTGGACCCTAACCCTTACCCTAGGTTGGCCACAGAAGGGCCCCTCCCCAGGGTCCTGGCACGCCACTCTGGGGGATTGGGGACACCCAAACCCCACCGTAGGACTCAGCCTGCAGCCCACAGGAAACTGTACCATTTTGGGGCACAACAGAGCATCAGGACAAGAGAATTGGGGCACCCCCTGAGAGCCCCTGCCGGTGAACTCCGACCTTTGTGGGCCCTTCCGGATGAAACCTCAAGGCTCACATTCACCCGCCCTTGTGCCCTCATCTCATTTGGCCTGGGAGTTCTCTGAGCACTGGGCAGTTCGGAACTGCTGTCTCTTGAGGCCTAACCTAACCCTGGGTCTTCTGCTGAGGGTCCCCTCCCCGTTTGCCTGCCTCCAAGGTACCAGGCATTGGGCTCACCTCTGCACGACTAGAGGACTCAGCCTGCCCCACAGCAGGAAACTCTCCGTTTGGGGCCGCAGCAAGGATTCATAGAAGGAAAATCGGCGGCCCCCCCTCAGCCCATCCCAGGAAACCCCCACTTTCAGAGATCTCCCTGGATCCAATTAGTAGCTTCACACTGACCTTTAAACTTGCTCTCCAAGGAGATCTTTTGAAATTCTCCACAATTCCAACCTATGGCATCATCCAGCTTCAGTGCCTTACCCAGCTTTAGGTCTTGAGATGGATTAAAATGGGAAGTCATTTCACTGATGATGACATACTGGTGACCAAAAGATACATGCATAAATGCTTCATATCACTTGGCTTCAGGGAAATGCAAATCTAAACCCCTATAGATGCCATATCACACAAGGCCGAATATCTAAAAATAAGAAGACATGAAACTATACATGTTGGAGATGATGTGGAGAAACGGGAAACCTCTTACACCCCTGTGCGAATGCAGTCCGGTACACGCACTCTTGAAAATGGTACAGAGTTTCCTCAAGAAGTTATAAATAAAGCTACCCTATGTCCCAGCAATTGCACTACTGAGTATTTACCCCAAGGAGACAGAGGTAGTGAAGACGGGACACATGCACCCCAGTGTTCATAGCAGCAATATCCATAATAGACAAACTGTGGAAAGAGTGCAGATGACCATGGACAGATGAATGGATAAAGAAGATGTGGATCATATATATAATGGAATATTACTCAGCCATCAGAAAGGATGAATACTTACCATCACACCGACCTGGGTGGAGCTGGAGGGTATTATGCTGAGTGGATAAGCCAATGAAAGAAAGGGAATGATTATATGCTTTCACTTATGTGGAATATCAGAAAAAGGGAAGAAGACCATAGGGGAAGGGAGGGAAAATAGAATGGGAAGTCATCAGAGAGGGAGAAAACCCATGATAAACTCTTAACTATCGCCAAAAACTGATGATTGCTGGAGGAGAAGTTGGGGGGGGGGGTAAATGGGTGAGTGGCATTAAGGAGGCCACACGATACAATGAGCACTGGGTGTTACACACGACTGATAATTTATTGAAGACTACATCTGAAACTAATGGTGTACTGTAAGTTGGCTAATTGAATTTAAATTAAAGAATAAAAGACCTCGAATAAACAATCCTAAACATTTGTATGGAACCACTAAAGATACTGAACAGCCAGTGCAATGTGGAAAAGAAAAACAAAGCTGGAGGAATCACAATTTCAGATTTCATGTTATACTACAAAGCTGCAGTCATCCTAACAAGAGAGTACGGCACAAAAATAGACACAGCGACCAAAGGAACAGGATACAAGTTCAGACAGAAACCCACAATTATGTGGTCCATGAATCTTCCACAAAGCAAGCAACAATATCACAAGGCAGTAGGTCAGTCTCTACAACAAATGGTGTTGGGAAAACTCGACAGCTACGCACAAAAGAATGAAAATAGACTGCTTTCTTACACAATACAGTCAAACACAAAACAGTTTCAAGACCTCAATATGAGACCTGAATCCACAAAAATCCTACAGGAGGGAAGACAGTAACTTCTTGACATGGACCATACCAACATTTTTCTGGACTGTCCCCTGAGGCAAAGGAAATGAAAGCAAAAATAAACTACTGGGAATACAGCAAAATAAAAAGATTCCACATGACAGAAGAACAATGAAAACGTAAAAATAATAAGACAACCTACTCAAAGGGAGAAGATATTTGCAATGATCATATGCAATAAAGGGACAGTGTCCAAAACATATAGAACTGATACTACTTGACCCCCAAAAAACAAATAATCCAGTTAAAAAATAGGCAGAAGACATGGACAGACATTTCTCCAAAGAAGAAATACAAATGGCCACCAGTCCTGTGAAAAGATGTTCACCATTACCCATCATCAGAAAAATGTAAATCCAAAGGACAATGAGGTATTACCTCAAACCTGTCAGAATGGCTAACATCAAAAGCACAACAAAGAGCAGGTGTTGGGAGGATGTGGATAAAGGGGAATCCTCCCGAACTGTGGGTGGGAATGCAAACTGTGGTGGCCACCATGGAAAACACTATGAACATTCCTCAAAAAATTAAATATAGAACTACCCTACGATCCAACAATCACTCTACAGGTATTTCCCCAAAGACTAGGAAAACAGTAACTTAAAAGGATACGTGCACCCCTATGTTTCTTGCACCATTATTTACAATATCACAATATGGAAGCAACCCAAGTGTCTGTAGAAAAATTGACAAATGAGATGATAGATGTGTGTATTCACACATACACACACACACACACACACACACACACACACACACACACACAGACAATGGAGTATTACTCAGCTTGAAAAAGAATGAAACCTTGCCATTGGCAGCCACATGGATGGAGCTAGAGAGTATTATCCTAACTGAAATCAGTCAGTCAGAGAAAGACAAATCCCATACGATGTCACTCTTATGGGGAATTTAAGAAACAAACAAAAATAAATAAATAAAAGAGAAAAAGGAGACACACCAAAATACAAACTCTTAACAACAGAGAAAAAACGGATGGTTACCAGAGAGGAGGTGGATAGAGGGATGAGTGAAATAGATGAAGCGGATTAAGAGGACACTTTTCTTGATGACCACTGAGTAATATATAGAATTACTGAATCACTCTCTTGTACACCTGAAACGAATGTAACACTGTATGTTAGCTCTACTGGAATTAAAATAAATTTTTAAAGAAGATTTTTCTTTCTGGAACCTCTTTGAAAGAGCTTTTCCTGTGCAATGTGCATAAGCCCTATTTGGGAGGATTCACTCTAATAATTACTCACTCTATGCCTCGAATTCAGATTTCACTGAGTTCTTACTGTGGATCCCAGCCCACGGGAGCCATGGTCCTTTTCTGTCCAGACTCAGCACCTATGCATTAAAGATTGGAAGTAGAGACACATGTCACTTCACAGTCCAGAAAGCTATTATTGTTTCTGTTTCAGTGTGAGAGAGTCACAGACTTTGGGACAGGTTTCAGAGCAGGTTTATTATGGATCCTGGATCTCTACTTCAATGTTCATTGCCTGGATCCATTTGGCTAATAGGTTCCCTGTGGATGGGCTTCCTTCCAAGCCCATACATGGAAGATGCAAAGGTGGGTCGGCTTAGTGCGGGACAGGAAGAAGACCAAAAGCAGACAAGGGTCCGACCCCTCCCCTGATCCAGGAACTGCTACAGGAGAGGGTACAGGATGTAGAATTCATGCAAAACTCCAAGGTCATCAGCTGAACACAGGAGGCATAGGTCAAGTGATCTGGAGATGCAGGAGTTGAAGGCTGCTCTGAGATACCTCTGGGAGGAAGGGAGAGAAGGAACGAGGAGACACTGCCTGCCCCTGGCCCATGCCAGCTGCCCACCACTCCGACACCCATCAGTCTACACAGCTGACACAGCCTGGGCTCATGATGGGCTGGCTCAGGTCACTCAATCCTCATTCGGACAGCTGGCCCCAGGGCCCAGAGATATGCTGAGGGAGATGAGAGGGAAAGCTGCCCCACCCAGGTCATCCCCTCCTTGAGCAGACAGCCCTTCAGAATTGCTAAAAAAAAAAAAATCAATGGGGTTGAAAGACATGCCATGGATGAACTAAGGCATAGAGATATGTAAAATAGCATTCATTTTTAAGTTCAGAGCTGTCAGCTCAGGAAGTGGGGAGAGCTTCCGTGAAGAAGACTGAGGGGAGTGCAGGCCATGCTGAAAAGGGAGACATGGCTCTCCTGATAGGGGACCTGCAGCCCTCTTCCAGGGCAGGGCATCATCCTCCTTCACACGAGATCCATGGAAGTGTTCCATCAGGGCCAGATGTTTGTCTCGAGAAAGCTACCCTGGCATCGGACTGCAAAGAGCACCAGGGACGAGGGCCAGATGGAGGACGGACAATACCCCGGAGGCCATGGGGCAAGAGCAGAGGCACATGACCTTGAAGATGATGATGAAAAGCAGGAGGTGGCAGCATGGAGCCGGCCCGAAAGTGCCATGGGAGCAGTGCCCACAGCTACACTGACTGGGTGCCTTCTGTGCCAGGTGTGGGTGACTTCAGTGGGCTCCAGACTAGTCCTGACCACAAGACTAGGATGTGTGCACCACACCCTGCCTCCTTTCCCCTTGCAGCTGCTAGGAATCACGGTCACAGTCCCTGATCAGCTTTCGTGCAAACGAAGCAGTGACTCCCCCGCACACTGCACCTCTGGTGGTGCTCCAGTGTGACCCTCGTGCCAGGCCAGACACTGATGTCTACCTGTGTCCACACAAATCCACAGACAGGAGGGTGTCCCTGAATTCCACAGCACCTGATGAGACAGATCCACAGAACCCAACACCCAGTGGGTCACTCGGGACCTCACCTATGGTCATGGAGCTCACCATACCCTATTTCTGTCATTTCCCACAGAAAGCCTGGTCCTGTTCCCCCACAATACCATACATCCTGGTTGCTGACCTGGGGTCATGCCATGAACCCACATGGCACCTTTCTTTAAGAGAAGGCTATGCCTACACCTCCTAGAAAATATTTCTAATGAAGTACAAGTCCATCAGGACTACGGTGTGAACGGTAGCACACAGCCTGCATGGTAGTAGTCAGTAATTCTAACAAGGGTTAACCCCACCCCCCATCTCACAAAACCTTCCTCCATCCCCACGGAACTCATGGTCTGCCCTCAGAAAACCCTCCAGGAAACAAACCTTTCATCTGAATGCTCTCTTCACCTTCTGCTTCATATCTTGTCCAATCGCAATGATATGAAACTAGAAATCATTCTCAAGAAAAAAATGGGACAGTCAAAAATAGGTGGAGATTGGGCTTCCTGGGTGGCTCAGTCGTTAAGGATCTGCCTTCAGCTAAGGTCGTGATCCCAGGATCCTGGGATCTAGCCCCGAATCAGTCTCCTTGCTCAGTGGGAAGTCCGCTTCTCCTTCTCCCACCCCTCTGCTTGTGTTCCCTCTCTCGCTGTCTCACTCTCTGTCAAATACTAAAATAATCTTAAAAAAATATGTGGAGATTTAACAACATGCTACTAAACAACCAACAGTCAAAGAAGAAATAAAAAAACATTTTAGAAGTACCTTGACACTGATGAAAAAGTCAACCTACAAAAACTTATGGGATGCAGCAAAAGTAGCTCTATGGGGGACGTTCACAGAAATTCAAGTCTTCATCAATCCATGAGAATGCTCTCCAATAAACAACCTGATTTATGTGGTAAAGAAGTAGAAAATAAAACAACAAACAAAGACCCAAATTAGTAGAAATAAGGAAATAACAAAAAGGAATGCATAAATAAATCCAACAGAGACTAAAAAGACAAAAAAAAAAAAAACAACTAAAACAATGAAAATGAGAGCTGCCTTTTTTGGAAAGACAAACAAAACTGACAAACTTAGCTAGACTCACCAAGAAAGACAGTGGACTCGAATACAATCAGGAAAGGAAGATAATGGAATCCTGTCTCATATCAAAATCAAAAGAACTCTTCAACCTTGGACACAACAACTTCTTGCAAGCCACGTCTCTGAAGGCAAAGGAAATAAAAACAAAAATGAACTATTGGCACTTCATCAAGACAAAAAGCTTCTGCTCGGCAAAGCAAACGATCAACAAAACAAAAAGGCAACCTATGGAATCAAAGAAGATATCTGCAAATGATATTACAGATAAAGGGGTGGTATCCAAGTTCTATAAAGAACTCCTCAAACTCGCCACCCAAAAAATGGGCAGAAGACACAAAGAGGGGGCTCCTTGGTGGCACAGCAGTTAAGCATCTGCATTCGGTGCACGGCGTGATCCTGGCATTATGGGATCGAGCCCCACATCAGGCTCCTCTGCTATGAGCCTGCTTTTTCCTCTCCCACTCTCCCTGCTTGTGTTCCCTCTCTCGCTGCCTGTCTCTATCTCTGTGGAATAATTAAATAAAATCATGAAAAATAAATTAACAAGACAGGAAATTAAAAAAGTCAGAGAGGATGTGGAGAAAGGGGAACCCTCTTACATTACTCATGAGAATTCAAGCTGGTACAGCCACTTTTGAAAACAATATGGATGATCCTCATGATGATAAACACAGAGCTATCCTACAACCCACCAATTGCACTACTGGGTATTTACCCCATAGACAGAGAGTAATGAAAAGAAGGGGCACCTGTATACCAATGTTAATAGCAGCAATGTCCATTATAGCCAAACTGTGGAAGGAGCCAAGATGTCCTTCAGCAGATGAATGGACAAAGAAGATGTGTTTCATCTATACAATGGAACATTACTCAGTCATCAGAAAGGATGAATACCCACCGTTTGCACCAACATGGATGGACCAAGAGGGGATTATGCTAAGTGAAATTAAGTCAAGCAGAGAAAGACAATTATCATATGGTTTCATTCCTATGTGGAATGGAAGGAATAGCATGGAGGACATTAGGAGAAGGAAGGGAAAAGTGAAGGGGAGGAATGAGAGGGGGAGATGAACCATGAGAGACTATTGACACTGGGAAACAAACTGAAGGTTGCAGAAAGGGAGGGGTAGGAGAATGGGTTATCCTGGTGGTGGGTATTAAGGAGGGCACGTGTCATTATGAGCACTAGGTGTTATATGCAAACAATGAATCATGGAACACTACATCAAAAACAAATGAAGTACTGTAGGGTGACTAACATAATTTAAAAAAAAGAGAAAGATATGAAATCCATACAGGAAAACTGTCACTATTTGCAAATGACATGAAATACAGGATTCCATGAAAAAAAAATGTAAGAATAAACAATTTCAAGAAAGCTGGAGGATATAAAGTCAATATACAGAGACCTGTTGTCTTTATTTTTTTTCAGATTTTATTTATTTATTTGACAGGAAGAGAAAAAGCACAAGCAAGGGGAGAGTCAGAAAGAGGGAGAAGCAGACCCTCGCTAAGCGGGAAGCCCAACATGGGGCTCAGTCCCAGAACTCTGGGATCATGACCTGAGCTTAAGGCAGACGCTTCACCTATGGAGCCACCCAGATGACCCAACTTCTTGCATTTCTCTATACTGATGAAACACTTTTGCAATGAGAAATTAAAAAAACAATGCCATTTAAATTGCATCAAAAATAAATCTAGGAATAAAAGCAACCAAGAATGAGAAAGACATAGTACACTCAACACATGGTAGAAAAGAAATGAAAAACATGTGTGTCGAGGCGGGCAGAATGTATGGGTCAAAGATTTGGAAGGCAACACAAACAAATGGAAGCATACGCCATGCTCCTTAACTGGAAGAGTTAATTATGTGAACATGTCCATTGTACCCAAAGCAATTGACAGATGTGATGAAATCCCTATCTGAATTCCAGTGGCATTATTCAAGGAAATAGAAAACAGTCCTCAAACTTGTATGGAATCACAAAAGATCCCAAAACCCAAAGCAACCTGGAGAAAGAAAGGTGCAGTCAACACACTCCTGGACTTCAAGCTAGATTACAAAGCTGTTGTCATCAAAACAGGATGGTACTGGCATAAACACAGACACCAGGTCATGGAAAGGAACAGAAAGCTCAGAAACTTACCCACACATAGATGATCCAAACTTATGACACAGCAGCAGAAGATATGCCATGAGGGAAGGACTGTCTCTTCAGGGAGCGGTAACAGGCAAACTGGACACTAAATGCAGAAGAATATAACTGGGTCACTTTCTTACACCACAAACAAAATTTTTAATGGATGAATGATATGAACATAAGATCTGAATCCATAAACCTCCCAGAAGACGCAGGTACTAAGTCTCTCGACATTGGTTTTGGCAAAGAGTCTTCAGATCGGACACCAAATGCAAAGACAACAAAAGCAAAAATAAACAGGTGGAACAACATCAAACTGAAATCTTCCACAAGGCAAAAGAAACCATCCAAAACTTAAAAGGCCACTGACCCAATAAGAAAAAAATATCTGCGAATCATATGTGTCAGAAGAGGCTAATATCCAAACTACACACAACACTCATACAAATCAAAACAAACAAACAAAAAAACTGTATAAAAAAATGGGCGGATTATGTGAATAGATATTTTCCTAAGATGGCACACAGGTGCCAACAGACAGAAAAAAGTTGTTCGACATCACTAATCATCAGCAGGGAAACATCACTCAAACCCTCAATCGGCTATCCCCTCACAACTGTTGGAACAGCAATTGTCCCAGAGACAGACACCAGGTGGGGTCAAGGGTGTGCAGACAAGGAGACACTGTGCACTGTTGGTGGGAATGGAAATTGGTGCAGCCACTGTGACAAACGGTATGGAGGTTCCTGAAAAAATAAATACAACTACCACATGACCCAGTAATGGCTCTACTGAGTATTGATTTGGAGAACACAAAAATACTGCTTCAAAAAGACAGATGCACTCCCATGTAAACTGCAGCATTATTCACAAGAACCAGACATGGGAACACAGACCTTGGGGGCCTTATGCAAAGTACCTTAGACCCAGAAAGACCAATGCCAGATGCTCTCATGTTCATTCCACTTGGAATAAACAAATACTGAACACATAGATACTGAGAGCAGATTGGTAGGTGCCAGATTCGGGGAGGGGGTGGTAGAAACGGGTGAAGGTGGTCAAAGTCTCAATGTTTGAGTGAGAAAATCCGACAGTCATGAAATGTTCTGTCCAGCATGGAGACTAAAACTAACGCCGCAGCATGGGGTATAGGTTTCCCTGCTCTTTGAAAGTACAGGGCTTCTTAGAAAACTTGCACAGCAGAAATGGTGTCAAGAAGGAATGGCCATTAATTTACAGGGAACAATTAGACAGTGTGCTCAGACTCAAAAATTCCTTCTCTTTGGCTTTTCTTAGCCCTCAGGACACAAGTTTCTAACTGAGGCCCAGCATAAATGAAGATAAAGCACAGAACAGGCTGACAGACAAAATTCAAAGTGCTGGTGGCTGGATGCGAGGAGCGGTTCCCAGCGGAAGGAGCTGGTTGGGGTGCACGCTGCCTCTGTCTTGCTTCTCCCCAAAACAGATGCTGAACGCGATTCTCACTGTTCACCTTTTTTCATAAGAGGGAAATCCTCTTCAGCTGTCTTCCTCTTACTGAAGCTGGGTAATAACGTAGTTCTTTCAAGAAAGCCCAGTGTCTTTCTGTGAACCTTTAAAAAGTGGGGGATACTTGTACTTGAGCATTGCTGAGGGAGGAGATGTGAAAGGTTCTCCCAGACACAAACCTCAGCAGATCCACCAGGAAAGGCACCTTCCTCAGCATGCGGAACACGGACTACCTCCTACCCCTCGAGAAGCCCTCTCTTTCCCCTCGATCAGGACTACCCACAACACCTGGGAGTTACCCCAATTCCTTTGTTCTCCTGCTCCTGATAGCTAACCCATCAGCAAATCCTGGGAGCTCCATCTTCAAAATGGACCCATAATACGTCTAACCACTCCATCCAAGGCCACCTCTCTGGTCCACAGTGCCTGAGTTCATGGAAAATCTTTGTCATTGACCTGCCTTGCCATCTTCAACCCTTTGTCATCTGTCCTCAACACTGTAGCCAGGATGGCCCAGTGAAACAGGGTCTCATGGGGTTATAGCCGTGGAATGGCTTTCTGTCACCCTCTGTCACCTCTCTGAGGTCATGTACTAAGCTGTCTCCTGTGGCCACAGGGCCTTCTTGCTGCTCCTGGACATACCTGGAATTCTCCTGCCCCAGAGCCTTCACACATGCTTTCCCTTCTGTTTCGAATGCACTTGATATGTGCTCACTCACCTTCGGAGAAGTCTGAATTGGAGTGACAGGGACAGAAGATGAGGCTGTGTGTGTTGCGTGAGGCTGGTGGCCCAGAAGAAGGTTCTCGGCCAGCTTTCCGCCTGTGCCTCCCTTGTCCTCAGCCAGGAACTTGCACACAGCACTCACCTGTCACAACTCTCACCCATGAGACCCACAGCCACCCCTGGAGCCCACCCTGCCCACACCCTGCTACAGAATGCATTCAGCTCTCCTCTGGGACCCCTGTCAGCTTTACCCAGAGCTGGAACTCCGTCATCTCCTGCAAAGCACCCGGATTCCCCCTTTCTTCCAAAATCACACTGGCGCAAGGCTTTCATGAGAAAGCTATAACGCTAACTAATGAAAGGTTCACACCTTCTTTCCCCTTCTGTTGCCTTTCTCTCCACCTTCTTTCCTACCTGTGCAAACTGCAACATATCACTGGAACATGAACATGCTCTGAGATCTGAATCTTTCATTGCAGCTTTCTGAGGACTCCTTATGTGATAAGAAACTAGTGTATCCTACAACACGGTGTTTTACAACTCTCACCTATAGAATAGTACAGGCCAAATCACGACATTTTTACCTCACTCTTCATGAAGCAGAACACTTTTTCCTTTCTTCTTTTACTTAAATTACAGTTCGTTCACATGCCATGGAATATTCACTTCAGGGGTAGGATTTAGTGATTCATCACCTGCATACAGTACTCGGTGCTCATCACAAGTGCCCTCCTTAATACCCCTCACCCATTTAACTCTTCCCCCATACGCCCCTGTCCTGCAGCAATACTCAGTTTGTTCTCCAAGGTTGAGTCTATTTCCTTGTTTGCCTCTCTCATCACCCCTCCACTCTGTTCATCTGTTTTCTTTCTGAAATTCCAATGCGTGAGAGCGTAGTATATTTGTCTTTCCTCACTGATTTTGCTTAGCTTAATACACTCTAGATCCATCCACATCCTTGCATATGGGAAGATATCATTCTTTTGGAGGCTGGATTATATAACCATTATATATATGTATCCCACATCTGCTTTATCCATTCATCAGTGCATGGACTTTGGGATTCTTTCCATAGTTTGGCTACTGTGGATATTGCTGCTATAAACATCATGGTGCATGTACCCCCTTCGAATCTGCATTTCTGTATCCCTGGGTAAATACCTAGGAGAGCAATTGCTGGATCATGTGGTTGTTCAATGTTTAGCTTTTTGAGGAACCCCCACACTGTTTCCCAGACTGGCTGCACCACTTTGCATTCCCACCAACAGGATGGGAGGGTTCCGCTTTAAGCAGAACATTATCTGCTGGCAATTTCATAAGAGGAAACAAAACCTCTGTGAGATGCACCCAGGGTCAGGTAAGCAGTTGCAGAATTCACCCCAAGGCTCCTGACGCCAAGCCCCTTGAAGCCACCAGCATGCCACTATCCAAAAGAATTCCCAGACTCTTCATCTGACTCCACCACCAAAGAAACTACAGAGAGAATATGGCACCTCAAAATATCGAGATAATACATTTAGTAAAACTAGAACATCATTCTCAACTTTTAAACAGGAACAGGCCATTTTGGATAATTTTGAATTTTCCCTCCACCCTAATTTTAACTCATCTGTTGAATAAACTAATGAATGATGAAACATCACCTTTGTCGAATGACAACATCCCAGTCTGTATCAGATGAAAAAAAGCCACCTAACTCTAGATGCTGGCCACTCAACCATATCTTAGGCCCAATTTAATAAACACTGTTAGATGAAGGAACAAATTAGATGTTACAAACAGGTACCGAGTGAATCTCACCTTCCCTTTCTAATAATAGAGGGTTCCTAGGAAACAGATGGTCAAAATACATTTGTAAGCAATAAATGGACAGATAAATTGTGATCCCCTGCAAAGTTCTACCTGCAGGGAAACTAAGTAATTCTTGCACCAAACCCAGAATGCTGGCAGCTACTTCAATTTTACTTTGTGGCTCAACTAGAGAAAAGAGAAAAGCCCAGGAGGTTTTGGCATAATGAGAGGTTTTACCTCAAGCCCTGACATAGATAGGACATTTTGCCAAACATACCTGTGCTTTCTCTGAACACTGGCGTCCTGTGACAAGCTGCCTCGCTGACTCCGATGCTGACGTTCAAAACCTCGGGTGTCTTGGAGCCAGAGCAGAGAAGTGCTGTCAGCTGGGGAGAAGAAGGCATCTCTGGCCTAAAGCCTGCACCTGCTTCGGTTTCTGGGCAAAAGGGCAACACATACTTGTTGTTTAGCAGTAATTATCTTCATTCGCAATAAACCAATGATCTTGCCTTTTCTGGAAAGCAGACTTACTCTTCTAAAGAAACCCTCATTTCGTCTATTCCCAATTCAACTAGAGTGGAACATTTATTTCTCGCTTAAATAGAAAATACTGTTAGTGTCGACACTGCGTGAATGAACTTTTAAAAACATTTTAGAGAGAAAGGAAGAGATCTTTATTCAACCCCAAGTCAGGAAAACGGCCTGGGAGACACAATCTTCACCAAGAAGGGAGTGCTCCGGGAAAGAACATTTGGGGCAGGGTTATATATTTTTTCTGTTTTGTTTTACATACAGTGTTACACACCACAATAAGGATCTTCTTAGTTTCCAGAAAGTGACAGATTTTTCTTATGTTTTCAGTATGTACATGTCAGTATGACTTTAGTCTTATGGGAGCCAAAGAGGTTCATTATTTTTCTTATCTTTATGTTGGCATTTTTGGTTATTGTTTCTTCTCGAAGCAGATGTACAACATGTGCTTGGGGCAGAAATAAGGCCCATGCTTTGAGGTTTTGCCCAGTCATTTTGAGCCGGGTATAATGTTAAAGGATAGCTTCCCTGGGATCCAAGGATCAGGGCCCACAGATGATATAAGATAAAAATTACTTTTTGGGGCGCCTGGGTGGCACAGCGGTTAAGCGTCTGCCTTCAGCTCAGGGCGTGATCCCGGCGTTATGGGATCGAGCCCCACATCAGGCTCTTCCGCTATGAGCCTGCTTCTTCCTCTCCCACTCCCCCTGCTTGTGTTCCCTCTCTTGCTGGCTGTGTCTATCTCTGTGGAATGAATAAATAAAATCTAAAAAAAAAAAAAAGATAAAAATACTTTTATCAGAGGAGTTAAGATGGCGGAGGAGTAGGGGACCCCTTTTTCAGCCGGTCCCCTGAGTCGAGCTGGATAGGTACCAGACCAGCCTAAATAACCACGGAATCAGCCTGAGACGCAGGATGATGCATCTGGATCTCTACAAATGAACATCTCCAGCGCTGAGTATTGAGGTACGAAGAGGGGAGCTGTAAACCGTGCATGGATATCGGAAGATAAACGGAAGGGGGAGGGAGCCGCCGCGTTTGGGCGCCGGGAAGCGGCAGCCACCTGCACGGGGGAGCGGGCGGACTCACAGAGGGCACCCGCGAGAGAGCGGACTGAGACCGGTGAGCCGTGAACGCGTGCCACCAGGCATCTCCCGGAACACCCGAATCCCGGTGTGCTCACGGGATCCAGACTGAGACCGGGAACTCCCGGAGCGCGCGCGGGGCGCCTGGTGGCTGGCGGGCCACCTGCACGGGGGAGCGGGCGGACTCGCGGTCGGCACCCGCGAAACAGCAGACTGAGACCCTGAACCGGGTGCGCGCGCCACCAGGCTTCTCACAAAACTCCGGAATCGAGGTGTGCTCACCGGGCATAGACTGAGACCGGGAGACCCGGGAGCACGCGGGGCGGCCGGTGGCTGGGGGCATTAGAAACACAAAGGACAGAGACGCGCTGGCCCTGGAAGTGAGGGCAGGGACGCCGGGTGTGGGGCGCACATCCCGGGACGCTGCAGGGTTGAGCAGCACCAACAGTAATAGAGTTAAAGTGGCCAGAACATCAGTGGAGAACGGGCCGCAATCCCTCTGTTCTGCGACAATGCAGCCTCTGCTGCTCTGACCCTCAGAAGAGGCATAGCCGGCCGCCAGGGAAAGCCGCCAGAGAACAAAAGCCTGGAAATACCGGCTCAGAGAGTGCCCATCCCCATCCTCCCTCGCAGGGGACACGGAGACTCTAACCAAACAGGTTGCCTGAGTATCGGCGCGGCAGGCCCCTCCCCCAGAACACAGAAGGCAGGCTGAAAAATCAAGAAGCCCACAACCGGAGGCGCCTGGGTGGCGCCGTCATTGAGCGCCTGTCTTCTGCTTAGGGCGTGATCCCAGCGTTCTGGAAAGGAGTCCCTCATCGGGCTCCTCCACTGGGAGCCTGCTTCTTCCTCTCTCACTCCCCTGCTTCTGATTCGTTCTTGCTGACTGTCTGTCTCCCTCTCTCAGATAAGTAAATAAATAAAATCTTTAAAGAAGAAGCCCACATCTCTAAGATCCCTATAAAACAAGGGGCACGGCCTGGGACCCAGTCAATAATTTTGGGCTCTGGAAACCCCGCAACCTCTCTTCATCAGAATGACAAGAAGGAGAAGCCCCCCCCAGCAAAGAAAAGACAGTGAGTCAGTGGCCTCTGCCACAGAAGTAACGGATATGGATGTAACCAAATTATCAGAAATGGAATTCAGAGTAACAATGGTCAAGATAATGAGTAGACTTGAAAAAAGCATTCAGGAAAATATTACTGAGAATATAGAATCCCTAAGGGCGGAAATGAGAGCGAATTTGACAGAAATTAAAAATTCTATGAGCCAAATGCAGGCAAAACTAGAGGCTCTGACGGCCAGGGTCACGGAAGTGGAGGAAAGGGTTAGTGAATTGGAGGATGGGTTAATAGAGGAAAAAATAAAAATAGAAGAAGGTCTTAAAAAAATCCACGCCCACGAATGTTGGCTACGGGAGATTACTGACTCAACGAAACGATCCAATGTTAGAATCATCGGCATCCCCGAGGGGGTGGAGAAAAACAGAGGTCTAGAAGAGATATTTGAACAAATTGTAGCTGAAAACTTCCCTAATCTAGCAAGGGAAACAAAAATTCGTGTCCAAGAGGCAGAGAGGACCCCTCCCAAGCTCAACCATGACAGACCTACACCACGTCACGTCATAGTGCAATTCGCAAATATGAGATCCAAGGATACAGTATTGAAAGCGGCCAGGGCAAAGAAATTTCTCACGTACCAAGGCAAAGGC
This sequence comes from Ursus arctos, assembly GCF_023065955.2. NCBI lineage: Eukaryota > Metazoa > Chordata > Mammalia > Carnivora > Ursidae > Ursus > Ursus arctos. The sequence goes on from NW_026622986.1 coordinate 2,233,111, forward strand.
ATCAGAATTACATCAGACCTGTCTACACAGACCTGGAATGAGAGAAAGGGTTGGGGGAGCATTTTTAAAGCTCTTTCAGAGAAAAACATGCAGCCAAGGATCCTTTATCCAGCAAGGCTGTCATTCAGAATTGATGGAGAAATAAAGACATTTCAGAATCGACAGTCACTAGCCAATTTCGTAACCACGAAACCAGCCCTACAGGAGGTATTACGGGGGGTTCTATAAAAGTAAAAAGGCCCCAAGAGTGATACAAAACAGAAAGTCACAGCCAATACAAACAAAGACTTTACTGACAACATGGCAGAATTAAAAGCATATCTCTCAGTACTCAGCCTGAACATTAATGGTTTAAATTCTTGCTTCAACACCACAGGGTTGCAGATTGGATAAAAAGAAATGACCCATCCATTTGCTGTCTACAAGAGACTCATTTCGAACCCAAAGATGCATTCAGACTGAGAGTAAGGGGATGGAGTACCATCTTTCACGCAAATGGACCTCAAAAGAAAGCTGGGGTAGCAATTCTCATATCAGATAAATTGGATTTTAAACTACAGACTATAGTTAGAGATGCAGAAGGGCACTATATTATTCTTAAAGGAAGTATTCAACAAGTGGATATGACAATTATAAATATATATGCCCCCAACAGGGGAGCACCAAGATACACAAGCCAACTCTTAACCAGAATAAAGAGACATATAGATAAAAACACATTAATAGTAGGGGACCTCAACACTCCACTATCAGAAATAGACAGAACACCCTGGCAAAAACTAAGCAAAGAATCAAAGGCTTTGAATGCCATACTCGACGAGTTGGACCTCTTAGATATATATAGAACACTACACCCCAGAACCAAAGAATACTCATTCTATTCTAATGCCCATGGAACATTCTCAAGAATATACCATGTTCTGGGACACAAAACAGGTCTCAGCCGATACCAAAAGATTGAAATTATCCCCTGCATATTCTCAGACCACAACGCTCTGAAATTGGAACTCAACCACAAGGAAAAATTTGGAAGAAACTCAAACACTTGGAGACTAAGAACCATCCTGCTCAGGAATGACTCGATAAACCAGGAAATCAAAAATCAAATTAAACACTTTATGGAGACCAATGAGAATGAAAATACAACAGTCCAAAACCTATGGGATACTGCAAAGGCAGTCCTAAGGGGGAAATACATAGCCATCCAAGCCTCACTCAAAACAATAGAAAAATCTAAAATGCAGTTTTTATATTCTCACCTCAAGAAGCTGGAACAGCAACAGAGGGACAGGCCTAATCCACGCACAGGGAAGCAGTTGACCAAAATTAACGCTGAAATCAATCAAGCAGAAACCAGAAGTACAGTAGAGCAGATCAACAGGACTAGAAGCTGGTTCTTGGAGAGAATCAATAAAATTGACAGACCACTGGCAAGACTTATCCAAAAGAAAAGAGAAAGGACCCAGATTATTAAAATTATGAATGAAGGGGCACCTGGGTGGCACAGCGGTTAAGCGTCTGCCTTCGGCTCAGGGCGTGATCCCGGCGTTATGGGATCGAGCCCCACATCAGGCTCCTCTGCTATGAGCCTGCTTCTTCCTCTCCCACTCTCCCTGCTTATGTTCCCTCTCTCGCTGGCTGTCTCTATCTCTGTCGAATAAATAAATAAAATCTTAAAAAAAAATAAAAAAAATAAAATTATGAATGAAAAAGGAGAGGTCACGACGAACACCATTGAAATTGGAAGGATTATTAGAAATTTTTATCAACAGCTATATGCCAATAAACTAAGCAATCTGGAAGAGATGGAATCCTTCCTGGAAACCTATAAACTACCAAGATTAAAACTGGAAGAAATTGATTTCTTAAACAGGCCAATTAATTATGAAGAAATTGAGTCAGTGATAAACAACCTTCCAAATAACAAAACTCCAGGCCCGGACGGTTTTCCTGGGGAATTCTACCAAACATTCAAAGAAGAAATAATACCTATTCTCCTAAAGCTATTTCAAAAAATAGAAACAGAAGGAAAGCTACCAAACTCATTCTATGAGGCCAATATTACCTTGATCCCCAAACCAGGCAAAGACCCCCTCAAAAAGGAGAATTACAGACCGATCTCCCTAATGAATATGGACGCCAAAATCCTCAACAAGATACTTGCTAATAGAATCCAACAGTTCATTAAAAGGATTATCCACCACGATCAAGTGGGATTCATACCTGGGATGCAAGCGTGGTTCAATATTCGCAAATCAATCAGTGTGATACTTCATATCAACAAGAAAAGACTCAAGAACCATATGATCCTCTCAATCGATGCCGAAAAAGCATTTGACAAAATACAGCATCCTTTCCTGATTAAAACCCTTCAGAGTGTAGGAATAGAAGGTACATTTCTCAATCTCATAAAAGCCATCTATGAAAAGCCTACTGCAAATATTATTCTCAATGGGGAAAAGCTGGAAGCCTTTCCCTTAAGATCAGGAACACGACAAGGATGCCCACTCTCGCCACTATTATTCAACATAGTACTAGAAGTCCTTGCTACAGCAATCAGACAACAAAAAGGGATCAAAGGTATTCAAATCGGCAAAGAAGAAGTCAAAATGTCTCTCTTCGCAGATGACATGATACTCTATATGGAAAACCCAAAAGAAGCCACTCCCAAACTATTAGAAGTTATAGAGCAATTCAGTAACGTGGCGGGATACAAATTCAATGCTCAGAAATCAGTTGCGTTTCTGTACATGAATAACGAGAACGAAGAAAGAGAAATCAGGGAATCCATCCCATTTACAATAGCACCAAAAACCATACGTTACCTTGGAATTAACTTAACCAGAGATGTAAAGGACCTTTATTCTAGAAACTATAAATCACTCTTAAAAGACATTGAGGAAGACATAAAAAGATGGAAAGATATTCCATGCTCATGGATCGGAAGAATTAACATAGTTAAAATGTCCATGCTACCCAGAGCAATCTACACTTTCAATGCTATCCCGATCAAAATACCGAGAACGTTTTTCAAAGAACTGGAACAAATAGTCCTTAAATTTGTATGGAACCAGAAAAGGTTACATGCAAAAGAATGAAACTTGACCACTATCTCACACCATACACAAAAATAAACTCCAAATGGATGAAAGACCTCGATGTGAGACAGGAATCCATCAAAATTCTAGAGGAAAACATAGGCAGCAACCTCTACAACATCGGCCAAAGCAACCTTTTTCATGACACATCCCCAAAGGCAAGAGAAACAAAAGATAAAATGAATTTATGGGACTTCATCAAGATTAAAAGTTTCTGCACATCCAAGGAAACAGTCAGAAAAACTAAGAGGCAGCCCACGGAATGGGAGAATATATTTGCAAATGACACTACAGATAAAGGACTGGTATCCAAGATCTACAAAGAACTTCTCAAACTCAATACACGAGAAACAAATAAACAAATCAAAAAATGGGCAGAAGATATGAACAGACACTTTTCCAATGAAGACTTACAAATGGCTAACAGACACATGAAAAAATGTTCAAAATCGTTAGCCATCAAGGAAATTCAAATCAAAACCACACTGAGATACCACCTTACGCCAGTTAGAATGGCAAAAATAGAGAAGGCAAGAAACAACAATTGTTGGAGAGGATGTGGAGAAAGGGGATCCCTCCTACATTGTTGGTGGGAATGCAAGTTGGTACAGCCACTCTGGAAAACAGTGTGGAGGTCCCATAAAAAGTTAAAAATTGAGCTACCCTATGATCCAGCCATTGCACTACTGGGTGTTTACCCCAAAGATACAGACGTAGTGAAGAGAAGGGCCATATGCACCCCAGTGTTCATAGCAGCAATGTCCACAATAGCTAAATCGTGGAAGGAGCCGAGATGCCCTGCAACAGATGACTGGATTAAGAAGTTGTGGTCCATATATACAATGGAATATTACTCAGCAATCAGAAAGAATGAGTTCTCAACATTTGCTACAACATGGACGGCACTGGAGGAGATAATGCTTAGTGAAGTAGGTCAAGCAGAGAAGGACAACTATCATATGATTTCTCTCATCTATGGAACATAAGAACTAGAATGATCAGTAGGGGAAGAAAGGGATAAAGAAAGGGGGGGTAATCAGAAGGGGGAATGAAACATGAGAGACTGTGGACTATGAGAAACAAACTGAGGGCTACAGAGGGGAGGGGGGTGGGGGAATGGGATAGACCGGTGATGGGTAGTAAGGAGGGCACATATTGCATGGTGCACTGGGTGTTATACACAACTAATGAATCATCGAGCCTTACATCGAAAACCGGGGATGTACTGTATGGTGACTAACATAATATAATAAAAAATCATTATTAAAAAAAATTACGTTTATCATTATAATTACACCTAAATGGAGGAATTTGAGACAAAAGCACCTTTCACAAGAGTACCAAGAAATCAAAATGATGCCCACAGAAGGCTGCATGCTCCATGGTCAGCACAGGTAACAGAAGTTTTCACAGTCTCTGTACTCCTGCCCTTCTCCTGCCCAAATCCCTGAAGCACACAGACCACTTAAAATCGGAATTGTAGGACTGCTAGACACCTTAGAGATGTCTGGCACCATTCTTTGGACTGCAGAATAAAACACAGTAGCTCGTTGTCACAAACTAATTTCAACATGAAGTGCCCCCTGGATGCACTAAGTTCTTCCTCTGCAAATGTTGACTAATGTAAGTCACAGTCATACCATTTAAACACTTCGATGGCTGGGAAGTCATCGTAGGTAAGGGAATATTTTAGCCATGTTTATAAGCATTGGCTCACTTGGTAGAAGAGGCTGAGCTGAGTGTATTTAAATACTACTTCAGACCTGTTTTACAGCACCCTCTGAACATACCAGAGCTTGAATGGACTAAAACAGATAGTTGGTTTCAGTAACTTTAATACCAGAAAAATATTATACTGTCTCTATTCCTAAGGATCTTTGAGTATCTTACCCAGATGTCCTCCACTGAGATAATGATCTTAATGATCACCATGGGCAGAGGTGAAAAGGCCCACTGAATTCGTTCTAGTTTTCCACATGACAAGAAAATCCTGATACTTGATAGGTTTCCAGATCGAGAAGACCAGAGATAAGAGGGAACTAGTACCCTGTATGGAACAACAAGGGATTTGGAGTCAATTTGGGGATCCCACTTAGGTTTCTGACACTAAAATCCTCTGTGACTCATATCATCTGAGTCCCTGTCTAACCATCTGAATATGTGCCTAAAAATATCTACACCCTAGTTGAGAAGTTTAAGAGGCAGATTGCTACAAAGAGCCAGTATGATGTCTCTCAAGAACAGGTGCTCAGGAAGCCATAATTGCTATCGGGTGTATTTTTTTCCAGAAGAAAGAACCCATGTTGAATCCATATTTCTAATAGATGACTCACCAGATGATTTTCAAACCTGAAGGAAGGCCAAGAAGTCGCTCTTGTGTCATAGGTCACTCAGAAATCATGTTGTTGGACTGGTGAGGACGATATGATAGCAACGTCATCACTAAGAGTGGGGAGCTTCTAATTTCCATATGGTCATGTTGACCCCCTTAGCTCAGAGCCACCAGAAAGGGCAGCTGTGGAGGGGGTGCCATCATCACTATGAGTGGGGAGCTTCCCATTTCCATATGGCCATGTTGACCCCCTTAGCTCAGGGCCACCAGAAGGGACAGCTGAGTGGGACCACAGCCAAGGCTGCCAGGTGTGGCTGGGGCAGGCAGAACTCTGACTTAAGGCTCAACTCCTGTCTTGGTTATTATAATGCTCTTCACAAAGAAAGTGCCATTGTGTGTGAGCCCTCATGTAGAAAAGGTTCAGAATTTCCATTGAGATTCCCTCTCACCTTTAGGATATGTAGCAAAGTTCATTTAATTTTTAAACATTGAAGGACTTCCTGGTTTTCTTTTCGATATGACTGTGGCTCAATTCTCCTGTGTTCTAAGAATAGAATCTAGTTAATTTCAGGGTTTAATATTTGTAGACTTGATTCGTGGCCCCACCTATCATCTATTTGGGTAAAGAATCTATGACCACTTGAAAATAATGTATTCTGCACTTACTATGGAATGTTCCCTATATGTCAATTAGGTCACATTTGTTACCAATGTTTTGTCTGCTTTTTCTGTCATATATTGAGAAAGGTAAATTAAAATCTTCAAACAATGCTGCTCTATTCATCGTTGCATCGGAGAGTCTACCAGTGTTAGAAGGCAAGAGAAACAAAAAGTATAAGAATTGAGGGGATAATTGTGTCTATTCACAGATAATATGATTGTGTACATAGAAAATCCAAAACAGTCTATAGATACACTATTAGAATTAAAAATGCAATTTATAAATTTGAGATTGATTGTAGCTTCCCATTGGACAGTTTCTGAAAGAAAACATAGAACCTGTCAATCTTGGTGTAGGACATAGGGTGCACTAACCATTTAAAAGAATTCAGTGGGACTTCATAAAAATGTGACATTTCTCCTTATCTTATGATCATAAGAAAATAAAAAAGTGAACCGCAGGCTGGGAAGTAAAGATTTGCAATACACACACTGACAAAGACTTGTCAAGAAAGAATTCCTGCTCATCAACCATAAAAAGTCTATTTATAAACGAATAGGTCACAAAAGATTGGCTGATGGCCAATAAGAACAGGAAAGAGTGTTCTACAGTATGATCTTCAGGAACAGCAAGGCCTTTCCTAACATGAAAACATACACACAAACCAGTATTCCCTAGATGGATGACGTCCTTATTTCTGAGGACAGCTTGAAGAACAGACTAGCATCAAAGTAAAGTGATGGAATTCCTGACACTCAGAGGATGGACAATTGACCTCAAACTACAGTACAATTTCTAGGCATCATTCAGTCCTCTGAAGGCAGACAACTACCACACCCCTTCCTACACCACACAGGTTGCTTCCCAACCCCTACCATAAAAGAAGAAGATGAGAAACAGATAGGACTAGTAGGAAATAGCAAAAATCACATGTGGGGATTATCCTGAAACACACTGATCACATAACTAGTGTAAGGAAGTGCAGGGAACTGACAAGGACAGAGACTCAAGAGGTACTTCTTTGGGAAATGCTGTCTGAAATCGTCACACCTTGGTACCAGCTAAGGAGGGCTCTGAGCATACCCTAGGGTTTGCTCAGAAGGGTCTGCAACACCATCGCTGAGGACTGAAACTCTTCAAGACCTCAAAGCTTGCCTGATTGACTATTGGACTAAAAGATTCCCATGTTCTGAAAACAGATACCAACTCATTGAAAGGTTCACCTGGGCTCTCTCGGAGGCCCTACAAGAAGCTGAACCATTCACTGAAAATCAATTACACACACACACACACACACACACACACACACACACACACACACCCCTGTCATTTCACCAATTACTTAAACATTCAAGGTTCTTCCTACCTTTTCTTTTTCACATTGATATTTATACTCACATGAAATGTCATCATTTCTAATGAACACTGATGTCAAAATAGAGATCCATTGACACAATATTCACAAAATGGAACTTCCCTGCTGTCATTTTCAATATAGCGTTTTTTAACGTTCATACATATTTTAGGTTTTTGGTAACTCATACAGGAGAAGATCAGCATTGAAAAACTCTAAATACTGACAATGAGTTTTAAGCCTAGAGAACAAAAATTGTCCAATTTCATAGATAATAAGGAACCAAAGGGAAAGCATGGAAGCTGTAGTCGAATAATTTTACACATATGCATCCTCTATTATTCTACTACTGAGGGGCGTGTTTTATTACCACTATGCATGCATCAATTGTCTTCCACATGCACCCGCACAGGTATAATGAATTACTACAGTAGAATGAAATGTCTGGGAACTACTTGGCGGCATGTATAATGAACAATTCAATTTCGATCTTATATTTGGTGAACTTCCACTGTCTGTCCCTTTAGACAATGGACCCTAAACAGAAGGGGGAATGAACCACGAGAGACTATGGACTCTGGGAAACAAATTGAGGGCTTCAGAGGGGAGAAGGGTGGGGGATTGGGATGGGCCAGTGATGGGTATTAAGGAAGGTACATATTGCATGGAGCACTGGGTGTTATATGCAAATAATGATCACGGAGCACTACATCAAAAACTAAGGAAATACTGTATAGTGACTAACATATCATAAAAAAAATTATTATTAGAAAAAAAATTAAAGGTAAAAAAACAATACAGCTTTTCTTTTTTTTAAGATTTATTTATTTATTAGACAGAGAGAGACAGCCAGCGAGAGAGGGAACACAAGTAGGGGGAGTGGGAGTGGAAGAAGCAGGCTCATAGCGGAAGAGCCTGATGTGGGGCTCGATCCCATAATGCCGGAATCACGCCCTGAGCCGAAGGCAGACGCTTAACCGCTGTGCCACCCAGGCGCCCCAATACAGCTTTTCTGTTTCAAGAACAATCACAATTGAGAAAAAAACTAACTTCCAATCCCTAAAGCAAAACACAGACCAAGTTCCATTTCACTCCCCTTTATTCACATTCTCTGTGGGTTCTAAGCTATTTCCCTACCTCCTTTCCTGCTGAGCAGGGAGCCCGGGCTCGATCCCAGAACCCTGGGATCATAACCTGAGCCAAAGGCACATGCTTAACTGGCTGAGACAGCCAGGAGCCCCAGCCATGTTTTTCTTAAGCAAAAGGACACTTTCTCACGATGCCTTCACATGACTTCACATGGTACCAGAGACCTGCATTTACCTCTAGGAGGTTGCAGATGAAGGCAATTGCAAACTCTCACAGTGGTTTATCAAATACAATGACCTGCCTGGTGACAGTGAAACTCTTATGAGCCCGCAAGAGGGTGCTGTGACACTCAGCTGTGGTTGGGCTGGCAGAGAGAACCAAATCCATTTCCCTGCCTGATGTCTGTGAGGAAGAGATGCCCCCACTGTGAATGAGACCCTGCACCCTGCCGCCCCGCCGCCACATGGGGCGCTAGGGGCGCCGCCAGTCCTTCAGGGCGAAGGAAGGGGCAGGACCCTCCGAGCCACCTGCCACCTTCGAAGGCACCCCGAGCAAAAGCGAATATGCTCTGGCCCACGCTCCTGCTCGCCAGCTACTGCACCTCAGCCCACACCTCCATTCACCGCACATGGGCAGATGGGGCCTGCCAGCCTCCTGGGGGCTAACACTAACCCTAGGTCGCCCACCAAAAGGTCCATCCTAGGGGCCTGGCGCCTCAACGCCTGGGATTGGGAATCCCTGAGCCGCAGTGCCAGACTCACCATTTGGCCCGCCGCCACCCGGGATGCTAGGGGCAACACCGGTCATTCAGGGCGGGAGAACAGGCAAGGCCCAACTAGTCCCCGGCGACATACAAAGGCCACCCGCGCCAAACGCTGAGTACTACGCTCCCGCTCGCCAGCGCCCTCACCTCAGCCCACACCTCCATTCACCGCACACCCGGCGGATCAGGCCTACCGGGATCCTGGGGGCTAACCCTAACCCTAGGTCGGCCACCGAGGGGCCTCTCATAAGGGGCCTGGCGCAGCAATGCCAGGGATTGGGGACACTGAGCCCCAGAACCTCAGTCACTGTGCTGCCACATACCACCCGTCCGCTAGGGGCGCCACCGGTCATTCACAGCAGGAGTATGGACAGGTCCCTCCGAGCCCCCGGCGACATTTGAAGGCCTCCCACGCCAAAACTCTGGGGCCCAAACTCCCGCTCACCATCGCCCTCACCTTGGCCCGACCATCCGCTCGTGGCACAGCAGGAGTATCGGACCTGCAGGCCTACTGGGGTCTAACCCTAATCCTAACCCCTAACCCCTAACCCTAAGCCCTAAACCCTAACCTCTAATCCTAACCCTAACCCTAAACCCTAACCCTAACCCTAACCCTAACCCTAAACCCTAAACCTTAAACCCTAACCCTAACCCTAACCCTAAACTTTAACCCCTAACCCTAAACCCGAAAGCCTAAACCCTAACCCTAACCACTAACCCCAAACCCCAAAACCTAACCCTAAACCCTAAACCTACCCCGACTCCTAACCTACCCCCAACCCTACCCATAACCCTACCCAATCAGCTAACCCTACCCCTAACCCGTACCCTAACCCATACACTAACCCGTACCCTATCACTAACCCAGACCCTAACCCATACCCTAACCCGTACCTAACCCTAACATGTACCCTAACCCGTATCCTAACCCATACCCTAACCCTAAACCGTACCCTATCCCTAAACTGTTCACTAACTCGTATGCTAACTCTAACCCTAAACCGTAACCAAACCCGTACCGTAACCCTAACCCATACCCTAACCCTAACCGTAGCCTAAAACATACCCTAACCCGTATGCTAACCCATACCCTAAACCGTACCCTAACCCGTACCCTAAACCGTACCTAATGCGTACCTTAACCCGTACACTAACCCTAACCCGCACCCTAACCCTAAACCGAACTCCAACCCTAACACTAACCCTAAACCCAAACCATAAATGCTAACCCGTACCCTAAACTTTAATCCGTACCCTAAGCCATAACCCCTAACCTGTAACCCCTAAAGCCAACCCCAACCCGTACCCTCACCTTACCCTAACCCTAACCCCTACCCTCACCCATACCCTAAACCTAACCCATACCCTAACCCTAACCCGTACCCTAATCCTACCCTAACTCTGGGGATTGGGTACACCTGAGCCCCACCACGGGACTCAGCCTGCCACCCCTCAGGAAACCATGCCCCTTGGGGCACCGCAGAGCATCCCGTGCAGGAGAACTGGTAGGGCCCACCTGAACCCCCAGCGATCCTCAGTGGCCCCCTACACCCCAACCCTGATGCCCACGCTCATCCCGCCCCACACCTTCCCTTCAGCCTGCCACCGAGCTCGTCGCAGAGCCGGCAGATCAGGCCTGCCGGGTTCCTGGGGCGTAGCCCTGACCCTAGGTCAGCTAGGGAGGGCCCCTCCCCTGGGGCCTGGGGCCGCAGCCCTGGGGACTAGGGACACCTGAGCCCCACTGCAGGATAAAGCCTGCCACCCCGCAGGAAACCGTGCCCCTTGGGGCTCTATGGAGCATACAGGGCTCGAGAACGTGGGGAGGCCCCCAGAGCCCGTCCCCAACTTTGGCAGCCCCGTGCCCCAACCCTGAGGCCCATGCTCACCCTCCCCCATGGCCTCATCTCAGCCCTCCACGGAGCTCGCCGCACAGCCTGCAGATTGGCCCTGCCGGGCTCCTGGACCCTAAACCTTGCCCTAGGTTGGCCACAGAAGGGCCCCTCCCCAGGGTCCAGGCACCCCACTCTGGGGGATTGGGGACACACAAGCCCCACCGTAGGACTCAGCCTGCAGCCCACAGGGAACTGTACCGTTTTGGGGCACAACAGAGCATTCAGGGCAAGAGAATTGGGGCACCCCCTGAGAGCCCCTGCTGGTGAACTCCGAGCTTTGTGGGCCTTTCCGGATGAAACCCCAAGGCTCACATTCATCTGCCCTTGTGCCCTCATCTCAGTCGGCCTGGGAGTTCTCTGAGCACTGGCAGTTCGGACCTGCTGTCTCTTGAGGCCTAACCTAACCCTGGGTCTTCTGCTGAGGGTCCCCTCCCCGTTTGCCTGCCTCCAAGGTACCAGGCATTGGGCTCACCTCTGCACGACTAGAGGACTCAGCCTGCCCCACAGCAGGAAACTGTCCGTTTGGGGCTGCAGCAAGGATTCATAGCAGGAAAATCGGAGGGCCCCCCTCAGCCCATCCCAGGGAACCCCCACTTTCAGAGATCTCCCCGGATCCAATTAGTAGCTTCACACTGACCTTTAAACTTGCTCTTCACGGAGATCTTTTGAAATTCTCCACAATTCCAACCGATGGCATCATCCAGCTTCAGTGCCTTACCCAGCTTTAGGTCTTGAGATGGATTAAAATGGGAAGTCATTTCACTGATGAAGACATACTGGTGACCAAAAGATACATGCATAAATGCTTCATATCACTTGGCTTCAGGGAAATGCAAATCTAAACCCCTATAGATGCCATATCACACAAGGCCGAATATCTAAAAATAAGAAGACATGAAACTATACATGTTGGAGACGATGTGGAGAAACGGGAACCCTCTTACAGCCCTGTGCGAATGCAGTCCGGTACAGCCACTCTTGAAAATGGTACAGAGTTTCCTCAAGAAGTTATAAATAAAGCTACCCTCTGTCCCAGCAATTGCACTACTGGGTATTTACCCAAAGAGACAGAGGTAGTGAAGACGGGACACATGCACCCCAGTGTTCATAGCAGCAATATCCATAATAGACAAACTGTGGAAAGAGTGCAGATGACCATGGACAGATGAATGGATAAAGAAGATGTGGATCATATATATAATGGAATATTACTCAGCCATCAGAATGGATGAATACTTACCATCACACTGACTTGGGTGGAGCTGGAGGGTATTATGCTGAGTGGAATAAGCCAATGAAAGAAAGGCAATGATCATATGCTTTCACTCCTATGTGGAATATCAGAAAATGGGAAGAAGACCATAGGGGAAGGGAGGGAAAATAGAATGGGAAGCCATCAGAGAGGGAGAAAACCCATGATAGACTCTTAACTATAGCCACAAACTGATGATTGCTGGAGGAGAAGTTGGGTGGGGGGTAACTGGGTGAGTGGCATTAAGGAGGCCACACGATACAATGAGCACTGGGTGTTACACACGGCTGATAATTTATTGAAGACTACATCTGAAACTAATGGTGTACTGTAAGTTGGCTAATTGAATTTAAATTAAAGAATAAAAGACCTCGGATAAACAATCCTAAACATTTGTATGGAACCACTAAAGATACTGAACAGCCAGTGCAATGTGGAAAAGAAAAACAAAGCTGGAGGACACACAATTTCAGATTTCATGTTATACTACAAAGCTGCAGTCATCCTAACAAGAGAGTACAGCACAAAAATAGACACAGCGACCAAAGGAGCAGGATACAAGTTCAGACAGAAACCCACAGTTATGTGGTCCATGAATCTTCCACAAAGGAAGCAACAATATCAAAAGGGAAAAGCTCAGTCTATACAGCAAATGGTGTTGGGAAAACTAGACAGCTACGCACAAAAGAATGACATTAGACTGCTTTCTTACACAATACAGACAAACACAAAACAGTTTCAAGACCTCATTATGAGACCTGAATCCATAAAAATCCTACAGGAGGGAAGACAGTAACTTCTTGATATGGACCATACCAACATTTTTCTGGACTGTCTCCTGAGGCAAAGGAAATGAAAGCAAAAATAAACTACTTGGAATACAGCAAAATAAAAAGTTTCCACATGGCAGAAGAACAATGAAAACGTAAAAATAATAAGACAAACTACTCAAAGGGAGAAGATATTGCAATGATCATATGTAATAAACGGATAGTGTCCAAAACATATAGAACTGATACTACTCGACCCCCAAAATACAAATCATCCAGTTAAAAAATAGGCAGAAGACATGGACAGACATTTCTCCAAAGAAGAAATACAAATGGCCACCAGTCCAGTGAAAAGATGTTCACCATCACCCATCATCAGGAAAATGTAAATCCAAAGGACAATGTGGTATTACCTCAAACCTGTCAGAATGGCTAACATCAAAAGCACAACAAAGAGCAGGTGTTGGGAGAATGTGGATAAAGGGGAATCCTCGCGAACTGTGGGTGGGATTGCAAACTGTGGTGGCCACCGTGGAAAACAGTATGAAGGTTCCTCAAAAAATTAAATATAGAACTACCCTATGATCCAACAATCACTCTACTGGTATTTCCCCAAAGACTAGGAAAACAGTAACTTAAAAGGATACGTGCACCCCTATGTTTCTTGCACCATTATTTACAATATCACAATATGGAAGCAACCCAAGTGTCTGTAGAAAAATTGACAAATGAGATGATAGATGTGCGTATTCACACACACACACACACACACACACACACACACACACACACAATGGAGTATTACTCCACTTGAAAAAGAATGAAACCTTGCCATTTGCAGACACATGGATGGAGCTAGAGAGTATTATCCTAACTGAAATCAGTCAGTCAGAGAAAGACAAATCCCATACGATGTCACTCTAATGGGTAATTTAAGAAACAAACAAAAATAAATAAATAAATAAAAGAGAAAAAGGAGACACACCAAAATACAAACTCTTAACAAGAGAGAACAAACGGATGGTTACCAGAGAGGAAGTGGATAGAGGGATGAGTGAAATAGATGGAGCAGATTAAGAGGACACTTTTCTTGATGACCACTGAGTAATATATAGAATTACTGAATCACTCTATTGTACACCTGAAACGAATGTAACACTGTATGTTAGCTCTACTGGAATTAAAATAAATTTTTAAAAAAGATTTTTCTTTCAGGAACCTCTTTGAAAAAGCTTTTCCTGTGCAATGTGCATAAGGCCTACTTGGGAGGATTCACTCTACAATAATTATTCACTCTCTGCCTCGAATTCAGATTTCACTGAGTTCTTACCGTGGATCCCAGCCCACGGGAGCCATGGTCCTTTTCTGTCCAGGCTCAGCACCTATGCATTCAAGATTGGAAGTAGAGACACTGTTCACTTCACAGTCCAGAAAGCTATTATTGTTTCTGTTTCAGTGTGAGAGAGTCACAGACTTTGGGACAGGTTTCAGAGCAGGTTTATTATGGATCCTGGATCTCTACTTCAATGTTCATTGCCTGGATCCATTTGGCTAATAGGTTCCCTGTGGATGGGCTTCCATCCAAGCACATACATGGAAGATGCAAAGGTGGGTGGGCTTGGTGCGGGACAGGAAGAAGACCAAAAGCAGACAAGGGTCCGAACCCTCCCCTGATCCAGGGACTGCTACGGGAGAGAGTATGGGAGGTAGAATCCATGTGAAACTCCTAGGTCACCAGCTGAACACAGGAGGCATAGGTCAAGGGATCTGGAGATGCAGGGGTTGAAGGCTGCTCTGAGCTACCTCTGGGAGGAAGGGAGGGAAGGAATGAGGAGACACTGCCTGCACCTGGCCCATGCCAGCTGCCCAATGCTCTGACACGCATCCGTCTACACAGCTGACACAGCCTGGACTCAGGCTGGCTCGGGTCCCTCAATCTCAGTGGGACAGCTGGCCCCAGGGCTGAGAGACATGCTGAGGGAGATGAGAGGGAAAGTTGCCTGACCCAGGTCATCCCCTCCTTGAGCAGACAGCCCTTCAGATGTGCTAAAAAAAAAAAAAAAACCCACTAACGGGGTTGAAGACATGATATGGATGAACTAAGGCATAGAGATAAGTAAAATTACATTCATTTTTAAGTTCAGAGCTGTCAGCTCAGGAAGTGGGGAGAGCTTCCCTGAAGAAGACTGAGGGGAGGGCAGGCCATGCTGAAAAGGGAGACATGGCTCTCCTGATTAAGAAAATATGTGAAGATTTAACAACATGCTACTAAACAACCAACAGTCAAAGAAGAAATCATAAAAATTTTAGAAGTACCTTGACACTGATGAAAAAGGCAACCTACAAAAACTTATGGGATGCAGCAAAAGTAACTCTAAGGGGGGACGTTCATTGAAATTCAAGTCTTCATCAATCCATTAGAACGCTCTCCAATAAACAACCTGATTTATGTGGTAAAGAAGTAGAAAATAAAAGAACAAACAAAGCCCCAAATTAGTAGAAATAAGGAAATAACAAAAAGGAATGCATAAATAAATCCAACAGAGACTAAAAAGACAAAAACAAAACAAAACAAAAACAAAAACAATGAAAATGAGAGCTGCCTTTTTTGGAAAGATAAACAAAACTGAAAAACTTAGCTAGAGTCACCAGGAAAGACAGAGGACTCGAATACAGTCAGGAAAGAAACATAAGGGATTCCTGTCTCATATCAAAATCAAAAGAACTCTTCAACATTGGACTCAAGAACTTCTTGCAAGCAAGTTCTCTAAAGGCAAAGGAAATAAAAGCAAAAATGAACTATTGGCACTTCATCCAGATAAAAAGCTTCTGCACGGCAAAGCAAACGATCCACAAAACAAAAAGGCAACGTATGCAATCGAAGAAGATATCTGCAAATGATATTACAGATAAAGGGCTGGTAGCCAAGATCTATAAAGAACTCCTCAAACTCGACACCAAAAAAATGGGAAGAAGACACAAAGAGATACTTCTCCAGAGAAGACATTCAAATGGCCAACAGACACACGAAAAAATGCTCCACATCACTTGCCATCAGTCAAAATACAAGTCAAAACGAAAATGAGATAACACCTTACACCAGTTGGAATGGTTACAATTAAAATTAACAAGGCAGGGTGAGCCTGGGTGGCACAGCGGTTAAGCGTCTGCCTTTGGCTGAGGGCGTGATCCTGGCATTATGGGATCGAGCCCCACATCAGGCTTCTCCACTATGAGCCTGCTTCTTCCTCTCCCACTCCTCCTGCTTGTGTTCCCTCTCGCTTGCTGTCTTGATCTCTGTGGAATAAATGAATAAAATCTTGAAAAAAAAATTAACAAGACAGGAAATAAAAAAAAAAGTCACAGAGGATGTAGAGAAAGGGGAACCCTCTTACATTACTCATGAGAATTCAAGCTGGTACAGCCACTTAAAACAATATGGAGGTTCTTCAAGACTTTAAACCAGAGTTATCCTACGACCCACCAATTACACTTCTGGGTATTTACCCCATAGCACAGAGTAATGAAAAGAAGGGGCACCTGTATACCAATGTTCATAGCAGCAATGTCCATAAGCCAAACTGTGGAAGGAGCCAAGATGTCCTTCAGCAGATGAATGGACAAAGAAGATGTGGTTCATCTATACAATGGAATATTACTCAGTCATCAGAAAGGATGAATACCCACCATTTGAACCAACGTGGATGGACCAAGAGGGGATTATGCTAAGTGAAATTAAGTCAAGCAGAGGAAGACAATTATCATATGGTTTCACTCCTATGTGGAATGGAAGGAATAGCAAGGAGGACATTAGGAGAAGGAAGGGAAAAGTGAAGGGGGGGAATGAGAGGGGGAGATGAACCAAGAGAGACTATTGACACTGGGAAACAAACTGAAGGTTGCAGGAAGGGAGGGGTAGGGAAATGGGTTATCCTGGTGGTGGGTATTAAGGAGGGCACATGTCATAATGAGCACCAGGTGTTATATGCAAACAATGAATCATGGAACACTACATGAAAACAAATGAAGTACTGTAGGGTGACTAACATAATTTTAAAAAAAAGAGAAAGATATGAAATCCATACAGGAAAACTGTCACTATTTGCAAATGACATGAAATCCCGAAGATTCCACAAAAAAAAAAAAAAACTGTTAGAATAAACAAATTCAAGAAAGCTGCAGGATATAAAGTCAATATACAGAGACCTGTTGTCTTTATTTTTTTCAGATTTTATTTATTTATTTGACAGGAAGAGAAAAAGCACGAGCAGGGGGAGTGTCAGAAAGAGGGAGAAGAAGACCCTCACTAAGCGGGGAGCCCAATACGGGGCTCGATCCCAGAACTGTGGGATCATGACCTGAGGTGAAGACAGATGCTTCACCTATGGAGCCACCAAGATGACCCAACTTCTTGCATTTCTCTATACTGATGACACACTTTTGCAAAGAGAAATTTAAAAAGCAATGCCATTTACAATTGCATCAAAAATAAATCTAGGAATAAAAGTAACCAAGAATGAGAAAGACATAGTACACTCAACACATGGCAGAAAAGAAATGAAAAACATGTGTGTCGAGGGGGGCAGAAAGTATGGGTCAAAGATTTGGAAGGCAACACAAACAAATTGAAGTATACGCCATGCTCCTTAACTGGAAGAGTTAATTATGTGAACATGTCCATAGTACCCAAAGCAATCGACAGATGTGGTGAAATCCCTATCTGAATTCCAGTGGCATTATTGGAGGAAATAGAAAACAGTCCTCAAACTTGCATGGAATCACAAAAGACCCCAAAGACCCAAAGCAACCTGGAGAAAGAAAGGTGCAGTCAACACACTCCTGGATTTCAAGCTAGATTACAAAGCTGTTGATATCAAAACAGGATGGTACTGTCATAAACACAGACACCAGGTCAGTGGAACAGAACAGAGCTCAGAAACTTACCCACACGTAGATGATCCTAACTAACGACACAGCAGCAGAAGATATGCCATGAGGGAAGGACTGTCTCTTCAGTGAGCGGTAACAGGCAAACTGGACACTAAATTCAGAAGAATGTAACTGGGTCACTTTCTTACACCACACACAACATTTTTAATGGATGAATGATGTGAACATAAGACCTGAATCCATAAACCTTCAAGAAGACACAGATACTAAGTCTCTCGACATTGTTTTGGCAAAGAGTCTTCAGATCGGACACCAAATGCAAAGGCAACAAAAGCAAAAATAAACAAGTGGAACAACATCAGAGTGAAATCTTCCACACGGCAAAAGAAACCAGCAAAAACTTAAAAGGCCAGTGACCCAATAAGACAAAAATATCTGCGAATCATATGTGTCAGAAGAGGCTAATATCCAAAATACACACAACACTCATACAAATCAAAACAAACAAACAAAAAAACTGTTTAAAAAAAGGGGGGGGGAATATGGGAATAGATACTTTCCAAAGATGGCACACAGGTGCCAACAGACAGAAAAAGTTGTTCGACATCACCAATCATCGTCAGGGAAACATCAGTCAAACCCACAATCGGCTATCCCCTCACAACTGTTGGAACAGCAATTGTCCCACAGACAGACACCAGGTGGGGTCAAGGGTGTGCAGACGAGGAGAGACTGTGCACTGTTGGTGGGAATGGAAATTGGTGCAGCCACTGTGACAAACGGTATGGAGGTTCCTGAAAAAATAAAAACAACTACCACATGAACCAGTAATGGCTCCACTGAGTATTGATTTGGAGAACACAAAAATACTGCCTCAAAAAGACAGATGCACTCCCACATTCACTGCAGCATTATTCACAAGAACCAGACATGGAAACACAGACCTTGGGGCCCTTATGCCAAGTACCTCAGACACAGAAAGACCAATACCAGATGCTCTCGTGTCCATTCCACGTGGAATAAACAAATAGTGAACGCATAGATACTGAGAGCAGATTGGTAGGTGCCAGATTCGAGGATGGGGTGGTAGAAACGGGTGAAGGTGGTCAAAGTCTCAATGTTTGAGTGAGAAAATCCGACAGTCATGAAATGTTCTGTTCAGCATGGAGACTAAAACTAATGCCGCAGCATGGAGTATAGGTTTCCTGCTCTTTGAAAGTTATAGGGCTTCTGAGAAACCTTGCACAGAAGAAATGGTGTCAAGAAGGAATGGCCATTAATTTACACGGAACAATTAGACAGTGTGCTCAGACTCCAAAATTCCTTCTCTTTGGCTTTTCGTAGGCCTCAGGACACAAGTTTCTAATGGAGGCCCAGCATAAATGAAGATACAGCACAGCAGAGGCTCACAGACACAATTCAAAGTACTGGTGGCTGGATGCGGAGAGCGGTTCCCAGCAGAAGGAGCTGGTTGGGGAGCACGCCGCCTCTGTCGTGCTTCTCCCCAAAACAGATGCTGAACGCGATTCTCACTTTTCACCTTTTTTCATAAGAGGGAAATCCTCTTCAGGTCTCTTCATCTTACTGAAGCTGGGTAATAACATAGTTCTTTCAAGAAATCCCAGTGTCTTTCTGTGAACGTTTAAAAAGTGGGGGATATTGAGCATTGCTGAGGGAGGAGATGTGAAAGGTTCTCCCAGACACAAACCTCAGCAGATCCACCGGGAAAGGCACCTTCCTCAGCATGCAGAACACGGACTACCTCCTACCCCTCGAGAATCCCTCTCCTTCCCCTCGATCAGGACAACCCACAACAGTTACCCCAATTCCTTGTTCTCTTGCTGTTAATAGCTAAGCCATCAGCAAATCCTGGGAGCTCCATCTTCAAAATGGACCCAGAATAGGTCTAAGCACTCCAACCAAGGCCACCTGTCTGGTCCACAGTGCCTGAGTTCCTGGAAAAGCTTCGACATTGACCTGCCTTGCCATCTTCAACCCTCTGTCATCTGTTCTCAACACTGTAGCCAGGATGGCCCAGTGAAAAAGGGTCTCATGGTGTTATAGCCCTGGAATGGCTTTCTGTCACCCTCTGTCACCTCCTCTCTGAGCTCATGTCCTAAGCTGTCTCATGTGGCCACAGGGCCTTCTTGCTGCTCCTGGACATACCTGGTAATCTCCTGCCCCAGAGCCTTTGCACATGCTTTCCCTTCTGTTTAGAATGCTCTTGATGCGTTCTCACTCACCTTCGGAGAAGTCTGAATTGGAGTTACAGGGATAGAAGATGAGGCTGTGTGTGTTGGGTGAGGCTGGTGACCCAGAAGAAGGTTCTCTGCCAGCTCTCCACCTGTGCCTCACTTGTCCTTAGCCAGGAACTTGCACACAGCCCTCACCTGACACAACTCTCACCCAGGAGACCCACAGCCACCCCTGGAGCCCACCCTGCCCACACCCTGCTGCAGAATGCATTCAGCTCTCCCCTGGGACTCCTGTAGGCTTTACCCAGACCTGGAACACCCCCGTCTCCTGCAAAGCTCCCGGATTCCCCCTCTTCTTCCAAAATCACACCAGCGCAAAGCTTTCATGAGAAAGCTATAACGCTAACTAAAGAAAGCTTCACACCTACTTTCCCCTTCTCTTGCCTTTCTCTCCACCTTCTTTCCTACCTGTGAAAACTGTAACATATCAGTGGAACATGAACATGCTCTGAGATCTGTATCTTTCATTGCAGCTTTCTGAGGATTTCTTATGTTATAAGAAACTAGTGTATCCTACAACAGGGTGTTTTACAACTATCATCTATAGAATAGTACAGCCCAAATCACTACAATTTTACCTCACTCTTCATGAAGCAGAACCCTTTTTCCTTTCTTCTTTTACTTAAATTCCAGTTAGTTCACATGCCATGGAATATTCACTTCAGGGGTAGGATTTAGTGATTCCTCACCTGCATACAGTACCCGTTGCTCATCACAAGTGCCCTCCTTAATACCCCTCACTCATTTAACTCTTCCCCCCACACCCCTGTCCTGCAGCAACACTCAGTTTGTTCTCCAAGGTTGAGTCTATTTTCCTTGTTTGCCTTTCTCATCACCCCTCAACGCTGTTCATCCAATTTCTATCTGAAATTCCAGAAGATTAGTACACTCTAGATCCATCCACATCCTTGGAAATGGTAAGATTTCATTCTTTTGGAAGCTGGGTCATATTCCATTCTATCTATCTATCTATCTATCTATCTATCTATCTAGAGCCACTGAACTTGCTACTATGGACAGTGCTGCTATAAACATCATGGTGCATGTACCCCCTTCGAATCTGCATTTCTGTATCCTTTGGGTAAATACCTAGGAGAGCAATTGCTGGATCATGGGGTTGTTTAATGTTTAACTTTTTGAAGAAGCACCACACTGTTTCCCAGACTGGCTGCACCACTTTGCATTCCCACCAACAGGATGGGAGGGTTCCCCTTTAAGCAGAACATTATCTGCCGGCAATTTCATAAGAGGAAACAAAACCTCTGTGAGATGCATGCAGGGTCAGGAAGCAGTTGCAAAATTCACCCCAAGGCTCCTGACGCCAAGCCACTTGAAGCCACCAGCATGCCACTATCCAAAAGAATTCCCAGACTCTCCTTCTGACACCACCACCAAAGAAACTACAGAGAGAATATGGCACCTCAAAATATCGAGATAATACATTTAGTACAACTAGAACGTCAAGCTCAACTTTTAAACAGGAACAGGCCGCTTTGGAGAATTTTGAATTTTCCCTCCACCCTAATTTTAACTCTTCTGATGAATAAACTAATCAATGATGAAACATCACCTCTGTCAAATGACATCATCCAAGTCTGTATCAGATGAAAGAAAGCCACCTAACTCTAGATGTTGGCCACTCAACCATATCTTAGGCCCAATGGAATAAACACTGTTAGATGAAGGAACAAATTAGATGTTACAAACAGGCACAGAGTGAATCTCACCTTCCCTTTCTGATAAAAGAGTGTTCCTAGGAAACAGATGGTCAAAATACATTTGTAAGCAATAAATGGACAGAGAAATTGTGATCCCCTGCAAAGTTCTACCTGCAGGGAAACTAAGTAATTCTTGCACCAAACCCAGAATGCTGGCAGCTACTTCAATTTTACTTTGTGGCTCAACTAGAGAAAGAGAAAAACCCAGGAGGTTTTGGCATAATGAGAGGTTTTACCTCCAGCCCTGACATAGATAGGACATTTTGCCAAACATACCTGTGCTTTCTCTGAACAGTGGCGTCCTGTGACAAGCTGCCTCGCTGACCCCAATGCTGACGTTCAAAACCTTGGGTGTCTTGGAGCCAGAGCAGAGAAGTGCTGTCAGCTGGGGAGAAGAAGGCCCCTCTGACCTAAAGCCTGCACACCTGCTTCGATTTCTGGGCGAAGGGGCAACACATACTTGTTGTTTAGCAATAATTATCTTCATTCTCAATAGACCAATGACCTTGCCTTTTCTGGAAAGCAGACTTACTCTTCTAAAGGAACCCTCAATTCGTCTATTCCCAATGCATCTAGAGTGGAGTGTGGTTTACGCCCACCTCCAGGCCCCCACCTCTAGGATATTCCTGCATGATTCTAACAGCCAATTACCACTAACCCAGGGGCACACGGGGCATAATGCTGAAGTTGGGGGAAGCTCTGGGGCTTGCTACTGCCACACCTTTGCCTGGGGGACCAGGGCACACCCTGCTGAACTCGGGGTACTGCTCAAGATGCATCACCTGCACTGTGTCAGAGAACCGGGGGACACACCACTGAAGGTGGGGAGTGTGCGAGGTCCTTACCCGCACTCTTCCCGGGGAACAGGGGAAACCCTGAAATTCTGCAACCCATCCCACAAAAGCTCAGGTGAGTGGGCTCCCTGGAGTGCATGGGTATGGGGAATAAGGCCAGTTGAGGACATGGGGCAGAAGAGACTTTAAAGGGAAAAAGAAAACTCACCTGAGTCCCCATAATGAACCCTCTCCACGTGCCCTTCCAGAATTCTGCCTCCCACCTGGGGCGCACACTACCCCCGGACCCCCACCCCGATGCAGGCTGCTCACTCACCAGCCGGGACCTCCGCAGGGCAACTCTCTCTCTCCCAATGCCCCTTCTTCTGCCCCAGGTCTGCAACCCTCTACAACTCTGGGACTGCCCACAGATACATAGCTTCACCCCTAAGTGGTGATTGGTTGGGGAGGGTGGTGCCCGAGCCCCTTGGATGCCAGGCAACCCGCCCTCAAGCCCCTGGAACCGTGAAAGTGCAGGGGGTTCAAGAGGTGCCTCCTCTACCCAACACCCAGCCCAGGCATGCGTGGAGTCCTGCGCTGCGCAGCCCACACACAACTGGCCCCTTCCAGGGACCCCTCTAGCTGCAGACCACCCTCAGACTCCTGCCCCTTCCCTTTCTGCACCAGCCCTCCCTGCTGGGGTGTGGCTGGTTCTGGGCAAGTTCAGTGGCTCTCAGATTCTCCAAGGCTTGTGCTTTAGGAAATGAAATAATTTCATGCATTTTCAGTATATACATGTCAGTATTACTTTAATCTTATGGGAGCCAAAGAGGTTCTTTATTGTTTCTTATCTTCATGTTGGCATTTTTGGTTATTGTTTTCTTCTCGAAGCAGATGTACAACAGGTGCTTGGGGCAGAAATAGGGCCCACGCTTTGAGGTTTTGCCCAGTCATTTTGAGCCGGGTAAAATGTTAAAGGATAGCTTCCCTGGGAGCCCAGGATCAGGGCCCACAGGTGATATAAGATAAAAATTATTTTTATCATTATAATTACTACTAAATGGAGGAATTTGAGACAAAAGCACCTTTCACAAGAGTACCAAGAAATCAAAATGATGCCCACAGGAGGCTACCTGCTCCATGGTCAGCACAGGTAACACAAGTGTTCACAGTCTCTGGACTCCTGCTCTTCTCCTGCCCAAATCCCTGAAGCACACAGACCACTTAAAATCAGAATTGTAGAACTGCTAGACACCTTAGAGATGTCTGGCACCATTCCCTTGGACTGCAGAATAAAACACAGTAGCTTGTTGTCACAAACTAATTTCAACATGAAGTGCCCCCTGGATGCACTAAGTTCTTCCTCTGCAAATGTTGACTAATGTAAGTCACAGTCATACCATTTAAACACTTCGATGGCTGGGAAGTCATCGTAGGTAAGGGAATATTTTAGCCATGTTTATAAGCATTGGCTCACTTGGTAGAAGAGGCTGAGCTGAGTGTTTTTAAATACTATTTCAGGTACAAGAGAGGAGTTAAGATGGTGGAGAAGTAGGGGACCTCTTTTTCAGCAGGTCCCTGTGTTGAGCTGGATAGGTATCAGACCAGCCTAAACAACCACGGAATCAGCCTGAGACACAGGAAGATACATCTGGATCTCTACAAATGAAAATCTCCAGCGCTGAGTATTGAGGTAAGAAGCAGGGAGCCCTGAAACCATGCGCTGGTATTGGAAGATAAAAGGAAGGGGGAGGGAGCCGCTGTGTTTGGGAGCTGGGAAGAGGCAGCCACCTGCACAGGGGAGTGGGCAGACTCATGGAAGCCACCAGGGAGAGAGCAGACTGAGAACAGTGAGCCAGGAGCGCACACCACCAGGCATCTCCTGGAACACCTGAATCCCGGTGTGCTCATGGGATCCAGACTGAGACTAGGAGCTTT
Organism: Ursus arctos; assembly: GCF_023065955.2. Classification (NCBI taxonomy): domain Eukaryota; kingdom Metazoa; phylum Chordata; class Mammalia; order Carnivora; family Ursidae; genus Ursus; species Ursus arctos. The sequence goes on from NW_026622986.1 coordinate 2,257,896, forward strand.
TGGAGCGAGTGCTAAGTGGCTGGCGGCTGGTGGCTGGCAGGCCACCATAAAGGGGGAGCGGGCGGACTCCTGGTCCCCACCCAAGAAACAGCACACTGAGACTCTGAAACCAGTGCATGCGCCACCGGGCTTCTCATGGAACTCCAGAATCCCCGTGTGCTCAGGAGATCCAGACTGAGACCCTGAGCTTCTGGTGCTCCCGCGGGGCGGCGGGCAGCTGGCAGGTCACCTGCATTGGGGAGAGAGTGGACTCCCTGTCAGCAGCCACGAAACAGCAGACTGAGACACTGAACCTGGGGCGCGTGCCACCAGGCTTCTCAGGGAACTCAGGAATCCCAGTGTGCTCACGGGATCCAGTCTGAGACCAGGAGCTTCTGGATCACGCGCTGGGCAGCTGGCGGGCCACCTGCACTGGGGAGCAGGCAGACTAGAGGTGGGCACCCACGAAACAGCAGACTGAGACCCTGAACCAGGTGCGCGCACCACAAGGCTTCTCATGGAACACTGCAATCCCGGTGTGCTCAAGGGATCCAGACTGAGACCAGGAGATCCCAGAGTGCACGGGGGCTGCTGGTGGCTGGAGGCTTTAGAAACACAAAGGACAGAGAGGCTCGGGCCCTGGAAGTGAGGGCAGGGATGCAGGTGTGGGGTGCACATCTGGGGATGCTACAGGGTTGAGCAGCACCAACAGTAATGGAGTTAAAGTGGCCAGAACATTGGTGGAGAATGGGCCGCAGCCCCTCTGCTCTGTGACAATTCAGCCTCTGCTGCTCTGACTCTCAGAAGAGGCACAGCAGACCACCAGAGAAAGCCCCCAGGGAACAAAAGCCTGGAAATACAAGCTCACAGTGTGCCCACCCCCATGCCCCCTCTCAGGGGACAGGGAAACTCTACCCAAACAGGGTTGCCTGAGTATGGGCACTGCAAAATACAAACTCTTAACAAGAGAGAACAAAGGGATGGTTACCAGGGAGGAGGTGGATAGGGGGATGAGTGAAATAGATGAAGTGGATTAAGAGGACACTTTTCTTGATGACCACTGAGTAATATATAGAATTACTGAATCACGTTCCTGTACACCTGAAATGAATGTAACACTGTATGTTAGCTCTACTAGAATTAAAATAAATTTTTAAAAAAGATTTTTCATTCAGGAACCGCTTTGAAAATGCTTTTCCTGTGCAATGTGCATAAGGCCTACTTGGGAGGATTCACTCTACAATAATTATTCACTCTCTGCCTCAAATTCAGATTTCACTGAGTTCTTACTGTCGATCCCAGCCCACGGGAGCCATGGTCCTTTTCTGTCCAGGCTCAGCACCTATGCATTCAAGATTGGAAGTAGAGACACATGTCACTTCATAGTCCAGAAAGCTATTATTGTTTCTGTTTCAGTGTGAGAGAGTCACAGACATTGGGACAGGTTTCAGAGCAGGTTTATTATGGATCCTGGATCTCTATTTCAATGTTCATTGCCTGGATTCATTTGGCTAATAGGTTCCCTGTGGATGGGCTTCCATCCAAGCATATACATGGAAGATGCAAAGGTGGGTGGGCTTGGTGCGGGACAGGAAGAAGACCAAAAACAGACAAGGGTCCGACCCCTCCCCGGATCCCGGAACTGATACGGGAGAGGGTACAGGAGGTAGAATCCATGCGAAACTCCAAGGTCACCAGCTGAACACAGGAGGCATAGGTCAAGGGATCTGGAGATGCATGGGTTGAAGGCTTCTCTGAGCTACCTCTGGGAGGAAGGGAGGGAAGGAATGAGGAGACACTGCCTGACCCTGGCCCATGCAAGATGTCCACCGCTCCGACACGCATCCGTCTACACAGCTGACACAGCCTGGGCTCAGGATGGGCTGGCTCGGGTCCCTCAATCCTCAGTGGGACAGCTGGCCACAGGTCTCACAGACATGCTGAGGGAGATGAGAGGGAAAGCTGCCCCACCCAGGTCATCCCCTCCTTGAGCAGACAGCCCTTCAGAAGTGCTAAAAAAAAACCGCCACTAACGGGGTTGAAAGACATGCCATGGATGAACTAACGCATAGAGATATGTAAAAGAACAATCATTTTTAAGTTCAGAGCTGTCAGCTCAGGAACTGGGGAGAGCTTCCCTGAAGAAGACTGAGGGGAGGGCAGGCCATGCTGAAAAGGGAGACATGTCTCTCCTGATTGGGGACCTGCAGCCCCCTTCCAGGGCAGGGCATCATCCTCACATCACACGAGATCAATGGAAGTGTTCCATCAGCGCCAGATGTTTGTCTCGAGAAGGCTACCCTGGCATCGGACTGCACAGAGCACCAGGGACTAGGGCCAGATGGAGGACGGACAATACCCCGGAGGCCATGGGGCCAGAACAGAGGCACATGACCTTGAAGATGATGATGAAAAGCAGGAGGTGGCAGCATGGAGCCGGCCCTAAAGTGCCATGGGAGCAGTGCCCACAGCTACACTGACTGGGTGCCTTCTGTTCCAGGTGTGAAGAACAACTTCAGTGGGCTCCAGACTAGTCCTGACCACAAGTCTTGGAAGTGCGCACATCCCCGGCTTCCTCTCCCCTCGCAGCTCCTAGGAATCACGGTCACAGACCCTGGTCACCTTTCGTGGAAAGCAAGAAGTGGCTCCCCTGCACACTGCACCTCTGGTGGTGGTCCAGTGCGACCCTTTTGCCTGGCCAGACACTGATGTCTACCTGTCTCCACACAAATCCACAGACAGGAGGGTGTCCCTGAATTCCACAGCACCTGATGAGACAGATCCACAGAACCCAACACCCAGTGGGTCACTCGCTACCTCACCTATGAGGTCATGGAGCTCACCATACCGTATTTCTGTCACTTCCCACAGAAAGCCTGGTTCTGATCCCCCACAATACCATACATCCTGGTTGCTGACCTGGGGTCATGCCATGAACCCACATGGCACCTTTCTTTAAGTGAAGGCTATGCCTACACCTCCTAGAAAATATTTCTAATGAAGTACAAGTCCATCAGGATTACAGTGTGAACAGTAGCACACAGCCTGCATGGTAGTAGTCAGTAATTCTAACAAGGGTTAACCCCACCCCCCATCTCACAAACCCTCCCTCTCTCCACAGGGAACTCATGGTCTGCCCTCAGAAAACCCTCCAGGAAACAAACCTTTCATCTGAATGCTCTCTTCACCTCTGCTTCAAATCTTGTCCAACCACAATTATATGAAACTAGAAATCAGACTCAAGAAAAAAATGGTACAGTCAAAAATAAGTGGAGATTTGGGGGCCTGGGTGACTCAGTCGTTAAGGACCTGCCTTCAGCTCAGTTCGTGATCCCATGATCCTGGGATCGAGTCCCGAATCAGGCTCCTTGCTCAGTGGGAAGCCCGCTTCTCCCTCTCGCACCCCCCTGCTTGTGTTCCCTCTCTCGCTGTCTCACTCTCTGTCAGATACTTAAATAAGCTTAAAAAATATGTGGAGATTTAACAACATGCTACGGAACAACCAACAGTCAAAGAAGAAGTCTAAAAAATTTTTAGAAGTACCTTGACACTGATGAAAAGGACAACCCACAAAAACTTACAGGATGCAGCAAAAGTAGCTCTATGGGGGACATTCATAGAAATTCAAGTCTTCATCAATCCATGACTATGCTCTCCAATAAACAATCTGATTTATGTGGTAAAGAAGTAGAAAATAAAAGAACAAACAAAGCCCCAAATTCGTAGAAATAAGGAAATAACAAAAAGGAATGCATAAATAAATAAAACAGTGACCAAAAAGACAAAAAAAAAGAAATAAAACAATGAAAATGAGAGCTGCCTTTTTTGGAAAGATAAACAAAACTGACAAACTTAGCTAGACTCACCAGGAAAGACAGAGTACTCGAATACAATCAGGAAAGAAAGATAATGGATTCCTGTCTCATATCAAAATCAATAGAACTCTTCAACCTTGGACACAACAACTTCTTGCAAGCCACGTCTCTAAAGGCAAAGGATATAAAAGCAAAAATGAACTATTGGCACTGCATCAGGATAAAAAGCTTCTGCTCGGCAAAGCAAACGATCAACAAAACAAAAAGGCAACCTATGGAATCGAAGAAGATATCTGCAAATGATATTACAGATAAAGGGCTGGTATCCAAGATCTATAAAGAACTCCTCAAACTCGACACCCAACAAATGGGCAGAAGACACAAAGAGATACTTCTCCAGAGAAGACATACAAATGGCCAACAGACATATGAAAAAATGCTCCACATCACTTGCCATCAGGCAAATACAAATCAAAACGACAATGAGATACCACCTTAGAACAGTTAGAATGGTTAAAATTAGCAAGGCAGGGGGCACCTGGGTGGCACAGCGGATAAGCGTATGCCTTCGGCTCAGGGCGTGATCCTGGCATTATGGGATCGAGCCCCACATCAGGCTCCTCCGCTATGAGCCTGCTTCTTCCTCTCCCACTCCCCCTGTTTGTGTTCCCTCTCTCGCTGGCTGTCTCTATCTCTGTGGAATAAATAAATAAAATATTTAAAAGTAATTAACAAGACAGGAAATAAAAAAGTCAGAGAGGATGTGGAGAAAGGGGAGTCCTCTTACACTACTCGTGAGAATTCAAGTTCGTACACCCACTTTTGAAAACAATATGGAAGTTCCTCAAGACGTTAAACACAGAGCTATCCTACGACCCACCAAATGCACTACTGGGTATTTACCCCATAGAAACAGAGTAATGAAAATCAGGGCACCTGTATCCCAATGTTCATAGCAGCAATGTCCATAATAGCCAAACTGTGGAAGGAGCCAAGATGTCCTTCAGCAGATGAATGGACAAAGAAGATGTGGTTTATCAATTCAATGGAATGTTACTCTGTCATCAGAAAGGATGAATACCCACCATTTGCACCAACGTGGATGGACCAGGAGGGGGTTATGCTAAGTAAAATTAAGTCAAGCAGAGAAAGACAATTATCATATGGTTCCACTCCTATGTGGAATGGAAGGAATAGCATGGAGGACATTAGGAGAAGGAAGGGAAAAGTGAAGGGGGGGAATGAGAGGGGGAGATGAACCATAAGAGACTATTGACACTGGGAAACAAACTGAAGGTTGCAGAAAGGGAAGTGTAGGGGAATGGGTTATCCTGGTGATGGGTATTGAGGAGGGCACATGTCATAATGAGCACTAGGTGTTATATGCAAACAATGAATCATGCAACACTACATCAAAAACAAATGTAGTACTGTAGGGTGACTAACATAATTTTTAAAAAAGAGAAAGATATGAATTCCATACAGGAAAACTGTCACTATTTGCAAAAGACATGAAATCCCGAACGATTCCACAAAACAAACAAACAAAAAAAACTGTTAGAATAAACAAATTCAAGAAAGCTGCAGGATATAAAGTCAATATACAGAGACCTGTTGTCTTTATTTTTTTTCACATTTTATTTATTTATTTGACAGGAAGAGAAAAAGCACGAGCAGGGGGAGTGTCAGAGGGAGAAGCAGATCCTCGCTAAGCGGGGAGCCCAATACGGGGCTCGATCCCAGAACTCTGGGATCATGACCTGAGCTGAAGGCACACGATTCACCTATGGAGCCACCCAGATGACCCAACTTCTTGCATTTCTGTATACTGATGACACACTTTCGCAAAGAGAAATTTAAAAAGCAATGCCATTTACAATTGCATCAAAAAAATTTAGGAATAAAAGTAACCAAGAATGAGAAAGACATAGTACACTCAACATATGGCAGAAAAGAAATGAAAAACATGTGTGTCGAGGGGGGCAGAATGTATGGGTCAAAGATTTGGGAAGCAACACAAACAAATGGGAGCAAACGCAATGCTCCTTAACTGGAAGAGTTAATTATGTGAACATGTCCATCGTACCCAAAGCAATCGACAGATGTGATGAAATCCCTATCTGAATTCCAGTGGCATTGTTCAAGGAAATAGAAAACAGTCCTCAAACTTGTATGGAATCACAAAAGACCCCAAATACCCAAAGCAACCTGGAGAAAGAAAGGTGCAGTCAACACACTCCTGGATTTCAAGCTAGATTACAAAGCCGTTGTCATCAAAACAGGAAGGTACTGGCATAAACACAGACACCAGGTCAGTGGAACAGAACAGAAAGCTCAGAAACTTACTCACACGTAGATGATCCTAACTTACGACACAGCAGCAGAAGATATGCCATGAAGGAAGGAATGTCTCTTCAGTGAGCGGTAACAGGCAAACTGGACACTAAATGCAGAAGAATATAACTGGGTCACTTTCTTACACCACACACAAAATTGTTAATGGATGAATGATTTGAACATAAGACCTGAATCCATAAACCTCTAAGAAGACACAGGTACTAAGTCTCTCGACATTGGTTTTGGCAAAGAGTCTTCAGATCGGACACCAAATGCAAAGACAACAAAAGCAAAAATAAACAGGTGGAACAACATCAAACTGAAATCTTCCACAAGGCAAAAGAAACCATCCAAAACTTAAAAGGCCACTGACCCAATAAGAAAAAAATATCTGCGAATCATCTGTGTGAGAAGAGGCTAATATCCAAAATACCACAACACTCATACAAATCAAAACAACAACAACAAAAAAAAACTGGATAAAAAAATGGGGGTAATATGTGAATAGATATTTTCCAAAGATGGCACACAGGTTCCAACAGACAGAAAAAGTTGTTTGACATCACTAATCATCGTCAGGGAAACATCAGTCAAACCCACAATCGGCTATCCCCTCACAACTGTTGGAACAGCAATTGTCCCACAGACAGACACCAGGTGGGGTCAAGGGTGTGCAGACGAGGAGACACTGTGCACTCTTGGTGGGAATGGAAATAGGTGCAGCCACTGTGACAAACGGTATGGAGGTTCCTGAAAAAAAAAATACAACTACCACATAACACAGTAATGGCTCTACTGAGTATTGATTTGGAAAACACAAAAATACTGCCTCAAAAAGACAGACGCACTCCCACGTTCACTGCAGCATTATTCACAAGAACCAGACATGGAAACACAGACCTTGGGGGCCTTATGCCAAGTAACTCAGACACAGAAAGACCAATACCAGATGCTCTCATGCACATTCCACGTGGAATAAACAAATACTGAACGCATAGATACTGAGAGCAGATTGGTAGGTGCCAGATTCGGGGATGGGGTGGTAGAAACGGGTGAAGGCGGTCAAAGTCTCAATGTTTGAGTGAGAAAATCTGACAGTCATGAAATGTTCTGTCCAGCATGGAGACTAAAACTAACCCCGAAGCATGGGGTATAGGTTTCCCTGCTCTTGGAAAGTACAGGGCTTCTGAGAAACCTTGCACAGCAGAAATGGTGTAAAGAAGGAATGACCATTAATTTACAGGGAACAATTAGACAGTGTGCTCAAACTCCAAAATTCCTTCTCCTCGGATTTCTTAGGCCTCAGGACACAAGTTTCTAACGGAGGCCCAGCATAAATGAAGATAAAGCCCAGCAGAGGCTCACAGCCACAATTCAAAGTGCTGATGGCTGGATGCGGAGAGCGGTTTCCAGCAGAAGGAGCTGGTTGGGGTGCACGCCACCTCTGTCGTGCTTCTCCCCAAAACAGATGCTGAACGCGATTCTCACTGTTCACCTTTTTTCATAAGAGGGAAATCCTCTTCAGGTCTCTTCCTCTTACTGAAGCTGGGTAATAACGTAGTTCTTTCAAGAAAGCCAAGTGCTTTACTGTGAACGTTTAAAAAGTGGGGGATACTTGTACTTGAGCATTGCTGAGGGAGTAGATGTGAAAGGTCCTCCCAGACACAAACCTCAGCAAATCCACTGGGAAAGGCACCTTCCTCAGCATGCAGAACAGGGACTAACTCCTACCCCCCAAAACCCTCTCTTTCCCCTCGATCAGGACAACCCACAACAGCTGGGAGTTACCCCAATTTCTCCTTTCTCCTGCTCCTAATAGCTAACCCATCAGCAAATCCTGTGAGCTCCATCTTCAAAATGAACACAGAATAGGTCTAAGCACTCCATCCAAGGCCACCTGTCTGGTCCACAGTGCCTGAGTTCCTGGAAAAGCTTCGTCATTGACCTGTCTTGTCATCTTCAAGCCTCTGTCATCTGTTCTCAACACTGTAGCCAGGATGGCCCAGTGAAACAGGGTCTCATGGGGTTATAGCCCTGGAATGGCTTTCTGTCACCCTCTGTCACCTCCTCTCTGAGCTCATGTCCTAAGCTGTCTCCTGTGGCCACAGGGCCTTCTTGCTGCTCCTGGACATACCTGGAATTCTCCTGCCCCAGAGCCTTTGCACATGCTTTTCCTTCTATTGAGAATGCTCTTGATGTGTGCTCACTCACCTTCTGAGAAGTCTGAATTGGAGTGACAGGGACAGAAGATGAGGCTGTGTGTGTTGGGTGAGGCTGGTGGCCCAGAAGAAAGTTCTTTACCAGCTCTCCACCTGTGCCTCACTTGTCCTCAGCCAGGAACTTGCACACAGCCCTCACCTGTCACAACTCTCACCCAGGAGACCCACAGCCACCCCTGGAGCCCACCCTGCCCACACCCTGCTGCAGAATGCATTGAGCTCTCCTCTGGGACCCCTGTCAGCTTTACCCAGAGCTGGAACTCCCCCGTGTCATGCTAAGCTCCCAGATTCCCCCTCTTCTTCCAAAATCACACTGGCACAAGGCTTTCATGAGAAAGCTATAACGCTAACCAAAGAAAGCTTCACACCTACTTTCCCCTTCTCTTGCCTTTCTCTCCACCTTCTTTCTTACCTGAGCAAACTGCAACGTATCAGTGGAACATGAACATGCTCTGATATCTGAATCTTTCATTGCAGCTTTCTGAGGACTCCTTATGTGATAAGAAACTAGTGTATCCTACAACAGGGTGTTTTACAACTATCATCTATAGAACAGTACAGCCCAAATCACTACAATTTTACCTCACTCTTCATGAAGCAGAACACTTTTTCCTTTCTTCTTTTACTTAAATTCCAGTTAGTTCACATGCCATGGAATATTCACTTCAGGGGTAGGATTTAGTGATTCTTCACCTGCATACAGTACCCGGTGCTCATCACAAGTGCCCTCCTTAATACCCCTCACCCATTTAACTCTTCCCCCCATGCCCATGTCCTGCATCAACACTCAGTTTGTTCTCCAAGGTTGAGTCTATTTCTTTGTTTGCCTCTCTCATCAACCCTCAACGCTGTTCATCTGTTTTCTTTCTGAAATTCCACAAGGGTGAGAGCATAGGATATTTGTCTTTCCTCACTGATTTTGCTTAGCTTAATACACTCTAGATCCATCCATATCCTTGCAAATGGTAAGATTTCATTCTTTTTTGATGCTGGGTCATATTCCATTATATATATATGTATGTATCCCACATCTGCTTTATCCATTCATCAGTGCATGGACTTTGGGATTCTCTCCATAGTTTGACTACTGTGGACATTGCTTCTATTAACATCATGGTGCATGTACCTCCTTCGAATCTGCATTTTTGTATCCTTTGGGTAAATACCTAGGAGAGCAATTGCTGGATCATGGGGTTGTTCAATGTTTAAGTTTTTGAGGAACCCCCACACTGTTTCCCAGACTGGCTGCACCACTTGGCATTCCAACCAACAGGATGGGAGGGTTCCCCTTTAAGCAGAACATTATCTGCCCGCAATTTCATAAGAGGAAACAAAACCTCTGTGAGATGTACCCAAGGTCAGGCAAGCAGTTGCAGAATTCACCCCAAGGCTCCTGACGCCAAGCCCCTTGAAGCCACCAGCATGCCACTATCCAAAAGAATTCCCAGACTCTCCTTCTGACTCCACCACCAAAGAAACTACAGAGAGAATATGGCATCTCCAAATATCGAGGTAATACATTTAGTAAAACTAGAAACTCAAGCTCAACTTTTATTTTTTTTTAATTTATAATGATTTTTTTATTTTATTATGTTAGTCACCATACAGTACATCCCCGGTTTCCGATGTAAGGCTCGATGATTCATTAGTTGTGTATAACACCCAGTGCACCATGCAATACGTGCCGTCCTTACCACCCATCACTGGCCTATCCCATTCCCCCACCCCCCTCCCCTCTGAGGCCCTCAGTTTGTTTCTCATACTCCATAGTCTCTCATGTTTCATTCCCCCTTCTGATTACCCCCCTTTCTTTATCCCTTTCTTCCCCCACTGATCATCCTAGTTCTTATGTTCCATAGGTGACTGAAATCATATGATAGTTGTCTTTCTCTGCTTGACTTATTTCACTTAGCATTATCTCCTACAGTGCCGTCCATGTTGCAGCAAATGTTGAGAACTCGTTCTATCTGATAGCTGAGTAATATTCCATTGTATATATGGACCACAACTTCTTAATCCAGTCATCTGTTGAAGGGCATCTCGGCTCCTTCCACGATTTAGCTATTGTGAACATTGCTACTATGAACATTGGGGTGCATATGGCCCTTCTCTTCACTACGTCTGTATCTTTGGGGTAAACACCCAGTAGTGCAATGTCTCGATCATAGGGTAGCTCAATTTTTAACTTTTTAAGGGACCTCCACACTGTTTTCCAGAGTGGCTGTACCAACTTGCATTCCCACCAACAATGTAGGAAGGATCCCCTTTCTCCACATCCTCTCCAACAAGTGCTGTCTCTTGCCTTGTCTATTTTTGCCATTCTAACTGGCGTAAGGTGGTATCTCAGTGTGGTTTTGATTTGAATTTCTTGATGGCTAATGATTTTGAACATTTTTTTCATGTGTCTCTTAGCCATTTGTATGTCTTCATTGGAAAAGTGTCTGTTCATATCTTCTGCCCATTTTTTTATTTGTTTATTTGTTTCTCGTGTATTGAGTTTGAGAAGTTCTTTGTGGATCTTGGATACCAGTCCTTTATCTGTACTGTCATTTGCAAATATATTCTTCCATTCCGTGGGCTGCCTCTTAGTTTTTCTGACTGTTTCCTTGGCTGTGCAAAAAATTTAATCTTGATGAAGTCCCATAAATTCATTTTATCTTTTGTTTCTCTTGCTTTTGGGGATGTATCATGAAAAAGTTTGCTTTGGCCGATGTCATAGAGGTTGCTGCCTATGTTCTCCTCTAGAATTTTGATGGATTCCTGTCTCACATCGAGGTCTTTCATCCATTTGGAGATTATTTTTGTGTATGGTGTGAGATTGTGGTCAAGTTTCATTCTTTTGCATGTAGCTGTCCAATTTTCCCAGCACCATTTATTGAAGAGACTGTCTTTTTCACACCAGATGTTTTTTCCTGCTTTATCAAATATTAGTTGCCCAAAGAGCCGAGGGTCAAACTCAACTTTTAAACAGGAACAGGCCGCTTCAGATAATTTTGAATTTTCCCTCCACCTTAATTTTAACTCTTCTGATGAATAAACTAATCAATGATGAAACATCACCTTTGTCAAATGACATCATCCAAGTCTGTATCAGATGAAAAAAAAGCCACCTAACTCTAGATGCTGGCCACTCAACCATATCTTTGGCCCAATTGAATAAACACTGTTAGATGAAGGAACAAATTAGATGTTACAAACAGGCACAGAGTGAATCTCACCTTCCCTTTCTAATAAAAGAGGGTTCCTAGGAAACAGATGGTCAAAATACATTTGTAAGCAATAAATGGACAGAGAAATTGTGATCCCCTGCAAAGTTCTACCTGCAGGCAAACTAAGTAATTCTTGCACCAAACCCAGAATGCTGACAGCTACATCAATTTTACTTTGTGGCTCAACTAGAGAAAAGAGAAAAGCCCAGGAGGTTTTGGGATAATGAGAGGTTTTACCTTCAGTCCTGACATAGATAGGATATTTTGCCAAACATACCTGTGCTTTCTCTGAACCCTGGCGTCTTGTGACAAGCTGCCTCGCTGAGTCAGATGCTGACATTCAAAACCATGGGTGTCTTGGAGCCAGAGCAGAGAAGTGCTGTCAGCTGGGGAGAAGAAGGCACCTCTGACCTAAAGCCTGCACACCTGCTTCGGTTTCTGGGCGAAGGGGCAACACATACTTGTTGTTTAGCAGTAATTATCTTCATTCTCAATAGACCAATGACCTTGCCTTTTCCGGAAATCAGACTTACTCTTCTAAAGAAACTCTCAATTCGTCTCTTCCCAATGCAACTAGAGTGGGGTCTGGTTTAGTCCCGCCTCCAGGCACCCACCTGGAGGATGTTCCTGCATGATTTTAACAGCCAATTACCACTAACCCCGGGGGCACAAGGGGCATAATGGTGAAGTTGGGGGATGACTCTGGGGCTTGCTACTGCCACACCTGAGCCTGGGGGACCAGGGCACACCCTGCTGAACTCGGGGTACTGCTCAAGATGCATCACCTGCACTGTGTCAGAGAACCGGGCGACACCCCACTGAAGGTGGGGTTTGTGTGAGGTCCTTATCCGGCTCTTCCCGGGGAACAGGGGAAACCCTGAATTTCTGCAACCCATCCTACAAAAGCTCAGGTGAGTGGGTGCCCTGGAGTTCATGGGTATGGGGAATAAGGCCAGTTGAGGACATGGTGCAGAAGAGACTTTAAAGGGAAAAAGAAAACTCACCTGAGTCCCCACAATGAATCCTTTCCATGTGTCCTTCCAGAACCCTGCCTCCCACCTGGGGCACACCCTACCCCCGGACCCCCACCCTGGGACTCGCTGCTCACTCACCAGCCAGAACCTCTGCAGGGCAACTCTCTCTCTCCCAGTGCCCCTTCTTCTGCCCCAGTTCTGCAACCAGATGCAACTCTGGGACCGCCCACAGAGATGTAGCTCCACCCCCAAGCGGTGATTGATCAGGGAGGGTGGTGCCAGAGCCCCTTGGATGCCGGGCAACCCGCCCTCAAGCCCCTGGAACCCTGAAAGTGCAGAGGGTCCAAGAGGCGCCTCCTCTACCCAACACCCGGAACAGGCATGGGTGGGGTCCTGTGCCGGGCTCCCCACACACACCTGACCCCTTCCAGGGACCCCTCTAGCTGCACACCACCCTCAGAGTCCTGCCCCTTCCCTTTCTGCACCAGCCCTCCCTGCTGGGGTGTGCCTGGTTCTTGGTAAGCTCAGTGGCTCTCAGACCCTCCAAGGCTTGGGCCTTAGGAAATGCAATGATTTCATGCATTTTCAGTATGTACATGTCAGTATGACTTTAATCTTATGGGAGCCAAAGAGGTTCTTTATTTTTTCTTATCTTCATGTTGGCATTTTTGGTTATTGTTTTCTTCTTGAAGCAGATGTACAACATGTGCATGGGGCAGAAATAGGGCCCACGCTTTGAGGTTTTGCCCAGTCATTTTGAGCCGGGTAAAATGTTAAAGGATAGCTTCCCTGGGAGCCCAGGATCAGGGTCCACAGATGATATAAGATAAAATTACTTTTATCATTATAATTACTACTAAATGGAGGAATTTGAGACAAAAGCACCTTTCACAAGAGTACCAAGAAATCAAAATGATGCCCACAGAAGGCTGCCTGCTCCATGGTCAGCACAGGTAACACAAGTGTTCACAGTCTCTGGACTCCTTCCCCTCAACTGCCCAAATCTCCGAAGCACACAGACCACTTAAAATCAGTATTGTAGAACTGCTAGACACCTTAGAGGTGTCTGGCACCATTCCCTTGGACTGCAGAATAAAACACAGTAGCTCGTTGTCACAAGCTAATTTCAACATGAAGTGCCCCCTGGATGCACTAAGTTCTTTCTCTGTAAATGTTGACTAATGTAAGTCCCAGTCATACCATTTAAACACTACGATGGCTGGGAAGTCATTGTAGGTAAGGGAATATTCTAGCCATGTTTATAAGCATTGGCTCACTTTGTAGAAGAGGCTGAGCTGAGTGTTTTTAAATACTATTTCAGGTACAAGAGAGGAGTTAAGATGGCGGAGGAGTAGGGGACCCCTTTTCCAGCAGGTTCCCTGAGTCGAGCTGGATAGGTACCAGACCAGCCTAAACAACCACGGAATCAGCCTGAGACGCAAGAAGATACATCTGGATCTCTACAAATGAACATCTCCAGCGCTGAGTATTGAGGTATGAAGCGGGAAGCCTTGAATCTGGACACAGATATCAGAAGATAAAAGGAAGGGGGAGGGAGCCACCACGTTCAGGCGCTGGGAAGCAGCAGCCACCTGCACAGGGGAGCCAGCAGACTCACCTATGGCACCTGCAAGAGAGCAGACTGAGATGGGTGAGCCCAGAGCTCGAGCCACCAGGCATCTCGTGGAACACCAGAACCCAGGTGTGCTCATGGGATCCAGACTGAGACCAGGAGATCCAGGAGCACTCAGGGGCTGCTGGCACCTGGTGGCTGGCAGTGTTAGAAACACAAAGGACTGAGACACGCCTACCATGGAAGTGAGGGCAGGGACCTGGGTGTGGGGCACACATCCCAGAATGCTACAGGGTTGAGCAGCACCAACAGTAACAGAGTTAAAGTGGCCAGAACATTTGTGGAGAACTGGCCGCAATCCCTCTGTTCTGTGACAATTCAGCCTCTGCTGCTCTGACTCTCAGAAGAGGCACAGCAGACCACCAGAGAAAGCCCCCAGGGAACAAAAGCCTGGAAATACAAGCTCACAGCGTGACCACCCCCATCCCCCCTCACAGGGGACACGGAAACTCTACCGAAACAGGGATGCCAGAGTATGGGCACAGCAAAATAGAAAATCTTAACAATAGAGAACAAATGGATTTTTACCAGAGAGGAGGTGGATAGAGGGATGAGTGAAATAGATGAAGCGGATTAAGAGGACACTTTTCTTGATGACCACTGAGTAATATATAGAATTACTGAATCACTCTATTGTACACCTGAAACGAATGTAACACTGTATGTTAGCTCTACTGGAATTAAAATAAATTTTTTAAAAAGATTTTTCCTTCAGGAACCTCTTTGAAAAAGCTTTTCCTGTGCAATGTGCATAAGGCCTACTTGGGAGGATTCACTCTACAATAATTATTCACTCTCTGCCTCAAATTCAGATTTCACTGAGTTCTTACTGTGGATCCCAGCCCACGAGAGCCATGGTCCTTTTCTGTCCAGGCTCAGCACCTATGCATTCAAGATTGGAAGTAGAGACACATGTCACTTCATAGTCCAGAAAGCTATTATTTTTCTTTTTCAGTGTGAGAGAGTCACAGACTTTGGGACAAGTTCCAGAGCAGGTTTATTATGGATCCTGGATCTCTACTTCAATGTTCATTACCTGGATCCATTTGGCTAATAGGTTCCCTGTGGATGGGCTTGCTTCCAAGCACATACATGGAAGATGCAAAGGTGGGTGGGCTTGGTGCGGGACAGGAAGAAGACCAAAAGCAGACGAGGGTCCGACCCCTCCCCTGATCCAGGAACTGCTAAGGGAGAGGGTACGGGAGGTAGGATCCATGCGAAACTCCAAGGTCACCAGCTGAACACACGAGGCATAGGTCAAGGGATCTGGAGAAGCAGGGGTTGAAGGCTGATCTGAGCTACCTCTGGTAGGAAGGGAGAGAAGGAATGAGGAGACACTGCCTGCCCCTGGCCCCTGCCAGCTGCCCACCGCTCCGACACACCTCCGTCTACACAGCTGACACAGCCTGGACTCAGCATGGGCTGGCTCGTGTCCCTCAATACTCAGTGAGACAGCTGGCCCCAGGGCTCAGAGACATGCTGAGGGAGATGAGAGGGAAAGCTGCCCCACCCAGGTCATCCCCTCCTTGAGTAGACAGCCCTTCAGAACTTCTAAAAAAAACCCACTAACGGGGTTGAAAGACATGCCATGGATGAACTAAGGCATAGAGATATGTAAAAGAACATTCATTTTTAAGTTCAGAGCTGTCATCTCAGGAAGTGGGGAGAGCTTCCTGAAGAAGACTGAGGGGAGGGCAGGCCATGCTGAAAAGAGAGACATGTCTTTCCTGATTCGGGACCTGTAGACCCCTTCCAGGGCAGGGCATCATCCTCGCATCACACGAGATCCATGGAAGTGTTCCATCAGGGCCAGATGTTTCTCTCGAGAACCCTACACTGGCACCTGACTGCACAGGGCACCAGGGACGAGGGCCAGATGGAGGACGGACAATACCCCGGAGGCCATGGGGCCAGAACAGAGGCACATGACCTTGAAGATGATGATGAAAAGCAGGAGGTGGCAGCATGGAGCCGGCCCTAAAGTGCCATGGGAGCAGTGCCCACAGCTACACTGACTGGGTGCCTTCTGTGCCAGGTGTGGGTGACTTCAGTGGGCTCCAGACTAGTCCTGACCACAAGTCTAGGAGGTGTGCACCACCCCCGGCCTCCTCTCCCCTTGCAGCTGCTAGGAATCACAGACACAGACCCAGGTCATCTTTTGTTGAAACCAAGCAGTGGCTCCCCCACACGCTGCACCTCTGGTGGTGGTCCAGTGCGACCCTCGTGCCTGGCCAGACACTGATGTCTACCTGTCTCCACACAAATCCACAGACAGGAGGGTGTCCCTGAATTCCACAGCACCTGATGAGACAGATCCACAGAACCCAAAACCCAGTGGGTCACTTGGGACCTCACCTATGGTCATGGAGCTCACCATACCCTATTTCTTTCACTTCCCACAGAAAGCCTGGTTCTGATCCCCCACAAAACCATACATCCTGGTTGCTGACCTGGGGTCATGCCATGAACCCTCATGGCACCTTTCATTTAGAGAAGGCTATGCCTACACCTCCTAGAAAATATCTCTAATGAAGTACAAGTCCATCAGGACTACGGTGTGAACAGTAGCACACAGCCTGCATGGTAGTAGTCAGTAATTCTAACAAGGGATAACCCCATCCCCCTCTCACATAACCTTCCTCTGTCCCCATGGAAATCATGGTCTGCCCTCAGAAAACCCTCCAGGAAACAAACCTTTCATCTGAATGCTCTCTTCACCTTCTGCTTCAAATCTTGTCCAACCACAATGATATGAATCTAGAAATCAGTCTCAAGAAAAAAATAGGACAGTCAAAAATAGGTGGAGATTGGGGGGCCTGGGTGGCTGTCGTTAAGGATCTTCCTTCAGCTCAGGACCTGATCCCAGGATCCTGGGATCTAGCCTGGAATCAGGCTCCTTGCTCAGTGGGAAGCCCGCTTCTCCCTCTCCCAACACCCTGCTTGCATTCCCTCTCTCGCTGTCTCATTCTCTGTCAGATACTTAAATAATCTTACAAAAATATGTGGAGATTTAACAACATGCTACTGAACAACCAAGAGTCAAAGAAGAAATAAAAAAAAAATTAAGAAGTACCTTGACAGGGATGAAAAAGACAACCTACTAAAACTTATGGGATGCAGCAAAAGTAGCTCTATGGGGACCTTCATAGAAATTCAAGTCTTCATCGACCCATGACAATTCTCTCTAATAAACAATTTGATTTATGTGGTAAAGAAGTAGAAAATAAAACAACAAACAAAGACCCAAATTAGTAGAAATAAGGAAATAACAAAAAGGAATGCATAAATAAATCCAACAGAGACTAAAAAGACAAAAAAAAAAACACAATGAAAATGAGAGCTGCCTTTTTTGGAAAGATAAACAAAACTGACAAACTTAGCTAGACTCACCAAGAAAGACAGAGGACTCGAATACAATCAGGAAAGAAAGATAATGGATTCCTGTCTCATATCAAAATCAATAGAACTCTTCAACCTTGGACACAACAACTTCTTGCAAGCCACGTCTCTAAAGGCAAAGGAAATAACAGCAAAAATGAACTATTGGCACCTCATCAAGATAAAAAGCTTCTGCATGGCAAAGCAAACAATCAACAAAACAAAAAGACAACCTATGCAATCGAAGAAGATATTTGGATTGATATTACAGATAAAGAGCTGGTATCCAAGATCTATAAAGAACTCCTCAAACTCGACACCGAAAAAAATGGGCAGAAGACACAAAGAGATACTTCTCCAGAGAACATACAAATGGCCAAAGGACACATGAAAAAATGCTCCACATCACTTGCCATCAGGCAAATACAAATCAAAACGACAATGAGATACCACGTTACACCAGTTCGAATGGTTAAAATTAACAAGGCAGGGGGCACCTGGGTGGCACAGTGGTTAAGCGTCTGCCTTCGGCTCAGGGCGTGATCCTGGCAGTATGGGATCGAGCCCCACATCAGGCTCCTCCGCTATGAGCCTGCTTCTTCCTCTCCCACACCCCTGCTTGTGTTCCCTCTCTCGCTGGCTGTCTCTATCTCTGTGGAATAAATCAATAAAATCTTGAAAAGAAATTAACAAGACAGGAAATTTAAAAAAAATGAGAGGATGTGGAGAAAGAGGAGCCCTCTTACACTACTCGTGAGAATTCAAGCTGGTACAGCCTCTTTTGAAAACAATATAGAGGTTCCTCAAGATGTTAAACACAGAGCTATCCTACGACCCACCAATTGCACTACTGGGTATTTACCCCATAGACACAGAGTAATGAAAATCAGGGGCACCTGTATCCCAATGTTCATAGCAGCAATGTCCATAATAGCCAAACTGTGGAAGAAGCCAAGATGTCCTTCAGCAGATGAATGGACAAAGAAGATGTGGTTCATCTATACAATGGAATATTACTCAGTCATCAGAAAGGATGAATACCCACCATTTGCACCAACATGGATGGACCAGGAGGGGATTATGCTAAGTGAAATTAAGTCAAGCAGAGAAAGACAATTATCATATGGTTCCACTCCTATGTGGAATGGAAGGAATAGCATGGAGGACATTAGGAGAAGGAAGGGAAAAGTGAAGGGGGGGAATGAGACGGGGAGATGAACCATGAGAGACTATTGACACTGGGAAACAAACTGAAGGTTGCAGAAAGGGAGGGGTAGGGGAATGGGTAATCCTGGTGATGGGTATTGAGGAGGGCACGTGTCATAATGAGCACTAGGTGTTATATGCAAACAATGAATCATGGAACACTACATCAAAAACAAATGAAGTACTGTAGGGTGACTAACATAATTTAAAAAAAAGAGAAAGATATGAAATCCATACAGGAAAACTGTCACTATTTGCAAATGACATGAAATCCCGAAAGATTCTACAAAAAAAAAAAAAAAAAAAAAAAACACTGTTAGAATAAACAAATTCAAGAAAGCTGCAGGATATAAAGTCAATATACATTGACCTGTTCCCCTTATTTTTTTTTTCAGATTTTATTTATTTATTTGACAGGAAGAGAAAAAGCACGAGCAGGGGGAGTGTCAGAAAGACAGAGAAGCAGACCCTCGCTAGGTGGGTAGCCCAACACGGGGCTCGATCCCAGAACTCTGGGATCATGACTTGAGCTGAAGGCAGACGCTTCACCTATGGAGCCATCCAGATGACCCAACTTCTTGCATTTCTGTATACTGATGACATACATTCGCAAAGAGAAATTAAAAAAGCAATGCCATTTACAACTGCATCATAAATAAAATCTAAGATAAAAGTAACCATGAATGAGAAAGACATAGTACACTCAACACACGGCAGAAAAGAAATGAAAAACATGTGTGTCGAGGGGGGCAGAATGTATGGGTCAAAGAATTGGAAGGCAACACAAACAAATGGAAGCTTATGCCATGCTCCTTAACTGGAAGAATTAAGTATGTGAACATGTCCATTGTACCCAAAACAATCGACAGATGTGATGAAATCCCTATCTGAATTCCAGTGGCATTATTCGAGGAAATAGAAAACAGTCCTCAAACTTGTATGGAATCACAAAAGACCCCAAATACCCAAAGCAACCTGGAGAAAGAAAGGTGCAGTCAACACACTCCTGGATTTCAAGCTAGATTACAAAGCTGTTGTCATCAAAACAGGAAGGTACTGGCATAAACACAGACACCAGGTCAGTGGAACAGAATAGAAAGCTCAGAAACTTACCACACGTAGATGATCCTAACTTACGACACAGCAGCAGAAGATATGCCATGGGGGAAGGACTGTCTCTTCAGTGAGCGGTAACAGGCAAACTGGACACTAAATGCAGAAGAATATAACTGGGTCACTTTCTTACACCACACACAAAAATTTTAATGGATGAATGATTTGAACATAAGACCTGAATCCACAAACCTCCAAGAAGACACAGGTACTAAGTCTCTCGACATTGGTTTTGGCAAAGAGTCTTCAGATCGGACACCAAATGCAAAGGCAACAAAAGCAAAAATAAACAAGTGGAACAACATCAAACTGAAATCTTCCACACGGCAAAAGAAACCATCAAACACTTAAAAGGCCACTGACCCAAAAAGAAAAAAATATCTGCGAATCATATGTGTGAGAAGAGGCTAATATCCAAAATACACACAACACTCATACAAATCAAAACAAACAAAAAAAAATATATCAAAAAATGGGGGGAATATGGGAACAGATACTTTCCAAAGACGGCACACAGGTGCCAACAGACAGAAAAAGTTGTTTGACATCACTAATCATGGTCAGGGAAACATCAGTAACACCCACAATCGGCTATCCCCTTACAACTGTTGGAACAGCAATTGTCCCAGAGACACACACCAGGTGGGGTCAAGGGTGTGCAGACGAGGAGACACTGTGCACTCTTGGTGGGAATGGAAATTGGTGCAGCCACTGTGACAAACAGTATGGAGGTTCCTGAAAAAATAAATACAACTACCGCATGACCCAGTAATGGCTCTACTGAGTATTGATTTGGAGAACGCAAAAATACTGCCTCAAAAAGACACATGCACTCCCACGCTCACTGCAGAATTATTCACAAGAACCAGACATGGAAACACAGACCTTGGGGCCCTTATGCCAAGTAACTCAGACACAGAAAGACCAATACCAGATGCTCTCATGTACATTCCACGTGGAATAAACAAATACTGAATGCATAGATACTGAGAGTAGATTGGTAGGTGCCAGATTTGGGGATGGAGTTGTAGAAACGGGTGAAGGTGGTCAAAGCCTCAATGTTTGAGTGAGAAAATCCGACAGTCATGAAATATTCTGTCCAGCATGGAGACTAAAACTAATCCCAAAGCATGGGGTATAGGTTTCCCTGCTCTTGGAAAGTACAGGGCTTCTGAGAAAACGTGCACAGCAGAAATGGTGTCAAGAAGGAATGGCCATTAATTTACACGGATAAATTAGCCGGTGTGCTCAGACTCCAAAATTCCTTCTCTTTGGCTTTTCGTAGGCCTCAGGACACAAGTTTCTAACGGAGGCCCAGCATAAATGAAGATAAAGCACAGCAGAGGCTCACAGACACAATTCAAAGTGCTGGTGGCTGGATGCGGAGAGCGGTTCCCAGCAGAAGGAGCTGGTTGGGGTGCACGCCACCTCTGTCATGCTTCTCCCCAAAACAGATGCTGAACGTGATTCTCACTGTTCACCTTTTTTCATAAGAGGGAAATCCTCTTCAGGTCTCTTCCTCTTACTGAAGCTGGGTAATAATGTAGTTCTTTCAAGAAAGTCCAGTGTCTTACTGTGAACGTTTAAAAAGTGGGGGATACTTGTACTTGAGCATTGTTGAGGGAGGAGATGTGAAAGGTCCTCCCAGACACAAACCTCAGCAGATCCACCGGGAAAAGCACCTTCCTCAGCATGCGGAACATGGACGACCTTCAAACCCCAGAAACCCTCTCCTTCCCCTCGATCAGGACAACCCACAACAGCTGGGAGCTACCCCAATTCCTTCGTTCTCCTGCTCCTGATAGCTAACCCATCAGCAAATCCTGTGAGCTCCATCTTCAAAATGTACCCAGAATAGGACTAACCACTCCATCCAAGGCCAACTGTCTGGTCCACAGTGCCTGAGTTCCTGGAAAAGCTTTGTCATTGACCTGTCTTGCCATCTTCAAGCCTCTGCCATCTGTACTCAACACTGTAGCGAGGATGGCCCAGTGAAACAGGGTCTCAGGGGTTATAGACCTGGAATGGCTTTCTGTCAGCCTCTGTCACCACTCTGAGCTCATGTCCTAAGCTGTCTCCTGTGGCCACAGGGCCTTCTTGCTGCTCCTGGACATACCTGGAATTCTCCTGCCCCAGAGCCTTTGCACATGCTTTTCCTTCTGTTGAGAATGCTATTGATGTATTCTCACTCACCTTCTGAGAAGTCTGAATTGGAGTGACAGGGACAGAAGATGAGGCTGTGTGTGTTGGGTGAGGCTGGTGGCCCAGAAGAAGGTTCTCTGCCAGCTCTCCGCCTGTACCTCACTTGTCCTCAGCCAGGAACTTGCACACAGCCCTCACCTGTCACAACTCTCACCCAGGAGACCCACAGCCACCCCTGGATCCCACCCTGCCCACACCCTGCTGCAGAATGCATTCAGCTCTCCTCTCTGACCCCTGTCAGCTTTACCCAGACCTAGAACTCCCCCATCTCCTGCAAAGCTCCCGGATTCCCCCTCTTCTTCCAAAATCACACTGGCACAAGGCTTTCATGAGAAAGCTATAACCCTAACTAATGAAAGGTTCACACCTACTTTCCCCTTCTGTTGCCTTCCTCTCCACCTTCAATCCTACCTCTGCAAACTGTGACATATCAGTGGAACATGAACATGCTCTGAGATCTGAATCTTTCATTGCAGCTTTCTGAGGCCTCCTTATGTGATAAGAAACTAGTGTATCCTACAACAGGGTGTTTTACAACTATCCTCTATAGAATAGTACAGCCCAAATCACTACAATTTTACCTCACTCTTCATGAAGCAGAACACTTTTTCCTTTCTTCTCCTACTTAAATTACAGTTAGTTCACATGCCATGGAATATTCGCTTCAGGGGTAGGATTTAGTGATTCCTCACCTGCATACAATACCCGGTGCTCATCACAAGTGCCCTCCTTAATACCCCTCACCCATTTAACTCTTCCCCCCATGCCCCTGTCCTGCAGCAACACTCAGTTTGTTCTCCAAGGTTGAGTCTATTTCCTTGTTTGCCTCTCTCATCAACCCTCAACGCTGTTCATCTGTTTTCTTTCTGAAATTCCACAAGGGTGAGAGCATAGGATATTTGTCTTTCCTCACTGATTTTGCTTAGCTTAATACACTCTAGATCCATCCATATCCTTGCAAATGGTAAGATTTCATTCTTTTTGAAGCTGGGTCATATTCCATTATATATATATATATGTATCCCACATCCGCTTTATCCATTCATCAGTGCATGGACTTTGGGATTCTCTCCATAGTTTGGCTACTGTGGACATTGCTTCTATTAACATCATGGTGCATGTACCCCCTTCGAATCTGCATTTTTTTATCCTTTGGGTAAATACCTAGGAGAGCAATTGCTGGATCATGGGGTTGTTCAATGTTTAACTTTTTGAGGAACCCCCACACTGTTTCCCACACTGGCTGCACCACTTTGCATTCCCACCAACAGGATGGGAGGGTTCCACTTTAAGCAGAACATTATCTGCCGGCAATTTCATAAGAGGAAACAAAAACTCTGTGAGATGCACCCAGGGTCATGCAAGCAGTGCAGAATTCACCCCAAGGCTCCTGATGCCAAGCCCGTTGAAGCCACCAGTGTGCCACTATCCAAAAGAATTCCCAGACTCTCCTTCTGACTCCACCACCAAAGAAACTACAGAGAGAATATGGCACCTCAAAGTACGAGATAATACATTTAGTAAAACTAGAAAGTCAAGCTCAACTTTTAAACAGGAACAGGCCGCTTTGGAGAATTTTGAATTTTCCCTCCACCCTAGTTTTAACTCTTCTGATGAATAAACTAATCAATGATGAAACATCACCTTTGTCAAATGACATCTACCAAGTCTGTGTCAGATGAAAAAAAGCCACCTAACTCTAGATGCTGGCCACTCAACCATACCTTAGGCCCAATTGAATAAACACTGTTAGATGAAGGAACAAATTAGATGTTACAAACAGGCACAGAGTGAATCTCACCTTCCCTTTCTAATAAAAGAGGGTTCCTAGGAAACAGATGGTCAAAATACATTTGTAAGCAATAAGTGGACAGAGAAATTGTGATCCCCTGCAAAGTTCTACCTGCAGGGAAACTAAGTAATTCTTGCACCAAACCCAGAATGCTGACAGCTACTTCAATTTTACTTTGTGGCTCAACTAGAGAAAAGAGAAAAGCCCAGGAGGTTTTAGGATAATGAGAGGTTTTACCTCCAGCCCTGACATAGATAGGACATTTTGCCAAACATTCCTGTGCTTTCTCTGAGCACTGGCGTCCTGTGACAAGCTGCCTCACTGACACCGATGCTGACGTTCAAAACCTCAGGTGTCTTGGAGCCAGAGCAGAGAAGTGCTGTCAGCTGGGGAGAAGAAGGCACCTCTGACCTAAAGCCTGCACACCTGCTTTGGTTTCTGGGCAAAGGGGCATCACATACTTGCTGTTTAGCAGTAATTATCTTCATTCTCAATAGACCAATGACCTTGCCTTTTCTGGAAAGCAGACTTACTCCTCTAAAGAAACCCTCAATTTGTCTATTCCCAATGCAACTAGAGTGGGGTCTGGTTTACACTCGCCTCCAGGCCCACACCTGGATGATTTTTCTGCATGATTTCACCTTCTGGTCTCACCCCTGAAGTGAACAGTGCTTCTCAAACCTTCACAGCCTCATTCTAGGATGAGCCCATTTGTGCTGGAATCTATATACACATGCTTGGTTCTGCAGGGAAGTATCCAGTATGGAGAACAGCCGCCCTTCTTTGCTGCTGGACTTGTGAACCAGGAACATTTTCTTCTCACTTAAGTAGAAAACAATGTTATTGATGACACTGCATGAATGAACTTTTAAAAACATTTTAGAGAAAAAGGAAGAGGCCTTTATTCAAACCCAAGTCAGCACAGCTGCCTGGGAGACAATCTTCAACAAGAAGGGAGTGCTCCAGGGAAGGAACATTTGGGGCAGGGTTATATATTTTTTATATTTTGTTTTACGTACAGAGTTACACACCACAATGAGGATCTTCCTAGTTTCCAGAAAGTGACAGACTTTTTCTTCTGTTTTCAGTATGTACATGTCAGTAGGACTTTAATCTTATGGGAGCCAAAGAGGTTCTTTATTTTTTCTTAACTTCATGTTGGCATTTTTGGTTATTGTTTTCTTCTCGAAGCAGATGTACAACATGTGCTTGGGGCAGAAATAGGGCCCATGCTTTGAGGTTTTGCCCAGTCATTTTGAGCCGGGAAAAATGTTAAAGGATAGCTTCCCTGGGAGCCCAGGATCAGGGCCCACAGATGATATAAGATAAAAATTACTTTTATCATTATAATTACTACTATTGGAGGAATTTGAGACAAAAGCACCTTTCACAAGAGTACCAAGAAATCAAAATGATGCCCACAGAAGGCTGCCTGCTCCATGGTCAGCACAGGTAACACAAGTGTTCACAGTCTCTGGACTCCTGCCCTTCTCCTGCCCAAATCTCTGAAGCACACAGACCACTTAAAATCAGAATTGTAGAACTGCTAGACACCTTGGAGATGTCTGGCACCATTTCCTTTGGACTGCAGAATAAAACACAGTAGCTCGTTGTCACAAACTAATTTCAAAATGAAGTGCCCCCTGGATGCACTAAGTTCTTTCTCTGCAAATGTTGACTAATGTAAGTCACAGTCATACCATAGAAACACTACGATGGCTAGGAAGTCATCATAGGTAAGGGAATATTTTAGCCATGTTTATAAGCATTGGCTCACTTTGTAGAAGAGGCTGAGCTGAGTGTTTTTAAATACTATTTCAGACTTGTTTTACAGCACCCTCTGAACATACCAGAGCCTGAACCGACTAGAAAAGTTAGTTGGTTTCAGTAACTTTAATACCAGAAAAATATTATACTGTCTCTATTCCTAAGGATCTTTGAGTATCTTACCCAGAGGTCCCCCACTGAGATAATGATCTTAATGATCACCATGGGCAGAGGTGGAAAGGCCAGCTGAATTTGTTCCAGTTGTCCACATGACAAGAAAATCCTGATACTTGATAGGTTTCCAGATCGAGAAGACCAGAGATAAGAGGGAAATAGTACCCTGTATGGAACAACAAGGGATTTGGAGTCAATTTGGGGATCCCACTTAGGTTTCTGACACTAAAATCCTCTGTGACTCATATCATCTGAGTCCCTGTCTAACCATCTGAATATGTGCCTAAAAATATCTACATCCTAGTTGAGAAGTTCAAAAGGCAGAATGCTACAAAGAGCCAGTATGATGTCTCTCAAGAACAGGTGCTCAGGAAGCCATAATTGCTATTGGGTCTATTTCTTTTCCAGAAGAAAGAACCCATGTTGAATCCATATTTCTAATAGATGACTCACCAGATGATTTTCAAACCTGAAGGAAGGCCAAGAAGTCGCTCTTGCGTCATAGGTCACTCAGAAATCATGTTGTTGGATGATACGATAGCAATGTCATCACTAAGAGTGGGGAGCTTCTAATTTCCATACGGCCATGTTGACCCCCTTAGCTCAGAGCCACCAGAAAGGGCAGCTGGGGAGGGGACACCGTCATCACTATGAGTGGGGAGCTTCCCATTTCCATATGGCCATGTTGACCCCCTTAGCTCAGGGCCACCAGGAAGGACAGCTGAGGGGGACCACAGGTGAAGGCTGCCAGGTGTGGCTGGGGCAGGCAGAACACTGAGTTAAGGCTCAACTCCTCTCTTGGTTATTATAATGCTCTTCACAAAGAAAGTGCCATTGTGTGTGAGCCCTCATGTAGAAAAGGTTCAGAATTTCCATTGAGATTCCCTCTCTGACCTTTAGGATATGTAGCAAAGTTCCATTTAATTTTTAAACATTGAAGGACTTCCTGGTTTTCTTTTCGCTATGACTGTGGCTCAATTCCCCTGTGGTCTAAGAATAGAATCTAGTTAATTTCAGGGTTTAACATTTGTAGACTGGATTCGTGGCCCCACCTATCGTCTATTTGGGTAAAGAGTCTATGACCACTTGAAAATAATGTATTCTGCACTTATTATGGAATGTTCCCTATATGTCAATTAGGTTACATTTGTTACCAGTGTTTTGTCTGCTTTTTCTGTCAGATATTGAGAAACGTATATTAAAATCTTCAAACAATGCTGCTCTATTCAATGTTCCATCGGAGAATCTACCAGTGTTAGAAGGCAAGAGAAACAAAAGTATAAGAATTGAGGGGATAATTGTGACAATTCACAGGTAATACGATTGTGTACATAGAAAATCCAAAACAGTGTATAAATACCCTATTAGAATTAAAAATGCAATTTATAAATTTGAGATGGATTGTAGCTTCCCATTGGACAGTTTCTGAAAGAAAACATAGAACCTGTCAATCTTTTTTTTTTTAAGATTTTTTATTTATTTATTTGACAGAGATAGAGACAGCCAGCGAGAGAGGGAACACAAGCAGGGGGGCGTGGGAGAGGAAGAAGCAGGCTCATAGCAGAAGAGCCTGATGTGGGGCTCGATCCCACAACGACGGTATCACGCCCTGAGCCGAAGGCAGACGCCCAACCGCTGTGCCACCCAGGCGTCCAGAACCTGTCAATCTTGGGCTAGGACATAGGGTGCACTAACCATTTAAAAGAATTCAGTGGGACTTCATAAAAATGTGACATTTCTCCTTATCTTTTGACCATAAGAAAATGAAAAGGTGAACCACAGGCTGGGAAGTAAAGATTAGGAATACACACACTGACAAAGACTTGTCAAGAAAGAATTCCTGCTCATCAACCATAAAAAGTCTATTTATAAACGAATCCTTCACAAGAGATTGACTGATGGCCAATAAGAACAGGAAAGGGTGCTCTACAGTATTATTTTCAGGAACAGCAAGGCCTTTCCTAACATGAAAACATACACACAAACCAGTATTCCCTAGATGGATGACGTCCTTATTTCTGAGGACAGCTTGAAGAACAGACTAGCATCAAAGTAAAGTGATGGAATTCCTGACACTCAGAGGATGGACAATTGACCTCAAACTACAGTACAATTTCTAGGCATCATTCGGTCCTCTGAAGGCAGACAACTACCACACCCCTTCCTACACCACACAGGTTGCTTCCCAACCCCTACCATAAAAGAAGAAGGTGAGAAACAGATAGGACTAGTAGGAAATAGCAAAAATCACATGTGGGGATTATCCTGAAACACACTGTTCACATAACTAGTGTAAGGAAGTGTAGGGAACTGACAAGGACAGAGACTCAAGAGGTACTTCTTTGGGAAATGCTG
Source organism: Ursus arctos (assembly GCF_023065955.2). Taxonomy (NCBI): domain Eukaryota; kingdom Metazoa; phylum Chordata; class Mammalia; order Carnivora; family Ursidae; genus Ursus; species Ursus arctos. The sequence continues at coordinate 2,286,049 of NW_026622986.1, forward strand.
TCTGAAATCCTCACACCTTGGTACCAGCTAAGGAGGGCTCTGAGCATACCTTAGGGTTTGCTCACAAGGGACTGCAACACCATCACTGAGGACTGAAACTCTTCAAGACCTCAAAGCTTGCCTGATTGACTATTGGACTAAAAGATTCCCATGTTCTGAAAACAGATACCAACTCATTGAAAGGTTCACCTGGGCTCTCTCGGAGGCCCTACAAGAAGCTGAACCATTCACTGAAAATCAATTACACACACACACACACACACACACACACATACACACACACACACACACACACCTGTCATTTCACCAATTACTTAAACATTCAAGGTTCTTCCTACCTTTTCTTTTTCACATTGATATTTATACTCACATGAAATGTCATCATTTCTAATGAACACTGATGTCAAAATAGAGATCCATTGACACAATATTCACAAAATGGAACTTCCCTGCTGTCATTTTCAATATAGCGTTTTTTAAGTTCATACATATTTTAGGTTTTTGGTAACTCATACAGGAGAAGATCAGCATTGAAAAACTCTAAATACTGACAATGAGTTTTAAGCCTAAAGAACAAAAATTGTCCAATTTCATAGATAATAAGGAACCAAAGGGAAAGCATGGAAGCTGTAGTCGAATAATTTTACACATATGCATCCTCTATTATTCTACTACTGAGGGGCGTGTTTTATTACCACTATGCATGCATCAATTGTCTTCCACGTGCACCCGCACAGGTATAATGAATTACAACAGTAGAATAAAATGTCTGGGAACTACTTGGCGGCATCTATAATGAACAATGAAATTTCGATCTTATATTTGGTGAACTTCCACTGTCTGTCCCTTTAGACAATGGACCCTAAACAGAAGGGGGAATGAACCACGAGAGACTATGGACTCTGGGAAACAAACTGAGGACTTCAGAGGGGAGAGGGGTGGGGGATTGGGATGGGCCAGTGATGGATATTAAGGAAGGTACATATTGCATGGAGCACTGGGTGTTATATGCAAATAATGAATCACGGAGCACTACATCAAAAACTAAGGAAATACTGTATAGTGACTAACATATCATAATAAAAAATTATTATTAGAAAAAAATTAAGGGTAAAAAAGAAAAAACCAATACAGCTTTTCTGTTTCAAGAACAATCACAATTGAGAAAAAACTAACTTCCAATCCCTAAAGCAAAACACAGACCAAGTTCCATTTCACTCCCCTTTATTCACATTCTCTGTGGGTTCTAAGCTATTTCCCTACCTCCTTTCCTGCCTAGCAGGGAGCCCGGGCTCGATCCCAGAACCCTGGGATAATACCCTGAGCCAAAGGCAGATGCTTAACTGGCTGAGCCAGCCAGGAGCCCCAGCCATGTTTTTCTTAAGCAAAAGGACACTTTCTCACGATGCCTTCACATGACTTCACATGGTACCAGAGATCTGCATTTGCCTCTAGGAGGTTGCAGATGAAGGCAATTGCAAACTCTCACAGTGGTTTATCAAATACAATGACCTCCCTGGTGACAGTGAAACTCTTATGAGCCCACAAGAGGGTGCTGTGACACTCAGCTGTGGCTGGTATGGCACAGAGAACCAAATCCATTTCCCTGCCTGATGTCTGTGAGGAACAGATGCCCCCACTGTGAAGGAGACCCTTCCACTGAGCTGTCCAGAGATGGCCATCCTCACGGAGGATGAGGATATAGGACAATGTCTGAGGAGACCTCATCTGTCTCTTTTATCTTTTCATATTTTTGACAGTGGGCAAATCACTGCCTAGGAGTCCCCAACTACCTTAGTCTTACCTGTGAATGACGAAGAGGTTTTACAAAACACTTAAGATTTTGACCTCACAAATGCCCACGAACACTTACCATAGGGATTCAACATTAAGTAAAGATAATGTTCCTTGGAAGAGAGGTCCTGCCCACTGTTGTTTCTCACTTATATGCTCATCTTCCTTACCTCAATATAACATAACCACCTTGATTCCTGCTTCCATCTTTAGGAAGGCTGATGTGACTTGAAGGGCATTACCCTGACATCGTTCTTTCTTAGCAATAAGATGTGGACATTTCCCTAGTCCTACACACCCAAAGTTGAATCGGAATCAGGATTGAGGAGGCTGATGAGAGTTGAAGGTGTTTTCCTGTACACGGTGGCTTATTACCAATAAGCATGGGTCAGAATCCTCAAAATTGCAGAACCTTTTCATTAATGCTTCCTACTCGTGAAAGATGATGTACATTGGTCTTTCCCTGTATAGTGTGGTGACTCAGAGAAAAGTGCTTAGCCCTTTCGTCAGACTTCCATGACCACTTTGGGGCTGGCTTCCATTTTCACAAAGGATGATGTTAGGGCTAAGAGGGTTCCTGTGCACTGTTATTTCTTACAGATAAGTGCATGGCATTTTTGTTACATTGCCAGAACCACTTAGCGCCGGGCTTGCCGGCGTCCTGGGGACTAACCCTAACCCTAGGTCGGCCCCCGAGGGGCCCCTCCCAAGGGGCCTGGCGCCGCAATGCCGGGGATTGGGGACCCCTGAGCCCAGCGCAGGAGTCACCCTGCCACCCTGCAGCAACCCGGGCTGCTAGGGGCTCCGCCAGTCTTTCAGGGCGAGAGAACAGGCAGGGACCTATAAGCCCCCGGCGACCTTCGAAGGCCCCCCGCTCCAAAACGCTTGGGCCCACACTCCCTCTCGCCAGTGCCCTCACCTAGGCCTGCCCCTCCGCCTGCTGCAGAGCTGGCGGAACGGGCCTGCTGGACTCCTGGGGGCTAAACCTATCCCTAGATCGACCCCAAAGGGCCCCTCCCAAGTGGCCTTGCGCTGCATGCCAGGGATTGGGGACACCCGAGTCCCAGCGCCAGATGCACCCTGCTGCCCCGCCGCCACATGGGGCGCTAGGGGCGTCGCCAGTCCTTCAGGGCCACAGAACGGGCAGGACCCTCCGAACCACCTGCGACCTTCAAAGGCACCCTGAGCCAAAGCCAAAATGTTCTGGCCCACGCTCCCGCTCGCCAGCTACCTCACCTCGGCCCACACCTCCATTCACCGCACATGGGCGGATCGAGCCTGCCGGCCTCCCGGGGGCTAACCCTAATCCTAGGTCGCCAACCAAGGGACCCATCCTAGGAACCTGGTGCGGCAACACCTGGGATTGGGAATCCCCGAGCTGCAGTGAAAGACTCACCATTTGGCCCACCGCCACCCGGGCCGCTAGGGGCGCCACCGGTCCTTCAGGGCGGGAGAACGGGCAAGGCCCAACTAGCCCCTGGCGACATTGGAAGCCCACGCGCGCCAAAACGGTGGGTACTATGCTCCCACTTGCCAGCGCTATCACCTAGGCCCACACATGCATTCACCGCACAGGCAGCGGATCAGGCCTGACGGCATCCTGGGGGTTAACCCTAACCCAGGGTCGGCCACCGAGGGGCCTCTCACAAGGGGCCTGGCGCAGCAATGACAGGGATTGGGGACACCGAGCCCCAGGACCTCACTCACCCTGCTGCCACCACCGCCACCTGGTCCACTAGGGGCACCGCCGGTCATTCAGGCGGGAGTATGGGCAGGGCCCTCCGAGCCCCCGGCAACCTTCAAAGGCCCCCCACGCCAAAACTCTGGGGCCCACACTCCCACTCAACATCGCCCTAACCTTGGCCCGACCCTCCGCTCGTGGCAGAGCAGGCGGATAGGGCCTGCTGCCCTACTGGGGGCCAACCCTAACCGTAACCCCTAACCCCTAACCCTAAACCCTAAACCCTAACCCCCAACCCTAGCCCTAACCCCTAACCCTTACCCTAACCCTAACCCTAATACTAACCCTACCCTAACTCTAACCCTAAACCCTAAACCTTAAACCCGAAAGCCAAAACCCTAAACCCTAATGCTAACTGCTAACCCCAACCCCCAAACCCTAAGCCTAAACCCTAACTATACCCCGACCCCTACCCTACCCCCAACCCTACCCCTAACCCTACCCCTTCAGCTAACCCTACCCCTCACCCGTACCCTAACCCTAACCCTAATCCTAACCCATACACTAACCTGTACCCTATCGCTAACCCGGACCCTAACCCATACCCTAACCCGTACCTAACCCTAACATGTACCCTAACGGTACCCTAACCCATACACTAACCCTAAACCGTACCTTATCCCTAACCTGTTCCCTAACTCGTATCCTAACTCTAACCCTAATCCGTAACCAAACCCGTACTGTAACCCTAAACTGTACCCCAAACCTAAACCATACCCTAACCCCTACCCTAACCCGTACGCTAACCCGTTCCCTAAACCGTACCCTAACCTGTACCCTAAACCGTACCTATCTCCTACCTTAACCCATACACTAACCCTAACACGTACCCTAACCCTAACCCATACTCCAACCCTAACCCTAACCCTAAACGCAAACCCTAACCCCTAACCCATACCCTAAAACTTAATCCGTACCCTAACCCATAACCCCTAACCTGTAACCCCTAAAGCCAACCCTAACCCGTACCCTCACCTTACCTTAACCCTAACCCCTACCCTCACCCGTACCCTAACCGTAACCCATACCCTATCCCTAACCCGTACCCTAACCCCGGAGATTGGGCCCACCTGAGCCCCACCACAGGACTCAGCCTGCCACCTCTAAGGAAACCATGCCCCTTGGGGCCCCGCAGAGCATTCCGCGCAGGAGAACTGGTAGGGCCCACCTGAGCCCCAAGCGATCCTCGGCGGCCCCCTACACCCCAACCCTGATGCCCACGCTCATCCTACCCCATGCCTTCCCTTCAGCCTGCCACCGAGCTCATCGCAGAGCCTGCGGATCAGGCCTGCTGGGTTCCTGGGGCGCAGCCCTGACCCTAGGTCGGTTGGGGAGGGCACCTCCCCCGGGGACCAGGGCCACAGCCCCGGGGACTGGGGCCACCTGAGCCCCACTGCAGGACAAAGCCTGCCACCCCGCAGGAAACTGTGCCCCTTGGGGCTCTATGGAGCATACAGGGCTCGAGAACGTGGGGAGGCCCCCGGAGCCCATCCCCAGCTTTGGCAGCCCCCGGGCCCCAACCCTGAGGCCCATGCTCACCCTCCCCCATGGACTCATCTCAGCCCTCCACGGAGCTCACCGCACAGCCTGCAGATTGGCCCTGCCGGGCTCCTGGACCCTAACCCTTACCCTAGGTTGGCCACAGAAGGGCCGCTCCCCAGGGTCCTGGCACCCCACTCTGGGGGATTGGGGACACCCAAGCCCCACTGTAGGACTCAGCCTGCAGCCCACAGGAAACTGTACCGTTTTGGGGCACAACAGAGCATTCAGGGCAAGAGAATTGGGGCACCCCCTGAGAGCCCCTGCTGGTGAACTCCGACCTTTGTGGGCCCTTCTGGATGAAACCTGAAGGCTCACATTCACCCGCCCTTGTGCCCTCATCTCAGTCGGCCTGGGAGTTCTCTGAGCACTGGCAGTTCGGACCTGCTGTCTCTTGAGGCCTAACCTAACCCTGGGTCTTCTGCTGAGGGTCCCCTCCCCGTTTGCCTGCCTCCAAAGTACAAGGCATTGGGCTCACCTCTGCACGACTAGAGGACTCAGCCTGCCCCACAGCAGGAAACTGTCCGTTTGGGGCAGCAGCAAGGATTCATAGCAGGAAAATCGGAGGGCCCCCCTCAGCCCATCCCAGGGAACCCCCACTTTCAGAGATCTCCCCGGATCCAATTAGTAGCTTCACACTGACCTTTAAACTTGCTCTCCACGGAGATCTTTTGAAATTCTCCACAATTCCAACAGATGGCATCATCCAGCTTCAGTGCCTTACCCAGCTTTAGGTCTTGAGATGGATTAAAATGGGAAGTCATTTCACTGATGATGACTTACTGGTGACCAAAAGATATATGCATAAATGCTTCATATCACTTGGCTTCAGGGAAATGCAAATCTAAACCCCTATACATGCCATATCACACGAGGCTGAATATCTAAAAATAAGAAGACACGAAACTATACATGTTGGAGAGGATGTGGAGAAACGGGAACCCTCTTACAGCCCTGTGTGAATGCAGTCCGGTACAGCTACTCTTGAAAATGGTACGGAGTTTCCTCAAGAAGTTATAAATAAAGCTACCCTATGTCCCAGCAATTGCACTACTGGGTATTTATCCCAAAGAGACAGAGGTAGTGAAGATGGGACACATGCAGCCCAATGTTCATAGCAGCAATATCCATAATAGACAAACTGTGGAAAGAGTGCAGATGACCATGGACAGATGAATGGATAAAGAAGATGTGGATCATATATATAATAGAATATTACTCAGCCATTAGAAAGGATGAATACTTACCATCACACCGACCTGGGTGGAGCTGGAGGGTATTATGCTGAGTGGAATAAGCCAATGAAGGAAAGGCAATGATCATATGCTTTCACTCCTATGTGGAATATCAGAAAAAGGGAAGAAGACCATAGGGCAAGGGAGGGAAAATAGAATGGGAAGTCATCAGAGAGAGAGAAAACCCATGGTAGACTCTTAACTATCACCACAAACTGATGATTGCTGGAGGAGAAGTTGGGGGGAGGGGTAACTGGGTGAGTGGCATTAAGGAGGCCACAGGATACAATGAGCACTGGGTGTTACACACGACTGATAATTTATTGAAGACTACATCTGAAACTAATGATGTACTGTAAGTTGGTTAATTGAATTTAAATTAAAGAATAAAAGACCTCAAAAAAACAATCCTAAACATTTGTATGGAACCACTAAAGATACTGAACAGCCAGTGCAATGTGGAAAAGAAAAACAAAGCTGGAGGAATCACAATTTCAGATTTCAGGTTATACTACAAAGCTGCAGTCATCCTAACAAGAGAGTACGGCACAAAAATAGACACAGCGACCAAAGGAACAGGATACAAGTTCAGACAGAAACCCACAATTATGTGGTCCATGAATCTTCCACAAAGCAAGCAACAATATCAAAAGGGAAAAGGACAGTCTCTACAACAAATGGTGTTGGGAAAACTAGACAGCTACTCACAAAATAATGAAATTAGACTGCTTTCTTACATAATACAGACAAACACAAAACAGTTTCAAGACCTCAATATGAGACCTGAATCCATAAAAATCCTACAGGAGGGAAGACAGTCACTTCTTGACATGGACCATACCAACGTTTTTCTGGACTGTCTCCTGAGGCAAAGGAAATGAAACCAAAAATAAACTATTGGGAATACAGCAAAATAAAAAGTTTCCACACAGCAGAAGAACAATGAAAATGTAAAAATAATAAGACAACGTACTCAAAGGGAGAAGATATTTGCAATGATCATATGCAATAAAGGGATAGTGTGCAAAACATATAGAACTGATACTACTCGAACCCCAAAAAACAAATAATCCAGTTAAAAAATAGGCAGAAGACATGGACAGACATTTCTCCAAAGAAGAAATACAAATGGCCACCAGTCCCGTGAAAAGATGTTCACCATTACCCATCATCAGAAAAATGTAAATCCAAAGGACAATGAGGTATTATCTCACTCCTCTCAGACTGGCTAACATCAAAAGCACAAGAAAGAGCAGGTGTTGGGAGAATGTGGATAAAGGGGAATCCTCGCAAACTGTGGGTGGGAATGCAAACTGTGGTGGCCACCATGGAAAACAGTATGAAGGTTCCTCAAAAAATTAAATGTAGAACTACCCTATGATCCAACAATCACTCTACTGGTATTTCCCCAAAGACTAGGAAAACAGTAACTTAAAAGGATACGTGCACCCCTATGTTTCTTGCACCATTATTTACAATATCACAATATGGAAGCAACCCAAGTGTCTGTAGAAAAATTGACAAATGAGATGATAGATGTGTGTATTCACACACACACACACACACACACACACACAATGGAGTATTACTCAGCTTGAAAAAGAATGAAACCTTGCCATTGGCAGCCACATGGATGGAGCTAGAGAGTATTATCCTAACTGAAATCAGTCAGTCAGAGAAAGACAAATCCCATACGATGTCACTCTTATGGGGAATTTAAGAAACAAACAAAAATAAATAAATAAAAGAGAAAAAGGAGACACACCAAAATACAAACTCTTAACAATAGAAAACAAACGGATGGTTACCAGAGAGGAGGTGGATAGAGGGATGAGTGAAATAGATGAAGCGGATTAAGAGGACACTTTTCTTGATGACCACTGAGTAATATATAGAATTACTAAATCACTCTATTGTATACCTGAAACGAATATAACACTGTATGTTAGCTCTACTGTAATTAAACTAAATTTTTAAAAAAGATATTTCTTTCAGGAACCTCTTTGAAAAAGCTTTTCCTGTGCAATGTGCATAAGCCCTACTTGGGAGGATTCACTCTACAATAATTATTCACTCTCTGCCTCGAATTCAGATTTCACTGAGTTCTTACTGTGGATCCCAGCCCACGGGAGCCATGGTCCTTTTCTGTCCAGGCTCAGCACCTATGCATTCAAGATTGGAAGTAGAGACACATGTCACTTCACAGTCCAGAAAGCTATTATTGTTTCTGTTTCAGAGTGAGAAGTCACAGACTTTGAGACAGGTTTCAGAGCAGGTTTATTATGGATCCTGGATCTCTACTTCAATGTTCATTGCCTGGATCCATTTGGCTAATAGGTTCCCTGTGGATGGGCTTGCTTCCAAGCACATACATGGAAGATGCAAAGGTGGGTGGGCTTGGTGTGGGACAGGAAGAAGACCAAAAACAGACAAGGGTCCGACCCCTGCCCTGATCCAGGAACTGCTACGGGAGAGGGTATAGGAGGTAGAATCCATGCGAAACTCCAAGGTCACAAGCTGCACACAGGAGGCACAGGTCAAGGGATCTGGAGAAGCAGGGATTGAAGGCTGCTCTGAGCTACCTCTGGGAGGAAGGGAGGGAAGGAATGAGAAGGAGACCCTGACTGCCCCTGGCCCATGCCAGCTGCCCACCACTCCGACACGCATCAGTCTACACAGCAGACACAGCCTGGGCTCAGGATGGGCTAGCTTGGGTCCCTCAATCCTCAGTGGGACAGCTGGCCCCAGGGCTCAGAGACATGCTGAGGGAGATGAGAGGGAAAGCTGCCCCACCCAGGTCATCCGCTCCTTGAGCAGACAGCCCTTCAGAACTGCTAAAAAAAAACCCACTAACGGGGTTGAAAGACATGCCATGGATGAACTAAGGCATAGAGATATGTAAAATAACATTCATTTTTAAGTTCAGAGCTGTCAGCTCAGGAAGTGGGGAGAGCTTCCCTGAAGAAGACTGAGGGGAGGGCAGGCCATGCTGAAAAGGGAGACATGGCTCTCCTGATTGGGGACCTGCAGCCCCCTTCCAGGGCAGGGCATCATCCTCGCATCACACGAGATCCATGGAAGTGTTCCATCAGGGCCAGATGTTTGTCTCGAGAAGGCTACCCTGGCATCGGACTGCACAGGGCACCAGGGACGAGGGCCAGATGGAGGACGGACAATACCCCGGAGGCCATGGGGCAAAGCAGAGGAACATGACCTTGAAGATGATGATGAAAAGCAACAGGTGGCAGCATGGAGCCTGCCCAAACGTGCCATGGGATCAGTGCCCACAGCTACACTGACTGGGTGCCTTCTTTGCCAGGTGTGGCTGACTTTAGTGAGTTCCAGACTAGTCCTGACCACAAGTCTAGGAGGTGTGCACCACCCCCGGCCTCCTCTCCCCTTACAGCTGCTAGGAATCACGGTCACAGACCCTGGTCAGCTTTAGTGGAAACCAAGCAGTGGCTCCCCCACATGCTGCACCTCTGGTGGTGGTCCAGTGCAACACTCGTGCTTGGCCAGAAACTGATGTCTACCTGTCTCCACACAAATCCACAGACAGGATGGTGTCCCTGAATTCCACAGCAACTGATGAGACAGATGCACAGAACCCAACACCCAGTGGGTCACTCAGGACCTCACCTATGGCCATGGAGCTCACCATACCCTATTTCTGTCACTTCCCACAGAAAGCCTGGTCCTGATCCCCCACAATACCATACATCCTGGTTGCTGACCTGGGGTCATGCCATGAACCCACATGGCACCTTTCATTTAGAGAAGGCTATGCCTACACCTCCTAGAAAATATTTCTAATGAAGTACAAGTCCATCAGGACTACGGTGTGAATGGTAGCACACAGCCTGCATGGTAGAAGTCAGTAAGTCTAACAAGGGTTAACTCCACACCCTGTCTCACAAAACTTTCCTCCGTCCCCAAGGAACTCATGATCTGCCCTCGAAAAACCCTCCAGGAAACAAACCTTTCATCTGAATGCTCTCTTCACCTTCTGCTTCAAATCTTGTCCAACCACAATGATATGAAACTAGAAATCAGTCTTAAGAAAAAAATAGGACAGTCAAAAATAGGTGGAGATTGGGGAGCCTGGGTGGCTCAGTCGTTAAGGATCTGCCTTCAGCTCAGGTCGTGATCCCAGGATCCTGGGATCTAGCCCCGAATCAGGCTCTTTGCTCAGTGGGAAGCCCGCTTCTCCCTTTCCCAACCCCCTGCTTGCATTCCCTCTCTCCCTGTCTCACTCTCTGTCAGATACTTAAATAATCTTAAAAAAAAATATGTGGAGATTTAGCAACATGCTACTGAACAACCAACAAAGAACAAATCAAAAAAATTTTTTAGAAGTACCTTAACACTGATCAAAAAGACAACCTGCAAAAACTTATGGGATGCAGCAAATGTAGCCCTAGGGGGGACGTTCATAGAAATTCAATTCTTCATCAATCCATGAGAATGCTCTCCAATAAACAACCTGATTTATGTGGTAAAGAAGTAGAAAATAAAACAACAAACAAAGCTCCAAATTAGTAGAAATAAGAAAATAACAAAAAGGAATGCATAAATAAATCCAACAGAGACTAAAAAGACAAAAAAAAAAAAAACAATGAAAATGAGAGCTGCCTTTTTTGGAAAGATAAACAAACTGACATACTAAGCTAGACTCAAAAGAAACACAGAGGACTCGAAAAAAATCAGGAAAGGAAGATAATGGATTCCTGTCTCATATCAAAATCAAAAGAACTCTTCAACCTTGGACACAACAACTTTTTGAAAGCCATGTCTCTAAAGGCAAAGGAAATAAAAGCAAAAATAAACTATTGGCCCTTCATCAAGATAAAAAACGTCTGCTCAGCAAAGCAAACGATCAACAAAACAAAAAGGCAACCTATGGAATCGAAGAATATAACTACAAATGATATTACAGATAAAGGGCTGGTATCCAAGATCTATAAAGAACTCCTCAAACTCGACACCCAAAAAATGGGCAGAAGACACAAACAGGGGGCGTCTGGGTGGCACAGCAGTTAAGCGTCTGCCTTTGGCTCACGGCATGATCCCGGCGTTATGGGATCCAGCCCCACATCAGGCTCCTCCACTATGAGCCTGCTTCTTCCTCTTCCACTCCCCCTGCTTGTGTTCCCTCTCTCGCTGGCTGTCTCTATCTCTGTGGAATAAATAAATAAAAACTTTAAAAGAAATTAACAAGACAGGAAATTAAAAAAAAAGTCAGAGAGGATGTGGAGAAAGGAGAACCCTCCTACACTACTCGTGATAATTCAAGCTGGTACAGCCACTTTTGAAAACAATATGGAGGTTCCTCAAGATGTTAAACACAGAGGTATCCTATGACCCACCAAATGCACTACTGGGTATTTACCCCATAGAAACAGAGTAATGAAAATCAGGGGCACCTGTATCCCAATGTTCATAGCAGCAATGTCCATAATAGCCAAACTGTGGAAGGAGCCAAGATGTCCTTCAGCAGATGAATGGACAAAGAAGATGTGGTTCATCTATACAATGGAATATTACTCAGTCATCAGAAAGGATGAATACCCACCATTTGCACCACCGTGGATGGACCAGGAGGGGATTATGCTAAGTGAAATTAACTCAAGCAGAGAAAGACAATTATCATATGGTTCAACTCCTATGTGGAATGGAAGGAATAGCATGGAGGATATTAGGAGAAGGAAGGGAAAAGTGAAGGGGGGAATGAGAGGGGGAGATGAACCATGAGAGACTATTGACACTGGGAAACAAACTGAAGGTTGCAGAAAGGGAGGGGTAGGGGAATGGGTTATCCTGGTGATGGGTATTAAGGAGGGCATGAGTCAAAATGAGCACTAGGTGTTATATGCAAACAATGAATCATGGAACACTACATCAAAAACAAATGAAGTACTGTACGGTGACTAACATAATTGTAAAAAAAAGAAAAAGATATGAAATCCATACAGGAAAACTGTCACTATTTGCAAAGACATGACACAAAAGATTCCACAAAATAATTGTTAGAATAAACAAATTCAAGAAAGCTGCAGGATATAAACTCAATATACAGAGACCTTTTCTCTTTATTTTATTTTCAGATTTTATTTATTTATTTGACAGGAAGAGAAAAAGCACGAGCAGGGGGAGTGTCAGAAAGAGGGAGAAGCAGACCCTCATTAAGAAGGATTCCAACACGGGGCTCGATCCCAGAACACTGGGATCATGACCTGAGCTGAAGGCAGACCCTTCACCTATGGGGCCACCCAGATGACCCAACTTCTTGCATTTCTCTATACTGATGACACACTTTTGCAAAGAGAAATTAAAAAAACAATGCCATTTAAATTGCATCAAAAATAAATCTAGGAATAAAAGTAACCAGGAATGAGAAAGACATAGTACACTCAACACATGGCAGAAATGAACTGAAAAACTTGTGTGTCAAGGGGGGCAGAATGTATGGGTCAAATATTTGGAAGGCAACACAAACAAATGGAAGCATACGCCATGCTCCTTAACTGGAGGAGTTAATTATGTGAACATGTCCTTCGTACCCAAAGCAATCGACAGATATGGTGAAATCCCTATCTGAATTCCAGTGGCATTATTCGAGGAAATAGAAAACAGTCCTCAAGCTTGTATGGAACCACAAAAGACCCCAAAGACCCAAAGCAACCTGGAGAAAGAAAGGTGCAGTCAACACACTCCTGGATTTCAAGCTAGATTACAAAGCTGTTGTCATCAAAACAGGATGGTACTGGCATAAACACAGACACCGGGTCAGTGGAACAGAATAGAAAGCTCAGAAACGTACCCACATGTAGATGATCCTAACTTACGACACAGCAGCAGAAGATATGCCATGAGGGAAGGAATGTCTCTTCAGTGAGCGGTAACAGGCAAACTGGACGCTAAATGCAGAAGAATATACCTGGGTCACTTTCTTACAACACACACAAAATTTTTAATGGATGAATGATTTGAACATAAGACCTGAATCCATAAACCTCTAAGAAGACACAAGTACTAAGTCTCTCGACATTGGTTTTGGCAAAGAGTCTTCAGATCGGACACCAAATGCAAAGGCAACAAAAGCAAAAATAAACAAGTGGAACAACATCAAACTGAAATCTTCCACACGGCAAAAGAAACCAGCAAAAACTTAAAAGGCCTCTGACCCAATAGGAAAAAATATCTGTGAATCATATGTGTGAGAAGAGGCTAATATCCAAAATACACACAACACTCATACAAATAAAAAAAAAAAAAACTGTATCAAAAAATGGGGGAAATATGTGAATAGATACTTTCCAAAGATGGCACACAGGTGCCAACAGACAGAAAAAGTTGTTCGACATCACCAATCATCATCAGGGAAACATCAGTCAAACCCACAATCGGCTATCCCCTCACAACTGTTGGAACAGCAATTGTCCCACAGACAGACACCAGGTGGGGTCAAGGGTGTGCAGACGAGGAGACACTGTGCACTCTTGGTGGGAATGGAAATTGGTGCAGCCACTGTGACAAACAGTATGGAGGTTCCTGAAAAAATAAATACAACTACCACATGACCCAGTAATGGCTCTACTGAGTATTGATTTGGAGAACGCAAAAATACTGCCTCAAAAAGACACATGCACTCCCACGTTCACTGCAGCATTATTCACAAGAACCAGACATGGAAACACAGACCTTGGGGGCCTTATGCCAAGTACCTCAGACACAGAAAGACCAATACCAGATGCTCTCATGTACATTCCACGTGGAATAAACAAATACTGAACGCATAGATATTGAGAGCAGATTGGTAGGTGCCAGATTTGGGGATGGGGTGGTAGAAACGGGTGAAGGTGGTCAAAGTCTCAATGTTTGAGTGAGAAAATCCAACAGTCATGAAATGTTCTGTCCAGCATGGAGACTAAAACTAACCCCGCAGCATGGGGTATAGGTTTCCCTGCTCTTTGAAAGTACAGGGCTTCTGAGAAAACTTGCACAGTACAAATGGTATGAAGAAGGAATGACCATTAATTTACACGGATAAATTAGCCGGTGTGCTCAGACTCCAAAATTCCTTCTGCTCGGCTTTTCTTAGGCCTCAGGACACAAGTTTCTAACGGAGGCCCAGCACAAATGAAGATAAAGCACAGCAGAGGCTCACAGACACAATTCAAAGTACTGGTGGCTGGATGCGGAGAGCGGATCCCAGCGGAAGGAGCTGGTTGGGGTGCACGCCGCCTCTGTAGTGCTTCTCCCCAAAACAGATGCTGAACGCGATTCTCACTGTTCACCTTTTTTCATAAGAGGGAAATCCTCTTCAGGTCTCTTCCTCTTACTGAAGCTGGGTAATAACGTAGTTCTTTCAAGAAAGCCCAGTGTCTTACTGTGAACGTTTAAAAAGTGGGGGATACTTGTAATTGAGCATTGCTGAGGGAGGAGATGTGAAAGGTTCTCCCAGACACAAACCTCAGCAGATCCACCGGGAAAGCCACCTTCCTCAGCATGTGGAACATGGACTACCTCCAAACCCCTAGAAACCCTCTCCTTCCCCTAGATCAGGACAAACCACAAGAGCTGGGAGTTACTCCAATTCCTCCGTTCTCCTGCTCGTAATAGCTAACCCATCAGCAAATCCTGTGAGCTCCATCTTCAAAATGGACCCAGAATAGGTCTAACCACTCCATCCAAGGCCACCCTTCTGGTCCACAGTGCCTGAGTTCCTGGAAAAGCTTTGTCATTGACCTGCCTTGCCATCTTCAACCCTCTGTCATCTGTTCTCAACACTGTAGCCAGGATGGCCCAGTGAAACAGAGTCTCATGGGGTTGTAGCCCTGGAATGGCTTTCTGTCACCCTCTGTCACCTCTCTGAGCTCATGTCCTAAGCTGTCTCCTGTGGCCACAGCACCTTCTTGCTGCTCCTGGACATACCTGGAATTCTCCTGCCCCAGAGCCTTTGCACATGATTTCCCTTCTGTTGAGAATGCTCTTGATGTGTTCTCACTCACCTTCTGAGAAGTCTGAATTGGAGTGACAGGGACAGAAGATGAAGTTGTGTGTGTTGGGTGAGGCTGGTGGCCCAGAAGAAGGTTCTCTGCCAGCTCTTCATCTGTGCCTCACTTGTCCTCAGCCAGGAACTTGCACACAGTCCTCACCTGTCTCAACTCTCACCCAGGAGACCCACAGCCACCCCTGGAGCCCACCCTGCCCACACCCTGCTGCAGAATGCATTCAGCTCTCCTCTGGGAACCCTGTCACCTTTACGCAGACCTGGAACTCCCCTGTCTCCTGCAAAGCTCCCGGATTGCCCCTCTTCTTCCAAAATCACACTGGCACAAGGCTACTTTCCCCTTCTGTTGCCTTTCTCTCCACCTTCTTTCCTACCTGTGCAAACTGTAACATATCAGTGGAACATGAACATGCTTTGAGATCTGACTCTTTCATTGCAGCTTTCGGAGGACTCCTTATGTGATAAGAAACTAGTGTATCCTACAACAGGGTGTTTTACAACTATCCTCTATAGAATAGTACAGCCCAAATCACTACAATTTTACCTCATTTTCATGAAGCAGAACTCTTTTTCCTTACTTCTCTTACTTAAATTCCAGTTAGTTCACATGCCATGGAATATTCGCTTCAGGGGTAGGATTTAGTGATTCCTCACCTGCATACAGTACCCGGTGCTCATCACAAGTGCCCTCCTTAATACCCCTCACCCATTTAACTCTTCCCCCCATGCCCCTGTCCTGCAGCAACACTCAGTTTGTTCTCCAAGGTTGAGTCTATTTCCTTGTTTGCCTCTCTCATCACCCCTCAACACTCTTCATCTGTTTTCTTTCTGAAATTCCACAAGGGTGAGAGCATAGGATATTTGTCTTTCCTCACTGATTTTGCTTAGCTTAATACACTCTAGATCCATCCACATGCTTGCAAATGGTAAGATTTCGTTCTTTTTGAAGCTGGGTCATATTCCATTATATATATATATGTATCCCACATCTGCTTTTTCCATTCATCAGTACATGGACTTTGGGATTCTCTCCATAGTTTGGCTACTGTGGACATTGCTGTTATAAACATCATGGTGCATGTACCCGCTTCAAATCTGCATTTTTTTATCCTTTGGGTAAATACCTAGGACAGCAATTGCTGGATCATGTGGTTGTTCAATGTTTAACTTTTTGAGGAACCCCCACACTGTTTCCCACACTGGCTGCACCACTTTGCATTCCCACCAACAGAACGGGAGCGTTCCCCTTTAAGCAGAACATTATCTGCTGGCAATTTCATTAGAGGAAACAAAACCTCTGTGAGATGCACCCAGGGTCATGCAAGCAGTGCAGAATTCTCCCCAAGGCTCCTGACGCCAAGCCCCTTGAAGCCACCAGCATGACACTATCCAAAAGAATTCCCAGACTCTCCTTCTGACTCCACCACCAAAGAAACTACAGAGAGAATATGGCACCTCAAAATATCGAGATAATACATTTAGTAAAACTAGAAAGTCAAGCTCAACTTTTAAACAGGAACAGGCCGCTTTGGAGAATTTTGAATTTTCCCTCCACCCTAGTTTTAACTCTTCTGATGAATAAACTAATCAATGATGAAACATCACCTTTGTCAAATGACATCATCCAAGTCTGTATCAGATGAAAAAAAGCCACCTAACGCTAGATGCTGGCCACTCAACCATATCTTAGGCCCAATTGAATAAACACTGTTAGATGAAGGAACAAATTAGATGTTACAAACAGGCACAGAGTGAATCTCACCTTCCCTTTCTAATAAAAGAGGGTTCCTAGGAAACAGATGGTCAAAATACATTTGTAAGCAATAAATGGACAGAGAAATTGTGATCCCCTGCAAAGTTCTACCTGCAGGCAAACTAAGTAATTCTTGCACCAAACCCAGAATGCTGACAGCTACATCAATTTTACTTTGTGGCTCAACTAGAGAAAAGAGAAAATCCCAGGAGGTTTTGGGATAATGAGAGGTTTTACTTCCAGCCCTGACATAGATAGGACATTTTGCCAAATATACCTGTGCTTTCTCTGAACACTGGCGTCCTGTGAAAGCTGCCTTGCTGACTCAGATGCTGACGTTCAAAACCTCGGGTGTCTTGGAGCCAGAGCAGAAAAGTGCTGTCAGCTGGGGAGAAGAAGGCACCTCTGACCTAAAGCCTGCACACCTGCTTCAGTTTCTGGGCGAATGTGCAACACATACTTGTTGTTTAGCAGTAATTATCTTCATTCTCAATAGACCAATGACCTTGCCTTTTCTGGAAAGCAGACTTACTCTTCTAAAGAAACCCTCAATTCCTCTATTCCCAATGCAACTAGGGTGGGGTCTGGTTTAGGCCCGCATCCAGGCGATCACCTGGAGGATTTTCCTGCATGATTGTAACAGCCAATTTTCACTAACCCGGGGGCAAACGGGGCATGATGCTGAAGTTAGGGGAGGGCTCTGGGGCTTGCTACTGCCACACCTGACCCTGGGATACCAGGGCACACCCTGCTTAACTCAGAGTACTGTGCAAGATGCATCACCTGCACTGTGTCAGAGAACCGGGGGGCACCCCACTGAAGGTGGGGACTGTGTGATGTCCTTACCCGCACTCTTCCCGGGGAACAGGGAAAACCCTTAAATTCTGCAACCCATCCCACAAACCTCAGGTGAGTTGGCGCCCTGGAGTTCACGGGTATGGGGAATAAGGCCAGTTGAGGACATGGGGCAGTAGAGATTTTAAAGGGAAAAAGAAAACTCACCTGAGTCCCCACAATGAACCCTGTCCACGTGCCCTTCCAGAACCCTGCCTCCCACCTGGGGTGCACCCTATCCCCGAACCCCCACCCCCATTCACGCTGCTCACTCACCAGCCAGGACCTCCGCAGGGCAACTTTCTCTCTCCCAGTGCCCCTTCTTCTGCCCCAGGTCTGCAACCCCCTGCAACTCTGGGACCGCCCACAGAGACGTAGCTCCACCCCCAAGTGGTGATTGGTCAGGGAGGGTGGTGCCCCAGCCACTTGGATGCCAGGCAACTGGCCCTCAAGCCCCTGGAACCCTGAACATGCAGGGGATCCAAGATGCTCCTCCTCTACTCGACACCCAGCACAGGCATGGGTGGGGTCGTGGGCCTGGCCCCACACACACACCTGGCCCCTTTCAGGAACCCCTCTAGCTGCAGACCACCCTCAGAGTCCTGCCCCTTCCCTTTCTGCACCAGCCCTCCCTGCTGGGGTGTGCCTGGTTCTGGGCAAGGTCAGTGGCTCTCAGATCCTCCAAGGCTTGGGCTTTAGGAAATGCAAAGATATCATGCATTTTCAGTATGTACATGTCAGTATGACTTTAAACTTATGGGAGCCAAAGAGGTTCTTTATTTTTTCTTATCTTCATGTTGGCATTTTTGGTTATTGTTTTCTTCTCAAAGCAGATGTACAACATGTGCTTGGGGCAGAAATAGGGCCCATGCTTTGAGGTTTTGCCCAGTCATTTTGAGCTGGGTAAAATGTTAAAGGATAGTTTCCCTGGGAGCCCAGGTTCAGGGCCCACAGATGATATAAGATAAAAATTACTTTTATCATTATAATTACTACTACATGGAAGAATTTGAGACAAAAGCACCTTTCACAAGAGTACCAAGAAATCAAAATGATGCCCACAGAAGGCTACCTGCTTCATGGTCAGTGCAGGTAACACAAGTGTTCACAGTCTCTGGACTCCTGCCCTTCTCCTGCCCAAATCTCTGAAGCACACAGACCACTTAAAATCAGAATTGTAGAACTGCTAGACACCTTAGACTGCGGCACCATTTCTTTGGACTGCGGAAGAAAACACAGTAGCTCGTTGTCACAAACTAATTTCAATATGAAGTGCCCCCTGGATGCACTAAGTTCTTTCTCTGCAAATGTTGACTAATCTAAGTCCCAGTCATACCATTTAAACACTACGATGGCTGGGAAGTCATCATAGGTAAGGGAATATTTTAGCCATGTCTATAAGCATTGGCTCGCTTTGTACAAGAGGCTGAGCTGAGTGTTTTTATTTTTATTTCTTTTAAAGATTTTATTTATTTATGTGACAGAGAGACAGCCAGACAGAGAGGGAACACTGCAGGGGGAGTGGGAGAGGAAGAAGCAGGCTCATAGCGGAGGAGCCCGATGTGGGACTCGATCCCGGTACGCCGGGATCATGCCCTGAGCCAAAGTCAGACGCTTTAACGACTGTGCTACCCAGGTGCCCCTGAGCTGAGTGTTTTTAAATACTATTTCAGGTACAAGAGAGGAGTTAAGATGGCGGAGGAGTAGGGGACCCCTTTTTCAGCAGGTCCCCTGAGTTGAGCTGGATAGGTACCAGACCAGTCTAAACAACCACGGAATCAACCTGAGACGCAGGAAGATACATCTGGATCTCTACAAATGAACGTCTCCAGCGCTGAGTATTGAGGTATCAAGCGGAAAGCCATGAAACTGTTCACAGATATCGGAAGATAAACTGAAGGGGGAGGGAGCTGCCGTGTTTGGGCGCCAGGAAGCGACAGCCCCCTGCATGGGGGAGCTGGCAGACTCAAGGTCGGCACCAGCAAAACAGCAGACTGAGGCCCTGAACGGGGTGCGCGCGCCACCAGACTTCTCACAGAACTACGGAATCCCGGTGTGCTCACAGGATCGAGACTGAGACTGAGGGCTTCCAGAGCGCGCGCGGGGTGGCTTGGGGCTGGCAAGCCACCTGCACGGGGGAGCAGGCAGAGTCGCGGTCGGCACTCGTGAAACAGCAGACTGAGACCCTGAACCGGGTGTGTGCGCCACCAGGCTTCTCACGGAACTCGGAATCCCGGAGCGCTCACCAGGCATAGACTGAGACCAGGAGACCCGGGAGCGCGCACAGGGCGCCTGGCGGCTGTTGGGCCACCTGCATGGGGGAGCCGGCGGACTCGCGGTCAGCACCCGCGAAACAGCAGACTGAGACCCTGAACCGGGTGCATGCGCCACCAGGCTTCTCACAGAACTCCGGAATCCTGGTGTGCTCACGGGATCCAGACTGAGACTGGGAGATCCAGGAGCGTACGGGGGCGGCTGGCGGCTGGTGGCATTAGAAACACAAAGGACAGAGACGCGCCGGTCCTGGAAGTGAGGGCAGGGATGCCTGGTGTGGGTCGCACATCCCAGGACACTACAGGGTTCAGCAGCACCAACAGTAACGGAGTTAGTGTAGCCAGAACATCGGTGGAGAACGAGCCGCAATCCCTCTGTTCTGTAACAATTCAGCCTCTGCTGCTCTGACTCTCAGAAGAGGCACAGCAGACCACCAGAGAAAGCCGCCAGGGAACAAAAGCCTGGAAATACTGGCCCACAGCGTGACCACCCCCATCCCCCCTCGCAGTGGACACGGAAACTCTACCCAAACAGGGTTGCCTGAGTATGGGCACAGCAAAATAGAAACTCTTAACAATAGAGAACAAAAGGATGGTTACGAGAGAGGAGGAGGATAGAGGGATGAGTGAAATAGATGAAGCGGATTAAGAGAACACTTTTCTTGATGACCACTGAGTAATATATAGAATTACTGAATCACTCTCTTGTACACCTGAAACGAATATAACACTGTATGTTAGCTCTCCTGGAATTAAAATAAATTTTTA
The DNA here is from genome assembly GCF_023065955.2 of Ursus arctos. NCBI lineage: Eukaryota > Metazoa > Chordata > Mammalia > Carnivora > Ursidae > Ursus > Ursus arctos. The sequence continues at coordinate 2,306,999 of NW_026622986.1, forward strand.
AAACAGATTTTTCTTTCAGGAACCTCTTTGAAAAAGCTTTTCCTGTGCAATGTGCATAAGCCCTACTTGGGAGGATTCACTCTACAATAATTATTCACTCTCTGCCTCGAATTCAGATTTCACTGAGTTCTTACTGTGGATCTCAGCCCACGGGAGCCATGGTCCTTTTCTGTCCAGGCTCAGCACCTATGCATTCAAGATTAGAAGTAGAGACACATGTCACTTCACAGTCCAGAAAGCTATTATTGTTTCTGTTTCAGTGTGAGAGAGTCACAGACTTTAGGACAGGTTTCAGAGCAGGTTTATTATGGATCCCGGATCTCTACTTCAATGTTCATTACCTGGATCCATTTGGCTAATAGGTTCCCTGTGGATGGGCTTGCTTCCAAGCACATACATGGAAGATGCAAAGGTGAGTGGGCTTGGTGCGGGACAGGAAGAAGACCAAAAACAGACAAGGGTCCAACCCCTCCCCTGATCCAGGAACTGCTACGGGAGAGGGTACGGGAGGTAGGATCCATGCGAAACTCCAAGGCCACCAGCTGAACACAGAAGGCACAGTTCAAGTGATCTGGAGATGTAGGGGTTGAAGGCTGCACTGAGCTACCTCTGGGAGGAATGGAGGGAAGGAATGAGGAGACCCTGACTGCCCCTGGCCCATGCCCACAACCTCTCCTCATCAGAATGACAAGAAGGAGAAGCCCCCCAGCAAAGAAAAGACAATGAGTCTGTGGCCTCTGCCACAGAAATAATGGATATGGATGTAACCAAAGTATCAGGAATGGAATTCAGAGTAATGATGCTCAAAATGATGAGTAGAATTGAAAAAAGTATTAATGAAAAGGTTACTGAGAATATAGAATCCCTAAGGACAGAAATGAGAGCAAATCTGACAGAAATTAAAAATTCTATGAGCCAAATGCAGGCAAAACTAGAGACTCTGACGGCCAGTGTCACAGAAGCAGAGGAACGGGTTAGCGAATTGGAGGATGGGTTAATAGAGGAAAAAACCAAAATAGAAGCTTCTTTTAAAAAAATCCAAGCCCACGAATGTAGGTTACGGGAGATTACTGACTCAATGAAACGATCCAATGTTAGAGTCATCGGCATCCCCGAGGGGGTGGAGAAAAACAGAGGTCTAGAAGAAATATTTGAACAAATTGTAGCTGAAAACTTCCCTAATCTAGGGGGAGAAACAAACATTCGTGTCCAAGAGGCAGAGAGGACCCCTCCCAAGCTCAACCACGACAAACCTACACCACATCACGTCATAGTGCAATTCGCAAATATTAGATCCAAGGATACGGTATTGAAAGCGGCCAGGGCAAAGAAATTTCTCACGTACCAAGGCAAAGGCATCAGAATTACGTCAGACCAGTCTACACAGACCTGGAATGAGAGAAAGGGTTGGGGGAGAATTTTTAAAACTCTTTCAGAGAAAAACATGCAGCCAAGGATCCTTTATCCAGCAAGGCTGTCATTCAGAATTGATGGAGAAATAAAGACATTTCAGAATCGCCAGTCATTAACCAATTTCATAACCACGAAACCAGCCCTACAGGAGATATTAAGGGGGGTTCTATAAAGGTAAAAAGGCCCCAAGAGTGATACAGAAAAGAAAGTCACAGCCAATACAATCAAAGACTTTACTGGCAACATGGCATCATTAAAATCATATCTCTCAGTACTCACTCTTAATGTTAATGGCTTAAATTCTCCCATAAACACCACAGGGTTGCAGATTGGATAAAAAGAAATGACCAATCCATTTGCTGTCTACAAGAGACTCATTTCGAACCCAAAGATGCATTCAGACTGAGAGTAAGGGGATGGAGTACCATCTTTCATGCAAATGGACCTCAAAAGAAAGCTGGGGTAGCAATTCTCATATCAGATAAATTGGATTTTAAACTACAGACTATAGTTAGAGACACAGAAGGGCACTATATTATTCTTAAAGGAAGTATTCAACAAGTGGATATGACAATTATAAATATATATGCCCCCAACAGGGGAGCAGCAAGATACACAAGCCAACTCTTAACCAGAATAAAGAGATATATAAATAAAAATACATTAATAGTAGGGGACCTCAACACTCCACTATCAGAAATAGACAGAACACCCTGGCAAAAACTAAGCAAAGAATCAAAGGCTTTGAATGCCATACTCGACGAGTTGGACCTCATAGATATATATAGAACACTACACCCCAGAACCAAAGAATACTCATTCTATTCTAATGCCCATGGAACATTCCCAAGAATAGACCATGTTCTGGGTCACAAAACAGGTCTCAACCGATACCAAAAGATTGAAATTATCCCCTCCATATTCTCAGACCACAATGTTCTGAAATTGGAACTCAACCACAAGGAAAAATTTGGAAGAAACTCAAACACTTGGAGACTAAGAACCATCCTGCTCAGGAATGACTCAATAAACCAGGAAAGCAAAAATCAAATTAAACAATTTATGGAGACCAATGAGAATGAAAATACAACAGTCCAAAACCTATGGGATACTGCAAAGGCAGTCCTAAGGGGGAAATACATAGCCATCCAAGCCTCACTCAAAAGAATAGAAAAATCTAAAATACAGTTTTTATATTCTCACCTCAAGAAGCTGGAACAGCAACAGAGGGACAGGCCTAATCCACACACGAGGAAGCAGTTGACCAAAATTAGAGCTGAAATCAAGCACGCAGAAACCAGAAGTACAGTAGAGCAGATCAACAGGACTAGAAGCTGGTTCTTGGAGAGAATCAATAAAATTGACAGACCACTGGCAAGACTTATCCAAAAGAAAAGAGAAAGGACCCAGATTATTAAAATTATGAATGAAAAAGGAGAGGTCACGACAAACACCATTGAAATTGGAAGGATTATTAGAAATTTTTATCAACAGCTATATGCCAATAAACTAAGCAATCTGGAAGAGATGGAATCCTTCCTGGAAACCTATAAACTACCAAGATTGAAACAGGAAGAAATTGATTTCTTAAACAGGCCAATTAATTATGAAGAAATTGAGTCAGTGATAAACAACCTTCCAAATAACAAAACTCCAGACCCGGACGGTTTTCCTGGGGAATTCTACCAAACATTCAAAGAAGAAATAATACCTATTCTCCTAAAGCTATTTCAAAAAATAGAAACAGAAGGAAAGCTACCAAACTCATTCTATGAGGCCAATATTACCTTGATCCCCAAACCAGGCAAAGACCCCCTCAAAAAGGAGAATTACAGACCGATTTCCCTAATGAATATGGACGCCAAAATCTTCAACAAGATACTTGCTAATAGAATCCAACAGTACATTAAAAGGATTATCCATCATGACCAAGTGGGATTCATACCTGGGATGCAAGGGTGGTTCAATATTCGCAAATCAATCAGCGTGATACATCATATCAACAAGAAAAGACTCAGGAACCATTTGATCCTCTCAATCGATGCCAAAAAAGCACTGGACAAAATACAGCATCCTTTCCTTATTAAAACCCTTCAGAGTGTAGGAATAGAGGGTACATTTCTCAATCTCATAAAAGCCATCTATGAAAAGCCTTCTGCAAATATTATTCTCAATGGGGAAAAGCTGGAAGCCTTTCCCTTAAGATCAGGAACTCGACAAGGATGCCCACTCTCGCCACTATTATTCAACATAGTACTAGAAGTCCTTGCAACAGCAATCAGACGACAAAAAGGGATCAAAGGTATTCAAATCGGGAAAAAGACAGTCTCTTCAATAAATGGTGCTGGGAAAATTGGACAGTTGCATGCAAAAGAATGAAACTTGACCACTATCTCACACCATACACAAAAATAAACTCCAAATGGATGAAAGACCTTGATGTGAGACAGGAATCCATCAAAATTCTAGAGGAGAACATAGGCAGCAACCTCTACGACATCGGCCAAAGCAACCTTTTTCATGATACATCCCCAAAGGCAAGAGAAACAAAAGATAAAATGAATTTATGGGACTTCATCAAGATTAAAAGTTTCTGCATAGCCAAGGAAACAGTCAGAAAAACTGAGAGGCAGCCCATGGAATGGGAGAATATATTTGCAAATGACACTACAGATAAAGGACTGGTATGCAAGATCTACAAAGAACTTCTCAAACTCAATACACGAGAAACAAATAAACAAATCAAAAAATGGGCAGAAGATATGAACAGACACTTTTCCAATGAAGACATACAAATGGCTGACAGACACATGAAAAAATGTTCAAAATCATTAGCCATCAAGGAAATTCAAATCAAAACCACACTGAGATACCACCTTACGCCAGTTAGAATGGCAAAAACAGACAAGGCAAGAAACAATTGTTGGAGAGTATGTGGAGAAAGGGGATCCCTCCTATATTGTTGGTGGGAATGCAAGTTGGTACAGCCACTCTGGAAAACAGTGTGGAGGTCCCTTAAAAAGTTAAAAATTGAGCTACCCTATGATCCAGCCATTGCACTACTGGGTGTTTACCCCAAAGATACAGACGTAGTAAAGAGAAGGGCCATATGCACCCCAATGTTCATAGCAGCAATGTCCACAATAGCTAAATCGTGGAAGGAGCTGAGATGCCCTTCAACAGATGACTGGATTAAGAAGTTGTGGTCCATATATACAATGGAATATTACTCAACTATCAGGAAGAACGAGTTCTCAACATTTGCTACAACATGGACGGCACTGGAGGAGATAATGCTAAGTGAAATAAGTCAAGCAAAGAAAGAAAACTATCATATGATTTCTCTCATCTATGGAACATAAAAACTAGGAAGATCGGTAGGAGAAGAAAGGGATAAATAATGGGGGGTAATCAGAAGGGGGAATGAAACATGAGAGACTATGGACTATGAGAAACAAACTGAGGGCCTCAGAGGGGATGGGGGTGGGGGAATGGGATAGACCGGTGATGGGTAGTAAGGAGGGCACGTATTGCATGTTGCACTGGGTGTTATACACAACTAATGAATCATCGAGCCGGGGATGTACTGTATGGTAACTAACATAATATAATAAAAAATCATTAAAAAAATTCTCTGATAGCTTTTCAACATTTTTCAGCAGTCATTTTAAAAGTTTGAACAAATCTGCCTCTTGTTATTACTCTTGGAAGAGAAGATCCTATAGGACTTTTCTTCCTTTGATATGAAGAATATTTCGTAATATTATAAACTATTCTTAAATCTAAAAATTAAATTTTTATAAGTACATGTATACTTGTGTTTAACATGGAAATAGGAAAGTATAGCCATCATTAGTTATGTAAATAACTCCTGTCTATACATATAGATGTATGTATATAAAGATATCTTACAATTTTTAAAATAAGGTATCATGGACTTGCTTTGTTATTTTTATGATTGTTGAATACATGTCTCACTGTACCCTCACAAGTCAGTTATTTATATGCGCACACTGAAACTAAATGACTCACCCAAGATCACACAGCTAGATTACTTACTAAACTGGGTTGCAATAAAACAACATTTAGGTCATGTGATAGATTATTTTTTTGTATGTAAATTTACTCCTTAGGCATGATCTTTTGTTTTGTGATTAAATTTCCAAAGGGCATTTTTGACATTCACATTACCTTATTTCAAGTGGAAATTAATTTCCCCTTGACAAGTGTTGTGAGTTCCAAAATATCCCTGTGCACATGTTTGCTGAAAAGGTTATTTATATTACAAATGTTTTTGTCAAAGATATCTAAGCTTTTATTATGCACACATATCTTTATATACATAGTACTCATTATAAGTTTATGAGATTAGTTTTCTGTAGTGACTTTTGGAAACTAGTCTACCGCTTTATGATTATGCTGTGTGTTTCACATCCTATTTAAATGTTATTTTGGCCTTTAATTTTTAACCTTGTAAGTTTCATTACCGTGTTATACAATTTCATCTGAATAACCACGCCAAAAAAAAAAAATTAGAGCTCTTCAGCTCTAAATTCATGTGACTGAAAGTAACTCTCCTCGTCTTTGCTATTAGGATCAGCACATTGAAACTCGAGGCAAGGTTGTTGATGGGCAGAGATCCTGAGGGCGGGAACTGCAGGCAGCTCCGTGGCTGGAGGAAAGCATCTGAATGCAGGCCCTGGCACTTCTGCAGAGCAAGTTTCTTCATTCTGAATCTTAGAATAGACCAAAAACCCGAAGCATCTGGCAGGATATGTGGCAGCTGGAAAATCCCCTAACCACATATTTTAAAGCCCGTAAGATGCTTGTGGTTTAACACGTGTATGATGTTATTCTAACATTCACTAAAATAAAATGCACATTACTGAATACTATTGATTTTCTCTTATATCAGGATAATTTCGGCTGTCTTAATTCCCTCAGATAATATCTTAGAACTCACTTGTGTGCTAAATGGAAACCCAGAGAATAATTTACATTTTTCTTTTTAGTGAAGATATAAATGAATTAAAACTTTAGAAAAAATAACCCAAGGCCCTCAAGAACTGATTATCCCCCTTGCTTTAACCTGAATTCTCCTTTTATTAAGAAAGATTCACTATTCAAGGAACATTTTATCTTCATTCATAAAATGGAGTCTTTCATTTCTGGGGACTCATGACAAATGAACAAATGAAGGGACAGATGAAGACTCATTAAGGGACTTGTTTGAATTTAAATGGGGGAAAAGATTTCAAATAGGTAAATTAAATATGCAGATATATGTGCGTATATGTATATGCATATACATATACTTGCTTGTGGTTTTCTTCAGTAAGTTAATTTATAGCTTTTTTTTTTTTTTTTACTTTAAGGAATAGGAAATGGGTGTGTATATGAATGGGGCTTAATCTTTGCAGCAGCAGTTCCATGATGTCTCCATTGCTTTTCACTTAAGAAAACATATCCAGCCTTTGCCCGCCTAAATCAGGATATATCCATTAGAAGGAGGAGGAGGAGGGGAAGAAGAAGGAGGAGAAAGAGGGGGAGGAGAACCACCTTGCCAGGTCCAGTGTGATGCCTTGTTTTACATTAAGTGTTATAGAAATCTTTACAAATGTGTGAAGCTGTTTCCCTTCAGTCAATGATAGTATTTATTCGGAGACCTGCATTTTCATGGCTGATGACTCCTGTTGCCATCAACCATTCAGAGGGAAAGGAAAACCCAATGAGTAATCACTGTGCACTGAAAATGTCATTATAAAAGTAAGGTGGCAGAGACAAGGCCTCTTGAGTTGAACTCAGAAGACCCAAACCAACGCTAATCAATCTGTTAGATTTTGTTACTCAAACTTGGGAGCATTTTTATGCCACTTGAGCCATTTAATATTATTTTAAACTGAATGCCTTTACTTTAACATGAAATACTAATTAACCATTGTTAACTCCATAAGATATTTTTTTATCCCCTTTCCCTTCCATTGGCTATATAACAGTGATTATAGTCAGTTCTGTAAAATGCCTTGTTTTCTTCATTTTTATTAGAAAAACTAAATTAATAAACTTGAAACTTTTCATTAAAAGAAGTTCTTAAAAATTTAGTATCTCAATGTTCAAAATAAGTAACTAAAGGATAGCATAAGAAAAATTTTAAAAAAGGGATAATCCTTGATATATAATGTGTGTGCATACATACACAAAGATGATAGATAGATAGATAGATGATAGATAGTCATAACATTATTCAAGCAACATTTTCTACCCTGGGATATATTTTCAAAAGAAAATAGAAACATACGCACCTAATTTTATTTATATGGTAATTTTTCACTTTTTTATATTAGGCGAAAAGGTAATAGGTTTTTTTTGTAGAGTTTTTTCAAAAGAAATAGTTAAGGGGCACCTGGGTGGCTCAGTTGGTTAAGCGTCTGCTTTAAGCTCAGGTCATGATCCTGGAGTCCCAGGATTGAGCCCTGCATCAGTCTCTCTGCTATTCAGGGAGTCTGCTTCACCCTCTCCCACTCCCGCTGCTCATGTTCTCTCTTTCTCTCTCTCTCACTCTCTCTCAAATAAATAAATCTTTAAAAAAAATAAAAATAAAGTAAAAAAAATAGTTAAAACCCATGTTAAGAAATCCCCTTTCTTTTAATATGAAAGTGACTTTTTATTTTATTCTATTTTAATTCAATATAGTTAACATACAGTGTTATATTTGTTTCAGGTGTACAATATAGTGATTCAACAATTCCATACATTACTCAGTGCTCATTGTGATAAATGTACTCTTAATCCTTGTCACCTATTTCACCCATCCCCCCACCCAACTCCCTTCTGATAACCATCAGTTTGTTCCCTGTAGTTAAGAGTCTGTTTTTGGTTAGTTACTTTTTCCTTTGTTTTGTTTCTTAAATTCCACATATGAGTGAAATAATATGGTATTTGTCTTTCTCTGTCTGACTTATTGCACTTAGCATTATACTCTCTAGATCCATTCATGTTGTAAATGGCAAGATTTCATTCTTTTCTATGGCTAATATTCCATTGTATATATATCCCACTTCTTTATCTATTCATCTAGTGTTGGACACTTTACGATATTTGGCTATTGTAAATAATGCTGCAATAAGCATAGGAGTACATATATCTAGCCGAATTGGTGTTTTTGTATTACTGCATCATATGGTAGTCCTATTTTTAATTTTTTGAGTAACCTCCCATGTCTTCTGCCCATTTTTAATTGGATTATTTGTTTTTTTGGTGTTGAGTTGTATCAGTTCTTTATATATTTTGGATACTAGCCCTTTGTTGATTATGTCATTTGTAAATATCTTCTCCCAGTCATTAGGTTGTCTTTTAGTTTTGTTGGTCATTTCCTTTGCTTTTCATTTTGATGTAGTTCCAATAGTTTATTTTTGCTTTTATTTCCCTTGCCTTAGGAGAAATATCTAGAAAATGTTGCTATGGCCAGTGTTAGAGAAATCACTGCTTGTGCTTTCTTCTAGAATTTTTATGTTTCAGGTTTCACATTTAGGTCTTTAACCCATTTTGAGTTTATTTTTGTGTACCAAGTAAAAAAGTGGTCCAGTTTCATTCTTTTGCATAGAGATTTCCCAACATCATTTGTTGAAGAGACTCTCTTTTACCCTTTGCATATTCTTGCCTCCTTTGTCAAAGATTAATTGACCATATAATTACAGGTTTATTTCTGAGCTCTCTATTCTGTTCCATTGATCTATGTGTTTATTTTTATGCTGATACCATACTGTTTTGACTACTACAATTTTGTAGTATAACTTGAAATCTGGGATTGTGATACTTCCTCTTTGTTTTTCTTTTTCATGATTGCTTTGGCTATTCAGGGTCTTTTGTGGTTCCATACAAATTTTAGGTTGGTTTGTTCTACTTCTGTAAAAAATGCTGTTGGTATTTTTATAGGGTTTGCATTTAATGTGTAGATTTCTTTGGGTAGTATGGACATTTAAACAATATTTGTCCTTCCAATTCATGAACATGGAATATCTTTCTGTTTGTGTTGTCTTTGATATTTTTTATCAATGTTTTCTAGTTTCCAGAGTATAGACTTTCATCACTTTGGTTAAGTTTATTCCTAGATATATTTTTAAAGATTTACTTATTTATTTGCCAGAGAGAGAGCACAAACAAGGGGGAGGAGCAGAGGTAGAGGGAGAAGCAGGCTCCTCACTGAGCAAGAAACCCGATGTGGGCCTCCATCCCAGGACCCTGGGATCATGACCTGAGCCTAAGACAGACGCTTAACTGACTGAGCCACCCAGGGGTCCCTAGTTCTAGATATTTTATTATTTTTGGTGCAATTGTAAATGGGATTATTTTCTCAATCTCTCTTTCTGCTGCTTTATTGTGTATAGAAATGTAATGGATTTTTGTATATTGATTTTTATATCCTGTGATCTTACTGAATTCCTTTATTAGTCCAATAGATTTTTGGTAGTCTTTTGGGTTTTCTGTATGTGGTATCATAAGACATTCCTTTCTTCTGAGAGGAACTGAAATAATCATCATACTTGCATTTTCTATAGCTAAATCATTCCTTAGTTCTATTTTCTCTCACACAAAGCATTGGGTTATTTTCCTTAGAGAAGATAGGTTTTTTGTTTTGTCTTAGTTTCATTATTAAGCAATTGAGAGAATCACTTGTATTCTCTGTATCTCAGTCATCAGATGGATCTTCTCGGAAGATGATTATTCCCCAAAGGTGGTGCATGGTTACAGAGATGTTAAGGAGTGAAGGGACCATACCTTCTATTTTTTGTAACTCCCAGACTTTCCAGTTCAGATTCCTGTATCTAAAGAGAGTGCAATTTCAAAGCATCCCAATGATATTGTGCTAACTAACTTTTTGTGCTGTTTTAACTTCAACTAGTGCTTATTAGGTCTGTAGGAAGCTCTATTTTTAAAAACGATCTTTTGCCATTCCAGTATGAACTTCCCCAGATGGAGTTCTTCATCCCTCTCAAAAATAATCATACCTACTTCTCTATTGTTGTTGATAGTTCCATTTGTCTCTCCTTCTCTGCAACATCATTTCATTTATTTATCGATAACCTAATATTTCAGGTCCCGTTCGCAGTTTTGAAAGCACAAAGATGAATGGGCCATATTCTCTGACTTTAAAGAATTCATGGAATAGTCAGAACCAAAACACATGGTCAAAATCCAATACTGTAAGGATGATGGCATGTGTAGATCAAGGGGTATGATGGGAACAAGGATGCAGAATACAAACTAAGATTTGAATAATCAGGAATTGCTAAGTAAAATCACCAGTCGTGTTTTAAAGAATGAAGAGTAATTATTCAAGTAAGGCAGAAGGAAGAGATAGGGCATTCTAAACTAAGGATAAAGCTTTTTTTTCTCTTTTTTTAATGAACATGAAGTACAGAGCTTGTATCGAGTATAAAAAGTTGTACATATAACTAGTGTATCAAATCCATCCTCCTTGGAATGAAAGTATACATGACACTGATCCTCCTCTTATTATTCTTTATATTCATTTGATGAGGCTAATCATTTGTCTTTTCTCCAGCTGAAACTCAGATGGAGTTTCCCTCATGATTTTTCCAGTCAGTTCCTTCAGTCAATTATTAAAATGCCCAGTCCCATAAAATAGTCAAGATTCCTAGTTGATTTAAAGTTAAAATTTCCCTTTCCCATATTTTTCTTCCAGTTGAAGAAGGGGGTGTGGAAGTATCTTCTCTTTTGCCATAATATAGGAAGATTGGAGTTAATTCAAAGGATATGTAGAGTCATTGAAAATACTTGATCATAACCATAGTATAGTTATATTTCAGTTTGTAACTATGCTTTGTTTAGAGAATGGATTTAAAGAAATAAGACCAGAGGCAGAAGAGAACAAAGGAGATTTTCCCCCCAATTACCCATGATAGATCTAGTAGTGATGCAGAAGAAAGAAAAGGGAAACTAAGAAAGTAAAATCTGTGTTCACTGGGTGATTGTTTAGATGTGAGTGGAGAAGAAAAATGTGAATTCAAAGGTAAATCTCGGTTTCCATATTGGATGGGATGGGTGGAATCTGTTGTTTCTGTGGAGGTATACAGAAGGTGGAGTTTTAGACAAGATGTTAAGCTCAGTTTTAAATGCGTTGACTTCAAGGCGCATATGAGACAAAGTGAAGATGGCCATTGGACCCTTGTATCTATTATGGAAGTCTCAAGTAGAGAATGATTATGGTTGAAAACTTTACTATAGATAGTTATAAATGTAGATATAAGTACGTGGAGTATACATATACATAAGATCTATGTATCTATACTTTTTTCTAGAATTTCCATTTGGTTCTTCAATGAACATTTCAGTTTATCTGCTAAGATTTATGTGTTTAATCATTATGTGTGTATTTTAATTTACATACTGAGCCTAGTTATTATAAATGCTTTTAAAATCTTGTCTGCTAATTACATATGGATCATCTCAGAAACCCCAGTGATTGCTTGTTATTGCTGAAATAGTTTGAGAAATTACTCATATGATAGAATTTATCATTTAAAGTCTATAATTTAGTGGTTTTTAGTATATTTATAGAGTTGTTCATTGATTTCCTTTTATTCTGAGTATTAGTTACATTTTAAGGTTTCTTTGTATAGCTAATAATATGGGATTATATCCAACATTGTGAATGATACCTTACAGAGACACTAGATTCTGATATATTCTATATCTGTATGTATAGACATACACACACACACACACACACACACACACACACATGGCTAAAGTGATAGTTAAATCCACAGAATGGGAAGAACAAGTAGTCAAGGGAAGAAGACACACCTGGGCAATGCCAATGTGTATAATGAGTGGTCTACACAAAGAAGACAGAAAAGAAAATGAGAATAAGTAGAGGTTATGTTATCACAGAAACAAAACGTATTATTTCTAACTTAGAAATTAATTGATTTATTAAAAATCTTAACTTCTCAATTCTGTCAAGATTACTTATTTCCATTTCATTACAAATATCATATACGTTTGCTAAAACTTATTGTAAGTGCATTCATCCTTCCAGAAATTAAAAGAAAATGCAATATAAATAAATTAAAAACAAAAAACAAAAAAAAACTTCCTTTTAAAAAAATGTCCATGACTGCCTGATAAATCTGGATTACTCCTTTTTTTTGGTGGTGGGGGGGGCAGTGAAGGGAGTGTTGGTAACTATGTTGTGATCAACATCTTTTCATTCTCTGCTCCCCGCTTAGCCATTTAGGATGCAGGGTTTCTGCCAGAGTTATAATGCAGGTGTTCTCTAGCACATTATCATTCCATGATTATGTATACAGACATTAGATTTACCTCTGTTTCTGGAACTCTCTGTCATTAGGAATATAAGTTTATCACTTTGACCTTTATCTGTGATGGAGTTTTGTTGAAATCCCCACCATAAATCATACTGGTGTTAACTATTTGTTTTAAAGTCTTTAGGGCCATTATTTTATAAACGGAAATTGAAAGCATCTTTATCTCAATTAAATGAGGTACACATTTTTGTATATGAGAAGAGATATTTAAAGTCACCTAACAGAAATCTTTGAGTAAGATTGGGATAAGTCAACTACTTTTCTGGTTGAGTAAGTATTGTCAGCTTTATTGTTACTACTAAGAATTTTATCAGCTTAGAACTTGAATTTTGATTTTAACCATGTTTTCAGAAGAAATTTATATCTTTTCTCCTATAATTTTTTGAATGAATTATTGTAAAATGAAGTATTTACTGATTGAGCTATAATAATGGCATCTACTATTTATATAGCACTTACGATAATTTTGTTCAAGTATTTAAGGAATAAAATACCAAATTTAACAATAAATACAGAAATATTGAAGTTCACTTGTATCCATATCAGGTATAGAAGATCTGGGATGGATGGATAGATAGATAGATGATAGATAGATAGGCAGATAGGCATAAATGAAACAACGAGAGAACCAGTCTATTTCTCAAACTGGTAAGTAGTATTTCCAGACCACAGTGTTATAACTGACTGAAAACTGGTACTAAGGAGAAGACTAAGACCTTATTATTGTCCTCAAGGATATTTTTTCCAACTGTATTGAGATATAATTGACATATAACATTGTATAAGTTTAAGATGTACAAGGTGATTATTTGAACACATATTTTGTGAAATGACTACTATAATAAAGTTAGTTAACACCTCCATTATCTCACATAATTACCATTTTGTTTTTGTGGTGAGAACACTTAAGATCTACTCTCTTAGCAACTTTGAAGTGTATAACACAGTATTGCTAACTGTAATCATCATTAGATGCCCAGAATTTATTAATCTTATAACTAGAAGTCTGTACTCCTTGACCAACTCTTCCCATTTCACATCCTGTGGCAACCACCATTCTATTCTCTGATTCTGAATTTGGCTTTATCAGATTACACATATGAGTATTTGTTTCTCCCTGTCTGATTTATTTTACTTAGCATAATGTCCTCAAAGTCCATATAGGTTGTCATACATGGCCAGATTTCTTTCCTTTTTATGTTTGCATAATATTCCACATTGATCTATTTATATGGAATATATATATATTCCATATACATGTATGTATATATATATATATATATGTATATTCCATATATATGTATATTTGCTATTTTTCTATCCATTCATCTATTTATATGGAATATATAAATATATATATGTATACTTGCTATTTTTCTATCCATTCACCTCTCATTGCTTTAGGCTGTTTCTATATCTTGGTTATTGTAAATAAGGATGCTATGAACACAGGAGTGCAAATATCTCTTTAAGATAGAGATTTCATTTCCTTTGGCTGCATGCCAGAAGTGGAATTGCTGGATCATATGGTAGTTCTATTTCTAGTTTTTTGAGGAAACTCTAAACTGTTTCCCATAGTATTTGAACCGATTTACATTCCTGCCAACAGTGTATGGGGGGCTTCCCTTTCCTCCACATCCTCACCAACACTTGTTACCTCTTTTCTTTTTGATGACAGCCATTCTAACAGATGTGAAGTAATATCTCATTGTGGTTTTGATTTCCATTTCCCTGATGATTAGTGATTTTTTTCCACGAAACTCTTGGCCATTTCCTCAATTATATGTTAACCCAATAGAAAGACAAAGCTAATGTATGAAATGAAAGACAATTTCTGTTAAACTCTGTGGAAACAACTATAAGAACAACAGAAGACTAGACTTCATTTTTACTGAAAATCTAATTGCTGAGAGCTTTCACATGCATTCTCTTATTTAATCTTCACAAGAATGCTCTGTGGCGACATTATTAAGGCCATTTTGTAGGTGAGAAACTAAGAAACCTGTGCTAATTCACAAACATGACTCAAATCCAGATTTATCTCTTTCAAAAGCCTGTGATCTTTCCATTATTCCATGGAAGTAGTGGTGAAGGATGCAGACTATAGTTTCTTTGCTCTGTTTTTCACATGAAAGTAGATTCTGCATGCTAAACTCTGTTTTGTATCAGTGAAGCTCCTTTAGGTGGCATTATTTTACATTTGTAAAGGTTAAAGTAATCCGGTTTTTCTGGGAGGGGGGAGGAAACTTTTCTCTTTCCAAGGATGGGCAATAACACTCTCAATTTAACCCAAAAGTAGTAGACCAGGAAGGTTTTACATAACAGAACTTCCCAGCTTTGCCAACCATGGATATCTTTAGGAAAGTTAAGTCAAAATTTAGACCTCAAATATATAATCCCACTATGAAGTTTCAGACTTCTAATATGAGGTTTCAGAATTTCTAATACATGTTCAAGCAAATGCAGATATCTCTATTTTTTCTTTGCAGAAAACAAAATTGTGATGGTCATAAAAACAGACTGTGTTATGCACTTTTTATACCACTTATAGAATCTAATAATATGCTAAGAGAGTAAAAGTTATGGTAGTTGCTAAATAAGTCTGGAGGCAAGAGCCTCACCACTATCTAACCAAATAAGTATTTTACATTAAGGAACTTCAAGCCAGGCAGGAACTGTAGACAATCATGAAATGCTATTGGTGAGAAACGTAGGCCTGTCTCATATGTCTAAACTTGGAGTTATCTTTCTCACCCAAATATATGTAGTTATTTTCCATATTTTTCTTTTCAAACTGTTGTTACCATCAAAACATACTGAATATATACAGAGCTTGGTAGCCTCGCCAGAAGTGCTGCAAATGATGAAGAGTTCGAAGTTTCAAGAGGTGGTTTATACCACTGAAAGGTGTTAATAATTTTTAGAGCAAACTAGGCCTGAAGACATCTCAGATCACACTACGTGGTAACTTCAGTATCCCCTAAAAATAGTGACGGAGCCAATCTCAGTGGACATTCAAGATTTGCCTCATTTGTAAATACTATCTGGACTATGTGTTTAGAGTGAATAAGAGATTGATGTTTACAGACTTCTGTTAGATGCCTCTCCAACTAGATTATACTGCTTATTATCATCACCCTTAAGATGTTTTTAAGTCAACTTTTAGAGAAAAACTGATCCATTTGTTCAACACATATATATTTTTTAAATTTTTATTGAAATTCCAGTTAACATACGGTGTGATATTAGTTTCAGGTGTACAATTTAGTGAGTCAACACTTACATACAGCACCTGGTGCTTATCCCCAGTGCATGTCTTAATCCCCATCACCTGGGTAACGCATTCCTGCACACTCAACACATATTTTTGAGCACTATGAAGTAAACCTTAAAATCAGTGCAAGAGATACCACAGAGAACAAGATACACAAAGTTCACAGTCTCATAGGGTTTATGTTCTCATGTAATACCATGTCTGCATCGTGTCTTCCCTGAAAGTCAGTATTTATTTTTATTGACTGATATTATAAATATCTTTAACAAAATATATCAAGTGAATTATAATGAAAGAAAATTAACTTTTGTCACCTCATTGATATATGATATTGATCAATGAATAAGTGAATTAATTATTTTCATCAAATATGACTGTTATTAACATAGTTCTACTTTCATTTTAGGTTTGGAGTACGAGTCAAAATTTACATCCATGCTGGATTTTACTAAAACTATAACCTCATTTGTGGCAATTAGTTTCATGTAACATCCAGGTTCTACTAAAGGACATTCTGGAAGGTATTCTGACAAAGAGTGGAGCATTACTTGTTTTCATCTGACCGCTAATAATCAAATTCCAGCCAGTCTGCAAACTTTGGTCAAAAGTAAGTGTCACTTAATTGTCTAATAAATTATTTTCTATGGTGTTTCTTCCCCTCATAGTTGTTTTTTTTTCCCTCACTATGAACTTTTCCCGCTTTTCAGTTTTCCTTATCTTAGTAGTCAAGTTAGTGTTATAGGAAGGGTGTATTTCTTAACTGCAACCCAAAAGACTAAAAATAAGACTGACAGTGGAATTCTTAATAGAAATTTTTTTTAAAAATGGCAATTATCATTTTAAACAAAATAATTTAAAATATATAATTATATGCCCACTGAAAATATCCTTCAAAGTAAAGGTGAAATAAAGACATGTCCACAAAATTATAGTGAAGTGAGTTCACTAGTAGTAGATAGATACTAAAAGGAAGTCTTCAAGAAGAAGGAAAATATTCCTAGAAATAAATACAGAAAAGAGTAAAAGTGCTAAAAAAAACTAAAGAATGGAAAAACATGTTATTTCAGCAGTATCCAAAAGAAGTCTTATGTAGTTATGCCAATGTCAAATAGGGAATATTTTAAGGCAAGAAGTATCACTAGAAATAAAGAGAGAGCAAAAAAAAAATAAATAGAAGAAAAACATTTCATAATGAAAAAGGTCAATCTACCAAGAAGATTTAATAATTCTAAAATTGTGTGCATCCAACAATATAAGTTCCAAATATATACAGAACAAAGTGGCAAAAGTAAAAGGTGGAGTGCAAAAATCCACAATGAAGAAGATTTTAACACACATTTCTCATAACTAAGTCCAAGCAGGAAAAAATTCAATAAGCACATAGAAGATCTGTAGAAGTTATTAAGATATTTACCTAATTGATATATATGAAGTGCTGCAGAACAAAATAGATGAATGCACAGATTCTCTTGACATTCACATGAACATTTATCAAAGTGTATTGTAAAAAAATTTTATATAGGCTGGAGTAAAAAGAAAATCTCAACAAATGTTAAAGTACTAGATAATTCAGAAAGTCCTTTGATCACAATGTAGTTAAACTGGAATTCAGTCATAAAAGATGACTAGAATATGTCCTTATATTTGAAAATAAAACTATATATTACTAAATAATCCACAGATCAAGCGTTATACAGTAAAGCTATATATTACTAAATAATCCACAGACAATATTTTGAACTGAATTACAATTTTTTAAAAATCTAGTATTGCCTGCAGAGGCAGGCAAAATTGTTTAGACAGAAGGTATTACATTAAATGTATATATACAAAAAAAAAGAAAGGCTAAAAATGATTATTCTAAAGGAGTTAGATAATATCAATTCTAAGAAAATGGAAGAAAAACATAAAGAGCAGAAATTAAAATTTAAAATCTATGGAACACTAAATAGTCAATAAAAGTATTAAACAGCCAAAAGTTGATTTCTCTATAAATTATAGACTAATAGATTTGATACACTCCTAATAAGATCTACTAAGAGGGGCATCTGTGTGGCTCGGTCAGTTAAGCATCCTACTCTTAATCTGGGCTCAGGTCATGACCTGAAGCTTGTGAGATCAAGCTCCATGACAGGTCTGTGCTCAGCGTGGAGTCCGCTTGAGATTCTCAGTCTCCCTCTTCCTATGCCCCTCCCCCACCCTTAAAACTATAATCTGTGTGACTATACAGATAAAGGAAGAAATGTTTTCTCTAAACAAAACTTCGTTCAAGCTAAAAGACATCACAGACCAGCTACAAAAAAAAAACAAAAAACAAAAACAAAAAAAACCCAAAAAAAAAAAAAACGAAAATAGTTTAAATTATGTTCTGTTTCAAGAAAACAAAGTAAGAGATTCATCTAGCATTCAGCAGTTAGAGATTAGGAATATAATAATAAAACTATTTATGGAAATCTGTATCAAAAACTGATTTTCAACCTTTCCAATTTCATGGCGGTCTCATAAATAGCTACCGTATTTTCATCCTTGCAGATGTGAGAACGCTCGATGCCTATCAAAAAGGAATGATGAGGCAGAACAGAAAGATGAATTAGGTTAGTCTTTTGAAAAAACAAATCAATATGAAAGACTTTCTTTAATAATAGAGTGTAAATCCAACCAGGAAGGCAGTTGTTCCAGAGCCGCCTTGGAATTCCCCCAGGAAAGACAAGGCAAGAAGGAGTCAACACTTTAGGCTCAACTGGTTTGAATTACTCTGGTGCGTCTGGGGCCACAGAGGTGGTCTCTAGTTGCCTGAAACCCATTCAGGGCAGAGAAAGCCCTGGACTCCGCATCTTCAGCTCCGCACTCGCACCTGCATTGGGGAGCAGCTGTGGCTCCACCTCCTTCCGGTCGGAGCGTAAATAGCCGTTGCCGATGCTGCGTCACAAGGCGCGCCGGTGTCGTTCGTCCCACTTTCTGTCCTGCTGTGGATGTTTCATAGCACGTCACAGAGACAAGGGTGAGTGCAGTGTAATAAGGGATTTGGGGAGAGGGGGACCACATTCGTTCATGAGCTTTTGTGAACGTATATTACTATAATGACGCTATTTTATTACTGGGTACTGCTGTATCTCTTCCGGTGCCTCCTGTAGGCATTAAGTTTTGTCAGAGGGGCTTAGGTATAGGAAAGGGCGTCGTGTCTGCAGGGTTCGGTACTCTCCACGGTTTCCGGCACCGCTGCCGTCCTGGCACCTGTGCTCCCCAGCAAGGGGACACGACCATACGGGTGTGGGAGGGAGAGCTGGGTAAGACGTAGTTGGGGCACGGACAGTGCACTGCTTGGTGTGTACGTGAAAACGTGCTTGTGGGAAGGTTGTCGTTATCTTCAGATATCCTCTAGCTCCGGGAAGGGCAGTCTCTTCCCGGGTCTGAAGGCTCCCAAGAGAGGTCAGAACGTCATAATATACAGAAAATAACCAAGAACAATTAATACACATACCGAGTGTTGACAAGGGTGTGGAGGAACTGGAATTCTCATACACTTGGGAAGACAGTTTGGTAGTTCCTTTACAATGTAAACATTTACCTGCTTTGTGACCCGGTGATTCCACAGTTAGGGGTCTCTCTACCCAAGGGAAGTGAAAGTGTAACTCCATACAGATATTTGTACACTTGTATGACGTATATAGCTGGTGTATTTCGGATAGCCAGGATTTTGTAAACCATCTAAATGTATGTCAGCAGGTGAGTGAATGAACTGATGGTGGTAAAGTCATGTAATGGAATACTGTTTGTTAACACAAAGGAGCAACAAGTGAATGTGCACGTGAATGAACAACACCATGAATGAGTCTCAGAATAATTACGCTGAAAGAATCCAGTGCATGCCATATGTCTATAATATATTTCATATAATTCTAGAATTTTATAAATTTATGTAAAATATATGTAAAATTGTAGAAAATGCAATCTAGGATGACAGAAAAATGCTCAGTGGTTTCATGGGGATGGGGTGAGTGTTAGGGAGATGTCAATGGCAAGGGGATCATGTAACTCTTTGAGGTGATGCATTTGTTTGCTATTTTTGTTGTCAGTTTCCTGACTGCAAATTTTATTAGTTTCCTAGGGCAACTATAATAAATTACCACAAACTGGTTGGTTTAAAGTAACAGAATTTTATGACATCAGTTCTGGAGACTAGGAGTTCAAACTCAATGTGTTCCAGGGTCATGCTCCCTCTGAGGTCTCTACGGGAGGATCCTTCCTTGCTTCTTCCAGTCTGTAATAGTCCTGGGTGTTTCTGGCTTTGGGGCAACATCCCTGCAGTCTCTGCCTCCATCTTCATATGGCCATCTTCCCTGCATCTGTGTCTTTTTCTGAAGTTCCCACTTCTTAAAGAAAGGGAAAAATGAAGAGGGGGGACATCAGAGGGGAGACGAACCATGAGAGAATATGAATTCTGGGAAACAATCTGAGGGTTTCAGAGGGGAGGGGGGTGGGGGATGGGTTAGCCCGGTGATGGGTATTAAGGAGGGCAGGTATTGCATGGAGCACCAGGCGTTATACACAATGAATCATGGAACAGTACATCAAAAACTAATGGTGTACTGTATGGTGACTAACATAAAAAAAAAACAAAAAAACACTAGTCATATTGGAATTCCAATACGACCTCATATTAACTAATTACATCTGCAGTTACCCTATTTCCAAATAAGGTCACATCCTGAAGAAACAAATATTTCAACATATCTTTTTAGAATTTGACCAATATATGTTTATTTACATACTCAGAACTTATCAAATTGTATCCTTCAACATGTGTGGTTAATTGTATGTCAATTAAACCTCAATAATCTGTTCAAAGTTGCTGAAAAGAGAGTCCTATAAGCAATACACTATAGTAGGCCAAATTCTAGATCAGAATTTTTACACACACACACACACACACACACACACACACACACACACAAACAGCATAATAAGAATAGGCTGTGTATCATATGAAGGAAATTGAAAAAAACATTCAAGACACCGGAGTCATCCCATTAGAAGTTCCCTCAGGAGAGAAGAGAATGCTGTCAGGAAGATGAAGCATCATGATTTTATCCACAGGGTGTCCATTACATGGGTGAAGTGTGGCAGGCTTACTGCTTAGAAGACATTCAGTTAAAAAGGGTCATAGGCAACACCAAGTTTTGAAAGTACAAAATAATAGCTATGTTTTCAAAGTTTAAAGGGTCCTTTAAATTTACAGAAATGTGTTTCAAATACCCACCCAGAGGAAGGAAATAGGAGCATTGGCATATTTAAGTATCTTTACAAATTAACATATTTGAATGTTAATTAAAATTCAAATAAATAGATTTAATAAGAAAATGTATATTTTAAAATAAAAGAGATTTAAGCACGGTGGCCATTGAAATAATTTTCATATAAATTTCTGAATACATTTTAGAAATTGGCAGAGTGAAATTTAAAATAGCTTTTATTTGATTCAAAAATTGTATTTCTTTTAGTAGGGTACATTCAAAGACTAAAATATATTATTGAATATGACTTAATTAGACAGTACCTGCAGTGATTTAGTACAATTTTTTTCTTACACTGGACATAGAAAAATAAGAAAAATCAAATATAATTATGTTTTCTGGTATACAAACCTATTCAAAACTGCATCTAGATTCATTTTATAGAAATGCTTGAAATAGGGGAAAGATTTCTTCTGAAAATTGCTGAATTTTTTAAATCATTATTAGCATTTCTGCCCATTAATAATTACCAAACCCTTTTTTTCCCTTCAAGACCTCCTCTGTTCTAATTTTATGATGTTACTCCTAAAATCTTTGTGTATCTACTAACCTAGTTCTTGGGCTGGTAGTGAATTTATTTTCTAATTACAGGTGGCCTGGTTTAGGTCAGACAGTGATGGGTCTCCACCTATATTTTGAGTCAGGAATGAAGTCTTATCATCCTGGTGTGCTAGCATGGAGTACAGTGAGCTATCCAAAGATACGCTTTTTTTCCTAAATGAATTGAAGCCAAGGGGATGAGTGTCTAGCTCTCATTTGGTTGGAGGTCTAGTGTGGAACCATGCTGAGCTGATCACTGAATGAGTCTTTGTGGAACATCCTTCCATGTGCCACTTTCACTGGACAAAAATCCCTTGGGGGTTACATGAGAATAAATGGAAAAAAGTATTTTACCTTTATTAGGCTTATGAGACTAAATTTTAGATTCAGCATTATTTTCTTTTCCTAGTTCTTCTAAACTTTAATGATCATGAAAGTCAATTTGTTCCACTTCTCATTCATTTACCAATGGAAAACAATCCTTGGGGCCCTTTTAAGATTACATTAAATGTAATTATCTGGTTTCAAGTGAGTAAGACCCTAATTACTTTGAAAGAAGGTGCCTGAATGATATACCTTCAACCTACATCCAATTTGTTTTACTTAGACAACCATCAAGGAAAACATTCAGTGACAGAAATACAATGTGTAGTCTAATTTGGTATGGGATGAATATTTTCTGCAAGGCTAATTACAACCTCCTGGAAAAAAAGACTAATCTCTTGTCACTGACACAGTAGGTCAATAACTATATTTACATTCCCCATTGGCACCTGCTATGTTCTCCGGTAATCAGCTCACCAGTAGATAGGACATACTTACCATGCATAATGTGGTTTTAAATGTACTATTACATTTTATTTTTTTATTAAAACATTTTTAATTTAAATTCAATTAATTAACATGTAATGTATTATTTGTTTCAGGGATACAGTCTGTGATTCATCAGTCTTATATAATACCCAGTGCTCATTACAACACATACCCTCCCCAGTGTCCATCACCCATGTACTATTACCTTTTATTTATATCTATTTTTCAAAGCAAGCACATAAGCTAAACTATTTATTTTCATTCATTAAATTTAGGTACAGAGAACTCATGAATTCATCTAAACAAAACATAAATTACAACTAGCGCTAAGACTAAGCAAGTTTTATTGCAGCAAATACTGCTATAAAATCTGCAGTATAGTGTGAAACTGTGATTAATGCCCATGTTTGCCAGGTAATACCTAGGGAAGTTGTTTGGTGGGGTTGTTTGTTTGTTTTTATTGACATTGGATTTCTAGTCCTTGTCTATAAGAAATTGAAAGATTTTTATATTTCTTTTATTTTTGCTTGTTTATATTCTTTTTACTTTTTCTGGTTTAGTCTCACAGACTGATTTGGTCTTACAGCCAGCAATCATGTGTGAGTGTACGTCTGCATGATAGCAAAGGAGTGACTTTTTCTTCCTTTGAGTATTAACCTTAATGTGTCTTATTTTAGTTTTCGTTTTCCCTTGGGCAATGTTCTGAGTGCATACTTGACATCTACAAATTCTCTTGCAAAACTACATGTGGCTCCTTTCAAATTGAGTCTTCCCCTCCCCACCCTCCCAAAGATAATTTCAAAAATTTGATCAGAAGTCATAAACTGACAGCCTGTAAGCCAAATTCATTCAGCAGATGTATTTCTATTGCAATGACTGTTGTGAGTTGTATTGTTTTGTTTTTACCTCTGTAGTATTTTTAATTGGATAACTTTTAAAAATCGGGAAATTTCATGTAACCTGGCTTTTGAAAACTGTGGGATTTGCCAACATGGAGTTCACTTTCTACAGGGAAGAAATCTTCTGGAGTCGAGTCCTTTTAGCCATGGCAAGTACACATCAGTTTACCATAGATTTCAACAATCATGATTTTTCTTATCTTGGCTCATTTCATTCATGTATTACTTGCTTGGTCCAAGTAGCCATTTGAGAGTGTAATATGTGATTAATATGCATTCAAAGAGCATATATATTGGAGTACCATGCTTGTGCTTATGGCTACAGTTTGGCTTAGTTTCCACTAAATGACGTAGCTGCTTGACAGACAAAAGCAGTGCTCTGAGAAAGCGTCCTTTATATGGTCATAGTTTACTAAAATTCAAAGTGTTTTACCTATATAAAAATAGCTGTTTATTAAATATAAAGGCAAATACGGATAAAACATATATACATTTCCATTACAAGACAAAATGACGTTAAAGCAAAATGTGAGGGGCGCCTCACCCCGCAGTTGGTTAAGCATCTGACTGGCTCCGGGCACAATCTCTGAGTCCTGGGATTGAGCCCCCACATCAGGCTGCATGCTCGGTGGGGAGTCTGCTTCTCCCCCTCTCCCATTGCCCCTCCTGCTCACTCTCTCTCTGTCTCTCAAATAGTCTTTTAAAAAATAAAAGAAAGCAAGATGTGAAAATAAAGAGATATAAGTCTAGTTTTAACTTGCCCACTATGAGTGAAGTTTGTTTTTTCTTACTGGTTTATGAAGACAGATTTACTTTCAAGTACACCTTGGCTATATGCAGCCCCGGGGCAAGTCTTGTCTCTCTCCCCTATGCAGTAGTTCTTCTGCTGTTAGCCAAGTGCCAGAACCCACCCACAGAGAGCACAGCAGTACCGGTTTTACCTCTGAATCTCAGAACTGAGACCAAGTCCTCACTGAATCTGTAGGGACTGAGCTGTCTCATTCTTCTCCTGTCGTCTGACTCAGAAGCTGCTCTTCAGGGTGGTAGCTGAGCCCACTAAGGTTGGCATGTCATACAAAGTCTGCCATCTTCTTGCTGTCTCTCTCTCCAGCTTCTCTTTGTGCCTTATCCCAGTGCTCCGCTCTCTTTACACTGAATGCTCACATGAAATCTAAACCCTTCCAACCCTACATCTTCCATTGTTACATTTCTAAGTAGCAAAGTATCAAAACACAGCTGTTTCTTGAGAAGTTTTTAATGATACTCTCTTGTATGCTTTAAACAGGATTAAACAGTGTTAAACAATTTTTTAAAATTCAGTGTAATTTTTTTTTAAAGCATTTCCTACTTCATCTTTCCCATAGCGCTAAGGGATGTAGGGACACAGCTGCAATCTTCATTTGCTCCAGCTCTACCTTTGTTGTTGTTGTTGGGTTTCCCCAGATGCCTCCTCCTCTCTACAGTGGCTCTCCCTACTACTTTTCATAATGAGTTTGGTTTTAGTATTCTCTGTAGGTGTCACCGATGTCCTAAGTGGCCTTGAGAAGAACTCCATGAAAGGAGAGGATGTCTGAAGTGGAGGAGAAAGGGACGCCATTGAAGTTAATCACACGTGATGGTGATTCAACTTTCCTGTAATTAGTATTAGCTGCTAGAATGAAGCTGAGAGTAGAGAGGAAGACAAATAGTGATCCTTTCGTAAAATCACAATATAGGTAAAAATACAACTTTATTTCTATCAGGACAAGGTGTACATAGAAACATCACATAATCCCTGATACTTCATGTAGCTGATGAAGTGAAATATGCCTGATTTCAAATCACCACTTCAGCACATGTTTTCAATATGTGTTTTCATCTAGAACTTTTATTTCTTGAAATCGAGATGTCAGGGAGTGGCCAAGCAGGATGATTAGCTCAGATCATTTAAGGAGTAGACCTTGGGCAACCTTGTTAACATTTTGAAGATAATTTTTTTAAATATAGCTTTATAATAATGTGGATTGAAATAATAGAAGCACTTCATTTTAAAAATCGAACATATCTGTACTTTAATGATTTTTCTTCAGTATTGCAAATTAAATTTTTATTTGTAGAATTTAGTAAAAGCAGAGTGGGGCATAGTACTTAAGCCTACAGTCTTATTCAAATTAAAATACCCAGATCTTTTAATTGATTATATCACTTAGAAAGGGTGTGATCTAATTAGTAACATTGCTATGCCTGGTTTTCTGATTTGAGAGATGGAAATGATAATAGTCATATATTAATACTAACTTAGTGAAAAAAGAGGCTTTGCAGATGGGAAATACTCCTATCCATTTGACTAATGCCCTGATTTAGTTAATTCTGGGTCCTTCTTGCAATTAACAGATATTTACCAGCACGTAGGTGTTCTGGTGCCTGCTATGGAACGTGTACTGGGTAGACCTCCCATCTCTCCTCATGTGACTGCCTGGTAGGTGGCAGGGTAGAGGAGCCCCTTATGACTGGGCTGCAAAGAGGAGTTCATGGGGAATTTGGCGTTGACAAAGCAGTTACTAAGAATTTCTTATCTTCCAATCCCATGTCAGTTCCCATGGTTTATTGTCTCTGGTCAATATTATTTGCTGTGGATTAGGTACACATGGCTTTTATTATTTTGCTAGTAATGTGGACATTTTCCTTCTTTACACATTGGCAAATGTACATCATGTTCTGTTTCCTGATGGCCTCAAATGTCTCCACTAATTCTTAATGTAAAAGTCAGCAGTGGGAACAAGGCTGACCACAGTACTATGTCAGGAGGAATCCTAAAATTCCTAAGAAAGATGACATAAAAGTATTGTAGCTTATTCAAGAAGAGCGTGGGGATTGGAATTGTATCCCAGTTTGAACACAAAAGCTTCCATTGGGTGACTAGCTGGGCTTCTTTAAACAAATCAATCAAACTTATCTATGACTGATTTTTCTTGTTCTTAGAATAAAGCAAATCTGGACAGATTGAGAGTGATGTTGGATAGGCGAGGAAAGTTAATATATGAAAAGCACATAGCAAAACACCTGGCATACAGCACTTATCCAAGGAATGATAACAAACCTTATCATCATCAAAATCATCTTGGGGATAAAGATCAACATTACAATGACTTGCAATTTTATGCCTTTTAAGGCCTGGCTTTTCAGAGATCCTGTTACCCTGTTTCAAGTCTTTTATTTACAATATTAAAACAAGCGGTGTTTGGGGTTTTCTCTGTATGAACCAGCTTTAAAAAGTGGTAAGGAGATTGGTAGATCATAGGATGTGAAAGGGTGATCCATCATTCTAAATGGTGTATCCACATTTCATCAAAAGAAATTGAGATGTAATGTTTTCCCTGCTTTAATCAATATAAATATCAAAGTCAATATTTGCATTCTTGAAATAGAAGCAGACAAAGGACCCTAACACTTCCCTGGTAAGGTGGCCATTAAGTTCCAGTTAGCCTGAAATAGGCCCAGATTATGTTTGTTTTCCTGGTATCCTTATTATCGGTGTCCCTTTTACTCTTAAAAGTTCAGTTTGGAAAATAGTATATAACTTACATGGTTGCAACATAAAATGGTAGACTTGTTAGGCTGTGGCAAATTTATGTAGCAAACTGAGAAAAGCACCTGACTGTCCAAATGTGATTTTTGAAATTCTGCTACCTACCTGTCTGACATGAGGACCTCCATAGTTCTCCTGGATCTAGTTGAAAACCTTTGTTATTCTGAGAACCTCCAACATAGGAGGAAGAATTGTAAACCTAAAAGGTGATGTCGTGATTGAGATCTAGTGGTTTTAGTGATTGACTAGGATTTAATGCTTTGATGGCGATCAGATCCCCATACGAAATAGTTTTTTTGTAAACCACAGTAAAGTGCTCCATGCATATCCCACTTAAAGAAAACATATGAATTTGACTCAAAAAGAAACCAAGGTTATTTTATGAACTAATAATTGCTAAAATACTTCCCATTCTGATAGCCCTACTGCTGCATTTAATTGCCAAAGTACATGTTCTTGGGAACACATGGACAGATTTTGATTTTTTTTAAATAAAAGATAATTATCCCAAAGTCACACAGAAAAGCATCTCTTTTATTTTAGACAGAGTCACAGTTTTTAAAAAATGAGTAGTTACATTCACATTCAATGTGTATTAACTTTTTAGAGACTCTTAATATGTTTGTATTTTCTTTCTATTCCTTCCAGGCAAACTCTTACCTTCACTACCTATCCACCTGTTCTCTAGCTAGTATTTTTCTTTATTACTTACAGCTCACTTACTTGATCCCAAAGAAAGATCAGATTTAATTGGGAAATTGAGCAGAAGAAATGCACTGGCTTAGAAGCAAGCAGTGGATACTAGCCAACTTCAGGGAGTTAGGCGGCCTTTTGCTTACAAAAGTTGTGGCCAAGAGGCAGGTAAACTACTCCGTAGTCATCGTCTAAGGAAGTACTGCCTAATAGGGTTCTTCTGTACTTGCAATTAACCATCTTGCTGTGGATCGAAGGTAGAGTCACTTTATGTCAAAGCTACACTCTGCTATGGAATGTTAAAGTGAAGTTCCATCACACTTAGAGTATTAAATCCTGCACAGGATATGTCTGGGAGTTGTAGGTGCCAATCACCCACCCACTCTACCCCACACTCCCACCCACAGGGCTGCTCTCCTGCTTTTCCCACCTGGGTTGAAAGACCTACCAAATCATACTCATGGATAAACAATGCCATATACAATTACTCCTCCAACTTTCTATTTTTCTGAAATATTTGATTTTATTCCTTCTGTTGTTTAAAATCTTATCTCTGTATATAATAATAAAAATAGAAGTAAAAGACAAGATTTTCCTGCATCTCCATTTATATGTCACTAACACTGGAAATTTGTTTCATTCAAAGCAATTCATTGTATAAAAAGGTATTTATTTGAAGTCTCTTATTTAGGGTCTTCCATATTGCTCCATGTGGGATAAATGTTCGAATTTTCCATTTTGCTTTCCACGTTATTATAGGGACATCAATGAAATTGAAATCTTGGTTAAAATACATCATTTAAGTAAATTATAGGGACAAATGAACTTTTGGGTAGAATTACACATTTTAAGTAAGTGAATACAATTTACAATTGGTACGGGTGGACTGTTTAGATAACTATATTGGAATTTTAAAATCTGATTATCTTATTCATGTACAAACCCAACTCCTCTCTTTTATGTTGAGAATTCTTGGTATGCTTTGACTTGCTCTGGAGATTCACATTAAGTCCTTGGACTTTAAATAATTACTTCACTTATACTAACTCACGTATACTAACTGCAAGACTACGTTGTAGTCTCTCCTGAAAGAGTTCTCTAAACCTTACAAAACGTACTTTCTCTGATTTAACTACACAGAGTTGCCTTACCAAGAAATGTGAGTATAGTTTTCTTTTTTAAAAAGGGAAAATCTTTTCTCACAAAAGAACAAAGCCATGAATCTATAGAATATCTCTTCAAAATATTACTGTTATTTAACAGTATACTTGTATACTTTTTGAACTAAATGTATATATCAATATAAAAAGAGCATATAGGTTTATGTGTAGATACTCCCATTTAAGTCACTCAAAAAAATACAGTTTCATGTCATGAAGAACATACGTAAGGCGTTTTCAATATATATGATTAATTACGAGGCTTTGAGTCCACAGATAGAAATATCACCAGAAAACTGTAAAATCTCAGTAAAGATACAAAACCACAAATGCTTTTACGCCATCTACTTCATGAGAAGTAGCTTCTAGTTTCAGCTAGAATAAACATAAGAAAAATATTTTGACAAATACAATTCTAATTCTGGTCAAAGGGATGTAAACTACATCTCCTACATCTTAATATAGTTGGATCCTTTAGGGTAACTACTAGATGACTTGGAGGCTGTCAATTTCTACTGGAAATGAGAACAAAGTATCCTTGTTTGTGTCAAAGATGTGGTTTTATCATTTAGAACCAGAAATAGCTTTAGAAACAATTAGGCCTGTTTTCCAATGCCTGTGCATTTGAATATTAACCATGCAAAAAAGCAAAATGTTGACTATCTCAAACTCCAAAATTTAAATAGGAGATATTTTTTTCCAATAGGATAATTCATTCATCTGCATGACACATTTTATATAAAACATACCACTAGTTAACTTATCAAGGCAAAGCTCAACTCAAATGCTATGGTGTTGGATTGGAGAAAGCTTTTTTAAAATTACAAAAAGCTCAAAAATACATAAATAGCTGTGTTTAATTACATTAAAGTAAAACTGCATATAAAATTCTACAAACAAAAGATAAAACTGGAAAAAATTATAATTCCTTTAACAGTTAAGGAATTCATATTCTTAACATGTCCAGCATCCATGTGAATCAGTTGGGAAAAGACCAATGTCCAATGAAGGATTGGGAAGATGAATGCATGTGGGGAAAAATCTCATCCTCACTTATACAAATTGAAACTCAGCTATGTAACATACCTATCCTATTCCTATAGTTAAAAAAAAATTACTGACACAATGTGTCAATGGGGTGTCAGGAAAGCATGCATTCTCATGCGTTGCTGGTGGAAATATAGATTAATACAATACAACAGGCAGTTTGGCAATATTTCTCAAAATTGAAATGTATAATTCATTTTGCATAATAATTCCCCTTCTAGGAATTTAGCCAGTGACATACATGCTATCTAAATGACATCTGTGCAAGATTTATTTGAAAATAACTTAAATGTCCAACTGGTCAAATCAATTATAACACATTTCTATAGCCATTAAAATAAGGAAGATCCTGTGCTGATACAGAACAAAGAGTGTGTGCGTCCCCAGGTGTGTGTATGTGCGTGCAAGCACACTTGTCCATGGAGCTAAGTGATAAAAGTTGAAACTAATTTGTAGGACAGAATCATTGTGTTAAAAATAAAGGGCAGGGAAGCAAAAAGAAATCATGCTTCAATATCTTTGCTTGGGAGATATAATTGTTTGGCTGGGATACTTCTGGCAGCAAGAGACAGAAGGGAGATAGACTTTAAATTCTTGTGCTGTGTATCTTGAAAATTGTGCTGTGTGCGTATGCGTGTGGGTGCATGTGTGTGTTAACTTTGATAGTATTTTGATTTTTAAAAATATTTACTCAATGTTGTCTTTAGGAATTTGAATTATTCTTACTCTTCTAAATTTATTTTGTTGTGCACTAAAGAAAATCTGATGCATGCCCATACTAACAAATCTTATAAATCAAAGGGTGTCAAAATGTTCTTTATAGGCTCATAAAGCAGGGTTTTTTTTCCCTAAGACAATAACATGATGCCTAAAAAACTTAATGAAACACAAGACATAGGGTATATGACCCTGCTCTTCAACTTATTACATATATACCTATGGAAGGTCACTTAAGTTCCATTTCCTCATTGTTAAATAGCCAAAACTTGCTCTAACATACAATACTGTAAAAGTCCAAAGACATAACATATGTAAAATTGTTTTGTAATCAAACAAGGAATACAAGTGTAAATTATAGGAAAAGTAAATTTTTTCAGAAGGAAACCAAAATAAAGCATGTATTTAGGATACATCATCAGCAAAATCAGTACATTTTCCTATTTCCTTACTTTTGCCTCTAGGCACAGATATCCTCATCCCAGCCTGTATCAGATGAAAGTTTAACTGTACCTGCTTCTCTTTCTGTATCTATCAAGAACTGTTAATAATTTAATTGTGCCTTCGTGTTTCCTTCAAATCTCTCCAGACTGCCTCCTTTTGTATTAAAAAAAAGCATAGTATTAAGGAGGCCACGTATTGCATGGAGCACTGGGCGTTATACGCAAACAATGAATCATGGAACACTACATCAAAAACTAATGATGTATTGTATGGTGACTAACATAATAAAAAAAAAGAAATTAGGTGAGAGTAAGGAGATAAGGTATGTGTTTAACTGGAAACATCAGAGGTCTTTGCAAACATGCAAAAGTCTCCTGTTGAATTTGTTTTTAGCATTTAACTTCTTAATGTGTATTCTTAGAGAAGAAAACTAATGAGTGAGGAGGAGGAAGAAAAGGAACAGGAGGAAATGTGTGTTTATTAGCTCCCCTGAATCCCAGATTAGGGGTATTAATGTACAAGGGGTATCAATGTATAAAATTTAAAAATAAATAAATAAAGCATAGTAGGTTAACTTCTATACCCAAGTGAAATACATATCTACATGTTAATGATTGTGAGGTTAAATCCCTTAATAAGACATTTTATGGCTCTTTTCTGTAACTATGTCAGATTTCCAGGGGAGCTGTTTCAGGACAGGTTGGCCTTAAAGAATA
The DNA here is from genome assembly GCF_023065955.2 of Ursus arctos. Taxonomy (NCBI): domain Eukaryota; kingdom Metazoa; phylum Chordata; class Mammalia; order Carnivora; family Ursidae; genus Ursus; species Ursus arctos. The sequence goes on from NW_026622986.1 coordinate 2,338,931, forward strand.
AAGGAAGATGTGTGATTACCTTAGTGGGCTGAAGAGGAACTCGACTCTTATGTAAAAGTAGTTAAGTCTGGAAATTGAAGCAACTGTAGGCATTTCATTTTTCTTAGATACAGAATGTTCTAGATGAATGTCAAATTTCTGAATGAAAGTGACCTCACCTGATGAAAGATTGAAGCAATGTCACCATTTAAGTGCAACATGATTTTTAATGTCTTTCATGAAAATCTCATTTTACTGGAAATGGCACTAGAGCTGTGAGAAAGCTACATACAGTATTTAAAATAAAATATCTAAGTGATCTTGCAATGTATTAGGACAAGTTTTAACATAAATTACACTATTAAAAAAAACCTTTAGAATGTATTTTCAAGCCTTCACTACCCCACTACAACTTCTGCTATTTTCAAGCAATTTCTCAGAATAATAAAACTTTTTGAGAAGAAGCAAGTTCATCACTGAAATAACTACAATAGAACTTTCTTTGGGTAGACAGAACAAATAATAGACCTGAGAACCAATTAAATATGATTGTTCAGGCACATTAATATTGGGGAATACTTACAAGTTTTCAATTTTCCCTTTCCGTGATTGGTAGCATTTATCTATTGAGTGGAGTTTTGGTTTGGGCAGAATGATTCCTGGGGAGGAGACTGATAATAGTCAAACGCAGGAGGACTTATAGGGCATTGGGATCCATCCAAACCGGCTTCCAAGAATGGAAAAGCAGGAATACTGAGATAAATACTCCCCCCCCCCACTTCAGGTACTGTTATGACATAAGTTGGGTCCTAATTACGGCCACTGATTTCATTCAGTCTTACAGTGGAAACCTAACTACTTTTACAGTACCACATCAGAAAGTTTAGAGAGCAGATGTATTTAATGCAACTTCATTTTAGCAATGGGGTGATAAAATTATTGTTTCCCTTGAAGGGAACTGGAAATTAGGAGAAGGGAGATTTAATTATTATTTTTTTCATTGATAACATATGATGCTATATCAGAAATAGAGCCTGAACTGGAGGAAATCACTTGGTTGCTGTAATAGTAGCTGATCACTGCACTTTTGATTATCAGTTTCTGAATCACAGATAGCTTGCTTACCAAGACCATTGTGTCTTACTTTGTTACTGTTGTCTTACTTGGTGTCTCCAGTCAGTGTCTAATCAATCTCTGACAATCCATTTTCTAGGTGATCCTTAGAACCACCAGCCATCTCAGCTTTATGAGTATTTCCCTTGTAAACATGGTTTGAAAGGAAAGAGTTGGCTTGGTGTTCAGCAGAAACAAAAGTGTTATGTTTATTTTTGTCATAGAGCAAGTTCTTGCTATTCATGAAAGGTATGTCTTGAATTCATAAATACCGTTATTTTAGAGAGAGATGCTGAGTCAGTGGAATACTAGCATGACTGACCAACATAATGAGTCCCTCCCACAGACCAGCCTTGCAGTTTGCATATCCGTAGGGTACTTACATACATTACCTCAAGAAACCCCTATAACAATCCTATATTGTAAATATTATTATCAATGTACTTTGTATCATAGACCTCGGTGTTGACTGTGAGAAGTACAAAAAGCATTTTAAATCCTAAAATCAAAATTTATATAATAGATTCAGTAATCCTTTTTTATTAACTCTAAAAACGTTGTTCATCTTCTGAGTCATGAACTGTTTGATCATCTGATGAACTAACATCATCAGATGATCAAGCATCCAGTGCCCATTACCTATAAATTATAAAGATCGATAAATATTCCCAAAGCTTTAAGATTGATATTTACATAACATTTCATGGTTTCTAAGGTGACCCTAAGTCTTTGTTCTTCCACTAAATATTGGTGACATAAATGGCAGCAAATCACCCATAGTTTGCATCTGGATTTTTGAAATTATCACTCCCTATCTGTTTCTGCCCCATTTTTTTCTAAATGCACTATCCTCCTACAGACAGCCATGCAGAGCACACAGTGTCTGCCTATTTGAAGATGTAATACACTTTTCTCTGGTGTACATGCTGGCAAATGGAATCTTGCATCACAAAATATGTGCATATTTAATTTCCTTAATTAATTTTCCTTCCAAACAGGTTGTATACCAATTTTCATTTTCATCCCCAGTTTAGGAATGCCCATTTCTTTGTACTCTCACTTACACTTAAAATTATCCAATAATAAATAATATTTAGTTGATTTTTTTAAAAAATCCCATTGCTGTTTTATGGTACAATCCTGATTATTAATGGGACTGCACATGTTTTCATAAGGATTTTTTCATAATTTTGTGTCCCATTGTATAGGTTTTTCTGTGAATTTGCTATTTTTATCTTTATCCATTTAACTTTATTTACTGTTTTGTCATTTCCTTATTAATTTGCTTGTCTTTAATTTCCTTTATGGTATCTTTTGTCATGCAGAAGATTGTAAAGAATGTTGAAAAGGCAGTTAACTTGTAGCATGAGCATACAAGTTAAGCATAATTCTTGATAGAAATACAATATGAGAAATCCAAGAGCCTGTCAAAACATTTCTTTATCTTCAATATAGGTTTCAGAAGATAACTCCTAAAAGAATACATACATATATTCCTCCTTCTAAGTTATAATCTTTACAACTATCTTAGGTATAACATCAATCCTACGTGAATGAGAATAAAAAATAAAGAAATGTGGCTTGAAGAATGTTGAGTAATCTCTCATTTTAAAAATCTTACCTTCTGTCTTTCATCAAGTCTCTGATTCTAACATGTTTCACTAAATTGTCATTATTACATTATTTTCAATTTAAATAATCCTGACTGTGGTTGAATGGATTTTGATTGAAACACCAATTTCAAGGATCAGTGTTAAGGGGGATTTAAGTCTGGGGATGAGTATAATAGGGGGACAGAACGTACATGAGAGCCTATGGTCACAGTTGGTAACCATAAGAAAGTCCAAGGCAATGCAGAGAATGACTTTGGTGTGTCTGTGATGGTGTCTAAGGCATAAGCAAGGATATTGTCAACAGTGGGAAGTTTGGATTAGAGGGTGGCAATGAACTTCATGTAAATTGACAAGTGGGCCGGATGAGAAGTGATGAGAGCTTGAACTCATATCGAAAGGGTAGATCGAGGGAGGAGACAATAGTTTTAGTACACACTTAATAGAGGAATCCTCCTTCTACTTCCCCAGTGAGCCTGGCAGGGAAATGGGTCTTGGATAAGATAAAAAGTCCGAACAGGTCAGGTGGAGAAAGTTTCCTCCAGGGTTCTTTGTAACTGGGATAGGGTAACTTTTAGAGACATGTTCCTGGCTCAGCAGTAGACTCCTTTCTTAGTCTCACTTTGTGTGTTGGGGTGTGTGTGTGTAGGGGAGGCAGCATGATTTGAAAGTGTCTGATTGAAGAAGGGGAAGAAACAATGCTCTAGAATCCAGAAGTACTAACTCGGGTGTTGAGAGATAATGGCCAGTGATCAAGCAGTTAGGCAGATGTTTCCCTACCTTCTTATTTGTTTAGACTGAGGGTCACACTCACTGCTCATTGACTAAATCCTTCTCACGGAAATTTTTTGTTTGGTCTGCACCAGACTTAACTATTTTGAGTCAACATATAAGAAACTGTACATGAGGATTCCTGGCTTCTGTGTAAGAACTGGAAGCTCTGTGGTTGTTCTGGAACTTAAATAGTATTTTGAAAAGTGTTGCTAACATTAATTAATGCTTCATTTTACACATTAAGGAGTTCAGATCTATGAAAAGGACAAATTTTAAAGTCTTAAGAGAGCTACCCATTTAAACTAATCTATGCTAGAGATTTGACTACTATACTTCAAGCTGTCTAATAAATTTGGATGATATGTTGTATGTTCAAATTTATTATGAACATTAAAAAGTTGTGGACACCACTCACACAAACTAACTCAAAATGTATCAAAGACTTAAATGTAAGATCTGAAATCATAAAACTGCTAGAAGAAAACAGGAAAAAAAGCTCCTGGACATGGATCTTGGCAATGATTTTTTTTTGGATATGGTAGCAAAAGCATAAGCAACAAAATAAAAAATAAGTGGGACTACATCAAATTAAAAAGCTTCCACACTGGGGTGCCTGGGTGGCTCAGTTGGTTAAGTGGCCAGCTCTTAGTTTCAGCTTGGGTCATGATCTCAGGGTCTTGGGATCTGCTCCATCCTCAGTGGGGAGTCTGCTTCAGGACCCTCTCTCTCCCTCCACCCCTTCCCACACTCGGGGTCATGCTCTCTCTTTCTCTAAAATAAATATTTAAAAATAAATAAATAGAAATGAAAAGTTTCCATACAGCAAAAGAAATGATCAACAAAATGAAAAGGCAGCCTGCAGAATGGGGGAAAATATTTACAAATTATATCCAAAGTATATAAAGAACTCATACAATTCAATAAAACAAAAATCCTCCAATTAAAAAAGGGCCAAAGACCTACATAGACTTTTTTTCCAAAGAAGACATTCAGATGGCCATAGACACATGCAAAGGTGCTCAACATCACTCCTCATGAGGGAAATGCAAATCAAACCCACAGTGAACTATCTTCTCCTCATACTTGTTAGAATGGCCATCATCAGAAAGACGAGTAACAAAGGCTGGTGAAGATGTGGAAAGAAGGCAACCTCTGTGCACTGTTGGTGGGAATGTAAACTGGTGCAGGCACTGGAACACAGTATGGATGTCCTCAGAAAATCAAAACTAGAACTACCATGTGATCCAGAAATCCCAGTTGTTGGTATACATCTGAAGGAAATGACATCACTGTAGAAGTGATATCTGCTTCATGTTCATTGCAGCATTGTTTGTAACAGCCAAGACATGGAAATGATGGAAGTGTCCATCAGAGGTGAATGGATGAGCAAAATCTGGAAAATGTACACACACACACACGGAATATTCAGCCATAAAGAAGAAAATCCTGCCATTTGTGGCAACATAGGTGAATATTGAGAGCATTATGCCAAGTGAAATAAGTCAGAGAAAGACAAATACTATATGATGTCATTTACTTGTGGAATCTAAAACAACAGCAAAAAAAAAAAAAAAACACAGAGAAAGATCAGATTTGCTGTTACCAGAGGTGGGGATGGGGGGAGGGGTTGGAATGAGGAGAATTGGAGGAAGTTAATGAAAAAAACAAACTTCCAGCTATAAGATAAATAAATACTAGGAATGTAACATATACAACATGATGACTATAGCTAATACTGCTGTATGGTATATTTGAAAGCTGCTAAAAGACTAGATTCTAAAAGACCCCATCACAAGGATAAAAACATTTTTTCTTTTCTTTGTGTATCTATGTGAGCTGATGTTAACTAAGCTTTATGTGCTAATAATTTTGTAATATATGTGGGTCAAGTCATTACGTAATTTATATGGTTCTGTATGCCAATTATCTTGATAAAACTAAAAAAAATCAAATTTGTGGAAATGGCTTTCTATGTGCTCTAAAAACTAAGATATTTTTGTAGAATCACCTCAGTAATTTTCAGCAATATACTTACTGAAAATATTCAGGTTGAGAGTTATCTTTATGCTTTTCTGATAAATAATAGTTTGTCTTTGAGCACATCTTTCTTTTCTTCCTTCTCCTGAAAATTATAGGCAGAAAGATGAATAATTGATTTTTAATAGACTCTGTGTACATGTACATTTGTGTAAATTTTAATAACATCTACTGGTTTTAGTTTCTAGGAAAAAGCTAATACTGGTGAAATCAGTAAGTGATACAGTGGTGTTCCTATCTGATATGGGATGTCAATGGAAAGCTTATTGGATTAAGCAACTCTTCATGGAAATACATCATTGTAAATCTACTTAGGGAAAAGATAGTGAAATTCTTATCATATTTCCCATAAAAACCAGTTCTCAATTTACACTTGCCATGTTGCTAATGGGTCTTGGGAAATCTTAAAATTGAAATGAAATATTTACTTCATTTTTCCATTTGTTGTTATTTTAACAAATTCCAAGTTTTACGTGGTGCTTTATCTTCCTCTTAAATGTGACTTCTTCATGGCCTCTCTGTTAAATTTCATTGTTTAAGATTGCCTTTTAGCCCAATTTTAAGAGTTGTTGTTATTTTGTAAGCTATCCTTTGCCTTTCTGATGCTACTAAGTATCTTCGGAATATCAGAAAAATGTTGTCCTTCTTTAGCTTTTGAGTTATACTCACTTGAACAAAAAGCCATACAAAAGAATTTCAGAAGCATAGAAATACACCTTAAATTATTATGCTGTTTTCAAGTTATAATAAACTTCCTTAACAGATTTAAAATTTCACCATCAGGATGACTCTTTTGAGCAAGTAAGAGGTTTTATAGCCAGAATGCTATTATTCAAGTATTATCGATAATATATATAGGAACATCTTTATAAACTCTCAACCAAGATAGCCTAGTCCAACTGTGGGCAAGTCTAAGAACTAGAAAACTTTTTGATATTTTGAACCTACTCTTAAATTTTTCATTTTCTTTCAGAACTCTGTCATTCTCTTCACTCTTCTTTCTGTATTCTAGTGTGTTTGATTTTGACTACTGTCCAATTTCCTTATTCCTCTGTCACTATCTTGAAACTTTGTTCAGTACACACTGACATCATTTTTCACTCATCAGTATTCTTCCTTCTGAAATTTGTCCTTCTCCCACCAATATCCAAACAGAACTCTCTAGAACCAAACCTAAACTTAACATCTTATATAAAAATTAACTCAAAATGGATCATAGATCTAAATGAGACATTAAAAAAACCCTATAAAACTTCTAGAAGAAAACACAGGAAAAATTTTTCCTTTGCTTAGGTTAGACAAGGAGCTCTTAGACATGACACCAAAAGTACAATCCATAAAAGAAATAAAATAATATAGACCATCAAACTTAAAAACTTTTGCTCTGTTGTGTGATCCCTATTAAGAGGATCAAGGTCTATTTAGAGTATCAAGTTTGTCATTGACACATATTATCAAATCACATATCTGAGAAACAATTTTTATCCAGAATATATAAAGAATTCTCTAATCTCAGCAATTTAAAAAAAATCAGAAAATAGGCAAATCATTTTAACAGATATTTCTCCCAAAAGGGTATAGAGATGGCAAATACACATGAGAGAAAAGATGTTCACCATCATTAGTCATTAGGGAAATGCAAACTAAAGCTACAGTGAGATACCATTGCATACCTATTAAAATGGCAAAAAAATTAAAAAATACAGTATCAAGTGTTGACAAGGATAGAGGGCAACTGGATTTCTCAAACATTGTTGATGAAAACGTAAAATGTCATAGCCATTCTGGAAAGTAGCCCAGCTGTTTCTTAAAGTTAACAGCCACGATACAGCCCAGCTCTCCTGGGTTTCTATCCTAGCGAACTAAAGTATGTTCACAGTCACTTTATAGTAGCCAAAAGCTGGAAAGCACCCAAAATTCAACTGGTGAATAAAGTGTGATACAACAAATACAAAGAAACAAACTAATGATACAAAAAATGATTTAGAAGGATGTCAAGGAATTTATGCTGAGTGAAAAAGACAATCTGAAAAAATTGGATATGATATGATTCTGTTTCTATAACATTCTTGAAATGGCAAAATCATAGTTATTGATAAGTAGTCAGTTATGCCGGAGGTTAGGGTTGGGGAGGAGGACAGAACTGTTAATGGGTAACATAAGGGAGTGTCTTTGTGCTGATGGAGCCGTTCTGTACCCTAATGGTAATATGTAATGTGTGGTGATGCTTCAACAAATTTACACTTGGTATAAAATTTCAAAGAACTATACACATAAAAGAGAGCAAAAGAAGAGTGCATTTAAAATCTATATAAAGTCTATTTGCAAGTTAAGCGTATTGTGCCAATGTTGGGGCACCCGGGTGGCTCAGTTGGTTAACTGTCTCGCTCTTGATTTAGGCTGAGGTCGTGGTCTCAGTGGCATAAGATCAAGCCCCGCATTGGGCTCCACTCTGGGGGTGGAGCCTGCTTGAGATTCTCTCTCTCTCCCTCTCTCTCTCTCTCTGCCCCTCCCCCAACTCATGCATGTGCACTCTCTCTGAAAAGGAAAATTAAAAAAAAAAAAGAGTATTGTACCAATTTGAGATTCCTGCTTTTGACCATGTACTGTGGTTATGGAAGATATGATCATTGGGTGAAGCTGCTTTAAAATATACCAGAATTGGGGCGCCTGGGTGGCACAGTGGTTGGGCATCTGCCTTCGGCTCAGGGCGTGATCCCAGAGTTCTGGGATCGAGCCCCACGTCGGGCTCTTCTGCTATGAGCCTGCTTCTTCCTCTCCCACTCCCCCTGCTTGTGTTCCCTCTCTCGCTGGCTGTCTCTCTCTCTGTCGAATAAATAAATAAAATCTTTAAAAAACAAAAAAAATAAAATAAAATAAAATATACCAGAATGATCATTACTATTTTGAAACTTCAGGAAGGCAACGTATTTCAAAATAAAAAGTTGCAATTAAAAGAAAGAAGAGGGAATTGGGTATTTGGGGACAATTAGAAGTCTGTCACACTCAATAAAAAGATTTAAGGTCTTGAACAGGATTACACTTTTTAAATTTCATTATTTTCCTAACACTATCATAGCTTAAGCAAAACCGCATTTAATAACATATGAATCTAGAAGAGAACCAGGTGATTTAAAATTAAATTGCCACCTAAACATCTTAGGATGTTAAACCATAGTTATATTCTTAAATTTCATTCTTAAAATTAGTAATGTCAATTAAAACCAATATATTAAATTACTTTTAGTTTATGACAAAAGTAACACTTCTTAAGAAAAATCAGTTAAAAACTTCAGTATGCTTTTATTAATTACTTGAATAATAAAGTTTCAGGGAGATCACTTAGGTTCTAATTTATCACATTAGTCCTTATCAACAAAGATTTTCAAAGAAAGAAAAAAATCTATTTATATTTAATTAATTTATATTTAACTTCAATTAAATTCCTCCATATAACCTTCTGTGAAGTTAAATCTTTTTTTTTTTTTATTTCCAGACAATTGGATGAATTTGGGCATTAAATCCTGACCTTTGGTCCTTAGATATACTTCACATGCTTCAAGTATGATTGATTGCTTGTTGAGTCCAATTATTTCTCCAGTGCCCGTGGGATTCTTAAAAACCCCTAACATTTGCAGGAAACGACTTTTATCCTACCCCATCATGCAACAGCTGTCAGAGATGTTTCTGCTGCCCATTCTCTGTCATACAGAGATAGGGTTTCTTCAGTAAAACCTCTGTTGTTGGGCCAGTAAAACTGCAGAGCTTCATTTTCTAAGACTCTTTTGACATTGAGGAAGATACCAGGTGACAATAACAAAGATAAATGTTAGTGATTACCACATGAGACTTATATATGGTCCATGTCCTGCAGCAATGGAGATAATTGGAAGCTATGGAAATACTACAAATCCTAAACTTTTGCCATGTTAAGAATAAATATTTGGGTTGAAACCAGGAAAAATTTAGTTGTCAATTACTTGGCATTAGGCTGAAAATTCCCCTTGCTCATAAACTCTTATGAATGCAATTAAGTGCCCCAAGAAGCTGGCACCTTGTCTGGGGGCTTGGTTGGAATTAAGTTGATAATCAGAATCATCAGAGGAGTCCTAAGAGAAAAGGGATTGACTGAACTGTTGTGGTTGTTTTTCCCTAGAATGTGAAATCTGCTTTTAGATCAAACTATTCAGTTTCAACTCAAGGTAGGAAATAATACCCTAGGTGATTATGTGCTGTGCCATTTTTTTAAAATATTGATTCTTTCTTTAATACCACTGGTTTTTCTCAAGCACTTGGTGTTTCCTGGCCAGTTGGTCACATTTACTACCAGGTGATTAAAATCTACAGTATATGCAACTGGTAGAGGTTTCCTTCGCTACTGTAGAGGTTGGCTTCCTCACAGGACTTTCCCAGAATGAGGACCATGGTAGCCGCTCTCTGTAAATGAGCAGGGGTAATCATAGTGGTCTCACCTATAAGGTGACTGGCTGAAGAGCAGACAGGGTATTGGGAGTCCATGTAGTTCCCAATTTAAATAATGAATTTCCCTCTAAGGTTAAAAGGCTTTAGTGTATTTCCTCTTTAAAGAAAGTTGCTCTTCACATTTTCCTTTTTTCCTCCTCCTTGGTGAAAAAGCAGAGGGGGGAGCAGAGGAAACTGCAAAGAATAAAATAGGACAATAAGAATGTGCAAAGGTTAAAAGAAGAAAAAGTTAAATTATAACAATCTTAGTGTTGTCTCTGTTCAGCTCTTATGCTTTGCATGATTTTATTTATGTTTGCATTGTTGGTCTGCATTTGGATTCACTCTTAGTTTTGGCTTATAGCTTTTCTGTTACACTCACAGGGTCTTGTGGTTGGCAAACCACCCACACTTAACGTACTCCCAAACACACATGGTGCACATGTGAATCTGCACATGTACTCAGAGGAAGAGAGAGAAAGGGGAGACAAGTGATGAAAACAAAAGCAAAAACAAAAAGCAGTGAAACAGAAAAAAGCATTTAGCTAAGTAGAAGTAAAGAAGAAAAATGAAGCCTATATGGAAGAAAGAGATAGAGATTATTATATGGAGGATTTATGGCTCTGATTCATCTTCCAAAGATTGAAGAAAAGGATTTGAACTCAGATTTCTGCCACTGAAGCCTATACTCTAATAGCTTTCGTATTCTAGCATTACATTTAATATTTTTATTTATTTAGTAATTTTTATGCATGAAGTCCTGTTAAGTTCTATAAGAAGGAAAAATGCAACGAAGACCCATCCCTGCCTTCCAAAAACTTAACTTGCTATTCCCTGAAGACCTAACTAAATAGAAAAATTTTAAGGATATTTAATTACCATTTACCAACATATATTGAGTGCCTTTTGTGCATTACACACTGTGCAAGGCAATAGAAATACAAATAATAATAGATGATAAATAGGTAGCAGAATATAATCTTTGTCCTCAAATAATGTACAATATGGCTAGAGAATAGATTAGATTATAGAATGAGGAATGAGAACTCAGAGGAGTGAACCTAACCCAGTTGGGGTGGGACCCAGGGAGAATGGGGTATGGCTTTCTTTTAGAAGAGTTGATCCCAGCAAGGTTCGTAGGATGATAACAGCATTGCAGAGAGAAAGGGTGGAAATTACAAAAACGTAGAGAAAATACAGTACAGCAGAGGCACTGAAAGGTGTTTAATGTTGCTCAGGGTAGTTCCAAAAATGATTTGAGAAAAGCATGTTGGAAATGAAGTCAAGGGCCAATCTTAGACCCCCTTGCAAGACTTGCAAAGATTTAAGACTTAACCTCTACCTAATTAGAGAGCCTTTGAAGGCATTTAAAAAGTCTGATTGTAAAACCAGCACTGAGTGAAATGTATTTGAAATGTCATTCAGAGAACAGTGAGAGTATCAAAAGGCGAAGACCAATTAGGAAGGCAGGAAGAAAAGTTGTAAACATCATCAGATATCCAGGAGCTAGGTGGAGGGTGAAAAATATCTAAGTGTCCACACTCCCTCAATATATATGATAGCCATGCTGTGCACTTCATGAAAGCAGCGCATGTGGGCTTTCTGGAGCTGTAAGTAAGTGTGCTTTGCCCTGCCCTCACACCCAGCCTGCTCCTTCTCTCTCTGTTAGCTCATGCGCAGCTGCTGCATCTCTCCCCAGACCTAGCTGCACATGGTTCCTGGCTTTGGCTTTGCCCCATACGCATTATCTTCTGAATGACGTGTATGTTCTCTCCAGCTAGTCCTGTCCTACTCAGTGCTCCAGAGTACGTAGGACACCATATGGTTAATGACAGGTAGAAAAGACAAAAGGATTTATTAGAAAGATATTTATGATGTAGGTAGGGGGGATGGTGAATGAGAGATGGTGCTTTTTACGTGGAGGAGTAAGAAAAGATTTATCAACCACAACTCTGCCTACAACAACAGAACAGGAGATGGTATCATTTATTGATTTAGAAAATATACAAGGAGCCAGCATCATAACCTAAGGACAAGGTATCCCGTTTGTATCTATTGAGATGGAAGTGCCTCTGGGATACCAGATGGCAATTCCCTAAAAAGCAGCTCAATCTCTGAGGTTATGGAAAGACAGTTGGGAGTAATGAACATGTTAGCAGTAGAAACCATGGCAACAGATGAAACCATTTAGATGAATTGCATAGAATAAGCAGAGGAGAAATTCTGGACATCAAACTTTGCAAATATGGGCAAAGGAAAGGGAGCATAAAGAAGGATCTGAGAGGTCAAACAAGATGAGAGTATTCAGAAGAGTGACAAACAGTATCAAATGTAATGAGTAGCATGTAAACTGCCACATGTTCTTTGGAATAGATGGACATTATATCAGTGACCTTGGAAAGGGGACTTCCTGTAAGTGACTGGAAGTTGGATTAAATGAAAAATGAGGAAGCGAGGCATTACAGGTTATTCTTCAGCTTGTTTGTAATTGGTAAGGTAAAAAGCTGAAAGACAAAATTTTTATAATTAAAAAATTATCTTCTTTCTTTATTGAGTAGGATAATCTAGCAATGAAGGAAAGATAGAAGATTTGGAAGAAAGAATATGATGAACGAGTCAAGTTTCTGAAGGAAGCAGGATGTAGTATCCAGATTGGAGGAGTTGGGATTGAGCCAAGAACGAAGGGAAGAATGGTAATCTCTCTCAGGCCAGAGGAACAATTGGCAGTGATGTGTGGAAGAATGGAGATAGAGTCCTCAAGGACGAGGATTAACTATTTAGCAGTATAGGGTAAAAGAATGTTTTCTAAGTTTTAAAACTAAAATAAGTGACAGTGATAAGAGGCATGTCATTAAAACATTTACAAGCAACATTCACTGACTACTGTGTACTAGACATTGTGTCAGCCAGTTGGAAGTAGCAATTAAAAGGTCACCTATAAAATTGAGGAATTAATAATGAAGAATAACGTTTTTAAATAAGAAACCTTTGGTGTGACGAGTATCCCAAAGGGGAAATCAAGGTTTCTAACAATTTTTAAATAATTCAGATATTATAACTTTCTCTCCTATTACTAAATGGAGAATAGTAGGAGCTGTGTGTTTCTACCTGCATTAAAGCTCTGATCATCATGTTCTCAAGTAGAATGTATAGTTCAATGCAGAGACATCTGTAATCATAAAAAAAATGTCTAAAATAACTGCCACCACAAAGCTGCTTTGATGAGAGAACAGATGGGTGACAGCACGGAGTTTCTATAAGCAGGTAGGAAAACAATCAGTGTTAGCAAACAACATCCATGGTAACAAGTCTAGAATCCCCAAGAGGATATTTTCCTTTATTGGTGGGTAAACATTTAGCAGTTTTGATTACCAGAGTGTCTTCTAACCTGGTGGTGCCCACTCGCTAGAGTGTTTTCCAGAGAGCATTTCATATAGCTCATATTACCTGTAAAATATTTCATCTAGACAGCTTTATCAAAAAGTATTTAGTACTTTATGGGTTGTGCATTTAGGGTATGTGTCTCAAAGCACATACAATTCTTTCCAGATTCCTGAGAGAGGTAACAGGGGGGAAAAATGAATTTATGGGAATTGGTACAGTAGCCCTAAAAAAAAAAAAAAAACAAAAAGATGTGCTGAGAAGTTAGAAGTAAGATTTGACTGCAAAAGAGAAATAGATAATTATTCCCATATGTATTACGTATTCCTGTATATAATTAAATTTACATGAATGGTCCTTCTATCAGTTTTCTATTGCTACCATAACAAATCACCACAAACTTGGTGGCTCAAACCAACAAAAATTTATTATCTTAGAGTTCTATAAGTTAGAAGTCAGCAAGGATCTCACTGGGTTAAAATCATCATGTTAGTTGGGCTGTATTCCTTTCTGGAGACTATAGGGTTGAGTATTTCCTTGCATTTTCCAGTTTCTAGAGGCCACCAACATTCCTTGGCTCCTGGCCCTCTTTTTCCATCTTAAAAGCCACCAATGTTGTATCTTTCTGGCCATTCTCAAATGGCCACATTTCCCTCTGACTCTGTCTTCTGCCTCCTTATACATTTAAGAGCCCATGTGGTTACATTGGGCTCACCCAAATAATCCAAGATAATCTTCCTATCTCAAGGTCCTTAACTTTAATTATCTCTGAAAGTTCCTTCTGCCATATAGAGTATCGTATTCATACATCCCAGGGATTAAGATGTGGGCATCCTTGGGGCCATTATTCTGCCTACCACAGACCTATTGCTTAATAAAAAGTTGGTAACAGGAAAATGAAAAAAGACAAAAATAATTCAGATAATGCTGATTATTTTAAAGCAGATTTTAAAAAATATAGATATATTTCAGTGAGATGAAACTAAGTTTTATATTCCCCGTGACCCCAGCAGTACCTTTCTACTTGAATAACAAATGATAAGAACTAAAAAAATGTATAGAAAGACCGAGGAAATAGTGAGGCACACCAGACAAGAAAGCAAAACACTTATACGATGATATGGGCTCACTTACAAACTCTGAGATCTAGGAAAAGTCATAATTTTAAATGTAAAATGGGAATATAAGTTACCACTATTGATATATGCATAGGTACTTTGTAAATATAATTTCTCATTCTGCCTACCTGAAAACATTATTGTAAAAATCATACGAGCAATCTGCATGTGAAGGTTCTTTGTAAATTATAAAACACCGTGGGATTTTTACAAGATTTTGAAGGCACTCCACATATTTTACCAGCGATTTAAAGAAACTTGTGATATATTTGCTATTTGTTATTCTTATTTGTTATTGTAGGACTTTGATTATTCCTTTTTTAAATATTACAACAACTGAGATTGACAGGATGTTTGTTGTCCCAATTCATATATTAACAGATTCCACATTCTAGTGCTCTAGAAATAGAATTCTTTCCTCTCACCTCTTGGGTGCCCACTCGTATTTCTATTTGTGAATTAAGGAATTCAACTCCAAGGGAAAGCCTGTGACATAATTTCATATCTCAGTTGAAACCTTAGCCTCTAACAAAGTGAAGAAAGAGGCTACCAATGTGAGGAGAGTGGTCAACTTGAAGGAAAAGAAGAAAACTTGGACACAATTAATTCCAGAGATTTATAAAGAACTGGGATGTAAACCAGTAATTCTGACAACTTGGAGTTAGATTTCAATTTGTTTTGGTTTGGTTTTAGAGGAAATTATACACAGTGTGGAATTTTGCCAATGCAATGGTATCTGTCGTACAATGAAAAAATTCTTACACTTGACCAACGAGCATATAAAAAGATGCTCAACATCATTAATCATCAGAGAAATTCAAATCAAAACCACACTGAGATATCACCTCACACCCAATATAATGGCTACTATTAAAAAAAAAAAAGGAAAAAACAAACCCCCCGGGAATTACAAGTGTCAGCATGGCTGCAGACAAATTAGAATCTCTGTGTACTGTTAATGGGAATGTAAAATAATGCATATGAAAACAACGTAGGTTCCTCAAGAAAATTAAAAAATAGAAACACAGTATGATTCAGCAATGCCACTTCTGGGTATTCATCCAAGAAATAAAACAAAAAGTGAAAACAGGATCTTGAAGAGAGATTTGCATGCCAACATTCATTGCAGCACTAGTCAAAATAAACAAGAGGTGGAATCAACCTAAATGTCTATCAGCAGATAAATGGATTTTAAAAATGTAGTGTATACATAACACCAGAATATTGTTCAGCCTCAAAAAAGAAAGCCTGTTACATGTACAACATGGATGCACCTTGAAGGCATTGTGCTGAGTGAAACAAGCCGTTCACAACGACACAGTTACTGGACGATCCGCTGATCCAGGGTATCTGAAGTAGTCCAGTTCTAGAAACAGAAGGTAGAATGGTAGTTACCAGAGGCTAGGGGTCAGGGAGGAAAGGGGAAACTGTTGTTATTTAAGGAGTATAGAGCATTTTTGTTTGGTTTGTTTTTGGTTTTGTTTTTCGTTTGGTTTAGTTTGGTTTTACAAGATGAAAAAGTTCTGGCAATCTGCCTCACAACACTGTGAATAAACTTAACACTACTGAATCGCACATTTAAAAATGGTTAAGATGGTAAATATTAAAGGTCTCAAAAAATTGCAGATGTCCTCCTGAAGGATACAGACCTGATGAGCACATGGTTGAACCAGCAAAGGCCTGGGGTCAAGATGAAGAGATGCTACTGGCAATAACTTAAAATGTATGTGGAAAAAAAAAAGAACGTATGGCCGTGAGCTCCTGGGGCAAATGCCTGTACATCACAGCAAAGGATTAAATGATACCAATGTAGTAACTCCAGAGTAAACACCCTCCCCCCCACCCCCCCACAAAGATGCTGGGTGTATACCAGGACCCACTAGCTTCCTGCCACAGACATAGAGTTTGCCTCATGGACACAGATACCCTCCTAGGGCAGAAAAGGGAAGTGAGGAAAAAAAGCAAACTATTAAATATTTTACCTAAGAAAGCAAAAACAACAAAAACGTCAGTTATTCCACAGTAATCATTTAAAATCTAATAGGGAGTTGTATTTTTAAAATGTTCAATATTTAAAGTGAAGGGAGACAATTCAGACTGAAACTCTTATTAACTGGCAATTCTAAATCTAGCCGCCTGCTGAAAGGTGGTCTCATAAGCAGAGCATGGCCATGCTAGAGAGTAACAACTGTGTTTTCTGCGGATACCTTAGTTGTAGTGTATGTTAACATGAGTATCCCTTTTCTCAGTTTTGGCTGAGGCCTCAAGCTAGCAACGGTCAGTCATGCCCACATTGCAAAACAGGATATGAGTTCACTGAAGCAGACCTTGTCATAATTTTCATGAACTTTAGAAGACTACCTGCCTCTATTCTTTTAAAAATGTTGGAGAGAATATTAGAAAGGATTTTTTTTTTAAGAAGAGATGTTGGAATGCTCTTGTCTCACTACTGTGCTTTGAGGAATTTTTTGAGGGCCAAAGATGCATAGGATGGATACACTCTACGTCTATGTCAGGAGGTAGGTGGCTCCTTGGATTAGTCCAGAGTCCTGGATGTTCTCTTTGAGCTGCTTTAACAAGGTACTGGAGACTGGGTGGCTTATACAACAAACTAGAAGCTGGGAAATCTGAGATCAAGGTGTGAGCAGATTTGATGTCTGGGGAGGACATCCTTCCTGGTTTACAGACAGTGCCTTCTTGCTGAATCTTCACATGGTAGAGTGAGAGGGAAAGGAACTGAGGTCTTTTCATCTCTTAAGAGATGAAAATCTCTTATACCAATCCTATCATGGAGGTACCACTCCTAGACCCTCATCCAAACCTAGTTATCGCCCAAAGTCCCCATCTCCAAAAATCATCGTATTGTGGATTAAGACTTCAACATATGAATTTTGGGAGGTCATGAATATTTGTGCATAGTCAGTACCTACTCTGGAGGATGTCCACTGGTCACATTTAATCCTTGGCTGTAACTTGCTGACATCTGTCCCTAGGGCCCATAGTCATTGTTCTTTTTGTTTGTTTATTTTTGCTTTTGTTTTTTGGGGGGGTTATTTTTAATTTTTTAAATTTTTTAATTTATTTTTTAATTTTTTTATTATGTTAATCACCATACAGTACATCCTTAGTTTTTGATGTACTGTTCCATGATTCATTGTTTGTGTATAACACCCGGTGCTCCATGCAATATGTGCCCTCCTTAATACCCATCACTGGCCTAGCCCAATGCCCCACCGCCCTCCCCTCTAAAGCCCTCAGTTTGTTTCCCAGAGTCCATAGTCTCTCGTGGTTCATTCCCCCTCTGTTTAACCCCCCTTCATTCTTCACTTCCTTCTCCTACTGATCTCCCTGCTATTCCTTATGTTCTACAAATGAGTGAAACCATATGATAATTGTCTTTCTCTGCTTGACTTATTGCACTTAGCATTATCTCCTCCAGTTCCATCCATGTTGCTGCAAATGTTGGGTAATCGTTCTTTCTGATCATAGCCCTTGTTCTTTGATTTGCTTTTGAAGTCCTCACCAGTGGTCACCACTTCATCTTGACTCAAGATGTGGCAGAGGAGAGGGGCAGAGAGATAGTGTGCTGGTCTGAGTTTCATCTAAGATCCTGTCCAGGACTTTGTAGAAGTACTGGGTGCATCAAGAAAGGGGTAAATCTGCAGATTCCTAGGAGCTGAGGGGGGCAGACATAAGTGGTTGTCCACAGAGTGCAATCCTGTATTCCTAGCACCATGAACAGAAAGTCAGTAATGCCTTCATTTCCTGACTGTTTGAGGGCACATACTCTATAGGACACCAGAAAAAAAGATAATGGGTGCATTTATAACCATTCAGCAAATATTGGAATTGAGTATCAAAGCTTGCTTTGTTGCAAGGGGAAATTTTGTGTCCCCTTCTGCCGTGCTTGCATTATGATAGCTAGCATTTCTTGCTCTCTCTGCCCATTGAGACAGAGCTAGAAGAAGAAGAAGGGAAAACTAGTGCATGAAGAAAGTGAAAACATTTACTGAAGCAGAGACTTTACCATGTCCCCCAAAGAAATAATTGGTAGATTGAAAATAGCTGACAGTGTCCATCCTGTGAGTTAGCATAGACTACTCTAATTAAATAGAGAAATATTTCAATGATTATTCCAAATATACATATTACATCTAATATGTCTATATGAATTTTAAGTAGTTGCTCCCCAGAAAGCACTAAGGACTGCTTTGTACAGCACTAGAAATGGTCTTGAATGCCAAAAAGTTCCGTCAAAACCCACAAAGCTATTTGATATACAGTTCTCCTGGAAAAAAAAAAAAAATCCCACAAGGTATCGTATATTGACTTGCTTAAACACACTGCCCACAGATGAAGCAAAATAGCGATTTAAGCCAGAGATAAAAAATTCATTCCTTCATATAGATTATATCCAAAAGGAAAACATTGGAAATTAAAGATGTTATAGCAATTGTAAGTTGAAATTTCTTTGCATCAAGTCAAAATATGGATATATTTGGAGAGAAGAGAGTATGAGAAATTGTCCTAAAGGTGACTGATAAGGAATTGTGAATTTTTAAATTGAGTTTGGACAAATGAGTTAGGCCAACTTTAAAATGACTATTCTCAAATTAAGCCCATATTTAAAGTATAATACTTGGAAATTTAAGGTCCCTCAGAAAAAAATATTTAGCACATTGGCTCCATTTGACTATTTTATGAAGATTTTTTAATCTTAGAACTAGGGTTGTCTTTTTAAAATGAATTCCTTTAAATGTGTGTGAAATCATAATGCTAAAAACATACAGAGATAGCTCAGGGATTTTTCGTATTCCTCAGTGGGTCATGGTGCTGCATAAAAAGAGGAGTAATGTGGCACAGATTATTTTACAGTAAATGTTCACTCCCTGGCAGGATTTCTGGATTTCTGGGATGGCAATATAAAGAGGCTTCTTCCAGAATTGTGAATGTAAGGGAACCCTCTGTCACGGGCATGTGATCCAGAAAATTGTCTGAATACTTGCAACAACGATACCAAAGTCTCAGAAAATATTTAGTGAACTCTCAGTGTATCAGCTGTATTGGTCATTGTGACCTCTCAAGGCTGACCTGATTGATTTTTCTGAAATACAAGTAAACATCAGCATTGTCTCCTGTCTCCAAAAATGTGAATACAAATTCATGGTATGCACAAGAAACAAGTATTTAGAGGTCCCGAGTGTGTTTGTAGTGAGCATGAGCTCTGCAAAGTTAACATACAAAATGCAAGGCCAATAGCATATGGTGGTGCAAACCAAACTGAAAGATTACAGTCATTTAATGGGAAACATTCAATGCTTCTGGATGCACACTGATTATCAAATTCACCTGTTAGAAGAGTTTTATTATTTATTATCTAAAAACCAAGCTATGCATTACCGGTAGATAGTCCTGGAGACTGCAATCACTATGGAAGGATATTTGATAATATTTAAGTTTGCTGAATTGGGTGTGCATTGAAAGGTAACAGCACTGCATGAAAAATTCTAGCTTTTTGTTTTTTTTAAGCTTGAGTTCATGCATGATTGCATACCAACTGGAAACATTATGCAGAACTAGTACTGCAAATATAGCCTGGGGCCTGCGTATGGTCTTTTGACATGCTACCTTCTGTTATTCTGCTGAATTCATGACTCTGGAAGGCTTAACGGCCCTAGATGCACTTTTAAGGAATTAGTGATCATAATGAAAATCACAGCCCTTATTCTCTGCTGCATGGGTTGAAATAAGCATGCATGGCCAAATGTAACAGGGCTGGGAGGAAAAATAATGCTTTGCCCTCAGGAATTTGACCCTATTTGAATTTTACTCATGCTTTAGAGGTCTATGGACTTTCCTACTGTTGAAAGAGTACAAATTCTAAATGATGGCTTCAGATAGAAAAACAGAAAAGCAGGCATTGCTTGGGTCAGCATTTTGAATGGACACTTGTTCTCTTCTTTCATTATTGAGAAGCTCAGCATCTTCTAAGTTCACAGGCAGAAGCTGTCATAATAATACATGAAGTGACTATAACCAATTAACCAGCACACAGTATGTATGTTTCCTATCAGGGTTTCATGCTTTACTAGCTACCCGTTTTCCTCTCCAATTTAAAAATCTATTTATGATTATAAGTAATCCTAAATCATGTGATCATGTGATTATTTTTCTTCTAGAAATCTGTACAAATCTTAATGGACTAAATATATGGCCTAAATACACACACACACACACACACACACACACACACACACACACACACAGAGTCTCCTGGAAGAATAAAATATATCTTCTCTGATATCCCTTATGTAAGCAAAAGTAATTTAAAGAAACAGACAAGAAAATCTATTAAAAAATAATCTTGGAGATGTTATAAGAATATCTTCCAAATACAAGGGCATCTGGCCAAATTAAAGAAGTACAATGAGCAAAAACATTACCTTCCAGACCCTGAGAAGAATTTCTTTAAGAATTACAATGTCCTGAGAGCCTAAAGAAAAATCTCTAATTAGACGAGCGAGGTGTAGGGGGTATTTGAATGTCCTGGGAGAAGTGGAGAACATCCCTTTTGAAAACTCAGCTCCTCAAGGGTTTATTTCTGGACCCTCTATTCTGTTCTATTAATCTATATGTCTTTTTTTGTATCAGTACCATACTGTTTTGATTACTACAACTTTGTAGTAGATCTTGAAATCTGGGATTGTGATGCCTCTAGGTTGTCATTCTTTTTCAAGATCTCTTTAGTTATTCTGGATCTTTTGTGGTTCCATACAAATTTTAGGATTATTTGTTCTAGTGAGAAATACTGTTGGTATTTTGATGGGGATTGCATTAAATATGTAGATTGCTTTGGGTAGTATGGACATTTTAACAATATTTATTCTTCCAGTCCATGAGAATGGAGTATCTTTCCATTTGTGTTGTCTGTGACTTTTTTCATCAAAATTGTATGATTTTCAGTCAGGTCTTTCACTTTGTTTACATTTATTCCTAGGTATTTTATTATTTTTGGTGCACGTGTAAATGGGATTTTTGTCTTAATTTCTCTTTCTGCTACTTCATTATCAGTATAGAAAAATGCCACAGATTTCTGTACTTTTTTTTTTTTGTATCCTGCAATCTTTCTGAATCTGTTTATCAGTAGTAGTAGTATTTTGGTAGCATCTTAGGTTTTCTATACATAATATCATGCCATCTACAAATAGTGAAAGTTTTACTTCTTCCTTACCAATCTGGAAGTTTTTTTTATTTCTTGTCTGATTGTTGTGGCTAAGACTTCCAATACTAGAATGAATAAAAATGGTGAGAGTGGACATTCTCATCTTTTCCTGAGCTAGGGGGAAAGCTCTCACCATTTTTCACCATTGAGTATGATATTAGCAGTGGGGTTTTCATGTATAGCCTTTATTATGTTGAAATATATTTCCACTAAACTTAGTTTGTTTGAGGATTTTTATCATGAAGGGGGCTTTTTTTTTTTCATTCAGTATTTCTCTATTCTGTTCAAGAATATTTCCAGCACTCAATTCTCTTTATATTTCATGTTCTTAAAAAATTTTGAGAAGGCATCATTAAACATCGTCATCTTTCACATTCATAATTTTTAATCTGAAGTCAAACTTTGATTAAACAAGGATATATTAATATTTAGATCACTTCTATTTAAAAAGCAGATGTGACTTAATTTGGTTAATATGTAAGTAATAAAAGTGATGAATCTTACCATTTTTAGAAGACAACATTCTTTCACCTGAAAATATTTTACTAAAAAAATAACAGATTAATTTATATTTCTTATAATCTTCTGTGAATTTGGAGCCTATTATAAACCTGTTTCCTTATTTTCCAGGGTAGAAATGTCCAAAACAAACAAAAAATAGAGCTAGGCCAGTATTTGAATCTTAGTATAATAATGTTGAGTATCTATGAAATCATATAATTTCTTTTTTTTTTAAAAGATTTTACTTATTTATTCGACAGAGATAGAGACAGCCAGCGAGAGAGGGAACACAAGCAGGGGGAGTGGGAGAGGAAGAAGCAGGCTCCCAGCAGAGGAGCCTGATGTGGGGCTCGATCCCATAACGCTGGGATCACGCCCTGAGCTGAAGGCAGACGCTTAACCACTGTGCCACCCAGGCGCCCCAAAATCATATAATTTCAATAGAAATTAATTCATGAAAAAGTACTGTTCAAATTAAAATATGGGGTTTTATTATTCATATTACTATTATTACTTTGTAATAATGTTCCGTGCAGCACTGTGAGTTGGCAACAGAAGGGAATCACATGAACGTCCTGGAAGGGCTCAATGGCTGCAGTAAGTGATGGGCCTTCTGGAATGTTGTGCAGCACAAGGAGGCGCCTGCTCCGGACCCTGGAGGGGCCCCAGGGATGTGTTCCTTCACAACCAAAGGGCAGAGCAATAGGCATAGTACCATGAGCCCCATGCTCCTTTGGGGAAAAGTCTCCCAGCTCACCAGGATCTCGAGCAAGGGATAAGAGGTGGTTTAAGGTCGCTTTTCTGATATTCATACAGATATGTGGATAGGGACTGTGCATCGGGCCAAGGCCGTGGCAGGGCCCTGAGGGCAGGTTTGGAGAGGAGATGGGGATCCAGGTTCACATGGGAGCAGGAGTCTAGGAGGGAGCCCCGAGGAGCCCAGAGGCTGATTTCTGGGGTCTGGGTCCCTTTGTGCCACATCGGTGCCCTGGGTGCTGGATCCCTTCGGCACCTGCACTCACCCTGAGCCAGCGCTGGACTTTGTTGGCAAGAGGGGACTCCTTCCTGTCCTTCAAGGAGGTGGGGCAGGGGATCCCATTGTTCAGCTCCTGCCCTGTCTCTTGTGTGGAGCTCTGTAAAGACAGTGCCTGGCAGCCAGGCGGGAGGCCTCAGAGGTCTGTCTGGCTGCCTTTGCTGGTCCTCAGACCCAGGGGACTCCCTTGCAGACACACCACACACCAGGATGCACGCAGCTCCACCATGGAGAGAAAAGTGACACAGCTCGAGGGCCTTGGATTCACTCTGGCCCTGGTGAGAGGCAACTCAGGAATCCTCTTTCCACCCTAACCCACCGTGGCATCGGTGTGAACATGAAGGCATCCCCAGGGTATCCACTGCCCTGCAACCTCCTCCAGCCCAGGGCAGGACCTCCCCCACATACCCCTCTTTCCCTGAAACTGGGGGAATGGGGCTGCCCAGGGATGGTTCGGAGAGGTGGCCTGGCCTGGCCTAGGTCACTCAGTATTACCTTCCGGTCCCTCCTGGCAAAGGCCCTGCGGTGTCAGGGGCGCGGGTTGAGCCAGTGTCTGCAGCATGTGAAAAGTCCCTCACCCCGGGGTTTCTGGAAGCCAGAGCCCCAGAAAATGGGCATGCAGCAAGAGAACATCTTTCACTATCGAATGTCTCCGGCCAAGTGAGCCTGATACGGGACTGCACTATGATGTGGTTGCCTGGTGACCGGGGTTCCAAGTTCTGTTGGGGTCAGTTATCAGGGAAGTGACTTCACTTCCTGGGATCCCCTCCCTGAGTCCACACCTGGACTAGCATCTACACAAGCAGTGCTCTGGGCTGCCGACTGCTCATCCCCTCTCTGCATGCCATGCCACATGCATACCCAGTGACACCAACACAGCCCTCTCCACAGGCCCCAGGGAAGGTCTGGGTGCAGCCAGGGCCCCAGCTTAGAAACACCCCAGGCTCTGATGCAACTCTCCATCTTCCCTGTTTTGGACCCCAGAGAAGCCGTTGTGCCTGTCCGGGATGGTCTGTGTCTTGCCTGTGCGATAGGGATTATTCCAGCATGTACTTCTTGCAGAAGTCCACAGGCATAGGTGGGATACCATCTAAGAAATTGGGGGAGTGGTGTCACATGTAGGGAATACCTGCCACCACATTTTCTTCCTTTCTCACCTTCTCTGAGTCTGTAGCTCCTCCGATGCCACCCACAGTCCCTATTGTGTTGTGTGTGTGTCTGTGCACATGTGTGTGCCCCAATACTCCTATTGTGCAGGCCCAGAAGATGACAGTCCCACCTAGGGGTGGATGGGAAATAGCTTTCCCAGGTCTTAGGCTTTCTAATTTCCAAGGCAAACCCTGCAGAAGCTATTGGAGCCTTGGCTTAGAGGGGCTGAGCCCACCCTTACCCCTAGACGCTGCCAGTTGTGTGTCACGAGCCATCCCTCCTTTCCTCTGGGTGTCATGCGGGCAGGGGTGCTGTCAGTGGGTTGCCCTGGCCTGGGCTCCTCCTCAGACAGGTACGTGCTGGGATGACTCCTGCCTGGGATGTTGATGCTTCTTCTCACCCCCATACCACCTCCAGGTCTACAGCCAGTTCCAAAACACAACCTCTTCCCGAGCTCCCAGTGAGTAGCTAGGTTCAGCCATGGCCCCAACATTGAGGACACTCAGAGAGCTGGGTTCAGGCCTGGTTCTGCCTTCTTACCAGTCTGTGATTCTGGGCAAGGCACGGACCCTGCTGGGGTCTTCCCCTCGTTGCAGAGGCTGCCTGTTACGTAACTGATTTCATTTCATTTGAAAGATTTTCTGTGTTGGTTTGAGAGACAGAGTGTGGGGGTGGGGAGGATAGAGGGAGAGGGGAGACAGAATCTCAAGCCGACTCTGTGCTGAGTGTGATGCCCAATGCTGGTCTTGATCCCAAGACCCTGAGTTTGTGACCTGAGTCCAGATCACGAGTCGGAGGCTTAAGCAACTGAGCCACCCAGGCGCCCTGGCAAAAGAACACTTTCGATATATTTCCAGGCAATGCAGGGAAGTGACTAGTGCAAGAGGGAAGACAAACATGGGGGACTCTGCATTTCCTGAACTTACTGCCTAAAGAGATTTCATTTCTAGTCTACAGGTCAGGGATGAAGAATACAGGTGAAGCTCAGCCATTTTCATGAGTTGGAGACAGCATGATGTAAGTTTGGAGAAGTCCATATGGCTGTGGTTTACAGTAGAGAATACTGAGGAGAGCTGCACAGAGAAAGAAGACCTCAGAAAGCCATCTAGGATCACTTTTGAGTTTTCACAGAATTCCTCAATAGGGCACGTGTGTGAGGAACATATGTGGTGTGGGGAAAATAATAGCCCATGGGAAGCAGAGAGGAAAATGTCACTAGCCTTCACACACAATCAGGAAAAGTCTGTGCTACCAGCAGCAGGCAGAGTGGAAAACCTCGTAATTCGTGGGGCATTGCAAAGAGAGCTCAGAATACCAACAGAACAATAGCAAAATACATTGAAGACTACTGTGATACCACCTAACAAACCTTTGGAAAGCTAGTCTGGAAGGATAAAATCATTTTCCAGGAACCTACCTCACCATCAGAACAATCCTCAAGAGTATGTGTAGAAATATAAGCAATAGTTAATATCTAACAATTAAAATTCACAATACCTGCCTTCCTACAAAAGATTACCAGGATGCAAAGAAGGAGAAAAGTTCACCTCGTACTGAGGAGAAAGATTAAACAATAGAAACCTACCCAGAAATGAAAAAGACGATGGAAGTATTGCACATGCACATTCAAACAACTGTTAGAAAGAGGTTTTATATACGTAAGAATGTACACAAAGGATGAAGTGAAACAGAGATATAGAAAATATGAAAACAAGGAAAACCCAACTTCTGGAGCTGAACAGTAGCGTGTCTAAGATGAAAAATGTAGTAGATGGGCTCTCTTTCCCATTAGACACTAAATAGCAAAAAGAGAGAGAGAGAGAAAGAACTTGAATGTATGATCATAGCAGTTGTCCAGAATACAGCAGAGAAAAGGAAGGGTGCAAACCACGCCCTGCACACAAACACTAGAGTATGTGTGAGCTTTGTAGCAATTTCAAGTGGCCTGGTAGATAAGAAATTGGCTGAGGTACAGAAAAAAAACCGTTTGAAGAAATACTGTCTGATTGTTATCTGAATTGTATGTACCCTCTACACCCATAGATTCAAGAATTCAGGAATCCAGCCAACAAAAGCCCCAAACATAAGGATCATGGAAAAAAACCCTCCTTATCAACCTACATCCCAATAAAATTGCTTAAGACCAATGATAAAGAAAAAATCTAAAAAGCAGATGGAGATAAGTCCATTGCATTACCTGTCACATCCCTAATTCTGTAGATGGTCTCTGTTTCTTTCTGGTCTGTGTTACTCTTGGAGTCTCTCTTCACTTACAGGATCCCCCTTCCTATTTTTGCAGGGTGGTTTAGCGGCCAAATCCTTTGAGTTTCTTTCTGTCCTGGAAGCTCTTTATCTCTGCTCCTATTCAGAATGACTCCTTGCTGGGTAAAGCGTTCTTGGCTGCATGTTTTTCTCATTTAGTACCCTGACTCGATCATGCCAGCCCTTTCTGGTGTGCCAGGTCTCTGTGGATAGGTATGTGGCTAGTCTAACGTGTTTACCCCTGTCGGTGAAGACCCTCTTGTCTCAAGCTACTTTCAGGATTTTCTCTTTCTGTCTGAAATTGCAAACGTCACTAGTATATGTTAGGGTGTTCCTCTATTCTTATGGATTTGGGGAAGAGTCCTCTCTACCTCTTGGACTTGAATGCCTGTTTCCCTCCCAGATTAGGGAAGTTCTCAGCTACGATCTACACAGATAGATCTTCTGTCCCTCTGTGTCTTCTCCCTCGGGGCCAGAAGTAATTCCAATATTGTTTTCTTTTGTGGCATCACTGATTTTTTTACTCCTCCACCTATGGTCCATTCGTTGGCTTTCTCTCTTTTCCTCAGCTTCCTTCCTTTCCATCAGCTTGTCTTTGGTGTCACTGACTCTGTCTTCTGCCTCATTGACCCTAGCCGTTAGAGCATGCACATCCAATGTAGACTGCATCTCAGTTAGAGCCTTTTGAATTTGGGCCTGATTTTATTTCATTTCTGCGCTATGAGAGTCTCTCGTGTCATTTATACTTTTTTCAAGCCCAGCTAGCAACTTTGTAATTGTCATCCTCAGTTCCAGCTGTGACTTCTTACTTAAAACCCTATGCATTAGATCAGTGGCAGAGAGTGTTACCTCTGGCTCTTTCTTTTGCTGTGAATCCCTCCCTCTAGTCACTTTTCACAGAGAAGAATGGATGGGGGAGAGAGAGATTAGGATCTCACAGGGTGGACAAAACAGGGTGATCCATTTGGTCCCGAGTGTCTTTTGGTCTGTGTGTTGGAAGTCACTAAATCCCAAAATTGTAAAGAAAGCCAAACTCATATATACACAGAAATCAAATTGAATATAGTGACAGGAATCCAAAAATGAAGAATATATGTATAAAATGTCAATGTAAAAAATGAAAGTTAAGAAAAGATTGAAAAATGAAGTGTTGCTGAAATTAAAAAAAAAAAGTAGTTGGAAAGGGAAAAAAGAAAAAAAAAACGGAAATGGAAAATTTTGAATGGAGAGAGAAATGAATCATGAGAAAAAGCCTCGAGCTCTAGGTGCTATTTTCCCCTAGAGCTGGAGTTTGGCCATCCTCTTTGGTCTGTAAACTTGCTGTTCACTTGTTCTTTCACCTCATTTTCGGGGGGGCAGGGGCCTAGTGCGCTGATTCTCAGGTGTTTTTGCCTGGACGGGGATGCACTGCCCCCTGCCAGGGGGCCCGGTGGGGCTCAGGGTCAGCTGGTTGCTCTGTGTGCCTTGTGTTCCCAGAGGGCTTTCCCTGCCTCTTGAGAGGGTGAGAATAAAAACGGCTGCCCACATCTGTAGGCCCCGAGGTGTGATGCTGTTGTGCACCAAGTTCTGTAGACATCTGCGTTGCTCCCCACACCAAAGCTCCTTGGGGAAGGTGGAGGGTCACAGCATTCCTGTCCTTTGCAGGGCTCCCAGATGGAGAGCTTCTGATCAAGTGGACTCCCCGTCAACTGACTTCGTGTGAGGAGAGGGATCTCTCCCTTCTCCTCACTTGTGTCTCAAGCAGGAAGCGTAGGCACCGCTCTCACAACAACTGAACTGGAGGGTTATCAAGAATTGGGGCTGGCAGGGGCAGGGGGTCACTGCTGGAGGAGCCTGAGGGGTGTGGAGGGGCTATGCCCAGTGCCAAAGCTGCCGGTTGAGGCTCTGTCCATCCTGCAGCTTCCATGAGCACCCAGTGTGCTTTGGAAATGAGGAGGTTGTGGAATATAGGTGAGGTTCAGTGGGGTGGAATCCACAGCCGACAACCAGGAAAGAATTCTTGAGACATCTTTGGTGCAAAATTGGTGGTTTATGACAGGACCCGTGGCAGAAAGAGCTGCTGCCCCGGCTTGTGAGGGGTGGCTGATGATAGACTATGGGGTTGGGGGAAGGTAAGGAAAAAGGGAGGTTGAGATAATACTTGCGTATGTTAAAGAAGACTCACAAGGTACAGAGGCCTTGCCATTGTCTAGGGAAGGTGGTTTTGCCCTCTCGCAAGGCATGAACATTAAGACGGTTGGGAACTTCCTGGAAGCTGCAGATTATAAGGACATTTCGTTGTATCTGCTTTCCCTTCAGGAAGCTAAGTTATTGATAGAAATGCTTGGTTCTTGTAAACTGCTAAGACATTGGGAAACTGAGGGAGACTTAAGTCTTGCAGGATTGTGGTGTCTATAGGTTAACTATTTCTTTGCCCTTTAGGGCAGCCAGGAGTGCCTGAGGAATGTCACATACACCCCATGGTGGGGGGTGGGTGTGGGGTGTCAGTTCCGGCTTTGTCCTCAGCTAGCCTTCTCTTCCCTCCTCAGTAAAGGTCCCTCCTGTTCACAGAGGTTCAAGCAGTTCTTGCTGTTGCCACCTAGTGGACATATGGATGAACACATTCAGGTCATGTCTGTGACTCACTGACCTGAGCTGCCATGAGAGGTTGGTTCCTTCCTGTGAGGAGAGGGCCCAAAAAGGATGGACCCGGAGCAAGCAGACAACTGTGGCCCGGCCAACGCCCCTCTGCTGGCCTGGAAGCAGGACCTGGTTGCTCTACTTAGAAGCTGAGTTCTAGAGCAGGAGAGGCTGGAGTGGCTGGGGTGTGTCCCGGGACGGGGTCTGGATGAGGGGTGTTCCAGGGCGGTGTGTGTGTGTGTGTGTGTGTGTGTGTGTGTGTGTGTGTGGTGGGG
Source organism: Ursus arctos (assembly GCF_023065955.2). Taxonomy (NCBI): domain Eukaryota; kingdom Metazoa; phylum Chordata; class Mammalia; order Carnivora; family Ursidae; genus Ursus; species Ursus arctos. The sequence goes on from NW_026622986.1 coordinate 2,368,465, forward strand.
CAGGGATGCTTGTGGAGGGAGGATCCATGAGGGCGGTATGGACAGGCTCATTCCTACTCCACGGGTCCCGCCCAGGTAGCCTAATGGCCTCACTGCTGGCTTGTCTTCCTCATGATTTCAGGGTTCATCTCTAGTCTCCGGGGACCCTCCTTTCCCGAGCAAGGCTCCATGGAAAGAAAGAGTATAGATAGAGGACCCTGCAGCCAATACTCCAACAATGGGACTAAAGTGTGTTCCAGAAATTGTGCTTTTAGGAAACAGCCCTAAAGCCAAAGAGATTTACAGCACATTGTACCCTTCACTTTAAGGATGAGACTCAAAGAATTGGAGAGGTCTCAATTGTTCGGCAAGTGGTGCTGCTGAGTAAATGATGTGTAGCCCCTGAAAATGCAGAAGGGGACAGGGGAGGAGTAGCAGTGCCTGTCCACTGTGGGGACCTCAGGCTGAACAAGAGCCCAGCTGTGGAACCCTCCCTGCCCCACTCTGTCCCACACACAGGCAAACCCCCTCCCCCACACACACTCACCCATACACTCCGAGGGAAAGGACTAGAAGAGGGACGCCATGTGTTATGGGCTATCATGGTAGAAGGTAGAAGGAATGTGTCTTCCTTTCTTCATATTTACATTACTATTTTACTAACAAAACGTAATCTGGCTAAAACCTTAGAGAACTTTTTAATTACCTGATATGTTTGTAATAAAGGGGAAGATTTAATATGCAGTCTCAATATTTTTATAATATGCACATTAGAATCATTGAAACCTGGCCTATCCAGGAAAATGAAAGATTTTGAAGGTGTCTCATGGACCCAGATATTTCTGGCTCTTGGGTCACACTTACAAAAGGGAACCCTATCCCAGATCATGAAAACATTTCATTTTGGGGCTTCACCTGTGCAGTATTGTATCAGGAATATTCCTTTGTAGTAAAATGTTTTTTTGTTGTTGTTGTTTCTGTTTTTGTTTTTGTGTGTTTGTTTTTTAAGAGGAAAAAAAAGCTGAAAAAAAAATGAATCACTCATAGGTTACGTAGCTAGATACAAAAAGGCCACACTGTCTGATCCCACACACATGAAAACCCAGAAGTAGTAACTCACAGAGGCGGAGAGGGGAGCTGTGGCTGCAGGGACTGGGCTGAGGGAATGAGCAGTATCTGACGAGTGGCACGGGACTCTCTTGGAGGGAAATATTGTAGAAGGACAAGGTTGTGAAACACTCTGTATCTAATGACACCTGGGTGTACAATTTAAAAGGATCAGAGTAAAATTCCATGAAAACTCAATTTATCTTTATTTATAGACCAGAATATATTAAGCTATGAAATAGGTGCATGAACAACGCAAAAATTAGAAACACTGGAATGACAGGGAAGGGGAAGCCATCCTTTGGGGATTCAGCGAGCAGGAATTGCTGCTCCGGGGTCGAGGCCAGTTGCTCCACTGAGAAAAATGGTTGCCAGCACCCTTCGGCAACCCCGATAATTGGTGCCGTAGCCTGCTTGGACTCCGGGGCTGCCAAAGGTGCAGGTGGCTCTTGTAGCTGCTGACAAGGAGTCAGAGCTCTGTGTATATCCTCCGCTGGCTCTGACACTGCAAGGGGCATCAGGGGCCCTTCAGAGACCTCCATAGCTAGTGCTGAAGCGTGCGCGGGCACTGGGGCTGCCATAGATGCCAGTGGCTCTTGCAGCTCATGACCATTCGTCAGCGCTGTGAGTGTATCCTCCGCTGGCTCTGACAGGGCAGGTGGCATCAGGGACCCTTCAGGGACCTCCATAGCTAGTGCTGGAGTCTGCTCGGGTGCCGGGGCTGCAAAAGGTGCAGGTCGGTCTTCAAGCTCCTGACAGGGAGTGTAAGCAGTGAGTATGTCCTGCGCCGGCTCCGACAGGGCAGGTGGCATCAGGGGCCCTTCAGGGACCTCCATAGCTAGTGCTGGAGCTTGCTCGGGCTCGAGGCTTTCCACAGGTGCAGGTGACTCTTCTAGCTCCTGACAGGGAGTCAGAGCAGTGAGTATGTCCTGCGCCAGCTCCAACAGGGCAGGTGGCATCAGGGGCCCTTCAGAGACCTCCATAGCTAGTGCTGGAGCCTCCTCGGGCTCCAGGCTTTCCAAAGGCGCAGGTGACTCTTCTAGCTCCCGACAGAGAGTCAGAACTGTGAGTATATCCTGCCGCGGTTCTGAATTGGCAGGTGTCATCACGGGCACTTCAGGGAGCTTCATGGCTGGTGCCGGAGCCTGCTCAGGCTCCCGCGCTGTCAAAGGTGCAGGTGACTCTTCTAGCACCTGAAAGAGAGTCAGAGCTGTGAGTATATCCTCCGCTGGCTCTGACATGTCACGTGGCCTAAGAGGCTCTTCAGGGACCTCCATAGCTAGGAATGGAGCCTGCTCGGGCTCCAGGGCTCCCAAGGGCGCAGGTGGCTCTTGGAATTTCTGACAGGGAGTCAGAGCTGTGAGTATGTCCTGTGCCATCTCTGACAGGGTACGTGGCATCAGGGGTCCTTCAGGGACCTCCATAGCTGGTGCTGGAGTCTGCTCGGGCTCTGGGGCTGCCATAGATGCCGGTGGCTCTTGCAGCTCATGACCGTTCGTCAGAGCTGTGAGTGTATCCTCCGCCAGCTCTGACATGGCAAGTGGCATCAGGGGCCCTTCAGGGACCTCCATAGCTAGTGCTGCAGCATGCACAGGCGCCGGGGCTGCAAAAGTTGCAGGTGGGTCTTCAAGCTCCTGACAGGGAGTGTGAGCAGTGAGTATGTCCTGTGCCGGCTCCGACAGGGCAGGTGGCATCAGGGGCCCTTCAGGGACCTGCATAGCTAGTGCTGCAGTGTGCGTGGGCGCCGGGGCTGCACAAGGTGCAGGGGGTTCTTCAAGCTCCTGACAGGGAGTCAGAGCTGTGAGTATATCCTGCCGTGGCTCTGAAATGGGAGGTGTCATCCCGGGCTCTTCAGGGACCTCCATGGCTGGTGCTGGGGCCTGCTGAGCCTCCTGGATTTCCAAAGGCGCAGGTGACTCTTGCACGTCCTCACGGGGGATCAGAGCTCTAACCACCAGCTGCACTGGGCCTGACATGGCAGGTGACGTCCCTGCTCTTTTGAGTTGCTGAGCTCCAGCAACAGTGTTGGGATTTTCCAGCTCAGGCTCTAAAGCTGCAGCAGGCACCACAGTGGGAGCTGGGACTAGCTTTCAGCGTGGTTCTGGATCTCGCTCTGGGGCTGCTGCTGTCGCTCCAAGAAGAGAAAGTATGGTCATCATGATTGTCTTTCCATGTCCCTTCCAAATGAAGGCAACTTTGCCCACCACTCAACATTGTTTGAGTCTAAGAACCCGTCCCTGGGTGGTCTCCCCAAACTGTAGCCTATGGGGACAGCAATCTGAGACCACTCCTTGCTCCCAGCCACACTGCAGTCTGTGGAGGCTTGCTCTGTGTGGCCCACTCTCTCCCCTCCACAGGCCTCCATCAGTCACCACCTGTCCTCCTCACCCCCAGTCTGTGGCTCAGCTGGCTCACAGTGTTGCAGGCGAGAGAGGAGGAGCCAGGCACGTTGCTCTAGGTCGGAGCCCAGCATGTTGAGCCCTACATATGCCAGTAGTGTCTTCAGGTCGGGAAATTCTGGGGGCTGGAAGAAATCTTCAGGGTAGTGGCCCAGCCAGGTGCCCAGGATGGAGGAGATGGCCCTGGGGACAGACAGGTGGGCAGAGGAGTCAGAGGACAGGGCACCTCCCACACGGATGCCCCAGGGAACCCCTGTGGGAACCTGGGCCCCTGGGTCCCCGGCTCCTGGCTGTCAGAGCCCATTCCTACTCCATGTCCACCTTTGGGCTGACCAAAAGCCTCTGTGAGTGGGAGCCCTTGACCCCTGGTGTGACCATTTCTGTCCTCCAAGCAGATGCTGGACGTCCTGCTCAGTCTCCCTGCCCACTTGCCGCGTGACTTCTACTGCAAGTGGGCAGGGAGGGGTGGCGTGTCTGGCGTGGTCATTGCCCTCAGTGCACACTAGTGCTCTGTGACTATCCAACCAAGGAGGGAACAAAGGGACTCTGTCCCATCCCTGGCCTTCCCAGGACCCTCCCGATACCTCCCACTTCCCCTCCCGTGCCTACGTGCTGCCTCGTTCAGTAGGTGCCAGGAGAGGTGTCCTTCCGTGGACACTAATCTCCCACTGGGTGGGGGACGTCCAGTCCCCGAGCCCTCCCTGGGTCTCCTGAGTACCTGCTGAGCACCCAGTGTCGACGTTCCACCAGATGTGTGGAAGCCATAACCTTTGTTCTGGGTCCCAGAATTGGGGTAGAGACAGGGCTGGGAGGCGGCGGGGATGGGGAATGACTCTGTTAGGGGCTGAGGCTGCCCTCCAGCCCCCTCTGCTCTCCCACAGTGCCCACACCCCACCCAGGGCTCTCCAGGATCCCTTTCCTCTTCTGCAGAAGCAGCCCTCAGACCTGGACCCTCTCACAGGAATTGCAGATGTGTGGGATGAGGGTCCAGCAGCCCCCAGATCACAGTCCCCTCGCTGTCCTCTCGAAGAAGGAAGGACCCTCTGCATTAGCCAAAGCTCACTCACATGCGCAGCTGCTCCTCGGCTCCGCTGATCTCGTCCCAGGAAGAGAGGACCCATCAGTAGCTAGAGGAGGCCAGAGGGGTGGGGGGGGGGATCGCATGAAATGCCCTGTGAACCCTCCCTCTCATCATATCTAAGGTCACTGACTGCCCACTAGAATGGAGCGCTAACCCTAACCCTAAGTCGGCCACTGAGGGGCCCCTCCCAAGGGGCCTGAGGCCGCAACACCGGGGATTGGGGACACCCGAGCCCCAGCTCCAGACTCACCCTGCCGTCCCGCCGCCACCCGGGCCGCTAGGGGCGCCACCGGTATCTCACGGCAGGAGAACGGGCAGGGCCCTCCGGGCCCCCGGCGTCTTTCGAAGGCCCTCCTGGGGGCTAACCGAAACCCTAGGTCTTACCCCAAGGTGCCCATCCCAAGGGGCCTTGGCGTCAAAACAACGGAGATTGGGGACCCCCGAGCCCCAGCGCCGGAATCACCCTGCCGCCCCGCCGCCACCTGGACCGTTAGGGGCACCGCCTTTCATTCAGGTCGGGAGAACGGGCAGGGCCCTCCGAGCCCCCGGTGACCTTCCAAGGCCATCCACGCCAAAACGCTTTGGCCCACACTCCAGCTCACCAGTGCCCTCACTTCGGCCTGCCCCTTCGCTCCCACACAGCTGGCGGATCGGGCCTGTCGGCCTCCTGGGGCCAACCCTAACCCTAGGTTGGCCCCCGAGGGGCCCCTTCCAAGGGGCCTGGCGCCTCAACGCTGGGGATTGGGGAACTCCGAGCCCCAGCTCCAGACTCACCCTGCCGTCCCGCCGCCACCCGGGCCGCTAGGGGCGCCACCGGTATCTCACGGCAGGAGAACGGGCAGGGCCCTCCGGGCCCCCGGCGTCTTTCGAAGGCCCTCTGCGCCAAAAGGCTTGGGCCCACGCTTCCGCCCGCCAGTGCCCTCATCTCAGCCCGCCCCTCCGCTCGCCGCACATCCGGCGGATCGGGCCTGCCGGCCTCCTGGGGGATAACCCTAACCCTAGGTCGGCCCCCAAGGGGCCCCTCCCAAGGGGCCTGGCATCACAACACCGGGGATTGGGAAACCCTGAGACACAGTGCCGGACTCACCCTGCCGCTCCGCTGCCACCCGGACCGTTAGGGGCACCGCCGGTCATTCAGGTCGGGAGAACGGGCAGGGCCCTTCGAGCCCCTGGCGACTTTCGAAGGCCATCCACGCCAAAACGCTTCGGCCCACAGTCCCACTCACCAGGGCCCTCACTTCGGCCCGCCCCTCCGCTCCCACACAGCTGGCGGATCGGGCCTGTCAGCCTCCTGGGGCTAAACCTAACCCTAGGTCAGCGCCTGAGGGGCCCCTCCCAAGAGGCCTGGCGCCGCAAGGCTGGGGATTGAGGACCCCTGAGCCCCAGCGCCAGACTCACCTTACCACACCACCGCCACCCGGGCCGCTAGGGGCACCGCCGGTCATTCAGGGCGGGAGAACAGGCAGGGCCCTCCGAGCCCCTGAGACTTCGAAGGCCATCCGCGCCAAAACACTTGGGCCCACGCTCCCGCTCGCCAGCGCCCTCACCTCGGCCCACACCTCCGCTCGCCGCACAGCTGGCGGATTGGGCCTGCCGACCTCCTAGGGGCTAACCCTAACGCTAGGTTGGCCCCCGAAGGGCCCCTCCCAAGGGGCCTTGCACCGCAACGCCTGGGATTGGGGACCCCCAAGTCCCAGCGCCCAACTCACCCTACCGCCCCTCCGCCACTCAGGCCTATAGGGGTGCCGCCGGTCATTCAGGGTGGGATATTGGGCAGGGCCCTCAGAGCCCCCAGGGGCCTTCAAAGGCCATCAGTGCCAAAATGCTTGGGCCCACATTCCCGCTCACCAGCGCCCTACCTTTGGCCCGCCCCTCCGATCACCGCACAGCTGGCGATTCAGGCCTGCCCGCCTCCTGGGGCCAACCCTAAGCCTAGGTCGGCCCCCAAGGGGCCCCTTCCAAATGGCTTGGTGCCGCAATGCCGGGAATTGGGGACCCCCAAACACCAGTGCCGGACTCACCCTGCCACCCTGCCGCCCACCATGCCGCTAGCGGGCCGCCGGGCATTCAGGGCGGAAGAACGGGCAGGGTCCTCTAAGCCCCCTGAGACCTTTGACGGCCCCCCACGCCAAAACACTTGGGCCCAGCCTCTGGCTCGCCAGCGTGCTCACCTCGGCCCGCCCCTGCACTTGAAGCACAGCTGGTGGATCAGGCCTGCCGGCCTAATGGGGGCTAACCCTAACCCTAGGTCAGCCCCTGAGGGACCCCTCCCAAGGGGCCTGGCCCTGCAACGCCAGGGATTGGGGACCCCCGAGCCCCAGCTCCAGACTCACCCTGCACCCGTGCCACCACCCGGGCTGCTAGGGGCGCTGCCGGTCATTCAGGGCGGGAGAACGGGCAGGGCCCTCCGAGCCCCTGCAACTTCGAAAGCCATCCGCGCCAAAACACTTGGGACCACGCTCCCGCTCACCAGCACCCTCACCTCGGCCAGCCCCTCCGCTCACCGCACAGCCGGTGGATCGTGCCTGCCTACCTCCTGGGGGCTAACCCTAACCCTAGGTTGGCCCCTGAGGGCCCCCCCCAAGGGGCCTGGCATCGCAATGCCAGGGATTGGGTAACCCTGAGCCCCAGCGCCAGACTCACCCTGCCGCCCCGCCGACACCCGGGCCGCTAGGGGCGCCGCAGGTAATTCAGGGCGGGAGAAAGGGCAGGGCCCTCCAAGCCCCCAGCGACCTTCAAAGGCACCCCGGGCCAAAATGTTTGGGCCCCCGCTCCCACTCCCCAGCACCCCCACTTCAGCCTGCCCCTCCGCTCGCCGCACACCCGGCAGATCGGACCTGCTGGCCTCATGGGGTCTAAACTTAACCGTAGGTCGGGCCCCGAGGCCCCTCCCAAAGGGCCAGGCGCCGCAAAGCCAGGGATTGGGTAACCCTGAGCCCCAGCGCCGGACTCACCCTGCCTCCCCGCCTCCACCCAGGCCATTAGGGGCACCGCTGGTCATTCAGTTCGGGAGAATGGGCAGGGCCCTCCAAGCCCCCGGCGACATTCGAAGGCCCCCCACGCCAAAACGCTTGGGCTCACGCTCCCGCTCACAGGCGCCCTCACCTCGGCCCACCCCTCTGCTCTCTGCACAGCTGGCGGATCGGGCCTGCGGGCATACTGGGGCTAACCCTAACACTAGTTGGGCCCTGAGGGGAACATCCCCAGGGGACTGGCACTGCTCCGCCGGGGTTTGGGACCCCCGTGCCGCAGCGACGGACTCACCCTGCCACCCGCCACCACCCGGGCCCCTAGGGGCGCCGCCGGTCATAAAGTGCAGGAGAACAGGCAGGGCCCTCCGAGCCCCCGGCGACCTTCGAAGGCCATCCGCGCCAAAACGCTTGGGCCCACACTCCCGCTAACCAGTGCCCTCACTTCAGCCCGCCCCTCCATTCCCACACAGCTGGCGGATTGGACTGCCCGCCTCCTGGGGGCTAAACCTAACCCTAGGTCAGCCCAAAAGGGGCCACTCCCAAGGGGCCTGGCGCAGCAATGCCAGGGATTGGGGACCCCCGAGCCCTAGCGCTGGACTCACCCTGCCGCCCCTCCGCCACCCGGGCCACTAAGGGCGCCGCCAGTCTTTCAGGACGGGAGAACTGGCAGGGCCCTCTGAGCCCCCAGCGACCTTCGAAGGCCTCAGCGCCAAAACGCTTGGGCCCACGCTACCGCTTGCCAGTGCCCTCACCTCAGCCCATCCCTCCGCACGCCGCACAGCCAGCGGATCGGGCCTGCAGGCCTCCTGGGGGCTAACCCTAACCCTAGGTTGGCCCCTGAGAGGCCCTACCAAGGGACCTGGCGCCGCAACATTGGGGATTGGGTAACCCCAAGCTCCAGAGCCAGACTCACCCTGCCGCCCCGCCACCACCCAGGCCGCTAGGTGCGCCACCAGTAATTCAGGGCAGGAGAAAGGGCAGGGCCCTCCACGCCCCCGGCGACCTTCGAAGGCACCCTGGGCCAAAAACCTTGGGCCCACGCTCCCGCTCCCCAGTGCCCCCACATCGGCCACCCCTCCACTCGCTGCACAGCTGGCAGATTGGACCTACTGGCCTCCTGGGGTCTAAACTTAACCATAGGTCGGGCCCCGACAGGCCCCTCCCAAGGGGCCTGGTGCCGCAATTCCGGGGATTGGGGACCCCCGAGCCCCAGCACCAGACTCACCCTGTCGCCCCTCCGCAACCAGAGCCGCTACGTGCGCCGACGGTCATTCAGCGAGGTAGAACGGGAAGGGCGCTCTGAGCTCCCTGCGACATTCGAATGCCCCTCACGCCAAAACACTTGGGCCCACACTCCCGCTCGCCAGTGCCCTCACCTCGGCCGGTCCCTCTGCTTGCCAAACAGCCAGCGGATCGGGTCTGCCGGCCTCCTGGGGGCTAACACTAACACTTCGTCGGCCCCCGAGGGCCCTTACCAAGGGGCCGGGCGCCCCAACGCCGAGTACTGGGGACCCCTGAGCCCCAGCGCCAGACTTACCGTGCTGCCCCGCTGACATGCCGGGCCGCTAGTGGCACTGCCGGTCATTCAGGGCGGGATAACTGGCAGGGCCCTCCGAACCTTGGCGAGCTTCGAAGGCCCCCGCGCCAAAACGCTTGGGCCCACGTGCCCGCTCGCCAGCGCCCTCACCTCGGCCCGCCCCTCCACTCACCGCACAGCTGGCAGAATGGGCCTGCTGGCCTCCTGGGGGCTAACCCTAACCCTAGGTCGGCCCCCAAGGGGCCCCTCCCAAGGGGCTTGGCACCGCAACGCCGGGGATTGGGGACCCCCGAGCCCCACCGTCGCACTCCCCCTACCGCCCTGCCGCCACCCGGGCTGCTAGGGCACCACCGGTCTTTCAGGGCGGGAGAACAGGCAGGGCATTCCGATCCCCCGGCGAACTTCAAATGCCCCCCGCGCCAAAACGCTTGGGCCCACGCTCCCGCTCACCAGCGCCCTCACCTCGGCCCGCCCCTCTGCTTGCCGCTTAGCCGGCGGATTGGGTCCGCCGGCCTCCTGGGGGTTAACCCTAACCCTACGTCGGCCCACAATGGGCCCCTCCCAAGGGGCCTGGCAACGAAGGCCAGGAATTGGGGACCCCCAAGCACCAACGCTGGAATCACACTGCAGCCCCGCCACAACCTGGGCCACTAGAGGCGCCTCCGGTCATTCGGGGCGGCAGAACGGGCAGGGCCCTCTGAGCCCCCGGTGACCATCGAAGACGCCCCACGCCAAAACGCTTGGGCCCACGCTCCCACTCGCCAGCGTCCTCACCTCGGCCCACCCCTCCACTCGAAGCACAGCTAGCGGATCAGGCCTGCCGGCCTAATGGGGGCTAACCCTAACCGTAGGTCAGCCCCCGAGGGGCCCCTCCCAAGGGGCCTGGCGCTGCAACGCCAGGGATTGGGGACCCCCAAGCCTCAGCTCAGGACTCACCCTGCACCCGCGCCTCCACCCAGGCTGCTAGGGGCGCCGCTGGTCATTCAGGGCGGAAGAACGGGCAGGGCCCTCCAAGCCCCTGAGACTTCAAATGCCATCCGCGCCAAAACACTTGGGCCCATGCTCCCGCTCGCCAGCGCCCTCACCTCGGCCCGCCCCTCCGCTCGCCGCACAGCTGGTGGATTGGGCCTGACGACCTCCTAGGGGCTAACCCTAACCCTAGGTCGGCCCCGGAGGGGCCCCTCCCAAGGGGCCTTGCGCCGCAATGCCGGGGATTGGGGACCCCCGAGCCCCAGCGCCCAACTCACCCTACCGCCCCTCCGCCACTCAGGCTGATAGGGGCGCCGCTGGTCATTCAGGGTGGGATATTGGGCAGGGCCCTCAGAGCCCCTGGCGACCTTCTAAGGCCATCAGCGCCAAAATGCTTGGGCCCACACTCCCGCTAACCAGTGCCCTCCCTTCGGCCCGCCCCTCCAATTGCCACACAGCTGGCGATTCAGGCCTGCCGCCTCCTGGGGCCAACCCGAAGCCTAGGTCGGCCCCCGAGGGGCCCTTTCCAAATGGCTTGGTGCCGCAATGCTGGGAATTGGGGACCCCCGAACACCAGGGCCGGACTTACCCTGCCGCCCTGCCGCCCACCGTGCCCCTAGGGGGCCGCCGGTCATTCAGGGCGGAAGAATGGGCAGGGTCCTCCAAGCCCCCTGAGACCTTCGACGGCCCCCCCGGGCCAAAACACTTGGGCCCAGCCTCCGGCTCGCCAGCGCGCTCACCTCGGCCCGCCCCTGCACTCGAAGCACAGCCGGCGGATCAGGCCTGCCGGCCTAATGGGGGCTAACCCTAACCCTAGGTCAGCCCCCGAGGGGCCCCTCCCAAGGGGCCTGGCCCTGCAACGCCAGGGATTGGGGACCCACAAGCCCCAGCTCCGGACTCACCCTGCACCCGCGCCACCACCCGGGCTGCTAGGGGCGTCGCCGGTCATTTAGGGTGGGAGAAAGGGCAGGGCCCTCCAAGCCCCTGCGACTTCGAAAGCCATCCACGCCAAAACACTTGGGTCCACGTTCCCTCTCGCCAGCGACCTCACCTCGGCCTGCCCCTCCGTTCGCTGCACAGCCAGCGAATTGTGCCTGCCTACCTCCTGGGGGCTAACCCTAACCCTAGGTCGGCCCCCGAAGGGCCCATCCCAAGGGGCCTGGCTCCACAACGCTGGGGATTGGGGATCCCCGAGCTCCAGTGCCAGACTCACCCTGCCACCCCGCCACCACCCGGGCCGTTAGGGGCACCGCCGGTCATTCAGGGTGGGAGAACAGGCAGGGCCCTCCGAGCCCCAGGTGAGCTTCGACGGCCGCCCGCGCCAAAACGCTTGGGCCCACATGCCCGCTCGCCAGCGCCCTCACCTCGGCCCGCCCGTCCACTCGCCGCACAGCTTGCGGAATGGGCCTGCTGGCCTCCTGGGGGCTAACCCTAACCCTGGGTCGGCCCCCGAGGGGCCCCTCCCAAGGGGCCGGGCGCCACAACGCCGGGGATTGGGGACCCCCGAGCTCCTGCGCCGGACTCAACCTGCCCCCCACCGCCACCCGGGATGCAAGGGGCGCAGCCAGTCATTCAGGGCGGGAGAACGGGCAGGGCCCTCCGAGACCCCGGCGACCTTCGAAGGCAACCTGAGCCAAAATGCCTGGGCCCATGCTCCCGATAACCAGTGCCCTCACCTCGGCCCGCCCCTCCACTCGCCACACAGCTGGAGGATCGGGCCTACCGGCCTCTTGGGGTCTAACCCTAACCCTAAGTCAGGGCCCGAGGGGCACCTTCCAAGGGGCCTGTCTGCCCAACGCCGGGGATTGGGATCCCCAGCCCCAGCGCCAGACTCACACTGCCGCCGCGCTGCCACCTGGGCCGCTAGAGGCGCCGCTGGTCATTCGGGGCGGCAGAACAGGCAGGACCCTCCGAGCCCCCGGCGACCATAGAAGGCGCCCCGCGCCAAAACGCTTGGGCCCACGCTCCCGCTCGCCAGTGCCCTCACCTCAATCAGCCCCTCTGATCGCCACACAACTGGCCGATTGGGCCAGCCGGCCTCAAGGGGGCTATCCCCAACCCTAGGTCAGCCCCCAATGGGGCGCCTCCCAAGGGGCCTGGCGCCGCAACGCCGGGGATTGGGGACCCCCAAGCCCTAGCACCGGACTGAACCTGTCGCCCCGCCGCCACCCGGGCCACTAGGGGGGCCACCGGTCATTCATGGCGGGAGAACGGGCAGGGCCCTCCGAGCCCCCGGCGACCATCGAGGCCTCCCGCGCCAAAATGCTTGGGCCCACACTCTTGCTCACCAGCGCCCTCTCCTCGGCCCGCCCTTTTGCTCCCTGCACAGCCAGTGGATCGAGTCGGCCGGCCTCCTGGGGGCTAAACCTAACCCTAGGTCAGCCCCCGAGGGGCCCCTCCCAAGGGTTCTGGCGCCGGGACGCCCGGGATTGGGAACCCCTGCGCCCTAACACCGGACTCACCCTGCCGCCCCGCCACCACCCAGGCTGCTAGGGCACCGCTGGTCATTCAGGGCGGGAGAACAGGCAGGGCCCACTGGGCCCCGCGACGTTCAAAGTCCCCCGCGCCAAAACGCTTGGGCCCACACTCCCGCTCCCCTGCGTCCTCACCTCGACCCGCCCCTCTGCTCGCCACACAGCCGGGGGGACCGGCCGTCCAGCCTCCCGGGGGCTAACCCAAACCCTAGGTCGGCCCCCGAGGGGCCCCTCCCAAGGGGCCTGGCGCTGCAACCCCGGGGATTGGGGACCCCCGATCTCCAGCACTGGACTCACCCTGCCACCCCCGCCGTCACCCGGGCCACTAGGGGCGCCACCGGTCATTCACAGCAGGAGAACGGGCAGGGCCCTCTGAGCCCATGGCGTCCTTCGAAGGCCCCCCGAGCCAAACGCTTGGGTCTACGCTCCCGCTCGGCAGCGCCCACACCTTGGCCCGCTCCTCTGCTCGCCCTAGAGTGTCGGATCGCACCTACTGGCCTCCTGGTGGCTAGCCCTAACCCTAGGTCAGCCCCCGGGGCGCCCCTCCCAAGGGGCCTGGCGCCACAACGCCGGGTATTGGGGACCCCTGATCCCCAGCACCGGATTCACCCTGCTGCCCCACCACCCACCAGGCTGCTAGGGGCGCCGCCTGTCATTCAGGGCAGGAGCACAGGCAGGGTCCTCCAAGCCCCGTGCGACCTTCAAAGGCCCCCCTCGCCAAAACACTTGCGTGCATGCTCCTGCTCTTCAGTGCCCTCTCCTCGACCCGCCACACCGCTCGCCGCACAACCAGCGAATCGGGCCTGCCAGCCTCCTGGGGGCTAACCCAAACCCTAGGTCAGCCCCCGAGGGACCCATCCCACGGGCCTGGCGCCGCAACGCCCAGGACTGGGGACGCCCGAGCCCCAGCGCCGGACTCACCCTGCTGCCCCGTCGCCCCCTGGGCCGCTAGGGGCGCCATCGGTCATTCAGGGCGGGAGAACGGGCAGGGCCCTCTGAGCCCCCAGCGACCTTCGAAGGCTCCCCGTGCCAAAACTCTTGGGACCACGCTCCCCCTCTCCAGCGCCCTCACCTCAGCCCACCCTCCGCTCGCCACACAACCAGGGGATTGGGCCTGCCGGCCTCCTGGGAGCTAACCCTAACCCTAGGTAGGCCCCCAAGGGGCCCCCCCAAGGGGCCTGGTCGATGCAACGCCAGGGATTGGGTAACCCCGAGCCCCAGCGCCGGACTCACCCTGCCACCCAGGGCCACCCGGGCCGCTAGGGGCGCCACAGGCAATTCAGGGCGGGAGAAAGGGCAGGGACCTCCGCGCCCCCGGCGACCTTCGGAGTCACCCCAGGCCAAAACGCTTGGGCCCACGCTCCCACTCCCCAGGGCCCCCACATCGGCCCGCCCCTCCGCTCGCCGAACAGCCTGCAGATCAGACCTGCTGGCCTCCTGGGATCTAAACTTAACCATAATTGGGCCCCGAGAGGCCCCTCCCAAGGGGCCTGGTGCCACAATATGGGGATTGGGGACCCCCAGCACCAAACTCATGCTGCTGCCCCACCGCCTCCCTGGCTGCTAGGGGCGCCGCAGGTCATTCAGAGTGGGAGAACGGACAGGGCCCTCCGAGCCCCCGGCGACCTTTGAAGGCCCCCCGTGCCAAAACACTTAGGCCCACGCTCCCGCTCACCAGCGCCGGCACCTCAGCCCGCCTCTCCGCTCGCCGCACAGGTGGTGGATTGGGCCTGCTGGCCTCCTGGGGGCTAACCCTAACCCTAGGACGGCCCCCAAGGGCCCCCCAAGGGGTCTGGCGCCGCAATGCCAGGGATTGGGTACCCCTCAGCAACAGCGCCCGACTCACCCTACCGCCCCTCTGCCACCCGGGCCGCTAGGGGCGCCACCGGTCATTCAGGGCATGAGAAAGGGCAGGGCCTCCGAGCAACAGTGACCTTCCATGGCCCCTGTGCCAAAACTCTGGGGCCCACGTTCCCTTTCGCTAGCGCCCTCACCTCGGTCCGCCTCTTCGCTCACTGCACACCCAGCGGTTAGGGACTGCCAGCGTACTGGGGGCTAACCCTAACCCTAGGTTCGCCATGAGCGGCCCCTCCTATGGGGTCTGGTGCCAAAACGCCGGGGATTGGGGACCCCGAGCCCCAGCGCCGGACTCACCCTACCGCACCATCGACACCCAGGACGCTAGGGGCGCTGCCGGTCATTCAGGGCGGGAGAATGGACAGGGCCCTCCAAACCCCCAGCGACCTTCTAAGACCCCCACGCCAAAATCTTGGGCCCACCCTCCCATTCGCCAGCGCCCTCACCTCGGCCCGCCCCTCCGCGGGCCCCACAGCTGGCGGATCAGGCCTACCGGCCTCCTGGGAGCTAACCCTAACCCTAGGTCGGCCCCCGAAGTGCCCATCCCAAGGGACCTGGCACTGTCAACCCCAGGAATTGGGGAACCCTCAGCCCAGCGCTAGACTCACCCTGCTGCCCCGCAGCCATCCGGGCCACTAGGGTCACCACCCGTCATTCAGGGTGGGAGAACAGGCAGGGGCCTCCAAGCCCCCGGCGACATTGGAAGGCCCCCGACTCCAAAACGCTTGTGCCCACAATCCCGCTCGCCAGCACCCTCACCTCGGACCGCTTCTCTGCTTGCCATGCAGCCGTGGTATCAGGCCTGCCGGCATCCTATGGGTTAACCCTAACCCTAGGTCGGGCCCCGAGGGGCCCCTCCCAAGGGGCCTGGCTCCGCAACGCTGGGGATTGGGGACCCCATAGACCCAGTGCTGGACTCACCCTGCTGCCCCTCCTCCACCCGGGTCACTAGGGACGCCGCCGGTCATTCAGGGCTGAAGAACAGGCAGGGCCCCCCAAGCCACAGCGACCTTGCAAGGCTCCCAGCGCCAAAACGCTGGGGCCCACACTCCCGCTCGCCAGCGCCCTCTCCTCCTCCCCCTCACAAAGGGCCTGGCTCCACAACGCCTGTATTTGGGTAATACAAGCCTCAGCGCCGGACTTATGCTGCCTCCCCGCTGCCTCTCAAGCCGCTATGGGCGCTGCCGGTCATTTAGGGTGGGAGAACGGGAAGGGCCCTCGAGACACCGGTGAACTTCCAAGTACCCACGCCAAAATGCTGGGGCCTACGCTCCCGCTCACCAGCGCCCTCACTTCCGCCCGCCCCTTCTGCTTGCCACACAGGCCGTGGATCGGGCCTGCCGGCCTCCTGGGAGCTAACCCTAACCCTAGGTCGGCCCCCAAGGGGCCCATCCCAAGGGGCCTGGAAGCGCAATGCCAGGGATTGGGGACCCCTGAGCCCTAGCGCCGGACTCATCCTGCCGCCCCGCCACCACACAGGCTGCTATGGGCGTTGCCGTTCTTTCAGGGCGGAAGAACAGGCAGGGCCCTCCGAGCCACTGTGACATTTGAAGGCCCTTGCACCAAGCGCTTGCTCCCACGCTCCCACACACCAGCGCCCTCACCTCGGCCTGCCCCTCCGCTCACCGCACAGCCGGCGGTTCAAGCCTGCTGTCCTCCTGGGGACTAACCCTAACCCTAGGTAGGCCCTGAGGGGCCACTCCAAAGGGGCCTGGCACCACAACGCCAGGGACTGGGGACCCCTGAGCTCCAGTGCCTTACACTCCCTGCCACCCCGCTGCCACCCAGGCCGCTAGGGGCGCTGCCGGTCATTCAAGGTGGGAGAATTGCAGGGCGCTCCGAACCCCCGGTGACTTTCTAAGGCCCCCCGCATCAAAACTCTTGGGCCCACACTCCCGCTCCCCATTAACCTCACCTCGGCCTGCCCCTCCACTCGCCGCACAGCTGGCGGATCGGGCCTGATGGCCTCCTGGGGGCTAACCCTAACCCTACGTCGTCCCCCGGGGGCCACTCCCAAGGGGCCCGGCTTCGAACGTCGGGGATTGGGGACCCCCATGCCCCAGTCCCGGACTCACCCTGCCGCCCCGCCACCACCCGGGCTGATAGGGGTGCCACCGATCATTCAGAGTGAGAGAACGGGCAGGTCCCTCCGAGCCCCTGTGAACTTCGAAGGCCCCCCGTCCCAAAACGCTTGGGCAAACGTTCCCGCTTGCCAGCGCCCTCACCTCGGCCCACCCCTCCGCTCGCCTCACAGCCGGCTGATTAGGCCTGCCGGCCTCCTAAGGGCCTGGCGCCGAAATGCCGGGGAATTGAGACCCCCGAGCACCAGGGCCAGACTCAACCTGCCGCCCCGCCGCCACCTGGGCCCCTAAGGGCACCGCCGGTCATTGAGGGCGGGAGAACGGGCAGGGCCCTCAGAGCCCCCGGAGAAATTCGAAGGCCCCTGTGCAAAAACGCTTGGGCCCACGCTCCCGTTCGTCGGCGCCCTCACCTCGGCCCGCCCTTCTGCACGACACACACCCGGCGGATCGGGCCTGTCGTCCTCCTGGGGGCTAACACTAACCCTAGTTTGGCCCCCGAGTGGCCCCTTCCAACGGGCCTGGCACTGCAACTTCAGGGAATGGAGACCTTTGAGCCAAAGCCCAGGACTCACCCTGGCGCCCCGCTGCCACACGGGCTGCTACTGGCGCCTCCAGTAATTCAGGGTGGGAGAACAGGCACTGCCCTCCGAGACCCCGGGGACATTTGAAGACCCCCCGCGCCAAAACGATGGGGCCCACGATCTCGTTCAACAGCGCCCTCACCTCAGCTCGCCCCTGACTCACCGCACAGATTGCGATCGGGCCTGCCAGCCTCCTTTTTGTTACCCTAACCCTAGATCGGACACCGAGGGGCCCCTCCCAAGGGGCTTGGAGCTGCAACGCCAGGGAATGGACCTCTGAGCCGCAGCACCAGTTTCACCCTGACGTCCCGCTGCCACCCGGGCTGCTACTGGCGCTGTGGGTAAATCAGTGTGGGAGAACGTGCTCGACCCTCCGAGCCCCCAGCGAACTTCAAAAGCCCCCACGCCAAAACCATTGGGTACACGCTCCCGCTCCCCAGTGCCCTCACCTCGGCCCGCCCCTCCGCTCGCCTCACAGCTGGCTGATTGTGCCTGCCGGCCTCCTAGGGGCTAACCCTAACCCTAGGTCGACCCCCAAGGGGCCCCTCCCAAGGGGCCTGTTCCCACAACGCCGGGGATTGGGGACCCCTGAGCCACAGCGCCAGACTCACGCTGCCACCCCGCCGCCACCTGGGCCGCTAGGGGCGCCGCCATCATTCAGGCTGGGAGATCCGGCAGGGCCTTCCGAGACCCTTGTGACATTCAAGGCCCACCCGCGCCAAACGCTTGGGTTCACGCCCCCGCTCCCCAGCGGCCTCACCTCGGCCCACCCCTCCACTCGCCGAGCAGCTGGCTGATCATGCCTGCCGGCCTCCTGGGGGCTAACCCTAACCCTAGGTCGGCCCCGAGGGGCCCCTCCTAAGGGGCCTGTTACCGCAACGCCGGGGAATGGGGATCCCTGAGCCACAGTGCTGGACTCACCCTGCCGCCCCACCGCAACCAGGGCCGCTAAGGGTGACGCCGGTCATTCAGGGCGGGAGAACGTGCAGGGCCCTCAGAGCCCCCCGCGACCTTCGAAGGCACCCCGCGCCAAAACGCTTGGGCCCTCACTCCCCCTCGCCAGCGCGCTCACCTTGGCCCGCCCCTCTGCGCACTGCACAGCTGGCGGATCGGGCCTGCTGGCCTCCTGGAGGCTAACCTTAACCCTAGGTCGGCCCCTGAGGGGTCCCTCCCAAGGGATCTGGTGTCGAAACACGGGGCATTGGGGACATTCGAGCCCCAGCGCAGGACTCAACCTGCCGCTCCGCCGCCACCTGGGCCACTAGGGGCCCACCCCGGTCATTCAGGGCTGGAAAAAGGGCAGGGCCTTCCGAGCTCCCGGCAAACTTCAAAGGACTCCATGCCAAAATGCTTGGGCCCATGCTCCCGCTCGCCAGCGCCCTCACCTCGTCCCACCCCTACTCTCGCCGCACAGCCAGCGGATCGGGCCTGCCGGCCGCCTGGGGACTAACCCTAACCCTAGGTCGGCCCCCGAAGGGCCCCTCCCAAGAGGCCTGGCACCATAACGACGGGGATTGGGGACGGCCGAGACCCAGTGCCGGACTCACCCTGCCGCCCCGCCGCCACCCGGGCTGATAGGGGCGCCGCCGGTCACTGAGGGAGGGAGAATGGGCAGAGCCCTCAGAGCCCTCGGCGATGTTCGAAGGCCCCACGTGCCAAAACGCATGGGCCAATGCTCCTGATCGCCAGGGCCCTCACTTCGACCCGCCCCAGTGCTCGGCGCACAACCAGGGGATTGGGCCTGCCAGCCTCCTGGGGGCTAACCCTAACCCTAGGTCGGCCCCCGAGGGGTCCCTCCCAAGGGGCCTGGCCCCTCAATGCCGGGGATTGGGGACCCCTGAGCCCCAGTGCCGTACTGACCCTGCTGCCCTGCCGCCACCCGGGCTGCTAGGGGCTCCGCAGGTCATTCAGGGTGGGAGAACGGGCAGGGCCCTCCAAGCCCCCGGCGACCTTCAAAGCCCCCCGCGCCAAAACGCTTGGGCCCACGCTCTCGATCGCAGGGCCGTCACTTCGGCCCACCCCTCCGCTCGCCACACAGCTGACAGTCGGGCCTGCCGGCCTCTTGGGGGATAACCCTAACACTAGGTCGGTGCCCGAGGGACTCTCCCAAGGGGCCTGGCGCCACAACGCCAGGAATGAGGACCCCCGAGCCCCAGTGCCGTACTCAACCTGCCACCCCGCCGCCACCCAGGCCTCTAGGGGTGCTGTCAGTCATTCAAGGTGGGAGAATGGGCAGGGCCCTCCGAGCTCCTGGCAAACTTCGAAAGTCCCAGCGCCAAAATGCTTGGGCACACGTTCCCTCTGCCAGCGCCCTCACCTTGGCTCACCGCTCCACTCGCTGCACAGCTGGCGGGTCGGGCCTGCCGGCCTCCTGGGGGATAACCCTAACCCTAGGTTGGCTTCCCGAGGGGCCCCTCCAAGGGGCCTGGCGACGCAACATCGGGGACTGGGGATCCCCAAGCCCCAGTGCCGGACTCACCCTGCCGCCTCACCACCACCTGGGCCTCTAGGGGCACCGCCAGTCATTCAAGGTGATGGGTAGGGCCTTCTGAGCCAGTGGCGACTTTCGAAGGCCCCCCATGACAAAATGCTTGGGCCCACGCTCCTGCTCGCCAGCGCCCTCACCTCGGCAAGGCCCTCTGCTCACTGCACAGCCAGCAGATCGGGCCGGCTGGCCTCCTTGGGGCAAACCCTAACCTTAGGATGGCCCCCGAGGGGAGTGGTGCCGCAACGCCAGGGATTGGGGACCCCCGAGCCCCAGCGCCGGACTCACTCTGCCGTCCCGCTGCCACCCAGGCCGCAAGGGGCGACGCCGGTCATTCACTGGGAGAACGGGCAAAGACCTCCAAGCCCCCGGCGACCATTGAAGGCCTCCCACGCCAAAATGCTTGGGCCCATGCTCCCGCTCACCAGAGCCCTCACCTCGGCCCACCCCTCCACTCACTGCACAGCCGCCAGTTCGGGCCTGCCGGCCTCCTGGGGGCTAACTCTAATCCTGGTTGGGCAATGAGGGGCCACTCCCAAGGGGCGGGGCGCCACAAAGCCAGGTATTGGGACATCCGAGCCCCAGAACAGGACTCACCCTGCCGCCCCGCCGCCACCAGTGCCACTAGGGGCACAGCCGGTCATTCAGGGCAGGAGAACGGGCAGGGCCCTCCGAGCCCCTGGCGACCTTCGAAGGCACCCCAAGCTAAAACGCTTGGGCCCACGCTCCCACTCGCCAGCGCCCTAACCTCGGCCCACCCCTCCACTTGCTGGACAGCTGGCAGATCTTCCCTGCCATCCTTCTGGGAGCTAACCCTAACCCTAGGTCGGCCACCGAGGGGCCCCTCCCAAGGTGCCTGGTGACGCAATGCAGGGGATTGTGGACCCCCGAGCCCCAGCGCCGGACTCACCCTGCTGCCCCGCAACCACCCGGGCAGCTAGGGGCACCGCCGGTCATTCAGGTCTAGAGAACAAGCAGGGCCCACCGATGCCCTGGCGACCTTCGAAGACACCCCAAGCTAAAACGCTGGGCCCACGCTCACGCTCACCAGCGGCCTCACCTCAGCCCCCCACTCCGTTCGCCGCACAGCCGGCAGATCGTGCCTGCCAGCCTCCTGTGACCTAATCCTAACCCACAGTCGGCCCCCGTGGGGCCCCTCCCAAGAAGCTTGGTGCCGCAAAACCGGGAATTTGGGACCCTGAGCCCCAGCGCCTGATTCACCCTGCCACACCGTCGACACCTGGGCCGCTAGGGGCGCTGCCGGTCATTCAGGGTGGGAGAATGGCAGGGCCCTCGGAGCTCCCGGCGACCTTCTAAGGCCCCCCACGCCAAAATGCTTGGGCCCACGCTCGTGCTCTTCGGCAGCCTCACCTCGGCCCGCCCCTCTGCTTGCCGCACAGCTGGCTGATCGTGCCTGCCGGCCTCCTGGGGGCTAACCCTAACCCTAGGTTGGCCCCCGAGGGGCCCCTCCGAAGGGGCCTGGCGCCGCAATGCCGGGGATTGGGGACCCCCGAGACATAGTGCCAGACTCAACCTCCTGCCTCGCCACCACCCGGGACGCTAGGGGTGCCGCCAGTCATTCAGGCCAGGGTAAAGTGTAGGGCCCTCCGAGCCCCCACCGACTTTCGAAGGCTCCCCGCGCCAAAACGCTTGGACCGACTCTCCTGCTCGCCAGGGCCCTCACCTTGGCCCGCCGTTCTGCTCACTGCAGAGCCGGAAGATCAGGCCTGCCGGCCTCCTGGGTGCTGACCCTAACCCTAGGTCGGCCCCCAAGGGGCCCCTCCCATGGGGCCTGGAGCTGCATCGCCGGGAATGGACCTCAGAGCTGCAGCACCGGACTCACCCTGGCGTCCCGCTGCCATCCGGGCTGCTACTAGCACTGCTGGTCATTCAGGGCGGGAGAACGGGCACTGCCCTCCGAGACACTGGCGACCTTCGAAGGCCCCCCACGGCAAAACGCTGGGGACCACGCTCCCACGCGCCAGCTCCCTCACCTCGGCCCGCCCCTCCGCTCACTGCACAGACGGCGAATCGGGCATGCCGGCTTCCTGGGAGGTAACACTAACCCTAGGGCCGCCCCTGAGGGACCACTCCCAAAGTGCCTGGCAACACAATGCCAGGGATTGGGGAACCCCGAGCCCAGCGCTGGATTCAACCTACTGCCCCGCTGCCTCCCGGGCCGCTAAGGGCGCCGCTGGTCATTCAGGGTGGGAGAACGGGCAGGGCCCTCCGAGCAAGAGCGACCTTCCACGGTCCCTGTGCCAAAACGCTGGGGCCCACGTTCCCTCTTGCCAGCGCCCTCACCTTGGCCCGCCTCTTCGCTCGCCGCGCACCCAGCACTTAGTGACTGCCAGCGTACTGGGGGCTAACACTAATCCTAGGTTCACCCCGAGCGGCCCCTCCTATGGGGTCTGGTGCCGCAACGCTGGGGATTTGGGACCCCGAGCCCCAGCGCCAGAGTCACCCTGCCGCACCGTCAACACCCGGGACGCTAATGGCGCTGCCGGTCATTCAGGGCGGGAAAACGGGCAGGGCCCTCTGAATCCCCGGTGACCTTCAAAGGACTCCGTGCCAAAACGCTGGGGCTCACGCTCTCTCTCACTAGTGCCCTCACCTCGGCCCGCCCCTCCATTCCCCCCACAGCCGGGTGATAGGGCCTGCCCGCCTCCTTTTGTTTACCCTAACCCTAGATCTTCCCCATGGGGCCCCTCCCAAGGGGCCTGGCAGCGCAACTCCGGGGATTGGGGACCCCAGAGCCCTAACGCTGGACTCATCCTGTGACCCCACCACCACACAGGCCGCTATGGGCGCTGCCGTTCATTCAGGGCAGAACAAGGGGCAGGGCCATCTGAGCCCACAGCGACCTTCAAAGCACCCTTACACCAAAACGCTTGCTCCCACACTCCCGCACACCAGCAACCTCACCTCGACTCACCCCACCGCTCGCCACACAGCTGGCAGATCGGACCTGCCGGCCTCCTGGGGGCTAACCCTAACCCTAGGTCGGCCCCTGGGGGGACCCTCCCAAGGGGCCTGGCGCTGCAACGCCGGGTATTGGGGACCCCAGAGCCCCAGCGCCGGAATCACCCTGCCGCCCTGCCACCACCCGGGCCAATAGGGCGCTGCCGGTCATTCACGGCGGGAGAACAGGCAGGGCTCTCCGAGGCCCCGGCGACCTTCTAAGGCCCCCCGCGTCAAACTCTTGGGCCCACGATCCCACTCGCCATTAACCTCACCTCGGCCCACCCCTCCACTCGCCGCACAGCTGGCGGATTGGGCCTGCTGGCCTCCTGGGGGCTAACCCTAACCCTAGGTCGGCCCCCGAGGGGCCACTCCCAAGGGGCTTGGCTTCGAACGTTGGGGATTGGGGACCCCCGTGCCCCAGTGCCGGACTCACCCTGCCACCCCACCACCACCCGGGCTGATAGGGGCGCCGCCGGTCATTCAGGGTGGGAGAATGGGCAGGGCCCTCAAGCCCCCGTGAACATTGAAGGCCCCCGTCCCAAAACGCTTGGGCAAACGTTCCCACTTGCCAGCGCCCTCACCTCGGCCCGCCCCTCCGCTCGCCGCACAGCCGGCTGATTAGGCCTGCCAGCCTCCGAAGGGCCTAACCCTCACCCTAGGTCGGTCCCCGAAGGGCCCCTCCCAAGGGGTCTGGGGCAGCAACGCCGGGGATTGGGGACCCCTGAGCAGAGCGCTGGACTCACCAAGCTGCCCCTGCACCAATCGGGCCGCCAGGGGCCCCGCTGGTCATTAAGGGCAGGAGAAAGGGCAGGGCCCTCTGAGTCCACGGCAACGTTCGAAGCCCACCTGCGCCAAAACGCTTGGGTCCACAATCCCGCTCACCAGCGCCCTCAACTCGGCCTGCCCCTCTGCTCACCACACAGCTGGCAGAGTGGGCCTGCTGGCCTCCTGGGGTCTAACACTGACCCTAGGTCATCCCCCGAGGGACCCATCCCAAGGGGCCTTGCACCGCAACGCCGGGGATTGGGGACTCCTGAGCCCCAGCGCCAGACAACTCTGCTGCCCCACCACCACCTGGGCCGCTAGGGGTGCCGCCGGTCATTCAGGGCTGGAGAACTGGCAGGGCCCTCCTAGCCCCCAGAGAATTTCGAAGGCCCCCCGCGCCAAAACGCTTGGGCCCACGCTCCCGCTCGCCTGCGCCCTCACCTCGGCCCGCCCCTCCACTCGCCGCACAGCTGAATGATCGGGCCTGCCTCCCTCCTGGGGGCTACCACTAACCCTAGGTTGGTCCCCGAGGGGCTCCTACCAAGGGGCTTGGCACTGCAACGCCAGATATCGGGGTCCCCCGAGCCACAGCGCTGGACTCACCGTGCTGCCCCTCCGCCACCCGGACCCTAGGGGCGCCGCCAGTCATTCAGGGTGGGAGAATGGGCAGGGCCCTTCGAGCTCCCGGCGTCCTTCAAAGCCCCCTTGTGCCAAAACGCTTGCTCCCACAACCCGCACGCCAGCGCCCTCACCTCGGCCCGCCCTCCCCTCGCCGGACAGCTGGCGAATCTTCCCTGCCATCCTCCTGGCGGCTAACCCTAACCCTAGGTCGGCCCCCAAGGGGCCCCTCCAAAGGGGCCTGGCGATGCAGCGCTGGGGATTGTGGACCCCCGAGCCCCAGTGCCGGACTCACCCTGCCACCCCGCAACCACCCGGGCAGCTAGGGGCACTGCCGGTCATTCAGGGCTAGAGAACGGGCAGGGCCCACTGAGCCCCCGGCGACCTTCAAAGGCACCCCACGTTAAAACACTTGGGCCCACGCTCCTGCTCGCCAGCGGCATCACCACAGCCCCCACTCCGTTCGCCGCACAGCCTGCAGATCGGGCCTGCCGCCTGTGTGCTAATCCTAACCCAAGGTCGGCCCCCATGGGGCCGCTCCCAAGAAGCCTGTGGCCACAAAGCCGGGAATTAGGGACCCCGAGCCCCAGCACCTGATTCACCCTGCTACACCGTCAACACCCGGGCCACTAGGGGCGCTGCCAGTCATTCGGGGTGGGAGATGGTGGGGCCCTCCGAGCCCCCAGCGATCTTCTAAGGCCCCCCACGCCAAAATGCTTGGGCCCACGCTCTCACTCTTCAGGTGCCTCACCTCGGCCCTCCCCTCCGCTCGCCGCACAACCGGCTGATTGTGCCGGCCAGCCTCCTGGGGGCTAACCCTAACCCTAGGTAGAACCCCGAGGGGCCCCTCTCAAGGGGCCTGGCACCGCAATGCCGGGGATTGTGGACCCCCGAGCCCCAGCACCGGACTCACCCTACCAACCCACCACAACCGGGGCCACTAGGGCCGCCACCGGTCATTCAGGGCGAAGAAACAGGCAGGGCGCTTCGAGACCCAGCAACCTTCAAAAGCCCCCCGCACCAAAACTCTTGGGCCCACGCTCCCACCCGTCAGTTCTCTAGCCTCGGCCCACCCACTTCTCACTGAAGAGCTGGCAGATCTTCCCTGCCATCCTCCTGGGGGCTAACCCTAACCCTAGGTCTGCCCTGAGGGGCCCCTCCCAAGGGGCCTATTACCACAACGCCGGTTTGGGGACCCCCAAGCCCAAACACTGGACTCACACTGCCACCCTGCCACCACCCGGAATGCTAGGGGCGCCACCTGTCATTCAGTGCGGGAGAACGGGCAGGGACCTCTGAGCCCCCGGCGACCTTCAAAGGCCCCACGCGCCAAAATGCTTGGGATCACGCTCCCACTCGCCAATGCCCTCACCTCGGCCCGCCCTTCCAATCACCGCACAGCCGGCGCATCGGGCCTGCCGGCCTCCTGGGAGTTAACCCTAACCCTAGGTCTGCACCCAAGGGGCCCCTCCCAAAGGGCCTGGGGCACCAACGCCGGGTGTTGGGACAACGGAGCCCCAGCGCAGGACTCACCCTGCCGCCCCGCAGACACCCGGGCCGCTAGGAGTGCTGCTGGTCATTCAGGGCGGGAGAACGGGTAGAGCCCTCTGACCCCCCGGCGACATTCGATGGCCCCCCGCGCCAAAACGCTTGAGACCACGCTCCCACTCGCCAGCGCCCTCACCTCGGCCCGCCCCTCACTCGTTGCACAGCCGGAGGATCGGGCCTGCCCGCCTCCTGGGGGCAAACCCAAACCTTAGTTCGGTCCCCGAGGGGCCCCTCCCAAGGGGAGTGGCGCCGCAACACCCTGGGATTGGGGACTCATGAGCCCCAGCACCGGACTCACTCTGCCGCCCTGCCGCCCCCTGGACCGCTATGGACGCCTCCGGTCATTCATGGCGTTAGACTGGGCAGGGCCCTCTGTGCCCCCAGCAACTTTCGAACACACCCCTTGCCAAAACGCTTGGGCCCATGCTCCCACTCGCCAGCGGCCTCACATTGGCTCCCTCCTCCGCTCACCACAGAGCCGGCGCATCGGGCCTGCCAGACACCTGGTGGCTAACAGACCTAGGTTGGCCCCCGAGGGGCCCCTCCCAAGGGGCCTGGCGCTGCAACACAGGGATTAGGGACCCCCGAGCCCCATCGGCAGACTGACCCTGCCGCCCCGCCACTACCCGGGTTGCTAGGGGCACCGCCGGTCATTCAGTGCAGGAGAACGGGAGGGACCTCCGAGCCACCAGCGAACTTCGAAGGCCCACACGCCAAAACGCTTGGGCCAACGCTCCCGCTCGCTGGCGCCTTCACCTCGGCCCACCCCTCCGCTCGCTGCACAGCCGGCAGATCGGGCCTGCCGGCCTCCTGGGGGCTAACGCTAACCCTCGGTCAGCCCCCGAGGGGCCCCTCCCAAGGGGCCTGGCGCCGCAACGCCGGGGATTGGGGACCCATGAGCCTCAGCGCTGGACTCACCCTGCCGCACCGCCGCCACCCAGGCTGTTAGGGGAGCCGCTGGTCATTCAGGGCGAGAAAACGGACAGGGCCCTCCGAACCCCAGTGTCGTTTGAAGGCCCCCACACCAAAACGCTTGGGCCCATGCTCCCACTCGCCAGTGCCCTCACCCCAGCCTACCCCTCCGCTTGCCGCAAAGCCAGCGGATTGGGTCGGCTGGCCTCCTGGGGGCTAACCCTAACCCTATGTGGACCACGGCGGGCCCCTCCCAAGGGGCCTGGCGCCGCAATGCTGGGGATTGGGGACCCCCAAGCCCCAGCGCTGGACTCACCCTGCCGCCCGCCACCACTCGGGACGCTAGGGGCACCGCCGGTCATTCAGGGCGGGAGAACGGGCAGGGCCCTCTGAGCCCCGGCGACCTTAGAAGACCCCACGCGCCAAAACGCTTGAGCCCATGCACCCGCTCGCCAGCGCCCTCACCTTGGCCCGCCACCCCGCTCGCTGCACAGTCGGCGGATCTGGCCTGCCGGCATCCTAGGGGCTAACACTAACCCTAGGTCGGCCCCCGAGGGGACACTCCAAAGGGGCCTGGGGCCGCAACACCGGTGATTGGGGACCCCTGAGCCCCAGCGCCAACTCACCCTGCCACTCTGCTGCCACCCGAGCTGCTAGGGGCGCCAACAGTCATTCAAGCCGGGAGAACGGTAGCGTTAGGGTAGCGCCTAGGAGGCCGGCAGGCCCAATCCTCCAGTTGTGCGGTGAGGAGATGGGTGGGCTGAGGTGAGGGCGCTGGCGAGCGGGATCGTGTGCCCAAGTGGCCTGGGTGGCGGTGGAATGGCGGGGAGAGTCCGGCATTGGGGTTCGGGGGCCCCCAATCCCCGGTGTTGCGGCGCCAGACACCTTGGGAGGGGCCCCTCGGGAGCCACGCTAGGGTTAGGGTTAGCCCCCATGAGGCCGGCAGGCCCGATCCACCAGTTGTGCCGTGAGCAGAGGGGCAGGCCGAGGTGAGGGCGCTGGCTAACGGGCCTGTGGGCCCAATCGTTTTGACTAGAGGGGCCTTTGAAGTTTGTCGGGGACTCGGAGGGCTCTGCCCTTTCTCCTGCCCTGAATGAGTGGCGGCACCCCTAGCGGACTGAGTGGGGGCGGTGCGGCAGGGTGAGTCCGGTGCTGGGCTCAGCAGTCCCGAATCCCTGGCGTTGCGGCGCCAGGCCCCTTGGGAGGGGCGCCTCGGGGGCCGAACTAGGGTTAGGTTTAGCCCCCAGGAAGCCGGCAGGCGTGATTCGCCACCTGTGTGGCAAGCGGAGGGGCTGGCAGAGGTGAAGGCGCTGGTGAGCGGGAGCGTGGGCCCAAGCATTTGGCACGGGGGGCATTCGAAGGTCACTGTGGGCTCGGAGGGCCCTGACCATTCTCCCGCCCTGAATGACCGGCGGCGCCCCTAGCGCCCCGGGTGGTGGCGGGGGACAGGGTGAGTCTGGCGCTGACACTCGGGGGTCCCCAATCTCCGGCATTGTGCAGCCAGGTCCCTTGGGAGGAGCCCCACGGGGGCCGACCTAGGGTTAGGGTTAGCCCCCAGGAGGCTGGCAGGCCCGATCTGCCGGCTGTGCGGCGAGAAGAGCGGCAGGCCGAGGTGAGGGGGCTGGCGAGCGGGAGCGTGGGCCCAAGCATTTTGGCTCAGGGGGCCTTCGAAAATCGCGGGGGCTCACAGGGCCCTGCCCGTTCTCCCGCCCTGAATGACCGGCGGCGCCCCTCGAGGCCCCGGGTTGCTGCGGGGCGGCAGTGTGAGTCTGGCACTGGGGCTCTGGGGTCCCGAATCCCTGACGTTGTGGCACCAGGCCCCTTGGGAGGGGCCCCTTGGGGGGCGAAATAGGGTTAGGGTTAGCCCAAGGAGGACTGCAAGCCCGATCCGCCTGCTGTGCAGGGAGCGGAGGGGCGGGCCGAGGAGAGGGCGCTGGCGAGCGGGAGTGTGGGCCCTAGCATTTTGTCACGGGGGTGTTTGAAGATCGCCAGGGGCTGGGAGGGCAATGCCCGTTCTCCCGCCCTGAATGACCTGCGGCACCTCCAGCATCCCGTGTGGTGGCGGGGCGGCAGGGTGAGTCCAGCGCTGAGGCTCCGCAGTCCCCATCCCCGGCGTTGTGGTGCCAGGCCCCTTGGGTGGGGCCCCTCGGGCCGACCTAGGGTGAGGGTTAACCTCCAGGAGGCCGGCATCCCCGATCCATGGGCTGTGCAGCGAGCAGAGGGGCGGGCTGAGGTGAGGGCGCTGGCGAGCGGGAACGTGGGCCCAAGCGTTTTGGCATGAGGGGCCTTTGAAATTTGCTGGGGGCTCAGAGGGCCCTGCACTTTCTCCCGCCCTGAATGACCAGAGGCGCCCCTAGCAGCCCGGGAGGTGGTGGGATGGAAGGGTGTGTCCGGTGCTGGGGCTCGGGGGTCTCTGATCCCCAGTGTTGTGGCACCAGGCCCCTTGGGTGGGGCCCCACGGGGGCCGACCTTGGGTCAGGGTTACCACCAGGAGGCTGGCAGGCCCAATCCGCCAGCTGTGCTGCGAGCGAAGGGGCGGGCCTAGGGTAGGTAGCTAGCGTTGGGAGCATGGGCCCAAGCGTTTTGGCACGGAGGCCTTTGAAGGTCTCCGAGGGCTCAGAGGGCCTGCCTGTTCTCCCTCCCTGAATGATCGGCCGCACCCCTAGTGGCCCGCATAGTGGAGGGGCGGCAGGGTGAGTCCGGCGCTGGGGCTTGGGGGTCCTCAATTCCCGGTCTTGCAGCGCCAGGCCCCTTGGGAGGGGCCCCCTGAGGACTGACGTAGGGTGAATGTTAGCCCCCAGGAGGCCGGCAGGCCCAATCCATCGGCTGTGCGGTGAGCAGAGGGTCGAGCCAAGGTGAGGTAGCTGGTGAGCGGGAGCGTGGGCCCAAGCATTCTGGCACGGGGGGCCTTTGACGCTCGCCGGGGGCTCGGATGGCCCTGCTCGTTATCCGCCCTGAATGACCGGTGGCACCTTTAGTGGCTCGGGGGTGTCGGGGCAGCAGGCTGAGTCCAGCGCTGGGGCTCCGGGGTCCCCAATCCCCGGCGCTGCAGTGCCAGGCCCCTTGGGAGGGGCCCCTCTGGGGCCGACCTAGGGTTAGTGTTAGACCCAGAGGGCGGCAGGCCCCATCTGCCAGCTGTGCAACGAACGGAGGGATGGATGAGGTGAGGGCGCTGGCGAGTGGGAGCATGGGCCCAAGCGTATTGGCACGGGGGGCCTTCGAAGGTATCTGGGGGCTCGGAGGGCCCTGCCCGTTCTCCCGCCCTGAATGACCAGCGGAGCCCCTTGCGACCCGGGTGGCGGTGGGGGCGGCAAGTGGGTCCAGCGCTGGGTTCAGGGTTCGCCAATCCCCGGCATTGTGGCGCCAAGCCCCTTGGGAGGGGCCCCTCAGGAGCCAACCTAGGGTTAGCGTTAGCACCCAGGAGGCCGGCAGGCCCGATTGCCGGCTGTGCGGCAAGCGGAGGGGTGGGCCAAGGTGAGAGCGCTGGCGAGTGGGAGCATGGGCACAAGCGTTTTGGCGTCGGGGGCCTTCGAAAATCGCCGGGGGCTCGGAGGGCCCTGTCCGTTCCCCCACACCAAATGACCGGCGGCGCCTCGAACGGCAAGGCTGGCAGCAGGGCGGCAGGGTGAGTCCGGTGCTGGGGCTGGGGGGTCCACAATCCCCGGCGTTGCGGCACCAGGCCCTTTGGGAGGGGCCCATCGTGGGCCAACCTAGGGTTAGTGTTAGACCTAGAGGGCGGCAGGCCTGATCCGCCAGCTGTGCGGCGAGCGGAGGGATGGGCCGAGGTGAGGGCGTTGGCGAGTGGGAGCATGGGCCCAAGCGTATTGGCACGGGGGGGCCTTCGAAGGTCACCGGGGGCTCAGAGGGCCTGCCCATGATCGGCGGAACCCCTAGCGGCCTGCACGGCGGAGGGGCGGCAGGGTGAGTCCGGCGCTGGGGCTAGGGGGTCCTCAATCCCCAGTCTTGCAGAGCCAGGTCCCTTGGGAGGGGCCCCCTGGGGGCCTAAGGTGAAGGTTAGTTCCCAGGAGGCCAGCAGGCCCGGTCCGCCGGCTGTGCAGCATGCAGAGGGCTGCGCTGAGGTGATGGCGAGCAGGAGCATGGGCCCAAGCGGTTTGGCACAGGGGGCCTTCGAAGATCTCCAGGGGCTCGGATGGCGCTGCCTGTTCTCCCGCCCTGAATGACCGGCGGCGCCCTTAGCGGCCCAGGTGGCATCGGGATGGCAGTGTGAGTTCGGCGCTGAGGCTCGAGGGTCCCCAATCCCCGGCACTGCGGCGCCAGGCCCCTTGGGAGGGGCCCCTCGGGGGACGACCTAGGGTTAGGGTTACCCCCAGGAGGCTGGCAGGCCTGATCCGCCGGCTGTGGGGCGAGCAGAGGGGCGGGCAGAGGTGAGGGCGTTTGCAAGCGGGAGCATGGGCCCAAGCGTTTTGGCGCATGGGGCCTTTGAAGGTCGCCAGGGGCTCGGAGGACCCTGCTCCTTCTCCTGCCCTGAATGACCGCCGGCGCCCCTAGCGGCCCGGGTGGCGGCGGGGCGGCAGGGTGATTCCGGCGCTGGGGCTCCAGGGTCCCCTATCCCCGTCGTTGAGGCGCCAGGCCCCTTGGGATGGTCTCCTCGGGGGCCGACCTAGGGTTAGGGTTAGCCCCCAGGAGGCCGGCAGGCACGATTCCCTGGCTGCGCGGCAAGCGAAGGTGCGGGCCGAGGTGAGGGCACTGACAAGCGGGAGCGTGGGCCCAAGGGTTTTGGCGTCAGGGGCCTTCGAATGTCGCCGGCGGCTCAGAGGGCCCTGTCTGTTCCACCGCACTGAATGAATGGCGCCGCCCCGAATGGCAAGGCTGGTGGTGGATCGGCAGGGTGAGTTTGGTGCTGGGGCTCGGGGGTCCACAATCCCTGGCGTTGCGGCGCCAGGCCCCTTGGGAGGGGGCCCTCGGGGCCGACCTAGGATTAGGGTTACCCCCAGGAGGCCGGCAGGCCTGATCCACCAGCTTGCGGCTAGCGGAGGGGTGGGCGTAGGTGTGGGCGCTGGCAAGCGGGAGCGTGGGCCCAAGCGTTTAGGCGCAGGGGGCCTTTGAATGTGCCGGGGGCTCGGAGGGCCCTGCCCATTCTCCCGCCCTGAATGACCGCCGGCGCCCTTAGCACCCAGGTGGCAGTGGGGCGGAAGGGTGATTCCGGCGCTGGGGCTCCAGGGTCCCCAATCCCAGGCGTTGGGGCACCAGGCCCCTTGTGTGGGGCCCGTAGGTGGCCGACCTAGGGTTAAGGTTAATCCCCAGGCGGCGGGCATCCCTGATCCGCTGGCTGTGCTGCGAGCAGAGGGGCGGGCCGAGGTGAGGGCGCTGGCGAGCGGAGCGTGGGCCCAAGCGTTTTCCCGCGGGGGGGCTTCGAAAGTCACCGGGGGCTCGGAGGGCCCTGCCCGTTCTCCCGCCCTGAATGACTGGCGGAACGCCTTTTGACCCAGGTGGCGGCGGGGCGGCAAGTGGGACCGGCGCTGGGTTCGGGGTTCCCCAATCCCCAGCATTGCGGCGCCAGGCCCCTTGCGAGGGGCCCCTCGGGAGCCAACCTAGGGTTAGCGTTAGCCCCCAGGAGGCCGGCAGGCACGATTCCCTGGCTGCGAGGCAAGCGGAGGTGCAGGCCGAGGTGAGGGCGCTGGCGAGCAGGAGCATGGGCCCAAGGGTTTTGGCGTCGGGGGCCTTCGAAGGTCGCCGGCGGCTCAGAGGGCCCTGTCTGTTCCCCCGCACCGAATTACCGGCGGCGCCTCGAACGGCAAAGCTGGTGGCCTGGCGGCAGGTTGAGTCCCGCGCTGGGGCTCGGGGGTCCACAATCCCTGGCGTTGTGGCGCCAGGTCCCTTGGGAGGGGCCCGTCGTGGGCCAACCTAGGGTTAGTGTTAGACCCAGTGGGCGGCAGGCCCGATCCGCCAGCTGTGTGGTGAGCGGCGGGATGGGCCGAGGTGAGGGCGCTGGCGAGTGGGATCGTGGGCCCAAGCGTATTGGCACGGGGGGGCCTTCGAAGGTCGCGGGGGACTCGGAGGGCCTGCCCGTTCTCCCGCCCTGAATGATCGGCACGGCCCCTAGCGGCCCGCATGGCTGCGGGGCGGCAGCGTGAGACCGGCACTGAGACTCAGGGGTCCTCAATCCCCAGTCTTGCGGAGCCAGGCCCCTTGGGATGGGCCCCCTGGGAGCCAACCTAAGGTGAAGGTTAGCTCCCAGGAGGCTGGCAGGCCCGGTCCGCCGGCTGTGCAGCATGCAGAGGGCTGCGCTGAGGTGAGGGCGAGCGGGAGCATGGGCCCAAGCGGTCTGGCACGGGGAGCCTTCGAAGATCTCTGGGGGCTCAGATGGCACTGCCCGTTCTACCGCCCTGAAAGACTGGCGGTGCTCTTAGTGGCCCGGGTGGCGTCGGGGCGGCAGTGTGAGTTTGGCGCTGAGGCTCAGGGTTCCCCAATCCCCGGCATTGTGGCGCTAGGCCTCTTTCGAGGGGCCACTCGGGAGCCAACCTAGGGTTAGCGTTAGCACCCAGGAGGCTGGCAGGCCCGGTTCGCCGGCTGTGGGCCTAGCAGAAGGGTGGGCCAAGGTGAGGGCGCTGTCGAGCAGGAGCGTGGGCCCAAGTGTTTTGGAGTGGGGGGACTTCGAGGGTGCCGGGGGCTCGGTGGGCCCTGCTCCTTCTCCCGCCCAGAATGACTGGCGGTGCCCCTAGTGCCCCGGGTAGTGGCAGGGCGGCAGGTTGAGTCCGGCGCTGAGCTCCGGTGTCCCCAATTCCCAGCATTGCGGCACCAGGCCCCTTGGGTGGGGCCCCTCAGGGGCCGACCTAGTGTGATGGTTAACCCCCAGGAGGCCGGCACCCCCCATCCGCCAGCTGTGGGGCGAGCGGAGGGGCGGGCCGAAGTGAGGGCGCTTGCGAGCAGGAGCGTGGGCCCAAGCATTTTGGAGCGGGTGGTCTTCGAAGGTCGCCGGGAGCTCGGAGGGCCCTGCCCGTTCTCCCACCCTGAATGACCGGCAGCGCCCCTAGAGCCTGGGGTGGAGGCGGGGCGGCAGGGTGAGTCCGGAGCTGGGGTTCGGGGGTCCCCAAACCCTGGCGTGGCGGCACGAGGCCACTTTGAGAGGTCGCTCGGGGGCCGTCCTAGGGTTAGGGTTAGCCCAAAGGAGGCCAGCAGACCAGATCCGCCGGCTGTGTGGCTAGCGGTGTGGTGGGCCGAGTTGAGGGCGCTGACGATCGGGAGCGTGGGCCCAAGCGTTTTGGCGCCAGAGGCCTTCGAAGGTCACCGGGGGCTCGGCGGGCCCTTCCCGTTCTCCCGCCATGAATGACCGGCAGCGCCCCTAGCGGCCCCGTGGCGTCAGGGCAGCAGGGTGATTCCGGCGATGGGGCTCGGGGGTCCCCACTCCCCATCGTGGCAGCGCCAGGCCCCTTGGGAGGGGCCCCTCGGGGGCCGACCTAGGGTTAGGGTTAGCTCGCAGGAGGCCGGCAAGTCCGATCCACCGGCTGTGCGGCGATCCGAGGGGCGGGCCAGGGGAGGGCGATGGCGAGCAGGAGCATGGGCCCAAGTGTTTCGGCGCTTGGGGCCTTCGATGTCCGCCAGGGGCTCTGAGGGCCCTACCCATTCTCCCGCCCTGAATGACTGCTGTGCCCCTAGCAGCCCGGGTGGAGGCGGGGCGGCAGCATGAGTCCGGAGCTGGGGCTTAGGGGTCCCCAATCACCTTGGGAGGGGCCCCTCAAAGGCCGACCTAGGGTTAGGGTTAGCCCGAAGGAGGCCGGCAAGCCCGATCCACTGGCTGTGCGGCGATCTGAGGGGCGGGCCAGGGGAGGGAGATGGCGACCGGGAGCGTGGGCCCAAGTGTTTTGGCACGGCCGGCCTTCGAAGGTCGCCGAGGGCTCGGAGGGCCCTGCCCATTCTCCCTCCCTGAATGAGCGGCGGTGCCCCTAGCTGCCCTGGTGGCGGCGGGGTGGCAGGGTGAGTCTGGCGCTGGAGCTCTGGGGTCCGCAATCCCCGGCGTTGCGGCGCCAGGCCCCTTGGGAAGGGCCCCTCTTGGGCTGAAATAGGGTTTCGGTGAGCCCCCAGGATGCTGGCAGGCCTGATCCACTGGCTCTGCGGCGAGCAGAGGGGCGGGCCGAGGTGAGGGCACTGGCAACCGGGAGCATGGGCATAAGCTTTTTGGCGTGGGGGACCTTCGAAGGACACCTGGGGCTCGGAGGGCCCTGCCTGTTGTCTCGCCCTGAATGACCAGCAGCGCTCCTAGTGGCCCGGGTGGCAGCGGGGCAGCAGGGTGATTCCAAGCTGGGGCCCGGGGATCCCCAATCCCCGGCATTGCGTGGCCAGGCCCCTTGGGAGGGGCCCCTCATGGGTCAACCTAGTATTAGGGTTAGCCTGCAGGAGGCCGGCAGGCCCAATCCGCCAGCTGTGCGGCGAGCGGAGGGGCGGGCCGAGGTGAGGGCACTGGGGAGCGGGAGCGTGGGCCCAAGCATTTTGGTGTGGGGGCCTTCGAAGTTCGCGGGGGCTCGATGGGCCCTGACTGTTCACCTGCCCTGAATGACCAGTGGCGCACCTATCGGCCCAGGTGGTGGCAGGGCAGCAGGGTGAATCCGGCGCTGGGGCTTAGGGGTCCCCAATCCCTGGCGCTGCGGCACCAGGCCCCTTGGGAGAGGCCGCTCCGGGGCCAACCTAGGGTTAGGGTTAGTCCCCAGGAGGGGGGCAGGCCCGATCCACCAGCTGTGCGGGGAGCGGAGGGGCGGGCCGAGGTGAAGGCGCTGGGGAGCGGGAGCGTGGGCCCAAGCGTTTTGGTGCGGGGGCCTTCGAAATCTCCGGGGGCTCGGAGGGCCCTGCCTGTTCTCCCACCCTGAATGACCGGCGGTGCTCATAGCGGAACGGGTGGCGGCGGGGCAGCAGGGTGACTCCGGTGCTGGGGCTCGGGCTCCCCAATTCCCGGCGTTGTGGATCCAGGTCCCTTGGGAGGGGCCACTCGGGTGCCGACCTAGGGTTAGTGTTAGCCCCCAGGAGACCGGCTGACCCAATCCGCCAGCTGTACAGTGAGTGGCGGAGCAGGCCGAGGTGAGGGCAATGGCGAGCGGGAGCGTGGGCTAAAGCATATTGGTGCGGGGGACATTCGAAGGTTGCTGGGGACTCGGAGGGCCCTGCCCATTCTCCTGCCCTGAATGACCGGTGGCGCTCCTAGTCACCCGGATGGCGGCAGGGCAGCAGGGAGAGTCAGGCGCTGGTGTTCGGTGGTCCCCAATCCCTGGCGTGGCTGCCCCAGGCCCCTTGGGAGGGGCCCCTCTGGGGCGGACCTAGGGTTAGGGTTCGTACCCTGGAGGCCAGCAGGCCCGGTCTGCTGGCTGTGTGGCGAGCGGAGGGGTGGGCCAAGGTGAGGGCGCTGGCGAGCGGGAGCGTGGGCCCAAGCGTTTTGGCGAGGTGTCCTTCGAATGTCGCCAGGGACTCGGAGTGCCCAGCCCATTCTCCCGACCTGAATGACCGGCGGTGCCCCTAGCAGACCGGGTGGCGGCGGGGCGGCAGGGTAAGTCCTGCACTGGTGCTCAAGGGTCCCCAATCTCCAGCGTGGTGGCCCCAGGCCCCTTGGGAGGGGTCCCTTGGGGGCCAACCTAGGGTTAGGGTTAGCCCCCAGGTGGCTGGCAGGCCCGATCCGCCGGCTGTGCAGCGAGCGGAGGGGCGGGCCGAGGTGAGGGCTCTTGTGAGCCGGAGCGTGGGCCCAAGCATTTTGGAGCGGGTGGCCTTTGAAGGTCACCGGGAGCTCGGAGGGCCCTGCCTGTTCTCCCGCCATGAATGACCGGCAGCGCCCCTAGCGGCCCGGGTGGTGGCGGGGTGGCAGGGTGAGTCTGGCGCTGGGGCTCGGGGGTCCCCAATCCCCGGCGTGGGGCCCCAGGCCCCATGGGAGGGGCCCCTTGGGGGCCGACGTAGGCTTAGGGTTAGCCCAAAGAGGCAGGCAGGCCCGATCCTCTGGCTGTGCTGGGAGTGGAGGGGCGGGCCAGGGAAGGGCGCTGGCATGCGGGAGCATGGGCCCAAGGGTTTTGGCACTCCCGGCCTTCGAAGGTCACTGGGGGCTCAGAGGGCCCTGCCCGTTCTCCCACTCTGAATGACGGGCTGTGCCCCTAGCCGCCTGGGTGCAGGCGCGGTGGCAGTGTGAGTCCGGAGCTGGGGCTCAGGGGTCCCCAACTGCGGTGTGGTGGCACCAGGCCCCTTGGGAGGGGTCCCTCAGGGGCTGACCTAGGGTTAGGGTTAGCCCAAAGGAGGCAGGCAGGCCTGATCCGCCAGATGTGTGGCATGCGGTGGGGCTGGCTGAGGTGAGGGCGCCGGCGAGTGTGAGCGTGAGCCCAAGCATTTTGGCGCGGCGGGCCTTCGAAGGTCACCGGGGGCTCAGAGGGCCATGCCCATTCTCCCGCCCCAAAGGACCAGCGGCGCCCCTAGGGGCCCAGGTCGTGGCGGGACGACAGCGTGAGTCTGGAGCTGGGGCTCGGGCGTCCAAATGCCCCGGCGTGGTGGCGTCAGGCCCCTTGGGAGGGGACCCTCAGGGGCTGTCGTAGGGTTTGGGTTAGCCCCCAGGAGACCGGCAGGCCCGATCTGCCAGCTGTGCCACGTGCAAAGGGGCTGACCGAAGTGAGGGCGGTGGCGAGCAGGAGCGTGGGCCCAAGTGTTTTGGCGCGGGGGCCTTCGAAGGGCGCCAGGGGCTCAAAGGACCCTGCCCATTCTCCCGCCCTGAATGACCGGTGGTGCCCCTAGCGGCGCGGGTGGCATCGGGGCGGAAGGGTGAGTCCGGGCTGGAGTCGGGAGTCCCCAATCATAGGCGTTGCGGCACCAGCCCCCTTGGGAACGGCCCTTCGGGGGCCAACCTAGGGTTAGGGTTAGCCCCCAGGAGGCCCACAGCCCTGTTCTGCCGGCTGTGCTTTGAGCGGAGGGGTGGTCCGAGGTGAGGGCGCAGGCGAGCGGGAGCGTGGGCCCAAGCGCTTTGGAGCGGGGGGCCTTCGAAAGTCGCTGGGGGCTCGGAGGGCCCTGACCGTTCTTCCGCCCTGAATGACCAACGGCGTCCCTAGTGGCCTGGGTGGCAGCGAGGTGGCAGGGAGAGTCCGGCGCTGGGACTCCGGGGTCCCCAATCCCCGGCGTTGTGGCGATAGGTCGCTTGGGATGGGCCCCTAGGTGGCCGACCTTGGGTGAGGGTTAGACACCAGGAGGCCAGCAGGCCCAATCCACCAGCTGTGCGGTGAGCAGAGGGGTGGGCCGAGGTGAGGGCACTGGCGAGCGGGAGCGTGGGCCCAAACGTTTTGGCGTGGGGGGCCTTCGAAGGTCACCGGGGGCTCGGAGGACCCTGCCCGTTCTCCCGCCCTGAATGACCGGCAGCGTCCCTAGAGGCCCGGGTGTCGGCGGGGCAGCAGAGTGACTCCAGCGCCTGGGCTCGGGGGTCCCCAATCACCGGCGTTGCAGCACCAGTGCCCTAGGAGGGGCCCCTCGTGGGCCGACCTTGGGTTAGGGTTAGCCCCCAAGAGGCCAGAAGCCTTAATCCTCCAGCTGTGCGGTGAGCAGAGGGGCGGGCCGAATGTGGGCGCTAGCGAGAGGGAGCATGGGCCCAAGCGTTTTGGCGTGGGGGGTCTTCAAAATTCGCTTGGGCTCATAGGGCCCTGTCCGCTCTCCCGCCCTGAATGACTGGCAGCGCCCCTAGCGACCCAGGTGACGGCGGGGCTGCAGTGTGAGTCTGGACCTGGGGCTCGGGGGTCCCCAATCCCCAGCGATGCAGCGCCAGGCCACTTGGGACGGGCCCCTTGTGGGCCGACCTAGGGTTCCGGTTAACCCCCAGGAGGCCGCCAGGCCCGATCCGCTGACTGTGCTGCGAGTGGAGGGGCGGGCTGAGGTGAGGGCGCTGGCGAGCGGGAGCATGGGCCCAAGCATATTGGCGTGGGGGGCCTTCGAAGGTCGCCGGTGGCTCGGAGGGCCCTGCCCGTTCTCACGCCATTAATGACCGTCGTGTCCCTCGCTGCCTGGGTGGTGGCGGATCGGCAGGGTGAGTCAGGCGCTGGTGTTCTGGAGTCCCCAATCCCTGGTGCTGCGGTGCCAGGCGCCTTGGGAGGGGCCCCTTGGGACCGACCTAGGGTTAGGGTTAGCCCCGGTAGGGTGGTAGGCCTAATCCGCCGGCTGTGCGGCGAGCAGAAGTGTGGGCTGAGGTGAGGGCGCTGGTGAACGGGAGCGTGGGCCCAAGCATTTTGGCGCGGGGAGCCTTCGAAGGTCAATGGGGGCTTGGAGGGGCCCACCCATTCTCCCGCCCTGAATGTCCGGCAGCGCCAGTAGCCACCCGGGTGGTGGCGGGGCAGCAGGGTGACTCTGGCGCTGGGGTTCGGGGGTCCCCAAACACCGGCGTTGCAGCGCCAGTCCCCTAGGAGTGGCCCCTCGGGGACCGACCTTGGGTTAGGGTTAGCCCCCAAGAGGCCGGAAGCCTCAATCCACCAGCTGTGCGGCGAGTGGAGGGGCGGGCCGAGGTGTGGGCGCCAGCGAGTGGGAGCGTGGGCCCAAGCGTTTTGGCACGGGAAGTCTTTGGAAGTCGCTGGGGGCTCGGAGGGCCCTGCCTGTTCTCCCGTTCTGAATGACCGCCGGCGCCCTAGCGGCCCGGGTGGTGACAGGGCGGCAGGGTGAGTCCGGCGCTGGGGCTTGGGGGTACCCAATTCTTGGCATTGTGGTGCCAGGCCCCTTGGGACAGGCCCCTCGGGGGCAAACCCAGGGTTAGCGTTAGTCCCATAAGGCCGGCAGGCCCGATCCTCCGGCTGTGCGGCGAGCGGAGGGGCGGGCCGAGGTGAGGGCACTGGCGAGCAGGAGCGTGGGCCCAAGCGTTTTGGTGCTGGGGACCTTCAAAGGTCGCCAGGGGCTGGAGGGCCCTGCAAGTTCTCCCGACGTGAATGACCATCGGTGCCCCTCGTAGCCGACCTAGGGTTAGGGTTAGCCCCCAGGAAGCTGACAGGTCCGATCCGCTGGCTGTGGGGAGAGTGGATGGGCAGGCCGAGGTGAGGCCGCTGGCGAGCGGGAGCATGGGTCCAAGCGTTTTGACGAGGTGGGCCTTCGACTGTCGCCGGGGGCTTGGAGGGCCCTGCAAGTTCTCCCGCTCTGAATGACCAGCGGCGCCCCTAGCGGCCCGGGTGGCAGCGGGGCTGCAGGGTGAGTCCGGCACTGGGGCTTGAAGATCCCCAATCCCCGGCGTTGCGGCGCCAGGCCCCTTGGGAGAGGCCCCTCGGGAGCCGACCTACGGTTAGCGTTAGCCCCCAGGAGGCAAGCAGGCATGATCGGTCAGGTGTGCGGCGAGTGGCGGGGCGGGCCTAAGTTTGGGTGCTGGCGAACAGGAGCATGGGCCCAAACGTTTTGGTGTGGGGGGCCTTCGAAGGTTTCCGGGGTCTCGGAGGGCCCTGCAAGTTCTCCCGCCCTGAATGACCGGCGATGCCGGTAGCAGCCCGGGTGGCGGTAGGGGGGCGGGGTGAGTCCGGAGCTGTGGCTCCTGGTCCCCAATCCCTGGTGTTGCTGCGCCAGGCCTTGGGAAGGGCCACTCAGTGGCCGACCTAGGGTTAGGGTTAGGCCACAGGAGGCCGGCAGGCCCGAACCGCCTGCTGTGCGTGGAGCGGAGGGGCGGGCCGAGGTGAGGGCGCTGGCGAGCAGGACCGCAGGCCCAAGCGTTTTGGCGCGGGGAGCCTTCGAAGTTTGCTCTGGGCTCGAAGGACACTTCCCGTTCTCCCGCCCTGAATAACCGGCGGCCCCCCTAGCGACCCGGGTGTCAGCGGGGCGGCAGGGTGAGTCCGGAGCTGGCCCTCGGGGGTCCCCAATCCCTGGCGTTGCGGCGCTAGCCCCCTTGGGAAGGGCCCTCGGGGGCCGACCTAGGGTTAGGGTTAGCCCAAAGGAGGCCGGCAGGCATGATTCGCAGGCTGTGCGGCGAGAGAAAGGGCGGACTGAGGTGAGGCTGCTGGCGAGCGGGAGCGTGGGCCCAAGCGTTAT
Organism: Ursus arctos; assembly: GCF_023065955.2. Lineage (NCBI taxonomy): Eukaryota > Metazoa > Chordata > Mammalia > Carnivora > Ursidae > Ursus > Ursus arctos. Next base: position 2,408,747 of record NW_026622986.1, read on the forward strand.
GTCGCGGGAGGCCTTCAAAAGTCGCTGGGGGCTCGGAGGGCCCTGCCCGTTCTCCCGCCCTGAATGACCGGCAGCACCCCTAGCTGCTGGGGTGGCGGCAGCGTTTCAGGGTGAGTCCAGCGCTGGGGCTCATAGGTCCCCAATCCCCGGCGTTGCGGCGCCAGGCCCCTTGGGAGGGGCCCCTCGGGAGGGGGGACCTAGGGTTAGTGTTAGCCTCCAGGAGGACTGCAGGCCTGATCCGCTGGCTGTGCGGCGAGCGGGGGGGGGGGGGGGGCGGGCCTAGGTGTGGGCACTGGCGAGCGGGAGCGTGGGCCCAAGCGTTTTGGCGCGGGGGGCCTACGAATCTTGCCAGGCCTCGGAGGGCCCTGCAAGTTCTCCCACCCTGAATGACCATCGGTACCCCTCGCGGGCTACCTAGGGTTAGGGTTATACCCCAGGAAGGCCGGCAGGCCCGATCCGCCGGCTGTGCGGCGAAGGAGGGTTGGGCCCAGGTGATGGTTCCTGGCGAGTGGGAGCGTGGGCCCAGGCGTTTTGGCACGGGGGGCCTTCGAAGGTCAATGAGGGCTCGGAGGGGCCTGCCCGTTCTCCCACCCTGAATGACCGGCGGTGCCTGTAGGGGCCCGGGTGGTGGCAGGGCAGCATAGTGACTCTGGCGATGGGGCTCGGGGGTCCACAATCACCGGCGTTGTGGCCCCAGTCCCCTAGGAGGGGCCTCTCGGGGGCCAACCTTGGGTTAGGGTTAGTCCCCAAGAGGCCGGAAGCCTCAATCCGCCAGCTGTGTGGCGAGCAGAGGGCGGCCCGAGGTGTGGGCGCTAGTGAGCAGGAGCGTGGGCCCAAGCATTTTGGTGCAGGGGGTCTTCGAAAGTTGCTGTGGGCTCGGAGGGCCCTGCCCATTCTCCCGTCCTGAATGACTACTGGCGCCCTAGCGGCCCGGGTGGTGGGGGGGCGGTAGAGTGAGTCCGGCGCTGGGGCTCAGGGGTACCCAATCCTCAGCGTTGCGGCACCAGGCCCCTTGGGACAGGCCCCTCGGGGGTAAACTCAGGGTTAGCGTTAGTCCCATGAGGCCAGCAGGCCCGATCCGCCCGCTGTGAGGCAAGTGGAGGGGCGGGCCAAGGTGAGGCCGCTCTCTAGGGGAGCGTGGGCCCAAGCGTTTTGGCGCAGGGGGCCTTCGAAGGTCGCCGGGGGCTCGGAGGGCCCTGCCTGTTCTCCCACCCTGAATGACCGGTGGCGCCCCTAGCGGCCCGGGTGGTGGCAGGGCTGTAGTGTGAGTCCATCACTGGGGCTCCAGGGTCCCCAATCCCAGGAGTTCCTGCGCCAGTTTCCTTGGGAGTTGCCCCTTGGGGACCCACCCAGGTTTAGGTTTAGCCCCCTGGAGGCCAGCAGGCCCGATCCGCCTGCTGTGTGGCGAGCGTAGGAGCGGGCTGAGGCGAGGGCGCTGGCGATCGGGAGCGAGGGCCCAAACGTTTTGTTGTGGGGGGCGTTCAAAGGTCGCCGGGGGCTCAGAGGGCCCTAGACGTTCCTGGGCCCTGAATGACTGGTGGAGCCCCTAGCGGCCCAGGTGGCGGCGGGGCGACAGGGTGACTCCTGCGCTGTGGTTTGGGAGTCCCCAATCCCCAGCGTTGCCGCGCCAGGCCCCTTGGAAGTGGCCCCTAAGGGGCCGAACTAGGGTTAGGGTTAGCCCCCAGGAGGCCAGCAGCCGATCTGCCGGTTGTGCGGTGAGGGGAGGGGCGGGCTGAGGTGAGACCACTGGCGAGTGGGAGCGTGGAACCAAGCGTTTTGTTGTGGAAGACTTCGAAGGTCTCTGGGGGTTCGGAGGCCCTGCCTGTTCTCTCTCAATGAATTACCGGCGGCTCCCCTAGGGCCCTGGTAGCAGAGGGGTGGCGGGGAGAGTCTGGTGCTGGGTCGCGGGGGTCCCCAATCCCCGGCGTTGAGGCGCCAGGCCACTTGGGAGGGGACGCTTGGGGGCCGACATAAAGTTAGGGTTTGTGCCCATGAGGCCGGCAGGCCCAATCCACCAGTTGTGCGGAGAGCAGAGGGGTGGGCCGAGGTGAGGTCGCTGGCGAGATGGAGCGTGGGTCCAAGCATTTTGGCGCGGGGGGCCTATGAATGTACCTGGGGGCTCAGAAGGCCCTGCCCGTTCTCTCACAATGAATGACCGGCGGCGCCCCTAGCGGCCTGGGTGGTGGCGGGGTGGCAGGGTGAGTCCAGCGCTGGGTCTCGGGGGTCCCCAATCCCCGACGTTGCGGCAGCATGCCCCTTGGAAGGGGCCCCTTGGGGGCTGACCTAGAGTTAGGGTTAGGCCACAGGAGGCCGGCAAGCCCGATCCGCCAGCTGTTCGGTGAGCGGAGGGGCGGGCCGAGATGAGGGCGCTGGCGAGTGGGAGCATGGGCCCAAGCTTTTGGCACGGGGGACCTTCGACGTTCGCCGGGGGCTTGGAGGTTCCTGTCCGTTTTCCTGCTCTGAATGACCGGCGGTGCCCCTAGCGGCCTGGGAGGCAGCGGGGCGGCAGGGTGAGTCTGGCGCTAGTGCTCGAGTGTCCCTAATCCGCAGCGTTGCAACACCAGGCCCCTTGGGAAGGGCCCTCGGGGGCTGAGCTAGGGATCCGGTTAGCCCTCAGGAAGCTGGCAGTCCCGATCCGCCAGCTGTGCAGTGAGCGAAGGGGCAGGCCGATGTAAGGGCGCTGGCGAGCGGAAGCATGGGCCCAAGCGTTTTGGGATGGGGGGGCTTTCGAAGGTCACTGGGGGCTTGGAGGGTCCTGCCCATTCTCTCGCAATGAATAACCGGTGGAACCACTAGCGGCCCGGGTGGCGGCAGGGCGGCAGGGTGAGTCCGGCGCTGGGTCTCGTAGGTCTCCAATCCCCGGCGTTGCGGCGCCAGGCCTCTTGGAAGGGGCCCCTCAGGGGCCGACCTAGGGTTAGGGTTAGCCCCCAGGAGGCCGGCAGGCCCGATCCGCCGGTTGTGCGGCAAGCGGAGTGGCGGGCTGAGGTGAGGTTACTGGCGTCCGGGAGTGTGGGCCCAAGCGTTTTGGCGCGGGGGGCCTTCGAATGTCGCCAGGGGCTCAGATGGCCCTGCCCGTTCTCCAGCCATAAATGACCGGCAGTGCCCCTAGCGGCCCGCGTGGCGGCGGGGCGGCAGGGTGAGTCTGGCGCTGGGGCTCGGGGGTCCCCGAGCCCCAGCGTTGCGGCGCCAGGCGCCTTTGGATGGGCCCCTGAGGGTCGACCTAGGGTTAGGGTTAGCCCCCAGAAGACCGGCAGGCTCGATCCGCTGGCTGTGCAGTGAGTGGAGGGTTGGGCCGAGGTGAGGCCCTGACGAGTGGGAGCGTGGGCCCAGGTGTTTGGGCGCGGGGGGCCTCGAAGTTCAACGGGGACTTGGAGGGCCCTGCCCGTTCTCCTGCCCTGAACGAACGGCAGCGCCACTAGTGGCCTGGGTGGCGGCGGGGCAGCAGGGTGACTCCAGCACCTGGGCTCGGGGGTCCCCAAACACTGGCGTTGCGGCGCCAGTGCCCTAGGAGGGGCCCCTCGGGGGCCGACCTTTGGTTAGGGTTAGCCTCCAAGAGGCCGGAAGACTCAATCCGCCAGTTGTGCGGTGAGCGGAGGGGCGGGTCGAATGTGGGCGTTAGCGAGCGGGAGCATGGGCCCAAGCGTTTTGGCGCTGGGGATCTTCGAAAGTCGCCGGGGGCTCATAGGGCCCTTCCCGCTCTCCCGCCCTGAATGATCGGCGGTGCCCCTAACGGCCCGGATGGCGGCAGGGTGGAAGCGTGAGTCCGGCGCTGGTCCCCAGTACCCGGCGTTGGGGCGCCAGTCTCCTTGGGTTAGGGTTAGCCCCCAGGAAGCTGGCAGGCCCGATATGCTGGCTCTGCGACAAGCGTAGGGCAGGCCGAGGTGAGAGCATCGCCGAGTGGGAGCATGGGCCCAAGCATTTTGGCGCGCAGGGTCTTCGAAAGTCACAGAGGGCTCATAGGACCCTGCCCGCTCTCCCGCCCTGAATGACTGGTGGTGCGCCTAGCGGCCCGGTGACAGCGGGGCAGCAGGGTGAGTCCGGCGCTGGGGCTCAGTGGTCCCCAATCCCCGGCGTTGCGGCGCCAGGCCCCATGGGAGGGGCTCCTAGGGGGCCGACCTAGGCTTAGTGTTAGTCCCAGAAGGTCGGCAGGCACGATCTGCTGGCTGTGCGGTGAGCGTAGGGCCGGGCCAAGGTGAGGGCGCTGGCGAGTGGGAGCGTGAGCCCAAACATTTTAGAGTGGGGGGCCTTCGAATGTCGTCGGGGTTCGGAGGGCCCTGCACGTTCTCGCACCCTGAATGACCCGCGGCGCCCCTAGCGGCCTGGGTGGTGGCGAGGCGGCAGGGTGACTCCGGCCCTGGGGCGCCAGGTTCCCCAATCTCTGGCGTTGCGGAGCCAGGCCCCTTGTGAGGGGCCCCTCAGGGGCCGAACAAGGGTTAGGGTTAGCACCCAGGAGGCTGGCAGGCCCCATCCGTCTGATGTGCGGCGAGCGGAGAGACAGGCTGAGGTGAGGGCGCTGGTGAGTGGGAGCGTGGGCCCAAGCGTTTTCTCGTGGGAGGCCTTCGAAGTTCGCAGGCGGCTCGGAGGGCCCTGCCCGTCTCCCGCTCTGAATGACCATCGGCGCCCCTAGGGGCTTGGGTTGCGGCGGGGCGGCAGGGTGAGTCTGGCGCTAGGTTCAGGGGTCCACAATCCCTGCCGTTGCAGTGACAGGCCCCTTGGGAGTAGCCCCTTGGGGGCCGACCTAGGGATAGGGTTAGCCCCCAGGAAGCCGGCAGGCCTGATCCGCTGGCTGTGCGTCGAGCAGATGGGCGGGCCGAGGTGAGGGCGCTGGTGAGCAGCAGCGTGGGCCCAAGCGTTTTGGCATGGGGTGCCTTCGAAGGTATCTGGGGGCTCGGAGGGCACTGCCCGTTCTCCCGCTCTGAATGACCGGCGGCGCCCCTAGGGGCTCGGGTGGTGGTGGGGTGGCAAGGTGAGTCCAGCGCTGGGGCTCGGGGGTCCCCGATCCCCGGCATTGCGGCACCAGGCCCCTTGTGAGGGGCCCCTCGGGGTCCGAAAAAGTGTTAACATTAGCACCCAGGAGGCCGGCAGGCCCAATCTGCCAGATGTGCGGTGAGCAGAGGGGCAGGCCGAGGTGAGGGCGCTGGGTAGCGGGAGCATGGGCCCAAGCGTTTTTTCGCAGGGGGCCTTCGAAGTTCGCAGGGGGCTCGGAGAGCCCTGCCCGTTCTCTCGCAATGAATGACCGGTGGCTACCCTAGCGGCTGGGGTGGTGGTGGGGCGGCGGAGGGAGTCTGAGGCTGGGGCTCGGGGGTCCTCAATCCCCGGTGTTGCAGTGCAGGGCCCTTGGGAATGGCCCCTCGGGGTCAGACCTAATGTTAGGGTTAGCCCCAGGAGGCTGGCAGGACCGATCTGCCAGCTGTGCTGCGAGCGGAGGGGCGGGCCGAGGTTAGGGAGCTGGTGAGTGGGAGCGTCGGCCCAAGCGTTTTGGCGCGGGGGGTGTTCGAAGTTCACCGGGGGCTCCGAGGTCCCTGCCCGTTCTCCCACCCTGAATGACCGGCGGCACCCATAGCGGCCTGGGTGGCGGTGGGGTGGCAGGGTGAGTCTGGCGGTAAGGCTCAGGGGTCCCCAATCCCTGGTGTTGCGGCGCCAGGCCCCTTGGGAGGGGCCCCTTGGGGGCCGACCTAGGTTTAGGGTTAGCCCCCAGGAGGCCCGCAGGCCCGATCCGCCATCTGTGCGTCGAGCGAAGCAGCGGGCCGAGGTGAGGGCGCTGGCGAGCGGGAGCGTGGGCCCAAGCGTTTTGGTGCGGGGGGCCTTAGAAATTCGCCAGGGGCTCAGAGGGCCCTGTCCGTTCTCCCTCCCTGAATGACCGGTGGCGCCCCTAGTGGCCCGGGAGGTGGCGGGGGTGGCAGGGTGAGTCTGGCTCTGGGGCTAGGTGGTCCCCAATCCCAGGCGTTGAGGCACCAGGCCTCTTGGGAGGGGCCCCTTGGGGGCTGACCTAGGGTTACCGTTAGTCCCAGGAGGCCGAAAGGCATGATCCGCCCACTGTGCGGCGAGCGGAGGGGCGGGCCAAGATGAGGCCGCTGGCTAGTGGGAGCGTGGGCCCAAGCGTTTTGGTGTGGGGTGCCTTCGAAGGTCCATGGGGGCTCGGAGGGCCCTGCCCATTCTCCCGCCCTGAATGAACGGCGGCGCCCCTAGCGGCCCGGGTGATGGGGGGGCAGCAGGTTGACTCCGGCGCTTGGGCTCGGGGGTCTCCAATCCCCAGGGTTGCGGCGCCAAGCCCTTTGGGAGGGGCCCCTCTGAAGGTGACCTAGGGTTATTGTTAGCCCCCAGGAGGCGGGCAGGCCCCATCCGCTGGCTGTGTGGCGAGCAGTGTAGGGAGCCGAGGTGAGTGCGCAGGGTAGGGGGATCTTGGGCCCAAGTGTTGTGGCCCGGGGGGGCCTTTGAAGGTCGCTGTGGGCTTAGGGGGCCTGCCTCTTCTCCCGCTCTGAATGCTCTACAGGGCCTAGAGGAGCCTGGGTTGTGGCATGGCGGCAGCCTGAGTCAGGTGCTGGGGCTTGGGGGTCCTGAATCCTAGGCGCTGTGGCGCTAAGGCCCCTTGGGAGTGGGCCCCTTGGCTGCCGACCTAGGGTTAGGGTTAGCCCCCAGAAGGCCGGCAGCCCCGATCCGCAGGCTGTGTGTCGAGCGTAGGGGCGAGCCGAGGTGAGCGCACTGGATAGCGGGAGCGTGGGCCCCAGCATTTTGGCGAAGGGGTCCTTCGTCGCCGGGGCTCAGAGGGCCCTGCCCGTTCTCCCACCCTGAATGACCAGCGGTGCCCCTAGCGGCCCGGGTGGCGGCAGACGGCAAGGTGAGTCCGGCACTGGGGCTCGGGGATTCCCAATCCCAGGTATTGCAGCGCCAGGCCCCTTGGGATCGGCCCCTTGGGGGCCTACCTAGTGTAAGGGATATCCCTCAGGAGGCCGGCAGGCCCGATTCCACTGTTGTGCCGCAAGTGGAGGGGCGGGCCGAGGTGAGATCGCTGTCAAGCGGGAGCGTGGGCCCAAGCATTTTGGCGCGGGGGACCTTTGAAAGCCACTGTGGCTCGGAGGACCCTGCCTGTACTCCCGCCTTGAATGACCAGCGGCGCCCTTAGCAGCCCTGGTGGCGGCGAAGCAGCATGGTGAGTCCAGCATGGAGGCTAAGGTGTCCCCAATCCTGGCGTTGCGGCACCAGGCCCCTTGGGAGGGGCCCCTTGGGGGTCGACCAGTGTTAGGGTTAGACCCCAGGAGGCCGGCAGGCCCAATCCGCCAGTTGTGTGGCAAGCGGAGGGGTGGGCCGAGGTGAGAGCGCTGGTGATCCGGAGCAAGGGCCAAAGCGTTTTGGCGTGGGGGGGCCTTCGAAGGTCGCCGGGGGCTTGGAGCGCCCTGCCCGTTCTCGGGCCCTGAATGACCGGCGGTGCCCCTAGCGGCCCGGGTGGCGGCAGTTGGCAGGGTGAGTCCAGCGCTGGGACTCGGGTGTCCCCAATCTCAGGCGTTGCTGCGCCAGGCCCTTTGGGCGAGGCCCCTCAGGGGCCAACCTAGGGTTAGGGTTAGCTTTAGGAGGTCGCCAGTCCCGATCCGCCGGTTGGGCAGCGAGTGTAGGGGTGGGCCGAGGTGAGGGCGCTGGTGAGTGGGAGTGTAGGACCCAGCATTTTGGTGCAGGGGGCCTTCGAAGGTTGCCGGGGACTTGGAGGGTCTGCCAGTTCTCCCGCCCTGAATGATCGGCGGTGCCCCTAGCAGGCCGGGTGGCGGTGGGGCGGCAGGGTGAGTCTGGCGCTGGGGCTCGGGGATCCAATTCATGGCGTTATGGCACCAGGCCCCTTGGGAAGATCTCCCCGAGGCAGACCTAGGGTTAGTGTTAACCCCCAGGAGGCCAACAGGCCCGATTCGTCAGCTCTGCAGTGAGCATAGAGGTGGTCCGAAATGAGGGCGCTCGTGAGCGAGAGCTTGAGTGCAAGCGTTTGGTGCGGGTGGCCTTCGAAGTTCGACGGGGGCTCAGGGGCCCTCCCCGTTCTCCCGCCCTGAATGACCTTCGGTGTCCTAGCGGTCCGGGTGGTGGCGGGGCATCAGGTTGAGTCTGGCGATGGGACAGGTGTCCCCAATCCCTGGCATTCCGGCGGCAGGCCCCTTGGGAGCCTATTCGCCTGTTGTGCGGCGAGCAGAGGGGCAGGCCGAGGTGAGGGCGCTGACGAGCTGGAGCATGGGCCCATGCGTTTTGGCACGGGGGTCTTCGAAGGTCGCCGGGGGCTTGGAGGGCCCTGCCCGTTCTCCCACCCTGAATGACCGGCGGGGCCCCTAGCGGCCCGGTGGCAGCGGGGCGGCAGGGTGAGTCTGGCGCTGGAGCTCAGGGGTCCCCAATCCCCAGCGTTGTGGCACCAGGGCCCTTGGGAGGGGCCCCTCGGGGGATGACCTAGGGTTAGGATTAGCTTTAGGGGGCGGTCAGGCCCGATACGCCGGTTGGGCGGCAAGCGTAGGGGCGGGCCATTGTGAGGGCGCTGGCGAGCAGGAGCGTGGGCCCAAGCATTTTGGCGCGGGGGACCTTCGAAAGTTGTCGGGTGCTTGCAGGACCCTGCCCGTACTCCCACCTTGAATGACAGGCGGCGTCCTTAGTGGCCCAGGTGGTGGTGAGGCGGCATGGTGAGTCCGGCATGGAGGCTAAGGGCCCCCAATCCCGGCGTTGCGGCGCCAGGCCCCTTGAGACGGGACCCCCGGGGGCAGACCTAGGGTTATGCTTAGAACCCAGGAAGCCCACAGGCCCGATCTGCCAGCTGTGCGTCGAGCCGAGGGGCGGGCCGAGGTGAGGGCGCTATGGAGCGGGAGCGTGGGCCCATGCGTTTTGGCGCAGGGGGCCTTCGAAGGTCACTGGGGGATCAGATGGCCCTGCCCGTTCTCCGCACTGAATGACTGGCAGCGCCCTTAGAGGCCCAGGTGGTGGCGAGGCGGCAGGGTGAGTCTGGCACTGGGGTTCGGGGTCCCCAATCCCCGGCATTGCGACGCCAGGCCCCTTGGGATGGGCCCCTCGGGGGCCGACCTAGGGTTAGGATTACCGCGCAGGAGGCCGGCAGCCCCGATCCGCCGGCTGTGCGGCGAGCGCAGGGGCGGGCCGAGGTGAGGGTGCTGGGGAGCGGGAGCGTGGGCCCAAGCATTTTGGCGCGGGGGGCCTTAGAAGGTCGCCGGGGGCTCGGGGGGCTCCGCCCGTTCTCCTGCCGTGAATGACTGGCAGCACCCCTAGCGGCCCGGGTGACATCGGGGCGGCAGATTGAGTCTGGCACTGGGGCTCGGGGGTCCAATTCATGGCGTTGTGGTGCCAGGCCACTTGGAAAGGTCTATTCCAGGGCGGACCTAGGGTTAGGGTTAGCCCCCAGCAGGCCAGCAGGCCCAATCTGCCGGTTGTGCGGCAGCAGAAGGGTGGGCCGATGTGAGGGCGCTAGTGAGCGGGAGAGTGGGCCAAAGCGTTTTGGCATGGGGGGCCTTCAAAGTTCACTGCGGGCGCAGAGGGCTCTGACTGTTCTCCCGCTCTGAATGACCCGCGGCGCCCCTAGTGGCCCTGGTGGCTGCAGGGCGGCAGGGTGAGTCCGGCGCTGGGGCTCGGGGGTCCCCAATCCCCGGTGTTGTGGCGCCACGCCCCTTGGGAGGGGCCCCTCGGGGGCCGACCTACGGTTAGGGTTAACCCCCAGGAAGCCGTCAGGCCCGATCTGACTGCTGTGCGGTGAGCGGAGGGGCAGGCTGAGGTGAGGGCGCTGTAAGCGGGAGCGTGGGCCCAAGCGTTTTGGCACAGGGGGCCTTCGAAGGTCACCGTTAGCTCAGAGGGCCCTTCCCGTTCTACTGCCCTGAATGATCAGCAGCGCCCCTAGCGGCCCAGGTGGCGGCGGGGTGGCAGGGTGACTCCGGCGCTGGGGCTCGGGGGTCTCCAATCCCCAGGGTTGCGGCACCAGGCCCTTTGGGATGTGCCCCTCTGGGGCAGACCTAGGGTTATTGTTAGCCCCCAGGAGGCTGGCAGGCTCCATCCGCTGGCTATGCGGTGTGCAGTGTAGGGGGCCGAGGTAAGTGAGCAGGGTAGGGGGATCGTGGGCCCAAGTGTTGTGGCCCGGGGGGGCCTTTGAAGGTCGCTGTGGCCTGCCTCTTCTCCCGCCCTGAATGCCCTACAGCACCCAGAGGAGCCCGGGTTGCAGCGTGGCAGCAGCCTGAGTCAGGTGCTGGGGCTCGGGGTCCCCAATCCTAGGCACTGTGGTGCTAAGGCCCCTTGGGAGTGGGCCCCTTGGCTGCTGACCTATGGTTAGGGTTAGCCCCCAGAAGGCCGGCAGGTCCGATATGCCGGCTGACGGGCGACAGGGGCGGTGGGCCAAGGTGAGGGCATGGGGCAGGGGGAGCATGGGCCCAAGCATTGTGGCCAAGGGGGCTGTCGAGTGTGGCAAGGGTCTCAGGACCTCTGCCGGTTCTCCCACCCTGAATGCTCAGCGTCGCCTCTAGGGATTCGGGTGGCCTTCTGGTAGTAGGCTGAGTGCTGCTGGGGCTCAGGGTTCCCCAGTCCTATGCGGTGCTGCGCCAGGCCCCTAGTAAAGGGCCCCTCAGCCCCTGACCGAAGTTTAGGGTTAGGTCCCAGGATCGCAACAAGCCCGATCTTCCATCTGGGTGGTGAGCAAGGCAGCTTGCCAAGGTGAAGGTGTCGGGGAGGGGGAGCATGGGCCCAAGCGTTGTGGCACGGGGGGCCATCAAATTTTGCCGGGGGCTCGGGGTTCCCTGCCCATTCTCCCGCCCTGAATGCTGGGCAACACCCCAAGGGCCCCAGGGGGGCTGCGCAGTTGCAGGCTGAGTCCAGCGCTTGGGCTCAGGGGTCCCCAATCCCTGGCGCTGCGGCACCAGGCCCCTGGGGAGGCTTCCCTTGGCGGCCAATCTAGGGTTAGGGTTAAGCCCCAGGAACCCGGCAGGCCCGATCCGTTGGCTGTGCGGCGATTGGAGCGGTGGGCGGAGGTGATGATGTGGGGTAGTAGTAACGTGGTCCCAAGTGTTGTGACGCTGGGGACCGTCAAAGTCACTGGGGGCTCGGGGGCCCTGCCGGTTCTCCTGAATGTTCGTCTGAACGCTGAGTCCTGCATGCTCGGCGGTGTCCCGAGGGGACCGGTTGGCTGCAGGTGGGCAGGCTGAGTCCAGCGCTGGGGTCAGTGGTCCCCTATACCCGGCGCTGTGGCTCTAGGCCCCTGGGGAGGGACCCCTAGTCGACTGACCTAGGGTTAGTGTTAGGCCCCAGGAGCCTGACAGGCAGGATCCGCCGGCTGTGCAGGGAGCAGAGTGGCGGGCTGAGGTGAGTACGTGGGGGAGGGGAAGCGTGGCCCTCAGTGTTGGGGCACAGGGGGCCTTCAAATGTCCCTGGTTTTTTTTCTCCTTCTGTAAAGCTCTGGATTTGGACTGCTCACACTTGCTTTCAGATTTTATCATCTACATTGAGAAGAGTTGCCCTGGAATTCCTTTCCCTATCACGGGTTGCTGGGATGGCATCAAGATCCTCCTGATCCACTGAGAGCAGTGTGGTGTATTCCCTTTGTGTGTTCTCTGTATGAGTATGGACAAAATTGTCATTCAGAAACAGTCCACTTTTCTGAATTTAGAAGCTATTTAAGGAAGCCAGTTTCATTCAAAAATCAAAATTAACTAATATGGAAAACCTAGAATTTTCATCTGAAACTGTGGACAAATTGGAGTGTGGAAATGAAAAGAAAAATTTAAAAAAGAAACAAATTTCTCTAAAAGTGAGGCAGCCAACTTGAGAGAAGGAATTCAGAAAATTGACACGAACATACCTGTAGAAAAACAGTTCAGATTTCCCATCGTGGGGAGCTTCACACCTGTTAACCAAACTGCAAGGGCTGGGCTCACAGAGTGACAGTTGAAATGGAAGGGAAGGTGTGCATCATCATCAGGTTGCCGTGGCGATGGCTCATGCTAGAACTTTCAGAGCCCAAGGCAGCTCTGCACACTGTGCATTGATAGAGGAAAGTGGGTCAGGGTTGGGTAGATGGATGATGGGTATGAAGGAGGACACAGATCAGCACTAAGTGTTGTATGTAAGTGATGAATGACCAAACTCTACTCCAGAAACCAATACTGTACTGTATGTTAACTAACAACAACAACAACAACAACAACAACAACAACAAAAAAAAAAAAAAAAAAAAAAAAAAAAAAAAAGGATACCCCTGGCAGGGACACATAGGAGACTTAAATTTTCTTTTTACATCTGCTATTCTATAAAACTTTTATTAGTAAAACACTGTTTAAAAAAGTCTTTCCTGGGTTTCCTGGGTGGCTTGGTGGGTTAAGCATCTGCCTTCAGATCAAGTCAGGCTCCTGGACTCCAGGGATCAAACCCAGCATCAAGCTCCCCACTCAGTGGGGAGTCTGCATCTCCCTCTGCCCCTCACCCCACTTGTGCACTCTGTCTTGTTCTGTTTTGCTCTCTCAAATAAATAAGATCCCCAGGATGTCCCTGTTTTCCTTCCAAGGAGCCCGTTGAAGGCAAGAGTGACACTTACTAATGTCTCAGGGGAGGACTGCCTGAGCCACAAGCTAAGTATGCAAACATATCTCCCTCATTTTCCAATAAATTTCATTAATTTGGATTCTAAGTTTCCTTTCTGCAGGGGATAGAAAAACATTCTTGGAAACACTGGATTTCTCCTGTGTTTCAGATTATAAAGGTCCTTAGTGCATTGACCTCCCTCTCTCCTGCCCTCCATCCTGAATTTCCATTGTGTACGTGGATAGTTCTGTGTGGACAGCAGGTCCTCCCCACCACTGGATGGGGCCTCCCGTGGTGTGTGTGCAGGTCATGGGGCCAGGCTACTCTTGCAGTGGGTGTCCTGCATGAACTCATAAGATGAGGCAGGTCCCAGCTGGGCAGGACCCTCTGGCTGCTGAGGTCAGTCTGTGCACTCTGAGTGTTTGGACCCCAAACCTCTCTGCTGGTTTCACCCCTTGTCCATCTACTCCCTAGAGCTGTCATGCAGGGGGCCACATAAATTGTAACCATCTGCCGGACAAGCAACATGCTCTGTGTGATCCCTTGCAAAATGAAAATTCAGAACCCCATGGGCAGAAAGCTAGAGATAATAAGCAGTTCTAGGCAAGAAAGATAGAAATGATTTTCTTTAAAGTATTTTATGGCTTAGATAACATAATAGGATTAAAGAATCCATGAGTAACAGCATAAATTTACACATGACGAAGCCATCCTTTTGCTTCTAAGGGTAATGCAATCATGCCATTTTATCCAATTGATACCTAAACAGATCATTTTTATGGCACAGTTTTGTAAAACTTTATGAAATATGTCATTAAATGGATACTTTAAAGAAGTTAATTTTTGGATAATATCATCAAGTGATCACTGTCACTTTGGCAAATGTCGGATAACAACAATTCTTAGTTTATGCCTTTGAGAGGATTTTTGTTGTTGGTAGTGGTGTGAATGTAAGTATAGGTATTTAGAGTACCTTATAGGCTGTGATGGATCACAATGAATGGATTTCTGAAGTGATGTCAAAGTATAAATTATATTTATAACACCCAGAGCTGATTCTTGTGAACCAAAGTTTCCACAAAGATTTATTTATTTTTATTTCTTTTAGATTTTATTTATTTATTTGACAGAGAGAGAGACAGCCAGTGAGACAGGGAACACAAGCAGGAGAGTGGGAGAGGAAGGAGCAGGCTCCCAGTGGAGGAGCCCCATGTGGGGCTCGATCCCAGGACTCCGGGATCACGCCCTGGCCTGAAGGCAGACGCTAACAACTGAGCCACCCAGGTGCCCCTCCAAAAAGATTTAAATGGAAACAACTCAATTTCAGGAACCTCAATTTAACTTGAAGTGTACTTTGTCATTCTCATGTTTCCTCTGGTATTTGCCATAACCTGATGATGTGTCAATAGCCTCGAATGGGCTCTGCATTTGCACATCATTCGTGTCCATCAAGAGTAGATGCTGGAAAACACCTGAAACCTCAATTTGGGGAAGTAGGGACGGTCATCTGGGAGACAAGGATTGGCGAGAAATCCGGTGTGCCCCTTATTTTCAACAGGGAGAGCAGGTCTATGAAGGAAAATCACAGGCACTTGTTTTGAAAGAACTGTGGTGAGGGCTGGCCGCTAACAGTTGTTACATTGTCTCTAGTTCAGTCCAAAGTAGAAGGCTGTGTTGGAGGAGGTGGTCCGGTTGTAGCTGAGCAGTTACAAGTGCCAGGAGTCCACAGTTCATGGTGTTCGGAAACTGAAACAGGAGATGTGCAGATGCATTACTTCTGTGTCCTCGTTTCCACTCTAGTTGGAGTGGCTCTCTTAGCAAAATTTTCTTCATTTTGAATCTTTTTTAAAATTTTTCATTGTGTTATGTTAGTCACCATACAGTACATCCTTAGTTATGGATATAATGTTCCATGATTCATTGTTTGCGTATAATACCCAGTGCTCCATGCAATATGTGCCCTCCCACTCACTCAACATACATACACTCTCCTTACTCTTGTTCCCTCTTTCATCCCCCCTCCCTTTTAACTCATCCCTGTTTACCTTATACATTTAATGTACGCTTGGTATTTCCTGAGTACCTGCTATCCTCCCTAGAATGTAAGGTGCCCCAAGGCAGCAATTTCGTTCTTCCTCGTTGCTCTGTCCCAGAGCTTAGAACAATAACATAACACGTGCCATGAAGGGTTGCTTAAGAAATGAGCAAACAGAGTTTAGTTAAGTGTTTGGCTTAATGCTACACCTCATTTTTAAGGCTTAATTAATAGTGGGGTTAACACTGTTTACCTCACAATGGATATGTGATGCAAAGAGATGGAAAAGCATTCTTTCAACTCTCTATTGTCATAGCCTGTGAAAATAAAGAGAAGCCTTGTCAAAGCGAACTCTGGGGAAGCTGGAAGGGACAATCACAGCACTCAGTGTCAGTTACAGGAAGGATTGTCAATTACAGACGCAACAGAAGAATACTCAAAAGGAAAGAATCATCAATTACAGGCCCCAGCAGGAAAAGATGTACATTGCATGTCCTATAAGAAATTGACTACCCCTGCAACCCAGACAATGAGAAACTGCCATCACCCCCAATTCTTGCTTTTCTGCAATGGACTTTCTTTCAAAACAACCTCTCCCAACTTCCTCCTTCTTTGCCATAAAATAAGTCCCTCTCCTTTGTTTGTTGAACTTGGCTATGGTTTTGCCATAGCTTGCAGGTCCTGAATTGTAATCTCTGTTAATCCCAAATAAATGCATTTTTGCTGGTAAAATATCTGATTGTTTTATTTTTAGGTGGAACAATCCAAACTCAGGATGTCCCAAAGGGAACTGTCTTCATTTATTTAAAGAAAAAATAGTAGATGCCTCTCACTCCCCTGCTCTCATATAACTTTCATGCTAGTTAGAAAGACACATATTCAATAATCACAGAGTTACAGAATTCAAAATTGTTATAGATGACATAAGAAATAATAGCAACAATAATAATAATCAACAACAATAACACTGAGTTTAGGCATCCACAAAGAATATTGCCATTAGGCTGGCAGAGTTCTTTTGTAGATATCTGCCCTGGGAAATGCTGGAATGTAGGGCGTGCAACAAACCTCTGCCTGCAAGAAGGAAGGAGAAAGTTTCTCTTTAGCCAAGATCAGGGACCTGACTCATTTTTCATGGTGGTCAATTAGTGAGTGCATCCTAATATCCATGGGTACCTGCTGTCTTTAAAAGAGAAAGAAGCTGGGGCTCCTGGGAGGCTCAGTTTGTTGAGTGTCTGCCTTCAGCTCAGGTCATGATCCTGGGGTCAGGTCATGATCCCAGGGTCGTGGGATTGAGCCCTGTGTTGGCCTCCCCGCTTGGAGGGTAGCCTGCTTCTCCCTTCCCCCGGCTTGTGCTCTCTCTCTCTCTCTCTCTCTCAAATAAATAAATGAAATCTTAAAAAAAAAGAGAAAAAGTAGTACAGCATAGTGACAAGGCCTCCAATCTCAGTCTTCCTGCCCATTAGATCACCTTTCTGGGTCTCAGTGTTTGCATCTATAAAAAAATGGGGATGATAGTAAGAGCATTTGCTTCTACATTGGTAGATGGTTGAATGAGATAATACATGTAAATGACATGATGCATTATGAGTGACTGAGATTATTCTGGAATTATTCTGGAAAATACATCCTAGAAAAGTGGGCTTACAATGGACCCTAAAAATCATTATAGTCTACCTAATAGTTCGTGGATTATTGCAATGCCTAGCTTTATTTTCTTTCTTTAGCTGCCTATCATTTAACCATTTCAGTTTTAACGCATACACCCTTCAATAAAAGGATTAGGAAAAAAAGGAGAATAAGCTATTATTTAATGTACCGTGTGTAATAACGTCCCAGGCACTTCGGCCTCATTTTTGTTTTTCTGCTTCAGGATTTTTACTGTTCCCAATGCCTGCAATGCTTTTCCCTGGGGCACGTGCATGGAAGGCAGCTATACACCACTGAGGCCTCCACTCAAGTGTCTGTTCCTCAGAGTGCCCTTTCCAGAGCCCCCGACACAGCCTCCACACTCAGCCCACCTTCTCCTATAGTTGTCATTACTATATCAAGTGATTCTGTTCTTTGATGTTTCCCTGTCGTTGCCTGTCTTCCCTCCAAACTGTGAACTCCATGAAGGCAGGACAATGTCTATCTGGTTCACCACTCTGCCCCTGGTGCCTGGAACAGTCCTGGGAACAGGAAAGTTTTCTCAAATGTCTGTCAGGTGGAGGTGGAGCAATAATGTGGAGTACGCAAAAGAGCCAGGGGAGGAAGAAAAACAATAAAAATACTGAAAATAGGGGGCGCCTGGGTGCCTCAGTCATTGGGCGTCTGCCTTCAGCTCAGGGCGTGATCCTGGAGTTCTGGGATCGAGCCCTATGTTGGACTCTTCCGCTGGGAGCCTGCTTCTTCCTTTCCCACTCCCCCTGCTTGTGTTCCCTCTCTCGCTGGCTGTCTCTATCTCTGTCAAATGAATGGGTAAGATCTAAAAAAAAAAAAATACTGAAAACAGCCTGTTTTCTCCACTTAGTAACTTCACATATATTTGTACAGTACTAAAATAGCAGGCCATTTACAATTAAATATAATAATTTCTACCTCCAAATTCTCACAACCCTTGACTTTTTAAAATGATTTATTTATTTATTTATTTATTTATTTATTTATTTATTTGAGAGAGAGAGAGAGAGAGAACAGGCAGAGGAAGAGGAAGAAGCAGACTCCCCACTGAGCAAGGAGCCCCATGCAGGACTCGATCCTAGCACCCTGGGATCATGACCTGGGCCGAAGGCAAATGCTTAACTGACTGAGCCACCCAGGCGACCCACCCTTGAACTACTGATGCTCAGCTTATTGTACTTCATTTTCTGGTGACTTGTGAATGTCTTATTTCTCTAACTGGACTATAAATTTCTTCCATCAGGGGTGCAGGACATTCATTTAATTTTAATTTCACATAAACAATGAATAACAATTAGTAAAAGGACATTCCTAATATTGCATGGGATATCATATTTGTTGCTTATTCAGAGAAGCCAAATAAGGGCTCAAAGCCTGAGTCAGTCTGCCAAATTCCTGTCCCCTAGTGGAGAGAGATATACTCTGGTGCCTGAGCTCAAGGACTGAGTAAGGCAGAGAGAACAGGCAGGTCTCCATAACTGCACTTCTAATCCTGACCCGCCCTCCTGCTAGATGTCCAGGCCATTTGAACAGGCAGCGCCTCTTTCTCTTTGGACTGACTCTACCAAATTACTAGACTCCTAGAGGACTTGCATCATGCCTCACTCTGCAGACGTGAGACACATGGTGTATTTAGTCTTTGTCATCACATAGAAACTAACACACATCAATACAAATTCACATCCTTACTATAACAAACTGCACAGTCTGGATGAAGGCTAAGCATACCGCTGGCCCAGCAGTGAGTTCCAGGTCTGGGAAGTACTCGCCATGCAGAAGCATCATCTCATTTAGCCTTTGCAACAACCCTACAAGGCAGAATATCTGTTATCACACCCATTTTACAGAAAACGGAACTGAGGCCCACAGAGGTTAAGTCACATAGCTAGAAAGAAGCAGAGTGAGAACTTGACCCCAAGCATCTTGGCTCAAGCATCTATGCTTGTAACTACCTCATTCTACTTTTTCCTGGAGCAGTTCAGGGTACAGAGAGAGGAAAATAAACAGATTTTCCAAAAGGAAAGTTAGAAGCATGTGGTAAGGAAAATGATGGGGTCTTGGGGCTTTTCCAGACCCTAGAATGTACAGAGAAAAAAAACCGTGGCTTCAAGTCACATAATCCAAGCATGAAGCAATCGCTTGTGAATTCTGCTGTATCGCAAATGTCTCCTTTAACCCCTTCAGATCTAGAGTTAAGTGTGTCCTTCAGTCCCCATTTCAGTGGAAGTGTCAATACTAGGGTCTTGAGGCAAAGACAAGTTATGTGCCACAGCCCCTAAGGAAATACTGAGCATCCAGCTAATGTAAAATCAAGGATCCTTTACCCCACCCTGCCCTCTCCCTGGGCAAGAGTGTGCCCTTTCCACACAAATTCCAAAGCCTAGAGAATGAGACAAATGAACTTGTGTTTGTTTCCTGTAGATTGGGGAAAAGTGTTTGGTGGCAGATTCCATATGGTTTACTTGTTGCCGAAGTTAGTTCCTGTCTTAACACCAACTCTGAAAGGACATTATTGCAACAACAACAAAGCAGCAGCAGCTTCATTTGCACAAAAAACTCCCTGGCCGGGGACACAAGTCTCTGGAATACAGTTGTGACTTGGTGTCAAACAAAATATGTAACTTTGGAAACGCTCAAAGTAGGTGTGCTCAGATGGGCAGAAGGTAAAAGCTGCCAGAGTTGATGGCTTTAAAATGTGAACAGAACTAAATTTCACCTTGTCTCAGGACACAAGAGCATAAACATGATTCTGTTTGAGGGAAATAAAAAAGGCAACATCGGAACATTCATCAACAACGGAAGGCACAAATGGTGCAGGAGAAGACCTTTGTTTCTCTGCCCAAAATGTAGCTGAAAATATACATTTTGCAGCTGTATTTTAAAATACATAACATTTTTGGAAGCCAGTCCCTTTTCATCTATCTGACAGTCCACTTCTGTCGGAGCTTTAACATTTTCAAAACGTAATCTTCAAAGCCCAAACAAGAAAAAGAGTCTAAAGGACATGAAGGATCCCTGGGGGGGATCCCTGTTTGATGACAACGCACACTGCCATGAATTGCCCCTGTCAGAGGGAGGAGGCGAGAGAGCAGATGGCTGTGTTAGCTGACCAGACAGGTGAACAACAGAGACAGCCATTCCGTTTGCTCAGGTAACTGGAGTACTTCTTCCACTCAGGTTTCTCTGGATCCACCACGTGTCAGGACCCTTTCAGGTGAAAATCACAGCCACCCAACTCAACAAACAAGCTAAAGCAAGAAATGAAATCGATTGGCTTACATGACTGCATGACTGCACATGAGTTCCACGTGACTGCAAAATGTAGCCCGGGAGTCCCAGGCTAGATGCTCAGTGTCACGAGACTTCCACTGTTTCCATCACCGTGGTCCTCTCAGATCTCTTTCCTTCCGTGTTGACTTCATCATCCCAACAGAGACCCAAAATGGCCTTCAACAACTCAGGCAAAAAAAAAAAAAAAAGGGGGCTTTGGTATAATTCCCATTGGTCTAGCTCTGAGTCACATGCTCCAGGTTCTGAACCAATCACTGTAGCCAGAGGGATGGCTGATGCTGATTGGTCACATCTGGGGCACGTGTTCACTGGTGGCGCTAGGAATGAGGTGTGTTACCTTATAAACCTGGAAGGATGGTGACTCCGCCCCCTCCCCCCCCCCCCGCCCGGGTCACCTGCTATAACTGGTAGGAAGGGAATAGATCCTGGGCAGGCAAGAGCAGAATTCATTCTATCTTCACCATGGGATGTCCTGAGCCTTCTTGCACATCTCCAGTGATTTGTCGAATGTTCACTTCTTGTTCAGAACTTCTCCTATATGTTTTCCTGTTACCCTTGGTAATTTCCTCAACACTCCTGAGGCCGGGGTTATAGGTTTAGGCTGAATCACCTCAAACATCTGACACGACCCCCCTTCCTTTATTGTCCAAGATGCCCCTATTATGCATTATTGTGCATAATCCCTGCTATGGTCTGAATGTTTGTGGCCCCTTAAATCCATATATTAAAATCCTAACTCCCAATGTGATAGCATTAGGGGGTGGGGTCTTGGAGGTGTTTAGGTTATGAAGGTGGAGCCCTCATAAATGGGATTACAAAAGAGATCCCACAGGGGCACCTGGGTGGCTCAGCCTGTTGGGCATCTGCCTTCAGCTCAGGTCATGATCCCAAAATCCTAGGATTGAGCCCCACACTGGGCTCCCTGCTTGGCTGGGAGTCTGCTTCTCCCTCTCTCTCTGCTCTCCTCATGTTCTCTCTCAGTCTCTCTCTCAAATAAATAAATAGAACCTTTTAAAAAATTAATTAAATTAAATTAAAAAAAGAGAGATCCCACAGAGTTCCCTTGTCCCTTCCACCATGACAAAGTAAGAAGGTACCAGCTATGAACAAGGAAGGCAGAGCTCACCAGAAAATGACCATGATGCCCTAACAGCACTCCTTCTGGGCTTAAGGGGTAACTTGCTTCAAGTGAACACAGTCCTTACTTGCTGACCTAAGGCTCGACCTGTAACAGAACTAATTGCCTTGCTTTGAGATTTGCAGCCCACTCACCTTAAGGAATGAAGAACCAGAACTTTCCCAGGCCACAGAGGTCAGCAAGTCTGTTTGAAGCCACCTCGGTTTTCTGACCAGCCTAGCAATTTTTTTTTTGACCAAAATGTTTTTCTTTCTTTTAGGTCACACAAATGACTTTACTGACCTCCCTTGGCATGCCCTCCTTTGCAGAAAGAACAGAGGACTCCTGCACATCATGGAACCAGATCCCCTTGCACAACCCTGGAGTGCTGAATCAACATTTGTAGCTGGCATGGAGTCTGCACATGATGAAGAAATGTTGCAGGCCACTGCACCCCCTTTGCTGATGAATGACCCTAAACCCCTTTAAAAATGCCTAGGCCAGGCGGAAACCTCAGAGTTGGCTTTTGGATAGGAGCCCGCCTTCTCCCAAGGTTGCTGGTCTCTTGAATAAAGCTCAAATTCCTTTCCAATCGAAACTCATCTCTTCTATGATGATTTTTCAGGTGACGTGCAGCCAAACTTGGGTTCACTAACAATGCTGACTTGATCTTGGACTTTTCAGCCTCCAGAACTGTGAGCGAGCATTTTTGTTATTTACAAACTATCTAGGCTATGGTATGGACTAAGGACTTGAGCAGGGAGTGGGTTTGGAATTAGAGCATATCACAGAAAACCAGACAACCCCAAATGCCAGATAGCACTGACGGTCCATCTTATGAGCCTTCTGATGCCAGAAGGCTGGGGTCAACTTCCTCCCCACACAGCCATTCTCCCAACTCTTGTATCGTGCTCCCATCTCAAGGCCTCCGCCATGTGTTTTTCAGGCACCAGGTGAAAATCAGAAATTCAGATGATTTTATTATTTGAGAAGTTTAGCTTCTTTTGTCTCCAGTTCTCCATCCCAGGCTATGCTCTGGGCTTTGCCTTTCATAACCAAAAAGGCCGCTGAAGTATTTTCCTAAATCACAGTCATAAAACACTTCTTTCCTAAGTTAAAACTGGCGCCTCCCATATCTTGGCTATTGTACCACAATGCTGCAGTCAACATAGGTGTGTATGTATCTTTCCGAACTAGATATACACACCCTTATGTTTATTGTGGCACTATTTACAGTAGCCAAGCTATGGAAGCAGTCCTAATGTCCATGAGTAGATGAATAAAGATGTGGTACTTATATACAACAGAAAATTACTCAGTCATAAAAAGGAATGAAATCTTGCCATTTGCAATGACATAAGTAGAACTAGAGGGTATAATGCTAAGTGCAATAAGCCAGTCAGAGAAAGACAAATACCATATGATTTCACTCCTATGTGGAACTTAAGAAAAAAACAAATGAACAAAGAAAAAAAAGAGACAACCAAAAATCCAACTCTTTTTTTTTTTCAAAGATTTTTTATTTATTTATTTTAACAGAGAGAGAGACAGCCAGCGAGAGAGGGAACAGAAGCAGGGGGAGTGGGAGAGAAAGAAGCAGACTCCCAGTGGAAGAGCCTGATGTGGGGCTTGATCCCAGAACTCTCGGATCACGCCCTGAACCGAAGGCAGATGCTCAACGACTGAGCCACCCAGGCGCCCCAAAAAACCAACTCTTAAGTACAGGTAAGAAACTGATGGCTGCCAGAGGGGAGGGAGGGCAGGGAATGAGTGAAATAGGTAATGGGGAGTAAGCTTATCATGACGAGCACTGAGAAATGTACAGAACTGTTGAATTGTAGGGCATCTGGGTGGCTCAGTTGGTTAAGTGTCTGACTCTTGGTCTCAGGTCAGGTCTTGATCTTGGGGTCATGAGTTTGGGCCCCACATTGGGCTCCATGCTGGGCATGAAGCCTACTTTAAAAAAATTAATAATTGTTGAATTGTTAAATTATACAAAGAAACTAATATAACACTGTATGTTAATTATATTGGAGTTAAAAAATAAATATATATATTTTAAAAAACTGGTGCCTGTTAGTGCAAATCAAAACCACAATGATATATGACTTTAAAACTACTAGGATGGGGGTGTCTGGGTGACTCATCAGTTGGGTGTTGGACCCTTGATTTCAAGTAGGGTCGTGATCTCAGCATTGTGGGATCAAGCCCCATGTTGGGTGTAGAGATTACTTAGATAAATTAGACTTTAAAAAAAGAAATATATATAATGGAATATTTTTCAGCCACACAAAGGAATGAAATTTTGAAGTATGTGATCATATGAATGGACCTTGAAAACATTATGCTTAGTAAAATGAGCCAGACACAGAAGGACAAGTATTAGATGGTTCCATTTACATGAGGTACCCAGAATAGTTAAGTTCATAGGGACAGAAAGTGGAATAGAGTGACTGGGAGAGGGGAGAAGGGAGAGTTATTGTCTAATGGGTAGAGTGGTTTAGTGGAAGATGATGAATAAGTTTTGGATATAGATAACAGTAATGGTAATTATACAACATTATTAATGTATTTAATGCCACTGAATTGTACATTTATGAATGGTAAAAATGATAAATATTATGTTATGTACATTTAACCACAATATTAGTTGATTGATTAATTGGCAACACCCCAAAATTTGTCATTTTTGCTTTTGTTGAGGATTCTGCAGGGAAAAACTATAAATAGAAATGTATTACCTGAAATGTAGGGACTTGGATATCACAGATAAACACTACAGTCTGTGATCATGCAAGTATTCAGAAACACATTCAGATGCTAGGGTTAAAGACATAAAAGATGAGCTAATGAGCAGCTGTTGGAATTTACTAGTGAGAGAGATCGCCAGCTCACCGTCTTTTCCAGTTTTTATTCTTTCTACTCCAGTATCAAGAAAATGATTAATTTGAAATCTTGCTTTTAGCAAATGTTTTTGAGCTGACCATAATTCATCATTGTATATTTTTTCTTTTTTTATTATGAAGTATAATTGAGATACATCCAGTATAATTGATATACACGTGATGTTATATTAGTTTTAGGTGCACAACATATTGATTTGATAATTCTGTATGTTACTGTGTTCACCATGACGAGTGCAGTCACCATTTGTCACCATACAGTGTTACTAAAATATTATTATTATTTATTTAAAGATTTTATTTATTTGTCGAAGAAGGAGAGGTAGAGAGAGCAGAAGCAGGGAGGGTGGCAGGCAGAGGGAGAAGCAGGCTCCCTGTTGAGCAAGGAGCCGGATGCGGAACTTGGTCCCAGGACACAGGGATGGCCTTGAGCCGAAGGCAGATGCTTAACTGACTGAGCCACCCAGGCGTCCCAAAATATTATTGACTGTATTCCCTATGCTGTACTTTTCATCTCCATGACTTATTTATTTTATATTTGGAAGTTTGTACCTCTTAATCCCCTTCATTTATTTCACCCATGCCCAACCCACCTCCCTTTGGCAATCACCAGTTTGTTCTCTGCATTTGAGTCTGGTTTATTTCTTTTGTTTTTTTATATTCCACATATGAGTGAAATCACATGGCATTTGTCTTTCTCTAACTGACTTATTTCAATCAGCATAATACCCTTTAGATCATCCATGTTGTTGCAAATGGCAGATTTCATTATTTTTTTATGCCTGAGTAATATTCCAGTGTGTGTGTGTGTGTGTGTGTGTGTGTGTGTAACCCATCTTCATCTATTCACCTATTGATGGACACTTGAGTTGCTTCCATATCTTGGCTATTGTAAATAATTCTGCAATGAACATAGGGGGTGTGTATATCTTTTTGATTTAGTATTTTTGTTTTCTTTGGAAAAATACTCAGTAGTGACAGAGGAAGGAGGGCCTGGAGGATTATCAGAGTCCTGGGGTGGTGTGGAGGGGTTGCTCCAAGATGAGATGGGCTCTGTCCTCTGCCACTGCAGGGCCTAGGGACAGATGAGGAGCCCGTGGAGCCTGGATTTTGGAGGGGAGGGAAGGAGCAGAGAAGGTGACCACTCAGAGCCAGTACAGCCCCTGTCCACTGTCAGCCAGATCTTAGTCCAGGCTGCTTGGATGGCTGCTCAGATCAATAGTCAGACATTGAAGGTCCCAGACTCCATTCATTAAATTATCAGAGCACCAGCCTAGATGGCAATTTTCCTAGTTAATTGACAGGAACTGCTCAGCCAGGGTTGGTCAGTTTAAGGGAAGATAATTCTTGGCAGAGCTGACATGTGAGAGTTGTTTAGGAATGTCCTGGGTTCCGAGTCAACCTGTGAGCTGAACAGACCACTCGGTGGTCACTGAGGGTGGTCAGCTGGTCACCAGGAAGGCTCCACGTGAGGAGGCCGACAGTGCAAAGATGCTGGGGGAGGACAGCCACAGTTGGGCTTACCCCGGCCCTTCAGAGGGGCTTCACTTTGGGAGCATCTGCATTGGACTTTGGGTCAGGGATTAAAATCTAGAGGCAAGAGGCTAGGTCAGGGTTTGAGGTCTTTTCTCAGCCCAGGAAACTCTTTCAGGCATCAACTGTCTCCTGCAGAAATCTTGGGGCAGGATATTTTGAGAAAGAGTGAGAAGAGCCCTTTGTTTGTGTACAGGGCATGACCTAGTGGTCCCAGGTGTTCAGGGACCTCTGTCCTCAGGGAACCAACTACATTCCTGTCCCAGATGCATCACACGTCAGTGTTGTGACTCTGGACAAGCCACTTAAAATCTCTAAATTTCAGTGCTGTGAACTCTATGATGTGGGTTACAATCCACAGGGCTGATGTGGGGACTGCAGGAGATGAGAACAGATCTCCAGACTGGCAGCCAAGTACAAGCAGAACCAGGTAATCCTCGCTTTCTTCTTTCTTGTATTACAGGTCTGGGAGAGCCTCCAAGTTTCATCTCGGTGACACCACACACCACCTCCTCTGTTCTGATCCAGTGGCAGGTAAGGGCTGGAAAGGGTGGGGTGTTTCCTGAACTGATGTCGGGAGCTGGGACCTGCCCGCCAGGCCACGTGACAGCATCCGAGGGTCAGTGGCAGGTCAGAGGACACGACGTGGTTGGTGTGCCCACCTGGGGGGAGCACCACGGACCCCCCCAAGCCAAGCTGTGGGAAGGAGCCTGAGCTCGGCTCTCTGAAGAGGGCCAGTGTGACAGCGGGGCTGGTGCAGAGCCTCCAGGGCTGAACGTTGGAGGCATTTGGGGAAGGGCAGCCCAGCGAGGCCTCCATGGTACACACAGAACTGGGTGTCATACCACAGGGCCAAGGAACCATAGCCTGGGGAGTGATCTCTTCTACAGTGATCATCTCCTATCAGACAGAATACCTACAGGATTACATGTGTCCTCCCTACATTCCAGGTGTTAATCCTCAGTGAAAGTCCGCTCAAGGCACCTCTATCCTAGAAAACGAAGTAGTGTTGGTGGGCCATGGTCAGCACTGGACACTCTGACCTCTCTTTGCCTTATTTCCAATTTGGGTACTTTTGCCAACAGCAACATGCATTGAAGACAAAAGTCACAGAGGGGAGAACTGGCAAGGAAGGCTGCCCTGTCCCAGCAAGGGTGCTCACCGGGTCTGTGGAGAGGGCTCAGCCAGGCCGGGGGGTTGGGTTCAGAAGCCCAGCTGGAGCTGGGCCAGAGAGGCACAACACAGCAACAGGCAGGGCCAAGGGAAGCGATAAGAAAGTTGTGGGAACTCTGGTCAACAAGGGAAGTTCCTGAGGCCAGAATGGGGCAGCCTTCCTTGGGAGGGGGAGGGCAGTGCCTAGAGCAGAGGGCCATGGGGTAAGGAGATGGAAGCAGGAGCCCTGGTCTGTGTTCATGGCCACAGTGAGGTGAGGTCTGCCTAGAAGTGGCCATACTGGGCTAGTGGTCCACAGAGGGGTCTGTGCAGCTGATCTTCTTCCTCCAGGTTGATAAGATTGTCCAGGAGAGTGCCAGCATCACATCCAGACCAGGCAGGAGAGAGGGGATGGTTTGAGGTCAGGAGATGTAGGGGCCCTGGTGATGATGGAATCCAAAGCAAACTGTGGTCTAGACATGGCCTTGGAGAGGCAGAGGCCATGCCTAGCTGGGAGCAGAGCCTGGCAAGAGGGGAGGACTGGAAGGGACTCTGTTAGAAAGGGAGGAGCTGAAGGGCATGTGTGGGCATGCCAGGAAACCCAGAGGAGGCTCTAGGGGACCCTGTCCTAAATGGACGGCCTCCATGGGACTTGTAAGCCAGGACAGAACATGCTGGAGACCCCTCCAGGCTAGAGCTGCTGCCCACCAAGGAGCAAGGGGGTGAAGAGCCAGGTCAGGGGCACTCCCCGGCCATCCTGGTGCTGCTAATGGAGCAGGGGTGCTGGGTGGGAAGTCAGGACAGGAAGGCCACGGTTGGGGTGTGTACACCAGCCATGAGGGGGCTTCCTGAACTCTCAAGTGGTGGCCCCTAACCGCTGAAGGTTCCTGCTGCCTCTCCTTATGTGGCAGCTCAGTGGCATCAGTAGGTATTAGCTCCACTTGCGTGCAATTTGACCATGAGTGAGGAGCACGTTTAGAGGTTCTATGAGGGTTAAATGGACAGACTTGACACGGTCGCTCCAGGAGGGACGAGAGTGGGGCTTTCATAGCCTGGGCTCTGTGAGGCATGCAGAATGTGCAGGAATTGACGGAGTGGCTGTGGAAACTTCCTTCACTCCACTGCCAAGTGACACATCTCAAGAAGTGAAGGAACCCTTAAAGGTGACAGTTCCAAATGTCTTCCAATGAACATGGAAGTTTGCTGCCTGGTGTTCTGTAGTTTCCAGCCTCACCAGTGTGGGGACAGGATGGGAACTGGCTCTCACCCCTGCCTCTGGGTAGCCGTATCCCCTGAGCTTGTCTCAGGGCCCCCACCAGCTCTAGGTCTGTGGACCCCAGTTTGCCAGTGGATGACGTGTCCCTGTTAGGCATCGCTGCCTCCCCATTCTTCCTCTGTAAAAATAGGAGGTTAAAGGTGAACTTCAAGATCTCTGATGTAAGGCCCATTAGGTCTCACAACCCCAAATTCCTGTAGGGAGACATTCAAAACGGAGATTCAAGGTCCCAAGAGCTTCTGTTTCCCACCCTCCACTAACTTAATCAACCCAAAGATTGGTCTTCTCTACTGTGCTAAATTTAGCATTTCCTTTGTAGATGTGGCATTTGGCTTGCCAGTAACTAAGTAAGATCTTTTTCTATAAAGACATCTCAGAGCCTTGGAACAGACCATCACCTCTACAAAGTGGCTTTCTACCCATGCCGTCCTGGCCCCCAAGCACATGGGGCTCGGAGCCCCGTGGTTGCCGTCGGACAGCTCTGTGACTGGCGGACGGCTGTACCAAAGGAACTTGACATGCGTGTCCATCAGCTGTCCCCGTTCAGAGCCCAGTAGAACAAACTAATTGCAAGAAGCCCAGAGCAGGAGGTGGTCAATAGGATATATTGTAGAAATAAGTACCTGTCAACTGCCGGGCAACCAAAGTATAAAACAAATATGAGTAATTTACTAAATCAGAGCAAACAAAATGAAGAGACTATTTTTAAATATAGATTTGCATTCCAAATGAAATGCTTCACCTGTAAACACCCTTCTTTCCAGTAATTTGTTTAAAAATGCGAATGCCACCTGTAATTTCAAGGCTGCTGGCCCACTTAAATGTCTCCTCCATTAGAAAATGTCAAGTTTGATTTTTCCTAGTAGGATAGTCAATCCCTGCCTTTCATGGGGCCCAGCACTATTTGAAATCTAAGGATTTGAGTGTGTTTTCTAGACAGTGGCGGTATTGTGGTCACACTGAGTACAACTCATAACAGACACCAGTGTTTCTCAATTGGTCACAACATTTAATCTGGCTGTTCTGAAACTTGCAGTGGCTCATACAGTCTGTCACTCAAGTGTAGTTCCCTTTGTGTAGCTATAGACTCTCCTAAGTGGATTTTGAGGCCATTTTTAAGCAGCAGCAGCAGCAACAACAACAATAACAACAAAAACACCCCCCCCATAAAACCCAACAAAACAAAACAAAACAAAACAAAACAAAATCTTAGCAATAGATCACATCACGCACATTGACCTCAGCAGAGGGTGGGCCCAGTGTTGTATTAGGCACCTTCCTAAGAGGAGCGCGACTGCCACCTGGATGGGGGGAGCAGCAGCGGGGCCTTTTCAGGATGTATTTGGGGTTTGTTTCTTCTCTCACGCAGGCTCCATCACCTGCAGAAGACCAGGTCCTGTGTAGGGTGCCGATCACCCAGAGGTGGACAAGACAGATGCCAGGCCTTAAAGAGTTCCTGTTTCCTGGGCTGAGCCCTAGGACACATCAGTGGGAAGACAGTGGAGGAGGAGCTGGGAGGAGACCCTGAGTGGGTTTGTTCATCTCCCTGAGCCTCGGATTTCTCACCTATACATGGCACCCACACCTCCAGAGCCACAGGGGACTGAATGGCAGCATGGCCATGGGGCGTATATAATGTGTCCTGCATGGTGTGCTCTCAGGGGACAGGTAAATGCAGGTGCTGCTTTCGGCCTGATGCTGCTGGTAATGGGCTGCTTTTTTCCACCTCTTTTTCCCCACAGGGCCATCCAGGAGATCCTGCTCACCAGCTCAGAAGGCCTGTGCCCTGGAGCCTCGAGTGAGAGGAGCCGTTTTGAGAGTGACTCGCAGCTGGCCATGGAGCTGTCTGCCAAAGAGCTGGAGGAGTGGGAGCTCCAGCTCCAGGGGAGGAGGAGGAGCTCCAGCAAGTCTTACAGCTGTCTCTCATGGAGAAATAGACCTTTCTGCTCACGGGCTGCACAAAGCAGGGCTTCTGGGCTGCACGCGGGTGCTGCATCACTCGTGCCCTGGGGCTGAAACAAATAAACAAATCATAAAATGGGCAGAAGATATGAACAGACACTTTTCCAATTGGCACAGACAGACACATGAAAAAAATGTTCAAAATCATTAGCCATCAGGGAAATTCAAATCAAAACCACACTAAGATACCACCTTATGCCACTTAGAATGGCAAAAATTGACAAGCCAAGAAACAACAATTGCTGGAGAGGATGTGGAGAAAGGGGATCCCTCCTACATTGTTGGTGGGAATGCAGGTTGGTACAGCCACTCTGGAAAACAGTGTGGAGGTCCCTTAAAAAGTGAAAAATTAAGCGACCCTATGATCCAGCAGTTGCACTACTGGGTGTTTACCCTAAAGATACAGACATAGTGAAGAGAAGGGCCATATGCACCCCAATGTTCATAGCAGCATTGTCCACAATAGCCAAAGCGTGGAAGGAACCAAGATGCCCCTCAACAGATGACTGGATTAAGAAGTTGTGGTCCATATATACACTGGAATATTACTCAGCTATCAAAAAGAACAATTTCTCAACATTTGCTGCAACATGGATGGCACTGGAGGAGATAATGCTAAGTGAAATAATTCAAGCAGAGAAAGACAATTATCATATGGTTCCCCTCATCTATGGAACAGAAGAACTAGGAAGATCGGTAGGAGAAGAAAGGGATAAAGAAAGGGGGGAATCAGAAGGGGGAATGAAGCATGAGAGACTATGGACTCTGGGAAACAAACTGAGGGCTTCAGAGGGGAGGGGGTGGGGGAATGGGATAGGCTGGTGATGGGTAGTAGGGAGGGCACGTATTGCATGGTGCCCTGGGTGTTATACGCAACCAAAGAATCATGGAACTTTACATCAAGAACCAGGGATGTACTGTATGGTGACTAACATAATATAGTAAAAAAAATATTCTTATAAAAAAAATAAGTGCTCTGTAAGTGTTCAAGTAGCTGCTGCCTCTAGAGAGGGGGCTTCAACGGCCACAGAGCAGGGAGGGTAGAGGTGTACTTCTCGTCCTTTATGCGGGAGGATGCATTACCGCTCCTCAGGAATGCCAGTTCCCTCCTGGTTCTGGTGAGGAGGCAGGACCAGAGACTGGCTCGGGGGGTTGCTGGGGAAGCAAGCCGGCAAACCAACATCCTGGCCTTGGCCTCCCTTCCCTGTGGATGCCCTTCTCTGCCTGTGGAGCCTGTTTCTGCCAGGATAGAAGGGACCAGATTCTGATGCAGATGACAAGATAACATCATGCCTTTATCGCCCCCACCCCCTAGCAGACCCACATGGAGACACACAAAGGCGCTTGGCTGTCTTCCCTGGGAACCCTGCCTGGGGAGCCTTCCTGATCTCCCACATCTTCTCAGGGGCACACACCCATCCCTGGAGGAGAGGCATCATTTATTGGAGGGACTTAATTCAAAGAGGCTTTGAACAGGATAGAGGGTCAACCCAGGCCAGAGTACTCTTGGTTTCAGACTCTAAGTGAGGGAGGCTGACTTCTGGGGGTGCAGGGACAGCTGCATGTTCCAGGCAATGGTGGAGCTCAGCTCTGCTCTCTGGAGGGCCAAGGTCAGTTTGGCTCTGCCTTGGCTGTGCCCTACACGCTGGAAACTCAGTCCTGCACCATCCATCTTGTCCCACGGGCCTCCTCAGACACCCCTTCCCTACCACTGCTCCCACTGAACCCAAAAGGCATACTGAGTTGGCCTTTGCATGGCTGCCCACTGTAAGATCCTGAGACGGTATATCAAATGTTTGGCAAGAGTCACTGAGTGGAATGACTGAGGCTGTTCTCCCCACCCCATACCCACTTGACTGAGACTTGGCCTCTTGGTCACCTGCTCTGTGAGTCTCCTCTGCACCTGCCAGGGCACCCAGCACCGGGGACATGGCGGTATCAGCACACCTGCAGCCCCCCATCCTGCCTTCTGGGGAGCCCTCTACTGCATGTTCTCTGGCCTCCTGTTGGTCTGTCTGAATCCATGGTAGACCCTTACCCAGCTTTCCAGATCACACTGGATTGATGGCCTCTCAGTATCCCAACCACCATAACAAGAAAATGTTTATCAGCAAACCACCCACACATGGAAAGCCCCCCTGCCGCCCCACCCCAGCCCAGGGCTCCCCAAGCCCCAGGGTCTGTGCAGCTCAGTGGCTCTGTGGTTCCGGGGCGGTACCATGCAAACACAAGGCAGTCAACTGTGAAGAGAAACTGCAAACCTCAAAGGAGGAAGGTAACAGGATAGGTGCATCAAAAGAAATGATTTAAATATCAAAGGATTGAGACAGGCTTTAGGAACCTGGAGAGGCCCTTGAATGTTTTTGGTTTTGTTTTTTCCAAAACAAGCCAGGTCTGCTGGAGCCTGAGCCTTGTAAGGGCAAAGGGAGTCTGTGGTGTCCTGCTCACTGGCTTGCAATTTCCTCAAAGACTCGCCAACAAAATCAGCTTGCTGTGTTTGCTTCCATCTGCTAAAAATCAGTGCTACTCCCAAACTGAACCCCAGTTGTGTTAAATGTAAGATTAAAATATGAGCCACAGAGACAACCACAGTTTCTCTGGGGGCCTGTCCTGGCGACAGGCGCCTTGCGTGTGCAGAAGAGGAATCTCCGCGTAAGGCCGAGAAGCTGGAAGGGTCCCCCTGAACCTCTCTGTTGGTCCCCAGCTCACCCAAGGACTCATGTTAGGACCCATGCTCCCAGGTTATAAAAGAGGAAGACAGAAATGTGGGGAATGAGTACCCAGCACTGCTGGGTGAGCTGAGGGCTCAGGTTTGCAGCCTGGGATCTGAGCCCCAGCATCTTGAAGCAAGAGCGACCCTCCTCTCCTAAAAGTTGGCCTGCCACTGGGCCTGGCAGGATCAGCACCCAAAAGCACAAGGGATCTTGGGGTCTGCTCCTGAGGTGGGAGACAATGGGTAAGAATCACCTGGAGCTTTCAGGGTATCTCAACTCAATCACTTCCCTGTGCTTCTGTCAAACAGCAAAACTGAGGAGTGGTTCGTGAATGAGAAAAATGGGGAAACCTCTCAAAACCCAGTACAAACTGAGGGCTTCAGAGGGGAGGAGGGTGGGGGAATGGGGTAGGCTGGTCATGGGTAGTAAGGAGGGCACGTATTGCATGGTGCACTGGGTGTTATACGCAATTAATGAATCATGGAACTTTACATCAAAAACTAGGGATGTACTGTATGATGACTAACATAATATAATAAAAATCTATTCTTCTTAAAAAAAAACACCTGGTTACCCTTTGACCTTATAAATTATTCAAGTTCTAGGGTGCTAATGAATTGTAGGAGTTTGGAAGCCAATCAAAGGAACCTCTGTTCCACTTGTGAGCCCTTGAAGTAGATTCACAGCGAGAGGCTTCGGAGTGCTCCGAGATGTCTGCTGCTCACAGAACCCCACTGCTCAGCAGCCACTGCCCTCCCTCCCCGGGGTGACCCCTTCCTGGCTCGGGATGAAGCAGGGCCTCTCTGTGGGAGCCCATGTCTGTGGGTCCAAAGGCGGCAGCTATGGAAGATGCCCGTGTCTGCACGCCTGCCTGGGTTCCAGCTGGCTCACCGTCCTGCAGCATGGTCACCTCATCCATCTCCGCACTGAAGTCACTGTCCCCGATGTCATTGGTGGCTTTCAGGCTCAGCTTATAGGAAGTAAAGGGCCTCATCCTGAAACACAGAAGAGCCACGAGGGCCTGAGCCCCTCGCCTTTGTCCTTCTCCCAGCTCTGGCCACAGGGAGCGGGCAGCCAGGAGGAAGAGGCACTCAGTAACCACGGAATCTGTCCTGCCCAGGGAGGGGCCGTCAGGCAGCCAGCGCTGTCCTCACAGCCTGCCCCCAGAAACAGAGGGCTTTCTGGGTGGAGGAGAGTGGGAAACGTCCAGGCAGGCCCAGGCTGGCTGTTTTACTTGGGGCCCCTCCTATCATTAGAGCTTCTCCTGCAAAGCAAATCACCGCTCTCTGAGGGATGCGAGAATTTCTCAGGAGGAGCTGATTACCGCAGCCCTCCCAGGATTCAGAGCCAGAAAAGAGGGCCCGCCTAACCACTTCCTTGCTCACCCAGAAGTGCCCCTTCGTGGGGGTCTGCCCTGGCTAAGCCCACCTGGCTCCAAAGACCATCTCTGCCTGCCCCTCGTTTCTGCACTTGTCTGGCTGGCAAGAGCGCCACGCCCTGGACAGACAGTGCCCGGGTTCACTGCACAGCAGTTCTATCTGCTGGACTTCCTGTGATTCCCATTGCAAGGACGAGAAAATCAAGGCCCAGTCCCATTAAGGCCCTTGCCCCCTACCAGAGGACTGGCCAGAGGCTTGGCCAGGGCTGGAAGAGGATCTTGTGTTGGGGCAACCTCTCCGCCGTACCTGAGACAGAGGTAATGCCAGTTGTCCGTGGGGAAAAATGTCCCCGCCTGCCTGCTGATGGGGATTTAAGGGGCACGAATACTCTGGGTGCATGGCTCGTTGCCACCGCTCAGGCCTCCCTCCTTCCCTCCGTTGAGCAGGTCCGTGTTGATGGTCTCCTGTGCTGAGCTCTGTAACACACACACTCCAGACAGACTTCGAAGCAGAGGACGTTCCAGTCTTCCTTGGGTCACTGGCTGGCCTGCTCCTGTGGCTTTTCTTGCCATTACTTCTGAAGGAGCAGATGAGGAGACCCCCCCCACCCCTGCCCCACTGGCAACAGCTCTGTTTCAGGCGAGGCTCTGCCCCTGTGTCCATCTCCCAGACCAGGAGAGCAGGAGTGGCTCTGGACTCTGCCTGCTTCCTCAGCTACCAGTGGGCAAACCCTCACTGCCTCTATGCTGGGCCTCTGTCCTCCCTCCCAGGCCAACCTGTAAACTCGTGGGTTTCAAACCGAGCACCGTGGAACCCCCGGAGGCTCTGAGGGATCTTCTAGGAGACCAGAGGGTTCCCATGCCCCCCGAGTCAGACAACAGCAGCCCCACTTCCATCTGATTTGCAAATGGGGTCTGGGTAATCCTTTGCCTAGAGGAAGGTTCCTGTGTTTTCAAAGACTGATAACTATCTTTGGACACTGGATCAGAAGAATCTTCCTCTAACTGTTTTCATATGCCCTCCTGCCTAAGATGGAAGTACAGTGGTTCTCTGTCGGCCGGCACCTCAAAGGATGCTCTCGTGCCAGCTTGCCCTACTATGGCTGGTCCACGACCGCAGGTCTGTCTCCTGACCTCTCTGTGCCCCCATTCCACAGCTGGAGAAGGCATGCCTGGTGACCTTGCTTTGGCCCTGGCTGTCCTGGGGGTGCTTCCAAAGTTCCATCCTTAAGAACGCTCTTTGTTCCTGGTTTCTGGGGGAGCTATCCTTTATAAAGTTAAAACAAATTGTTTCCTATCTGTTTCTGGCTTCCTAGGAACTATTTTATCTAATTCTGGTGACAACCACATGGTTTTCTCCTTGGGTTCCTGCCTCAACTACCTGAGGCCCCATATTTGCATTAGCTTCTCCTTCTTAGATTAGACGGTGGCCCAGAGTGGTTGTCAGGAACATGCACTCTGAAGCCCAACAGCCTACATGCTAACCCCCACATAGCCTTGGTCAGGTCAGTGAGCCCTAAGCATCTCACCTGGGCTGACAGAAGCACTGAGATCATGAGGTGGTCATGCAGCTTCCGTTCAGAAGCAGCACAGGAAAGAGACTCTAGTACCCAAGGCGTACTCACTGCATCCTGGCTGCTCTCCTTATCATCAGGACCCTCTGGCAGCAGTTCAAGTGGCTCCAGGAAGAGCCTGTGCCCTGCACACTGTCCTCTAGGCCCATCCATCCCCTCACCAACCCCACCATGATTTGTAAGTAACCGTTCCCCTCCTGGATGAGTGTCTGCCTTCCCCCACAGGGACAGGGACCGAGGTGGTCTCCTTTACTGCTGTGCCCTGAGCACCAAGAACAAGGCCCCGCACCTAGGAGGCGCTTGGTGAGGAAGGGAGGAAGAGAGGAAGGAAGGGGAGGGAGGGAGGAAGGAATGGGGGTAGGACTCAGGAGGGGTGAATGAGAGGACGCTCGTCACCATCAACATGGTGTCTGGCACATGTCAGCGTGCCAGAAACGACCCTCGTCCTTGTATTTAGTGCTCGTGTTCACTTAGCATGTTAAATTGAGGACATGTGTCAGACGTGTCATTGATCCCTCCATGTTTAGCACCTACTGTTCTCTAACGCTTTGTTTTGGAATCTGAGGCAGGGCAGCCTCCTCCATTCCCACCCCAGCACACACAGCAGGGGTGCAGTTCACACACTTCAGACAGCTGGAAGCGTCCTCCAGGGTCTGAGGTCAAGGGGAGGGTTCACGGAGAGCAGGAAGCAGAGTTCCCAGCTTTAGGCCTGTTTCCCGGGCTGGTGTCATTTACAGGACTGTTAGCTGTCTCGGGGGCCACAGGGCACACCCAGGGGCTGAGCTGCAGGAGCACCCTCTCCTCGGGGTAGGAAGCCCACTAGGTGCCCTAAAAATAGACCAAGAGGGACCCAGCAGCAGTGAAGGGAGCTCCATGGGAGATGACAACAGTCCCAGTGTCCCCTCTCCTGGGCCCCATCCCCTGTAAGCTCACCCAGCCCTTCCTCCTCATCCCTGCATAGCCAGTCCTTTAGACCCCTAGTCTACCTCCCAGTCCTGAACTGGCCTCCACCCGCCCCCGGACTCTTGCTGTGCTCCCCCCTGAGGCAGAGCAGGACTTCAGTGCTGGTGACCTGTGAAGAAAGGCACAAACCATCCTGGACCCTCTTCCTCAACCCCTCTCATTTCCCCCAGTTCTGTTCCCTGTTCACATGCCAGGCCCACATCAGGGTCGGCCCAACCAGAATCCAGAGTCTGGTCCTGGCATCCAAGCCTGGGTCAGTCCTCAAATTTCTCTGAGCCTCCCTTTATTCATCTGTGAGAATGGCGGTACTGGTACCCGGCCCTCCCAGGGATGCCATGACAGTCACAGGACATGACCCCCTCATGGAATAGGCAATTCCTACACGTGACCTCCTCTTTCTTGTCTTCCCAAAGTCCTCCTCTACCCCTGCCCACAGTGACCTCGTTGTCCCCAGATGCATCTGCCACACACAGACTCCCTTGGCCTTTTCCCACTCAGCACCCTCTACCTGCCTGCTTTCTGCCATCCACACTCAAAACTGGCTGGATTTAGGTAAATGTTTGAGGTAACACCTTTGCTTAAACTCCAGTTGTCTGGGGAGGGAACAGGTTGGTGGCTCAGGACGCTCACTGTCCAAGCTCACAGGAAGCAAGCACAGTTAGAAACCAAGCTTGTGCTTGACCTGCTGTTCAGCTCCACAGCCAAAGTACTCGGGTGAGGGTGGCATGGAGGCGGCTTCCTGTCCCTGTCCCTGTCCCTGCCATGGAGCTGGAGGTAGAGTCTCATACATAGAAGGAGCTCCCTACATTCATTTGCCCGGTTTGGTTATGAAAATAAAGCCTGAGTCCTGATCATTTTAGAGGCTACCTACCACTGCCTTTATGCCTCATCTATTCAGAACTCGTGATTAGCATCACAAAGATCAAAGAATATTGAACCCATGCAGGATATCCCTGGCCATTTAAATTAACCTGACTTTTCATGTGGCTTTATTTTTTAAAATGGCATGGAAGAAGAAAAGAAAGAACCCCGTGGAGATGGGGCCAGCATCCTGACTTGAACTGAATCCCTCTAGTTTCACACAGTAATCCCCTTCCGGCCCTCCTGGTTGGGTCCACCGTGTCGCCCTGGGGACACGCAGAGGAACAGCAGGACCTGTTACCGGTGGATACACAGCTGTCAGCTGAGCTCACACTGCTGCTGTCCCATCCTAGTAACACCCAGAATGCCTGTGTGGCTCTGGGCCCATGGGCCTTCTCCTCCTCTATGGTACTGCATGTCTGCAGGATGCAGCCCTGATATGTCCCTCAACCCAGAACCTCCCTCCTGCTCCAGACCCACACCCTCTAAATGTGGGGACGGCCACTTGATGGAGATGGCAAAACTTTTTGCTTTGAACTTTGGTTTAAACTTTTATGTTTTCTGGTCATTGGCAGATTTCAAGCAATCGGCAAATGTAAAATGTAAAAAGAATGTCGAGAAAGAGGAGGATAAAGTTGCTCTGAGGCTGTTGAACAGGAGGGAGGCCACACCACGGCCACGTGCAAAGCGCTGCTTTCCTAGAAACTCGGCCCACGGCGTGTGTCTGCTGACGAGTGGAAGAGACCCTGGAGGGGACGGACCACAGCGTCTCCCACACCAAATCAAACTGTCTGCCGGGAAACATGGATCCCTCCTTTCCAACGTGACGTCCCCTGCTCACCGTTGTCTGTTTGATCTCAGGAAGCTTCGGGACAGAAAAGGCCATTGGAGTTCCTTTTTCTCCTGTCTTTCACATGGCTACCCAAAGGGGTGACTCCCTGTGATGCCCAGTGCTGACCACACCCACGTGTGCATCACGTGGCACCCCAGTCACGTGCTTACACCTTGAACCCAGGAGAGGGAGCTCCTTTTCTCTCTAAACTTTGCTGTTGCCACATGTCAGAGGCAGAGACAGAGCCACATGCCAGCCCCCACTCCTCCCCTACAGCTTGGGGAGAGGGTGCCTGAGGATCAAGGCCGGTGCAGGAGCTCCCCCACCCCAGCTGCTCCTTTCCCTTGGCTGAGGTTCAGCAGCATGCAGAAGCTGAGCTGGGCAGCCTTGCAAAGGAGGAGGGTCAGGAGGTGCACCCGTGGGTGGTGCTGGGGCTGCAGGCAAATATGACCTTTGCGATCCTCAACTCTCCTCTGTAGAATGGGGACGATGATCTCCCCCCACTGGGCTATCATGTGGGTTCAATGAGAAATGTGAGATTTCACAGCACAGTGCTCAGAATAGGGGGGGAATCAGTACATGGTGTTCTATCTGAAAGGTGAGAGGAACATTGGACAGCCTGGGAATGGGGTATAGGCCTCCTCCATCATCCCAATGAGAGGTGCTGGCCAGGGTCCTGGAACCCTCAGAGCAGGTGGGACACGCTCCTTCGTGGCCCCCTCACAGCCTGAAGTGAGCTTCAGGGAATGTGACCACAGTCAGGGCCAGAGGAGGAGGACAGGAAAGATGCGAGGCCAGCTCCCCAGACAGGCCTGCCCACCAGAAAGACCCAGGGGGCTTCTACAGGGTGGCGTGAGCCTGCACAGCCCAGGCCTGCTTGTGGAGCACGAGGCCTGAGGTCACTTCTGAGAACCCTCACCTAGATGGTTAGATAGCCCTGGTCTCCTATGAGCCATCATAAAGGAGAATGCCCTAGTCTCCAACCATAGCGCGGGGGGGGGGTGCCCTCATCCCTCACTGCAGAGGGGGCTACCTTGGTCCCCCACTGTAGAGGGGGTGCCCTGCTCTCCCGCCATAGAGAGGGGGTGCCCTGGTCCCTCACTGCAGAGGGGGTGCTCTGGTCCCTCACTGTAGAAGGGGGTGGGAACATGAGGAGGGGCCCCAATGAGGCTGTAGGTGCCAAGAACTTAGCTGTGGTGGTTGGCACCACTCCCCTCTGCCTTTGCTTGGTGGTTCCCTCAGCAACTGGATAAATGCTGGGTTCTCAAGGTGCAGTGGGGATGCCTCTGCCATTTCCCTCCTCAGCCATCACTAATGGATGACAGAACAAGTCTGCCTTGATGACTAGGACAGAGAGCACAAAGAGAAGGTGAAACTCCCTCAGCCTGTGACACCGCTTCCCCCCACCTCCCCCTCCTCCACATCTGCCTCTCAGGGGATAGGGCACTAGAGCCCATACTTCCAGGTTCCCTGGCCCCATCATCTGTGCCTCATCCATCTCTGGGACCTGGGGTATGCACATGACATGCACAGGGCATGCCCAGAGGACAGACCCAGGGCAGAGGCCAGAGTGGCTCCAGGAGGTGGGAGTCCTGGTCCCTGGTACAGGGAGTGTGCACTAGGAGAAGAGAGCTCAGCTGTCCGGGTGCGTCTCTGGCCCACACATATTCCCTGCTCTGTTCCCTGGGGAGGGCGTGCCTGGCTCTGGGTACCTTTCAACAGCACAGGCTTTGGCCTTGTGGTGGATGGATGAGGAGTAGGTCTGCTGCTCTCCCCGGGGCAGCTCTCGCACCTGCACAGTGAAGTAGTGGATGGGGGGGTGGGCCCGTCGCTGCCCAGGACCCACTGGAGCCAGAGGCTGTGCGCAGTCACTTCTGCCAGTGACACCAGGAGCTCTCGGGGGGAGGGGAGTCACTGGATGCTCTGCAACCGAAACAGAAAAGACCAGGGACACGTGACCGACTGCTTCTCCAGGAAGGCACCATGTGAGCTCAGGCATGAGGACGTGGGCTGCCCATGAGGGCAGAAACAGGGAGCTCATTCCCAGTTCTGCAGGCACCTGTGGCTCCCTCACGGCCGACTCTGGACCTGCCCCAGCCTGGACCTCACGGGAGACCCTGGCTTGCTCCCAAAGCGCTGCTCTCTCCTGCCGGAGACAGTCGGACAGACAGGAGGATGAGCCCACACGTGCTCCATGGCAACCACACGTCCCTACAACATCTCGAAGTTGACACCTGGGCTCTGCTGAGCACATCCAGGCCCCTGTGGACTCTCCCTGTGATCTCAGGCTCAGTGCATCTGTCATGCTGACTCCTTCTTCCTGGAAGCCAACCCGAGCCTGAAACACAGACGGTGTCCCACTCGGCTCCTCTGGGGTGTGTCACCACCACTCTGTCCCCACAGTACTGGTGACTGGGAGTGCAGAGCGCAGGGAGCGGGGACCTGGCTCCCGAGCGTGGATCGTTCCCAGCATGCATCTCCCCGTCCCATCAATTGCAGCAGAGGAACTCCACAGAGAAAGGAATAATTGATTAATTGTTTATCATGAAGATGATTGATCTTATTGAGAATGTGTGGTGGGTAATGAAGCAGTGATGATCGCCGACCCTGAGGTGATGGCGGGAGGAGCCCTTCCACCTGACTGCAGTCGGCACTCCTCTGGGAGCACACACTTGGGCTGTCAGGGTCCTCCTCCCTCAAAGCAAGAGCCCTGCATCCCCTCACCAGCCACAAGGACCACCCTCCTGAGCATACTGGCAATTGGTGAAGCTCTGCTAGGGGGGTTTGCAGGCCCTGGCAGACATCCCCTAAGCTCTATGGGCCCAAGGCAGGTGGTGCGGGTGGTTGGCATGTGGGCTGAGATGTGGGCATGCATCCCCCAGCCCCATCAGCAGCAGCCCCGCTGTGGACCAGAGTGCCTCCTGGAGGGCACTCCTGATAATGCTTCCATCTGGATCTAAGTCACGTCACACCTTTAGCAAACCTGGCTTTCCCTGTGCCTTAGAAAGTGCTGAATTTCCCTACGGGGCTGC
The DNA here is from genome assembly GCF_023065955.2 of Ursus arctos. NCBI lineage: Eukaryota > Metazoa > Chordata > Mammalia > Carnivora > Ursidae > Ursus > Ursus arctos. Next base: position 2,449,557 of record NW_026622986.1, read on the forward strand.
ATCAACTCTGAGGAAGATGGCAAGAGCCTTTGGGAGAGGCACTCAGGGCCCTGAGCATGCCCCGGACAAGAGGGAGCCTGAGGACCTGGGCCAAATCTGCAGGAGGGGTTCTCCTGGTGCCTGTTCCCGGTCTCACCAACCCCACCCCTGTGCTGGCAGCTGCAGGTCAGACAGCGCTATGTGCCAAAAGCCAGGGGCAAACTATGCATGGCTGTCTCTCCACCCACCTCCAGCTTTGGCGTCTCCAGTGACTTCAAGGCTTCCTTCTTCCAGTTAGCAGTAGAGGTAACCTTTGTCAGAGAAGGGGTTGTGCATTTGTCTTCATCCTTGGGGGACTGAGGCTCGGCAGTTGAGGTCGGGGGACTCACAGCAGGCTATGGCCTTCCCCTGGAATATGTGGAGCCCTGGAAGCTCCGAAGCCACAGATGGGGGACACCAGCATCCCCCCGTTGGCCATCGCAAGGGTCAGCCGTGTGCCTGGGCCAAGCAGCCCTGTCCTGAGCAGCTGGGTGTTCCAGCCGGGGCGGCCTCCGAGCAGGTGCCAGAGCTCATGGGCCCTTCCACCTTATGGGGCATCAGTTTCCCCAGCTGCTCAGCCTGCTTGTGAGGGAATTTGAGAGAGCAGTGAGCCGCAGTGCCTGGAAGGTGGCCAGAGCTTGGTACGGGCTCAGTGCATGCTAGGCTCCTTTGCCTTCTACCTTTTGTAGGTTTCAGATCAGCCCTTGGGATGGTTTTCCAAGCGCTCTGGGCTCAATTCATGCCTCCCTAAGACTGTCTAGATCTTCTCCTAGAGTGATCCCACAGGCCACGGGGTCACTGGCTCACATTCTGAGTGCAGCCATGGCACCAGCTCTGTCCCTGGAGTTCTGCGGACCATGCTGGCCCTCAGGCTTCCCAAGAGGCCACTAGGTGAGTGCAGGGAACAGAGAGGGGAAGGGCATTGCCTAAGGTCACACAGCTCCAGAGCCTGATGCTTGGGGACTCCCAGAGCCCACCCATTTACTCTGTGCCCAAGAACCTTCCTGTCATCCTCTTCTCTGAGACCTCTGGGTCTGGTCCTGATCTCCCAACCTGGAGTTGGGGCAGCCCTGGGGAGGGAGTCTGCTGAGGCAGATTCCAGAGTGAGGCTGGAGGGCATGTCAGGTGCTCGCTGAGATGGGAACCCACAGCAGATTTCTGTAGGTGGAGGAGACTGAGTGTCTGCGGAGGGTGTCCACATCACGGCCTCACAGCTGTGTCCCTGGCAAATGACTGAATCCGTCTGGGCCCCACTTCTGTAGAACTGGGGCTCACAGCGCTTTGTTTCCCAGGCCTTTATGAGGATAAACAAAGACAATGTACTATAAGCATCTCACCAGTGCTTGGAACGGAAGCAGCGTCCGTGGAGACAGATCTCCCTATGACTGCTGGGTAGAAAACTTGTTTATTGAGCCCCTGCTGAGCTGGGCACCTGGTTTTGACCATCAGCGATCAAGTGCCTGGCTTCAGGGAGCTGCGCTCCAACAGGATGACTCAGAGCCACCCTGGGCCAGTTACACAACCTCGCTGAGTCACGTCTCCAGCTTTAAACCTGGGACATTCCTGTCTTTCTGGTAAAAGACATGCAACAGTGCAGGGCCTGACCCAGGAAGCTATGGACCCAGCAAGTTCACGGCTCCCATTTAGGCCCAGCTCTCCTCCCCACAGCACCACAACAGTGAACTTGGGCCCTGGGGTCGTATGTCTCTTCTCAGTGGTGATGACAGTGGCCACCAGCGGCAGCCCCTAGTGGTGTTTCGTCTTGGCCAAAAGCCTGAAGATGTGTGCCGACTCCAGGGCCAGCTTGGCTGCTGTGAACTGCCTCACCGTGGTCCCCACCTCCACCGTCGTGAATGTGCTGGGGCTGTTGCTGGCCAGGCGGTAGGGGATCTGGTACCCTGTGGACAGGGCAGGAGGACCACACATTGGTCACGTCACCCCCCTCGGACCCCGCATTCCCGCCACCCTGCCACCACCACTCTGCTTTCTTTCCCTGACATTCTTCCTCCTCTGCCAGCATCTGAGAGGGAGGGCACAGCCGTGGTGATGGATGGAGACTCTGAGTGCTGGGCCCCCATGACCCTCGTTCCCCTTCATCCTTCCCGCCACCAAGATGTGGACACAGTTTCATCTTCCCCAGGGCTGTTGGAGCTGAGAGAACATGGCAGGAACCAACCAGTGCTCGTGAGGGGCAGGCCCAGTGCTCCCTGCTTTTTCTCTTCCTCCTCACCCCTCCTGCCACCCCCCCATCCTCCCAGGGCCAAGGGCAGTGCCTCCTCCTAGAATGTTCCTTCAAGTGCGCCCTTCTCCCACGGTTACATGTCTTTCCCCTCAGTCATCCTCCCCGTCTGTCCACAGATCTCAGCATTGGGAATGGGAGCTGGTGCCAGCTCAGCACTGTCCCCTGCTGTTGGTCCCTCCTCTGCGCCCACCCAGGAAACCCCAGTGTGGTCCCCATCCTGGGGGTTCCCCTGCAAATAATACCCCCCTGCCAAGGAAGCAGTGAGGTGCATGTTATCAGTTCTGAGGGGCTTCTGCAGCTCTGAACCAAGTTCCTTGGTTTTCAAGGGATTGCAGTTAATGAGATGTTATGAATGACCAAGCCTCCCAACCAGGCTGCGCCAGACCGCCTCCACGCATGTCTGAAGAGGCAATTCCAACTGTCAGACCCAGCCCGGGACCCAGCTGTGCTCCTGCCCTGATTAAAACCAGAGCTGGTGGGGTGTGGTGGCATCCACAAACACAGAAGACAGCCAACCTGCTCATTGACAGATGATGTGGGCCTCAAAGTCGGGAAATTGTGGGGTCCAGAAAGAACTTGTGTTTACTCAATAGATGTGTGCCCCACGAACCCAGAAAGCTCTGGATCAGCAGAGGGGCTTCTTGGGTCCGTGACAGCAAGGGCAGAGTAGTGACAAACGTTACTGTCCCCCTGGACTGTGCTCAGTCAGCCTCCAGGCCTCCCAGGTCCCTTTCTGCAGCCACCTATCGCAGTCAGTCCCTCCCAAATGTCCCCTGGGGAACACACTGCCCCTCCTGAGGACCATGGCTCCACAGTCGGACCCACATCAGCTTGCCTCCCCTGGGCCTCTCTGCTCTGCACTCTCCTCCCTTCTGTTCATCACCAACAGGCAGGAGCCTGTTCGGGTCCATCCAGCCAACTCCTGGTGGACCTTCAATCCCAGAACTGACCTAGGAAAAATTCCTCAGCCCCTCAAACTGCGAGAAGTGCCTTCCACTCTCTGTTCCGCTCACCACCTACTTGTTTATAGGCCACATGCCTTGATGAGACCCTGGACTCCCTGGAGACCTGGAAGGCATCTATCTTGGCCTCCCCGCAAAGTCCTTGGAGTGGCAGGGTTTCAGGGCCCTGAAGTGGAATCATGCAATATTGGTCTTTCTCTCCGTGCTTTATCTCACAGAGCATAATGTGTTTTCAAGGTCCATCCATGTTGGGGCATATTTCAAAATTGAATTCCTTTATAGACCTCCAGTTAATAAAAGTGTATCGATATTGTTTTGCTAATTATAACAAATGCACCACATCCATATAAGATGTTATTAGTGGAGGGATTGGGGTCGGGGGGCGTAGGTTATGGGAACTTTCTATATTATCTCTTCAACTCTTAGATTTGTCTAAACCTCCTGTTGTCAATAATGCCTATTAAATTTTTAAAATCCAAGAACACTCTTTCAGGGAGTGATCTGTCTCAGCCAATGTTGGTTCGAACATCAGCTAAAGGTCTGTACGTTAGCTAAAGATGTTGTTTACTGGTAAAGGTGAGCCCATTCTTGAGTTAGAAATGCACGTTGACTGCTGGAGTTACAGCGATACTGATTGACTTGATCATTTGCCTTTGCATACAGAAGAGAAGAATGTGGCTTCACATTTTGATGGTTTTCTCTTACATATGGGTCACTGAATAAAATAGCATCATTCTTCTTGAATGAACCTAATGAATCCATTCCCACAGTACCTTCAACTGGGTCATTGGTAGGGTGCCCCCTGTTGTTTGGCCAGAGGCAGAGTTTTCAGAATCACTGCTTGGGGTCAGGTGATACTCTTGACTTCAGGCAGGAGCCGCGAGCACCTGAGAAAGTTATGTACACCCCTCTGTGTCTCATTTGCCTGTTCTGAGATGTTGAAATGTGACTGTGGCCTACTTATTAGAATTATGTTATGAGGCTAAAAGTAATTAAACACAAGGGAAGCCTTAAGAAAAATAAAGTAAATGACTGGTGTTTCATAATTGCCCTAAGTGTTCAATCACTGAGCGACTGCAAGAATAAGGTAGACACTTGGTGGTGGTGGAATCCAGAGAGGGGACATGGATGGCTCCACAGCAAGAGAGGATGGACACTCACTCTTAGCTTTACATGGGAAGGATGCTTTACTGCTCGTGGACAATACCTGTTACCATCTCCTGTAATCCTCAGGTCAGCCCTATTGAGGTGGGTGGGGGCAGAGCAGGGGCTGTAAGCCATATTCTAGTGGGAGGCACAGAAACATGTGACATGCCAAGAGTTACCAGTCACTTTTGCCAACATTAGAGATAGGTTTCTTACAGGCTTTTTCTATTTATGCACTTCCAACCAAAGGGAACACTGTTCTAATTTGGGGCATACGTAGTAATTCCTCCAAGTCGTGTGCCTGAATCATCAAAAGTGGCCTCGGTTTGGAGTTGACACAGGAGTTGGAATTTCCAACCTTGGTGATTCATTTCATTTGATGAAATCAGAAGTTCCCAAAGGGACTTACCATGGGGCGTCCGTGGATGGATGGCACATCCAGCAGTCAGAAACCCAGGAGTGACGTCAGGGATGTTCGACCTATCAAGGGTAATAATTAGTAGAATGATTAGAATAAGAAAACAGGAGTAAAGGGGTCATTCTGGGTGAGTGGCAACAAGGGTTTATGGAAAATGAGAAGAATTATTTTAACTGAGCAGATACAAAACAGAAAAAGAATTAAATGGGAGTCTTGACCCAATATCTTGTGTGGAAACTGCCCACTAGCCATCACAATTTGCCTGTCCTGAAAATCTTGGGGCAACTGCCTGCTTCTGAAGACTGGCTATTTCCAGAGGATCTCTGAGAAGCCTCAGTTTGAGTAGCCCTCTAATTGTGTGAAATTCTGATTTTTAAAATTATTTTATTTATTTTAGTGGAGACATATGAAGCCAAGTGTGAACTCCCAGGAGTTACACTGTTTTGTTTTTAAACAGTACCTGAAGGGGTCCCTTCAGGGGATGTGTAAGGGCAGTTTTTCTCTGATGTCTCTTCCTGAGGTTGAAGATCATGAAGAGGCTTCTAGGAAGATTTCAGGAATGGAGGCCTGAAGCTGTTGGTGAAAAACTTGGGCACTATTACAAGAGCTCTTTGCAATATGCTGCCATGTCTGCACATAGTAGGGTAGTGCAATCTAGTCTGGGTAGTGAAATTCCTAGAGATAAAGAACTTCCAGCTACTCATTTAGTGGGAGAGCCCATGTGTTCCCAAGGGAATGGACTGGAGAACCATCATCACTAATGTGTATTTGCACCCAGGGAGCTCACAGGTTTCTGAAAGTTTTGCTACTCTAAATGGAAGGATGAAAATGTTTTGCCCACTTGAAACAGTTTATTTCTTAAATAATGAACTGTGTTCCAGCAAAATTGTAATTTCTTGTGAAACTCTATATTTCTTTTTGGCCAAGGTTGAGAGCAAGTAAAGAGAACCCTTTTTAGAGGCTTTTTTGTTCTCTGGAAAAATCAGAGATCATTCACACGTTGTATAAGAACTGAATTACAAGGGAAACTTAGATTTCCTTTTTCAGTCTTGATTGAGCACATGGGAAAAGGAGAGGGGCCTTCAGTGAACTCCTGGGCCATGACTGTCCAGGTATGCCACTGTTCTGTCCAGGAGAGAACAAAAAGGATATACCCTTCTGGTCTCTTAGTGAAACAACTTTGGATTCAGAATTTCTTTTGGAGGCCTCAACATAGCATCCAAAATGTGCTGCCCATTGGGATTCCTCCTTTCCAATGATGCTTCTCAAATGAATGATTTTGCTCCAGTCAGGTTGTCTAAAGTTGGCCCTGAAAAGCCAAATCATCATTGGTGATGTCGTGGGGAACAAGAATTCGGATTGTGATGAATGTACACATGAGCATCAGACATTTTTTTCTGGAAGAGGAGAGGGGTTAGGTTTAGAGGATTCCTAAGATAGCTGGTGAGAGTTGGTAGAAATAGAACATTTGTGCATCTCATGCCTTGAGCCCCAAAAATGACAGGGCTGAAGAGAGAGATGATAGATTTGAAGATCCAAGAACATCAAGTGCCTGGAGGAGCCCAGACCCTGCATGAGGAGGATCATAACAAGCAGGAAAGAGGAACTTGGCCAAAGCTACAAAAAGGACCTTATCAATAAGAGAGAGGAGAGGGGTGCCTGGGTGGCAAAGGCGGTTAAGCATGTGACTCCTGATTTTGGCTCAGGTCATGATCTCTGGGTCCTGGGGTCAAGTCCCATGTCAGGCTCTGCCCTCAGTGGGGATTCTGCTTTGGGGTCTCCCTCTCTCTTCCTCTGTCCCTCCCCCACTCGTGCCATCTCAGTCTTTCCCAAAATAAAATAAATAAATCTTTACAAAAAAAAAGAGTATAAAAATGAAAGAGGAAATAAATTACATGCAGATGGTGGATCTATGGGTCCGAGTCTTCGCAACATGCAAAGTCGTCTTCCTTACGGACGACAGTGAGCATCGTCATGGCCTGGTCTTGGGAACGCAAAGGGGACAATCAGGGTGAAGTTAGGACTCAGGCCACTGCCCCTGGGATTATGTCCCCAACCCCAAAACTCAATGCTGCCCTCAGCTCCGCAGTCCCCACACCTCACCACCCATGGGGCCGTGATCCCTTTACCTCACTGATGAGAAAGGCATCCAGGGTCTCTGGGACCTTCCCAGCCCTCAGATTTCATAACTGGGACCAGGAAGCAGTGCCTGTCAGCTCATTCTTTCAAGAGGCAGCCACGGTGGTGCCCATGACTTTCTGTCCCCATGATTTCCTACTTTCCTCTGCTCCCTCCTGCTACCTCCCTCCTCTCTCCCTGTATCATTAATTTCTTATTTCCCTTCTCCTGTCACCTCCAATAACCAGACTGTTCTCTGCAATGGGAATAGTGGAGGAATGATCATGGGTTTACTGACACGCTCCCTAGTCAATCAGTTGATCAATGAGCAAATGCAGCTAACATGGAGGCAGCTGCCATGGGCCTGGGGTGATGCTGGGCCATGAGAGTGACCATCAACTGGGCAATCAAGTGACTGCCCCATGCCTGGGCTCATCTTGGGCACTTGAGACACACTTTCTATTGATGACAGCCCGTAAATGTCCTAGCCCAGAGAGGAGATGAATGTGACAGTAGAGGTAATGGCACTTGTGCGAATTCCCCTAGTCTGTCAGTGGGGTGATGGGCATTCTCCAGCTGGTGTGGCCACATAAACACCAGTACCTGCAGTGTTCACCAAAGACCCTGAGACCTGGAAGGAGTAGGGGAGGCCCCGAGCAGATGGATGGAAGGTCCAAGGGTGGGCCGTGACCACGATGTGGGGACCAGGCACATCACTGTCAGTGGGATCTGACAGGAGCAAAGACCCTGGCCCCACTTCCCAGATCCTCTGTCCTGGGCCCAGTCAGTCCCAGGAGACCAGCTCAGAGGGACCGTGAGAGCCAGTGTGTGCTGCCAGCCCAGCAGCCTTCACACAGGCCTCTAGAATTCCCGTGAGCCAGGGAGGGTCTCCAGGCAGCTGCATATGAGCCTCTTTCCCATGGAGCCAAGTGCAGGTCTTGTTCTGGTCCCAGTATAAGGGATGTGGTGAGGAGAAGAGAGAAATGTACTCCAGGATGTGCCTCTCACCTCACCTCTGCAGCAGAATGACTCGGGGAGTATTGCTCGCTATGAATGGGGTTAGAGCATATGGAGGCATTTGGTTCCCAGGCATGAGCTGAGGGCCACCGCTTATCCTCCCACGGTAATAGGGCTATAATGTGTGCCCTATGACGAGATTTCTTTATCTCGTCTTTTCTTTTCTTTTTTCTTTCTTTCTTTCTTTCCTTTTTTTTTTTGAATGTGGACAATGGCCATTGTGCAGTGGCAGTGGGATACACCTCCTGGAGAAATATGCAATCTCTCTCTCTCTCTTTCCATCTCTGCCTCTCCCTCTCTGCATCTCTCTTTCTGTGTCTGACTCTCCCTGTCTCCCACACAAAAACACAAACAATCATACCACATAGAGCCACAAAAGACACCCCAACCCCAAGTCTCATGCACACACCCCCACACCACACACAGGGAATACAATGGCTTCCTAGGACTGTAGACACATGGACATACTTTTTCACCTGGGAAATCTCCTGTCCACCACACCCCCACAAACCAATCAGGGTGGCTCGCCAGACTGAGGATTGCAAGGATGCCCCACCTGCATTAACATCTAGAGTTTGGTCTCAGGAAGAGGCTGATTCCAGAATACGTACCACATTCAGTGGATGGTGCTGTCACCTGCAGGTACAGAAAAGAGGACACCGTGAGGCTCAGGTCATGCTACACAATGTCTGTCTGCGTGAGCTTTATTTCCCTCAATGACTTTAGGAACCCAGATGGAACACAGTGGTTGAGTCCAATGACCCCAAGATAAGTGAACTGGATGCCTTAGGAAGTTGTTTTTCCTGGGGGATATGTCTGTCCAGTCCATTCAGGACGGTGACTACAAAATGCTTCATCCAAGCAGAAGAAAGTGTTACTGAGGGACAGGATCCTACCACAACATTTAGAACCACGTTTGGTGTCGCCAATGGTAAATGTCCTCTCGAATCAGCCAATGGTTGGCAAGAGACAAGTGCTCAATGCTCTCCCCACCAGGGAAATTACATATGCATAATGTCAAAAGTATATATAGCTTTTTACATAAAATCTGTATATAAAAATAATTTCATTTCCATATACAAGCAGTTGACATTAGGAAAATGATTTTTGTTTTAGTATTACGTTCAATTCTCCAACACAGAGTATACTGTCTGAATTTCATCTGAATTTGATTGGAAAGAAACCCAGAAAGCAACATTTGTTCCTCGAGGATAGACAGGCGAGCTCACCTTGGCAAGAGGCAGGCCCTCCTCCTCTGTGATCCTCTGAAAAAGCCATGACCAGACAGCGCCATCATCAGTCACGTCTAGAAGGACACAGAATACCTGTCAGCATATTGGTGGTGCTGCTCAAGAAAGATGCGGGGAGGGGCGCCTGGGTGGCTCAGTTGGTGAACCATCTGCCTTCATCTCAAGACAGGACCTCAGGGTCCTGGGATCGAGTCCTGGATGGGGCTTCCTGCTCAGCGAGGGTCTGCTTTTCTCTCTCCCTCTGCCCCTCTCGCCTGTTTGTGCTCTCACTCACTCTCAAATAAAAAAAAATCTTTTTTAAAAAAAGAATGCCTCAGGGAGTATTGCTTGCTATGAATGGGGTTAGAGCATATGGAGGCATTTGGTTCCCAGGCATGGGCTGAACGCCACCGCTGGGCCCCCCTTGGCAATAGGGCTATAATGTGTGTGCTGTGATGAGATTTCTTTTTTTTTTTAAAGATTATTTATTTATTTATTTGACAAAGAGACACCAGCGAGAGAGGGAACACAGCAGGGGAGTGGGAGAGGAAGAAGCAGTCTCTCAGCGGAGGACCCCGATGTTGGACTCGATCCGGGAATGCCGGGATCACACCCTGAGCCAAAGGCAGACGCTTAACGACTGCGCCACCCAGGCACCCCTGTGATGAGATTTCTTTATCTCCTCTTTTCCTTTTTCTTTTCTTTTCTTTTCTTTTCTTTTCTTTTCTTTTCTTTTCTTTTCTTTCTTTCTTTCTTTCTTTCTTTCTTTCTTTCTTTCTTTCTTTCTTTCTTTCTTCTTTCATTTTTTGAGAATGTGGACAATGGGAATTGCACAGTGGCAGTGAGATACACCTCCTGGAGACATATGCAATCTCTCTCTCACTCTTTCCATCTCTCCCTCTCCCTCTCTGCATCACTCTGTCTGTGTCTGTCTCTCCATGTCTCCCACACAAAATCACACACTCACAATCACACCACATAGAGCCACAAAAGAACCCCAACCCCAAGCCTCACGTACACACACCCACACCACACACAGGGAATACAATGGCCTCCTAGGACTGTAGACACATGGACACACTTTTTCACCTGGGAATTCTCTGGTGCCCCACACCCCTACAACCCAATCAGGGCGGCTCACCAGACTGAGGATTGCAAGGATGCCCCACCTGCATTAACATCTAGAGTTTTATCTCAAGAAGAGTTTGATTCCAGAATATGTACGCTCTCGCTGGTTGATGGTGTCACCTGCAGGTACAGAAAAGAGGACACTGTGAGGCTCAGGTCATGTTATACACTGTCTGTCTGCGTGAGCTTTATTTCCCTCAATGACTTTAGGAACCCAGATGGAACACAGTGGTTGTGTCCAACGACCCCAAAGTAAGTGAACTGGATGCCTTGGGAAGTTGTTTTTCCTGGGGGACATATCTGTCCAGTCCATTCAGGACGGTGACTACAAAATGCTTCATCCAAGCAGGAGAAAGTGTTACTGAGGGACAGGATCCTACCACAGCATTTAGAACCACGTTTGGTGTCGCCAATGGTAAATGTCCTCTCAAATCAGCTAACGGTTGGCAGAGACAACCACTCAATGCTCTCCCAAAAAGGAAAACTGTATGAGATCTGTATTGATAATCTCAAATATACATTGTCTCATTTTCATCTGAATTTGATTGGAAAGAAACCAAGAAAACAACATCTGTTCCTGGGACAAAGAACTTCTAGCTCACCATGGCGAGAGGTGTGCCTCTGGCGCTGTCTCCTTTGATGCGATTGATGTCTTCCTCCAAGGCATCTAGGACACAGAGTACCCGTCAGCACATTCCTCTTGTTGCTCAAGAATATTAATGGAATGTTGCTTGATATGGACACAAGGCTGGGGTGTATGGAGCCAGCTGGTTTCCAAGCATGGACTGAAGTGCCCCTGCTGGGCCACCCACTGCAGTAAGGCTCTAAAGTGTGCAGTGTGATAACATGGCTTTGGAGAAGGGTGATATCATGCAGTATCTGTCTGACATATCTTCTGGAGAAACATGTTTCTCTCTCTCTCTCTCTCTCTCTCTCTCTCTCTCTCTTTGTCTTCTCTCTCTCTGTCTCTGTCTTTGTCTCTCTTTCTCTTGCTATCTCCCTCTCTCTCTCTCTCTCACACACACACACACACACACACACACACTCACTCACAATCACACTACACAAGACACCTAACCCCCAAGCCTCATGCACACACACCCACACCACCCAGGGGGAATGCATTGGTTTCCTAGGACTGGAGACACATGCACATAGTTTCTCACCTGGAGTCTGATTTTCCCCACACTCCCAAACCTCAGTCCTACCAGGAACCTGGAATTAGATGGCTCTCCAAACTGAGGACAGTGAGGACATCCCCACACCTGCCTTACCACCTAGAGTTTTTCCTCAGCAAGGGACTGATTCCAGAATACGTACCACTTCTACATGGTGCTGGGGCCACCTGCATTTACAGAAAGAACACACCCTGAGAGTCAGGTCATATGCATACTCTGTCATCACTGGTTCTCTTGGTGACTACTGAAAACCAAATGAGAATCAGCAGGAAAGACAAAGGCCCAGAAAGGAAGCACAGCGTGCACCTGTGAAAAAGGCATGAGCTTTTCCTGGGGTATGAATCTCTCAAATTCCCTGAAGCACAATTACAAAACTCTTAATTCAGGGAGGAAAAACCACTTCTGAGTAAAAGGTCCCCTACCACACAGTTTACAACCTCCCCTCCCAACACCCCAAGAAAATGGTACCTCACATCTAAAAACTACACTGTCATGTTGTCATAGCTGAACTCACTTCAAAAAGAGGAAACTCAAGTAAGAAACATTTCTTTTTCAGGCAAAGACAGCCAAGCTTACCCTGGATGTGTTGGGCCACAGTGCTTTCTTGCCAAGGTCCTCTTTGGTAGACTCTAAAAGGACACAGAGTAAGTGTCAGTCCATTGTTGGTCCTACTTGGGAATTACTCTGTGATCACTGTTGATAAGGACACGGGACAAGACTGTATGGGAGTGACTGGTTAAGAAGCATGGGCTGAGCTGCTCCTGGGCCATTCTCCTTGGTGGGTGAGGAAAAGCAAACAAGAGGATGAGAAAATGAAGGAGAAACAGACCTTTGACTGTCTAGCTTAAGGCAACCTGGTCGATGTGAGTCAGTTAGTCTACAAATAGGTAGCCTGGTTGCACACTGTGGTGTCGTGAGGGAGCCCCACCCCTCCCTCTGCCCGTAGCAAAGTCTCTCTATTTGTTCTGCCAGGACGAACCTCCTCCAACTGGCCATCCGAATGGGAGACAGACTAGAGGACACAGAGTACCTTCCCACCACGGTGCTCTATATCATGAATGACTCAGAGTGCTCTGCTTGACTTGAACGACAGAACAGTGGAGATGGATGTGGTTGGTTAAACAGCATGCAGTTGCCAATGGCAAGATTTGATTCCTTCTGATGGTTGAGTAATTTACAGTGTATCTATATTACAAACTGAGGGCTGCTGAAGGGGGGGGGGTTGGTGAGGGATGTGGTTGGTTTAACAGCATGGACTTGCCAATGACAAGATTTGAGTCCTTCAACAGTTGAGTAATATTCCCATATATCTAGAGAACACACTGAGGCTGCTGAAGTGGGGGGATGGGGTAATTGGGTGATGGGCCTTAAGGAGGGCCCTTGATGGAATGACAACTGGCAGTTACCGCAACAGATTAACCACTAAGTTCTACCCCTGAAACTACTAATACAGTATATGTTACCTAATTTGAATTTAAATTAAAAAAAAAGCCTGCAGTTGGCTATTGGTGAGCCCCCTTCTTCATGGAAGGAGATGCAGAGAAGAGAAGCAGCAAAGAAGGGAGAAACAGAGTCCTGGCTTTGCCATTGAAGGCAAAGGTACACCTGAAACGAATGGAATATGGTGTGTCAACTCAACTACTTCCATTAAAAAATAATAATGATGAAAAATAAAGACACCCTAAAGACAGAAGATAGTCCAAAAATTTAAAAATATGAAATAAATAAAAATAACATCATTAATCTTATGGTATTTTTCCATCCAGTGTGTGTCTCATGTATGTGTTCACGGAGTCAGGTGGCTCTCCATGCTAGCAGTAGTCATCCACTAATGGGATGGTCCTTTACAGTGGGAGGCCTGGGTTCCTCCTGACGTCCTCTACCCCAGCTCTGTAAGAGAGGTGCAGGAAAAAGAGTGGACCCTGGGTTAGTAACCAAATGTTACTTGGAGTTCTTATTTGTCCTTGTTGCTTGGGTGTGTCATTGCCAGCACTGGAGGCTTTCTGGGGCTCAGGGGGATCACACAATCAAAGAGCACTAAACTATCTCTTGATTCCCGTTTGGGGCCAGCCTCTGAGAAGTGAACCAACACTGAGAGAGATTTACCAGGTTTTTCAATGTTGTGCTTCCCAGTCTCAAAATCTGTGAGCTGGACAGACAGTTTGGACCTTCTGTGTGCTTTTCACACTAAGGGCTATGCCCAAGTCTGCCCTCCATGTGACCACTGAGGCCACCTCATGATGGTAGACAGTACTTGGGATCTCTGTAGACTCATGCAGTTCAGATATATACACAGGCCTTGGAAAGATCCTGCATGGTTTCTGTTGAACCCATGGCTCAGAGCTATGCTTGTCAGTGTGGGAAGTGCAGTTCAGTATCTCAGAGTAGCAGCATGGACCCAGCCACCTGGGTGCACATTTTGGCATTTCCACTTAAGAGCTTGTGTGCTTGGGTGCATTCAGCTCTGTGCCTCAGTTTCTCCATCTGAAGAGTGCCCTTAGCAAGCAAAGTACTGCATTGGTGGTGAGGGTTGAATGGTTAGTGTAAGTAAAGCATGCCGTGGAAATTCTCAGGAAGGTTCCTTGGAGGTGAAATGTCTCATCTGAGATGCCATAACTTCACAAAACTCAGAGCTGCAGTAGAACTCTCCTGTTCAAGCTCCCAGGCCAGTGCTTTCTCCACGACACACACCTGCTTTGTCTAAAAAGGACTCCTTTATGTTAAGCCAGACCCGGTGTTTAAGGAGTCACATAAAGGTCTCAGAAATGCTTTTGCTGACTGCCTGAGGACACACTAAGTGGCCATTTCCCAAAATAATGTGCATGATGCTTCCAGAATGAATTAGTTGCCTGACCTGACAGCTATCTGGTCAAACATGATGAACACCAGTTTACTGGTGGGAGAGAGAGCTTATGTACATAACATACTCGTGTTCTACAACGTGTGAAACTCTATCATCTTGTGTGATTTCCTCCTCCTACACGTGAGCACCTCAAGCTAAGACCTGCTGCCCAGTTGTGCGAATGACCAGAGCTTCACCTTTGAACAGCGCGCTGGATGCAGACTCAGGGGACCTGACCTGTGCATTACCTCACAACCACATGAATATAGGTTCATGCTTTTCTAAAGCTGGAGCTCTATGCGCACAAGGATGCAATTGTGTACATACAGAAATTCATATGTCTCTTCATCTCAAAACGTTACCTTTACTTTTTTCTATGTTACTAACTCCCTATGTACATGCGTAACTATCCATCTCAGTCAATGGGTTTCTTGGTCTGTCATTGTGTGTGAAAGGGGGAATACTCAATGGATATATGTAAAGACACATATATTCTCTATTTTCACTAGTCCATACCTCTGGGAGGGTAACACGTTGAGTGAAAGCATATGGCTGATATTTCTGTAAACCTCTAACTTAGGATAAAAGCCAATGTAAAAGGTGGAATGTCAAAGAAAATGTGTGTTTTGCTACGTAAGCTGACATCTAGACACAGGCTTCTTGGCTGTTTTTGGAGACCTGATTATATGAATGGAAGCAGCATGTGCCCAAATATCTTGAAGTCAAGACACATTTCAGGAGAAGGGAGATTGAAGGCACATGAAGAAAAAGTAGAGGGCTCCACATGCAAGGATCATGGAAATCACTGTCCACCCTACGAACAAGAAAAAGCCTGAAGACACTGAAAAATCAACCACTCTCGGATCCATGGAGAGGGGAGGACACAGGACAAACTATGGCCCTGAGGAGACAGGAAAGGGAACACAGGGAATCCAGGTTTCCTGGAGCACAGACTCTCTAGCAGAATATACTGTTTCTCCAGCTCACCTGGAACATTCAGCAAGAGACCACATGCTGGGCCATAAAACACACCCCAACACATCTCAAAGAGTAGAAGCAATACAACAGCTTCTCTCAGACCTCTATGAAATTAAACTAGAGCTCAACCACAGCAAGAAATCTTGGGGAATCCCCAAATAGCTGGAGATTTAAAAAAATGGTCAAAGAGGAAGTTTCAAGGGAAGCTTGAAAAGATTTTGAACTAAACGAAATGAAACTATACGTTGACAAAAATGTATGCAAAGGCAGTGCTTGGGAGAATTTATACTACTGAATGTCATCGTGTTGGAAAGTAAGAAAGATTCAAAGTGAATAGGCTTCCTTCTTAGAAAACAAGGCAAAAAAGAGTCATGTCATATAAAGCAAGTAAGAGAAAAAAATAATATAATTGCAGATACCAATGAAATGGAACACAAAAAACTCTCAGACAAAATCAACCAAACCAAGACAAAAGCTGGTTCTTTGTAAATATCAGTAAAATGGATAAAGCTCTAGCCTGACTAACCATGAAGAAAGAGGGAAGACACACATTAACATGAGATGAAAAAGGAGACGTCACGTTGAAAGGATTCTAAAGGAATACGTGGGAAAATTCTAGGATTCCTGAAAGGAAAGAGGCCAATGCCTTCAAAGTCACAAAACTACCAAAACCCACTGAAAGGAAATAGATGATCTGAACAGGCATGTATCAAAGACATTTAACTGATAGTTAATACATTTCCCAGAAAGGAAGAGCCAGCCCCAGATGGTTTGACTGGTGAATCCTATCAAATCTTACAAAGCAAAACACAGTCTTGCTGTGTCATCCAGCCATCTCACTCCTAGGTATTTACCCGGTTGAGTTGAAAAATGTGTCCACATGAAAACTGGCCCAGGAGTGCTTCTATCGGCTTGATTTATGAACACCAAATCTAGAGGTGACTAAGCTGTCCTACACTAGGTGAATGGAGAAACAACCGGCAATACACCCTTACAATGCAATACAATTTGGTAATAAACATAGCTGAGCTACTGGAGCACATAGCTGGCTCACTTAGTTAAGCATCCAACTCTTGATTTTGGCTCAGGTCATGATCTCAGGGGCATGATATCCAGCCCCACGTCAGACGGGTTCCCTGCTGAGTGTGGAGGCTGCTGAAGATTCTCTCTCCCTCGTCCTCTGCCCCTCCCCACACACTTTCACTCTCTCTCTCAAACAATAATAAAAAGGAGATTAAAAAAATAATTGAGCTATCAAGTCACAAAAAGACATCGACGAATGTGAACTGTATAGATAAAAGTGAAAGAAGTCAGTCTGGAAAAGCAACATGCTTTACAGTTCCAACTAGATGACATTCTGGAGAAAGGCAAGCTATAGAGATGACAAAAGGTCAACGGTTGTTAAGATTTCTAGAGAAAGGGCAAAGGCATGAATAGGTTAAACACAGGATTTTCAAGGCAGTGAAGTTACTCTGTACATGATGGATACATGACTTTACGCATTTGTCAAAACCCATACTCCTGCACAACACAGAGCAGACCTTCCTAGCGATGCTGGCCTTCAATGAGTATTAATATCGCTACACAGGTTTGTGATTCGTGACATGTGTTCCACACTGATGAAGCTTTAAAGGATTGTGGAAATTGTGTGCCAAGGGATAAGGGTGATAGGGAAACTTTTTATATTATCTGCTCAATTATTATCTTAATCTAAACCTATTTGAAGTAAAAACGTCTATTCATTAAAAATAATAAAAGATCTATTTTTCCTAATATTTAACAACAGACTAATGTCCATTCGTTAGCTTCACTATACCTACCGTGAAATGTGAACAGACTTGAGTTGCAAATGCCATTTGACTCCTGTGGTTATAAACTAATGAGTGACCAGCTAAATTAAAATTTTCACACGTGAAACAAAAATAATATGGCTTGGCATTTTTGTCTTAAGTATGGGACACTGAAAACTAGTGTAATGATTCTTCTTTTTTCTTTTAGAGACAAAGAGAGAGTGTGAGCAGGGGAGGGGCATAAGGAAAGGGAGAGAGAATCTGAAGCAGGCTCCATACCCAGCATGGAGCCCAACACGGGGCTCAGTCTCATGACCCTGACATCATGGCCTGGGCCAAAATCAAGAGTTGGACACCACCCAGGTGCCCCTAGAATAATTATTCTTGAATCAACTTAATGAATGAATTTCCATGGTACCTTCAACAGGGTCAGAAGTGGGGTGAACCTTTGGCTTTATTCTCCTGGCCAGCTTCCGGAGACCTAGAGAAAATATGGATTTTTTTTCGCTTTTGTTTTTTGTTTTCTCAGAGACCATGGGAAATGCATGACAACAGAAAGAGCTGTTGACATCTTGCTATCAGAAGACCATAGAAAAAGAAGTGATAATTCATCAGAGTTCAAACTTCTGATCCCATGGTTCATCATTTGCCTATCAAAGCCACCTGAGTCAGAGAGGGCTTTAGGAAGGTCTTAGGGTTCATATAGCCTTCAAATACCCCACAGAGAATGTAAACTGATGCAGTCACTATGAAAACACAATATGGGACTTCATCAAAAAAATTCACAAAAGAACTACCATTACACCCAGCAATCCCACTCTTGGATAAGAAATCCATTTGAATTCAAGTCTAGATTTCAGAGAAATATCTGCCCATGTTCGGCAGCACTATTTACCAAAGCCAAGCTATAGAGACTACTTAATGTTGAGTGGGGGAGCTGGGACAGGAATGGAGTTGGTTCCTTGGGGAGAGAGGCCCCGGAACACCTGACACCTGCCCAGACACCTGAGATCAAGCCCTGCAGCCCTGAACCAGGGCTCCCTCATCTCTTTCTCATGTCCTCCAGCCCCGAGTTGTCTGTGGGAGAGAGTGGATGCCCTGGGGGAGGTCCCTGAGCAAAGTCTAAATCGTAGCTCACCTTTGCACCTCTAGGTTTCAACCCCTGACCCAGAACACAGTGCAGATGCCCCTTGACAAGCCCCTCTGAAGGGCCAGGGGAAGCCCAACTGTGGCCATCCTCCCACAGCATTCACCCTACTAGCTGTCTGACGTGGAGCCTTCTCCGGGACCAGTTGAGCACCCTCAGGGACCAGTGGTCTGTGGGGCTCCCAAGCTGATTCAGAACCCAGGACTTTCCAAACTAATTGTCACATGACAGCTCTACCAAGAATTAGCTTCCGTTCAACTGACCAACCCTGGCTGAGCAGTTCCTGTGAATTAACTGGGAAAATGGCCACATGGGCTAGTGCTTTGCTGGTTTAATAAATTAAGCCTATGACCTCTAGTATCTCACTGGTATTGATCTAAGTAAGTCTCCAAACTCCAAACTGCCTGGGCTAAGGCCTGGCTAAGAGTGAACTGGGACTGCACTGGCTCTGAATGGGCACCTTCCCTGTTCCTTCCTTCCTCCCCCAGATCCAGTCTTTATAGACTCCCCATCCTTCTCTAGACCCTGCAGTGGCAGGGGACCAAGCCCCACCTCCTTTGAGAGGGAACCCTCAAGGGCGCCTGTGTGGCTCAGTGGGTCACGTGTCTGACCTGGCTCAGGTCATGATCTCAGGGTCCTGGGATCGAGCCAGGCCTCTGTTTCTGCACTCAGCTTGGTGCCTGCTTGTCCCTCTTCTCCCTCCCCCCACCACATCCCCCTTACTCACCACTTCTGCTCTCTCATTCTCTCTCAAATAAAATCTTTTTAAAAAAAATCAGGGAATATACAAAGGACACATAGAGAGGGACCCTTCCATACCCACACCCTGGAGAAGCTCCCCCGTCACGACTCTCAGTAAGGATCACCCAGACCTGCTTTTGCATTTAAATCTATCATCTGCTGTATACTATTTTGCACGTGATAATAAGCAACCTTTTATTGAGAGACTTAGATTCAGATCTAAGCACGACTTTCTGTTGCATTTCATCTCACATCCTTTGTGAGGAAGCTCATCAATCGTTGACGATTTGTCAATAATGAAGTTCTATCATTGAAAACCAAGCACCATTATTCATTTGATGCTGTTTGACTTCTAGTCTTGTTTTGCAAGGCTATGTGTATATAGTCATGAAGCATGGCCTTCTCTCCATGCTTGCACTTACTAGCCAACAATGGGAGAGCTCCGGAAGGAGCAAAGGCCCCCATTGGAGCATGGACACTCCCTGGCCCAGCTGGACAAGCGCGTCCAAACAAGGATGATGGACAGCAGGCTGTTATGAGTGTTCGAGTTCTTGTTGGTCACTGTCCCTAAAGTGTGTAGTTCATGGCATTCAAGCATTTTTTTAGGGCTCATGGCGAGAACGTTATCAAATCTACAACACTATGTCCCCGATTCTTTTCTTTCTGTTTTTAAAATAGGCTCCATGCCCAACATGGGGACTGAACTCACGATCCTGAGATCGAGAGTCAAATGCTCCACTGGTGGAGCCACCCAGGCACCGCCCAGCATGCTCCCTATTCTTATTCTATTTGTGCCATGCCCTGAAGAGTGGCCATGCCATGACACTGATTGGCCAGGCACTGACCAGCTCTGGACAGAAGGTTAATCATGAACTGGTTCTTTGAGTCTTATTTTTCCTTGTCCCAGGAGTGTCCCTAAGCTCACAGGATTTCGGCATGACTAGGGCTTACTCATACTGACAATGCCATCAAATACCATGAAAGGGTCTCCTCCATGCTGACCAGATTGAGGTCAGGTGCTGAGGAGTAGCCCAGCATTCAAACAGAGTTTGACTGGCTTGTCCTAAACGGTGCCTCCAAACCCTCAGAATCTTTGAACTGAACACAATCATGGCTTCAAACGGATCAGGCTTTCTACGTCCTTTTCAGATGAATGACTATGGCAAGATCTGGACTTCTATGGCTCAAGAGCTTCCCTGGGCTATGTGACCACCGAGCTGACCTCATAATGACAAACAGTGTTTGGGATTCCCCTTGGCTCAGGGAATTCCTGACATCCACGCAGATGCTAAGCTTCTTTGCACAGTAACTACTGATCCCATGGCTGAGTCATAAGTGCAGTTCAGTGCAGTAATTAGAGCACGAGCACTGGACTGCAGGCCTGGCTTCACCTCCTGGCTCCTTTACTTAGAGGAGTTCATGAACCTGGTCACATCCATCTCTGTGCCTCCGTTCCTCCACCTGAGGAATAGGGAGAGGAAACAAATCATCGCATAAGTGTGTGATGAGCACCGAATGAATGAACACCTGTCACGTGGTCAGAAAGGTGAATTAGAGGGTCTAGCTCTTGTTTGAGATCTCACAATTTCACAAGTTCCAGAGCTGGATTCAAATCTGGGAGTCTGAGTTCCCAGACCATTGCTCTGTGACACACAGCTGCTTTGCCTAAATACAAGCATTTTACCCCAACATGATTTCTTTTGGACAGAATCAGAGGCAAACAACAACAACAACAACAACAACAACAACAAAAAGCAAACGAGCAAACCTATTGCTGTCTCCCTGAATCCACTCTCTGGGGCCCTTGTCCACAAATATCCATGACTGTTCTCTAGAATGTTCCAGTTGCCTGTCTTAAGGTCAGCAGATCAAATGAGATGAATCTCAGTGTAAAGGAAGGGAGGGTCACTGTTACAAAGTCTTGTGTTTTCAAACATGTGAAACAATGCCATCTTGCATTATTTATTCCTCACACAAATAGAAGTGCCTCCAAACAAACTTTTGTCAAACTTGTCAACTCATAGAAAAAAAAAAAAAAAACATAGCTTAGCCTTTGGGAAGAGATCTGGATGAAAGTTCAGGAGAACTAAGAAACACATTACATCAAAACCACTTTAATGTAGACACGTTCTGTTTTCAAGCTACAATCATATGTGCAAATGTATGCAATCATCTATATATACATATATATATATATATATATATATATATATATATATATATATATATAATGTGTGTGTCTCTGTTCTTGTGTCTACATCACCTATTTTTCTTTGTGCATCACTAATAATCTGTGTACTTGGTTATCGATCACTCATTAACTCGATCCATTAACCAGTTACCCATCTTTCACCGTACATTAAAGGCCGGCTATTCATTGTGTCACTGAGAAAAAAAGGTCATGCTATTGTCACCATACTTACGTCTGGGGCGCTGAATGGGATGGGTGGTAGCATACCATTGAAATCTCCAGAAAATGTCATTTTGGATAACACCCAAAGTTCTTAGAAATGGAAATGTGTGTTTGGGGGTCATAAATTGAAACGTAGACTCTCATATTCTGAGGATCTCTTTGGGGCAACTATTGATAGGAATGAACCCACATGTCCCCCAAATCCTGAAATCCATACCCCTTTGGGGATGAATGGTACAGGGCAGACATTGTAAGACACTGAGAAAACAATGATAAATGTCCTCCATATCAACCTTTCTGGGTTCACTCTAAATTTCAGAAATGCATAATGTGAATATAGAATTTAGGATGCTTAAAAAAACTTAAACGAGGGGCGCCTGGGTGGCACAGCAGTTAAACGTCTGCCTTCGGCTCAGGGCGTGATTCTGGTGTTATGCGATTGAGCCCCACATCAGGCTCTTCTGCTATGAGCCTGCTTCTTCCTCTCCCACTCCCCCTGCTTGTGTTCCCTCTCTCGCTGGCTGTCTCTATCTCTGTCGAATAAATAAATAAAATCTAAAAAAAAAAAAAAAAACTTAAACGAACATAGACACTGCCGTATTCCCCCCCCTTGAGAACCTAGGGGTGACAAGTGAAGGGTGCAGGATATCATAGGAAGTAGTCCATTGTTCTCCATGGAGGACAAAAACCAAGGCTGCTAGCTCAGTAGAACCACCAACAGTAGAAATCAAGGGATAGAACAAAACTATAAGACATATGTAGATGAAATTGGGAGAGAGGAAATTTTCAATGATGAGAAAAATGGTTTGAGAAAGAGTGAACTGAGTCATAGCAAACAGCATTCAGAAGATCATTATGAACATACCATCACAACAGGAACCACAGCAGGAACCACAGCAGGAACCACAGCAATTTCCCATTCTGAGTTGGAGCAGCAGAGCAAACACCAATCCGCAGGAATGGGTCAGCTCAAAGAGTCCCAGCTGGAAAGGACAGCAGAGGTGTGTCTCAAGTCACCATGGCTACGATGTCATCATAGACCTTTCAGAGTCAATGCAGCTGCACAGCAGCCAACTTCTGGTGTCAACAGGGGCCTGTCTTCACAGGCAAGGGGGGCATGGGAGAGTAAACGCTTTGTTTTGAAAGTTGAACCCCAGTCTCAAACATTCTCACTCTTTTTTTTTTTTTTGAAAATAAATGACATGAGGGGGATGACCTGCCACCCCCCCCAAATAGAGTCACTAGCCAAACTTCAGGGTGAAGAGGGAAAAGAAAAACAGATTGAGAATAAACAGAGGTCCCACTCTTGATTTAAAACACCATCCCCACCCATTCTATCCTCCGGAGTCACCAGACATTTCTAGAACAAAGTTTAAAATGGGTCCCAGATGAAATGAAGAGCAGTGTTCACAGAAATTCCATTCTTCAAATCATATTTCTCTAAGCATATACTAATGAAATTATGTCATTCTCTCACCGTCTATGCATACTACCTGATTTTTCTCTGTGTATAGCTGAGAGGACGTACTTATTTACCTCTCAATCTTTGTGAATTTCTTGGTCAGTATGTGTATGTAAAGCAGACTCTTCACTGAATAATGAGGGGGGAAATATCACTGTATTTTCACCACTGCATTTCTGTAATAGTGAACGGGTTGAGGGCAATACATACAACTAGTACTTTTCTAAATGAAGTATTTTAAATACTCCCCAAAATGCAGGGTTCAGTGTGTGTTCTGGCTCATGGATGGGCACTCAATAGACACAGGATTTTGATCTGTTCATGAAAAGTAGCAATGGAAACGGAAGGAACCAGCTCCAAATATACATAAAGAAGGAAACCTTTTAGAACAAAACCAAGTGCCATGGACTTAACCAAGCAACTACAATACATGGTAAAAAAAAAAAGTGTATGTAGTTGGGGAACCTGGTGAATCCTTGGACTCTGAATTTTGGCTCAGGTCATGATCTCAGATTCGTGAGATCAAGCCCCAGAAAATAATGGCATAAAACAACCCCTTTACTTTGGTAAAGTACTACTTTGGTAAACCTGGTCACAAGGTTAGGAATTCATCCAGGACACAATGCTGACGTTAGAAAATGAAAGGTTTCACATATCCACACCCAGGATGATCCCCACTAGGTAGAACTTGGGGTCCATGAAAAGAGCAACCCTAGGCCCAGTGCCAATAAATAAACGAGGGCTTTCTATTTCTCAAATCCACAATCCAGAATCCAAGTTTTGCAGGCAGTTGGAACTTCCTGTGTTAGTGAACAGATTCTTTGCAAATGCCCACATCTATTCTTTGCATGTTCCCCGGAACTACTTCCCAGTAGGGTGGCCAGAGGGTAACCAAGGGGAGTCCATGATGCCAGTTGTGTAGCTGAACCTCTCAGCACCTCTTTCAGATTCTATCTGAACTGAATGCCCACTTTGAACACTCCTCAGGGTAGCAGAAATCATGAGGTTGTCATTGGGTGTATCTACACCTGAGATCATACCCATTGGAGAGAAAAAACAAATTCAGCCACTGGTCAGAATGCAGAGCCTGGACATAGAAGAGGCCCACATATTCCTTTTGCATTTCAGTGGCTTATCTCTGCTCTTTCCACAGTCAATAAACCTTCCCACAGAAATCTGTCCTGAACATCGAACTCAGACTCAATTAATGATGCCTATAAGAGAGACCTTGTCTCAGGATCATTAAGCAGTGAATCAGTACAAATGTTGTAAGGAGGGAAATAAGCAAGACCAGACATAGGGGGCAGTATGATTTTTGAAGGCTTTGCTTTTTTTTTTTGCACTCTGGGGTAGCCACACCCTTTTCCATATCAAAAGGTTAAGACACACATTAGTAGTATCATTTTCCCCCCACAAAGCCAAGAAAAAGGATGAGACTGTGTTACATGTCTTGCAAGGGAAATCAAGAGATGAGGCAGGTGCTTTCCATAGGGAATAGATTCCACCTGAGGTTTGGCATGGCAGGGAGACCTTCCACAAGGGCACCAATCAAGAGCCCAAAGGAGGTGGGGAAGCAACAGGAAAGGAAGAGTGTATGAGGCAATCGCTCCTCCAAAGAATAGATGTCTCACAAGAAACCGATCTGTCCTGATAATGGACTCTGTCGGGTGGCTCACTTGTGTCCAGAGCAGGACTCAACCGTCAGTCTTTATCAGAGACCTACCAGGTCACTCTACTCTGCACTTGGGACTGAGGGGCACGGGCCCATAAAATGCCCAAAGTCAGATAATTCCCACCTTTCATGGAGAACCAACTGTGATATCACAATCTCTGAGTCCTTACTGAGGAAGGGGGCAGTGGGGTCATTTCAGCATCCATGGCTTCACCTAGGGAATAGCTCTCAGCTAGGCTCCAGATCTTTGATCTTGGAAACCAACTTCCCCTACTGCCAGTTGAACCTGACTCCATTCTTCCAAGAGACCACAGAGCACAGAGGACCCCCCATGGGGGTCCTTATGCAGTCAATTGGTGCAGTGGAGGAAGGAGATGTGTTCATGTTTCAAGTACACCCGTGTGCTCTATTTCCTGACACCAACCACAACCAACTCGCCAAGTTCTCCAACAATTCAATTCATACTCCACAGATTTCAGGGCTCAGTCCCACAAGTCTGTCCCCACTGCAGAGGCCAGTCACAAATGGGGTGTTCAAGCTACCCACACTTCTGCCCAACCACAAGGTCAGGTATTCCCTCAGACCCCCTCCTTAGGGTTGATAATTTCACTAGAATGACTCACATCCACAAGTGGATGGATAAAGAAGATGGGCTCCATGTATAAAAAGGAATATGACTCAGCCATTTGAAAGGATGAATTCTTACCACTTACATCGACCTGGACAGAACTGGAGTGTATTATACTGAGTGAAACACAGCAGTCAGAGAAAGACAAGTATATGGTTTCACTCATAGGTAGACTCTAAGAAACAGTGCAGAGGATCATAAGGGAAGAGAGGGAAAACTGAACTGGAGGTCATCAGAGAGGGAGAAAAACCATGAGAGACATTTAAGTATATGAAACAAACTGAGGGTTGCTGGAGGTGAGGTGGGTGGGGAGATGAGGTAATTGGGTGATGGGCATTAAGGGGGGCGCGTGATGCGATGAGCACTGGGGGTATACGCAAATGATATATTATTGAACACTACATCTGAAACTAACAATGTACTATATGCTGCCTAATTGAATGTAAATTTTAAAAAAGGAAAAAACAATCATAAATACACTGTAATAAAAGTTATGTGAATGAAGGGGGAAAAAGATCGACTCAGAAGTCAGGAAAGCACTTTACTTACATCGACCAGTTTATTATAAAGAATACAACTCAGGAAACGCCCAATGGAAGAGATGCGTATAGCAAGGAAGGTCTAAAGGGGGTGGGGAGTGGTGGAGAGCTTCCACGCCCTCTCTGGGGGAAAATCACTTTTCCAGAATATTAATGTGTTCACCAACCTCTTGTTCAAGACTTTTTATAACCCAATCTTCAGCCCCCTCCCCTCACAGATGGCCAGTGGCTGGGGCTGAAATTTCCAATCCTTGACTCCCAGTTTGGTCCTTCTGGTGACCAGCCCCACTGCGATGCCATTTCTGGGCTCCACCCTATGTCAGCTCTTTAGCCTAAACTCTGGAGAGGTCTGTTGGAGATTTTATGACTAACAGAAGGCTCTCCTATCCCTCAGGAAACTGCAAGGATTTTAGGAGTCCTGTGCCAGGAACCAGAAATAAATAAATAAATTTATTTATTTATTTATTTATTTATTTATTTATTTATTTATTTATTTATACATTTTCCACAAAGCACGTCTCCAGAAAGGATAGGCAGACAGGACATTGGCTTGCCTCTTCAAACTACTTCATGGTGGCTTCCCAGAGGGAGATCACCTGGACAGCTGAATGGCAGGATCATCTGTGATTTAAATGCTATTTTTTCCTGAAATCCTTTCATCCTTAAAGTGGAAATACCTAATGGGTCCTAATTAAATGTCCTTTCTAGTGTTAAGGAATGAACACACAAAATCAAGGGCACATGGTCCAAACCGAGAGAGATCTGAAATGCCTATTGGAATCCAAGTCTAGAATCCTCACTGGGCTTTGAGCTGAGATGGAAGAAGGATCCGAACTTAGGTGGATCCCCAGCTCTGCCTGCAGGTCCTGCCTGGCCCAGACACTAACCCAGAGCAGGGTTGAGTTTAAGATGTCCTGACAGTGCAGAATTCTCCACCTTCTAGATCAGGGCTCTCTGATAAAAACCTAATGCAAGACACAGACATGGTTTCATGTTTTCTAATAAGGACACTGGAAACAAGAGCAATGATTATGGTGAAGTAAATGTAAATGTAAATGATGTTTTGGGTTTGGTTTTGTTTTTTAAGGAGGCTCCTGCCCAGTGTGGAGTGCAAGGCAGAGATTGAACACACAACCATCAAGACCTGAGCTGAGATCAAGAGATGGTCTTTTAACCAACTGAGCCACCCAGGCACACTAAACAATGTATTTTTAATTCACTATCCCCCAAATGTTCACATTTCCACATGTGACACAAGAAAGGTGGCCACATTTCAAGGGCTCAAGAGCCACTCCGAGCTGGTGCTACCATATTGGACAGGGAAGACAGAGATCGTTTACATCACGGAATCCTATTGGCCAGTGCTGTTCAGGCTGTCTCAGGCTATACTGCACTTTGATTTATGAACATCCTGAAATAATCCACTTCTTCAGACTGAGTGCTGAGACTCACATCTGTGCCTGGGATTCTCAAACCCAGAGTCAATGTGGGACAAAATTATGTACACGTTGCCAGGCATGGGTGGTAGTGGCTCAGTAACAGTTTAATCAACCTCGTCTAAACTCTCCATCTCGCTCTTGCCTTAGCCACCCTCTGTAGAATGTGAGAAACCCATGAATGGAATGAATGATTATCAATCATTTTAATGAATGAAAATAAATTAATGTAGGGCTCCTCTCTACTCGCCTTGAATCCTGGCCTCCAGGCATTTACACGGTGATGAGGCTTCCACTGGCATTCTTGCTCTCCCTGTATTTACATCCCGTCAATGTCTCTTCAGTCTGAGATTATTTTTACTCCATTAAGGGGTACATAATAGAATATTATACCCAGAGGGTGTATCTTCCCAGTTCTCTGGACACATTATATTGGCTTCCAGTGGTCCCCAAGCAGCGAGTGCTTTGGCCCCCAGGGAACACTTGGCAATGTCTGGGTACATTGAAGGTTCCCAACTGTGGGGCGGGTGCTACTGGCATTTGGTGGGTAGAGGCCGGCGATGCTGCTCCACACGCTACCAGGTTCCCTGCAGCTCCCACAAGAGTTCCCTTGCCCCAAATGTCAACAGAGCCAAGGTTGAGAAGCCCTGTCTTAAGCCATGTCTGCTAACACCCTTTAAGAAAAATGGGGGTTCCTAAGGGAGCCCCACATTGGGCTCTGCATTCAACATGGAGTCTGCTTGAGATTCTCCCTCTCCCTCTGCTCCTCCAAAGCACGCTGTCTCTCTCTCTCTCTCTAAAATATACAAATAAATCATTTTTTAAAAAAAGAATGAAAAATGGGGATTCCTCCTGATCTCTTTTAACCCAATATTCAACGGTCAATATCTATCTCTATGGAATTAGTCACAGACCCCACTGATGTAAAAAGGAATACACCTATTCTTATATTTCAATTTTTTCAAAGTAGCAAAAGTGTTTTGGGAAGTGTTCTCTCAAAGCTCACTCTCTGGACCCAGTCATTTCTCCCCAACTGTTTTTCTTCATGATTGCAAATATGTATTTTCAAGCATTGTTAGACAAACTGGAACGGGCTCCAGACCACCCAAAATTGGACAACAGCCTTTCCTTTTTGAAAATTTTGCAAGAGAGCATAATAGAAACGAGACATCTAAAGTTGCAGTAAATCATATCGTGTCTTTTATCCAAACTAAAATTCATATTCACAGAACAATTATTACTGATCAGCCATTTCACACAATTTTTCACCCCTTGTTAATGCTAATAAAGTGTATGAGTTTTGAATCCACAAGTGGCTGACCAAAGTGTGATCCCACAGCATGTATAGCCTGTTAGAAGGTTGTGTGCCTCACAGTCAAATCCAACCACCATTTCTAAATATTGCAACTCATGAGTTTCATATTTGCTTTCTTTTGTTCACTACAAATTTGGATACATTTGAAAATGTCCAAGAATAATGAGAATTGTAGACTTTACTTCTGAGATGGGAAATTACAAATAATTTTCATAACATCTTCATATTTCCCTTCTTTTAAAAAAAAAGATTTTATTTATTTTATTTGACAGAGATAGAGGCAGCCAGGGAGAGAAGGAACACAAGCAGGGGCAGTGGGAGAGGAAGAAGCAGGCTCATAGCGGAGGAGCCTGATGTTTGGCTCGATCCCATAACGCCGGGATCACGCCCTGAGCCGAAGGCAGACGCTTAACCGCTGTGTCAACCAGGCGCCCCCATATTTCCTTTTTTTTTTTTAAGATTTTATTTATTTATTTGACAGAGATAGAGACAGCCAGCGAGAGAGGGAACACAAGCAGGGGGAGTGGGAGAGGAAGAAGCAGGCTCATAGCAGAGGAGCCTGATGTGGGGCTCGATTCCGTAACGGCAGGATCACGCCCTGAGCGGAAGGCAGACGCTTAACCGCTGTGCCACCCATATTTCCTTTCTTGACATTATACCACAACTTAGGTAAATGGCCTTTGGTTTATTTTTTGCATAATGTCCAATCAAGTTTTCTCCCTTCAATTATGTTATATTGTTTTACAGTACTCCTAGATAAGCAGGAAAGTGTAGGGAGCATGAAAATCAAGAGATAATATAAGGGAAATCAGATTGATTTCAAGTTATAAAATTAAATTCTACATCAATCCAGTAATAACTATTTGTTGTCTACTTTTTGCTGGATACTCCTTGTAGTTGATATCCAAAATCAAGACCACAGACCCAGCTATTAAATTTGCCTCATTCAAAAAGAATTAAGACCACACCCATCCAAAAAGAAAAGAATAGTAACCGATTCTATTAGAAATGTTTATAAGTTGGGTACCTGGGTGCTTCAGTCAGATGGGCGTTGGATTCTTGGTTTCAGCTCAGGTCATGATCTCAGGGTCCTGGGATCCAGCCCTGTGTCAGTTCCACACTCAGGAAGGAGTATATTCCTCTCTCTCTCTCTGCTCCTCTCCTTGCTTGTGAGTGCTCTCACTCTAAAATAAATAAATAAAATCTTTTTAAAAAGAGAAGGGAGAAAGAAGAAGCAGCAGCATTTATAAGTTGTTCTGGGAGAGCAACATAAAGAAATGATTTGTCTTGGGACAAAAGGAAAGGTTCCTACAGGTAGGAATAATTGAGGGGAGACTGGATTTAGCCGAGTTTTGCCATGTCATTAAGGTTTAATGGGGTGCCTGGGTAGCTTAGTCACTTCAATGTCTGACTCTCGATTTTGACTTGGGTCATGATCTCAGGGTGGTGCCATCATTAAGTGTCTGCCTTTGGCTCAGGGTGTGATCCCAGAGGTCTGGGATCGAGCCCCCTATCAGGATCCTCCACTGGGAGCCTGCTTCTTCCTCTCCCACTCCCCCTGCTTGTGTTCCCTCTCTCTCTGACTGTCTCTTTCTGGGTCAAATAAATAAATAAATAAATAAAATCTTTAAAATAAAACAAAATAAAAAAAGATTCTCTCTCTCCCTCTTCCTCTGCCGCTCTCCTCCCTATAAAAAGGATAAAGGTTTCCAGAAAGAAGGCAGGCTGAACATTTACCTATGAGTTTAAACTGCTCTAATTTTTAGTAGTCTTGTGAGGAGCGGGTGGTGAAGATACCCCTCATTATCAAGAGACAGAAATGTTTACTAAACTGAGCAGTTGTGGAATCAGATGGGTCCTTGCCCTCTGCTGGGCATTTCAGATAGAATGGAGGAGGGGGTAAGCCTGGGTGGGGACAGGGAAGAGGGAAGAGCTGGCATAGTTTCAGACGCAGCACCACCTAGCGGCCAGCTGTGTTTGCGACCACTGGACTCACCAAAAGTTCAGGTGTCACTCAAGCCCGAAAATCCACCAGGGCTTTCTCTATTTGAAGAGAAAAACACAAAATAAGTGAGGCACAACAACAAAAACCCCTCAAATTTCTCTGAGGGTTTTCCAAAAAGGATATTTAAAATATGTATAATTTATGAACTGTTGTTATGACCTTCCCATATTATGAATCTCACATATATTTGGTTTCATGGTTTTGATACACCTGTATTTTTATATTTCACTGTGCAATAAAACATGGTAGCAATAAGAGATTTCTTTTTTTAGTCACTGAGTGGCAATAAAATCAATGTGAAGAATCCATCTAAAATCAATGTGAAGAATCCATCTCAGAGGATGGGAATGAAGCAGAGCCAAATGCCATCCCCCTTGCTTGGTTCCCCATGATTCCTTAGCAAACAGGTTGTGTATCCATCAGTCTGGACCTGCATGTTCTAAATAGCTGAGCTAAAGTGAAAGAGAATTTGTACCGATATTAGTGACGGGTGACTATTAATTAGTAAAGCTGAAGGCTTTAATCTTAAGAAAATATGAGTCGGGTTGAAATTGGAATTTTACCTTCCATGGTGTGGATTAATGATGAAGCATGAATTTTTACAAGTATATATATGGAGTAATATATATGGAGTAATGTTGATGAAGTTAAATACATGACTGATTTTATCCAGAAGACAAGAAAAAAATTATACCTATTGGCCACAGGCAATTCTTGAGATTTGTAAATACTCAAATTCAAATTTTCTGAACGTGTAGCTCCCTTTGAAATTTTGGTCAATGCCGAATAAAATCATTTGTGGCACAAGCTTTCTGTCATCAGCAAATCGTTTTTCTCCTAGAATTAAATTAAAATGAATCAGATTCAAGAGGTGAATGCTGGTATGGTAGGTGGGAAGAGAACACTTTCACAGAAAGTGCCCCTTGTGGATCATTCTTGTTCCAGAACTGAGTCACCTTTGGAGGGAGTGGGAAACCCAAGAAGAATCTCACAGAGGACACACCCAATCTTGTGCAATTTTGTTTCTAACTTCTCAGGGTTCCACAAAAGGCAAATATGAGAGAGCAAAGTCTGGGGAATGAAGTATTTTACTAATACAGCAAGTGTTTCTGAGCCCAACTCAATTCCAAGCACAGCATGTGCACCTAGAGACACTGAGGGCACTTGGGCTCTCTGCTCCCAGAGCTGTGGGCAGGACTAGATTTTCAATACCCACGCTGGAGAGATGACCAAGTCTTCCTTTTCCTTAACCAGATCATAGCTTGGACTGTCCCACAAGATGCTAAACTGAGCTCCCCATTGACTGTTTCCACCCCTCAGCTGCTGCTCCGGGTCTGAGTGGCGGCCAGGTGGGACCAGCTCCCTGAGCTGGAGGCTCTCTGAGCTGAGTCTGGCAGCATCTGGCAGACGTCTAATGTGACCCACCTGCGTCAATCATAACTTTTCTAGTAGCCACATTACACACAGTAAAAGGAGAAAAGTCAAAAGAATTGTAATTGGGAAAATGGTATCACACCAACATGCATTTACGTCAATGAGACAGTGTTATAAAAATCTCAATAAAATAATTTAAATTCTCTTTCTTATTCTGGTTTCAGCATCCAGTGTGCATTTTACACTCAGAGCACATCCCAATTCAAGTGAGCTGAATTCCAGGTGCTCGAAGGCCATGGATAGTTGGTGGCTACGATATCGGACACCCCAGATCTGGTTCATTTCACCAGCTCAGGTCAAAGCTGAATGACCAATTGCACCATTTATCCTAAATAGCATCTCAGATATCAGAAGTTCCGGGCCAAGAGTCATTTATTTATATTTATATTCATATTCATATTTGTATTATGCTATAGGCCATATTCTTGTAGAGGGATGAGAAATACTAGGTACATGACAGGTCTATGCAAGCAAAGAGGATAAAACCTCAAGCCCTCATGGTCATTTGGGTCATTAAGAAACTCCAGTATACTTATTATTCCCGAGAGTGGGTCTGGCCAAACATTTTAAAGAATGAAGCAAATGTCTCATCTGCCTAGGTTATCCAGAAAAAGCTATGTACCTAAACTGTGCTTATATCCGTGGCCACTAGTGCATCAATTCATGGCTGAAGGAGCACCATGGGAAAGGTTTGTTGTGTCCCTTCTGCTCTGTGGTCACTCAGAAGAATGAGATCAAGACACAGGGTCAGTTGGGGGAGCTGGTGTCCAAGATCAGGGATCTGGAGTCCTGGGTTCTGGGACGCATGTCCAGGGACAAGAGGAAGGAATTGGGCCCTGCTAAGTGAGCTGCTGAAACACAGAGTCCAACCCAACTTTCCAGTCCAGAAACTATCCTGTGGGCAAGGAAGCTTCACCACGGTCCCAGGGGAAGGCAGGGAAGCTCCTCTCTATGCAAAGCTCCCACTGGGGAAGTTAATGTACTTAACTCCAGGTGAGAAAGGCCAAGTCCTGCCCTCTGGGTATGTGAGGAGAGGGAGTCTGACGACAGAGGGTGAGAGTGGGGACTCTGCCCCACCCCACCTGCAGTACGACCCATCCTGACACCGGCACCTGCACAATGGACAGAGACCTGAAACTGCCCTCTTTTCCTTGCTCACATTCCTTCTTCTTCCTCATTTGTCATTAAACCCTGCCTGTGACTTTCAGGTAAAAGCCAATCAGTACACCTCATGTTAGCATCATTACTCTTATGCCTTTATATATTCCTGCAAGAAGAGGGGACAGAAGACACTACTTTTTCAACTATAATACAAGTTGTATTTGTTTTATTTTTTTACAAAAGTGGAAAGTGAAATGTATGCAATTTTAATCTAACTGCTTAACATATTCTGAATTCGCACTGCATGGAATTTCCTTCCCATCTGAGTGCTTCGTTTGGTTCTCATGTACACGAGTCATCTCCAGAGCCTGAGAAACGCTGCCATGAGGTGACCCAGGCCCTCCACACGTCTCCACAGAGGCAAGAAAGGAAACTAACTTGTCCAAATTTCTCTCCTCTGTCAGGGGGGTGACAGGGGCTCTACAGCAGGTGCGGCCCCACCAACACCCGTGCCTGCCAGCGTTTGCCCCGAGAGCCAAGCCCTGGAAGGACTGGGGAGGCCTCGGGCAGGCCTGAGGGGAGGACCCAGGGTGGGCCGTGACCACGAGGTGGGAAGCAGGTCCATCGCTGTGTAGCTGGAGCAGCAGGTTTGACAGGAGCAGGGACTCTGGCTCTGGTGCTCAGAGCCTCTGTCCTGGGCCTGGCCGGTCCCAGGAGCTCAGTGGGACTGTGAGAGGCATTGTGTGCAGCCAACCCAGCAGCCTTCACACAGGCCTCTAGAATTCCCGCCAGCCAGGGAGGGTCTCCGGGCCACTGCAGCCGGGCCTCTCTCCCATGGAGCCAAGTGCAGGTTTTATTCTGATCCCAGGACCAGGGATGTGGGCAAGGAGAGGAGGAGAGAGATGTACTCCAGGGCTTGTCACCCACATCACTTCTGCAGCAGGACCCAGGAGCAGTGTGGGAGCCCCACAGGGAACATTCTCTGTGCCACCCTCCCTGGCAGCACCCTTTCCCCCAGGGCAGACCTGAGGGCGGCCCCTGCAGGGGCTGGTCCAAGACTGAAAGGTGCAGAGGGAGACGGTCCCTGGGGCCTCCCACATCTGGCTCGCAGGGAAGCACTCTGTCTCCAGCTCAAGTGTGCAGGACAGACTGTATCCCACCAGACTGCCTCTGGCAGGGGTCATACCACACCCGACCCGGTAACTCCCCTGCTCAGTTCCCAACACACGAGATTCAAACATGAGCCAGGTTTGCTGCTTGGCAGACGCAGAGCAGGAAAGAGCAGGTCTCAGGGAAAAATCATCTTAAATAGCAGAGTACACCTGAAACCCATCCGCATAATATCTCCTACTATTTTGTCATTGATATATGAAGAAAACAAGACAAACATCACACATATTTACTTCTCTCTGATTTCACAACCCCAGTATCCCACCTCAGTCTGCAAAGCAGCCGGTGAGCCAGACTGCTCCCGGAAACCTCCTCCCTAGATTCCTACCTGAATGTAGCTCCCTTCGGGATGAGGGGGCAGCAAGCAGAGATGAGTTGAAATGGGAGAGCACGGCAGGGGAGAGGGAGGGAAGAAGGAGAGATGAAGGGAAGGAAGGTCAACCACCAGTTTTGATTTTGTGGTTCCTAGTGTGGATGACACAGAGGTGGTCTGTCAGCCCTTCTCACTTTCCAGAAAGTGAATGGAGACTGGATTGTTTGTCAGAGCTCGCTGACATTATGGTGACCACATTAACTCCAGGTAGGTGTAATCTGAGCGCTGAGCACGGGCCAGGCTCTTTTCACAAATCAGCTCCTTAACCCCCCAGAGGCCCTGTGATCTAAGTTCCCATCTTACCCACAAGGAAACGGTCTCAGAGAGATGAAGTGACCTACCCAGAGCTGCACAGCACATAACTGGACAGGCTGCAATTCAAACCCAAGTTCCCAGATTCCAAATGCCAGAGACTTGACTGCCACACTGTCCCACTCTCCAAGGAAATTGCTATTTATTGAGCTCCTACTATATGCTAGGTGCTATGTGAGGCATGAGGGATACAGGGATGAATAAGACAGAGCCATTCTATGGGCGGCTTGTCATGTGTCGTCTGCACTGGGAACCTCGAGGATACAGCCAACTTGTTCCCAGCATCTAATATGGAGTGTGGCCCACAGCGGGGTCTCAGTTGATGTTGGCTAAAGAAATACACCCACATGTGCCCTTGGTTGCTTTCACTGATGGAGTCCCATGACTGCTGCCCATTTTAAAGCCAGCAAAATGGCGTGACCAGACTGAAAACCAGAGCTCCGGTGCGCTCACTGGAACCAGACTGAGACCAGGAGCTCCGGGAGCGTGTGGGGGCAGCTGGCGATGTTAGAAACACAAAGGACAGAGACTTGCGGGCCCTGGAAGTGAGGGCTGGGACACCAGGTGTGGGGCGCACATCCCGGGATGCTGCAGGGTTGAGCAGCACCAACAAAATCAGAGTTAAAGTGGCCAGAACATCAATGGAGAACGGCCCATGATCCCCTCTGTTCTGAGACAGAGGCTGAGATTCGGCCACTGCTGCTCTGACTCTCAGAAAATGCACAGGAAATCACCAGGGAAAGCTGCCAGAGAACAAAAGCCTGGAAATACTAGCTCACAGTGTGCCCCTCCCCCTCCCCCCATGCAGGCGACATGGAGATGCTACCCAAACAGGGTTGCCTGAGTATCAGCACGGCAGGCCCCTCCCCCAGAAGGCAGGCTGAAAAATCAAGAAGCCCAAATCCCTAAGATCCCTATAAAACAAGGGCACACGGCCTGGGTCCCAGTCAATAATTTGGGCTCTGGACAACCCCGCAACTTCTCCTTATCAGAATGACGAGAAAGAGAAATTCCCCCCAGCAAAAAAAAAGACAATGAGTCTGTGGCCTCTGCCACAGAGCTAATGGATATGGATATAACCAAATTATCAGAAATGGAGTTCAGAGTAACAATGGTCAGGATGATGTGTAGACTTGAAAAAAGTATTAATGAAAATGTTAATGAGAATATAGAATCTCTAAGGGCGGAAATGAGAGTGAATCTGGCAGAAATTAAAACTTCTATGAGCCAAATGCAGTCAAAACTAGAGGCTCTGATGGCCAGGGTAAATGAGGCAGAAGAATGTATCAGCGAATTGGAGGATGGGTTAGTAGAAGAGAAAGCTAGAATAGAATCTGGACTCAAAAAGTCCACGCTCAGGAATGTAAGTTACGGGAGATTACTGACTCAATGAAACGTTCCAATGTCAGAATCATTGGCATCCCCGAGGGGGTGGAGAAAAACAGAGGTCTAGAAGAGATATTTGAACAAATTGTAGCTGAAAACTTCCCTAATATAGCAAGGGAAACAAACATTCGTGTCCAAGAGGCAGAGAGGACCCCTCCCAAACTCAACCATGACAAATCTACACCACGTCACATCATAGTGCATTTCGCAAATATTAGATCCAAGGATACAGTATTGAAAGTGGCCAGGGCAAAGAAATTTCTCACATACCAAGGCAAAGGTATCAGAATTATGTCAGACCTGTCTACACAGACCTGGAATAAGAGAAAGGGTTGGGGGGGGCATTTTTAAAACTCTTTCAGAGAAAAACCATGCAGCCAAGGATCCTTTATCCAGCAAGGCTGTCATTCAGAATTGATGGAGAGATGAAGACCTTCCAGAATCGCCAGTCATTGACCAATTTCATAACCACAAACCAGCCCTACAGGAGATATTATGGGGGGTTCTATAAAAGTAAAAAGGACCCAAGAGTAATACAGAACAGAAAGTCACAATCTATAGAAACAAAGACTTTACTGGCAACATGGCATCATTAAAATCATATCTCTCAATAATCAGTTTCAATGGAAATGGCTTAAATGCTCCCATAAAACACCACAGGGTTGCAGATTGGATAAAAAGGCATGAACCATCCATTTGCTGTCTACAAGAGGCTCATTTTGAGCCTAAAGAAAAATTCAGACTGAAAGTAAAGGGATGGAATACCATCTTTCACACCAATGGACCTCAAAAGAAAGCTGGGGTAGCAATTCTCATATCAGACAGATTGGATTTTAAACTGAAGATTATAGTTAGAGACACAGAAGGGCACTATATTATTCTTAAAGGATGTATCCAAAAAGTGGATATGACAATTATAAATATATATGTCCCCAACAGAGGAGCAGCAAGATACACAAGCCAACTCTTAACCACAATAAAGAGGCATAGAGATAAAAATACGCTAATAGTAGGGGACCTCGACACTCCATTATCAGCAATAGTTAGATCACCTAAAGAAGAAATCAGCAAAGAAACAAGAGCTTTGAATGCCATACTCGATGAGTTGGACTATATATATATATATATCACTACACCCCAGAACCAAAGAATACTCATTCTATTCTAATGCCCATGGAACATTCTCAAGAATAGACCATGTTCTGGGTCACAAAACAGGTCTCAACTGATACCAAAAGACTGCAATTATTCCCTGCATATTCTCAGACCACAAAGCTCTGAAATTGGAACTCAACCACAAGGAAAAATTTGGAAGAAACTCAAACACCATCCTGCTCAGGAATGATTTGATAAACCAGGAAATCAAAAATCAATTTAAGCAATTTATGAAGAACAATGAGAATGAAAACACAATGGTCCAAAACCTATGGGATACTGCAAAGGCAGTCCTAAGGGGGAAATACATAGCCATCCAAGCCTCACTCAAAAGAATAGAAAAATCTAAAATGCAGTTTTTATATTCTCACCACAAGAAGCTGGAAGAGCAACAGAGGGACAGGCCTAATCCACCCACGAGGAAGCAGTTGACCAAGATTAGAGCAGAAATCAATGAATTAGAAACCAGGAGTACAGTAGAACAGATCAACAGAACTAGAAACTGGTTCTTTGAGAGAATTAATAAAATTGACATACCACTGGTAAGACTTATCCAAAAGAATAAAGGACCCAAATTAATAAAATGATGAATGAAAAACGAGAGGTCACAACCAACACCAATGAAATTGAAGGATTATTAGAAACTTTTATCAACAGCTTTATGCCAATAAATTAAGCAATCTGGATGAGATGGAGGCCTTCCTGGAAACCTATAAACTACCAAGACTGAAACAGGAAGAAATTGATTTTTTAAACAGGCCAATTAATTATGAAGAGATTGAGTCAGTGATGAACAACCTTCCAAAAAACAAAACTCCAGGCCCGGAACGTTTTCCTGGGGAATTCTACCAAACATTCAAAGAAGAAATAATACCTATTCTCCTAAAGCTATTTCAAAAAATAGAAACAGAAGGAAAGCTACCAAACTCATTCTATGAGGCCAATATTACCTTGATCCCCAAATCAGGCAAAAACCCCATCAAAAAGGAGAATTACAGACCAATTTCCCTAATGAATATGGACGCCAAAATCCTCAACAAGTTCCTGGCTAATAGAATCCAACAGTACATTAAAAGGATTATCTATCATGACCAAGTGGGATTCATTCCTGGGACGCAAGGGTGGTTCAACATTTGCAAATCTATCAGTGTCTTAGATTTTATCCAAAAAGAAAAATTCAAAAATCATACGATTCTCTCAATAGATGCAGAAAAAGCATTTGACAAAATACAGCATCCTTTCCTGATTAAAACCCTTCAAAGTGTAGGGATAGAGGGTACATTCCTCAATCTCATAAAAACCATCTATGAAAAGCCTACAGCAAATATCATTCTCAATGGGGAAAAGCTGGAAGCCTTTCCCTTAAGATCAGGAACTCGACAAGGATGCCCACTCTCGCCACTATTATTCAACATAGTACTAGAAGTCCTTGCAACAGCAATCAGACAACTAAAAGGGATCAAAGGTATCCAAATCAGCAAAGAAATAAAACTGTCTCTCCTCGCAGATGACATGATATTCTATATTGAAAACCCAAAAGAATCCACTCCCAAACTCTTAGACGTTATAGAGCAATTCAGTAATGTGGAAGGACATAAAATCAATGCTCAGAAATCAGTTGCATTTCTATACACGAATAATGAGACCGAAGAAAGAGAAATTAGGGAATCCATCCCATTTACAATAGCACCAAAAACCATACATTACCTTGGAATTAACTTAACCAGAGACGTAAAGGATGTATATTCTAGAAACTATAAATCACTCTTGAAAGACATTGAAGAAGACACAAAAAGATGGAAAAATATTCCATGCTAATGGATCAGAAGAATTAACATAGTTAAAATGTCCATGCTACCCAGAGCAATCTACAATTTCAATGTTATCCAGATCAAAATAACAATGACATTTTTCGAAGAAATGGAACAAATAGTCCTTAAATTTGTATGGAAACAGAAAAGGCCCCGAATCACCAAGGAACTGTTGAAAAGGAAAAACAAAGCTGGGGGTATCACAATGCCAGATTTTGAGCTGTACTACAAAGTTGTGATCACAAAGACAGCATGGTACTGGCACAAAATCAGACACATAGACCAATAGAATAGAATAGAGAACCCAGAAATGGACCCTCGGCTCTTTGGGCAACTAATCTTTGATAAAGCAGGAAAAAAAAAATCTGGTGGAGAAAAGACAGTCTCTTCAATAAATGGTGCTGGGAAAATTGGACAGCTACATGCAAAAGAACGAAACTTGACCACTCTCTCACACCATACACAAAGATAAACTCCAAATAGATGAAAGTCCTCGATGTGAGACAGGAATCCATCAAAATCCTAGAGGAGAACATAAGCAGCAACCTATATGACATAGGCCAAAGCAACCTTTTTCATGACACATCTCCAAAGGCAAGAAAAACAAAAGATAAAATGAACTTGTGGGACTTCATCAAGATAAAAAGCTTCTGCACAGCCAAGGAAACAGTCAAAAAAACTAAGAAGCAGCCCACGGAATGGGACAATATATTTGCAAATGATGCTACAGATAAAACGCTGGTATCCAAGATCTACAAAAAACTTCTCAAACTCAATACGTGAGAAACAAATAAACAAATCATAAAATGGGCAGAAGATATGAACAGACACTTTTCCAATGAGGACATACAAATGGCTAACAGACACATCAAAAAAAATGTTCAAAATCATTAGCCATCAGGGAAATTCAAATCAAAACCACACTAAGATACCGCCTTATGCCAGTT
Source organism: Ursus arctos (assembly GCF_023065955.2). Lineage (NCBI taxonomy): Eukaryota > Metazoa > Chordata > Mammalia > Carnivora > Ursidae > Ursus > Ursus arctos. The sequence continues at coordinate 2,489,670 of NW_026622986.1, forward strand.
AGAATGGCAAATATGGAGAAGGCAAGAAACAACAATTGCTGGAGAGGACGTGGAGAAAGGGGATCCCTCCTACATTGTTGGTGGGAATTCAATTTGGTACAGCCACTCTGGAAAACAGTGTGGAGGTACCTTAAATTTTAAAAACTGAGCTCCTCTATGACCCAGCCATTGCACTACTGGGTATTTACCCAATGATACAGACGTAGTGAAGAGAAGGGCCATATGCACCTTAATGTTCATAGCAACATTGTCCACAATAGCTAAATCGTGGAAGGAACCGAGATGCCCTTCAACAGATGACTGGATTAAGAAGTTGTGGTCCATATATACAATGGAATATTACTCAGCTATCAGAAAGAACGATTTCTCAACTTTTGCTGCAACATGGACGGCACTGGAGGAGATAATGCTAAGTGAAATAAGTCAAGCAGAGAAAGACAATTATCATATGATTTCTCTCATCTATGGAACATAAGAACTAGGAAGATTGGTAGGGGAAGAAAGGGATAAAGCAAGGGGGGGTAATCAGAAGGGGGAATGAAGCATGAGAGACTATGGACTCTGAGAAACAAACTGAGGGCTTCAGAGGGGAGAGGGATGGGGGAATGGGATAGAACGGTGATGGGTAGTAACGAGGACATGTATTGCATGGTGCACTGGGTGTTATATGCAAGTAATGAATCATCAAACTTTACATCAGAAACCAGGGATGTACTGTATGGTGACTAACATGATATAATAAAAACATTAAAATAAAAAAAATGAGAAAGAAAAAAAAAAGTCGCCGGGGGCTCGGAGGGCCGTGCTGGTTCTCCCGCCCTCAATGCTCAGCGGTGCCCTGAGGGGCACAGGTGGCTGCGTGGCAGTAGACTGAGTCTGGCGCTGGGGCTCGGGTGTCCCCAATTCCCGGTGCTGCAGTGCCAGGCCCCTGGGGAGGGACTCCTTGGCGGCTGACATAGAGTTAGCGTTGGCCCCAGGAGCCCGGTGGGCCCTGTCCTCCGACTGTGCAGCCAGCGGAGCGGTGGGCCTAGGTGAGCGTGTAGGGGAGGGGGAGCGTGGGACCAAGCGTAGTGGCATGGGGGGCCATCGAAGTTCGCCGGGGGCTTGTGGGGACCTGCCAGTTCTCCCATCCTGAATGCTCGTTGGCACCCCGACAGGCCCTGGTGGCTGTGTGGCAGCAGGCTGAGTCCGGCACTGGGGCACAGGGGTCCCCAATCCACTGAACTGGGAGGCCATGCCCCTGAAGAGGGGCCCCTCAGCCCCCGACCTTGGGTTAGGGTAAAGCTGCAGGAGCCTGGCAGGCCCGATCCGCTGGCTATGTGGGGAGCAGAGCGGTGGGGCGAGGTGAGTGAGAGGGGGAGGGGGAGCATGGGCCCAATGGTTGAGGCGGGGGGGGGGGGCGATGAAGGCAGCCTGGGGCTCTGCGGGCCCTGCCTGTTCTCCTGCCCTGAAGGCGGCACCCCAAGGGGCCCGGGTGGGTGTGTGGCGTCAGGCTGAGTCCTGCGCTGGTGCTCACGTGTCTGCAATTTCCAGTGCTGAGTCGCCAGGCACCTAGGAAGGGGGCCCTCGGTGGCCAACCTAGGGTTAGGGTTAGGCCCCAAGAGTAAGGCATGCCGGATCCGCCCACTGTGCAGAGAGCAGAGCGGCAGGCTGAGGTGAGGGCGCGGGGGAGGGGGAGCGTGGGCCCAATGGTCGATGGCACAGGGGGGCCATCAAAAGTCGCTGGTGGCTCGGGGGCCCTGCCCATTCTCACACCCTGAATGCTTGGCAGTGCCCCGATGGGCCAGTGTGGGTGCGCGGCTGTAGGCTGAGTCTGGCGCTGGGCTCGGCGCCAGACCCCTAGGGAGTGGCCCCTCGGCGGCGGACCTAGGTTTTCTTCGGGTTAGGCCCCAGTAGCCTAGCAGGCACAATCTTTGGGCTCTGCAGCAGGGCATGTGAGTGAGCTTTGGCTAATGCAGAGGGCCCTTCCTTCTTCAAGAGGGCAGCGAGGGGACTGTGATCTGGGGGCTGCTGGACCCTCATCCCACACATCTGCAATTCCTGTGAGAGGGTCCAGGTCTGAGGGCTGCTTCTGCAGAAAAGGAACGGGGTCCTGGAGAGCTCTGGCTGGAGTGTGGGCCCTGTGGGAGAGCAGAGGGGGCTGGAGGGCAGCCTCAGCCCCTAACAGAGTCATTCCCCATCCCTGCAGCCCCCAGCCCAGTCTCTACCCCAATCCTGGGACCCAGAACAAAGGGCATGGCTTCCACACATCTGGCTTCCCATACTGGGTGCTCAGCAGGTACTCAGGAGACCCAGGGAGGGCTCGGGGACTGGACGTCCCCCACCCAGTGGGAGATTAGTGTCCACGGAAGGACACCCTCTCCTGGCACCTACTGAACAAGGCAGCACATAGGCACGGGAGCGGAAGTGGGAGGTATCGGGAGGGTCCTGGGAAGGCCAGGGATGGGACAGAGTCCATTTGTTCCCTCCTTGGTTGGATAGTCACAGATCAGTAATGTGCACTGAGGGCAATGACCACGCCAGACACGCCACCCCTCTCTGCCCACATGCAGTGGAAGTCACGCGGCAAGTGGGCAGAGAGACTGAGCAGGGCGTCCAGCTTCCACAAGGAGGACAGAAATGGTCACACCAGGGGTCAAGGGCTCCCACTCACAGAGGCTTTGGGCCAGCCCCTCCTCAGTTACCAGGCCTGCCTCAGGCAGGACTGCCACATCACAGGTGGACATGGAGTAGGAATGGGCTCTGACAGCCAGGAGCCGGGGACCCAGGGGCCCAGGTTCCCACAGGGGTTCCCTGGGGCATCCGTGTGGGAGGTGCCCTGTCCTCTGACTCCTCTGCCCACCTGTCTGTCCCCAGGGCCATCTCCTCCATCCTGGGCACCTGGCTGGGCCACTACCCTGAAGATTTCTTCCAGCCCCCAGAATTTCCCGACCTGAAGACACTACTGGCATATGTAGGGCTCAACATGCTGGGCTCCGACCTAGAGCAACGTGCCTGGCTCCTCCTCTCTCGCCTGCAACACTGTGAGCCAGCTGAGCCACAGACTGGGGGTGAGGAGGACAGGTGGTGACTGATGGAGGCCTGTGGAGGAGAGAGAGTGGGCCACACAGAGCAAGCCTCCACAGACTGCAGTGTGGCTGGGAGCAAGGAGTGGTCTCAGATCACTGTCCCCATGGGCTACAGTTTGGGGAGACCACCCAGGGTTGGGTTCTTAGACTCAGGTAATATTGAGTGGTGGGCAAACTTGTCTTCATTTGGAAGGGACATGGAAAGACAATCATGATGACCATACTTTCTCTTCTTGGAGCAACAGCAGCAGCCCCAGGGTGAGATCCAGGACCGCCCCGAAAGCTAGTCCCAGCTCCCACTGTGGTGCCTGCTGCAGCTTCAGAGCCTGAGCTGGAAATACCCATCACTGCTGCTGGAGCTCAGCAACTCAAAATCAGGGACATCACCAGCGGTGTCAGGCCCAATGCAGCTGGTGGTCAGAGCTCTGAACCACCGTGAGGACGTGCAAGAGTCACCTGTGCCTTTGGAAAGCCAGGAGCCTGAGCAGAATCCAGCACCAGCTACGGAGGTCCCTGAAGAGCCCCTTAGGCCACCTGCCCTGTCGCAGCCGGCACAGGACATACTCACAGCTCTGACTCCCTGTGGAAGCTCCAAGAGCCACCTGTGCCCTTGGTAGCCCCGGAGCCCGAGCAGGCTCCAGTCCTAGCTATGGAGGTCCCTGAAGAGCCCCTTAGGCCACGTGACATGTCAGAGCCAGCGGAGGATATACTCACAGCTCTGACTTTCTGTCAGGAGCTGGAAGAGTCACCTGCACCTTTGGAAAGCCAGGAGCCCGAGCAGACTGCAGCACCAGCTACGAAGGTCCCTGAAGAGCCCCTTAGGCCACGTCCCATGTCAGAGCCAGTGGAGGATATACTCCCAGCTATGACCTTCTGTCAGGTGTGAGAAGAGTCACCTGCACCTTTGACAGCATGGGAGCCTGAGAAGGCTCCGGAACCAACCATGGAGGTCCCTGAAGAGCCCATGATGACACCTGCCATTTCAGAGCCACGGGAGGATATACTCACAGCTCTGACTCCCTGTCAGGAGCTTGAAGACCCACCTGCACCTTTTGCAGCCCCAGTGCTTGTGCACGCTGCAGCACTAGCTATGGAGGTCCCTGGAGGGCCCCTGATGCCACTTGCCATGTCAGAGCCAGGGGAGGATACACTCACACCTCTGATGAACTGTCAGGAGCTGCAAGAGCCACCGGCATCTATGGAAGCCCCAGAGAAGGAGCAGGCTCCAGCACAAGATATGGAGGTCCCTGAAGGCCCTGATATGCCACCTGCCATGTCAGAACCACTGCAGGATATAATCACAGCTCTGACTCCCTGTCAGGAGATCCAAGCCCTCCTGCACCTTTGGCAGCCCCAGAGCCCTCTCAGGCTGCAGCACTAGCTACGGAAGTCCCTGAAAGGCTCGTGATGCCATCTGTCATGTCAGAGCCACAGCAGGATCCACTCACAGCTCTGACTCCCTGTCAGGAGCGGGAAGATACACCTGTATCTTTGGCCACACTGGTGAACGATCAGGCAACAACATCAGCTATGGAGGTCCCTGAAGGGCCCCTGATGCCACCTGCCCTGTCGGAACTGGCGCAGGACACACTCGCAGCTCTGCCTCCCTGTCAGAAGCTCCAAGAGCCACCTGCACCTTTGGCAGCCCCGGAGCCCGACCAGGCTCCAGCACCAGCTATGGAGGTCCCTGAAGGGTCCCTGATGCCACTTGCCATGTCAGAGCCACGGCAGGATATACACAGAGCTCTGACTCCCTGTCAGCAGCTACAAGAGCCACCAGCCCCTTTGGCAGCTCCGGAGTCCAAACAGGCTCCAGCACCAGTTATCGAGGTTGCTGAAGGGCGTCAGCAACCACCTCTCTCAGTGGAGCAACCAGCCTAGGCCCCAGAGCAGCAGTTCCTGCTCGCTGAATCCCCAAAGGATGGCTTCCCCTCCCCTGTCATTCCAGTGTTTCTAATTTTTGCATTGTTCATGCACCTATTTCATAGCTTAATATATTCTGGTCTATAAATAAAGGATAAATTGAGTTTTCATGGAATTTTACTCTGATCCTTTAAAATTGTACATCCAGGTATCATTAGGTACAGAGTGTTTCACAACCTTGTCCTTCTACAATATTTCCCTCCCAGAGACTCCCGTGCCACTTGTCAGATACTGTTCATTCCCTCAGCCCAGTCCCTGCAGCCACGGCTTCCCTCTCTGCCTCTGTGAGTTACTTCTTCTGGGTTTTCATGTGTGTGGGATCAGACAGTGTGGCCTTTTGGTATCTAGCTATGTAACCTATGAGTGATTCATTTTTGTCAGGTTTTTTTCTCTTAAAAAACAAACAAACAAAAACAAAAACAGAAACAAAAAAAAAACATTTTACTACTAAGGAATATTCCTGATACAATACCGTGCATGTGTAGCCACAAAATGAAACGTTTTCATGATCTGGGATAGGCTTCCCAAGAGCCAGAAATATCTGGGTCCATGAGACACCTTCAAAATCTTTCATTTTCCTGGATAGGCCAGGTTTCAATGATTCTAATGTGCATATTATAAAAATATTAAGACTGCATATTAAATCTTCCTTTTTATTACAAACATATCAGGTAATTAAAAAGTTCTCTAAGGTTTTAGCCAGATTACGTTTTGTTAGTAAAATAGTGATGTAAATATGAAGAAAGGAAGACACATTCCTTCTACCTTCTACCATGATAGCCCATAACACATGGTGTCCCTCTTCCAGTCCTTTCCCTCGGAGTGTATGGGTGAGTGTGTGCGACGGAGGGGGTTTGCCTGTGTGTGGGACAGGGTGGGGCAGGGAGGGTTCCACAGCTGGGCTCTTGTTCGGCCTGAGGTCCCCACAGTGGATAGGCACTGCTACTCCTGTCCCCTTCTGCATTTTCAGGGGCCACACATCATTTACTCAGCAGCACCACCTCCCAAACAAATGAGACATCTCCAATTCTTTGAATCTCATCCTTAAAGTGAGGAGTACAATGTGCTGTAAATCTCTTTTGCTTTAGGACTGTTTCCTAAAAGCACAATTTCTGGAACACAGTTTAGTCCCATTGTTGGAGTATTGGCTGCAGGGTCCTCTATCTATACTCTCTTTCTTTCCATGGAGGCTTGCTTGGGAAAGGAAGGTCCCCGGAGACTAGAGATGAACACTGAAATCATGAGGAAGACAAGCCAGCAGTGAGGCCATCAGGCTACCTGGGCGGGACCCATGGAGCAGGGAAGAGCCTGTCCATACCGCCCTCATGGATCCTCCCTCCACAAGCATCCCTGCCCCCCCCATCCTGGAACACCCCTCATCCAGACCCCGTCCTGGGACACACCCCAGCCACTCCAGCCCCTCTTGCTCTAGAACTCAGCTTCTAAGTAGAGCAACCGGGTCCTGCTTCCAGGCCAGCAGAGGGGCGTCGGCCGGGCCACAGTTGTCTGCTTGCTCCGGGTCTATCCTTTTTGGGCCCTCTCCTCGCAGGAAGGAACCTCTCATGGCAGCTCAGGTCAGGGAGTCACAGACATGACCTGAATGTGTTCATTCATATGTCCACTAGGTGGCAACAGCAAGAACTGCTTGAACCTCTGAACAGGAGGGACATTTACTGAGGAGGGAAGAGAAGGATAGCTGAGGACAAAGCAGGAATTCACACCTCCCCCCCCCAATATGGGGTGCACATGACATTCCTCAGGCACTCCTGGCTGCCCCAAAGGGCAAAGAAATAGTTAACGTATAGACACCACAATCTTGCAAGACTTAAGTCTCCCTCAGTTTCTCAATGTCTTAGCAGTTTACAAGAACCAAGCATTTCTATCAATAACTTAGCTTCCTGAAGGGAAAGTAGATACAATGAAATGTCCTTATAATCTGCAGCCTCCAGGAAGTTCCCAAACATCTTAATGTTCATGCCTTGCTAGAGGGCAAAACCACTTTCCCTTGACAATGGCAAGGCCTCGATATCTTGTGAGTCTTCTTTAACATATGCAAGTATTATCTCAACCTCCCTTTTTCCTTACGTTCTCCCAACCCCATAGTCTATCATCAGCCACCGCTCACAAGCCGGGGCAGCAGCTCTTTCTGTCACGGGTCCTGTCATAAACCACCAATTTTGCACCAAAGACGTCTCAAGAATTCTTTCTTGGTTGTCAGCTCTGGATTCCACCCCATTGAACCTCACCAATATTCCACAACCTCCTCATTTCCAAAGCACACTGGGTGCTCATGGAAGCTGCTGGATGGACAGAGCCTCAACCGGTGGCTTTGGCACTGGGCATAGCCCCTCCACACCCCTCAGGCTCCTCCAGCAGTGACCCCCTGCCCCTGCCAGCCCCAATTCTTGATAACCCTCCAGTTCAGTTGTTGTGAGAGCGGTGCCTGTGCTTCCTGCTCGAGACACAAGTGAGGAGAAGGGAGAGATCCCTCTCCTCGCACAAAGTCAGCTGAGGGAGAGTCCAGTTGATTAGAAGCTCTCCAGCTGGGAGCCCTGCAAAGGACAGGAATGCTGTGACCCTCCGCCTTCCCCAAGGAGCTTTGGTGTGGGGAGCACCGCAGAAGTCTACAGAACTGCACAGCAGCATCACACCTCCGTGCCTACAGATGTGGGCGGCTGTTTTTGTTCTCACCCTCTGAAGAGGCAGGGAAAGCCCTCTGGGAACACAAGGCACACAGAGCAACCAGCTGACCCTGAGCCCCACCGGGCCCCCTGGCAGGGGGCAGTGCATCCCCGTCCAGGCAAAAACACCTGAGAATCAGGGCACTAGGCCCCTGCCCCCTGAAAACGAGGTGAAAGAACAAGAACAACAAGAAAACGAGGTGAAACAAGCAAGTTTACAGACCAAAGAGGATGGCCAAACTCCAGCTCTAGGGGATAATAGCACCTAGAGCTCGAGGCTTTTTCTCATGATTCATTTCTCTCTCCATTCAAAATTTTCCATTTCCGTTTTTTTTCTTTTTTCCCTTTCCAACTACTTTTTTTTTATTTTAGCAACTCTTCATTTTTCAATATTTCTTAACTTTCATTTTTTAAATTGACATTTTATACATATATTCTTCATTTTTGGATTCCTTTTGCTATATTCAATTTGATATATATATATATATATATATATATATATATATATATATATATATATATATATATATATATATATATGAGTTTGGCTTTCTTTACAATTTTGGGATTTAGTGACTTCCAACACACAGACCAAAAGACACTTGGGACCAAATGGATCACCCTGTTTTGTCCACCCTATGAGATCCTAATCTCTCTCTCCCCCATCCATTCTTCTCTGGGAAAAGTGACTAGAGGGAGGGATTCACAGCAAAAGAAAGAGCCAGAGATAACACTCTCTGCCACTGATCTAATGCATACGGTTTTAAGTAAGATGTCAGAGCTGGAACTCAGGATGACAATTACAAAGTTGCTAGCTGGGCTTGAAAAAAGTATAAATGACACGAGAGACTCTCATAGCGCAGAAATGAAATCGAATCAGGCCCAAATTCAAAAGGCTCTAACTGAGATGCAGTCTACATTGGATGTGCATGCTCTAACGGCTAGGGTCAATGAGGCAGAAGACAGAGTCAGTGACACCAAAGACAAGCTGATGGAAAGGAAGGAAGCTGAGGAAAAGAGAGAAAGCCAACGAATGAGCCATGGGTGGAGGAATCGAAAAATCAGTGATGCCACAAAAGGAAACAATATTGGAATTACTTCTGGCCCCGAGGGAGAAGACACAGAGGGACAGAAGATCTATCTGTGTAGATCGTAGCTGAGAACTTCCCTAATCTGGGAAGGAAACAGGCATTCAAGTCCAAGAGGTAGAGAGGACTCTTCCCCAAATCCATAAGAACACCCTAACATATACTAGTGACTCTTCCCCAAATCCATAGGAACACCCTAACATATACTAGTGATGCTTGCTATTTCAGAAAGAAAGAGAAAATCCTGAAAGCAGCTTGAGACAAGAGGGTCTTCACCGACAGGGGTAAGCATGTTAGACTAGCCACATACCTATCCACAGAGACCTGGCACACCAGAAAGGGCTGGCGTGATCGAGTCAGGGTACTAAATGAGAAAAACATGCAGCCAAGAATACTTTACCCAGCAAGGAGTCATTCCGAATAGGAGCAGAGATAAAGACCTTCCAGGAGAGAAAGAAACTCAAAGGATTTGGCCGCTAAACCACCCTGCAAGAAATAGGAAGGAGGATCCTGTAAGTGAAGAGAGACTCCAAGAGTAACACAGACCAGAAAGAAACCGAGACCATCTACAGAATTAGGGACGTGACAGGTAATGCAATGGACTCATCTCCATCTGCTTTTTAGATGTTTTCTTTATCATTGGCCTTAAGCCATTTTATTAGGATGTAGGTTGATAAGGAGGTTTTTATTTCATGATCCTTATGTTTGGGGGTTTTGTTGGCTGGATTCCTGAATTCTTGAATCTATGGGTGTAGAGGGTTCATACAATTCAGATAATAATCAGACATTACTTCTTCAAACAGTTTTTTTCTGTTCCTCAGCCAATTTCTTATCTACCAGGCCACTTGAAATTGCTACAAAGCTCACACATACTCTAGTGTTCGTGTGCAGGGCGTGGTTTGCACCCTTCCTTTTCTCTGCTTTATTCTGGACAACTGCTATGATCATACATTCAAGTTCTCTCTCTCTCTCTCTCTCTCTCTCTCTCTCTCTCTCTTTGCTATTTAGTGTCTAATGTGAAAGAAAGCCCATCTACTACATTTTTTCATCTTAGACGTGCTATTGTTCAGCTCCAGAAGTTGGGTTTTCCTTGTTTTCATATTTTCTTTTTTTTTTTTTTAAAGATTTTATTTATTTATTTGACAGAGAGAGAGACAGCCAGCGAGAGAGGGAACACAAGCAGGGGGAGTGGGAGAGGAAGAAGCAGGCTCACAGCAGAGGAGCCTGATGTGGGGCTCGATCCCATAACGCCGGGATCACGCCCTGAGCCGAAGGCAGACGCTTAACCGCTGTGCCACCCAGGCGCCCCTGTTTTCATATTTTCTATATCTCTGTTTCACTTCATCCTTTGTGTACATTCTTACATATATAAAACCTCTTTCTAACAGTTGTTTGAATGTCCATGTGCAATACTTCCATCCTCTTTTTCATTTCTGGGTAGGTTTCTATTGTTTAATCTTTCTCCTCAGTACGAGGTGAACTTTTCTCCTTCTTTGCATCCTGGTAATCTTTTGTAGGAAGGCAGGTATTGTGAATTTTAATTGTTAGATATTAACTATTGCTTATATTTCTACACATACTCTTGAGGATTGTTCTGATGGTGAGGTTCCTGGAAAACGATTTTATCCTTCCAGACTAGCTTTCCAAAGGTTTGTTAGGTGGTATCACAGTAGTCTTCAATGTATTCTGCTATTGTTCTGTTGTTATTCTGAGCTCTCTTTGCAATGTCCCATGAATTACGAGGTTTTCCACTCTGCCTGCTGCTCGTAGCACAGACTTTTCCTGATTGTGTGTGAAGGCTAGTGACATTTTCCTCTCTGCTTCCCATGGGCTATTATTTTCCCCACACCACCTACGTTCCTCATACATGTGCCCTACTGAGGAATTCTATGAAAACTCAAAAGTGATCCTAGATGCCTTTCTGAGGTCCTCTTTCTCTGTGCAGCTCTCCTCAGTATTCTCTACTGTAAACCACAACCATATGGACTTCTCCAAACTTCCATCTTGCTGTCTCCAACTCATGGAAATGGCTGAGCTTCACCTGTAGTCTTCATCCCTGACCCGTAGACTAGAAACTAAATCTCTTTAGGCAGTAAGTTAGGGAAATGCAGAGTCCCCCATGTTTGTTTTCCCTCTTGCACTAGTCACTTCCCTGCATTGCCTACAAATATATCAAAAGTGTTCTTTTGCCAGGGCGCCTGGGTGCCTCAGTTGCTTAAGCCTCCGACTCGTGATCTGGACTCAGGTCACAAACTCAGGGTCTTGGGATCAAGACCAGCATTGGGCATCACACTCAGCACAGAGTCGGCTTGAGATTCTGTCTCCCCTCTCCCTCTATCCTCCCCACCCCCCACACTCTGTCTCTCAAACCAACACAGAAAATCTTTCAAATAAAATAAAATCAATTACATAAGAGACAGCCTCAGCAACAAGGGGAAGACCCCAGCAGGGTCCGTGCCTTGCCCAGAATCACAGACTGGTAAGAAGGCAGAACGAGGCCTGAACACAGCTCTCCGAGTGTCCTCAAAGTTGGGGCCACAGCTGAACCTAGCTACTCACTGGGAGCTCGGGAAGAGGTTGTGTTTTGGAACTGCCTGTAGACCTGGAGATGGTATGGGGGTGAGAAGAAGCATCGACATCCCAGGCAGGAGGCATCCCGGCATGTACCTGTCTGAGGAGGAGCCCAGGCCAGGGCAACCCACTGACGGCACCCCTGCCCACATGACACCCAGAGGAAAGGAGGGATGGCTCATGACACAGGACTGACAGTGTCTAGGGGTAAGTGTGGGCTCAACCCCTCTAAGCCAAGGCTCCAATAGCTTCTGCAGGTTTTGCCTTGGAAATTAGAAAGCCTAAGACCTGGGAAAGCTATTTCCTATCCACCCTAGGTAGGACTGTCATCTTCTGGGCCTGCACAATAGGAGTATTGGGGCACACACATGTGCAGAGACACACACACAACACTAGGCACTGTGGGTGGGATCGGAGGAGCTACAGACTCAGAGAAGGCGAGAAAGGAAGAAAATGTGGTAGCAGATATTCCCTACATGTGACACCACTCCCCCAATTTCTTAGATGGTATCCCACCTATGCCTGTGGACTTCTGCAAGAAGTACATGCTGGAATAATCCCTATCGCACAGGCAAGACACAGACCATCCCGGACAGGCACAACGGCTTCTCTGGGGTCCAAAACAGGGAAGATGGAGAGTTGCGTCAGAGCCTGGGGTGTTTCTAAGCTGGGGCCCTGGCTGCACCCAGACCTTCCCTGGGGCCTGTGGAGCGGGGTGTGTTGGTGTCACTGGGTACGCATGTGGCATGGCATGCAGAAAGGGGATGAGCAGTGGGCAGCCCAGAGCACTGCTTGTGTAGATGCTAGTCCAGGTGTGGACTCAGGGAGGGGATCCCAGGAAGTGAAGTCACTTCCCTGATAACCGACCCCAACAGGGGGGCCTTCGAAGGTCTCTGTGGGCTCAGGGGGGGGGCCTGCCTGTTCTCCTTCCCTCAATGCTCTGCAGTGCCCCTAGGAGCCCCAGGTGGCAGCACGGCGGCAGCCTGAGTCAGGCACTGGGACTCAGGGGTCCCCAATCCTAGGCGCTGTGGTGCTAAGGCCGCTCGGGAGTGGGCCCCTTGGCAGCTGACCTAGGGTTAGGGTTAGCCCCCAGAAGGCTGGCAGGCCCGATATGCCAGCTGTGCGGCGAGCAGGGTGGCAGGCCAAGGTGAGGGCATGGGGCAGGGGGAGCATGGGCCCAAGCTTTGTGGCACAGGGGGCCATCGAAGGTGGCAAGGGTCTTGGGGGGCCCTGCTGGTTCTCCCGCCCTGAATGATCGGTGGTGCCTCTAGGGACTCATGTGGCCTTGTGGTGGTAGGCTGAGTGCCGCTGGGGCTCGGGGTTCCCCAGTCCCATGCGGTGCTTGGCCAGGCCCCTAGGAAAGGGGCCCTCAGCCCCCGACCAAAGTTTAGGGTTAGGCCCCAGGATCCCAACAAGCCCGATCTTCCATCTGGGCTGTGAGCAAGGCAGCTTGCCAAGGTGAAGGTGCGGGGTAGGGGGAGCGTGGGCCCAAGAGTTGTGATGCGGGGGGCCGTCAAATTTTGCCGGGGGCTTGGGGGTCCCTGCCCATTCTCCCACCCTGAAAGCTGGGCAGCACCCCGAGGGCCCCAGAGGGACTGCACAGTGGCAGGGTGAGTCCAGCACTTGGGCTCAGGGGTCCGCAATCCCTGGCGCTGCGGTGCCAGGCCCCAGGGGAGGCTCCCCTTGGTGGCCAATCTAAGGTTAGGGTTAGCCCCCAAGAGGCCGGCAGGCCTGATCCGCCAGCCGTGCGGTGAGCGGAGGGCCGGGCCGAGGTGAGGGTGCTGGGGACGGGGAGTGTGGGCCCAAGCATTTTCGCACAGGGGCCTTCGAAGGTTACCGGGGGCTCGGAGGGCCCTTACCCTTCTCCCGCCCTGAATGCATGGAGGCGCCATGAGGGGCCCGGGTGGCTGTGAGGGAGCAGGCTGAATCCAGTGCCGGGGCTGGGTTGTCCCCAACCATCTGGCAGTGAACACTTACATTGTTTCCATATGTTGGACATTGTAAATAATACAATGAAAATGGGAATGCAAATACCTTTCTGAGGAGTCAAATTTTTGACATTCTTTACTCATATCTGATTAGATGCTGATAGTGCCCCCTTCTGTCTCTGTAATATTGTTTCAGTTTTAATTGAAGGTGATATTAATCTTATTTTTATTTATTCTATTTCATTTTCTTTAAAAATATTCTATTTGTCATTGCTATTTCTTTGGAGCATTACAAATAATTCTAAAAATAAGTTTCCACTTTCTCTTGACCTGCTGATTTTTTTTTAACAGAAAATGGAAGTCTAACATATATCAAAATCTACCAAAATACAGTTTTTACTTAACTGGTAATTTTCCTCTTTTAAAACTTTTTTATATGACTTTCTCACATTGCTTGCAACATCTGGTAATGATGACCGAGTTTTCTTCTTCAAAAATGTTAAAACATATGTATCATCTAGATGATAGTTTGTCTTATCTTACCCAATGGAGAAGAGAAAAATATGCTTACAGTGAAAACATCTATTGCAGAAGAACATCTTGGGATTATATTTTGTAAGGAGTTTAATTCAACAGAAATTTAATGAAGATGCCTCATGTATAACTTTTTGTACCAGGTTTAATTACAAACTGAGAGGTCAAAAAAAGCTTCTGTAGGGGCGCCTTGGGTGGCACAGCGGTTAAGCATCTGCCTTCGGCTCAGGGCATGATCCCGGCATTATGGGATCGAGCCCCACATCAGGCTCCTCCACTATGAGCCTGCTTCTTCCTCTCCCACTCCCCCTGCTTGTGTTCCCTCTCTTGCTGGCTGTCTCTGTCTCTGTCAAATAAATAAATAAAATCTTTAAAAAAAAAAGCTTCTGTGAAAAAGTGACATTTTACTAGAAATCCATTTTGAAAATAGTGGTCTGATGTACTCCCAGGCCAGTTCTAAGGGGAAAGCAGTTCATATAACACTTATAAATTGACTCCAAGAAAAGTAATCCAAGTTTTGGTGTCAGTCAAAATATTTTATTCTAATTATTTGACTTTTTTATAGTTATGGAATCATAATTACCTTAAGGAAATGCTAAAGTATGAATTTGCTCCAATTAACTGCTGTTACAAGTGATAAAAATGTATTCTCTTAATTACTACATTAGGTTGGCAGTGGACATTATTTATGTCAAAAGGCATTTTAACATTCTTCTTCTAAATAATTTTCTCTGGATGCCAAGTGTTTTGTTTTGTTTTGAATTATTATATCTTAATATGTCATTGCCCTGTTTCAAATTCTAATATTTTCCATTGTTATCTAAGTAAAACATAAATTTTATAGTACTAATAAGTCCTTTATCACCTAGAACATTTTCCCACATCTGGACTTTTCATACTCTCCTATTATATTCTGTCCATCAGCCTCAAAAGCTGCTTGTGTTTTCCCCAATAGCTTTTCCCACAACACGGGATCTTCGCAGATCTAGACTTTCTGACTGATTGGTACCTTACCTAATACACTCATCCTTCAACAGACTGAAAATAAGATAGTGCTTTTATTTTTGCATTCCCAGCCATCAATAATTCTGGGTGCATCTTAGGTCCACAGCAAATTTTTAAGTAACTAGTGTTTGAATGAATAAAGATATTGAGCCCAGACACTTTTCCAATGAAGATATACAAATGGCTAACAGACACATGAAAAAATGTTCAAAATCATTAGCCATCAGGGAATTTCAAATCAAAACCACACTAAGATACCACCTTATGCCAGTTAGAATGGCAACAATTGACAAGGCAGGAAACAACAAATGTTGGAGAGGATATGGAGAAAGGGGATCCCTCTTACACTGTTGGTGGGAATGCAAGTTGGTACAGCCACTTTGGAAAACACTGTGGAGGTCCCTTAAAAAGTTAAAAATTGAAGTACCCTATGATCCAGCCATTGCACTACTGGGTATTTATCCCAAAGATACAGACATAGTGAAGAGAAGGGCCATATGCACCCCAATGTTCATAGCAGCATTGTCCACAATAGCCAAATAGTGGAAGGAGCTGAGATGCCCTTCAACAGATGACTGGATTAAGAAGATGTGGTCCATATATACAATGGAATATTACTCAGCCATCAAAAAGAATGATTTCACAACATTTGCAGCAACATGGACGGGACTGGAGGAGATAATGCTAAGTGAAATAAGTCAAGCAGAGAAAGACAATTATATGGTTTCACTCATTTATGGAACATAAGAAGTAAGAAGATTGGTAGGAGAAGAAAGGGAAGAAAGAAGGGGAGTTAAAAGATGGGGAAATGAACCATGAGAGACTGTGGACTCTGGGAAACAAAATGAGGGCTTTAGAGGGGAGGGGGTGGGGGATGGGGATAAGCCAGTGATGGGTATAAAGGAGGGCACATATTGCATGGTGCACAGGGTGTTATACGCAAGTAATGAATCATGGAACTTTACATCAAAAACGTGGGATGTACTGTATGGTGACTAACATAACATAATAAAAAATTATTTAAAAAAAAGATATAGAGCCCATGAAGGCAAATGATTAAATTACAAATTGCATGTATCTTCCTGCGTCTCAGGCTGATTCCGGATGTTCAGGATGGTCTGGTACCTATCCAGCTCAACTCAGGGGACCAGATGAAAAAGGGATCCCCTACTTCTCCACCATCTTAACTCCCTCTCAAATGAAACTTGACCACTCTCTCACACCATACACAAAGATAAACTCTAAATGGATGAAAGACCTCAATGTGAGACAGGAATCCATTAAAATCCTAGAGGAGAGCATAGGCAGCAACCTCTATGACATCAGCCGCAGCAACATTTTTCATGACACATCTCCAAAGGCAAGAGAAACAAAAGAAAAATGAACTTGTGGGACCTCGTCCAGATAAAAAGCTTCTGCACAGTCAAGGAAACAGTCAAAAAAAACTAAGAGGCAGCCCACGGAATGGGAGAACATATTTGCAAATGATGCTACAGATAAAAGACTGGTATCCAAGATCTACAAAGAACTTCTCAAACTCAATACGTGAGAGATAAGTAAACAAATCAAAAAATGGGCAGAAGATATGAACAGACAGTTTTCCAATGAAGACATACAAATGGCTAACAGACACATGAAAAGGTGTTCAAAATCATTAGCCATCAGGGAAATTCAAATCAAAACCACCTTGAGATACCTCCTTACACCAGTTAGAATGGCAAAATTTGACAAGGCAAGAAACAACAATTGTTGGAGAGGATGTGGAGAAAGGGGATCCCTCCTACATTGTTGGTGGGAATGCAAGTTGGTACAGCCGCTCTGGAAAACAGTGTGGCAGTCCCTTAAAAAGTTAAGAATTTAGGTACCCTATGATCCAGCCATTGCACTACTGGGTATTTATCGCAAAGATACAGACGTAGTGAAGAGAAGGGCCATATGCACCCCAATGTTCATAGCAGCATTGTCCACAATAGCTAAATCGTGGAAGGAGCCGAGATGCCCTTCAACAGATGACTGGATTAAGAAGTTGTGGTCCATATATACAATGGAATGTTACTCAGCTATGAAAAAGAACGATTTCTCAACTTTTGCTGCAACATGGACGGCACTGGAGGAGATAATGTTAAGTGAAATAAGTCAAGCAGAGAAAGACAATTATTATATGGTTTCTCTCATCTATGGAACATAAGAACTAGGAAGATCGGTAGGAGAAGAAAGGGATAAAGAAAGAGGGGGTAATTAGAAGGGGGAATGAAGCATGAGAGACTATGGACTATAGACTATGGCCAAACTGTGGGCTTCAGAGGGGAGGGGGGTGGGGGAATGGCATAAGCTGGTGATGGGTAGTAAGGAGGGCACGAATTGCATGGTGCCCTGGGTGTTATACGCAACTAATGAATCATAGAACTTTACATAAAAAACCAGGGATGGTGACTAACATAATATAATAAAAAATATTTAAAAATAAAAATTAAAAAAATAAATTACAAATTGCACTCTTCTAAATGCCTAAAACAAGTGACATATACTGACATTTTTTCATGTACCAACAGATAGTTTTTAATAGTATTTAGGTCATATTCTCTTAAGTCCACGCACACAATACAGAACAATGAATATACCACAACTATGTGAATGTTGGTAGTTGAAAATTATATACATTGATAACACCAGGTCTGATTCTTATGTCTTTTCAACTCTTTTTTAAAAACGTTTTATTTATTTGAGATAGAGAGAGCATGAGAGAGAGAGAAAACAAAAGCAGGAGAGAGGAGTAGAGGGAGAAGCAGACACCCCACTGAGCAGGGAGCCTGACTTGGGACTTGATTCTAGGACCCTGGGATCATAACCTGAGCCAAAGGCAGATGCTTAACTAACAGAGCCTCCCAGGTGTCCATGTTTTTTCAATTCTCATAAAATTATCAAAAGTATCTGATTGTGGATCTTTTTAATTTATAAATAAGTCCATAAGAAGATATTATATGTAAAAAGAAAGCATGCTCAGGGCACCTGGGTGGTTCAATTGTTTAAACAGCCAGCTCTTAATTTTGACTTGGGTCATGATCTCAGGGTCCTGGGATTAAGCCCCATAGCAGGCTCGGCACTCAGCAGGGAGTATTTCTCTCTCCCTGTCCATCTGTTCCTTCCCCCTCTTGTGCTCACTTTTGTCCCTTTCTCTCTCTACAATAAATAAATAAATAAATAAATAAATAAATAAATAAATAAATGTGTGTGTGTGTGTGTGTGTGTGTGTGTGTGTGTGTGTGTTTAAGGAAGCATGTTATAGATTAATAAGAAAAAAAAGCTAAGAGGAAAATGGTAGCCTGCAATAGTGGTCACAATTGATGGTTATGGGCAAAATTCATGCTTTGTATAGATGAATATTCTTAAGCTTAAAGTTCACAATTTAAGGAGCTTTCCATACTATTATAAAATCAAGATACAAAATAAGCATGGTATCTGCTATGAATACTTTTGGTAGCTGACTTAGAGTTACATGTGAATTATCTGAGTGGTAAGCCTTTTAAACAAATAAGTACACTATATTGATATATGTTACGTAAAATATTCATGGTATATTGTTCTGTACATCAGAATCTGGGAAAGCAGTAATAGATATTGTTCATGAAATGGAAAAGATTTCCTAAACACTAAAGAAGGTTATATTCTTTAATATTTTTCTAGTGTTTATCTATCCTGACGCATTTTAAGTGATTTCTGTTTTGTTTTATTTTAAATTTCTGACATAGCTGAATACATTAAAAAAAGGAGTTCAGGAAAATATTAAGATTAACAAGATAATATAGTTTTCTTTAGAAATCAAAGAGTGTAAAATTTTGTGGGTTATATATTTTTTATTTTTTATTAAAATGTATTTTATTGAGTTAAAATACACAAAATGTAAAATTTACTAAATTATTTTTATGTATACATATCATGAAGTACATTAAGTCCATTAAGTACATTTTAAGTGTAATAAGCACATTAAAGACAGTGTGAAATTATGTAAGTTATATATTAATCCACTAGGTTATCACTGTTACTGTGGATATTATTCTTTTTTTTCTTGATTTAGTTTAAATTACTCATTTTTCCATTAAAATTTTATGTTAAAATTTTTACCTAGGGGACAATAAATTTCACACACCTGACTGTGGTTAGCTCCTTTGCTACTTGAATAGAAAATCTACTTATTTTGTTACCTTTAAAAATTTTTTTTTGGTGCTAGTTAGCTTAAATGCATAAACAAGAAATAACATTTTGCATTTATAATATTTTGTGCCTTTTTGACAGCTTTTGTGAGGTACTTGAACCTTTGGATGGAAAGGAGATTTGTGATATTTAGTGAATCTCATTAACTCATGTAGTCTTCTCCAGATAATTTGATTTGTACAAAACTGGTTATAAACACAGAACATTGGGTTGCCATTCTAATTAAACTAAAACATAGTGCTACTTTTGAACAAATTTCCCTGGGTATTAAATTTCTCTTTGGTAATTTTGCAAGAAGTCAAGAGAAAAGAAAAATACAGTCTCTTTCTCCACTGCATTTTATCTAACAAAGAAGAAATAATGGCACTCCAAATAGAAAGGAAGCCATATGTTGGGAAGAAATATGAGAAACTGAATTATCAAATTCTCTATTTTAAAGTTCTTCTGCAAAATTGATCATCCTCCACGGTCTAAAAGAGAATATAGCAAAAGAAACATTAAGGAGAAAAATATTTTCCACACTACTGTTTTCTGTTTTATTGGTGGCACAGTGCCTTATAAGGATTGTTTATGCTCATTTTAAGCATAAATTCAAATTCACTGTTCTAAGAGCAGGACCATTCCACTTTAACTGGTTGTATTTTGGATATGAGATACCAAGTTGCCAAGGATTGTGTTCAATATCAGGATAGATTAAAAGGGTAATATTTCCTTTGTGAATATTGAATTCTATTTATTTGTCCATTCATTAATTTACTTATTTAGTCTTGAATGTAACAAATATTTTTAGCTTTTACTCTATGACAAGCTTTTTGTTCGTTACTGAACATTAAAAGGTAAATAAAATATTATCCTTTCTTCAAGGAGATCAAATATTGCAATGCCATTCATTCTCTATCCAAAATTCTATGCCAAATGTCAAATGAAAAAGTTAACCACAGTTCCAATTATCCATAAAGAACAACTCATTGTTATTCCCACAACTTGTCTAGCTTAATCAGCACTCAAGTCTTAAAGCTGTCAAGCAAAATTAATTTCAGTGAGCTGAAAGGAGCACAGACCCAAAAATCCTGCCTGAATATAAAGAACCTTGTGTTTTGCTACTCCACTGTTGAGAAATGCTTTGTTATTGTTGGAAAATGCATTAAGCTCATAGAAAACAAATGTCTTTGCCATCATGAAACTATACTGGACTATCCATTAATCCCCACTTTGGTACATTAATCAAGTTAATACAAAGAAGATAGAGGTGAGTAGAGAGCTGGGTTTTCATTTTTGGTCACTAATTTTTTTGAATGCTTTTTTTTTTTATCAGGGAGTCTATAAATTATATGACTATTTTGAACTTGTGACTTAAGTTGCAACCATGACAGCCAGTGCAGAGGTTTTATGTTGTGTATGTAAAGAACAATGACATTGTTAGTACTGTAGATTTTTATTTCCTGGATATAATGCATAATATTTAAACATTTAACTGAACTTATTTTTAAGTGTTTAGATTCCCAAAAGATATTCCCCATCATTGCCAAGTGTAATTTATTTCCTTCTCTCCTTTTTGCTATTTTTCTTGAAATGTTTTTTGTTGGATTAAAATAATTAAGTGGTCTACTTAGCTGTGGTTGTACTCCAAAATTTATAAATTTTTCTATTAAAAGAGTTGTCTTCCCTTGTGAAAAATGATGTCAATTCCCAATTATTGCCTACAAAGAAAAGAGTAATGATACTTAAAAACTGCTGCTCCTAGACTGGTAAATAGTTTTGAAAAGATATGAAAGTCCAACTTTTGAACAGACTCAAGTGAATGATTTTTTTTTAAATGAAGGATATAGGATGATGGTGGACAGTAACAGCAATGACAAAATTAAAAAAAAACTATAAATACAATATACAAAAAAAAAAAGAATACTTTTTACAACAATTTCTCCTGAGCCCCAAACTGCAAACTACCAACAGCTACACCATTTAGTATCATCTACTGTATGGAAAAAAGCATAAAAAAGGGATCTGTGCTTCTTATGCCCCTAAGACAGTACAACAATAAATTTGCCCATAAGTACTCAATGGAAAGTACAAGCCAACCTGCAAACACAGACAAAAGGAAGGGGTTTCACTAGTACACAAATTTCAAGTTAGTATAAAGGGATGAAAATTGACAACTGAAATTACTGGAGCATATGGATTTTAGAAATTACCAAATACTCTCTTTTTCAAGACAAAGCCATATATTCAGCAGGAACTACTGGAAATTGAATACAAATTGAGTAACATAGGAATAATATGGTCAAAGGAAAGAGAAATTTCAGAAAAAAAGTGAAAATGGAAGTGAAATTTCACAAAGCATTGTGTCATATTTTAACATTTTCCTTTAAAAAATAGTGATAAAGAGAGGGAGTTCTAGAAATAAAGCTAGAATTTTTCTCTTGGTCCATTCCACCCTTCTAAAAGTAGAGGAAAACTCATTTCATTAAAATGATAGTGCACAGAAAAGGATCTAAGTTAACATCCATATAAATTTGTTATATAAGAAAAAGAAAAGGAGCATACTATTATCTCTATAGACAAAGTAGAAAAGGCATAGTTTTTTTAAATGGTAAAAATTGTAACCTAATAAGTTTAAGTGATCTAAATAAATCAAGAAAATGTTAAAGTCTATGAATTTAAATAAAAATAAATTAATAAATAAAAAGAAAAATTCAATAATAATTAGAAAAACTTTTAAATGATCTGCTTGAAGAAAAAGAGACTTAACAACAAAATTAAAAAATTAGTAACAAAATTAGAAAAGTACCAAGAATGTAAAAAAAAAAAATCAGAAATGACTAAACTAGAAATAACATGAAAACAAGTAATACAACAGATAATGCCATAAGATATATAAATATAAAGAACACTTTTCAAACTCAAAATTAGAGGGTTCGAGAAACTGTTAGAGATAAAAGATATATAAAGGTGCAACATGTGTCTCATAGGAGATCCTAGAGAAAAAAACTAAAACAATTAATATGGACAAATTCTAAAAATTTTTGTTTAATAAAACTAACCAAAAATAAAAGGCAACTTGAAAATGTACAGTGAAAGAACACACTGTATTCTGGGAAAACTGACTACTAGAGCCAACACTAAGAAATAATATAATAAAAATAATAAAACTTTAAAGACAAAGACAAGTAGAATCATTTGGTGTTCAGGCAAGAAACAAACAAAAAACCCACTAAGTCAGTTAAAAGTGAGAGAAAATTATATTGTCACCATTCCTCTTAACAATAAAAATACTCACGGAAAGAAATTGTGTGTTGTATTTTATATTTACCCACCTGCTCAGAAATAACTGTTTTGAAATAGCAAATATCAGAGAATATTTTTCTTCTGGGTCCTTCCTGAGGAATCTACAAGTGGACAATTTTAAGAAAAATATTACTAGTGAGACAACAATATAACATCTGTTGGATTTGGTTTAAAGTAGTTGATATGTCAAAGAAGATTTTTACTGTTAAGCAAGCAATGATTTCAAAGATGAGATGCACTGGAACTACATGCATGAAGTATCAAAGTAACAAAGGAAAAGAACATCTTTTATTCAATCAGTGAGAATGTGGCTATAGGAAACTGCTGAGGTGTTTGGTGCTGAAACAGCTGAGAAAAATCTATGAATGGAGCTTATGATATCCACCAAAAATAACAAAAAACAGGAGGAGTTAAGATGGCAGAGGAGTAGGGGATCCTAATTTCATCTCATCCCTGGAATTCAGCTAGATAGTTATCAAATCATTCTGAACATCTGCAAAATCAATGGGACAGCAGAAAAAAAATTGCTGCAAATCTACAAATAGAAAAGCAACCATTTTTAGAGAGTAGAAGGTGCAGAGACATGAATCTGGAGTAATATATTGGAAAATATATATTGGGGAGCATGCTTAAGGAGGCTACTGCAAAGTATTATAAGTAGTGGAGTGCAAAATTGGAACTTTTAGAAGTCTGCTATGGTGGGGGACATCTCTGGCTTAAAGGTGCTCATGGTGAAATGGGCCAGAGTCCCAGGTGGGACAACATGGTCTCAGGATCCTCAGGGTCACAAAAAGAATGGAGGTGCTTGAGTGTGGCAGAGTTTCCAGGCATTATAGCAGGGAGGGAGCTGAAAACAGTGAATCTAGGTGCTGGCTTTCTGCTCAATGTTGCTATAAACCACAAACTGCTGCACTGTCCTGCAACAAAACACCCTTCCTTCTCCTGGGAGGAAAAGCCTGGTCCACACTGCAGGAGTCTGTACATTTTGGAGACTCATAACTGGGTTGCATGGCTGAGATAAAAATGCTCTGTCACAAGCTGGGTGAACAGAGAGTTAGGACAGAAACCAGGGAGACAAGAGTGATTGGCTGTCTGTGAAGGCTTACTGAAGAGTGGGGGGTGCAAACTTTCAGCTCCAGAGCTAGAGACAGGGCACCACCATCTTTATCCTCCCAAGCAGTTCTGAAAGCCTTCAGGGAGCAAAACAGTGCCACATGGTACAATCCAGAACCACTGAAACTCAGCCTGGCACCTGGGCAAGGGAGGGGGTGTGCAATTCCACCAGGACAAGATCACCTGAGAATCAGCACAACAGGCACCACCTCCAAATGACCAGCAGGAGCAACCAGCTAGCACATAGAGAACTTCAAAATTTCAACTTTTGGGGAAAACACTATATAGCATTTGTGGTTTTTTAATTAATATTCTTTAGTATTTCAGTTTTATTTTTATTCAGCTATTTTTTATATTTTCAATTCTTTTTTATTCTTTTTAAAATTTGTGTTTATATATGTTATATATGTATATAATTTATTTTTTGTTTTCTTTCATTGTATTTTACCATATATATATATATATATATATATATATATATATATATATATATGATTTTTCCTTTCTTTCCTATTTTGGGATCTAGTTTCTTTTAATAAACAGACTGAAATACACCCTACTGGGATCTAGTTTATTGTTTTGTTCTGTTTTACTTCTTGTTTGATTTTTCTAATTTCGTTTTTTTTTGGGGGGGTTGTTTTGTTTGTAATTTTCTGTTGCTGTTGTTATTTTTGTCCTTTCTCTTTCTTTCCTCTGTTCTTTTCTGGACATATTGATAAAATGGAGAAACTCACCCCAAATCAAAAGAGGAGGCAGTTCTCACTGCCAGGGATTTAATCAAGATGTATATAAGTAAGATGTTGGAACTAGAATTCAAAACAATAATTATAAAGATACCAGTTGGCCTTGAAAAAACCATAGAAGACACTAGAGATTCCCTTACAGTAGAAATAAAAGAACTAAAATTTAATCAAGCCAAAATAAAAAATGCTATTACTGAGATGCAGTAAAAAATGGAGGCTCTGGGGCACCTGGGTGGCACAGTCGTTAAGTCTGCCTTTGGCTCAGGGCAAGATCCTGGTGTTCTGGGATTGAGCCACACATCAGGCTCCTCCTCTGGGAGCCTGCTTCTTCCTCTCCCACTCCCTCTGCTTGTGTTCCCTCTCTCGCTGGCTGTGTTTCTGTCAAATAAATAAAGAAATAAAAATCTTTTTTTAAAAAAGGCTCTAACAGTGAGGATAAATGAGGCAGAAGAGAGTCAGTGATATAGAAGATAAAATGATGGATGGAAAATAAGGAAGATAAGAAGAAGAGAGAAAAACAACTGCTGGATCACAAAGGGAGACTTCAAGAACTAGGCAATACCATAAAGCATAATAATATCTGGAAGATAGGGGTCCCAGAAGATGAAGAGAAAGAGAGAGTCAGGGGTTTATTTGAACAAATTATAGCTGAAATCTTTCCTAATCTGGGGAAGGAAACAAGCATTCAGGTCCAGGTCCACAGAGAACTCCCCTCAAGACAAAAAAAAAAAAAAAAAGTCAACACCTCAACATGTAATACTGAAGCTTGCAAACTTCAGAGATAAAGAGAAAATCCTGAAACAGCTCAGGACAAGAGCTCCATAAACTACAAGGGTAGACACATAAGGCTGGCAGTAGACCTGTCCACAGAGACTTGGCAGGCCAGAAAGGACTGGGATGATATATTCAATGTACTACATGGGGAAAATATGCAGCCAAGAATACTTTACTCAGCAAGGCTGTCATTCAGAATGGAGGGAGAGATAAAGAACTTCCAGGACAAACAGAAACTAAAAGAACTTGTGATCGCTAAACCAGCTCTGCATATAATATTAAAGGGGTTCCTTTGAGTGAAAAGAGAGCCCCAAAGTAACAAAGACCAGAAAGGAACAGAGATAATCTACAGAAACAGGACTACAGGTAATAAAATGGCACTAAATTTGTATCTTTCAATAGTTACTCTGAATATAAATGGCCTAAATGCTCCAATCAAAAGACATAGGATATAAGATTGGATAAAGACCCACTGATATGCTGACTACGAGAGACTCATTTTAGACCCAAAGACACCTCCAGATTCAAAGTGAGGGGATAGACACCGTTTATCATGCTAATGGACTTCAGAAGAAAGCTGGAGTAGCCATCTTTATATCAGACAAACTAGATTTTAAGCCAAAGATGTATAAGAGATGAAGAAAGACACTATATCATAAAAGAGGTTCCATCCAACAAGAAGATATAACAATTGTAAATATTTATTTCCCTCATGTAGCAGCAGGCAATTATATAAACCAATTAATCACAAAATTAAAGAAGCACATTGATAATAATACAATGGTAGTAGGGAACAGCCCACTCACAGCAATGGACTGATCATCTAAACAGATCAACAAGGAAACAAGGGCTTTGAATGGCATACTGGACCAGATAGACTTCACAGATGTATTCAAACATTTCATCCTAAAGCAACAGAATACACATTCTTCTTGAGTGCACATGGAACATTCTCCAGAATAGATCATATACTGGGTCACAAATCAGGTCTTAACTGGTACCAAAAGATTGAAATTATTCTATGCATGTTTTCAGACCACAATGCCTTAAAACTTGAACTCAATCACAAGAGAAATTTTCATAGGAACGCAAAGGCATGGAGGTTAAAGAGCATCCTACTAAAGAATGAATGGGTCGGGGCGCCTGGGTGGCACAGCGGTTAAGCGTCTGCCTTCGGCTCAGGGCGTGATCCCGGCGTTGTGGGATCGAGCCCCACATCAGGCTCCTCTGCTATGGGCCTGCTTCTTCCTCTCCCACTCCCGCTGCTTGTGTTC
Source organism: Ursus arctos (assembly GCF_023065955.2). Lineage (NCBI taxonomy): Eukaryota > Metazoa > Chordata > Mammalia > Carnivora > Ursidae > Ursus > Ursus arctos. Next base: position 2,515,869 of record NW_026622986.1, read on the forward strand.
CCTCTCTCGCTGGCTGTCTCTCTCTCTCTCTGTCAAATAAATAAAATCTTAAAAAAAAAAAAAGAATGAATGGGTCAACCAGGAAATTAAAGAAGAATTTTTTAAAAATGGAAACAAATGAAAATGTAAGCATGATAGTTCAGAACCTTTGGGATGCAGCAAAGGTGGTCCTAAGAGGGAAGTATATAGCAATAAGGCCTTTCTGAAGAAACAAGAAGCATCTCGAATACACAACCTAACTTTACACCTAAAGGAGCTGGGAAAAGAACAGCAAATAAAACCTAAATCTAGCGGGAGAAGAGTAATAATAAAGATAAGAGCAGAAATCAATGATTCAGAAATTAAAAAAAAAAAAAAGAACAGATACAACGAAACTAGGATATGGTTCTTTGAAAGATTAACAAGATCAATAAACCCCTAGCCAAACTTATCAAAAACAAAAGAGAAAGGAGCCAAATAAATAAAATCATAAATAAAAGAGGAGAGATCACAACCCACACTGAAGGAATAAAATCAATTTTAAGGGAATATTATGAGCAATTATAAGCCAAAAAATTAGGCAATCTGGAAGAAATGGACACATTCTTAGAAACATATAAACTACCAAATCTGACACAGGGAGAAATAGAAAACCTGAACAGACCCATAACTAGCAAAGAAATTGAATCAGTAATCAAGAATCCCAACAAACAAGAATCCAGAGCCAAATGGCTTCCAGCAGAATTCTACCAAACATTTAAAGAAGAATTAATGCTGATTCTTTTGAAGTTGTTTCAAAAAATAGAAATAGGAAGAAAACTTCCAAATTCATTCTATGAAGCCAGCATTACCAAGATCCCAAAATCAAAGACCCCCCTGAAAAGGAGAATTACAGACCAATATTCTTGATGAACATGGATGTAAAAATTCTCACCAAGATATTAGCTAATAGCATCCAACAGTACATTAAAGGGTTATTCACCATGATGAAGTGGGATTTATTCCCTGTCTGCAAAGATGGTTCAACATCCACAAATCAATCAATGTGTTACACCATATTAATAAAAGAAAGGACAAGAACCCTATGATCCTCTCATAGATGCAGAAAAACCATTTGACAAAATACAGCATCCTTTCTTGTTAAAAACTTCTGTGGTATAGGAGAGAGGCAACATACCTCAATATCATAAAAGCCACATAAAAAAACCTCACAGTGAATATCATCTTTAATGGGAAAAAACAGCTTTTCCCCTAAGGTCAGGAACAAGACAGGGATGTCCACTCTCACCACTGTTGTTGAACATAGTACTGGAAATCCTAGTCTCAACAATCAGACAATGAAAAGAAATAAAAAACATTCAAATTGGCAAAGAAGAAGTCAAAATTTCACCCTTTGCAGATGACATAATACTCTATGTTGAAAATGCAAAAGACTCCACAAAAAACTGCTAGAACTTGTACAGGAATTCAGCAACATGGCAGGATATAAAAGCAATGCACAGAAGTCAGTTGCATTTCTATACACTAACAATGAGGCATAAGAAAGAGAAATGAAGGAATTGATCCATTTACAATTGCACCCAAAACCATAAGATACCTAGGAATAAATCTAACCAAAGAAATAAAAGGATCTGTACAATGAAATCTATTGAAAACTTATGAAAGAAATTGGGGATGACACAAAGAAATGGAAAAACATTCTATGGTCATGGATTGGAAGAACAAATATTGTTAAGATGTCTATGATATTCAAAGAAATCTACACATTCAAGGAAATGCCTATCAAAATACCATTATCATTTTTCACAGAGGTGGAACAAACAATTCTAAAATTTGTATGGAACTAGAAAAGACCCTAAATAGCAAAGGAACGTTGAAAAAGGAAACCAAAGCTTGAGGCATCACAATTCCGGACTTCAAGCTTTATTACAAAACTGCAATCATCAAGACAGTATGGTACTGGCACAAAAACAAACACATAGATCAATGGAACAGAATAGAGAACCCAGAAATGGAACCTAACTCTATGGTCAACTAATCTTCAACAAAGCAGGAAAAAAAATATCCAATGGAAAAAAATGTCTCTTCAACAAACGGTGTTGGGAATATTGGACAGCCATATGCAAAAAAACAAAATGGGACCACTTTCTGACACCACACACAAAAATAAATACAATAGATGAAAGACCTAAATGTGAGACAGGAATCCATCAAAACCCTAGGGAAGAACACAGCAGCAACCTCTTTGACCTTGGCCACAGCAATGTTTTGGCAGAAACTTCTCCAAAGACAAGGGGAACTAAAGCAAAAATGAATGATTGGGACTTCATCAGGATAAAAAGCTTTTGCACAGCAAGGAAACAATCAACACAACTAAAAGGCAACCTACAGAAAGCGAGAATATATTTGCAAATGACTGGTCATTAAAGGGAGAGTATCCAGAGCCAATGAAGAACTTATAAAACTCAACATCTAAAAAACAAATAATTCAGTCAAGAAAAGGGCAGAAGACATGAACAGACATTTCTCCAAAGAAGACATACAATGGCCAAACAGACACATGAAAAAATGTTCAACAAAATTAGCCAGCAGGGAAATACAAATCAAAACCACAATGAGATACCACCTCACACTTGTTAGAATGGCTAAAATACCAAGTCAGGGAACAACAGAATTTGGTGAGGATGTGGAGAAAGGGGAGCTCTCTTACACTGTTGGTAGGAATGCAAACTGGGGCAGCCACTCTGGAAAACAGTATGGAAGTTCCTCAGAAAGTTAAAAATAGAGCTAATACACAACCCTACAATTGCACTCCTAGGTAGTTATCCAAAGGATACAAACATAGTAATTTGAACAGGCACATGCACCCCAGTGTTTATAGTGGCACTGTTCACAATAGCCAAAATATGGAACAAGACCAGATGATCATCAACAGATGAATGGATAAAGATGTGCTATATATGCATGATGGAATATTACTTATCAGTCAAAAAGAATGAAATCTTGGCATTTGCAATGATGTAAATTGAACTTAAGTGTATTATGCTAAGCTTAGGGAATTGGAGGGTATTATGCTAAACCAAATAAATCAGTCAGAGAAAGATAACTATCAGATAATTTCACTCATATGTGGAATTATAGAAACAAACAGATGAACATAGGGGAAGGGAAGGGAAAATAAAATAAGATGAAATCAGAGAGGAAGACAAACCATAAGAGACTCTTATATATAGGAAACAAACAACATTGCTGGAGAGGAGGGGTGTGTGTGGATGGGGTAATTTGGTGATGGGTTTTATGGAGGGCATTTGATGTAATGAGTACTGGGTTTATATGCAACTGACGAATCACTAAATTCTACCTCTGAAACTAATAATACTGTATGTGTTAATTAAATAGAATTTAAATAAAAAATTAAAAAACAAAAAACAAAAAAATAAAACAAAAAACAATAACCCCAATATCCACCAAAAAGTTTCAGAATGTTTCAGAGCATGGCTACTTAATCTGTGGTCACCTTTTCAGAATGATTTTGACAATAGTATTAGTGTTTATTTCCACTAATGCTAATGATTTCCAAACCTATTATTCAAGGTCATACCTTTCTCCTAAACTCCATATCCACACATCCCAAATCTTTAAAAACTTCTCCACATTGATCTCTCACAGCTGTCTCAAACACAATATTATTTAAATAATTTATTTTTACATCTCGTCCAATGTTCATTTTCTTCCCAAATTTCCTTCATTCCTATTTTTCTTTAATCTGGCAAAATACCACACAAGCTTACATATATAGATATAGATATAGATATAGATATAGATATAGATATGTAGATATAGATATATAGATATGTATTTAAGAAAGAAACCTGTTAGCGTTTCAAGAAAACTTCCTCATCATCTTTAAAATCTATTTTTTTTCTTCCCTGTATTATCTTCTACATTACAACAATAAGTATCCCTCCTAGTTTTATCATTGTCAGCAAGCCTCTAGAATGATCCTTCTAAAATCAAATGTGACACTGCGTTCCTCTACTTAAGGGTATTTAATACTCCCCACTATGAGACAAAGTCCATACCTTATTTTAGTAATATAAACCATAAAACAGAAAATAACCCCCTTTCTATGTTTACAAATTCCTATATCAGCACAGTACCTTAGGTACTTGATAGTTCAATCATTTTGAATTATATACTATCATATTTAATTTTCACACACTGCTTCAATGTTACTGTCTTGAAAATGCCTGAAATATATCTTCTCTTTATTCTACCTAGTGACTTTCTTACAAATCCTTTAATACTTAGCTTAATTAATTACTCTTCATTGCTAATGAAGGAGAGTAGATTGTTTCTTACTTAGTTCATTTTTATATTTAGCACATTTTTTAAAAGTAGGTTCCATGCCCAATGTGGAACCCAATGTGGGGCTTGAACTTATAACCCTGCGATTGAAACTTGAGCTGAAATAAAGAGGTGAACAACAGATGACTGGATTAAGAAGTTGTGGTCCATATATACAATGGAATATTACTCAGCTATCAGAAAGAACGAGTTCTCAACATTTGCTGCAACATGGACGGCACTGGAGGAGATAATGCTAAGTGAAATAAGTCAAGCAGAGAAGACAATTATCATATGATTTCTCTATCTATGGAACATAAGAACTAGGAAGATTGGTAGGAGAAGAAAGGGATAAAGAAAGGGGGGGAAATCAGAAGGGGGAATGAAGTATGAGAGACTGTGGACTCTGAAACAAACTGAGGGCTTCAGAGGGGAGCGGGGTGGGGGAATGGGATAGGCTGGTGATCGGTAGTAGGGAGGGCACGTATTGCATGGTGCACTGGGTGTTATACGCAACCAATGAATCATGGAACTTTACATCAGAAACCAGGGATGTACTGTATGGTGACTCACATAATATAATAAAAAAAACATTAAAAAATAATATAGGTAAAATGGGAATATAAAATATTTTAATAAAGAAAACCAGGAATCTTTTACATAAGACACACATCTCACTGTGTTTAGAGGACTATACACATAAAAGTTTGGCATAAAACAGTTCATAAAAGCATATAAACCAGTGTTTTGTACATTCATAGGTTTTCCACTGAGATATTTAGCAAATCAGTTTGTTTTTCAAAACAAGCTTGAGTTTTATTTTTTTTAGTGTACATATAGCAATACGTACAAAATATTTAGAAGCAAACTGGCTTAATTCAAACAAAATAGGTTGATTTTCAAACCACTAGTTTTTCAATTGTGTGGTCAAGTAAATAACCCTGGTTCCCTTAAAATGTTTCAACTTTCTAACACTGTTTTATTCATATATTTATTCATTCATCCACTCAGTCAAAAGCTATGTACAAAGCATTTATTATCTGCCAGATATTGTGTAAATCATCAGATACAGCGCTGAGCAGGACAGGCTCTGACTTTGCCCTCACAGATTGCGGTCAAGAAGGGATACTGGCATTTAAAATGAGGAAACAACGTGGACACGTGTATTTGACACAAATATTTACAGAATGGAGAGAGGTTGGATGTGATTAAGTACAGCTTGTGAAGGAGAGCAGTAAGATATGAAACTGAAAAAGCTAAAGATAAGAGTAATTCAATTCATACTAATGGAGCGGATCTTCTGTCCTAGGCAGTATGCTAAAATAATCTGATGGCAACTTGGGCTAAGAAAGTGATGGTGGATAGAGGTGTGGAAACAAAGACAAAACAAATTTTGACCATGGTCTAGGATACAAAATAATTTTTACAGTTCAACCCAATGTGTGCATGCTTGGCCACACATTCAAACACAATCTATAATGAAAATAAGTATTTATGACTTAAAATTTTCTCTAATCTCTTTCAGCTTTAATTTACTATATTATTTCTCATTAAAAGAAAAAGGTGATGGTCCTGACCCATTTAATTGATATCAAAACTTGAGACCTGCAGCTTAGATAATTTAGAATGATGATAAAATCCTTAATTTATTGGTTAAGGGAGTAGGGGATGATGAGGTAAATAATATCAAGCTTGGCCCAAATGCATTTTGCTTCTTAAAAAGACAGCAAGTAGTAAAACTTATTTGATAGAATGGATTTTGGAATAAACTTATGAGTTTGGTTGAGAACAAGCTGAGTTTGAGATTTTTTGGAGATATTCAAGGATATGTGTCAAGTGGGCAGTTACAATCATATGGTCCAGGGTTCAGTGCAATGGGTTAGAATCATAGGGTCAGGGTTCACTAACAATGGCCTAGTGTGCTGATTTTGATTTATGAATCCCCTTTATCTGCATGGTTATTGTTCTATAGATGTGGATGCAAACACCCAGGAAGAGATTACAGAATAAGAAGAGGAGAAGGCTCAGGCCTAAGTTTTAAGGAGCTTCCAACCTTTAATAGCTGCTTGGAACAGAATAAACCCAAAGAGACAGGGAGGGAGTGTTTTTACAAAGGGATAGGGAGAAAAATGAGGCAAAAGTTGTGTCAATAAAATCAACAGTAGAAGAAGGTGCTTTAGGAAGGAAAAGTGTCTGTTCAATTAAATGATAAAGAAGTCACTGGTGACATTTTAGTACAGCAATAAAGGTGAAAGCCAGAATTCAACATGCTGAGCAGTGAGTGTATGGTTTTTTTAAAAAAAGGCAAAAGTAAGTCTTTTGAGAAACCTGGCTGTGAAGTGGAAGGCGGCAATGAGTTAGGAAACAGTAGGCAATAAATTGTATGGGGACTTGTTTGTTTTGCCAGGGAAATTGGAATTTATCCCATCATAATTGGGAGCTATCAAATTCTTACAGAAGAGTGTGTTATAATTGGTTTTGTGTTACAGATAATTAACTTTGGCAACAGTGTGTGAAGTGGATGGACCATGTTTGGAATGAGACTGGCAGCAGGAAAGCAGCTATTTAGAAGTCTTTTGCTATAATCTAGTTAAGAGAGGGCAGAAACTAAATACCATTTAAATGAGATATGTTATTATAAAGTAAACTGAAAGTGTGAACTCTGTCATGCTTTGTTCCTACATGCTTATATCAAGTCAATTTCTTCATTTTCATTTTCATAAAGTGTAATTTAAAAAAAATCCCTATAGAGGAGATTTTCCCCCATATCAGCCTTTGAAATGAAACATACTATTCTCAATAAAATAATTGTGGAAAGGGGTAGAGCAGTTTTAAAAAGAACTAGTGGGAAATAAAAATAGCTTTCAGAACTCAAGGTAGGAAAACAATTGACACATTCTCAGCCTACTCAGGATTAAAGTTCATTTCCCATTAATAAGTAATTTATTGAAGGGATAAAATTATGATACATTTCAGTACACTTAAAAATTAATCTTATTTACTTCATAAGTTAGACAATAAAATGCTTTCTTTCAACTGACACAGAAAGCAAATGAGAGTTCTTAGGATATTCTGCATTATTCATTTAAAAAAAATAGTGGAACTGCCAAAAAAACATAGTGTAGATAAAAGCATGCTTTCCTGTTCAATGAAAATGTTAAAACTTTGAAATGATTAACCATAAGTAATAAAAATATCTACCCAAAGTATGTTTTCTGTTTATTTTTTTCTTTAGCTTTCCCTAGACAATTTTCCATTACAGAAGGACATGTCAAAATCACTTTTGAAAATGGACAGTGGTTGGGTTAATGAACAACATTCTAGAAATATAATTTGACTTAGCTAAAGGGAATAAAAATTAAACTTTCAGATGAGCCTAAATGATACAGCAGATAGAGAATTAGTGCACAAATTATAATTTAAAATATGAAGGTTATTATATATTTAATAATTTTATCTCTTTATATAAATATATGAACCCAGCCCCTGTCAACAAGACATTTGAATTCCATTGCAATAGCAGACATGGATTTTTATTGACACTTCTTAGAAAGTTAGAAAGAAAAGTAAACAGTATTATATTATCCAAGAGACAAAAACAGTTTAAGGACAAGAGAAGATATGATGGAAAAATAATACGTTTTGTGCTTTTTTTGTTCTTAATAAGATGACCAAAATATTGAATTGAATTTTGATTAAAAAAATCTATTGCCTCCCTTGAGAATCAGTAAAAATGAAAGAAACAAATCACATGGAAGCAGATGTTGGAAAATCTGGAAGATTTCTACTACTGATTGACAGCTGTGAAGTTGGCAAGAGAAAAAATTAAGTGGCTAAAACAATTTTCACTGCTAATAGGATTGTTATTTTTTTGAATAGTCTATATACTGTTGTTGGTATGTGTTGGAAGAGTGGAAGAGTGGGCTTGGTCATATTAATATTAAACATTTAATCGTATCCACAAGTAATTCTATTTATGTTTTTACATTAAAAATTAATTAATGCCATGCAGTATAAAAATAGTGTGAAAAGGATGAAAAAAGTAACAGTCTGCCTTACTCTCGTAAAGTAGATTCTTAGGATTATTTTAAAATATTTCCACCAGTACTTTGTGATTATCTTCAAATTGCAACAAATATCACTATTCATGTATATTCCTTTTCCAGTAGATAAATGACCTCAATTTCTCCTTCCTCTACTTTAATATTTTGATTATTTTATCACTAATTTTAGTTCCTTTAATGAATAGCTTTGTAGCTACAGAGATAACCATGGATAACTTTGTGCCTTTTAAGTTTGACTCATCAACATTCTCCAGTGTCTTCTGATTTGTCCTTTTTAAAATGAGAACATTAACTTTCTAAGTGTAACTTCTACTTCCATCAAGTTCTTCTTCTAAAATTCTGTCACATTATGCTTCTGTTCAAATACTATAATCAAGTTCTTCATCCTGACTCTAAAAGTTGATAGCCAGTAAACAGTATTTACATAATCATGATAAGGCAAATATTTTTTAAAAAGATTTTATCCGTTCATTTGAGAGAGAGCAGGAGCAGTGGGGGAGGGTCAGAAGGAGAGGAAGAAGCACACTCCCTGCTGAGCTCAGAGCCCCGTGTGGGGCTCAGTCTCAGGACCCCAAGATCAGGACCTGAACTGAAGGCAGATGCTTACCTGACTGAGCCACCCGCACACTCCAGGTGAATATTTTTTACTGAGCAATATTTTTTACTGTGTTATTGTTATCTTCCCTTCTCTTCAGTTTGACTGTTATGACTTTATACCATACCCAAAAACTGGTATCTTTAATATCAAAGAAAATTATATTTCCCTTTCATTCCTGTCTATTAATTGTTTACAATAAACGACATTCTATTTTGCTTTATACTTAGATCATATCTTTCTTGGACATGTTTTTGTTTTTCCTGCAATTTGAGATTACTTTCCATTTTTCTTATTGAGATATAAAATCAATACCATATTTATTTTAACATCTTGCAAATTCTTATAAATTTTAATCTTTCTTTGTACTATTCTTTTATATTGAAGAAACTTACTGCATGGCTAGGAGTTTTTTCTTTTTTTTTTAAATTGGACTCTTAAAAAACTCTGGCAATTATTGTGTCCAAAATCTTTTTCTTTCTTTTTTTCCACTCTGGTTTTGTGAAAGTACAACTTCAGAATCTTCCTCATGGAGAATGCTTTTAGGATACAGTTAATGAATCTGTTATCATACAAAAAGATTTATTCATACTTAGACTTGACTCATATCTTGGCTAACACCATAGTTTCCGTTTCTTAAATATATACTTCAATCCTTAAAAAATTCTATCCTTTGTGTTGTAGGATATACTGTTTGTGTAAAAAAATAGATGCAAAACTTATTTTTGTTTCTTTTTTTGAAAGATTTTATTTATTTAGTTTTAGAGAGAGAGAGCAGGGGGAGGAGCGGGGGGGGGGAAGTATCCCAAACAGACTCCATACTGAGCAGGGAGCCCTGCTTGGGGCTCCATCTCACAGCCCTGAGATCATAACTTGAGCCCAAACCAAGAGTTGGATGCTCATGACATGTCTCCAAAGGCAAGGGAAACAAAAGCAAAAATAAACTTTTGGGACTTCAACAAGATAAAAAGCTTCTACACAGCAAAGGAAACAGTCAACAAGGAAGCAACCACAGAATGGGAGAAGATATTTGCAAATGACACTACAGATAAAGGGCTGGTATCCAAGATCTATAAAGAACTTCTCAAACTCAAAACCCAAAAAACAAATAATCAAGTCAAAAAATGGGCTGAAGACACTTTTCCAATACAAATGGCTAACAGACACATGAAAAATGTTCAACATTATTAGCCATCAGGGAAATTCAAATCAAAACCACATTGAGATGCTACCTTACACCAGTTAGAATGGCAAAAATTGACAAGGCAAGAAACAACAAATGTTGGAGAGAATGCGGAGAAAGGGGAACCCTCCTACACTGTTGGTGGGAATGCAAGTTGGTACAGCCACTTTGGAAAATAGTGTGGAAGTTCCTCAAAAAATTAAAAATAGAGCTACCCTATGACCCAGCCATTGCACTACTGGGTATTTACCCCAAAGATGCAGATGTAGTGAAAAGAAGGGCCATATGCACCCCAATGTTCATAGTGGCAATGTCCACAGTAGCCAAACTGTGGAAGGAGCTGAGATGCCCTTCAACAGATGACTGGATTAAGAAGATGTGGTCCATATATACAATGGAATATCACTCAGCCATCAGAAAGGATGATTACCCAACATTTGCATCGACTTGGATGGAACTGGAGGAGATTATGCTAAGTGAAATAAGTGAAGCAGAGAAAGACAATTATCATATGGTTTCACTTATTTATGGAACATAAGGAATAGCAGGGAGGACATTAGGAGAAGGAAGGGAAAATGAAGGGGGGGAAACAGAGGGGGAGACGAACCATGAGATACTATGGACTCCAGGAAACAAACTGAGGGTTTTAGAGGGGAAGGTGGTGGGGGATGTGTTATCCCAGTGAAGAGTATTGAGGAAGGCATGTATTGCATAGAGCACTGAGTGTTATATGCAGACAGTGAATCATGGAACATTACATCAAAACTAATGATGTATTGTATGGTGACTAACAACATAATTAAAAAAAAAGAGTTGGATGCTCAACCAACTGAGCCATCCTAATGATTTTTGTTTCTTTATAGAAGATGTTTTATTTTGTTTTTCTCTATGAACTTAGAATCTTGTTTAGATATATTCAATACTTTAATAATTGATAATAATTTTCCTAGGTGTAAATCTTTCAAATTCTTTTTAAATAGTACTTAAAGTGTTCTTTAAATAAGCAACATATTTAAAGTAATCTGTCCTATTTAGGCTTGGGGAAAATTTCTTCCATTTTTCTTTGATAATATTCTTCTACTTTTTTTTCTATATTTTTTTCTTTTTCTTGAAAGCTAGCTGGTCAGATACTGTATTTCCTAAATTAATGCCCTAAGCCCTTTAGCTTAAGTTCTTGGAAAGATCCAATTTTATTTTCTCAATGATCTATTGATTCTTATAATTTAATCAATTAAACCTTAGGGTTTTTTTTTTCCCTAAGACTACTCTTTTTTTTCTTTTTTCCATATAGTTTTCTTTTAGTTGTTTCTTATGTTGATTTTTCTTCTATCACAAAATACTTACCGGAACTTTCTAAGTAGAGATGGGGTTTTATTGATTTTTCTAAATGTCTTTTTGTTTACATGAATACTTGCTTCTTTTGAGGTTAGTTTTATCTAGATCTTTATCTTTTATGCTGAAAACTTTCTTCAAATATCTAGTTGTTTCCAGTTTTTTCTTTTATAATTTTCTTTTATAATTTATATTGAGAGGTTAAGATGATAGACAAGAAGCTTGGAGAAGATCAAAAAATGCTTTAGCATGAGTGAGCAACCTTTATCCTAAAGGTTCTCAAAGATCCCAGAATCATTACTGCTTTATTATAGCATAATAAATATCTTAGGTGCCCTAGTTTTCCGAAACTATTTGGAAGTTTTATAGAAAACAACTGTTCAAAATGCTGCTGGGGGTAAACTCCTGGTCTGCACAAGATGGGTTGAGTGATGAGATGATAGGGAATCAGTAATTCTATTTATATTTTAAAGAAATAAATTTATCCTTTAATTTTTCATGTTATTTTCACTCCCACTTTTTGTTCTTCTCTCCGAGTCTCATTTAACATGTAGACTTGTTTAGTTCCTACCTCTTGCTTATGTTATAAATTTTGCATTTTATCTCTAGTTTAATCATTTCCATCCTTTTATCTACTTTTCATCTTTTCCGAGGACTCCATCTTTCTTGTTCTTTTGTTGTTATGGTTTTATAACCTTTAATTAATGTATTGTTCCTTTAATAGTGTCTCAGTAGAGGTCAGAAAAATGTTTATGTTGAGTCAGACATCTTGAGCTTAAAGACCTCAAATCTACAGTTATTTGGGGCACTTTAAATATGATTTTAATCTTACATGTCTTTGTGTTTCTGATTATATTGATATTTAAATTAATCTGAGAACACAAATACAATCTCTCAATAGACTATATTCATACAAGTACCTCTTAATTTACTTATGCTTATATTTAGCCTGCTTCAATGTATTTATTTATTTATTTATTTATTTATTTATTTATAGGTTTTATTTATTTATTTGACAGAGAGAGACAGCCAGTGAGAGAGGGAACACAAGCAGGGAGAGTGGGAGAGGAAGAAGCAGGCTCCCAGCGGAGGAGCCTGATGTGGGGCCTGATCCCAGAACACCGGGATCACGCCCTGTGCTGAAGGCAGATACTTAACGACTGAGCCACCCAGGCGCCCCTAGCCTTCTTCAACTTTAGCTTTTATTTGTAGAACTTTGGAGGGGAGAAAGGCATTTCAAACTAGATGACACTGGAAAAAGGTGATATTCTCAGTTAATTCCTAGGATCATAACTTAGTCCTCCTGTGGCCTAGAGATAAGTCATTGTCCAGCTGCAGGGCCATCTACAGCTTCTATGTGAAACACATTCCAGGAGTATTGGGTTTCCAGACAACTGTAGTTATGCACAGAGGTGATGGTCTAGAACTGGAATTCTAATTGGTTGTGGCAGCGTGGTTAACACAGGAAGAGATGCTATCAGTGATGTTTTTACAACATTCATATAAGCCTACCCCACTGGATGTCAGCCTTGAAAGACATATCACCCTCTTAGGCTGGATCTTATCTAACTTTAATTATCTGCCCTAGAAGGAGATGAAGGAGGCTTTGTGGAAAGAGATTGTTTTCATTGCTTTTTTTTCTCCCTGGCCACTCTTTAAAGTAACATATGTTAAACACATTTATGAAAGTTGTAAATAAGGAAGCAAGAGCAAACACAGGTCTTTGCCTTCATCCCTCCCCTTCTACCCTTTCTCATGAAGGGAGTGTTGCATGCACAGAAATGTGTGGCTGGACAAAAGCCCAGAAATCTGGAAAGTGTATTATGTGGGATCCCCATGGAGAAGCACTTGGTTGCCAGTGGCTCTGGCTCTAGGTTTCCACACACCATCAATCTGGTGCCTGGCAGTCACTGCTCTCCTCCTCACCTCACCTCATGCAGAAAGCAGACACAGAGCAACTATTTGTCTCATGTTGCAGCAGCCAAGCCATTTAAGGAAGTTTAAAAAGAGAGAGAGAAAAAGGAAGGAAGAGTAATGGTGGAGGGAAAAGTAAAAACTTTCCAACAGATTTCTTGTTACCAGCTTTAATGTAGACATTTGGATGTAGATGGTAGGAGGAAAAAAAGGGAGTTGACTCATAGTGGAAGGGCCAGTATCTTGATCAGGCTTCAGGAATCCTTTTACAGTAGAACTAAGTGAAACTTCAGGTGTTCCCAGAAAGGAGGGTACTGGGAAACAGTGCCTGAAGATACTTTGCAAGTGAAAACAGGAGCTAAATCTTTCACAAAACTCCTTTGATTCTGATTTACACCCTTTATACAGAACCGGAAACTGAGGCATGCAGAGGTCAATTCAGCCCTGAAAATCACACACATATTACCAGGGCCAGTAACATATATGTCAGTCATCCTCTTGTTAGAGTGAAATCCATGTGTTTTCTTAAGCTTCTGAAGCTGGCTTAACATTTTCAAAAAGAGCAATAAGAAAATATTTCTATAAAGGGAAAATTTCCTTAAGCCTTATGGTGTCTATTATTTGGAAAGTCTTACTTCTGGTTTTTCCAGAAGAGTGCTCTGTATGTGCCTTTTTAACTACTATTTCAGAAGTGGCTAGAAAAAAGCCATAATATGATTCAGAGGTCTTGAGGACATCTAAATTCTTGCTCCCACCTGCTTCAACTTTGACCTTACCATGAGTCCTAATATTTCTTAAAATGGAAAGGGACCCAAACTTGCTTAATCAGTTTTTCTATATCTGGTCTAAGGCCTGAGACCTGAAACATAAATTGTACTTGACTAGTGAGTAGAATTATTTTTTAGCCATGATGAGTGCAAATTATAATAGTAAAGAAATTTGTAATAAATGTCAGACACTTCTAATAATGAAAGATAAACATTTCTACACACTTTAATTTCCTTTATTCAAACTTGAGGGTTGTGTCAGAGAATAAATATTTTCAGTGACTATAAGGTACACATGAAAATGTACATTTGTCCTGAATAAAATATCATTTCATGGAGATGTATGCTTAAGTATATTTTTGGCTGAAACCCTTGAGTTCGTGCTTTCTGGACATAGCCTATGAGTGTTTGTTTTAGCTTCAGAACACTCATGACACCTACTCAGATATTCTTACTCTTTAGTGAATGCAAATGTCACCTTCTTCTTTGGAGACTCTAATTTTATATCGATGGATGTGGGTGAAATTTCATTGTTAGCAGAAAACAACTTTATTCAGCCCATGACTATTTAGTATCTCATGAGATTAAGATAATTGCAATACTTGGCCTAAACACATAAATGCTTGATTCACTGAGCTCATGTGTTATAGTTTCCAAGAATATTACAGAAGGATTATTCACTATTGTTATTATTTTTATTTTTAGAAGATTTATTATACTTTTAAGCATGGCAGTGCTTTATGCACAGGAGCTTTCAAACTGGCCATGGATCTGGAGCTAATGAAATTGTAAGAATAACACAAAGCAGGAAATGGTTCACTGGTTTTAAGGCTTCATTTATTCTGAAAAAGAAAAAAAAAAGAGCAGTGATATTGTAAAAAAGGTTAGCAATACTTGTGTTAGAGCAATTGTAAAAATTTTATCTTGCACATACAAATAAAATGGCAATAAAAATTCGTTTAACTTTAAAAGGAAGAAAGTCATTTAGCCAGCAAGCCTGTTTTATTTCTTTGATAAAGATATTTTAACATTTTACAGTGCTTAACACTGAAATAATCTGTCTAAATATTTTGCTTTATAATCAAAGACAGTAAAATATTATTTCATTCTTTATTATCAAATGATCAAGATTAGCAGTTCAAAAGTGAAGATATTTACTTATTCCCAATAAAATTATTATAGCTTCTCCCTTCAACTCTAGTTTGCCAAACTTTTTTCCACTAACTTTTAAAAATCTGAGTCTCTGTTCATATTTTATTTCATCACATTACTTTTCTTTATCATTTCCTAATTTAAGGAGGAATATTTTTGAAGCCTAAATCAATAGATTTGAATTCCCCTTATTATACCTGTTGGGCTTTACACAGATCAGACTCAGATAACATGACTAGTAATAATTTCCTTTTTTTGTTGTTAAGGGTCAGGGGTGTGGAATTAGAAAGCAAATTGAAATAAAATAAATAACTAAATACATAAATCCCAGTTCTGCAAGGTTTGTTCTTGGGAAAACATAATTATTATAAAAGTCCATGTCAGAACATTTTATTATAGATAATTCTGTATGTGTGTGGTTCTAATCAATGGAATCTATGAAGTCAAAGATTGCTAAGACTGTGTCTTTTGTTTCTTTCTTTTTTATAATAATTTGTTTTTATTTATTTTATTTTAAAAATTTTTTTATTACATTATGTTAGTCACCATACAGTACATCCCTGGTTTTCGATGTAAAGTTCAATGATTCATTAGTTGCGTACAACACCCAGTGCACCATGCAATACGTGCCCTTCTTACTACCCATCACCAGCCTATCCCATTCCCCCACCCCCCTCCCCTCTGAAGCCCGCAGTTTGTTTCTCAGAGTCCATAGTCTCTCATGCTTCTTTCCCCCTTCTGATTAGCCCCCCTTTTGTTATCCCTTTCTTCTCCTACCGATCTTCCTAGTTCTTATGTTCCATAGATAGAGAAAGCGTATGATAATTGTCTTTCTCTCCTTGACTTATTTCACTTAGCATTATCTCCTCCAGTGCCGTCCATGTTGCAGCAAATGTTGAGAAATCGTTCTTTTTGATAGCTGAGTAATATTCCATTGTATATATGGACCACATCTTCTTAATCCAGTCATCTGTTGAAGGGCATCTCAGCTCCTTCCACAACTTAGCTATTGTGGACAATGCTGCTATGAACATTGGGGTGGATATGGCCCTTCTCTTCACTACATCTGTATCTTTGGGGTAAATACCTAGTAGTGCAATGGCTGGATCATAGGGTAGCTCAATTTAACTTTTTAAGGGACCTCCACACTGTTTTCCAGAGTGGCTGTACCAACTTGCATTCCCACCAACAATGGAGGAGGGATCCCCTTTCTCCACAACTTCTCCAACAATTGTTGTTTCTTGCCTTGTCAATTTTTGCCATTCTAACTGGCGTAAGGTGGTATCTTAGTGTGGTTTTGATTTGAATTTCCCTGATGGCTAATGATTTTGAACATTTTTTCATGTGTCTGTTAGCCATTTGTATGTCTTCTTTGGAAAAGTGTATATTCATATCTTCTGCCCATTTTATGATTTGTTTATTTGTTTCTCATGTATTGAGTTTGAGAAGTTCTTTGTAGATCTTGGATACCAGTCTTTTATCTGTAGCATCATTTGCAAATATCTTCTCCCATTCCATGGGCCGCCTCCTAGTTTTTTTGACTGTTTCCTTGGCTGTGCAGAAGCTTTTTATCTTGATGCATTCCCAGAAGTTCATTTTTTCTTTTGTTTCTCTTGCTTTTGGAGATGTGTCATGAAAATATTTGCTGTGGTGGATGTCAAAGAGGTTGCAGCCTATATTCTCCTCTAGGATTCTGATGGATTCCTGTCTCACATTGAGGTCTTTCATCCATTTGGAGTTTATCTTTGTGTATGGTGTGAGAGAGTGGTCACGTTTCATGCTTTTGCATGTAGCTGTCCAATTTTCCCAGCACCATTTATTGAAGAGACTGTCTTTTTTCCACTGGATGTTTTTTCCTGCTTTATCAAAAATTAGTTGTCCAAAGAGCCGAGGGTCCATTTCTGGGTTCTCTATTCTGTTCCATTGTTCTATGTGTATGTTTTTTGTGCCAGTACCATGCTGTCTTTGTGATCACAGCTTTCTAGTACAGCTTGAAATCAAAAATTAGTTGTCCAAAGAGCCGAGGGTCCATTTCTGGGTTCTCTATTCTGTTCCATTGTTCTATGTGTATGTTTTTTGTGCCAGTACCATGCTGTCTTTGTGATCACAGCTTTCTAGTACAGCTTGAAATCCGGCACTGTGATGGCCCCAGCTTTGTTTGTGTCTTTTGTTTCTAAATGACTAGCACCTAGGTCAGAAGCTATTACATTTTCACTCCTCAATGACTATTAACTGATGTTTCTCTGACTACATACATATGTGAGTTTCTTATCTATGTGTAACCCAGAACAAAAGAGTAGTCAGTCAATAAATATTTACTGATTCTATCATCTATTGGTCCTCTTGCAGGTTACTGTTAAATTAGCAATACTAGTATTAACTTCAAAGAGTACATTCTGGGTTTGGTTCAAATGCACATCCAATAGCTCAGCTCTTAATATGAAATCTCCCTAAACTTAACCTGATGACTTGATAAAGCTAGGGTGGTAGTCATTAAGAAAAACACCTAAATAGTTTCCTTCACAAAATGTTTTTTTTAATCACATTTTTTACATTTCTACATGTAATTAGTTCTATTTTAGAGAAAAATTAAAGGAAAACTTGTATTCCTATTCAAGAAGCTCATTGCAAATGTTTAGATTAATTTTAAAAGGTTAATAATTAGAAGTAATAGGAAATTTTTGTTTATCCTTAAATGAAGCACCTTGATCTTTGAATAGTGTAGCCTAGAATTACCACTCTTTTAATTATTAGGTTAAATAGTCCATTTTATTTGAGGTGATTGAATTGTCCAAGCATAGTTTTGTTCTCTAATTTATGAGCTTAGCACAGGGAAGATAAATAATACCCAACCTGCTTTATATGCGGGTGTTAGCCTTGGTCTATAGAAATGCCTGGTTTAATTTGACACGATTGATTCCTTTATTTCAGGATCTATTAAAGAAAGCTGGACTTTTTCCTCACTACATTTGGTAGCCTTTATTTAAAAAAAAATTAGTCTTTGAGCACTTGAACTTCACATTGGATATTTATAAAGTGGTGATTCTTTCTTTTTCTTTCTTCTTTCTTTTTTATTTTATTTTATTTTATTATTTTATTTATTTGACAGAAAGAGAGAGAGAGTACAAGCAGGAGGAGCACCAGACAAAGGAAGAGGGAGAAGCAGGCTCCCTGGGAGCCCAATGTGGGCTGGATCCCAGGACCCTGAGGTCATAACCTGAGCTGAAGGCAGACGCTTAACCAACTGAGCCACCCAGGTTCTCCTAAAGTGAAGATTCTAAATAACAGGGAGAAGGGGACTTATGACATATTGCAAATATTTAAATTGCCTTTACTGATTTGTTTCGAAGTCTGAGGAATGTGGAATTTCAATGGTGAAATTTGTACCTAATATGGTGATATTTTTACTTACTATGGTAATATTTGTACCAATTTGTGTATTAAAAGTATGAAAGTAAGGGACAAAAGGATTCCTGTGAAGAGAGGATTGTAATACCACAGCATTATTACCCAAAGTTATCATTTGGACAAGGAATCATTCTTAGAATTGTGTAGTGTAACTGTATACTCATAACAATCAGGTTAAGAAGTCATATGGGGGTATTTTAAATTTAATAAGTCAATACAATAAAGGAAACTGTTACAACTTTAAGGGAAGAGGATGTATATCAAGTTTACATTTTAAGGCTGCCATAACTAAAATTATGGTCCCCAGGTGGTACAACTCAAGATCCTTTTGAACTCCCCTTGGAAGATGAGATTCAACGTTTTAGCCTTTGACCAGCATCACCTTCCTAAAAGATTAACTTTGGGGAGTTGAAATCAGAAATAAATAAGTATGCTTGACTCACTGACTTCCCCACTCACTCATCCATTTATTCTTTTTTTCTTGGCCTATTCATGTTTGTTAAGTATGTGAATATTACAGATACTGTGATAGGCATATACAGGATGAATAACCTACTATCTTTCTTTGAGGTGATTGCATTCTAGTGAGGGGGATTAAATAATAGAAATATAACAATATAAAAAATAAATAAAATGATATAAATAAAATGAAACATATAAGATATCTTACTTAACTTGTTTTATGCGATCAAGGAGCTCTTTTCTAATAGTGGTAACATTTTAGATCATTTTTGAAGAATGTGTCTTCCATGGCTTCCATGTCTACAAGGACATTTGACATAAGGAGAAATATTTAGTATAAATTAAATAGCAAAATATGTAGTCTAAGAAATATAGATAGTCCAATTTGCACTGAATGTACAATGTTTGGCTTTTAATATTACTCTAAAGATATGTCTGGAAAGGTTAACATAAGCCAAATGATGAAGACCATATAGCCATATATGCCAAAATAAACAGTAATATTTTGTCCTCCTTCTTGAGAAAGAGATTTAATTTAAAAAAGACTTAAGCAACAAAGTGTTGAATAGGTGAAAAACATGGGACTTTTTAGGGGGAGTGAAACAGTTCTGCACGATATTGTGATTGTGGATACATGACATATTTGTCAAAACCTATTGAAGGAGATAATGAATCTTAATGCATGCAAATTTTAAAAATTATGTAGGACTTCAGTGGATCTTAAGAGGGAATGCAAAACAATCTAACAAACGTTCTAAGTGTACCACAGATGTATGAAACTACCTTACCAAAAACAGTAGGGAATAGTTGTTGACTTAAGTAATTTAGGAAATTAGTGGATTCTGTAAAAGTCAAGGCAAAAGGAGCTATACATAAGCACAGTACTTTAGTTGACTAAATTGACAAAGTGAGTGGGAAGTTACAGATACACAAAGGGAGAAGGCTAGAATGATCCATGGGTAATGGCTTAGAATTGGAGACACCAAAATGAACTCATGTTTAGCCTAATATAGATGCAGATGGTTACATATAGAAATACATATAGTTACATGTATATATATGACTTAGTATATATACATCTATGTTCTTTCTTTATCAGCTGAGGTTATGACACCTTAGTAGAAATGAACACACACAGCACTGACTTCTTGATTTCTAATATCATTCTCCAGACAAAAGAAACAAGGTTCCTTGGAGATATGGCTGATTTCAGGACTGGGGCAGAAAGTACACACGATGAGCCTGAAACATTTTGTAGTGCCAGAAGTAAGGAACATTAAAACAAAACAAAAAACAAAACACAAAAATCCTGGTAGGCGTATGATAAAGGGACACAGAAGCCAAATAAAGAAGTGTCTAGTTGTCAAGTGCCTTAGAATTAATAATCAAGTATCAAAATAAATAAATAATCAAAAATTACATATTTTGTATGTTTTTTAATAGTCCCTCTCTATATCATTTAGAAGATATATGCTATTTGTGATATGAATTACGATGTTTGGTCTAAGTACTGGGTACTCTCCAACATGATCATATAAGTTGGGATAAAAGCCTAGCAGAAGATGGGCGAGGTAGGAAATAGTTAGTAACCTTTGGGGCAATCAAATGAAACAATGTATAGACAGAAACACAAATTTTCTGCTGAGAGATGACCATTATCATGCATTAGATTGTCCTGAATAATTATATACTACATAATGACAAAGATGTTATTTCTCAAATAAACCAATATTGGTGAAGAAAGCATAGCTTGGAGAATTTACCTTTTTGGGCTTCTCAGGTTTTATTCTTCACTTACCACTTTAAAGAATTTTTAGAAAATATTTGAACATTAGGAAGTGACATTCTCTTTACTGTTAAAGTGTTTGTGAATTAGGGCTTTACTAGTGCTTATATGATTGTAATGGTCATAGAATGCTTTATCTCATATCCAATGTCTTTATGCTATTGTAATTTGTGTTATTTTTTATTCTATTATTCCAATTCAATTATGTCCTCTTTCTGTCATATTCAAAGCCACTTTTCAGTCCATTCTGACATAACACCTGGAACTTTTGGCTACCATGTAAGTTTGAGTTCTGAAATCAGAGTAGCAATCTCTGAATCTTTGTTCAATCATATACTGTGTAATCTTGGGAAAGTTTACTTAGACTCCATAAGCCTCAGTTTTTTGTAAAGTGAAGAGAATAACAGTGCCTATTACATGACCTTGTTTCAGTATTAAACAAAATAGTGTATATAAAGTTCTTCATACCAGATATGCAGTGAGTGCTTAACAGATGCTGGTTGTCAGTCTTTAATGTTCTTGTTCTTAACAATACTCTTTACTGGCCTTTCCTCTATCTTTCTCTTCACTCCTCTGTACATCAGCAGCTTTGGCTCATTCCCAGGTTTCACTACTCATTATTTTACAAATTCTTACTAGACAAACTTATGAAGTCAGCCTGCTTGTTGATTCTTTGCAAGTGTCTATTTCAGTCCAGACAAGGTTTCTGAGTATGAAGATCATTTATTCAATTTTCACACAAGCTTATTGGTTCTTCAAAGATAGCAACAATATCCTTTTATTTCTGCATTTCCCGGCAAAACACTTCATATAGAGCTGGCTATTCAGAAGTGCTAGAGTGATATTCAATGAATGAATAAGTTCATCAAACTAATGTTTTTCTATTGTTTTCTCTCTATCTTTTGTCTTTACTTGAATTTATTGTTCTGGGTAGATTTTTACAGAAGACCAGTCATTTCTGAGTCAGTATTTTGTTTCCTGCACAATGTAGAACCAGCCCGGGATCATTGATGTTACCAAATACAGAAGCATATGAAGAAAAAAGAAATGAATCAGAAGAAATAACTTCCCTACCTTCTCCACCCAAATCTACAAATGATTAACATTACAATGTTTCTCCTTATTTTGCACTGTTTGCACAGAAAAATAGCAAGATGGTAAATCAAATTACTGACATATTGAGTCCATTGCCAGAAAATTCACACATCCATTATTATTTTTTTAAAGATTTTATTTTATTTATTTGACAGAGACAGCCAGCGAGAGAGGGAACACAAGCAGGGGGGAGTGGGAGAGGAAAAAGCAGGCTCCCAGCAGAGGAGCCCGATGTGGGGCTCGATCCCAGAATGCCAAGATCATGCCCTGAGCTGAAGGCAGACACCTAACGACTGCGCCACCCAGGTTCCCCCACACATCCATTATTAATTTCATAAGACTAAATGGCTCAGTTGGTTAAGCAAACTACTCTTGATTTAATCTCAGGTCATGAACTCAGGGTTCTGAGATTAAGCCCCACATTGGGCTCTATGATCAGTGCAGAGCCTACTTGAAGATTCTCTCTCTCTCTCCCTCTGCCCCTCCCCCGCTCTCTCTCTCTCTCGTTCTCACATGAATATATAAATCTTAAGAAATAATTTAATAAGAATGAAGCAAATAATACCCCATACCTGAAAATTAAAATTTCCTTACTTTCTCATTTATTTCTGAATACTCCATTTAGCTTTTTTTGGACTCTGTAGGCCTTCATCACCTTACTGCACATATTTCCAGATATTTCTGATATATCACCTGAGGAACATTGTGTTCTGACATCCCTTGGCATTATCATTTCAGGTAAAGAAATGAATGTTGTGACTTCTTGAAAATAAACTGAAAATAACAATTTAGTCTTGGACCTTAGGGCCAAGTTTCAGCACCAAAACCAATTTTTCAGTCAATTTCTCCACCTCTAAAAATGGAGGTCAATGGAAGGGAAAGAAACCAAAATGTTAACTCAGTTTTGATTCACCCAATCAAAGCTACACATATAGATTAAAATGTAAAAATTCCCTGGATTAAGAAGATGTGGTCCATATATAGAATGGAATATTACTCAGCCATCAGAAAGAATGATTACACAACATTTGCAGTAACATGGATGGGTCTGGAGGAGATTATGCTAAGTGAAATAAGTCAAGCAGGGAAAGACAATTATCATATGGTTTCACTCATTTATGCAACATAAGAAATAGGAAGATCAGTAGGAGAAGGAAGGGAAGAATGAAGGGGGGGTAAATAGAAGGGGGAATGAACCATGAGAGACTGTGGACTCCAGGAAACAAACTGAGGGCTTCAGAGGGGAGGAGAGTGGGGGATTGGGATAGGCCAGTGATGGGTATTAAGGAGGGCACGTATTGCATGGTGCACTGGGTGTTATACACAAATAATGAATCATGGAACATTGCATCAAAAACTGGGGATGTACTATATGGTGACTAATATAACAAAATAAAAATTATTTAAAAAATGTAAAAATTCCCCTCTGTTTACTATTTTCCTACAGAAAATATGTGTTAAATAGTAATGAAAAATATGTTTTGATTTACTTAAAAATATAAGTTGTATGAACTGATTCAACAATTTTATAAATTTGACCACATACTCCTTAAATATTGAAAAATAATCTTTAAGAACAAAGCAGCCTTCTTTAGGTATATATCTGCCATTTTTCTTCTAGTTATGATTTTTTAAAAATAAATATTATTGTAAAAAATGTTCAGGATAGGGAAAATTTTAAACAATTTTATAGTGAACAGTCAATATCTACTCCTAGGAATCTACCAATAACATTAAAATATATTTGCTCTATCACTAAATTTTATATCAATCAGTGCATATTTTACTGCATTTTTGACACAAATATGTTGCAGACATTAGTACCATTTTCTTGAAAACTTTAAAACATAGCATTAAGAAGAATTCTGTAATTGTTCATTTTTTTTCTTTGAGGTAAAATTTATATACAATGAAATACACAAATCTTAAACATGCTATTTCATGATTTATAAAAAATTCTTATGC
The DNA here is from genome assembly GCF_023065955.2 of Ursus arctos. Classification (NCBI taxonomy): domain Eukaryota; kingdom Metazoa; phylum Chordata; class Mammalia; order Carnivora; family Ursidae; genus Ursus; species Ursus arctos. The sequence goes on from NW_026622986.1 coordinate 2,539,918, forward strand.
CTGAACACAAATCCCTTTCATAACATGGGATATTAATATTAATTTAGATAATTTAGATTAATATTAATCTAGATAATAATGCTATGTCTTTTTTTTTTTTTTTGAGTAGGCTCCACACCCAGCATGGAGCCCAATGTGGCGTTTGAACTCACAACCCTGAGATCAAGAGCTGAACTGAAATCAAGAACTGGATGCTTAACCGACTGAACCACCCAGGCACCCCTGTTGTTTTAATTGTAATTTTTAGTTTATAGAAATTTAAGTGAACATTACATATTGAGAGATCAGAATGCATTTTCCTACTAACTTACTGATTTTGTAAAAATAAGAAATCAGAAATTATTTTATGAATTCAGTAAATAACAGTAACTGTGCTTGAAGAAGACAGTATTGAAAAAGAAAGCTCAATTCATTCTTCTTGCTACAAATAGAGAAAATGTAATTAAAAATAGAGTAGAAAGTTTCTTATTTCCTGAACAGAAATGCTTTATACCTGATAACAATCAAAGAAAGAACTATGTATTATTTCCCCACAGTTTCTATCCTGCCTCAAGAATACAAAATATTAGTTATTCATGGAAAAGTATTTTGTATTGATCTTTGTTGATAAATTAAAAATTGAAAATATCATCTTTTCTGACTTGTGGAAAATTTCTTATAGATTATTATCCATGCAAATGGACTGTGTTTTAAAACAACAAAATTAATGAATAATGCTAATCAATACACACATATAAAAAATTAAAGTCTCCATTAGATTTAGTTAAGTGCTAGAAATATTGTGAAGAGAATGCTTAACACTTTTTACTAAAGCCTCAAGTTTTAAAACTATTAGAAAGTGAAGTGCCATGCTATTGAATGGGTACTAATTTTCACAGATTTTTCTCAATTTTTCAGGGTTATGAATGGATGGTTAAGATTCTCAGATTGGAGATATTTAGTCATTCAAGCCTAAATCTTAGACTTCTTGAAGTCTAAGTCTTTCTCTTAATGAAAACAATGTACCATTCTCTTAAATTCAGAAGTCTTGTTCATGGGAAATTCCTTAAGGAAAATAGGTGGGTTTTTCCAACGATTAAGGAATGGGTTGAAGAACAAGATTTTTGCCTCAAAGTTGTCTTTATTTTAAAGTAATCAGAAATGTTATCAGATATCTATTTTCCTCAAAACTTTTTTAAAAAAGATTTTATTTACTTGACAAAGAGAGAGTGTGTATGTGTGCTCCTGCGAGTGGGGAGAGAAGCAGAGGGTGACAGAGAGGGACAAGCAGACTCTGCCCTGAGTGTGGAGCCCAATGCAGAGCTCAATCCCAGAGATCATGACCTGAGCAGAAACCAAGAGTGGGACACTTAACAGACAGACTTTCAGGCACACTTCCCCCAAAACTTTGAATCACTGGGCCATAGGTATTAAATCTCTGCTCTTGCAAATGTAGTAATGTGTATCTAAGTGCCAAAAATCATTGTTCAATTATACTTAAACTTACCACACACACACACACACACACACACACACACACACACACATTAATATAGTAATATGTACATATATGACTGTGTATATACTGCCTATTACTGCTTTTATATGTATATAGTACATATATATTACTCACTGACATTCTGACATTGTAGGGAGAGACCATTCAGTCAGAAACACATAAATCTAGGTATCATTTTACTTGGAAATAGGAAATGTCTTGGAATAAAAGGAGGCCATGCATTTACAGAGGATTATCAATAGATATAAGCAATTTTCTCCCTTAAAAATGTACAACTCAGACTCTCATTATTACCCATGATTTACTATTAAATTATTTCTTTAAAAAATTTTAATTATTCAAATTAAAGTTGGAATAATTAATATATTGGTGTAATTCAAATGTACTTTTGTGAATGGATAAAAATTGCAAACATTCATTTAGTTTATCTGTTGTTCTATAGTATACAAAATTTGTTTGAGGCAAATTTAAGGCCAGGATTATCTTTTCTCAGATTTCAAGCTATTGATATATCTTCACTAAAAACTTTAAGTCACCAAAGTCAATAATGGAAAGTTTCAATGATGTTGAAACAGAACCTTATCAATATACTCCACTTTCACAATGGTTTTTAAAACTATGAAAGTTCTTTTTAGAGGACTTGTCAATTTTAAGAACAAATTCCAGGAGGTAAGTAGTTAAAGTAAAAAGTCTCCATATTTCCCTCTTACATGCAAGTAACATTTACTAACTTCTTCCCCATCCCTTTCTGTATTTGGCCTTCCTCCCACCTCATCCTCAGATTATCCCTTCACTGAAAACAAAGGGAAGGAGAGGGCCGGACAGAACTATCAGAATTGAATAATAATATTTAATAAATGTTCAATAACTTTTAGTGATTAATATACACAGTTTCACAGTTTCTGTATCTTATAGATGTAATTTTAATTATTTTCTTTGGGGGGGGTTGGAAGATGGGGGAAGAATAGCAGAGCTCATCCCCTGAACATAATTAGATAGCTATCAAGTCATCCTAAATACCCCAGAAATTGACCTGAAGTCAAACTCCACACAAAAGTAGAGAAAAGGCCACATCAAAGAAGGTAGGAAGTGAGGAGATATGGTTTGGAAGAGAAATGGATTATGGCGACTACAGTGGGGAGGGAGCTGTGGTTATGGAGAAAGATGAAAGACAGGACTAACATATGGGGGAGCAGACAAGGAAAATGAATCCCCATAGCAACAGCTTGGAAAATGGGAGGCACTGAATTTTGTGACTTTTGGCAACCAGTAGGGCTAAAAGCCTGGAGTTTTAGAGGTCACCAGGCGTGGCTGGGATAGATCCTAGAAGATATGGCACTGCTTTTAGAGAGAAGGCAGGCAGCAACCCACAGACATACACAGTAGAAACAGAGATGTGAAGAGCACCTGGGAAACAAAGTGGGAGGTTGTTTTCTCATTTTGGAGCATGTCCCAGCGAGGCTGCATTCATGGAGAAACTCCTCTTGGAAAAAGGACCTGGCAGGCACCATTCCCCTCCCCTGTGCTATCAGCATAAGCACAGGGCCACTTGCAGGAGCCAGCACAGCCCAGGCCTTCCTACATGACATGCTCACTCCAAGCACTGCTTCATATGATCCAGTAGAACCACCCTTCTCCCAATGTGATGGGCTCCATCCCCCAGAAGACCAGCCCAAACCCTTGCTCACACCACATCTCCTGGCTCAGGAGTTTTGCATAGCCTTAGTTCCTGCAGCAATGGCAACAGGTCTCATTTCATAAGCAGGTCCGAGCACATCTAGTTAAATGCACCATGTTCAGGACAGGGACCAAACACTGCCCACAAGAGACAAAGAAAGCCTCTGTTCATGATTGACCTGAAGGATACAAAGTGACCAGTATAAAACAGCAGAGCATATGCACCACACATTAGAGACACTCCCAGAAGTGCCAGGCCTAGGGGAACAGGGGACATGACATGTTAGGGCACTACAGGACATCTACTTCACACACAAGAAGAGGAGATATAGCTGACTTTCCTAAAAAAGAAACAGACATAAAGACTTAGAAAAAAATAAAAAGACAGAGAAATTTATCCCAAATGAAAGAAAAAGACAATGCCACAGCCAGAGATCTAAGCAAAACAGATAGAAGTAATATGCCTCATGGACTATTTAAATCAATGATCATAAGGATACTCACTGGACTTGAGAAAAGAGTGGAAGGCAGGAGTGAGCCCCTGAACACAGAGATAAAGAATAACACAGCAGAGATAAAGGGCTCTAAATGAAATAAGAAACATTCTTGATAGAATGAACAGCAGGATGGAAGAAGCAGAGGAATAAATAAGTGATCTAGAAGACAGAGTAATGGAAAGTAAGAAAGCTGAACAAAAGAGGGAAAATAATTATGCAAAAAGAGAATAGACATAGGGAACTCACTGACTCCATCAAATGTAATAACATTCATATTGTAGGAGTCCAAGAAGAAGAGAGAGAAAATTTATTTGAGGAAGTAATAGCTGAAAACTTCCCTAATATGGTGAAGGAAACAGATATCTAGATCCAGGAGGCACAGATAAATCCCATCAAAATCAACAAACACAGATGCATGCCAAGACTTATTGTAACTAAATTGGCAAAATATACTGATAAAGAAAAAAAATTAAAAGCAGCAAGACAAAAGAGGACAAGGAAACCCTGTAAGCCTAACACCAAATTTTTAGCAGAAACTTTGTAAGCCACAAGGGTGATATGATATACTGAAAGTGCTGAATGGGAAAAATCTATAGCCAAGAATATTTTGTCCAGCAAGTTTATCATTCAGACTAGAAGGAGAGATAAAGAGTTTTCCAGGCAAACAAAAACTAAAGGAGTTCATGACCACTAAACAAGCCCTACAAGAAAGATTTAGGAGGACTCTTTGAGTGGAAAGGTGAGACCAAAAGTAAAAAGGTAGGAAACACAAAAACAGTAAATATGAACATTTCTATAAAAAATCAGTCAAGGAAGTCAAAAAATAAAAAGATGTAAAATATGACACATATACTTAAAACGTGGGGAGGAGAGGAGAAAAGAATGGGTTCAGACTTAAATGACCATCAATTCAATATAAGCTGAAGAGGTAATATACAAACCAAATAGTAGCTATATATTAAAAACTACTAATAAAAATGCAAGAATAAAGAGAAAGAAATCCAAATATATCACTAAAGAAGATCTGCAAACCATGAAAGAGAGGAACACAAGAAAGGATCATGGAAGATCTTCAGAAACAACCACACACACACAAAAACCTGACAATAAATACATATCTATCAACAATTACTTTGAATGTAAATGGACTAAATGCTCTCATCAAAACACATAGGGTGACAGAAGGAATAAAAAAACAGGGCCCATCTACACCCTGCCTACAAGAGACTCATTTTAGACCTAAAGACACCTGCAGACTGAAAGTGAGGGAATAGAGAAACACCTATGTTGCAACTGGATGTTCTAAGAAAGCCGGAGAGTAATACTTATATCAGAAAAATAGACTTTAAAACAAAGCCTGTGGCAAGTGACAAAGAACATTATATGATCATAAAAGGAACAATCCAACAAGAAGATACAGCAATTGTAAATATTTATGTACCCAACATAGGAGCACCCAAGTACATAAAACAATTAATGACAAACATAATGAAACTAATCAATAATAATATAATAATAGGGGAATTTAAAACCTAACTTACATCAACGGGCAGATAGATCATCTAAACAGAAAATAAGCAAGGAAAGAATGGCTTTGAATGACACACAGAGAGGGACATAACATATATTCAGAACATTCCATCCTAAAACAGCAGAATACACATTCTTTTTAGCACACATGGAACATCTCCAGAATAGATCATATATTAGGCCACAAAACAAGCCTCGACAAATTTAAAAAGATCAAAGTCATACTATGCACCTTTTCTGACCACAATACGATGAAACTAGAAGCCAACAACAACATCAACAAAAAGTCTGGAAGGGAAATACATAGAGGTTATATAACATGCTACTGAACAATGAAAGGGTCAAACAAGAAGTCAAAGAGGAAATAAAAAAGTAAATAGAAATGGCCCAAAACCTTTAGGATGCAGTAAAAGCAGTTCTACTAGGAATGTTTACAGCAAGACAGGCCTATGTCAAGAAGCAAGAAAACTCACAAATAACCTTAACCTTATACCTAAAGGAGCTAGAAAAGAACAACAAATAAAACAAAACAACAGCAGAGAAAGGAAAAGAAAATAATAAAACTTAGAGCAGAAATATATGATAAAGTAAAAAAATAAATAAATAAAAATAAAACACATCAATGAAACCAGGAGCTGGTTCTTGAAAAGATCAACAAAATTGATAAACCTCTGGCCAGACTTGTCAGGAAGAAAGAGAAAGAACTCAAACAAATAAAATCATAAATGAGAAAGGAGAAAAAACAACCAACATAACAGAAATACAAACAATCATAAAAGACTATTATGAAAACTATATGACAACAAATTGGTCAACATGCAAGAAATGGATAAATTCCTAGAAACATATAAACTACCAAAGCTGAAATAGGAAGAAATAGAAAATTTGAGCAGACAGATAACCAAAAAAGAAATTGAATCAGTAATCAAAACACTTCCAACACACAAAAGTTCTGGATCAGACACCTTAACAAGTGATTTCCACCAAGCATTTAAAGAGTTAATAGCTATTCTTAAACTATTCCAAAAACATAGAAGAAGGAAAACTTCCAAATTCATTCTATGAGGTCAGCATTATACAGATACCAAAAAATAGATAAAAACACCATTAAAAAATAAAACTACAGGCTAATATCCCTGATGAACATTGGTGCAAAAATCCCCAGCAAAATACTAGCAAACCAAATCTAATAATGCATTAGAAAAATCTTTCACCACAATCAAATGGGATTTATTCCTGGCTTGCAAGTGTGGTTCAATATTAACAAAACAATCAATGGACATAGCACATCAGTAAGATAAAGGATAAAAAACCTATAATCATTTTAATAGATACAGAAAAAATCATTTGACAAAGTATAACACTGATTCATACTAAGAACCCTCAACAAAGTAGGTTTAGAAGGAACATACTTCAACATAATAAAGGCTATATATATATATATATATATATATATATATATATATATAAAACCCCACAACTAACATCATCCTTAATGGGGAAAAAAAACAGGTTTTTTTTTTCTCCCCAAATATGCACAAGGTAAGGATGTTCACTCTCACCACTTTTATTCAACATAGTATTAGAAGTCCTAGCTACATGATCAGACAATAAAGGGAAATAAAAGACATTCAAACTGTTGAAGAGTGAAATGTTCACTATTTGCAGATAACATGATACTCTATATAGAAAACTTGAAAGACATCACCAAAAAAAAAAAAAAAAACCACAAGCCACAAACCAATTGCTAGAACTGATAAATGAATTCAGTAAAGTTGTGTGATACAAAATCAACATGCAGAAATCTGTTGCATTTCTATATACCAATATTGAATGAGCAGAAAGAAAACAATTTAGAAATTAAGAACAATTAAGAAAGCAATCCCATGTTCAACTGCACCAAACATAACAAGATGCCTAAGAATAAACTTAACCAAGAGGTTAAAGACATATACTCTGAAAACTATAAAACACTGATGAAAGAAATTAAAGACAACACAAAGAAATGGAAAGACATTCCAAGATCATAAATTGAAAGAACAAATATTGTTAAAATGTCTACACTACCCAAAGCAACCTACACATTTAATGCAATCCCTATAAAAATACCAACAGAATTTTTCATAGAACTAGGGCAAGCAATCCTAAAATTTGTATAGAATCACAAAAGACCCAGAATAACCAAAACAAACTTGAAAAAGAAAAGCAAAGCTGGAGGCATCACAACAGATTTCAAGTTATATTAAAAGATGTAGTAATCAAAACAATATAGTACGGGCACAAAAATAGACACATCAATCAATGGATCAGAATAGAAAAACTCCGAAATAAGCCCACAACTGTATGGCCAATTAATCTTTGACAAAGCAGGAAAGAATATCCAATGAGAAAAAGACAGTCTCTTCAACAAATTGGGTTGGGAAAACTGGACAGTGTAACGCAAAAGAATAAACTGGGCCATTTTTTTTTACACGATACACAAAGACAAACTCAAAGTGGATTAAAGACCTAGGGGGAGGAGTTAAGATGGTGGGGCAGTAGGGGGACGCTAAGCTAGCATTGTCCCTTGAACACAACTAGATAAATATCAAATCATTCTGAACACCCAAGAAATCAATCTGAGGACTGAGAGAACAAAACTGCAACTCTACAAGTAGAATCATGGAAGCTTCTTTTAAGAAGCAGACCATAACACACCTAAGCTCTAGACTTTTTTTTTTTCTAAACAGAATGACAAGAGAGAGGAATTCACCCCAAAAGAAATAACAGGAAGTAGAAGTAATGGCCAGGGACTTAACCATACATATGTAAGTAATGTGTAGGAACTAGAATTTAAAACAAAAATTATAAGGATACTAGCTGGGATTGAAAAAAAGCATAGAAGACACTAGAGACTCCCTTACCACAGAGACATAGAACTAAAATCTAATTAAGCTGAAATAATAAATGCTATAATTGAGATGCAAACCTGAATGGACGCCATAACAAAGAGAATGGTGGGCACCTGAGTGGCTCAATTGGCTAAATGGCCTACTCTTGATTTCAGGTCAAATTATGATCTTGGGGTCCTAGGATTGAACTTCACAAGGGGGTCCCTGCTCACTGGGGAGTCTGCTTGATGATTCTCTCTCTTCCACTCTCTCTGTGCCCCTCCAACTTCTTTCACTCTCTCTCTGAAAAATAAATAATAAATATAAAAAAAAAGAGAGAGAATGGATGAAGCAGAGGAATAAATCAGTGATAAAGAAGCTAAAATTATGGAAAATAATGAAGCTGAAAACAAGAGGGAAAGAAAGGTATTGAATCACAAAGGTAGACTTAGGGAACTCAGTGACTTCTTAAAACATGATAGCATTCAAATCATAGGATTCCCAGGAGATGAAAAGAGAGAAAAAAAAGGGCGGGAGGTTTATCTGAGCAAATTATAGCTGAAAATTTCTTGTATCTGGGCAAGGACACGGACACCAAAATCCAAGAAGCACAGAGAACTCACATTAAATTCAACAAAAGCCAGCCATCGTCTAGACATACAGTCAAATTCACAAAATACACAGACAAAGAAAAAAATCCTGAAAGCAGCAAGGGGTGGTGAAAAAAAGAAAAAAGCCCTTAACTTACAAGGGAAGACAGATCAGATTCACAGCAGATCTGTCCACAGAAACCTGGCAGGCCAGAAGAACGCAGCAGGGTATATTCAATGTACTAAACAGGAAAAATATGCAACCAAGAATACTTTATCCAGCAAGGTTCTCATTCAAAATGGAAAGAGAGATAAAGAGTTTTCCAGACAAACAAAAACTGAAAGTGTTCGTGACGACCACAGCAGCCGTGCAAGGAATATTAAAGGGGACCCTTTGAATGAGGGAGGGGACGAAAAAAGCAACAAAGCCTAGAAAGGAACAGAGAACATCACCAGAAACACTGCATCATAGGTGACATAATGGAAGTAAATTCATATCTTTCAATAGTCATTCTGAATGTAAATGGGCTAAATGCTCCAATCAAAAGACATAGGGTATCAGAATGGATAAAAAAACAAGACCATCAGAATGGATTAAAAAAAAAAGATGTTCATTTTACTTTTAATTGTTTTATAATAATTTTTTATTATGTTGTGTTAGTCACCATACAGTACATCCCTAATTTTTTGATGTAAACTTCCATGATTCATTGTTAACCCAGTGCACCATGCAATACATGCCCTCCTTAATACCCATCACCGGCCTATCCCAATCCCCCACCCCCCTCCATTCATTTTAGACATAAAGACACCGGTAGATTGAAAGTGAGGGGATGAAGACCCATCTATTATGCTAATGGACATCAAAAGAAAGCTGGAGTACCCATACCTATATCAGACAAACTATATTTTAAACCAAAGACAAATATACTCAGAATTTTTCATCCTAAAGCAACAGAAGACACTTTCTTTTCGAGTTCCCATGGAACATTTTTTAGAATAGATCACATACTGGGTCATGGATCAGCCTTCAACAAGTACAAAAAGATCGAGATAATACCATACATATTTTCAGACCACAATGCTATGAAACTTGAAGTCAATCACAAGAAATAAAATTGGAAAGGCAACAAATACATGGAGGTTAAAGAACATCCTACTAAAGAATGAATTGGTTAACCAAGAAATTAAAGAAAAAATTTAAAACTGAAGCAATTTACACAGAAGCAAATGAAAATGAAAAATGACAATCCAAAACCTTTGGGATGCAGCAAAGGCAGTCCTAAAGAGGGAAATATATTGCAATACAGGCCCACCTCAAGAAGCAAAATAAGTCTTACATACACAACCTGACCTTACACCTAAAGGAACAAGGAAAGGAATAACAAATAAAACATAAAGCCAACAGAAAAAGGGAAATAATAAAGATTAGAGGATAAATCAATGATATAGAAAAAAAAAAGTACGACAGATCAAGGAAACTAAAAGGTGGTTCTTTAAAAGACTTGATAAAATTGATAAACACCTGGCCAGATTTAATCAAAAAGAAAAGAGAAAAGGACTCAAATAAAATCAGAAATGAAAGAGGAGAGATCACAACCAACACCACAATACAAACAATTTGAGAGTATTATGAAAAATTATATGCCAACACACTGGGAAATTGAAAGAAATGGACAAATTCCTAGAAACACACAAACTACAAAATGGAAACATAAAGAAATAGAAAATTTGGACAGGCACATAAGCAGCAAATAGATTGAATCAGTAATCAAAATTCTACCAACAAACAAAAGTCCAGAGCCAGATGGCTCCCAGGGTAATTCTACCAGACATTTAAAGAAGAGTTAATACTTATCTTCCCAAATAGTTCCAAAAAATAGAAATGGAAGGAAAACTTCCAAACTCCTTCTAAAGGCCATCATTACCTTGATTCTAAAACCAGACAAAGACTCCACTAAAAAGGATAATTACCGGCTAATGAATATGGATATAAACATTTGCAACAAGAAAAGAGCAAATTGAATCCAATAGTACATTAAAAGAATTATTACCATGATGAACTGGGATTTATTCCTGGGCTGTAGGGGTAGTTCAATATTCACAAATTATTGTGATATACCACATTAATAAAAGAAAAGATAAAACAGAGGGGGAATGAACCATGAGAGACTATGGACTCTGGGAAACAAACTGAGGGCTTCAGAGGGGAGGGCAGTGGGGGAATGGGATAGGCTGGTGATGGGTATTAAGGAGGGCACGTATTCCATGGTGCACTGGGTGTTATATGCAAGTAATGAATCATGGAACTTTACATCAAAAACTAGGGTTGTACTGTATGGTGACTAACATAACATAATAAAAAATATTATTAAAAGAAAGAACCATATGATCTTGTCAATAGATGCAGAAAAAGCGCTTGACAAAATATAGCATCCATTCTTGATAAAAACCCTCAAAAAGGTAGGGATTACATGAAATTTACCTCAACATTATAAGGCCATATATGAAAGACCCACAGCTGATATCATGTTCAATGGGGAAAAGCTGAGAATTTTTCCTCTACAGTCAAGAACAAGACAGGATGTCTACTCTCACCATGACTATTTAACATAGTACTGGAAGTCTTAGCCTTGGCAATCAGACAACAAAAAGAAATATAAGGCAACCTAATTGGCAAGGAAGAAGTCAAAATTTTAGTACTTGCAGATGACATAATACTCTACGTAGAAAACTCAAAACACTCCACCAAAATATTGCTAGAACTAATACAGAATTCAACAAAGTCACAGGATATAAAATCAATGTACAGAAATCTCCTGCATTTCTAGACAGCAATAACGAGGCAGCAGAAAAAGAAATCAAGGAATCAATCCCATTTACAATTGCACCAAAGACCATAAGATACCTAGGAATAAACCTAACCAAAGAAGTAAAAATTCTGTACCCTGAAAACTATAGAAAACTTATGAAGGAAATTGAAGAGGACACAAAGAAATGGAAGAACATTCCATGCTCATGGGTTTGAAGACCAAACATTGCTAAAATATCTATACTGCCCAAAGCAATCTACGTATTTAATATAAAAACCTTATCAAAATACCACCAGCATTTTCTGCCAAGTTAGAAAAAACAATCCTAAAATTTGTGTGGAACCAAAAAGAACCTGAATAGCCAAAGTAATCCTGAAAAAAAAAGCAAAGCTGGAGGTATCACAATTCCAGACTTCAAGCTATATTACAAAGCTGTAGTCATCAAGACAGTATGGTACTGGCCCAAAAAGACACATAGATCAATGGAACAGAATAGAAAACCCAGAAATGGACCCTTTACTCTATGGTCAACAAATCTTCAACAAAACAGGAAAGAATATCCAAGGGAAAAAGGACAGCCTCTTCAACAAATGGTGTTCAGAAAACTGGACAGCAATATGCTAGACTACTTTCTTACCCTATACAAAAAAATAAATTCAAAATAGATGAAAGACCTAAATACGAGGCAGGAAATCATCAAAATCCTAGAGAAGAACACAGGCAGCAACCTCTTTGACAACAGCCACAGCAATTTCTTACTAGACACATCAACACAAAGGGAAACAAAAACAAAAATGAACTACTGGGACTTCATCAGGATAAAAAGCTTCTTTTTTTTTTTTTTTGAAGGTTGCTTTTTTTTTTTAATTTATTTATTCAACAGAGATAGAGACAGCCAGCGAGAGAGGGAACACAAGCAGGGGGAGTGGGAGAGGAAGAAGCAGGCTCATAGTGGAGGAGCCTGATGTGGGGCTCGATCCCACAACGCCGGGATCACTCCCTGAGCCGAAGGCAGACGCTTAACCGCTGTGCCACCCAGGTGCCCCAGGATAAAAAGCTTCTGCACAGCAAAGGAAACAATCAACAAAACTAAAAGGCAACCCATGGAATGGGAGAAGATATTTGCAAAGGACATGTCTGATAAGGGTTAGTATTTAAAATCTATAAATAACTTACCAAACTCAACACCCAGAAAACAAATAATCCAGCTAAGAAATGAGCAGAAGACTCAAATAGACATTTTTTCAAAGGAGACCTCCAGATGGCTAATAGACACATGAAAAAATGTTCAACATCACTCATCATTGGAGAAATATAAATAGATTTCATGATGAGATATTATCTCACAACTGTTAGAATGGCTGAAATTAGCAACACAAGAAAGAACAGGTGTTGGTGAGGGTGCACAGAAAGGGAACCCTCTTGCACTGCTGGTAGGAATGGAAACTGGTGCAGCCACTCTGGAAAACAATATGGAGGTTCCTCAAGAAGTTAAAAATAGAACTACCCTATGATACAGCAATTGCACTACTAAGTACTTACCAAAAGGATACAAAACTTTGAAGGTGTATCTGCACCCCAATGTTTATAGCGGCATTATCAACAATAGCCAAAACTATGGAAAGAGCCCAATGTCCATCGACTGATGAATGGATAAAGAAGTTATGGCATATATATATATATATATATATATATATATATATATATATAATGTAATATTACTCAACTATCAGAAAGAATGAAATCTTGACATTTACAATGACATGGATGGAGCTAGAGTATATTATGTTAAGTGAAATAAGTTAGTCAGAAAAAAACAAATACCATATGATTTCACTCATGTGTGGAATTTAAGAAACAAAACAGGAAAACATATGCGGGGGTGGGGGAGAAAAAAGAGATTGGGAAACTAACCGTGAGAGACTCTTAATGATAGAGACTAAACTGAGGGTTGATAAAGGGATGTGATGCTGGATGGGCTAAATGGTTGATGTGTATTAGAGGGCATTGTTTTGATGAGCAACATACAACACTGGGTGAATCACTTAATTCTACTTCTGAAACCAATAGCACACTAACCAGAATTAAAATAATTATTTGAAAAAATAACTCTTGTTTGAAGGTGAAAAAAAATAAATACAATTTTAAAAAAGGGGGTTAAATACATAATTGTGAGACCTGAAACCATAAAAAATGCTAGAAGAGATCATAGGCAGTAACTATTGTGACATTGGCCATAGCAACTTTTTTCTAGAAAGTTCTCCTGAGGCAAGGGAAACTAAATTAAAAATAAACTATTGAGACTACATCAAAATAAAAATTCCTGCAAAGTGAAGGAAATAATCAATAAAACTTAAAGTCAACCTACAGAATGGGAGTATATATTTGCAAATGACACATCTGATAAAGGGTTGTCATCCAAAATCTATAAAGAACTTATCAAACTCAATACCCCACAACCAAATAATCCAGTTTAAAATGGGCAGAAGACATGAACAGCCATTTTTCCAAAGTAGACATCCAGATTGCCAACAGACACATGAAAAGATGCTCAACATCACTCATCATCAGGGAAATGCAATTAAAAACTAAAATGAGATATCACTTAACACCTGACAGAATGGCTAAAATCAGCAATACAAGAAACAACAGGTATTGGTGAGGATGTGGAGAATGGTGAATCTTCTTGCACTGTTGGTGGGAATACAAATGATGCAGCCGCTGTGGAAAACAGTAGGGAATTTCCTCAAAAATTTTATTTTTATTTTTATTTTTTTGAATAATATTTCTTTAATATTATCAAATATCTATAGAGCGTTCAAATTTCTCTGATTGTCTCATAATTTTTTTATATGTGTGTATTTTATTTTATTTATTTTATTTTATTTTATTTTATTTTATTTTATTTTATTATTTTTTTTAATGATTTTTTATTATATTATGTTAGTCACCATACAGTACATCACAGGTTTCCGATGTAAGGCTCAATGATTCATTAGTTGTGTATAACACCCAGTGCACCATGCAATACGTGCCCTCCTTACTACCCATCACCGGTCTATCCCATTCCCCCACCCCCTCCCCTCTGAGGTCCTCAGTTTGTTTCTCATAGTCCATAGTCTCTCATGTTTCATTCCCCCTTCTGATTACCCCCCCTTTCTTTATCCCTTTCTTCCCCTACCAATGATCCTAGTTCTTATGTTCCATAGATGAGAGAAATCATATGATAATTGTCTTTCTCTGCTTGACTTATTTCACTTAGCATTATCTCCTCCAGTGCTGTCCATGTTGTAGCAAATGTTGAGAACTCGTTATTTAGATAGCTGAGTAATATTCCATTGTATATATGGACCACAACTTCTTAATCCAGTCATCTGTTGAAGGGCATCTCGGCTCCTTCCATGATTTAGCTATTGTGGACATTGCTGCTATGAACATTGGGGTGCATATGGCCCTTCTCTTCACTACGTCTGTATCTTTGGGGTAAATACCCAGTAGTTCAATGGCTGGATCATAGGGTAGCTCAATTTTTAACTTTTTAAGGGACCTCCACACTGTTTTCCAGAGTGGCTGTACCAACTTGCATTCCCACCAACAATGGAGGAGGGATCCCCTTTATCCACATCCTCTCCAACAATTGTTGTTTCTTGCCTTGTCTGTTTTTGCCATTCTAACTGGCGTAAGGTGGTATCTCAGTGTGGTTTTGATTTGAATTTCCTTGATGGCTAATGATTTTGAACATTTTTTCATGTGTCTGTCAGCCATTTGTATGTCTTCATTGGAAAAGTGTCTGTCATATATTCTGCCCATTTTATGATTTGTTTATTTGTTTCTCGTGTATTGAGTTTGAGAAGTTCTTTATAGATCTTGGATACCAGTCCTTTATCTGTAGTGTCATTTGCAAATGTATTCTCCCATTTAGTGGGCTGTCTCTTAGTTTTTCTGACTGTTTCCTTGGCTGTGCAGAAACTTTTAATCTTGATGAAGTCCCATAAATTCATTTTATCTTTTGTTTCTCTTGTCTTTGGGGATGTATCATGGAAAAGGTTGCTTTGGCCGATGTTGTAGAGGTTGCTGCCTATGTTCTCCTCTAGAATTTTGATGGATTCCTGTCTCACATCGAGGTCTTTCATCCATTTGGAGTTTATTTTTGTGTATGGTGTGAGACAGTGGTCAAGTTTCATTCCTTTGCATGTAGCTGTCCAATTTTCCCAGCACCATTTATTGAAGAGACTGTCTTTTTCTCACTGGATGTTTTTACCTGCTTTATCAAATATTAGTTGCCCAAAGAGCCGAGGGTCCATTTCTGGGCTCTCTATTCTGTTCCATTGGTCTATGTGTCTGTTTTTGTGCCAGTACCATGCTCTCTTTGTGATCACAGCTTTGTAGTACAGCTCGAAATCCGGCATTGTGATGCCCCCAGCTTTGTTTTTCCTTTTCAACAGTTCCTTGGAGATTTTGGGCCTTTTCTCTTTCCATACAAATTTAAGGACTATTTGTTCCAGTTCTTTGAAAAATGTCCTCGGTATTTTGATCAGGATAGCATTGAAAGTGTAGATTGCTCTGGGTAGCATGGACATTTTAACTATGTTAATTCTTCTGATCCATGAGCATGGAATATCTTTCCATCTTTTTATGTCTTCCTCAATGTCTTTCAAGAGTGATTTCTAGTTTCTAGAATATACGTCCTTTACGTCTCTGGTTAAGTTAATTCCAAGGTAACATATGGTTTTTGGTGCTATTGTAAATGGGATGGATTCCCTAATTTCTCTTTCTTTGGTCTCGTTATTCGTGTATAGAAATGCAACTGATTTCTGAGCATTGATTTTGTATCCCGCCACGTTACTGAATTGCTCTATAACTTCTAACAGTTTGGGAGTGGCTTCTTTTGGGTTTTCCATATAGAGTATCATGTCATCTGTGAAGAGAGACATTTTGACTTCTTCTTTGCCGATTTGAATACCTTTGATCCCTTTTTGTCATCTGATTGCTGTTGCAAGGACTTCTAGTACTATGTTGAATAATAGTGGCAAGAGTGGGCATCCTTGTCGAGTTCCTGATCTTAAGGGAAAGGCTTCCAGCTTTTCCCCATTGAGAATAATATTTGCAGTAGGCTTTTCATAGATGGCTTTTATGAGATTGAGAAATGTACCTTCTATTCCTACACTCTGAAGGGTTTTAATCAGTAAGGATGATGTATTTTGTCAAATGCTTTTTCGGCATTGATTGAGAGGATCATATGGTTCCTGAGTTTTTTCTTGTTGATATGATGTATCACGCTGATTGATTTGCGAATATTGAACCACGCTTGATCCCAAGTATGAATCCCACTTGATTGTGATGGATAATCCTTTTAATGTACTGTTGGATTCTATTAGCAAGTATCTTGATGAGGATTTTGGCGTCCATATTCATTAGGGAAATCGGTCTGTAATTCTCCTTTTTGAGGGGGTCTTTGCCTGGTTTGGGGATCAAGGTAATATTGGCCTCATAGAATGAGTTTGGTAGCTTTCCTTCTGTTTCTGTTTTTTGAAATAGCTTTAGGAGAATAGGTATTATTTCTTCTTTGAATGTTTGGTAGAATTCCCCAGGAAAACCGTCCGGGCCTGGAGTTTTGTTATTTGGAAGGTTGTTTATCACTGACTCAATTTCTTCATAATTAATTGGCCTGTTTAAGGAATCAATTTCTTCCGGTTTCAATCTTGGTAGTTTATAGGTTTCCAGGAAGGATTCCATCTCTTCCAGATTGCTTAGTTTATTGGCATATAGCTGTTGATAAAAATTTCTAATAATCCTTCCAATTTCAATGGTGTTCATCGTGACCTCTCCTTTTTCATTCATAATTTTAATAATCTGGGTCCTTTCTCTTTTCTTTTGGATAAGTGTTGCCAGTGGTCTGTCAATTTTATTGATTCTCTCCAAGAACCAGCTTCTAGTCCTGTTGATCTGCTCTACTGTACTTCTGGTTTCTGCGTGCTTGATTTCAGCTCTAATTTTGGTCAACTGCTTCCTCGTGCGTGGATTAGGCCTGTCCCTCTGTTGCTGTTCCAGCTTCTTGAGGTAAGAATATAAAAACTGCATTTTAGATTTTTCTATTCTTTTGAGTGAGTCTTGGATGGCTATGTATTTCCCCCTTAGGTCTGCCTTTGCAGTATCCCATAGGTTTTGGACGGTTGTATTTTCATTCTCATTGGTCTCCATAAATTGTTTAATTTGATTTTTGATTTCCTGGTTTATCGAGTCATTCCTGAGCAGGATGGTTCTTAGTCTCCAAGTGTTTGAGTTTCTTCCAAATTTTTCCTTGTGGTTGAGTTCCAATTTCAGAGCGTTGTGGTCTGAGAATATGCAGGGGATAATTTCAATCTTTTGGTATCGGTTGAGACCTGTTTTGTGTCCCAGAACATGGTCTATTCTTGAGAATGTTCCATGGGCATTAGAATAGAATGAGTATTCTTTGGTTCTGGGGTGTAGTGTTCTATATATATCTATGAGGTCCAAACGTCGAGTATGGCATTCAAAGCCTTTGATTCTTTGCTTAGTTTTTGCCAGGGTGTTCTCTTTCTGAGAGTGGAGTGTTGAGGTCCCCTACTATTAATGTATTCTTATTTATATGTCTCTTTATTCTGGTTAAGAGTTGGCTTGTGTGTCTTGCTGCTCCCCTGTTGGGGGCATATATACCCACTTGTTGAATACTTCCCTTAAGAATAATATAGTGCCCTTCTGCATCTCTAACTATAGTCTGTAGTTTAAAATCCAATTTATCTTATATGAATTGCTACCCCAGCTTTCTTTTGAGGTCCATTTGCATGAAAGATGGTACTCCATCCCCTTACTCTGTCTGAATGCATCTTTGGGTTCGAAATGAGTCTCTTATAGACAACAAATGGATGGGTCACTTCTTTTTATCCAATCTGCAACCCTGTGGCGCTTATGGGAGAATTTAAACCATTCACATTAAGATTGAGTACTGAGATATGATTTTAATGATGCCATGTTGCCAGTAAAGTCTTTGTTTGTATTGGCTGTGACTTTCTGTTCTGTATCACTCTTGGTGCCTTTTTACTTTTATAGAACACCCCCCCCCCCCCCGTAATATCTCCTGTAGGGCTGGTTTCGTGTTTACGAAATTGGTTAGTGACTGGCGATTTTGAAATGTCTTTATTTCTCCATCAATTCTGAATGACAGCCTTGCTGGATAAAGGCTCCTTGGCTGCATGTTTTTCTCTGAAAGAGCTTTAAATGTGCTCCCCCAACCGTTTCTCTCATTCCAGGTCTGTGTAG
This sequence comes from Ursus arctos, assembly GCF_023065955.2. Taxonomy (NCBI): domain Eukaryota; kingdom Metazoa; phylum Chordata; class Mammalia; order Carnivora; family Ursidae; genus Ursus; species Ursus arctos. Next base: position 2,558,674 of record NW_026622986.1, read on the forward strand.
AAAGGTCTGATGTAATTCTGATGCCCTTGCCTTGGTATGTGAGAAATTTCTTTGCCCTGGCCGCTTTCAATACAGTATCCTTGGATCTAATATTTGCGAAATGCACTATGACGTGACGTGGCGTAGGTTTGTCTTGGTTGAGCTTGGGAGGGGTCCTCTCTGCCTCTTGGACATGAATGTCTTTTTCCCTTGCTAGATTAGGGAAGTTTTCAGCTACAATTTGTTCAAATATCTCTTCTAGACCTCTGTTTTTCTCCACCCCCTCGGGGATGCCAATGATTCTAACATTGGATCGTTTCATTGAGTCAGTAATCTCCTGTAACCTACATTCATCGGCGTGGATTTTTTTAAGACCATCTTCTATTTTCATTTTTTCCTCTATTAACCCATCCTCCAATTCACTAACCCGTTCCTCTGCTTCTGTGACTCTGGCCGTCAGAGCCTCTAGTTTTGCCTGCATTTGGCTCATAGAATTTTTAATTTCTGTCAGATTCGCTCTCGTTTCTGTCCTTAGGGATTCTATATTCTCAGTAACCTTTTCGTTAATAGTTTTTTCAATTCTACTCATCATTTTGACCATAGTTACCTTGAATTCCATTTCTGATACTTTGGTTACATCCATATCCATTATTTCTGTGGCAGAGGCCACAGACTCACTGTCTTTTCTTTGCTGGGGTGGGGGGGGCTTCTCCTTCTTGTCATTCTGATGAGGAGAGGTTGTGGGGTTATCCAGAACCCAAATTATTGACTGGGTCCCAGGCCGTGCCCCTTGTTTTATAGGGATCTTAGGGATGTGGGCTTCTTCTTTAAAGATTTTATTTATTTATTTATGTGGCAGCCAACCAGCGAGAGAGGGAACAGAAGCAGGGGAGTGGGAGAGGAAGAAACAGGCTCCCAGCAGAGGAGTCCGATGAGGGACTCCTGTCCGGAATGCCGGGATCACGCCCTAAGCCAAAGACAGGCACTCAATGACTGCGCCACCCAGGCGCCTGGGTTGTGGGCTTCTTGATTTTTCAGCCTGCCTTCTGTGTTCTGGGGGAGGGGCCTGCCGCGCCGATACTCAGGCAACCCTGTTTGGGTAGAGTCTCCGTGTCCCCTGCGAGGGGGGATGGGGATGGGCACTCTCTGAGCCGGTATTTCCAGGCTTTTGTTCTCTGGCAGCTTTCCCTGGCGGTTTGCTGTGCCTCTTCTGAGAGTCAGAGCAGCAGTGGCCGAATTTCAACCTCTGTCACAGAACAGAGGGATTGCGGCCCGTTCTCTACTAATGTTCTGGCCACTTTAACTCTGTTACTGCTCAACCCTGCAGCGTCCTGGGATGTGTGCCCCACACCTGGGATCCCAGCCCTCACTTCCAGGGCCGGCACATCTCTGTCCTTTGTGTTTCTAATGCCGCCAGCCACCCTGCCCGCGCTCCTCCGGAAGCTCCCGGTCTCAGTCTGGATCCAGTGAGCGCACTGGGATTCCGTGTTCTGCGAGATGCCTGGTGGCGCGTCTCAGTCTGCTGTTTTGCGGGTGCTGACCGCGAGCCCGCCCGCTCCCCCGTGCAAGTGGCTACTGCTTCCCGGTGCCCGAACGCGGTGGCTCCCTCCCCCTTCCGTTTATCTTCCGATATCTGTGCACGGTTTCATGGCTCCCCGCTTCATACCTCAATTCTCAGCGCTAGAGATGTTCATTTGTAGAGATCCAGATGCATCTTCCTGTGTCTCAGACTGGTTCCATGGTTGTTTCGGCTGGTCTGGTACCTATCCAGCTCGACTCGGGGGACCGGCTGAAAAAGGTGTCTCCTACTCCTCCACCATCTTAACTCCTCCTACCCAAAGCCTCCTCAAAAATTTTAAAATAGAACTTCTCCCTGATCTAGGAATCACACTATTTCAAAGCAATATATGCACCCTTGTTTACTGCAGCATCTCTTACAATAGCCAAATTAGAGAAGCAGTCCAAGGGTCCACTAATAAATAAATAGATTTAAAAAATTGGTATGTATACATATTATCCATGGATGGAGTATTTTTATTCCATTATAAATATATATGTATATTTATCTATAATTATGGAATTATGTATATATTCTTGTATAAATTATGTATAATCATGGAATTATGTATATATGTATATATTATATTATATATACATGTATATATTACATGTTCTGTATACATAATATATACACAATTCCATGATTATACATAATTATACATAATTACTCATCCATAAATATACATGTATAGATATAATTCCATAATTAAACATATATGGAATATTATTCAGCCATAAGAAAGCATGAAATCTTGCCATTTCCAAAGACATGGATGGTGCTAGAGAGTATAATGCTAACTGAAATAAGTCAGTCAATGACAAATACCATATGATATTACTCATATGTGGAATTTAAGAAACAAAACAAATGAGCAAAGGGGAAAAGAGAGAGAGAGAGATAAATCAAGAAACAGACTCTTAATTATAGAGAATAAATGATGTTTGCCAGAGGGGAGATGGGTAGGGGAATAGGTTAATTAGATGATGGGAATTAAGGAGTGCATTTATGATGAACAGCTGGTGTTGTATGAAAGTGTTGAATAACTATGTTGTACATATGAAATTAATATAACACTCTATGTTAACTAGATAGAATTAAAATAAAAACTTTACTTTTTTTTTATTTCTGTATCAGTGATTTCTGCTCTGATCTTTATTATTTCCCTTCTCCTGCTAGATTTCAGCTTTATTGGCTGCTCTTTTTCCAACTCCTTTAGGTGTAAGGTTAGGTTGTGTATTTGAGATTTTTCTTTGAAGAAGGCCTGTATTGCTATAGACTTTCCTTAGGACAGCCTTTACTGCATCCCAAAGGTTTTGAACTGGCATGTTTTCATTTTCATTTGCTTCCATGTATTATTTTAATTCTTCTTTAACTTCCTGGTTGACTCATTCATTCTCTAGTAGGATGCTCTTTAACCTTTATGTATTTGTGGTCTTTCCAAAAATTTTCTTGTAGTTGACTTCAAGTTTCATAGCATTGTGGTCTGAAAATATGCATGGTATGATCTCAATCTTTTTGTACTTGTTGAGGCCTGATTTGTGACCCAGTATGTGATCTATTCTGGAGAATGTTCCATGGACACTTGAAAAGAATGTGTATTCTTCTGAGTTAGGATAAAATGGTCTGAATATATCTGTTAAGCCCATCTGTTCCAGTGTGTCATTTGGAGGGCACTTGATATGATGAGCACTGGGTGTTAATGCAACTGATGAATCACTAAACTCTACCCTGAACCTAAGTAATACATTGTATGTTAACTGACTTGAATTGAAATTTTAAAAGTATATAAAATAAAATAAAAATAAAAACTGAAGAAATAAAGGAAATTTGTAAATATTATTTTCTTGAATGTAAAGTTCAGTGTAGATTTCAGAGGTAGTTTTATAACACTCATGCAGCTTTAAGTTAGCAATCGCTACCTCCACCACTAGGGCATGTAAATAAATGTAAGCTAATCTTTCAAGTAATGTGCTGAGTTAGTTTCAAATGTATGGACTACTTAGCTATTCAGTCTAATTGTACAACTACTTTAAAGCAACTCCCTTCAGAATACTTTTGTCCACTTATGAACATTTGTGTAAGTAATTTTACCTACAAATGTCTCTAAGAAGCACAAGGGCAGAAATTAATCATTGGGGTCAACCTTAAGTGGCATTTTGGCCAAATAAATATCTCATTATATTTGAATAGGAATATAGGACCAAATGCATATTCATAATCATGCTGTAATCTTTGTTTTTTTCTATCTCTGAGGATAAGCCTAGAAGACCCAAACAATCTCTCTTCATGGCAACTCAAAACTTGGGTGTATACATCCACTTTGTGCAATTCAACATCCTTGGTAGACACTGTGCCATTTTAAGTAGGAAAAAAAAGTAGGTATTTTCACAGATAATCCATAAGATTTTCCAACTGTAGTGTACTTTAATGCTTTTTCAGTAACTGTGTTTTTAATTACTGCATTGTATAAACAGAACACCTGGGAAAATCCTTTAGGTGCTCTTATCTGACAAACTACTTTAAGGAAAATGAAAATTATTTTAAGTATTCCAACTAAGGTAATTTAATTTAAGAAGCTGCTTACACATGGGGGGGGTTAAGATGGTGGAGGAGTAGGGGACCCCTTTTTCAGCCGGTCCCCTGAGTCGAGTTGGATAGGTACCAGACCATCCTGAACATCCATAGAATCAGCCTGAGACGCAGGAAGATACATCTGGATCTCTACAAAAGAACATCTCCAGCACTGAGTATTGAGGTACAAAACGGGGAGCTGTGAAACCGTGCACAGATATCAGAAGATAAACGGAAGGGGGAGGGAGCTGCCGCATTTGGCCGCCGGGCACCAGTAGCCACCTGCATGGGGGAGCAGGCAGACTCACAGACCGGCACCTGCAAGGGAGCAGACTGAGACCGTGAGCCAGGGAATGCGTGCAACCAGACGGAAGCGGAGCTCTGGTGTGCTCACTGGAACCAGACTAAGACTGGAAGCCCTGGAGCACGTGGGGGCGGCTGGTGCCTGGCGGCTGGGGGCGCTAGAAACACAAAGAACAGAGACATGCTGGCCCTGGAAGTGAGGGCTGGAAAGCCGGCTGTGGGGCACACATCCTAGGATGCTGCAGGGTTAAGTAGCACCAACAGAAACAGAGTCAAAGTGGCCAGAACATCAGTGGAGAACGGTCTGTGATCCCTCTGTTCTGAGACAGAGCCTGAGATTTGGCCACTGCTGCTCTGACTCTCAGAAGAGGCACAACCAAATTGCCAGGGATAGCCGCCAGAGAACAAAAGCCTGGAAATACCGGTTCACAGTGTGCCCAGCCCCATCCCCCCTCACAGGGGAGATGGAGACTCTACCCAAACAGGGTTGCCTGAGTATCAGTGTGGTAGGTCCCTCCACCAGAAGGCAGGTTGAAAAATCAAGAGGCCACATCCTTAAGGTCCCTAAAAATGAAGTGCACACTGCCTGGGCCCAGGCAATAATTTGGGTTCTGGATAACCCCGCTACCTCTCCTCATCAGAATGATGAGAAGGAGAAATCCCCCCAAGCCAAGAAAAGACAATGAATCTGTGGCCTCTGCCACAGACTTAATGGATATGGATATAACCAAATTATCAAAAATGGAATTCAGAGTAACAATGGTCAAGATGATGTGTAGACTTGAAAAAAGTATTAACGAACATGTTAATGAGAATATAGAATCTCTAAGGGCAGAAATGAGAGCGAATGGCAATTAAAAATTCTAGGATCCAAATGCAGTCAAAACTAGAGGTGATGGCCAGGGTGAATGAGGCAGAAGAATGTATCAGCAAATTGGAGGATGGGTTAGTAGAAGAGAAAACTAAAATAGAATCTAGACTCAAAAAAATCCATTCTCAAGAATGTAGGTTCCGGGAGATTACTGACTCAATGAAACGTTCCAATGTCAGAATCATCAGCATCCCCGAGGGGGTGGAGAAAAACAGAGGTCTAGAAGAGATATTTGAACAAAGTGGAGCTTAAAACTTCCCTAATCTAGCAAAGGAAACAAACATTCATGTCCAAGAGGCAGAGAGGAACCCTCCCAAGCTCAACCATGAAAAACCTATGCCACGTCACATCATAGTGCAATTCGCAAATACTAGATCCAAGGATACAGTATTGAAAGCGGACAAGGCAAAGAAATTTCTCACGTACCAAGGAAAAGGTATCAGAATTACGTCAGACCTGTCTACAAAGACCTGGAATGAGAGAAAGGGTTAGGGGGCATTTTTAAAGCCCTTTCAGAGAAAAACATGCAGCCAAGGATCCTTTATCCAGCAAGGCTGTCATTCAGAATTGATGGAGAAATAAAGACCTTCCAGAATCGCCAGTCATTGACCAATTTCATAACCATGAAACCAGCCTTACAGGAGATATTAAGGGGGGTTCTACAAAAGTAAAAAGGCCCCAAGAGTGATACAGAACAGAAAGTCACAATCTATAGAATCAAAGACATTACTGGCAACATGGCATCATTAAAATCATATCTCTCAATAATCAGTCTCAATGTAAATGGCCTAAATGCTCCCATAAAACACCACAGGGTTGCAGATTGGATAAAAAGAAATGGCTCATCCATTTGCTGTCTACAAGAGACTCATTTTAAACCTAAAGATACATTCAGACTGAAAATAAAGGGATGGAATACCATCTTTCATGCCAATATACCTCAAAAGAAAGCTGGGGTAGCAATTCTCATATCAGACAGATTGGATTTTAAACTGAAGATTATAGTTAGAGACACAGAAGGGCACTATATTATTCTTAAAGGATGTATCCAACAAGTGGATATGAGAATTATAAACATATATTCATCCCAACAGGGGAGCAGCAAGGTACACAAGCCAACTCTTAACCACAATAAACAGACATATAGATAAAAATACGTTAATAGTAGGGGACCTCAACACTCCACTATCAGCAATAGACAGATCACCTAAGCAACAAATCAGCAAAGAAACAAGAGCTTTGAATGCCATACTCAATGAGTTGGACCTCATAGATATATATAGAACACTACACACCAGAACCAAAGAATACTCATTCTATTCTAATGCCCATGGAACATTCTCAAGAATAGACCATGTTCTGGGTCACAAAACAGGTCTCAACCGATACCAAAAGACTGAAATTATTGCCTGCATATTCTCAAACCGCAGTGCTTTGAAATTGGAACTCATCCCCAAGGAAAACTTTGGAAGACTGAAACACTTGGAGACTAAGAAGCATCCTGCACAGGAATGATTCGCTAAACCAGGAAATCAAAAATCAATTTAAACAATTTATGGAGACCAACGAGAATGAAAATACAATGGTCCAAAACCTATGGGATACCGCAAAGGCAGTCCTAAGGGGAAAATACATAGCCATCCAAGACTCACTCAAAAGAATAGAAAAATCTAAAATGCAGTTTTTATATTCTTACCTCAAGAAGCTGGAACAGCAACAGAGGGACAGGTCTAATCCATGCATGAAGAAGCAGTTGACCATGATTAGAGCAGAAATCAATGAATTAGAAACCAAGATTACAGTAGAGCAGATCAACAGAAGTAGAAGCTAGTTCTCTGAGAGAATCAATAAAATTGACAGACCACTGGCAAGACTTATCCAAAAGAAGAGAGAAAGAACCCAAATTAATAAAATTATGAATAAAAAAGGGTAGGTCACAACCAACACCAATGAAATTAGAAGGATTATTAGAAACTTTTATCAACAGCTTTATGCCAATAAATTAAGCAATCTGAAAGAGGTGGAGGCCTTCCTGGAAACCTATAAACTACCAAGACTGAAACAGGAAGAAATTTATTTTTTAAACAGGCCAATTAATTATGAAGAGACTGAGTCAGTGATAAACTACTTTCCAAATAACAAAACTCCAGGCCCGGAACGTTTTCCTGGGGAATTCCACCAAACATTCATAGAAGAAATAATACCTATTCTCCTAAAGCTATTTCAAAAAATAGAAACAGAAGGAAAGCTACCAAACTCATTTATGAGGCCAATATTACCTTGATCCCCAAACCAGGCAAAGACCCCATCAAAAAGGAGAATTACAGACCAATTTCCCTAATGAATATGGATGCCAAAATTCTCAACAAGATCCTGGCTAATAGAATCCAACAGTACATTAAAAGGATTATCCATCATGACCAAGTGGGATTCATCCCTGTGATGCAAGGGTGGTTCAGCATTCGCAAATCAATCAGTGTCTTAGATTTTATTCAGAAGGAAAAAGCCAAAAATCATATGATTCTCTCGATAGATGCAGAAAAAGCATTTGACAAAATATAGCATTCCTTCCTGATTAACACCCTTCAGAGTGTAGGGATAGAGAGTACATTTCTCAATCTCATAAAAACCATCTATGAAAAACCTACAGCAAATATCATTCTCAATGGGGAAAAGCTGGAAGCCTTTCCCTTAAGATCAGGAACACGACATGTATGCCCACTCTCGCCACTATTACTCAACATAGTAGTAAAAGTCCTTGCAACAGCAATCAGACAACAAAAAGGGATAAAAGTTATCCAAATCATTGAAGAAGAAGTCAAAATGTCTCTCTTCGCAGATGACATGATACTCTATATGGAAAACCCAAAAGAATCCACTCCCAAACTATTAGAAGTTATAGAGCAATTCAGTAATGTGGTGGGATACAATATCAATGCTCATAAATCAGTTTCATTTCTATACACGAATAATGTGACTGAAGAAAGAGAAATTAGGGAATGCATCCCATTTACAATAGCACCAAAAACCATACGTTACCTTGGAATTAACTTAACCAGAGACGTAAAGGTTCTATATTCTAGAAACTATAAATCACTCTTGAAAGACATTGAAGAAGACACAAAAAGATGAAAAAATATTCCATGCTCATGGATCGGAAGAATTAACATAGTTAAAATGTCTGTGCTACCCAGAGCAATCTACACTTTCAATGCCATCCCGATCAAAATACCAATGACATTTTTCAAAGAACAGGAACAAATAGTCCTTAATTTTCTATGGAACCAGAATTGGTCCTGAATCACCAAGGAACTGTTGAAAAGGAAAAACAAACTGGGGGCATCACAATGCCGATTTTCGAGCTGTACTACAAATGTGATCACAAAGACAGCATGGTACTGGCACAAAAACAGACACATAGACCAATGGAACAGAATAGAGATCCCAGAAATGGACCTTCGGCTCTTTGGGCAACTAATATTTGCTAAAGCAGGAAAAAACATACATTGGAAAAAAGACAGTCTCTTCAATAAATGGTGCTGGGAAAATTGGACAGCTACATGCAAAAGAATGAAACTTGACCACTATCTCACACCATACACAAAAATAAACTCCAAATGGATGAAAGACCTTGATGTGAGACAGGAATCCATCAAAATCCTAGAGGAGAACATAGGCAGCAACCTCTATGACATCAGCCACAGCAACTTTTTTCATGACACATCTCCAAAGGCAAGAGAAACAAAAGATAAAATGAACTTGTAGGACTTCATCAAGATAAAAAGCTTCTGCACAGCCAAGGAAACAGTCAAAAAATCTAAGAGGCAGCCCACGGAATGGGAGAATATATCTGCAAATGATACTACAGATAAAAGACTGGTATCTAAGATCTACAAGGAACTTCTCAAACTAAATACATGAGAAACAAATAAACAAATCATAAAATGGGCAGAAGATATGAACAGACACTTTTCCAATGATAACATACAAATGGCTAACAGACACATGAAAAAATGTTCAAAATCATTAACCATCAGGGAAATTCAAATCAAAACCACACTAAGATACCACCTTATGCCAGTTAGAATGGCAAAAATGGACAAGGCAAGAGACACCAATTGTCGGAGAGGATGTGGAGAAAGGAGATCCCTCCTACATTGTTGGTGGGAATGCAGGTTGGTACAGCCACTCTGGAAAACAGTGTGGAGGTCCCTTAAAAAATTAAAAATTGAGCTTCCCTATGACCCAGCCATTGCACTACTGGGTATTTACCCCAAAGATACAGATGTAATGAAGAGAAGGGCCATATGCACCCCAATGTTCATAGCAGCATTGTCTACAATAGCTAAATCGTGGAAGGAACTGAGAATCCCTTCAACAGGTGACTGGATTAAGAAGTTGTGGTCCAGGGGTGCCTGGGCGGCACAGCAGTTAAGCGTCTGCCTTCGGCTTAGGGCGTGATCCCGGCGTTATGGGATCGAGCCCCACATCAGGCTCCTCCACTATGAGCCTGCTTCTTCCTCTCCCACTCCCCCTGCTTGTGTTCCCTCTCTCGCTGGCTGTCTCTATCTCTGTCTAATAAATAAATAAAGTCTTAAAAAAAAAAGAAGTTGTGGTCCATATATACAAACGAATATTACTCAGCTATCACAAGGAACGAGTTCTCAACATTTGCTGCAACATGGACGGGACTAGAGGAGATAATGCTAAGTGAAATAAGTCAAGCAGAGAAAGACAATTATCATATGATTTCTCTCATCTATGGAACATAAGAACTAGGAAGATCAGTAGGAGAAGAAAGGGATAAAGAAAGGGGGGTAATCAGAAGGGGGAATGAAGCATGAGAGACTATGGACTCTGAGAAACAAACTGTGGGCTTCAGAGGGGAGGGGGGTGGGGGAATGGGATAGGCTGGTGATAGGTAGTAAGGAAGGCACGTATTGCATGGTGCCCTGGGTGTTATACGCAACTAATGAATCATCGAACTTTACATAAAAAACCAGGGATGTACTGTATGGTGACTAACATAATATAATAAAAAATATTAAAAAATAAAAAAATTTCAAAAATTTCAAAAATAAAATAAAAAAGTAAAAAAAAAAACTGCTAACAAACACATTGTTTTTCAGTCAAAGAACTACTTATAAGCCTGAACATGACTCAAATCCATAGAGACATAGTACTCAAGGTAGCTACTACCAATTAATTATAGCTGCCCTGATGAGTCAGAAAATTTCAATTTCACACATGCCTTTTTCATTAGTAAACTTTATTTTTGCTTGTATTTCTTTAAAATGTGTCACCACATAAGTACTACTCATTGGTTAAACAATAAACCTAACCCTCTTTCTTTTAAAAGTCTGAAAATTTTTAACAATCTAACATACTTAACATATACTGCACTGTTCTAAATCAAACATCTCTTATTCCTGCAATCTTAGATGATCAAATATAATTGTGTAAGATATATATATATCCCAGAGATTAATCATAGTGTTTGGAGACTTACTTCTAATACTTCTTTGAGAAATGGAATCAATATAAAGACATTTGATTTGACATCAAGTTGTCATTTTTCCTAAAATGCTAAGATTGAAAATCTTCATATTTCTGTAAAAGAAAGACAGAAAGATAAATGGGAAGGAAGGAAGGAAGGAAGGAAGGAAGGAAGGAAGGAAGGAAGAAGGGAAGGAGAGAAAGAGAGAGGGGTATGGAAATAGAAAGGGAGGGAGGGATCTGGAAGGAAGAATAGAAGGAAAGATAAAGAAGGGAGGGAGAAAAGAAGGATGGGGAAAAGAGAATAAAAAGTGCCTCAAACTCTCTCTTTTGGAAGAGGCCATGCATAATAAATGAATGAATGAATGAATGAATGAATGAATGAAATATATAAATAAAGAAGGATTAAAACAGTATTAATTCAATTAATACTTGTTGAGGACCTTTGGTGGGCAACCTTCATTCTAAAAGAGATATAGCTAACAGCAAATAAACTCTCACTGGGAAGCCACATTAAAAAACAAACACAATTATATATGAAAATAACACCTACTAATAAGTGCTGAGGAAATAATTATAATGAAGGTAAAGTGATATATAGAATGTGTGTGTGGGGGGGGGGTGAGAGCATCAAATTGGAGAATCAAAAAATGTCCTTTGTAAGGAGATAAGAGTTAAGTCACATTTAGTCTTAAAAGATAAGCACCTTATGTGCAGAAAGCAGGGAGGAACATTTCAGGCAGCAAACAGTTGGTACAAAGGCCTGCGACCAGGAGACATGGGTTCAATGTGTCCAAAAACAGAGCAAAGTCCTATGAGATTGGAGAGAACAGAGTGAGATGAGGTGGAAAAGCTGAAGATGAAGACAGAAGATGAAGGAGAGAAGGAGTGTAGAAAGCTAGTGTAGACCAGACTGGGGATTCCAGTTGGTATAAATGTGATGGGAACATCTAAAGCCAGTGAATGGTATAATATGATTCGTGTTTTAAACATTTTTTTTGATATTTTGGGAAGAGAAAATGGTATCATTTATCCCATTATTAGGTCTATAAAATATTATGATCTTTTCCATAAATGCTAAAATAGTATTTGATGCTAATTTTAAACATGTCTCAATTTATTTTTCTGACTTTTCATTACACTGTTAGTAAGTCAAGGGCAAAGATTTCTACTTCACAGAGGTATTTAACACTTCTCACAGTACCTATAATGTATTATATATTCTATCAATATTTGTTGAGTAAATGAACAAATGAAAAAAAATTAACAACATATGTAAATCCCATTGCTACATATGTGTTTCTTCAAAAAAAAGTTTTAATCAAAATTTTTTCTCCAAATGCCATGCCAAATGCCATCACATTAGCCAGTGATTTCCTGTCTTCTCCTTGTGGAAGCAATTCATTAATGTTAGTGGACTCAATACAAAATGTATTGTTCTGAATTTTTCTAAAAAGCATTTGAGAAGAAAGTATATTCAGTAATTATTTAAGCTGCAACTTTTATTGTAAGTGTTCTTAGATCAATGAAATTTCCAGATACAAGTATAGATAAAATATGGTGTGTACGTGTGTGTGTGTGTGTGTGTGTGTGTGTGTGTTGAATAAGAGATTCTATATATAACATTGGAATATTACCCAGGCATCAGAAATGATGATTTACATAGACATGGATGGGACTGGGGATATTATGCTAAGTGAAATAAGTCAATCAGAGAAAGATAATTATCATATGGTTTCACTCATATGTGGAATATAAGAAATAGTCCAGAGGATCATAGGGGAAGGGAGGCAAAACTGAATGAGAAGAAATCAGAGAGGGAGACAAACCATGAGAGACTCTTGACTCTGGGAAATGAACTGAGGGTTGCTGGAGGCGAGTTGGGTGGGGGGAAGGGGTAACTGGGTTATGGGTATTAAGGAGGGCATGTGATGTGATGAGCACTGGGTGTTATACACAACTGATGAATCATTGAACATTGTATCTGAAACTAACAATGTACTATATGTTGACTAATTGAATTTAAATTAAAAAGATATATATATATATATATTTAATATACATATATTCACTCAAATGTATATGAATCATAATGTCTTACCATAAATTTTATTCTCTATTTAGAGTATAAAATATTTCTTATAAAGTGCTACATATTCTGCTCTAAATGCATAAGCCTTGTTTGCTGTTAGCTGACTTGAACATACTCATATTCTTAATGAAGAACTTTAAGAAGAATTTAGGAAAATTAGATGACTTACTTGAAAAGTCAATCTTTGGTTTCGTCTCTCTTATTTTTTAGGGTAGTTCTATTTTTTATTTTATTATTAATTAATTAATTAATTATTATGGTTTCCTCTCTCTTCAAGTTGTGCTCTTCCAGGGAGAGCCAGCGTCAGCCTTGTGGAGTAGTTGTGTTTTGTTTTACTCCACATGGTGTCACTCTACCCCTGCTAAGAACATAATTATCTCTCGTTCAGTTTCTGAGCTTCCTCCACTGGATATTAAGGAGGAAAACCATTATATTTATTTTAAATCACAATAATGGAAAAAAATTCCAATTTTCACTGTAAGATAGCATGACAAATTTTCCCAATTGCCTCTCTCATTTCTTTCAAACTTCAAAACAAATAGCACATTTTAACATAAGTAGGAAGTATATTATTTTGTCTCTGTAGGCTAATCCACTAATTAATAGACTTAACAAGCAATATCCCCCAAATTGTAACACTTCATTACAAAATACTGTTTTCACCTTGTCTTAGTGTATTTATTTAATATGGTTTCATATTTAATATAGATTTTTAAAATTAAAATAGATATGTTTTAAAACATTTTGTTATGTTAGGTTAAAGTTATATTTTAGTTATAGTTATAGTTTATAAAATATAGTTACAATTTCAAAATATAATATATATTTTTATATTTAATTATAAAATATATCACTGAGTGATTTAGTAATTTCTTGAAAAATACAATGACTATGTAAGACATAGTTTAATTGAATCATCATTTTTTAAAAAGTAGATGTTAGATGTAATAGATGTAATATGTTGTTTAGTAGAGCTTGCCAGAAGAAAGTTTTGATAATGTTCACCCTAGCTTTGTGGCTGTATAGGCACAAATCTCTCGATATATTGCGACCGTCACAGAGAAAATAACAAGCTATACACCTGTCACTGTATTGTGATTGTATTATGAGTGACACTATATCATATGGAGGGAATCCAGAAACAAACTTTTTGGTCTCAAATTTCAAATCCATTATTACACACTGTGTGACCTTAGGAAAGTCATTTCACCTCTTGGTACCTCAATTTCTTCATCTGTACTATGGGAATAATTACATTACCTATTTTAAAAATCATTGTCAGTATAAGGTGAATATATATATATAATTAGGGACAAATAAAATATTTCTATAAGTGGAAAATAAAAACAGGTCAAAGTCTAAGAGGAAAAATTTTATTTTGGAGTTATATACACTTTTATATGGTTCCATAAAGCCAATCCACAAATTGGCTAATCCCTGTCCAGATTAGATTAGGGATTTTTATTATTTATTTATTTGTTTTTAAAAATTTTATCTATTTGAGAGCAAGAGAGAGTATGCACAGGGGGAGGGGCAGAGGGAGAAGCAGACTCCCCACCAAGTGGGAGTCACTCAGGGCTCAATCCCAGGACCCCGGGATCATGACCTGAGTCAAAGGCAAGCACACAACCCACTGAGCCATCCAAGTGCCCCAGATTAGGGATTTTAAAATAGCAGTAAAAAGAAGATTCAGAAGTAACAAATTATTTATCTTCAGATATTCACTAGTCAGTAGGGGAAGAGGGATTGGACTTGGTCCAATAAATGTGATTGATGTGATTGGAAACCACAGAAGAGTGGTAAGAGCTTGCGAAATCTGCAGTTAGCATTACTGTAGGTATTCAAGTCTAAGCAATATGGCCACTTGGTGATGCTCTTGATGGAGACTTTCAGGCAAACAATAGTTTAATCCTCAAAGGTTTTTTTCAGTTCTTTTTAAGTGTTGGATTCTATGCCTCAAAAATAAGTATAGTAAAACAGAAGGGACTGATGTGAGAGGAGTAGAATGCAAGAGTCATTAAACTATATAAAGTCCAACCTTGAATGTTTTTTATTATTATGTTCAGTTAGGAAATATATAGTACACCATTAGTTTTCGATATAGTGTTCAGCAATTCGTTAGTTGTGTATAACACCCAGTGCTCATCACAACACATACCCCCCTTAATACCCATCACCCAGTTACCCCATTCCCCCAACCTTGAATATTTTACAAACAAGTATATATACAGTTCCTGATTACCTGATCAAGTCTTACATATATATATATATATATTAATGTTTTTTTCTCTTCAAAAGTAAGTAACTCAAAAACTGTTGTGAAATTGTTCCTTTCTATCATAGCACCTAGTTAAGTGATAATATAACAGGAATTTAATACACAATTGTTGGACATAATTTGACTCCATAATCAAATTAATGCTCAAATTCTGGTATCAAAATACCACTCAAGAAAGTGATATGAAAAAGCACCTGAAACTTCAGATGCTATAAAAGTCTATCCAGTTGTGATAAAATTGGAAGTAACACATAATCTCTTTTACATGATTGATTGAATTATACAGGCAACTTATGAATACATTTTTATTATAACTATTATAGATATTGTGCTATGTAGTCTTCCAATTATTTTACTAGTATGCATGTGTGTGTGTAAGTATGTGTATAAGTTTTTCTTGCATATAAATTAGGTCACACTGGCATTTTGTTGCATCTCTATTTTCTTATCATTCACTTATTCATTCATTTATTGAATAAAAATTTTATGAGGGCCCTCTCCATGTCAAGTTGATTGTGAAGTACAATGGAATTAGGACACAAATAAGTGAATAGGAAACTATAGGACAGTATGATCAGTGAGCTGATAATATGGACTGTGCAAAGATATATGGAAGCATGTAAAAATCTTAAAAAATGGAGGAGTTATCAAAGATAAAACAGGGAAAGGTAAAGACATTCCAACCCCAAAGAGAGAAAACAATATGTGAAAATTAAAAAGTATAACAAAGAGAACATGACATGTTAAACAGCTGCAGAAAATGTACAGAGAGTTTAACAAGTAAGTTGGGGCTAGACCACAAAGTGCTTTCTGTTCCCTGCTGAGGGTTGCCCCGAGGGATATATAAGGCCACTGAAGGCTTTTGGCAGGTATATCATGAAAAGTTTTACTTTTTAGAAAGATCAGTCTGACTGCAGTTTGGAGAATGGATTGGAATCTGGCAAAACTGCAATTATAGATATATTTAGGAAATGAATATGGTTCCCAATAAAAGATAAAGTTTAAGTGTCTAAGGTAGGAGAAAAGAAGATGGTGAGAAGTGGAGAGATTTGCAGCAAATTGGGAGACCAGGAGATAAGAAAGAAAATAGACATGTATCATTAAGGGATCTTACTGGAGAACAATTAAGATGGAGTAACAGATGATGTGTAGCAGAGTTAGCTTCCCCTTACACTAATTTATCAAACAGCCAGCGTCATCATAATGTACAGCCTCACCTATGTTGGTACTCTAGCTAGTCAAAATCTAGGCTGGAAATGTTATTAGGTCATGTTCTTTGCTTGGATTTTTTTTAAGAAAAAAAAAAACAGAGAAGGGGGAGAGAAAGAGGAAGGGAGAGATTGAGTGAGCATGATGGGAAGAAATGACAAAGAAAAGAAAACAGAAAGAGTAGAGAGCATCAGTATAAAGAAGACAATAAAATAATGATGTTTTCTTTCATACAAACTTGGCTTTTAATCCTGGCTTTGCTGTTTACAGATAAGCAAATTTTTACAAGTTGCTTGATGTCTCTATACTCATTTGTAAAATGTAATTTCTTAAGAATTTTACTAACTAGTGTCATAATATATATAGGTACTTAAAAGAGTGCCTGAAACATAGTAAGTTCTTTTAAAAATATCTCTCTTCACAGTGTGTTGACTGTCTATTCTATGTTACACATAGTCAGGCATTAAATCATGTATTGTAATTAAGAACATAGACCAAAATGCAGAGGGGTGTGTGTGTGTGTGTGTGTGTGTGTGTGTGCGTGTGTGTTTGAAAGTATCAGAGAGCTAAAAAATTAGTGAACACCTGTGGATCTGTGGATTGTGAGGACAAAATTCTGGAGCTCAGTTTGGTAATGTAAGCCCTACATTCTGTATTGCTTTTCCTCTTCAGATATTTTGATTTTTGATGAGGTTTCTGAAAGGTTGAAAATCTGGCAGAGCTTTCCGAAGTCCTATGGAGTTACGAGGACAAAACTTAGATTTCAGAGACCATGAAGGATAAGGGAACATTTTAACACCACAGGCTATCTGCTGGGACCCCTGAAAGGACTATATGCAACTAATTGGAGTGATTCAGAAATAGATTAGCTCTTAAAAATTCAGAAGCCCTACTCTGGATCATCCCTCATTAGTATTGTTAATCGACACCTATCCTAACTGCTTGCCAGAAGTAACAGTAAATTCCCTATGGAAGAAAACATTCAGATCTGCATTTTATAATTTCCTCATACACCAATCTAGAGTTCAACAAAATTTCCAATCAAATCAAGATACAACTCACACAATTTAAAACCAAGAGAAGACACATAAATGCAAAACTAAAACAGGCATTTTGGAACTTTCAAATGCAATAATTGAACTTGATAACCCAGTAGATGTCTTTAATAGGAGATTTTACACAGCTGAAGAGAAAATTAGTAAACTCAAAGATATACCAGAAGGAATTCACAGACAGATTCAGAAAGCCTAAAAGGTAGAAAAATTTATTTTAAAAAAAGCTATATATATATATATATAATTCAACATATGTGTTAATTTAAAAAATGTGACAGAAGAAAATATTTGAGAGAAAATGGCAGGGATTTTGCAAAATAAACTAAAAACAAGAACCCACAAGTTAAAGAGGGACTTCACAACTAAAACAGAATTTAAAAAAAATTATACCTAGACACATCACAGTGATGATTAAATTAACTGATTTCTGAAAAGGCCTTGCAAGAGTACCTGGAAGAATAAACACTCAATTATTATAGTTATTATTATTTTTACATATTATTATTGTTAGTTATAACCATTTCTCCTATGTAAGTAAACTGGTGAACTAATTTAGGAAAAGTGTGTGATGATATATTATTTGTCTGAGACAATGACATTGAATAGCCTCTTACAATTATATATTGTTATATGTTATTCAAGACTTTTCATGCATGTTAATGTATATCTTTTTAAAGTTCCTTAAAATAAATCAATAGCATATTCCCCAAAACAACAAAAGTGACAAGATAATGGAATGACAAAACTGAGAGTGTTTACCACCAACAGACCAACACAAACAGAACTTCTGAATGATATATTTCAGAAAGAAACAAAGAAAGCAACTTAGATGTAGGAAGAGTAGAGTGCAAAGCAAATGATAATAAGTAAACCTAAGCAAATATTATTTATATAAAAAATTAAAAACAATATATAAATCGTCATGCTTTTTAAGAAGATAAAATATAAAAAGCAAACTAGAGTCAAGAAATAACAAAAAAAGAAAGAGAAAGGAAAAAAACAAAGCAAGAAATAACAAAGAAAACAAAGGTATGGAAAGCAAGACATACACAAAGCTCAAAGTAAGATAAAGATAAATCTAAGTATACCAGTAGTCATCATAGTTGTTAATAATTCAATTTGTCAATTGTGATACATAAATGATCAGATTTGTTTAAAAAAAATCCAGCAACATGCTATTTTTAAGAGGTACAGCTAAAACATAAGAACAAGGAAATGTTGAATATTAAGCAATGAAAAAAGACACATAAACAAATACAATCTAAAGAAAGTTAAATAAATTATCTTAATTTAGTGAAAAACAAATATTAAGACAGAGAATGATTATAGGGCTAAATAGGAAGTAAACAAAACTTGTTGGTTAAAAGCTCAGAACTTTTGAGATACACTGCCTGATTTCAAATCCTGGCAGTATAATTTACAAGTTTTGTGACCTTGAATACATTACTTAAAGTTTGAAAATCTCTTTTTACATATCTGTAATGATAATCATTACATCCATCTCAAGAGGTTACTATGAAGAATAATTGAGCTAAAGTGTGCAAAGCACTTAGAACCTTGGCTAGAGAATAACAAACCCAAGTGTGTGCTTCTTGGAAGAAACAAGATTGTTAATGAAGTAAATCAATATTGTAAAATTTTTACCTTAGACTACTCTTCAAATTAGTTCCTCATCAGTAATTAGAGTAATATAGAAACTCCAACAGATTTTTGTTACATTCTATTATATTTATTTTCTAGAGATTGGCAGAGTGCTTTCATTGCTGAGAACAACAAACTGCATGGAAAATAAAAGCCTAAATAACCAAGAGTTGACCAGCAGAATGTGGTATATGAAAGGAAATATTCAAAATTTTTATAGAAAGAAAAGTCATCTTAGAGATTCTTTTTTGTGTAGAGACATTCAAAACTATATTACCACCAAAAAGGCAAATATGGAGGTTGTGGTTCTCCATCTCATGTCTTTGTTGGTAGTATCATTTGAGTAATTAGATGTTCAGATAAGAGAAAATCATTAATAGTTCTTGCTATCCTGATTGTTTTAACATAGCACATGGCTACCAAGACCAATGGTAATTGATCTTCCTCTAAAACGAAATAAAAATATCAACATTTTGTTGATAGAAGGAATTTGAGTAACATTGACCTTCCTTGCTTAAAGCTTTTTGTTGCCTAAATGAAGGAAAACAATTAGATACTGTCTTTAAAGATGACAAGTTAAATTCACAAACATCTGCTGTTTAAGTAGTCTGCTTGAGCATTTAACATGATCCAAAGGACCCATATTTCCCTCTTATAGGGAGTTAATATATCCACAGTGACAATGTTGTATGATTCATTCCTGTTTTTTTCCTCCATGTTTTCTAAAGATGAAGGTTTTCAGCTGTTCTTTATTAACCTCAAAATAAGGTTTAAATAGGCCAGAAGGTCCATTTCTGAGAGGAGAGACATTGTAAAATTGAAGACTCATATTTGTGCCCCAAAGTAAAAAAAGACAGTAAGTCTAAGTCTTCATTCTCAGTGTCACTTTTGTGTAAGCTACATGGTGTTAATAACAATAAAAAAAAAAAAAACAACCTGTGGAGTCACTTGTGAATTACCATCAACTTACTGGAAAGCTTCTTAGTTTAGTGACTTCTCTCTTTGGACCAAGTGTGAGAAAAAGGTCAAGAACACTTGTTCCTAACAAATACATGACAAATACCGTGTTTCTGTTTTTAAGAAACTTACTGGACCGAGTGAAAATTTTGTTAATTTTTATGGTAATGAGTTTTCACACCCTCTGGGAAATGTAGAGTAAAGAAATCACATGTAACACAGTGATGGTAACACTAATGTTCTTAGAACTCTGCAAACCCATGATGCCCACACTTTCGGGTAATGTCACCTTTGGAGATTTAGATAAAATTGTGATCCTTTCCTCAGAATAATGCACTTAGAAAAATACATCTTCTGTGTGACATACTATTTCAAGAATTTCCCAAGTCTCTCTATCCATTTGTGAATCTGGAAGATTCCTTGGACCAATGTACACTCTGTAGAAGAACACAATGATTTGCTCTTTTGGGAGAAAATAAACTACTGCCTACCATAGTGAGGCATGTAACCAATCTGCTATAGGGATTATTCCTATACTTCCTTATTGCTTTCTTCTTGCATTTGTGCAAAATGATATCATTATTGATTTTTTAAAATTTAAAATCTAGTCCAGGAAAATTTCATTTCCTAAAAAGAAAGACACTGAGAGTACCAAGGCATATGGATAGTTGTAGTGTAGCTGGATAAGCCCCATTATCAAGCCAGTAGTCTCTCTTCCCAAACTATTGATAGCGAGTTTTCTTCAGGCACCATGAAACTTTCTTTGAAGTAATTATCTTCTACATGTGCTTTTTCCTTCCATTGACTACTTCTAAGTACTTAACACGTTTTTTTTTTAATATTTGGAAACTTACCAAAAAATAAGATTATTTGCAATTTATGGGTTTAAAAATAATATTAATAGTTCAATTCCTCCTTCCTCCACTCTTCCCCTAAGATATACAGTAGCACACAGGAGTGGGCTTGGCAGTGATAGCACATAGGTTTTCTGACTTCTCTCAAAAGTTGAAACCTCCAAGGTATATTTTGGTTCCATAGGGATGAAGTCTTGAAAACAAGTAAACAAAATTGAGGGTGGTAGAAGCATGAATGGAGGGTGATCTGTCTTCAGTACTCTGACAGTGGGATGCCCAGTGCTGGATGTTTTTGAGTCCCAGCCTTGAGATGATAATATCAGGCTCCTAGAAACTAAATTAACTATTTACACTAAAAGTGTCCATTTCTACCCCTTGTTACAAGAAAACCATCAAGATTTCATCTAGAAGATCAAAATTTTTAGAAATAATTAAAGTAGTGTCTTCCTACCTGATTCTCTGCATCAAAGATGGCATTTTCACAAGGTGATATCTGATACCAGCTCTTATACGTGAGGAAAATGACCTTTTGTCCTGCACATTTCAACAACTGTAGATGGTCAACCCTAAGGTCCTCAACATTAGAGAAAAAAATCAGAAGAAATGAGTGAAAAAGAAAGAATTTTAAAACCTTTGTCAAACATCTGAAATACTATGATCCTGGTATCATTTAAATTTCCAAAAAGATTTAGGACAGTTCACACTTTAACCCTAGGACTAATGCACTCAGAAACTAAAGTCATTACAAGTCTTATTTCTTTTTAGATTATTTTATAGCTGGCAAATTGGAACCGAATACAAGTCTATTCTTCTGAAACTACTGTAGAGTCAAAAATCATAGAAACTCTCTGAAGACCAATGTGACAACTTCTCAAATAACTCACTTGGATTAAAAGTATATTATGTAATCATCAACAGTGAAGATAAATTTATGGATGTGCTCATATTTCAAACAGAACTATGTTGTAATGGGGATGAATTATTAGCAGATTCATTTGGATTCTTTTTCTTATATCAGTAAACATGAATAAGAGTAGTCTCTTAGAAAGTTAAGTGTAATAGAGGAAATGCGAATATGCAGGTAGGTACAAATGTGATACTGAATATAAAATTTAAGATCGGTGTTTCTGAGACATGTATCTGAAAAATGAATGTGGGAGATGATTCTTCCATGTTTCTTTTATTTAAATAATATGAAATTATTTGTAGGGATGGCATTTTACCTCTTCTTGTCCTTTTTGTTTTTCAAATGATCTTGGGCTACTTAACTGGTATCTAAATACAAAATTGCAACTCTAGCCTAAATAAAGACAATTTCTTGTATTTTGTGATAGGGACTTCATAGTTCACTGTTTTTCTTCTCCTGAACCTTAAAGGATGTTAAAAATTGAGGAAAACGTAACCTTACAAAAATTGGTAGCTTCCAAATGTCAATAAAATTTCTGATGTTATGTATTATTTCATAGTAAATGAAATTACTTCGTACTGTATCAAATGTGTTTCCGAATGGAAAGCCAAAACCTACATAAACCATTTTGCCAAGAAATTTTCTGTCATGGTTCTCATTGTTGATATAGAGTTTAAATGAAGACCTTAGATGGAGAGGGAAAATGCATTTTTACATCCAGCCTTCTTGGCAACAGAAGAAAGTGCTATATTGTTTTTCACACAAACCACCCCCATTAGAGCTCAAGATGTTCTTTTCCTTCTAATCCTCATTTGTACCCCTTAGCTATTTGTTTAGAATTAAATTAACTACAATTTGGAAAATGTGGATGAAAGGTAGTGCATTGAGTAGATATCACATGTTTCCTGAATGGTGCCTGTTCGGACTCTTTCACAGCCATTCATTGTGCTTGAAAGGGTGTAGTGTGTGAATTGTTGGACTGTCACTCTGCAGAGAAGTCTGGCAGCCAGTATTACCATGGAAACAGCAGGAAAACGACAATTAACAAAATGGCTCTGATTTTTTTCCTCTTTCTTTTTCTACTCTTTAGATTTAGAGAGGATATCGCCCTTTAAAATGTGCACACACATCCATACATACACAAAAATACACAGGCACACATAATGAAAAAAAAGCAATATTTGAAATTCTACTTATAACTGGATTCCTCCATGGATGGTATCAGTGCTTTTTTAAAAATTATACTTCTAATGTAGAATATTTATAAGTGGATTTCTCAACTTATTCCTTTCTCCCCCTTTCAGTTTTTGTTCTTTTCAGACATTGAAAGAATTCTTTGGAAATATCCTTAGGTAAATGACTGTTAATGAGCAGAATCTGTGATTTTAACCCTGGCACATTCATTGGACTTTTAATTAGTCCCTCTTACCATCATTCCTGTGACAGAAACACAATGTAGGCCTAAGAGCTTAAACCAAAAGGAGGCTCTATTTAGATTTGTCAACCTTAGTTTAAGTTAGAACATCAGGAAAAGTGGGCGAGGTATGGCCGTTATGACTAGAATTTGTGACTAAAGACTTAAAAGAGCAAAATGAGTAAATGTTTGATGCCACCATTAATATTAAAAATGTATTACAATCCGAACTTTGTCGGACTTTAATATCTTTTAAAAGGCTATTTATAAATAAAGGAAATGATTGTACATTGTAAGTATCAAAATTAAAGGAAAATATGAGTGGGAGACCTATTGAGACTATGTGTTAAATATTCCATTAAATAAAACAATGTGGTTTGCAGATAGGCAATCTAAGTGCAAAGAGATACTTAGGAGTATAAGAATGAATGTTTCTTTTGCACACTGTATTTAAAATCTATTCTTTCTTAAGCCTTATGGAAAAAGATAATTCTATAAGAGGCCTAAATCCAGCAGTGACCCTCAATTTGCTCTGACTTTAGTATAGATTGAAAAAAAGTTTTCTATCAGAATGAAATGGCATACTTACTACTTGATAAAATAGCTTAATGACATCTCTAAAATTCTAGGCAAACTTTCAGAAAGCATTCTTAAAATTTCCCAAAAACCAAGTAGGGCTTAACCCATGTTGAACTATGTGTTCTTTAACTTTTCTCCAACATTTTTTGGTCTCTCTATTTGACAATATTTACCTCTTGTTGTAAAAAGAGCCATTTAAACATAAAATTCCAGGAGAGATTTTCAGACAAGGATGTAATCTTTTTCAAAATTTTAGAATCTGAGTAAATTTTTTAAAGAGTCTATTAATTTCTGCAAAACCTTTTAGGTTGTACTTTAATGTGGCTAACAGATAATTATCTTTATGAACTAACTCTAAAGCAAATCTTTAGAAAATGAGTAAATATTCTAGGCTTGGATATTCTTATATTTTGGGAGAATATTAGTCATTTATACTATTAAAAAAAACCAAAGAAAGTATTAGGCATTTTAGGAGAGCAGTATTTGAGAAAAAAGTCACGTGAAATTTTGAAGGACGTGTATGGTTTTGAACTGAAGTCAAGCAAAACTTGGTATTTTTAACAAAAGGATGCCACAAACAGTGTAGCGACTTTCAAATTCTCTATTACTATGCAATTCCACTGTTAGCTATATTTAACTTATTGTAAACTGTATCACTGAGATGGACACAAATCCTTAGAGAAGTATCCATGAGGCATATGAGAAGACACTTATTTTTAACTCATAGTGCAGAATTTTAGAATAAAGAAGTTGAAAACCTACTGTACTAAAATGACAAAAAAAAAAAAAAAGAAATGACTCATCCAGCCATTATTATGGCATATATATATTTCATTAACAAAAGCTTATATAGCATCATTTGTGTGCCAGATAGCTCCTGAAGGATGATGTAAATAGGTAATGGTTAACAAATAAGACTCAATTCATAAGACTCAATGAGATATCAACTTCATCAATATTTTTAAAATCATCCAAAAAATGTAGACTTAATAATAGGGACTTAGTTCTGCTTACTACCCTACCCCCAATGCCTAGACCAGTACCTGACATGGAGTCTCACTTCAGAACACACTTGTTTAGTAAGTTAGCTTCCCTTTTTCCCTCCCTTTCTCAATGGGAGATGAATGACAAATCAAGGAGTTCTGAACCACTCATCTGTTTATGCATCCTTCAGTATACATAATTTAATATTTTAGATTTTCTTCCTCAATAAGTTTCACATAAGGCTGTTAGGTTATGGGTGTAAACATCTGTAGAACTGATTAACATTATTTCAAATTTTTTGCCCATTTCCTTATTTTTTAAAATAATTTTTACACTATTTATAGCCAATATGGAATAACAGTAAGTTATAACTAATAAAAAAGTTATGTACATAAAATATAACTAAAATTAAATGTGTTAATCTTGTTTCCTCTTATATTTTCCTTATTTTTTACTTTAAAGGTGACCTTATATTTTTATAATATTCTACTATATGGCATCAGATAGAAAGACAATGATGCAATAAAAAGAAAAAGCAAGCAGAAATGAGAAAGGAGTAAAAGAACATGTGGAAAGTAAAACAAATAAATGAAATTAAGTGCAAGAAAGAGTAATAAAATACAATATCCTATATTTTGCACCATAACAGAGGACCTAGAAGAAGAAATTCTAGCTTTGAGAGAGTGTTGTTCATTTTATCAGAACTATCTTATGAATTAATTCTTGAGTACATATCAAAGTGCTTTTACCTATTTCCTTTAAATGACCAGTTACTAAGCAATGAGTAATTTCAGATTCCATATAAGCAAACAACCTAGTTACAAAGAAAAATATAGAGGGATTTGAGAATATTGAGATACCGTAGAAGTAAAAAGATTAAATGAATATTAAATCTTGCAAAAATAAATTTGAAAGACTTTAGGAACTTGGATATTCTTCAGTCACACTAGGTACATTGTCAAGTGCTCAAGTGCCACATGTGGCTAGTGATTACCACATCGGGCACTGCCTTACAGAACTTTTTTTTTTTAATTAATATGTTCAATTAGCCAGCATATAGTACATCATTAGTTTTTGATGTAGTGTTCAACGATTCATTAGTTGCATATAACACCCAGTGCTCATCACCACATATGTCCTCCTTAATACCCATCACCCCAGTTACTCCATCCCCCTAACCCCCTCTCTTCTGCAATCTCAGTTTTGTTCCTGGAGTCCACAGTCTCTCATGGTTTGTCTCCCTCTCTGATTTCTTCCCATTCAGTTTTCCCTCCCTTCTTTTTCTATCAGCATAGAAAGTTCTCTTGGTCGTTGCTGTTGTAGATCCCCCTTCCCACAGTGGTGTCATCTACTTCCATAATTACTTTGTTACTAAATTTTTTCACTTAAAAGTATATTGAGTAACTTTCTTCATGGCATTAAATATATATGCAATACTAAATAATATGGAGTTACCTTAATTATCTTGATAAGCAGATATTGGCAGACATTACTGTTTTGTTTTTTCTCTTATTGAAAATGTGCCTGAATACAGAACTTTGATTTATACATGTAGAACTTAATTTGTACATACAAGACTTTTATTTATTTTTTCAAAGATTTTATTTATTTTAGAGAGAGAGAGAGAGAGAGAGCAGGGGAGGGGCCAAGGGAGAAGGAGAATCCCAAGCAGACTCCTTGCTGAGCACAAAGTGATGTAAGGCTTGATCCCAGGACCCTGAGATCATAATCTGAGATGAAACTCACTGAGCCACCCGACACCCCTAGGACTTTTAATTTTAGTAAAACAATGACAGACATAGCTGGTACCATGTCAGCAGATAGCAATTACTTAATACCACTTATTTTGGGTAAGTCTCAACTATTATATGTTGCATTTAGATTCAAGTGGTAGCTTACAGTGTTTTATATAAGAGTTTGCTGGTGAATAATATATTTTACACACATGATTAAGGATAAATATTTGATTTTTGTCAACAATACAGAGAGCTACATAGATTTGTAAGTTTCTTAAATGATACACCAATTATCTTACCATTATACAGTTCTAGTTCCTTCTGTAGATGGAGGATTATTTTTTATTCAGATGCTTTAGATAAAAATAAAGTCATCATTAAAAGTCTGTCTGGTTTACAGAAAATACATGTTATTTTACTTAGAGGTTAACCACTTAAGAGTCCCTTCCATTTTCTTCAATCTTTTCCCAATTTAAACTATGTACTGCTTTGAACTGTTTGAATCAAATTATTGATTAAGATAATTGCAGTTTTTTCCTAACTAACTTATTTTTTCTTAGACTGTGCCCTTGTTCCTAATACTTTGTGTTCAAATATCTTTGCCCGCTGTTTAACATCTCAGTGTTTAATTTCATTAAGGGTTTAGAGTTCTTGTTAATTTTATTATAGAACAGTCTCTCAGTAAGTTGTATAATTTACAGTGTGAATCTCTAAGTTTCAAAGAAAAAGAAAAGAAAAAAATGTTTAAACACATACGTTTCAGAACCTTGATAAATTAAATTAGATTTTTTTCTACTAATAATATCTCAAGATGGTGAAAAGAGTTCTCAAGAAAGTCATAGGATATAACAAGTATTCACAGGAGCAGAAATTACTCCTTTAAAATTGTGTCCCAGAACTTTAAATTCCCAATTGTTTCAAGTGAAACAAGTATTGTCACAGACTTCTCATACAATGCAGATTTCAATGGGTAGGGCTTGTTTGCTTTATACATTTATAAAACATGTAAAACCCATATATCGCCACGATTTTATGTGCATTCTTAAGATTATTCTCAGCACATTAACAATAACAATTAATTTTGCCTTTCCATTCATTTTGGCACATATCAGAGTACAACCTGATATTCTTTTTATATATTAGGAGTATCACTTGAATCAGTATTTTATATTGTATTTTTTGCTTTTGACTACATTTGCCAACTTCACAGGAAATAATAATAAGTCTTCTATACTCATGAAAGGTGGTATCTTGAATTTGTCTCACCCAACTGTATGTTTTTACCTCCCAGTCTATCTCCATGTTCTGTTGCCAACACCAAGAAATGACTATCAGTAGCCTCAGATTTTTGTAGTCAGTTCTTTGTATTGTTTGCCTCAAATAGGTGCTTGCCCTATTGTTCTTATCTTCCTGTATTCCAATCTTCTTCGCTTGTCTCAGTTCAGTGGAAAGTCTTTGCTGGTTCAGCACCTGTTCAGATTGGAGGGATTTATCCTCATTTTTGATTTGCAATTACCATTGCAGGTTTCTAAGGAATTTTCTGATTCAGCCACAAGATAATATCTAATTAAGCATTTAATTTTGACTGATACGTGGCATAAACTCTCTCTTCAGCATAATTTTCTTTCAAAAGGTAATTATCTTTCCCTGACACTGTACCATAGTTAAGTTTACTTTGGGCTATCCCTATAGTTGAATTTCAGAGGCTAGTATTAAAGGAAGTTTTAACCCTTCCCATAAAAAAATATATCTTATTATAAATTGGAGAAATAGGGAGTATCTTTTGTGATTTAGGCTACCATTCCCAGAAACCTCTGGAATGCAGAAATAGTTTCAGGCTGAAGAAGTAGTTGCATCAACTTATTTTAAGATATATGTCTATCTGCCTGATCATCAGAACAACTTTTTTAAATCAAAGCTTCTAAAATAAATCCTCTACTAAAATTTAGCAGTGTTTTCCTGATGACCAAATAGATCTAATTCCCAGCTAATTTTTCTTTTTTTTTAAAGATTTTATTTATTCATTAGACAGAGATAGAGACAGCCAGTGAGCGAGGGAACACAAGCAGGGGGAGTGGGAGAGGAAGAAGCAGGCTCATAGCGGAGGAGCCTGACGTGGGGCTCGATCTCATAAGGCCGGGAACACGCCCTGAGCCGAAGGCAGATGCTTAACCTCTGTGCCACCCAGGCGCCCCCCAGCTAATTTTTCTGCTCATGTTAAGTACACTAGAATTTTTTTTTAAAAGATGTCAATTAAAAAAAATCAATCATCTAGTGACTGAGAAGCATCTTACTGCCTTGGAGGGTCTGCAGTATATTTATCAGATTCCTGTGGTGAGCCCAGGCCAAGAGCAGCATGAGGGAATGGAAAGGTACAATGGATTAGGCATCTGAGTAGTTTCTCAATTCCAATTTTCAAGTAAAATTGATTTTGATGGAAGTAAGCATGAGAACATATCCATAACTCATAGAGTTGCAGAAATGATATTCCTGTAGACCACCATCATATTTTGGGATGTAGCAGAACTTTATGCATATATCTTAAGAAGATGTCCCTTGTGGTTCAACTATTACTGCAGTCCACAGCATAATAGTGCTTTACAATGGTTCACCACAGACACCCATAGATGGATCCTCTTGTAATTTTTTCCATAGGGCTTTGAATTCTTCCTCTTCAAATATCTTCAAGTATAATACATTATCTCTTCAACAGCTGATGTATAAAGACTTCCTTTGCTTGAAATCTCACAACAGCAATACCTTCACTTGAATCAATACGTTCCCTAGCTGCCCAAGATCAAACTCAGTCTGAAAGAAAAAACCAAGTGCCCCTTCCTGCCCCTGTCCACCTCGCTCTGGGTCATTTCAGCATTTGAGGCTACACAAACTACTTTGCAATCTCAAGTTATAATTTATAATTTTCCCTGATCTCTTAACTATTAGGTAATTAAGAGAAAATATATATATATATATATATATATATATATATATATATATATATATATATATATATATATATATTGGGGAGATTCTTAAAGAAAGGGAACAATAGGAAATCTAAAATAATTAATCATCTTTTGTAGGGCAATGGGATGTGACAGAAAGAACAATGACTTTGGAATCAGACAGACTTTCATCTCAAACCTGTGAATATTGGCTGTGTGATTTGGGGCAGTTTACCTTTTTCAGGACCTTGGTTTTTCATGTGCAGTACTGAAATAGGATTAGTTATCTTGAAAGATTGCTGTAAAGTTGGCAACTTAAATTGTGCTGTACATGGCCCAAAAAATAGTCCTTAATAAATTGAGGCTGTCATTATTATTATAAATTAACTTCTTTAAATTTAGTTTTTCTCATCATTGTGAAGAATTCAGTGACATAATTTAATAAAGATCTAGACATTCTTTGCACAAATTTGTATGAGACATTGAAATTTCCTATTTCCTCTAGACTTCATTGGAGAAAGTTGCTATCTCTAATGTCAATATTCTAAAAAAACTGTCTATGAAAGTGATATGTTATTAGTTCCTGCAATAAAAAAAGAAACAATACTTAATAAAATCATAAAATATGTGACACAGTAGAGATTTACTGAAATTTGAGAGAAATTGAAGACTAGAATTTTTAAGATTATATATACATTTAAGAGAATTTTAAGTACAATAAAGCTATTGGGTCACATTTGTATTTTTATACAGAGAAAAAATTGCTGTTGAAATAAACAAATTGATATTTTAAGTTTGGACAGCAACAAAGACTGGCATTTTAATGAAATACTAGACTTAGGCATGTAAATGCAAGATAATAAAATTCTTTTTTTAATTTTTTTTAATTTTTAAATTTTTTTTATTTTTTTAATGATTTTTTATTATATTATGTAAGACAATAAAATTCTGATAGCTCCTATTTATATATTTAGCAGAATAATGAACCACTGTCTATCATCAGTACCCTCTTTTCCTCTTATTTACCATCGATTTACTTAACTGCTCATTTTCAGTATACATGTATATTAGTATCAGAATTGCTGTCCCATTGCACTATGGGAAACAATTTTACCAATTAGAGTGCATTGTTTATGTGCAGTTCTTTTTGCTTCGTTTTTAGCCTTACTGTCTCCATTCATTTTCAAAGATACATAGATTAGCACACCACCCTCCCACTGACCCCACTAGACCTCCTTCAATGAGATTAATTCATACATTTGGATATAGTTAAATTGTTTATCACATTCTGCATTCTTCCCTGGAATCCAGATCATCTCATTTTTAAATTTGTGCACATTAAAGTATATTCTTTGTGTTATAGAGTTCTTTGCTTTTAAATAAATGTATAGTATCATGTTTCACAATTACAGTATCATACAGAATAGTTTCACTGATCCAAATAATCCCCTGTCCTTTATTAAAGCACTTCACTGAATTCCTTGACAGTTAATATCATTTACAGTTTAATGATATTTCATTTTATAGATGTATCAATGTTTATTTATTCATCTATTGTAGAACATCCTGGGGGCTTCCAGTTCTGGCAATTTTTGATAAAGCTCTTATATTTGTATATTCACATACAGGTTTTAGTGTGAACACAATTTTCAAATAAGGTGAGTAAATACCAAGGACACAAATGTTACATTGTATTATAAAACTCTAGCTTTATAAGAAATTGCTAATTTGTCTTCCAAAGTGGCAGCACAGTTTTACAAACGGTGAAAGAAAAAAAAATCCTTCTTTACCTTTGATCCTAGAAAGAAAATATCCAATTCTGACTAAAAAACATTGTGTTACTTTTAGTGTTTATTTGGTGGGCCTGTTTATTTGGTGGGTAACCTGATTGATTTTCTAATGTTGAATGAGCCTTACACACCTGAAATGAATTCCATTTGGTTGTGATGTACATATTTTTTATGCATTGTTGGAGTCAGTTTGCCACTTTCTGTAAAGGATTGTTGAATCTACCCTTCATGAGAAATCTTGATCTGCAGTTTTAATATTTTGTGATGTCTCCATGGGTTTGTTATCAGGATAATGCTTATTTCAGGAATAAGTTAGGAAATGTTCCCTATATTTCCATTTTCTTGGAGATTGTGGAAAAATCAGTGTAGTTTTTGTCTTTAAATGTTTGGTAGAATTCACCACTGAACTTAACTGGGCCTGTAAATTTCTTCTTTTGGAAGGTTATTAATTATTGATTCAATTCCTTTTATAGATATGACTATTCAGGTCACCTAGTTTTCCTTGTGTGAGTTTTAGAAGTCTGTGTATTTCAAGGCATTTGTCCATTTCATCTATGTTATCAAATTTGGTCATTTATTATCCATTTAATGTTCACAGAAAATCAGTGGTCATGATATTTATTTCATTTATGGTGTTGGCAAGATTTTTCCTTCTCTTTTTGTTTTGTTTAGTTTGACTTGATGTTTTTCAATTTTATTGATCTTCTCAAAGAATCAGCTTTTGGTTTTATTGATCTTCTTTGTTTTCCTGCTTTTAAATCCATGGATATCTGCTCTACCTTTCTTTCTTTCTTTTTTTAAGTTCTGTTACTACTTTTGATGTTATTTTCTTTTATTTTTCTAAATTTGTAATGTGGAACTTAGACTATTGACTTTATGTCTTTTACTTTCTAATTTATCTATTTAATGCTATAGATTTTCTAAGTCGTAATTTTCTGTATTCCACAAATTTTGATGTTTAATTCTATTTTCACTTAGTTCAAAATATTTTAATTTATTCTTGTCTTCTCTTTATATGGTATTTAGAATCGTGTTGTAATTTGCATGAGTTCTTTCTTTTTGAAATTAATTAATTCATTTTAGAGAGTGAGAGAGCATGAGCAGGGAGAGAGGCAGAGGGAGAGGGAAAGAGAGGCAGAGAATCAGACTCCCTGCTGAGCCCAACTCCCTTCAGAGCCCAACACAGGGCTTGATCCCAGGATCCTAATATCATGACCTGAGCCGAAACCAAGAGTCAGAGGCTTAACCATCTGAGCCACCCAGGTGCCCTATGTATAAGTTCTTTATATATTTTGGGAATTAACCTCTAATAGGATATTTAATCTGCAAGTAAATTTTCCCATTCAGTAGACTGTCTTTTTGTTTTGTTGATGGTTTCCTATGCTGTGAAGAAGCTCTTTAATTTGATGTAGTTCCATTTGTTTATTTTTGCTTTTGTTTCCCTTATTTTTGGAATCAGATCTAAAAACATCACTAAGACTAATGTCAAGGGAATTATCACCTATGTATTCTGCTAAATTCTGGTTTCAGGTCTCACATTCAGGTCTTTAATCCATTTTGGGTTGGTTTTTGTATATGGTATAAGATAGTGGCCCAGTTTCATTACCTTACACGTAGCTGTCCAGTTTAATGAATGAAACCGATAAAAAAAAAAAGACTTGTTTCCCCATTGTATGTACTTGCCTACTTTGTCATAAATTAGTAGACCGTATATTTGTGGGCTTATTTCTGGGTTCTCAATTTTGTTCTATTGATCTGTGTGCTTTTAGACCAATACTATAATGTTTTGATTACTATATTTTTGTAGTATAATTTGAAATAATGGAGTGTAATACCATCAGTTATGTTCTCTCTCAAAATTGTTTTGATTATTCCAGTCTCCTTTGGTTTCAAATAAATTATAGAATTATTTGTTCTGGTTCTGTAAAAAATATCATTAGAATTTTGAGAGGAATGATATTGAATTTGTAGATTGATTTGAGTATGTACATTTTGAAAATATTAATTCTGCAAATACATGAGCATGGAATATCTTTCCAATTTTTTCTCTTATTTGATTTTTTTCATCAGTGTCTTCTCATTTTTAAAACACAGTTCTTTCACCACCTTGGTTAAATTTATGCCCAGGTATTTTATTCTTTTTGATGTAATTGTAAATGAAATTAGTTTTTTAAAAATCTGTCTGATAATTTTTTATTAGTTTATTAAAATGTACTAGGTTTCCATTGAAAGATGGAGGAAGAGTAGGCGTACTTGTTTCATCTTGTCCCTTGAATTTAGCTAGATATCTATCAAATCATTCTGAACACCTGTGAATTCAACCTGAGACCTAAGAAAATAATTGCTGCAACTCTACAAATAGAAAATGACCACTTTTTGTAAGGTAGAAGGTACAGACATGTGAATCTGAAGGGATATATCAGAAGATAAACCACAGGGGAAGGGAGCCTCCATAAGCCAGCTACCAGAAAGTGATATAACAGAGGAGCACAAAATCAGAATTTTTAGAAGTCTGCTCCCAAGGGATTACCCTGCCTGAAAGGTGCTCAGGAGGTGAAGCAGGGCAGAATCCTAGGTGGGACAGTGTGATCTCAGGATCCCCAGGGTAAAAGAAAGAACAGGAGTGCCTGAGTTGGCAGAGTTCTCAAGAATTGGAGCAGGGAAACTGGCTACAATCAGCAAGCCTGAGAGTGAGCTCTCAGTTTGGTTTGCTATATACCACAAACTGCACTGCAACTGGGATACTGCTCTCTGAGCAGGACCCTGGCAAGTGGCAGAAAGCAGCTACCCTCCTCCTTCCCCCAGGAGGAGCAGCATGAGTGCATGCATGATCAAGTGACCACTCCTGGAGCAGGGCACTACAGGTGACAAAACTGTGGTGACCCTCCTCCTTTCCCTGGGGGAGGATCAGAGCAGGTGCACGTGGCAGAAGTCTGCAGAGTTTGATGTACACAAAAGTGATTACGTTTCCCTGAGTGTTCACAGAAGAGTGGGGACCGAGATCTTTCAGCTCCAGGGCTCGAGATTAAGGTGCCACATTTTTTTTTTCATCCTATAAAGCAGCCTGAAAGCCAACAGCGAACAAAAGTCACATGGAGCAACCCAAAGCAGCTTATACTGAGCCCAGGCCCTGGCCAGGGCAGTGCTATTCTGCCCAGGCAAAGACACCTGAGAATCAGTGTAGCAGCCTGCTCCCCCAGAAGACCTGAAGGAACATCAGCCTAATAAATGTTTATGGATCACACAGAACTGAAAAATTCCAGGGCTAGGGGAAAATATTATATAGAATTTGAGGTTATTTTTCATGACTCTTTCATCTTTCAGTTTAGAAATTTCCTTTTTTTCCATTTTTTCTTTTCAACTAGTTTCGTATTTTGTCAACACTTTATCTTAAGTCTTCTTAAAATTTTCATTTTTACTTTTACATTTTAGAGATATAGTCTTCATTTTTGCCTTCCTTTCCTTGTATTTTATTTTATTTTTGTATATATGTAAGTTTTTCTTCCTTACACTTTTGGGATCAAGTGTCTTCTGGCAAACAAACTAAAATACACCCAGGATGAAGAGTATCACCCTGTTCTCTCTACCTGTGCGATTTTATTCTCTTTTTTCATTTTTTCTTTCTTTTTTCTTTTTTGGTTTCTAATCTCTTCTGAATTGTCTAGTATATTTCCCAGGGATTGAGGTTGATATTTATATGTATTTTTTATTTTTTTATTTCTTTTTTGTTCTCTCATTCCTCTATTCTTCTCTGGGGAAAATGACCAGAAAGAAAAATTCCCAGAAAAAAGAACAAGAGACAGTACTCAGTGCAAGAAAATTAATATGGATACTGGTAAAGTGTCAGAGCTAGAATTCAGAAAAACAATTATTAAGATACTAGTTGGGCTTGAAAAAAGCATATAAGACACCAGAGAATCCCTTTCTGAAGAAATAAAAGAACTAAGATCTAATCAGTTTGAAATAAAACAGGGTATTGCTGAGATGCAACCAATAATGGAAGCTCCTACTGCAAGGATAAATGAGGCAGAAGAGAAAATAAGTGATATAGAAGATAAAATTACAGAGAACAAATAAACTGAGCAAAAGAGAGATAAACAATTAGTGGGCCATGAAGGGAAGATTTGAGATCAGTGATACCATAAAGTGAAACAATATTAGAATTATTTGAGTCCCCAAGAAAGAGGAAAGAGAGACAGGGGAACAAGGTATATTTGAGCTAATTATAACTGAGAACTTCATTAATCTGGGGAAGGAAACAGGCATTCAAGTCCAGGACGCATAGAGAACCACCCTCAAAATCAATAAAAATAGGTCACACCTTGACATAATACAGTGAAGCTTGCAAATTTCAGAGAAAGGGAAAATCCTGAAAGCAGCTCCAGACAAAAAGTCCTTAACCTACAAGGGAAGGAACGTGAGACTGGAAGCAGACCTGTCCACAGAGACCTGGCAGGCCAGAAAGGACTGGCATGATATATTCAGGGTACTAAATGAAGAAAACATGCAGCCAAGAATACTTTATCCAGCAGGGATATCATTCCAAATGGAGGGACAGAAAAAGAGCTTACAGGACAAACAGAAACTAAAAGAACTTGTGATCACTAAACCAGCCTTGTAAAAAATACTAAAGGGGATCCTGAAGGGAAGAGAGAGCCTAAAAGTAACATAGACTAGAAAGGAACAAAGTCAAAACACAGAAACAACAACTTTACAAGTAATGCAATAGCACTAAATTCATGTTTTTCAATAGTTACTCTAAATGTAAATGACTAAATGCTCCAATTAAAAGACACAGAGTATTGAATTGGATAAAAGAGCAAGACCCATCCACAGGTTGTCTACAAGAGACTCAGTTTAGACCCCAAAAAACCTCCAGACTGAAAGTGAGGGAGTGGAGAAATGTTTATCATGCTAATGGACCTCAAAAAGCTGTGGTAGCAATCCTTATAACAGACAAATTAGATTTTAAACCAAAGACTGAAGTAAAGGATGAAGAGGGACACTTAACAGTCTATCCAATAAGAAGATTTAACAATTATAAATATTTGTGCTCCTAACTTGGGAGCAGCCAATTATATAAACCAACTAATAACACAATTAAAGAAGCACATTGATAATAACACAATGATAGTAGTGGAATTCAACACCACACTCACAGCAATGGACAGATCATCTAAGCAGAAGATCAACAAGGAAAGAAGGACTTTGAATGACTCACTGAATCAGATGGACTTCACAGATATATACAGAGCATTCCATCCTAAAGCAACAGAATACACATTCTTCTCGAGTGCACATGGAACATTCTCCAGAATAGATCACATACTGGGTCACAAATCAGGTATCAACCAGTACCAAAAGACGGGTTATTCACTGCATATGTTCAGACCACAATTCTTTGAAATTGGAACTCAATCAGAAGAGGAAATTTGGAAAGAGAAAAAAATTTGTACGTTAATGAGCATCCTACTAAAGAATGAATAGAAGGGAGGTGGGTGGGGGGTTGGGGTAATTGGTTGATGGGCATTAAGGAGGGCACATGATGTGATGAGCACTGGGTGTTATACACAACTGATAAATTACTGAACATTATATCTGAAAATAATGATGTACTATATATTGGCTAATTGAATTTGAGAAAAAAAGGATAAATGGGTTAATCAGGAAATTAAAAAAAAGTCTAGATCATGGAAAAAATTGAAAATGAAAATGACTGTTTGAAAACTACTGTTCAAAACCTTTAGGATACAGCAAAGGTGGCCTAAGAGGGAAGTATATAGTAATACAAGACTTTCTCAAAAAATTAGAAAAGTCTCAAATACACAAGCTAACTTTACACCTAAAGGAGCTGGAGAAAGAACAGCAAATAAAGCCTAAACCAAGCAGGACAAGAGAAATAATAAAGATTAGAGCAGAAATCAGTGAAATAGAAACCAAAAGAACAGTAGAATAGAATGAAACTAGAAGCTGGTTCTTTGAAAGAATTAATAAGATTGATAAACCCTTACCGAGCCTGATAAAAAAGAGCAGAGGAAGGACTCAAATTAATAAAAATCATAAATGAAGGAAGAGACATCACGACCAACACCAGGGAAATACAAACAATTTTAAGAACATACTATGAGCAACTATGTGTCAACAAACTAGGCAATCTGGAAGAAATGGATGCATTCCTGGAAATTTATAAACTACCAAGACTGAAACAGGAAGAAATAGAAAACCTGAACAGACCCAACACTAGCAAGGAAATTGAAGCAGTAATCAAGAATCTCCCAACAAACAAAAGTCCAGGGCTGGATGGGTTTCCAGGGGAATTATACCAAGCATTGAAAGAACCTATTCATCTGAAACTTTTCAAAAAATAGAAATGAAAGGAAAATGTCCAAACTCATTCTATGAGCTCAGCATTACCTTGATTCCAAAGCCAGACAAAGAACCCACCAAAAAGGAGAATTACAAACCTGATGAAGAT
The DNA here is from genome assembly GCF_023065955.2 of Ursus arctos. NCBI lineage: Eukaryota > Metazoa > Chordata > Mammalia > Carnivora > Ursidae > Ursus > Ursus arctos. The sequence goes on from NW_026622986.1 coordinate 2,596,371, forward strand.
GAATGCCAAAATTCTCCCAAGATACTAGCTAATAGCATCCAACAGTACAATGAAAGGATTATTCACCATGACCAAATGGGATTTATTCCTGGGATGCAAGGGTGGTTCAACATTCACAAATCAATCAATGTGATACAGCACATTAATGAAAAAAGGGCAAGAAGCACATTATCCTCTCAATTGATGCAGAAAAAGCATTTGACAAAATACAGCATCCTTTCTTCATCAAAACTCTCCACAGTGTAAGGATAGAGGGACCATACCTCAATATCATAAAATCCCACAGTGAATATCATTCTCAATGGAAAAAACTGAGAGCTTTCCCCCTAAGTTCAAGAGCATGGCAGGGATGTCCACTATCACCACTGCTGTTCAACATAGTAGTAGAAGTCCTACCCTCAGCAATCAGACAACAACAACAACAACAACAACAACAACAACAACAAGGCATTCAAATTGGAAAAGAAGAAGTCAAAGTCTCTCTCTTCACAGATGACATGATACTTTATGTGGAAAACCCAAAAGACTCCACCCCCAAATTGTTAGAACTCACACAGCAATTCAGCCACGTGGTAGGATACAAAATCACTGCACAGAAAACAGTTGCATTTCTATACACTAACAATTAGAAAAAAGAAAGAGAAAGTAAGGGATCAGAATCGATCCCCTTTACAATTGCACCAAAACCCATAAGATACCTAGGAATAAACTTAACCAAAGAGGTAAAGGATCTGTACTCTAATAATTACAGAACAGGGATACCTGGGTGGCTCAGTCCATTAAGCGTCTGCCTTCAGCTCAGGTCATGATCCCAGGGTCCTGGAATTGAGTCCTGCATTGGGCTCCTTGCTCACCGGGGAGCCTGCTTCTCTCTCTGCCTGCTGCTCCCCCACTTGTGTGTACACACTCTGTCTCTCTGACAAACAAATAAATTAAAAATAAATAAAAAATAAAATTACAGAAAACTTATGAAAGAAATTGAGGAAGACACAAAGACATGGAAAACATTTCACGCTCACAGACTGGAAGAAAAAATATTGTTAAAATGTCTATCCTACCTAGAGCAATCCACACATTTAAGGCAATCCCTATCAAAATACCATGAACATTCTTCACAGAGATGCAGTAAATAATCCTAAAATTTGTACAGAACCAGAACAGACCCCAAATAGCCAGAGTAATGTTGGAAAAGAAAACCAAAGGTGGTGGCATCACAATGTTGGACTTCAAGCTATATTACAAAGCTGTAATCATCAAGACATTATGGTACTGGCACAAAAGAGACAGTTCAATGGAACAAAATAGAAAACTCAGAAATGGATTTCAACTCTATGGTCAACTAATTTTTTACAAAGCAAGAAAGAATATCCAATGGAAAAAAGTTTCTCCAACAAATGGTATTGGAAAAAACGGGACAGCTACATGCAGAAGAATGAAACTGGATCATTTTCTTACACCATACACAAAGGTAAATTCAAAATGGATGAAATACCTAAATGTGAAACAGGAGTCCATCAAAATCCTACAGAACACAGACAATAACCTTTTCAATCTCAGCCACAGCAACTTCTTGCTAGACATATCTCCAAAGACAAGGAAAGCAAGGGGAAAAATGAACTTTTGGGACTTCATCAAGATAAAAAGCTTTTGCACAGCAAAAGAAACGGTCAACAAAACTAAATGGCAACCCATGGAATTGGAGAAGATATTTACAAATGACTTATCAGATAAAGGGCTAGTACCCAAAATCTATTAAAAAAAAAAACACTTCTCAACACCCCAAAACAAGTAATCTCATCAAGAAATGGGCAGAAGGCATGAACAGACATTTCTCTAAAGAAGACATACAAGTGGTCAACAGACACATGAAAAAATCCTCTACATCACTTGCTATCAGGGAAATACAAATCAAAACCACAGTAAGATACCACCTCACACCAGTCAGAATGGCTAAAATTAACAAGCCAGGACACCAGAAATACTGGTGTGGACACAGAGATAGGAGAATCCTCTTACACTATTGCAAGCTGGTACATCCACTTTGAAAAACATTATGGAGGTTCCTCAAGAAATTAAAAACAGTTACTCTACAACCCAGTAATTGCACTACTAGGTATTTACTCCAAAGATACAAATGTAGTGATCCGACTTGGCACCTGCACCCCCATGTTTTTAGCAGCAATGTCCACAATAGCCAAACTATGGAAAGAGCTGAGATGTCATTGACAGATGAATGCCTAAAGAAGATGTGGTATATCTATACAATGGAATATTACTGAGCCTTCAGAAAGGATGAATACTTACCATTACATTGAGGTGAATGGAACTGAGTGAAATATGTCAATCAGAGAAAGACAATTATCATATGGTTTCATTCATATGTGGAATATAAGAAACAGTGCAGAGGGTCATAGGGGAATGTACAGAAAACAGAATGGAAAGAAATCAGAGAGGGAGACAAACCATGAGAGACTCTTAACTATGGGAAACAAACTAAGGGTTGCTGGAGGGGAGGTGAGTGGGGGGATAGGGTAATTGGGTGATGGGCCTTAAGGAGGGCATGTGATGTGATGAGCACTAGGTTTTATATGCAACTGATAAATTACTGAACTCTACATTTGAAACTAAGGATGTACTATATGTTGGCGAATTAAGTTGAAAATAAAAATGCATCGGATTTTTTGTATATTAATTTTGTATCCTGAAACTTTGCTGAATGTATTTATTAGTTCTTTTTTTTTTTTTTTGGTACAGTCTTCAAGACTTCTTCTATGTAGCATCATATCATCTGCAAATAGTTATAGTTTTACTCTTTCGTTCTGTTTTGGATGTCTTTCATTTCTTTTTCTTGGCTAATTATTGTAACTAAGATCTATGTTGAATAAAAGCAGGGATAGTGAGTATTCTTCTCTCATTCTTTATCTGGCAAGAAAAGCTTTCAACTTTTCACCATTGAGTATAACATTAACTCTTTTTGTCAAATATGGCCTTTATTATGTTGAAGTAGAATCCCTCTACATCCACATTATTGAGTTTTTATAATAAAGAGATGTTGAATTTTGTCAAATACTTTATCTGCATCTACTGAAATGATTATGATTTTTATCTTTCATTTTTAAATGTAGTTTATCATGTTGATTGATTTGCAAGTATTGAACAATTTTTGCATCCCTGGAATAAGTCCTATTTGGACATACTATATGTTTCTTTTAATGTATTGCTGAATTTAGTTTGCTAATATATTGTTGAGGATTTTTATATCAACGTTCATCGGGGATATTGCTTTGTAATTGTGTGTGTGTGTGTGTGTGTGTGTGTGTGTGTGTGTGTGTATGTGTGTGTGTGTGTGTGTGTTGTGCCCTTGTCTAGTTTTGGTATTAGAGAAGTGCAGGGCTCACAAATGAGTTTGGAAACTTTATCTCCTTTCAGTGCTTTTGGAAAAGTTTGAGAACGGTAAGTATTAAATATTTAAAGAGTTTGTATAATTCACTATTGAAGATTTCTGCTCCTGGAGTATTGTTTATTGGGAGCTTTTTGATTATTGTTTCAATCTCCTTATAAGTAATTGGGCTATTAAATTTTTCAATTTGTTCTGAATCAGTCTGGGAAGACTGTAAATTTCATCCATTTCTTCAGAATTGTTCAATATTTTGTACTTCTCTTCATTCATGATTTCTGATTTTGAGTCCTTTCTATCACTTGCTGAAACTGGCTAAAATTTTGTCTATTTTGTTTATCTTTTTGAAGAACCAGCTCTGAGTTTCCTTGATCTTTTCTATTATCTTTTTATTCTCTATTTCATTCGTTTACAATATGATCTTAATTATTTCTTTCCTTCTATTAATTTTGTTCTTTGTTCTTTTTCTAGTTCCTTTAGAAGTGAAATTAAATTGTTTTATTAGAGATTTCTTTATTTCTTTTCATTCTTTGGGTAGGCCTGTATTTCTTAGAAATTCTATTTTTTAAACCATTTTTGCTGTATCCCATATATTTTGGTATGTTGTATTTTTATTTTCAACTGTCCTGAAATATTTAAAAAATTTTCTCCTTTGTTTTCTTCCATGACCCAGTACTTGTTCAATAACATGATGTTTACTCTCCATGTATTTGTAGTTTTTCCACTTTTTCATTATATAATTGATTTCTAGTTTCATGCCATTATTATCAGAAAAGATGCTCAATATGATTTCAATCTTCTTAACTTTATTGTTTGTGGTCTAACGTGATCCGTTTTAGAGAATATTTCTTCTGCACTTGGGAAGAATGTGTATTCTGCTGTTTATGGATGGAATGTTCTGTATATATCTATTAAGTCCAGTAGGTCTAGTGTATTGTCAAAGCTAATGTATCCTTATCGCTTTCCGTTTGGATGATCTATCTATAGATGCAAGTGGGGTGTGAAAACTCCCTACTATTATTGTATTGCTGTTTATTTCTCCCTTTAGGTCTTTATTATTTGCCTTATATATTAATGGTCCTATGTTGTATTGCATATAACATTTATAAATAATATATCTTCTTACTTGGTTGACACTTTTATCATTATTTAGTGCCCTTCCGTGTCTTTTATTACAACGTTTGTTTTAAAATCTATTTTCTCTGGAGGAGTAGGGGACCCCTTTTTCACCTGGTCCCCTGAGTCGAGCTGGATAAGTACCAGACCAGCCTGAACATCCACAGAAACAGCCTGAGACGCAGGAAGATACATCTGGATCTCTACAAATGAACATCTCCAGCACTGAGTATTGAGGTACGAAGCGGGGAGCTGTGAAACCACGCACAGATATCAGAAGATAAACAGAAGGGGGAGGGAGCCGCCACGTTTGGGCGCCGGGAAGTGGTAGCCACCTGCACGGGGGAGCGGGCAGACTCCTGGACCGGCACCCACGAGAAAACAGACTGGGACCGTGAGCGGGGAGCATACGCCACCAGACATCTAACAGAACTCCAGAACTCCAGTGTGCTCACTGGAAGCAGACTGAGACCGGGAGCTCTGGAGCCCGCGGGGGCAGCTGGCGGCTGGCGGCTGGAGGCTGGCGGTGTTAGAAACACAAAGAACAGAGACGCGCTGGCCCTGGAAGTGAGGGCTGGGATGCCGGAGGTGGGGCTCACATCCCAGGACACTGCAGGGTTGAGCAGCACCAACAGTAACCGAGTTAAAGTGGCCAGAACATCAGTGGAGAATGGTCCGCAATCCCTCTGTTCTGAGACAGAAGCTGAGGTTCGGCCGCTGCTGCTCTGACTCTCAGAAGAGGCACAGCAAGCTGCCAGGGAAAGCCGCCAGAGAACAAAAGCCTGGAAATACCAGCTCACAGAGTGCCCATCCCCATCCCCCCTCGCAGGGGACGCGGAGACTCTACCCAAACAGGGTTGCCTGAGTATCGGCGTGACAGCCCCCTCCCCCAGAAGGCATGCTGAAAAATCAAGAAGCCCGCATCCCGGGACACTGGGGTGGCGCAGTCATTGAGTGTGTGTCTTAGGCTCAGGGCGTGATCCCGGCATTCAGGAAAGGAGTCCCTTATTGGGCTACTCCGCTGGGAGCCTGCTTCTTCCTCTCCCACTCAGCTGCTTGTGTTCCATCTCTCGCTGATTGTCTCTCTGCCACATAAATAAATAAAATCTTTGAAGAAGAAGCCATCATCCCTAAGATCCCTATAAAACAAGGGCGCACAGCCTGGGTCCAGGTCAATAATTTGGGCTCTGGACAACCTCCCAACCTCTCCTCATCAGAATGACGAGAAGGAGAAGTCCTCCCCAGCAAAGAAAAGATAATGAGTCTGTGGCCTCTGCCATAGAACTAATGGATATGGATGTAACCAAATTATCAGAAATGGAATTCAGAGTAACAATGGTCAAGATGATGTGTAGACTTGAAAAAAGTATTAACGAACATGTTAATGAGAATATAGAATCTCTAAGGACGGAAATGAGAGTGAATTTGGCAGAAATTAAAAATTCTAGGAGCCAAATGCAGTCAAAACTACAGCTCTGCTGGCCAGGGTCACTGAGGCAGAGGAACGTATTAGCGAATTGGAGGATGGGTTAGTAGAAGAAAAAACGAAAATAGAAGCTGGACTTAAAAAACTCCACACCCACGAATGTAGGTTACGGGAAATTACTGACTCAATGAAACGATCCAATGTCAGAATCATCAGCATGCCCGAGGGGGTGGAGAAAAACAGAGGACTAGAAGAGATATTTGAACAAATTGTAGCTGAAAACGTCCCTAATCTAGCGAGGGAAACAAACATTCATGTCCAAGAGGCAGAGAGGACCCCTCCCAAGCTCAACCATGACAAATCTACGCCAATTCGCAAATATTAGATCCAAGGATACAGTATTGAAAGCGGCGAGGGCAAAGAAATTTCTCACGTACCAAGGCAAAGGTATCAGAATTATTTCAGACCTGTCTACACAGACCTGGAATGAGAGAAAGGGTGGGGGGGGGGGCATTTTTAAAGCCCTTTCAGAGAAAAACATGCAGCCAAGGATCCTTTATCCAGCAAGGCTGTCATTCAGAATTGATGGAGAAATAAAAACCTTCCCAAATCGCCAGTCATTAAACAATTTCATAACCACAAAACCAGCCCTACAGGAGATATTAAGGGGGGTTCTACAAAGGTAAAAAGGCCCCAAGAGTGATACAGAACAGAAAGTCACAACTGATACAAACAAAGACTTTACTGGCAACATGGGATCATTAAAAACATATCTCTCAATAATCACTCTCAATGCAAATGGCTTGAATGCTCCCATAAACGCCATGGGGTTGCAGATTGGATAAAAAGAAATGACCCATCCCTTTGCTGTCTAAAAGAGACTCATTTTGAACCCAAAGATACATTCATACTGACAGTAAAGGGATGGAGTACCATCTTTCACTCAAATGGACCTCAAAAGAAAGGTGGGGTAGCAATTCTCACATCACACAGATTGGATTTTAAACTAAAGACTATAGTTAGAGACCCAGAAGGGCACTATATTATTCTTAAAGGATGTATCCAACAATTGGAGATGACAATTATAAATATATATGCCCCCAACAGGGGAGCAGCAAGATACACAAGCCAATTCTTAACCAGAATAAAGAGACATATAAATAAAAATACATTAATAGTAGGGAACCTCAACACCCCACTATCAGAAATAGACAGAACACCCTGGCAAAAACTAAGCAAAGAATTAAAGGCTTTAAATGCCATACTCAATGAGTTGGACCTCATAGATATATATATATAGAACACCACACCCCAGAACCAAAAATATTCATTCTATTCTAATGCCCATGGAACATTCTCAAGAATAGACCATGTTCTGGGACACAAAACAGGTCTCAGCCAATACCAAAAGATTGAAATTATCCCCTGCATATTCTCAGACCAAAACGCTCTGAAATTGGAATTCAACCACAAGGAAAAATTTGGAAGAAACTCAAACACTTAGAGACTAAGAACCATCCTGCTCAGGAATGATTCGATAAACCAGGAAATAAAAAATCAAATTAAGCAATTTATGGAGACCAATGAGAATGAAAACACAACGTTCCAAAACCTATGGGATCCTGCAAAGGCAGTCCTAAGGGGGAAATACATAGCTATCCAAGACTCACTCAAAAGAATAGAAAAATCTAAAATGCAGTTTTTATATTCTCACCTCAAGAAGCTGGAACAGCAACAGAGGGACAGGCCTAATCCACCTACGAGGAAGCAGTTGACCAAGATTAGAGCAGAAATCAATGAATTAGAAACCAGAAGTACAGTAGAGTAGATCAGCAAGACTAGAAGCTGGTTCTTTGAGAGAATCAATGAAATTGACAGACCACTGGCAAGACTTATCCAAAAGAAAAGAGAAAGGACCCAAATTAATAAAATTATGAATGAAAAAGGGTAGGTCACAACCAACACCAAGGAAATTGGAAGGATTATTAGAAACTTTTATCAACAGCTATATGCCAATAAATTAAGCAATCTGGAGGAGGTGGAGGCCTTCCTGGAAACCTATACACTACCAAGACTGAAACAGGAAGAAATTGATTTCCTAAACAGGCCAATTAATTATGAAGAGACTGAGTCAGTGATAAACTACCTTCCAAATAACAAAACTCCAGGCCCGGACGGTTTTCCTGGGGAATTCTACCAAACATTCAAAGAAGAAATAATACCTATTCTCCTAAAGCTATTTCAAAAAACAGAAACAGAAGGAAAGCTACCAAACTCATTCTATGAGGTCAATATTACCTTGATCCCCAAATGAGGCAAGGACCCCATCAAAAGGGAGAATTACAGACCAGTTTCCCTAATGAATATGGATGCCAAAATCCTCAACAAGATCCTGGCTAATAGAATCCAACAGTATATTAAAAGGATTATCCATCATGACCAAGTGGGATTCATCCCTATGATGCAAGGGTGGTTCAACATTCGCAAATCAATCAGCGTGATACATCATATCAACAAGAAAAGTCTCAGGAACCATATGATCCTCTCAAATGATGCAGAAAAAGCATTTGACAAAATACAGCATCCTTTCCTGATTAAAACCCTTCAGAGTGTAGCAATAGCGGGTACATTTCTCAATCTCATAAAAGCCATCTATGAAAAGCCTACAGCAAATATTATTCTCAATGGGGAAAAGCTAGAAGCCTTTCCCTTAAGATCAGGAACGCACAAGTATGACCATCCCACCACTATTATTCAACATAGTACTAGAAGTCCTTGCAAGAGCAATCAGACAACAAAAAGGGATAAAAGGTATCCAAATCGGCAAGGAAGAAGTCAAAATGTCTCTCTTCGCAGATGACATAATACTCTATATGGAAAACCCAAAAGAATCCACTCCCAAACTATTAGACGTTATAGAGCAATTCAGTAATGTGCCGAGATACAAAATCAATGCTCAGAAATCAGTTGCATTTCTATACACGAATAATGAGACTGAAGAAAGAGAAATTAGGGAATCCATCCCATTTACAATAGCACCAAACCATATGTTACCTTGGAATTAACTTAACCAGAGACGTAAAGGATGTATATTCTAGAAACTAGAAATCACTCTTGAAAGACATTGAGGTAGACATAAAAAGATGGAAAAATATTCCATGCTAATGGATCGGAAGAATTAACATAGTTAAAATATCCATGCTACCCAGAGCAATCTACACTTTCAATGCTATCCTGATCAAAATACCAAGGACATTTTTCAAAGAACTGGAACAAATAGTCCTTAAATTTGTATGGAACCAGAAAAGGCCCCGAATCTCCAAGGAACTGTTGAAAAGGAAAAACAAAGCTGGGGGCATCACAATGCCGGATTTCGAGCTGTACTACAAATGTGATCACAAAGACAGCATGGTACTGGCACAAAAACAGACACACAGACCAATGGAACAGAATAGAGAACCCAGAAATGGACCCTCGGCTCTTTGGGCAACTAATATTTGATAAGGCAGGAAAAAACATACAGTGGAAAAAAAGACAGTCTCTTCAATAAATGGTGCTGGGAAAATTGGACAGGTACATGCAAAAGAATGAAACGTGACCAATCTCACACCATACACAAAAATAAACTCCAAATGGTTGAAAGACCTCGATGTGAGACAGGAATCCATCAAAATTCTAGAGGAGAACATAGGCAGCAACCTCTACGACATCGGCCAAAGCAACCTTTTTCATGACACATCTCCAAAGGCAAGAGAAACAAAAGATAAAATGAACTGATGGGACTTCATCAAGATAAAAAGCTTCTGCACAGTCAAGGAAACAGTCACAAAAACTAAGAGGCAGCCCACGGAATGGGAGAATATATTTGCAAATGACACTACAGATAAAATACTGGTATCCAAGATCTACAAAGAGCTTCTCAAACTCAATACACAAGAAACAAATAAACTAATCAAAAAATGGGCAAAAGATATGAACAGACACTTTTCCAATGAAGACATACAAATGGCTAACAGACACATGAAAAATGTTCAAAATCATTAGCCATCAGGGAAATTCAAATCAAAGCACACTGAGATACCACCTTATGCCAGTTAGAATGGCAAAAATAGACAAGGCTAGAAACAACAAATGTTGGAGAGGATGTGGAGAAAGGGGATCCCTCCTCCATTGTTGGTGGGAGTGCAAGTTGGTACAACCGGTCTGGAAAACAGTGTGGAGGTCCCTTAAAATTTAAAAATTGAGCTACCCTATGACCCAGCCATTGCACTACTGGGTATTTACCCCAAAGATACAGACGTAGTGAAGAGAAGGGCCATATGCACCCCAGTGTTCATAGCAGCATTGTCCACAATAGCTAAATTGTGGAAGGAGCCGAGATGCCTTTCAACAGATGACTGGATTAAGAAGTTGTTGTCCATATATACAATGGAATATTACTCAGCTACCAGTAAGAACGAATTCTCAACATTTGCAGCAACATGGATGGCACTGGAGGAGATAATGCTAAGTGAAATAAGGTAAGCAGAGAAAGACAAATATCATATGATTTCTCTCATCTATGGAACATAAGAAATAGGATGATCGGTAGGGGAAGAAAGGGATAAATAAAGGGGGGTAATCAGAAGGGGGAATGAAACATGAGAGACTATGGACTATGAGAAACAAACTGAGGGCCTCAGAGGGGAGGGGATGGGGGAATGGGATAGACTGGTGATGGGTAGTAAGGAGGGCACGTATTGCATAGTGCACTGGGTGTTATACGCAACTAATGAATCATTGAACTTTATATCGGAAACCGGGGATGTACTGTATGGTGACTAACATAATATAATAAAAAATCATTTAAAAAAATAAAATAAAATCTATTTTCTCTGCTATGAATTTAAGTACACTAAATTTATTTTGTTTCCATTTACATAAAATACATTTTCCCTCCCTTTACTTTCAGTCTGCATGTGCCTTTACTTCTGAAGTGAATGTCTTACAGGTAGTATTTAGATGTGTCTTATTCTTTTTACCCATTTATCCATTTTATATCTTTTTGTTAAAGAATTTATTTCACTTACATTTAAAGTAATTATTGAGAGGTGTGCACTTACTACCATTTTGTTGACTATTTACTGGCTGATTTTGTATTTCCATCCTGTTTCTTTATTCTTCTCTTTTGCTCTTCCCTTGTGGCTTGGTGTCTTTATTTAGTGTTATGTTTAGATTTCTTTCTCATCCTCTTTTGTGTATTTATTGTAAGTTTTTGCCTTGTGGTTACAGTGGGGTTCAATTATATCATCTTGTGTATATAACAGTACATTTTCAGTTGATAGCAACATAAGTTTGAACACATTCCTGATCTGTACATTTATACTTCTCACCTCCATGTTTTATATTTTTGATTGCTTTAATATCACTTTTCACATCTTTTCATTTTATGTACCCCTTAAATAATTACTGTAGATTTAGTTTTCATTTTATGCATCCTTTAAATAATTATTGTAGATTTAGTTAATTTTACTACTTTTGCCTTTTTACTTTCTCAGTAGTTTTATAAGTAATTAATCTATCATCTATCATCTATATATTTATCTATGCTGTCTCTCTCTATATATATACATTTCCTTGTGAGATTTTACTTCCATGTTTTCTTGATGTTAATTAGTGCCATTTATTTTCAGCTTAAAGATGTCCCTTTAATATTTCTTGTAAGGCTAGTTTAGTGGTGATAAACTCCTTTAGTTTTATTTGTCTGGAAAACTATTAATCTCTCTTTCAATTCTGAGTAGTAACTGCTGGGTACAGTATTCGTGATGGGAAGTTTTTTCCTTTCAGCATCTTGAATATATCATTCCACTCCCTTCTAGGCTGCAAAGTTTTTGCTGAGAAATCTGATAGCCTTATGGGGTTTCTCTTGCAAGGTACAATTGCAAGAAATCTCTGGATTTCTTGGACCTGGATGTCTGTTTCCTTCTGTAGGTTAGGAAAGTTTTTGACCATTATTTCTTTAAATGTTTTCTGTTCTTCTTTCTCTTTTCTTTTCCTGTGACCCTAATAATGCAAATAATGTCCCACAGGTCCCATAAATTATCATCATTTTTAAAAAGTTTTTTTTTTAATTTCTGCTGCTTTGTCTGGGTGAGTCCCATTGTTTTATCTTCCTGTTCACTGATCTGTTGTACTCCTTCCAGTCTGCTGTTGAATCCTATTAGTGTATTTTTCAGTTCAGTTATTGTATCCTTCAACTCTATGACTTCTGTTTGGTATTTTCTCATATTTGCTACTTCTTTATTGAATTTCTCATTGTGTTCATCCATTCTTCTCCCAAGTCTGGTGAACATCTGTAAGACCATTACTTTGAATTCTTTATCAGATAGATCACTTATCTCTATATTATTAAGGTTTTTTTCCCCTGAGGTTTAGTCTTATTCTTTTGTTTGGAACATGTATCTCTGTTTCCTAATTTTTCTTAACTCTCTGAATTTGTTTCTGTGTAATAGGCAAAACAGCTACTTCTCTCAGTCTTGAAGGTGTCATTTTGTGTAGGTGATACTTCTTGTTCAACCTTGTTCTAGCTCTCAGTTTTCTCATGAATCTTTGTGATTTAAAACCACTTGATTTATTCTTGATATGTCCCTGTTGTTAAGGGTATGCCAAAAACTGTCATTGATCCAAGGAGAGGATTTTTCACTTAGCACCTAGTTTTGGGCTGATTGGAAGCCAGATCAAGAGCAGCTTTTGAACCATGTAAATATGTAGAGTTCTGTGGTGCTGCAATCCTATTCACTGCTGGCCTGCAGACCAGATCTGTAGGTGTCCCTGGGTGATAGCTGCAAAAATTAGGGCTCCAGATGAATGTATAAGTTACTTTCTGGGAAGTCTTATCAAGCTATAGTGAGGCTAATGGTGAATAATGATGTTGTCTCCCTGTTATGTTCTTTGGGAGCACCTCCTTAGTCTCTAGATGTGTCTAGAAGCCTGTCCTTAGACTGAAGCTCCAGTCTAAGTAGATAAGTCTTTTTCACAGGAATACTGGTGTGTGTTTCAGTCTGCAATCTAGAGGTGACCACTGTGTGAATTGCATGTATCTATTGACTTTGGCACGACAGTTGGAGAATGGGAAGTGGGAGGGTACACTCACCAGCTTCAGAAAAAGAAAGTGTAAAAATGTCTTGATTACAATTGCAAGCTGGCTTACACAATGCAGAATAAGAGTGCCTTGTTTGTGCACATGCCAGCTTTATGCTGGTAGTGGGAGAAAGCTGTATCTTTCCTCAGCTGCCAGCTCCCCCCAGTAGGGTAAGTAGGTTACAACTGCCTGAGTTCACGGATTTTAGCTAGGGGGCAGAAGAACTTTGTCATTGTTTGCACGCACTCACTCCATATAGGGAGTAGGGGAGTGCTCAACTGCCTAGGCTCTCTAACCTCAGGAAGTTCCACAACTGTTTCCCCCTATCTATCCCAGCTATGGAGTTGGAGGGTACCATGTCTGAAATTGCTCACTTATGCTAGCAGGCTAGATGGAAGGTACAATGATGGCATTTGCCAGTGCTTCTCTTTCTGGAGGCATCTCAATCGCCCCTTGCCCCTCCAGCTGATGCCAACATATCAGCAAAAGTATCTCCCTCACATTTAGTTTAGGTGCTTTTCAAACTGCTTTTGTTTTTACTGGGCCTCAGAGTAAGCAAGACCAAAAGAAAGCCTCCAAGAGGGGTATTTCAGTTTCCTAAAGCCCTTTGGAACCCCCAGATGTGAGTCCTCTTGGTTTTCAAAGCCAGATGTCTTGGGAGCTCATCTCCCTGATACAGATCTCAGGGGCTGGGATACCTGATGTGGAGTATCAACCCTTTACTCCTCCAGGAGAAAGACATGTCTGGTGAGATCTTTCTGTATGATGTTTCACCATACTGAGGCTGTTTTGTTTTATTTTTGTGAGCTTGTGTCTGCTTCTCATACTCATCTGAATGTGGTTCTTTTATACATTGCTGTGAAGGGAAGGTCATATAATTTTTATATCTTTTTGATAGAGAAATGATCCTTATGTAGCAGTAGAGTTCGTGTGTCTATGAAAGAATGTAAGTTCAGGATATTCCTAGACCATCCCCTCCTATTATGTATTTATTTTTAAAGTAGATTTTTCAAATTATATTATGTTAGTCACCATACAGTACATCCCTAGTTTTTGATATAAAGTTCCATGATTCATTACTTGCATATAACACCCAGTGCACCATGCAATATGTGCCCTTCTTAATACCCATCACTGGCCTATCCCATTTCCCCACCCCCTGCCCTCTGAAGCCCTCAGTTTGTTTCTCAAAGTCCATAGTCTCTCATGGTTCATTCCCCCTTCTGTTTACCACCCCTTTCTTTTTCCCTTTCTTCTCCTACCAATCTTCCTACTTCTTATGTTCCATAAATGAGTGAAACCATATGATAATTGTCCTTCTCTGCTTGACTTATTTTGCTTAGCATTATATCCTTCAATCTCGTCCATGTTGCAGCAAATTTTGAGAAATCGTTCTTTTTGATGGCTGAGTAATATTCCATTGTATATATGGACCACAACTTCTTAATAGAGTCATCTGTTGAAGGGCATCTCAGCTCCTTCCAAAATTTACCTATTGTGGACAATCCTACTATGAATATTGGGGTGCATATGGCCCTTCTCTTCACTATGTCTGTATCTTTGGGGTAAATACCCAGTAGTGCAATGGCTGGGTCATAGGGTAGCTAAATTTTTAAATTTTAAGGGACATCCACACTGTTTTCCAGAGTGGCTGTACCAACTTGCATTCCCACCAACAGTGTAAGAGGGATCCCCTTTCTCCACATCCTCTCCAACAATTGTTGCTTCATGTCTTGTCAATTTTTGCCATTCTAATGTCATAAGGTGGTATCTCAATGTGGTTTTGATTTGAATTTCCCTGATGGCTAATGATATTGAACATTTTTTCATGTGTCTGTTAGCCATTTGTATGTCTTCATTGGAAAAGTGTTTGTTCATATCTTCTGCCCATTTTATGATTTGATTATTTGTTTCTTGTGTATTGAGTTTGAGAAGCTCTTTGTAGATCTTGGATACCAGTCTTTTATCTGTAGTATCATTCACAAATATCTTCTCCCATTCCGTGGGCTGCCTCTTAGTTTTTTGGACTGCTTCCTTGTCTGTGCAGAAGCTTTTTATCTTGATGAAGTCCAACAAGTTCATTTTTTCTTTTGTTTCTCTTGCCTTTGGAGATGTGTCATGAAAAAAGTTGATGTGGCCGATATCAAAGATTGCTGCCTATGTTCTCCTCTAGGATTTTCATGGATACCTGTCACATTGAGGTCTTTCATCCATTTGGAGTTTATTTTGTGTATGGTGTGAGAGAGTGGTCAAGTTTCATTCTTTTGCATGTAGCTGTCCAATTTTCCCAAAACCATTTATTGAAGAGACAGTCTTTTTTCCACTGGATATTTTTTCCTGTTTTGTCAAAGATTAGTTGCCCAAAGAGCCAAGGGTCCATTTCTGGGTTCTGTATTCTGTTCCATTGGTCTATGTGTCTGTTGTGCCAATACCATGCTGTCTTGGTGATCACAGCTTTGTAGTATAGCTCGAAATGTGGCATTGTGATGCCCCCAGCTTTGTTTTTCCTTTTCAACAATTCCTTGGTGATTAGGGGCCTTTTCACCTTCCACACAAATTTAAGGGCTGTTTGTTCCAGTTCTTTGAAAAATGTCATTGGTATTTTGATTGGGATGGCATTGAAAGTGTAGATTGCTCTGGGTAGCATAGACATTTTAACTATGTTAATTCTTCCAATCCATGAGCATGGAATATTTTTCCATCTGTTTGTGTCTTCTTCAATGTCTTTCAAGAGTGATTTGTAGTTTCTAGAATATAGGTCCTTTACGTCTCTGGTTAAGTTAATTCTAAGGTAACGTACGGTTTTTGGTGCTATTGTAAATGGGATGGATTCCCTAATTTCTCTTTCTTCAGTCTCATTGTTCGTGTATAGAAATGCAACCGATTTCTGAGCATTGATTTTGTATCCTGCCACATTACTTAATTGCTCTGTAACTTCTAATAGTTTGGGGGTGTATTCTTTTGGGTTTTCCATATAGAGTATCATGTCATCTGTGAAGAAAGAAAATTTAACTTCTTCTCTGCTGATTTGGAAACCTTTTATCCCTTTTTGTTGTCTGATTGCTGTTGCAAGAACTTCTAGTACTATGTTGAATAATAATGGAAAGAGCGGACATCCCCATCATGTTCCCGATCTTAAGGGAAAGGCTTCAGCTTTTCCTTGTTGAGTATGATATTTGCTGTAGGCTTTTCATAGATGGTTTTTATGAAATTGAGGAATGCACTCTCTATCCCTACATTCTGAAGGGTTTTAATCAGGAAAGGATGCTGTATTTTGTCAAATGCTTTTTCTGCATCTGTTGAGAGGATCAGATGTTTTTTGACTCTTTTCTTGTTGATATGATGTATCACAGTAATAGATTTGCAAATGTTGAACCACTCTTGCATCCAAGGGATGAATCCCACTTGGTCATGATGGATAATCCTTTTAATGTACTGTTGGATCCTATTAGCTAGGATCTTGTTGAGAAATCTTGGCGTCCATATTCATCACGGATATCAGTCTGTAATTCTCCTTTTTGTTGGAGTCTTTGCCTGGTTTGGGGATCAAGGTAATACCGGCCTCATAGAATGAGTTTGGTAGTTTTCCTTCTGTTTCTATTTGTTGAAACAGCTTCAAGAGAATAGGTATTATTTCTTCTTTGAATGTTTGGCAGAATACCCCAGGTAATCGTCAGGCCCTGGACTCTTGTTTTGGGGGAAGTTTCAATCTCTTCATAATTAATTGGTCTGTTTAAAAAATCAATTTCTTCCTGTTTCAGTCTTGGTAGTTTATACGTTTCCAGGAAGACATCCATTTCTTCCAGATTATTTAATTTATTGGCATAAAGCTTTTGATAGAAGTTTCTAATGACCCTTCCTATTTCATTGGTGTTGGTTGTGACCTCTACTTTTTCATTCATAATTTTATTAATTTGGGTCCTTTCTCTATTCTTTTGGATAAGTCTTGCCAGTGGCTTATTTATTTTATTGAATCTTTCAATGAACCAGCTTCTAGTTCTGTTGATCTGCTCTACTGTGCTCTTGGTTTCTAATTCATTGATCTCTGCTCTAATTTTGATCATCTGCTTTCTCGTGCATGGATTGGGTGTATTCATCTGTTCCTGTTCCAGCTTCTTCAGGTGAGAATATAAAACTGCTTTTTAGATTTTTCTATTCTTTTGCATGAGCCTAGGATTGCTATGTATTTTCCCCTTAGGACTGCCTTTGCAGTGTCCCATAGGTTTTGGACCATTGTGTTTTCATTCTTGTTGGTCTCCATAAATTGTTTAAATTGATTTTTGATTTCCTGGTTTATCCAATCATTCTTGAGCAGGATGGTTCTTAGTCTCCAGGTGTTTGAGTTTCTTCCAAATTTTTCCTTGTGATTGAGTTCCAATTTCAAAGCACTGTGGTCTCAGAATATGCAGGGAACCATCTCAGACTTTTGGTATCAGTTGAGATCTGTTTTGTGACCCAGCATATGGTCTATTCTGGAGAACGTTCCATGTGCATTCGAATAGAATGAGAATTCTTTTGTTCTGACGTGTAGTGTTCTATATATACCTATGAGGTCCATCTGGTCTAGTATGGCACTCAAAGCTCTTGTTTCTTTGTTGATTTTCTGCTTAGGTGATCTATTGCTGATAGTGGAGTGTTGAGGTCCCCTACTATTAATGTATTTTTATGTATATATATCTTTATTCTGTTAAAGAGTTGGCTTGTGTATCTTGCTGCTCCCCTGTTGGGGGCGTAGATATTTATAATTGTCATATCCACTTGTTGGATACATCCTTTAGGAATAATACAGTGTCCTTCTGTATCTCTAACTACAGTCTTTAGTTTAAAATTTAATCTGTCTGATATGAGAATTGCTACCCCAGCTTTCTTTTGAGGTCCACTGGCATGAAAAATGGTTTTCCATCCCTTCACTTTCAGTCTGGATGTATCTTTAGGTTCAAAATGAGTCTCTTATAGACAGCAAATGGATGAGTCATGTCTTTTTATCCATTCTGAAACCCTATGGCGTTTTATGGGAGCATTTAGGCCATTCACATTGAGACTGATTATTGAGAAATAAGATTTTAATGATGTCATGTTACCTGTAAAGTCTTTGTTTCTATAGATTGTAAATTTCTGTTCTGTATCACTCTTGGGACCTTTTTACTTTTATAGAATCCCCCTTAATATCTCCTGTAGGGCTGGTTTCGGTGTAATGAAATTGGTCAGTGACTGGCAATTCTGGAAGGTCCTTATCTCTCCATCAATTCTGAATGACAGCCTTGCTGGATGAAGGATCCTTGGCTGCATGTTTTTCTCCAATAGAGCTTTAAAAATGCCTTGCCAACCCTTTCTCTCATTCCAGGTCTGTGTAGACAGGTCTGACATAATCCTAATATTTTTGCCTTTATACATGAGAACTCTCTTTGCCTTGGCCTCTTTCACTACTGTATCTTTGGATCTAATATTTGTGAATTGCCTATGATGTGATGTGGCATAGGATTGTTGAGGCTGACCTTGGGAGGGGTCCTCTCTGCTTCTTGGACACGAATGCTTGTTTCCTTTGCTAGATTGGGGAAGTTTTCAGCTACAATTTGTTCAAATATCTCTTCTAAATCTCTCTCGTTCTCCACCCCCTCAGGGATGCCAATGATTCTGACACTGGAGCATTTCATTGAGTCAGTAATCTCCAGTAACCTACATTCTTGAGATTGGATTTTTTTGAGCCATGTTTCTGTTTTAGCTTTCTCTTCTACCATCCTATCCTCCAATTCACTAATTCGTTCTTCTGCCTCGTTTACCCTGGCCATCAGAGCATCTAGCTTTGACTGCATTTGATTCATAGCATTTTTAATTTCTGCCAGATTCACTCTCATTTCCGCCCTTAGAGATTCTATATTCTCATTAACATTTTCATTAATTTTTTTTCAAGTCTACACATCATCTTGACCATTGTTACTCCTAATTCCATTTCTGATAATTTGGTCATATCCATATCCATCAGTTCTGTGGCAGAGGTCACAGACTCATTGTCTTTTCTTTGCTGGGGGGGATTTCTCCTTCTCTTCATTCTGATGAGGAGAGGTTGCAGGGTTGCCCAGAGCCCAAATTATTGACCAGGACCCAGGCAGTGTGCTCTTGTTTTATAGGGACCTTAGGGATGTGGGCTTCTTGATTTTTCAGCCTGCCTTCTGGGGGAGGGGCCTGCCACATTGATATTCAGGCAACCCTGTTTGGGTGATGTTGCCTGTTCCATGCGAAGGGGGATGGAGTTGGGCACACTGTAAGCCAGTATTTCCAGGGTTTTGTTCTATGGCAGCTTTCCCTGGCAGTTTTCTGTGGCTCTTCTGAGAGTCAGAGCAGCAGTGGCCATATTCTAGCCTCTGTCTCAGAACAGAGAGATTGCAGTCCATTCTCCACTGAGCTCTTCTGGCCTCTTTAAGTCTGTTTGTGTTGGTGCTGCTAAAATCCTGCAGCATCCTCGGTTGTGCACCCCACAGCCGGCATCCCAGCCCTCAGTTCTAGGGCCGGCACATCTCTGTCCTTTGTGTTTCTAACACCGGCAGCCACCAGCCACCCCCACACACGCTCCCAAGCTCCCTGTTTCAGTGAGGTTTGCATGCACTCCAGAGCGCAGGTGTTCAGTTTGGTTGTGCGCACACTCCTGAGCTCTAGGTCTTAGTCCTGCTCAAGTGAGTGCACTGGAGCACCAGTTTTCAGTTTCCATGCACACACGTTCCCAGGCTCATGGTCTCAGTCTGTTCTCTTGCAGTTGCCCTTCTGTAAGTCTGGCCACTCCCCAGTGCAGGTGGCTACCGCTTCCTGGCACCCGAGCATGGAGGCTCCCTGCCCCTTCCGTTTCTCTTCCAATATCTGTGCAAGGATTCATGGCTCCCCATTTCATACCTCAATACTCAGTGCTGGAGATGTTCATTTGTAGAGATCCAGATGTATCTTCCTGCATCTCAGGCTGATTCCATGGGTGTTCAGGATGGTCTGTTACCTATCCATCTCGGCTTAGGGGACCAGCTCAAAAAGGGGACCCCTACTCCTCTGCCATCTTAACTCCTCCTTCCTTAAAGTAGATTTATTGTATACAGTGCATCTATGGGTCTTGTTTTTTCATCTATTATTGGCATATTTAAACCATTGATGTTTAAAGTAATTATTGATATAGTTATTTTCTATTCATTGCCCATCTATTTTTCGTCTTCTGTGGCTTTAATTTAGCATAATATATGGTTCCATTTTCTGTCCTTTCTTAGCATTTCAATTATGATCCTTATTTTGCCTATTTTAGTGATTGCCCTAGAGGTTGCAATATACATATACAACTGATCCAGTGCACTTTTATAATACACTATACCAATTTATGGCCAGTGTGAAAATCTTATAAGAAAGTATTCTAATTTATTTTTCCTGTCCCTTACATTCATATACTATCTTCATCAAGTACATTATTGTTATTTTTAACACATTCTTATGTTAAATCAATTAAGAATAAGAAAAGTAAAAAGTTTCACTTTATCTTGATGTATTTCTTCTCTAATATTCTTTCTTTCTTATGTGGTTTCAAATTTCTGATCTATATTCTATATGCCTTTGATCCAAAGAACTCCCTTTAACATCTCTTGCAAGGTGCATCTATTGGTGACAAGCTCCCTCAATTTTTTATTGAAAGTCATTTCACCAGATACATAATTCTAGATTCATGTTTTTTTTTCTTTCAAGACTTAAATATTCATTTCCACTCTCTTCTTTATATCACTTCCAAAGAGAGTTGAGTGTAATTCTTATCCATGCTCCTTTATAGCTAAGGTAATTTTCTTCTCTGCCTGAAAAATTTTCTGTATGTATTTGATTTTCTGCCGTATGATTATGATATGCTGAAGTGCGGAATTTGGGGCATTTATCATACATGGTATTCTTGGGGTTTCCTGAATCTTGGCTTGGGGTCTGACATTAATTTTGGGAAATTCACAGTCATTATTGCCTCAATATTTCTCCCATGTCTTTCTTTTCAATCTGGTATTCACCACAAGTGTATGGTGTACCTTGTGTAATTGCCCAATAGTCTTAGATACTTTGCTCTAGGCTCCCCTCCCCCAATTTTTGCCAACATGGTACTGGCACAAAAACAGACACATAGATCAATGGAACAGAACACAAACTCCAGAAATGGACCCTCAACTCTATGGTCAACTAATTTTTGACAAAGCAGGAAAAAACATCCAGTGGAAAAAAGACGGTCTCTTCAGTAAATGGTGTTGGGGATATTGGACAGCTATATACAGAAGAATGAAACTGGGGCTCCTGGGTGGCTTAGGTGTTAGGCGTTTGCCTTCAGCTCAGGGTGTGATCCCGGCATTGTGGGATCAAGCCCCGCATTGGGCTTCTCCACTGGGAGCCTGCTTCTTCCTCTCCCACTCCCCCTGCTTGTGTTCCCTGTCTCACTGACTGTCTCTCTGCCAAATAAGTAAATAAAATCTTAAAAAAAAAGAAGAAGAAGAAGAATGAAACTGACTATTCTCTCACACCATACACAAATATAAACTCAAAATGGTTGAAAGACCTCGATGTGAGACAGGAATCCATCAAAATCCTAGAGGAGAACATAAGCTGTAACCTCTTTGACATCAGCCACAGCAACTTTTTTCATGACATGTCTCCAAAGGCAAGGGAAACAAATCAAAAATGAACTTGTGGGACTTCATCAAGATAAAAGGTTCTGCACAGCAAAGGAAACAGTCAACAAAACACTGAGGCAACCTACGGAATGGGAGAAGATATTTGCAAATGACACTACAGTTAAAAGGCTGGTATCCAAGATCTATAAAGAACTTCTCAAACTCAAAACCCAAAAAAACAAACAATCAAGTCAAAAAATGGGCTGAAAACACTTTTCCAATACAAATGTCTAACAGACACATGAAAAAATGTTCAACATCATTAGCCATCAGGGAAATTCAAATCAAAACCACATTGAGATACCACCTTACACCAGTTAGAATGGCAAAAATTGACAGGGCAAGAAACAACAAATGTTAGAGAGGATGTGGAGAAAGGGGAACCCTCCTACACTGTTGGTGGCAATGCAAGTTCATATAGCCACTTTGGAAAATAGTGTGGAAGTTCCTCAAGAAAATTAAAAATAGAGCTACCCTATGACCCACCAATTGCACTACTGGGTATTTATCCCAAAGATATAGATGTAGTGAAAAGAAAGGCCATATGCACCCCAATTGTCATAGCAGCAATGTCCACAATAGCCAAACTGTGGAAGGGGCCAAGATATCCTTCAACAGATGAATGGAGAAAGAAGGTGTGGTCCATATATACAATGGAATATTACTCAGCCATCAGAAAGGATGATTACGCAACATGGACAGGACTGGAGGAGATTATGCTAAGTGAAATAAGTGAAGCAGAGAAAGACAATTATCATATGGTTTCACTTGTTTGTGGAACATAAGGAATATCAGGGAGGACATTAGGAGAAGGAAGGGAGAAATGAAGCAGGGGGAAACAGAAGGGAGATGAGCCACGAGAGACTCTGGGAAACAAACTGAGGCTTTTAGAGGGGAAGGTGGTGGGGGGATGGGCTAGCCCAGTGGTGGGTATTATGGAGAGCACATATTGCGTGGAGCCCTGGGTTTTATATGCAAATGATGAATCATGGAACACTACATCAAAAATAATGATGTACTGTATGGTGACTAATATAACATAATAAAAAATAAAAACTAAAATAAATTTAAAAAATAAAAAATAAATTAAGAAAAATAAAATAAATAAATAAATAAATAAAATAACAAGGAATGCAGTCAAAGAGATGAAAATTCTGAGTCAAAAGGCAGTGCTAAAAGGCAAAACACTTTCTGTAAAAAGAACTAATGGTGGCTCCAGTGGTGGTTTTTGGTCATTTCTGTTCCTAGTAAACTGTCTCTGTATCTGCCTGTATCTCTAATTTTCAGTGTGGTGACTTGTTCTATGATATCAATTCTTTAATGAATCTAAAGAAATGTTGAAGTTCAGTTTTTTAGTTTTTCTCTTATTGTGATCACTTTCAAGTTACATATAGAGCTAGAAACCAGAAAACTAGCAGTGTTTTTTATCTGTAGCACTTTTTAAGAATTGAAGCATAGTTGACAATGTTATATTAGTGTCAGATGTACAACGTAGTAATTTGACAACCCTATACGTCATGCTACACTCACCAAAGTGTAGTTACCATCTATCGTCATACAACACTATTACAGTACAATTGACTATATTTCCTATATAGTACCTTTCATTCCCATGACTTATCCATTTCATAACTGGAAGCCTGTACCTCTCATTCCCCTTTACCCATTTTGCCCATTCCCCCTCTGGCAAGCATAAGCTTACTTTCTACACTCATGGGTCTGTTTCTGCTTTTTGTTTATTATGTTTTGTTTTTAGATTACACATAGAAGTTAAATTATATGGTATTTGTCTTTTTCTGTTTAACTTATTTCACTTAGCATAATACTCTCTAGGTCCATCCAGCTTGTTGAAAATGGCAATATCTCACTCTTTTTTAGGGCTGAGTAATATTGCACAGCAAAGGAAACCATCTATAAAATAAAAAGGCAACATACTGAAGGGGAGAAGATATTTGCAAGGAGCATATCAAATAAGAGGTTAATATCCAAAAAATATAAAGAACTTATATGCACTGCTGGAGTGTAAGCTGGAACATCCACTAAAAAAAGTGGAAGTTCCTTAAAAAATTAAAAATAGAAATACCAGGAGCTTTGGTAGATGGCAGAGTAGGAGGACCATAAGCTTGCCCCATCCCATGTTTACAATTAGGTATTACTCGCATCTGAGTAACTAAACCAGTGAGTAATCTAAAGACTGGCAGAACAAATTCCACAGCTAGATGATGACAAGAAGCCACATTGAAGAGGTTAGGAAGGGCAGAAACAGTGGTCAGGAGATGCCTGCAGGAGAGAGGGAGCTGTGGGTTCAGAGAAAGGAAAGCACCAGGGAGTCCACATGGGGAAACAAATTCCCATAATATCTGACCTTGAAAACCAGAGAGGCTGAATTTCATGAGTTTGTATAACCAGTGGGACTTGGATCCTGTAGCTTTAAAAGTCAGCTGACTCAGCATTGGGAAAGCTGGGGGGTGTGGGGAGATTGATAGCTGGGTTCCCACCCTTAAAGAGATAGCAGACCCTGGGGAAGCAACATAGAAGGAACAGTTTGGAAAACTACTGGGGCAAATGTCAGGAAGATATGTCTATACTGATTTTGAAGTGTGTTAGCAGACTTCTCTGTGAACAAAGGACCTGGCAGGGGCCATTTTCCTCCCCCATCCCCCAGTATAAATACAGAACCACTTGTGGAAAGCAGCTCTGTACAGACACTTGCTACCTGAACTACTAGCAGTGTGCCCTGATCATGACTTCTCCTGAGGACTCACCCACTCCAAGTCTGTTGGCCTCTACTCTGGGATCAGCACAAATTTTAACTGCATATGCACCTACCCACATGCTGCATCCTTGCACAATGCCCCCAGTGGCCACCTTGCTTCAGGAGATCAGGCCTAGGACTAACAACTCAGCACAAATTTTGCTAACACCACACACATGACCTGTCCTGCCACCACACTCACAGATGCCACCCACCCTCTGCCACTGACAGCACCTTCACCCACCATGCCCCCAGCTGCCACTGCCACTTTTTTCCACACCCTGCAGCCACAACACTGTGGGGGATCTAGCCTAGTGCTTGAGGTTCAGAGCAAATTTTGCCAACACTGCCACCCCTCTCATGAGCCTTCCTGTGGTCATGCCCCCTCAGAGTCAGCCTGCCTGGGTCTCACTAACATCACAAAGAGCAAGCACAGCCCACAATAGCTAAAAGTCAGTGCAAACATCTGGGCTGAAAAGAAAAGTGACTTGGATGCAAGTAACACACATAGGAAACTCTGTTGAAATGCCAGGTTCTGGTGAAAAAAGGACACTACCCTGCAGGGCACTACAGGGCCTCTTCTTCATAAAGCCACTACTTTCAAGAGCACTATTTTCAAGCACAAAAACAAAGCTGGCTTTCTTAACACACAGGAACAGAAACAGAGAGATAGAAAAAATTAGGAGAAAGAGAAATGAGTCCCAAATGAAAGAACAGGACAAATTCACAGCAGGAGATCTAAGTGAAACAGAAATAAGTACTATGCCTGATAGAAAATTCAAAGTAATGATCATAAAGTTACCCACTGGACTTCAGAAAAGAATGGAAGACAGCAGTGAAGCCCTTGACAAAGACATTAAAAATACCTTATCAGAGATGAAGATCTCAATAAACAAAATTAAAAATACAATAGATGGAATACATAATAGGCTACAGGAAGCAGAGGAAGGTACCAGTGACCTGGAGGATAGTGTAATGGAAAGCAATCAATATGAAAGTTGAGAGGCAAAACAAAATAAAAACAAACAAAAAACAAAACAATAAAAGAAACCAAAACAAAACCAAAACTCCACATAATAAGAATAGACTCAGAGAACTCAATGACTCCATCAAGCATAAAAACAGTCACATTATAGGGATCTAGAAAGAGGAGAGAGAGAAGGGGGACACAGAAAATGTATTCGAAGAAATAACCGAAAACTTTCTGATTCTGGGGAGGGAAACAGAGATCCAGATTTAGAAGGAACAGAGGTATCCTAACAAATTCAACCTAAGGGATCCACACCAAGACACAATAATTAAAATGGCAAAAAAAAAAAAAGTGGTAAAAAAAAAAAGAAGAAAAGAAGACAATTAGATACAAAGGTAACACCATATCTCAATGGCAAAAAAATTGTGATTAAAAAAAAAGAAGAATTTTAAAGGTTGCAAGAGAAAAGAAGACAATTACATACAAAGGTAACAACATAAGGCTATCAGTAGATTTCTCAATGGCAAAAAAATTGTGATTAAAAAAAAAAGAAGAAGAATTTTAAAGGTTGCAAGAGAAAAGAAGACAATTACATACAAAGGTAACACCATAAGACTATCAGTAGATATCTCAGCAGAAACTTTGCAGGCCAGAAGTGAGTGGCATGATGTTATAAAAGTTTGGAAAAGGAAAAATCTGCAGCCAGGAATACTTTATCCGGCAAGGTTATCATTCAGAATAGAAGGAGAGATAAAGAGTTTCCCTGACAAACAAATATTAAAAGAATTCATGACCACTAAACCAGCCCTACAAGAAAATATGCAGGGAAACTCTGTGCATTGGAAACAAAAACCATAAGTAAGAATGAGAAAAATAAGAAGCACAAAAACAAAACATATATATATATGTGTATATGTATATATGTGTATATGTATATATGTGTATATATTTATATATATATACACAGTTGAGAGAAATACAAAATAAAATGATGCAAAATATGATCCCAAATATCTGAATTGTAGAGGGGAGAGGAGTAAAGAGTGACTTCAAATTAAGTGATCATCAGGTTAATATAGACTGCTTTATGCAGAATATGTTATATATAAACTGAGTGGTAATAACAAATCAAAAAACAGTAATAGATAAACAAAAGAGTAAGAAACCCAAGTATATCACTAAAGAAAACAAGCAAACCATGAAACAGAGAAAGATTAGAAAGGATCAGAGAAAAATAAAGCAAAGCAAAACAAAGCAAAACAAAACCACAAAAGAAGTAACTAAATGGCAATAAATACATATCTATCTTTACTTTGAATGGAAATGGACTAAGTGCTCTAATCCAAAGACATAGGGTGACAGAATGGATTTAAAAACAAGACCTGTCTATACTCTGACTATTAGATACTCATTTCAGAGCTGAAGACACCTGCAGATTGAAAGTGAGGGGTTGGAGAAATACTTATAATGCAAAGGAATTAAAAAGAAAACTAGAGTACAAATACTTACATTAGCCAAAATAGACTTTAAAACAAATTCTGTAACAGGAGACAAGGGCACTGATATCATAAAAAGGACAATCCAACAAACAGATCTAACAATTATAAATATTTATGCACCCAACATGTTATTGTTAATAACAAATGTAAAGGAATTAATCAATAGTAATACAATGATAGCAGGGTACTTTAATACCTCACTTATGATGGACAGATCATCTAAACAGAAAATCAATAAGGATAAAATGGCTTTGAGGGACCAAAACATGGACTTAAAACATATATTCAGAATATTCAATGCTAAAATAGCAGAATACACATTCTTTCAAATGCACATGAGACATTCTCCAGAGTAGATAACATATTTGGCCACAAAACCAGCCTCAAAAAATAAAAAAAAAAATTGAAGTTATACCGTGCATCTTTTCTGAACACAGTGCTATGAAACTAGAAGTAAATTTTTCCACAAGAAAATATCTGTAAAGACCAGAAATATGGAGGTTAAATAACATGCTACTAAACAATGAATGGATCAACTAGGAAATCAAGAAGGCAAAAAGTAAATGTAAAGAAATGGAAAATGAACACATGGTCCAAATCCTTCAGGATGCAGCAGAAGCAGTCCTTGTTCCTTGAAAAGATCAACAAAATTGATAAACCTTTAGCCAGACTAATTAAAACAAAGGGGGTATGGGCTAAAACAAACAAAATAACAAATGAAAGAGAAGAAATAGCAACTAATAACACAGAATTACAATTATAAGAGAATATAAGGGAAACAACATGCCAACAAAATAGACAACCTAGATGAAATGGATGAATTCCTAGAAATATATAACTTACCTACAATGAAGCAGAAATAAAAAATTTGAACAGACCAGTTACCAGCAAAGAGATTGAACCAGCAATCTAAAAACTTCCAACAAGCTAAAGTCCAGGACTAGATGGCTTCACAGGAGAGTTCTACCTAATACTTCAAGAGGAGATAATACTTATTATTGTCAAACTATTCCACAAAATGTAAGAGGAAGGGAAACTTCCAAATTCATTCTACAAGACCAACATTATGCTGATAACAAAACCAGATAAAGACGTCTCAAAAAAAGAGAACTACAGGTCAAAATTTCTGATGAATATTGATGCAAAAATCCTCAACAAACTACTGGCAATCCAAACCCAACAATACATTAAAAAATTCGCTACGATCAAGTGGGATTTATTCCTGAGCTGTAGAGTAGCTCAATATTTGCAAATCAATCAATGTGATACATCACATCAATAAGGAAAGGGATACAAAACATACGATCATTTCAATAGACACAGAAAAAGCATTTGACAAAGACACAACATCCATTCATGCTGAAAGCCCTCAACAAAGTACTTTCAGAGGAAACATACCTCAACATAATAATGGCCTTATATGAAAAACTCACAGCAAACATCATCCTCAATGGGGAAAAACTGAAAACTTTCCCCCTAAGGTCAGACATAAGACAAGGATGTCCACTCTCACACTTTTATTCAGTGTAGTACCAGAAGTCCTAACCACAGTAATTAGAAACAAAAATAAATAAAGGGTGTCCAAATTGGAAAGGAAGTAAAACTTTCACTATTTGCAGATGGCAGGATACTATACAGAAAATCCTGAAGACTCCACCAAAAAGCTATTTAAATTGATAAATTAATTCAGTAAAGTCACAGGATACAAAACCATTGGGCAGAAATCTGTTGCATTTCTATATGCTAATAATGAGGCAGAAGAAATAGAAATTAAGAAAAAAAATCCCATTTACAACTGCACAAAAAATAATAAGATCGCTAGGAATAAACATAACCAAAGAGCTGAAAGACCTATACTCTGAAAACTATAAAACACTGATGAAAGAAATTGAAGACGGCACAAAGAAATGGAAAGACATTCCATGCTCATGGATTGAGAGAACAAATTTTATTAAAAGGTCTATACTACCTAATGCAATCTACAGATTTAATGCAATCCCTATCAAAATACCAACAGTATTTTTCACAGAACTTGAAAAAAAACAAACCCTAAAATTTATATGGAAGCATTAAAGACCCCAAATAACCAAAACAATTTTGAAAAAGAAAAGCAAAGCTGAAGGTATTCCAGACCTCAAATTATATTAAAAGATATAGTAATCAAAGAAGTATGGAAGTGTCACAAAAATAAACACATAATTCAGTGGAACAGAACAGAAAATCCAGAAATAAACCCATAATTATGTGGTCAATTTTCAACAAAGCAGGAAAGAATATCCAGTGGGAAAAAGACAGTCTCTCCAACAAACTGTGTTGGAAAAACTGGACAGCCACATGCAAAAGCATGAAACTGGACCACTTTCTTACACCATACACAAAAATAAATTCAAAATGGGTTAAAGACCTAAATGTGAGACCTGAAACCATAAAAATCCTAAAGGAGAGCACAGGCATTAATTTCTCTGACATTGGCCATAGTAACGTGTTTCTAGATAAACTCCCTGAGGCAAGGGAAAGAAAAGCAAAAATCAACTATTGGGACTACATCAAAATTAAAAGTTTCTGTACAGTGAAGGAAACAATCAACAAAACTAAAAGGCAACCTACCGAATGGGAGAAATTATTTTCAAATGACATGTTCAATTAATGGCTAGTATCCAAAATATATAAGGAACTTCTACAACTCAACACCAAAAAACTAAATAATCCAATTTAAAAATGGGCAGAAAACATGAATAGACATTTTTCCAAAGACATACAGATGGCCAGTAGACCCACGAAAAGATGCGCAATATCACTCATCATCAGGGAAATGTAAATCAAAACTACAATGCAATATCACCTCACACCTATCAGAATGGCTAAAATCAACACAAGAAACAACAGGTGTTGGCAAGGATGTGGAGAAAAGGGACACCTTTGTAAATCCTTGGTAGGAATCCAAACCGGTATATCCACTGTGGAAAACAGTATGGGAGTCCCTCAGAACTACCCAATGATACATAATCATATTACTGGGTATTTGCCCCCAAAATATAAAAACACTAATTCAAAGGGATACATGCACCCCTATGTTCATTACATCATTATTTATAATAGCCTAATTATGGAAGTGGACCAAGTGTGTGTGTGTGTGTGTGTGTGTGTGTGTGTGTGTGTGTATGGGGTGTGTGTGCATGTGTGTGTGTGTAATATTATTCAACCATAAAGAAGAATGAAATCTTGCCATTTGCAATGACATGGATGGAACTAGAGAGTATAATGCTAAGTGAAATATATCAGCCAGAGAAAGACAAATACTGTATGATTTCACTCATATGTGGAATTTAGGAAACAAAACAAATGAACAAATGAGAAAAAGAGAGAGAGATAAACCAAGAAGCAGACTCTTATCTACAGAGAACAGGCTGATGGTTGCCAGGGGGAAGGTGAGTGGGGGGATGGGTGGAATAGGTGATGGGTATTAAGGTGTGTACGTGTGATGAGCACCGGGTGATGTATGGAATTATTGAATCACTGTATTGTACTCCTGATACTAATATAACACTGTATATAACTATATTGGAATTAAAATTAAATTAAGTTAAATAATTAAATTAAATAAAATTAAATAAATTAAAAATAAAGAAGTACCTTATGATCCAGTAATTCCACTACTATTTACCCAAAGAAAATGTAAACAGTAATTCAAAGAGACATATGTCTCATTATGTTTATTGCAACATTTTTGACAATAGCCAGGATATGGAGGCAACCTGAGTGCCCGATGGATAAAGATGTGATATATGTATACAATGATCCGTAGCACTAAAAAAAAAAAAAAAAAAAAAAAAAAAAAATCTTTCCAGAGCACCTGGGTGATTCAGTCAGTTAAGTGTCTGCCTTTAGCTGGGGTCATGATCCCAGGGTCCTGGGATAGAGTCCTGAATCAGGTTCCCTGCTCAGCATGCTGTCTGCTTCTCCCTCTCCCTTTGCCAGTCTCCTCCACTTGCGTTCTCTCTTGTGCACTCTTTCTCCCTCTCAAATAAATAAATAAAATCTTAAAAAAAAAATTTTCCTAATGTTTCAATATCTTTCCTTACATTACCCATATGTTATTGCATGTCATCTACCTTTTCCATTAAAGCCCTTAACATGTTTATCATAGTTATTTTAATTCTCTCTTAATTTCTGATACTTGCTTTATCTCTTAAGACTGCTTTTCCTTTCCTTTTAGCATGCCTTGAAATATTTCTCTTATGGAAATCCAGAAATGATTTATTGGGTAATAGGAACTGAGATAAATAGGTATTTAGTATTAGGTTTTATGTTAATCTGGTTAGGAGTTGCTTGCCAGTTTTTAATGTTTGCTATAGCTTTAAGTGCCAAAGACTTCAAATTTCTTTAATTTTCCTGTTTTTGTCTCCCCTATTGTCTTTGAGTTTCCCTAAGAGTTCATCCAGAGATAGAGCATAAATTTTACAGTGCTGTCATCTGTAATCCATTGTTTCTACACTATAGCCCTGTCAGTATGTGGTAAACATTATATAATATTGCAATTAAAATTCAATCACCTGGGGGCGCCTGGGTAGCGCAGTCATTAAGCGTCTGCCTTCGGCGCAGGGCGTGATCCCGGCATTGCGGGATCGAGTCCCACATCGGGCTCCTCAGCTGGGAGCCTGCTTCTTCCTCTCCCTCTCCCCTGCTGTGTTCCCTCTCTCACTGGCTGTCTCTCTCTGTCAAATAAATAAATGAAATCTTAAAAAAAAATTCAATAACCTGGTGGCATTTTTCTCAGGGCTGTGATCTCCAAAAGTGTTTCTTAATTCTCCTTTCAGCCCCCTAGGTAACCTAGGAAGCTTAAGTGGGCCTAGAGTCAGCAATGCCTTTCCCCCACGTCTGATGGAACTATGAAAAGTCTTCCCTGGAAAATGTTCTGGGAAATTTTCAAGAGGATTCCTCTCCCCTCTCTGTCAGAACCATGATGGCATTTTAGTTGGCTCTTTCCCATGACAGTCTGGTGAGGTTTCGGGAAACAAAACCTTTGAAGGTTGGAGAATTCCTTAGAATCTGTCCATCTTCCTTCAAGCTAGTCCACTCTCAACTTTCATTAATCCATAAAAGTTACCATTTAAGGTTTCCTATCACTTTCTGGCACCAACAACTTCTTCTTTAGGTAAGTATGTTTTGGTTGTAACTATGAATTCAACTGTCTTTCCAGATTTGGAGTTGGTAGTTCTCATCATGACCTCAATTCTCTGATGGGTAGTAGAAAATCCATTAATTCTGTTTGTTCAGTTTTGTGTGTGTGTCTGTGTGTGTGTGTGGTTAGGATGAGATTGATCAATTTCCAAGCTCTTTACATGTTGTGGCTCTAATGACATCTTTATATCAGAAAGTATAATCTTCAATAATTATGGGTATTTTAGGGGTGCACTTCTTTATAACTTTAAATATCACACTGGCAATGGAATCAATTGAACCTTCACACTGGGCAGGCTCTATCAAGCATTATTTAAAAACGCCCTTTTTATAGTAAGGAGGGCACATATTGCATGGTGCACTGGGTGTTATACACAACTAATGAATCATCGAGCCTTACATCGAAAACCGGGGATGTACTGTATGGTGACTAACATAATATAATAAAAAATCGTTATTAAAAAAAAAATGCCCTTTTTATAACATTTCAATAAATAGCACCTAATTTTACTTACTCATATTTTTGAAGCTAGTTATAAATTTTGGGATGCTTAACTGGTTTGTCAGGACTGCTCTTCTGTGGGAATGACAAAATGAGCTCTCAGTGAGCATGGCTCTCATTGGTAATTCCCCTTCCCAGGTATGGCTGCTCAATCCCAAAGGAGATATTTTATTTAAACTGGGCCAATCAGGGTGGATGTTTTTTTAAAGATTTTATTTATTTATTCGACAGAGAGAGACAGCCAGCGAGAGAGGGAACACAAGCAGGGGGAGTGGGAGAGGAAGAAGCAGGCTCATAGCGGAAGAGCCTGATGTGGGGCTCGATCCCGCAATGCCAGGATCACGCCCTGAGCCGAAGGCAGACGCCCAACCGCTGTGCCACCCAGGCGCCCCCAGGGTGGATTTTTAATTTAGAATAGGATAGTCCATATTTCTTATTGACAGACACTTCAATTGACATTTGTCCTGCCTGAGACTTACTTATCTGTTCTTTGAATTATATGAAACTCCATCAACTTTTAAATGTATTTCTTTTTGGGTGAACAGTAATAATAACCCTTTCCATGTGGCAGTCACTCAGTTTTTGATGTCTTCTAACATATCGAGTCATTTAATACTCATAACCACCTTGGAAGCTGATTACTTACCCCCCCAATTTTAGTGATGAGGAAATTAAAGCAGAGGAACATCAAATAATTTTCCCAAGTTCTCAAAGATAGTAATTTTTGAAGGAAGGTTTCAAATGCTAGAGTCAATTGAAGATCTAGTCAACTATGGGATAGATTAGTATCAAGTAAAAAATATTTGGAGACAGTTGATATCTCTGGTGAGAAAAAAATGAAGGCTTTGATTCAAGTCATAAGAGAAGTGGTGGTAGAAGGGATAGGCCAAAAGTAAGCAGTAAATAGTTGAGTGACTTTTCTGGGTGTTGGTAGGAGTAGAACTAGATGATAACTCAATTTTTTTATTCTGGAAACCTGGGTGGATGGTGACATCAATTTCTGACATAAAAAGAACAACTTTAGTAATATTCCATTGTATATATGCGATTGGGATAGGCTGGTGAGGGGTATTAAGGAGGGCACGTATTGCATGGTACACTGGGTGTTATACTCATGTAATGAATCATGGAACTTTGCATCAAAAACTAGGGATGTACTGTATGGTGACTAACATAACATAATAAAAAATTATTATATATTAAAAAAGAACAACTTTGAAGAGGTAGAGAGAGAAATTGAAAGAGATTCAAATGAGTTCAACTTAGGGCTTGATGACTTTAGGATCTTATGAAATATCCATGTGGAGACATCTACAACTTTAGAAGTATATTCATTTCAGAAGATAATTTTAATCTGGAGATATAGGTTTGGAAGTCACTAATTAAACTAGTTAAATTAGAATCTTATTTTTTTTTAATTTTATTTATTTGAGAGAGAAAAAGAGGGATGGAGAGGGAGAGAGAATCTGAAGCAGACTCCATGCTGAGCTCAGAGATGAATGTGGTGCTCTATCCCACAACTGCCATGAGATCATGACCTGAGCCAAAACCAAGAGTTGGATGCTTAACCAACTGAGCCACCCAAGCACACCAAGTTAGATTCTTATTAAATCAGACAAGTGGATATAGATTTTTTTTAAAGATTTTATTTATTTATTTGACAGAAAGAGAGAGAGCACAAGTGGGGGGAACTGCAGAGGGAGAGGGAGAAGCAGGCTCCTCACTGAGCAGGTAGCCCAATGTGGGCTCCATCCCAGGACCCTGGGATCATGACCTAAGCCAAAGGCAAATGCTTAACTGACTGAGCCACCCAGGCACCACTGGATATAGTTTTGTAGACATTAAATATTTTAAAAAGACAGGAAACTTTAGGGTAAAATTTATAGTAATTCACTTTGTTTAGAAAACATATTGATGAAGTCTTCTAAATTTCATTAGCTGATAACAGTGATAGAACACACAGTGCATGTTTACCATGTTCTAAACATTACTTATTCTAAACATTTCACAAGTATTATTTTTATTTTTACAATAACCTAAGGGTGTTATTAGTTTTTGTTCTTTTTTTAAAGACCTCTCATAGAATATTGTTTCAATGCATTCTTCTAAGCATCAGATAAAAATAGATCAGTGTTGACTCCTGGGCTTAAAACATTTTGTCAATCCAGGTCACGGAATTATTAATGATGGTCAACCAGCTGTGACCTGTTAGGCAAAGGAAGTATTTGGATTATTTATGTAAACTTTTAAGGTGGAAATTATTGAAGATGTATATTACATACCAAATTAAATAAGTTAGTGCTACTTTCAGAGGTAATATCCTAGAAAAACTTTTAAAGAGCCTGGCAATGTTTTTCTCATTTTGTTACATTGAGCAAAGAAAACTTTTATTTTCTAATCTCAACTTGGGTCTTGTTCTTTCTACTTATTCCCCATGAATTTTATCCAGCACATCAGCCATGCCCACAATAAAGTCTCTTTGGTCTACTGTAGGTAGAGAATTGGGGAATTCAGTAAACTTGTTCTCTGAGTTGCAAGGATGAAGGATTGTTTCCACCTCTGAAACTAAAATACAAAGTAAAGTAGACCAACTTCTAGTCAAGGAGATTAAAGATAACCTGTATTGGGGGAAGCGTTTAGAAAATAGATATTGGAAAAAATTAGACTTATTTAGATTTTTGTTTTTGTTAGAGCTGTTTTTAAAGACAGATGCTTTCTTAAAGTCACAATATATTGTAAGATTAATACAAAAGTTCAGGGGAAGTACTAGGGGAAGCTAAGTTCATCTGGTCCCTGAAATTCAGCTAGATATCAAATCATTCTGAACACCAGCAAAATCAATCGGAGATCTGAGAAAAGAAATGCTGCAATTCTACAAATAGAAAAGTGACCATTTTTTGCAAGGTAGAAGGTGCAAAGCTTGAATCCAGGGTGATATATAATTAAATAAATAATAAAATAAAATAAATAAAATAAAATAAAGCACAGAGGGTAGGAAGCTCCCTGAAGCTGGCTACTGGAAAGTATTATAATCAGAGGAGTGCAAAATCAGAACTTTTAGAAGTCTGCTCCAGTTGGGGGGCGCCTGGGTGGCACAGCGGTTAAGCGTCTGCCTTCAGCTCAGGGTGTGATCCCGGCTTTGTGGGATCGAGCCCCACATCAGGCTCCTCTGCTATGAGCCTGCTTCTTTCTCTCCCACTCCCCCTGCTTGTGTTCCCTCTCTCACTGGCTGTCTCTATCTCTGTCGAATAAATAAAAAAATAAAAATCTTAAAAAAAAAAAAAAAGAAGAAGAAGTCTGCTCCAGTTGGGAACATCCCTGTCTTAAAGGTTAAATCACAGGTAGGAAAGCATGGTCCCAGGATCCCTGGGGTCACAAAAGAGCAGGGGTGCCTGAGGGAAGCCATCTGTAAACAGAAAGTCTAGGCCCTGGCTTTTTGCTCACTGTTGCTATAAATCATTAAGTGCTGCATGGTCCACTGACTTCTCTCCCTGCAGGGACTATGCAAAAAGTGGAAGGTTGGGGACACCCCTACACCAAGGAGGAACAGGGTGGATCCTCACCGCAGGAGTCCGTAAAGTTTGGAGACTGAAAACAGGGTCACATGCCTGAGATAAAAAGCTTGGTCACAAGCTGGTGAACACAGAATTCAGACAGAAACCAGCAAGACAAGAGTGACTGATTGACTGCTTTTCTCTGAGGACTTACTGAAGAGTGGGGGTGCAAACTTACAGCTCCAGGGATAGAGATTGTGTTGCAACCATTTTTATCACCTCCAATGGTGCTGAAATCCTTCAGGGAGCAAAACTGCACCACGTAGTGGAATCTGGAGCTACTCACACTGAACCTGCCCCCAGCAAGGGAGGTGCAATTCCACCAGGGCAAGGGTACCTGAGAATCAACACAACAGGCCCCACCCCCAGAAAACCAGCAGGAATAACTGGCAAGCACCAAATTTACTGATCATAGAGAATTGCAAGACTTCAGCTCTCAGGGAAAACAGTGTATAATATTTGAGTTTTTCTTTTTTTTAATTCTTTAGCCTCTCAGTTTTATTTTTTTTTCAGGTATTTTCTTTTTTCAATTCCTTTTTTATTTTTATATTTATATATGTATATATATATGTATATACTTTTTATTTTTTTGTTCCTTTTCATTGTATTTTGTTTTATTTTATTTTTCTGTATGTGTAAGTTTTTCTTTCTTTCCTATTTTGAGATATAGTTTCCTGGTTTGTTTTGTTTCTTTTCTGTGTTCATTGCTATTATTTTGACTTCTTTCTCTCTTTCTTCTATTCTTTTCTGGACATAATGATGAGATGGAGGAACTCACCACAAAAGAAAGAACAGAAGGTACTACTCACCCCCAGAAACTTAATCAGTATGGATATAAGTAAAATGTCAAAACTAGAATTCAAAACAATGATTATAAAGATACTAACTAGGCTTGAAAAAAGCATAGAAGACACTAGAAAATCCACTACAGTAGAAATAAAAGAACTAAAATCTAGTAAAGCCAAAATTAAAAATGCTATTACTAAGATTCAGTGAAAAATGGAGTCTCTAATAGTGAGGATAAATAAGGCAGAAAAGAGTCAGTGATATAGAAGACAAAATGATGGGAAACGAGGAAGCTGAGAAGAAGAGAGAAAAAAAACAATTTTTTCCTTCAATATGTTCTTTGATATTTTGAATCTTCACAAAAGGATCTTTAAAAATACATCCTATTCTCATATATAATTTCCCTTAAATATTCTAGCTCAATCACAACTATTTATTAAGTTACTTAAAAAGAAGATTTTATTTATTTATTTAGATAGAGAGGGAGGAAGAGAGTAGGGGAGAGGGCAGAGGGAGAGAGAGAATAGCAAGCAGACTCCACACTGAGCACAGAGCCCAATGTGAAGGTCGATCTCATGACCCCAAGAACATGACCGTGCGCCAAATTCAAGAGTCAGATGCTCAACTGACTGAGATACTCAGGCACCCCCTTATAATTGTAATTTTTAACCAAAATATCTTTCCTTTATGGGGAGAATAAAGTATAAAATTAAGAAGCTTATGTAACACTTAAAACAGACCAGAATGTAAAGTAATCCTCTAAAAACATATACAGCCCTTTTATACCTTTATAAATGGTATAATTGTGTCACTCTGCAAAGTTATGGTGTTACATCTGAACTTGAAATTATTGATGTTAATTAACTTTGGTATTAGTCCTAATCTTAAATTAACTAAGAATCTTGAAAATTATGTTTAAGCTAATATACTTTAAAGCATAATGACTGTTGTTATATAAATTGTCAGAATAATAATCCAATTCAATTAAACAAAGTTTTATATTTTGCCATGTTTCATCTTAAACATATTAAATTATCTAAGCAGTAAATAATTAAAGAGGTTAAGAAATGTCAGATTAATTATTATCTTAATAAAGAAATAAGCTCAAATATTTTCTACTTAAAAAGTCTTATTACATGGTCATCTGAGCTCTTTCCTTATTTTGGCTATTGTGGACATTGCTGCTCAAAAATTTTCTTTCTTTTTTTTAATTCTTTTTTTAAATAATAATTTTTTATTATATTATGTTAGTCATCATACAGTACATCCCTAGTTTTTGATGCAAAGTTCCATGATTCATTACTTGCGTATAACACCCAGTGCACCATGCAATACCCATCACCGGCCTATCCCATTCCCCCAACCCCCTCCCCGCTGAAGCCCTCAGTTTCATTCCCAGAGTCCATAGTCTTTCATGGTTCATTCCCCCTTCTATTTAACCCCCCTTTCTTCTTCCCTTTCTTCTCCTACTGATCTTTCTACTTCTTATGTTCCATAAATGAGTGAAACCATATGATAATTGTCTTCCTCTGCTTGATTTATTTTGCTTAGCATTATCTTCTCCCATCCCATCCATGTTGCTGCAACTGTTGTGAAATCGTTCTTTTTGATGTAATATTCCATTGTATATATGGACCACATCTTCTTAATCCAGTCATCTGTTGAAGGGCATCTTGGCTTCTTCCACAATTTAGCTATTGTGGACAATGTTGCTATGAACATTGGGGTGCATATGGCCCTTCTCTTTGCTATGTCTGTATCTTTGGGGTAAATATCCAGTAGTGCAATTGCTGGATCATAGGGTAGCTCAATTTTTAACCTTTTAAGGGACCTCCACACTGTTTTCCAGAGTGGCTGTACAAACTTGCATTCCCACCAACAGTGTAAGAAGGATCCCCTTTCTCCACATCTTCTCCAATATTTGTTGTTTCCTGCCTTGTCAATTTTTGCCATTCTAACTGGTGTAAGGTGGTATCTCAGTGTGGTTTTGATTTAAAATTCCCTGATGGCTTATGATTTTGAACATTTTTTCATGTGTCTGTTAGCCATTTGTATGTCTTCATTGGAAAAGTGTCTGTTCATATCTTCTTCCCATTTTATGATTTGATTATTTGTTTCTTGTGTATTGCTTTGAGAAGTTCTTTGTAGAACTTTGATGCTAATCTTTTATCTGTAGTGTCATTTGCACATATCTTCTCCCATTCCGTGGGCTGCCTCTTAGATTTTTTGACTCTTTCCTTGGCTGTGCAGAAGCTTTTTATCTTGATGCATTCCCACAAGTTCATTTTTTCTTTTGTTTCTCTTGCCTTTGGAGATGTGTCATGAAAAAAGTTGCTGTGGCCAATGTCAAAGAGGTTGCAGCCTA
Organism: Ursus arctos; assembly: GCF_023065955.2. Lineage (NCBI taxonomy): Eukaryota > Metazoa > Chordata > Mammalia > Carnivora > Ursidae > Ursus > Ursus arctos. Next base: position 2,635,708 of record NW_026622986.1, read on the forward strand.
TGTTCTCCTCCAGGATTTTGATGGATTCCTGTCTCACATCGAGGTCTTTCATCCATTTGGAGTTTATCTTTGTGTATGGTGTGAGAGAGTGGTCAAGTTTCATTCTTTTGCATGCAGCTGTCCGATTTTCCCAGCACCATTTATTGAAGAGACTGTCTTTTTTCCACTGGATATTTTTTCTTGCTTGCCAAAGATTAGTTGCCCAAAGAGCTGAGGGTCCATTTCTGGATTCTCTATTCTGTTCCATTGGTCTGTGTGTCTGTTTTTGTGCCAGTACCATGCTGTCTTGGTGATCACAGCTTTGTAGTATAGCTTGAAATCTGGCATTGTGATGCCCCCAGCTTTGTTTTTCCTTTTCAACAATTCCTTGGAGATTCGGGGCCTTTTCTGGTTCCACACAAATTTATGGGCTGTTTGTTCTAGTTCTTTGAAAATGTCATTGGTATTTTGATCGGGATGGCATTGGAAGTGTAGCATAAACATTTTAACTATGTTTATTCTTCTGATCCATGAGCATGGAATATTTTTCCATCTTTTTTGTCTTCTTCAATGTCTTTCAAGAGTGATTTGTAGTTTCTAGAATATAGATGTAAATGGAATAGTTTCCCCAATTTCTCTTTCTTCAGTCTCATTGTTCGTGTATAGAAATGCAACTGACAAAATCAATGCTCAGAAATCAATGCTCAAATATTTTCTATTTAATAAGTCATATTACATGGACATCTGGGCTCTTTCCATATTTGGGCTATTGTGGACATTGCTGCTATAAACACTGGGGTGCATGTGCCCCTTCGAATCACTATTTCCTTTGGATAATTATCTAGTAGTGCAATTGCTGGGTCATAGCGTAGTTCTATTTTTAACTTTTTGAGGAAAGTTAAGTTCCAGAGTGGCTGCACAAGTTTGCATTCCCACCAACAGTGTAAGAGTGTTGCTCTTCCTCTGCATCCTTGCCAATGTCTGTTGTTTCCTGATTGTTCCATTTAGCCATTCTGACTGGTGTGAGGTGGTATCTCGTGGTTTTGATTTGTATGTCCCTGATGCCAAGTGATGTTGAGCATTTTTTCATGTGTCTGTTGGTCATTTGTATGTCTCCCTTGGAGAAATGTCTGCTCATGTCTTCCGCCCATTTCTTGACTGGATTATTTTTTTTGGGTGTTGAGTTTGAAAAGTTCTTCATAGGTAGATATTAACCTTTTATCTGTTATCTAATTTGCAAATATCTTCTCCCATTCTGTAGGTTGCTTCCTTCACTGTGCAGAAACTTTTTATCTCAAGTTCCAATAGTTTGTTTTTGCTTCTGGAGAAGGGTCTAGTAAGAAGTTGCTACACCAAGGTCCAAGAGGTTGTTGCCTGTGTTCTGCTCTAAGATTTTGATGGATTCCTGTCTCACATCCATTTTGAGTTCATTTTTGTGTATGGTGTAAAAAACTGGTCCACTTTCATTGTTCTGCATGTGGCTGTTCAGTTTTCCAACACCATTTGTTGGAGAGACTTTTTTTCCATTGGATATTCTTTCCTGTTATTCAAAGATTAGTTGACCATAGAGTTGAGAGTCCATTTCTGAGTTCTCTATTCTGTTCCATTGATCTATGTGTCTCTTTTTGTGCCAGTACCATACTGTCTTGATGATACAGCTTTGAAATACAGCTTGAAGTCCAGAATTGTGATTTCACCAGTTTTGGTTTTATTTTTCAACATTCTTTTTGCTATTCTGGGTCTTTTCAGGTTCCATACAAATTTTGGGATTATTTGTTCCAGCTATGTGAAAAATGGTGGTGGTATTTTGATAAGGATTACATTGAATGTGTAGATTGCTCTGGGTAGCTTAGACATTTTAAAAATGTTTTTTCTTCCAATCTATGATAAAATAATGTTTTCCATTTCTTTTTGTCTTCCTCAATTTCCTTTTCTACAGTTTATAGAGTACAGATTCTTTACCTTCTCAGTTAGGTTTATTCCTAGGTATCTTATGGTTTTTGGTACAATCGTAAATGGATTGATTTCTTGATTTCCCTTTCTGCTGCTTCATTACTGGTGTACAGGAATGCAACAGACTTTTATGTTGTGGATTGTATACTCTGCAACTTTGCCAAATTCCTGTATTAGTTCTAACAATTTTTTGGTGGAGTCCTTTGGGTTTTCTACATAGAGGATAATGTTGACTGTGAAGTGTGAAAGTTTGACTTTTCCTTGCCAGTCTGGATGCCTTTATTTTTGTTGTTGTTGTTTTTGTTGCCTGATTGCTGAGGCCAGGACTTCCAGTACTATGTTGAACAACAGTGGTGAGAATGGATATCCCTGTCGTGTCCTGTGTTAGGGGAAATGTTTTCAGTTTTTCCCCAATAAGGATGATATTAGCTGTGGGTCTTTCATATATAGGATTTATGATGCTGAGTTATGTTCCATCTATCCCTACTTTGTTGAGAGTTTTTATCAAGAGAGTATACTGAATTTTGCAAATGCTTTTTCTGCATCTATTAAGAGGATCATATGGTTCTTATCCTATCTTTTATTAATGGGCTGTATCACTTTGATTGATTTGTGGATGTTGAACCTCCCCTGCAACCCAGGAATAAATCACATTTGGTCATGGTGAATAATCCTATTAATGTACTGTTGGATCTGGTTAGCTAGTATCTTGTGGAGAATTTTTGCATCCATTTCATCAGGGATATTGGTCTATAATTCTCCTTTTTAGTGAAGTCTTTCTCTGGTTTTGGGATCAGGGTAATGCTGGCCTCATAGAATGAGTTTGGAAGATTTCTTTCCATTTCAATTTTTCGGAACAGTTTCAGAAGAATAGATATTAATTCTTTAGATATTTGGTAGAATTCCCTGTGAACCATTTGGTCCAGGACTCTTGTTGGTTGGGAGATTCTTGATTACTGCTTCAATTTCTTGCTGGTGATGTGTCTGTTCAGGCTTTCTGTTTCTCCCGGTTTCAGTTCTAACAGTTTATATGTTTCTAGGAATGCGTCCTTTTCTTCCAGATTGCCTAATTTGTTGTCCTATAGTTACTCATAATGTTCTAATTGTTTGTATTTCTTCAGTGTTGGTTGTGATCTCTCCTCTTTCATTTATGATTTTATTTATTTGGGTCCTTTCTTTTTTCTTTTTGATAAGTCTTGCTAGGGATTTATTGATCTTATTAATTATTTCAAAGAACCAGATCCTAGTTTTGCTGATTTGTTTTTCCAGTTTTTTTTTAAATTTCTATATCATTGATATCTGTTCTAATCTTTATTATTTCCCTTCTCTTGCTGAATTTAGGCTTTATTTACTGTTCTTTTTCCAGCTCCTTTATATGTATGAGGTTGTGCTTTTGAGAATTTTCTTCCTGGATTAGGATTTGTTTGCTGTTCTTTTCCAGCTCGTTTAGTTTTATGAGGTTGTGTATTTAAGATTTTTGTTGCTTCTTGAGGAAGACCTTTTACTGTATACTTCCACTTAGGACTACCTTTGCTGCATCCCAAACGTTTTGGGCTGTCATGTTTTCATGTCCATTTGCTTCAACATTTATTTTTTTTATTCTCCTTTAATTTCCTGATTGACCCATTCATTCTAAAAGTAGGATGTTCTTTGACCTTCATGTATTTGTGGTTCATCCTAATTTTTTTCTTGTGGTTGATTTCAAGTTTCATAACATTGCAGTCTGAAAATATGCATGGTATGATGTCTATCTGTTTTTATTTGTTAAGGTCTGATTTGTGATCTATTTTGAGGAATGCTCGATATGCACTAAAAAAAGAATGTGTATTCTGCTGCTTTAGGATGAAATGCCCTGAATATATCTGTTAAGTTCATCTGGTCCAGTAAGTCATTTAAAGCCCTTGTTTCCTTATTGATCTTCTGCTTAGATGATCTGCCCATTGCTATGAGTGGGGTGTTTATGTTCTTTACTATTATTCTAGTATTATCAATGAGTTTCTTTACGTTTGTTATTAATTGATTTATATATTTGGCTGCTGCCAAGTTTGGGGCATAAATAGTTAACATTGTTAGATCTTCTTCTTGTATAGACCCATTATTGTGAAACACTGTCCTTCTTCAACTCTTATTGCAGTCTTTTGTTTAAAATCTAATTTGCCTGATGTAAGGATGACTACTCCAGCTTCCTTTTGGTATGCATTATAATATAAATTGTTCTTCACCCCCTCACTTTCAGTCTGGAGGTGTCTTTGGGTCTAAAATGAGTCTTTTGTAAGCAGCATATCAATGGATTTTTTAAAATCCATTCTAATACCCTATGTTTTTTTATTGGAACATTTAGTCCATTTACATTCATAGTAATTGTTGAAAGATATTCATTTCGTGCAATCGTATTACCTGTAATATCATTGTTTCTGTAGATTGTCTCTGTTCCTTTCTAGTCTTTGTTAGTCTTGGTCTTTCTTTCCTGCTCATAATGTCCCCTTTAGTATTTCTTGCAGAACTGGTTTAGTGTTCAGGAATTCCTTTAGTTTTTGCTTATCTTGGAAACTCTTCATCTCTCCTTCTATTCTGAATGACAGCCTTGCTGGTTAAAGTATTCTTGGCTGCATATTTTTCTCATTTAGCACATTTAATATATCATGCCTGTCCTTTCTGACCCACCAGGTCTCTGTGGACAGGTCTCCTGCAAGTCTTATGTATCTGCCTTGTAGGTTATGGACCTTTTTTCCCTAGCTCCTTTTAGAATTTTCTCTTTATATTTGTATTTGCAAGTTTCACTATGATAGATCTTGGTGTTGACCTGGTTTTGTTGACTTTGAGGGGAATTCTCTGTGTCTATTGGACTTGAATATCTCTTTCCTTTCCCAGATGAAGGAAGTTCTCAGGTATAATTTGTTCAAATAAACTTCAGCCCCTTTTTCCTTTTCTTCTTCTGGGACTCCTGTGATACAGATATTATTTCAATTTATGCAATCACTGAGTTCCCTAAGTTGACCTTCATGATCTAATAGTTTTCTTTTCAGCTAACTTATTTTCCATAATTTTATCTTCTTTATCACCTATCCTTTCTCTACTTCTTCAATCCTCATTGTGATTATATCCAGTCTGTCTTGCATCTCAGTTATAGCATTTTTAAAATTTCAACCTGAATAGTATTTAGGTCTTTAATTTCTGTAGCAAGGGCTTCTCTTTGCTCTTTTCAAGTCCAGCTAATAGTCTTTTGACTGTGGATCTAAATTCTTGTTCAGATATATTGATTATATCTTTCTTCATCAAGTCCCTGGCTGTGATATCTTTCTGTCCTTTCTTTTCTGGAGAATTTCTCGGTATTGTCATCTTGGCTAAGTTTCTGTCTTTTGTGTGTTATGAAAGTTTATTCTGTTTCCTGTACCTCAGGATAATGTGATATTAAAAAGAGGTCATACACTCTCCAGATCCTGGCACTTCAGAAAGTATTTCTGGAGTGTGCTGCGTGCACTTTCCTGATGCATTTTGGCTATTCTTTCTCATTGGTCAGTTCTCTGCAGAGTTCCTCTTTGCTTGCAGTGGGAAGTGTTGGACTTTATCTATCTGGGTGTGCTTTGATTTTTTTGTTGAAAAAACCTTGGGGAAAAAGGAGAGAGGGAAAAAGAAAAAAGAAAAAGAGAGAAAAAAGTTTGATCCAAAAAAAAAATAATAATAATAATAAAGCAAAAGAAGGGAAAAAAAGCAAACAGACAATGAAAAACACTGTACCTGGGGGAACTTCTCCTTCTTGTCATTCTGATGAGAAGAGGTTGCGGGGTTGTCCAGAGCCCAAATTATTGACCGGGACCCAGGCTGTGCACCCTTGTTTTATAGGGATTTTAGGGATGTGGGCTGGGGGAAGGGTCTGCCGCTCTGATACTGAGGCAACCCTGTTTGGGTAGAGTCTCCATTTCCCTTCGAGGGGGGATGGGGATGGGCACATGGATATAACCAAATTATCAGAAAAGGAATTCAGAGTAACAATGGTCAAGATGATGTGTAGACTTGAAAAAAGTATTAACGAAAATGTTAATGAGAATATAGAATCTCTAAAGGTGGAAATGAGAGCGAATTTGGCAGAAATTAAAAATTCTATAAGCCAAATGCAGTCAAAACTAGAGGCTCTGACGGCCAGGGTGAATGAGGCAGAAGAACGAATCAGTGAATCAGACGATGGGTTAGTAGAAGAAAAAACTAAAATAGAATCTGGACTCAGAAAAATCCATGCACAGGAATGTAGGTTATGGGAGATTACTTACTCAATGAAACATTCCAATATCAGAATCATTGGCATCCCTGAAGGGGTGGAGAAAAACAGAGGTCTAGAAGAGATATTTGAACAAATAGTAGCTTAAAACTTCCCTAATCTAGCAAGGGAAACAAGTATTTGTGTCCAAGAGGCAGAAAGGACCCCTCCCAAGCTCAACCATGACAAACCTACGCCACATCACGTCATAGTGCAATTCACAAATATTAGATCCAAGGATACAGTATGGAAAGCGGCCAGGGCAAAGAAATTTCTCATGTACCAAGGCAAAGGTATCAGAATTATGTCAGACCTGTCTACAAAGATCTGGAATGAGAGGAAGGGTTGGGGGTCATTTTTAAAGTTCTTTCAGAGAAAAACATGCAGCCAAGTATCCTCTATCCAGCAAGGCTGTCATTCAAATGGATGGAGAAATAAAGACTTTCCAGAATTGCCAGTCATTGACCAATTTCATAACCATGAAACCAGCCCTACAGGAGATATTAAAGGGGGTTCTATAAAAGTAAAAAGGCCCCAAGAGTGATACAGAACAGAAAGTCACAATCTATAGAAACAAAGACTTTACTGGCAACATGACATCATTAAAATCATATCTCTCAATAATCAGTCTCAATGTAAATGGCCTAAATGCTCCCATAAAACACCACAGGGTTGCAGATTGGATAAAAAGACATGACCCATGCATTTGCTGTCTACAAGAGACTCATTTTGAACCTAAAGATACATTCAGACTGCAAGTAAAGGGATGGAATACCATGTTCCATGCCAATGGACCTCAAAAGAAAGCTGGGGTAGCACTTCTCATATCAGACAGATTGGATTTTAAAGTAAAGACTATAGTTATAGATACAGAAGGGCATTATATTATTCTTAAAGTATGTATCCAACAAGTGGATATGACAATTATAAATATCTATACCCCCAACAGGGGAGCAGCAAGATACACAAGCCAACTCTTTAACAGAATAAAGATATATATATATACATAAAAATACATTAATAGTAGGGGACCTCAACACTCCACTATCAGCAATAGACAGAGCACTGGAGCAGAAAATCAACATAGAAACAAAAGCTTTGAATGCCATACTCAACGAGATGGACCTCATATATATAGAACACTACACCCCAGAACCAAAGAATACTCCTTCTATTCTAATGCCCATGGAACATTCTCAAGAATATACCATGTTCTGGGACACAAAACAGGTCTCAACTGATACCAAAAGACTGAAATTATCCCCTGCATATTCTCAGACCACAACGCTCTGAAATTGGAGCTCTACCCCAAGGAAAACTTTGGAAGAAACTCAAACACTTGGGGACTAAGGACCATCCTGCTCAGGAATGATTGGATAAACCAGGAAATCAAAAATCAATTTAAACAATTTATGGAGACCAACGAGAATGAAAACACAGCAGTCCAAAACCTATGGGATACTGCAAAGGCAGTCCTAAGGGGGAAATATATAGCCATCCAAACCCCACTCAAAAGAAAAGAAAAATCTAAAATGCAGTTTTTATATTCTCACCTCAAGAAGCTGTAACAGCAACACAGGGGCAGGCCTAATCCATGCACGAGGAAGCAGTTGACCAAGATTAGAGCAGAAATCAATGAATTAGAAACCAGAAGTACAGTGGAGCAGATCAACAGGACTAGAAGCTGGTTCTTTGAGAGAATCAATAAAATGACAAACCGCTGGCCAGACTTATTCAAAAGAACAGAGAAAGGACCCAAATTAATAAAATTATGAATGAAAAAGGAGAGGTCATGACCAACACCAATGAAATTGGAAGGATTATTAGAAACTTTTATCAACAGCTATATGCCAATAAATTAAGCAATCTGGAAGAGATGGAGGCCTTCCTGGAAACCTATAAACAGCCAAGACTGAAACAGGAAGAAATTGATTTTTTAAACAGGCCAATTAATTATGAAGAGATGAGTCAGTGATAAACACCCTTCCAAACAACAAAACTCCAGGCCCGGACGGTTTTCCTGGGGAATTCTACCAAACATCCGAAGAAGAAATAATACCTATTCTCCTAAAGCTATTTCAAAAAATAGAGACAGAAGGAAAGCTACCAAACTCATTTATGAGGCCAATATTACCTTGATCCCCAAACCAGGCAAAGACCCCATCAAAAAGGAGAATTACAGACTGATTTCCCTAATGAATATGGAGGCCAAAATTCTCAAGAAGATCCTGGCTAATAGAATCCAACAGTACATTAAAAGGATTATCCATCATGACCAGTGGGATTCATCCCTGGGATGCAAGCATGGTTCAACATTTGCAAATCGATCAGCATGATATATCATATCAACAAGAAAAGACGCAGGAACCATATGATCCTCTCAATTGATGCAGAAAAAGCATTTGACAAAATACAGCATCCTTTTCTGATTAAAACACTTCAGAGTGTAGGAATAGAGGGTACATTTCTCAATCTCATAAAAGCCATCTATGAAAAGCCTACAGCAAGTATTATTCTCAATGGGGAAAAGTAGAGCCTTTCCGTTAAGATCAGGAACACGACAAGGGTGCCCACTCTCACCACTATTATTCAACATACTAGTAAAAGTCCATGCAACAGCAATCAGACAACAAAAAGGGATCAAAGGTATCCACATCGGCAAAGAAGAAGTCAAAATGTCTCTCTTTGCAGATGACATGATACTCTATATGGAAAACCCAAAAGAATCCACTCCCAAACTATTAGAAGTTATAGAACAATTCAGTAATGTGGCGGGATACAAAATGAATGCTCAGAAATCAGTTGCCTTTTTATACACGAATAATGAGACTGAAGAAAGAGAAATTAGGGAATCCATCCCATTTACAATAGCACCAAAAACCATACGTTACCTTGGAATTAACATAACCAGAGACATAAAGGATCTATATTCTAGAAACTATAAATAACTCTTGAAAGACATTGAGGAAGACACAAAAAGATGGAAAAATATTCCATGCTCATGCATCGGAAGAATTAACATAGTTAAAAGGTCCATGCTACCCAGAGCAATCTACACTTTCAACGCTATCCTGATCAAAATACCAAGGACATTTTTCAAAGAACTGGAACAAATAGTCCTTAATTTGTATGGAACCAGAAAAGGCCCCGAATCTCCAAGGAACTGTTGAAAAGGAAAAACAAAGCTGGGGGCATCACAATGCCGGATGTTGAGCTGTACTACAAAGCTGTGATCGCAAAGACAGCATGGTACTGGCACAAAAACAGACACATAGACCAATGGAACAGAATAGAGAACCCAGAAATGGACCCCAGCTCTTTGGGCAACTAATCTTTGATAAAGCAGAAAAAAACATCCGGTGGGAAAAAGACAGTCTCTTCAATAAATGGTGCTGGGAAAATTGGACAGCTACATGGAAAAGAATGAAACTTGACCACTCTCTCACACCATACACAAAAATAAACTCCAAATGGATGAAAGACCTTAATGTGGGTAGGAATCCATCAAAATCCTAGAGGAGAACATAGGCAGCAACCTATACAACATGGGCCAAAGCAAAGTTTTTCATGACACATCTCCAAAGGCAAGAGAAACAAAAGATAAAATGAACTTGTGGGACTACATCAAGATAAAAAGCTTCTGCACAGCCACGGAAACAGTAAAAAAAAAAACCTAAGAGGCCGCCCACATAATGGGAGAATATATTTGCAAATGACACTCCAGATAAAAGACTGGTATCCAAGATCTACAAAGAACTTCTCAAACTCAATACACGAGAAACAAATAAACAAATAAAAAAATGGGCAGAAGATATGAACAGACACTTTTCCAATGAAGATATACAAATGGCTAACAGACACATGAAAAAATGTTCAAAATCTTAGCCATCAGGGAAATTCAAATCAAAACCACACTAAGATACCACCTTACACCAGTTAGAATGGTAAAAATAGACAAGGCAAGAAACAACAAATGTTGGAGAGGATGTGGAGAAAGGGGATCCTTCTTACACTGTTGGTGGGAATGCAAGTTGGTACAGCCACTTTGGAAAACAGTGTGGACGTCCCTTAAAAAGTTAAAAATTGAGCTACCCTATGACCCAGCCATTGCACTATTGGGTATTTACCCCACAATTACAGACATAGTGAAGAGAAGGGCCATATGCACCCCAATGTTCATAGCAGTATTGTCCACAATAGCCTAAGCATGGAAGGAACACAGATGCCCTTCAATAGATGACTGGATTAAGAGGATGTGGTCCATATATACAATGGAATAATACTCAGCTATCAGAAAGAATGGATTCTCAACATTTGCTGCAACATGGAATGCACTGGAGGAGATAATGCTAAGTGAAATAAGTCAAGCAGAGAAAGACAATGGTCATATGATTTCTCTCATCTATGGAACATAAGAAATAGGATGATCAGTAGGGGAAGAAAAGGATAAAGAAAGGGGGGGTAATCAGAAGGGGAATGAAGCATGAGAGACTATGGACTATGAGAAACAAACTGAGGGCCTCAGAGGAGAGGGGGTGGGGGAATGGCATAGACTGGTGATGGGTAGTAAGGAGGGCATGTATTGCATGGTGCACTGGGTGTTATATGCAAGTAATGAATCATCGAACTTTACATCAGAAACCGGGGATGTACTGTATGGTGACTAACATAATATAATAAAAAAAAATTAAAATAAAAAAAAAAGAAAAACACTATAAGTCTGACTCCGAAGAAAAAGAAAGAAAAAAGAGAAAGGGAAAAGAAGACAACAACAACAACAGAAGGTCATATCCAAAAGAGAGAGAGAGGGGGAGGGAAATGAAAAAAAAAAAAAACCAGCAAGTAATAAATAAACAAAATAACTATATGCCTGATTGCAAAGGGAAAAGAAAAGAAAAGAAAAGAAAAGAAAAGAAAAGAAAAGAAAAGAAGAATAAGAATAAGGAAAAAAAAAAAAAAAAACAATACACCTAGTTCTATTTCCTCCAGAACCGAAGGGGATGCTTTGTAGCACTTGTGTGATTAGTAGACTTGGTGCATGCAATGTGTTTCCTGTGTTACTCTTCTGTGGAAGAGGCCCTCAGCACTGGCTCAGATTTCTTCCTGTCCCGGTAAAAGAAGCACTTGCCAAGGGCGGTGGGGCAGGGTTTGATGTAAGCAGCTTTCACCTCTACTGGGGATCACTCTGTTGCTCTTTGCAGTCAAACCCTGGTGGTAGCAGGGGTAATATGGCACCACCTCCAGTCTCTCATCCCCAGGCAGGGAAAAGTCCCTCCTCCACCCCTCCACCCCACCCAGCTGCTCAGAAAGCTGTTACAGAAAACGGAAGGTCCAGGCACCCAGGGCCCAGCTCGCCTGCATTTACCTTTAGCATGGCTGTAATTCAAAACTCCAAATCTTAAAGGAACTTGCACCACTTGGATCCACTCTCTCCTCCCAATTAAAGCCTAGCTGTGTTCTGACTTGTGCCCTCTATCCCAGAAAAACAGAAAAACAGTCCCCTCCTGTGAGGAATGCAGAACCTGTGGGGTGTCACCTGGAAAAGCAGCAACCACATCATCCACCCTTTGTGCATGCCTTTGTCCTCTGCAGATGAAAGGCCTTTTGCTGTTGCCTGCTGAGTCTTTTGACCTTGGAGAGGCAATGTAACCTCTTCCAAATGTACTCCAGGAAGGGGAACAATCTTTCACAGTGTGACCCAAGAGATTGCTACACCACTTTATGTACCGTTCCAGGACAGAGCCCTCCTTCTCTCCAGGAGCACATGCTACAGTTCTGCTCCAGTGAAAGTTGTGCATTTCCAAACCTCAGAGCTTGAGTTCCACTCACTGCAAATAATCCTGCACCACTCAGTTTCCCTGGCTCTCCAGTCTGTGGTCTGAGAGATTTTCTTCTTGTGTGAGTCCAAGGATGTACTCTTTTAACCCTTCTCTCCCTGTCTCTGTTTTCTCTCCCCACAGGAAGTATTCCCTTTCCTTAGGCACAGAAGCTTTTCTCTCCCCCAGTTCACTTCCACACACCTGCCACGCTGTCTCCCTCCAACTGTGGAGATCCTTCTTCCAATCCTCAGATCAATTTCCTGGATGTTCCAAGTAATCTGACCTCAATACAGCTGTGTTCAAGGGACTAGGAAAGTCCATGGTCTCCCTACTTTTCCACCATCTTAACTCCTCCTCCTCAGTAGCAATATTGTTTTACTGTATTATTTTCTAATGGTTATATGAGAATACTTTCCTTCTTTTTCTAACTTATTCCCATAATTGACCTATGTCATTTAAACAAGATCTGATTTTCATTTTACTTTGAAAATTAAGAACAGGGGCGCCTGGGTGGCACAGCAGTTAAGCGTCTGCCTTGGGCTCAGGGCGTGATCCCGGTGTTGTGGGATCGAGCCCCACATCGGGCTCCTCCACTATAAGCCTGCTTCTTTCTCTCCCACTCCCCCTGCTTGTGTTCCCTCTCTCGCTGGCTGTCTCTATCTCTGTCGAATAAATAAATAAAAAATCTTAAAAAAAAAAGAAAATTAAGAACAATATACTTTATTTATTTTTCAGAACAATATACATTAACTGGCAACATATTATTTGCATAATTTCATTAAGGATCTGTTCTTTTATCTGGGATTGAATGGACATCCAAGGCTATGCATCTTTATTATTAAAACTCCACCATTAAAAACAAAACAAAACAAAACAAAACAAAACAAAACAAAACAAAACAAAACAAAACAAGGATTGCACTTTAAATGTTGATCTAATGCCTACTAAATTCTCCCAGGAAAAGGCTGATACTTGCTTTTGGTTCAGCCTCACAAGTAATAAGGAAGTCATTTCTATACGGCCACAGATTTTTAACATACTTCAGAACTTTGAGGAGGAATCTCCACCCAGAAGTTTTACCACGTTTTTCTACATCTACATAAATACTCAGGGCCAAACATAGTACCAGTAATTTTGGGAGGGATCAAGGATAACATTTGGATATTATTGATGATCTTTGTATATTATGTAAAGTAAGGGTCCAACTTCATTCATTTGAAGGTGAATATCCAGTTTTCCCAGAAGCATTTGTTGAAAAATATTAAACAGTTTTACTCTAAACTACTATCTTATTCTAACATTCTTTTTTTTTTAAGTCCACATTTTTTTTCTTTCTCACATGTTTTTGGAACATTTCACTGGTTACCTCATGAAACATAAAATAAATGTTGATACAGGTTCATTTTACTTGTGTGAAAGTTTTAATAGCTTAATAGCTTTTAGAAAAGTATACTTTGCCTTTGTAAATATCAACATTCTATTAATTGTAGAATGCTCTAATTTATTCTCACACTGCAAAGAGGATTTATGGGATTTGAAATACCACACAGGGCTCTTAGGGTCAGGTGACCATTGTCTATTGGTAGGTTGGGGCAGTAGAGAGATTTTAAAAGACAAAATACAACCAAAAATACCTTACCAACAAAGAATGTGTATCCATTCTTCTTTCTCTCTTCTCCCAAGGCACATAACTATGTCTATTTTCTTTTTATTATGAAACTTCTCTTACCTAAAAAGTTCTTTCTATCTGTACTATAAAAGATAACTTGATTGATCTTAAGAGGGTTTAAAACTAAGCTAGTGAAATGTGAAATACCCAGTTATGTCTCTGTAAGTGTTTTCTGGTGGTGTTTGCAGTAGAGTTTCATGAAATCATTTAAAGCTTTCGGATCATGGGACAGGCTTAGAACCACTCTCTGTGAACAGTGGACACAAATAAGTACTAAACAGACAGATATTGAAATAATGTGTTGATTTCTGAGATATATTTGTGCCAGCAAAGCAACTGCAAGTTAGTCTCTGCTCTCAAGGAAAAGGTTTAATGCAACATCTATAAAATTCCCAGTTGCAATAACTTGCCGGCATCCCCCAAAAAGAACAATATCACAACCAGTAGAACAATATTTATTTTCTTTGGGGCAGATCAGTGATTGAAAAAACAAAACACAAAATAAAACAAAACAAACAAATAAAACACAGGCCCAGGCTTGAGGAATCTTCTCTCTTAACAATATGTTTACCATTTAGAAAACATACTTTTTAAGGAAGAGATGTGCAAAGAATAGAACTACTAATATAAGGAGAATAGTAAACATAATAAAAAGACAAATAAAGAGACTAGATTAAACATCAAATTTGCAAGTGGTGAGTTATACTGATTATTAGAAAAGACAGATCCATGATAAAATAAGTAAATTCTATCTGTTTGGAGGAGTGAATTAATGCTACATTGATTGCCAATAATTTTAAAGATGATATTAGTGTAGTATAAATGTTTAAATATTGTAAGATGCTTGTTCTTTTAAAAATTGTTATCTTATTTGGTATGCGTTTTTTAAATAAGAAAGGACCATCTTTTTGAGTGTATGTGTGTACACACACACACACACACACACACACGTTTCTTCAATATTATTGGCAGTCAATGTATTATCAATTCACTTTTCCAAACAAATAGAAGTTACATTGTATGTGTGCATATATATAGTATAAAAACCAGATTGTGAATTGATTTGCTCTCCTTTCCTTCAACTGAAGCTCTAGCCCCAAATAGAAATACAAAAGGGACATTTGGGACTAAAAGAAAATTAAGTGAAAATATAAACAATTGTTAGTAAAGAAAGAAAATAAGAAAAAAAAAAGAATACTACATTACCTGTTTGTTTAAAGCAAAATATTAAGTTTATGCTTAAGATACAGACTGAGCTATTATTTAAACTGCCTTTGATTCTATTATTTTGCTTTTCTTTCCTAAGATTCTACATAGTATTGCATGCAGACATCCAAACTAAAAACAATACCATTTACTGACATTACTGAAGTCTTTAAAAATGTAAATAGCTTTAGGTATTTACCTCAACCCAAACTAAGCGACCAGGAACCTACATACTCCATAGGAAATGAACTGAAGTCATATTTACCTCAAACACTTGTCAAACTTAAACCCATTTTACAACAGAAGTAGTAGTTAACATTACTATGTGCAGTTTTTTTTTTTGCCTTTTCTAGCTACTTCCTTCACCAGACATGCCTGTGTTTTAAAAAGATCAAAGACTTAGCCAAAATAAAGAAAAACTGTACATTTTTATCCTGAGATTCAGTCAAGACAAGGTAAGACATAGTTTAGAACAAGCTTTGATCTTATCACTGTTTATCTGAACTGGAAGGAACATTGGCACACTTAGAATCTTTCTTAGTGATTAAAAAACGGTGCCAGTGCAATTTAAAACTCACTTTAAGGAATTGTTACCAAAAAATGCTACATTTTTAATATATCATTTTGTTATTTTGTTGTTTTAATTGTAAAGTATGCTATGTGTAAGATCAACATGAGGAGAAAAAAGAAGCAAAAATTTATAAATGTGGTCATTTTGTCCTCAACCAAGAAAAAAATGACAATGTTGGGATTAAAATTGTGCATAGTGTATAATTCCCTCTGTTTTTAGTTATAACATTATCTAAGATTTTTCTTCTCTTTATGTACCATTCTAAATGTTACCCATAACCAGCATTAGAATTTCATGGTAGTTTCCATTGTTTTGAAAATGTGACGCATAAAAATCAAATTAATTTTCTTTGAGAAATTAGAATTTATTAAGACAAAGATTTCTGAAGGAGAATACTTGAAAAGGACAATTGATAGGTGAATTCACCAATAAAATTGATTCAATTCAAAATTAATCTAGCAAATTATATGTGCACAGAGCTCTGTGAAACAGCAGGGAATATAAATAATAAAAATACATTACTATTTCTTAACAAAAGAGAAGTCATTAACTAACTGAAAAATAAGACAGAATAAGGTGAGTACTAAATTGCTACATTACATATACACAATAGGCTGGGGGGAATCATGGAAGGTGCCAATTAGTTTCAGAAGGCCTTAAAGCCATGTTTATGGAAGATATAATACTGAATTTTCTAAACTAAGCTTCAGGGAGAAGACAGGAAATTCCAGGTGATCAGATGGTTTAAATACATGCATGATAGTTAAAAAGTATTGGCTATGCTGGGGCACCTGGATGGCTCAGTCAGTTGAGCATGGGCCTTCGGCTCAGGTCATGATCTTAGGGTCCTGGGATCAAATCCCCCATCAGGCTCTCTGCTCAGCTGAGAGTCTGCCTCCCCCTCTGTCCCTCCCCCTCCCTGTGCTTGCTTGCTTTCTGGTTCTCTCCAAATAAATAAATAAATAAAATTTCAGAAAATAAAGGAAAAGTTAATTATAGCAAAATATAGGAAGTATTGGAACAAAGAAGAAATAAAACTTTTAGTAAAGTTAGAAATATTTTAAAAATAGACTAAACTAAGAGCCTAATCTAGAAAATGATTTTTTCAGTGAAAGAATGAGACACAATTAATATGTATTGTAGAGGGAAAATTGATGGGAGTTGGTGACCAGTTAAAAGTAAGAAGTAAGGAAATAAAATAATTTCATAGAATTCTGAGGTTTTGAGTCTGGATTATTGATGAGTTTTACAGAGATAGGAAATAAATATAAGATTTCGAGAGTGAGTAATTTTATATTTAATTTGAAATTATATATTTTCCTTTGTATTTTTATTGAAGGTATAATTCATACATAATAAAATGCACGAATAGTGCTTAATTTTTACTTGCATTTATGTATGTGTTTCAGGTGTCTGTGTAATCATATTTCTAACCCTCTTTCAGAAAATTATCTCCTATCCCTTATATTACTAATGTCCCTTAAGTATTACTCTAATTTCACTTATCATACATTAGTTTTGCCTATATTTAAAATTTATAAATATGGAATTATACAATATATACTACTTTATGCCAAGTTTTTTTTTTCACTCAACATGTTACACTGAAATTAATCTATGTTGGTTCATGTAATAATAGTTTCTTTTTTATATTACTGTGTGATGTGTCATTGTATGAGTATATCACAATTTGTTTATTATCTTTTGTTGATGGACATCCAGATTTTTTCTAGTATTGGACTATTGTGAATAGCTGTTATGAACCACTTACGTATAATTTTTATTTATTTATGTAGAGCATATGCACTATTTTGTCTTAAGAATGGAATTTCTAAGAATATGTTTGATTATAATAATATCTGTCAGGCTTTTTTGAATAGTAATGTACCACTTTACACTCCCACAACCAGTGTATGAGAGTTTTGGTTGCTTCATATCTTTTACAACAAATAGTTTTGTCCATCTTTTTTGATTTTAACCATTCTAATAGGTAGGTAATCATGTATCATTGTGGTTTTAATTTAATTTAATTTAGTTAAGTCACACCAATTTTATTATGGTTTGCATGTTATTCTCCATCTTTAAACTTGCAATCTATCTGTGCTCTTATTTTTTAAGTGAGACCCTTATAAGCAATATAAAATTAGGTCCTTCTCTTTTTAATTAAAAAAACCCCTCTATTTTAGATGGAAAATTTAGTTCAGTTGATTTAATATATTAATTGATTTCTCCAGAATTAAGTCTGCTGTTTATTATTTGTTTACCCCATCTATTCTTTGTTTATCTTTTTCTACTGTTTCTAGATTAATCAAGTTTTTATTATTTCATTTCACCACTTTTGATGTTTTTAAAAAAACATGGAAAATTGGTTAATTTTGATACTATGTTTCTAGTGGTTAGCAAATTACAACTTCATTAATAATGTAGAAATATTATAATTTTACATACCTCTTGATCTTTTTTTTTAAGATTTTATTTATTTATTTGACAGAGATAGAGACAGCCAGCGAGAGAGGGAACACAAGCAGGGGGAGTGGGAGAGAAAGAAGCAGGCTCATAGTGGAGGAGCCTGATGTGGGGCTTGATCCCATAACGCCGGGATCATGCCCTGAGCTGAAGGCAGACGCTTAACTGCTGTGCCACCCAGGCGCCCCCTCTTGATCTTTTTATTAATATTGCCATGTATCTTATTTTTACATACATTATAAGTCTTTCAATATATTGCTATTGCCAATTGCTTTAAACAGATAATAACATTTTTATTTTTTTAACTTGCATTTCTATTTTTTGTGGAGAACCATGTAAGTTGAGGTAAGGTAAGTTGACCTAAGTCTGTGTGTAGGGATTCTACAAATTCCAAGCCCATGAACAATCCCTCTAAACAGAAATAAATTTTGTCTACCTATGGAAGGCCTTTCTTTCAGCACAGGCTCAGACTTGGCAACACTCCCAGTTACCCCAAATTTTTGACCTCTTGGAAGCACTTTTTTTCTTCTTAGAACCTATTTCCTTCAGATTTTTTCATTCCAATGTCTTCAATCCATTAAAAAATATATGCAATGCTTTTACTGTATTTTTAAAATTCTGTTTTGTATAGTTAGAACAATATAAAAAGATGCAGATACTGTTAGTGTTTTAACATAAAATATATGTTTTTGTGACTTTCATGCAAAATATTTAAATCATATTGAATTCTGTCAAAATATAATTGTTATTAGTTACCATTAAGATACAGGTTAACTTTATTTAAAAACTCTAGATTTAGAGATATAGTCAAGATATACAAAGTGTAGTCACTTAACAGAATGTTTATGTGATTACCATAAAGAATAAACACCATATATCCACCAATTTCTCAATTTTTCTTCATCATATAGAAAGTGATAGGATAGGGGCGCCTGGGTGGCACAGCGGTTAAGCGTCTGCCTTCGGCTCAGGGCGTGATCCCGGCATTCTGGGATCGAGCCCCACATCAGGCTCCTCTGCTATGAGCCTGCTTCTTCCTCTCCCACTCCCCCTGCTTGTGTTCCCTCTCTCGCTGGCTGTCTCTCTCTCTGTCGAATGAATAAATAAAATCTTAAAAAAAAAAAAAAGATCAGTTGCTATTTAAAAAAAAAAAAAAAGAAAGTGATAGGATATGTAAAATGTTTTGCAAATTATACAAACTTTATATAAGCAAATGATTATTATAAATAATAAATATTATTAATAAAATAATAAAATAAAATAATAGTAAAATATTAATTAGTGTTAGAAATGAAGATGGGTATGATATATAAATTCTTCATATGACTGAAGATTATATATATATATGGATAGAGAGACAGAAAGAGACAGAGAAAGACAGAGACAGAGAGAGAAAACTGTGCTCCAAACATTGATTTATGGTTATTACACAAATTAATTTATTTATCCTTACCAAAATCCAATGTCAGAGATAGTCATCATTATTTTCCCCATTTTATAAATGAGAAAGATAAACACATATAATTTATATAACTGCATAAGATCATATAACTAGAAAGTGAGAAAATAGATTTAAGCTGACTATAGTCATTAATTATTATTATTATTAGTTATTATGCTGTATTTACTGAAGTTCCTTCTAAGATACTATGATACTAGATGAAAAAAATTAACATAAAATCCAAAAGAATCTTTTATTGAGTATAGAAGATGAGACATAAATGGAGAGAAAGAAACAATAGTAGGGAGTCCACTTAACTTCTAGCACTTAATACACACACACATAAACACACGCATCCCAAGACATGTTCAAAATGAAATGCTCCTTTAATCTGAATTCTTCCAATTACAGCTAAAACTATCCTTGGAGACTACATCTGAGAACAACAACAACAAAAGTGGTGCATGCACAAATATATACTTTGTGCATATACAGGTATATGACTCTTTATTAAAATAGAGATATAGGGGCACCTGGGTGGCTCAGCTGTTAAGCATCTGCCTTTGGCTCAGGTCTTGATCCCGGGGTCCTGGGATCCAGCCCTGCATCAGGCTCCCTACTCAGCGGGAAGTCTGCTTCTCCCTCTCACACTCCCCTTGCTTATGTTCCCTCTCTCTCTGTCAAATAAATAAATAAAATCTTTAAATAAAATAAAATAAAAGATATAAAATTAAAACAAAAACACAATAGGAATTTCATGAGGGTCTTGGACTGATATTTAGGACTCAAATAATGAACAGCCATGAGAAATTTGAAATGAGTAATTAAAGAAACAAAAGAAATGAATCATTAAACCTTCTAAAAGAGACAGTTTAAGAAATCAGGGCTAGTTTGTTTAAGGAACCATGTTAAGTATAGAATCTGTTACTGACATCAATGCAACTACATTGAGAAAATCTAGTTTTTCTTTATCTCTCATGAGGAATATGACATGGTAAATTGTTTAGATCAAATACCAGTAAGATTTATTCAATATCTTTACAAGAAAATTTTGAGTTTATATGAATTTGACCTGTCTGACCTATAAATAAACATGAATGAATAAATGGAAGATGAGTTTTTTCATGAGTAATCAGAGACTATAGATGAAATAGTTAGGGATGGATAGATACTGAAAATTAGGATAAATTCATTCTAAATTATTATCTTTGAACTATAAGTCTAAAAATATCTTAACTCACAACACCTAATGATCAAAAAAATAAAGTAACTTAGGGGAGGATGAGGGAGTAGAAGCATCCTGAGCTCACCCTGTCCCATGTTTTCAATCAGCTATCAACCCATATCCAAGTCAATAAACTGGAGAGTGATCCAAAGTCTGACAGAACAAACTTCACAACTAAATATCAGAGAAGAAGCTGCTCTGAAAGGTTAGGAAGGTCAGAAAGGCAGAGGGGAGGTTGCCTGCAGAAGGGAGGGAACTGTGCACACAAAGAGGACAGAGAAATGGGCCCTCACACCAGGGAGCTCACACAAGGATATTAATCCCCATAACATTTGGCTTTAAAAATCAAAAGGGCTGATTCCATAAGATTGTAAAACCAGTGGGACTTGGAAACTGAAGTTTTAAAAGTCAGTTGATTCAGCACTCTACAAGGGTGAATGATAGCTGGGACTCTACCCTTAAAGAGACAGTAGCCTGCCTAGAGAGGTAACATAAAAATGGCAGTTTACACAACAGCACAGGGCAAATAGGAAACAGATCAGGCAGGTGCCATTTCTCTCCCTAACTCCATCATAAACACAGACACACTTGCAAGAGGTGGGGGTGCACAGACACTGGATGCCTCACCTGCTATCAGTGCAACATGTTCAAGAGTCCTCTTGCATACTTGCCCACTTAAAGCTTGCTAGCCTTGGCCCCAGGCTCAGGGCAAATTTTATTAAAGCTTTGTATATTCATCATTCAGCCCTCAGGTGCGCTACTGCCACTACACTATGCCATCCACCCTGCCACATACAGGCATGTTTCCCCAGCCATTACATGCCTGCCCAGCTGCAAGCCTCTACAGCCATGCACCCTTAGGTGACATCATGCACCACATCCAGCTGCCAGTGTACAGCTTTTGCCACACACTGTGCCCATATGCCACCTCAGGCCCAAATATGCACTGTGCCCAGCTCTGAGCATGGGCCACCCTAGCATGAAGGCCCCAGGTGCTACAGTGCTTTAGGGGATCTGGCATAGGACTGGTAGGCCAGCAGAAATTTTGTTAACACCACCACCCTGCTCCCAAGTTCCTCCATGGGCATGCCACTAAGAGCTGACCTGCCTGGGTTCCATTAATATCTCAGAGAGTAAGCATAGCCCACAACAGGCAGAGAGAATGCAGACAACTGCACTGAAAGATAAAGTGACTCAGACACAACAGTAGGATATAAGCAACACATATAGGATACTCTCCTGAAGTGCCAGGTTCTGGTGAACAGGGGACACTGCACTGCAGGGCACTCCAGGACCTCCTCTTCATGCAGTCACTATTTTCAAGAGCAGTAGACATAGCTGACTTTCTTAAGACACAGAAACAGTCACAGAGAGACAGAAAAAAGTGAGAAGACAGAAAAATTTACCTCAAATGAAAGAACAGGACAAGGCCACAGCCAGAGATCCAAGTGAAAAAGATATAAGTTACATACCTTATAGAGAATTTAAAGCAATGATCATAAGGATACTCACTGGACTTGAGAAAAAAATGGGAGATATGAGTGAGACCCCCAACACAGAAATAGGAATAACATAGCAGAGATAAAGGGCATAATAAACAAAATGAGAAACATGCTTGATGGGATGAACAGCAGGATAGAAGAAGCAGAGGAATGTATTAGTGATCTACAAGACAAAGTAATGGAAAGTAATCAAGCTGAAAAAAGAGAAAAAAATGTGCAAAATGAGAATAAACTCAGGGAACTCAGTGACTACATCAAATGTAATAACAATCCTATTGTAGGAGTCCCAGAAGAAGAGAGAGAGAAGGGGGCAGAATATTTATTTGAAGAGATAATAGCTTGAGACTTCCAACCATCCTATTCTTTCTATATCCCACTCTTACCTCCATCTCTTATCTATCCCTAATTTTATCTCCCCCCTTTCCTCCTCTGCCATTTCTGTTCCATTCCCATCTCCAGTCCTGGATGATAAGATGGTGGAAGAGGATGCCCAGTTGTTTGGTTTCTTAAAACTTAAAAACTTGTATCTGTTTCACTTAGATCTCTGGTGATGGCCCAGTACTCTTTCATTTGGAATAAACTTCTATGTTCTCATTTTGTTTGAGTCTCTGTGCCAGCTTCTGTATGTACAGAAGTCAACTACATTTGTGTTCTTGAGGGTAATGGCCTTATGAAGAAGAAGTCCTGTAGTACCTTTCAGTGTAGGGTCTCCTGTTTCCCAGGGTCTGGTGCTTCAGGGAGTGTCTCCAATTTGTGCTTGGTGCACTCTGATGTTGTGTCCTGGTCACTTGCTTTACCCTTCAGGCCAGTTGTCTGTAGACTCTCTTTGCTTATTGTGGGCAGTGTTTGGTCCCTGGCCTGAATGTGTGCCATCTAAGTAGGTGTTCTCTGGTCTGCTTACTAAATGAAACCTGTTGCTACTGCTGCAGGAATTGAGGCTCTGCAAAACTCCTGAGTCAGGAGATGCAATGTGGTCAGAGGTTTGGCCTGGTCTTCCTGGGGAGGGGGCCCACTATCCTGAGACTGAAGCAAGCATGAGTGGGAAGGGTGGTTCCACAGGAGTACAGGGTGTGGGCAGGGCTTGGTTTAATCAAGACAGGTAGCAAGTGTTACCACTGAGCTGGTTCCTGCAGGTGGTCTATGTCTCTGCTGATAGGAGGGGCAAGAAAATTGCACCTGCCAGTTTCTTTGTTCCCGGAGAGATCTTTCCATGAACTCTGCCTCTCTGGGACACACTCTAAAATAAGCAAATAACCTCCCCATTGTGTGTCCAGGCACTCTTCAGGTAGCTATTTCCACAGTGTATGTCCAAAGGCTGCTTATCTTACCTTTGTTCCAAGAGTAGCCCCAACACCTCCAGGCTCTCCCCAAGCCAAGCCTACTGACCTTTACAACTTCAGGTTTTAACCCCACTGGTTGCAAGAACTCATGAAATTCAGTCCTTGCCACTTTCCAAGCTGATTGCTATGGGGATCTGTTTTCCCAGTATGCTCCCCTGTGTAGTCTATCTCTTGCCCTTCTCCATGACCACACCTCCTTTCCCACTGCATCAACCACAATCAGTTTCTCTCCCAGACTTCTTTTTTATACTTCTTACCTTCTTCAACGTGGCCTCTACTCTATCTTTAGTTGTGTAGTTTGTTCTGCCAGTCTTCAGGTTGATTTCTGAGGTGTTTAAGATGATATGATAGTTATCTAGTTGAATCTGTGAGAGGAGTTGAGCCTAGGGTCCTCCTATTCTGCTGCCATCTTCCCCTCAAAGAAATTCCTAAGGGAGAAGTTTTTGTTGTTTAGAAATACAAATTTGAGGATCTTTTTTGATGAGGAGCTAAGTCCACTTGCATAGCCGGGATTACAATGGCAAAACAAAGAATGAGCTGTAGTGCTGGGTAATAAACTAAGAGGAATATAATGTTAACATTAGTGGCTTGGGGAAAGGAGCATAGTAGACACAGATACGGAGATAAAAATACAAGGTCTAGAAAAGAAATTCTAAGAATATGTTAAAATAAGGCTGGAGAACTTTATTCTAAGGGAAATAACTGAGGAAATTCAAAATAGTGGTGTCTAAATATGTGTGTATGGGGCGCCTGGGTGGCTCAGTCATTAAGCGTCAACCTTTGGTCTAGGGCATGATCCCAGAGGCCTGGGATTGAGCCCCACATCGGGCTCCCTACTCCACTGGGAGCCTGCTTCTTCCTCTCCTACTCCCCCTGCTTGTGTTTCCTCTCTCGGTGGCTGTCTCTCTCTCTCTGTCAAATAAATAAATAAAATCTTTAAAAAAATATGTGTGTATGTATGTGTGTAGTGTATTCTGCTGCCCTGGTATGATAATTCTCCATTATCTCCTTCACATAACAGCCTTGAATTGATGGTGTTTGTGTTTGAAGGAGATGGAAGTGTGGTGGCTTTCCCTGTCAGAGAGAACTAAGATGGAAAAATTCTGAGTTGCTTTGGAGCAGAGATGCCATTGGAGTGATAAGAGGCTTAGACTGACTGACGCAATATCAACAAACTGTCAGAGAATATCAGTGAAGACTCTGAAAACCACAAAGTACATGGGATAGGGAAATCAAGATTAAAAAAAATATATTAACAGAATAAACTAAAAGCCTGAAGAAAGTAAAGGATGCCTGTCTGTGTTTGTTTGTTTTTTTTTTTTTGATTGTTTGTTCTGTTAGAGTTTTCCCCAAATATACAAATATGATTGTTTTAGGAAGAACATTCTTTCTTCTACACCCCAATCCATTACAAATATATTTATATTCTGAAATCAAATGCATTTAGGCAGGTAGAATCCATGATACTTGGTTGGGTTTTGTAGAGAGCATTCCTGTTCTCCAAAGGAATTAAAAGTCAGTGTACTCATCTCATTGTGTACTTGGATCATTAGGTGTATAGAAGGTAGAAGTTATTGTTTGAATAAAAGGAAAACATAAAGATAAGAGGATTATGGTTTTGTCAGTTTATAATTCAAATTATAAACACACATTTTGATAGGGCTACTATATCCTTGTCTGTAGGATAAGAATATCAAACTTGCTTAGAATTTAGGACTTTACATGCATATTCACCGTCACAATAACCTTGGGAGACACGTAAAATCACACAGAGAATTGCTTCTAGCAAGTTAACTCAATTAAACAGGCTTTGTAATTCTATTGAGAAGTTCTAACATTAATTGGAGATTTTACATTTCCATTGAAGCTTTCATTCTGTAAAAATAATTATTTTAAAAACATATCGAAAACATACCAGGTCTTAAAAAAAAATCTTAATCTTTTTGTTTCTTATCATTTGCCACTTAGCTACCATGACTTGACTATTTCAAAAATCCACATTATGCCTTATGTGAGTATTCCCTTGCACATTCTATGTTTTCCACCATAAAAAGTCTTCTCTCTTGAATCAGGTGAATTTTTACTCATCACTCAAAACAGATCTCAATATCAAACCCTCCAGAACCCTTTCAAATCTCAATGATTCTTGTTAAAGCCAACTATTTTCTCATCCTTATTGTCATTTTATCTTTAGCAAATTTCAATTATTTTATTTTTTAATCTTTTTTTCTTCAAGTATAATTAACATATGGTGTTATATTAGTTTCAGTTGTACAATATAATTATTCAACAATTTTATAAATTACTCACTGATATCACAGTAAGTATTCTCTTAATCCCCTTCACTTATTTCACCCATTAAGGGTGTAGGTACATATATCTTTTTAAATTACTGTTTTCATTTTTTTGGGGGGGGGGGAGATAAATACCCAATAGTGGAATTATTGGATCATATGGTAATTCTATCTTTAATTTTTTTAAAGTACATTCATAATGTTGTTCACAGTGGTAGCACCAGCTTACATTTGTACCAGCAGTGCACAAAGTTTCTTTTTTCTTCACATCCTTGTCAACACTGTTGTTTCTTGTGTTTTTTATTGAAGCCACTCTGACATATAAGGTGATATGGTATAAGGTGATATCTCATTGTCGTTTCAATTTTCATTTCCCTGGTGATGAGTAATATTGAGCATTTTTACATGTGTCTCTTGGCCACATATATGTCTTCTTTGGAAAAATGTCTATTCATGTCATCTGCCCATTTTTAATTGGATTATTTGTGGGTGTTTTCAATGTTGACTCATATAAGATTTTCATTTATTTTGGATATTAAACCTTATCAGATACATTATTTGCAAATATCTTCTTTCATTTGGTAGGTTGTATTTTTGTTTTGCTGACTATTTCCTTCACTTATCC
The DNA here is from genome assembly GCF_023065955.2 of Ursus arctos. Classification (NCBI taxonomy): domain Eukaryota; kingdom Metazoa; phylum Chordata; class Mammalia; order Carnivora; family Ursidae; genus Ursus; species Ursus arctos. The sequence goes on from NW_026622986.1 coordinate 2,662,053, forward strand.
AATAGCTTATTTTTGCTTTTGTTTCCTCTACCTAAGGAAGAATATCTAGAAAATATTTCTACTGCTGATGCCAATGCTTTCTTCTAGGGATGTATGGTTTCATGTCTCACATTTAGCTCTTTAATTCATTTTTAGTTTATTTTTGTGTATCGTATAAGAAAGTGGTCCACTTTCATTCTTTTGCATGTAGCTGCCCAGTTTTCCCGACACTATTTATTGAAGAGACTTATCTTTTTCCTCTTGTATATTTCTGTCTCCTTTGTCATAGATTAATCAACTATAAAAGAGTGAGCTTACTGCTGGATTTTCTATTCTGTTCCATTGATCTATGTGTCTAATTTTGTGCCAGCACCATACTGTTTTGGTTACTATGGATTTGTAGTAGATCTTGAAATGTGGGTTTGTGATACTTCCAGTTTTGTTCTTCCTTGTCAAGATTTCTTTGGCTATTTGGGGTCTTTTGTGGTTCCACACAAAATTTAAAATTATTCTGGTTTTATGGAAAATGATATTTTGATAGAGATTGAATTAAATCTGCTGATTACTTTGTAATATGAACATTTTAAAATATTAGTTTTCTGAATCCATGAGCATGGAATAGTTTTCCATTTGTTTGTGTCACCTTGCAATTTTTTTTCATCAATGTTATATTGTTTCCATAGTACACAGTATACTTTCCAAAGCACCTCTGATGTTTCAGGGGTATCTGCTATGTGTGTTGCATGCACCCTAATATTGTGGTTGAGCCACATTTGTCTTCAGTCCAGTTGACTATAGTGGCCCCCTCTACCTCTTCTGAGGAGGATTTTGTCCCTATGTCAAGGAGAAAGTCTGGAGCCATGTTTGGCTTATAGTTGGTTCAGACCAGATGCTGGCCCTCAGCCCATTTGTCACACTGAACCACAGGGTTCTCTCCCTGAATTGTCTCCCAAGAGGCTTTTGTTGGTGGGTGGCTCCTGTAGGCAAACCAAATGTCTACCCCTAGTCCAACTTTTGGGGTTTCAGTGACCTCTGATGCAGGGCTCTTTCCTTGTGTTATTCCCTATGAATTTTTGTTTTTTTGTGGACAAGACCAGCTGTCAGATCAGATGTCTGTCCCCAGCCCATTTCTGAGGCTACAGTCAAACTCATGGATGTGGTTATCTTCTTCTCTCCTCAGGGCAGGAGTCACCTTGGAGTGGCACTGGTCACTATCAGGGTTGCTTGCAGAATGAATCATTAGGCAGTACTCTGGAGGGACTCCTGCTGACTTGGGTTGGTTGAATGGAAAGAGTCTGTAGGAGAATATGGGGGCATTTTCTGGGTTAGTTGAATGCCTGTTATCTAAGTATATCTGTGGGAGTATATCTGTGGGAGGGGGTAAGCTTAGGATACTCTTACTCTGTCATCTTCCCAGGCTCTTCAGCAAAATTCTATTCTTACCTTTAATACATGGTACCTTATTTGTCTATATGTCTGGTTTTGTGAGCAAAGACAAGATTGTATCCTTAAAACCTACATCAGTGCATTAATAAAGATATCTTATTAGGTTCAATAAATGTTTGTTAAGTTCAATTGAATTGAAATGATGCAGACTGGCATGGAACCTAAAATTTTCCCATTTTTGTAGTATATAAATAATAACCTTTATTGCATCAGTAGCATTTAATGTCACCAAGAAAACAAAACAATGTCATAAATTAAAATTGAATTAAAAATTTATCTCTAAACAGTATTTATAAGTTGTCCACAATCTAGAGGTCAATCTGAAATTGATCCTAGTTATAGATGTATAAGATGAAATATATATTCATATGCAAAGTGAAATGTGCCATCTTACATGTTAATGAGGATATATGCAACTTTTCTGATTTTATGATTCAAAGTTGTTTTACCCAAATTCGGAGATTCTACTCTAGTCTCAATAAGTAGAGTGTTTTAGATTAATGGTTTGGGAGAAGCTATACAATACTTTAAACTAGTCAACTTGCCACAGGGCTAGAAGGTGTTTCTCAACTCTGCTATTCAGAACACAAGGCTATATGGTCTTAATGCTGAAGATGATAAATTTATGCAGAGAAGATAGGGTGAAGCTGGACTGCACTCTGGCTCTGTAACTTCCATGTACCTACCTCTTAGCAGTTGTCACCACCAGACAGAAGAAAACAGGTCTCAGGACAGCATCACTCTGCCTGGCTTCCATTAGCTATCTAAACAGTTCATTGCAGGACTCCTTACCATTTTCTGCCATGTCATTTCCTTTTTTTTTTTCTTTTCGAAAGCTTAACTTTTCTAACTAGAATCACTGAGAACAAATATAAGACTTTTACGGAATAGAAGTAAAAGTCTTAGAGGTGTGATAAAATAGAACTGAAATTACATAGGTCTTAATGAGGTCTTATTGCTATAAAGATATTTATAGTGTCAAGTCTTGATTTTAAGGAAATTATTCATACAGAGACTGGGATAAGAGATTATGTGTTGATTGTGAGATTATTACCATGGATCTGTCCAGGCCTCCCTCATGTGTAATGCAGCCAAGATGGGATACTATTCATGGGAAAAACTTTTCACTCCATGGTATATATTAATAAATAAACATAGGCACACACGCACATACTATATAGAAAGAATCCAAACATATCTATGTCTATTACATATAAAAACTAAAATATCCTTTTAAACATGATTTTAAAAAAGTCTTTCATGTCAAGTAAATCATTTATTTATGTGACATTTATACATCTCAAAAGATGTGATAATTTTCCCCAGTCTTATTGAGAAATAATTGACACACAACACCATATATATTAAAGTTCTACAGTATAATGATTTGGTTTACACATATTGTGAAATGATTACTACAGTAGATTCAGCTAATATCCATCTTTTCATATAAATGAAATAAAAATGAGAGAAAAAATTTTAAAAATTCTCCTATTGATGAGAATTTTTAGGATTTACTCTTAACTTCTCTATGTATTATACAGTATATTCTTTGTATATTTATTTATTACACACACCCACACACACCTCACAACATCTTTATCCATTTATCCATTGATAAAACCTAGGTTGTTTCTATGTCTATGTTTATGGCTGTTATAAATCATACTGCTGTAAACATGGGGGTGCAGATATCTTTTCAAGTTAGTATTTTTATTTCCTTTGGTTATATTCCCAAAAGTGGAATTGCTGGATCATATAGTACTTTTATTTTTATTTTATTTATTTATTTTTTTAAAAAATTCTCCATACCTTTTTCCATGGTGGCTATACCACTTTGCCACCAATAGGGCACAAGGATTCCCTTTTCTTGAAATCCAGCCAGGATTTGTTGCTACTTACATTTTTGATGATGGCTGTTCTTACAGGCATGACATAATATCTCATTGCGGTTTTAATTTGCATTTCCCCAATGACTAGTGATGTCGAACATATTTTCATGTACCTGTTGGCCTTTCGTATATCTTCATTAATGTAATGTTTACTCAGATATTCTGCATTTCTTATTTGGGTTATTTTGTGGTAATAAGTTGATATGAGTTCTTTTTATATTTTTTATATCAATCCCTTATCAGATATATGTTTTGCAATATTTTTTCCCATTCTGCAGGTTGTCTTTTTTCTTTGTTGACGGTTTATTTTTTGTGCAGAAGCTTTTTTTCTTTCTTTTTTTTTTTTCTTTTTGGAGTTCAACAGTGGCTCTACAATTCTGCAGGATTATTTTTTTTATTTTAATTTTTTTTATTATGTTATGTTAGTCACCATACAGTACATCCCTGGTTTCTGATGTAAAGTTCGATGATTCATTAGTTGCGTATAACACCCAGTGCACCATGCAATATGTGCCCTCCTTACTACCCATCACCAGTCTATCCCATTCCCCCACTCCACTCCCCTCTGAAGTCCTCGGTTTGTTTCTCATAGTCCATAGTCTCTCATGCTTCATTCCCCCTTCTGATTACCCCCCCTACAGAAGCTTTTTATTTGATGTAGTCCTACCTCTTCCTTTTTGATAAATTTTTTCCCTTGTGCTTTAGGTGTCATATCAAAAAAATCAATACCAAGACCCATGTCAAGGAGCTTGGTTATTATTATTTTTTTTCTAGGTGTTTCATGGATTCAGCTCTTACATTTAAGTCTTTGATCCACTTTGAGTTAGTTCTTTTCTTTTTTTTTAATGATTTTTTATTATATTATGTTAGTCACCATACAGTACATCCCCAGTTTCTGATGTAAGGCTCGATGATTCATTAGTTCTGTATAACACCCAGTGCACCATGCAATACGTGCCCTCCTTACTACCCATCACTGGTCTATCCCATTCCCCCATCCTCCTCCCCTCTGAGGTCCTCAGTTTGTTTCTCATAGTCCATAGTCTCTCATGTTTCATTCCCCCTTCTGATTACCCCCCCCCTTTCTTTATCCCTTTCCCCTACCGATCATCCTAGTTCTTATGTTCCATAGATGAGAGAAATCATATGATAGTTGTCTTTCTCTGCTGGACTTATTTCACTTAGCATTATCTCCTCCAGTCCCGTCCATGTTGTAGCAAATGTTGAGAACTTGTTCTTTCTGATAGCTGAGTAATATTCCATTGTATATATGGACCACAACTTCTTAATCCAGTCATCTGTTGAAGGGCATCTCGGCTCCTTCCACGATTTAGCTATTGTGGACATTGCTGCTATGAACATTAGGGTGCATATGGCCCCTCTCTTTACTATGTCTGTATCTTTGGGGTAAACACCCAGTAGTGCAATGGCTGGATCATAGGGTAGCTCAATTTTTAACTTTTTAAGGGACCTCCACACTGTTTTCCAGAGTGGCTGTACCAACTTGCACTCCCACCAACAATGGAGGAGGGATCCCCTTTATCCACATCCTCTCCAACAATTGTTGTCTCTTGCCTTGTCTATTTTTGCCATTCTAACTGGCGTAAGGTGGTATCTCAGTATGGTTTTGATTTGAATTTCCTTGATGGCTAATGATTTTGAACATTTTTTCATGTGTCTGTCAGCCATTTGTATGTCTTCATTGGAAAAGTGTCTGTTCATATCTTCTGCCCATTTTTTGATTTGTTTATTTGTTTCTCGTGTATTGAGTTTGAGAAGTTCTTTGTAGATCTTGGATACCAGTCCTTTATCTGTAGTGTCATTTGCAAATATCTTCTCCCATTCCATGGGCTGCCTCTTAGTTTTTCTGACTGTTTCCTTGGCTGTGCAGAAATTTTAATCTTGATGAAGTCCCATAAATTCATTTTATCTTTTGTTTCTCTTGCCTTTGGGGATGTGTCATGAAAAAGGTTGCTTTGGCCGATGTCGTAGAGGTTGCTGCCTATGTTCTCCTCTAGAATTTTGATGGATTCCTGTCTCACATCGAGGTCTTTCATCCATTTGGAGTTTATTTTTGTGTATGGTGTGAGAAAGTGGTCAAGTTTCATTCTTTTGCATGTAGCTGTCCAATTTTCCCAGCACCATTTATTGAAGAGACTGTCTTTTTCCCACCGGATGTTTTTTCCTGCTTTATCAACTATTAGTTGTCCAAAGAGCCGAGGGTCCATTTCTGGGCTCTCTATTCTGTTCCATTGGTCTATGTGTCTGTTTTTGTGCCAGTACCATGCTGTCTTTGTGATCACAGCTTTGTAGTACAGCTCGAAATCCGGCATTGTGATGCCCCCAGCTTTCTTTTTCCTTTTCAACAGTTCCTTGGAGATTCGGGGACTTTTCTGTTTCCATACAAATTTAAGGACTATTTGCTCCAGTTCTTTGAAAAATATCCTAGGTATTTTGATCGGGATAGCATTGAAAGTGTAGATTGCTCTGGGTAGCATGGACATTTTAACTATGTTAATTCTTCCGATCCATGAGAATGGAATATCTTCCCATCTTTTTATGTCTTCCTCAATGTCTTTCAAGAGTGATTTCTAGTTTCTAGAATATAGGTCCTTTACGTCTCTGGTTAAATTAATTCCAAGGTAACGTATGGTTTTTGGTGCTATTGTAAATGGGATGGATTCCCTAATTTCTATTTCTTCGGTCTTGTTATTCGTGTACAGAAATGCAACTGATTTCTGAGCATTGATTTTGTATCCCGCCACGTTACTGAATTGCTCTATAAATTCTAATAGTTTGGGAGTGCATTCTTTTGGGTTTTCCATATAGAGTATCATGTCATCTGCGAAGAGAGACATTTTGACTTCTTCTTTGCCGATTTGAATACCTTTGATCCCTTTTTGTCATCTGATTGCTGTTGCAAGGACTTCTAGTACTATGTTGAATAATAGTGGCGAGAGTGGGCATCCTTGTCGTGTTCCTGATCTTAAGGGAAAGGCTTCCAGCTTTTCCCCATTGAGAATAATATTTGCAGTAGGCTTTTCATAGATGGCTTTTATGAGATTGAGAAGTGTACCTTCTATTGCTACACTCTGAAGGGTTTTAATCAGGAAAGGATGCTGTATTTTGTCAAATGCTTTTTCGGCATCAATTGAGAGGATCATATGGTTCCTGAGTCTTTTCTTGTTGATATGATGTATCATGCTGATTGATTTGCGAATATTGAACCATGCTTGCATCCCAGGTTGATCGTGATGGATAATCCTTTTAATGTACTGTTAGATTCTATTAGTAAGTATCTTGTTGAGGATTTTGGTGTCCATATTCATTAGGGAAATCGGTCTGTAATTCTCCTTTTTGAGGGGGTCTTTGCCTGGTTTGGGGATCAAGGTAATATTGGCCTCATTGAATGAGTTTGGTAGCTTTCCTTCTGTTTCTGTTTTTTGAAATAGCTTTAGGAGAATAGGTATTATTTCCTCTTTGAATGTTTGGTAGAATTCCCCAGGAATACTGTTCAGGCCTGGAGTTTTGTTATTTGGAAGGGTGTTTATCACTGATTCAATTTCTTCATAATTAATTGGCCTGTTTAAGGAATCAATTTCTTCTGGTTTCAATCTTGGTAGTTTATAGGTTTCCAGGAAGGATTCCATCTCTTCCAGATTGCTTAGTTTATTGGCATATAGCTGTTGATAAAAATTTCTAATAATCCTTCCAATTTCAATGGTGTTCGTTGTGACCTCTCCTTTTTCATTCATAATTTTAATAATCTGGGTCCTTTCTCTTTTCTTTTGGATAAGTCTTGCCAGTGGTCTGTCAATTTTATTGATTCTCTCAAAGAACCAGCTTCTAGTCCTGTTGATCTGCTCTACTGTACTTCTGGTTTCTGCTTGATTGATTTCAGCTCTAATTTTGGTCAACTGCTTCCTCATGCGTGGATTAGGCCTGTCCCTCCGTTGCTGTTCCAGCTTCTTGAGGTGAGAATATAAAAACTGCATTTTAGATTTTTCTATTCTTTTGAGTGAGTCTTGGATGGCTATGTCTTTCCCCCTTAGGACCGCCTTTGCAATATCCCATAGGTTTTGGACGGTTGTATTTTCATTCTCATCGTCTCCATAAATTGTTTAATTTGATTTTTGATTTCCTGGTTTATCGAGTCATTCCTGAGCAGGATGGTTCTTAGTCTCCAAGTGTTTGAGTTTCTTCCAAATTTTTCCTTGTGGTTGAGTTCCAATTTCAGAGCGTTGTGGTCTGAGAATATGCAGGGGATAATTTCAAACTTTTGGTATCGGTTGAGACCTGTTTTGTGTCCCAGAACATGGTCTATTCTTGAGAATGTTCCATGGGCATTAGAATAGAATGAGTATTCTTTGGTTCTGGGGTGTAGTGTTCTATATATATCTATGAGGTCCAACTCGTCGAGTATGGCATTCAAAGCCTTTGATTCTTTGCTTAGTTTTTGCCAGGGTGTTCTGTCTATTTCTGAGAGGGGAGTGTTGAGGTCCCCTACTATTAATGTATTTTTATTTATATGTCTCTTTATTCTGGTTAAGAGTTGGCTTGTGTATCTTGCTGCTCCCCTGTTGGGGGCATATATATCCACTTGTTGAATACTTCCCTTAAGAATAATATAGTGCCCTTCTGCGTCTCTAACTATAGTCTGTAGTTTAAAATCCAATTTATCTGATATGAGAATTGCTACCCCAGCTTTCTTTTGAGGTCCATTTGCATGAAAGATGGTACTCCATCCCCTTACTCTCAGTCTGAATGCATCTTTGGGTTCGAAATGAGTCTCTTGTAGACAGCAAATGGATGGGTCATTTCTTTTTATCCAATCTGCAACCCTGTGGCGCATTATGGGAGAATTTAAGCCATTCATATTAAGACTGAGTACTGAGAGATATGATTTTAATGATGCCATGTTGCCAGTAAAGTCTTTGTTTGTATTGGCTATGACTTTCTGTTCTGTATCACTCTTGGGGCCTTTTTACTTTTATAGAACCCCCCATAATATATCCTGTAGGGCTGGTTTCGTGGTTATGAAATTGGTTAGTGACTGGCGATTCTGAAATGTCTTTATTTCTCCATCAATTCTGAGTGACAGCCTTGCTGGATAAAGGCTCCTTGGCTGCATGTTTTTCTCTGAAAGAGCTTTAAATATGCTCCCCCAACCCTTTCTCTCACTCCAGGTCTGTGTAGACAGGTCTGACGTAATTCTGATGCCTTTGCCTTGGTACGTGAGAAATTTCTTTGCCCTGGCTGCTTTCAATACTGTATCCTTGGATCTAATATTTGCGAATTGCAGTATGACGTGACGTGGCGTAGGTTTGTCGTGGTTGAGCTTGGGAGGGGTCCTCTCTGCCTCTTGGACACGAATGTTTGTTTCCCTCACTAGATTAGGGAAGTTTTCAGCTACAATTTGTTCAAATATCTCTTCTAGACCCCTGTTTTTCTCCACCCCCTCGGGGATGCCAATGATTCTAACATTGGATCGTATCTTTGAGTCAGTAATCTCCCGTAACCTACATTCGTGGGCGTGAATTTTTTAAAACCATCTTCTATTTTGTTTTTTTCCTCTATTAATCCATCCTCCAATTCTCTAACCCATTCCTCTGCTTCTGTGACCCTGGCCTTCAGAGCCTCTAGTTTTGCCTGCATTTGGCTCATAGAATTTTTAATTTCTGTCAGATTCGCTCTCATTTCTGTCCTTTGGGATTCTATATTCTAAGTAACCTTTTCCTTAATAGTTTTTTCAATTCTACTCATTTGGACCATCATTACTCTGAATTCCATTTCTGATACTTCGGTTACATCCATATCCATTATTTCTGTGGCAGAGGCCACAGACTCACTGTCTTTTCTTTGCTGGGGGTGGGAGCTTCTCCTTCTTGTCATTCTGATGAGGAGAGGTTGAGGGGTTGTCTAGAGCCCAAATTATTGACTGGGTCCCAGGCCGTGCCCCTTATTTTATAGGGATCTTAGGGATGTGGGCTTCTTCTTTAAAGATTTTATTTATTTATTTATGTGGCAGCCAACCAGCGAGAGAGGGAACAGAAGCAGGGGAGTGGGAGAGGAAGAAGCAGGCTCCCAGCAGATAAGCCCGATGAGGGACTCCTTTCCGGAACGCTGGGATCACGCCCTAAGCCTAAAACAGGCACTCAATGACTGCGCCACCCATGCACTGGGGTTGTGGGCTTCTTGATTTTTCAGCCTGCCTTCTGTGGGAGGGGCCTGCCACACAGATACTCAGGCAACCCTGTTTGGGTAGAGTCTCCGTGTCCCCTGCGAGGGGGGATGGGGATGGGCACTCTCTGAGCCAGTATTTCCAGGCTTTTGTTCTCTGGCAGCTTTCCCTGGCGGTTTGCTGTGCCTCTTCTGAGAGTCAGAGCAGCACCGGCTGAATTTCAGCCTCTGTCACAGAACAGAGGGATTGCGGCCTGTTCTCCACTGATGTTCTGGCCACTTTAACTCTGTTACTGTTGGTGCTGCTCAACCCTGCAGCGTCCTGGGATGTGCGCCCCACACCCGGCGTCCCAGCCCTCACTGCCAGGGCCGGCGCGTCTCTGTCCTTTGTGTTTCTAATGCCACCAGCCGCCAGCTGCCCCGTGCCCGCTCCAGAAGCTCCCGGTCTCAGTCTGGATCCAGTGAGTGCACCGGGATTCTGGTGTTCCCCGAGATGCCTGGTGGTGGGCGGACCCGGCTCACGGTCTCAGTCTGTGTTTTGCGGATGCCGTCCGCGAGCCCCACCCGCTCTCCTGTGCAAGTGGCTACCACTTCCCGGAGCCTGAATGCGGCAGCTCCCTCCCCCTTCCGTTTATATTCCGATATCTGTGCACAGTTTCATGGCTCCCCGCTTCGTACCTCAATACTCAGCGCTGGAGATGTTCATTTGTAGAGATCCAGATGCATCTTCCTGCGTCTAAGGCTGGTTCCGTGGTTGTTTAGGCTGGTCTGGTACCTATCCAGCTCGACTCGGGGGACCGGCTGAAAAAGCTGTCTCCTACTCCTCTGCCATCTTAACTCCCTGCCCACTTTGAGTTAATTCTTGTGCGTGGTGTAAGATATGAATCCGGTCTTATTCATTTACATGTGAATATCCAATTATCAGCACCATTTATTGAAGAGACTATCATTTATCCAGTGGGTATTCCTGGCTCCCTTGTCAAATATTAGTTGACCATTCATGCATGGGTTTATATCTGGGCTTTCAATTCTGTTCCATTGGTTTATCTATTTTTATGCCGATAGCCATACTATTTTGATGATTGTAACTTCATTGTATAGCTTCAAAACAGGGCAGGTGGTGCCACTTGGCGTTGATATTCTTTTTAAAGATTTCTTGGCTATTCAGAGTCTTTTGTAGTTCCTTATACATTTTAGGAGAGTTTTTTTAACTTCTGTAATAAATGCCATTGGAAACTTGTAAGGGATTACATTGAGTCTACAGATCACCTTTTGATAGCATTTGACATTTTAACAATATTAAATTCTTCTGATCCATAAACATAGAATACGTTTCCATTTATTTGTGTCTTCTTTGATTTCTTTCATCAATTTCTTTCAGTTTTCAAATTTGAGATCTTTTATACCCTGGTTAAACTTATTACTACGTATTTTCTTGGTTTTTATGATACTATAAATGGAATTGATTTCTTTTTTTAATAATAATTTTTTATTATATTATGTTAGTCACCATACAATATGTCCCTAGTTTTCGATATAAAGTTCCATGCTTCATTACTTGCGTATAACACCCAGTTCACCATGCAATATGTTCCCTCCTTAATACCCATGGCTGGCCTGTGTCATTCCCCCCCCCCCCCCCGAAACCCTCAGTTTGTTTCCCAGAGTCCATAGTCTATCATGGTTCATTCCCCCTTCTCTTTACCCCCCTTTATTCTTCTCTTTCTTCTCCTACCAATCTTCCTACTTCTTATGTTCCATAAATGAGTGAAACCATATGATAATTGTCTTTCTGTGCTTGACTTATTATGCTTAGCATTACGTCCTCCAATCCCGTCCATGTTGTTGCATGTTGTGAAATCGTTCTTTTTGATGGCTGAGTAATATTCCATTGTATATATGGACCACATCTTCTTAATCCAGTCATCTATTGAAGGGCATCTCGGCTCCTTCCACGATTTAGCTATTGTGGAAAATGCTGCTATGAACGTTGGGGTGCATATGGCCATTCTCTTCACTATGTCTGTAATTTTGGGGTAAATACCCAGTAGTGCAATGGCTGGATCATAGGGTAGCTCAATTTTTAACTTTTTAAGGGACCTCCACAGTGTTTTCCAAAGTGGGTGTACCAATTTGCATTCCCACCAACAATGTAGGAGGGATCCACTTTCTCCATATCCTCTCCAACATTTGTTGTTTCCTGCCTTGTCAATTTTTGCCATTCTAACTGGCATAAGGTGGTATCTCAAGGTGGTTTTGATTTGAGTTTCCCTGATGGCTCATGATTTTGAACATTTTTTTTTCATGTGTCTGTTAGCCATTTCTATGTCTTCATTGGAATAGTGTCTCTTCATATCCTCTGCCCATTTTTTGATTTGATTATTTGTTTCCCATGTATTGAGTTTGAGAAGTTCTTTGTAGATATTGGATACTAATCTTTTATCTGTAGTGTCATTTGCAAATATCTTCTCCCATTCCATGGGCTGCCTCTTAGTTTTTTTGACCATTTCCTTTGCTGTGCAGAAGCTTTTTATCTTGATGAAGTCCCACAAGTTCATTTTTTCTTTTATTTCTTTTGTCTTTGGAGATGAGTCATGAAAAAAGTTGCTGTAGCTGATGTTATATAGGTTGCTGCCTATGTTCTCCACTAGGATTTTGATGGATTCCTGTCTCACATTGAGGTCTTTCATTCATTTGGAGTTTATCTCTGTGTATGGTGTGAGAGAGTGGTCAAGTTTCATTCTTTTGCATGTAGCTCTCCAATTTTCCCAGCACCATTTATTGAAGAGACTGTCTTTTTCCCACTGGATGTTTACCTTGATCCCCAAACCAGGCAAAGACCCCATCAAAAAGGAGAACTACAGGAGGGAGTTAAGATGGCAGAGGAGTAGGGGTCCCCTTTTTCAGCTGGTCCCCTAAGTCAATCTGGATAGGTACCAGACCATCCTGAAAACCCATGGAATCAGCCTGAGATGCAGGAGGATACATCTGGATCTCTCTAAATGAACATTTCCAGTGTTGAGTAGTGAGGTATGTAGCGGGGAGCCGTGAATCTGTGCACGTCTATCTGACGATAAAAGGAAGGGGGAGGGAGCCTCCATGCTCAGGCTCCTGGAAGCCGTAACCACCTGCACCAGGGAGCGGGTGGGATTCGCGGACAGACACCCCTAAGAGAGCAGACTGAGACTGTGAGCCTGGGAACACGTGCACATCTAAACTGAAAACCGGAGCTCTGGAGTGCTCACTGGATCCGAACTGATACCGGGAGCTGAGGAGTGCTCAAGCGACCAGACTAAAAACCGGCAATCCAGAGTGCCAGCAAACCACCCTAAAACAGGGAGCTCAGGAGCACACCCAGGGGTGGCTGGCAGCTGGTGGTGTTAGAAACACAAAGGACAGAGATGTGCCAGCCCTGGAAGTGAGGGCTGGGACACCGGCTGTGGGGTGCACAACCCAGGATACTGCAGGGTTTTTAGCAGCACCAACAGAAACAGAGTTAAAGAGGCCAGAAGAGCTCAGTGGAGAGTGGACTATGATCTGTCTGTTCTGAGACAGAGGCTAGGATTTGGCCACTGCTGCTCTGACTCTCAGAAGAGCCACAGAAAACCATCAGGGAGAGCCGCCAGAGAACAAGAGCCTGAAAATACCAGCTCACATTGTACCAATCCCCATCCCCCCTTGCAGGGGATGGGTAGACTCTACCCAAACAGGGTTGCCTGAATATCAGCATGGCAGGCCCCTCCCCCAGAAGCCAGGCTAAAAAATCAAGAAGCCCATATCCCTAAGGTCCCTATAAAACAAGAGTACACTGCCTGGGTATTGGTCAATAATTGGGGCTCTCAGCAACCCCACAACTTCTCCTCATCAGAAGGACGAGAAGGAGAACCCCCCCCCCCAACAAAGAAAAGATAATGAGTCTGTGGCCTCTGCCACAGAACTGATGGATATGGATATAACCAGATTATCAGAAATGGAGTTCAGAGTAACAATGGTCAAGATGATGTGTAGACTTGAAGAAAATATTAATGAAAATATTAATGAGAATATAGAATCTATAAGGGCGGAAATGAGAGCAAATCTGGCAAAAATTAAAAATGCTATGAATCAAATGCAGTCAAAACTAGATGCTCTGACAGCCAGGGTAAATGACACAGGAGAACGAATTAGTGAATTAGAGGATGGGATGGTAGAAAAGAAAGCTAAAACAGAAATGTGGCTCAAAAAAATCCAATCTCAAGAATGTAGGTTACAGATTACTGACTCAATGAAACGTTCCAATGTCAGAATCATAAGCATCCCCAAGGGGGTGGAGAAAAACAGAAGTCTAGAAGAGATATTTGAACAAATTGTAGCTTAAAACTTCCCCAGTCTAACAAAGGAAACAAGCATTCGTGTCCAAGAGGCAGAGAGGGTCCCTCGCAAATTCCACCATGACAAACCTACGCCACGTCACATCATAGTGAAATTTGTAAATATTAGATCCAAGGATACAGTATTGAAAGCATCCAGGGCAAAGATATTTCTCATGTACAAAGGCAAAAATATAAGGATTACGTTAGACCTGTCTACACACACCTGGTATGAGAGAAAGGGTTGCGGGGATATTTTTAAAGCTCTTTCAGAGAAAAACATGGAGCCAGGATCCTTTATCAAGCAAGGCTGTCATTCAGAATTAGTGGAGAGATAAGGACTTTCCAGAATCGCCAGACACCAACCAATTTCGTAACCAGGAAACCAGCTCTACAGGAGATATTAAGGGGGGTTCTATAAAAGTAAAAAGACCCCAAGATTGATACAAAACAGAAATTTACAATCTATAGAAACAAAGACTTCACAGGCAATATGACATCATTAAAATCATATCTCTCAATAATCACTCTCAATGTGAATAGCCTAAATGCTCCCATAAAAGGCCACAGGGTTGCAGATTGGATAAAAAGACATGACCCATGGATTTGCTGTCTACAAGAGATTCATCTTGAACCTAAATTTACATCCAGACTGAAAGTGAAAGGATGGAAAACCATTTTTCATGCCAATGGACCTCAAAAGAAAGCTGGGGTAGCAATTCTCATATCAGACAGATTGGATTTTAAAGTAAAGACTATAGTTAGAGATAAAGAAGGACACTATATTATTCTTAAAGGATGTATGCAACAAGTGGATATGACAATTATAAATATCTATGCCCCCAACAGGGGAACAGCAAGATACACTAGCCAACTCTTAACCAGAATAAAGAGACATATAGATAAAAATACGCTAATAGTAGGGGACCTCAACACTCCACTATCAGCAATAGACAGATCACTAAGCAGAAAATCAACAAATGAACAAGAGCTCTGAATGACATACTAGACCAGATGGACTTCATAGATATATATAGAACACTACAACCCAGAACAAAAGAATACTCATTCTATTTGAATGCCCATGGAACGTTCTCCAGAATAGACCATATGCTGGGTCTCAAAACAGGTCTCAACCGATACCAAAAGTCTGAGATGATTCCCTGCATATTCTGTGACCACAATGCTTTGAAAGTGGAACTCAATCACAAGGAAAAATTTGGAGGAAACTCAAACACCTGGAGACTAAGAACCATCCTGCTCAAGAATGATTGGATAAACCAGAATATCAACAATCAATTTAAACAATTTATGGAGACCAACAAGAATGAAAACACAATGATCCAAAACCTATGGACACGACAAAGGCAGTCCTAAGGGGAAAATACAAGCCATCCAAGGCTCATGCAAAAGAAACAAAAATCTAAAATGCAGTTTTTATATTCTCAACTCAAGAAGCTGGAACAGGAACAGAAGAACAGGCCTAACCGATGCATGAGAAAGCAGTTGATCAAGATTAGAGCAGAGATCAATGAATTAGAAACCAGGAGCACAGTAGAGCAGAACGACAGAACTAGAAGCTGGTTCTTTGAAAGAATAAATAAGATTGATAAGCCACTGGTCAGACATATTCAAAAAAATAGAGAGGGGACCAAAATTAATAAAATTATGAATGAAAGGGGAGAAGTCATAACCAACACCAATGAAATAGGAAGGATCATTAGAAACTTTTATCAACAGCTTTATGCCAATAAATTAAATAACGTGGAAGAAGTGGATGCCTTCCTGGAAACCCCTAAACTACGAAGACTGAAAGAGGAAAATTTGATTTTTTAAACAGAACAATTAATTATGAAGAGATTGAAGTAGTGATCAAAAACCTCTCCAAAAACAAGAGCCCAAGGCTTGACAGATTCCCCGGGGAACTCTACCAAACATTCAAAGAAGAAATAATACCTATTGTCCTGAAGCTGTTTCAAAAAATAGAAACAGAAGGAAAACTACCAGATTCATTCTATGAGGCCAGTATTACCTTGATCCCCAAACCAGGAAAAGGCCCCATCAAAAAGGAGAATTACAGACCATTTTCCCTGATGAATATGATGTCAAAATTCTCAACAAGATCCTAGCTAATAGAACCAACAGTACATTAAAAGGATTATCCATCAAGACCAATTGAGATTCATCCCTTGGATGCATGGGTGGTTCAACATTCACAAACTGATCAGTGTGATAGATCATATCAACAAGAAGAGAGTCAAGAACCATATGATTCTCTCAACTTATGCAGAAAAAGCATTTGACAAAATACCACATCCTTTCCTGATTAAAACCCTTCAGAGTGTAGGGATAGAGGGTACATGCCTCAATTTCACAAAAAGCATCTATTAAAAGCCTACAGCAAATATCATTCTCAATGGGGAAAGCTGAAAGTCTTTCCCTTAAGATCAGGAACACGACAAGGATGCCCACACTCGCCATTATTATTCAACATAGTACTAGAAGTCCTTGCAACATCAAT
The DNA here is from genome assembly GCF_023065955.2 of Ursus arctos. NCBI lineage: Eukaryota > Metazoa > Chordata > Mammalia > Carnivora > Ursidae > Ursus > Ursus arctos. The sequence goes on from NW_026622986.1 coordinate 2,678,420, forward strand.
CAGACAACAAAAAGTGATTAAATGTATCCAAATCGGCCAAGAAGTCAAACTGTCTCTCTTTGCAGATGACATGATACTCTATATGGAAAACCCAAAAGACACCATCCCCAAACTACTAGAAGTTATAGAGCAATTCAGTAATGTGAAGGGATACAACATCAATGCTCAGAAATCAGTTGCATTTCTATACATGAACAATGAGACTGGAGAAAGAGAAATTCAGGAATCTATTCCATGTAAAATAGCACCAAAAATCATATGTTATTTCGAAATTAACTTAACCAGAGACGTAAAGGGTCTATATTCTAGAAACTACAAATCACTCTTGAGAGACATTGAAGAAGACGTAAAAAGATGGAAAAATATTCCATGCTCATGGATCAGAAGAATTAACATAGTTAAAATGTCTATGCTACCCAGAGCAATCTACACTTTCAATGCCACCCTGATTAAAATACCAATGACTTTTTCAAAGAACTGGAACAAACAGCCCTTAAATTTGTGTGGAACCAGAAAAGGCCCCAAATCACCAAGGAACTGTTGAAAAGGAAAAATAAAGCTGGGGGCATCATGTTGCCAGATTTCAAGCTATACTACAAAGCTGTGATCACAAAGACAGCATGGTACTCGCACAAAAACAGACATATAGACCAATGGAACAGAACAGAGAACCCAGAAATGGACCCTTGGCTCGTTAGGCAACTAATCATTGGCAAAGCAGGAAAAAACATCCAGTGGAAAAAAAAGACAGTCTCTTCAATAAATGGTGCTGGGAAAATTGGACAGCTACATGCAAAAGAATGGAACTTGACCAATCTCACACCATTCACAGAGATAAACTCCAAATGGATGAAAGACCTCGATGTGAGACAGGAATCCATCAAAATCCTAGAGGAGAGCATAGGCAGCAACCTCTACGACATCAGCCAAAGCAACATTTTTCATGACACATCTCCAAAGGCATGAGAAAGAAAAGAAAAAATGAACTTGTGGGACTTCATCAAGATAAAAAACTTCTGCACAGCCAAGGAAACAGTAAAAAAAAAAACCTAAGAGGCAGACCACAGAATGTGAGAAGATATTTGCAAATGACACTCCAGATAAAAGACTGGTATCCAAGATCTACAAAGAGCTTCTCAAACTCAATACAGAAGAAACAAATAAATTTAAAAAATGGGCAGAAGATATGAGCACTTTTCCAATGAAGACATAGAAATGGCTAACAGACACATGAAAAAATGTTCAAAATCATAAGCCATCAGGGAAATTCAAATCAAAACCACCTTGAGATACCACCTTATGCCAGTTAGAATGGCAAAAATTGACAAGGCAGGAAACAACAAATGTTGGAGAGGATGTGGAGAAACGGGATTCCTCCTACATTGTTGGTTGGAATGCAAGTTGGTACAGCCGCTTTGGAAAACAGTGTAGAGATCCCTTAAAATGTTCCAAATTGAGCCTATGATCCAGCCATTGCACTACTGGGTATTTACCCCAAAGATACAGACGTAGTGAAGAGAATGGCCATATTCACCCCAATGTTCATAGCAGCATTGTCCTCAGTAGCTAAATCATGGAAGGAACTGAGATTCCCTTCAACAGATGACTGGATTAAGAAGATGTGGTCCATATATACAATGGAATATTATTCAGCCATCAGAAAGAACGATTTCTCACCATTTGCTGCATCATGGACTGGACTGGAGGAGATAATGCTAAGCGAGATAAGTCAAGCAGAAAGACAATTATCATATGGTTTCACTCATTTATGGAACATAAGAAGTAGGAAGATTGGTAGGAGTAGAAAGAGAAGAAGAAAGGGGGGGTAAACAGAAGGTTGAATGAACCATGTATTCTGGGAAACAAACTGAAGGATTCAACAGGGTGGGGGGGGGGTTGGATAGGCCGGTGATGAGTATTGAGGAGGGCACGTTCCATGATGCACTGGGTGTTATACGCAAGTAATGAATCATGGAACTTTATATCAAAAACTAGGAATGTACTGTATGGTGACTAACATTATATAATAAAGAAAATTATTAAAAATAAAATAAAATAAGCATGACAAATGAAAAAAAATTCTATTAAGATTGTAAATATACTTTAAAGTCAAATACAGATTTACTATAATAGTTTTGATATTTCTATGACAAATTCAACTCCAAAAATTTTGTATATATAATTATTTTATTATCCCTCATAATTTTCCACATTTTGTAAATTTTTGGAACAGTCATCTTGAGTGGGAGGTACCATACACATTCTTAATCATGATATATTTCAAACAGAACTGCATTATCCACACTGTGCAGTATTGACAAAATGTCAGTTCCTTTTGGTTGCTTTTTATGAATCATTGAACCAGAGACCCTTGTCAGAAACAATGTAACATTGACCCTTCCAACTACTTTATCTCCCACCAATGTATTGTCCAATTTTGTTGATTTTTAGCTTTTTTGCTATTTCTGTTCTTCCCATCTCTACATAACCCAGGTACATTTGGCCTTCCATAGCCAACCTCAATTTCAGTCCACACTAGTTGCGAACAATACTCAAATTACTGATGTATTCTCAGAATATTAATTTACTTCATAAACCAAGAGTTTCATACATTTTATTTCTTAAGAGGGAAAAAAAAAACCTCCAAAGATAAAATGAGATGATAGTATTTGCTAAGATGCATAATATGTGTATTTTTTCTAAAGTAATTTCTATTAGAATTTCCTCCTTCCAGGGGCGCCTGGGTGGCTCAGTCGTTAAGCGTCTGCCTTCGGCTCAGGGCGTGATCTCGGGGTTCTGGGATCGAGCCCCACATCAGGCTCCTCTGCTATGAGCCTGCTTCTTCCTCTCCCACTCCCCCTGCTTGTGTTCCCTCTCTCGCTGGCTGTCTCTATCTCTGTCAAATAAATAAAATCTTTAAAAAAAAAAAAAAAAGAATTTCTTCCTTCCTACCCCCACCCAGAGCTCTCCAACCACACATCATGAATGAAAATTTAAGTTCTTTTTTTTGAAAAAATCTTATCTGTTTATACAATTTGCGTTAAAGTTTAGGTCCTTTGAGGAACATACACCAAGATGGAATTAAAAGTGCAAGATATTTACTGAAGGAGGGAACAGGAGAAGGTGGAAAAGTCTTCAGACAATGAGGCAGACCTTACACCTGTGTCAGGAAAGAGGGAAGGAAAGTTGATTGGAGTAGGAAGAGACAGGGACTGCAGCACAATTCCAAGAATGTTTTGTCCAGGCCACTGGGGATTCCTCAGGCCAAAGTCAGCTACTGGAGTATCTGGCATTTCACTGGAATGGTCCTAACATAGAATTCCTTTTTTTGCTCTATGACCTGTAGAAACATGACTACTGAACAAGTGTAGTATGCTCAGAGAGGAAAAGAAGACAAGGCTGTCATTCAATTATGCTCTCTGTAGCAAGATATTTGAGTTGCAAATGTTCACAGTCACACCAATTCCCCCCTTGCTTCAAGTACTGCATAAGTATACCTCTTAAAATCAGTTCTCCACACTAGTTCCTCCATAATTTCCATGAGCCTATTCTTCCTTTTTGTTCTGTTTCAGGGGACTCTGTATGTAATCTACCCCCAAGAAATTGATATTGTTTCAAATCTAAATTGTACTTTTTCTCTTTTCAAACATGAGTTTTGTAATATTATAATTATATAATTATGTATTTTTTATGATTTCCAAAGCATTTTTAGGAACATCATTCCCAAATGAACTCTACATCAGCCTTGTGAGATAATCATAGGTAATTATTACCCCATTACTACTCCATTTTTCAACTGAGTAAGCAGAGCCCAATAGTTGTTAAGTTTTTAATCAGGATTTTGGTCCACTATTTTATGTAACCAAGCTTTGATTTCCTGTGCTTTCCCCTATCATTTTGTAAAGAATTTACTGATTGTTATAACCTGTTAAATTATTTTTTTTCTTTGCTTGGAAACAGGAACTGTGGGCATTATGCATAAATAGAGTGGGAATTATGTGCAATACATCTGGAGCAGATTATTTTGGCAGGACAAGGATATGTCACTGAATATATAAATTGAACTACTGAACTGAGCTGATAAGTCCAATTACTTTGCCAAGTTTGTTTCCTTTCATATTAATGAATTGTAAAATGCAGAGATGGCACTTTTAATTTCTAATTATTTAAGAAAATAACTATGAAGGATCACCACTTCCATTCATAAAATTTCCAGCTGATAAATCATGAAAGATTGTGATTTACAACATCTATATAAATGAAGCTTCCTGAATAGACACATCTACAAGAAATATGAAATACCACTATATTTACATGGTCACTTTCTCATACATCATTCTAAGAACTAAAGAAAATTGTGAAATATTTTCAAAAACTGCATTATAATGCTTTGGGAAGTAAAAGAATGTTTCATCATGATATTCCCATATTTTACCTACTCAAGCTACGTTATAGGAGACATTTCAAAGAGTAGATAATAATAATAATAATAATAATAATAATAATATCTTGTAGTAAAAAAAAATAGTGAACCAAGTCACCAGTACATAAAGAAGTCTGAAATAAATATTACTAAATATAGCATTTTGGGTATGATTTTTCTTATCTAGTTTATTGAATTTGTCTGTTTATAGTTTTCTCACCCAACACTACCTACCACCTTTTAATTAAATAAGCTGATAAAATTTCATCTAAGTGCAGAATTTCCTTTGCTTGGAATAATGCTTTGTTCTATTGCATGTTACCTGCCCTGCTTTCTATTGTATAGATGTCTACGAAGGGATGTGCTGTAACTCAAGTATATGCAGAAGGTTCTTTCATTGTTATAAATCAAATTGGTCTAACCTGTGATTGGGTTAAAGGTGTTCCCAGCTTTCTGATGACTGTGCTCCCTGCCGAAAATTGCTAGTTTGCTCTTTTTTCCCCCCTGTCACCTTTACTGGGTTTGGAAGCCCTTACAACTCCAGAGCAATACTACTTAGGTAACCACAGTTTCTTAGCATGAATCAATAGGCCAAATGCATTTAGCAGAACAGAGTTTTGCTTTTATATATAATGCCATTTTAATTGATGTGAACTTCTTTATCTTGGTTGCAGGTATTCGATTACTTCATAGTTCTTTATTGTAATCAGCAGGGTGTTAATTTGATTTTTTTAACTCCTGAATTCTGTCATTCTCATTACTAGTTTCTTAATAAAAATAGACAGGGAAAATAAATGAAACCCAAATGTTATAATCCTAAAAGCCCTATTATTTTGATATTCTATAGTCATTTGCTTTTGCCATTCATTGAACCATGTCTGAGTTATAGTAAGATAACGAAGAAATTATTATCTTTTTTTGCAATAGGTATAGAATACAAAATACAAAACCAACTACCACTTGTATATGAGCTCAGAGTAAGCATGCATATTCTTCATCAGCATAAATTAAGCATATGGAAAATACCTGTGGCAGAGAAAATACAAACTGAAGCACAGAAATACATTACATTAGTTACATGCTAATATCTCTCATAAAAATTTGGGTTTATTATGAAATTGGTTATTTTGGTTCAGATAGAGAGAAAATACAAACTGAAGCACAGAAATACATTACATTAGTTACATGCTAATATCTCTCATAAAAATTTGGGTTTATTATGAAATTGGTTATTTTGGTTCAGATAAATTTAATTATTTCTGTAATTTTCTGGGACAAATGAACACCTTCAACAGCTGCGCTTGACAAATTGGAGAATTAGAAAAGAAACAAAAATGCTACCATAAATAATCGCTTCCTGAGAAGCATGTTTACAAAGTTCTGTGTTCTTTCCTCTTCAAAATAAATATCTTGGCTCTCTGTTTTAATTCTGAACATCAGGATTACCTAAAAATTTTCATTGGCAACATGATCAAGGCTCGAAGGAATTCAAAATGATGTAGAGCCATTTTTAGCTAAAAAGAGTATGGAACTATAATTTTCAAATTCAAAGGTAAGAAAAAGAATCTTGGATAAGCAAACAGTGAAAGGAATATGATGTTGATATATCCTATTCTGCGTACACAAATAGGTGTGTATTTATATAAAAAACATATTTATTGACCCAGAATTTTCTTGAAATTGATAAATACTGCCAAAACAATGCCCAAGAGTCAGTTGACTATAATATCAGGTTTTATCAACATCAGATCAAGAAAATAAAAATGTTAATGGCAATTGCATACTCTGTGTAAATAAATAAGTTATGTTTAGTTCTACTTCTTTTGAGTTGTGTCACACTGCACAAAAATACATGTCTATTTTGAATTCATGAGTAGAATTAGATTAATATATTTCATTCTGAGGACATGTAGAGTTAATATTATATTTATTATATATTAATGAAATTATAATAAACACTAACATCAAACTGTCATTATATAATAACAAATCACATATGGTTTGTTGATCCAAATGGACAGTTTCAACTGAAATTTATAATTAGAACTAGTCATTTATACCAGAAACTAAACAATTTGATGATTACCAGAGAAGAATAAAGGTATACATATTAAAAATTAAATTTCCCTTTTTCTCCTCAATTAATATTACTCGGATGTCATTACATTTACAGATGGTGTCATTATAACATACAATCATACATTAACTTCAAGAAATTCATTTTAACAATTGTACTACCTTAATGCCTACATATTTTTCTCATTAACAACTAAGATTATTTGAGGGGAGGAGTCCAAGATGGTGGAGGGGTAGGAGACCTTAATTTCGCCTTGTCCCAGGAATTCAGCTAGATACCTATCTGAACACCTACAAATTCAACTGGAGATCGAAGAAAAGAATGCCTGCAACTCTACAAATAGAAAAGCGACTATTTTCTGCAAAGTAGGAGATGTGAAGAAGGGAATCCAAGGTGATTTACGGGAAGAAAAACTGCAGTGGGAGGGAGCCCCAGTCAGCCAGCTACTGGCAAGTGATAGAGCATTGGAGCACAAAATTGGAACTTTTAGAAGTCTGCTCCAGTGAAGGATTTTGCTCAGGTGGCTAAGTGAGGGAGAGAAACCTTCAAGGGACAGTGTGGTCTCAGAAGCCTTGGGGTCACAGGAAGATGTGCCTGAATGCAGCAGAGCTCCCAAGTATCAGAGGAAGCTGGCTGCAAAGAGTGAGCCCAGGAGTGGGCTTTTAGCTCAGGGTTGCCATGAACTGTGATCCGTGGCACAGTCAGGCCACTGCTTTTCAAGTAGAGGCCCAAACAAGCAGCAGATCCAGGGAGAACCCCCTACCTCCACCAGAAGGAGTGGCCTGGGAGTGTGTCACAGGAGTCTGCTGAGATTGGAGACTCCAAATGCGGTAACGTACCTAAGATAGAAATGCTTGGTCACAGGCCAGGTGAGCATGGAGTGTAGCTGGAGACCAGGGAGACAGAAGTGATTGACTGCTTTCTCTGAGTGCTCACAGAGGAATGGGGCCCTGAGCTTTCAGTCCTGGGGCTAGAGTTGGGGGGCCACCATTTTCATTCTCATCCTCTAAATCTGGGCAGAAAGCCTTAAGGGAATAAAAGTCACATAGAGCAAACCACAGCAGATTATGTGGCCTAGCCCCAAGCAAGGGTGGAGCAATTTTGCCTAGCACAAAGACGTTTGAGAATCAATGTAACAGGCCCCTCCTCCAGAAGATGGGTGAGTCTGTGGAGTTTGGTAGCTCAGAAGTGGAGAAGGATTGACCTGGAGGATTTGTTGAAAGGATTGGACCAGGACATTGTGGCTCTGGGCTGGAGATTCCCAGACAGCCATATTTGCTCTGACCCTCGAAAGAGAATTGGAAAAATGCGAGGGCAACTGAGCAGCCCACCAGCTCACATTGAGCCCATCCCCCTGACAATGGGTGGTGCAACTCCACCCAGAAAAGATGCCTGAGAAGACAAGCAGCAGGCCCTTCCCTCAGAAAGCAGACTGGAAAAATAGGTGAATGATAAGCTTATTTCACACAGAACTGTAAAACTCCAAAGCCAGGGGGAAATAATATCGGGGGTTCCAGGTGTTCCCTCATGACTCAGGCTAAAATTTTACATGTCTTTTTTAGTTTCTTTTCTTATTCTTTCTTCTTTCTTTCTTCCTTCCTTTTTTTCTTCCTTTTTATTAACCCTGCACGAGTTTCAAATAGATTCTCATTTCCTGTTTTTAAGTCACTTCTCAACTTTTATTTCATTTTTTTTCACAGGTATGTTTTATAGATTTATGTCCCATACCAGCCCACTTTTCACTCTACTCAATTTTATCTTGATATATATATTGCAGTATTGGGATACAGTGTCTTCTAACACAGAGATCAAAAATCTAGCAGATCATCCTGCTTTGTCCACCTGATAATCTCTCTCCCACCCCCTTTTTTTTTTCTTTCTTTTTTATTGTTTTGGATCATATTGGCTCTGGTGGCATAACTATAGTAGTTTTTGAACACTTCAGATTTTCTTTAAGGTGCATTTTGCTTGAGTCCTCATTGATATTTTGGACTCTGTCCATTCCCTAAACCATCCAACAGAATGACAAGGAGGAGGAAATCCCAACAAAGAAAAGAACCAGAGACAATGTCCTCCGCCACAGATCTAATGGATATGGATATAAGCAAGATGTCAGAGATAGACTTCAGTGTAGCAATCATGAAGTCAATACCTAGGATTAAAAGACACACTAGTGACAATATATAACCTCTAAGGACAGAAATGAGATCTAATCATGCAGAACTTAAAAATGCTATGAATGAGATGCAGTCTAAACTGGATACTCTAACAGCAGGATAAATGATGCAGAAGAACAAATTAGTGATCTAGAAGGTAAGCTGAGAAAAAGGAAGGAAGCTGAGGAAGCTAGGTATAAGAAGCTAGTAGCTCGTGAGAAATCAATGACACCATGAAATGTTCCAATGTCAGAATTATTGGGATACCCAAGGCGGTGGAGAGAGATAGAGAGAGAGAGAGGACTAGAAGGTATATTTGAACAAATTATAGCTGAGAACTTCCCTAATCTGGGAAAGGAAACAAACATTTGTGCCCAAGAGGCAGGAAGGACCCCTCCCAAAATCAATAAAAATAGATGTAATAGTGAAGCTGGCAAATCTTAGAACCAAGGAAGCTATCTGAGAGCAGCTAGAGGGAAGAGATTTCTTACATACTGAAGGACAAACATCAGAATAATGTCAGACCTATCAACAGAGACCAGAAATGGCTGGCAGGACATAGTCAGGGCACCAAATGAGAAGAACATGCAGCCAAAATTATTTTGTTCAGCAGCATTGTCATTCAGAATGGATGGAGAGATTAGGAGCTTCCAGGACTGGTGGAAACTAAAGAATATGTGACAACCAAGCCATCCCTGCGAGAAATATTAAGGGGGATTCTATAAAAAAAGAAAGACCCCAAAAGTAATAGTGACCAGAAATTAACAGAGACAATATATAGAAACAGAGACTTTACAGGCAATACAATGGCACTAAATTCATATCTTTCGATAGTTACTCTCAATGTGAATGGGCTGAATGCTTCTGTCAAGAGACACTGGGTTTCAGATTGGATAAAAAAGCAGGACCTATCTATGTCCTGTCTACAAAAGAATCATTTTGAACCTAAAGACACCTCCAGATTGAAAGTGGGGGAATGAAGAACTATTTATCATGCCAACAGATTTCAAAAGAAAGCTTGGGTAGCAATTCCCATATCAGACAAATTAGATTTTAAACCAAAGATTGTAGTAAGAGATGTAGAGGGACACTATATCATACTTAAAGGGTCTATCCAACAAGAAGATCTAAGGATTGTAAATATCTATGCCCCCAATATGGGAGCAGCCAATTATATAAACCAATTAATAACCAAAATATAGAAACATATTGATAATAGTACATTAATAGTAGGAGACCTCAACACTCCACTCATAGCAGTGGACAGATCATCTAACAGGAAAAACAACAAAGAAACAAGAGCTTTGAAGGAAACATTGGACCAGATGGGCTTCGTAGATATATACAGAACAGAATATTCATTCTTCTTGAGTACACATGGAATATTCTCCAAAACAGATCACATGCTGGGTCACAAATCAGGTCTCAACTTATACCAAAATATTGAGATTATTCCCTGCATATTTTCAGACCACAATGCTTTCAAAGTGGAACTCAACAACAAGGAAAAATTTGGAAGAAATGCAAACACTTGGAGGTTAAAAAGCATCCTGCTAAACCATGAATGGGTCAACAAGGAAATTAAAGAACTTAAACAATTCATGCAAACTAAGGAAAATGAAAACATATCGGTTCAGAACCTACAGGATACCAAAAAGGTGGTCCTAAGAGGGAAGTACATAGCCATCCAAGCCTCTCTCAAAAAATTAGAAAATCCCAAATGCACAAGCCAACCTTATACTTAAAGGATCAGGAGAAAAAACAGCAAATAAAGCCTAAACCAAGCAGGAGAAGAGAAATAATAAAGATTAGAGCAGAGGTCAATGAAATAGAAACCAGAAAACAGAAGAACAGATCAATGAAACTGGAAGCTGATTCTTTGAAAGAATTAATAAGATTGATAAAACTTTGGCCAGACTTATCCAAAAGAAAAGAGAAAAGACCCAAATTAATAAAATCATGAATGAAAGGAGAGAAATCATGACCAAGACGAAGGAAATACAATTATTAGAGCTTATTACCAGCAGCTATATGCCAACAAACTAGGCAATCTGGAAGAAATGGATGCATTCCTGGTAAATTATAAACTACCGAGACTGAAGCATGAAGAAATAGACAATCTGAACAGGCCAATAACCACTAACGAAATTGAAGCAGTAATCAAAAACCTCTCAAAAAACAAGAGTCCAGGGCAAGATGCCTTCCCAGGAGAATTCTATGAAACATTTAATGAAGAAATCATACCTATTCTACTGAAGCTGTTCCAAAAAAATAGAAAGGGAAGGAAAACTTCCAAACTTGTTCTATGAGGCCAGCATTACCCTGATCCCAAAGCCAAAGACCCCATCAGAAAGGAGAATTACAGACCAATATCCCTGATGAACATGAATGCCGAAATACTCACCAAGATAATAGCCAATAGGATGCAACAATACATTAAATACATTAAAAGGATGACCTTTTATGACCAGGTGGGATTTATTCCTAGGCTATATGGTTGGTTCAACATTCATGAATCAATCAATGTGATAGATCACATTAACAAAAGAAGAAACAAGAACCATATGAACCTCTCTATTGTTGCAGAAAAAAAACATTTGACAAAATACAGCATCCTTTCCTGATTAACAGTCTTCAGAGAACAGAGATAGAGAGAACATTCCTCAATATCATAAAATCCATCTTGGAAAAGCCCACAGTGAATATCATTCTCAATAGTGAAAAACTGAGAGCTTTCCCTTAAGGTCAGAAACATGACAAGAATGCCCACTCTTCCCACTTTTGTTCAACATAGTACTAGAGTGGGGAGAAGTTAAGATGGTGGAGGAGTAGGGGTCCCCTATTTCAGCTGCTTCCCTGAATAGAACTGAATATGTACCAGATAATCCTGAAAACCTACGGAATCAGCCTGAGATGCAGGAAGACACATCTGGATCTCTACAAATAAACATCTCCAGCGCTGAGTATTGAGGTATGAAGCGGGGAGGCATGAATCTGCACACAGGTTTTCAAAAATAAATGGAAAGGGGAGGGAGCCACTGTGCTCGGGCACCGGGAAGCAGTAGCCACCTGCACTGGGGAGCGGCCTGACTCACGGACAGGCACCAGCGAGAGAGCAGACTGAGACCGTGAGCCTGAGAACATGAGTGCGACCAGAATGACAACCAGAGCTCCGGAGCGCTCACTGGAACCAGACTGATACTGGGAGCTTGGGAGCGCACCTGTGACCAGACTGAAAACCAGTGCTCCGGAGTGCACAGGAACCACACTGAACTAGAGAGCTCGGGAGTGCACGCGGGAACCTGGGGCAGCTGGCAGTGTTAGAAACACAAAGGACAGAGACGTGCCAGCCCTGGAAGTGGGGGCTGGGACACCGGCTGTGGGGTGCACACCCCAGGATGCTGTAGGGTGTTTAGCAGCACCAACAGAAACAGAGTTAAAAAGGCCAAGAGAGCTCAGTAGAGAATGGACTGTGATCTCTCTGTTCTGAGACAGAGGCTGGGATTCAGCCACTGCTGCTCTGACTCTCAGAAGAGCCATAGAAAACCACCAGGGAAAGCCGCCAGAGAACAAAAGCCTGAAAATACCAGCTCACACTATGCCAAACCCCATCCCCCCTCGCAGGGGGCAGGGAGACTCTACCCAAAGAGGGTTGCCTGAATATCAGTGTGACAGGCCCCTCCCCCAGAAGGCAGGCTGAAAAATCAAGAAGCCCACATCCCTAAGGTCCCTATAAAGCAAGAGCACACTGTCCGGGTCCTGGTCAATAATTGGGGCTCTGGGCAACCCCACAACCTCTCCTCATCAGACTGATGAGAAGGAGAAATCCACCCCCCCCAGCAAAGAAAAGATATTGAGTCTGTGGCCTCTGCCACAGAACTGATGGATATGAATATAACCAAATTATCAGGAATGGAGTTCAGAGTAACAATGGTCAAGATGATGTGTAGACTTGAAGAAAATATTAACGAAAATATTAATGAGAATATAGAATCTCTAAGGGTGGAAATGAGAGCGAATCTGGCAGAAATTAAAAATGCTATGAATCAAATGCAATCAAAACTAGATGCTCCGGCAGTCAGGGTAAATGATGCAGGAGAACGAATTAGTGAATTGGAGGATGGGATGGTAGAAAAGAAAGCTAAAACAGAAACTTGGCTCAAAAAAATCCAATCACAAGAATATAGGTTAGGGGAGATTACTGACTCAATGAAACGTTCCAATGTCGGAATCATCAGCATCCCCGAGGGGGTAGAGAAAGGGAGAGGTCTAGAAAAGATATTTGAACAAATTGTAGCTGAAAACTTCCCTAATCTAGCAAAGGAAACAAGCATTCATGTCCAAGAGGCAGAGAGGACCCCTCCCAAGTTCAACCACAACAAACCTATGCCACGTCATGTCATAGTGCAATTTGCAAATATTAGATCTAAGGATACAGTATTGAAAGCATCCAGGGCAAAGAAATTTCTCACATACAGAGGCAAAAATATAAGGATTACGTCAGACCTGTCTACACAGACCTGGAATGAGAGAAAGGGTTGGGGGGGGGGGGAATTTAAAACTCTATCCGAGAAAAACATGCAGCCAAGGATCCTTTACCCAGCAAGGCTGTCATTCAGAATTGATGGAGAGATAAGGACCTTCCAGACTCGCCAGACACTGACCAATTTTGTAACCACAAAACCAGCCCTACAGGAGATATTAAGGGGGGTTCTATAAAAGTAAAAAGGCACCAAGATTGATACAGAACAGAAATATACAATCTGTAGAAACAAAGACTTCACAGGCAACATGACATCATTAAAATCATACCTCGCAATAATCACTCTCAATGTGAATGGCCTAAATGCTCCCATAATGCCACAGGGTTGCAGATTGGATAAAAAGACATGACCCATCCATTTGCTGTCTACAAGAGATTCATCTTGAACCTAAATTTACATCCAGACTGAAAGTGAAAAGATGGAAAACCATTTTTCATGCAATGGCCCTCAAAAGAAAGCTGGGGTAGCAATTCTCATATCAGACAGATTGGATTTTAAAGTAAAGACTATAGTTAGAGATACAGAAGGGCACTATATTATTCTTAAAGGATGTATCCAACAAGTGGCTATGACAATTATAAATATCTATGCCCCCAACAGGGGAGAAGCAAGATACACAAGCCAACTCTTAACCAGAATAAAGAGACATATAGATAAAAATATGTTAATAGTAGGGGACCTCTACACTCCACTATCAGCAATAGACAGATCACCTAAGCAGAAAATCAACAAAGAAACAAGGGCTTTGAATGCCATACTAAACCAGATGGACCTCATAGATATATATAGAACACTACACCCCACTTGTTGGACCCCTTCTCAAAGAGCCACATGCACCCTAATGTTCATAGCAGGAATGTCCACAATAGCCAAAATGTCTAAGGAGCCGAGATGTCCTTCAATAGATGAATCGATAAAGAAGATGTGGTTCATATATACAATGGAATATTACTCAGCCAGCAGAAAGGATGAATACTTACCATTTGCATCGACAAGGATGGAACTGCAGGGTATCATGCTAAGCGAAATAAGTTAAGCAGTGAAAGACAATTATCATATGGTTTTCCTTATATGTGGAACATAAGGAATAGCATGGAGGACCACAGGGGAAGGGAGGGAAACCTGAATGGGAAGAAATCAGAGAGGGAGACAAGCCATGAGAGACTCTGGACTCCAGGAACCAAACTGAGGGTGACAGAAGGGAGTGGGGTGGTGGGATGGAGTATCAAGGTGATGGCTATTAAGGAAGCATGTGTTGTGATGAGCGCTGGGTGTTATACACAGCTAACGAATCTTTGAAATCTACATAAGAAACAGATGATGTACTATATGCTGGCTAATTGAACCTAATTTAAAAAAACCAGAATATTTCAAAATATAACCTTAGGAGTGATATTACAAAGGTGACAACATAGATTGTTTCTGATTTTCTTTCTCCTCACAAAAAGAACAATTACCGATTACTAAATAATAAGACAACACTCAGAGAGTCTTAGAACATGGAAGTGATGCTGAGTCAAGTCCCTGCACCACAGACACAAATACAGACTGCATTAGGTAATAAGAGATGCAGCTATAAATTGACCACATTGTCCCTCTCCCAGCCAGCATAGCGTCATGCAGAGAGGTCTCCCTTAGGCTTATAGTTCCTCCAATGGGAAAGTGAATCTAGAGCGGACAACCAGCTCCCCAAGCATGGTAGGTCACTTTTCAGGAGACCCTACTCTGATGTGACACCATGGGGAATTATAGAGGAATTTATGACTCTAAACTACTAGGACTCTCAATGTGACAGAGAAGTGGGGACAGTCTTGCAAATAATCAGCACGTAGATATTGGGTGATTTATTTCACAAATGCTGTGCCCAGGTAACAGAGGCTTTGCTTATTGCAGAATCACGTTGGGAGTACATTCTGACCAAGGAACTTGGCAGGATGCAGATCTGTTTGATTCAGATTTTCAAACAAGGAATTTTGCTAGTCCCAGAGATCAATTTGCCCACATCCAAGAAAGGAAGTGACTTGAAGATTCACCTTTTTTGGACAATGTCTTCTGGAACCATCTGACCAGAAAGGCTGGTGAAACTCCTGAGAACTACACATCCCAGGACAATCCAGTCAGGATGCAGGTGAATGAAACTGATCACTCCCAGAGCAAAACCAGTACCAGGCATCGTGGGTTCCTATCTATACATAGGCAGAGGGATTCATTCATAGCCAAAGTTCAGTATAGTTCCAAACTGCTATCAATCAAGAGTCTATTTGGGAAATTGAAAGTGGCCTGGAGTGGCTTCTCCCCAACCCGTTAAAGGAGCTGAGATATAGTCCCACACTCTGCAGAGAATGTTTGTTTATTTGTTTGTTTTTGTTTTAGAGAGCACACTTGTGTATGTGCAATAAAAAGAGAGAGAGAAAGAGCAAGCAGTGGTGGGGGAGATGTAGAGAGAGAATTTGAAGGGGACTATGCACTGACTGCAGAACCCTATGAGGGGCCTGATACCACCACCTTGAGATCATGACCTGAGCTGAAATCAAGAGTCTGATGACTGTGCCACCCAGATGCCCAAGGGTATCTTCTGGTTTGATCTGAATAGAAAGTCTGGATACAACTAGAAGTTGTGCAGCCCAAAGGGACATGAGCTGAGAGGCAGGTAGAACTAATATCTTGCAAAGCAAAGCCAGTGGCTTTGTTCAGTCAGGAAACTTGGGTTTAGGTTAACTTGAGTTAAGACAACAGACAAAAGGCTTTACGAGCTTTAGACTGCTTCCCTTGCTGTGCCAAGGCAAGGAATATAATTTGTAGCCTTGCTCATTCCTGAAAACAGGCTTCAGTCTGTCTGACCATGTAACCTAGCCAGAGCACATAGGAAGCTGCACAGCTCATTCAACAGCCCCATGTACAGTAGCACTTGAACAGAAAACACAACTCATGTCTGCAGAGCAAAACTGATGGCCTCATCTGACCAGGGTATTCAGTACACGTTCTGATTCAGACCCCAAACAATGAATTGTACAGGCCCTGGGTCCCGCCCTGCTGCCCACCAACACAGGGAAGTTCATTCATAACCACATTTATTACTGAATATAGTACCTAGTTCTGACCATCTAGAATGCCTAACCAGAGAATCCAGGCAACTGTAAAAATCATCCTACACTCTCACTTGAGTAGGAAAGCAAGCCAGCAGTCCTATCCAACTGTTCTCAGCAAGAGGCACAATCCCATCCTCAGCATCAGAGCTTGAGCAGTTGTCTCACTACAAAATGACCATAATAGTAGGACTCGCTTGCCCAAGGACGTTACTGGCAGACCCACCCAGACACCCAAACTGAGCTGAGAAATAACTCTTTCTGCCAAAGCAAATCTATAAACTTTATAAAAGGAGCCTGATGACCCAAGTGTGCAGATACCAATGAACGGAATCAAGCATCATAAAATATCAGGTAAATGTGACACCACCATGGGAAACTTTAAAAATCTTAAAGACCAACCATGAGGAAATAGAGATCTATAAAAGGTCAGAAAAATCCTCTTAAAGAAATTTAGTGAATTACAAGGAAACACAGGCAGACACCTAGACAAAATTAAAACAAAATGGGAAGTTCAATAAGGAAAGAGCAACCATTAAAAAAAAAAATCCTCAGAGAACTTAAAGTTGAAAAATACAATAACTGAACTGAAAAATTCAATAGAAAGTTTCAGAAGTAGACTTGACTATGGAAAAGAAAGAATAAATGACCCAGAGTATAGGACATTGGAAATTACCCAATCAGAAGAGAAAAAGGAGAAAGAATTAAAGAGTGAAGAAAGCCAATAAGAATTACGGGACACGATGAAAAGAAACAATAATTGCATTATGAGAATTCCAGGAAGAGAAGAGAAAGAGAAAGGAAAATAAAGTATATTTAAAGAAATAAGAGCTGAGAATTTCCCAATCATGGAGAGAGAAATGGACATCCAAGTTGATGAGGCCCAAAGGATCCCACATAAGTTGAACCTGAATAACGATACACCAAGACACATTATAATTAAATTGTCAAGAGTCAAAAAAAATAATAATTTTAAGAGCAAAAAGAGAAGAGAAGTTATATACAAGGGAGCTTTCATAAGACTATTTGTGGATTGTTCAACAGAAATTTCATAAGCCATGAGTAAATGGGATGATATATTCAAAATATTGAAAAAAACTGTCAACCAGGAATTCTATATTTGGTGAGGCTGTTGTTTAAAAATGAAAGGAGTGATAAGGATTTTCCCATACAAACAAAAACTGGGGGAAATCATTACCAACAAACCTGCCTTATAAGAAATGCTAAGGGGAGTTCAAAGAGTGGAAGTGAAAGAACACTAATTAACATTATAAAAACATAAAGAAGTAACATAAATCTCACTGGTAATGAGAAATATATAGGTACAGGTAAATTCTGAAATATGGCAATAGGGTGCATAATTCACTTGAAACTCTAGTTTAAAAGATTTTGAAAAATGATCATAATAAAAATAACCATAATTACAACAATCTGTCATTAGTTACACAATATAAAAAATGTAAATGGTAACAGCAATAACTTTAAATTAAACAACACACTCCTGAATAACCAATGAATCAAAGAAGGAAATTAAAGCAGAAATAAAATTTTCTTGAAACACAACCAGAAACACAACATACCAGAACTTGTGGGATGCAGCTAAAACATCTCTAATAAAAAAGTTCATAGCAATAACACATATGTTAAGAAGCAAGACATCCTAAATAAACAACCTAACTATGCCTTCAGGAACTAGAAGAAAGCACAAAGAATCCAAAGTTAGTAGAAGAGAAATAATAATGATTACAGCAGATAATGAAATAGAGAATAAAAAAGCAAGAGAAAAGATTAACCAAAGTAAGAGTTGGTTCTTGGGAAAGACAAAATTGACAAACCTTTAGGTAGCCTAACAAAGGAAAAAAAGAGAAGGGACCCAATTCAACAAAATTACAAGTGAAATAAGACACATTACAACTGATACCACAGAAATATACCTACAAATTAGACAACCAGAAGAAATGGAAAATTTCTTGGAAACATGCAACTTACCAAGATTGAATCAGGAAGAAATAAAAAATCTTAATAGACCAATTGGTAATAAGGAGATAGAGTGATTTAAAATCTCCCAGTGTGGGGAGTTGTGGTGGTGGACATGACCAGAAGCTTCACTGACCAATTTAACCAAACTTTTAAAGGAGAATTAACACCAACCCTTATCAAACGTTTCCAAAAAAATCAGAGGAGGGCACTCTCAAACTAATTTTACCAGCTATCATTATCCTAATACCGAACCCAGAAATGGACACAACTATAAAAGAAAGTTATAGGCAATATGATTACCTCAATAGAGAAAACACTTTTGAAGAAATTCGACATCCATTAAGGATAAAAACTTTTAACAAATTAGCATAGAAGGAGCATATCTCAATGTAACAAGTCTATTTTAACAATGCCACGGTTAATATCATACTCAGTGATAAAAGATTAAGTGCTTTTGCTCTATGATCAGGAACAAGGCAAGGTGACTGTTCTTACCACTCTTAGTCAACATAGTACTGAGTTTCCTAGATAGAGCAATCAGGAAAGAAAAGGAAATAGACATTTTCAGGATTGGAAAGAAAAAGTAAAATTATCTCTATCTGCAGATTACATGATTTTTTAAAAGATTCTATATATTTATTTGACACAGAGAGAAAGAGAGCACAAGCAGGTGGAGCTGCAGGGAGAGGGAGAAGCAGAATCCCCCTGAGCAGAGAGCCCTGACCAACCATGATCCCCAGAACACTGGGATCATGAACTGAGTCAAAGGCAGATCCCCAGGACCCTGGCTCATGATCTGAGTCAAAAGCAGATGCTTCACCGACTGAGCCACCCAGGTGCCCCATGATTTTTATAGAGAGAAAGTCCTAAAGATTCAACCAAGAAACTATTAGATCTAATCAACAAATTTAGTAAAATCAGAGAACACAAAATTAAAATGCAAAAATCAGTAGTATAAACAAAGAACTTTTTGAAAGAGGCAGAAAGAAATCAATTCCAGCTTTGTCAAAGAATAATTGCCCAAAGAGCTGAGGGTACATTTCTGGGTTCTCTATTCTCTTCCACTGGTCTATGTGTCTGTTTTTATGCCAGTACCATGCTGTCTTTGTGATCACAACTTTGTAGTATAGCTTGAAATCAGGCAACGTGATGCCCCCAGCTTTATTTTTCCTTTTCAACAATTCCTTGGCGATTTGGGACCTTTTCTGGTTCCACAGAAATTTAAGGGCTGTTTGTTCCAGTTCCTTGCAAAAGTCATTGGTATTTTGATCAGGATGGCATTGAAAGTGTAGATCGCTCTGGGTAGCATAGACATTTTAACTACATTTATTCTTCTGATCCATGAGCATGGAATATTATTCCATCTTTTTGGGTCTTCTTCAGTGTCTTTCAAGAGTGATTTGTAGTTTCTAGAATATAGATCCTTTATGTCTCTGGTTAAGTTAATTCCAAGATAACGTATGAATTTTGGTGCTATTATAAATGGAATAGATTCCCTAATTTCTCTTTCTTCAGTCTCATTGTTCGTATATAGAAATGCAACTGATTTCTGAGCATTGATTTTGTATCCCGCCACATTACTGAATTGCTCTATAACTTCTAGTAGTTTGGGGGTGGAGTCTTTTGGATTTTCCATATAGAGTATCATGTCATCTGCGAAGAGAGACAGTTTGAATTCTTCTTTCCCAATTTGAATACCTCTTATCCTTTTTGTTGTCTGATAGCTGTTGCAAGGACTTCTAGTACTATGTTGAATAATAATGGCAAGATTGGGCATCCTTGTTGTGTTCCTGATCTTAAGGGAAAGGCTTTCAGCTTTCCCCATTGAGAATATTTATATTTGCTGTAGGCGTCTCATAGATGGTTTTTATGAGATTGAGGAATGTACCCTCTATCCCTACACTCTGAAGGGTTTTCATCAGGAAAGGATGCTGTATTTTGTCAAATGCTTTTTCTGCATAAGTTGAGAGAATCATATGGTTCTTGACTCTTTTCTTTTTTTTTTTTAAAGATTTATTTATTTATTTATTTGACAGAGATAGAGACAGCCAGCGAGAGAGGGAACACAAGCAGGGGGAGTGGGAGAGGAAGAAGCAGGCTCATAGCCGAGGAGCCTGATGTGGGGCTCGATCCCAGAACGCCGGGATCACGCCCTGAGCCGAAGGCAGACGCTTAACCGCTGTGCCACCCAGGCACCCCGGTTCTTGACTCTTTTCTTGTTGATATGATCTACCACACTGATCGATTTGCAAATGTTGAACCAGCATTGCATTCCAGGGATGAATTCCACTTGGTCATGATGGATAATCCTTTTAATGTACTGTTGGATCCTATTAGCTAGGATCTTGTTGAGAATATTGGTGTCCATTTTCATCAGGGATATCGGTCTGTAATACTCCTTTTTTAAAAAAATAATGATATATTTTATTATATTATGTTAGTCATCATAGAGCACATCCCTAGTTTTTGATGTAAAGTTCCAGGATTCATTACTTGCAAATAACACCCAGTGCACCGTGCAATAAGTGCCCTCCTTAATACCCATCACCAGCCTATCCCATTCCCCCCCACCTTGGAAGAACTCAGTTTGTTTCCCAGTGTCCATAGTCTCTCATGGTACATTCCCCCTTCTTTACCACCCCTACCTTTTTCTATTGCTTCTCCTACCTATCTTCCTACTTCGTATGTTCCATAAATGATTGAAACAATGATAATTGTCCTTCTCTGCTTGGCTTATTTTGATTAGCATTATATCATCCAGTCTCATCGATTTTGCAGCAAATATTGAGAAATGTTATTTTTGCTGGCTGAGTAATATTCCATTGTATATATGGACGACAACTTCTTTTCCTTTCTTTAATTTTTTAATGTTTTTTAAATTATATTATGTTAGTCACCATACAGTATGTCCCTGGTTTTTGATGTAAAGTTCGATGATTCATTAGTTGCGTATAACACCAAATGCACCATGCAATACGTGCCCTCCTTACTACCCATCACCAGCCTATCCCATTCCCCCACCCCCCTCCCCTCTGAGGCCCTCAGTTTGTTTCTCAGGGTCTATAGTCTCTTATGCTTTATTCCCCCTTCTGATTAAAGCCCCTTTCTTTACCCTTTCTTCCCCTACCGATCTTCCTAGTTCTTATGTTCCAAAGATGACAGACCATATGATAATTCTTTTTCTGCTTGACTTATTTCACTTAGCATTATCTCCTATAATGCCATCCAGGTTGCAGTAGATGTTGCAACCTTTTTGATAGCTGAGTAATATTCATTTGTATATATGGACCACAACTTCTTAATCCAGTCATCTGTTGAAGGGCATCTCGGTTCCTTCCATGATTTAGCTATTGTGGACATTGCTGTTATGAACATTGGAGTGCATATGGCCCTTCTCTTCACTACGTCTGTATCTTTGGGTAAATATCCAGTAGTGCAATGGCTAGGTCATAGGGAAGCTCAATTTTTAACTTTTTAAGGGACCTCCACACTGTTTTCCAGAGTGGCTGTACCAACTTGCATTCCCACCAACAATGGAGGAGGGATCCCCTTTCTCCACATCCTTTCCAGCAACTGTTGTTTCTTGCCTTGCCAATTTTTGCCATTCTAACTGGCATAAGGTGGTCTCTTAGGGTGGTTTTGATTTGAATTTCCTTGATGGCTAATGATTTTGAACATTTTTTCATGTGTCTGTTAGCCATTTGTATGTCATCTTTGGAAAAGTGTTGTCTTTTCTTTTTTTTTTTTAAGATTTTATTATTTATGTGACAGAGAGACAGCCAGCGAGAGAGGGAACACAGCAGGGGAGTGGGAGAGGAAGAAGCAGGCTCCCAGCAGAGGAGCCCGATGTGGGACTCGATCCCAGCACGCCAGGATCACGCCCTGAGCTGAAGGCAGACGCTTTAACGACTGCGCCACCCAGGCGCCCCTGTCTTTTCATATCTTCTGCCCATTTTATGATTTGTTTATTTGTTTCTCATGTATTGAGTTGGAGAAGTTCTTTGTAGATCTTGGATACCAGTCTTTTATCTGTAGTATCATTTGAAAATATCTTCTCCAATTCTGTGGGTTACCTCTTAGTTTTTTTGACTGTTTCCTTGGCTGTGCAGAAGCTTTTTATCTTGATGAAGTCCCACAAGTTCATTTTTTCTTTTGTTTCTCTTGTCTTTGGAGATGTGTCATGAAAAAGGTTCCTTTGGCTGATGTCGTAGAGGTTGCTGCCTTTGTTTTCCTCTATGATTTTGATGGATTCTTGTCTCACATCGAGGTCTTTCATCCATTTGGAGTTTATCTTTGTGTATGGTGTGAGAGAGTGGTCACGTCTCATTCTTTTACATGTAGCTCTCCAATTTTCCCAGCACCGTTTATTGAAGAGACTGTCTTTTTTCCACCGGATGTTTTTTCCTGCTTTATCAAAAATTAGTTGCCCAAAGAGCAGAGGGTCCATTTCTGGGTTCTCTGTTCTGTTCCATTGAACAGAATATGTTCTCTAGTCTGTTTTTGTGCCAGTACCATGCAGTTTTGTGATCATAGCTTTGTAGTACAGCTCAAAATCCAACATTGTGATGCCTCCAACTTTGTTTTCCTTTTCAACAGTTCCATGGAGATTCAGGGCCTTTTCTGGTTCCATACAAATTTAAAGACTATTTGTTCCAGTTCTTTGAAAAATGTCATCGGTAGTTTTTTCGGGATAGCATTGAAAGTGTAGATTGCTCTGGGTAACATGGACATTTTAATTATGTTAATTCTTCCGATCCATGAGCATGGAATACTTTTCCATCTTTTTGTGTCTTCTTCAATGTCTTTCAAGAGTGATTTATAGATTCTACAATATAGATCCTTTATGTCTCTGGTTAAGTTAATTCCAAGGTAGCGTATGGTTTTTGGTGCTATTGTAAATGGGATGGATTCCCTACTTTCTCTTTCTTCAGTCTCATTATTCATGTATTGAAATGCAACCTATTTCTTTTTTTTTTTTTAAAGATTTTATTTATTTATTCGACAGAGATAGAGACAGCCAGCGAGAGAGGGAACACAAGCAGGGGGAGTGGGAGAGGAAGAAGCAGGCTCATAGCAGAGGAGCCTGATGTGGGGCTCGATCCCATAACGCGGGGATCACGCCCTGAGCCAAAGGCAGACGCTTAACCGCTGTGCCACCCAGGCGCCCCTGAAATGCAACCTATTTCTGAGCATTGATTTTGTATCCTGCCACATTACTGAATTGCTCTATAACTTCTAATACTTTGGGAGTGGATTCTTTTGGGTTTTCCATATACAGTATCATGTCATCTGCGAAGAGAGACAGTTTGACTTCTTCTTTGCCAATTTGGATACATTTTATCCCTTTATGTTGTCTGATTGATGTTGCAAGCACTTCTAGTACTATGTTGAATAAAGTGGTGAGAGTGGGCATCCTTGTCGTGTTCCTGATCTTAAGGGAAAGTCTTCCAGTTTTTCTACATTGAGAATGATATTTGCTGTAGGCTTCTCATAGATGGTTTTAATGACATTGAAGAGTGTACCCTCTATCCCTACACTCTGAAGGGTTTTAATCAGGAAAGGATGCTGTATTTTGTCAAATGCTTTTTCTGCATCTATTGAGATAATCATATGATATTTGGCTTTTTCCTTCTGGATATAATCTAAGACACCGATCAATTTGTGAATATTGAACCACGATTGCATCCCAGGTATGAATCCCACTTGGTTATGATGGATAATCTTTTTAATGTACTGTTGGATCCTATTAGCAAGTATCTTGTTGAGGATTTTGGCGTCCATATTCATTAGGGAAATCGGTCTGTAATTCTCCTTTTTGATGGGGTCTTTGCCTGGTTTGGGGATCAAGGTAATATTGGTCTCATAGAATGAGTTTGGTAGCTTTCCTTCTGTTTCTATTTTTTGAAATAGCTTTAGGAGAATAGGTATTATTTCTTCTTTGATTGTTTGGTAGAATTCCTCAGGAAAACTGTCCGGGCCTGGAGTTTTGTTTTTTGGTGGGTTTTTTATCACTGTTTCAATCTCTTCATAATTAATTGGCCTGTTTAAAAAATCAATTTCTTCCTGTTTCAGTATTGGCTGTTTACAGGTTTCCAGGAAGGCCTCTATCTCTTCCAGATTGCTTAATTTATTGGCATAAAGCTGTTGATAAAAGTTTCTAATGATCCTTCCAATTTCATTGGTGTTTGTTTTGACCTCTCCCTTTTCATTCATAATTTTATTAATTTGCGTCCTTTCTCTATTCTTTTGGATGAGTCTTGGCAGTTGTTTGTCAATTTTATTAATTCTCTCAAAGAACCAGCTTCTACTTCTGTTGATCTGCTCTACTGTACTCCTGGTTTCTAATGCATTGATTTCTACTCTAATCTTGGTCAACTGCCTCCTCATGCGTGGATTAGGCCTGTCCCTCTGTTGCTGTTCCGGCTTGATCAGGTGAGAATATAAAAATTGCATTTTAGATTTTTCTATTCTTTTGAGTGATGCTTGAATGGCTATGTATTTCCCCCTTAGGACTGCCTTTGCAGTCCCTTAGGTTTTGGACCATTGTGTTTTCATTCTTGTTGGTCTCCTTAAATTGTTTAAAATGATTTTTGATTTCCTGGTTTATCGAATCATTCCTGAGCAGGATGGTTCTTAGTCTCCAAGTGTTTGAGTTTCTTCCAAATTTTTCCTTGTGGTTGAGTTCCAATTTCAAAGTGTTGTGGTCTGAGAATATGCAGGGGATAATTTCAGTCTTTGGTATCAATTGAGACGGGTTTTGTGACCCAGAACATGGTCTATTCTTGAGAATGTTCCATGGGCATTAGAATAGAATGAGTATTCTTTGGTTCTGGGGTGTAGTGTTCTATATATCTCTATGAGGTTGAACTAGTTGAGTATGGCATTCAAAGCTCTTGTTTCTATGTTGGTTTTCTGCTCCGGTACTCTGTCAATTGCTGATAGTGGAGTGTTGAGGTCCCCTACTATTAACGTATTTTTATGTATATGTCCCTTTATTCTGGTTAAGCGTTGGCTTGTGTATCTTGTTGTTCCCCTGTTGGGGGCGTAGATATTTATAATTGTCTTATCCACTTGTTGGATATATCCTTTAAGAATAATATAGTGCCCTTCTGTGTCTCTAACTATAGTTTTTAGTGTAAAATCCAATCTGTCTGATACAAGAATTGTTACCCCAGCTTTCTTTTTAGGTCCATTGGCATGGAACATGGTATTCCATCCCTTTACTTGCAGTCTGAATGTATCTTTAGGTTCAAAATAAGTCTCTTGTAGACAGCAAATGGATGGGTCATGTCTTTTATCCAATCTGCAACCCTGTTGCATTATGGGAGCATTTAGGCCATTTACATTGAGACTGATTATTGAGAGATATGATTTTAATGATGCCATGTTGCCAGTAAAGTCTTTGTTTCTATAGATTGTGACTTTCTGTTCTGTATCATTCTTGGGGCCTTTTTACTTTTACAGAACCCCCCCTAATATCTCCTGTAGGGCTGGTTTGTAGATATGAAATTGGTCAATGACAGGCAATTCTGGAAGGTCATTATTTCTCCATCAATTCTGAATGACAGCCTTGCTGGATAAAGGATCCTTGGCTGCATGTTTTTCCCTGAAAGAGATTTAAAAATGCCTCCCAACCCTTTCTCTCATTCCAGGTCTGTGTAGACAGGTCTGATGTAATTCTGATACGTTTGCCTTGGTATGTGAGAAATTTCTTTGCCCTGGCCACTTTCAATACTGTATTCTTGGATCTAATATTTGCGAAATGCACTATGATGTGACGTGGCGTAGGTTTGTCATGGTTGAGCTTGGGAGGGATCCTCTCTGCCTCTTGGACACAAATGCTTGTTTCCCTTGCTAGATTAGGGAAGTTTTTAGCTACAATTTCTTCAAATATCTCTTCTAGACCTCTGTTTTTCTCCACCGCCTCGGGGATGCCGATGATTCTGACATTGGAACATTTCATTGAGTCAGTAATCTTCTGTAACCTACATCCTTGAGATTGGATTTTTTTAAGCCACGTTTCTCTTTTAGCTTTCTCTTCTACCATCCTATCCTCCAATTCACTAATTCGTTCTTCTGCCTCATTCACCCTGCCATCAGAGCATCTACTTTTGACTGCATTTGATTCATAGCATTTTTAATTTCTGCCAGATTTGCTCTCATTTCTGCCCTTAAAGATTCTATATTCTCATTAATATTTTTGTTAATTTTTTTTCAAGTCTTGACCATTGTTACTCTGAACTCCATTTCTGATAATTTGGTTATATCCATATCCATCAGTTCTGTGGGAGAGGCCACAGACTCAATATCTTTTCTTTGCTGGGGGAGCTTCTCTTTCTCATCATTCTGATGAGTAGAGGTTGCAGGGTTGCCTAGAGCCCCAATTATTGACCAGGACCCAGACAGTGTGCTCTGGTTTTATAGGGACCTTAGGGATGTGGGCTTCTTGATTTTTCAGCCTGTCTTCTGGGGGAGGGGCCTGCCATGCTGATATTCAGGCAATCCTGTTTGGGTAGAGTTTCCCCGTCCCCTTTGAGGGAAAATGGGAATTGGCACAATGTGAGCTGGTATTTCCGGGCTTTTGTTCTTTGGTGGCTTTCCCTGGTGGTTTTCTGTGGTTCTTCTGAGAGTCAGAGCAGCAGTGGCTGAATCCTAGCCTCTGTCTCAGAACAGAGAGATCAAAGTCCGCTCTGCACTGAGCTCTTCTGGCCTCTTTAACTCTGCTTCTGTTGGTACTGCTAAACACCCTGTAGCGTCCTGGGTCATGCACCCCACAGCCAATGTCCCAGCCCTCACTTCCAGGGTCAGCACGTCTGTGTCCTTTGTGTTTCTAACACCGCCAGCTGCCAGCCGCCCCCTTGCGTGCTCCAGAGCTCCCTGTTTCAGTGTCGTTCACGTGCACTCCGCAATGCAGGTGTTCAGTCTGGTCGCCTGAGTGCTCCTGAGCTCCTGGTTTCAGTCTAGTTTGAGTGAGCGCTCTGGAGCTCAGGTTTTCAGTCTGTTCGCACTCATGTTCCCAGGCTCACGGTCTCAGTCTGCTCTCTCATGGGTGCCCTTCCAAGAGTCTGGCCCGCTCCCCAGTGCAGGTCACTACCGCTTCCTGGCGCCCAAGTGCGGAGGCTCCCTGCCCCTTCTGTCTATCTTCTGATATTTGTGTGAGGATTCACAGCTCCCCACTTCGTACCTCAATACTTAGTGCTGGAGATGTTCATTTGTAGAGATCCAGATGTATCTTCCTGCATCTCAGGCTGATTCCATGGGTTTTCAGGATGGTCTGGTACCTATCCAGCTCAACTCAGGGGACCAGCTGAAAAAGGGGACCCCTACTCCTCTGCCATCTTAACTCCCCTCCTCCTTAATATAATTTTTTAATAAGAATAAAATCCATGAAAAATAACAGGAGATTTTGAGATAAAAACAGGCAAAAAAAGAATGATGTACAGATGGTTATAAAAAAGTAAAAGTTCTAGGAATGAAAATTATATAAGAAAAGAAGCATAAATATAAGAATAAACACAAAGAATTAAGCAACTCAATGATAACAATGAGGAATTTATTTAGATAATGGAGATTAAGAAATCAGAAAGTCAAGTTACCATATTCTAATCATAGAAAATACTTAAGCCAGAAAAAAATCGTCAATGACTTCACTAATTTTATACTTTACATTATGCCTCAAAATTTCCAAAATACAAAACAGGTGCTAAGCAGAATAAATAAAAATGAATCCACACCCAAACACTTGGATGACATTCATTTTTATTGTTTACCATACAGTTCCTTAAAATTAGTTTGACAGTAAGAAGATTCATATCTTTCCTTTCATTGTTTTTCCTGTATGTTCTTTCACTCCTTTGATTCTAGCTTGAGGTTAAATAAGGTTAAAATATGCATATCTTACCACTTATTTATATTTTTTCCTCTTCCTAAATCATAATCTTTGCTTTTTTCTTTATTAATTTTTCCCTTTAGATGCTTTCTGATCTTTTATTCACTTCCAGGAATCTGAATAACTCATTTATTATATCTTTAGAAAATATTGAAAACTTTGAAATTTCTGCCTAGTAAGGTAGTAAGGCAGTATATATATCTATATCTTCATCTGTATCTGTATCTATCATCTATCATCTCTTATCTATCTATCTATCTATCTATCATCTATCTATCTATATCTATCTATCTATCATTTATAATTTATCTATCATCTATCTACCTATCTATATAGGGTGGCAGTGGTCATGCGTATGTGTATGTCTCATTATCATCTTTCTTAATCCTATAGTGTTTTGAAAGATTTTTTAACTTTTCCAGATGGTAGATAATTTATTTACAATCTAGTCATTAAATTCTAGTTGTATTTCCTTATAGTAATTTCTGCACTGGAGGATAAATTGGAAAAAAATAAAGAAGTACAATAATATTTTCTTGGCTTTTAAATGGAAGCATATTTTTAATTTGGAAGATACAGATTTAGATTCTACACTAAAATAACATGAGCATATAGACTACCTAAAATTGAATAATCTGTTTCATTTCTTACAAAATCTATTTAACCTGGGAATATTTATATTGATCTTTTTACAAAATTTTATTTCTATATTTAAAGATATTTAATTAAAAACACAATTTTATAAAAATCATAAGTTGTGCATTACCTCAATTAAAACTTTCTTTTTTCTTCTATTTTTGATTAGCATTTTCCTAGTTTATACATCCACAATCACAGCTGTTCATTATTCTAATTTAATCTATTCTGCATATACTGAGTGTGTCTCATTTGTAAGATATTTTAACAACCTGTGTCATTTTTAATTGTAGAATGTAGCTTTTATTTCTTCATATTTTCTTTAAGATGCCTTATTTTTCTATTTTTCTCAAAATGTACTACATTTCCGCTCACTTTGGTTTTACATTGACTAATTTTAATGAAGACATTATTTAACTATTTACCACTTTAAGTTGAATTTTATACAAGAAAACATAGTTTTAAAAATCAATGCCAAGAATAGGATGAAATATGTAATATTATACAAGAATACAAATTAAGTAAACTATTACTTCTTCCCAACATTTTATGTCCAACAACTAAACTGACTTTTTAATTTATTCACTTTTCATTCTTATATTACAATATTTTCACTATATATAAACATCCTCTTCTTATAATTTATCTTGATAATTAACAAATTTCCAGATTGAAAGGTTTCATCCAACACCAAGCAGGATTATTGCTCTCTGTGAGTGATTATAATCCTCATCTTTGTAAGGCTTCAGTTGTATATTTTGTTTAGGAAACGAAGTCAATGTATTATCACTTAAATTAGCTGCAATCAGGAAATTACTTCTGAATTTGAGGAGGTTATAACTGAACACTGGTGAGGGAACATAAATAATAGCTAAACTTGTCTGTCTGCCAGGCACTGTGCTAAACACTTTGAATGAAGACGATCATTTCAAAACTATGTACTGAAAAATAAATGCGAAAACAATAAATACAAAGAGGTATTTACTTTAACTAGATATGATTTCCATTCTTCCTGCAGTGTAGATTTTTTACCCCTGGCAGATCTTCTCCTCTCTTGCTCTTTTTATTTTTTTTAATTTAAATTTTGTTAGTTAACATACAGTAGAATTCAGTGATTGATCACTTACATTCTTTAAATTTAGGCATTTTATGTCTAACATTTTATAAATTTTGGCTTAGAGTTTTATTAATTCATTTTATACTTGTATTCATTTAAATCTTGTATAAAATAGACTGTTTTAATCTAATATGATATTTAGAAGTTATTCTCTTGCATTTGAAATTTGAACATTTAAGGCATTCTAAAATGCCTCATGGAACAAATACTATTTTTAGTTTAAGTAGTATCAAAGTAAGATAAAAGTTTTTGACTCATAAAAATGTACTTCATTTTTATCTTTTCTGTTATTTTTCTTACAAATGGTACTTGAATATTTTAAGATTAATGTTTTGAAAAGATCATATAATTTTAATTCAACATTTCAAAAAAATTAAAGTCTAAGTCCAATTCTAATTCCATTCACTTGAAAAACTATAATTCTCACTGGGTATAAATTTATTTATATGGCTGTAATGTTTGTCATTATAGAAATATAATAGAGTCATTGTCAAATTGGGGAAGGTGAATATTTAAAAAACAATGAAAGCTTATATTACTTATGCATATATGCATTTACACACACACACACATATGTACATATATACACACATTGGAATACCAATGGAGATCTATCATTTGAATACATTGCATAAAGCCCTAATCAGAGAGGACACTTGAATGCAAGCTTAAAATCCCTGAGATGAATTGTTTCTGAAATTCTTACAGGATACGGAGAAATTAAAAAAAAAAAAAAGTTTAGGGGCACCTGGGTGGCTCAGTCGTTAAGCGTCTGCCTTCGGCTCAGGGCGTGATCCTGGGATTCTGGGATTGAGCCCCGCATCAGGCTCCACTGGGAGCCTGCTTCTTCCTCTCCCACCCCCTCTGCTTGTGTTGCCTCTCTCGCTGGCTGTCTCTCTCTCTGTCAAATAAATAAAATCTTAAAAAAAAGAAACCTTAATTTCTAAAAAAAAAAAGTTTAATCAGCTTCTTTGTTATTATTAGGAGATCCTTACAAGCAAAGCAAATGGAAAAATTCTCTCACTAAAACTTTTGGTCAGTAGTCAAGTTTATAATGTAAGGGTGATTCAAATGGCAGATTCAAAGTCAAATATGAGGGGCTTTTTAAAAAATCAAACACAAACCACTCACATTCGCTAAAAGAGAAGCTAAAGAGGCAGATGCAGGAAAACCTGTTCTAGACCAAAGTGGAGGTGCCAGATCTGTTAAAGGGTTTATCATTTAGCAGACACAGATTTTAATCAAAGTAGCTTAGTCCTTCAGGAAATTGGTTCTAACATCCAGCTCATTAGCTACTTATTTTCTTCTTTATAAAAGACATAACAAACATAAAAACAAAATATCCTTCACTATGGTTTTTGAAAGTTAAAAAAAAGGATTTGAAACATTTAATAAAAGCCTTAGGAAGTAACTTGACTGATACATTTGTTCGTTTCTGAGATTTACAACTTTTATAAAGCCAGGAGAGGGATTGAAGTTAACTTTTGTGTTGCACTGTGCTCCATTGAAACAATGAGTCACATGTACATCAAGAAGATAAAGCCAAAGGATATAGAAAAAAAAGAAAGAAAAAAATATCTGTGTTATTTAATTTCTCTAAGTATTTATTAAATTCTGAATGCTAGCTGTTTTCGTATTAATTTTTAATAAATTAAACATAATTTAATAGATTTTAATCTGATAATATTTTTATATATTAATTTTGAAAACATGATTTGCATTATGTGTAATTATTTCAAATATGATGATGGAAATAAAGAAAACTAGTTTTCTTTAGATTCTGTTAATTATTTCTTTCTCAGAATGATTAAAGTTACATTTCTAACGATGTAGATTAGTGTCAAATTTTCTCACGTTTAGAGATTTTAAATGATATGAGAGATTAGCTCATTATTAGCTATTCCATGTAATAGCACAATTAACTATTCTATGGAATAGAGTCCAACTACTTTCAGAAAGATTGTAATTAAGTACTTTGAACTTGGACATTTGTTTTTACTTACTGATATAAATCCTTTTGTGGTATAATATGGATTTAATATTTTCCAGTGACATTTACAGTTGTATATGTTAAGTGCTACAATAGAGGAAGTTACATGGTAGTCTAGAAGTTTTTAAAAAAAGAGGTAAAAATGATCTCATCCTTTTAATCAGACAGATACATTCTTCATACAATTGAAAATATTTTCATTGAAGAATGCATAAAAGTTGACAGAATAAGTTAAGAATGGTCAAAGCAGAAGGAATAGAAAAATAAGAGTAGATTTGTACGAAAGAGTGTATCTTTGACAGAACATAATCATTTCTGTGTGTGACTACAGTGTGGGTTTGTGGAAGTGGTAGATAGCTGAGGAAAATATTCCTGAATATCAGTGATTTTGTATTTTACCTTCAGATGATGGGAAATAAGTAAAACAATTTTCCAAGAGTACTATGTATATAGTTTTGCATTCTAAATGTCTTTGGGATCTATTTAGAAAAAGCAAACAAAAAGACCAGGTAGCACAGCCATGAGGCTATGAGTGTCTGAATTAAAATATCAGCAGTGATATAGAAGAGAAGTGATACATTATCAAAATAATTCAGGGAAGAAATAACAAAATTTAACAATTTGAGTTAGAAGGGTCAAGGAATACTCAGAATTTTTGGTGACTGGTTTGATACTATCCTTAGCTGAAATGAGCAATGCCTTAAAAAAATAATGGATTTATTTGCCAACATATGGAATTTGTTCATGAATATGTTAAACTTGACGTGTAAGTAGTAAATACAGTTAGGAAGACAGTCAGCAATTAAAAATATGGGTCTGGAACCTACAAGTCAAAATCTGGAGTAAAAATCTGACAAAAAAAAAGTCACAGGTCAGAGTGATTAAGGGCAGGTGGGGCTAGGTAGGGAGAGATACATAGGGAACTATGTGATCAGTCTTACAGAAATCCCAAAAATGTAGAGGTGTGGGAAAACCAGAGATAAGGGAACAAATCTGACCACTCTGCCCTAGAACCAACCTGCCCTAGGTGTGGGGGGTGAGTGTCTTTTTTACGATAATCACCTGTGACCAACAAAGAATAACCAGACCCTAAAAAGAAGTAAGCCATTGAAGGTGTCCTTGCTCAATGTTTATCAATAGAAAGGTTAAAAGGATTTAAGTTCCCTGGTTAGCTTTCTATAAAAGAACAACTCTAAAGGCCTTCGTTGGCAACCCTGTCTGGGCCCCTCTCACTCCTGAGAGCTTTTTCTGTATCTTGCCTTAATAAACTTCATCATTTTACTCACTCTCCCTTGTCCTCGAGATTCATTCTTCAACTCTGTAAGACAAGAACCTAGCTTTCCTGCATCAAGAGGAAATATTAGAAATGTGGGGATGGGTAAGAAACAAACAAACAAAAACAAAACAAAATAACAATAATAATAAAAAATCCCAGGAAAGTGATTAGAACATTATTTCCCAAAGTGCTAAGGATTTCACACACACACATATACACTCACAAACACACAAATATTTCATGGTCGAAGAAGTTTAGGAAACAGTTAAACACAATAATCTTTGTTTACTGCAACATTTCTTGGAGACTTTTACACCACATTTACAGTATATAGTATATAGCATTTCCAAACTTTATCAGAGAATTGCATTTTGTGAACACATTTCAGGAAAATTACTCTTGATTTGGGAAACACTGGTGCAGAATAATATAAGAAATACCTATCAAGACCAGCAAGAAGAGAAAGTTGTTTAATGGGGGCCAGCACTGAATGGTCTTAAGGAAGTTAAGACAGAAGAAAATTTCAAGAAGAAAATAGGAAGAGATACAAAATGTTTAGAAGGGTCAATTAGGAAGATCACATAAAAATTCTCCCTGTATTCTATAAGGAATTCATTTATAACTTGAATGGTACTATTTAAAAAAGTGATAATTGCTGAAAAAAAACTTGCAGTGAGTTGAAGATTTTAAAAGAAGGTAAGATTTATTTGAAAAGGGAAGATAGCATGAAAGCAATGTTGGAGAAAAGGCAATTTATTATTGTGATTATTTGTTTTGAATGGAAAAGATAATGTACCAATGAATTTCAACTTTTGAGCACTTAAGAATATGGAAACCATGTTAAAAATATATATATATATATATAGACAGATAGATAGAGATATATAGATAGATAAAGATATATATATATATACACACACATATGTATATGTATATACATATCTCTATATGTATATTATGTTGTATATATATTGTACTTATATATTATATACATTATATATATAGAATATCATCTGTGAACCCAGGTATCTGGACTGGGGATTGAAACATAGCTCTTCCACTTTCTGGCTGTGTGACCTTGCACAGATTATTTAGAATTTTAGTGTCCCAGTTTCCCATATGTAAAATGAGAATAATAATAGTAACTTACTTTATGGCTTATTGTGAGGACTAAGTAGATATATGTAAAGTACTTTGTGGAGTTCTTGGATTAGTTTTTAAACATAGATTCTAGAGCCCCTAAGATTCTGATTGGGTAGGTATGGGACAGGTGAGGATCAGAAATCTGCATTCTTAATAACCCTCCCCTCTAGGTAATTGTCATGCACAAGACCTTGGGACCACACTTTGAAAAACCTGATGGAGACTGATGTAGGTTCATTCAAGGAAAAGGTTTAGGAAATAACTAGGAAATTTTTTATATTGCCTCAAAGAAGAATTAGGAAGTGTAGTATCCCTAGGGCTGCTGTGATTAAGTACCACAACCAGATGCTCAAAACAACAGAAATTTGTTCTCTTACAGTTCTGGAGCCTAGAAATTTGAAATCAAGTGTCAGCAGCCTCATGCTCTTTTTGAAGGCTCTAGGGGAGGAATTTCTCCTTGCTTATTCTAGTGTCTGGTAATTGCTGGCAATCTTTGGCATTCCTTGACTTGTAGATGCATTACTCTGATCTCTGTCTCCTTCCTCACGTGGCCTTCTTTTCCAAGTGTTAATGTCTCTTTTCCCTTTCTTATAAGGATATTGGACTATGGCCCACCCTAATAAAATATGACCTCATCTAAATTATATCTTAATTACATCTGCAAAGACCTTATTTCCAAGTAAAGTCATATTTACAAGTAACAAGGGCTAGGACTTCCACACATTTTTTATGAGGATACAATTCAATCTAATACAGAAGGGAAGGACTTTAAGGTAAGATACTAAATAATTCTAGTAACAAGATAATATTCTTTAAAAGTAGCATATCAATCTCTACAAATGTCAGATGACTGATAAGATAAATGTCATCCATGAAATAGACAATTGTTGGCCTCATCTGGCATTTACCTGAAAATAAACTACTATGGCAGTATGCATTATCATCGGTGGTTGTAGGGTTTGTGTAAGCATTTACATATTACACAAATACAACTTCATCCAAATCTACTGTCTATTGTAGGCTTTGGGTAAGCATTTACATATTACACAATATTATATCTACTGCCAAACCTACTGTTAGGGCAAACCATAAAAGCTTTTAATGAGATAGTTTTTTATAGAAAATGGTAATGAAATTCTATCCACTTGAAGGATTTCTCTTCTACCCAAAGCTGTCACCCTCAAGTAGGGATATAACATGATAGAGATCCACTTCCGGCATGTGGCCACAAAATATGGGGGGCTATCTGAAATCCAGATATATTTCCTCTTTAATCATCCAGTCATTTGCTCCAAAATCAAGTGGCTTTCATTGTATTTATCTTCTGAAGACTTGCTATAGGCTCCAGATATCAATTCTATCAACCATAGGTACCTGAATCATTGGTTGCCCTAAAAATAACAACAGTAATAATTAATAATAATAATAGTAACAGATCTACTTTATTGCAATCTTTTATAGCCCAAAACTATTCTCTTTCTCTGACTCCCACTAGCTAACATCATTCTTAGCATCTATATGTAAATTAGGACACAAATCCAAATACCTTACATGTTACCTCTGACATTCAAAAAAACCCACTAACAGTGTTCCTCTTGATGCATTTCCCTGTCATTTGAAGATAGGATACCCAAATGCCCCACACTTTTAAATTCTTAGACTATATTAAGGTGGAAACCTTCATTTTTGCCATGTATGTTTCTAAGATATCTAAGGCACCCTTTACTTTAGAGCTCCAGAGCTCATCTACCTGTTACCATCCATGTAATATAGCAAGATTATGTCCCCTGGGAGAGGTATCCAGGGTTTCTAAGAATGAAATTGTGACACAGTGAAGAAGACTTACATGTCTAAAGCTGGATGGTAAGAATGTTTTACCAGTTTAAATAATTTCAAATATTTTCCATCTGTGGAGATAGAGAAAAATAATTTGCCTAGCTGTGTAACAGGTACCAGAAGCAGATAGACTACATCAGATTTAAATTTCCCATTTTTTAAAGCTTACTATACTATCACTTTATAATATCAAACCCTTGCACATTAACCAAAATGAAGGCTTTAATGGGAATATGGGAGGAATCATCACATCCGCACTTTCCAAATAGTTGATGATGATATTCTCTGTAAAACCCTCAGACAGAATAGTGATGATGATGATGATGATGATGATGATGATGATGATGATGTTGATTATGACAGCAACAAACAACATTTACCAAGCACTTACTATGTAACAGCTACCAATCTAAGCATTATCTCCAGTGGCATTGCCATGACTAAATAGAGTAATAGAGAGGTTTCTAAGGACTATTACTGAGCCCTTTCTACAATAATATTATTTCCCACATCAGATGGGATCATGTGGGGATACTTCCATATCCTGAGGGAATCTTGTATGTTTGATAATCTAAAGATGGAGAAATAACCACTGTTGGGGAGAGAGACATTCTCAGAAATCCACTATTAAGCGATCTTTGGTTAACACTATTCAACTCTTGATCCTTGCTGTTGGTAATCTCTGTGTTGCCTCAGCTGTTTGTATTTTTAGAGATTCTATTACATCTATAACAAATTTCCCACAGTAAAATCCTTATATTATAAATGTTCCTGAGGATTTCTGTTTTCTTGCTTAGACCATGACTAACATAGGACCAAATAATTGATTAAACCTTACCCATTTTTTTTGTCACGCTGGCCCTTAAACCATTATGTTAACCACACCCTGCACTGGGCTTCAACTGGTCTCTGCCACCTACTTATCCATAGCCACTCAAATCACTTGGACAAATTTCTTCTTCAGTGCCTTAAGAAAATGGCCAATAAAGTTTTGAAAGATACCCAGAGGTCCCATACGAATTTATTTCTTAGGGCCTTAATAAAGAAATTATATTCCAGAGCCACATTGTCAACATGGACATTGTATGGATGAGACTATACATGATAAATTTATTTCAATATTTCTATCTCTACAAGGCTTTCAGTGCCCTTCTCTACATTATACTAAAGAAATGTGACCATCTCAGTTTCACATAGAGTAAGCCACTAATGTGCTCAAATTGTATTTAACCACCCATGCAAATAATGAGCATCATGCAAATTTGCCTAAATAGAGAAATAAAGAGATATATTATTCTTTTTTTAAAGATTTTATTTATTTACTGACACAGAGAGAGACAGCCAGTGAGGGAGAGAACACAAGCAGGGGGAGTGGGAGAGGAAGAAGCAGGCTCCCAGCGGAGGAGCCTGACATGGAGCTCAATCCCAGGACCCTGGGATCGCGCCCTGAACCGAAGGCAGACGCTTAACGACTGAGCCACCCAGGCGCCCCAGAGATATATTACTCTTTACCCCAGTATCATGGAGATGTCCATAACAGTTTTTTTTTAAGTGCTATTGGGGCAACTGGGTAGCCATTTTATTTCATTTTTTATTTCTTATTTTTAAAAATTTTTTATTATGCTATGTTAGTCACCATACAGTCATCATTAGTTTTTGGTGTAGTGTTCCATGATTCATTGTTTGCGTATAACACCCAATGCTCCATGCATTACGTGCCTTCCTTAATACTCAGGCCTGGGCTAGCCCATCCCCCCACGCTTCTCCCCTCTGAAACCTTCAGTTTGTTTCCCAGAGTCCATAGTCTTGTGGTTCATTCCCCCTTCTGTTTACTCCCCCTTCAGTCCTCCCTTTCTTCTATGGATCTCCCTGCTATTTCATATGTTCCACAAATGAGTGAAACCTTATGATAATTGTCTTTCTCTGCTTGACTTATTTCACTTACAATAATCTCCTCCACTCCTGTCCCTGTTGCTACAAATGTTGGGTAATCGTTCTTTCTGATGGGTGAGTAATATTCTATTGTATATATGGACCAAAACTTCTTCATTCATTCATCTGTTGAAGGGTATCTCGGCTCCTTCCATAGTTTAGCTATTGTAGACAATGCTGCTATGAACATTGGGGCAATATGGCCCTTCTCTTCACTACGTCTGTCTCTTTGGGGTAAATACCCAGTAGTGCAATTGCTGGGTCATAGGGTAGCTCTATTTTTAACTTTTTGAGGGACCCCCACACTGTTTTCCAAAGTGGCTCTACAACTTGCATTCCCACCCACGGTGTAAGAGGGTTCCCCTTTCTCCACATCCTCTCCAACATTTGTTGTTTCCTGCCTTGTCAATTTTTGTCATTCTAACCAGCATAAGGTGGTATCTCAATGTGGTTTTGATTTGAATTTCCCTGATGGCTAATAATTTTGAACATTTTTTCGTGTGTTTGCCATCCATTTGTATGTCTTCTTGGAAACATGTCTTTTCATATCTTCTGCCCATTTTTTGATGTGATTATTTATGTTTTTCATGTATTGAGTCCAGAAGTTCCTTATAGATCTTGGATACCAGCCTTTTATCTGTAGTTTCACTTGCAAATATCTTCTCCCATTCTGTGGGTTGCCTCATTGTTTTGATGCCTGTTTCCGTGGGTGTGCAGAAACTTTTTATCTTGGTGAAGTCCCACAAGTTCATTTTTTCTTTTGTTTATCTTGCCTTTGGAGATGTGTTATGAAAGAAGTTTCTGTGGCTGATGTCAAAGAGGTTGCAGCCTATGTTCTCCTCTAGGATTTTGATGAATTCCAGTCTCACATCGAGATCTTTCATCCATTTGGAGTTTATCTTTGTGTATGGTGTGAGAGAGTGGTAAAGTTTCATTCTGTTGCATGTAGCTGTCCAATTTTCCAGCACCATTTGCTGAAATTTCTAGGTCCTTTATTCTGTTCCATTTGTCTATGTGTCTGTTTTTGTGCCAGTGCAATGCTGTCTTGGTGATCACAGTTTTGTAGTATAGCTTGAAATCAGGCAATGTGATACCCCCAGCTTTGTTTTTCTTTTTCAAGATTTCCATGGAAATTCAGGGTCTTTTCTGGTTCCACACAAATTTAAGGGCTGTTTGTTCCAGTTCTTTGAAAAATGTCAATGGTATTTTGATCAGGTTGGCATTGAAAGTGTAGATTACTCTGGGTAGCATAGACATTTGAACTATGTTTATTCTTCTGATCCATGAGCATGGCATATTTTTCCATCTTTTTGTGTCTTCTTCAATGTCTTTCATCAGTGTTCTGTAGTTTCTTTACCTCTCTGGTTAAGTTTATTCCAAGATATCTTACGGTTTTTGGTTCTATTGTAAATGGAATGGATTCCCTAATTTCTCTTTCTTCGTCTCATTGTTCATGTATAGAAATGCAACTTATTTCTGATCATTGATTTTGTATCCTGCCATATTACTGAATTGTTGTATGAGTTCCAGTAATTTGGGGGTGAAGTCTTTTGGGTTTTCCATATAGAGTACCATGCCATCTGCGAAGAGAGAGTGTTTGAGTTCTTTGCCTATTTGAATACATTTTATTATTTTTTGTTGCCTGATTGCTGTTGCTAAGCCTTCTAACACTGTGTTGAACATTAATAGTGAGAGTGGGCATCTTTGTCATGTTCCTGATCTTAAGAGAAAGGCTCTCAGCTTTTCCCCATTGAGAATGATATTCACTGTAGGCTTCTCATAGATGGTTTCTTTGAAATTGAGGAACGTACCCTCTATCCCTACACTCTGAAGGGTTTTAATCAGTAAAGGATGCTGTCTTTTTGCCAAATGTTTTTTCTGCATCAATTGAAAGGACCATATGGTTCTTGTCTCCTCTCTTATTAGTGTGATCTATCACACTGATCAATTTGCGAATGTTGCGCCACCCTTGCATCCAATGGATGAATCCTACTTGGTCGTGATGCATACTCCTTTTAATGCACTGTAGCATCCTATTAGCTAGGATCTTGTTGAGAATTTTGGCAACCATTTTCATCAGGGATATCAGTCTATAATTCTCCTTTTTGATGGGGTACTGCCTGGTTTGGGGATCAAAGTAATACTGGCCTCATAGAATGAGTTTGGTAGTTATCCTTCTGTTTCTATTTTTTTTTAAAACTTCAGGAGAATAGGTATAATTTCTTCTTTGAATATTTGGTAGAATTCCCAGGGAATCCATCATGTTCGACTCCTGTTTTTTGGGAGGTTTTTGATCACTACTTCAATCTCTTCATGAATAATCAGTCTGTTTAGATAATCAATTTCTTCCAGTTCCAGTCTTGGTAGTCTGTAGCTTTCCAGGAAGGCAGCCATTTCTTCCAGGTTGTTTAATTTATTGGCATATAGTTGTTGATAATAGTTTCTAATGATTATTTGTGTTTCCTTGGTGTTGGTCATGATCTCTCCCCTTTCGTTCATAATTTTATAAATTTGAGTCCGTTCTCTGTTCTCTTAAGTAATTCTGGCCAGTGGCTTATCAATCTTATTAATTCCTTCAAAGAACAAGCTTCTAGTATTGTTGATCTGCTCTACCGTATTTCTGCTTTCTAATTCATTGATCTCTGCTCTTATTTTAATCAATCATCTTTTCGTGTGTGGCTTAGGCCTGTTCTTCTGTTCCATCTCCAGCTTCTTAAGGTGAGAATATAAGGAATGCATTGTAGATTGTTGTATTCTTTTAAGTGAGGCTTGGATGGCTATGTATTTTCTCCTTAGGACCACTTGGCAGTGTCCCATAGGTTTTGGACCATTGTGTTTTCATTCTCATTGGTTTCCATAAATTGCTTAAGTTCTTTAATTTCCTGGCTTACCCAATCATTCTTAAGCAGGGTGGTTCTTAGTTTCCAAGTGTTTGAGTTTCTTCCAAATTTTTCCTTGTGATTGAGTTCCAGTTTCAAAGCATTGTGGTCTGAGAATATGCAGGGAATAATTTCAGTCTTTTGGTATCGGTTGAGACCTATTTTGTGACCCAGTATATGGTCTATTCTGGAGAACATTCCATGCGCATTCCAAAAGAATGAGTATTCTGCATTTTAGGTTGTAGTGTTTTGTTTATATCTATGAGGTCCATATGGTCCAGGGTATCATTCAAAGCTCTTGTTTCTTTGTTGATTTTCTGCTTAGGTGATGTGTCTAGTGCTGAGAGTGGAGTGTTGAGGCCCCCTAATATTAATGTATTATTATCTATCTGTCTCTTTATTCTGATTAAGAGTTGGCTTATGTATCTGGCTGCTCCCCTTTTGGGAGCATAGATACTTATAATTGTTAGATCCTTTTGTTGGATCCATCCTTTAAGCATAATATAGTGTATTTTTGTATCTCTAACTACAGTCTTTAGCTTAAAATCTAATCTGTCTGATATGAGAATTGCGACCCCAGCTTTCTTTTGAGGTCTGTTTGCATGAAAAATGGTTCTCCATCCCTTCATTTTCTGTCTAGATGTATCTTTAGGTTCAAAACGAGTCTCTTGAAGAAGGCATATGGAAGGATCATGTCTTTTTATCCAATCTGCAACCCTGTGGCCTTCTATGGGAGCATTTAGGCCATTCACATTGAGAGTGATTATTGAGAAATATTTTATTTTTTTATTTTTATTTTTTAATAATTTTTTATTATGTTATGTTAGTCACCATAGAGTACATCCTAAGTTTTTGATGTAAAGTTCCATGATTCATTACATGCATATAACACCCAGTGCATCATGCAATACCTTCCCGCTTTAATACCTATCACCAGCTTACCCTGATCCCCCACCCCCCTTCCCTCTAAAGCCCTCAGTTTGTTTCCCAGAGTCCATAGTCTCTCATGGTTCATTCCCCCTTCTTTACCCCCCTTCCTTCTTCCCTTTCTTCTCCTACCAATCTTCCACTTCTTATGTTACATAAATGAGTGAAACCATATGATAATTATCTTTCTCTGCTTGACTTATTTTGCTTAGCATTATCTCCTCCAATCCCGTCCATGTTGCTGCAAATCTTATGAAATTGTATTTTTGATAGCTAATTTTCCATTGGATATATGGACCACATCTTCTTAATCCAGTCATCTATTGAAGGGCATCTTGGCTCCTTCCACAATTTAGCTATTGTGGACAATGTTGCTATGAACATTGAGGTGCATATGGCCCTTCTCTTCACTACGTCTGTATCTTTGGGGTAGATACCCAGTAGTGCAATTCCTGGATCATAGGGTAGCTCAATTTTTACCTTCTTAAGGGACCTCCAGACTGTTTTCCAGAGTGGCTGTACCAACTTGCATTCCCACCAACAATGTAGGAGGGATCCCCTTTCTCCACATCCTCTCCAGCATTTGATGTTTCCTGCCTTGTCACTTTTTGCCATTCTAACTGGTGTAAGGAGGTATCTCAAGGTGGTTTTGATTTGAATTTCCCTGATGGCTAATGATTTTGAACATTTTTTCATGTGTCTGTTAGCCATTCGTATGTCTTCATTGGAAAAGTGTCTCTTCATATCTTCTGCCCATTTTTTGATTTGATTATTTGTTTTCCACGTATTGAGTTTGAGAAGTTGTTTGTAGATCTTGGATACTAATCTTTTATCTGTAGTGTCATTTGCAAATATCTTCTCCAATTCCATGGGCTGCCTCTTAGTTTTTTTGACTGTTTCCTTGGCTGTGCAGAAGATTTTTATCTTCATGAAGTCCCACAAGTTCATTTTTTCTTTTATTTCTCTTGCCTTTGGAGATGAGTCATGAAAAAAGTTGCTGTGACTGATATGTTCTTCTCTAGGATTTTGATGGATTCCTGTCTCACATCGAGGTCTTTCATCCATTTCGAGTTTATCTTTGTGTATGGTGTGAGAGAGTGGTCAAGTTTCATTCTTTTGCATATAGCTGTCCAATTTTCCCAGCACCACTTATTGAAGAGACTGTCTTTTTTTCCACTGGATGTTTTTTCCTGCTTTGTCAAAGATGAGTTGCCCAAAAAGCCGAGGGTCCATTTCTGGGTTCTCTATTCTGTTCCATTGGTCTATGTGTCTGTTTTTGTGCCAGTACCATGCTGTCTTGGTGATCACAGCTTTGTAGTAAAGCTTGAAGTCTGGCACCATGATGCCCCAGCTTTGTTTTTCCTTTTCAACAATTCCTTGGTGATTCGGGGCCTATTCTGGTTCCACACAAATTTAAGGGCTGTTTGTTCCAGTTCTTTGAAAAATGTCATTGGTATTTTGATGGGGATTGCATTGAAAGTGTAGATTACTCTGGGTAGCATAGACCTTTTAAGTAAGTTTATTCTTCCAATCCATGAGCATGGAATATTATTCCATCTTTTTGT
This sequence comes from Ursus arctos, assembly GCF_023065955.2. Taxonomy (NCBI): domain Eukaryota; kingdom Metazoa; phylum Chordata; class Mammalia; order Carnivora; family Ursidae; genus Ursus; species Ursus arctos. The sequence goes on from NW_026622986.1 coordinate 2,721,876, forward strand.
GTCTTCTTCAATGTCTTTCAAGAGTGATTTGTAGTTTCTAGAATATAGATCCTGTATGTCTCCAGTTAAGTTAAATCCGAGATAATGTATAATTTTGGTACTATTGTAAATGGGATGGATTCCCTAATTTCTCTTTCTTAAGTCTCATTGTTCATGTATAGAAATGCAAATGATTTCTGAGCATTGATTTTGTATCCCTCCACATGACTGAATTGCTCTATAACTTCTAGTAGTTTGGGGGTGGAGTCTTTTGGGTTTTCTATATAGAGTATCATGTCATCTGCGAAGAGAGACAGTTTGACTTCTTCTTTGCCAATTTGTATACCTTTTATCCCTTTTTGTTGTCTGATAGCTGTTGCAAGGACTTCTAGTACTATGTTGAGTAATAATGGTGAAAGGGGGCATCCTTGTTGTTTTCCTGTTCGTAAGAGAAAGGCTTTCAGCTTTTCCCCATTGAGAATGATATTTGCTGTAGGCTTTTCATAGATGATTTTTATGAGATTAGGAACGTACCCTCTATCCCTACACTCTGAAGGGTTGTAATCAGGAAAGGATGTTGTATTTTGTCAAATGCTTTTTCTGCATCTATTGAGAGGATCATATGATTCTTGACTTTTTTCGTGTTGATATAATCTATCACACTGATAGATTTGGTAATGTTGAACCACCTACCATCGCAGGGATGAATCCCACTTGGTCATGATGGATAATCCTTTTAATGTACTGTTGGATCCTAATAGCTGGGATCTTGTTAAGAATTTTGGCATCCATATTCATCAGGGATATCGGTCTGTAATTCTCCTTTTTGATGGGGTCTTTGCCTGGTTTTGGGGTCAAGGTAATACTGGCCTCATAGAATGAGTTTGGTAGTTTTCCTTCTGTTTCTATTTTTTGAAACAGCTTCAATAGAATAGGTATTATTTCTTCTTTGAATTTTTGGTAGAATTCCCTGGGGAATCCGCCAGGCCCTGGACTCTTGTTTTTGGGGAGGTTTTGGATCACTGCTTCAATCTCTTCATAATTAATCAGTCTGTTTAAATAATCAATTTCTTCCTGTTTCAGTCTTGGTAGTTTATAGGTTTCCAGGAAGGCATCCATTTCTTCTAGGTTGTTTAATTTATTGGCATAAAAGTTTGATATTGATAAAAGTTTCTTAGGATCCTTCCTATTTCATTGGTGTTGGTTGTGACCTCTCCCTTTTCATTCATAATTTTATTAATTTGGGTCCTTTCTCTATTCTTTTGAATAAGTCTGGCCAGTGGCTTATTGATCTCTTTAATTCTTTCAAAGAACCAGCTTCTAGTTCTTTTGATTTGCTCTACTGTGCTCCTGGTTTCTAGCTCATTGATCTCTGCTCTAATCTTGATCAACTGCTTTCTTGTGCATGGGTTAGGCCTGTTTTTCTGTTCCTGTTCCAGCTTCTTGATGTGAGAATATAAAAACTGCATTTTAGGTTTTTCCTTTCCTTTGAGTGAGGCTTGGATAGCTATGTATTTTTCCCTTAGGACCACCTTTGCAGTGTTCCATAGGTTGGACCATTGTGCTTTCATTCTCATTGGGCTCCATAAATTGCTTAAATTGATTTTAAATTTCCTGGTTTACCCAATCATTCTCGAGCAGGATGATTCTTAGTTTCCAAGTGTTTGAGTTTCTTCCAAATTTTTCCTTGTGATTGAGTTCCAATTTCAAAGCATTGTGGTCTGAGAATATACAGGGAATAATTTCAGTCTTTTGATATCAGTTGAGACCTGTTTTGTGACCCAGTATGTGCTCTATTCTGGAGAACATTCCATGTGCATTTGAAAAAAATATTCATTCTGTTGTTCTGGGATGTAGTGTTCTGTATATATCTATGAGGTCCATCTGATCTATTATGTCATTCAAAGCTCTTGTTTCTTTGTTGATTTTCTGCTTAGGTGGTCTGTATATTGCTGATAGTGGCGTATTGAGGTTCCCTACTAATAACGTATTATTATCTATATGTATCTTTATTCTGGTTAAAAGTTGGCTTGTGTATCTAGCTGCTCCCTGTTGGGGGCATAGATATTTATAATTTTAATATCCACTTGTTGGATACATCCTTTAGGAATAATATAGTGTCCATCTGTATCTCTAACTATGGTCTTTAGCTTAAAATCTAATCTTTCTGATATAAGAATTGATACCCCAGCTTTCTTTTGAGAGATATGATTTTAATGATGTCATGTTGCTTGTGAAGTCTTTGTTTCTATAGATTAAAAATTTCTGTTCTGTATCACTCTTGGGGTCTTTTTACTTTTACAGAACCCCTTCCCCCTTAATATTTCTTGTAGGGCTAGGTTGGTGGTCACAAATTCTTTCAGTTTCTGCTGGTCTTGGAAGCTCCTTGTCTCTCCATCAGTTAGAATGACAGCCTTGCTGCATAAGGTATAAAGCTTTTTCTGGCTTGCCAGGTCTCTCTAGACAGGTCTTACGTTATTCTGATGTTCCTTCCTCTGTACATGAGGAATCCGTTCCCCCTTGCTGTTTTCAAGATTGTTTCCTTGGATCTAAGATTTGCAAATTGTATTATTATGTGACGTGGTGTTGGTCTGTTCTCATTGATCTTGGGAGCGGTCCTCTCTGCCTCTTGGGCATGAATGCTTGTTTCCTTCACCAGATTAAGAAAGTTCTCAGATAAAATTTGTTCAAGTATCTTTTCTAGATCTCTTTCTCCACTTCCTTGGGAATGCTGATGATTCTGACATTGGAACATTTCATTGAGTCAGTAATCTCCCATAGTTTTTTTCTCTTGAAAGTGGAGTTTTTAAAGCCATGTTTCTTCACTTTTTTTCTTTTCTATCATCTCATCCTTAACTCACTAATTTGTTCTTCTGCCTCGTTTACCCTGGCCCTCAGAGCATCCAGTTTAGACTGCATGTCATTCATAGCATTCTTAATTTCCACCAGGTTCATTCTCATTTCCGCCCTTAGAGATTCTATATATTCATTAATATTTTCGTTAATATTTTTTTCAAGCCTACACAACATCTTGACCATTATTACTCTGAACTCCATTTCTGACAATTTGGTTATATCCATATCCATTAGTTCTGTGGCAGAGTCTACAGTCTCTGTTTCTTTCATTTGTTGGGGGTTCCTCCTCATTGTGATTCTGATGAGGTGTAGTTGCGGGGATGTACATAGCCCAGATTATTGACCAGGACCCAAGCAATGTGCACTTGTTTTATAGGGACCATAGGGATGTAGGCTTCTTGTTTTTTCAGGCTGCCTTCTGGGGGAGGGGCCTGCTGCACTGATACTCAGGTAACCCTGTTTGGGAAGAGTTGCCCTGTCCCTGTGGGGTGGGGGGAAGAATGGGCACAGTGAGAACAGGTTTTCCCGGCTTTTGTTCTCTGGCAGCTTTACCTGGCAGCTTTCTGTGACTCTTCAGAGGGTCAGAGTAGCAGTGGCCGTATTCAAACCTCTGTCTCAGAACAGAGAGATCACAGTCTTCTCTTCACTGAGCTCTCCTGGCCCCTCTAACTCTGTTTCTGTCGGTGCTGCTAAAAACTTGCAGTGTCCCAGGTTGCATGCTGCATAGCCGTTCTCCCAGTCCTCACTCCCAGGGCCTGCATGTCTCTGCCCTTTGTGCTTCTGAATCCCACAGATGCCTCCTGTTCCAGCATGCAGTCCCAAGCTCCTGGTTTCAGTTTGGTTTGAGTGCGTGCTCCAGAGCTCCCAGTTTCAGTCTGGTTCAGGCACTCCTGAGCTCCTGGTTTCAGTCTGGTTTGCACATGTAGTCCCAAGCTCCTGGTTTCAGTCTGGTTTCCCCATGGCTACCGATCCGTGAGTCCAGTGGCTCCCCAGCACAAAAGGCTACTGCTTTCTGGTGCCCGGGCATGGCGGCTCCCTCCCCCCTCCATTTATCTTCTGATATCTGTGCACAGATTCATGGCTCCCACTTCATACCTCGATACCAGCGGTTGAGATCTTCGTTTGTAGAGATCCAGATGTATATTCTTACGTCTCAGAGTGATTTCGTGGGTGTTCAGGATGGTCTGGTAGATATCCAGCTCGATTCAGGGGACCAGCTGCAATAGGTTCCTCTACTCCTCCGCCATCTTTTTTCCACCTCCATAAAATTCTTTATAATAAAAGAATTTATCTTTTCTTCTAGTTTTCAAGTTATTGGACTTAGAGATATTCACCAAATAGCTCATCCTTTGAACTTTTTGTAGCTGGATCCTATCAATGAAATTAGCCCAATCTAAAAGTATGCCCTTCTTTACTTGGTTTACCATCCATAGGATCCGCTCTCACACAATTTTTAGATATTTGTCAATATAAATTGTCAAAATCTTGCAATTCTTTTGGTGCATTAACTTGCTATTCTATGGTTTGCACAGAGCTGGCAGTAGTTACAGATATGGGAATAAGAAGAGGTTTTGTGAATGATGCAGGATACTGTCTTCTCATTGTAAAATAATTACTTAAGATAAAGTTACTACAGAGACCTCAAGCAAGCAAAGATGACACCAAACAATAGGCTTGATTGTTTGCTTCAGCTGTTAAGGCAGACCTTAGGGGTTCAGGGGGCTAGGAGTACCCTCAGTTATCTAAATCCTCCCTTATACCTCCCTCCTCTGTTAAATGTTTGGGCAATTGTGCTAAAATTTTTACATGTTTTGGGGAGGCTTTAACTCTAATTAAATTGTTATTTCTACAATCAACAGATTCCTTTTCATTTGGCTCTTGGTAAGCCCAACCCTTGTCTACAAGAGAAAAAATAATTTAACAAAGTCATAGAATGCCTCTGCTTTTTGTTATTTTGTTTCCTTTTTTATTATGTTCAGTTAGCCACTGTGTACTACATCATTAGTTTCTGATGTACTGTTCAATAATTCATTAGTTATGTATAATACCCAGTGCACATCACAGCACGTGCCCTTCTTAATACCCATCACCCTGTTACCCCCTCCTCCTAATCCCCTCCACTCTGAAACATTCCGTTTGTTTCCCAGGGTCCATATCTCTCGTGGTTCATCTCCCTCTGTGATTTCTCCCCCTTCAGATTTCCCTCTCAGCCCCTATGGTCCTCCATGCTATTGCTTATGATCTAGGTATGAGTGAAACCATATGATAATTGTCTTTCTATGCTTCACTTATTTCACTTAGCATAATCCCTTCCAGTTCCATACATGTCAATTCAAATGGTGGGTATCCATCCTTTCTGATGGCTGAGTAATATTCTATTGTGCATATGAACCACATCTTCTATATCCATTCCTCTGTTGAAGGACATCTTGGTGCCTTCTACAGTTTGGCTATTGTGGAAATTGCTGCTATGAACATTGGGATGCATGTGCTCCTTTTTTTCACTACATCTGTACCTTTGGGGTAAATACCTAGTTGTGCAATTGCTGGATCATAGGGTAGCTCTATTTTTAACTTCTTGAGGAACTTCCATACGTTTTCCAAAGTGGCTGTACCAGCTTGCATTCCCACCAAGAATGTAAGAGGGTTCCCCTTTTTCCATATACTTGCCAATATCTGTTGTTTCCTGTTTTGTTAATTTTTGCCATTCTGACTGGCATAAGGTGGTATCTCATGGTGGTTTTGATTTGTAATTCCCTGATGGCTAATGCTGTTGAGCATTTTTTCATGTGTCTGTTAGCCATTCATGTGTCTTCCTTGGAGAAGTGTCTGTTCATGTCTTCTGCTCATTTTTTGACTGGGTTATTTGTTTTTATGAGTGTTGAGTTTGAGAAGTTCTTTATAGGTCTTGGATATCAGCCCTTTATCTCTAATGTCATTCGCAAATATCTTCTCCCATTCTGTGGGTTGACTCTTACTTTTGTCAACTGTTTCCTTTGCTGTGAAGGAGGTTTTTATTTTGATGAAGTCCCAAAAGATCAAGTTTGCTTTTGTTTCCATTGCCTTTGGAGACATGTCTTGCAAGAAGTTGCTGTGGCTGATGTTGAAGAGGTTGCTGCCTATGTTCTCCTCTAGGATTTTGATGGATTCCTGTCTCACATTGAGGTCTTTCATCCATTTTGAGTTTATCTTTGTGTATGTTATAAGGGAATGGTCCAGTTTCAGTCTTCTATATGTAGCTGTACAATTTTCCCAGCACCACGTATTGAAGAGACTCTCTTTTTTTCCATTTTTTCCTGATTTGTTGAAGGATATTTTTTCCTGATTTGTCAAAGATTAGTTGACCGTAAAGTTGAGGGTCCGTTTCTGGAGTCTCTAATCTGTTCCATTGATCTATGTGTCTGTTTTTGTGCCAATACCATGCTGTCTTGGTGATCACAGCTTTATAATATAGCTTGAAGTCAAGCAACATGATGCTCCCAGTTTTGGTTTTCTTTTTCATCATTCTCCTTGGTGATTCAGGGTCTTTTCTGGTTCCATACAAATTTTAGGATTATTTGTTCCAGCTCTGTGAAAAAATGTCAATGGTATTTTAATGGGTATGGCTTTGAAAGTGTAGATTGCTCTGGGCAGCATAGACATTTTCACGATGTTTATTCTTTGAAATCCATGAGCATAGAATGTTTTGCATCTTTTTGTGTCTTTCTCAATTTCTTTCCTACGTGTTCTGCAGTTTCTAGGGTATAGATCTTTTTACCTCTTTTGTTAGGTTTATTCCTAGGTATCTTATGATTTTTGTGCTATTCTGAATGGAATTGATTCCTTAATTTCTCTTTCTTCAGTCACATTGTTAGTGGATAGAAATGCCACTGACTTCTGTGCATTGAAAATGTATCCTGCCACGTTGCTGAATTATTGTATAAGATCTAGTAATTTGGGGTGGAGTATTTTAGGTTTTCCACATAAAGTATCACATCATCTGCAAAGATAGAGAGTTTGACTTCTTTGCCAAGTCGAATGCCTTTTATTTCTTTTTGTTGTTTGATTGCTGAGGCTAGGACTTCTAATACCATGTTGAACAAAAGTGGTGGAAGTGGCATCCCTGTCGTGTTCTTGACCTAAAGAGAAAAGCTCTCAGCCTTTCCCCATTGATAATGATATTCACTGTGGGCATTTCAAAGATGGTTTTTATGATATTGAGGAATGTTCCCTCTATCCTTATACTCTGAAGAGTTTTAATCAGGAATGGATGTTTTATTTTGCCAAATGTTTTTTCTGCATCAATTGAGATTCTTGTCTTTTCTTTTATTAATGTGCTCTATCACATTGATAGATTTGTGAATGTTGAGCCACCCTTGCATTCCAGGAATAAATCCCACTTGGTCTAGGTGAATAATCCTTTTAATGTACTGTTGGATCCTATTGGCTATTACCATGGTGAGTATGTTGGCATCATGTTCATCAGGGATATTGGTCTGTAACTGGGTAAGTCTGGGCTCATAGAAGGAGTTTGGAAGTTTTTCTTCGGTTTCTTTTTTTAAAACAGCTTCAGAAATAATAGGTTATTTTATAATTTCCTATTATAATTATTCAGAAATAATAGGTGTTATTTCTTCGTTAAATGTTTAGTAGAACTCCCCTGGCACTGGACTTTGGTTTTTGGGAGATTTTTGATTACTGCTTCAATTTTGTTACTGGTTATTGGTCTATTCAGATTATCTATTTCTTCCTGTTTCAGTCTTGGTAGTTTGTAAGTTTCCAGGAATGCATCCATTTCTTCCAGATTCCTTAATTTGTTGGTATATTGTTGCTGGTAATACTTTCTAATAACTTTATATTTCCTTGCTGTTAGTTGTGATCTCTCCCCTTTCATTCATGATTTTATTAATTTTGGTCCTTTCTCTTTTCTTTCGGATAAGTCTGTCTAGAGGTTGATCAATCTTATTAATTCTTTTAAAGAATCAGCTTCTAGTTTCATTGATCTGTTCTACTGTTTTTCTGGTTTCTAATTCATTGATCTCTGCTCTAATCTTTATTATTTCTCTTCTCCTGCTTGGTTTAGGCTTTCTTTGCTGTTCTTTCTCCAAGTCCTTTATGTATAAGGTTAGCTTGTGCATTTGGGACTTTTCTAATTTTCTGAGAGAGTCTTGTATGCCTATGTAATTCCCTCTTAGGACTGCCTTCGCAGTATCCCACAGGTTTCGGACTAACATATTTTCATTCTCATTAGTTTCAATGAATTGTTTAAGTTCTTCTTTAATTTCCTGGTTGATCCAATCATTCTTTAGCAGGATGCTCTTTAGCTTCCAAGTGTTTGAGTTCCTTCCAAATTTTTTCCTTGTGATTCAGTTCCAGTTTCAAGGCATTGTGGTCTGATAACATGCAGGGAATAATCTCTATCTTTTGGTATTGGCTGGGACCTGATTTGTAACCCAGTATGTGGTCTGTTTTGGAGAAAGTTCCATGTGCATTCAAGAAGAATGAGTATTCTGTTCTTTTAGGGTAGAATGTTCTGTATATATCTACGAAGTCCATGTGGTCCAATGTGTCCTTCAATGCTCTTGTTTCTTTGTTGATCTTCTGTTTAGATGATCTGTCCAATGCTGAGAGTGGAGTGTTAAAATCTCCTACTGTATTATTGTCCATCTGATTCTTTATTTTGGTTAACAGCTGGCTTATGTAGTTGGCTGCTTCCATCTTGGGCACATAGATATTTACATTTGTTAGGTTTTCTTGTTGGATATACCCTTAAGAATGATATAGTGTCCCTCTGGATCTCTTATTACAGTCTTTGGTTTAAATTCTAATTAGTCTGATATAAGAATTTCTACCCCAGCTTTCTTTTGAAGTCAGTTTGCATGATAAATGGTTCTCCATCCCCTCACTTTCAATCTGGAGGTGACTTTAGGTTCAAAATGAGTCTCTTGTAGACAGCATATGGATGGGTCCTGTCTTTGTATCCAATCTGCAACCCTGTGCCATTTAATGGGAACATTTAGGCCATTCACGTTGAGAGTTACTATTGAAAGATATGTATTTATTGTCATCCTATTGTCTGTACAGTCCCAGTTTCTGCGGATTGTCTCTGTAAATTTCTGGCCTGTATTACTCTTGGGGTCTTTCTTCTTTTATAGAACCCCCTCCCCTTAATATTTGGTGGTCCCATAGTCTTTCAGTTTCTGCCAGTCCTGGAAGTGTTTTTTCTTTTCATCTGTTCTGAATGACAGCTTTGCTGGATAAAGTATTCTTGGCTGTATGTTCTTCTCATTTAGTACTCCAAATATGTCTTGTCAGCCCTTTCTGGCTTGCCAGGTCTCTGTGGACAGGTCTGACATTATTCTGATGTTTGTCCCTCAGTATGCAAGAAATCTCTTCCCCCAGCTGCTCTCAGGATGGCTTCCTTGGTTATAACATTTGCGAGTTTTACTAGTATATGCCAGGGCATTGATCTGTTTTCCTTGATCTTTGGAGGGGTCCTCTCTACCTCTTAGATATGAATGCTTGTTTCATTCCCCAGATTAGGGAAGTTCTCAGCTACGATTTGCTCAAATATACCTTCTAGTCCTCTCTATCACTCAACCCACTCAGGGATCCCAATAAATCTGACATTGGAACATTTTATGGCATCGTTAATCTCTGTAAGTCTGTTCTCATGGATTTTAAGCTGTTTGTCCCAGGCCTCTTTCTGTTCCTTCCTATCAGTTCATGTTCTAGATCACTAATTCGTTCTTCTGCCTCATTTACCCTAGCTGTTAGAGTATCCAGTTTAGACTGCATATCATTCATAGCATTTTTAAGTTCTGCCTGATTGGCTTTCATTTCTGCCCTTACAGATTCTGTATTGCCACTAATGGTTTTCTCAGTCCTAGGTATTGACTTCATAATTGCTGAATCCTGAAGTCTATCCCTGACATCTTGCTCATATCCATATCAATTAGATCTGCCAGAGGGACCATTGTCTCTGGTTCTTTTCTTTGTTGGGAGTTCCTCCTCCTAGTCATTCTGTTGAGGGGTGGTTGAGAGGATGTATAGAGTCCAGATTATCAACCACAATCTGGGCAAGATGCACCCTGGGTAAATCTGGAGTGGTCCAAGGCCACTATGGAAAAAACAAAGCCAAAATGAAACTGAAGAATAAAATTATGAAATTAAAATATTTTAAAAATTAAGGATTAAAAAAATGGGGGGGAAGGGGGGCCTATAATCTCTCTATGTAGGGAAGCTGAGTGTTTCAGTACACTGGGTGTATTTTGTTCTCTTTGTTAGAGGACACTACTTCCCAGAGTTACAGGAAGAATAAAACTGATATACATATACAGGTAGTATTGAATAGAGTAAAAAGGACTACATTGAAGCTTATATCTATATATAAAAAAATTATAGGTGTGAAAAAGTAGAAGTTAAAAGGTTACTATGAAATATGTTATATTAAACATCTAGTTGAAATGAGAAAAAGGTGAAAAGAAAAAACAGAGAAGAAACATGAGAAAGAACAAAAAAGAAAAAAGAAGTTGTATCTGAGAAATACACAAGCCATGAGGCAACACCTGGAGCTCAATATAGTATTTTCCCCTGGTGTTGGGGTTTTACAGTTTTATGGGGACCCCAGGGTTGTCGTCCTCTTGCTCTTCCAGCTTGTCTTCTGGGGGAGGGGCCTGCTGTACTGTTTATCAGGCAACCCTGTTTGGGTGGAGTTGCCTTGCCCCCTATCAGCAGCCTGGGCTCCATGGAAACAGGGTTTTTTTGGCTTTTGTTCTCTGGAGGCTTTTTGAGCCTTTTCGGAGGGTCAGAGCAAAGGAAAATGTCCACCCACACCCAGACCTGTGCCCTAGGGCGGAGAAATCACAGTCTGCTCTTCTCTGAACCCTCCAGAACACAGTCTCCCTTTCTGTGGGTGCCACTGAAAACCACAGCCTTTAACGGGGGGGGGGGGGGGTTTGCACTCTCCCAGTGACCCTCTCAGTGGTGGAGTCAGGACTCCACTTTTCTTTTTCCTATATGCTTCTAAAACTATGAGTGGTCCTTGGTCTGCAGTGTTGGGCACGCCCAGGTCTGCCGTGGCGGCAGCAGTTGCAGCCAGCCCTGGGTCTGTGGGCATGCCCCCTCAGCTCCTGGAGCCTGTCTGAGCACTGTTATCAGGCCCTTCCCATCTTTAAGTTATTGCTGGTCCCCCAGCACAGGGAACTATTGAGCTCTGGTGTTATATCACTTTCCAGGGACCAGCTTATTTTGGCTCCCTCCCTCTTCTGTTTATCTTCCGATATCTGCCCATAGAATCACAACTCCATCCTTCCTATCTTAAGACCATGGATTTTCTGCTTGTGGAGATCCAGATATATATTCTTACATCTCAGGGTGACTTTGTGGTTGTTCAGAATGGTTTGGTAGATATCCAGCTAAATTCAGGGAATGGGTTGAATCAGAGTCCCCTACTCCTCAGCCAATTTGTCCCCAATGCCTCTGCTTTTTGAACTGAGAATTGTGAAATTTGTTAGTCATTTTCTTTTGTAGTGCTGTGAAGAATTGGGTTTCAGGCAAGAGATCCTTGGAGAAATGAGAGGAATATAGAATCAGTTACTTGACCAAGTTGGGGCTATTAGAAGTGAAAATGTTTGGAGATGAGATTCTGCCAGATCATGGCATATAGCCATGAATGTTGGTCATGATATCAATGGACAACAATTATAAAGTACCCAATTGTAGGAAAGACTAGGACCCAAGTAGCAAGAGGAAATCATGGGCAGTTTAAAATAAGAAAATGGTTAGCTCAAATTCTACAAAGGATTTAGGGGTCCTGGACAAGCATAAACAATACACAATATTACAAAAGCAAGTGTTCCACAGTGAGATCATGAATATTAGGAACAGAAGTGTCAGAGATCAGGATTGATTCAGAAAGCGGAGCCTTCCTAATGTTAGGGAGGAGTGATGCTTAAACTTCCAGAATTCAGTTACAAGCTTAAAATGGACTAATATTGGATTTCTCTTTAATCTTGGCAGGTGCTATGTTTAAATCAGATATGATTAGAAATAGAAAAGTAATGTGCTATTCCTTATACAGTTTATAACAGTTTTTTTGTAATAATTAAAGAATTTCTCTTTTCTTATAGCTGCTAATTGTTGGAGGCATATACCAAACAGCTCATTTTATTTCTGAAATTTTGTTTTGATTCCCCCTGCCTCAGCAAAAATGCAGAATAGTAGAGTCAAAGGTAACCTATTTGAGTATAAATAAAATATTTCAGACTGATTTTACCCTTAATAAACATGTTTTACCTCTCACAACTTCATCTTCTGGTTTTGTAAAACACATAAGGAAGAAAACAGTGTTTTCAGAGTTCTCTATCATCAACCAGGAAAAGACCTCCTCTGTCTACCCCTAACTGGCTATCCACTCTAAAGGGGAATGGGAGAATTGAAGCAGGACTAGTTAAATTCTGTTTCCAACATTATTGTGCACAAATGAAACCAGATTAAATGAGCTATAGGGTGTTCATTACAGTGTCATTTATGATACTAAATAATTGGAAATAATTGAAGTACCTCATTACAACGTAGCTGGTCAACTATAGCAAGTATATGCAATTTAATATTTCCACCCATTAAACTTATTTTTAGGGAAAAGGTTATTGACACAGATATAAAATAGGATAGAAATATAACTAAATCATCCTAAAATGCATTTTAAAAGAAAATATGTCAAAATATTATTGGTGCTGATTTTGGATGATGTAATTATTATTAGACTTTTTAAATTTTTTCTGCTTTTTAAAAACTTTTGGAGTACTTTAAAAATACTCTTATAATAGGATTTGTGTCAAAAATATCAAGTGAAATCTGCAAATCAGAAAAAGCCATTTGCCAAAAGAGGACTGAGGAAATAAATTTGGTGCTCTATTAGTATAGTTTAGCATCAGTAAACAACCCAAAACAAAATAGGAACAGAGCCTTCACCCCACTCCCTTCTGATAAAGGTAAATGAAACTCCAAAGAATTCCCAAACTTGGAAGTCATACATTTCTAGTCAATTCTTAGTCAAATCATACTGTTAAAAAAATACAGCTTTAATTCCCATTAAAATGCTTATTAAAGAAAACAGCCTATCAATATTAAAAGGCAAATATAGTGAGAGAAAGCACTGAATCACTGTTATTATAGAAAGGAGGAAAATGCAATTCTTTTGCTTAATGTTGCCTTAATTTAAAATAAGACTTTAGATTTTCTTAGATGTAAGGTACAAGTTGGCAAAAAAATTGATTTGTTACCTACAATTAACTATAATAAAACATAAAGATAGTTCTTTATGTGAAGATTAAATGATTTTTCAAAAGTATAAATTGTGAAGATAATAAATCTTTCCATTAAATTAGTGAGAACACAGCTCAAAACCCAGCTGGGTGATTCATTATTTTAATCACTTCCTGCTTTACTACATAAACCGTCTTCATTTGGTATTGGCAGTTTGAGTGCCTGTTAAGGATTTAGGCTTACAATGAAGCTTCTATAAACTTCCAGATCTTTGTCATGATGGCATGTAGATCATTCTCTTTAGGAATGATGAGGAGGCTGGAAGCAGTTGCTCCAAGGGACAGGAAAGTTTTTCAAGCCCAAGCTGTCCAAGCATCATTGTGAAATAGACTGGACTGCTGACTCAGGGTGTGACAGAGGTAGCCACTGAGCAGAAGCACATCTACCAACCCTTCTGTCAGGTCTTTCCCAGCAGATGTCACTAAAAGGCATTCCTGTGGGCCTCCAATACTGTGGATTGAGCTCTAGAAGGGAAAGGGAAGGGGAAAGAGACCTAGAGCTTCACTCAAAGGATTTGAGATTGGGCTTTTCTTGGTGTATTTTCCCTCAAAGGAGAGATTGGGCTTTTCTCTGCATATTTTACCTCTTGCTTCCACCTCTGTATTTCCAATAGCATATTGATTTGGATTTATATTAATGATGTAGGAAAGACTTTAGGGTTCAAAGCCAAAGGCCAAGAAAGAATTCTTGAGACCTCTGTGGTGCAAAAAGTTGGTTTTAGTCCATAGTCTCTCATGTTTCATTCCCCCTTCTGATTACCCCCGCCCCCTTTCTTTATCCCTTTCTTCCCCTACCGATCGGGGTGGGGGAATGGGATAGACCGGTGATGGGTAGTAAGGAGGGCACGTATTGCATGTGCACTGGGTGTTATACGCAACTAATGAATCATCGAACTTTACATCGGAAACCGGGGATGTACTGTATGGTGACTAACATAATATAATAAAAAATCATTAAAAAGAAAGGTGGTTTTATTAAAGTGCAGGGACAGGACCCATGGGCAGAAAAAGCTCTAATGGAGTCGTGATGGGTGGTGATTATATACCTTCAAGTTGGGAGGGTGTTAGGGATAGCATAAGTGTCTAAGGAATTTTGGAAACAAGGTTTCCAGGACCTTGAGGAGGCTATCTACTGTTATGAAAAGGTCATTTATTACAGTCTAATAATAGTCTCATGACTAAGGTGGGTCATATGCTTGGGGAATGATTGTCAATACGTATCTTGGGGGATTTAGAGATAAAGGAAATTTCCAATGTAATTTTTATATGTTATAGTAGACAGACTGAAATTGTCTTTTGTCCTTAGCAAAGTGTCAACATGGAAGCAATTGAATCCCTAGAGCAATGTCACTGTCTGTTTTAAGGACTTGTCAGTGGGCTGTAAGTAGTAAGGGATTTAACAACTTTTCTTCTGCCTTTGTGTCTCGCATCATTATCAAATCACAATTGTTATTGCTGTTATTTCTTTTCTCACACAGAATTGGCTTTATATTTATGTTCCTGGCCCAATGATGTGTAAAGATGAACTTAAAGTGGCATAAATGCAGTTGATCATCATCTGACCACATGTCTACTGTGAGAAAAACTTGGGAATAATTGAAAGAAGAGTCCCTGCAAATACAGAAGGCATTAAGTATTTGTGTTTAAGATACATATTAATTAAATGGTAATATGAGAAGGAGGGCAAGACCAACCCTTCAAAAAGAAATCTTACAAGAATAACTAAATTTCTTAGTCACTCAAAGAAAGACTTTACTTGGCGTACTAAATGGATGGCCTTGGAAACTTCTAGGAGCCTGTTTTCTCTGCAATGGAGATAATAATACCTATTTCACAGGGCTGCTGTGATGATTTCATGAGCTAATACGTAAAAAACTCATAACAATACTAGCATGTTTGTAGCTATGTAAAGGTAACTGTAATATATTTTAATTGGTGGTTAATTTCCTTTTGAAAGCAACAGTCTTTTCTCACAAGAACATTGCCAATGAGGATGCTCAAAGTGACCATTGACAGCTGTTAACAGTTCTCTTTCAATAATATACTCTAAAGCTGCTTCTTAATTTAGCAATTTTATTTATTCCTTCCTGATATGATAGAGTATGGATCACCTCACTAAACCACCTCTCAAACCAATGTTTTCTGGATTGGTTACACCATAATTTTAAGTAACGTACATTTAACTATATCTTTTCCAAGTGTACTTTGCATTCTGCTTTGTAAGAGGAAAATATTAATGACTCTGATCTTCCACTCCACTCTTCATACATTCCACTTCCCAAATTTAGTCATTTGTGCTTTTCTTTTATAGTTTTTAGGGTTTGTTAACACTTATCAGGAGCCCAAATTGTTCACTATTGATAGTACTTTTATTTATTTTTATTTTTTATAATTTTTTTATTATGTTATGTTAGTCACTATACAGTACATCACTAGTTTTTTATGTAATGTTCCATGATTCATTACTTGCGTATAACACCCAGTGCACCATGCAATACATGCCCTCCTTAACACCCATCACTGACCTATCCCAATCCCACACCCTCCTCCCCTCTGAAGCCCTCAGCTTGTTTCCAAGAGTAGATAGTACTTTTAAAAATGGAATGCATAATAAATAAGGCACATGATCCATAAACCTTACTCACCATTTTTAAAATATGGTCTCTCCTCTACTCATTGATATTTCATCTCTGCCTGGATACTGAGAATGTATGCATTCATAATTGCTGATTTAAATTACGTTGGGTAACCCAAAATAGGTACTTACTTTGCCGCTGCAGTGACAAACAAGCAGTAAGATAATAACATTTCTTTTCTTGCCCAGCTTTTGTTTTTCCTGATGTTTCCTTATGTTTGACTTTGTTTTGCATTTTGTTTCTTTAGCATTTTCTCACTTTCCCCTTCAATTTATTCTTTCCCAATTTTTTTCTCCCTCAACTTCTTTCCTTCCCAAGGTCCTCTGTCCACAAGAGTTTTGCTTTCTGATCTGCTCTACAGCTGTCATCTTACAACTTCCCTTCTCCTCTGGATTAGTTACACTCTTTCCTTGGTTCTTGATCTTCCTCCTTGGTTTAATTCCTCATTTTTCTAGATTTAGCTAGATGTGTATTTATATACATATATATATATTTGGGCACTATTATTTTACATTAGCATATTTCTTTTTCTTTCATTCATTCACTCTTTTTCCTTTGTTTTGTGGTAATAATTGTATCACTCCATCTTACTTTACCTTAGTATTCATCTTGATATCATGTGGCATGATTCCTCCATTTTTATTTTTTTTCTCTTGATATCATGTAATATAACTCCTCCATATATATATAACTCCAATATAACTCCTCTTGTTCTTTTTCTCAAGATTGTCTTGACTATTCTTAATCTGTTGCATTTCTTTTAGATTTAAAATTAGCTTCTCAATGTTCACTATTATATCTCCTGTCATCTTGTTTACAATTGCATTAAATTCACATTGTACTTTGAAACTACAAAACACCTTTATAATATTTAGTTTTCTGATACATGAGCAGGATTTATTTAATTTCTCTTGATAATGTACATTTTTTAGACTAGTGTATAGTCCTCCAAGCTTTTTTCTGAGGGTCTGTTGGGTCTTTTTCCTTAAGCATCAAGGTGCTGTGAGAAATTCTAGTCTACTTCTCAGATTTTTTTTATTGTTGCTTTGTTTTTAATTTTATACTTTTGCATTGTATAGCCTCAGAATTTCACAAATATCTTGCTGTCAAAACTCATCGTTTGATCGAGGCCCCATAAATCTCCAAAATTACCATGTGGACATTGTGTGACTGCTGAAATTTCTGCTGGTTTTTCTTTCCCCATTGAGTTTCATCTTCTGATGTGTAATTCCAGATTCTTAGCCTCTAGTTATTTAAAATCAGGAAGTGCTCCCAGGGAAAACAACTTTAGATAATGATACAGGATCGCAATTCTCTCTTGAACTTTCAATTATTGTCCGTGCATTCTTAGCTATTCTTCTACCTAGTGATCTTTGTTTCATCTGCATCTTTAGACATTGAGAAATTACATTCTGATTGACAGAGGTTTTGTTTTAACTGTTTATCCTCTAGCCCCTCAAACTTCAGAGATCAGAAGTGGCAAAAGGAGAAAGTCAGCCATGTCTTGAGGACATTGAGTCTCCAAAATTTTATTACTAATCCCTCACAATTACCAATAGCTTTGCTGGTTCCTCAGTAGCAGCCTCTGTTTAGACCAAATCCAGAATCTGAGCACAGAGCTACAAGAAGACCTAAAGAAAGAACAACCTCTGGCTACCTTGACAGTTCAGTTATCTAACTTTTTTTTTTTCCTTTTCGGAATGGTCAGATTGATGAATCTCTGATAAATTTTTGCCTCCTTAGAAGTATTTTTCAATAACAATTCTCAGCTTCTTGCCCTATACAAAAAATTGGCAAATGTCTGAAGATTAAAAAAAAAGGTATTAAATATTAGTTCATTTTTTTTTCAGTTCTCTTTTTCCTTGCTCTCAAATCTTCACTGCCTCCGAAACAGACTTCCACGGGGTCCATAGTATCCAAACTTCATTGGCAGGACTAACTGTTTATTTATAGGGCCCACTGGAAAATGAACATGAGGAACCCCTTGTTTAAAATTATTAATACCAACAGAGCTTAGTGCAGAGGCTTTCAAATGTAGGATCCTACACAACAACACAGGTTGCACCTCTTGCCTCTGTCCCTGGTCACTGGATTCAGGAAAGATTGAGAAGCAGACTAAATAAATCTACTTTAAGTCTCCTTCTCATTCTTTTTTTAATTGTAACTCATTGAAGAGGTACAAATATATATTTGCAAAAGCATAATTATTTATTTTTCTCTTTAATGCCAGCATATATCTACATTTCAATTGTACTTTTTGTAAGAATAGAGCTGTTGATTAAAGTGAGCAAACACAAATTTTTAATATCAAGTTTGGAAAGATTTATATTAATATTGTCATCTCTACCTGTTGACTGGGAAAGTATTAAAAATGTTAGTCGCCAGAAGAATGGGAATAAAATCTTCAAAATATTAAAATGTGCAGCTATGAATTATGCACATACAACAGAATATCAGAGACATCTGTGTCTGATTAAATCTTTGCTTTGCTCTGAAAGAACCTCCATAGTAGTTTCTCTAATTTTTGGTTATAGTTGTCCACATGTTGTTGTCTGTTAATGTCAGCATTCTGACTACAGATGCCTCATGCTTTTAACAACTCTGATGGAGGTCTCCACTGCTCAAGCACTAAATTGCACTAATCTGTGAAATAATAAGATGTGTTAAATGGCACACAGCATGACATATTAGCATAATTCTTTGAAATGCTTCATGTCTCTTAAAAATCTTAATGGAAAACTTCTTAAGTTACCATATTAGGGTTTTCTCTATATTTGCCTTAAGCATAGGAACTGTATCTTCCTACTATAAAGATCTTTAGGACCCATTTTCAGAAATCATGTGTCATTGAAGAAAACACTATAACAAAAACCTTCATGAGCTTATAAAAATAAGACTAGTTAGAGAGGATGTGAGGCTAATGCTATTCATATGATTTCAACAGTACAGTTTAGTAGTCCCTGAATTTATGACACTGAAATAAACATGAATGGGGCTTTTTATCCCCAATACCTAAAAAGCCCTGTGTTTACTATCACAATGTAAAAATTAGTGCTTAACTATTTTAAGTTAAATAATCCATGCCTCTTGTGAAAACTCTAATCAAGCAGGAGTAGGAGAAAGCAATAACCATCTCATCTGTGGATCCTGGGGTAATGGTTGTTTCTTTGTAGCACTGAGGATTATCAAGAACAGAGTGGGTGGATGGGGGATGAGGTAACTGTGTGATGTGCATTAAGGAGGGCACTTGATGGAATGAGCACTGGGTGTTATATGCAACTGATGAATCTCTAAATTCTACTTCTGAAATTAATAATACACTATGTGTTAATTAAATTGACTTAAAAAAAACAGAATAAAGAATTGCCTTGGATTCACTTACTTATTCAGGCAATTTTCTCTCTATCACAAAAAATCATGACGTCACCTGGTTAACATGAATATCTTCAATTAACCAAATCCTAATCCTCTTAGCACACGAGATCTAAAGATGTTGTTAGAAAATAAAGTGTCTGCTATGCACAGGTATAGAATTAAACAAAAATCAGGAATTCTATAATGTATTTTCTTAGCTTTACTCAGTATTTTAAAACTTCTTTGGTGGGGATATAGGAGTATGTAAAAGAATATATACCTAGACGTTTCAACTGACACATGGAGAAATATATCTTATAAACTAAAAGCTAAAATTATTTTTATGAAATCTATGATATTTCCCTATACTGACTAAGTTTATAATCAGATTTGTTGAAGATTGGTTGACCATAGAGTTGAGGGTCCATTTCTGGGGTCTCTATTCTGTTCCATTGATCTATGTGCCTGTTTTTGTGCCCATACTATGTTGTCTTGATGATCACAGCTTTGTAATATAGTTTGAAGTCTGAGATTGTGATGCTCCCAGCTTTGGTTTTCATTTTCAACATTCCCCTGGAGATTCCGCGTCTTTTCTGGTTCCAAACAAATTTTAGGATTGTTTGTTTCAGCTCTGTGAAAAATGTTCATGGTATCTGGATAGGGATTGCACCGAATGTGTAGATTGCTCTGAGCAATGTAGATATTTTCACAATGTTTATTCTTCCAATCCATGAGCATGGAAAGCTTTCTTATTTCTTTGTGTCTTCCTCAATTTCTTTCATAAGAGTTCTGTAGTTTCTAGAGTATAGATCCTTTTGCCTCTTTGGTTGGGTGTATCCCTAGGTATCTTATGGCTTTGGTACTATTGTAAATGGAATCCATTCCTTAATTTCTCTTTCTTTAGTCAGTCACATTATTAGTGTATAGAAATGCCACTGACTTCTGTGCATTGAAAATGTATCCTGCCACATTGCTGGATTGCTGTATGAGTTCTAGCAATTTGGGGGAGGAGTCTTTTGGGTTTTCCACACAAAGTGTCATGTCATCTGTGAAGAGAGAGAGAGTTTGACTTCTTCTCTGCCAATTTGAATGGCTTTTATTTCTTTTTGTTGTCTGATTGCTGAGGCTAGGACTTCTAGTACTATGTTGAACAGCAGTGGTGATAGTGGACATTCCTGCCGTGTGCCTGACCTTAAGGGAAAATCTCTCAGTTTTTCTCCATTGAGAATGATATTCACTGTGGGCTTTTCATTGATGGCTTTTATGATATTGAAGAATATTCCCTCTATCCCTATATTTTGAAGAGTTTTAATGAAGAAAAATGCTGTATTTTGTCAAATGCTTTTTTGCATCAATTGGGAGGATCGTATGGTTCTTGTCCTTTCTTTTATTAATGTGCTTTATCACGTTGATTGATTTGCAAATGTTGAACCATAGTTGCAGCCCAGGAATAAATCCCACCTGGTCATAGTGAATAATCCTCTTAACTTACTGTTGGATCCTCTTGGCCAATATCTTGGTGAGTATTTTGGCATCCATGTTCGTCAGAGATATTGGTCTGTAATTCTTCTTTTTGATGGGGTTGTTTTCAGATTTTGGGATCAGGATAAGGCTGGCATCATAGAACGAGTTTGGAAGTTTACCTTCCATTTCTATTTTTTGAAACAGCTTCAGTAGAATAGGTATTATTTCTTCTTTTGATAGAATTCCCTTGGGAAAGCATCTGGCCCCGGACTCTTGTTTTATTGGGAGGTTTTTGATTACTGCATCAATTTCCTTGTTGTTTATTGATCTGTTCAGATTATCTATTTCTTCCTGTTTCGGTCTTGGTAGCTTGTAAGTTTCCAGGAATGCTTCCATTTCTTCCAGATTCCTTAATTTGTTGGCATATAGCTGCTGGTAACACTTTCTAATAACTGTTTCTATTTCCTTTGTGTTGGTTGTGATCTCTACCCTTTCATTCATGATTTTATTAATTTTGGTCCTTTCTCTTTTCTTTCGGATAAGTCTGGCAAGAGGTTGATCAATCTTATTAATTCTTTTAAAGAACCAACTTCTAGTTTCATTGATCTATTCTGCTATTCTTCTAGTTTCTATTTCATTGATTTCTGCTCTAATCTTTCTTATTTCTCTTCTCCTGCTTGGTTTAGGCTTTCTTTGTTGTTCTTTCTCCAAGTCCTTTATGTGTAAGGTTAGCTTGTGCATTTGGGATTTCTCTAATTTTTTGAGAGAGGCTTGGATGGCTATGTACTTCCCTCTTAGGACTGCTTTTGCAGTATCCCATGGCTTTGAACTGATGTGTTTTCATTTTCATTGATTTCAATGAATTGTTTAAGTTCTTCTTTAATTTCCTGGTTGATCCAATAATTTTTTAGCAGGATGCTCCTTAAGCTTCCAGGGTTTGAGTTCCTCCTAAATTTCTTCTTGTGACTGAGTTTCAGTTTCAAAGCATTGTGGTCTGAAAATATGCAGGGAATAATCTCAATCTTTTGGTATCAGTTGAGACCTGATTTGTGACCCCATATGTGTTCTATTCTGGAAAACATTCTGTGTGCACATAAGAAGAATGAGTATTCTGTTGTAGAATGTAATGTTTGTATATATCTACCAAGTCCATCTTGTGTCCTTCAAAGCTCTTGTTTCTTTGTTGATTTTCTGCTTAGATGAACTGTCCATTGCTTTGAGTGGAGTGTTGAGGTTTCCTACTATTAATGTATTGTTATCAATATGTTTCTTTTTGGTTATTAATTGGTTTATATAACTGGCTGCTCCCATATTGGGGGCATAGATATTTACAATCCTTAGATCTTCTTGTTGGATCAACCCTTTAAGTATGATATAGTTTCCCTCTTAATCTCTTACTACAGTCTTTGGTTTAAAATCTAATTTGTCTGATATGAGAATTGCTACCCCAGCTTTCTTTTGAGGTCCATTGACATGGTAAATTGTTCTCTATCACCTCACTTTCAATCTGGAGGTGTTTTTAGGTTCAAAATGAGTCTCTTGTAGACAGCATATGGATGGGCCCTACTTTTTTATCCAATTTGACACCCTGTGTCTTTTGACTGGAGTAATCAGCCCATTAACATTCAGAATAACTATTGAAAGATAAGAATTTAATTCCATTGTATTGCCTGTAAAGTCCCTGTTTCTGTAGATTGTCTCTGTTACTTTCTTGTTTATAATCCTCTTGGGGTCTTTCTTTGCTTACAGAATCCCCCTTAATATTTCTTGCCGGTGGTCACATATTCTTTAGTTTCTGCCTGTTCTGGAAACTCGTTATCTCTCCATCCATTCTAAATGGTAGCCTTGCTGGATAAAGTATTTTTGGCTGCATGTTCTTCTCATTTAGTACTCTGAATATGTCTGGCTGGCCCTTTCTGGTTTGCCAGGTTTCTATGGATAGGTTTGATGTTATTCTGATGTTGCTCCCCCCATGTGTAAGGAACCTCCTCTACCTAGTTGTTCTCAGGATAGGTTCTTTGGTTCTAAGATTTGCAAGCTTCACTATTATGTGTTGGGTTGTTGATCTATTTTTATTGATTTTGGGAGGATTTCTCTCTGCCTCTTGAACACAAATGCTTGTTTCCTTCCCCAGATTAGGGAAGTTCTCAACTATGATTTGCTCAAATATACCTTCTACCCACCCACCCCCATGCAGTGCCTTAGGGATCCCAATAATTCTGACACTGGAATGTTTCATGGCATCATTAATCTCTCCAAGCCTTTTATTATGGGCTATTAGTTGTCCATCTCTGTTTTCCTAAACTTCTGTCAATTTCATCAGTTTATCTTCTAGATCACTTATTCTCTCTTCTGCCTCATTGACCCCAGCTGTTAGAGTATCCAATTTAGACTGCCTGTCATTCATAGCATTTTTAATTTCTGCCTGATTAGATCTCATTTCTGCCCTTAGAGATTCTATATTGTCACTTATGCTTTCCTGAAGCCTAGGAATTAACTTTATGATTGCTGTCCTGAATTTTATCTCTGACCTCTTACTTATACCCATATTCGTTAGCTCTGTGGCAGAGAACACTGCTTCTGGTTCTTTGTTTTGTTAGTTCCTCCTTCTAGTCATTTTGCCCAAAGAATGATAGGTGAGTGAATGAACAGAGTCCAAAATATCAACCATGCCCAAACAAGATGCATCCTAGAAAAATCTGGGGTGGTCAGAAGTCAGCACAGGAAAACAAACAAGGGCAAATGAAACACAAGAATAAAATGAAATAAAAAGCGACTATGAAATATAAGTCATTACAATAAGCATCTAGTTAAAATGGGATGAAGGTAAAAAGAAGAGAGAAAAAGCATAAGAAAAAAAAAGAAAAGGAGAATTTTATTTGAAAAGTAAATGAGTCATAAGGCAACACCTGGAGCTCCATATACTATTTTCCCCTGTTTTTGGGTCTTACAGGATTCATAGGATCCCTGTTCTTCCAGTCTGTCTTCTGGGGGAGGGCCAGCCGTGCTGTTCTATGATAACCCTGCCTGAGCAGAGTTTTCCCACCCTCTGTCAGGGGGATGTACTAAGGACAAACTGGTCCTCTTTGTGGCTTTTGTTCCCTGAGGGCTTTCCTGGCCTCTTCAGAGGATCAGAGCAAAAATGCCTGTGCCCAAACTTCTGGCCCAGAGCAGAAAATTCAGTCTGCCTTCTTTAATAAACCCTCCAGAACAGTCTCCACTTCTGTATGGGCCAAAAAACTGCAACCTCCCACAGTGCATGCCCACTTCAGCTTTCTCAAAGACAGTCCTAGAGGCCCATGAGTGCCACTGCCCTTTGTAACTCTAAAACCACAAGTGGCTGTCAGCTTGCACTCACACCTGAAGCTCCTGGATCATGTTTGGGTGACACCCTAAATTCATTTCTGGGCTGCTACCACCTTGCAAGCTTTTGCCCAGTTCTGGGCACAGCTGTTTCACCCCAGGTTCCAGTCCTTTACAGGATGCTTAGGAAAAAGTTGATTACCAACCAGCCTGGCTTGAGGTTTATGGCAACCTGAGCTGAGAGTCCCTTCCTGGGCTTGCTGACCATATACTGCTACCCAGCTCCACTGCTCAGGCAGTGGAGCTGCCCAAGCTGGTTCAGACATCTCTGTTCACTCTGTGACTCCTCAGATTACAAGACCATGATGCCCCACCTAGAATTCTGCATTTTCTTTTCCAGAGCCCCTTCAGAGAGATTTCTAAGGGTTCCAATTTTGTGCTCTGGTGTTATATAACTTTCCAAGACCCAGCTTATGGAGGAGCCCTCCCCCTTCTCTTTATCTTCTGATATCTCCCCACAGATTCATGACTGCACATCCTACTTTGCAAAAATCAGTCTTTGTGCTTGTAGAGATCTAGGTATATATTCTTACATCTCAGGCTGATTTTGTGGGTGTTCAAAATGGTTTGATAGTTATCCAGCTAAATTCAGGGGACCAGTTGAAACAGGGTACCCTACTCCTCTGCCATCTTGCCTCTCCCTCCTCCTCAATTATTTATTTTCAAGGCACAAATAAGTCCTTGTGAGCACATCAAAGTTATTTAAATACACATCACTGATAATCATGCTAAATTTCTAGTTGATTGTTAAACTTAAATTGTGCCAAATCAGTAATATTTTACATCAAAATCTTCACTTTAGCTTTCCTTTTATGCAATCCATGGTTCACCTTTAAATGATATACTTTTAATCATCGTCCATTTTCTTGTAATTACATTGACATGCTTTATTATAAGCATGTATTTAATTTACAAAAGAAATAAAATCCCCATACAAATGAACATCCCAATCCATATTTCCATTATGTCTACTCTTCTTTTATATTACAACTCTTTTTGCAAACAATTTATACTAACATTTCTTTTGAAGATTATTATAGTGCATGATCTTTTAAAAATTCAACTTTTCTAAGTAATTATTATATCAACAAAATATTATACCATTATCAAATAAAACATAACAGAACTACTACTGTTTATTATTTTATGTTCAGACTGTTAAAAAATGACTATTAGGACAGTCCTTAATTGACACTTTTCTGTACTTCCCCCTGAAATTTGTAAAATCTCTTTTATGTTTTATAACAAAATGTTTCAGATTTAGGGTAACTTTTCAATTCAAAACGTGGAATTAACTAGATTTAAGGAGTCTGAGTTTCTTTTAAGGGAGTATAGCATTAGAATTCAAATGTAGGGTTAGTGTTGCACATAAGAAATAACATTGATTAAAAATTCTCCTGCTGTTACTGACAGAGATGGAAAAATACTGCATTTTTGAGTTCACGTTTATTTTTCCAATTTACCACATATTTGTATACCCTTACTGCTTCTAATGTAAAGATATGCCATTGATTGCTGTTCTACTGTAATGATACTTTGCTTTATAGTAGTCAATGCTACAGTGCAATGAAGATACAATTAAATGATTTGTTAAATTTATGGGTTTTTTCCCCCTACTTTCTGACTAATAATGACCTCACTGCTTTTTTTGCAAAGTAATGTAACAACAATATCTAGTGATTTTATTTTTTTGTGAATGACAGACATGATTTCTCAATATTAAAAATTGTACAAGTAGGTGCAAAGCAAAATAATGTTTGATTGAGTTCAGTGTGAGCCCTGTACTCATTGACACAATAGCTTGTTGTGTACATGAAAATGTGTATTTACTGCCACAAGAAGAAGAGTGCTAGAAGTTCCAGGCAGTAATGTGCAGATACGTGTAGTACTCTATTTCAACTTCTCTTATGGACCATCTACCTTTATGATCATACAATCTTGAGAACAATAGATATCAAGAACATAGAATCATTATTTGATCTCTGGCTACCCGAACACATAGAAACAAATCTCCAACCACCAGATTTTATAGTGATGGTATGAGTAATGTCTGGATATGTGGATAACCTATAACAATTTGGTCCAAACCAGGTACAAAACAAATTTGCCACTTTAGCAAACAAATGGAATATTGAAGAGTTGAGTTTTACTGAAAATATGAACATATGAATGTGTTTTTGCATCATAATTTTGGAAAGTTTTGAGATGCCAGAATATATTAGGAATACAAATATCTGCTTTCAATAAGTACAAATTTAAAGTTCAAGAAAAGGTAACAAAACTGTCCTTCATATACCATGAATATATGCAACACAGATATCCGAGAAATTAAGAATAATAAATTGTACACCATGTATAACTTTGCACTATAAACTGAGAAAATGGCCTTTTAATTTTGATGACACCCTTACATAAGACAGCTTGAAATGGTGTGAAGCTTCTCAAGTGACAGTCTGAGATCTAGATTAAAACTGATAATTACCTTTTGTTTCCTAAATGCATCTATTTTTAACTCCTAACTAGACTATGAGAACTGCCTCTGTTTGATTTTTCTGAACATAATTTCATATGTTTACAATCTTTTTAGAGTTCCAAAAAATAAAATGAAATTAGTCTTTATTTGAATTGGGATTGATTTAGTATGAAGTTTCCCTCTTATTTTTCTCTTGTCTGAAAAATGCTTGCTTTGAAAATCTACTGGCTAGAAGAATGTTTGAGAAACACCAGCTTTTAAAAAGTTTGTGGGAGACTTGGAGTTAAGATGGAGGAGGAGTAGTGGTCCCCTTTTTCAGCTGGTCCCCTGAGTCAAGCTGGATAGGTACCAGACCATCCTGAACACCCATGGAATCAGCCTGAGATGCAGGAAGATACATTTGGATCTCTACAAATGAACATCGCCAGCACTGAGTATTGAGGTATGAAGCTGGGAGCCGTGAATCTGCACACAGATATTGGAAGATAGATGGAAGGGGGAGGGAGCCACCGCATTCAGGTGCCGGGAAGCGGTAGCCACCTGCACTGGGGAGCGGGCTGACTTGTAGGCTGGCACCCGTGAAAGAGCACGCTGAGACTGTGAGATTGGGAACACGTGCAACCAGTCTGAAAACCAGAGCTCCGGAGTGCAAACAAACCACACTGAAATGGAGCTTCTGAGCGTGCTAGGGAGGCTGGTGGCTGGCGGTGTTAGAAACCCAAAGGACAGAGACGTGCAGGCCCTGGAAGTGAGGGCTGGGAGGTCGGCTGTGGGACACACATCCGGGGATGCTTCAGGGTTTAGCAGCACCAACAGAGGCAGAGTTAAAGTGGCCAGAGGAGCTCAGTGGAGAGCGGACTGTGATCTCTCTGAGGCTAGGATATGGCCACTGCTGCTCTGACTCTCAGAAGAGCCACAGAAACCTGCCAGGGAAAGCCGCCAGAGAACAAAAGCCTGGAAATACTGGCTCACAGTGTACCCATCCCCATCCCCCCTCCCAGGGGACACAGAGACTCTACCCAAACAGGGTTGCCTGAGTATCAGCGTGGCTGGCCCCTCCCCCAGAAGGCAGGCTGAAAAATCAAGAAGCCTACATCCCTAAGGTCCCTATAAAACAAGTGTGCACTGCCTGTGTCCTGGTCAATAATTTGGGCTCTGGACAACCCCGCAACCTCTCCTCATCAGAATGATGAGAAGGAGAAATATCCCCCAGCAAAGAAAAAACAATGAGTTTGTGGCCTCTGCCACAGAGCTAATGGATATGGGTATATCCAAATTATCAGAAATGGAGTTCAGACTAACAATGGTCAAGATGATGGATAGACTTGAAAAAAGTATTAATGAAAATGTCAATGAGAATATAGAATCTCTAAGGGCGGAAATGAGAGTGAATCTGGCAGAAATTAAAAATGCTATGAATCAAATGCAGTCAAAACTAGATGCTCTGAGGACAGAGGAGTTAAGATGGCGGAGGAGTAGGGGACCCCTTTTTCAGCCGGTCCCCTGAGTCGAGCTGGATAGGTACCAGACCAGCCTAAATAACCACGGAATCAGCCTGAGACGCAGGATGATGCATCTGGATCTCTACAAATGAACATCTCCAGCGCTGAGTATTGAGGTACGAAGAGGGGAGCTGTAAACCGTGCACGGATATCGGAAGATAAACGGAAGGGGGAGGGAGCCGCCGCGTTTGGGCGCCGGGAAGCAGCAGCCACCTGCACGGGGGAGCGGGCGGACTCACAGAGGGCACCCGCGAGAGAGCGGACTGAGACCGGTGAGCCGTGAACACGCGCCACCAGGCATCTCCCGGAACACCGGAATCCCGGTGTGCTCAGGGGATCCAGACTGAGACCGGGAACTCCCGGAGCGCCCGCAGGGCGGCTGGCGGCTGGCGGGCCACCTGCACGGGGGAGCGGGCGGACTCGTGGTCGGCACCCGCGAAACAGCAGACTGAGACCCTGAACCGGGTGTGCGCGCCACCAGGCTTCTCACGAAACTCCGGAATCGAGGTGTGCTCACCGGGCATAGACTGAGACCGGGAGACCCGGGAGCCTGCGGGGCGGCCGGTGGCTGGCGGCATTAGAAACACAAAGGACAGAGACGCGCCGGTCCTGGAAGTGAGGGCAGGGACGCCGGGTGTGGGGCGCACATCCCGGGACGCTGCAGGGTTGAGCAGCACCAACAGTAATAGAGTTAAAGTGGCCAGAACATCAGTGGAGAACGGGCCGCAATCCCTCTATTCTGCAACAATGCAGCCTCTGCTGCTCTGACCCTCAGAAGAGGCATAGCCGGCCGCCAGGGAAAGCCGCCAGAGAACAAAAGCCTGGAAATACCGGCTCAGAGAGTGCCCACCCCCATCCTCCCTCGCAGGGGACACGGAGACTCTAACCAAACAGGGTTGCCTGAGTATCGGCGCGGCAGGCCCCTCCCCCAGAACACAGAAGGCAGGCTGAAAAATCAAGAAGCCCACAACCCAGGTGCCTGGGTGGCGCAGTCATTGAGCTCCTGTCTCCGGCTTAGGGCGTGATCCCAGCGTTCCGGAAAGGAGTCCCTCATCGGGCTCCTCCGCTGGGAGCCTGCTTCTTCCTCTCTCACTCCCCTGCTTCTGTTCCCTTCTTGCTGTCTGTCTCCCTCTCTCAGATAAGTAAATAAATAAAATCTTTAAAGAAGAAGCCCACATCTCTAAGATCCCTATAAAACAAGGGGCACGGCCTGGGACCCAGTCAATAGTTTTGGGCTCTGGAAACCCCGCAACCTCTCTTCATCAGAATGACAAGAAGGAGGAGCCCCCCCCCAGCAAAGAAAAGACAGTGAGTCAGTGGCCTCTGCCACAGAAGTAACGGATATGGATGTAACCAAATTATCAGAAATGGAATTCAGAGTAACAATGGTCAAGATAATGAGTAGACTTGAAAAAAGTATTCAGGAAAATATTACTGAGAATATAGAATCCCTAAGGGCGGAAATGAGAGCGAATTTGACAGAAATTAAAAATTCTATGAGCCAAATGCAGGCAAAACTAGAGGCTCTGATGGCCAGGGTCACTGAAGCGGAGGAAAGGGTTAGTGAATTGGAGGACTGGTTAATAGAGGAAAAAATAAAAATAGAAGATGGTCTTAAAAAAATCCACGCGCACGAATGTTGGCTACGGGAGATTACTGACTCAACGAAACGATCCAATGTTAGAATCATCGGCATCCCCGAGGGGGTGGAGAAAAACAGAGGCCTAGAAGAGATATTTGAACAAATTGTAGCTGAAAACTTCCCTAATCTAGCAAGGGAAACAAAAATTCGTGTCCAAGAGGCAGAGAGGACCCCTCCCAAGCTCAACCATGACAGACCTACACCACGTCACGTCATAGTGCAATTCGCAAATATGAGATCCAAGGATACAGTATTGAAAGCGGCCAGGGCAAAGAAATTTCTCACGTACCAAGGCAAAGGCATCAGAATTACGTCAGACCTGTCTACACAGACCTGGAATGAGAGAAAGGGTTGGGGGAGCATTTTTAAAGCTCTTTCAGAGAAAAACATGCAGCCAAGGATCCTTTATCCAGCAAGGCTGTCATTCAGAATTGATGGAGAAA
This sequence comes from Ursus arctos, assembly GCF_023065955.2. NCBI lineage: Eukaryota > Metazoa > Chordata > Mammalia > Carnivora > Ursidae > Ursus > Ursus arctos. The sequence continues at coordinate 2,751,895 of NW_026622986.1, forward strand.
TAAAGACATTTCAGAATCGACAGTCACTAGCCAATTTCGTAACCACGAAACCAGCCCTACAGGAGGTATTACGGGGGGTTCTATAAAAGTAAAAAGGCCCCAAGAGTGATACAAAACAGAAAGTCACAGCCAATACAAAGACTTTACTGACAACATGGCAGAATTAAAAGCATATCTCTCAGTACTCAGCCTGAACATTAATGGTTTAAATTCTGGCTTCAAACGCCACAGGGTTGCAGATTGGATAAAAAGAAATGACCCATCCATTTGCTGTCTACAAGAGACTCATTTCGAACCCAAAGATGCATTCAGACTGAGAGTAAGGGGATGGAGTACCATCTTTCACGCAAATGGACCTCAAAAGAAAGCTGGGGTAGCAATTCTCATATCAGACAGATTGGATTTTAAACTACAAACTATAGTTAGAGATGCAGAAGGGCACTATATTATTCTTAAAGGAAGTATTCAACAAGTGGATATGACAATTATAAATATATATGCCCCCAACAGGGGAGCACCAAGATACACAAGCCAACTCTTAACCAGAATAAAGAGACATATAGATAAAAATACATTAATAGTAGGGGACCTCAACACTCCACACTCAGAAATAGACAGAACACCCTGGCAAAAACTAAGCAAAGAATCAAAGGCTTTGAATGCCATACTCGACGAGTTGGACCTCTTAGATATATATAGAACACTACACCCCAGAACCAAAGAATACTCATTCTATTCTAATGCCCATGGAACATTCTCAAGAATAGACCATGTTCTGGGACACAAAACAGGTCTCAGCCGATACCAAAATATTGAAATTATCCCCTGCATATTCTCAGACCACAACGCTCTGAAATTGGAACTCAACCACAAGGAAAAATTTGGAAGAAACTCAAACACTTGGAGACTAAGAACCATCCTGCTCAGGAATGACTCGATAAACCAGGAAATCAAAAATCAATTTAAACAATTTATGGAGACCAATGAGAATGAAAATACAACAGTCCAAAACCTATGGGATACTGCAAAGGCAGTCCTAAGGGGGAAATACATAGCCATCCAAGCCTCACTCAAAAGAATAGAAAAATCTAAAATGCAGTTTTTATATTCTCACCTCAAGAAGCTGGAACAGCAACAGAGGGACAGGCCTAATCCATGCACAAGGAAGCAGTTGACCAAAATTAGAGCTGAAATCAATCAAGCAGAAATCAGAAGTACAGTAGAGCAGATCAACAGGACTAGAAGCTGGTTCTTGGAGAGAATCAATAAAATTGACAGACCACTGGCAAGACTTATCCAAAAGAAAAGAGAAAGGACCCAGATTATTAAAATTATGAATGAAAAAGGAGAGGTCACGACGAACACCATTGAAATTGGAAGGATTATTAGAAATTTTTATCAACAGCTATATGCCAATAAACTAAGCAATCTGGAAGAGACGGAATCCTTCCTGGAAACCTATAAACTACCAAGATTGAAAAAGGAAGAAATTGATTTCTTAAACAGTCCAATTAATTATGAAGAAATTGAGTCAGTGATAAACAACCTTCCAAATAATAAAATTCCAGGCCCGGACGGTTTTCCTGGGGAATTCTACCAAACATTCAAAGAAGAAATAATACTTATTCTCCTAAAACTATTTCAAAAAATAGAAACAGAAGGAAAGCTACCAAACTCATTCTATGAGGCCAATATTACCTTGATCCCCAAACCAGGCAAAGACCCCCTCAAAAAGTAGAATTACAGACCGATTTCCCTAATGAATATGGACGCCAAAATCCTCAACAAGATACTTGCTAATAGAATCCAACAGTTCATTAAAAGGATTATCCACCACAATCAAGTGGGATTCATACCTGGGATGCAAGCGTGGTTCAATATTGGCAAATCAATCAGCGTGATACATCATATCAACAAGAAAAGACTCAAGAACCATATGATCCTCTCAATCGATGCCGAAAAAGCATTTGACAAAATACAGCATCCTTTCCTGATTAAAACCCTTCAGAGTGTAGGAATAGAAGGTACATTTCTCAATCTCATAAAAGCCATCTATGAAAAGACTACTGCAAATATTATTCTCAATGGGGAAAAGCTGGAAGCCTTTCCCTTAAGATCAGGAACACGACAAGGATGCCCACTCTCGCCACTATTATTCAACATAGTACTAGAAGTCCTTGCAACAGCAATCAGACAACAAAAAGGGATCAAAGGTATTCAAATCGGCAAAGAAGAAGTCAAAATGTCTCTCTTCACAGATGACATGATACTCTATATGGAAAACCCAAAAGAAGCCACTCCCAAACTGTTAGAAGTTATAGAGCAATTCAGTAACGTGGCGGGATACAAAATCAATGCTCAGAAATCAGTTGCATTTCTGTACACGAATAACGAGAACGAAGAAAGAGAAATCAGGGAATCCATCCCAGTTACAATAGCACCAAAAACCATACGTTACCTTGGAATTAACTTAACCAGAGACGTAAAGGACCTTTATTCTAGAAACTATAAATCACTCTTAAAAGACATTGAGGAAGACATAAAAAGATGGAAAGATATTCCATGCTCATGGATCGGAAGAATTAACATAGTTAAAATGTCCATGCTACCCAGAGCAATCTACACTTTCAATGCTATCCCGATCAAAATACCGAGAACTTTTTTCAAAGAACTGGAACAAATAGTCCTTAAATTTGTATGGAACCAGAAAAGACCCCGAATCTCCAAGGAACTGTTGAAAAGGAAAAACAAAGCTGGGGGCATCACAATGCTGGATTTCGAGCTGTTCTACAAAGCTGTGATCACAAAGACAGCATGGTACTAGCACAAAAACAGACACATAGACCAATGGAACAGAATAGAGAGCCCAGAAATGGACCCTCAGCTCTTTGGGCAACTAATATTTGATAAAGCAGGAAAAAACATCCGGTGCGAAAAAGACAGTCTCTTCAATAAATGGTGCTGGGAAAATTGGACAGCTACATGCAAAAGAATGAAACTTGACCACTATCTCACACCATACACAAAAATAAACTCCAAATGGATGAAAGACCTCGATGTGAGACAGGAATCCATCAAAATTCTAGAGGAGAACATAGGCAGCAACCTCTACGACATCGGCCAAAGCAACCTTTTTCATGACACATCCCCAAAGGCAAAAGAAACAAAAGATAAAATGAATTTATGGGACTTCATGAAGATTAAAAGTTTCTGCACATCCAAGGAAACAGTCAGAAAAACTAAGAGGCAGCCCACGGAATGGGAGAATATATTTGCAAATGACACTACAGATAAAGGACTGGTATCCAAGATCTACAAAGAACTTCTCAAACTCAATACACGAGAAACAAATAAACAAATCAAAAATGGGCAGAAGATATGAACAGACACTTTTCCAATGAAGACATACAAATGGCTAACAGACACATGAAAAAATGTTCAAAATCATTAGCCATCAAGGAAATTCAAATCAAAACCACACTGAGATACCACCTTACGCCAGTTAGAATGGCAAAAATAGACAAGGCAAGAAACAACAGTTGTTGGAGAGGATGTTGAGAAAGGGGATCCCTCTACATTGTTGGTGGGAATGCAAGTTGGTACAGCCACTCTGGAAAACCGTGTGGAGGTCCCTTAAAAAGTTAAAAATTGAGCTACCCTATGATCCAGCCATTGCACTACTGGGTGTTTACCCCAAAGATACAGACGTAGTGAAGAGAAGGGCCATATGCACCCCAATGTTCATAGCAGCAATGTCCACAATAGCTAAATCGTGGAAGGAGCCGAGATGCCCTGCAACAGATGACTGGATTAAGAAGTTGTGGTCCATATATACAATGGAATATTACTCAGCAATCAGAAAGAATGAGTTCTCAACATTTGCTACAACATGGACGGCACTGGAGGAGATAATGCTTAGTGAAATAAGTCAAGCAGAGAAAGACAACTATCATATGATTTCTCTCATCTATGGAACATAAGAACTAGAATGATCAGTAGGGGAAGAAAAGGATAAAGAAAGGGGGGGTAATCAGAAGGGGGAATGAAACATGAGAGACTATGGACTATGAGAAACAAACTGAGGGCTACAGAGGGGAGGGGGGTGGGGGAATGGGATAGACCGGTGATGGGTAGTAAGGAGGGCACATATTGCATGGTGCACTGGGTGTTATACACATCTAATGAATCATTGAGCCTTACATCGAAAACCTGCGATGTACTGTATGGTGACTAACATAATATAATAAAAAATCATTATTGAAAAAAAAAAAAAACCTAGATGCTCTGATGGCCAGGGTAAATGAGGCAGAAGGACGAATCAGCAAATTGGAGGATGGGTTGGTAGAAGAGAGAGCTAAAACAGAAACTTGGCTCAAAAAAATCCAATCTCAAGAATGTAGGTTACAGATTACTGACTCAATGAAACGTTCCAATGTCAGAATCATTGGCATCCCCGAGGGCGTGGAGAAAAGCAGAGGTCTAGAAGAGATATTTGAACAAACTGTAGCTGAAAACTTCCCTAATCTAGCAAAGGAAACAAGCATTCGTATTCCAAGAGGCAGAGAGGACCCCTCCTAAATTCAACCACGACAAACCCATGCCACGTCACGTCATAGTGCATTTCACAAATATTAGCTCCAAGGATACAGTATTGAAAGCGGCCAGGGCAAAGAAATTTCTCATGTACCAAAGCAAATGAATCAGAACTATGTCAGAACTGTCTACACAGACCTGGAATGAGAGAAAGGATAAGGGGGGAATATTTGAAGCTCTATCCGAGAAAAAACTTGCAACCAAGGATCCTTTATCCCGCAAGGCTGTCATTCAGAATTGATGGAGAGATAAGGACCTTAAAGAATTGCCAGACACTGACCAATTTCGTAACCATGAAAACAGCCATACAGGAGATATTAAGGGGGGTTCTATAAAAGTAAAAAGGCCCCAAGAGTGATACAGAACAGAAAGTCACAATCTATAGAAACAAAGACTTTACAGGCACCATGACATCATTAAAATCATATCTCTCAATAATCACTCTCAATGTGAATGGCCTAAATGCTCCCATAACATGCCACAGGGTTCCAGATTGGATAAAAAGACATGACCCATTCATTTGCTGTCTACAAGAAACTCATTTTGAACCTAAAGATACATTCAGACTGCAAGTAAAGGGATGGAATACCATCTTTCATGACAATGGACCTCAAAAGAAAGCTGGGGTAGCAATTCTCATATCAGACAGATTGGATTTTAAAGTAAAGACTATAGTTAGAGATACAGAAGGGCACTATATTATTCTTAAAGGATGTATACAAGAAGAGGATATGACAATTATAAATATCTACGCCCCCAACAGGGGAGCAGCAAGATACATAAGTCAACACTTTTTTAAAAATAATATTAATTTTGTTATATTAGTCACCATAGAGCACATCCCCAGTTCTTGATGCAATGTTCCATTATTCATTACTTGCATATAACACCCAGTACACCGTGCAATATGTGCCCTCCTTAATACTCATCACCGGCCTATTCCAATCCCCCACCCTCTCTCCCCTGAAGCCCTCATTTTGTTTCCCAGAGTCCACAGTTTCTCATGGTTCATTCCCCCTTCTCTTTATCTCCCCCCTTCATTCTTCCCTTCTTTTCCTTCCGATCTTCCTATTTCTTATGTTCCAAAAATGAGTGAAACCATGTGATAATTGTCTTTCCCTGTTTGACTTATTTCACTTAGCATAATCTTCCCCAGTACCATCCATGTTGCTGCAAATGTTGGGTAATCATTCTTTCTGATGCCTAAGTAATATCCCATTGTATATATGGACCACATCCTCTTAATCCAGTCATCTGTCAAAGGGCATCTCGGCTCCCTCCAATATTTAGCTATTGTGGACAATGCTGCTATAAACATTGGGGTGCATATGGCCTTTCTCTTCACTATGTCTGTATCGTTGGGGTAAATACCCAGTAGTGCAATTGCTGGATCATAGGGTAGCTCAATTTTTACCTTTTTAAGGGACCTCCAGACTGTTTTCCAAAGAAGCTGTACCAACTTGCATTCCTACCAACAGTGTAAGAAGGATTCCCTTTCTCCACATCCTCTACAACATTTGCTGTTTCCTGCCTTGTCAATTTTTGCCATTCTATCTGGTGTAAGGTGGTATCTCAAGGTGGTTTTGATTTGAATTTCCCTGATGGCTAATGATGTTGAACATTTTTTCATGTGTCTATTAGCCATTTGTATGTCATCATTGGAAAAGTGTCTGTTCATATCTTTTCCCCATTTAATGATTTTATTATTTGTTTCCCGTGTATTGAGTTTGAGAACTTCTTTGTAGATCTTGGATACCTGTCTTTTACCTGTAGTGTAATTTGCAAATATCTTCTCCCATTCCGTGGCTGCCTCTTAGTTTTTTGGACTGCTTCCTTGGCCGTGCAGAACCTTTTTATCTTGTTGAAGTCCCACAAGTTCATTTTTTCTTTTGTTTCTCCTAAAGCAATTGGAGATGTGTCATGAAAAAAGTTGCTGTGGCCGATGTCAAAGAGATTGCAGCCTATGTTCTCCTCTAGGATTTTGATGGATTCCTGTCTCACATCAAGGTCTTTCAACCATTTGGAGTTTATCTTTGTGTATGGTGTGAGAGAGTGGTCAAGTTTCATTCTTTTGCATATAGCTGTCCAATTTTCCCAGCACCATTTATTGAAGAGACTATCTTTTTTCCCGGGGATGTTTTTACCTGCATTGTCAAGGATTAGTTGCCCAACGAGCCGAAGGTCCATTTCTGTATTCTCTATTCTGTTCCATTGGTCTATCTGTCTGTTTTTCTGCCAGAACCATGCTGTCTTTGTGATCACAGCTTTGTAGTATAGCTTAAAGTCTGGCAGAGTGATGCCCCCAGCTTTGTTTTTCCTTTTCAACAATTCCTTGGAGATTCCGGGTCTTTTCTGGTTCCACACAAAAGTAAAGGCAGTTTGTTCCAGTTCTTTGAAAAATGTCATTGGTATTTTGATCATGATGGCATTGAATGTGTAGATTGCTCTGGGTAGCATAGACATTTTAACTATGTTAATTCTTCCGATCCATGAGCATGGAATATTTTTCATCTTGTTCTGTCTTCTTCAATGTCTTTCAAGAGTGATTTGTAGTTTCTAGAATATAGATCCTTTACGTCTCTGGTTAAGTTAATTCCAAGGTAACATATGATTTTTCGTGCTATTGTAAATGGCATGGATTCCCTAATTTCTCTTTCTTCAGTCTCATTGTTCTTGTATAGAAATGTAACTGATTTCTGAGCATTGATTTTGCATCCCCCCACATTACTGAATTGCTGTATAACTTCTAGTAGTTTGGGGGTGGAATCTTTGGGGTTTTCTAGATAGAGTATCATGTCATCTGCGAAGAGAAACAGTTTGAATTCTTCTTTGCCGAATTGGATACCTTTTATCCCTTTTTGTTGTCTGATTGCTGTTGCAAGGACTTCTAGTAGTATGTTGAATAATAATGGCAAGAGTGGGCATCCTTTTCGTGTTCCTGATCTTAAGGGAAAGGCTTCCAGCTTTTCCCCATTGAGAATGATATTTGCTGTAGGCTTTTCATAGATGGTTTTTATGAAATTGAGGAATGTACCCTCTATCCCGACACAATGGAGGATTTTAATCAGGAAAGGATGCTGTATATTGTCAAATGCTTTTTTCTGCATCAGTTGAGAGGATCATATGGTTCTTGACTCTTTTCTTGTTGATATAATCTATCACACTGATCGATTTGTGAATATTGAACCACCCTTGCATCCCACGGATGAATCCCACTTGGTCTTGATGGATAATCCCTTTAATGTACTGTTGGATCCTATTAGCTAGGATCTTGTTGAGAATTTTGATGTCCATATTCATCAGGGAAATCGGTCTGTAATTCTTCTTTTTGATGGGGTCTTTGCCTGGTTTGGGGATCAAGGTAATACTGGCCTCATCGAATGAGTTTGGTAGATTTCCTTCTGTTTCTATTTTTTGAAACAGCTTCAAGAGAATAGGTATTATTTCTTCTTTGAATTTTTGGTAGAATTCCCCGGGGAATCTGTCAGGCCCTGGACTCTTGTTTTTGGAGAGGTTTTTGATCACTGCTTCAATCTCTTCATAAGTAATTGGCCTCTTTAAAAAATCAATTTCTTCTTGTTTCAGTCTTGGTACTTTATTGGTTTCCAGAAAGGCATCCATTTCTTCCGGGTTGTTTAATTTATTGGCATAAAGCTGTTGATAAAATTTCTAATGATCCTTCCTATTTCATTGGTGTGGTTGTGATCTGTCCCCTTTCATTCATAATTTTATTAATATGGGTCCTTTCTCTATTCTTTTGAATAAGTCTGGCCAGTGGCCTATCAATCTTATTTATTCTCTCAATGAAGCACCTTCTACTTCTGTTGATCTGGTGTACTGTGCTCCTGGTTTCTAATTCATTGATCTCTGCTCCAATCTTGATCACCTGCCTTCTCGTGCATGGGTTAGGCCTATTCTCTGTTCCAGATCCAGCTTCTTGAGGTGGGAATATAAAAACTGCATTTTAGATTTTTCTATTCTTTTGAGTGAGGCTTGGACGGCTATGTATTTTCCCCTTATGACCTCATTTGCAGTGTCCCACAGGTTTTGGACCAATGTGTTTTTGTTCTCCTTGGTCTCCAGAAATTGCTTAAACTGATTTTTAATTTCCTGTTTTACCCAATCATTTTTGAACAGGATGGTTCTTAGTTTCCAGGTGTTTGGGTTTCTTCCAAATTTTCCTTGTGATTGAGTTCCAGTTTCAAAGCATTGTGGTCTGAGAATATACAGGGAATAATCCAGGTGTTTTGGTATTTGTTAAGACCTGTTTTGTGACCCAGTACATGGTCTATTCTGGAGAATGTTCCATGTGCATTTTAAAACAATGAATATTCTGTTGTTCTGGAGTGATGTGTTCTATATATATCTGTGAGGTCCATCTGTTCCAGTATGCCATTCAAAGCTCTTGTTTCTTTGTTGATTTTCTGCTTAGGTGGTCTGTCTATTGCTGAGAGCAGAGTTTTGAGGTCCTTAATGAATTATTATCTATATGTCTATTATTCTGGTTAAGAGTTGGCTTATGTATCTAGCTACTCCCCTGTTGGGGACATAGATATTTATAATTGTCATATCAACTTGTTGGATCCATCCTTTAAGAATAATATAGTGTCCTTCTGTATCTCTCACTACAATCTTTAGATTAAAATCTAATCTGTCTGAAATGAGAATTGCTACCCCAGCTTTCTTTTGAGGTCCATTGGCATGAAAAATGGTTTTCCATCCCTTCATTTTCAGTCTGGATGTATCTTTAGGTTCAAAATGAGTCTCTTGCAGACAACAAATCAATGGGTCATGTCCTTTTATCCAATCTGCAACCCTGTGGTGTTTTATGGGAGCATTTAGGCCATTCACATTGAGAGTGATTATTGAGAGATATGATTTTAATGATGTTATGTTTCCTGTGAAGTCTTTGTTTCTATAGATTTTCAATTTCTGTTCTGTATCACTCTTGGGGCCTTTTTACTTTTATAGAAGCCCCCTTAATATCAACTGTTGGGCTGGTTTGCTGGTTACGAATTCCTTGAGTTTCTGCCGATCCTGGAAGGTCCTTATCTCTCCATCAATTTTGAATGACAGCCTTACTGGATAAAGGATCCTTGGCTGCATGTTCTTCTCAGAATAAGCTTTGAAAATACCCTGCCAACCCTTCCTCGCCTGCCAGGTCTCTATAGACAGGTCTTGCGTTATTCTGATTTTTTTCCCTCTGTACGTAAGGATTTTCTTCCCCCTGGCTGCTTTCAATCCTGTATCCTTGGATCCAATATTTGCGAATTGCACTATAAGATGATGTGATGTAGGTCTGTTCTCATTGTCTTTGGGAGGGCTCCTCTCTCCTTCCTGGACACGAATGGTTGTTTCCTTTGCCACATTAGGGAAGTTCTCAGCTACAATTTGTGCAAATATCTCTTCTAGTTCTCTCTCTTTCTCCACCCACTTGAAGATGCCAATGATTCTGACATTGGAAAGTTTCATCAAGTCAGTAATCTCCCATAATCTACTTTCTTGAGATTGGATTTTTTTTGAGGCATGTTTCTGTTTTAACTTTCTCTTCTACCATCCCATGCTCCAATTCACTAATTCATTCTTCTCCCTCAATTACCCTGGCTGTCAGACCATCGAGTTTTGACTGAATTTGATTCATAGCATTTTTAACTCCTGCCAGAATTGCTATCATTTCTGCCCTTAGAGATTCTATATTCTCGTTAATATTTTCATTAATAGTTTTTTTTCAAGCCTACATATCATCTTGACCATTGTTCCTCTGAACTCCATTTCTGACAATTTGGTTATATCCATATCCATCAGTCTGTGGCAGAGGCCACAGACTCATTATCTTTTCTTTGCTGGAGGGTATTTTTCTCCTTCTCATCATTGTGATGAGGAGAGGTTGTGGGGATGCCCAGAGCCCAAGTTATTGACCAGGACACAGGGAGTGTGCACTTGTTTTATAGGGACCTTAGGGATGTTGGCTTCCTGATTTTTCAGCCTGCCTTCTGGGCAAGGGTCCTGACAAACTCATAATCAGGAAACCCTATTTGGGTAGAGTTGCCCTGTCCCCTGTGCGGGGTGACGGGGATGGGCATAAAGTAAGCCGGTATTTCTGGGCTTTTGTTCTCTGGCGGCTTTCCTGGCCATTTTCTGTGCCTCTTCTGAGAGTCAGAGCAGCAGTGGCCATATCCTAGCCTCTGTCTCAGAACAGAGAGATTGTATTTTGCTCTCCAGTGTGCTCTTTTGGCCACTTTAATGCTGTTTCTGTGGGTGGTGCTAAAAACCCTGCTGCGTCCCGGGATGTGCGCCCCTCAGCCTGTGTCCCCACCCTCACTCCCAGGGTCGGCGCTTCTCTGTCCTTTGTGCTTCTAACACCACCAGCTGCCCCTGGTTCCAATGCATGCTCCCGAGCTCCTGAGCTCCCTGTTTCAGTGTGGTTCCTGTGCGCTCTAGAGCACAGGTCTTCAGTCTGGTCGCATGCGCACTCCCGAGCTCTCAGTTTTAGTCTACTTCGAGTGTGCGGTCCGGAGCTCCTGTTTTTAGTTTGGACATCTGCACGCTCCTGAGCTCCTGGATTTAATCTGGTTCCAGTGGGTGCTCCAGAGCTCCGGTTTTCAGTCTGGTTGCATGCGTTCCTGGGCTCACGGTATCAGTCTGCTCTCTTGCGGGTGCCGGCCCGCTTCTCAGCATAAGTGGCTACTGCTTCCCAGTGCCCAAGCGCGGAGTCTCCTTCCCCCTTCTGTTTATCTTCCAATATCTGTGTCCAGATTCACAGCTCCCCATTTCGTACCTCAATACTCAGCGCTGGAGTTGTTCATTTGTAGAGATCCAGGTGTATCTTCCTGCATCTCAGGCTGATTCCGCGGGTTTTCAGGATGGTCTGATAGATATCCAGCATAACTCGGGACCAGCTGAAAAAGGGTCTCCTACTCCTCTGCCATCTTTTCTCCTCCTTGCAGAAAGTGGTCGCTTTTCTATTCATAGAGTTTCTGCTACTCTTTTCTTCATTCTCCAGTTGCGGTCATAGGTATTCAGAATGGTTTGGTAGCTCTCTCGCTGAATTCCTGGGACCAGACGAATTTTGGTCTCCTGCTCCTCCGCCATCTTGGAACGCTGAGCTGAGCTCAACTCCTGTTTTAAACTGGGTCCCTTGAAGAAAGTGGTCGCTTTTCCGTTCATACAGTTGCTACTATTCTTTTCTTCATTCTCCAGTTGAGTTTGTAGGTGTTCAGAATGGTCTGATAGCTATCTAACTGAGTTCCTTTGACCAGATGTAATTTAAGCCTCCTGCTCTTCTGCCGTCTTGGACTCCAATCCCACACAAGCCAACTCTTAACCAGAATAAAGAGACATATAGATAAAAATACATTAATAGTAGGGGACCTCAACACTCCACTATCAGCAATAGATAGATCACCTAAGCAGAAAATCAACAAACAAACAAGAGCTTTGAGCCATACTAGACGAGTTGGACCTCATAGATATATTAGAACACTACACTTCAGAACAAAAGAATACTCATTATATTCTAATGTACATGGAATATTCTCCAGAATAGATCATATTCTGGGTTACAAAACAGGTCTCAACTGATACCAAAAGACTGAAATTATTCTCTGCCTATTCTCAGACCACAATGCTTTGAAATTGGAACTCAATCACAAGGAAATATTTGGAAGAAACTCAAACACTTGGAGACTAAGACCATCCTCCTCAAGAATGATTGGATAAACTAGGAAGTCAAAAATCAATTTAAACAAATTTTGGAGACCAACGAGAATGAAAACACAGTGCTCCAAAACCTATGGTATACTGCAAAGGCAGTCCTAAGGGGAAAATACATAGCCATCCAAGCCTCACTCAAAAGAATAGAAAAATCTAAAATGCAGTTTTTATATTCTCACCTCAAGAAGCTGGAACAGCAAGAGAAGAACAGGCCTAATCCATGCACGAGAAAGCAGTTGATCAAGATTAGAGCAGAGATCAATGAATTAAAACCAGGAGCACAATAGAGGAGATCAACAGAACTAGATGCTGGTTCTTTGAAAGAATGAGTAAAATAGATAAGCCACTGGCAAGACTTATCTAAAAGAATAGAGAAAGGACTGAAATTAATAAAATTATGAATGAAAGGGGAGAGGTCACAACCAATACTAATGAAATAGGAAGGATTATTAGAAACGTTTATCAACAGCTTTATACCAATAAATTAAGCAACCTGGGAGAGATGGAGGCCTTCCTAGAAACCTATAAACTACCAAGACTGAAACAGGAAGAAATTGATTTTTGAAACAGACCAATTAATTATGAAGAGATTAAAGCACTGATCAAATACCTTCCAAAAATCAAAACTCCAGGGCCTGATGGATTTCCCGGGGAATTCTACCAAACATTCAAAGAAGAAATAAAACCTATTCTCTTGAAGCTGTTTCAAAAAATAGGAACAGAAGGAAATCTACCAAACTCATTTGATGAGGCCAGTATTACCTTGATCCCAAACCAGGCAAGGACCCCATCAAAAAGGAGAATTACAGACCAATTTCCCTAATGAATATGGACACCAAAATTCACAACAAGATACTTGCTAATAGAATCCAACAGTACAGTAAAAGGGTTATCCATCATGACCAAGTGGGATTCTTCCCTGGGATGCAAGTGTGGTTCAACATTCGCAAATCTATCAGTGTGATAGATCATATCAACAAGAAAAAAGCTAAGAATCATATGATCCTCTCAACTGATGCAGAAAAAGCATTTGACAAAATACAGCATCCTTTCCTGATGAAAACCCTTCAGAGTGTGGATAGTGGGTACATTCCTCAATTTCATAAAAACCATCTATGAAAAGACTACAGCAAATATCATTCTCAATAGGGAAAACCTGGAAGCCTTTCCCTTAAGTTCAGGAACACGACAAGGATGCCCACTCTCGCCATTATTATTCAACATAGCACTAGAAGTCCTTGCAACAGCGATCAGACAACAAAAAGGGATAAAATGTATCCAAATCGGCAAAGAAGAAGTCAAACTGTTTGTCTTCGCAGATGACATGATAGTCTATATGGAAATCCCAAAAGACTCGACCTCCAAGCTACTAGTTGTTATACAGCAATTCAGTAATGTGGCGGGATACAAATCAATGCTCAGAAATCAGTTACATTTCTATACACAAACAATGAGACTGAAGAAAGAGAAACTAGGGAATCCATTCCATTTACAATAGCACCAAAAATCATACGTTATCTCGGAATTAACCAGATATGTAAAGGATCTATATTCTAGAAACTACAAATCACTCTTGAAAGACATTGAAGAAGACATACAAAGATGGAAAAATATTCCATGCTCATGGATCGGAAGAATTAACATAGTTAAAATGTCTATGCTACCCAGAGCAATCTACACTTTCAATGCCATCCCGACCAAAATACCAATGGCATTTTACAATGAACTGGAACAAACAGCCCTTACATTTGTTTGGAACCACAGAAAGCCCCAAATCTCTAAGGAATTGTTGAAAAGGAAAAACAAAGCTGGGGGCATCACGTTGCCAGACTTCACGATATACTACAAAGCTGTGATCACAAAGACAGCATGGTACTGGCACAAAAACAGACACATAGACCAATGGAACAGAATAGAGATCCCAGAAATGGACCTTCGGCTCTTTGGACAACTAATCTTTGATAAAGCCGGAAAAAACATACATTGGAAAAAAGACAGTGTCTTCAATAAATGGTGCTGGGAAAATTGGACAGCTATATGCAAATGAATGAAAATTGAACACTCTCTCACACCATACACAAAGATAAACTCCAAATGGTTGAAAGACCTCGATGTGAGACAGGAATCCATCAAAATCCTAGAGGAGAGCATAGGTAGCAACCTCTATGACATCGGCCACAGCATCCTTTTTCATGACACATCTCCAATTGCTTTAAGAGAAACAAAAGATAAAATGAACTTGTAGGACTTAATGAAGATAAAAAGGTTCTGCACAGCCAAGGAAACAGTAAAAAATCTAAGAGGCAGCCCAGGGAATGGGAGAAGATATTTGCAAATGACACTACAGATGAAAGACTGGTATCCAAGATCTACAAAGAACTTCTCAAACTCAATACACAAGAAACAAATAAATCATAAAATGAGCAGAAGATATGAATAGACACTTTTCCAATGAAGTTATACAATTGGCTAACAGACACATGAAAAAAATGTTCAAAATCATTAGCCATGGGGGAAATTCAAATCACAACTGCTCTGAGATAGCACCTTACACCAGTTAGAATGGCAAAAATTGAGTAGTCAAGAAACAAGAATTCTTGTAGAGGATGTGGAGAAAGGGGATCCCTCCTACATTGTTCGTGGGAATGCAAGTTTGTACAGCCACTCTGGAAAACAGTGTGGAGGTCCCTTAAATATTAAAAATTGACTACGCTATGATCCAGCAATTCCACTACTGGGTATTTAACCCAAAGATACAGACGTAGTGAAGAGAAGGGCCATATGCATCCCAATGTTCATAGCAGCATTATCCACAATAGCTAAATAGTGAAAGGAGCTGAGATGCCCTTCATGGATGACTGGATTAAGAAGATGTGGTCCATATATATACAATGGAATATTACTCAGCTATCAAAAAGAACGATTTCTCAACATTTGCTGCAATATGGACGGCACTGGAGGAGATAATGCTGAGTGAAATAAGTCAAGCAGAGAAACACAATTATCATATGATTTCTCTCATCTATGGAACATAAGAACTAGAATAGATTGGTAGGAGAAGAAAGGGATAAAGAAAGTGGGTTAATCAGAAGGGTAATGAAGCATGAAAGACTATGGACTCTGAGAAACAAACTGATGGCTTCAGAGGGGAGAGGGGTGGGGGAATGGGATAGGCTGGTGATGGGTATTAAGGACGGCACGTATTGCATGGTGTACTGGGTGTTATACGCAACTAATGAATCATGGAACTTTACATTGAAAACCAGGGATGTATTGTATGGTGGCTAAAATAATATAATAAAAAATATTATTACAAACTAAAAAAATGGAAAAAAGTTTATTTTGTAAGTAAAAAAATAAAAACTTTGTGGATCTGAATGGAAATATAATTTTATTAAATTTTCAAATGTTTCCTCTCATTTTGCCCCTCACTTCAATTTTTCATTTTTTTCCCTAGATGTCTCATTTGTGTTCTTTTCCATCTGCATGAATTATCTATCAGTTAACAGAAACTTAAGAGGTAGTCAAAACAAAATGTTTTTTTTTTTGTTAGGTTTTGAAGACAATGAAATTGAAAAAAAAGTTACATCCCAGAGCATATATTATACTGAGATAAAGAAAAAGTTCTTGGATATGTCCTACTATAATAAAGTGTTTAATACAGCTTCTGAGAACTTATTATTATAAACAACTAAAATAATATCCTTAAAAATAAAATTTGCAGAGTTAAGCAATAGGGAAAAATTGCTTCCATCTCCTCTACTCATCTCTTTGCGCACACACACACCCCTAAGACTATAATTTAGTATAGTACTACAAAGGAAAGCAATGTATATGGAAATGAGATCATGGAAAATAATTGCATTTCTGATCAGTCATGGATTTGGATGACTATGCCATATATATATATATTCCTTCAAGTGTTTCTCTTATGGATGTTAGAACATGAGTCCAATGTGTGAACTAAAACACCCACCTATTTGGATTAAACATTTGTGTATGAAAAGCTAATATCACAGCTGCAGAGATGCACTTTGCACATTTCAGAGATCACAGTGTATTAGGAAGCTAAAAGTAAATTCAAAAGAGTTGGTTTGACTTAGCAATTCTCAACCAAATAAAATTACAAAGAGATTAGAAAATATTCCACTAGTCTTTCAAATATAAACTGTAAGTATTTTTTATCTTATATCCAACCACTTCACAGCAAAATGCCATTTTTTCATTGCATAGAAAGAAATGATACATTTTGAAAGCAAAAATCTTGATACCAGTTTAAGGATTCTAAAATACATTTTAAAGTATGACAATACTTTGAGGAATATTTATATAAATATTTATTTAAATATTATGATAATGTTTATGTAAATATTCTTATCCTTAAATCTTTTCTATAATAGTTTTGTCAACATTCATTTTATATTAATAATTTTACATCAATATTCATCTTTCCCCAATTTTAAAATTATCTGGTTTATTTTTGCTTTAAATATACCTTTCAAATTTAATTCCATATAAAATACCAATTTCCTTTTCATGTTTTCCTTAGCAAGTAAATATCTAACCTCTTAATTCTTTGCCAAGGCTTGACCTCAAAATATTATATTTAAATGATGCATAAAGAACACAAACGTGTTCAAACTCTCAGAATGTTGGAGCCTGAAACTCTGAGAAAGCCTTTGTCTAAAACCAATGAACTTTTCAGGGCTATTGAGAAATGACCAGAGGGGCCAAATAACTATTGTGCAATTGGAATCTTCCTGCTGCTTTGTCAATAATTTATAAAATGGAGAGGGCAGAGGGGTCACTGTCATTGAGGGGAAGTCAAAATTAAAATGTTTCTTATATATTGTGCTCCAAAAAGCCAGAGAATACTGTTTTCCAGAGGAAATTCATTTTGATATAAAGCAGATAATAAATTGTGCTTTATCAAAAACTGAATTGTTTTTGCATACAATCTTCCTTACCTACCTTTGATTCCAAATACCTGGTAGTTAATGCAAATATATTGACTTAATTTTTGTTCTCTATTGGTATTTCTACACATTCTTAGAATCCTATTAATTCCCATTGTTTCATTTCCTGAAAGAGACGTATAATCAGTCCTTTTCCTTTCTTTACTCATTAATATAAATAAGTCTTGTAACTAAAATATCCCCCATTTATCTTTTTATCTAGCTTCAAATTACCCATTAGTCACAAAGGTATATGGATCCTTTATTCCATTTAAAAAGAATGGATATCCAGAAACTGAGATTACTATGACTAGCAGGACAACATTCAATTCAATTCTCAAACTTTGTGACACTATGAGAATTATATGGAACTTTCATTATTCAGTAAGTTCATTAAATATGATACATTTAAAATATGGCTATATTTTTTAAAAGTTAAGCTGAGAGTAAATGCATAATAACAAAACACATTAGCTTTGTAAAAGTTTTGGATTTAGGAACTTTCTATAGGTAACAATTTAGAGTCAGAAGAACTCTAAAGACTCATGAGTCACGAGAGTCATGAGAGTCATGAGTTAACTAAAAATAGGCCTTAAATGAAAAGGTAGAGTGGAAGCAAGTGAAAACAGAGATGAAGCTAAAGGTCATTCAGTAAAACTGATCATTCCATTTATTTAATCTTCATCAAGAATGTTTCATCATTCACAATATATACATATATCAAATCATCATGGTGTACACTTTAAATATCTTATAATTTTATTGTCAGTTATAATTTAATAAAACTGAAAAATAATATCAAATAAAAACAGAAAAATAAAGAATGATATACCACACAAAAAGTCATCAGAAAACTCAAATGAACATAAAATCTTGAGGTGAAAATAAATTTACAGCATTAGAGTTCAGAAGAATAAAAAATATTTTCCCTGGCTTTTGAATAGAATTAATATGAACAATTTCTTTCTAGTTCTTTCTTAAGTTCAATCAAAGTCTACTCCCTCATGGGGAGGAGTGGAGATAAAGAAAGGGAAAAATGATAGCAAATAGTAAATAACAAAATTGTATTCAGGGACAAGTAAAGGACACAGATCCATATACTTAGACACTCAGAAAAAAATAATATAGCTCATAAACTTTATTAAATAGATTCTTCTCAAGTGCCTCTGAATGGTTCCAGAGTCATTCCAGTACCCAGAAATTTCTAGCACTAAGAAGCATGGTCCTGGGTCTTTTACATGTTGGGAAAAAGCCACTCCATTCCATGATTCTACACACTTTCCTTTGAATTCAGCCAACCATGGTTCTACCCCCTTTCTTTTCCTACTTTTACCCATATTCTTTGGGCAGTCCCATCCTACCCCCTTGCCTTTGATTGCCACTTAAGGACTCTGAAACCTATCTGTGACTTAAACCCATCAAGGTTGACTCACTTACTCATCTTTTTCTATGGCAAATTGTGCTTAAATATGTCCCTCTCAACCATGTCCTCTGTGAAATACTTAGGGAGATACTGTTTCAATGATGCCAATATTCTTCCCTGTTCCATTTCTTACCCTCAGCAGAGACCTCTCTCATAATTACCTATTAAATTCTTCCCTGAAGTTTCATCTTTAGAGTTCAAACTCTTTGCACATCTTCCTGGCCTTTGTTTTGGCAACTTCTGAAATTATATTACAGATAGATCTCAGCTTACCTTACTTCTGCTACCAGTTAAAACATATCATAACAACTGAGCTTATTCTGGCTTCCTGAATATTGATTCCTGGTGATGGTACAGAATATCAAGCCCTCTGTTATAAGCCAGGGTTACTGGACAGATGAACCCAGCTGTCCTTTTCTCTTACAAAATTTCCCATTGATGTTGAGTTAAAATTCAAGTAGTTTATCCTAGCAAAAAGTCCTGGTGCTTTCTTCTCTATTATTTTTCTTGGTTAGCCTGGCTAAACTCTAACCAATTTAATTGGCCTTTTTAAGGAACTAGACTTTGGTTTAGTTGCTTTTATTTATTGTTTTCAATTTCATGGATTCTCTTCCAATTTTTATTATTTCTATATTTTTGTTCTTTACATTGCTCTTCTTTCTCTAGTTTGTTGAAATGGTTGTTTTTATAACTAATTTTAAACATTTCTTCTTTTTAAATATATATATATATATATATATATATATATATATATATATATATATATTGCTTTAAATTTACCCTAAACACTTTTGTTATATCTTACAAGTTTTAATGTTACATTTTAATTTTTCAATCAGTTCAATTTTTTAAAAATTTAATTTGAGAAGTCTGGTGAATTATTTGGAAGTGTGTTAATTTCCAAGTACTAAATTCTGAATATTCCAGATATTATCAGCTATCTTTCTGTTACTGATTTGTAGTTTAATTTCATGTGATCTAATAATATGCCTTGCATGATTTCTATTATTTTGAATTTGCCAAAGAATATTCTATGGCTGAGAATGTATTCTTGTTTAATGTTTCATGGGCTCTTGAAAGAATGTGTATTATGTGGTTGTTGGATAGAGTATTGTATAAATGTCAGTAAGATCAATTTGGTTAATATTGCTATTCACATCAAATATTTCCTTATTGATTCTCTGGCTGCCTGATCTATCAATCACTGAAGGGGTTGTTGAAATCTCCAACTATAGGAGTGTAATTTGTCTACCAGTTCTTTCAGTTTTTACTTTATTTATGTTTTATGTATTTTGATGCTCTATTGTTTGATACATACATAATTAAGATTGATACATATTCTTGGAGAGACATTATGTAACGCCTTTCTTTATCTCTAACAATGTCCTTGTCTAAAGACTGCTTTGCCTGAAATCAGTATGGATATCCCAGCTTTCTTTTAATGAGTATTAGTGTGTGATGTCTTTTTCAATTCCTTTACTCTTGTGGGTTTCTTGTAGACAACATATATTTGAGTGTTGCTTTTTTATTCACTGACAGTTTCTGTTTTCTAATATGTGTATTCAGACCATGCACATTAAAATTAAATAGTTATAAAGTTAGATTAATTTTAACATGTGTATAATTATTCCTTTTGTTGCATTTCTCTGGTTTTAATTGAACTTTTTTTTTTTAAGATTTTATTTATTTATTTATTCGACAGAGATAGAGACAGCCAGCGAGAGAGGGAGCACAAGCAGGGGGAGTGGGAAAGGAAGAAGCAGGCTCATAGCAGAGGAGCCTGATGTGGGGCTTGATCCCATAATGCCAGGATCATGCCCTGAGCCAAAGGCAGACGCTTAACCGCTGTGCCACCCAGGCACCCCTAACTGAACTTGTTTTTAAAGTTTTTATTTGAATTCCAGTTAGCTAACATACAGTGTAATATTAGTTTCAGGTATACTATATAGTGATGCAACACTTCCATACAACATCCAGTGCTCATCACAAGTGCACTCCTTAATCCCCATCACTGATTAACCCATCCCTCCACCAACTTCCCCTCTGGTAATTATTAGTTTGTTCTCTATAGTTAAGAGTCTGTTTCTGGGTTTGTCTGCCTCTCTCTCTTTTTTGACTTTGCTCATTTATTTTGTTTCTTAAATTCCACATATGAGTGAAATCATATGGTAATTGAACATTTTTATAGGATTCCATTTTATTTTCTTAGCATATCAATTACACTTATTTACAAAAACTCTCTATTTGTTGCTCTATAGGTTACTACATACACCGAACTAACTGAAGTCTACCTTCAAATAACACTATGACATTTCATGTATAGTACAATTATAACTAAATATCTCTAATTCCTCCCTTTTGTCCTTTGTGGCATTCTTGCCATTGATTTCACTTTTTCATATGCTATGATCACCCAATACACTGTTACTATTATTGTTTCAAACTGTTATCTTTTAAATCAATGAAAAAATCAGAAGTATTAATAATTTTGTTTTATTTTCATTTATTACTTGTCTGATGCATTTCACTTCTTTAGGTTCCATCTAAGTTATTTTTTGTTTGTTTTGTTTTGGTTTGTTTTTTTGCTTGTTTGTTTCCTACCTGAAAATTTTCTTATAACATCTCTTGCACAGTAGGTATGCTGGCACTGAATCTCTGCCCCCACCCCCCCTTTATTTTTTCTAAGACAATCTTTATTTCTTCTTTACTTTTTAAAGCAACTTCACTAGATATACAATTTTAAATTGGTGAGGGTTTTTTTTTTTAACACTTTAAATATTTCACTACACTTTCCTTTTGGATGTTTCTGATGTGAAAACTGTTGTAATTCTTATCTGTGTTCCTCTATTTTATTTGCTTTGTTTTCTTTCAAACTGTTCTCTGCAATTGAACTATAGTACACCAATATATTTTTTCCTTCCTTCCTTCCTTCCTTCCTCCCTCCCTCCCTCCCTCCCTCTGTCCGTCCATCCCTCCCTCCCTTTCTCCTTTTTCTTCTCCTCCTCCTTCTCTTCCTCCTCCTTCTTCTTTCTTCTTCTTTTCCTTCTTTTCTTCCTTCTTCCTTTCTTCTTCTTCTTCTTCTTTCTTCTTCTTCTTCTTCTTCTTCTTCTTCTTCTTCTTCTTCTTCCTCTTCTTCTTCTTCTTCTTTTCTTTCTTTCTTTCTTTCTTTCTTTCTTTCTTTCTTTCTTTCCTTTTTCTTTCTTTTATCTTTCTTTCTTTTTTGAAGGGTGGGGTATGGGAGAGAGGGTAGTCATTCTCTGGGTGTTCTTTGGATTTCCAGATCTGTAATCTTTTATCTATCACTGATTTTAGAAAATTCTCAGTCATTATCACTTCAAATATTTATTCTGCTCTATTCTCTCATCTCCTTCTGATATTCCCATTATGCACATATAACACCTTTAGAAACTTTTCCATAGTACTTAATGTTTTTTTCTGTTATTTTCATTCTATTTCTTCTTTGGATATCAGTTTGGGAAGTTTCTATTGATCTTTCTTCAAAAACACTTATTTCTTTGGCTGCTTGCAGTCTACTGACAAACCCATCAAAATAATTTTTATTTTTTATGTATAATTTTTACTATTTTTAAATTCATTTTTAGAGTTTCCATCTCTCTGCTTTCATTACATATATGTAATGAACATTATATATATATATATATATATGTATATATATATATATATATATAATGAACATACATATGTAGAATATATTGTATATATGTAATGAATATGTAGGGGTTGTTGAAACCTCCAACTATGGGAGTGTAATTTGTCTACTTCTACCAGTCTTTCAGTTTTTACTTTATTTATGCTTTATGTATTTTGATGCTCTATTGTTGGATACATACATATTTAAGATTGATACATTATATATATAATGTTTTCTTTTTTCATTATAGCCTTTAAGATATTTTATTATTATATTTTAAATTTCCTATGTGATAATTCTAACAATCTGGGTCCCATCTGAGTCTAGTTCTGAATGTGTTTTTTTCTTGAATATAGGCATGTCTTATAATTTTGTTGTTGTTAAAACCCAGACATTTTGTATTGGGTAATAAGACTGATGTATGTAGGTATTTAGCATAAAAATAAATATTAATTTGGCTGGGAGGTGGGTTGTGCTTAATATTTGCTAATGCTTTTGGGACCAGAAGCTTCAAATTCTTGTGTCTGTGTTTCTGTCTCTCCTCTTGACCTTGGAATACCCTAATACATTAACTCAGAAACAGTCTGTATCTTACAGTTCTTCCAGCTATAATCCACTTGACTATGTTGGAACCCTGCTGGTATGGTGGTGAGATACGAGGTGGAAGATCGTTTAATAATTTTATAAAAAATTAATTATAATAATTATTAACAATAATTATTATACAACAATTATAATAATTCTATAATAAATGAAATCTCAGTATTGTTGAGCCCACGTATTAGGGCTGTGACTTGCATGAGAACTTCTCTAGTGGTGTAGCTTCTTCCACTTTGCTTCCTTTTCCCTTACCTGGTTGTAAGCTTCCCAATCTATTTTCTTGAAACCTTCACTTTTTCCATATAATGAGTTGCACAATTATAGTTTAAAAAATATTATTTGTTATATACTTATATTATTACTTTTATTTTTATTTTGGGATAATTGCAGATTCAAACATTGTTGTAAGAAATAATACAGAAAAATTGCCTTTACTCACTCTCCACCCCAATGGTATCAGCTTACACAATTATATTACATTTATTATAACCAGGATATTGATACTGGTATAGTCAAGATACAGTACATTACCATCATCACAAGGAGCCTTCATATTTTCCTTTTATATCCATATTCACTTCCTGCTCAACCCTACGCTATCCATAATCCCCAGAAATAATTAATCTGTTATTTATTTCTATACATTTGTCATTTAAAAAATATTAGATGGACATTATCAAGATGGTGAAATAGGTTGTTCCTGACTCTTCTTCCCCTCTAAAGAGGAACAACTAAGAACTACTCAAGACAAAACAACACTGAGAAAATTCTGGAACATAGGGGTGAGGCTGAGGCTCCCCCCAAAAGACAGACCAACACAGACTGCTTTAGGGGGTAAGAGAAGTAGCTACACATTGACTATATTGTCCCTTCTCAGGACATGAACTATCATGTCAAGAGGTCTCCCCTGAATCTCTGGTTCATCCAGTGGGAAAAGAGAATGAAGAGGACACAATCTTCCTTGCCTGTCCAGCACTGGGGTCACTTTGTGGGAGCCCTACTCTGATCTAATACTATAGCAATTGCAGAGAAATCCTTGGGGCTCAACCATGGAGAATCTGACTGTGACACACAGGTGAAGTGGGGTTGACAAAACCAACACATGGGTCTTGATAACCTGAGTTCATGCCTGCAGTGCCCTAATGTTATCCCAACTAGTGGTTTCACTCATCTGCAGAGCCAAGTCAGGGGCACATTCTCACCAGGAAACTTGGCAGAGTGTAGATCTGCCTGATTTGGATTCTTAAATAAGAAATATTACTGGACTTAGAACCCAGTTTGCCCATGCCCAGGCAAGAAGCTGAATCACAGACTCCACTTGCTGTAGAGAGTGTCTTCTGGTCCCATAGACCCAAAGGGAAGCTGGACTGCCCAGTAGTATTCCGCCAAAATGTGTGCTAATTTCACCCAGAGGAAAGCCAGTACAGGGCATGAAGGATTCTTGTGCTATGCATAGGCAGGCAAACAACCATGGTAGATTAATTCATAATCAAGGATGAGGAGGGTAACTCCTGGCCCCTCCTAAGTGGAGAATCTATTTTAGAAATTTAGAGTGACCTAGAGTGGCCCGTCCCCCTCCCACTCAGGCAAAGTAGCCAAGACATAGCCTCATCCTCTGTGAAGAGTGTCTTCCAGCCCCAACTGATCAGAAGTCTGGCAAAAACTGCTGAAAATTGTGTCTTCAAGCAGTGCTCAAACCTAGAGAAAAGCAGATAGAGTGGACAGTTTAGTAAACGAAGCCAGTAGCCCTCTTTGGCCAGAGTATTTGGGGTGTAGTCAGCTTGGGTTGAAACAACAAAGAGCTTTATCAGCATTAGAGTTGCTTATTTTACTGTGCACAAGCAAGGAATCTAATTTGTAGTCCTTCTTATCACTGAATACAGCCTTTAGCCTGTCCCCAGGGAGCCAACCCAGAGCATATGGGAAGCTGCATAACCCATTCAACAGGCCTATAAACAATTACATTTGAACAGAGAGCACAGCCCATAGGCTTTTCCCATTTGCAGAGCAAAACCAGTAACCTCAGGTGACTAGGGAAATCAGATACACTGTGATCTGATTTGCATTCACAAACAATGAACCATATAAGCTCTGGACACATCCTACTGCCTGGCCAAAGCAGGAAAGCTATCTCATAGCCTCATCTATTTCTGAATGCAGTACCTAGTCCCAACCATCTAGCAAGTCTGATAAGATAACCTAGAAAAATATGGAGTCCATCCTGCAACCAACCTCCCTAGCAGGGAAGCAAGCCAGCAGTCTTATCTAATTATTCTCAGTGAGTGATAAAGCCCCCATCCTCTTTCTCAGAGCTCAAACAGATGTCTCATTCAAATATAGATCATGATAGTTGGACCTAAATGCCTAAGGACATTATCAGCAGACACACCCAGAAACCCAAACTGAGCTGACTGGTCAAAGCAAACCTATAAAATTTAGAAGAGGAGCCTGAGTAGAGACCTACCTTCTCATACAAAGATAAAATATAGACAAACTATTTAGGATGCCTCTGAAGAAGTTTGGAACCATGGCTGTAAGAGAGAGCTGGAAGAGAGAGAGCAAGCTGGTGCAAGAGAGAAATATAGAGATTCTCTAACATAAGAACATATAATCTTCTCTTCAGTGTCAAAGAAGTCTTGCTTAGACCAGATTCCTGCTGTCAACCTTGATGCAGATGATCTTCCAACAGACTGGAGAGATGAAAATGAAAATTTTGAAGAGGGGAGTAATGATAAGCACCTCTTGCAGAACTAGAAAAAAATAAAAATGAAGGAGCTGAGATCAGTCCAGGAATGAACAAGAAGAGAAAGCTGAAGAAGAAAAAATACATATGGAAGACATTTTGAGTGGAAACCCTCTCAATCTCACTGGCCCATCACAGTTTCAGGCCAACTTCAAAGTTAAAAGAAAGTAGGATGATGATGCTGTTTTCAAGAACTGTGTAAATGGTGTAGATTATCAGAAGAAAGACAAGGGGCACCTGGGTGGTGCAGTCAGTTAAGCATCTGACTCTTGGTTTCAGCTCAGGCCATGATCTCAGGATTGTGGGATTAAGCCCTGAGTCAGGCTGCTTGAGATTTTCTCCCTCTCCCTGCCCCTCTTGCTTGTGCTCTCTTTCTCTAAAACAAATAAATTAATTCAAAAAAGAAAGAAGAATGACAAAATATTTGTAAATGATACACTGTGATCTGAATTTCACAAAAAGTTCATGGAGAAATATATTAAATAGTAGTTTATGTACTTAATTAAAGACCGTATAATATATTTTAAAAAGTTAAAAATAGAAAATAATTTTAAGAGCAACAGAGAAAAGAGAGAATTACATACAAAGGAACTGCTATAAGACTATTGGTGTATTTCCCAACAGAATCTTTTCAGACCAGGAAAGAGAGGAATGACATCATAAAATATTGAGAGAAAATTACTGTCACCCAAGAGTTCTACACCTGCTGAAGCTGTCCTTGAGAAACAAAAGAAGGGATACATCTTCCCCATAAAAAAAAAAATCTAAGGGAGTTTATTGAAACCAGATTTGCCTTATAAGAAGTACTAAAGACAGTTCTTTGGAAGTAAAAGAACACCAGTTAGCACAAATCAAACTGGTAATGGTAAATATATAGATATAGTTAGATTTTGCAATATGGTAATAGGGTGCATAACTCCCTTAAAACTTTAGTTTAAAAGTAAAAAAGAAAAAAAAACATAATAAAATAGCCATAACTACAATAATTTATTGTTACACAATACACACAAAAAATGCAAATTATAAAAGCAATAACCTAAAACATGAAGAGTGAAGGTTTAAAGTTTACAAATTCTATTAAAGTTAAGTTTTTATCAATAAAAATAGGATGTTATAAATTTAAGATATTTTATGTAAGCTTCATGGTCACCAAAAGTAAAAATTCTGTAGTAAAATTAAAAACAACAATAACAACAAAAACAGGATTAAAGGAGTTAAAGAATATTGATACTAAAGATAAAACACACACACAAAACCCAGCAGGATAAGAAACAAGGAACAATGGATCTATAAAACAACCAAGAAACAAAATGACAATAGTAAGTTCTTATCTACCACTAATTACTTTAAATATAAATGGATTAAGTTTTGCTATTGAAAGGCAAAGAATGGCTTAATGGATTAAAAAAAAATTCCAACAATATGTTATGTACAAGAGACTCTCTTAGCGTTAAAGACACATGTAGACTTAGAAAAAAGGGATTGAAAAGAACATTTCAAACAAATGGTAACAACAACAAAAACACCAAAAAAACCCCCCAAAAAACAGGGGTAGCTATACCTATATCAGACAAAATAAACTTTAACCAAAAATGAAAAAAAAGGAACAAAGAAGGTCATGATAATAGGGTCAATATATCAAGAAAATATAACATTTGTAATATTTTTGCCATCAACTTTGGAGCACTTAAATATATAGAGCAAAAATTAACAGCTAAATGGAGAAATAGAAAGTATATGATAATAGTTGGATAACTTAATACTGAACTCTCAGCAATGGATGAATCATTCAGACAGAAAATCAATATGAAAACAGCAATTTGAAGAGCACTGTAGACCAAACTGACCTAAGACATATTTAAAATATTCTAACCAATAAGAGCAGAATTCACATTTTTCTCAAGCTCACATGGAACATTTTCTAGGTTACACTATGTAAGGCCATGAAACAAATCAACAAATTCAAGAAGATTGAAATCATACCAAACATGTTCTCTGCTCACAATCACATGAAACTAGAAATCAATAGAGGAAACAAACAAACAAACAAACAAACGAAAAACAATTACAAACACATGAAATTAAACAATGCTCTCCCAAACAATCAATAAATCAAAGAAAACTCAAAGGGAAAATAAAAAGCTTCTAAAAAAAAAGAGAAGTACAATATACCAGAACTTATGGGATAAAGCAAAAAGTTTTAAGAGGAATATTTATACCAATAAAAGCCTACAATAAAAGGCAAAAAAAGATCCCAATTTAGCAACATTAACTCCATGCCTTAAGGAACTACAAAGAGAGAAACAAATCAGCCCACAGTTAAAAGAAGAAAATAAATAATAAATATTAGAATAGAAATAAGTGAAATTAAGAACAGAAAAATAATAGAAAAATGTTAACCAAATGTAGGAGTTGATTCCTTGACAAGATGAAATTGGCAAACCCTTATCTAAATCAACCAAGGCAGGAGGGAAAACCCAAATCAAAAAATTATAGATGAAAAAAGGATACATTACAGCGAATACCACAGAAATTCAAATGATCATAAGAGGCTATTATGAACAAATATATACCAACAAATTAAACAAGTGAGAAGAAATGGGAAAATTCTTGGAAACTACAACTTATCAAGAATGAATCAGGAAGAAGTAGAAAATCTAAATAGGCTAATTATTAGTAAGCACTCTGAATCAGTTAACAAAAATCTCCCAATGATGAAAAGAATGGGGCCAGATGGCTTCACTGGTGGATTTAACCAAACATTTAAGGAAAAATTCACAATGATCTTTTACAAATCCTTCCAAAAAATTAAGGGTAAGAAACTCTCCTAGACTCATTTTACCAGGCTAGCATTACCCTGATAACTAAAGCCCAAAGAGGATACTACCAGAGGAAAAAAACTATAGGCTAATATTTCTGCTGAATATAGATGCAGCAATTCTCAATAAAATGCTAGCAAAAAAAATTCAGCAGTGCAACAAGCAACACAGGATCATTCACTACAATCAAGTGAGATTTATCCTGAGGATGCAAGTATGTGATACATCACATTAATAGAATGACATAGTATCTTCTCAGTAAATGCAAAAAAGTATTTGAGAGTATTCAGCATCTATTCATGACAAAAACTCATAACAAATTAGGCACAGAATGAACATACCTCAACATAAAAAGACCATATAAGACAAACCCACAGCAAAAAGCACTCTAGTTAAGGTTGAAAGTTTTTCCTTTAAGATCAGGAACAAGACAAGAGTTTCCTCTTTCAGCACTCCCAGTCAAAATAGTACTAGAAATCCTAACTAGAGCAATTAGGCAAGAAAAAATTTTTAAAAAGTATCAGGATTGGAAAAGAAGAAGTATTATTTGCAGAAGACATAATTTTTTATACAGAAAATCCAGAGGAGTGAACCAAAAATCTGTTAGATCTAATCCACAAATTTAGTAAAATTTATGACTCAAAATTAATACACAAAAATTGTACCGTTTTTATACATTAAAAAACTTTTTAGATTTTGAGTTAAGATGGCGGAGGAGTAGGGGTCCCCGTTTTCAGCTGGTCCCCTGAGTGGAGCTGGATAGGTACCAGACCAACCTGAAAACCCACAGAATCAGCCTGAGATGCAGGAAGATACATCTGGATCTCAACAAATGAACATCTCCAGCACTGAGTATTGAGGTACAAAGCAGGGAGCCGTGAATCCGCGCACAGATATCGGAAGATAAATGGAAGGGAGAGGGAGCCGCCACACTTGGGATCTGGGAAGCAGTAGCCACCTGCACTGGGGAGCGGGCCAGACATATGGATGGGCACCCACGAGACAGCAGACTGAGATCCTGAGCCTGGGAATGCACGTGTGTCCAAACTGAAAACCAGAGCTCTGGAGCACTCACTGGACCTGGACTGACTGCACACACAACCAGACTGAAAACCGGCATTCTGGAGTGCGCGCAAACCTCACTGAAACAGAGAGCTCGGGAGCGCGCATGAGGGTGGCTGGCGTCTAGTGGCTGGCGACTGGCAGCTGGCGGCTGGCAGCTGGCGGTGTTAGAAACACAAAGGACAGAGACATGCTGGCTCTGGAAGTGAGGGCTGGGACACCAGCTGCAGAGTTTTTAGCAGCACCAACAAAAACAGCGTTAAAGAGGCCAGAAGAGCTCAGTGGAGAGCGGACTGTGATCTCTCTGTTCTGAGACAGAGGCTAGGATTCAGCCACTGCTGCTCTGATTCTCAGAAGAATCACAGAAAGCCGCCAGAGAACAAAAGTGCAGTAATACCAGCTCACATTGTGCCAATCCCCATCACCCTCACAGGGGACCGGGAGATTCTACCCAAACAGGGTTGCCTGAACATCAGCACGGCACCGCCCCCCCCAGAAGGCAGGCTGAAAAATCAAGAAGCCCACATCCCTAAGGTCCCTATAAAACAAGAGCACACTGTCTGAGTCCTGGTCAGTATTTTGGGCTCTGGGCAACCCCACAACCTCTCCTCATCAGAAAGACAAGAAAGAGAAATCCTCCCCAGCAAAGAAAAGATAATGAGTCTGTGGCTTCTGCCATAGAACTGATGGATATGGATAATACCAAATTATCAGAAATGGAGTTCAGACTAACAATGGTCAAGATGATGTGTAGACCTGGAAAAAATATTAATGAAAATATTAATGAACACATAGAATCTCTAAGGGCAGAAATGAGAGCGAGTCTGGCAGAAATTAAAAAATCTATGAATCAAATGCACTCAAAACTAGATGTTCTGATGGCCAGGGTAAATGAGGCAGAAGAATGAATTAGTGAATTGGAGGATGGGATGGTAGAAGAGAAAGCTAAAACAGAAAATTGGCTCCAAAAAATCCAATCTCAAGAATGTAGGCTATGTGAGATTACTGACTTAATAAAAAGTTCCAATGTCAGAATCATCAGCATCCCCGAGCGGGTGGAGAAAGGGAGAGGTCTAGAAGAGATATTTGAACAAATTGTAGCTTAAAACTTCCCTAATCTAGCAAAGGAAACAAGCATTCGTGTCCAAGAGGCCGAGAGGACCCCTCCCAAATTCAACCATGACAACCGTACGCCATGTCACATCATAGTGCAAGTTGCAAATATTAGATCCAAGGATACAGTATTGAAAGTGGCCAGGGTGAAGAAATTTCTCACGTACAAAGGCAAAAATATTAGGATTATGTCAGACCTGTCTACACAGACATGGAATGAGAGAAAGGGTTGGGGGGGAAATTTAAAGCTCTTTCAGAGAAAAACATGCAGCCAAGGATCCTTTATCAAGCAAGGCTGTCATTCAGAATTGGTGGAGAGATAAGGACCTTCCAGAATCACAAGACACTGACCAATTTTGTAACCATGAAACCAGCCGTACAGAAGATATTAAGGAGGGTTCTATATAAGTAAAAAGACCCCAAGAGTTATACAGAACAGAAAGTTACAATCTATAGAAACAAAGACTTTACAGGCAACATGATATCATTAAAATCATATCTCTCAATAATCACTCTCAATGTGAATGGCCTAAATGCTCCCATAAAACACCACAGGGATGCAGATTGGATAAAAGGACATGACCCATTGATTTGTTGTCTGCAAGAGACTCATTTTGAACCTAAAGATACATCCAGACTGAAAGTGAACGGATGGAAAACCATTTTTCATGCCAGTGGAACTCAAAAGAAAGCTGGGGTAGCAATTCTCATTTCAGACAGATTGGATTTTAAACTAAAGAATGTAGTTGGAGATACAGAAGGACACTATATTATTCTTAAAGGATGTATCCAACAAGTGGATATGACAATTATAAATATCTATGCCCCCAACAGGGGAGCACCAAGATACACAAGCCAACTGTTAACAAGAATAAAGAGACATATACATAAAAATATGCTAATATACGGGACCTCAACACTCCATTATCAGCAATAGACAGATCACCTAAGCAGAAAATCAACAAAGAAACAAGAGCTTTGAATGCCATTCTAGACCAGATGGACTATATATATATATATATATATATATATATATATATATATATAACACAGCACCCCAGAAGAAAAGAATACTCATTCTTTTCAAATGCACATGGAATGTTCTCCTGAATACATCATATGCTGGGTCATAAAACAGGTCTCAACCGATACCAAAAGACTGAAATTATTCCCTGCATATTCTCAGACCACAATGCTTTGAAATTGGAACTCAATCACAAGGAAAAATTTGGAAGAAACGCAAACACCTGGAAACTAAGAACCATCCTGCTCAAGAATGATTTGATAAACTAGGAAATCAAAAATCAATTTAAACAAAGTTATGGAGACCAGCGAGAATGAAAACACAACGGTCCAAAACCTATGGGACAGTACAAAGGCAGTCCTGAGGGGAAAATACATAGCCATCCAAGCCTTACTCAAAAGAATGGAAAAATCTAAAATGCAGTTTTTATATTCTCACCTCAAGAAACTGGAACAGGAACAGAAGAACAGGCCTAATTCAAGCACGAGAAAGCAGTTGATCAAGATTAGAGTAGAGATCAATGAGTTAGAAACCAGGAGCACAGTAGAGCATTTCAACACAACTAGAAGCAGGTTCTTTGTAAGAATAAATAAATCGATAAGCCACTGGCCAGACTTATTCAAAAGAATAGAGAAAGGACCCAAGTTAGTAAAATTATGAATGAAAAGGGAGATATCACAACCAACACCAATGAAATAGGAAGGATCATTAGAAATTTCATCAACAGATTTATGCCAATAAATTAAACAACCTGGAAGAAATGGATGCCTTCCTGGAAACCTACCAAGACTGAAACTGAAGAAATTTATTTTTTAAACAGACCAATTAGTTATGAAGAAATTGAAGCAGTGATCAAAAACTTCCTGAAAAACAAGAGTCAAGGGCCTGACGGATTCCTGGGGATATACCAAACATTCAAAGAAGAAATAATACCTATTCTCCTGAAGCTGTTTCAAAAAATAGAAAGAGAAGGAAAACTACCAAACTCATTTTATGAGCCCAGTTCTACCTTGATTCACAAACCAGTCAAAGACCCCATCCAAAAGGTGAATTACAGACCAATATCCCTGATGAATATGGACGCCAAAATCCTCAACAAGATCCTGACTAATAGGATCCAACAGTACATTAAAAGGATTATCCATCATGACCAAGTGGGATTCATCCCTTGGATGGATGGGTGGTTCAACATTCGCAAATCGATCATTGTGATAGATCATATCAACAAGAAAAGAGTCAAGAACCATATGATCCTCTCAATTGATGCAGAAAAAGCATTTGACAAAATACAGCATCATTTCCTGATTAAAACCCTTCAGAGTGTAGGGATAGAGAGTACATTCCTCAATCTCATAAAAACCATCTGTGAAAAGCCTACAGCAAATATCATTCCCAATGGGGAAAAGTAGGAGCCTTTCCCTTAAGATCAGGAACACGACAAGGATGCCCACTCTCGCCACTATTATTCAACATAGTACTAGAAGTCCTTGCAACAGCAATCAGATAACAAAAAGGGATCAAAGGTATCCACATCGGCAAAGAAGAAGTCAAACTGTCTCTCTTCGCAGATGACATGATACTCTATATGGAAAACCCAAAAGACTCCACCCCCAAACTACTAGAAGTTATACAGCAATTCAGTAATGTGGCGGGATACAAAATCAATGCTCAGAAATCAGTTGCATTTCTATACATGAATAATGAGACTGAAGAAAGAGAAATTTGGCAATCCATTCCACGTGCAATAGCACCAAAAATCATACATTATCTCGGAATTAACTTAACCAGAGATGTAAAGGAGCTATATTCTAGAAACTACAAATCACTCTTGAAAGACATTGAAGAAGACACAAAAAGATGGAAAAATATTACATGCTCATGATTCAGAAGAATTAACATAGTTAAAATGTCTATGCTACCCAGAACAATCTACACTTTCAATGCCATCCCAATCAAAATACCAATGACATTTTTCAAAGAACTGGAACAAACAGCCCTTACTTTTGTGTGGAACCAGGAAAGGCCCCGAATCGCCAAGCAATTGTTGAAAAGGAAAAACAAAGCTGGGGGCATCAAGTTGCCGGATTTCAAGCTATACTACAAAGCTGTGATCACAAAGACAGCATGGTACTGGCACAAAAACAGACAGATAGACCAATGGAACAGAATAGAGAACCCAGAAATGGAACCTCGGCTCTTTGGGCAACTAATCTTTGACAAAGCAGGTAAAAACATCCAGTTTAAAAAAGACAGTATCTTCAATAAATGGTGCTAGGACAGTTGGACAGCTATATGCAAAAGAATGAAACTTGACCACTCTCTCACACCATACACAAAGATAAACTCCAAATGGAGGAAAGAACTTGATGTGAGAGAGGAATCCATCAAAATCCTAGAGGAAAACATAGGCAGCAACCTCTTTGACATCGGCCACAGCAACTTTTTTCATGACACATCTCCAAAGGCTTTAAGAGAAACAAAAGATAAAATGAACTTGTGGGACTTCATCAAGATAAAAAGCTTCTGCACAGCCAAGGAAAGAGTCAGAAAAACTAAGAGGCAGCCCACAGAATGGGAGAAGATATTTGCAATTGACACTACAGAAAAAAGACTGGTATCCATGATCTACAAAGAACTTCTCAAACTCAATATGTGAGAAACAAATAAACAAAAGAACTCTCACATCGAGTTCTTTTATCCATTTGGAGTTTATCTTTGTTTATGGTGTGAGAGAGTGGTCAAGTTTTATTCTTTTGCATGTAGCTATCCAATTTTCCCAGCACCATTTATTGAAGAGACTGTCTTTTTTTCACCAGATGTTTTTTCCTGCTTTATCAAAGATGAGTTGCCCAAAGAGCTGAGGGTCCATTTCTGGGTTCTCTATTCTGTTCCATTGGTCTATGTGTCTGTTTTTGTGCCAGTACCCATGCTGTCTTTGTGATCACAGCTTTGTAGTATAGCTTGAAGTCCGGCAACGTGATGCCCCCAGCTTTGTTTTTCCTTTTCAACAGTTCCTTGGCGATTCGGGGCCTTTTCTGGTTCCACACAAAAGTAAGGGCTGTTTGTTCCAGTTCTTTGAAAAATGTCATTGGTATTTTGATCAGGATAGCATTGAAAGTGTAGATTGCTCTGGGTAGCATGGACATTTTAACTATGTTAATTCTTCTGAACCATGAGCATGTAATATTTTTTCATCTTTTTGTGTCTTCTTCAATGTCTTTCAAGAGTGATTTGTAGTTTCTAGAATATAGATCCTTTAAGTCTCTGGTTAAGTTAAGTCCAAGGTAATGTATGATTTTTGGTGCTATTGTAAATGGGATGGATTCCCTAATGTCTCTTTCTTCAGTCTCATTATTCGTGTATAGAAATGCAACTGATTTCTGAGCATTGATTTTGTATCCCGCCACATTACTGAATTACTCTCTAACTTCTAATAGTTTGGAAGTGGATTGTTTTGGGTTTTCCATATAGAGTATCATGTCATCTGTGAAGAGAGACAGTTTGACTTCTTCTTTGCCAATTTATATATCTTTTATCCCTTTTTGTTGTCTGAATGATGTTGTAAGGACTTCTAGTACTATGTTGAATAATAGTGGCGAGAGTGGGCATCCTTGTCGTGTTCCTGATCTTAAGGGAAAGGCTTCCAGCTTTTCCCCATTGAGAATGATATTTACTGTAGGCTTTTCATAGATGGCTTTTATGAGTTTGAGGAATGTACCCTCTATCCCTACACTCTGAAGGGTTTTCATCAGTAAAGGATGCTGTAGTTTGTCAAATGCTTTTTCTGCATCAGTTGAGAGAATCATATGATTTTTGGCTTTTTCCTTCTGGATAAAATCTAAGACACCTATCAATTTGCGAATGTTGAACTACCCTTGCATCCCAGGGATGAATACCACTTGGTCATGATCGATAATCCTTTTAATGTACTTTTGTATCCTATTAGCCAGGATCTTGTTAAGAATTTTGGCATCCATATTCATTAGGGAAATCATTATTTAATTCTCCTTTTTGATGGGGTCTTTGCCTGGTTTGGGGATCAAGGTAATATTGGCCTCATAGAATGAGTTTGATTGCTTTCCTTCTGTTTATATTTTTTGTAATATCTTTAGGAGAATAAGAATTATTTCTTCTTTGAATGTTTGGTAGAATTCCCCAGGAAAATCATTCAGGCCTGGAGCTTTGTTTTTTGGAAGGTTGTTTATCACTGTTTCAATCTCTTTGTAATTAATTGGCCTGTTTAAAAAATCAATTTTTTTCCTGTTTCAGTCTTGGTAGTTTATAGGGTTCCAGGAAGGCCTCCATCTCTTCCGGACTGCTTAATTTATTGGCATAAAGCTGTTGATAAAAGTTTCTAATAATCCTTCCAATTTCATTGGTGTGGTTTGTGACCTATGCTTTTTCATTCATATTTTTATCAATTTGGGTCCTTTCTCTCTTCTTTTTGATAAGTCTTGCCAGTGGTTTGTCAATTTTATTAATTCTCTCAAAGAACCAGCTTCTAGTTCTGTTGATCTGCTCTACTGTACTTCTGTTTTCTAATTCATTGATTTCTACTCTAATCTTGGTCAACTGCTTCCTTGTGCGTGGATTAGGCCCGTCCCTCTGTTGCTGTTCCAGCTTCTTGAGGTGAGAATATAAAAACTGCATTTTAGATTTTTCTATTCTTTTGAGTGAGGCTTGGATAGCTATGTATTTTCCCCTTAGGACTGCCTTTGCAGTGTCCCATAGGTTTTTGGACCGTTGTGTTTTCATTCTCATTGGTCTCCATAAATTTGTTTAAATTTATTTTTGATTTGCTGGATTATCAAATCATTCTTGAGCAGGATGGTTCTTGGTCTCCAAGTGTTTGTGTTTCTTACACATTTTTCCTTGTGGTTGAGTTCCAATTTCAA
Organism: Ursus arctos; assembly: GCF_023065955.2. Lineage (NCBI taxonomy): Eukaryota > Metazoa > Chordata > Mammalia > Carnivora > Ursidae > Ursus > Ursus arctos. The sequence continues at coordinate 2,788,487 of NW_026622986.1, forward strand.
AGCATTGTGGTCTGAGAATATGCAGAGTATAATTTCAGTCTTTTGGTATCAGTTGAGACCTGTTTTGTGACCCAGAACATGGTCTATTCTTGAAAATGTTCCATGGGCATTAGGATAGAATGAGTATTCTTTGGTTCTGGGGCGTAGAGTTCTATATATATCTATGAGGTCAATGTCGTGGAGTATGGCATTCAAAGCTCTTGTTTCTTTGCTGATTTCTTGCTTAGGTGATCTGTCTATTGCTGGTAGTAGAGTGTTGAGATCCCCTACTATTAGCATATTTTTATCTATATGTCTCTTTATTCTTTTTAACAGTTGGCTTGTGTATCTTGGTGCTCCCCTGTTGGGGGTATATATTATATATATATATATATATATATATATATATATATATATATATATATATATATATATATATATATATTTAATTGTCATATCCACTTGTTGGATACATCCTTTAAGAATAATATAGGGCATTTCTGTGTCTCTATTACAGTCTTTAGTTTAAAATCCAATCTGTCTGATATGAGAATTTCTACCCCAGATTTCTTTTGAGGTCCATTGGCGTGAAAGATGGTATTCCATCCCTTTACTTTCAGTCTGAATGTATCTTTAGGTTCAAAATTAGTCTCTTGCAGACAGCAAATGGATGGGTCATGTCTTTTTATCCAATCTGCAACCCTGTGGTGTTTATGGGGGCATTTAGGCCATTTACATTGAGACTGATTATTGAGAGATATGATTTTAATGATGCCATGTTGCCAGTAAAGTCTTTGTTTCTATAGATTGTGACTTTCTGTTCTGTATCACTCTTGGGGCCTTTTTACTTTTATAGAACCCCCCATAATATCTCCTGTAGGGCTGGTTTCGTGGTTATGAAATTGGTCAATGACTGGCGATTCTGGAAGGTCTTTATCTCTCCATCAATTCTGAATGACAGCCTTGCTGGATAAAGGATCCTTGGCTGCATGTTTTTCTCTGAAAGCTTTAAATTTCCCCTCCAACACTTTCTCTCATTCCAGGTCTTTGTAGACAGGTCTGATGTAATTTTGATACCTTTGGCTTAGTACGTTAGAAATTCCTTTGCCCTGGCCGCTTTCAATACTGTATTCTTGGATCTAATATTTGCGAATTGCACTATGACGTGACATGGCGTAAGTTTGTCATGGTTGAGCTTGGGAGGGGTCCTCTCTGCCTCTTGGACATGAATGTTTGTTTCCTTTGCTAGATTAGGGAAGTTTTCAGCTACAATTTCTTCAAATATATCTTCTAGACCTCTGCTTTTCTCCACCCCCTCAGGGATGCCGATGATTCTGACATTGGAACATTTCATTGAGTCAGTAATCTCCCCTATCCTACATTCTTGAGATTGCATTTTTTGAGCCAAGTTTCTATTTTAGCTTTCTCTTCTACTAACCCATCCTCCAATTCGCTGATACGTTCTTCTGCCTCATTCACCCTGGCCATCAGAGCATCTAGTTTTGACTGCATTTGGCTCATAGATTTTTTAATTTCTGCCAGATTTGCTCTCATTTCCACCCTTAGAGATTCTATATTCTAATTAACATTTTTGTTAATACTTTTTTCAAGTCTACACATCATCTTGACCATTGTTACTCCATTTCTGATAATTTGGTTATATCCATACCTATTAGTTCTGTGGCAGAGGCCACAGACTCATTGTCTTTTCTTTGCTGGGGGGGATTTCTCCTTCTCGTCATTCTGATGAGAAGAGGTTGCGGGATTGTCCAGAGCCCAAATTATTGACCAGGACCCAGGCAGTGAGCACTTGTTTTATAGGGATCTTAAGGATGTGGGCTTCTTGATTTTTCAGCCTGCCTTCTGGGTGGGGGTGTCAGCCGTGCCAATACTCAGGCAACCCTGTTTGAGTCTCTGTGTCCCCTGGGAGGGGGAATGGGGATGGGCACACTGTGAGCCAGTAATCCAGGCTTTTGTTCTCTGGAGGCTTTCTCTGTTGGTTTGCTGTGCCTCTTCTGAGAGTCAGAGCAGCAGTAGCTGAATCTCAGCCTTTGTCTCAGAACAGAGGGATCGTGGACGGTTCTGCACTGATGTTCTGGCCACTTTAACTCTGTTTCTGTTGGTGCTGCTCAACCCTGCAGCATCCTGGGATGTGCGCCCCACACCCGGCATCTCAGCCCTCACTTCCAGGACCAGCACGTCTGTCCTTTGTGTTTCTAACACCGCTAGCCACCAGCCACCAGACGCCAGCTGCCCCCACACGCTCCGGAGCTCCCATTCTCAGTGTGGTTCCAGTGAGCACACCGGAGCTCCGTTTCAGTCTGGTTGGGCATGTCCCTGGCTCATGGTCTCAGTCTGCTCTCTCATGGGTGCCGGTCTACGATTCCACCCGCTCCCCCGTGCAGGTAGCTTCCACTTCCTGGTGCCCAAATGAGGTGGCTCCCTCCCCCTTCCTTTTATCTTCCGATATCTGTGCGCAGTTTCATGGCTCCCTGCTTCATACCTCAATACTCAGCACTGGAGTTGTTCATTTGTAGAGATCCAATGTAGCTTCCTGCATCTCATGTTGATCCCGTGGATGTTCAGGACGGTCTGGTACCTATCCAACTCGACTCAGGGGACTGGCTGAAAAAGGGGTCCCCTACTCCTCCACCATCTTAACTCCCTCCAGCCAAATAACCCATTTAAAAATGGCTGATCTAAGTAGAAATTTCTCCAAAGATGATGTGCAAAAGGTCAACAGGTATATGAAAAATGTTCAGCATTTCTAGTCATTAGGGAAATGAAAATTCAAACTACAATGAGATATAACCTCATACCTGTTAGAATGGCCATGATCAAAAAATTAAGAGATAACAAATCCTGGCTGGATGTGGAGAAAAGGAAACCTGTCTAACTATTGGTGGGATTGTAGATTGGTACAGCCACTATGCAATACAGTATGGAGGATCCTTAAAAAAAAAAAAAAAGTAACATCTGATCCAGCATTTCCAGTTTTGAGAAAACATCCAAAGGAAAAGGAAACACTCTCTTGGGATGATAATCACACCCTCATGTTCATCACAGCATTAATTATCATATCTAAAACATGGAAACAACCTATGGATGAAGAAGTTGTATGATCTATAATGAATGGGATATTATCCAGCTATAAAAAAGAGGAATTCCTACCATTTGTGACAATACGGATGAATCCTGGATGCATTATGCTAAGTAAAATAAGACAGAGAAAAACAAATACTTTATTATTTCACTTATGTGTGGAATCTAAAGACCAAAAAATTTAATAATCAAAACCCACAAACTCATAGAAAAAGAGATCAGACCTGTGATTTTTAGAGGTGGAAGGTGGGGAAAGAAGGAATTAAAGGAGGCTAGTTAAAAAGTACAAACTTCAATAAGTAGTAAGGATGTTATGTACAACATAATGATTATAGCTGACACTGCTGTATGATATACTGGGAAGTTGCTAAGAGAGTTCTCATTACAATATTTTTTTTCCTTTCTTTGTCTTCATTTCTTATACAATAATGCAAGTTAATTTTTTCTTGGTAGAATTGGAAAAATATGTGATATATTCATACAATGGAAAATTATTCAGCCATAAAAAATGAAATATTAAGACATCCTACTAAATGGATGAGAGTTGAATACATTATGCTAAGTGAATATAGTCATAAAATACAATATATTATGTTTCCATATATTTATTTATTTTTAAAGATTTTATTTATTTATATCAGAGAAAGAGAGAGCATGAGAGAGAGAGCACAAGCAGCAAGGAGGGGCAGACGGAGAGGGAAAAGCAGACTCCCTGCTGATCAGGGAGCCCAACATGGGACTTGATCCCAGGACCCTGGGATCATGACCTGAGCCAAAGGCAGATGCTTAACCTACAGACCCACCCAGGCACCCTATGATTCCATTTATATAAAATGTTCAGAGTAAGTAAATCTATAGACAGAAAGTAGATTAGTGGTTCTCTAGGGCTAGAAGAGATGAGGATTTGGAGGATGTTGGTTAATGGCCTAATGGTTAATGGGTATAGGGTTTTTTTGGGTGGTAATGAAAATATTCTAAAATTGATTATGGTGATAGATGCACACCTTTGTAAATATACTGAAAGCCATCGAACTATAGAGTTTAAATGAGTGAATTGTATGATATGTGAATTCAATAAAACAAAAAAAAAATAACGTAAATGGAATCATGCAATATGTAACCTTTGGGGTTTGGCAGTTTTCTCTCAGTATAATTTTCTGGCAATTACTCCAGGTTGTATGATGTATGAGTAGCTTTTAACTTTTATTGCCAAGTAGTGTCCCACTCCATGATATGAATGTGCCACAGCTTGTTTAACCATTTACCTATTGAAGAATATCTGTATTGCTTCCAGTTTTTTTTTTTTTTTGCTATTATAAATAAAGCTTGTGACTAATGTTGGTGTATGGGTTTTTGTGTGAACATAAATCTTATTCCTCTGGGATAAGTCTTGAAATCAAGTAGACTGATTCCTAACATTTTATTCTTTTTTTCTAAAATCACACTTTTATTTTCATTCATATTTTCCTTGAGGTTTCCTATTTCACCAAGTTATTATTAAGAAGTGCACTTTTCAGTTCTCAAGCGTTTGGAGATTCTTTTCTGTCTTTAATTTAGGATTTCTTTCCATTGCATTCACAGAAAATCCTGCATAATTTCAATTATTTTAAATTTGTTCAGGTTTGCCTATGGTTTATCTTAATGGATACTCCATGAGTACTTCTGTTGTTAGTTAATGTGTTCAATAAACGTTGATTAGATCCTGTCCATTGATGGAGTTGTTGACCTTTGCTATATTCTTGATTATTTTCTGTCTAGCTATTTTAGCAATTATTGGGAACAAGATGTAGAAGCCTCCAAGTATAACTGTAGATTTGTGTATTTATCCTTTTTGTTCTATCAGCTTTTGCTTCATATATTTTATGTCTTTTTTGTTTGGTGCATACATATTTAAGATTGCTGTCTTCTTTGCAGATTGACCATTTCATCTTTATATAATTTCCTACTCTGTCTCTAGTTAGCTTCTTTGCTCTAGTAAGTTTATTAATATCTTATCTGATATTAAAATAGCTACTTTGAATTTTTTATTACTTTTTGCATAATTTATCTTTTTTCATTCTTTTATTTTCTATCTGTCTTTATCATTGCATTTGAATTGAATTTCTTGTAGGTAGTAAATAGCTCAGTCATTTTTGTTTTATTTTTTAAAGCTTTTATTGGGAATGCCTGGGTGGCTCAGTCATTAAGCATCTGCCTTCAGCTCAGGACATGATAGCAGGGTCCTGGGATCAATCCTGGCATCAGGCTCCCAGCTCTACTGGGAGGCTGCTTCTTCCTCTCCCACTCCTCCTGCTTGTGTTCCCTCTCTCATTGACTATCTCTCTCTCTGTCAAATAAATAAATAAAATCTTTAAAAAATAAATTTAAAAAGCTTTTATTAATTTATTTGAGAGAGAGAGAGCATGACATGGGTGAGGGGTAGAGAGAGAAGCAGACTCCCCACTGAGCAGGGACTCCAGGATCATGACCTGAGCTGAAGGCAGATGCTTAACCGGCTGAGCCACCCAGGCGTCCCTTTTGTTTTGTTTCAGTTCACTTATGTTTTTAACTACTATGACAAATTATGTCTTTTAATTGCTATATTTAGACCATTTATATTTAATGTGGTTAGTGATATACAGTGCTTAAGTTTTCTATTTTATTTTTTGTTTTCTGTTTGTTCTGTTTCTTATTTCTCTGATTTCTTTTTTCCTCTGAGTTACTTGTGCATTTTTTAGTATTCTCTTTTGATTTATCTATACTTTTTAAAAATGTATTCCTTTATATAAAATTTTAAAATAGTTGCTTTAGTTATTAGATTATATGTTTATTCTTATTACAGTTTTCTGGTGTCATTTTACCAGTTCAAATGAAATATAGAAACTTTACATCCCTTGCCTTTCCCTGTTTATAACTATCTTAAATATTTCCTTCACATTCATTTAGAAACACATCGGAAAGTATTAGAATTCTTGCTTTGATCAACATAATTTAGAAAACTCAAGTGGAGAAAGACAGTCTATTATATTTGTCAAGAGCTCAGCTGAGCCAGAGATAGCTAAGCTGTCAGATGTCAAAGTAGCCATTAAAAATAACAAGACATAAACGAAAGTCTCAGTGAAGTTTCTAATTACTTACTGTGACGGTATAAGCAAGAGTCTAAAAAAAAAAAAAAAACACCGAATCTCTGCCAAGTGTATTTTTCCCTATTCAGTGGTGCACTGGTTGGTGGTCAAGTGGATCACAGAGATATGGCGGTTGTCTCAAACAAAATGTTAATGTGATTTTATGGGCTCTGAGACTGGTTGCAGGCAAGGAGAAGGAGGAAGGGCTAGGAATAGAAAAGCACTGAGTACTGAGAATGGGGAAAAGTGTTGTCAAGTTTCCCCTCCTCCTTCTGATAAGAAGGCTTCACATAGGTATCTGAAGAAGACTTCTTCCCAAGGCCTTAGCTAAAAGAAGCTATAAATAAAGATGCCTGGGTCAGAAATGAAAAATGTTTCTGGGGGAAACAAACTGAGGGCTTCAGAGGGGAGGGGCGTGGGGGAATGGGATAGGCTGGTGATGGGTAATAAGGAGGGCACGTATTGCATGGTGCACTGGGTGTTATAATCAACTAATGAATCATTGAACTTTACATCAAAAAAAAAAAAAATGAAAATGTGTCTGAAAGCATGGCCAGCCATGGAAGACTGACTCCTTGATTTCAATTTTCTTTAGAAACTGAAATGCAGTGTCTGTGCACCAATGCAGTGTCTGTGTGGAAGGGGTAAGCTTTTCCCCCATGAGGCCTGCCAAGTAATTGCCTATGGTAAGAACTGAAAAATCACAAAGAGTTACTAGAAGCCAGAATCCTCATTATTTGCCCATAATTTTGCATGGTGTGTTCTTGCTTCCTTTTTGATGTTCCAGGGTTTCTTTGTTTATTGTATTTTAGAGAAGTTCCTTCAACCATCCTATTTTGGACAGGTCTTCTACTGACTAATTGTCAAATTCTTCATCTGAGAAGGCCTTCATTTCCCCTTCATTCCTAGATTATCTTTATTGGATAATGAATTTGAGGATAACAGCTTTTACCTTTAGTACTTGGAAAATATGCTACTTCTTTCTACCTTCCATGGTTTCTGAATAAAAAAAAATTGCCATTACTCAAAATGCTTTTTCTCATAGGTAAGGTGGAATTCCTCTTTTGTTGTTTTCAAGATTTTTCCCATGTCTTTAATGTTTAAAAGTTTAGTTATGATGTGTATAGATAAAGATTTATTTGGTTTTACCCTGTTTGGCGCCTACTCAGCTTCTTCAACCTGTAGGTTTATGTCTCTAGCCAAATTTGGGAAGCTTTCAGCCATTATTTTTTTAAGTATGTTCTTTTAAGTACATGAAGACCCTCCTTCTCATTTTGGAACTTTAGTAGTATGAATTTTGGATCTTTTCTTACAGTCTCACAGATACCTTAGCCTCTGTTTATTTTTTCAACAAAATTTAATTTTCTTTCCATTGTTTACATTGGATAACATAGCTTTCTTTCTCTTAATTCACTGATTCTTTCCTCTATTCCCTTCATTCTGCCACTCCATTCACTGAACTTTTAAGTAATTGTATTTTTCAATTCTAAAATTTTGATTTGGTTCTTCTTATATCTTATTCTTTGTGGAGGCTTTCTGATTATTCATTTCTTTAAAATGTATTTGTATTTGCTTATTGAAGTATTTCTATTATGACTGCTTTAAAATTTTTAGCAGGTAGTTTCATCATGTCTGTAATATGGATGTTGACATCTGTTGACTCTCCTTTTTTGTTCGGTTTGACATCTTCCTAATTCTTGTAGGATGAGTGATTTCTTATTGAAGACTGGACATTTTGTCTTATGAGATTCTATTTTATTTAAACTTCCTGTTTTAATTGGATTTTTCTGACACTAGGTTTTCAGGAGTAGAGGAATGCAGCATTTCATTACTTCCAGGTGGAGGTAGAAGCCCAAGTTCATCATTTAGACACCATAATACTAGAGGTGGGGGGTCCTTCTTACATTACCTTGTAGGTAATTGTGAGAGTTCTAGCTTCCCATATTGTCCCCACTCACGCAATAGAGGGGTTGGCTTCAGTACCACTGGGCAATGGTAAATGTCCTGATTCTCCTATGGTCTGCTCCATACACCAATATATCACCGAGGGTAAGGAATGCCTTGTTACTGCTGGGTGAGGTAGAAGTTTAGGCTTCTCATGTGGTCTCCATAAACATCATGAGGTATGAGTGTTTATTACCAGCAGGTGGGGAAGAATGGCATGGCTCACTACTTGGTCTTTTCTGAAATTACCAAGGCAAGGGTGTTGGAGCACCTCATCACAACTCAATAAGGTTGGAAGCCTAGACTCTCCACTTTGCTTTTGTTGGTGTGGGTACAGTTGGGACCAGATGTGTTTTTTGTTTCTTTGATTGCTTTATTGTGTTTGTGCAGAATAGAGGGGTATTATCTGAAAGTTTTCTGTCATAATATGTTGTCCCTTTTGTGGTCCTCTGGCTAGGAGCAGGCTTCCATTGGAGCTTTGGTCATTGTGCCTCTAGGCATTTCCAGATTACTAGCTTCTTCACATCTGAGTCTTGGTTATATGAGGAAAAGAGCAAACCGAGGAACTCATCACCATGTCATTCCCTGTGTCCTGAGCTCCTTAGTTGATCAGCCTTCTTTTCTTCACTTTTAGAGTCTTCTTACATTTGTTTTATATGCAGTTTCCAGAGTTGTTACATATATTTAGCAGGAGTAATAGGGAAAAATGTGTCTACTGCATCTTCACAGAAGCTGAAGTCCTGTTTTTGTTTGTTGGCTGCTTTTTTGTTTGTTTCTTTTCTTTTTTCTTTCTTTCTTTCTTTTCTTTCTTTCTTTCTTCCTTTCTTTTCTTTTCTTTTTTTTTTTTGGTTTTTGTTTTTTTTAGGTGAGACAGGATGGCTGGAGGGGACTGGAATACCGGAATAGAAAGAATTCCTTTTCTTCAAATGGAATAAAATTCTAGCAGGGTGCTATCCTTTAGAGGGTAAGCCTTTGTTACGGAGAAGTCTCTGGTGCATTTCACAAGGATTACTCTTTCCTCACCCTTCCAGAGTCAAGAAGGAATATTTCCTGGCTCCTCATGAGAACCTGATGAGGAGCTTGGGAGGAAATCTGGGGGCTCATTTAAAACCGTAGCTTCAGGAGTTTTCTACTCTCCCACTAGTCCACACAATCTCTAACAATTTTTAAAAATGACCTTTCAAGTAGCCCTACCAGTTTATGGCTCCAATGGCTTCTGATCCAGGTAAGTAGATCTCAGCTTTGACTTTTGGGATGCTCCTATCTCCTCAAATTTCAAGGTGTCAGTGTGTCCTGTGGCTTCTTTTCTGATGGGTCCAAGAAAAGTTGTTGATATTCAATTTGTTCAACTTTTTTTCTTGTTATGTAGATGAGAGGGAGGACTTCCACACTCTTTACATGTTGAAGCTAAGACTAGAAGTCCCCTGGATTTTCCTTCCCCTTCTTTTGATCTCATGCCACCTCCCCACATATTTTTGAAAATGTAGCAAAAGATATTTTGAGTTATTAATTGAAGCACTCCTTCCAGTAGTGGCTTGTCTCCCATGGCTTTATTCTCTAAGACCTTTCAAATTTCTAATCCAGGGAAGTAATAACAAAAGAAGGAAAAAGAAATTAAAATATATCAACTCTTAATTTATAATAGCTGTGGAGACACTTAACAGCAAAAACTTTGGAAGAGTATGGCAGGTCTTCCAACTTCCCTATAATCTCTGTAACACCCTCCTCCCCTACTAAATCCTTAGTTTGAAGTGGCAGCATACAGGAACGAGAAGGAAAGAGAAACTTAACTACTAGTGATGTAGGAAAGATGTTAGGGTTCAAAGCCCACAACCAAGAAAGAATTCTTGAGATGTTGGTGCAAAAAGGTGATTTTATTAAAGCAGGACCTGTGGGCAGAAAGAGTTGCACCAGGGTCATGAGGAGTGACCCGTTATATACTTTGAAGTTGGGAGGGGGTTAGGGATAGCATAAGTCTCTAAGGAATTTTGGAAGCAAGGTTTCCAGGACCTTGAGGGGGCTAGCTATTGTTGGGAAAACATCATTTATTACCCTCTAATAAAACCTTAGTCATAAGACCCTTCGGTTGTTCACCCCTATGCTTGAGGGGTGATTACCAACACATATCTTGGGGGTTTAGAGATAAAGGAAGTTTCCAAAGGAATTTTTATATGTTAAAGCAGACTTACAGGATTAGGTTGGGGGAGGGGGTTGGGCTTAGATTGTCTTTTGCCCTTAGCAAAGTATTAACACGGACACAGCTGAGTCTTTAGAGGAATGTCACTCTGCCTGTTTCAAGGACTTTTCAGGGGGCTGTAGGAAGTAAGGAAATTTAATAATATCCCTTCTGCCTTTGTTTCCCACATCACTAGTAGTTTCCTGAGCTTGAGTCATGTTCTCTTTCTCAAAGTTGAGTCACATTGAGTGTGTGTGTGTGTGTGTGTGTGTGTGTGTAGGGGTATTGCAAGGGTATGTAGAGAAACAACAGAAACATCAAGACTGGCTTCACAGGCATGAAGTAGCACAGGGTCATGCTCTCAGATGGACTCCACACTTATTTTAGTGATTTGTTGTTGCTGTCTTCAAATTTCTGATAATTTTTAAAAACAGGACTCTGAATTTTCATTGTGTGCTGGGTCTCTATAAATTTTACAGCCTTTCCTAGAAAATATAAGAACCAAGGAACTTGATTCCTGGAATGGGCTCTGAATGGAGGCAAACTTCATAGAATTTCAAGAAGCCCAAAACATATTGAGAGTGGTAGTGCAGAGATGACTGCAGGGAGTGTCCAGGCAGAAAGGCCTGGGGAAGTGCACAGTTTTCTGCATGTAACATTGAATGGGGAACAGACAGATTATGATGTATAGTAAAAAGGAGTGTAGGTGTTACTGAGCAGCATGGGGATGAGAAGGATGGAGGAAGGAGAGAGAGAGAGAAGCTCACTTCTCTAATTCCTTGGTACTATGTTAGTCCTTAGAAATTAGACCCAGCATAGAGAATGAGGTGATATATACTATAAGTAGGCAGAGATTATCTAAAATTGATTGAAATTAACTTCCCACTATCTTGTAGAATTGAGATATCAAATCAAATAAAATCAAACTCAGTGTTATGAATTGAATATTTGTGTCCCTATATCCATATATTGATATCCCACCCCCAATGTGATGATATTTGGAGATAGGGCCTTTGGGAAGTGATTAGATTATACAAGGTAATAATAGTAGGGCCCTGGTTTGATGGGATCAGTGTGTTTATAAAGAGACACCAGAGAATCTGCTTTGTCTCCCCTGTGTGAAGACACAGTGAAAAGGCCACTATTCACACGTTTTCACCAGAGCCTCCCAGCTTCCAAACTGTGAGACATAAATTTCTATTGTTTAAGTCACTCAGCTTATCATATTCTGTTATGGCAGCCCAAGCTGACTAGGTCACTCAGAGAATAATAAAATTATACTTAATGCCCATTTTAATTTAAAGCCATCAGTTTGTGCCCATTATAAACTCTACATTTCAGCACAGTAAAGAATTTGACATATCCCAAAGGTGATATTCCCTTCTTCACTTCTCAGTCTCTGAACACAGTCTTGTCACAGACTAGATTCTGACTGTCTGTGTGTATATGCATGTGCAGCATGTATATGTGTATGTGTATATTTCTTTTTTATTTCACCACACCAGGGAAAATGTCTTTGTTGGCCCCAGCCTCAGCAAAACTTTTAAACTCTATTTGTTGTTGGAATGCTTTGCCTTTGAACTCCAATTCACACAGTGAGCCAGGTTTTGAACTCACAGGATATATGAGTCATGCACAGTCATTTATTCCCACAAAAATTGAATTCCAGGCCATGTTTTCCTATTTCTAGACCTGAAGTACAGTAAATCTGCATCTTTAATCTCCCCATTCTGCTGTATTTTTGTATTCTATTTTTAGTCCACAGAGATGTTTACCCAATTTTTGAGTGAAACTATATATTTAAAATATAGTCTTGGTGCTTCCAGGTAAAGATAGGAGATAGCAACAATGAATAAAATATAGAAGTAGAAAACCAAAAGGACATAGCTACACTCACATATAAGGCAAAAATCTCCATTGCAAATAAATTAATCTAACACATAAAAATTTGTTAAACTGCCAAAGTATCTGCCTTGTTGAGTTTGGGACCTGAATTAGGCAGTGACAGTGTATATATATCCCAAAGATTGTTGCTCAATATGTGTCATTACAATGCCTCTGAATATCTTTATACATGTGTACAGGTGCATTTGTGTAAGAATTTCTGTAGGGAATATAACTAGCAGAGAAATTGCTGGGTCATGGGGACAAGGCACATTTTGAAATTTTCCAGGCATTGTTAAATTGGTTTCCAAATTGTAACAAATTATGCTTCTACTAGTACAGTTAAGAGAATTTTTATTTCTCCATATCCTCCCAACATCAGTTGTCAGACACTACCTCACCCCCAACTACTACATCTAATGGAAATAATGTGGTATTTCATTGTTTTCATTTGTGTGTCCTTAGCTTTCGTTTTTAAATAGGTATTTTGGGTCTCATCTGTAAACTTGCCTATTTATACCATTGCTGATTTTTCTATTGGTTTGTTTCATGTTTTTATTTTTAGGAGTTCCCCATACATTTTTTTAACCTACCTACAATCTAAGTTCCCTTCTGACTACTGTAAAACTGCTTCCCATTTCCAAATCCCACATACACTTCTTTATTCTTATCCTACACAATGTTTCCACATTACTCATGGAAATGATCATTCTGTTGTCTTTGTTAATTTCTTCTCTCTTGGCTTTTGTATCTCAGTTTCTTGGTGTTTCTTAGAGATTATTTATTTTCACTTATTGTTAGTACCAAGAACATTGCCCACCACAGATCAGATATTTCAGTGTATAGTTTCTAGTGAATAGTTTCTAGTAGGACCAAGATATATATTTCAGCTCTGGTCCTGTCTCTCTCTCATGGGCTAGCAAAATCCTCATGTTTCATCCAATTTTACATTCAATTACTCGTCACAAAGCATTGGTCCTCCATTTCCTCTAACTGTAATTCATTATATGTTGTAATCAGTAGCCTTTTAAAGTGAACTTTGATCCTGACACTTGGTAACATTTATTCTAACAAGCTGGGGTGCAGAAGGCAGAAATTGTGTTACATTATGAAGTGTGTGATGTGATAAAATAATATCTAGAAAAGGTCATTACATTCACTTTCTGTAGTGACTAATGTAGTATTTGAGGCCAGGTAGTCAGAGGTAAATAGTTATTATGTCACCTACTGTGATTCCTTATCCCTGAACTAGAAAACAAAATAAAATAAAGTAAAATAAAAAAAAATAAGTTAAGACTTTTACAAAGTATAAAATATTTTAAAGGGATAAACTCATTTTTATTTTAAAATATCAAAATATTAGGAAATATGAGAAAATATTTCCCAATTTGTATTAAGTAAAATGGTTATGATTCACCAATATCAGAGATTTAAAAATTAGTAGTAAAGAAATTGAAAATACCACATTGATCTTTCATGACTATGAGCTAACAAAAAGGTCAAATTTTTTTCTAAAAAACAAACGTGACAAAAAAATCTGGTTTAAAAGAAATAAAATAAATGTACATGTCTATTGTGATGAAAAGAAAGATGAATATAATTTCTTTCTTTAGAATATAACTTGATTTGTAATGATTTAAACTAATTATAATTTAACCATGAAGTCAAACATATAGTATAGAAATAGAATAGATAGGGATATGAACACTTTCTTTCAAATATTATTTCTCATCTCTCCATCACAATGCTCTCAAAAGAGTGTTGAATGAAAAGTTTTCTTCTCTAGTGTATTGAAAATGATTACATGTGTTAGGGATTTAAATAAATTATTTACATGGACTCCACTGTTATATTTTTGGGGAAAAATACACTGACATTTAATAAAACACTGATTTTCTTTAAGTTCTATGGAAAAGTGATTGTGGAATGTATGATGATGGAAGAGCCAGAAAAGGAGCAGCAATATTTAATGAGAACTGTTGGGAACCCTCAAATTTCCTAGTTTGTGTCCCATTGAAAAAAGACAATTTTTTTAGAAGCGGAGTTAACAGTGGGGAAATAAGATAAAACACTTTTTAATATTTTATTTCTTTGTCACAAATGAGGTTGAGAAAAATAATGGTGAACTAGTGGAGAAAAAGCCCGTAATACAGGGAACATCTTTTTCTTGTCCTGTATGTCTGTTAGGCTCCCTACAGTTTTCATTAATGAAAGAATTACATGTAGATTACTTCTTCCTATTTACCCCCTCCCAAACCTGCTATAATACAATCAAAGTCATGTAGGGGAGGCAGTGTCTCCGGTGTCCCGCACTTGCTTTCTCCTCTAGCTGGGCTCCGGAATCCTCTCCAAGTCCAACCTTCCCGCGGATGCAGCCCCATCCCCGACCTTCCCTCCTTCGGTTTCCTGCATAAGGGTTCATTTGTGGCCACCTAACAGGGAGATGGCGATAGGGGCAGTTGGCACCCCAAGAACCTGGAGCATCATGGATCTTGGATGGCGAGGTTGGCCTCTCCTGTACCTCTGAACTAGTTGGCCCAGTGGGCCTATTCCTGCTCAACAGCCCCACTGGGTTCACTTCTCTATCCGGGACTTTTGCTCAATGCACTCCAGCTCGTTAGTGAAGTTTGCAGTGTGTGAACAGCTGCGGGTTCGACTGTGCCAGCATCAGCATCATCCAGAGCTGCCTGTGCAGAAGCCTCCATGGGAGGAAAAAGAAATATGTCATAAATTTGGATCTAGAAAAAGAAGAGTGTTGAAAATGGAATAAGTTAAGGAACCCCTAATCCTCTGTCTACAGAACCAGAGTTCGAGTACTAGTTGATTTTAAGCTAGAGCAGGAAAAACAAGAGAGTCTGGATAATCTTCAGTGCCAGTTTGCCTATTTGAAGATTCAACTGTATACTGATGGCGGAGGAATAGGGGACCCTTTTTCAGCTGGTCACCTGAGTTGAGCTGGATAGGTACAAGACCATCCTGAACATCCACGGAATCAGCCTGAGATGCAGGAAGATACATCTGGATCTCTACAAATGAACATCTCCAGCGATGAGTATTGATGTACAAAGCAGGGAGCCAGAAACCGCGCACAGATATCGAAAGATAAACAGAAGGGGGAAGGAACTGCCATGTTCAGGCGCTGGGAAGCAGTAGCCACCTGCACGGGGGGAGCAGGCGGACTTGCGGACTGGCACACGCGAGAGAGCAGACTCAGACTGTGAGCCAGGGAACACGCATGACCAGTCTGAGGTCCAGAGATTCGGAGTGCCTGCGAGCCACACTGAGAATGCTCAGGAGCGGCTGGCAGCTGGTGGTGTTAGAAACACAAAGGACAGAGACTTGCCAACCCTGGAAGTGAGGGCTGGGATGCCGGCTGCGGGGCTCACATCCAGGGATGCTGCAGGGTTGAGCAGCGCCAACAGAAACAGAGTTAAAGTGGCCAGAACATCAGTGAAGAATGGTCTGCGATCCCTCTGTTCTGAGACAAAGGCTGAGATTCAGCTACTGCTGCTCTGACTCTCAGAAGAGGCACAGCAAACGGCCAGGGAAAGGCACCAGAGAAAAAAAGCATGGAAATACCAGCTCACAGTGTGCCCATCCCAATCGCCCTCCCAGAGGACACAGAGACTCTACCCAAACAGGGTTGCCTGAGTATTGGCGCGGCTGGCCCTTCCCCCAGAAGGCAGGCTGAAAAATCAAGAAGCCCACATCCCTAAGGTCCCTATAAAACAAGTGCGCACTGCCTGTGTCCTGGTCAATAATTTGGGCTCTGCACAATCCTGCAACCTCTCCTCATCAGAATGACGAGAAGGAGAAATCCCCCCCAGCAAAGAAAAGACAATGAGTCTGTGGCCTCTGCCACAGAACTAATGGGTATGGATATAACCAAATTATCAGAAATGGAGTAACAATGGTCAAGATGATGTGTAGACTTGAAAAAAGTATTAACAAAAATGTTAATGAGAATATAGAATCTCTAAGGGTGGAAATGAGAGCAAATCTGGCAGAAATTAAAAATTCTATGAATCAAATGCAGTCAAAACTGGAGGCTCTGATGGCCAGGGTGAATGAGGCAGAAGAACGTATCAGCAAATTGGAGGATGGGTTAGTAGAAGAGAAAGCTAAAATAGAAACTTGGCTCAAAAAAATCCAATCTCAAGAAAGTAGGTTACGGAAGATTACTGACTCAATGAAATGTTCCAATGTCAGAATCATCGGCATCCCTGAGGGGGTAGAGAAAAGCAGAGGTCTAGAAGACATATTTGAACAAATTGTAGCTGAAAACTTCCCTATTCTAGCAATGGAAACAAGATTTCATGTCCAAGAGGCAGAGAGGACACCTCCCGAGCTCAACCACGACAAACTTACGCCATGTCACGTCATAGTGCAATTCACAAATATAAGATCCAAGGATACAGTATTAAAAGCGGCGAGGACAAAGAAATTTCTCACGTACCAAGGCAAAGTTATCAGAATTACGTCAGACCTGTCTACAAAGACCTGGAATGAGAGAAAGTGTTGGAGCGGGGGCATTTTTAAAGCCCTTTCAGAGAAAAACATGCAGCCAAGGATCCCGTATCCAGCAAGGCTGTCATTAAGAATTGATGGAGAGATAAAGACCTTCCAGAATTGCCAGTCACTGACAATTTCATAACCACGAAACCAGCCCTACAGGAGATGTTAAGGGGGGTTCTATAAAAGTAAAAAGGCCCCAGGAGTGATACAGAACAGAAAGTCACAATCTATAGAAACAAAGACTTTACAGGCAACATGGCATCATTAAAATCATATCTCTCAATAATCAGTCTCAATGTAAATGGCCTAAATGCCCCCATAAGTGCCACAGGGTTCCAGATTGGATAAAAAGACATGACTCATTCATTTGCTGTCTGCAAGAGACTCATTTTGAACCTAAAGATACATTCAGACTGCAAGTAAAGGGATGGAATACCATCTTTCATGCCAATGGACCTCAAAAGAAAGCTGGGGTAGCAATTCTCATATCAGACAGATTGGATTTTAAAGCAAAGACTAGTTAGAGATACAGAAGGGCACTATATTATTCTTAAAGGATGTATCCAACAAGTGGCTATGACAATTATAAATATCTATGCACCCAACAGGGGAGCAGCAAGAACACAAGCCAACTCTTAACCAGAATAAAAAGACATATACATAAAAATACGTTAATAGTAGGGGACCTCAACACTCCACTATCAGCAATAGACAGAGCACCTAGGCAGAAAATCGACAAAGAAACAAGAGCTTTGAATGCCATACTCGACAAGTTGGACCTCATAGATATATATAGAACTCTACGCCCCAGAATCAAAGAATACACATTCTATTCTAATGCCCAAGGAACATTCTCAAGAATAGACCATGTTCTGGGTCACAAAACAGGTCTCAACTGATACCAAAAGACTGAAATTATTGCCGGCATATTCTCAGACCACAACGCTTTAAATTGGAACTCAAACACAAGGAAAAATTTGGAAGAAACTCAAACACTTGAGACCAAGAACCATCCTGCTCAAGAATGATTCGATAAACCAGAAAATCAAAAATCAATTTAAACAAATTTATGGAGACCAATGAGAATGAAAACACAACGGTCCAAAAACCTATGGGACACAGCAAATGCAGTCCTAAGGGGGAAATACATAGCCATCCAAGCCTCACTCAAAAGAATAGAAAAATCTAAAATGCAGTTTTTATATTCTCACCTCAAGAAGCTGGAACAGCAACAGAGGAACAGGCCTAATCTATGCAGGAGAAAGCAGTTGATCAAAATTAGAACACAAATCAATGATTTAGAAACGATGAGCACAGTAGAGCAGATGAACAGAACTAGAACCTGGTTCTTTGAGAGGTAAATAAAGTGACAAACCACTTGCAAGACTTATCCAAAAGAATAGAGAACGGACCGAAATTAATAAAATTATGAATGGGAGCGGAGAGGTCACAACCAACTCCAATGATATTGGAAGGATTATTACAAACTTTTGTCAACAGCTTTATGCCAATAAATTAAGCAATCTGGAAGAGATGGAGGCCTTTCTGGAAACCTATAAACTACCAAGACTGAAACAGGAAGAAATTGATTTTTTAAACAGGCCAATTAATTATGAAGAGATTGAAACAGTGATAAAAAACCCACCAAAAAACAAAACTCCAGGACCGGATGGTTTTCCTGGGGAATCCTACCAAACATTCAAAGAAGAAATAATACCTATTCTCCTAAAGCTATTTCAAAAAATAGAAACAGAAGGAAAACTACCAAACTCATTCTAGGAGGCCAATATTACCTTGATCCCCAAATCAGTCAAAGACCCCATCAAAAAGGAGAGTTACAGACCGATTTCCCTAATGAATATGGACACCAAAATTCTCAACAAGATCTTGACTAATAGGATCCAACAATACAATAAAAGGGTTACCCATCATTACCAAGTGGGATTCATCCCCAGGAAGCAAGCGTGGTTACATACACAAATCTATCAGTGTCATAGACTTTATCGGCAAGAAGAAAGCCAGAAATCATGTGATTCTCTCAATAGATGCAGAAAAACATTTGACAAAATACAGCATCCTTTCCTGATGAAAACCCTTCAGAGTGTACGGATAGAGGGTACATTCCTCAATCTCATAAAAACCATCCATGAAAAGCCTACATCAAATATCATTCTCAATGGGGAAAAGCAGGAAGCCTTTCCCTTAAGATCAGGAACACGACAAGGATGCCTACTCTTGCCATTATTATTCAACATAGTACTAGAAGTGCTTGCAACATCAACCAGAAAACAAAAAGGGATAAAAGGTATCCAAATTGGCAAAGAAGAAGTCAAACTGTCTCTCTTCGCAGATGACATGATACTGTATATGGAAAACCCAAAAGAATCCACTCCCAAACTATTAGAAGTTATAGAGCAATTCAGTAATGTGGCGGGATACAAAACCAATGCTCAGAAATCAGTTGCATTTCTATACACGAATAATGAGACTGATAGAGAAATTAGGGAATCCATCCCATTTAAATAGCACCAAAAACCATATGTTACCTTGGAATTAACTTAACCAGAGACGTAAAGGACCTATATTCTAGAAACTACAGATCACTCTTGAAAGACATTGAAGAAGACACAAAAAGATGAAAAAATATTCCATGCTCATGGATCGGAAGAATTAACATAATTAAAATGTCCATGCTACCCAAAGCAATCTACACTTTCAATGCTATCACGATCAAAATACTAATGACATTTTTCAAAGAACTGGAACAAATAGCTCTTAAATTTGTATGGAACCAGAAAAGGCCCCGAATCTCCAAGGAACTGTTGAAAAGGAAAAACAAAGCTGGGGGCATCAAGTTGCCGGATTTCAAGCTATACTACAAAGCTGTGATCACAAAGACAGCATGGTACTGGCACAAAAACAGACACATAGACCAATGGAAAAGAATAGAGAACCCAGAAATGGACCCTCAGCTCTTTGGTCAACTAATTTTTGACAAAGCAGGAAGAAACATCTAGTGGAAAAAAAAACAGTCTCTTCAATAAATGGTGCTGGGAAAATTGGAGAGCTACATGCAAAAGAATGAAACTTGACCACTCTCTCACCCAATACACAAAGATAAACTCCAAATGGATAAAAGAACTCGATGTGAGACAGGAATCCATCAAAATCCTAGAGTAGAGCATAGGCAACAACCTCTACGATATCAGCCACAGCAACTTTTTCATGACACATCTCCAAAGGCATTAAGAGAAACAAAAGAAAAAATGAACTTGTGGGACATCATCAAGATAAAAGCTTCTGCACAGCCAAAGAAATAGTAAAAAAAAACTAAGAGATAGCCCACGGAAGGGGAGAAGATATTTGCAAATGACACTACAGATAAAAGACTGGTATCCAAAATCTACAAAGAACTTCTCAAACTCAATACACGAGAAACAAATAAACAAATCATAAAATGGGCAGGAGATATGAACAGACACTTTTCTAATGAAGATATACAAATGGCTAACAGACACATCAAAAAATGCTCAAAATCATAGCCATCAAGGAAATTCAAATCAAAACCACACTAAGATGCCACCTTACGCCAGTTAGAATGGCAAAAATTGACAAGGCAAGAAACAACAATTGTTGGGGAGGATGTGGAGAAAAGGGGTCCCTCCTACATTGTTGGTGGGAATGCAAGTTGGTACAGCCACTCTGGAAAACAGTGTGGAGGTCCCTTAAAAAGTTAAAAATTGAGCTACCCTATGATTCAGCCATTGCACTACTGGGTATTTACCCCAAAGATACAGACGTAGTGAAGAGAAGGGCCATATGCACCCCAATATTCATAGTAGGATTTTCCACAATAGCTAAATTTTGGAAGGAGCCGAGATGCCCTTCAACAGATGACTGGATTAAGAAGTTGCAGTCCATATATACAATGGAATATTACTCAGCCATCAAAAAGAACGATTTCTCAAAATTTGCTGCAACATGGATGGCACTGGAGGAGATAATGCTAAGTGTAATAAGTCAAGCAGAGAAAGACAATTATATGGTTTCTCTCATCTATGGAACATAAGAACTAGGAAGTTCGATAGGAGAAGAAAGGGATAAAGAAAGGGGGGTAATCAGAAGGGGGAGTGAAGCATGAGAGACTATGGACTCTGAGAAACAAATGAGGGCTTCAGAAGGTAGGGCGGTGGGGAAATGGGATAGGCTGGTGATGGGTAGTAAGGAGGTCATGTATTGCATTGTACACTGGGTGTTATATGCTACTAATGAATCATTGAACTTTACATGAAGAACCAGGTATGTACTGTATGGTGACAAACATAAGATAATAAAAAATATTTAAAAAATAAATAAATAGGGGCGCCTGGGTGGCACAGCGGTTAAGCGTCTGCCTTCGGCTCAGGGTGTGATCCCGGCGTTATGGGATCGAGCCCCACATCAGGCTCCTCCGCTATGAGCCTGCTTCTTCCTCTCTCACTGCCCCTGCTTGTGTTCCCTCTCTCGCTGGCTGTCTCTATCTCTGTCAAATAAATAAATAAAAGAATCTTTAAAATAAATAAATAAATAAATAAATAAATAAATAAATAAATAAATAAATAAGTAAGTAAAATCTGTATGAGAATCATGAAAAAGAAAAGCCATTTAAACTCAAACTCATGACCATATGTTGGTATGCAGGGATACAAGAAGAGAAAACTTAGATTTTAGTTGGTGAGGAGACCAGCACCTTAAAATCATGTTACTGCATAGAAACAAAAGGTGTCCGATGACTCACTCCAGGCAAGTAGGAAGAGTAAGAGAAGGTATGCCATACTTGCAAGTAGACATGGTATTGAGATTAAGTGTAGTCTTAGTGGTTTCTGGGAAAATCTCTGGCTCATTCATATTGCTTTATGTTTATTAGTGGCATGAATGTCACCCTTTGAAAAGCTCTAGGTTTAGCATCTACATCAAGGATCTCCCACACTGAAGATGAAGGGTGACTTACAATAATGGAACTTAGTTCTCAACAAATATAGTAGAACTTACACGTTTAAATGATTTTTTTCTTTTTAATTAACCATTTAGAGAGGTTTTGCAATTATAGTAGTGCTGCTACTACTTGAAGTATTTCCACAATTTTTTTGCAGTGTTCCTTAAGATAATATTCTTACACTTACTAATTTCTTATTCTTTGGGAAATAACTTTATTTTAAAACAGCCAAATCAAAATTTAAGTAACATCCTATGAATTTTTTTAAGTAACATTATAAAAACTAATTATGTAATAACTTCATGGCTCATAAAATGAAAATTAAAATAATTACCACTATGATTTGATCAAGATTCAATATCAATATTGAAATTAGTCAAAAGCATCAGAAGGTGGATACAGAGAGGTGCAACATTTATTTTATTGTGTGTGTATATTTACATACATACAAAATGTAGTTACTTCATTTTATTGTGTATGTTATTATTTTATAGTATTAAATTTTATTTTATTTAAATTCACTTAACATATAGTGTATTATTAGTTTCAGAGGTAGAGTTCATCAGTTCATTCATCAGTTGCATATAACACCTAGTGCTCATTATATCAAGTGCCCTCCTTAATGCCCATCACCCAATTATCCCTTCTCTCCACACACCTCCCCTCCAGCACCCTCAGTTTCTTTCCTATAGATAAGAGTCTCTTATGGTTTGTCTCCTCTGATTTCATCTTATTTCATTTTTCCTTCCCTTCCCCTGTGATCCTTTGTTTTGTTTCTTAAATTCCACATATGGGTGAAATCATACGATAATTGTCTTTCTTTGATTGACTTATTTCACTTAGCATAATACTCTCTAGTTCCATCCACATCATTGTAAATGGTAAGATTTCTTTTTTTTTTTTTTGCTTCTTCAAGTTCTTTTATTTTTGTTTTTTATTAAAATTTTTTTATGTTATGTCACCATACAGTACATCATTAGTTTTTGATGTAGTGTTCTATGATTAATTATTTGCATATAATATGCAGTGCTCCATGTAATATGTGCCCTCCTTAATACCCATCACTGGCCTATCCCAATGCCCCAGCCTCCTCCCCTCTGAAACTCTCAGTTTGTCTCCCAGAGCCCATAGTATCTAGTGGTTTATTCCCCCTTCTGTTTACCCCTTACATTCTTCCCTTCCTTCTCCTACCGATCTCCCTGCTATTCCTTATATTCCACAAATGAGTGAAACTATACGATAATTGTCTTTCTCTGCTTGACTTATTTCACGTAGCATAATCTCCTCCGGTCCTGGCCATGTTGCGGCAAATGTTGGGTAATCATTCTTTCTGATGGCTGAGTAATATTCCATTGTATATATGGACCACATCTTCTTTATCCATTCATTTGTTGAAGGGCATCTTGTCTCCTTCCACAATTTAGCCATTGTGGACAATGCTGCTATGAACAGTGGGGTGCATATGGCCCTTCTCTTCACTACGTCTGTATCTTTGGGGTAAATACCCAGTTGTGCAATGGCTGGGTCATAGGGTAGCTCTGTTTTTAAGTGACCTCCACACTGTTTGCCAAAGTGGCTGTACCAACTTGCATTCCCACCAACAGTGTAAGAGGGTTCCCCTCTCCTCACATGCTCTCCAACATTTGTTGTTTCTTGCCTTGTCAATTTTTGCTATTCTAATTGGCATAAGGTGGTATCTCAAGGTGGTTTTGATTTCAATTTCCCTGATGGCTAATGTTTTTGAACAACTTTTCATTGCTTCTGTTAGCTATTTGTATGTCTTCATTGGAAAAGTGTCTGTTTATATCTTCTGCCCATTTTTTATTTGTTTATTGTTTCTTGTGTATTGAGTTTGAGAAGTTCTTTGTAGATCTTGGATACCAGCCTTTAATCTGTAGTTTCACTTGCAAATATCTTCTCCCATTCTGTGGGTTGCCTCTTTGTTTTGATGACTGTTTCCTTGGCTGTGCAGAAACTTTTTATCTTGATGAAGTCCCACAAGTTCATTTTTTCTTTTGTTTCTCTTAAAGCCTTTGGAGATGTCATGAAAGAAGTTGCTGTGGCTGATGTCGAAGAGGTTGTTGCCTATGTTCTCTTCTAGGATTTTGATGGATTCCTCTCACATCAAAGTCTTTCATCCATTTGGAGTTTATCTTTGTGTATGGTGTGAGAGAGAGGTCCAGTTTCATTCTTTTGCATATAGCTGTCCAATTTCCCCAGCACCATTTGTTGAAGAGACTATCTTTTTTTCCACTGGATGTTTTCTCCTGCTTTGTCAAAGATTAGTTGCCCATAGAGTTGAGGATCCATTTCTGGAGTCTGTATTCTGTTCCATTGCTCGATGTGTCTGTTTTTGTGCCAGTACCATGCAGTCTTGGTGATCACAGCTTTGTAATATAGCTTGAAATCAGGCAATGTGATGCCCCCAGCTTTGTTTTCTTTTTCAACATTTCCTTGGCTATTTGAGGTCTTTTTGGTTCCACACAAATTTTAGGATTGTTTTTCCCCAGCTCTTTGAAAAATGTCATTGGTGTTTTGGTCAGGATGGCATTGAAAGTGTAGACTGCTCTGGGTACCATAGACTTTTAACTATGTTTATTCTTCCAGTCCATGAGCATGGAGTATTTTTTCATCTTTTTGTGTCTTCTTCAATGTCTTTCATCAGTGTTCTTATTTCCTTTACCTCTTTGGTTAGGTTAATTCCAAGATATCTTATGGTTTTGGGAGCTATTGTAAATGGAATGGATTCCCTAATTTCTCTTTCTTCAGTCTCATTGTTCGTGTATAGAAATGCAATTGATTTCTGTGCATTGATTTTGTATCCTGCCACATTACTGAATTGCTGTATGAGTTTTAGTATTTTGGGGGTGGAGTCTTTTGGGTTTTCCATATAGAGTATCATGTCATCTGCAAAGAGAAACCGTTTGACTTCTTTGCCAATTTGAATACCTTTTATTTCTTTTTGTTGTCTGATTGTTGTTGCTAGGACTTCTAGTACTGTGTTGAACAATAATGGTGATACTGGGCATCCTTGTAATGTTCCTGATATTAAGGGAAAGACTCTCAGCTTTTCCCCATTGAGAATGATATTCACTGTGGGCTTTTCATAGATGTTTTTTTGAAATTCAGGAATGTACCCTCTATCTCTATACTCTGAAGGGTTTTAATCAGAAAAGGATGCTGTATTTTGTCAAATGCTTTTTCTGCATCATTTGACAGGACCATGTGATTCTTGTCTCTTCTCTTATTAATGTGTTCTATCACACTGATTGATTTGTGAATGTTTAACCACCCTTGTAGCCCAGGGATGAATCCCACCTGCTCATGATGAATAATCTTTTTAATGTATGTTGGATCCTATTGGCTAGGATCTTTTTGAGAATTTTGGCATCTGTATTCATCAGGGATATTGGTTTGTAATGCTCCTTTTTGATGGGCTCTTTGCCCAGTTTGGGGATCAAGGTAATACTGGCCTCATAGAATGAGCTTGGTAGTTTTCTTTCTGTTTCTATTAAACAACTTCAAGAGAATAGTTACTACTTCTTCTTTGAATGTTTGGTAGAATTTCCCAGGGAATCCGTCAGGCCCTGGACTCTTGTTTTTGGGGAAGTTTTTGAACCCTCCTTCAATCTTTTCATGATTAATCGGTCCTTTTAAATAATCAATTTCTTCCTGTTCCAGTCTTGGTAGTTTATAGCTTTCCAGGAAGGCATCCATCTCTTCCAGGTTGTTTAATTTATTGGCATATAGGTGTTGATAACAGTTTCTAATGATTGTTTCTATTTCCTTGATGTTGGTCATGATCTCTCCCCTTTCATTCAGAATTTTATAATTTGGGTCCTTTATTCTTTTGAATAAATCTGGCCAGTGGTTTATCTTATTTATTCTTTCAACGAACCAGCTTCTAGTTTTGTTGATCTGCTCTACTGTGCTCCTGGTTTCTAAGTCATTGATCTCTGCTCTAATCTTGATCAACTGCCTTCTCCTTCATGGATTAGGCCTGTTCTTCTGTTCCAGCTCCAGCTTCTTGAGGTGAGAATCTAAAAACTGCATTTTAGATTTTTCTATTCTTTTGAGTGAGGCTTGGATGGCTATGTATTTTCCCCTTAGGACCGCCTTTGCAGTGTCCCATAAGTTTTGGACCGATGTGTTTTCATTCTCATTGGTTTCCAAAAATTCCTTAAGTTCTTCTTTAATTTCCTGGTTTACCCAATCATTTTTGAGCAGGATGGTTCTTTGTTTTGAAGTGTTTGAGTTTCCTCAAAATTTTTCCTTGTGATTGAGTTACAGTTTCAAAACATTGTGGTTGGAGAATATGCAAGGAATAATTTCAGTGTTTTGGGTTTAGTTGAGACCTGTTTTGTGACCCAGTATATGGTCTATTCTGGAGAAAGTTCCATGTGCATTCAAAAAGAATGAGTATTCTGTTGTTTTGGGGGTGTAGTGTTCTTTATGTATCTATGAGGTCCATCGGGTCCAGTATGTCATTCAAAGCTCTTGTTTCTTTGTTGATTTTCTGCTTACGTGATCTGTCTATTGCTGAGAGTGGAGTGTTGAGGTCCCTTAGTATTAATGTATTTTCATGTATATGTCTCTTTATTCTGGTTAAGAGTTTGCTTGTGTATCTTGCTGGCCCCCTGGTGGGGGCATAGATATTTATAATTGTCATATCCACTTGTTGGATCCATCCTTTAAGAATAATATAGTGTCCTTCTGTATCTCTCACTACACTTTAGTTTAAAATCTAATCTATCTGAAATGAGAATTGCTACC
This sequence comes from Ursus arctos, assembly GCF_023065955.2. NCBI lineage: Eukaryota > Metazoa > Chordata > Mammalia > Carnivora > Ursidae > Ursus > Ursus arctos. The sequence continues at coordinate 2,814,939 of NW_026622986.1, forward strand.
GCAGGTTTCTTTTGAGGTCCATTGGCATGAAAAATGGTTTTCCATCCCTTCACTTTCAGTCTGGATGTATCTTAAGGTTCAAAATGAGTCTCTTGAAGACAGCATATGGAAGGATCATGTCTTTTTATCCAATCTGCAACCCTGTGGCCTTTTATGGGAGCATTTAGGCCATTCACATTGAGAGTGATTATTGAGAGATATGATTTTAATGATGTCATGTTGCCTGTGAAGTCTGTTTCTATAGATTCTAAATTTCTGTTCTGTATCACTATTGGGGTCTTTTTACTTTTATAGAACCCCCCTTAATATTTCTTGTAGCGCTGGGTTGGTGGTCACACATTCTTTCAGTTTCTGCCAGTAGTGGAAGGTCCTTGTCTCTCAATCAATTAGAATGACAGCCTTGCTCGATGAAGGATCCTTGGCTGCATGTTCTTCTCACTTAGTGCTTGGAATATGTCTTGCCGGCTTTTTCTGGCTTGCCAGGTCTCTCTAGACAGGTCTGATGTTATTATGATGTTTCTCCCTCTGTAAGTGAAGAATCTGTTCCCCCTTGCTACTTTCAAGATTTTATCCTTGGATCTAAAAATTGCGAATTGTACTATTATGTGACGTGGTGTGGTCTGTTCTCATTGATCTTGGGACGGTTCCTCTCTGCCTCTTGGACATGAATGATTGTTTCCTTTGCCAGATTAGGGAAATTCACAGCTATAATTTGTTCAAATGTCTCTTCTGGACCTCTCTCTTTCTCCATCGCCTCGGAGAGGCCAATGATTCTGACATTGGAATGTTTCATTGAGTCAGTAATCTCCCATATTCTACATTCTTGAAATTGGAGTTTTTTAAACCAGTTTCCCACTTTTTACTTCTGTTCTATCCTCTCATCTTCCAACTCATTAATTCATTTTTCTGCTTCATTTACCCTGGCCATCAGAGCATCTAGTTTAGACTGCATTTCACTCATAGCATTTTTATTTTCTGCCAGATTTGCTCTCATTTCTGCCCTTAGAAATTCTATATCCTCGTTAATATTTTCATTAATTTTTTTTTCAAGCCAGCACATCATATTGACTATTGTTACTCTGAACTCCATGTCTGACAATTTGGTTATATCCATATCCATTAGTTCCGTGGGAGAGGCCACAGTCTGTGTTTCTTTCCTTGTTAGAGGTTCCTCCTCCTTGTCATTCTGATGAGGAGAGGTTGCGGGGATGTACAGAGCCCAAATTATTGACCAGGAGCTAAGCAATGTGCACTTGTTTTATAGGGACTTTAGTGATGTGGGCTTCTTGTTTTTTCAGGCTGCCTTCTGGGGGAGAGGCCTGCGTGCTGATACTCAGGCAACCCTGTTTGGGTAGAGTTGCCCTATCCCCTGTGGGGGGCGGGGGTTGGGCACAGCGCAAACCAGTTTTTCTGGGCTTTTGCTCTCTGGCAGCTTTCCCTGGCATCTTTCTGTGACTCTACTGAGAGTCAGAGCAGCAGTGGCCGTATCCAAACCTCTGTCTCAGAACAGAGAGATCGCAGTCTGCTCTTCACTGAGCTCTCCTGGCTACTTTAACTCTGATTCTGTCAGTGCTGCTAAAAACCTGCAGCATACTGGGGTTGTACACCCCACAGCCATTTTCCCAGTCCTCGCTCTCAGGGCTGGCACATCTCTGCCCTTTGTGCTTCTAACACTGTCAAGTGCCCCTGGGGTCCGTGCGCACTCCTGAGCTCCCTGTTTCTATGTGGTTTGAGTGAGCACTCCTGAGCTCTGGTTTTCAGTCTGCTTGCACTCATGCTCCCGAGCTCCTGGTTTCAGTCTAGTTTCTCCATGGCTACTGGTCCACGTGTCTGGCCCACTCCCCAGTGCAGGAGGCTACTGCTTCCCAGCGCCCAAGTGCACAGGCTCCCTCCCCCTTCCATTTATCTTCTGATATCTGTGAGCAGATTCATGGTTCTTCGCTTCATACCTCAATACTCAACACTGGAGAAGTTCATTTGTAGAGATCCAGATGTATCTTCCTACCTCTCAGGCTGATTTTGTAGGTGTTCAGGATGGTCTGTTAGATATCCAGCTCAAATTAAGGGACCAGCTGAAAAAATGTCCCCTACTCCTCCGCCATCTTTTTTTTCTCTCCTTCCAAGATTTCATTTTTTGATGGCTGAGTAATATTCCATTGTATATATACCACATCTTCTTTATCCATTCATCTGTTTTTGGACATCTGGGCTCTTTCCAGATTTTGGCTATTGTGGACCTTGCTGCTATAAGCATTGGGGAGCAGGTGTCCCTTCAGATCACTATGTTTGTATCCTTTAGGTAAATACCTAGTAGTGCAATTCCTGGGTCATAGGGTAGCTTTTTTTTTTTTTAACTTTTTGAGAAACCTCCATACTGTTTTCCAGAGTGGTTGTATCAGGTTGCATTCTCACCAACAGTGTAAGAGGGTTTCCCTTTCTCTCCATCCTCACAACATTTGTTGTCTCCCATCTTGCTAATTTTAGTCATTCTGACTGGTGTGAGGTGATACTTATTGTGGTTTTGATCTGTATTTCCCTGATGTCAAGTGATGTTGAGCGTTTTTTCATGAGTCACTTCATTTTAGTATCACAATTCAAAAGAAAAATAATTCAGCCATGTGATATTTCCTGAGGGTCCCGAGGATGGTGAATAAAATGAAAACACAACATTGTATTTGTAATTCTTTTCATTAAAAATCAAATTAATAAACTGATGCAAAAAATCTATTTTATTTAAACCCTTAAGATGTTCCATTAATTTTGTGGGTAAGGCTGGAAAACATCACTTCAGGAGCTTTAAAAACACCTCCTAATGAAAACTCAGAGGCTAAGTTTACTGTAGACTGGTCCTTTCATGCATAAAATTGATGGTGTTAACCCTTTTGTCAATAAGGCATGGTCTCTCAGTTGTTTTTCCACATCAGTGATGGATTTATCACAGACCTTTGATAACCTGTCTTGTTCCTTTATAACCTACAACACACATTTTCCAGACACTTGTTGAGCAATATGTGCCTATACATACCAAACTGAACTACACAGTATCATGCAATGGTTTGGTACTAAATTTCTATAAGAATATCTGTGATGCCTATTTGAAAACAAAGTTCACCACTCTTCAATAAGATTACATGCAGGAAGAAACCAGAGAGGGAGACGAACTATAAGAGACTCTAAATCTCAGGAAACAAACTGAGAGTTGCTGGAGTGGAGGGGGTTGGGAGGGATGGGGTGGATAGGTGATGGACCCTGGGGAGGGTATGTGTTATGGTGAGTGCTGTGTATTGTGTAAGACTGATGAATCACAGACCTGTAGCCCTGAAACAAGTAATACATTATATGTTAATAACAAAAACATAAATAAAAATAAATAAAAAATAAAAATACAAAAGAAGATAAGTTCTAGGCATCTAATGTATAGTATGGTGAGTATTGTTAATATTGTAGTGTATACTTTAAAGTTTCTAAGAAATTAAATGTTGTAACTACAAAAAAAACCCCACAAAATCATGCGGGTTGATAGATAGGTTAACTAATCTTATTATGGTACTCATTATGTAATACGTACATGTATCAAATCATCATGTTGTACACCTTAAACTTACACAATATTATATGTCAACTATTTTTCAATAAAACAGGGGCAGAGGAAAATATGTTAAAAAAAAAAGATTACATACAGGAGCTTGTCCTCTTGGGTTAATACTCTGATGACCAAATAGGAGAGTGAGAGAGAAAAATTTATTGCCTTTTAATTGAGGAATATCAAGGTCAATCATATAAATCAGGAGTTCATAAATTCATGTAAACCATAAAATCATGAATTAATACTTCATCTTTTATCTTGGTAGTGTCTATTCTTATAGTTAGCAGCTTATAGAAAAAAATCAATCAATACGAGAAAAGCATTGACAACAAGATTAATATTTTATAAGCATCTTAGCTATTGTATTTACACTATCCTGTATTGGGCATTTTTTTCCAGTTTATCCTTTGAATAATCTCTATAGCTGTAGGTTGAAGTATTTGAGTGCTTTTCCATAAAATTTGGAATTTAATGTAAAGCATCATTTTAATTTTTTCTATAGACTTTCAAAATCCTGGTGGTTCAAAACTTCATCTAAGAAATAATCTTGATGACCACTACACAAAGAAATGGCAATTGTACAGCTGGAAACACCCCCTTCAGAGAGAAGAAAAGCATATGTCAAATTGCCTTAACTATAGATCTTTCAGGCAAAATGCATCTTTCTTTTGGCACAGTCAAGAACTTGAAGAGATCAGAGATAAGTGGGTTAAAATGTCAGAACTCACTGAGGCTGAGAAAAACCTACTACCTTCAACAATTCAGTAAAATATTAACCATAGTACCCCCAGTTCTTCATGTATTAATACAAGGAGGAAAATGGTACCTTCATAATTACTGAAAGAGATTGTCAAATTGGTAGGAGACAAGAACTATTTCATAAGAGATTAAATTGGGTGATATAAATTATCTTGCTAAAAGGTTTTAAGTCTCTCTTTATTTATAGAAGTAATCCTTTCCCCTGTGTTTCATCAATCACTGTTTCTAAAACTCTAACCATTTGGATGGCAATTTAGATCACTACTGCTTTTTAAAATACATTGTTATTTTAAATCACCAAAATGTGACTTGGTGAATTTCAATAGAAAATCATTTTCTAGGTTTTGTAAGTAAACCTGTTAAAACTAGGAAACTTGCTAAACCCAGAAAGACAGCCTAGGGCTAAAGACACTTGTTGGGTCATTGATCAATACTGACAGCAAATAGTGACCTCACACCAACAGAATGTAAACTTCCAAACTCATTGATAGCATTCCTGACTTTGGGTTAGAATTTATGTTCTCTTTTTATAAACTGTTTGACTTACATGATGAATGATGGTTAAGGTAATAGCAGCATAGCTCTGATGAAAATGCAAGCTGGGTTTAGGTTTTTTTAAGTCTTTTTTTTTTAAGGTCTGTATAAATGTCTTGATATACTACAAAAGTTACTAGAATTGCCTTGTCTTATTTTAGGAAGACAATTCATTTTACCAGTCATTTAGTAAAAATAATTTTTAGCTTCCAATTTTGTTTTTCTTTTTAATGACAAAATATAGATTATAACCACTTACAATTTCCTTTACTATTTAAAGAAAAGTCAACATGTGAGATATGATGAAAAGTATGTTCCCAATTAAGGTATTCCAGGATCTTCACTCTATTCTATTCTTTCAGGAATAGTTGAATCTTACCAATTTAAAAAAATGTGTTTAACTACTATTCATGAAAAAAAAAACCTTAAGAAGATTATTCTTAGGACACTTTTACTAGTTATACTATATATATATATATATATATATATATATATATATATATATTTTAAAGATTTTATTTATTTATTTGACAGAGATAGAGACAGCCAGCGAGAGAGAGAACACAAGCAGGGAGAGTGGGAGAGGAAGAAGCAGGCTTCCCAGTGGAAAGCCTGATGTGGAGCTTGATCCCAGAATGCTGGGATCATGCCCTGAGCTGAAGGCAGATGCTTAACAACTGCACCACCCAGGTGCCCCTGGATATATATATTTGGATATAGTGTGAAAAATTTCAGATTAGTGAATCTTCCAAAATTTTTCAAGTTACTGTTTCAAAAGAATATATTTTCTTACCTCAAAATAATCTTTCATTTATTCATTTATTTTAAAGATTTTATTTATTTATTTGAGAGAGAGAGAGAGCAAGGGCGAGGAGCAGAGGGAGAAGGAGAGGCAGGTTCCCTGCTGAGGGGGGAGCCTGATGTGGGACTGGATCCCAGGACCCCAGGATCATTACCTGAGCTGTAGTCAGATGCTTAACCTGCTGAGCTACCCAGGTATCCTGTTTATTCATTTTTAATTCTAACAACATGTGAGTTCTTGCATCTAATTATATAACATGCCCATAGATCCCATTATATGATATGTTATAGAAAAATTGGGTAAATAAAATGAGATTCAAAAAAAATATTAAAGGAATGAAAATAATTGTATGTATGTACTTTTACAAAATTATATGCACTTCTTATTGAGCAACTGGTAATAATGTGCAATGCATTTTCCTAATCCTATAATGTAAATAACACCTCTGCAAGGCTGGAGTTTATATAGGCCTATGCTGTAGAATCCTTGTTAGACCCTCTGTCAAAGTCTTGATGCAGGATGTAGAATTTAGACTCTTCACCAAAGTTGTGCCTGGCAAGATGGCAAGAAGGGAAAATGGATGCAGTCATGCTCTGTGCCTTTCAGAGACTAAAATATTCCTGAAAGAATAGAATACTTTCTTTGAAGATCCTGGAATACCTTACCTGGGAGCATATTTTTCATCATATCTCACATGTTGACTTCTACCTCTGATAGTATAGACATGTTTTCTAATGAAAAAGCAAAATTACTTTCTAAAGCATCCACATCCTCTAATAGAAAGACTCAGTCACCTCAGTGGTTTTCTTAAAAGTTACTGAATATGTGTCAATAAACTCCAGATAATGAAATATTCCAGAATAGGATTACCTAGAACCAGTTGGAAGACTCAATCTACCTAAACGGTGATAACAAAGAGGCCATTATTGTGATCTCCAACTCCATCCTCTCCCCTAAACTGTCAGCCTATTTTATATCTCCATTTGGGTATCTATAGAGGTATCTCAACTTGGTATGTTCAAAACCAAACTCTTGATTTCCCCTACAAAACTTGCTTCTAACCCCAATATTTATTATCTCAATAAATGGCAGCTCTGTGTTGCTTATTCCAAAACCCTGAAACTTCTTAACTCCCCTCTATCTTTCATATCTATATTCTTTAGCTTTTTCCTCAAGGTATATTCAGACTAGGACTGATTATCATCAATCCCTAAACCATTACCATTAGCCAAACTATCACTTCTCACTTGGACTATCGCAATAGCTTCCTCACAGACTTCCTTTATTCCCCCTGCCATCCCCCATAGTCTATCTTCTATACAATAGCTCAAAGGGATCCTCTTAAAATAAGTGGGATTATATAATTTATCTGCCCCAAACCTATCAATTCTTTCCATGTCACATAAAATAAAATTCAAAGACTTTTCAATGTCTCTTTATTCTTATTATTTATGTATTTGAGAGCGTTGGTGGGGGGGGGGGGGAGAAGCAGGCTCCCCACTGAGCAGGGAGCCTGATTCAGGGTTCAATCCCAGGACTCTGGGATAATGACCTGAGCTGAAGACAGATGCTTAACTGACTGAGCCACCCTGTGCCCCTAATTGTCTCTTAATAAATTGAATTTTCTGCTCTCTTTCACGCAGTCTGACCCAGACTCACTGGCTTCCTTGCTCTTCCAAAAACACACTTCCCTAGGCCTGGTATGTACCTCCTCCGAATATGTGTGGGGCCTGCCTCTTCATACCATTTAGATCTCTGCTTAAATGTCACCATGTTAAAGATTCCTTCCCTGACTACCCTATGGTAAATAGGCCTTTTCTGTAGATCATTCTCAGCAGAACTACCATATTTGGTGGTGCTAGCTGTGCCTGACAGATAGGTACCTAAAGCAGGAAGCAAGCCAGGGCTAAGGGTTGCTCCTGCTCTGCTGGCCAAGCGCTATTCTCCATGATAAGTCAACCCAGAGGAAGAAGACTTTTTAAAAATGTTTTGCTCTGAAGAGGAACCTTTAAAGAACTCCCAAAGAGGCCTAGCAGTAGCTACAAATCTGAAGTTAGGTAGATAAATAGATAGATACACCCATACATAGACACATATACACACAAATATATGTAAATATACACATATGTGAAATATGTATAAACATATTTATATATAAAAATATACATATTTTTATGTATATAATCTCTTTTCCCAACCTACCCTGTCTCCCACCACCAGAATGTAAGCTTAATAAGAACAGACTTGGTTTGTTCTCTTCTGGGTCACCCAGACCCTGAAGTAATGCCTAGCACACAGTAAGGTTAAAATATATCTATATCTATATCATCTATATCTATATCTATATCTATATCTATATATCTAATAGTTATTTGAATTATATCGAATGACTTGAATGATATCAAATATATATGTGTATATATATTGAATTAACAGATAAATCAATCAATGAATTAGTTTATGTGTATATGGGAAAGAATGTCACCAATGGGTCTGAGCATAAAAGTTCAAAAATTATTTAGATTTTGTTTTAGATTTTCAGATGCTGTTATAAGATTAAAAACAAAACAAAAGACACAAGGAATGAAGATTCAGTTTAGATATTGGATTAATTTAGAAACAGTAGTGTGTTATGTGTTTATTTTATATGGTTGAAAAGATAGGCTTTGGTTATCTTTAGGCTTTAGCTTCCCATGTTAATTTAAGGTAATTGCTTTAAAAAACATCCCAAGAAGGTATATTATAAAATGGTTGATTTGGCTTAAATGTGTTTAACCAATATAGCCAAAGGAAAAGGGATTTTTTTTTCATAGTGGGAGTCTAAATAAAGAGATTTCATCACTTTGTCTCAAACTTTATGATTGGCAGTGAAGTAAAGGACTAACTCATTTCTTGAAAATATGGGAGAGTTCTTGCATTACATAATCAATAAACTTAAAGAATCATATTACATATAGTTAAACCAAAATCCAAAAAGCTGAAGTGATTTGCCAAATTTAAATAGGAAGTAGGGAGTAGACTGAATTTGACTGAGTCCACTATTCTTTTGACCACAGCATATTGTTTTCTCTTTGGTGGAACAAATGCTACTATTCACTGTTCGTATGAAACGTTTCACAATTCTAGAAGCTCAGCCACATACTTCATCTGTTTCCTCCAACCTGTGACATTTGGAGAAATAAAAAATCATGATATACAACAATTAGAAAACCATTTTCCATGGCCACTCTTCCCATTCTGTCTGTTTACATCTTGATGCTAATAGCCAAGAAAGTGCCAAGGAAAGCTTTTCTCCTCACTATTGTTTATTTCTTGGTTTCAATATTTATAAAAACAAATCTAAATTGAATCTTTATTTCCTGTTTCACTTTCATGCTGTGTAGGGAAAACTACTGTTCTTGCATGGGTCAGTACAGATGCTTAGTTGGTAATCTGTATCAATGGTGTCATCTTTCAAACTAAATAGAGCAATATATATTTGGTTGTGATTTTTCAAGAGCTGTCTTAACCCTCTCTCACTTATCTCTCTCTCTCTCTCTCTCTCTCTCTCACACACACACACACACACACACACCCCTACCTCTCAATACTCATGCTTGGCTGGAACAGGTCTTCCTGATCTGGTTTTAATTCCTCAGAAATCACATACTGGCCAACCATGAATGCTTTTTATCAGTAACAGAAAGAAGAGCTTTTCAGAGCTATAATTAAGAGACTATTTATACCACACATACAATTATGTGTTCTCTATTACCAGTTCTTACTGGTACTAGGTTGAGGTAGCACCTAAATAAGTGGCATGATTTTGCTGCAATATCCTGCAACTGCTGAGGATAGCAAAGTTTATCATTCTATTAATCCCACAATTAACCCTTATTACATGGCTTGCTCAGTGCAAGTGCACCCCAGAATGTGTTCAATTTGTTAATGGTCAATCACATTATATAACAGACATTGTCATAGCTGAAGAAGACATGTCTACCACATATGCTCTGGTTTAAAGAAAAGGTGGTTTTCTAATTCAATTGAGCACCATGTCTTCAGCAACAGAAGATAAACAAGAGGGGTGCACCATATGCAATCAATGTGATTTCCAGTTTTGCTGCTTTCCACAGTAATGTACTGATTCTCACAGCTGCAACCACTTAATCACTATACCCCAAAATGCCAAGTCAGACCACACTCTACTCCACCCCAAAAATCACAACCCTAGGCAGGAAGAACATAAGATGTCCTAGGTGAATTAGGTTAGCCATATAACTGGTTTTATACTGAAATTTTACCTCCTTCTGCCATATGTCTTTGAATACTGTCTTCACTGTTCTATGTCAGCTCTCCAAATCATAAACTTGCTCCTTATATGAGAATATTTTCCTTGTTTTTAGGATTATGCTTAGTGGTGGTATTGGTATTATAACAGCTGAGCATAGCACCTCTCTTAATCCATTTGATTTTTGTCATTGTTGCTTGTTGTTGGAGAAATAGACATATGTTGACCCAATCTAAAGCATGCTATAAGAACAAATTTTCTTAATTTGATTGTCAAATGTGTAAGTAAGATTAAGTGCATCCCACAGTTTAGCATTTAAAAATTATTTAATTTTTTGTTCTTAAGAGAGAGTTTTTCCTTCAACCCTGTTTTCCTGCTATATTGGATTCATATCTCTTACACGTGGAGAATGAGGCACATTCCTAACTGTACAACATCATTACCCATCACTGAAAAAGGCCAATTGAAGTTGACAGGTTGTGACATTGGATCTCTTGATTTCCTGAGAAATGAGACCAGTAAGCTTAAAAGTAGATATTCCCCAGCAAAAGGAGTCAGATTTGGTGACCAGTGAGTCAGATTTCGGTTTGCCAATATTCCTTTTACTTCCACCAACTTTACTGGAGTAAATTCATGAGTCAGTGCAAAATGTTCCTTCTTTATTTGTTTTAGACTTCCTGGCCTTAGTCAATGAAAAACAGCCATTTTCACACTGTTGGCTTTGAAAGCCAGTGGAGTTTAGTGTCCATGATTACTGCAAAGTGGTAAGTTGATCTATGTGATTAACATCTCCTGGGTCATTTCCCAGATATATGTATGTGTATGTATATGTATATGTATATGTGTATGTATGTATAGTAGAGATGTACTAAAAATCAGACTGCCTTGGAAGCCAGAAAATCTAGCTCAACTACTTTCACAGTTGTGGTCTTTTCCAAATCTATGTAAGCTTTCTAGCCTTCAGTTTTCTCATCTGTCAAAGGAAGGAATTGGATCAGATCCATACTTAGAAGAAAGAAAGATAGATAAATAAGTAGATTGATCAATCACAACCTACATGACAATGTACAATCATGAACAAAACAGAAATGGACTGTGTTTTTATAGGGGCCAAAATCTAAACAAACTGAAAATACATACATGATAAGAGATGATTATTTATCATGTTATCATCATAAGCACAAAAGTATAGAAGATGAGGGGTAGGGCCAGAGGAACATATATATTGTTCAGTTTGAGGAAACAAAAAAGGTCTTTGTGTTAGGAGAGTATTAAGTGAGAAAGGAGAGCAAGAAAAAAAAAAAAGCTGGAGAGATGAGGATGAATTCCTGCAAAGCTTATGACCCAGGTTAAAATGTTGGAAACATAAGCACAGTGTGATGCAGTGGAAGAGTTTGTGGTAGGGAAGTGTGAAGGTTCACAGACATTTTATTTATTTATTTATTTATTTATTTATTTATTTATTTATTATTAATTTCAGTTAGCCACTGTATAATACTTCATTAGTTTTTGATGTAGTGTTCAATGATTCATTAGTTGCATATCACAACATATGCCCTCCTTAATACCCATCACCCTGTAACCCCATTAACCCAACCCCTCTTCCCTCTGAAACCCTCAGTTTGTTTCCTGGGGTCCATAGTCTCTCATGGTTCATCTCCCTATCTAATTTATCCCCCTTCAGATTTCCCTCCCTTCCCCTATGGTCCTCCGTGCTATTGCTTATGATCCACATATGAGTGAAACTATATGATAATTGTCTTTCTCTGCTTGACTTATTTCACTTAGCATAATCCCTTTCAGTTCCATCCATGTCCATACAAATGTTGGGTATTCATCCTTTCTGTTGGCTGAATAATATTCCAGAGACATTTTTAAATAGAAACTAAGAGGAGAAATTCAAAGAAGGACTCCATTAGAAGCCACATAGGGAAAAAGGGGAACAAGGTTAATTAGTGGAAAGAGAGTCAGTGTAAACATTTAGCCAAAAGATCAATAAAATCTTATAGAGACAGACAAATCAGAGAGCTGTCAAAATTGTACACTGATATTCATTTTGTCAATAATGAGGATAAAGGGAAGCCAGTGAAATTCTGGTGTCTTGAAAATTGTGAAAATACCACAACCAGTTGCCCTGACAGTGAGACCCCACACTTTGATAGTGATGATAGAACAACAACAACACAACAACAACAACAAATGAAGCAAAGTTCATGAAGGAAATATTAATTGAGAATAGAGCTATATATAGGGCCTGGCTAGTTTCCCCTAGGGAAATGTGAGTGGCTCAAAAAATGTTATCATGTGGAAAATAAATGCTACTTTGAATAGAAGAGTTAAATTGAGTCTCTAAGGTCAAAAGCTTCTGGTGGTACTATGCACCTTGTGTTTCTCAGAATGGCTTATTCTTAATCAATGTCAATAAATCTAGGGGTTGTGATCCCCTTCACCATCCATCACACCCCACCTCTAGACAAGTGCCAAAGAAAATTTTTGAAGTCACTATACTGTATTGTGCAGAGGTATCAACTGGAGATTTGAAAATACAGATTCTATGTCTGTATATTTGAAATGAGGCCTGAGATTCTACATTTCTTCAAGCTTCTGGCATTGATTTTGGTTCAGAAATCACACTCAGAGTGCCAGAGTTAGGTAGAGTGAGGAGAAGTACTGAATAGAAAGTTAAATGGCTATTAGAGTATTCATATTGGAGATCCCAGTGTTATCTTTGACTAAGGGAATGGACACATAGATAAAAAAATATAAACAGATTGAAAATATTCTGTAGGTCAAATTAGCAAGATTGGTGACAGATTGGATGGAGGGGAGCAAAATGAGTGTAAGGGCATTAAGTTTCTAATTTGAGCAAGTGAGTATATGTGTAGTAACTGGAATAGATTAGGTTAAATGAAACGTAAGGTCATTGTTGGTTCTAAAATCTGGAATTCTAAGACCCTATGAGACTTAAATACTTTCTGTGGACTCAATATCTTTGCAGATAGAATGTTACACAGCTATGGAAAGATGTTATGGTGCAGTGATTACCAGCACGGTTTTGGAGTCAAGCAGATTTAGGGTTTTGTTCTACCTCTCCCAAGTCAATAACCCTCTCACTTTTCTCATCCATATAATTTGAAGAATATACTATCTACACATAAGGGTTCAGTGAGAATAAACAGAAAATGCAGAAGAGTAGTTAGCCTACCGACCAGCACATGATAAATGCTGTCATCATCACCATTATATAATTGTTTTATTACTTTCTTTAAGAATACAAAAAATCAGTTTGATATTATATGCTGTTTGGAAAATTTAAAGTGGAATTAAAATATATAAAACATGGATAAGTGATATATATATATAGATCTATCTACCTATCTATTTATCATCTATCTATCATCTATCATCTATCTATAAGCAGATAAGTACCTGATTATCCTGTTTTCCTTTTAAAAGTATCTTAATGTCTTCATTAAATAAATGAATTGAAATTACTTATTGTTTTCCCTGTTACTTCATTACCACTTGTGAAAATAAGTAGAATCAACAAAGATGTTTTCAGGACATTGATTTTCTCATTGGTGTGTTATGGGAAAACATTCTCACTTTTTCTTTAATCTTCTGTTTCCCTTCCTCCCTTCCTTCCTCTCTCTCCTGCTACAAGGCTGAAATATATTTGTGTTACCAGGCCTATCACAACTGGCTCTTAGAAAGTTCTCAATAATTGCTTCTAAATGAGTGAATTTATACATGGTTCTTAAATATGACAACACAGAGCCCCCCCCCCCATCCTGTTCATCTAAGAAAGAGGTATTTTAAGTCCTGTAAGTTCCGTTTTATAGGTGACGAGGACAAAAAAACTCGAGCAGACTTGGATTTCAGTGGCATAGTCCTAGAAGATGCCTATGGTATAACCAATGAATTGACTTTAATAAATCCTAGTGTCTCAGAGATTTTCTCAGCCACATACCTAAATAAACATCTTAAATACCTTGCAAGCCTATAACCCTGTAGAACATAGCCAAGCTAACTTGCCGAATTCAGCTTTGCTTCTAAGGGATGTTATATGCAATATATATATGCTATATATTTCTTTCTTTCTTTATTTTTTTAAAGACTTTTTTATTTATTTACTTGACAGAGAGAGACAGCCAGCAAGAGAGGGTACACAAGCAGGGGGAGTGGGAGAGGAAGTAGCAGGCTCCCAGCAGAGGAGGGAGCCTGATGTGGGGCTCGATCCCAGGACCCTGGGATCATGCCCTGAGCTGAAGGCAGACTCTTGATGACTGAGCCACCCAGGTGCCCCTATTTGCGATATTTCTATGGGTAAAGATTTTATTATTAAAGGTCAAATCTGCACCTATGATCACAATTCCATTTTCAGAGATGCTCTGTGGCAGAGAAAACCTCTAATGACATCAGTCACTCTCAGTATGATGTGCAAATTAGATTCTGAAAACTAGTAAATGCAACATGATGCTAGTTGATTAAGACAAAATTATTTTGACTGGTCACTGCATTTTGTTTATCTGTTACAACAATAGGGGTTCAAATGTCTCAGTACTTGAGAAAATATCTGCCATGCAAAATGGTCATCCCCTGCCCAGTCACTTCCTATGAAAATATTCAGAGGTAAAAATGGTTAAAAGAATTGGTTATTCATGTCCACCACCTTTCAAATTCATGTTTGTGGAATAAAAACATTCCCTATCAATTTGCTTTTGTGATGTTTCATTTTGCAATCAAATTATAGTCTGACAAGTAGTTTTGGGTTGAGATAGAATTTATAAACCCAGAAGTCACTACTATAATCTGTTGGTGAAATCATTGAATACAAACAACATGGATGCCTTTCAGAGAGTTTTCATATCACTTGAAACTTTTTATAGTTTTCAAGTCTTTGTTTAAACAAAGGAAACATATGGAAAATGAGAGGAAATGGATATCAATTTCTATCTTTGTTTACTTCTCCTACAATAGTTTAAAAATGTAATTTAAAAAATCTTGTAGTAAAAAGTAGTTAGAAACCACCCTTTTATTTGTAAGTAAAATGCAATAAACTTAACTTCTCATTATATAATCTAAACAAAATTTATTTGAATTTTACTCTCCTGTCTGTTCTGGAAGAAAAAAGAAGTTGGAATTCATTGTTTTATTTCATTACATTTTTAATGAGCACTGATTATCACAGATACATGCATTTTAACAAAGACTGTAGTTCAATTAGTTTTAGAGGCCTCCTGTCTCAGCAATAATACATTATATAAGATGGCCCACATTGGGAGCTCGGCGTTCCAAAATGGCAGAGGAGCAGGAGACCTAAAGTTCGTCTGGTCCCAGGAATTCAGCGAGAGAGCTACCAAACCACTCTGAATACCTATGAATGCAACTGGAGAATGAAGAAAAGAGTAGCAGAAACTCTATGAACAGAAATCGACCACTTTCCGCAAGGAGGAGAAAGATGGCAGAGGAGTAGGAGACTCTTTCTCAGCTGGTCCCAAGTCGAGCTGGATATCTACCAGACTATACTGAAAACCCATGGAATCAGCCTGAGACACAGGAAGATACACCTGGATCTCTACAAACGAACAACTCCAGCACTGAGTATTGAGGTACGAAACGGGGAGCTGTGTATCCGTGCACAGATATAGGAAGATAAACGGAAGGGGGAGGGAGCCTCCATGCTTGGGCGCCAGGAAGCAGTAGCCACTTGGGGTGGGGAGTGGGCCAGCACCCGCAAGAGAGCAGACTGAGACTGTGAGCCTCGGAACGCACGTGACCAGACTGAAAATCAGAGCTCTGGAACACTCACTGGAACCAGATTAAATCCAGGAGCTTGGGAGCGTGCGCATGTCCGAACTGAAAACAGGAGCTCCGGACTGCACACTCGAACTAGACTGAAACCGAGAGCTCAGGCATGCGTGCACAACCAGACTGAAAACTGGCACTCCAGAGCGCATGGGAACCATACTGAAACAGGGAGCTCAGGAGCTCGGGAGTGTGCGTGGAAACCGGGGGTGGCTGGAGGTGTTAGAAGCACGAAGCACCAGCCCTGGAAGTGAGGGCTGGAACACAGGCTGTGGGGTGTACATCCTGGGTTGCTGCAGGGTTTTTAGCAGCACCAATAGTAACAGAGTTAAAGTGGCCAAGAGACCTCAGTGGAGAGTGAACTACGAACTCTCTGTTCTGAGACAGAGGCTAGGATATGGCCACTGCTGCTCTGACTCTCAGAAGAGGCATAGAACCAGGGAAAGCCACCAGAGAACAAAAGTCCAGACATACCAGCTCAATTTGTGCCTATCCCCATCACCCCTCGCAGGAGACGGGGCAACTCTACCCAAACAGGGTTTCCTGAATATCAGCGAGGCAGGCCCCTCGCCCAGAAGGCAGGCTGAAAAATCAGGAAGCCAACATCCCTAAGGTCCCTATAAAACAAGTGCACACTGCTTGTGTCCTGGTCAATAATTTGGGCTCTGGGCATGCCCGCAACCTCTCCTCATCACAATGACGAGAAGGAGAAATCCACCCAGAAAAGAAAAGACAATGAGTCTGTGGCCTCTGCCACAGAACTGATGGATATGGATATAAGCAAATTGTCAGAAATGGAGTTCAGAGTAAAAATGGTCAAGATGATGTGTAGGCTTGAAAAAACTATTAATGAAAATATTAACGAGAATATAGAATCTCTAAGGGCAGAAATGAGAGTGAGTCTGGCAGAAATTAAAAATGCTATGAATCAAATGCATTCTAAACTAGATGCTCTGACAGGCAGGGTAAATGAGGCAGAAGAACAAATTAGTGAATTGGAGGATGGGAAGGTAGAAGAGAAAGTTAAAACAGAAACTTGCCTCAAAAAAAATCCAGTCTCAAGAACGTAGATTATGGGAGATTACTGACTCGATGAAATGTTCCAATGTCAGAATCATTGGCATCCCCAAGGGGTGGAGAAAGAGAGATGTCTACAAGAGATATTTGAACAAATTGTAGCTGAGAACTTCCCTAATCTGGCAAAGGAAACAAGCATTCGTGTCCAGGAAGGAGAGAAGAGCCCTCCCAAGGTCAATAAGAACAGACCTACAGCACATCACGTCATAGTGCATTTCGCAAATATTAGATCCAAGATACAGTATTGAAAGCAGCCAGGGGAAAGAAAATCCTTACGTACAGAGGGAAAAATATCAGAATAACGTAAGACCTGTCTACAAAGACCTGACAGGATAGGAAGGGTTGACAGGGTATTTTCAAAGCTCTATCTGAGAAGAACACACAGCCAAGGATCCTTTATCCAGCAAGGCTGTCATTCAGAATTTTTGGAGAGATAAGGACCTTCCAGGATCGGCAGAAACTCAAGGAATTCGTAACCACCAAACCACCCCTACAGGAGATATTAAGGGGGGTTCTATAAAAGTAAAAAGGCCCCAAGAGTGATACAGAACAGAAATTGAAAATCTATAGAAACAAAGACTTCACAGGAAACATAACATCATTAAAATCATATCTCTCAGTAATCACTCTCAATGTGAATGGCCTAAATGCTCCCATAAAACACCATAGGGTTGCAGATTAGATAAAAAGACATGACCCATTCATTTGCTGTCTACAAGAGACTCATTTTGAACCTTAAGATACATCCAGACTGAAAGTGAGGGATAGAAAACCATATTTCATGCCAATGAACCTCAAAAGAAAGCTGGGGTAGCAATTCTCATTTCAGACAGATTAGATTTTAAACTAAAGACTGTAATTAGAGACACAGAAGAACACTACATTATTCTTAAAGGATGGATCCAACAAGTGGATATGACAATTATAAATATCTATGCGCCCACCAGTGGAGCAGCTAGATACATAAGCCAACTCTTAACCAGAATAATAGACATATAGATAATAATACATTAATAGTAGGGGACCTCAACACTCCATTCTCAGCAATAGACAGATCACCTAAGCAGAAAATCAACAAAGAAACAAGAGCTTTGAATGACATACTGGAACAGATGGACCTCATAGATATATGTAGAATACTATACCCCAGAAAAACAGAATACTCATTCTTTTCAAATGCACATGGAACATTCTCCAGAATAGATCATGCTCTGGGTCATGAAACAGGTCTCAACCAATACCAAAGGACTGAAATTATTCCCTGCATATTCTCACATCACAATGCTTTGAAATTGGAACTCAATCACAAGGAAAAACTTGGAAGAAACTCAAACACCTGGAAACTAAGAACCATCCTGCTCAAGAATGATTCAATAAACCAGGAAATCAAAAATCAATTTAAACAACTTATGGAGACCAACGAGAATGAAAACGCAATGGTCCAAAACCAATGGGATACTGCAAAGGCAGTCCTAAGCGGAAAATACATAGCCATCCAAGCCTCACTCAAAAGAATATAAAGATCTAAAATGCAGTTTTTAGATTCTCACCTCAAGAAGCTGGAACAGCAAGAGAAGAACAGGCCTAACCCATGCACGAGAAGGCAGTTAATCAAGATTAGAGCAGAGATCAATGAATTAGAACCCAGGAGCACAGTAGAGCAGATCAACAGAACTAGAAGCTGGCTCTTTGAAAGAATAAATAAAATAGATAAGCCACTGGCAAGACTTATCCAAAAGAATAGAGAAAGGACCCAAATTAATAAAATTATGAATGAAAAGGGAGAGGTCACAACCAACACCAATGGAAAAGGATCATTAGAAACTTTTACCAACAGCTTTATGCCAATAAATTAAGCAACCTGGAAGAGATGGAGGCCTTCCTGGAAATCTATAAACTACCAAGACTGAAACAGGAAGAAATGAATTTTTTAAACAGACCAATTAAATATGAAGAGATTGAAGCAATGATTAAAAACCTTCCAAAAAACAAAACTCCAGGGCCTGATGGATTCCCCGGGGAATTCTACCAAACATTCAAAAAAGAAAAAATACCTATTCTCCTGAAGCTGTTTCAAAAAATAGAAACAGAAGGAAAACTACCAAACTCATTCTATGAGCCCAGTTCTACCTTGATCCCCAAACGAGGCAAAGACCCCATCAAAAAGGAGAATTACAGACTGATATCCCTGATGAATGTGGACACCAACATTCTCAACAAGATCCTAGCTAGTAGGATCCAACAGTACATTAAAAGGATTATCCATTATGAGGAAGTGGGTATCATCCGTTGATGCAAGGGTGGTTCAACATTCGCAAATCGATCAGTGTGATAGATTATATCAGCAAGAAAAAAGTCAAAAATCACACGATCCTCTCAATGGATGCAGAAAAAGCATTTGATAAAATACAGCATCCTTTCCTGATGAAAACCCTTCAGAGTGTAGGGATAGAGGGTACATTCCTCAATATCATAAAAACCATCTATGAAAAGCCTACAGCAAATATCATTCTCAATGGGGAGAAGCTGGAAGCCTTTCCCTTAAGATCAGGAACACGACAAGGATGCCTACTCTTGCCATTATTATTCAACATAGTACTAGAAGTGCTTGCAACAGCAATCAGATAACAAAAAGGGATAAAATTGATCCAAATCAGCAAAGAAGAAATCAAACTGTCTCTCTTCACAGATGACATGATACTGTATATGGAAAACCCAAAAGACTCCACTCCAAACTACTTGAAGTTATAGAGCAATTCAGTAATGTGGCGGGATACAAAATCAATGCTCAGAAATCAGTTGCATTTCTATACACGAATAATGAGACCGAAGAAAGAGAAATTAGGAAATCCATTCCATGTACAATAGCACCAAAAATCGTACGTTATCTTGGAATTAAGTTAACCAGAGACATGAAGATTTATATTCTAGAAACTATAAATCACTCTTGAAAGACACTGAAGAAGACACAAAAAGATGGAAAAACATTCCATGTCCATGGATAGGAAGAATTAACATAGTTAAAATGTACATGCTACCCAGAGCAATCTACACTTCCAATGCTATCCTGATCAAAACACCAATGACATTTTTCAAAGAACTGGAACAAACATCCCTTAAATTTGTGTGGACCATAAGAGGCCCTGAATATTCAAGGAATTGTTGAAAAGGAAAAACAAAGCTGGGGGCATCACAATGTCGGATTTCAAGCTGTTCTACAAAGCTGTGATCACAAAGACAGCATGGTACTGGCACAAAAACAGACACATAGACCAATGGAACAGAATAGAGAACCCAGAAATGGACCTTCAGCTCTTTGGGCAACTCATCTTTGACAAAGCAGGTAAAAACATCCAGTGGAAAAAAAGACAGTCTCTTCAATAAATGTGCTGGGAAAATTGGACAGCTACATGCAAAAGAATGAAACGTGACCACTCTCTCACACCATACACAAAGATAAACTCCAAATGGTTGAAAGACCTTGATGTGAGATAGGAATCCATCAAAATCCTAGAGGAGAGCATAGGCAGCAGCCTCTTTGACATTGGCCACAGCAATCTTTTTCATGACACATCTCCAAAGGCAAGAGAAACAAAAGATAAAATGAACTTGTGGGACTTCATCCAGATAAATATCTTCTGCACAGCCAAGGAAATAGTCAAAAAACTAAGAGGCAGCCCACGGAATGGGAGAATATATTTGCAAATGACACTACAGACAAAAGACTGGTATCCAAGATCTACAAAGAACTTCTCAAACTCAATATGTGAGAAACAAATAAACAAATCACAAAATGGGCAGAAGATATGAACAGATACTTTTCCAATGAAGACATAGAAATGGCTAACAGACACATGAAAAGGTGTTCAAAATCATTAGCCATCAGGTAAATTCAAATCAAAACCACACTGAGATAGCACCTTACGCCGGTTAGAATGGCAAAAATTGACAAGGCAGGAAACAACAAATGTTGGAGAGGATGTGGAGAAAGGGGATCCCTCTTACACTCTTGGTGGAATGCAAGTTGGTACAGCCACTCTGGAAAACAGTGTGGAGGTCCCTTAAAAAGTTGAAAATTGAGCTACCCTATGATCCAGCAATTGCACTACTGGGTATTTACCCCAAAGATACAGACATAGTGAAGAGAAAGACCATATGCACCCCAATGTTCATAGCAGAAGTGTCCACAATAGCTAAATCGTGGAAGGAGCTGAGATCCCTTCAACAGATGACTGCATTAAGAAGATGTGGTCCATATATACAATGGAATATTACTCAGCCACCAAAAAGAATGATTTTGCAACATTTGCTGCAACATAGACAGTAGTGGAGGAGATAATGCTAAGTGAAATAAGTCAAGCAGAGAAACACAATTACCATATGGTTTCACTCATTTATGGAACATAAGAAGTAGGAAGATCAGTAGGAGAAGAAAGGGATAAAGAAAGGGGGTAATCAGAAGGGGGAATGAAGCATGAGAGACTATGCACTCTGAAAAACAAACTGAGTGCTTCAGAGGGGAAGGGGGTGGGGGAATTGGATACGCTGGTGATGGGTAGTAAGGATGGCACGTATTGCAAGGTGCACTGGGTGTTAAATGCAACTAATGAATCATGGAACTTTACATCAAAAACCAGGGATGTACTGTATGGTGACTAACATAATAGAATAAAAAATATTGTTATTAACAAAAAAAGAAATAAATTATATAGAAACAAACAAACAAACAAACAAATCCCAGTATTATAGATCAATGAAACCAGGAACTCATTCTTTGAAAAAATTAATAAAATTGATAAAACCCTACCCAGACTTATGAAAAAGGAAAGAGAAAGGAACCAAATAAATAAAATCACAAATGAGAGAGGAGAGATTACTACAGAAATTCGAACAATCATAAGAATATCTTATGAAAAATTATATGCCAATATTGGGCAATCTGGAAGAAATAGATAAATTTCTAGAAGCATATGAATTACTACAACTGATACAGGAAGAAATAGAAAACTTGAACAGACTGATAACCAACAATGAAATTGAATTTGTAATAAAAATTCTCCTGGCAAACGGGAGCCCAGGACCAGATGGCATCACAGGGGAATTCTACAAAACATTTAAAGAAGAGTTAATTCTTCTCAAACTGTTCCAAAAAATAGAACTAGAAGGAAAACTTCCAAACTCATTTAATAAGGCCAGCATTACCTTGATTCCAAAACCAAAGATCCCACTAAAAAAAGAGAACTATAGGCCAATATCCCTGATGAACATAGATGCAATAATTCTCAACAAAATCCTAGCAAGTCAAATCCAACAGTACATTAAAAGAGTCATTCACCATCATCACGTAGGATTTATTCCTGGGTTGCAAGAGTGGTTCAATATTCATGATCAATCAACGTGATACACCACATTAATAAAAGAAAGGATAAAGAGCCATATGATCCGTTCAATAGATGCAGAAAAAGCATTTGACAAAGTACAGCATCCATTCTCAGTAAAAAAGCCTCAAGAAAGTAGGGATAAAAGGAACATACCTCAATATCATAAAGGCCACATACAAAAGACCTGCAACTGAAATCATCTTCAATGGGGAAAAACTGAGAGCTTTTCCCCTAAGGTCAGGAACATGACAAGGACATCCGCTCTCACCACTGTTGTTCAACATAGTACTGGAAGTCCTAGCCTCAGAAATCAGACAACAAAAAGATATAAAAACCATCCAAGTCAGCCAAGAAAAAGCCAAACTTTCACTCTTTGCAGATGACATGATCCCCTATGTCCTAAAAGACTCCACCCCAAAATTGCTAGAGTTGGTACAGGAATTGGCAGAGTAGCAGGATATGAAATCAATGTAAAGAAATTTGTTGCATTTCTGTACACCAATAATGAAACAGCAGAAAGAGAAATCAAGAAATAGATCCCATTTACAATTGTACCAAAAACCATAAGATACCTAAGAATAAACCTAAGAGGTAAAAGAGCTGTACTCTGAAAATTATAAAACACTTATACAAGAAATTGAAGATGATACAAAGCAATGGAAAAGCATTTCATGCTCATGGATTGGAAGAACAAATATTGTTACAATATCTCTGCCGCCCAAAGCAATCTACACATTTAATGCAATTCCTATCAAAATAACACCAACATTTTTCATTGAGGTAGATCAAATAATCCTAAAATTCGTATGGAACCACAAAAGATTCCAAATAGCTAAAGCAATCTTGAAGAAGAACAGCAAATCTGGAGGCATCACAATTCTAGACTTCAAGTTACATCACAAAGCTGTAGTGATCATTACAGTATGGTATTGACTCAAAAATAGATGTATAGATCAAGGGAATAGAATAGAAAACCCAGAAATAGACCTGCAACTATACGGTCAACCAATCTCTAACAAAGCACAAAAGATATCTGATGGATAAAAGATAGTCTTTTCAAAAAATTGTATTGGGAAAACTGGACAGCAACATGCACAAGAGTGTAATTGGACTACTTTCTTACACCATAACAAAAATAAATTTAAAATGGATGAAAGACCTAAATGTGAGACAGGAAACCATCAAAATCCTGGAAAGGAACACAGGCAATAACCTTTTTGACCTCACCGAGAGCAGCTTCTTGCTAGATATGTCTCTGGAGGCAAGGGAAACAAAAGCAAAAATGAACCACTGGGACTTCATACAGATAAAAAGCTTCTGCACAGCAAGGGAAACAATAAAACTAAAAGGCAACCTTTGGAATGGGAGAAGATATTTGCAAATGATATATCTGATAGAGTTAATATGCAAAATCTTTAAGGAACTTACCAAACCCTCTGACACTAAGTTTATGGAGGTTTTTTTCCCCACAAAACAATTCTCTGTAACTCCAGCCAAGTGCACTATGATCCAATTTAATTCTGACATTAACCAGTGTTATTGCAGAGCCCATAAGTTAATGACTCATTCCCATAAGACTGCCCCCCCACTTCAGATGCCAATAATAAATAATGTCTGTAGGTTGCCCACAACTTCTGTCTGACTTGGCTACAAATAAGAGGTTACCATGGCCTCTCCTACTTTGGATTCAATTATTTGCTGGAACAACTCAGAGAACTCAGGCAAACACTTAGGGTTAGCAGTTTATTGTATATATTGTATAATAAAGGATATGATAAAAGTTGAGGTTAAACAGCTAGAAGAAAATTAAAAGTTCTGAAAGTGTCCTAACTGCAGGAACTTCTGTCTGATGGAGTTGGGGTGCACTATCTTCCTGATAAGTGGATGTGTTTACCAATTTGGAAGCTCTCCAAATCCTATGCTATTGGGACTCATATGGAGGCTTCATCAAGTAGGTATGTTCAATTAATAATTTTACTGCCAGCCTCTCTCCCCTCTCTGAAGAATGGAGGGTGAGAATGAATATTCCTGGCTTTATTTATGTCTTGGTCTTTCACTGGCCCCCATCCAGAAGCCATCCAGGAGCCCACCCAGAATCACCTCCTTAGAACAAAAGACAGTCCTGTCACCCGGGAAATTCCAAGGTATTTAAAAGCTCTTTGTCAGGAACCAGGGTCAAAGACCAAATATTAGAACACAAAATGCAACTAGTGCTCTTATCACTTCACACAAGAAGCTTCACACAAGAAGATTTCTAAGTTGTTTTTTGTTTTGTTTTGTTTTGTTTTTTAAATAAAGGAAAACCTCAACATTAAATGAGAGCTGGGTGGCAGGTGGAGAGTTCCCACTGCTAAAGAAATACCACCTTTTAGTTCAGATCCCATTGTAGCTGGGGAAGCAACAGCCCTGGAAGTTAGAGTAGCAAATATTTCAGGTCTTGGGCCCTTAACCCATCCATTTAGAAATACAGTTGACCCTTGAACAACAAGGATTTGAACTGTGCTAGTCCACCTAAAAGCATTTTTTTTGATGAATACAGTACAGAGCTGTAAATGTATTTCCTCATTATTTTCTTAATAACGTTTTCTTTTTTCTAGCTTACTTTATTATAACAATACAGTATATATGACATACAAAATATGTGTTAATCAACTGTTATGTTTTAGTAGGTTTTCTGGTCAACAGTAGGCCACCAGTAGTGAAGTTTTTGGAGAGTCGAAGTTATTCATAGATTTTTTTCATTGATTTTTTTTTTATTATGTGAAATGTAAGTGCCCCTAAGTCCCACATTATTTATGAGTCAACTGTACTGAAAAGATACTTTGAGTCTATTCAATTTCTAAGACAATGAAAATGAAACTGGCATTGAATTGAGAGCTTCATTCAACTAATAGTGACTAGGAATAGTTCACTTACTTTCTCCTGGTAATTGCTAGAGACTAGCTGGGGCTTCAAGAGCCCAACAGGCCATAGCCTCTCCCTTAAACTTCATCTATAAGCTTCTGATCTACATCCCATGAACTTCCCAATAAAAATGACCTAATCTGAAATTCTGGCCATTTCATTAGGGTCCTAACATTTGCCCACCTTCCTCTTATTAGGGGTCCAGAACTGTACACCCAGTCACTGGCAAATGCCATCATTTAGATGAGACAGACCTTGAAATGAATCTGTATCTCAGTATCACTATACTTGTGATTTCTGATTATTAACTCTAGTTGTTAATGGGTATTTTTTACATCCCCCTTTCCTGAATTGCATCTTATTAAAAGAAGAACAAAGGGGAAACCAGGTCTCAGCTGAATGGGACTAGTGTTAGGACATCCTGCTAAGTGTAATGAATCATTCCCTGCATGAAAATCCAGAGATGTGAGCCAGATAAAGAGACCTTAGGAAAAGATGTGATGATGCCCAAGTACTAAAATTAAGCCCTCCTATGGACTGAGTTGTGTTCCCCCAAAATTTATATCTCAAAGACTTAATTCCCAGGGTATCTGTATTTGGAGACCATCTTTAAGGAGTAACTAAGTTTAGGGGGATTAATTAAGGTTACTTTAAGAGTAATTCAGGGGTTAAGGTACAAATTTCCACTTATAAAATTAAGTCATGGGAATGTAATATATGGCATGATGATTATATTAATAATATTGTATTCTATACTTGAAAATAGCTAGGAGGGTGGATCTTGAGATTTCTCATCACACAAAAAAACTATTTATGATGATGGATATTAACTGGACTTATTGTGGTGATTATTTTATAGTATATACAAGTATATTGAATCATTACATTGTACACCTAAATCTAATAGACTGTTATGTCAATTATACCTCAATAAAAACAAAATAATAACAATAAAAAAACAGTCAGTCAAAAAAAAAAAGAAGTACTAGAGGTTAAATGAGATCATAAGGGTGGGCCTCTAATCTGATAGAACCAATAGCCTTCAAGGAAATTAAGAAAGGGAGATCTCTTTTTCTCTCCATGTTCATGCACTGAGGAAAGGTCATGTGAGGACTCAGTGAAAAGGTGGCCATCTTCAAACCAGGAAGAGAGCTCTCACCAGAAACTGACCACACTGGCACACTGATCTCAGACTTCGAGCTTCCAGATCTGTGAGAAAATACATTTCTGTTGTTTCAGTTACTCAGTTTGTGATACTTTGTTATGGCAGCCTGAACTATGGATCCAAAGTTTTAGAATCAGACGGAAAAGGGTCAACAGAAGAGAAGATCAGAATAAACAGGAAGGAGCCTTGGGAAGTGTCCTCAAGATCTCTTTCTCTCTTTCTTCCTTTTTCTCTTTTTCTTTCTTTTTCTTTTTCCTTCTCTTTCTTTCTTTCTTTCTTTCTTTCTTTCTTTCTTTCTTTCTTTCTTTCTTTCTTTCTTTCTTTCTTCTTTCCTTCCTTCCTTCCTTCCTTCCTTCCTTCCTTCCTTCCTTCCTTCCTTCTTTCTTTCTTTCTTTCTTTCTTTCTTTCTTTCTTTCTTTCTTTCTTCTTTCTTTTGTTTTCCATTGTGACCCTTTTCTGTGATTAGGGATTTTAGGGAATGTAGATGTGAAGATTGGCTTAAAGGGGCAAGGGGCAATCAAACAGTCTGCAATGGATTATTCAGTTGTTAGCCACAGTCCTTTGCTGCTACTTTATCACTTATTTCTTATCTTAAAAAGCCATTTTAACACTTCCTTCCCCTAAACTTACTGAATGTGAGATTCCAGAATATCTTAAATCCAAGTTTAATATGGCCCTGCAGATAAAACTATCTGGCTCTGGTAGGTGTTCACCAAATTAGTTGCCTAGCATCCCTTGGGTTAGCTTCCCTTGGGACAGTCATATTAATTCAGCTCCAGCCACTGGAATACAGATTAAATTTTATTATATCTGACCCATAAAAAAAAAACCCAAAACCAAACTTCACACTGTTTCTTTTTCCCTGGTTGGGCATCTTTACCCAGGAAAATGTCATATGTATATATTCAAGATGGTAGGGACTCCATTAGCCTGGGTTCCTAAAAAACTATGTGAAACAGACTCTTGCCAACTTGGAACCACCTTGTAATATCAATATTAGTGAGAAATAAACTTCTATTGTGCTTAAGCTATTTTACTTTCTGGATATATTTGCTCTAATATTACAGGTATCCTAAATAATACAAGAAAGCAAAATCATGGGTGTAAGAAGCAGTGACAACTGGTATAACAATGAGTGGAGAGAGAAAGACTCAGAACCTTGGTAACAATGTATATGGGTTCTCAACATTAACTAGCACAATTGTGCTCAAAGCATTCATTACATTGTGATAATTTGTTACAGGGTACCAACAGCCCACTACTTGATCCCACTGAAATGTGCATTGTCCCATCTTGTTCTCAGTCATCAATCCAGTCTTGCACTGTAATAATACTCCTTGTTTCTGACTTCAACATTCTCAACTTTGGCTCTTTTTCAGCCCACCCCCATTGTATGCTCACAGGAGACATTTCTACTTTTTCACATTATTTTGTAAGACTATCCAAGATGCTTCACCATTTCCATCTTCCACTTTGAGGAAAGATAATATTCCACTCTTCTCACATCTTATTTGGGTATAGAACTTTGTATGACATTCTGTCATAATAAGCCTATTGACTAAGAAAATTCATACAGCTTTCTCTCTCTCTCTCTGCAATGTTTCTAGTATCACTTCAGTTCTCAGGCAAAGTTTGGAGTCTTGATCTCCAGGAAGAAATGCTGAGGCTCTCTCTATTCTTGAATGACCCATTCTTACTTAGGGCTTTTATTATTATCTTGCAATAGTAGGTTTGGCCCTAGATAGAGGGAGATGTACCCCCTTTGCAGGATCACATGACATTTTCTTTCCATTTCTAACTCATTGAGAAATTTTGTCATGAATAGATGTTGAGTATTTTCAAATCCTTTATTTATTGTATGATCATATGTTTCTTTGTTTTCTAATTTACACTTTCAATATGATGAATCCCATCAATCAGTTCTCAAATATTGAACTAGCCTTCCATTGTTTAAGTAAGACCCACTTGGAATTATGTCTGATACTTTTTATGTATCCCTGGATTTGAATTGCTAATATATTTTTTAAAGATTTTATTTATTTATTCGACAGAGATAGAGACAGCCAGCGAGAGAGGGAACACAAGCAAGGGGAGTGGGAGAGGAAGAAGCAGGCTCATAGCGGAGGAGCCTGATGTGGGGCTCGATCCCATAATGCCGGGATCACACCCTGAGCCAAAGGCAGACGCTTAACTGCTGTGCCACCCAGGTGCCCCGAATTGCTAATATTTTTAAAAATTCTTTTCTTTTCTTTTTTCTTTTTAATTTTTTTATTATTATGTTCAGTTAGCCAGCATATACTATATCATTAGATTTTGATGTAGTGTTCAACGATTCCTTAGTTGTGTATAACACCCAGTGGTCATCACAACATGTGCCCTCCTTAATACCCATCACCCGGTTACCCCATCTCCCCCTTTCCCCTCTGTAACCCTCAGTTCATTTCCTGGAGTCCAGAGCCTCTCATGGGTTGTATCCCTCTTTGATTTCTTCCCGTTCAGTTTTCCTCTTTTCCCTGTGGTCCTCTGTGCTATTCCTTGTGTTCCACATATGAGTGAAACCATGTGATAATTGTCTTTCTCCACTTCACTTATTTCACTTAGCATAATCCCCTCCAATTCCATCCATTTCAATGCAAATGGTGGGTATTCATCTTTTCTGATGGCTGAATAATATTCCATTGTATATATGTACCACATCTTCTTTATCCATTTGTCTATTGAAGGGCATCTTGACTTTTTCCACAGTTTGGATGTTTTGGATATTGCTGCTATGAACATTGGGGTGCATGTGCCCCTATTTTTCCCCTACATCTGTATCTTTGGGGTAAATATATAGTAGTGCAATTGCTGGGTCATAGTGTAGCTCTATTTTTAACATCTTGAGGAACCTCCATACTGTTTTCCAGAGTGGCTGTACCAGCTTGCATTCCCACCAGCAGTGTAAGAGGATTCCCCTTTTTCCACATCCTCATCAACACTTGTTGTTTCCTGTCTTGTTAACTCTTGCCATTCTAACTGGTGTAGGTGGTATCTCATTGTGGTTTTGATTTGTATTTCCCTGATGGCTGGTGATGTTGAACATTTTTTCATGTGTCTGTTAGCCATTTGTATGTCATCTTTGGAGAAGTGTCTTCTGCCCATTTCTGGACTAGATTATTTGGGTTTTTTGGTTGTTGAGTTTGAAAAATTCTTTATAGATCTTGGATACCAGCCCTTTATCTGATATGTCATTTGCAAATATCGTCTTCCATTTCGTGGGTTGCCTTTTAGTTTTGTTGACTGTTTCCTTTGTTGTGAAGAAGCTTTTTATCTTGATGAAGTCCCAATAGTTTATTTTTGCTTCTGTTTCCCTTCTCTTTAGAGATGTGTCTTGCAAGAAGTTGCTGTGGCCAATGTTGAAGAGGTTACTACCTATGCTCTCCTCTAGGATTTTGATGGATTCCTATCTCACATTGAGGTCTTTAATCCATATTGAGTTCATCTTTGTGTATGGTGTAAGAGAATGGTCCAGTTTCATTCTTCTGCATGTGGCTTCCAATTTTTGAAGCATCGTTTATTGAAGAGACTGTCTTTTTTACATTGGATATTCTTTCTTGATTTGTCAAAGATTAGTGGACCATAGAGTTGAGGGTCCATTTCTGGGGTCTCTATTCTGTTTCATTGATATATATGTATGTTTTTGTGCCCATGCCATGCTGTCTTGATGATCACAGCTTCGTAATATTGTTTGAAGTCTGGGATTGTGGTGATCCCAGCTTTGGTTTTCATTTTCAACATTCCCCTGGTGATTTGGGGTCCTTTCTGGTTCCAAACAAATTTTAGGATTGTTTGTTCCAGCTCTGTGAAAAATGTCAGTGGTATTTTGATACAGATTACGTTGAATCTGTAGATTGCTCTGTGCAGAATAGACATTTTCACAATGTTTATTCTAATCCATGAGCATGGGATATTTTTCCATCTCTTTGTGTCTTCCTCAGTTTCTTTCATAAGTGTTCGTAGTTTCTAGAGTATAGATCCTTTTCCTCTTTGGTTAGGTTTTTTCCTAGGTATCTTATGGTTTTTGGTGCTAGTGTAAATGAAATTGATTCCTTAATTTCTCTTTCTTCAGTCACATTGTTAGTGTATCGAAATGCCACTGACTTCTGTGCATTGAAAATGTATCCTGACACATTGCTGGATTGCTGTATGAGTTCTAGCAATTTGGGGATGGAATCTTTTGGGTATTCCACATAAAGTGTCATGTCATCTGTGAAGAGAGAGAGTTTGACTTCTTGCCAATTTGAATGGCTTTTATTTCTTTTTGTTGTCTGATTGCTGAGGCTAGGAATTCTAGTATGATGTTGAACAAAAGTGGAGAAAGTGGGCATCCCTGTCATGTTCTTGACCTTAAGGGGAAAGCTCTCAGTTTTTCCCCACTGAGCATGATATTTGCTGTGGGCTTTTCATAGATGGCTTTTATGAGATTGAGGTATGTTCCCTTTATCCCTGTATTTTGAAGAATCTTAATGAAGAAAGGATGCTGTATTTTGTCAAATGCTCTTTTGCATCAATTGAAAGGATCATATGGTTCTTGTCCTTTCTTTTATTAATGTGCTCTATTACTTTGATTGATTTGCAAATGTTGAACACCCTTCCATCCAGGAATAAATCCCACCTGGTCATGGTGAATTATCCTTTTAATGGGCTGTTTGATTCTGTTGGCTAGGATCTTGTTGAGTATTTTGGCTTCTTGGTCTATATTTCTCCTTTTGGCTAGGATCTTGTTGAGTATTTTGGCTTATTGGTCTATATTTATCCTATATTTCTCCCATCTCCTTTTGATGGGCTCTTTGGTTTTGGGATCAGGGTGATGCTGGCCTCATAGAACGAGTTTGGAACTTTGACTTCTATTTCTATTTTTTTGGAAGAGTTTCAGTAGAACAGGTATTCTTTCTTCTTTAAATGTTTGGTAGAATTCCCCTGGGAAGGCTCCTGGCCCCGGACTCTTGTTTTTTGGGAGGTTTTTGATTACTGATTCAATTTCCTTGCTGTTTGTTGGTCTGTTTGGATTGTCTGTTTCTGCCTGTTTAAGTCTCAGTACTTTATAGGCTTTCAGAAATGCATCCATTTCTTCCAGATTGCTTAATTTGTTGGCATATAATTGCTGGTAATACTTTTTAATAATTGTTTCTATTTCCTTGGTGTTAGTTGTGATCTCCCCTTTCATTCATGATTTTATTAATTTTGGTCCTTTCTCTTTTCTTTTGAATAGGTCTGGCCAGAGGTTTATCGATTTTATTAATTCTTCGAAGTACCAATTTCTGATTTCATTGATCTGTTCTACTGTTTTTCTAGTTTCTATTTCATTGATTTCTATTCTTTTTTTTTTTAAAGATTTTATTTATTTATTTATTTGAGAGAGAGAGAGCCAGCGAGAGAGGGAACACAAGTAGGGGAAGTGGGAGAGGAAGAAGCAGGCTCCCAGCAGAGGAGCCTGATGTGGGACTCAATCCCAGAGCGCTGGGATCACGCCCTGAGCTGAAGGCAGATGCTTAACGACTGAGCCACCCAGGTGCCCCTGATTTCTGTTCTAATCTTTATTATTTCTCTTCTCCTGCTTGGTTTTTGCTGTTCTTTCTCTAGGTCCTTTATGTGTAAGTTTAGCTTGTGCATTTGCGATTTTTCCAGTTTTCTGAGAGAGGCTTGGATGGCTATGTACTTCCCTCTTAGGACTGCCTTTGCAGTATCCTGTAGGTTTTGGACAGATGTGTTTTCATTCTCATTAGTTTCAATGAATTATTTAAGTTCTTCTTTAATTTTCTGGTTGACCCACTCCTTGTTTAGCAGGATGCTTTTCAACTTCCAAGTGTTTGAGTTCCTTCCAAATTTCTTCTTGTGGTGAGGTCTGAAAATATGCATGGAATACTCCCAATCTTTTGGTATCACTTGAGACTTGACTTGTGACCCAGTATGTGGTCTATTTTGGAGATAGTTCCATGTGCACTTGAGAAGAATGAGTAGTCTGTTGTTTTAGGATGAAATGTTCTGTATGTATCTATGAAGTCCATCTGGTCCAATGTGTCCTTCTAAGGTCTTGTTTCTTTGTTGGTCTTCTGCTTAGATGATCTGTCTATTACTATGAGTGGAGTGTTGAGGTCTCCTACTATCAATATGTTCCTTTATTTTGGTTATTAATTGGTTTATATAATTGGCTGCTCCCATATTGGGGGCATAGATATTTACAATTATTAGATCTTCTTGTTGGATCAACCCTTTAAATATGATATAGTGTCCCTCTACATCTCTTACTATGGTCTTTGGTTTAAAATCTAATTTGTCCGATATGAGTATTGCTACCCCATCTTTCTTTTGAGGTCTGTTGGCATGATAAATTGTTCTTCATCCCCTCACTTTTAGTCTGGAGCTGTCTCTAGGTCTAACATGAGTCTCTTGTAGACAGCATATGGATGGGTCCTACTTTTTTATCCAATCTGAAACCCTGTGTCTTTACATGGTAGAAGTTAGCCCATTTACATTCAAAGTAACTGTTGAAAGATATGAATTTAATGTCATTGTATTGTCTGTAAAGTCCCTGTTTCTGTAGATTTTCTCTGTTTCTTTCTGGTCTATGTGACTCTTGAGGTCTCTCTTTGCTTACAGAATCCCCCTTAATATTTCTTGCAGGGCTAGCTGGTAGTCACGTATTCTTTCAGTTTCTCCCTTTCCTGAAAGCTGTTTATCTCTCCATCTGTTCTGACTGACAACCTTGCTGGATAAAGTATTATTGGATGCATATTATTTTCATTTAGTAAACTGACTATGCCTTGCCAGCCCTGTCTGGCTTGCCAGGGATCTGTGGACAGGTCTGATGTTATTCTGATGATTCTTCTTCCATATGTAATGAACCTCCTATCCCTGGCTATTCTCAGGATAGTTTCTTTGGCTGTAAAATTTACAAGCTTCACTATTATGAAATGTTAATCTATTTTTATTAATTTTTGGAGGAGTCCTCTCTGCCTCTTGGACTCCAATGCATATTTCTTTCTCCAGATTAGGGAAATTCTTAGCTATTATTTGTTCAAATATACTTTCCAAACATCTCTCTCCACCCCCTTGAGGGTCCCAATAGTTCTGACACTGGAACATTTCATGGCATCATAAATCTCTCCAGTCATTTTTTCATGTGCTACTACCAGCCTATCTTTGTTTTCCTCAACTTCTGTCCTTTCCATCAGCTTATCTTCTAGATCACTAATTCTCTTTTCTGTCTCATTTAACTGGCTGTTAGAGTATCCAATTTAGACTGCATCTTATTCATAGCACTTTTGAGTTCAGTCTGATCAGATCTCATTTGTACTCTTAGAGATTCTATATTGTCACTAATGCTTTTTTCAAGCCTAGCTATTGATTTTAAGATTGTTATCCTGAATTCTAACTCTGACATCTTGTTACATCCATATCCACTAGTTCTGTGGCAGAGAACATTGTCTCTCTCTTTTCTTTGTTGACATTCTGTCAAGGAATTGGTTGAGTGAAAGAGCAGAGTCCAAAATATCAACCACGACCCAGCTAGATGCACCCTAGCAAAATCTGGAGTAGTCAGAAAAAAAAAAAGCCCAAATGAAACACAAGAATAAAATTAAAAATTAAAATAAATTATAAAAAGGGGGAAAGGGAGCTATAATCTTTCAGTGTACACAAAGCAGGGCATTTCAGTTGTTCCTGGATGTATTTTGGTCTGTGTGTTGGAGGACACTACCTCCCAAAATAACAAGGAAAGTAAACATATATATATATATATATATATATATATATATGTTTAAACATATATAAAGTAAACATATATATATATATATATATATATATATATATATATATATATATATATATATATAAAGGTAAAATTGAATAGAGTGAAAAAAGACCTAAAATAAAGCATATATCTATCAAAAATAAAGGTGTAAAAAATACAAGTTAAAGAGTGACTATGAAAAATAAGTTGATATAATAAACATCTATTTGAAATGAAGAGAAGATAAAAAGAACAAACAAACAAGCAAGCAAGCAAACAAACAAACAAACAAAAAAACCACAAAAACCCAGCAGAGGAAAAGCATAAGAAAAAGAAAAGAAAAAGAGGAGAATTTTTTCTCAAAAATAAATAAGTCGTGGGGCCACACCTGGGGCTCAATATACAATTTTCCCCTGGCATTGGGATTTTACAGTCTTAGGGGATCCGTAGGATTGTTGTACATGTGTTTTTCCAGTCTGTCTTCCAGGGGAGGGGCCTGCCACACTGTTTCTCAGGTAACCCTTCTTGGGCGGAGTTGCCCCAGCCCATATTTTTAAAAAGAAAAAAAGTGGAAACCGGTCCTCTGTGTGGCTTTTGTTCCCTGAGGGCTTTTCTGGCCTCTTCAGAGGATCAGAGCAAAAATGCCTCCAGCCACACCTCTGGCCCAGAGCAGAAAATTCACATTCTGCCCTCTTTAATAAACCTTCCAGGACAGTCTCCACTTTTGTTATTGCCCAAAAATGCCTCCCATCATGTGTCCACAGCAACTTTCTCAGAGATAGTCCCAGGGGCCTGGGAGTGCCACTGCTCTTTGTGATCTAAAGCTGAGAGTGGCCGTGGGCTAGAGCGTGCACCCAAAGCTCCTGGATCATGTCTGGGTGAGGTTCTAAAACCCTTCCTATGCTGCTACCACTCATGATTTTTGCTCAGTCACAGGGGCAGGTTTCAGATTTTTTCAGGCTGCTCAAGAGAAGACTGATTATCAACTGGGGGGGTTCACAGTTTATGGTGATCTGAGCTGAGAGTCCCTTCCTGGGCTTGCTGACCATAACCTACTTCCTGGCTCCACTGCTCAGGCACTCTAACAGTTCAGGGACCCCCCTTTTGCTCTGCAGCTCCTCATATCCCAAGACCACAATGCCCTACCCAGAATTTTGCCTTTTCATTTCCAGAGCCCCTTTCAGAGAGGAATGTCTCTCATTAGAGCAGATTTCTAAGGGTTCTCATTTTGCACTCCAGTGTTATATCACTTTCCAGGAGCCAGCTTATGGAGGTTCCCTCCCCCTTCTGCTTATCTGCTGATATCTCCCCACAGAGTCTCTGCACATCCTACCTTACAAAAAGCAGTCACTTTTCTACTTGTAGAGACCCAGATATATATTCTTACATCTCAGGCTGATTTCCTGGGTGTTGAAAATGGCTTGATAGATATCCAGCTAAATTCAGGGTACCACTTGAAACAGGGTCCCCTACGCCTCCCTTGAATTGCTAATAATTTGTGAAGGATTTTTGCAGTTATGTTCATGAAGGATATTAGTCTACAGTCTGTAGTTTCTTTTTTTCCTTCAAATATGTTTGTGTTTGGTATGAAATGCTTGCCTCATTAAATGAATTGGAACTATTTCTTTTTCTTCAAACTTCTAAAGAGATTTGTATTGCTGGCATATATTTTTTTCTTTTTAAAAATATCTAGTAGAATTCATCAATAAAATAATCTGGTCTGGAGATATCTATGTTGGAATGATCTTATCGACAAATTCATTTACTGTACTAGATCCAGGTCTAAGTGATTCATCACAGGTATACAACGCTCAGTGCTCATCACAAAAAGCGCCCTCTTTGATACCCTTCACCCATCTATCCCATCCCCCCACCCACCTCCCTCCATCAACCCTCAGCCTGTTCTCTATTTTTAAGAGACTCTTATGGTTTATTTACCTCTCTCACTTTCTCCCTGCCTTCTCATATGTTCATCTGTTTTCTTTCTTAAATTCCACATGAGTTAGATCATATGATATTTGTCTTTCTTTGACTATTTCACTTAGCTCCATCCATGTCATTACAAATGGCAAGATTTCATTCTTTTTGATGGCTGGGAATATTCCATTGTAAATATATACCACCTCTTCTTTATGCATTTGTCAGTCGATGGACATTTGCGCTCGCTCCATAGTTTGGCTATTGTTGATAATGCTGTTATAAACATTGGGGTGCATGTACCCCTTCAAATCTGTATTTTTGTATCCTTTGGGTTAATACCTAGTAGTGCAATTGTTCGGTTGTAGGGTAGTTCTATTTTTAACTTTCTGAGCAACTTCCATACTGTTCTCCAGAGTAGCTGCACAGTTTGCATTCCCACCAACAGTGTGAGAGGGTTTCTCCAAATCCTTGCCAACATCTATTGTTTCTTGTGTTGTTAATTTTAGCCATTCTGACAGGCATGAGGTGGTATCTCATCATGGTTTTGATTTCTGTTTACCTTATGATGAGTGATATTGATCATCTCCTCATGTGTCTGCAGGCCATTTGTATGTCTTCTTTGGAGAAATGTTTGTTCACGTCTTCTGCCCCTTTCTTGAATGAACTTTTTGCTTTTTGGGTCTTGAGTTTGATAAGTTCTTTATGGATTTTGGATACTAATCCTTTATCCAATATGTCATTTGCAAATATCTTCTCCCATTCTGTAGGTTGCCTTTTAGTTTTGTTGATAGTTTCCCTGGCTGTGCAGACCTTTTAATTTGATGACGTCCCAATAGTTCATTTTTGCTTTTGTTTCCTTTGCCTCTGGAGATATGTCTAGTAAGAAGTTGCTACCTCTGAAGTAAAAAAGGTTGCTGCCCTGGGGCACCTGGGTGGCTCAGTCGGTTAAGTGGCCAACTCTTGATTTCAGCTCAGGTTATGATCTTATCATTTCCCATGTCAGGCTCCATGCTCAGAAGGAGTCTGCTTGAGAATTCTCTCTCCCTCTCCCTCTCCCTCTGCCCAGCCCCCTGCATGTGAATAACCCCCTCTCTCTAAAATAAATAAACAAAATCTTTAAATAAAAAAAGGTTACTTCCTGTGCTTCCTTCTAGGATTTTGATGGTTCCTGTCTCATATTTAGGTCTGTCACCTATTATGAATTTATTTTGTGTATGGTGTAAGAAAGTGGTCCAGTTTCATTCTTTTGCAAATTGCTGCCCAGTTTTTCCAACACCATTTGTTGAAGAGAACATCTTTTTTTCCCCCATTGGATATTCTTTGCTGCTTTGTTGAAGATTAGTTGACCATATAGTTGAGGGGCCAATTCTCGGTTTTCTAGTTTGTTCCATTGATCTATGTGTCTATTTTTATGCCTGTACCATACTGTCCTGATAATCACAGCTTTGTAATATAATTTGAAATCTGGAATCATAATGCCTCTAGTTTCATTTTTCTTTTTTAGGATTGCATTGGCTATTTGTGGTCTTTTGTGGTTTCATACAAATTTTAGGATTGTTTCTTCCAGCTCTGTGAAGGATGCTGGTGTTATTTTGATAAGAATTACATTTAAATTTGTAGATTTCTTTGGGTAGTGTAAACATTTTAACAATGTTTGGTTTTCTAATCCATGAGCATGGAATGTTTTTCCTTTGCTTTCTGTCATCTTCAATTTCTTTCATCAGTGTTCTATAGTTTTAACAGTGCAGATATCTTACCTCTTTAGCTGGGTTTATTCCTAGGTATCATATTGTTTTTGGTGCATTTGCAAATGGGATTGATTACTTGAATTACTTTTCTGGTGCTTCATTATTGGTGTAAACAAATGCAACAGAATTCTGCACTTTGATTTTATATCCTGCAACTTTGCTGAATTCATGAATTAATGCTAGCAATTTTTTTATGTAATCTTTTGGGTTTTCTACATAGAGTATCATGTTGCCTGCAAATAGTGAAAGTTTGATTTCTTCCTTGCCTATTTGGATGCCTTTTTTTTTTCTTTTTGTCATCTGATTGGTGAGGCTAAGACTTCCAAAACTATGTTAAAAAGTAATGGCGAGAGTGGACATCCCTGTCTTGTTCCTGACCGTAGTGGAAAGGCTTTCAGTTTTTACCCATTGAGGATCATATTAGCTGTGTCTTTCACATATGGCCTTTATGATGTTGAGGTATGTTCCATCTATCCCCACTTTGTTGATGTTTTTTACTGAGAATGGATGCTTCATCAAATGCTTTTTCTGCATCTTTTGAGAGGATCATATTGTTCTTATCATTTCTTTTATTAATGTGTTGTATCACCTTGATTGATTTGTGGATGTTGAACCCCCCCCCCCCCGCCACCCAGGAATAAATCTCACTTGGTCGTGGTGAATAATCCTTTTAATGTACTGCTGGATCTGATTAGACAGTATCTTGAGGATTTTTGCATCCATGTTCAACAGGGATATTGGTCTGTAATTCTCCTTTTCAGTGAGAGCTTTCTCTGGTTTTGGGGTCAAGGTAATGCTGGCCTTTTTGAAAGAGTTTGGAAGTTTTCCTTCCATTTCTATTTTTTGGAACAATTTCAAAAGAATAGGTGTTAATTCTTCTTTAGATGTTTGGTAGAATTCCCCTCTGAAGGCGTCTGGTCCGGGACTCTTGTTTGTTGGGTGATTTTTTTTTTTTTTATTATTACTGATTCAATTTCTTTGCTGGTTATGGGTCTGTTCAGATTTTCTATTTCTTCCTGTTTCAGTTTTGGTTGTTAAGATGTTTTTCAGAATGCATCCATTTCTTCCAGATTGAAAAATTTGTCGGGATACATTGGCTCATAGTATTTCTTATAATTTATGTTCGTATTTCTTTTTTTTTTAAAGATTTTATTTATTTATTTGACAGAGAAAAAGACAGCCAGTGAAAGAGGAAACACAAGCAGAGGGAGTGGGAGAGGAAGAAGCAGGCTCCCAGTGGAGCAGGGAGCCTGATGCGGGGCTTGATCCCAGGACCCTGGGATCATGCCCTGAGCTGAAGGCAGACACTTAATGACTGAGCCACCCAGGCGCCCCTATGTTCATATTTCTGTAGTGATTTCTCCTCTTTCATTCATGATTTTATTAATTTGAGTCCTTTCTCTTTTCTTTTTGACAAGTCTGACTCAGGGCTTATCAAACTTCTTAATTATTTCAAAGAACTAGTTTCTAGTTTTGCTGACCTGTTTTACTGTTTGTTTGTTTGTTTGTTTGTTGTTGTTGTTTTTTAATTTCTATATCATTGATATCTGCTCTAATCTTTACTATTTCCCTTCCCCTGCTGGATTTAGGAGCTGTTCTTTTTCCAGCTCCTTTAGGAGTAAGGTTAGGATGTGTATTTAAGACTTTTCTTGGTTCTTGAGGTAGTCCTGTATATCAATATATTTGCCACTTGGCACCACCTTTGCTGCATCCCAAAGGTTCTGGACTGTCATGTTTCATTTTCATTTGCTTCCATGTATTTTTAAAATTTCTTTTAATCACCTGGTTGATTCATTCATTCTTTAGTAGGATGTTCTTTAGCCTCCATATGTTTGAGGTCTTTCCAAATTTTGTTCTTGTGATTGACTCCAGGTTTCATAGCATTGTGTTCTGAAAATATGCATGGTATGATCTCATTGTTTTTGTACCTGTTGAGTCCTAATTTTGGACCCAATATGTGATCTATTCTGGAGAATATTCCATGTGCACTTGAGAAGAATGTGTACCCTGCTGCTTTCGGATGAAGTGTTCTGAATGTGTCTGTGAAGTCCACCTGTTCCAGTGTGTCTTTCAAAACTTTTGTTTCCTTGTTGATCTTCTGCTTAGATGATCTGTCCATTGCTGTGAGTGGGGTATTAAAGTCCCCTACTATTATGGTAGTATTAGCAATGTGTTTCTTTATGTTTATTATTATTTGATTTATATATTTGGGTGTTCCCAAGATGGGGGCATAAATATTCATAATTGTTAGATTTTCTTGATAGATAGAACTCTGAATTATGATATAATGCCCTTCTTCATCTCTTATTACAGCCTTTGTTTTAAAATCTAGTTTATCTGGTATAGGTATGGCTAGTCTGGCTTTATTTTGACACCCATTTACATGATATATCATTCTCTGGTTCTTCCTTCCCTCACTTTTCCCTTTCAATCTGTAGGTGTCTTTAGGTCTAAAATAGTCTCTTGTAGACAATACATATATGGATCTTTTTGTTATTATTAATCTATCCTGATACCCTGCACCTTTTAATTGGAGCATTTTGTCTATTTACATTCAGAGTGATTATTGAAAGATATGAATTTAGTGTCATTATATTATCTGTACATTTGGCATTTCTGGTAATGTTCTCTGGTCTTTTTTAGTCTCTGCTGCTTTAGGTGTTTTCCCCACTCACAGAGTTCCCCTTAATCTTTCTTGCAGGGCTGGTTTAGTCATCACAGACTTCTTTAGTTTTTGTCTGGGTAACTCTTTATCTCTCCTTCTATTCTGAATGACAGTCTTGATGGATAAAGAATTCTTGGTTGCATATTTTTCCCACTCACGTCATTGAATATATTCTGCCAGTTTCTTTGGTCTGTCAAGTTTCTGTGGACAGATCTGCAGCAAATCCGATCTCTTTCCTTTTAGGTGAAGCACTGTATTTCCTCTGCTGCTATCAGAATTCTTTCCCTGTCTTGTGTATTTTGTGAATTTGACTATTACATGCATTGGTGATGGTCTTATTATTGAATTTAATAGGTGTTCTCTGTGCTTCCTGGATTTTGATGCCTATATCCTTTCCCAGATTAAGGAAGTTTTAGCTATAATTTGCTTGAATAAACCTTCTGTCCTTTTTTTCTTTCTTCATCTTCTGGGACCCCTATGATAAAATGTTATTCCAAATTAATAAGTCACTGAGTTTCCTAAGTCTACCTTCATGATCCATTACCTTTGTTTCACACTTCCTTCAGCTTCATTATTTTCCATAATTTTATCTATCACTGATTCATTCCTCTGCTTCATCCATCCTCGTTTTTATCATCTCCATTTGTGTTTGCATATTGGGTGTAACATTTTTAATTTTGGCCCAACTAGATTTTAGTTCTTTTATCACTGCAGTAAGGAATTCTCTAGTGTCTTATATGTTTTTTTTCAAGCCCAGCTAGTATCCTTATAATTCTTGTTTCAAATTCTAATTCAGACATTTTACTTATATCTGCACTGATTAAATATCTGGCTGTCATTTCTTCCTGTTCTTTCTTCATAGTGCAGTCTTGTTATTCGAAAGAAAGGGGAAAAATTAAAAAAAAAATAGAATAAAAAATACACTAAAATGAAAAAAATGAAAAATAATAATATGAGATAAATAAAATACAGGAAGCTAGGTCCTAGGTATGTTTTGGTCTGCTAGTTACCAGAAAATTCCATGGGTTTTTTGTAGATGTTTAGCTTCATTCTCCAAGACTTCTGATAGATTTTGTGGGTATTCAAAATGATTAGATATTTATCTAACTGTGCTCTAGTGAGGAGGCAGGCTTAGGGTCGTCCTATTCCTCTGCCATCTTACCTCTCCCCTTTCCTCTTTTATTTCTTATATTGGTCATTTGTGTCTTCTCTCATTTTATTTTCCCCCATTAGGTTGGCTAAATTTTTATTAATTTTATTGATTTTTTTCTATCAGAGCTAGATTTTTATTTCACTGGTTTTATCTTTTATCTTTTGAAAATTTAATTGATTTTAATTTCATCAATTGGTGACTATATTTCTGTTCTCAGCTTACTTTAGTTTTAATTAGCTCCTCTTTATTGGTTGCTTTAAAAGGAAACTTTACTTACTCATTGAAGACATTTCATATTATGTAATAAAAACATATCAAACTATAAATTTCTCTCTAAACAGTGCTTTACTTGCATCTTATAAAATTTGTCATGTATTTTCAGAGTCATTCAAAACAAAATAGGGTTTTAAAACAATTTTTTCTTGAGATATACTACTGGAACCACAAGGCATATAGCAATATATTTTTTAAATTTTACATATTTGGTGATATTCCAGATATCTTTCTGATTTTTGACTTCTAGTTTAATTCCATTATGATCAGAGAATAGTCTTTGTATGATATAAACATTTAAGTATCTTTTACAGCAACAAAAAAATTTTAAAAAATCTACATTTGTTCTTATTTATCATTTTATATCTAAGCTTTGCTTGGTAAAATAAATTCTTCTGTGTGTGTGTATAATTTCTTGTGTGTATATACATATATTTCTATCAATGAATTATCATTTTTTTGTTTGTGTGAGAAAATCAGTATCTCTTTCTCATTTTTTGTAATTAAATTTTAATTTTGATATAACTGTAGATTCACATGCATTTCTAAGGAATAACATGAAAAGATTCCTTTATCCAGTCCCCCCACTAGTGATGTCTAACACAACTATAATATAATACTACAGTCAGAATATTAACATTCATACAGTCAAAATATAAAACTCTTCTATCCATTCACCAGAAGTCATAATGTT
Organism: Ursus arctos; assembly: GCF_023065955.2. Lineage (NCBI taxonomy): Eukaryota > Metazoa > Chordata > Mammalia > Carnivora > Ursidae > Ursus > Ursus arctos. Next base: position 2,857,449 of record NW_026622986.1, read on the forward strand.
GCACTTTTACAGCAGTACCCACATCACATATGGCCCCATGACCACTGTAATCTATGGAAATGACTACTTTAGTCTTAAATTCTATACTCACAGTTTTTAAAATGAAGAGTGTGATATAAATTGAATCATACAATATGAAAACTTTTTGGATTGAATTTTGTCATTTACTATAATTTACTGGAAATTCATTATGTTGTTTTGTTTATCAATTATCAATAATTAATTCATTTTTACTGCTGAATAGTATTCCATAATATGGTTCTACCATAGTTGATTTTTAAGAACATTTACTTGTTTATTTATTTCTTTATTATTATGATATTTTATGGGTTTTTTTAATAATAATTTTTTATTATGTTATGTTAGTCACCATGCAGTACATCCTTAGTTTTTGATGTAGTGTTCCATGACTCATTATTTGCGTATAACACACAGTGCTCCATGCAATATGTGCCCTCCTTAACACCCATCACCAGCCTAACCCAATCCCCCACGCCCTTCCACTCTGAGCCCTCATTTTGTTTCCCAGAGTCCATAGCCTCTCACAGGTCATTCCCCCTTCTGTTTACCCCTCCTTCATTCTTCCCTTCCTTCTTCTACTGATTTCCTGCTATTGCTTATATTCCACAAATGAGTGAAACCATATGATAATTGTCTTTCTCTGCTTGACTTATTTCACTTAGCATAATCTCCTCCAGTCCCATCCATGTTGCTGCAAATGTTGGGTAATCATTCTTTCTGATGGCTAAGTAATATTCCATTGTATATATGGACAATATGTTCTTTATCCATTCATCTGTTGAGGGCGTCTCAGCTCCATCCACAATTTAGCTATTGTGGACAATGCTGCTATGATCATTGGGGTGCATATGGCCCTTCACTTCACTACATCTGTATCTTTGGGGTAAATACCCAGTAGTGCAATTGCTACTTCATAGGGTAGCTCCATTTTGAACTTTTTAAGGGACCTCCACACTGTTTTCCAAAGTGGCTGTACAAAGTTACATTCCCACCAACAGTGTAAGAGGGATCCCCTTTCTTCACATCCTCTCCAACATTTCTTGTTTCCTGCCTTGTCCATTTTTGCCATTCTCACTGGCATAAGGTGGTATCTCAGTGTGGTTTTGATTTGAATTTCCGTGATGGCTAATGATTTTGAACATCTTTTCATGTGTCTGTTAGCCATTCATATGTCTTCATTGGAAAAGTGTCTGTTCATATCTTCTGCCCATTTTTTTATTTGATTATTTGTTTCTCGTGTATTGAGTTTGAGCAGTTCTTTGTAGATCTTGGATACCAGTATTTTATCTGTAGTGTCATTTGCAAATATCATCTCCCCTTCTGTGGGCTGCCTTTTAGTTTTTTTGACTGTTTCTTTTGCTGTGCAGAAACTTTTTATCTTGATGAAGTCCCACAAATTCATTGTTTCTTTTCTTTCTCTTGCCTTTGGAGGTGTGTCATGAAAAAAGTTGCTGTGGCTGATGTCAAAGAGGTTGCAGCTTATGTTCTCCTCTAGGATTTTGATGGATTCCTGTCTCACATCAAGGTCTTTCAACCATTTGGAGTTTATCTTTGTGTGTGGTGTGAGAGAGTGGTCAAGTTTCATTCTTTTGCATATAGCTGTCCAATTTTCCCAGCACCATTTATTGAAGAGACTGTCTTTTTTCCACTGGGTGTTTTCTCTGGCTTTGTCAAAGATTAGTTGCCCAAAGAGCCGAGGGTCCATTTCTGGGTTCTCTATTCTGTTCCATTAGTCTATGTGTCTGTTCTTGTGCCAGTACCATGTAGTCTTGGTGATCACAGCTTTGTAGTATAGCTTGAAATCTGGCAACATGATGTCCCCAGCTTTGTTTTTCCTTTTCAACATTTCCTTGGCAATTTGGGGCCTCTTCTGGTTCCACACAAATTTAAGGGCTGTTTGTTCTAGCTCTTTGAAAAATGTCTTTGGTATTTTGATTGGGATGGCATTGAAAGTGTAGATTGCTCTGGGTAGCATAGACATTTTAACTATATTTATTCATCTGATCCAACAGCATGGAATATTATTCCAAATTTTCTGTCTTCTTCAGTGTCTTTCAAGAGTGATCTATGGTTCCTAGAATATAGATCCTTTACATCTCTGGTTAATTCCAAGGTATTATGTTTTTTGGTAAATGTTGTAAATGAAATAGATTCCCTAATTTCTCTTTCTTCAGTCTCATGGTTCGTATATAGAAATGCAGCTGATTTCTGAGCATTGATTTTGTATCATGCCACATTACTGAATTGCTCTATAACTTCTAGTAATTTGAGGGTGGAGTCTTTTGTGTTTTCCATATAGAGTATCATGTCATTGTGAAGAGAGACAGTTTGACTTCTTCTTTGCCTATTTGAATACATTTTATCCCTTTTTGTTGTCTGATTGCTGTTGCAAGGACTTCTAGTACTATGTTGAATAATAATTGTGAGAGTGGGCATCCTTGTCGTGTTCCTTATCTTAAGGAAAAGGCTTTCAGTTTTTCCCCATTGAGAATGATATTCACGGTAGGCTTTCATAGTTGGTTTTTATGAAATTGAGGAATGTACCCTCTACCCCTACACTCTGAAGGGTTTTAGTCAGGAAAGAATGCTCTATTTTGTCAAATGCTTTTTCTACATCTATCGAGAGGATCATATGGTTCTTGACTCTTTTCTTATTGATGGTATCTATCACACTGATTGATTTGTGAATGTTGAACCACCCTTGCATCCCAGGGATGAATCCCACTTGGTCGTGATGGATAACCCTTTTAATGTATTTTGGATCCTATTAGCCCTATCTTGTTGAGAATTTTGGCATCCATATTCATCAGGGATATCGGTTTGTAATTCTCCTTTTTGATGGGGTCTTTGCCTGGTTTGGGGATCAAGGTAATACTGGCCTCATAAAATGAGTTCGGTAGTTTTCCTTCTGTTTCTATTTTTTGAATCAGCTTCAGGAAAATAGGTATTATTTCTTTTTTGATGCTTGGTAGAATTCCCCATGGAATCCATCAGGTCCTGGATTCTTGTTTTTTGGGAGGTTTTTAATCATTGCTTTAGTCTCGTTACTTGATTTGGCCTATTTAAGTTGTCAATCTCCTCCTGTTTCCGTTTTGGCAGTTTATAGATTTCCAGGAAGGCATCCATTTCTTCCATGTTTCTTAATTTATTGGCATATAGTTGCTGATAATAGTTTCTAATAATTGTTTCTATTTCCTTTGTTTTAGTTTTGATCTCTCCCTTTTAATTCATAATTTTATTTATTTGGGTCCTTTCTCTTTTCTTTTGGATATGTCTGGCCAGTGGTTTATCGATCTTATTAATTCTTTCAAAGACCCAGCTTCTAGTTTTGTTGATTTGCTTTACTGTATTTCTGATTTCTAATTCATTGATCTCTGCTCTAATCTTAATTAGTTCTCTTTTCGTGTATGGCTTAGGCCTGTTCTTTTGTTCCATCTCCAGCTGTTTAAGGTATGTGTATAGGGTCTGTATTTTAGATTTTTCTATTCTTTTGAGTGACCCTTGGATGGCTATGTGTTTCCCCCTTAGGAATGTTTTTGCACTATCCCATAGGTTTGGACTGTTGTGTTTTTTTTTTTCTCATTGATTTCTATAAACTGCTTAAATTCTTCTTTAATTTCCTGGTTTACCCAAACATTTTTAAGCAGGATGGTCCTTAGCTTCCAAATGTTTGAGTTTCTTCAAAATATTTTCTTGTGATTGAGTTCCACTTTCAAAGCATTATGGTTTGAGAATATACAGGAAATAATCTCAATCTTTTGATACCAGTTGACATCTGTTTTGTGACCCAGTATTTGGTCTATTCTAAAGAAAGTTCCATGTGCATTCAAAAAGAATGAGTATTCTTTTATTTTAGGGTGGAATGTTCTGTATATATCTATGAGGTCCAACAGGTCCAGTGTTTCATTCAAAGCTCTTGTTTCTTTGTTGATTTTCTGCTTAGATGATCGGTCTATTGTTGAGAGTGGAATGTCGACATACCCTACTATTAACGTATTATTACCTATATGTCTCTTTATTTTGGTTAACAGTTGGCTTATGTAGTTGGCTGTTCCCCTGTTGGGGCCATATATATTTATAATTCTTAGATCCCCTTATTGGATATACCCTATAAGAATGATATAGTGTCCTTCTGTATCTCTAAGTACAGTCTTTCACTTAAAATCTGATTTGTCTTATATAAGAATTTCTACCTCAGCTTTCTTTTGGGGTTCATTGGCATGAAAAATAGTTCTCCATCTCTTCACTTTCAGTCTGGATGTATCTTTAGGTTCAAAGTGAGCCTCTTGTAGACAGCATATCAATGGGTCATATCTTTTTATCCAATCTGCAACCCTGTGGTGTTTTATGGGAGCATTTAGACAATTCACGTTGAGAGTGATTATTGAGAGATATGATTTTTAACATCATCATGTTGTCTGTGAATTCCTTGTTTCTATAGATTGTCTCTGTAACTTTCTGTTCTGTATCACTCTTGGGGTCTTTTTCCTTTTATAGAATGCCTCTTAATATTTTTTGCAGGGCTGGCTTGGTGGTCACATATTCTTTCCGTTTCTGCCGGTCTTGGAAGTTCCTTGTCTCTCCGACTACACTGAATGACAGCCTTGCTGGGTACAGTAACCTTGGCTGCATGTTCTTCTCATTTAGTACTTTGAATATGTCTTGCCAGCCCTTTCTGTTTTGCCAGGACTCTGTGGATAGGTCTGATGGTATTCTGATGTTCCTCCCTCTGTACATAAGAAATCTCTTCCTCCTCACCACTTTCAAGATTGTTTCCTTGGATCTAAGATTTGCAAATTGTACTCTTTTATTTTGTGGTGTTGGTCTGCTCTCATTAATCTTGGGAGGGGTCCTCTCTGCCTCTTGGACATGAATGTTTGTTTCCTTCCCCAGATTAAGGAAGTTCTCAGCTATGGTTTGCTCAAATATATCTTCTAGACCTCTCTCTTTCTCTACCCCCTTGGAGATCCCAGTAATTCTGATATTGGAACGTTTCACTGAGTCAGTAATCTCCCTCAGGTTAGTTTCTTGAGATTGGATTAGTTTTTCCCATGCCACCTCTTTTTCCTTCTTTTCTATCATCTTATCCTCTAACTCACTAATTTATTCTTCTACCTCGTTTACCCTGGCAGTCAGAGCATCCAGTTTAGACTGCATTTCATTCATAGCATTTTTACATTCTGCCAGATTAGATCTCATTTCAGCCCTTACAGATTCTATATTTTTGTTAATATTTTTCTCCAGCCTAGATATCATCTTGATAATTGCTATTCTGAAATCCATTTCTGTCATCTTGGTTATATCCATATCCATTAGTTCTGTGGCAGAGGCCACAGTCTCTGTTTCTTTCCTTTGTTGGAAAGAGGTTACTCCTCTTTGTCATTCTGATGAGGTGTGGATGCAGGAACGTACAGAGTCCAAGTTATTGACCAGGACCCAAGGAAGATGCACCTGTTTTATAGGGACCTTCTTGGTCTTCCAGCCTGCCTTCTGGGGGAGGGGCCTGCCCTGCTGATACTTAGGCAACCCTGTTTGGGCAGAGTTGCACTGTCCCCTGGGGGGGGGGTGGATGGGCTCAGTGAGGTTGGGTTTTTTGGGGCTTTTGTTCTCTGGCATCTTTCCCTGGAGGCTTTCTGTGTCTCATCTGAGAGTCAGAGCAGAAGTGACCACATCAAAACCTCTGTCTCAGAACAAAGCAATCACAGTCTGCTCTTCACTGAGCTCCCCAGGCTACACTGACTCCATTTCTGTCTGTGCTGCTAAAAACCCACAGTGTCCTGGGTTGTACCCCCCACAGCCACTATCCCAGACCTCACTCCCATGGCCAGGCACATCTCTGCCCTTTGTGCTTCTAAAATCGCCAGCTTGCCCTGGTTCACATGCCTGCTCCCGAGCTCCAGGTTCAGTCTGGTGCGGTGTCCTAAAGACTTTTCCCCACTGCTATTGGTCTGCGAGTCTGTGCCCTGTCACCAGTGCGGGAGGCTTTTGCCTTCCCAAAGCAAGTTCATGGTGGCTTCCTTCCACTTCCATTTATCTTCTGATATCTGCCCACGGACTCTCAGCTCCCTGCCTCATACAAGACCAACCACCATTGATGTTCTGTTTGTAGAGATCCAGATATTTCTTCTTATATCTCAGGCTGATTTCGTGGGTGTTCAGAATGGTCTGGTAGATATCCAGCTCGATTTAGGGGACCAGTTGAAATAGGGTCCCCTACTCCTCTGCCATCTTTCCCCCCTCCTACCATAGTTGATTTAACCATTAATTTATTGAAGGACATCTGAGTTGTTTCTAGGTTTGGGCTACTATGAAAAAACCTGCTATAATTATTAGTGCATAGGTTTCTGTGTAAGCATATGTCCTGATTTCTCTGGAGCAAGTGCCCAGGGTCATATGATAGCTGTATTTGTTTTTTTTTTTAAAGACAGGCAAAATTGCTTTCCCAAGCGGTTATACATTTTAAATCCCACCAGAAATTTATGAGTGATCCAGTTTCTCTACATTCTCACCAGCAATTACTGATCTCACATTTGTATGTGTGTGTGTGTGTGTGTGTGTGTGTGTGTGTGTGTGTGTGTGTGTGTTTTCCTGGCCATCCATATAGGTATGCAATGATAGCTCATTGTGTGTTTAATTTGCATCCCCCTTATGGTTAATGATGTTGAAAACATTTTCATCTGTATATCCTCATCAGTGATATATCTCTTCACATCCTTTTGCTCATGCTCTAATTGGGTTTTTAAAACCTGTTGAATGTTGAGAATACTATTTTTTTTTCTTTTTTGAGAGAGAGAGAGTGCGTGCAAGTATGTGCATGAGCAGGTGGGGAGGGACAAAAAGAGAGGCAGCGAGAGAATCTTATGCAGACTCCATGCTTGGTATGGAACCCCATGGGGGGCTCAATCTCATGACCTTGAGATCATGACCTAAGCTGAAATCAAAAGTTGGACATTTAGCTGACTGTGGCACCCAGGTACCCTGAGAATTCTTTATATATTCTAAATAATAGTTGTTTCCCAGTTATTGATTGTTTTCCAGATATGGGGTTGGTAAATATATTTTCTCATTCTGTAGCTTTGTTATCCACTCTTTTCACATGTTCTTTCTTAGAGCAAAATATTTTAATATTGATGAAGTCCAGTTTATCAATTTTTCTTTTTATTGATTATGGTTTTGTGGTATCAAGTCTAAAACTCTATGTCTACCCCTATACTAAAGATTTCCTCTTCTTTTCCTTAATGAATAGTTTTACAATTTTACATTTATATTGTAAATTAATTTTTGTATAAGATGTGAAACCTAGGCTAGAGTCTCTTAAAAAATTGTCTATACATATCCAAATGCTCCAGCACTATTTGTTCCAAAGGCTATCTTTATTATTTTTCTTTTAAATAGCTTTTGTACTTGTGCTCATATTTCTGGATTCTCTTCTTTATGCTTTTACATTGATCTATATGTCAATCACTCTGCCAAAACCACATTCATTACAGTAGTTATTTAACATCTTGAAATTGAGCTGACTACATGTTCACACCTTATTTTTTTTTATCAGAATTGTTTCAGTTGTAATAGTTCTTTCACCTGTTCACGTAACTTTTAGAATAATCTTGTCTATACCTAAATTAAAATATTTCTGGGGTTTTGACAGGAATTGTTTTAAGTCTATATATCAATTTTGAGTGCATTGGCATCTTTACCATGTTGATCTTACAATGTGTAAACATAGTATATCTCTGCATTTAGACTGTCTTTGATTTCTTTCATCAACATCCTGTAGCTTTTAGCACGCAAGTCCTGTATGTATTTTATTAGATTTATTCTTAAGTAAACCACTTTTGTGAAGTTGTAAATAGTATTATATTTTAAATTTCAATATCCACTGCTAGTATGTAGAAGTACAATTTATTTCTATAGATTTGTCTTGTATCCTATGACTGTGCTGAATTCCGTTCTTTGGGCTTTTCTACAGATTTCATGGGGCTTTCAATGGAAACAATTATGTCTTCAATAAATAGAGTGAGTGTCTCTAAATAAATATATAATTTTGTCTCTCCCTTTCCAATACATATGTCTTTTATGTTCTTATCTTGCTTATTCCATTGGCTAGAATTTCCATCATTAATTTAAATGAGTGATAAGAGTAGACATACTTGTCTTGCTTCTAATCTCAGTGGGAAAGCATTCAGTCTTTCACCATTAAGTGTTATGGTAGCTATTATCTCTTGTTATAGATTGTCTTTCTGAAGTTGAGGAAATTCCTCTCTATTACTATTCCAAAGTTTTTATTATGAATGAATTTCGAATTATGTCAAATACTTTTTTATGCAATGATTGGTATGATCATGTGATCTTTCTTGCTTAAACTGTTATGATGGTGAAGTAAATTGATTGATTTTTTCAAATATTGAACCAGTCTTGCATTCCTGGAATCAACTATCCTTGATTATGATGTATTTTTATGTATTATTATATTTGATTTGATAATATTTTATTAAGGATTTTTACATCTATATTTATGAGTGATGCTATTCTAAATTTTCTTGATATTTTTCTTTATTTTTCTTTGTGTGTGTGTGTTGTCTTTGTCTGATTTAGATATCAGGGTAGTACTACTTTGTAAAGCGCAGTAGGAAGTGTTTCTTTCTCTTCAATTTTCAGTAGGATAGTTTGTGTAGGGTCAACATTTTTTTAGAGTTTTTATTCAAATTCTCATTAATATACAGTGTAATATTAGTTTCAGGTATATAATGTAGTGATTCACCACTTCCATGCACCTGGTGCTCATCATAACAAGTACACTCCTTAATCTCCATCACCTATTTTACCCATCCCCCCCCAACATCCCCTCTGGTGACCATCAGTTTGTTCTCTAAAGTTGAGAGTCTGTTTCTTGGTTTGACGGTCTCTTTCTCTACCCCTGTTTGCTCATTTATTTTGTTTCTCAAATTCCACATACGAGTGAAATCATACGGAATTTGACTTTTTCTGACTGACTTATTTCACCTAGCATAATACTCTTTAGCTCCATTTATTTTGTTGCAAATGGCAAGATTTCATTGTTTTTATGGCTGAATAATATTCCATTATTTTATACACACACACACACACACACACACACACACACACACACCATATCTTCCTTACCCATTCATCAGCCAATGGACACTTCCATTATTTAGCTATGTTAAATAATGCTGCTATAAACATATAAACATCAGGGTGCATGTATCTCTTTGAATTAATATTTTCATATTCTTTGGGTAAAACCTTAGTATGCAATTGCTGGATTGTAGGGTAGTTCTATTTTTAACATTTTGACAAACCTCCATACTGTTCCACAGTGGCTACACTAGTTTGCAAAACTGAAATAGGAAGAAATAGAAACTTGAATAGACCAAAAAACAGTGGAAAAAAATGAATCAATAATCAAAAAACTCCCCTAAAAAATGAAAGTCCAGGACCAGACAGCTTCATAGGTGAATTCTACCAAATATTTAAAGATGAGTTAGTACCTATTCTTATCAAACAATTCAAAAAATAGCAAAGGAAGGAAAACTTCCAAATTCATTCTATGAGTCCAGCATTACCCTGATACCAAAACAAGAGAAGGTCTCCACTAAAAAGGAGAACTAGAGGCCAATATCCTTGATGAAGAGAGATGCAAAAATTCTTAATAAAATACTAGCAAACCAAATACAACTATACATGAAAAGTATCATTCATTACCATCAGGTGGAATTTATTCCTGGGTTGCCAGGGTGGTTCAATATTTGCAAATCAATCAATGTGATATACCACATTAATAAAAGAAAGGGTAAGAATCATATGATCATTTCAATAGATGCAGAAAAAAACATCTGACAAAGTGCAACATTAATTCATGATAAAAAACCCTCAACAAAGTAGGTTTAGAGGGAACATACTATAATAAAGGTCATCTATGAAAAACCCACAGCTAATATCATCCTTAATGGGGAAAAACTGAGAGCTTTTCCTCTACAGTCAAGAACAATACAGGGATGCAGGGGCGCCTGGGTGGCACAGCGGTTAAAGCGTCTGCCTTCGGCTCAGGGCGTGATCCCGGCGTTCCGGGTTCGAGCCCCACGTCAGGCTCCTCCTCTATGAGCCTGCTTCTTCCTCTCCCACTCCCCCTGCTTGTGTTCCCTCTCTCGCTGGCTGTCTCTATCTCTGTCGAATAAATAAATAAAAAATCTTTAAAAAAAAAAAAAAAAAAAAAAAAAAAAAAAAAAGAACAATACAGGGATGCTCACTCTCGCTACTTTTATTTAACATAGTACCGAAAGTCCTTGCCATAGCAATCCAACAAAAAGAAACAAAAGGATCCATACTGGCATGGAGAAGTCAAAGTTTCACTATTTGCAGATGACATGTGCTCTATGTAGAAAATCTGGAAGAATCCACAAAAAACTTCTAGAATTGCTTAATGAATTCAGTAAAGACACAGCATACAAAATCAACTTTCAGAAATCTGTTGTATTTCTGTACACCAATAATGAAGCAGCAGAAAGAGAAATTAAGAGATTAATCTTTTTAAAAATTTGTTAGAATTCTTCAGTGAAATCATATAGCCTGAAGATTTGCTTTTTGGGAGTTTTTCTATTAAAATTCAATGTGTTTAATAGTTATAGGGCTATACAAATTATCTATTATAAATAGTTAGATACATAAGGTGAGTTGTAGTATGTGTTTTTTAGGGAATTGATCTATTTCATCTAAGCTGTCAAATGATATATGTAGAGTTTTGTTGAATTACTTTATTACCATTTTGATGTCTGCAAGGTCTATAGAATTATTCCCTGTTTTATTCCTTATATTAGCATTTGTGTTTCCTCTCTTATCTTACTAGATTAAAAAAAAAATATGCATTGGTCTTCTTAAAGAGCTGGCTCTTTGTTTCTTTAATTTCTCTTTTTCTTTGTTTTGTTTTCAATTTTACTGATTTCTGCTCACATCTTTTTATTTCCTTTCCTCTGCTTCCTTTGAGTTTTTTTTTCTTTTTCAAGGTTCTTTGAAATGAGAGTTTAGATTATTGATTTGAGACTTTCCTATTTTTTAATGTATACATTTAATGTTATAGATTTTACCCTCAGCACTGCTCAGCTGTGTGCTATAAGTTTTAATTCATTGCATTTTCATTTTCATTTAGTTTAATGCATTTACAATTTTTCCTTTGATAATTATTTTATCCATGGATTATATAAACATACTATTTAGATTCCAAGTTTTTAGATATTTTCTTGTTGTCTCTCTGTTATTCATTTCTAGTTTGCCCTTTGTGGTCAAAGAACACACTCTGTATGATTTCAGTTCTTTTACAGTTGCTCAGAATATGGTCTATATTGGTATATATTTTTTGGTACTTGAAAAGAGTATGTATTCTACTGTTGGTGGTTGGAGTGTTCTATAAATGTCTTTAGTTCCCCTTGGTTGAAGGTATTGTTGAGTTCTTTTAGTGTCTTGATGTTTTTCTGCAGTTGGTCCATCAATAATTGTGAGAGGAGTATTGAAGTAACCAAGAATAATTGTGGTTTTATTTTTTTCTCCTTTCAGTTCTATCAATTTTTGCCTTGTGTGATTTGCATCTCTGTTGTTTAGTTCTTATGCATTTATGATTGCTATGTCTTCTTTATGCATTGACGTTTTTATCAGCACATAATGTTCCTCTTTGCTTTGTTAGTCTAGTCTACTTTAGCTAATGTAGCTATCTTTGCTTTGTTTTTATTAACGAGTGTTTACTTGATATATAAATATGTATCTAATGTATATTTTCATTCATTCCATTTCAACCTGCTTATATTGCTATTTTGGATTGAGTTTCCTATAGATGGCGTATAGTTTAATCATGATTTTAAAATCCACTCTACCAATTTCTTTCTGTTAAATAATGTATTTAGATCATTTGGAGCTAATGTAATTATTGTTCTATAACTGCTAAAGTCTTCTAATTTACATTATAATCTTTAAAATTTAGTTTTCTTTCTTTCTTTTTTTTGAATTTAAGTCTGTATTTGTTTTTTTTTATTTTTATTTTTATGTATTTATTTGAGAGAGAGAGAGAGAGTGCATAAGCAAGGGGAGGGGCAAAGGGACAAGTCGACTCCCCACTGAGCACAGAGCCTGATTCAGGACCCTGATCATGACCTGAGCTGAAGCTAGACACTTAACTGACAGTCACCCAGGAACCCCAAAGCTGTATAGTTTTATAGCAGTTTTAGGTTCTCAGTAAAATTGAGGGAAAGGTACATATGTCCCATGTATTTCCTGACCCCAGACATGTACACTCTCTTCTATTATCAACATCCTCTACCAGAGTGGTACATTTGTTGCAATTGATGAATCTACAATGACACATCATAATCATCCTAAGTCCATAGTTTACATCATGGCTTTCTTTTGTTGTTGTACATTCATGTGTTTGAGAAAATGTATAAAGACTTATATCCACCATGGACACCTGGGTGGCTCAGTCTTTAAGCGTCTGCCTTCAGCTCAGGGCATGATCCTGGAGATCTGGGATCCAGCCCCACGTCGGGCTCTCCTGCTGAGAGCCTGCTTCTTCCTCTCCCACTCCCCCTGCTTGTATTCCCTCTCTCGCTGGCTGTCTCTTTCTCTCTGTCAAATAAATAAATAAAATTTAAAAAAAAAAAGACATATCCATCATTATAGTATCTTAAATAATATTTTTATGGCCCTATAAACCATCTGTGCTCCATCTATTTATCTTCCTTCTCTCCTCCCCAATTCCTGGCAACCATGGATCTTCTTGTCTTCATAGTTTTGCCTTTTCCAGGTTGTCATATAGTTAGAATCAGACAGTATGTAGTCCTTTGTAACTGCCTTACTTCACTTAATAAATACACATTTAAGTGTCTTCAATGTTTTTCCATGGCTTGATAGCTCATTTCTTCTTGGCACTGAATAATTGCATAGTCTGGATGTACCAAAGTTTATTTATCAATTCATCTAAGGAAGGATATCTTGGTTGCTTCCTAGTATCAGTAATTATAAACAAAGTTGCTATAAACATCCATATGCAGGTTTTTGTGTGAATATAAGTTTCCAACTCCTTTGGATATCTACCAAGGAGTGCAATTGCTGAATCATACAGTAAGGATATGTTTAGTTTTGTAAGAAATCACCAAACCATTTTTTAAAGTGGTATACCATTTTGCATTCCCACTAACACTGTATTAGAATTCTTGTTGCTTCATATCCTCACCAATCAGTGTTCTGGATTTTGGCTATTCAAATAGATGTGTAGTGATATTGCAATTTTATTTTATTTTATTATTTTATTTTATTTTTTTATTTTGTTTTAAGATTTTATTTATTTATTTGACAGAGATAGAGACAGCCAGTGAGAGAGGGAACACAAGCAGGGGGAGTGGGAGAGGAAGAAGCAGGCTCAAAGTGGAGAAACCTGATGTGGGGCTCGATCCCCTAACGCCGGGATCACGCCCTGAGCCGAAGGCAGACGCTTAACCGCTGTGCCACGCAGGCGCCCGGATATTGCAATTTTAAATATGCATTTGCCTGATGACAGATTATGTGGAACGCCTTTTCATAGTTTATTTGCCATCTGAATATCTTCTTTGGTGAGGTGTCTGTTAAGGTCTTGGCTTATTTTTGAATTGAGTTGTTTTCTTATTGTTGAGTTTTAATTCTTGTATAGTTTGGATAAAAGACTTTTATCAGATGCAGGTTTTTTTTTTTGCAAACGTTTTCCCCCAGTATGTGCCTTGGCTTCTTGCTGTGTCAACATTTTTTTTTACAAAGCAAAATTTTTTATTTTTAATGAGGTCCAGCTTATCAATAATTTCTTTCATGGATAATGCCTTTGATGTTTATCTAATAAGTGAGCATTTCCCCTATGTTATCTTTTAGATAGTTTATAGTTTTGCATTTTACATTTAGGTCTCTGGGTCCATTATGAGTTATTTTTGTGAAGGATGTAATATCTGTGTCTAGATTGTTTTGTATGTGGATGTCCAATTATTTCAGCAATCATTCATTGAAAAAGCTATTTTTGATACATTGTATTGTCATCATTAATTTTGATACATTTTATTGTCACTTTATGAAGGATCAGTTTATGCAAGTCTACCCTTGGTCTTTCTATTCTATTCCATTGATCTATTTCTCTATTCTTTCACAAATACTATACTATCTTCATTACTGTAGCTTTGTAGTGAGTATTGAATTAGGTAATGTTAGTCCTCCAAATTTATTCTCCTTCAATATTGTGTTGGCTATTATGGGCTTTTTTTTTTTTTTTTGCCTCCATATATAAACTTTGGGATCAGTTTATCAATAGCCACAAAATAACTTGAAAGGATTATGATTTCAACTATGTTGAATTTATAGATCAAGTTGGGAAGAAAGTACATCTAAACAATAGTGAGTCTTCCTATATATGAACAAGGAATGTCTCTCCATTAATTTAGTTCTTCTTGATTTTATTCATCAGATTTTTGTAGTTTTCCTCATATAGATTGGTACATACTTTGATAGATACCTATGTGTATCTTTTCAGGGGTGTGGATGTAAATGCTATTGTATTTTTAATTTCAAATTCCACTTGATAATTGATGTCATATGGGAAAGCAATTGACTTTTGTATAGTATCCTTGTATCGTGGAAGCTTCCTATATTTGCTTAAAAGTTTTACAACTTTTTTAGTTATTTCTTTCATATTTTCTACATAGATTATCATGTCATCTGCAAACAAAGTTTTATTTCTTTCCTCCCAATCTCTACACATTTTATTTCCTTCTCTTGTCTTATTGTATTAGTAGGAATTCCTGTATGATTTTGAAATGCAGTGGTGTGAGGGGACATCCTTACCTCGTACCTCATCTTAGCAGAAAAGCTTCAAGTTTCTTACCATTTAATATGATGTTAGCTATAATTATCTGCGTATGTCTTTTATTAAGTTTAGGTAGTTCCCCTTTATTTCTAGTTTATTGAAAATATTTATCATAAATTAATGTTAGATTATTTTGCCAAATATTTTTGTTTATATGCCCTTAAAGATATTGACTTTGTTTTCTTTTCTTGTAAGGTATTTATCTGGTGTTGTCACTAGGATAATGCTGGCCTCACAGAATGAGTTAGGAACTGTTTCCAGTTCTATGCTTCAGTAGGAATTGTAAAAAAAAAATTAGTACAAATTCTTTCTTAAATATTTGGTGGAATTCACCAATTAAACAATTATAGATTCAATTTCTATAATGTATATATGCCTAAGCAGATTATAGAATTCTTCTGTATTTTGATAGATTGTGCTGTTTAAAGCCTTTGTCCATTTAATCTAGGTTACAAAATCAGTGGGTATAAAATTGCTTATAAGATTATTTTATTGTCCTTTAATGCATAGGAGATCAATAGTGATGGTCCCTGTTTCATTTCTGTATTATGAACTTGTGTCTTCTCTCTTCTTTTATTAGTTAACTGGCTACAAGTTTATTAATTGTATTGATCTCTTTCAACCACCTTTTATTTCACTGATTTTGCCTATTTACTTCCTGCTTACAATTTCATTGATTTCTGCTCTCATTTTTTTATTATTCATTTTCTTCTTTCTTTGGGTTTAACTTGTTCTTTTTTCTAGTTTCCTATGGTGAAAGCTTACATTATTGATTTTTTTTTAATTCAGCTATATTTAAATGTAATCACCATATAAATCGTGCAAATTTAAGATATACAATGAAATAATTAGATACACTGTATACTGAAAAATGTTTACTACAATTAGGTTAGCTAACACAGCCCTTATCTAACTTAATTACCATTTTATTCTTGTTGTTATAGTGAGAACAATAAAACTCTACTCTTACAGCAACTTTCAAGTATACAATACGGTATTGTTAACTATAGTCATCATACTGTACATTTGATCTTTGAAACTTACTCATATTATAACAAAATTTATATCTTTTGAAAAATATCTCCCAATTTCTCCCACCATTCAGCCTCTGGCAACCATCATTCCACTCTCTGATTCTATCAGTTTGGTGTTTTTAGATTCCACATATACATGATATCCTACATACTGTTTTCCGAAATGGCTATACAAATTATATTCCCACTACCAGTGCAGAATTGTTCCCTTTTCTCCATATCCTTGCCAACAATTCCTATCTCTTACCTTTTTGATGATAACTAAACAACAGGTGTGAGGCGATATCATATTTGCAGTTTTGAATTGAAGTTTCCTGATAATTACTGATGTTAAACATTTTTTTCCATGTGTCTGTTGACCTTTAGTATGCTGTCTTTAGAAATTTTCTATTCAGTTCCTCTACCCATTGTTTAATCAGATTGTGTTCTTTTTGCTATTGAGTTGTATAAATTACTTATATATTTTGAATATTAATCTTTAAAGGATATATGTTTTGCAAATATTTTCTTCCATACTGTCAGTTGCCTTTTAATTTTGTTGATTGTTCCTTGTGCTGTGCACATCTTTTTTAGTTTGATATAGTACCACTTATTTAATTTGCTTTATTCCTGTGCTTTTTGTGTCATACTCCAAAAAAATCATGGTCAAGACCAGTGCCCAGCTTTTCTCCTATGTTTTCTTCAAGGTGTTTTACAATTTGAGTCTTATGTTTAAGTTTTAATTAATTTTGAGTTAATGTTTTTGAGTTGTATAAGGGTCCAATTTCATTCTTTTGCATGGGATTATCTAGTTTTCTGACCATCATATATTGAACAGACTGTTCTTTCTCCATTGAATATTCGTGTGCACCTTGTCAAATATTGGTTGGCCCTATATGTGACAATTTATTTCTGGGCTCTCAATTCTGTTCCATTGGTCTATGTATGTATTTTTGTGGTAGTTCCTTACTGTTTTGATTACTATAATATTGCAATACAGTTTAAAATTAGGAAGTGTGATGCCCTAGCTTTTTTTTTTAATTGCTCCAGTTAAGACTTCCAGTATATGTTGATTTCTCAGATTGTTTTTCAGAGTCCATGGTCTGTCATGCTTCATTCCCCCTTCTGATTACCCCCCTTTCTTTATCCCTTTCTTCTCCTACTGATTTTCCTAGTACTTATGTTCCATAGATGAGAGAAACCATGTGATAATTGTCTTTCTCTGCTTGACTTATTTCACTTAGCAGAGGGGAGGGGGGTTGGGGAATGGAATATGCTGGTGATGGGTAGTAAGGAGGGCACGTATTCCATGGTGCACTGGGTGTTATACACAACTAATGAATCATCGAACTTTACATCAAAAACCAGGGATGTACTGTATGGTGACTAACATAATACAGTAAAAATATTATTATAAGAAAAAAAAAAGACTTCCAGTATATGTTGGATAGGAAAAGTAAGACTGAGTGCCCTTGTCTTGTTCTGGATCTTAAAGGAAAACCTTTCAGTCTTTCACCATTGAGTATGTCTTTTATTATGTAATATGTCTTTTGTTATGTTAAGGTATATTCCTTTCTCACCCAATTTGTCAAGAGTTTTTATTATAAAGGAATGTTTATTTTGTCAAATGCTTTCTGTGCACCTACTGAGATAATCATATATTTTTTCTCTTTCATACTATCAATGTGCTGTATCATGTTTATTGAGTTGCATATGTTGAAATATCCTTGTATCCCAGGGGTAAATCCCACTTGATCATGGTATATGATCTCTTTAATGTGCTGTTGAATTTTGTTTACTAGAATTTCTTGAGAATTTTTGCATCTATAATCATGAAGACATTGGCCCTAGTTCATTTTCCCCCTTCTTTCCTTCTTCCTTTCTTTCCTTCGTCTCACTTCCCTCTGTCCCTCCCTCCCCTTTTCTTTCTCCTCCCTCCCTCTTTCTTTCTTTCTTTCTTTCTTTCTTTCTTTCTTTCTTTCTTTCTTTCTTTCTTTCTTTTTCTTCTTCTTCTTCTTCTTCTTCTTCTTCTTCTTCTTCTTCTTCTTCCTTCTTTCTTTCTTTCTTTCTTTCTTTCTTTCTTTCTTTCTTTTCTTCTTCTTCTTCTTCTTCTTCTTCTTCTTCTTCTTCTTCTTCTTCTTTTCTTTCTTTCTTTCTTTCTTTCTTTCTTTCTTTCTTTCTTTCTTTCTTTCTTTCCTCTTTCCCTCCTCTGATTGATAATGTTGTTTCATCTATCTTCTAGATCACTAATTATTTTTTATTTGGTCAAGTCTGCTGTTGATGCTTTCTACTGAATTCTTTAGTTCAGTCAGTGTACTCTCCTGCTCCAAAATTTTGATTTGGTTCTTTTGCATCTTTTCTATCTCTTTGTTGAAATTTTTATTTTGTTTTTGTATTGTCTTCCTGATTTTTTATTGTTTATTTGTGTTCTCTTGTATCATCTTTAAGAAATTTGGTTTGAATTCATGCTGGGCAATTCATATATCTCCATTTCTTTGAGGTCACTGGAATTTTACTGTGTTCCTTTGGTAGTGTCAAGTATCTGTAAATGTTTGTGATCTAGGTAAGCTTGTGGAAGTTTGTGATTTATTTTCTGCTCAGGTTGCTGATGTCCACAACACTGACAACTGCATGGTCATTTGTGTCAATTTGATGATTTACAGAGGCTACATGAACTCTGAAGTCTTCAGCAGTTTTCCAAGATTCTATGTCTATGGATCGGGATAGATGGCAGTGGTGACCAGAGTCAGTGATATACACACACTCAGCCAAAAAGACAAGCAGCATTTTCCTGTGTAGTGGCAGGCCTGGTTGCAGGGCCAAACTGGGCCTACAAAAAGCTGTGGCAGCCTTAGCCATGTTGTGCATGTTTGTGGCTTTAGGGTTTTGCCATAAGTATATGGCAGTGAAATCCAGTGACGTGGTTGGGTCAGGAGCACAGAAGGTGTACAGCTGGAGGGGCTAACTGTAGATCAACCCAGTGGTGTAGACCAGTGACAGGAGACAGGGCAGAATCAGAGCCCACAAGTAGCTGTGGGGGTCTTGGCTGTTGCCATGCATTTACGTGACTGCAAGATCTCACCACAGTCACACCCACAGTATTAGAAGGTAGTAATTCAGGGTGAGGCTGGCAAGTGCACAGTTGAAGGGGCTAGTCCAAAGCCCATGCACAATGGTGTGGTCAGCCACAGGCTTTTGTGTCTTACACTTTTGCAGATGTAGAGATCTGGTCTTACTGACAGTGCAAATGGCAGACTCCTGCTGGGGCAGAGGATAGGAGGCAGGAAGGAGCAGGGAGGGATTCAGTCAAGCTGACATTTTCAAAGAAAAATATCTGTGGGGAGAAAATAAATTAAATCTGCAGGAATTTCATTGCAACTATGCTGGCCTTGGCCTTTAGTTTCCTCAATGGCAAGAACTCCTGTGGTCATCTGAAGAGCAGGTCACTGGGAACAATTGTCATTCCAGTTCTGTGGTTAATGCTGGTAGCTCTGACTCTTCTTCCTTGCTCTCAGCTATCTCTAGGTGTCTCAGCTTTACTGGTCTCTGGGGGGGTGAAATCAAAGTGGGTTTTTTTGGAAGTATTCTGAAAGACTGGGGAAACTGGATGCTCACCTAGCTCTTCTTTACTTGATCAAGGGAACGTTTTCTAGCTGAGGAATTGCCTCTTGGCTCAGAGCAGTACACTTTAGGGGATGAGTTTAGGGGATGAGATAATCCAGGCAAAATGAAACTATTTATCCTTCTCTTTTTATGAAGTTATTCTCAAGTTTTGTTTTTATCCCCCTACTGTGTAGTTTAGAAGTTTCCTAGTGGGCTCCTGAGCTCTCCTAGACCACTTTGTTCATGAGTAGCTAATTGTTGATCTTTGTGAGAGGATAGAAGATGGAGTCTCCTACTTCACCATCTTGGTGATGTCTCCACTTATTATTGATTTTATGTCTTTCTTCTTTTCCTGTATTCATTGTTAATTTACTTTTGAGCACTGCTTTTGCTGCATCCCACACATTTTGATAAGTTGCATTTTTATTTTCATTACTAACTTGCATGTGACATTTACATAGAATAAGCATCTTACTGTAGATTTCTGGGTGTCAGTTTGTTCCAGTTTATAATTTAACTTTTGAGTGTGCCTTCAGTATTGATTTTGTATGTAAAGTTCAAATTTGTATCACTTTATTTTTTAAGAATAATTTTTTATTATGTTATGTTAGTCACCATACAGTATATCCTTAGTTTTTGATGTAGTGTTCCATGATTCATTGTTTGTGTATAACACCCGGTGCATCATGCAATATGTGCCCTCCTTAATACCCATCACCAGCCTATCCCAGTCCCCCACACCTCTCCCCTCTGAAGACCTCAGTTTGTTTCCCAGAGTCCATAGCCTCTCATAGTTCATTCCCCCTTCTGTTTGCCCCCATTTCATTCTTCCCTTCCTTCTCCTACTGAACTTCTGGCTATTTCTTAAGTTCCATAAATGAATGAAACCATATGATAATTGTCTTTCTCTGCTTGACTTATTTCACTTAGCATAATCTCCTCCAGTCCCGTCCATGTTGCTGCAAATGTTGGGTAATCATTCTTTCTGATGGCTGAGTAATATTTCATTGTATATATGGACCATATGTTATTTATCCATTCATCTGTTGATGGGCATCTCAGCTCCTTCCACAATTTAGCCATTGTGGACAATGCTGCTATGAACATTTGGGTGCATATGGCCCTTCTCTTCACTATGTCTCTATCTTTGGGGTAAATACCCAGTAGTGCAAATGCTGTATCATACGGTAACCCAATTTTTAACTTTTTAAGGGACCTCCACACTGTTTTCCAGAGTGGTTGTACCAACTTGCATTCCCACCAACAGTGTAAGAGGGATCCCCTTTCTCCACATCCTCTTGTCAATTTTTGCCATTCTCACTGGTGTAAGGTGATATCTCAGTGTGGTTTTGATTTGAATTTCCCTGATGGCTAATGATTTTGAACATCTTTTCATGTGTCTGTTAGCCATTTATATGTCTTCATTGGAAAAGTGTCTGTTTATATCTTCTGCCAATTTGTTGATTTGATTATTTGTTTCTCAGGTATTGAGTTTGAGCAGTTCTTTGTAGATCTTGGATACCAGTCTTTTATCTGTAGTGTCATTTGCAAATATCTTCTCCCATTCTGCGGGCTGCCTCTTCTTTTTTTTTTTACTATTTCCTTGGCTGTGCAGAAGCTTTTTATCTTGATGAAGTCCCACAAGTTCATTTTATCTTTTGTTTCTCATGCCTTTGGAGATGTGTCATGAAAAAGGTTGCTGTGGCCGATGTCAAAGAGGCTGCTGCCTATGTTCTCCTCTAGGATTTTGATGGATTCCTGTCTCACATCGAGGTCCTTCATCCATTTAGAGTTTATCTTTGTGTATGGTGTGAGAGAGTGGTCAAGTTTCATTCTTTTGCATATAGCTGTCCAATTTTCCCAGCACCATTTATTGAAGAGACTGTCTTTTTTCCACCGGATGTTTTTTCCTGCTTTGTCAAAGATTAGTTGCCCAAAGAGCTGAGGGTCCATTTCTGGGTTCTCTATTCTGTTCCATTGGTCTATGTGTCTGTTTTTGTGCCAGTACCATGCTGTCTTGGTGATCACAGCTTTGTAGTATAGCTTGAAATCCTGCAACGTGATGCCCCCAGCTTTGTTTTTCCTTTTCAACATTTCCTTGGTGATTTGGGGCCTTTTCTGGTTCCACACAAAGTTAAGGGCTGTTTGTTCCAGTTCTTTGAAAATGTCATTGGTATTTTGATCAGAATGGCATTGAAAGCACAGATTGCTCTGGGTAATATAGACATTTTAAATATATTTATTCTTCCGATCCATGAGCATGGAATATATTTCCATCTTTTTGTGTCTTCTTCAATATCTTTCAAAAGTGATTTGTAGTTTCTAGAATATAGATCCTTTATGTCTCTGGTTAAGTTAATTCTGAGATATCAAAAAATAGAAACAGAAGGAAAACTACCAAACTTATTCTATGAGGCCAGTATTACCTTGATCCTCAAACCAGGCAAAGACCCCATCAAAAAGAAGAATTACAGACTGATATCCCTGATGAATATGAATGCTAAAATTCTCAATAAGATCCCAGCTAATAGGATACAACAGTGCATTAAAAGGATTATCCATCCCGACCAAGTGGAATTCATCCCTGGGTGCAAGAGTAGTTCAACATTCTCAAATCAATCACTGTGATAGATCATATCAACAAGAAAAGAGTCAATAACCATATGATTCTCTCGATTGATGCAGAAAAAGCATTTGACAAAATACAGCATCCTTCCCTGATTAAAACCCTCCAGAGTGTAGGCATAGAGGGTACATTCCACAATTCCATAAAAACCGTCTATGAAAAGCCTACAGCGAATATCATTCTCAATGGGGAAAAGCTGAAAGCCTTTCCCTTAAGATCAGGAACACAACAAGGGTGCCCACTCTCACCATTATTATTCAACATAGTACTAGAAGTCCTGTAACAGCTATCAGACAACAAAAAGGGATAAGAGGTATTCAAATCGGGAAAGAAGAATTCAAACTGTCTCTCTTCGCAGATGACATGATACTCTATATAGAAAACCCAAAAGACTCCACCCCCAAACTACTAGAACTTATAGAACAATTCAGTAATGTGGCGGGATACAAAATCAATGCTCAGAAATCATTTGCACATCTATACATGAACAATGAGACTGAAGAAAGAGAAATTAGGGAATCCATTCCATTTACAATAGTGTCATAAATCATACGTTATTATGAATCACTTTTTAAGACTGGGTTTGGGACCAGCATGCAATTTTCATGTGAATTCAATCTTCTTACAATGTGTGTTAAACCAATTATTATTAATAATGGTCTCAGTGTAAAGGCTGTGAATCATTAGGTATTAAGGACTAAAAAAAATCAGGTCTAGTAAATTTTACCATATTATCCATAAATTTTCATATACATTTTACAATTTTGTTTTCTACTTAGTATTACAGGCATTTGAACAGAAGACATAGGGAAAGAAACTATGATATTGAGTTTAAAAATTTTTTCTGACATACTCATTTCATAGAATATGAAATAGAGCATAAAATGTCAAATTTGTACATACAGACTAATGGCAAAAGAAGATGAGGAGAGGAGTAGATTATAGTGACTCAGGTTGGTTCTAACAACTTCATGACGGAGAAGCTTTTGAATGGAAGGAACCTGAATGTTTAGAAGAAGGAATGACTTTTTCTTATAGGTCAATGAATAGATAAAACTTGCTTAAACATAATGTAGGTATCAGATGTCCTAAGTGTTTTTGTAAACATAACTTAAAACAAACAAATAAACAAACAACAATGAAACTTTCCTTCACAAAACTATGGAAACACAGAAGGCATTAAAGAAGAATAAGTTTTCCAGAGTGGCTGCATCAATTTGCATTACCACCAAAAGTATAAGAGAGTTCCCCTTTCTCCCAACATCCATTGTTTCCTGTGTTGTTAATTTTAGCTACCTGACAGGTGTGAGGTAATATCTCATTGTAGTTTTCATTTGTATTTCCCTGATGATGAGTGAGGTTGAGCATCTTTTCATGTGTCTGTTAACTATCCGTATGTCTTCTTTGGGAAAAAATATCTATTCATATCTTCTGCCCATTTCTTAACTCGATTATTTGTTTTTTAGGTGCTGAGTTTCATACGAGTTTAGATACTAACCTTTTATCTCCTTTATCAGATATGTCATTTGCAAATATCCTCTCCCATTCAGAAGATTGCCTTCTAGTTTTGTGAATTGTTTCCTTCACTGTGCAGAGCTTGTTATCTTGATGACATCCCAATAATTCATTTTTGCTTTTGTTTCCCTTGCCTCTGAAGACCTGTCTAGTAAGAAGTTGCTGTGGTTAAGTCAAAGATTGCTGCCTGTGTGTTCCCCTCTAGAATTTTGATAGTTTCCTCTCTCACATTTCATCTTTTATTCATTTTGAATTAATTTTTGTGTATGGTGGAAGAAAGTGGTCCAGTTTCATTTTTCTGCATGTTGCTGGCTAGTTTTGCCAACACCATTTGTTGAAAAGACTACCTTTTTTTCCATTGGATATTCTTTCCTGCTTTGTCAAAGATTACTTGAACGTATAATGGAATATTACTCAGCCATAAAAAGAATGAAATCTTGCCATTTGCAATGATGTGTAAGGAGCTAGAGTGTATTATGCTAAGTGAAATAAGTCAATCAGAGAAAGACAAATACCATATGATTTCACTCATATGTGAAATTTAAGAAATGAAATGAACATAGAGGGCAAAAGAGAGAGGCAAACCATAAAACAGACTCTTGACTCTAGAGAACAAACTGAGGGTTGTTGGAGGGGTGGTGGTGGAGGATGATTTAAATAGGTGATGGGTGCTAAGGAGGGCACTGTGATGAACACTGGGTGTTACATGTAAGGGATGAATCACTAAATTCTACTCCTGAAACTGATATTACATTTATGTTAACTAACTGGAATTTAAATAAAACTTGAAAAAAAAAAGAAGTTTTGTATTCCTAGGTAAAATGTGCTTTGTAAACATCCAAGATCATATTTCATTAATGTGTTTATTTTTCCCACTAAATATACCTTCCTCTTTATGTAATAGGTTATTTTTTTTAACAAGCTGAGGTTTTTATCACTCACCTTGTATGCAGTTCAAAATTCCAGTGTTCTCAAACTGTTCACAAATATCTTGTTAATGTGTTCTATTATTTCAAAAAGTATTAATGTCTGACTTGTAAGACAGTAATTTGCAAGTTCATTGTTTATCCCTATTTTAAAGCTTAATACAAGACTATTGTTTTCTTAGCTTCTTTTGCCTCTACTATGTCAATTTATGTTTCAAAATAGTTGTAGGTGGAAAATCAATTTTATTTTGCTTTGTGCATACCCGGGTTAACATTTTAAATCCTCCTTCTCGCCAGTCTCTCATACCAGTGTATTTCATTTTCATCTTTAAATATATTAAATATTACTTTGTGAATTTAATTCTCATAGTTCATTGACTTTTAAGCAGCCAATTTTTTTCACTATATTATCCTGAAGCCCTATTATTTGTGTTTAAATAAACATTTTTACTTTAATATTATACCTTTCTCATTTTCAGGATTGAAATTGTCCTCTACTAGGACAAGGGAAGAAGTCTAGGGAAGCTTTCAGTTGTAAAAATATATACACAAAAGTTAAATTTTTTTCTATGGGAAACATAAAGGAGAAGAGACAGATTATTTAGTAAATCTAATCTATGTATATAGAAAATCCAAATACTCAAATGCCTCTCTTTTTCTCTTTCTTTCTTTCTTTCTTTCTCTCTCTTTCTTTCTTTTTTTTTTCTTTTTTTCTTTCTTTCTCTTTTTCTCTTTCTCTCTTTCTTTTTTTTCATGATACGAATTTATTTTTACCAGACAATTGCTGAAACTATCATTTAAGAATCCAGCAACCATAACTGTGCCCCCCCCCCAGGGAAAAAAAAAAGTTTGGAGCTACTTAATAACATCAACCAGACCACATGAAAACTAATAAAAAAAAAGAGAAAAGCAAATTTATAAGTGAATATGGGCATAGTTACCGTCTTAGTAATAAAAGATTATTAATTAAACCACGGAGCTGGTGTTTTTGGTACTTGCAATGACTTAGTAGAGGGAAAAATACAAATTCTCAGAAATGGAATTGGGGGCTAGAAATGTGTATGGCAGCACAGATTAGAAGAAACAAAATTCTGGAAATTCAACTTGGAGACACATCAAGCAGCCAGCAGTGCAAGTCCATCTAGGATTGGAAGAATTGTGTCTAGAACTTTGTTCTTAATCCTTTCCTTCTATGATGCACAAGAAAGATGCCATTATATGCCCACTATACTCCCATGAACATGAATAAATTTGATAAAACAAACAAACAAACAAAAAGATTTCACATGGAAGAAAAGCATTAAAATATAATAATTTTTAATTATAGCAATTATTGATGTTCCATCAGTAATAATCATAAAGAAAATAAAGAAATTACTTTATGTTGTGTAAATACCCTTTTAACTGTGCTAAACCACAACATATTGAAAGAGGGACACAGATTGCTCTGTGAGTTCATAGGGAGAACTATTGCCTCCTCCCTATAGTTTCAAGCATTTTTATATAAGACTAATTCTGGCTTTGAAGAATCTCAAAATATTTTGCCTAGATGACAGAGAAGACTATTCCTGGCAGAACAAACCTTCTTACACAAAGGAGAATAAATTCTCAAATAATGTCTGAAGGCCAAGGTGACTTATATAATATACTGCTCATGAACAGTAATTATGGAAAAATAATACAAGACAAAATAGTGAAGGCTTATTTTATTTGTTACTCATTTGTTATTACGTAAGAATTGAATATAGTAGACCCTTGAAAACATGGATTTAAACTGAGTGGTTCCACTCATATGGGAATTTGTTTAAATAAATATTTTGGAAAAGTTTTGGAGGCTTGCAACATTTTCAAAAAATTCACAGATGAGCCACATAGTCTACAGATGAAAGAAAGAAAGAAAGAAAGAAAGAAAGAAAGAAAGAAAGAAAGAAAGAAAGAGAAGGTTATGCCTTAAATGTATAAAATATATGTAGATATGTTTTATCATTTGCTATCATAAAAATATACTCAAATCTTTTGTTTCTCTTGCCTTTGGAGATGTGTCATGAAAAAAGTTGCTGGGGCCGATGTCAAAGAGGCTGCTGCCTATGTTCTCCTCTAGGATTTTGATGGATTCCTGTCTCACATAGAGGTCCTTCATCCATTTAGAGTTTATCTTTGTGTATGGTGTGAGAGAGTGGTCAAGTTTCATTCTTTTGCATATAGCTGTCCAATTTTCCCAGCACCATTTATTGAAGACTGTCTTTTTTCCGCTGGATGTTTTTTCCTGCTTTGTCAAAGATGAGTTGCCCAAAGAGCTGAGGGTCCATTTCTGGGTTCTCTATTCTGTTCCATTGGTCTATGTGTCTGTTTTTGTGCCAGTACCATGCTGTCTTGGTGATCACAGCTTTGTAGTATAGCTTGAAGTCCGGCAATGTGATGTCCCCAGCTTTGTATTTCCTTTTCAACAATTCCTTGGCGATTTGGGGCTTTATATGGTTCCACACAAAAGTAAGGGCTGTTTGTTCCAGTTCTTTGAAAAATGCCATTGGTATTTTGATCGGGATAGCATTGAAAGTGTAGATTGCTTGGGTAGCATGTACATTTTAACTATGTTAATTCTTCCGATCCACGAGCATGGAATATTTTTCCATCTTTTTGTGTCTTCTTCAATGTCTTTCAAGAGTGATCTGTAGTTTCTAGGATATAGATCCTTTACATCTCTGGTTAAGTTAATTCTGAGATAACGTATGATTTTTGGTGCTATTGTAAATGGAATAGATTCCCTAATTTCTCTTTCTTCAGTCTCATTGTTCGTGTATAGAAATGCAACTGATTTCTGAGCATTGATTTTGTATCCCGCCACATCACTGAATTGCTCTATAAATTCGAGTAGTTTGGGAGTGGAGTCTTTTGGGTTTTCCATATAGAGTATCATGTCATCTGCAAAGAGAGACAGTTTGACTTCTATCATAAAAGTTAAAATGAATCAATAGTTATGCACACAAACACAGACATGGTGTCATTTGCAGTTGATAGAAGTGTATGCAAACATAAAGATGCAGTATTAAATCATAACTGTGTAAAAATTAACTGTATATACTACTGTAATAGTTTTGTATTCACCTCTTGTTGCTGTTGTGGTGAGTTCAATTGCTGTGAGTATTCATTTAAAAATACCATGTGCCATGATGCTCTGCAGGAGCAATTCCTCTTTTCAGTATATTAGATATGGCAGTTACAGTTAATATTCTATTTTTCACTGAGGGAAAATTCAAAATAAACATGCTACATGTTTTGGATTTCTTCCTAATCAATCACTAGCTAACAGCTAACATGAAAAAATATCTGGTGATCTGTTTGTATTTGGTAAGTCAAATGTCTTCTTTTTCTGCAGTTCTCAAGCCCATGACTTTTATTTCTCTGCACCTAAACCCTCATCATGACAGATAAAGGAAATAGGACCCTGTGCTAGGAATAGAAAGGACACTGACTGGTTTTAAAATGTTCTTATGCTAAGCAAAATAAGTCAATCAGGGAACGATAATTATATGATTTTACTCATATGTGGAATTTAATAAACAAAACAGAGGATCATAGCAGAAGGGAGAGAAAAATAAAATGAGATGAAATCAAAGAGGGAGACAAACCATAAGAGAATCTTAACTATAGGAAACAAACTGATGGTTGCGGGAGGGGAGGTGGGTAAAGGGATGGGGTAATTGGGTGATAGGCATTAAAGATGGTATGTGATGTAATGAGTACTGGGTGTTATATGCAACTGATGAATCCCTGAGCTCTATTTCTGAAACTAATTATACACTATATGTTAATTAATTGAATTTAAAAAATTAAAATAAAATGTTATTTCCATCTTCCCCTGCGTTTTAAACACCTCAACATTAAATGCTGTATTTAAATACACACACACACACACACACACACACACACACACACACACCATTATATTGCTTAAAACAGGTTAAAAATGTACAAATTGTGACTATTTTCTCCAGCAATTCTCATACTGATATACTCTCATTGTTCTTGTACATTCTAATTACAAGCTAAAGTATTAAAAGGGTAAAAAAAAGATGTAACTATAATGAATTAGAATAAAACAGTATGGTGGTAACCTATTATCTTCTCTCAAATTTCCAAAACAGTAGAAAATCTAAGGAAAAAATATACCTGTTAAAATAAATCAATTAAAATTTCATAACAATGTCAGAATCAATCTAATAGCACTCGAATGCCAAAGATGATGTCTTCCTTATCTAGGATGAGACAATTCAGATATAAGCTTGCATCTAAAAATTATAATATATGTATATTATATACATATATTTCCAAACACTGTATCTAAGTGGAAGTTGTGTTTCATAATCAGTAATTAAGATAAAATTACATACTGTTACCAAATGAACAGAAAGCACTTGATTAAAGTGCTTTAATACTCCTTACTATGATAAATGTAAAAAAAATATTTCAACATATCTTTAATTAACCCAAAGGAAAAAAATACAGTTGACCCTTTAACAACTCAGGGTTTAAGGGTGCAACTCCCCCCCACAGTTGTAAATTTGAGTATAACTTTTGAATTTTGAAAAACTTAACTATTATAGTTAACATATATTTTGGATGTTATATGTATTATATACTGTCTTACAATAAAGTAAGCTAGAGAAAAGAAAATAGTTATTAAGAACATTGTAAGGAAGATAAGTACATTTACAATACTATACTGCATTTATTGATACATAAGTTTATATTGTCTAAACAGACAAGATGAATCATCTGTCAATACACCTACATTGATATTGTATATTATATGATACAAAAAACTGTAGATGTTATACATATTACTAACACTAAACAACAAAAATGAAAAGATAAAAAGTGTAAAGATAATATGAAAAAGAAATTTGTATCTATTTATAGGTATAATCTGTGCATACACAGCTTCTTCAATTATGGGATGGGGAGGCATACTGTATGGCAATGCAATTATTTGAAAGCAAAGTCATAAAATAGTAGGAAAACTAACACATTAGTAATTTTATGTTAAATATCACTCATCTTATGTCTATATAAAGATAGGCTATCCACTTCCATACAAGTCTTGCACCTGATGCTCTACACAATGATGATAATGAGAGAAAAAAAAGTCTCATATAGTTCTTATCAACAGTTACTAAATTTTCACACACACACATCCGCAACAGATAAGCTTTTTAACTGTATAGCATAATCATATTTACTATTATTAAGTGGGAGAGTATCATCATAAAGGTCTTCATTTTCCTCATCCTCACGTTGAGTAGGCTGAGGAGGAGAAGAATGA
Source organism: Ursus arctos (assembly GCF_023065955.2). Classification (NCBI taxonomy): domain Eukaryota; kingdom Metazoa; phylum Chordata; class Mammalia; order Carnivora; family Ursidae; genus Ursus; species Ursus arctos. Next base: position 2,887,363 of record NW_026622986.1, read on the forward strand.
GAAGTTGTTCTTGTCTCAGGGGTGAGAGGCAGAAGTAGGGGAGGTGGAAGGGCAGGCAGGAGAGGCAGGCACACTTGGTGTAACTGCAGAAATGCATTGAAATTTCTGACAGCCTTTTTTTGCCTTTTCATTTCTTAAAAATTGTTTCTATACAATACCAATCCTATTCTGCTATTTGCTTTAGTTTCATTGCCTGTAGCATAGAAGTGTCTGTTGTACAAGAAATCAAAAGCATTCTTGAATAATCAGAACCCTTCTGCCATTTGTCTACCATCAATTTGTTTTCTGGTACTGCTTCATCTACATCTTCTTCGTCGTTGTCTGGCACTCTTTAGATGCACAAGTCTCCAAGTCATCTTCTGTTAATTCCTCTGGTGTGGTGTCTGTTAGCCTTGAATTTCTCCAAGATCCCTATCTTGAAACACCTCACTCCCTACCTTTTACACCATATCCACAATTGCTTTTTTTTATTTCCTTGATTGGATCCATTGTAAATCCTATGACGTCATGCACAACATCTGGACACAGTTTTATCCAGCAGGAATAAACATCCATAGCATTTTTTTCCCTTGACAATGATAGCATTTCTGATGGTACAATCCTTCCTGATTTTCATGATGTTTTCCTTATTAGGGTTCTTTTCTATAACATTGGCAAGACTTTCCCATAGAATACCATGTGCAATGAGCCTTAAACGTCCTTGTGAACTTCTGATCTAGAGGTTAAATTAAAGACACTGTGTTTTGGGGCAAGTAGACCACTCCCATGGCTTCAGTGTTGAACTCATGGGGTTCTGGGTGGCCAGGGGCCATTGCCCAGTTTCAAAAGAACTTTAAAAGACAGTCCCTTACTGGCAAGGAACTTCCAAATTTAGGGACAAAATATGGATGGAACCAATCCTGAAAAAGCATTCTTGCTGTCCAGGCCTTCTTGTTGTACAACCAAAAGACTGGCAACTGGTGTTTACTTTTTCCCTTTAAGGCTCAGGGGTTAGTGGTTTTACAGATAAGGGCAGTCCTGATTATAAACCTGACTGAATTTCCATAAAACGGTAGAGGTAGCCTATCCCTTCCTGTCTTAAACCTCAGTGGTTGCTTCTCCTCCTTACTAATAAATGCCTGTTGTGGAACCTTTTCCCAGTATAGGGTACTTTAATTTGCATTAAAAACCTGTTCAGGTGGATATTCTTTCCCTTCCATGACTTTCTTAATGACATCTCAGAACTCCTCTCCTGCCTCTTGGCTGGCAGAAGCTGCTTCTCCAGTTATCTTGATTTTTTTTTAAGCCAAATCTCTTTCTAAAATTAGCAAACCATCCTTTGCTGGCATCAGATTCTCCAGCTTTAGATCCTTCCCCTTCCCTTTGCTTTAAGTTGTCATATAATAACTGCTTTTTCTCAAATCACATTAGAGTCTATAAGTATGCCTTCCTTATAGCAACCTTGTACCCACATAAAAACTGCAATTCAATATGAGATGAAATGGTATTTCACAAAAAGTGTAATGTTTTCACATTTGTTGACATAGCTGCAGTGACAGCTTCAAATATTTCCTTTTCTTCTTTTTTTTTTAGAGAAATTTTTGCAATGATCTTTATGCTGGATTCATTTATCTTAATTTGACAGGCAGCTCCTGCTGCAGATCTCAATCTATATTGTACATATAAAGCAATTCAACTTTTTCTTATAATGTCATGACTTCTCTGCTTTTTGGGAGCACTTCCAGCATCACTAGTGGCACTTTTTCTGGGTCTCACATTGTTACTCACAGTTCATGGTATTGCACTAAACATGATGAAAAATACATGAGACTGCGAGAGATCATTTTTTACTGCCATATGCACTTGTGATGAGCACCAGGTGTTGTATGTAAGTGTTGAATCACTAAAGCCAATACACCTACAACTAAAATTACACTGTTAGCTAACTGGAATTTAAATAAAAACTTTGAAACAAGAAAATAAGACTGTTATTATTTGCTAAAAATAACAAGTGAGTTAAGGAAAGGGAAAATCAAAGAATATTATGGCTTTCAACCTGTAAACTACTTAATTTTTTAAAAGATTTTATTTATTTATTTCAGAGAGAGAGAGTGAGAGAGAGCATGAGCAGTGGGGAGGGGCAGAGGGAGAGGGAGAAGCAGACTTCCTGCTGAGCAGGGAGCCTGATGTAGGCCTCCATCCCAGGACTCTGAGAACATGACCTGAGCTAAAGGCAGATGTTTAACCAGCTGAGCCACCCATGCACTCAAGCTGTAAACTACTTTAGAAAATGTATAATTTTCTCTGGGTGTTTGTGGAGTTTTCACTTCTGTCCTGTTATATGTCCTATTTTCAAGTCCTGTCAAATTAGGTTTAATTTACCAAGTTAAGTTTTAAAAAGTTCAAGTTATTCTAGAAAATAACATTATATTTAAAATAAACTAATGGGATTTTCTAAAATTAATCATTGGAGATGTCTGAGAGGGGAGATAAAATGATCTGTGTCATGGGTGGACAGAAGGAAAATCCAAAGCTTTTCAAGCAAGAACCCAAGGAGTTAAAGCCATTAGTAGTACAGAGTTCTCTGTACTATTACTGTACAGTAATGGAAGGCTATTGGCCTACTGACACCAGAGACTTTAGTCAAATTTTATTTCTTTCTCCTAAGAGAAAGCTCATAACGATAACTTCAATCTGGTCATGTAATGAAAAGTGAACAGAGCAGGCATTACTTCATTCCATTCTGTAATTTTAAGAAAGTCTTACTATTCCAAATTTAAGACATATATATATATTACATTATATAACATATATTTTATAAATATAATATATATATTATAAATATAATATATATATTTAAGACTCATATATATATATATATATATGTATATATATATATGAGTTAAATTTTTAAAAATAAAAGTCAAAATACCATTATATTTTCCAATTCAATATTTGCCTGGCAACTATTTAGAGAAAAAATAAAAATACTCTGAGATTTTTTTTTTTAATTAACCAGAAAGAGATTCTTTGGTTAAAGGTGATCTCCATGGCCAGGGGAAGGAGGAAGAAAATCCGATTTTAAGCTTTACATTTTATTTTATTTTTTTTTAAAGATTTTATTTATTTATTTGAAAGAGAGAGACAGGCAGCGAGAGAGGGAACACAAGCAGGGGGAGTGGGAGAGGAAGAAACAGTCTCCTAGAGGAGGAGCCCGATGCGGGGCTCGATCCCAGGACTCCGGGATCATGCCCTGAGCCAAAGGCAGACGCTCAATGACTGAGCCACCCAGGCACCCCTAAGCTTTCCATTTTATATATCAAATATATTTTAATCATTTATTAGCTTTCTGATATTAGATATCATTTCTTTTGAAAGGATCAATTAACTTTAGATCCTGAATATTTACTTGTGAATATCTAAATACTATAGTTACTTTTATTCCTAAATATGACTTTAGAATCTTTCATACTTTGAATTTTCTGTTATAATGGCATATGTTATTAAGAAATAAAAATAAGTTGTGTTACCATCTTCATTATCCATTTTCACTCTAGAAGAAAGATCAACCTCCCTTTATCCAGTGTTTTAACATCTACTGAAGGAGCTGGTGCTGTCTTATCTCAAAGTACATGATTATGAAACAATTTGGCCAAGATGAAGCCAATTGGATTTGAGAAACTTTTAGCTTTTCTTGAGACTGGAGAGAAACTAGGAGCATGGTAGTAGAGATTGATGCTTTAACCAGATGAGATGAGAGTATCATTCTTGAACAATTGCACCCAAGTACAGATAGTTGGGCCTAGCACTCCACAACAACGTCCTGTAAGTAAAGCAAAAGCAAAGACAACCTCCTATGGACATAGTCTTTCTCTGATACCTCTTAAACCCAGAATTCATGTATGATTATATGCAGGGGATAAGAAAAAACTAAAATGACTGACATTAAACTTGCTAACATCCTAGTAAATTAAACCCTAGAGGAATTTCTATTTAATTCATAGTTCTACAGAAATGCGATGTTTTTCAATGCACGTTGCCCTGATCAAACTTCATATACCCTAAACTTATAACAGTAGATCTAGTACTATATAGACTACTTAGCTAAACATACTTTTTCTATATTTTGCTATATAATTAATATTTAAATAAATATAACTTTCCCCCCTGGAAGAATTAAATAATTCTTGAAGAGGACATTTAAAAAACAAACAAACAAACAAACAAACAAAAAACCAAAAAAACCCTAATTGTAACAGGACTAATCTGACACACTGGAATACATTAAATTGAGAATTTTTGTTTGTTAAAGGCACAATTAAGATAATGAATACACAAACTAGAGAGTGTAAGAAGATATTTTATTTACATATCTTGAATATCTAAAGTATTCAATAAAAGATAGACAATTAAATGGACATACGGAAAAAAGATTTGAAGAGGACTTAACAAATAAGGTATTTAAGTAGCTAGTACACATATGAAAAAATACTCAATTTTATTAGTTACCAGAAAAATGCAAATTCAAATACGATATATCTGCATTATCATCAGAATGGACAATAATTTTTTTTAAGATTTTACTTATTTATCTGACAGAGAGAGAGAGAGACAGCCAGCAAGAGAGGGAACATAAGCAGGGGGAGTGGGAGAGGAAGAAGCAGGCTCATAGCAGAAGAGCCTGATGTGGGGCTCGATCCCAGAACGCCAGGATCATGCCCTGAGCCAAAGGCAGACGCCCAACGACTGAGCCACCCAGCCACCCCAGAATGGACAATATTTTTAAAAAATCATATAATAGGTTGATTTGGAAGTGGAGTAACTGATATTCACATATGCTATTTGTTAGAGTATAAATTTGGGTAACTTCTAGAAATATCTACTAAACATGTCCTAACCCAGCAATTAGTCCCAAAGTAGTCTGAGGAAAATGTCCAAGAGAAATGTGTACATATTTTCAGCAAAAAATATGTTAAAATAACCATTGAAGAACTATTAGTGTCAAGATTAAAACAGAAACTACCCAAATATCCATTAGGACAATGGATAAACTATATTCAAATGGAAAATCATACAGCCATGAAAATGAATAAACTCTAACTGTTCACAGCATCATTAATGAATTTTACAAGCAAAAGGTTGAGTGAAAGAAGTCAGGTATGAAAGAGTACTGCTGTAGTTTTCCATTTTTAAGAAATTTAAAACAGGCAGAACAAACCTATGGTGTTAGAAATTAGGATATAGCTTTGGAGTGAGGCAGAAATTGAAGCTAGGTGGGAGAGAGAGGGAGCTTAATGCTGTGTCTTCATCTTTGCTGTTTGTAAAAATTATTTGAGCTGCATGGTTATAGTTTAAGTACTTTCTTGTGTTTAGGTTTTGCTTTACTTTAAATTGTTTACTTAAAAATATAATTATCTTTAAAATATTGTTTATGCTTTCAGCTATTAGTCAAATTCTAATTTGAAGATCAATAAGGGGGATTTATTTTTACAAAACTTAATATATCTAAAATATCTATTAAAAGTTATCCTTTTATTTCTGTTTTGGTACTCTGAAGTATTCTTTTCCATCAGTAAATTTTAATATAATCTACTCAGCAATATACCTTTAGTTATTGCTGAATGATGGAAATAATTAACTTTTACTTTCTAGTAAGCCATCTAGCTGATCACACAAGAAATATTTTCTCTCAAGGAAAAAGACGAAGAGAGCAAAAGAGGAAGGGGGAGAGAGAAAGAGACACTGGTTATCCAATCCCCAATCATGCATTCCCCTATTACAATCAAAGTTTGTTTTGCTTTGATATGAAATCTATTAAATCAAAAGGCACTGAGCAAGTTAAAAAATGAAGGTGGGTGATCGAGCCCTGCATCGGGCTCCCTGCTCCGCTCCCAGCCTGTGTTCCCTCTCTCGCTGGCTGTCTCTCTCTCTCTGTCAAATAAATAAGTAAAATATTTTTTAAAAAGTTCAAAGATGAAGGTGGATGGAGGTAGAGTGTTGTAAAGATATGTCTCCCTTTCAGCAGGTAAGAAAAACGTTGAGTCTTCGAAAGGAAGGGAAAATATTCTTTACACATTATTCATTAAATAGATTTTGACAGCTTCCTACTATGCTCAAAGAGTTCCCCTTCCTGAGAGACTATGGACTATGAGAAACAAACTGAGGGCTACAGAGCGGAGGGGGGTGGGGGAATGGGATAGGCCGGTGATGGGTAGTAAGGAGGGCACATATTGCATGGTGCACTGGGTGTTATACACAACTAATGAATCATCGAGCCTTACATCGAAAACCGGGGATGTACTGTATGGTGACTAACATAATATAATAAAAAATCATTATAAAAAAAAAGAGTTCCCCTTCCTTCCTTCCTTCCTTCTTTCCTTCCTTCTTTTTTATCTTTCTGTCTTTCTTTCCCTCTCTCTTCCTCCACTGGCCCCTCCCTCTTCTCTGTGTTCTTGTCCTTCTCTTTCTTCTTCATGTAACAACCACGGAACTGTTTAAGAATCAGAGGCTACTTTGCTCTAAAAAAAATTAAATTCATACTCTTAAGTAAATAGTTTGCAAGCCTTCCCAGTATATATTCAGAGCAAAGAAAAATAGATAAACATTTTTTAAAAGCTCAATCAAGGCATAAAAACGCCTTAAATTTTCCTCAGACATCTGAATCCTCAGGGACTATATTCCCCTTCTTTTTTTCTCAGCAGTGTGGAATCCAGCTTAGGTAACATTTGCCACATCTATCCAAAAAGTTTTTAGAGAGCTGTGCCAATAGTCCAAGGATATCTACCTTATAGATTACAATTACTTTTATAGCATACCCACTTTATTTACAAAATAATCTTTCATGTTTTATTTTTACAAATTTGGTATATAAAAACCCTGATATAAAGCAGAGGAAGCTGGAAATGGTTATTGCTTTATAAAATACATCATGCAACGAATTATTAAGTTTCACACACATATTCAGAGCACATTGATTTAATAGTAAATGGAAGAGAGCTTAAACTGTAAAATGTTAGATAATCTGTTATTCCCATTTTTTTTTAATGATACACTTAGATCCACATTCTATATAGGGATATAAAAATACCTCACAGAGGTATTTTAGACGGTGATAGAGCTACAATGTGACTACAGTTAAAATTTTTTTTCTGCTAATCCCTACGCCATCAGGTTTGGCTATCTCCATCAGAAGTAAAATAAGAGGGAAACAAAATATTATAGTTCAGCTAATCTGACCTTATGAATTTTAGTATCTCTTTCCTTCTTTGACAGACAACTGGTTTTTGTTTGTTTGTTTGTTTGTTTGTTTGTTTGTTTAAGACTTAAGAGGTGATTTGTATCTGATATGTTTCTTCATACCTTAATTGGTACTTCACTGTAGTTTAGAGAAATGATTCAGTAATGAAAAGTTGCTATACATTTATGTTCTAAATACTTTGAAAGGAGAATATTATCCAAATAAAAACCATTGTCATTATTGGCAATTTTAGCAGAAACTTCCTATACTATGTGATATTGATTTTCTTGGGAGCTCAAGATGTTGATGTCATCAGTCAGAAATGCTTAAGTATAATGGAATAGTTCCTTTAGAAACACTGCAAGAGGAAATTGGTGGTATTGTCAGGATTCTTTGCATTTCCTAAATCCAGATGAGAATGATAGGATCCAAAAACTTGTTAAGACATTTACTACTGTTCCTTGAATCAACATTTCAACCCATGAATTACTCTTGGTCTCAATACTATGACAGGAAGCCTGCATTAAGGAGAAAGGGAAATGATAAATTCAAGAATTTTCTTAATGGATCTTGGGTTCCCAGCACTGTGATAGAGATTATAGTGCATAAAGCATGCAAAATATAGCCCTATTTATACCGAATATACAAATATCAGAAGGAAGACAATGTGTACATATGTGGAATAATTTGATAAGGCAAAACAAAAACTAAATGCTAAAAGTGTATTATTCAAATGATGCCATTCAAAAGGAATTTCAGGAAGGAGAAAGGTTAATGTAGGCTAGGGATTTTAGAAGAAAGATTCAGGGGAAAAAGTCTGGAACTTGAGCCGTATCTGTAAGACCTAACAAAATTTGAAAGTTGAAAGGGCTATAATTCTACAAATGTGTCTAGCTTCTTCTTGCTTCTGATTCTCACACTTTATATTCACTATGCATAAAAATACATATATTTCTGTATTTTCCACTTTACTACACAATTCCATTTCTGTCTAAATCTACACTAGGTACAAAGCATAATTTATCCAGGAAGACCATGTTCAGTTCCCTAGGATCATTATGTTACTGTTCTCTAAATTTTATTACACAGTATATTTTTGCATTTTTTAAAATGTTTATCTCCCTTACCTGCATGCATGTTCTATGAGGATACAGACTGTCCTATTCGATATACTTAGTATCTGGTATTTATGATTAATAAATACATAAATAATTAACAGATAGATTACATGTCATTATCTTTATGACAATGAAAGTGAAATGACGTAGGTTGCACAGAAAGGTGTACAGAGCCAATACTACAATCACATCTGCAGACTTCCACCCAATGTTCTTTGTACTCCAACATGATGTCTCACCTATATAGCATAAAAGAAGGGATGATGCAAAGGTGAAAGTCTTCCAGAAAAAATAAATGACCATGGCTTATCAGACAACTGTGAAAGATATGTGCTTTTTTTTAACAACTATTAAGCATAAAATAAAATATTGTCAAATATAATCTCTATGCTGTATATTAGATCTGTCAGAACTTATTGAAAGTTCATACTTTTTGCCCAACATCTCCCCATTTCCCCACCCCTCCACCCCTAGAAATACCCATTCTTGTTGCTGATTTTTAGATTTCACATATAACAGACATCATACAGTATTTGTTTTTCTCTGACATATTTTACTTATCATAATACCCTCAAGGTCCATCCATGATATCACAAATGGGAGAATTTCCTTGCTTTTAATGGGTGAATAATATTCCATTATCTACAGATTAGATAGATGATAGATAGATACATAGAGAGACAGAGTGAGATCTCACATCTTCTTTACCAATTCATTTGTCAATGGACACTTAGGTTGTTGCCATGTGTTGACTATTATGAATAAGGTTGTAATGAATATGCAAATGCAAATACCTTTTAGAGAATATGATTTCATCTTCTCCAAATGCATACCAAGAAGTGGGATTGCTAGATATAGTAGTTATATTATTTGTTTGTCTTTGTTTTTGTTTTTTTGCTTTTGTTTTGAGGAACTGCCATACGCTTTTCCATAGTAGCTGCATCAATTTATATTACCACCCAAAAAATTAAGAGTCCAGGGGCAGATGGATTCCCAGGGGAATTCTACCAAATATTTAAAGAAGAAATAATACCTATTTTATTGAAGCTGTTTCAAAAAATAAAATGAGAGGAAAACTTCCAAACCCATTCTATGAGGACAGCATTACCCTGATCCCAAACCAGACAAAAACCCCATCAAAAATGAGAAGTACAGACCAATATCCCTGATGAACATGGATGCCAAAATGCTCAAAAGATTCTAGCCAATAGGATCCAACAGTATGTTGAAAGGATTATTCACCACAACCAGGTGGGATTTATTTCTGAGCTGCAAGGGTAGTTCAACATTTCAAATCAATGTGATAGAGCACATTAATAAAAGAAAAGAGAAGAACCATATGATCCTATTGATGCAGAAAAAGCATTTCACAAAATACAGCATCCTTTCTTCATTAAAATTCCACAGTGTAGGGATAGAGGGAACATACCTCAATATCATAAAAGCCACCTATGAGGGGCGCCTGGGTGGCACAGTCGTTAAGCGTCTGCCTTCGGCTCAGGGCGTGATCCTGGCGTTCTGGGATCGAGCCCCACATCAGGCTCCTCCGCTATGAGCCTGCTTCTTCCTCTCCCACTCCCCCTGCTTGTGCTCCCTCTCTCGCTGGCTGTCTCTATCTCTGTCAAATAAATAAATAAAATCTTTAAAAAAAAAAAATAAAAGCCACCTATGAAAAGCAAACAGCAAATATAATTCACAATGGGGAAAACCTGAGACCTTTTCCCTTAAGATCAGGAACATGACAGGGATGCCCACCTTCACCACTTTTGTTCAACATAGTACTAGAAGTCCTAGCCTCAGCAATCAGACAACAAAAAGAAATAAAAGGCATTCAAATTGGCAAAGAAGAAGTCAAACTCTCTCTCTTCACAGATGACATGATAGTTTATGTGTAAAACCCAAAAAAGTCCACCCCCAAATTACTAGAACCCATACAGCAATTCAGCAACATGGCAGGATACAAAATCTGCATAGAAATCAGTGGCATTCCTATACACTAACAACGTAACTGAAGAAAGAGAAATTAAAGAATTGATTCCATTTACAATAGCACCAAAAACCGTAAGATACCTAGGAATAAACCTAACCAAAGAGGTAAATGATCTATACTCTAGTAACTACAAAACACTTATGCAAGAAATTGAAGAAAACACAAAGAGATGGAAAAAACATTACATGCTCATGGATTGGAAGAATAAGCATTGTTAAAATGTCTATGCTGCTCAGAGCAATTTACACATTCAATGCAATCCCTATCAAAATACCATCAACATTTTTCACAGAGCTGGAACAAACAATCCTAAAATTTCTATGGAAACAGAAAAGACCCTGAATAGCAGAGAAAGGTTGAAAAAGAAAACCAAAGCTGACGGCATCACAATGTCTAACTTCAAAGCTATATTACAAAGCTGTGATCATCCAAACAGCATGGCATGGTCACAAAAACAGACACATTGATCAATGGAACAGAATAGAGACCCCAGAAATGGACCCTCAACTCTATGGTCAACTAATCTTCAACAAATCAGGAAAGAATATCCAACAGAAAAAAGAGAGTCTCTTCAAAAAAAGGTGCTGGGAAAATTGGACATCCTAGAGCAGAGCACAGGCAGTAACCTCTTCAACATCAGCCACAGTAACTTCTTGCAAGACACATCTCTAAAGGAAAGGGAAACAAAAACAAAAATTAATTATTGGGACTTCATTAAGATAAAAAGCTTCTGCACAGTAAAGGAAACAGTCAACAAAACTAAAAGGCAAGCCAGAGAATGGGAGATGATATTTGCAAATGACATCTCAAATAAAGGGTTGGTATCAAAGATAGATAAAGATATATCAAACTCAACACCCCCCTAAAAAATAATCCAGTCAAGAAATGGGTAGAAGATATGAACAGATGCTTCTCCAAAGAAGATATACAAATGGCTAACAGACACATAAAAAAATCCTCCACATCTCTAGCCATCAGGGAAATACAAATCAAAACCACAATGAGATACCATGGCTAAAATTACCGAGACAGGGAACAACAAATTTTGGCAAGGATGTGGAGAAAGGGGAACCCTCTTACATTTTTGGTGGGAATGTAAGCTGGTGCAGCCACTCTGGAAAACAGGTGGAGGTTCCTGGAGACGTTAAAAATAGAGTTACCCTACCACCCAGCAATTGCACTACTGGGTATTTACCCCAAAGATACAGATGTAGTGAAAAGAAGGGGCACATGTACCCCAATGTTCTTAGCAGCAATGTCCACAATATCCAAACCATGGAGGGAGCTGAGATGTCCTTTAAGGGATGAATGGATAAAGAAGATGTGGTTCATATACACAATGGACTATTACTCAGCCATCAGAAAGGATGAATACCTACTATTTGCATTGACATGGATGGAACTGGAGGGTATTATACTAAGAGAAATAAGTCAAGCAGAGAAAGACAGTTATCATATGGTTTCACTCATATGTGGAATATAAGGTTTAGTGCAGAGCACAAAACAAAAAACAAAAAACAAACAAAAAAAACCAAAAAATACCCAAAAACAATCAGTGGAGAAATGGTTGAAAAAAATTGTATTACCACCAACAGTGCACAGGGTTCCCTTATTTCTCCATTCTTAACAGCATTTCTTATCTCTTGCCTTTTGATATCTGACATTAGAACGAATATGAGATAATATTTCATTGTGATTTTAATATACATTTCCCTGATGACTCGCACTTTTTCGTGTTTTTTTGGCCATTTGGCCAAAAACAATCAGTGGAGAAATGGTTGAAAAAAATTGTATTACCACCAACAGTGCACAGGGTTTCCTTATTTCTCCATTCTTAACAGCATTTCTTATCTCTTGCCTTTTGATATTTGACATTAGAATGAATATGAGATAATATTTCATTGTGATTTTAATATACATTTCCCTGATGACTAGCACTTTTTCATGTTTTTTGGCCATTTGAATGTGTTCTTTGTAAAAAATATTGTCTTTTTTTTTTAAGATTTTATTTATTTATTTGACAGAGAGAGAGAGACAGCCAGCGAGAGAGGGAACACAAGCAGGGGGAGTGGGAGAGGAAGCAGGCTCATAGTGGAGGAGCCTGATGTGGGGCTCGATCCCAGAGCACCGGGATCACGCCCTGAGCCGAAGGCAGACGCTCAACTGCTGCGCCACCCAGGCACCCCAAAATATTCAGTCTTTTAACCACTTTTTAATAGAATTTTTGTTTTGCAATTTAGCTATATGTGCTCTTCATATATTTTGAATATTAACCCTATAGAGACACATGGCTTACAAATACCTTTTGTTGCCTTTACACTTTGTTAAATGTTTCTTTGCTGTGCAGAAGATTTTTAGTTTGATGTAGTTTATTTATTTTTTTTATTTTGCTACTTGTGCTTTTTCTGTCATATCCAGAAAATCAATGCCAAAATCAATGTAAAGGAGCTTTTCCCCTATGTTTTCTCCTATGAGTTTTATGGTTTCATTTCAGTCCTATGTTTAATACATTTTGATTAATTTTTTGAGTGATATAAACCATTTTCATTTTTTTGCAGCTAATATGCAGTTTTCCCAACACTATTTATTTATTATTTATTTGTGTTTGTTTCAAATTTTTTATTTAAATTCTAGTTGGTTAACATAGAGTGTAATATCGGTTTCAGGAGTAAAATTTAGTGATTCATCACTTACATACAACACTCCATGCTCATCACGGCAAGTGCCCTCCTTACTACCCATCACCTTTTTAGCCCATCCCTCCCCACAGCCTTTTCAGCAACCCAGTTTGTTCTCTATAGCTCTCTTATGGTTATTGTTCTCTTATGGTTTGCCTCCCTCTCCTTCTTATCCCCCTTCCCTTGTGTTCATCTGTTTTATTTCTTAAATTCCACATATGAGTGAAATCATATGGTATTTGTCTTTCTCTGACTGACTTATTTTGCTTAACATAATATACTCTAGATCCATCCACCTTGTTACAAATGGCAAGATTTCATCCTTTTTGATGGCTGAGTAATAGTCCATTGTATATATATATATATATATATATATATATATATATATATATCACAACTTCTTTACCCATTCATCAGTCGGTGGGCATTTGGGCTTTTACCATAATTTGGCTAGTGCTGATAATGTTGCTATAAACACTGGGGTGCATGTGTCCCTTTGAATCTATATTTTTGTATCATTTGTGTCAATATCTAATAGTGCCATTGCTTGGTTGTAGGGTAGTTCTATTTTTAACCTTTTAAAGAAACTTCATACTGTTTTCCAGAGTGGCTGCACTAGTTTGCATTTCTACAAACAATCTCAACACCATTTATTAAGAGACTACCTTTTCCTCCATTTAGTATTTTTGGCTCCCTCATGAGGTATTAGTTGACTGTATATGTGGAATTTTTTCTGGCCTCTCAGTTCTGTTCCATCAATCCATTTGTCTGGTTTTTATCATGCAATAAAATTTGGATTACTAAATCTTTGCAGTGTGGTTTGAAATTGGGAATTGTGATGTCACCAGATTTGTTCTTCTCAAGATTATTTGGCTATTTGGGTCCATTGTCATTCTATGTGAATTTTATCATTTTTTTCTATTTCTGTGAAAAATGTCATGAGAATTTTGAAAGAAAATACATTAAATCTATATGTAGCTTTGGGAGTATTAACTCTTTTGAACAGGGGTAACTTTCCATTTATTTGTGTCTTTTTCAATTTTTTGTTTACTATTGTCATATAGCTTTGATGAATAGATATTTTAATTTCTTGGTATAAATTTATTACGAAGTACTTTTTTTTTCAATGTTACTATAAATGGAATTGTTTCTTTACTTCTTTTTCGGGTAGTACATTGTTAGTGTATAGAAACATGCTTGATTTTTGTAAGATGAATTTATATCTGAAACTTCCCTGAATTTGTTTATTATTTTTAACAGTTATTTGGTGGAATCTTTAAAATTTTCTATATCCCTCCAAAGAAATTATTTTCTATATATATGATCACGTCATCAGCCATCAAAAACTATTTTACTTCTTCTTTTCCTATTTGGATGTTTTATTTGTCTTTCTTGCCAAATTACTCGGGCTAGGGCTTCTAGGACTATGTTGAATAGGAGTGATGAAAGTGAGCACCATGTTCCTTACCTTAAAGAGAAAACTTTCAGCTTTTCACCATTGAGTATGATTTGGATGTTGGATTTGTCATCCATAGCCTTTATTATATTGAATATATTCCTTCTATAACTAATTTGTCAAACATGTTTATCATAAAAGGATGATACATTTTGTTAATGCTTTTTCTACATCTAATGTGGTATTTTTGCCTTTCAATTTATTAATGTGGTGTATCACATTTATTGACTTGCATATGTTGAACTATCCTTGCATATCAGGGATAAATAGATCCCACTATTACTCTGCTGTTGAATTTGGTTAGCATTTTGTTGGCAATTTTTGGATTTATGTTCATTAGAAATATTGACTCACAATATATATATTTTTTCTTGTAGTGTCCTGATGTGTTTTGTATCAGGGTAATGCTATTCCCACAAAATAAGTTTGTGAATGTTCCCCCCTTTTCAATTGTATGGAAGAGTTTGAGAAGAATTGGTATTAATTCTTCTTTGAATGTTCATAGAATTAACATTTGAAGCCATGCAATCATAGATTTTTCTTTTGTTTGGGAGTTTCCTTTTCTTTTTATTTCTTTTTAACTGATTCAATCTCCTTTCTTGTTATCAATCTATTGGATTTTTTCTTTCTCTATGATTTAGACCCAGTAGGGTTTGATGTTTCCAGGAATGTGTCCAGCTCTTCTATGTTTCCTAAGTTAGTGGTATAAATTATTCATAGTAGTTTCTTATTACCCTTTGTACTTCTCTGGTGTCAGTGGTAATGTCTCATTTTTATTTACTGTTTTACTTATTTGAGTCCTCTTTTTTCTTGACAAGTTTCTACATAAAGATTTGTGAATTTTGTTTATCAGTTCAAAAAAACCCGACTTTTAGTTTTCTTGGTCTTTCCTAACATTTTTCTATTCTTCATTTAATTTTTGTTATGATCCTGTTATCTCCTTCCTTCTGCTACATTTAGGCTTATTTTGTTCTTCTTTTTAGAGTTCCTTAAAGTGTAAATTTGTTTATTTGAAAAAATTTTAAATATAGACATTTATCACCATAAACTTCCCTTTCCCTCTGCTTTGCTGCATCACCTAAGTTCTGGTATGTTGTGTTTTCATTTTCATTTGTTTCAAGATTTTTTTATTTCCCTTTTGATTTCATCTTTGACACATTGGTTGTTTCTGAGTGTGTTGTTTAATTTCTACATATTTGTGAATTTTTCAGTTGTCTTCATGTTATTGATTTCTGTGTTCAAACCATTGTAGTCAGAAAAGATATTTAGTATGATTTCAATCTTTTAAGATTTGCTAAGACTTGTGTTGTTACCTAACATAAAATGTATGCCACAGAATATTCCATTTGCGCTAGAGCGGGATGTGAACTCTGCTTCTACTGAATGAAATTTCTTTGTATGTCCATTAGGTTCATTTGATGTTAAGTACAGTTCAAGTTCAGTGTTTCCTTGATTTTTCTGGATGATTTATTATTGTTGAAAGTGGAGTATTAAATTCCCTTTGTATTAGTGTATTGTCGTCTATTACTTTGTTTATATCTGTTAGTATTTGATTAATATATTTAAGTACTCTGATGTTGGGTAAATACATATTTACAATTTTTATATCCTCTAAATGAATGACCACTTTATCATTATATAATGATCTTCTTTGCCTGTTACAGTTTTTGAAGTAAAGTTCATTCTTTCTGATAGAAATATTTGTATCTCTGCTCTCTTTTGATTTCCATTTATGTGAAATGTCTTTCCATCATTTCCCTTCTAGTCTAAGTATGACCTTGAAGCTGAAGTGATTTTTCTGTAGGTAGTATATATTTGGGTCACCATTTTATTTATTCAGCCATTGTACGCTTTTGGTTGGAAAGCTTAATCTATTTAATCTATTTATACTTAAGTAATTATTGATATGTAAGGACTTACTATCACCATCTTACTCTTTATTTTCTGGATGTTTGGTGGTTACTTAGTTCCTTTCTTCTGTCTTATTGTTTTTCTTTGTGAATTGATAATTTTTCGTAGTAGTGTACTTTGATTTACTTCTCTTTCTTTTGTGTGTTTCCAATATAGATTTTGTTTTGTGGTTACCATATGGTTTACTTGAAATATATTTTTGATATGACAGTCTATTTTAATCTGCTCACTTTAACTTCAATTATGTACGAAAACAGTACAAAAAACTCATACAAAAATGTGAGTTTCCTTCCACATTTTTTTGATGTTACAATTTAGTAATTTTTATATTGTGTTGCTGTTAAAAAATTATTGGAGCTACAGGGGCGACTGAGTGGCTCAGTCAGTTAAGTGTCTGACTATTGGTTTTGGCTCAGATTGTGATCTCTTGGGTCCTGGGATTGATACTCATGTCAGACTTGGTGCTCAGTGGGGAGTCTGCTTGAAGATTCTCTCCCTCTCCCCCTCCCTCTGCACTAGCTCTCCTGAATGCTCTCTCTGGCTCTCTAAAATTAGTAAATAAATCATTAAAAAATTATTGGAGCTATAGCTATGTTTAATACTTTTTTTTTAGATCTTTCAACTCCATACTGTAGTTAAGTGGCTAACACCAGCATATTATAGTATATAAGTATTCTGAATCAGATTATATATTTACCTTTACCAGTGTTACATATTTTCATAAGTTTTCATATTACTAATTAGTGTTTTTTTGTTTGTTTGTTTCAGCTTGAAGAACTCCTTTCAGTATTTATGTAAGGCAGATCTAGTGCCTTACATAAAAACTCTTCAGTTTTTACATTTTGGGGAAGGTCTTTATCTCATCTTTCTTTCTGAAGTACAAGTTTGCTTAGTAAAATGTTTTTGGCTGGCGGTTTTTTTCTTTCAGCACTTTGAATATATCATCTAATTCTCTCCTGAACTGAAAAGTTACTGTTAAGAAATTTGCAATAAGGAGACTCCCTTGTATGAGAGAATTTTCTTTTTCTCATAAAATTTTCTTCATCTTGAAATTTAGAGACTTTTATGATAATGTGTCTTGGAGAAGATTACTGTGCTGAAATTTTGAAATGACCTATTAGCTTTATAATCTTGGAGGTCCAAATCTCTCTCCAAGCTTGGAAAGTTCTCAACCATTATTTAAATAAGTTTTCTGCTCCTTTCTTCTTTCCCTCTTCTATGACTTCAGTGATGCATAGATGTCTTCTCTCGATGTTATCCTATACATCTGTAGACTTTCTCCATTCATTTTCATTATTTTCTTTCTTTTTTTTTTGTTCCTCTGACTGAATAATTTCAAATGATCTGTCTTCAAGCTTGCAAACTTTTTCATCTGCTTGGTCCAGTCTACTCTCAAAGCTCTTTATTAGATTCTCCAGATCAGTCTTTGTATTCTTTACCTTAAAAATTTCTATTTTTTGGTATTTTCTATATCTTTGTTCAATTTATCATTTTGTTCTTGTATTGTTTTCCTGATTTTGTTAAGTTGTTTATCTTTGTTCTTTGCTAGCTTCCTATGCATCTTTTGAACAATTATTTTGAATTCTTTGTGTGACAATTCATGGACCTCCATTTCTTTGGGGTTAGTCACTGGAAGTTGACTGTGTTTCTTTGGTGGCATCATGTTTCCCTGATTCTTCATGATCTCTATGGCCTTGGGTAGGTATCTATACATTTGAAGATGTAGTCATTTCTTTCAGAAGTTTTGACTGGCTTATATAAGGAAATATCTTCTCATAAGGGGGGGCACACTGTGTCATGCTGTGACCCTGGGTCTAGTTCTGCAGGGCATCAAGTGTGGAAGAATGTGATGGGTCTGGGGAGGCATAACGTGTTCATCGGTTCAGTTTACCTGTGTCCACAGCATTGACAATTGTGTGGTCCTTGGTGAGTGTAGGATATCTGCAGTTGTTGCAAGGGGTGTTTAGGTCCTCAACAGCACCTCCAGGTTCAGTGACTATGGACCAGGGCTGGCAGTGGTGGTGGCCAGAGTGGTGGTGTCCACATGATAAACTGTGGGGACCACATGCATTTGCATTGCAGTGGCAAGTGCCAGTTGCACACATACACATAATATTTGGGGCCAGTGCCGTCAGCAAGGGCCAGTGTCAACCACACATACACTAGAAGTTAAAGGGGCCCTGGATGTTCATATACACTACATTGATTCAGGTTTTCCTATGATAGAGCTCACAGCAGTGGAGGCCAGTGACAGAAATCAGGCTTAAGTGGTACACGTGTACAGCTAGAGGCTCTGTCCCCAAACATGCACATGGCAATATGTGTCAAGCATGGATGACTAGGCTGGTGTGTTGTCACAGAGTCCTAGGTTGGCTGCCAGTGTAGATTCCCATCTCTAAGAGACAGAGGATAAGCAGGAAGGGCCTCAGGTGATTGGCTTTTGCAAATGTAAATACTGAGGGGCAAAAAACAATAAAATAAGCAAGAAATCCATGGCAGCTCTGCTGGGCATTGATATCTTCAGTGACAGAAGCTTCTTGGGTTCTCTGCAGAACAGGTCACTGGCAACTGTTACAAATTTTATTGTGGGGCTGATACTGATAGTCCCTGATTTTCTTTCCTGTTTCTTGCTATCTCTGTATGTTTCAGTTTTGCTGATCTCTAGATGGGGTAAAACTAAAGTGGGTTCTTCTAGAGGTTCCCAAAAGTCTGAGGAAATTGATTGCTCACCACACTCTCCCTTTCCTACCAAGAGGATCTCTTTCTATTGGGGGAGTTCTCTCTTGGTTCTGAACAGTGTCAGTTTGGGGAAGAGACGGTTCAAGCAAAATGAAACTGCTCTTTATTCCTTTTTGTATAGTTAATCTCATGAGTTCTTTTGTTCCACATGTTGCTTAAGTTTCCTTAAGTGGATTCCTGAGCTTCCCCAGAACAGTTTTTGCTCATGCATAACTGTCTACCTGTTGATTGTTATAAGGGGATGGAGGCTAGGTTCTCCTAATTCACCATTATGGTGGGATCACCTAGCTTTTGTTTTTAAACAGAAGTCACACATATAAAATTTTAGATCACTTGAAAGTTGAAAATAACTAGAAGTTAATAATAAAGTATGTGCTAGGGATTAGGTTCAAGATGGTGGAGAAGCAGGAGGCTTAAATTACATCTGGTCCCAGGAATTCACTAGATAGCTATCAGACCATTCTGAACCCCTACAAACTCAACTGGAGAATGAAGAAAAGAATAGCAGCAACTCTATTAACAGAAAAGCGACCACTTTCTGCAAGGAACCCAGTTTAAAATAGGAGTTGAGCTCAGCTTGGCATTCCAAGATGGCGGAGGAGCAGGAGACCTAAAGTTCATCTAGTCCCAGGAATTCAGCGAGAGAGCTACCAAACCATTCTGAATACCTATGAATGCAACTGAAGAACAAAGAAAAGAGTAGCAGAAACTCTATGAACAGAAAAGCGACCACTTTCTGCTAGGAGGAGAAAAGATGGCGGAGAAGTAGGAGACCCTTTTTCAGCAGGTCCCGAGTCGAGGTGGATATCTACCAGACCATCCTGAAAACCCACGGAATCAGCCTGAGAAGCAGGAAGATACACCTGGATCTCTACAAACTAACATCTCCAGCGCTGAGTATTGAGGTACGAAACGGGGAGCTATGAATCCATGCACAGATATAGGAAGATAAATGGAAAGGGGAGGGAGCCTTCATGCCCAGGTGCTGGGAAGCAGTAGCCACTTGTGCTGGGGAGTGGGCTGACTTGCGGACCGGCACCCGCAAGAGAGCAGACTGAGACCTTGAGCCGGGAATGTGAGCGACCAGACTGAAAACCAGAGCTCCAGAGTGCTCACTGGAACCGGATTAAATCTGGGAGCTGGAACAGAAGAATAGGCCTAACCCACGCACAAGAACGCAGTTGATCAAGATTAGAGCAGAGATCAACAAATTAGAAACCAGGAGCACAGTAGAACAGATCAAGAGAAATAGAAGCTGGTTCTTTGAAGGAATAAATAAGATCGATAAGCCACTGGCAAGACTTATTCAAAAGAATAGAGAAAGGACCCAAATTAATAAAATAATGAATGAAAGGGGAGAGATCACAACCAACACCAATGAAATTGGAAGGATCATTAGAAACTATTATCAACAGCATTATGCCACTAAATTAAACAACCTGGAAGAAATGGATGCCTTCCTGGAAACCTAGAAACTACCAAGACTGAAACAGGAGAAATTGATGGCTTAAACAGACCGATTAACAATGAAGAGATTGAAGCAGTGATCAAAAACCTCCCCAAAAACAAGAGTCCAGGGCCTGACGGATTTCCCGGGGAATTCTACCAAATATTCAAAGAAGAAATAATACCTATTCTCCTGAAGCTGTTTTAAAAAATAGAAACAGGGGCACCTGGGTAGCGCAGTCATTAGGCATCTGCTTTTGTCTCAAGGCGTGATCCCGGTGTTCCATGATCAAGTCCCACATCGGGTTCCTCCTCTGGGAGCCTGCTTCTTCCTCTCCTACTCCCCCTGCTTGTGTTCCCTATCTCGCTGGCTGTCTATCTCTGTCAAATAAATAAATAAATAATCTTTTAAAAAATAAATAAAAAATAAAAAAAAAGAAACAGAAGGAAAACTACCAAACTCATTCTATGAGGCCAGTATTACCTTGATCCCCAAACCAGGCAAAGACCCCATCAAAAAGGAGAATTACAGACTGATTTCCCTGATGAATATGGATGCCAAGATTCTCAACAAGATCCTAGCTAATAGGATCCAAAAGTACATTAAAAGGATTATCCATCAAGACCAAGTGGGATTCATCCCTGGGATGAATTCACGAATTGATCAGTGTGATAGATCATATCAACAAGAAAAGAATCAAGGACCATATGATCCTCTCAATTGATGCAGAAAATGTATTTGACAAAATACAGCATCCTTTCCTGATTAAAACCCTTCAGAGTGTAGGGATAGAGGGTACATTCTTCAATCTCATAAAAGCCATCTATGAAAAGCCTATGGTGAATATCATTCTCAATGGGGAAAAGCTGAAAGACGTTCCCTTAAGATCAAGAACATGACAAGAATGACCACTCTTGCCATTATTATTCAACATAGTACTTGACGTCCTTGCAACAGCAATCAGACAACAAAAAGGGATAAAATGTATTCAAATAGGCAAAGAAGAAGTCAAACTGTCTCTCTTCACAGATGACATGACACTCTATATAGAAAACTCAAAAGACGCCACCCCCAAACTACTAGAACTTATAGAACAATTCAGTAATGTGGCGGGATACAAAATCAATGCTCAGCAATCAGTTGCATTTCTATACACGAACAATGAGACTGAAGAAAGAGAAATTAGGGAATCCATCCCATTTACAATAGCACCAAAAATCATACATTATCTTGGAATTAACTTAACCAGAGATGTAAAGGATCTATATTCTAGAAACTACAGATCACTCTTGAAAGACATTGAAGAAGACAGAAAAAATGGAAAAATATTCCATGCTCATGGATCAGAAGAATAAACATAGTTAAAATATCTATGCTACCCAGAGCAATCTACACTTTCAATGCCACCCCGATCAAAACACCAAAGACATTTTTCAAAGAACTGGAACAAACAGCCCTTAAATTTGTGTGGAACCAGAAAAGGCCCCAAATCACCAAGGAATTGTTGAAAGGGAAAAACAAAGCTGGGGGCAACACGTTGCTGGACTTCAAGCTATACCACAAAGCTGTGATCACAAAGACAGCATGGTACTGGCACAACAGACACATAGATCAATGGAAGAGAATAGAGAACCTAGAAATGGACCCTCAGCTCTTTGGGCAACTAATCTTTGACAAAGCAGGAAAAAATATCCAGCGGAAAAAAGACAGTCTTCAATAAATGGTGCTGAGAAAATTGGACAGCTACATGCAAAAGAATGAAACGTGACCACTCTCTCACACCATACACAAAGATAAACTCCAAATGGTTGAAAGACCTCGATGTGAGACAGGAATCCATCAAAATCCTAGAGGAGAACATAGGCTGCAACCTCTTTGACATCAGCCACAGCAACTTTTTTCATGACACATCTCCAAAAGCAAGAGAAACAAAAGAAACAATGAACTTGTGGGACTTCATCAAGATAAAAAGCTTCTGCACAGCCAAGGAAGCAGTCCAAAAAACTAAGAGGCAACACACGGAATGGGACAAGATATTTGCAAATGACACTACAGATAAAAGACTGGTATCCAAGATCTACAAAGAACTTCTCAAACTCAATACACGGGAAACAAATAATCAAATAAAAAAATGGGCAGAAGATATGAAGAGACACTTTTCCAATGAAGACATAGAAATGGTTAACAGACACATGAAAAATGTTCAAAATCATTAGCCATCAGGGAAATTCAAATCAAAACCACCTTGAGATACCACCTTACACCAGTTAGAATTGCCAAAATGGACAAGGCAGGAAGTAACAAATGTTGGAGAGGATGTGGAGAAAGGGGATCCCTCTTACACTGCTGGTGGGAATGCAAGTTGGTACAGTCACTTTGGAAAACAGTCTGGAGGTCCCTAATAAGTTAAAAATTAAGCTACCCTATGATCCAGCAATTCCACTACTGGGTATTTACCCCAAGGTACAGAAGTAGTGAAAAGAAGGGCCATATGCACCCCAATGTTCATAGCAGCATTGTCCACAATAGCTAAATCATGGAAGGAGCCAAGATGCCCTTCAACAGACGAATGGATAAAGAAGATGTGGTCGATATATACAATGGAATATTACTCAGCCATCAGAGAGAATGATTACACAATATTTGCAGCAACATGTACAAGACTTGAGGAGATTATGCTAAGTGAAATAAGTCAAGCAGAGGAAGACAATTATCATATGGTTTCACTCATTTATGGAACATAAGAAATAGGAAGATTGGCAGGAGAAGGAAGGGAAGAAAGAAGAGGGGGTAAACAGAAGGGGGAATGAACCATGAGAGACTGTGGATTCTGGGAAACAAAGTGAGGGCTTCATAGGGGAGGGGGTTAGGGGATTGGGATACCCCCGTGATGGGTATTATGGAAGGCACATATAGCATTGTGCGCTGGGTGTTATATGCAAGCAATGAATCATGGAACATTTCATCAAGAACTGGGAATGTACTGTATGTTGACTAATAAAATAAATATTATTAAAAAAATAAAGTATGTGCTAAAATATTGCAGGTTCAAAGCAAATAAAAAAATTTTTTTAGGTTGTCTGAAATAGTATTACAAAAATGCTTTGAGTTTGTAGAGTTACTTTAAGCAAATTAAAAAGAAGTTACACAAGTGAAAATACAATCTAAACACATTAGGAAGAAGCAAGGAAAATTTAAGAGCTTAAAACAATTTATAAAAATTATCCCAAAGTTTTCATCTAAATACAGAAACAATGTGTGAATGAATGAACATGTTCATGGGCTCTCCATATTTTACACATGCTTTTCTTTTCTTTGTTCTTCCCAGTATCATAAACCTTACATTGATGTTTCATCTTTAGGGAAAATGCCATGTCACCATGAACAGAATTGCAGACAGAAAGGGAATTGGGTTTTGGATACTCAATGGGACTCACATAAAAGGAGAAAGGAAGACATAACAAGATATAATGAGAGCAAAAAATACCTTTTTCAAACTAATAAAAATGTTTATGCCTTTCTTTTTCTTAATTTGACCTAGAAGTACTAAAAGAAACTAAACAAAAAAATACTCTGTTCATGAAGTTAATCTGACTGAAAGTAATATAGCTTTTTTCTGGATTCTTAAGAAATTCTTTTTTAGGTGATATGGTTTTTCTTGTATAACAGGCACATCCAAATGTCATATGCAGCACATAAGGAATGTGTATTGGTCTGTGGAAGTGAGTGCCTCCTGGAAATGAGGTCTAGTAAGTGCTCTCAAGACAAGCTCTTGATGAATTTTCCAGTATGCATTTATAAAATATAATATTAGGCCAAAAATGATGAAATTAACATCAAGCCTTAAATTTATGCCTTCCAATACAGAAAACTGAGAAATAGAAATAGGATGAGATGCAATTGTATACCATGAGATTATAGTTATACATGATTTATACAAGTGTAGATAAGCACAGTTGTTATTATATCCAACCTGAAGTGTTTGATGTCAATGCTAACTTTGTGGCTATGAATGTAAGAATAGTTAGTATGTGCGTCACTTTTTTTCTCATTAAGAATTTAAGGAAAGCTTACTATACCTTAGGTACTATAAAAATCCTCATAGGAAAAACAAATATTACACCAAACAGTGCCCGATTGCAGATTTGTGATATATTGGGTGCTTCCAGTTAGCATAATGCACTCTCTAGAACTAGGACATGCACTTTGAAAGTGACCTTTCTGTTAATTTATTTATATTCTCTTATGCCCAGTTCCCATTATAATCAGTACACTTTTAAAGGAGGCTAGGAAAAGTTAAAAGTGAAGTGTATGGCCTCTTAGGATGCAGAAATATATAGCAGACTGGGAATTAAAGTATCCACAAAAAAAATAGGGTTATGTAAAACACTGCATATCAGCCATGATCCTTGTGATTGACAATGACAGAAACTCAAATGGATGTACTTTAGACAAAAAGGAGAACTTACTGGCCTGCAGAGTTCCAAAAAAGGGTTGAACTACTAAAAGCAGGGAAAATGGGATTGTCAGAACCTCAGGAAAGACATGAACTGTGGACTCAAATGCTGAGAGTGCTGTCTTCCTCTTTTCTTGATTGGTTTCTCTTGGCATGTCAGACACCATTTTTTTTCATACTTATTTCATGTGGAAAACATGAACATTGATTATTACCAATTTTATATTCTACGGTGTAAACAACCAAACTAATTATCTAAGTTAACACAGAGAGAGAGAGAGAGAGAGAGAGAGAGAGAGAGAGATCAAGTATTTGATCAAGTTCCCTCTCGTCCAAAGACTTGGGATGATCAAGTAAAAACAGCAGCTTTCATTTGGAGCTGAGGGAGAAGCAGTTCCTCAAGAATAGGTTGACAGCAGTCAAACAGGCAAGGTTTGCCAGAAAATTAGGAATTAAATTAAAACATATAGTCAATAATCAACCTACTTAGGATAATGTAAATATTTTCCACTGTTTTATATAATGTTTCATACTTTTCTCAATTATTGTGGGTTTTGTTTTTTTTTTTTTTACTGTTCTTCTCTATGCTTTTATGTTTTTTTAATTTTTTTAAGATTTTATTTATTTATTTGACAGACAGACACCCAGCGAGAGAGGGAACACAAGCAGGGGGAGTGGGAGAGGAAGAAGCAGGCTCCCAGCAGAGGAGCCCGATGTGAGGCTTGATCCCAGAACACCAGGATCACACCCTGAGCTGAAGGCAGATGCTTAACGACTGAGCCACCCAGGCGCCCCTCTCTATGCTTTTAAACAAATAAGTTCTTTGAATGTTTTGGAAAAAGATGAAGAGCAAAAATTACTCTGCAAGTAATTCAAAACATTGGACTTATAGGCACTACATTTGCTAAGATAATTCCCTTGAAAGAATATTAAGGGATATTTATCATACTTCTGAAAGTATGAGAAAATGCACTGTTGAAGATGTGTAGATATCTCCTCTCTAATTTTGATATTGGGAAGATTTTATTTTTATTATTATTTTTTAAAGATTTATTTATTTGAGGGTTGCCTGGGTGGCTCAGTTGGTTAAGTGTCTGCCCTTGGCTCAGGTCATGATCTCAGGGTTCTGGGATCGAGCCCCGCATCAGACTCTCTGTCCACGGGGAGTCTGCTTCTCCTTCTCTGTCTGCCTGCTGCTCCCCCGCTTGTGCTTGCTTTCTGTCTGTCAGATAAATAAATAAAATCTTTAAAGAAAGATTTATTTATTTGAGAGAACGAAAGAGAGTTTGTGTGAGTGGGGGGGGCAGAGGGTATAAAGAGAGAAGCAGACTCCCTGCTGAGCATGGAACCCCATGTGGGACTTGATCCCAAGACCCATGAGATCATGACCTGAGCCAAAACCAAGAGTAGGCTGCTAAACCGACTGAGCCACCCAGGGACCCTGATACTGGGAAAAAATTAAATATAACTTCCAGTTTGTTTCCCAGAGTCCACAGTCTCTCATGGTTCATTCCTTCTTCTGTTTACCCCCCCCTTCATTCTTCCCTTCCTTCTCCTACTGATCTTCCTATTTCTTATGTTCATAAATGAGGGCTTCAGAGGGGAGGGGGGTGGGGGATTGGGATAGGCCAGTGATGGGTATTTAGGAGGGCACATATTGCATGGTGCACTGGGTGTTATACGCAAATAATGAATCATGGAACATTACATCAAAAACTAAGGATATACTGTATGGTGACTAACATAACATAATAAAAAATTAATAAAAACATTCCTTCCAAATCTCAGCTAGCAGATCTATATAGCAGTAAATGAACTGAAGTTAGCTCATTTTACACTAGAGAAGAATATTTTCAGATGCAGAATTTTCCTTTAAGCTCGCTATGGTCCTTGATAAAATGGCTCATATTGCTGACTTTCTTCACAGAAGGCTTAGATTATAAGTGGTTCCAAAAAGACTGTTGACAACTATTAGCATTAACAATATATAAAATAAATTTATAATAAATGAGGTATTGTTTAGCAATTGACAAAAAGTGTCGTTTTTTAAATTAATCAATGTTTTTATTTCAAAATAAGGGTGGTCTAGAGTGTGATTTGGAAAAACAATGTAATTATTATTTCTTTAAAGATTTTATTTATTTATTTGACAGAGAGAGAGACAGCCAGCGAGGGAGGGAACACAAGCAGGGCGAGTGGGAGAGGAAGAAGCAGGATCCCAGCAGAGGAGGGAGCCCAATGCGGGGCTTGATCTGGGGTCACACTCTGAGCCAAAGGCAGATGCTTAAAGTCTGAGCCACCCAGGAGCCCCAAACAATGCAATTATTATAAAGAAAATCCTTTAAATAGGGCTTAATAGTGTCAGTAATTTGTGATTTTCTTTGTTGTAGTGCACAGAGTTGTATAAAAGAAAATACTAGACACCCTCTTGTTTGTGATGAGTGACTTGGTTTTCTCATAATTTACTGAACTTCAGGTTTTGCTCCACAAAAATGTCATTGTACCAAAACCATAAAACAGTTTCTTTGTAATATTCAGAAAATATTATTTGGACTTATAATACAGCTATCCATATAAATTTTCATTAATTCCTAAAAAGTTTTTTAATGGCATATTGTTAGGGTACATTAGCTGTTTCCAGCAATTGGTAAGACTATGAGACAATATGGTGGCACAAAATAAGTATTCCTAGCTCAACCTTGGTATAGTTGGAGATTTTTTGGACTCTTAAGGTCTAGTCTCATAGTTTCACAAAGTTACTTCTTTTTTTTTTAAAGATTTTATTTGTTCATTTGACAGAGAGAGAGACAGCCAGCGAGAGAGAGAACACAAGCAGGGGAAGTGGGAGAGGAAGAAGCAGGCTCCCAGCGGGAAAGCCCGACATGGGGCTCGATCCCAGAACTCCAGGATCATGCCCTGAGCCGAAGGCAGATGCTTAATGACTGAGCCACCCAGGTGCCCCCACAAAGTTACTTCTGTCCTATTATATTAGTTAAACTAAATCACAAAGACAAGCATGGATTTAATAAGTGAACAAAATGATATCACTTCTTGATAAGAGGCACTGCAAATTATGGTGGGCTATGTTCTCACTCTCTATTCACAATTCTTATTCTCTTCCTCTTGTAAAACATGTTCACCGCCCATCCTCCTATGACATCAGGCTTGGGTTCACTCATGGACATAACATTCATCTGATAGGCCAATGGAGGGGTTGAATTTTATCATTAGACTATTGATTTTTTTTAATTCAGGGAAATAATATCACATTTGCACTTAAATAGTAAACAACTACTGTAGTTTAATGGCTAGGGAAAATTATTTTAAAATTCAGAAGTGTTTAGGTGGTAAAATCACCAGCTCTTAGTGATTATTTAGGTATGTGCAGTGAGGAGTAGGAGGAGTGGGGAGAAAGCTGGCATGGCTCCCAGGATTTTGACTTAGTAAATAGGATAATATTTTCTAAGATGAAGGATAGTGTTTTCTAAGATGCAGAACATGTTACATTTGAGAAGCTTTGGAGCAGTCATCCAAAGTTAGCTCTGCTAATTTTTTTTCAATCATCATTTTATGATATCACTGAGGGAAATTACATAGATTGAGTAGAAAAAGGGTCCAGGATAGTACCCTAAAGATAGACAATATGAAATAGGTACAAATAAAAAGCCAAGGAGACCAAGAATAGTAGTCAGTAAGTTGGAGAAACATTTAAAGACAGTAGTGTGAAAAAAGCGAGCATCAGGCACTTCATGTGAAGAGAGATTAAGAAGAGAATGCTATCAATTGCATCAGAGAAATCAAGAACTATAAGAAATAAAATGTAAGTGTAACATCATGGACTATCTGAAATACAAAGCACAGTTATGCCTACAAAGATTATAGTACAGCATAGTGTATTAAAAAATATATATATCATAAATTTACATTAGCATGTAATACTCTGTACACATTATTGAAAAGTAGATTAGTTATTCTAACTTAAATGTCTTCCATTGACCTCATGAGTTGAAAAAATTGCAAAAAATGAATTATTTGTTTCAAGGTAACTGAATACTAACAAAGACTGAGAGATAGAAAAACACAAAGTAAGACAAGTGAGACTTCAGTTTAATAAAGGAAATGAGGAAGCCTAAATTGTACAGTTCCTATTATCAATTCTCTGCCTGACACAGGTGTTACACTCTCATACACACATATACACATGCACATCCAACAAGATTAAGATCATTGATAGTTTGTGGCTAGGGACATGGGTACAAGCAGAACTGAGGTGATCAAAGTAATTAACCAAGAAACCTCTATACTGTCAAGAAGTTCTAAGTAGCTTTCCAAATTTCTCTTCCTAATGGATATATGTTGAATCTGTTAGAGGATGTTAACTGGGTTGCTTATTTGCAAGTTACTAAATCATGAGAAGCCACATCTAGACCTGACTCAAATGATGTGTATTACTCAGTATCTTGGCTTAGAAAAAATACCAGGTAAAAATTTGCTTTAAGTTGTTTTTGTTTTTGTTTGTGGTTTTTGTTGTTTTTGTTTTGTTTTGTTCTGTTTTTGGTGAGAGAGAGATTGCATTTCTTATTGAATACAGGATAATTTCTGATTTTAGGTAGAAATATTTTTATAAAAGTATATATGGAAATAAATATGCATGTCAAAGCATCCTTCTCTAGGGGACCTAACCATCACTTTTCCAATAGTCCTGGTTGGCCTTAGGGCCAGGCACATAATCTATGCTGAACCATTCAGAGAATCCTAAAACTCTATCAGCTGCTGGTTCAGAGAGCATTATGTAATCTAAGCAGAGATAAACATTTTTTTTTCTGGGGTTGTATAATAGAATTGAGAAGGAAAAAGAGAGAGAGAGAGTAAGCAGATATCTGTGAGCTGAGATTGGTAACTAGTAGTATGTCAGTCTGGGCCTGCCAACAGCTATCCTCATGCATATAAAAGCTATTGAGAAAAAGCAGAATAGAGAGACAAAAAGAGATTTGTCAACATTGTTTTAGTTCCTGGATTTCACTGGGCCCAAAGATTCCCCCATGGACCCTCGGTTTAATAAACCAGCAAATTCAAACTAGTTTGAGTTGACTTTCTGATACCCACATGTAGGAATTTTTAATATGATCTTGCAAATCAGACCAGGCACAGAAAAGAAGCACTGGGGAAAAAAACATAATTCTAGAGAAAATGTAGGAATTAAAACTTGATATTAAGAAATGTTGGGTAAATTATGTCTGCTCTAATACATGAGCAAAAACCCACAATTATGCCACAAGCTCTAGGCTACATGTAATGGAAGGAAATATCCATTCATTTAAAATTCCTCATCTATATTTCAGGCAGTTAAACAGTGATCCATCTGCTACTAGTTGGCCCAGGAGTTATTATTCATGATACTCCAATGTCATAAAGATGTAAAAATATAAAATAAAAAAACTCACTCATTCAAAGATTAAACTAAAAACACGTGTCCATGAACTGTATACAGATATACAAGAAACACAGGGAAAGAGAAAAAACCAAATATAATTTAAAAACAAATATTCTTTGTATTTGTCAAAAGAGCTTAATCCAAAATCAAATGTGATCATTGTAAATCTGGAATAAAACTTATTAGAGCTCTCTAAACCATGATCCACATAGAGTCAGCAATCTTGTCAGTGACACCACCAAGTATGGGCATCATGAGGAGTTTCTTTGTCCTTTGAATAACTCTCTAAGGTTAAGGAAAGTCCAGTAGTTAAGGAAGGTCCAGTAGGTGGAATGGACCTCACATATATGAGTATTTCCTCCTATCTTCCTCACTGCCTCACACACACACACACACACACACACACACACACACACACACATTTTGTTCTATTGTTTGTCTCATAAGGTGTCTAGAAAAGACATCTTATTTTCTTTATCTAATTCATCAACTTTCTGAAATGAACAGATTTTTAAAATATCAGTAATGATGTTTCCTCAATCTGAGTGTAACTGATACTTAAGATAGTTTACCAGAGGTCTCAAGTTCTTGAGTTACCTTAAACTCACACTTTTATTATCTGTATTTGATATGTCTATGGCTAACACATTCTCTGACATCCCGGAGGCACCAACACCACCTCATACTTCAATTTCTGTTGAAACAGTAAACCAAGCTTAATGCTTTGTTTGCCCAACCCACAATGAAGGTCAAGCTTGCACAACTATGAGACAAAAAAGTGAATTGTTGGTATTATTGAGGAATGTGTGGCCTAAGAAATTATCCTTCCTAAGTCTTCAGGGCAATTTTTAAAAAATCAATCAATAAATAATCAACCATCAAGGAAAATTGGAAAACATTTGACCAAAGTAGTTTTTGTTCTTTTAGATCAGAAATCTAAAACATCCATAGAAATTTATTCTGCTTCCACTTCAAGGTGATTATTCACATTTCAATTCACCAAATTTCTCATTTCAGTGTTATTTGAGGCAGTTGTTCAGAGGTCAGGATGGAAACCAGGAAACACATGCTTTTTTCATTTGCTTTTTATGTCAAATTGTCAAATTGCTAATTCATATACCCTCTGGATACCTAACTATATATATTTTATATCTGTGTAATATATTGAAATGAAGAGTTAGAAGAGGAAAAGGTTTAGGTGAAGGAAGGAAGGAAAAATTGAAGTAAAGGGGATGAAAAGAAAGAATTAAGAAAACCTAATTTAAAATACAAATGTCAGTAGGTTATCAATATTGTAGAATGTCTCCATTCAAACTGCTAAGTTCCACCCCCCAA
Source organism: Ursus arctos (assembly GCF_023065955.2). NCBI lineage: Eukaryota > Metazoa > Chordata > Mammalia > Carnivora > Ursidae > Ursus > Ursus arctos. Next base: position 2,919,146 of record NW_026622986.1, read on the forward strand.
AATATGATTAAATATATTCAATATTAATTTTCTGGATACGTCTGTAATATGAAATCCTCGAGAGATATTTTCAATAACTTATTTCTCCTTGGTGATACTAAGTCTGTCCCTCTCTGAAATGCAACACCTGGCAAGTCCTCAATTCCCCAAAACTACAGGATGTAGCCATGACAATTCCAGAGAAAGTGACAAGGAATATCATCTCATCCATGTGAGTGGGGTTTAATGAGTCTAAGAGGAAAATCCAACTTTAAATATGTAAAATACTTAATACTCCCCAAAGCCATTACTTTTGACACCTTCCAGAAAAAGAAATGAAATAATATAAATAAGTGCACAGCAGTTAGAGTTGAATCATTCTGTCAACGACTCTGCTGTCTGCATACTGTGAAATACTGTGCCAATTACTAGTTTTATTCAGAAATCATCCCAAATCTCACCGTGTTTTGATAACAGAAATATCATCAAAGATGTTTCTGCACATTAGCCTATCTTCTAAGGATGGGAGAAATTATTCATGGTATTCATTCTTTAAAAAAAAAAACATATGCCTCTAATATGTATAAGTCTTTGTAAGAGTATTAGAAACAATGAAATGAATAAGTGCTGCCCTTATTTTCAAGGATCTCACTCTGTAAAAAAAAAAACTAGTATCTATTTAGTATTTACTATAAACCAAAAACTGTGCTAAGTGCTGGGTTCAGATAATTCCTGAGTTTCTAGAAATCAAATAATGTAAAGAAAGTCATTAATTGAATTTGCATATAAGTGTGACAAATGTATAAATGAGAGTTACATAGTGTTACAAGATTCTGTATCAAGAGTCATTAACTATAGCCCATGGGTCAAATCCACCCAACTGTTTACATTTGTACAGCCCACGAGGGAAGAATGGCTTTTAATATTTTAAATGATTTCATTTTAAGTGGTTATGCAGGTGCCTACATAATAATATCCTTGATTTTGCCTATTGGAACACAAAGCCTAAAATATTACCTATTTGGTTTTTTACAGGAAAAATTTGAAGATTCCTATTCTGTTTTATAGAAATTTGACCTAGTTGGGATGGTAAATATAGACCAACTAAATGTAGACCAACTAAAAATTACAAATGTCTGTGAATTAAGAGAGTTAATGTATTTTATATCAATCATTTCATAGAAAAATATGTACATAAACAATCAAAATTAATCTCAAAATATATTACATAAATTTATATTGTATATGTGACTGAGTCAATGATACTATAATATATTAGGTTATTCTTCAGGTGACATGGGATTTGGATATTGGACTTTTCTTTATATATCTGTTGCAGGGACAAAGTGTCCCTTGGGCAAAGACACTTAATTTAATCCTACTCTATCCTCAAGAGTAGGTTAGAGAGTACAACTAGAATGTGAACTGGGACAAAGTTAATAGAAGTTATAGAAGAAAAAATAAGTTTTCTATTTACTTTCTTGTTAGAAAATCAAAGAAAATTTATAATATACTTGAAGGTTGTAGGGAGATGAGAAGATTTTTGGATATTTTCAATCAAAATATGTGACAACAGCAAGAATGGTTGAATGCAAGACAGGGGACTCTAGGTTGGCAAAGACTGATTTTCTGTCTTCTATATATTACTGCTGATTTAAAATTATAAAATTTAATTTTTTTCTCATTGTGAACAGAATCAGATTATCAGGATTGTAAATCAGTAAGGAAGGAAAATAATAAGAGCTATTATGATATAATTAACGATATTCAGAGCAAGTCTTATCTTTTCAAGCCAGCCCTGAACAAGTAAAGACTATTATCTTTGAGGCTCTGATCTGTTCACTAACATCAACTTCATTTTTTTGAATCATTAGGTTTAAGTAGATCCTTCTCAATGCTTTCACTGCTCCAAAGATAAGAAATGACCTACCTGTGTGGGTAGGAAATGACTTTTGAATCTATATTACTGAGGTCAGTGAGATAGTTGATGCCAGAGTTTTAGCTATAAATATGTAGTATCTATAACTTGTACAAAAAAAAAAAGCAATACTTTTTCAGGATGATGAAAGCAGAACAAGATTGACACTAACAGCAATACAAATGAATAATTCCTTTATTTCAAATAGGCTGTATTTCCCAGAGGAAGTTAAGTAAAACAAAAACAAAAACAAAAATTTTAGGGTAGTTAATATCATGAATAATAACTGTTAAATATAGTTTTACTTGTTTTATTTGTAATTGCTCACTTTACTTTTATTGTAAACCTTGCCAACTTTTCATTACTGTATGCACAGAATTTATATTGCAGCATATTTAATCTCATGGCCCTGAGGGGGGAAACATAGCTAATGTTCATAAGCAAAAGGAAGGCAAAGATAACTTTAACCTTGGGATTGTAACAATATAGTGAATAGACTGATAAATAAGTGGATTAAAAGTATGTTCAAAAGAATTGTAAAAAAAATAACATATAATGAAACACATAGTAGTGAGGAACAGACTTAAAAGCTATTGTACAAATAATAACTTCCGAAATAGTTGCAAATTTCACTGCTTCTAGAGACAAAAAAAGCAAGTAGTATATTTAACTGTGCATCCTTACATAAATAGTTCAATGAAACTTTGGTTTCTCTTGATGTCATCGAGGATAGTTTGTACTGCAATATAATGTCTTCTTTATCATAATCCACAGCAGATATATATATTTTTTTCCCTCAGATCTCATTCCCAGTTAGGTCTCTTCAGTAAATACTTTGCTTTCTAAAAATTTGATTCTATGAATTTCTGAGTTGATTGTATTTCCCTTCAGGTTGGTAGCTCGTGCTAATTCTATTTTAGCTGAATGATGTTGTATGATGGCTACATTAAATTCCTGCCAGACTGTAATTTAATGGAAAGCAAGAACTTTACCTCCATCATCTACCTCCCCTGTGTAAGTGCTGATAGACACATAAAATCCCTCAATAAATATTTATATATTTTAACAAAATAAATGGATAGATGAATGAAATACAGCTTAGGTCCAGCCAATATGTAGAAATTTATGGCCTAATTTTTACTTTAATTTTTATCTATACTTTAACTTTTTTCTATCCTGACTTTTAAAATTATATTTTCCTGTCTATTTTTCAACTATTTGTCAGCTCTTTATAATCCTTGATTGAAAAAGAAGGGTATAAAGATTTTATTTATTTAATTATTTGTCAGAGAGAGAGAGAGAGAAAGTACAAGCAGGAGGAGTGGCAGACAGAAGGAGAAGCAGGGTCCCCCTGAGCAAGGAGCCCAATACAGAACTCGATCCCAGGACCCTGGGATCATGACTTGAGCCAAAGACAGAAGCTTAACTGACTGAGCCACCCGTTGTCCCCCAGAAAAGGGTATAAATTAACAAGTAGATTAGATAGATAATGATCATAGATAGATTATAAAAATCACATCGTCTTAAGTACTTCTTTAATTACTTAGCATTTATACTAGTGTGAGAGAAAGAAGGAAAAAAGAGTCCTACGGTACTTAGCATGGATTGTTCTTTTTTTTCTCCTGTGATTTGAATGGCAATTGCTAGAATGGAAATGAGTAAACATATTCTAATAGTGAAAATCTTCAACCAAGTTCAATTTAGGAACCCATAAACTAAGCCCCTAGTATTGTAACCATCTTTAGACTGTTGCATCTATTTTCTTTCTGTTTCAGATAAATACTGCCCGATAAGATTGAGAATGTGATCCACTAACATTCAGATGTTTGGGTAGTTTAAAATCATTGTAGGTAGATCATAGATATCAGCTGAAGTTGAGATAAGTGAGCAGGTCAGGACTTCAAGACTGATTGCCTCACTGGGGAAGACCCGATCAACTTTAAACAGTTTGATATAATAAAAGTAATAAGGAAAATAGTTTTTTAAAAGCCTGTCTAAATATTTCCAGTTTACTTGCCATAAGATCTAAAAATAAGAATCATAGCATTTACTATTTCTGAAGACTTCCACTCTTCATTGAAAATGACCTCAGTTTATTAGCTCCTTAGATTTTTAGATGATCCCTCTCAACATGATCTCCACAGAAAGGGTTAAATAAGGCACTGCTTGTTTGGAAATGAATAAATAAAAGATGTCCCACAATTCATATGCCTAATCTCAGTACACTAAGGAGATGAGAAAGTACACATAAAACAATAGATTTTACACTGACATATACATTGATGTATTTTATATACCAACTTGACTGGATCATGGGGTACCCAAATCCTTGGCTAAATATTATTTCTGGGTATGTCTGTGAGAATGTTTCTGAAAGAGATTAACATTTTAATCTGTAGACTGTCTAAAGCAAATTGCCCTCCCCAGTGTGAGTGGACATCATCAAATCTACTGAGGGTTTGACTAGAACAGAAAAAGTAGAGGAAGAGATAATGTGCTTTCTATGCTTGACCGCTTGAACTGGAACATCAGTTTTCTTCCGCCCTTAGACTGGAAATTATACCATTAGCTCCCCAGGTTCTCAGACTCAGACTGAAGTACACCATTGGCTTTCCTGGTTGTCCAGCCCTGCAGATGCTACATAATGGCACTTCTCATCCATAGCCGTGTGAACTAATATATTATAAAACTCTCTCTCTTCTTTGATGTGTGTGTATGTCTGTGTGTGTAAAATTGCTTTTTTTTTCTGGAGTTGTTAAGTTGGAAAAACAGAGTTTTTTTTTGAGTGTGTGGATAGAAATTTTCTTAAAAGGGAATATGGATCATTCTCTGATAGACATGGGATATGAGTTAAATCATGGGTAGCTATTTCCCCATTACTTGATGAATAAAGACCATTTCTAGTCATGGAAGGCTGCTACATGTAAATTTAATATTTATAGTTTTGTTGTTTTGTAATTTATTATTCTAAAAAGATGATACTGAGGAGCCAGTCTGGAAAAACCTAAGGCAGGAAAATTTCTTAGTGAAATTTTAAAAATTTTATGGAAATATTAATCCACTGTTATTTTGCTTGGGACCATAGAAAACTTCATTGCTTTCAGTTATTGCTCTCAGTGCTGTAGGACATTTAATTTTTTAAAAACATGGTTCATTCAGAAGTTATTAAATAACAAAGAGTACTTCAGTATATTAGACCATAGCATTTATAGATAGAATTTTTCCCTCTCTTGGATGTGGAGAAAGGGGATCCCTCCTACATTGTTGGTGGGAATGCAAGTTGGTACAGCCACTCTGGAAAACAGTGTGGAGGTCCCTTAAAAAGTTAAAAATTGAGCTACCCTATGATCCAGCCATTGCACTACTGGGTGTTTACCCCAAAGATATAGACGTAGTGAAGAGAAGGGCCATATGCACCCCAATGTTCATAGCAGCAATGTCCACAATAGCTAAATCGTGGAAGGAGCCGAGATGCCCTGCAACAGATGACTGGATTAAGAAGTTGTGGTCCATATATACAATGGAATATTACTCAGCAATCAGAAAGAATGAGTTCTCAACATTTGCTACACAACATGGACGGCACTGGAGGAGATAATGCTTAGTGAAATAAGTCAAGCAGAGAAAGACAACTATCATATGATTTCTCTCATCTATGGAACATAAGAACTAGAATGATCAGTAGGGGAAGAAAGGGATAAAGAAAGGGGGGGTAATCAGAAGGGGGAATGAAACATGAGAGACTATGGACTATGAGAAACAAACTGAGGGCTACAGAGGGGAGGGGGGTGGGGGAATGGGATAGACCGGTGATGGGTAGTAAGGAGGGCACATATTGCATGGTGCACTGGGTGTTATACACAACTAATGAATCATCGAGCCTTACATCGAAAACCGGGGATGTACTGTATGGTGACTAACATTATAATAAAAAATCATTATTAAAAAAAAAAAACACCTAGAAACTGCAAAAAAAAAAAAAAAGAATTTTTCCCTCTCTTTATTACTACTGGATCACAGAATTGCCACATACTGAAATTTTTTACTCTAAACAATGAATTATCAAAACATATAGATCACTCACTCTAGAGGGTCTTAAGGAAAGGAAAAGTGACAGAACTGGAGAGAGGCTAAAACGTGATATCAAAATATCAGATTTTCCTGCAAACGAATTTTACACCCAGCTTTTCAATTTTTAAAAAAATGTTGGTATTTCTTGGCTGACGATCACTTGATAAGATCACACAGATAAAATAACACTTCTTAATTTTATGAAGAGGCATAATTAAATTTAATAAAAGCTGTATTCAAAACAGAGAAGACAGATACACAATGGATAATTATGTGCACTGAGTTCTGTCTCCCACCATAAAGAACCTAATTAGACCTCACGGAACAGTGTATCTCTGCTAATCATATGTGTCAGTCATAATCCACGTGCCCTGAACTTCCAGCACTCTGCAGGTTGTTGAATATTATTCAACAGTTTGTTTCCCATAGTACAATTTCCCCATATTTAACTTTCTCTTTTGAATGTTTCTCCATATTAATGAGATGATAGCAGCATCTATTTTCTTGTTAAATGAAAATGGTTTAAATTATTTTTCTAGAATAACATACACATATATGCAGAGAAATCTCATTGAAATTTTAAAATTTGAGTTGTTTGCTATTACAATAAAAGGTTGTCTCAGCATGATTTAGCAGTGGATTTTATTAGTTCATTATGAACATAAACTCAATTTACTGGCAATAACTTCCAATTTGTTCAAATTAAAGGATTTATTCTGTCCATAATTCAAGTTATTGGTTCCATTTTTTGAGGTCATTTCAATTAATAAAATGAAAAAGTTCGACAATGGCAAACTACAAATATTATTTCTGCAGTTGAAATTAGCTGTGCTTCCTCAACTTTTTTTCCCCTCCCTGTATTCATTAAAAGTTGTAAAATACAGTTGGCTTGAACTGTGTTAAATATTTTTTTCAGGCAATATCCTTGGTTTGAGGGGATTGACTGAGTCCCTAAACTAGATGTAAGACAAAATATATTTAAACAAAACTTCGTTATGACAATCAAGACCCAGAAGAGATAGATCTACAATAAATAATTTAAAGGAATTTATTATTAAAATGAAAATTCTGTCTATACAGAGGGATGGAACTTTGTAAGTAGAAAATCTCACACACTTGTTGATTATGCTTTTATAATAACTGTATAAAAACTGGTATTGAAATGTTTTTTAAGGGGTGCCTGGGTGGCTTAGTCTGTTAAGCATCTGCCTTCGGCTCAGGTCATGATCCTGGCATCCTGGGATCATGCCCAGCTATGGGCTCCCTACTCAGTGATGTTCAACATCACTGATCATCAGGGAAATGCAAATCAGAACTATAGTGAGATATCACCTCACACTTGTCAGAATGACTAAAATCAACACACATATACAACAGATGCTGGTGAGGATGTGGAGAAAGGAACCCTCTTGCACTGTTGGTGGGAATGCAAACTATAGTAGCCACTGTGGTAAACATCATGGAGGTTCTTCAAAATATCGAAAATAGAAGTATCCTATGATCCAGCAATTGCAGTACTGGTTATTTACTCAAAGATTATAAAAACACTAATTCAAAGAGATACACCCATCCCTACATTCATAACAGTATTATTTACCATGGCCAACATATGGTAGCAGCCCAAGTGCCCATTGATAGATGAATGCATAAACAAGATGTGATATATATACATATATATAATGAAATATTATTTAGCCATAAAATGAATGAAATATTGCCATTTGCAATGAAATGGATGGAACTAGAGTGTACAATGTTAAGCAAAATAAGTCAGTTAGAGAAAGATGAATACTATATGATTTCACTCGTATGTGTAATTTAAGAAATAAAACAAATGTGCAAAGGTAAAAAAGAAGGACTGAGAGAGTGACAAACCAAGAAACAGACTCTTAACTACAGAGAACAAATTGATATTTACCAGAGGGAAGGTGGGTGTGGGCATGGGTGAAATAGATGATGGGGATTAAGGAGTACACTTGTCATGATGAGCACTAAGCGATGTATGGAATTATTGAATCATTATATTGTACGCTCGTAACTAACACAATACTCCATGTTAACTAAATTAGAATTAAAATAATAATATATATATGGCTGAAACAAGATTGTAATAACATTGTTTGGTGACAGATATTAGCTATTCTTATTGTGTTCAGCAATGAGTAATGCATAGAATTGTTGGATCAGTATGTTGTGTACCCGAAACTAATATAACACTGTATGTCAATTATATTTCAATAAAAACTTATACTAGTAGTAAAAAATGTTAAAAGAAATTCCTCAAAAAAGAGTAAACTATATAGGTCAGAAAGTTAGATCTACATAATGAAAGGAAAAACGTTAGTGAAAGATTGAATGAAGGAAATTTAAAATTTTTTTCTTACTTTTAATTGATTTAACAGATAACATCTGTTCAAATTAATAATAGCAACAATGTATTTGGTGTTTGTGATTCATACAAAAGTAAAATGAATGGGAAAATATTAGGTATTCCTTAATATAAGGTACTTGCACTACTTGTGCAATAACAGAATGTTATTTGAAAATAGTCTTGGATTATAGTAACTATTATAGTGGATATGCTTAGACTGGAGAAAATTGAAAAAATATTAAGTGCTTAATTAAAACCAGAGAAGGCAGGAAAAGAGTGGAAAAATAAAAACAAAGAACCAGAGCAGTAAGTATAAAAGAATAACATGTTAGATATTAAAACAAGTATATCAATTATTACTCTAAACACCCAAATTTACCAATTAAAAAACACAACCTGGAAGAGTGAATAAAAAACAAGATCCAACCATATGTTGTCTATAAATAAACCCACTTTAAAGACATATAGGTTAAAATTAAGTGTTAGAGAAAAATATGCCGTATTCAATTTGGACAAAGCCGACTTCAGTGTGACAAAAATTATTAGGGATAAAAAAAAGGGTATTACACAATGATAAAGGAGATGTTCTTCAATGTCTAGAGAAATAAGAAATCCACTATTATAGGTGGAGGTTTCAAGACCCCTCTACCTGTATGGACAGAGCAGGCAGAAAATTAATAAGAACAGAGTTGAACTCAACAATATTACCAATAAATCGGATCTAATTATACTTCATCCAACGACAGCAGATGCACATTCTTTTCAAAAGAGAAACCATATTCTGGGACATAAAATACATATTAACACATTTAAAAGAATAGAAATCATAATGTATGTTTTCAGACAATGGAAGTAAAAGAAAAATTAATAACAAAAAATAGATGGAAAATCCCTTAATACTTGGAGATTAAACTGCATGCTTCTAAATACCTCATGAGTCAAAGAAAGTCTCAAAATTTTGAACAAAATTAAAATGAAATTAGGATATAAATTTTGGTGTGCAGGGAAAACAGTGCTTTGAGGAAAGTTTATAACATTGAATGCATATATAAGAAAGATCTGAACTTAATAATCTAACTTTCCACCTAAAAAAATTAGAAAAGAAGAGCATATTAAATCGAAAGTAAGCAGAAGAAATCATCAGAGTAGAAATCAATGATATTGAAAGCAAAAAATCAATAGAGAATATCAACAAAACTAAAAGTGAATTTTTTGAAAAGATCCATAAAATCAATAAACTTTTAGCCAGGATATATATATATATATATATATATATATATATATATATATATATATCCTATATACAATTTATTATATATAATAGTATATGATATCATTTATATATATAATTTATTATGTGGTTATATATAAAAATAATAACGTTTTATATATGTAAATAATAATACAAACTATTAGTATGAGAAATAGCAGTGGTATCATCACTACTAATCTTACTGACATTAAAAGTTTAATAAAATATTATGAACAACTCTATGCTCACAAATTTGATAACTTAGATATAATTGATCAATTTCTTCAAAAACACAACCTACCAAAACTCACTCAAGAAGAAATAATATGATTAGGCTTAGATCTATTAATGAAATTGAATCAATATTTAGTAACCTTCCTAAAGAGAAGATGCCAGACTCAAATGGGTTCACTGGTGAATTCTATCAAACATTTAAGCAAGAAATTATACTAATTGCCTACTATCTTTTGCAGGAGATGGAAGCATAATACGTACTATCTCATTCTATGTAGCCAGGCTTACCCTAATGCCAGAAAAGAAAACTACAGACCAATATCTTTCATGTTATAAACTGAATTCTCTCATCCCCCCAAAATTCATGTGCTGAAATTCTAATCATTAAATTGATGTTGTAAAGAAGTGAGGCCTTTGGAAGTTAATTAGATCATGAGAATGGAACTTCCATGAATGGGATTAATGACCTTATAAAAGGAACCCTTATAAACAGGTTTTACAAGGAATCCTTATAAAAGGAGAAATTTCATCCTCTTTCTATCAGAGGAGACTATAAGGAAAAATGGTCTGTCTGCAACATGGAAGAGGGTCTTTTCAGAAACTGACTATGCCTACATGCTGATCTCAGATTTCCACCTTCTAGAATTGTGAGAAATAAATGTCTGTTGTTTAATTCATTCAGTTTATGATAACTTGTTACATCGGCTGAACCTAAGACATCTCATAGACAAGGATACGAAAATCCTCAACAAAATATTTGCAAATCAAATGCAACAATGTACAAAAAGAATTCTACAGTATAACCAGTGGGATTTATCTCAGGTGCTCAAGTTGGTTAATGTAATCTATCACACCGACAGGTTAACAAAGAAAACACATTATCATATCAATATATGTAGAAAAAATATTTGACAAGCATCAATTCATGATAAAAATTCTCAGCAAAGTAGGACTAGAGAGGAAGTTCCTTAACATTAACAAAAACATCTAGGGGCGCCTGGGTGACTCAGTTGTTAAGTGTCTGCTTTCAGCTTAGGTCATGATCCCACTGTCCTGGGATCGAGGCCCTTTTCAGGCTCCTTGCTCAGTGGGGAGCCAGCTTCTCCCTCTCCAGCTCCCCCCTTGCTTGTGTTCCCTCTCTTGCTGTCTCCCTCTGTCAAATAAATAAATGAAATCTTAAAAAAATAAAATAAAAAGAACATTTACAAGTACCCTACAGCTAACATCATACTTAATGGTAGGAAACTAGATACGTTCTCATTAAGATCCAGAGCAAAGCAAGGATGTCTCCTCTTACCACTCCTATTTTAACATTATATGAGAAGTCCAAACCAATGTAGTAAAACAACAAAAGGAAACAAAAAATACAGAGAGTAGGAAGGAAAAATAAAACTTTTTCTTCACAGTTGACATGATTGTTCATGTACAAAATCTCAAAGCATTGAAGTAAAAAACAAACTTCCTGGAACTAACAAGTAATTATAGCAAGGTTTCAGGATATACATATATGTGTATAGTGCAATAATTTAGGTAATGCCTGTATTGCATGGTGCACTGGGTGTTATACACAACTAATGAATCATGGAATTTTACATCAAAAACCATGGATGTACTGTATGGTGACTAACATAATATAATAAAAATATATTATTATTAAAAAAATAATTTAGGTAATGCAGTAACTGAATTTTCAAAAGGCTAGTCCACCATTTTATGAAGCTGGCTACTTTAAATAGTGGGGAACTTGACAAAAACACAGTGATTTCCATAAGCATGGGCTCATTGTTGCACTTCATTTGCCATGAAGTCCCTGACCATGGAAAGATGCTCAACCTCATACATCACTAGGGAATTACAAATTAAAACAATAATTTATATGTATTAGAATGACCAAAATCCAAATCACTGCCAACACCAAAATCTGGTGAGGGTATAGAAACTCTCATTCATTGCTGGTTGGAATTCAAAATGGTACAGCTACTTTGGAAGACACTTTGGCAATTTCTTACAAAACTAAACATACTCTCACCATATGATCCAGCAATTGTGCCCCTTGGTTTTTACCCAAATTATTTGGAAGCTAATGCCCACTTATAAACCTGCTCAGGTACATTCATAGCAGCTTTATTTATAATTGCCAAAATTCGAAAGCAAAAAAATGTTCTTTGACAGGTGAATCGTTAAATAAACTGTGGTACATTGATACAGTAAAATATTATTTAGTGATTTAAAAACACGAGTACCAAAAAAGAACATGGAGGAAACTTAAACGTAAGTGAAGAAAAAAAGCCAAACTGAAAAGGTTGCATATTGTGTGATTTCAACTATATAACATCCTGGGAAAGACAATAATACTATGTAAGCAGTAGAAGTATTAGTGGTTGCCAGATTTTTTGGGAGGTGATGGTGGGGGATAGGAATGAACTGATGGAACACAAGGGATTTTTAGGGAAAGGAAACTCTTCTGTATAATAATCAATACACGCTATTGTGAATTTCTTAAAACCTCTAAGGAAGTACAACACCAAGTTTGAGCCCCATTTGAAACTATGGCCTATAGTTGATAATAACATGTTAATATTGGTCCTTTGATTGTAGCAAATGTACCACACTGATGTGGAATGTTGATGGTGGAGGGGATTATGTATTTGTGTGGCAGGGATCATGGGAACTCTCTCTGTACTTAGTGCTCAGTTTGCTGTGATCCTAAAATGTCTCTAAAAAAACTCAATATATTAATTTTTAAAAATGAAAATATAATTATTGAGTTGTTTGAACATGGAGCACAGATTCAGAAGAACTGAAGTTTTAATTTTGTTCTTGAAAATTTCATAGCACTGGACACATCTCCAAACTTTTAGTCCTTAATGCCTTCTCTAAAAAAGTGATACCATGTTTACATCATCCTATACATTTTGCATAGAGATTTTTCTAATTACCAATTTAAGTGGAAAAATAATCAGTATGTCTTTATTCTCAGGAATCCTAGGTACTTCTTTTTCATTTTATTGTATCTGTCATATATAATAATTCAATTCAAACTTAGAGTATGTGAAAACTCTCAGATGTTAAAGGCTAAATTATTTCAATCAATGCTTCATCTTCTTTTTACTTCAAAAATAACAAGAGAATGTGGGGAAAAAATGAGAGACAATACTTTTGTAATTTGAGGCTTAGATTCTATCTACTTATGAGATAGAAAATGATTTGCAATCTGTACTAAACTCAAAGGATGTTCAATAGACAGTTGATTAATTAAAAATCAAAAGTGTCAAGATGGCTATAATCAAAAGTATGAATTTAATCTCTTATTAACAAGAGCTTTGAAAAACAAAGCTATTGTCTTTTGTATTTAGTTATTCCATGCATATGGACAGTGACACTGATATGAAAACTAAAGAAGCCAAACTGATATTTCTGTTTTGAATGGAAATTTTAAGAAGACTGTTTTTGGGTTAATTATCTGTAAATTATTTGGTAAAGTTGATGAACTGCCTGGGAAGCTTACAGGGTAAAAGCAGACTATAACATATGTTAATATGAGCATTTGGTACTTGGTGCTTTCTCTGTTGAGCCCCCAAAATGGAGAAGCATAGACCTCAATCAATATCTCAATAAACACTAATTTATCATGGCTTAGTAATTACTATAATATTCATTATGCTTTTTTTACTTTTTGGAGGTTTAGTATAAATGAAAGTAGAAATTTGATAATACACTTTTACTGATTTAAAAAAATCTTAATGAGGTTGGAGTTAAGATGGCAGAGGAGTAGGGGACCCCTTTTTCAGCCGGTCCCCTGAGTCGAGCTGGATAGGTACCAGACCAGCCTGAACATCCATGGAATAAGCCTGAGATGCAGGAAGATACATCTGGATCTCTACAAATGAACATCTCCAGTGCTGAGTATTGAGGTACAAAGTGGGAAGCCGTGAAACCACGCAAAGATATCGGAAGATAAACGGAAGGGAGAGGGAGCCACCATATTCGGGTGCCGGGAAGCAGTAGCCACCTGCAGGGGGGAGCAGGCGGACTTGCGGACCAGCACCTGTGAGAGAGCAGACTGAGACCATGAGCCAGGGAACACGTGTGACCAGACTGAAATGGAGGTCCCGTGAGCTCACTGGAACCAGACTGAGACCAGGAGCTCCGGGAGCATGGGGGGGGGGGGCTGGCAGCAGGTGTCTAGGCAGCTGGCAATGTTAGAAACACAAAGGACAGAGACACGCCGGCCCTGGAAGTGAGGGCTGGGACGCTGGGTATGGGGCGCACATCCCAGGACGCTGCAGGATTGAGTAGCGCCAACAGAAACAGAGTTAAAGTGGCCAGAACATCAGTGGAGAACGGTCCGCGATCCCTCTGTTCTGAGACAGAGGCTGAGATTCGGCCACTGCTGCTCTGACTCTCAGAAGAGCCACAGCAAACCACCAGGGAAAACCGCCAGAGAAAAAAAGCCTGGAAATATGGGCTCACAGTGAGCCCATCCCCATGCCCCATCGCAGGGGACACGGAGACTCTACCCAAACAGGGTGGCCTGAGTATTGGCACAGCAGGCCCCTCCCCCAGAAAGCAGACTGAAAATTCAAGAAGCCCACATCCCTAAGATCCCTATGAAACAAGGGCACATGGCTGGGATCCCGGTCAATAATTTGGGCTCTGGACAACGCCGCAACCTCTCTTCATCAGAATGACGAGAAGGAGAAATCCCTCCCAGCAAAGAAAAGACAATGAGTCTGTGGCCTCTGCCACAGAACTAATGGATATGGATGTAACCAAATTATCAGAAATGGAATTCAGAGTAACAATGGTCAAGATGATGTGTAGACTTGAAAAAAAGTATTAATGAAAATGTTAATGAGACTATAGAATCTCTAAGGGTGGAAATGAGAGTGAATCTGGCAGAAATTAAAAATTCTATGAGCCAAATGCAGGCAAAACTGGAGGCTCTGATGACCAGGGTGAATGAGGCAGAAGAACATATCACTGAATTGGCAGATGGGTTAGTAGAAGAGAAAGCTAAAATAGAAACTTGGCTCAAAATAATCCAATCTGAAGAATGTAGGTTACTGGAGATTACTGACTCAATGAAACGTTCCAATGTCAGAATAATCAGCATCCCCGAGGGGGTGGAGAAAAGCAGAGGTCTAGAAGAGATATTTGAACAAATTGTAGCTGAAAACTTCCCTAATCTAGCAAAGGAAACAAGCACTCAGGTCCAAGAGGCAGAGAGGACCCCTCCCAAGCTCAACCACGACAAACCTATGCCACATCACATCATAGTGCAATTCGTGAATATTAGATCCAACGATACAGTATTGAAAGTGGCCAGGGCAAAGAAATTTCTCACGTACCAAGGTATAGGTATGAGAATTATGTCAGACCTGTCTACACAGACCTGGAATGAGAGAAAGGGTTGGGGGAGCATTTTTAAAGCTCTTCCAGAGAAAAACATGCAGCCAAGGATTCTTTATCCAGCAAGGCTGTCATTCAGAATTGATGGAGAAATAAAGACCTTCCAGAATCGCAAGTCATTGGCCAATTTCATAACCATGAAAACAGCCCTACAGGAGATATTAAGGGGGGGTTCTATAAAAGTAAAAAGGCCCCAAGAGTGATACAGAACAGAAAGTCACAATCTATAGAAACAAAGAATTTACTGGCAACATGGCATCATTAAAATCATGTCTCTCAATATTCAGTCTCAGTGTAAATGGCTTAATGCTCCCATAAAATGGCACAAGGTTGCAGATTGGATAAAAAGACATGACCCATCCATTTGCTGTCTACAAGAGACTCATTTTGAACCTAAAGATGCATTCACTCTGAAAGTAAAGGGATGGAGTACCATCTTTCACGCCAATGGACCTCAAAAGAAAGCTGGGATAGGAGTTCTCATATCAGACAGATTGGATTTTAAACTAAAGACTATAGTTAGAGACACAGAAGGGCACTATATTACTCTTAAAGGATGTATCCAACAAGTGGATATGACAATTATAAATATATATGCATCGCAACAGGGGAGCAGCAAGATACACAAGCCAACTCTTTACCAGAATAAAAAGACATATCGATAAAAATACGTTAATAGTAGAGGACCTCAACACTCCACTATCAGCAATAGACAGAGTACCGGAGCAGAAAACCAACATAGAAACAAGAGGTTTGAATGCCGTACTCGACGAGTTAGACCTCATACATATATATAGAACACTACACCCCAGAACCAAAGAATACTCATTCTATTCTAATGCCCATGGAACATTCTCAAGAATAGACCATGTTCTGGGACACAAAACAGGTCTCAACCGATACCAAAAGACTGAAATTATTCCCTGCATATTTTCAGACCACAACGCTTTGAAATTGGAATTCAACCGCACGGAAAAATTTAGAAGAAACTCAAACACTTGGAAGCTAAGAACCATCCTGCTCAAAAATGATTGGGTAAAACAGGAAATTAAAAATCAGTTTAAACAATTTCTGGAGACCAACGAGAATGAAAACACATTGGTCCAAAACCTGTGGGACACTGCAAAGGTGGTCATAAGGGGAAAATACATAGCCGTCCAAGCCTCATTCAAAAGAATAGAAAAATCTGAAATGCAGTTTTTATATTCTCACATCAAGAAACTGGAACAGCAACAGAGGGACAGGCCTAATTCACACAGGAGGAAGCAGTTGACCAAGATTAGAGCAGAAATCAATGAATTAGAAACTAGGAGTACAGTAGACAGATTAACAGAACTAGACGCTGGTTCTTTGAGGGAATTAAAAAAATTGACAGAACACTGGCAAGACGTATCCAAAAGAATAGAGAAAGGACCCAAATTAATAAAATTATGAATGAAAAAGGAACGGTCACAACCAACACCAATGAAATTGGAAGGATTATTAGAAACTTTTATCAACAGCTTTATGCCAATAAATTAAGCAGTCTGGAAGAGATGGAGGCCTTCCTGGAACCCTATACACTACCAAGACTTAAACAGGAAGAAATTGATTTTTTTAACAGGCCAGTTAATTATGAAGAGATTGAGTCAGTGATAAACAACCTTCCAAAAAACAAAACTCCAGGCCTGGACGGTTTTCCTGGGGAATTCTACCAAACATTCAATGAAGAAATAATACCTATTCTTCTAAAGCTATTTCAAAAAATAGAAACAGAAGGAAAGCTACCAAACTCATTCTATGAGGCCAGTATTACCTTGATCCCCAAACCAAGCAAAGACCCCATCAAAAAGGAGAATTACAGACCGATTTCCATAATGGATATGGATGCCAAAATCCTCAACAAGATCCTGGCTAATAGAATCCAACAGTACATTAAAAGGATTATCCATCATGACCAAGTGGGATTCATCCCTGGGATGCAAGGGTGGTTCAACATTCACCAGTTCATCAGTGTCTTAGATTTTATCCAGAAGGAAAAAGCCAAAAATCATATGATTCTCTCAATAGATGCAGAAAAAGCATTTGACAAAATACAGCATCCTTTCCTGATTAAAACCCTTCAGAGTGTACGGATAGAGGGTACATTCCTCAATCTCATAAAAACCATCTATGAAAAGCCTACATCAAATATCATTCTCAATGGGGAAAAGCTGGAAGCCTTTCCCTTAAGATCAGGAACACGACAAGGATGTCCACTCTCACCACTATTATTCAACATAGTACTAGAAGTCCTTGCAACAGCAATCAGACGACAAAAAGGGATCAAAGGTATTCAAATTGGCAAAGAAGAAGTCAAACTCTCTTCACAGATGACATGATACTCTATATGGAACCCAAAAGAATCCACTCCCAAACTATTAGAAGATATAGAGCAATTCAGTAATGTTGAAGGATACAAAATCAATGCTCAGAAATCAGTATTTCTATACACGAATAATGAGACTGAAGAAAGAGAAAGTAGGGCATCCATCCCATGTACAATAGCACCAAAAACCATACGTTACCTTGGAATTAACAAGACACGTAAAGGATCTATATTCTAGAAACTATAAGTCACTCTTGAAAGACATTGAAGAAGACACAAACAGATGGAAAAATATTCCATGCTCATGGATCGGAAGAATTAACATAGTTAAAATGTCCATGCTACCCAGAGCAATCTACACTTTCAATGCTATCCCGATCAAAATACTGATGACATTTTTCATTTCATTTTCAAGAACTGGAACAAATAGTCCTTAAATTTGTATGGAACCAGAAAAGTCCCCGAATTGCCAAGGAACTGTTGAAAAGGAAAAACAAAGCTGGGGCATCACAATGCTGGATTTAGAGCTGTACTACAAAGCTGTGATCACAAAGACAGCATGGTACTGGCACAAAAACAGACACATAGACCAATGGAACAGAATAGAGAACCCAGAACAGAATGGACCCTCGGCTCTTTGGGCAACTAATCTTTGATGAAACAGGAAAAAACATCTGGTGGAAAAAAGACAGTCTCTTCATAAATGATGCTGGGAAAATTGCACAGCTACATGCAAAAGAATGAAACGACCACTCTCTCACACCATACACAAAGATAAACTCCAAATGGATGAAAGACCTTGATATGAGACAGGAATCCATCATAATCCTAGAGGAGAATGTAGGCTGCAACTCTTTGACATTGGCCACAGCAATATTTTTCATGACAGATCTCCAAAGGCAAGAGAAACAAAAGAAAAAATGAGGACTTCGATGGAGCCAGCGATCGCCGCTGTTGGGTCTCTGGCTGATAAAAGAGGAGTTAAGATGGCAGAGGAGTAGGGGACCCCTTTTACAGCTGGTCCCCTGAGTCGAGCTGGATAGGTACCAGACTAGCCTAAACAACCATGGAATCAGCCTGAGACACAGGAAGATACATCTGGATCTCTACAAATGAACATCTCCAGCGCTGAGTATTGAGGTACGAAGTGGGAAGCCATGAATCCAAGCACAGATATCGGAAGATAAACGGAAGGGGGAGGGAGCCACTGTGTTCGGGCGCAGGGACGTGGTAGCCACCTGCACAGGGGAGTGGGCAGACTCACGGATGGCATTCGTGAGAGAGTGGATTGAGACTGGTGAGCCGAAAACGCACCACTAGGCTTCTCACGGAACTCCAGAATCGCGGTGTGCTCACCGGAAATAGACTGAGACTCGGAGATCCGGGAGCACAAGGGGGCGGCTGGCGGCTGGCGGGGTTAGAAACACAAAGGACAGAGATGCGCCAGCCCTGGAAGTGAGGGCTGGGACGCAGGGTGTGGGGCGCACATCCCCGGACGCTGCAGGGTTGAGCAGCGCCAACAGAAACAGAGTTAAAGTGGCCAGAACACCAGTGGAGAACGGGCCACAATCCCTCTGTTCTGTGACAGAGGCTGAAACTCAGCCACTGCTGCTCTGACTCTCAGAAGAGCCACAGCAAACCGCCAGGGAAAGCCGCCAGAGAACAAAAGCCTGGAAATACCAGCTCACAGCGTGCCCATCCCCATCCCCCCTCGCAGAGGACATGGAGACTCTACCCAAACAGGGTTGCCTGAGTATCAGCGCGGCAGGCCCCTCCCCCAGAACACATAAGGCAGGCTGAAAAATCAAGAAGCCCACAACCCGGGGTGCCTGGGTGGCGCAATCATTGAGCGCCTGTCTTCGGCTTAGGGCGTGATCCCGGCGTTCCGGAAAGGAGTCCCTCATCGGGCTCCTCCTCTGGGAGCCTGTTTCTTCCTCTCCCACTCCCGTGCTTGTGTTCCTTCTTTCGCTGGTTGGCTCTCTGCCACATATAAATAAATAAAATCTTTAACTTTAAAGAAGAAGCCCACATCCCCAAGATCCCTGTAAAACAAGGGGCACGGCCTGGGACCCAGTCAATAATTTGGGCTCTGGACAACCCTGCAACCTCTCCTCATCAGAATGACAAGAAGGAGAAGCCCCCGCAGCAAAGAAAAGACAGTGAGTCTGTGGCCTGTGCCACAGAAATAATGGATATGGATGTAACCAAATTATCAGAAATGGAATTCAGGGTAACGATGGTCAAAATGATGAGTAGAATTGAAAAAAGTATTAACGAAAAGGTTACTGAGAATATAGAATCCCTAAGGATGGAAATGAGAATGAATCTGACAGAAATTAAAAATTCTATGAGCCAAATGCAGGCAAAACTAGAGGCTCTGATGGCCACGGTCACCGAAGCAGAGGAACGTATCAGTGAATTGGAGGATGGGTTAGTAGAGGAAAAAATGAAAATAGAAGCTGGTCTTAAAAAAATCCACGCCCACGAATGTAGGTTACGGGAGATTACTGACTCAATGAAATGATCCAATGTCAGAAGCATCAGCATCCCCGAGGGGGTGGAGAAAAACAGAGGTCTAGAAGAGATATTTGAACAAATTGTAGCTGAAAACTTCCCTAATCTAGTGAGGGAAACAAACATTCATGTCCAAGAGGCAGAGAGGACCCCTCCCAAGCTCAACCATGACAAACCTACACCACGTCACGTCATAGTGCAATTCGTGAATATTAGATCCAAGGATACAGTATTGAAAGTGGCCAGGGCAAAGAAATTTCTCACGTACCAAGGCAAAGGCATCAGAATTACGTCAGACCTGTCTGCACAGACCTGGAATGAGAGAAAGGGTTGGGGGAGCATTTTTAAAGCTCTTTCAGAGAAAAACATGCAGCCAAGGATTCTTTATCCAGCAAGGCTGTCATTCAGAATTGATGGAGAAATAAAGAGATTTCAGAATCGACAGTCACTAGCCAATTTCGTAACCACGAAACCAGCCCTACAGGAGATATTAAGGGGGGTTCTATAAAGGTAAAAAGGCCCCAAGAGTGATACAGAAAAGAAAGTCACAGCCAATACAAACAAAGACTTTACTGGCAACATGGCATCATTAAAATTCTACCTGTCATTTCTTAGTGCCAATGTAAATGGTTTAAACGCTCCCATAATGCCACAGGGTTGCAGATCGGATAAAAAGAAATGACCCATCCATTTGCTGTCTACAAGAGACTCATTTCGAACCCAAAGATGCATTCAGACTGAGAGTAAGGGGATGGAGTACCATCTTTCATGCAAATGGACCTCAAAAGAAAGCTGGGGTAAGAATTCTCATATCAGATAGATTGGATTTTAAACTAGAGACTATAGTTAGAGACACAGGAGGGCACTATATTATTCTTAAAGGAAGTATTCAACAAGTGGATATGACAATTATAAATATATATGCCCCCAACAGGGGAGCACCAAGATACACAAGCCAACTCTTAACCAGAATAAACAGACATATAGATAAAAATACATTAATAGTAGGGGACCTCAACACTCCACTATCAGAAATAGACAGAACACCCTGGCAAAAACTAAGCAAAGAATCAAAGGCTTTGAATGCCATACTTGATGAATTGGACATCATAGATATATATAGAACACTACACCCCAGAACCAAAGAATACTCATTCTATTCTAATGCCCATGGAACATTCTCAAGAATAGACCATGTTCTGGGACAAAAAACAGGTCTCAAGTGATACCAAAATATTGAAATTATCCCCTGCACATTCTCAGACCACAACGCTCTGAAATTGCAACTCAACCACAAGGAACAATTTGGAAGAAACTCAAACACTTGGAGACTAAGAACCATCCTGCTCAGGATTGACTCGATAAACCAGGAAATCAAAAACCAACTTCAACAATTTATGGAGACCAACGAGAATGAAAACACAAGGGTCCAAAACCTATGGGACACTGCAAAGGCAGTCCTAAGGGGGAAATACATAGCCATCCAAGCCTCACTCAGAAGAATAGAAAAATCTAAAATGCAGTTTTTATATTCTCACCTCAAGAAGCTGGAACAGCAACAGAGGGACAGGCCTAATCCACACACGAGGAAGCAGTTGACCAAAATTAGAGCAGAAATCAATGAATCAGAAACCAGAAGTACAGTAGAGCAGATCAACAGGACTAGAAGCTGGTTCTTTGAGAAAATCAACAAAATTGACATACCACTGGCAAGACTCATCCAAAAGAAAAGAGAAAGAACCCAAATTCTTAAAATTATGAATGAAAAAGGAGAGGTAACGACCAACACCATTGAAATTGGAAGGATTATTAGAAATTTCTATCAACAGCTATATGCCGATAAACTAAGCAATCTGGAAGAGATGGAATCCTTCCTGGAAACCTATAAACTACCAAGATTGAAACAGGAAGAATTTGATTTCTTAAACAGGCCAATTAATTATGAAGAAATTCAGTCAGTGATAAATGACCTTCCAAAAAACAAAACTCCAGGCCCGGACGGTTTTCCTGGGGAATTCTACCAAACATTCAAAGAAGAAATAATACCTATTCTCCTAAAGCTATTTCAAAAAATAGAAACAGAAGGAAAGCTACCAAACTCATTCTATGAGACCAATATTACCTTGATCCCCAAACCAGGCAAAGAGCCCATCAAAAAGGAGAATTACAGACTGATTTCCATAATGAATATGGACGTTCAAATCCTCAACAAGATACTTGCTAATAGAATCCAACAGTACATTAAAAGGATTATCCATCATGATCAAGTGGGATTCATACCTGGGATGCAAGCATGGTTCAATATTCCCAAATCAATCAGCGTGATACATCATATCAACAAGAAAAGACTCAGGAACCATATGATCCTCTCAATTGATGCCGAAAAAACATTTGACAAAATATAGCATCCTTTCCTGATTAAAACCCTTCAGTGTGTAGGAATAGAGGGTACATTTCTCAATCTCATAAAAGCTATCTATGAAAAGCCTACTGCAAATATTATTCTCACTGGGGAAAAGCTAGAAGCCTTTCTCTTAAGATCAGGAACACGACAAGGATGCCCACTCTCGCCACTATTATTCAACATAGCACTAGAAGTCCTTGCAACAGCAATCAGACAACAAAAAGGGATCAAAGGTATCCAAATCAGCAAAGAAGAAGTCAAAATGTCTCTCTTCGCAGATGACATGATACTGTATATGGAAAACCCAAAAGAATCCACTCCCAAACTATTAGAAGTTACAGAGCAATTCAGTAACATGGCGGGATACAAAAGCAATGCTCAGAAATCAGTTGCATTTCTATACACGAATAACGAGACCGAAGAAAGAGAAATTAGGGAATCCTTCCCATTTACAATAGCACCAAAAATCATACATTACCTTGGAATTAACTTAACCAGAGATGTAAAAGACCTATATTCTAGAAACTATAAATCACTCTTGAAAGACATTGAGGAAGACATAAAAAGATGGAAAGATATTCCATGCTCATGGATCGGAAGAATTAACATAGTTAAAATGTCCATGCTACCCAGAGCAATCTACACTTTCAGTGCTATCCCGATCAAAATACCGAGGACATTTTTCAAAGAACTGGAACAGAGAGTCCTTAAATTTGTATGGAACCAGAAAAGGCCCTGAATCTCCAAGGAACTGTTGAAAAGGAAAAATAAAGCTGGGGGCATCACAATACCGGATTTCGAGCTGTACTACAAAGCTGTGATCACAAAGACAGCATGGTACTGGCACAAAAACAGACACATAGACCAATGGAACAGAATAGAGAACCCAGAAATGGACCCTCAGCTCTTTGGTCAACTAATGTTTGATAAAGCAGGAAAAAACATCTGGTGGAAAAAAGACAGTCTCTTCAATAAATGGTGCTGGGAAAATGGGACAGCTACATGCAAAAGAATGAAACTTGACCACTATCTCACACCATACACAAAAATAAACTCCAAATGGATGGAAGACCTCGATGTGAGACAGGAATCCATCAAAATTCTAGAGGAGAACATAGGCAGCAACCTCTACGACATTGGCCAAAGCAACCTTTTTCATGACACATCTCCAAAGGCAAGAGAAACAAAAGATAAAATGTACTTATGGGACTTCATCAAGATAAAAAGCTTCTGCACAGCCAAGGAAACAGTCAAAAAAATTAAGAGGCAGCCCATTGAATGGGAGAATATATTTGCAAAGGACACTACAGATAAAGGACTGGTATCCAAGATCTACAAAGAACTTCTCAAACTCAATACACGAGAAACAAATAAACAAATCAAAAAATGAGCAGAAGATATGAACAGACACTTTTCCAATGAAAACATACAAATCGCTAACATACACATGAAAAAATGTTCAAAATCATTAGCCATCAAAGAAATTCAAATCAAAACAACACTAAGATACCACCTTATGCCAGTTAGAATGGCAACAATTGACAAGGCAAGAAACAACAATTGCTTCAGAGGATGTGGAGAAAGGGGATCCCTCCTACATTGTTGGTGGGAATGCAAATTGGTACAGCCACTCTGGAAAACAGGGTGGAGGTCCCTTAAAAAGGTAAAAATTGAGCTACCCTATGACCCAGCCATTGCACTACTGGGTATTTATCCCAAGGATACAGACGTAGTGAAGAGAAGGGCCATATGCACCCCAATGTTCATAGCAGCATTGTCCACAATAGCTAAATCGTGGAAGGAACTGAGATGCCCTTCAACAGATGACTGGATTAAGAAGTTGTGGTCCATATATACAATGGAATATTACTCAGCTATCAGAAAGAACGATTTGTTAACATTTGCTGCAACATGAATAGCACTGGGGGAGATAATGCTAAGTGAAATAAGTCAAGCAGAGAAAGACAATCATCATATGATTTCTCTCATCTATGGAACATAAGAAGTAGGAAGATCGGTAGGGGAAGAAAGGGATAAAGAAAGGGGGGGTAATCAGAAGGGGGAATGAAGCGTGAGAGACTATGGACTCTGAGAAACAAACTGAGGCTTCATAGGGGAGGGGGGTGGGGCAATGGGATAGACTGGTGATGGGTAGTAAGGAGGGCACGTATTGCATGGTGCACTGGGTGTTATAATCAACTAATGAATCATCGAACTTCACATCAGAAACTAGGGATGTATTGTATGGTGAGTAACATAATATAATTAAAAAAAATATTAAACAAAACAAATCAAAACACCCTGGTGGGAGATTCCTAGACAAAAAGGCTTTAGTTATGTTGGTGTTCAGTCAGTATAAACTAGTTCAGTCATGTGGGGTTAAAATGTAATCTACTTCTACACCATTTGGTAAAAAGCTCCTGCCACAGCTACAGGCTCCCTGGCCCCTTTCCCAGGACTTCTTGGACTCCCGATTATCCAGAAACTAAAAGTTTAAGGCCTAGCAAGCAGATGGTTCTCCATGACCCTGTTTCAGTACCAAAGCTATCATCCTTTCTGATTGGTTAGTCCCATGGCATTCCTGTGGTTAAATCTTTGAGACATCATCTTGTAGTCATGACTGGAGCTTTGAAAACCTTCCCTTTGGGCACGGTCAGTTTCCTGGATGCCTTAGAACAGTGCCCATGCTTTAACCCTTCTTCTAGAGCCGTCTGATGGCAGGCAGGAAGATCTAGCTGACTCATTTGTATAACATACATAGACCAATGGAACTGGTCTTTTAACCCCAGATATGCTTTTACCATCCACCACTTTTAATTGGTGCACTGGGTGTTAAACGCAAGTAATGAATCATGGAACTTTACATCAAAAACTGGGGATGTACTGAATGGTGACTAAAATAATATAATAAAAATATTATTATTAAAAAAATAAAAATAAAAGTCCTCATCACAAGAAAAAAAAATCTTCACAACAGGGTGTGTTCTCTGCCCTCTTTTTGATACTGACTTGGATGGCACCTTTGGCTCATACATTAAGAGAAAATGGAAAATTAAAAGTATCCAAGTGAGGTGAAAATGAGTTCAGGAAATGAATATTACATAGCAAGCACCCTATTGTTATCAGGCTAAGAAGTTCCCAAATGGCAGCCAAAATATGATAGCACTTAAAATTAGATTCTGCTTATTCAAAGTTAACCAAATATAAAGTTTTTGAGGTAAGGAATCTATCAAAAAGAAAACAAAAAAACCAAGAAAACAAACAAACAAAAAAACCCCGCAAAGTTTCAAATGGTCACCAGAGAGCATAAAGCACTTTGGAGTAACTGCTACAAAGTACTTTAAATTTGTTCAGACTGGATAGCAAGACTCATTAATGCTATAGTGTGGGCAGCTAAATATATCACCAGCTTCCTTTGTTACCATAAAACATGTATAGTTCGATGTAGTACTTATGAGTATAGACAACTACCTTCTTTACCCAGAGTCACATTCCTAAAGGGAAATTTTATTCTATTCTAAGGGCAGAGTAAACCAAATTTAATCAAAAGATAATGGCTAAATGTTTAGTTCACTTGAGTTTATGGTCATGGATGGTATTTCAAAGCTGCATCTAACATGACCATATTGAATTTTCTTTAAAAACAAGTAAAATGTAACTACACAGTTAAGACATGAAAATATATAGATAATGGATTTTTTAGGCCCATAAGTCTTAATTGTCTTACCTCTACTAAATGCATAGCAAAATAGTACTGACATAATTATATCATCATCCCATTCAAAAATTTAATCATTTACCCAGAACAATAATACTCAATATTTTTGGTTTCAGGAATCTTATGCTCCTATGAATTATTGAGGAACTCAAGCAACTTTTGCTCATGCAGATTATGTGGGTCTATCTCCATGTGCTATATTAAAAAGTAAAACTGAAGACATTTTTAAATAAGAATACATAAATTCACACTGCAATTCCCATCAAAATAATGATTTCATTGCAGGTCATGTAGACTGGAAAACTTCACTGTGATCTCATGAGGGAATAAGAGGAAAACTTAATATATTGTTTTAGCACTATTGGAAAAATAGTTTTGACTTTATGAATGTCTTGAAAGAGTCTCAAAAAGCCCTATGGCACCACAAACAAGACTTTGAGAATCACTGGCCTAGAAGACACAAATTCTTGCTATAAAGTATTTCACAACCCCTTCAGGTCTTAGTATTCAGAACTGTTTCTATCCACTATTCTTCTGTATCTCTTACCATACTATGTATTCTCTAACAATATCAATTTATTCATCCTTTAACACAAATGTTTACTGCATGCCTATTTGCCTGGCTTTCATGTAGGAAAATAATAAAGTTATAATCCTTGATCCCATAATCTGAGATTATATCAAGCAAAACAGAGATGTAACTTAATAATTACATATATTTCATAGGTTTTATAATAGAAACATATACACAGTGCTGCAGAAGCAAAGGAGAAAGTCTTATCAAACTATTGGCCAACCACGATGACTCATTGTCTTTCTTGACCTGTTTTGCTTCCCCTTCCGCAAATTGAAAATTCTTATTTATCCCCCAAGTCCATGGTCAAAGATTTCTTTCTCTACAAGTTTTATTCTGATGTTGTAATCAACTTTAACTCTATGCTTTTTTCCTACACAGCACAACAATTCACAGAGATGTCCCATTACTATTTTATTTGTTTTTACTTATATAGAGAAAATTAAAGAAAGTCATTGCTTAATCCACAAGAAAATAAAGTACCCAAGAGATATTGAAGATAGTTTACTGTTTAGAAAATGAAAGAGGTTGTACTGTTTATGACGGGTAGGTGGGGCCTCCTGGGGCAGCTGGGATATTGACATTAAGTGCTGTGATGGATATTCTATTTTCCAAGGTCAATTCTGCTTAAAAAGTTGTAAGGTAAAGCTTATGCAGATCATTTAGGAGAAAAAGAGCCACAAGGAATGAATGCCCAAACCAATCTAGAGCCAGTGGCCTTAGTGGAGCTAGTGCCTCTAGAAGTGGGTAGTAAGAGACACAACACTGGACATCTGCTTGCTTTTGGCCTCCGTTGGCTTTTAAGGAAGAGGCTTGTTTCCTACTGAAGATTCAGGATGACATAGTGCCCTCGCCCTAATAATTGGGCTCAAAGGAAAATTTTGGACAGAACTGATAAGGCAACAAAACATCATAATGTAATGGTTATAATCATTCATTCTGGAACTAGATTGTGTGAGTTCAAATCAATCCCTTACTAGCTATGGAAAATTGGGCAAATTATTTAACATGTTTGTGTTTCACTTTGCTCATTTATCACTTTGGGATAATATTTTTTCTTCATTGGACAGAGTGTATATACTTATATATATATAAATACTATCTGACATTAAATAATTATTATTGTCAATGGAATGTAAGGTTTGTAAAACCAAACACCTTTGTTTTTCTAGCTGCTGTATTTCCAGCATCTAAAACAGTACTTGGAACATAACATCAATTAATAATATTTGTTGCGTGAGTAAAAGAATCAACAGTCAAGATGGGCAGGATGCATTGTCAATAGTCACAACATTTTACTGAATAATAGATTCCAGTTGCAGATCTGTGTCTCTCCATGACTGTGAAGTAGAGCTGAACCCCCACATTTAGACTGTGGAAATCTGTTTGAACTTTGATGCATTTAGGAGATGGAGAAATCCTACATAGAGTAATGGGTTTATGGCAATTTTGAGATGTGGGCTCAAACCAGTATTAATATAATTGGAATAAAGTATAAAGTGACCATTTTTTCCTAAATAAATATTTTTTGTTTGTTTGTTTGAGTATAGTTGACACACAATGCTACATTAGTTTCAGGTGTACAACTTAGTGATTTAACAAGTTTACAAGTTATGCTATGTTCACCACAAGTATAGCTACTATCTATCCCGTTACATTGCTATTAAGATATTGACTGTATTCTTTATGAGTACATTTTAACTTTGTTTTGTGATGTAGCTTTTGCTGGTTTTATCTCCATTGCAATACTTATCACTTTGTATTATACTTGCTACCTGTACACATCACAAACTAACAAGAAAAATATGATAGGTTTAGAGAAAACAAACCAAGTTTTGAGGAAGAGATTTTACCTTCATTGTGCTATTAGGCAGGGGAATGAGTTGCTGAGGACAAGGAAGGTCTTCTTTTATGTAAATCTTGTAGAATAAGATATGGTTCAACTTGAATATTAAAAATTTATGTAGTCTTTTAAAAACATTCCCTTTTGCCTTTATCCTCTGTTTTCCCCACAGTACTGCAGGAAGATAGATCATATTAAATGGAAAAGAAAAAGAGAGGTTTTCAATCGTTCCCTGACAGTACTGTAATTCATAAACGTCCTTTTTATAAAGTATGTATTTTTTTCCATAGAAAAACACTGAAAGATAAACAAGAACCAATCCATATTTAGATTTGGAAAAGGAAAATTTGTGGGTACAAAAAAAAAAAAACCTACAAAACCATTGTGTGCATTATTGCTGTCAATATATCAACCAAAAGGAAACTCAGCCTTTTATAAACACTGTAACTGTCTTGAAACTCTTCCTATGTAAACAAATGAAATGCCAGCCTTTTAGGAGGAAGAGTTATAGAGTTGCCTACTAAGGGGGAAAAAAAAGATTTAAAAGTGATTCTGGGTTGAAATGAATATTAAAATGAGGACACATTAAACACAATGGTAGAGGAAATTAACCAGAATCATCTGATATGTGGATTTATAGAGCATTGATTTAGAAAGGTTAAGTTTGTGAATCA
The DNA here is from genome assembly GCF_023065955.2 of Ursus arctos. Taxonomy (NCBI): domain Eukaryota; kingdom Metazoa; phylum Chordata; class Mammalia; order Carnivora; family Ursidae; genus Ursus; species Ursus arctos. The sequence continues at coordinate 2,948,457 of NW_026622986.1, forward strand.
TTTGTCCTTTCTTTAACTGACCTTTTTACTTTATATTTTCTTAATATACCTATTTTCTTAGATTTTTTTGTAAATTAGAAATTTCTATGCATTTACTAAGGATCTACTACATACAATTGTTTCTGGGTCCATTATCTTATTTAATCCTCACTACAGTCCTGTGGAGTACACACTGTTATCCCCAGTGTGTATAAAATAGATGAGGTTACAGAGTTTAAGTACTTTACCAAGGTCATACAAGTTTAATTGAAAGAGGTAAAATTTGAGACTGTGCCTCATAACCTTTTTGCTTGATGTTAATTAAAGATTAAATGTAGGATGCCTGGGTGCCTCAGTTGGTTGAATGTCTGCCTTTGGCTCAGGTCATGATCTCAGGGTCCTGGGACCTAGCCCTGTGTCCTCTGGCTCCTTACTTAGCGGGAAGCCTGTTTTTCCTTCTGCCCCTCCCCCTGCTTTCTCTCTCTCTCCCTCTCTCTTAAATAAATAAATAGAATCTTTTTAAAAAGATTAAATCTAGATCATATATTTAAAAAGACTTGTGTTTTTATTTTATTGCTTTTATAATAATATAATAATTTGGCAAATGTATTCAGAAAGTCCATATTATTTATCTTCTAGTGCAATTATTATAGTATTTTATAGTGAAATTCCATTTGGATATGATTAATCATATATTCTACAAATAAAGTAATACATTTTGTTTCATTTGAAAACTTACAGGAGTTATACAAATACAAGATTTGAATAACTACTACTATTTTGAGAGAAACAAGTATTATGGAAAAAGCCATTATGAAAGAAGATGATAGAATACTTATATTCTGTAAATGGACATTAGTATATAGAGGCAAAAGAAACATATCAGCCTTAAAAAAAAAAAAACAGAATGGGAGGCAAGTTTATCTAAACATTTGTAAAATAGCCATCGTATTTTCTAGACAATTAAGTCTGAATCATTCTTTGCCCACCTACATTTGGAATTCTCCATGGAAAAAGCTCAGAACTTACTCATGTTTACTTCTATCAGAGATTTTAATTCCCTAGCTGGTTGGTTATTTCTAAGCTTACTAGGGCAAGACTCTACTTTTTGGCTCACCAAAATATAGAGGCATTATATTCTTTTGTTCCCAATGCAAAACTTATGCTGTACTGGTAATGATGTAGAAAAATATAACAAAGTGCACAGATGATTTAAGAAGATTTTCCCTGGGAGCACCTGGGTGGCTCAGTCAGTTAAACATCTGCCTTCAGCTTAGGTCATGATCTCAGGGTCCTGGGATCAAACTCTGTGTTGCGCTCCCTGATCAACAGAAAGTCTGCTTCTCCCTCTGTCTCTGTCCCTCCTCCTGATCATGCTCTCTCTTTCTCTAATAAATAAAATAAAATAAATCTTTTAAGAAAGAAGATTTTCCCTGGTCTTTATTCAGAGACTTACTCTGTTCATTGAGTATCTGTCATGAGATGAAGAGCAGAAGCCTAGGGGCCAGATAACATTTTGCTGATAAACATTTCACTCTTGTATGCTCTGAGGATTCTTTTGTTGCCCTGTATCTTTTCCCTGATCACTGGCAAAAACAATTGTGAATGTGCTGTTCAGTCCATTTAATACCACAACACACATTCATTTTCAAGAAGCATACTGCATTTTTTTGAGAAACATAATCCAATATGCTCTTTTGAATAACACATAATTTATAAAGCGGCTAATGTCTTAGACAGATGTTAGGTCAAGGCTGACTTGTTTCTCTTCAAAAGGTTACAGATATGGACATGTTAAACAGACATCTAAGTTTCAGAGGCTAATGAACCACAGATACTTCTTCAGCTTTCCAGGCGCATACTATAGAAAATTTTGCATACTGTCAAATCAATTTGCTTCTTAAGAACTAAAGGGAAAATAAGAAGTTACTGATACAATATGTACTAGAATATGTTGTTTTATTTTTATATTAAAGATCACATTGACAAAATGTGTCCAAGGAAATAAGAGGCAAGTATGCTTCAAGTTTTGAGCATCTGGTTTCTGTTTCTATCATTTATATTTTGCTCAGAGTTATTTTTCCCTGGTTTTTTGGGACTGAGAACAAATTATCTAGCTATATAACCAGAATAAATCACCATATGAAAGTCGAATTTCCTTGGAACGTTCATGGTATTCAACATCCCTGCAGGGCTCCACCTACACCACCTGCTCATCTGGAGCTGGTCTGTTTCCCAGACCAGGAATTAGGTGGACAGAGTAAGACTATGACAGCAGGTGAAATGATTCACCATAGTGCAAGGATATGGAAGGTAAATGACAAGCAATCATCATTGATTAAAGAAAACCCTCAGATTTTTATTTCATGATCTGGATTATAATTTAGGAAACAAAAGGAGAAAACACATGACAGTTTCTGGTAAAAGCACACTGTTTTGCTTATTGTGCACTGTACCAGTAAAGTGTAAATGCCTAAGGTAAGGGAGGGTGAGAAAAACATGCTGAACTATATCTTGGAATGTGGGAATTGAATACTGTTTTTGGCTTTTCCTAGACTCTCATAAATACAGTAAGATACCATAATATGTGGTCAATATAAAATCAAACTTCATGTTGAAAATGTGGCTTTATTCTCCTTGAAGAGGTTATGTTTATAGATTTGATTTATTTCTATAAACACAAAAATGAAATGTCTCCCTACTGTGAGAACATTTACCACAATAGTAGGAGAGAAGTGATGCTAGGTAACATCCTTTGAAAAGTTAAATGTTAAAAAGAAAGAAGAAAAAAAGTAAGAAGAAAGAAGAAAGAAAGAAAGAAAGAAAGAACGAACGAAAGAAAGAAAGAAAGAAAAGTTAAATGTTCAAGTAACCTTCTACTGTGATCGCTTGTGTCAGATCTCAACACATCAAGAGTCACAGCTCACTTTCTTTTGTGTAAGAAACAGACACTGGTAACTACAGGAAAAAAAAAAAACACCACACAACTGCAGTGTTTAGAATCTGTAGGCAGGCGATAAGCATTAAACGTAAAGCAGCATCATACTATTTTATTATTGTTTTTGTGTTCTTTTCTATAGTCTAATTGTACTATATAACTTCTGACTTCCTCCATGACTAAGATTACCTCTCTTCATGAATGAAATAGCCCAAATCAGAGTATTTTTCTATGATTTCTGTAATGAAAAATGAAAAAAAAAAACCCAAGTTTTGAATTAGTCGGACATAAGTGTTTCTACTTTAAAATGTTTACACAATTAGAAATTTTTAAAAAAATTGGATTAGAACATATCTTGAATTGGAGTCTATGGTTTTCATCTTCATACCAAAGGCCAGATACTCCATTTAAAATAATTGAAATGTTTGATAGGATGATATTTAATGATTGTAAATAAAAACTATGAAAGAGGTATAGAAATTGTTCACAGGTATATGATGGACTAATAAATTAAAGTAGTATAGTACATGGAGTGAGTGTACTATGATTGTAACAATTAAAAATGAGTGTATAAGTTAATATGTACAAATTAAAATGATAGAATTTTTAAAAATTTCAGATAAATGTAATATTTATATATTTTCTTTAATATTAAAATATTTTGCTAATATTTTAGTTTTTAATCAAGTCAATGATAACTGTTCACAGAATGTTAGTATAATTGGTTTATAAATCTTTATTTTATGGTATTTCAGATACTTGAATAAAACAAAGTATATAAAATAAGAGTGATATCAACAAGATGGTGGAGTAGGAAGACTTGAACACTCTCCACCCAAATGAATACACTGATTCAGCAACAATTCATGGCCAAATTCTCTTCGCGAGAAATCAAAAAACTAATTGAAAGGATCTATACCCTAGGCAAACATGAAAACCAACCCACTGAAGTCAGTAGGGAAATATGAGACCTACTCTTGCCAGAATCTCTAATGTTAGCACACTACCCTATGGTTGAGAAAATAACTCAGCTTTTAGCTTCTCCAATGGGAGGATAGGAAATATCAGTCTGTGAACACCAAGAGAAGTGCCTGCTTTGTTTATTGCACAGGAACCAACATAGAAAGCCAAGAAAATTAAAGAAATGGGTAAACGTGTTCCAAAAAAATAACAAGATAGATCTCCAGAAATTGCTGTTAATAAAAAAGAATTATATGGTTATGATTCACCTGACTGAGAATTCAAAATAATTGGCATAGAGAAGCTCAACAAGTTCAAGAAAATAATGCATGAACAATGGGGCCCCTGGGTGGTGCAGTAAGTTAAAAGTCCAACTCTTGATTTTGGCTTAGGTCATGATCTCAGGGTCCATGCTCAGCATAGAGTCCACTTGAGATTCTCTCTCCCTCTCTCTCTGCCCATCCCACTCATGTGCTCTCTCTCTCTGTCTCTCTCTCTCTCTCAAATAAATAAATCTTTAAAAAATTATGCATGAACAAACAGAATTTTAACAGAGATAGAAAATATCAAAACATATGACATAGAAATCAAAGAACTGAAGAACACAATACCTGAAATGAAAAATTAACTAGAAGGATTCAAAATCAGAGTAGATCAAGCAAAAGAAAGGATGAATGAATTCAGATTATAAATCATTGGAAGCAGTTCAGTCAGGGAAGCAAAAAGAAAAAAAGAATAAAAACGAGTAAAGAAAGATTAAGGGATTTATGGGACATCATTAAAAAGAACAATATATGCATTATGGGAATCACAGCATCACAGCAGGAAAAGGTAGAGAGAAAGAACCAGAAAGTCTGTTCAAAGAAAGAATGGATAAAAACTCCCCAAATCTGGGAAAGAAAATGTGGACATCCAGATCCACGATGCCCAAAACACACAAATTAAGATGAACCCAAACAAACCAACAAGACATGTTATAATCAAATCACCAAAAACCACAGAGAATATCGAAAATAACAAAAGTAAAGTAGCTCTGCAAGTAATGCAACTTGTCACATACAGGGGACTCTCTTTAGACATTCAGTGGCTTTTCAGCAGAAAACTTGCAGGCCAGAAGAGAGTGGGATGATATATTCAAAGTTTAGAAAGAAATAACTTACCAACCAATAATACTATATCCAGAAAAACTATCTTTTATAAATGGAGAGATAAATACTCAGACAAACAAAAGCTGAAAGATTTTATGGCTACTAGACTATCTCACAAGAAGTGTTAAAGGTAACAAAAGGATACTAAAGAAAAAACAAAACAAAAAACCCCCCAAAAAACCCCAACATGATAGTAAAGAATGAAACTTGTTGGTAAAGATAATATATAAATACAAAATACTGTAATACTGTAATGGTGAGTAAATTACTTTTAATTCTAGAATAGAAGTTAAAAGACAAAAGTATTAAAAATAGCTAGAACAAAAATATAATAGATGCACAATATAAAGAGTTGTAAATTGCAACAACAACAACACAATGTGGAGGAGGGAGAATTAAAAGTGTTAAGTATATGATTGAACTTAAGTTCTTAGCAGCTTAAAATGGAATGCTACGACTATAAGAAGCCTATGGTAACCACAAAGAAAATACCTAAGCAAGTTACAAAGAAAGAAAGGATTAAAAAACATTAATACAAAAATTTATCAAAAAAAAAAAAAGACATCAAGGAAGGAAAAAAATAGATAAAAGAATTACAAAGCTAACAGAAAATAATTAACAAATGCCAATAGTATATCTTTTCTATTAAAAGTTACTTTAAATGTAAATGGGCAGAACTATTCAGTCAAGATATATGGTTTCATTTTGTATAGAATCTAAAATCATGAACAAATATATAGAATCAGAAAGTAGAACAATGGTTACCAAATATGGGGAGTGAGAGAAACAAGATGTTGGTCAAAGGGTACAAAGTTGTAGCAGTTATGTAAGATAAGTCTAGAGATCCAATGTACAACATGATGTTATCGTTAATAATATTGTATTGAATTCTGGAAATTTTCTAGGAGAGTAGATTTTAGTTTCTCTCACAATACACACAACAAATGATAACTATGTGAGACGATATGGTAATTAGCTTGAGTGCAGTAATCATTTCACTATGCATACATATATCAAACCATCATGTTTACACCTTAAATATATGGAATTTATCATTAAAAATAATAGTAAAAAGAAGAAAACAATTCTAAAGTTCATACGAAGCCACAGAAGAACTTGAATAGTCAAAACAATATGGGACAAGAACAAAGCTGAAGGTATTACACTTCCTAATTTCTAAATATATTACAAAACTACAGTAATTAAAACAGCATGGTGTGGGGAAGGAGATAGACATGTAGACCAATAGAGCAGTTTGGAAAGCCTAAAAATAAATCCACGCATGTACAGTTGTCTGACCTTCAATAAGGGTGCTGAGAATGTGTAATGAGTAAAGGATGGGACACTTGTCTTAAACCATACAGAGAAATCTATTCAGAAGAGGTTGAAGACTTGAACACAGGAGCTGGACTGTAGGACTCCTAGAAGGAAACATGGGGAGGTTTCATGACAGTATTAGCAATGAGATCATGAATCTGACAGGAAAGCATAAGCAACAGTAACAACTATAGAGAAGTGGTACTACATCAAAATAAAAAGCTCTGCACAGCAAGGAAAGCAATTAGGAGGAGCAACCTAGGAAATGGCAGAAAATATTTGTAAGTCGTATATCTGATAAGGGGTTAATTTCCAAAATATAGAAGGAGTGTCTGAAACCAAATACGAAAAACAAAAACAGACAAAAATAATTACTTGATTGAAAAATGAGCTAAGACTTGAATGGACATTTCTTCAAAGAAGACATATAAATGGCTAATAAGTATAAGTAAATCTGTTCGATGTCACTAATCTTCAGGGAAATGCAAATCAAAGTCACAAGATATCACCTCACATGTATCAAAATGGCTATTATTTTAAAAAGGAAAAAAAGAAAACAAAAAAAAACAGTGTTGATGAGATGTGCAAAAATTAAACACTGGCACATTGTGATGTGAAGGCAAAATGGTGTATCCATTATGAAAAACAGTATGGAGATTCGTGAAAAAATTAAAAATAGAACCACCATATGCTCCATCAATCTCACTAATGGGTTTATCTAAAAGAATTGAAGTCAAGATATAGAAGAGATATTAGCAACCCCATGTTCATTATTCACAATAGCCAGCAATGGAAACAACCTAAATGTGCATCGATGGGTGAATGTATAAAGAAAATGTGCTACACATATACAATAGAATGCTACTCAGCCCTTAAGAAGGAAATCTTGCAATATGTGACAACATGGATGATCCTTAAAGACATTATGTTAAGTGAAATAAGCCTGTTGTGGAGGACAAATACTGCATGATTCCCTAATATGAAGTATATAAAATGGTCAAAGAATGGAATGGTAGTTTCCTGGGTCTGGGGAGAGGGGAACTGAAAAGTTGCTGATTAACATGGATTACTTAAGATAGATGAGTAAATTCGAGAGACCCGCTATACAACATTGTACCTATAATTAACAATACCATGCTGTACACCTAAAATTAAGAACATAGATTTCATGTTTCTTGTTCTTAAAAAATATCATTAAATTGAAAAAAAATGTTACAGAAAATAATTTCAAAAGCCCACCCTGTCACTGCATTTGGTTCAAAACCAGGCTCTCCAAGGGGTGCCTGGGTGGCGCAGCTGTTAAGTGTCTGCCTTCCATGCAGGGCGTGATCCCGGCGTTCTGGGATGGAGCCCCGTATCAGGCTCCTCCTCTGGGAGCCTGCTTCTTCCTCTCCCACTCCCCCTGCTTGTGTTCCCTCTCTCACTGGCTGTCTCTCTGTCAAATAAATAAATAAAATCTTCAAAAAAACAAACAAAACAAAAAACCAGGCTCTCCTGGTGATGCTCAATTCTCCCTACCAGGAAGAGGGGTTGAATATCAATGAAAACAGAGAAAAACATTTCTGAAGGAAGTCAAATCCTTCCACATTCACATCTAAGTTTCAAAGGGTAATGGTATATTTTCTGAAAGCAGAATTTCCTTTATTTTAGGATTTTATTTCTGAGTTGAAATTGCTTCTTAAATGTCAATTTTATATATTTTTAAATTAGTTAAGTGATACAAGGTAGCAAAACTTTATTTTTTTCAAAGTAGCAAATCTTTAAACTGGAGTGAAGGCATCATTGGCAAGGTACATGCTGTGTCTGTAGAAAATGACAAAATATTTTGAAACATAATGAAAGTAAAAACCCATCTGTGTTTCACACCCTTACCTTAGAGAGAGAAAATTAACATCTCTGTATGTTGGCATATAAGGGTTCCTTAAAGAGATTTGAACCAAGACTGTTATAATGCCCTGCTTCTCTCTCTAAAAGTTCTGTGAGCCACAATACTAAGAAAAGCAATTAGGCCCATCTCCCCTGAATTTTGGGAATTTGTCAAGCATAAAGATGGATCAAGTCCATTCCGTTTTTTGTCCTAGACAATTATGTGTGTATTTTCTTCTTGGTTTCACATTTTTTTAGGGAATTTTCAAAACTTGATTTTCAGGAAAGTAAAATCTAAAATTGTCAACTTCATCATTTATATGCTAAGCCATTTTAGCAAGACTCATTCACTGCTGTTAGTTTGGGTTACATTTTTGCAAAGCTTGGTCTCAGAAAATGCACATTCTCTTAGAATTTCTATTAATTGCAATATTCTAATTTTGTAGGAATGATCCAGACTATCTTTTCAAATGGCTTAGAATTCTGCTTCTTGATTAGGTTTATATTGTTATTTGTAGACATCACAGAGCTTAATCAAGTTATTTAATTCTGCTTAGACTTCTCATACAGAAAAGTCCTATTTCCTCACATCTCAAGTATGCAGCATAGTCATATGATAAATGTCTTTAATATTATAAAAATGGTGGTAAGAAGCTCTGTCAAAATAAGTTAAATATATAATAAGTGGCTTGTGTTTATTGTAAAACAAAATAAAATTTATTAATTTGTATGAAGTTAAAAATGGAAGTCTGTTATTTTCATTTTCATCTACCCTTCATTGATCTCCATTCTTAATCCCTACCTTTCCACAAGCAAGTGTTCATCACTGTTGACAGGTTTAAATTTATACTTTAAGACCATTTCTAGGTATTATACTATACAAAGTAGTTGCATATGCTAAATGCTCTCCTATGAATTGATTCATTCATTTTAATATTTGTAAGAATGATTCATACTAGCTTTTGCAAGACACACACCCTGAGAAGTGACTTAGCACCATAAGTTTACTTCTCAATTATGTTTCAGTTCAATGTGATTTAATGGGTTTTTCCATATTTTAGTTTGGCCATCCAGAACACACAAACTCAAAAGCTACTGCACCAGGGCATAAGAAATACCTAAGAAGCATTTTGGCTTTTACTTATCTGTACTCAGAGGTAACACACATCATTTTCATATACAATCTATTGGCTAGACATAGTCCTATCACTGAAAACTTCCTATAAAAGAGGTTGAAATACAGACCCAATATGCTGGATATTTGAAAGCAGTCAATATTGTGTTTCACGTTTACTTAATATATTCAAAGTAGTGTCCCATGTTAGTATATATGGATATACCAAGAAAGATTTTTAATCAAGTGAAATTCTTATAAAGAGGTTTCAGGTATCCCTTTTGTCTGCTGTAAGACCAGAAGAGTATCTCTTTACTGATATAAGATGAAATCACTAAACAATTTTCCAGATTATTTCTTGTCTCTAAAAATAATAGGAGGAGATAATAGGGATTCAGGACAAAAGTGAATCCCTTTCTCATTACCGTTTTTGAGGAAATTAGTAGTCTTAAAGGTAAGGGCCCAATAGTATCTTGACTTTAGAAACATAAGCTAAATAGTGGCTGAGCAATAGACACAGTTCTGAAATTACCTAACTTTGCTCTGTATTATTTGTGGTCAATAGTAAGATTATTATAAGATCAAGGGGTATGCATACCTCTGATCTCATAAAAGTTTTCATCTACACACACAATTCACAGGTACCATTATGACAGCGACTTGCCACTCTTTATTTTAATTAACGGTCTCATTGAAATTTTAGGTCCTCATTTAATTTTGACTAATTATTAGTTGTTTTTCTCTGAAATGTTACTATTACAATGTTATTAACTGACTTATTTTGTCTCTATTGTTGAAAAAATTACAAAATGCCATTGAAATATTAAGTGAATATTATGCTTAGATAGTAAATTACAAATTATGAGCTATATATATACCAAAGTATGAAAATATTCTTCTTTCTGAAAGTTACTTTTGCATTACTGAAGTATAACTGACATCCACATATTAGTTTCAGGATTACAACATAGTGACTGGGCAATTATATACATTATGAAATGCTTATCATGGTAAGTGTTGTTGCCATCTGCCACCATACAAAGTTATTGCACAGTTATGGACTATATTCCCTCTGCTGTACTTTTCATCACTGTGATGTATTTATTTTACAACTGGAACTTTGTACTTCTTAATTCCTGTCACCTATCTCACCCTCACTCCCTTCCCCTCTGGTAACCTTCAGTTTTTTCTCGGTATTTATGAGTCTGTTTCTGTTTTGTTGTTCTTCTTGTTGGTTCGTTGTTCATTTATTTTGTTTTGTTTTGTTTTTTAGATTGCACATAAAAGTGAAATCATATGGTATTTGTGTTTCTTTGTCTGACTTATCTCATTTAGCATAATACTTTTACGTCCATCCATATTGTTGTGAATGGCAAGATTTCATTCTTTTTTTAAGGCTGAGCAACATTCAACTGTATGTATACTACAATTTCTTTATCCATTTATCAATGGACACATAGGTTGTTTCCCCATCTTGGCTATTATAAATAATGCTGCAATAAACATAAGTGTATATATATGTTTTCAAATTAGTGTTTTTGTTTTCTTCAGATAAATACTAAGAATAGAATTACTGGGTCATATGGTTTTTCTGTTTTTAATTTTTTGAGAACCTTCCATAATGTTTTCTATACTAATTGCACATATTTACATTTCCATTAACAGTGCATGCTGGTTTGCCACATTCTTGCCAACACTTATTTCTTGTCTTCTTGATACTAGCCATTTAACTGGTGTGAGGTGATATCTCATCATGGTTTTGATCAGCATTTCCTTCAAGTTTATTGATGATGAACATCTTTTCACATGTCCTTTGGCCATCTATAGGTCTTTGGAAAAAATATCTATTCCTTTTCCTCTGACTAGTTTTAATTGGATTATTTATTGTTCTGATGTTTAGTTGTATGAGTTCTTTACATATTTTGGATATAAACACTTATTAAATATAAAATTTGCAAATATTTTCTCCCATTTAGTAGGTTGTCATTTCATTTTGTTGATGATTTCCTTCACTGTGCAAAAGCTTTTGATGTAGTCCTAATTGTTTATTTTTGGCTTTCTTTCCTTTATCGGGGGAAACATATCCAGAAAAATATTTCTAAGGCTGATGCCCAAGAGTATATTTCCTTTTTTCTTTCAGGACTTTTATGGTTTCAGGTCTTACCTTCAGATCTTTAATCCATTTTGAATTTATTTTTGTATATAGTGTAACAAAGTAGTTCAGCTTCATTCTTTTGCATGTAGCTGACCAGTTTTCCCAGCACCATTTATTGAAGAGAATATATTTTCCCCATTCTTGCCTTCTTTGTCATCCTGGGCTCTCTATTCTGTCCCATTGATCCCTGTGTCAATGTTTTGTGCTAGTACAATATTGTTTTGATTAATATAGTTGTGTATTATATCTTGAAATGTAGAATTATGATACCTCCAACTTTATTCTTCTTTCTTAAAATTCCTTTCACTATTCAAGGTCTTCAGTGATTCCATACAAATTTTAGGATTATTTGTTTTATTTCTATAAAAATTCTGCTTTTTTTTGTTTTTGTTTTTGTTTTGTTTTTTGGTAGAGATAGTATTGAATCTTAGATTGCTTTGGGTAGTATGGGCATTTTAAATATATTAATTCTTGCAATCCATGAGCACATTATATTTTTCCACTTATTTGTGTCATCTTCAATTTCTTTCATCACTGTCTTATAGTTTTCAGAGTATAGGACTTTCACTACATTGATTGAATTTATTCCTAGGTATTTTATGCATTTTGATGCTACTGCAAATAGGATTGTTTCCTTTTTAAATTTTAATTCCAATATAGTTAACATAGAGTGTTATATTGGTTTCAGGTATACAATATAGTGATTTAACAATTTCATATATCACCTAGTGCTCATCACAAGTGCACTTCTTAATCCCCATCATGAATTCACCCATCCTTTCCCCCCAGCTCCACACTGGTAACCATCAGTTTGTTCTCTACAGTCAAGAATCTGTTTCTTGCTTTGTCTTTCTCTGCCTTCCTCTCTCTCTCTCTTTTTAACTTTGATCATTTGTTGTTTCTTAAATTGCACATATGAGTGAAATAATCTGGTATTTGTCTTTCTCTGACTGACTTATTTCACTTAGCATTATACTCGTTAGCTCCATCCATGTCATTGCAAGTGGAAAGATTTCATTCTTTTTATGCCTTCTTCATCTATTCATTTGTCAATGGAAACTTGGGCTACTTCCATATCATAGCTATTGTAAATAATGCCACTATAAATGTAAGAGTATGTGTATCCATTTGTATTTGTATTTTTGTGGGGTTTTTTTTGGGGGGAGTAAATGCCCAGGAGTGTGAGTGCCGGATCTTAGGGTAGTTCTAATTTTATTGTTTTCCACAGTGGCTGAACCAACAGTGCATTTTGTTTTTTCTTTTTTTTTTAAATTTTTGTTTCTGTTTTTGTTTATTCGTTTTTGTTTTTGTTTTGTTCTGTTTTTAAGATTTTACTTTTAAGTAACCTCTACACCCAAGGTAGGGCTCAAACTTACAACCCTGAGATCAAGAGTCACATGCTCTACCAACTGAGCCAACCAGGCATCCCCCATTTCTGGTATTTTTTATTTTAGCCATTCTGAGACGTGTGAGGTGACATCTCATTGTGGTTTGATTTGCATTTCCCTGATGATGAGTGATGTTGAGCATCTTGTCCTGTGTCTGTTGGCCATCTGCATGTCTTCTTTGCAGAAATGTCTGTTCATGTCTTCTGTGCATTTTTAATTAGACTACTTGTATTTTGGGTGTTGAGTTATATCAGTTCTTTTTGTTGTTGTTGTTTCAAGTTGTTATTTAAATTCTAGTTAGTTAATATATAGTGAAATATTGGTTTCAGGAGTAGATTTTAGTGATTCATCACTTTCATATAACACCCAGTACTTACCACAACAATTGTCCTCCTTAATACCCAATATCCATTTAGTCCACCCCCCACCGTACCTCCCTGCCAGCAAACCTCAGTTTGTTCTCTATACTTAAGACTTTCTTGGGGCACCTGCCTAGCTCAGGAAAAAGAGCAGGGGCTCTAGATCTTGGGGTCATGATTTCAAGCCCCAGATTTCGTAGAGAGATTACTTAAATGAAACATTAAAAAAAAAGAATCTCTTATGTTTCAATTCCCTCTTTTATTTCCCTTCCCCTACATTCATCTGCTTTGTTTCTTAAATTCCACGTATGAGTGATATGATATGGTATTTGTCTTTCTCTACCTGACATGTTCACTTACCATAATGCATTATAACTCCATCCTTGCAAATGGCAAGGTTTCATATTTTTTATGACTGAGTAATATTCCACTGTGTATATATACTACTATATTACAACTTTATCCATTCATCAGTTGATAGACATTTGGGCTTTTTCCCTAATTCTGCTATTGTTGAAAATGCTGTTATAAACATCAGGGAGTATGTGCCTCTTTGAATCAATATTTTTGTATCCTTTGTGTAAATACCTAGTAGTGCAATTGCTAAGTCACAAGGTAGTTCTATTTTTAACTTTTTGAGGAACCTCCATACTGTTTTCCAGAGAGGCTGCACCAGTTTGCATTCCCACCAACCGTGTAAGATGGTTCTACTTTCTCTACATCCTTACCAACATCTGTTGCTTCCTTTGTTCTTAATTGTAGCCATTCTGACAGTTATGAGGTCATATCTCATTGTGATTTTGATTTGTATTTCTCTGATAATGAGTGATGCTAGCATCTTTTCATGCATCTCTTACCCATTTGTATGTCTTCTTTGGAAAAAATGTCTTTTCATGTCTTCTGGCCACTTCTTAAATGGATTTTTTGGTTTTTGGGTGTTCAGTATTATAAGTTATTTATATATTTTGGATATTAACCCTTTGTCAGATATGTCATTTGCAAATATCTTCTCCCATTTCCATAAGTTGTCTTTGTTTCTTTTGCTGTGCAGAAACTTTTTATCTTGATGAAGTCCCAAGAGTTTATTTTTGCTTGTTTCCCTTGCTTCCTGAGACATGTATAGTAAGAAGTTGAGAAGGCCAATGTCAGAGAGGTTGCTGCCTGTGTTCTCCTCCAGGATTTTGATAGTTTCCTGTCTCACCTTTAAATCTTTCATGCATTTTGAATTTATTTGGTGTATGGTGGAAGAAAGTGATCTAGTTTCATTCTTCAACATATTGCTGTCCAGTTTTTCCAATACGATTTATTAAAGAGACTATCTTTTTTCCAATGGGTATTCTTTCCTGCTTTGCCAAAGATTAGTTGACAATATGGTTGTGGGTCCATTTCTGGATTTTCTATTCTGTTTCATTGATCTATGTGTCTGTTTTTGTGCCTATACCATACTCTCTTGATCACTATAGCTTGAACTATGGAATCGGATGCCTCTAGCTTTGCTGTTCTTCTTCGAGATTGCTTTGGCTATTTGAGATGTTTTGTGGTTTCAAACAAATTTTAGGATTATGTTTTCTAGTTCAATGAAAACACTGGTGGTATTTTGATAGGAATCACATTAAATGTGTAGATTGCTTTGGGTAGTATAGGCATTTTAACAATATTTTTTCTTCCAATCTCTGGGCATGGAATAGTTTTCCCTTTCTTTTGTCCTCTTCAATTTCCTTCATAAGTTTTCTATAGTTTTCAGAGTACAGAACTTTTACCTCTTTGGTTAGGTGTATTCTGGGGTATCTTATGGTTTTTGGTGCAGCCGTAAATGGGATTGATTCCTTGATTTCTCTTTCTGTTGCTTCATTATTAGTGTATAGAAACGCAACAGATTTCTGTATGTTGATTTTGTATCCTGTGGCTTTTCTGAATTAGTTTAATAGTTCTATCAATATTTTGGTTGAATCCTTCGGTTAACTTTTGGAATATTTTGGTGGAATCCACATAGATTATCACATCATCTGTGACTAGTGAGACTTTGATTTCTTCCTTGCCAATTTGGATGATCTTTATTTGTTTTTTTGTCTGATACCCTGAGGCTAGGACTTCTGGTACTATGTTAAGTAACAATGGTGATAGTGGACATTCTTTTCTTGTTCCTGACTGTAAAGGAAAAGCTCTCAGTCTTTCCCCATGAGGATGACATTAACTGTGGGTCATTCATATATGCCTTTACAATGTTGAGTTATGTTCCCTTGATCCCTACTTTGTTGTGGGTTTTTATCAAGAAAGGATGCTGTATTTTGTCAGATTTTTTTTCTGCATCTATTTCAGAGCATCATGCTGTTCTTTTATTTTAAATAATATTTATTTTGTTATATTAGTCACCATACAGTACATCCCCAGTTCTTGATGCAATGTTCCATGATCCATTATTTGCATATACCACCCAGTGCACCATGCAATATGTGCCCTCCTTAATACCCATCACCGGCCTACCCTAATCCCCCAACCCCCTCCCCTATGAAGCCCTAGGTTGTTTCTCAGAGTTCACAGTCTCTCAGGGTTCATTCCCCCTTCTCAGGGTTTACCCCCTCTTCTTTCTTCCCTTTCTTCTCCTACCAATCTTCCTATTTCTTATGTTCCATAAATGAGTGAAATCATATGATAATTGTCTTTCTCTGCTTGACTTATTTCACTTAGCATTATCTCCTCCAGTCCTGTCCATGTTGCTGCAAATGTTGTGTAATCATTCTTTCTGATGGCTGAGTAATATTCCATTTAATGTATGGACCACATCTTCTTAATCCAGTCATCTGTTGAAGGGCAACTGAGCTCCTTCCACGATTTAGCTATTGTGGACAATGCTTCTATGAACATTGGGGTGCATATGGCCCTTCTCTTCACTACATCTGTATCTTTGGGGTAAATACCCAGTAGTGGAATTGCTGGATCATAGGGTAACTCAATTTTTAACTTTTTAAGGGACCTCCACACTGTTTTCCCAAGTGGCTGTACCAACTTCCATTCCCACCAACAGTGTAAGAGGGATCCCTTTTCTCCACATCCTCTCCAACATTTGTTGTTTCATGCCTTGTCCATTATTGCCATTCTAAGTGGTGTAAGGTGGTATCTCAAGATGGTTTTGATTTGAATTTCCCTGATGGTGAATGATTTTGAACATTTTTTCATGTGTCTGTTAGCCATTTGTATGTCTTCATTGGAGAAGTGTCTGTTCATATCTTCTGCCCATTTGCTGATTTATTTGTTTCTCGTGTATTGACTTTGAAAAGTTCCTTGTAGATCTTGGAAACCAGTCTTTTACCTGTAGTGTCACTTGCAAATATCTTGTCCCATTCCGTGGGCTGCCTCTTAGTTTTTTTGACTCTTTCCTTGGCTGTGCAGAAGCTTTTTATCTTGATGAAGTCCCACAAGTTCATTGTTTCTTTTGTTTCTCTTGCCTTTGGAGATGTGTCATGAAAAAAGTTGCTATGGCTGATGTCAAAGAGGTTGCAGCCTATGCTCTATTCTAGGATTTTGATGGATTCCTGTCTCACATCAAGGTCTTTCAACCATTTGGAGTTTATCTTTGTGTATGGTGTGAGAGAGTGGTCAAGTTTCATTCTTCTATATATAGCTGTCAAATTTTCCCAGGACCATTTATTGAAGAGATTGTCTTTTTTCCACTGGATGTTGTTTCCTGCTTTGTCAAAGACTAGTTGCCGAAAGAGCTGAGGGTCCATTTCTGGGTTCTCTATTCTGTTCCATTGGTGTATGTGTCTGTTTTTGTGCCAGTACCATGCTGTCTTGGTGATCACAGCTTTGTAGTATAGCTTGAAATCCTGCAACGTCATGCCCCAGCTTTGCTTTTCCTTTTCAACAATTCCTTGGAGATTTGGGGTCTTTCCAGGTTCCACACAAATTTAAGGGCTGTTTGTTCCAGTTCTTTGAAAAATATCATTAGTATTTTGATCGGGATGGCATTGAAAGTGTAGATTGCTCTGGGTAGCATAGACATTTTAACTATGTTTATTCTTTCGATCCATGGAAATGGAATATTTTTTCCATCTTTTTGTGTCTTCTTCAATGTCTTTCAAGAGTGACTTGTAGTTTCTAGAATATTGATTCTTTATGTCTCTGGTTAAGTCAATTCCGAAATAACGTATGATTTTTGGTGCTATTGAATATGGAATGGATTCCCTAATTTCTCATTCTTCAGTCTCATTGTTCGTGTATAGAAATGCAACTGATTGCTGAGCATTGATTTTGTATCCCGCCACATTACTGAATTGTTCTATAAGTTCTAGTAGTTTGGGGGTGGAGTATTTTGGGTTTTCTATACAGAGTATCATGTCATCTGAGAAGAGAGACAGTTTGAATTCTTCTTTCCTGATTTGAATACATTTTATCCCTTTTTGCTGTCTGATTGCTGTTGCAAGGACTTCTAGTACTATGTTGAATAATAGTGGCGAGAGTGGGCATCCTTGTCATGTTCCTGATCTTAAGGGAAAGGCTTCCAGCTTTTCCCCGTTGAGAATGATATTCGCTGTAGGCTTTTCATAGATGGTTTTTATGAGACTGAGGAATGTACCCTCTATCCCTACACTCTGAAGGGTTTTAATCAGGAAAGGATGCTGTATATTGTCAAATGCTTTTTCTGCATCAATTGAGAGGATCATATGGTTCTTGACTCTTTTCCTGTTGATATGATCTATCACGCTGATCAATTTGTGAATGTTGAACCACCTTTGCATCCCAGGGATGAATCCCACATGGTCTTGATGGATTATCCTTTTAATGTACTTTTGGATCCTATTAGCTAGGATCTTGTTGAGAATTTTTGCGTCCATATTCATCAGGGAAATTGGTCTGCAATTCTCCTTTTTGATGGGGTCTTTGGCTAGTTTTTGGATGAAGGTAATACTGGCTTCATCGAATGAGTTTGGTAGTTTTCCTTCTGTTTCTATTTTTTGAAACAGCTTCAATAGAATAGGTATTATTTCTTCTTTGAATGTTTGGTAGAATTCCCCAGGGAATCCGTCAGGCCCTGGATTCTTGTTTTGGGGGAGGTTTTTGATCACTGCTTCAATCTCTTCATAATTAATTGGTCTGTTTAAATAATCAATTTCTTCCTGTTTCAGTCTTGGTTGTTTATAGGTTTCCAGGAAGGCATCCATTTCTTCCAGGTTGTTTAATTTATTGGCGTAAAGCTGTTGATGAAGTTTCTAATGATCCTTCCTATTTCATTGGTGTTGGTTGTGATCTGTCCCCTTTCATTCATAATTTTATTAATTTGGGTCCTTTCTCTATTCTTTTGAATAAGTCTGGCCAGTGGCTTATCGATCTTATTTATTCTTTCAAAGAACCAGGTTCTAGTTCTGTTGATCTGCTCTACTGTGCTCCTGGTTTCTAATTCATTGATCTCTGCTCTAATCTAGATCACCTGCCTTCTCGTGCATCAGTTAGGCCTATTCTTCTGATCCAGTTCCAGCTTCTTGAGGTGAGAATATAAAAACTGCATTTCAGATTTTTTTATTCTTTTGAGTGAGGCTTGAATGGCTATGTATTTTCCCCTTAGGACTGCCTTTGCAGTGTCCCACAGGTTTTGGACCGATGTGTTTTCATTCTCCTTGGTCTCCAGAAATTGTTTAAACTGATTTTTAATTTCCTGCTTTACACAATCATTTTTGAGCAGAATGGTTCTTAGTTTCCAAGTGTTTGAGTTTCTTCCAAATTTTTCCTTGTGATTGAGTTCCAGTTTCAAAGCATTGTGGTCTGAGAAAATGCAGGGAATAATCTCAGTCTTTCAGTATCGGTTAAGACCTGTTTTGTGACCCAGTATATGATCTGTTCTGGAGAAAGTTCCATGTGCTTTCGAGAAGAATGAGTATTCTTTTGCTCTGGGGTGTAGTGCTCTATATATATCTATGAGGTCCATTTGTTCCAGTATGTCATTCAAAGCTCTTGTTTCTTTGTTGATTTTCTGCTTAGGTGATCTGTCTATTGCTAAGAGTGGAGTGTTGAGGTCCCCTACTATTAATGTATTATTATCTATACGTCTCTTTATTCTGCTTAAGATTCGGCTTATGTATCCAACTGCTCCCCTGTTGGGGGCATAGATATTTATAATTGTCATATCGACTTGTTGGATGTATCCTTTAAGAATAATATAGTGTCCTTCCGTATCTCTCACTACAGTCTTTAGTTTAAAATCTAATCTGTCTGATATGAGAATTGCTACCCCATCTTTCTTTTGAGGTCCATTGGCATGAAAGATGGTTTTCCATCCCTTCGCGTTTAGTCTGGATGCATCTTTTGGTTCAACATGAGTCTCTTACAGATAGCAAATGGATGGGTCATGTCTTTTTATCCAATCTGCAATCCTGTGGTGTTTTATGGGAGCGTATAGGCCATTCACATTGAGAGCGATTATTGAGAGATATGATTTTAATGATGTCATGTTGCCTGTAAAGTCTCTGTTTCTATAGGTTGTAAATTTCTGTTCTGTATCACTCTTGGGGCCTTTTTACTTTTCTAGAACCCCCCTTAATATCTCCTGTAGGGCTGGTTTGGTGGTTATAAATTCCTTCAATTTCTGCCGATCCTGGACGTTCCTTATCTCTCCATCAATTCTGAATGACAGCCTTGCTGGATAAAGGATCCTTGACTGCATGTTCTTCTCAGATAGAGCTTTGAAAATACCCTACCAGCCCTTCCTAGCCTGCCAGGTCTCTGTAGACAGGTCTGATGTTATTCTGATATTTTTCCCTCTATACATAAGAATTTTCTTCCCCCTGGTTGCTTTCAGTACTGTATCCTTGGATCTAATATTTGCGAAATGCACTATGACGTGACATGGTGTAGGTCTGTTCTCATTGACCTTGGGAGGGGTCCTCTCTGCTTCCTGGACACGAATGCTTGTTTCCTTTGCCAGATTAGGGAAGTTCTCAGCTACAATTTGTTCAAATATCTCTTCTAGACCTTTCTTTTTCTCCACCCCCTTGGGGATGCCGATGATTCTGACATTGGAACGTTTCATTGAGTCGGTAATCTCCCGTAATCTACATTCTTGAGATTGGATTTTTTTGAAGCAAGGTTCTGTTTTAACTTTCTCTTCTACCATCCCATCCTTCAATTCACTAATTTGTTCTTCTGCCTCTTTTACCCTGGCTGTCAGAGCATCCAGTTTAGACTGCCTTTGATTCATAGCATTTTAAATTTCCGCCAGACTCACTCTCATTTCTGCCCTTAGAGATTCTATATTCTTGTTAATATTTTCATTAATGGTTTTTTCAAGCCTACACATCATCTTGACCATTGTTACTCTGAACTCCATTTCTGACAATTTGCTTATATCCATATCCATCAGTTCTCCTTCTCATCATTGTGATGAGGAAAGGTTGTGGGGTTGCCCAGAGCCCAAGTTATTGACCAGGACACAGTCAGTGTGCACTTGTTTTATAGGGACCTTAGGGATGTCGGCTTCCTGATTTTTCAGGCTGCCTTCTGGGCAAGGGGCCTGGCGTGCCGACATTCAGGAAACCCTGTTTGAGTAGAGTTGCCCCATACCCTGTGAGGGGCGTTGGGGATGGGCACAATGTGAGCTGGTATTTCCGGGTTTTTGTTCTCTGGCGGCTTCCCCTGGCAGTTTTCTGTGCCTCTTCTGAGAGTCAGAGCAGCAGTGGCCATCCTAACCTCTGTCTCGGAACAGAGAGATCACAGTCCACTCTCCACTGAGCTCTGTTGGCCACTTTAACTCTGTTACTGTCTGTGCTGCTAAAAACCCTGCAGCGTCCGGGGATGTGCGCCCCACACCTGGCATCCCAGCCCTCACTTCCAGGGCCGGCATGTCTCTGTCCTTTGTGTTTCTAATACCGCCAGCCTCCAGCTGCCCCCGTGCACTCCCGGAGTTCCCGGTCTCAGTGTGGTTCCAGTGAGCGCACCGGAGCTCCGGTTATCAGTCTGGTCGTGCGCGTTCCCCGGCTCACGATCTGTCTGCTCTCTTGCGGGTGCCAGTCCAGAGTCCGCCCACTCCCCCGTGCAGGTGGCTACCGCTTCCCAGCACCCGAACGTGGAGGCTCCCTCCCTCTCCCATTTATCTTCTGATATCTGTGCACGGTTTCACGGCACCCCGCTTCATACCTCAATACTCAGCCCTGGAGATGTTCATTTGTAGAGATCCAGATGTATCTACCTGCGTCTCAGGCTGATTCTGTGGATGTTCAGGCTGGTCTGGTACCTATCCAACTTGACTCAGGGGACTGGCTGAGAAAGGGGTCCCCTACTCTTCCGCCATCTTAACTCTATACTTTTATTCTTTCTATAGTGTCTTTGTCTGGTTTTGCTATCAGGATA
Organism: Ursus arctos; assembly: GCF_023065955.2. NCBI lineage: Eukaryota > Metazoa > Chordata > Mammalia > Carnivora > Ursidae > Ursus > Ursus arctos. Next base: position 2,970,021 of record NW_026622986.1, read on the forward strand.
ATGTTGGCCTTATAGAATCAATGTGGAAATATTCCTTCTATTTTTTGGAATATTTTGAAAAGAATAACTGTACGAAGCCCCTGTTTTCTTATTTATTTTCTATGTAGGTGATCTATCGATTGATGTAAGTGGTTATTAAAATCTCCTATTAGTGTATTACTCTGAATTTCTCCCTTTCTCTCTCTTCAAGTGTTTAGGTTCTCCTATGTTGGATGCATATGTATTTACAATTTTTATATCCTTTTGGTGGATTGATCCTTTTAGCATTATATACTACCATTGTCTTCTCCTACAGCCTGTTTTAAAGTATATTTTGTCAGATATAAGTACTGCTACCCCAGGTTTTTTTCCACCACTATTTGCATGAAAAATCTTTTTCCATCTTTGTACTATCAGTCTATATGTATCTTTAGGTCTGAAGCAAATCTCTTCTAGGCAAAAGATAGATTTTGTTTGTTTGTTGGTTGTTTTTCTTCCATTCATTTATCCTATGTCTTTTGATTGGAGCACTTAATTTATTTACCTTTAAAGTAATTATTTTGCCATTTTGCTAATTGCCTTCTTGTTTTTTCTGTAGTTCTTCTCTGTTCCTTTCTCCTTCTCTTGCTCTCTTCTCTTGTGACCCATTGACTTTCTTTAGTATTATGTTTGGTTTTATTTCTCTTTATATTTGTGTATTAGTTATAGGTTTTATGGTTTGTGGTTACCATGAGGTTCATATATAACATTCTGTGTATGAAGCAATCCATATTGTTGAGATTTACTGAAGTTTAAACATAGTCTGAAAGCACTACATTTTACCCCTTTTTCCATATTTTATGCATATTTCATATTTACATTTGAAAGAAATCTCTGCATCCCTTAACTAATTTTTAAGATAGAATTTATTTTATTACTTTCATCTTTTAACCTTTGTACTAGCTTTATATGTAATTGATCTACTACTTTTACTGTGTGTGTATATGTACAGTAAAATTTTTCAGTTCCATTATTGTCTTACTTCTTGTTATGCCCCCCTTTTTTTCATGTAAAGAAGTCTCTCTCTCTCTCTCTCTTTAAGATTTTATTTATTTATTTATTTGTGTGTGTATGAGAGAAAGAGAGAGAAAGTGCAGAAGCAGGGAGAGTGGCAGGCAGAGGGAGAAGCAAGCTCCCTGCTGAGCAAGGAGCCCGATGTGGGACTCAATCCCAGGACTCTGGGGTCATGACCTGAGCTGAAGGCAGACGCTTAACCAACTGAGCCACCCCAGCATTCTTAAAGGAGTCTCTTTAAGATTTCTTATAAGGCTAGTTTAGTGGTGATGACACCTATAGCTTTTGTTTGTCTGGGGGAACTGTTTATCTATTCTTCAATCCTGAATAATAAACTTTCCCAGTAAAGTATTATTGGGTGTAGGTGTTTTCATCTTCACTTTGAATGTATCATGACACTCCCTTCTGACTTGCAAAGTCCCTACTGAAAAATCAACTGATTGCCCTATGTGTATTTTTTTTTAATCTGTAACTGTTTGCTTTTCTCTTTTGCTTTTAAGATTCTCCATTTTTAATTTTTGACACATTAATTATTCTGTGTCTTGATGTGGAGCTCCTTAGATTCATCATGTTTGGAGTTCTATGTGTTTCCTGAACCTGAATGTCTATTTCCTTCTCCAGGCTAGGGAAATTTTCAGCTATTTTTTAAATTTTTATTTTATTTGAATTCAATCAATAAATATATAGTGTATTATTAAGTTCAGAGGTAGAGTTCAGTGATTCATCAGTGCATAGAGCACCCAGTGCTCATTACATCACATGTCTTCCTTAATGCTCATCACCCAGTTACTCCATTCCCCCATCCATGTCCCCTCCAGCAATCCTCAGTTTGTTTCCTATAGTTGTCTCTTATGGTTTGTCTCCCTCTCTGATTTCATCTTATTTTATTTTTCCCTACCTTCCCCTATGATTTTCTGTTTTGTTTCTTAAATTCCAAATATGAGTGAAATTGTATAATTGTTTTTCTCTAATTGACTTATTTCACTTAGCATAATACCCTCTAGTTCCATCCATGTCATTGCAAATGGTAAGATTTCACTTTTTTTGATGGCTAAGTGATATTCCATTGTACATATATACCACACCTTCTTTATCCAGTCATCTGTTGACGACATTTGGGCTCTTTCCATATTTGGTTATGTGGACATTGCTGCTATAAACACTGGAGTGCAGGTGCCCCTTCAGATCACTATGTTTGTATCTTTTGGGTAAATACCAAGTAATAAAATTGCTCGTTGGAGGGTAGCTCTATTTTTAACTTTTTGGGGAACCTCCAAACTATTTTCCCGAGTGGCTGTACTAGCTTGCATTCCAACCATTAGTGTAAGAGGTTTCCCCTTTTTCCACATCCTTGACAACATTTGTTGTTTCCTGACTTGTTAATTTTAGCCATTCTGACTAGTGTGAGGTGGTATTTCATTGTGGTTTCTATTTGTATTTCCCTAATGCAGAGCTATATTGAGCATTTTTCATGTGTCTGTTGTCTTCTTTGAAGAAATGTCTGTTCATGTCTTTCTGCCCATTTCTTGACTGGGTTATTTGTTTTTTGGGTGTGGAGTTTGATAAGTTCTTTATAGATCTTGGATACTAACCCTTTATCTGATAAGACATTTGCAAATATCTTCTCCCACCAGCTATTTTTTCTTCAAGTATGTTTACTTCCCTGTCCTCACTCTCTTCTCCTTATGGGACCCTTATAAGTCAAATGTTAGTACACTTGATGTTGTCTCTGAGGTTCTTTAATCTTTCTTCATTTTTATGTATTTATTTTTCTTTTTTCTGTGCTTGGTCAACATTTATTGCCATCTTTTAGGTTGCTCATCTATTCTTCTGCATCCTCTACTCTGGTGTTGATTCCCTCTAGTGTATTTTTAAAATTTCAGTTTTTATTTTATTTTATTATTTATTTTATTTTATTTTATCTCAGACTGATTTCTTTTAGTATTTTTTATATCTTTGTTGACATTCTCACTGAGTTCATCCTCTCTTCTCTCAAGTCTGTTGAGTATGCTTATAATTATTACTTTGAACTCTTTATCAGATGGCTTATCTCCCTTTTGTTTAGATTTTTTTCTATAATTTTGTCTTGTTCTTTCATTTGGAACATATTCCTTTGTCTCCTCATTTTGTTTGACTCTGTACTTCTATGTATTAGGTATGTCAACTATATTTCCTGGTCTTGAAAATGGTGGCTTTGTATGTAAGCCATCCTGTGGTACCCAGTAGCATAATTCCCTGTGGTCTCCAGAACCAGGCCCTTCAGGATGTCCCGTGTATGGGCTGCATCTTACCTTATGTTGTGGCTTGGCTAAAACTGCTGCAGATGTGCTAGTGGGCAGGGCTGGCCCTACGTGTAGCTGTCTGAGAGGCCTGGTTTTAGTTCCTGAGGGCATAATGTTGTGTGACACTAACTTATGCTTCCCTGAGGCAGGAGCTGCTCCGGAGGGGTGCTGGTCCCAGTTGGGGCTACCTCCTAGGTGTGACAGAGTGGTAGTTGATGAGGATGCCAGACATGACTGAGGCTGACAGTTGGTGTGGCAGGGCAGGCACCACTTTGAAAAAGCACTTTGTAGGACAAGTGGGTGGGGTGTGGTGGGTCTGCAAGGGAACACCAGGTGGATATAGTGGTGCTAGCAGCAAGGTAGATGGAGGATGTCAGAACTAGCTTCTACAAATATCTAGTCAGGTATGTCTGAAGGAAGGCAAGAAAAATGACACCTGTCAATATTTCCATTCCTGGAGAAAACTCCTGCAGGTTCCTACTCCTCCCGCATATGTCCTAAAACCAGTTAATAAATCTTCATATAGGTGCTTTTCAAACTGCTGTTTCTTGCTGGTCTTGAGCAAAGTAATGTAGGGCACTGGCCCTGTAAAAGTTAAGCCCCACTGTTTTTCAAAGCCAGATGTTATGGAGTTCATCTTCCTGTGCAGGTCCCCAGGGCCAGGGTTGATCCTGATATGGGGCTTGATCCCCTTGTACCTCCACACCTGTGATATCCCCATTTGTGGGTTGACATGTCCAGGCTATGGTCTATAGGAAATCTGTTCTAGCCTTTTAGGGCATTTTCAGACTGAGTTGCATTAAATATAGTTTTTGTCTTTTTGTGTCCATGGGAGGAGGTGAGCTCAGGGTCATCCCACTCTGGCACCTTCCTCTGAAGCTATCTCTGATATTTTTGATAATTTCTTGAAAAAATTCCATCATCAAATCTACACAATCTTCTTTAACATTTTTCAGAAGCAATTGATGCCAGCTCCCTCTTTTTTTTTTTTTTTTTTATAAATGATACTACAGGAGGGGTGCTTGGGTAGCTCAGTCAGTTAAGCATCTGCCTTTGGCTCAGGTCATGACCCCAGGGTCCTGGGATTGAGCCCTGCATTGGGCTCCCTATTCAGCTTGTGCTTCTCCCTCTCCCTCTGCTGCTCCCCCTGCTTGTTCTCTCTCTCCCTCTCTGTCAAATAAACAATAAATAAATAAATAATAAATAAATACATAAATAAAATATTTTTTAAAAATAAAATAAATGATACCAAAGGACATAAGATTTGCTCCCTTCCAAGTTTTATCCATTTGTTAATTAATTTCTGCACATTAGCTGAAAAATATGCTGTTCCTGAAATTGACATACTTCCATGGAAACCCAGCTCAATACTGATTGTGAAACAGATTTGAGGTAGTGTTTTCATCAGTGGCACCACAATGCTTATGAGCTGAGTCTCAGAGAATGTGCAGGTAACCACAAGCCATAATTCTGGCAATTAATGTGATGGTATTTTGAGACATGCAGAGACTCAGAAAATTTTTTTTCTATTCCCTTCCAAGGACTCTTTTTAAAGTTAACTGTTTGATCTTGCTTAGTGTGACTAACCAAATCTTTGCATATATTGAAATATTATTTTAGATTTAGGAACATATACAATACAATTGTATGATCACAAGGAGAGTGCCATTTTCTTTCCTTTATGTGACTATAAAATTCTTTGGGCCCCAGAATCTTTAAATTCTAAAGACTAGGACAGTACTTGGAATATATATTTACTGAATGAATGAAAACAGAGTAAAGTTACTTATGTGTTATGATATGAAAGTTAACAGCCTAGCCATGTCTCTTTCAAAGGTCTTTACAATATTTGTGATTCTCATAACTGTGCTGATTTGAGGTAATGGTGTGTGCCAAAATATAGATTCTGTTACTTTGGAATAATACATTGAAATTTATCATCCATTAACATATTTGAATTAGCTGATCTCTTTCTAGAATGCAGAGGGAATATGACTTAAGACAAATTTGACTCAGTGGAAAGAAAAGTTCCAAAACATATCATGATAGAGAAAGAAATAAGCTTAACAGAATCTCAAAATTGAAGAGCCTGGAAAACGAGCAGCTTATAGGAAATGAGTAAAGTGGATGCATATGGGGGCTGGAGATACACTGAGGGAAAATATTCTATTACATAATATTTCATACTATTCTCATGGTATTATGTGTCCACTAGAGGTCTAAATGTAGGAAACTAAACTGTGTGTATCCAGGTAGAACCAGGCAGAATAATGTTGGATAATCACTGTAGAATGAGAAAGATGAGTTGAAGCTAAATATCAAATTTGCCAGTAGGAAAATAATGCTATAGAAGATTTTCTTTCATAGTTTGAATAATCAATCAATGCATTTTATGATTGGAATTTATTTATTTATTGAGGAAAATATGTATTAGGTAAAAGAAAAATAGATTCTACAAAACAAAAAATGATGACATTTTATATAATGATTATTATCTGAGAAAGAGTCTAATAGGAAATGGCATCTCACAAAAACACAATTTTACAATAAGTAAGAGAACAGGCATCAAATGAAAGAAGTTAAATGCTTAGTACTGACACACATGAGGTGATAGAGCCATTACCATAAGTGTTCAATGCTGATATAAAGATCTACAAATTGTAGTGGAAGAACACACCTTTCCACAAAACCAGATGCTCAGTATGCAAACTACACATTGTAAAAACAAAAGATCTCAATATAATGTCTGTTTTTAAGATACTTTACATTGATAACATTCACTGATGTATTTGACGTATGAACCCTGCCCTATTCAGTTCCTGAATGAAAACTGAAAAAGTGTAGACAAAATTCCCACAACCACAATGCTAAGAATGAATTGCTAGTGCTTTAATAATGTTTCTGTCTCCAAGGTCTGAGCTGATCTCAGATATACTAGAATAGGCCCCCAATAGCAATGCAGAATGAGCAAATGAGGGGGAATGCAGCTATCATGATGTTGGAAATGACAGACTAATGAACACTGAGAGTGCATTTGGCCGGGTTCTCTGGGAGAAGAGGATCAAGTAGAAATTCCACTGCGTGTTGTTTATTCAGGGAATGCTCTCAGGATAAAGGGGGTGAGAGAAAAAAAAAATAGAACAGAGAATGTGGCTAAGCAAGGATGTGATCTCAAGTGGAATATGGCATGAGCAAGATCCTGTAAGAAGCTGGAACAGAACTCTCCAATACAAGTATCCATCTGTGATTGTAGAAATACTCTGTCCTCGATGTCTAACATAATAGCTACTATCGACATGTTGTTGCTACCTGAGCGTTTAAAATATCCTAAGAAACTGAATTTAAAATTTATTCAATTTTTATTAGTTTCAGAGGTAGAACTTAATGATTCATCAGTTGCATATAACACCCAATGCTCATTACATCAAGTGCCCTCCTTAATACCCATCACTAAATGTCTGTTCATGTCTTCTACCTATTTCTTGACTGGATTTTTTGTTTTTTGGGTGTTGAGTTTGATAAGTTCTTTATAGGTTTTGGATACTAGCCATTATTCTGATAAGACATTTGCAAATATCTTCTCCCATTCTTTACACTGCCTTTTAGTTTTGTTTATGATTGGTTTTAAAGGTTGGCTACAGAATCATTGTAGAATGCTTCCAAACTTAGCTTTCCACTAAAGATATAACTATTTTATCAGAGACTTCTATTTCATACCAATCTAAACTTGATCTCCATATGGATGGAGTGGGAATTCAGCAGAGCCACCTGGAGGCCTTGTTAAAACATATATTGATGGGACCCACAATCAAGTTTTCTGATTTAGTAGATCTTAGGATGGGGCCCAAGAATTTAAACTTTAATAAATTCCGAGGTGCTGCTGCTGCTTTTCTGGTAAACCACACGTGCAAATTTTCCAAATTAGGTACAAATTACTAGTATGACAACTGGTGTAGATAATTTTATAGTGGATATAAACAGAAATACTGGCTTGTTTTTCTCATTGTTGGTGTTATCTTTTCATCTTGAGAATTGAGTTTCCAAATTAAACATTTGTATGTTATATAACAGCTGTTCTCTATTTAGTTTTGTTATGTGCATTTAAGGAAAAGCTGAATAATATGAGTTTTGAACAGAACTGCTTCAAATACATATCTATTATGGGCTATGAAATTCTAATAGGATGAGTTGACTTTTAGAAGTTTCTGATGATCACAATGGAATAAAAAAGTCAGAATCAATTCATGGTTCTCTATTGTTCTTTGAGACACTTTCTGGATCAGTGACCACATAGCGGGCGTTACTTTCAAAATGGGAAAGCTGCCATCGACAAGATGGGCCACAATAGCTCCACAGGAGATAGTATCATTGGCCATGTCAATGATCCATACAATAAAATTCTGTGGCTTATTGTGTCAGTGAGCTAAAGTGAGTGGATTATTCATATATCTAAAGCCTTTGAAATCATATGTATTCTTTTTTTTCTTTTAAATTGAGGAGGAAGAGAAATTAATCATCAAAACATCACATTTAAAACTGTACATTAAACTGCTCTAGAAACAAGATTAGTCATCATTTAAACTACTAATGTATTTAAAGAAATAGAATATAACTGTTTTACTTATTTGAAAGATGATAGGTATGAGCAAAGTATGATACGAACCTTCTTAAGCTTATGAGTTTAATGTCATGTGGCGCAACTATGACATATTCTTATCTAATATCCCCTGGGGCCATTGTCAAAAACACAGACACTAGGTTAGCTGGACCACTGGTCTAATCCTCTTGGTATTGTACAGCTATTTAAGAAAATGTTTTATGAATAGTGCAATTATTCTGATTAACCTTCATTTATAATTATATAACTTTTAATAGTTTTAAAAGTATATGCACATGTATGATCCCTTGTAACATAGCAATCTTGTGAGGTAGGCAGAGCAATCCCATGACCAAATCAAATCTCACTTTGTGAAATAATGGAAGTTCCTAACCTAAATGCTATAAAACTGACCACCACAACCTATGCAAAAATAAAGTATCATGAGCAGTTGCAGCACTTTCTGTCTTCCATCCCTACTAGCAATTTGATGTTATCATAGCAGTAAAGGACCATTAAGAGCAGCTCAGGCCTTCTTCCTTCATGTTACAGGTGTCTCCTGAACCACCCTATGTTCCTCTGATAGTTTTTTTCAACATGGTCAATGTTTCTCATAAAAAAGATCAAGACTATAAGCCACAAGTACCTAGAACCTTGTTCTGGCCCTTGTGCCTGGTGCCTTTTGGTTGTTCATTTGAACATGCATTTTCTCAACGTTGGTAACACCTACGTTGGAGAATATAGTTATAAATGATAATCACATCAACAATGGATTGATAGAAAATGTAATAAATTTACTACTGCACATATGTGCCAGATACCATGAAGATTGTCAGAGATAAAAGGATGAAAAGATGCATTGTGTGGCTTCAAGGAACATATTGTCTAGCATGGAGACAGGCATAAAAATCAAAATTAGATATAGGATTATAACTACAGTGGACATATATAGTAAGAGAAATGAAAGCTTGAGAGGATGAAAATATGTATTAGGTTTGCATTGGCTAGATGAGAGTGAGAATTCGGAGAAAATGAAAGTGCACATTTTTCAGTGCAAATATAAGGCATTTCATGACTGCTCTGTGATGTGATTATTTCATAATATCCATGAGATAAACAGCCTTATGTTTTGTATTTATTAAATGTATCTTATATTGATTTCCCAAATATATGTTAAATGTCTTCTCAAAATCCAAGGTTTCATTCATAAAACTCTTTTAAAAAATCTAAAGTGCGGGGCGCCTGGGTGGCTCAGTCGTTAAGCGTCTGCCTTCGGCCCAGGGCGTGATCCCTGGGGTCCTGGGATCGAGTCCCACATCAGGCTCCTCCGCTGGGAGCCTGCTTCTTCCTCTCCCACTTCCCCTGCTTGTGTTCCTTCTCTCGCTGGCTGCCTCTCTCTCTATCAAATAAATAAATAAAATCTTTAAAAAAATAAATAAAAAATCTAAAGTGAAATACAGCATAAGAAATTCTCTCTATCATCTATCTATATTTATCATCTATCATCTATCAAATCTATAATCATCTACATGATTATATCTACATAATTGTACATAGTACTTAAATTTTTCTCCCAAATGATGATTTTTTTTTCTGATACAACTAAAATTTATTATTTTTTTTTTACCTAGTATGGGACCAAAATTGTTTTTTTGATGATGTTTTACTCATTTGGTAAATGAAAATTTAAAATTTCTTTTAATCGTTAACTTCTAATATTTAAATATATGGTCTTGTATATTCATCTTTAATTTTATTTATTAGTTCTTTGTATATTTCTTAAGTGTTTCCAGTAAAACATCATTTCTTATGTAAATAGAATAGTTTCTTATGTAAATAGAATAGTTTTACTTATTCCACTTGAATAAGTTTTACTTATTCCATTTATGCCTTTATGCCTTTTTTACTATCTAGCCTTTTTGAAATGGTTAATGTCTTGGCTATACTATTGAATAAAAGTGGTGAGAGTAGGGGCGCCTGGGTGGCATAGCGGTTAAGCATCTGCCTTCGGCTCAGGGCGTGATCCCGGCGTTATGGGATCGAGCCCCACATCAGGCTCCTCTGCTATGAGCCTGGTTCTCCCACTCCCCCTGCTTGTGTTCCCTCTCTCGCTGGCTGTCTCTATCCCTGTCGAATAAATAAATAAAATCTTTAAAAAAAAAAAGTGGTGAGAGTAAACACTTTCGCTTTGCTCCCAAATGAAGGCAGAAAGTTTTCAATGTTAAACCTTTAAATATGATGTATGTAGTTTTTTTCCCCCATAAGTGCCACTTTACAGATTGAGGATATTTACTTGTATCCCTAGTTTGCTGAGAGATTTTGCCATAAATGAGTATTAAATTCTGTCATATGAATTTTCTACATCTACTGAAAAAAATCATATAAATGTTCTCCTTGATGTGCTATTGTGGTGAATGACATTGACTGCTATTCTAATCATAAATCAACTTTGAAATCTCAGGGTAAACTTACTTGGTCACATGTATTATTTTTTTCTTTAATATACTGCTGGGTATAATTTGCAAATATGTTATTTAGGGAGTTTGCACTATTGTTCATAGTGGATATTGTCTTCAATTTCCTTTTTCCTTTTCTCTCCGTTTTTCTTTCTTTTATTCTTTTTTTTTCTTTTCCTTCCTTCTTTTTTACTTAAAAAAAAGATAATGTAATATTGGCTTTAAGTCTTCATTAAATATATGATATAATTTACCTATGAAACCACTTATGCCTGGAGTTTTCTTTCTCCCAAGGGTTTGACAACAAAATCAATATTTTTTTATAGATATAGAGCTGTTCAAATTTTCTGTTTACTTCTTGTCAATTTTGGTAAATTGTATTTTAAAAAGTGTTTCTATTTCTTCAAAGCTGTTAATTTTTTGATTAAATAACTGGGCACTTAACAATAACAACCTTGCCAAGTTGACACATAAAACTAATCATCCTACTCACCATATGTCAAGAACTATTTCAGGTATTAGAGGTATAGCAGTGAACAAAACAGACCAAAAAAAAAAAATCCCTGACCCATGTAGCTTATATTATACCATAGAAGAAAAATAATAAACAAGTAAAATATATAATATGTCATGTTATTGGTATTAAGTGCTTCAGTTAGGTAAATAGCATGAAAAAGGGATAGGTAGCAATTTCAAATAGGGTAGTTTGGGAATTAAATATTTAAATCATGACTTAAAGAAAGTGAAAGATCCATAAGAATATCAGATGGAAAAGTGTTCCAGGCAAAGAGAGTAATGAGGGCAAAGTCTATGGGGCAGGAGTCTGCCTTGTATGTTAAACAAATGGCAAAAATGCCAATGTAGTTGGAGGAAACAGAATATTAAGAGACACCATCAGAAAATTACCTTTGTGTCAAAGGTTGAAGGTCATGTAGGAACATCTTTTCATTCTGGCTAATTGGGGAGCCAATCGAGTATTCTAAACAAAGGCGCTTCATATTTGTTCTAAGCTGATTCTACTGCCAACAATATTGAAAACATACTGTGGAAAGTGAGGTAGGTTGTGTGTGGGGGGGGATTGAAATAAAGCATTTTAGATTGCTATTCCAATAATTCGAGCAAAAGTGGTGGTGGCTTGGACCAGAGTAATAACAGTAGAGGGGATGAGAAGTGATTAGTTTCTAGAGTGCACACCTTTGACTCCTGGCATAGTACATTGTGGCTGGTCACTAGAACAGTAGCCCATATCTGCTAAGTCTGTCTTGTCTAACATGAAGAAGCCATCAATTTAAATTCAGTAAGCTCATTAACCAAAATCAGTTATAAGCATATTACATATCTGAAAACATTGGACTCTTTAAACATATATACTTAGCATTTGTCCCATTGTACTTGGCTCAGAAAAATCAAATTGGCTGTAAAAAATTTACACAAAAGCAAATAAAACATTATAAAGAAACCACATTTATTTACCAACAACTTCAACCATTATCACTGTATGATTATCCTGCATTATTATCCTGTTTTACTCTATCCACCCTCTATCCACACTATCCACACTCACTCCCTAACACACTGCCTATGCACATATTTGCACGGAATTATTTTTTAATTAACATTTGCAAAACTTACAAAAACTTACCAAAAAATTGCAATAATACTTTAAGTAACTTTTTTTCCCTGAATCATCCATGATCAGGTTACAGAAATGATATTGCAGTATGCACAGGTACTTCAGTGCTCATCTCCCACAAATAATCTTTACCTATATAACCACAACATAGCCATCAAAATCAGAAGATAAATACAAATATTTTTACCACCATCTAAGTTTCATCTAATTTTCCAACCACATCTTTAATTGCAAAAAAATTCATTCAGAATCATCTATTATTACCAAGTGGTCATGTCTTCCCAATCCCTTTCCCTGTGGAAAATTTCCAGTTTTTTATTGATTTTTATACCCATGACATGGTTGACAATTACAGATTAGATACCTTAGAGAATGTCTCCTAATATGAATCTTTTTCATGTTTCCTCATGAGTAGATTCAAGCTATGTACTTTGACAGGACTATAACAGAAGCAATGTGGTGTTCTATTGCATGCAGGCTGCACATACTTTAGCTGTGTCCCCATTATAGGTGATGTTAATTTCAATTACTTGATGAAATTCTGCTTCACTGCTGTTTCCACTACACTTTTTCTTTTATATTCAACAAGCATTTTGTGAACAGATACTTTAAAAACATGTAAGCATCCCTAGAATCAATTATTTCTATATTGGTTGCTAAACTGTTACCTTCTAATTTCACTGTTCATTTTACATTTATTATTTCGCACTATATCCTAAGGAAGAGCTTTCTCTTTTCTGTGCTTATTTATTCATCTGTTTCATGTTAGTATAAATTTATGAATTACTATTTTATTCACCAGGTTATAGTCTGTTGTTATCATTATTTATTTTGATATTCAAATCACCCTGGATTTGGAAAATAAGAGCTCCTCCACATTGGCTTACGTATTATTTTGACATATTCCCAACATTCTTGGAGCACTTCTTCATTTTCAAGCAGAATGAACTATTACAGGTTAATCTTGGATTTTCCTATCTCAACCCTTGAATCATCCATTTCTTTAAGGAGTCCTGGTTCTTTTTAATGGAGAATGATATTCTAAAAGCAAAATCAGGAATTGGAAATGTATATATACACCCATAATCAGCATTTATATTTTTAATTATTTTTATATCTATCATCAAACCATGAGTTCACATTGATATTCATAATTCCTAGTTAACACTAAAGTGTGCGTTTTCAGTTTTTCCCTTTTCCATATTTGTAACTCCCTTCTTCAATAGGGAGAAACATGTCTCCAATTATCTTCAGTATAATAACTATTGATTCAGCTGCCTATTTGTAATCAATCCCCATACCCTAGTGGGTCACTGCTGTAGGCCCTCTGTCTTGTGTGGACTCTACCTTCCACTGAGCTATTTCCACTCCACTCAGCTTCTGTGCTGCAACTACTTGTCTAATCATTACTGTGCTGCTAGGCTGTGTCCTCTTGAGATTCTGATTCTGACCCTGCCACATTTTCCCCAGTTGTCTTTTCACTCAGGATTTTGGGATGAATTTTCAAGGAAGAAAGAAAGTTAAAAAAATGAAAATTTTGCTTCTGTTCCCAAACTTAGTTCTTTGGACTCCTTCTTGAAAGTATGTCACACTATGCTAGACTATCCCCTAAAAATATCACTAAACAGTTCTATCAAGGATTTCTGCTCTCATTTATTGTCAATAGTTTCAAAAACAGCATGGATGAAAAAATTGCGCTGATATCTATACATTAAAAAAAAGGGATGCTATTAATACATTTCCCACAAGAAAGAGCAGTTGTCTAGGAAAGCACAACAGTTAATAATCCACTTAACCATAGATTGGCAAGGGTCCAAGTCATTTGTAAATGTGTTTCTGTGACATATACTACAATCTTGCAGATGTCTATTTAAACTAAAATTATAAGGAAATCCTAATGTCTTGACATCTATTTTATGTGACCCTAAAGAGTCACATACTATAAAGTTTTTATTGATCAAATGGGTGTATTTACAGTGCTAAAAGAAAGAATAATTACATAGTAATATAAATTGACTCATTACCATATGTTTAAGAATCAGAAACCCTAGGGGCGCCTGGGTAGTGCAGTCATTAAGCGTCTGCCTTAGGCTCAGGGCGTGATCCCAGCGTTCCGGGATCGAGTCCCACATCGGGCTCCTCCGCTGGGAGCCTGCTTCTTCCTCTCCCATTCCCCTGCTGTGTTCCCTCTCTCGCTGGCTGTCTCTCTGTCACATAAATAAATAAAATCTTAAAAAAAAAATCAGAAACCTTGGCCATAACAGTGTGTTGCATTTGTATTGGGCTTAGATTTGTTTTTAAAAATGCATCCTTTTGTGGCTTCTGGGATTCTCTTGATCATGTTCATCTCTTTTTCCAAAAATCATTTAAAAATAATTTTAAAATAAAATAACTTTAGGGCTAGGCTACAGAACATTGGCATTTTTTAACATTTCAGCTATTAGTCCCAAAGTTTATTTAGGTCAGATATTTGTGTGGAAGTTTTTGTTTGTTTTCCTAGTTTCCAGAATATTCTATGTAAAGTCCCATGAGAGTCAAAGAATAGTTCAACTGAATAGTCTATACTCATGCATTCCCCTTTCTAGTCTCTCATGCATTCTGTATGATACAACCTCACTCCACACATTCCCTGAAGCTGCTTTCACTAAAGTTGCAGACTAACAATCTGATTGCGTACATATTGGACCCAGCTTGTTTTCTTCTTGTTCAAATACTCATGTGTACAAACCTACCAGCCTGAACTTTCTCCCTTGTGTTGCCCTTGATTGCACTCTCCCATGGCTGCTCATTTCTGACCCTTCTTCCATGTTTTCCTATATAATTACTGAATGTTGTAGTTCCATAGGCTTCTGTTTTTGTCCCAGCCTCTTTCTTACTCTCCATGTTTCCCATGAGTGCCTTTATCTACTCACAGGGCATCTGATACTATGTGTATGTTGGAACCTCCATACTGAGGCTTACACAATTATATTCAAAGTCTTATTGGATATATTTAGTGGGATGTAAGTTTCTTGAGAACCAGAACTGTGTTTTTATCTTTTGTATGTTCAGCACAAATCAGAGTAAATCATAGTAGATGTTTATTTATTAGCAACATATTACATAAACCATTAAAGTTGTCTTTTCTAAGAACCTAGTCAACTTCCAATACTACCTTCTTTCCAGTCAAAAAGAACAGGTGCAAAAGCGTAATGGTTGCTATGATATAGTGATTGACTTCTCCCATTCCATTAATGTCCACATCCAACTGGTGAACAAATCCATCATTGCTTCTCTATCTTCATTGCTGTAGTCTTACACCTCCTTGTTTTCTTTAACCTGACTCAATGTAATAATCTGTTATCTGTTCTCTCTCCCTCCAGTTCTGACTCATTCCAAAAGATCTCCACAACTGTTGCCTTAGTTTGTGTTCTAAAAAGAATATCTAACCATCCTCTTGCCCTACTTAAAATCTTTCAGTAACTTCCCTTCACCAAAATGACAAGTCTAAACTTCTTATCCTTATAAAATCAAGACCATTTGTAATTTGACATCTCTACTTTTCTGGCCTGTTCTCTCTGTGCCTTCTTTTCCTTTCTATCCTGCCCCACCAAGCCAGCTGCCCTTCTGCAGTTATGATATACAGCCCCATACTCCATTCACACTATTTCCTCTTCCAAAAATGTTCTTTCTTTCTTTTATATTGAGAAATATTTCTTCATATTTCAACAGGTGTTTCTTTCTGATGAATTCTTTCCTGGCCTTGCTGTCTGCTCACTCAGTAGGATTGAGTGAGCACCTCCCCTTGAGTACCTCCTATATATGTTCTACAGTAGCCTCTCTAGCACCTAAAAGCTTATTTCCACTTATTTTTCATAGTTCTATACCCCAGTAACAAATTGTGCTTTCCTTGAGATTAAATATAAATTCTTTTTATTAAAAAAAATTTTTTTTACTTCAGCTCTATCTCAGTATCATGCACTGGTGCTAGTTGGTGCTCAACGAATATATGTTGAAAATATTTAAAAAAATAATGAGAAAAAAAAGAAGAAAGGGAGAAAGAGAGAGAGAGAGAGAGAGAGGATGGTTTGACTCAAAAGCTTATCTTTAGTACTATATTTCACTAAGGGATCCAACACAGAGAAGATGTGTGATATGTCACAGAAAGTAATCTGTGTATATGGGCTTAATACATCCCCAGATAAGTTAATTTCCTTAATGAGATATAGATTTCTGAAGATACTTTTCCAATAGCAACTGAATTGTCTGGCCACAGTGATGATACCAGGGCAAGACATTTTGTACAGGATGTACAGATCTTAGTGTTTAAAGAAGTAGACTCCAAAGTCAAACCACCTAAGTCTTAATTATAGTGCCATTATTTACCAGTTTAGTAAACTTAGTCTGAAGGGTAAATTTCCTCATATGTGAAAAGAAGATAAAATGAGTAGCTATCCTAAAGGTAATTTCAAACATGTAATTGATTAAGTTCTTCAAAGAACCATGCTGCAATATCAACAGAAAAATAATAAAAATTGGAAAGTATTATAGTAAAGTGATTGAAATAAAATTATTAAATGAGTTATTTTCCATATTCATTTTTATAAATGAAAAACTTCCTTCATTTAAGCAGTTCATTATTATTCGGTTAAAAGCTAGTAATTTCCTCTCTGACTATGAAAATGTCAATCATCCATATTTTTTCTATCCATAAAAAGATATTATGACTTATATTTTATTGTTTAAGTCTGATTCTAAGATAGTAAGTTAAAAACATATTTTAAGAACAAATATTTTAATAAAATTATAAGAAAAATAACACTTTAATTGGCTTTAAATCAGTTCAGCATCTACAAAGAAGTTAATTCTTCAAAGAAAGAGATCTTTAGTAGGAAATACTCCATAAATTTACATTAAATTAAGCTTTGGTAAGCAGGGGGAGTGGGTTAAGTAGGTGATGGACAATCAGGAGGTCATTGTACTGACCAGTGGATGGATGTTGTATGTAAATGATGAATCATTAAATTCTAGTCCTGAGACTACTAGTGTGTTAACTAACTGGAATTAAAAAAAAAAAAAAACTTGAAACAAAAAAAATAAAAAAATAAAAATAAATAAAATTAAATTAAGCTTTGCAATTGATTATAATTCCCATTTCTTTAATAGAAAGGAAAACTGTTATCTGTGATTTGAACTTCAGAACACTAACTTCATTAGTAATGAAATTAGTGTTTCCTTTCTAAAGCAAGAATTCCAGGATTTCCAGACCTTCTACTTAATGATTATTGTTCCATCCCTAATTGAACTTTAGGGAAAATTATAAAAGTGATGACATGCTTGAGGAGCAGATTCATATATACCTAAAAATGTTGGTTCCTATTGATCACATTCCTATGCAATTAATGCAGTTCAATATTAGCTGTGGTTTGTTTTCCCCTTAATAGTATGGTTAAAGAATATTTTTTTTTTACCAGTAGCAACCCTCAATTTTATTAATGACTAATTAGTGTGTACGTTCTGATTTGCATTATAGAGCATTATACAACTGTTAAGAAATTTTTATTTTTCTTAGGATACAAATTTAAATGAACACTAGTCTTCTCTACCATGTTGACCAGATAATACAAGCTTCACCAAATGGCTTCTTCTGTAAGGACCAAGGGCAGGCTGCCCCAAGATGAGCCACTTTGGCATGAACATTATTTTCAGTTAAAAGTAATCAAACCCAACAGATGCAGGAAAAGCTCTCTTCCTGGTCCTCAACTGCCTAAATTTACAGTGGAATGGGGAGCCTGTACCAGAAAGAGAGCCACGAACAGAGATTCACTTTTACCTAAGAAATTTACCTGCATAATAGGGCAACCTTAGTTTTTCAAAACATCTCCTTTCACCTTCCTGCTAATGGCCTTCCTCCCCTGTGTATCCTCAACCCTACCCCTCTCCTTAGTTCATATAAACTTCATGTGCCTCAATGTCTTTGGAATTTCATGTCTGTGTGGATTCTCCATACATATGTCTGCCTATTAAATTTTATTTTCTCCTGTTACTCTGTCTCATGCCAATTTGATTCTAAGTCCAGCTAGAAGGACCTTGTAGGACAGAGGAAGGACTTCCTCTTCCACTGAGGCAGAGCCTCATTATTGGATGTGACGGTCAGGCTTATAGCCTTCTAATCATATTTCATTGCCTAGAACTCAAATGCATGACCACAATTATCCAGGAGCTATGTGTAACATGTGACCCAGGAAAAGAGGAAAAAACTAAGTTATTACCTAGTATCTGGTACAGATGCTAAAAATGACACAGAAATACGAGAACTGTTATCAATGGGAGATATTTACCATTTATGTATATTCAAGAAGAAAATTACATTAATTAAATTCTAACAATAAAAATGTAATTAAAATAAAAGGTTAAAAGGACATTTAGGAATGAATTGCTGTTTATAAAAATAGTCAATTAAAACACAGGTATCCTATTTATATATAATTATCAATTATGCATGTAAAGGTACATAATGCACATGATCTTGTTCTATTCATTAATGTCCTTAAGGATTTCTACTGGACACCACATTCCTGATAATCTCCTTATATGGTTGTTTATATTATCAGTTGTATTTGGAAGTTGTATTTGCATATATTTAGTTCTCCAAATCACACTAAAATTTTTCAGATAACTGCAATTGTAGTATAAAAGTCCCATGCAAGCAAATGCAAAATACAAAAAAAAAACAAACAACAAACAGATAAAAACAGATTGAAATAGTTACCTAAGATAGGAAACTAAAAAAACAAAAAAATGATAAACTATAAAATAAAACTTATATTTAAAATTCATCAATTTAGTTAAGTTAGAGAACACTTGGAAATGACATTAAAAAATATGGGAGGAAAAAAGAAGGTAAGAATAAGAGACCAATAGAGACGATCTAACAACCAGAGGAAGTGAAGAATAATCTTCCTAGGTCAATAAAGAGAGACAGGACACAAAGGGAATAAGAAAGAGGGTAGAGAAACAAACAAACACTACATTGTGCTTCCTGAAGCATGTAAGCAGAGATACAAATTGGAAAGATGATTTTAAAGCTGCTGCTTTTTCATTACTTTTATGTATAAGGAAGAAATTTAATTTTGATTAAAAAGAACAGCAGAAACACAAAACTAGATAAGCCATGAGTAGTAATGTATGAGAGAAAGGGTATTTTTAAAAATACAAGCAATTAGCTTCCTGTTGCTTATTTGATGTAACTTTCACCTTAACAAGAACTTTTCCACTTGGTGCCATTATCTAATCACCTACTATCATCGATTTTCAGAGAAAACACATTATCTGCAGGAAAACTTTCAGAAAGTCACAAACAAGCATGAGGAGCCCAGAGCAAAAGATTTGTAGAATCTTTAAAAGATAGCTAGAGGCAAGAGTTTGAGCTGTGGGAGAAGATCACCAAAAAACTTGTCTGCCTAATAAATGCTCCATAGGAAAAAAAAATCTATTCAAAGTGCACCCAGAAAATAAAATCAACATCATGCTATTGCAGTCTGCTTCTGCGACCTTGCTAGAAACAAGCCACAGGTCTGCCACTTACACAGAATTATTCACCGATAAATAGCCTGCCTGCAGGAAGAGCAAAAACACTTTAATAATCAAATCCAGTGACAACATAAATATTTTACCATGTCACTCTCAAGGTGCAAGCCGATGTATCTTCTAGAATAATTCAGGGAACAAAACATGATTGTGTATAATAGAAAATGTATTGGCCTAATACCTTATTTTAAAAAGTAAACTCTAACTGCTCTCAATGGAAGAATACAAGTTGTTCAAGACCCACTGAAACTTAAAAACACCCCTCCAAATCACAGCACACAATCCTGATTCAATTCCAGCTCCAGACGTACAAGTCTATGATGTGGGAAACAAAGGCAGAAGAAAAATTATTAAATTTCCTTACTACCTACAGCCCATTGACAAGTCCTTGAAACAGGCAGAGTGACATTCCTCTAGGGACTCAACTACACTTTGCTGAAGGCAAAGGCAATCTTAGCCTGACCCCTCCCCCACCCCCTACACCCACCCCCAGGATCCTATAAGCCTACATCAACATATAAAAATTCTTTTGAAAACTTCCTTTATCTCTAAATCCCCCAAGATACATGTTGGCAATCATCCCCCAAGCACATGGTCCACCGATATACATCTGAAGGGTCTCATGACTGAGGTCTCATGACTAAGACAGTAATAAATGACATTTTCCCAACAATAGCTAGCCCCCTCAAGGTCCTGGAAACCTTGCTTCCAAAATTCCTTAGGGACTTAAGCTATCCCTAACCATCTCCCAACTTGAAAGTATATAATGGGCCACTCCTCATGACCCTGGTGCAGCTCTTTCTGCATCTGTCCCTGTGCTTTATAAAATCACCTTTTTGCACCAACATCTCAAGAATTCTTTCTTGGCCTTTGGCTCTGAACCCTAATGTCTTTCCTACCTCAGTACACATATCTATCCATTTGGATAACATTTTTTTCTTCTCCTGGTGATTCATAATGTAAGCCCATGAGAAACAAGGTAAGACAAAGCAAATATGAAGAAACCTTTAAGGATAATTCTGTGCAATCTTGTGTTATCCCTAACCAGTTTAATATCAATAGCATGACAGTAAGTCCTAGAGAATGAATAAGTTGAAAACTTTTCTTGCCCTTTTCTCCCTCTCTCCCTCTCTCTTTCTTACCCTACCTTCCCTTTCTGTCTCCCTCTTTTCCCCTCTCCCTCTCTCTCTCCTTCCTTCTTTCTTATGCTCTCTCTCTTTCTCTCTCTCATACACAGTCAAATCTCAACTGTTCTTTCCTATTATACTTAATTCAGAGTTTTTCTAAGCTAAATGGAATGAGATGGTTTTTCTTTGGCATTCCAATTCCCTCCTTTTTATACCTTTCTTTTCTATGGGTCTTTCTCCTTTGGCTTCCCCATGTCCCCCACTTTGCCTATAGCCTACAGTATCTTGTTAATTCTTTTTCTTTCAGGATTTCCCTGCCTCCATCAAACCTCATTGTCCTGTTTTATGGTAACTTTGATTATATGCTATGATGAAAAGAAATCTAAAAAACACGTATTAAGTCAATGTTTCATTATTGATTATTTTTGGCTCCATGAGACAATTGCACCCTAACTGGAGAATTCTGGAGAAACAAAACTCTAATCTTAAGGCTAAGATATATGTGCCCACATACAGTTTTTCTCTCTTTAACCAACACTTTATCAGTCTGGCACTATTTCTTATATAGAGCTGAATTGGAGGAGATAATTTGTAATCACTGCCTGACAGTTCGCAAGTTCTGCTGGGGCAATTTGAAAATACATAACAGTGGTACAGGAGATAAATTGTGAGACAATTTTTCACACTATAATTCTCAGGGTTTTGGAAATACAGTTAGTCTTAGATAAGAACAAATATATTATTTGCCAAATTTCCTACTTTTGTGGCCAATATAAATTAAGATATACCAGTCATATGCCAACCATTATCCTAAGTATTTTATCCATTATTTCATTTAATTTTTACTACAACTCTTTGAGATATGTGTATATATATATATATATACACACACACTCTTGTCCCCATTTTGCAGATAAGAAAACGAAGGTTTGCTTGTTGAAAATTGGTAGGTGCAGAGTTAAGATGCAGATCTAAGGCCAAGACAGGGTTCTATGCCCTATGGTATAGTACCTGACAGAGAATGACATTGAGGCACAAGTTACGTCCTGTGGTTAGGGGTGTATACACTTGACCCTGATGCAGAGCTCTTTCTAGTGTTTATCAGCTTCACATTAAGGAGGCCATTTCTGCCTTACTGTGGCTGAGTACTAGATTGGGTATGTCAAAATATAGTCGATTCTTCAGGTAAAATGATCCTCTGGGGAAGGGGGACAAAAGTTGAATTTTCTTAAATTCTAGGTCTCATCTATAGTTGAGTGAGGATGTTCATACGCTATCTTAATGATTGCTTATATAAGCAACAGGGGTTGTTTAGAGATAGAGAACATAGAAGAATATTGAAATATTAAAAGGAAAAATCAAATATTAGGTAATTTTTAAATATTATAATAAATTTAATTTTCTTCTAATCTCAAAACAATTTCCCTAATGATTAAGATTTGTTTTAACCATTTTACCACCTACATTTATCTTTCTCAGAGATTTTTTATTAAAAATATTACCATATGTAAGTATCTTTTAATTTCCCCTGTGACTATTATTAAAACCTAGGCTTAAAATTCCTACCTTCTTATCAGATGGAATTTTTCGTCCTTATGCTAATTTCCACACACACTCACAGAAAGAGGAGAACCCATAATTTTGAAAGACACATTTTTTTTTCTTTTTGCAAGCTGTATTCCTTCAGGATGATGTAATCTCTGTTTTTAAAAGTAAATCTTTTGTGAGCCACATTTATAAACAATAGCTGTCCTGCAATTCCCAATCTAGCTCATTCATTATTGCTGATGCCAAAAACCTTAAGGAACACCAAGGAAGACAGACAAAACAAAACTAAAACAATCCATTTCCTTCAGCCTTTCCTACTGAATAATTATTTCCTGTGTTTATGTGATATCTCCTTCCTTAGGCCTATTTCTGTATGTGTCACCTATATAAAAAGTGGAAACATCGTGAATGGAAAGGGATTTACATCAATTCCTGGCAAATACTTTAGTTATCTCCTTTAAAATGGGATGAAAATGAGAAAGACAGTACTACCTTTTTACCTTTCTTTTGTGATAGGTCATCTGAAATGGAAAATTAAAATGAAATATTTTCAAAATAAATTCACATAAATATTCAGCTTGTTGTTGTTGCTGCTGTTGTTCTTGCAAGTAAGGAAATTGTGTTTGATTGTTTTTCCTTGTTTGTATGTGTATACATGTTCATGTGCTTATCCATTTCTTCAGTAAAAGCCTTTATTTTCTTTCCTTCTTTTTGAGTGAACTGATAAAACAGATTTGTGACGATGTATTCTCAAATTATAAAAATACTTTTTAAAACACATTTGTACACTTTCTGAGCTCCTTTAATTCATTCAGAATGACTAATATAAGAAGACAAGTTAACTCTAAAATGGAACAATATCTTGTTTTAAAGGTGCCCATTTGTCAGAGAGATAATTCATTGACTTTGCTATTGAATTATTACTTTGGAATATAGAAGCTTTCATATTTAAATCTTGCCTTCTCTTCAGCCAGGAGTTTCTGGCAGTCTGTGAATGAGGTAAAATAAAAATGCAGGCATCCCAGTTGTGCCACTGTTTCTCAAAATATATGCATAATAATATGTTACAAAAATTATTAATTAAAAATACTAGAAAACTTTGCAAAGTTGAACTTCTTTAATCTGAACTTCTCAGAATCTCTAACATAGTGAAACACTTGCAAATCTTCAACTATGTGCCAGGTAGGAAGTAACTTGCAGTTTTCCCTATACATTCTTATCCATAAATTGCTCTGTGATGCAGTTCTCTAGATTATTCTTCGTAAGATAAACTGGTAAATGTTTCAAGAAATGGAGCTGTCCAAGGATGAAATAGGACAGTTTGCAAAACCTCAGAACCTGAAAACATGACTAAGTGACTGAGGCAGGAAAGAGAGAGGCAGGAATGAGGTTAAGGAGAGGAGCTTGGACTTTTTCCCATTGGCTGAGCATTTATTCAACAGTTGCAGAGTACACTTAGCACTAAAGACATGCTTTTGGGACACCTGGGTGGCTCAGTCAGTTAAGCATCTCACTCTTGATTTCGGCTCAGGTTATGATCTCAGCTCAGGTCATGATCTCGGCTCAGGTAATGATCTCAGGATTGTAAGACTCAGCCCCGAGTTGGGCTCCACAGTGAGTAGGGAGGGAGTCTGCTTGAGATTCTCTCTCTCCTTCTACCTCCTCTTCTGCCCCTCCCTCCCTCACTCTCTTCCTCTTTCTCTAAAATAAATAAATACATATTTAAAAAAAAAACATGTTTCTACTAGTCTGAGTGAGAGAAAATGTGGTTTTACAAACTATATGACACAAAGAAATTAGCCAAAAGCAGTAACAGAGAAGAAGACCTTCCTCTGCCCTAGCTGGACTTGGAATTTAATTGGCATGAGACAGAGTAACAGGAGAAAATAAAATTTAATAGGCAGACATATGTATGGAGAATCCACACAGACATGAAATTCCAAAGACATTGAGGCACATGAAGTTTATATGAACTAAGGAGAGCGGTAGGGTTGAGGATACACAGGGGAGGAAGGCCATTAGCAGGAAGGTAAAAGGAGATGTTTTGAAAAACTAAGGTTGCCCTATTATGCAGGTAAGTTTCTTAGGTAAAAGTGAGTCTCTGTTTGTGGCTCTCTTTCTGGTATAAGCTCCCCATTCCACTGTAAATTTAGGCAGTTGAGGACCAGGAAGAGAGCTTTTCCTGCATCTGTTGGGTTTGATTACTTTTAACTGAAAATAATGGTCGTGCCAAAGTGGCCCATCTTGGGGCAGCCTGCCCTTGGCCCCTACAGCCAGTCCTTGGCCCCTATAGTTCC
Organism: Ursus arctos; assembly: GCF_023065955.2. NCBI lineage: Eukaryota > Metazoa > Chordata > Mammalia > Carnivora > Ursidae > Ursus > Ursus arctos. Next base: position 2,994,562 of record NW_026622986.1, read on the forward strand.
CTCCTCTGAAATTTCCCTCAAGTTTCTCACTTGAGCAGGTAAATTATTCTATTTCATTGAACCAGTCTTTTTTCTGACAATAGGTCAGGTCAGTTACACTCATTTCAAGAGGCGGTGATGCAGATGTGTCTTCTTTTCTTTTCTTTTCTTTTCTTTCTTTCTTTCTTTCTTCTTTCTTTCTTTCCTTTTCTTCCTTTCCTTTCTTTCCTTTCTAATTTAAATTCAATTAATTAACATATAATGTATTATTTGTTTCAGGCATACAGGTCTGTGATTCATAAGTCTTACATAACACCCAGCACTCACCACAACACATGCCCTCCCCAGTGTCCATCACCCAGCCATCCATCTCCCTCCCCTCCAGCAAACTTCAGTTTGTTTCCTAGGATTAAGGGTCTCTTATGGTTTGTCTCCCTCTCTGGTTTTGTCTTGTTTCATTTTTTCCTCTCTTCCCCCATGATCCTCTGCCTTGTTAAGTCCCACTTACCAGTGAGATCATTTGATAATTGTCTTACTCTGATCAACTTATATTGTTTAACATAATACCCTCTAGTTCCATCCACATTCTTGCAAATGGCAAGATTTCATTTTTGATGGCTGCATAATATTCCATTGTATATGTCTATACCACATCTTTATCTATTCAGCCCAGATATATTTTCAAAGCTAGGCCTGTGCTTCAAGAAATCAGCAATTAAACAAGAGGCATTTCTACAGAAACAAAAGAAAAACGATGGCTACTAATTAGGTCAAAATAAAAATGAGTGTCTGTGTGGTAAGCACACTGCATGATTATTATATTACATATAAAATTTACATATACATTTATATATTTATTTATAAATAATCATTATATTTACATAAGTATCTCATAATCATGCTCAGAAAATTCATACCATTATCATCAGTTTAGATATGAAAAACTGAGGCTTATAGAAGTTAAGTAATTAGTTGAAATTGCAATCAGCACCACCAACACAAGTATGTGTTAAGTAAATAAGCAGATTCTAAGGAGTAGCACAATGAAAATGAGGTGGCAAAATTTATTTCTTATATATTAGAGAGGGAGAAGCCTGGATCCTCAGATAGTAAAAGAGCCTCTTCAGATCAAAGGTGACATGATTGTTGCTCTGATCTAAGCACAGGTCATCTAAGAATATGCCAGAATAGGTTGGAGAGATGCCTGGGCTTAGAGGACGTATTTGAATTATGACTTCCGTTTTATGGCTGAGGGTATATCTCAAGATCTGTGATATTTGGTTTCCTTTTGTCATGAAGCAATAGAATGTACAATTATATAAATATTTTTTTATTCTGAAAGATTTTTATCTGTCTTATCTATGTTTGTTTGAAGAAATGTACAGAAATATGCAACCCTTCCAAAAAAAGTGCTTTCTAATGGGGCATTTCATGATCCCTCCAGCCACCAATGCACGGATAATGTTATTTGAAGACAGAATTATAGATAATATAGTGATGAACCAACATTTTGACATCAGAAGTGTTAATGTTTGGTAAAAGAAGGAAAAAAAAACCACCTTAAACCATTAAGGAAAGTTACAAATATTTGCGATACACATTACACATATTTTCAATAAAAACTGGCATTTTAAAAGGAGGGATCTAGTTGATTATGAAACTTATTTAAGGGCTGCCTCACTCTAGGTAAAATGGTATACCCTCAAAAGTAGCCTATTAATTACTCATGTCTTACTTTTGATGTGTCCATTTTTGGCTATAGTTTTTATCTAAAAAGGTTATAACTCAAAATAATAACTTTTTCTCCCCAATGCTTCCTCACTTCAAAATGTTCTCCATTTGTACTAGTATCTTTGTATGCTATAGTAACTGAATGATAACACATTGGTCAACTCATTGGTTGATTTGGAGGGATGAAGTGTACCTACTTCTATTTTGGAGACATTATAAATTTTATCTTTATTTACCGATAATTCACGTGGCTCTAAATACTTTAGGCAGATAAGAATTTATTACTAGGCAATTTGTACAGCTGCAGGATCAGGCCCCATGCTTGGTTTACAAGAATGCCTCTCAGTCCCTATGAACAGGAAAGCCGCCATTGTCACTGAGGGAAGCTGCCAAGTCAGGAAGCTTCTGGTTGCAAATCTCCAATGCCTCTGCCATGATCTTTGTCTCAATATAGTTGCTTAGTGACCTTCCTCCTTTTTCTCTGCCTAAATAAGATCTGAATTCAATTCTTCTAAACATATTGATGAAATTAGAATCACAGTCAAAGAGGAAATCTGAAAAACATAATATTAACACTTTAGGCTCTGCAGGGCTATACATTAGACAAGAAGTTCACATCCTCAGTGCTATGGATATTTTAGGCCAGATAATTCTTTGTTGAGGGGGGCTGTGCTATGCATCGTAAGATGATTAGACTATATCAGCACTCTTCCCATTGTGACAGTCAAAATATCTACAAACATTGCCAAATATCCACCAGGAGAAAAATCACTCCAGTTGAGAACAATTAGACAGTGTTTTGCATTCTGCAGGCCACCACACATTAGAGAGTGATAAAATCGATATTTTAAAAACACATACAGATTAGAATAAAATGTATAGAATATCTTACTATTTATACTAAGCTGTACTATAGAAAGCACAAGTATCATAATAGTTAAGTACAGTTTCATAATACTTTCAATTCTGTCAGTGTATGTGTTACTGGACTTAAAGACTAATATATTTCTTATTGCAAATATCAATGCATTTCATATTATGGGTAGTTGTAAAGTTTGAAAACAACTAGTTCACAAGAATGCAACAGAAGTAGAATAAACCAGTCCACAGTATACTCAACAATACTTTTTATTCTAAATATGACCAAAAGAGATCATGAACATTTCTTCCACTTCTTGCACTATATCCCTATCTATATAAAATCCAGCATTATTGAGTTTGTTTGTCTAATCTTTCTCTAATACTACTCTATCACCTACAGTCTATTTTTAATAAAAATATTTATTTATTTATTTACTTATTTATTTATGAGAGAAAGAGTGCAAAAATGTGGGGGAGGGGCAGAGGGAGAAGCAGACTCCCTCCTGAGCAGGGAGGCCCATGTAAGGCTAGATTTTAGGACCCTGGGATCATGACCTGAGCTGAAGGCAGAGACTTAACCAACTGACCCACTCAGACACCCCTGCCTCTTACATGTGCTGTATGACAGAACTATTGCCCTGTAATTTTCACAAATGTGAGCAGTTTCTTCTTTGAATATTGGCAAGATTATATGTGATGAGTATGATAAAAAATAAATAGCAGAGTGTGATCTTGTCCTATTCTTCTGGCTGAAAAAGAAACCATATTGTTAAAGGAGCTTTTATACTTAAGACTCAAGGTTGCATATTGATGGATATTCATCCAGGGACATATCTGGAAATACCTGTGGATAAGCCACAGTGTGGCCAATCTGTAAAACTATGATAAACATAGGAATGATCAGAGGCCAGTCTATTTTGCAGGATATGCTATGGCTATTGTGCAAATATGATATAATGTCCATAGCAAAGGGTATGACTCAACAAGTTCATTAGATAGAGTCTTGCAAACACTAAATATTTTTGAAATAAAATATTTACATTAAAAATAGCTACTAATATTTTTGTGATGAAAATATTTTATTCCTTAAAAAAGTTTTGAAATTTCATATATCTCATAGGAATCCAATGTTAAACAATGTCTGTTCATTTCAACTCTTCTATTCAATGCATAGTGTTTTACTTAAGTTAATCCAACATTAAACTTTATAACAGAAAAATAAAACCACCATGAGGAAGATTTACATAATGGTTCTCCCTTAAGGAAGCTGTTAACCTCTACATGATTCATTTTAAGATCCAACAATACCCTAATAATAATAAAGTAGTAAAGTTCAATTTACACTATCAAGAAAAAGTCCTATAATATTATTAGCCATATTAGTTATGTATTTAATACAAAGAACACAGCTATGCTAGACAATACCACATGTTAAAGAATGATGTTCTGGTGCCTATCTTTTCTGGTACTTCATTAAGGTCATTCTTTTAAAAAGAAATTCTTGCTAGTGATAAAAATATGATATGAAATAATTCTTTTAATTAATACTTCTTGCTTTCTCAAATCTTGAATCTACATGACTTGCTTGTATGAAATAAGTGTCATTTCTCCATCAGCTGTGTTCAACAATCCTAAAAGGCATAACGGCCCTTTCATTCCAGCATAACAGTTTCTGACTTGCATAGTTCTGCATTTAATAAATCTACTTTGCATAGCCCTCATGTTGAAGCCATGTTGACAGAATTCACTGAATTCCAGAATTTTTGATGACTGCATTTGTCACCAGATCCTAAAATCTCACATTTTGCCAGTTCATGTGTTAGGCCTCAGGGGACTCCAGAGTTAAATAATTCAGTGCCAGGACTTGCTTTATGGACATATCATCAAGTCTTGTCATGACTTTGTATCAATGGGAGCATTTTCCACAGTGTTTAACTCTCTCACCCTACCCCGTGTGTTCCTTTACCACATTGCAGGTAAGTCAGGAAACATTCTGCAATCATAGGAAAAGTTTTGCTGTCAGTTGACTGAGGCAGGACTGTAAATATCACCCCATAATTTCAAGTGAGAGATGAAATTAGAGACATTTTTCATTTTCTCTTCTCCCTCAGGGCCAGTTTTAAGCTGTATTATGAAATAAATTTTAGCAGCTCCCAGAATTCCACTTCTGACCCTTGCTCTGTGTCATAAACACAGCAACTTCTTAAGGTTTATTTTATATAATTCTTCAAGCAAGTTTGTGATTTGGAACAGAACACCTAACTTAACACACATTGTCTATGCATTCAAATAGTGCTGTGGCATAACTCTAGACATAGAGACTGAATAAGTAATGTTTTGTTCTTTGCTACTTTAGATCTTGTGCTGGCATAATTGATACTGCCTTCATTGTTGGCTACTGTGGTTAGATTCTTGGTGCCCATTTTATCCCACTGAATGAGATTATTGTGGATGATTGCTTGTTCTGCAGGGAAGGCATTAGCCTCCTACCATCCAAAATAGCTAGGGATTTTCACTTGGTAATAGTAAATTCAAAAATGATGATTGATAGACCAAATTAATATTATAATTTCTATCACCAGTTTGGCTTGATGCAGTGCAGTTTTGTGTGGTTAAAATTCCAATTCCAATTAAACCCCATCTTCTCAGAACACCTGATATTCTAATGTATCAGTAAAAGTCACTCTCATACTTGGAATAGAGAGAAGTGAGTAACTGTGCTGAGGTTCAGTTGGTATTTCAAATAATGAGCCACTTTTTCAGAGCCTGATAATTTCTGAATATAAAGGGCTTTTCTTATTAAGGAAGGAAATCACTTATGTGGAACAGCTCTACCCTATGGGAGGCTCTGCCTCGCAGATTTTTTTCCCCACACAATTAGGTAACCAACTTTTGGTACAATGTTTTCACTCCTGTGAAATTGTATAACTAGATAGTTTGATTATCAGATAATTTTAACGAATTAATAAACTCAAGCAAACTTCCAGACACAGTGAAAATAGAGAATCGGAAAAATGTAGCCTCTTGGCCCTTCAAGATACTTGCAACCTAGTTAGGGAGGCAGATTGTAAATATAGAAGTGTTGAATAGAGCACAAGTTAATTATAACATAACTCGACAGTAGGGGGAATATTGCAAGGTACTTATTAATTAAATGAAAAATGTAAAATGCCATCAGTTATTGCTTTGACACTTTTGGCTTAAATGAACAACTAAGATTAAAATACACTGAATGAATCATTGTGTCCTCCCACTTGATTCCAATGTATAGCACACAGCTGTAGCAGACAAAACGTCATTAAAGAATGACGTTCTGGGTGTCTCTATTTTCTAGTACTCCATAACTGATGCTGTTTTTAGAATCATGACTTTAAGATCCCAGATCTGCCAAGCTTCCCAACCCAGCTCTGTAATTGTTCTACAAGAAGATCTAACTGCTTGCATGAAAAAAAATTATCATTAGAATCCAAGTCCAAATTTAGAGCACAAATGTCATAATTCTTTTGATGAATGACTTTCTCCAAGCTGTTGGATGTCAGATGTGACAGAAGAAATGGTTATTAAAACTTCTGTCATCTGAACTTTACTTTCCAAAATTGAACTGCAGGTATTTTAATGAAGGATCAAGATATAATGCAAAAAAACCTGTCTGTGTTTATATTTCCTCTTTAAGTGAAGTTATCAAACACTACTTGAGAATTAGAAAGTGGTATTCACTTCAGGAAGCTTTAAACAATTTAAAGCACAAAGCACTTAAACGTATGTCTATATGACACTAAAATATAGGGTGAAAGTTTCAAACAGTAATTTGGACATTATTTATATGCCAAATGACTGGGCTTTTGGAAATATGATAATAAAGTTTTTTAATATTATGTAAGTACTAATGAAAAACTCACAGTAATATTTTGGGGCATGAAAAATAGACATTAGTGCCTTTGATAATAAACCTACTTTTCTAACTAGAAACAACCTTCTACAAAAAGTTAGAGCTACACACAATATCTTTAGAAAGTGACCATTAGCATTATCTCCTCCAGTCCCGTCCATGTTGCAGCAAATGTTGAGAAATTGTTCTTTTTGATGGCTGAGTAATATTCCATTGTATATATGGACCACAAAAATAAGTCAAGCAGAGAAGGACAATTATCATATGGTTTCACTCATTTATGGAACATAAGAATAGGAAGATCGGTAGAAGGAAGGGAAGAAGAAAGGGGGGTAATCAGAAGGGGGAATGAAGCATGAGAGACTGTGGACTCTGGGAAACAAACTGAGGGCTTCAGAGGGGAGGGGGTGGGGGAATGGGATAGACTGGTGATGGGTATTTAGGAGGGCACGTATTGCATGGTGCACTGGGTGTTATATGCAAGCAATGAAAAATGGAACTTTACATAAAAAACTAGGGATGCACTGTATGGTGACTAACATAATAATAATAATAATAAAAAGAAAGTGACCATTAAAATAAAGATAGCTAGAATGTAACAGATGATGTTTCCACAATCATGATAACAAAAATTAGAATTTCTTAGTATAAATCCTTGAAAAAGTCTCTTGTTAGTGTATACACAAAAGTTTGTGATTTTTAATTTCTTTAAATCCCTGTGCATTTGCTTTTTGGATGATGTATGTTTTATTGTCTTTGCAAATAAAACACAGGTGTTCTCAGAACACAAAACTCCTGTTTTATTACTTCTTTCTTCATCTCCACTTGCTCTTTTCTTTCTTTCTTTCCTCCTCCTCTTCCTTCCCTTTTTCTGAAATTTATTCTTGGTGTTGGCCAGGAAAGAGAAGGGCAAAGAGAATCATTCCAATTTCATTTTTTTGCTTCTGAAAATGACATCCTTTCTTATATTTTGATTTTATGTCATGTCTGTGTTTAATTTCTTGGAAACTGGCTAGTATAATATATTTCTTTTGAAGAATTGCTCAGGACGTGTGGACTCAAGGGACAAGAAAATGGAAAAAAAATTAGGGTGGGGGGAAGAGACTAAACCTGTTTCTTGCCCTAGGTATCTTTCAATTTTTATTCATCTACTAACTAAGAAAAATAAACATTCATATGTTTCACTTGGCCTCGCAGGTGGTCTCAGAATATAAAAGTGCCATTGCTTGTGTATTTTCTGTTTCTTATTTGATAAATGTCACATGTGGGCTTCAGATGGCAGAGGACCAGGGTACCACATGTTTCCTTACATGCTTCATTTTCTTAATGTTGATTTCACGTGGTTACATTATGGAATACCAAAAGTCCTAATCAATTATGAGTCTTGGGTCTTCTATTATTTCTGCATGAGGACATTTTTACATCTCCTGCTTTACCTCTACAAGAAGCATGGTGCAAGATGAACACCCATGTTTAATGAAATGCTCTAAAGCAAATTCCCAGCTTTTTTATTTTTCCCTAACAGGCATACAAAGTTGGGAAGTTCTCCCCTATGTAACACATCATTTTGACCCAGTCCATTTTTGGATTTTTCCTAAGTTTGAGCCAGTTAGTTCAGAGGGTGACACCAGTAGACTCAGTAACCGAGTATTTATAATTCTATAATGTAAACAAAAATATTTCATATGTTTCCATGCCTTTTTATTTTTATTGGCATTTCTCTAGTTTTGGCAAATTCTTGTTCAAGATCACTGCAACAACCTTTCAAACTGCTCTGATGGCCTCCATTCTCGTTTACTTTCAACCCATTTTCTACATTGTAGTCAACACCACTTTTCCATATTGCAAATATAATTATATTATTTTCAAAAAGGAAAGCAGTATCTTCCCATTGCTTTTAATTTTATAAAGTTTATATTTGTAACACATCTACCCTTTGTCTGATTCTTCTACCTCATATTTGGCAAACCGCTTTTCAGTCTACATGATTCTTTTTGGTCTATACTATTTAGCCTCTGCATGTTCATGCTGTATCTACAATATCCATTTTCCCCAAGTTGAGTGTCCTATTTTATATGTTTCCATATCACCCCCTTCCTTCCTCTTTATAACTGTTATCACACTTTATTGTAATTACCAACATAACTCCTGTCTTCACTAGTAGAAAGCTCCTTGAAAGTAAGGACATTGCCTGCCTCCTCTGGTTTAATAGCATCTCACAAAGGAAGTGGCACACAAAAAGAATGTTAAATATTTTTGAATAAATGAATAATATGCTAGATATTCATATCGTGACTTGTTGGCTGAAAGTAACATCTGTTATAAGGAAGTCAAATAGCCAGTTATCAGGAAGATTAAGAAGAAATTTATATATATCATATATATACATACATTTTTTTCTTCTTCTGAGAACCAAATTCAAACTGGAACTGGAGACTCAAGCTGAAAGCTAACCAGAAAAAATCTTTCTTCCTTAATCCAATCTCTAAGTAGAAATGGACTAGAATGGAAGGTGCAAGGTTCATGTGTTATACATTCAAATGGATTCTTTGATTAAGCTTAATACAAGATAATTGCTTCCCAACTTATGTTTTTCATCTCTAAACTCCTAACACTAAATGTAACTGTCTTCATAATATGTATAGCTGACTAAGAATTTGTTAATGATTGATACAATTCATGGCTAAGGAAATATCATTATGAGTACAATGTGGGCATGCAGTGCTTTTCAGTCATGGTGTAAAGAAGAGAAAGGCTTTGATTCACTGGGCAGTGCAGAGTTTGAAAATAATGAAAATAAACTTTTGTTTGCAATTGCTCTATGAAATTTTAGTTTAAATTCTCAAGACTCTTTTTTTTCCCCGCTAACATTTTGTTTTCTGGTTAAACAAGTCTGCACCTTACCTACAACATTCATGTTATCAGAGATTTTATTCATGTCTACTTTCATTGTTTCAAAACTTAAAAATTCTTATCTTTACAATCTATTCTGAATAGTAGTAGTTTGAACTCTTAATCATTTTTGCTGTCCTAAATAATCCAAGTACTATTAGGGAAACAAACCCTATCATGTTTTACTTTTCCTTTCATGACAGTTCAGTATGTAGCATTTTTATTTTCTGAAAAACCAAAATATTTTTATAATTCACTTATTTTTATGTAATCTAAATGCACATAGTAGAATAGTTTCACTAAGAAGGCTAATGATTTTAAAATCACCTCTCCATATACAGTATAGTTTTTTATTCTAATTATTTCTTCTTGTGCTCATTCATGCATGCATTTAATTATTGTTAAAATTATTTATAAATTATAAAGTTATTATAACTACTTGACTTTAATACTAATATGACTTCGGGGTTAGTGAAGAATACGTACAAAAATATAGACATGGAATACCTGGGTGGCTCTGTCTTTTAAGCATCCATGATCCAGGAGCCCTGGGATTGAGCCCCACCTTAGGCTCCTTGCTCAGTGGGGAACCTGGTTCTCCCTCTCCTTCTGACCCTCCCTCTGCCCCGTGCTCATGCTTTGTCTCTTTCTCTCTCTCAAATAATAAATAAATAAAATCTTTAAAAAAATATATAGACAAGGAAATGATGTCAGCACAATGGTGGCATAAGATGTGATTTATTTTGTCCTCCTTGCCAAAAGCAAGAATGAAATGTGTGAAAAAGCCTGTATGATCTGTGGGATACCATCAAAAGCACACATTTTTGAATTATTAAAGTTCCAACAGGAGAACAGGGGGAAAAGAGGGAAGAAAACTTAATTTTAAAAATAATGGCTTGGGACTTCCTGAATCTAGGGAGATCTTTGGATATCCAAGATTATGAATTTCATAGGTCAAAAACAACAATGAAATCAATGCAAAGAGATCCTCTCTAAGATGTATTATAATAAAAATGTCAAAAATAAAGACAAAAAGAGAATCTTAAAATCAGCAAAAAAGAAAAAGTTTATAACTTATTTATTTATTTTAAAGATTTTATTTATTTGACAGAGAGAGAGACAGACAGACAGAGGGAACACAAGCAGGGGGAGTGGGAGAGGAAGAAGCAGGCTCCCAGAGGAGTAGCCTGATGCGGGGCTCCATCCCAGAGCACCGGGACCACACCCTGAGCCAAAGGCAGATGCTTAACGACTGAGCCACGCAGGTGCCCCCCAAAAGCTTATAATTTAGAAGGGAATTTCCTTAAGGCTCTCAGAGGACTTCTCAGTAGAAACCATACAGGACAAGAGACAGTGGTATGATATATTCAAAATGCTGAAAGAAAAAGAAAAAAAAAAACCCTGCCAATCAATAGCACTTTAGCAGACAAAATATCCATTAGACATGAAGAAATAAGAATTCTTTCCAAACAAACAGAAGCTGAGGAAATTCATTAGTACTAGAACTGACTTACAAGAAAAGCTAAAATGAGTTCTTCAAGTAGAAATCAAAGAACACTAACTCATAACATGAAAACATATGACAATATACAAAAGGCTGGTAAAGATAAGGATATACTCAGAGTCGGAGTACTTTAATATTGTAATATGGTCTAGTGTTGATCACTTAAATCTAGTACAAAAGTTAAAGTACAAAAGTATTAAAATAGCTATAGCTACAACAATTTGTTAATAAACACAATATAAAAAGAAAATTGTGACAGCAAAAACATTAAAGAGGGGAGTAAAAGGGTAGAGTTTTTGTATATAATCAAAGTTAAGTTATTTAACTAAAAAGACATATCTACAAGAGGTTTATGTAAGCCTCATGGTAACCGCAAAGCAGAAACCTACAGTAGATTCACAAGAGATGGGAGCAAAAACACACCATTACAAACAATCATCAGTTCACAAAGAAAGACATCAAAAGAGGGAAAAAGAAATAAGAAAACTGTGAAACAGCCAGAAAACAATAAGATGTTATAATGAGTTCTTACCTATCAATAATTATTATAAATGGAAATGGATTGAATTTTCTAATCAAAAGTCAGAGTGTAGTTGGATAGACTAAAAAAAAAAAAAAGACACCATAAAATGCTACCTTTGGGAGATTCAGTTCAGCTTATGGAAAACACATAAGGATATATTTCAAACTGGAAAGATGGAAAAAGATATTCATGAAATCGGAAATCAAAAGAGAACAAGTGTAGCTATATTTATATGAGACAAAATATACTTTAATTCAATAACAGTCATAAAAGATAAAGAGGGTTATTATATATATAATGCAAAGGGGTCAATTTATCAGAAAGTATAATAAGCATAAATATATATGCACCCAACACTGGAGCATATAAATATATAAAGTAAATACTAACAGATAGGAAGGAAGAAATAGAAATGATACAATAGTAGTAGAAAATTTAAATACTGACTTTCAACAATGGATAGATCATTCAGACAGAAATCAATAAGGAAACATTGAACTTTAACCAAACTTAAGACCAAATAGACTTAACAAACATACACAGAAGACTACTTTGAACAGTAGCAGATTACACATTTTTCTCAAATGCACACAGAACATTCCTCAGAATAGATCATATAATAAGTCACAAAACAGTCTTAGCAAATTTAAGATGATTGAAATTATAGCAAGTACCTTTTCTGATCACAGTGGTATAAAACTAAAAATCAGTAAGAGAACAAAAACTGGAAAATTCACAAATATGTGGAAATTAAGCAACATACATCTAAACACCAATGGATCAAAGAAGAAATCAAAAGAGGAATTAAGGAAATACCTTAAAACAAAAATTGAAAACACAGCATACAAAAACCTATGAGATATTGTAAACACAATCTTTAGAGGGTATTTTATAGTGATAAATGCCTATATTAAGAAAAAAAGAAAGATTTCAAATAAACAACATAACTTTATACCTCCAAGAACTAGAAAAAAATAAAACAAAGGAAAGCCCACAGCTAGCAGAAGGAAGAAAATAGCAAAAACTAGAGTAGAAATAAATGAAATAGAGACCAGAAAAAAATAGAAAAGATTAACCAACCTGAGAGGTAGTTCTTTGAAATAAACAGCATTAACAAACCTTTCACTAGACTAAGAAAAAGAAAGAAGACTCAAATAAATATTATAAATGAAAGAGGAGTCATTACAGCTGATACTGCAAAACACAAAGCATTATAAGATACTATTATGAACAATTATACATCCATAAAATGGATAAACTAAAAGATATGAGTAAAGGTCCAAAAACATATAATCTATCAAGATTGAATCATGAAGAAATAGAAAATATGAACAGATCAATGATGAGTTAGGAGACTGAATCACTAATAAAAATCTTCCAAAAAAGTAAAGTCCAGGACCAGATGTTTTCACTAGTGAATTTTACCAAATATTGAAAGAAGAAATAACAGCAATCCTTCTCAAAAGCTTCTAACAAATTAAAGAGCATGGAACACTACCAGACTCCTATTATGAAGCCATTATTACCCTGATACCAAAGTCAGATAAGAAAAAAAAAAAAAGAAAAAAGAAAACTATAAATCAATATTCCTGATGAATATAGACGCAAAAATTCTCAACAAATATTAACAAACCAAATTTCACAGCACATTAAAAAGATCATACACCACAATCAAGCAGAATTTAACCCTGGAATGTAAGGATTGCTTAATATGTGCTAATTAATAAATGTGATACACCACATTAATAAAATGAAAGATGAAAATCATATAATTCTCTCAAAAGGTGCAGGCAAGTCATTTGATAAAATTTAATATCTCTTCATGAAACAAAGCTCAACAATTGGGTGTAGGAAGAACATACCCCAACAAAATAAATATCACATACAACAAACTCAGTCACCATAATAATGAAAAGTGCAAAGCTTTTCCTCTAAGATCGGAAAGGAGAGTAGGGTGCTTACTCTCACCACTTCTATTAACATGATATTAGAAATCACAGCCAGAATAATGAGGGAAAAAAAGGCATCCAAATTCAAAAAACTAAAGTTATCTTTTGAAGATTATTTGTTCTTATATTCAAAAAATCCTAAAGACACCACCAAAAAACTATTAGAAGTAATAAACAAATTAAGTGAACTTGTAGAATAGAAAGTCAACATAGAGAAAACAGTCACATTTCTACATGTTAAAAATGAAGTATCTTAAAAAGAAATAAAGAAAACTCTTTTATTCTCAGTAACACCAAAACTAATAAAAAATTAAGAAATAAATTTAATTAAGGACAGGAAAGGTCTGTGTACTGGAAACTACAAAACTTTGGTAAAAGAATTGAAGAAGACATAAACATTAAGAAAAGTATTCTGTGGAGCACCTGGGTGTCTCAGTCCTTAAGCGTCTGCCTTCAGCTCAGGGCATGATCCCAGCGTTCTGGGATGGAGCCCCACATCAGGCTCCTCTGCTGGGAGCCTGCTTCTTCCTCTCCCACTCCCCCTGCTTGTGTTCCCTCTCTCGCTGGCTGTCTCTCTCTGTCAAATAAATAAATAAAATCTTGAAAAAAAAAAAGGTATTCTGTGTTCATGGATCAGAATTAATACTGCTAAAATGTCTATATCGATATTCCAATGGCATTTTTTTACAGAAACACAAATAACAATCCTAAAATTTGTGTGGTACTGGAAAAGAGTCTGAATAGCCAAGGCAATCTAAGAAAAACAAAGCTAGAGGCATCCATTTCCGTATTTCAACTATTCTGCAAAGAAAGCTATAGTATCAAAATAGTATGGTATTGACATAAATATAGACACATAGATCAATGGAAAAGACTCAAGAGCCCCAAAACAGACCCTCACTTATAGGATCAAATAATATTTGACAAGAGTGCTGAAAATATTAGATGGGGAAAAGATATTCTTTTCAATAAATGGTGTTGGAAAAAAACAGATAACCACATACAGAGGAATGAAATTTGACCTTTACCTAGCATTACTTACAAAAATTAACTTTAAGTGGATTAGAGAATTAAACTGAGACCTGAAACTGAAAAACCCCAGAACAAAACATAGGTCAAATCTCCTTGATTTTAGTCTTTGCAGTGAGTTTTTGGATATAATAGCACAAGCACAAGAAAGAAAGGCAAAAATTAACAATTGGAGGAACATCAAACTAAAAATCTTGTGGATAGCAAAAGAAACAATCAACAAAATGAAAAAGCAACCTACAGAAAGAGAGAAAATATGTGCAAATCATTTTTCTGCTAGAGGTTAACAGTCAAAATATATAAAGAACTCATACAATTCAATAGTAAAAAAAGAAAAAGAAAAAATAAAAAAAGAAATCCAGTTGAAAAATGGGCAGAGGAACTAAACAGACATTTTTTCCAAAGAAGACATACAAATGGTCCATGAATACTTGCAAAGGCACTTGACATCACTAATCATCAGGGAAATGCAAATCAAATCTAGAATGAGATTTCTTCTCATACCTGTTTGAATAGCTATTGTCAAAAGACAAGAAATAAGTGTTGTCAAGAATGTGGATAAACAGAAACCATTGTGCCCTGCTGGTGAGAATGTAAATTGGTACAGCAACTGTGGAAAACATCATGGAGGTTCCTCAATTAATTAAAATAGTACCACCATATGATCTAGCAATCCTACTTCTGGGTATATATACAAGGAAAATGAAAACAGGATCTTGAAGACATGCCTGTACTTCCTGCTTATTAGAGCATTATTTACAATAGCTAAGACATGGAAACAATCTAAGTGACCATTGACAGATGAATGGATAAAGAGAAAAACATATATACAATGGAATATAATTCAGTCACGAGAAAAGGAAATCCTGTTATGATAACACAGATTATTGAAGTCATTATGCTAAGTGAAATAACACACACAGAGAAAGACAAATACTGTATGATCTCATTTAGATGTGGAATCTTGAAAAACCAACTCATAAAAACAATGAGCAGAATGGTGGTTACCAGGAAGTAGGGTGTCAGGAAAATGGGGAGATACTGATCAAAAGTTCAAACTTCCAGCTTCCAGTTATAAAATGAATAAGTTCTGGGGATAGTGTGCAGCATGGTAATTATAGTTAATAATATTGTATTATATGCTGGAATGTTGCTCAGAGAGTAGATCTTAAATGTTCTCACCTCAAAAATGAAATGGTAATTTTGTGACATAATGAAAGTTTTAGCTAAGTCTATTGTGGTAATCATTTTACAATATATGTGTATCAAATACAAATGCATGTACACATATTGATATTTTAACACTTTAAACTTACACAGTGTTATTTATATGGCAATTATAGCTCAATAAAGGTAAGGAAATAAATAAGAAAAAAAGTGAATACAAGCAGTTATATCTACACGTACAGTAGAGTCCTCTAGGATCTCAAAGCAACAACAAATAATCACTCATTTCAAAACTAATTTTGCCAACTATAGTAGACTGAAATTCCCACATTAATTCCTTGTCCATTTGAGATAAAATATTAAAATGCTTTATGAAATGCTATTAGCAATTAATATTTGAGAACCTATATTAAATATTCCCAACCTCTGTCAATATGTTTAGCAGCTTTTTGCTTCTAGAGGCACAAACTGAAATATCTACATATATCAATGAAGAAATTAACATCATGAGACTTTCCAAGGAAACAAACTTAAGGGTCAACCTATCCTACTGATGACTTTAAGGGAAAAAATGAGAATTGAGTACTTACTGAGGGAAAGAGTCCTACAATGAAAGAAGGAAGGAAGGAAGGAAGGAAGGAAGGAAGGAAGGAAGGAAGGAAGAAAGAAAGAAGGAAGGAAGGAAGGAAGGAAGGAAGGAAGGAAGGAAGGAAAGAAAGAAAGAAAGAAAGAAAGAAAGAAAGAAAGAAAGAAAAAGAAAGACAGAAAAGGAAGAAAAAAGAAAGAATAAGAAGAATGAAAGAAAGGATAGGAAGAAAGTAAGTCTCAGGGGTGCTGGGTAGCTTAAATCAGTTAAGCATCTGCCTTCACTCAGGTCCTGGTCCTGGGATTCTGGGATCCAGCCCCACATTGGGCTCCCTTCTCAGCAGGGAGTCTGCTTCTCACTCTCCCTCTCCCCCACTCATTCTCTCTCACTTTCTCTCAAATAAATAAACAAAAATCTAAAAAAAAAAAAGTGTTTCAAAGTGGTACAAAGACAAACATCACCTGTTATAAACATAGTCTGGGACCAACGAAACTATCAGTCAAAAGCTCTACTTCTTTAGCCAAATTTATCTGAAAGATAAATGTACCCTGTGGGAAGATATTGAACAGTGGTCAATGCCTTTCCACTTTACATGATCAATAACTATAGTTTTTTCTTTGACAATCTAAAACCTAATAATAATAACTATTCATACTGCCTGTCAGGCATAGTTGCATTATTTTCATTAATCCTTAGGACAATCCAAAAACAGATACAATATTATCTCGTTTTACAGACAAGAAAATTGAAACTTTCAGGGATTGATAACTTTTTGCACAACTAATCTCAAGAAACTAAGAATGTTTTCTTTTAGAAACTGAGCTTTCAAACATACTATATTGTGATCTCATTAATTTATCCTCCAATAAATACCTAAACACCCATTTTGAGTTAGACACTGATTTTGAGATAAATACTTTTTATAAAGAATTATGCTAAATACAATATGCAATATTTTTTACTTTGTTCATAAATATTTTTCACATAAAAATGATTTTAGTTAATGATTTTTTTCCTATAAAAGTATTTAGTATATTTGATACCTGGTCTCTGATCACACTACACACATTTTCTGTTAGTTCACTTCATGTAATTAAGACTGCAAATTAACATGTAATTTCTGAGCATCTGTTTCATGTCTTGGACTCTGCTATGTTAACTGATAACAAAGATCTCTGTCCTCATAGGGTCTATTGTGGAGGGTTAAAACATGAAACATGGAGTCACCTTACACTGCAAGATGTGCCAAAACAGTAGGAAAAACTACAATCCCAATGGAAATACCCACAACAGAGGCCTGAGCTCATCAAGAAGTTTTCCCAGAAAACACGAGGTATAAGTAGTCAGCTAACTAAAACCAAAAAAAAAAAAAAAAAAAGAGTAGGAAAGTGTGTGAGAGACCTGAGTAAAAGAAAGCAGACATATTCTGGAAAAGGAATGAAGTTGAGAGGGTCAGGATTGTGGAGCCATGGGAGTATAGAGAAAGATACAGAGGAAAAAGCCATTGAGAAATAGGCCCAAGGGTTGTGCAAGCCAAGATAAGAAGATTGGACTAGGGGTTTTGAAACTTTTTCATCTATGTTAAAACCATGTTTCCTTGCTTTATCAACTTAAAAAAAATAACAACTGATTCCTTGATGCATTTAGTGAACTTACAGTCTCTATTTTATAATGTCTTATAAGTATGCATATGTGTATATGTGCACATGTGTTATTATGCATGTGCACACACCCATGTACTTTTGTTTACATTTGTTTCACTATTGGTTTCATTTGTAATTATAAATAATACTTTTAAACCTCTATTTTTGAACCACCAAATTCTGAAAGCATTTGAATGTCTCTTTACAATATGCAGATATTAGCATTGTATACTTGTCATGCCCTAAATTTCTCTAGGTTCTACTTAGAAGAATAATAGTATTTACCATGAAGTTTTTTTCTGCTTTGTCTATAAGAATTGAACATAAAAAATATACATTATCATGATTACATAGTGCTTATTGATGTGCTAAGATAGACTTCCTTTTCACTGGGTTCAGTGTATATCTGACTCAAGTGTAAAGTGAGTCATCAGTTCATGACTTCATAAAAGTCATCAGTTATTAATAATCATGTTACATGTTACTCTACTTCATATTTCAGTCAAGTCTTTGTTGAAGAATTTTTTTTCCTGTAGTTTCTAATTCTCTTTCTTTCATTTTCCATTTTTTGCAACAATTATTTTTACACAATAATAAACTCTCAATTGAGATCACCAAGATTTCCCTCTTGGAGTCCTCTATTCTCCTACTTCAATTTGGACTGGTAAGCAGCTCCCACCTGGGAACTTCCTTCAGCACTGTCTTGTTTTGGAGCTGCTATTAAAATGAAGGGACCAAGTTTAGCTTGATTTGATTGTGGCATGGCTAGTAGGAATTTACATATACTAGTGTGGAGCTTATGATCAAGATGATATTTGAAGTTAAGTATTTGCAGCCATCAGGTTTGATGAAATCAACCAGTGAGAACACAATACACAATTCTGATAGTAACATACAATAATATATGTGCAATATTGGTTGTTTTATGAATCCAAATATTAATTGAGATAATTGTTTCTTCATGATTCAATAACATCATGCTCATATCAGAAAAAATGCTATTATACAGAATAATAGAATTATTGATGTAGCCATTATACTATGAAATTCAACTAATTTAGTTTGGAAAACAATGCTAATCATATATAAACTTTAAATACACTCTATTTTCAAAACAAAGAAAGTGAAATGGATTTTTGAAAAAAAGTGATCATTTGATTTCCATTATAAATTGTGGCTGTTTCAAAATGTTGAGTTTTTTTTTTCAATTACATACCTACATGATATATTTAATTAACAGTTGTTCTTCCTGCTGACACAGGGAAATAGGCATTGGGTGTTTTTTACATATAGTTTGCAGGTCCATATATATATATACTATAAATGAACTAAAAATAATTTCCTTCCAGGCTACAGTATTTATGTTATCAGGATTCTATCTGAATACAGACATCCACCAACACACTTCAACTAATCCCTTTAAGCTGACGTTTTCCTAATTTTAATATATCATAAGTACATTTATTATATACATGGTACGTTATTTACATTTGGGATATAAGCTTGAATTACTTAAACTACACTTAGGCAAGTTTAAAGATCAATTGCTTCAGATCAACAGTACTTCTGTGAAGGAGTATTTCATCACAAAATCAAGTATTTTTTCTATATTCTTTTTAGGTGAGAAAATCTTTTTTATGTTATTTGGATCTCACATATTAAATTTCAGGTTAAATTTTTTCTTCTATCTTTCAGAGAGCAGTGGGAGAGGGACCTAAAATGGCAGACTAAAAATGTAAAAAAACAATCTCTTGTATAAATAGCTGATACAGCAACATTGCATGTATCTTTTATCCAGCAATTTGCAAACTAGTGAACCTGTCATTATGTAGACTCTTAATGGTATGTGTCTTTTCCACACACTTTTAGAAGCTATTTAAGCATATTGAGAAACTACAGATTGATTTTACTAAGCGTTAATAATGTGGAGAAGGTGATCTGGAGATAGGTCTTAAAGGGTAAGTGACTGGAGTTCAAACTGTAATTAAAATGTTTCTATTAGGCTTACCATGAACTGGCAGTAAAAGAAAAGCTATTTAATAACATGAAATATTGTAACTGAGCTGAAAGGCTCCTGACAAGCAGTTTCCAGATAGTTCTAACTCCATGTATATAAAACCGGTCCTTTTTTTGCCAAGGCTAATCAGATGTAAAATCATAGGCAAGTATAAGGCAATTAATTATATCTCTTTGCTGACAATTTTGAAGCAAGATATAACGAACAAATTATTCCAAGTCTGCCTTTCACTTTGCATTTAGAAAAGAACTAGGTTACTGAAGTGAACTTTCTCAGAATCAAACTTAGCAAAGAATTGGGAACTTATCTGGTATAGAGGAGGCACAATTATTCCACAAGATTTCATTATACTACTGACATTTACGTTTTTATAAATGAGAAGGCAATTTGGTTTTAATCATGTCAATTTTATCAAAATTTCTAGTGGTTAATTACAAGAAGTGAGTGTACTTTAGAGGTTGAAGAACATACTGTTTTAAATAAATTTGTATGTATTAATTACTCTTTATATAATAGAATATACCAACCAAGATAATTGCTTTAAAACTTCTAGTACTCTGGCTGAAGACAGCTTTGTTTTTGCATATGTATGAGAGAGACCACTTTCCATAATGTATATAATGGATAAGTCTAACAGTCTTTCATTTGTGTATGCAATTGGTTATTCCTTAAATTCATGTTTAAATTTGTTTTACTATAAAAGACTATCATATAAATTCAAATGACTTACCACAAGTTCTTCTGAATCTCAAAGTATGTCTCATAGAAGATTTGCTTTAAATTCACATGTATGAAAAATTAATTGATATACCTTCCATTTATTTATTCAATAAATAAAAATTAAGCATATGTTCTGTATCAGGTTCTGGTCTAGGTAGTTTGTATACTTCAGTGAACCAAAGAATCAACAATCATCTCTATAATGTTTACATTCTAAAGAAGATAGATAAGAAATAATTGTATAGCATGACAGAATACACTATCTCTATCGGAAAAAGAGAAAGTAGAGTGGGATAAAGGGGTTTTAGGTGTACAAAACAGGCAGACTGAATTATTAAATGGGGTGATCAGGTGAAATGATGCTAGAAGAAGAAAGACTCTAAGGAAGTAAGGGAGCTGACCATGGCCAAATAAAGTTGCAGGCAGAACCAAGCACTGAGGTGGAAGAACATGGCTGACATGTTCAAAGAATCTCAAGAGCCTGGGGGTATATAGCTCAGGAGTAGAGCATTTGACTACAAAGAATCTCAAGAAAGTCAATGTGTCTAAAGTCATATGAGCTTAAGGAGGAGTAGTCAGAGATGAGAATAGAGAAGTAACTGTGTCCAACTGAAAAGTGACTATCAATTTAGCAATGTGGAGGTCTCTGTTGACCTTCACCAAAGTGGTTTTTGTAAAATAATTGAGGTGAAAGCCAGACTGGAATAAAATTCTACAAAATTTTTTTCTCTATCAAATTTAGCAACTATAATTTTTATACCTAAGTGAATTAAATCCTTCCTTTTTCCACAGAACACAGTTCAATTTAACAAAATGGAAGAATTCACTGACCTTATGATTATCTTATGACAAATGATAATTCCAAGTTAATTTTTAAAATATATGTTTATATATTTAATGTACATGTTTAGTTCATACATATCTCCACTCTTGCAAATGGATATGGCTATTAAAAGCTTGATAGTAAGAAGGATGGTGACTTCTGAGAGAGTCCAATGCTAACTGAAGTTCAGAAGTGTGCTTTTTTTCTTTTTAGATATTCCCAGAAGTCTTGGGATGAACAGAATTTTCTCTACCAGACTGCACTCTTAACTGAATTATAAGTCTGACCTGTAGTCTAAAATGAAGTTCTTGTAAAGTCTGAAGTGTATAATATCCTGTGTAAAATTGTGAATGCTATTAAACAAATATAACTGGTAACTAACTTCTGAAAAGATAAAAGACTGATTTTATATGTTTCATATATACTTAATTAAAAACAACAGCAAGTTTTTTTCCAATTAATTAGACAAGCTTAAAATGAAAGGAAATAACCAGGGACCACAAAGAGAGAGATAAAACCCATAGAGTGGGTTAAGGAAGTTAAAGCCTCCAAGACATACAGAAATTTTAGATTAGAGGGCCTAGAAGCTTGAACTTTGTCTTCCTGTGGAACAGAGGTTGTAAGCATACATAAAAAGAGGGAGCTAGAACTCAGCTCCCCACCATTACAATAAAGACTTTAAAATATTTCTTCATATAAGCTAGAAAACAACACACAATAATCTGGAAAAACAGCTGGAAGTCTTGCTGTCTATGCAGTATTTGAAGATGGGAAAATTTCCACTACAATAAAAAACACACATATTCAATAAATAAATACATTTCTCAGACATTCCAATACCATAATGGAAATTAAAAGAATTCTTAAAAGAAAGGTTAAATAGAAAATACAATGCAGTTTGGGCAAATAAAAAATTGACATTTTCAAAAAGTGAAATAAACAAACCCATGATAACACTAGAAAAAATTTTAATTTAATCCTCCTAAAGAAATAGCTCACAAAGACATAAATATCAAAATAAAAAAGTTTGGACACAGAATAGTAGACGTAGCATTCTGTATGTAATGAACAGAAACTTATCTTTTCAAAACTTTTCAAAACATGAAAAGGAGGGATGCACCTGGGTGGCTATGTCAGTTAAGTGTCTGCCTTCAGATCAGATCATGATATCAGGGCCCTGGGATCCAGCATTGCATTGGGCTCCCTGATAAGCCGGGATTCTGCTTCTCCCTTTCCCTCTGCCCCTCCCACCAGCTTGTGCTCTTTCTCTCTCTCTCTCTCAAATAAACAAATAAAATATTTTAAAAAACCAAAAAAGCCCAAAATTTCAAAACATGTTTAGAAAATGATCATATATGAGAATTTTAAAAAGTTAACAATATGTAAATATATATTTTATTTAAGATATATTTCCTTAAAAATCAACAAAATAATAAATTAATACAAGAAAGATCAGCCATAAGTGTAGTGGCAAAGTAAAAATCACACTTTTGAATAATTCATTAGTCAAAGAAAACATAATAAAAATTTAAGACTAATTAATATTGAATTATCCCTAAATTCACTGTGTATTAAAATGTGTAAGATGGGTGCAGTCAAACATCTGATGCTTGGTTTCAGCTCTTGTGATGATCTCAGGGTCCTGAGATCAAGCCCCACATTGGGCTCTATGCTCAGGGTGGAGTCTGCTTAAGACTCTCTCTCCCTCTCTCTCTGCCCCTCCCCCATCTCACACTCTCTCTCTCAAATAAATAAATAAATCTTTAAAAAAATAAATAAAAAAATTTAAACATGTGTAAGATGAATGTCTACCCCTTATTTACCTATTATCTGCAAACTCCAAATGCATCTTCCTCTTTTGTGCTTGTAACACTAAAACAGGCACTTGCAAACTATATTTCTCCACTGTCAGTTGGCTTCAAGTTAGCGAACTAGAAAGACAGTGGAAGTGAGAGGTGAAAAAAAGATTTCTTTGAGCACAGAGTATATTTCCATTTCTTTGTGTCATCTTCAATATCTCTCATTGGTGTTTTATGGTTTTCAGAGTACAGATTTTATACAAGGAAAATTTTTAAGTAGAAAGAAAAGCTCATAACTAGAAGTAAGTAAATTATGAAAGAAAAATATCACAAGTAAAAGTAAACATATAGTAAAGGCAGTAAATGAATCACTGATAAAGCCAGTATGGAAGTTAAAACAAAAGTAGTAAAATCAATTACATCTACAAAAAATAGTAAAGTGTTATACAAAATAAAAATATGTATAATATCACATCATATACATAAAACATGGAGGAAGGAGGGGCGCCTGGGTGGCACAGTGGTTAAGCGTCTGCCTTCGGCACAGGGCGTGATCCCGGCGTTATGGGATCGAGCCCCACATCAGGCTCCTCCACTATGAGCCTGCTTCTTCCTCTCCCACTCCCCCTGCTTGTGTTCCCTCTCTCGCTGGCTGTCTCTATCTCTGTCGAAAAGATTAAAAAAAAAAAAAACATGGAGGAAGGAGTAAAACTGCAATGCTTTTAGAATGTATTAAAGTTTAAGCAACCATCACTTTATTATACCTTGTTATACACATAAGATGTTATGTATCAACCTAATGGTAACCACAAATCAAAAACCTACATAGATGCACACACACTAAATAGAGAGAGAGAGAAATCTAAGCATAGAAATAGAGAAAGCCATCAAACCACAAGGTAGGATAAAAAGAGAAGAAAAAAAAAGCAACAGAAAAGTCAAAAAAATAAAAAAATTAACAAATTACTGATAAGTATATACCTTGACTAATTACTTTAAATGCAAATGAACTAAAGTCATCTATCAAAAGACATAGGATGACTACACGGGTAAAAAACAAGACCCATCTATGTACTATCTATAAAAGACTCACTTCAGACATAAAGACACATACAGATTGAAAGTTAAAAAAAAAGGAAAAATATATACCATACAAATGGAAGTTAAAAAAAATCTGGAGCATCAACACTTTTAACAAACAAAATAGATTTTAAAATAAAGGCTGTAGCTAGAGATGAAGACCACTACATAATAGTAAAGAATCAATCCAACAAGAGAATATAACGTTAATAAGTATCTGTGGACCCAACATAGGAGCACACAAATATATAAAGAAAATATTAACAGAAATAAAGGGAGAAATTAATGGCAATATGATAGTAGGGAATTTAAACAACTCACTTAAATCAATGGATAGATTATCCAGGGAGAAAGTCAACAAGGAAACAAGAACTTTGTTAGACCAAGATGGACCTAACAAATATACACATCCCCAAACAGCAGAATACACATTCTTTTCAAGTGCACATGATACATTCTCTAAGATAGATTACATGTTAGGCCACAAAAGAAGCTCAATAAATTTCAAAAGATAGAAATCATATCAAGCATCTTTTCCCACTGCAACAGTATAAAACTAGACATCAATTACAGGAAAAATACCGGAAAAAAACACAAACACATGGAAACTAAACAACGCACTACTAAACAACCTGTGGGTCAATGAAGAAATCAAAGAGGAAATAAAAATATGGAGACAAGTAAAAATGAAAACACAATGATTCAAAATCTTTGGGATACAGTGAAAACATTAAGAAAGAAGTATATAGTAATACAAGCCTACCTCAAGAAAGAAGAAAGATCTCAAATAAACAACTTAAACTTAGACCTAACGGAGATAGGAAAAAAATTTAAAAAGAACAAACAAACCCAAAGCTAGTAGATAGAAGGAAATAATAAAGATTAGAGCAAAAATAAATGAAATATAGATAAAAAATAGAAAAGGCCAATGAAACCAAGAGTTGGTTCTTTCAAAAAATAAACAAAATTGATAGACATTTAGCCAGACTCATCAAGAAAAGAGAAAGAGAAAGAGAGGACTCAAATAAGTAGAATAAAAAATAAAGGAGAAATAACAACCAATAACACTACAGAAATACAAAGAATTGTAAGAAAATACTATGATAAATTGTATGCCAACAAATTGGACATCCTAGAAAACAACAGATAAATTTACAGAAACATACAGTCTTCCAAAACCGAATCAGAAAGAAGTAGAAAATTTGAACAGTCTGATTACTATTAAAGAAATTGAATCTGTAATCAAAAAACTCCCAACAAACAAAAGTCCAGGACTAGATAGCATCACAAATTAATTCTACCAAACATTTAAAGAAGAATTAACACTTATTATTTTCACACTATTCCATAAAGTTGAAAGGAAGGAAAACTAAATTCATTCTATGAGGTTAGCATTATCCTGATACAAAAACCAGATAAAGACACTACAAAAAAAAAAAAAAAGAAAGAAAAGAAAATCACAGCCCAATATCTATAACATCTATAACATAGATGCAAAAATCCTCAACAAAACATTAACAATCCAAAATCAATAATATATCTTAAAATTTTATTCACCATATTCAAGTAGGATTTATCCTAGACATGCAAGGGTGATTCAATATTTGAAAATCAATCGATGTGATGCACCGTATCAATAAAACAAAGGATAAAAATAATATGATCATCCCAATAGATCCAGAAAAATCATTTGACGAGATAATTTGTTCATGATAAAAATTCTCAACAAAGTGGGTTAGAGGGAACATACTTCAATATAGTAAAGGCCATATATGACAAACTCAGAGCTAATATTACACTTGATGCTGAAAAACTTAAAGCTTTCCCTCTAAGATGAGAAACAAGACAAGTATGTCCACTCTCATCACTTTTATTCAATATAGTACTGGAAGTCCTAGCTACAACAATCACACACAAAAAATAAATAAAAGGCATCCAAATTGGTAAGGAAGAAATAAAATTTTACTATTTGCAGATGACATGATGCTGTATATAGAGAACCCAAAGGATTCCACCAAAAACTTTTAGAACTGATAAGTGAATTTAGCATCCAGATACATAATAAATACACAAAATCTGTTGTGTTCCTATACACTAATAACAAAGTAGCAGAATCCCATTTACAAATGCATCAACAAAGAATACCTAGGAATAAGTTTAACCAAGATGTTGGAAGATCTGTACTCTGAAAACCATAGGACATTGATGAAAGAAATTGAAAATGACAAAAATGAGGAGATATACCATACTTATAGATTGAAAAAATTAAAATAGTTAAAATGTTCATACTACCCAAAACAATCTACAGGATCCCATGCAATCTTTATCATAATACCAATAGCATTTTTCGCAGAAGTGGAATAAATCCTAAAATTTATATGAAACCACAAAAGATCTTGAATACTCAAGCAATCCTGGGAAAGAAGAACAAAACTGTAGGTATCACAGTCCCAGATTTCAAGATATACTACAAAGCTGTAACAATCAAAACAGTACGGTAGTGGCACAAAAATAGTGGTTAAAAATGGCATATATCAATGCAACAGGATAGAGAGCTCAGAAATAAATCCTACCTAGATGTCAAATAATCTGTGACAAAGGAGGCAAGAATACACAAAGGGGAAAAGACAGTGTCTTCAATGAATGACGTTAGGAAACCTGGACAGCTACATGCAAAAGAAGGAAACTGGAAAACTTTCTTATACAATACATAAAAAGAAACTCAAAATGGATTAAAGACCTAAATGTGAGGTGTGAAAACATAAAACTCCTTAAAGAAAACATACACAGTAATCTCTTAGATATCAGTCTTAGCAACATATTTATAGACATTTCTTCTTATGCAAGTTAAATGAAAACAAAAATATACTCTTGAGAGCACACCAAAATAAAAATCTTTTTTGCACAGCAAAGGAAACCATCAATGAAATAAAAGAGGCAACCCAGTGAATAAGGAGAAGATATTTGTAAATAATAAATCCCATAAGGAGTTAATATCCAAAAATATAATAAATTTATGTAATTCAATACCAAAACCACAAACAATCCAATTAAAAATGGGCAGAGGGCCTGAAAGACATTTTTTTCCAAAGAAGTCATCCAGATGTCCAACAGACACAAAAAGAGGCTCAACATCATTAATCATGAGGGAAATGCTAATCAAATCACAATGAGATACTACCTCACACCAGTCAGAATGGCTAGTATTTAAAAAACAAAAAATCACAATTTTTGGTGAAAATGTGGAGAATAGGGAATCCTCATGCAGTGTTGGTAGGCATGCAAATTGGTGTAGCACTATGAAAAGCAGTGAGACACCTGAAACTAATGTAACACCATATGTTATCTATACTGGAATTAAAATCCAAAAGATTCAAGATAGATGATAGATAGATGATATAGATAGATGATAGAGAACACTGTATATCTGAAATCAATATAACATTGTATGTCAATTTACTTCAATAATTTTTCTAAATTCTTTTTTCTTTTTTTTTTTAAAGATTTTATTTATTTATTCGACAGAGATAGAGACAGCCAGTGAGAGAGGGAACACAAGCAGGGGGAGTGGGAGAGGAAGAAGCAGGCTCATAGCAGAGGAGCCTGATGTGGGGCTCGATCCCATAACGCCAGGATCACGCCCTGAGCCGAAGGCAGACGCTTAACCGCTGTGCCACCCAGGCGCCCCATAAATTATTTTCTTTTCTAAGAAAATGTTTTATCAATGATCCAACTGATTGATGGAACAGAATCATTCTCTTTATAGTTAAAAATGAGAAAAGAATTTCAACTATTGCTTTTTTATTCAAAATTGTTCTCACAGTCCTAGTCAATAATGAGACAAGATGAATTAACGAATCATACATATAGGAAAGAAAATTTAAAACTTATGTGCAGTTTGTGTGTGTGTGTGTGTGTGTGCGTGCAATAACTGACAATTCTAAAATATATGTGGAAAAAGAGTTTTAATAATTTAAGTTGAATATTTGCTCATATGAATATTGTGAACTCTGCTTAGTCATATGTCGATACTTATAATTCAAGACTAGACTCTAAATAACAACCAGTTATAACTTTTGACCCTTACTCTCTGGAATATTTGTCAAGTCTGAAATACAATTGAAACATTTTAAAGTATTAGAATTTGTATTTCTTGAGTCATAATGTAGTTGTTGCAATTTGTCTCATTAATAAATAGAAGCGGTTCCAACTGATAATAAAAATGTAATAGTATTTACAATAATCTTGAGGGTCTTCTATACACCGAAGTAAAAAAGTGAGAGGAAAAATCACATGAATTGGGACAAAAATGGGATTATAATCTTTGATCTTCCATTTATTATTTTTGGGAAGGTGGATTAATCATTTCTCCAGGTTTCACTCTCCTTAACTGTCAGATGTATGGATTGGATAAGATCAAAGATGTGCCTCTTTAAAAAAATTATTTTATTCAAAATTAATATATGTATATACAGTATAATTGTATATACAAACAGAATTACTTTTCTGTAAATAGTTCCTTGAAAGTCTCCAACTCTACCTCTTGCTGCAGCTCCCACTTACTGCTACAAGTCCTGAAACAATTTCACATCACCTGTTTTTTTTATCATAAGAGTAGATAAATTAAAAATTGTAAAACCACAAGAAAAGAGAAACAGAACCGGAGGAAAAATTGGGAATATGTCAACAAAATGTAGAAATCTAGAAAGTGGATGGTAGTTGGTAATTGAGTCAAAATTAGAGAACACAATACAAGAAAAAAAGCAAAAAAAGAAAAAAATATATATAAGCTTTCTCTAAAGGAATGCACCACGTTCTAATCCCTAAATTCTTCCTACAAATATTTTGAAGAAAAATGAGTGCAAATAGTCAATGAAAAGTAAGGACAATAAAAAGTAAGGTGCACTGAGAAAGGATCAATAAAAACAAAAGACCAAAGTGATCAATTCATAAAGATTTCAGATATTGGAATCACCAATACAAACTGAAACAGCCATGGTCCTTATATTTACAGAACTAAAATACAAGTATGAGAACACTTGCCAAGAATTGAAAAATAAAATAGGTAAACTAGAAAATAAAATTAAAAGCACAAACATATATCCAAAAGAGAGTAACAATCATTAAAAACTCCATATAGAAACTTTATAGCTAAGTAGAAAGAGATGTAGAAAGAATTCGTGCATTAGAAGATAGATTAGAAGAAATTAGACAGAACACCATACAGAGACAAGGATAAGGAGGAGAAATAGGGGGGAAAAAGGGAAGAGAATAAGCTAGAACGGGAGGACAGAGTGAGAAGAGCTAACATAAAATAAATTAAATTCAATAAGAAAAAAAGAAGTGACTGATCAGGGGCAATATCTGAAGCAATAATGACCAAGAATTTTCCAGGAGTGATAAAAAAAATCTATAGGGAAGTCGGAAAACGATGGCGGAGGAGTAGGGGCATTTTTCAGCTGCTCCCCTGAATCGAGCTGGATATCTACCAGATCATCCTGAACACCACGAAATCAGCCCGAGACACAGGAAGATACATCTGGATTCCTACAAACAAACATCTCCAGCGCTGAGTATTGAGGTACGAAGTGGGGAGCCATGAATCCATGCACAGATATCAGAAGATAAATGGAAAGGGGATGAAGCTGCTGCACTTGGGCGCCGGGAATAGTAGCCACCAGCACTGGGGAGCGGGCAGGACTCTCGGACCAGCACCCTCGGGAAAGCAGACTGAGGCTGTGAGCCCAGGAATGCGTGCATGACCAGACTGAAAACCGGAGCTCCAGAGCGCTCACTGGAACCAGACTGATACTCGGGATTCAGGAGCGCATGCACGCAACCAGACTGAAAACTGGCACTCCAGAGTGCACATGAACAGCACTGAAACAGGGAGCTCAGGAGCACACACAGGAACTGGGGGCAGCTGGTGGTGTTAGAAGCACAAGGATAGAGATGTTCCAGTCCTGGAAGTGAGGGCTGGGAGAGTGGCTGTGGGGCACACAACCCAGGACGCTGCAGGGTTTTTAGCAGCTCTGACAGAAACAGAGTTCAAGTGGCCAGAAGAGCTCAGCGGAGACCAGAATGTGATCTCTCTGTTCTGAGACAGAGGCTAGGATATGGCCACTGCTGCTCTGGCTCTCAGAAGAGTCAGAGAAAACCACCAGGGAAAGCCACCAGAGAACAAAAGCCCAGAAATACCAGTTCACATTGTGCCCATCCCCATCCCCCCTCACAGGGGACGGTGCAAGTCTACCAAAACAGGGTTGCCTGAGGATCAGTGTGGCAGGCCCCTCCCCCAGAAGGTAGGCTGAAAAATCAAGAAGCCCACATTCCTAAGGTCCCTATAAAACAAGTGCACATTCCTTAGGTCCTGATCAGTAATTTGGGCTCTGTGCATGCCTGCAACCTCTCCTCATCAGAATGACAAGGAGGAGAAATTCCCCCCAAACAAAGAAAAGATACAGTCTGTGGCCTCTGCCACAGAACTAATGGATATGGATATAACCAAATTGTCAGAAATGGAGTAGAGTAACAATGGTCAAGATGGTGTGTAGACTTGAAAAAAAATATTAATGAAAATATTTACAAGAATATAGAATCTCTAAGGGCAGAAATGAGAGCGAATCTGGCAGAAATTAAAAATGCTATGAATCAAATGCAGTTTAAACTAGATGCTCTGACAGCCAGGGTAAATGAGGCAGAAGAACAAATTAGTGAATTGGAAGATGGGATGGTAGAAGAGAAGGAAAAAATGGAAACCTGGCTCAAAAATCCAATCTCAAGAATGTAGATTATGGGAGATTACTGATTAAATGAAACATTCCAATGTCAGAATCATCGGCATCCCCAAGGAGGTGGAGAAAGAGAGAGGTCTAGAAGAGATATTTGAACAAATTGTAGCTGAGAACTACCTATCTGGCAAAGGAAACAACCATTCATGTCCAACAGGGAGAGAGGACCCATCCCAAATTCAATAAGAACACACCAACACCACGTCACATCATATGCAATTCACAATTATTAGATCCAAGGATACAGTATTGAAAGCATTCAGGGGGAAGAAAATCCTCACTTACAGAGGGAGGAACAAAAGAATAAAGTCAGACATGTCTACAGAAACCTGGCAAGCCAGGAAAGTTTGGCAAGGTATTTTCAGAGCTCTAATTGAGAATAACATGCAGGCAAGGATCCTTTATCCAGCAAGGTTGTCATTCAAATTGATGGAGAGACAAGGACCTTCCAAGACCAGCAGAAACAGAAAGAATATGTGACCACCAAGACAGCCCTACAAGAAATATTAAGGGGGGGTTCTATAAAAGTAAAAAGATCCCAAGAGTGAAACAGAACAGAAAGTTACAATCTATAGAAACAAAGACTTCACAGGGAACATGACATCATTAAAATCATATCTCTCAATAATCAGTCTCAATGTAAATGGCCTAAATGCTCCCATAAAGTGTCACAGGGTTGCAGATTGGATAAAAAGACATGACCCATCCAATTTCTGTCTACAAGAGACTCATTTTGAAACTAAAAATACATCCAGACTAAAAGTGAAGGGATGGAGAACGATTTTTCATGCCAACGGACCTCAAAAGAAAGATGGGGCAGCAATTCTAATATCAGACAAATTAGATTTTAAATTAAAGACTGTAGTTAGAGATACAGAAGTACACTATATTATTCTTAAAGGATGTATCCAACAAGTGGATATGACAATTATAAATATCTATGCCCCCAAAAGGGGAGCAGCAAGATACACAAGCCAACTTTTAACCAGAATAGAGAGACATATAGATAACAATATGTTAATAGTAGGGGACCTCAACACTCCACTTGCAGCAATAGACAGATCACCAAAGCAGAAAATCAACAAAGAAACAAGAGCTTTGAATGACATACTAGAGCTGATGGACCTCATAGATATATATAGAACACTACACCCCAGAATAACAGAATACTCATTCTTTTCGAAAGCACATGGAACTTTCTCCAGAATAGACAATATACTGGGTCACAAAACAGGTCTCACCAGATACCAAAAGACTGAGATTATTCCCTGCATATTCTCAGACCACAATGCTTTGAAACTGGAACTTAAGCACAAGGAAAAATTTGGAAGAACCTCAAACACTTGGAAACAAAGAACCATCCTGCTCAAGAATAATTGGATAAACCAGGTAATTAAAAAGGAGATTAAGGCATTTTTGGAGACCAATGAAAATGAAAACACATCGGTCCAAACGAAAACTGTGGGACACTGCAAAGGCGGTCCTAAGGGGAAAATACATACCCATCCAAGCCTCACTCAAGAGAATAGAAAAATCTAAAATTCAGTTTTTATATTCTCACCTTAAGAAGCTGGAATCGCAACAGAAGAACAGGCCTAACCCATGCACGAGAAAGCAGTTGACCAAGATTAGAGAAGAGATCAATGAATTAGAAACCAGGAGCACAGTAGAGCAGATCAACAAAACTAGAAGCTGGTTCATTGAAAGAATAAATAAGATAGATAAGCCACTGGCCAGACTTATTCAAAAGAATAGAGAAAGGACCCAAATTAATAAAATTATGAATGAAAGGGGAGAGATCACGACCAACAGCAATGAAATAGGAAGGATCATTAGAAACTTTTATCAACAGCTTTATGCCAATAAATTAAACAACCTGGAAGAAATGGATGTCTTCCTGGAAACCTATAAACTACCAATACTGAAACAGGAAGAAATTCATTATTTAAACAGGCCAATTAATTATGAAGAGATTGAAGCAGTGATCAAAAACCTCCCCAAAAACAAGAGTCCAGGGCCTGACGGATTCCCTGGGGAATTCTACCAAACATTCAAAGAAGAAATAATACCTATTTTCCTGAAGCTATTTCAAAAAAATAGAAACAGAAGGAAAATATGAGACCAGTATTACATTGACCCCCAAACCAGGCAAAGACCCTATCAAAAAGAAGAATTACAGATCAATACCCCTGATGAATATGGGCGCAAAAATTGTCAACAAGATCCTAGCTAATAGGTTCCAATAGTACATTAAAAGGATTATCCATCAAGACCAAGTGGGATTCATCCCTGGGATGCAAGGTGGTTCAACATTCGCAAATCTATCAGTGTGATAGACCATATCAACAAGAAAAGAGTCAAGAGCCATATGATCCTCTCAATTGATGCAGAAAAAGCACTTGACAAAATTCAGCATCCTTTCCTGATTAAAACCCTTCATAGTGTAGGGATAGAGAGTACATTCATCAGTTTCATAAAACCATCTATGAAAAGCCTACAGCAAATATCATTCTCAGTGGTGAAAAGCTGGAAGCCTTTCCCTTAAGATCAGGAACACGAAAAGGATGCCCACTCTTGCCATTATTATTCAACATACTACTAGAAGTCCTTACAACAACAATCAGACAACAAAAAGGGATAAAATGTATTCAAATTGGCAAAGAAGAAGTCAAACTGTCTCTCTTCACAGATGACATGATACTGTATATGGAAAACCCAAAAGACTCCACCCCCAAACTACCGGAACTTATAGAGCAATTCAGTAATGTGGCAGGATACCAAATCAATGCTCAGAAATCAGTTTCATCTATACATGGACAATGAGACTGAAGAAAAGGAAATTAGGGAATCCATTCCATTTTCAATAGCACCAAAAATCATATGTTATCTCAGAATTAACTTGACCAAAGACGTAAAGGATCTATATTCTAGGAACTACAAATCACTCTTAAAAGACTTTGAAGAAGACACAAAAAGGTGGAAAAATATTCTATGCTCATGGATCAGAAGAATAAGTGTAGTTAAAATGTCTATGCTACCCAGAGCAATCTACACTTTCAATGCCATCCCGATCAAAACACCAATGACATTTTTCAAAGAGCTGGAACAAACAGCCCTTAAATTTGTGTGGAACCAGAAAAGGCCCCAAATCGCCAAGGAATTGTTGAAAAGGAAAAACAAAGCTGGGACATCAGGTTGCCAGATTTTAAGCTGTACTACAAAGCTGTGATCACCAAGACAGCATGGTACTGGCACAAAAACAGACATATAGACCAATGGAACAGAATAGAGAACCCATAAATGGACTCTCAGCTGTATGGGCAACTAATTTTTGACAACACAGGAGAAAACATCCAATAGAAAAAAGACAGTCTCGTCAATAAATGGTGCTGGGAAAATTGGACAGCTACATGAAAAAGAATGAAACTTGACCACTCTCTCACACCATACACAAAGATAAACTCCAAATGGATGAAAGACTTTGATGTGACACAGGAATCCATCAAAATCCTAGAGAAGAACATAGGCTGCAACCTCTTTGACATTGGCCACAGCAACATTTTTCATGACACATCTCCAAAGGCAACAAAAACAAAGAAAAAATGAACTTGAGGGACTTCATCAAGTTAAAAACTTGTGCACAGCCAAGGAAACAGTCAAAAACACTAAGAGGCAGCCCACAGAATGGGGAAGGTATTTGCAAATGACACTACAGATAAAAGACTGGTATCCAAGATCCAGAAAGAACTGCTCAGACTCAATACATGGGAATCAAATAATCAAATTAAAAAATGGGCAGAAGATATGAACAGACACTTTTCCAGTGAAGACATACAAATGGCTTACAGACACATGAAAAAATGTTCAAAATCATTTGCCATCAGGGAAATTCAAATCAAAACCACACTGAGATACCACCTTACACCAGTGAGAATTGCAAAAATTGACAAGGCAGGAAACAACAAATGTTGGAGAAGATGTGGAGAAAGGGGATCCCTCTTACACTGTTGGTGGGATTGTCCACAATAGCTAAATCGTGGAAGGAGCCAAGATGCCCTTCAACAGATGACTGGTTTAGAAGATGTGGTCCATATATACAATGGAACATTACTCAGCCATCAGAAAGAATGATTACCCTACATTTGCAGCAACATGAACAGGACTGGAGGAGATTATGCTAAGTGTAATAAGTCAAGCAGAGAAAGACAATTATCATATGGTTTCAGTCATTTATGGAACATAAGAAATAGCAGGAAGATTGGCAGGAGAAGGAAGGGAAGAATAAAGGGGGTAAATAGAAGGGGGAATGTATCCTGAGAGACTATGGACTCTGGGAAACAAACTGAGGGCTTCAGAGGGGAGGGGAGTGGGGGATTGGGATAGGTCAGTGATGGGTATTATGGAGCCACATATTGCATGGAGCACTGGCTTTTATACGCAAATAACAAATCGTGGAACACTACATCAAAAACTAAGGTGACTAACATAACATGGAAAAAAATATTATAAGGAAATATATAAATTCAGTTTAAATAAATCTGAAATATAAGTTTTTTAACTTATATATATTATAACTGACCACATTTTGGTAAAATAGCAAAATACCAAATTACAGTAAAAATCTTATCAGACAATGAGATTATACATCTGACTTAACGTGAACAATAGAATATAGAACACGCACAGTGGAAAAAATATCTTCAATAGGCTGAAGGAAATGTTTGCCATCCTTAAAGTTTATACTCTGTATAAACTGTATATATATTTCAAGACTAATGAGAAAATAAAGACATTTCACACAAAGGAAAACTTGAAGAGTTTCCAATGGTAAAGACCCATTAAAAGACATTTTAAAGGATAAATTTTAGGCATAAAGTATCTGATCTCAGATGGCTATTTAGTGATGTAGGAAGATATAGCATACAAATAAAGTGTTAAATATGTGAGTATATCTAATTTAATATTGAGTCTCTGAAACTCTACTATTCATGATCTTTGACATATAAAAATGTGTTTGAAAAAATTGTTCAACAAAAGATACATGTAACTCAAGGGTTAGTGTGTTCTTATATTTTGTACTATGAAGGAAATTTTACCTTAATTAAAATTTTACTTTATAGTGATATCACTAAGAAGGCAAATAGGGGACTCTGATCTCCATAATCCCCCAAAATCAACAATTAGGGAACAAAAACAGGTCTGGGAATGCTCAGGAATTCACTTAAGAAACACAGCAAAATAAAAAACCTTGAGCGTTATAACCGCACAAAGAGAGAAGGAAGAACAGCTAAATTTGCCTGCATCCCACAAGCCCACAGTGCTCATAGCCAAAAGCAAACTCCCCATTCAGAAGTGAATTCTACCAAACATTTAAGGAAAAATTAACACCAATTCTCAAACTAAAATACGTCAAACTAAAATGCTTCTGCACAACAAGGAAACAATTAACGTGAACAGGCAATTATATATGGGGAGAAAATATTTGCAAAAAATATCTGATAAGGGGTTAATATCCAAAATATAAAAGGAACTCATACAATTCAATAGGAAAACAAATAATAATACTAATCTAATTAAAAACTGGGCAGAGGAATTGAATACAAATTTCTCCAAAGAAAACATACAAATGGACAACAGGTATATCAAAAGGTACTTGAAATCACTAATTCTCAGGGAAATGCAAATAAAACCGTAATGAGATGAGATATTGTCTCACACATGTTGTGGTAACTATTATCAAAAAATCAAGATATAGTAAATGCTGGCAAGGATGTGGAAGAAAGAGAACCCTGGTACACTGTGGTGGGAATGTAAATTGGTATAGTCACTGTGGAAAACAGTATAGTGATTCCTCAAAATATTAAAAATAGAACTACCAAATGATCTAGCAATTCTACTAATTGTTCTATATCCAAAGGAAATGAAAACACTCTGTCAAGGAGCTATTTGCACTTCCATGTTCATTGCAGCATTATTCATAATAGCCAAGACATGGAAACACCCTAAGTGTGCATTAATGGAGATAGATGATAGATAGGTGGGTAGATAGGTGGGTAGGTAGATGATAGATAGATAGATAGATAGATAGATAGATAGATAGATAGATATAGATAGATAGATGATAGATAAAAATAGATGATGATAGATGATAGATAGATAATGATAGATATAGATGATAGATAGATGATAGATGATAGATAGATAGATAGATAGATAGATAGATAGATAGATAGATAGATAGATAGATGATAGATAGATAGATGATAGATGATAGATGATAGATAGATAGATGATATAATTCAACAACAAAAAGAGAAGAAAATCATACCATTGCAACAGCATGGACAGTCCTCCTTAAGATCATTACTCTAAGTGAAATAATTCAGACAGACAAAGACAAATACTGTATGACCTCATTTATATATGGGTTCTATAAACATTGAACTCAGAAACAAAGAGTAGAATGGTGATTGCCAGAAGTTGAGGGATGGGGGAAATTGGGTAAAAACTTTCAGTTATAAGACAAGTAAGTTCTGGAAAATCTATGGTACAGCATGGTGACTATAGCTAACAATACTGTACTGTATACTTGAAAGTTGCTGTAAGAGTAGACAATAACAAAATGGTAATTATCTGAGGTGAAAGATGTGTTAACTAACTTTATTGTGGTAAACATTTTGCAATATAAACGCAGTATATAATGTTTATACTTTAAACTTACACAATGTTATATGTCAATTATATCTCAATAAAGCTGAAAAAAATCACTGAGCACTTAAGAATGCAGGTTGTAATTTTGGAAATAATTACTAATCCTCTTAGAAATACAGTTTTAATTTTAAAAACCTATAGAAGGGAAATTGAAAATATAATATATATAAAACATCCAAAAGAATAAGAAGGTATATATAAATAATCTAAAAGGAAAGAAGATGAAAGAAAATATAGAATAGGCAAAATAAATAATGAGGGCAAAATAAAAATGTTTACTTAAACTATAGTTAAAAATAAATATTCCAGTTAAAAGATAGCAATATCTTAAACTAAATGTGTACTGTTCAGAAGTGTATAAAATGTGAAGATACAGAAGAAGTAAAAGTAAAACAGTAGAAAGGGCATGGCATTTTTATTTTAATATCAATGATTAATTTTAAAATAAGCATTTCACTGTTTTTTTATAATAATATTTTTTATTATATTATGTTAGTCACCATACAGTACATTCCTAGTTTTTGATGTAAAGTTCCATGATTCATTACTTGCGTATAACACCCAGTGCACCATGCAATACATAAAAAAATAAAAATAAAATAAAAAATAAAATAAAATAAGCATTTCAGAAATTAAGATGTTCTTAACGATAAATGACAATATTTTTATTATGTGATAATCATAAAATGATAAAGTGTTTTCACAAAGAAGAAATGATTTTAAATTTGCATGCATGTAATGACAGAAATAACACACAATTAGACAAACTTTAAGGCAAAATATAAATCAACAGCCATAAAAAGAGATTGTAGCAATTTTCCTCAGGAATTAGTAGGACAATAAGAAGATAGGAATCTATGGAAGATTTAATCAACATGGTTAACAAACTTTCTTTTATGAGCCTATATGGAACATTGCAGCCAATAACTGAAGAATATTCTTTTTAAACACAAACAGAAACTACAAAAATTAGCCATGTACTGAGCCATCAAGAAAATCTGAACAAATTTCAAATTCTTGTGCCAATAGTGTTCTCTAACCAAAAAATAATTATGCTACAAATAAATAACTAAATGGCTGCTAGAAAAATCCGCATGTTTGAATACACAGCAATGAAAATGAACAAACTACTTCCATGTGCATTATAGACAAATCTTCAAATCTTGTAAGCATAATATTAATTAAAAGAAGATATGTAAGAAGGACTTCAATAACAAAAAGTGCAAAATAGGTAAAAAAAAAAAATCCCCCCAAACTCACATTATTTAGAGATACAGTTGATAGTTAGTTAAACTAAGAAGAAAAAGAGAAAAAAAATTAATAAATGTCTGGATGGTGGTTTACCTCTAAATGGTTGTATAAGGTAGATGCTGGGGACATTTGGGTTATCGTTGTTCCCTATATTGACCAAAGTGAAAATTACAAGGGTATTCTCTTTAAAGTTATTTACTAAGGTACACATAATATATTTATTTATCTCTGTATGTACATTGTATTTCACAGTGCATATAATATTAAAAATAAAATAAATTGCATTTTGGTATGAATTCTTTGGAAAAATTAGTGTATTTATCTTTGATCTAAAAGACTATTTATTTGTTTATTTATTTTTAAACTATTTATTTTTAGAGAGGGAGAGAAAGAGAGAGAGCATGCAGGTGGGGGGGAAGGGCAGAGGGAGAGAATCTTTTGAGCAGGCTCCTCACTGAGTGAGAAGCCAATCAGGGGGCTTGATCCCACAACCCATGAGATCATGCCCTAAGCTGAAATCAAGATTTGAATGCTTTGCCAACTTGGTACAGCCACTCTGGAAAACAGTGTGGAGGTTCCTTAAAAAGTTAAAAATTGAGCTACCCTATGATCCAGCCATTGCACTACTGGGTATTTACCCCAAAGATACAGACATAGTGAAGAGAAGGGCCATATGTACCCCAATGTTCATAGCAGCATTGTCCACAATAGCTAAATCGTGGAAGGAGCCGAGATGACCTTCAACAGATGACTGGATTAAGAAGATGTGGTCCATATATACAATGGAATATTACTCAGCTGTCAAAAAGAATGATTTCTCAACATTTGCTGCAACATGGACGGCACTGGAGGAGATAATGCTAAGTGAAATAAGTCAAGCAGAGAAAGACAACTATCATATGGTTTCTCTCATCTATGGAACATAAGAACTAGGATGATTGGTAGGAGAAGAAAGAGATAAAGAAAGGGGGGGTAATTAGAAGGGGGAATGAAGCATGAGAGACTATGGACTCTGAGAAACAAACTGAGGGCTTCAGAGGGGAGGGGCATGGGGGAATGGGATAGGCTGGTGATGGGTAGTAAGGAGGGCACATATTGCATGGTGCACTGGGTGTTATACACAAATAATGAATCATCAAACTTTACATCAAAAACCAGGGATGTACTGTATGGTGACTAACATAATAAAAAAATAGTATTTAAAAAAAAAAGAGTTGAATGCTTAACCAACAGAGCCACCCAGGTGCCCCTTTGATCTAAAAGATTATTTAAAATACAATGATCTCCCATGCAGATTCTACCAAAGATTAATATTAGAAGCTGCACAATGTCCTATTAGTCAGGAATTATCTTTGTGCTGTAAGAATTTTAAAATCTTAGTGTTTTCTAATGATTAATGATTTATTTCTTGCTCGTGTCATTGAAAAAGAGTTGGTGGCAGAATGTGCAGTTACTCAGAGTTCCAGGCTTCTACACTTTGAGGATCCATTTTCTCTAAGGGGCTTGGAATCCACCACTGAATTACCTACCAGTATTCAGCATTCAAACTAGGAATGGGAGAGAATAAAGAGGATTTAGAGAAAAATTATAAGTGACTGCGTCATTTTACACCTCATTCTACTGACCAACACTAAATCATATGGCCCCATCTAACTGGAAAGGAGTCTGGGAAATGTGTAAATTGTGCCTGGGCAGAAGAGGGGGACAATTTGTGAACATGCACCTAGTTTCCATCACAATTGAACAATCTCTGCCACACTTTAATTCTGTGGGAAATGATTTTTAACCTGTATACAAAGAATTCTATACAAAGCCATACTACAAATTAAATGTGATAATAATCAATTGTGGAAGCTTGTAAGGCTTCTAAAATTTAACTCCTGAAAGACATTTTTAATTAGAATGAGTTAACTGGAAAATAACAGTTCATACAGTCCATAAATCCAGTATATATAGAATTTAAAAAGCAATGGAAATAATTGGATGATAGTGAAGGGAAACTTAGGATGACTGTGATATGTTAGATTTAGAGAACAACCAATAATAATTGGAGATGGTGAATGGAAAGAGAATGCAGGAGGCATTTCTTCAGTTAAAATGCACACATACTATATAACATCCTAGGTCTGTCTATCTATCTATTATCTATCTATCTATCATCTATCTATATCTATCTATCTATCTATCTATCTATCTATCTATCTATCTATCTATCATCTATCATCTATATATTATCTATCTATATTAGTATTGGGTTTAAAGATACCTAAGCAAATAAGTGAAGAAATTTGTATCAGGAAAAATGCTTAGATATAAAAGAAAGGAAATGTAATCATAGTACATATTAGCTGTGAAAAATATTTTCATAATCATAC
Source organism: Ursus arctos (assembly GCF_023065955.2). Classification (NCBI taxonomy): domain Eukaryota; kingdom Metazoa; phylum Chordata; class Mammalia; order Carnivora; family Ursidae; genus Ursus; species Ursus arctos. Next base: position 3,035,882 of record NW_026622986.1, read on the forward strand.
TACTGTGAACCACTGACCACTGAACATTGATTTAACCAAAATGTTGCTTAGAGCAATATTGGGGAACAGGGAAGGAGGTTTGTGTGTGTGCACGCATAGGATGGGGCAGGGGAGAAATCTGGTTGTAAGAATGTTGAATCTTCATATATGTACACTAATTAAAATACCTAGGTTATTACTTTTGTTCTTAAACATTCTTTTATAATTATTATACAAAATCTTAATTTGCAATTGATCACAACTTGGAAAAGAATTAAGTTAATACCTATTTAGAGCTACTTCACAACAACTACTTATGGCATCTACTTATACTCTTTCAAAAGAATAAAATGCAAGAGTATAAAAAGAAATTTACAGAATCATCATCAATCATTATAAAGCATTGCTGATTTTCCTATGTAGTACATTTGTAAAGTTTAATATTGACTCCATCTGTTATTTTAGCACTTTGTCCCTGAGCCAAACACTGATAAATTTGTTCTTTTAAATAGGCTTATATGAGAACTTAGAATCAAAGTTGACCTTAAACATTGCTTCCAGGAAAGAGACTATAAAAGGAATAAGCAAATAAATGATTTCTTTGTTTTTAATGCCTTCAAATGGTAGGAGTATACTCAAACTGTGTAAAACTGGCTAAATTTAGATTTGAAGTGGATTCTTCTTCTAATCTCTGAGTGTGTTGGTGTTTGAAAGAGGGGTCATAACAATTATAGAAATAGACTCAAACTGAACTGCAAGTCAAATTACATAATGACAGTAATTTGAGAATAATTCAATTAAATTGGACTGCCTTCTCCTTCAAAATCTTCACATTAAAAATAGAAGGTAATACATTATTTTATGTTTTGTTAAATTATTAATCTTGACATAAAAATGTTCTTCTGAAACACCATTAACAGAATAACTTATTGAATCTTGATTTGAATCCCATATAAATAAATTGGATAATTCTAAAGATGAAAAAAAATCTGAAGTAGAACTCAGAATATATTTTGCTCTGAAAAAATTAAATGATCAATTATGATTAATTCATATTGCTGTTTTCCTGATCTTAAAATCACCAATTTCGGTTTTACTTTGTTGAAGTAGGGGCTGGGAGTAGAGGGGACTACATGATTTACAAAATAGAACGTTCAACAAATTTGATAGTTTTATGTCCATAAGAATCTTTACAAAGGTTTGCATCACTATCTTCTGCAGTGTTTTCATGTAGTGTTAACCTGGTAAAATTGCCCATGACATTAGTTTCATTTTAAATATGATTATTTTCGGTAGCTTTTAACTGAATTATAGTGATTATTTTCCTCAATAATTTACTCTCAAATCCTAGTTCTTTTAAAAATATATTACATTTTTTTCTAAAGTAAATTTAAAAAAATGTGACTTGTTTTTAGAACTGTGGACAATTTCCTCAGCAATATAAGACCCAACTGTTTGTAGTAAATTAAAAAGAATGAACATCATGGTCACTGATGTTTGAAGATGATAATTTCAATATTTTATATGTAATGAGTATACAAATATTTTATTTTCTGCTTTAGAACACACTTATATTGTCAGCCAAAATTCTAAATGATGCTGATGTTTTAAAACTTCAATTTCATCCACAACTAAGGATTTTAAAAAAGTGAATTCTATGTCATATTAAGAAAGATCAATGGATATGAGTTGTAGCTCTTGAAAACAGATTTCTGAAGCAATTATCCCTTTAAAAAATTATATGCATTAAAACCTTGGGTAGAAAATAACTAGTATTAAGGAAAGAGACTTTGGGAATGAAAAAAACCACCTGAGAATATCTCAAGTTCCTGAAAATTAGCTAGAAACTTGAGTATTTTTGGAAAAATAGTTAAAAGAAAGAAAGGACAGAAGAAAAGAAAGAAGAAACAAAGAAAAAATGGGAGAAACAAAGACACATGGTTTACTTCACAAATTAGGTAAAACTACTTTTCTTTTTTTTTTTTTTTTTAAGATTTTATTTATTTATTTGACAGAGAGAGACAGCCAGCAAGAGAGGGAACACAAGCAAGCAGAGTGGGAGAGGAAGAAGCAGGCTTCTAGTGGAGAAGCCTGATGTGGGGCTTGATCCCAGAAGGCCAGGATCACGCCCTGAGCCGAAGGCAGACGCTTAACGACTGTGCCACCCAGGCACCCCAGTAAAACTACTTTTCTGGAAAATAATTGATTTGAAGAATTGGAACAATGTTTACTACAAATGAAGTGCTTAATAAGTATTCATTGAATGAAGGAATGAAAGAAAGTAATACTAAAGTGATGATTTATCTGAATTCAACAGAAAATCAGCTAAAAGAAACAAACCTTTCCATATCCCATAAGATGCATAGGATGTCCATCTGTGAAGCAAGATTTTATAGTTTATCATTTTACTTACAGCATAAATACTGATCTGTCTTATTAAACCCTGCTTATAATGAATACAATAGCCTTGGTATCCTACACACATTTTACTTTGAGTAAGGTCCAATATTGGTAGTGTCTCTGCCCTGCAATTTTCTGAAACAATGAAATGCCTTGCAATTATAAAAGTAATATGAAGCCAAATTCACTCAAAATAAATCCTGGATGAAAATTTATCACCCCATAATGTGCATGTATACTCACATAAAATGTAAATAAAACTTTTCTAAAGAAAATTAAGTGCTTGTTATAATGAAGATACTGTGCTTGTTTCTGAGGATTAAAAGGTGTTGAGGTTGAGTCTTTTCATTTAAAGAACTGATTTATTCTGTGTGACAAAATCACAGAAACAAGTGAAAGAAAGAAATAATGAGAAGTCCTTCATTTGAAAGGCCATGGAAATTCAGAGAAGGTATAATTCATTATTTTTGAAAGAAACCATCAAAGCTACTCAGAACAAATGATATCTTAGTTAAATGTTGAAGGATAAGTAAAAGGTCGACAGACAGACAAGGCAGATACGGGGTCAGGCAAAAGAGAACAACATGAGCAGTGGCTTAGGGTTGTGATTGTGAAGATAAAGAGCGGTTTTGTTTGTGGGAATATGAAACATTCATAATAGTAATAAATTATATAGCCAGTAAGAGAGACAGAAATAAAAATAGGAAGAACTTAATATACTAAAGAATTTGTAATTGCTTACAACATAAAGAAAGAGAATCAATGGAGACTTTTTAAGGAAAGGAGTCACATAGTTAGATCCATAGATTTAAATAGTATTTAGGAGACTAGATTGGAGAAGGAATAGAATAGAAGCAGAAAAACCTGTAAGAAGCTATTGACATCACCAGGTAAGAGATGATGGAAGCCCACAATTAGGAGAATGTGGGAGGAATGCAACGAGGGACTGTATTGGAAAGACATTTTAATTAAAATCAAGAGCACTGGTAACTAATCTGTAGAGACCGAAGAGAAGGAAGAGGAAAGGATGGTTTTGTGTTTCAGAAAGGGTAGCTTATCAGTTAGCTTTTGCTGAGTAAGAAAGCACACCAAAACTAAAAGACTTTTTAAAAAGCAGTAATTTTGAGGCATCTGGTGGCTCAGTCAGTTAAGTGTCTGCCTTCGACTCAGTACATGATCCCAGCATCCTGGGTTTGAGCCCCACATCGAGCTCTGCATCTGGCTCCCTGCTCAGTAGAGTAGTCTGCTTCTCCCTCTCCTTTTGCCCCTCCTCCTCTGTTCCTCCTCAGTCTCTCACTTTCTCTCTTAAATAAATAAATAAAATCTTTTTTAAAAAGCAGTAATTTATTATTGTTCATGGATATCTTAGTTAACTGGCCATTTTTGCTGAACTGGGCCAAGCTTAACTGATGTCTGGGTTTGCTTATATATCTGCGGTCACTTGCTGGGTCAGCAGGGGACTGTCTAATCTACTCTGACTTGAGCTGAGATGCCTAGTCTTTGTTCCATGTATTATCTTATCCTTCAGCGAGTTAGTCAAGGCTTTCTCACACAGAGTCTGGGCAGGGTTCTAAAAACACTGAACAGAAGCATGTAAGAACTGTAAACCTTGTGTAGTCCACAATCATTTCCTCCACATTCTATTAATCAAAGCAAGTCACAAGGCCAAACAAACAACCAACAGAAAGTCAAAATGTGGGAATAGATTATACTTCTTTTTTTCTCAAGTATACTTGGCATACAATGCTATATTAGTTTCAGGGCACAATATAGTGGTTTGACAATTCTATATATTATGCACTGCTCATCACAGTAAGTGTGGTGACCATCTGTCACCATACAAAGTTTTTTACAATATTATTGACCATATTTCCTATGATGTAATTTCATCCCAATGACTATCATTTTATAACTGGAAGTCATGAGGGAAGGAGCTACAGTAACCCAGGGTTACTGATTAAGAGAGGAGAAAAATTGCAGTTATTTTTTGTAAACAATTTACTACAGATAATAACTCATTAATAGAGAAATTACAGGAGGTGAATTACATTTGAAAGGGAAGATAAAATCTTATATTGAATTTTAGACTGTAGTTGAAAGATCTAGAAATAGTCAGTGAGAAGTTCAGTTCAGGGAAGGTAAGGTAACTTGCACAGTATTATATAACTACTTTGAGACACATTACACCTAAAACACAGGACTCAATCTGTAACCCAACAATCTTTCTGTTAATCTATTAATTTATTTAGAAGACATTGCAGGAGAACCAAACTATCAACTGTCATTCATTCACTTAATTTATTATTTCTTGACTTTCTCTCTTCTCTCCTTTCTTTCCCCTTCTCTCTTTTTTCCCCTTCGTTTATCTTTGTCTTTTTTTTAAAATTTACAGTATATTTTGACTACCAAACATGTGCTAGATTTTACAGGCATGGACAAAAGAATTGGACGTTGCCTTATTTCAAATTGGTTAGATCTAATCAAATTATGATATAATACAATTAGAAAGAACACTGATACGCCTCTCACTTAGGAAGATCTGTTTTGAGCTTCAAGCGGGTGATAATCTAGTCAACCAGTTTTATTTACCTTTTGCCAAATAAATGAACACCACAGAGAAGACTGAATATAATTAATTACAAACTGCCTTTGTGACTTAATTAAACATTATACTCTTAAAGCAGAAATTTGAATCTTTTGTGTAGCTGCTAATTGGAGAACACAAAATCTATGTTTTGGTTGACTAATAATAAGTAACAGAGCAGGAGACTGCTGTTTACCATTATCACAGTAGTTGTAATGTAAATATGTTTAATATCTCAACTAAAAGGGGTTTTAGTAATGTTTGACTGGGGATAAATATAACTGATTTTTTAAGACAAAGATCATCTTGTCCAATAAAAACAAAATGAAAACAAACTAAATGAATTTGAAAAATTATTTCAAACATGTGTAATGCTTAGTTAAGAAATAAAATCCACAACTCACTCCTGGTTAAGAAATTAATTTACTTATTGGCAAGGATATACTAGGGTATCAGTCTTGAGTGAATCTGGAGATGGAATTTCAGATTTCCTTCTATTAAATATTGTCTAAAGAGGAGTGTCTATAAAGAGATGGTAATCTTGGGTCTCTTGCCAATATTAAAAAGCTATATCCTCAAGTACAGCTGAAGTTATGGCACTTTGTTCATTTATCTTGTATATATGCATGTTCTTTGTAGATTCCTATGTTTTTCGTGATCCTGTTACTTAAAAATACCTATTTAAAATATGCTACAGAGCTGGGAGGAGTTCAGATGGCAGAGGAGTAGGGGTCCCCTTTTTTAGCTGGTCCCCTGAGTCAAGCTGGATAGGTACCAGACCATCCTGAACACCCACGGAATCAGCCTGAGATGCAAGAAGATACATCTGGATCTCTACAAATGAACATCTCCAGCACTGAGTATTGAGGTATGAAGCAGGTAGCTGTGAATCCAAGCACAGATATCGGAAAATAAACGGAAGGGGGAGGGAACCTCCATGCTCAGGTGCCGCGAAGCGGTGGCCACCTGCACTGGGGAGCAGGCTGACTTGCAGACCAGCACCTGCAAAAGAGCAGACTGAGACGTGAGCCTGGGAACGCGCACAACTGGTCTGAAAACCGGAGCTCCAGAGTGCACGTGAACCACACTAAAATGGAGCCCCAGGGCGCGTGGGGGTGGCAGGTGGCTGGTGGTGTTAGAAACACAAAGGACAGAGATGTGCTGGCCCTGGAAGTGAGGGCTGGGATGCCAGCTGTGGTGAGCACATATCTGGACACTGTAGGGTTTAGCAGCACCAACAGAAACAGAGTTAAAGTGGCCAGAAGAGCTCAGTGGAGAGTGGACTGCGATCTCTCTGTTCTGTGACAGAGGCTGGGATTCGGCCACTGCTACTCTGACTCTCAGAAGAGCCATAGAAAACTGCCAGGGAAAGCTGCCAGAGATCAAAAGCCTGGAAATACCAGCTCACAGCGTGCCCATCCCCATCCCACCTTGCAGGGGACAGGGAGACTCTACCCAAACAGGGTGGCCTGAGTATCAGCGTGGCAGGCCCCTCCCCCAGGAGGCAGGCTGAAAAATGAAGAAGCCCACATTCCTAAGGTCTCTATAAAACAAGTGCACACTGCCTGGGTCCTGGTCAATAATTTGGGCTCTGGACAACCCCACAACCTCTCCTCATCAGAATGACAAAAAGGAGAAATCCCCCCCAGCAAAGAAAAGACAATGAGTCTGTGGCCTCTCCCACAGAACAGATGGATATGGATATAACCAAATTATCAGAAATGGAGTTCAGAGAAACAATGGTCAAGATGATGTGTAGACTTGAAGAAAATATTAACGAAAATATTAACAGGAATATAGAATCTCTAAGGGCGGAAATGAGAGTGAATCTGGCAGAAAGTAAAAATGCTATGAATCAAATGCAGTCAAATCTAGATGCTCTGATGGCCAGGGTAAATGAGGCAGAAGATGAATCAGCGAATAGGACGATGGGTTGGTAGAAGAGAAAGTTAAAATAGAAACTTGGCTCAAAAATATCCAATCTCAAGAATGTAGGTTACGGGAGATTACTGACTCAATGAACCGTTCCAATGTCAGAATCATTGGCATCCCCGAGGAGATGGAGAAAAACAGAGGTCTAGAAGAGATATTTGAACAAATTGTACCTGAGAACTTCCCTTATCTAGCAAAGGAAACAAGCAATCAAGCCCAAGAGGCAGAGAGGACCCCTCCCAAGCTCAACCATGACAAACCTACACCATGTCACGTCATAGTGCAATTCGCAAATACTAGATCCAAGGATACAGTATTGAAAGCGGCCAGGGCAAAGAAATTTCTCACGTACCAAGGCAAAGGTATCAGAATTATGTCAGACCTGTCTACACAGACTTGGAATGAGAGAAAGGGTTGGGGGGGCATTTTTAAAGCTCTTTCAGAGAAAAACATGCAGCCAAGGAACCTTTATCCAGTAAGGCTGTCATTCAGAATTGATGGAGAGATAAGGAGCTTCCAGAATCAACAATCACTGACCAAATTCGTAACCATGAAATCAGCCCTACAGGACATATTAAAGGGGGATCTATAAAAGTAAAAAGGCCCCAGGAGTGATACAGAACAGAAAGTCACAATCTATAGAAACAAAGACTTTACAGGCAACATGGCATCATTAAAATCATATTTCTCAATAATCAGTCTCAACGTAAATGCACTAAATGCTCCCATAAAGCGCCACAGGGTTGCAGATTGGATAAAAAGGCATGACCCATCCATTTGCTGTCTTCAAGAGACTCATTCTGAACCTAAAGATACATCCAGACTGAAAGTAAAGGGATGGAATACCATCTTTCACGCCAATGTACCTCAAAAGAAAGCTGGGGTATCAATTCTTATATGAGACAGATTGGATTTTAAACTAAAGACTATAGTTAGAGATACAGAAGGGCACTCATACCAAAAGACTGAAATTATTCCCTGCATATTCCCAGACCACAATGCTTTGAATCTGGTACTCAAGCACAAGGGAAAATTTGGATGAAACTCAAACACTTGGAAACTAAAAACCGTCCTGCTCAAGAATGATTCGATAAATCAGAAAATCAAAAATCAATTTAAACAATTTATGGAGACCACCGAGAATGAAAACACAATGGTCCAAAACCTATGGGACACTGCAGAGGCAGTCCTAAGGTGAAAATACATAGGCATCCAAGCCACACTCAAAAGAATAGAAAAATCTAAAATGCAGTTTTTCTATTCTCACCTCAAGAAGCTGGAACAGGAACAGAAGAACAGACCTAATCCATGCACGAGAAAGCAGTGGATCAAGATTAGAGCAGAGATCAATGAATTAGAAACCAGGAGCACAGGAGAGCAGATCAAAAGAACTAGAAGCTGGTTCTTTGACAGAATAAATAAAATAGTTAAGCCTTTGGCAAGACTTATTCAAAGGAACAGAGAAAGGACCCAAATTAATAAAATATGAATGAAAAGGGAGAGGTCACAGCCAATAACAATGAAATAAGAAGGATCATTAGAAACTTTTATCAACAGCTTTATGCCAATAAATTAAGCAACCTGGAAGAGATGGATGCCTTCCTAGAAACCTATCAACTACCAAGACTAAAACAGGAAGAAACTGATTTCCTAAACAGACCAATTAATTATAAAGATATTGAAACAGTGATCAAAAACCTTCCAAAAAACAAAACTCCAGTGCCTGATGTATTCCCCTGGGAATTCTACCAAACATTCAAAGAAGAAATAATACCTATTCTCCTAAAGCTGTTTCAAAAAATAGAAACAGAAGGAAATCCATCAAACTCATTCTATGTGGCCAATATTACCTTGATCCCCAAACCAGGCAAAGACCCCATCAAAAAGGAGAATTACAGACCGATATCCCTGATGAATATGGATGCCAAAATTCTCCACAAGATCCTAGGTAATACGATCCAACAGTATATTAAAAGGATTATCCATCAAGACCAAGTGGGATTCATCCCTGGGATGCAAGGTGGTTCAACATTCGCAAATCTATCAGTGTGATAGACCATATCAACAAGAAAAGAGTCAAGAGCCATATGATCCTCTCAATTGATGCAGAAAAAGCATTTGACAAAATTCAGCATCCTTTCCTGATTAAAACCCTTCATAGTGTAGGGATAGAGAGTACATTCATCAGTTTCATAAAACCATCTATGAAAAGCCTACAGCAAATATCATTCTCAGTGGGGAAAAGCTGAAAGCCTTTCCTTTAAGACCAGGAACACGACAAGGATGCTGACTTTTGCCATTATTATTCAACATAGTACTAGAAGTCCTTGCAACCGCAGTCTGACAACAAAAAGGGATAAAAGGTATCCACGTCGGTAAAGGAGAAGTCAAACTGTCTCTCTTTGCAGATGATATGATACGCTATATGGAAAACCAAAAAGAATCCACCCCCAAATTACTAGAACTTATAGAGCAATTCAGTAATGTGGCAGGATACAAAATCACGCTCAGAAATCAGTTACATTTCTACACACAAACAATGAGGCTGAAGAAAGAGAAATTTGGCAATCCATTCCATTTACAATAGCACAAAAAATCATACGTTATCTTTTAATTAACTTAAGCAGAGATGTAAAGGATCTATATTTTAGAAACTACAAATCACCCTTGAAAGACATTGAAGAAGACACAAAAAGATGGAAAAATATTCCATGCTCATGGATTGGAAGAATTAACATAGTTAAAATGTCCATGCTACCCAGAGCAATCTACGCTTTCAATGCCATCCCGATCAAAACACCAGTGACATTTTTCAAAGAACTGGAACATACAACCCTTAAATTTGTGTGGAACCTGAAAAGGCCCGAATAGCCAAGGAAGTGTTGAAAAGGAAAAACAAAGCTGGGGGCATCACAATGCCAGATTTCAAGCTGTACTACAAAGCTGTGATCACCAAGACAGCATGGTACTGTTACAAAAACAGACACATTGACCAATGGAACAGAATAGAGAACCCAGAAATGAACCCTTGGCTCTTTGGGCAACTCATCTTTGTCAAAGCAGGAAAAAACATCCAGTGGAAAAAAGACAGTCTCTTCAATAAGTGGTACTGGGAAAATTGGACAGCTACATGCAAAAGAATGAAACTTGACCACTCTCTCACACCACACACAAAGATAAGCTCCAAATGGATGAAAGACCTCAATATGAGACAGGAATCCATCAAAATCCTAGAGGAGAGCATAGGCAGCAACCTCTTTGACCTCGGCCACAGCAATCTTTTTCATGATACATCTCCAAAGGCAAGAGAAACAAAAGATAAAATGAACTTGTGGGACTTCATCAAGATAAAAAGCTTCTGCACAGACAAGGAAACTGTCAAAAAAAAAACTAAGAGGCAGCCCACACAATGGGAGAATATATTTGCAAATGACACTACAGATAAAAGACTGGTACCCATGATCTACAAAGAACTTCTCAAACTCAATACACAAGAAACAAATAAACAAATCATAAAACGGGCAGAAGGTATGAACAGACACTTTTCCAATGAAAACATAGAAATGGCTAACAGACACATGAAAAAATGTACAAAATCATGAGCCATCAGGGAAATTCAAATCAAATCTACACTGAGATGCCACCTTACACCAGTTAGAATGGCAAAATTGACAAGGCAAGACACAACAATTGTTGGAGAGGATGTAGAGAAAGGGGATCCCTCCTACATTGTTGGAGGGAATGCAAGTTGGTACAGCCACTGTGGAAAACAGTGTGGAGGTCCCTTAAAAAGTTGAAAATTGAGCTACCCTATGATCCAGCCATTGCACTACTGGGTATTTACCCCAAAGATACAGAAGTAGTGAAGAGAAGGGCCATATGCACCCCAATGTTCATAGCAGCATTGTCCACAATAGCTAAATCATGGAAGAAGCCAAGATGCCCTTCAACAGACGTATGGATAAAGAAGATGTGGTCGATATATACAATGGAATATCACTCAGCTATGAAAATGAACGATTTCTCAACATTTGCTGCAACATGGACAGGACTGGAGGAGATAATGTTAAGTGAAATAAGTCAAGCAGAGAAAGATAATTATCATATGGTTTCACTCATCTATGGAACATTAGAAATAGGAAGATCGGTAGGAGAAGAAAGGAATAAAGAAAGGGGGGGTAATTAGAAGGGGGAATGAAGCATGAGAGACTATGGACTCTGAGAAAAAAAAAACTGAGGGCTTCAGAGGGGAGGGGGTGGGGGAATTGGATAGGCTGGTGATGGGTAGTAAGGAGGGCACGTATTACATTGTGCAGTGGGTGTTATATGCAACTAATGAATCATGGAACTTTACATAAAAACCAGGGATGTACTGTATCGGGACTAACATAATGTAATAAAAAAAACAGTATTATAAAAAAATAAAATAAAATAAAACATATTAGCCTGAAAAAAATAAAATAGAATATGCTACAAATGTTTCAATTGTGTTTAATTTACATGCTTATATTTATATATTTCAATCTAAATGTTTACTATTTAGAATTAAGGAGATAATACAACAGGTTCCAAGTAATAATGTCACTTTCATTCTTTTGTTCTTATTAATTATAGAACACACACCAGAAAAAAAAAAAAAAGAAAGCGAAAGAAAAAGTCAAATGAGAAAGGAGGCTCATTGTTTAAATATAACTTACACATTCTGTATAATTATGTTTTTTTATAATCTTTGCCTAGCATGTATAATTTTTAAAAAATCACTATCACTATATCTACCCTAAAAGGCAGAGAAGCATATACTCCTCCTAACATGTTTTGATCTGCCTTATCTTTTTAAACGACATGTACAACCATGTTACTATATATCTAGAAATCTGTTGTGCAGAGAATGCATCCATTTTTATTATTTATTTTCAACTTGCTCTTTAATAAATTAACCATAACTTTGATGTCTCTTACTTTCTGATATACATTTTATCCTCAGAATAAATTTCACAAATTTGACCCTATCAAAAACAGAATGAGTAACTTCTGAGTAAAATAACTCACCTTGTCTCATGGATACACCTAGATAATTCCCACATTAATGTAAGTAACCCAAAGAATGACTTGAAGACTGTCAGAACAGACTCTCCACAGCTAAACATAAAGAAGAAGCCACATCAAAAGAGATAAAAAAGGTGATAACATGGCCCAGAACTAAAGTGACCTGGGAGACTGTCCATGGGAAGAAGGGACATCACAGGCATGGAGAAGGGTGAGGAGCAGGTTCCACACCAGGCACTCCAAGCATGGGGGACCACAGTGGGAAGATGAATCTCTATAACATTTGGCTGTGAAAATCACAGGACCTTAATAACAAACAGCGATGCTAAGATACGGCATAGAAAGGGTAGTTTGAAAAATACCTGGGTTATACAGGAAGATTTATTTACTAAACTCAGAACATGTGCTGGAGGGGCAGGGATCTTTAAAAGAAAGAACAAAAGAGCTGGTGAGTGCCATTTCTCTAGCCCAAAACCCTAGTCTAGATACATGGACACTTGGTAGAACCAGCCTACCAGGAACACTCTCCACCTAACAGCTTTTCTCAACCCCACACTTTCCTGTGAAGTCACTCCCTCCAAACCAAATAGGGCAGTTCTCCAAAGTGGCTACAGATCCCCTCTCACTGCAGACCAGTGCAAGCCTAGCAAACGCCATGCATTCCACCCACAGTCTTCTCCTATGGTCCAGCCCCATCCAACATGCCCTCAGGAGCTGTCCATCTAAACTGGCACCACAAGCACGGCAATTGCAGGTAGCCCCAAAAGAGGCCCAAATCACTCCAAAGTGACTCATACCCCAGGTAGAGGGACAGATAACCACAAGGACTGGTTCAACTGTGGTCCCAGCAGTAGGCTGGGGGCAGACATTTGGTCTGACTATAGGAACCATGCACCTACAAAAACTTCTCAGGGGACAAAATACAGAGAGCACCCTGAAGTTTGAGGCAACCACAGTTCTGGCAAATGCCTGGTCTGAACCTGCTCAAGACCAAGGAGGCCCCAGACTGGCCCATTAACAACACAGGAACAAAACCACACCAAGCAAAAAGACCCATTGCAGAAGACTAGACTGAAGACAATGTGGCTCAGCCTCAACAGTAGGGTATATATAACCCACAGAGAAAAACCATTGAAGCACCACATTATGGGGAACAGGGCATATTGCACGTCAGGGAACTACAGAACCTCTTCTTCATTCGGACACTACCTTCAAGAGCAGGAGACATAGCTAACTTTCCTGAAACACAGAAGCAGACACAGAGAGTTAGACAAAATGAGGAGACAGAGAAATATGTCCCAAATGAATGAACAGGACAAAACCACAAGAGACCTAAGTGAAACACATAAGTAATATGCCTGGTAGATAATTTAAAGTAATGATCATAAAGACACTCAGTAGACTTGAGTAAACAGTAGAAGATCTCAGTGAGACCCTCAACCAAGAGATAAGAAAACACTAAAAAGAACCAATCAGAGATGAAGAACTCAATAACTGAAATTAAAAATATACTAGAGGGAGTAAATAGTAGACTACAGGAAGCAGAAGAACAGATTGGTGACCTAGAGGACAGAGCAATATAAAGCAATAAAGCTGAACAGGTAAAAGAAAAAAAATTAAAAAATGAGAATAGATTGACGGAACTCAACAGCACCATGAAGTGTAATAATATTTGCATTATAACAATGCCAGAAGAAGAAGAGAAAGAAATGGGGAAATAAAATTTATTTGAAGAAACAATAGCCAAAAACTTCCTGAATCTGGGGAAGGAAACAGAAATCCAGATCCAGGAGCCATAGAGAGCTCCCAACAATACGAACCCAAGGAGTTCCAAACCAAGACATATAGTAATTGAAATGGCAAAACGTAGTAATAAAAGGAAAATTTTAAAAGCATCAAGAGAAAACATCTATATACAAGGAAAACCCCATGAGGCTATCAGTTCATTTTTCAGCAGAAACTATACAGGCCAGAACAGTGTAGCATGATATATTCAAAGTTCTGAAAGAAAAAAGAAAACAAAAACCTGCAGTCAAGATTACTGTATCAAGCAAGGCTACCATTCAGAATAGAATGAGAGATAAAGAATTCCCCGAAGAAAAGTTAAAGGATTCCATTATCACTAAACCACCCTCATAAGAAATGTTAAAGGGGACTCTGCAAGTAGAATGGAAAGACCATTAACAGGAGTAAGAAAAGTAGGAAGCACAAATGCAGTAAAATTAAGTATATCTATAAACATCAGTAAATGGATTCACAAAATAAAAGGAGGCAGTGTATGATACAATGTACCTAAAACATGGGGGGAGTAAAAATTTAGTGCTTTTATTTTTTAAAAAAATTTTTGAAAGATTTTATTTATTTATTTGAAAGAGAGAGAGAAAGAAAGTGAGAGAAAGCAAACATAAACAGGGAGGAAAGGCAGAGGTGAGGGAGAAGCAGACTCCCCACTGAGCAGGGAGCCCAACAAAGGGCTTGATCCCAGGCCTGGGGATCATGAGCTGAGCTAAAGGCAGACGCTTAACTGACTGAGCCACCTAGGCACCCCTAGTGCTTTTAGAATGGGTTCAAACTTAAGCAACCATCAGCTTAATATAGACTGCTATATGCATAAGGTACTATATATAAACCTAATGGTAAGCATAAGTCAAAACCAGAACCAAAACCAAAAACAAACAAACAAACAAATAAATAATAGGTATCCAAGTATATCACTAAACAAACCCAGCAAACCATGAGAGAAATCAGGAGAAGAAGAGAACAGAGAACTACAAAAAAATCCATAAAAGAACTAACAAAATGGCAGTAAGTGCATACCTATCAATAATTACTTTGAATATAAATGATTAAATTCTCCAATCAAAAGATATAGGGTGATAGAATGGATAAAAAAGCAAGACCCATCTATTTGCTGCCTTGAAGAGACTCATTTCAGACCTGAAGGCATATGCAGACTAAACTTGAAGGATGGAAAAGGACCTATGCAAATGGAAATGAAAAGAAATCTGGGGTCATAAATACTTATATGAGACAAAATAAACTATAAAACAAAGACTATAATGAGACAAAGAAGGAAACACCATAATCATAAAGGGAGCAATCCAACAAGAAAATATAACAACTATAAATATTTATGGACCCATCATAGGAGCTTTAAAATACATAAACGGAAAAAAAAAAAAACCAAACATAAAGTTTGTAACACAATAATAGTAGGGGACTTAAACACCCACTTTACATACATTGACAGATCATCCAAACAGAAATCACAAGGTAACAGTGCCTTGCATGACACATTGGACCAGATGGACCTAATGGATAGAGTCAGAACATCTCATCCTAAAACAACAGAATACACATTCTTTTCAAGTGTACATGGAATATTCTCCAGAATAGATCACATGTTAGGACACAAAACAAGTCTTAACAAATTCAAAAATACTGAAGTCATACCATGCATCATTTCTGACCACAATGATATCAAACTACAAATCAACCACAAGAAAAAAATCTAGAATGAATATAAACACATGGAGTTTAAATGGCATGCTACTAAAAAATGGAAGGGTCAACCAAGGAATCAAAGCAGGTATTAAAAAATACACATAGACAAATGAAAATGAAAACACAATGGCTCAAAATTTTAGGGATGCAGCAAAAGCCCTTCTGAGAGGGAAATTTTTAGCAATACGGGCCTACCTCAAAAAGAAAGAAAAATCTCAAGTAAATACCTAACATTATACCTAAAGGAGCTAGAATAAATAAGAACAAAGACAACTCGAAACAAGTAGAAGGAAGGAAATAAAGACCAGAGCAGAAATAAATGAAATAGAAATTATTAAAAAAAAAAAGAACAGATCAATGAAACCAGGAGTTGATTCTTTGAAAAGATCAACAAAATTTATAAGGCTTTAGTCAGACTCATTAAAAAAAAAAAAAAAAAGGCAGAGAGAATGCAAATAAATAAAATCCAGAATTAAAGAGAAGTAACAATAACACCACATATTATAAGATAATATTATGAAAAATTAAATGCTAACAAATTGGAAAACCTAGAAGAAATTGATAAATTCCTAGAAACATATTATCTCCCAAACAGAACTAAGAAGAAATACAAAATCTGAACAGACCAATTAAATTGAATGCAATGAAATTGAATCAGTAATCAAAAACTTCCAACCAAAAAGTCCAGGACCAAACTGATTCACAGTGAATTCTACTAAAAATTTAAAGAAGAGTGAACACCTATTCTTCCAAATTCATTATATAAGGCAAGCATTTTCCTGATACCAAAACCAAATAAAGACACTACAAAAAAAAAAAAAAAAGAATCACAGACCGATATCTTCAAAGAACATAAATGCTAAAAATGTCAACAAAATATTAACAAACAGAATCCAACAAAAACATTAAAAAAAATCATTCACCATGATCAAGCAGGATTAATCCCTGGGATGCACAGGTCATTCAGTATTCACAAATCAGCCAACATGATACAGCACATCAATAAAAGAAAGTATAAAAAACATATAATCATTTCAACAGATACAGAAAAAGCATTTAACAAAGTACAACATATATTCATCATAAGAAAAACCCCAACAACATAGATTTAGAAGAAACATACCTGAACATAATAAAGGCCACATATGAAAAACACACAGATAACATCAATGGTGAAAAACGGAGACCTTTTCCCCTAAGATCAGAAAGAGACCAGGATGTCCACTCTCACCACTTTTACTCAGTATAATACTGGAAGAGCTAGCTATAGCAATCATACAACAACAATAACAACAACAGTAGCATCCAAATCAGTAAAGAAGAAGTAATACTTTCACTATTTGCAGATGAAATGACATTATATACAGAAAACCTTAAAGACTCTACCTAAAAAATACTAGACTTATAAATGAGTTCTGTAAGATTGCAGGATACAAAATCAAAATACAGAAATCCATTGCATTTCTATACACTAATAATGAAGTAGCAGAAAGAGAAATTAAGAAAACAGTCCCTTTTACAATTAAATAAACTTACCCAAAGAGGTAAAAAAATATATATATATACTCTGAAAACTATTACACATTGATGAAAGAAATTGAAGACAACACAAAGAAATGGAAAGACATTCCATGCTCATGAATTGGGGAAAAAAAAGTGTTAAAATGTCCATCCTACCCAAAACAATTTACAGATTTAATACAATCCCATCAAAATACTGAAAATTTTTTCACAGAACTAGAATGAATAATTCTAAGATTTATATGGTTCTACAAAAGACCTCAAATAGCCCAGGCAATTTCGAAAAAGAAGAGCAAGACTGGAGGTATCACAATCCCAGATTTCAAGATATACAACAAAGCTATATTAATCAAAACAGTATAGTACTGGTACAAAGACGGCTCAATGCAACAGCATAGAGAACCTAAAAATAAACACAATTTATATAGTCAATTAATCCATGACAAAAGAAGCAAGAACATGCAATGGGAAAAAGACAGTCTCTTCAACAAATGGTATTGGGAAAACTGGACAGCTACATATAAAATAATAAAACTGGACCACTTCCTTATACCATATATGAAAAGAAGCTCAAAATAGATAAAGACTTAAATGTGAGTCCTGAAACCATAAAAATCCTGGAAGAGAGCACAGGAAGTAATTTCTCAGATCTTGTCCCTCACAACATTTTTTCTAGAGCAAGGGAAACAGAAGCAAAAATAAACTATTGGGACTTCATCAAAATAAAAACTTCTGCACAGTGAAGGAAACAGTAAACAAAACAAAAAGACAACCTATTGAGTAGAAGAATATATTTGCAAATGATATATCTGATAAGGGGTTAGTATCCAAAGTAAATGAAGAACTAATACAAACTTAATACCAAAAACCCTCAAATATTCCAACTAAAATATGGGCAGAAGACATGAACAAACCTTTCTTTAAAGAAGACATGCAGATGGCCAACAGATGCATGAAGAGATGTTCAACATCACTCATCATCAGAGAAATGGAAACTAAAACCACAATGAGATATCACCTCACAGCTGACAGAATGACTAAAATCAAACCCACAAGAAATGACAAGTGTTGGCGAGGATGTGGGGATAAAGGAACCGTTGTGTGCTGTTGGTGGGAGTGCAAACTGGTGCAGCCACTGTGGAAAACAGCATGGATTTTTCTCAAAAAGTTAAAAACAGAAATACCATATGATCCTGTAATTCCACTATTGGGTATTTACTCAAAAAATATCAAAACACTTATTTGAGAAGATACATGCACCTCTATGTTTATTACAGTGTACAATACTCAAGTTTTGGACGCAACCCAAATGTCAATCTACAGGTTAATGGATAAAGAAGAAGTGGTATATATACACAATGAAAATAACTCTGCCATAAAAAAGAATGAAATCTTTGCCATTTGTAACAGCATGGATGGATCTAGAGGGCATAACGTTAAGTCAAATAAGTCAGTCAGAGAAAGATAAATGCCATATGATTTTACTCATATGTGAAATTTAAGTAAAAGTCAAATGAACAAAAGAAAACAACAGACAAACCAAAAAATAGACTCTTAAATATATAGAACAAATTGAAAGTTACCAGAGGGGAGGTGGTTAGGGGGATGGGTGAAATAGGTGGAGGGGATAAAGAGTATATTTTTGCTATGAACCCTAAGCAATGTATAGAATTGTTGTATCACTGTATTGTATACCTGAAACTAACACTGTAAGTTAATTAAACTGGAATTTAAAAAATAAAAATAGAAAAGACAAAAAAGAAAAATTATCTGAATGAGCAAACTATCAACAATACCTACCTGATGCCAGAAGGAAGAAATCATCATTAAAACAGTGTTCTGCAGTCAATATTTTAGCTGCTTCTCAATTCAGGGGAATAACTTTAATAGTTTAGTACCTAGTGAGTTTCTATTTCCTATTACTTATATGAAGTAAGATATGTTTTAGTTGGATAAAAGATTAGTAGGTAAATGGTTTGCAAGTATTTAGCCATAATTTTCCACATTAGAATCAGGAATGAGGGAGGAGGAAAATGAAGTAGAGAAGAAAAAGAAAGAGGAAGGAGGAGAGGGGAAGAGGTAGAAGAGGAAGAGATGGAGAAGAACAGAAAGAGGAGAAATACATCTCATGAGCTGTCATTATGCTCCTACCCTTTGGCTACATGAGTCATATGATGGGGAAAAGTTGTGGTAGACAGTCTACCTGGGAGGCCCAAGAATTCTTCAAGAACCTCAAAAGCACTTATAGTAAGCTTTGAGTTGTAACAGAAAACATCCACATTTTTACTTTATGATTAATTCATGTGACACCACGGACATTTTGAAATTCCAATCTAAAATGGTATTACTGTTTTATTATTTAAGATTTTTAAATTCTTTTATAAAAGATGGGAGAAACAAATTAGGAGGATACATAAAGCTAAGTATAGATAATAAGTAGTTTGTGAGAATTGCTAGCCATAGATAAAGTAAATTCAGCTTAAGTGTGCCAACACATACAGGAGGGGAGAAAGTACCAAGTAAGTACTAACTAGTCATCAAAATTTGGTGGTGCTTATTCTGATTCCATGTATCTCCTACCTGAGATACGTATGCAGATAAAATCCTGGACTGTTCAGCAAGTTCTCAGTGAGTTCCAGCTACTGGCCAGGAATCACTGGACCTGGGCCTCTCTGCTGTTTAAAGTGAGTGCTGGCTTCAGGGCTTTGACTGAATCTCTTGTTTGCTCTATACTCAGGTTCCTGGAACCACACCAACAACAGAGAAGGCTAATATGGCAGGCAGAGGAAAGGTCACTAGATCCACGTACTGCAGTCTTTAGATCCTGCTTGCTCCATTTTGTAAGTTTTTTAGCCTACTCCTTCTCTTTCTCCTTGAATTTGCTGTATGATTTAACAGAACATATGACTTGAGCATCTTACTTTAGTTTGATAACTTTTCTGTTTAATGGCCTCAAGTATAATTTGCTTATAGGAAACTAAGACTTCAAGAACATATCCCACTACATGAGATATAAGTGAGTTCATCTGGTGATGTTTCTGAATTAGTGAAAAAATACCAACTGATTTCTCACATTCACATTAGGGGTGTTTGTTTGTTTGTTTGTTTGTTTGTTTGTTTTAGCAAAAAAATTAACCACAACCCAGTGAACTACTACTGGCCAATGATACTAGTCATTTCTTTTATTTTGTTTGAATCAATTATCACCAAAATGTCTCAGTTATATCCTTAATTCCCTGAATGTCAAAATGTTTACCACCTTCAAGCATTTGCCACACAAAAGTCTCATCAAAACTCCATGATCCTAAAGAACTTTCTCTTTCTCTTACAATGTATTGTTTTCCCAGATGCTCTAATATCCGGAATGGGGCAGTAGTATCATTTGTGGTACAATAAGTAATGGGGCTCCTGGTGCTATATGCAAAATGCTTACATCCTCAGACAGAGAAATAGAACCCGGTGTTTCCCTTTTCACCTCCTCACCTACCCTCTCCGTGATCCCAGCGTATGGACTCAGAGATGTACATAGAACTTTTCCTCATTATGTGTGAGTTTCATTAAGTAAATATGAAATGCATAAACAAGAATTGCTGGAACACCCCAAGTCACATATGAAAAATGAAAGAAAAGCCAAATTTCCAGCTTAATCAGACAGTTCCATAACTCAACTGTCATTTTCAGGCAGTAAAATTTGTATTTAGAATGCTACATTAATAGAGCTAAGTTGTTCTAGTCTACTGAAAATAACACACAAAAAATAAATATTTTACACGACCTCTACTAAATAAACATTTTAGATCCTCAATTGATACGTTTGATTAGGTGATTAAGCAGAAATAAATTCAAGTGTCAAGCAAACACATTTTGTTTTTAAATAGAGTCTTCATGAGGAAACTGGGGCTTAGAATAGATAAATTAGAAGAGTCAGTCTTGGATACTTGATATACTATGGTCTATAACTGAACCTTAAGAATTTGACTAAAAATTTCAAGCAGAGACACAAGACACCTGAATATCCTTGACTCCAAAATAATTCTCCTATGTGAAGATTTTCATCTATTTTTTAAAGTTCCTTTTGAGAAAGGATGGTCCTACAACAGTAAGAAATAAAGGGATCTCCAGCACAGCCTAGCAGAGCAGCCAAATCTCTACCTGTACAACATGGGGTAGAGGTTAAGGCTAGGTAGCCCTTAGATTCGAATTATTCAGTAAGTTAGTTTCTTTGACCTACGTGTTACCGTGGACTATTAATATTAGGTGACAACATTGTCATAAGTGCTGTATTTCCCCATGTTAACACTATACATTTTATATGCACATGACAATTTGGTTGTTTCAAAATAAAAATAAAAAAATCTTATCTATACAACTGCATTCTAGCTATAAATTTTTTTTTTTTACATTCTGTTCCATGCTTTCACAGTATGTAGGCAAATGCGAGCATTACTAATTAATAAATTATTTAAAATATGAAATAAATAATCAAATGGGACAAATCTCCACCAACAGACAATTTTAAAAAGAACTTTCTCTTCCATGGGATGCCTGGGTGGCTTAGTTGGTTAAGCACCTGCCTTAACTGGGCTCCTGGGATCCTTCCTGCATGGGGCTCCTTGCTCAGCAAGGAGCCTGTTTCTTCCTCTGCCTGCCACTCCCACTGCTTGTGCTCGCTCTCTCTCTGACAAATTGTAACCTGAGCAAAATGAAACAATCTAGCAATTATTAAATAAATTAAAATCTAAGATTTACTGGTTGTATATCTTCCTTCCACCGATGGGTGATAAAATAGCACTTCATTTTTAAAAGATTGGTTTGGTTATCCAATTAAACAATCAGTAGCTATTGTTTGAATGCCTGCTATATGTACTATATAATAGTTTAAAGTAGTTCAATTGTCTAAAGTACCAACACGCTTCTCAATTGTTATGTGAATAGTTAGTATGATTTCTAAAGACATTTTTTAGCTCTACTTCTCTGAAGTCTCATGTGTATCTAACAATTCTTGAGAAAACTATAAAAATACTACTCACAGATTAACCTTCCCTTTATTACATGTATGAATGACCATAATGGAAACAGAAAAACCCAAAAATACATAGAGAAAACACACTGATTAATTCTATCCATAATTATGGTTCTTTGGGATACTATAAGGAAATCCACAGTCTAAGCATTATTCAAGAAGGTTTTGGGATGCCTGGGTGGCTCAGTCAATTAAGCACCTGACTCTTGATTTTGGGTCAGGTCATGATCCCAGGGTTGTGAGACTGAGCCCCATATCCAGCTGTGCACTGGGCATGTAATCGGCTTAAGGCTCTCTCCCTCTCCTTTTGCCCCTCCCCCCCAGCTCACACACACTCTCTCTCCTAAAAAAAAAAAAAGAAATTTTTATTAACCGATGTGTGACATAACTGTTGTCAATGAACCAAGGTAAACCATTCTGAAACTCATTCTAAAAATGTATTCTTAAAAGTTAATCCCTTTGCAAAGGAGTTAACTATGAATCTAGGACTCGTAGACTTACAGTCACTTTGATTACTTTATTCACCTTAGAGAAAGCCGTTGCAGAAATAGTTTATTCAGTGGTTCCTCATTGCTTACAGAATAAAAATCAAAATCCTTTTCCTAGTATCCAAAAACCACCACAACTTGGACAGAATATAACTTCCTAAACTTACTTTTCACTATTTCAATTTAGGCACCCTGTGCTAAAGCAAAACTCAAATAGTGAGTGGCCTTTACTTACAAGTTTTCTTTTTTTTTTTTAATATTTATTTATTTACTTTGAGAAATGGGGAGGGGTAGAGGGAGAAAATCTTCAAGCAGACTCCCTGCTGAGTGCAGGGCCCCTGGGGCTCAATTTCATGACCTATGAGATCCTGACCTGAGCCAAAACCAAGTTGGACACTTAACCAACTAAGCCACCCAGGAACCCCATAAGTTTTCTTCTAAGAAATTTTATTTTTAGGGCAATTTTATGTTCACAGTAAAATTAAACAGAAGATAGATTTCCCAAATAACTCCTGTTCCCACATATGCACAGTCTCATTCACTATCAAAATACTGTACCACTATGGTACATTTGTAACAATTGATGACCCACATTAATACATCATTATTTTCCAGTAGGATTTACTTTTAGTGCTGTACAGTCTATGGATTTTGGCATATATATAATGGCGTGTGTCCACCATTATAGTATCATACAAAATAACTCCACTGCTCTAAAAGTCATTCTGTATTCCTTCTATTTATTCCTCCCTGCCTCTTAACCTCTGATAACCACTGATCCTTTTACTGTCTCCATAGTTTGCCTTTTTCAAAATGTCATATAATTAGAACCATACAGCATGTTGTCTTTTCATGTTGGCTTATTTCACTTAGTAATATGTGTTTAAGGTTCCTCAATGTATTTTCATGGCTTCATATTTCATTTTCTTTTTTAGTGATGAAAATATTTCACTGTCTAGATATACAATTTATTTATACATTCACTGACTGAAGGGCATCTTAGTTGCTCCTAAGTTCTGGCAATGATGAATAAATCTACTATAAATATCTCTGTTCAGGTGTTTTATGGGCTTAAGGTTTTTAACTCATTTAAATAATCATCAAGGGATGTGTTTGCTGGATCTTATGTTAAAAATGTGTTTAATTTCGGGGCTCCTGGGTGGCTCAGTCATTAAGCCTCTGCCTTTGGCTCAGGGCATGATCTTAGAGTCCTGGGATCGAGCCCCACATCAGGATCCCTGCTCTGCTGGGAGCCTGCTTCTTCCTCTCCCACTCCCCCTGCTTGTGTTCCCTCTCTCGCTGGCTGTCTCTCTGTCAAATAAATAAATAAAATCTTTAAAAATATGTGTTTAATTTTATAAGAAACTTCCAAACTGTCTTCCAAAGTGGCTGTACCATTCTGCATTCCCACCAGCAATAAATGAAAGTTCCCATTGCTCCAAATCCTTTTCAGCGTTTGGTGTCATCAGTTTTCCAGACTTTCGCCATTCCAGTAAGTATATAATGGTATTTCATTATTGTTTTAATTTGAAATTCCCTAATGACATATGATGTGAAGTATCTTTTCATATGCTTATTTGCTATGTGTATATCTTCTTTGGTGATGTGTTTGTTCAGTCTTTTGCCCAGTTTTTAATTGAGTTGTTTGTTTTCTTATTGTTGAATTTTAAGAGATTCTCATATATTTTGGATGAGGTTTTTTTTTTATATAAGATATGCCCTTTACAATTACTTTCTCCCAGTTTGTAATTTGTCTTTTCATTATATTGATAGTGGCTTTTGCAGAGCAGAATTTTTTTTAATTTTATGAAATCTAAAAGTCATTCTTTTATGAATCATGACTTTGGTATTATGTATAGAATTACATTGCCATACCCAAATTCATCTGTTGTTGATTTTTATAGTTTTGCTTTTACATTTAAGTGATTATCCATTTTGAGTTAATTTTTGTGAGGGGGATAAAGTTTATGTCCTCTCTCTCAATCTGTCTCTCTCCCCATACACACACACACACACACATACACTCACATATATTCAGTTGTTTCATTCCATTTGTTGAAGATTATCTTTGTTCTGTTGTATTGCCTTTGCTCCTTTGTCAAAAATCAGTTGGCTGTATTTACACGGGTCCATTTCTCCATTCTATTTCACCAATCTATTAGGTAGCATTCAATTGTGCCCTTAAAGAGGTCTACTAACATACTACTTATCGCTGCTCCATCGTCTTATTTATGTCACAGTGGATATCCTTTCAATGTGTATTCAAAACAATGTAGTCCTACCACCTTCCTTCTCTCCAACTGAATATCTGCCGTAGTACCCTAAAAGACTGACCATTTCTTCAACTGGGCTGTGTCTCTGGTCCTGGGCACTTGGAGGCTTCTTGTTTCCACCCTCCACTCAGTTGCCAAATGATGAAGGAATAAAGTTATTTATTTTGCTGCTCTCTCATTGTCCTTTTGAAACTCAAAAATGTAAATTAAGGATTTAAGTTACTGAGACAAATAAGACCATTGCCCCTCAAATAAAATAATCTGGTATTTACATTTGGAATAGATAGGTTCCAAATTATTGTACCTCTCTGAGTTTCTATTGGCCGTCCAGAGTGGCAGGACTGTGTATCTTCATGGGGACTCCCAGACTTCACAGGGCTGTTACTCTACAGGGAGGGAGAGTATTTATCTTTGTGTATTTGTACATTATCTTCAACTAAGCTAACAGCCAAGCACCCACCTTGCCTTCTCTTGACCTTAGAATAGGCTAGAAAATGTTTTCCCAGAGGTAAGAACTTAAGTTTTCTCAAAACTAGTTTTGAGTGTTTTTTTTGTTTTCTTTTGTTTTGTTTTTGTCATTTCTCTAGATCATTGTGAACTAGTTCTCTGATTCCCCTTGAGTTAAGTACGTATTACATGCTCCATCATATAATAAATATACTCCTTGTATGGTGATGATACATTAGACAATCATTTTTTACATTTCTGTGCTATGTTAAGAAATAAAAAAATTTGTTTCAGAAATTTATAGTAATGGTATTACAGTCTGAAAATTCTTAAAAATAAGTCTCATTTCATCAAGATTTTTCTTCAAAAACATAAAAAATGTAGAAATAAGACAACATTATGCCCGAGACTCAATTACATATGAGATATGTAGAATTGATGCAGCAGACCTGTTTTATTTAAAATATATGTGCTGAGGATTATTTAAAATGTGTTGGCTCTACTTTTCTTGAAATTTCTAAGAAAAGGCAGTGAGGAAGAGCATTAAAGAGGCTAGTTTTGAGGTAAGGTAAAAGTTTTAAGATAAAAGATATAATTAAGAATCATTTCAATTAAATTTAATTTGCAGAATGGCTTACTGGGTCTGTGGGGAAAAAAAAGGAAAAAAACATGAAATGCTCTAGAATATTGTGCTGTATTAACATACTTTAACTCTCAATGGACAAGGATTTAATCAATTAGCTATATCTTTTTTTTTTTTTTTGGCTTTCTAAAACTTCATAACTTTTAACGTGACCATGACATTTTTGCTCCCTCCTCTGTTAGGTGTGAATGCTACTAAAAGTTTATAAAGGTGTTTAGCAAGAAAAAAATACAATCTTTGCCAACCTGACTAAGAATTTATAGAGGACTATTTATATAAGTTAAGTTAGTAAAGTCCCCAAAAGAAGTAACTGGAACATCTGTAATCAATAATCTCATAAGACAAGTTTCCTCTCCTAAATTCTCTTTTCTTTTGCTTCTTGGCAGGTTATCCAACCAATAACTCTAGGAAGTTATATTTGGTTTGAGGATTGAAATATTTCTGGAGATGCAGTTGCAGTTTAGGCTAAGAATGAGATAAACTATATTGAGTATTTAGAAGATGGGAGTGGAAATAAACTTATTTTATGTGTATTTTTTCAATTATAAAACAAATAGGATCATCATAAGAAATAATAGCATTTTTTAAAAAATCAGTGTTTAAATGAAACAAACATAGATCTGTAGAAATGAACTGGATGTGAAAAGTGAAGATCATATACTAATTTGATTTATCTCAATGAAGATTCAGTTGTTGAAATACAAAAAAGCATTTCACCAAATCTCACAAGTATATTAATATTGAGTTAAGGACTCAAAGAAATCATGAACAAATGAACCAAACAAAATGAGTCCTTTACTTTCTTTTTTGAAAGTGGTATTATTATCTATCCAACTATTCAGGCCAGAAACTTGAATCACACCTGACTCATTTCCTTATCACGGATTTTTCTAAATATAATAAATACCAATGAGGAGTTATTCTTTTCGTATTTCATTTTGCTTTGATTTGGGTTTTTGGATTAGTAGACTGTAAAGTAGAGGAGGGCAGAGTCTTTGGGGTTTTTTGTTTGTTTGTTTGTTTTGGTTTGTTTTGTTTTTCCTGTGCCCTGTACCTATAATAATAGCTGGTATAATTACAAAAGAATGTTGAAAATTTGCTTAAAAATATTTGTTGAGGGGCGCCTGGGTGGCTCAGTCATTGAGCGTCTGCCTTTGGCTCAGGGCATGATCCCAGCGTTCTGGGATCGAGCCCCACATCAGGCTCCTCTCTGGGAGCCTGCTTCTTCCTCTCCCACTGCCCCTGCCTGTGTTCCCTCTCTCGCTGGCTGTCTCTCTCTCTGTGTCAAATAAATGGATAAAATCTTTAAAAAAAATTTGTTGAAAAGTTTACCAATTTACAGATTATAATGTCAGTGACATTGTCAAGCAGAAAAACATGTAATCAGTCTATATTTATCAAAATATGAGAAAAATATACAAATTTGTCACTTTAGGTTAATTATTTAACCTTTCTAAAATCAAAGTTTTGTCACCTGCAAAATAGAAGTCACTAATAACATCAACATCACAAAATTAATGCACAAATTATTGGTGCTCAAATACTCTCCTCTCTCTTCCCTTTTTCTATAAGAGAGCCTCATTATGGAACAGAATGCAAGAATAATGGCATAACCAAGAGAAAATAACAGCTTTCTTGGTGGTATAACTAAAGTAAAAAATGGTAGCAGTACCTCACTAGAACAATTAGAATTTGAGTGAAATGGGGCTAAGGGTGGATGAAAAGTGTTCAAGATATTGTGTCAGAGTACATACTCCAGACAAGAACCATTCTTTGAAAATAATTATCTGAGGCTGTAGACCCTTCCAGTGATGAACCTAAACAGATTCATCATTCAATAGTAACTCAAAGACAGGATGGCATCAAGTCTATAGCCTGAAGTGACTGCCATTAAAATCTATAAAAGGATTAAAGTCCCATTACTAACATACTGGAAAGTCAACCCAATATGACCATGACCTGCTGGAAATTGGGATCTCTAGAGATACGACAGACAGAAAGAAAAGAAGGAGAAAGAGCAAAGGAAAAGGAACACGTATACTTATAAAATAATAAAATATCATTCTTTCTAAATCTCCTGATCAACCCTGGCATTACATCTTCAAATGCACATAATTAAAATATTTTCACTCTAATAGCAATGCTTAGTTTATTAGCAATAACAATTTAAATGCTTATTCCAGGAGAAGGGGAGATTGTTTATTCATTAGTTACTTTGGATATTTACTTATTAAGGAGTCTAAATAAAATGGTTCTATTCCAAGAGACTTGTCTTGAATAATTGGATTGTCAGAAGAATATAAATTCTCTAGAGCTTTTATTTAACTCAGAAATCCATTAGTTTTGCCAAATTAACTTAATATAAATTCTGATTAATGAATATCATATTGTTTTATGAAAATTAGTATTAATTCTGATCCAAGAGTGCAGTCACTGTGTTTTATTTAACCATAGGTATTGAACAACCTTATTTTTTAAAATATTGAATAAGTGTTTATTTTAAAAAAGTTTTTATTTAAAAACTTAAATTCCAATTAGCTAACAGACAGTTGCTATGGCTAATGTCAAAGAGGAGACTGCCTGTGTTTTTCTTCAGGATTTTGATGGTTTCCTGTCTCACATTTAGGTGTCTCATCGAATTTGAATTTAATTCTTGTGTATGATGTAAGAAAGTGGTTCAGTTTCATTCTTCTGCATGTTGCTGTCCAGTTTTCCCAACACCACTTTCTGAAGAGACTGTCTTTTACTATTGGATATTCTTCCCTGTTTTGTCAAAGAACAATTGATCATATAGGCGTGGGTTCATTTATGGGTTTTCTACTCTGTTCCATTGATCTATGTGTGTATTTTTGTGTCGGTACCATACTGTTTAGACTATTACAACTTTTAATATAACTTGAAGTCTGGAATTGTGATGTTTCCAGCTTTGCTTTTCTTTTTCAAGATTACTTTGGTTATTTAGGATCTTTCCTGGTTCCATACAAATTTTAGGATTGTTTGTCTTAGTTCTGTTAAAAATGTTGGTGGTATTTTCATAGTGATTGCCTTAAGTGTGTAAATTGCTTTGGGTAGTGTAAACATTTTGACAATATTTGTTCTTCCAATCCATGAGCATGGAATATTTTTCCGTTTCTTTATGGAGGTCATCTTCAATTTCTTGCATCAGTGTTTTATAGTTTTCAGAGTACAGATCTTTTACCTCTTTGGTTAGGTTTATTCCCAGGTATCTTATGATTTTGGGTGCAATTGTGAAATTTCTCTTTCTGCTCCTTCATTATTGGTGTATAGAAATGCAACAGATTTCTGTACATTGATTTTGTATCCTGCAAATTTATTGAATTTGTGTACCAGTTCTATCAGGGTTTTGGTGGAGTCTTTCAGGCTTTCTATATATACTATTATGTCATCTAAAAATAGTGAAAGTTTTACTGTTTCCTTACCAATTTGGATGCTTTTTGTTTCTTTTTGTTGTCTGCTATAGCTAGGATTTCCAGAATTATGTTGAATGAAAGTAGTGAGAGTGGACATACTTATCTTGTTCCTGATCTCTCAGTTTTTCTCCACCGAAGATGTCAGCTATGGAGTTTTTTGTATATGGCCTTTATTATGTTGAGGTACGTTCCCTCTAAACCTACTTTGTTGAGGGTGTTTATTATGAATGGAGGTTGTATTTTGTCAAATGATTTTTCTGAATCTATTGAAAAGATAATATTGTTCTTAACCCTTTTTTTAAATTAATGTAGTGCATTCGTTGATTGATTTGTGAATACTGAATCACTTTGCAAGCCAGGAATAAAATTCATTTGGTCGTGGTGAGTGATCTTTTTAATGTATTGTTGTATTTGGTTTGCTAGTATTTTATTGAGAATTTTTGTGACCATGTTCTTCAGGGATTTTGGCATGTAGTTCTCTCTCTCTCTCTCTCTTTTTTTTTTTTAAGTAGGCTCCAAGCCCAGTCTGGAGCCCATCACAGAGCTTGAACTCATGACCCTGAGCTCAAGACCTGAGCTGAAATAAATAGTCGGACACTTAACCAACTGAACCATCCAGGAGCCCTCTTTTTTCATGGACTCATTATCTGGTTTTGGTATCAGGGTAAAGCAGGCTTCAGAGAATGAGTTTGGAAGTTTTTCTTTGTTTTCTATTTTATTGAATAGTTTGAGAAGAGTAAGTATTAACTCTTCTTTAAATGTTTGGTAGAATTCACATGTGAAGCCACCAGTCCCTGGACTTTTGTTTGTTGGGAATTTTTTATGTTCAAAGCTATAAAACATAGTTGTCACCTGTTATTTACATAACGAAAGGCACTTATAGAGATTCAATCTGTTTCAATTGCCTTTTATTTCTACTTATAGTCAAATGAGAATATCATCAGCATAGTCTTTAATAAATTTAGAAAATGTTTTGGTTTTAGATTCCCAGCATATTTTAAGAGATATTCAGGTGTGGAATATCTGTCAACAACTTGAACAAAATGATATAGCAGTTTTATAAATTTGAAATAAATTTTACTTCTTTCTGTTTTATTATGTTTCAATAGTTTTAGATAATATATAGTTTAACATTTTCATTAAATTTTTGCATAGTAGGGGCTCCTGGGTCACTCAGTTGTAAGTGCCTGCCTTCGGCTCAGGTCATGATCCCAGGGTCCTGGGGTAGAGCCCCACATAGGGCTCCCTGCTCAGTGTGGAGCCTGCTTCTCCCTCTCCCTCTGCTGCCCTCCCTGCTTGTGCTCTCCTGCTCTCTCTCTGTCAATTAAATAAAATCTTTAAAAAATGTTTTTGCATAGTAGAAATTAATTAATAAATTGTTACATTAAGTAGGTGTATCTAGGACCATTTTTAGTATGTTTTCAAGTTTTAGGGAAGTTTCATTTTAGAACAGTTTACAGAATTATTGCAAAGATAATTAAGATAGTTCCCTTATATCCCACACTAAGGTTTCTCTATTATTAACATCTTGTATTAGAATGGTATTTCTAAATTTAATTTAAAGTTAACTTTGGTCATCTGTTCTGACAGAGTATTTGCAGGTTTTTCCGCAGTAAAGTTAGTCTTTTTTTCTCCATTTCCATACTGTGCTCTTTGGAAGAGCAAACCCACTTAGGGAATGTTCCACCTCCTTCAGGGAAGAGTATCTACATAAAGTACTTGGACATCTTTTACACTGGACTTTTGTCTATTCTCTTCCATCTTTAAGTTTATTCAATTATTTTGTCTGTAAGGACTCAGGGAGATTATAGATTTATATTTTGGGTTATAATAGATTCCTACTTTATTTCTTTCCTCAAATTTTTCCAGCTTTGGCATTTGAAAGATCTTTCAGTTAGATCCGGTGTCTGTTTGATATATCTTCATCATTGTATGTGTTTATCTTTGTTGTTCTTTTGAGCACTTTTCCCCTTCTAACACTACAGGATGATGCAGGCTTATCTTTTGCATACCTGTCTAGTCCCAGAATAAGTTATTTCTCCAGAGACCTAGTTCTTTTTTCAGAGAATGACATTAGAAGTCAAAATCTGGGTGCTAGGTGTACTTGTCACTATTGGGTGTCAATTATTCTTGGCCTTCTCAGTTGACATACCAAGGATTTTGATGTGTGTATCAACCTGCATATATACACATATTTTTAAACATATGTATTTGTAACTAATTAATATTTACATTAAGCTAAATATGAGTTCATACTAATGTCTGCACTCTAATTCATTACTCATAGATCATTTTAGTCTCCTTGTTCCTTATCTATAACCTCCCACTACAAGAGTGGGAAATTCAATTCTTATCACCAACCATCCATTAACTTACTTGTTAAATTCCAGATATGTGTGTACAAAATTGTTAACTCATAACCCTGTGGAAATGAGCTTCATTAACTAGACTGTATGAACAATCCCTTGTGACCATAGACTTAATAAACTTACAAAATGCACTGATTTCCAAAGTTACTTATGTCAGAACAGTATTTCCATACTGCCTTCATATGAGATTGTTTCTGATATTTGTAATACATTTATTTTCTCATATCGTTACTCCATCCATTGTATGAATACACCACTGTTTATTTACCCATTTACTCATTGAAGGATATCTTGATTGCTTTTAGTTTTGGGTGATTATGAGCAAAGCTTCAATAAACATTTGTGTGTATGCTATTGTGTAGATATAGGATTTCAAACCAGTTGGTAATTACTTAGAAATGCGATTGCTGAAATATGTGGCAAGACTATGTTTAACATTGTAAGAAACTGTCAAACTGTCTTCCATAGTGGTTGTATCATTGTGCGTTCCCATCAGCAATGAATGAGAGTGCCTATTGCTTCACATCCTCTCCAGAAATGGCATTGTCAGGTTTCTGGTTTTGGTTTTGGTTCTTTGCCATTTTAATAAGCATGTAGTGTCTTATCGGTGTTGTTTTAATTATAATTTCCTAATAACAAATAATGTTGAGTATCTTTTCATTTGGAAGCTAAAAACAGAAATAGCCTGGATTCTGAAGAATTATTGTGGTTCATCCCAGATTGATTTTATAAAGGGTTTCATTAATAACGCTTTAAACCTGACTGGATTGGAAAATTTTGCTGTTGTTGTTTCAAGTTTTTATTTAAATTCGAGTTAGT
The DNA here is from genome assembly GCF_023065955.2 of Ursus arctos. NCBI lineage: Eukaryota > Metazoa > Chordata > Mammalia > Carnivora > Ursidae > Ursus > Ursus arctos. Next base: position 3,068,341 of record NW_026622986.1, read on the forward strand.
TAACTGATAGTGTAATATTGATTTCAGGAGTAGAACTTAGTGATTCATCACTTACATACAACACACAGTACTCATCACAACAAGTGCACTCCTAAATACCCATCACCCATTTAGCCCATCTCCACTGACCTCCCTTCCATCAACCCTTAGTTTGTTCTGTATAGTTAAGAGTCTCTTATAGTTTGCTCCCTTCTCTCTGCCCCCTTCCCCTATGTTTGCAAATTTCACATATGAGTGAAATTATATGGTATTGGTCTTTCTCTGACTGAGTGATTTCACTTAGCATAATATACTCTAGTCCATCCATGTCATTGCAAATGGCAAGATTTCACTCTTTTTGATGGCTGAGTAATACCCCATTGCATATAAATATATATGTCACATCTCCTTTATCCATTCATCAGTTGATGGACATTTCAGTTCTTTCCATAGTTTGGCTATTGTTGATAATGCTGCTAGAAACGTCAGTGTGCATTTGTCCCATCAAATCACCATTTTTTTTTATCCCTTTGGGTAAATACCTGTGAGTGCAATTGCTGGGTCATAGGGTAGTTCTATTTTTAGCTTTTTAAAGAAACCTCTATATTGTTTTCCAGAGAGGTTGCACCAGTTTGCATTCCCAGCAACAGTGTAAGAGGCTTCCCCTTTCTTTGCATCTTTGCCAACACCTATTGTTTCTGTGTCATTAATTGTAGTCATTCTGACAGGTATGAGGTGATATTTCACTGTAGTTCCATTTGTATTTGCCTAATGATGAATGATGTTGAGCATCTTTTCATATGTCTGTTAGCCATCTGTATGCCTTCTTTGGAAAAATGTCTATTCATGTCTTCTGCCCATTTCTTAACTGGATTATTTGTTTTGGGGGATCATAAAATATTTTACTGTCACATAAATAATAAATCCATCTAAACTCATGGGAGCCAACATGTGTTCTGTAAAATCCTCCTCAGTATCTAATGAGAATGTACAATGTTGCTGAATATTACAAATTTGGGAGCACTCTCTCATTCTTTCCCGTTGTCTGCATTAAGTCAAGAATATCCAGTACTTTACCTCTAAGGATCATGAGAGTTCTAAGTATTAGAGTAAGGTATCTAAGAAAATGCACAAATGTGCTAACAGATTGTATTAAATAATTGTAGGGTTTTTTCTTTTCTATGTTTTCCTGGTAACCCTGGTATCAACACTATGAAGTTGAGTAGGAAATTTATCAAAGATGGTCTCAGAGGTTAGAAAGACCAAAAACAGAAATGTTAATGAAATGACTGAAATTACAATGTAAAATGAATCATAATTTTCAAGACCTTTAAAACTTACTGTCAAATTATACAACTTTTTTAGTAATAAAAAAGTAATTTTTTTGGAATAATAGATTGGTAGAACAATTTTGTGAATCCATTTTGAACTACTGCTTTGTGCAATGCCAGTATCGTAGCCAGTGAGGCTTATCTGAGGCTCAATTATTGCTAATTGAACTACATTACATAAAACTATTAAATGGTACTATTTTAAGTGAACTGGGGTGTTTGTTAATTGTTATTTGGGTGACTCCGGAAACTAAAAATTAATGACCTTAATAAAAATTTAATTATGTATCCTTGCTATAAAGAGTTACAAGTTTTCTTTTTAAGAAATGTTTAAAAACCATCAACAAAATGAAAAGGTAACCTATATAATTGGAGAAAATATTTGCAAACCATATATATAATAAGTGGTTAACAACCAAGATATGTAAAGAACTCATACAACGCAATAGAAAAAAAAAAAGCAAAAACAACATAATTAAAAAATGGGCAGCGGTGTACTCACTTCAGTAGTACCTATACTAAAGTTGAAATGATACAGAAAAGATTATCATGGCCCTTGTGCAAGGATGACATGCAAATACATGAAGCATTCCATATTTAAAAAGGAAAAAAATTGGGCAGAGGACCTTAATAGACATTTTTCCAAAGAAGACATGTAAATGACCAACAGGTACATGCAAAGGTGTTCAACATCACTAATCATCAGAGAAGTACAAATCAAAACCACAATGAGATATAACCTACCGCCTGTTAGAATGGCTTATAATATAAAAAAGACAAGACATAATAAATGTTGCTCAGGCTGTGGAGAAAAGGGAATCCTTGTCCACTCCTAGTGGGAATGCAAATTTGTGCAGCCACTATGGAAAATATTACAGAGATTCCTCAAAAATTTGAAAATAGAACTACCATATGATCAAACAATTTCACTTTTGAATATTTATATGAGGGAAACAAAAATCACTATCTTGAAAAGATATTGTCACCCCCATGTTTATTGCAGCATTATTTACAATAGACAAGATATGGAAACAACTTGAGTGTCCAACAATGGATGAAAGGATAAAGAAAATGTGATTTATAATAGATTATACATATCAATCAATACAATTTTATATAATATATATAAATATATAGTTAATGTTGTATATAATGTATACATACATAATATATACACATATATTTATACAAGTATATGTACATATAATGTATACAATGTATTTATTATGTATATAATTTATATATAATGTATATAATTTATGTAATGAAATATGATTCAGCCATAAAAACTAAGGAAACCCTGCCATTTGCAAGAACATAGGTGTACTTTGAGGTCATTATACTATGTGAAATATATCAGGCAGGAAAAGACAAATACTGTGTGATCTAACTTATATGTAGAATGTAAAAAAGTGAATTCATAGGTACAGAGTACACATTGGTGGTTGCCAGAGGAAGAGGGTAGGAGGTAAGTGAAATGGGTGAAGGGAATTAAGAGTTACAAACTTCCAGCTGTAAAATAAATGTCATGGGGAGCTAATGTACTGCATAGTGAGTATAGCTGCTAAAGAGTAGGTCTTAAAAGTTCTCATTATAAAAAACAAAACAAAGCAAAGCAAAAATTCCATATGTGGTGATGGATGTTAACTGAACATTGTGGTAATTATTTTACATCACATACATATACCAAGTCATTACTTTGTACATCTATAATTAATACACTATTATATGTCAATTATATATATTTTTTTCTTTTTAAAAAATATTTTATTTATGTATTTGAGAGAGAGAGAGAGAGAGCATGAGTAGGGGGAGGGGGGAGGGATCATGACCTGAGCCAAAGGCAGACACCTAACCAACTGAGCCCCCCAGGAGCCCCAGTCATTACTCTTTTATCCTAAACTTTATGTGCATAAGATACTTTTCTCTCCTGGGGCGCCTGGGTGGCACAGCAGTTAAGCGCCTGCCTTTGGCTCAGGGCGTGATCCCAGGTTCCGGGATTGAGCCCCACATCAGACTCCTCCGCTATGAGCCTGCATCTTCCTCTCCCACTCCCCCTGCTTGTGTTCCCTCTCTCGCTGGCTGTCTCTATCTCTGTCAAATAAATAAATAAAATCTTAAAAAAAAAAGATACTTTTCTCTCCTATTAGTAAAGTTCTGTTCTTATTTTCAGAACTTAATATTTATAATTCAGAAATTTTATATATTTTTTTAGAAATTTAAAGAGATTACTCTGCTGCATTCTCGCTTGATTGTTTCTGACAAGAAATCTGCTGTCATGCTGAGTTTCGTTCCTCTGTATGTACTTAGTAACCTTTTTCCTCTGGCTACTTTTATGATTTCCATGTTACTCATTTAAACAATTTGATTATGATGTGTGTTGGTGGTGTTTTCATCTTACTTCTTGTTCTTGGGGTTTATTGAACTTCTTGGATCTGTGGGTTTATAGTTTTCATCAAAGTTGGAATATTTTCAGCTATTAATTCTTCAGTAAATTTTCTGTTCTTCTGTCTTTCTCCTCTCCTTCAGGGATTTGTATTACATATGCATTAGATCTCTTGAAATTCTCCCACAGTTTATCAGTGCTCTGTTTGCTTTTTTTTTAATAACAATTTTTTATTATGTTATATTAGTCACCATACAGTATATCCTTAGTTTTTGATGTAATGTTCCATGATTCATTACTTGTGTATAACAACCAGTGCACCATGCAATATGTGCCCTCCTTAATAGCCATCACTGGCCTATCCCAATCCCCCACCGCCCTCCCCTCTGAAGCCTTCAGTTTGTTTCCCAGAGTCCACAATCTCTCATGGTTCATTTCGCCTTCTGTTTATCTCCCCTTCATTCTTCCCATCCTTCTCCTACTGATCTTCCTAGTTCTTATGTTACATAAATGAGTGAAACCATATGATAATTGTCTTTCTCTGCTTGACCTATTTCACTTAGCATAATATACTCCAGTCCCATCCATGTTGCTGCAAATTTTGTGTAATAGTTTTTTCTGATGGCTGAGTAATATTCCATTGTATATACGGACCACATCTTCTTAATCCAGTCATATGTTGAAGGGCATCTTGGCTTTTTCCAAAATTTAGCTATTGTGGACAATGCTGCTATGAACATTGGGGTGCAGATGGCCCTTCTCTTCAATATGTCTGTCTCTTTGTGGTAAATACCCAGTAGTGCAATGGCTGGGTCATAGGGTAGTTCAATTTTTAACTTTTTAAGGGACCTCCACACTGTTTTCCAAAGTGGCTGAACCAAGTTGCATTCCCACCAACAGTGTAAGAGGGATCCCCTTTCTCCACATCCTCTCCAACATTTGTTGTTTCATGCCTTGTCAATTTTTGCAATTCTCACTGGCGTAAGGTGGTATCTTAGTGTGGTTTTGATTTGAATTTCCCTGATGGCTAATGATTTTGAACATTTTTTCATGTGTCTGTTAGCCATTCGTATGTCATCATTGGAAAACTGTCTGTTCATATCTTCTGCCCATTTTTGATTAGATTATTTGATTACTGTGTATTGAGTTTGAGAAGTTCTTTGTAGATCTTGGATACCAGTCTTTTATCTGTAGTGTCATTTGCAAATATCTTGTCCCATTCGGTGGGCTGCCTCGTAGTATTTTGACTGTTTCCTTGGCTGCTCAGAAGCTTTTTATCTTGATGAAGTCGCACAAGTTCATTTTATCTTTTGTTTCTCTTGCCTTTGGAGATGTGTCATGAAAAAAGTTGCTGTGGCCAATGTCAAAGAGGTTGCTGCCTATGTCTTCCTCTAGGATTTTGATGGATTCCTGTCTCACATCAAGGTCTTTCATCCATTTAGAGTTTATCTTTGTGTGTGGTGTGAGAGACTGGTCAAGTTTCATTCTTTTGCATATAGCTGTCCAATTTTCCCAGCACCAATTATTGAAGAGACTGTCTTTTTTCCACTGGATGTTTTTTCCTGCTTTGTCAAAGATGAGTTGCCCAAAAAGCCGAGGGTCCATTTCTGGGTTCTCTATTCTGTTCCATTGTTCTATGTGTCTGTTTTTGTGCCAGTACCATGCTCTCTTGGTGATCACAGCTTTGTGGTAAAGCTTGAAGTCTGGCACCATGATGCCCCAGCTTTGTTTTTCCTTTTCAACAATTCCTTGGCAATTCGGGGCCTTTTCTGGCTCCACACAAATGTAAGGGCTGTTTGTTCCAGTTCTTTGAAAAATGTCATTGGTATTTTGATCGGGATGGCATTGAAAGTGTAGATTGCTCTGGGTAGCATAAACATTTTAACTATGTTTATTCTTCCACTCCATGATCATGGAATATTTTTCCATCTTTTTGTGTCTTTTTCAATGTCTTTCAAGAGTGATTTGTAGTTTCTAGAATATAAATCCTTTATGTCTCCGGTTAAGTTAATTCCAAGATAACGTATGATTTTTTGTGCTATTGTACATGGAATAGATTCCCTACATTCTATTTCTTCAGTCTCATTATTCGTGTATAGAAATGCAACTGATTTCTGAGCACTGATTTTGTATCCCAACACGTTATTGAATTGCTCTATAAGTTCTGGTAGTTTGAGGATGGATTCTTTTGGGTTTTCCATATAGAGTATCATGTCATCTGTGAAGAGAGACAGTTTGACTTCTTCTTTGAAGTTTTGGATATCTTTTATCCCTTTTTGTTGTCTGATTGCTCTTGCAAGGACTTCTAGTACTATGTTGAATAATAACGGCAAGAGTGGGCATCCTTGTCATGTTCCTGATCTTAAGGGAAAGGCTTCCACCTTTTCCCCATTGAAAATGATATTCGCTGTAGGCTTTTCATAGATGGTTTTTATGAATTTGAGGAATGTACCCCCTATCCCTACACTCTGAAGGGTTTTAATCAGGAAAGGATGCTGTATTTTATCAAATGCTTTTTCTGCATCAATTGAGAGGATCATATGGTTCCTGAGTCTTTTCTTAGACTCCAAGTGTTTGAGTTTCTTCCAAATTTTTCCTTGTGATTGAGTTCCATTTCAAAGCATTATGGTCTGAGAATATGCAGGGGAAAAATTTCAGTCTTTTGGTATCAGTTGAGACCTGTTTTTTGACCCAGAACATGATCTATTCTTGAGAATGTTCCATCGGCATTAGAATAGAATGAGTATTCTTTGGTTCTGGGGTGTAGTGTTCTATATATATGTATGAGGTCCAACTTGTCTAGTATGGCATTCAAAGCTCTTGTTTCTTTGTTGATTTTCTGCTTACGTGATCTATCTATTGCTGATAGTGGAGTGTTGAGGTCTCCTACTATTAACATATTTTTATCTATATGTCTCTTTATTCTGGTTAAGAGTTGGCTTGTGTATCTTGCTGCTCCCCTGTTGGGGGCATATATATTTATAATTGTCATATCCACTTGTTGAATACTTCCTTTAAGAATAATATAGTGCCCTTCTGTATCTCTAACTATAGTCTTTACTTTAAAATCCCATCTGTCTGATATGAGAATTGCTACCCCAGCTTTCTTGTGAGGTCCATTGGCATGAAAGATGGTATTCCATCCCTTTACTTTCAGTCTGGATGTATCTTTAGGTTCAAAATTAGTCTCTTGCAGACAGCAAATGGATGGGTCATGTTTTTTATCCAATCTGCAATCCTGTGGCATTTATGGGAGCATTTAGGCCATTTACATTAAGACTGATTATTGAGAGATATTATTTTAATGATGCCATGTTGCCTGTAAAGTCTTTGTTTCTATAGATTGTGACTCTGTTCTGTATCACTCCTGGGGCCTTTTTACTTTTATAGAACCACCCTTAACATCTCCTGTAGGGCTGGTTTCATGGTCACGAATTTGGTCAATTACTGACGATTCTGGAAGGTCTTTATCTCTCCATCAATTCTGAATGATAGCCTTGCTTGTTAAAGGATTCTTGGCTGCATGTTTTTCTCTGAAAGAGCTTAAAAATGCCCCCCCCAACCCTTTCTCTCATTCCAAGTCTGTGTAGACAGGTTTGACGTAATTCTGATACCTTTGCCTTGGTACGTGAGATATTTCTTTGCCGTGGCCGCCTTCCATAGTGTATCCTTGCATCTAATATTTGCGAATTGCACTGTGACGTGGCGTGGCGTAGGTTTGTCGTGGTTGAGCTTGGGAGGGGTCCTCTCTGCCTCTTGGACATGAATGCTTGTTTCCTTTGCTAGATTAGGGAAGTTTTCAGCTATAATTTGTTCAAATATCTCTTCTAGACCTCTGTTTTTCTCCACCCCCTCGGGGATGCCAATGATTCTGACATTGGAACTTTTCATTGAGTCAGTAATCTCCCGTAACCTACATTCTTGAGATTGGATTTTTTTGAGCCAAGTTTCTATTTTAGCTTTCTCTTCTACTAACCCATCCTCCAATTCGTGAATATGTTCTTCTGCCTCATTCACCCTGGCCATCAGAGCATCTACTTTTAACTGCATTTGATTCATAGAATTTTTAATTTTTAATTTTTAATTTTAATTTCGTAGAATTTTTAAATTTCTCCCAGATTCATTTCCGCCCTTAGAGATTCTATATTCTCATTAATATTTTCATTAATACTTTTTTCAAGTCTACACATCATCTTGACCATTGTTACTCTGAACTCCATTTCTGATAATTGGTTATATCCATACCCATTAGTTCGGTGACAGAGGCCACAGACTCATTGTCTTTTCTTTGCTGGGGGGGATTTCTCCTTCTCATCATTCTGATGAGGAGAGGTTGCGGCGTTGTCCAGAGCCCAAATTATTGACCAGGACCCAGGCAGTGTGCATTTGTTTTATAGGGATCTTAGGGATGTGGTCCTCTTGATTTTTCAGCCTGCCTTCTGGGGGAGGGGCCTGCCGCCCCGATACTCAGGCCACACTGTTTGGGTAGAGTCTCTGTGTCCCTTGGGAGGGGAGATGGGGATGGGCACACTGTGAGCTGGTATTTCTAGGCTTTTGTTCTCTGGCGGCTTTCCCTGGCAGTTTGCTGTGCCTCTTCTGAGAGTCAGAGCAGCAGTGGCTGAATCTCAGCCTCTGTCTCAGAATAGGGGGATCGCAGACGGTTCTCCAGTGGGCCCCTCTGGCCACTTTAACTCTGTTTCTGTTGGTGCTGCTCAACCCTGCAGCATCCCTGGATGTGTGCCCCACAGCTGGCATCCCAGCCCTCACTTGCAGGGCTGGCATGTCTCTGTCCTTTGTTTCTAACACCGCCAGCTGCCAGCCACCCCCACGCGCTCCAGAGCTCCGTTTCAGTGTGGTTCGCACACTCTGGAGCTCCGGCCCTCAGACTGGTGCTCGCATTCCCTGGCTCACGGTCTCAGTCTGCTCTCTTGTGGGTGCCGATCTGTGAGTCTGCTGCTCTCCAGTGCAGGTGGCTACCGCTTCCTGACGCTGGAATGTGTTGGCTCCCTCCCCCTTCCATTTATCTTCTGATTTCTGTGTGCAGATTCACAGCTCCCCACTTTGTACCTCAATACTCAGTGCTGGAGATGTTCATTTGTAGAGATCCAGATGTATCTTCCTGCATCTCAGGCTGATTCCATGGATGTTCAGGATTGTCTCGTACCTATCCAGCTCGACACGGGGGACCAGCTGAAAAAGGGGACCCCTACTCCTCTGCCATCTTAACTCCTCCCCCCAGTCAGTCAGCTTCTTTTTAAATGTGAGAAAGATCCAAACAAAAGCAATAAGAATGACCATGCAGTCCTTTCCTCACTTGTAACACATAATTTTTCAGAGGGAAAATTGGTTCCACATATGTGATACAATGGGCCAGGAGTACAAATTCTAGCTATGGTTACTTAAAGAAAAGAAAAGAAGAAGCAATGTTTGCTACTATATTTGTAGTCATATTTTATTTTATTTATTTTATTTTATTTATTTTTTTTAAAGGTTTTATTTATTTATTTATTTGACAGAGAGAGACAGCCAGCGAGAGAGGGAACACAAGCAGGGGGAGTGGGAGAGGGAGAAGCAGGCTCCTAGCGGAGAAGCCTGATGTGGGGCTCGATCCCATAATGCTGGGATCATGCCCTGAGCCGAAGGCAGACGCTTAATGACTGCGCCACCCAGGCGCCCCTGTAGTCATATTTTAATATAAATATGTAGACAAGGATTGTAATATAATACACAAAAGTAAAAATAGATATATCTTTTTTAATAACTTATTTCCCATTATTCTCCTAATGATATCACATCTCAAAGATGGTCAATTTTTACTGATATATAGGAATTAAGAATAAGAAAAAAAACACTAAAAGAGATATTACAATAACTTGAAATCTTTTTACAACTGCCAATATCATACCATTTCTTCACAAAATTCCTTTTATTTATGTGCTAGGCAGTAACCTCAGGAACAATTAGGGAAGTATGTTTCTTTGAGCTGGATAATTAAATGCCAAGAAAACTCACCACTCAATATGTAATTCACTCAAAATCTTGTTGTTTGAAGGAGTCAGTGTTCATACACAGGATGGATTGAATTCCTAACAATATCTGGCATGAGCAGTGGACTTGGCCCTCACTATAATAGCATTACATTCATGGTCAGAATGACAGCTAAATGGATGGATGGAGCTTGTCTCTAACAGGCAGATTCATGACTACAGCATAATGAATGAGAGTGTTATAACCTCTGGTCACATACACCCTGGCCTGTTGCTCCTTATAAGTTATATCAGGGGATATAGAATAAATTCCTGTTGTCAGATCTAATGGTGAAAGATTCGAGCTTCTAACGCACTGGGAGAACAAAGTAGAATTTCCATTCCAATAATTTGGATCAAAACACTTCCTGATCACCCTGGTCAATTTGTTGTGTCACTTAATTATACCCAAAGCATTGCAAATTGTGTAAGTGAGCAAAAGAAAGACTGTTTCTTCAACCTTGAAAACCAGGCCTTAAGACAAATACCTTATTAAATTAGTTAAGTTCTAGGACATGCGTTACAAGAGGTTTTCTCTAGGACTTTTTCACGGGTTAAATATGGATTAAAATAAATGGCAAGCAAAGTCACAATTAAGAGTTAAAAGAGAAGTTGAAATGCAAGAGAAAATTCATACAAAATGATAAAAAGCAGAATTCCCACCACAGATTCTCTCTCTTTCTCTGTTATGCACGTACGTGTGCGCACACACACATACACACACACACACACACATCAAATATCTGGGAAAGGGATTAGCAAAATAGCTGTATTATCTTAATTTTCCCCTACGCTTGAAAAATTAGCTATATTAGTTGTCTGAGTTGAAGATCTTTGGGTATTGACAGGAAATATTATTGATGGATTTTGTGGGTCTTTTTCCAGTACATACCTTTCCTTTACTCCAATAAATACAAGCTTTAGCAAAGCCTAGAATGAATGAAAGGAGAACTACAATGATGTGGCATTTGTTGATGGCTACTCATCATACTTACATGTATCCAAAATTAATATTTGTTTACAATAATGAAATTCCCTTGTCACTCACACACTGTTACGATTTAGGCTATCCTACGTTTACAAACTTCCATAGGGAGAATTACAACTGAGCTCCTATTTGCAACGTGTGCTGTTGATCTGCACTAAGTGAGTAGTTCCACCCTGCCCTGAACTTTTCATTCTCTCAGTTTTGAAAACACGAAGAGAGTCTACATTGCCTGATAAAATGTATTTATTAAGGAAATGTGCATAAACTCAATGGGGAGGTAGATAGCACACTTTCAAGGAGACTAAAAGATTAGGACACATGGCTCTGCAGCAGAACACAGTGTGCACTCTGTGTTTTAAAGCACTGAAACTATATTTTGGGCATTTTTTTTAGATTAATATGCAAGAGTTTCTCTGTTTGGAATCATTCAGGAGACATTATACAATTTGTTGGCAGTGGAAAAATGAACATGAGAGTTTTAACATCCTGCAAATTGCTCTATAATACATGCTGTGGAAAAATGTGACAGCTAAACACAAAAGAGGGAAGGGGGACTTCTATTGGTTCTGTTCAAATTAGTTAAAATTACTCAATATGTATATTCAGTAAAGTGCATATGAAAAGCAATGGCTACATAGGTGTAGAAATAGCAAAACTGTACCTGTATTTTTGCTTCGGTTAGTAAACCCAGACCATCTGAAAACTTTTTAAGGCATTTAATACCTGATAACATTTGGGGGAGATTTTACAACTAATGGCATAAAAGGAATTGCACACACTGTTTATTAATATCATCTGCAAAAATTTATTCACTAGGAATCAATTTTTAAATATAGTCTTAGTGATTGAAACACCATCAGCACTTCAAATGTGTTCCAAGGTTTGTATTCAGTTGCAAACACCATGACATCAGTCTGTGTTCTGCATGAAAGGGAAAGTACTACTTCACATATATACAAAGTTTTAAGATGAAGGCATAAAGGTGATAGAAGTCAGAAACCTTTACCAAGTGTTGTTTTTAAATATAACTATATGTACATAATTCATGCATGTGAACCAAGGAACAGTGATTTTGAGATCCATGAAAACCTTTAGTATTATGAGAAGGTAAAGAGAATATCCTGTTCTTTACTTTCTGGTTAATTATACATGTTAGCCCATCAGAAGAGGAAAGAGTACACCAATGCAGTTTTTATTCCATTATTGTATCAGCTGTTGCTCAATATTTTTAATAAATATTTCAAAACTTAATTTTAAAAATATCACTTATTTTAGAAACAATAAAACTATGAATAACTATTAACATATTAAAATCTTAATGTTAGTTACATTAAAAAAAACTATCAAGGCCTTAATTATATTGACTACAAAAGGCTTTTCCCCATAATGATTTAGGAAAGCAAAGACCACTTGTAAGCAAGCTGACATGAGTTCATTCCTTGATGAACCACAGATAAAAACTACACCAGGTAGAATTGTCACCCAAAGGAAATTTTATTTGCAGCAAATAAGGAGATCACAGGGAACAGCTTCCAAAGCTGTGACTCCCCAGTCGAGTGTAAATGAGTTCTTTTCATTTAAAGTTAGGATAAATATTTAGAAAGTGGAGCTTTGTTGTTGTATATAGAGACAGGCATAAGGTCATTCATATGCCTTAAGGAAACATGTCTATACATATATTGTATGTTATGTAAAAGAGGCTGGTACTCCTCCTTAGGCAGAGATTTAGTAGTATAATGAGGTAAAGATAATTGTGGGTCACTCCACAGATCATCTACACAAGTATGAGTTAGAAGTTAAGCTTAAACTGGTCTTGGTGGTCTGAGCCACAATAGCTCTTTGTCCAGATAGCTGTTATTGACCAGGAGTAGCTTTGGTTTCCATCAGGAGATGCTATGCCCCTCCAGTATTTTGCCTATGTTAAGAGATAAACTAGAAAGAAGAGCTTAAGGAAAAATGTGGTACAAAGTTTGGTAGGTACAAGCAAGTGATCAATAAAGTTCAGGTCTTGGGGGTTTGGCTGGTGACACCATTTTATAGTTAAGTAGCCTTTCAAAGATATGGTGCAATGGTTCTTCTTTTATGTTGTGCTTTAAATCAGAGGTACTACTTACTTGACATAGAATTGGTATCTATGCATAACTATTAACTAGGCCACATTCATTCAAAAAGTTGTTTTAATTTCATATTTTGTAGTATGCATGGCCCCAAAGAATACATATGATACTAACGTTTCACACCAGTGATTCTAGAATCACGAGAACACAGATGCACCAAAGACATGAAGAGGAGAAGTAACAACAAGGCTCCTCCATCTTTGATCCAAGTATAATGTACTGGTTTCTTTCAGTCTAAATATTTCTGATGTAGGTATTCAAAACCAAATTTCAATATAACTCTATGTGCTTTGTTAGAAAGCACACACTATCAATTTATTGAAACACCAAAATTGTATTATATTATAAAAGAGATAATTAGGGGCACCTGAGTGGCTCAGTTAAGCGTCAAACTCTTGATTTCAGCTCAGGTCATGATCTCAGGGTTGTGAGACTGAGTCCTGTGTCCATGCCTTGTGTGGACCCTGCCCAAGATTCTCCCTCTCTCTCTATCCCTCCAAAAAAATTTTTAAAAGATAATTATTTTTAAAAAGAGATAATTACAAATCTGTTTTTGAAGTATAACTTTATGATCTGTTACAGAAAAAAATTCTAATACTTGTTAACACAGTAAGGCAGACTTTATTCAAGACAATTAAGATAGGTGTCAAGACTATCAGAATAGGGGAAAGATAGGGAGCTCAACACCAAATACAATAAGAACAAGAGGAGATTTATGGACAAAGAGTATATTGGTTGTGGTTGGGGTTGGGAGGAGGGTGGTGAATAGAAAATTACTAACAAGAAATATCAAGGGTAGAGGGAATTCTTGTTAAATTGTTCTAATAGCATACTCACTGAAGTTAGTTCAGTGAGGGTAGTTACATATCATCTGGGAATGGTGAAGGTCAAGAATTTAAGATGTCTGGGATGATTAGATATCAAGTATGGGAGGAAATTCTTTAAACTGACTTAGCAGGATTCTTGCTATAACTGGACTATGCAAAGATAAACATAGAAGCCCAAGGTCTAGACCTAGGTGAGAAGAAGGCAAGAGGAGCCTGAGTAAAATTTGGTCAAGGACAAAATCATCACATCTCACAGAAATAAAGCGGTGATACATTGTATCCCTTGTATCTGCAACAGTGACAGGAAAGCAAGAGAGATTCAATAAGCCTTTGTTAAATGAATACATAAATGTATGAAATGTCTATGTAGAATTCATTCATTTTTAATTTTACTTAGTATTTTTAAAATAGATTTTGTGACATTATTTGATAATACACACTTATAATAATGATGTAAAATATTGGATCTTTGGACTTATTGATGTTAAAAGGAAGCAATATGGGATAAATCTTCTCCATTTGAATATCATAGCCCCATTATTTTGAACCTCTTCTTCTTTTACAGATCTAATATTCTAGAGAAGAAAGACAAGTGAACACCATATAAGTAAGTAAACAGATAAATAGAACAAATGTGAATAACTTCCAATGTATTGAAAGAAGTAAAATCTAGTGTGTGATAGAGGGGATCTGGTTAGAGAGACGGGTGCTAGGACCCCCTTGGAAAAGTCAGCCATGCACCATCCTGGGGTGACTGTTCCATGCAGAGTGGCTGCATATGCCAAAGACCAGTTTGAAGGACAGACTTGCCTGTGTGGCTCAATCATAGTTAACACAATGGGAATTGTGTTAAATGTCAAATGATATAGGAGACAGATCTTAGAGAGATTATGAACTATGGTATAAAAAGGTTTAATTTATAGAATTATAAGAGCACAGAGATTAATTTAGTTCTCTAGGTCATAGCAATGTTTGTGAGCCCTGTAATGAAGAGGGTCTTGTAAAGAAAAATAGAAAGGAATAAAGTATGCAAGGAAAACTAAATGAAAGTGACAGCCAGCAGAGGAGAAAATTTTAAGAAAATAGCCAGTCCAGTGTATCAAATACAATTGAAAAATCAAATAAAATAAACACATATGATTGTTTATTGGCCTTGGAAATGTAAAAAACAAAAACAAAAACTTGAGCTTAGTATATTAATTTGCCACAACAAAATATCATGGGTTGGGTGGCTTAAACAACAAATATTTATTTTCTCACAATTCTGGAGGTTAGAAATCCTAGATTAGGGTGATAACAATTTGAATTCTACTGAGGTCACTGTTCCTGGCTTGCCGATAGCAGCCTTCTCACCATATACTCACATGGCCTTTTGTCTGTGTGCATGCATCCCTAGTGTTTGTCTCTATGTGTCTTAACCTTTAATAAGGACACCAGTAAGACTGGATTAAGGACCATCTTAACAGCATCATTTTAGCTTAATTATCTTTTAAAGGCCCTATCAATGAATGCAGTCACATCCTAAGATACCAGAGGTTAGAGCTTCATCATACGAATTTTGGAGGAACAAAGTTCAGTCTATAACAACTACACAGTTAATTCTCATTATTCAAAGATCTCATATACATGAATTCATCTACCTTCAAAACTTTTTTTGTAACCCCAAAGCCAATACTTACTGTGATTTTATGATAGTTTGTGTATATGTGCAGAGCAGGGGAAAATTTGACTCTCCCAATGCTTATGTGCCCAACTGGATTCCAACAAGGCAATGCTCTATCTTCTTGTTTTAGCTTTCATACTACAAGCAAGTGTCCGTTTTGTGGCTTAGTGCCATTGTTTCCAAACTTGTTGTTTATGACTTTGCTCTTTAAAATAGTCTGTGAGTGAAATGTTCAAAGTGCAGGCTAGTGTCCCTAAGCACAAGAAGATTGTGATGTGCCTTACAGGAAAAAAAAAAAAAAGAAAGAAAAAGAAAGAAAGCACGTTAGATAAGCTTTATGAAGTCCTGAGTTATAGTGCTGTTGGCCATCATTTCAACATTAATGAATCAACAATGTATATTAAATTAGGTGTCTTTAAACAGAAACACAAATAAAACAAAATTATGTTTTGATCAGATGACATAATCTTATAACCAAAGGCTCACAAGAACTTTACTCTATTTTAGTAGGAGCAATGGTTAGTGTTCACAAATTCATTGTCCGTGGTGGTTTTATAGAACTTAATTACTGTAAATAACTCAACTGTATCTGTTGGGGGATACATGCTAATAGAGCCGGAGAGTTGAACTCTCAGGATTCTGGAAAGGGTCACTACTACCACAAGGTCCTCAGAGGGTCAAAGCCAGATAGGTCTAGAACACAGGTGGAAGGTTAAGACATGGTCAAGAGGCTGATCACCAGTTACACTGAGATGGAGAGCTGCCTTCACAATCAGGTGCAAATGGAAAAGAGTTTGTAGGCCGGGGTCCATTGTGAATTTGATAGACCCTGGAAATTTTGCCCACATGGGCTCCACAAAAGATGTTAAAAATTATATTTAATATAAAGGTGAGTATTCTAATATTAAAACATTAAAACCTGTTATCCAACCCAGAAGTATTATTTTTCCTCTGATTTTTAAATAAATTAAAACATTTTAGAGACTTCTAAGATTATTGTGGATTCTGGACATTGTGCCTTATAGTTAAGCTGGCCCTATTTGTAGGTACCAGGGTAGTTAATTGAAAGACTTTTTCTTTTTGCTCAGTGGTCTCAATTTTCTTAGTGAAGTAGATGATACCTACTGCAATGAATGAGATGAGTAATGGACAGAAGAAGAGATTCATTTGAGTTGAAATTTAGAAATCCAAGAAAGAGCTTGATGAGATCCAAAGGAGATACTCAAATTTAGGATCTTCAGTCTCCACAACCAAGTGTTTGTCTGTTTGTTTTTTCCCAGTAGCACTTAGCAGCCTTGGGTTTGGAGAGGAAAGGAGAAAGATTTATCCAGGGTTAGATTTTACAGGAAATAATATATATAAGAATTCAAGATATCGGATCAATGGGTAGAAAGAGAGTATGTAATATACTCTGGGATCTAGGCTAATAAGGAGAGAGCAATGGCAGAATGAAACTGACAGCTTAGGATAAAATGTAGTTGTCTGGGATCTTTGTTTAAATTCTCTGCTTTGTGTTTTACAGAGGGTTTGGAGTAATTGAATGGTATATTTTTTAGTTAAAAAATAAAGTAAATAAGCTATAAGAAGGTAACCACAGTCAGAGTGAAAGTGTAAGATATCAATGATGGAGAAATTCCAGACTACAATGAAATCCAGAGTGTAGGTTATTACAATGGAGTGGTTGTGAAGATCATTCACATGGAAGATTTCTATGGTTATAGATTGGGAAATTGGGTAGAAACTGTCCTGAAAGCTATATCAGGGCTGGAGAAGACATTCCTAACCCAGGGGCCAAAACAATCAATGCATATCAATCAATACAAATCAAAAGCACAATGAGATATCACCTTTCACCTGTCAGAATGGCTGAGCCAAAAACACAAGAAATAAAAGTGTTGGCAAGAATGTAGAGAAAAAGGACTCTTGTGCACTGTTGGTGGGATGCAAATTGGTGCAGCTGCTGTGGAAAACAGTATGGAGGTCCCTCAAAAAATTTAAAGTAGAATTGCCATATGATCCAGTAATTCCATTACTGAGTATTTACCCAAAGAAAATGAAAACACTAATTTGAAAAGATAATGCATATCCTTATGTTTATTGCAGCATTATTTACAATAGCCAAAATACAGAAGCAACTCAAGTGTCCAGCAAAGGTGAATGGATAAAGAAGAAGAGATTATATATATATTATAGATATATTTATATATGAGATATATATTATATATAGAGAGATTATATGTGTGTGTGTATATATATATATATATATATATATATATATATATCTCATAAAAAAGAATGAAATCTTGCCATTTGCAACTACATGGGTAGACCTAGAAGAGTATAATGTTAAGTGAAATATTAGTCAGATAAAGACAAATACCATGTAATTTCACTCACATGTGGGATTTAGGTAACAAAACAAATTAACAAAAAAAAAAGAGAGAGAGAGAGAGAGAGAGGGAGAGAGACAAACAAACAAAACAGACTCTTCAATAGAGAAGGAACTGGTGGTTGCCAGAAGGGAGGTGAGTTGGGGATGGGTAAACTAGGGATTAAATTTAAATTAAAATTCAAATTAAATTTAAATTTAAAAGGGAAAAATTTACATTTATCTTGATAAGCACTGAGTAATGTAGAGAATTGTTAAATCATTATATTGTATACCTGAAACTAATATAACAATTTATGTTAATTATACTTCAATTTACAAGGGGAAAAAAGACCAAAATATGAAAAGTAGCGATTAAAATGCTTAAAACAAGAAAACAAATGCATAAAAGGAGGAAAAGTCAGAAAGTAGATAGGTGGCAAGGAAAAAAAATGTTATGGTAGACAGAAAAACTATAAAGGGTTGTTTCATTTGCTCTTGCTTTTTCCCCCCTTTGTATTTTGTCCAAAATTACTAGAAAATAACACAGTAGTAACAAATATAAGGAAGAAAAGTGAAAAACCCCATTTGGTCTTGTATTATGTGGAAAGTAGAATAATAAGTAACTTACATTGGAGAGGGCTACAGGAAAGAACGTGATCCCTTGGAATAGCAGGTTTTTGCTAAGATGAGAAGAGAAGATGTGATGAAAAATTAGGATATAAAGCAATTTTACTGCAATAGTCAAAGTATGAAGGTCAAATGGGTGGTCTGAACATAAGCAAAGGAAGAGTGAGTTTGGGAAAGAATAATAAAGCAGAAGCTAGAGTAGCAATGTAAAAGAGGAAACTTTCCTAGAGTTTATAGTTTTAATGTAAGTCAAGGATAAAAGCAATGAGAAATGTGATTTTAACTCTTACTGGAAAACTATGGCATGAAATACCATGTGTACAAATACAGATCTACTGGGTGATGTCAATTAATTAATTTTTGCAACCCTAAGGAATTTATTTTTCTCAGAAAAGCTTAGGCTTTTTCATTTCTAGGTCAAAATATAAGAGGACCAAAACTCACTAGATTCCCAAGAAAGCACATATAGATATCAAAAGCATTTACCTGGATGTTTATTCAGGCATAACTTGCATATATTGCAGGTTTCATTCCAGAGTACTGCAGTAAAGTGAATATCACAATAAAGAAAGTAAAATGAATTTTTTCTTTTCTCAGTACATATAAATTTATGTTTACACTATAGTGTAGTGTATTAAGTGTGAAATGGCATTATGTCTTTAAAAATGTATATATCTTAATTAAAATATACTTTATTGCTAAAAAATATTATCAACTGAGCTTTCAGCAAATAGTAATCTATTTTCTGTCAGAGGATTTTACCTTGATGTTGGTGGTTGCTGACTTATCAGGGTGGTGGTTGTTGAAGTTTGGGGTGGCAACAATGAAGTTTGCTGTATCAAGGGACTCTTCCATTCACAAATGTTTTTTCTGTACCCTGTGATGCTGTTTGGTAGCATTTTATCCACAGATCTTCCTTCAAAATTGGAATCAATGTTCTCAAACGCTGCCTGTGCTTTAACATAAGTTCATGTAATATTATAAATCATTTTTTTTGTCATTCAACAATCTTCAGGGATGTTCACCAGGAGTAGTTTCCATCTCAAGAAATCAATTTCTTTGGAGAAGATGGCTGAGTAGGACCCTTAGCTTGTTTCATCCCACAAGTACAACTAGACAACACTGACATCAGCATAAACAACCCAGAAAATGCCCCAAGACTGGCAGAACAAACTCCACAACTAAAGGTAGAGAAGACACCATATCCAAGAAGATAGAAAGGGTGAGGACATGGATTGGGAGCAAGAAGGATCATGACTGGAAGCACAGAGAAGAGCAAGAAACAGAATATCAAACAGTGGAGCCTACACAAGGAGGACAGATACCCATAACATTTGGTTTGAAAGCAAGAGGGACCAAATTTATTGAGTTCTCACAATCAGCAGGACTTAAAGCCTGGAATTCTAAAAATCAGAAGGCTTGGCTTTGGGAGAGCCTGGAGGGCTTTAGGAAATGGAGTCTTTCCCCTTAAAGAGACTGTACAACAAACAGCCTGCAGAGATAGAGCATAGAAGCAGCAGTTTGAAAAAAGCCTGGGGCATTCAAGAAGGAGAGTTATTTATTCACCTGAGAGACTATTCCAGAGAGTTAGAGATCTCAGGGAGACACAACCCCTCTGGAAAAAGAGAGTTGACAGGCGCCATTTACCTCCCCTCCCCTTAGCACAAACACACAATCACCTGCAGGAAACAGTACAGCACCAACACTCAATACCCAGCTTGGATACAGCAAGCTCCATGGCCCCACACTTCAGTGGATCTGCCCTTTCCAGTCATGCTTGCCTCAGTGTCAGCACTGTAGCTCCCCTCCCCCAGAAGACTGGTGCAAACCCTGTGAACACCATGTCTCTTCCCCCCAACATGTTTGCAGTCCTCAGTTCCCATGGGGGTAGCAGCAAGTCTTATTTCATAAGTACATCAGCACACACCTTATTAAAACAAACCATAACCTGGCCAGGTACCAAATACTGTCACACCAAATAAAGAGCTTCTGCAGAAAACTGGACTGAAGGGAAAACTGGCCCAGACACAACAGGAGGGAACACATAACACACATAGAAGACTCTTCTTAAAGTTCCAAGGCCTGGGTAATGGGACACTCTATAACAGGACATTTCAGGACCTCTTCTTCATAAGGCCACTGCCTACAAAAGCAGGAGACATAGTTGACTTACTTAACACACAGAAAGAGACACATAGAATTAGATAAAAAGAGAAGACAGAGGACTATGTCCCAAATAAAAGAACAGGACAAAGCCACAGCAAGACACTTAAGGAAAACAGAGATAAGTAATATAGCTAGTAGAGAATTTAAACTAATGGTCATAAAGATACTCACTGGACTTGAGAAAAGATGGGAGTACATCATGAGACCCTTAACAAACAGATAAAAAAGAACAAATCAGGGATGAAGAACACAAAAAATGAATTTCAAAATACATGTGATGGAATAAACAGCAGGCTAGAGGAAACAGAGGAATAAATTAATGACCTGTAAGACAAGGTAAAGGAAAATAATCAAGCTGAGCAAGTGAGAGAAAAAAATATGCAAAATAAGAATAGACATAGGGAGCCCAGTAATTCCATCAAGCATAATAACATTTGCATTATAAGGGGCCCAGAAGAAGAGAAAGAAAAGGGCACAGAAAAATTACTTGAAGAAATAATAGTAGAAAACATCCCTAATCTGGGGACAGAAACAGATATTCAGATCCAGAAGTCACAGAGATCCTCCTACAAAATTCAGCCAAAGGAGGTCCACACCAAAACACACAGCAATTAAAATGGCAAAAAGTAGCAATAAGGAAAAAAGAAAATTAAAGCAGCAAAAGAAAAGAAGACAGTACCATCAAGGGAAACACCATGACGCTATCACTGGATTTTTCAGCAGAAACTTTACAGGCCAGAAGAAAGTGGCATGAGATACTCAAAGTGTTGAAAAGGAAAACCTGCAGCCGAGAATACTCTGTCCAGGAAGTAGAAGGAAAAATACAGAGTTTCCCAAACAAACGCTAAAGGAGTTCGTGACAACTAAACTTTCCCTAACAAGAAATATTAAAGGGACTCTGTGAGTGGAAAGGAAACATCATAAGTGAGAGTATAAAAAGGAGGACACACACACAAAAAGCAGTAAAAAAAACTATCTTTGTAAAAATCAGTCAAGGAATTCACAAAATAAAAATATGTAAAATATGACATTATATGCATAAAACATGGGGGGGGGTGAGAGGAGTATAGAATGGGTTCAAACTCAAGCAGCCATCAACTTAATATAGAGTGTTATATGTACAAGATGTTATATATAAAATTAATGGTAACCACATTTCAAAAACCAGTAATGCATAAGAAAAACAAATAGAAAGGAATCCAAGTATATCACTAAAGAAACCCAACAAACCATGAAAGAGAGCAAGAGAAAAAAGGATCAGAGAAAAACTACAAAAATAAATAAAACCCATCAAAATCTTGCTTATTTCAGACCTTACCCATTTCAGACCTAAGGCACCCACAGATTGAAAGTGAGGGGATTGAGAAACATTTATTATAAAAATGGATGTCAAAAGAAAGCCAGGGTAGGAATTCTTAGACAAAATGGACTTAAAATAAAAGACTGTAGCAAGAGACAAAGGAGGACACTATATAATAATAAATGAAACAATGCAAAAATAAAAGGATATAACAATTGTAAATGTTTATGGATGCAAAATGGGAGCACCGAAATACATCAAACCATTAGTGTTAAACATAAAGGAATGACCAGATCATTCAAAGATGAAATAAACAAGGAAACGGTGGCTTTGGATAAGACACTGGACCAGATGGATTTAACAGATGTATTCTGAACATTTTATACTAAAACAACAGAATAGACATTCTTTTCAGGTGCACACAGAACATTTTCCAGAATAGATCACATATTAGGCGACAAAACAAGTCTCAGCAAATTAAAAGAAAAGTTATACTATGCTTTGCTTTTGACCACAATGCTATGAAACTAGAATCAACCAGAAGAAAAAAGCTGGAAAGAGCATAAATATATGAAAGTTAATTAACAGGCTACCAATCAATGAATGGGTCACCAATAAATCAAAGAATTAATAAAAAAAATAATATGGAAAAAGATAAAAATAAAAACACAATGGTCCACAATGGAAAAGCTTTTTTTAGCAATACAGGCCTCCCTAAAAAAGCAAGAAAAATCTTAAATAAACAACCTAACCTTACAACTAAAAGAACTAGAAAAATAACAAACAAAACCCCAAACCAGTAGAAGGAAGGACATAATGAAGATTAGAGCAGAAATAAATGATACAGAAACTAAAAATCAATAGAACAGATCAATGAAACCAGGGGCTGGTTCCTTGAAAAGACAAACAAAATTGATAAAACTCTAGCCACACTCATAAAAGAGAGAGAGAGAGGACTATAAGCCAGTATCTCTGAGAAACAAAGATGTAAAAATCATCAACGATATACTAGCAAACCAAATCCAACAATACGTTTAAAAAAAGCATTCACCAGGGCACCTGGGTGGCGCAGTCGTTAAGCGTCTGTCGACGGCTCAGGGCGTGATCCCAGCATTCTGGGGTCGAGCCCCACATCAGGCTCCTCTGCTGGAAGCCTGCTTCTTACTCTCCCACTCCCCCTGCTTATGTTCCCTCTCTCTCTGGCTGTCTCTCTCTGTCAAATTAATAAATAAAAAAAATCTTTAAAAAAAAAGCATTCACCACAATCAAGGAGGATTTATTCCTGGGATACAAAGGCGGTTCAATAATTGCAATTCATCAATAGGATACATTGCATCAGTAAGAGAAAGGATAAAAACCATATAATAATTTCAACAGATACAGAAAAAGCATCTGACAAAGAACAACATCCATTCATTTAAAAAAAAAAAATCAACAAAGTAGGTTTAGAGGGAACATACCTGAACATAATAAAGGCCATATATGAAAACAAGCAGCTAAAATCATCCTTAATGGGGAAAAACTGACATCCCCCCCCCCCCAAGTTCAGGAACAAGACAAGGATATCCACTCTCACCCCTTTTATTCAACATAATACTGGAAGTCCAATCAGAAAACAAAAAGAAATAAAAGGCATCCAAACTGGTAAGGAATAAGGAAATTTTCCATTATTTGCAGATGACGTGATACTGTATACAGGAAACACAAGAGACTCCACCAAAAACTGCTAGAACTGGTAAAATAATTCATTTAAGTCACAGGACACAAAATCAATGTGCAGAAATCTGTTGCATTTCTATTCACCAATAATGAAGCAGCAGAAAGCGAAACTAAGAAAACAATCCCATTTACAATTGCACCAAAAATAATAAGACACCAAGGAATAAACCTAACCAAAGTGGTGAAAGACCTGTACTCTGAAAACTATAAAACATCGATGAAAGAAATTTTGAGATCCTGCAAAGAAAAGGAAAGACAGTCCATGCTCATGGATTGGAAAAACAAATATTGTTTTAATGTCTATACTACCCAAAACAATATACACATTTCATACTGTCCCTATCAAAATCCCAACAACATTTTTCACAGAACTAGAGCAAACAAAACTAAAATGTGTGTGGAAAGACCTCAAATAGCCCACACAAAAGACCTAAAGAAGACCTCAGATAGATAAAGTGATGTTGAAAAAGAAGCAAATCTGGAGGTATCACATCCAGACTCAAGATATATTACAAAGCTGTAGTAATCAAAACAGTATGGTGCTGGCAGAAAAACAGACACCAATGGAACAGAATACTTAGAAATATATCCACAACTTTATGGCCAATTAATCTTCAACAGAGGAGGCAAGAATATCCAATGGGAAAAGTGCAGTTTCTTCAACAAATGGTGTTGGGAAAACTGGACAGCAACATGCAAAAGAAGGAAGCTGGACCACTTGCTTGCATCATCATGCACACAAATAAAGTCAAAATGAATTAAAGACCTAAATGTGAGACCCAAAACCACAAGATTCCTCAAAGAGTACACAGGCAGTAACTTCTTTGACAGTAGCCATAGCAACTTTTTTTTAGACATGCCTCATGAGGCAAGGAAAACAAAGGCAAAAATAAACTATTGAGACTTCATCAAAATAAAAAGCTTCTGCACAGTGAAGGAAACAATCAACAAAACTGAAAAGCAATCTACTGAATGGGAGAAGATATTTGCAAATGACATATCCAATGAAGGGTTAGTATCCAAAATACATAAAGAACTTACAAAACTCAACCTCTAAAAAACAAATAATCCAACTAAAAAAAAGAGCTGAAAGCATGAATAGACATTTCTCTGAAGAAGACATTCAGTTGGCCAACAGACACATGAAAAGAGACTCAATATCACTCATCATCAGGGAAATGTAAATAAAATCTACAATAAGATGTCACCTCATACCTGTCACAATGGCTAATGTCAACAGCACAAGAAACAAGTGCTGGTGAGGATGTTGTGAAAGAGAACCCCTCCTGCACTGTTTGTGGAAATGCAACCTGGTGTAATCACTGTTGAGAACAGTATGGAGTTTTCTTTAAAAATTAAAAATGTAAGTACCCTACAATCCAGTAATGACACTACTGACTATTTACTCCCCAAATACAGGATCTCTGCTTAGCAAGCTCATGTCAATAAATTTAGCCTGATCCAACTTTGTTTCTTCTACTATAATCCCATACCCTCAGTGTCCATTCCCAAACATGTTCCCTGGATTTCTGTTTGTATAAATTAAAACACTCAATAGTTCTTCTGGAGCATAATACAACTCTTTATGGATCACACACTATACCTCACCTGAGGGCCTCCTAGGATTTAAGTCTAGTTGTAGTTATAAATGCAAAGAGGGGGTAACAGGGTAGATCCCGAGGGAAATCATCATTGTCATAAATATCAAATACCTCAAGGGAAGCCATCACATTTTTCTCAGGCAATGCAGGGTTTAGTCCCCTCAGACTGAGGTGGGAAAGTCTATACCACTGTGAGTGGAGATTTTAACAATACTGGGGGTAGGATACTGTTGCTACTGGAGGTGGGGAGGCTACTTCTGCTGGGGTGGAGGAAACCTCTTCCACTGGCAAAGAAAGCAGTTGAGCTGGGAATTGAAATCCCTGAGGTAATGCTTTTCTCTCACACTTCGTCTAGCAATATTAGGAGCAAATGACCAGAATCTTTATATTCCTTAGCCTTACAAAAATGTGAAAAAGTATCATGTACAGAGTCACCTAGCTTCTTGCTTTTTATAAATGGTTAGGATTGTCCAATGCAGAAATTTTACATTTCTTCACAAAGAGTTCATGCCATGAACTATCAGTGCTCCTTCAACTAATGGAAATAGTGTCATTAGCATCTTTAAACCCAATCAGATTAGAAAGCCAATTCTTGCAACACCAGAGCTAATTCAGAAAAACCCATCCTTAAAATTCTGTTCCTCTAGAACTGCTATCAGTACCAAAATCTGTTTTAGTTGAGGTTCTTTAGGAAAACAGAATCAATGAAATACAAAAATAGATATAAAGAAATATATAAGCATATTTATTATGAGAAATTGTCTCATCATTATGAAGGCCAAGAAGTTCATGATCTGTCCTTTGCAAACTGGAGACACAGGAGAGCCAGTGGTGTAACTCAGTCTGGGCCCCAAAACGTAAGAACCATGGGAAAAAGTGGTGTAAATCACAGTCTGAGGGTGAGAGAAGATGAAATGAGGCTCAAGTAATGAGGAAGAAAGTGGGAAGGCGAAATTTTTCTTTTCTTTGCCTTTTGTTCTATTTAGCCCTCACCTACCAACACTGGGGAGGGAAATCGACTTTACTGAGTCCACCAACTCAAATGCCAATCTGAAAACACCTTTACAGGTACACTCAGAAATAGTGTTTAATTTGGGCACTTCATGGACAATCAAGTTGTCACATAGAATTAACCATCATATCTCCATTCTCTGCGGAACCTAGCAAAATGTCTTGCTCTCAAAAATTGTGTACCCAACAATAAGAAGATTTTCAGTTCTCTAAAGTTTTATAGACTCCCATCAACTTGACAACAGTATACTCTCTGGTTCTTATATTAATATTAAAAATTATCCTACTTTATAATGGTGAATATCAGGTAAAAACATAATGAGCACAAAATGAAATTTTTATTCAAGTAGAAGTTTCTTTCTGGTCAGTGAATTTAGGGGTTACCAGGGTAACAGAAAGAAAAGGGGGTAATGGGACAGAACAGGAGAAGGGGAAGCCTGGATCCGTTCCACACAAATAAGGCTCCTCACTTTGAGATCATCCACGAATACTGTCTTCAGAGGAGATTTTATATATATCCTGAACCTGAAATATTTTGCAATGTGGTTGAAAGGCAAAGGGGTTCAGAAAATGGAGAAAACAGAGGAATGGATGAAGTTTTAGCCAGTAAATCCATAAATGACACAAATGCAATAGAATCCATCTATTCATTCTTTAAGAAGTGGTAATAGGTCCTCTCAGAAATACATTTATGGGGGCTGGGGTCAAGATGGCAGAATAGTTGGGGAACCTGAGCTTGCCTCATCCTTTGAACACAGCTAGATCAACATCCAACCGTTTTGAACAACTAGGAATATGATCTGAGGATTAAGAAAACGATATGCACAGTTGGAGGGAGAGAATGTGGCAGATGAGAGGTTCTGATCTGTGAATTGGGGGAGAGGAAAGCTGCACAGCAGCAAAGGGGAGGGAACCCTTTTTGTGGAGCAAAGTCAGGGAGAGGGAGAGTGAGCAAGTTCAGTGGGTAGGGATCACACAATAAGCCCCGGTGAGGAGATCCCCTGGGTCGCACAGGGAGAGATTGCTCCCCTTTCCAGAGTACATTTGGAAGAGCATATTTTGCCTCTCTAAGGACAAAGGGCCAGCCGGGAGCCATTGAGTGACACTCAACAGCAGAGTCAGAGGTGTGCATATAGGGCAGAAAACCTCTTAACAACTTTTTGCTACAAGCCACAATAGGCTTAAACCTCTGTGTGCTCAGAGTGGCTGCTTTTCTGTGGTAGAACTGAACAGAAAGCAGAGACATGTGCAGACTGCAGATATCTGGCCACTGCTTTTTGCTATCTACCACAATAGATTCAGGCCTCTGTACAACTGCTTTTCTCAGACAGAATGGAGTAAGGGATGAAGTTGTGCCCAGATGACCAAAAACCTTGTTGCAGCTTTTTGCTGACATTACAATAAACTCTAGCCTCTGCACATACACTGTGCAACTGCTTTTGGGGACAGGACAGTGCTGGGCATATCCCAAGCCTCTCCTCCAAGGGTGGGGAGTTGGGCCTGTACCTTGCCAGTCCCTTTGAAACTTGGAGTTTTAAATCCCAGCCACCAGCCAGAGATAAAATACAGGAGATCTGTGGCTCTGGGGACACCAATGGCCTGAGAACAGACAGGTTAAAGGCAGGGAGCTGAGGAAAACCTGGGACAAAAGAGATCATTTGCTTTTCTGAGATGGCCTCCTGAACAATGGTAGCCAGGAGTTCCCTTCTCCTGGGACAAGAAAGTGGAGTGATGCCATATTCTTCCTCCTCCACCAACACTCCCTCCCCAACCCACCAGCAGAGTCAGAAGTCAGAGAGAAACACAGCACATCCAGTGGCAGCTAGAGTCCCCTAAACAAAACCTACCCCTCTGTGCCCAGCAAGTGTATCTTATAAGGGCAAGTCAGCTTGTAAGCCAGCCCAATAGGCCTCTCCCTTGGAAGACCAACACAGGCCCTCACATGTAACAAGTCTACTGATTAAATAATGCTCCAAAATATCAGCTTCTGGTGTAAATAAGACCAGGTCTGCATCTTTTTTGTTTTTTTCTCTTTTCTTAATTTTTAAATTTTTTAAATTTAATTTTTATTTTTAATCATTTTTTTTTATTTTGAAGCTTTTATTTTACGTATATATTTTTTCTTTCCACTGTATCTTTTTTTTTTTTTTTGTACTAGGCTTAAGGTTTATAATTTTTCCTCAGTGTTGGTTTGTTTGTTTCCTTCTCTTATTTCTTGGTTCAGGCTTCTAACTTGGTTTCTCTTTCTTCTTTCTTTACTCTTTTCCCCTTCTTGCTTTCTTATTCTTTGGAATAAGTCTTATAGTTATTTATTTGTATTTTTGTTCCTTTTCCTTCTCTCTTGTGTTGGATCAGGCATTTTTTTTCTTTTTTTTTTTCATTATTATTCTTATTTCTTTTACAGGGTAATCTTGACAAACAAATCAAGGCACACCTAGTTAAAGTGAAAACACTTCCCACTACCAGCAGGGAGGAACTCTGTAGAGGATAGATCAGTGGGAGAAAGCAGCCAGAACACAATGGCAGAGTATACACAGCATACACCAGAAACACTTCCTGCAGTTTTTGTTGTTGTTGTTATTGTTGCTTTTATTTTCTTTTTCTTCTTCCCTTCTTTTCTGGAAAAAATGACAAGACAGAAATTCACCCCAAAAGAAAGAATAAGAGGTAGTACTCACTGCCAGGGATTTAATCAATATGGATATTAATAAGATGCCTGAACTAGATTTAAAACAATTATGAAGGTACTGTCTGGACTTGAAAAAAGCATAGAAGACACTAGAGAATCCCTTACTATAGAGACAAAGAACTAAAATCTAATCAGGCTGAAATTAAAAATGCTATTACCAAAATGCAGTCCCAAGTGGAGTCCATAAAAATGAGGATCAATGAAACAGAAGAATAATCAATAATATACAAGATACAAAGATGGAAAATAAGGAATCTGAAAAGAACAGAGAAAGAAAACTTTTAGATCAAGAAGGGAGAGAGAGAACTCAGTGATTCCATAAAGCAAAATAGTATCTGGATAATAGGAGTCTCAGAAGATGAGGAGTGGGAGAAAGGGGCAGAAGGTTTGTTTGAACAAATTATAGCTACAAACCTCCCTAATCTGGGGAAGGAAAAAGGCATTCAATCCAGGAGATACAGAGAACCCCCCTCAAAATCAATAAAAATAGGTCAACACCTCAACATATACTAGTGAAACTTGCAAATTTCAAGGATAAAGAGAAAATCCTGAAAGCACCTTGGGATAAGAGGTCCTCAACCTACAAGGGTAGACACATAAGGCTGCCAACAGACCTGTTGACCTGGCAGGCCAGAAAGGACTGTCATGATATAGTCAATGTGCTAAGTGAGAAAAATATGCAACCAAGAATGCTTTATCTAGCAAGACTGTCATTCAGAATAGAAGGAGAGATAGAGTTTCCAGGATGAACAAAAACTAAAGGAATTTATGAATACTAAAACAGCCCTGCAAAAAATATTGAAGGAGACCCTTTGAGCAAAGCGAGAGCCCAACAGTAACAAAGAGCAGAAAGGAACAGACACAACCTACAGAAATGGTGACTTTACAGGTAATACAATGGCACTAAATTCATATCTTTCAATACTTACTCTGAATGAAAATGGACTAAATGCTCCAATCAAAAGACATAGGGCATTGGATTGGATTAAAAGAAGAAAAGAAGAAGAAGAAGAAGAAGAAGAAGAAGAAGAAGAAGAAGAAGAAGGAGAAGGAGAAGGAGAAGGAGAAGGAGAAGGAGAAGGAGAAGGAGAAGGAGAAGGAGAAGGAGGAGAAGAAGAAGAAGACCATCAATATGCTGTCTACAAAAGACTCATTTTAGACCTGAGGACAACTCCAGATTGAAAGGGAGGGGGTGGAGAAGAATTTATCATGTTAATGGACATCCAAAGAAAGTTGGAGTAGCCATCCTTATATCAGACAAACTAGATTTTGAACCAAAGAGTATAATAAGAGATGAAGAAGGATACTATACCACAATAAAAGTGTCTATTCGGCAAGAAGGTCTAACAACTGTACACATTGATGCCCCTAGCTTGGGAGAAAGCAGCCACATTTATGAACCAATTAATAACAAAATTAAAGAAATACATTGATAATACAATGATAGTAGGGGACCCCACTCACAGCAAGGGACAGATCATCTAAACAGAAGATCAACAAGGAAATAAGGGCTTTGAATGACACACTGGACCAGATAGACTTCACAATTCTATTCAGAGCATTTCATCCTAAAGCATTAGAATACATATTCTTCTCGAGTGCACATGGAACATTCTCCAGAACAGAGTACATACTGGGTCACAAATCAGGTCTCAACTGGTACCAAAAGATTGAGATTTTACCATGTATATTTTCAGACCACAAGGCTTTAAAACTTGAACTTAATCAGAAGAAAAAAATTGGAAGGAACACAAATGCATGGAGGTTAAAGAGCATCTACTAAAAAAAAGAATGAATGGGTCAACCAGAAAATTAAAGAAGAATTAAAAAAATACATGGAAGCAAATGAAAATGAAAACACGACAGTACAGAACCTCTGGGATGCAGTATAGGTGGTCCTAAGAGGGAAGTATATAGCTATACAGGCTTTCTCAAGAAATCAGAAAAGTCTCAAATACACTACTTAGCCCTATAACTAAAGGAGCTGGAGAAAAAAAAAAGAAAGAAAACAAACAGCAAATAAAGTCTAAATCTAGCAGGAGAAGATAAATAATAAAGATTGAAACAGAAATAAATGATATAGAAATCAAAAGAACAGTAGAACAGTTCAATTAAATAGGAACTGGTTCCTTGAAAGAATTAATAAGATCAGTGAACCCATAGCCAGACATATCAAAAAGGAAAGAGAAAGAACCCAAATAAATAAAATCATAAATGAAAGAGGAGAGATCACAACCAACACCCAAGTAATACAACTATTGGGGCACCTGGGTGGCTCAGTCTTTTAAGCATCTGCCTTCAGCTCAGTCATGATCCCAGAGTCCTGGGATCCAGCCCTGCATTGGGATCCCTGCTTATCATGGAAACTGCTTCTCCCTCTCCCTCTGCTCTCTCCCCCCCCCCGCTCTCTCTCCTATTCTCCCTCTCTCTCAAATAAATAGATAAAACCTTTAAAAAATACAACTAGTATAAGAGAATATTATGAACAAGTATATGCCAATGAATTAGGCAATCTAGAATAATTGGATGCATTCCTAGAAACATATAGACTACCAAAACTGAAACAGGAAGAAATAGAAAACCTGAACAGGCCCATAACCAGCAAAGAAATTGAATCAGTAATCAAAAATCTCCCAAAAAACAAGACTCCAGGACTAGATGGCTTCCGAGCAGAATTCTACCAAACATTTAAAGAAGAATTAATACCTATCCTTCTGAAACTGTTTCAAAAAATAGGAATGGAAGGAAAACTTCCAAACTCATTCTATAAGGCCACCATTACCTTGATTCCAAAACCAAAGACCCCATTAAAAGGGAGAATTACACACTAATATCCCTGATTAACATGGATGCAAAAATTCTCACAATGCGCATCTAATAGGATCCAGCAGTACATTAAGAGGATTATTCACCACAACCAAGTATGATGTATTCCTGGGCTGCAAGGTTGGTTCAACATCCAGAAATCAATCATTGTGATACATCTGATTAATAAAAGAAAGGAGAAGAACCATATAATCCTCTCAATATATGCAGAAAATCATTTGACAAAATTCAGCATCCTTTCTTGATAAAAACTCTCTGTTGTGTAGGGATAGAGGGAACATAACATCATAAAAGTCATATATGAAAAACCCACAGCAAATATTAACCTCAATGTGGAAAAACAGAGCATTTCCCTGAAGGTCAGGAACATGACAAGGATGCCTACTCTCACCACAATTGCTCAACATAGTATTGGAAATCCTAGCCTCAGCAATGAAATGAAAGGCATCCAAATCAGCAAAGAAGAAGTCAAACTTTCGCTTTTTGCAGATGACATGATAATCTATGTAGAAAACCCAAAGACTCCATCCAAAGATTGCTAGAACTGATGTGGGAATTCAGCAAATTTGCAGGATATAAAATCAAGGCACAGAAGTCACTTGCATTTCTATACACTAACAATGAAGCAGAAGAAAGAGAATTTAAGTAATCGATCCCTTTTACAACTGAACCAAAAACCATAAGATATCTAGGAATAAACCTAACCAAAGAGGTAAAGATCTGTACTCTGAAAACTATAGAAGAGTCACGAAAGAAATTGAGGAAGCCACAAAGAAATGGAAAAACATTCCATGCTCATGGACTGGAAGAACAAATATTGTTAAAAGACCTATACTACACAGAGCAATCGATACATTCAAGCAATCCCTATCAAAACATCATCAGCGTTTTTCACAGAGCTGGAACAATACTAAAATTTGCATGGAATCAGAAAGACCCCAAATAGCCAAAGTAATGTTGAAAAAGAAAACCAAAGCTGGAGGCATCATAGTTCCAGATTCAAGCTGTATTACAAATCTGTAGTCATCAAGACATTATGTTACTGGCACAAAAACAGACATATAGATCAATGGAAGAGAATAGAGAACCCAGCAATGGACCCTCAAATCTGGGGTGAACTAATATTCGACAAAGCAGGAAAGAATAGCCAATGCAAAAAAGGATAGTCTCTTCAACAAATGGTGTTGTGAAAACTGGATAGCCATATGCAGAAGAATGAAACTGGACCGTTTTTGGACACCATACACAAAAATAAACTCCAAATGGATGAAAGACCTAAATGTCAGACAGGAATGCATCAAAATCCTGGAGGATAACACAGACAGCAACCACTTAGACCTTGGCTTCAGCAACTTCTTGATAGACACATCTCCAGAAACAAGGGAAGCAAAAGCAGAAAGGAACTATTGGGACTTCATCAAGATAAAAAGCCTCTTCACAGCAAAGGAAACATCAACAAAACTAAAAGGCAACCTATGGAATGGGAGAAGATTTTTTTCAAATGTCTTATCAGATAAAGGGCTAATATTCAAAATCTATAAAGGACTTACCAAACTCAACACCCCAACAAACACCAAAAAATCCAGTCAAGAAATGGGCAGAAGACATAAACAGACATTTCTCCAAAGAAGACATACAAATGGCCAACAGACACATGAAAAAATGCTCCACATCACTCATCATCAGGGAAATGAAAATCAAAACCACAATGAGATACCACCTCACACTGGTCAGAATGGCTAAAATTAACAAGTCAGGAAACAAACAGATGTTGGTGAGGATGTGGAGAAAGGAGAACCCTCTTACACTGTTGGTGAGAATGCAAACAGGTACAGGCATTCTGGAAAACAGTATGGACATTTCTCAAAAAGTTAAAAATAGAACTACCCTACAACCCAGCAATTGCACTCCTATGTAGTTATCCAAAGGATACAAACACAGTGATTTGAAGGAGCACACGCACCCCAATGTTTATAGCAGCAATGTCCACAGTAGCCAAGGTATGGAAGGAGTCCAGATGTCCCCTGACAGATGAATGCATAAAGAAGATGTGGTGTATACACACACACACACACACACACACACACACACACACACACAAAGGAATATTGCTCAGCCATCAAAAAGAATTAAATTTTGCCATTTGCAATGACATGGATGGAACTAGAGGGTAATATGCTAAATGAAATTAATTCAGTCAGAGAAAGACAGATACTGTATGATTTCACTCATATGTGGAATTTTGAAACAAAGCAGGTGAACATGGGTTAAGGGAAGGAAAAATAAAATAAAATGAAAACAGAGAGGGAGGCAAACCCTAAGGGACTCTTAACTATAAGAAACAAACTGAGAGTTGCGGGCGGGCAGGTGGGAATGCCTGGGGGATAATGGGGTAATTGGGTGATGGGCATTAAGAAAGGCACTTGATTTAAAGAGCACTGGGTGTTATATACAACTGATGAATCAGTAATTTTTACCTCTGAAATTAATAATACAGTATATTTTAATTAAATTGAATTTAAATTAAAATTTTTAAAAATACATTTATGTTATCAACTATGCAGATTAATAGTAAAAAATCCTAGAATTCTACATACAGAATATTACACACACAACCCATCATATTTCATAGATAAAGAAGTATGAAGAGAACACTCCAATTTCATCAAAATATATAAAATGCGTAATATATTTTAAAAATATTATACATTGAAGGAGAAAAATCCAGATCATTTCCTGGAGCTTATTTATCTTATGAGTAGAATAAGGTAAGCACATTAATAACAGCAAATGTAATGGGTACTACAACTGAGGTGCAATCAATTGTTAGGAACCACAAAATAGAAAAGCATTACTTTGGACCCAAAGGGCCCAGGGAATCCAAAGAAGAAGTATCTTCTAACCTGTGCTTAAAAGCCAGAGATTGCAAAGGGTATTTCAAGCAGGATGAATTGGGAGGGATCAACCTTCTTAGGTCTAGTAGATTTCACTGGATAATTACTCTATCGCTCAAGAATTTTCTTGCTGTCCAACCACACACATTTATCTATTAGTGTACCTCTTCTCTAATACTGCCCTGGATAAGATTATTCTAATAGAAAAACTAGGTGTTAATGTGTAAATTAAAGGAAGAACAATGATAGGGGTTGATTTGAGCCATCTGGAAGAAACTGAACAATAGATAATGAAGGAGAATATCAAAGGAGAATGAGATTGGTGGTTAGCACTTTAATGGATGGAAGAGAAGTAGGTTTGTAGGGGGAAAAGATAACAGGCTTATTTTGCCCATGTGGAATTAATACCTTAAGGTATGTCTCTACTTGAGTGATTGCAAATATTTACTATTTGTTTTTCCCTTATTTTTCAATAATCCAAACACCACCTAGTCAATATTGTATTTGCATTCAATAAACTTTATAGGAATTGCTACATTTCAGAATATAATGTTCTTTAATTTGAATAGTTTTCTTCATATGTTACACCAATAAATTGATAAAAGAATGGAAAGAAAAAAAGCCTCAAAATGTTGTTTACTACATTTAAATCTCCATCATGTTCCTAAGAATGTTTTATTTTTCTGCCTTATTCTTAAAAGAGAATGGACACATGATTACAATAGAATCATCATTTGAAGTTTAACAAAATTCTAAACACATTGACTGAATCTAGATAATTTTTGTTTTTCCTAAAAAAATTCTGAAAGTACTGTAGTGGGAGTGTGGAAGACACCCTAATACATGGCCTCTAATCTTCCCCTAAATCTGTAAATCATTTTTTTTAATCAACTAAATCTCTCACTTTTACAGAAGTCTTTTTAGAATGCTATTGAAGAAAGAAAGAAAGAAAGAAAGAAAGAAAGAAAGAAAGAAAGAAAGAAAGGGAAAGAAAAGAAAGAAAGAAAAAGAAAGAGAAAGTTAATTTTCTATTATA
Organism: Ursus arctos; assembly: GCF_023065955.2. Classification (NCBI taxonomy): domain Eukaryota; kingdom Metazoa; phylum Chordata; class Mammalia; order Carnivora; family Ursidae; genus Ursus; species Ursus arctos. The sequence continues at coordinate 3,103,898 of NW_026622986.1, forward strand.
AGCTGCCTCCTCCTTTGCTTAGGTATTTAAGTTAACAAAAGTCTTGTCAAAAGATAATTTTAACACGATGATAATGTAATGCAGACTAAATTTCCAGCAGACACAGCCATTGTGGGATTCAAAGGAGAAGACAACGTTTCCACTTGGAAGGCAGTGTATTTTTCAACTGAGAAAATTTGACTAAAATTCAACCGTATTGAAGTGGATTGCTGTGACCATGGATGCCCCAAATACAGCCTAATATGTTAAATATGTGTATAGGGATAAAACTTAGAATACAATTTTGAGTCCTTATGCTTACTTCCTCTAAATTCCAAATATTTTACTAATGATTCAAAATGAAAGCAAGTGAAACCATTTTGTAGGATTAACTACTGAGAACAGTCTCATATTTTTTGAAACTTACTTCAGTTGGTGACTGAACCACTATATTGTCCAGATTCTCCTATCCTTTTCTCTTGGATTTTTTTTATAAGCTTTCAATTTACAAGTATTTCCTAAGATTTAGACCTGACTCTCTACTCCAAGTTTATCCCTCCCTGCTCCAACTCACCTATATTTCCAACTTTACAACTTATTCCTATTTCATGTCTAAATCATATTGCTTTATATCAGTCACCTACTAACCTCCTTGTTGTCTGGATGACCCATCCTTACTCTAAAATTAATATGCCTTAGGACCATCACTTAATATAATTTCTTGTAGAAATGAGGACTTCTTACATCATATACCAAAAGGAAAATTTAGTCACTATTCATTCCTAATTATTCTTGTTGCTCGAAATAACATAGCCAAACTTGCATGGGTTCTGCCACTGGTCTAAACTACCTTGCATATTATTGCCAAATTAGACTTTTAAAATACTGGTTCCATTATAGCACCACTGAGCTCAAAAATTTTAAATGACTCTAGTAACTACTATATATATAAACCAACTGTTAGCAGCCATATTTTAATCTGTTTCCTTTAAGAACTTATCAGTGTTCCCAAAGACCAAACCCTACCTCCCACCCAGAATATGGACACACCCTCTTTCTATATTTATGAAATATACCACCCTTTCTAGAAAGCCCTGAATCCTCCATGGTGTCTTTCCTAATATTGTCAAACCCCTCCATAAATTTGCAGTCAAGTAGGCTGATTTTTCCTATTACTTATACCTAGGAACACACATAATTTTGTTTGTATGTGCCTCTTTTATTTTTTCTTAATTCAAGTATACATTTTTATGTGCAGGAAGTATAAGGAAATATTGTATGTACCACACAAAGCTACCAGTATAATGCACATGAAAGATAGGTAACACATACCTGCTCAATAAGCTTAATTGAAACCAACGAATACTTATCAAGTGTCTATACTAGCTTAGTTACTGCAAATACAAAGAAAAATCATGCAAAGCACCTACTCTTAAGGTATTGTAATTTATGGGGGAAAACAACATTATGGAAAAAAAGAGAAAATATTACTCATGGTTCTATAGATTTTTGGTTATCTGAAATCTATTTAAGTATGTTGCTTTCCATAATAACCAGAAATTTATACAGTAAGTTAACATGACTCTGTAGTAAATAATGCCATTGGTCCAATCATATTCCCTTAATATCCTTTTCGGCACAATATATTCTTCAGAAGCTTATTTGTGACAGATTATTTGAAGATGGTTGATGGTCAGTCAGGGCAGCAGAGACTGGAGGGATGAATGTGTCCTCAACAAATATACTCCTGGGAAATTTCTAAAATCTGTATAATGAATGCATCATTGTTAAGATACACAATTTAGTAAAAATAATTCTGTTAGTATATGACATATAGTAAATATTTCAGAGATTAATCAGTGGCATTTTTAAGATTGAAATACTTTACATTACAACTGAGGTTATAAAATAAGTTTAAAGAAATATCAGAAATTGTTTACTTCAGATAAATTTTTCCACAGAGACAAAAATTGGCTGGAGATTTTTCATGGGAAAACAGATTCCATTTCTTTTTCTTTTAGTAATATGAACTTTTGATTTCTTTTTGTTATTATTTCTGGGTGGGTATAGAGCTCATAATTTATCTGAGAAGTTATTGGAATTTCACAGGAGGAATTGTTGGAAAATATTTCAGTCTCTAAAGTTGCTGTAACAACATTCCTAAAAAAGAAAAATTTGGGTAGAATTGAGAGCTTTTCTTGTTTCCATTAGATAGCTTAGTGAGATAATTCATTGATTTCATGGATATTAGAGATGTCAAGGTCACCTACATTTTCTATGTAGTTTTTCTACAAACATATGCTAAATATCTCATCAAGTTTTCCTCAATTTTTAATTTATGTTATCGAAACACCCTCTTTTTTTGCTAACTTCATTTTGATACTACAGATTCTCTATAAATATTGCTTTCAATGCATCCTTATCCTTATAAATATTTTAATTTTTACTTTTCTCCCAGCATATAGTAAAAATTAGACAAGAGCTGAAATGAAGAAATAAATAGGCATAGAACCAAAAGTATGGTTAAATTGTTTCTTCCATGGCCAAATATTCAGAAGCGTCTAAGATATTTTAAGATATTCCCTAGCCATAAAGAAATAAAATGTAAATACTTAAAGGGTAGAAATGTCAAAAGAAACCCTTTATCAGTTCCAGTTTCTTTTTCTCTCGTCAATGTGTGCCAATGGCATGTTTATGGCAGTCAATCTGACCAAAGGAGGGAGACATGGATGGCACTGGGGACTTTTGTTGGCCTTAAGCATGTAACAAATGTTCCTACTATCCATTTTGTCTGGCAACTCTAGACTGTTCTGCTATTTCATTTGCTCTCTTCTGATCTGTTCTTTACAGCTAGATTTCTCTCATCTCTTGACTTTGGAGTAAAAAGAGTTTGGTTCAAACCCAGGCTCACACAGTTATTATTTGTGTAATCTTAGCATGCTAAATAAACTCAAAGAGCATCAACACATGCTTTCATTAAAAATGGGGCTAATAATCTACTCACAAGTTTATAGTAATAAGTAAATGAAATTATTAACATGACAGTACAAACTTAACAAATACTTGCATTCTCCCTTGACCCACTGTGGAACAAAGTGTAGTCATGCAACATTTTATTATATTCTTCTCTCCATGAAGATAGACCTTTTGTAATTTTAATATTTCCTTAAAAGCAACTAAGAGACTTCAGAGTGTAAATGCCTCGATTTCTGGTATCTCATCCTATGGTTTACCTTCTTCCTTTCCATCCTTGTTTTTCAGAAAGAAAAAGTCAAACAAACAAGTTTCTCAGTGTTACACAAATATTTTTGAAATCATGTGATTGTGTAGAAAAATAGCTGGATTTAGAGTCTGAAGTCTAAAATTCAAGAACCATATCTTGATTCCCTAAGTCTTAGTCTTCTTGTCTTTAAAATGGAAATAGTACTTTTCCTATCTTCCCTGGACAGTATCTTTAGTATGAAATTACATCCTTTCACATAAAAATATTTCAATATATCTCAGAGTGTATACAGATAAAATTCTGAAATTTACACTTCAAAGCAAATCACACATAAGTTAGACAATGAAGCTGTCACACTAGGGCAATAGTGAAGATGAATGGAATACAGGGACTCCCTCTACCCTCTATCACATAAATTTCTGATCCCTGAAAGCCCTAACATGGAAAGATATAGGCAAGAAGCAAAAAAGGCAGGGAATGTTGATTTTTAACAACAACAACAACAAAAATGACAATGTTTAGTACATATGACTCAAGCAGTGACAACATGAAAGAAAGGTGGGTTTTAGGGCTTATGTAAATTCCCTCTAGGCTGTCATTTGGAGGCAGGAGACCAACTATAGTTCAGAAATACATATGTTGTTGGGGCGCCTGGGTGGCACAGCGGTTAAGCGTCTGCCTTCCACTCAGGGCGTGATCCCGGCGTTCTGGCATCGAGCCCCACATCAGGCTCCTCCGCTGGAAGCCTGCTCTTCGTCTCCCACTCCCCCTGCTTGTGTTCCCTCTCTTGCTGGCTGTCTCTACCTCTGTCAAATAAATAAATAAACTCTTAAAAAAAAAGAAATACATATGTTGAAGGCAACAGATATTAAAATTCAAAGTGATTTGTTTGCATTGACCTATTAATTCAATTATCTAGAAGCTGACTATTAAAAAATCCCAGTAATACTCTTCCTTCTTTGTCACAGAAAGCATGATAACTATTAGTAAGTGTGTGTGCAACAGGTACTCAATAGCAAAGAAGGCACTTGGAGTGATGACATATGGACAGGAAAGGAAGTATTTTTTATTGATTCTAAGCCATTGTCTTTCTCTTTTATAGCAACCATCCGGATAACAGCAGTGTTCATATTTCACAAAACCTTTCTTTTCATCCATGGCATGAAGGCTATAGAAAACACACACCCACACCCACACAGGTCTCTTTGAGTAGTTTTTTGGCAAGACATGGTAAGAGCCCACGAGAGGGTAGAGGAGGTAGAAAAAGATACTCTATAAGAATTTCTACTTCAGGTAATAGTGCCAGCCCACCAGGCCTGATGTGTTTGTGTACATGAGAACCAGAGTTTGCTGACGCATAAAGAAGAAGAAGGCAATATTTTTTCAGCTCTGGAGAGTCAAAAGTCAGACTAAGAGCATAGAGGTAGTGCCAGTTATATTTTTAGAAAATTTCTTCAATGACCCCACTCTTTTTCTATTATTAAGGAAAATCAGGTGTTTGGGAAGGAGTTTAGAGGTTGACAGTGAGAGAGAGAAGGGAGAGGCTAGCTATTAGCTTTAGAAGTAATGGTTTTTATTTTAATTCCAATTAGTTAACATATGGTGTTGTATTAGTATCAGGTGCACAATATAGTAATTTAATACTTCCATACATCACCCTGTGCTCTTCACAAAAGTTCACTCCTTAACCCCATCACCTATTTAACCCATCTCCCCACTGACCTCCCCTCTGATAACCATCAATTTGTTCTCTATAGTTAAGGAAATTTCATCATTTTGATACATATTTGATTTCTTTAAACCAGCCTCAATCAACCAATGAAGATGTGCCATCCTTTCTATGTTTCTTCTGCAATTGGAAATGAAATATTATCTGTTCATTCATCATCACAATAAAAATTAAAAGTTTGAAGTCAAATACCAACCTGAAAGATAGAAAAGCTATTTTATATATATTAGTAGTGGGAAAAAGTTTTCCTGTGTTGAATTATTTCAAAGTTAAATTTACAGGCCATTCATACATTCCAAAAGTGCAAGGTCACTGTAATGTCTAAGCATATCAAATTACTTCACTGTTCCCATAAGGAGCCTGAGGTGACCTCGAAAATGGCTCACTATTCACTTGACCCAGACAACCCTACAACATCATGCATATCAAGATGTTCAAATCTTTGTGGTCACTTTAAGAGCACCTGTGAAACCAACCAGGCCATCAGGGGTATACATATCAGAAAAGCCACCAAGTTTCGGGAAGATGTCACTTTGCAGAAGCAGTGTGTGCCATTCCGTCACTCCTACAGTGGAGTTGGTAGGCGCACATAGGCCAAACAGTGGGGCTGGGCACAAGGCTGGTGGCCAAAAAACAGTGCTGATATTTACCGCACATGCTTCAAAATGCAGAGTGTAATGCTGAACTTAAAGGTTTAGATGTGGATTCTCTGGTCGTTGAACACATTCAGATGAACAAAGCCTCCAAGATGCGGCAGAATTTACAGGGTTCATGGTCAGATTAACTCATGCATGAGCTCTTCCTGCCATATAGAGACGATCCCTACTGGAAAAAGAGCAGATTGTTCCTAAACCAGAAGAGGAGGTTGCACAGAAGAAAAAGATATCCCAGAAGAAACTGAAGAAACAAAACCTATGGCCCTGATGTAAATTCTGCATGAAATAAAGGCAAATAAAAGGAAAAAAAGTGTATCATATGATTTCAGGAATTCAGACATGGCAATTCTTATTAATGCATTAATTATATAATTGACAAGTTTATTAAATATAAAAATATCAGCATATTTGGATTTTAAAATGTATCTTAGGTTATTTGCTGGTAATTATACTATTTGAAGTAGAAAAGTGTAGAAACGTGTGTTAAAGATTTTGGAACAAAAAGCCAACACCACTTTGTATAGTTACCAAAAGAGACAGCAGTTTAGTATGTCAGCTTTCTGGCTCCAACTAATCTAAGCAGAGGAAAAAGAAACCAAACCAAACCAAACAAACAAACAAAAACATATGTTGCCTGAAAGGAAAATAGTCCTTGTCATGCTATTAGCTGAACATAAGATTTTATGCAAATTGCCTCAGTTTCCTGCCTGCCAATTTAATATCCCTATACCTGTTCTGCCTTCCTTGAACAATACATCTGAAAACAAGTTGGAGAGGTATATAAAAGTGCACTGAAAAATAAAAGATTCCATTAGCAGAATAGAGTAAGTTCTATCATTATTTTTGGTTTAATGACTCATATGGATTGCGCATACAGTGCTTCACTGGCAGATTTGTAACATTTTTCCTGGTTCTAAGCCCACTTTCACTTGGATTTTGTATAGTCTGGGTTTTTTATGAAGTAGACTTTCTGACTCTAGGTGAAGTGAGATGTGAATTTGGATTTTGAGCAGTTTTCCACAGAAGAGAATTGAACTTTCCCAAACATCAGCCCAGTTCTTTAAAAAGTAAGTGATATTTCTTCTGCAATTAGATTCAATCACCTTAATAGGCAACAAAAGAATTGTAAGACAACATTGTATCAAGAGTGGACCTGAAAAGGGGCGGGGGGGGGGGCACCTGGGTGGCTCATTCTGTTAGGCATCTGCCTTTGGTCATGATTCCGAGGACCTGGGATCAAGTCCCACATCAGGCTCTCCACTCAGCTGGGAGTCTGCCCCTCCCTCTCCCTCTGTGATCTCTCTCGCTTTCACTCTCTCTCAAATAAATAAATAAATAAATAAATAAATAAATAAATAATCTAAAAAAAAAAAACAAAAAAACAAAAAAGAGTGGACCTAACTCTTGATTTTCTCAAACTGGTGACAAAAGTTGTCATAAAAAGTCATTTTGTAAGCTATTCAGTCAAAGAAATAACAAAACTAGGCCACCTTGGGCCTATGAAAAACCTGATAATATTTGGGGAATATATAAAAGGAGAAAATGAGCCAACCCAACAAAATGAAGCTACATGAGACATTGTAAAAATGAGGATTTTTAATTTTTTCTTCATGTAGCTCTCTTTACTCATGTGGGTAATGCCATTTCATCCCTTCTCAACTTTACATTATGGTTGACCTTTTGATGGTGAGCCTGGTCTTTGCATTAGGTGAGCCAACAAGTTGAGGATAAGAAATATTTGAGACCTTGGCAGGAGTTGAATAGTAGGGAGGTATGGCTGGGAATGAGAGGGGACTAAATTGCCCAAACTCTCCACTTCCTTCACTGAGGTTCTGGTACTCTCCTTGGACTCTATTCCTCATGTAAAAATTCACTACTGGAAAAATTGTGGGAAGAGTCACAGATGGATATAAGCACTCTGAAGACCCCAGACTACATTTCAGTGATATATTAACTAAATTAATCTTTCTGTGTTGTTGAGGTATTTTATATAACAGTGGGTGTTCCAGGACCAGAGACAACACAGCATGGAAGGATATTAACATTCTCCTGTTTAGAGCTTGCTTTTTCCACTCAAAAGAAGAAGAAGAATTCATTTTAACAAGTGTTGCAGGCTCCAGAGCAAGCTGTTCCAGAATTTGTACATCAAACAGATCTATAGGTCTATAAAAGCCATTCAGAGCAATTAAAATAATTTTGCCTTACATTCTATCAGCTTCCAACTTGGGTTTTCCCTGTCAGTTGTAATCTAACAACAAAATCTGTATGTTTTCCCTAAACAGACACTTTATTCTACCATGATTGTAATCAATAATAGTTTGAAATGCATTATTATGATGTTATTATTGATTTCCAAATAGAATATGATCACTTTAAGAGTAAGCGATTTTTTTAAAAGATTTTATGTATTTATTTGAGAGCAAGAGAATATGAGCAGGGGGAGATGCAGAAGGACAAGGAGACTACGCGCTGAGTGTGGAGCCCACTGTGGGAGTCCATGTGGGGCTCAATCCCAGGACACTGAGATCATGACCTCAGCCGAAGTCAGATGCTTAACTGACTGAGCCACCCAGGCGCCAGAAGAGTAAGAGATATTTTTTATTGTGTTTTTGTATTGTTCATGGTATTCTTAACACTAGTATGACAATTAAAACTGAATCAATGTTTATTGATAAATGAATAAGCCCTTAAAGGATGTGGTGAATATTTATTACATGTAAGTTAATATACCAGGTGCCCATAGAAGAGGTGTACTTAAATCTTTATATTCAGTATTTTTATCTATGAGATAAGGATGTTTGAACCTCTTGTAGCTACCATGAAGGGTTGGTCTGAAGACTTCAATGGAAGCCTAAAAGAAGTTCATTGAAAAATAAAAAGTGTTCTGAAATAAAATGTTTCACTGTTAAGCAACTATGTAACCATGTTATGAATCATAGATTCCTGACATTCAAAATCTAGTTTCATATGTCAAAGTCAATTCCCATGGATGCTAGTACTTTGTTAAAGAGGCTTTAATCTGTTTTTTTTCCTCATCTGTATCTATATCAATTTATTCTAAAGGGCATTATACAACTGAGTTACTTGTGCATTTAATCATTTGGAAATGGAAGATAGTCTATATAGACAAATTTACAAATCAAAATAATGGTTATCAAATGTGGTACCATAAGATGAGTGTCAGGAAATGTGAAAAGAAGATAGGATAGGAAATGTCAAAACAAGGAATCAGGTGAAACAAAGAGCACCTTAAGATAATACAAGAAAAAAGAAGTAACATGATGTGAAGTAATAGAAAGAGCTTAGAAAGAAAGGTAATTAAATAATTCTATAACAAAAGTATAAGAAAACTAAACAACATTTTATTTCTTGCAGAAATGATTTACTTAATAATTTAACAATAGCCTAATATATGCCCCCAATTGGTCTTGGTTCAAGGGAAACACTGGCAAACATGACAATCCTTATCCTCTTGGAGATTAAAATCTATTGAGGGAGGCAATTAACTGGAATAACACAATAGCATTTCCCCCTCTCAGTCACGCTTCAAACTCTATTAGCATTTATCTCCTCTGCTGGCTGAAGACAGGATGAAGGATAAAAGGAATCAGTTCAGAATGAAAGAGAACTCAAGAGTTAAGTAGGCCAATGAAGTTATCAAAACCTAAAGATAATTGATAGAGAAACTTAAGTAAAACTCAACAGTAAATCCATGTTGAGGAACAAGAAAGAAACACTTCTGCAGCTTTCATTTTCAGGCTTCTTGAAAGCAGCCATTAATATTATTTTAGTCTTGTTTTTAAGGAGAAACACTGGTGCCCAAGGTCATGACCTTTAGAGGGCAATAGTTCACTAGTATCCATTGGAGATGAGAATGGTTTGCAGAGCTGTGATTAAAATAAAACGTGTCGAGATTTTTACATGGGTCATTCAAAAAGTGACTTTTTCTCCAGACACAACTGAGTTAAGTGTTTTTCTGGTGCCTACTTTTTCATTATAACGATGCCTCAGGGAATCTATGAAGGAAAGAAATTTAATCTGGCTAAGAGTTAGGGTGCTGCCAGAAGAGCTTAAAATTCTTTAGCACTTTTTTCCCCCAAGAAGGAAACAATAGACTTAAGTGTTTTTAAAAATGTGCTGACTTCTATCAGGATTTTAAACAAACTGATAGGAAGGTTACAGTCTGGGGACGCCTGGGTGGCTCAGTCATTAAGTGTCTGCCTTTGGCTCAGGGTGTGATCCTAGAGTCCTGGGATTGAGCCCCGCATCAGGCTCCCTGCTCCACTGGGAGCCTGCTTCTTCCTCTCCCACTCCCCATGCCTGTGTTCCCTCTTTCACTGGCTGTCTCTCTCTCTCTGTCAAACAAATAAATAAAATCTTAAAAAAAAAAAAAAAGGAAGGTTACAGTCTGCGTGCCCTGCTTGCTGGATTGTCCCCTAGCTTTATGCTCACTCACTTTTTCTAAACTGGATTCAGTTCAAGGTGCAAGGCTCCTCCCGGTACCCTCTGAATGGTTGCACAGCTGAGATGAGAGGTGTTGTACTCAACATGTCCTCAACACTTCAGGACCTCCACAGAAGTCTCATTCACCCTCATGGATTTAGTTGAAAAGAACTCCACAAAGTTGTACTGACCAAGAGTCTTTGGCTCTGAACTAGCAAGAAAATATTTCCTAATTCTTTTTTTTTTTTAATTTTTAAGCTAAGATCAAAAGAACCTTGACTCCTCAAGAAGTTTTCCAATATCTTTTATTTGTTCTGAGTGCAGGATAACAGCTTAAAGTAAAGATGGGTTCCTCTTCTCTCTTGAGTATATGACATATCATACTTTAGAGGAAGGATCTAAGCAGTTGTCACATGTACTGTGAAATTACATGAATAATTAAAACTTTTCTTTGACTGGGCATGCAATGCCTTTTTGGTAAAGTGGCAGAGACTAATGGGGAAATCTACTCAGAAGATTCTGGAGTCAGGATGCCTGGGTGACTTAGTTGAGAGTCTGCCTTTGGCTCAGATCAAGATCTCAGGGTCCTAGGATCGAGTCCCACATTGGGCTCCCAGCTAGGAGGGAAGCCTGCTTCTCCCTCTGCCTGCTGATCCCTCTGCTTGTGCATGTATGCTCTCTCTCTGTTTCTCTCTGACAAATAAATGAATAAAACTTTTTAAAAAAGAGCATATATAGATGATGGCATCCTTTAAAAAAAAAAAAGAAGATTCTGGAGTCATTTGGCTATTGACAATGTTATTTGCTTAAAAAAAGGAAAGGAGTAAAGGTATAGGGGTGGGGCAGTAGTTGGGGTGGGGCTTATAAATTGTCCCTAGTCAAAACCAAACTGGTATTAGGGAAATGTGTATCAAAGTGACAGTGAGATACAACTTCATATCCATTAAGTTTGCTATTAATAATGATAATAAAAACAGCAAATAACAAGGGCTGGTGAGGATGTGGATGAATTGGAATTCTGTACAGTACTGGTGGGGATTTTAAAATGGTTCAGCTACTATGGAAAATAGTATGGCAGTTCCTCAAAACATAAATATAGACTTGTCATATATTCTAGGAATTCCAATTCTGGATACATACCTAAAAAAATTGAAAGCAGGGAATCAAACAAATATTTGTACACCTGCTTTCATAGCAGCATCATTCACAATTATCAAAATAACCCAAATTTTCATTGGCAGATGAAAGGGTCAATAAAGCATGGTATTGCATACAATATTATTATTGCATATATTATTCAGCCTTAAAAAGTAGAGAATTCTGACACATATTATAACATGAATGAGCCTTGAAAATATTATACGAAGTAATATAAACTGGACACAAAAGGACAAATATTTTATGATTCCATTTATATGATGTACCTAGAGCCATCAGATTTAGGACAAGAAGCAAGGGAGTTGTTTAATGAGTAGGGTTCCAGTTTGGGGAGATTAAAAGTTCTGGAGGTGCATGGTGATGATAATTGAAATGTAATGTGAATATACTTAATGACACTGGCTTTACATCCAAAAATGGTTAAATGGTAAATTTTGTTTTTATGTGATATATTTTGCCACAATAAAAAAAAAGGTAGTTCACAAATTGCAGAGACAGCCTCCATTGTCATTTATTTTTTTAAATGTCACCCATAGGAATCTTCAATTACAATGTTGGTACGTGCATTATCTTCCACCAAGGGGCAAAACTGTGCAAGACCCCAATGTGGGGCACTTATGAAAAATGAGTCTATGAAAGTTATTTAATATTATTCATGTTGTACATAAGCAAGAGTTTCTCTGTGGTCTGTTCCTAAGAGTTCATTTGCTACTTGGAGAGTATATCTTCAGATTTACTAAATAATAACAATTTCCCAAGACACTGTATGTGTTTGAGTATTTACAAGCAATAATGAGAGTTATTTTATATCCTGGTCAATATCAGTAGTATGCTATTGTGTATTATAGGGTTTAAATTTGCATTTTTTCTGATTATTAGATTTATTACATATATATGACATATATGCATATACAATATATATGTATATGTTTGTGTACCAGAAATATATATATCATTGGTAATGACAAATAAGTAATGATTAGTGAGTTGAACATCTTTTATGTACATGTTAGCTATTTGTGTATCTTCCTTGAAAAAATATCTATTCAGGTCCTCTGCCCATTTTTATTTTTATGTATGTATGTATGTATGTATGTATGTATGTATGTTAGTCACCATACAGTACTTCATTAGTTTTTGATGTAGTGTTCCATGCTTCATTGTTTGTGCGTCTGCCCGTTTTTAAATCAGATTTTTTTATATTGTGTTATATGAGTTCCTTATATATTTGAATATTAACCCCTTATCCAATAAAGACTTGCAAATATTTTCTTCTATTCCATAGGCTGCCTTCTGTGCAGAAGCTTCTTCTTTGCTGTATCCAACTTATTTGTTTGTGCTTTTGTTTCTCATACTTCCACTGGTATAGTCAAGAAGATATTGACAAAACAAAGGTCAAAAGATTTTCCCCTATGTTTTCTTCTGGGATTTTTATAGTTTCAGGTCTTTAATCCATCTTGACTTAATTTTTGTGAGGGGTGTAAGATCAGTGTTGTTTCATTCTTCTGCATGTGAATATCTAGTTTTTCCACAGCCATTTATTGAAGAAGTTACACTTTCTCCATTGAGTATTCTTGAGTATCTTGTCAAATATTAGTTGAATATATATGTGCAAATTCATTTCTGGCTTTCAGTTCTACTCCGTTGGACTACATGTCTTTTTTTATGCCAATACAATACTGTTTTAATTACTATAGTTTGTAATAAAGTTTGAAATTAGGAAATGTGATACCCATACTGCTATTCCTGATTTTTTCAGAACTAAAATAGCAGTGTAGGGGGAGAACCCTAGCCTTGCCATGTCCCATGAACATAGCTAGATAACAATCAAGTCATTCTGAATACTCAAGAAATTGACCTGAGGACTGATAGAACAAATTGCACAATGAGAGGGACAGAAGAGGCCACTTACAGGAAGGTAGGAAGTGTGGAGATAGGTTTGGGGGAGAAAAGAGATCATGGGTGTTGCAGGGTTAGTTTGTATGTCTTTTATTTCCTTTTCTTGACTGATAAATCTGGCTAGGACCTCCAGTACTAAACTGAGGAGGAGTGGGGAAAGTACGCAGTTTTTTTTCCCCTCTACCTGATTTTAGGAGAAAAGTTTTCCACCTTTCACCATTAGTATAGTGTTAGCTGTGGGTATGTCATATATGTCCTTAATTATGTTGAACTAAGTTCCTTCCCTATCGAATTTGTTGCAAGTTTTTATCATGATACAGCAGAAATTAATGATATGAAACTTAAAAAAAAATGGAACACATCAATGAAACTAGGAGCTCATTCTTTGAAAGAATTAACAAAATTGGTAAACCCTTAGCCAGACTTATCAAAAAGAAAAAAGAAAGGACCCGAATAAATAAAATCATGAATGAAAGAGGAGAGATCACAACCAACACCAAAGAAATAAAATTATAAGAGAATATTCAGAGCAATTATATGCCAACAATTAGGCAATCTGGAAGAAATGGATGCATTCCTGGAAATATATAAACTAACAAAACTGAAACAGGAAGAAATAGAAAATCTGAACATACCCATGACTACAAAGAAATTGAATCAGTAATCAAAATCTCCCAACAAACTAAAGTCCAGGGCTGGATGGCTTCCCAGGGGAATTCTACCAAACATTTAAAGAAGAGTTGATATCTACTTTTTTTCAAACTATTTCATAAAATAGAAATGGAAGGAAAACTTCCGAACTCATTCTATGAGGTTGGCACTACCTTGATCCCAAAACCAGACACTAAAAACAAGAATTAGAGACTAATAGTCTTAATGAACATGGATGCAAAAATTCTCACCAAGATACCAGCTGATTGGATCCAACAGTGTATTAAAAGGATTATTCACCATGACCAAGTGGGATTTATTACTGGGCTTCAATGGTGGTTCAACATAAGCAAGTCAATCAACATGATACACAATGTTAATTAAAGAAAGGATAAGAACGAAATGATCCTAGGGTGCCTGGGTGGCTATCAGTTAAGCGTCTGCCTTTGGCTCAGGTCATGATCCCTTGGTCCTGGGATTGAGCCCCACATCAGGCTCCCTGCTCAGTGGGAGCCTGCTTTAACCTCTCCTCCCTGCTCATGCTCTCTTCTCACTATCTCTGTCTCTTTCAAATAAATAAATAAAATCTTTTTTAAAAAAGAATGAAATGATCCTCACAATAGATGCAGAGAAAGCATTTGGCAAAATACAGCATCCTTTCTTGATAAAAACCCTCAAGAAAGTAGGATAGAAGGAACATACCTCAACATCATAAAGGCTATATATGAAAGACCCACAACTAATATTATCCTCAATGGGGAAAAACTGAGAGCTTTTCCCCTAAGGTCAGAAACATGACAGGAATGTCCACTCTCACCACTGCTGTTCAACATAATATTGGATGTCCTAGCCTCAACAATTGGGTAACAAAAAGTAATAAAATGCATCCAGATCAGCAAGTAAGAAGTCAAACTTTCACTCTTTGCAGACAACATGATTCTGTATGTAGAAAACCCAAAAGACTCCACCAAAAAGTTGCTAGAACTGATACAAGAATTCAACAAAGTTACAGGTTATAAAATCAATGCACAGAAGTCTGTTGCATTTTTATACACTAATAATGAAGAAACAAAAAGAGAAATCAAGGAATTGATCCCATTTACAATTACACCAAAAAACATAACATACCTAGGAATAAACCTAACCAAAGAGGTAAAAGATCTATAGTCTGAAAACTATAAAACACTGATGAAAGAAATTGACAAAGATACAAAGAAATGGAAAAATATTCCATACTCATGTATTGGAGAACAAATATTGTTAAAATGTGTATACTACCCAAAGCACTCTACACATCCAATACACTCCCTATCAAAATAGCACCAGCATTTTTCAGAGAGCTGGAACAAACAATTCTAAAATTTATATGGAACCATAGAAGACCCTGAATAGACAAAGCAATGTTGAAAAAGAAAACCGAAGCAGAAGGCATCACAATTCAGACTTCAAGCTGTATTACAAAGCTATAATCATCAAGACAGTATGGTACTGACACAAAAACAGAGACATAGATGAATGGAACAGAATAGGGAACCAGAGAGAGGCAAACCGTAAGAGACTCTTAACTATAGGGAACAAACTGAGGGTTGCTGGAGAGGATGTGGGTGGGGTGATGGGGTAATTGGGTGATGGGCATTAAGGAGGGCACTCGATTTAATGAGCACTGGGTGTTATATGCAACTAACAAATCACTAAATTCTACCCCTGAAACTAATAATACACTATATGTTAACTAACTTGAATTTAAATAAAGTCCAAAAAAATGTTTTTATCATGAAAGTGTGTTGATTTTGTCAATTTTTTCTGCATCTATTGAGATTACCATATGTTTTTTATCTTTCAGTTATTAATGTGGTATATCACATTACCAACTTTGCATCCTAGGATTAAGTTTTGCTTGATGATGGTGTATGATCCTTTAATGTGTTATTGAATTTTGTGTGCTAACATTTTATTAATAATTTTTATATTTGTATTCATCAGGGATATTGGTCTGTATTCTTATAGTGATTTTATATAAACCTTTATTATCAATGGGTAGGGACTTACTGATGCCATTTTATTAATTTTTTTCTGGCTGTTTTGTATTTTCCTTGTTCCCCTGTTTTTCTCTCTTACTGTCTTATTTTATGAATTTATAATGTTCTGTACTGGTATGCTTTGATACTCTTCTCTTTATCTTTTGTTTATATACTGTTGGTTTTGCTTTGTTGTTACCATGAGGCTTATACAAAATATCTTATTGATATGGCAGTCTATTTTAAGCTAATAGCAACTTAACTTCACTGTCATACAAAACTCAACACTTTTACTCCTCCCCCTCCACATTCTATTTGTTATATCAAAATTTACCTCTTTTTTATCTTGTGTATACATAAACAAATTATTGCAGCTATAGGACTTTTAATACTTGGTCCTTTAACTTTTGTACTAGAGTCAAGGGATTAACACACCACCATACTTCAGTATTATAATATTCTGAATTTGACTCTACTGACTTTTACCAGTATGTTTTATATTTTCATATGTTTTCATGTTACTAATTAGCATCCTTTTATTTCACCTTAAAATACTCTTTCAGCATTTCTTATAAGGCTTAATGGCGATGAACTCCCTCAGATTTTGTCTCTTTGGGAGTCTTTAGTTTGCCTTCATTTCTGATGGATGACTTTGCTAAGTAAAGTATTCCTGATTGGTAGTTAATGAACATTTGAGGAAATAGACACCTCTTTCAGTCTTTACAGGCTGGCTTTGGCAGGCAAGACCCTTTACCAATCAGCTTGGCCAAAGATTCTGGCTGAGCTGTCTGATGGTGTCCACAGGTAGGCATGTTGCTGGAATTTGTAGGTAGGAAGGTCTGGTCCTACATCAATAGGTAAGTAGGCCTGATGCTATGTCCATAAGGACCAGCCTGAGTCCATGGGGGTAAACCAGATGCCAAGGACCAGTGGGGTAAGGCAGTCATCTAGATCAGTTGGGGCTGGCTTGTTGCTGCGGTGGGCTGTGAGCCTGAGTCCATGGGAGCCCACTGGGATCCCAGCACTGTGGGACTTGTCTAACTCTGGGGCTGGCAAGGAGCCTCTATCAATGGGGCCATTTCAATTCTTGGGCCAGTTTAGAACCTGGGTTCATAGGAGCTCTTCTGGAGGCTTAGCTCTGTGAGGACCAGTCTGGCACTTTATCCAGCTGTGAGCTTTGATTTCCAGGAGCCATTCTGAGCCTGGAGCCAAAGAAGCTGCCGGGGGCCATGGGAGCTGGCCAGAGCTGGGATGCTGGGAGCCTGGGTTTGTGAGAACCTGTGGCCCTGGTGCCACAAGAGTCTTCTGAGGCTTATAAGAATTGTTCAGGTTCTATGCCAATTTTCTATTGAGCTATTTTTATTTTTGTTTGTAGTTCTTTGTAAATACTGGTATCCATTGTCAGTTTTATATAAAAAGACTATCTTCTCTGAGTTGGTAGTTTGCCTTTTCACTTTCCTAATCATGACTTTTGATGAATAGAAGATTCTAATCTTTTTAAAGCTATAAGTCTATTAATCTTCAAAAATAGTGTTGTGTGGTATCAAGAAATAATGATATTCTGTTAGTATATAATAAAAGTTTTATTGTTTTGCCTTTCATCTTTAAGTATTCAAATAGTCCTGGAATTGCTTTTTGTGGTGGATGTGAGGTTGTGATTAAACTGTATTTTTTAAAGTGTCAATTTTTCTCATTATGGTACAATTTTGACTTCATATTATATTCTGTTATCTGTCTTTGGGACTTTCTCTTTACTTCAAAATGGATAGATTGTTCAAAGTGCCAGACACAGTTCTAGACACATGTTTTTCAACAATAAACAATACAGAATAAGATTTTCTACTCACGCTGATTTTATAGTTTTGTAGGGAGAAATCAGATAATAAACAATGGACATAGTAAATAAATAAATAGTTTAAATACAATAAGGTGACAAGTTCTATGCAAAATAAAAAGAAGTCTTGGGGTGGAAGAGGGTCACGTTGAAATTTAAATTGGAATTATCAGAGCAAACACAGTGAAAAAATAACATTGGATATTTAAATAATTGAAAGTTAGCAGTGTGGTTTTTCAGATAAAGAGTAGTGGCCAGTGCAAAAACTAGGAGGCAGATGTATACCTTACAGATCAAAGAAAAAGCAAGGAGGCCAATGTAATGGTGTCAAAGTAAGTTAGAAGTTATAGAGTTAATGAAGGACAGATTATGTGGGGGTTCTAGGATATTATAAGGTCTCTGGGAAACCAATGCATGTTTTTGAGCAACCAGATTTGCATTTCATAGGATCCTTCTGATTATTAATTTGAGAATAGACTGTGGTTAGGGTATGAAAAAAGAAGGGAGGAAAAGAAAAGAAGCAAAGAACGGAGGTCAATTAGGAGAATATTGCACTTATGTTTCTCTTGCCTTTGGAGATGTGTCATGAAAAAAGTTGCTGTGGCTGATGTCAAAGAGGTTGCAGCCTATGTTCTCCTCTAGGATTTTGATGGATTCCTGTCTCACATCTAGGTCTTTCATCCATTTGGAGTTTATTTTTGTGTATGGTGTGAGATAGTGGTCAAGTTTCATTCTTTTACATATAGCTGTCCAATTTTCCCAGCACCACTTATTGAAGAGACTGTCTTTTTTCCACTGGATGTTTTTTCCTGCTTTGTCAAAGATTAGCTGCCCAAAGGGCCGAGGGTCCATTTCTGGGTTCTCTATTCTGTTCCATTGGTCTATGTGTCTGTTTTTGTGCCAGTACCATGCTCTCTTGGTGATCACAGCTTTGTAGTATAGCTTGAAATCCAGCAATGTGATGCCCCAGCTTTGTTTTTCCTTTTCAACAATTCCTTGGCGATTCGGGGCCTTTTCTGGTTCCACACAAATTTAAGGGCTGTTTGTTCCAATTCTTTGAAAAATGTCATTGGTATTTTGATCGGGATTGCATTGGAAGTGTAGATTGCTCTGGGTAGCATAGATATTTTAACTATGTTAATTCTTCCGATCCATGAGCATGGAATATTTTTCCATCTTTTTGTGTCTTCTTCAATGTCTTTCAAGAGTGATTTGTGGTTTTTGGAATATAGAACCTTTACATCTCTGGTTAAGTTAATTCCGAGGTAACGTATGATTTTTGGTGCTATTGTAAATGGAATGGATTCCCTAATTTCTCTTTCTTCAGTCTCATTATTCGTGTATAGAAATGCAGGTGATTTCTGAGCATTGATTTTGTATCCCGCCACATTACTGAATTCATAGCATTTTTAATTTCTGTGACATTCACTCTCATTTCTGCCCTTAGGTAGTCTATATTCTCGTTAATATTTTCATTAATATTTTTTTCAAGCCTACACATCATCTTGACCATTGTTACTCTGAACTCCATTTCTGATAATTTGATTATATCCATATCCATCAGTTCTGTGGCAGAGGCCACAGACTCATTATCTTTTCTTTGCTGGGGGGGGGATTTCTCCTTCTTGTCATTCTGATGAGGAGAGGTAGCGGGGATGCCCAGAGCCCAAATTATTGACTAGAACACACGCAGTGTTCACTTGTTTTTAGGTACCTTAGGGATGTGGGCTTCCTGATTTTTCAGCCTGCCTTCTGTTGGAGGGGCCTGCTGTGCTGATATTCCGGCAACCGTGTTTGGGTAGAGTCTCCTTGTCCCCTGCAAGGGAGGATGGGGATGGGCACAATGTGAGCTGGTATTTCTGGGCTTTTGTTCTCTGATGGCTTTCCCTGGCATTTTTCTGTGGCTCTTCTGAGAGTCAGAGCAGCAGTGGCCATATGCTAGCCTCCGTCTCAAAACAGAGAGATCACAGTCCACTCTCCACTGTGCTCTCTTGGCCACTTTAATGCTGTTTCTGTGGGTGGTGCTAAAAACCCTGCAGCATCCCGGGATGTGCGCCCCAACAGCCTGTGTTCCAGCCCTCACTTCCAGGGCTGGCGCCTCTCTATCCTTTGTGCTTCTAACACCGCCAGCTGCCCCCCCGTTCCTGCACGTGCTCCTGAGCTCCCTCTTTCAGTGTGGTTTGCGTGCACTCCGGAGTGCGGCTTTCGGCCTGGTCTCCCCTGCACTCCCGAGCTCCCGGTATCAGTCCGGTTCCAGTGAGCACTTTGGTGCTCCGGTTTTCAGTCTGGTTGTGCGTGTTCCCGGGCTCAAGGTCTCAGTCTGTTCTCTCATGGGTGCTGGTCCTCAAGTCCGGCCTGCTCCTCACCGCAACTGCTTCCCGGTGCCCGAGCATGTCGGCTCCCTCCCCCTTCTGTTTATCTTCCGATATCAGTGTGCAGATTAATGGCTCCCTGTTTTGTACCTCGATATTCAGCGGTGGAGATGTTCATTTGTAGAGATCCAGATGTATCTTCCTACATCTCAGGCTGATTCTGTGGGTTTTCAGGATGGTCTGGTAGATATCCAGCTTGATTCAGGAGCAGCTGAGAAAGGGTCTCCTACTCCTCCGCCGTCTTTTCTCCTCCTTGCAGAAAGTGGTCGCTTTTCTGTTCATAGAGTTTCTGCTACTCTTTTCTTCGTTCTCCTGTTGTGTTCATAGGTATTCAGAATGGTTTGGTAGCTCTCTAGCTCCAAATCTGCACTTTCTTAAGTATCTGGCTATTAAGTACAGTAAGAATATATATGTAAAAAGTCAGTTCTCCCATGTTATTTTTCTTCTACAAGAATGTCTTAATTGTTCTTGGTCCTTTACACTTTCATAAAAATTTGGAATAATTTTACCAAATTCCATTGAAAAGCAAAAGTAAACATAAGCAAAAATTACTAACACTTTCAATGTAATTTCTTTGAATCTATAATTCAGTTTTGGGAAAATCAACAACCTAATAGCAATGAGACTTAATATGTGAATATAGTTTATATGGCAACTTATGTGGATCTTAATATTTCTTAATAAGGTTTTATAATTTTTTTTCTCTAGAGGCCTTGCAGGTAACATTACTTTATAATTGCTATTTTAAAAGTTTTATAGTTTCTGTCCCTTTAGCATTTACTGATATGTAGAAATACAATGGATTTTTATTAATTTCTTTTCCAGCAAGCTTGTTAAAATTACAATTTCCAATTCTAGATTTAAGGTTTAAATAATTCCATATCTAATTCTAATTTATGAACACTAATAATAATTCCTTTTGCTAGCCTCCGTCTCAGAACAGAGAGATCGCAGTCTGCGATCTCTATTTATTGCACTATTTATTTATTGCACTATTTATTGCACTAAATAAGATCTGCAATAAAATATTGAACTGAAATGGTGGTATCAGACATCTTGGCCTTGTTTTCAACCCCCAAAATAAACACTGTCAGTGTTTTACCCATAGATAGGATATTAGTTGTAAGATTTCTGTAAATGTAATTTATTGGAAAACGAAAGTTCATTTTCAATTATTTGTTTTCTGTGGGGTTTTTATTTTTCTTTTTATCATGGATGAGTTTTATATTTTATCAGAAACTTTTTCTGTACATATTGAAATAATTGATTTCAGTTGGCACTCTTAATATGATAAATATATCTATTGATATTCTAATATGAAAAAAAATTATTTCCTAGAATAAAACTCACTCTATCATGGTGTATTTTTCTTTTTTTAAAAAAAATATTGCTTAGTTAGTTTTACTATTCTTGCATTTAAGCTTTTTTTTTACAGTTATTCTCATGAATGGCATGGAATTGTAATTTCTTTTCCCTTATGCTTTTGTTGAATTTTAGTCTCTGGGATTATGCTAGCCTTAGAATATAACCACAGAATGTCTCATCTTTTTTTTTTTTTTAATTTTCTTTCAAAGACTGTGTTAGATTGGATTCATTTCTGCTTTCATTGTTTTTTAAACACTCTCTGACAAAGTCATCTGGGCCTGGAGTTTTCTGAGTGAAAGTTTCTAAATAATGAGTCAAATTTCTTAAATGATTTTGGGCTAATAAGTTTTTCTGTCTTCTTAGGAGTCAATCTTGCCACATTACATGTTTTTTTTTTTTTCTTCAAGAAACATTTCCATTTCATCTAAACAGTGAAATAGTGGCAAAAAGCTTTACTTGATATACTTTCATTATTCTTTCAGAGTTTCCAATATCCATTCTGTGTTCCTTTATAAATCACTTATATAACAGGTGATTTTACCTGCACCTCTATTTACTTTGAAAAATCCTGTCAGAGATATTTCAATTTTATTAGTACTTTCAAAAAAAACTTTTCACTTTGCTGATTTTACCTATTATTGTACCTCTTCTAGTTTATTGATTTCTAGTTTATTGATTTCTGTCCTTACCCTTTGACTTTTCCTTTCTTTTACTTTATCTCACTCTTCTTTCTGTTATTAACTTCCTGAAATATATTCTTCAACTTTCCATTACGTTTCTTTTTAATATACGTATTACCGAGCCTGTAATTTTTCATTAAACTATAGTATGGCTGCATCTCACAATACTTTAGATATGCACTTTATTTATTGTTCACTTTGAAAAGATTGTCGTTTTTAGTTTTTTTTTTTTTTGGATCAATGAATTTTTGAAACTGTATTTCTTAATCTTCAGTATCATAGGAAGCTTTATAGTTTTCATAATTGATTTTTATTTTAACTAAGTTGTGCACTTAGAATATAGAATATATTCCATATTATTTTAATTTGAAATTTGTTGAGAGTTGCTTTATGGTCTAGAGAATGGTTAGATTTTTAAGTAGTGCAACATATATTTGAAATGAATGTGCATTCTATAGTTCTTGGATAAAGAATTGTGTTCTGTGATGCCTTTTAAGCAATGTTTGTTAACTGTGTTCTCCAAATTTTTTTTTTTACTAATGTTTGTTTGTTCTCAAAACTACTCATGGAAATATGCTAAAATCTTTTAATTTGATTGTTTTGTGTGTTTTACCATATACATACGTCAATTTTTTATTTATATATTTTGACGTTCTGTTTTGAGGTACATCAAATTTTATCTTTAAAAAGTGCCACATGTTATTTTTAGAAAAACTTTCTTTGTTTTGTTTAAAGTCCATTTTGTCTGCTATTAATAAAATTATATCAGCTTTTTAATTATTATTTCAGTGCTACCATTTCCTTTATAAGTTTTTTCTTTAAACTTCAGTGCGTCCTTACGTTTTAAATAAGACGGAAGATGGAGCCTTCAAAACAAAAACAAACAACAAAAATCCCCAGCTAACAATGTTTGTCCTTTAACTAAAGAACTGGTTCTATTCACATTTTTTGATATTACTGATACAGTTGGTTTAATTCATCATTTGTGTGCTTTCTTTTATCATATTTGTTCAATTTTCCTTTTCTCTTTTTTAATATCTTCTTTTGGAATTAAATGTTTTAAATTATTCCACTTTTTAAAAATTAGTATTTATGTTTGACTCTGTTTTTTATATAGATTACCAGAAAACTACAACCTCTATTTATTAAATTTTAATTTTAGTATTTTCACTATCTTCTAGAACATAATAATTTTAGACTTTAAGTCTTTTAATTTCTTTCCAACTTTCTTTTATTTCTGTCATTTACTTTACCTCTGTGTTGTTTGCTCATTAATCTCACAAGTTTTATTGTTATTGATACAGCCAATACATGTTTAGATTTACTCACATATTTGCCAGTTCATTTCTCTGTAGTCCTTACTGTATCTGGAGCTTTTCATTTGGGAGTCTTTCTCTTCTGCAAGCTGTACAGTTTTAGAAATTTCTTGAGAGTGGCTCAGTTACTGTTAGTGCCTGAAGTTTCCTTATGATGAGTGAGATTGTAGGTTCACTTTATCCTGAAGTATATAACCCTTTAGTATTGAGCTAGCATAGCATTAGGAGACTCTCTTTTTTGACTCCTGCCTTGAACAGACTCTCCCTTTCCACTTCTGTCTATCTTACCATTAAAATAGTTAGTACAAGTTTTTCTTGGTAAACAGACACCCTCAGGGATAGTCAGCTTCAGTATTCTCTGATTTCCTCCCTGAATTCCCTCCTTTCTCTTAGATTTTAAAACCATGGGAAAAACAGATCATTAGCAGTGAATGTTTTATATCTTAAAGATAATTCCTTCCAACAGCAACTTTACCTGTATCCCTCCTTACTCAGAAGAATAACTATTTCTATCCTTATTTAAGAAGTCATCTTCTGAGGCTCCAGTTATCACCTTCTCTTTCTTCTTTGCTCTATTAATTATGTCACCTTTGCCTTCCGAAGAAACTCCAAGGTTTCATTTCCCATATATCTCAAATATTTTAAAGTCTCCTCCATTATTAAATCCTACAAAAGAATCTTTAAGACTTACCTCTACAATAAGCTATTGTCTAATCTCCTTAACTATAAAACATTTTTTCAAGATTCTGCATTTGTTGCTCTTGCTTTGTTTTCTTAACCCATTTCGATGAGGCAAAAAACAAAACAGCTCAGTCACATTTGGAGACCCTCCCTTTTCTTCTTTCCATAGGTGATAAAATATTTCTACTTCTTTGAGCTTTTTATAATAGAGATAATATCAAAAAATAAAAGCTGAATGAATAATTCTGTCACATATGTGATTGTCTCCATTCAGTAATAACAGCATGGTATAAAATGACTTGTTCCTGAGTCTGTGACTAGACTGGTCCTTAGGAGAGCTGGAACTTCTTTTTTTAAGACTTTACTTATTTATTTGAGAGAACAAGAGCTTGAGAGCACGAGCAGGGTGAGAGAGCACAAGCAGGGTGAGAGAGCATGAATGGGCTGAAGGGCAGAGGGAGAAGCAGACTCCCTGCTGAGCAGGGAGCCCAATGAAGGGCTCCGTCTGGGACTCCAGTATCATGACCTGAGCCAAGGCAGACACTTACCAACTGAGCCACCCAGGTGCTTCAGGAGGTCTGGATCTTAATAAGATCTTGACCTATAGCTCTTAGAATTGTTACTGGCACTGTTAGAATTTAATAATTACTTGATAAAAAATAAAAAAAAATATTATGGCCATTCCCAAGGAAAATTATTCAAAAGATCAATTTTTTAACATATATTTTACTATGTGGAAATCCCTCATTGATTACCTCTTATATTGTTAATAAATATATTTTTATATTATTCTGAAGAATGTTTTTTTTTAACTATGTTCACAATGTTTTTCATTTGTAATGAAAAGAGCTTTGAGTTTAATAGAAGAAAAATTACATTGTCTCCTGCCCTGCCTCTGGAATTCAAATTAAATGTTACCATAGATAATGTTAATGAGTAATGTTCTGGAAGCATTTTAACACATTTATTATCCTGATTTAATGAGAAAGTGAACAAATGTTTGATCATATGTTCTATGTAAAGAGGTATACAAGGGATGATGTGCCTTTTCTTGCTTTATAGAATAGTATTTAAAACTGTACACTTTGTTAATTTTATGGGAGTCCTCTGTGCCTCCCAGATCTGGATGTGTTTCCCTCCCCAAATTAGGGAAGTTTTCTGTTATTATTTCTTGAAAATAATTTTCTGCCCTCTTTTCTTTCTCTTCATCTGAGACTCCTATAATACAAATGCTATTACATTTGATGGAGTCACTGAGTTCTCTAAATCTGTTCTTATGTTGCATAATTCTTCTTTTGTTCAATTTCACCATTTTCCACTATTTTGTCTTCTAGGTTACTAATTCACTCCTCTTCTTCTTCCAGACTACTGTTCATTGTATCAAGTCTGTTTCTAATCCTGTTTATTGTATTCTTCATCTCTGATTATTTTTTAACTTTTTTATCTCTGTGGTAAAGGTCTCATTGATATCGTCTATTCTTTTCTCAAGTCCAGTGAGTATCCTTATGACTGTCACTTTAAATTCTCTATCAGGCATGGTACTTATTTCTCTTTCACTTAGATCTCTGGCCATGGCCTTATCTTGTCCTTTCACTTGGGATAAATGGAATAAATTCTTCAGTCTTGGCATTTTGCGCATGTCTCTGCCTTCTTCTCTGTGTTAGAAAAGCCATTTATGTCTCCTGATCCTGAAAGTAATGACCTTATGAAGAAGAGGTCATGTAGTGCCCAGGGTCTGGCACTTCAGGGAGTGTCTCTGGTGTGTGCTGCATGCAATGTGCTGCTGTGTTTTGGCTGCTCTAGCCTTCAGTCCAGTCATCTGCAGAGTCTGCCCTTGCCTATAAGGACAATGCAAGTGTTTGGTCCCTGGTATGAATGTAGTGAGTTTTAACTAGGTGTGCTCTGGTCTGCTTCTGAAATGGGATCTGACCCACTTCCATGAGAACTGAGACCCAGCAGAATTCTGTGGTTGGGAAATGAGGTGTAGACAGGGGTTTGTTTGGGGGAGGTACCTGCCACGCTGGGACTGAGGGAAGTTTGACTGAGAAGGGCTCTCCCATCAGAGTGCAACGGTGTGGGAGCTTGGTGAAAAGAAGTTAGGCAGGCAGTGTCAGCTACAAGCTTGGCTACACCACTTAGCATGTGACTCTACTCAAATCACTGTAACTATGTGAAAGCTCCATTCTCATTGCTAGTATGGACATAACTATACCTTAAAGAGAGCTAAAACCTCATTCTTATTTTTTTTAATCTTGCTCTATCACTTGCAGATTTATACAACAAATGTAAATCCTTCTGCACGTGCCAGACAACTACCTCCCCTTGAAATCTCTTCACTTTGATTTAAGTTCTTTCCTAAAGGTGACTTTGTTCCCATAACCTCCTGTCATCCTGATAGTCTTTTTCTGAGTCTGCGTCCTTTGGTTGTGTAGCAGAATTTTGCTTGACTTTATTGACACTCTATGCCTATTAATGATCTAAGATTAAATTATTTTTTAAGGCAGATATTTTCCATATTCAACTTCATATTAACTAATATATATACACACACACACACACACACACACACACATTTACATTGGAACAAGAAAGGAGATAGCTACAAAATCCAATAGGTGGGTCAATAATGATACTTATTAAAAACAGATAAAAATGAATAAAAATAATAAAAAACAAGAAAAATAAAATCTCATATATACAGATGCATGGACCATGAGAAGCATAATTTTTAAAGCTTCTGTGACTTTCAAAACCTAACTTCATTCTGTTCCGATTTGCTAACAAAAATCACAGAGTCACAAATAGATTTTTGTTATTTGCATATGTTTTCAATATGTGGAGGTATGCATTTTGTACATAAGACAAAAAGCAGAAATCAAAATGCCCTATAGAAAGTAAATCTACGAGAAGTGCCTATGATATTATGAAATTCCCATACAAAAGTAACTGTTCATATAAACCTTATGCCTTATGACCTTCTAATAAACCTGTGTTAAATGAGCCCTATTACGGTCTTCAATTGAATACTTGAGAAATGTAAATTTAAGGCATACAAATATATATGTGATACCTGTATACATATACATATATATGAAATGAAATGAATGAATGAATGTATATATAAATGCATTATAAGGATTTCATTAAATAAAAACTTTTCATCAAAAAGTGCTATAAATGTAAGCACTTATTTATGGGATCATTATTTCCATTGTAGATCAGTGGGTGGTGCTTTGTTTGAAGTTATATTTATATATATTGCTGTGAAGTACCATATGAAGATAAAAATTTTTAAAATGCATTTGAAAAGTATGAATTAATTATTTGTAACTAATTAAGTACTTCCATATATAGGCATTATTTCTGATGAATTGTTTTCCCTATTCATTTTACTATTTTATATAGGGGGCCTAAATCAATCATTCAATGATCCAGATTCTTTAGTAAGGTTGAAATCATAACAAAAATAACCAGACTGACTTTTTAAGTACTCAGTAATAGTAACTACACCATGAGTTTCAATGTTCTTCATATATGTTTCTCAGAAAATATAGCATGCATTTGCCTAGAGTTCCTTTTTATTGTATCATAAGAGCAATACCTTTTAAGGAATAGCTTTGCCCCCTATATGACCTATCAATCATATACTATAGAACAGAAATGAGAGATAAACTTTTTCTGAGCAAAAGTAAGCTTGTAGTATGGATTACAAAGCATAGAAAGATGACAACACAATTGATTTATTATATATGTGTGCGTGCATGTGTGTGGTGTTTGTGTGTAAATACTTCTATCTTATCATATATAAAATATATCTTGTTAATGTATTTTTGTTTATAAATTTAAACTTTCCTTTTGGTTTTTAATAAGGTGTTAGTTCCTCTGAGGTTCACTAAAATATGCCACAAGTTATGAACAATAGGGAAATATGACAAAAGTGTGAGAAAAGTCCTTTTTATTAATTCAAGAATTAAAGTCTCTGATGTTGCAGATACTTGTAGATTTTTCACTCACTTCTTTAGGTTGATATAATTTGACATTATTGTGCTTTAGTTGCTAGTCCATTCTTCACATCAAAATTTATCATAGCTATGGACATGTTGGATAATGATATTTTCTTCTTTTATGGAAATAGACAATCATACACAGAACTCTCATAAATGATTTCTAAAAAGGAAAAGGAATAGTAAGATAAATATTGAAGGACAAGCAGATTCAAAGATTGAATTCATTTGTTATTTTCTAAAAATAAAGCATTAAATTTTAATGTTGCATTTGTTCATGACAGTTAAAGTACTTGAGTGGAATGCAGAGATCTTTTTATCTTGGCACTGTGTTAATGGAGGATTAGTTTATTTTAGTAATTTATTATTGGCAGAATTAAATCAGGCTTCAGGCTTTCTAAATTTGATTTTTAGCTTATGCTTTCACATTTGTTTGTGTGGTCCTTTGGTCTGAGGCTGTGGCATATTAAAGATTCTTTCATGCTTTCCCATTAAAAACAGAATCTATTTTTCTGCCCTCCCAGCACCACCTGAAGGCTGGCCTAAGAGAGTTTTGACCAAGACACTATAGTAGAAGTGCCACGGTGATATTTCTGGGCTGAGGCTTTAGAAGGACTGGCCCCTTCTTCTTTGTAATTTGGGAGTCCTGAGTCATATTGTAAATGTTTACTACATACCGGGCAGACACCTCACAAGGCGCTAAGAATACATGAAGTTACCCAGCAAATTCTAGTCTTCTTTTTATTTTTAATAATTTTTTTATTATATTATGTTAGTCACCATAGAGTACATCCCTAGTTTTTGATGTAAAGTTCCATGATTCATTACTTGCATATAAAAACCAGTGCACCATTCAATACATGCCCTCTTCAATACCCATCACCAGCCTATCCCATAACCCCACCCCCCTCACCTGCGAAGCCCTCAGTTTGTTTCCCAGAGTCCATAGTCTCCCATGGTTCATTCCCCTTCTGTTTACCCCCCCCTTCTTCTTCCCTTTCTTCTCCTACTGATCTTCCTACTTCTTATGTTCCATAAATGAGTGAAACCATATGATAATTGTCTTTCTCTGCTTGACCTATTTCACTTAACATTATCTCCTCCAGGCCCATCCATGTTGCAGCAAATGTTGGGTAATCATTCTTTCTGATGGCTGAGTAATATTCCACTGTATATATGGACCACATCTTCTTAATCCAGTCATCTGTTGAAGGGCATCTCGGCTCCTTCCATGATTTAGATATTGTGAACAATGCTTCTATGAACATTGGGGTGCATATGGCCCCTCCCTTCACTACATCTGTATCATTGGGATAAATACCCAGTAGTGCAATTGCTGGATCACAGGGTAGCTCAATCTTTAACTTTTTAAGGGACCTCCACACTGTTTTCCGGACTGGCTGTAGCAACTTGCATTCCCACCAACAGTGTAAGAAGGATCTGCTTTCTTCACATCTTCTCCAATATTTGTTGCTTCCTGCCTTGTCACTTTTTGCCATTCTAACTGGCATAAGGTGGTATTTTAGTGTGGTTCTGATTTGAATTTGCCTAATGGCTCATGATTTTGAACATTTTTTCATGTGGCTGTTAGCCATTGTATGTCTTCATTGGAAAAGTGTCTGTTCATATCTTCTGCCCATTTTAATTTCTTTATTTGTTTCTTGTGTATTGAGTTTGAGAAGTTCTTTATAGATCTTGGATACCAGTCTTTTATCTGTAGTGTCATTTGCAAATATCTTCTCCCATTCCGTGGGCTGCCACTTAGTTTTTTTTACTGTTTCCTTGGTTGTGCAGAAGATTTTTATCTTGGCGAAGTCCCATAAGTTCATTTTTTCTTTTGTTTCTCTTGCCTTTGGAGATGTGTCACGAAAAAAGGTGCTGTGACCGATGTCAAAGAGGTTGCAGCGTATGTTCTCCTCTAGGATTTTGATGGATTCCTGTCTCACATCGAGGTATTTCATCCATTTGGGGTTTATCTTTGTGTGTGGTGTGAGAGAGTGGTCAAGTTTCATTCTTTTGCATGTAGCTGTCCAATTTTCCCAGCACCACTTATTGAAGAGACTGTCTTTTTTCCACTGGATGTTTTTACCTGCTTTGTCAAAGATTAGTTGCCCAAAGAGCTGAGGGTCCATTTCTGGGTTCTCTATTCTGTTCCATTGGTCGATGTGTCTGTTTTTGTGCCAGTACCATGCTCTCTTGGTGATCACAGCTTTGTAGTATAGCTTGAAATCCAGCAATGTGATGCCCCAGCTTTGTTTTTCCTTTTCAACAATTCCTTGGCGATTCGGGGCCTTTTCTGATTCCACACAAATTTAAGAGCTGTTTGTTCCATTTCTTTGAAAAATGTCATTGGTATCTTGATCGGGATGGCATTGAAAGTGCAGATTGCTCTCGGTAGAATAGACATTTTAACTATGTTAATTCTTCTGGTCCATGATCATGGAATATTTTTCCATCTTTTTGTGTCTTCTTCAATGTCTTTCAAGAGTGATTTGTAGTTTCTAGAATACAGACCCTTTATGTCTCTGGTTAAGTTAATTCCAAGATAACCTATGATTGGTGTTATTGTACATGGAATGGATTCCCTAATTTCTCTTTCTTCAGCCTCATTGTTCGTGTATAGAAATGCAACTGATTTTTGAGCATTGATTTTGTATCCACCACATTATTGAATTACTCTATAACTTCTAGTAGTTTGGGGGTTTATTCTTTTGGGTTTTCCATATAGAATATCATGTCATCTGCAAAGAGAGACAGTTTGACCTCTTCTTTGCCAGTTTGGATACCTTTTATCCCTTTTTGTTGTCCAATTGCTGTTGCAAGGACTTCTAGTACTATGTTGAATAATAATGGCGAGAGTGGGCATCCTTGTCATGTTCCTGATCTTAAGGGAAAGGCTTCCAGCTTTTCACCATTGAGAATAATATTTGCTCGGGCTTTTCATAGGTGGTTTTTGTGAAATTGAGGAATGTACCCTCTATCCCTACACTCTGAAGGGGTTTAATCAGGAAAGGATGCTGTATTTTGTCAAATGCTTTTTCTGCATTAGTTGAGAGGATCAGATGGTTCTTGACTCTTTTCTTGTTGATATGATCTATCACACTGATCAATTTGCGAATTTTGAACCACCATCCATCCCAGGGATGAATCCCAGTTGGTCTTGATGGATAATTCTTTTAATATACTGTTGGATCCTATAAGCTAGGATCTTGTTGAGAATTTTGGCATCCATATTCATCAGGGATATCGGTTTGTAATTCTCCTTTTTCATGGGGTCTTTGCCTGGTTTGGGGATTAAGATAATACTGGCCTCATACAATGAGTTCGGTAGTTTTCTTTCTGTTTCTATTTTTTGAAACAGCTTCAGGAGAATAGGTATTATTTCTTCTTTGAATGTTTGGTAGAATTCCCTGTGGAATCCGTCAGGCCCTGAACTCTTGTTTTGGGGGAGGTGTTTGATCACTGCTTCCATCTGTTCATAATTATTTGGTCTGTTTAAAGAAATCAATTTCTTCCTGTTTCAGTCTTGGTAGTTTATAGGTTTCCAGGAAGGCATCCATTTCTTCCACGTTGTTTAATTTATTGGTATAAGGCTGTTGATGAAGTTTCTAATGATCCTTCCTATTTCATTGGTGTTGGTTGTGAGCTCTGAATGAATATGAATTTCATTCATAATTTTATTAATTTGGGTCCTTTCTCTATTCTTTTGGAATAGTCTTGCCAGTGGCTTATCAATCTTATTTATTCTTTCAAGGAACAAGCTTCTAGTTCTGTTGATCTGCTCTCCTGTGCTCCTGGTTTCTAATTCATTGATCTCTGCTCTAATCTTGATCAACTGCTTTCTCATGCATGGATTAGGCCTGTTCTTCTGTTCCTGTTCCAGGTTCTTGAGGTGAGAATATAAAAACTGCATTTTAGATTTTTCTATTCTTTTGAGTGAGGCTTGGATGGCTATGTATTTTCCCCTTAGGACTGCCTTTGAAGTGTCCCATAGGTTTTGGACCGTTGTGTTTTCATTCTCATTGGTCTCCATAGATTGTTTAAATTGATTTTTAATTTCCTGGTTTACCCAATCATTCCTGAGCAGGATGGTTCTTAGTTTCCAAGTGTTTGAGTTTCTTCCAAATATTTCCTTGTGATTGAGTTCCAATTTCAAAGCACTGTGGTCTGACAATATGCATGGAATAATTTCAGTCTTTTGGTGTCAGTTGAGACCTGTTTTGTGACCCAGTATATGGTCTATTCTGGAGAAAGTTCCATGTGCATTCGAAAAGAATGAGTATTCTGTTGTCCTGGGGTATACTGCTCTCTCTATATATATATCTATGAGGTCCATCTGGTCCAGTATGTCATTCAAAGTTCTTTTTTCTTTTTTGGTTTTCTGTTTAGGTGACCTGTCTATTGCTGATAGTGGAGTGTTGAGGTCCCCTACTATTAACGTATGTTTATCTATATGTCTCTTTACTCTGGTTAAGAGTTGGCTTGTGTATCTTGCTGCTCCCCTGTTGGGGGCATAGATATTTATAGTTGTTATATCCACTTGTTGGATACATCCTTTAAGAATAATATAGTGTCCTTCTGTATCCCTAACTACAGTCTTTAGTTTAAAATCTAATCTTTCTGATATGAGATTTGCTACTCCAGCTTTCTTTTGAGGTCCATTGGCATGAAAAATGGTTTTACATCCCTTCACTTTCAGTCTGGTTGTGTCTTTAGGATCAAGATGAGTCTCTCATAGACAGCAAATTGATGGGTCATGTCTTTTTATCCAATCTGCAACCCTGTGGTGTTTTATGGGAGCATTTAGGCCATTCACATTGAGAGTGCTTATTGAGAGATATGATTTTAATGATGTCATGTTGCCCATGAAGTCTTTGTTTCTATAGATTATAAATTTCTGTTCTGTATCACTCTTGGGGCCTCTTTACTTTTATAGAACTGCCCCTTAATATCTCATGTAGGGCTGGGTTCATTGCTACGAATTTGGTCAGTTTCTGCCAATCCTGGAAGGTCTTTATGTCTCCATCAATTCTGAATGACAGCCTTGCTGGATAATGGATCCTTGGCTGTCTGTTTTTCTCACATAGAGCTTTAAAAATGCTCTGCCAACCCTTCCTCTCATTCCAGATCTGTGTAGACAGGTCTGACATAATTCTGATATTTTTGCCTCTGTACATGAGAAATTTCTTTGCTGTGGCCACTTTCAATACGGTATCCTTGGACCTAATATTTGCATATTGCACTATGACATGCACTATGACATGATATGTTGTGGTTGACCTTGGGAGGGGTCCTCTCTGCCTTTTGGACACGAATGCTTGTTTCCTTTGCCAGATTGATGAATTCTTTAGCTACAATTTGTTCAAATATCTCTTCTAGACCTCTCTCTTTCTCCACCCTCTCAGGGATGCCGATGATTCTGACATTGGAAGGTTTCATTGAGTCAGTAATCTCTCGTAATCTACATTCTTGAGATTGGATTTTTTTGAGCCATGTTTCTGTTTTAACTTTCTCTTCTACCATCCCATCCTCCAATTCACTAATTCGTTCTTCTGCCTCATTTACCCTGGCCATCACAGCATCTAGTTTTGACTGCATTTGATTCATAGCATTTTTAATTTCTGTGACATTCGCTCTCATTTCTGCCCTTAGGTAGTCTATATTCTCGTTAATATTTTCATTAATATTTTTTTCAAGCCTACACATCATCTTGACCATTGTTACTCTGAACTCCATTTCTGATAATTTGGTTATATCCATATCCATCAGTTCTGTGGCAGAGGCCACAGACTCATTATCTTTTCTTTGCTGGGGGGATTTCTCCTTCTTGTCATTCTGATGAGTAAAGTATGCAGGGTTGCCCAGAGCCCAAATTATTGACCAAGACCCAGGCAGTGTGCACTTGTTTTATAGGGACCTTAGGGATGTGGGCTTCTTGATTTTTCAGCCTGCTGTCTAGGAGAGGGGCCTGCTGCACTGATATTCAGGCAACCCTGTTTGGGTAGAGTCTCCTTGTCCCCTGTGAGGGGGGATGGGGATTGGCACATTGTGAGCTGGTATTTCCAGGCTTTTGTTCTCTGGTGGCTTTCCCTGGTGGTTTTCTGTGGCTCTTCCAAGAGTCAGAACAGCAGTGGCCATATCTTAGCCTCTGTCTCAGAATGGAGAGATCGCAGCCTGCTCTCCACTTAGCTCTCTTGGCCACTTTAACTCTGTTTCTATTAGTGCTGACAAAAACCCTGCAGCATTCTGGGTTGTGCACCCTACAGCCAGTGTCCCCGCTCTCACTTCCAGGGCCAGCACGTCTCTGTCCTTTGTGTTTCTAACACTGCCAGCTGCCCCCTGTTCCCGCACATGCTTCTGAGCTCTCTGTTTCAGTGTGGTTCACCCAAACTCCGGAGCACCTGTTTTCAGTCTTGTCGCACATGCGCTCCCGAGCTCCCGGTTTCAGTCTAGTTCGAGTGTGCGCTCTGGAGCTCCGGTTTTTAGTCTAGTCGAATGCACATTCTCAGGCTCATGGTCTCAGTCTGCTCTCTCGCAAGTGCCAGTCCAAGAGTCCAGCCCGCTCCCCAGTGCAGGTGGTTACTCTTTCGCAGTGCCCGAGCATGGTGGCTCCCTCCCCCTTCTGTTTATCTTCCGATATCTGTGCATGGATTCATGGCTCCCCGTTTCATACCACAATACTCAGCACTGGATATGTTCAATTTTAGAGATCCACATGTATCTTCCTGCGTCTCAGGCTGATTCCGTGGGTTTTCAGGATGGTCTGGTACATATCCAGCTCGACTCAGGGACCAGATGAAAAAAGAGACCCCTACTCCTCCGCCATCTTAACTTTCTCAAATTCTAGTCTTCTAGATGACTCCGTTGGAGTACGAGGCATGTGCATGAAGACTTTTTGATCTTTCCAGACTAGTCCAGCCATTGGTATCTCTAAAGGACCTGAGATGATGCCACTGATGCAAGAATCACCCAAGTGAGACCTGTCTGAAATCTTGACACACAGTTTTGAAGTATAATAAAACAGTGGTCATTTTTAACCTCTCTTTGGGATAGATATGGGGCAACAGATAGCCAGAACAAGTAACCAATTAAATGGTGTCATCAAAACAGCTAATAAAATTAATGGCATTAACTTTTGAGAAACTTTAAAACTAAAATTTCAATTCTGAGTTTCTGGTTATCTATATGCCTCAAAATATCCTGATGACTTTAAAACCAATACAATCAGAATTCAAATTAATTAAGTACATACAGAGCTTATCCTAAATCAATTGTTCCTATTCAAATAAATGTTGTTATTGGACCTGGGGACTTAAACACCTGATATTGTTATAGCGTTTTGTGTAAAAGAAACTATATTAACAAAAGAAGACAATGCATGAACTTGTTGAATGTGGTAGGTCAGGTCATCAAATAAGAGGCAGTGACAACTGATGGAGAAAGTGTGGTTTATAAAACTGGTCTGCTTAGCCAGAACTTTGATTATTCCTTTGTCTCTTTATTGCTTTGGAGACTTCTGGCTAGAATCCCTTTCTCCATGGTTAACTTTTTTCATGTAACTTTAAGACATGTTTAATGTCACTTACAGTGATACTTTTCTTTTAATCATCTACTATAGAATGTTTGTGTCTGCCCAAGATTCATATGTTGAAATCTTAATCCTCAATGTGATGGTATTAGGAGGTGGGGCCTTTGGTAGGTAATTAGGTCATGAAGGTGTTGTCCTCATTAATGGGATTAGTGCCCCTATTAAAAAAAAAAAGCATGTGAAGACAAATGAAAAGATGGCCATCTGAAAATCAGAAAGTGGGGTCTCACCAGACATCAAATCTGCTGACACTTTGATTTTGGACTTAACATACAGAACTATGAGAAATAAATGTTGTTTATAAGCCATGGTATGTTGTATTATAGCAGCCCAAACAGATTAAAATACCATCCAATGGCAGATGTTTAATTCCTTTCTCTTCACAACTCCATAGATACAGGGGAAAGTTAAATGAATCTCTAGATGTGAATATTTACATAGAGAACAGTTCATTTGAAACCGGGGGACTGGTCAGGGCAGCTATGCTTCATTCATTGAATGATACAGAGGTCCAGGCTATTTTTAAGTATATTTGCATTGTCATAACACAAGGTCTTTTAGGGTGCAAAGAGAGAAAATAATTCTTATTGCTTTAGCCTACGTGTAAAAGGGCTGGAAGTGCTCGTCTTCTATGTGTGCAGAAAGGAGAGGACAACCAAACATATGTGAATGATGTCTATACCATCCCTAACCTATAAGACATAACACAGAGACAGGAAGTGGAGAATGTGCTATGAACAATTCAGTTGCTTTATAGATGCTATCCTATTAACCTTTATAAATTGTACTTGAGGTAGAGCCATTTGGATAGATAAGTCCCCATTTACAAAGCAGGAAAGAGTGAGCATCTGAGAGTCATAGAGCTCTAGAAACTGAGAGACTATTATTCAGGCTCCTAATGTGGTATATCTGGGGGATAGAGTCCCATGTATATCCAAGGATGCACATCAGTGAGTGGCCAAGAAAGAAAGGAATCTCTTGTCTCTGAGCTCCTGTAGTAACATACTTTCAATCACATCATAGATGATAAACTGGAGAGAAAGGAAATTTGAAATTGAAAGTATTTACCTATCTTCTGATGGTTTCCACTTTTCTTGTTTATCTTCCTGACCTGAAATTTCTTAGTGAAAAAGCATGCCAAGCTCAGGCCTTTGCATTTGGAAACAAATACAAACATCAAACACAAACTTTGGATCTACAACTGTTGAAAAGCATTAACTATGAGTTTAAAGGTTTTGTTGTCATCATTGTGATTGTTGTTATTTGCTAAGTAAAGTTTGAGATTCCTGCTTTGTAAGTATGCATGTAAATAGTTTGTTTAATGAAAAGAGGCTTTAGAAAAATTCTTACTTTGAAAAGGGGATTATGATTAAAATTCTTAGAATTGCAGCCCACAAGGGACAAATATTATTATGGACTAAGTGATTTGAAGAAATAATTTGTTTTAAAAACCAACTCCACTAATTAAGTTTCCAAATTCATTTCATGCACACAAGATTGACTTAATTAGTAGCCCATATATATATTTGCATATATATATATGTGTGTGTGTGTGTGTGTGTGTGTGTGTGTGTGTGTAATGTAATGAACAGTTTTCTTAGCCCTTTAGGTATGAGTCATTTTTGCCCAAAGCAAGCCAGGATAGTGAGTTATATTATAGGATAATAAAGACTTAAGGGGGAAAAAGAGTTCTGGTATAATTTTAAAAGCTGTTTTACCTATTGAGGTAGATATCTGTCAACTAAAGCTTTTTAAGCACATTTTTAAAAAATATTTTATTTATTTATTTGACACAGAGAGAGATAGTGTGTGTATGCGTGTGTGTGTGTGCACAAGCTGGGGAGCAGCAGGCAGAGGGAGAGGGAGATGCATGCTTCCCGATCCCAGGACCCTGGGATCATGACCTGAGCCAAAGGCAGAAGCTTAACCAACTGAGCCACCCAGGCACAGAAGCACATTTCTTTAAGTAGGAATAAAATGAGTTTTATGCTGCTCAGTTTCTTAATTTAAGATAAATTAAAAGTACAGATTAAATATAATCTTTATTCCCAAAGGCATTCCTGTGTACTATGTTAAGCATTTGGCAGCACTTAAATTCTTTGAGCTCATTAGAATTCTATTTGTTCTGTCATTGTTTCAGCACAAAAAGCTACTTTCATTTGTTGAATATGTGTTTACAGTTATAAATACTTAAAATGTGTTTTTCATCTTCTCTTTTCTTACCATTTCTTTCCCCCAACTTATCTCTTCTGTCCCAGGATCCTAGTACATATGATATTGTTTCTGACTTGGTTCCTCCTGAGTTTCTACTTTACTAAATTGCCTATCCCTCCACAACCCCTGGGCTTTTATTAGTTTTCCTCCCCCAAGGACAAGAGTCCGATTTCTAAATCTTATGAAAGAATGGAATTTGGCCACTTTTAAATTGACCTCCTTATTTTTATTAAAACCCATAGAAGATATCAGCCTTTTTTGTTTCATATGCTATTTGAGTTTTTGATATGCCTTCTTTTTACCCAAATCATGACTTGAAATTGGCTTATCTTTTAGTTATTTTGCTTCACACACCCAAATTCACTTCTTATATGAGCAAGTTGTATCGCTCATGGTCTTTTTTACTTTAAAGGATCTCTCCCTGCTCTCTACCTTCTCTGCTAGCCACACCTCATGAAGCATCCTGAAGTATAACTATTGCCAAATTATCCTGCCCTCAAAACAACAAACACAGTTCCATTATTATTTTGGTATTCAAAATATCACAGATGTGAATACCTATTCGTGTATTTAATCCATTACCCAAAGAAAACTAACATGCAAAAGGAAGATAAAAAGAAATAACATAGGTGTAACATCAATATCAATGTATCTATAAGTATCTTTCCATATTTCTTTAAGGAATTTATTTCATAGAATACGGTTTTAGTTCTCTCCATTTCTACTCCCTCTTCCTGCAAATATTGGCTATGACAGAAAAACACTCACTAATCCGTTCTTCATATAAATACTATTTCCACAAAATAAAAAAATTCTAATTATTACAAAATAACATTACTTCAAAGATATTAAGATTGTATAATGTGCTATATGTCAAAACTAAATATCTCTAGATTGTTAAGTATCTAGTCATCTGTACGTTAATATCTCACTTTTAGTGGCTGAAGATTTTGTGTCTTCCTGGTTTGTTTTTATCACTGGTGCGGCACTCTTGTATGGCATTCCTGGGCTCTCTTTTCTTTAAATCCTCACCTATAACGTTTCCGGAGCCCATGGATTTCTACAGTATCTGGAGGTTATTCATCTTTGCTTGGCCCCCTGATTTCTCTCACATATTCATGACACAAGAAAAGATTAGAAAGAAGAAAAACTCCAGTTCCTTTACTTTACAACTAAGAACAATTTTTTAATGCCCAAGTATTTCAGTTATGACTTTTACTTATTTCCATTTATTTTGTTGTTCTTTTTTAATTCCCCACTGAGAAGAGAATTATTTTGGGTGTCCATAACTTTAGAGACTTTGCTCTTTTCCATCAGTATAGTTTTTGTGGGTAGAAAAGCCAGCTGCTCACAGGCATATTATCTCTGACCCAAAAGAGTCAGTTTGCTGTTAGGATGCTTTATAGGGTCTCTAAACTATATCTCCAACTTTTGAGAGCCTTCTATGAATTTGTCATATGGTCTAGAAGCATTTATTCAATATTTATTGAATATACATCATGAATTAGACACTAGAAAATAATAAAGTAGATCTGGTTTCTGCCTACATGGACTTACAATCTTATGAAACTTACTTATTGCATGCAATTTTACCATTATCAAATAAACATAAGGAGAGTTTAGATTCATATGGATCTTGATAGCTATACATGTTAGTATGTGTACGTGTATATAAATCTTTCCTCATGAAGCATAGACATCAATTATTCTCACCTAGTCTTTTACTCTATTCCTTCCACCAATATTAATTCAGGAAGCCAATCACTCTGATTTGTCTTATCTGCTTCATACTAGTAAATTGGTACTTAATTTTTTAAAAAAAGGTTTCTTTTTTTTTTTTCCCCAGGAAAATGTAAAATGTTCTGATAGTGCTCAAGAAAGGTATCAGGATGAATTTTACTCTCATCTCAACTTCTTATGTTACTACACAACTCCAATCATAGTTTTGAAAAAAAGAAAAAAAGTAGGGAAGCATAAACAGAAGAAATACTGGGTCAGTTTTTACCTTTATACATAGAAGATCATCCTCTCACTCCAGGAAAAATTTAATGACTTTAAAACATTTAATTACGTTAATTTTTAAAAGTTTATCATGAAAATGAAATGCAGGAGATTGCTAAATAACAGAAATTGCTTTTTTGTTTGAAGAAATTTGGTTTCCTTAAAAATGTTTTTAATGTTAATTAAAATATTCATAAAAAATATTGAACACTTCCAGCTTACAATTCCAAATAAAAGGAGCTAAGAAGTCACCACTCTTTTTAAACAATAAGTTAAAGCTGAACAGACCGAAAAATCAACTCTTCCAAAGCCCATAAAAAAGGTAAGGACACAGGGCAAACCATGGCCCCAAAGACCAGAGATACAGACAGGCGGATGCAGAGAAAATATTTTACGAGTACAGAGATCCAGGAGGAGATACTGCTGTGGGAGCCAGAACTGGGATAGGAAAATCAGAGTTGTAATTGATTATCTGCTGGAGGCTCCATATGGAAGATTCTGAGAGTTAAAAACTCCAGGAGGACTCAGTCATAGGAGGGTCACAGAATATTGTGACATTTATTTCCAGGTATCTTGGTCAGGTTCCTAGAGTAAATAGAGAAAATCTCTTTGTGCTTCCTACCGTTGGAGGGAAAGGAAACTATTTTGAAATATTCCAGAGCACTCTTCTTCTTAACAAGGCTTGCTCTCAAGAGAAATTCGTTAGCCAATGCCTAATGTGCTGGGACATTATATCAGAACCTAACCGATCTGGGGGAGGGGAGAACCCGATTTCAGTGAGCACTTGACTTTTATACAGGAGAAGAGAAGTACTCAGCTCACTCTAGTCAACCTCTTGCACCTAAAGAGAAAGAAAAAAAAAATAAAGATACCTGTGAAGTCCAGATGCATAAGCTCACTAACAGATTGAGACCTAATCATAGGACTATAGAACACTTTCCATCTCCCCACGCTTACTATTACATTACTAAGGGCCTATTTATAGCAGTTCCTTTTATTTGGTATATAATATCTGGCTATAAGGAAAAAAACCCACAAGTTATATAGAAAGAAAATAAAAGTCAATTTGAAGAGATAAAGACTCAGAATCAGACATAGCTGAGATATTAGAATTATCAGAACATGAATTTAAAACAACTATAAATATTCTAAGGGATCTCATGGGTAAAGGAGGCAGCACTCAATAATAGATACGCAATATAAGTAGAAAGATGAAAGTTCTAAGAAAAAAAACAAAACAAAACAAAAGCACCAGGCCTACATGGGTTCACTGGTTAATTTTATCAAATGTTTAATAAAGAAATTATACTAATTATCTACTATCTCTTTCAGAGGTTAGAAGCAGAAGGGATACTTCTTAACTCATTCTATAAGGACAGCCTTACTCTAATATCAAAAGTGATGAAGACATTCCAAGAAAAGAAAACTACAGCCCACTAATCCAATACACAAAGATGTAAAAATTCTCAACAAAATATTAGCAAATTGAATTCAACAATGTGTATAAAGAATTATACACTATGACCAAATAGGATTTATCCCATGTGTACAAGGCTGTCTCAACAATTGAAAATAAGTTGTTATAAGTCATTACAAGAATAGGCTAAGAAAGAAAAATCACATGATTCTATCAATAGATGTGTAAAAAGTATTTAATAAAATCCAACACTGATTCATAATAAAAACTCTCAGTAAACTAGGAATAGAGAACTTCCTCAACTTGATAATGAATAAAACAAACAACAACAACAACAACAACAACAAAACCCTACTGCTAACATCATACTTAATGGTGAGAAACTCAAACCTTTCCTGCAAAGATCAGGAACAAGGAAAGGATGTCCCCTTTTACCATTGCATTTCAACATTACACTGTAAGTCTTAATAATGCCATAAGGAAGAAAAAACAACAAGGAAATAAAAGACAGATCAGGAAAGAGGAAATAAAGCAGTTTTTGTTTGCAAATTACAAAATTACCAATGTAGAACATAACAATTGAAAACAAAACAAAACTCTTGGAGCTAATAAGCAATTAAAGAAAATTTGTGTTTAACTGGGAAGGTCGTGAATTAGGAGGACCCTCAGCTCACCTTGTCCCATTGATACAACTAGATAACTCTCATATCAGTGTAAATAACCCAGAAAATGACTCAAAGACTGACTGAACAAACTCTACAACTAAAGGGAGACAAGCAGCCACATCGAAGAGGTGGGAAGGGTAATAACTTGGAGTGAAATAGATCTCGGCTGTCCATGGTGGGGAAGGAGCCAGTGGTGCTAAGAAGGGCAAAAAACACACTTTTACACATGGGAGCCCACAAATGGAGAAGACAAATCCCCATAATATCTGCCTTTGAGAGTGAGAGGGGCTAAATTTTGTGAGTTCTTACAACCAGTGGGACTTAAGCTTGGAATTTAAAAAATTGATAGGCTCAGCTCTGAGAGAGACCAGAGGGTGTTAGGAAGTGGAATCCATACCCTTAAGGAGACAACAATAGGAAAAGAGCAATGCAGATACAGCCTAGAA
Organism: Ursus arctos; assembly: GCF_023065955.2. Lineage (NCBI taxonomy): Eukaryota > Metazoa > Chordata > Mammalia > Carnivora > Ursidae > Ursus > Ursus arctos. The sequence goes on from NW_026622986.1 coordinate 3,146,237, forward strand.
CAAGCAGTTTGAAAAACAGCAGGGTTAGCTGGGAGGGAAAGAGATTTGCTCATTTCACAGCGTGGCCTAGAGAGACAGCAATAATGAAAAGATACCTCCAGGACAAAGGACCTGGCAAATGCCATTTACCTCCCCGACCGGTATAAAGAAAGGCAACCTGTGGGAACCAGTGCAGTACCCACACTCCAAGAAATTGAAATGGAAGGAAAACTTCCAAAATCACTCTATAAGGCCAGCATAACTTTGATTCCAAAACCAGACAAATACCCTACTAAAAAGAAATGTTACAGACCAATATCTCTGATGAACATGGATGCAAAAACACTCAACAACATACTAGCAAATTGAATTCAACAGTATATAAAAAGACTTATTCATCATAATCAAGTGGGATTTATTCCTCAGTTGCAGGGATGGTTCAATAATTGCAAATCAATCAATGTGATACACCACATTAATAAAAGAAAGGACAAGAACCATATGATCCTCTCAATAGACACAGAAAAAGCATTTGACACATAGCATCCTCTCTTAAGTGTTTCCATATATAGGCATTATTTCTGATGAAATATCCTCACTCCACAGCATAGGGATAGATGGAACATATCTCAATATCATAGACGCCACCTATGAAAAGCCTACAGCGAATATCATTCCCCTAAGATCAGGAACATGACAGAGATGTCCACTCTCACCACTGTTGTTCAGCATTGCACTAGAAGTCCAAGCCTCAACAACCAGACAACACAAAAGAAATAAAAGGCATCCAAATTGGCAAAGATGTCAAATATTCACTCCTCACAGATGACATGATACTATATGTTAAAAACTCAAAAGACTCCACCCAAAAATTGTTAGAACTTATAGAGGAGTTCAGCAAACTGTCAGGATATAAAGCCAATATACAGAAGTCAGTTGCATTTCTATACACTAACAATGAGACAGGAAAAACAAAAGAAAACAAAAAAAAAACACCAGAAATGAAGGAATCGATCCCATTTATTTTATTTTTATTTTTATTTTTAAAGATTTTATTTATTTATTCGACAGAGATAGGGACAGCCAGCGAGAGAGGGAACACAAGCAGGGGGAGTGGGAGAGGAAGAAGCAGGCTCATAGCGGAAGAGCCTGATGTGGGGCTCGATCCCATAACGCCGGGATCACGCCCTGAGACGAAGGCAGACGCCTAACTGCTGTGCCACCCAGGCACCCCTGATCCCATTTATAATTGCACAAAACCCATAAGATACCTAGGAATAAACCTAACCAAAGAGGTTAAGGATCTGTCCACTGAAAACTAAAGAACACTTATGAAAGAAACTGAGGAAGACACAAAGAAATGGAAAAATATTCCATGTTCATGGACTCAAAGAACAAATGTTGTTAAAAGGTCTATGGTACCCAAAGCAATCTACACATTCAGTGCAATTCCTATCAAAATACTGACAACAATTTTCACAGAGCTGGAACAAACAATCTTAGAATTTGTATGGAACAAGAAAAGTCCCCAAATGGCCTAAGTAATGTTGAAAAAGAAAACCAAACCTGATGGCATCACAATTCTGGACTTCAAGTTATATTACAAAGCTGTAATCATCAAGACAGTATGGTACTGGCACATGACACATAGATCAATGGACCAGAATAGAGAACCCAGAAATGGACCTTCAACTCTATGGTCAACTAATCTTCAACAAAAGAAGAGAGAATATGTAATGGAAAAAGGATAGACTCTTCAACAAATGGTGTTGGGAAAATTGGACAGCTACATGCAGAAGAACGAAACTGGACCATTCTTCAAAGATAAACTCAAAATAGATGAAAGACCTAAATGTGAGAGGAATTCATCAAAATCCTAGAGGAGAACACATGCAGCTTTGACCTAGGCCACAGCAACTTCTTCTTGCTAGATACATCGTCAAAAACAAGGGAAATAAAAGCAGAAATGAACCATTGGGACTTCAAGATAAAAAGCTTCTTCACAGCAAAGGAAACAATCAGCAAAACTAAATGGCAAACTACAGAATGAGATAAGATATTTTCAAATGTCTTATCAGATAAATGGTTGGTATTCAAAATCTATAAAGGACTCACCAAACTCAACACCCAATAAGTAAAAAATCCAGTCAAGAAATGGGCAGAAAACATAAAGACATTTCTCCAAAGAAGACATACAAATGGCCAACAGACACATGAAAAAATGCTACACATCACCCATCATCAGGGAAATGAAAATCAAAACCACAATGAGATACCACCCCACACTGGCCAGAATGGCTAAAATTAACAAGTCAGGAAACAACAGATGTTGGCAAAGATGTGGAGAACTGGGAACTGTCTTACTCTGTTGGTAGGAATACAATCTAGTACAGCCACTCTGGAAAACAGTATAGAGGTTCCTCAAAAAGTTAAATATAGAACTACCGTACAACCCAGCAATTGCACTCCTAGGTCATTATCAAAAGGATATATAATGATTTGAAGGAGCACATGCACCCCAATGTTTATAGCAGCAATGTCCACAATAGCCAGGGTATGGAAAGAGCCCAGATGTCCATTGACTGATGGTATGATAAAGAACATGTGGTATATACATACAATGGAATGTTACTCAGCCATCAAAAAGAATGAACTTTTGCCATTTGCAAGATTTAACTGCAACTAGAGGGTACTATGTTAAGTGAAATAAGTCAGTCAGAGAAAGACAAATACCATATGATTTCTCTCATGTGGAATTTGAGAAACAAAACAGTGAACATAGGAGAAGGAAGAGAAAAATAAAATAGATGCAAATTGAGAGGGAGGCAACCCATAAAAGACTCTTAACTATAGGGAACAAGCTGAAGGTTGCTCATGGGGAGTTAGATGGGGTGATGTGTTAATTGGGTGATGGAAATTAAGGAAAGCACTGGGAATGAGCACTGGATGTTATATGCAATTGATGAATCACTCAATTCTATCTCTGAAATAAATTAAAAAAAACAAGAAAAGAAAACATTCCAATCTTCATAGAAATGAAGATGTTAGTTTAAAAAAAAAGAAAGTGAGGGGATGGAGAAGTATTTATCATGAAAATCAAAGTCAAAAGAAAACTGGGCTATTACACAAAATGGATTGAAAATAAGTACTGTAAGAAGAGACAGAAGGGGAGTACTATGTAATAAAAAGGGGACAATGCGACAAGAGGATAAAACAATTGTGAATATTTATGCATCCAACATGGGAATACCCAAATATATAAAAGAGTCAACAACAAACATAAAGGAACTGATCAATAGTAATACAATTATAGTAGGGGACATTAACATCCCACCTACACCAATGGACAGATCATCCAAAAAGAAAATAAACAAGTGACTTTGAGTGACACACTGGATCAGATGGGATTTAACAGACATATTCAGAACATTCCATTTTAAAACAGCAGATCGCACATTCTTTCCAAGTTCACACAAAACATTCTCCAGAATAGATGATATATCGGGCCAAAAAACATGTCTCAACAAATTAAAAAAAAAAATCAAAGTCATAATACATATCTTGTCTTACCACAACAGTATAAAACTAGAAATCAACCACATGAAAAAATCTGGAAAGAGCACAAATACATGGAGGTTAATTAACAAGCTACTAAACAATGAAAATATCAACCAAAATATCAAAGAAGAAATAAAAAATTACATGAACACAAATAAAAATGAAAACACAACTGTCCAAAATCTTTGTTCTATAGGCCTAACTCAAGAAGCAAGACAAACCCCAATTACATAACCTAACCTTATACCTAAAGGAGCTATATAAACAAGAACAAACATAACCCAACCCAGCAGTAGAAAGGAAGTAAGAAAGATAGAATAGTAATAAATGATATAAAAACTCAAACAACAACAAAACAAACAAACAAACAAACAACAACAACAAAAAAAACCCAGACAATTGAACAGATGAATGAAACCAAGAGCTGGTTCACTGAAAAGATAAAAAAAATTCAATATACCTCTACTCAGACAGAAAAGAGAGAGTGGGAGAAAGAGAGATGGAAAGAGAGGGGGAAATAAAATCACTAATGAAAGCAGAGAAATCATAACCAACATCTCTGAAATATAAACAATTGTAACAGAGTGTTATGAAAACCTATATGCCAACAAACTGGACAACTTAGAAGAATTGGATAAATTCTGAGATATATATAACCTATCAAGGCTAAAACTGGAAGATATAGAAAATTTGATCAGACCAATTACCAGCAATGAAATTAAATCAGTATCAAAAAACTTCCAACAAACAAAAGTCCGGGAGACCAGACAGCTTCATGGGTGAATTCTTACAAACATTTAAATAAGAGTTAATACCTATTCTTCTCAAACAATTCCAAAAAACATAAAATGAAGGAAAACTTCCAAATTCATTCTATGAGGCCAATATCACTGCAATACCAAAATCAGTTAAAAATACCACTAATAAAGTGAATTGCAGGCCAACATTCCTGATGAATACAGATGCAAAAATCCTCAATAAAATACTAGCAAACTGAATCCAATAATACATTAAAAAAATCATTCACCACTATCAAGTGGAATTTATTCTTGGGTTGCAAGTGTGGTTTACTATATTCAAAGCAATCAATGTGATATGTCACATCAATAAGAAAAATGATAAAAACCATATGATCATTTCAATACATGCAGAAAAAGCATTTGACAAAGTACAGCATCCATCTTGATTTAAAAAAAACAACCAAAACAACAAAAAGGACATAAAACCTCTCCAAAATAGATCTAGAGGAAACATACCTCAACATCATAAAGGCCTTATGTGAAAAACCCCCTCTAAGCTGAGGAACAAGATAAGGATGCCTACTCTCACAACTTTTATTCAACACAGTCCTGGAAACCTAGTCAGAGCAATTAGACAACATTAAGGAAGAAAAGGCACCCAAATTGCTAAGGAAGAGGTAAAACTCTCACTATTTGCAGAAGACATAACTCTATACATAAAAAACCCTGAGGACTCCACCAGAAAGCTAATAGAACCGATAAATGAGTTCAGTAAAATCGTAGGATACAAAATCAGTATACAGAAATATGTTGCATTTCTATATACTAAAAATGAAGTAGCAGAAAGAGAAATTAAGAAAACAATCCCATTTGTAATTACACCAAAAACAATTAAATATCTAGGAATAAACTTAACTAAAGAGATGAAAGACCGGTACTCTGAAAACTATAAGACACTGATAAAAGAAATTTGAGTCAACTCAAAGAAATGGAAAGACATTCCATGCTCATGGATCGGAAGAACAAATATTGTGAAAATGTCTGTACTACCCAAAGCAATCCCTATCAAATACCAACATTTTCCACAGAACTAGAATAAACAATCCTAAAATTTGTATGGAACCACAAAGACCTTGAAGACCCAAATAATCTTAAAAAAAAAAAACAAAAACAAAACTGGAGGCATCATAATTCCACACCTCAAGTTTACAAAGCTGTAATTATTAAAACAGTATGGTACTGACATATAAATAGACACATAGATCAATGGAATAGAACAGAAAATCCAGAAATAAACCTACAATTATATGGTCATTTAATTTTTGACCAAAGAAGCAAGACTATGCAACGGGAAAAACATATTCTCTTCAACAAACATGTTGGGAAAACTGGTCAGCCACATACAAATGAATGAAACTGGACCACTTTCTTACGCCATACACAAAAGTAAATTCAAAATGGATTAAAGACCTGAATGTGAGACCTGAAACCATAAGAATCCTAAAAGAGAGCACAGGCACTAATGTCTCTAACATCAGTAACAGCAATGTTTTTCTAGTTATGTCTCCTGAGGCAAGGGAAATAAAAGCAAAAATAAACTGTTGGGACCACATCAAAATAAAAAGCTTCTTCACAGCAAAGAACAATCAATAAAATTAAAAGGCAACTGACAAAATGGGGGAAGATATTTGCAAATCACATATCCAATAAAGGGTTATTACCCAAAGTATATAAAGAACTTACAAAACTCAACACCCAAAAACCAAATAATCCAATTAAAAAATGAAAACATTTTTGTTTTCCAAAGAAAACGTGCAGGTGGCCAACAGACACATGGAAAGATGTTCAGCAACACACGTCATCAGGAAAATGAAAACAAAACCATAATCAAATATAACCTTACACCTTTCAGAATGGTTAAAATTAAAAACACAAGAAACAACAAGTGTTGGTAAGGGTTTAGAGAAAAATGAACCCTCTTGCACTTTTGGTGGGAATACAAACTGGGGCAGCCATTGTGAAAAACAATATAGAGGTTCCTCAAACAGTTATGATTCAGTAATTACACTACTTGGAATTTAACAACAACAACAAAAAAAACCAAAAACACTAATTTGAAGGGCTACATGAACTTCTATGTTTATAGCAGCATTATTTACAATAGCCAAACTATGAAAGCAGTCCAAGTATCGATCTGTGGATGAATGGATATATGTATACACACACACATACACACACACACACACACACACACACAATGGATTATTCAGCCATGAAATAATGAAGTCTTGCCATTTGCAATGACATGGATGGATTAGAGAGTAAGGTAAATGAAATTAGTCGGTGAAAGAAAGACAAATACCGTATGATCTCATCCATATATGGAATTAAAAAAAACAAATAAATGAGCAAAGAAAAAAGAGACAAACCAAGAAACAGACTGTTAACTATAGAGAACAAACTGACGGTTACCATAGGGTGGGGGGAATGGGTGAAATGGGGGATGGGGATTAAAGAGTACACTTAACATGATGAAAAATAATATACAAAAATAAAGGAAATTTGTAGGATGCAAGGTTAATATACAAAAATCAACTGTTTTCATATATACTAGCAATGAGCAAATACAATTTGAAATTTAAAACACAATACCATCTACATTAGCATCCCTAAAATAAAATATGTAGTATAAATCTAAGAAATATGTAGATCTATATGAGGAAAACTATAAAACTATGATGAACAAAATCAAAGAAGAACTAAATAAATGGAGAAATATTCTATGTTCATGGATAAGAAGACTCAATGCAAGCAGATCTTGTTATATTGCACTTTGCAGATATTGTGGGTTTTTTGATTTTTGTTTGTTTTTTTTGTTTACAAATCATAGTTTTGTGGCAACCCTTAGTCAAAGTTTCCTTCCTCTTGTATTTTTTGGAATAATTTGAGAAGAATAGGTATTACTTTTCTTTAAATATTGCGATTCTCTGGGTCCTGGGCTTTTGTTTGTTGGGAATTTTTTGATTACTGATTCAATTTCATTGCTGGTAATTGGTCTGATCGAATTTTCTATTTCTTCCTGCTTTAGTTTTGATAGGTTATATGTTTCTAGGAATTTATCCATTTCTTCCAAGTTGTCCAATTTTTTGGCATGTAGGTTTTCAGAATATTCTCTGTTACAATTGTTTGTATTTCTGTGGTGTTGGTTGTTATTTCTCCTCCTTCATTAGTGATATTGTACCTCCTAATCCCCTTCACCCAGTTTACCTAGTCCCCCATCCTTCCTTCTGGCAATCAGTGGTTCGTTTTCCATATTTATGAGTCTGTTTCTCGTATTGTTGTTTGTTTGTTCATTTGTTGTTGGTGGGTTTTTTTAGATTCCACATATCAGTGAAATCATATGGTATTTGTCTTTCTCTGACTTATTTCACTTAGCATACTATACCTTCTAGATCCATCCATGTTGTTGTGAATATTAAGATTTCATTCATTTTTATGGCTGAGTAATATTTCATTGTATATATATACAATAGCTTTATCCATTCACCTATTGATGAACATTTAGTTTGCTTCCATATTTTAGCTATTATAAACAATTCTTCAATAAACAGAGATGCATGTACTTTTTGAATTAGTGTTTTAATTTTCCTAGAAATAGAAGTCTTAGATCATATGGTACTTCTATTTTTAGTTTTTTTGTGGTACCTCCATACTGTTTTCCACAGCACTACTTTTCTCCACATCCTCCACAACATTTGTTATTTCTTATATTTTTAGTTTAGTCATCCTGATTTGGTGTGAGGTGAGATTTCATTGTAGGTTTGATTTTGATTCTCCTGATGATTAGAGATGCTGAGCATCATTTATAAATATCTTCTCCCATTCAGTAGATAATCTGTTCATATTATTTATGGTTTCCTTTACTGTGCCAAACTTTTTAGTTTAATATCATCCCAATTGTTTTTGCTTTTATTTCTCTTGTATGGGGAGACCTCACCCAGGAGATCTATCCCCCTATCCACCTCCCTTTCCACAACCCTCAGTTTGTTTCCCAGAGTCAAGAGTTTCTCATGGTTTGTCTCCCTCTCCAATTTCTTCCCATTCAGTTTTCCCCCTCTTTCCCTATGATCCTTTGCGCTATTTCTTATATCCCACATATGAATGAAACCATAGGATAATTGTCTTTCTCTGGTTGACATATTTCAGTCAGCATACTACCCTCCAATTCCATCCACGTCGCTGAAAATGGTAAGTATTCATCCTTTCTGATGGCTGAGTAATATTCCATTGTATATATAAGCCACAACTTCGTTATCCATTCTTCTGGTGAAGGGCATCTTGTTTCCTTCCACAGTTTGACTATTGCGGACATTGTTGCTATGAACTTTGGGATGCAGTGTCCCTTCATTTCACAACATCTGTATCTTAGGGGTAAGTACTCAGTAGAGCAATTTTTGGGTCATAGGGTAGCTCTATTTTTAACTTCTTGCAGAAACTCCATACTGTTTGCCAGGGTGGCTATACCAGCTTGCATTCAACAGTGTAAGAAGGTTCCCCTTTCCCTGCATCCTCACTAACACTTGTTTCCTATCTTGTTAGTTTTAGCCATTCTGACTCGTGCAAGATGGTATCTCATTGTGGTTTTGATTTGTATTTCCCTGATGCCAAGTAATATGAAGCAAAATTGTTTTCAGGTGTTTGTTGCCCATTTGTACGTCTTCTTGGAGGAATGTCTGTTCATATCTTCTGCCTATTTCTTGACTGGATTTTTAATTTCTTGGATGTTCAGTTTGAGAAGTACTTTATAGAACTTGGATACCAGCCCTTTATCTGATATGTCATTTGCAAATATCGTCTCCCATTCCATAGGTTGCCTTTTAATTTTGTTGACTGTTTCTTTGCTGTGCAGAGTTTTTTATCTTGATGAAGTCCCAATAGTTCATTTTTCCTTTTGTTTCCCTTGTGTTTAGAGATGTGTCTTGAAAGAAGTTGCTGTGCCCAAGGTTGCTGCCTCTGTTCTCTAGGATTTTGATGCATTCCTGTCTCACACTTAGGTCTTTCATCCATTTTTTAGTTTTTCTTTGTGTATGGTGTAAGAGAATGGTCCAGTTTTATTCTTCTACATGTGGCTGTCCAAATTTTCTCATAACCATTTATTGCAGAGACTATCTTTTTTTGTACTGGATATTCTTTCCTGCTTTGTCAAAAGTAGGTGACCATGCAGTTCAGGATCCATTTCTGGGTTCTTTATTCTATTCCATTGATCTATGCGTCTGCTTTATTTGTTTGTTTTGTTTTGTTTTCGTTTCGCCAATATCATGCTCTCTTCATGATCACAGCTTTGTAATAAAACTTAAAGTCAGGCATTGTGATGCCCCAGCTTTGGATTTCTTTTTCAACATTCCTGTGGAGATTTGGGTCTTTTCTGGTTCCATACAAATTTTAGGATTCTTTGTTCCAGTCTGTGAAAAATGTAGATGGTATTTTTTCTTTATTAATATGTTATGTTAGTCACCATACAGTACATAATTAGTTTTTGATGTATTGTTCCATGATTCACTGTTTGTGTATAATACCCAGTGCTCCATGCAATACGTGCCCTCCTTAATACCTATCATTGGGCTAGCCCATCCCCCCACCCCCTTCCCCTTTAAAACCCTCAGTTTGTTTCCTGAGGTCCATAGTCGTTCATTGTTCATCTCCCCTTCTGTTCCCCCCCTTCATTTTTCCCTTCTTTCTCCTTATGATCTCTGCTATTCCTTATGTTCCACAAGTAAGTGAAACCAGATGGTAATTGTCTTTCCCTGCTTGACTTAATATATTTAGTATAATCTCCTTCAGTTTTGTCCAGGTCGATGTAAATGTTGGGTAATCATCCTTTCTGATGGCTAAGTAATGTTTCATTGTATACACAGACCACATCTTCTTTATTCATTTGTCTGTTGAAGGGCATCTCATTTCCTTCCACGGTTTGGCTATTGTGGAAATTGCTGCTATGAGCGTTGGGGTGCATATGGCCCTTCTTTTCACTTTATCTGTATCTTTCGGTAAATACCCAGTAGTGCAATTACTGGATCATAGGGTAGCTCTATTTTTAACTTTTTGAGGAACCTCCATGCTGTTTTCCAAAGTGGCTGTACCAACTTGCATTCATGCCAACAGTGTAAGAGGGTTCCCCTTTCTCCACATTCTCTCCAACATTTGTTGTTTCCTGCCTTGTTAATTTTTGCCATTCTAACTAGTGTAAGGTGGTATCTCTGTGTGGTTTTGATTTGAATTTCCCTGATGGCTAATGATTTTGAACACTTTTTCATGTGTCTGTTAGCTATTTGTATGACTTCATTGGAAAAGTGTCTGTTCATATCTTCTGCCCATTTCTTGACTGGATTTTTTGTTTCTTGGATGTTGAGTTTGAGAAGTTCTTTATAATCTTAGATACCAACCCTTTATCTGATATGCCATTTGCAAATAACTTCTCTCATTCTGAAAATTGCCTTTTAATTTTGTTGACTGATTCCTTTGCTGTGCAGAGCTTTTTATCTTGATGAAGTCCCAAAGTCCTTTTTCACTTTTGTTTCCCTTGCCTTTGGAGAGGTGTCATGAAAGAAGTTGCTGTGGCCAATGTCGAAGAAGTCACTGCCTATGTTCTCCTCTATGATTTTGATGGATTCGCATCTCACATAGAGATCTTTCATCCATTTAGCTTATCTTTGTGTATGGTGTGAGAGAATGGTAGAGTTTCATTCTTCTGTATATAGCTGTCCAATTTTTCCAGCACCCTTTATTGAAGACACTGCCTTTTTTCCATTGGATGTTTTTTCCTGCTTTGTCAAAGATTAGTTGACCATAGAGTTGAGGGTCCATTTCTGGAGTCTCTCCTCTGTTCCATTGGTCTATGTGTCTGTTTTTGTGCCAGTACCATGCTGTCTTGGTGATCACAGCTTTGTAGTATAGCTTGAAATCAGGCAACGTGATGCCCCCAGCTTTGTTTTTCTTTTTCAATATCTCCTTGGTGATTCAGGGTCTTTTCTGGTTCCACACAAATTTTAGGATTGTTTCTTCCAGCACTTTGAAAAATGCCATTGGTATTTTGATCAGCATGGCATTGAAAGTGTAGATTACTCTGGGCAGCATAGACATTTTAATTATGCTTATTCTTCCAATCCATGAGCATGGAATATTTTTCCATCTTGTTGTGTCTTCTTCAATGTTTTTCATAAGTGTTCTGTAGTTTCTAGAGTATAGATCCTTTACCTCTTTGGTTAGGTTTATTCCAAGATATCTTATGGTTTATGGTGCTATTGTAAGTGGAACCAATTCCCCAATTTCTCTTTCTACAGTTACATTGTTAGTGTGTAGGAAAACAACTGATTTTTGTACATTGATTTTGTTTCCTGACACATTACTGAATTGCTGTATGAGTTCTAATAATATGGACGTGGAGCCTTTTGGGTTTTCCATATAAGGTATCATGTCATCTGTGAAGAGAGAGTTTGACTCCTTCTCTTCCAGTTTGAAAGCTTTTATTTCTTTTTGTTGTCTGATTGCTGTTGCTAGGACTTCTAGTACTATGTTGGATAATAATGGTGAGATTGGGCATCCTTGTCATGTTCTTGATCTTAAGGGAAAGCCCCTCAGCTTTTCCCCATTGAAATGATATTCATAAATTCATAGATAGTTTTTATGAAATTGAGGAATATACCTTCTATCCCTACACTCTGAAGAGTATTAATCAGGAAAGGATTCCATATTTTTGTCAAATGCTTTTTCTGCATCAGTTGAGAAGATCATATGGTTCTTGTCTCTTCTTTTATTAATGCGTTCTATCACACTGATTCACGAATGTTGAACCACCCTTGCATTCTAGGGATGAATCACACCTGGTCATGATGGATAATACTTTTAAGGTATGTTGGATCCTATTGACTAGGATCTTGTTGAGAATTTTGGCATCCATATTCATCAGGAATATTGGTCTGTAATTCTTTTTGATGGGGTCTTTGCCTGATTTGGGGATCAAGGTAATACTAGTCGCACAGAATGAGTTTGGAAGTTTTCCTTCTGTTTCTATTTTTTGAAACAGCTTCTGGAGAATAGGTATTATTTCTTCTTTGAATGTTTGGTAAAATTCCACAGGGAATCCATCTTGTTGTTTGGGAGGTTTTTGATCACTGGTCCAATCTCATTACTAATTATTGGCCTATTTAGGTTGTCAATTTCTTCCTGTTTCAGTCTTGGTAGTTTACAGGTTTCCGGAAAGGCATCCATTTCTTCCACGTTGTTTAATTTGTTGGTATATAGTTGTTAATAATAATTTCTAAATTGTTTCTATTTCCTTGGTGTTAGTTGTGATCTCTCCCCTTTCATTCATAATTTTATTAATTTGGGTCCTTTTCTTTTTTTGGATAAGTCTGGGCACTGGCTTATCAATCTTATTCATTCTTTCAAAGAACCAGCTTCTAGTTTTGTTGATCTGCTCTACTGTATTTCTGGTTTTTAATTCTTTGATCTCTGCTCTTGTCTTAATTAATTCTCTTCTCGTGTGTGTCTTAGGCCTCCTTTGTTATTCCATCTCCTTTTGTTTAAGGTGTAAATATAGAGACTGTATTTTAGATTTTTTTTATTTTTTTGAGTGAGGCTTGGATGGCTATGAATTTCCTCCTAAAGACTGCCTTTGCAGTATCCCACAGGTTTTGGACCAATGTGTTTTTGTTCTCATTGGTTTCCATGAATTGTTTGTTCTTCTTTGATTTCCTGATTAATCCAAACATTCTTAAGCAGGATGGTCATTAGCTTCCAAGTGTTTGAATTTCCTCCGAATTTCTTCTCGTGATTGAGTTCCAATTTCAAAGCATTGTGGTCTGAGAATATGCAGGGCATAATTTCAATCTTTTGGTATCAGTTGAGACCTGATTTATGACCCAGTACATGGTCTATTCTGGAGAATGTTTCATGTGTGTTTGAGAAGAATGAGTATCCGGTTGTTTTAGGGTGGAATGTTCTGTATATATCTATGAGGTCCATCTGGTCCAGTGTGTCATTCATAGCTCTTGTTCCATTGCTGATTTTCTGCTTAGATGATCTGTCTACTGCTGATAGTGGAATGTTGAGATCCCCTACTATTAACGTATTATTATCTATGTCTCTTTATTTTGGTTAAGTAGGCTTATGTAATTGCTCTCACATTGGGGGCATAAGTATTTATAATTCTTAGATCCTCTTGTTGGATAGACTATTTAAAAATAATATAGTGTCCTTCTGTATCTCTAACTACATCCTTTAGCTTAAATGTAATTTGTTTGATATGAGAATTGCTACCCCAGCTTTCTTTTGAGGTCCATTGGCATGAAAAAATAGTTCTTCATCCCTTCTTTCTCAGTCTGGATGTATCTTTAGGTTCAAAATGAGTCTCTTGTAGACAGCAAATGGATGGGTCATGTCTTTTTATCCAATCTTCAACCCTGTGGCATTTTATGGGAGCATTTAGGACATTCATGTTGAGAGTGATTATTGAAAGTTATAATTTTAATGTCATCATGTTGCCTATGAAATCCTTGTTTCTATAGATTGTCTCTGTAAGTTTCTGTTCTGTATCACTCTTGGGGTCTTTCTACTTTTATAGAACCCACCTTAATATTTCTTGTAGGGCTGGCTTGGTGGTCACATATTCTTTCAGGTTCTGCCAGTCTTGGAAGCTCCTTGTCTCTTTATCCATTCTGAATGACAGCCTTGCTGGATACAGTATCCTTGACTGCATGTTCTTCTCATTTAGTACCCAAAATATGTCTTGCCAGCCCTTTCTGGCTTTCCAGGTCTCTGTGGACAGCTCTGACGTTATTCTGATGTTCCTCCCTCTGTACGTAAGAAATCTCTTCCCCCTAGCTGATTTCAAGATTGTTTCTTTGGATCTAAGATTTGCAAATTGTACTATTACATGTCATGGTGTCAGTCTCTTCTCATTGACCTTGGGAGGGATCCTCTCTGCCTCTTGGACACAAATGTTTGTTTTCTTCCCCAGATTAGGGAAGTTCTCAGCTATGATTCCCTCAAATATCTCTTCTAGACCTCTCTCTTTCTCCACCCCCTCAAGGATCCCAGTAATTCTGATATTGGAATGTTTCATTGAGTCAGTAGTCTCTCTCAGCTTAATTTCTTGAAATTTAATTTGCTTTTCTCATGCCACCTCATTTTCCTTTTTTTCTATTATCTTATCCTCTAACTCACTAATTCATTCTTCTGCCTCATTTACCCTGGCAGTCAGAGCATCCAGTTTAGACTTTTCATTCATAGCATTTTTAAGTTTGGCCTGATTAGATCTCATTTCTGCACTTGGAGACTCTGTATTTTCATTAATATCTTTCTCAAGCCTAGATATTGCCTTGATAATTGTTACTCTGAAATCCATTTCTGACATCTTGGTTATATCCATATCCATTAGTTCTGTGGCAGAGGCCACAGTCTCTAGTTCTTTTCATTGTTGGGGGGTTCCTTCTCTTAGTCAATCTGATGAGGGGTGTTTGCAGGAATGTACAATTGTAGTACAATTATTGACCAAAACCCAAGCAAGATGCACCTGTTTTATAGGGACCTTAGGGATGTGGGCCTCTTGATCTTCCAGCCTGCCTTCATGGGGAGGGGCCTGCCACACTGTTACTCAGGCAACCCTGTTTGGGCAGAGTTGCCCTGCCCTCTGTGGGAGGCGGATGGGCTCAGTGAAAACTATTGGGGGCTTTTGTTCTCTGGTGGCTTTCCCTGGCAGCTTACCGTGTCTCTTCTGAGAGTCAGAGAAGAAGTGACTGTATCCAAACCTCTGTCTCAGAACAGAGAGATCGCAGTCTGCTCTTCACTGAGCTTTCCAGGCCACACTGTCTCTGTTTCTGTCTGTGCTGCTAAAAACCCATAGTGTCCTCGGTTGTGTGTACCACAGCCATTCTCCCAGTCTTCACTCCCAGGGCCAGTCAAGTCTCTGCCCTTTGTGCCTCTAAAACAGCCAGCTGCCCCTTGTTCCCATGTGTGCCCCTGTAGCTCTGGGTTTCATTCTGGGGGGCTGTCCTAAAGTCCTTTCACCACCACTACCAGTCTGAGAGTCTGTGCCTGGTCCCCAGAGCAGGAAGCTTTTGCTTTCCTGTTGCAAAATCATGGAGGCTCCCTCACCCTTCTGTTTATCTTCTGATATTTGCCTGCAGAATCTTGGCTCCCTGTTCATACCTCGAGACCAACCGCCAGAGATGTTCTGTTTGTAGAGATTCAGATATATCTTCTTATATCTCAGGCTGATTTTGTGGGTGTTCAGAATGGTCTGTTAGATATCCAGCTTGATTCAGGGGACCAGTTGAAATACAGTCCCCTACTCCTCCGTCATCTTTAAAGCTCCACTGTAGATTGTATTTTGATAGAGATTGCATTGAATGTGTAGATTACTCTGAGTAGCATAGACATTTTAACAATATTTGTTCTTCCAACCCATGAGCATAGAATGTTTTTTTTTTTTCATTTCTTTGTATCTTCCTCAAGTTCATTCTTAAGTGTTCTGCAGTTTTTAGAGTACAGATCCTTTACCCCTTTGGTTAGGTTTATTCCTAGGTATCTTATAGTTTTTGGTGCAGTTCTAATAGGATTGATTCTTTTATTTCTCTTTCTTCAGTCACATTGTTAGGGTATAAAAATGCAAGTGATTTCTGTGCATTGATTCTGTATCCTGCCACATTGCTGAATTACTGTATGAGTTCTAGCAATTTTGGGGTGGAGTCTTTTGGGTTTTCTACGTAAATTATCATGTCATCTGCGAAGTGAGAGTTTGACTTATTCTTTGCAGATTTGGATACATTTTATTTCTATTTGTTGTCTGATTGCTGAGGCTAGGACTTCTAGTACTATGTTCAACAACAGTGGTGAGAGTGGGCATCCCTGTCATGTTCCAGATCTTAAGGGAAAAGCTTTCAGTTTTTCCCCATTGAGAATGATATTCACTGTGGGCTTTTCATAGGTGGCTTTTATAATATTGAGGTATGTTCCCTCTATCCCTATACTTTGAAGAGTTAATCAAGAATTTTGTCAAATGCTTTTTTTTTTTTACATCAATTGAGAGGATCATATGGTTCTTGCTTTTTGTTAATGTGATCTATCATGTTGATTTTTGAATTTTGAACCACGCTTGCAGCCCAGGAATAAATCCCAATTGGTCGTGGTGAATAATCCTTTTAATGTCTTGTTGGATCCTATTGGTCAATATCTTGGTGAGTATTTTGGCATCTGTGTTCATCAGGGATATTGTCCTGTAATTCTCCTTTTTGGTGGGGTCTTTCTCTGGTTGTGGGATCAAGATAATGCTGGCTTCATAGAATTAGTTTGGAAATCTTCCTTCCATTTCTATGTTTTGAAACAGCTTCAGTAGAATACGTATTCTTCTTTAAATGTTTGGTAGAATTCCAGTGGGAAGCCATCTGTCCCTGGACTCTTGTTTTGTTGGGAGGTTTTTGATTACTGCTTCAATTTCCTTGCTGTTTATAGGTCTGTTCAGATTTTCTATTTCTTCCTGTTTCACTTTTGTAGTTTATACATTTCAGGAATAGCATCCATTTTTTTCCAGACTGCCTAATTTTTTGGCATATAGTTGCTCATAATATGTTCTTAAAATTGTTTGTATTTCTTCAGTGTTGGTTGTAATCTCTCCCTTTCATTCATGGTTTTATTTATTTGGGTCCTTTGCCTTTTCTTTTTAGTAAGTCTGGCCAGAAATTTATCAATCTTATTAATTCTTTCAAAGAACCAGGTAGTAGTTTCTTTATCTGTTCTGTTCTTCTGTTTCCATTTCATTGATTTCTGCTCTAATCTTTATTTCTCTTCTCCTACTTGGTTTAAGCTTTATATGCTGTTTTTTTTTCCTTCAGCTCCTTTAGGTGTAAGATTATCTTATGCGTTTGAGACCTTTCTAATTTTTTGAGAGAGGCTTGTGTTGCAGTGTATTTCCATCTGAGGGCTACCTTTGCTGTATCCCAAAGGTTTTGAACAGATGTGTTTTCATTCTCATTTGTTTTCATGAATTTTTTAAATTCTTCTTTAATTTCCTGGTTGACTCATTCATTCTTTAGTAGGATGCTTTTTAACTTCCAAGTGTTTGAGTTCCTTCCAAATATCCTCTTGTGATTGACTTCAAGTTTCAAAGCATTGTGGTCCAGAAATATGTAGGGAATAATCCCAATCTCTTGGTATCTGTTGAGACCTGATTTATGACCCAGTATGTGATCTATTTTCGAAAAAGTTCCATGTGCACTCAAAAAGAATGAGTATTCTGTTGTTTTAGGATGGAATGTTCTGTACATATTTGTGAAGTCCATCTGGTCTAGTGTGTCATTAAAAGCCCTTGTTTCCTTGTTGATCTTCTGCTTAAATCAACTATCCATAGCTGTAAAAGGGGTGTTGAAGTTCCCCACTGTAATGTATTATTATCAATGTGTTTCTTTACTTCGATTATTACTTGTTTTATATAATTTACTGCTCCCATGTTGGGGACATAGATATTTACAGTTGTTAGATCATCTTGTTGGATAGACCCTTTAGGTATGATATAGAGTTTCTCTATATCTCTTACTATAGTCTTTGGTTAACATCTAATTTTTCTGATATGAGGATTTTTATCCCAGCTTTCTTTTGAGGTCCATTAGCCTGGTGAACTGTTCTCCACCCTCTCACTTTCAGTCTGGCAGTGTCTTTAGGCCTAAGTGAGCCTCTTATAGACAGCATATGGATGGGTCTTGCTTTTTTATTCAATCTGATACCCTATGTCTTTTGATTGGAGCATTTAGCCCATTTACATTCAGGGTAACTATTGAAAGATATGAATTTAGTGCTTTTGTATTACCTGTAAAGTCCCTGTTTCTGTAGATTGTCTCTGTTTCTTTTTGGTCTATGTTACTTTTGGGCTCTCTCTTCACTTACAGGATCCCCCTTAATATTTCTTGCAGGGCTGGCTGGTGGTCACATATTCTTTCCGTTTCTGTCTGTCCTGGAAACTTTTTATCTCTCCTTCTATTCTAAATGACAGCCTTGCTGGATAAAGTATTCTTGGCTTCATATGTTTCTCACTTAGTGCCCTGAAGATATCATGCCAACCCTTTCCAGTTTCCCAGGTCTCTGTGGATAGGCCTGATGTTAGTCTGATATTCTTCCCTCTATATGTTAGGAGCCTCTTTTCTAGAGCTGCTTTCAGGCTTTTCTCTGTGTCTCTGAAATTTGCAAACTTCATTATTATATGTCAGGGTATTCATCTATTTTTATTGATTTTGGAAGAAGTCCTCTCTACCTCTTGGACCTAATGCTTATTTCCTTCCCCAGATTAGGGAAGTTTTCAACTATGATTTGCTCAAATATACTTTCTGCCCCCCCCTTCACCTTCAGGCACACCAACAATTCTGACATTTGTATGTTTTATGGCATCACTAATTTCTCAAAGCCTCTCTTCATGGGCTAGTAGTTTTTTTTCTCTCTTTTTCTCAACTTTTTTCCTTTCCATCAGCCTGTCTTCTACGTCACTTATTCTCTCTTCTGCCTCATTTAACCTAGCTGTTAGAGGATCCAATTTAGACTGCATCTCAGTTGGAGCATTTTTAATTTCATCCTGATTAGATCCTATTTCTGCACTAAGAGATTTTCTACTGTCTTTTATACTTTTTGAAACCCAGCTATTTGCTTTATAATTGTTATCCTGAATTCCACCTCTGACATCTTACTTATATCCATATCAATTAGATCTGTGGCAGAGAATATTACCTCTGGTTCTTTCTTTTCTTGTGACTTCCTCCTTCTGGTCATTTTGCCCAGAGAAGAATGGATGAGTGAGTGAGCAGAATCAAAAATGTCAACCACAATCCAAGCAAAATATGCACTAGACAAATCTGAAGAGGTCAGAAACTAAAACAGAAAAGCAAACAAAAACAAAACAAGACAAAACAAAAAGGAGTGGGTGAAAGAATATAATCTCCTAAGGTGGACAAAACAGGGTGATCCATTTGTTTTGAGTGTATGTGTGTTTTGAGATACTAACTCCCAAAATTGCAAAAAAAGAAAAACTTATATGTATACAAAAAATATAATTGAATAGAATGAAAGGAGACCAAAAATGAAGCATATATCTATAAAATGTAGATGTAAAAAAATAAAATTTAAAAGCCACTTAAAAACTTTAAAAAAATGATAAAATAAGAAGCTGGTTGAAAAGGGAAAAGAGAAAAAAAGAAATGAAAAATTATAGACTGAAAAACAAATGAATCATGAGAAAAAATCTTGAGTTATTTATGCTATTTTCCCATAACACTGGAGTTTTACAGTCTTGTGGGATCCATAAACTTCTTATGCACCTGTTCTTCTAGTCGATCTTCTAGGGGAGGGGCCTGTTGTGCTGCTTCTCAGGTGTCTTTGCCAGGCAGAGTGGCACCACACTTTGCCAGGGGGCTAGGCTCAGTGTAATCTGTGTGGCTTTTATTTCTTGAAGGCTTTCTGTGCCTCTTTAGAGGATCCAAATAAAAATGGCTGTGGCCTAATTTCCAGCCCCAGAGTCAAAAGATTGAGGTCCTTCCTACCTTCAGTAAACCATCTGGGACAAATGGTCTTCACTTCTGTGTGTTCCAAACCCCGCAGACTCCTGAGGTGCGTGCCCACAGTGATCTTCCTGGGCGAAGTCCAAGGGTCCTGTGTTACTGCCCTTTGTAAGGTCCTGGTGCTGAGAGCATTTGGGGGATCATGTGTGGATCCACTCTCCTCCTCCTGGGGAATGAAGGGCAGTCCCCATGTTCCAGTTCATTGCATGGTGCCCAGGCAAAGAGTGGTCACCTGATTGGCCTGCCTCAAAGTTTATGGTGAACTGAGCTGAAAGCCCCCTCCTGTGCTCACTGACCATAACCAGTTTCCTGCTTGCTCCACTGCTTGGGAACTCTACCAGCTCAGGCACTCCCATTAGTTTTGTGACTCCTGGGATCCTGAGACCACACTGACCCAACTAGAATTCTGTCTGTTTCATCCCCTGAGCCCCTTTCAGGCAGGGATGTCTCTCACTGGAACAGATTTCTAATGGTTCTGATTTTTCCCTCTGGGGCTATCTCACTTTCTGGTAGCCAGCTTATGGAGGCTCCTTCCCCCCTCTGTTTATTGTCTGATATCTCTCCTCAGATTCACTTCTCTGCACCTCCTACCTTACAAAAAATGGTTGCTGTACTACTTGTAGAGTTCCAGATATTTTTTTCTTACATCTCAGGGTGAATTCATGGTGTTCCAAATGGTTTGGTAGTTATCTAGCTAAATTCAAGGGATCAGATGAAACGAGGTCCCCTACTCTTTTGCCATCTTGCCTCCTCCTCCAATCTTTACAGTATCATTCAACTTTTACATATGGGGAAACAAAGATCAGAAACAGAAAATGACTTGAAAATCATCTTTTAGGGCACTGATAATGGAGTTGTATTCTAAAATCCGTCTTATTTTCTTTTGTTCATGCAGTTTCTCTGGAGATACAATTATAAAAAGGTACTTTTTTGAAAAAAATAACATTCATGCTATCTTTTACACATTAATGCTCTTAATACTTCTCAAGCCAATACTTAGGTTTGTTATTTGATTTAGTACCTTAATAGTCTCATAACATTGGCAGGAGTAAAATTATACCCATTTGATGATGGAGGTACCTAATCTGACTAAATTTTTACATTTTACTAACTAAATTAAGTTATTTTGTGTGTGGGTGGGGAGGTTAATGTCATGGGATTGCCGGATGAAAACTTTAAAACAAACAAAAAGAACTACTTTTTACTTATCTGCATTTTACTGAGCAAATGCTTTAAGTAAGATTTTTAAAAATTAGAGAAACTTGTACTATCTGACAGTCTTTTTGAATAATATTCATTTTAATTTTTTTTAAATTGTAATGATTGAAACTTTTTTTTAATTTGGTTTCAAAATGAACATCAGGAAAACTATATAAATGTATCCATAAATTTTTTAAATAAAATAAATACATTTTAAAATATTTTAAATAAATAATGAACTACAGAATGGCACCAACCTGTGAATTAAGACAATTATTTAAAAAAAAAAAAAGCTTACCTTTGACCTTGTACTTTTGCTCTGGCTTTGTCAACCTCAGTATTTTTCTAAATATCTACTCAACTATGTGCTAGAGAGAAAATCAAGCAGCACACCAGCTCTGTGGGGGCATTATCACCTGTATAACTGAGCCATGTCAGACAAAGAAAAGGACTAACTGTGTAGATGTAGAGTGCATTTTATAGCCATGTCCTTCAAAATATATGTTGTGTCCTTGAAAACATAAAATCAGAGTGATAAAACAGGAAGGTTCAAAAAGACCATGGAAATCACTGACACCGTTCCTTTTGCCAGGTAAAATTATACTAAAACTACCTGGGATTATTTCAAAGAAAGCTATTTGTCTTTGGTTGTCTTTCTGTTTTATGCTAGTCAGAATTTGTTCATTTTTAATCCTGAAGTTATTTTATACTTTAACTGTTGTTTACAATCATCAAAATTCCTTGTTCATTGAGTTGCATAATATAGTTTGCCTACATTCAATTCTTTGTCTCATTTAAATTATGTATTCTAATTGCCCCTTATGTTACCATGATGTTACCTCTAAATGTCACACATTATGTGAAAGTATGACTGTGTTTCACTTTGCTGTCTCTGATGCATTTCAGATTAATTTTAAGATAACTTTCTTAAAGATTACATCCAAAAGGGAAAATAAAAGAACAATCCTATGTATATCATAAGAGCTGTGAGAACATTAACTCTTTCCAAACTATGGTCACTAAAAAGTCGATCAAGATAACAGAGAACTCCTTTAGGAAGATATGAAAACAATTCAGAGCCTAGTGTTTTCACACAAAGAATATACAAATCTAATTCTTAAAAATGTAAAATGTTGCCAAGCCTTCCAGCTATAACTCATCAAAGCTTTCAGGGATTTCCCATTTGCACTTTTATCTTCTTGCCAACCCTGTGTATACACATAGTGACTTGAATAGATCCATTTTGATCTTCTTCCAAAGAAACATTTTAATAATATAGGTGTTGCTAATTTTAGGATTTTGGGGTGGAGCCACCTAACTACTGACAAACATGTTGGTTCCATGCTTTGGAAATCATTAGCTATCAACATACAGTGAATTATGTAACACAGAGAGAGCTTCAAGTAAAAAACTTGCAATTCTAATGCTGCTAGAATTGGAAGTCATTTCTATAAACTGAGAAAAATTAAGTCCTGATAGAGGGGTTATAAACAGGAACAACATGTTAGAATACAAGACATTTGCATGTATGTCTGAAATAAGAGATAGTTAGGTGCATATTATTAACCTAACATACTATAGCATTTATCATGAGATAGTCTTGTTATTCAGACTAGATTTAGAGAATCTGTGGAAATCTATTGTTATTTAAAGAAGAAAGCACTAACTAAGCAGTGGTAATATACATCAGTGAGGAAGGATCTCATAAATTGGATAATTTTCTTAATTGACTCTCAATATTTTAATATTTTAAAAGGCATATTAGGAGTGACATCAGCAAGATGGCTGAGTAGGAAGACCTGGATCATCCCTCCTCCCATGAATATACAAATTAAGCAACATTTATGGACAAATTTCCTTTATGAGAAATCCAGAAACCAAATGAAAGATTCCTGCACTCTAGGTGACCATGAAACCACTCACATAATCCTGTAGAGAGACTGGGATACCCTTTTATAGGAGTCCTGTATCCTAGCAGAGTGCCATACAGAAAGAAACCTCCTCATTCCCACCTTTTAGAAGGTTTGCACATCTAATGAGCCAACATTTCCAAAGGGCCTCACCAGAAAACTGACCTTGTCCTGTCAAATCCTGGAGCTCAGTTGGGTCCACCATAGTCTAGCAGACTAGAATAGAATGGAGACAGCACTTTGAGCTTGAACACCATAGCTCCCCTCCTCTTCAGTACAGATTGGACAGAAGATAAAGTCCAGCTTTTAGCTTCCCCTAGAAAAGGAAATAGTAGAATGAAAATAAAAATCTATAGCAGGAGGAAAACAGAAATTTCACAAAAATGGAGTAACATACCCTTGAACAACAGTTGAGTAAAGAGAAAATATAAAAAAATTAGAAAAATATCTTGAGACAAATGAAATTGAAAATACAACATACCATAACTTACAGAATGCTGCAAAAGTAGTACTAGCAGGGAAATTCATAGTGAAAAACTCATTTAAAAGGAAAAAAAAACTTCAAATAAAACCTCATAAAGCTAAAAAGAGAAAAAGAACAAACCAAGACCAAATTTATCAGGGGGAAGAAAATAAAGATCAAATAAAGATTATGGGGTTCCTGGGTGTCTCAGTCATTAAGCGTCTGCCTTCGGCTCAGGGCCTGAACCCAGGGTCCTGGGATTGAGCCCCACATAGGGCTTCCTGCTCTGCTAGAAGCCTGCTTCTTCCTCTCCCACTCCCCTTGCTTGTGTCCCCTGTCTCACCAGCTGTGTCTCTCTCTGTCAAATAAATAAATAAAATCGTAAAAAAAAAAGATTAAATAAAGATTAGAGCAAAAGTAAACAAAATAGAAATAAAATTAATAGAAAAAAATCGATGAAACTAAGAATTTTTTAAAAACATAAACAAAATTGTCAAAGCCTCAGCTAGACTGATTACAGATAAAAGAGAAGGCACAAATAAATAAAATTTGAAATAAAAGAAAAAATATTACAACTGTTGCTACAGAAATAGTAAAGACCATAAGACACTACTATGAACAATTACATGTCAATAAACTGGATAACCTGGAAGAAATGGATAAATTCCTAGAAGCAAACAACCAATCAAAGCTAAATCATGAAGAAATAGAAAGTCTAGTAAACAGATCCATAACAAATATGGAGATTGCATCAGTGAAGTCCCCAACCAGATGGCTTCACTAGTAATTTTTACCAAATATTTAAAGAAAAATTAACATTAATCCTACTTACCCATTTTTTTCAAGTTTGTATTTAAATTCCAGTTAGTTAACATACAGTATAATATTAGTTTCAGCTATAGAATTTAGTGATTCAACCCTTACATACAACACTGGTGCTCACTACAAATAACCTACTTAATCCCCATCACCTATTTAGCCCATCTCCCCTCAGTTTGTTCTCTACAGTTAAGAGTCTGTTTCTTGGTTTTTCCTCTCTCCTCCACCCACGTTGGTTTGATTTGTTTCTCAAATTCCACGTATGAGTGAAATCATATTGGTCTTTCTCTGACTTATATCACGTAGCATAATACTCCAGCTCCATTCGCATCCTTGCAAATGGCAAGATTTCATTCTTTTTGATGGCTGAATAATACTCCATTGTGTATATATGCTACAATTTCTTTATCCATTCATCAGTGGATGGACATTTGGACTTTTTCCATAATTTGGCTATTGTTGATAATGCTGTCATAGACACTGGGGTATCAGTATTTTCATATCCTTTGGGTAAATGCCCAGTACTGCAATTGCTGAATCATAAGGTAGTTCTATTATTAACTTTTTGAGGAACCTTCATACTGTTTTCCAGAGTGGCTGCACCAGTTTGCATTCCCACCAATGGTGTGAGATGGTTCCCCTTTCTCCACATCCAGGCCAACACTTGTTGTTTTCTCTGTTAATTTTAGCCATTCTGACTGGTGCGAAGTGATATCTCATCATGGTTTTGATTTGTATTTCCCTGAGGATGAGTGATGTTAAGCATATTTTCATGTGTCTATTGGTGATCTGGACATCATATTTGGAAAAATATCTACTTATGTCTTCTTCTTATTTTTAACTGGATTATTTGTTTTTTGGGTGTTGCGACTTATATAAGTTCCTTATATATTTTGGATACTATCCCTTTATCAAACATGTTATTTGCAAATATCTTCTCCCATTCTGAAGGCTGCCTTTTAGTTTTGTTGATTGTTCTTTCACTGTGCAGAAGGGTTTTATCTAACAAAGTCCCAATAGTTTATTTTTGCTTTGGTCTCCCTTGTCTCAGGAGACATATCTAGTTAAGAAGGTGCTACAACCTAGGTCAAAGAGGTTATTGCTTCTAGAATTTTGACAGTTTCTTGTCTCACATTTAGGTCTTTCAACCGTTTTGAGTTTATTTTTATATACGGTGTAAGAAAGTGGTCCAGTTTCATTCTTTTGCACGTTGCTGTCCAGTTTTCCCAACACATTTGTTGGAGAGACTGTCTTTTTTCTATTGGATATTCTTGGTCACTACAGCTTTGGAATATAACTTGAAGACTGGAATTGTGATGCCTCCAGATTTACTATTAGCACTATCATATTATTTAAGTCATGAAAATTTCTAGCCCTGCTAAGCAGCAAACACAATGCTTTCCTAACTCCTCTAGGTAGGCCAGAGCAAAACTAATAACCAAGAAAAGACCGTGAAAAAAGGTTTTCTCAATATGGATCGATGTCAATTGTTTGTTTTGGTTACATCCTCTACTCAGTATTACAATTAAGGGATTTGATTATCCATATTCAAATCTGCTGATGGATTTTTCCCTGAGAACATAGGTTTATGGAGGTTAAAGTTGAATGATTACCATATAAGCAAGATGAATTTCTGTCATATTTTACTCAAAGTTCTACAACCAGTAATATTCATAATAGCAAACACTTGAATGTTCATTGTATTCCCAAAACTTTTTACCATGGTTTATATGAATTCATTTAATTTTCTTTATAAGCCCAAGTAAAATGTTTGGTCATTATCCCCATTTTGCAGAGGAGGGAACTGATTCACAAAGAAATTAAATAGATTGCTCATGGCCACAGAAGTTGAAAGTAGTAGAGCTGAAATATGTGCCAAGCAACCTGGTGCCAGAGCCCACTGTATTCTAGTTTCTCATTGGAGACTGTCGAGAATGTATCTATTGATAGGGGCTAAAGTTTTATTATAATTGCAGTAGTCACTGAACCAAGATACCCGGCTATCACAATTATCTCTTATTTTCTAGTATTTCTCCTATTTTCCCATTTTTTAAAAATGTCCTACCATGTTTAAGACCCTAATCTACTGTGCCATGGAACTGTATTTGTATCAAAGGCATCCTTTCTCAGCAGTCTACTAGAAAGATTTCAGAGTAACTGTCTTACCACATAATTAAAAATGATGGCTTGCTTTGACATCTATTTGTAAATTGCCTCAATTTGGAAGAGAAACCAAATGGCTTCAACCAACAGCTTTTTAGGCTTAACAGTAAGGCCTCTATTCTTAAATTCAGTATGTTCACAGTATTTTTTTTTCATTGAAGAACATTACATATATTACAAAAGAAAAACATAATAAAGAGAAACTCTATATAGATATATATTTATACTTTATTTTTCTATATTTGTATTTAAATATAATAGCATGATCATAAATTAATTTATTAGCAATGATATTTATGATGGTACAATTGTTTTCTTTGTAGCAATGACATATATCTGATGAAAAAATAAGACTCTTGTCTTAACTGACTCATTTATTAAAAAAAAAAAAAGAATTCATACACCAAAGATTAGTTTGATCCAACATAACCCATTCATCAAATTTTTAATGTATTTTATGCTAACACATTTTGAAAAGTGGCAAGCTTCTCTTTGACATTATGTTCTTATTCTCAGAAATGTCCACTGACATACAGCTGGCATTCTGAGATGCATGTGCCAGAGACAATAACAGTAGAAAGACCATGTGATTTCAACCCAGACCACAAATTGGTGGCAAATTGTAGTTTATCACTCCATCTGCATAAGTCAATTAAGATGAGAATGCCAATTTTAGCAGATGTGTGTTTTCTGTTTTCATAATATAGTGTGAATATGAATGATGATTTTCACAAATGAATCTCATCATCAATCTAAACTGAGCTTCCTTACTGTTGAAAATGTTTTGCTGCCTGCATAAATTGACACTGCTTATAGGAGGACTTTTACAACAACTGGATCATAGTGAAGTAGGTCAAGTTGGCAAGGTGAATAAGAACTTATGGTAAATTAGTAAATTATATGAAATGATTAGTTAGGGGTTGCATAACTAAAAGTTCTTTCCCAAGTAATGTAGCAAAGAAATCACATTAATACTAAATATTTTTAATATTATTATTAATTTTAAAATTAAAGATAATAGCAAGGGGTAAAACAATCTGGAAATTCATGAATAGCCTATTTTATAAGCACCGAACAGACACTGTGTAGCTGTAAGGAGCTTAAAATGGAGACTGATGTATAAGACAGCTCTATGTGGAACAACTAGAGAACAAATAGATCAATATAAATAAATCATCATTCAGGATTAGAAAAAGACCATTGCAGTCTTCAATCCACCTGATAAACCTTCCTGGAGAAGCTAAATGTTGATTAAGCTCTTAAAAAAATATAGGATTCAGATAAAACAAAAGTGGTGAATAAGGTGATAATGAATAAATAGATTTTGGTATATGAGAAGGTGATATAACAAAATAGGAAGGAATAATGCTGTTGTAAGAGAGGAACTCCTGGCATTTAAGAAGACTTTAAGGTGATTAATTTAGCAACAGGAACAAGCTGATTTGGAATAGAAGGATGAGAAACTTGAGAGATTCACTGAAAATCTATGTTAAGAATCTAAGTGTGAGGACAGCAGCTGAAGTAGAGATAAAATGTTGAATCCAAGCATACTTTGTAAGAAATATCAGCAGAACATCATATATTGATTATCTATGATAGTTCAAAGAGGAGATAGTCAATAGACAATTCCCAAGTCAGTTTAGCAAACTGCATAAGAAATGGAGATGTTAGTGGATGTGGAAAGATGACAAATTTATTTTTTATACAAGTTTTTTTTGAGGAGACAGTTGCTTGTTAAAGTAAGTATGTTATGTATCTGGTCTTTACAACTCTCCATGCAAGTGCAAGCTCCTGGAAGCCACGGTATATGTTTTATGTTTCTTCTGTAAGCCCCACAGCATACATCCAGTAAATATTTAATGGTGGTTGTAAAAGCTGAAAACATTGGAGGAAAACTTAAATAAAAGTTCAAGAATAAAAATGTAGATAAATTATTCATCATAATCATAGAAGGGAGTTGAAAGCATGTAACTGCATCTTCATAAAGAAGATCTAGGGAAGAATGAAGAAGATTGAGGCCACAGTATTGGAAGAACAAGATGTGAGAATGAAGTTGAGGTAGGAAGAAATGGGTCCAGTCTTAGAGGTAGGAGGGAAGCATGGAAGTAATCATTGATGCCAAGAGTCTGTTTAAAGGACTGCATATAAAAGCTCAAAAAGACCTTTGACATTGATGAATGACAGAAGAATATTAATTTTGGCTAAACTGAGTGACAGCAAATCACAGTTTTTAGAAGTGTGGCCCCAGAGAGATCCAAAATTGTCGATGGAAGGTATAGGGTATTAGACTGTACTCTTTTAACTGCATTAAGTCTAAGCTGACCTTTCACGTAGAATTTTTACTACCAAACCAAGTCTTGGTAGATTTGTAGCTAATTGCAGGGTTTGTGTAAAATGTGTGTCAGCTTCTCAGAGCTCTTGCAATTTGCATAGCATAACCCGAAATCAAAGGCACACTTGAATTTATGACTATCTCACTCTCTCTCTTTGATTTTAATCGTGTCACCTAAAAACAACTGGATATTAAATAAAGAATTGAACCTTTTTGAAAAATAAATTATAAAAAGTTGTATACACTATTAAGCTATCATTATTGGTGATGATAGCATCAATGGTAGTAATAGTAGCAGGTATAATAGTCACATTAGCAGTAGGACCTTGGCAGTGTCAACAATGTCAGTATTATTAATTATCTGTTGTGGTTTGGAGCATTCTCTGTCAGTCCGTACCCATAGGACTCCTTAAAATAATGTGACTGCCTTCGGTGTTACTAAGTTTTATGAATTATATTAATCTTTAAATAGGAATACTGACTGAATTATATTTCTTCCTAATACTAAAATAATGTCAATATAGGTATTTTTTTCCTGACTGACAGCAGGCAGTGAGATGGAGTGATGAATGCAAGCATCAGAAAGTCCATTTATTAAATATATCTCTTTCTAGAAGGTCAATATTAATTTGAGTTAACAAATTCTTCCAGAATATTACAGAATCCCATAGGATTAACCTACCTCTACTCACACCTTAAATTCATATGAAATTGATAGCTTTATTGAATCCAAATTGGTTTGTATGGGAAAGGAAGAAGTAGGAAGAGAGAGGAAGAAAAGGACAGAAAGGGAAGAGTGGAAATAACTGCTAACAGAGGTATAACCTGATTTGTCCTGAACCTACCACGGAAAGTGCCCTTTTAATCTTATAGGAGCCTCTAGAAAAGCATTTTACAATGAGCTTAAATCCACGCTCCTTTTTGATATCCACACACACAAAAAAAATCAGATACCCAAGATTTTGTGAAATTTCCCTTGGATGGAAGGGGAAGGGAAATTAGTTTCTCCCCTCCAATCATAATTGTCACCTACCCAGTAAACTTTGTATAATTTTACATTCTATATTTTGTTTTATGAAAATAACAGTTTGAAGAGAATTTATAAACATCTAAATCTGGGGGGGACAGTTTTTCTAGTTATATCAAACCAAAAAAAAAAAAAGAAAGAAAAAAATGAAGAGAAATATAATGTGGCTGGATAAAGGTGATAATGACAGGCAAGGGGAAACATCTGGAAAATGTGTGATGGGTATTCACAGGCCCACTCCTTTTGAGGACTGGGCTTGAACTCTTTCTTGGTATTGAGATTTACCATCTTGAAACAATACAAATTCAACATCTGCTTGTGTATTCCCAAATGGTATATATAGGTAAGAACAGTGTTTGTGATATTGATTTCCTTAGAAACTATATAGGTCGTTCTGCAAATATATATATTTATTTATATATTATATATATTTATTTATATATGTATATTTGGTGTTTATTATTATATATATTATATAATTTGTATGTATTTTAAAATTTTTATATATTTATTTTATTATATATTTATTTTATTTATTATTTGTAAATAATATTTATTATTTTATATTTATATATTTATTTTTAAAGTTTTATATTTATATAAAAGTTATTATATATGTGTGTGTATATATATGTATATGTATTCTCCATGCCCAAATGGAACTGCAACCTTCAAGTCCGTTTGAGAACTTCACTTACCCAAGGGGGCTTCATCCACTGAAATATGGAATAATATGGATAGAATTGTCAAAAATATTCTTTAATTTCAATTTTTTGTGATTATTAAGAAAGGTTCTATTATGATCACATTTGAATTTATTCTCTAGGAAGTTAAGATACTTTGATAAAGGTAATATTGTATGGCAGTATAAAATTTATATGTTATGTGAAATCCTAGTTTTTAAAACCTTATAATGTCCATTCACTCAATATTCAACTATTTTAAACACATTCACATATTTTAAACACATAGTAAGAAATATATCTCATCAGACAAATTGACAATTAGGCAGAAATTTACTCTAATTTTTAAAATTTCATGCATTTAACTATAAAAAGATGGCTACCATTAACTCATTTTCTTACTGCAAAACGAACTATGATTTAGAATTGTTGGCACTTTAAGCTTACTGGTCCATCTGCTTGTTATGGGATTTAGTGGCTAAATGTGATTGGTTTCAGTTAAAAAAATCATTTAGGGCAGAAAGATAACTCTGAGGGCAGTTGCCTATTGTTCGTTCTAGCTGTTAGGTGTGATCAGCAACTGATTCATATGTAAATTGTTTTCAAAGAGTTCATTTTGTTTAACTGAACTTGCCTGATAATTAGATATGCTCAGTGATTATTTTTAGATTTGACAGGGGTCAAACTGAATCTCTCAAAAGTATCCTCAAGTGGAAATCTTAATTCTGTATTCTTCTGACATGTGGAAATGGATCAACTGCTCTAGTAGTCATCTTTGTTGAAAAATTTTCAGTTTAAAATGTTGAGAAATACTCCCTTTCTATTCCTGATGATCTTGAAAGGCAGGTGATTCTTTAGTGTATATTTTTTTGAACAGTTAAGTCAAATTATTAAATTGAGTTTGCTCACAATTTGGGACAATACATAACATATATGGTCTTGAACTGAAATAATCATCTTCATTTTATTATTTTATTTTGTTTTTTTTATGTAGTAACCCATTGAAATCCTACAGTTTTTACTTAATGAGATAGGCTAATTTTCACTATGCTAAACAAATTAACCGCCATATCTCAGTGACTTATTAACTAAAATTTCTTATCCATTCACTCGTATTGTGGGCTCTCAAGGGAAGTTGCATTCCAAGCCCTGACTTGGAAGCAATAATCCAAGCAGTAGTCGTCTATTTTCCTTTTGAGATCTACAATAGCAAGATGGTCACTTTGCAGAGGTTGAGAGAGAAGAACTCATGTTTCAACTTCAAAATGACAAATATCACTTATGTCCAAGTGGCCAGAACTAATCACACAGCCCCAAAATAACTATAGGAGAGTCTAGGAAAGAAAATCTTTCTTTCCGTCTGAGTAGGAACAGGAAACTAATATGAGATTTAGAGAATGAGCAAAAATCTTCAACAAAATCCTAGCAAATCAAATCCAGCAACATATGAAAGGATAATATATGATCCCAAATAGGGCTTATCCAGGAAATGAAGCTAGTCAGTTCAATATTAAAAATTTAATGTAATTCACCTTATTGACATAATGAAAAAAGAAAAACATGAAAATTTCATAGGTGCAGAAACAATTTTTGACAAAGTTCAGCATGTATGCATAACAAAAACTCCCAACAAACTTGAGTTAGAGTCAGGATGCTTCCTCAGCTAGAGAAAAGGAATCTATTTAAAAAAACAAACAATCAAAAACTATAGTTAACATCATACTTAATAGTAAAAGATTGAAATCTTTCCCCCTAAGATTGAGAGAAAGACAGCTATCTACTCTTACCACTACCTTTAACATCATATTGAAGGTACTTCAGTGCAATAATAATAAATAAAATAAAATAAAATAAAATAAAATAATAATAATAATAAAATGAATATAGAAGAAAGAAAGAAAACTCTATTTGCAGTTGATATAATTACCTCCTTGGAACATTCTGAAGTATCTATAAAAAAGCTATGAGAAATAATGTTTGAGCTTATAAGGTCACAGGATATGGAGTCAATATGCAAATCTCAATCATATTTGTTTATACCACCAATGAACAATTGAAAATTGAAATTTTTAAAGAACTCAAAAGATAAAATTTGGGTATAAACCTAACAAAGTATGTTAAAAGTATATATACTGGCAAAATAAAATATTGATGAAAGAAATCAATAAAGACCAAATTGAGAGAGAGAGAGAAAGAGAGAGAGAGGGAGATATTATGTTCATAGTTGGAAAAAACTTGAGTTGCTGAGATGCCAAGTGTCTCTAAATTGGTTTATAGATTCAACAGAATTCTAATCAAAATCTCAGCAAGATTTGTTGTGAAAATTAAATAACTATTCCGAAAATGTTTGTGGAAAGGCAAAAAATCAAACAATTTTCAAAACAAAGTTAAGATATTAACTCTCCCTAATTTCAAGACTTATTTTAAAGCTACATTAATCAAGACAGCATTATATTAGTGTAAAAATAGAAATAGGTATGTGGAATAGAATAGAACAGAGATCAGCAAACTAAAGCTTCTAGGACAAATTCATTTATATATTGTCTATGGTTGCTTTCACACTACGATGGTAGAGATGAATAGTTGTAACAGAGATTTTATGGCCCTCAAAAAAGCCTAAAATATTTGCTACCTGGCCCTTTCACATAAAAGTTGCTAACTCCTGGAAGGTAGTATCCAGAAACACACTCACATATCTATGGTCAATCGATTTTTGACAAAGTGAAAAGACTATTAAATGGAGAAAGGATAAATTTTTTAACAAACGGTGCTAGGGCAATTAGACATTCATATAAAAAACAAACATCTTCATTCATACATTGCTTTAATTTTTAAACAAAAGCTCAAAGTGAATCATAGACCTAAATTCAAATCCTAAAATTATAAAACTATTAAAATGGCTAAACTTTTAAAAATGACAATATCAAATACCGAGGAGGATTTGGAGGCATGCGTTTCTGGTGGAAATGCAAAATGTTACAGTTTGACAGTTTCTCATAAGTCTAAAGATATGCTTATCATATGATGAAGCAATCTCACTCCTAGGTATTATTAAAAATGTATAATTATTAATTAATCTATTCCTAATATTATAAGTGAAAAAAAACTTCTTTTCACAAAAACCTGTATACAAATATTTATAATGGCTTTATTCATAATCACCCACAAATGGAAACAATCCCACTATCCTACAACTGGATAAACTGTGGTACGTTTATAACAATGGAATACTAACCAGCAACAATAAGGAGCATGCTACTGATACAAGCCATAACATGGATGAATCTCAAAAGTATTCTGAGTGAAAGAAACCAGACTCAAAATGCCACGTATTATATAATTCCATTTCGAAAAATACAAAATCATAAGGCTAGAAAACATATCAGTAGTTGCCAAGGGCTGGGAGTAGGAAGAAAAATTGACTTCAAATCAGTATGGGTGATTTTTTTTTTCCCAATGATAGAACTATTCTACATCTTTATTTTGTTGATGGTTACATCCTTGAATGGATTTGTCAAAACTCATTAGAATTATACTCTAAAGAAAATGAATTTTACTATATTTAAATTTCAAGTTAATAAAAATATATAAATATTTATTACTGAGTTCTATAAGACATACACTACTTAGAGTATTAATGGTTAATGAGAACTTGGAGTCAGACAGCTTGGACGCAAATACTATCTTTACCAGTTTTGAGCAGTGTGAACTTGGGAAAACTAGTTATCTTATTGTGCTTCGATTTTCTTCCTTCTAACTGGGGATAAGAAGTTAGGAGAAATAATTAAATGAGATAATGCATGAAAGGTACTTTAGGTGGTTGTCTAACAAGTAGTATATATCCAGTCAATTTAGCTGGTAATAATAGCAGGATGTTAGTAATATGCTCAACACAGATTACCCACTATGATTATTTTTTGTCTTATTTCAACTTGTCTATATTTATATTAAATATCTACCATTTGCCAAGTATCAGAGGGAGTCAAATGCTTGGTTCTTGCTCTTGCAATTTACGATATTCTTTTTTTTTTTTTAAGATTTTATTTATTTATTTGACAGAGAGAGAGACAGCCAGCAAGAGAGGGAACACAAGCAGGGGGAGTGGGAGAGGAAGAAGCAGGCTCCTAGCGGAGGAGCCTGATGTGGGGCTCGATCCCAGAACGCCGGGATCACGCCCTGAGCTGAAGGCAGATGCTTAACAACTGAGCCACCCAGGCGCCCCAACAATTTACGATATTCTTAGAAACATGATTTAGGCTCAGAAAAATATTAAATTAATCAAGACCTCATCTGTTCTGCAACATATGCTGGAATGATGTTACATCAAGGCACTGTAGCAATCTTTGAATGCAGAGATGGGATTTACTCTGGTCCCGAGGATGTTCCATGCCCCAAGGACGTTACAACCTAGTTGTAGAGGTAAATAGGAACACAGATCACGAATCACTAGTATATACAAAAATGAAAGTGAAATAAAGGAAATAAAATTTAAATGCTGAAGGATTTGGAAGAGATAGAGATAAGGAAAAAACATTTCTTGCAAAAGACTGTATATGTTTAAATGTCAAAATGTTTTAGACAGGCTAAATAGAGAGGAGGAAAAAGGAAATTATGTTCAAAGACAGCTTGAATTGTTCGAGGAATTCTACCAGACCAGTTGCATCTTGAATGAGTCTAAAAGAGACAAAAATATTATGAATACTTTAGAAAAAAAGGAGGACAAAATTGTGAATAATTTGCAGTGGAAGAGAATTTATTAAACAAAAAAGAACACTAGAAAATATAGTATGTTGCTATGTCTCTATGGTATCATGTGGGTAGAAGATATTTTAGCCACATTCTTGTTTTCATTGTTTTGAAAATAGAAGGGCTCAAAAGAAACTTGAATGTTCTGCCCTGCCTCCCTACACCAGAAATCTAGAAGCATCTGTTTCAAAATAGTGTCAGCGTCCCTGTGCTGCTTACCGCTGTGCCTTGTCCAATAGTTTCTCACTTACTTTTCTTGCAAACAATTCAATATTTCTTCACACTGATTCATGCAGTTCCCTCCAGCTCACTGAGAAGAGGCCACAAAGTCCAGATGCAAATGTCGTTTACACTGTCTGACATTCTATTCACTTCCCACACTGTCTGGGAGTATCCTTGTCCAATAAGCAGAAGACAGACTGGAATCTGGATCATTCCAAAACAGTCTCTAACCCACAGTGCAGAAAATTCTAATACTAAACACACTTGGGTGTGTTCATGCATGCATGTGTGCGTGTGCGTGTGCGTGTGTGTGTGTGGTGGGGTGAGTGGGACTAATAGGGGGCAGCACTGTGATAGGATTCTATGTGTATATTTAAAAATATGTCACATGTGGACTTTTATGTGGGAACAACTGCTAATTGTATACTGAAAGTAAAAATAGAATTTGGCTTCTATGGCAGCTGAAGAAGTGAATCTGCAATTATAAAAACATTTGTTCTATCAGAGGAACAGGTTGTTTTTATTGTTATGACAATGGATGGTGGCTTTCTTTTTTCATTTCTCTCTATGCCCCAACTCAACCCTAGCAAAGAAAGTATGAGAACTTGGGTAAATGATCTCTACCTCTCTGGGTTAGACTGTGGTTGTTTCTTGCTAGCACCAGATTTCCCAAATCTGAATACTCTAGGACAGGGAGATCACCCAAACAATTGCTGGTAGCTGCTCAACAAATGTCAGTTCCTTTTTTTCCAAAGTAGTCCCTAAAATTCCTTTCTAGCATGATCCTGCAAAGGGATCTTTGGAAGCAGGAGGAAAAATTGACAAGGGGCAAAACTAACTCTAAAAAAAGGGAAGAATTATTACAATAGGAAAGAAGAACTACACACAATCCTCTCAATACCAACTGGGTTTTGAAAGAAAGGACATTAAAAAAACAAACAAACATTCATTGCACAAAAGTTTAGGAGAAAAATGAACATGAACCGGAAAAGCAATCTCCTGAGTTGCTGAGGACTAAACAGAACAGGAAGATCCACATCCCCTCTCAGCCTCCTGTCAGCTGAGCCCTGAAAGTATTACTGTACCATTGTCCAAAATGGTAACCCCCACAGAGAAACCTAATGTCAGGTATTTAGGATTACACAAAAGTACCAGATGTTGCAATTTTGGCTTATTGTTTATGCACATAATTAGATACACATACTTCAATTTTGAACACTGCTGTTGTATTTTCAACTAAATAGCCCAACCTGCTCACTGTGTATATAGGGAAATAAAAGCTCAAATTTTCCACTGATTCTAGCAATATGCTATTGCACATTAACTTCCTCTGAGATGCAGTTTATGCAAATGACAAACCTATTGCCATAATTCCTGCTAAGTTTACCAAGACATAGTTAAACCATCAGAACAAAGTTATTTATTACATAGAGCCAAATCACCAGTTTGAAGTTTTGAGGGAGATAACCTTTAATCTGACCTTGCAAAAAAAGCAACCAAATAAGATTTAAGTCTTCTATGAAAACAAAATTAACTCTTGCTCTAAAAATTCCCTTATTTACTGAAGGAAAAAAAACAAAAAGAAGAAAAAAAATTCAAGTTTTCTTCTGAAAATGCAATTAAAAGCATGAAATTTAAAATAATTAAGCCCCCCAAAATAAAATCTTTGAATCTGCCGCATTATTAATGTAACTTAAATATCAATTGTATAAACTGGGATCATTGTAAACAGAGAACATTGGCAGAAAATAGGATATACAAAGACAATTGTCTATGAAATGGAGACTTTAAACTTGAAAGAGGTATATTTTTTTTTCACGAGTCAATTAAGGGGAAATTATGGCAAGATCAATTCTAATGAAGAGAAAATACACCTTAAAAGAAAAAAAAAATTAATTCAAGTTGGTTGTTTATTCCCAAACTTTCAGACTGTCATGTCTGTAGCATATGTATTTTTAAGGTTTTTAGATTCAAGGAAACAATGACTTTGCACCACAAATATATTTTTTGTTCTCTATTTTCTTAGGAAAGAAATCCAAGGAGAGCAGGAGAAACAAAACTAATGTTTTAAAGTCAAGTTCTTTTCAGAGTCTCTCACGGAAATAAACTGCTACCATGATAGCCAAAAGACAGGCTCGAAAAAGGAGAAGAAAAGAGTTGCTAGTGAGAGAATTCTTACAAGAACTCTAGTCCTCTGTACCCCTCATTAAGATTATGAATTCTAGCTTTTAATAATGAATATGGGAGCTACATCAAGAAGAAAAGCAGGGCATTTGTTTTATTTTGTTTTGACACATGCCGCAATGCTCCCTGGTCCCATCCCCTCTTCAGCAAGGCAAGAATCAGCTCCACACTGGGAATGTGAGCCAGTGTGGACACTGCCAAACGCAGAGGCAGCGTTGCCTGCCGGGCCTTCCGGACACTTGCCAGGTGAGGCCTTCCAGTGCCTGAGGACATTAACACAAACGGTGTGCTCCTTGTCTGCAGGCTGTATTTCTACTCCAAAATAACTATGATTCTTCAATTGTTATGGGAATAAACATTCACTGCTTTACATGCATCGGTTATATTCCTTTGACTTCTTCTTTTCTTCTTTAAAAAAAAAAAAAGAAGTGGTAATAATTCCAGTGTTTTCTCACCAGTATTGTATTGCCCTCTTGCAGCCAAATTTTACGGTTGCAGAAAGCATTAGCATACCAGGCCAAAAAAATACTCTGACTTTGATTTAATATGAAATTGTACATTAAATTTCCAACTATTTTCATCATTACAATCATTATTTGGCTTATTTCTGTTTTCACGATGACTGTAAAAAGTTTCCATTTTTCAGAAAAGCAGTAGTGTTTGATAATAGACAAATATAGCTAAGATCCATATAAACAAATTTGTCAAGTGTATTCTCACGTGGCACTCTGCTAAGACTCAGTGTTATGTTACCCGCTGAATTTACTTGTGTCAAATGCATTTACACAAATAGCTTGGATTGTTTTTTTTTAATTTCCCTCATCCTTGTAGAAGTAAAATCATCTTTTTCTTGTTTATGTTTTTGATGATACTTATTATACATAATAATATATGTTATATGCACAATATATAAATCATGTTACCTGAATTTCTTGGGAACAAAAATTGCTATTAAAATATTTGTGCTGGGATGGATATTTCAAGATAAGGCCTTGCCAGGTATCCTTCATTTTATCCTCACCCTGGTATTCTTAAAATGAATTATATTTATAATCCCTTTGTTACAAAATAAATCTTTTTATAAATCATGATCACCATGTGACAAAACACTTATCCATGTATTAAAGAGAAATGGTGATCTTTTATGAAAAATGATGTAATAATTCAAAATAGTGTTATCAAAAATCACCCTATTATATGAAGTTAATTGTCTATTTTTCTGAAGCTAAATGTTTTTCTCTTTTTAATAATACCTAGTTCCATCACAATTTTTCTATGCTATATATGTCAAAGAAATATTCCTAAATGAAAATGAAATTGTAAGTACATAGAGTGATTAAGTACTCTATATTTCTGAGGAAAAAAAAAAGTTAGGATAAGTTATCTTTAAAACTCCTGTGAGGCAAGAAAAGTGAAATACAAAGAGAGTCCTAGATAGCAACACCTGGTATCCCACAGTCCATCTCACAGACAAGGAGTTATGCCATCACTTATTTTGTCCACACTACGATTAGATGCCATGTAACAGTTTATTTGGGGGATAAAATAATTGCTAAATCAGAGTGTTCTTCATGACTGCTTGAATCTGGGAATTAGAATTGCTCAATTTTTCAGCAGTCATTAGAGATAAACTTTCTGGTGCTTTTTAAATTCATAAAATAGCAAGTGGGGGTTCCAAATTCATATTTACAGTGAAGACCTAGATAAACCTACTGTCCACACTACATTGTTGGGCCAGTAGACTATAACTCGTTGATTTGGCCAAGACTTATTGCTCAGGATAATTTTTCTAGCAAGTATGTAGCTGAAATTTATATGAAATGGTGTGAATTTCAACAATATGCTACCAAGGAGTTTTTCTAAAAAAAAAAAAAGATATTAATAGACCTATAATTATGATTGATTATTAGAGAAAGATAACATAAAGAGGAACTCACTAATATTAGAGCTATGTAAAGACAGAAAGGATTGTCTTGGGAGATAACCAAGTAGTTGTCATTGGACGGGATAAAGTCCTATCTTTGAAATGCTCGATGGAGTTCACAGGACCATCTGGTCTTGATACTGACAATAGGTGGTAACAACAAATGACTTGTAAGATGCTTGTAATCTTAGTGTTTCAATGAATACGTAGAACAGCATCCCACAAACTGTGTCCCTGATTCCCATGATCAAATAAATATAACAATGCATTTTTTTAAAGATTTTATTTATTTATTCGACAGAGATAGAGACAGCCAGCGAGAGAGGGAACACAAGCAGGGGGAGTGGAAGAGGAAGAAGCAGGCTCATAGCAGAAGAGCCTGATGTGGGGCTCGATCCCATAACGCCAGGATCACGCCCTGAGCCAAAGGCAGATGCTTAACAGCTGTGCCACCCAGGCGCCCCATAACAATGCATTTTTTCCCAGAGATTTAAAAATGAGTATTTGAAAATTCAAAGTTCAGAAGTTTTGCAGTAAAAAAACCTGTCTGTCTAACCCAATATTTTCCAACTTTTATTTTTCACAAAACATGTTATTTCAATGCCCCGAGCACCAATTTTCTGACAAACCCAGAAGGGCAATGTCCAACTAGGGTTTCCTTCTTAAATCTAGCTGCATGTTTTTGTAGGATTCTTATTAAATAAATTTAATTTATCACTCCTTTTGAACAAGTCCAAATTCTTCAGACTGTCATTCAAGGCCCAACACATTGCTTTTTTTCTTTCCAAACTATCCCTCCATTCCCTAAAAAGACTATTTTTTTGTTATATCACAAATGATTTGTTCATTTTCCCTTCCATGTCAATTACACACATTTTCTTCACTTTGGAATGACATCCACTTCACAGTCTGTTTTCAAGTCTCACCTCACATCCCAAATTATTACTTTTTTTAAATCCCCCCCATGACTTCAGGCTGCGCGAACACTGTGTAGAATCTGTACCACGTATCTCAATCCATAAATTTCATTTCCTGGGAATTTATGTCCTTCCTTTCCTCCCTCCCTCTGTCCCTCCCTCTTTCCCTTCCATCCTTTTTGTTTCTGATTTCTTTCTATTTTTCCTCTTTCTTTCTTTTAAATCTGTGCTGATCTTATCTTTCCAAATAGATTTTATACTTCTTGCAAAAGAAGTCATGCCTTATATTTATATATTCCCTAGAATAGCAGCATTTTGAGGTATATAAAATAAACCTCCTTTGCTCATGGTATTTATAATCATATAAACACATGAATTGCATAAAGAAAACCATCCTTTCAATAAAAAAAAAATAACAATTAAGAAGACTTTATTATTAATTAGATACTACATTAATAAGATGAAGTACCAAGGACATGGTAAGTACTCAAAATTGTCTGTTCAATAGGGGAATGAGTAAATAAATTAATCTGTTTGGTTTTCTTTTGCTGCCTTTTTCATATTTTACCCACTTTTCAGTTTATGCATTTTTTTCTTAGGAGGGAGAGTTAGTGAATAATACATTTTTTTCCATAAGGTACACAAAGCTGTTAAAATCTGGATAGTCATGGAAAAATTCCTTCTCTCTCATGTGGGTATGTGTGTATTCTTTTGTACCTTTATATTTGTTTTATTTGGTTTTGTTTTCAACAAAAATCAAAACTATCTTTATATTAAAACTGTATCTGAGAACTTCTGAACCATTTTCATATTTCCAAAGTCATACTAAAATGAAAGCTATATGCACTCACATTATATGTGTGTGTGTATTCTTCTTTAATATTGGCATTTATTTATATCACTCAATCAAATATGTTAGTTTAATTCTAGTCCATAGGGCATATTTACTTGGTTCTCAGTGAGACATTATTTCTATTTTTAAACTCTGAAGTAACTTTCTAAAATATTTTTTTCTGAAATATTTTTAAAACAAAGACCTTAGTAATTTACAGAAGTGAATATAAATTTTTATATGCACTAACCGCACATTTTCAGTCTCAATGTAACTGATCCAAGATTGAGGATTACGACAACAAGGTGAGTTTATCAGGTCTGTGTGACCTGCTAAACAGTTATGATTGTCACTACCTGCCTAGCATATCAATTTCTTGCAATGTTATTTTCATATAAAATGGTCTTCAATAGGTCTAAAAATTGCCTATTTTTTTAAATTAACAGGCAACTACTACCACCAATGTTGTCTTACATAATGTGTTAACCAGCATGAAGTAAGTGTGTGTGTGTGTGTGTGTGTGTACAGAGAGAGAGAGAGAGAGAAAGAAATATACAAAGTGTTATTTTTTGTTTTTATGTGAAATATGTATCTGGAAAAATGGATGAGACACCACCACATCAGCACCACTCCATCTCCTCTATCAAAAAAAAAAAAAGTGCTAATCCAAACATTTTTATTAGAACATGTTTTCATTTTTTATTGGGGGCGGATATGGATTCTACCAGTCTTGAAGTAATGGAGAGCTTAGTTTTCCATTGTACAATTTTGAGAGTGAATGTTTCTCTCAAATCAGGGCTAAAATCCCTATTATTATAAAAATGTTCCTTTTTATTATGAAACTATAAAATATTCCTTTTTATTATGAAATTAGGGATATAATATAGAAGCAAAGATAAATTTGCAATTAAAACACAGACTGAGGAATCTCAAAACATTTATATTCCAATTGATTGATAGAGTTTACTTTTCTGATTCCTCTCTATAATTTTCATTGATGTTTCCATTCATACCAAGACAAAATTGAAGATATGATTTGGAATAAAAAAAATATCTTGTATGAATTCAGATTCATGCAATTGCTTAACCCTTATCAGCTCCCTCTGGAACTCAAGCAGGTAAGTCCTATAGGTCCTATTTCTTACAGTTCTTAGGAATCTCACATTCAAATGGCTGGGGGGCTATGGTATATTTGTGAGTGAGTGCATGGGTGTATGTCTAAAAGAATAGTTCATGTCCTCTCTCAGACATAGATAAACCTGTCAGACACTTATAGAGTGTGATTTGTTGGGTACTGAAAATTGTATGAACCCAAAAATATCACCCCTATCAGCCTGCCACTCAGTCCAAAATTCTCTAGAGACAAGTCACTTCTTATCTATTCAAAGTCCCTGTTAAATACCAATAGTTTTTATTTTAGGAGAAGCAACATATTAACCCATTAGGAAGTCTCAGTTCTTTTGCAGCCAGCAGGACTTTAAAACAAAAAGACAAATGGCAGAATGCATGATTGCAGATTGATGCAGATCATGCGACTCTAAATATGGTATGAAATTTGAGTGAAATACTTTATGGACACAACTTGAGTAGTTGCAGTGAAAATGATTATAGGGTATCCTGGTCAACGTAAGCACCTTGCTATCATGAAACATGCCAAGATAAGAAAGCAACCTTGAGAGTCAAGACTTGCAATAACTATAATGCAACATGCACTATAACAAAAGCTATAATTTAGACACTAAAAGAT
The DNA here is from genome assembly GCF_023065955.2 of Ursus arctos. NCBI lineage: Eukaryota > Metazoa > Chordata > Mammalia > Carnivora > Ursidae > Ursus > Ursus arctos. Next base: position 3,189,279 of record NW_026622986.1, read on the forward strand.
GAGTAAAACCTAGCACAAAAACCTTCAAAGAGCTGTGAAAAAGCCAATACAAATATATAAATAATAAAAGCAAAGACATTGAAAGGAAGTAACCATCAGTAAATATTTGTTCAAGGAACAAGTGTCACAGTAGAAGTACCAGTAATGGAATAATGAATTTTAAAATGAGTGAAAGTCTACTCAGCTGTAATATCACTACAGATTTAAGAAAAATGAGATGTTTTTAAAGGCTGGGTAAGACTTCAGCAGGCTGATACGAAGAAAGTAGTAAAGAGAGGACATGTCTCATAGTTATAAAACAGCATTAACCATGGCATAGGATAAGAAAGTTAGAAAAAACACATTTAGGCAGTTGCTTATGGTCCACTTTAGTTATGATGCAAGAAATACATAAAAACAATGGGGGATAAGGGAAAAGTACTCTTGTAAGGGAGAATCTTGGAAATCATTAATTGTTGGACTTAATCTTGTACTTAGCTATGGAAAACACCTGAAGTTTTGTGGGGTTTTTTTTTTCCCCATTTTTAAACAGAAAATAATATCATTGGTATTCAAGTGAGAAAATATCAGTCTGACAAAGTAGAAGCTACATACTGGCTAATAACAGGCAGAGATACCAGAACCCATGAGATAGAATCATAGAATAATGATTTAGTCCAAAATCAGGAAAGAAATGAAAGTCAATGGAGAGGATCAGTATCCAAGATGTTTGTCAGAGAATCTTTAAAGCATTGAAAAGTGACTAGAATGTGAGAGCAGAGAGAAAGGGGGTCAGAATGATTCTGGAGCTCCAACCCTCAAAGCTAACCTGGATTAGTTTATAGAATGGGAAAGAAGGGCAAGAGAGAAAGCAATATATTGTTGTTATCATTTGGTTTGTGACTTGGCACAAGTAAGAAAATTTTGTCCTTAGAAACCAAGTGATAGAGTTTAGTAGGTCATAGAAAATGTGACTTTGGAATTCAGGAAATAGTTCAGGTATAAAAGACAATTCCTTTGTGGAATTTACAAGAAAGTTGACAAGAGTTGACAAAAAAGCAGAAAGGCGGGTCCAGGTAAGTTTAGGGACCTGTGGAGTAGGCATGATCTGTAAGGTTTTGTGATATTCTTACGAATAGAAGAGAAAAGAAGCCTTAGGAGTTACATAAATACGAGCATAATCAGTTAGCAAGTGTTCAAGGAGAGAATCACAGGACAGGAGAAGAAATGTTTGAATAATTCAATTGAGTGAAACTGTTTGAAAGTCACAAGGACAATTGCTTACTAGTAGCTCAATCATTTTCTAGAAATTATATAATAAGAAGCTGCAGTGTTTTCTTCTTGCTTCTTATCTATTGATAAGATCAAGAATCTTTTTAAAAAAGAGAAAATGAAGCTTATTTTCTAGTTTAAAGGATAATCTCTATGTTCATGTGCAACAGGCTTTTAACTAGGCATTTATTCCATGGAATGAGAGTGTTCTGTGCTGATCTTTCTTCATCAGGGTTCTCATGACCACTGAGCTATCATAATCAGCAATAGTGTTGATTTTGCCTGTGTGACTGTGAAAAATTATTCACATTGAACTTCAATAGCAGTAGAGAATAACAGCCTGTGAAGCAACCGAAAAGATAAAAAGGAATGTTCCAATTGGCTCCTAATAGATACTCATACTGCTAAATGATTGTTTTCCCCACGTTTCTTAGTCTTTCACATGCTTTCTGATTATAATAAAAGGTTTGAATTACGAGAGGAAGAAGGGCAGATTAGAAACTCAGGTATTCCCATAATTGTTGTAAAATATAAAAAGACTAATGGATGAAAGAAAATTAGTGTGTGTAATGAATTTTAAGGTCTTTGAAATTATCTTTAAAATGGCTGTGCCATTTTATTTTAGTTATTTCAATTATTCAGGCAAAATATTTACTGATTAAATGTTTAATAAAATTAAATAACCAACATAATAAATAGCATATAAGTTGTGTACAATGCTCTGGAGGAAAAATAAAGATGAATAATGAAATAGACACTGCCCTCAGCGTGCTTCTAGTCTCACAAAAGGGCTGAATATACAAGAATAACTACAATGTAAAGTAAAATCTGATCAAGAGCAAATTCTACTTCTCACCATGATAGAATAATTCATATCAGAATGATCCCGCCACCATAAACAACTATAAAAATGAAACACAGGCAGTGCAGAACTGTTTCTTCAGAGAATGAAAAACATGTGAGGTAAGTGCCATGATTGATGCAGCCTTTTGCCTAGAGATATTTTCTAGAAAAGATACGAAATGTGGTGGTGTCCAAGCAGAGAAGAGGAACCTCATTGAAATGGCCAAATCAGAGTACAGGGCTGATGAGGAGGCTGGATTTTGCAGGAAAGGGGAAAGCACAGGAGGAAACTTCTGAAAGGAAACCATGGAAATCTACATAAGCATCCCTGTGAGTTCATGGAGAAATAAAAAACTACAGATACCTTGCTGAAATACTCAGGTATTTACATCAATTTATCTCAATCAGAACCTCAATTTGGAAATGAGACTATTCTAGACCTATCAGAGCTACTTTATATGCATCCTAACAAAGCTTTAAAATTCATTGAGAAATGAAACAGAACTGTTAATAAATTAACTGTCTGCCATAACAAAACCAATAGTCATACTAAAAATATATATATTATACAAAATATATATTATATATTTATATTACATATACTATATATAGTCATACTAATATATATATATTTAGTCATACTAAATATATATATTATACAAATTTTAGTCAAATACAAAATTTAGTCATACTAAATATATATATTATAAAAATATATATAATATATATATTAAATATATTTTAGTCAAATTTTAGTCAAATACAAATTTTAGTCAAATACAAAATTTGTCAAATACAAAAATACAAAAATATATAATATATATATTAAATATATTTTAAATACAAATTTTTTTGTATTTAATTTATTTAATTTAATTAAATACAAAAATTTGTATTTAATTTAATTAAATACAAAAATTTGTATTTAATTTAAATACAAAAATATAAAAATGTATATAATATATATATTAAATATATTTTAGTCAAATTTTAGTCAAATACAAATTTTAGTCATACTAAATATATATATTATAAAAATATATATAATATATATATTAAATATATATATATTTAAACAAAGTAGCATTCACAATAACCACCCAAATTTCATTTTTAATTACTAGACATGCAAAGAAGAAACAAAATGTGACCCGTATCATGGAAATTTTATTCCCAAAGTCATTAAAACAGAGTCAGAGATGATAGAGATGTTGTAACAAACAAAGACAAAGGACATGATGCGCATAGTGAGGAAACAGATGCTGCAAGCACAGTATGGAAATGGAAATTGTACACGATATTTAACAGAAATTCTAGAATTAAAAAAATACATATATATGAAATTAAAAATTATCATCTGATATACTGTGTAGTAAATTGGATACTGTAGGGGGGAAATCAGAAAATCTTAAAATATGACAATAGGAAATAGCCAAAGTGAAGCACATAGAATAAAATGCTCTAAAATTAAATGAACACAGTCTCAGTGACATGTAGGACAAGAGCAAGTAGGCTCACATATATGTAGAGACCAAGGAGGAAAGGAGAAAGAAATTGGAGCAGAAATCATAATTGAAAAAATAATAGCTCCATAATATATGAACTCACAGATCCAAAAAGCTCACTAACAGATCAAGCACACCCACACACACACACACACACACACCACTTATAGAACTACATAGTCGTATTGCTGGAAAACAATGATAAAAAAAAAACAGCGAATTTAAAAGCAATTTTAAAAAGCAGCAAAAATTATAAATACATAACAAGAGAGGGGAAAAAAACAAGCAAAGGAACTCTATTTCTCATCAGAAACAATGCAAGCCAGAAAGCATATATCTTTAAAATATTTTAAAAAATAATAACATGTCAAACTAAAAATTCTATAATCAGTGAACATTTTTCAAAAATGGCACTGAAATAAAGACATTTAAAAATAAAAACCAGAGGAATTCATCACCACAGACCTGCACTGAAAGGAATTTCAAATGAGGTTCTTCAAGAATGAAGTAGAATAATGCCAGATGGAAATTTGGATTATACATAGAAATGAAAGTAATGGAAGTGGAAAATATGTGGGAGAACATAAAAGACACTTTCTTTTTTAAATTTTGTTTTTTTGAATTAAATGTTCAAAACAAAATAATAGTGATATATGATGGGGTTTATAATAGATGAAGAAGTAAATTATATACCTACAATAGCACAAAGGATGACAGTAGTAAAAGTATGTTGTTATACATTTATTATCTTATATGTGAACTGGTATGTAATATTCATTTGAATGTAGACTTTGGTAAGTCAATTATATATTGCAAACCATAGAGCAACTGAGAAAGCTAAAAAAATAGGGTACAGTTAATGAGACAATAGTGAAGATAAAATGAAACCCTAACACAAAGAACACTTAATCTAAAAGAATCACTGAAGGGAGAAAAAAGGGAAATAAAGATAGATGGCACAAATAGGGAGAAAAAACCGACAAGATAGTAGAACTAAGCTGAACGTTATCAATAAGTTTGTAAATGTAAATGGATGAAACCCTTCAATTTAAGATACACATTGTCAGACTGGGAAAAACAAAAACAAAACCAAAAACAAAACAAAAACAAAACAAAACAAGACCTCACTATATGCTTTTAACAAGAGCTTCATTTTAAATATATATTTATTATTTATTTCAAAGCATGAAATATCAACCCAAGATATTTTATAATGGTAAGTGGTCAATTCTTTAAGGAGACATATATGTGCGCCTTATAAAAGAAGATCAAGATACATGAAGCGAAAACAGAGAATTGAAGGACAAATAGACAAATCTGTAATTATAGTTGGAGATATTAACCTTTCTGTCTCAATTATCAGTAGAAAAAAGTAAACTGAAAGTAAAAGAAAAAATAGGATATAGAAGATCTGATCATCATTCTCAATTAACCTGACCTGACACTTAAACAACACATCATTGGAGCAGTAGAACAGACACTGTTTTTTTTTTTTTTTTTTTAAAGATTTTATTTATTTGACAGAGATAGAGACAGCCAGCGAGAGCGGGAACACAAGCAGGGGGAGTGGGAGAGGAAGAAGCAGGCTCATAGCGGAGGAGCCTGATGTGGGGCTCGATCCCATAATGCCGGGATCACGCCCTGAGCCGAAGGCAGACGCTTAACCGCTGTGCCACCCAGGCGCCCCGAACAGACACTGTTTTTAAGTACACATGAAATGTTCAACAAATGGGCCATATCTGGAACATATGTAAGTCTTATTAATTTAAGAGTATTTAAATAATATAGGGTTGATTTTCTAATAACAGTGGAATTAAAGTAGAAATCAAAAACAGAAAGATAATTGTAGAATACTTCAAATATGTGAAAATTAAAAATCACATTTTTAAAGAATCTAGGGGCCAAAGAAAAGATCACAAGGGAAATTATATTTTTTAAACTAAATGAGTGTAAAAACACAACATATCAAAATATAGGGGATGAATGAAACATGTAGCTTTATTTTATTTTTTTAATGTGCAGCTTTCAATGCCTATTTTAGACAAGAAGAAAAGTCTCAAATCATGATCTAAGCTTCAGTCTTAAGGTACAAAAGAAAAGAAAAATTTACACTAAAGCAATTAAATGGAATGAAAGAATGAAGAGTGGAAATCAGTGAAATAGAAAATGAACAAATAATAGAGAAAATTAATTATCTCAATGGATCAATAAAATCATAACTTTCCAGATAAAGAAAAATAATAATAATCACCAATTTCAGTAATGAAAAGAGGGTATTACTATAAAATCTGCTTAAAATAAGAGAATAATGAGACTGCTATAAAAAATAAATTTTGTCAATAAATATAACTACTTTGTTAAAATGGATCAAATCTTAAAGATATGAATTATCAGAATGACATAAGAAGGAAATAAAAATTAGAATAATTCAATATGTATTAAATAAAACCAATGAAAAAACTCTGACTAAGTAATTCTGGGCCCAGGTGTCTTCTTTGTTGAGCTGTCTCAAACATTTAAGGAAAAATATAATACTAAATGCATCCTAAATAATTTATGAAACCTGCATAATCCTAATTCTAAAATGTAACAATGATATTGCATAAAAGCATTACAGATCTACATTTCTCAAATCATAAAAGAACTTACAAATTACTAGCAAATTAAATCAAGTACTATATGAAAAGAAAATTTATCATAAATAAGTGTGGCTTATTTCAGGAATGTAGTTAAACATTCAAATATCAATCAAAATAATTCAGTACATGTAATAGGTTGTATTTTCTGAAAAAGGCCCATCTAATATATATCTTATCCCATCTGTTCTTCTTATGGTTCAGTATTGGCACTTCTCCATTGAACCAGGAGGTCTGTAGACTCTCCAATTGGACCTTGTTACTGTTCCAGTTGGACCTTGATGAATAGAATATGGTGAAAATGGCACTAGATGACTTGATTCTAGATCTAGATGACAATATGATTAATGTATTATGGAAGGCTTAAGGGAATATGTAAGAATTTCAGCTATCTTAATGCTTCTATGCTTGAGAGATCACATAAAATTAATAGAGACATCTCATACAACCTCTATCTAGGTTTAGGTTTCCCTATCTCAGGCAACTGACATGGGAGTATAGTAGCTTTTGAGATGATCCCAACCCAGTAACTATCCAACTGCAACTTCATGAGATCTTGAGTAAGAACCACTGAGCTGAGCTGCTCCTGAATTTCTGACCCACATGCATTGTAAGAGATAAATGATAATTATTGATCTAAATTATTAAGCTTGGGGTTCTTTTATGCAGCATTAGATTACTATTAAAGACTTTCGTACTCGAAACTGGGGTAGTGTTATTTTTTTTATTTTATTTTATTTATTTATTTGATAGAGAGAGAAACAGCCAGTGAGAGAGGGAACACAAGCAGGGGGAGTGGGAGAGGAAGCAGGCTCCCAGCTGAGCAGGGAGTCTGATGCGGGGCTCAATCCCAGAACCCTGGGATCACACCCTGAGCCGAAGGCAGACACTTAATGCCTGAGCCACCCAGGCGCCCCTGGGGTAGTTATAATAAAAATCTAAAAGTTTGGTAGTGGCTTCAGGATTAGGCAGCAGACAAAAGTTGTAACTATTTTGAAGAGATTGTCAGTGAAAAGCCTGATGGCCCCTGAAGAGGTTGTCAGTGATGGTGATTTCAGGGCAGAGTAGGGAAGGTGCCACCTGGCTTTTTCCTACTACTTATAGCAAAATGTGAGAGGAGAGAGAGAATGTAGACAAAGAACTGTTAAAAGAGTTAAGACTTTATTTCCAGCATCTCTAAGATTCTCAGATTAAGAGAAGACATCAGGGCAATAATCAATCCAGCATTATGATAGGAAAACATTGGCTAAAGACAGATTCAAGGGCACAACTGTAAAATTTTTTGTTAAGTTTTCAAAAAGAGTAGAGGTAATATCTCAGAGAAAAAGAAGTCTCTATAAGGTTCTCATGGGTGTGTCTCAAATATCTTCTTTACACAGTAGGGTTTTGAATAATTTTAAAGACATTGTCCCACACATATCTTACAAGAATTCCAATGTCATGAAGTGCTTATGTTGAGATTGATGGTTACGACTTGTATATAAAGTAGTCAAATACAAAATGATTCATAGGAATGCTACTGGTTTTAAAGATAACAGTATTAGCAGAACCATCACCAGATTTGGGAGGAAAAATGACAATATAAAATAAAAAGAGGTCTTGTAATCCTGAACTATGACAAGTAGCAATTAGGTTGGGGAAATTATTCAGCTGCCAACACCAGTCAGATAATGCAGAAAGAGGGGCCAAGAACTCAGAGTGTAGATCCAAGAGTAATAGTGAGTTATTTCAAGTTAGTAGAACTGAGCTCTAATCAAGAAATTGGAAATGTGTGCCTGTATGTATTTCAGAATTGCTAGGGACCAGAGATTCCCATGTGCTTCTTGTTTCCTTCCTTTTAAAAAAGAACATTTTTATAAGAGTTATTCCATTCCTCTCTTATACGTGTATGTTGGGTGTGTGGGAGGCAGAAAACATGTTTCTGTAGATCACACATCTTCTGATTAGAGCAACTATATTCAAGGAAACTCACCTCTAAGGCCTTATCTGCATTTGTACATGATTTTGGATAATGAAATTCCTGGACTTTGGGGTTGAAAAGTTAGTCATAGTCAGAATTGAAACTTGTATGTAACAAATATACAATTTAGAATATGTTTAGCCAAGCCACAGACTGGGAGAAAGTATCTGTAATAAATATATTTGGCAAAGGATTTGTACCCAAAAGATGTAAAGAACTAATACAATAAACCCCTACGATGAACCCCTATAATAAAAGGTACTTAAAAATTTTAAAAATTGGACAGAAGTCTTAAACAGACACCTCACTAAACAAGCTATATACATTAGCAATACGTGCACAAAAAAGCATTCGTCTTTAATCATCAGGGAAATTAAAACAATAAATGTAATGAATTACCTATATGTTCCTACCAGATGGCTTAAATAAAAAGGATTGACATCAACTATTGATGAGGAGATAAACCAGTAGGAATTCTCATACATTGCTTGTTGGAGTATAAGACATTTCAATGACTTTGGCAAGTGATTTAGCAGTTCCTTAAAAAGTCAAACATATGTATGACCCAACAAATCCAACCCTTAAGTATTTATTCATGAGAAATGAAAATGTATATCCACAAAAAGAATGTCCACAGCAGCTTTTATAATAACAACCAAAAAACTATCACTAAACTAGATGTTTATCAATGGATGAACCCAAATTCCATCAATGGATGAACAAATTGCAAAATACTCATCCAATGGAATACAACTAACCATTAAAAAGAATATACTAGTGATATTTGAAAAAAAAAAACACATGGTTGAATCCCAAATATATTTCAAGTGAAAGAAGACACTAGATTAAGAAAATACTATATAGGGGCGCCTGGGTGGCACAGCGGTTAAGCGTCTGCCTTCAGCTCAGGACGTGATCCTGGCGTTATGGGATTGAGCCCCACATCAGGCTCCTCCGCTAGGAGCCTGCTTCTTCCTCTCCCACTCCCCCTGCTTGTGTTCCCTCTCTCGCTGGCTGTCTCTATCTCTGTCGAATAAATAAATAAAATCTTAAAAAAAAAAGAAAATACTATATAATACTAAATTATTCTATTTATATGAAGTTTTAAAAATGGCAAAAATAATCTGTATTGAAAGACATCAGAATTTACCACACATGGGCACAAGGGAACGTTCTTGGAAATGAACATATTCTGTATCTGTATAAGACTGTGGGTTACATAGTTGCATGTGTTTGTTCAAACAGATTGAACTATATTCTTAAGAATTTTGTGTTTTACTGCATTTAAAGTTTTTCTGTTTTACTGTATATAAAGACTTTATCAATTAAAAATATATATTAAAATGCAAAAAAAGTGGTCAAAAATTGAACAAAAATACAGACACAGTGTTAGGATAGCTATGAAAAGAAAGGAAAAGATTATGGATGTCTTAGTCAAGTGGCGTTCCCGCTCATCTTTGAAGATTATAAGGAATTTTGGACCTTAAATATTGTGGGGAAGATATTCCATTAAGAGGGTACAGAAAGATTGATTTATATATTTGAGAGAGAGGGAGAGAGTGGGGGTGGCAGAGGGAGAGTGAAAGAGAGTATCTCAAGCAGACTCCCCACTGAGCATGGAGCCTGACATGCAGCACAGCTTGGTCTCATGACCTGAGCTGAAATCAATAGTCGGGTGCTTAACTGACTGAGCCACCCAGGCACCCAAGAGGGATGCGTAAAAATGAGCAAAAGCCTAGTACAGAGTGAGTAGGATAGTCAGTGAGCAGCAATAAAATCCTTTTATCTAAAGAGTAAAAGGAGAGATGTAGGGAGATTGTTGAGCAACTTGAATGCCAGATAAAAAGATCGTATTGTATTCTGTAGACAACTGAGTGACATAAATCCTTTTGCACAAATGAGTAAAATAATAGAACTACTTCTTTGAAAGGATAATATTGATAACAATGTGCATGAATCAGAGGAAGTCAGGAAATTGTGAGGCTATTGAAATAGTCCATCTAGATAAAATAAATATAGTTACAATGGAAATACAAAGGAGGGATCAAAGGCAAAAACTAAAAAAACTTTGGGTGTAAATTGGAAAAATTCAGTATATCTTGGACCTAAGTAGCAAAGAAAGAGTAGGGCTAAATAATGATAACTTTGGTTTCAAATTATGCCTCCCCAGGACAGTGCTGCCAATAGAAACAGGACTTTTGTGTCTATTTCTAAAGTTGTTTTCAGTAACAAACAGTTTTTAAATTTTATGTGTGTGTGTGTGTGTGTGTATATATATATATATATGGTTTTATTTATTTATTTGAGAGAGAGAGAGCAGGAGAGAGAGCGATTGGGGTGGGGTGGAGCAGAGGGAGAAAGAAGCTCCACACTGAGCAGGGAGCCCAATATGGGACTCAATCCCAGGACCCCTGGGATCATGACCTGAGCCTACAGTAGATGCTTAACCAACTGAGCCACCCAGGCACCCCAATTTTTAAATAATATTTTTTAAAAATATAAGAATGGTTTATTTTTGTCATGCTTGAAACATATTAAACAATGTCTGGAGCTTTAACTAAGGCAGTGTTTAGGCAGTGGCTCTCCTAGTTTCTCTATAAGAAAGAAACTCTATAAATGGCCATACTTCCCCCTTACCCCAGCCAAATATGTCTCCTACATTATTTTCATTCCTTTTCATTAATATTTTGCTTCCTTTTAAAAATGAAAATACCCTATAGAAAGTCTTATACACAAACCCATCACTATTTTAATCTGAATGAGTATATGATATTGAGGGGAGGTAAATTTCAAGGAAGTAGAAAAGAATCACTTTATGGATCACTGAAGTGGGAAGTTAAGTTGAAGTGGCATCATGAAGACATAGGCTATGAACCAAACTGCAATGAGGGGAAGAGAGAACAAAGGAGAGATAGGCAAGAATGTGGAAGACTTATTTTAACCTACCTTTGTAAAACCAAATAATGATACAAAGCAAATAGCAAAAACCTCTAGCTGTAGAAAGGCAAGGATATTCAGCAGTGGTCAAGTAGAGAAATGAGGATAAGGAATTAACTTTATGCCCAGCATTATCACCTCCCCTTAGGCAAACTATGAAACAGAGGACATAGTATATGTGGTACTCACTGGTGTCTTCAGGTTTCTTCCTCTTCTGTCAATCACCATCAGAACCAACTTGCATACTCAGGTAGAGATGAATGAATGACTAACACCTGAAAATGTTGCTTCCTTTCTATATAAAATGCAGTAGTGTAGCATGTCTTTCAACTTTTTGACCCAGAGTAAAAGTAGTATTTTACAGTATGTCTTCATAAGTGCAGGTATATAAAACAGAGACAAAACTGATAATCCATGCTATGCATTGTTATGCTAAGCCACATCATGCCATGCTACTTCACTCCACCCCACCACACCCTACCTCACCCATTCCGTTTCATTCTATTCTATGATCTGTTCAATGTAGTTTCACTAAAAAATTCTGTTTTGATGTCATAGCTCACTAAAGCATTAAAACGAACAATTTGAAAAGCTTAGGCATACAAAGCTTAGAGCTCAGGCTGTGTTATGTGTGTATGTTTAAGATGTAAAAATTCTCCCTGATACCATCCCCAGATATGCTGTGCATTTCACAATCCTCAGTCTTATCAGATTTAATATCCCCTTTTTATAAAAAAAAGGTTTGGAATATCCCTTTACTCTCAAGATAAAATCAATTGATAACGTATTATTCACATAGTGTAAATTTTTAATATAAATTATAAGTAAATTACTCACAAAATTCTAAACAACTATTACAATGTCCCAGTGTAAAATAAAGCATAAATAAATAAATACATACATACACAATTTATAACAAAAAAATGTGTTTTATGCTTAGGCACAACTATACCAGAAGACATTATGAAATAGTTCCCATACACCTATACCTACAGTGGTAATGTAATTGACATGAATTTAGATGGTTACAAGTGTGTTGTAGTAGATAGACTCACATACTGCAGCTGTGATGTTACCAGAGACCCAACCTTCCAAAATGTTGAACAACTCTAAGTAGAGTTTTGAACCAAACAAGCCTTCATTTAGGCTTATCTTCATTTACGTAAATTTTTGCATTGTTAGGGAATTCAGTGCATATTAAAATTCTGCAAAAGTTGTTACGTTTATATATAAAAGAGATTTAGGTTTTAGGCTTAGAAAATTAGATCATTGCTTACATGAATACCCAGAAAGACATTGTGAAGTTGTATGCTCCATCTCACTCATTGTAGGATATTTGACATTACCTGCCCCATCTCCAAAATGCATCCTCTCTCCATTTTTGTGAAAATCAAAAAAGACCTACACTTTCTAACTTATCACTTCTTCTGTAACAGCTAACCTGAGGAAGAACTGGTCATATCCCTTCCAGTCCACATTTGCTGTTCTTTACCAAATGTGACATACTACAAAAGTTCATGTCATGGAATCTGGGATATCATGGTAAGGACTGACAAGGAGAACATTGCAAGTACAACAACAACCACCTAATTTTTTTTCCATCTTATTTTTTAAAATATGTATACAGACACATAACAATAACATTATTAAATGTTTGTGGAGAACAAACATTTGACATTTATAAGCTTTATGAGTTTGTTGAGAATAGAGGCTAAAAATTGAATGGTCATATATGAGGAAAGATTATAAATAGTTGCTTAAAAGCCATTTTCAACTATATTTCTGGAAGGTTTTTGAGTTTTCCTTTATGTGCAGTCATACTAGAAATGTGTGTTTTGTCCTTAACGCCAATTCTTATTCTATTTGGCCTCTGAGCCCCCGAGGTGCATACTTGAAGATTGGGAAGGAGATTCTGATGGGCCAAGAGATTTCATGAATACATAAAATTGAATCAGGGCCATTCCTAAATATAATGAATTATTTTCATTTTCCAATACATATAATAACTTAATTTTTAAATCATTTTAAGTCGTAAAAACTGAGCCGTTGAGTCATTTTCTAAATGTGATGTAAAAATATTTAACTAGAGGGTGGCATCAAACATCATTTACTTGAGCTAATTTTGCCAATTAAAGCTAAAGGCATGAGAATAAGTAATAATACGGATTTTATTTTTTTTTATTCTCCTTTGCAATAAAAGCCCTGTGGTACCTTCCCTGTCCTAGAAGAGAATGCTTATTTCATGATTACTCCATGTTTCTGGTTTACCTTTTTAACTAATAAGGAAGATATTTTCTTTCTTCAGTTACTCATTCCCTCTTACATAACACAGTTCTGCAGTTTAAATGCTAATTGGCCATTTGGCTGAGGAATTCCTAGTTAAAAGGTTTGCCATTTAATCCCAAAGTGTCTTTTGATTTCTTGAGAATGATTAAATGGAAATTCAGCCCTGGTTCAGTATCATAGAAGCCCATGTGCGCGCCCCTGTTGAATTCCCATGGTTTGAGCGTCCTGCTGGGAGACTCAGGCTGAGATTTTATTGAATCGGGCCCTCCGTAGTCAGACTCAAAATAACCTCCAGCACACTGATAAAAATAATGACCCTTCTGCAGTTGTAAAACTTGAAACTATTCCTTGAATGTTAACTAATACCAAAAAGCTGTTTCTGCAAATGAAAAGTGGGAATCAGAGCCAAGAAATCACTCTGGATGAAGACCTAGAAATAGCATTCCACTTTCTCTTTTCAGTAATTACAAAATCATGAACTTTTCTTCAAAGCTTGTGAAGCGATCACTCTAGATCCCATTAAGAGAACAATAAACAGAGATGATGATGACACTGGGCGGCATCTTAGCACGGGCGCGCATCTCTGCCTACTTAATTCATCAAGAACGACTTCTCAGTCCCTAGTGCTAATGGCTTCTTCAATAATAACATTATTTAGCTGGTGGAAAAGAAACTGATGGAAAAGAAAAGATATAAGCTCAAAGTAAGTGTTAGGAAATGCTGATAACTCGCAGCATTTGACATCTATTTCCCAAAGCCCTCGACATTATAAACACTTTCAGGTAAAACGATTCAATTCTCTCATCTTGCTGATACTCTCTCACAAGCCAGGAAGCCTTTTACTTAGAGCCAGTTTAATAGGTGACGGGAAATAGCCCTATTAGCTAAGTTTATTTATGCTGACACAAAGAAAACCATGAAAAATCCCAGTTCTAAACTGTAATTTATTCCTGATAAGTAGTAAATCAGCAGGATTCCACTGCCCAAGTAGGGACTTGCTGTTAAACAAGAACTGAAACATAATGAGCCTCATAAATGTTCCCAGTGTTATGGAGCTGTTATTTATACATGAGCTCATTCAACAAACTCTCCTGCTGGTCTGGTCATGATAACCTAGTGTCCCCAAGATACTATAAGATATACAACAATAGCAGTGACCAAATTCTACAGTTAAAATTTAAGAAAGTTTTTTGGTTTTAAGCTTTTTTTCTTTTAAAATTTCCTCATTATGCCGGGTGAATCTAGTTACTGCTTCCCCAGGTTTTCTGAACATCTGGTTAATTTTTCCATCCCAAGTCCTTTGTTACTGTGGTTGTTGATTTTTTTAGTAAGGTAGCAATTGTCTAGATCATATTCTATGATATACATTTAGACAAACTTTTGACAACTTTTCTCCAACTAAAATAGAAAGCGGTTTACCCCAGAAGAGATAATTAGAACATTTATAGAATAAGATCACAGCTTTCTTATTGCCAAAGTAAATTATGGTCCATACAGCACATACATCAAAAATAGGACCGAGAACAGTTATGTATTCATATAAAGGGTATAAGGAAAAAAAATGGGTTATTCAGGATTACTATAGTGGAACATCATATGGAAATGATCAAAAAGAAACCTGCTGGATTAAGAGAAAGAAGAGATGAATTTTAGTTCCAGGTCCTTTATTTTCCCAATCTTATGAACTACATTAACTCACATAATCTCAGTATATGTTTTATCAGTAAGAGAAAGGACAGGAAAAAAAATGAATATTGAAGAAATTGTGGTAGAGGGATGTAGAGAACATTCTGGAACACAAAAGCACTTTCACTTCTGGGTAGAGCTAAACGGGACCTTTGAGTGAGGTGGCCTGGTGACCTGGCAGCAGCATGAGTATCTGGAACATCTTGGGAAAAGTTGGAACCTAAACAAACAACCAAAAAAGATAGGGGGTGATGAACTCTGGTGAGTCTCTGGTGAGACTCCACTTGCTAAGCTGACCTGGGAGGCTGCAAAATTCCACTGAGGCTGTGATCCAAAACCCATGCTTAGTGTGTAGACATTGGCCTCTGCTTCTAGGACAGTGTTTTCCTACTCAATTCCAAGCCCTGCCACTGAGGCTTCCATAGCACAGCTCTGTACATAAATTCTCAAACAGGTCCAGCACACATTATCAATTTCTTGTAGTCCTGAGTGAGATACTGAAGAGAAAGTCAGAGTGAGAGAAGAAATAAAGGGGAAAGGACCAGAAAAAGGACCTCAGGGATATTTTATTATACCAAAGTGTACCTGATACCTGTTGCAAAGATGTCAGTCCTATAGATCAAACCCTGGGAACAGGGTCAGGGGCTTAATTTGGATACACAAGACAGGGCATATCTGAGCTCTCAGGAGCTCTCTTTAAATAAGAAAACAGATTAGATCACTTTGGGGAAAATGCCCATGAATTAACAGAGTGGTAGTCTGTTTTTATCTCTTTCTGTTTCTTTCTATGCCGAAGAGCTTGATGTTTATAGCAGGATTCCAGTATCTTAAGTCTATTTTGAGACATACTCATGTGAAAAAGCATCCTCAACAAGGGAGGGATTTTAAGGACTAGAAGAAATGGAATCCAAAACAAAGGGGATACTCCCTGTGAATAAGCCGGGTTTGGCTGCGCTTCTTGAGTGTCATACATTGTTTCCAAAATATCCCTGGCTCCCCAGCTGGAGATCTTGCGCCAGGGATTCCTCTTGTGTTGATTTGCATGTCTAAGTAGGAACATGCCAATCATTATGACCTCATTAAAAGCCTTTTCCTTTTTTACCTAAAGTCTGCATGCATTTCATTTCTCAAATGGAAATATTAATACCAAAGGAACACACCAAATTGTAAGACCAGATTATATAAGTAATACACTTAAAAAAATATATTTCCCTCCCTCAGAAGGACTTGAAAATATAGCCACCTCCAGAACCATCTCCTTGTCACTCTCGATGTCATCTTCTCTTCCCTTTGCTCTAGAAAATAACTAATTTGGATTGCATATTCATACCAATGAAAAATTCAAAAAGTGCTTTGAAAGCTATAGTCTAAATTTTATGAAAATAGTATAGACTTTATTTCTGCACTAGGAAGAATCAACAACTTAAGTCATTTATTGAATGCAGATTTTTGCAGATAGGGAATCTGTAAAACCCACTTTTATCCTCTAGGATGAATGAAGTCTTTGAAGCAATAAAATAGATACATATATACATATATATGTGTGTGCGTGAAAGAATAAATGTTTTGTTCTTTACAAAGCAGACAAAAACCTAACATAAATAGGAAAAAATGTATATTTTAATGAGATGGTTTCTTCCATAAAAGCAGAAATGACAATTTCTAGTAAGAAAATAGCCAAGAGCCAGAAAGAAACTCAAGGATGCTCGAATCTCTGCTGTAGGAGAGATTTGGACTGCCCAGGAACACACTTCCATATATGCACACACATACCCCTTACATTCTGGATGCAGGAAGACGACGGTCTAGATGTCTAATAAGATGGGACATCAGGGAAAAGCTGATAGGACAGAAATATTCAAAAAAGAAAAGTGAACAGACTTTTTAGCCCGCATTAGCAAATGACAGGAAGAACTTAAAATATAATGTTCAATATGTTTTTTAGGGGATTTACAAATAGATTTCAGGTATAGAAGCAGAAAAGATAATTCTTCACTGCTAATTTAAGGTCAGTTTGTGTAGACAAAAGACTGAAATCCAAAAAAGGACCATAGTTTTTTATTAGCCAGCCAAATATAGACTCAGATAACATGGTAAGTGGTAACACATGCTGTATAAAACTTACATCTTTAAGCAAAACTGACATTATGACTGTTCAGAAAGTAGTTCATGTAACTTCTAAGATTCTTCGACAGTGTGTATTCAGTTTTTTAGTGGAGAATACTGTTGGACATCCTGTAAGAGTATCCCAAGCCTCTCTGCAGGAGAAGAACCTGTAAATAAACTAAGACAGGATTTAACTAATAAGGAAAACAGATTTTTGTACAATAACATAATGTACTTACATTAATGTTGTAAATCGATTTTTAAATTAAGCATATATATAATGCAGTGAAAAACTCTTAAGTGCACAGCTTCATAGATCACAACAAAGAAAAATTACCATTAAACAACCATTCAGGTAAAAAAAAGAAACTTTATCTATACCCCAGGAACTTCCCTTTTCTTCTTTCCCCATTAAACTGCTGTTGTTGTTTTTTTTCTCCCCAAAGATAAGCACTATTCTGACTTATAGGACCATATTTTATTTTATTTTATATACATGGAATTTTATATACATGGAATAAGATGATGTGAATTATTTTTAATTGGCTTATTTCATCTACCATTATGCTTGTGAGATTCATTTTGTTATTGTGCATGGCATTAATTCATTCATTTTTGCTGATGATAATTGCTATATAGATTTACCAAAATTGATTTCCTTGTGCTACTAGATATGGGCATTTCAGCTATATATAGTCTTTGTCTTTTACAACTACTACTGCTATGAATGTTTTGTATATATTTCTTGATGAATATACACATGCATTTTTGTTGCCCTATATCCTGGGAGTAAAATTCTCTGGGTCTGAACTATGTGTTTATTCAAATTTAATTAGTAATGCCAAACAGTTTTCCAAATTGATTATTACAATTTACTCTCCAACCAACAGCACATGTGCGATCCATCCTCACCAACATGTAATTATTGTCAGTTTTTTTAAACTAAACTATTGGGTGTGTAGGCTTTCACATTGTGGTTTTAAATTTTATTTTCTAGTGACTGATGAAGTTGAACATTGTTTCACATATTTCTTGGCCATTCGAATACACTTTTTTTATATTAGTTGTTCAAATCTTCTATTTATGTGTTTATTTAATGTTTACTTGTTTTATTCGTAACTGAAGAAAGTGTATTAAAATCTCCAACTGTTACTGTGTACTTGCCTTTTTATTTCTGATGATTTGGGGTTTATATATTTTGAGACAATATTATTAGGAGCATTCAAATGTAGAATTATGTATCTTCTTGATAGTTGATCCTTTTAGCTTCATAAATGTCCTTATCAATACTAATGTTTATTCCTTAAAATCTACTTTATAAGATATGGATATAGCTGTGCCAGCAATCTTTAAGTGGTTTTTCGTGGCCTATTTTTTTTCTATTGCTTTGTTTTCTTCTTTTTTTTTTTAAAGATTTTATTTATTAATTTGACATAGAGAGACAGCCAGCGAGAGACGGAACACAAGCAGGGGGAGTGGGAGAGGAAGAAGCAGGCTTCCAGAGGAGGAGCCTGATGCAGGGCTAGATCCCAGGACGCCGGGATCAGGCCCTGAGCCGAAGGCAGACACTTAACGACTGCGCCACCCAGGCACCCCTCTATTGCTTTGTTTTCTAATTTGGATTTAGGTCAACTCTTTACTATTGGTCTTCTACATCACCACCTTTTCCATGTTCCTTTTGTTCTCCTTTGTTGCTATACAGTAGCAGTCTAACTCTAAAATTTCAGTAATGTAAACTGAGAAAGAATACAAGTAAGGGAGATGAGCTGGCTGGGGCAGCATATCCAGTGTAAGGGAAATGATAACTATAAGAATTTGGGAATTTGATATCTGTTGCTAAGCACTAACGAGTACTAAAAGAGATAATATCAGACTTAAGGGGTTAATTACTAACTCAGGCAAAATATGAAAGCCAAAGGATCTTCTTGATATGACCCCCCCCCCCAGCAATAGCTAGAAGGCAAACAGAACAAAGAACCGCTCTCAGGATTTAATTTGAAAAGTAATAAAGTTTCAGAGAAATCTCTCAGCCCTGCCAAGTTCTGTATGGCATTCTGAGAGTCCAAATGGGGAATGAGTTAGACCCTGAGACTTGTAATTGAAATATCTGGGTGGACACATGTCATAACCTTGAATACCTACATCCCCTTACTTGTAGATCATACAAGAAGCCTCAAATGAGGTAGCTGCCTTACAAGGCAATTTTTGCTCCTACCTCAAGATTTATCCACACTGCCTCTCCAACAACCAGAACAATAACAACCATCAAATTTTAGCATTGCCTTACTAGAAATGTTCTAAGCCTGGTAAGGGAAGACTGGGACTACTCACAAAAGCTGTATAATTCAGTTAATTATAAACTGGGAACCAGTGGACAAGCATAGAGCTGGATTCTGAGAATGCTGGATTATGTGATGCAGAACATAAAAGTAGATGAGGGATAGTTCATATGGATGTTGAAGCATTCCCTCATGATACAGGATGTACCACCCTGGGGAGAACCCAGGAGACATTGCTAATAAATTTGTAGGATAGATTGTGGACATTTGGAAAAAACAATCTTCACTAAAAGTAATACTTCACTAATTGAAATGCCATAATTTTCAAATTAAATGATTAACAGAAAAATCAAAATGTAAAGAGAGTAAGACATGCCAGACTAGAGTAAATCTGAATATCCTATCAGCTATTTTCATGGGAGAGGCCAGAGGATACTCCATATATCAAAATGATAACAAATGTGATAGTGAGAGGGACAAAAATGTCACTGAGATACTCAATAGAGGTTTGCTATTACAGTTTGGGGTTGATAAGAGGCAAGGCTATTACATACCTGGGTACCCTAAGAGCAAAGACAATGAAATAACAGAAGCCACATGTTGGTGTTTAACCATCAAAAGCAATGTTTGACAAAATCATGAAATAACTGGCAAGGTTTAAATGGCAGCCAGAGCAGAGAAGCCCAATGCTAAGAAAACTAAGAAGATAATTCTAGATAAACAGACATTCAAAGAAAGTATTACTGTTCAGTACCATCATATAAGGAGCTTGGAAATTGTCACTCAATCCTAACAACAAGTGAAAAACTGAATAAAATGAAAAATCAACTCTGTGAAATAACTACAAAGGTATAACAAACACATAATGGGAATCCAGAAAAAGAAAAAAAAAAAGCAAAGAAAAACAGAAAAAATAGTTGAAGCAATAATAACTGAGAATTTCCCCAAATTAGTTTCAGACAACATAAGTCCAGGAAAATCGGAACAATAAGCAGAACAAAAGTTTAAAAAAATGTATCTAGGTATATCATATTGAAGCTACAGAAAATCAAAGACAAAAAAAAACCTTGAAAGAAACCAAGTGGAGAAAAACAACTGAGCTATAGAGAAATAATGACAAGAATTACATCTGACTTTTGTTCAGAAATCACAAAATCAAGAAAAGAATGGAGTGAAATATGTGTTGGGCCGACAGAAGCTCTAATCAGTGTTGACAGTACACAATTTATTCTTTGCTATAAGTAGGCCACATTAACAATGAATTATGGATTTTCCTTTGCAAAGGCAGCTTTTCTCACCAATTTATATCTACACAAAAGCCACATCTAGCATAGAAAACAAGATACAATTTTTTTGCATGTATTTTTCAGTAACTACAGTTACAAACCAGTACATTCCCCTTTTGAGAAAATAGTAAAATTCAAATGTAGGTGGTTGTTTTATCTGATATAAGTATAGCTACCCAGGCTTTTCTTTGGTGACCAATTGGTTAAAGTGTCTTTTGTTATCCCTTCATTCTCAATCTATGTGTGTCTTTGAGGCTGAAAGTGAACCTCTTATAGATAGCATACTGTTAGATCTTGGGATTTTTGTCTTTGTCCTTTAATTGGGGAATTTAATCCATTTACATTTAAAGTAATTATCAAGAGATAAGGACATGCTATTGTTATTTTATTTATTGTTTTCAGGTTGTTTTGTTAATCCATTGTTCCTCATTTCTTATTCTGCCTTCTTTTTTGTGTTTTGATGTCTTTTGCTATATAGTATGTTTTGAGCTCTTTATCATGTTCTTTTATGTGATTACTACTGGATTTTCTCTTATGATTACCATGATGCTACCACAAAATATCCTTAACATATAACACTCTATTTTACTCTAATAAGAGCTTAACTTCAGTAAAATGTATGAACCAAAGACTTTTACTTCTTCTCCCACTCACATTTTGAGTTATTGCCTTACAGTTTGCATGGTTTTTTATATTATGCAACTAATAACCAATTATTGCAATTAGGTTATTTTCACATTAAACATATTACAATGTTAATGAACATAGTAATGTTTATTTTTTTAAATTTTTAAACTAGAATTTTAAATGAATTATACACCACTGCTACAATATTGTAGAATTTAACTATGAATATGTATTTATGCCACTTTTTTTAATGTTTTTATGATGTTAATTAGTGTTCTTTACTTATACTCAAATAACTCCTTTGGTATTTCTTGCAAGGCAGTTCTGGTGGTAATGAACTCCCACAGCTTTTGTTTGTTCAGCAAAGTCTTTACCCTTCCTTTTTTTCTGATGAACAGCATTGCTGGGTATAGAAATCTTGACTGATAGTTCTTTTCTTTCAATATTTTGAATATGTCATTGCATTCTTTCTTGGTCTAAAGAGCTTCTGTTGAAAAATTGTCAATTATCTCTTGCTACTCTTAAAATTCTTTCTTTGACTTTTGACAATTTAATTTTGTGTTTTGGTGTAGTCCTGTTCGGGTTCAACATATTTAGAATCCTTTGAGACTCATGCATCTGTATGTTCATTTCTCTTTTTCAGGAAGTTTGAGCCATTATTGCTTTAAGTATGCTTTCTGTCATTTTCTCTTTTCCTTCCATAATTCCAATAATGTGAATATGAATTCTACTTGGCTCAAGTGCTGCTGGGCTGCACATCTTCCAGGAGTTGTCTCCAAAGTGAGTGGGGCTGTGATTCACCTGCTTGCCTGGGCATGGCACACCAGGCTTTAGGGATAGCAAAACTCCTTGTTTGAGGGTCAGGAAAACTCCTTGTTTCAGGACCAGGAAAACTGTAAAAAAAAACCCCAAAACAAGAAAAAAACACAAAACAACAACAAAAAAACCCTCCTTGTCTGAATCAAGCAGATCCGTACCCTGTCAGGTTCCCTGGTCAAGTTGTGCCCCTGACTTGGTTCTGCAGATGAACAAAGTCTCTGGTTGGAATTACTTGTTGGGCATTGCAGCTGTGAACTCAATGTGACAAAATCGATCTGCTGGTTGTTGCAAGCACTTCCCTCCTTTTCTGCCACATTCAGATTCCCAGTGGTTGAGCCCCACAGATTCCCCTGCAATCTTAATGGGGCAAAGTCAGAGTAGGGGTTCCCACAAAGTATCCCACAATGCCTGAGCAGTTGGTTGTCCCCTCTGGGTTCTTCTTTTTCACATTGGAGGGACTGGAGGAGCAGGGGATACCTCTCTCTATAGTACTTTGCTGGCCTGGGAAAGGGATAATGTGGTCAATGTGTAGCTGCTTATCTTACCCTCTAATGCAGTCTATTTTGGTCTTTGTGATATAAGAGACTCTTCAGCCTCACCCCTGTGTTTTAGGATTCTCTGAATGGTGTCTTACTCTTGAATAGTTGCTAGTTTTTCTTATGAGGGAAAGGTGAAATTAGGAAAACCTCTGTTGCCATCTTAGTGATGTCACTCTAGCTAAGAACCTTTTACATCAGTCTGTGAAAGCCCACTTTGAAAGGAGAGAAAATGACATGGGCAGCATAGGAGTAAAAATATTCTCCCTAAATGCAAAGCAATAACAAACAATGGAAGAAGAACCAGTTTTACTGAGAGATTTTATCTAATTGCAAATCATTACCTTCTACTGAGCTGTTTTCCTTACTAAGACAGCAGTATAACTGGTCACATATTGTTGTAGCTGGCATTTCATCCACTAGGAAGCAAGGGCCATATCTAATAAGCTGGGAAGTGTGATAATGGTGTGTGCTAAGAGAACTCTGACAAAGCCATTTTTTAAAATTTAATTCAAATGCTCTGAAAGATCAAAAACAGTTTGCACTCTTTCTCTGTTAGTCTGGTATAGTCAAGAAAACATTGCAGAAGAGAAAAGATCTAGATTATCCATTATCTCTTTGTCTTCTCAACATAATTGTCCCATTTAGCTTATAAAATAAAGTTAAAGATAACTATACAGAATTGTGCCTGTATTATAAAAGTCTGTATAATCATAATCATTCAAATTCATACATACTAAATGGAAATTCAAATATAATTTAGAAATATATTTATTTTTTGTCTCTTCTTTCCAAAATATTTCAAATGGAAGATAATCCATTATATAAGTTGTAATGTTCTTTTTCAGACCATAAATTTATTTAATGCTGAATGCTAAAGCTTTAAATATTAAATTAAATTATCTTAAATATGGAAATAGAGGCATATAACTTAGGAAATGTTAATAATATATGTTTCAGCTACTTGTCAAGAAGTCTGCTTCATGTGAAGAGATTTGCAATGTTCAAAAAAATTCCTAGAAGTCTTTCTCTCCTTTACCTCCTGCACCCAACAGAATATAAAGCTCAAATTTACTTTATTCAGTTGAACTTCCTTCTGACTCATTATCATTAAAATAGAACAGTATTTGCTTGACATCAGACTGTAACCAGTATGACCAATGAATCCTCGTGGCTGACAATTCCTCCTTCAAAATGCATACTAGCCTCTGTCTCATAACAGGTTTCCTCTCTGTCTTACTGATTAGGGTTAGACAACACAAGGAAAACATCAAACACTCCTTTAATCCCTCCCTCCTGGAGCCATTGGTCAATCAAATCTTCCTGCTCTTTATTTCCTTTCTTTGAAATCTGCCCTGATTGAATTTCTCTCTCCAAAGTCAAAGAAGCCCCAATACTGCACGTGTACCTTGGCCCTTGATGCATCTCTTCAAGCTAGCACCTACATGTGCATTCCACCATAAATAGGAGGATGAGGACTATTTGTATTCCTTTCACTTCTTCCATAAAACTCCTGATTTTGAGATGAGAGGTTGAGGAGCTGTGAAAAGATCCCATCACTTTCTCTAGTGAGAGAGTGAGTATTGCTCCATCTTTTGCCAACATTTCATAATACAGTGATTCTTCATGACTCATCTCCATGTAATGCTTTTGAGGCCTTTCTAGACTTTCCTTAATGTTGACGAAGATGATAATGTGAAATTCCAAATAATATTCCAGATTGGAATTTTGGAATAAGAAATAATATTGGTTTTGTAAGCTCTGTGATAATGATACAAGCATATTATTCAATTGGGTATGCTTTAAGTCAAGGGGAGGGGATGTATTTGTTATGATTTGTAACTAATAAGCTTTTGGTCTTAGCTCCTATTACAAATACATTTCTGAATATATTTTAAACATATGGTTAAACTAGCAAATTCATTAGAAAACATCGCACTGGCACTCCTCCTTCCAACCATTTTTCTGTTATCATTTTGAGTTCTGAGCATATTTTTGAAAACCAAGAAGCAAAATTTAAATTTCCTTGGGTAAATAAGTTAACAGAAATACACATCTATGTACAAGACATATATATTCTAAAATATTTTAAGTAATATTGTCACAAGATCAATATATTAGCTTTTTTATTTTGTCCTTTGCCTTTAAAAAGCATGTGAAAACTCGTGTATCTGCAATTGCTCTTCAAATTTTGTTATTCTGGTTTGAGACTTGCAAGTATTTTGGAAACTTTTCAAGTAAATATTTAAGTTGATTACTCTTATCTCATTTGTACATTAGTTTTAAAAAGCATCTGACTGCCAAGTCAATAGTTCTAGTGAGTTCATGTTGAAAAACAGAGCATTCCACACAGCATATTATAAACATTAGCAAAGTTACTCTGAACAGTAAGCTGCAATAGAAACAATCTGAATTTTATCGTAATAGAAGACCTTGCAATAACTGATCTCCTTTTGAAAATTAACCTCTTTGTAGGAACTCATTACTTTAGTAACAGATGAAAGTTATATTTATAGACTACCTCTTAAAAATACACAATACTAAGGGGAAACATGGTAGCACTTTTCTTTCAAAGAGTTCATAGCATAGTGACAGAATAAATAATCAAGTAGCACTTAAATATATGGTGACAAGTTTGGTCAAGGAGCAATTTTAGGTATTAAGAAATTTAGATTTTGAAATTATGTTAATTTTATGTGTTAAAGTTGTTTTATTTCAAAACAACACAGTTATTAAGAATTGCCAATCACTTGAATATAAAAAGGAGGTGTTTTTCCTTATTATAAGACCCACATTTCTGTTACCAGTACTTGTATTAGCCAAGCATATTAATGATACACAACATGCTTGAAATCCTTTTTTGTGTGTGTGTCAAATGTTACATATTAGCTGATAGAAATGAACTATTTCATGAGATAATCTTCCTCTTTAGCTGATTCTTCCCAAGCATGCCCCCTAAATATTGGAGTTCTTCAGGCCTCTTCTGCTCTGGGCCCTTTTCTCACACACACTAATGACTTCAATTACCATCAATATGGTCCTGGTTTCTAAGTTTATTATCTCCAGCACAGTCATTGCTATGGATTCATCTCATCAAACTTGGTATGTGCCAAACTGAGCTAGCTATTCATTTTCTTCTATGAACCTTCTCTTTTTCCTGTGTCCTTGTCACTCCCATTTACCCTCCTGACTAATCAGACTTTCCTTGCTCCCCCAATCTTATTTCACATCTAAAGTCAAGATACATTAATTTACTTACTAAGTCTTTTCTCTTACATAATAGCTTTATTGATATATAACTCACATACTATAGAATTCACCCACTTAAAATGTGCTACTTTTTTTTAAATATATTCACAAATTCATGCAACTATTACCACAATCAGTTTCAGAACTTGTTTATTCTGCTTCAAAAAGAAACCTTGTACCCATTAGCAGTTAATTCCCATTTCTCCCCAACTTCCCCAGCACTAGACAACCACATTCTGTTTGCTGTCTCTATAAATTTTCCTATTCTGGACATTTTATATAAATGGAATAGCACAATATGCATTTTTTGAGCTGATTTCTTCTAATATAATGCTTTCAAAATTCATCCATGTTATAATATGTATCAGTACTTCATATCTTTTTATTGCCAAATAATATTCTATATTATAGATATTTATCCATTCATCAGTTGATGGATATTTGTACTATTTCCACATTTTGATTATTATAAACAAGGTCATTATAAATATACCTGTAAAAGTTTGTGTGTGGACATGTTTTTATTTCTCTAGGAGTGTAGTTGTTGGGTCATATGGTAACTCTATTTTAAACTTTTGAGGAACTGCCTGACTGTTTTCCAAAGTAGCTGTAATATATTATGCTTCTGTGCATGAGGGTTTATTTTCTCTATATTCTAACTAACACTGGTGATTAACTGTCTTAGAACAATTCTCAAAGGAATGAAGTGGTATCTCACTGGTTTTGATTTACATTTTTTCTGATGGCTAATAATGTTAAGTACTTCTTCATGTACTTATTGGTTATCTGCATATTTCCTTTAGAGAAATGTATATTCATATCTTCTGACCATTTTTAAATCAAGTTATTTGGCTTTTATTGTTAATTTTAAGTGTCCTTTATATTTTAGTTACAAGTTTCTTAATATAAATGTTTTGTAAATATTGTCTTCTATAAATTCTCATTTTACTTTACTTTCTGATGGTAGCCTTTGAAACACAGTAGTTTTTAATTTTGACAAATTCTATTTTATTTATTTTTCCTTTTGTTGCCTGTTTTTTTGGTCTCATACCTAATAAAATTTTGCCTAATAAAAAGCCATGAAGATTTACAATATATTTTCTTCTGAGAATTTTAGAGTCTTAACTTTTTCTTATATTGAGGTCTATGATCTACTTTGAGTAAATTTTTATGTATGGTGTGACTTAAATAATTTTTAAATCTGCCTCCTCATCTCCAACCAAATGACCACTTCCGTTGTCTAAGTCAATGATATCTTTTGCAAAGATTACTACATGAATCTTTTCATGGTTCCTTTTGCTTTCAGTCTGGCTCAACTTCATTCTGTGTTCTGAAATAAATAGGCAATCTTCCTAAAATACACATTTAACAATGCCACTCTTCTTAGACAAATATATTTTTAATGGTGCAGAGTATATCTCAGACTTTAGCCTTAGAAACTCAAAATTAAATAGAAAACTGTCTATTCAAATAGTCTCATATATATGACAGTTTGTTGTGTACTTGCCTAACTAAATCTGGATGTGTGAATATTCTCCAAGTTTTCAGAGTAACAAGGTAAAATTCCTATTCCAAAGTATAAGAAAGGTAAAAAGAAATTAAAAAGAACTTTATTTTTTTTTCTGTTGGGTTTTGTAATTATTGTTTCTGACTAATGTATGTAGCAATAAGTTATATGAAAGGATTCTTTTCAAAAAATGACATTCATAATTACACACACCAAATAATACACACAAATACATGATTAAAGAATATAACAAATTAAGGAATGTTTTTCTTTATATTCTTAGATCTCAAATTAGAAAATAAAGGTAGTAAGTGAATAATATGAGTTTTTTGTTTGTTTGTTTTTTGTTTTTGTTTTTGTTTTTTGCATTTAGAGTCAAATAACATCAACTTTGTGTCCATGTGTCTAGTATTTGGTCTTATACACAATGAACCATAAATAAATTGATTTCTAACTGAATTAATAAAATGCAAGTCTGATAAAATAATATGATAAACTAGAACAAAACATAGTTGTTGGAATTGCTGAATATTGTGGAATAGTTGGATTTATCAATTAAAGATTTAGTATAAATTCAGCCAATATATATAAATTCGATATTAACTTGTAAAAGTTTGAAAGATAATTTTGAAAAATCAGAAACTTATTGATCTATAATTGTTATAATTTGCCTCATGTGTCTCTAGCCATGGATGAAAATAAAATTTTAGCTTTTTGTTTTATCCTATTAGAGATTATGCCACATATTCCATGAATAAACTGAAATATTCTATTTTCATAGAACTTAAACCTTGGTTCTCATCCAAGAAATGCCTGCAGAATTTTCATGATGACCTGATATATTAAGCATTACTACTGTATTCACAGAGATGTAAAAAAGTTATGAAAGGCAAGAAAAGAAAGATTTTAAAATTTACTGGAACAAATATTGCATTATGAACAATATGCAATTTTCTCTTCGGAACTTATCTGTGAAACAGAGGCCTGTTTATTATGCCCTGAATGCAACAATGAAAATGTACACGTTGTGGGGCAAATGACACATGCACGAATGGCCAGAGTGTTAGTGAGAGCTGACCCAGAATGATTTCATATATGAATCTGCCTTTTCCCAAAGAAAAATATGTGAGGCTTACAGCTGACATTTTCCTTAACTCATGTTTATGCACATACTGACCATTTATTACATAGGAGTTATTTTGTGCAATAATAGAAATGAAAGAACTCTCTAGATTAGTGATTATAGCCAGGGAATTAAGTTCATGCTGAGGTCTGACAATGGTTTTTTGTTTAATAGGCAAGATTCGTGACTTTAGTAATTATGCTAACCATAAATGGGCTATACACTATATTAATTTTTATGTTTTCTAATTTCAGAAAAATAAAGCAATGAACATTTACTGAGCACTTACTATGTAGAAGACACAGACCAACCAATCTGGGGCATGCATACATTCTAGAAAGGAAGTCTGTCTTAAAGCATTGATACGTAGGCAATTTGATGGAAACAATCCAGTAATATAATCCCTTTGGAATCTTAATAATTCCACTTTGGAAATGCTCATGAATGCGGTAATGATTTGGTAGGAGCATCTTTCTAGCAGTTTCTGTGAGGTTCTTGAATTCCACTAATGCTTATATTAGATTACATATTATATATTCCAAAGTGAAGCATGTAGCACTTGAGACTTGAAGAGGTATAACAGGGTGTGGCAAATGACTAGTCAAACATTTCTTAACTGATAATCCTGACATGGCCAGCAAAATTGCTGGTATTGTTTCCCAAGTATTCTAGGGCAAGAGGCACAGGACATGGTATGGATCTGATCTCATCTTTACCGTTAAACACTGCATCATCTCAGACAAGTCAATCTGTCTCATGATTTTTCATGTGTAAAATGAACATAATAACAATTATCTCACATGATACAGTAAAAATTACATAAAATAACCACTGGCATTTAGAGAATTCAATAAATATTAACTCCTTCGTACCTTTCTCTGACCAGGAACACTTCAAGATGCAGCTGCTGCAAATAATTCACTTACATGGAAGTTACATTTTTTGGCCAACCCAGATTCCAGTCCAATATCTTATAGTTGAAAAAAAGTAGAAAGAGAACTAAATGTTAGAAAAACTTGAGCTGAGAATGCTTGGCTCTCCTCTAGTTTAATTTGTGACTTTAGGAAAGTAATTTAACATTTTTGGGCCTCATTTAAGCACCTGGGAATAAAGAAATCAATACTGTTCCAGTGTTTTTATACGGTTATTGGGTGAGCCAAATGAATTGTGGAAATGGTTCAGAAAAAAAATGCATTATTCATTTGCCAAGTTTTTTGGTCTGAGCAAAAATTAAGAAAGGCAGAGAAGAGAATGAAGCATGTTGAACTGAATCCATTCTTTTCTCCAAGAATTAATTTGCAAATTTATATTATGGAGAAATTAGTTCAATATGTCCACCACCAATTTACACAGAAACGATAATCACTTTGGACATAAAATACTGGACGAGTTGTGCATGTAACTACAGCCAAACCTTCAGACTGAAAGCTTCCTGTAAGAGTGACCAAACACTGCATTCTATTTCTAAGCTAAATAATAATAAATTACGGGTGTTTGGGGGATATTAATTAATAATAGTAAAATAAGAATCTGATGAGATAATTGGGAAAAAGTTAGTCACATATGCTTCTACCACACTCGTGACACTTCAAATGAGGTGTTTACCCTTACAAAACACCCCTTATTAATCTGAGGTTTCTTGCATACAATTTAGAATTTTTTAAGTCGGCTGGTGCAATGTTTTCCACAATTGACCACTAATATTTTCTTTTCTCCTTCTCCAGAAAAAAACATCCCAAAGGATTTTATTATGCACCTATTTCTATAAGAATGAAAAGAGAACAGGCTTTGAGTGGGAAGCTCCACTGGAGGCAGCATTAGGCCTGAGGGAAGAAAGCAAGCCATAAACCCAGACCTGGACACCTAGTAGAAAAATAAGCTCTTTCCCAATTTAAAAGAACACACACACTATATATAATATTGAGGGGAAGCAAACATTAAATCAGAAAGAGAAATTAAAAATCATCTTCAATCCCATAGAAAAAATCAAATTTAAAATTTTATTATAGTTTATTTTAATTTTTAAGTGTATAAATTCATAAAGAAAAGAAGATTTCTCTCTCTTTTTTTTAAGATTTTATTTATTTGTCAGAGAAAGGGAGAGAGAGAGAGAACGCGCGCGCACGCACAAATGCACAAGCAGGAGGAGCGGCAGGCAGAGGGAGAAGCGGCAGGCAGAGGGAGAAGCAGGCTCCCTATTGACCATGGAGCCCGATGCGGGACTTGATCCATCACCTGAGCTGAAGGCAAACACTTAACCACCTGAGCCACCCAGGCAACCCAAGAAAAGAAGTTTTCTTAAAGGTCGAACAGTTTATCAGAATAGTTTAATATGTATCATTTCCCACCTTACTGTGTACTCTAAGTATTTCTCACGTTATTAAATATTTATTAAACATACATTTTTAACAACTGGATAATAGTGACACTATGATTGTCCCATAATTTAGACATCTTCCTATAGCAGGACATGTAGGGCTTTTTTTTCAAGTTTTCAGCATCATAGTTAATATTAACATTTATACATATGTATAAACCTATGGCAGTTTTTCTGACCGTTTTCATTAGGTAAACTTACATAAGTTGAATTGCTGTATTAGGCATCTGAACAATTGTCATATTTTTTATGTATATCATCAGATTTCATTCTATCAAAGATGCAAAAGCGTACTTTCTTCACAGCACGATGTGAGGAGTGTCCAGCCCTTCTCAACATTGAGTATTATCAGAAAACAATTTTAAAAATTTATGAGACAAGAATTTCTCTTATTTCAAACCACTGCAGTATTAATAGGTGTGAGAATGGCATTTAGATTCCAAGAAAAGGCCAAACCTCTCCTCAACTTAGTTAAAAAAAAAAAAAGAAAGAAAGAAAGAAAGAAAATAAAAAAGAAAAAGGAGGGAAACAGATTTCGGGATGGCAAATAACAGTTAAATACGTCAGTAAATAAACAGCAGCAAATAACACACAGATATTTGTAGTTCTGCCTTTTCATGTACTTAAAGGCAAAAATGCATCACCCATCTAAAATTTAACAGAGTAAGCACACAAATACTTCAGTTTTTTCCCCAAATACTTTATTTTATAATGAAAGAATAGGAAGTACACAAATGGATTTGATTTTGAACTACATATACACATAGAAATGTGCAGAAAGACATTTAAATAGGTGTTATCTGTAAAAACCTACGTACACGATTTTAAAGTAGTCTAAAATTTTCTCTGTCTTCCACAAAAAGAGAAAAAAGAGTATCATCAAAAATACCTCACAGCTTTTTTTGTTCATCTGTTTGTTTAGGTTTGGTGGCAAATAAACTACCACACTTGGGTGGTGTCACCTCAGGAATTCTAAATCTCACCCTCTCCTGGGCAGGCCCCAGCTTACGGCATCATCGTAGTTCTTGGTTCAAAGAGCAAGAATGCAGAAATGGCTGAGATAAAACATGGCAAAACTTTCAATTTCTAGTCCCATTTCTGCTCTAATTCACCTATGATAAGGTATTTAATTTATAAAAACAAAGTACATAAGTGCATTAATAACTTCATTTGTTTCACTACTCTGCAAATATAAATTTCTTAAAGAAAATTGTCGAGCTGTAGAAAAACTTAAGAAAAGAAGTTAAGAAATCATATGGACTCCACAATTACATTGTCCGTCTCAAATAGGGTCTATATCATCTAGACATGATCAGGAGCCGGCTACTAAAATTCTTCAAGCCTGCTTCCTCTTCTGTAAAATAGGAATAATAAAGATGCAGTCCTCATAGGGTTGTGAGGATTAAGGGATATAAGGCATAAAATATACTTAGTAAGCAGTCAATGAAAGTTACAATTTTTCTCTCTAAAATAGGAAGGTATCTTTATGAGCTAACTGGACAATAACCTCTAATGGCATAAACTACAACTGGGCTCTATCCCAGGACCCTGGGATCATTACCTCAGCCAAAGGCAGACAATTAACCAATCCAGGCACTCCTGAAAATTATATTTTTAAATATGTCATATTTTACAATTCAGCAGGATTATTTATGTTTCTATTTATTTTAAGTGTCAGCATTTGATAATACTTTGTGATTTGTATGTGGCTCATGAAACAGCATGAGTATCCATCAGCCAACAAGTCACTTGGCTGCCATTACCAATTTGGATTGGGTATTTTATATTCTTTTATTTTTGAAGTTTACATTCTTCCAAAAGAATATTAAAAAATTAAATTTCTGGAGGTACTGGGTAGCACAGTTGGTTAAGCAACCAACTCTTGGTTTTGGTTCAGATCGTCATCTCAAAGTCGTGAGATCACCTCACACCAGGCTCTGTGCTCAGCACAGAGTCTGGTCAAGACTCTCTCTCCCTTTGTCCATCTTACCCCCCCTCCCCACATGCTCTCTCTTTCTCTCAAATAAATAAATCTTTTTAAAAAAATTAATTTTCTGAACTAAAATTAAAATCTCTATTTCATGATGGATATTTTCTTTTTTTTTTTCCTCTTAAGACACAGGGCTCAATATCACAACCTTGAGATCATGACCTGAGCTGAAACCAAGAGTCAGATGCTTAACCTGCTGCACCACTCAGGCACCCCTACAGTGAATATTTTCTAATATACTTTGTAGTTAGGCTGCGTAGACAACTATACTGTTAACTTGTCCCACCTGCTCCTAGAAATGGCTTCAACTCCTGGTCCAATCAAACAAGTAAAGTAGTCAAGCTCATGATTTTCTGCTAATGTAGACGAGTATAGTCTTTAACCTGATTAGTGTTATTTGCATGTAGAACTGAGCTAAACTAATATTTTTGTATTTTAATTTATATTCAATATCTTTAGTCCAAATAAACAACTGCATAGCATATTTTTGTTTGTATTATCTTATTTAAATCTTTCCATCACAACTTCACAACTTCCTTTGAGGAAACTGAGGTTTTAAGAGATTATGGAATGTGTCCAGGGCTACAAATTCTGAACTTAGATGCCAGTTTTCTGAGTCTAACCCCCATAGCCTTAGGACTACACCAATTGTCTTCCTATCAATACAGACTTACTAAACCATTAAATATGTTGCAGTATATTTTTTCTTTTTTTTTTTTTTCTTTTTTTTTTTAAGATTTTATTTATTTATTTGACAGAGATAGAGACAGCCAGCGAGAGAGGGAACACAAGCAGGGGGAGTGGGAGAGGAAGAAGCAGGCTCATAGCGGAGGAGCCTGACGTGGGGCTCGATCCCATAACGCCGGGATCACGCCCTGAGCCGGAGGCAGACGCTTAACCACTGTGCCACCCAGGTGCCCCTGCAGTATATTTTTTCTTTACAGATTCTGAACATTTTTCAGATTTCATCAGTACAGATTTTTAGCTAAAGTCTCATGGATAAAATTAAATCTTTGTTTCTTTGTGGAAAAAGATGATGGTGTTTAAAAATAAAGATTATATAGTATGGTTATTTAGTCCCCAAATCCTGTGATATCAGACTGATGTTATCCATTAGGGGTTAGTTGCAGAGGTGGAACCCAAGTCAAAACAAAACAGCAATAACAAAACCATGATATCACTCTAGTGTTCACTGGTAATGGCATGCAGGATGTAACCTGAAGATGCAAAGAAGAAATCCAATGAATAATATTATTCAAACAGTATGACATTTTTATTTCTAAATCAAAAAACAAAGTTTCTAGCTTTCTTAACTTCCATCAATTACACATGTTTTACAAAAGTTTCCAAGACACGCAGAAAGGAAATTGGACCTGAACAATGGCTAGCCAGAGCATTATTCTCTCGTATTCAACATACTGATAAAAAGGAATTAACCAACAGTAAATTCCTTTTTCAGTTGTTTTCTCCACACGTTGTTGTTTTCTTCTCAGCTAAATAACCAAGTTAAAAAACTCTTCCTCCCTAAATCATATTAAGCAACCTTTATATATTATTCCCTTCCCCAAGTATTAACTGCTTTTAGAGGTTTCTTATTCTTACATTATGATAGTCATCAAGATTGTTTTAAGATGTAAGGAAGTTTTTATTGATTTTTTTCAATTTCCATAAGTAACTTGATAGTTTAGTCAGTATTAATAATAACATGAAAGATAGCTTAAGCATTTACTCAGCTAAGCTGTCTCTGTGCATAAAAAGTTCACTTCAGAAATTGATTCAATTTACTTCATGTAAATATCCTGGCCTGAATTTCCATTTTCATGTGTGGTAGTGTTCAGAGCAGGCCAATGTCCCTGTTGAGAACTAGTAGAAAAGCTTGAGTCTGTAAATTTTCTACTTAAAGGGATAAGAGAATGACCTGAGTCAGGACTAAAAAGAGAAAAATCTCCAAGGATGGTGAAATTTTCAGAGAAGGACTGAAGATCTACAGAGATGTCTCCGGGGGTATTTGCTGATCCTGGCTATAGGCCACAGCAAAGCTGTGAAGCTGTTCTAGGGAACAGAACCTAGCACAGCTTTTGACAATCACATGGACCTAGGTGACAAAGTTAGAAACATGAGGGGTCTCAAATACATGACACATCTTTAGCCTCTGCCTTAAAACGTTTGCTGAAATTTGAAGCAGGATTGGTCGCTGAACAGTTAAGTCATGATTGCTCGAGAGTATAAAGTCTCCCGGTGCTTAGGAGACAAAGGCTTTCAGGGGGTTGGGGGCACTCTAAGAACAGTAAGTGAGAGTTGAGAGTCCTTCCTGGATGGGGCACCTGGGTGGCTCAGTCGTTAAGCATCTGCCTTTGGCTCAGGGCCTGATCCCAGGGCTCTGTGATCAATCCCCGCATCAGGCTCCTCTGCTGGGAGCCTGCTTCTTCCTCTCCCACTCCCCCTCCTTGTGTTCCCTCTCTCTCTGACTGTCTGTCTCTGTCAAATAAATAAAATAAAATCTTAAAAAACAAAAAAAATGTCCTTCCTGGAGTAGTGAATTAAAAGTGAAAATCTCCAATCACTTTTTCCTGGGGGCTTTGCTGATATGGGCATAACTAGATGCTTTGACTCTAGCACAAGAACACTGTTGGAAGAGATTGAAAAGTTGCCTTTGATGGTTGTACAGAACAGAATGACAAAATTAGAGATTTGAGGGGCTTTAAATTCACAGCAGCTCTTGCCTTTAAGATATTTGCTACATTCTGAAGATATTGAGGGAGGGAGGCCAGGGACATAAGTAGAAAACCTCTAAGAGGCAAAGCGGAAATTCTGCAATTTCTAGGTACTGAGGAGACAAAAACATACCAGATTTTTAAGTAAAAACCCTGAGAAACCACACTTTTGGGGATAGGGACAAACAAGAGGCAAAATTTTACTAAAATTTCAACCTAGCCTTGGTCCAACTAAACTCATGATTGAATTAAGACAGTGAACTACCAATCTCTGACTAGCAGAGTAAGTGTTAACTTGCTCTGGTGGGAGGAGTTAAGAGGGAGGAGGAATAGGGGTCCCCTTTTGCAGTTGGTCCTCTGAGTCGAGCTGGATAGGTACCAGACCATCCGGAAAACACATGAAACAGCCTGAGATGCAGGAAGATACATCTGAATCTCTACAAATGAACATCTCCAGCACTGAGTATTGAGGTCCGAAGCAGGGAGCCATGAATCCGCGCACAGATATCGGAAGATAAATGGAAGAGGGAGGGAGCCATCACACTTGGGCACTGGGAAGCAGTAGCCACCTGCACTGGGAAGCAGGTGAGAGAGCAGACTGAGACAGTGAGCCCGGGAACCCGTGTGCATCCAGACTGAAAACTGGAGCTCCAGAGCGCTCACTGGAACCAGACTACTACCGGGAGCTCGGGAGTACCTACGAGACCAGGCTGAAAAGCGGCGCTCTGGGGTGTGCTCCAACCATACTGAAACAGAGAGCTAGGGGGTGCGCGGGAACCAGGGGCGGCTGGCGGTATTAGAAAAACAAAGGACAGAGACGTGCGGGCCCTGGAAGTGAGGGCTGGGACACCAGCTGTGGGATGCACAACCCGGGATGCTGCAGGGTTTTTAGCAGCACCAACAAAAAGAGAGTTAAAGAGGCCAGGAGAGCTCAGTGGAGAGCGGACTGCGATCTCTCTGTTCTGAGACAGGGGCTGGGATACGGCCACTGCTGCTCTGACTCTCAGAAGACCCACAGAAAACCTCCAGGGAAAGCTGCCAGAGAACAAAAGCCCAGAAAATACCAGCTCACAATTTGCCCATCTCCATCCCCCCTTGCAGGGGATGGGGCAACTCTACCCAAACAGGGTTGTCTGATTATCAGCGTGGCAGGCCCCTCCGCCAGAAGGCAGGCTGAAAAATCAAGAAGCCCACATCCCTAAGATTACTATAAAACAAGTGCATATTGCCTAGGTCCTGGTCAATAACTTGGGCTCTGGACAACCCTGCAACCTCTCCTCATCAGAATGACGAGAAGGAGAAATCCCCCCAAGCCAAGAAAAGACAATGAGTCTGTGGCCTCTGCCATAGAAATGATGGATATGGATATAACCAAATTATCAGAAATAGTTCAGTTCAGAGCAACAATGGTCAAGATGATGTGTAGGCTTGAAAAAATATTAACGAAAATATTAACGAGAATATAGAATCTCTAAGGGTGGAAATGAGAACGAATGTCACAGAAATTAAAAATGCTATGAATCAAATGCAGTCAAAACTGGATGCTCTGACAGCCAGGGTGAATAAGGTAGAAGAACGAATTAGTGAATTGGAGGATGGGATGGTAGAAGAGAAAGCTAAAACAGAAACTTGGCTCAAAAAAATCCAATCTCAAGAATGTAGGTTACAGGAGATTACTGACTCAATGAAACATTCCAATGTCAGTATCATCGGCATCCCCAAGGGGGTGGAAAAAGAGAGGTCTAGAAGAGATATTTGAACAAGTTGTAGGTGAAAACTTCCCTAATCTAGGAAAGGAAACAAGCATTCCTGTCCAATAGACAGAGAGGACCCCTCCCAAATTCAACCACGACAAACCTACGTCACATCATGTCATAGTGCATTTCGTAAATATTAGATCCAAGGATACAGTATTGAAAGTGGCCAGGGCAAAGAAATTTCTCATGTACCAAGGCAAAGGTATCATGATTATGTCAGACCTGTCTACACAGACCTGGAATGAGAGGAAGGGTTGGGGGGGGGGGCATTTTTAAAGCTTTTTCAGAGAAAAACATGCAGCCAAGGATCCTTTATCCAGCAAGGCTGTCAATCAGAATTGATGGAGAGATAAGGACCTTCCAGAATCGACAGACACTGACCAATTTTGTAACCACAAAAACAGCCCTACAGGAGATATTACGGGGGGTTCTATAAAAGGCCCCAAGAGTGTTACAGAACAGAAAGTTACAATCTATAGAAACAAAGACTTCACAGGCAACATGACATCATTCAACTCATATCTCTCAATAATCACTCTGACTGTGAATGGCCTAAATGCTCCCATAAAACACCACAGGGTTACAGATTGGATAAAAAGACATGACCCATTCATTTGCTGTCTACAAGAGACTCATTTTGAACCTAAAGATACATCCAGATTGAAAGTGAAGGGATGGAAAACCATTTTTCATGCCAATGGACCTCAAAAGAAAGCTGGGGTAGCTATTCGCATATCAGACAGATTGGATTTTAAACTAAAGACTGTATTCGGAGATACAGAAGGACAGTATATTATTCTTAAAGAATGGATCCAACAAGTGGATATGACAATTATAATTATCTATGCCCCCAACAGGGGAGCAGCAAGATACACAAGCCAACTCTTAATCAGAATAAAGAGACATATAGATAAAAATATGTTAATAGTAGGGGACTGCAACACTCCACTATCAGCAATAGACAGATGCGGTCTCAAACGATATGAAAAGACTGAGATTATTCCCTGCATAATCTCATACCACAATGCTTTGAAACTGGAACTCAACCACAAGGAAAAATTTGGAAGAAACTCAAACACTTGGAAACAAAGAACCATCCTGATCAAGAATGATTCGATAAACCAGGAAATCAAAAATCAATTTAAACAATTTATGGAGACCAACAAAAATGAAAACACAATGATCCAAAACCTAGGGAACAATGCAAAGGCAGTCTTAAGGGGAAAATACATAGCCATCCATGCCACATTCAAAAGAATAGAAAAATCTAAAATGCAGTTTTTATATTCTCACCTCAAGAACCTGGAACAGCAACAGAAGGACAGGCCTAATCCATGCATGAGAAAGCAGCTGATCAAGATTAGAGCAGAGATCAATGAATTAGAAACCAGGAACACAGTAGAGCAGATCAACAGAACTAGAAGCTGGCTCCTTGAAAGAATAAATAAGATTGATAAGCCACTGGCAAGTCTTATCCAAAAGAATAGAGAAAGGACCCAAATTAATAAAATTATGAATGAAAAGGCAGAGCTCACAACCAACACTAATGAAATAGGAAGGATCATTAGACATTTTATCAACAGCTTTATGCCAATAAATTAAACAACCTGGAAGAAATGGATGCCTTTCTGGAAACCTATAAACTACCAAGACTGAAACAAGAAGAAATTGATTTCTTTAAACAGACCAATTAATTATGAAGAGATTGAACCAGTGATCAAAAACTTCCCGAAAACCAAGACTCCAGGGCCT
Organism: Ursus arctos; assembly: GCF_023065955.2. Lineage (NCBI taxonomy): Eukaryota > Metazoa > Chordata > Mammalia > Carnivora > Ursidae > Ursus > Ursus arctos. The sequence goes on from NW_026622986.1 coordinate 3,228,505, forward strand.
GACGGATTCCCAGGGGAATTCTACCAAACATTCAAAGAAGAAATAATACCTATTCTCCGGAAGCTGTTTCAAAAAATAGAAACAGAAGGAAAACTACCAGACTCATTCTATGAGGCCAGTATTACCTTGATCCCCAAACCAGGCAAAGACCCCCATCAAGCAGAATTACAGACCTATATCCCTGATGAATATGGACGCCAATATTCTCAACAAGGTCCTTGCTAATAGGATCCAACAGTACATTAAAAGGATTATCCATCATGACCAAGTGGTATTTAACCCTGAGATGGAAGGGTGGTTCAACATTTGCAAATCAGTGTGATAGATCATATCAACAAAAAAAGAGTCAAGAACCATATGATCCTCTCAACTGATGCAGAAAAAGCATTTAACAAAATACAGCATCCTTTCCTACTTAAAACCCTTCAGAGTGTAGGGATAGGGGTACATTCCTCAATTTCATAAAAGCCATCTATGAAAAGCCTACAGCAAATATTATACTCAATGGGGAAAAGCTGGAAGCCTTTCCCTTAAGATCAGGAACACGGCCAGGATGCCCCATCTCGCCATTATTATTCAATATAGTATTAGAAATCCTTGCAACAGCAATCAGACAACAAAAAGGGATAAATTGTATCCAAATCGGCAAAGAAGTCAAACTGTCTCTTTTTGCAGATGACATGGTAATCTATATAGAAAACCCAAAATACTCCACCCCCAAACTACTAGAAGTTATAGAGCAATCAGTAATATGGCGGGATACAAAATCAATGCTCAGAAATCAGTTGCATTTCTATACACGAACATTGAGACTGAAGAAAGAGAAATTAGGGAATCCATTCCATGTACAATAGCACCAAAAATCATACATTATCTCCAAATTAACTTAACCAGAGATGTAAAGGTTCTATATTCTAGAAACTACAAATCACTCTTGAAAGACATTGAAGAAGACACAAAAAGATGGAAAAATATTCCATGCTCATGGACCAGAAAAATTAACATAGTTAAAATATCTATGCTACCCAGAGCAATCTACACTTTCAATGCCACCCCGATCAAAATACCAATGACATTTTTCAAAGAACTAGAACAAATAGCCCTTAAATTTGGGTGGAACCAGAAAAGGCCCCAAATCGCCAAGGAACTGTTGAAAAGGAAAAACAAAGCTGGGGACATCACATTGCAGGATTTCAAGCTGTACTACAAAGCTGTGATCACCAAGAAAGCATGGTACTGGCACAAAGACAGACACATAGACCAATGGAACAGAATAGAGAACCCAGAAATGGACCCTCGGCTCTTTGGGCAACTAATCTTTGACAAAGCAGGAAAAACACCCAGTGGAAAAAAGGCACTCTTTTCAATAAATGGTGCTGGGAAAATTGGACGGCTATATGCAAAAGAATGAAACTTGACCACCTTCTCACACCACACACAAAGATAAACTCCAAATGGATGAAAGACCTTGATGTGAGACAGGAATCCATCAAAATCCTAGAATAGAGCATAGGCTGCAACCTCTTTGACATCGGCCAGAGCAACTTTTTTCATGATACATCTCCAAAGGCAAGAGAAACAAAAGAAAAAATGAACTTGTGGGACTTTGTCAAGATAAAAAGCTTCTGGGGTGCCTGTGTGGCTCAGTCGTTAAGCGTCTGCCTTCAGCTCAGGATGTGATCCCGGCATCTCGGATTGAGCCCCACAACAGGCTCCTCCACTGGGAGCCTGCTTCTTACTCTCCCGCTCCCCCTGCTTGTGTTCCCTCTCTCGTTGGCTATCTCTCTCTCTGTCAAATAAATAAATAAAATCTTTAAAAAAAAAAGATAAAAAGCTTTTGCACAGCCCAGGAAACAGTCAAAAAAACTAAGAGGCAGCCCACGGAATGGGACAAGATATTTGCAAATGACACTACAGATAAAAGACTGGTATCCAAGATCTACAAAGAACTTCTCAAACTCAATACACAAGAAACAAATAAATCAAAAAGTGAGCAGAAGATATGAACAGACACTTTTCCAATGATGACATACAAATGGCTAACAGACACATGAAAAAATGTTCAAAATCATTAGTCATCAGGGAAATTCAAATCAAAACCACACTTACGCCAGTTAGAATGGCAAAAATTGACAAGGCATGAAACAACAAATGTTGGAGAGGATGTGGAGAAAGGGGATCCTCTTACATTGTTGGTAGGAATGCAAGTTGGTATAGCCACTCTGGAAAACAGTGTGGAGGTCCCTTAAAAAGTTAAAAATTGAGCTACCCTATGATCCAACAATTGCACTACTGCGTATATACCCCAAAGACACAGACATAGTGAAGAGAAGGGCTAATGCACCCCAATGTTCATAGCAGCATTGTCCATAATAGGTAAATCATGGAAGGAGCTGAGATGCCCTTCAACAGATGACTGGATTAAGAAGATGTGGTCCATATATACAATGGAATATTACTCAGCCATCAGAAAGAACGATTTTTCAACAATTGCTGCAACATGGACAGGACTGGAGGAGATAATGCTAAGTGAAATAAGTCAAGCAGGGAAAAACAATTATCATATGGTTTCACTCATTTATGGAACATAAGAAGTAGGAAGATCGGTAGGAGAAGAAAGGGAAGAAGTAAGGGGTGGTAAACAGGAGGGGGAATGAACCATGAGAGACTGTGGACTCTGGGAAACAAACTGAGGTCTTCAGAGTGGAGGGGGCTGGGGGAATGGGATAGGCTGGTGATGGGTATTAAGGAGGGCATGTATTTCATGTTGCACTGGGTGTTATACGCAAGTAATGAATCATGGAACTTTACATCAAAAACTAGGGTTGTACTGTATGGTGACTAATATAACATAATACAAAAATTATTATAAAAAAATGATTAAAAAATTTTTAAAAATCCTGCTGTGGTGGAGCAAAACATCATCTGAAGCTTCTAAAAATTTGTGTACACAGTGACTAGCATACAATTAAAAGTTACTGAGTCTATTAAAGTGTATCAGTTCTCCACTGGCACAATAATGCTATATAACAAACAATTATTCAACTCTAAGGCCATAATCATTTACTTAAACCACAATTGTAAAATCAGTGAATTAGACTGACCTCAAATGGGCAATTCTTGGAGTCTCTTCCGACTCGCAGTTGGCCAGACAGTGTCTGGTTTGGCTGGAATAACTCAGATGGTTTGGCTCTGACCCATGAATCTCACCGTATGGCAAGCTGTGTGCTCCTTTTCTCATGGCAAAGGCAGATGAACAAGAGGGGCCAGAAGAAACTTACAGGCACTTTTTTACGCCTCTGTTTGTGCTCTTTTGCTAACATGGCCAAAGAAAATCTCATGACTAAACCTAAGCATAAGTTATGGTGCAAAACAGTCAATCAGATAGGAGAGCACTGGAAACTTAAAAAACAATGTGTGAGAATAAAGAGAAGGATAAAACTCAAGATCATAAATGCGATAAATATAGAACAACAATAAACAAGGCTACATGACCAATGAATAATAGAGAAAAAACACAAGAGCAGACCCACAGATATTCCAACTATTGGATTATTATACATTTTTTTTTTTGGTACTGTCTTTACCTGGTTTTGGCATTCTGGAGAATGAATCTGGGAGCTTTCCTTCCTCTGTTGGAAATTTTCAGCAAAGAATTTGAGTCTAAAAAGCAATTGAATGAATGTTGTACAACTGAGAAATAAAATACATGATGTTAAGAACTTACTAAGAACCTATTGGTGTGGGCTTAAAAGCAGTTTGGACACAGGAGAATACAAGATTAGTGAACTCAAGAGAGTTAAATAAAAAATAAAAAAATTCAAAGACAGTAAAGAAAAGAACAAGAAACAAATGAATAGGGGCGCCTGGGTGGCACAGCGGTTAAGCGTCTGCCTTCGGCTCAGGGCGTGATCCCGGCGTTATGGGATCGAGCCCCACATCAGGCTCTTCTGCTATGAGCCTGCTTCTTCCTCTCCCACTCCCCCTGCTTGTGTTCCCTCTCTCGCTGGCTGTCTCTCTCTCTGTCGAATAAATAAATCAAATCTTAAAAAAAAAAAAAGAAACAAATGAATATATATTAATATAATTAATATAAATATAATTAATAAAAATATATTAATATATATTCCTACAATGTTTCTATCATGTATTTTCTTCACAAACCAATACCTTTCTATTTACAGATGCCTCTGCTTGACTTTTAAGGCATTTTATTAATTATCCTGTAATACCCATTAGATCTTATATCCTCCTTCACAGAGAGAATATGCACACTGCCTCTTTGATAGTTTTAAATTTTCTAAATCTTACCCATTCTTAATTGACCCCTTAAGAAATACCTCCAATGAAAATCCTCCACAGGGGTCATTTCTGACATCCTGTTGGATTTTTTTATAGCCAGTATTGTAAAATTCAACATTCATGTTCTATCTGCTCAGCTGAACTGTAAAATACCTGAGGATTAAGTCTAATATTTCACTGATAATCATTTAGAAGGCATACTGAAGTATCTTTTTTATCCATAGAAGAGCAAGGGTAGAGCTGGATTTATGAACCAAGAAAAAACAGGGATGCGATCACCACCAAGCAGGACTTTCTCATGTCTCCTTTCCTACCAAGAACAAATTTCCTCCAAAGTTACTGCTTTATCACAAGACAGGAACGAACATCCTAGCTTCAGGCCAAGATTTTTATTGGTTTCTCTTGGTCAGATGCTACTCCTGATCTGATCAGTAGTAGTTAAGGACTGATAACCCCCATTAGAGCCACATGACTGTTTTGTGGAAGGAGGAATCTGCCCCCTAAAAAAACAAAAAAAACAGATCCAAACAAAACAAAACAAACAAAAAAACAAGGTGCTAGTCTTAGAAAAAAGTGTGGAACATTGGAAAAAGAGTAACTTATTCACTACAGTATATAGTAATTTCCTAGTTTATGGAAAGAACAAAGAAAAAAAGAAGAGGAAGGAAATCACCGACATAGGCTACGTTTGATAAGAATATGGTTTGGATCCTTAACCATATGTGTCTTTGCAGTATGGAATTGTGATCAGTTGAGAGATACATATATGCAAATCAGAAAGGAGAGTACCTTTCATTGTTCTTCTGATCCAAAGCTGGGAAATACACCATAAAATAAAAACTGAATTTTTCAGCTGGGAAATACACCATAAAATAAAAACTGAATTTTTCAGCTTATTTCATTTTGTGCCCCTACTTTTAAGAATTATTAATTTGAATAAGAAGAAAAATTGGAAATGAGTGAGGAAGATTAGGCTTAAAAGAATATCAGCCAAGAATGGGGCATATGCAAAAAAATGCATGGCTTTGAGGTTTATATATGCACTAAAGATAAGTAAAAATATAACTGACCAGTCACACAATTACTGGGGTGATATGAGACAAGCAAATCAATTGCTGAGGTTAAGTACCACAATTCTTGATTCCAAATAAAAGAATTCTCTCAAGGGTCTTCTTAAATATAAAGAATGAGATCAGTCCACAACATTTCAATGGCATCGTGCTTAAATTTGATATTCAGTAAAAATGATTCTGTCCCCACAAGGGGCAACACAAGACTAAGACTGGATCATGTAAGACAGTCCTTCTTACTGTGGGTAATTTTGACCCCATTTAGTGATGTCTAGAGACAGTTTGTTCCAGTTGTACTGAGATATAATTGCCATACAGCAATGTGTAAGTTTAAGATGTATAAGATGTTGATCTGATACACTTATATATTGCAAACTGATTACTATCATAACACCTCCATTACACCACATAATTATCATTTCTTTTTTTGTGGTGAGAACATTTAACCACCTGGTAACCATCAGTCTACATTCTGTTTCTATGAGTGGCTCTTTAAGATTCCACATATAAATGATATCATGCAATGTTTTCTTTATCTATCTGACTTATTTTAGTTAGCATAATGCTCTCAAGGTCCATCCATGTTGTTGCAAATGGCAGGATTTCCTTCTTCCTAATGGCTGCATAATATTCTATTGTAGATCTTCTTTATTCATTCATTCCTTGATGGTCAGGTAGCTTGTGTTTCTATCATGGCTATTGTGATTAATGCTGTAATGAACACTGACTGCAGATATTGCTTCAATATCTTGTTTTCATTTTCTTTAGATACACACCCAGAAGTAGAATTGCCAGATCATATGATAGTTCTATTTTAATTTTTTGAGGAATCTTCATGCTGTTTTCCACCAATTTACATTCTCACCAAGTACATAAGGGTTCATTTTTCTCCACGTCCTCACCAAAATTTGCTGTCTCTTGTCTTTGATAATAGGCATTCTGAGTGGAGTGAGGTGACATCTCGTTGTGGTTTTGATCTACATTTCCCTGATGATTAATGATGTTGAACATATATCTCCATGCACCTGTTAGCCATTTGTATGCTTTCGTTGGGTAAAAAAATGTCTATTCAGTTCCTCTTACCATTTTTAATCAAATTGGTTTTTGCTAATGAGTTTTATGAGTCTCTAACATATGGTGTATATTAACTTCTTATCAGATATATGCGTTGCAAAAATTTCCATTCCCTCGTTTGCCTTTATATTTTGGTGATTGTTTCTTTATGTGTTCGGGAGCTTTTTAGTTTGATGTAGTCTTACTTACTAATTTTTGCTTTTGTGCTTTTGATGTCATATCCAAACAAACAAACAAACAAAACAAAACAAAAACTTGACAAGGTTACTGTCAAGAAATTGTTTGCTATGCTTTCTTCTAGGAGTTTTACAGTTTCGGGTCTTATGTATTAAGACTTTAATCAAGTTTGAGTTAATTTTTGTGAGTTGTATAAGATAGGGGTCCAGTTCCATTCTTTTGCATTTAATTATCCACTTTTCCCAAAAGCATTTATTGAAAAAAATATCCTTTCTACACTGACAAAGACTCTTGGGTCCCTTGACATATAGTTCACTGTATATGGAAGGGTTTATTTCTAGGGTCTTGATTCTATTACATTTGTCTGTCTGCTTATTTTTATGCCAGTAACACGCTCTTTTGATTGCTATTGTTTTGTAATGTAGCTTAAAATCAGGAAGTGAGATACCTCCAGTTTTGTTCTTTTTCAGGATTGCTTTGGCTATTCAGAGTCTTTTTTGGTTCCATACCTTTGAAAATTTTTTTTCTACTTGTGAAAAATTCCATTGAAATTTTGATAGGGATTACAAATAATCTACAGATGACTGTGGGTAGTATTAACATTTAAAAAATTTTAATTCTTCTGATCCATGAACAGAGGATATCTATCCATTTGTTTATGTGTTCTTCAATTCCTTTCATCAATGTTTTATGGTTTTCAGTAGACAATTCTTTACCTACTTGGTTAGATTTATTTCGAAATATTTTATTTTTTATGCTATTGTGAATGGGATTTTTTAAAAGTTTCTTTTCAGATATTTCACTGTTAATGTATAAAATAACTGATTTCTGTATGTTGATTTTCTTTTTTCTTTTTTTTTAAAAGATTTTATTTATTTGACAGAGAGAGAGAAAGCCAGCGAGAGAGGGAACACAAGCAGGGGGAGTGGGAGAGGAAGAAGCAGGCTCCTAGCGGAGGAGCCTGATGTGGGACTTGACCCCAGAACGCTGGGATCACACCCTGAGCTGAAGGTAGACGCTTAACCACTGCACCACCCAGGCGCCCCTCTGTATGATGATTTTCTATCCTGCAACCTTTCCAAATTCACTGATTAGTCCTAGCAGTTTTTGGGTGGAATTTGAAAATTTTTCTCTGTAATAAATCATTTGCAAATAAAGAAAATGTTACTTCTTCCTTTCCAATTTGAATGCATCTTATTTCTTTTTCTTGCTGATTGTTCTGTCTAGAATTTCTAGTACTAGGGGGGATAAAAGTGGTGAGATTTGGACCATTGTCTTGTTCTGAATCTTAGAAGGAAAGATTTCAATGAGCATGATACCATTGAATATGATTTCAGCTATGGACTGGTCATATATGGCCTTTATTATGTTGATGTATATTTCTTCTATACCCAATTTGATGAGTATTTTTATCAGGAAATGATGTTGAATTTTGTCAGTTTTTTTCTGCATCCATTTAAATGCTCATATAATTTTTATTTTTCATTGTATTAATGTAGTATATTATATTTATTGATTTGTATATGTGGAACCATCTTTGTATCCCAGGGATAAATCCCATTTGACCATCATGTATGATAGGTTAAATGTGCCTAAATTCTGTTTGCTAATATTTTGTTCAGAATTTTTGCATTGATATTCATCATGGAAATTTATTTGTAAGTTGTTTTTGTTTGTTTGTTTGTGGTTTTGCTTTGTTTTCTTTCAGTGCCCTTAACTAGCTTTGATAATCAAGGTAATGTTAGCCTCAAAAATAGTTTGGGAGTGTTCTCTCCTCTTCAGTTTTTTGGAAAAGATTGAGAAAGATTGGCATTAATTCTTCTTTAAATGCTTGGTAGAAGTCACCCCTAAGGCTTCTGTTCCTTGACTTTTGGGGAGTTGTATTACTGATTTGGTGTCCTTACTTGCTATTGCTCTGTTCAGACTTTTGATTTCTTAGAAGGTTATATGTTTCTAGGAATTTAACCATTTCTGTTTGGTTCTAATTTTTTTTCTATCTCTTTGTCAAACTTCTCATTTTGTTCTTATATTGTTTTCCAGATATTGTTAAATTATGTATCTGTTCTCTTGTAGCTCTCTAATCATCTTTAGAAAAAATATTTGAAGTCTGTACATTTGATTCCTGGGTCTCCATTTGGTTGAGGCCAGTTACTGAAGGATTAGTGTATTCTTTGTCATCCGCATAGCCTTGCATATGCATCTGCTTCCAGATTTTATAGATTGACTTCAGTAAGGAAAGAATTTCACCTAGATATGGGGCATGCTGGAGCATACTGTGACCCTGTGTTAGTGGTGCAGGATACCTTTGTGTGGGGACATGTGATGGCTGGGATCTTGGGGTGCATGATGTCTCTTTGGTTCAGGACAAAGCATTGACAACTGAGTGGTCCTTTTCAATCACTGTGGAGGTGTCCAGTGGCATCTCCAGGTCCAGTGTCTGGGAACCAAGGCAGGCTATAGTGGTGGCTAGAACTTGTGGGGTGCACATGCTTGGCTCTGGGGGTCATCTTCAGGAGCCTCTGTAGTGGCAGGGCCACTCGCAGACACATAAATAATCATGGGAACCAAGATAGGCAACAAGGGCTGGAGATAGCAGCTGTGGAGGCCCTGGTTGTCAGCATGCACTACCATGGCTGCTGGGTTTTGCCATGGGCACATGACAGTAGAGGCCAATGATGGGGGTTGGGCTGGGGGCAAGCATGAAAACAACTGGAAGGGTTAGCTGTTGCTGATTGTGATGGTGTAGGCCAGTGACAAAAGACAGAGCCTGATGGAGGCCCACATATAGCTGTGAGGGCCCTGGCTGTCAGTATGCCGTCCTGTGGCTGAACAGGATTTTATCTTCCTACGCACTTTAATGCACACTGCAGTGGAGACTGGTGATGGGTGTCAGGCCAGACCAGCAGCATGCAAGTAGACAGCTGGAGAGTTGGAGTGGGCTAGCCTGAAGCACATGCATGGTGGGGGGGGGGGGGTCAGCCTCAGGAGTCTAGGCTGGCATCCTGCCCTTGTGCAATCTCAGAGGCCTAGGCTGGCTTCCAGTGAACATTCTGGGCTCTAGTGGGAAGGAGGAGAAGGAGAGAGGCAAGAGGGACTGAGGCAACTGCATATACCTATGGTATGAGAGCTGGTGAAATCTGTAGTGGGGTCTTTGGTAGTGGTTCTGGCATTGGTTTTTTCAGTCATGAAATCTGCTAGATTTGTCTGCAGAGCCATTCATTGTAAACCACAGTTGCTCTTGCTGTATGGCTGCTGTTGGTAGCTCCTGCTTTTCTTCCTTCTTCCTGGCCATCTCTGTATGTTTCAGCTTTTCAGGTCTGGGCGGGGTGAAAATAGGAAATGGGACATTCATACAGTCTCCCCAAAGGCTGGAGAAGCTGGACACTCACCCCTACCCCTTTCTTGGCAAGGGGAACTCTTTCTAGCTAGTAAGTTTCCTCTTGTGGGAATGGGATGATATATTCAGAAGGAAGCTGTCTTTTTTCTCTTCTTGTGCAGTTATCTTCAGGGTTTTTTCGTTTTTTGGTGTTGTTTTTCCACTGTGCTGCTGAAGTTTCTTAGGTAGACTATAGAATTTTTGTTCATTGGTAGCTGTCTACTTATTGATCTTTGTAGAGGGACAGAGGCTGGGGTCCCCTGTGTTGCCATTTTAGTGATGTCACCCTGAACAGTATGTCTGACAGTATTTTTAATTGTCACAACTTGGAGGGAGGGTGTGCTACTGGTATCTAGTAGATAGAGACTAAAAATTTTGCTAAACATCATACAGTGCATACGACAGTCCCCCCATCAAGTAATAATCCAGCTTTTAATGTCAATAGTGCCAATGCTGACAAAGCCTGAGCTAAGTATTTTCTTCCTTTTCTTCCTTTGCTACCTCCTGCCAGTCAATATACTTATCTCTCTCATAAAGCTCTACCAGATGTAAGTGAATGTATGTGTGTGTGTATGTTTAAAAGACAGAATGTGCACATGCATTTTTACCAGTCAGTCTTTGAGAATATCTATTTTGAGAAGTCATTCTAGAAGAAAAACATTTAATCTAGTTTATTTCATTATTTTGTCATATATATTTTTGCAGAAAGAGAATAGGAACTGAAATGAGTTTATTTTATTGTTTAATTTTTGATTGCTCATGGAAAGTATATAAGTCATAGCACCCTTAACCAGTGATCACTGAAACATCTGGCCATGGTCTCATTATTTCCTCATCTATTTGTTCTGAATTTTGGCAGAGCTTTGTATCACACATTAGTAGTAAGTATGTCAATATTTCATTCAAGGTAATGTGAAAAGATATTGTTCCAGTGAGGAAGATTTACAATGGAAGCTGTCCTTTGCATTCTTACCCCAAGGTCAGATGCCTCTGTGTCAATTTAGTTACCTTTAATTTTGACAAATATTTTTTCACAAATGGTAGCTATAAAGAGATCTCATGTTGTCTATAGAAATGTTATGCATCCATTGACTGTCACTTAGCTCTTAAATATGTCTTCATCTAAGAGAAGAAAATGATTCTAAAATTACAATAACCTGTGTCAGTTGGGAAATAAGACACAGAGTCATTTAATTATTCTTTCAGCACGTCAACAAGTTAATATTCCTAATTTTCCTTAGCTCTGCATTTAGTTAGGCCTTGCAACTGGCACCCCCCTGACCTCCAGCTCTTGGCCTACCCTTGGGATCCTGCCTCTTCCAAAGAACCAGATAGCAGCGCCTGGGTACTTGCAGAGCCTGTGTTCCTCTGTGCCCTGACCAAGAGCTGTCAGTCTCCTGCTCTGCCCAGCACCCATCCCCAGAGAAGGCCTGTATGCCTGCAGGCTTCCCTTTGGCATGCAAATCATGATGACATCAGAGAGAAGTAGACAGGAAACCTACTGAGAGCTTTTCATTTGGGTTTTCTCCCCATGGAAGGAAAAAGTCTATGGTGCTGTTTTTATCTTGAGAAACTCCTAGGTTGAAAAATAAATGCAAAAAGGCAGATTTGGATTACAGACTATAAAGACTTATTCTACTCTCTCCTCCTTTATGGGAATAAAAATTGACCTTTCCCAGAGTTGTACAGGACTGGCTGATTTGTCAATGACCAGGATACCATCTCTCAGAATATCTGTCAGTGCCTAGAACGCTACATTGTATCGCAACTGCAACCAGAATTTATTGAGAGCTTTTCAAGTACAAGTATCCTGACATGGCTTCTGCCTTCATTGAGTTTGGAGTCTGGTAGAGGATTCAAAACTAACAGCCACGAAACAATTAGCAAGCAAAACAAAGTGTATAATAAAGCACTCCACTGAAAAGCAGAGCTTAAAAGGCTATGAGAAGTACAGAGAAGAATGACTAAAGAATACACTACATTCAATTTGTAAACTTTACATTTCCCTAGAATTGAATAACTGATTTAAATTATGCTTTCCTAGCCAAGACGAGATGTGATGTTTGTGTTTCTTCTAAATGATGCCAAAACATTCAGGTGAGAAGGTAGAATAATTTTGTCTTTTGGCAGGGGTCACAAACTTCTCTGTGTCTAGGTGCTAGGAATGTAGTGTACGTTAGCGAAATGAGCTGGCAGGGAACCGACAGGAGGAATGATCACTGCTGCAATCTGTAAATCCCTCTGCCCACCCAAAGGAGGTTCTAGAAATGTAAACCTAATGTTGACAAATTGTGTCATATATCTTTTTAAAGATTTATTTATTTATTTTAGAGAGAGAGAGAGCACAAGCAGGAGGGGCAGAGGGAGAGGGAGAGAGAATCTGAGGAAGATGCTGTGCTGAGCCCACAGCCTGATGTGGGGCTGGATCCCACAGCCCTGAGATCATAACCCCGGCCAAAAAACAAGAGTTGGTTGCCTAACAGACTGTGTCACCCAGTCACCTCAAGGTGTCATATTTTAAGAAAATCTGAAAACCTAGATATTTTTAATGTAAAATCCCCCAATTTGTAAACATTAGCAACAAAGAAAAATAATTTTTAAATGTACTGTGGGCCATGTAAAACAAATCTACAGGCTGAAGGAGGGCAAGAATAGTTAAAGCATTAATTATTTATGTGTGATGGTAGGTGTAGTGGGAAGAGATAGGAGCAAAGGGGTAAGCAGGAACCAGATTCTATCAGAACATGCAAACTATGGGAAGAAACGTGTGCTGTATTCTAACAGTAATGAAGGATCGTAAACAGGGAAATGATGTGATCAAACTTTCATTTCCAAAAGTTCCTTCTGGCTGGAGATAGTTTGAAGCATGGATTGAAGTGGGCAAAATTGTTGTCAGGGGGATCAGTTAGGAAGCTACTGCAGTATTTAAGATATGTATCGATAGATAGACAGACCTATGTATATATTAAGATATTTATCTATATCCACATATAGATATAGATATTTAAGTATTATATATAATATATATGTCATATATAATGTCATAATATGTCACGTATCCTATATCATATGTCACATATAAAATATATGTCATATATCATAATATGTCATATGTCATATTTTTAATATATATGGCATGTGTAATATACCTCATATATATGGTTATATATAATTCTATCTATAGGTAACAGAATTATAAGGTATGGGGATAAAACATCATTTGTCCCAACAAGTTAGCTTAAGAACTATAAAATTTTGGTTTCCTTTTAATAACTTTTTTTCTGATTATAAGTGAATTTGCCATAGAAAATTTAGAACTTTTAGAAAATTACAGCTAAAATAATTACAACAACCCATAATACCACTTCCATCATTACCAAGTGTTCAAAGTCTGCATAACTGAATGAATCAAAGATCAGGAAGGGGATGGAGATCTGGTACTGACTGCAGCATGGGACATACCTTTGGGACCCTCTAAAAAACCTAGGTGAAGGCAGGGACATTTTAAGTCACTAACTTATTATAGTCACCCTCCAACTTGGAGGCTTATGCTGTAATAATTCAGATATGATTTTAAAAAGGATATAATATTCATAGGTTGCGAGCCATGGCACATAATGGACTATGGATACAACCGTGATTATTGCTTTAAGGTTTAGTATTTGGAAACCCAGAATTAGTTTGTCAAAGGATAGGTATATTTTAGATCCTCTGTTAAGTACAGCCAGTGTCCATCCATATTGGTAGTACAAAATTTTAATTACTCTCATTTTCTTAAATTCTCATCAAAATTGGTTATTAGTGTGTGTAGCCAATTGTATTTTTTAAAGATAGCTGCAAAATGTCTCTCTCTCATGACCCAAGCTCTTCTTACAATGTGTCCTTTGTCTTTGTTCCGTCCCTTGATATTGGATGGAATCGTGATTGGCAAAAGTAATGCAATGTGGTTTCCAAGGCCAGGTCATAAAAAGGAAAGTTTCAATCTGACTTCTCTTGAAACACTTGCTTTTAGAAATCAGCCAGCATATTGTGAGGAAACCAAAGAGTCACATAGAGAGTCCATACGTAGATGTTTGGTTGACAGTTGAATCTGAGGTCAACTACCATACATGTGTATTAATGAGTCTTTCCAACTGTGCACCCAGACACTGTGGAAAGGAAACAAGTTGTTCCCATTGTGTCTGTTCTGAATTCCTGACCCACAGAATCCATGAACATGATAAAATAATGGTTCTTTTACCCCACTAAATTTGGGATGATATTTTACACAATAATAGCTAACTAGAACATGGTGTTTGTTTAAATTCTTCAACAATTTGAAAGGTAAAATATGCTATCTCTTTATTGTTTAAATTGCATTTCCTTAATTGGCTATAGGCTAGTTTTCTTTCCTTCCTTCTTTCCTTCCTTCCTTCCTTCCTTCCTTCCTTCCTTCCTTCCTTCCTTCCTTCACATTTGTATTGCTTTTAAGAAATACTTCATCATTAAGAAATGAATTTTTAAAAAGATTACATTCTGCATCTCCAATGATTCACCAATGCCATATATGCACTTCCATTAATAATATCATCAGTAGAATAATACATTGCATGAGAGAAGATGATACACATATGCAACTCAAACAATTTAGATTTATCCTGCAACTCTCACTTTGCTCCACTATTAATGATTTCAGGAAGTTTTCTTATGACTTTTACGCTTCCTGAGTTTACCCAGAGAAGCCTGGGCAGAGAATACATTCTGTATCACCAAGGAGTATCGCTTGTGAAGGACTGGAGGCTGGCATAAGAAAACAGACTGTGTTATCTCGGTTTGTGATAGTTATTATCACAATATTCTGGGTGTTGGAATTTTCCCTTCACAGTTGATTTTAATCTTAAAATGGAGAGTGTGCTACCTCAAATTTCCTGTTAGATAATCCAGAAAAAAAGAGAGAGAGATAAGGTGAGAGATACAGAGTCTGAGTCTCATTTATTTATTTTTTAATATTTTATTTATTAGAAAGAGAGGGAGAGACAGTGAGAGAGCACAAGCAGGGGGAGGAGCAGAGGGAAAGGGAGAAGCAGTCTTCCCACAGAGCAGGTAGCCTGATGCCATGAGGGGCCTGATCCCAGGACCCTGGGGTTAGGACCTGAGCCAAAGGTAGACGTTTAACTGACTGAGCCACACAGGGGTCCTCTAAGAATGTCTTACATAGACTATGCATAAGAATCTTTGAACCACGGAGCCTGAACCCTACCCCTGATCCCCACATAAAGGATCTTTTTTGACTTCCTATCTTTTTCTCTGGAACATTAGCTCCAGGACAAAAGATACCTTCTCTCATTGTTCACTGATGTATAACCAGAACCTGGAAGAATACCTGTAAATAATAGACATATAGTAATTATATTTGAATGAATAAATATTATTCCAGACCATCCAAAAAATGTAGGACCAATGCAGAACCTATTTAAACAGAAAAGTCAAGAAAAGATAATAAGATTAAAGCGTTTTTTACAAATAGTTTAACACTTAGATGGATTTGTTGAGTGTTTGCTATATAGACCATAATCCCACATATTTGGATCTCTTCTTACTCTTTATCTATGATATCACTATCTGGCGTACCCCTAAATCCCAGAAATCTACTGGAAGACATTATGACACAAGATAATAAGAATATATTAGGTAATTAGGCAATTGATTTTTGTATGCTTAAAAGATTCACATTTAAAGAGTTTCTTCTAATTAATATTTTTAAAGGAAAAGGATTAAGAGATCCAAAATTAATGATTATCCCATGTTATGTAGTATAAAAGATATATGCATAAGTACATGTCTATCCTCCCAGCAAACTAATTTTTTATAATTTTTATTTCAATATAGTTGATACATCATGTTTTATTACTTTCAGGTATACAACGGTGATTCAACAAATTTATAGGTTATGGTATGCTCACCACAAGTGTAGCTACCATCCCCACCATACAATTATATTACAATTTCATTGACTATATTCCCTATGTTGTGCCTTTTATTCCTGTGACTTAGTCATTCCATAACTGGAAGTCTGTATCTCCACTCCTCTTCACCCATTTTGCCCATCCTCCTGGTCTGCTACCCTCTGATAACCATCAGTTTGTTCTCTGTTTTTATAGGTCTGATTTTGCTTATTATTTGCTTATTTTGTTTATTTATTTGTTTCCTTTTTTTTAAAATCCCACATATGAGTGAAATCATATGGTATTTGTCTTATAAGTCATCTCTTTGTGACTTGGCTTAATATTACTACCCACTTTGTAAGTTGTTATGATAATTAAATGATTTAATGGACATAAACTGCCTAAAATAGTGCCTAACATAGATTGTCAGAAATTATTCTATTTCTTTTTCATGCTAAACACTACATCTAATTGTCAGGGATATTAAAGTAGCCAAGAGACTTTTCTAGGAAATGTTTTACATTTCGCTATGAATGCAAAGTTTATGTAATAACTCGAAGGCTAACTTTCTCG
Source organism: Ursus arctos (assembly GCF_023065955.2). NCBI lineage: Eukaryota > Metazoa > Chordata > Mammalia > Carnivora > Ursidae > Ursus > Ursus arctos. The sequence goes on from NW_026622986.1 coordinate 3,245,001, forward strand.
AAAATAAAAGGATTACTGGGTATAGTTTCTAGCATGTATTACTTGACTTAAAATATTTTTTTCCTGGTCCTATAAAGACAGATGTTTAAAAAATTAAGGCAAGAAGTTGGAAAGAGATGTAATGTCAACCAAACAACCTGTTATGGTATGATTATTTGGGCTTATGCCTTCCACTTTATTCATCAGTTGCTTATTGGCATTGACAACTCAGCAAAGAAAAAGGCAAGAGGGTTAGTTAATGATGCATCTTTAGGATAAAACTTGCAGTAAATGTATCCAACATAGAGAAGTGAAACAAAATTGTTGTTGAGATTTTCCCAAGGGTCAGTCTCCTGAACTCCCATGTTCATAAGCAGTATTTAAGTTCTCCTCAAAATATTATTATAGGCACATCGAAAAGTGTGAATTTCTAGTAGTAGATGAAAAAGTTAAGAAACCAGGAAAAGATCTTCAAATTTCTACTCAAAGCATGAGTCTTAAGTGGCCAATCTAGATTTGACTCATTTCCTCACTATTAAAGAAGCCCCTAAAGTCTTGTTTCCTTTTTTTCTTTTCTTCTTTCTTTCTCTTCTTTCTTCTTTCTTTCTTTCTTCTAAAACATTTCCTTAGGAGAGGGAAGTTTTAGCCATCAAGGCATCACTGAGAGGGCATACAGAAAAGATAAGGAAAAATCAAAGGGGAATAGTGGGAGATTTGCCAGGGAAATTGCTCCTATTACTTTTCGGAGAAAATAGTCAGAAAAGCAAATTTAAAAATTCAATGCTTGCTACACTTCATGCCTCATAGAATTTTTCCAAATGGTATAAAATTATTCAAGAGCCATTTGAATTGCAAGGTTCACATAAAGTAGCCCTGTATGTTTTCACATGTGTTTTTCTTTGAACTTTCACTAGCCTATATTTATTCAACAGATGGCAAGGCTTGTATCACAAGCCTATCAGGATCAAACAGTCTCCTGACAAGAGAGCAGCTCATTTTGCACAGGGAATCTGTCAGGTAACCCTCTCTGCTAGGAAACAAATGAATGGGCCAGTGTTGTTGCCAGGGGAATTGAACTGCAATAAACCACAGAAGAGAAAGAGAAGGATCAGCAAAAGCAGTTGAATTCCAGAAGACTTAATGACAGAAAAAGGTCAAATAAATTATGGCTAAGTCAAAAATTGTTTTCTAATCATGTGTATTTTTTATTAAAGGGTACTTTGTATCTGGAACACAAGTTGGTAAATCATAAATAATACATTAAAACTTTTATTTATTTTATTTATTTTAAAATTACTATTATCATTATTATTATTATTTGGGTATAGTTGACCCATAGTGTTCTTTAGTTTCAGTTATACAATGTAATGATTCAACAAGTTTATACGATATGCTATGTTCACCACAAGCGTAGCTTACCATCTGTCACCATACAACACTATTACAGCATCATTGACTAAATTCCTCATGCTGTACCTTTTATTCCCATGACTATTCATTTCATTACTAGAAGCCTGTATATCCCACTCCTCTTTATCCATTTTGCCCATCCTCCTAACTCCCTCCCTTCTGGCAACCATCAAGTTGTTTTCTATATTTATAGGTCTGATTCTGGTTTTTGTTTGTTTATTGAATCTTTTAAATAAAGGCTAGCATTTATAAAATGACACTTTTATTCTCTTTTATTAAGTCTGCTTTAGAAAAGAAATGCATACAGTGATCATTCACTATGTGATGTTGGGATTCGAAGGCCAGGGTCCCTTGCCTTAACTTGGAATGACCATTGGCTCTAAATTTGGTGTAAAATGGGCTGGGTTTCAATTGCATCTACTCATCAGGACAGCTTCTCCCTTTGCCTATCTTGCTTTCCTCACTTCCTACAGGTATATCTCCCAAGGTATATCTCTAGAGTAGCAATGGCTTTCAGATTAATAAGAAAGAGCAAAACGTTTTTGGATTTGAAACAAGAAAACACAAAGTTCTCTGATCGTGGAAACATCATGTAAGCAGGTGTTTTTCTGTTGTTGCTGGTTTTGTTCCTTTGTTTGTTTATTCCTGTAACTCCAACATGGCAACCAGAGTTTAGCATAACATAGGTGGGCAATGAATATTTTTCAAATTGATTAATTAATTAATGGTTTTCTCATGTAGCTTTTGGAGCTCTAGACCATTTTCTGTTAAGAGTTGAAATTTTAAAAAGTAACTATTAGAGAAATGGGATGACAAGAAGTGGAGAATCCTGTGATCAGATTGCTTCTGAAGAGATCTTCCTACTATTGGTTTAAAAGTTTACTCATTATGCTAAGAAACTTTGGGGAGAAAGATCTTCTAGGTTATTTTAACTCTAGATAGTTAACGATCCTCATTTAAAAATATGTGTATCTCCGTTTCTATTAATAAAGATTTAGAGGGACACACTTAGGTAATTATCCAGAATAATTCCTCCCTATCACCTAGGGAATCATTTAATAGATGGCAAGTCAAGGTTATTTGATATCACTACTTAAAATTAATAACTTGTTTAAAGCAAGTAATTTGATAAATTTAACATTTTAATAGGCAAATCTCCCATTGTTTTAGGATTATTGAAAAGTAATGTTTGACCCCACACTTGCCTCGGTCGGGGAGTGGGCTTCGGGGGTCTCTTCTGTAAATGGGCTCCGTGGCCTAGTGTCCCTGTCCCCGCGATCCTGCACCAAGGACCACAAGGGGCTGCCGGGGAGGTTTCCATCAGCTCACGAGTGGCAGCATGGCCGCCATCCCCTCCAGTGGCTCACTCGGGGCCACTCACGACTGTCACCTGCACCCCCGGGTTCCACTTCCAGTATCAGCTCCTGCAGAAGTGCTGAGTGTCCTGGGGAAGCCATCCTTCAACACCCTGGTCTCTTCAAGGCCCACCAGGGTCAGACTTCTCTCTGGGGAAGTCTACTCTCCCATTCATGGCTACAGTGTCAGAATCCCCAGAATGCTCAGAATCTCCCCAGGCCTCCAGGGCACCAACACCTGTAACTTGGGAAGCAGCCTGGTGGCTAGCCTGGCAAAACCAACACAGGGCTTCAATCCTGGATGGCCACCACCAACCATCAGGCTTCAGGAGGCTCTAGGCTCATCAAAGCCCCTTCCCTAACCTCCCCATAGACTAGGCAGGCTGCAGCAAGCAGAAGCAGGTGGATTCTTTTATATCAAAACAGCAAGGGGTGCCTAGGCAGTCCGTTAAGCATTGGACTTTTGGTTTCCACTCAGGCCCTGATCCTAGGGTGGGGTGATGGAGCCAGAGTGCAGCCTCCCACCGGGGGGGGGGGGGGGGGGGGGGGGGGCGGAATTTGCTTAAATTTCTCTCTCCCTCTCCCTCTGCCCCTCCCCCTGCTCTCACTCTAAAATAAATAAATAAATCTTAAAATAAAAACAAACTCAAAAAAAGAAAACAAAACAAAAAGCAGCAAAACACCAAAAAGGAAGTTAAGTGAACCCTACACTACTATCCAAGCCACATGCAAGCCTTCCTGACACCCTGGAACCGTGTGCCTTTCACCAAGTGGAAAATAAACTCCAAGCAGCCAGTAAAAACAAGAAAAATAAAAAAAACAGAAAGAAAGAAAGGTAGTATTTATAGCCAGGCCTCCAAAATTTTTCAGTACATATTTATTTTCAAAAGCATTAAAATTCATACTGCCTATCATCTATTTTCCAGGTTTCTAGTTTCCATGTTCTACATCGGTGATGGAGGCATTGCTGGGTTTTTTTAAGCTATATTGACAAATAAAATTATAAGATATCTAAAATGTACAATGTGATGATTTGGTATATGTATACATTGTGAAAGCATTATCGCCATCAAGTTAATGAACAGATTCACCACCTCACATTGTTTCTCTTTTTTAAGTCTATTTTCTTAGCAAATTTCAATTTGCAATATAGTGTTATCAACCACAGTCACTGTGTTACGTATTAGATCCTTAGACCTTGTTTATCTTATAACTAATAGTTTGTACCCCCTTTTAACTTCTATTTCACCACCGCCAAGCCCCTGACAACCACCACCCTACTCTGTTTCTATGAGTTCAGCTTTTTCTTCTTCTTTTTTTCCTTTTTTGGATTCTGTATATACAGATACAAGTGATACTAGGTATTATTTGTCTTTCTCTTTCTGGTTTATTTCACTTAGCATAATACCTTCCAAGATCTTCCATATTGTCACAAATGGCAAGATTTCCTTATTTTTTAAGGCTAAATAATATTCCTTTACATTCTATTTGTAATATTCTATTATATATATATGTGTGTGTGTGTGTGTGTGTGTGTGTGTATAATGTATATAATATATTATAATCACATTTTCATTATCCATTTATCCATCCGTGGTTACTTAGTTTGTTTCCATACTTTGGCTATTGTGAATAATGTTGTAATGAACATGGAAGCAGAGATATCTCTTTGAAATAATTATTTCTTTTCCTTTGGACAAGTGTAATTGCTAGATCATATGGTAGTTCTATTTAAAATTTTTTGAGGAAACTTCATACTGTTTTCCATAGTGGTTGTACCATTTTAAATTCCCACCCACATCATACAAGGGTTCCCTTTTCTCCACATCCTTGCCAGCATTCATTATCTCTTGTCTTTTTCATAATATATATCCTAACAGGTGTGAGGTAATATCTTACTGTGGTTTTGACTAGCATTTCCCTGATAATTAGTGATGTTGAGGACTTTTTTCATGTACCTGTTGGCCATTTGTTTTTGAAAGAGAGAAAGTGAACAAGAGGGGCGTACAGAGAGGGAGAGAGATTCCAAAGCAGACTCCACACTGCGCACAGAGCCTGACTCGGGGCTCAATCTCATTAACACAAGATCATGACCTGAGCCAAAACCAACAGTCAGACACTTGACTGACTGTGCCACCCAGATGCCCCTTCTGTTGGCCATTGGTAAGTCTTCCTTGGGAAAAAAAAAAAGTCTGTGCAGGTCCTTTGTCTATTTTTAATTGGATTATTTGTTTATTGTTACTGAATTATACAAGTTCTTTACATACTTTGGATACTAGCCCCTTTTTGAGTATGTAGTTTGTAAATATCTTCTCACATTTTATAGGTTACCTTTTCATTCTGTTGATAGTTTTCTTTGTTGTGCAGGAGCTTTTTAGTCTGATAAAGTCCCACTTGTTTATTTTGGGTTTTTTGTCTTTGCTTTTGGTGTCAAATCTAGTAATTTCTTTCCAAGACCAATATCAAGGAGGTTACACCCTGTATTTTCTTATAGGAATTTCACAGTTTCAGGTCTTATGTTCAAGTCTTTAATCCATTTTGAGTTGATTTTTGTGAGTGGTTAAGATAGGGGTCCAGTTTTATTCTTTCGCAGGGACTATCTAGTTTTCTCAACACCATTAGTTCGAGAAACTATTCTTTCCCCATTCTATATTCTTGCACTTTTATAAAAAAATAATTGAATATATATACATGGATTGATTTCTAAGCTCTCTATTTTGTTCCATTGATTTATATGTCTGTTTCTATGCCAATACCATACAGTTTTGATTACTACAGAGTTGTAATATAGTTTGAAATCAAGAAGTGTGATGCATCCAGCATTGATTTTTTGTTTGTTTGATTTTTCTCTCAAGACTGCTTTGGCGTGTGTGTGTGTGTGCGTGTGTGTGCGCACGCATAATTCCTAAAAATTTTAAGATATTTTTCAATTCCTGTGAAAAATGTCTTTGGATTTTTTTCATAGAGATTACATTGAATCTGTAGATCACTTTGCACATTGCTGACTTTCTAACTTTAAATTTTCTAGTCCATTAATATGGAATATCTTTCTATTTATATGTGTCTTCTTCAATTGCTTTTATCAATATCTTATAGTTTTTAGGGTACAGATCTTTCACATACTTGGTTCAATTTATTCTAAGTATTTTTTGATACCATTGTAAATGGGATTGTATCCTTTATTATTTTTTTCTGATAATTCATTGTTAGTGTGTAGACATGCAACTGATTTTTTTTATAATAATTTCTAATTATGTTCTGTTAGTCACCATAGAGTACATCCCTAGTTTTTGATGTAATGTTCCATGATTCATTACTTGCACTAAACACCCAGTGCACTATGCAATATGGGCCCTCCTTAATACCCATCACTGGCTTATCCCAATCCCTCATCTGCCTCCCCTCTGAAGGCCTGAGTTAGTCACCCAGAGTCCATAGGCACTCATGGTTCATTCCCCCTTCTGTTTACCCCCGTTCATTCTTCCCTTCCATCTCCTACCGATCTTCCTATTTCTTATGTTCCATAAATGAGTGAAACCAATGATAATTGTCTTTCTGTGCTTGACTTGTTTCACTTAGCATAATCTCCACCAGTCCCGTCCATGTTGCTGTAAATGTTGGATAATTGCTCTTTCTGATGGCTGAGCAATATTCCATTGTATATATGGACCACATCTTCCTAATCCGGTCATCTGTTGAAGGGCATCTCGGCTCCATCCACAATGTAGCTATTGTGGACAATGCTGCTAGGAACACTGGGGTGCATATGGCCCTTCTCTTCACTACATCTGTGTCTTCGGGGTAAATACCCAGTAGTGCAAGTGCTGGACCATGGGGTAGCTCAATTTTTAACTTTTTAAGGGACCTCCACACTGTTTTCAAAAGTGACTGTACCAACTTGCATTCCCACCAACAGTGTAAGAGGATCCCCTTTCTCCACATCCTCTCCAACATTTGTTGTTTCATGCCTTGTCAATTTTTGCCATTCTAACTGGCGTAAGTGTGGTTTTGATTTGAATTTCCCTGATGGCTAATGATTTTGAACATTTTTTCATGTGTCTTTAGCCATTTGTATGTCTTCATTGGAAAAGTGTCTGTTCATATCTTCTGCCCATTTTTTGATTTGATTATCTGTTTCCTGTGTATCGAGCTTGAAAGTTCTTTGTAGACCTTGGATACCAGTCTTTTATCTGTAGTGTCATTTGCAAATATCTTGTCCCATTCTGTGGGCTGCCTCTTAGTTTTTTTGACTGTTTCCTTGGCTGTGCAGAAGCTTTTTATCTTGATGAAGTCCCACAAGTTCATTGTTTCTTTTGTTTCTCTTGCCTTTGTGTCATGAAAAAAGTTGCTGTGGCCGTTGTCAAAGAGGTTGCTGCCTATGTTCTCCTCTAGGATTTTGATGGATTCCTGGCTCACATCGAGGTCTTTCATCCATTTGGAGTTTATCTTTGTGTATGGTGTGAGAGAGTGGTCAAGTTTCATTCTTTTGCATATAGCTGTCCAATTGTTCCAGCACCATTTATTGAAGAGACTATCATTTTTCCACTGGATGTTTTTTCCTGCTTTGTCAAAGATTAGTTGCCCAAAGAGCCGAGGGTCCAATTCTGGGTTCTCTATTCTGTTCCATTGGTCTATGTGTCTGTTTTTGTGCCAGTACCATGCTGTCTTTGTGATCACAGCTTTGTAGTATAGCTTGAAATCCTGCAACGTGATGCCCTCAGCTTTCTTTTTCCTTTTCAACAATTCCTTGGTGATTTAGGGCTTTATATGGTTCCACACAAATTTAAGGGCTGTTTGTTTCAGTTCGTTGAAAAATGCCATTGGTATTTTGATCAGGATGGCATTGAAAGTGTAGATTGCTCTGGGTAGCATGGACATTTTAACTATGTTTATTTTTCTGCTCCATGAGCATGGAATATTTTTCCATCTTTTTGTGTCATCTTCAATGTCTTTAAAGAGTGATTTCTAGTTTCTAGAATATAGTTCCTTTACGTCTCTGGTTAAGTTAATTCAGAGAAAATGTATGATTTTTGGTGCTATTGTACATGCAATGGATTACCTAATTTCTCTTTCTTCAGTCTCATTGTTCGTGTAGAGAAATGCAACTGATTTCTGAGCATTGATTTTGTATCCCGCCACATTACTGAATTGCTCTGTAACTTCTAGTAGTTTGGGAGTGGAGTATCTTGGTTTTTCCATATAGTGTATCATGTCATCTGCGAAGAGAGACAGTTTGACTTCTTCTTTGCCAATTTGGATATCTTTTATCCCTTTTTGTTGTCTGATTGTTGTTGCAAGGACTTCTAGTACTATGTTGAATAATAATGGCGAGAGTGGGCATCCTGGCCATGTTCCTGATCTTAAGGGAAAGGCTTTCAGCTTTTCCCCATTGAGAATGATATTCGCTGTAGGCTTTTCATAGATGGTTTTTATGAAATTGAGGAATGTACCTTGTACCCCTACACTCTGAAGGGTTTTAATCAGGAAACGATGCTTTATTTTGTCAAATGCTTTTTCTGCAAGAGTTGAGAGGATCATATGGTTCTTGAGTCTTTTCTTGTTGACATGATCTATCACACTAATGGATTTGCAAATGTCGAACCACCTTGCATCCCAGGGATGAATCCCACTTGGTCGTGATGGATAATCCTTTTAATGTACTGTTGGATCCTATTAGCGAGGATCTTGTTGAGAATTTTGGCGTCCATACTCATCAGGGATATCGGTCTGTAATTCTCCTTTTGTAGGGGTCTTTGCCTGGTCTGGGGATCAAGGTAATACTGGTCTCATAGGATGACTTTGGTACTTTTCCTTCTGTTTCTATTTTCTGAAACAGCTTCCGGAGAATAAGTAGTATTTCTTCTTTGAATGTTTGGTAGAATTCGCCAGGGAATCCGTCAGGCCCCGGACTCTTGTTTTTGGGGAGGTTTTTGATCACTGCTTCAATCTCTTCAAAATTAATTGGTTTAAATAATCAATTTCTTCCTGTTTCAGTCTTGGTAGTTTATAGGTTTCCAGGAAGGCATCCATTTCTTCCACATTGTTTACTTTATTGGTATAAGGCTGTTGATGAAGTTTCTAATGATCCTTCCTATTTCATTGGTGTTGGTTGTGACCTCTCCCCTTTCATTCATAATTTTATTAATTTGGGTCCTTTCTCTATTCCTTTGAATAGGTCTGGCAAGTGGCTATCAATCTTATTTGTTCCTTCAAAGAACCATCTTCTAGTTCTGTTGATCTGCTCTACTGTGCTCCTGGGTTCTAATTCATTGATCTCTGCTCTAATCTTGACCAACTGTCTTCTTGTGCATGGATTAGGTCTGTTCTTCTGTTCCTGTTCTGTTCTTAAGGTGAGAATATAAAAACTGCATTTTAGGTTTTTCTATTCTTTTGAGTGAGGCTTGGATGGCTATGTATTTTCCCCTTAGGACCACCTTTGCAGTGTCCCATAGGTTTTGGACGGATGTGTTCTCATTCTCATTGGTCTCCAAAAATTGTTTAATCTGATTTTTAATTTCCTGGTTTACCCGATCATTCTTGAGCAGGATTGTTCTTAGTTTCCAAGTGTTTGAGTTTCTTCCAAATTTTTCCTTGTGATTGAGTTCCAGTTTCAAAGCACTGTGGTCTGAAATATGCAAGGAATAATCTCAGTCTTTTGGTATCAATTGAGACCTGTTTTGTCACCTAGTATATGGTCTATTCTGGAGAACGTTCCATGTGCATTTGAAAAGAATGAGTATTCTGTTGTTCTGGGGTATGGTGTTCTGTATATATCTATGAGGTTCATCTGGTCCAGTATGTCATTCAAAGCTCTTGTTTCTTTGTTGATTTTCTGCTTAGGCGATCTGTCTATTGCTGAGAGTGGAGTGTTGAGGTCACCTACTATTAACATATTGTTATCTATATGTCTCTCTATTCTGGTTAAGAGTTGGCTTGTGTATCTAGCTGCTCCCCTGTGGGGGCATAGATATTTATAATTGTCATATCCACTTGTTGGATCCATCCTTTAAGAATAATATAGTGTCCTTCTGTGTCTCTAACTACAGTCTTTAGTTTAAAATCCAATCTGTCTGATATGAAAATTGTTACCCCAGCTTTCTTTTGAGGTCCACTGAGCTCTCTTGGCCACTTTAACTCTGTTTCTGTTGGTGCTGCCAAAAACCCTGCAGCGTCCCAGGATGTGCACCCCACAGCTGCTCTCCCAGCCCTTGCTTCCAGGGCCAGCACGTCTCTGTCCTTTGTGCTTCTAACACTACCAGCCGCCCCGGTTCCCGTGTGCGCTCCTGAGCTCCCTGTTTCATTGTGGTTCTCGATTGCTCCGGAGCACCAGTTTTCAGTCTGGTCATGCGCGCTCCCAAGCTCCCTTTATCAGTCCCATTCCAGTGAGCACGCCGGAACTCCGGTTTTCAGTCTGGTAACGTGCATTCCCAGGCTCATGGTCTCAGTCTGCTTTCTCGTGGGTGCCAGTCCTGGCGTCCCACTGCCTTCGCAGTGCAGGTGGCTACTGCTTCCTGGGTACCGAGCGCAGCTGCTCCCTCCCCCTTCTGTTTATCTTCCAATATCTGTGCACACATTCACGGCTCCCTGCCTTTACCTCAATACTAAGCACTGGAGATGTTCGTTTGTAGAGATCCAGATGTATCTTCCTGCATCTCAGGCTGATTTCGTGGGTGTTGGATGGTCTGGTAGATATCCAGCTCGACTCAGGGGACCAGCTGAAAAATGGGTCCCCTACTCCTCCGCCATCTTTTCTCCTAATATCCATGCAACTGATTTTTGTAAATTGATTTTATATCCTGCAACTTTACTGAATTCCTTTAGGTTTTTTTTTTTCCATGAAGTTGAACTTCCCTTTCTATGTTATATACTTCTCATTTCTCACCATAAGCTGTTCTTGCTCAAGGAAATCAAACTCTCATCTTTCTGAATATAACATTAGGAATGTAAGTATAGTAAATACAAATTTTTGCAAGTATACACTTATGTGTTTATGAATATGGGTGTATATAGGAATGTTTATCATGTGTTAGCACATAGGTATCCTTTGTGGGATGAACTGACATACCCTTTCTTTTCAGTCAGCAAAAAACTTGAGTTTGTTAGCCCAAGTCCCTGGGCTAACAGGTAGTCTTTCATGCTTAAGGAGGAACCAAATATCTGTAGGCACAATAATCCTAGAGCTGCCATTAGACAAGGAATTGAATCAAGTTATAAACAAAAAAATGCACTTTCTTGATAGAAGAGTAGATTGGCCTTTCTTCAGGAAAAATAATTCTGTGGAGTAAGGAGTGATGACAAGTAAAACCAGTGACTGGCTTTTCCAGCTTTATTTCAGAACAATCAAAATATACACAGAATAAACTTTAAATTAGCATAGGCTCAGGCCTGAAAAGACAGAAGTAAAAGTCTCAGGAAGGATCCTAGACTCCTACCTCCTGTGATATACACCTCCTGTGGAAGATAGTGGGGCAACCAGGACCAGTTGGTGTTAGTACAACTGGAGGGGAAGATGTCTATACGGAGGTGAAAAAGATGAACACATCCAAGTAGGGCCACCTGCAAAGGTCTAAGTGATCCTTCACATTCTCACTTTTAAGTTAAACAAGTAGTCACATAAGTTACAACTACTTGTGCTTTTATTCTATCCTGCTTCAGGATGTGTTCTTGGTCCTTCAATAAAATGTATGTTCATACCTCCACTGAAATCAACTACAGAATGGTCTAGGAAAGATAGACAGGACTTATCCCAGGTAGTGCCACCCAAGTTGCCTCCTTCCCATAGATAAGAGAAGGTATAACTGCAACAAAGAGACATGCCCTCTCAGAGCCAGTGACTTCAGTTCTAGACTTCATTCCAGATACCTGGAATGCTGGACCATCCTTCCCAAATGTTCTTGAGTTCACAAACAGAAACTGTTCTATTTTCATCTGTGGGTCAGCTTTGTAAAGGCAAACTCTCCACCAGTATGGAAGTTCAAGAGGTTGGCCATGAAATAATAGTTCGGTGGGGGCAAGGGAGATACTGTAACTCCAACTGGCAATGGGGTGCAGAATAGAAGCAAAGATGGAAAAAAAGATGGGGTGAGGTGCCAGCTACAGGTCTGGCACCACTTGTAACTGCAAATGTTAGGATTATGCCTGTACTCAAGAAGGAGAAAGCATCTTGTTCCTTTTAACTAGGCAAAGAACAAGCAGATAAAAGCAGAGATAGAAGAACTATAGGTTATCAAATAACTTCTACATTCCACTCCTAGATCCAATTTGTTGGATCTTCTTATTATAGGGTAGGGAAAAATTACACACACACACACACACACTCATTATACATGGTTCAGAAAGAAGAACTTTTCACAAAGTGGTAGGCTAAGAGAGGAGGAAGAGAAGACAAGGGAGAGATAGATCTTAAGAAATGATTATTAAAAATAGCAGTCTGGGGGCGCCTGGGTGGCACAGCGGTTAAGTGTCTGCCTTCAGCTCAGGGCGTGATCCCAGAGTTATGGGATCGAGCCCCACATCAGGCTCCTTTGCTAGGAGCCTGCTTCTTCCTCTCCCACTCCCCCTGCTTGTGTTCCCTCCCTCACTGGCTGTCTCTATCTCTGTCAAATAAATAAATAAAATCTTAAAAAAAATAGCAGTCTGCAGTTATTTTTTTGTAATTGTATCATTTTATATCTTCTAAAGATGACTTTATGTTTAAGACAATACCTTGAATATCTCTTTAATCTTAAAGGGGTCAATTAAACTAGAGAATGAAGAAAAGTTAACAGGAAATCAACCACGAGTGAAATTGACATTGTTAGAATTATGATGACTATGGGTATTTATCTTCCAAGGAATCCAAAAAGTTCTAGAAGGGGCACTAGAATTTATAGATTCCAAAAAATGTTAACTCTTTTAAATCCTTTGTTCTATGGTATATGTGATTAGGGAGGTATCAAATCTGGTTTTGTTTAATATTAAAGGAAAGAGTGACTCCAGAAATCTGGAGAACTGGAGCACAAACTGAAGACATCTGGGTTATATTAACTATATATGGATGCACATATGCATCCATATATATGTGTGTATATGTATATATACAAACACACACAATACGTGTGTGTGTGTGTGTACTGGTTAAGAGCATGGACTCTAGAGGTCAACTGCCTGGATTCAAAACTAAAGTCTGTCTTGCTATGTGGCTCAGGCAAATTCCGTAATCCCTCTGTTCTTGATTTTCCCAACTGTAATAATAATGCTTTTGACTTTATAGCACTATGACACAATGAAATAAGATAATATATGTAATATGCTTATAGCAGTGATTTAGGAAGTGCTCAATAAGTTTTCTTTGCAGCTATTATATTAATATTATTGCTATTATTGCACTGCATTTTCTTTTTCTCATGTCTAAAATAAAGGGATTAAATTGACAGTCATGTATTATATTGTTTATAAGACTCTATTATGTGATTCTTTTTTTTTTTTTAAAGATTTTATTTATTTATTCGACAGAGATAGAGACAGCCAGCGAGAGAGGGAACACAAGCAGGGGGAGTGGGAGAGGAAGAAGCAGGCTCATAGTGGAGGAGCCTGATGTGGGGCTCGATCCCACAATGCTGGGATCACGCCCTGAGCCGAAGGCAGACGCTTAACCGCTGTGCCACCCAGGCGCCCCTATTATGTGATTCTATCACATAGATAGAGTTGTATTTTGTATTGTTAGTATTCTTATTTACCCATTGACAGAAATAATATTTCTTTCAAATTTTATCTTCATATTTTTGAGGGATTTTTCAGTCATACCCTTTGTAGTTTAAATCCTGTGTACATGCTACTACTTGCTTTCCCTTCTGAAAACCTTATTTTAGAGAAAGAAGTATCCATTTAAGAGATTCTTCACTTTCATGTTTTTAACTGCAGGAACTCAGATTATGCTCTCATATATGGCAACATAAACCATACTGCTCTCTCTTAGCTCTGAGTAGATTGAGAAAATCAGTTCAAACTGCACTTTAAAAAGAAATAGCTATTCCTAAAATTAATGCAGTTTTTTTTCAATTCAAAAAATTATGGATTTAGCCTTTACTGATAAAAGAAAGACATGGAATTTCAGCTAGACGAAGTGTAATGGCAATGAGAGAATTTTAAACATGTTGGAGTGTCCAAAAAACTTACAAAGAGGCATTAACATTCAATATACAATGAATTCAAATTTGAAGAAAAATTCAATTAAAATAATAAGATAATTTGACACAGGTTGGGCAGTTTTCAAAACAATTACATATCTAAATACTAAAGCACAACAATTCTAATGCCAAATTTTCAGATACCTAGGCAGAATAAGGCAAGTTACCAAAATTTCCTTTACTAGTTGAGAGTTGTTTAGGCTTATGAAGAGCTATCAGTCTATAATGTGCTTTTGCTCTGTAGGTGCTCAATAAATGGTAGCCTGCTGACAGAGCATTCTGTTGTATGACCACTTAGTTCTGCAGGGGATTCAGAATAACCCATTGTTCATCTGTTTCTAATGCTATTCAATCCCCCAAGGCCTCAGAAAGAGGCTTGGCCAGTCTAGTGGGCTGATGGGTTAAGCACATCATTAGTGGCTCCCTCCTGTGTTACACATTGGCTCCATCAGAAAACAGATTTAAAGTGATTAATTCATTACCCAGGAATGATCTGCTCACCTTCTTCAGGAACATAGTCAAAATCACTGCTCATAACCAGGCCCTAACTCCACAGCACAGATGACAAGATTTTCTTAATATGCCTTTTGGAAGGTATATTTGTAACAGGCTGAAAGATCCCAGCATGGCCATTATGGACTATTCAAGTATTCCTACCTTTAAGTGGTATTTTCTACACAAAGTGAAATGTGTGTTTCAAATCCTGACAACTACAGAAATAGTTGGGTCAGGGGAATACAGTCAGGGCCTGGAGCCAGGAGACATGTATAATGTTTGTTTCTTTGCCACAACACTACCAAATTATTGCATGACCTTGGGCAAGTCAGTTAACCTTGACTGATGTATTATTCATTGAGAAAAACAGTGTTCTAGAAGATATGAAATGTTCATAATGGATTCCATGTATATGCCCATAAGGCATACAAAGGAGGGAACTGGGGCTTCCTGACTAAGTTAAAGGCCAGGCCTTGACAAGCTCAAAGTAAGGAAAATCTGCATCTTCTGGAATTAATAAAGCTGTAAGGACATCTGTTAGAGGCTTAGATTTGACATCTTCCCCTCTCTTCACTATGCAATGGAAAGAACCTAGGAATTCTCATTCAGATCGTTATTGTAGACTTATTTAGATAAATGAATGTTCAAGGCTCTAGCTTTTTGTCTATAACAAAGTGTACAATGTTTGTCGATTATGAATCATTCTCTCAAATCCAACAGGACACTTAAGCATAGGTGTAGCTCAAGAAAATTTATGCTTTTAAATTGAGTATGCTTTGGTCAAAGTAAGTTACATTTCCTTCCCTAAAGGTAACAAAAGAAGCCCCATAAGAAGACAGTTGGTCAGAATGAAGATCTTGGGCTTTAGAAAAGGAACACAAAGAGGCTGATCCAGGCCCCACAACATGTTAGCTCTGAGGCTTTGAGGATGGTAAATCATCTCTGAGCATCAAAGTCATTATTGTTGTTGCTGATTTTTTTTTTCTGTTTGTAAATGAAAATAAACATCCTACTTTGTTGAAGTATAGAGACAATATTAAAAACTTGGGCAAAATGATATAAACCAAGCCAAAAACCAAAACCAAAAATATTTACATTATATAATCTCAGTCCTCAGTTCTTTCTTTATGTATCTCTTGGGGGGTGTAATTCATTTTTGAGGCTTTAACTGAGATAATCTGTGCTAATGATGCCTGGATTTCTATCTCCAGCCCAGACCTCGCCCCTGATCTCCAGGGTCTTAACAACATCACTTGGATGTCTTATGTAAATGCGAAATTTAACATGCCCCAAACTAAATGCCTAATCTCCCCTACAAACCTGACTTTCTTACTCTTTTCCTCATCCCTTTTAGTTGCTTGGCTCAAGTATCCTGACATCATTTTGACTCTTCTTTCTTTTTACTTATGTATTTATTTATTTATTTAAAATTTAAAAAACTTTTAATTTAAATTACAGTTAGTTAACATACAGTGTAATATTAGTTTCAGGTGTACAATATAGTGATTCAACAATTTTATACATCAACTGGTGCTCATCACAGCAAGTGTATTCCTCAAATCCCTATCACCTATTTTACCCATTCTCCCCCGCCATCCTTCTGGTAACCATCAGTTTATTCTCTATAGTTAAGACTCTGTTTCTTCGCTTGCCTCTCTCTCTTTGACACTTCTTTCATAACCTCCATCTAATCTGTCAGCACATCCTAGTTATCTTGATCATACAAAATATACCCCAAAATTTACCTGTCCTCATCCACTTCCCAATTCTACAGTATATATGCCAACATTACCTCTGTCTGAAATGATTTCAATGACATAATTACTAGTGTTTCTCCTTCCTCCCTTTCCCACTGCATGCCATATATAACATGGCAGCCAAAAACCTCAGATACAACTCAAATCAGATATGTCACTCATGGGTTTAAGACCCTCTGATGATTACCCTCTTCATTCAGGCAAGTAAAGGTCCTTCAGATAGCCTATGAGGACCTGCCCAATCAAAACTTTCACTTCTCAGAGCTCATCTCCTCCTACCATCCCCCTCTCTTGCACAGTCCCAACCATGGTGACCTCTTTACATATAACCCTGTATATGCTCATATATTTCAGCCTCAGGGCTGCTGCAGTTGCTATTCATTCTGAAATCTTCCAAGAATTCCTCAGATCTTGGCTCTCCCTTAACCTTCAAACATCTGATTCAATATTATCTTTTACTGAAGCCTTCCATGACTGAATATATATATATATACATATATATATATATATATATATATATATATATATATATATATATAAAATTTGGTAAAATTTTAAAAATTTTTAAATAAAATTTAAAAATTTTATTTAAAATAAATAAAATTTAAAAATTTATTCCAGGATTTATAAGAAAATATTAACTCATAAAATTCATTAGGAGTACAAATTGCAAGGCAGATATACAAGTATACAAATATGTATACATTAAAGCAGTGCAGAATTGTTTGAAATGTCAATAAAACTTAAAACAACCTAAACTTCCATCATTAAAGAACTCATTATATAGGTTATATTATATTGTATTATATTATATTCAGTCACTAGAGAACTATGATGCGTATGTTAAAAGGAGCAAAGCAAATATATATATATATATATATATATATATATATATATATATACACACACACACACACACACACCATACAAAGCAGGTTTATATATACCATATATACACACATACATACATACATACTTGGAGATACATTAAGTGGTGGAAAAGCAAGTTGTTGAAAATACTTACTATGCTCATTTGTGATATATACAATATCTGTGCATGTATATGGGGGTGGGTGCATGCTTCTTCAGACACATAAAATTTCTAGCATCACATTGTATACCTCTGGTGAAGGAAACTGAGAATGAAGGCTTTTAATTTTTATTTAATCTCATCTCCACTCTTCTAATATTTTTACATACATGTGTATTAATTTCATGAATAAAATTACTTTTTGTAAAATTGAGCACACCTTGGTATCAGATACGCCTCAGATTTAGTTGAGCTTTCTTGCTGTGACTTAGAGAAAGTAAGTAAAATATTTATGTTTACAATTTTTCATCCATAAAATGAATTAGACCATCTATCTCATAAGATTGTTGTAAGTATTAAACAAAAAATATATGTGGAACGTTTACCAGGCATTCAATGATAGAAGCTAATATATGATTCTTATCAAAAGATATAGCATCATGAAAATGAAAAAAATGCATGCAAAGCACCCCTCGCAATGACTTGAATAGAGGATCTCCATAGTAATAAAAGAGACTGTAATTATTATTATTATTATAATATTAATAAATACATAACAATAATAATGAAGAAAAGGACACCTTAGTTTTATGTTACCCAAAGTCATGTGGCTAGTGACAGAATCAGAATTAAAACCACAGTGTGATTCATTGAGCATGATCAATTCAATGCCTATATCACGAACACCTAAGACCTTGGTCCCTCTGTTACAAGATGTCCCTCTGTTACAAGATGTCCTCCAAGGGACTATATATATATATATATATATATATATATATATATTCACTCTAAAATAAGACAACTAGCAGTAAAAATAAAATGAATACGACCAAGAACAAATGGATGGACTTCCCAGAAGATGATGGAGTAGGAAGACCCTAAGTACACCTCATCCCATGGATACAGCTAGATAACAGTCACATAAGTGTAAATAATCTAGAAAATGATCCAAAGACTGGCAGAACAAACTCCACAACTAAAGGTAGAAAACAGACCACACTGAAAAGAATAGGGAGGGTGGAGATGATATGGGGACCTAAATGGACAGCAGGCCATCAATGGGCAGGAAAGACCCATGGGCTCCCAGAGAAGGGAAAGAAACAGACCATCACACTAGGAAGCCCACACAGGGAAGATGAATCCCTATATATTTGGCTTTAAAAACTCAAGGGGTCATATTTTATGAGTTCTTACAACCAGTGGGACTTAAAGCCAGAAGTTTAAAAATGGAAAATGGCAAAAAGTAGTGATAAAGAGAAAATTGTAAAAACAGCAAGAGAAAAGACAGTTACATATAACAGAAAACACAGAAGGCTATCAGTGGATTTTTCACCAGAAACTTTGCAGTCCAGAAGTCTGGCCTGATATATTCAAAGTACTGAAAAGAAAAAAAATAGTATATACAAACCTAATGGACCACAAATCAAACCCAGAAATAGATATGCAAAATATAAAGAGAACTGAGTCCAGCAAACCATAAGAATGCCAGCAAACTGTGAGAGAGCAAGAGAAGAATCAAAGAACTACAAAAACAACCACAAAACAAGTAATAAAATGACAATAAATACATATCTATCAATAATAACTTTGAATGGAAATGGACTAAACATTCCAATCAAAAGACATAGGGTGAAGGAATGGATGAAAAACAAGACCTGTCTACATGCTGCTTACAAGAAACTCATTTCAGATCTAACAATACATAGCAGATTAAAAGTGAGGGGATGCAAACACATTTATCATACAAAGGTTTATCAAAAAAAAAGCTGGGGTAGCATTACTTAAATCAGACAAAATAAATATTAAAACAAAGACTATAAGAAGAGACAAAGAAGGATACTATATAATAATTAAAAGGACAATCCAACAAGAGGATATAACAATTGTAAATATTTACACTCCCTACATGATAGCACACAAATACATAAAACATTTAATCAGAAAAATAGAGGAAGTAATCAATAGTACTACAGTAATAATAAGGCACTTTAACACTCCACGTATATCAATTAACAGGTCATCTAAACAGGAAATCAACAAAGAAACAATGGCTTTGAATGACACACTGAAACAGATGGATTTAACAGATATATTCAGAACATTCCATCCTAAAGGAGCAGAGCACACTTTCTTTTCAAGCGCACATAGAATATTCTCCAGAGTAGATCACATATTAGGCCACAAAACAAGTCTCAACAAATTTAAAAAGATAAAAGTCATGCCATGCATTGTTTCCAACCACAAAGCTTTGAAACCAGAAATCAACCACATGAAAAAAATCTTACTGTGCCTGGATGACTCAGTTAGTTGAGTGTCTAATTCTTGATTTTGACTCAGGTCATGATCTCAGGGTCATAAGAACAAGCCCCATGTTGGACTCTGTGCTCAGTGGAGAGTCTGCTTCTCTCCCTCTCTCTCTCTCCCTCTATCTCTCTTCCCACTTGTATTCTCTCTCTCTCTCAAATTAACAAATCTTAAAAGAAAAAAATCTGGAAAGACCACAAATACATGGAAATTAAATTAAACAATGAATGGCTTAATTAAGAAATCAAAGAAGAAATTTAAAAAATTACATGGAGACAAATAAAAACAAAACACATCCAAAATTCTAGGCATACAACAAAAGCAGTTCTAAGAGGCACTTTTATAGCAACATAAGATTACCTCAAGAAGCATTAAAAAATCTTAAATAAACAACCTGATCTTACACCTAAAGGAGCTAGAAAAAGAAAAACAAACAAAACCTGGACCAGCAAAGGTAGGAAATAGAGGGGGAGAACAAATGGTGGATGAGTAGGGGAATCCTTTTTTGGCTGGTCCCCCTAATCGAGCTGGATATCTACCAGACCATCCAAGACCCATGAAATCAGTCTGAGATGCAGGAAGATACATCTGGATCTCTACAAACGAACATCTCCAGTGCTGAGTATTGAGGTACAAAGCGGGGAGCCATGAATCTGCACACAGATATTGGAAGACAAACGGAAGGGGGAGTGAGCCACCTCACTTGGACACCCGGAAGCACTAGCCACCTGCACTGGGGAGGCGGCCGACCACCAGGACTGGCACCCGCAAGAACGAAGACTGAAACCGTGAGCCCGGAACGCGTGCAACCAGACTGAAAACCGGAGCTCTGGGGTGTTCACTGGAACTGGACTGAAACCAGGAGCTCAGGAGTGCATGCGCCACCAGACTGAAAACCAGCACTCTGGAGCGCATACTCAAATTAGATGAAACTGGGAGCACAGGAGCACACACGAGACCAGACTGAAAACCGGAGCTCTAGAGCACTCACTGGAACCGAACTGATACTGGGAGCTCGAGAGCACATGCATGACCAGATTAAAAACTGGTGCTCTGGAGCACACGTGAACCAGACTGAAACAGGGAGCTTGGGAGCACCCGCAGGAACCTGTGGTGGCTGGTGGTGTTAGAAGCACAAAGGGCAGAGAATTGCTGTCCCTGGAAGGGAGGGCTGGGAGAGTGGCTGTGGGGCGCACATCCTAGGACGCTGCAGGGTTTTTGGCAACACCAACAGAAACAGAGTTAACGTGGCCAAGAGAGCTCAGTGGAGAGCAGACTGCGATCTCTCTGTTCTGAGACAGAGGCTAGGATAGGGCCACTGCTGTTCTAACTCTCAGAAGAGTCACAGAAAACTGCCAGGGAAAGCCACCAGAGAACAAAAGCCCAGAAATACCAGCTCACATTGTGCCCAACCCCATCCCCCTTCGCAGGGGACAAGGCGACTCTACCTAAACAGGGTTGCCTGAGTATCAGCGTGGCAAGCCCCTCCCCCAGAAGGCAGGCTGAAAAATCAAGAAGACCACATCCCTAAGGTCCCTATAAAACAAGGGCACACTGCCTGGGTCCTGGTCAATAATTTGTGATCTGGGCATCCCTGCAAACTCTCCTCATCAGAATGACGAGGAGGAGAAATCCCTCCCCCCCACCCAGCAAAGAAAGGAGACAGAGACTGTGGCTTCTGCCACAGAACTGATAGATATGGATATAACCAAATTGTCAGAAATGGAGTTCAGAGTAACAACGGTCAAGATAATGTGTAGGCTTGAAAAAAATATTAATGAAAATATTAACAAGAATATAGAATCTCTAAGGGCAGAAATGAGAGTGAATCTGGCAGAAAATAAAAATGCTGTGAATCAATTGCAGTCTAAACTAGAGGCTCTGACAGCCAGGGTAAATGATGCAGAAGAACAAATGAGTGAATTGGAGGATGGGATGGTGGAAGAGAAAGTTAAAACAGAAACTTGGCTCAAAAAAATCCAGTCTCAAGAATATAGATTATGGAAGATTGCTGACTCAATGAAACGTTCCAATGTCAGAATCATTGGCATCCCTGAGGGGTTGGAGAAAAAGAGAGGTCTAGAAGAGATATTTGAACAAATTGTAGTTGAGAAATTCCCTAAACTGGCAAAGGAAACAAGCATTCGTGTCCAAGAGGCAGAGAAGACCCCTCCCAAGGTCAATGACCACAGACCTACACCACGACACGTCATAGTGCAATTCGCAAATATTAGATCCAAGGATACAGTATTGAAAGGGGCCAGGGGGAAGAAAATCCTTACGTACAGAGGGTAAACTATCAGAATAATGTCAGAATAACTGTCTACAGAGACCTGGCAGGCCAGGAAGGGTTGGCAGGGTATTTTCAAAGCTCTATCTGAGAAGAACATGCAGTCAAGGATCCTTTATACAGGAAGTCTGTCATTCAGAATTGATGGAGAGATAAGGACCCTCCAGGACTGGCAGAAACTGACCGAATTCATAACCACTGAACCAGCCCTACATGAGCTATTAAGGGGGGGGTTCTATAAAAGTAAAAAGGCCCCAAGAGTGATACAGAACAGAAAGTCACAATCTATAGAAACAAAGACTTCACAGGCAACATGACATTATTCAACTCATATCTCTCAATAATCACTCTCAATGTGAATGGCCTAAATACTACCATAAAACACCACAGGGTTGTAGATTGGATAAAAAGAATTGACCCATCCATTTGCTGTCTACAAGAGACTCATCTTGAACCTAAAGGTACATCCAGACTGAAAGTGAAGGGATGCAAAACCATTTTTCATGCCAATGGGCCTCAAAAGAAAGCTGGGGTAGCAATTCTCATTACAGACAGATTGGATTTTAAACTAAAGACTGTAGTTAGAGACACAGAAGGACACTATATTATTCTTAAAGGATGGATCCAACAAGTGGATATGACAATTATAAATATCTATGCCCCCAACAGGGGAGCAGCTAGATACACAAGCCAACTCTTAACCAGAATAGAGAGACATATAGATAACAATATTTAATAGTAGGTGACCTCAACACTCCACTCTCAGCAATAGACAGATCACCTAAGCAGAAAATCAACAAAGAAACAAGAGCTTTGAATGACATACAGGATCAGATGGACCTCATAGATATATACAGAACACCATACCCCAGAACAACAGAATACTCATTCTTTTCGAATGCACATGGAATGTTCTCCAGAATAGACCATATACTGGGTCACAAAACAGGTCTCAACTGATACCAAAAGACCGAGATTATTCCTTGCATATTCTCAGACCACAGAGCTTTGAAACTGGAACTCAATCACAAGGAAAAATTTGGAAGAAACTCAAACACTTGGAAACTAAGAACAATCCTGCTCAAGAATGATCGGGTAAACCAGGAAATTAAAAATCAGATTAAATAATTTTTGGAGACCAATGAGAATGAAAACACATCCGTCCAAAACCTATGGGACACTGCAAAGGCAGTCCTAAGGGGAAAATACATAGCCATCCAAGCCTCACTCAAAAGAATAGAAAAATCTAAAATGCAGTTTTTATATTCTCACCTTTAGAAGCTGGAACAGGAACAGAACAGGCCTAATCCATGCACGAGAAGACAGTTGGTCAAGATTAGAGCAGAGATCAATGAATTAGAACCCAGGAGCACAGTAGAGCAGATCAACAGAACTAGAAGATGGCTCTATGAAGGAACAAATAAGATTGAGAAGCCACCTGCCAGGTTTATTCAAAGGAATAGAGAAAGGACCCAAATTAATAAAATTATGAATGAAAGGGGAGAGGTCACAACCAACACCAATGAAATAGGAAGGATCATTAGAAACTTCATCAACAGCCTTATACCAATAAAGTAAACAATGTGGAAGAAATGGATGCCTTCCTGGAAACCTATAAACTACCAAGACTGAAACAGGAAGAAATTGATTATTTAAAACAATTAATTTTGAAGAGATTGAAGCAGTGATCAAAAACCTCCCCAAAAACAAGAGTCCAGGGCCTGACAGACTCCCTGGGGAATTCTACCAAACATTCAAAGAAGAAAAAATACCTATTCTCCAGAAGCTGTTTCAGAAAATAGAAACAGAAGGAAAAGTACCAAAGTCATCCTATGAGGCCAGTATTACCTTGATCCCCAGACCAGGCAAAGACCCCATCAAAAACGAGAATTACAGACCGATATGCCTGATAAATATGGATGCCAAAATTCTCAACAAATCCTCGCTAATAGGATCCAAAAGTACATTAAAAGGATTATCCATCACGAACAAGTGGGATTCATCCCTGGGATGCAAGGTGGTTCGACATTTGCAAATCCATTAGTGAGATAGATCATGTCAACAAGAAAAGACTCAAGAACCATATGATCCTCTCAACTGATGCAGAAAAAGCATTTGACAAAATAAAGCATCCTTTCCTGATTAAACCCCTTCAGAGTGTAGGGATAGAGGGTACATTCCTCAATTTCATAAAAACCATCTATAAAAAGCCTACAGCGAATATCATTCTCAATGGGTAAAAGCTGAAAGCCTTTCCCTTAAGATCAGGAACACGGCCAGGAGGCCCACTCTCACCATTATTATTCAACATAGTACTAGAAGTCCTTGCAACAGCAATCAGACGACAAAAAGGGATCAAAGGTATCCAAATCGGCAAAGAAGAAGTCAAACTGTCTCTCTTCGCAGATGACATGATACTCTATATGGAAAAACCAAGATACTCCACTCCCAAACTACTAGAAGTTACAGAGCAATTAGTTATGTGGCGGGATACAAAATCAATGCTCAGAAATCAGTTGCATTTCTCTACACGAACAATGAGACTGAAGAAAGAGAAATTAGGGAATCCATTGCATGTACAATAGCACCAAAAATCATACATTATCTCCGAATTAACTTAACCAGAGACGTAAAGAAACTATATTCTAGAAACTACAAATCAGTCTTGAAAGACATTGAAGAAGACCAAAAAAAAAAAAGGAAAAATATTCCATGCTCATGGACCAGAAGAATTAACATAGTTAAAATGTCCATGCTACCCAGAGCAATCTACACTTTCAATGCCATCCTGATCAAAATACCAATGGCATTTTTCAACGAACTGAAACAAACAGCTCTTAAATTTGTGTGGAACCATATAAAGCCCTAAATCACCAAGGAATTGTTGAAAAGGAAAAAGAAAGCTGGGGGCATCACGTTGCAGGATTTCAAGCTATACTACAAAGCTGTGATCACAAAGACAGCATGGTACTGGCACAAAAACAGACACATAGACCAATGGAACAGAATAGAGAACCCAGAATTGGACCCTCGGCTCTTTGGGCAACTAATCTTTGACAAAGCAGGAAAAAACATCCAGTGGAAAAATGATAGTCTCTTCAATAAATGGTGCTGGAACAATTGGACAGCTATATGCAAAAGAATGAAACTTGACCACTCTCTCACACCATACACAAAGATAAACTCCAAATGGATGAAAGACCTCGATGTGAGCCAGGAATCCATCAAAATCCTAGAGGAGAACATAGGCAGCAACCTCTTTGACAACGGCCACAGCAACTTTTTTCATGACACAAAGGCAAGAGAAACAAAAGAAACAATGAACTTGTGGGACTTCATCAAGATAAAAAGCTTCTGCACAGCCAAGGAAACAGTCAAAAAAACTAAGAGGCAGCCCACAGAATGGGACAAGATATTTGCAAATGACACTACAGATAAAAGACTGGTATCCAAGATCTACAAAGAACTTCTCAAGCTCAATACACAGGAAACAAATAACCAAATCAAAAAATGGGCAGAAGATATGAACAGACACTTTTCCAATGAAGACATACAAATGGCTAAAGACACATGAAAAAATGTTCAAAATCATTAGCCATCAGGGAAATTCAAACCAAAACCACCTTGAGATACCACCTTATGCCAGTTAGAATGGCAAAAATTGACAAGGCATGAAACAACAAATGTTGGAGAGGATGTGGAGAAAGGGGATGCCCCTTACACTGTTGGTGGGAATGCAAGTTGGTACAGCCACTTTTGAAAACAGTGTGGAGGTCCCTTAAAAAGTTAAAAATTGAGCTACCCCATGGTCCAGCACTTGCACTACTGGGTATTTACCCCAAAGATACAGACATAGTAAAGAGAAGGGCCATATGCACCCCAATGTTCCTAGTAGCCTTGTCCACAATAGCTACATTGCGGAAGGAGCCGAGATGCCCTTCAACAGATGACCGGATTAGGAAGATGTGGTCCATATATACAATGGACTATTAGCCATCAGAAAGAACAATTACCCAACGTTTTCAGCAACATGGACGGGACTGGAGGAGATTATGCTAAGTGAAACAAGTCAAACAGATAAAGACAATTATCATATGGTTTCACTCATTTATGGAACATAAGAAATAGGAAGATTTGTAGGACATGGAAGGGAGGAATGAAGTGGGGGTAATCAGAAGGGGGAATGAACCATGAGTGACTGTGGACTCTGGGAAACAAACTGAGGGCTTCAGAGGGTAGGGGGAAGGGGATTGGGGTAGGCCGGTGATGGGTATTGAGGAGGGCACATATTGCATGGTTCACTGGGTTTTATATCAAATAATGAATCATGGAACATTACATCAAAAACTAAGGATATACTGTATGGTGGCTAACATATCATAATAAAAAAGTATTATTCAAAAAGTAGAAGGTAGGAAATAATACAGATTAGAGCAGAAATTATATAGAAAGAAAAAAAAAAACAGAACAGATCAATGAAGCCAGGAGCTAGATCTCTGTAAAGATCAACAAAATGGATAAATCTCTAGCCAGACTCATCAAACAAACAAAACAAACAAACAAACAAGAATGAGAGAGAGGAAACAAACAAAATCAGAAAGAGGAGAGTAAATGACACCACGGAATAAGAAAATATTGTAAGAGAATATTATAAAAAAAATTGTACTAACAAATTGGACAACCTAGAAGAAATGGATACATTTGTAAGCACATATAACCTACCAGAACTAACACGGGAAAAAACAGAAAATTTGAACAGATCAATGATCAGCAAGGGAATTGAATCAGTAATTAAAACCTCCCAACAAACAAAAGTCTAGGACCAGATACCTTCACAGGTGAATTCTACCAAACATTTAAAGAAGGCTTAACACCCACTCTCTTCAAACTCTTCCAAAAAATAGTAGAGGAAGGAAAATTTCCATATTCAGGCTATAAAGCCAGCATTACCCTGATACCAAAACCAGATAAAGACACCACAAATAAAGAGAACCAGAGGCCAACATAAATGAAAAGCATAGATACAAAAATTCCCATCAGAGTATTAGTAAACAAAATCCAATAATATATAAAAAAAATCATTTACCATGGTTAGTGGAAATTATTCATGGGATGCAAAGGTGTTTCAGTATTCACAAATAAATCAATGTGATACATCATATCAATAAGAGAAAAGATTTAAAAAAAGATCATTTCAATAGAGACAGAAAAAGCATTTAGCAAACTACAAACATCTATTCATGATAAAAACCCTCAACAAAGTAGATTTAGAGGAAATATACCTGAACATAATAAAAGTCTTGTATGAAAAGCCCACAGGTAACATCATATTCAATGGGAAAAAAAACTGACAGCTTTTCTCCAAAGGTCAGGAACAAGACAAGGATGTCCACCATCACCACTTTTATTCAATACAGTAACAGAAGTCCTAGCCACAGCAATCAGACAAGAAAAGGAAATAAAAGCCATCCAGGGGTGCCTGGGTGGCTCAGTTGGTTAAGCGTCCTATTCTTGATTTTGGCTCAGGTCATGATCTCAGGGTCCTTAGTTTGAATCCCACATCAGGCTCTGTGTTGGGCATAGAGCCTGCTTAAGATTCTCCCTTGTCTTCCTCTGCCCATCTTCTCCCACCTCTCTGTCTCAAAAAAAAAAAAAAAAGATGAAAAAGAAAATAAAAGAAAAAAAGAAATAAAAGGCTTCTGAATCAACAAAGAAAAAGTTAAACTTTCACTATTTGCAAATAATATGCTACTATATATAGAAAACCCCAAAGACTCCACCAAAAGCAAATGGAACTGATAAATGAATTCAGTAAGGTCACACGATACAAAATTAATGTACAGAAATCCATTGCAGTTTTATACACTAATAATGAAATAGCAGAAAGAGAAATTAAAAAAAACAATTCCATTTATAATTACACCAAAAACAATAAAATAGAATAAACTTAAACAAGGAGATGAAAGACCTGTACTCTGAAAAGTATAAAACATTAATGAAAGAAATTAAAAACAACACAAATGGTGAGATATTCCATGCTCACAAATGTGAAGAACAAATATTGTTAAAATGTCCATACTACCCAAAGCAATCTACACATTCATTTGATGCAATCCCTATCAAAATACCAACAGGATTTTTCACAGAACTAGCACAAACAATCTTAAATTCTGTATGGAACTACAAAATATCCTGAGAAGCCAAAGCAATCTGAAAAAGAAAAAGAAAACAGGATATCACAATTCTAACTTCAAGTTATGTTACAAAACTACAGTAATCAGAACAGTATAGCACCAAAAAAAGGAAATAGATCAATGGAACAGAATAGAAAGCCCAGAAATAAACCCATGATATTATGGTCAATTAATCTTCAACAAAGGAGGCAGGAATCTGCAATTGGAAAAACACATTCTCTCCAACAAATGGTGTTGGGAAAACTGGATAGCTACATGCAAAAGAATGAAACTGGACCACTTCCTTACAGCATACACAATCATAAAATTAAAATGGATTAAGGACCTAAATGTGAATATTGAAGCCATAAAAATCCTAGAAGAGAGTGCAGGCAGTGATTTCTATGACATCAGCCATAACAGCATCTTTCTAGATATGTCTCCTGAGGCAAGGAAAACAAAAGCAAAAAACCAAAACAAAACAAAAAACTATTGGGACTACACCAAAACAGAAAGCTTCTTATAGCAAAGGAAATAATCAATAAAACTGAAAGGCAACATATGAAATGGGACACTGTATTTGGAAATGTCATATCCTATAAAGGGTTAGTACCAAAACCTATAAGGAACTGATACAAGTAACAAAATCAAATAACGTAATTTAAAAATGGGCAGAAGACACGAACAGACATTTCTCCAAAGAAGGCATACAGATGGCCAACAGATACAAGAAAAGAAGCTCAACACTCATCATCAGGGAAATGCAATCAAAACTACAGTAAGATATTACCACACACCTGTTGGAATGACTAAAATCAACAACACAAGAAACAACAGATGTTGGCGAGGATGTGGAAAAAAAAGGAACCATAGCGCAGTGTTGGTGGGAATGCAAACTGGTGCAGCCACTGTGGAAGACAGTATGGAGTTTCCTCAAAAAATTAAATACAGAACTACCCTACAATCCAGTAATGACACTATGGGGTATTTACCAAAAGAATAAAAAAACACTAATTTGAAGGGTTATATGCACTCATGTTTATATCAGCATTGTTGACAATAGCCACAATATGGAAGCAGCCCAAGTGTCTATAGATTGGTGAATGAATAAAGAAGTGGTATACATATATACAATGGAATATTATTCATCCTTAAGAAGGAATGAAGTGTTGCTATTTGCAACAACGTGGATGGATCTGGAAAGTATAGTGCTAAGCAAAATAAGCCAGTCAGAGAAAAACAATAACATATGATTTTACTTGTATGTGAAATTTAAGAAACAAAATAAATGAACAGAGGGGGAAAAAAAGAGAGACAGACCAAAGAACTGATTCTTAACTATTGAGAACAAACAGAGGTTTACCAAAGGGGAGGTGAGCCGGGAATGGGTGAAACAGATGAATTGGATTGAGTACAGCTATTGTGATGAACAGTAAGTAATATATGGAATCACTGTATTGTACACCTCAAACTAATATAACACTGTATGTTAACTATACTGGAATACAAAATTAAAAAAAAAAAAAGAACAAGTAGCCTGAGAATTTCAGGAAAAGAAATTTTAAGCATTCAAAAGCAGAAATGAAAATATGATAACATCTTTAGAAGTATGTCTGGCAAGTAAGAACAGTCTTTTTATTAGGGAGAATTTCCAGCATGCCAAGGATAAGAGATCCATTCCCCAAATTGCCTATAAAGACCTCATGAAAGGCCCAGAATCAAAATCTCTAAGAGCTGCAAACCATGTCTCAACCCTATAAACTAGCTTATGTCATATTTTGGTTGGTTTCCAACGATTTCAGAATAGTCAAGCTAAATATTATATAACAACTTACTTCAACCCAATAATACAACATGTCTTTAACAAACCAGCATCCACATCTCTGCACTGCCACTGATTGTACTGATTGTGTTATTTTCTGATTGTATTATGTATTAATACTCATTGTATTATTTTCTCTTCGTGTGGATATTTTCCCCACTGTCTATGAATACCTGAAGGGTAGGGACAGTGTCCTAAATTCCAGGTAGTCACAGAACTTAGTTAATGCCTAGTATATAGCCCATACAAACTAAACGCTTAATTGATGAATGAACTGATGAATAAGTAACAAGATCTGTAAAGGCAGTCAAAAAAAAGCGGAGGCTTTAGTTCTGTTTGTTAAATGAAGTGAAGGAATAAAATATCCATGATAGAAAATTAATGTCTGTAGGATAATTTGATGTTAGTAGGGACCTTTCATATGTCTTAAGGAGTTAGTGAAGAGGCTTTTTTGTGGAAAAGGAATGAACAAGGCTGCTTAAGAATGATAAAAGAGACCCAGGGATAGCATCAGTGGCAGATATGCATTTTCAAGTAATTTAAAATGTAGAACTAAAACAGTGTTTTTAGGATGAGTATTTTCATGGAAAAAAATAATTTGGCTTACTGTCAGCACTTATCATCTCTTTGCCTTGTTCATTATTCCTGAAAAATAGAAAACTGAAATGGTAGACTATCTCCTCTGAGACTAAGAAAGAAAAATCTGACTCCATCAAATCAATCCAAAGATATACTGTCTACCACAGCAGTTCTTATAGGACGAGATTATACTAGCAGGGTCATCGTGTGGGAGTGGGGTAGAGAACATTCAGAGCGGAACAGCAACACGTATCCAAATGGAATGCCGTGGGAATTTATCAAAGATTTCTCCAATTAGAACTGGAGCCTTTAGGGGCGCCTGGGTGGCACAGCAGTTAAGCGTCTGCCTTCGGCTCAGGGCGTGATCCCGGCGTTACGGGATCGAGCCCCACGTCAGGCTCCTCCACTATGAGCCTGCTTCTTCCTCTCCCACTCCCCCTGCTTGTGTTCCCTCTCTCGCTGGCTGTCTCTATCTCTGTCAAATAAATAAATAAAATCTTTAAAAAAAAAAAAAAAAGAACTGGAGCCTTGGAGCTTAGCTCTGGATCCATCACCAGGGAGTAGTATCAGTACTAGCTAAATAAATGATAGAGTTGTCCTAAACACTCTTGACATGCAGAGTTTAAGACATGTTCAGACTTTAACCCAAGGCAGCTGAGGCTGAATAAGCAAACTGTTTGATTGTTATCATAAATATCAGCACACACTACTGTACCAGCTGTCCAGAGCAGACAGAAATGTTCCAAATTGTTACTGACCTCATGTTATTACTATTTGTATATTGAATATAAAGTGATACAAATATTAAACTAACATATATGAATGTCATTCTTATATTTTTTAGCCTCTCTACTATGAATACATGAGACTACATCCACATATTTCCTCAGATGGCTTTCTGCAGTTAATATAAGAAATTCTAAGATATATTAATCTTCCAACAGGGCTAGTTAGACTACTTGGAATTGTTATTGAGATCTATATTTCTATCATGCAAAAGTATATAAATTCATCAAATATTCATGATCATAAAAAGCCTTATACTGTATATGTGGGATCAGACATTAAAAAAGTCAAATCCCAAGGGTTTGTAGCTTTAGCATTTGCATTTAAGAGGAAACATGATATTACACTTTAAGTAACTTAGAAATTTGTAGTACTTCTCTTCAGAATGAGATAACATCATCTTTCATCAGAAGAGCCTTATTTCAAGCGAATACTTTATGAAGGAGAAAATACTTAAAATATCATATATTCTACTTTACAGAATTTTGGTTAAGAAAGACTGAATTTACACCCTGGAAAACAGCATGGAGTTCCCTTAAAAGGTTAAAAATTGAGCTACCCTATGATCCAGCCATTGCACTGCTGGGTATTACACCAAAGATACAGACGTAGTGAAGAGAAGGGCCATATGCGCCCCAATATTCATAGCAGCATTGTCCACAATAGCTAAATCATGGAAGGAGCTGAGATGCCCTTCAACAGATGACTGGATCAAGAAGATGTGGTCCATATATACAATGGAATATTACTCAGGCATCAAAAAGAATGATTTCTCAACATTTGCTGCAACATGGACAGGACTGGAGGAGATAATGCTAAGTGAAATAAGTCAAGCAGAGAAACACAATTATCATATGGTTTCTCTCATCTATGGAACATAAGAACTAGGAAGATCGGTAGGAGAAGAAAGGGATAAAGAAGAGGGGGTAATCAGAAAGGGGAATAAAGCATGAGAGACTATGGACTCTGGGAAACAAATTGCAGGCTTCAGAGGGGAGGGGGGTGGGGGAATGGGATAGGCTGGTGATGGGTATTAAGGAGGGCACGTATTGCATGGTGCCCTGGGTGTTATACGCAACTAATGAATCATGGAACTTTACATCAAAAACCAGGGATGTACTGTATGGTGACTAACATAATATAATAAAAAAAACATTTAAAAAAAAAAGAAAGACTGAATTTAGGTTGTGGGGAAAACAGACTGATAAATTAAATCACAAAAAAATCCTTGATAAGAGCATAAACAAAATAAAACAAAACAAGACACAAAATTTTAAAAACCTCACACTCCAAAACAAATAGTATAAGTGAATAAGAGAATAACAAAAAATTACAACTCTTATCATAAAGGATTAATTTCTCTAATGTACAATGAGTTCTACAAATTGAGAAAAGGAAGAACCCAATAGAAAAATAGGCAGAGACCAGAACAAATAATTTTCCAGAAAAGGAACACAACATTTGCAAACATTTAAAATAGATGTGCAGTCTCCTTTAAAAATTTAATGCAAACTAAAATGAAATATAATGTCTCACCTATCAGATTCATAAAAATGTAAATGAATGTTTGATAATATAGAATGTTTGTATGGCTAAAGGAAAACAGACACTTCCACTTCTGGTGGTATTGCAAAATGTTAAAATCCTTATGAAGGATATCTTTCAAAATTACAAATGAATTTAGTCTTTGACCCAGTGATCCCACTCCAGGGAATTTATCCTAAATGTGTATTTGCAAACATACAAAATAACATTGGCACAGGATTATCATGGCAACATTGTTTATAATCACAAAATAATGTAAAGGAACTATCTATAAGAAACTACTTAAACTATCGTGTTTCTTTACACAGAAATAGAAGTTCTGAATATATGAATATATGCAACTGAAGTTCTTTATGCACTTATATTGAAAGTTCTGCAGGAGCTGCAAGGATACTAAAGGCAATATAGTAAGCTGCTATTTGTGTAAAACAGAATATAAGAAAACATACTCATGCTTGCATAATATGTATAAACAAAACCGTAAGTACACATTCAAAACTAATAAAGTTCATTTCTTTTTAGGGCAGGAGATATAATGGGATGGGCAGAGATAAGAATGGAAGCAAGTATTTTCAAAATATATCTTCTTACATAGTTTTCCATATGAGAAACATGCAAATGTTACCCATTTAAAAATAAAATTAACTTCAGGGGCGCCTGGGTGGCACAGCGGTTAAAGCGTCTGCCTTCGGCTCAGGGCGTGATCCCGGCGTTACGGGATTGAGCCCCACATCAGGCTCCTCTGCTATGAGTCTGTTTCTTCCTCTCCCACTCCCCCTGCTTGTGTTCCCTCTCTCGCTGGCTGTCTCTATCTCTGTCAAATAAATAAATAAAATCTTTAGAAATAAAAAAATAAAATAAAATAAAAATAAAATTAACTTCAAAAGCTACAGTATGATGTAAATTTTTAAAGAAAAACAGAAAGCACCTTCTTCCTATAAGTTAATTTCACACATCAGTTCTCCAAATCAAGATTTTCTATTAAGGTGTTCTTCAAATTAATCTGTCTGGCAGATATCTGCAGATAGAGAGATTATTAATGGATTGGTTCTTCTGTTTAAATCTGTAAATATTGTGAAGCCAACAGGTGTTATGCATTTTATAAATGTTCCTATTATCCTGAATCAAGTCACATATATGATCATTACTTCTAGTTGAATAATTACATGAATGTGTGTGTTCATCGTTGTATGTTTGGCTGGTGAGAGTGATTTGTTTTTCTACTTAATTCTATAGAATACTTTTAAATTGTCTGCAGAAGTGTATTAATTTCATAATCAGAAAAAAAATAGTTACTCTCAAGATTTTATTTCATTGACAACAAACCTGGTTCAAAGAAAGGCCACTAATACATGGTAAGGGCAATTAAAATGAGTGTAAATGCTATCTGGACTGGGTTGTATTGAAGACCACGTGAAAGTCAGCTCTCATGGGGTGCAGGAGGTGGCACACTTCCCTAACAACCTTGAGAAGCTAACCCAGCTCTACCAGCACAGTTAAAATACTGGCTTGTTTCTAAAATCAGAGAGATTTCCCAGAAACAAGTAATACTCTGGGCTCACCAGTCAAGGCTGAATTCTGAGTCCACTATTGTACTCGTTGCTAATGATATAGGCTGCCCATTTCCTTAACAAGCTGGGTTTGTTCATTGGAAAATGTAACAAATAATTTCAAGGTTATGTCACTCTTGGCAAGCACAGCAACGCTGGTGGAAAAAGGAAGTTTTCAGAGCAAGGCAAAGACTGAAGTCTTGTTTGGAATCACTAGCGGACAAAGCCTGCAGTAGAACCATATTGTTCAAACTCACAGGACTCTCCGATGCTCACAGATATGGAATGTCAATTGGTTGTTAAAATGATATAAGTTAAAACAGATTAATTTGTTCAAATTAAGTTTCCACCTGTAAAGATATAGCTTTGTAATATACATTTTAGCTGGTGTATCTTTCCTTTAAATGTTTGCTTGGTAAAGAATACATTGTCTTTGTTTCTAATAACAGCCGACTTTTAATTATTCAGGAGATGGTTATTTGCATGGACTTGATTTCTGTATTTCCTTCCTCTTCTCCACTTTTGTAATTTTACTGTTTATTTGTCCTTCCTCCATTATGTCAGCAAAGAAAGGGAAATTGAGCTAAAATAGTTTGTTACAGGCCAATTTTATGTTAAGTGTGCTATTCTCTGACCATGGATAATTACTAGTTCTTTTAGGTAAAATTTTATGATTAAACCTATTGAAATGCTTTTTTTTGTGTCTATGTGGAAGAGAAAGAAGAACAGTCATGCATCGACTTGAGCAATCTGATCCTGCCCTCACTTTTATCCAAATTCACTGGGTGGCCCTGAGTGAGTCCTATGTCTCATTGTCCCTTTGTGTTTTAGGAAGATAGCTATCCTGCTGACTCTTTAAAATCATTGTGAGGAAAAATTAGGGAAGAGAATTTTAAATGTTTATGAAATACACAAACTCCCCAAAGGAAGTAAAAATATGAATTTGAGGGCATGTGCAAGCAGATTTGTTTCTTCCAGGGAATTCTAAACTTTGGTCCTTGTCCACAACTACCAGCCAATTAGCCATGCATGTCAATATCGAATTGCCCATAGCCTCCAACATTCTGCTTTGCTAAGATTCTATTGGGGAACATTATTCTGACAGAAAAATCACATTGTAATCAACTCTATGGCCAAAATATGATTCAATATGGTTTAGAATACAACCAGGGATAGGGAATTATAATTTTTGGAGAATTGTTTCTGTTCATAGCATATTCTGTAATTTGACCATTGCTGCCTTAATTACAAGGGTACCTGTCAATAACATTTGGGTAGAAAGATGTTCTAAATCTATACTCTTAAAGGAATATATGACCTCCATGGCTAAAAGGAGCCACCAGATGCGTGACTTTGAGAAAAAAAAAAAAAAGTTCATTTAGAAGTTTAGTTTTCATGCAAAAAGGGATATTAATTTCCTTTTTGTATTCTTTCGGGAAACAGAGAAGGTATATGTGTACATAGAAAAGTGAAAAAGTTACCATCTTTGTTTTTCTGGCCTATATATTCTCCGTCTTCCTCATGCAATAAGATATCTTGACTCCATCAGTGAAAACTGATGACTAGCCAGAATGGGGGATGGTTGGTTGCTTCATCACAACACTGAAGCTTTAACCATATTGTTCCTGAAGAAAGAAAGGCTATAAAAAGAAGTTAAAGAAAACTTGGCAATTTGCTTTTTGTTTGTTTGTTTGTGGTTTTTTCTTGCTTGCTTTTTTACTCTAAAGGTCCATTATCTATGAAGCAGTTTGAGGTATATTAAACAATAAATTGTGTCTCTTCACAATATGTGTATTTACCAACACCTCTTCCTGGATGAGTATTTTAGTGAACATTTTAGAGAAAATTTAGCTATGATTTTTCTGGTTAGACTTCTTAATGAAAGATATTAGCTAAGAATTTATTTAGGAAATCAGCTGGTTTTGTAGTTGAATAATGGCTTTCATTGGTAATCCATGAGTTTTTAGAAACATTTTATAGCTTCTGGAGGAAGAAGAGGAAAAAGGAAATCAAGTGTGGGGATAACAACAACAAAAAAGTTCTGTCGATATAACTGCATAATCTTAATCTTATTTTAATAGAAAGTATTAAACTTTGAAACAATAAAAACCTTGGAAAAATCAAAGTAAATAAGACAATAATACAAAATAGGCTGGAGAATTATGCCAAAAACCTTCTTAAACATATATGTCACTTTTGGCCTATAAAATATTTGATATACTTTTATTATGTCTTATATTCCATGTTAAAATTCTTATAAACTGACACATAGTTTACATTTGAAGTAAAACCCAAGGCTGATTACACTTTCTATGCCTCCTCATTTTCCCAGACTATGAAGTGGGGATACTGGAATATACCTTTGTTAAAATTAGGAAAAAATGTGATAAGAATATAAAGTAGCAGCAAAAAAAAGTATTCTATATGTTAACCCTCTTGTAATGAATTATAAAGCAATACAGGTCCCTTTAAGTGAGCATTTTTCATCAGAGTGGTTTCATATTTTCTATTTCTATTTGTCTTTTCCTGTCTTCTATTATTATTACTTGAAGATTATTGTTAAGTATTTAGGCTAATCAAAGAACATATTTTAATCAGACTGCAATATTTTTCAAATTACTCCAGTTTATAAACAAGAAAATAAAAGTCAACATGTATGACACAGACCCTAGATATTTTTAAAAATAGGTTATCTAATATGCATCCCTGTGAGTTATGTTATATGAAAGGAGGAAAATACTGAGGCTTCTGAAAATCTAATGACTGTTGATAAATATAATTTTTATTACCCATGAAATAGAAACGTTGAGTTCCTGGGAAACAGACAATAGAAGGCTGTATTTATATGTTTATACACATACATACAGAGCTCTACATAGTTTGTACATACTTACACAAACAAAAGTATGTCATTTCAGGGTGAAAACTGAGTAAAGAATGTATTAGAAACAACCAGCTGGTAACTCATTAGACAAACTTGTTGACTGGATACTTTAAGAAGTTAAGTTTAGGAGCACTAAGATTTCCTTGCAGTGAAGGGACCTTTGTAAATGAAATCCCTGAACATTAACCCCTAGCTCCATACACACAAACCTATTAAAAAATTTAACTGACTAGGTCAAATTATCTCACTGAGACCAACTGGACAAGCAGACTCATCAAAACAGCTACTTTGTATAGTGCAAATCATAAGAACAGGAGGAAGGACCCTGGGATCATGACCTGAGCAGAAGGCAGACGCTTACCGACTGAGCCACCCAGGTGTCCCAGATACTGTCCTTCTAGACAAACTCATATTAATTCTCATAAAAACCCTATGAGGTTGGGAAACATACAGAACACAGAGAGGTTAAGTCACTCGAAGAGTTATGTAATTCCTAAGTGGTGGAGCTGAGTCCATCCCCGGTGGTCAGATGCAAGCATGTGCATTAACCCCTGGCTCCCCTGCCTGTCTCAGTAGGCATCCCATGCAGTTCCACCCATTCTAACATCTGTCTTCCCAAGGTGAACTGAACCATGTTTCTGGTATACCTTCTTCCCTTCTTTGCCTTTAGCCTTACCAGAATCCCCTTTTCCCAATTTAGTTTGTACAGATTCTAAATTCTAATTTAGGACTATATTTCAGTTCAAGTGTTGCCTCAAACCCTCCTCAATGAAATCTCAAGGCATAGTGATTGAGACTTGGTACTTTTTCTGGAGTCAGTCATATCTGTTTCTCTTTCCTATCTACATCTTTAAAATGAGAATAATAATAGTAATTACTACTAAGTTTATTGTTAGCATTTCATGCACATTAAGCCTTAGTGCAATGCCTAGTAAATAAATTAGTGCTAGAAACATTTTAGCTATCTTGTCTGATTCTGCCCATTCAGAATAAACTTTTCCACATTTTAGGGGTACAGAAGTTTATTACAACCTAAGATATGTCCTTTGGTGTTTAAATCATAACCATTGTTTTCAGCCAACAAAATTTCTTGAGGCCCTGGACCCTGTGAAAAGGGGAAGGATATGGGACATATCCTTGGTGTATGCTCACATTCTATCTGAGGCAACAACCATATTAAAAGTTGATTGTGGTAAATGCTTTAAATATTATGAGATATGTAAGAACAAAAGTCTAGAGCAGTAGAGAGTAGGTTGTTTCTTGAGGTGTAGAAAGAACATACTTCTGAAGCTAGTCATACATGAATCTAATCCCATGTCAATTTCAAACAGACTTTGGCAATTTTATCTCACTGAAGTCTCAGCTTTTTCATTAATAAAAGTATGTTTTGTATATTTAAGATAATAAATCTTATTTGCATAAAATAGGCAAGTATTTATGGCAGATAAGATGATCAACAACTTGATGTCACATTGACATTTGATGGATCTTTTGGTCATTGGGAGGCCTTCAACATGTGAGTGGACACATGTGTATTTGTGTCAGTTACCTTGTGTTTGTCAATTCCCCTGCTTATCTAAGTTTATAGACTTCTCTGATGAAGAGTAATTGTTTTGTTCAAAGTTTAGCATCACAAATGGAATTTATCCTTGTTGGAAAACATGGCTTCCCATTCTTATACTGTCTATGTAAGGTCTACTAAGGGCAGGAAAGTGGGAGTGCTAAAGGAGTTTAAAAGTCCTACCATTAATCTTTCCTATTGTAGGAAGCCTTTGTTATGTGTCCTAGAAAATTTGTGAATAACCCATAATAAAGAGGGAACCTGAAATAAGAGAGATGAGAAAGAAGTTAGTAAAAAACTATGTTGTTTAACTATGGCTAACTTTTCCATTGGACTCTTGCTAGAAGCTATTCCTCACTGCTTAGTCAACAGAGGAAAGAGGCTCAGAACAATGACACCTGGAATTCTAGGAAAATCTAAGAGATATATTGGTTCATCCAACGGTTGGTTGTTGGTGATATGGACCAGTGTAACCAACAGGACCAGTGATTTCAAAAATAAGTGATCAGCAGTAAAATCATTGATGCCTCTAAGGAACCCCAAAAGAGACACACTTGGAATTAGATAAAGAGGTCACTGTCCCTGGGCTCTGAAGTCTCACATTGGAGTCCATTGGAAGGCTAGAAAGCTTATTGTTTGGAAAGTGGTAATAAAAGTCATATAACCCAGAGAGTATGGCAGATCACGGCAAGAGAGACAAATTCAGCAAAGAACACAGGCCATGAAAAAAAATGCAATAGTAGCAGAAACAGCAGCAACGCCAAGAGTAGAGAAAATTTATTATGAAACATCAAGTTCTAGCTCTGTAATACTTGTTGAATTGAGTTGAATACTGAACTTTAAAAATCATTAAGACAACCCAATGGAAAAATGGGTAAAGGAGTGAAAGCAAGCATCTCACAGAAAAGAGCGTCCAAATGACCAATAAGCATATGAATAGATTTTCAGGATCATTAGTCATCAGAAAATACAGCTTAAAACTAGAGTGTAGTATCATTACATGCTTAACAGAATGAGCAAGATTAAAAAAAAATAATAAAACCTGACAATACCAAGTATTGGTGAATTTTCTTGGCAGCTCCATCATAATATCTGAAAACAACTCAAATGTCTGTCAGTAGAATGGATGAAAAATTTGCAGTATATTCATATATAGAATTACTGCACAGATACAAGAGAGAATGAACAACATCAATTGATTAGTCATAACATGGATGATTTCAAAAATTATATTGAGTGAAAGAAGTCAAACAAAAAGTCTTTATCATATGATTCCATTAATTTAATTTTAACAACAGATAAAATTATTTCTGAGACACCTGGGTGGCTCAGTTGTTTAAGCGTCTTCCCTCTGCTCAGGTCATGATCTTGGTGTCCTGGGATTGAGTCTGGCCTTGGGCTCCCTGCTCAGCAGGGAGTCTGCTTCTCCCTCTGCCTGCTGCTCCCCCTGCTGGTGCTCTTTCACTCTCTCACACAAATAAATAAATAAAACCTTTTAAAAAATTAACAAAAAAATATTTCATGGGGCTAGGAATCAGAATAGTTAGGGAATGCTAATAGAAAAGACTACAAAGGGAGCCTTCCAGGACGCTGGGCATGTTTTATATATTGATTTGGTTAATAATTACAAGGGTGATTACAGGTGTCACACAGGGGTAAAAATATGCTGAGATGTACACCTAAGATTTGCACACCTTACCTTATGTATATTATACCTTACAGAATTTTTTATTTATTTATTTTTTCTAAAACTTGTATTTATTTTTTAGAAAGAAAGAGCATGAGCGGTGTGGGAGGGAAAGGTGTGAAGTAAAAGGAGACAGAGAGAGAATCTAGAGCAGACTCCAAGCTCAGCACAGAGCCCATCACAGGGCTCAATCCCATGACCCTGAGATCAAGACCTGAGCCAAAACCAAGAGTTGGATGTTGAACTGACTGAGCTACCCAGGTGCTTCCAGAATTTTTTAAAAAACAAACCAAACAAAAAGAAAATTAATTTTAATCAAGAAGTCTCTGCCAAGCAGCAGAGAAAAACATGAATCTCAAGGAAAGCACAACTCATAAGAGGATTGAGCTGTGTTGAAATTTATATCTAGACACATGCAGTTAAGAAGTTTTCCCACTGTTAGTGAGACGATATTGAACAAAGCCACATATAGCTCATATATATAATAATAAATTATACATGTGTCTAAGCTTAGTAGTTTCACCTGTAAGTTTTGGCTCAACTGATTTTCTTTTTAAAAGTCTAAGTTAAAGAACCTGAATAGGGTTCTTAATGTAATTTATCATTAAGCTCTGATAATTAATTTGATTATTTTCTAAATAGAAGCATTGGGTTTCTAATTATTTACATTCCCAATTTTTGTGGTAATTTTCTCAATAAAAAATATAAACATTGTTGAAATTCCTTAAGTAAGTAACTAAATATGTTAAGCCCTTCCAGAGATTAAAAAAACAAATGACCAAATTCTGCCCCCCAAATGGTTACTTGGCAATGATGACTATTAGATATCTTTGGATGATTTAGACAGGTTAGGACCACAGAACACATTGCAAGGTCCTGATTCAAACATTTTGCCACCATCCACTCCCCATGGTGTAACACTTATTAGGGCTTTTTTTTTTTTTTAATAAAGAAGTTTGTTTTTTTTTTACTAGACTCATTCTTTTTTTTTTTTAAGATTTTATTTATTTATTTGACAGAGAGAGACATCGAGAGAAGGAACACAAGCAAGGGGAGTGGAAGAGGGAGAAGCAGGCTTCCTGCTGAGCAGGGAGCCTGATGTTGGGCTCGATGCGGGATCATGACCTGAGCTAAAGGCAGACGCTTAATGGCTGAGCCACCCAGGCGCCCCTACTAGACTCTCATTCTTACTGTGAA
Organism: Ursus arctos; assembly: GCF_023065955.2. Taxonomy (NCBI): domain Eukaryota; kingdom Metazoa; phylum Chordata; class Mammalia; order Carnivora; family Ursidae; genus Ursus; species Ursus arctos. Next base: position 3,286,573 of record NW_026622986.1, read on the forward strand.
TCAAAACCACCCTTTATGTGATACCTTATTCTTCTCACTTTCGAGCACAGCTATATTTTTTTCCTCACTTAGCCTCATTCCAGAAATGATTTTAAACAGCTTACAATGATATAGCCATAAATATAGAGGAACTTGTTGATTTCTTAAAGGAGACTAAGAAGATAAAACCAGGGTGAGCATGTCAAATTGAGTCAACATGAGATTTAAAATGTAAATCCTAAAATGCTATATACTTTCTGGGGGCTGCACTTAAATTTGGCTGTCAGATTTCTAGTAGTCAACTCTGATGCTGGGCATATTGTTAGTGTTCAATATATGTTGAATATTGCTGAAGAAAAATTAGGATGGAAACCCCACAGGTATAACTGGAAATCTACACCTGGATCTCTTCCCTTTCCAAGGGACTTTCAAATTCTTTTTTTATAGCTTATTTTGATTTGTGAGCTTAAACTGTCCTAGTTCCATGAGCCTTTTTGTTTCTGATCTCCTAGTTTCCTCTTCCGATTATCCAGAGCTAACACTTCCAATTCTGGCTTGTTTTTATTCTTTGTATTTAATAATTTGGCTTTGGAATTCTTGATCTTATAATGGTGAATAAATATTGACAACCCTGTGTCTCTTACCAAATTAACAGTTATTTAACACTTAGAGCAAACATATAATCATATGTTTATATGTTTATAATATTAGTATAGTATGTCATGCCTAAATGTCTTTTTAAATAACAGTGACAAAAATAAAACATTAGTAAAATAATTATAACATGGCCTCTGTTACCTTGTGCAAAATTACATAGGGACTGGGCATTCTGTATAATTTACACTCTAGGTAACATAGGTTAGTTGTATATTGGGAGAATAAGAAGAGAGAATGAATTGCTGGCTGTGTACACCAAAATGTGAACAACTTAACGGTTGTTACTAGATAGGTAGAAGTACAGGGCAATTCGTATTTTCTTTTTTTTACTCATGTGTTTTTTAATTTTTTGCAAAGAATTTGAATGTCTATTGTAATCAGAAAAATACATATTAAACAACAAATGCCTATTGACGAACGTAACTAACCAAAGAAATATCTTTAATACATAAATTTCAACCTCTATAAATTATCTAGAAGCCCAATTGTATTTTATTGTCATTGCTTTATAATAGGCCAAAAAGGGTAACTAAAAACATTTTATCAAATGAACAGACCAGCCAGCATCTCTCTGCTTATTTTTAGCCCAATTCACACAGCTGCACACATCGACACCTATCTGTGTAGCTGCTCACACCTGACTTCCTCTCTCATACTGTTTATATAGACAGATGATAAGATCTTCAATGTTTGGCTGGTTAGGGGTTGGCACTCAGGTGAAACAATGCCCAAAGTAGATGCTATTTATGTTTTGTTGTAGACAATTCAGCTAAGATTTGAATGAATGAATGAACGAATGAGTGAAAGAAAGAGAAGAAAGAAAGAAAGAAAGAAAGAAAGAAAGAAAGAAAGAAAGAAAAAGAAAGAAAGAAAGAGGGAGGGAGGGAGGAAGGGAGGGAGGAAGGGAGGAAAAGAATAGAAGGAAGAAGAATGAAAGGAAGAAGAAAAAACTAAGGACCTTATTTTTCCATAGTTCCAGCAGGATTTAGAGGACAAACCCTATTACCGTTAATGGTAGTTACAGGACTGAACTTCCTCCCACATTCACCCAGGTTAAATGGGAGATTTTGAGAGCCTGGTTCCAGAAACATATATAGCAGCAAAAATCTTGTCTTTTCAGATTTTTCTATATGTATCCTCCCCAAAATCCTGTACTTAATGTGTCACACTCATTAAATTTGATTAGAGCAAAGTTGAATGATTTTTTTGAAACTCTCAACTAATTGTTTCTTAATGAAGTTGGGTAATTTGTGATTCAAAAAGGATGTTAGATTTCTAGTCAGGTAGGGCTCAGCTCACAGCTACTGATGTAAGAAAAGTAAGATACAGAATTGAGTTTCAGAAATCAATGCAAAATAATAAAAAATTAAAATGGAGAAGCAGTCTATCAATAGTACTGCTGTAACAAAGGGGAAGCTTGTTTTATATTGATTAGTTACTGTTAAATAATGCATCACTGCTTCCCAACAGTGCAGACTCTAGCTGGGTTGTTTATTGCAATGGGTAGTTGGACAGAATCAAGCAATCAATACTGGTGCTGTAAACGCACTTGAAAATGCAGTTCTGTAGTTCATATCACAGTAGTTCTCTGGCCATTAAGCTGTAGTGGCCTGGAAGGTGAGTAGGCCACTGCTACACAAAATTCTTCAGAGTCCCCTATAAAGAGCACTATTTGGTTTTTGTTAAGATATAACCAACTCAAGATGTTTTATCTGAATGCTCTCCTACCCTTCATTTTCTACATTTCATATACAGATTTCACAGCTCAAATGAGTTATGTAGAATTTATCAGCCCCTTAGAAGGTATCAGACAAACTTTCTCACTATTAAATTATCAACTATGTTGGCAGTGATTTCCTTGAAAAATTGCCCCACAACAGTATCCTTAGCATTATGATTCTCCTCAAAACAACTATTTTATAACTTAAAAGCAGCAGTATATATGGGAATTTAAAAACTAAGTACAGCATTATTACCTTCAGGGCTCAAAATCCTAGTAATGTTAACTTAGCAACAATAAATGCTTTCATTTACCATGAAAACTAACGAACACCAGGATCTAGTGTACCCTGATCTCCTAAAAGAGAATACTAGGAATTGTGATTTGTTCTTTAGTGTCTCAACAGAATAAAAACAGGACTGAAGTTTCTGCTACTTAGAGATTATAGGGTTTTAGGTAAAGTGTCTTGACTTTTGAAGAATTTTCATCCATACAGTGAGGATAGTAGTATCTTCCCCTCTGACTCATAGGACCTTTGCAAGAAGATAAATAAGCTAATGTCCATACATACTTAATTAACACCGCATTATTCTTTTTGAAGAAAGACCTGAACAAAAGTGCCAGAGAATCTTTCATGGGAATGATTATCTTCCAGTCATTATTGTTAATGAAAGCTAGATCCGGCAGGCATCACAAAGTTACATCTTAAATGCACCTTCCTACTAATGAGTTAGTTGGTATTTATTTATTTTACTTTATCTTACACCAGAAAGAATTGCAGGTGGTTTCATTTTGTGATAAAAATGTGGTGAACAAAACACGAGGAAAACAAAAACAAAACAAGGATAAGAAAAAGGTGGGCTAGGAAAATGCATAAATAGTATATGATTAGGGCATAAATATAAAGGATGGGCTCAGCAGTACCCTGGAAGCTGGTTCATACCAGTTTAAAATCCAAAAGTGCACATTTCTTCTCAGCTCCACTGTTGTAACATCACGTCGGTAGCTTGAAATTAGCTTTAGTGGAAGAATTTACACCTCAGAAATTGGTAAATACCACAAAGCAGAACTTTTCTGTTTTCCGCAGAGATCTAGCTGTGAAATATTTAGCAGCACCAAGAATGTGCTAAATATTTGGCTGTAAGCTTGCGAGTACAAAAGAAAAGGGGGAACGTATGTTACACAGTTCAAAGTCAATAGAATAATTCTATTTAATTTGAAAGGAGAATTTGTGATTCTTCTTGTTACTAAGCATAGGTACTTCTTGTTTAGGGTTCTCACAAGGAAAATACCATATGAGGACATGGAAAAATTCTCTCCAATTCCTGGGCTCCCACTAAATTCAGCAAAAACAACTACGCTATGCGTAGGGGGATTTTAATATCACACTTTTAAATTACCATTTTACCAAAGTTATACAGGAGACTAGGCAAGATTTTTCTTATGAAAGAGCACAATTTATTATTTTTTTAAATCACACTATTATCCAAAACAATTCAAATTTAAACTTAATAGCCGTATCCAATTAAATAATCTTGATTAGAAAGAGGTTACCAAAGAAAAGGAGAAGATAGTATCAGCCCTTTGAGTAACACTATCTCACAGCCTGGGCATGTTTCCTAACTGAATGGTTAATCCTTGGTTATTAATTTGATGGGTATTACTTCTGGTGAGTCTCTACTTCTATCTTCTGTTACTGTCAGAAAATTTCAAAGTAGTTTACAATTTGTTCCACATATATTTACATTGACATAGTAGGCATAATTTTTAAAGCACATATTTTATTCTTACTAAAATAGTAGTCAGTGTTTAAAAATCTTCATTTCAATTGTGTGTATATATATGTGTGTGTACCTTTTCAGATTTACTTTAGGTCAAAATTTTATGTCCTTTTCATTAAACCAATTTTTATAAAAGTGTAGAGAGAGAAGGACAAAGAAATTCCATGATATTGCTAGATCTCCACCCTATCTTATAAGTTGATTTATTTCAGCCAAATTTGGTCTATTTTTCTTCTCTTTTTTGTTTTTAATTCAAGTGTTATTTGTTCAGACAAGGGTGTCAGCATCATTGGAATTTCAGAAAAGGAAAAACACTTGTCAACACTTTTACTTTCCTTCATTCTCACTCTTTTATGCATTACAAATGCACCCATCGGAACACAAACACATACACACCTATCTTCAGTGAGACTCACATGTAACACTCAATTTCCAACTTCATCTTTTACTCTGATAACTGTTAAACTACAATCCATTCACACTCTTGATGAAAGAACACTGCTTAAAATATTGGACAATCATCAACTCTACCTCTTTTACGTTACAGAGTAATGGACAAAAGAGATCTTTCAGGAGTTTGGCAAGTACGTTACTAACTAGGGGATACAATATATATTTTAATAGAATTATTGGTTGTGGAAATCAATATGTATTCACTATAAGAAATGTTTAAAATAAAGAAATGTACTCCCCAAAAAACTATAAAATAAAGTTATACAACAAAGGGATACTCACTGCTGATGCTTCAAGACCAGTCATCAAAATCTCTCTATACATATAAATATGTGTTCAATGTTATAAAATATGATTATAATATGAATGTTATTTTGTAAAGGTCCTTTAGTTGACAATATTGTAGGTGTTTCTTGGTACTATGGGCTTTAAAAATTGTTTTTTTGGCTGGTATTGATGATGGAATCTCAAAACTTATTGCTTCATATATGAGGAAAAGATTCTTACATGTTTAATAAAGGGTGAATATAATAATCTATGATTAGGAGATTCCAAAACTCTATCATTTAAAACATTGCCAGACTGTCTATTTTGTGGTAGGAACAAGGCTGAATCAGAGAAGAGCTTGTCTTATATGGTTCATATCCCATAAAAAAGGTCCATTTGCAACTGGTAAATCACATAGAACAGAGGGAGTGCTACCAAGTCTTTCCTTTATACGGAGGCAGCCATTCAACAACTGCTGATGGCGTTTACACTAGTGTCAGGGGTAGGTCTAAACACATGATAGATCCTGCCTTCAAAGAGCCTACAGATGAATATGGAGATAGATGTAAAAATAGAAAATTTAAAATAATGTGAGAGAAAAATTTAATCAAGACTCTTTGGGGGAGAATTGAGAGAATTTAATGGTTGATTGGGTGGAGAAGAGTTTTTCAAAACTCAGTTTGAAGTTCCCAGCTTTAGAAACTCACTGGATGAATGAATAATAGTGCAGGTAGAAATAGAATGGATCTGGTGAGAAAACTTCTAAAGACTTCAGCTTTGGACTATGTAAATTTAAGATGTCTAATGGGGGGGGGGGAAGATGCCTACGGGATTTAAAACTTTATTAAGAGGGTGGATAACTGTTCTTACTACAATTTTTTAAAAAATACAATAAAAGAAAAAAAATGCCTATGAAAGTTCAAGGAAGAAATATCTAGTGGATATTTAAAGATATAGTTCTAGATGTCAGGAAGGAGTTCAGACCTGAAACTAAAAATATTAGCTTAAATGGAACATGTTGATGAGGGAGAAGTGTCTACAGATGCAGCGGAAGACCTAAAGAGGAATCAGATCATGATTTGGCTGGCCTTTATCAAAGAGAAAACGAGACAAACACAAACAAATCCTAGAGAAATCATTCTCACTTCTACCTGGACAACCAATGGGGCAGAAGACAGAAGGTGGGAAATCAGTTAAGAGACTACCATGTTAATCTGGGTAAAAGTATTACTATGGCTAGTGGAGTAGAACAGTGGAAATGAACAGAGGTGAACTCACTTAAAATGTAGCAATGGTTTTCTAAGAATAGTCATGGACATCCCCAAGTTCATGCCTTCAATCAGTTGCAAAATTGGGCTGCAATGCAATTTTTTTCTAAATAGAAATCTGGTGTTCCTCTCAGTATATTGCCTATATTCCAGGCTTGGAATATTTATCAACTAAATGCACTTATTTCAGCAGCAATCACTTCAACCACCAGTTATGTTAACTTATCTTTGCAGGTACTGAGAAAGCATGAAAACAGATGAGTGAGAGGCTTTATTTCAGGACCCACCTAAACCAGGAATCTGAGATGCTCATTTAGGATGTTTACTTCACAATATTTAAAAATTGCCACAGTTATTGTAATGTCTTTTGTGCTCAAGTAAATAAAGCTCTATAGAGTACCCTGTTTCTTTCTGTAGCTACATTCCAATACCACAAGAAAGACTAGACATATCAAAGGAATCACATAAGCTCTGCATACTTTTGGTAAAGGATACATAAGGCTTGTGGCTGATAGACTTTACCACCACGTGGTATAAGGCCAACAAAATATTAAGCAAGTTTCCAACAGCATATTTCAGGATCCCCTGGAAATTGTTTAATGAGGAGCAGGAGTTATAAAATTGATTTCCATTGTCAAATGTGTGAAGAGGTAAAGACAGGACCTGTCAGTATATTTTGACAATTATATACTTGGCTTGGTGCTGGTAAAAAGGTAATTATGGCCTTTTTAGAAGCCTTTCCAAAATTGTTATTTCACTTTCTGGATTCATCTCATCCCTGTATCCACTGCCAATCTGAATACTTGGTCTTCTGGGGGTCCTTACAGCTCCTCCTCTTTCATATAGCAATCCACTCTTGCTATTTATCTCTACTTTCAAATTTTAGTTTCTTCAGTATATCCAACTGCGTTTTATACTTCTAGAAGGGATGTGACTGTTGTACCTCTTTGGGGACTTTGTATGGGCATAGGACAACCTTATTTTCTGAAGCAAACACTGAAACAAATCACCTAGTAAACAATTTATTTTATTTTATTTATTAAATTTAATTAACCAACATATAGTACATCATTATTTTCAGATGTAGTGTTCAATAAATCATCAGTTGCATGTAACACCCAGTGCTCATCACATCATGTGCCCTCCATAATGCCCATCACCCAGTTACCCCGTCCCACCACCCACCACCCCTCCACCAACCCTCAGTTTGTTTCCTATAGTTAAGAGAGTCTATGGTTTTTCTCCCTCTCTGGTTTTATCCATTCCATTTTCCTTCCCTTCCCCTATGATCTTCTGTGCTGTTTCTTATATTCCACATATGAGTGAAACCATATGATAATTGCCTTCCTCTGATTGACTTATTTTGCTCAGCATAAAACCCTCCAGTCCCATCCACGTCACTGTAAATGTAAGTATTCATCCTTTCTGATGGCTGAGTAATATTCCATTGTGTATATATATATATACACATATGTGTGTGTGTGTGTGTGTGTGTGTGTGTGTGTGTGTGTGTGTGTGTATATAACATCTTCTTTATCCATTCATCTGTTGATGGACATCTTGGCTTTTTCCATACTTTGGCTATTATGGACATGTGCTCCTTTGGATCAATACATTTGTATCTTTGGGGTAAATATCTAGTAGTGCAATGCTGGGTTGTAGAGTAGCTCTATTCTTAACATCCTAAGAAACCTTCATACTGTTTTCCAGAGTGGCTGTACCAGCTTGCATTCCCACCAACAGTGTAAGAGGGTTCCCCTTTCTCCACATCCTCATCAACACTTGTTGTTTCCTGACTTGTTCATTTTAGCCATCCTGACTGGTGTGAGGCAGTATCTCATTTTGGCTTTTTTTTTTTTCCCCTGATCGCAAGGGATGTGGAGAATTTTTTCATGTGTCTGTTGGCCATTTGTATGTCTTCTTTGGAGAAGTGTCTGTTCTTTTTTGAATAGATTTTCTGTTTTTTAGGTGTCGAGTTTGATAAATTCCTTATATATTTTGGATACCAGCCCTTTAGCTGATATGTCATTTGAAAATATCTTCTTCCATTCCAGAGGTTGGCTTTTAGTTTTGTCAGTTATTTCCTTTGCTGTGGAGAAGCTTTTTATCTTGATAAAGTCCCAATAGTTCATTTTTGCTTTTGTTTCCCTTGCCTTTGGAGACATGTCTAGCAAGAAGTTGCTGTGGCCAAGGTCAAAGAGATTGTTGCCTGCCTTCTCCTCTTGGATTTTGATGGATTCCTGTCTCACATTTAGGTCTTTTATCCATTTTGAGTTTATCTTTGTGTATTGTGTAAGAGAATGACATAAGAGAATCCAGTCACATTCTTCTGCATATGGCTGTCCATTTTTGCCAACACCATTTGTTGGAGAGATTTTTCCATTGGATATTCTTTCCTGCTCTATCAAAGATTAATTGGCCATAGAGTTGAGGGCCCATTTCTGGGTTGTCTATTCTGTTCCATTGATCTGTGTGTCGGTTTTTGTGCCAGTACCATACTGCCTTAAAGATTACAGCTTTGTATTAGAGCTTGAAGTCAGGCATTGTGATGACATCAGCATTGGCTTCCTTTTTCAACAATCCTCTGGCTATTCAGGGTCATTTCTGGTTATATACAAATTTTAGGATTATTTATTCCAGCTCTGTGGAGAATGTCGATGGTATTTTGATAGAGATTGCATTGAATGTGTAGATTGTTCTTTGTAGCATAGACATTTTAACAATATTTATTCTTCCAGTCCATAAGCATGGAATGCTTTTCATTTCATTGTGTCTTCCTCAGTTTCTTTCATGAGTGTTCTATAGTTTTCTGAGTACAGATCCTTTACCTCTTTGGTTAGGTTTATTCCTAGGTATCTTATGGTTTTTGGTGCAATTCTAAATGGGATTCACTCCTTAATCTCTTTCTTCTGTCTCATTGTTAGTGTATAAAAATGCAACTGATTTCTGTGCATTGATTTTATATCCTGCCACATTGCTGAATTCCTGTTTGAGTTCTAGCAATTTTGGAGTGGAGTCTTTTGGGTTTTCCACATAAAGTATCACGTTGTCCATGAAGAGTGAGAGTTTGACTTCTTTGCCAATTTGAATGACTTTTATTTCTTTTTGTTGTCAGACTGCTGAGGCTAGGACTTCTAGAACAGCAGTGGTGAGAGTGGGCATCCCTGTCATGTTCCAGACCTTAGGGGAAAAGCTTTCAGTTTTTCCCCATTAAGAATGATATTTGCTGTGGGCTTTCTGGAGATGGCTTTTATGATATTGAAGTATGTTCCCGCTGTCCATACACTGCGGAAAGTTCTAATCAAGAAAGGATGCTGTATTTTGTCAAATGTTTTTTCTGCCTCAGTTGAGAGAATCATATGTTTCTTATTCTTTCTTTTATTAATGCAATGTATCATATTGGTTGATTTGTGAACGTTGAGCCACCCTTGCATTCCAGGAATAAATCCAACTTTGTCATGAACAATCCTTTTATGTACTGTTGGATCCTATTGGCTAGTGTCTTGGTGAGAATTTTGACATCCATGTTCATCAGGGATATTGGCCTGTAATTCTCCTTTTTGGTGGGGTCTTGGTTTTATTATCAAGTAATGCTGACCTCATAGAATGAGTTTGGAAGTTTTCCTTCCATTTCTACTTTTTGAAACAGCTTCAGAAGAATGGGCATTAGTTCTTCTTTAATTGCTTGGTAGAATTTCCCTGGGAAGTCATCTGGCCCTGGACTCTTGTTTGTTGGGAGATTTTGGATTACTCCTTCAGTTTCCTTGCTGGTTATGGATCTGTTCAGGTTTTCTATTTCTTCCTTTTTCGGTTTTGGTAGTTTATACGTCTCTAGAAATGTATCCGTTTCTTCCAGTTTGCCTAATTTTTTAGCATATAATTACTTATAATATGTTCTTATAATTGTTTCTATTTCTTCAGTTTTGGTTGTGATCTCTCCTCTTTCATTCATGATTTCATTAATTTGGGCCCTTTGCCTTTTCTTGTTGATAAGTCTGCCTAGGGTTTTTTTTATCTTATTAATTCTTTCAGAGAACCAGCTTCTAGTTTTGTTGATATGTCTTACTGTTCTTTCGGTTTCTATTTTATTGATTTTTTTGCTCTAATCTTTATTATTTCTCATCTCCTGCTTGGTTTAGACTTTATTTACTGTTCTTTCTCCAGTTCCTTTAGGAGGAAGGCTAGCTTGTGTATTTGAGACTTTTCTAGTTTCTTGAGAAAGGCTTGTGTTGCTATGTACTTCCCTCTTAGGACTGCCTTTGCTGTATCCCAAAGGTTTTGAACAGATGTGTTTTCATTCTCATTTGTTTCCATGAATTTTTTCAATTCTTCTTTAATGTCCTGGTTGACCCATTCATTCTTTAGTAGGATACCCCTTAATCTCCAAGTGTTTGGGTTCCTTCCAAATTTCCTCTTGTGATTGAGTTCAAGTTTCAAAGCATTAGGGTCTGAAAATATGCAGGGAATAATCCCAATCTTTTGGTGTCAATTGTTACCTGATTTGTGACCCAGTATGTGGTCTATTTTGGAGAAAGTTCTATGTGCACTCAAGAAGAATGAGTATTCTATTGTTTCAGGATGGGATGTTCTGCACATATTTGTGAAGTCCATCTGGTCCAATGTGTCATTCAGAGAAAGCCCTTGTTTCTTTGTTGATCTTCTGCCCTAGATGATCTGTCTGTTGCTGTGAATGGGGTGTAAAGTCCCTCAACATTATGGTATTATTATCAATATGTTTCTTTAATCTTGTTATTAACTGGTTTATATAATTGACTGCTCTCAAGTTAGGAGCATAAATATTTATAATTGTTAGATCTTCTTGTTGGATAGACCCTTTAAGTATGATATAGTGTCCCTCTTCATCCCTTACTACAGTCTTTGGCTTAAAATCTAATTTGTCTGATATAAGGATTGCTACCCCAGCTTTCTTTTGGTGTCCATTACAGAATAATTGTTCTCTATCCCCTCACTCTCTCTGGAGGTGTCTTTGGGTCTAAAATGAGTCTCTTGTAGACAGCATATAGATAGTTCTTGCTTTTTTATCCAATCTGATATCTGGTGTCTATTGATTGGAACATTTAGCCCATTTACATTCAGAGTAACTATTGAAAGATATTAATGTAGTGCCATTGTATTAACCTGTAAAATCTGTTTCTGTGTATTGTCTCTTTTCTTTTCTGATCTCTGTTACTTTTTGGTTCTCTCTTTGCTTACAAGATCCCCTTTAATATTTCTTGCAGGGCTGGTTTAGTGATCATAAATTCTTTTAGTTTCTGTTTGTCCTGGAAGCTCTTTATCTCTCCTTCCATTCTGAATGACAGCCTTGCTTGATAAAGTATTCTTGGTTGCATGTTTTTCTCATTTAGTGCCCTGACTATATCATGCCAGCCCTTTCTGGCCTTCTAGGTCTCTCTGGATAGGTCTGCTGCCAGTCTAATGTCCCTATGCTTGTAGGTTAAGGACCTCTTGTCTTGAGCTTCTTTCTGGGTTTTCTCTTTATCTCTGAAATTTGAAGCTTCACAATTATATGTTGGGGTCATGATCTATTTTTATTGATTTTGAGGGGGGTTCTCTGTGCCTCCTGGACTTGAATGCTTGTTTCCTTCCTCAGATTAGGGACGTTCTCAGCTATAAGTTGCTCAAATATACCTTTTGCCTCCCCTTCCTCTTCATCTGGGACCCCAATAATTCTAATATTGTTTTAATTTAGGGTACCACTGATTTTTTTGAATTCTCCCCTTATGGTCCAGTAATAGTTAATCTCTCTTTTGCCCAGTTTCTTTGTTCTCCATAATTTACCTCAGGGAAAGCAGTTAATCACTTTCATGTTCACCAAACTCTGCAAACTCCTGCAGTGCACACTGCACAGATCCTCCCTGGGGAAGGAGGAGGGTCGTGGAGTTTCTGCATCTTGGAGTGCTCCAGCTCAGAGAGTGCTCCTGGGATAATACTATAGTTTGCCAATGATGGCAACCGAGTTGAGAGCCCACTTCTGGCCTCACTGATTGTAGCCAGTTTCCCTGCTCCAATGTTTGGGAACTCCGATAACTCAGGCACCTCCTGTTCTTTCTGTGACCCTGGGGATCCTGAGACCACACTGTCCTACCTAGGACTCTGCCCCACTTTGCCACCTGAGCACCTTTCACACAGGGTCATTCCTAACAGGAGCAGACTTCTAAAAGTTCCTATTTTGTGCTCTGAGGTATAACACTTTCTGGTAGCTGTCTTCGGAGGCTCCCTTCCCCCCTGCTGTTTATCTTCCAATATATCCCCTCAGATTCATTTATCCATACCTCCTACCTTGTAAAAAGTGGTTGCCTATTTATAGAATTATAGCAATTATTTCCTTAGATCTCAGGTTGAATTCACAGGTGTTCAGAATGATTTGATAGATATCTAGCTGAATTCAAGGGACCAGATGAAATGAGGTCCCCTACATCTTCCCTCCTCTCCCTGAACAACTTATTTTGAAAACAGACTATTTAAACACAGAGCCCTCCTTGTAAATCAGAATGTGTAATTAACACAATACTGTATTTGTTATACTGTTAAGCTGCAAAGTTTGGACATAATGAATGGCTATTTGTTTATTTAGTTAGTTAACTTTTAAAAGAAATAACAGACTTAATTAATTCAAATAGATGAATGATTAATAGTAGGATTTCAGACTGCATGGGAGGGGTTCTTCTCACAAAATAGTATGCTTTCGTACCTGCATTCTGTATGCACATAAGGTTATCTCTAATTTAAATACATATACACACACCAGTCTTACAGGCCCTTTAGGAATGTGGCACAGTGTACACGTATGAATGAATTGGGGGTGTACAAGTACCACCCATTAAATGAGTAGTTCTTTCCTAGATGTTAGGGGAAAACTGAGGTTTAGTAAATACAAGACCCAGTTCTCAAGAAGGCAAGGTAGACAAACATCTAGTTACATATAAACACCTGAATACAGACAATTATTAATGTAGGAATGTCTGGAAATTGTGACCATTATTTAGTTTGATGACAGATACAAGAAGTGCCCAGCTTAGAATCTACTGATGTGTTAAGAAATTAGAAATAAAACAACATGTCTAGTGCACATTTGGAAACAGAAACAAAGATTGCATGTTATCAAGAAGTTACTTAGTGTTAATTATTTGGTGGGGGGGGAGAAGAAAAAGGTCTTGTTTGAAATATTAAATTCGTATTTTTCTTTAAAATTAACTTTTCTAATGCATGTATATATATGTATATTCACTTAGGGTAGAGATGAATATAGTTTTATTTTCTAAATGAAGAAGGAAATAGACCAAAGATATTGCTTATAATATTTTCATCAACCCATTAATATGAAATCTGCTGTTAATGTGTGTTTCTGTTTCAAAATACCTTATTTCATATATTCTTTGATTCATTAGCCTTGAACTCATGGCCAATAGCAGTATAACTCATGCCTGAATGAGGCTTATCTAAATGACATATTTTCTCCTTAAGACACATCACAGGCTTCCTGTTTTTAGGAACATTAGATAATGTTTCAACATCATGCTCAAGGGCCATTTTAAATAGTGAAATCACCAACCAAAAAAAAAAAAAAAACCACAAAAATGCAAAAAATGTGACACTCAATAGACTGGGAAAAGAACACTTGCTTGTGAGTGTGAGAACGGAAACAAGAAGGCAGAGTATACTCTTGGTCTTCAGCTGGGAAAGTGCATCTTGGGCAACTCAAACTTTCTTTCCCCTACCCTGCACATGGCTACAAATGGTACAAAAGCACTGCTAGTATCAATTGTGGGATTACAAATATATTTTAGCAAGCAGGTGAATTACAAAATAGAATTTGTAAATAGGGAAGTAAAACTATACATGAAAAAACAATGGATAGACATTGGACATCATACGGCACGGGAAGAAAGGGAACAAGTGAACAAGCTTACTTCCTAAAAGTAGTTTTTAGGCTGCAAGGCAGAGAGGGAGAACCCAAATAGAGATGGGATGTTTTGTTGATAGACGAGATAGACACAGTTCAGTGAAGCTGATGCAGATAGAAATTATGAGAGAGAATACTAGAAAATAGGGACATATATGCACGTGCACATACATTCACACACACACAAAGTTCCAGACATTGGCTGAGGAATCTTCTATGTCTGACTGAGTACTGACTTAAGTCAATGTCTGGAATCTCCATAAGTTCAGACAGAACATCCAGAAAGTAATCAACCAAAAGATTCTCAGAGTAACACAGGGATGGGAACAATTTGTGTTTCTTCAGCCAAAGTAAAGAGAGAGACCTCATCATGTGTGGGGCATTAGAAAAACTCCTCAAAAGAGTGTGGCTATTGTAGTGGGGAAAGTTAGCGCAAGAGTAGGGACTGCTGTGTATATGCCATACTTGACATAATAAGTAAGCTTAGCAGAATTGAAATAATATGCAAGTAACTGCATGCTAGTACAAAATTCAACATTTCTTAATGGAATGAAACGAACTCTACTGCTCAACATATAAATTTTCTGTATCTGGTAATCGGTAGAAACTTACCAGACAAAGAAGCAGGAACATACTCATAATAGGAGGAAAATTAATCAATAGTAACAGACATAAAAAGAAGGAACAGTGTAATTACAAGATAAGATATGAAAGCAGGCCATGTGTCTATCCGCAGATGAATAAAGAAGATGTGAAAGATACAGATATAAATATAGGTATAGGAGGAGGAGTTAAGATGGTGGAGGAGTAGGAGACACCTTTTTCAGCCAGTCCCCCGAGTCAACCTGGATAGGTACCAGACCAGCCTAAACAACCACGGAACCAGCCTGAGATGCAGGAAGATGATTCTGGATCTCTACAAATGAACATCTCCAGCGCTGAGTATTGAGGTACGAAGCGGGGAGCCATGAAACCTTGCACAGATATCGGAAGATAAACGGAAGGGGAGGGAGCCTCCGCTCGGGCGCCAGGAAGTGGTAGCCACTTGCACGGGAGAGCAGGCGGGGCTCGCGGACAGCACCCCCAAAACAGCAGACTGAGACCGTGAGCCGGGTATGCGCGCCACCCGGCATCTCACGGAACACCGGAATCCCGGTGCGCTCACTGGATCCAGACTGAGACCGGGAGCTTCCGGAGGGTGCGCGGGGCGGCTGGCGGCATTAGAAACACAAAGGACAGAGACACACCGGCCCTGGAAGTGAGGGCTGGGACACCGGGTGTGGGGCGCACATCCCGGGATGCTGCAGGGTTGAGCAGCACCAACAGTAACAGAGTTAAATTGGCCAGAACATTAGTAGAGAATGGACTGCAATCCCTCTGTTCTGAGAAAGAGGCTGAAATTCGGCCGCTGCTGCTCTGACTCTCAGAAGAGGCATAGCAAACCACCAGGGAAAGCCGCCAGAGAATAAAAGCCTGGAAATACCAGCTCACAGCGTGCCCATCCCCATCCCCCCTCGCAGGGGACACGGAGACTCTACCCAAACAGGGTTGCCTGAGTATCAGTGAGGCAGGCCCCTCCCCCAGAACACAGAAGGCAGGCTGAAAAATCAAGAGGCCCACAACCCGGGCACCTGGGTGGCGCAGTCATTGAGCGCCTGTCTTGGGCTTAGGGCGTGATCCCGGCGTTCCGGAAAGGAGTCCCTCATCGGGCTCCTCCGCTGGGAGCCTGCTTCTTCCTCTCCCACTCCGCGGCTTCTGTTCCCTCTCTCGCTGGTTGGCTGCCACATAAATAAATAAATAAAATCTTTAAAGAAGAAGCCCACATCCCTAAGATCCCTATAAAACAAGGGGCACGGCCTGGGACCCAGTCAATAATTTGGGCTCTGGACAACCCCACAACCTCTCCTCATCAGAATGACAAGAAGGAGAAGCCACCCCCAGCAAAAAAAAGACACTGAGTCTGTGGCCTCTGCCACAGAAATAATAGATATGGATGTAACCAAAGTATCAGAAATGGAATTCAGAGTAACGATGGTCAAAATGATGAGCAGAATTGAAAAAACTATTAACGAAAAGGTTACTGAGAATATAGAATCCCTAAGGACAGAAATGAGAGTGAATCTGACAGAAATTAAAAATTCTATGAGCCAAATGCAGGCAAAACTAGAGGCTCTGACGGCCAGGGTCACAGAAGCAGAGGAACGGGTTAGTGAATTGGAGGATGGGTTAATAGAGGAAAAAAACAAAATAGAAGCTGCTCTTAAAAAAATCCAAGCCCACGAATGTAGGTTACGGGAGATTACTGACTCAACGAAACGATCCAATGTCAGAATCATCGGCATCTCCGAGGGGGTGGAGAAAAACAGAGGTCTAGAAGAGATATTTGAACAAATTGTAGCTGAAAACTTCCCTAATCTAGCGAGGGAAACAAACATTTGTGTCCAAGAGGCAGAGAGGACCCCTACCAAGCTCAACCACGACAAACCTACGCCACATCACGTCATACTGCATATCGCAAATATTAGATCCAAGGATACAGTATTGAAAGCGGCCAGGGCAAAGAAATTTCTCACGTACCAAGGCAAAGGCATCAGAATTACGTCAGACCTGTCTACACAGACCTGGAATGAGAGAAAAGGTTGGGAGAGCATATTTAAAGCTCTTTCAGAGAAAAACATCCAGCCAAGGATCCTTTATCCAGCAAGACTGTCATTCAGAATTGATGGAGAAATAAAGACATTTCAGAATCGCCAGTCACTAACCAATTTCGTAACCACGAAACCAGCCCTATAGAAGATATTATGGGGGGTTCTATAAAAGTAAAAATGCCCCAAGAGTGATACAGAACAGAAAGTCACAGCCAATACAAAGACTTTACTGGCAACATGGCATCATTAAAATCATATCTCTCAGTACTCAGTCTTAATGTTAATGGCTTAAATTCTCCCATAAAATACCACAGGGTTGCAGATTGGGTAAAAAGAAATGACCCATCCATTTGCTGTCTACAAGAGACTCATTTTGAACCCAAAGATGCATTCAGACTGAGAGTAAGGGGATGGAGTACCATCTTTCACGCAAATGGACCTCAAAAGAAAGCTGGGGTAGCAATTCTCATATCAGACAGATTGGATTTTAAACTACAAACTATAGTTAGAGATGCAGAAGGGCACTATATTATTCTTAAAGGAAGTATTCAACAAGTGGATATGACAATTATAAATATATATGCCCCCAACAGGGGAGCAGCAAGATACACACGCCAACTCTTAACCAGAATAAAGAGACATATAAATAAAAATACATTAATAGTAGGGGACCTCAACACTCCACTATCAGAAATAGACAGAACACCCTGGCAAAAACTAAGCAAAGAATCAAAGGCTTTGAATGCCATACTCGACGAGTTGGACCTCATAGATATATATAGAACACTACACCCCAGAACCAAAGAATACTCATTCTATTCTAATGCCCATGGAATATTCTCAAGAATAGACCATGTTCTGGGACACAAAACAGGTCTCAACCAATACCAAAAGATTGAAATTATCCCCTGCATATTCTCAGACCACAAAGCTCTGAAATTAGAACTCAACCACAAGGAAAAATTTGGAAGAAACTCAAACACTTGGAGACTAAGAACCATCCTGCTCAGAAATGACTCGTTAAACCAGGAAATCAAAAATCAAATTAAACAATTTATGGACACTAATGAGAATGAAAATACAACAGTCCAAAACCTATGGGATACTGCAAAGGCAGTCCTAAGGGGGAAATACATAGCCATCCAAACCTCACTCAAAAGAATAGAAAAATCTAAAATGCAGTTTTTATATTCTCACCTCAAGAAGCTGGAACAGCAACAGAGGGACAGGCCTAATCCACGCACGAGGAAGCAGTTGACCAAAATTAGAGCTGAAATCAATCAAGCAGAAACCAGAAGTATAGTAGAGCAGATCAACAGGACTAAAAGCTGGTTCTTTGAGAGAATCAATAAAATTGACAGACCACTGACAAGACTTATCCAAAAGAAAAGAGAAAGGACCCAGATTATTAAAATTACGAATGAAAAAGGAGAGGTCACAAGGAACACCATTGAAATTGGAAGGATTATTAGAAATTTTTATCAACAGCTATATGCCAATAAATTAAGCAATCTGGAAGAGATGGAATCCTTCCTGGAAACCTATAAACTACCAAGATTGAAACCGGAAGAAATTGATTTCTTAAACAGGCCAATTAATTATGAAGAAATTGAGTCAGTGATAAAGAACCTTCCAAATAACAAAACTCCAGGCCCGGACAGTTTTCCTGGGGAATTCTACCAAACATTCAAAGAAGAAATAATACCTATTCTCCTAAAGCTATTTCAAAAAATAGAAACAGAAGGAAAGCTACCAAACTCATTCTATGAGGCCAATATTACCTTGATCCCCAAACCAGGCAAAGAGCCCCTCAAAGAGGAGAATTACAGACCGATCTCCCTAATGAATATGGACGCCAAAATCCTCAACAAGATACTTGCTAATAGAATCCAACAGTACATTAAAAGGATTATCCATCACTATCAAGTGGGATTCATACCTGGGATGCAAGCATGGTTCAATATTCGCAAATCAATCAGCGTGATACATCATATCAACAAGAAAAGACTCAGGAACCATATGATCCTCTCAATCAATGCCAAAAAAGCATGTGACAAAATACAGCATCCTTTCCTGATTAAAACCCTTCAGAGTGTAGGAATAGAAGGTACATTTCTCAATCTCATAAAAGCCATCTATGAAAAGCCTACTGCAAATATTATTCTCAATGGGGAAAAGCTGGAAGTCTTTCCCTTAAGATCAGGAACTCGACAAGGATGCCCACTCTCGCCACTATTATTCAACATAGTACTAGAAGTCCTTGCAACAGCAATCAAAAGACAAAAAGGGATCAAAGGTATTCAAATTGGCAAAGAAGAAGTCAAAATGTCTCTCTTCGCTGATGACATGATACTCTATATGGAAAACCCAAAAGAGGCCACTCCCAAACTATTAGAAATTATAGAGCAATTCAGTAACGTGGCGGGATACAAATTCAATGCTCAGAAATCAGTTGCATTTCTATACATGAATAAAGAGACCGAAGAAAGAGAAATTAGGGAATCCATCCCATTTACAATAGCACCAAAAACCATACGTTACCTTGGAATTAATTTAACCAGAGACGTAAAGGACCGATATTCTAGAAACTATAAATCACTCTTGAAAGACATTGAGGAAGACATAAAAAGATGGAAAGATATTCCATACTCAGGGATCGGAAGAATTAACATAGTTAAAATGTCCATGCTACCCAGAGCAATCTACACTTTCAATGCTATCCCGATCATAATACCGAGGACATTTTTCAAAGAACTGGAACAAATAGTCCTTAAATTTCTACGGAACCAGAAAAGGCCCCGAATCTCCAAGGAACTGTTGAAAAGGAAAAACAAAGCTGGAGGCATCACAATGCCGGATTTCGAGCTGTACTACAAAGCTGTGATCACAAAGACAGTATGGTACTGGCACAAAAACAGACACATAGACCAATGGAACAGAATAGAGAGCCCAGAAATGGACCCTCGGCTCTTTGGGCAAATAATATTTGATAAAGCAGGAAAAAACATCCAGTGGGAAAAAGACAGTCTCTTCAATAAATGGTGCTGGGAAAATTGGACGGCTACATACAAAAGAATGAAACTTGACCACTATCTCACACCATACACAAAAATAAACTCCAAATGGATGAAAGACCTCGATGTGAGACAGGAATCCATCAAAATTCTAGAGGAGAACATAGGCAGCAACCTCTACGACATCGGCCAAAGCAACCTTTTTCATGATACATATCCAAAGGCAAAAGGAACAAAAGATAAAATGAATTTATGGGACTTCATCAAGATAATAAGCTTCTGCACAGTCAAGGAAACAATCAAAAAAACTAAGAGGCAGCCCACGGAATGGGAGAATATATTTGCAAAGGACACTACAGATAAAGGACTGGTATCCAAGATCTATAAAGAACTTCTCAAACTCAATACACGAGAAACAAATAAACAAATCAAAAAATGGGCAGAAGATATGAACAGACACTTTTCCAATGAAGACATACAAATGGCTAACAGACACATGAAAAAATGTTCAAAATCATTAGCCATCAAGGAAATTCAAATCAAAACCACACTGAGATACCACCTTATGCCAGTTAGAATGGCAAAAATAGACAAGGCAAGAAACAACAATTGTTGGAGAGGATGTGGAGAAAGGGGATCCCTCCTCCATTGTTGGTGGGAATGCAAGTTGGTACAGCCACTCTGGAAAACAGTGTGGAGGTCCCTTAAAAAGTTAAAAATTGAGCTACCCTATGATCCAGCCATTGCACTACTGGGTGTTTACCCCAAAGATACAGACCTAGTGAAGAATAGGGCCATATGCACCCCAATGTTCATAGCAGCATTGTCCACATTATTAAATCATGGAAGGAACCGAGATGCCCTTCAACAGATGACTGGATTAAGAAGTTGTGGTGCATATATACAATGGAATATTACTCAGCTATCAGAAAGAACGAGTTCTCAACATTTGCTGCAACATGGACGGCACTGGAGGAGATAATGCTAAGTGAAATAAGTCAAGCAGAGAAAGACAACTATCATATGATTTCTCTCATCTATGGAACATAAGAACTAGGATGATCGGTAGGGGAAGAAAGGGATAAAGAAAGGGGGAGTAATCAGAAGGGGGAATGAAACATGAGAGACTATGGACTATGAGAAACAAACTGAGGGCTTTAGAGGAGAGGGGGTTGGGGGAATGGGATAGACCGGTGATGGGTAGTAAGGAGGGCACGTATTGCATGGTGCACTGGGTGTTATACACAACTAATGAATCATCGAGCCTTACATCGGAAACCGGGGATGTACTGTATGGTGACTAACATAATATAATAAAAAGTCATTAAAAAAAAAAGATAAATATAGGTATACATATGTATATGATGGAATATTACTCTGCCATAAAAAGGAATGAAGTCTTGCTATTTGCAAATACATGGATGAAACTACAGAATATAAGGCTAAATGAAATAAGACAGTTAGAAAAAGACAAATACAATGCAGTTTCATTCATATGTGGAATTTAAGAAACAAATGAAAAAAACAAAAACAAAAACAAAAAAAAGAGACAAAGAAAAAACCAGACTCTTAAATACGCAAAACAATCTGGTGGATGCCAGAAGGGAGGCCGGTGGGAGGATGAGTGAAATAGATAGAGGAGATTAAGAATACTCTTTTCTTGATAGATATGGATAAGTGTATGGAATTGCTGAATCATCATATTGTACACCTGAAACTAATATAACACTGTATGTTAATTATACTTTTATAAAATAATAAAATAAATAAACAGCTATTAGAGTATTGCAAATATACTTAAGAATGTAAAGGAAAATATAAACAAAATAAAGAGAGAAATGGAAGATATAAAATGATTCAAATGGAAATTTCAGAGATGAAAAAATTAAAATCTAATAGAATTCATAGAAGAAATAGAAAAATAATAGAGATTTCAATACTCCTCCCTCAGTAATTGGTAGAACAAACAGACAAGCAGACAAAAACTTCCATAGTGACATAGCCTTGTAACTATTAAAAAATTTAATTCAGAGCTAAAAATATTCCCCAAAGAAAATTCCCAGCTGAGGTTGCTTAACCAGGGAAGCCTATGAAATATTTTTTAAAAAAAAGTGTATTAGGTTAAGAGACATTCTTTCAGGAAATAGAACTGGAGGCAACATCTCCCAGTTTGTTTAATGAGGACAGCATTATTCTGGTAGGAGAACCGGAAAAAAAAAAAAGACATAATAAGAAAACTACAGACATAAATATAAAAATGCTTAACAAAGTATTAACAAAATAAATGCAGCAATATATAAAATAGATGATACATCATGACTGAGGTGGGTAATTATACCAGGTATGCAAAATTGGCTTAATATTAAAAAATTTAAAAATGGGGGGAGGAGTTAAGATGGCGGAGGAGTAGGGGACCCTTTTTTCAGCTGGTCACCTGAGTTGAGCTGGATAGGTACCAGACCATCCTGAAGATCCACGGAATCAGCCTGAGACGAAGGAAGATACATCTGGATCTGTACAAATGAACATCTCCAGCGATGAGTATAGATGTACGAAGCGGGAAGCCATGAAACCGTGCACAGATATCGGAAATTAAATGGAAGGGGGAGGGAGCCGCCTTGTTTGGGCACCGGGAAGCGGTAGCCACCTGCACGGGGGAACAGGCTGACTCGTGGACCGGCACCCATGAGAGAGCAGACTGAGACCGTGAGCAGGGGAATGTGCACAACCAGTCTGAGGGCTGGAGCTTCGGAGTCTGTGGGGGTGGCTGGCGGCTGGCAGCTGGCAGTGTTAGAAACACAAAGGACGGAGACGCTCCGGCCCTGGAAGTGAGGATTGGGAGGACGGCTGTGGAGCACATAACCAGGGATGCTGCAGGTTGAGCAGCACCAACAGAAACAGAGTTAAAGTGGCCAGAACATCAGTGGAGAGCAGTCTGCGATCGCTCTGTTCTGAGACACAGTGGGATTCGGCCACTGCTGCTCTGACTCTCAGAAGAGGCACAGAAAACGTTCAGGAAAAGCCGCCAAAGAACAAAAGCCTGGAAATACCAGCTAACAGTATGCCCATCCCCATACCCCTTCACAGGGGGCATGGAAATGTACCCAAACAGGGTAGCCTAAGTATCAGCGCAGCAGGCTGAAAAATCAAGAAGCCCACATCCCTAAGGTCCCTGTAAAACAAGTGTGCACTGCCTGGGTCCTGGTCAATAATTTGGGCTCTGGACAACCCCGCAACCTCTTCTCATCAGAATGACAAGAAGGAGAAATCCCAACCAGTAAAGAAAAGACAATGAGTCTGTGGCCTTTGCCACAGAAATAATGGATATGGATATAACCAAATTGTCAGAAATGGAGTTCAGAGTAACAATGGTCAAGATAATGTGTAGACTTGAGGGGCGCCTGGGTGGCACAGCGGTTAAGCGTCTGCCTTCGGCTCAGGGCGTGATCCCAGCATTACGGGATCAAGCCCCACATCAGGCTCCTCTGCTATGAGCCTGTTTCTTCCTCTCCCACTCCCCCGCTTTGTTCCCTCTCTCGCTGGCTGTCTCTGTCTCTGTTGAATAAATAAATAAAATCTTTAAAAAAAAAAAGATAATGTGTAGACTTGAAAAAAGTATTAACGAAAATGTTAATGAGAATATAGCATCTCTAAAGGCAGAAATGAGAGCGAATCTGGCAGAAATTAAAAATTCTATGATTCAAATGCAGTCAAAACTAGATGCTCTGATGGCCAGGGTGAATGATGCAGAAGAACAAATTAGTGAATTGGAGGATGGGATGGTAGAAGAGAAAGAATAGAAACTTGGATCAAAAAAATCCAATTTCAAGAATGTACGTTACGGGAGATTACTGACTCAATGAAACGTTCCAATGTCAGAATCATTGGCATCCCCGAGGAGGTGGAGAAAAATAGAGGTCTAAAAGAGATATTTGAACAAATTGTAGCTGAAAATTTCCCTAATCTAGCAAGAGAAACAAGCTTTCATGTCCAAGAGGCAGAGAGGACCCCTCCCAAGCTCAACCACGACAAACCTACGCCACGTCACGTCATAGAGCAATTCACAAATATTAGATTCAAGGATACAGTATTGAAAGTGGCCAGGGCAAAGAAATCTCTCATGTACCAAGGCAAAGGTATCAGAATTACGTCAGACCCGTCTACACAGACCTGGAATGAGAGAAAGGGTTGGGGGGGCATTTTTAAAGTTCTTTCAGAGAAAAACATGCAGCCAAGGATCCTTCATCCAGCAAGGCTCCATTCAGAATTGATGGAGAGATAAAGACCTTCCAGAATCATCAGTCATTGACCAAATTCGTAACCACAAAACCAGCCTTACGGGAGATATTAAGGGGGGTTCTATAAAAGTAAAAAAGCCCCAAGAGTGATATAGAACAAAAAGTCACAATCTAAAGAAACAAAGACTTTACAGGCAATATGGCATCATTAAAATCATATCTCTCAATAATCAGTTGCAATGTAAATGGACTAAAGGCTCCCATAATACGCCACAGGGTTGCAGATTGGATAAAGAGACATGACCCATCCATTTGCTGTCTACAAGAGACTCATCTTGAACCTAAAGATACATCCAGACTGAAAGTAAAGGGATGGAATACCATCTTGCATGCCAATGGACCAAAAAAGAAAGCTGGGGTAGCAATTCTCGTATCAGACAGATTGGATTTTAAGTTAAAGACTATAGTTAGAGACACAGAAGGGCACTATATTATTCTTAAAGGATGTATCCAACAAGTGGATATGACAATTACAAATATATATGCCCCCAACAGGGGAACAGCAAGATACACAAGCCAACTCTTAACCAGATAAAGAGACATATAGATAATAATACGTTAATAGTAGGGCACCTCAACACTCCACTATCAGAAATAGACAGAGCACCTAAGCAGAAAATTGACAAAGAAACAAGAGCTTTGAATGCTATGCTCGACTAATTGGACCTCATAGATATATATAGAACACTACACCCCAGAACAAAAGAATACTCATTCTGTTCTAATGCCAATGGAACATTCTCAAGAATAGACCATGTTTTGGGTGACAAAACAGGTCTCAACCGATACCAAAAGACTGAAATTATTCCCTGCATATTCTCAGACCACAACGCTTTGAAATTGGAACTTAAACATAAGGAAAAATTTGGAAGAAACTCAAACAGTTGGAGACTAAGAACCATCCTGCTCAAGAATGATTCTAAACCAGGAAATCAAAAATCAATTTAAACAATTTATGGGGACCAATGAGAAATAAAACACAACGGTCCAAAATCAATGGGATACTGCAAAGGCAGTCCTAAGGGGAAAATACATAGCCATCCAAGCCTCACTCAAAAGAATAGAAAAATCTAAAATGCAGTTTTTATATTCTCACATCAAGAACTGGAACAGCAATGGAGGGACAGACCTAATCCATGCACGAGAAAGCAGTTGATCAAAATTAGAGCAGATATCAATGAATTAGAAAGCAAGAGTACAGTAGAGAAGATCAACAGAACTAGAATCTGGTTCTTTGAAAGAATAAATAAAATTGAGAGACCACTGGCAAGACTTATCCAAAAGAATAGAGAAAGACCCAAATTAATAAAATTATGAATGAAAAGGGAGAGGTCACAACCAACACCAATGAAAGTGGAAGGATTATTAGAAACTTTTATCAACAGCTTTATGCCAATAAATTAATCTGGAAGAGATGGAGGACTTCCTAGAAACCTATAAACTACCAAGACTGAATCAGGAAGAAATTGGTTTTTTAAACAGACCAATTAATTATGAAGTGATGAAACAATGATAAAAAAAAAACTTCCAAAAAACAAAACTCAAGGACCTGATGGTTTCCCTGGGGAATTCTACCAAACATTCAAAGAAGAAAAAATACCTATTTTCCTAGAGCTATTTCAAAAAATAGAAACAGAAGGAAAGCTACCAAACTCATTCTATGAGGCCAATATTACCTTGATCCCCAAACCAGGCAAAGACCCCATTAAAAAGGAGAATTACAGACCAATTTCCCTAATGAATATGGATGCCAAAATTCTCAACAAGATCCTTGCTAATAGAATCCAACAGTATATTAAAAGGATTTTCCATCATGACCAAGGGGGATTCATCCCTGGGATGCAAGGGTGGTTCAACATTTGCAAATCGGTCAGTGTGATACATCATATCAACAAGTAAAGTGTCAAGAACCATATGATCCTCTCAATAGATGCAGAAAAAGCATTTGACAAAAGACAGCATCCTTTCCTGATTAAAACACTTCAGAGTGTAGGGATAGAGGGTACATTCCTCAATCTCATAAAACCATGTATGAAAAGCCTACAGCAGATATCATTCTTAATGGGGAAAAGCTGGAAGTCTTTCCCTTAAGATCAGGAACACGGCCAGGATGCCCACTCTCGCCATTATTATTCAACATAGTACTAGAAGTCCTTGCAACAGCAATCAGACGACAAAAAGGGATAAAATGTATCCAAATAGGCAAAGAAGAAGTCAAACTGTCTCTCTTTGCAGATGACATGATACTCTATATGGAAAACCCAAAAGAAGCCACTCCCAAACTATTAGAAGTTATAGAGCAATTCAGTAATGTGGTAGGATACAAAATCAATGCTCAGAAATCAGTTGCATTTCTATACACGAACAATGAGACTGAAGAAAGAGAAATTAGGGAATCCATCCCATTTACAATAGCACCAAAAATCATACATTACCTTGGAATTAACTTAACCGGAGACGTAAAGGACCTATATTCTAGAAACTATAAATCACTCTTGAAAGACATTGAAGAAGACAAAAAAGATGGAAAAATATACCATGCTCATGGATTGGAAGAATTAACATAGTTAAAATGTCCATGCTACCCAGAGCAATCTACACTTTCAATGCTATACTGATCAAAATACCAATGTCATTTTTCAAAGTGCTGGAACAAATAGCTCTTAAATTTGTATGGAACCAGAAAAGGCCCTGAATCGCCAAGGAATTGTTGAAAAGGAAAAACAAAGCTGGGGGCATCACAATGCCAGATTTCAAGCTGTACTACAAAGCTGTGATCACAAAGACAGCATGGTACTGGCACAAAAACAGACACATAGACCAATGGAACAGAATAGAGAACCCAGAAATGGACCCTCAGCTCTTTAGTCAACTAATTTTTGACAAAGCAGGATAAAACATCCAGTGGAAAAAAGAGAGTCTCTTCAATAAATGGTACTGGGAAAACTGGACAGTTACATGCAAAAGAATGAAACTTGTCCACTCTCTCACACCATACACAAAGATAAACTCTAAATTGATGAAAGACCTCAATGTGAGACAGGAATCCATCAAAATCCTAGAGGAGAACATAGGCAGCAACCTCTACGACATCAGCCACAGCAACCTTTTTCATGACACATCTCCAAAGGCAAGAGAAACAAAAGATAAAATGAATTTATGGGACTTCATCAAGATAAAAAGCTTCTGCACAGTCAAGGAAACAGTCAAAAAAACTAAGAGGCAGCCCACGGAATAGGAGAAGATATTTGCAAGTGATACTACAGATAAAAGACTGGTAATCAAGATCTACAAAGAACTTCTCAAACTCAATATGTGAGAAACAAATAAACAAATCATAAAATGGGCAGAATATATGAACAGACACTTTTGCAATGATGACATACAAATGGCTAACAGACACATGAAAAAATCTTCAAAATCATTAGCCATCAGGGCAATTCAAATCAAAACCACACCAAGATACCACCTTACGCCAGTTAGAATGGCAAAAATTGACAAGGCAAGAAACAACAATTGCTGGAGAGGATGTGGAGAAAGGGGATCCCTCCTACATTGTTGGTGGGAATGCAAGTTGGTACAGCCACTCTGGAAAACAGTGTGGAGGTCCCTTAAAAAGTTAAAAATTGAGCTACCCTATGATCCAGCCATTGCACTACTGGGTATTTACCCCAAAGATACAGACCTAGTGAAGAGAAGGGCCATATGCACCCCAATGTTAATAGGAGCATTGTCCACAATAGCTAAATCATGGAAGGAGCTGAGATGACCTTCAACAAAATGAACAATTTCTCAACATTTGCTGCAACATGGACGGCACTGGAGGAGATAATGCTAAGTGAAATAAGTCAAGCAGAGAAAGACAATTATCACATGGTTTCTCTCATCTATGGAACATAAGAACTAGGAAGATCAGTAGGGGAAGAAAGGGATAAAGAAAGGGGGGTAATCAGAAGGGGGAATGAAGCATGAGAGACTATGGACTCTGAGAAACAAACTGAGGGCTTCAGAGGGGAGGGGGGTGGGGGAATGGGATAGACTGGTGATGGGTATTAAGGACAGCACGTATTGCATGGTACACTGGGTGTTATACGCAACTAATGAATCATCGAACTTTACTTCAAAAACCAGGGATGTACTGTATGGTGACTAACATAATATAATAAAAAAATATTAATAAATAAATAAATAAATAAAATTGGGCACTACAAAAAATAAAAATAAAATAAAACAATGCAATTACTACAATAATAAAATTTTTAAAATAGTATGTGATTATCCCATATGGTACGCCAAAGCATTTGAGAAAATTCACATATTCATCATAAAAATTCATAGCAAAATGTGATAAACTTATAAGGGACACAAACAAAAATCTTCATCTAACATCTTACTTAACAGTGAAATACTGATTGTTTTGACCCCCAAAGACTAAGGTAAGAGTGTCCATTCCCATCTACTCCACTCATATTTATGCCAGAGGACAGTGTAATAAGGCAAAGAAACAACAACAACAAAAAACAAAAAAACCATGTGGATAGAAATGGGAGATATAAAACTTCTTTATATGCCAACAACATTATTGCCTAGAATAGCATAAGGAATCTACAAACTAACTACCAGGTACTAGGGTGATTTAGCAAAGTCACAGGTAACAAAAATCAGTTTTTTTTTTATCATATATAAGAAAAAAATTGAAGTTAAATAATACTATTTACAATGACATCAAAAATTAAATGCTTAGATATAGATTTAACAAAATTTATGTAAGAGGTATACATAGAAGACTACAAAACATTCTTGACAGGAATTAAATAAGCACTAATTAAATAGAGGGATATAACATATTAACAGAACAGAGCACTCAATGTTATTGAGATGGCAAATCTCCCCAAAATTGAAACTCCATAGTTTCAACACAATAACAATTAGGAAATACGACAAGCTGATTTAATATTTTCATGGAAATTCACTGAACTTAGAATAGGTAGAAGACAGAGAGACAGAGAGAGAGAAAATTTGGAGAACTTCCAGTATCTGCTATCAAAACTTACTAGAAATGAGTCTGTTAGAGAAAGACAAATAGTATGATTTCACTCATATGTGGGCTTTAAGAAACAAAACAAAGGAGCAAGGGCAACAGAGAGAGAGATAAGCACACCAAAAAACAGACTCTTAACTGTAAAGAACAAACTGATGGTTACCAGAAGGGAGGTGGGAAGGCAATGGGTGAAATAGGTGATGCGGATTAAGGAGTGCACTTGTCGTAATGAGCACGGGTGATGTATCCAATTGTTGAATCACGGTATTGTACACCTGAAACTAATATAGCACTGTATGTTAACTAACTGGAATTTAAATAAAAACTTAAAAAACATTTACTAGAATGCTACAATTACCAAGACAGTGTGGTACTAATGAAAAGAGAAACAAACAGATTAATGGAGTACCATGAAGTCCAAAAATAGACCCACACTGATACAATTACTTGATTTTTAACGCGGGCATTAACGCACTTCAAAAGTGAAAGAAAAATCTTTCAATAAATAATTCTGAAACAACTGGATATCCATATAAAAAATGAAAGGAAGAAAGAAATTATTCTGTCACTTGTTAAAACAGTAGGGAAGACTTTGCTCAGAACTATTTCAAATGGTGTTAGGACTATCACAACTGAGAAAGATCCGGCCCAAATCTAAATACAGCGGAGATAGCTTGGGACTTAGAGACATCAAGCAGGTGAGGGGGTTGGTGGATGGAAAATCACTTATGAAGGGATATCAAAGGTAGGGTTATTCTTGCTAAACTGACTGTCTGTTTAAGAACCATCTTGTCTGTACAAGATTCTTTCCAAAGGCAGGCCAAGGGCTTAGACATCAAGAATGGAGGATGAGGACTTTGACCAGATATCAAGGGTGATCAGATATCAAAGAGAGAGGATTCTCTATCAACTAAGTTAGCAACATTCTTGCCACAACTGGACTGTGAAGGCTGAAGACAAGGCCCAAGGGTGAGGCCTAATCAAAAAGAGAGCCAGGAGTGCCATGGCAAAGAGGAGAGGCAGAAGGAAATGTGAGGGGCAGGCCTGGATCCCCAGGGCTTTCCAAGCGCTCCCACCCCCAGACCCTGCCATGCCACCCCGGCCAGTAGGCGCCCTGAGCCAGGCCAGAACCCCCTTCATCACAGAGCTGCTGAGCTGCCCTGAGCTGCCCCTGTGCCCAGTGCAGAGCTGGGGTCAGTGCTTCCCTTGGGTCTGGGGACAGGTGAGCATCCTGACGAAGACCAGGGTCCTAATGTTGGCAGCCTGGGCAGGTGCAAGAGATTGTTGGCACCCTCCACAGGGGTGGGGGAGACCACTTACAGGCCATTTCTGATTCTGACACGATCTTGAGCAGGTTTGCATGTAATGGATGGACTTGTAAGAAGTGATGGACTTACAACATTCTAGATCGCAGCAAGATCATCAGTGAGCAGTAGTGCAATGAGCTCAAGGGGCTCCTTCACCACTATTATCCAGTTGAGATTGACCCAACCTGGACGGTCATAGAGAAGTTACTTCATATGATGGATTTGAGGACCGAAGCATGTGATCTTTCATGCCAGCAGAAGATTCAGAAGTTTCAGATAGCCCTGGTGGTTAGAGAGTCCAATGTAATACTAAGGGAGGGATACAAGACATTCCTCAATACCCTCTGCCAACATAACATTCCCCTTTTCATTTTTCCACAGGCATTGGTGATATCCTAGAGGAGATTATCCAACTGATGAAAGTGTTTCACCCCATCATCTACATTGTGTCTAATTACATGGACTCTGAGAAAGACAGTTTCCTACAGGGATTCAAGAGCCAGGTCATATGCACAGACAACAAGAATAGCTCTGTTTGTGAGAACTCCAGGTACTCCCAGCAGCTTCAGGGCAAAACCACATCCTCCTGCTGGGAGACTCCATGGGAGACCTCACTATGGCTGATGGGGTTCCCCAGTGTGGAGGGCATTCTCAAGATTGGTTTCTTAAATGACAAGGTGGAAGAACAGCAGAAGCACAACACAGACTCTTGTGACATTGTGCTGGAGAAGGACCAGACACTGGACGTGGTCAACAGGCTGCTACAGCACATCCTGCACTGTGGATACTGGAGAGAGATGGAGGTCTCCTGAGTGTGCAGGCATGGGCCAGGCGCTGCAGGCCATGGAGAAAAGGGAGCCTCACCTAGAAGCCACCCTTCTGGGAGCACTGCTCCTCCCTGTGAGTACAGAGAAGAGTCCAGGGTGGTGCAGCTGCTGAGCCCATGTCCCTCCCTAATTTCCCAGCACCTTCTGTAGTATTCTCCGGAGGTATGTGGGAGGTCCTGTCAGGTGGAAGGACCAATCAGATGAACACAAGACTTACAGGGTGTTAGTATTCTAGGGACCAATTGGTCCAGGGATTCTTTTTTTCCTAATTTTTTAAACATGGGAAGCTGTTCTTCAAACAAATCTAATGGGTGAAAAAGATCAGCAATTTTTAAAAAAGAAAAAGAAAAGCAAAACAAAACTTAACTAAAAACGAAAGGAGGGCCTGAAGACTCTGTCTGAAGTTTGGTCAAAGAGTGTCTTTGTCAACAATTACAACTCATTGTTAAGAAGACAATTAACTAGATTCTTGAAAAGAAAGCTTTGAATGAAAATTTAACCAATGATAAAATAAGGCAAATAACATAAAAATATCTAATAGTTTTATTCCTTAAAAAATTCAAATAAAAACCACAAAGAGATACTAGTTCATATGTAGAGGGGTTTAAATTAAGTGCTGCCTTAGATGTGGAGCAATTGAAACTCTTGTACTTTGCTGTTGGAAGTGCAAAATGATAACCACTTTGTAAAGTATTTTGGGACCTTCTCAAAAAATTAAATATGTATTTACCATATGATACAGAAATCCCACACGTACATGTTTACCAAGATAAATGACACATAATGTCCACACAACAAATTATACATGAATGTTTTAAATAGCTTTATTAGCCAAACCCAAAAACAACCCAAAAGTGCATCAACTAGTGAATGGATAAATATATTGTGGTGTGTCTAGTCCATGGAATACTATACAGCAATAAAAAGAAACAAACTCATTTGATGACAATTCTCCATAGGTTTTTTTTTTTTTTTTTACTTCCAGTGGTAACTTTTTCCTGGG
This sequence comes from Ursus arctos, assembly GCF_023065955.2. Lineage (NCBI taxonomy): Eukaryota > Metazoa > Chordata > Mammalia > Carnivora > Ursidae > Ursus > Ursus arctos. The sequence goes on from NW_026622986.1 coordinate 3,318,760, forward strand.
CTGTCTTTTAAAGGACGTTTGTATGAACAACAGTCTGGGAGAACAGAGATAGTGTCTGTATTGTGGTGCTGTTTCCTGACTAACATAATGAAGATAATGTCTTCCTCCAGGGTTAAAACTAGGCAACTTTTCTAATAGACCTGCTGACAGATTCATAAGCTCACAGGTTATAATCTTTAGTTAAGTAACTTATTATATCTGTATTCTTGGGCCTGGTATCTATAGATTTCTCTGAAATCTTCTCAACACAGAATTTTTAAATTAAGTAATCCTAGGGGAGGGGATCTTTTTCCCCCTATGAAGTATATATTTTAGTCGAATAAAGCATTTTGATTTCGTAACATTGTAAAGCCAAGTATGCAGAGAGTAGTAGGTTGTTGAAAAATTAGAAGTATTTTAAGATGAATTTGGTTAACAGAGTAACTTGGGTTTCCCTCCCAACCTTCATTTGCCTCATTCTTCACAAACCACTGTTCTTAAATTACATGCTGTCCATAATGGACACAGATATAATGGACAGAGTTGGTCACAGCAGACAAAAACAGATTTGCCCAAACAACTTATTACATTCAAGACATTCTTCTCTGTTTATAACAAACAGAAACTTTGGCTGCATTTGACTAGTTCTGAATTTTTCCACATATTGATACTGGTTTAAAAAAAAGAATATTTTTTAAGGATAACTACAGCAATAGTAATGCAATATAATTTGATTTCACATAGTACTCTTAGGAACTAAATTATAGTAATTCTACTTTAATTTGTGGGATACCAGAAAGTTATGTGCAACTTTCCAAATTAAACCGATAGACCAAATCCTGCCACAAGATCTTGGCTTCTCTTAAGAGAGTGCAAACTCTCCAGCACATGACTCCTCTATGGAGTAGCACTTATAATGAGACACGTCAGATTCTAGCAATGGAGTACAATCAGAAGAAAATCTATACTATGACTGGATAACATCGGTTTGCATTCCTGCCTTCGAATTTTTATAGTTCACATAAAAAATGACAATATGGTATCCTTGAAATGTGGATGAGTGGAGCATTGGGAGAGCTGAATGCTAGAGCTGGTCCACCTATAGCTAGCTGTCAACTTTGTGCCAATCTTTGCATTTTTCTTGACCTTATTTTTCTCATCTGTAGAAGTAAAGGGTTAGAATAAATAATACCTAAGCTTCCTCTCATGCCAAAACTCTGAGGTAAAAAATGATTATACAAGCCAACCATCATTTTTAGCATTTTACATATATGAATTCAGTCCTCAGAACCAACTTATGAAGTGGGAATTATTATTATTACCACTTTACAGATAAACAGAAATATAATAAAACTTCCAACTAAGAAGTGAACCTGCCAAACATATGAACCTTTATTTGTATTACCTTGGACTCTTCCCATTTTCCTCCTGCCCATCCTTATCTCAGTCTTATCCTACTTTCTCACCCTTCCACACAATCCTAAAAGTTATCTCTTTAATCACTAAAACTTGGATGGATACACACTTGGACACAGAGACAGAAATTCAGAAAAGAGATGAAGATTTCAGGTAGAAATTATAGGCTTACCAGCTTCTAGGTTGATCCCAAACCCTGGCTGTGGATAAACTCTACCATAAGGATCAAACACATAAGAAAATAAGAGATCTAGGGCAGGAAACACCAACAATAAATCAGTAAATAAAAGGAAAGTTTGAAGGTGGTGGTATTTCCCACTAGTATCTGTTTTCCCTCCACTCTCAGAATGAGGATGGTATTTCCCTGCCCAATGGGAGTCAGGCTCAGTCATGTGACTAACTTTGGCCAATAAATGTGGTAGAAATGAAATGGCAGAAGCTTTAGTGGCCAGTTTGTTCTTTGCCGGGCTCACTTTTCCCTCAGCCACTGTGACCTGCATGCTTCAGAGAGACTGTCCTGACTGCCTGTCTATCTGAAGAGAATGAGACAACACAATGATTATTCAACCTAACTGAGAAATCGGTCTTTGTTCTCTTTAGCACTGAGATATGAATGCATTGGGGAGAATAAGAAGGAGGGCCCAGGAAGGTAAAGACTGAACAAATGGAGAATTGTGTCACCAAATTCACATTTGAGAGCATGGGGAGCAAAGTCAAGAGTGTCAAATGCTAAAAGAGATGGAGTTAGAGAAGACAATCGTACACTCTTCTGATCTTATTGAGAGCATTTTCTGTGTAAGAGTAGGGGCTAAGTCAGACTGCAGTGGCTGGTGTCAGTGCAAACTCAGGGAAATGAGAATAGTAATACAGAGAACTTTTTTTAAAAATTAAGGTACTAAGAGAGATATGGTTACATAGGAGATAGGGAGAGTTGGGGAACACTGGAGCAATTTGTGTACAGGAGAGGTGACAGGGAATCTCATATTTACTGGGTAAGCGTCGTAAGGATCTGGGATTTTATCATGACGCAGAGTGACTTAGAGTATGATATGTTAACATTTAAAATGAAGGGGTGAGTTGTGTCCATGTGTAGTGCACAATCAATGATTTTTTTTATAAGCGCACATCTTTTCTGTTGAGTTATGTATATTCATGTATATCCCTGAATGTGTCTACTACATCTAGGTCACATCTTTATAATTCATAATGGGCTTACCTCTAGATACATGAGTGCACAGATACATGAGGCTATAAGATAATAAATAGGATGTCTAACTACTTGTTTTTCCTTTTTTTTTTTTAAGAGCAGGGGAGGGGGCAAAGGGAGGGAGAGAATCTTATGCAGGCTCTGTGCCCAGTGCAGAACGTGACATGGACTCAATCTCACAACCCTGAGATCATGACCTGAGCTGAAATCAAGAGTCAGAGGCTTAACTGACTGAGCCACCCATGTGCCCCAATACTTGTTTTTCTTTGATATCTGAATGAAAGTGGAATCCAAGAGGATCTTAAGGCCAGTACCCAGCAAGGAGTTTGAATCCACACTCCACCACTTAGTATCTGTGTGCCACTAGTGAAGTTACTTAACCTCTTTTTATTTCTGTTTATTTAATATCCAGTCATAACTACATAACTAAGATGCACACACACACATTATATTTATATAATCCCATTTTTAATTTAAAGCTTATTAGCATATGCCCAGAAATTTTCCATAAGGAAGTCTATACTTCTTAAAATTATTTGTTCATTGGGAGCTACCCTATGATCCAACCATTGCACTACTGGGTATTTACCCCAAAGATACAGACGTAGTGAAGAGAAGGGCCATATGCACCCCAATGTTCATAGCAGCAATGTCCACAATAGCTAAATTGTGGAAGGAGCCGAGATGGCCTTCAACAGATGACTGGATTAAGAAGTTGTGGTCCATATATACAATGGAATATTACTCAGCTATCAGAAAGAACGAGTTCTCAACATTTGCTACAACGTGGACAGCACTGGAGGAGATAATGCTAAGTGAAATAAGTCAAGCAGAGAAAGACAACTATCATATGATTTCTCTCATCTATGGAACATAAGAACTCGGATGATCGGTAGGGGAAGAAAGGGATAAAGAAAGGGGGGGTAATCAGAAGGGGGAATGAAACATGAGAGACTATGGACTATGAGAAACAAACTGAGGACTTCAGAGGGGAGGGGGGTGGGGGAATGGGATAGACCGGTGATGGGTAGTAAGGAGGGCACGTATTGCATGGTGCACTGGGTGTTATACACAACTAATGAATCATCAAGCCTTACATCGGAAACCGGGGATGTACTGTATGGTGACTAACATAATATAATAAAAAATCATTTAAAAAAAAATTATTTGTTCATTGGTAGAAGGTAAAGGACAGGGAAGGAAGCTTGCTGAAAATGCAAATCATACAGGACAAAGGCTATAATCAGTGCTGAAATCTCCCAACCCGAATCACGCTTACAATACCAGAAAAAGCATGGGGAAGGAATTGAATGGCTTGTTTTTTAAAATTCTAGAATAAAAATCCCAGAGGGAAAATGATGAAAAATTATTCCCCTTGTAATAATTATGCTAACATTTTATAAACATTATAGATTTAATCATGACAGTAATAATTCCTAAAGTTTATGACATACTTCTTCCTTTTCCTAAAAAATGCTATATGACTAATTTAAAATATGTATGAATTTCAGGTAATTTTAATTTGAAGTGAACATTTCAATTTTTTAAAAATGTGAAAGCAAACGTGAGTGGAGCAGCAGCTTTTTAAATTGGTCAAATGTATATAATACTAGGGGAGTAATTAACTGGGTTCATGTAACTGTTGAGAACAGAAACTGACTCTTAAGTTATTTTGTTTCATTGTCCCAAGGATTATTATTAAGTCTTGACTTTAATTAGACTCCAATATTAGGAGAATATTTTTGACACTGCACAAATCATAGAACCATCACTATAGCTTTAATTGGACGGTGCCTTAGAATTCATTCTCTTTCCCGCAGATAAAGACACTGAGGCCCAGAAAGAGTAAATGACTTAGCCAGAGACTTCACAGGAAAAGATCAATTAGTACTAAATGTGAAATAAATGACCACCAATAGTTTTAATATCGCAGTATCATTATTGGTTAATTATATCATAAGTGAGGCTGAATTTATAGTCCAGCTCTAGTTTCTAATCTTAGCTTTTTCAGTTCTGCTCTTGTTTCATACAGAAAGAGCCCCTAACTCTATGGCTTGATTAAGAGTCACATTAATGACAGTACCTTTTTTTTGTTCTGTGATTTTACCTCCTTTCTTCAGGCAAAAGTCTCTCATGAATGTCACAGGATGCTCTGCACATCTGATGCCTGGAGAAGGGTACTCTTATTTCACCCAATATGCATGAGAACCTTATTAACACATGCTTATTTTGAGGAGATAAGCAGAGCATGAATTATGGAACATAACCAAACATACAGGTACCCAACTTTACCCACTAGGGAACAAAGCGTAGGAGACAAACAGAAGGGGTGGAGGTTGAGGGACTGCTGTAAGGAGCCCCAAGCTGCCTGTAATGTCAGAAAGGTCTTCAGACAGTGGGAGGAGGTGTTTATAACTACATGCATTCTCCTGTTTACAGTTTCTTGAAGGAAAATTTTGAATAATAAAATAAATTCAACATATGTTCTCTCCAATAAACCTTTTCAAAGAGTGAGATTCAAATTACAAAGAACTATTTTATTATTATTACTTTAAACATTATAAATGGTTGCCAGTACAGAAATGGGAGGTGACATAATGGCATTTGATCTATGAGACCATCCACTGAAAAAAAAAAAGTCCAGATAGAAGGCATTGAAGGTATATGGGTCCTTTGTTACTTACAGTATATTTCACTCTAAATGAAACAAAGTGCTAAGGCTCATACACTGCTTGAGTGTCCCTCACAGAAGGCCAATTAGCATCAGTGCCCAGTGGCAGCCCAGCTCCAGCACAGTCTATAGGCACTCACCCATTACACACAGCAGGAAGTTGTATTGCTCTAAAACCACAAGCCACTGCTTTGATGGTTCAGGAGACCTTGGCCTTTTAAACGTATAAACAACCTTTCTTTTCTAATCTGGGCCATTAGAGGAAAATGCTGTGAAAGCCTGTATTCTGAAATAACCAGGTTTGCTCAGAGTCATGACAGTTTTCAATCTTGCTGCCAGTAACAGAAGAATAGCGTTAAACTAAAAATAACATAGGTGCAGAATGTGCCTTGGGCACCTACTGAGGCCTAAAAGGTTTCAGATTAATTTGAAACCAAGGGAAGGTGGATTTTCTCTCTGCTTTGGCCCTTTTGTGGGTGTTGTAATCAGGGGGAAAATTCATCTGTCTAATGAGCTCTAGGCACAGAAAGAAAAGAAACTGTGTTCAAGACTAAAACACTCATCAGGCAACCCTATGGGTTTTATTTTCTATGTTATAATCAGCACTTCTCTATTGATTCTGTGCCATTTCTTAGTAAGAGTTCTTTCCCATCTGCAAAGTATTCATTTGCAATCAAGCACTATAATTAAAATTAATTAATGTGGATCAGGTTTCAATACTTTGGAAGGTGTTAATAAAATTAAAGACAGCTAATGAGAATCATATTCTGGATACCCGATGACACAGACAAATTTCTTATAGTGAATGAAGTTGTAATTTTCAGACTCATTTTATTGTTTTTTCGGTCAATCAATTGATTGGATAGATGATAGCTCAAATACTCAAATAAGTCTTTGAATGTTCTGAAAAGCCCTGAAACTTAAGATATTTAAATTGTCTTTCCAAAATTAGAGCAATTTGTTAACTCTCATACCACTCCTGTGAGTCCCACTTTCTAACATTCGCATCTACCAGAGCCTCAGTTTTGCGTATGCTAAAAAATGAAAGAAAAAAATGCTACCCTGTGTCCTTCTAAAAACAGAATGAAGCATACCCAAAACTGACTTTTAGACTTTGTTAGGGGAAAGACACAGAACAGAGTCTGCAAAAAAATATATGCTCCTTTGGTCTAAATATGACTTCAGTGCCATAATTCAAAGCAAACCCTTTTCTAGGCAGGACAATGGGAGAAAGACGTAAATTAGGGCAATGGAACTATCATGGATGACTCTACAGCAAAAAGCTAATGCATGAGCCATTGTGGATGAATCAATGGCAAAAAGCACTCCTGTCCAGGTCCAAAGATTGATCAGGTAGAAAGATAAGTATTTTACAGCTTTACTGATGTTGGCGATTTTAGTACTGTTTATTTCATGTATTAGTTTCCTTTTAGGAGCTATTTATTTCTCTCCAAAAAAGAATTTTCAAAAGAATCCAGGACTTCAGGGGGACTAATGCATACAATTTGTTTTATGACACTAAATATACAACTTCAGGTGATTAGGAATTTTCAGAATATGTTCAAATATTCTATGATAAATTATCTATGATAATTTATGATAAATTATCAATTTATGATACAGAAAAGTATTTACCCAAAGACTTAGAAAATAAAATGGTCTAAGGGCAAAATATAGAACCCTTATTTTTTTAAACCAATTCTTTTTAAACCGATTCTTTCATAAATACTAACATAATGAATATGTCTTAATCATCTTTGTATATAATGGAGTTTAATACAGTACTGACGAATAGGTGCTTGAGAAATACATATATGTCAAGTTAACGAATTAAATCTGATGCTCAAAAAAATAAGAAAATAAACCTGATGATCAACATTTGTGAAATGGCTTAGCATCATAGTATTGACTTAAATTTGCAATTTCATATGCAACAAGATTTTGTATCTAATATCTCATTTTTTCAATGTCATTATTTATTCTTATAAGAACCCCTGAAAATAAGAGACCTGTTTTACTATCCTACATTGTATCAGAGTTGGTCACATATAGTCATATAAGTAACAGTTTATGTTGACTCTATATTAAAAGACATTCAACATTGGTTTGTTTTATGTTTTCTTTATTTTCCTCTTAAATTTGATCAGAGAAAACACAGGCCAGTTAATAGACAATTTTTATTCCTTCTCCTTACTCCAGTTAGTTGAGAATTTACCATACAGCACGCACACACACACACACACACACCCTCTATAACTGTCTACATTAGTGATTCTCAAACTTTTGGTCTCAGGTCCCTCTTACCAACCTTAAGGATTCTTGAGGACCACAACAAGCTTGAGTTTATGGGTTATACTAAGCAGTTTTTACAGTATTAGAAATTGGTGAAGTAACTTTTCAAAAATTATTTTCATGCACTAAATAAAATGATAAATATATTACATGTTAAGATTGACATATTTAATGAAAAATAACTATATTTTTCAAAGCAACAAGAACTTGGTGAGAAGAATGACATTGTTTTATAGTTTTGCAAAACTCTTAGCGTCTTGCCTTATAGAAGATACAAGAGTTTTCATATCTGCTTATGCATTTAATTTGTTCTGTTGTTTTGTTTAAAGCATATGAAAAATCCAGCTTCACACATATATGTAGCTTAAAAAGGGAGAACTATTTCAGTGGCCTTCTTAAAAATATTTATAGAAATTCTTCTTAGATATTGTATCAAAACTTGACAAGTGGTAGTTTCTTAAATGTTCATTGCAAAGTAGATCTGAAACCCTTTTTTTAGATTATTTATTTGATGGGGTGGAGGGGCACAAGAAGTGGGGGCTGCAGGCAGAGGAAGAGAGAGAAGAAGCCTCCCCTCTGAGTGGAGAGCCTGCCACGGGGTTCAATCCCAGACCCTGGGATCATGACCTGAGCAGAAGGCAGACGCTTAACTGACTAGATCTGAAATCCTTTCAATCAGCTTCTATCCTCTCTTACATTAAAATCCAATGGTCTGTCTTATGCTTTGAAGGAATCTTTTAATTCACACATGATTTTGTAACATCATTCATTAATACTTTGGAAAATATTGGTTTGCAAACTTTCATAGATTTTGCAAATGTTGACATAGTACACTATTCAATATGTAAAAATTATGTTGGTTAATATTGCCACTGATCTCATCAGAATAGTCTTTAAATATTGGAAAGCTGTCAAACTCACAGTGGCAGATACAAATTTTCCAAAATTATAATTTTAAATTGAAAGCTCTAATTTTGTCATTGGCCACAAATACAGTCAGCTATTTTCTTGAAGTAATGGGCACACTTCCTTCTTTTTCCCAAAAAATGTCAGCAAAATATCCAAATTAAATGTGAGGTGATGAATGCATTAATTGGCTTGATGTAGGGAATCCTTTCACAATGTACACATATGTATCAAATGATCACATACTTCAAGTATCTTATAATTTTATTTGCCAATAAAACTGAAAATAAATTCTACCTCCAAAAAGTAAACAAACATAACCATAGTTCGTAAGTCATTCTTTCAAATAAAATGGTATTCCATTCGAAAAATGGCTAGCTCAGCTTACAAGTCAGTTACTCAAGTGCTTTTCCTGGAGAAAACTATCATTCTGTCATAGCATATGTACTTTTTGAGTACTTTCCATTTGGTGACATGGAATTACAAAGACATACACTCAAGGGTTGAGATTTTAATAAATTTACAATTGTTACTGTTTCATCAAGGGCATTCTTAAGTAAAACTGGCTTTTAATGTTCCTGTGACTACGTGGTTGTGAAAAATGCAATGAGTACTAGTACAATATGGGCTGGTGCCCTGATTCGTGCTTAGGTACCAGCAAGCTCATATCTCCCTTCCTCTGCATTGCCTTTATATCATCATTGCAAATGTCACCAAGTGAAAGATATTGTATTATTACAAGGATATTTTTGATCTCATTGGACCACTGAATGTGTTTCATAAACCACACTTTGAGAACCACTGGTCTACAAAACAAAGAGGTCTTTACGAAGGTAACATAATGTAGTTGAAAGAATTTGGAATCATACCAACCTGAATTTTAGGCCCAAGAGCATTTCTAACTTAGGTTATTTTTAGAATGTTTCTTATATGTTTAGGACTTAGTTATTTCATCTATCAAATGAAATCACAAACATAACTGATAAAAGAGGTTGGCAAACTGCTGCTCCTGGGCTAAACCCCCCTATTGCTTTTTTTCCCCCCTAATTTGTTTGAGAGACACTGAGTTAATCTGGATTTATGTGATGTCATAATTCTCAGTACAATGTACTTTGTGAACATAAATGCAGATTTCAGTGCTAGACAACTGAAAGAGAAAGAAGGAAAATCAGATTTTATAGCTGTGCTGTCGAAATGGTAGATACTATTCACTTCTGACTATTGAACAGCTGAAATGTGGCTTGACCAATTAAGATGTACTTTGCTAGAGAACCTTATATTTGTATTCAGCTCTGTGTTGCTGTCTACTATCATTTCATTTAAAATAAAAGGATCTCCTTTAGTATTTATTGTAGAACAGTGCTAGTGGTAATAAACTATCCCAGTCTTTGTTTATCTGAGGAAGTCTTAAATTTCCTTCATTTTTTTCTTCATTTTTTAAAGACAGTTTTGCCAGATACAGGATTCTTTTTTTTTTTTTTAAGATTTCATTTATTTATTTGACAGAGAGAGAGACAGCGAGAGAGGGAACACAAGTAGGGGGAGTGGGAGAGGGAGAAACGCTTAACGACTGAGCCACCCAGGTGCCCCCAGATACAGGATTCTTAGTTGATAGGTTTTTTTTTTTCTTTCAATACTTTGACTACATCATTCCTTTCCCTATTGCCCAATAAGATTTCTGCTGAGAAATCCACTGATAGTCTTATAAGAGGTCACTTGCATGTGATGAATTGCTTTCTCTTCATGCTTTCAAGATTCTCTCTTTGTCTTTGACTTTAGACAATTTAATTATAATGTCTCAGTATGGTCCTCTTTGGATTTTTTTCTTCTTGTAGTTCTTTGAGTTTCTGAGTCTATATATCCATCTCTTTCCTCAGATTTGTGAAGCTTAGGCAATTATTTCTTCAAATAATCTCTTTGTCCCTTTCTCTCTTTCTCTGAAATTCCCATATTCTGTATATAGGTCCTCTTGATAATATCTCATAAGCTTCTTAGGTCTTTGCTTTTTCTCATTTTTTTCCTCTTTTTCCTCCTCTGATTCGATTATTTCAAATGAACTATCTTCAAGTTCACTGATTCTTTCTTCCTTCCCTCTGAAACCTGATATTGTACCCTTCTAATAAATTTTTCAATTCAGTTATTGTATTTTTCACTCCAGAATTTCCTTTTGGTTCTTTCATATAGTTTCTATCTTTTGTTGAGATTTTCATTTTATTCATTCATTGTTCCTTGATATTTTTTTTTAGTGTCCATTTCTGTTCTCTTTTAGTTCATTGAGTATCTTTATTTTAAATTCTTTGGCCGGTATGTTTCTTTAGAGTCAGTTTCTGGAGTTTTCTTTTGTTTCTTTTATTACACCATGCTACTCTATTTATTTCTTTGTCCTGTGATCTTTTGTTGAAATTTGGGAATTAAAAAAACAAAACAAAACATTGTTTGTGTACTGACTGTGTAGGGGAAGACCTTCACCAATTGCTCTAGCTGAAGATTCTAGGACCTCTGAAACTTTCACTCACATCTTGCTCCCCATGCTATCTGCCTAAGGGATGGCAATTTTAATATGTATCATACTTACCTCTGTTTTCAGTGGTTTCCAAACTGTGGTGCTGGTTCCATCAATGCTCTAAATCAGGTAAGATGGAAACCAGCCCCTTAAGCAGCCCTCAAGAGCAAGAATGTTGGATATATGGTCCATTCTTTTGTTTCTGTCCTAACGAGGGAGCCTCCAATGAGGGCTTTCCTCTGAGTTTCTATGCATTAGGTTACAAAGAGAGGGCACAGACGTATAACAAATTCTGCAAATTTTCCCACCTTTTTTCACTAGAATCTCCTCTTGGTTTTATATGGTCTGAGTGTTGTAGCTTCTCAGCTGGTCTCTAGAGTTCTCACAGAGGTATTCTTTTTCATCTGTTATCACTAATTGAGGGCCTATAATTTCTTATTCTGCCATCTTGCTTTTTTGTAATTAAAGTTTTATCATAACATAGCCATGGATTCTTTCATTTTTTTGGTATTATCTCTGGCTCTTTTTGTACTGCAACTTCATAGTTGGAAGTTATGACAAAGACTATCTGTCTACAAAGCCTAAATATCTAGTCCCTCATAAAAGAAGTTTGCAATGTATGAAAAATGAGGTAGACTTCCTGTCTTTTCCAAAGTAAAAACTGAAGTCTTTACCATTCATTACAAGCCCTTAGAGTCTAGTTTATGTTACATTTATGACCATCTCCCTTATTGTCCTCCATTTGACTCTGTTCACCTCAATCACACAGATATTTTTATTCCTCAAACACTCCAGGTACACTTCTACTTCATGCCCTTGGCACAGGCTATTCCACTGTCTAGAATGCCCTACCAAAAAATACCCACGTGGCTAGCTCCAATGCCCTCAGATTTTTACTCAAAAGTCATCTTCTCAGTGACTAGCTATCTAATCTAAAATTTCAACTCCAACGCAATTTCATGTCCTCCCCTGACTAATTTTTTCCCCTGAACATAACTTATCTTCCCACCTGCCTTTAAAAAAATCTCTCTCTCTCTCTCCCTATAAAATATAATCAATATGTTTATGTTTTATTTACTATAGTATCCCTAACACCTAAAACAATGTGTTTAGGTGCTACCAAAAATATTGGATTAAAATGAATAAATAAGAGTACTTGTGTTATTAAAAGTGCTGAAAAAATTGAGTTAATTATTACTATATTCTTGAATTCAATATGCCTTAATTGTAAAGAGGTTCTAGTATGCATTGGAACAATTAAGAACCCAGGAAAAATACATACTCAATTTTAAGCTCTAGTTGGTTTTGAACTAAAAGTATCCTACTCACAATTCCCAAAATTCCAAATCATGTCATCATAGCCCTAAAAAAATGGAGGAAATTCACTTGCTTCTCTCTTTTCATTCATCCAAAAAAGAAGAGTTTAATACAAAAGAGTAAAATAAAAATTAAGCAAAGGTTGTGATTTAATTATATTATATATTTTGGATATTGCACCTATTTGGTATTCTGCACTTCTTAATGCCATCTTTGGCATCTAAAATTGTCAGATTTGTTAGGATTTCTGAGAGAGTTTCAACAAAGAGATGTGCATTCAATCCTTTTTTCTCAAAAAATCACAGTGTTCACAGCTGAGCTCCAACTACACATCCTGAAATCCATTTACCTCAGACCTCAGAGGGCCAACTATGTTGTGTGTGGCTTCTCTTACAATCCAGCCATTAAACTTCAATAGGTTTTTCTTTCCTTTTTAATTATATGTCACAGGTTTAATTTCTCTTTAATTTTTTATGCATGTTGGATACTGTAGGAATAGACCCATTTATAAGTTGTATCTATCCTCCCTTTTTATGAAGAGAACATATTTTTATACAAGAGAAGAAGTATTCAAAATTGCACTTGGCATTTGTAACACAGCAAAAGGTAGCTGTAGTCCTGTTTTATTGTACAACAATCATGTAAACTCCAGCTGTCAAGTCGTCTGATCAATTCTTCAATAGGAAAAAGGGGCTCTGTTAAATCCTGCCCACATGCTGATGTATATCCGCCTAATAACTGTGTTTTCCCCTCTTTATGAATTTCATTTACAATTTTTCTGGGACTTTCAAGGAATATCTTGAAAGAAAGATGTGACTGGAATTGTTAAGTAATAACATTTTCTTTTGGGGGTGTGAAGAAAACATAATATGTTTTAATTTATCCTGAAGCAAAGTGATGAAACCTATCTGCTGTTCTTGGGGTAGTTTTCCAACTTAGTCCACAAAGGCCTTATCGTTCTTTGAATTCTTGCAATAAAGATGTTAGAGATTGACCTTAAGACATCAACAGAGCATAGTGGGCAAGCACATCTAAAGGCAGGATCTTTGGGAACTATTATTAAAGAAATCCTCATTAAACAAAAAGCAGAAACATGGAGCTCAAGTAACTTGCTCAAGGTTTCCCAGAATTTGCTGTGTGTTTTTTTTTTCCAGATCTAGCACTAGGAACCAGATCTTGAGAATTAAAATTCAAGTCTTTGAATTTGATTTTGGAACTGAAAATTCAGTTCCTTGAATTTTATACACATACACACCTGTGTGTACACACCTACACACACACACATTATAAAAAAAATGGCCTTGTCATGCGAATGAGAGGTGGACTGAAAATATTGTTACTTCTGCTATTGCTATTTTATTTTAACTATTATTACTATTATCATTATTAAGGGATAAACGTTCAAGAAAAGAAAAAGAATCCTTGTATCTCCAAAGATTGAGAGCAAAGACTTAGTCTTATTCACTTTTGCATACAAAGGGCCTGTTATTATTTAATACATGGTAGATTGTGAATAAATGCAAATGAATGGTAGATCTTTAGCCATTAAAAACTTTTAACTTAGAAGAACTGGCTTATTTAGTTGACATAATTGGAATTCGATTGAAAAGTTTTGCTTTATTCCTCATCATAGATCTGTATTCAGTGAAATAAGTAACACCTTAATATTTTGGGAGATTTTATTAATTTATCACCAAACAAAATCAGGACATTTTCCAAGGATTTTGTAGTTTCTAACCTTTGGAACCCAACTAAGGTGTTGTCTTGCCTCAGATTATATATGGTTTTGTAATTAATATAGTTACAGGTTTATTTTTACTGCTACCCATTAAATTAAGCTCAGCAAGAGAGCAAAGCAATCTTTCTTTTAATTTCTTTTTTCTTCTTAAAGGAAACACTGATATTTATGTATGGGCCAAAGCCATACAAACATAAACTGTGAATAAAGAAATCCATGTCAATGCAAGAGATTATATTAGGTAGTGATAAATAAACAAAGGAAATATATCAAATATATTATTTGGACCCTCCTTTCAAAGAACTTTTCAGACTAACCACATTTTTAAAAACTAGTATGACTTAGTTTCACTTGGCTAAAAAAGTTATAGATTATGAATCTGACTAAGCAGTGAGGCTGATTCCACAAATATCTGTCTTGTCATTTTTAATTTAGATACCTAGGTTTAAATATAATCTTCTTATTTCCAGATTGCTATGCTGGTTTCTAAAGTTACTTGTAAAATTGCCATTTTCAATTCCTAGAACTTCTGCAGCCCCATTATCTAAACATAAAAATTTCTCTAAATAACTAATTGCTAACAACAAGAACCTCAAATTTTGACACTAATTTTCATAGTATAAGTTGTATTTTATTAATATCTAGCTGGGCTATAAAATTTTTTAAAAAGATTTTATTTATTTATTTGAGAAAGAGAGAGAGAGAAAGAGAGGGAGAACACAGAGAGAGAGGGAGAAGCAGACTCCCTCCTGAGCAAAAAGCCCAATGTGGGACTTCATCCCAGGACCCTGGGATCATGACCTGAGCCAAGGGCAGACACTCAACTGACTAAGCCACCCAGGAACCTTGGGATATAAGATTTTTAAGTAATGTTCTCTAAGATACCCTCAGGTTAGGAACTATGAAATCATCATATAAGTTAGTTACTCTTGTATGACTTCCAAATCTTTGTCATTATTACATACTCATTTATAGAATTTAACACTGTGTGAAACATGTTTCCTCATGTAAAAGTAGTCATAAGGTAGATTGGGTTATAGCAGATGGAATTCCACTGAGATGGTCTCACACTTGGGTTTTGATTTAAAATAAGCTCAGTAAAATCCAAAATTATCCATATAAAAAGAATTAATAGCTTTCGGGGGCGCCTGGGTGGCGCAGCGGTTAAGCTTCTGCCTTCAGCTCAGGGCATGATCCTGGCGTCATGGGATCGAGCCTCACATCGGGCTCCTCCGCTATGAGCCTGCTTCTTCCTCTCCCACTGCTCCTGCTTGTGTTCCCTCTCTCGCTAGCTGTCTCTATCTCTGTCAAATAAATAAATAAAATCTTTAAAAAAAAAAGAATTAATAGCTTTCAAACATGTAATTTTATGGATTCTGCAGCATCACTTAGCACTGGAAATTATTTTTCTAGTATTTGTTCATGCTAATATGGTATTTTAAAAAAATTTAAATATTATGCCAATTGTAAAGTTTATATGGTCACACAAGTTGATCCTAGAATGGTAAGTAGAAATGTCTCCAACATAATCTCAAATCACTGAGGAGAGACATGTATAGCTAAAATATCATGGATTTGTTAAAGAAATTTCTCAGCCTAATAGATTTTACTTTTTTAATTTCTCAAATAGAATTGGGTTAAGCTAACAGAAAATTTATTTTGTGAGCAGTAGAATAGTACTGATAATGGCTTGGAAAGTAGGAAAATTAGTTTAGATCTCCTCACAGTTGATTGATTCAAATTAATTTTACAATATTTGCAGATGTTTACATTCCTTAGAGAAGGGCAGTTTAATTTAAAGAAATCCTGATGGTATATAATAGACTGTTAAGAATTCATAGATAATAAAGATACGACTTTTGCACCTCCCTTTTGGAAAGAGTAAACTGAAGACAAGTGACCATCTGAAGTCTAGTTATGATTAAGCTCATATATAAGAATTTTTACTCCAACTGCTTAGCATGTTACGGTTGAGTCCATCTCTGCCAACCTTAAAGCCTCATAATAAGCCTTCTTCAGATTTATTTAGAGTTTGTTTTCTGTAAAAACTATGAACAATAAATGAACAGAAAAGATAAGTACAAACTAGAGCAGCCACAGCAACAACAACAGCAGCAACAAAGCATTGCTATTATTCCCCTTGATGGAAAATGGACATGTCCAGAGATGGGAGAAAGGCACAGAGAATCTACTCAAAGAGCTATCTTTGGCAGCTCAGTTCAGAAATATGTTTTGGATGTTTTCATACCTGTGACATAGGTTAGGAAAGAGTGAAAATAAAAAGCAATTGAGAAAATGAGATGCACAAATATAAGATTAATAATTAACATTGGTATAATGACCCATCAAAAACACTATAAAAGTGAGAAAATACTATATATGTGCATTCTACATTTTGCATTTGCCTGGGCATTTTGAAATTTAAAGTTCATTTAAAATTAAGTAAATATACAAATTTTGAGGCTGGTCTTGAGCCAGCATTTTTTCAAATCTGCTGGCTAACATATGGGTAACTTGCAAGTAAAAATTATCCCTAGTGCAAATTGAATCTACTTCAGCAATCAGTGACTGCTTTTGCCAAAAAAAAAACCCCCACAAGTGTTCATGTTAGTATTCCACAAACACCTTTCTGTGTCCTAGCTGGTATTTCCTTATTTATCATCTTCATTTAGAACCAAACCTCGTCTTAGAGGGTAATATCAAAACTTGAATGACTCTTTCCACTCTCTCAAATATTCAGGAAGGCAAGGTGTTGACACAATTAATTAAAAGCTGATTGACTATAACTAATAACTGCCCTATGGCTCTTTTCAATTAATATCTCAAATCTTTCATCAATTTTTTAGAGCAAAATATTTTTTAAAACAGTAAAAAAAAATTTGATTTTGTACCTTTCTGGTGTTCAAAATGTGATAGATGAAAAAAGAAGTAAAACTCAGAGGATGGGCAGTGAAACGATAGAAAGAAAGAACATTCTAGAACCTGGATCATGCATGTGTGGACATAAGGGCCTAGTTTGGTCTGTGGTGTGTGCAACCCACACTAAAATATATTGGAGCTACCATTCATCCTTTTCATGGAAAGTGTTACATAAACAAGAAAAGCATGTCCTCTGGCAAAGAGAGAGAAAGAAAAAAAAAAGCTAATAAAGATTGATTTTTTTCTTTATATCAAGTAGTCCTAACAAGTAATGCCTTGATGATTTAAGAACAACCTCATTAAATGTCATATGTTTTTACTTTCCCTTGAAAGCATTTACATTTAAGGATTAATGATGCTTGGAAAATAAATTTAGGTTTTTCCCTGTCCAACATATTTAGATACTGAAGAAAAAGATTAAACCACAATTTAACATTTTTACTGAAAGAAATGGAACAAAAAAGTCCTCATTAAGTAAAACTATTTTCTGTTTTTATTCAAATTGTTCTAATATTTCATTTCTTTTTAAATTAAACATTTAGTTTATGATATTCACTAGTACAGATGAAATACATGAGTATAAATGAGTATTGCATCGTTTTTACTATTTATCAAGTGAATTTTGTAGGCCTTTGCAAATGCTCCTGAAGTGATTATTACCAAATTGGTTTAGGCATTTATAGTTAACTTTGAGATATTTGAGATTTAAAGTTAAAAATAGATTTTGGAAGCTGATACATACTAAAAACATGATGAAACACACAGGAGTTCAAAAAGTGAGGGAAAGAAATAAAAGTAGGGGAAGAAAGAGAAATACTGAATTTATTTTCCTGAAGATTCTACTAGGAAAACAAAATGTTATGTTGCAGAGATTAGTTGTAATTTAAAAGAGGAGCACAAAGAAAAGGCAAATCTTCCGCCAAAGAAATGAATTGTTAAAGATAGAAATTCAGATTCTGGGCGCTTGGATGGCTCAGTTGGTTAAGTATCTGCCTTTGGCTCCGGTAGTGATCCTGGGGTCCTGGGCTCTGCTTGGCAGAGAGCCTGCTGTCCGCTCTCCCTCTCCCCCTCCCTCTCCTGCCACTCCTCCTGCTCTCCCTCTCTCTGTCAAATAAATAAATTAAAAAGAAAAATTCAGATTCCAAGGACTTCTCAACTTGGCTTAGGCTAGCTGTATAGGGATCTGACCCTAGTTAGATCTACATGCTTAAAACAGAATGAGATGTTGCTGGAGGGGAGACGGGAAGGAGGATGGGGTAACTGGGTGATGGACATTATGGAGGGCACTTGGTGGAATGAGTACTAAGTGTTATATGCAATTTATGAAGCACTAAATTTTACCTCTGAAACTAATAATACACTATATGTTAATTAAATTTAATTTAAATAAAAAATAAAACAAAACAAAACAGAATGAGACTTGAATAAAAATTCTCATTGGTTTATTTAATTGTAGGTAGACTATCAGGTCTGTCTGTGGAAGCACCAAATGAGTAGTGAAACAAATCAACTGTGCATTTCAGTTGCTTACAATTTTTTGTTTTCCTTACTAAGCCAAGGTAAGCTCTTAACTCTCAAGACTTCCATAAATATGCTTGTCCATTCTGAGACATATTTCCTGTTTTGTGCATAGCCACTTTGTTTTAATTCCTGGCTTTGTTTATAAGAAAATTCTAGCTTTCTTTTTTTTTTAATAATATTTATTTATTATATTATGTTAGTCACCATAGAGCACATCCCTGGTTGTTGATATAAAGTTCGATGATTCATTAGTTGCATATAACACCCAGTGCACCATGCAATACGTGCCCTCCTTACTACCCATCACCGGTCTATCCCATTCCCTGACCCCCCCTCCCCTCTGAAGCCCTCAGTTTGTTTCTCAGAGTCCAAGTCCCCCATGCTTCATTCCCCCTTCTGAATAAGCCCCCTTTCTTTATCCCTTTCTTCTCCTACCGATCTTCCTAGTTCTTATGTTCCATAGATGAGAGAAACCATATGAAAATTGCGTTTCTCTGCTTGACTTATTTCACTTAGCATTATCTCCTCCAGTCCCATCCATGTTGCAGCAAATGTTGAGAAATCATTCTTTTTGATGCCTGAGTAATATTCCATTGTATATATGGACCACATCTTCTTGATCCAGTCATCTGTTGAAGGGCATCTCAGCTCCTTCCATGATTTAGCTATTGTGGACAATGTTCCTATGAACATTGGGGTGCATATGGCCCTTCTTTTACTACATCTATATCTTTGGGGTAAATACCCAGGAGTGCAATGGCTGGATCATAGGGTAGCTCAATTTTTAACTTTTTAAGGGACCTCCACACTGTTTTCCAGAGTGGCTGTACCAACCTGCATTCCCACCAACAATGTAGGAGGGATCCCCTTTCCCCACATCCTCTCCAACAATTGTTGTTTCTTGCCTTGTCAATTTTTGCCATTCTAACTGGCGTAAGGTGGTATCTTAGTGTGGTTTTGATTTGAATTTCCCTGATGGCTAATGATTTTGAACATTTTCTCATGTGTCTGTTAGCCATTTGTATGTCATCATTGCAAAAGTGTCTGTTCATATCTTCTGCCCATTTTATGATTTGTTTATTTGTTTCTCACGTATTGAGTTTGAGAAGTTCTTTGTAGACCTTGGATACCAGTCTTTTATATGTAGTGTCATTTGCAAATATATTCTCCCATTCCATGGGATGACTCTTAGTTTTTGTGACTGTTTCCTTGACTGTGCAGAAGCTTTTTATCTTGATGAAGTCCCACAAGTTCATTGTTTCTTTTGTTTCTCTTGCCTTTGGAGATGTGTCATGAAAAAGATTGCTGTGGCCGATGTCGTAGAGGTTGCTGCCTATGCTCTCCTCTAGGATTTTGATGGATTCCTGTCTCACATAGAGGTCTTTCATCCATTTGGAGTTTATCTTTGTGTATAGTTTGAGAGAGTGGTCAAGTTTCATTCTTTTGCATGTAGCTGTCCAATTTTCTCAGCACCATTTATTGAAGAGACTGTCTTTTTCCCACTGGATGTTTTTTCTTGCTTTATCAAAGATTAGTTGCCCAAAGAGCCGGGGTCCATTTCTGGGTTCTCTATTCTGTTCCATTGGTCTATGTGTCTGTTTTTGTGCCAGTACCATGCTGTCTTTGTGATCACAGCTTTGTAGTAAAGCTTGAAATCCTGCAAAGTGATGCCCCCAGCTTTGTTTTTCCTTTTCAACAATTCCTTGGCGATTTGGGGCTTTATATGGTTCCACACAAATTTAAGGGCTGTTTGTTCCAGTTCTTCGAAAAATGCCATTGGTATTTTGACAGGATGGCATTGAAAGTGTAGATTGCTCTGGGTAGCATGGACATTTTAACTATGTTAAATCTTCTGATCCATGAGCATGGAATATTTTTCCATCTTTTATGTCTTCTTCAATGTCTTTCAAGAGTGATTTGTAGTTTCTAGAATATAGAACCTTTACATCTCTGGTTAAGTCAATTCCGAGATAATGTATGATTTTTGGTGCTATTGTATATGGAATGGATTCCCTAATTTCTCTTTCTTCAGTCTCATTGTTCGTGTATAGAAATGCAAGTGATTTCTGAGCATTGATTTTGTATCCCACCACATTACTGAATTACTCTATAACTTCTAATAGTTTGGGCATGTGTTCTTTTGGGTTTTCCATATAGAGTATCATGTCATCTGAGAACAGAGACAGTTTGACTTCTTCTTTGCCGATATGGATACCTTTGATCCCTTTTTGTTGTCTGATTGCTGTTGCAAGGACTTCTAGTACTATGTTGAATAATAATGGTGAAAGTGGGCATCCTGGCCGTTTTCCTGGTCTTAAGGGAAAGGCTTTCAGCTTTTCCCCATTGAGAATGATATTTGCTGTTGGCTTTTCATAGATGGTTTTTATGAGATTGAGGAATGTACCCTCTATCCCTACACTCTGAAGGGTTTTAATCAGGAAAGGATGCTGTATTTTGTCAAATGCTTTTTATGCATCTATTGAGAGAATCATATGATTTTTGGCTTTTTTCTTGCTGATAAAATCTATGACACTGATAGATTTGCGAATGTTGAACCACACTTGCATCTCAGGTATGAATCCCACTTGGTCATAATGGATAATCCTTTTAATGTACTGTTGGATCCTATTAGCAAGGATTTTGTTGAGAATTTTCATATTCATCAGGGAAATTGGTCTGTAATTCTCCTTTTAGGTGGGGTCATTGCCTGGTTTGGGGATCAAGGTAATATTTGCCTCATAGAATGAGTCTGGTAGCTTTCCTTCTGTTTCTATTTTTTGAAATAGCTTTAGGAGAATAGGTATTTTTTCTTCTTTGAATGTTTGGTAGAAATCCCCAGGGAATCCATCAGGCCCTTGCGTTCTGTTTTTGGAAGGTTTTTAATCACTGTTTCAATCTCTTCATAATTAATTGGTCTGTTTAAAAAATAAATTTCTTCCTGTTTCAGTCTTGGTAGTTTATACGTTTCTAGGAAGGCCTCCATATCTTCCAGAGTGCTTAATTTATTGGCATAAAGCTGTTGATAAAAGTTTCTAAAGATTCTTCCTATTTCATTGCTGTTGGTTTGTGGCCTCTGCCATTTTATTCATAATTTTATTAATTTGGGTCCTTTCTCTATTCTTTTGAATAAGTCTGGCCAGTGGCTTATCGATCTTATTTATTCTCTCAAAGAACCAGCTTCTAGTTCTGTTGATCTGCTCTACTGTGCTCCTGGGTTCTAATTCATTGATCTCTGCTCTCATCTTGATCAACTGCTTTCTCATGCATGGGTTAGGCCTGTTCTTCTGTTTCTGTTCCAGCTTCTTGAGGTGAGAATATAAAAACTGCATTTTAGATTTTTCTATTCTTTTGAGTGAGGCTTGGAAGGTTATGTATTTTCCCCTTAGGACTGCCTTTGAAGTGTCCCCCAGGTTTTGGACCATTTTGTTTTCATTCTCGGTGGTCTTCATAAATTGTTTAAATTGATTTTTGATTTCCTGGTTTATTGAATCATTGTTGAGCAGGATGGTTCTTAGTCTCCAAGTGTTTGACTTTCTTCCAAATTTTTCTTTGTGGTTGAGTTCCAATTTCAAAGCATTGTGGTCTGAGAATATGCAGGTAAATTATTTAAGTCTTTTGGTATCAGTTGAGACCTGTTTTCTAACCCAGAGCATGGTCTATTCTTGAGAATGTTCCATGGGCATTAGAATAGAATGAGTATTCTTTGGTTCTGGGGTGTAGTGTTCTATATATATCTATGACATCCAACTCGTCGAGTATGGCATTCAAAGCTCTTGTTTCTTTGTTGCTTTTCTGCTTAGGTGATCTATCTATTGCTGATAGTGAAGTATTGAGGTCCCCTACTATTAACGTATTATTATCTATATGTCTCTTTATTCTGGTTAAGAGTTGGCTTGTGTATCTTGCTGCTCCCCTGTTGGGGGCATATATATTTGTAATTGTCATATCCACTTGTTGGATACATCCTTTAAGAATAATATAGTGCTCTTCTGTATCTCTAACTATAGTCTTTAGCTTAAAATCCAATCTGTCTGATATGAGAATTGTTACCCAGCTTTCTTTTGTGGTCCATTGGCATGAAAGATGGTATTCCATCCCTTTACTTTCAGTCTGGATGTATCTTTAGGTTCTAGATGAGTCTCTTGTAGACAGCAAATGGATGGGTCATGTCTTTTTATCCAACCTGAACCCTGTGTCATTTATGTGAGTATTTAGGCAATTTACATCGAGACTGATTATTGAGAGATATGACCTTAATGATGCCATGTTGCCTGTGAAGTCTTTGTTGCTTTAGATTGTGATTTTCTGTTCTGTATCACTCTTGGGGCCTTTTTACTTTTATAGAACCCCCCTTAATATCTCTTGTAGGGCTGGTTTTATGGTTACGAATTTGGTCAATGACTGATGATTCTGGAAGGTCTTTATCTCTCCATCAATTCTGAAAGACAGCCTTGCTGGATAAAGGATACTTGGCCGCATGTTTTTCTCTGAAAGAGCTTTAAAAATGTCCCCCCACCCCAACCCTTTCTCTCATTCCAGGTCTGTGTAGACAGGTCTGACGTAATTCTGACACCTTTGCCTTGGTATGTGAGAAATTTCTTTGCCATGGCCGCTTTCAATACTGTATCCTTGGATCTAATATTTGCTAATTGCCCTATGACTTGACATGGCGTAGGTTTGTCGTGTTTGAGCTTGGGAGGTGTCCTCTCTGCCTTTTGGACACGAATGCTTGTTTTCTTTGCTAGATAGGGAAGTTTTCAGCTACAATTTGTTCAAATATCTCTTTTAGACCTCCATTTTTCTCCACCCCCTCGGGGATGCCGATGATTCTGACATTGGAATGTTTCATTGAGTCAGTAATCTCCTGTAACCTACATTCTTTCGATTGGATTTTTTTAATCCAAGTTTATCTCTTAGCTTTCTCTTCTACTAACCCATCCTCGAATTCTTTGATTGGTTCTTCTGCCTCATTCACCCTGGCTGTCAGAGCATCTAGTTTTGACTGCATTTGATTCATAGCATTTTTAATTTCTGCCAGACTTGCTCTCATTTCTCCCCTTAGAGATTCTATATTGTCATTAATATTTTCATTAATAGTTTTTTCAAGCCTACACATCATCTTGACCATTGTTTCTCTGAACTCCATTTCTGACAATTTGGTTATATCCATATCCATCAGTTCTGTGGCAGAGGCCACAGACTCTTCATCTTTCTTTGCGGGGGGGGATTTCTCCTTCTCATCATTCTGATGAGGAGAGGTTGCGGGGATGCCCAGAACCCAAATCATTGACCAGGACCCAAGCAGTGTGCTCTTGTTTTATAGGGACCTTAGGGATGTGAGCTTCTTGATTTTTCAGCCTGCCTTCTGGGAGAGGAGCCTGCCATGCCAATACTCAGGCAACCCTGTTTGGGTAGAGTTGCCCCATCCCCTGCGAGGGGGTTTGGGGATGGGCACACTGTTAGCTGGTATTTCCGGGCTTTTGTTCTCTGGCGGCTTTCCCTGGTGGTTTTCTGTGGCTCTTCTGAGAGTCAGAGCAGCAGTGGCTGTATCCTAGCCTCTGTCTCAGAACAGAGAGATCGCTGTCCACTCTTTACTGAGCTCTCCTGGCCTCTTTAACTCTGTTTTTGTTGGTGCTGCTAAAAACCCTGCAACATCCCGGGTAGTGCACCCCACAGCTGGTGTCCCAGCCCTCACTTCCAGGGCCAGCACATCTCTGTCCTTTGTGTTTCTAACACCGCCAGCCACCAGCTGCCCCCATGAGCTCCGGAGCTCCGTTTCAGTGTGGTTCACTCACTCCGGAATTCTGGTATTCAGTCTTGTCGCCCGCGTTCCCTGGCTCATGGTCTCAGTCTGCTCTCTTGCGGGTGCCGGTCGCAAGTCCGCCCACTCCCCAGCGCAGGTGGCTACTGCTTCCCAGCGCTCGAACGCAGCAGCTCCCTCCCCCTTCCGTTTATCTTCTGGTATTTGCGCACGGATTCACAGCTCCCCGTTTTGTACCTCAATACTCAGCGCTAGAGATGTTCATTTGTAGAGATCTACATGTATCTCCCTTCATCCCCGGCTGATTCTGTGGGTGTTCAGGATGGTCTGGTACCTATCCAGCTCGACTCAGGGGACCAGCTGAAAAAGAGGACCCCTACTCCTCCGCCATCTTAACTCCTCCCCTCTAGCTTTCTGTTTCAGAAAAATCTAGCTAGAATTTATGCATCAGACCTTCTGAGACAAATTTATGTTGTCTATGTTGTATATGTGTCATAGAATCAAATTCTACATTCCAAAAGGAGAGGAAGAGCACAGTGGTTAAGGACTCACACTTGGGAATTCTATGAACATGGGATCTTCACATTGATACCAAGCATTGGTCACTTTGGACAATGTATTGAATTCCTCAGATTCTCAGTTCATAGAGTTATTACAAGCACTGAATTAACTTATTTAAAGTGCTTAAGCCCCCTTTCTAGAACACAGTAACTCAGTGAATGTTAGCTATTATTATCAAGTTATAATGAAGGAAATACCTCACCAAGTGCAAGTAACACCAAAATTAAAACACCAGCCATGTAGCACAAGGCAGTTCAAGTATGCACAAACTAAGCCTTTGAGTCAAATCTGGTTTATCGCCTGTTTCTGTAAATAAAGACAATATATCTTTACTCTTGACTTTATTTTCTGCACAATTTGACTTTGCAATTTGACTACTTATAATGTCTTTAAAAATTGTGTTCACTTCTGCTCTTTCTCAGAATATTCTTTATCACTGCTAGTTCTCTATTTTGGCCTTGTTTCTAATCCAACTAATGTTTACCCCTGTTTATTTTGTTACCAGCTCATCCTCATTTACTTATTTTTCTAATGGAAACCATGTTGTTTCACATTTAAGTAAGAATTTAATTTCTTTCTGTCTTTGGATCAGGGAATTGTCTGTCTGTTTGTTTGTTTGTTTACAAATGCCTATAATCTTGAGTTCTACTGTCACCACAACACACAGTGACTACGAATTCAAGTAGAACTTTCTCAGTGAGAGTAAAAATCAAAATCAGCATTCAGTCTTGACCCCTGAAGTGAGGATGATTGTGAGTCTAAGATCTTTGCCATATCATACTGAGAAGCTATACCACGTCTCTGACAGGTCACTCTCAAGTCGGCCCTAATTTAATGTGCCATCAGAGCTATGTATAGGAGAAAGCTTCCAAAGATGTTGGTTTTTGAATAATTTTCTTTTCCAGCTTCTAAGACTAATTTAGATTCCCCCCCCCCCTTTTTTTTTTCATTCTCAGTTATCTCTTAAAGAGTAGAATGAAAGATAAATAGGGTATGAATCAAACATAGTGTCCTCAATTCTTCATGCAGTAAGTAGGGTTAGATTTTTTGTCCTCTGATAATTAACATTTTTTCATCGAGAAGGCATCCATTTTATTCACAGGGCTTCTTCCCCCCAAATAGAAATTGACTCTCACTTCAGTGGTACCCTTCTGTCCTAAGTATATCCTGATGATTGTCTACTGAAGGCTGTGGTAGTATGACAGCTGTCCACCAGCTGATAGTTGGGGCTGTCAGCTTCTGAGAAACTCTGGGTATCCTAAAGCACACACCAACACACCCCAGTATCTCTATTACACATAGGTGTCTTCAGAGAGGCAAATCGTTTTGGGGATTGTGGTAACTCGTGAAGCTCCAAGTGTTTCACACAGACTTGTCTTCCCTCACGTTTTTTTCCTTAGTGTCTCTTTAATCCCAAGACTGTCAGTGCCTGGAGCTTCATACCGAGAGCATTGTGGAGTATCTTAGATTTCCACTGCTGTAGAAAGAAGATAGAATGCTTACACACAACCCAGCGAAGAGGCCCACAGAGGCAGGGCTGCTGACTGCCCTGCAGGAGATAAGTAGAAACTATGCCCCCGTGCAGGTCTTTGTCACATTGTATCAGCTCTGGTTAGACTGATGGTTAGACTGAAAGTTAGACTCAGGGAAATCACCAGCCACTTGAATAATTTGTTATTCAATGCAACACACAAACATAACCTGAAAGGGCCTCAGATATACAAAAGGGCAAGGAAGAATACACAGGCCTGTGAGAACAGGATCTTTCATAGTCTCTGCAAAGTTCTAGAATTATCTGCTTATGTTCATGCAAATCAGATATATTTTTACCACTGCCGAATATTTACGAAGCTGCTACTAGTATTATAGATAGTTTTAAGAGTTAGAAGGAGTCTGGGATTTGGAGTTGTTTGAAAGGCATACTCAAATCAGCTGGGAGTTTCCTCATCAATCAAATGAGGATGACAAAAATAATCTTGCCAAACTTTTATGGGATTATTAGTGATCAATGTGAAGCTCGTCTCACAATGTCTGGTGCTTGGTAGGTGCGGAAGTCAAGACGGCTGCCACTCCTTCTCCTGTACTGTCCTCACTGGCTGTACTGTCTCTACCAAACACTACTAAACATACTGAACAAAGTGATACAAGCCATATAGGTTACACTGGAAAAAACACATTTGACCCTATGTATTTAAACCTATAGGAGCAACTCCACAAGTATCAGCAAAGATACACTTGGTGCATTTCAGTTTACAAATGGGATCTGAAGTCAGCACTTAGAAAAGTGACAAAACCCAACAGCCTACTTGGATTTGGGCAGTGGGGAGGATTGATGCACATGTCTCACTTGTGTAATCACTTGGTGTGAGGTCTGCAAACTGAAGCTCTCTTCTCTGAACCTTACCCATTGAACATTCCCCAAAGTAAAAAGGTTTGGTTTAATTCCAGGACAAGCAACTGAGAAATGGCCTCTGTGAAACAAATACGTTCACATCAGTTTGGATTAATTTACAAGGAAATGGAATGAATTGGATCTAGTTATTGTTCAGAAGGCTGAAGGTTGGTTCTAGGTAAAGATCAGTCTGATTTACATCCAGCCTCCAATTTATCTGTCTTATCAGTGGTGATCCTTCTGCCCCAGGGTTCATGGAATGCAGATGGCGTATGTAAACCAAAGGGAGAAACGAGGATGTAGAAAACCAGAAATTCCTGTGTAAGCCAGTTTGTAAGATCTGTGAGCAATTATACATGGCAAAATTGTGGAAAATATATAAGAATTATATTATTTTACTAAAAAGTACATAATTTCATGTTCTAAGTCAGCAAACATAAACGTATTTTTAAGTATTCTTGTGGGTATAAATCATAAACTAAGAGGATTTTTTTCTACTTATATTCATTTCGTTATGAATCCTTTTAATCCCTAAAATATTGTATTTCTAATTTTTTGCACTTTTTAAATATTCAGGATTATTCCACTATGTTTAGTTTATAATTTGTCTCTTAAATTCCTATAGCCTTAATATTTAATAGTAATTTATACATGTTATCTATTTATTCTGAAGAGAGAGTCATGTGAAATTGGTAGGACAGGTAGTTACTTTCCCTATTTACAAAAGAGGAAATAGGCTCTCAGAGGTCGAGTCATTTGCTAAAGACCACCAGCCAGTTTGTAGCAGAGAAGGGCCTAAACACGGTTGTTAGGATTCTAATGAGGAGACTTTTCATTCCACCCTGTGCCTTCCCAGAGATTCTAGATAATTCAAAGTAAATTCTGGGAATACATTCAGTTAGTGTGCCCTGAGGGTGGGGTAGTCATTTACCACACCACTGGATTTTATACTCCAGTGTGGTAGGAATCCAAAAGAAAATACTTTAATGGCACCATTTCTACAAGAGCATTGCAAAATCTCTTCAAACACAGAAACTGCAGACACATTCGATATCCTGTGCCTCTGAACCTTTCACATAGTCCCAGGCCTGCCTTTACTCTTAGAGTCAGAGCCCTGGCTGAGTGCGAAGAATGCACTGGAATAGTCCCCCAGTTGGTAAGTGAGAACCAAAGACCTGCCCTGTCCTGATGTGTGTGGCGGTCACCGGGGGCCCAGCAAGCTGCTAAGCAAAGGAGGACTTAGGATGTATGTGCCCTGCAGTCTAATTGCAACCACCTGCTAAGGCATTTACCTAAAATACTGTCCTTGGGAAGACAGGGTCCACAAATTCAGGCATGACCCAAAGTGTCCTCTCCTGTACTTAAGAATACACAGAGATCAGAATTCAGCTTGTCATTCCAAAATTGAACTGTCCCTAATTTGGATCTGTTCTTTTGCATTCCAAATACCTCCCATGAAGCACCCTGACTACAAGGCCACATTCCAACACCTCAGCGCCTCTGGTTACATTCCTGTGGGGGTTGGGTGGGGGGTGCTTGGGCTTCACATGCCACATATGATTCATACCAGAGTAGTATGTTTTCATTATCTGAAGCTAAACAGATTAATATACATTTATGAAACCCATTTGTTTCTTGAAAATTTGCCTCAAGAGGATTTTAATAATCCCACTGGATAGTGGCTTAAATAACCAATCCCAACATCTGCGCTTCTGCAAGCCAAGGAGCAAGGCACAGAAGAAGAAAGAAATGTCGGTAAACAGAACTTTCTCTATTTCGGGGCTTTCTTGGAACAGCTGCTCAGTGTCACATTTTTAACTAAACAAGTAACCCTCCCATGCTTCTTGTGAGGGATAAGAACTGCTATACTCCAAGCAGCAGAATGCACTAAAAAGTGGTAATGATGCTTGATATCAGAACTTGCTAATTTCTAGTTGCTTAGTAGATGTAGTGAGGTAATGAAAAAGAGATGTTTTGACAGACTGTACAGAGAACAGACTTTGTAGGAAATTTGCACTGGAGTGGATAGGAGGTGGGGATGAGAAGAAGGAAAATGAGAAAATACAAGCAGGAAATCCTTTTAACCTCATTCTGAAATTTCAAGATCACTTCTTTGGCAAACTAAAGCATAAGAAAACCTACTGGTGTAAATACCTTCTTATTAGCTGGAAGAAAATATTGTTCAACTTAGTATCTAAAATGTGTCACATTGATAATCACTAAATTTGAATTAGGCATATGGTTTGGTAATTTTTTTTTCTGGCTTGTGGGATAAGTATTACAATCCTGTGTAAAAGTGAATTACCTCTGGTTGTATACTATATGAATTACCTTTATCAAAAAGACAATATTACATTAAATTGAAACTGTTCCTGAAAGTTTATCATAAATGATGAGGTTGTGGGATATAGGTGAGGTTCAGTGGGGTGTGGTCCGGAGCCGACGACCAAGAAAAAATTCTTGAGACGCCTTTGGTGCAAAATTGGTGGTTTATTAAAGCACGGGGACAGGACGTGTGGGCAGAAAGAGCTGCTGCCCCGGGTTGTGAAGGGTGGCTGATTATATACAATGGGGTTGGGGGAGGTAAGGAAAAACGGAGGCTTCTAGAGAGTACTTTCATATGTTAAAGAAGACTCACAGGATACTCACAGGATAAAGAAGCCTTGCCATTGTCAAGTTAAGGTTGTTTACCCCCCCAGCAAGGCATTAACATGAAGATAGTTGGGAACTTTCTGGATTCCTAGAAGTATCTGTTTAGGGTGTGCAGGTTATAAAGACATTTAATTGTATCTACATTCCCTTCTGAAAGCTAGGTTATTGATAGAAATGCTTTGTTCTTAACTGCTAAGACATTTGTAATCTGAGGGAGATTCAAGTCTTGCAGGACTGTGGTCTCTATAGGTTAACTATTTCTTTGTCCTTTAGGGCAGCCAGGAGTGCCTGAGGAATGTCACATAGGTCTCATGGGGGAGGGGGGGGTGCAGGGTGCCAGTTTCTGCTTTGTCCTCAGCTTGCCTTCTGTTCCCTCGTCAATAAACTTTTAATATGAGTTGATAAAAAACACATGTGTTAACTTTACACAAAATTGCACCCTTTGGATTCTATTGCCTATGTTAACCTCATTCCAGTCCCTGATTTTTATGTATAATTTTTTTCTCAATGATTAAAAGAGAAAGAATGGCATGAAAGGAGGAATACTATAGTGGAGACCAACTGAAACAGAGAACATGTGATCCTTTTTTGTAAGAAACAGACATGGGTTGTCCAGATGCTAGATTGGCACATCCGACACCCTGGACAATCTGGGGTCACATTTTCCCCTGGCCTCAGTTTTTCCCCTGGTGACTGAGGGGATTAGCTTTGTCCATCCTAAATTGCTCTACTCTTCCATGATTTTGTGACTGAACTCACACTGTGGGTGCTAGAAATTCCCATTTGTCAACCACCTTCCCTGTGCATCAATTTATAGATTTGATTCTGATTCCCCTTGATCACACCCCTGATCAGGTAATCATAAAGGGAAGGTCAGCTCCAAAAAAACCACCCCCGCATATTTTTCCTCTATCTACGTGAAAGTGTGCAAAGAAAATAGGTAATGCAAGCTATTTGTACTGTCAGTAAAGAAAGGATTATTCATAAGCTTTTATTAAATTTTAGTAGAAAATATCATTTACTACCTAACTCAAAGATCTCTTTATAAGGCTAGACAGAAAATGTCTGTTTGTGTTTTAAGAAAAATGTTGTTTCCACAGATAAATGTGCATGTATTAATCTGTCAGGAAGTAGAATCTACACAATATGACATGTTTTCGTCTCCACGTTGCAGCCAGGAAACTGAAAGCTAGTTTCAGTAATGAACTGCATTAATGTGACTATCTCTAGTATCTAATATATCCTTTCTCTCTGCTTCCTTCAAGCTACATCAACCTATTTTTGTTCCTAATTGCCCTATTTTTCTTTGTATTTAATTTCATTTATTTCAAGTACGTTAGGAAGAAAACAAACTCTAGTTGCAATTGTAATAAACAATAATATAATTAGCTGAAATAAATTATTTCCAGTAAACTCAAATATAATATTGATTAACATTTTGAATATTCAAAGCATCATGTCATTGGAGAAAATACCCTGTAAAACAGAAATCATCATTGTAAAGCTATTTTCCTGAATAGTTCTAAGCCATAATGATCAGAAAGTAGAACAAGAGTCCTTTGTAGATTTAAGCCTATGGCACAAAACACTTGAAGTCACTTCAGTCAACACTGAACTGATGGGTGAGTCAGGGACACTAAAAGACTGCACCTCAATTCTAGCCAGGAAAGGAGGAGAGCAAGATAAACATAAATACATCCTGGGAACAATTCAGCCAAGTGACTGGTTGGAGATAGAGAAAATGTAAAAACTCTGGAGTTTTCCAGACATCATTGGCCTAATGCAGAATTTGGTGTGATTCAGATTCATCTTAACCTTATTTAGGGAGGTAGATCCAGAAGTGATAGAGACCCTCAGAATCCCGTGTATATATAACAAGCCTGAGGAAAACAGGGCTCTAGTTTTTCTTCCTATGAAAAATAAATTATGAGTGAATAACATATTATAAATGACTAATTGAAGAAAAACAAGAACTTACAAGATTGAAACCTAGGGAGAAATAATAATGAACAAAAAACATACTAATTTGGACCCCCATCCTCTGACAGCAAATCATTTACTGAACAACTTACTGTTCCTCTGACATGAAATATGAATTTGACCTAGAAAAAAATTGTAAAAAAGTGAAAGTAGTATATAAAGTATACAGGGTTTCTAAAAATTGTCTCCCGAAATCCATGTGTATAGGATGTATTTAGCCTTTGTAAATTATTCTTCCTGAAGTTCAATTCTGATTATTAATGTTTACACTTATTCAAACATTTTCAAAGCATTTTATTAGATTATATAGGAGGAAACAAAGGTGAATAAAATACAGCTACTGTCCTTCAATACCTAATCTAATTTATAGTTACTGCTTCACACATATCCAAATGTCTTAACCAAATGCAAGGACTTCTTCCTTTTTTCTTTCCTTTCCTTTTCCTCCCTCCCTCTTTCTCTCCCATCCTTCCTTTTTTTTTTCCTTCCTTTGTATTGATATTGTTATTGTTGCTTGTTTGTTTTCTTTATTCCAAAATTCTTCATTTCTTTTAGGTTCTCTACTATTACTCCTCAAAATATTCCTGTTTCAACAAAGTAAACCTTTTCCTTCACTTTTAGAACTTCATTCACTCTATCTTCCAGTGAGGACTTATCAACACAAAGCATATCTATGTACTGAAACCCTACCCATCTTTCAGAGTTCAACTCAAATCCTTTCCGTGTTGGGCCTTGATATTTTCTCAGCATAAAGTTAACACTTGAAGGTTATTTTAAAGGTTAAGTGAAATAATATAAGTAAAATGCTTAGCACAATGTGGTACATAGTAAAGTTCTACAAATATTTGCTACCATCATACCATTTTTGCCAATAACACCAAAAATAAAATGACCACTTCCTCCTCAGAAAACCATATATTTATCCCTTTCTGATGTCTTTTATTAGTATTCTTTCTTCCCTTATCAGTTCCCCTCCCACATAATATTCCCTCAAATTATCTTGCATATTGTACAATATGATTTTTTTCATACAACATGTGTATTTTAATACCTTCTTCGTAGATTAGTACTTTTGTTTTTAGCTTGACAGAAATTTGATGAATGATTTTTTTTTAGGAACCTATGTATTTAGGTTTCCACCTTCCAGAAATACCTCCAGAAACAGTCCCATTTATCAGTCTCCAGCTCAGATTCACCCATCTCCCATATAAGTCCATTGCTTGACATAATTTCTAGCTTCATTAAGAATTCATAGACCTTCGGCCTTAAGACACTTCAACATATCTTTTTTTACTATATAGTTGTGTGTATCTTTCATATGCCCTAATCCATTATAAACTCTTTAAGGTTGGAAAATACTGTTTCATTTTCATTTTTAACCCCTTTTATTTCATAGTTTGTCCATGCATTAATTCATTGCTTAATCCATCCATTACTTTTTCCCCTCACTCACACTGGAAACAATGGTTCAGAGCTTATAGTTGTTGAGCACCATGACAAAGAGTCAGTTGAGTCCCTTGGCCACCTGCCATGTTGTCCCAGTTTCTCTGACATGGCTTTCTCAACTGTTTTTATGTATGTTAAATTATATATACAGATTTATAAATTTTTATAAGATCACCTAGCAGACATCATAGGTGTTAAGTAAATGTCAACATTTTTCTATCTTCATCAACAAATTATTTGTTAAAAAAAAAAAAGAATCCTGAAGAATGTTATACTCAAAGTAAATGTCTCTGATCAGTACTTAAAACTTTTATTTTTAAAGGCAGCAATTGGGGGAAAACAAAGAAACAAAAACAACAAAAAAATCTAGGGAACAACAAAACTGAAAAACCAATACAGTAAACATCAGCTCTCTTGTTGGAAACTGTTGTTTTTGTTTTGTTTTGTTTTAAAGAGTAAGTAAGAGTAATTTGAATTGCTGGTAAACTAGAACTTCCCTCCTGTGACCTGAGAGCAGGCTGTACTTTCCATAGATCCCAGAGTCAGACCACATTTCTGATTGCTGCAGACTAGATCTGTGTGTGTGTGTGTGTGTGTGTGTGTGTGTGTGTGTGTGTGTGTGTGTTTGTGTGGCCTGAGGGAACCCTGAATTTTGCTCTCTTCTTTCTGTTTGCTATGTCAGCAGAGTTGGCATGGACTAGATTCACATCCAAAGTCAAACTTTACTTACTTGATCCAGGGCCTCCAAAATCAAACCAGTCTATCAAATGCAGAGTATAAGTCACATTTGCTTTCTGTTTTTCCAACCTAGAATTAAAATTACTTTAAAATATAAACAAGTATATGGGCAGCCTGACTACTGTCAATACTATTTAGAGAATATATAAATTTTGTCCAATTTTTAGTTTACATTTTGGTAATTCAACATTAATAAATAGAAAAGCCTCAAAATCTCATTCTATTAATTCCCAAATCAGCTGTTCCCTTACAGGTGTTTAGATCACTTTAGAAGAAACAACTTTGAATAACAGTAAAAGTTCATACTTTACTTTTTTAAAAAATTTTTTAGAGAAATTCTAGAATCAAAAAAAAGTTAAAGACAAAGCATTCATATGATTTCACTTAGAAGCTAGAGCTTAAGAAATAACTGTTTATTGTTTCTCCCCACAAGGAAAATCAGATACACAAAACTCTAAATTTGGTCTGTCTTCACTATACTGTACCACTTTGTGAATTTGAGCAGCCTCCAAGAAGTATCACTCCTCCCAGGCATTTTCATTCAAAGAAATTTCATTTGTTCGACATTAATTATGCTATTTGAGTTTTTGTCTAATTTATAACATAAAACCATAACCCATTTTTTCTTCTGAAGCACAGTACATGCATTAGTCATTTCATGTTACTCTGCTATATTTAAAATGAATGTGTCCAGGTCCTCTTGTAATATTGTCATTGTACAGTGTGCGTATAGCACGGTCCAAGTTTGAGAAGAATGAACTTGCAACTATTTATCACCCAAGATAGAAACTAAAATGTCAGAAAGTTGGTAAACTATTTTGGTGTTTGAAAAAATTGAATTGTCTTATTCTCATTGTTTGGAATGGAACAGAATTGACCAATATACAGATAATGCTCTTTCATTTGCATTTGGATTGGTTTAGGTTCAGAATGCAAAATAGATACCAACTATGTATGTTAAATTCATAACTTGGTATAGCCAAGTGAAAAATGTTATGTGTGGAAGGAATGATACACAATTGATTATGCAGTATAATGATTAAGGTGATTATGACTGTGTAACAAATCACCCCCAAAGCTCCATGGCATAAAACAATGATTTATTATGCTTGCAGTTTCTGAGGGTAAGGAATTCAGACAGGGCATAACATGTGTGGCTTATCTCGATCCATGATGCCCAGGTTCTTAACTTCATAGATTCGAAGGCAAGAGTCCAGAATAATCTCTAGGCTTCCTCACCTGCCCCTCAGAGAATGGTGCTTCTTGGAGTCTGTCACATGGCCTTCCTTGCGGTGTGGTGGCTGAGTTCTTCTTTTTCTTCTTCTTTTTTTAAAATATTTTATTTATTTATTTGACAGAGAGAGAGAATGAACACACAAGCTAGCAGAGGAAAATGGAGAAGTAGTCCCCCCTCCCTGCTAAGCAGGAAGCCTGATGTGGGGCTTGATCCCAACCTGAGCCAAAGGCAGCCACTTAACCAACGGACCCACCAGGGCCTGGTGGCTGAGTTCTAAAGGCAAACATCCTATGAGAGGGGGCCAACCATCAACCTTCCTCCTTTTAATGACCTGGCCCTAAAAGTCACAAGCCACCTAGGTCTAATGGAAATAGGCTTCTCAGGTATGTTTCTTTTTTTCTTTTTAATTTGACTGTAGTTGACACACCTTGCTGCATTAGTTTCAGGTGTACAACACAGCAATATGACAAGTTTATACATTACGCTATGCTCACCACGAGTGTAGCTGCCATCTGTCACCATAGAACACTATTACAATATCACTGATTATATTCCTTATGCTGTGCGTTTTTCCCCCTTGACTTATTCATTCCATTATTGGAAGATTGTATCTCCCACTTGCCTTTATCCATTTTGCCCATCCTCCCACTACCCCCCTCTAGCAACCATCAGTTTGTATTTATAGGTCTGCTTCTGCTTTCTGTTTGTTTATTTGCTTTTTTTTTTTTTAGATTCCACAAGTGAGTGAAATTATATGGTATTTGTCTTAATCAGTCTAATTCCTTATACTTAGTATAATATCTTCTAGATCTGTTCTTGACGAGGATAGCAGGGTTTGAAAAGAGCGTGTAGAACAGGAAATAGTCCTATGGCCATTCATGGAAAACACAAGTAGCAAACATTCTTACCAAGATATAGAGTGTTCCAGGACACCTGGGTGCCTCAGTCTGTTAAAGCATCTGCCTTCAGCTCAAGTCATGATCCCAGGGTCCTGGGATCGAGTCCCTCATCAGGCTCCTTGCTCAGCAAGAAGCCTGCTTCTCCCTCTGCCTGCCTCTCCCCCTGCTTGTGCTCTCTCCCTCTGACAAATAAATATCTTATTTATTGAACCATTATCAGTTTTCCCTCTTCTAAAACTTCATGCAATACATGTTGTTTATTACTACTATTATAGTAGTTTTATGTCAGCTTCTTTCTTTCAGCATGATATATTTCATATATCTTATATATCTTGCATATATAGTAGGTTTTTTCTTTTTTTTAATTTTTTTCTTTTTATCACTGAGTAGTATTCCATTGAATACAAATTTTTACTCCATCCTCCTGTTAATGGGCATTTGAGATCTTCCTAGTCTGTGCTTATTAATGTGTAATTGTGCTATGAATATTCTTTACAAGTCTTTCAGTGAGCATATATTTTTATTTTTTCAAGGTAAATATCTAAAAGAGTAATTTTCTGAGTTATAGGTGTATATTTAACTATACGAGACACTGCAAACTGTATTCTATAGTAGTTGTAACATTTTACACAACCACCAGAAATGTGTCTTCACCCACATATGTTGTTAGTCTTTTCAGTTTTTAATTTCAGCCATTCTAGTGAATGCATAGTAGTAGCTCGTCATGGCTTTAATTTGGATTTCTTTAATTACTAATAATGCTGAGCACTTTTTCATATGCTTAATGGATATTCAGATTTCTTCTTTTGCAAAGTGCCTATTCTAATCTTTGCCTATTTGTTGTTGTTGTTGTTATAGGAATTCTTTGTCTATTCTGAATATGTTTGGGCTTTTTTTTTTGTCAGATTATGTATCAAGACATTTTTTTAAAGATTTATTTATTTATTTATTTATTTGACAGAGAGAGAGACAGCCAGTGAGAGAGGGAACACAGGCAGGGGGAGTGGATGAGGAAGAAGCAGGCTCCCAGCAGAGGAGCCTGATGTGGGGCTCATTCCCAGGACGCTGGGATCAGGCCCTGAGCCGATGGCAGACGCGTAATGACTGAGCCACCCAGGCGCCCCAAGGCTATTTTCTTCTTCTAGTTAATGCTTTATTTTTCTCTTTCTTAATTATTTCTTTTGATGAAGTTTATAATGTGATGTAATCTAATTTATGAAATTTTTTCTTTTGTTGGTTACTAGTGTCTGGTTCCTATACAATAGTTGCCTACCTTAAAGTCATGAACATATTCTTCTGTAATCTATTCTAGAAGATTTATAATTTCAGCTTTTATAGTTTGGCCTATAATCCATTTCAAAGTAATTTTGCTTAGGGTGCCTAGGGGGCTCCATCAGTTAAGCATCCCACTCTTAGTTTCAGCTCAGGTCATGATCTCATGGGTTGTGGGATCCCCATGTTGGGCTCCCCATTCAGCGGGGAGTCTGCTTGATTTTCTCCCTCTGCCCTCCCCTGTCTCTAAAATAAATAATCTTTTAAAAAAATAATTTTGTTTATCATAGAGGTACAGGCTACAGCTCCAGTTGCTCCAGCATCATTTGTTAAGAGATACGTGTATCCAGTATATGTATATGTATGTGTATATATATGCAAAATATCTATATATGTATGTGTGTGTGTGTCTATATGTCAAGTTTTTCCTGTATCATTTGCTAAAAGAACTTAAAGATTTGTTTTGCTAGCTTTGCTGAAAATTGATTAATCCTATACGTGTAAGTGTATTTATGGACTACATATTCTGTCCCATTTAAACTATTTGATCATTCTTACTATAGTACCACACTGTCTTGATTACTGTAGCTTGTCAATTCTACAAAAGTAACTTCAGGATTTTGATTGGTATTGCATTAAATTTATAAGTAAATTTAAGAAGAATTGACATATTAACAATATTGAGTCTTCTGACCCTTGAAGATGGTTTATTTGTGTACTTTTTGAGGTATTCTTTACTTTATCTCACAAAGGTTTTATACTTTTTATTGTGGAGGTCTCCTGCTCTTGTTAAATATATTATGTATTTTATGCTTTCTAAAGATATTGAAAATGGCATTAATTTTTGTTCTAATTAGAGCATTCTAGGATTTAATCCCAATTCCAAGAATATACTTAGGAAATAAGCATAGATATTGACTAAAAGTATGTATAAGAATATTTTCAGTACTATCTATACTAGCAAAACATTGCAAATGACAACTAAGTGTCCAAAGCTAAGAGCATGATTAAAGAAACTATGGTGCATCTATATTATTTACTAATAAACTATAAAATTATTTTGAAGAATATTCAGCATAATAAAATGGACAATATAGAATATTGAATAAATTAACAAAGTACTAATTTTTTATATATTATGATCCCAAGTATGCAAATATTTATCAAGTATAAATAATATTTTTGTCCAGAGGGAAATAAAAAAAGTATTAATCTTTTGTGATATTGTTAATTTTTCTTTATGATTTTATGTATTTAATAAGTTATTTTTATTATGGTAACATATATATAGCAAAATTTACCATGTTAACCATTTTTATGTGTACATTTCAGTGATATTAAGTACATTCAAATTACTTTGCAACCATCACTATCATTTTCTAATTTTTTAAATGGCTGATTATCATTTTTAATGCAACTATGGTAAATACTGTTTTCTAATTATTTTACTAAGTTTAGATTCAGACCTTTGCAACAATTACATAAAAAATTTAAAAGAAAACATTTTTCTCATGGTCAGGAGACTGTCCTAAGTGTTGGATTATTAGATTATGGTATAGAATTTTTAAGTCAATATATTCAGACGTAAAAAACTGTTTTGACAAGATGATATTTAGTTTTGGTTTTGTTTTTGCCATATCCATTTACAATTACTCGGGTGATCAAAAAATGTTCATTTTTCTACTGTTATTCTTTAAAAAAATCTCTGATAGGACTTTGAAGGTGTGTTGTTTCAAATATGTCAACATTATTTCAAAAAGGATCTGTCATAGTTAACATTACAAAATTTATTAAAAAGAATTTTATTTTGGGGGGCACCTGGGTGGTTTGCCTCAGCTCAGATCATGATCTCTGGGTCCTGGGATTGAGCCCCACATCGGGCTCCCTGATCACTGGGGAGTCTGCTTCTCCCTCTGCCCCTTCCCCCAGCTTGTTCTCTCTCTCTCTCTGTCAAATAAATAAATAAATAATAAATAAATAAATAATCTTTTTAAAAAAGGATTTTATTTTTCTTAATTTTATTGAGTTTTTCATTTTAATTCCAGTACAGTTAACATACAGTGTTTTATTAGTTTCAGGTGTACAATATAGTGATTCAACAATTCCATGTATCACCCAGTGCTCATCACAAGTGCCCTCCTTAATTCCCATCACCAATTTCACTCCTTCTCCCACCCTTTCCCCTCTGGTAACCATCACATAGTTCTCTATAATTAAGAAACTGTTTCTTGATTTGTCTCTCTCTTTCTCTTTATTTTTTCTTTTGCTCATTTGGTTTCTTGAAATCCACATATGAGTGAAATCACATGGTATTCTTCCTCCCTGATTGACTTATTTCACTTAGCAAATACTCTCTAGATCCATGCATGTTGCTGCAAATGGCAAGATTTCATTCTTTTTTACAGCTGAATCATATTCCATTATTCCACTTCTGTATGGATTCATCTATTGATGGACGTTTGGGTGCTTCCATAACTTGGCTATTGTAAACAATGCTGCAATAAACAGGAAGGTGTAGGTATCTGTTTCAATTAGTGTTTTTTAATTTTTTGGATAAATACCCCATAGTTCAATTACTGAATTGTAAGGTAGTTCTACTTTTAACTTTTTGAGGAATCTCCATCCTGTTTTCCGCAATAGTGGAAAAATGCACCAATAGTGCATGATTGCTCCCTTTTCTTCACATCCTCACCAATACTTGTCATTTCTTGTGTTTTTAATTTTGGTCATTCTGACAGGTGTGAAGTGATATTACATTGTAGTTTTAATTAGCATTTCCCAGATGATGAGTAATGTTGAGCATCTTTTCATGTGTTTGTTGGTTATCTATGTCTTCTTTGGAGAAATGTCTGTTCATGTTGTCTGCCTATTTTTTAACTGTATTATTGTTTTTTGGGTGTTAGTAGTATCAGTTCTTTATATCTTTTGGATATTGAAAATAAATAATTGTTTCTCTTATAAAAGCCCCAGGGCAGTTAACATTAAGAAGGAATTGATGAGAAAAAATTATATTCACCTTTATAATTT
The DNA here is from genome assembly GCF_023065955.2 of Ursus arctos. Taxonomy (NCBI): domain Eukaryota; kingdom Metazoa; phylum Chordata; class Mammalia; order Carnivora; family Ursidae; genus Ursus; species Ursus arctos. The sequence continues at coordinate 3,359,194 of NW_026622986.1, forward strand.
ATCTGGTAACAGTTATTTTTTTTTAATCTGTATGTTGATTTTTGATTTTATTAGTCAGATAAATTGGCATAGGTAGAAAAATGAGTCAAATACATAAAAAATTTATCACAAAAGAACAATTTTGTCCAATTTTATCTGATCCTCCTTCAACCTTCCATTCACTAGTCCATCCTTCTAGAGCAGACTCTCAACACTTTGAGCAATTTCTCATGGTTCATATATTAATTATTTCCATTCTAATGTTCTCTACACCATATTTAAAATTGCTCCATTATTTTTCATTTGCACTAATTTGCACATTATTATATTTTTCCTAAATGATCTAACACATCTATCAAATGCCTGGGTACAGCAAATAACCCATCATATTTTTCTTGGTGCTCTCCATCTTTCTACACTGGTGCCCAGTGTAGTATGAGGTTGCTCTTTGCTTATCTTCTATGCTGAATCCCCTATTTCTTGCATCCTTCATTTTCTTTAAACATGTCCTCTAGTAGCTTCCTAAAAATAAATAGGTAGCTTTCTAAAAATGGATAAGACCTACTTTAGGTAGGTCTTTTTTTTTTTTTTAGGCTTGTATGTTGTAAATATGAATTTAGTCTATCCTCACCCTTGATTTTTTTTTTGAAAAAGAATTATGGATTGGAAAGAACTTTTCCTCTGAATTATGAAATCATTTCACTGTCTCCTAGCTTTCAATGTTGCAGTAGGTAGAAAAGTCTAATGCCATTTTGATTTTCATAACTTCGTACATGAACTTGTTTTCCCTTTGCAAGTGAGTAGGATCTTTCTTTTACAATAAGGTTCCTGGGTGTGGGTGTTTTATATTTGTGGTGCCAAGACTCAGTCCTTCATCAGGATGAGATTCATGGCATTCAATTCTAAGAGCTATTTTTTTTCCCCATTTGTTGATACTTTCTTTCTCTCTGATTTTTTCCTATCAACTTTTTCTGAATTACCTATTAATTTAATTTTGGGTCTTCTTAGTTCAATTTCAACTTTTGTTACTATTCTAAACTATTCGACATAGTTTTTGTCATTTTTTTTCCCTTATTCTCTGGGAGATATTATCCACTTTATCTTCTTCCAGTCTTTTTCTTTATGGTTCTCATTTTAAAAATATTACTTAGCCACAGATATTTTCTTATTTTAAGGACATCTCTTTTAGAATGTTTTCAATGGTTTTTTTTTTTTTAAGTTCTTTCTCTGATCCCCCTTTAACCTGTTTCCTTCCTTCCTGCCTTCCTGTCTTCCCTCTTTTTCTTAATTTGTTTAGGTTTTACTCCTTCCAGTTTGAAACTTCCTTTCATCTTTCATATTTTAATCATTTTACATTTAAGGGTGAGGCAGTAAGACTGTTCAGAAGTCCTGAGTAAGCAAGTAGAAGTTATTGGATAGGAGTTACTGTGGGGCACTCAAACAGGACACTTGTCTTTTTCTGAAGAGAAATGCCAAATTTGTTTAAGAGTTTACTTGTTTGCTTGCTTGCCTTTAACCATTCAGTTTCTCCAGGATGGATTTTTTCCAGGTTTCTGTCTATGGGGGAAACATTTTAAGTCTGGATGAGAAGGGGGCTTCTCTTATTCCTCCTATTTTTAGTCTTATGCAACATCTCTGCCTTCCCTTATGACTGTGGCCTCTGTGGCTTGGTTTCTTGAAGAGAATGAGGATGTGGTCTCTGACAAGAGTTAGGGTCAGGCCAATCCTATCTGGGAAGGGTAGGAGAAATGGCTTGGAGACAGATTTCAGTCAATGTCCTGTTCTCAACTGCTTCCTTGTGGCCTGTTCCTCAAAATAGTGACATTCTCAGAGGTTCTGTGGAACAAACTGACCTCTGCAGACTCTCAAATTATAATTTTTATAGTGTCTTTTACTTTGTCAAATCACACATCATTCCTCTAACTCTGTTTTTCTAAAAGTAGTATAAATGTTTTGCCAGTTGAAATCTCCCCATTGTCTTTATGGGTTAATAAATGTTTTTGAAAAATTCCTTTGCTGTCATTTTATTTGGGTTATAGTAGGAAAAAAAGATTGACACATGTTGTCAATACTCCATGCTTCATCAGGACTTTTTGTTTGAATATGAACTGATTTAGAGTCTCACAATATTATGATGTTAACTTAGTTAACCTCCCAAGAGAATGCAATATCCATGTGTATTAGTGTTGCAGTTAATGAAGGCGAACCTTACATAAAAGATGGGTTTAAATTGAATATCTATGTTCAGTAATGTTAAGCATAACATTTTCTTTTATTAATCCAGAGTATAAAATATGTGGTCTCTTTTCACCAATTTCTGATTTCAAATATATTATCTCAATTACCTAGATGTTGGGTGGATAGATCATAAATAGATTGATAGATGTGTATTGTGTGTCTCACTGCTGCTGAAATTTTTAAAATGTGGCAGAGCTATTCTTAAAAGACATGAATAAAAATGCAGATGGGTGAGGAAATTCTTGTCATTGCTGTCAGTTTCTGATTCATAGATGATAAATATAGCCTAAAAATTAAGTTGTTAGGAAACTCACTTCCCTCTACCGGCTAAGCTGCAAATGGTTGGCTGTCATGGCATAGAAATAGGAAACGCTACTTAGGATGGACTTCAAGCTGTAGAGCTTCCCTGAGGGGATTGTGCAGCAGCTTCATTCCAAACCCAAAACACAGAGAACACTGGATATATAATTATGTTTGCATTTGGTTCTTTTTCCCTTGTGTTCTTTTTCTTGGCTTCAGACTGTTTAAGAATTAGAACGTCTTTGGTCTTTTATTTACTTATGATGTTCAAAATTGGCAGAGTTTGTAGATTTAGGACTATAGAACAAACCCTAGATTAACTGAGCTATTGAACGTCCTTTTGTTAGAATATAAAGGGTTCTATTCTATCCACCAAAACAGATATTAGGTACATTCTTTTCATTAAAGCATGCCCACATCTTTCAGTAAGGAAGCAGAATTAGGAATCAAATCCACTGATCTTGTTACAAAAGCAATGTTTATCCCACAACAAGATATTTTGATGTTAGTAATATTTAAAGCAAGTTTCCAAAAGGAATCTGATTAAAGTATAGGATAAAATTCAGAGATAAATAATCATCCAAGATACATCTTTAAAATAACTGGGACTCCTTCTCAGGACAAATAACCATCAGCTCAGATAATTGAAAATTACCTGGAAACCATAGTGAATAGAGAAAAATTGAGTTACTCTCCCAGATTATTGCTTTAGAGCTTGTGGCAAGATAAAACCTAAAGTTTACTTTTTAAACCGATATAAATAATATCATATTTATTTATTTAATTATATATATATATATTATATGTAACATATATATATAGGTTCATATGAACAGGTATACTAAAGTTTGGTTTTAATATTGAAATATGTCATGCAGGGCTGTCCTGCAGTGCTAACTTTCTCTCCGATTATATCAGTTCACGTTGTCGTGCAAATAAATACTCCTCTACTAGCTCTTACAGTTCAAGAGGCCCCGAACAGTAAGAAAATGGTAGATTTCCTTCAAGACTTTCTGACAAGCTGATCCTTAAAGTCCATATAATCTAGGAGCTAGGCTCTTGCAATTAAAGAAGGAGGTAGCCTTTCCTGAAAATTTTCCTCAGGCATTCATAAAGGTCAGGCTTACAGAACATTTTTTCTTTTACTACTGTCATTATTTTTTGAAAATCAAACAGCACATACAGTGAAAATAAAAATATACCTGAAAACTCTCATCCAGTGTTTGTATTTTCTGCTTCAAAATATTTTGCATCATAAATTCTATCAAATTTTGATGAAGAACCTGGGGGTAAAAGTGGGAAAATATCAGTGATGTATAATAAAAATTTTTTAAATGGAAAAATAATTTAAAAAACAAATATAAACATGAGTCATTTAAATAGTTAATATCTAACTTTCTCCTTCTTGGAAAATACATGAAAATATACTTATTTTATCCAAATTAGTTTCCAGGAACTTAGTGATGGAAATTTAAGAACCTTGCACTATTATTCTACATTTAAGCCAGGAAATGCATGGGAGTTCTGTGGGACAGCTGCATGGCCACAGGGTTAACTTTGTACTCCAAATATCTTATCTTATGCCTGAAACACACTGTTTTATCAAGGTTCATCCTGGTTATTTCCACTCATGATTAGACAACTCTAAAGGGATGAAAGTAATGGCATTTTATATATACTTCTTTTCAAACACTGAAAAGGTTTCTGAGTACAGGGTTGCTTCCAGTTACTAAGCTATAGAAACCTGGACAAAGTCATAAATTGTCTGCTGTAGCCAAGGTTGCTATCAATTTATTTAAATTCTATTTGCTCAACCATGCAAAATGAGCAAAACTTGTGAAAGTGGTGACTGTGTGAAACAAATTTAGTATGATAAAAAATAATAGAGAAGTTTAATGTTTATTTAATTGTACTGGAGAAATGTTACTGTGCTACTGGGTAATTGGAGATAAATCAGAGTCAACCTCATGCAAGATAGCAAAATGTATTTGCTCTGGACTCCCAGTCAGACTTAAGTTCAATTTTCAACTCTGCTACTGACAAACTGCACAATCTAGGTATGTTTCGTAACCTGTCCAGGACTCAGTTTCCTAGAAAATGGGAGATAAACCTAGTTCTATGTTATAGGATTACAAAGGGAACCACATGAAATGATGCAATAGAAGGCTTAGCTTGAGCATTGCTAGCATCCTGCAGATATTGGATGCTGCATTTTGAATATAATTAGTATCAACTTTACATATCAAACTGAGTATTTATGAAGTCATATGGGAGAATTAAATTGGAATGATTCCCTTTCTCAGACTCCCTAAATTCGTCCCCTTCCTTCCTAAAGACCATTTATTGGGACCGGTGTGAAGCTGAATTCTGAAGTTTACACAAACAGGGAAAACTTCTCAGTGGACAACAAACTGAAAGAGAGAAGATCTAGAAGGATCAGATTAATCCCGTTGTTGCAATTCAGAGATTGGCTCCAGCCAGTATGGTCTCTGTAAGTAATTTGCATAACAAGGTAAGAGCTTCTGTCTAGCAGCTTCCTCTCCTCTCTGGAACTCCTATCCCTTACCCAAGTATTAATCCTTCTTCTCCAACCAGGCCTACCCCCCAAATGAAAATGTAGCCTTTCTTCAAATTAACCAAGCCTGGACTATTTAGCTAAATTATCCATGAATTATCTGAAAGGTGGAATAAAGCTTAATCCTTCCGAGATTAAGCTATTTATAGTTGTCCCTATTTACCACCTGTGTAGACCTTCACATCTTGTGCATGCCACTCTCTCAACCTATCCCCCTCATTTACCTACTCTGGAAATTCCTCTTCGTCCTTCGAGGCATGGTTGTGATTTTACCTTCCCTCTTGAATATTCCCGGATGACCCGGGCAAAGCTAGTCACTTCTTCACTATGTTTCCATAGTCATTGTTTTGTAGTTTAAAATCATAGTATTGATCACCATATCAATTAACATATGCATTTTCCCCATTAAGCTGTTTGATTCTTCGTTGTATTTTTTTATGTACCTAGCCCAGGCCTGGAGTACAACAGGTCCTCAACAGCAGCTATGCAGAAATGCTATTGATTATGCTCTTCTAAAAATCAATGGAATTGGCTTTGGACCTAGCAAAATATTTACCAAGTAGCATATGCTTTTCTTGTCATTGCAAGAACAGGTACAAATGAACCTAAAAGCACCTTAACTTCTGGAATAGAAAGGGGTATCTTTGGTTTGTAGAGATACTGTGGAAGAATAGTAACATAAAGAGGATGGGATGGAGATTTTAAAGTCAGAGAGACTGGGTATAAGAATCATCTTCACCTCTGTCACCTAATAGCCGGGGAGCTTCACACACATTACCTTGCCCACTAATCCTTAGTTTCCTCTTTCATAAAAATGTAGAGATATTGTGACTATTAATTGAAATGATGGATAAAAAGAGCTGTGCAAATGTGTGGCACAATACCTGAATGAACATCGTGATTGCTACAAAAACGCTTCCCTTCCAGGAACTTTGTTTTGGGCTGGGGGGAAACCTGGTGTCGGGGAGGGGCAAAAGTGAAAATTGTGCACCTACATTCCTAACAAGGAATGTAACACAGGGCTGCACACAGGCCCTAATTATGGAGAAGCTATACCCAAACATCTTATCTGGCTAATCAAATTCAAAATGCAAGGCTTTATTTTGTGTAGCAACTGCACATTAATGGCATCTACGCTGTATGTTGTGTGTGTGTTTTGTTTTGTTTCCAAAACAGAAACCTTTACTTTTTTCTCTGTAAATATCTTGATACATTTTGGCTTCCAGTTTAACAGAAGACATAGTACAATAATATAAGTATCTTATCAGATTCCACAAGAGCCTATATTTTTAAATAAGGCATTTATTATAAGATTAAATAAGATCATTGTGATAAAGAAACTTTCTGAAAAAACTGTTACCCTGTAAAAACAGACTTAATCTTAATGAAACAGAATCAAGACATTTCCTTAATCATGAGCATGTTATCATGCCATAAGATGCCCGTTGGTAAATTTTTGATGTCTTTTTGTGAATCACTGACTATTTCTATTATCTTCAGACGTAAGCTGACCTTAAAAAATAATGGTGCTCACACAGTGTTTCATTGTAAGTACTGTTTTACATCCTCCATTTTACACACTAGCCTCTGTTCAGCAGAGAAAACCCTACTACAGCCAGAGTCAGGCTACTAGGAGTACTGATGCTGGCCTCTTTTCCCAGCTACTCTCTTGGGATACATAGCCAAACTAGGGGTACAGTATGGTGATGGAGCAGCATCTAGCCAACCGACCGCTAGGGAATTCAGAGCCATGGCCAAAGCCTCTTTAGCACTGTGCTCCTAGTGGCCTGACTTCAGAACTCTCACTTCATTCATAAGACAGCTTTAAACAACTATGCTTTTCCTTGAGAATTAACAATGTACCTACTTAGGTTATCTCGGGATAAAATACCAAATTCTATGCCCTGATTAAACCTTTTCTCTGAAGTATAATGCTGTTACATTTTTGTCTCAAACTCTCTTAATGGCCAGTTTCACATGAAATCATTTATTAATGCAGTCAGCCAGCTGATCAACACACTTATTAAGCACCTATTATGAGCCAGGCACTCTTGTAGGTGCTACTCAGAGTAGTGATTCTCAAACTTTAGGGGAAATCTTGTTAAAATAGGTCCTGATTCAGAAAATCAGGGGTGCAGCCCAAGATCCTGAATTACCAAGATATGACGTTAACAGTTCTGGTCCACAGATAAGATAACAGAGAAAACTATAAACAGGGTCAGGTTTTTTAACTACAAATTGGATTTTTTATGGATATTTACCTGATGTGATGTAATTATTGAAAAGAAGGCTAACTAAATACATGAAAAAATCTGAAAGGAGTTTTATTTTTTAGGCGGTTCAGAATAATTATCTACTGACTAACAAAGTGATGCCCAGAAAAGATCTTTTCTTGCATTACAGGAAGCGATAAGATTTACTTTCGACTCTATGTTTAACTGCATTTATTCAACTTCAGTTACAAACTGACCAAAAATGTGAATGGTGCTTAAAACACTGAAATTGTGTTTTCATCCTAAAAATTGCATACAGTTGTTTATAGGATATTTTTTTCTATTGCCATATTGACAAACTGTTGTTTCTGAACTGCTTTTGGAAGCATAGATCCACTAACCAGAAATTTCGTACGTAGGGTTTTCCATCTGAAGGTGAAGTTTGGCAAGAAGATAGCATGGCATCATTCAGTGCATTCCTAATTCATCATTTAAATTTCCATGCTTGGAGAAATTTTTGTTGGAAATTTACAGTCCTAAAATTAATGCTGAATAAGGCACAGTTATTTCCAGTTTTTTTGGTGGTACTGCAAAACCACTCCAGTTAATCATGATAAAGGCCTGTGTCACGATGACCAATTTCATTTCAGTTTGATGCATAATGCTTTTTTTTAAACACCAAACACTGTGTTCTACCTCAAGAAAATCCACGTTTTTCAAACTATTAAGGGGTAGCATAAAAACTCAAGAGGACACAAGCTAATTTGTCTCTGAGATTAATACAGACAGAATAGTATTTTTAAGTTTAGATTTCTCTAAAGTTGTATAATGTTTTAAATTTAAGTACATACTCTATGATTTTTATCAGTGTATTTTTACATGATTCTCTACGCTTGTAACATATACCAGCACATTGAATGCTCTAATTTCCAGATTGTTTTACAGCTCTTGCTTCAAATGCTATCTAAAATTTACTAGCAACCAAAATTTGGAACTGTATTTTTAAGTATCAAGCCTACAGATGATTATAAATTTTAAAAATGTGGGGTGTTTTTTAAACTTAAATTCTGCTTTGGGGTATCTAGCCGTAGTTTTAAAGCATATACCCCACAAACAATTTCTTATTTATCAAGAAGCACCTTTCATCAGCTATCTCTATCTCTAAAATGATAGAATAAAGGCTGTTCCTCCTCAAATATCAGGTTTTATGCAGCCCAGTAAAATGTAAGGCACAGACATGTTTGCCATTCCCCTAGCAAATGTTTATCACAATTGCCACTGTCTGAGAGCAATTTTAAAATATGCTAAAAATGATAAGCCTACATTTTTCTGTATTCATTCTTGTGAGGGAAAAGTAGCTGAACATTCTTAGCCAGCCTCTTCAATTTTACTGTGAAAATTCCCTTCTGCTGTGGGTTCATTCAAAGCCAGGAGTATGGCTTTACACAGCTTTTCATTGTACTCAAGGGAAGTTTATGGAAATGTTGCAGAAATAAGCTACAAATGGAAATCTGGCCTTCTGCCAAACTGCATCTCTCCTTCCTGCTCTAACAACTTTCTTTTCCCCTTCCATACTCAATGTGTTCTTAGCATATAGAACATTTATCTAAAACTAATTTTAGAAATACAAAATATATCAATTAAATCTTAAACAATATTAATAGCTGAGAGTTATAAAGTATAGCTGTGTGCCAGGCATCTTTCTAAATGGGTTATATTTATTAAATATAAATGATTTTCTAAATGCTTCTCATAAACTAAGTCATTTAACCCTCATGATAACCCATGAGGCAGGTACTGTTGGTATCCCCATTTTATAGATGATGAAATTAAAGCACAAAGATTTGCCCACAGTCACTCAGCATGTTGTTGGCAGATGTAGACTTAGAGCCCAAGTCACCCTAACCCAGAGTCCAGGCTCCCTCAGTACTTGCCATAGACTGTTCATGACAATTTACCTCTGTCTACAATAAACTTGAATGAATCAGACAGAACTGTTGGGAAAAGGGGGGTAGATCAGTTTTACATTTGACTTGACTGACATTACTTAGGTTTTATACTAAGCAATTGTGTAATTTTTCTTTCAAAGATGGATGAACATTTTCTTATATTTTTAATTTACACAATATGGTGAAAATAGCATATATTACAAAATGGTTTTTAGAAATAGAAAAGTGTAACATACTTGGATATCTTTCACTTGATAATCACGATTATTTTTTGGAAGAGTTGAGTTCCTTGGGTTGAAATACATTTTTGAGAAGCAAAAAGAAAATAAGAAAAAAAAGGAAAGGAAAGGAAAAATATTTTCCAAAATTCTGATTCATATGGATGTATGACATTGGAAATGCCTGTGTTATTCTTACTATGATGTGCTCAGTCATAAAATTAAGATTAGAAACAGGAATTCTCATGAGATTACTGAGCCTTCCAGGTTTGATAGGAAATAAAAACAGAAATATATGTCCAATATGTTTTTCCCTTATGAATGTAGTTTCGTTGAAAAGAAAAGTCACAGCCAAAAATTCCTGAGTAGTACTCCCAGTCCTGACACTGACTTGGTCAGTGACCCTGGCAAACTGCCGGACAACTGTGATTTCATTTCCTTCTCTGCAAAGTTAGCAGAATACTTACCTACATCCCAGATGTTGGAAGACTTAATTAATGTCAATGTTTGTGTAAAAATGAAATGCTGTTTACCCAGTAAATGCCAAGTAATTCAGATTTTTTACTCCCACTTTTTGCAGGCACCATAGAGTACAGAAGAAACAACTTGCTAAAATAGTTGGTAATATCAGGAATTCTTGGACCTTTCTTTGCAGCAATAATTGTAAAAAATAATTTATTAACCACTCACATAATAATGAATTTCTGCATATAGTCACCAAATTTTACATACATTGCACTAAACATTTATAACTGAATATGTCAATTATACCTCAATTAACCTGAAAAAATGCATAGTTGTATACTCGTATTGGTCTCCTTACTTAGCCATGCCGAGAATAGTGTCATGGGTTCCTGCTACAGTGAACCTGATGTCTCATTATCTCCTAAGGCCACAGACTGTACATCTATACCATTAATCAGGCATCCTGAAAATTCATGCAATGAATCACAGGGACACTAACATCAATTGTCATGATTCTATTCACATTTCTGAGAAAACAAATTAATGTTCTTGTCTTACTTTTTGTCTCAGCATCTTGTGTCTACTGACACATGCAATTAATCACTTATTTATTCATATTGTTATGCACTTATTGATTGTCTACTATGTGCTAGACACCGTGCTAAGTAAACCCTAGGAATATATTAGTGAGCAAGAAAAAAAGAGTTGTTGGTATTATAAAACATACTCTCAGATGAAATGTAGACATCAAGCATTTGTTTATTAATCATATGTGTAAGTTATCATGATAGGGAAAGCTCAGGGACACCTAGCATGTTATAGAAACTAAGGAATATCTTTGGAAGGAGATGATATTTCAGCTGCAATTTAATGGTGAAAAAGAGTGTGGTCCAAGCAGAGGGAAGAGTATGCACAATAAACCACGAAAATGAGAGAGAACTTAAGGTTCAGGTTGGCCTGGTCTCATACTGAAGTAGTGTGAGATGCAGAACACTTTATCCTAAGGAACGGGAAGTTTTTGAAAGATTTTAGGCAAGGATGTGAGATTACTAGACTCACATTTTTATCAAAAAAAAATCACTCTAATTAGAGTTTGGAGACTGGATGAAGAGAGAACACTAGGGGCAGATATAAATTAGGAGGTCATAAAAATAATTATTTTGCAAGAATTAATGGTGAAGTGGATGAGGCTAGTAGCAGAAAGAGTGTAGAAAAACAGTGATTTGGCAAATGTTTGGAAAATAGAACTAGGTGAACATAGAACTTTATAGGGTTTTTTGAAGGTGAAGTGCAGAGAAGGGGCCAAGAAGGGAAAGCAGGATTCAAGGATTCCTGTCAGGTCTAGAGCTTCAATAAGGCATAGAGGAAACCTTCACTGAGCTAAGAAATACTGAAAGCAAAACACCTTCAGAGGAAAAATGACTTTAGTTGTAGACTCATTAAGTTCACAATGACCAAAAACACCTAGTGAAAACATTTGAGAGGCAGTTTAACTTAAGGCCCACAAAAGTGTTTTGGTGGAAGATAGACTTAGGAATCTTCAATATATAAATTGGAAATAAAGCCAAGACAGAAGAGGACATTGAACGGGGCAAGTATATAGAGTAAGAAGAACATAAGGCCCAGGAAAGAGATTGAGAGGTATCAATATTTAATGAAAGAAGAGAAGCCTACAAAGGAGATTGAAGAGCGGGAGGAGGAAAGGGGAGAGGAAAAAAAAGAAAGAAAGAGGAGGAAAGCCCAGAGAGTCACCACTAGAACTTTGAGAGAAACAGTCTCCCTTACACACTGTAATAGAAGTGATGAAATGAAAACTAATAGTATAGATATTACTCTTTTGAAAGTGACTATGAAAGTAATGTGAGATCTATAGTTTATCAGTGTTGGATAATGTGGAATCAAGGGTGGCTTGGTTGAGATTGGAGATGAGCATATTCAAATGTTAAAACAAAGGAGGCAGTTTGAAGAAAAAGTTGCAGATGGAATAGAACATGAGGATGACGGTAGAACTAGGCCATGAGGAGGTCCAAAGCATAGGGGAATAATTCTGTAGAACAGGAAGAAGGATATCTTTTCCAAATGTATATGGAAGGAAGAAAAAAAATAGGCATGCATGCAAGCAAGGTACAGATATAGTGATGAAAAGTTAAAGAAATTACTTTTAATTAATTTTATTTTCTCTCTGGAGAAGGCCTAGAATGCTTGGGGAGGTGTAAGTCAGAGAAATCTGAAGAATTGAACGAAGTTTAAAACTGTAAATGTGACAAGTAGGAAACTTAACTGATTTGGGAAATCCAAGATTGCTGGGTGGTGTTGATGATACAGTTGATGATATTCTGTAATGCTTATTCTCACTTTATTTTTACCAAAATAATATACCAAATTATATTATATACTGGATATTTATTAGAAAATTTATATTGGATATTACCCAAATTCTACCCATACAATTTTAAGAAGGTTGACCAGGCATACCTGATTACCTGCCTTCCCTCCCAATTTCCCACTGAAATAACAGTAATATTTACAAAAGAAAAATGTTTCCTACAGTGCTGAGAATGAAAATGGAAATCATAAGGAAACCTGAGCTTTTGGTGAATTTTAAATTGAAGAACTGATGGATAAACCAGAGTTTAAAAAGTCACAAGGCAGAATAAATAGGTGAAAGACTGCAGTAGAGGGGTTAGGTTATGCTGGAAAGGCACTGCTTATGAGTGGGAGAATCCAAATAGTATCAGGACACTCAACGAGGAAACTGATTGCAAGACTCTTTATCAACAACTGAGAACACAGAGAACTAAGTAAGAATTTGTATAAGTTGGTAGACAGAACAAGTTACAAATAATGAAATAAATTGAATTGTTATCAGATTCCTCATCAGCAACACTACAGGTTAAAAAAAAGGAGAAATGCCTTCAAAGTCCTAATAGCAAAAATTTTGAATCTAAAATTCTATATCCCATGAAACTATCAAGTATGAAAGAAAAATAAAGGTATTTTTACAAGGCCAAGGACTTAGAAATTTATTTTTACATGTTTTCTGAAAAAAAAAAACAAACAAACTACATAATATTCTCCAACAAAATGAGGAAAAAAAGAAGACATAGTATCCAAGAAAGAGAAGATTTAATTCAAGATTACAAAGAAAAATAATTTCAGGTTGGCAGTGATCAGTTAATTTAAATCCAAGTAGACTGTCTTCAAGAAGAATAACTTGAACAAATACTATAATTACACATTTGAATGATTTCAGGGATAGAGTGAAGTCATGGGATTTATTTGTCACTAACAAAAAAAAAAGGCAATTAGAAATACCAGGGAAAACAAAAATCTGTCTAAGAAATCATTACACAAATATAAAGTGGCATCAAGAAATACCATTTAATTAAATACCATTTGTTAGATCAAGAAAAATAAGTTTAAAAGTAATATTTAAAATTACAAAAGTTATCACTAATAGGAATACTAAAATAAAGTATTAACAAAAATTGGGAGGAAGAGTGAGCAAGAAGAGATGGAAAAATGTACTCACTGTAAGTTGAAATTCTTAATCTTTCATAGCAGAAAACATTGTTTTACCTTTCTTTTTTAATGTATGCAATAAATGAGCAAAGAAGTTCATACTTACACAAATTCAGAACTAGCACTCTTCCTTTACCATGCAGTGGTAGAGTGAAAGCAGCACATATCTTGGAATAAAACAAACTAGGGTTTAAATCCTGGGTCTATTACTTATAAGCTGTGTGTTCATGGCATATTTATGTAAGCTCTCCAAACCTTAGTTGGGGAATAAATTACAGAGTGAGTATTAAGAACCCTGTACAGTGTTTTCTAAATAGTAGTCTCTCAATGAATATCAGTATTGTTTTTATTTATAGAATCTTCTTGAAACAATAACTCAGCATGTGGTATGGTTGATGACTACTTATCACCAGAGATGTGGCTTTATTGTGCAAGTTGCAAAATAAGGTGTCCTGTTTTGCAGTGACATTTAATGTAATTAATTGTCTGAGTAAAAGGAACAAGTGATTTACTGCCTCAGAGAATGAAGGGGGAATCCATAATACCTTGATCTTTGGAGAGCCTCCAAAGTAGTAATTATTCTCACAGACTTAGATGAAGTATTTTAAAAAATTAAGTACCACTTGAATGAAAGCTGAATAGTACACCAAATTTCTTTGCTTTTATTTGAAATAATATTAACTCATTTGTGGGAGAATTGGTTATCTCTTGATCATCCTCTCTTAGTTTTATATGCCTTGATTAAAATAAATTGGAAATTATATTTACTAATGAATAAATGAAGTTCCTTTTGTGAAAACAATTATTTGATAACATGCAGCACACATACGGAAATAAGTGAAATGGCCTCTTGGGATTTTTTCTTTCCTACACTCCTGATTACATGAAGGGGGGTTTCCCTGGATACCCTGGCCTCTTGCTCCACCCTTAGGTCTCCAGGGAAATAGAGTGGGTGACCAGAGCAGTGAGCTTGGAAGGAGGGACTGGATCTTCACAGCTTTGCCCCTTCTGTGTCTCCATCTTGAGCCAAAGGAGAGCTTGTAGTCATCTGTTCTCTTAGTGCCCTAAGTAGTAAACAGAGAGGTTTGGGCCACTCATTCATTGCAACCTGTCCTAGATGAGCAAGTTCAGTTTTGGTGTTCCAAGAGTTGGGAGATCTTTGTTGCAAAAAAATAAAGCCTTTATTCAGTTGCAAGTTTGAACTCCATGCACCTAATTCACTGCTTTCTCTCTCTCTCGCTCTTAAAATTTTTAACTAAGGATGGGCAAAGGAGCCTCCTAAAATCTCAAAATAGCTGGGAACAGCTACATTCAAGCCTTATGTATCTTTGAACAACTTGTTAAACAATTACACACAAAGGAAAGGAGATAAACATAAATGTGAAAACTGTGAAAATGTAAGTAGTTGACTACCCGCTAAGACAATACATATTACACATAATTAACACAGTTTTATATCTTTAATAAATTCTATTTCAAGATAAATTGGCATGTTTTTATTTGGGGCATCCTGTCTTAGTCTCCCAAAAGTGATGAACTCAGCAATAAGCTTCTAAATGTCCACCCTCACCTTTTTGCCCTGAATTGAGGAACTCCAGTACTCAAGGGGACCTATCCATATGGTTCTTATTATTATAAATTTAAAAACAGATTTGTAGCTGTTGTTTCATAATTCTTGCAAAACCTTTCCATTTTGACCAATGGAACAAAGATTTAGATAAAAATAAATAAAAAAATAAGCATAAAAGAATGCATGTCAGGTTCAGGATACAATAACATTTGAGGATCAAATATGTATTAAATTTTTATGTTAATGTTGATAGTACTAGTCAAATCTTAATTTTTCTTTCTAATGAAGTTAAATAAATTAATAAAATATAACTTCTTCTAAATGTCTTCCTAAAGTCTCAGTGCTCTAACAGCTTATTAATTAAAAATGCTTTTGATAAATTATTATAAAGATGGTTCTGTTTGGGGTAATACAAATTGATTTTATTTTGTAAAAAAAATACTTTTTTAAAGTTTGAAATATGAACTAAACCAGACTGGAAACAGAAAGCATATTTAAAAACTATAAGAGCAAAAAAAAAAAAAAAAAAAAAAAAGAAAGAAAAGAAAAAAGAAAGAAAGAAAAAGAGCTTTAAGACCAGTCTTGACCAGTTATCTGTTAATGATGCCAAGAGCAATATTTTTTGTTATTCATATTTTCTACTCAAGGCATTATCAATTATATTTATTTTTAGTTTCTTAAAATATTATATGTAATTGATATCTATGTATCTTAATCATTTTTCAACATAAGAGAATTAATTCAACAATAAAAATGGTATATTAAGACATGTGACATGACATTGAGGCACCTCCATATAATTCTCTAATTTTTGTAAAGTCAATAAATAATTAGTTAATTATGGCTCGATACTTATATAGAACTAGGAGCTCAGTTTCTCATAATAGTTATAAATTTATTAAGAATTAATATTAAGAATTTTCTACTGTGTGATTTCACTCATATGTGGAATTTAAGCAATACAACAGATTGGACATAGAGGAAAGGAAGGAAAAATAAAATAAGATGAAAACAGAGAGGGAAGCAAACCATAAGAGACTCTTAACTATAGGAAAAAACTAAGGGTTCCTGGAGGGGAAATAAGTAGGGGAATGGAGTATTGGGTGATGGGCATTAGGAGGACATTTAATGTAATGAGCACTGGGTGTTATATGCAACTGATGAATCACTAAATACTACTTCTGAAACTAATAATACAGTATGTGTTAACTAAACTGAATTTAAATAAATTTCTTTTGAAAAAGAATTTTCTATCATTTTTGATTGATACCATGGAAATCAGATTTCCTTTTTTTCTTTTCTTTTAGAGTTAATTTTGGTTAAATATTTCATTATATTGAAGGGAGATATCTTAAAGTTAGATGTCTTCATTATAAAAAGGTGTCCTTATAGGGGCGCCTGGGTGGCACAGTGGTTGAGCGTCTGCCTTTGGCTCAGGGCGTGATCCTGGCATTATGGGATCGAGCCCCACATCAGGCTGCTCCGCTAGGAGCCTGCTTCTTCCTCTCCCACTCCCCCTGCTTGTGTTCCCTCTCTCGCTGGCTGTTTCTATCTCTGTCAAATAAATAAATAAAATCTTTAAAAAATAAAAAATAAAAAGGTGTCCTTATTATTTTGATGACTACCCATAAAAATCATTCATTTGTTCCAGAAGGTGTATTTGGAACGAAGAAGAAGAAAGAAGAAGAAGAAGAAGAAGAAGAAGAAGAAGAAGAAGAAGAAGAAGAAGAAGAAGAAGAAGGAGAAGGAGAAGGAGAAGGAGAAGGAGAAGGAGAAAGAAAGGAGAAAGGAAAGAAGAAAAAGAAAAAGATATTTTAAAAATAAAAATATATGTGACTCTATGTCACATGCCTCCAAGTCAATTAAATTTTCTACTATTTTCATACTTGGATATAGTAGTCTTCTAGATATTTAAAGATTTTGAGGTTGAATGTATCTTAGTTTGCCTCTAAATAACATCGAAACCACCTGCTTAGAGGTCAACGATTTCAGCAAACTCTTTGGTCACATACAAACAATGAGCCTTATTTCAACTATAAATAGTTCAACTATTTTGCATTCAAAAAGACATCAGCATTTAAGAATCTTTTTTAGATTGGAAATAGTAAAGCTTCCTTTAAGTTAGTAAGCCAATTATAATATTTTAAAATTATTTACTTGTCAATTATTTAACTTCAGTAGTGGACATGATTTAATAGCATTTTAATGGTAAAAAGTAGGCTAGGTATTTTTCTATAAAAGGTGGTTTCAAGGGGCACCTGGGTGGCTCAGTAGGTTAAGCATCTGCCTTCAGCTCAGGTCATGAACCCAGGGTCCTGGGATTGAGCCCAGCATTGGGCTCCCTGCTCAGCAGGTAGTCTGCTTCTCCTTCTCCCTTTGCTCCTGCCCCCCCCCATGCCACCGCTTGCTCTCTCAAATAGATAAGACCTTTTTTTAAAAAAATAGTTGTTTTCAAAACCTTAGTAGCACATAGAATAGCATAATTGAAAAAAAAACAGTTTAATTGGGATAGATAGAAGCGATTTCAGATTCAATTCTGCATTTTTTTAGTGTTTAAATCTATAAAAATATTCAAAAATGACAATGGGCTTAAACTTTATTTTTTTAAAATAAACTTTTCAATCTGCCTAGATATATGTTATCTCACAAGGTTTTGCCAGGCATTTATTAGTGATCCTAAGTGTAAACTTCTTACCTCCCACCTCCATAGGACAAAACTCCATTCATAAACACAGGAGGCCCACACAGATGCAAATGCAACATACTTAGTTTTTGTTGCAGATCAGAAATCATACAAATTTTATTTGAATTTCAGGAAGACATTCTGTCAGTTTAGAAACCCTCAGGAATATAAATCAATTAGTCTTAATGTACAGCCATTAAAAATATTTTGAAGTACATAAAGTACAAAAATAAAGTCAATCAAATTATTTTCTTAAAGTTTTTAAAGTGTAAAATATGTCACGAGTGATCTGGAAAAAATAAAGAAGTCCAAAATGTGAAAGTAAATGAAAATGTGAAGGAAAGAAGTTGAATTCAATAAAACAAGTAATAAATCACTAGTTTGATCCAATTTTTCACCTTCTTTGTGGTTGTGCTGGCATCAAATAGACACACACCATGTGTATGTGACAGGTGTATGACTTATCTAGGGCTACAAACCTTCTTTTTAGTGTAAAAGGAAAATGAGTCATTTAGTTTCATGTGCCCAAGTTCCTGGCAGAAGGCATACTTAGTGAATTACTGGTTTGTACAAAACACTGTTTGATACCCCAGCTCTGAAGGATTTCACAATGCTTCAACTGGAAATAGAAAAGAATAATTACAAATGGTCCCTAAAATATGAAAATTTTGCTTGAAAAGAACACATTTTTCACAGAAAATTTTGAAGTTTTGTCAGTTATGCGAAGCAATTTGCAATTACGTGTGTGTGTGTGTATATATATATATATATATATATATATATATATATATATATATATGATTTTCAGAACTTATTGTGATGTTCTGATCCTCTTCCTAAAAAGAATGCAAAATCATTCTCATTGGTTCTTGCTTTTTCTACTTCCCCATAAGTTTTTTTTTTCTTAAAGATTTTTATTTATTTATTTATTTATTTGACAGAGAGACAGCCAACGAGAGAGGAAACACAAGCAGGGGGAGTGGGAGAGGAAGAAGCAGGCTCCCAGCGGAAGAGCCTGATGCGGGGCTTGATCCCAGGGACCTGGGATCACGCCCTGAGCCAAAGGCAGACGCTTAACGACTGAGCCACCCAGGCACCCGCCCCCCCCCATAAGTTTTATATACAGTATTTGTTTCATCAGTGTCTTCTTGGTCATCCCCTAAATGGGAACAAGAGAAATATATGAAGAAAATAAGGAAAGCAGACACTTACTTTCTTAAGTACTTACTTAAGCAGACACTTTCTTAAGTACTTTCTTACTTCTTACTTACTTAATCCTACTCCTCTGAATGACCTGATGAGCTTGTACATTTACCAACCTTCCCCTGCCAACCTTCATATGCAGCACAATTTGAATACATCACCAAATGGTTTTATCAAGAGAAAGTCACAGCATAAAGGCTAATTTATAAACACTTAATAATTATTATTAATTATTAATAGAGTGTTTAACTGTTAACCAAAATGCATTACTTTCATGTAATAGTTCCTCTACATCTTCCCTTTTTAACATTTTTGCCATCATATTATTTTACTATTGGGAAAAAAATATCAAACTACAATATTTGCAACATCAAGGGAAGAAAACGCACAATGTATGATGGAAATAGGAAATAGAAAAGATGTCGAAAATAACAGTTTAGATTAAATTCATGTACAAAATGTTACTTCTTGTATTGCTGACATTATTATTATTTGTAGTCCTCCTCATTCCATGAAAGGAGTTAAGGCAACATACAAAGTTCTGTACCTTAAAACAGAGGAGAAGAAGAGTATTGCAAGGAAAAGGGGGAAAAAGAAAGAAAGAGAATGGAAATCAAGAGCTCCTGATCATATATGTGATTTGAGCTTTTTATCTCTAATTATAAAATGATGTTATTTACAATTTAGACATGAGCAGAGTTGTAGAGTTAAATATAAGGGCAATCAAGATATTCCTGGAGTTTTCATTACTTTAGAGTCACATTGAAGATGAGTGTACTCACCACATCACAGTGACTAGGGGATGGGGGAAAAAGGCTTTCATTGTTTTCTACAAACTTGGTTCCTTTAAATCAAAGGGATAGAGAGGCCACAAATTTTGTTTTCCAAAGCTGCCTGCCCAGAGGTACTATGAAAAAAAAATGTGAGCAAGAAAAATAAATAAATAAAAGGTATCCAAATTGGAAAAGAAGAATTATGATATGATGTAGATGAAATGATGCAGATGACATGACATTATACGTAGAAAACCATAAAGACTTCACTGAAAAAGCATTAGAACTAATATATGAATTCAGGAAAGTTACAGGATATCAAATTACAATAATCAATATACAATATACAATAATCAATATAAAAATCTGTTACATTTGTATATACTAATAATTATTAGATAAGTAAATTACGAAAACAATCCCATTTGCAATTATATAAAAACAAATATCTTGGAATAAATTAAACCAAGGAGGTCAAAGACCTATACACTGAAAACTAGAAGACAATTATAAGAGAAATTAAAGAAACATAAGTAAATGGAAAGATAGTCTGTGCTCATGAGAATTAATATCGTTAAAATGTTCATACTCCAAAAGCAATTTGCAGATTCAATGAAATCCTATTAAATTTCCAATGGTATTGTTCATAGAAATAAAAAAAGTCCTAAAATTTTTATGGAACCACAAAGGACTCCAAATAGCCAAAGCAATCTTGAGAAAGAAGAACACAGCTTGAGGCATTATGCATCAAAGTATATCACACAGCTACAGTAATCAAAACATTATGGCATTGGCATTAAAATAGACACAGAGACAGTGGGAGAGAATAGAGAGCCCAGAAATAACCCACACACATAGGTCAATGAATTCATGACAGAAGAGCTAGGAATATACAAGGAAAAGTTATTCCCTTCAATAATGAGCTGGGAAAACTGGAGAGGCACATGAAAAAAGAAAATGACACCAGACCACTCTCTTACACCACACACACACACACACACATATACACACACACACACACACACACACACACACACAAAAGCTAACTCAAAAATGAGTTTAAGGTTTGAATGTAAGACCTGAAACCATAAAACTAGAAGAAAACATACACTAAGCTCCTTTGACATCAGTCTTGCCAACATTATTTTGGATTTGACATCAAAAGCAGAGGCATCAAAAGCAATAAAAACAAGTGGGACTACATCGAATTAAAAAGTTACTGCACAGCAAAGGAAACCATCAACAAAATGAAAAAGCAGCCTACTGAATGGGAGAAAATATTTGCAAATATCTGATAAAGAATTAAGATCCAAAATTTATAAAGCATTCATACAACTTAACACCAAACAACAAACAATCCAATTAAAAAATGGACAGAGGATCTGAGGACATAATTTTCCAAAGAACATACAGACGACTGAAAGGTACATGGAAATGTACTCAACATCACTAAGCATCAGGGAAATACAAATCAAACCACAATGATGTAACACCTCTCACCTGTTAGAATGGCTGTTATCAAAAGGACAAGATATAACAAGAGTTGGCAAGGATGCGGAGAAAAGGGAAACCTTGTGCAGTGCTGATGGAAATGTAAATTGGTATAGCCACCATGAAAACAGTTTCTCAAAGATTAAAAAGAGAACTGTCATATGATCCAACAATTCCACTTCCAGGTATTTATCTGAAGAAAATAAAAACACTAACTCAAAAAGATATATGTGTCCTCATGTTCATTACAAAATTATGTATAATAGCCAAGACATGGAAGTTACCTATGTGTCCATACATGGATGAATGGGTAAAGAAGATGTGGTCTAGAAAAAGGGAAAGACTTCCAGGGAAGATGGTGGAGTACCGTAGGCTCACCTTGCCCCATAGATACAACTAGATAATACTCACATCGGTGTAAATAATCCAGATCACTGGCAAAATAAACTCTATAACTAAATGTAGGGAAGAGACCACATTGAAGAGGGCAAGAAGGGAAGAGATGGGGTTGGGAACTAAATGGACACACAGGGCTGTCCGTGGAAGGGAGAAACACTGCAGGCACAGAGAGGAGAGAGAGAAACAGACCCCCACCACAAGGAGCCTGCATGGGGAAGACATATTCACATAACATTTGGCTTTGGAAACCTGAAAGGCTGAATTTCATGAGTTCCTACAACCAGTGGGACTTAAAACCTAGAATTTTAAAAAATATTTATTTATTTTATTTTAGAGAGTGAGAGAGCAAGCACAACCAGGAGGGGCAGAGGCAGAGGGGGAGATAATCTCAAGCAGACTTCACATTGAGTGTGGAGCCCAAGTGGGGGCTCAATCTCACAACGCTGAGATCAAACTGGAGCCAAAACGAAGAGTCAGATGCTTAACCAACTGCACCACCCAAGCACCTCTAAAACCTGGAATTAAAAAAAAAATGAGCAGGCTTAGTTCTGGGAGAACCTGGAGGGTGAGAGAAAACTGAGTCCATGCTGTAAAGAGACACCACAACAAACAGCCCATGGAGACACAGCATACAAACAGCAGTTTGAAGGGCTTCTGGGGGCACACAAGAAGGAGAGTTATTTACTAATTTCAGAGCCTGTCCCAGAGGGACAGAAATTTCTGGGGAACTTCTCTAGGAATAAAGGAACTGGCAAGCACCATTTCCCACTTCTGCCCCCCAGCATAAACACACGGCCACCTACTGGACTTGCTACCTAACTTGTCAACACTGCTGCCTTGCCCCTCCACATTGTTTCTACCAATTTACCCCTCCAGAGAGCTTACCTCTGTCCAGGTGCTGCAAGTTCCCTCTCACATGGGAACAACAGCATGCAAAGCTTGCTTAGAACCTTAGCCCTCACCACTCACCCACCCCCATGCTATGCTTCTGGGGAGTCATATAGGCTGCTTCAGTCCCAGAGCTACAGGCCCCTCCTATAGACAACCACAGGCACACAAAGCATGTCAGTACCACTCCCTGTTGCATCTTGCCCCCAGCACTGTTCTTCCACTGATCCACCCTCTCCAATACTCTCTTGGCTAGAGCCCAACCAAAACAGTACCGGCAGTGTGCAAGCAGCCCACTCAGAGGCCAATACCACTCCAAGTGACTCTTGCCCCAGTGAGAGGAAAATACCACACACTGTAGTCAAAGTGAGGCTTCAGCAGTGAGCTGGAGGGAGAGAAGAGGTTTGACTGCATGCCCACCCACCAACAGAAGTGTCTCAGGGGACAACACAGGGAAAGTGCCCGACAGTTTGGGGCTACCACATCTCTGGAAAATGTCTAGCCTGTCTCAACTCAAGCCCAGAGTGTCCCCAGACTGGCCCACCAACACCAAAGGAACCAAACATTTCCAACAACAGGCAAAGCCAGTCATTGCCGACAACTGGACTAAAGGAAAAAGCAGCTCAGCCACAACAGCAGGGCACATGTGTCACAAAGCAGACACCTCTGAAGCTCCAGGTTCTAGTGAACAGGGGCCACTGCATGGCAGGACATTATCGGACCTTTTCTTATTACTTTCAAGTGCAGGAGACATTGCTGTCTTTCCGACCACACAGAAATAGACTCAGAGAGTTAGACAAAATGAGAAGACAGAAGAATATGCCCCAAATGAAAGAATAAGACAAAATCAAAGCAAGAAACTTAAGCAAAACATAGGTAAGTAATATGCCTAATAATTCAAAGTAATGATCATAAATATACTCACTGGGCTAGAGGAAAGAGTAGAGGACATCAGTAAGGCCCTTAACAAAGAGGTTAAAAAAAGAACCAATTAGAGATAAAGAACACAATACATGACATTAAAAATATACTAGTTGGAATAAATAGTGACTAGATGAGCCAGAAGAATGAATCAGAAACCTGGAGGACAGAGTAAGGGAGAGTAATCAAGCTGAGCAGGTGGGAGAAAATAAAATTATGCAAAATGAGATTAGACTTGGGGAACTCAGTGACACCATCAAGCATAATAACATTTGTATTACAAGGAGAAGGAGAAGAGAAAGAAAAGGAAGCAGAAAATTACTTGAATAAATAATAGCTAAAAACTTTCCTCATCTGGGAAAGGAAAGAGAAATTCAGAACCAGGAGGCATAGATTTTCCAACATAATCAACCCAAAGAGGTCCACACCAACACACATAGTAATTAAAATGGCAAAAAAAAAAAAAAATAGTGATAAAGAGAGAATTTGAAAAGCGGCAAGAGAAAAGAAAACAAGTACATACAAGGGAAACCCCATAAGGCTGTCAGTGGATTTTTCAGCAAAAAATTTACAAGCCAGAATGTTCAGAACATACTATCCTAAAACAGCAGAATACACATTTTTCACCTGCACATGAAATCTTCTCCAAAATAGCTCACATGTTAGCCCACAAAACAAATCTCAAAAAATTCAAAAAGATTGAAGTCACTCAATTCATCTTATCACTTTTTTTAAGATTTATTTATTTATTTATTTTAGAGAGAGAGAGAGAGTATGTGTGTGGGTTAGCAGGGTGATGGGCAGAGGGAGAGAGAGAATCTCAAGTAGTCTCCCTGCTGAGTGTGGAGCCTGACGTGGAGCTCGATCTCATGACCCTGAGATCATGACCTGAGCTAAACCAAGACTCAGATGCTCAACCAACTGAGCCACCCAGGTGTCCCTCAATTCATCTTTTCTGAACACGGTGCTATGAAACTAGAAATCAACCACAAGAAAAAGTTTAGAAAGAGCACAGATAAATGGAGGCTAAATAACATTCTACTAAACAATGAATGGGTCATGAAGAAATAAAAGAGGAAATCACACACAAAAAAAACACATGCAAATTTAAAGAGTGAAAACACAGTGGTCCAAAATATTTGGGATGCAGCAAATACAAGCCTACCTTAAGAAGAAAAATCTCAAGCACACAACCTAACCTTACAGCTAAATGGGCTAGAAAAAGAAGAACAAAGAAAACCCAAAACCAGCAGAAGAAAATATAAAGATTAAAACAGAAATAAGCAAAATAGGAAAAAAATTACCACAGACCAATGAAACCCAGAGCTGCTTCTTTGAAAAGATCAGCAAAATTAATAAACTTTTAGCCAGACTCATCAAAACAAAAAGATGAAATGTATGACTAAAAAAATCAGAAATGAGAGGAGAAATAACAATCAACACCACAGAAATGCAAAGAATTATGAGAATAATATGAAAAATTATAAGCCAACAAATTGGACAATCTAGAAGAAATGGATAAATTCCTAGAAACCTGTAACCTCCCAAAATTGAATCAGGAAGAAATAGAAAATTTGAATAGATCTATTACCAGCAATGAAATTGAATCCACAGTCAAAAAACTCCAAACACACAAAACTCTAGGAGCAGATGGCTTCATAGGTGAATTCTACCAAACATTAAAAGAAGATTTAATGCCAGTTCTTCTCAAACTATTCCAAAATATAGAAGAGGTATTCTTTTTTTAATTTTTTAAAAAAGATTTTATGTATTTATTTGTCAGGGAGAGACAGTGAGAGAGGGAACACAAGCAGAGGGAGTGGGAGAGGGAGAAGTAGGCTCCCTGCTGAGCAGGGAGCCCAATGCTGGCCAGGACCCTGGGATCATGACCTCAGCCGAAGCAGGTGCCTAATGACTGAGCCACCCAGGTGCCCCAGAAGAGGTATTCTTAAGCTATTTCAAAAAAGACAGAAGAGGAAGGAAAACTGTCGAATTCATTCTGCAAGGCATGCATTAACCGGATACCATAGCCAGATAGAGACGCTACAAAAAAAGAGAACTACAGGCTAATATTTCTGATGAACATAGATGCAAAAACCCTCAACAAAAATATTAGCAAACCAAATCCAACAATACATTAAAAAAAATCATTAACCATGGTCAAGTGGAATTTATTCTCAAGGTGCAAGTGTGGTTCAATAATCACAAATAAATCAGTACAAAATATCACATCAATAAGACAAAAGAAAAAAACCATACAATCATTTCAATAATGCAGAAAAGCATTAGACAAAACACAACATCCATTCATGATTAAAAAAAAAGCCCTCAACAATGTAGGTTTGGAGGGAGCATACCTCAACATAATAAAGGCTATGTATAAAAAACCCACAGCTAACATCATACTCAATGGTGAAAAGTGAGAGTTTTCCACATACTATCAGGAAGAAGACAAAGATGTCCACTTTCACCACTTTTATTCAACATAGTATTGGAAGCCCTAGCCACAGCAATCAAACAAAAGAAAGAAATAAAAGGCATCCAAATTCATAGGGAAGAAATAAAACTTTCACTATTTGCAGATGACATGATACTATATGTAGAAAACCCTAAGCCTCCACAATAAAGCTACTAGAACTAATAAATAAATTCAGTCAAGTTATAGGGTACAAAGTCAACATACAGGAATCTGTTGCATTTTTATACACTAATAACAAAGATGCAGGAAGAGAAATTAAGAAAGCAATCCCATTTACAAATGTACCAAAAATAATAAGACATCTAAGCATAAACCTAACCAAGGAGGTGAAAGACCTGTACTCTGAAAACTATAAAACACTGATGGAAGAAACTGAAGATAAGATAACACAAAGAAATGGAAAGACATTCCATGCTCATGGATTGGAAGAACAAATATTATTTAAGTTTCCATAGTACCCAAAACAATCTACAGATTAAATGCAGTCCCTATCAAAATACCAACAGCAATTTTCACAGAACTGGAACAAAGAATCCTAAAATTTGTATGGATCCACAAAAAAACCCAAATAGCTAAAACAATGTTGAAAAAGAAAAACAGAGTGGAAGTTATAATAATTCCATATTTCAAGTTATACTACAAATCTATAGCAATCAAAACAGTATGGTACTGCCACAAAATAGACATATAGATCAATGGAACAGAATAGAAGGCCCAGAAACAAACCCACAATTTTGTGGTCAATTAATCTTCAACAAAGGAGGCAAGAATATGCAATGGGATAAAGACAGTCTCCTCAACAAATGGCGTTGGGAAAACTGGACAACTACATGCAAAATAATGAAACTAGACCACTTTCTTTCACCATACTCCAAAATATATTCAAAATGGATTAAAGACCTAAATGTGAGACTTGAAACCATAAAAATCCTAGAGGAGAGCACAGGAAGTAATGTCTCTGAAAACAGCCATTGCAACATTTTTCTAGATATGTCTCCTGAAGCAAGGGAAATAAAAGCAAAAATAAACTACTGACACTACATCAACATAAAAAAAAAAACTTCTGCACAGTGAAGGAAACAATCAACAAAACTAAAAGACAGCGTACTGAATGGGAGACAATTTTACAAATCACACATCCAATAAATTGTTAGTGTCCAAAATATATAAAGTACTTATACAATTCAACACCAAAAACCAAATAATTCAACTAAAAAATGCTAGAAGAAATGAAAAAACATTTCTCCAAAGAAGACATAGATGACCAACAGACACATGAAAAGATGTTCAATATCACTCAACATCAGGGAAATGCAAATCAAAACTATGATGAGATATCACCTCACACCTGTCAGAATGGCTACAATAAAAGAAAGAAAGAAAAAAGAAAAGAAAAGAAAAGAAAAGAAAGAAAGAAAGAAAGAAAGAAAGAAAGAAAGAAAGAAAGAAAGAAAGAAAGAAAAAGAACGAACAAGTATTGGCAAGGAATTGGAAAAAAGGAAATGCTGTATAAAGTTGGTGGGAATGCAAACTGGTGCAACCACTGTGGAAAACAGTATGGAGGTTCTTCAAAAAGTTTAAATATCCTACAATATAGTAATTATACTACTGGGTATTTATCCAAAAAATACAAAACCACTAAATCAAAAGGATATATGCACCATTATGTTTATGGAAGTATTATTTACAATAACCAAATTATGGAAGCAGCCCAAGGATCTACCAATAGATGAATGGATAAAGAAGTGGTATATACACACAATGAAATATTATTCAGTCATAAGAAAGAATGAAATATTGCTATTTGCAAAAACATGGATAGAACTAGAGAGTATAATGTTAAGCAAAATAAGTCAGAGAAAGACAAATGCCAGATGATTTCACTCATATGTGGAATTTAGGAAACAAAACGAAGGGAATGAAAAAGAGAGAGAAACCAAGAAACAGACTTAACTATACAGAACAAACTGATGTTTACCAAAGGGAAGGGGGGGGAATTGGTGAAATATTTGATGGGAATTAAAGAGTGCACTTACCTTGATAACAACTGAGCAATTTATAGAATTGTCGAATCACTATGTTGTACACCTGAGACTAATATATTATTGTATGTTTATATGTATAACTATACTGGAAATAAAATAAAAACCTTAATAATATAAAAATATAGAGAAGAAACAAACAACAAAAGATTATATATATATATATATATATATATATATATATATATATATATATATATACACTTACTATTTAACCATAAAGAAGAAGGAAATCATGCCATTTGCAACAACACAGACCTTGATGGCATTATGCTAAGTGACATAAGACCAAAAAAGATAAATACTGTATGATCTCACTTATATGGGGAATGAAGAAAAAAAAATGAACTCATGGATACAGAGAACAGATTGGTGGCTGTCAGAGGTGGGGAAGGGGAATGAGAAAAATGGTCAAAGGGTATAAAAAGATCCAAATTCCGGTTATAAAATAAGTCAGTCATGGAAATGTAATGTACAAAATGATGACTATAGTTAATAATACAGTATTGCATGTTTCAAAATTGCTAAGAGAATAGATTTTTAAAAATTTTATTATAAGAATAATAAATTTTGGAACTATGTTGATGATAATGACTTATAGTGATCATTTTACAATATATACAAATATTGAAATATTACATTGTATAACTGAAACTAATGTAATATTTACATGTCAATTATATATCAATTTAAAAAATCTACAACCTAGGAATTTTTTTTTAAGTGTGGGTTACAATGTACAACCTTTTTCTAAGGAAGAGTACAAGAGGTCCTAGAGCCTACCCTGCCCAAACCTGGTCATAGCCTCTGTCAGTCTCCATGTAGACATTTCCTGAATCTTCCCCTCCCTGTATCCCTCATTCCTTACATCCCCAGGTTCTCTTGGGGCTGACTCCACTGGCTTAATATGTCTTAAATTAAACCCAATCCCAACTCACCATCTCTACCACAGCTGAATTGTCTTCACTTTGGCTTTAAGCAAGGTGATTGTAATTTCCTCTTATTCCAGTTCCTTTCTCTGACCTATAGGACAATGATTCTCAGACTCTGGTTAAGGGACCTCTTACAACCTTAATTATGACTGAGGACCCCAAAAGATTTCGTTGTTGAGTGCTGTAGCTATTGGTATTT
This sequence comes from Ursus arctos, assembly GCF_023065955.2. NCBI lineage: Eukaryota > Metazoa > Chordata > Mammalia > Carnivora > Ursidae > Ursus > Ursus arctos. The sequence goes on from NW_026622986.1 coordinate 3,388,233, forward strand.
ATCATATTAGAAATTGAAACTGAAAATATTTCTACTATTTATTACTTCATTTAGAAATAGCAGTAAACTCCCAATAAGCATATTTGCATAAATAACATTCTAAATATTGCTACATTTTCTTTAAAAAAAGAGTGAAAAATCACATTATTTTATATTTTTGCAACTTTCTTTAATGTCTGGCTTCATAAGAAACTGTTGAATTCTTATATCTGCTTCTGCATTCAGTCTGTTGTGATATATACTTCTGATTGAAGCATATTAAATCTTGGTCTCACAAAGATACATACCTGGAAAATTAGTAGTATTTTAATAATTTTCAGATAATTGTGGCAATATAGAAAACCTTGACAAATAGTAGTTTTTAAAGGTTAGATGAAATATGTAATACAAAAGCACACTGATGAATTCTTCCTATCTGTTATATCAAAATCCACTGGTCTTACACTTTAAAAGAATAGTTTACCCATGCATGATTTGTAGTACTGGTCACTAAGTGGTGCATCTCTTCTGAATATTAGCACATTTCATTATGCAATATCAAAAATCACATTTACTAATATCATCATGGAGCTTGTTAGAAAAGTCTTGAAGTATTGGAAAGCTGTCAAGATCATGGTAGCAGATACAAGTTTTTCAAAATTCTAATTTTCACTTGGGAAGCTCAAGTTTTATCACAGGCAACAAACATTATCAGTTGTTTTCCTTGAAGTGACAAGTCTCATTTTGTTTATTTTTGAGAAAATGTCTTCCATATATTTGTGTATGAATAACCATAGTTAGTCTCTCAGGTATTCTTTCAAGTAAAAAATGTGTACCATGTACAAAGGGGCCCATAATCCCATAATTCCAATGATTATACAAGTGCTTTCCTGGAGATACCATAATTTGATATACAGCAGAAGTGCTCTATGTTACAGCTCATTTAATCACATAGAATATTAAAGAGACATGGTCTCAAGAGCTAATATTTAGTAAAATTAATACTTTTTACTACTTCATTCAGGAAATTTGTAAGATAAACTGGATTTTTTTTCCTAATGATAATGGATGATGATGAAGAAGAGACTGCTACCACAATTTAGTATTATGATGTTGATTCAGGCACCTGCAGTTTTGCCCATCTTTGCTTTTGTACCATCACAGTAAAGGTGCACAGTGGAAAAGCGAATAGCATATTAGTATTACCATGCAAATAGTGTGATCTTACAAACACCTTGAAACGTTTACAGAGATTCCCAGGGGTCCATGGACAAGGTTTTCATGCTCTAACCTTTTTTAGCATATTCAAGGTAAAGAAATTTGGAGGACAGGGACTTTTCCAGGAAGGGAAAACAGTTAAGGAAGTTCCCAGAATAAATCTGGAAAGTTGGAAGATTTTGATCAGATGAGGTTTTGATAAGGGCCCAGTCCTGAAACAGAGAATAAGAGAGTGAGAATTTTGAGCTGATTGGAAATTGGTTCCAATATTTTTGACTTTCAGCTGAGACAATAAGCTGTGGTGAAGGCAGCAGGGGTAAAGGGAGATGGGGACAAAGCCACTGATGATTATCATAGGTACCTTTTCTGAACAAATTCAAGAAACTGTTAGTGTAGATGGTAATGTGGTCCTTGTTACTCTGTCTTGGTACCTATCCAGGCAGCACTTTTTACTTTGACCTTCGAAATCTATTCTCCAACCTAGAGGTCAACAAACATTTTCTGTAAATGGCCAGATAATAAAAATTGTATATTTTGTGGGTCATACAGTTTTGTTGCAATAGTCAACTCTGCATGTTGCAATGAGTTTCAAAAACTTTACGTATGGACACTGAAATTTGAATATCACAAAATTTTTGTGTGTCACAAAATATTATTTTTTTCCAACCATTTAAAGAATATTGTTAGAGCACTTGGGTGCTTAAGTCGGTTGAGCGTCTGACTTTTGGTTTTGGCTCAGGTCAAGATCTCTGGGTCATGAGGTTGGCACCAGGTTTGGCCCCTGCTCAGTGTTGAGTCTGCTTGTCCTTCTCCTTCTGCCCTCCCCCCCACTCTCTCTCTCCCTCCTTCTCTCTCAAATAAATAAAGAAAGAAATACAATCATTTAAAAAATAAAATAAAAATAAAGAACATTCTTAGACTGTGTGCTATACAAAAGTAGATGGTGGGCTGGATTTGGACAGTGAGCCATAATTAACATACCTTGCTCTTACTCAAAAGAAAGACTCTGATGATAAAATTTGGAGTACTATGAAGGGTAACTTGGATAAAGACCTTTTAATATTCTTTGATTTAGTATCTTTATTTCAGGCTGACCTTATGCTCTCACTATCCAAATATATGTGATACTGTTATTCTAATATTGCTGATAAAAGTCACAAGGTCCTTTGACAAAAAAGAAGTCATGGAATATAAAATATACAACATAACATAGTATAATACAATGTAATGTATTGTGATAACAACACAGTTGAAGTTTTTATTAAATTCTCCCAGTTTTCATCTACAAAGCTATTTCACAAAATTGTGTTTGCCCCAAAAAAGGAAAAGAAAGTAAACAAACTCCCTTCTGCATTTGGCCCCAGGCAGAATAAAAAAAAACTAAAAGCAGAAACATGAGTTTCTTTAAGCAACTCAGTTCTGAATGATTTAACTTATTAGACAATACTATTATGAAACCACAGATTAAGTGACTGAGTTTATTTTATCCCAGGAATACCCTCCCTGCCCACCCACCCAGTCTCTTCAGTCTAAAGGCTCTTCAAGCCCCAATTCAAATCTTATCAACTCTGTAAAGTCTTCCTTTGTCTAAGCCATCCCTCCTACCTGAATTCCTAGGCATTTATTACGGCACTATTTATTTGACAATCATACAGATGGTCTTTTCTGTGTTTTCTTGAACTGTTTTTGATTTTTCAATGTTTAACTGTAAACTTCTAGAGAATCACAGTCCAGTTTTAATTTCTTGTAATTTCTAGGTTTAGCATAATGCCTCATTCACCATAAGAGCAACTCACCAAGTACTTGTTTAAAATCAAATGCAAGTAAAATAATGTATTTTTTGTTCATTATTCTTCATGATTTCTCCATTCAGTTTCTTCCTCAGCCTCCCAGGAAGAAAATTTCCCCATTAGTATTCACCCTGCTTTAGATTATTTTTTAAATCTACTCAGGAAATTAAAAAAAAAAAATCTAACATGAAATTTACAAACTAACATTATTTATTTATTCAGCACATTGATACTATTGCCTAATTATGTGTCCTTTCATTTTTTTTTTCAAATTCTACTAACCTAATCTACACTGAGGTATGCAGAGGTTTTGAGTCAGGCTGAGCTGGATTCTTACCATGAACCAGGTTATTTAGATCATTGGCCATCTTCAAAAACTTCTGGAGTATAGAATTCAAATACAGGTTATATATTTAATATACACGTAATGGTGTTGGGAAGCATAAAATTGCTATATTGATTTTGAAAAACAAATAACAATGCCCATCACAATTTTGAATGCAGATATCTTTTGACCCATCAATTGAGGTTTTAGCATTTGGTTTTAGGTCTATACTTACAAAAGCATTTCAAGATATATGAACAAGAATATTTATTATAGTATAATTTAGAGTAGGAAAAATATGTAACAACCTAAATGCCCATTAAGTATGGAATTTGTTGAATAAATATGCTACTTTCATAAAATAAAACACTGCATTGTATTTAAAAGAATGAGACATGTCTATATACTGATATTGAAAAATTTCTGAAATGTATTGTTTTTTGGTTGAAAAATCAAGGTGGTGTGTGGGGCAAATAGTTGGATTTCATTTGAAAATATAAAAAAGACATTACTTACACAGGTATATGCAAAAAAAAATTACTTTCCCTAAGAATACACAAAATTGTTAACTGTGATAATATTCAGTAAGAAATACTAGAAGCTCAGAGAAGGAGACTTCTACTTTTTATTTGATGCCTCTGTATAACATGTGCCTAAAAAATACCGCATATAGAGGTACCGCAAGTACTAAATCTGAACTCACAGCAGTGCTTGGCAAGTAGCAAATGCTCCTTTATGTCATCTACATGTCTAGTCATTACTCCATTTTTTTTCAGAAAATACTTATCCCAATTCAGAAAATACATAGTGATGAATCACCATTCAATCGGCGGTGCTATTCTGTGTATTTAATTTGCAAACCTAGATTTTTTTACTACCCCTACACAAAATTTACTGTTTTCTGGTTTGTTTTGAATTGACGAAATAAAATAAATCTGTATTTGAAAGGGTTTTTTCTCTCTTAAAGAATCTTTTTGTGTAAACTGGTATATACATTGAGACAGGCAATTTTTAAAGTACTCTTACTTATATTTCCTTAGGTAAAAACACTGTTATGTGATGCTGATTCGGCATGATTAATGAAAAAATAACATTCTATCTCACATCCTAATAGCCTGGTTAATCCAAAATAAGAATTCCCTTACCAAGTCCACATGAAAGGGAACAGGCATAAAGAAAAGAAAACGGAGGGAAAAAAAGAAGGAAATACGTTAAGAAAAATCCTCTCTTCTTGTGAGGCCAGCATGACATTGGCCAGAACAGAAGTCAGAAGCAACTTAGAGAAAGTATGACCCATCCCATCTGCAATAACTCTTTCTACACTTGAATTGTTACCTTTATACTCTGTAAGATATTTTCACTAAAAAGAAAAAAGGACTTTTCACTATTTAGTCTGGTTTGGGTTGCTTATCGGAAATCATGATACAAATTACTTAATCTCAGTGTATTTCTATGACAACCGAGGAAAACCAAATATTATTTAGCCTTAGTTATTCCAAAGTGCTAAGACTCAGCCCCTGACCTTGCCACAATGTGTCTGCTGCCAACTGTACCTCATGGCAACAATGAAGGCTTTGTGAAAGCAGCATGGATTCCTCAGGAGTCTGTATAATGCTTTCCTGGAATGTGGGTGGACAAATCCTAGTAACTACATGAGACTTTATCAAAACTAAACCTACACTTAAGACATACTCAGAGTGAAGGAAAATTTTAAAAAGCAATATGTTGAAATTCCCTTATAAAAGGTCATAACCTGATATGGTAATGTTACAGAAACTTACTTGCATAGTATTAGAGCTTAGAGGGGAAAAAAAGACCCACAGAAGAGATCTCTAACGTGGCCCTTTCATTTAAAGCTGAATATGCAGGAAATTTTTCTGACTTTCCCAAGTTGATAGAAGAAGTTAATATATCTACGAAGAGAATCTGAAAGAGCTGCGTGAAATGAATGAGAGGTTATTCATTAGAGAATACATTTACCTTCTGCTACTCATAATAAAAGTAATCATGGAATACTCAAAATAATCAAATCTAGAACCAATCTTATTTCTTGTTTTGCCCAATTTGACTCCCCTTCCCACCAACCATTTATCAGAGCTAAAACACTAATCTGAATTTACTTTTTCTCTCCAGCATGTATTTAGTAAACTCTATGGAATAGAGAGTGGTTTTAAAAAACTAGACATTCATGGTCTAATGGACATACTTGTGAACCATGAGAACAATTCAAAGAACAAGTCATGCACACAAGTCATGTAGACAAGATAGGACATCCAGATAGAGAAAAGAGCATATGCAATGAGCCAGAAATATGAAAGTTTTCATGAAAATTTATATCACAGCACAAGTTACAAAAGAATGATCTTGATCATGAGATTAGAAAAGCAGCCAAAGAATATACAGAGTTTTTGTTGCCATGTTGAGTTTCAGCTTGTGAAGGATGACCTGAAACTTTTGAAACAGTAATTCAGCAGCTCTATAAAAGATGTGGTACAACGAGTAACAAGGGCATCTGTTTTTATTTTTTATGATTTTATTTATTTATTTGAGTGAGGGGGAGAGAGAGAAAGAGATAGAGAGAAAGAGTGGGAGGAGGGGCAGAGGGACAAGCAGACTCACTGCTGAGCAAGGAGCCTGATGCTGGACTCAATCCCAGGATCCTGAGATCATGACCTGAGCTGAAGGCAGACACTTAACTGACTGAGCCACCCAGGTGCCCAAGGGCATCTTTCCTTAGGCGACCAAAGCGAGATTAATTCATAATCCAAGGACAAGTGAATATGGTTAGAGAGAAATAGATGATTTTGAGAAAGGTCAAAGGAAATATATGAGTAGCAACAGCTTTTCTTGATGTAGGCTATGCATCTATAAAATGGAATATATATAAAGTGACAATGGATAAAAAGACATTTTCCAATTTTACTCTTGGGTTATAGAACTGGAAGCATTGCTTAGCCACAGTAATTTTCTCAGTATTTCTAAACATCCTATGGTTTTTACTCAAGTTTTGCAGTGCTTTTATAATTTTGTATTTTGTCACCTCCATGAAGTTTGTGAAGGAAATTATTTGTTGTTAACCATTTGCCATTTTAACAGGAAAGTCACCATTTATCTTTTTCTTATCCTTTTAGCTACTTGCCTAACCAGATTTTAAGTTCCTATTTTATGGGTAAAACTATTATATAAATTCATATTTCTAGCATAGCACCTTAGATAATGTAGGATATCAATCTCTCTCTTTCCCTTTTTAGTTTTGAGTTGCTATTTGGAAATGGCAATCCATGACAGTTTTCTTTTTGCAAATCTCTGTACTAGGAAAATAGTTACATGTCATTATTTAAAGCATAGACATAATTTCATACCTATTAGATTTTCTCTTATCATAAGTTATCAGGAAGTCTAGAGCTGTGATGAGATCTTTATTAACTAACTATGTCAAGCTGTGGGGCAAGCATTCTGTGTATTAACTTTCACACTAATTGATTCTCATTTTCTTTTACTCAAGTTCATTTAAATTTTAAAAATTATGTGTATAAAATGTCTTAAATCCTTTATGAAAGCAGTGGGGTATAAATTAAAAGATAAACTCTACATACTGCAACATTCAATAAATATTCATGGTTAGCAATCATAGAATTTGCACAGTATCAACCTAGAATAAGAGAGAATTTGACAAAATTTGGTCATGTAACTTCTCTGTGGCCATCCACTGCACTGTCTATTCAAGGAAGTATTTCCTCCCATTCTGCTTCACAGAAATAATGAGATACCAGTATTAGAGTTTCTTCCAAGGAAATTTCCTGGACCAAATAGAATAATTAAATAAGCTGAGTTTGCTGAGGTTATCCAGGCTTCACTAATGGGGAACTTGTCTTTTTCTTAAAGTCTAAACCTTTCAGTTTAATGGGGTTACAAGTGTTATCATAAGCCTTTCCTTTACAGTGCATATGAAAATAAAATATACCCTCTGCTACACTTGATCTTAGCCAAAAGGCCGAGAAGCGATTAAAATATACCCTCTGCTAAATAAGAGTATAAATAACTAATCCTTATAAGCTGCTTTAATGGCTGGTTGAGGCACTAGAGATGAGAGAGAAAATAATATTGTACTTTTCAGAAAATGAAAGAATTTTAAAAATTACTATATTTGGTCACTGGACTAAAGACTCCTGGCAAAAAAGCCTTTTCAGAATGACCCAAGCTCTAACTTTAATATAAACAATTAGCTGGAGTTTCTTTCCATCTCTTCTCCCTCCCCTACTTTTCTCCTTATAATGGATTTCTTACTCTAGTGGATGGTATGGTACGCCATCAAGATCCCTGCTCCAGGAGTACCTGGGTAGCTCAGTTGGTTTGGACATCTGACTGTTGGTTTCAACTCAGGTTATGATTTCAGGGTCCTGGGATTGAGCCCCCCGTTGAGCCTGTGTGAGGCTCTGTGCTCAGTGTACAGTCTGCTTGTCCTTATCCCTCCCCCTTCTGCCTCTCCCCACCTCAAGTCCCCCTACTCATGCATGTACTCTCTTTCTCTCTCTTGCTCTCTCAAATACATAAATAAATACAATATTTTTTAAAAAGATCCCTAATCCATGGAACACTACATCAAAAACTAATGATGTACTGTATGGAGACTCACATAACATAATAATAATAAAAAAAAGATCCCTAATCCAGAATTGAGGCATTCATCCCCTACCCCATCTCAGCTATTCAGAATGTTAGGACTGGTGGCTCACAATAAGTCCCTCTTGAGGATTTCAGCTGAAGACTTCTTAAAGGCAAATCACAATCTGCTAAATGATGATCCAGAGATGGAGCAAACCAAAGAAGTTCAACAAAGGAAGACTGAGAAAACTTATATTTAATTGATCCTCACTGAAAGAGTTGCTAAAGGAGATACATTAAGAAAATGAAAATTGAACCCCCCCAAAAAGAGTGAAATATAAGAACTGATGAATGGTAAACATGTTAGAGAAGCTACCCAATTCAACAATCACATTGACCACTACAATTACAGTGTAGAGAAACACAGTGGAAGTGAAGTGCTGAACAATATCATAAATATGGTAGGAGGTAAACAGACAAAGTGTTCTGAGGTCCTTGTGTCAATTGGGAGTTGAAATGAGATACTTATTGTTAACTTCAAACACAAATAAGTATACACATTGAAAATGTAAAAGTATCCATCAAAAATACTGAATGTATAACTTCCCAAGTATTAATGGGACAAAGTAGAAAAGGAGAACTTAATCAACCCATAAGATAGTATAAAAGAAGACACAGATAGCAAGAGTAACTATTTATGGGTGCTGTAATGAGTCCCAGAAACCCCTGGGAGGTATTCAATATGATGGAGGTATTCATTCATTCATTCCCTCAGATACCAACTGTTGGCTGTTGATGGCCCATTCTTGATGGGGAATACCTAGCACAAGTTTGCACCCTTTCTCTGGTGACAGCCTCTGTCCAGTAACTGGTCAAAGCAGGAATGTAAATCTCCAACTCACTTGCTTTAAGATGAGATGAATCTTAAGAGCCATTTAGCTCCAGAGCTCCCTGACTATAAGATGAACTGAGAGTTTTGCTACAAATGCGTAACAGTTTAATTCCTTGCTTTGTCTAATCTTACCTCCTTCTTTCCCTTGCTCATATTGATCACAGTCCCCAATAACCTCTTACAAATAATTCTCTATCTTTGGTCCTTCTACCCAGGAACCTGGACTAAGGCAATTATCTCATATGTGCTAGATATCAGGCGACAAAGATGAGTAGAATTAGAAGATAAGATGTACCAAAGGAGTTCAAAGCTAATTTATCGAAATAGTTATATTGTAGGTTCTGGATTCAGACTTGCCACTTACTAGCTGTGTGACCATGGACAAACTCCTTGAGCCTCAGTTTCCTTACCTGCAGCATAAGGTTGCTGTATGCAGTGGACTGAATATTTGTGCCCCACCCCTGATTCATATGTGGATTTCCAAATCCCCAGTGTTATGGTAATTTGGGAGGTAATTAGGGTAATGCAATCAATAAGGTAGATCTCTCCTGTTAGGATTAGTGTTCTTATGAGAAGAGACATAAGAGAGCTTGCTCTCCCTCTGAGTTCACAAAGACATCATAGTGAGCACACAGTAAGACAATGGACACTTATAAGCCAATAGAAGAGCTCTCAGAATAAAACCTACCATTGATGGTACCTTCATCTTAGACTCTTCAGTTTCCAGAACTGTGAGAAATAAATTTCTGTTGTTTAAGCCACCAAGTCTATACTATTTTGTTATAGAGCCTGACTAAAACATTGGTAGTTAACTAGGAAGTTCTTAAATATTTCTAGACAATATTATTCATCATATGTGAAAATACTGAGAGCATAAAAAGAAAGAAATAGCTAAAATTAGAATAGCTTGTTTTACTTCAAAGAAGACTTTGAAATAAGGTGACTTGAAGTTTAAACTTGAGAGATGAATAGGACACTGTCAAATAGGACAGAATTGAGATACAATGCCAAGCAGAAGAAGGAACATGAGCCAAATCACATGTGTGGAAAATTGCAAATAATCTACATGGGATGGTGCATAGTTGAAGGTGGCAGCGAGTAGGACTGGAAAGATTTGAGCTAGCCTAGGCAGCTTGGATTTTATTCTGTAGTATGCAATAGGAAATCCCAATGCATTTATAAATGAATGTGATGTGAATAGATTCGTATTTTTAAAAGGTAACTGCTCAGCACAGTGGGAAGGATATGTTTAAAAAGCTAAGGAGAATCTAGAAGCCAGGAGACGTGCAAGAAGCCTGTTGCATTGATCTAAGCAAAAGATGAGAATAGGCTGAACTAGGTCAGTGGCAGAAGAAACTGATAATGAATGATTGATTTTAAAAACACTTAGGAGGTAAAGTCAAAAGGATTTGGGATGCATAGTTGAAAGTAGAGAAAGAAGGGAAAGTCAAAGCCAGTCTCCGGGTGTTCTAACTTAAGTAAGAGGTTGAGAAACGGGAGAAACTTTTATCTTAAACATGATCAGTTTAAGATATTAGATTAGCAAAAAATTATGTAAGAAAATCAGCGTGAAAGAGGCTAAATAAAACTCAAATAAAACAATACTTGAACAGTGATGTCATTGTGTATGGAGAAACAGCCTTCGTATGTCAGTGTCTGCAAAATAATTTTCTACCTGGTTAAATTAGCCTACAGAAATGTGTTTCTTCTCCCATGGAAAAAGAATGCTTAGGCAGTGAATACATAGCAAGCCATAGTACTTCACTCTGAATACCTGAATGTGGGTTTTCAATGGACAATTCAGACTGTATTCATGCACTGTTCACCAATAATTTATAATATGCATAAATAGCCTTCTCTGTTAGATTTATATCCATGCATTTAAATTAAGATCCACTTAGTCTGATGCCTCAGAGTCTAGCTGAAAATATGCCAAAAGTTTGGCTTTTAAGTTTTCAAGCTTTGGGGGGATTAATTCATCCACCAGAAGCGTAATACTTCCATATGTCCAAGTTTAGATGCATTTGCTGCTTCTGAAAGAAACAAAGATGACACTATGCTGACTTTCAAAATGAATCAAATAAAAGGAAAAGCATAATTCAAAGCCAAATTGGGATTCATTTGCACATATTTGGGACTTAAAAGATTTTTGTCATCATTTGACTGGAGCCCTGTTGGAACCTATTTAGAAGTCATTTCCAGAGAGCTCTTTCCAGGATGCTCAGCTTTAAATTGCACTAAAGCCCTGTTTTGCTTTCCCTGATCATGCAACCAACTGACTGCCTTTTTATAATTGTGTCTCTGCAGCCCTGTCAGCAGGACAACTGTAAAGCCATCTTTAAACTTAGTGAAAACATGAAGCCCGAGATGAAATTTAGCACTTGAACTCCCAGCTCAAGAGGCTGTATTGTAAGAGAAGGCAGACTAGAATGAAATTAGAAAATTTCATCTGAACATAAAAGCATTCATTCCTAAGGCCTTAAAATGGCTGCCTGGGAGAAACCACACTTCCTAAATTTTTTAATAGTACTCTTAAGTATCAAAGAGTTCTAGTGGCAAGTCTATAGGAAATTTTGTAAGTATTTCATGACAAAAATGAGCTTTACTGTCAAATTGTATTTATTGCTATTTTCACTCATTCAACAATGGATCTCTTTTTTGAAAGGTTGTGTTTCCTGTCTGTGCTTGCTGTCTGCATTTCTCCAACCAATCAGCATATATTCACTGAGTTCCTAGGAATGCTGAAATGTTCTTGAAGAAACAAAAGTAAAATATTTTTATACATGTGTATAAACATTTGTTATGCTTAAAAACAGTAGACTATCACATAAGGCAGAAAAGGGGGGAGGAGTACTCTGGCAGAGATAACGTTACATAGAATTATGTACGTTGGTCATTATTTATGTAGCCCAAAGTGAACCACCAGGATCATTATTTCAGACAACAGTGCTATTTTCACAATTCTAACTGTCCATTTGAAGTTTCTAAAAAAGCTTCCTTTACTCTGTATTTCTCTGATTTTCAAAGTCCAGAATGAATAGTATCATATCGGTGCATCTGTGGAGACTTGAAACATGTCCTCAAAGTTCTTTGACTTCTCCTTTTGAGAGGTGGAATTAAAGTCTTCTGGATTTTGAGCTCTGATTACTTAACCAGTGGAGGTGATAATGTCCTAGTGTCTGGACCCAGGCCTTGCAAAACTAGGAACTTTCACTTTCTATACCTTCACACACTCTTTCTTAAAATTGAGACCTAACACTCAGGAAGTCAAGCTGCCCTATGGAGACATCTATACAGAGAAAAAAATCTATGGCCAAAAAATAAACAGAGACTACCACCATAGCTGAGTTGACCCAGTCAATGTCAGGTGAAATGGAGATGAGATATCCCCACCGAATCCTGCTCAAACTGAAAATTCATAAGAAAAAGACTTAAAATATCAAAATTACTAAAAATATCAAAACAAATAGAAGGTCTATAAATTACGTGTGTGTGTGTGTGTGTGTGTGTGTGTGTGTATACAGACACAGTGAAATTTAAAACTAAAATAAAAGTTGAATTGCTAATTAGATACAATTAAAGGAAGGTTTAATAAACAAGAAGTTAAAAACTGGAAGACTGCATGTAATATAACACCAAAAGCAAAAAAGGATAGAAAACATAAAGGAATGATAAAGAAAAATGGAGCTTTGTGTTGATGAATGAGGAATAAATAGCATGGAATAATGTCTGAAACTTATCCAGAATTTAAGAAAGACATATATTCTCCTATAGAATATTGAAAGTATTAATAACAGGATAAATAGCAGGATGTAAACATTTAGAATGTTTTAGTCTAGGTGAAAACCATGAAAGACAAAAATAAGATTTTTAAAGTATCCAGAGGAAAAACACAGTTTACCTACAATGAACTGGAAAAAAAAATTGATTACCTACTTCTCAACAGCAGTAATAAAAGACAAAAGATAGTGGTAAAATATCTTCCACATATTAAAAGAAAACAAATATCAATCAAGAGTTGTATTCTTAAAACACAATTATTCTAAAACTAAGAAGAAACTTATTAATGGGGAACTTTATTGCTCTGTCGTGACATGTCACTCACAAGAGCTTCCTCCAAAGAGATATAAAGTAGTGCAAATCTAGACCTCCATCTATCCCTTTAATCAAGAAAATTCCGGAAAATTTAATAGAGACATCTTTACAGAGTGAATCTCTTTTATTGCTTAGGAATGAGCTACCCACCGAAAGCATATCTTTTGTTCAGCTCCTCTAAAGACATCACCTCTGCCCACTGTTAGATAGCCTCTCTAGTTAGTGAAGAAAATATTGTGTCCTTTTATACCCATCCAAATGTCTTTCTCAACTGTCAGAATATGGACAGCGAAAAAGTGCACAACTTACGAGGGACCCTTTGAAAACAACAATCACCTACAGACCCTCACTAAAAGCATATGTAAGGGATAAAAATAAGGAGTAAAAATAACCTTGGAAGGAAATTCTTGGATTTTAGAAGGAACTGCCAATAAATTAAATTATTTAACATGTAGGTAAGAATAAACAAATAATGGTTTTATAAATCAATTCTATTAATGTTGAACTGGTTGGATTAAAAAAAAAATATCTCCAGAGTTTAAGTCTGGATAACATTACTGTATAGAACTGGAAAAAGAATGGTGACCAGAATTAAAGTATCTTAAGGTCCTTTTATTGTTCAAGGAAAGAGTAAAAATTCTATTAATTTTAGACATTATAAAATATGCGTATTACAATTTCAATAGCAATGATCAAAAGAATTTAAAAGAAATTATATTATGAAAAAACAAATTCAGAAAAAAAATGACAATTCCCAAAGTCAAGAGGAAAAAATAAGGACTGAAAAAAAGGATGAGTAAATAAAATTCCAAATAAAAATGTAAGATTACATGTTAATATTATAAACATAAAAATGCTGCAAATACCATAACAAATAAACTAGAAATTGGTTACAAAAAGGTTTCAGATAAATATCCTAAATATGTGAAAATCAGAAAATATCTTGTGCAGAATGAAAATGAAATTACAATGTGTCAAAATTTGACATAGACACAGACACAAAGGGGACACAGAGGGAGAAGAAGGTGATGTGAAGTTGGAGGTACAGATAGAGTGATGCGCCTACAAACCAAGAAATGCCAAGGATTACCAACAACCACTAGAAGCAAGGAGAAACACATGGAATGGTTTCTCACTCACAGCTTCCAGAAGGAACTAATCCTGTTTACTCCTTGATTTCAGACCCCTAGCTTCAAGAACCAATTGAGCCAGCTTTGGTATAGTCAGGAAAACATATTAAAGTTTACAGAGGAAACAGTTATATAGCTAACTAGAAAAAGTAGCAGAATAGCATGTGTAAATGCCCCAAGTGTTTACCAGAAACAGAGAGAAGACTTTTCTCTATATATCTTTCAGTATGTCAAAAAATTTGCATTAGGTACAGAAGAGTTTATTTTCTACAATTATAATGATCCATTGGATTTACCCTCAAAAAATTACTGCAAGTAGTGTTGATATTGCGATGGCAGATCCTCCCTAACTTTCTGAAAAAGATCTTGGAAAAATGTCAGAAACCATCAAGTTTCTGACTGGGGCAAGATTCTGCTATGCCATCCCATAGTACCTCATGGAAGAACAGATGGCAAAATGTCTTAGAGTGAAGATATGCAAGTTTATTTCAAGACACAACCAAAACTTGGCAAGTGGATTTCTCTATTACATGTAATATGATCTGAGGCTAGACTGTGAATGATATTACAATAAAAGTCCTTGTGGGACATTTCTTTTTTAAAAAATTAGTTTAGTAGGTTGAAAAGTTATAACCCTCTATTCCAAAACTGGGGTTATTCCTGGCCTAATTTTCAAAATAAGTACTATATTATCTCAACAACAATAAAAAAGTTTTGTGGGATGCATCTAAAAAAGTGCATAGAGAAAGATCTGTAACATTATATTATTATAGTAGAAAAAAGTCTCAAATCAATAAAACAAGCTTCCATTTTAAGTTAGTAGAAAAAGATGAGTAAAATGAATCCAGAGCAAGCAAAAGTAAGAAAACAACATGTAATAGAGCATAAATTAATAAAATAGAAAAAATAATTTAAAGATGCATCCAAAATCTGGTTGTTTAAAAATAACAATATAAATAATAAACTTCTAGCTAGACTATTCAAGAAATACAGAAGATACAAATTACCAATACCAAAAATGACAGAAGTAATATCACTATAGACACTAGAGACAAAGGACTAGTAAGAGAATGCTGAGACCAGCTCCATGCCTGAAAATTAGACAATTAGATAACTTAGATGAAATAAATGAGTTCCTTCAATGATATAAAATACCAAAATTTACTTAAGAAGAAACAGATAATCTGAAAGACTTATTATATAAATTGAAATATAAGTTAAAATTTTTCCCACTAAGAAACAAAAACATAAAAAATCCTCCAGTGCTAAGTGGTGTCACTGGTGAATTGTACAAAACGTTTAAGGAAAAATTAATATAAATTCTACACAATCATTTCCAGAAATTAGACAAGAAAATGAAAATTTCCAATTTATTTTATAATGCCAGCATTATCCTAATACCAAAATCTACCAAAGACATTACAAGAAAACTTCTAATAAATATTCTTCATGAACACAGACACAAAAATCTTCAACAAAACAATAGCAAATCAAAGTCAGCAACATATAGCAAAAGAGTATCCATCATGACTAAGTTGAGTTTATCTTGGGAATCCAAGTCTAGTTTAACATAAAAATCAATGTAGTTTAATATTGGTAAACTAAAGAATAAAAGCTAAATGAACAATCCATCAATGGAGAAAAAGCATTTGACAAAAGTCAGTATCCATTTATGAGAAATAGTAAACTAAGAGTTGGAGTGAATCTCCTTAACATCAAGAGCATGTACAAAGACAAAACAAAACAAACAAACCCTACCATTGACTTCATAAAATCAAGAACAAGGCAAAGATGTCAACTCACATTCTTATTTGACATCATGCCGAAAGTCATAACAAGTGTAAAAATGAAACAAAACAAACAGATTTGAAAAGAAAAAACAAGACTTCTCCACACTCACAGAGATATGATTGTTTAGGTGGAAAGCCCCAAAGAATCTATGAGAAAACCATTAGAACTCATAATTGAATTTATCAAAATCACAGGATATAAGGTAAATCTACAAAAGCCATAGGTATTTTTATATACTTGCAATATACAATTATATAAATAATTTTAAAAAATAGTACCATCTTCAATAGCACCAAAAATATGAATTACTTAAGTAGAAATATAAGAAACATTATACATACAGCCAAGATTAAGATAATATTATTTGATGAAGATGAAGAAGATGATGATGATTGGGGCGCCTGGGTGGCTCCATCGTTAAGCGTCTGCCTTTGGCGCAGGGTGTGATCCCAGTGTTCTGGGATCGAGCCCCACGTCAGGCTCCTCTGCTGGGAGCCTGCTTCTTCCTCTCCCACTCCCCCTGCTTGTGTTCCCTCTCTCGCTGGCTGTCTCTGTCAAATAAATAAATAAAATCTTTTAAAAAAAGGTGATGATGATATAATAAAGATAAAGATGATTACAATAGAATCAGCTAACATTTAGATAATGCTCGTTCTATACCTAGCCCTGGTCTATGTAATTTATATGGATTTGCTTGTGTAATTCTCAAAATCTATGATGTAAATATCATTGTATCTCCATTTTACAAATGAGCATAGAGACACTAGAAAATACATGTGATGTGCCTAGTGTGAATCATTTAGTAAGGAATGAAACCAACATATGAATATGAACACAAGATCTTATTCAATGAGCTATGCTGCCTTAATACAATCATTTTGTCTTTTTAACCTTGCCCAGACAGCAAATAAACAAATTTTGTTTTCTGCCAGAATACTGACTGATACAGAATTTCAACATGAACGACTCTTAGAAAGCAAGTAGTCAATGAACATTTATAGTATCAGTATACCACCTTTACAAATTTAAAAGCACAGAATAAAATGATACATCATCTAGGAATATATGGAATAAAATTATAAAGAAAATCCAAACAATTAAAAAAAATATATCACTTCAAGAGGACTTACATCAAGACTAGAGGCAGGAGAATGGAATGAATACACATGGACCTTCAATGTCAGTGATCAATTTCTTAAATCAGGTGATGAGTTTATAGATTATACTTTCATTATACTTCATAATATATTATTTTATATGTATAATATATTATGTGCCACATAATAAAAAATTTTTAAAAATCCCCCTTGTAAAAAGATACAATTTTTAAGTTAATTTTATAAAAATTAAGGTAAAGAGGACTAGTTTATTGATTCAATAAATATTTATTGAATATCTATATGGTCTCAGCATTGTTCTAACCACTGGGAATTCAGAATTCTGGGGTATATTCACATGATGAAAAGTTCTATGTAAAAAAATAAAGAAAGGAAAAGAATAGAGTCTCTCTTGATCATCTATAATCATATATTTTGAGAACAGTTGAATAAAAAATTATTAATATAGAAAAAAGAGAAAATGGAAGAGAAAAAATGTATTTAATATATAAGGAAAAGCTTTAATTTTGTATATTTATTTATAACCAGATAGATGATAGATAGATGATAGATGATAGATAGATAGATAGATAGATAGATAGATAGATGATAGATTTATTTATTTTTCCTAGCTGTTTTACAGTTTACTTAAGGGAATATTAAATCACTAGCAAACAGGGGTGCCTGGGTGGCTCAGTTGGTTGAGTGTCTGCCTGCAGCTCAGGTCATGGTCTCAGAATTCTGGGATTGAACCCCTCCCTGCTCAGTGGCAAGTCTGCTTCACCCTCTCCCTCTGTGATCTCTCTCACTCTCTCTCAAATAAATAAAAATATTAAAAAAAAACACAAATCACTGGCAAATAATGTATGTCATAATATGTCATAAATAATGTATGTCAAAATTGAGGTGTAGCAGAACAATGGAAACAAAAATCTGAATGTTTATGGGTTATTACCTAAGGGGTAGGAATCACTCATTCGACAAATGTTTATTGATGGCTCTTGTACACCAGGCCCTGTGATAAGCACCAGAAATAAAGTGACTGGCAAAGGTGGTGGCTTCTGACCTCAAGAAACTTACCTTCAAAATGGTGGAGTAAGATAGTAGTTAGATAATTATACACAAGTATAAAAATGTGTATACAAGAGAAGTACAATCGGCTAAGACAACATATAATTGCAGGGATACCTAGTTAGGAAAGTCAAGAATGCTTTCCTGTAGGAGGAACACCAAAACTGAGGTCCAGTGAAAGAGTAGAAAGATTAAGAATGTGCATGTGACAAAGTCAGAGCAAGGCAAGAGAAAGCACCTGAAAGAAATCTCTGTGTAGTGAGCAAGGGGAGCTCACGGTCAGGATGGAGACATGGACAGCGTATCCCACATCATTCAGTGTGAGGTCCAAGACAACAAAGATCTCGCCTAGAATAGCACTCCATAAATATTCATCAAATAAGTGGAAGTCCATGTAGTACTTGATTAATTGATTAATGGGGGCAGGGGAAGTCTTTTATTCTAACAGTAATTGGAAGGGATTTAGGAGTTCTCAGAAGGGAAGATAGTTGATATGACCAAATTTGGTTTTACCAAATACTACTCTGCTTCAGTGTAGAGAAAAAGTTGGAAAGGGGCCCCAGTGCATGGATCCTGAGTCTTTGAAGGCTCTACCCAAGTCCAGACAAGTGCCAAGGCAGCAGCATTACAGTCAAGACATAGTGGAGGGAAGTGGAAGAGTGGACAGATGCTAAAACATTTTAGAAGGTAAAGTTGGCAGAATTTAGGGATTAATTTCTACTGTTCATTTATCATAAAACCAAGAAACCAGTGGAGAAAGGACTTTTTTGAGAGCCCAACATAGCCAATATTTTATTATGACAATAATGGTGGATGCCAAGATTAGCTTACAAAAAAAAAAAAAATACAAGAAAGGGGGAGAAAAAGAAATTAAGATGGTATGAAGTGATAATTCAGACAGGAATGCAGGGTAGCCTTGCAAGTCTTGCTGAGGCAGAAGTCCTTCTAGTTTATATAATTGTGTTGAACAACCACCTTCAATCTAGATGGCTAATTACCAGAATTCATGCCACTTTCTTGTCAAATAGTTTCTCCATTCTAACGCACAGAAAATAACCAGGAGATATAATGTACTTCACTTGGGTGATCTCAAAATCAACTGTATCTTTTGCCCATCCTGTAGACTCAGCATCATCCAACAGATGCTCCTTCAAGAGTGAAAGGACATTTACTTCAGACTGAGTGACAAGATTAGCACTCTAAATTCTGTGGGAAAACAGAGAGTTCTTTACTTAAAACATTAGCTATCACATATCTGCTTCATTAGTGGACAAAACAGAAATACGAAGCTAACGCATGCAAAATCCTGATTTTTTTCTTATCTTACACCCAGCACAGGCAAACACCATATGTTCTGGAACTAATTAATAACTTTCACCCAGGGGCTGACAATGTACCTTACTGTATTACCAAAAAATAGCAGACATATCCACAGACTGTCAAATCTCTGTTGTAAAAAAAAATAGGGCTATGATTTTACTCCATAAAATAAAACAGTACCCAAACAATGAGCTAGATAGAGGCAACTATGAGCGCAAATCTGTAAAAAGCCTTAAGAAACAGAAATCTAAAGCTATTATTTTATTGGGGTTGGGTATCTTGGGGGATTAGAGACAAAAGATTTATATCTCTACATTTTCTGGCTTAAATGAACTGAAAGCACGAGTAACATAAAATATCAGAAAACATATTGTGTTGTCCTAATACTTGGAAAAAATTATGCATCTGAAAAAACGTGGTTGTTACTCTGTTTCATGCAAACTTTGGAGTGTTTATTAAGAATCGAATTGTTCCCTGAAAAGTATAAGAATTTAGAAAGCTGTGGGGGCGCCTGGGTGGCACAGTGGTTAAGCATCTGCCTTCAGCTCAGGGTGTGATCCTGGCGTTGTGGGATCGAGCCCCACATCAGGCTCTTCCTCTCCCACTCCCCCGCTTGTGTTCCCTCTCTCGCTGGCTGTCTCTATCTCTGTCAGATAAATAAATAAAATCTTTAAAAAAAAAAGAATTTAGAAAGCTGTGGAGCACCTGGGTGGCTCAGTCATTTAAACATCTGCCTCCAGCTCAGGTCTTGATGTGAGGGGTCCTGAGATCTAGCCCCAAGTTGGGCTCCCTGTTCTGCTTCTCTTTCTTCCTCCCTTTGCTTGTGCTCTCTCTCTCTATCTCTAACTCTCTCTCTCAAATAATTAAATTAAATCTTTAAAAAAAAAGAATTTAGAAAGCTGCTTTTTCAAAAATTGAGCATTATTCAAAAACATTGATATTCCTAACACTAAAGCCAAATGTTTGTTGAAACATGGAATTCTTATTGATGGAAACAATTCTTATTTTGACAAAGATGGCGTAAGTAGGTCATGTCTGCATCTTTTGACTAGCAAATGTTTGGATATGAACCATCCTATCCCCCCTAACCCCCAATCCCACCATAATTAAATACCTTTCTGTGGGATATCTAATCAACATTTCTAAAACTAACACTAATTTAAATCTTTATCTAAGTCAACCAAGTTGTAAAATATTTTCCACTATGACCATATGGTAATAAGTAAGAAAAAGAGTCTAAAGACTTGGAATTTTCTATTGCTCTGGTCAGTTCAGACAACTGGCATCCTTTTCCTGTTTTTGTTTGATTATTTCTTTCACCCTTGTGTTTTTAATGTAATTTTCTCCTGTCCTTAACAAAGATTTTAATTCTTAAGGACTGAAACCTTATCTTCTATATTCTGTGTTTTTTCTCTAGCATATAATGAATAATCCTTATACAGTTAATTAAGAATTACATAAATTGTAACTTTATGGCAATTTTGATATAATTGCTTTATTTCTTTTTTATTTCTTCTTACAGAACACTAATGAATAAAAATGACTTGCCTATATTTAGAGAAGGCAGTAAAACCAATGCAGGAAAGATTAATTAATTCACACTAATTGTTAGGAGGAATGCCCAATTTAAATGAGTTGGAAATACAAATTATGGAATATTTTTACAAATATATTGTATTAGTTCTTTTGATTACATTCTGTATTTTAATCAAGTAACAAAATAGCACCAACCTGATATTTTTAAAGGAGATAGATGCCTTGTTTTGTAAAATAGCATAATAGGAGGAGTTCCATAGAATTGGAAACCATCTCTTTTTAATATGTTGTATATTAACCAGGATTACTATCTTGCCCTTTTCCAGTTCCGTTGTCAGCATACCAGTCTTGTGTATAGTAAATAAAGCAAATTATTTTGCAAATTAATGCTAACATTTTTGTTTTTT
Source organism: Ursus arctos (assembly GCF_023065955.2). Classification (NCBI taxonomy): domain Eukaryota; kingdom Metazoa; phylum Chordata; class Mammalia; order Carnivora; family Ursidae; genus Ursus; species Ursus arctos. The sequence goes on from NW_026622986.1 coordinate 3,409,489, forward strand.
AATCATCTGTATGAGAGAGAAAACAAGATGAACAGCAGAAGCAATCAGAGGTCAGAACACTTTATCTATAAAAAAACAGCTAGTAAATATTTCAAGTTCTGAGTTTCTATTACAACTACTAAACTCTGATGGAAATATAGGAACTGTGTTCCAATAAAATTTTATTTATAGATGCTAAATTTGAATTTCATATAATTTTCATATGCCATGAAATATTATGCTTTTAATTTATTTTGACCATTAAAAAACATTAAAAAAATCTTTGGCTTATAGGCCATATAAAACATGAGATAGGCTGGATTTGGTCTATGGGCCTAAATTTGCCAATTTACTTCAACTGTCTCATATATATATATATATAATTCTACCACATTACAAACAAAAAAGACAATAAAAAGACAAAAAGATTGAAAAAACTTTAAAGATAGCATTTAATAGCTAAACATATAATTGCAAATTAGAGCTGTTGAATTCTATTTTGCTAGCATTTACATATCTAAGGCTTTTGTTTCTTTTTTATATAAAGATGATCAACATCCTTTTATCAGAAATTGTAATCTTACCAAACTATTTTGATTCCCTAAGAAACATTTTCAGGGAAGAAGAACTTCCTCGGCCCTTCAAGGTCCTTCTATCAGGACTAAAAACCAAATTGACATCAGACAGATTAACAGGAGAAAATAAAATTTAATAGTGTAAGTATGGGGAATCCACACAGACATGGAAATTCCAAAGACAGTCAAGCAATGTGATGCCTTTATGAGCTAAGGAGAGGGGTAGGGGACTAAGGATGCAAAGGTAAGAAAGGTCATTAGCAAGAAGGTGAAAGGAGCTGTTTGGAAAACAAATGTTGCCCTGTTATGTAGGAAAGTTTCTTAGGTAAAGAGCAGTCTCTGTTAATAGCTCTCTCCTTAATAATAAGCAGGCCTGAATCTGTTGGATTTTGATTATTTTTAACTCAAAATAATGTTCATGTCAAAGTAGCCCATCTTGGGGCAGCCTGCCCTTGGCCCCTATGACATCAATAGGCAAAATGTTTTTAATATATTTAGCTTCCTAAAAAATAAAAATGATTGCCTATCTTATGCTTTTTCCTGTAAAACTAAAATGAAACTCACTTTGATGGGGAGAACATCAGTTTGCATTCACTCCGATCCTCTCCGCAACCAGTATTCGAATCTTAAATTTTGGCAGAACAAATCAGGATACACCACACCCCTGCACCAAAAGGAGATATTCAAGGCTTTCGAATGATACTTTCCTTTCCTGCTCTTTTGGATCATTACTTTACAGAAACAGCTTTTAAGATTCTCTCAAATAAGGGTCTCTAAAATTTATAACCATTTATAGAAACAATTTCACTGAAATAATTGATTTGTGACATAGACCATAGAGTTATATAAGCTACAGTCTAAAACTGTCCTTAGTGGTTATTTACTGAACCAGCATCACTCTACCACTGATGAGGTTGTGGAATATAGGTGAGGTGAGGTGGGGTGGAGTTTGGAGTTGACAACCGAGAAAGAATTCTTGAGACGTCTTTTGTGAAAAATGGTGGTTTATTAAAGCACAGGGACCGGACCCGTGGGCAGAAAGAGCTGCACCAGGGTCATGAGGAATGGCCCATTATATACCCTCAAGTACAAAATTAATTAACCTTCAAAAATTTAAAAATCTTGCAAATAATTGGAAATAATCAAGAAATAAGATTTCCTGCTACTTGAGCAAATTAAAAATTTCTTTAAAATTTCAGTAGATAGGGGCGCCTGGGTAGTGCAGTCGTTAAGCATCTGCCTTCGGCTCAGGATGTGATCCCAGCATTCCGGGACTGAGTCCCACATCGGGCTCCTCCGCTGGGAGCCTGCTTCTTCCTCTCCCACTCCCCTGCTGTGTTCCCTCTCTCGCTGGCTGTCTCTCTGTCACATAAATAAATAAAATCTTTTAAAAAAATTAAAAAAAATAAAATTTTGGTAGAACCAAGAAGTCCATTATAGTCATTAATCAATCATCTAAATTGGGAGTCTTAAGTATGGGTTTATAACCAGGATCAGTGCTTGGTTATCCAATAGCCCAACCAAGCATGCACATAATGTACCAGCAAAATAATGACAAAGAGAATAAATTTGGATTTTATATAAAATATACAAATTTAAAAAAATCGTGATTACGGATTTGAACGCCTCACCATCACTATTGGTAGAACTGCCAGACAAAATAGCAAGCATATGAAAAAAACTGAATAATAGCATCAACTAATAAAATGTAATTTATAGACAATAGACATACAGACATTTATAAACCAATGTCCACACAACAATATCAGAATTTCCAAGTTCCCAAGGAACAATCACCAAGGGAGACCATCCTGGATCATAAAATAGACTCAAAATGTAAAAGAATTGAGATTATATAGACTATGTTCTCAACCATAATAAAATCAAACTAGAAATAATAAAAGAAAAACACAATAGGAAAATCATCAAACACTTGGAAATTAAACTAAACTTTAAAAAAACCCACAGAGACAAAAAAGAAGTCCCAAAGGAAGCACAAAGATACACAGAACTAAATGAAAATGAAAACAAGATATATCAAAATATGTGGGATACTAGTGACACAGTATTGAGAGGGAAGTTTATATACTGGATACTTAACATTACAAATGAGGAAAGGTCATAAATTAATAACTTAAGTTTCAATCTCAAGAAACAAGATAAAAAGGAACAAAATAAACCCAATACAAACAGAAAGTATGAAATAATAAAAATAAGAACAGAAATCAGTTAGGCTGAAAAATTAATTGTAAATGCTTTTTTAAAATTTTGGTTTCCATATTTTTGTTGTGAAATCATAGAGAAAACAAGAAACAAAAGCTTGTTGTTTAAAATATCAATAAAATTGATGACCATTTACCTCTTGCTAGATATGATATCTTGTTGACAATGACAAAGAGAGAAGACATCACTCATATCAGGAATGAAATAGAGGATATCAGTACAGATCCTCCAGTCATTAAAAGAATAACAAAAGAATCTTACAAAAAACTTTACACTAATAAATTAGTAAACTTAGAAGAAATCAATCAATTCCTCAAAAATTACAACCTACCAAGAGTCAACCAAATGAAATAGACAACCTAAGTAGCCCTATAGCCATTAAAGAAATTGAATCTGTAATTGAAAAGTTTCTGAAAAAGAAATCCTGAGAACCAGATGGCTTCACAGGGAAAGTCTACCAAACATTTAAAGAAGAATCAACACCAATTTTAGACACTCTTTCCCAGAAGAGGATGAAACAAGTGTCAATTCACTTTATGAGACCAGTATTACCAAAACTAGACACAAGCAGTACAAAAATTAAAGTACAGACCAGCATCTCTCATGAACTTAAACAAAAACAAAAAAGAAACTCACTAAATTATAGCAAATCGAATCTAACAACGTAATTTTAAAAATAAGCAACATGACTAAGTAAGATTTTTTCCAGGTATAAAAGTTTGGTTTAACATTTAAAAAGCAATCAATGCAATTAATAATATCTACATAATACTATATAAATTTAAGTCACTGAAATAAGGCAAAAAAAAAAGAGAGAGAAAAGAAAGAAAGAAGGGAAATATGTATTTAAGGGGAGGAAATAAAACTTATTCCATTTGCAGCTGACATGAGTGTCCACGCAGAAAATTTCAAGGAATCTAAAAACCAAAACCAAAAACTCCTAGAACTAATATGAGTTCACCAAAATCAACAAACAAAAATCAATGCACTTCTATATACTAATAATCAACATGTAGATACCAAAATGAAAAACACAATATCACTTGTAATTACTCCAAAGAACACGAAACAACAAGAATGCAGATTATCTGTGTGCTGAATATTACAAAATATTAATTAAAAAAATCAAAGAAGGCCCGAACTAAGAGAGACAGCTCATTCATGGATTTGAAGACTCAATACTGTAAAGATGTCAATCCTTCCAAATTAACATATGAGTTTAATATAATTTCTATTAAATTTTCAGTAATTTTGTATGTATATTTAAAACTTATTCCAAAACTTATATGGTAGGCACAAGTGCTAGAAGAGCTAAAGCAATCCAGAAAAAGAGAAATAAATTGAAGGAATCAGTCTATTCAATTTCAAGACCACATGTAGTCCTAGTAATAAAACCTGTGCAGTATTGCTAGAAGGATAGACACATGGACTAATGGAAGAGAATAGAGAACTTAGAAATAGATAAACACATATATGTACACTTGATTATTGATAGAGATGCAAAACAATTCAATGGAAGAAAGGTAGCCTTTAAAACAAAAGGTGTTTGAACACTTGGGTATCCAGAGGCAAATAAAAATAAACACTGATCTAAACTTTGCTCCTTATACAAAATGAACTCAAAATGGATGAGGGACTTAAATGTAAATGATAGAACTATAAAACTTTTAGAAAAAGGATAGAGAGAATCAATAGGATCTAGGGCTAAGAAAAGAGTTCTTAGACTTGACACTACAAACATGATGAAAAAAGGAAACATTGATAAATTGGGTCTCATAAATATTAAAATATTTTTCTGCTTGAAAGACTTTATTAAGACTTTGTTGAAAAGAAAAAGTACAGACTGGGGGAAAATGTTTGCAAATCAACACCAACAAAGAAGAAATACCGACTATATAGATAACTCTTAAAACTCAATAGTTTTTTTTTAATTCATTTAGAAAATAGGTGAAAATAAATAAATAAATAAATAAATAAATAAATAATAAATAACATTATACCAATGAAAATATACAAATTGCAAATAGGAACATGAGAAAATATTTAACTTCATTACTCACCAGGGAAATGCAAATTAAAACAACAATGAAGGGACTTCTGATTTCTTGTCCAGCATGTAAGGTGCTTAGAAATTCCCACTCCATCATAACAAAAAGTAAGAAGCTGAAAAAACTGAAAGATCAATAACTCTTTGTAGATCCATCAGAAAGCTAAGGTCACAGGGCAAATTACTGTCTGAAAAATTGCAGAGACAGGTGAACACAGAGAATCACAATTTGTCAGAGCAAAAATCCATGGGCAGAAACCTACATGGGAACCAGTACTGGGCTAGCAAAACCTGAACCATAATTGACAAATGGCCAGGGGATCAATATGGATAAGCTACAGAGTTCAACACCCGCAGAGGTACCCATTTTAAGAGGGCCCTACACTTTGGTGAGTGTTACCTCCAGGAGTTCTACCAGGTTCTCACAGTGAAGATCAGAGAAAAATCCCCCCAGACTTAGGGGAGGGGTGAGGGAAAACTAACCACTAAACGGTTTTTTTCACCCTTCAGTTTTATTTTTCTTTTTCTTTTTATTTTATTTTAATTCCAGTGTTAATACATTTCAAGTACACAATATAGTGATTCAACAATTCCACATATTACTCAGGGCTCATCAAGATAAGTGTACTCTTTTTTGTGTTAACATACAGTGTTTTATTTCTTTAGGTGTACAATATAGTGATTCAACAATTCTATGTATCACCCAGTGCTCATCACAAGTGCCCTCTTTAATCCCCTTACCTATTTAACCCATCCCTCACCCACCTCCTCTCTGTAACTGTCAATTTGTTCTCTAAAATTAAAAGTCTGTTTCTTGATTCTTCTCTCACTCTCTTTTTTTTCCATTTTGTCCTTTGATTTGTTTCTTAAATTCCACATATGAGTGAAATCATATGTTATTTCTCTGACTTATTTTGCTTAGCATAATACTCTCTAGATTTATCCATGTCCTTGCAAATGGCAAGATTTCATTTTTTATGTCAAACTAATATTCCATTGTATAAATATACTACTTCTTGTTTATTCTATAAATGATAGACACTTGGGTTGCTTCAATATCCTGGCTATTACAAAAAATGCAATAACCATAAGGGTGCATGTGTCCCTTTGAACAAGTGTTTTTATATTCTTTGGGTAAATATCCAGTAGTTCGATTATTACTATTCTTGGTACATTTGTAAATGGAATTGTTTCTTAATTTCTCTTTTGGGTGCTTCATTATTAGTGTATGGAAATGTAACAGATTTCTGTATATTGATTTTGTATCCTGCAACTTGACTGAATTGATTTATCAGTTCTAGTAGTTTTTTGGTGAACATATGATGTATTGCATTGATTTGTGAATATTGAAGCACCCTTGCAACCCAGGAATAAATCCCATATGATCGTGGTTAATGATTTTTTAAATATATTGTTGGATTTGATTTGCTAATATTTTGTGGAGGATTTTTGCATCTATATTCTTTAGGGTTATTGGCCTGTAGTTCTCTTTTTAGTGGTGTCTTTATCTGGTTTTGGTATCAGGGTAATGATGGTCTCATAGAATAATTTTGGAAGTTTTCCCTTCTTTTCCATAATCTATATTAGTCTGAGAAAAATAGGTATTAGCTCTTTAAATATTTGGTAGATTTTCCTGTAAAGCCATCTGATCCTGGACTTTTGTTTGCTGGGATTTTTTTATTAGAGATTCAATTTCTTAGCTGATTATCACGCTGTTAAAATTTTCTATTTCTTCCCATTTCAGTTTTCATAGGTTATATGTGCCTAGGAATTTATCCATTTCTTCTAGGTTGTCCTAGAAGATGTTTCTTGGCATATAGTTTTTCATGATATTCTCTTATAATTGCTTGTATTTCTGTGGTGTTGGTTGTTATTTCTCCTCTGTCATTTGTGATTTTATTTTTTTGAATAATTTTCTTTTTTTCTTGCTACGTCTGGCTAGAGGTTTATCAATTTTAATGATTTTTCAAAGAATCAGTTTCTGCTTTCATTGATCTGTTCTATTATTTCCTTAGTTTCTGTATCAAATTTTCTCTTCTAATCTTTATTATTTTCTTCCTTCTGATGGTTCTGGGTTTTGTTTGTTGTTCTTTTTCTAGTTCCTTTAGGTATAAGGTTAAATTGTTTATTTGAGATTTTTCTTCCTTGAAGTAGGCTTGCATTACTATAAACATCCCTTTTAGAACCACTTTTGCTGCATCCCAAAAGTTTTGGACTGCTCTGTTTTCATTTTCATTTGTTTCCACATAGGGTTTTTTTTTTTTTTTTTTTAGTATCTTCTTTTTGGGCACCTGCCAGGCTCAGTCAGTAGAGCATGCAATTCTTGATCTTGGGGTTGTAAGTTTGAGCCCCACTTTGGGTGTAGAGATTATTTAAAAATAAAATCTTAGAAATTTTTTTAAATTAAAAAATATATTTCTTCTTTTATTTCCTGGTGGACCCATTCATTTTTTTTTAAGATTTTTTTATTTATCTGAGAGAGAGAGTGTGTGAGTGAGGGCGGGGCAAGGGTGGTGGAAGGACAGAGGGAGAGGGAGAGAAAGAATCCCAAGCCGACTCTGTGTTTAGCATGGAGCCTGAAGTGGGATTTGATCTCACAACCCTGAGATAATGACCTGAGCTGAAACCAAGAGCAAATGCTTATACAACTGAGCCATCCAGGCACCCCCCCATTTACTGTTCAGGAGCACGTTAGTTAATTTCCGTGTATTTCTTGTTTCTCCAGATTTTTTTTCTTGTGATTGACTTCTAGTTTCATAGCTTTGTGGTCAGAAAAGGTTCATAGTATGACTTCAAACTTCTTGAATTTGTTGAGGACATTTTGTAGGTTAGTATGTGATCTATTCTGGACAACGTTCCATGCGCACTTGAAAAGAATGCATTTTCTGCTGTTTTAGGATGAACTGTTGTGAATACATCTGTTAAATCCATCTGTTCCAGTGTGTCATTCAAGGCCATTGTTTCCTGTTGATTTTCTGTTTTGATGATCTGTCCATTGAGGTAAGTAGGGTATAAAATCCCTTACTATTATTGTATTATTATTGATTCGTTCCTTTATGTTTGCTTTAACTGTTTTATGTATTTGGTGTTACCATGTTGGGTACATAAATATTTTCAATTGTTATATCTTCTTTCTGTATTGTTTTCTTTATTATTATATAGCATTCTTCTTTGTCTCTTGTTAGAGTCTGTGTTTTAAGTCTATTTTATCCAATATAAATATTGTTACTCAAGCTTTCTTTTGCATAGTAAGTGTTTCTCCATCCCCTCATTTTCAATCTGCAAGTGCCTTAGGGCTAAAATAAGTCTCTTGCAGGTAGCATATAAATAGGTACTATTTTTTTAATCCATTTTGTCACCTTATGTCTTTTAATTGAAGCATTTATTCTATTACATTCAAAGTAATTATTGACAGGTATGTATTTATTAGCATTTTATTATTTGTTTTGTCATTTTTTTTTCTGAAGATTTTCCCTGATCCTTTCTTGTCTTTCTCTCTTTCGTGGTTTGCTGATTTTCTTTAGTGACATTTTTATATATTCCTTTTTATTCTTTATATATTTATTAGTGGTTTTTGATATATGGTGACCGTTAGGTTTACCCTCTTCTCTCTCTTTTTCTGGGACTCCGATAATATGAATATTATTACATTTGATTGAGTCACTGATTTCCCTGAGGCTATTCTCATTTTGCATAATTCTTTTTTCTCTCTTTTGTTCAGCTTGATTACTTTCCATTACTCTGTCTTCTAGGTCATGAATTTGTTCTTCTGCTTCTTCCATCCTGCTATTCGTTTCATGAAGCAGGTTTTTCATTTTGTTCATCGAGAAGTTTGTCTCTACTGTGCTATTCTTTGACTCTGTGTTCAGGGTCTTACTCCTGCCTTCCACTCTTCTCTCACGTCCAGTGAGTATCCTTATGATCATTGCTTTAAATTCTCTATCAAACATGTTACTTATATCTGTTTCACTTAGATCTCTGGTTGTGGCCTTGATCTGTTCTTTCATTTATAATAAATTTCCCTGTCTTCTCATTTTGTCTAAGTGTGCCTATTTCTCTGTGTTAGAAAAGTCAGCTACATCTCCTGTTCTTGAGGGTAATGGTCTTATGAAGTAGAGGTTCTATATTGCTCTGCCATGTAGTGTCCCCTGTTCCCTAGAGCCTGGCTTTTCTAAGAGTGTCTCCAACATGTGCTGCGTGTGCTCTGCTATTTTGTCCTGGCCACTTTATCCTTCAGGCCAGTCATCTGCGGAGGCTATCTGCTTGTTGTGAGCAGTATTTGGTACCTTGCTTGAATATGGTACATTTTAACTAGGTGTGCTCTGGTCTGCTTGCAAAATGAGACCTGTTACTGCCACCATTGGAATCAAAGCTGCACACAACTCCTGAATCAGGTGATGAGGTGTGACCAGGGGTTTGAGCTGGTCTTTGGGGTGCCATGGTGGGACTGATGCATGAGGGACTGGGAAGGGCAGTTCCATCAGAGTGCAGGGCATCGGGATTAGTGTAAGCAAGTTATGTAGCAAGTGTTGGCACTATGCTGTATCCCTCAGATGACCCTGTGCTTATGCTTAGTGTCCTTAGTGGGAAAGAAATGGTGCTGGCCAGTGCTTTCGTTTCCAGAGAGGTCTCTCTGTGAATGCTGCCTCTCTGGGATACGGTCCAACACGAGCAAATAACCTCTCTATTGTATGCCCCAGGACCTTTTCAGATAACTGTTTCCATGCTGTATGTGTATGTATTGTTTGCCTGCCTCCTGTCCAAGAGCAGTGCAATGCTCTCTGGGCTCTATCCCAACCAATTTAAAACTTCAAATTTTAAGTCTTTCTGGCTGCCAGAACTCCTGAAATTCACTCCTGCCCCCTTGCTTTCCAAGCCAATTGCTATGGTGATTTATTTTCCCTGTGCATTCCCCTTTGTGCTAGTCTGTCTCTCACCCTTCTCTCCACCTGTGGCTCTTTCCCCACTGTAGCAGCCACAATTCATTTCTCTCCCAAATCTTGTCTCCACACTTACTTCCTTCTTTGATGTGGCCTCTTCCTTATTGTTAGTTGTGGAGTATGTTTTGCCACTCTTCAGATCAATTTCTGGGGTATTTAGGATGATTTGAGAGTTATCTAGTTGTATTCTTGGAACAAGGTGAGCCTAGGGTCCTTCTGCTCTGCCACCATTTTCCAACCTGATACATCTACTTTTAATCCCCTTCACCTATTTCACCCATCCACTCACCCACCTCCCTTCTGATAACCATCTCTTTGTTCTCTATAGCTAAGAGTCTGGTTTTTGGTTTGTCTCTTTTTTTCCCCCTTTGTTCATTTGTTTTGTTTCTTAAATTCCACATATGAGTGGAATGGTATTTGTTTTCTCTTAATGACTTATCCCACTTAGCATTATGCTGTCTACATAGATTCATGTTTTGGCAAATGGCAATATTTTATTCATTTTTTATGACTGATTAATATTCCATTATATATATATGTGTGTGTGTGTGTGTGTGTTTGTGTGTGTGTTTGTGTGTGTGTATACACACATACACCACTTCTTTATCCATTTATCTATTGATGGACACTTGGGCTGCTTCCATAATTTGCTGTTGTAAATAATGCTGCAATAAACATAGGGGCACATGTATCTTTTTGGATTACTGGGGGTTTTCTTGGGAGGGTGGTAAATACACAATAGTGCAATTATTGGATCATAGAGTAGCTCTATTTTTCATTTTTTGAGGAACCTGTATACTGATTTCCACAGTGGCTGCATTAATTTGCATCTCCACCAAGTGCAGGAGAGTTCCTTTTTCCCCACATCCTCACCAACACTTGTTGTTTCTTGTGTTTTTTTTATTTTAACCATTCTGACAGGTGTGAGATAATATTTCATTATAGTTTTTGATTTTCATTCCCATGATGATCAGTGATGTTTAGCATCTTTTAATGTTTGTTGCCCATCTGTATGTCTTCTTTGGAGAAATATCTGCTCATATCTTCTGCCCAGTTTTAAATTGGATTCTTTGGCTTTTGGTATTGAATTGTAAAAGTTATTTACATATTTTGGATACTAATCCTTTATTGGATATATTATTTGCAAATATCTTCTCCCATTCAGTATGTTGCCTTTTAGTTTTGGTGTTTCCTTAGCTGTGTAAAAGCTTTTTCTTTTGATGTAGTCCCAATAGTTTATTTTTGCTTTTATTTCCCTTGCCTCAGGAGGCATATCTAGAAAAATGTTATGATTGATGTCAGAGCCATTACTACCTCTGCTGTCTTCAAGGATTTTCATGGTTTCAGGCCTCACATCTAGGCATTTCATCCATTTTGAGTTTATTTTTGTGTATAGTGTAAGAAAGTGGTCCACTTTCATTATTTTGCATGTAGCTATCCAGTTTTCCCAACACCATTTATTGAAAATTTTATTTTCAATTGCATGTTCTTGCCTCCTTTGTTGAGGATTGAACATATAATTGTGTGTTTATTTCTGGGTTTTCTATTCTGTCCCATTGAACTGTGTGTTTATTTTCTGACAGTATGATACTATTCTGATTACTTAAAATAAAAACATAACTTGTAATATAACTTGAAATCTGGAATCTTGATACCTCCAGTTTTTTTTTTTCTTTTTCAAGATTGCTTTGGTTATTTGCAATGTGTTATGGTTCCATACAAAATTTAGGATTGTTTGTTCTAGTTCTGTGAAAAATGCTATTGGTACTTTGATAGGGATTGCCTTAAATCTGTAGATTGCTTCGGGTAGCATAGACATTTTGACAATATTTGATATTCCAATTCATTAGTGTGGAATGTCTTTCCATTTGTTTGCGTCATCTTCAATTTCTTTCATCAATGCTTTATAATTTCAGAGTACAAATCTTTCACCTCTTTGGTTAAGTTTATGCCTAGAAATATTATTCTTGGTGCATTTGTAAATGGGATTGTTTTTTTAAATTCTCTTTCTGCAGCTTCATATTTAGTGTATATAAATCCAACAGGCTTCTCTACATTGATTATGAAATCATTTATCAGTTGCGATTAGTTTTTACTGTTTTCTGTATATAGTATCACGTCATCTGCAATTAGTGAAAGTTTTACTTCTTCTTTACCAATTTGGATGACTTTATTCCTTTCTGTTGTCTGACAACAGTGGCTAGGACTTCCAATACTATGTTGAATAAAAGTGGTGAGAGTGGACATCTTTATCTTGTTCCTGACCTTAGAGGAAAATTTCTGTTTTTCACCTTTGAGTATGGTGTTAGCTGTGGATTTTTTACATAAGACCTTTATTATGTTGAGGTAAGTTCCCTCTAAACCTATTTTGCTGTGGGTTTTTATCATAAATGGATGTTGTACTTTGTCAAATGCTTTTCTGCATCTATTGAAATGATCTTATGGTTTTTTTTTTCTCTTATTGATGTGATGCATCACAATGATTGATCTGTGAATACTGAAGCACCCTTGCAAACCAGGAATAAATCCCACTTGATCATGAGTGATTTTTTAAAATGTATTGTTGGATTTGGTTTTCTAGTATTTTATTGAAGGTTTTTGCATCTGTGTGCATCAGAGATATTGGTGTCTTTATCTGGTTTTTGGAATCAGGGTAATACTGGCCTTACAGAATGAATTTGGAAGTTTTCCTTCCTATTCTATTTTTTGGAAATGTTTGAAAAGAATAGGTATTAACTCTTTTTTTCAATGTTTGGTAGAATTCACCTGTGCAGCCATCTGGTCCTGGACTTTTGTTTGCTGAGAATATTTTGGCTACTGATTCAATTTCATTCCTGGTAACTGGTCTGTTCAAAATTTAAAAAAAGAATTTTCCTGATTCTGTTTTGGTAGGTTATTTGCTTCCAATTTTTTTCCCCGTTTCTTCTAGATTATCCAGTTTGCATATAATCTTGTGTAATATTCTTTTATAATTCTTTGTATTTCTGTGGTGTCAGTTATTTCTCTTCTTTCACTTGTGATTTTGCTTATTTGAGTCCTCTCTTTTTTTGATTGTCTGGGTAAAGTTTTTTCAATTTTTCTGATTTTTCAAAGAACAAGCTCCTGGTTTCATTGATCTGTTCTATTGTTTTTTTAGTTCTTATTTCTTTTATTTGTGATCTAATCTTTATTATTTCCTTCTACTGGTTTTGGGTTTTTTTTTGTTTTTTTTTTTTGCTGTTGCTGTTTTTCTTCTTTTTCTCACTCCTTTAGGTGTTAGGTTAGGTTATTTCTTGGGGATTTTTCTTTCTTCTTAAGATAAATCTGTACTGCTATACATTTCCCTCTTAGAACAGGTTTTTCTGCATCCCAATGATTTTTGGACCACTGTTTTTCTTTTTCTTTCTTTTTCTTTTTTTTTAAGATTTTATTTATTTATTCAACAGGACAGAGACAGCCAGCGAGAGAGGGAACACAAGCAGGGGGAGTGGGAGAGGAAGAAGCAGGCTCCCAGTGGAGGAGCCTGATGTGGGGCTCAATCCCATAATGCCGGGATCACGCCCTGAGCCGAAGGCAGACGCTTAACCGCTGTGCCACCCAGGTGCCCCTGGACCACTGTTTTTCTGTTGTTTTTTTTTTTTTTTAATTTTCATTTTTCTCAGAGTGTTTTTTTATTTCCTTTTTGATATCTTTGTTGACCCATTCACTGTTTAGTAGCATGTTATTTAACCTCCGTGTGTCTGTGCTCCTTCCAGATATTTTCTTGTGGTTGATTTCTAGTTTCATAACATTGGTATGACTTTGATCTTTTTGAATTTGTTGGAACTTAATTTGTGGTCTAATATGTGACCTATTCTGGGGAATGTTCCTTGTGCACTTGAAAGAATGCGTATTCCACTGTTTTCAGTTAGAATGTTCTGCATATGTCTGTTAAATCCATCTGGTCCTACAGATCATTCAAAGCCATCGTTTCCTGTTTCAATAATCTGTCCATTAATGTAAGTGGGATGTTAAAGTCTCGCACTATTATGGTATTGTTATCGATTACTTCCTTTATGTTTGTTATTAACTGATGTGTTTGGGTGTTCCCATGTTGGGTGAACAAATATTTACAATTGTTACATCTTCTTGTTACATTGTCCCCTTAATGACTATATAGTATCCTTTTTGTCTCTTGTTACAGTCTGTGTTTTAAAGTCTTGTCTGCTTAAGAATTGCTACCCTGGCTTTCTTTTCATATCCATTTGCATGTTAAATGTTTCTCCATCCTCTTACTTTCAATCTGCCGGTTTCTTTAGGTCTGAAATGAGTCTCTTATAGGGAGCATATAGTTGGGTCTTGTCTTTTTTATTCATTCCATCATCCTATGTCTTTTGATCTGAGCTTTTAATGTATTTACATTCAAAGTAATTATTGATAGGTATGTATTTATTGTCATTTTGTTACCTATTTTATGGTTTTTTGGTAATGTTTCTCCATTCTTTCTTCCATTGCTCTTTTTTCTCATGATAAAAGGCTTCTTTAGCGATATACTTGAATTTCTATTTTCTTTGCATATCTCTTACTGGTTTCTGTATATGGCTACCATTAGGATTGTATATTACCTCTGTTGCATATGGCAGTCTATATTAAGTTGATGGTTGCTTAAGTTTGGATGAATTCTTAACTCAGCTCCTGCCCACATTTTAAGTATATGGTGTGATACTTCATATCATTTTGTTTTGTGTTTCCCTTGACTGATTTTTGCAGACACACTTATTTTTACTGCTTTTGTCCTTACTTCTTTCCTTACTCTTGCTTATTTTTTCCCCCTTTCCATTCAAAGATTCCCCTTTAAGATTTCTTGTAGGGTAGTTTAGTAGTTATGAATTCTTTTAACTTTTATTTGTCTGGAAAACTCTTTATCTCTTCTTTAATTCTGAAGGATATCCTTGCTAGATAGATTATTACTGGCTGTAGATTTTTTTTCCTTTCAACACTGCGACTATATCATGCCACCCTCTTCTGGCTTGCAAAGTTTCTGCTGAAAAACCCACTGACAGCCTTATGGGGTTTCCCTTGTATAAAACTGTTTCTTTTCTCTTGCTGCTTATAAAATTCTCTCTTTATCACTACTTTTTGCCATTTTAATTACCATGTATATTGGTGTGAACTTACTTGGATTAATTTTGTTGGGGAATCTATATGCCTCTTGTTTTCTTGTTTCCTTCCCTGATTTGGGAAGTTTCCAGCTAGTATTTCTTCAGATAAGTTTTCTGCTTCTTTTGCTTTCTTTCCCTCTTCTGCAATCCCTGTAATGCAAATGTTATTACACTTGATGGTCCCACTGAGTTCTCTAAGTTTATTCTCATTTTGCATAATTTTTTTCTTGCACCTGCTCAACTTGGTTACTTTCCATTAGTCTATACCACAGGTTACTGATTCATTCTCCTGCTTCCTCTGCCCTGTCAATTATTCTATCTAGTGCATTTTTAATTTCATTTATTGTGTTCTTCATCTTTGATTAGTTCTTTTTTATCTCTTTGCTAAGGGTCTCATTAATGTCCTCCACACTTTTATCAAATCCATTGAGTATCTTTATGATCATTACTTGAAATTTTCTATAAACATATTATTTATCTCTTTTTCACTTAGGTCTCCTGCTGTGGTTTTGTCCTGTTCTTTCGCTTGGGACATATTCCTCTGTCTCTTCATTTTGTCTAACTCTCTGTGTTTATTTCTCTGTGTTAGGAAAGTCAGCTACATCTCCTGATCTTGAATATAGTGGCCTTATGAAGAAGAGGTCAGGAGTGTCTCCTATGTGTGTTGTGTGTGCCCTGGTGTTGTGACTGAGCCACTTTTTCCTTCAGTCCAATTGTCTGCAGTGGCTTTCTTTGCCTATTTTGTGCAGTGTTTGTTTCCTCTGGTGTTATTGGATCAGTCTGGTGCTGTCTTGGTCATGAGTTGAATCAACCCAGGTGTTTCCCAGCAATGCAATAGCACTAAACTGCTGGACAATTTCTCTGTGTTGACCCCTGATAAGCCATCATTGGTGGACAAGTCCTGTGATCAGATTAGCTGTCTGCCCCCAGCCCATGGCTGGATCCATAGTATGATTGGTGTGTGTAGTTATCTTTCCCTCTCCCCAGGGTAGGAGTCACTTTGGAGTAGTGCTTGCCCCTGTCAGGGCTGTTTGCACACTGCTACATTTGTGGCACTGCTTTGGATGGGCACTGGCCAAGAATGTATTGGAGGGTGTGGATCTATGATGTGTGTGAGTGAGAGGCACACAGTTCCAGCAAGGTTTGTTTGCAGGTCCTCTGCAAGAGAGTACTGGCCACTGTTGCCAGGACCTAGTCATGCCTGGATAGAAAGGGTGGATCTACCAAAGCACAGGTGGGCTGAGGGCAAAGTAAGCAAATTAGGTAGAGTGTAGGTGCTGTGATGGTTCCCACAGGTGGCTGTGTGGGGAGCAAAGAGGAAAATGGCTTCTGCCAGCTCCTTTGTTCCTGGAAGGGCTTCCCAATGATCTCTGTACCTTGGGGACATGCTCTGAGATTAGTAAATAACTCTCCCTCTTGTATGTCCTAGGCATTTTTCAAACTGCTGCTGCTATGCTATATCTCCATGGGCTATCTCTTTAATGGCAGGGACTCAGTTTCCTCTAGCCCTCTTGGCTCTCCCAGAGATGAGCCCACTGATTTTTGAAATTCCAGGCTTTAAGTCCCACTGATTGTAAAAACTCATGCAACTCAGAGCCTCTGGTTTCAATGCCAAGTGTTATGGGGATTTGTCTTCCCTATGTGGGCTTCCTGGTGTGATAGTCTGTTTCTCTCCTTGCCCATGGTGTCCTTCCCAGCTCAGACAGATCCGTGGGTCCACTTAGCTCCAGACTGCATGTCTATCCTTTTTACCCTCTTCATTGTGGCATCTTCTCTACATTCAGTTGTGGAGTTTGCTCTGCCAGTCCTTTGGTCATTTTCTGGGTTATTTACACTGATGTGAGTGTTATCTAATCGTATCCATGCAACAATGTGAGCTTAAGGTCCTCCAACTCTGCCATCTTCCCAGTTTTCAATTCTTTTCCAAAACTATTTTAAAATACTCCAGAACCTACTGTTTTATTAACAAGGCTTGCCCTCATGAGAAACTATGTCACCAGAGCCTAATTTATTGCAGTTTTATCAGAGCCTAAATAACCTGGGGGAAGGGAAATTCCCAACTCCAGCCTCTTCTAACTGTCTTTTAACAACTAAGGGGAGAATACTGAGAATCACTTGAAAATTTCATACTCCATGACCACAGACTTAGTAAAGGACTGAGGACAAATCACATTATTTTAGAAGACTTCCCCAACCCACACACCATACAGCTATACTACTGAAGACTTGTTTACCAACATCCCTATTACCCAGTACACTATAGTCACCTGTCAACAACAACAACAACAAAATTATAAGACATATCAAAGGCAAAAATCATAGTTTAAAGACACAGAGTTTTAGAATCAGACCCAGATAAAGTAGAAATCATGGAATTATGGATTGCGAATTTAAAAGAACTAGGATTAACATGCTAAGGGCTCTAATGGAAAAAAAAGTAGATAAGATCCAAGAATAGAGCAGAGAGATGGAAATTCTAATAAAGAATCCAAAAGAAATGCCAGAGATCAAAATCTCTGTGAGAGAAATGAAGAATGTCTTTGATGGTCTCATTATAAGGCTGGTTATGTATAGCTCAAGTAAAAAGTCTCTAAGTTGATAAGAAGTCAGAGGAAACGTCTCAAACTGAAAAACAAAGAGAAAAAAGACTAAAAAATTTTAAAAAGGAACAGAATGTCCACAAACTATGAGACAAATATAAAAGGTATAAATTATGTGTAATGGAAATACCTGAAGAGGAAAATGATAATGGAGAGAAATAGTAGCAGAATAATGCCTGAGAATTTCTCCAGATTTAGTGTCAGACATAAGCCACAGATGCAAGAAGCCCAGACACACAAAGCAGGATATAAGCTAAAACAAGCAAACAAACCAACAAACCTTAGAGATGGGCACATTATATTCAAATTACAAGAAATCAAAGAAAAAAAAAACGGAATCTCAAAAGAAGCCAAAGGAGGAAAACACATTACCTATAGAAGGGCAAAGATTAACATTACATCTGACCTCTCCTCAGAAACTGTGCAAGGAAAAGTGGAGTGAAATATTTAAAGTGTTCATACAAAATAACAACTTGAATCCTGTATTCTGTAAAATTATCCTTCAAAGTGAAGGAGAAATAGAAACATTCTCAGACAAAAATTGGAGAACTTATTGCCAATAAACCTGTTTTGCAAGAAATGTTTAAAGAAGTTCTTGACAAAGAAAGAAAATTATAAAGGTCAGAAACTCAGAAATACATATGTAAAGAAAGAGCACCAGAGAGGCACCTGGGTGGCTCAGTCAGTTGAGCATCAAACTCTTGATTTCAGTTCAGGTCATAATCTCAGGGTCCTGAGATCAAGCCCTACATTGGGCTCCATACTCAGCAGGGAGTCTGCTTAGGATTCTCTCTCTCCCTCTGTCCCTCCCCTCCATGTGCCTGTGCATCCTCTCTCTCTCTCTCTCTCTAAAATAAATAAATAGATCTTAAACAAAAAGAAAGCACTGGAAAGTGAATAAGTGAAAGTAATGAAAAAACTTCCATTTATTCTTGACTGATCTAATAGATAACTGTTCAAAATAAGAGTGACAACGTATTCCTGTGTGTGTGTACATACATAGTAATAAGTGTACATACACATGCTTATGTCTAAATGAGACGAATAACAGCAATGAGAGAAAAGACAAGAGGGAGGAATTAGAAAATTTTTGTTATTTTAAGGCACCTGCACTATCCTTGAAGTGAAATAGTGTTATTTGAAATCAGATTTAGGTTAAGGGCAAATGTATATTGCAAACTTTAAAGCAACCACTAAGAAAAAAATTTTTTTAACTGTAACTGATATTTTGAGAAAGGACAGAAAGTGGAACAATACAAAATTCTCAATTAAAACTACAAATGACAGATATATAGTAGAAGATAAAAAAGAACAAGGGCAACAAATAGCAAACAATAACAAACATCATAGATATTAATCCAACTATATCAATAATAACTTCAAATATCAATGGTCTACACTGAAAGAGATTTTTAGAATGAACTGAAAGCAAGACTCAATTACATGATCTCTATGAGAAACCCACTTTAAATATAAAGACATAAATTAAAAGTAAAAGGATAAAGACAGATACAACATGCTAACATTAATTAGAAGAAAGTGGGAGTGGCTATATTAATTTCAAACAGAACAGACTTCATTTCATGATGATAAAGAGCCCAATTCGTCAAGAAAACAGAAAATCCTTAGTGTGTATGACCTGAACAAAAGAGCATCAAAATCCAGTTCACAATTGCAGCAAAAAAAAAAAAAAAAGAAAGAAAAGAAAAAGAAAGAAAGAAAGAAAGACCTATAAATAAATTTAATCAAGGATATGAAAGACATATATACTGAATACCAGAAGACCTTGATGACAAACATTGAAGAAGACATGAAGGAATGGAAAGATGTTCCATGCTCATGATCAGAAGAATTAATATTGTTAAAATGTCCCTTCTACCCAAAGCAATCTGCAGATTCAATGCAATCCCTATCAAAATTCCAAATGCATTTTTCTCTGATATAGGAAAAAAATCTTAAAATTTGTATGAAAACACAACGACTTGTATGGAAACCCAAATAGCCAAAGCAATCTTAAGAAATAAGATCAGGGGCGCCTGGGTGGCACAGCGGTTAAGTGTCTGCCTTTGGCTCAGGGCGTGATCCTGGCGTTATGGGATCGAGCCCCACATCAGGCTCCTCCGCTATGAGCCTGCTTCTTCCTCTCCCACTCCCCCTGCTTGTGTTCCCTCTCTCGCTGGCTGTCTCTATCTCTGTCGAATAAATAAATAAAATCTTTAAAAAAAAATCATTTAAAAAGAAATAAGATCAAAGCTAGAGACATTACACATCCTAACTTCAAACAATATTTCAAAGTCATACTAGTTAAAACATTATGGTATTGGTATAAAAACAGAAACATAAATCAATGGAATATAATAAAGAGCTCAAAAATAAACTCATGGATAAGATGAATTAATTTTCAACAAGGAGCCAAGAATATACAATGGGGGAAAGGACAGTTTCTTCAATAAAAAGTTATGGAAAAACTGGAGATTGAGATGCACAAGAGTGATACTGGATCGCTATTTTATACCACAAGTGTGACTACATCAAACTAAAATGTTTCTGCACAGCAAAGGAAATCATCAACAAAATGAAAAAGCAACCTATCAAATGGGTGAAGGTATTTGCAAACCACATATCTGATAAGGGATTTTCATCCAAAATATGCACAGAACACATGAAATATAGTTTTTAAAAAAATGGCCAAAGGACCTGAATGAGTATTTTTTCAAAAAAATGCAAATGGCTAATAGGTACATGAAAAAGTGCTCAACATCCCTCATCATCAGTCAAAAACACAATATCACCTTACACTTCTTTGGATGGTTATTCTCAAAAAGACAAGGGATGACAAATGCCAGAGAGGATGTGGAGAAATAAAATCCCTTGTATGTTATTGGTAGGAATGTAAAATGATAAAACCAGTATGGAAAAAAGTACGCAGGTTCCTCAAGAAATTAAAAATAGAACCATATGATTCATTAATTCCACTTGTGGGTATATATCGAAAGGAAATGAAAACATTATCTCAAAATATATCCACCCTCCTATGCTCACTGCAGTATTATTCACAATAGCCAAGGTATGGAAACAACCATAGTATCTGTCAATGAATGAATGAATAAATGGATCAAGAAAATGTGAATGGATTGTGTATGTATACACACACACATACATTCATACATACACACTGAAATATTATCCAGCCTTAAAAAGAGAAAAAAAGGAAATCTTACCATTTGCTACAATATGGATGAACCATGTAAGCATTATATTAAGCACTTTGCTAAGTGAAATAAGCCAGTGAAAGACAAATACTATCACTTATATATAGGATAAAAAAAAAAAAGAGTAGAACTTATAGAAATAGAGTAGAAAAGTAGTTGCCAGGGAATGGAAAGGAGAAATAGGAAAAATTAATTAAAAGGTATAAACGCTCAGTTACAAGATGAGTAAGGTCTGAGGAACTAAGGTATAATATGGTGACTGTAGACAATAACACTGTATTATAAAATTGGAATTTGCTAAGTAGTAGAACTTAAATGTTAATTAACTTGATGAGGGAAATCCTTTCACATTGTGTACATGTATCAAATCATCATATTGTATATTTTAAATATTTTACAATATTATTTGTTGATTATACTTCAGAGAAAGCTGAAAAAAGAAGAAATATTTGCACAAGAAGAAATAGAAAATCTGAATAGGCCTATATCTATTAAAGAAATTGAATCAATAATTAATAACCTTCCAGAAAAGAAAGTATCAGGAGCACATGGGTTCATTGGTGAACTCTACCAAACATTTAAGGATGAAATGATTCCTTTTATCTTCTATTTCAGAAGATAAAAGCAAATGAAACATTTGCTAACTCATTGTATGAAGCCAGCATTAATCTAAGGATCAGACAACTATAGAAAGAAAACTATAGATCAATATTTCTTATGACTGCAGGCACAAAAATTTTCAATGAAATACTAGAAAATTGAATTACGATAATATATAAAAATAGTTTTATGACCAAGTGGCATTTATCCCAAGTGTGCAAAGCTGGTTCATTATTTGTAATTTGAAAATAATTTATGGAATCCATCACTTTGAGAGGCTAAAGAAGAAAAATTATATGATCGTATCAATAGATGCAAAAAAAGTATTTGACTAAATCCAAAATCCATTTATGATTAAGGAAAAAAAAAAACTGTCAGCAAACTAGGCATAAAGGAAAACTTCCTGAACTTGATAAAAAATAATGTACAAAACCCCTACAGCTAACATCATACTTAATTGTGAGGAAATAGAAGCTTTCCTACTAAGATAAGGAACAAAGAAGAATGTCCCATTTCACCATTTCTTTTTAGTGTTGTTCTGGAATTATGAGCTAGTTCAATAAAACACACACACACACACACAAAAGTAAATAAAAGCTATAGAGCTTGGGAAATAAGAGACACTACTGTCTTTGTTTTCATATTATATGATCATTTATGATGAAAATCTGAAAGAATTAACAAACAAACAAAAAACAACTCCTGGATCCAATAAGCAATTATAGCAATATTGCAGGATATGAGGTTAATATACAAAAGTAAGTCACTGTCCTATATATCAGTGATAAACAAGTGGAATTTGAAATTAAAAACAATACCATTTACATTAGCAGTCAAAAAATGAGACATTCAGGTATAAATCTAACAAAATATGTGCAATACCTCTACGAGGAAAACTGTAAAACTCTGATAAATGAATTAAAAGAAGTAAAAAATGGAGAGCTATTTTCTTTTTCATGGATAAGAAGACTCAATATTGTCAAGATGTCAGTTCTTTCCAATTTGATCTACAGTCAGTGTAATCACAATAAAAATCCCAGCAGATTATTTTGTGGATACCCATGAACAGATTCTAATGTTTATATGGAGTGATAAAAGACTCAGAATAGGGCGCTTGGGTGGCTCAGTCCTTAAGCATTTGCCTTAGGCTCAGGTCATGATCCCAGGGTCCTGGGATAGAGCCCTGCATCTGGCTCCCAGCTCAGAGGGAAGCCTCCTTCTCCCTCTCCCACTCCCCTGCTTGTGTTCCCTCTCTCACTGTCTCTCTAGGTCAAATAAATTAATAAAATTAAAAAAAAAAAGACTCAGAATAGACAATTCAATACTGAAGGAGAAAAACAAAGTAGGAGGACTAACACTACCTGATTTCAACACTTACTGTAAATTTACAATAATCAAGATTATGTGGTCTGGGAGAAAGACCAGACAACTGGCTGAATGTAACAGAATTTAAGGCTAGAAATAGACCTACATAATATGATCAACTGATATTGACCAAAAAGAAAAATCAGTACAATGGAGCAAAGATATTCTTTTCAATAGATGGTACTGGAACAACTGGATATCCACATGTAACAAGAAGAAAATCTGAACACAGACCTTTCACCCTTCATAAAAATTACTCAAAGTGGATCATTCGCTTAAATGTAAAGTGCAAAAATACAAAACTTCTAAAAAATAACATAGAGAAAATCTGAAGTTGAGTTAGGTGATTTCCCTTAGATAGAATGCTAAAGGCATGATCCATGGAAAAAATAATTGACAAACTGTATTTCATTAAACTAAAAATTAAAAAATTCCTATTTTTGAAAGCACTGTCAAGAGGATGAAAAGCAAGCCGGAGACTGGTTGCAAATATTTACAAAAGACATATCTGATAAAGTAGTGCTATCCAAGATATAAAACTTAAAAATCAACAAAGAAAACAACCTGCTTAAAAAATGGACCAAAGACCTGAACAGGCATATCACACCAAAAAAGATGTGCAAATGGCAGGTAATTATGTGAAAAGATGCTCTACATCATATGTCATTGAGGAAATGCAAATTAAGACAAGGAGCTACTACCACACACCTATCAGAATGGTGAACATCCAGAACACTGACACCACCAAATGCTGGTGAGGACGTGGAGCAACAGGAACTCTGACTCATTGCTAGTAGAAATAGAAAATGGTATAATGACTTTGGAAGACAGTTTGGTGGTTTCTTACGAAACAAAAAATACTCTTACCATATAGTCCAGCAACCCACTCCTTGATATTTACCCAAGGGAGATAAAAACATGCCCACAAAAAAATCTATTTTGTCCCCTAAGTCATTTATTTCTTCAGAGAAGGTTAAATAAGACCCATTGGTACAAAGCCTACTGGCATGAAATTTAAGTTTCCACACATCCAGTTGTTTTAAACATAGCTCAAATAAGTAGATTTTTAACCATTTAGAGTCTGCTTCCTTTTCATACTCCATAAAACTGCACCTAACATCTACTAATCATAGATAGGTCCTTGGCCTATAAAGATCCAAAACCAGTGCTGCCTTTCAGAGCTCTATGACTGAGAGACTTCCCCTCTGTGATGCTAAATGACGTCACTGAGACATATAAGCTCTCTCTCCAATTCCTCTCTCCTCTGGAGCTCCTCGTCCTCCTCCCCTTCTGAATAATGACCCCCATGCAGAGTCCTGATAGTCTCTTCCTATGAAGGACTTCCCAGACTTCGAAATCTATCCAAGCATCACCCAATAAAGCATTACCCAATAAAGGCTACTGCGTCATGGTCATACAATTTTCCTTGAGCAGCCCTCAAATCCCTCTAACTCCCAGTGTACTTATAAAATGGAAACACTAGGAATCCTTGTGGTGATAAAACATTTTTGTATCTTGACTGTGGTGGTAGATTCATAAAACTACGTGTGATAAAATTGCATAGAACTGAATATACTCACACAGTGAATACAAATAAAACTTGGGGAATCTGAATAAAATCAGTGGGCTGTATTAATGTCAATTTCCTGGTTGTGATATTATATTCTAGTTTCTCTAGGTGTAGTCACTAAAGAAAATTGGATACAAACAGTATCTCTCTGATTTCTTACAACTGCATGTGAATTTTCAATTTTATAAAAGAAACTAACTTTTAAAAAATGATTATGGGAAAATTTTAGAATTACTTCTTACAGTTTAGTACATTTTAAGTTTGAGGTATATATGTTAGGGACACCACAATCTCCCTAGGATTTAGGATTTTCTTTTTTTTTTTTTTTTTTAAGATTTTTAAAAATTTATTTGACAGAAAGAGAGACAGCCAGCAAGAGAGGGAACACAAGCAGGGGGAGTGGGAGAGGAAGAAGCAGGCTCCCAGTGGAGCAGGGATCCCGATGTGGGGCTCAATCCCAGGACCCTGGGATCACGTCCTGGGCCGAAAACAGAAGCTTAACGACTGAGCCACCCAGGTGCCCCAAGGACTTAGGGTTTCCTGAAGGTCATAATTAAGGTCTACAATGTCTAGGTAATTTTCAGAAGAAAACACACACAGACATACACACATACACAGAAACATACACACTCCCTGAACTCAGAATTTATAGTACAGAGCAGATGATGTAGCATTCTGGACTCCTACCCATTAAACCCCTGGTGCCCGTCTCAGGCACAGGTTACATTTATCACTTTCTTGCTCTGAAAGACCTCAGATATTTAGCCACTCTTTTATTTATTTATTTTTATTGCCGAGGCCATCTTTTTTCTTAATTTAGTTCCAAATTCCTAATCCAAACCCCCATAAAACTCTCTAGAATAGGATAAATATTCTTAATTTTGCTCTTACCCTCCTATTTTCAAAGAAGGCCCATGACTTCCTTTTTAGTAGTATCCCCTTATCTCAACCCAGATCCAGGGAATGTTCTTTATATCACAGTGCAGCTAGGACAGATTTTAAAGAGTTTGCTTATGTGCTCTTCAGTCCCCAAACTTAGATTGGGTTTTGGAATATCACATCTTCCATCAGGAGAGGATTTGAAATAATCACTTCCAGGAAAAATCAGTATTCCATTTTGGTTCCCTGAAGCTGAACTTTCAATGTTCATCCCAACCCTTCTTCCCTATTTGTAGTCAGAAGACCAACAACAAACATCTGAACAAATAAAAAAAATTAATTCCAGATGGTGATAGTTATTTAAAGGAGAAAAAGAAACAAACAAACATGGGAATGATGCTGTATAACATATGAGTGTATCAGGTAGGGTCTGTTGGTAATTATGACATCTAGAATCTGAATTAAGATGTGAAAGTTAAAGAGCCAGCCATAAGAAGATGGGCAGGGAAGTGGCAGTAAGAAATAGTTGTGTCTCAGCAAAGAGTACACAGGGTACAAAGGCCTTGGGGTAGGAGCAAGGCCAGGACCAGGAAAGGGATGCAAGGCACCTAGGATGCATAATGTAAGGAGGTGCTCATTTTCAGGGGCTGACTTTGGAACCTGTGTAGATATGAGAGTGAGCATTACCTTACATTTTGCAGCCCTGGAACCTCACTCATGAGCAGCGCTGAGTCTCAAAGCTGTACAAGTGCAGGGTCAGCTCCTGAGCATGAGCTCCTTTTTAAATTGTGTGCCTTAGTGCCTTAGTTGCCACCCCTAGTTTCAACCATAGGTAAGGACAAGTTTGTGGTTTTGAGGAACAGAAAAAAAGCCAGCATGTCTGGAAAGTGTTAAATTCTTGCTAAAACGTAAGCATGAGCCAGGTTGAGTATGGGTTTACAGAAAAAGGAATTTATATTTTAAGAGTGATATAAAGTTACCAGGAAATTTTTTTTTCATGACATTAAAAATATTTATTTTTTTTTAAGTTGATGTTAGGTTTTTTTTTATTTTATAATGATTTTTTATTATATTATGTTAGTCACCATACAGTACATCCCCGGTTTCCGATGTAAGGCTCGATGATTCATTAGTTGTGTATAACACACAGTGCACCATGCAATATGTGCCCTCCTTACTACCCATCACCAGCCTATCCCATTCCCCCACCCTCCTCCCCTCTGTGGCCCTCAGTTTGTTTCTCATAGTCCATAGTCTCTCGTGTTTCATTCCCCCTTCTGATTACCCCCCCTTTCTTTATCCCTTTCTTCACCTACTGATCATCCTAGTTCTTATGTTCCATAGATGAAAGAAATCATATGATAGTTGTCTTTCTCTGCTTGACTTATTTCACTTAGCATTATCTCCTCCAGTGCCATCCATGTTGTAGCAAATGTTGAGAACTCGTTCTTTCTGATAGCTGAGTAATATTCCATTGTATATATGCACCACAACTTCTTAATCCAGTCATCTGTTGAAGGGCATCTCGGCTCCTTCCACGATTTAGCTATTGTGGACAATGCTGCTATGAACATTGGTGTGCATATGGCCCTTCTCTTTACTACGTCTGTATCTTTGGGGTAAACACCCAGTAGTGCAATGGCTGGATCATAGGGTAGCTCAATTTTTAACTTTTTAAGGGACCTCCACACTGTTTTCCAGAGTGGCTGTACCAACTTGCATTCCCACCAACAATGTAGGAGGGATCCCCTTTCTCCACATCCTCTCCAACAATTGTTGTTTCTTGCCTTGTCTATTTTTGCCATTCTAACTGGCGTAAGGTGGTATCTCAGTGTGGTTTTGATTTGAATTTCCTTGATGGCTAATGATTTTGAAGATTTTTTCATGTGTCTGTTAGCCATTTGTATGTCTTCATTGGAAAAGTGTCTGTTCATATCTTCTGCCCATTTTTTTATTTGTTTATTTGTTTCTCATGTATTGAGTTTGAGAAGTTCTTTGTAGATCTTGGATACCAGTCCTTTATCTGTAGTGTCATTTGCAAATATCTTCTCCTATTCCGTGGGCTGCCTCTTAGTTTTTCTGACTGTTTCCTTGGCTGTGCAGAAACTTTTAATCTTGATGAAGTCCCATAAATTCATTTTATCTTTTGTTTCTCTTGCCTTTGGGGATGTATCATGAAAAAGGTTGCTTTGGCCGATGTCGTAGAGGTTGCTGCCTATGTTCTCCTCTAGAATTTTGATGGATTCCTGTCTCACATCGAGGTCTTTCATCCATTTGGAGTTTATTTTTGTGTATGGTGTGAGATAGTGGTCAAGTTTCATTCTTTTGCAGGTAGCCGTCCAATTTTCCAAGCACCATTTATTGAAGAGACTTTTTCCCACCGGATGTTTTTTCCTGCTTTATCAAATATTAGTTGCCCAAAGAGCTGAGGGTCCATTTCTGGGCTCTCTATTCTGTTCCATTGGTCTATGTGTCTGTTTTTGTGCCAGTACCATGCTGTCTTTGTGATCACAGCTTTGTAGTACAGCTCGAAATCCGGCATTGTGATGCCCCCAGCTTTGTTTTTCCTTTTCAACAGTTCCTTGGAGATTCGGGGCCTTTTCTGGTTCCATACAAATTTAAGGACTATTTGTTCCAGTTCTTTGAAAAATGTCCTCGGTATTTTGATTGGGATAGCATTGAAAGTGTAGATTGCTCTGGGTAGCATGGACATTTTAACTATGTTAATTCTTCCGATCCATGAGCATGGAATATCTTCCCATCTTTTTATGTCTTCCTCAATGTCTTTCAAGAGTGATTTATAGTTTCCAGAATATAGGTCCTTTAAGTCTCTGGTTAAGTTAATTCCAAGGTAACGTATGGTTTTTGGTGCTATTGTAAATGGGATGGATTCCCTAATTTCTCTTTCTTCGGTCTCGTTATTCGTGTACAGAAATGCAACTGATTTCTGAGCATTGATTTTGTATCCCGCCACGTTACTGAATTGCTCTATAACTTCTAATAGTTTGGGAGTGGCTTCTTTTGGGTTTTCCATATAGAGTATCATGTCATCTGCGAAGAGAGACATTTTGACTTCTTCTTTGCCAATTTGAATACCTTTGATCCCTTTTTGTCGTCTGATTGCTGTTGCAAGGACTTCTAGTACTATGTTGAATAATAGTGGCGAGAGTGGGCATCCTTGTCGTGTTCCTGATCTTAAGGGAAAGGCTTCCAGCTTTTCCCCATTGAGAATAATATTTGCAGTAGGCTTTTCATAGACGGCTTTTATGAGATTGAGAAATGTACCTTCTATTCCTACACTCTGAAGGGTTTTAATCAGGAAAGAATGCTGTATTTTGTCAAATGCTTTTTTGGCATCGATTGAGAGGATCATATGGTTCCTGAGTCTTTTCTTGTTGATATGATGTATCACGCTGATTGATTTGCGAATATTGAACCACGCTTGCATCCCAGGTATGAATCCCACTTGATAGTGATGGATAATCCTTTTAATGAACTGTTGGATTCTATTAGCAAGTATCTTGTTGAGGATTTTGGCGTCCATATTCATTAGGGAAATCGGTCTGTAATTCTCCTTTTTGAGGGTGTCTTTGCCTGGTTTGGAGATCAAGGTAATATTGGCCTCATAGAATGAGTTTGGTAGCTTTCCGTCTGTTTCTATTTTTTGAAATAGTTTTAGGAGAATAGGTATTATTTCTTCTTTGAATGTTTGGTAGAATTTCCCAGGAAAACCGTCCGGGCCTGGAGTTTTGTTATTTGGAAGGTTGTTTATCACTGACTCAATTTCTTCATAATTAATTGGCCTGTTTAAGAAATCAGTTTCTTCCGGTTTCAATCTTGGTAGTTTATAGGTTTCCAGGAAGGATTCCATCTCTTCCAGGTTGCTTAGTTTATTGGCATATAGCTGTTGATAAAAATTTCTAATAATCCTTCCAATTTCAATGGTGTTCGTCATGACCTCTCCTTTTTCATTCATAATTTTAATAATCTGGGTCC
The DNA here is from genome assembly GCF_023065955.2 of Ursus arctos. Taxonomy (NCBI): domain Eukaryota; kingdom Metazoa; phylum Chordata; class Mammalia; order Carnivora; family Ursidae; genus Ursus; species Ursus arctos. The sequence continues at coordinate 3,438,595 of NW_026622986.1, forward strand.
TTTCTCTTTTCTTTTGGATAAGTCTTGCCAGTGGTCTGTCAATTTTATTGATTCTCTCCAAGAACCAGCTTCTAGTCCTGTTGATCTGCTCTACTGTACTTCTGGTTTCTGCTTGATTGATTTCAGCTCTAATTTTGGTCAACTGCTTCCTCGTGCATGGATTAGGCCTGTCCCTCTGTTGCTGTTCCAGCTTCTTGAGGTGAGAATATAAAAACTGCATTTTAGATTTTTCTATTCTTTTGAGTGAGGCTTGGATGGCTATGTATTTCCCCCTTAGGACTGCCTTTGCAGTATCCCATAGGTTTTGGACTGTTGTATTTTCATTCTCATTGGTCTCCATAAATTGTTTAATTTGATTTTTGATTTCCTGGTTTATCGAGTCATTCCTGAGCAGGATGGTTCTTAGTCTCCAAGTGTTTGAGTTTCTTCCAAATTTTTCCTTATGGTTGAGTTCCAATTTCAGAGCGTTGTGGTCTGAGAATATGCAGGGGATAATTTCAATCTTTTGGTATCGGCTGAGATCTGTTTTGTGTCCCAGAACATGGTCTATTCTTGAGAATGTTCCATGGGCATTAGAATAGAATGAGTATTCTTTGGTTCTGGGGTGTAGTGTTCTGTATATATCTATGAGGTCCAACTCGTCGAGTATGGCATTCAAAGCCTTTGATTCTTTGCTTAGTTTTTGCCAGGGTGTTCTGTCTATTTCTGACAGTGGAGTGTTGAGGTCCCCTACTATTAATGTATTTTTATTTATATGTCTCTTTATTCTGGTTAAGAGTTGGCGTGTGTTGGGGCGCCTGGGTGGCACAGTGGTTAAAAGCGTCTGCCTTCGGCTCAGGGCGTCATCCCGGCGTTCCGGGTTCGAGCCCCACGTCAGGCTCCTCCTCTATGAGCCTGCTTCTTCCTCTCCCACTCCCCCTGCTTGTGTTCCCTCTCTCATTTGCTATCTCTATCTCTGTCAAATAAATAAATAAAAAATCTTTAAAAAAAAAAAAAGTTGGCGTGTGTATCTTGCTGCTCCCCTGTTGGGGGCATGTATATTTATAATTGTCATATCCACTTGTTGAATACTTCCTTTAAGAATAATATAGTGCCCTTCTGCATCTCTAACTATAGTCTGTAGTTTAAAATCCAATTTATCTGATATGAGAATTGCTACCCCAGCTTTCTTTTGAGGTCCATTTGCGTGAAAGATGGTACTCCATCCCCTTACTCTCAGTCTGAATGCATCTTTGGGTTCAAAATGAGTCTCTTGTAGACAGCAAATGGATGGGTCATTTCTTTTTATCCAATCTGCAACCCTGTGGCGTTTAAGGGAGAATTTAAGCCATTAACATTAAGACTGAGTACTGAGAGATATGCTTTTAATTCTGCCATGTTGTCAGTAAAGTCTTTGTATTGGCTGTGACTTTCTGTTCTGTATCACTCTTGGGGCCTTTTTACTTTTATAGAACCCCCCGTAATATCTCCTGTAGGGCTGGTTTCGTGGTTATGAAATTGGTTAGTGACTGGCAATTCTGAAATGTCTTTATTTCTCCATCAATTCTGAATGACAGCCTTGCTGGATAAAGGATCCTTGGCTGCATGTTTTTCTCTGAAAGAGCTTTAAAAATGCTCCCCCAACCCTTTCTCTCATTCCAGGTCTGTGTAGACAGGTCTGATGTAATTCTGATGCCTTTGCCTTGGTACGTGAGAAATTTCTTTGCCCTGGCCGCTTTCAATACTGTATCCTTGGATCTCATATTTGCGAATTGCACTATGACGTGACGTGGCGTAGGTTTGTCGTGGCTGAGCTTGGGAGGGGTCCTCTCTGCCTCTTGGACAGGAATGTTTGTTTCCCTTGCTAGATTAGGGAAGTTTTCAGCTACAATTTGTTCAAATATCTCTTCTAGACCTCTGTTTTTCTCCACCCCCTCGGGGATGCCGATGATTCTGACATTGGATCGTTTTATTGAGTCAGTAATCTCCCGTAACCTACATTCGTGGGCGTGGATTTTTTTAAGACCAGCTTCTATTTTCATTTTTTCCTCTACTAACCCATCCTCCAATTCACTGATACGTTCCTCTGCTTCGGTGCCCGTGGCCATCAGAGCCTCTAGTTTTGCCTGCATTTGGCTCATAGAATTTTTAATTTCTGTCAGATTCGTTCTCATTTCTGTCCTTAGGGATTCTATATTCTCAGTAACCTTTTCGTTAATAGTTTTTTCAATTCTGCTCATCATTTTGACCATCGTTACTCTGAATTCCATTTCTGATACTTTGGTTACATCCATATCCATTATTTCTGTGGCAGAGGCCACAGACTCACTGTCTTTTCTTTGCTGGGGGGGGGCTTCTCCTTCTTGTCATTCTGATGAGGAGAGGTTGCGGGGTTGTCCAGAGCCCAAATTATTGACTGGGTCCCAGGCCGTGCCCCTTGTTTTATAGGGATCTTAGGGATGTGGGCTTCTTCTTTAAAGATTTTATTTATTTATTTATCTGAGAGAGGCAGACAGACAGTCAGCAAGAACGGGAACAGAAGCAGGGGAGTGGGAGAGGAAGAAGCAGCCTCCCAGCAGAGGAGCCCGATGAGGGACTCCTTTTCGGAACGCCGGGATCACGCCCTAAGCCGGAGACAGGTGCTCAATGACTGCGCCACCCATGCTCCTCGGGTTGTGGGCTTCTTAATTTTTCAGCCTGCCTTCTGTGTTCTGGGGGAGGGGCCTGCTGCGCCGATACTCGGGCAACCCTGTTTGGGTAGAGTCTCCGTGTCCCCCGCGAGGGGGGATGGGGATGGGCACGCTGTGAGCCGGTATTTCCAGGCTTTTGTTCTCTGGCGGCTTTCCCTGGCGGTCGGCTATGCCTCTTCTGAGAGTCAGAGCAGCAGAGGCTGCATTGTCACAGAACAGAGGGATTGCGGCCCGATCTCCACTGATGTTCTGGCCACTTTAACTCTGTTACTGTTGGTGCTGCTCAACCCTGCAGCGTCCCGGGATGTGCGCCCCACACCCGGCGTCCCTGCCCTCACTTCCAGGGCCGGCGCGTCTCTGTCCTTTGTGTTTCTAATGCCGCCAGCCACCCGCCGCCGCACGCGCTCCCAGGTCTCCTGGTCTCAGTCTATGCCCCGTGAGCACACCGCGATTCCAGATTTCCGTGAGAAGCCTGGTGGCGCGCGTACCCGGTTCAGGGTCTCAGTCTGCTGTTTCGCGGGTGCCGACCGGGAGTCTGCCCGCTCCCCCGTGCAGGTGGCCTGCCAGCCGCCAGCCACCCCGCGCATGTTCCGGGAGCTCCGGGTCTCAGTCTGGATCCCGGAGCACACCGGGTTTCCGGTGTCTCGCGAGATGCCTGGTGGCGCGCGTTCACAGCTCACCGGTCTCAGTCCGCTCTCTCGCGGGTGCCCACCATGGGTCCGCCCGCTCCCCCGTGCAGGTGGCTGCTGCTTCCCGGCGCCCAAACGCGGCGGCTCCCTCCCCCTTCCGTTTATCTTCCGATATCTGTGCGCGGTTTTACAGCTCCCCTCTTGGTACCTCAATACTCACCGCTGGAGATGTTCATTTGTAGATGTATCTTCCTGCGTCTCAGGCTGATTCCGTGGTTATCTACCAGCAAATTTTTTTAAAGATTATTTATTTATTTATTTGACAGAGACAGCCAGCGAGAGAGTGAACACAAGCAGGGGGAGTGGGATAGGAAGAAGCAGGCTCCTAGCGGAGGAGCCTGATGTGGGGCTCGATCCCAGAACACTGGGATCACGCCCTGTGCCAAAAGCAGACGGCTAACGACGGAGCCACCCAGGCACCCCATAAAGTTACCAGCAAATTTTAAGAAGAAGAATGCTATGATCTAGTTTGTGTTTTTAAAAATTCACACTAACTTCTGTGTGGATTTAAGTGGGAAAGTTTGGAAACAGACCAATAAAGAGACTATTGTTGGGATCCAGGCAAGAAATGATGATAATTTGTATAATGTGATAGCAGGAAATGCAGAGAAGTGCACAGACTAAAAACGAATTTGGGTATAGCATGAGCGTGATCACTTATTTGAAGTGGATGTTCTTGAAGTTGTGGAATGTGGAAAACTGTGCAACTGTGAATTGCATTTTTACCACCCGATTTGAAACTCAACTATGGATCAACAGGTACTTAGAAAGAACACACAGCCAGGTGGACAAAATCAATTCAAATACATATAATTTGTAGACATCTTGTACTATGAGGAAATTTTCCTCTTGGCTAGAAAAGATTGCTAGCATCAGCTGTGTTATAGGGTTATATGCATCTTCAACTTCATGGAGTATTGAAAAATTGCTCTAAAAGAGTTTCTATCAAACAATCTTCCAGATGCAATGCCTATTAACATCACTAAACAAAGAATTCTAAAGAAAACACATGGTTTTGTTTTAAACCTAAGCTGGTTCATGTTTACTTACAACATTTAGCCATTTCTCAAATGAACCCCTTTTGAGTGTTTTTTTTGTTTTGTTTTTTTTGTTTTTTTATACTCTTGCCCTCACTTTTCTATCCTGTCACTTCTCTCCTCACTTGGCATGTAGCCTGGCACACTTTTTTTCCCACACAATAGACTGATTAGATTTGAATCTTTTTTTTTTTTCCCATTATGTTGTGGGACCTTAAGCAACTAACTTTACCTGACCAGGTTTTAGTTTCCTCATTTATAAAATGGAAATAGCAATACCTATCTCCGCTATTAAGAATGAAGAATAAATGTGAAAATATATAATAAGCACCTAGAAAATTGCTCGATTTATAGTATATGCTTAATAAATTATTATTACTTCACAGAGAAAAGTGAAGGCTTTGGATAAAAATTCCTAAATTTCTGCCTGTAAATTATCTGGATCATGCTTATTCATACATCCTTTATTCTTGCATGATTGGATAGTGTTATACTTCTGACCCAGTTTAATTCTTCCAGCCCCTTTTGGGTCTCTGTTCCACCAGGTATCTTCCTTTTCTGTGTCTTCAGTCTCTCTTAACTAATGTTTCTCCCAGACACAAAAAATATAAACATTCCTTCTGCATTCCCTGTTCCTAATTTTTCATTCTCCTTAGCTCAGTCTTCCATTGCAATAATTCTCTCTTTTGTTATGTCTAATCTGTTATTTTATGTAACTACAAATTATTATTTTTTTCAATCTCAACAATTATATTTTTTATTTCTATACATTATATTTGGTTATTTTCTAAACATATCTATTTTAACTACATAGTATATTGTTCTTTTTCCACATTCCTATTTTTTCTTTGATGTCTTTAATCATTTTAAACATGTTTATTTATAGTTTCACATTGCTTTATTATTTGAAATTTTTGGAGGTACAATTCAGCTGTTAACCATATTTGCTGACTCTTGCTCATTGTACATATTACCCACTCATATTTTTCATAACTTTCTCACTGTTAAGTTCATCTTCAGGGACTTTTCATCTGTGGAATTCTTATTTGACCTAACTTGAAGAAGTGAGGTTTACTTTTAGTTTTAGGGGTTATCACTGGCCTGGGACCATGTTTGAGTTATTTCTCAGCTTTGAGCTTCCAAGACAGTGAGGGGTATATAAATTGGAACCAAAAGCCATAGGAGGCAAAGGCAATAGCTATAAACTCTCAGAAGGAGTTTTTTCTCCTCACTTACTACACAGAATAAGATGAGTTTCTTTCTTTCTTTCTTTCTTTCTTTCTTTCTTTCTTTCTTTCTTTCTTTCTTTCTTCTTTCTCCTTTTCACCTTGTATCCTTGGGAGAATTTTTCTCATGCATTCTTTGACAGATGTATTAACCCTTCGGAAGGTCCTAGCTTCATATGAGGATATTAATTCAACCCAGTTGGGTCCAAGGTCTTATCTCCTGCCATGTTTGTCTCCTAGTTCCCTAAGACTTGCAAAGTAAATATTCTCTTATGTTCTTCCATATGGTCCTGAACAAGTTTCTTTCATTATATCCTGTGTGATGTGACAATTCCCTTCCCCATCATTATAGACACCCTGTAAGACAGGGACTGCTTTTCCTCTAGCACAGAGCCTGGCACATTGCAGGCATTTGATAAATATTCACTAAATAATTAAAAGAATGACTGGAATATGACCCATTTAGTCAGAAAATATGAGCAGGATCATGGAAAACTAAGTGTAGAATAGCCTCAAATTAGCTAATCATCTATGGCTGGTAGAATAATTACTTTGTCAATCTATTCAAGTCCCACAGCATATACAGTAAACTTATCTCTGAACATAATATATGCTTAATAAATATTTACTAAAAAAGTGTTTTTTAAAAATTGATTTATTTGAGAGAGTGAGTGAAAGAGAGAACACCTGCAGGGGCAGAGGGAGAGGGGGAAGCAGACTCCCCAGCTGAGCAGGGAGCCCAACGTTGGGCTTGAACCCAGGACCGCTGGATCTCACCTGAGCCAAAGGCAGATGCTTAGTGCCCCTAAAAAAGTATTTTTAACTCTTTTTCTTTGATGTACATTTGCAAAGGTATGAAATGATGTCGTGTAGGTATGGATGGGATGGAAGAATACTTCTTCACTATTACTCTAATTTAACACAGCTGAATGGGGATATGGAATCCGCGGGAAGGAGGGAAAGGGAGCCGGAATTTGTGCCTCACAAATATTCTACCACCTCTGCATATGTCTCTTGACCTTCTGTTTAGCAAGTCCCTCTTCCAGCTATATTTTCCTAAGAATAACCTCTGTGAAAAGCAACAGTAAAGATTCTTTTTTTCCTTTTCTTTTAAGTGCATATTCTAAATCTCTCAGAAAAGCTTTCTGGTATTGTTCCTTAATTTGTGTTACTGCTTTGCATCAGGTTATTGATTTCGATTTTAGTATTCACTGAAAGTGAAATTTGACATTGTTAACTGTGAGCTGTTGTCATCTGTGAATCACTCAATTATGTTTTAAAAACTGTTTTGTAATGAGGTAATATTCCTATCTCTCCTCTAGGGAGACAAATTCTATAAGATTTTCAAAAGCCAGTGATCTCACAATGGATTTGCTTCCTCTCGTTACCCTTATCCTGTCACCATATTTCCACTCTACTGTTCAGCATGCTACATCTGTGTGCCAAGGTAAATAAATAGCACTTCGGAATATTGAACAACTCTACCTTAATAACCATACAGCCACCAAATTAAAGAAATGCCATTTGCCAGACATAGCAGCTCACTTTTTCTTTCTTACTTTAATTTCCTTAAGGTCTTTGGCAGTTCAGTCTGGAAAAGTAAAAGCTCTTTACCCAAAAGACATTTAGTAATTTTAAACTCCCCTTTCAGATGGTCTCAAGAAAGAAATGGAACAGAGGTGGGGAGGTGGGGAGGGGCTCTTAGGCCAGCTGTTAGAAGCAATCTTGGCTTCTAGAAGAATGTCTAATCCAACCACAACACATTGGAAATGTTGGAGCTGTCAGTATCAGTGGAGCAATTCCACAGAAGGCCAAACACCCAACTGCCCAGGCTTTTCATGAACAATTCTCATCGTTATTTCTCTCTTCTTAGCTGGACCCCTCCAGCAGGGGCTGGGATTTATACAACAGAAGGTAATGTCAACAACAGCCAAGGCTGCCTCTTCAAATTACCTCTCCACTGCCCCAGGCAGTGCTCAGCTCAGTCCTCTGGCTCATACTTCAAATCTGGAAACCCACTGAAAACCCCTGCTATGCAAGCCTTTTTATTTAGATTCAGGTGGCTTTATTTTCACTTTTCTTCCTTCCATTATGTTCAGGATACTCTCTGAAAGGCAGATTAGTTCAACCACTCTGACTACATTTGACTAAAATCCCAAGAGAGCCCCATTAAAAATCCACACAGGCTTTGGGGGAGCTACCAGAAGGTTGTTGTTGCTTGTTTTTGCTTAAAGCATAAACCAGTTTCTGGGCTCTTCTGTGCCTAGTGTTACCCAGCTGGTAAGAGAGTCCCCGCCAGGCACCGACGAGTTACATGTTACATCTATTAAGCTCAGCCACCTTTTTTTTTTTTTTTTATCACACAATTAGAATGTGTTTGGGGATGTGAGGTCTTGGGTTTCTGCATCCTGCTTCTATCGGCTGCTTTTACTCTCACATCTGCGATAACCAACATCTCAACTGGGAGTCTCCGGGGTGAAACTGAGCATCCAGAGGAAGAGCTGTTTTGATTGAGAGCCAGAAGGTCTAAGTGTTTTCCAGTAGAGATATACCTCTTCAGCTGAATATTACCACATCCAGCAACAGATGTAAAACTCATCGCTTTCCTCAAGGGTATGAAAAAAGAGCAAAAATCCCAGAAGCTGGACTACATTTTCACCCAGGACAGCTCAAATAGGTTGAGAGCTAAATGAAGAATGTGTTTCCCATTTGTATCCCCTCCTAGTTTTTGTGACAGGGGAGAGATCACTCATGTGCCTGGATAGAGGCAGAGGGACAAAAAGAAAGAAAGAAGATGGTACATGTTCTGTGGCCGCCAAACTGAGAGAAATAGCATTTATAGAGCACCAGTTATTTTTTCATCAGAAATTTATTAGGCATTTGCTATGTGCTAGGCTGTGTGCCTCATGGTATGTTTCTAAGACTTAATGTGATTATTTTATTTAATCATCAAAATAACACTATATTCTTGTTGTGTCAAGGATGTCTAGCCCCCATTTTTACCTGAAGCTTTTCCAGCCACACAGCCATTATGTGACAGAACAGAAATGTGAAGCCAGGTGGTTTTGAGTTCAAAGTCTGTGCAATTTCCTGCTTAGTTTGATGCTCTTATGGTAACATACAAAATAATGTCAAAAAATTAAGGTTTCTATTTCACTGAGTTACAATGTCATTTAAATACTAAAATCATGGTGATGACATAATGCAAAGGAAAGCTTGTTGTTAGGGTCATGGACAGCTATATGTTCATTAATTATCTTTTCAGTATTGGACATAGAAGTAAAAGAAAGTAAAAAAAAAAACTTTAAAAATTAATAATGTTTGTTGTGAATCTGCTTTTGTTCAGGGAGAGCACTGCATTAAGCAGTGTTGGTGCTACTACGATAACCAGGACAGACCAAGGATGCAGAGCCTCATACCTAATAACAAAATTACATAATCAAAAAGGATAATCAAACCAATAGTTTGATTTTTCAATATTAAAAATATAAATATTTCTACTTCTAAGTGTACTTATGAACCTTGTTATATAGTTCTAAAATCTTTAACTCAAGAAGACATAAGATACTCATTTAATTAGCCAAATAGTTAATGAAAATCTACTTCATATCAGAAACTATGGTTGGCCCTGGAAATACAGAGATTAAAGATACCTGTTTTATCCTGAGGGGAATTATAATTTACAAAAGTCTTCACAACAAGTTTGCTTTCAATGGTCTTTAATAAAATGTGCTCCAGGAGTGCCTGGGTGGCTCAGTTGGTTAAGCATCTGTCTCTTGATTTTGGCTCAGGTCATGATCTCAGGGTCATGAGATCCCGCTCCAAGTCCAGCTCCCTGCTCAGTGGGATTCTCTCTCTCTCTCTCTCTCTGCCCTCCATGTCCCTCCCCTGCTTCTCTCTCTCTCTCTCTCAATCTCTAAAATAATAAATAAATAAATCTTTGAAAAAACATATACTCCAATTGGGTGCTGGTTTTTCATAAGCACTATGACCCTTGGCAAATCAGGGTAGCATGGTGGAAAAACTGTCAAATTAGGGTTTTGGACCCTGCCCTCAATCCTCTCTAACCTTTAATAAGTGGTGACTATTTTATTTGCTAAGAGTAAGTCTCCTTATATTTTTAGATCATAATTTTCTCATCTATAAATCAAGAGGTTTGATAGATAGGAATGCCCTCTTGGAGCTATTATATCTTTAATTCTTTAAACCTATATTTTGAGAATGCTTACCCCATAGGAGATACTGGAGACTATGTCACAGTCAGCCACTAATATCAGGGAAAGAAAAGTAAGTTAAGACTAATTTTCTACCACAGCTACATTTTCTACAAAATAAGAGAATTCATTTCCTCCTTTCTCCCATTGCACCTCTGCATGGCTGTTAACCAGACTTCAACTTGACAGGTTTAAAATCCCATCTCATTTCTTGCCCACCCTAAGCTCAAGTAGCTAATGAGCAGAAAAATGACCAGAAGACAGGAAAGAGGATAAAAACGGAGTACCAGGATGATAACAAAGAATGTGACAGCTGAGAACTGACTGCCACTTGTTGACCTTTTCAGGGAGCTTCTTGAATAAATACATGTGGTTTAATTTTTTAACAAGGTTTATTTTTCAAGACACTTCCCCACCAGAATAGGAGAAAAAAGCAAAACATGATCACTTATTAAAATGGTTTCCAACGTTCAAAATCAGAAGAAAAAAAGTTGACGCATAAAGAAAAATCTGGGGCTTTCTAGAAAGACAACAGAGAGTAAAGGATTAGAAACCTCTAAGTCATAAGCTTTCCCTGGCATGGGCTTAATCTGTTGCCCTCTGTGATGGTCCCAGTTACAGTCTCAAAGGAAGTTCCTGTCAGTGGTACCCAGTAGCACCTATCTGTGGGTGTGTGGTCACCAGTGAAGCCTCCCAGCAGTTGGTACAGCTGTCACCATGTTGCTCTTAGGCAGTGGCACCCATTGATAGCAGTTACCAGCTTTCCCAGCCTCTGTCCTTTGGTCATTTGGTCAACTGTCATTTGGTCACCCACATTCTGAAGCTGTAATTCTGTACAATGCAATTCTCTCCCCATCTCCACCTCTATATAGTGCCTCTATCAGGGAACCTGGAATTTTAGAATGCTAGTCCTGGAAAAAAGCTAGAGATCCATTTGTTTCTCATATCTCAACCCCATCCCTGTCAACACCCAACACACACACACACACACACACACACACACACACACACACACACACACACATTTTTCATAAGAAAACCAAGGTCCAGAGGTATAAAGCTCCTTGGCTCAGTGTACTAGTCCCTCAGTATTCATTCCACCATTTGCATCTCCTAAGGATGGTAATTAAAAGGAGCTCTTTGACATTCAGCTTCATTACTCAAAAGAGTTACACTAGTGAAGACATAGTGCTGCACAACATCACACTCCTTACTTCCACTTCATTCTTATTGCAGAGAAACAACATCTGTGCACGTGCCACAGGAAATCTCCCAAGGAAATGTGCTGTCTGTCACTTCATAAAAGCCATGTCTAAACTTGGGCACTAGATGACAATGACAAAGGAGTGGTAGAAAGAGCATGGTACTTGGTGACAGCAGGTTGTGTCATTACTACTTATTAATTTTATAGCTTTATATAGGTTACACAAGCATCTTCATGTTCTAAATTTAAACATGGTATATGAAAATAATTTGTGAATAGTGAATGTGTTGGGAATACCGGATAAGGCAAAAGCCCCATTTTTCTTTTTATGTACAACCCCCTCTCCAGAAGAAACAAAAAGCAGATGTGGAAACAGGTCAAGTACAGTCCTGATTTTTCTACCATCTCCAAACTAGTTATGCAAACTAAGCTTGAAAAAGGACTCTGAATTTTTAAGAAAGTGTTTTTTAATAATCATAGCAGTTTGTCAAATGCATCCTAAGAGCTTTTTCTTTCATGAATTGTAGTCATAGCATTATTAAGCAGTGAATCTGGGCTTGAAACCAGGTCTTCTAACTCTTATTCTATCTTTATCAGTTCATCAGTATCTGAAATAGATTATGAATTCGGAATGATGTCCATGTGAATTTAGGACTATTGTTTTTAAGTAGACCAAACAGAATGTTAATGGTTGAGGGGATCTTTTACTACTAGGAAGTCAACACCACATTTTATCATGGATAAATGGAAGCCTGAATAGGAAAGTGACTTTCAAGTTCGCAGCTATCTGATGTTACATCCTTGGCTGGGATTCAGATATCCTGATTTCAGATATCCTGATGAATAGGTTACATCCACCCTGGGCACATGCACACCCTCATACTAGCACACAGATCCCTAATTTAATCAGACATCAAATTTTCTCCAAACAGAAAGAGCCATTGTGGCCAACTCACTTTGAGGATCACATTTCCCTTGCCAACAGTAGACAAATGCATTGGCATGCATTGTAACTCAGGCCAAGAAGGAAGGAGAGGAGATGTAAGGAGGGGTTTCTTGGTATGGTTTCCTCAAGATATAGGGGCCCAAGATAGAGGCAATACTTTCTTCTGCCTATGGATGTTGTTAGCTGTGGATGTGATGCCTGGAATTGCTATACCCAGATTGCAATCCTTAGGAACCAGTCTTAGAAGGAACTCAATTTAGGAAAAGAATTAATCTTGCATGATTTAAATTTAGAGTTTTGTCTAGCAACATAATGCATTCTTACTGTTTTAAGTTACTTTGGGTTGTAGTGCCAGGCATTGTATTTATATAACGATAAAATATCTGGATGGATGGATGGATGGATGGATGGATGGATGGATGATGGATGGGTGGATATATGAGCTAATATAATTATGTAACTATAACCATTTATTATTTAATCCTCATGACAATCCAGAGCCAAAATTATTATGTGCATGTTACAGAAAAGGAAGATTCAACTCAAGGGGGTTAAATTTTCTGCCCACAGTTATATAACTATTGAGTAATATAACCAATCATACCCATCCTTACCTGATACAATGCCCATGTATTCTACTGCTCCCTAATATCATTTGGAGATATAAGGAATATCTGCACAATACCAAATTGTTTCAATTTCAAAGTCAAACAGTACAAGTAGTTATTTCATAACAAAAGTCAGGGTGATTACCCAGAGAATAGCTTTCACTAAACAAAATTAGAACTAATTTCTCTATGTATTGAGCAGTTAACCCAACAGTTCAACAAGAGAGATAATTAGGATGACTACACCATCTACATTTAATGAAGAGTACTTTTGGGAGTGAAAAGACATATTATTGATAATTAAGCTATCACAATAGGCATATACCCAACTGCTCTATGTTAATAGGAATATATGGTCACTCTAAAGGTAGCCAAAATGCATGCCCTGGGTCTCTCTGTCTCTGTTAGAGACATCATCATAAAGAAAAATACAAATGAAATGATGAGAATTGTCTCATCCTTTCCCTGTGTAACTGGATCAATTTATTTCTGTACCCTTCCCTATTACATCTAATAATTAATAATTTGTTCTGAAATTAAGAGGAAAAAATATAGTTCAGGAGTTTAGGGCTGAGATGGGGGTTGGAAGCAAATAGTTCCAGAAAGAACTCAAGCTAGATAAGCAGTAATAATGGTACTTATCATTTTACCAACTGACAGGCAGGGAAGAACAATGTAGGAGAGGGGAAACTGTGCCATGAAAAATTGAAATAAAGAAGAAAACAAAATAGAGAGAAAATACAAAAGAGCTGGTCCTGAAAGAGAGCTGGTATCCAGGAGCGTATTTTACTTGCCCTATTTCACCATAACCCTGGGATACTTTTAATTACTTGGCTCTTTTACAAACAGCGCCTGACTATTTTGTCAGAGGGTCAAGGATAACAGCGGGACCTGCCCTTTCCTTGTGCTTAAAGGGACACCACCCCCATATACTTTCAGGGACACCCAACCTGGAACGACTCGTCAAGGACACGCATTTTTCCTGAGCGATCTTTCCCCAAAAAAGCCTCTCCCGGAGACTGCGCTTGCTAAACCCGAGAGAAGAAGTCGGCATCATCAGACATTGTCTAATAACCCAGAATAAGATTTTGTCTGAGATGCCTAGTCTCATATTTAGTACTCACACTGAAACATGTCCAGACAATGGAATTAGAGGATACAAAAAAGAAAACCAATGAATAAAATGCCAATGATAAAAACAAAACAAAACAAAAACAAACAATTGTGGAGAAAAAGAAGACAGGATTTTTTTTCTTTTGCTTTTCTTTTTGCTTCCCAGTTGAGAAACTATACCTTTTTCCTTAAATGACATAAATTGCACTTTACTAACTAAGCCATTGGATTAAAACATTCATTTTAATAGGATCCAAAGAGATTTAATCTAGGAATTTATTATACAGTAGAGCTCATTAAAAGGATGCTTATGTGGAAAAATACAGTCTGTTTCTACATAAGAATAAAAAAAAATCATGTCCACAATAGGGTTAAAAGGGTTATTATTTTCATATTTGTTACTTCTTCTTTAAGTTTTATATTTTGCTTCTCTCCTTAACTGTAAATCTTTAAGATTGCATAACCCCAATTAAGAAAAATAAAAGGCAAATTGAGAGCCAGTATTCATAGAGGAATGCTGTTGGCTAAGGCCCCAGATATTTTTTGTATCTCCAGTGAATTGCTTGTAAAATTTCCAGGAAGTTTGGGAAAACTTTGCATTGACATCACTCAGCAAACCTTGGAAAAGTTTTACCAGGGGAAAAATTGGAGGCCAAGCTGACCGTCTGGGGTACTGATCCTGTGATTTTTGTAGACTCGCTTAATGCTAATGAATTTTGCAGAAATCTCCATTCTCTCCTTCTCTCTGTTTCTAGTCTATTCAAGAATAAGTTAATAATTTAACCATCTTTTGTTTGTTCTTTGCTCCAGTTTTTCTACCTTTTCAGAGTTTTGTTATCTTTGTTAAAATAAATATTGTTTGTTATGTGGAAAAGCAAAGAAACTAAATGCTAGGTTTATTTAAAAAATAAAGTCAGCCAACACAATTGATAAGTTTATACATAAAAATAGCATTTTTATATTTAAAATTATAATTTGGGGATTTCTATTTTAATTAATTTAATTTTAAATGTGAGTCTCACAGAGAAATACTGAATTAGTAAGAATATATTTTTGAGAAAAAAACATATGAACTAAAAAAATGTGACCATTTACATGTGGCATTATTCAATACTGTATATTCTTGGTTAAGGACTTTGGTAGCAGCTTTATTGATATATGGCACACATCACACAGTTCAACCATTTAAAACTGTGCAATTCAACAGTTTTTATCTGTGCACACAGGCACAGATATATGCAGTCATCATCACAGCCAAATTTACAATATTTTCATTACCTTCAAAAGCAACTCCATACCTTTAGCTACAGCCTCCGTACCTCCCACCCTGTATTTCCATCCTAGGTTCTAGGCAACCCACTAATCCACGGTCTTTCTTTATAGATTTGTCTATTCTGGATATTTTACGTAAATAGAATGAGGTAATATGTGGTTTTTTATGACTTGCTTCCTGCACTTAACCTAATGTTTTGGAGGTTTATCCTTGTTATGGCATATTTTATTCCTTTTAGTGGCT
Organism: Ursus arctos; assembly: GCF_023065955.2. Classification (NCBI taxonomy): domain Eukaryota; kingdom Metazoa; phylum Chordata; class Mammalia; order Carnivora; family Ursidae; genus Ursus; species Ursus arctos. The sequence continues at coordinate 3,453,817 of NW_026622986.1, forward strand.
GCATAAAAGACTTTTTAAGTCCTTAGATTTTAATTCTTTATGACCCTTTATTAAATGGCTTAAAATGAAGTTCTGATAAGTATCTTTTCATCTTGGTATTTAGTTGCTCTTCAAAATATATTGATTTTAAATTCTTAACATTCTAAATTTTTCTGTATTTTGTTAATTCCTTCTATAAAAAATAATGTGTCAAGTAAGATACCTTCTCTTTTTGAAAGCCAGCAACAAAGAACTGAGTGTTCAGTAAAAAATATACATAACTCTTTGTTCAATAGGGTCAGGTTTTTTTTGAAGGAATGAATCAAATAAGATCTACTATAGATATTCTGGGAGAAAACTTTTATAATTGAAAGGATTCCAAGCAAGTTTTATGTTATTACATGATAGTTATTATTTATTGAAGACATTATTTATTGAAGTGTTTACATGTGCTTAGCCTTATATTTGCTACAGAATGTGCAAAACTCTTTGTATACTCATGCTTATTGAGCCCTTATTTTTATTTAATTTGCAATTTTATGGATTAGATATCAATAACTCCCCTAGTTTACAGATGGGGGGGACTGAGGCTTTCTGAACATTCTGGATATTTCTCAAGACATATAACTAGCAAGTAACAGAGCCTAGGCTCACACCAAGAACCTAATTTCAAATATTATTTTCAAAACCCCTGATTTTACTAGGAAAATCTTCTAATATATAAAAAAGTTGAAAGAACTTTAGAGGGGATACTAACCACCTGGATTCTGAAATTGACATTATACAGTATTTGATATAGCATATAATTATCCATTTATTTATCCCTTTACCAATCCATCAGCCCATATTATTTTTCTTTAATTAGTTTCATAGCAAAGTCCAGTTCTGACATTAGGCAGCTCAAAACATAAGTCATGGCTCACCTTCTTCACAGTTTCTCAGGCTAAGCCTCCATTTCCTCATCTGTAAAGTGGAAACAGTAACAGTACTATGGAAGATTATTTGTAAGAATGGCTACAATATTATTCCTGGAGCTATGCCCCATTGTAATGTGACTTTATAACTCTTCCCATTCAGAGGTGGAGTCTATTTCTGTCCCCTTGAGTTGGGCTGACCTTGTGACTTGTGACTTGCTTTGGGCAATAGAAAAGGAGCAGAAATGATAGTGTGCCTGTTTTGGACCTAGACTCTAGGAATCTTACGTGTGTCTACTGTTTCTCATAGAAAACTGCCCAGCTGCTATGTGAAGAAGCTTAGGTCAGAATGCTGAAAAGCACAAGACCATAGGGACTGAAAAAACAATACAGCTCAGTTCATTCTAGACCAGCCAGCCCCCCAAACACCCAGGAGCTCACCACAGATTCACAAGGAAAATCAGCACGACCAGAATAATCACCCAATGAGTTCTAGCTTAAATTGCCAACCCACAGAGAATAATGAACTAAACAAATAGTTGTTTTAAGGCACCAAATTTTGGGGTGGAACTCAATAGAAAACGGATACAAGAATCTACTTCACAGAAGTATTATAAGGATTAAAAAAGATAATACATATAAGATGTTTGAGTTGTGCTGCCATACAGGAAATAATCAGTCAACGTTAACAATCATCATCATTTAGGCATAAATGGCTACAGTTTCTTAATGGTGACTCTAAGATCCACTTCCTCCCTAGCTATAATGTACCTTCCCTTCCCTTCATCCCTTAGAAATATTTCAAGGCCCAGCTCAAATGTTACATCCCTGAAGAAATCTTTGGGTTACCTGCCAAGTTAGCTTTGTTTTCTCTTAAGTACTTCATTCATTTCACTAAAATCATACTGTAATATACATATTTGTTGTTGTTGTTTTTTAAAGATTTTATTTATTTACTTGACACAGAGAGAGCAAGCAAGCACAAATGGGGGAGTGGCAGAGGGAGAGGGAGAGGGAGAAGCAGGTTCCCTGTTGAGCAGGAAGCCCAACGAGCCAGCGGCTGAATCCCAGGACCCTGGGATCATGACCTGGGACAAGGGCAGACATTTAACCAACTGAGCCACTCAGGCGCCCCCTGTTAATATACATATTTGCATCAGAGTCTCTTTCTAAACTGTACTGTAAGAATCCAGAGTGTATCTCATTCACATTTGTGATTTCAGCAATAGCATGGTACTCAACTAATATTTGTTAAATAAATACATAAAAATAAAAGACCCACAAAGATTTTCTTTTGTTTGTTTTTTTTAAAGATGTTTATTTATTTGAGACAGAGAGAGCGAGAGAGCATGTGTCCAAACAGGAGGAAGGACAGAAGGAGAGGCAGAGAGAGAATCTCAAACATACTCCTAGTTGAGCTCAAGGAGTCCTCTGTGCGGCTTAATCTCACAACCCTGAGATCAGGACCTGCGCCGAAATCAAGAGTCAGATGCTTAACCACCCAGGCACCCCAGACCCATGATGTTTTATGCCAGGAGCCATATTTGGTGTCATATTCTATTCATATGGGATATCACTTTTGTCAGTTCAGTTCTACCTCTTTTCAAACCAAATAGCTTCTTCAGACTAATGACATCTAAATTCCACATCCATCTTGAAATCTGCATTTATAAATACAACACACTCTATCTAAAACTTTCGACAGAGCTCATCCATACTTTAAATTGCTTTAAGTTACTTATGTAAGAGATTTATGCTATCATACCCAAAATTATGGAACAATGTGTGAATGTATTTGTGTGTTGTTAAATGAAGCCTTCACTCATGTCCAGCGAACAACTGGTCTTTTACTCTCTAGAGAAAAATTCATTTGGTAAATATTTAGTGATAAAAGAATTAGTTAAGAAGAAACAGCCTAAATCATTAAAGCCCTGGGGAAAAAAGGTCATAATTACAAATCACATACAATTCACCAATTTTCTGACTTGTCAGTTCATCCTTAATTGTTTGCCTTTACGTCCCTTCTTCTTCTCATACTCTGATTGTCACATTCAACCAGCTGCAACTGTAGGACATAAAAATACCTATAAAGTAGGAATTAAATAGGGCATAGGGAAGGTAAAGGCCATATTCTGTTGTCAAGTTTAATTGATGACTTTTGAAGGTAAGTTTTGTAACACCTTTTATATGTAATATATGTTTAGCAGATATGTTTCATCACTAGATGAGACCTAGTAAAGCCGGTGGAATACCCAGAATAGGGTCAGTGGTTACTTTATGGACTGGAAAAAGTAGAGAAAGGACTATCATAATGAAAGACTCTTGAAGACCCACCATTCTATTTTGTCTCTATAAAAAGTATATTATTCAAGATATACTTTTGATGAATCCTCAGTAGTAGAAAACAGAAATCTGGAGGCAAGGCGTGTAGTTCCAGCTCTCAAGCTGCCTTCTCCGATGGGCTTGGGTAACCGTAACTTTTCATTGTATTCACTTGTCTGGCTACTCCAACTGGCCTTGTGTGGATATTATATCCCCCAAGAAAACTCTTTTCAAAATACACTGCACTGAACGGGGCTCTCCTGTAGTAGCCTTTGCTCATCTACCACTAGTAGGACTGTGTCTCTTCCAGTAAAACAATGGATTTTGGTTTCTGTTTGTTTTGTTTTCTGCCTTTTCATTTTTGTTTCCGTAGCCCTCACCAACACCTTGAGCAGAAAAATTACTTGGTAAATGGTGGGAAGATGAATGGAATATTTAATAATTCAAAGCTTTGTGCTGAGCTTTGTAAGGGATCCAAAATGTTTCCATATGCTCCTCAGGACTGTTACAGTCTAGTTGGGGAGACAGACATGACATGCATATATGTAAAATCAAATCCTTCATATACACACCCCTCTTCACTATGTCTACATGATATATTGCCTAGGATATTATTATTTCACCAATTTTGATAAGGAGATAGTGGTAATATACGGTTAAGTTTTAGGAGATATTTAGACTTATTTGGTCTTAAAACTGCACACTATGGTCAAGATCTGCACACTATGTCTAACTGTACAAATTAATAATTTAACTGAACTCACTTGATTTTTAATGTAGGTTATTGACTGGTGAGTTACTCAATAAAATCAATATGCTTACAGCAGGTAGTGCAGTCTCATGGTCAACATGCAGCTCCAATTTCCTACTCACAACAACAAAAAAGTGGATAGATAAGCATTACCTGCCAGGGCAAGAAAAAAGAAGTATGTCTCCAAGAAAATTTCCTATGTATTCTTTTCATTTTTTAACCTTTTTTAATACTATTTTAACCATTTTTAAGTATGCAATCTTGTGACACTAAGTACATCCACAATGTTATGTGATCATCACCACTACCCTTTTCCGGAAGTTTTTCATCATCCCAAAATGAAACTCTTCTCTCATTAAACAATAACTGTCCATTCCTCTAGCCCCTGACAACCACCATTCTAGTTTATTCCTATGAATTTGTCTATTCTATGTATTTCAAGTAAGTCGGATCATATAATATTTGTCCTTTTTTTGTCTGCCTTATTTCACTTAGCATATGTCTTGAAGGTTCATCCATGTTGTAGCCTCTTTAGAGCTGAATAATATTTTATTGCATGCATAAACCACATTTTGTTTATTCATTCATCTGTGGATGGACATTTGGTTTGTTTCTACCTTTTGGCTATTGTTAAAAAACCTGCTATGAATATTGGTGTACAAATCTATTAGAGTTTCTGCTTTCAATTATTTTGAGTATATACCTAGGAGTAGAATTGCTGGTGTTATGGTAAGTCTATGTTTAACTTTTTGCAGAAAGGCCATACTGTTTTCTTTCTTTTTTTTTCCTTTTTTTTTTTTTAAGATTTTATTTATTTATTTGACAGAGATAGAGACAGCCAGCGAGAGAGGGAACAAAGCAGGGGGAGTGGGAGAGGAAGAAGCAGGCTCCCAGCAGAGAAGCCTGATGTGGGGCTCGATCCCAGATTGCCGGGATCACGCCCTGAGCCGAAGGCAGACGCTTAACCGCTGTGCCACCCAGGCGCCCCACCATACTGTTTTCTAAAATGGCTGCACCATTTTACATTCCTCCAGCAATGCACAAATATCCCAATTTCTCTACATGCTTGCTAACACTTTTTTTACTTCCCATTCTTTTTCTATAATAGCCACTTTTATGGATATGAAGCAGTCTCGTTCTGGTTGTGATTTGCATTTTCTTTCTGGATAACGGCTTGAGTATCTTTTTGTGTACTTATTGACCATTTGTATATCTTCTTTAGAAAACTGTCTGTTCAGGTCTTTTGCTCATTTTTTAGTTGGGTTATTTGTTTTTATTTTTTTTTTTTTTTGATGTTAAGCTGTAGGAGTACTTTCTATGCTCTAGATATTTATACCATATGAGACATGTGATTTGCAAATACTTTTCTCATGCTGTGGGGTATCTTTTCACCCTATTGATAGTGGCCTTTAATGTCCAAAATTTTTAATTTTGATGCAGTCCAACACTTAACTACTTTTTCTTTTATTTCCTATTTTTTGGTGTCAGATCCAAGAAATCACTGCCAAAGCCAATGTTATAAGAATTTTCTCCTATGATTTCTTCCATGAGTTTTATAATTTTTTTGTAATTATGGTTAAATTTTTAAATTCATTTTGAGTTATTTTCCATATAATGTAAGGTAACAGTCCAACTTCCTCCTTTTGTACATATCTATCATTTTTCCCAGCATCATTGATTGAAAAGACTGCTCTTTTCTCATCAAATGGTCTTGGCACCCTCATTGAAAATTATATGACCATATATGTGATCATTTCTTTCTGGGCTCTCTATTCTACCAGTATCTTTTTTCCACTATTTCTTATATATCCAAAACCTACAGAGACTGGGTTCTATGTGCTGTGCAAGAGAGAAAATCAAGTGGAGGAGAAAAGATGGAAGAGAACCTTGAAAAGATGTAAGCTTAGTGAAGTTGTGAGAAGAAGGTGTCTTACTCTTTGCAGAGAAAAACACCCCAAATAGGAATAGTGGATACTTTATGGACTAGAAATAGTACTAAAAATAGTACAAAAGGGACTCTCACTTAAGATGACTCTTTAAGAATCTACTGAGAGTTGCCAAGTATCCAATCCTTGTTTGATTTGAGAGTGGAATTTATTGCTCTCACCACCAAAATTTTCACTCACTGTGGAAGTTAAGCAGGTATAAATATGGAGATAATAAAAAGCAAATTTTAATCAGTCTAACATAGCTCATTTCACATAGAATCCTCAAGGCTATAATTTGACAAGAAGAAGAGAAATTCTGACCCTGAGAGAATTCACTGATGTTTACTCTGACTGACCGACCATTCAGACTGGGAACTGTATGCAGTCTGACTGACCGAAGCCAGCGGTGGTCAGGTTTCTGCTCAAGATCTTAATGATTATCTACAAAATTTTTCTTTCAATATCCTAAGAACTTCCTACCTTAATAATCAGCACTTGTCAAACATTAACAATAAAGTCATCCATGTCTGCTTGTTCATAGGTACACACACAACAGTTGTTAACCTTCAAGTCTTACTATGAGCTTTTCTACATTTCAGAAGAAATTCTCCAACATTTCCCATCCGAAGTCATTGTTCAAAGCCCACAGGTGGCTTGGCATTCACCACTCAGTGGAATTCTAGATTCTTCAGCTCACTTCCTTCCCTTGAATGCACTCTTGACCCAGCCCTAGGCAGAAAGCACCTCAAGGCAGGGATTGTGTTCATCTTTGGCACAATTTCATCCATTGTGCTTGGCCCTACATGTCTCTACCCTTATATAAATATTAAATAATAACAAGACAATGACTGTTCTTTCCTCTGGAGGGAAGGGGATGTTTTCCAGTATTTACTTTCACCTTCCTCACTTTTCATTTAAGCATTTTAACTGAAACCTTTATTTTTTAAGATAACTGGAAAATATGCATGTACAAATGAAACCTAATTTTCGGGACATTGTTATAGTGCCTAGAAAAATTCTAATTTTTATTACACTCTGGCAGATTATCATCAATGTTGTTTTGGATACTTAGAAAAAATATATTGGACAAAAATGAAAAAAAAAATTAAAAATGAAATGAAACTTGTTCTAACACAGTACATGAACAGTCCATACGTTCTCATAAACCCTGCACATAAGCTGTTGCAAGTAGGGTAAATGTAAAATTATGACGTGTAGTGTTCATTTTTTTAACTACCAAGAAAGGAAAGCAGGTCCAAACTCAGGGAGGAAAATGTGAGCATTGTGAAATGCCATGTCTTCCTGCCCCTGGGAGATTTATTTATTGGAAATTATATTGCAAGGAAAAAGTCTAAATAAATTAAGTCCCTAGTTATTATGTCACATGTAACTGCGTTTTAGAATACAGCCACAATTTTGCAGTTATGTAAACTAAGCTGTCAAGCACTTGTTATTTTAAAGCTGGAACCAGGCAGCTCCCCTGACAGCCTTGTAATCCCAGCTCCCAGCCTGATTCGTGGCCGGCACTGAGACACAGGAAGTTCGTGTCTGCTATAATCTAAACACCGTGAAAATGGAACATAAGAAGCAGTGCAGAAAGGTAAAAATAGGCTAAACCTCATAACCCAGACAAGAACCATACAACACACTTGGAAGGAGAAGGGAAAAATTAAGCCTGTGAAGTATAGCATTAGCTTATTTACAATTAGGGATATCCAGGCCCAAACTGTAGAGTTTGTAGGCCCCAGGGCAAAATGAAAATGAAGGACCCCTTGTTCAAAAATTGTTAAGAATTTCAAGACAGGGACAGCAGAGCATTAAATCAAGCATGAGGGCCTTCTCCAGTGCCAGGCCCTGTTAACTGCACAGGTCACACACGCAGGAAGCTAAGCCTAGGGCTCCCTTTTCAACAGCTGCTAGGTAAGAAACAGTGAGATGTCATTGCCTCAGATAGAGAGATACAACATCCCTCGTCTCTATTTTTCTATAACAATATCATACTTTTAAATTGTAAATACATAATGATATGCATTCTATACATTTTTAAGCTTTTTAAAAAATGTGTGGCTGTGTAGTAACTGCTTATAGTCAGTATAATTCTTTCCATATTTTCTGCTTACACATATTAATCTGAATTTCACATCAATTCAACAAGAATATAATCTGAACTCATTGTTTAGCTGGGAATTAGACAGTATTCACTGCTCCAAGACTAGCCAGTGGGAGAGAAAGATTATTTAAAATATACTGCTATAAATGCTTGATTCTTTGTATAGAAGGAGGGAGTTTGACCATTCCTACCCTAAATAAAGCTAAGCTGTAAGTAATTTCTTATAACAACAACAACAACAAAAATGCATATTTAACTGCCCCTATGTCTCAATTAAGAGGAAATTATACTTTACTCTTATTATACCGTACATATAAAGAAAAGGAACAAAATTTTGTCTTCAAAAGCAAGAATTTGCAAAAGTGAAAAAGCAGGAGATTACAGGGAGAGCAGAGCTGAGCAGCAAATCTGATCCGCAAAGCATCTTTCTTTTTAGCAAAAAGGTGACTTTTTGGCAGGGGACCCTGAGCCACTGCCTCCAGGGCCTTCTATTTAGCTCAGCTCAGCTCAGCGCAGGGAGACAGGGCGCCCCTCAGGAAGCTCATTGGAACAGTAACATTATCTGCCATAATTTGCCTGCACCAGAGGCCCTGTCAACAGGCAGTGGTAGGCCATTCTGTTTAAACTGAAGTAATTAAATCTCTCTGCTCTCATAAAAGTAAAATAAAATAAAAATAACAACTGCCTGCTGCTGGTCAGTGGAATTACACTGAGTGGAGGTAAATTTTAATTTCACGGTGCAAGTGTTAAATTATTGCCCTCTAAACTGACTGCCAATTCTGCATGAAATCTCACCCCATTTTAATAATTCGTCTTTTGTTTAGGATGGAAAAAAACTTAGAAATAGCACATGTGTTATGATTTGAAGGGAGATTTTATGTGCAATTAGGGTCCTGAGAACTGCAACAAGGTAATGACATTCAGGTTCCCTAATTGGACCAAGAGGAAACTATCAGTTCTGAAATGTTTGGGGGGACTTAACCTTTGTTCAACTTCTCTAGAACCCTTGGAATTATTTTGATAGTGTCTGTTTATTTTCAAGAGTTTGGTTTAATTTTAAAACTGCTCATTTTATAGATGCGCATCTCCATTAATATGTGAGATTGTTAATAATCAGTCTCTTTCATTACATTGTGAAACTGTTAAGAAAACTGTCATTTACAAATGATTCTATGTGAGTTTTTAAAAAATTGATATTTAGCATAACTTTAACAGAACCCCACTCTATGTCAAGACTCAGAGCCAAATAAATATCAATAGGTAAATTCTATCTGTACAACTCATCAGTATAAAGTTGAATATTCAGGAAAAGTCAATTTGGAATATTAATAAAAGTCTCTTAGGTACTTACTGATGAGCAATGAAACAGTCTCTAAATAGTCTCATATATATCTCATAATTCTTGCAAATCTCCATCTAACTAGTTAAATCAAAATGTTAAATAACTTAAAATGAAGAAAGTAGTAAAAACTGCTTTAGTTTGTTTTAATCAATATTTTATATCTTGCAAGCTCACTGTGCTGTGTTCAAATCAATGATTCAATACATCCCTTGTAGTTCAATTGATTTGCTGCCCTTAGACATTCTGCATAGCTATTAACGTAAAATGGAATTAAAATAGAATGCTGTGAAGTCAGACCTGAAAAACCTATACATAGTTTATCCCATACCCCAGGGTATCTGAAAAGACTACTTAGGGAGTAAATCAGCCTGACATCCTCCATATGCTATTGACTTGTTGAATTCCAAATTCTTTAATCTGAATAAAAATAGCATTTTCAAACTGCCTCATACTGGAGAGATCCAGCTACATCCAAATCAATAATTCCCTAGAGACAGAAGAATGCATATTCACCAAATAGAGCATGGTATACAAAGCAAAGGTGACAATACTATATATGGCAAGAATTAAAAATCTAGACAACCAGAATTTAATTTATAGAATCTCTGTAACTGGAGTAAGAAGAAAATGTATTAAGTATTAGGAGTGTGGGTGATAGGAGAAACCTGGTAAATCAACTAGAGTAAAACGTATCCATCCATATGGTAACTTTATTCAACAGGATTCTAAATTCTCAAGCAAGGAATAATAACCAGTGCTTATTTCAGATTTTCAAACTTTTTCTTGACAGAAACTTCCATTTTTTATATGTTTATTTTAATCATTTTCTTATTTACTATAAGATTTTTCTCAATTATCTTCATTGCTTTTTACTTCAGGAAATTCAAGGATGAAAGTTTAGAATGGTCATAATCTTAAACCTAGCTGAAATAAACTAATTCCCTAGAGGAAATCACCTCCATTCTTCAGCTCCTCACAGTAAAACAGGACCCCCAGAACATAAATGCAAACATACATATATATGCATGGGCATGTGTGTGTCTATACATATCTATACATCTGCATAGGCATACAGACAGACAGACATATATATTTATATATATAGTGTGAATGTATATTCATTCAATGCCCACTAAGGCAACAAATTTAAAAATCGTAGATCCAGGAGAAACTTTGAGAAGTCTTTGAACCCCATCTATAAATAAATCATTTTCTTGGGTCATTTCAAAAGAGATGGTGGACATTGGACAAATCTTAGTGATTATCAAAGCCAGATGATGTTTTTGGGGTTTAATTGTTCTATTCTTTCTACAAATGCACATATTTTGCAATGTTTACAATAAAATGTTAAATATAAGAAATGGCAAGCTATGGTTGTCATTATGGCTTTCTCTCTGTTTTGTTGTTTTGCTTTTGGTGATTGTTTCTCCTCATTCACAGAATCACAATTTCTATTATGTATAGATAATCTGGCATAAAATTTAATCAAAACTTGGCAACTGATGTGTTGATATTATTATTTAGACTAACATCACCAATTCTGCAAAATATTTCGTTATTTTTGGCATTCGGGAGGTCACTAAACATTCAGCAATATTTTTTGAGAAGAATTACATATTGCAATTCTTTGAGCATATTTTATCCAATTTAAAATGCCATCAACTAACTATAAGTTACACCATTATTTTATGTATCACTAAGAAAGAACTCTGCCAATTAAACTACTAAAAATGTTCTCTCATTCGTTTGTAATTTATTTTATTTTATTTTTTAACTTTTATAAAAAACTTCTAGGATTATTTAGACATCATGTTTATCATATAACACTCAAGCATACATAAAAATGAAAATATAAACAAAATAAATTGGTGAAAGTATTCCTAAAATTCTTTACTTCCTAATCTGATTAGGTGATGTTAGAGTCCACCACTCTGCACACAATATCAACCTCCATATCACGATGCAGTGATGATGCAATATTTCTTGGGAGTGCTCCATTCTTGTCCCCAGGAATTTTTTCCAAGCTGCTGATACCTGTTCTGAAATTTGCATGTGTGTATCTATGTGTAAATTATACATATATAGTATTATTTTCCCCGGCTTTTTATGTTGAAAATTACCAAGCCTACAGGAAAGTTGAAAAATTATTCGATGAATACCTCTCTCTAAACCCTGATATATTGTATATACCGCACAGCTGCTTTATCTTTCTTTCCCCATTTGGACTTTGATGGACCATCTGAAAAGAAGTTATAAACATCATGACATGTCACTCAAATATTTTAGTGTGCATCTCCTATGAGAAGAATATTATCCAAAATAACCACAATATCACTATCCTATCAAGAAAAAAATTCACATGAAATCAGTAATACATTCAATCCATATTTAAGCTTTCCTGATTGTCCCAAAATGGTAGCTGTCTGTTCTCCTGATCCAAGGTTCCAACAAGTTGGTTATTACATGTGTAGGTTTCTTCTATTCTGGTATAGTTTCTCACATTGTGCATGTTTGTGTTTGTGTGTGTGTGTATCTGTGTGTGGTTTGTATGTGTCATTAACTTTGTTGGAAAGTCCAGGACTGTCTTGTACAATACTTCACATTATGGATTTGCCTGAAAATTTCCTCATGATTATATTCAGGTTAAACATTTTTGATAAAATGCTACATAGGTAATGTTATGTATGTCTAATTACATCGCATCAGGAGGCAAATAGTGTAAGTTTATTCCAGTATTAGTATTGCTAAGCTTAATTACTTGATTAATCAGGTGGCTACTACAATCTCATTATAAAGATAATATTTCCCTTAAAAACTAGTTAAGTATCTATTGAGAAGTACTCCAAGACATTGTCAATACTCCATTCCCTCAGCAATCTGTTGTATAATAGTTTTAGTATTCATTAATATCCTCTGTGTAAATCAATCATTATGTTAGAAGCTAGAAACCATTCTGCAAGTTTTGACACAGGTGATTTATTGATCTTATCCAAAAATATCAACAAAAGTATATATTCAACAACTAGGATTCATATAAGTTCCAATAGTCTCTAAATGATACATCAATTAAATTATTATGAGGTTTCAATTGTTCTGTCAGACATCCACAATAATAATCAAGTTGAAGCTTTCACAGGCAATGACAACTACTGTATGAATCCGTCTGGTGAAGAGAGATGGTAAGATTGTCATAGACAAGTCCCTTCCCTGCCTCAGCACCAACCTTGGTTCTTAAGTTCAGCCAAGAAAGAATTGAGTCAAACTCTCAAATAAGCAAGAGTCTCATAGCAATTAAAAACAAGTATATTCTCAAGATGGGAAAGCAGACAGGCCCAGAGGTGACCCCTGTGCCAGGGGTCAGGGTTGTCTTGTTTTTATACTTGCATGGGTTAGGGGTCATAGCTACAGTGGTCTCTGACTGAGACCAGTCATCTAAGGGACTCCTCCTATGGGTCAGGAGGGGAAGTTTTGGGCCCTATGTGGTCCTTGTTGGAATTGCCGTGGCAGCCCTCCCCTGTGGGGATGGAGGGAAGGTCAAAACCTCAATGTAAATGTATTATAATGAAGCTATAGGTTACTGTTGGGCAGCAATTATAGGGAGGAACCCATTAGTATCCCCCGGGGTCTTTCTGGGCTGTTCGGACCTTGGTTTCTGCCTTTTTTAATAGTCCGAAAACAATTGTTCCCTGCTTACATCTAGTTAATGGCCTACTCTATCAAGATGTCACAGAGATGGTACAACGTGAAAAAAGAAAAGAAAAATAATTCATCTCAGGATGAATGAAACTGGGCAATTCTGATTTTCACCAAGTAATACTACATGGTTTTTCTAAATACTTTTAGAAATGTCACAAAAGAGAGGAATTAGCAAATTAGCAAATCAGATGAATTAGTGAATGAGTGTATGAGTGATGGAATGTGTTCTTAAATTAGTGCATGTGTGATATCAAAGGTCGAATATGTTGTTATGGAAATTCAATCACAAGAATGATTTGAAGATTTAATACATGCTATAGTGAAGACTGCTCACAAAGACAATACCCAGACAGGGATTAGCATGCGAGTTTATTAGGAAAAGCTTTTGGAATTAATAACTGTAGGGGAAGGGAAGGATGCCACAGGAGATTAGCAGAACTGGGTTGCATTGCAGTCACAAAGGCCTCAGTAGACACTTCTGGTTGCTCTGAAGCTGGAATGGCCTTTCAGAATTGATTTGAATTGAAAGGAGGGAACTGGGACATGAGACCTCTAACTTGACCAGTCACTGAATGCAGATTGTCCCCTGGGAGTGGGCATGACCTTGAGAAAGGTGGTCTTTTTTCTGTGAAGGGCAATTCCTAGAAAGATCTGATAGCTAAGGGAATAAGTGTTTTAGTTCTGAAGGGGATCTGGGTGGCACATCATTACATCACTACAATATATTTGGATACTAACAGGTGCAAGCATTTATGGAGTAGGTAGATTTGAGTTGCATATAAACATATGTAATAGGGATTTATATGTGATAGATTGCTTGTAGAAGATTATTTAACTTTGTCAGTTTTAAATACATTATTTCAAAAAACGTAACATGTAAAAAAATATATAACATGTATAATCATAATATACAAAATTAAATTCTAAGTTTTTATCCATAGTTTCAATACACGTTATATATGATAATGTCATTTCTATTATGGGTAAATTAACATACCACACTGTCTAATATTATGGTGCATAAACAGCAGAAAAAACTTTATACTTGTCTATTAGTTAATTTCTTTTAAGTTTGAACTCCTGATATTCTGGTTTGTCTGTTTATTTGATGGATTTGTTAAATGAGATATCTCATTCAGGGTAAATCAATAATAGTTACTATGAAGACTTGTACTGCATTAGAAGTTTCGTATCATTTTGGTGAGTACTGACTGATGTTCACCTACCTTGAGAACACAAAGTACAAAAGGACAATTAAGCTATAGCTGTAGACAGTTTCCAGTTTTGTTTGGTTACCCTGAATACTTTCACTTATTAAAAAATCTTTTCCCTAAATATACTATGCACAGAGGTTAGGTAGTAAATATATAATAAAGAACTAAGTTTAGAGGATTGAGTTTGACAAACAAAGCAACAATAAAAAAAAGGTAGATTATTACCATGGCAATGGGTCTGTAGAAACACAAAAAGAAAGCATCAAAATCAACCTGGCTGAATGAAAACCTACCAAGGTGTTAACAGCTTAATTAAATCTGAAAAAAGAGTAGGAAGCAGCTAGGCAAAGAAGAGGGGACATAGGAGTGCCTGGGTGGCACGGTTGGTTGTGTTCCCGACTCTTGGTTTCAGCTGGGGTCATGATCTCAGGCCCCACATCAGGCTCCACACTCAGCACAGAGTCTGCTTGAAACTCTCTCTCTCTCCCTCTGCCCCTCTCCCTGCACTCTCTTTCTCTTTCAAATAATTAAATGTTAAGGAAAAAAAAAGAAAGAAAGGGAAATGGAGGCAGAGAGAAGAACCTTTGGAGGTAAGAGGCATTTATTATGCATCAGACACTCACCCAAGTATTTTACATGTATTATATTTTATTCATCAAAACAATTCTATTGCTCATATCCTATGATTGCTCTTCCTTTATATATAAGGGTTCTGAGACTTAGAGAAAAAAGGAATAAGTCCACACACCCACACAAGTAAGTAGCAGAGCTCAGGTTTGCTACTATAGGGAGGTAGAGAGGTATGAAACAACATTGTATTAAGAGAGAATGTGACGGGCACTTGGGTGGCACAGTTGGTTAAGCATCTGACTCTTGGTTTTGGCTAATGTTGTGATCTCATGGTGGTGTGATTGAGCCCTGTGTCCGGCTCCAGACTCAGCTAAGAGTCTGCTTTAGATTTTTTTCTCTCTCTCCCTCTGCCCCTCCCACTCATGTTCTCTCTCTCTCTCTCTGAAATAAATAAATCTTTAAAAGAGAGAGAGAGAGAGAATGTGAGATCAGAAAATGAAATTTAGGAGGTAGTCTGAAGCCAAATCATGGAGTATCTATGTTGAGTTAATGAGTTTGAACTTCATCAGGATAAAGGAGTGACAAGATTATATTCTCATTCTAGAAAGATTACTCTGATGTAATTATGAAGAATACATTGAGGTAGTCAGAAAGTGACTG
Source organism: Ursus arctos (assembly GCF_023065955.2). Lineage (NCBI taxonomy): Eukaryota > Metazoa > Chordata > Mammalia > Carnivora > Ursidae > Ursus > Ursus arctos. Next base: position 3,469,303 of record NW_026622986.1, read on the forward strand.
CAGAATTGTAAGCTGTAAGCAATGAGGGCTGGAAGTAAAGCAGTGGCAGAATTAAGGGAAAAGGAGGCAGATTTTTAAAATTAATGGAGTTTTGAAAACAACAGCACTCGGTTTCCAATTAGCAAGAGTGCAAGTTAAAGAACGGAATTTACTGGAGTCCAGATTTCTGCCTTGGGAAATAAAATTGTTGAATAGATTCACTAAGTAGCCTAAACACCAAAAGCATTTGCAAGGAAAATGATTCTTAAATTTTTTAAAATATTACATCCTAAAATGACAGTATTTTTCCTAGAATATCAATGTTACTATTTCTTAATAACTTTTGGCATGATTTCAATTTGAGCCCAACGTTTCTGTTCCATTGCTCCATTTCTCTCCATGTTTCAATATGCTATAGACCTTACTTCCTTGTTTTCTTCCAATCTTTCCCCCTTTCCTGTGATACTTCAGGAATTGGGAGAAACTTCTTGACAAATCATCTCTCCTTGGGTATCAGTTATCTATTGTAATGAGACAAATTATGCTGCAACCCAAAGCTTATATAACAATGGACATTTATTATGTTATACAGCTTCTGTGAGTTATAAATTTGGGAGCAGCTTAGCTAAATGGCCTTGCTTGGCTTTTCTCATAAGGTTGCTACAAAATGTTGGCCAGGGCTGCAGTCATCAGAGGGCTTATCAGGATTGGAGGGTCTACTTCCAAGATGGCTCACTCACATGCTTATTGGCAGGAGGTCTCAGTTCCTGATCCAGATCCATGTGAATCTCTCCATAGGGCTGCTTGACATGGTGTCCTTCTGACATTGGCAGCTGGCTTCCCCCAGAGCAAGAGAATGAACATGGAGGAAGCTATAATGCCTTTTATAACCCAGTCCTGGAAGTCACATAACAACTGATTCTACCACACTCTACTCTTTAGAAGTGAATCACTACATCCAGTCCACAACCATGGGGAAGGGAGATAATGCACTTTTGTTAATAATAATGTATCAATATTAGCTCACAGATAATAACAAACGTACCAACACCAGCGCAAGATGTTAAATATGGGGGAACTGGGGCAAAGGGGAGAGGTGATGTGGAAACTCCCAGTACTTTTTGTTCAATTTTCTGTAAACTTAATACTATCTTAAAAAGGTAAAGTTTAATAATTTTTAGAAAGAAAATTAGAGACTTTGGATGAAATGGACAATTCAATTTTGTGTAGTAAGTGAACAAATATCAAATATACGGGAAAGAAGGAAGAAAGGAAGGAAGGAAGGAAGGAAGGAAGGAAGGAAGGAAGGAAGGAAGGAAGGAAGGAAGGAAGGAGGGAGGGAGGGAGGGAGGGAGGGAAGGAAGGAAGGAAGGAAGGAAGGAAGGAAGGAAGGAAGGAAGGAAGGAATTATGGTTACATTTTTAAAATTTTAAAAATTTGTTCCTCTTGACTAATTGCTGCACCATCAATACCAGACTGTGATAATTATATAACTATTTATGTATTTGACCAAAATTTAATTTTATAAGACACTCTGAAGTCTAAAGGAGATTCTAGTACTCCAGAGGGTTTTTTCATGATTCACTGCCTCGAGTAGCTTTCTATTTCCCACCACTTCATAATAAAAGAGAATTCTACAAAAAGAGAATCATACAACTTGGTAGTTAACAAGGCTCTGGATTCAGGCTAAGTGAGTTTAAGCCTGGTTCTCTCTCTTAATTAACTGTGTGACGTCAGGTCTTAGTCTTAGGCACATAATAAGCATTTAGTGTTACCTACTACAAGAGTTTTGCCTTTAAAGCCTCAATATTAACTAGATTTAATGAAAGGTCTAGTTTAAATTTCTTAATTATATCTTTCCTAGGATATTTCTAACAGAATTCTTTATCAATATTGTTCCCAATTAGAAAACCCCTCTATACTTCAAATTGAAGCCTTCTATTTCATATCTCTCAGGTTCTCTGTAAAAGTAGTTTAGTTTTTAATCTCTATCATCTTACTTCCTTACATAACAGAAAATTGGAAATACCTATTTTTCCTTACTTTGGCCAACACAGGGGCAAGTTCAGGGCAGCAGGATCCACACAAGCAAAGCCATTGAACCCAAACCCGTAACCGCTGCACCGTGAAGCTAACTAAATGGTAACCTCAGCAAAAACCATCCCTCAGAGAGGCTGTGGAAAATTAAGATCATATTTTGGGAAATACAAATTTTCGGAACACATACCTGCCATCACATACGTTACATGCAAATCTTCCCTCTTTTGATGAAGTGCTGAGCTCAACCCCCTGAGAAGCTTGGCTATGAGAAGCAACACACATTCCCAACATGAGGTCTTTCTATTTCAGTTTTCCAGTTGTAGCAACGCTGAATTCACAAATTTCAGGGATGGTTATTAATAGATAAATGACATTAGCTGTATGCTTTCTGTTTTCCACTGTCACAGAAACTTAAGACCGTGACCAACCTCACTTTTATTAGCTTATCTAATGTATCTTTGAGAAAGCTTAAATGATTGAGTCAAAAAGGAAGGAAATACATTTCTGTCCGGTGACACTTAAGAGTCTAGTTCTAAAGACAAGGATTTATTTTATTTTATTTTATTTTATTATTTTTACAAGGTACTGAAAACCCAGGAGCTATTAATTGATAATGCCTCTGTCACACATAAACCTAATTTACTTCTATTAACTAGTTTCACCGATAACATAAATCACAAAGGCCATTTATTCCTTCATCTGAAATACGATTGATTAGATTTCCATCTCTGCATGACATTTTTTAATACAAGATATGCATCTTACTTTTCTGGAGCACTCAAAATAGCTTAATAATTCTCTGCAAACTGAGTTGCCAAAGCTACACTGGAATTTTGATGTTTCCATTAATAAAAGATACATGCCTGCAGGAGGTACAGATTTGTGATCTCAGGATCCAGAGTTTAGGGGCAAAGGGAAAATGGCTTGCATCTGTACAATGATTAAATGTATGTTCAGAAAGAGGAACTCTAAAGTGTCTATACAGATCTAACAAGACCTATTTGGACCTGGGGCTTGCCCCTGCAGGGTGTTTTTTGATAGCTTTATCTATGTCAGACACTGAGGCTCTATCCATTCTCACTTGTCAATATGCCATGGTAGCTTCAGAGCTGGAAACAGGGAGATGGTGGGCCACACGAAGAGAAACCTGAATGTCAGGAGCCATTGCACCAAGTCCATACATAGCCTAACCAAAATGCAATGTCCGGGAAAACAAAAAAAACCGAAACAAAACAAAAAGCATACACACACAAATCAAATGTCAGAAAAAATATTTTAAATGATGCCAATCAAGCCTAAAAATAGAATCTATAACTAGTAAGGAACCGAAACTTCTCAAAAGAAACATAGAAGTAAACGTACTTAAGAATCAAATATGAGTCCTATGTGTTTTCCTCCCGCGTAGGGTAGGAGAGAGAGCACCATGGAAAACAGACCTGAACATGGATAGAATCTGGAGATCCTGTATCTCCATGAAGGTTTATTGTGCTTTTGAGAGTCCTTTAACAAAAACCTGTCAATTCATACAATCTAGTCTTTAATTGTTTTAATCAATGCAATTTTTATTGTGCCTTTTCTGTACATAAAGCACTATACTAGGTATAAAAGAAAAACAAGAATCAGTTGAGTACTGAGCTTTTTTTGTGAATTAAAGTGGCTTTATTTTTGTTCTTATAAAAACAAATACTAATTATAAATATCTAGAAAAAATATGCCTAACCATAATTGGTGTCTAGAAATAACCACTATCAACGTTGTGGGATATACTATTCTAGCCTATCAAATATATATATATATATATATATATATATATATATATATATATACACACACACACACACACACATACACACACACACATGTATATATATATATGAAAACATGATATATGTGTCTCTATATAAACATATATATAGCATATGTAATATAATTTATATGTAATATTTACACCCACACACACCCACACACATAGACGCATGAACACACATAGAGCATTAGTTTGCTAGGGCTACCCTAACAAAATATCGTAACTGGGTGACTTAAACAATGGAAATCTATTTTCCCTAAGTTCTGGAGACTAGAAGTCCAAGAGTAAGGTGTAGGCAGGTCTGTTCTTTTCCTAAGGCCCCTCTTTTGGCTTGCAAATGGCTACCTTCTCACTGTGTTCTCACATGGCTTCTTCTGTGTATATCCACATCCCTGTGTTGCTTTGTCCAAATTCCTCTTCTTTTTTTTTTTTTAAGATTTATTTATTTTTTATTTATTTGACAGAGAGAGAGACAGCCAGCGAGAGAGGGAACACAAGCAGGGGGAGTGGGAGAGGAAGAAGCAGGCTCCCAGCAGAGGAGCCTGATGTGGGGCTCGATCCCATAACGCCAGGATCACTCCCTGAGCCTAAGGCAGACGCTTAAGGACTGCGCCACCCAGGCGCCCCCAAATTCCCCTTGTATAAGAATATCAGTCAGATTGGATTACCCTAATAGCCTCATTTTAATGTAATAATCTCTTTTAAGTTTCTATCTCCAATTATAGTCACATTCTGAGGTTCTGGGGGTTAGAATTTCAAAATATAAATTTTGAGGGGACAAAGTTCAGCCTATAACATACATACATACCTATACACATACAGAGAGAGAGGGAGATTTCTATTTTCACATAAAAATGAGACCATATTAGGCACCTTAATTTATAATGGGCTTGTTCATCTCTCTCCATTGATATATTTTTATCATATTCAATCACTATGACTATGTAATAGGTTATTGTATAACTTTAAGGTAATTTAGTTACTAAGTTGCTGTTATTCAACACTTAGATTATTATGATTACTTAACATATATATAAATTATCTATCTAAACTCTGTAATAAACCTACTACCATTTGGAATTTTGAGGGTATTATTCCTTAGAAGAAATGACTAAAAATGGAATTGTTAAATTACAGAGTATGCACATATTTTTTTAATAGCTCTTTAGAATTTTTTGTTAACTTACAAAAGAAGTTTGACTACTTTCTAACCTCCTGATTATACTATTAGTATTTATTTTAGTCTTTGAAAATATGATAGATGGAAAATACTATTTTGGTTTTGTTTTATTTGCATTTCTTTGCTTGCTATTGAAGTCAAACATCTTTTTATTCATTTATTATCCATTTTAATTTATTAATTTTTAATTCCATGCTATGTCTTGTGCTCAACGTTCCATTAAGATGTTCTTTCTTTACTTATCAACTTGAAAGAAATGTTTACATATCATAATTGGTCATTTGCATATAGACACCAGAATTTTTTCCACATTTGTGGTTTGCTTTCTAGTACTGTTTATAGTGGTTTTCTGCCATTCTGAAATTTTTGTTTTATCTTCTGTTTTTATTTAAGGCTTTTGTTATGGTTTTTGCCAATCTATGAACATTTCGCTATGGTTTTACAGTTGGCCATGCATAGAAAGGCCTGACCCCATAGGATAATCGTTTGTATATCCACCAATTTTCATCAAGTGTTTTATAATTTTTGGGTAGTTTTAAATTTAGTTACAGTAGAAGTATGCCATAACATTGTCCATAAAATATGGTTAGCTTGCTTTGTAATACCATTAAATAAATAGTTCTTTTTACTTTATGGTTTAATGAGCCATAATATTATGGCTCATAATACTATATTTTAATACCATAATACTTATGGCTTGATGGGTCATATACTATATTTTTATCTATACTTGTCTCAATTTATTTTAAGATTATGGTCTGGTTCTACTCTAATCTACTTTTCTTAAAAAGATTTATTTATTTATTTTAAGAGAGGGAGAGAAAGAGAGAGAGAGCACACACTGAGGAGGGTTGGGACAGAGGGAAGAGAATCTTCAAGCAGACTCCTCGCTGAGTGCAGACCCCAATGTGCGGCTTCATCTCACAACCCAGGAAATCATGACCTGAGCTCAAACCAAGAGTCAGATGCTGAACTGACTGGAACACCATGCCTAATCTACTTCTAGAAAAATGTTGTTTATTTGTTATACCTTCATAATATGTTTTAATATGTGATAAAATGAATTATTATGTTTTTTCAAAATTTTCCTAACCATATTCTTTCATATTTATTCTTCAAGATTAAGTGTGATTTTATCAAAAATTAAACTACACCAAGAGTTTTTTAAATTAGAATTATGTATATAGATTAATTTTTAAAGATTTATACATTTAAATTATTTATTCTTACTATCCAGGAAAAAGCATGCCACTTCTTTTATTCAGCTTTTATTCTATGACATTCAATGTAGTTTCATAATTTCATATGTCTTATATGTCTTTTATTAAGTTTATTCTTAAATAATTTATAGATTATTTGCTATTGTGAATATGATGTTTATTTTTCTATTGTATTTTCTGATATATAGGAAAGCTATTATGTTTTGGTATATTTACTAAATAAGTGGCCACCTATTTAAATTTTTATTAGTTCAAATGATTTTGCAATTGATTATCTTATGTTTTCTAGAATACAAAAAAGAAATAGTAACTAATGACAGGTTCATTCCAAAGTGAATGGATTCTTATTTCTTTTTATTCTCTTTTTATACCAGTTAGGACTTCCAGAAAATTGTTCACTGTAGAGGTGAAAGCAGGCATTGGTATTTTGTCCTTGCTATTAACAGAACGTCCTTGAACGTGCTTCCATTCAGCATGATACCTGCTCTTGGTTCAGACAAAACATCTTATTACATAATTGTACCTGGTTTACCATGGATTTGGTCTTTTAAAAAATTTTATAGGAATAGATGCTGAATGGCTGTCATGGCTGATTTGCTGAAGAAGACCATTGGCCTTGTGGGATTGACTATATGTGAAAGTCCACACTAGAGGCTAAGAATATTGTACACAAAGATTCTTACACAAATTCCTAAAAATGCAGCATATAGAAAGTATACAGAACAGATTACAAATGAGAAGCTAAGTCTAGTTAATGTGGAACCAGATATTAAGAAATTAGAAGACCAAGTTCAGGATGGCTACCTAGACGAGGTGATTCTTCAGGCTGCAATGAACTAGGTCTGGCAAGAAAAATGATAGTGGAAGAGCCTTTAGTGGAAGAGCCTCCTGCCAACCAATGGAAATGGCCAATATAGTTATCATTAAATAACTACTGTGTTGATGGGAAACTAATGTAATTACATGTTCTGTTACATTAAAAAAAAAAAAGAATGGGGGCGCCTGGGTGGCACAGCGGTTGGGCGTCTGCCTTCGGCTCAGGGCGTGATCCCGGCGATCTGGGATCGAGCCCCACATCAGGCTCCTACGCTGGAAGCCTGCTTCTTCCTCTCCCACTCCCCCTGCTTGTGTTCCCTCTCTCGCTGGCTGTTTCTCTCTCTGTCAAATTAATAAATAAAATCTTTAAAAAAAACAAGAATGGTTGCTGAATTGTAACTAATGTTTATTTGTTTGTTTTTTAATTAGTCACATGGCCATCCGTTTTTCTCACTCATATGAGGAATCACATTACTATATTTGCCAGTGGTTAACCTGCCTTGCATTCTCGGACTAAGTAAAATCTATTATGTATAGTCTTCTTTTCTTTTTTCTCCTGTTATTTTTAATTAAGGTAATATTTGATACATGTAAAAGAACTTCAGCAATATATGTGTAAGTTATAAAACATAACTTCAAAAAACACTCTCAACAAATCTCCACCCCGGCGAGGAATAAGAGCATTTCCAGTATCTTATGTCTGTCCACGGATGTCAGCCTTTTGTCTGTGTCCTACCAAATTAACCACTATCCTGAAGTGCATTGTGTACTACATCCTCCAAGTACACTATCTGGTTGAACACGCTAATGATTTTTTTAGAAATGTTTTATCTATATTCCTCCATATTCATATGGGAATATACAGTGTTCTTTTCTATGATATCTTAGTGATTTTTAGAAGTATCAAGCCTCAGGAAATTGTAAAGCTTTCAATAGTACCCTAATATCATAGAATTTATCTGTTCCTTGAATGCTTGACAGAGCTCATTTTTAAAACCAAAGGTTTAGGAATAAATTCTTTTGTGACTTGTCTCATTCTTTATACTTTTTATTCTACTAAGGAGTGCTTTACTTTGTTATCACTTGTTTTGTTTGGGAGTTTTCTTTTTAAATCTTATCGCTTCACTTTGAGTGACTTATATTTCATACATACCCTCCCCACACACACAAATACATTAGCCCAAAATTTAAATTAATGTTTGCTTTTTATTAACGATGTCTATATAGTCTAATTCTTAATGGCAGAACATGAATTTTCATTTGGCTTTCTTGTTAGATTTTCTAGCTCTGGAGTTTATCTATCAATTCTATTAAGGTCTCCATTTAATTTATTAATTGTTTTATTCCTTTTTAAGTCAACAAATTGTTCTCTCTTGGTTCTGGAGTTGATTCTTAATAGTGAGACCCTTTATTCAAACAAATTGTTACCAAAAACTTCAATTCAAGAGAAAAAAAAAGGTAGTGATGTGCTGGTATAAACAAAATGGGGACCTAGAATCACACAGACAATAGAGACTGATAACAAATGCTGAAGATTATAGTATATACTGTTTTTCACTGCTATGAATTTTTAAATGGCATGAAATGTTGGTTTTTGTTCTCTCATTGAACCAATAAATATGCGTTTAAAGGGTGTTTAAAAAATTATTTTCCAAAGGAAAATGTCTTTTAACCTTTACTTGTGAATTTACAGCTCTGTTGCAAGGGCTACCCAGCCTGTGTGATTCTGATTAGGTTTGTCTATGTGAGGTTGCTTTGCGGCTTGTGAAAATAGTGTTTTGTATGTTTCAAACTACGCATTGGGGAATGTATTCATGTTTTCTTTATTACCAATTTTTATAAATACATCATAAATATTTAAAAATAACATGTTTTCTTTGTGAAGTAGATTATCTGTGTTTTTTAAATTAACATAACTACATTACTCAGATCCTGTATTACAGTAGTTTTTTCAACTTCTTTGCCACAAACTCCTGCTTGGTATATCAAATTATACAGTGTCTATAATCTCAAAAATTATATTTATCATCAATTTTATTTTACTAATAATCCAATTCATTTTGAAATTTCAAATAACATGTAAAAATGGTGTGAGATTTTTATATTTATCAAAAAGGGGCATGGATTTTTAAAACCATTAGAGTTACTACTTAACATTTTTGGTTACTTAATTGGTAAAGTATAAGACAAATATATTATACATTCTTACTTTGAGATCATACAGTTTCTCCTTATATTTATGCAAGTTATTCCTTTCAATATGGTAGAATACTTTAGGTTCATAGTGGTACATTTCTGCTCATCTTCATTCTAAACCATATCTTCTATCTCAAAATAACATTCTTTTCTCACATTTAATATGTGTCTAGTTTGAATTCTTCTCTGTTTGATGTTGCTATTGCTCACCTGCTTTCTGTTGGTCTTCACTTGTGTCGTATAGCATTGTTCTTTCATTTTTGTTTGAAGAGTGATGTCTTAGAATATATATGGACATTCTTTCTATTAATATAAAGTCCTAATTTTTCAATAGAGTAATTTTTACCTACATTTATTTTAATAAGTGTTTTTTATTTCAGACTTCTCATGTTTTTCTTTATTAAAATGTCTTGTTTACTTTTTTGTATTTTTCCATATTAATTCATTACATCACTCAAAATATTCATTAAGCATCCATGTGCCAAATGCCATTGCCCAATTTCTTCTTCCCCTAATGATAACTGTAACAGTGATAACCAACATTTATTAAAGGATAAATAAAATAGGTATTGTCCCCAAATTTCAACGTATATTAACCGATTTAATGCTACATTAAGTTGGTACCATTAATATACCCATTTTGAAGAGGAAAAAAGTGATGAAAAAATATTCAGAGACCACTTAAGGTGAGTAGTTCTGTAAGTGGTGGAGTCGGGAAATGGAATTGGATAGTCTGACTCCAGAGGTCTCTAATTTGGAAGTTCTGTTTTCTATTTTTATTCCACTGGCTATTTCATCTTTAAGCATATTTGCACTTATATTTAGCAACATGAAAATGGAAGCAAAATTTGTGTCAATTTTCTTAAAATTACCATCACTATCTTTTTCCTAAGAGTCTGGGTCCAGTTCACCCTGTAGACTCTAAACTCCATGCTCTGTCTTTTCCACCACACACCTGGCACACAATAAATAATTGTGAATGTTACATAGATGTACAGCCATCAGATTTACCTATTTGGTTTTGTGAGATATCCAACTTGTTCTTCATTGCTTCTATTGGGTTACTTAGTTTCTTAAATAACCTTCATCTTCTATCACTTTACATATTTTCAGGTCACTCCATTCTGATATAGTTAGAACTGTCACTTGAATCTCCAATATTTTTTCCATTCCCTGTAGTAATATGTTTCTGACTTGCTTGAATGATTCTTCTTCTTAGACTATATCCCTTATACAGGAATCAAAGAATAAAATATCTCATGATTTCACTTTACAAGATTTGGGTAAACACTTGAAATTTTTTTTCCTGTATTCAAAAAGAAACAGTACTGCATGAATAATAGGTAGAAAATCTAGACAAACTGTTTTTTGACCAATGGCTCACACTAAAATATGTGTAATTTCATTAAAAGAATGTTACATAGTTTTGTTTACCAAAACCACATAAATGTATCAATGATGCTATAAAATATTTATCCCTTAAGTATTTACTATGCCACAGCTTCAGATAATCCCATTTTAGATATAAGAAAACAGAGAAGGGTACCAAATAATTAATCATTTCAAATGTAAGAATTGCCTCTGCGGTCAGCAGTCACACACCATCGCAATTCACCTCAGTACACGTAAACTGGGTCACAATCTCCTCACCTCATTTATATACTCAGTGTAGCCATCGTACACACATGAAAATATTCTGTTCTGCTGATTTTCTCCCAACTTATGAAAAGTACATTATTGGCTCCTTTTCTCCTTCTCATTGACATGTCATTTATATCATTTGCTTAATGTTTCATATGGGTTTTAGGAACTTTATAGCCAGAATATTTTTGCTAACTAGACAAAGAACATAGCTCTTTTCAAATTGCAGGTTAAGTATCCTGTTTGGGGTTGGTACAGAAAGAACAGGCAGAGAAATGCCCTCTTGGCTGGAAGAAGGGACAAGAATTGAGTACACATTATAAAAGCAATTATTCCCTTTGCTGTAGAGTGTACAGAGAGAAAAGTAAGGAGGCCAAAGAATTACTAAAAAGGAATTTGCTGCTTCAGTGACCCTGTTAGATACCTGTTAAGACCTTTTGCTTCCTCTACCGTTTCTAACTAAATCTCGGCAAAAAAGAGAAATCTAAAGAAATGGTGGGAATTATGTTAGAACTGGGCATTTTCTTCTTCAGTGTCACTGTAGCTTTATTCCCTGGCAGCATAATTGTAACTAATTAGAATCTAGTTAGATACAGAGACAGCATTAAAACTCTTTGCTTATTTTTTTTTTTCTCTTGATGGTCACAGTTTGTGCTTATATCTGTTCAGGGCAGGGGAAGTTTCAGTTTCACAATCACTTTTCAAGTTTAGTTTTATCTGTTTATTTTTTCTTCCAAATAATTTGCACAAATTTTGACATTTTGCTGTGGACTATGTGAACCACTTTCAACACTCACTGCCAGGTTAACCACTGAGTCCACTCAAGGCAGGATAAAGCACATCTATTACCCCAGTAGCTCTAATTGCAGGATAGCCAGAGGGTATCCATTTGGTCTATAATTAGGTCATTTCTCTCTCATCCCCTGCAAGTGTGTATAATTATAAATTAATTTAAAATCCCACTGTGAGAAAAGAAATTCTCTGTAATATAAAGAAAATACAAAAGCTGCAGGAAGTATATCTTTAAAAACATTTTTTTTTTTTGGCATTTCCTTCAATATTGATCCTTGAACTGGTTTTTCATTCTACTGTTCATTTTCTTGGCTAAGAGTTGCATCATTGTACATTTAAATTTTGGGTCAATTTAAAGTTATACTGCAGCCTTAAGGTTTTGATGCTTCCTGCAGAATTTACATTTAGCAGATCAAAACTATTCTTTGGGGAAATAAAACCCATTGAGAGGCCAACCTCTGAGTGATGCTTAAAGGTGTGACTCTGTGCAGGCCCTGACATGAGAACTTGTTATGTTGGACATTTTTCTTTTTAAGTGCCACACATTGGCCCTTTTAACACTCACCTTTCTGTTTTCACAATAAAAATGTTATGTGTTGTATAGGTAAGATAAAACATTTTAAAAAATTGGCTCATACTATATACTGCCGTAGCTGTTCTTTTAATCTGTTTGGCTGGGCTGCTATTTCACTTGTGTTATCCAAAACCGTGGTTAAATGTATTACCCCACACATTTTCAGAGATATGATACAGGTAAAAACATGCATGTCTGACAACAAGATAACCTTAACCAAGCTATTGAGTAATGTTTTGACTTGCTAGACTTCTTGTTTCTGTCAGGAAAATAATCTCTTTTGTGGACTTGGGGAAAATGTGGCAGGTGTTGCCTAGGCCAAGACACTGTACATAAGACCCAAACTATATGTATGACCTTTCTTAATTTCCTAAAACTGAAAAATGAGAGAGAGAGAGAGCAAGAGAGAAATGTTCTGCCCTCAGAAGAAGTATTGTATTCAAGTAATTTCTCTAAGAATATTCTGATGAATCCACTATAATCCCTATAGAATGTGCAAAATTGTTTTTTTTTTTAATAATTATTTTACTACTTTGAAAAGACCCTTACCTGCTTCTGACATTCCAGTTAGAGGATAATGATGGTAGCATTTCACACTTAGACACTGTTCTAAGTTCTTTACATTCAAGTCATTGTGTGAGATGTATACAGACAAGGAAAGTAAGGCACAGGAGATTAAGAAATATGATCAAGGTCTACCCAGGAGGTCACTGGAATTCTAGCATTCAGGGTTTTGTTTGTTTGTTTGTTTCTTTGTTTCAGACATTCAGGTTTGAGAGTACTGCTCTATCCACATTTTGCTATGCCAGGGTAATAAGAATAAAGCATGACCAGCCAGACACCACCACACTCCCGACCTGGGAATCTGACAGGGTAGGAAAGACTTTGACTGGTACTCTGTAAGTGCTCACCAACTATTTTATGGACTCAATTTAGCAGTAACTTCTTAAATCTAGTATATGACCAAGTTTTCCATTCAAAAGGGTGTCTGTATCCACACAGAACACCTAAAGATATTTCATACCATCAGGAATTCCATAGTTAAAAGCTGCAGAATCTACTTCTGATCAGCTAAGTCTAGTTTAGTGCTTATTTGGCAACCAAATGAAAATAAAAAATGGAATGCTACTGAAATCATCCCCATCACCAAAGGGGAAAAGTCCATAAAAGATCAAATTCTGAAAAAAAATGTACAACCTTAGATTTTTTATTTTCAGAAAGTCATAATTCTTACTTCTACTGTTTAAGATTTTAAAGACATTCAGATTCAATTAATAAATAACACTGAATTTATATTTTATGAGAGGCTAATAAACGTAATATATTTCCATTAAATCAGTAACAATCAGGTGTCAGGAAACTTCTGTAAAGGGCCAGATGCCAAATATTTTAGGCTTTGTGGGCTACATGAGCTCTGCCACACCTACTCTGTCATTGCAGCACAAAAGCTACCATAGATGGTATGTTAATAAATAAGTGGGGCTGTGTTCCAATAAAACTTTATTTACAAAACCAGTTGGTTAGCTGTATTAAACATGCAGAATGTAGTTTGCCAACCCTAGATTTATACCATAGAAAGATCATATATATTTTTACCTATCTTCTAGTAAATAAGAATATATTTATAAATCAAATTATTTTTTCAACATGATAATAAACTCTAGACCATTTCTATTTAAAAAAAAACTCCCAGATTTTACCCAGTAACATAATAGTTCTGCAATTTTTCTCTAATTTCTATGTAATCACTGTGGATTATATTCCTTTATTTATTTATTTATTTATTTAAGATTTTATTTATTTATTTGACAGAGAGACAGCCAGTGAGAGAGGGAACACAAGCAGGGGGAGTGGGAGAGGAAGAAGCAGGCTCCCAGTGGAGCAGGCAGCCTGATGCGGGGCTAGATCCCAGGACCCTGGGATCACTCCCTGGGCTGAAGGCAGACACTTAACGGCTGAGCCACCCAGGCGCCCCGTATATTCCTCTATTTTAATTAATTGATATTCAGACCCGACCAAAGTTCTAGAAGATTAAGAGGTGCTCTCTAGTCTTATACATAGCTGAGAGATCTGAGCCAACACTAGATGATGTTACACTTGACTCTGCAAGTGTTACCATCAGTGTGGTCTGTGAGTCCACTGAACATCAAATACAAAACAAAATTACCTACATCCATGTGCATGGCAACCAGCACTTCTCCATCCCTTACCTCTGCCTGCATCCCTCCTGGTGAAAATATACTCATTGTTAGTATCCAAGCCAAGTTCTGGAACAAACCAAACTAAACAGGTTCATTTAAGCCAATGTATTTTATTAAATTCTTCCCAGAGAGAAAACAGAGAGGAATGAAGTGGTTAAAGTGTCTGGCATAAGTGAATTTGATCCTTTGTCTCTAATCAGCTTTATATTTGGGGTACTCACTTTTCCTGTCCTCCATAAATAGTTAAGAATTTAATGATTTCTTAATGAATAAATGGATCAGAGATTTTTGAACAAATTTATTAGCACATGACTGTGCTTTATGTCTAAGAAAAATCTTACTTTTTAGTAAATTTTTTCAGACAACTAGAAAGATTTACAAGTGACTATTGAAAAAACATAATCACAATGAAATAGTCTTTTTAGAATCATTGACTGGCGGGCTTCAGTTTTTTTCTAACTAGACGCATTACTAAAACAATCATTTCTGAATATAAACTATGCCCAATAAATATAAAGTAATTTGTTCTAAAAATGACTGATTGATCTTGGAACCACGTTTGTTTTTTTTCCTTCTTTTCTCCAATACAGATAGAGCGATAGAGAGCCATTTTCCTATGGACACGTCAGACTGTCTATTTATCTCAAATTAAATCACAGAATTCTTGAAAGAAAATCACTAGGTTTTGTTAAATTATATAATCAGTACCTTTAGGGCACTAAAAATAATTTTAAAACAAACAAGTTGTGATTCCAAAATGGGTAGGAAATGAGACCATATATCTTTTGTGATTTTTCTCCTGGTGCTGGTTAACTCCTCACGAGCCCTCAGATTTGGGGCAGTTCTCTTTGGAGTATATCTGCAAAGGCTTCGCTGTTAACACTAAAATCTTCACCTCAGTCCTCCTTGTATATTTGCCCAGATAGGTCAAAGTCATACAGCTCAGGAAATCCCAAGAGGCTTGGAAACTCCAAAAATATAGCAAGGTGCTCCTTAGTCTGTTGGGAATGAAACAGAATTCTGGCAGGAGGTCAGGAGAATTCATTAGCCAGGCAGTGCAGCACAGCCACTGTGAGGCAGGGAGAGTGCATTTAGAGCAAAAGGCTAATTACTCCAGTACCCTGTTCAATCTCCTGCTAGATTTACTGCTAATTAATTTTCTCTTCATTTTTACCTATCCAGCCAGTGAATCAGGGGCTATGACTCACTTTCTGCTTTTCCCCCTGTAACCATCACCAGTTTCTGCTCCATTAGCAAATTGTCTTTTGAGTTTCTCTTTTCTAAAGGTTGGTTTCCTGGGCAATCTCATGGTCTTGAACTTTGGAAGGCCTTTGAGCAAAAGGACTCAGGGCAATAAGCTGCAATAGTTAAAAACAACAAAATGGAGACATGATAATGAATAAAGGGGGTTGTGCTACTTTTTTCTTTTGCTTCCCTCATAAGGAAAGAAAATTATTTTTTCATGTTTCATATGTTTTTCCTATTTCCTGAACAGTTCATGTAGACAAGGCATATTTCTAGGGCTAGTGCTGGTCAGGGAAGTAAATGCCTGTGAATAACCACACCGAGGGCATGGACAGCAGTGAGTGGAGAAAGAGAGAAAGAAAACAATTTCAAATGCTATTATTTAGATTCTGTAAAGATCTATAAATATGTGTTATTTTAATCAAATATCAACACCCTTAAATAGGTAAGAAAATAATGCAGGCCCATGTTTATATGTACCACCTAATACTTCCAGAGAATTGCTATCTGTGAAAAATAACAACTGTGGGGACACGCGGGTGGCTCAGTCATTTAAGCGTCTGCCTTTGGCTCAGGTCATGATCCTGGGGTCCTGGGATCGAGTCCTGTATTGGACTCCTTGCTTAGCGGGGAGCCTGCTTCTCCCTCCACCTACTGCTCCCCCTGCTTGTGCTCTCTCTCTCTCTCTCTCTGAGATAAATAAATAAATAAATAAATAAATAAATAAATAAATAAATAAAATCTTAAAAAAAAAAAAGAACAACTGTGATACAAGCTTGCTATGCCAGAACTACAGCAATGTTCCAATAGCACCAACTAGCAGTTTTCTATAAACCAAAAGGAAGCTTCAAGTAGCTTGTTTGTTTGTTTGTTTCAAGAAGGATGTTTTCATAATGGGCCTTATGTGTTTTCTACGTGTTCCTAGATGACATACAACTCTACTATTAGCCTCATTAGGCTATTAGCTCTACTAGTAGCTACTATTAAGTCTACTAAAGACCAATTAGACATATGAGCTTTTCAATAGAAATATCATGGTTTTGAATCCAAACTGTATTAAATTTATTTTACAGAGCCAAAGTCTGTGGATCAATACATATCAGTTATGAACTTGGGATTAGAAGGAATTGGAAAATGAATCAAGAAATTAATAAAAATAAGGCTACAAAAATATTGTAGAGGAAAACAAGAGGATATTCTTAAACTCTTAAGTATTAAATACTGCCTTTAGAAACAAGCTATACAGACTGTTCATGGTAGCCCCCGTGCAATGTGGGCAAAACTGTTCAGACAGGATGGCAATTTACAGATCATGGACTCTTGCCATCCATTCTATGGAAGCAGGATGTTGAAGACTTGCTGTCTTGCCTAAAAATCAAAGCCCAGTTGTAGTGGGGAGGGTGGCATTCTCATGGGTTTGCCACAGGTCAGTTATTAGAGCTGATTCATTACGCATCAGCTACCACAACTGAATATACTTAACTTCCTGGATTAAATCTTTGTATTTTTGTGTTTGTTTGTTTGTTTTATTGCCATGGATGTCATTCTCAATGCTTGTCTCTCCTGAGATTCCTACTGTATACTTCAGAGGGACATGGGTATCTTTGGAGAGGTAAATGTGGAAATTTTGCAGAGTTTTCTGGGGAATGAGTAATACATAAAACATTAATGACATAGCCACAATTAAGACAACAGCACTCTACCCTTACAACTACCTAAATAAACCATTTCAGAATCAGTAAGCTAAGATACCATGACTTTCATGAAATAATCATAAAAAACATATCATAAAAATATCTGCACATGACACCATAAAATCTTAATCTTTAGATGACTACATATATTTGACATTTAATAACAGAATAATTTCAGATGCTATAAAATTATCTAGATTTGTCAACTCAGTATAACCTAATAAGATTTGTAGTGATGGTATCGATGACATTTTGGAGGCAAATAAATAAGTTCATAAATAATTGTTATCAAATCTTCATCACAACAAATTAGAAATGTAAATGGCCCATAAAACTATGGTTTATATTAAGGAGTCCCTAAGTTCTGGTTCAGTTCATGAGAGACAAGTTAGTATTTGGGAACAGAAGGTGGAGGAAGATATAGAAGTTAGCTAATACACCCTAACAATAACAAGAGCCTTAAGAAACCAGCTGTGATGAAGGCTGGGAGGCTTGCTAAGGGGCTGGAATAATCCTAGGCCACCTCCAAAGATTACACCTGCTCTGAGAAAAATATTCAGGGACTTGGTTCCAGAATTGAGTGGATCCAAAATATTCATATCATTCAGATGGTCATGCCAGAAACTAAGGGGATCTCAGAATACCTGTAGAATAGGTTGGAAATATGGCATAGGTTTTATAGTGAAGTACAATTCACTCAGAAGTCTTTACTCCTAATGAATCTTAACATTAAACATCCAGCTAAATATCATATCCAAGGTCAATTGTAAACATTTATACGGTAGTTATAAAAGATTCTTAGAAAACAGATTTAAACAAATTTTTCCATAGAGTTGAGGCTCCATTTCTGGGGTCTCTATTTGGTTCCACTAACCTATGTGTCTGATTTTGTGCTAATACCATGCTGTCTTGATGATCACTGCTTTGTAATAGAGCATTACAGGCATTGTGGTGCCCCCAGCTTTGGTTTCCTTTTTCAACAATCCCCTGGCAATTCGGGGTCCTTTATAGTTACATACAAGCTTTAGGATTGTTTGTTCCAGCTCTGTGAAAAATGTTAATGGTATTTTGATAGGATTGCACTGAAAGTATAGATTGTTCTGGGCAGCATAAACATTTTAACATTTCCATGAGCAGGGAATGTTTTTCCATCTCTTTGTATCTTCCTCAATTTCTTTATAAGCATTCTGTAATTTCTAGAGTATAGATCCTTTACCTCTTTGGTTAGGTTTATTCCTAGGTATGTTATGGATTTCAGTGATATTCTAAATGGAATCAATTCCTTGATTTCACTTTCTTCAGTCATGTTGTTAGTGTATAGAAATGCCACTGATTTCTGCGCATTGATTTTGTATCCTGCCATGTTGCTGATTGCTATATGAGTTCTAGTAATTTGGGGATGGAGTCTTCAGGTTTTCCACATAAAGTATCAGTCATCTGAGAAGAGAGAGTTTGACTTCTTCTTTGCCAATTTGAATGCCTTTTATTTCTTTATGCTGTCTGATTGCTGATGCTAGGACCTCTAGTACTATGTTGAACAGAAGTGGTGAGAGTGGGCATCCCTGTCATGTTCCTGACCTTAAGGGAAAAGCTCTCAGTTTTTCCCCATTGAGAATGATATTCTCTGTGGGCTTTTCATAGATGGTTTTTATGATATTGAGGTATGTCCCTCTATCCTTGTATTTTGAAGAGTTTTAATCAGGAAAGAATGCTGTATTTTGTCAAATGCTTTTTCTGCATCAATTGAGAGGATCATATGGTGCTTGTCTCTTCTTTTGTTAATTTGATCTATCACATTGATTGATTTGTGAATGTTGAACCACATTTGCATCCCAGGAATAAACCCCTCCTGGTTGTGGTGAATAATTCTTTTAATAACCCCAGAAATGGACCCTCAACTCTATGGTCAACTAATCTCTGACAAATCAGGAAAGAATATCCAATGGAAAAAAGACAGTCTCTTCAATAAATGCTGCTGGGAAAATTGGACAGCCACATGCAAAAGAATGAAACTCAACCATTCTCTTACATCATACACAAAGATGAACTCAAAATGGATGAAAGACCTCAATATGAGACAGGAATCCATCAAAATCCTAGAGAAGAACATAGGCAGCAACCTCTTTGACATTGGCCACGTGACCTCTTTTAAGACGCATCTCTAAAGGTAAGGGAAGAAAAGCAAAAATGAACTTTTGGGACTCCATCAAGATAAAAAGCTTTTGCACAGCAAAGGAAACAGTCAACAAAACTAAGAGGCAACCCACGGAATGGGAGAAGGTATTTGTAAATGACATATCAGATAAAGGGCTGGTATCCAAAATCTATGAAGAACTTCTCAAGCTCAACATCCAAAATACAAATAATCCAGTCAATAAATGTGCAGAAGACATGAACAGACACTTCTCCAAAGAAGACATACAAATGGCATGAAAAAATGTTCATCACTAGCCATCAGGGAAATACAAATCAAAACCACAATGAGTTACCACTCTCCACCAGTTAGAATGGCAAAAATTAACAAGACAGGAAACAACAAGTGTTGATGAGGATGTGGAGAAAGGAGAACCCTCTTGCACTTTTGGTGGGCATGCAAGCTGGTACAGCTGCTCTGGAAAACAGTATAGATGTTTCTCAAAAAGTTAAAAATAGAACTACCTTATGACCCAGCAATTGTACTACTAGACATTTACCCCAAAGATACAGGTGTAGTGAAAAGATGGGGCACATGTTCCCCAATGTTCATAGCAGCAATGTCCAAGACAGCCAAACTGTGGAAGGAGCCGAGATGCCCTTCAATAGATGAATGGGTAAAGAAGATGTGGTTCATATATACAATGTAATATTACTCAGCCATCAGAAAGGATGAATACCATCAACATGGATGGAACTAGAGGGGATTATGTTAAGTGAAATAAGTCAAGCAGAGAAAGATAATTATGAAAGGGTTTCACTTATATGTGGAACATAAGGAATAGCGTGGAGGACCGCATGGAAAGGGAGGAAAAACTGAATGGGAAGAAATCAGAGAGGGAGACAAACCATGAGAGACTCTGGACTCTGGGAACCAAACTGAAGGTTACAGAAGGGAGGGGGGATGGGTTAGCTGGGTGATGGGTAGTAGGGAGGGCTTGTGTGGTGATGAGCAGTGGGTGTTATACACAACTAATGAATCATTGAACACTACATCAAAAACTAATGATGTACTAATTAAATATAATAATAAAAAATAAAACAAAAGAAAAAATAAACTAACTTGTCTTCTTTTATTATCTATTCAAAAAGAAAGCATCTAGTCTATAGGACGTGGTTGGATTCTTACTTATCAATAGTTCTGATGCATAAACAAAAGAGTTGATCCTGCTAGCCTCAGAAATGAAGTAGTATGAAAAGAATAGCGATTTTAAAGGGCATTTTTCTCATAGACTAAAGTTGGGTGTGCTTTGCCTTGAATCCCTTCCCATTACTTACAAGCTATGCCATCATGGGTAATTCATTTTATTTCTTGAGCTATAATTTTCTCATCTGAAAAGCAGATATGATGATATTTAACTTGCAGTAAAGACTAAATAGGATAATGTATGACATAATGCCTAAGAAATAACAGATAGCCAAGAATGTCCCATCATTATGTCTTCACATAATGGGGAGGGATATTATAAAATTGGGGAAGTAAGTTATATTTATATGTCAAAAAAGACTTCCATGTGTTTATTCAAAATATTCATAGAAGTCTAAGAAGATAATTTTTTAGAAATTAATTGAAAGCTGCCATAAGCTTAAACAGGAGATCTTTTAAATAAGAGAAAATTCAGCTTTGTAATAACATGGATTTATGTTACCATAAATAACTGAAATAAGCAGAAGAAACAATAAACATATGTGGGCTTATTTTAGAAAATGGAAATATAAATATTTGGTTAAATTTTGTTTTACTATTTTAAATGAAAATGTCACATTATCTCAGTAGTTAGTATGTTAATGAACATACCAACTATAAGAGACTCCTTCTAGGTTTTAATCATTACAACTAAAATTTTATTGTTCTTGATTATGTTACTGCCTTTTGTTTTATTCTACCACTGCCACAACTGTGATTAATTTAAATAACTTGTAGTAGCCATGGAAAATAACCTGAACATAGTATCTTAACAATTTCTTACAAAATTTTAAACAATCAAATATATTCAAAATTTCTATTCACTTTGTTGATTCTCATTCCCACATTTTAAAAATAGATCACTTCGTAGTTTAAATCCTCCCCATTCCCAGTAAGGCTACCCTTGCCCATAAGTAGTGTAAGAAGTCATCTCCTCTCTTACATAACGAGAAGACATTTCACATACAAAGATTTTGCTTCTTTGTCTGAAACTCTCTGCAAATGTTAAATTTCAGACACAATATTTAAGGCAGCTATGAAAGCTATAAGGTTACCTGAAAGGTATTACACATTAAACCATCATGGGCCCTTTGTGGCCAAAATATTGGACCTAAGGGAATGGATATGGAAAGGAAGGAAGGAAAACTTAGCATTGGGTGCTGTTGGAGGAATTCTTAAATCATGACACACCAAGTTCCTGAAAGGAAGAGCAGAGTAGCATGCAATGTGGCTGGAAGGTCCCCACGAAAACCCAGCCACGTCATAATTTAGTCTTGGGCCAAAACTGATCCCACTGATGTCATCCTTTCAGCGCACTTTTAATTTATACACCTGCTTCTTCTCAGGCAAGCGGAGGATGTGAGTGCGGCCTTTGCCTGCTTCCCTTTACCAACACTAATCTCACAGCTTGATGCTAAAGCTAACTCTTTGACTAGAACCATAAATCTTAACAGTTACTGTGGAGTTAATATCATTGGAAAAATAGAACCATTTAGCTGCAAGAAATCTATAACCTAGTTTGTGCTCAGCCTCTAGGCAATAAGAGCCCACTGACAATTCCAAGTAGTAGTGCCGACATTCTTCTTACAGAGCTTTAGGTAAGAAGTTTTAAAAACTTCTCTTTTCAGTATTTTACTACCTTATTGCCAGGAAAACATTCTTTTAAAAATCCTTCTGGTACAATTTAAGCCAATTTCCTTTTGTCTGGAGGTCAAGTGAAACCAGGTGAATTGCCTGAGAACGTATAAACTTCATAGGTTTATAGACTTTCATAGTGTTGGGAAGATCCTGAGAGATCATTTAGCTCATCCCCCTTATTTTTCATCTGGGGATTAAAATGTAGGAGTATAATTACTTGACCAAATCCACACAGTTAGCTAATCACAGGTCCCTATGAGCTTTAATCATATGCAATATAAATAATTCTAAGTCATTAATCCCTGGACTTACAAGCCTTTCCCAGTAAAATAGATAAGCTTAAACAAAATGAGCAGGTTAGTCAAGAGTCAGACCACCTGGGTTCTAATGCTGGCTCTGCCACTTTATGTTGCTACTTTAGGCAAGGTTATTTCATTTGCCCTTTAATTTCCTCATCTGTAAGATGGCATCAATGACAACACTGGGCTTACAAAGCAGCGATGAGGAGGGGCACCCAGGTGGTGCAGTTGGTTAAGCATCCAACTCTTGGTTTTCAACTCAGGTTGTATTCTCAGGCTCCTGAGATTGGGGCCCAGTCAGGCTCTGTGCTCAGCGTGGAGTCTGCCTAGGACATTCTCTGCCCCTCCCCCCCTTATCTCTTTTTATCTCTCAAATAAATAAATAAATAAATAAATAATCTTTAAAAAAGAGTTGTGATGATGATTAAATGATCCCTTGCACAATAATAATAGCTAACATGTTTTTATGTGTCTAGCACTATTCCAAGTGCTCTATGTATCTTAATTTAATTTCTCCAGTGAACCCTTTAGGTAAATATTATTTTCTCACTTTACAGATGACAAAATGAGGACCTTATAAAAGTGCCAGGCACAGGGGTGCCTGGGTGGCTCAGCCGTTAAGCGTCTGCCTTCAGCTCAGGTCATGATCACGGGGTCCTGGGATCAAGCCCCGCATCGGGCTCCCTGCTCGGCGGGAAGCCTGCTTCTCCCTCTCACACTCCCCCTGCTTGTGTTCCCTCTCTCACTGTCTCTCTCTGTCAAATAAATAAATAAAATCTTTAAAAAAAAAGTGCCAGGCACATAATGAATAATAAACTTCAGTTGCTGGCATCGTCACCATTATCACTATCCTTACTAGTTGGTGATTTACATGCGATTAGCCTTCGAAAGTTTTTTGGAGCAGACTGGTTTGCTACTATGGCACTTCCAACCTTGTGCAGTTGCCAAGCTCAGAAAATGTAAACATTAAACAAACAAACAAACAAAACTCACCTGAAAAAAAATCTGTGGCCCAAAGAAATCACAAACAGCATTCCAGAGCTAAATGAAAATGACACTGGCATTATTCATTCTTTGGAATTATCTCCATGTTGCTCCTTTTGATTACATGAATAATAAAAAGCACAGCCCAGCTGCTAGTGAAAATCACAAAATTTCAATGTTACTCTAGTATTAAGGTTCATGAAATATATGGCATTCACATGTATTTCTTTTTTCCTGAAATGCTCTGTGACTCCTGACAGCTCATTAACAGTCCATACAAGCCCAAGCTGGGATTGCATGAGCTGGTAACCAGCTGTTCTCACCTCTCAGAATGTAGCTGCCATAGGCATGGACTTGCCAGTCTGAAGGGAGGGTGTACAGAGAGAGAGGATGTTTAGTAAGACTTCCTAGCCTCCCCTGCTGGCTTTTATTTTGACATATGGGGTTGTAACCCAAAGAGCACAAGGATTAGAGATGTCATTTTATGTCAGTTGTAAGACAGAATACAACAAAAACTGAGAGCAGATATACCATCATTTGTCAGCAGTGACACTTCCAGAAGGGAAGATGCCATGGTCAAATCAAACAGGCGCCTTTTCAGATAGGGTTTTTCTTTGCCCACTCAAGCTGTCAGCAGTTCTTACCGGGGAATTTCACAAGCTGCAAAACTCAACTTCTTGCAAGAGAATGATTCTACTTCCCCACAAATGGGTAAATGCTGCTGTGAATGGGTGGGTGTAACTTGAGAAACTTCTGGAATCCCAGAAAAAGAAAGCCACCAACACAAATCCAGACCTGACATAATTGGTTTCCAAATAGTTACGCCTACCATTTGAAGGGTTCTGCTAGAACACAACAGCTAAATTTAATTTTTCAAAGTATGACCAATTCCAAAAAATCTACTTATATAAAGAGTAAACAATAGGGGGTGCCTGGGTAACTCAGTTGGTTAAGCTACCAACTCTTGATTTCAGCTCCAGTCATGATCTCAGGGTCCTGGGATAGAGCCCCACCTCAGTCTCTGCACTCATCGGGGAGTCTCCTCTAGGATTTCCCCCCTCTCCCTTTGCCCCTACTGCACCCCCCTCCCACCGCATGCTCTCTGTCTCTTTCTCTCACTCTTTCTCTCAAATAAATAAATAGACTTGAAAAAATAAAGATTAAACAATAAAAATGTGAATGATCAGCAGGGTACTAAAAAGAGGATTCTTCCACAGTACCTGAATTGGTTAGTAATAGATCTTCACATTTAAAGAACCCCCACTGTATGCCAGAGAAATTGCTTTGTATTTCATATTTGTTGTCTCATTCCATCCTTTTATTTTATTTTTTAAAAGAGTTTATTTATTTATTTATTTGACAGAGAGAGAGCACAAGCAGGTGGAGCTGCAGAGGGAGAGGGAGAAGCAGGCTTCCCACTGAGCGGGGAGTCCGATGTGGGGCTCGATCCCAGGACCCTGGGACCATGACCTGAGTCAAAGGCAGGCACTAACTAACTGAGCCACCCAGGCACCCCTCATTCTGTCCTTTTAAAAAAAGATGAACATTAGCCTCAGAGAGCTGAAGTATGCTACCTACAATCACATAACAAGAAAGTGGCACAGCCAGAATTCAAACTTTCCTTGCTTGATTCTAAAGGTCACATTATCTCCTAAGGCTGAAGACGGTGTGGCTTCCCAACATTTTACTGTAGGTATAGAGAAACAGTAATTTAAGTGTTTGAAACTTAGAAATATTATGTCAAATGTACTTCCAAAAAATCTCCAACTTTTTAGTTCCAGCCAATATGAATATTTATTTGTTTCCTTGATATCTGGGAAAGCAAAAAATATTTATATGTAGTAGGGGTTTTGAAAAATTGGTGACTGACTTACATAGCTAATGCCAAAGTGGACATGTTGACAATTCTGACTTCTTAGAAAATGGGTGGAAGATCACAAATTGGACTTTTAAAAACTTCTTACATTTAATGTCTTTTTTAAAATTTCTGAAGATAACACTGGTTTCCACAAACCAGGTCAACTTCATAATTGATCAACAAAATATGTATGGACTATGTTTAGTCTCACTTCTCACCACTTCTTACCACCCTTCATAATTGAAAACTACTGAAATTCCAAGGTTTGTGATTTTTATGTCATTCTTCACTTAATATCTTTAAAGTGATGTAATTTTTAAAATTCAGTTTCAAATGAGGACAGGATTGGCAGATAAAATTACAAGGTTTAAGTATATTATTAACACCGAGAAAGACCAGACCATCTGAATGGGCCCAAGTGAAACAGATGGTGTGGTTGCTGAGGCATCACAATAGGCTTGCAGCAGGAAAGGTGGGGCTATGACTCTGGCCACAATAGCACTCAAAAAGGCAAGGCATAGCTATACATCCAAGCTTATGTGAAATACAATTAATATTACTGTAAGGATGAAGGTGGGTAGAAACCTTGATGTCTCTTATGCAAACAAGAAAAAAAAAGTAAACTACCCTGAGCAATAACTCTATCAAATTGTCATTGTTAAAGTAAATTTAAAACAAATCATGCACATTTTGAAGGAAAATCAACAGATTATTTACAGCTAAGCCAAGGAGAGTTCTTAGTTAGAATTAAAAAAAAAAAGGTGTTTAGCCAAAACTAAAAAAAATTTAAATGCTTCAGGTTTGTTTGATGGTTAATTTTGGAGTCATTTTGAAACATGGTGCTTATGAAATAAGAAAGTTAAGTAAATTTCTATTTTTCAGATATGAAAAAATCTTTTGATAATAAGAGACAGCAAAACTAAAGAAAAAAATTACTTTACCAACACAATATTGATTAATAACACACTTTCAAGGTCCCTAAAATCAAAATTGAATTGGTTGAGAGACTTTCAGTTCTTGGGCAATTAATTCACATTATATTTTAGATTTTTCACTATATTTGTATTGATTTTATCTATGAAGATATGTTTTTCGAAAATGTAGTTTTTTCCTTTTTTTTAATTTACATTTTTAGCAAGAAACATATTTATGTGAGTTATTTGTCAATCTAGCACTATTCACTTGAAGAATACACAGATGTGTGCACAGGTAGGAAGCAATCTACAAGTGGTTAAAATGCATGAGTAATCATTTATATCAAGGCCATCAAAACCTCATTTTTACCAGTAATTTCTACACCACTCAGAAAGAACACCTGTCTCAAATAGTTTTATCTATGATATTACTCAGTATTCATTGAGGTGGTAAAAATAGTAAATATTCTTAAAATAATAAAAATACTGGTTTGAATATTTGTGCTTTAGAAAATCTGAATTAAAATGGAAATGAACTTTGGAAGCTTGCTCTCTTCTGGCTCAGTCAGGGGAGATGACTGACAGAATTCTTACATTCATATTTAATTATTATTTTTATTTGTGAAATACAGAGACAATAATAACATTAAAAAAAGATAATATCCTGAAAAATATATTTGTTGACCTAGAGTTGGCTTGTTTACCAGATGTATTTTTAAGGCTGAATACCCTAAGTGAAAGCAAAGCTACATGTTTCAATGGCCTATGAAGATTGCTTAGTAAGGAAGGTAAGTTGGATGAAGAAATTTTGACCTTGGAGATTATGAATCATTGGAGACTCTTGATTTGATGCATGTCAAAGCATCTGTGGTAAAATAAAAATTTAAAGCCATCTTCCATTAATAAAAAGACTGTGATTGAGTGTTTTGCATTCACAGTAATAGAATCTGATCAACATATCAGAGACCCTTACAGTAGAGACCTCTGTATTTGGCTGTAACAAAGTGACCTAAGAGATACGATTAATGAATTTTCCCAGCAATCACCTGAAACCAAGAAGCACAAAACTCAAATAACCTCAAGGCAACATAAATTAGTGAGCCCGAGGAGGTAAGAGAGAATACCTGTCTAAAGGTAGTTATCTTCTTTTCATGGGGATGGGTCCAAATTTTATTCTCAAGTCACCAGTATGTGACTACTGCACTCTAATATGTCCCTTGTCTGGCAGAATTTTAGGCATCTCTTCTTAGTCATTATTCTGACTTCACTTAGTATCAGAAAGTGCCATTTGTATACCTATTATGTGAATCAGGACCCTTGAAACATGTGATGCCAAAATGGGAGCAATTGGTCTGAACATTGATCTTGTTACTCAAAATTTGCTCTCTGTAATAAGTATAATTTTCTAAATTGCAAATGAAATTTGCATCAAAATGTATTATCTCTTAAACAATAGCATTTAAATTAATTTTAATTCAAATCATACATTGTTCATCCATTATCCAATAAGTGAATTATTTTTATTTTATTTTTATTTTTTTATTTTTAAATTTTTTATTATGTTATGTTAGTCACCATACAGTACATCTTTAGTTTTTGATGTAGTGTTCCATGATTCATTGTTTGCGTATAATACCCAGTGCTCTGTGCAATATGTGCCCTCCTTAATACCCATCACAGGTCTATCCCAATCCCCCACCCCACCCCCTCTAAAGCCCTCAGTTTGTTTCCCAGAGTCCACAGTCTCTCATGGTTCATTCCCCCTTCTGTTTATCCCCCCCTTCATTCTTCCCTTCCTTCTCCTACCAATCTCCCTGCTACTTCTTATATTCCATAAATGAGTGAAACCATATGATAATTGTCTTTCTCTGCTTGACTTATTTCACTTAGCATAATCTCCTCCAGTCCCGTTCATGTTGCTGCAAATGTTGTGTAATCATTCTCTCTGATGGCTGAGTAATATTCCATTGTATATATGGATCACACCTTCTTAATCCATTCGTGTGTTGAAGGGCATCTTGGCTCCTTCCACAATTTAGCTATTGTGGACAATGCTGCTATGAGCATTGGGGTGTATATGGCCCTTCTCTTCATTATGTCTGTATCTTGGGGGTAAATACCCAGTAGTACAATTGCTGGATCATAGGGTAGCTCAATTTTTAACTTTTTAGGGACCTCCACATTGTTTTCCAAAGTGGCTGAACCAACTTGCATTCCCACCAACACTGTAAGAGAGTTCCCCTTTCTCCACATCCTCTCCAACATTTGTTGTTTCCTGCCTTGTCAATTTTTGCCATTCTAACTGGCGTAAGATGGTATCTCAAGGTGGTTTTCATTTGAATTTCCCTGATGGCTAATGATTTTGAACCTTTTTTCATGTGTCTGTGAGCCATGTCTTCGTTGGAAAAGTGTCTGTTCATATCCTCTGCCCATTTTTTGATTTGATTATTTGTTTCTTGTATATTGAGTTTGAGAAGTTCTTTGTAGATCTTGGATACCAGTCTTTTATCTGTAGTGTCATTTGCAAATATCTCCTCCCATTCCATGGGCTGCCTCTTAGTTTTTTTGACTCTTTCCTTGGCTGTGCAGAAGCTTTGTATCTGGATGAAGTCCCACAAGTTCATTTTTTCTTTTGTTTCTCCTGCCTTTGGAGATGTGTCATGAAAAAAGTTGCTGTAGTTGATGTCAAAGAGGTTACAGCCTACGTTCTCCTCTATGATTTTGATGGATTCCTGTCTCACGTTGAGGTCCTTCATCTGTTTGGAGTTTATCTTTGTGTATGGTGTGAGAGACTAGTCAAGTTTCATTCTTTTGCATGTAGCTGTCCAATTTTCCCAGCACCATTTATTGAAGAGACCGTGTTTTTTCCACTGGATGTTTTTTCCTGCTTTGTCAAAGATTAGTTGCCCATAGAGCTGAGAGTCCATTTCTGGGGTCTCTATTCTGTTCCTCCAATAAGTGAATTTAGTTTTGTTTTAATTTGTCTTCAGAAGGTAAACGATATTAAACATTAAATACAATGTAAATGAATCCTGTAATAAAACCTCGTGCCACTTCTTTCAAAGAATAATTCGAAGTATACTTAGTGTCATTGAGTCAATAATTAAAATAATTTTTCAGG
Source organism: Ursus arctos (assembly GCF_023065955.2). Lineage (NCBI taxonomy): Eukaryota > Metazoa > Chordata > Mammalia > Carnivora > Ursidae > Ursus > Ursus arctos. Next base: position 3,498,881 of record NW_026622986.1, read on the forward strand.
GCACCTAGGTGGCTTAGTCGGTTAAGCATCTGCTTTCAGCTCAAGTCATGGAGCCCCACTGAGCAGGGAGCATGCTTCTCCTTCTCCCTCTGTTTCTTCCCTACTTGTGCTCTCTCTCCCCACCTCTCTCTCTGTCAAATAAAGGAATAAAATCTTTTTTTAAAAAGTAAATAAATTTTAAAAAGAAAAGAACTTTTCATTTGGGCCCCCAATTTTTTTTGATAGACTGCCACCAGAAAATGGCTTAGAGTCTAGAATCCGTATTGAAAGATTTCCTGATATGTATTTTACACAATTTAATCTTACCTCACTTCACCTTTTAAAAACATAGACATATCTGGGGGTTTTTGGGCTCCCTGTTCAGTGGGGAGTCTGCTTCTCCCTCTCCCTTTGCTTCTCCCCCCACTCATGTGCTCTCTCTCTCAAATAAATAAATAAAATCTTAAATAAATAAATAAATAAATAAAAACATAGACATATCTGGAATCCAATTATGAATATGTCTTTTTCAGTTACCAATTTTCTTTCTGTATTTTATACCTTCATGGGTAAACTAACATCAACTTTTAAATATGATCATAATTCCATTCAACATAAAGGTCTCAATTGTTTGTTTGTTTGTTTTTTGCCTTACTTGAACTTCACTGGCTTCATTTGATTAAAAGAATTTCCACTTTGAGTACTGTGTGTGTGTGTGTGTGTGTGTGTGTGTGTGTGTGTATGCTTGTGTGTGTGTGTGTCGTGCATATGTGCTTTCAGTATTTTATGGGGCTGTCTGGCTGGCTCAGTCAGTGGAGTACATACATGGCTCTTGATATCAGGGTTGTGAGTTCAAGACCCATGTTGGGTGTAGAGGTTACTTAAAAATCTTTTAAAAATCTTAAAAAAAAAAGTAATTATTCAGTTATAAGTATGTGTTGTGTGGTGGACTCCGTGATGTACCACCCAGATCCCCCTTCAGCTATAAAAGATATAATAATTTTTAAGCCACTGGGAGAGCTGCCAACACATAGCCCTCAGCTATCAGCCCCCTTTGGAGTTTGCCTCAGTTGCAGAAAGCCATCTTACCTAAGGTCACATCCCCATTCCTGTGACAGCCTAAATCCAATGACGGATTGATATGGGTATAAAGTCCCAGTCCTCTCTTTCCAACTGCAGACAGCTCTGACAGTTCACTGCATTAGCAGAAGTTCGATTGAGATTTCACTGCAGCTCAGTTTCTCCCTCTGTTCCATCTGCTTCTATTGTTTCCCTTTTGCAGGTGTTGATCCCAAGAATACCCTGTAATAAATGTACTACGTTCCAATTTCTTTCTGCTTCCCTTGAAACTTATCCAGCAGAAAAGTAGAAGATGGTCTTACTACAGGTAAGTTCCATTAAAAGCAGAATGTAAAGAAATTGAAAGGATGATTAAAGTCTACTTTTTAAATAATATTTTTGCAATGCAAGGATAATAAGAGATATAATTTAAAAAGGTGAGGAGAGAATTCCTTGTTTTTATATATTTATTTGAGAGGAACTTAACATTTCATGAAACAGACATACAAAGGAATATGTCCTTTAAGAAACACCCAAAAATACTGGGGGAAAAATTTAAACATCTACTTACATGACAGTCAAACAAGAAAGTAAAGAGAATTTTCAGAGAGTAAAAACACTGAAAATATTAAAACTTCAGAGAAGTAGTAAAGTCAAAGCCAACAGCCATTCTGGGGGCATCGGCCAACCCCTGATGGCTCCTAGACTTTTTGGTTTTAATCGGTTTGAAGTGCGGAAAGGAAAGAAAATGTAGGACCCACTCAAGGTGGGAAATTTTTTCAAAACTACCACCCCAAACTGGGACCACCAAAAAAGACTCTCATAATCCAAATGGAGCCCAGAAAAGAGAACAGCCAGACAGATTCTCCCCACAGAGAGCAACGACCTTGGGTTTCATGTGTGGAAGAGGAGGTGTAATGTCTTCTCAATATTTTCCAATCAAATTCGCTCTCATACAGATTTGAGGCCAGATTTTACACTACACCTATAGCCCCCAACCCCCCAAAAAAACTCAAGCTAAGAATGTAATATAAAAGCTATTCATAGAGTACCTGGCTAAAGCCACCCTAAATCTTTTAAACACCTTAGCCAAGTCCATAAAGTCTTATAAATAAAATTGAGATGATTGAACGCAATAAAAAAATCATTTAAAAAACTCATTAAAAATACTATGAAAAATAAACAGAAGATAGAACTATTTAAGAAATCCTACAGATCCTTTAATGATCAGATATTAAATATAAACAAAGTATGCTTAATACATTTAAAAAGTAATGTTGAAGGTGTGGCCAAATATTGAAGGAAAATCAAAAAGGGTAAGACAGGTCTGGAAGTCTACAAATGAGACAGAAATTTTAGAAAACACATAATACTTAAAAATTGGAAACCAGTAGATTGCTTAAAAAGCAAGTCAGAGAACATTTAATAAATTAGGATTCAAATGAGGGGTTCCTGTGTGGCTCAGTCAGCTAAGCATAAGACTCTTGGTTTTAGTTCAGGTCATGATCTCAAGAGAGTGAGATTAAGCCCCCACTGGGCTCAGTGTTGAGCGTGGAGCCTGCTTGAGATTCTCTCTCCCTATCTCTCTGCCCCTCTCCCATTCACACACACTCTCTCTCAAATAAATAATTAAAAAAAAAAAGATTTGAATGAATAAACCGAAAGTTAAGTAAGACAAATAATTTTATGATTAAGGAAAAAGGAAAATCTTTTGAAGAGAATAACATTTTTCAGACAAATATTGGCAGATTTTCTGAAACACAGATTTTCACTAAAGGAAATTCTAAAGGCTATTCTCTAGAAAGAAAAATCTAGACCAGAAATCCACTCAAACAATGGTTGTATAGACAACAATAATAATGGTAACAATAATACATTTTATAGAATTTAATAAACAAGGTGGAGTTTAAAATATTGCATTAAAGTATACAAAGTGGAGGGTGGCTGGGTGGCTCAGTTGGTTAAGTAGAGTCCTGGGATCAAGTCCCACATCTGGCTCCCTGCTCAGTGGGGAGCCTGCTTCTTCTTCTCCCTCTGCCTGCTGCTCCCCCTGCTTGTGCTCTCTCTCTCTCTCTCTACTTCTCTCTGTCAAATAAATAAATAAAATCTTTAAAAATAAATAACGAATATATAGGGAAAGAAATTCATCACAATTTTGGCATGATAAGATCTTGAATTTTTCAGAGTTGGTAAAAATACTGATTAGCATTAGACATTATTAAGCTATGTTTAATTTTATTATGCTTAACTTTTTCAGGTAACAATTAAAATATAAAAATAGAAGGGGAAAATAGAATGACAAAAAACAAGTAATTTTGAACAGTAGAAGAAAAGTGAAACCTAAAAAAAGTGAGACATATAGAAATAAAAAATAATATGGTATAAGTAAATCTAAATATTCAAATAATAATAGAATATATAAATAATCTCCACTTAAAATACAAAAATCATTTCATTATAAAAAAAACTGTTTCAAAATGTTGAAAGGAAATTACACAAAAAGATACAGCAGGTAAATAGTATTCTCTCAAAAAAATTTGTTGGTGAAGCATATTACCAGACTTCAAGAAACAACTATAACTAGAGACAACTATATAGTCTCTAGATAACAGTGAAAAATTCAGTAGACCAGGAAAATGATATTAAACTAAACTTTAAAATAGATACAGCAAAAATTGACAAAATTATAATGGGAAATCCCATCATAGTGGAATGTGTTAAAACTCTCCCAGAGTATTACATTTGGTAGATGTTAGAAAATTTGAGCAACATGATTCAGAAACTTGATCTAATAGGCAGTTATAGGATATTATATGGAATGATTGAAGAATATTTTTCAAAACTCTTAAAAATTAAGAAACATTGAAAGACACTATGCCATTAGGCAAGTGTAAAAAATTTCAAAAAAATCTTGTATCAGGAAGAACACATTCTCTAATTCTTACACGAGTAAGTTAGAAAAACAACTTTCAAATCCCATAAATTGGAAATGTGTAAAATGTACTTTTGAATAGCTCATAGATAAAAATATATATAGAATAGAAATTTAACATTCCAAACTAAATGGTAAAAATATTGAATTTGAATACTTGTGGGATCCTGCTAAAAGAGTTAATGGTGATTTTAAAAGCAAGAGGAAGTAAGAAAATAATAAACAAGAGCAGAAGTTAATAAAATAGATAGAAAATTAATTCTTCAAAAAGAGTACTAACCTTGAAAAACCCCTGACAAGATTGATTGAGGAAAAAAAAGATACAAACAATATTGAGAACTAAAAAGAGGACATTTTCAGTCAGGCAGGAGAGACAGTCTTCAAGAGAATATTAGGAATATCTTGATGCAAATAAATTTAAAATCTTAGGTTAAATGAAGAAATGCCTACAAACATGTAAATTACTTAAACTACCTCAAAATGAAGTAGGAAACCTCACCTGCTACATCCATTTTGAAAACTGGATTCACACTTCAAAATATCCTTACAAAGAAATCACTAGGATCAGATATTTTTAGAGATGTATTCAGTTACATATTCACAGAAAAAAAATTTTTTTCAGAGAAAAGAAAAAGAAAAGAAAGAAAGAGAACCCTCCCTATTTGCCAAAATCAATACAATTTTGTTACCAAATCTAGACAAAAGCATGAGATAAAAAATAATTCCAGGCCAATTTCATTCAAAAACATAAATGCAGAAATCTAAGTAAAATAAAAGAAAACAAATGTAAGATAATATATTAAGACCACATGACCTCATTGAGTTTACCTTAAGAACACAAGAGTGGTTCAACTTAAGGAATCCTATTAATTAAATCCACTATCAAAATAAAGTAGAAAAATAGGATTACCTCAATAGATGCAAAACAAATATTGAATAAAATTTAATACCTATTCACAATAAAACAAAACACTAAATAGAAGGAATCTTCCTTATCTGAAAACATTCTCTTCAAAATCAGGAGCAAGACTAAAATGCCCACTATTACCATTTCTATTCAGCATTATCCTGGATATCTTAGCTTTCAATATTGGATAAAATAATAATAATAATAATAATAATAATAATAATAATAGTAATACCTTAATATATAAGGATTGCCAAGAAAGGAACAAACATTTCTTATTTGAGGATATGATTGCCTACATGAAAAACTCCAAAGAACCTACAGATAAATTATGTAAATTAATAAGATACCTTAGGAAGCTTTTTGAATATAGAATTAATATCCAAAGTTAGTTGCATTTTTATACACTTAACAGAAAATGCAAGTAGTTAAAAGTATCATTAGTCATGGATAAAGACTGGTCAATCACAGACCTGTACCCCTGAAACAAATAATACATGTTAATTTTTTTAAAAAGACCAAAAAATAAACACCATTAGTCTTCTTTATAGTAACAAAAAAGAAAGAAAAAGTTACCTAGTGTGGCAGTATTACAATATGGCTGCAAAATGCTTTGATACTCTTTTCATTACATGAGAGAGCTTGTGACTGTTTCTGTCAATGGAGTACAGCAAAAGTGATGCTATGTGTCTTCCAAGACTAGGTGGCAAAAATTTGTATAGCTTTTACCTTGTTCTCATAGAACACCTGCCCTTACAAAAAAAAAAAAAAAGAAAAAAGGAACACCTGCTCCTACTACATTTGCTTATGGGACAATCTCTTTGGAACAAAGCCAACACATTGTAAGAAGATCAATTTGCACTGAGAGACCAAATAGAGAGTTCATAAAACCTCTGTTTTGTAATTCCAGTTGAACATCTAGCCAACTGTTAGGATCTTCTGCCAGCCATGCAAGTAAACCATCTATTTTGTTTGTTTCGACAATGAATTTCTTTGTTGTTGTTGTTGTTGTTTTGTGGCTGTTCATTTGTTTAACCTAGTTTGAAATGGGTTATAGGATATATAGCTTTAGACACTGTTGGATATGGGTGCTCAAGGATGTTGTCAGGGCTCTGGCTATCTTGACATGTCTGGATTCTGCTTCTCACTGGATGCTTGCATTATTCTCAGATAAGCTCTTTCTAGGTGGTGAGAAAAAATGGCTGCTAGCATCCCCAGTCTTTATCCTAACGACTCATGATATAGCCAATAATTCTTAAAATAGGCAGTAAAAGATAGGTAGATTGATTTCTATTCAGGAGTCTTGTACATGTTTAATAAACATCAAACAATCCACAATTCTGCACAGTTGAGCCTTCAGGACACACCAGCCCCACCCCAATCACAATTTGATGATCTTATTAATGCTGTATGAGAGAACCCAAATAAGAATCAGTCCTTTGAACCCTCCCAATCCATAGAACTATAATAATGATAACAAATTGTTTTAATCCACTAGCTTTGGTGTACTTTGTTATACAGAAACTATAATAAAATACATATCAATAAATATAATAAAAATTGGGTAAGATCTTTATGGAGAAATTTCAAACTAAAAAACACTAAAGAAGCTCTCAATAAAAGGAGATAGATACAATGAATTTTGGATGGGAAAACTTACTATAATAAAGATGCCACTTCTATACAAATTGTTTCTTAGATTGAATAAAAGTCCAAAAGGCAATTTCTATGTATATGTATAGATATCTATATCTATCAATAGATGATAGATAGATGATGATGATAGATAGATAGATAGATAGATAGATAGATAGATAGATAGATAGATGGTAGATTCTAAAATGCATAAAAAAGAAAAGGCCCAAAAGAGCCAAGACAACTGAAAAACAAAGGGGAGGGGGAATGAAGAAGACAAAGGAGGAGAAGGAGGAAGAAGAGGGGGAGAAGAAGGAGGAGGTATGGGAAAGGAGAAGGAAGAGAGGGAGGAGGGAAATGTGGAGGGAGGGAGAGAAGAAAGAGGAGGAAAAACTTGAGATGCCATGCATGTCAGATATCGAGAAATAGAATTAAGCTACAATAATTAATATAGTATTAGTTTAGGGGTAGGCAAATAGACCAATGGAAGAGAATAGAGAGCTTGAAAGCAAATCCATGCATATAAGAAAAGTTGACATAGAATATCTGTGGCATTATAGGTCAGTGGAGAAAGAATAAATTATTCAACAAATAATACTTGGGTATATGTTCATACACATGAAAACAAAACACACAAAAACCACTTAACATAAAAATCAGTTCCAGAGGGATTAAGGCTTCATGTGAAAGTCAAATTATTAAAACATTTAGAAGAAAATATACTCCTTAATACTTCATAGTAAATAAAGATTTCTTAAATACAAAAAGAAAAGAGTAAATTATAAAGAAAAACTTTAACATATTTGACTACATTTAAATCTGTTGATCAAAGAGAAGTTAAAAAAAAGCCATAAATTGAAAGATGATACTTGTAGCACATATTATTGAAAAAACGTTAGTGATTATAATTACAAAGAATTCCCATAAATTAAGGAGTGGCAAGAGAATGGCAAATTACATAAGGAGACACTTGCAGAAGGGGAAATATATTTAGCCAAAAGTCACTAGTAATAAAAATGATGCAGATTGAACCATAGTAAGACACTGTTTTCCTCACCATCAAATTTTTAAAAATCAAGAGGTTTGATCATATCAAGAGTTACTGAGGCCATGGAAAGTAATTTGGAATGTATTTTAGCATTGCCAAGTAAAACTTAAGATATGTATACTTTTAATCTAATAATTCCATTCTGGAGAAAATGAACAGATGATAGATAATAATAATGATTAATAATAATAATAATAGATGTTACAGATGATGATAAAGATAGATAAATGATAGACAGAAGATATTCCATAAGAAACTTTTCTGCATAAGCATGAAAACCTGGAAATGTACAAAATTGTCATATAAATGCTATCTGTAAAACAAAAAAACTGAACATAACTCAAATGTTTATTGGCAGAGGAAGAGATGAATTATACACACACACAGGCACAGAATATCTCAGAACATTGAAGTGATTTAATCACTGCTGTGTTCATCAACATGAATAAATTTTTAGGCAAAACAGTGAGGGAAAAGACATAAAATGAAAAGACACATGGAAGAATATGTATATGTTATTCCTTTTCTATAAAGGTCAAAAACATGTTGGGGTACCTGGGTGGCTCAGTCATTAAGCGTCTGCCTTCTGCTCTGGTCCTGATCCCAGGGTCCTGGGATCGAGCCCCGCATCGGGCTCCCTGCTCAGCGGAAAGCCTGCTTCTCCCTCTCCCACTTCCCCTGCTTGTGTTCCCTTTCTCACTGTGTCCCTCTCTGTCAAATAAATAAAATCTTTGTAAAAAAAGTCAAAAACATGCTAATCTAAATAACATAGTACTGGGTTTTTGGGGCCAGCATGTATGAAGTTTGGAAGTTGCCATTTCATCCTAGCAAGTGAAAAGTTGAACAAACAGAAAAATCAACAATTCTTTTTAGATCTGTAAGGGAAGGGAAGTTACAGGCCAAACTATTGCTTTTAAAATTGGAGAGACCAACAGGCAAATACAGAGGATCACAACCTACCAAAGCAGAAACTCAAGAGCTGAAAACTGTGGAAGCCAGAGTAGGGAAACCTGAATTATACTTGGTGAATCGCCAGAGGATTAGTATGGACAATTCAGAGAGTTAAAAACTCCAGAGAAACCATTTAGTTATGGAGGAGCCTCACCTTCTTCAAGAGCCTATAATGTTTCTCATGGTGAATATCAAAGAAAAATCCCCTCCTGATTCTGGTTAGGGGGAGGAGCTTAAGAGCTTGAGTGACTGGTGGTTTAGAAGAGCCTGACTGTTCTGGGGAAAAGGAAATACTCAACTTCAGCCTACTGCAGTCATCCTGCCTCAACTAAGGAATGAGGGACAGAAAAACCCCCATGTGTGAGTTGTAGGCTCACCAAAAGACAGACCTATTTATAGGATTATAAGATGCTTCCCCTCTCTCCATACATTGCAATCACATCACTAAAGGCATATTTACCTAAATTCCTTTATCTAGTATATCACATCCAGCTATCAAGAAAAAAATTACAAAAAATAATAAAATGAAAAACAAAAACCAGTTTGAAGAGACAAAACAAGCATCAGAAGGAACTCAGATATGGAAGGGATGTTGGAATTTTCAGGTTGGAAATTTAAAATAACTATGACTAATATGCTAAGGGCTCTAATGGTTAAAGTGGACAGCATGCAAGAACATACGGGCAATGTAAGCACAGAGATGGATATCCTAAGAAAGAAACAAAAAGAAATGCTATAGATCAATGCATTTGATGGGATTATTAGTAGAGTGAATATGTATGAGGAAAGAGTCTCTCAGTGTGAGGCTAGAAACCTCCACAAATGAAAAGCAATGGATTAATAGACTGAGTTCTTTTCACACAATGGAATATTATTCAGCACTAAAAAGGAATGAGCTATGAAGCCATGAAAAGACATGAAGGGACATTAAGTGTGTATTACTTAGTGAAAGAAGACAATATGAAAAGGCTGTATGCTGCCTGATTACAACTATCTGACATTCTCAAAAAGAAAAAAAACTATAGAGACAATTAAAAAATCAGTAGTTTCCAGGGCTTGGGGCAGGGGGAGGAATATATAGGCAGAGCATAGATGACTTTTAGGACAATGAAAATAATCTGTATGATACTATAATAATGGATATATGTCATCATACATTTGTCCAAACCTATAGGATATACAATGACAAGAGTGAACTCTAAGGTAAACTAAGGACTTTGAGTGATTATGATGTGCTAATGCAGGATGTTGATAATGGGGGAGACTAAGCAATTGTAGGGGCAGGGAATATGGAAAATCTCTGTACCTTTTTTGTGTGTAACTTGAATTTCATTTTTTTTTTAATTTTAATTCCTGTATAGTTAACATTCAGTGTTAAATTAGTTTCAGGTGTATGATATAGTGATTCAACAATTGCATACATCACCACTCCTTCAACCCCATCTCCTATTTCACCCATCCCCACACTCTCCTCCCCTCTGGTAACCATTAGTTTGCTCTCTATGGTTAAAAGTCTGTTTCTTGGTCTCTCTCTCTTTTTTTTTTCCTTTGCTGATTCATTTCTTAAGTTGCACATATGAGTGAAATCATATGGTATTTGTCTTTCTCTGACTGATTTATTTCACTTAGCATTATACTCTCTAGATCCACCCATGTCATTGCAAATAGCAAGATTTCATTCTTTTTTATGTCTGAGTAATATTCCTTTGTGTGTATATAACACATCCTCTTTATCCATTCATCCATCAATGGACACTTGGGCTACTTCCATAATTTGGCTATTGTAAATAATATTGCTATAAGTATAGGCGTATATTAGTGAATTAGTATTTACCGTATTTTTTTAGTAAATTTAGTAAATACCCAGTAGTGCAATTACTGGATTGTAGGGTAGTTCTATTTTTAACATTTTGAGGAAACTCCGTAGTTTTTTCCATGGTGGCTGCACCAGTTTGTATTTCCACAAACAGTGCAAGAGGTTTCCTTTTTCCTTGTCAAGACTTATTCTTTCTTGTGTTTTTTAGTGATTTTGACAGACGTGAGGCGATATCTCATTGTTGTTTTAATTTGCAAATCCCTGATATTGAGTGATGTCGAGCCTCTTTTCATGTGCCTGTTGGTCATCTGGATGTCTTCTTTGGAGAAATGTCTGTTCATGTCTTTTGCCCATTTTTAATTGGATTGGGTGTTGAGTTGTCTAAGTTTTTTATGTATTTTGGGTACCAACTCTTACTGGATATGTAATTTGCAAATATCTTTTCCCATGCAGTAGGTTGCCTTTTTAATTTTGTTGAATCAACAATGCTAAAATCTGTATGGAACCACAGAACACTCCAAATAACCAAAGCAATCTTGAAAAACAAAAGCAAAGCTGCGTCACAATTCCAGACTTCAGTTTATATTACAAAGCTTCAGTAATCAAAACAGTATGGTACTGGTACAAAAATAGACACATAGATCAATAGAACAGAATACCCAGAATTAAACCCACAATTATATGGCCAATTAATCTTCAACGAAGAAGGAAAGAATATCCAATAGGAAAAAGACAGTCTCTTCAACAAAAGGTGTTGGGAAAACTGGACAGCTACATGCAAAAGAATGAAACTCGACCAGTTTCTTACACCATACACAAAAATAAACCCGAAATGGATTAAAGACCTAAATGTGAGACCTGAAAGCATAAAAATCCTAGAAGAGAGCATAAGTAGTAATGTCCCTGACATTAGCCATTGCAACATTTTTCTATATATGTCTCCTAAGGCCAGGAAAATAAAAGAAAAACTATTAGGACTATATCAGAATAAAAAGCTTCTGCACAGGGAAGGAAACAATCAACAAAAGTTAAATCTCTGTACCTTTTTAATTTTGCTGTAAATAAACCTAAAACTCCTCCAAAGAAATAAAGTCTTAAAAACACTATTCAGACTTCAGAAAGGAAAAAAAAAAAAAGGACAAAAAAACAAAAACAAAAACAAGGAAAGATAAACACAAAAGATAGTTAGCTCTGAGAGTAGAGGTAAGAATTTACCAAGGATGGAAACTTAGGAAGGTTTTAAAATTATTCATAATACTTTATTAAATTGAACAGTATGTACAACAGTGAAGCAGCATCTTTTTGTACTTGAGACCCTTATTCCCAGGGTATGCTTTGGATCCTAGTCCCTCCTACTTTAACAAGAAATATGTTATAATAAAATATATATATTTTTCTCTTACATAGTCATTTCTCTTATAAACATCCTTATTCCACACAGTATGAGATTGTGAAATACAGAAATTAAGACTTTTACATATTTTAACATTCACAGCACCTAACTTAAGTGAAAGTTACTAAAGATGCTATATTAATAATTTTTTTAATTTTCTGCATTTTATGATTTGACATCTTAAAAAGCTTCCTGGCCATGGAGGGATAGACCCTACAAGGGCTAGCCATTTCCTAGAGCACACATTCCAAATACAAACTAATCAATCCGAGTCTACACTCCAGCCACCTGCTTATCTAACTACACATCAAGCTCTAAGTCATCTCTGAGCCAGGGACCACCAACTACAGACCACCCCTATAGCCCAAAGTTCCCAAGAATTATTAAATCCTAAGCATTTTACTCTGACTTGCTGTGTTTTTCCCCACAGAAACCCCAATAAAATCTCTGCCCTAACTTTCACCCTCTTTCTTGTCTTCTGCCACGTGACCAAAACTTGGCACCTCTCCTGGCCAGGTGGCCCTGAGTGGCATGCAGTGACTCTTTTTCTGGGACCTGTGACTATGATAAACCTTTTCTTCCTAAGCTTAGTCCTCATGTCATCTATGGCTATACCAACTGTACCATACCAACCTTAGAACAGATGTCATATAAACATTTCCATAGTCTTGCATTTCCTAACAAATCAAAACTCTTGAAGCCTGCATGTGTAACTCATAGCTCCTGTAATGTTTCAGTATTTTGTGTATTGTGCATGTCATATATAAATGTTTCTTTACACTGGAGTCAAAATAAATACTTTTCAAAATGAGTTCAACATTTTAACCATTTTTTTTATTACTGATGCTTAACATTTTTCCACATTTGGCTAGGTTGTTTAAGCCTTCAAAACATAAAATTATTTGTTACAAATATCCAGTTTCTGTAAATTGTTCAAAGCATCTATATAGAGAAGTTGAGTCTCTCTATGGAAATTCATGGATCTTGTCAAATTGGTTCTGGAAATCAATAGATTGTAAAATCAGCCAGGATCATTTTCAGTTTGACTAAAAAGCAATTTATTAACCTGGTAGATCCAAAATCAAGGTCATTTCCTTGGAACAAAGGCAATGAAGGTGGGAAGAAGGGAGAAAGGGGCTTTTTTTCTTAAACTTTTGACTTAGATCAAGTTTTACCAAAATAATGTTAAGGAATAAATGATGACCTAGTTTATTTTACTTTAATACCAATTTGGCAGAATTGTCTAATATAGTTCCTGGTCTGATTTAATTGTGTCTGGGACGCTCTTATCATCCCACGTAAAGTCATGTCCAAGTTGCCAGAATGTCCCTGCTGGCTTACTCAGCAGCAAGTAGTTTTTGTGGCCTCAAACATTAACCAACACGAGGGCTGACTCACTGAGTCTGCACAGACCTGATATGTGCCTTCTGAGCCCCTTTGACAATTAGGGCCATTACAGTCCATTTTCCATGGGGGAGAAATTGTTGTTATATATTGTCAGTATGACAATACTTGACAGTAGCAGTGCTATGGGGCCTGGATATTAATTCTAAATTCTACATTACCTAATACATGTAGAAGAGGGACACAGCACGGTTATCAAGAGAGTCAGTTACCCAAGCTGCAAGGGCAACGGTGCTTTCATTTTGATCCATGTGATACGGAAGCGAATTTTTTCAAATCAGCACAAAAGTTCAAAGCTGTATCAAGTACTATGTTTTGAAAAAGGGTCAAAAACATGGAGGAAACTAAAGAGCTTGCCAGTTAGAATGGCAAAAATAGACAAGGCAAGAAACAACAATTGTTGGAGAGGATGTGGAGAAAGGGGATCCCTCCTACATTGTTGGTGGGAATGCAAGTTGGTACAGCCACTCTGGAAAACCGTGTGGAGGTCCCTTAAAAAGTTAAAAATTGAGCTACCCTATGATCCAGCCATTGAACTACTGGGTGTTTACCCCAAAGATACAGACGTAGTGAAGAGAAGGGCCATATGCACCCCAATGTTCATAGCAGCAATGTCCACAATAGCTAAATCGTGGAAGGAGCCGAGATGCCCTTCAACAGATGACCGGATTAAGAAGTTGTGGTCTGTATATACAATGGAATATTACTCAGCTATCAGAAAGAACGAGTTCTCAACATTTGCTACAACATGGACGGCACTGGAGGAGATAATGCTAAGTGAAATAAGTCAAGCAGAGAAAGACAACTATCATATGATTTCTCTCATCTATGGAACATAAGAACTAGAATGATCAGTAGGGGAAGAAAGGGATAAAGAAAGGGGGGGTAATCAGAAGGGGGAATGAAACATGAGAGACTATGGACTATGAGAAACAAACTGAGGGCTACAGAGGGGAGGGGGGTGGGGGGAATGGGATAGGCCGGTGATGGGTAGTAAGGAGGGCACATATTGCATGGTGCACTGGGTGTTATACACAAGTAATGAATCATCAAGCCTTACATCGAAAACCGGGGATGTACTGTATGGTGACTAACATAATATAATAAAAAATCATTATAAAAAAAAAAAAGAGCTTACCTAACTTCAACTACCGATAATTTCAAAACTAAAACTCTAAAATTTTCAGTATAGATAAGGCTTTATTTAGAAAGAAGAACAGAATGATGGATTCTGTGAAAGCAGAAAAGAGGAGAAGAATCTACGCCTTTCCGTTTCCCCATTCCCAGCCCTTGGTTTATACCACAAACCATAAAAAGTAGTTATATTGAGTCCCAACCACAAATGACCTCTGGCTTTCACCTGCAGAGAATTCTACTCCAGGACTCACAGGACAGGAGGAGTGTAAGCCTAAACGCAGCTCAGGTTTATGCATATAAACCAAATAATTGGTGAATTTGGCCAGTATTCAAGTTCATTTCAAAGCATTAAATCAAAGTGTTACAGGTTTGTTTCCAACATTTCAGAATGCCTGCAGCAGTGAATTACAAATCAGTCACCTTCCTTTCCCTGTAATCAATCTAATCTAGGTGACAGAAGCAAAGTAGTGCCAGGGCCTGGCCTGACTGGCAAAAATAAGCCAAAGAATTAGCACAGTAAATTTCATTGTTAACAGCTCTTCTGAGGAAAGAGGAGGGACTGAAAAAGGAAAGGAAGTAATCCAACAAAGAAGACACTTGGAAGAGAAAGAAAAAGCATTTCAGGGCAGAACTGGGGAGAAAGAGCAGGAATAGAAAACAGAGGGAAAGTATCCTAACACACCCCGAAGTTAGGCTAAATCGTAAGAGACAGTTGGTAGAGCAGCCTGAATTTGAAAAAAAAAATTTAACGGAAGAAGAGAAAACAGAAGAAACAAGAACCAAATTGGAGCAAATGTGCATTTCCCCAAGGATATACTAGAAGCAGAAGCTTACTGCAAGAGATCTATAAGGAAGGTGGGAGACGCTGGTTGTGGCAAAAACCAGTAAGGATGTCTGAAAGCCTGAGACATTAACTCTTTGGTTTTTAAACATTGAAAAACATGAAGCTATTAGTTGGAGAAAAAATTGTTAAATAGATAAATTGCTTTTTAATTAACCAGGGATAACACTGAAATATATCAAGGGGGAATAAATGTCAATTATACTTTCCAGATCAAGACCATTTTGATAAACAAAATTACAATCTCTAGCGCATCAACTCAGAACTTGGAGAATATTCAATTAAATCTGAATTTTTTTATATATATAAAAGGCAGATGTGAGGAAATTCTAATAAGCAAATGCATTACACTTTCTTTTTTCAAAACATAAATTGGAATGTCTTGATTAATAGTGACACAAGCCTCCACTTAGTATCTGCAGAGGAAGATTCTTTCAGGTAAGAAGGTTTACTAATGCTGCTATGTGATGCTAAATGGATTTTAGTCTGAGTCAGGGAGGGGTGGCTGGAGGTGGCTGGGGAGATGGAAAGGAGGTGATGATCTTAACTAATGAAAGGGATACAAAGACTCTAGCAATTCAAGCTTTCCAAAGCATAGATGAATAACAGTGCTAAGTGAAAGCAAATAACATGCAAGCATATGATATGCTAAATGTTACTGCTCTCTATCTTTAAAATGACATTGTTAAACATTTCACTTTCATGAAAAACAAAGATCAGGTTTTTCCCCCCTATTCTCCATGTAAAAGTCCCTATTTCTATTAATTAAGGCTGGAACATTTCAACTTTTTATCTGACAGATTCTTCTACTATGCTATAGAAAAGAACTTAACTCAGGGAACTGTACAGCCTTCTCCACAGATTCTAAATAATCATGACTCCACAGATTATCTTCCAGGCTCTGTGGGGAACAGAAAGCTTTTCCTAGAATATGGGGGTGGGGGGAGGTGGGGAAGGGGAATTCTGAAGCAGACTGAAGGCAGTTTTTCCCCAGCTCTCATGTGATTTTCAAGAGCCAGCCGGTCTGGAAAATGTTGAATTTGTTTGTAGGAAAGGTAAACACTGCCAAAATCAACAAGTTCCTTCCTTAGGAGGCTGTAGAGAAAATTGGTCTACAGATAAAGACAGTTCAGACAACTTATGTTGGAGTAGAAGTGAACCCCTTCGGCACCCAGGTTCTACCCCAGAACTGTATTAGAAAGCTGATAAATCTCTTTTGGAGGAATTACAAACTGTGTACTCCAGAGGTAAAGGAAATTAAAATTGATCTCTTCTATAAATATCTTAGACAAAGTGATTTTTTAAAAAAATGAGTAAGTAGGCCAGGAGGCTTAGTGAATTGAGTTAAATGGCTCAGCCACATTGGCTAGATTGCTTGTTCTGTGTGACTTAACTGATTAGACCTATACAAAATGGTTTCATAGGTGATTGGTTGCAAGTCAACAAAAATGTTTTGATTAAAATGGAATGGCTAAACATTTTCTGCATGTCCTGTAATTAGGGCTGCCAAATAAAAATGCAGGATACTGGCTACATTTGAATTTCAGAAAAACAACAAATACATTTTTAGTATAAGCATGTCCTAAATATTTCATGCAACATACTCATACCAAAAAATTATTCATTGTTTATCTAAAATTCAAATATAACTGTACATTCTCTATTTTTATTTGTTAAATCTGGCAAATTCACCTGTAATATATATAGAGTATGTGTTTTTTATACTCCCAGCTCCCAAAGCACACTGAATTTTATTTGAATCAGGATAGCCAATACCTCTGTATAGAACCCTAAAGATTAAGTATTATTTATGAGAGGAAAATCCAGGCAGAGTTTTCTAAGAAGTTAGTTATAAGAGTTACTTTAGGGAATTGAATTGCCTAAGTTTTCTTCTAGGTTGCTAAAATAACTGTCTGGGGAGTTTTAAAAATCCCTATGTCCAAGCTGCAGCTCAGACCAATTAAACCAGAATCTCTGGGTGGGACCCAGGCATCTGCACATTTTAAGGCTCCTCAGCAATACCAATGTGCTGCTATCATTGGAATCACTGCTCTAGGTGGTACCAATCTGCCGATATACCAATCTGTGATCACAGAAACAAAAGATAAAAAGGTGATTGATACTTCCATTTGAAATATAATTTAAGTTAGCAGAAAATTTGGTTGTTTTTGCCCCTTTTAGCTTTGGAATTTATAAGAATACATACTGCTAGTGATGGAAATCAAATGAAGGGGTGAGAAATAGTAAAGATGAGAAGGTTTCTTAAAAGTCTAAACTAGATCTTCAAATATAGCAGGCTGATGAACTTTGGCTGGGTTTTATAAACACACTGTTAAAAAAAGTTGAATACCCATAAATCTATGCTTTTATCAAGGGATTAAAATTTTATATATATATATATATATATATATATATATATATATATATATAGCTCATGGATAGAAGTGACAAAGTATATATTTCAAGTACATATTTCCCCATTGTTTTATTGTGTTTTTTTCCAAAAACATTATCTAACAGTGCTAGTCATAGAACTCTGAAAAATTACAGAAAGACCCAACCTAATTCACTACTTTTTATACAAATTATGGATTCCGTTCAATTCCAATGTGCTCTTAAAATTATTGAATGTTGCAAAGATCACTAAGGTTACTTTTTCTCAGCAAATGTAACTGACAGCTGAGGCAAATGTATTGCCTGAAGATTAATATAGAAAAATTCTTTCTGTATTTGTCCTGGAAGTTGACTGATAAGCCTGCTGCAGTGCTGCGTGCTTACAAGCATTCCTTGTCAGAAAGCCCAAAGAATTGTTATGTTATTAAAACCCCAACCCCAGCACTTACAAGGAGAGTTCCAAAGCAAGCTTCTATATCTTATCACATACCACTGGCTCCACAGTGCATTTTGACACAGAGTATATTTACTTTCAACACTGACAACATTCCCTTTGCTCTACTCATATACCCTAAACTCTCCTGGATTTAAGAATTCCATGTATACTTTTCAATAGGTCATATTTGTAATTTCAACCCTAAAAAGGATAAAAGAGTTAGCTAAATCTTTCGTTAGTAATGAAGGACTGATAGTGTCTATATATACATACTGATAGAAATTTTAGTTCATTTGACACAAAAAGAGATAAAGAATAGAAGCCATAAAATTATTTCATGTTTTACTTCATCCCCAGTCCCTTATGAATACTAAACACTGTCTGTGCTTAAATACAAATGTTTTCCTTTGATAGAATTATGCCTTTAAATTAAGGGGCACATCCTGGATCAGAGACAAGAAAAGTCTTCTGCCTCCAGATGTATCCCAACACGTACATGATTACTATGATTCTGTTCTCTGTACTCTTCTCTTCTTCCTTTGCATGTTCTTAACCAAATCTTTAATCATCTCCTATGTGTGTATTACCTTCAAATATGTATTTCCATCTCTAAATTCTCTTTTAACTTACAATCTCACTTCTCCGCTTGTCCATATATCTCATATCCCTAGGCTGAAAATTGTGATGAAATTTTGACACATCAGCCTTCACATAATCAACAAGTTTACTCACCCATTCTTCTTTCACAAGAGTTTCCAATTATGTCCCTTTATATACATTCCTACTGCCAACTCCCTGCATCAGGCTTCATTAGCTCATACCCAAACTATTACTGTAACTTGCTAATTGGGTTTCCTTTATCTACCCCATATATATTCCTGATAATGACACTCTCAAGGGAAAAAGAATTAAAAAAAATTAGAGTATTATCATTTTCTACTGACTGAATAGCACCACACTAAAGATATAGAAATCAGAGTCTAAGAGTATCAGTGGAGAGGGATCCTAGCAAATTCTTTGGGATCTCAGTAGGCACCCTGGAAGTTTAAACCCTACAATTGTTGGCATAACCAGTAGACTTAGCCAGCCTTAAGTAAATTCAGTTCTTGATCAGATTAATGCCATCTGACCCTACTGTATGGTTCTGGGGTCTAGGATAAACTAGGATAGGATAAACAGTCTTGGACAAAAACTATTACTCAGAACCCACACAGTGATTGTTGTTGAGTAAAAATATCACCAGGTGAGGCTTCAACGCTATAGTAACCTCCAGTCCTAATACATTAGAAGGAAAATTTTGTAGCTGTGGTACAGAAAATGCAGCCAGGTTTTCCTCTGGAAATATTTAACCATTTGTCATTTGTGGATCAATACTGTTTCACAGGTCATAGTAACAATTTAAAGAGCAACATGGTAAGGCTAATAATGCCCACAGTGAGAATCACCATCAAGAATAGGAATAAAGGATGGTGCATACGTTAGCAAGTTTATAATCAGTGGGACTCACTGCTGTTATCCCAATAAGATGGAATGCAATGGCTGTTACCATATGTGGATAATGTGACTTCCTGCTACTATCACTTCAGGATGCCAACAGCATTGCACTGCTATTATCATTCCAGGGTGGTCATGAGCTCATGCTATTTTCTTCTACAATCTTGGGGAAAGATACATTGCTGTCACAAAAGGGTAATAGTAAACAAGTGTCATGGTATCACACAGGGAGGCAGAAAAAAAGGAAACAGACTTGGATCCTTAAAAATATAACTACAGTTTCAAAAACAAGTAGTTGGTGAGTAAGAGCTTAAATTTTCAGATGTCTCATTTATTGGGCCTTGCATACCTCTCTTTGTGTTTGGATAAATAAAAAAGAATGTGTAAATTACGTGCTAAGGGATTGTGCAGAGAATAAGCTCCAGCAAGAGTTTTTCCCTTTCTCCCACTAAAGTTTTAGGTAGTCGGTGCTTATTATATATTCGTCAATTACATGTTATAAAAAGCAAATACCTAACTGCTGCTAATATTTGTGGATTAAGTTTGGATTATTTGAGAAAATCATACTAGTCTAGCATTAACTGAGCTCACGTAAGGATAAATTCTTTTTTTAATTCTATCATTTGCTCTCTATTTCCATAAATAAATTTTGAAAGTCTACACATACACACACACACACACACACACACACACACACACACACACACACATCCTGTATAAAATCTATCTAAGATCTTCCTCATTAGTAAATGGCATGCCTTCATAATTCTTTCTCAACCAGTGAGTGAGTTTGGTAGTTAGTCATTTTAGACTTATTTCTGTCCCTCTTTGTCACGTCTACGTCACAAGGGTGTTGGAAGGATTAATTAGTTAACATGCAAGATTCTTTGAAGATGAAAAGCACTCTGAAATTGCTAAGCAGTGCTAGCATTCCTCCATAGTACATATTTTTCCTTTTATATTTTTAAAAATTCATCCACCTCCTGTTAACCCTTTTTGCTAACATTATGTACTCAGATTGCCTTTTAAAAAACTTAATAGCCTTATCTTTTCCTTCACAAGACTTATAATATTTATCCACTTATGTCCTCATTTCTCTCCTCTCAGTTTTCCCTTTTTTTTTCTTACTAAAAGGTCCTGATATAATTTATGAAATCTTACTGACTAGTTATCTTTTACCTACTTGCATGTTTTATATTTATTGGAATTCTGGGCTGGTATACCTAAAGTCCACTACAGAGAAAGGGAACTATTACCAAATCGTGGAGGCTTAGACAAGGAGAACCATTAATTTGTATTAAATATAACAGTGTAAAGGGCAAGCAAATCTGTTTGTGCAATTCACTGAGCAAGAAAGAAGCAATAGCTTTTTTTTCCCCCAAGATCTAAATTTTTCATATAAGGAGTTATTTAAAATGTCTGTTATGAGACTGAAGTATATATTCAAAGATATCTTGATGAATTGCCCCCAAGAATTCCAAATTCTGACTCTGGAAACAGCTGATTGTGTCTGCAGTCCATAAACAGTGGCTCTGGACACCAGAAGAGGGAAGGTTCCTCTAAGCAGAAACAACCTGCAATTAGAAGGCGCATTTCTACTAAGCATCCAAACTTACAGATATTTATGTGGAGTTCTCACAACTATTTCAACTACCTACATCTGTAAAACAGAGGTGATCCTCTAGGAGGGGACTCTGGGGTTTTCTTCACAGCTCCAGCTACGAAGAACCCAGCGATTACTTTTCCACTACATTTTTGGCACTTTGTATTTTGATTGTTAAGTGGGATTATAAAATGTTTAAATACATCTTAAATGTATCAGCATTTAAAAAGAGGTGTTTTGTTTGTTTGTTTGTTTCTTTAAACCGGAGCCCACAGGCTGCCTCCCGACAGGGCAGAGAGGATGTGGCTGGGGACTCAGGCCTGGAGGGGGAGATTGGCGGGGGGGGGGGGGGGGACAAGGAGGGAGAACTCTGTCCGAGGAGTGGGTGGTAGAGCTCTGTAGAGCTCTGACTGAGGGTGGGAGGCTAAACGAGGTGTTCTTTGTGTTATTCCTAAAGAATATTCTCCCAAAGAGATTATGGTACTGACCAATATCTTGATGATAAACAGAGTTTACAAAACACAGCTACATGCAAATATTTTTGTCTTTGTATAATAAACTTAATTCAGCTAATATTTAAGCATATTAGAATAATATATTTCTCAAGCTTTCTGTCTCGAATGAGTAGAAAACTATGAAACACTACAAAAAAATGGAAAATTATTTTGGCACAATGTATTTACTATTGTATAAAACAAACATCCACACATGAATACACACGTGTATAAAACATACACACATATATTTTACTTACCACGCTGTTAAAGGAAAGCATATTTCAAGAAAAATCCCATTTCCTTTTTTTTGTAATCCACAAAAAGTTGTGCATAATTAATATATACAATTTTATGAGTTTGGAGATAAGTGTACACCCATGAAACCGTCACCCTTATCAAAGCCCTTAAACCCATTCATCACCTCCTAAAATTTTCTCCTACTCTCATTTATCCTCTAACTCCTTCTCCTCCACTTCTTCCACCTCCTTTTCTTTTCTCCTTCTCCATCTTGTCTTCCTTCTTCTAGTATTATTACCATTATTATTACTGTTATTATTATTTTGTGGTAAGAACACATAAGTTATACCCTCAGTAAATTGTTAAGTATACGATACAGTATTTTTAAAGGCACTATGCTATCCAGATCTCTAGGACATATTCATCTTGTATAAATGGAACTTTGTACTCTTCGACCACTACCTCCTCCCAACCTCTGGCAACCACCATACCACACTCTGCTTTTCTGAGTTTGACTACGTTAGATTCATCACGTAAGTGATATCATATAGTATTTGACTTTCTCTACAGTATTTTTATCTCACTTCGCACAATATCCTCCAGGTTCACCCATGTTGTTGAAAATGTTGGGATTTCTTCTTTTCTGAGGCTGAATGACATTTCATTGTATGTATGTTCATCCAATGATGGATGCATGTCTTTGACTATTGTGAATAATTAATGAAGATGGGAATGCATATAGCTCTTCAAGATCCTGATGTCATTTTCTTTGGATATATGCCCAGAAGTGGTATTTCTGGATCACATAGTAGTTCTGATTTTAGTTTTTGAGGAAACTCCATACTGTTTCTATAGCAGCTACACCACTTCACATTCCCACAAATAGGGTACAAGGGTTTCCTTTTTTTTTTTTTTACATTCTCATCAAAATTTGTTATTTATTTATTATTATTATTATTATTTTTTTTTTACTACAAGCCAACCTAAAAGATGTAAGGTGACATCTCATTGTGGTTTGAATCACATTTCCCTGATGATCAATGTGGAGCACATTTTTATATATGTCTTTATATATCTTCTTTGGAGAAATATCTATTTAGTTCCTTTGTCCACTTTCCAGTTAGGATATTTGGTTTTTTTAATCATTGAATTATATGAGTTATTTATATATTTTGAATATTAACCTCTTAGATATATGGTTTGCAAATATTTTATTCCATTCCATTCTATTGCCTTTTTGTTGCTGTCGATTGTTTCCTTTGCTGTGCAAGAGCTTTATAGTTTGATGTATTCTTTCTTGTCTCTTTTTGGTTTTGTTGTTGTGTTTTCAGTGTCACATTCAAGAAATGATTGCCATGACTAATGTCCAGACTTTCCCCTATGTTTTCTTCTGAGAGTTTTATGGTTTCAGGTCTTATATTTAAACCTTTAATCCATTTCGAGCTGATTTTTGTGAATGGTATGAGATAAGGTCGAATTTCTTTCTTCTGTATGTGACTGCCCAGTTTTCCCAACACCATTTATTGAAGAGACTATTCTTTCCCCGTTATGTATTATTGGCACTTTGTCAAAGGTCAGTTGACTATATTATATGTAGGTTTAATTCTGGGCTCTCTATTCTGTAACGTTGGTCTATGTCTTTTTTATGCCAGTACCATACTATTTTGATTACTGTTGTTTACTAATATATTTTGAAGACAGGAAAACTGATGCCTCCAGCTTTGGTTCTCTTGCTTAAAATTGTTTGGCTTTTTGGAGTCTTTGTGGTTCCATATGAATTTTAGGGTTTTTTTTTTAATTCTATAAAAAATACTATTTGGAATTTTGATGAAGGTTGCATTGAATCTATAGATCACTTTTGGCAGTATGGCCATTTTAACAATATGAATTCTCATATATAAACAGGGGACATGTTTTCATTTATTTATGTTTGCTTTCATCTCTCTCATTAGTGTTTTATAATTTTCAGTATGTAAATCTCTCACCATGTTGGTTAAGTTTATTTCTAGGTGTTCTGCTCTTTTCAATGCTATAGTAAATGGGATTGTCTCCTTAATTTTCTCTTTGGATAGCTTGTTCATGTATAGAAATGTAACTGATTTCTGTACATTGACTTTTTTATTCTGTAACTTTGCTGGTGTCTGTTATTCTAATAGATTTTTTGTGACATTTTTAGGGTTTTCTTTACATACTTTTATGTCATCTGCAAAAAAGATACAATTTTACTTCTTCCTTTGTTATTTGGTTGCTTTTCATTTCTTGTTCTTGTCTATTACTCTGCCTAGGATTTTCAGCATTATGTTAAATAGAAGTGGTGAGAATGGGCAGCCTGGTCTTATATTGGATTTTAGAAGAAAATTTTTCAGATGTTAACTGTGGCTTTTCATATGTGACCTTTATTGTGTTG
The DNA here is from genome assembly GCF_023065955.2 of Ursus arctos. Taxonomy (NCBI): domain Eukaryota; kingdom Metazoa; phylum Chordata; class Mammalia; order Carnivora; family Ursidae; genus Ursus; species Ursus arctos. The sequence continues at coordinate 3,523,051 of NW_026622986.1, forward strand.
AAGTAAGTTCCTTCTATACCTAATATGTTGAGAGTTTTTACCATGAAAGCATGTTGAATATCACCAAATGTTTTTTTTTTCTACATCTATTAAGATGATCATGTGATTTGTTTTTCATTTTGTTACTATCTCATTGATTTATTTGCACATATTGAACTATTCTTACATTCCAGGGATAAATCCCACTCAGTCACAACGTATGATCCTTGATATGCTATTGAAACCAGTTTGCTAATATTTTGGTGGAGACTTTGCAGCCATGTAGTTTTCTTGTGGTATCTTTGTCTGTCTTTGGTACCAGGGTAATGCTGTCCTCCTAAAAAGTATTTGAATGTGTTCCTTTCTCTTTCATTTTTTGAAAGAGCTTGAGAAAATTGATATTAATTTTTCTTTTAGTGTTTGGAAGAATTCATCTTTGAAGATACCTGCTTCTGACTTTTTGTTGTTGTAAGATTTTTATTATACATTCAATTTTCTTATTATTGATCTGTTTATGCTTTTTATTTCTTTTTTTAATTCAGTCCTGGTAAATTATATTTTTCTAGGAATTCATCTATTTCATCTAGATTGTCCAATTTGTTGAAATATAATAGTTTATAATAGTCTCATGATTTTTTAAATTTCTGTGTCATTGGTTCTAATATCTCTTCTTCCATTTCTGATTTTATTTATTTGAGACTTCTTTCTTCTTCTCTTAGTCTACCTGAATATTTATCAATTTTGTTTTTTCTTTTCAAAAAACCAATTCTTCATTTAGTGTATTTTTTCTTTATTTTAATTATTTCTCCTCTAATCTTATTTCCTCACTTCTTCTAACTTTGGGCTTAGTTTGTTCTTCTTTTTCTAATTCCCTGAAGTATAATGTTAGGTTGTTCATTTGAGATCTTTCTTCTTTTTTAATTCAAACATTTATTACTGTAAACTTCCCTCTTTGTACTGCTTTTGCTGCATACCATGAGATTGTTATGTTGTGTTTTCATTTTCATTTGTCTGAGATATCTCTTGATTTCCCTTTTGATTTCTTTTTGATCCAAAGATGGTACAAGAATATGTTGTTTTATTTCCATGTATTTGTGATATTTTTTCACTTTCTCTTTGTTACCAATTCCTGGTTTCATTACATTGTTGTGAGGAAAAAATACTTAGAATGATTTTAGTATCAAAATGTTTAAGTTTTGTGACTAACATGATCAGTCCTGGAAAATGTTCCATAAGTGTTTAAGAAAAAGGTGTATTCTGCTTCTGTTGAATAGGATATTCTATATATGTCTTTCACATCCATTGGCCAGCGTACAGTGCAGTTCATGTTGTCTGATTCCATACGGATTTTGTGTGTGCATGATCTGGTATTAAGTGGGGTATTAAAACCTCTTACTATTACTGTATTGTTGTCTATTTCTCCTTCTGCTTTATATATTTAGGTGCTCTGATGTTGGGTACCTACATATTTACAATTGTTCTATCTTCTTGTTGAATTGACACTTTTGTCATTATTTAAAGACTTTTTTTTTTGCCTCATAACAGTTTTTGACTTGAAGTATATTTTGTTTAAGTAACATCTGCTCTCTTTTGATTATCATTTTCTCTCCCTTCACTTTCAGCTTATCTGTGGCCTTATATCTAAAGTGGGTTTTTTGCAGACTGCATATAGTTAGATCTTTTTGTATACCCATTTTTCCACTCTATGTCTTTTGATTAGACTTTTAATCTATTACATTTAAAGTAATTCTAGGCAGGTAAGAACTTAATATTGCCATTTTATTAATTGTTTTGTCTATTTTGTAGTATATTTTTGTTCCCTTATTCCTCTTTTGCTTACCTCCTTTGTGATTTTTTTTGTAACAATATAATTTCTTTTCTTTTTTTTTTCTATATCTGTAATGTTTTCTTTTTCTTGTGGTTATCACGAGGCTTATATAAAACTTACTGTTACAACAGTGTATTTGAGCTGGTAACAACATCAATTGCATACAGAAACTCTACACTTTTACCCCCCACCCCCCACAAACTTTGTTATTGATATCAGAATTTACTTGTTTTAATATTGCATGTCCAGTAACTGATTTCTGTGGTTATAGTTATTCTTAATACTTTTCTCTTTTAACTTTTAAAGTAGGGTTAAAAGGGATTTACACACCACCCTTACAGCATTACATTATTCTTATTTGTTTATCTATTTATCTTTATTTGTGAAATTTATACTTAGTTTTTCTTTGCCTGGGAAAGTCTTTATCTTTTTTTTAATTTTAAAGGATAGTTTTACTGAATGTAATATTCCTGCTTGGCAGGTTTTTTGCTTTCTTTCAGTACTTTGAATATATCACCTCACTTTTTCCATGCCTGCAATATTTCTGTAAGGAAATCCACCAGTATTCTTATGGGATGTCCTTGCTTGCTACTTTCAAAATTCTCTCCTTGTCTTTGACTTTTGATAATTTAATTATGATATATCTTGGTAGACCTCTTTAGGTTCAATCTGAGATCCTTTGGGCTTTATGAACTTGGATGTCAAATCCCCTCCCCATATTTTGGGAAGTTTTCAGCCATTTCTTTTTCAAAATAAGCTTTCTGCCACTTTCTCATTCTTTCCTGCTTTGGGACTCCCAACAATTAATATATTAATTTTCTTGATAATATTCCCACAGTCCCTGCATGCTTTCTTTATTCTTATTCTTTGTTGTTTTTATTGTTCCAAGTAGGTAATTTCAAGTGATCTTCAAACTCACTGAATCCTTCCTCTGCTTGACTTTGTCTGTTCTTAACAGTCTGTATCGAATTTTTCATTGAAGTTGTTATGCTCTTAAGCTCCAGAATTTCTGTTTTGTTCTTTTTTATGGTTTTTATCTCTTTGAACTTCTTTCTTTGTTCATTTTTTTTCATCAATTTGGTTGTCTTTCTGAATTCCCTTGTAGCTCACTGAAAAATAGCTTAAAATAAAATTTTAATATATTTAATATACCAAATCACCAGTATTTCTCCTCAATCATTATAATTAAGTAAATATAAATATATTTAAAACTCTCAAAGCTGGATAAATGAGGTATTCAAAATATCCTAAATATAACTTTTCTTGTCATTTCAATTATTTTTCAATAATATGTCAGCATTCTTAATAAGAAGTCCAGTATATTAGGTATATTTCCCTTTCTATTGTGGGAGTTGAACTACTGTTACTAAGTATTCATCTCTTCTCTATAGGAGAATTATATATCTGTGCCTATTCCCAAATGACTTACAGAGATGCCTATGGGAGAAGTACACATTTATCTTTGGCCAGTAGAGTATGAACGCAAGGGGCATATACCATGGCCAACTAGAAGCTTTCAGAGCCATTGCATAATTCATAAATTTGCTATGTTGCTATGTCATTGAAATGACAGAGAAAGAACAAAAATTGCATATAAGTACAAGAACAAACATGACCAAAAAAATGGTAGATGTAATCAGCAAAAAAATTTTAAAAATGGAGAATGCATTGGTAATGGGTTACTTTCTGAAAGAAGCGGAGGAAATGGAAACATATATGTCTTCAGAAACAAATACCACAAAGAAGCAATCTGATTCCTAGTACACATTCTAGAAAGGTGTGGAAATTGGAGGTATCATATAACTTGGAATATTAGGATAAACATATATCCCAGGTAGGAGATTAAAGAGCTATTTTCTATAGAAACTGGCCCCCCAAATTTTAATTGGTATAAAGAAATCTACTCTGTGTTGACTGGCTAATGTATAGATTAATGATCAAATTTTCCAACTGGCTGTTTAGTCCTTACGACACTAAATATGAGCAGACATAAAGATATCATCAGATATTAGCGGAAAAGATATATACCGAAAAAACAGGAGATTTGGAGACAATACGAAAATAAGAAAATCTAACACTGTATTCTCTAAGAGCTGAGAATAATAAATATAAAATAAAGTAGTAGATTTCTACCAAAGGAGCTTTCAAAAAAATGTGAGGTTTCATGGAAATGAAAAGTTGATGGTAGAAATTTTGAAAATAGAAAAATCAGAAGATAGAGTTGAAGACAACAAAAATGTAGAAGAAGAATACAAAGAAATGGAAAATAGGAGATAACTTTAAAAAATAATGACCATGCAAAAAACTAACAACCAAGGAGGTAAAACAAAGGAGAGAATAATCAGAAAATCATGAAGAAACTATCCAGATTTAACAATGACTTTTCACCAAAATGAATGAAAAAGACATGCACCAGAACACATCATAGTGAAATTTCAGTACATTAGGGAAAAGAGAAAAAAACCCACAAAACTCAAAACCTTCAAGAAAAAAGAAATCAAGTCACATTAAATATTCAGGAACCAAATGGCATCATATTTCTTAAACAAAATGCTGGAAGCTAGAAGAAAATGGGACAATGCAATCACATTTTGAGAAGAAATGATTATCAATTTAAAATGCGTTGCATAAAAAAGTCTTAAAATCCATGTAAAAGTAGAATAAAGACATCATCAAACAGACAACATCTCAACAGATTTACTACTTATGCACCTTCTATTAAGAAGCTACTAGAGTATGTACTTCACCAAAACAAGGAGTAAACTCAGAGAATGAAAGTCACTGGATGTAGAAGAGAGAAAGACCCAGGGAATGCCTAGGTTGATGCTTTATCCAAATTTAGGAATGACTGCTATACACCAGCTCAGAGTGGAACAGTCAAAGTAGTCTAGGCGTTCATCAAAATAAAATATACAGAATACTTGAGGCATCTGAGTGCCTTGCAAAGGGAATGAGATAATGGGCAAAGTGTGTGACTTGAATGCATGGATGCATGGAAATATAAGAAATGAAAACACAAGATAATTATTAGTGATAGAGAAAACAAAAAGTTTTTTGGGAAAGGCAGAATAACCATTAATTTAATAGCATTCTTACATGTTTTAATAATATAAACACTGAATATTAATCTGACCAAAATTAATACATAATTCTATCCGAGGGATAGAATAGGAAGATCATATTTGACATGGCAGAGATGGGAGGAGGAAATAACTCAAAGACCATCTTTAATTGTGGAAAGCCTGTAAAAAATGACTAAAAAATAGTGAAATGAGAGTAATATTTCGAGATATGGTGATAATAACAAAATAATTAAATAAAAAGAAAGGAGGTTAAAGAAGGTAATAAAAAGAAATAAGAGGAGAAGGAGAAGAAGAGAAAGAAGAAAGAAGAAAAATAGAAAAAAGGAAGAAAAAAGAGAAGGAAAAATATGAGGGCTTTGTATAGAAGGAAGATTTCATTCTACCAGATATCAGAACTTCTTTTAAGACTACAATATTTAAAAGAATGTTGTAATTACATAGAAATAGAAAAATAAATCAATGGAACAGAATAGATTTAAATTTCCAAAAAATACTACATGTATAAATAAATTGATACTTGATGGGGTGGCCTTGTAGATCAGTCAGAAAATGATGAACTCTAGAAAGTATGCCAGGGCATGGTTATTCATACAGTAATAATAAAATTATACCTAGCCTTGCAATGTACCTGAAAATCAATCACAGGTGGAATAAAGATCTTGAAAACAATTCATAAAAATCAGAAGAAAATAATGGTTATCTTTACAACTTTGGTGTATGAAGAGTCTTACACAGGACAGAAAAATGCAAAAAATGGAAAAAGATTGACAAATTTAACTATTTTAAAATTAGAAATGATCAAATGTCAAAAGACATTATAAAGAAAATTAATTGATAAATTATAGCATAGTCAAATACATTTTCAAAGTTTAAAAGAAATAATTAAAATTCAAAATATAAAAGGTTTCCCAAAAATAAATAAGTAAGAGACAAACAAGACCCACAAATGGGCAAATCCACAGGTGAAAAAGCCCAATGGCCAATAAAACTAGGAAGAGAAATCCTCATTAATAATTGCGGAAGTACATGGGACACCTGGGTGGCTCAGTCGTTAAACGTCTGCCTTTGGCTCAGGTCATGATCCCACCGTCCTGGAATTGAGCCCCACATTTGGCTCTCTGCTCAGCAGGGAACTTGCTTCACCTTCTCCCTCTCCTCCTGCTCCACTCTGCCTGCTTGTGCTCTCTCTCTCTCTCTCTCTGTCAAATAAATAAATAAATAAATAAATAAATAAATAAACAAATAAAAATCTTCAAAAAAATAATTGTGGAAGTACAAAATAAAAGAATATTTCACATGCAAGAGATAGGCAAAAAAATTAAGTGTAGATAAGGATAAGAAATAATTGGAAACCATCTTTTCCCCATTGTGTATTCCTGCTTTCTTTGTCATAGATTAATTGACCATAAAAGTGTGTGTTAATTTTTGGTTTCTCTATTCTGTTTTACTGATCTATGTGTCTATTTTTGTGTCAGTACCATACTGTTTTGATTACTACAGCTCTGTAGTTTATCTTGAAATCTGGGATTCTCAAGTGCATCAATAGATGAAAGGATAAGGAGGATGTGGTATACATATACACTGGAATATGACTCAGGCATAAAAAAAATGAAATCTTGACACTTGCAACAATATGGATGGACCTAGAAGGTATAATGCTACGTAAAAGAAGTCAGAGAAAGACAAATACCATATCATTTCACTCACATGTGGAATTTAAGAAACAAAACAAAACAAACTCATAGAGGCACAAAATAGAAAACAAAAAAGCAGACTCTTAAATACAGAGAACCAACTGGTGGCTGCCAGAGGGAAGGTGGGTAGAGGGATGGGTGAAACAGATAAAGAGGATTAAGAGTACACTTATCCTGATGAGTACTGAGAAATGTATAGAATTGTTGAATCATTATATTGTACACCTGAAACTAATATAACACTGTATCTTAATTATGCTTGAATAAAAAATAAATAAATAAAAGAAACTATTGGAAAACACTTACAGTGCTAATGGGGTTATAAACTGTCTTAACTACTCAGGAGAGATATTCAACACTATCTATTAAAACTGAGCCCCATGATTTACCAATTCCATTTATAAGTATAAATCCTATAAAAATTCCACTTAATGGACAAGGAGACATGTACCAGAATTATTGTGACAACATTTTTATGGCTAAATTTTGATTGTAAACTAAATGCAAATCAAAAAATAAGAAGAATAAATGCATTGTGTGTGTAGATGCTTGATGAGATATTTATAATAATAAAATGAAATAGAGCTACAATGCATTAAAAATCTCAAAAACCCATCAGTGTAGAAAAGCGAGGTTTACAAGAATACATACAGCATGATGCAATATACAAAGTTAAAAATATGTAATATGTTGCTTAGGAATATATACTGGAAATATCTCACAGAAGTAATAAATAAGCAAAGATTTTATAGTATTTACCTCTAATGGGCAGGAAGGGAAATGTGATCAAAAAGCAGTTTATCAAAAAACAAAAACAAAAACAGTTTATCGATGGCTTCAGTGGTATTTGTAAAATTTTACTCCTTAAATGGGGTGATATATACATGTATATTTGTTCTATTATTTTCAGTACCTGAATATATCTGAACGCCTGAAATTTTAAAGGGAAGTGGGAGGTACAGGCTTTCAGATGTGGAATGAATAGGTCATGAAGATGAAGGGTACAGCATAGGGAATATAGTCAATGGTGTTATAATAGCATTGTGTGGCGACGGATAGTAACTACACAGATAGTAAGCATAACATAACATATAGAGCTGTCGAATCACTTTGTTGTACATCTGAAACTACATATGAAATAAAGGAAATAAAACATAATCAATGGTTTTTTGAAGATATTTCTAATTCTGAGATGAAAATATAAAGATATGAAATATAAACACAGCATCCAAGCTTGGATATATGCCTTAGCCTTGAACAATAACTATGTAGTCATAATTATAAACACTGAATAGTGATTTAACCAAAATTTTCAACATGCTTTTATTAAAAGAATGGAGAATGGACATATTTTTGCAGCAAACAGTTTTTGTAGACAAGCTAAATCATCTTCACCCATAGTGGCAACCTAAGAGAAAATGTCAAAGCCCTTTTATTTAGGAATATTAAGATACAAGAACAATCAGAAATACAGTTGCATCTGGGAAGCAAGATTCAGGTATTTGAAAGGGTAGATAGAAGACTGCTATATGAATGATAAACTCTGAAGGACTGTCTGAGTTATAAACTATATATGTATATTATTTCAATAAAAATAAAATTTAACTTTAAAAAAGTAAATTAAGAATCTACTTCATACGGAACAGAGTCTGTAACTTAAGGTGAAGCTACACTTCGTACTGACCTGTAGATGCTGATAGGCGTGATTTGAGTCCCCTTATTTCTGACATGCTTGTATTAATAGTATCCACAGTGGTCCAGAAAACTAGTATTTTATCTATCAAATGAACTCAACTATAAAATTCTAAAACATCAAAATAAATTTTTTAAAAAGCACTATCATCCTCACTACCTGGGAAATCAAAACCAAACAGTAAGTATGATATGGAAAAAAATGAAATCCATAACTGTGACTGCTCATGTTACCAGCCATTTGTGGAAAAGCAAAAAATAGAGATGCAAGAGATGATTAGGTAATCTCGTTTCCTACAGTATGTATTCTCTAGCTGTTTATATAGCCAGTCTTGTTTTGAATGACTCAAGAAAAAGAGTCGTTCAGCGCCACTACCCAGGGAAATTTATCCTGTATTAGCAGCACAGCACCTGCAGTGATACCATCATACAGATGTGCCAGATGGACTGAGAAATAGGAACAACTCTTTGGGGAAAAAAAGAGAGATGGGGAAACAAGTTTGTGAAAAACTAACCACTGACACTAGCACACCATGTAAATTCCCAGGATTAAAAACAAAACAAAACAGAATTTGTAGAGAAAATATTTTTCCTATTCTAAATTTTGTACCATTTCACCTACATTGAAGGTAGTCACAAAACAATGCAGAGTTAAGGAAAAGTCGGCAAGACCCCTAAATTCAAAATAATTTTTTAGAGATGTAGAGAAAAATGAGAAAATGATCCATACTGCAATAATCACAGAAAATATTTTGTCCTATTTATCTATTAAATATATTTAATATTTAAATATAGTGAGCTGCAATGCAAAACAATCTGTCCTAAATTATTTTTGCCAAATTCCTCTTCTCTCCCAGAATGATTATTCACTTTCTTATGTTCTTTTAGCAGCAAAGACATAACGAATGATGAACTCCGCTTTTTTGCTTTTCTTTCACCAACTTGAGACCTTCATGCAGTTTAAGTTTTATTTATTGGATACTGTGCTCACTTAGACAATACACATAAAAATGAGATGACAGTACAGACTACTACTCTTATTACTAATAGCTAACATTTAAAAATATTTATGTTCTAAGCATTAAGCTTAAATTACCTCTTTTAATTCTCACAATGTATGGCATAACTACTCGGTGCTTCAATTTTCTAATCTATAAAAAATGAGAATGACAGTAGTTAGACAATAGTTCTAATTCAAGTAATTATGAAAATAAATTAGTCAGTATATATAATAGCACATATAACCTTTTATTATTATAGGTGATAAAATCCAGATCCATGGCTTTAAATGCCATCCATATGCTCAAGAGTTCCAAATCTAGGTCACTAGTCCTTATCTCTCCACAGAACTTCAAATTCATATTTCCAAATGCCTGATTTCGCCTTCACATGGATGTCTAGTAGCCATGTCAACATTAACATAGCCAATGGGACTCTTGATTTCTTCCCCTCCCCAGAAAAGCCAGCTCTTCAGCCAGTGGACCCAGGAAATGACAGCAAATGAGAGTCTGGACATAACAAATTACACAGCCAAGTGCCCTAGGTTCAAATCCATCACTTAACTAGTTGTGTGACTTTGGGCAAACTATTTACTGTCTTGGTATCCTAGCTCTCTCATCTGTAAAGACAGGATATAATGATAGTAAGTTCCTAGAGTTGTGATGAGGTTTCAATGAGTTAGTATACTTACAAATGCTTAGAACCATGCCTGCAACACACAGTAGTCACTCTATGAATGTTATATACTATTATCATGATAATATGAACCATTATCATATTTTTCTTAATTACTTAGATCAAATAGGAGTTATTTTTTTTTTCTCCATTACCCCTCACACTGAATCCATCAGTAAATCTTTTTGGCTTTGTTCCAAAACGTGTCTCAAATCCAGTGACATATGCACTACTACCATGTTCCCATACTGGGATCAGCCACTAATACTTCATGCTTGACTGTCACAATGGTCTCCCAAGCAATCGTTCTGCTTCCACTCTTGCCTGTCCCCAACTCACAATCCATCTCTAAACCATAATGGCTAACCATTTCAAATGGAAGGCAGACCAAATCGCCCTCCTGGTCAAACTTTCCAGTACAATCCTCTCCTCACATTTAGAATGGAATCCAAACTCTTCACTTAGTGGAATGTCTGAGGACAGACAACATAGAGTGAGATCACCACAGTGTGACCTGAGACAAGCTATTATAACATTCTGTGCTTTGGTTTCTTCATCTACAATATGAAGATAATGTTAGTATTCGGCTCATAGGCTGTAATGAAGATGAAAAGAGTTCATACATGAAAAATGTTTACCCTAGTGCCTGATACACAGTGCACAAGGTATGTATGATTGATCTGTATATTCAAATTTTGCTCTTCCTCCTTTTCCCCTCATCTCTTACACTCCAGCCACTACTTCTTTTCATCCATTCTTTGCTGCCTTCTGACTTTAAAAGAGCTCTCCTTTCCACCCAGAATGTTCTTTTATCAGATCCTCTGGTACCTGGCTTTTTGTCTAAAGACACTTAAATGTGTCCACAAAAACTCCTTCCCTGACTAATAAATCACTGAATCTAAAGTAGACACTGTGACTCCCTGTCACATAATCTGATTTTATTCTCTGGATAATACTTCTCAGTATCTAATTTTATACATAACTTTTTTTGAAAGAGAGAGAGGGTGCATGAGTTGGGGGAGAGGCACAGAGAGAGAGGGGCAAAGGAAAAGGGAGAGAGAATCCCAAGCAGGCTCCACGCCCAGCATGGAGCCCAATGCAGGGCTCAAACTCATGACCCTGAGATCATGACCTGAGCCGAAATCAAGAGTTGGATGGTTGACCGACTGAGCCATCTAGGTGCCCCTTTATACATAACTTTTCACTTATTTGTTTACTAATTTTCTCCCCTGCATACACATAAACACACATGAGAGAGAGCAGAGATGGAAAGAGAAACCCAAACTCCATGAAAGCCAAGATTCTGCTAATCTTATTTCCTGCTGTATCTTCAAAGTCTAGATCGGTCCCTGTTCTATATGGAGTGCTTGATCAATATTTATATTTTTCTGAAAGAACACTTTATTTAAGGACATTTTTAGATACTAACATCAGCTAAGACTAATAACATTGGTTCTGATGTTCGAAAAGTTAAGATAGCAGTAACATAGGGAATTTAATAAATATATGGAGGATAAAGGTATTCCTATTTTGTGTGTATCTAGGGTGAATATATCATAATAGTATAAATGCTAAGTATGCATAATTTTTCTATTTAGGTGCTTTTAGCACAAGATTTCATTTAATCCATGAGTTGTATAAAGACTCTCACTTAAACATAATGTCAATAGACAAATCAATAAATATGTAGCATATTGCATTTGCATATCATATCATATGTACATTTCTTGACAAAATCTGGGTTTGCTGAGTAATCTCCAGAATGGCTGACAAGCAAGGGGAATTTGTTAGTATTTAGTGAGGCTGGATTCAGTTGCAAATTGTTTTCTCTCCTTGCAGATGTGAATTAGTTGAGGTGTGAAGTCATCGTCATACTTTGGCACACTACTGAGGTGCTTGGATGGAGGATTTCTAAAAAAAATAAGCAAAGAATTAAACTGTGGGAGAGCTTGCAGTGCAGCTGGAAATAGCAGTCTCTGATGAGTGAGCTGAGCCAACAACCAAAATTAAATAATGCTCTGAAAAGTGATCCTGCCTCAAGCACTCCATTGCACTGTTTCTCTGACATCCCCTTGCTAAGGTCAGCAGCCAGGACAAATTTAAGTCTTACAAATACTGCCCTTCAAAGACTGACATGGAGCCAGATTTAAAACCAGATGCCTACTTGGAAAGGAAATTAAGAGGCAGCCTGAAACACGTTGCATGAGAATATTATTTATTTGATCATGTATTAACTAAAACATCAACCATTTCATTCTCAAAACTATCTAGTAATCAGGAGTGGTGCTATGAATGTACACTGCAGTAATTAAGTGAAGTGCTCTGTGTTCATGCAAGATGAATGAGTATGTTACAAATATCTCAAGAAGGCATGTAGAAACCATGACTTAATAAGCTACTACCCCAAAATAGTTTTGTGTATTAATGCTTTGTACATTTTTATAGAGACATTAATGCTTTATAAATCTAAAAATGGGCCCATACATTTCATAAAGGAGTCATTTCCTTTCTGCATCCAAGCACCCTTAATAGAATTTCTCAGTTCTTGATAACTTTATCTGGAAACAATCAACCAAATGGTATGGGGTGCAAGGAAGCTCCCTCACCAAAGCAAGAGCCATGCACAGTTCACGATCCCTAGCATCAAAAGTACTGAACACAGAAAATGCAACACATGTGACAGTTTTTAAAGAATATTACAAATAAGAAGGGTTCTTATCACTTTTAGTTATATACATGGTAAAAGTGTGAGCAATTCTGAGTTTTATCGAGGCAGGAAAAATCCTCTTGGTACTAGCGTAGTTTTGTAATTTGGTGAATTTTTGAGCTATAAAACTTGTGCTGATGACAAGAGAGAATATTGCCTTTTCACTAAAACTCATTTTTTCATTTCTAGTAATCAAAAATGTATTCTTGTTTTACCGAAATACCACCGCCGTTTTCCCGGAACTGTTCTCAGCATCTTCCCCTATAATGTGGGCCAGACTGATTAATCTACAGTATCCTTCCTCTCAGTAGGGAAAAAGTAGTTATAATTTTCCCGCTGAATTCTGGCCAGGGTGGGGTGTGGGACAGTCCATGCAAGTATTTACTGATGAGTCTTTGTGCTCCAGTATGTTTTTAAGCATTAAGAACTATAACTAGGCAGTGGGTTATATGGACTCTATGCCAAGGTTATATTCATGGTCACAGACTTGACTAGGACCAGATATTTGCATTCTCTGAAATGTAAATTTTATTATATCAGGTACACATAACTTTGAATCAAAAAATAAATGGACAATTGGCAAAATGAGGTGAGTGACAAAATTAAAAGTTCTCAGTAAGGCTCTGTAATCATAATAATGTACCAGAAACATTAAAATGTGTTTCCAAATTGTAAAAATTGGTGTGGAAGCAAGGGTTGACATTGTGGAACATTCCTTAAATCTCTAATACTTTTAAGTTATTGAATTTTGACTAGAAGTTTAAATATAGGTAAAAACCTAAAAATTCATTAAATAATGTATTTCCAATTATTTTCACATATCATTTGGAATTACTATAAGTTTGAAGCTTATTAAAAACAAATAGCACTTTTATTGTCTATAAAAATGTACAGACTTTTTCTGAAATGAAAAATTCACAATAATTCTTTGTCACAGAATTCACTTCTGAGCTGAAAGCATTGGACAGAATGACTGATTAAAATAAGCCAAGATATTGGTGAAGCACAGGGTGAGTAACCAAGTGTGTTCCTGTTGTCCAGAAACACCTGCAAATGTTCTAAAGTATGTTGGTCTTAGTTCTCATATGCTGTTTTTTTCCTCTTTCTGAATTAAGAATTCCTATGACCTGGTTAAACAAATACTCAGTGGAAGGATAGCCTATATTTCATGATGAAACACAGAGGAAAATAATATGTACCTTGTCTTTCTATGACTAATGCAAAAATCTAATCATTCACTCCATCCCATGGCCCACACTGGGTTTAAACAGCTAGAGCCTGTCTGCCAGGTAAAAAGACTTAATGTCCCTCTTGAGAAGAAATTAACTGCTAAAACAGACTGAGGTGAAATGGAGTTTTGTCTTCTGTCCTCAATACAGTCATTTTTCTTTTAATCTTGTTCTTCCGTTCAAGCAGAATGAAAACTTGGATCTTTTCCTTGAGCAAATTTCACTTCCAACACTCAAATTCTAGGACCCTGTTTAACTGCAGAGGTGAGTTACCTTTTAGCAACTCTAAAATCAGTCACATCCACCACTCAAGAGCAGGAAAAGAATGAAATGGTATTCTGCTTTCTCAGCCACACATTCCTCCTCTGGGAACCTTGGGCCTTTTTCCTTATCAGCACAACCTTGCTGGATTAGTTAATATTGCAAAATTAACATAACCCAGACAATGCAATGGTAGCAAAAAAAAAAGCAGACTAAGGTGTGTGACTCAGGCTTCCCCAGCCAGCATGGCTATGGGGCTATGGCCTTTTATCCTGGGATATCAGGAAGGAGAATGGGAAGGGGAATGTAGTCCTATTGTAGCCTACAGCCAATTGCCCATAAAGAATTCTTCTGACAAGATGACTTATGTTTTACAAAATGATAATTGGGTTCTACAAAATAGAAATGTATATTTACTTAACAGGAATGTAAAAGGAAACTTGATGTATTAGTAAGAAACAGAACCAGTAGGATAGATAATAGATAGATAGATAGATAGATAGATAGATAGATGATAGATAGGTAGATGATAGATAGATAGATGATAGATAGATGGATAGATGATAGATAGATAGATAGATAGATAGATAGATAGATAGATAGATAGATAGATAATAGATAATAGATAATAGATAGATGATAGATAGGTAGATAGATAGATAGATGATAGATAAATAGATGGTAGATAGATAGATAGATGATAGATAGATGATAGAGATATGAAGAGATTTATTATAAGAAATTGGCTTACACAATTATTGAGGCTGGCAAGTCCAGTGATCTGCAGAGTGAGTCAGCAAGTTGGAGAGGCAGGAGAACCAATAGTATAGTTCCAGTCAAAGGCTGGTGGGCTTGAGAACCTAGGAAGAATCAATGTTCAGTTTGAAGGTCATGAGGCAAGATGAATTCTCTTAGGGGATGGTCAGCCTTTTTGTTCTATTCAGGCCTTCAGCTGAGTGGATGAGGTCCATTCACATTATGGAAAGCAATCTGATTTATGCAGTCTATTAGAATGTTAATCTTGTCCAAAAACACCCTCACAGAAACACCTAGAATAGTATTTGATTGATAATCTGGACACCCCTTGGTCCAGTCAAGTTGAGACATAAAATTAACCATCACAACTGAGGTGTTAGTTCATCTTATGTGCAGGCCACACCTCAGCATAGTTAACCTGACTTCAAGGCTATACCTAGTCCACTCTTGGCTCCTATTTACAATAAATATATAGAATGTTTAGATGCTTCTTTTCTTTGTTCTTCTTTAACTTGGTGTCAGATGAAACCACTTCTATTCCATAGACTTAGTTACAATCTAAAAGTGTAGAGATCCAGATATGACATTGATTTATTTCATTTCTTTATAAATATCTCCTTTTCTGTTCCTCTTCACTCTTTTGTTTTAATAAATGCTCAGGCAAATTCTCTAAATACCTAATAAACTTTCATTATACATTATCAATAAACCTACAATCTATGAAATCTGTAATTGGTATTTCTTGATGTAGTTTCTTTTTTTTTTTTTTTTTAAGATTTTATTTATTTATTTGACAGAGATAGAGACAGCCAGCGAGAGAGGGAACACAAGCAGGGGGAGTGGGAGAGAAAGAAGCAGGCCCATAGCAGAAGAGCCTGATGTGGGGCTCGATCTCATAACGCCGGGATCACGCCCTGAGCCGAAGGCAGACGCCCATCTGCTGTGCCACCCAGGCGCCCCTCTTGATGTAGTTTCTTAATCAAGAAATGAAGTCACCTGATCTTTGACAAAGAAGCAAAGAAAATTCAATAGAGACAGTATTCTTTTCGATGAATGGTGCTACAACAATTGTGGGGAAAAAATGAATCCAGATACAGATCTTACATCTTTCAGAAAAATTAACTGAACAGAGAAAATAGTGCTAAAAGACCATGAAAACCAGCAAAAGTTTTAGAAAAAAATAATAGGAGAAAATCTATATGGCCTTGGGTTTGGCAATGAGTTTACTGATATAACACCAGAAATATGATCCATAAAAGAAAAAAAATTGATAAGTTGGTCTGTATTAAAATAAAAAACTTTTGCTCTGCAAAAGATATTGTTAAGAGACTAGAAAGACAAGTCATACACTAGGAGAAAATATTTACAAAAATGTACCTGAAGCCAGATTGTTCTCTAAAAGAGTTGGAGTTTATAAGTAAACTAGGAAAGGAGGTGGCTTTGATCCATGTAGTATTGGAGCAGAGTTAGAAACATCAGTATGAACTCATTTAGCTTAATATAGTTACACAAATAAATATTACAAATATGTATATATAAGCAGGTTAATGAATATCATACTTTCCCTTCCTCTATAAGCTCAGTGGGCCTAAAAGCAATAACACGTAATAGCAATGGGTACATCAAGCACCCAGATCTTGGTTTCTAGTACCATTGTCCAGTAAAAGGAACCAGGGATATATGGAGAAATTGCTGGTTCTAGGACTGAGGCAGGAAACATAATATGAACATCCTGAAGTGCTAGAAAGTAAAATGTTTTTAAAAAATTAATGGGGGAATGTCAAAGGAGTATACTAGTTAATCTAAAATTCACAATTATCAAAGCTGGTACAATTTGAGCAACAAATAAGTAAAGTAATATTGGAGTATACCTTATAGCATAAACACAGTATCTTTGAGTCCATACTGATATAAATATATGATTGAATAAATGAGGGAGAAGAAACATACCTCTCATGCAGAAGAATTTCAAATAATTTATGTAGATATTCTGCTCTTGAGGAGGTAGACGATAACTCCTGAAGTATGAGCTGCATAGAGTGACTTCCTTCCAAAGAGTACAGTATAAATAGGGGGCAGGGGGCCGGGTAGGGGAGGAAGAGTAACTTTGCCTTGGAGAAACCTGACAAGCACTACCTCAGCCAGGTGATTAAGGTATCAACTAGAATTAGATAGTAAGTCCTTGATATGATGTGATGAAAATGGCACTTCTGTGATCTTCCTCCCAAAAACCTGTAACTTTAGTCTAATCGTGAGCAAAACAGCAGACAAACCCCACTTGAGGAACATTCTACAAAACACCTGATCAGGGTGCCTCAAAGTCATCAATTGTTAAGGAAAGTCTGAGAAACTGTCACAAACAAGAGAAGCCTAAGGAAATACAACGACTAAATGTAAAGCGGTATCCTGGATGAGATCCTGGAACAGAAAAAGAACATTAGATAAAAGTCGAGGAAATCTGTATAAAGTATGGTCTTTAGATAATAATAATAATGTATCAATATTGATTCATTAATCATAACAAACGCACCAAACTAATGTAAGATGCTATTAATAGAAGAAGCTGGGGTATGAGAACTCTCTGTTCTATCCTTACAACTTTTCTGCAAATCTAAAACAGTTCTTTAAAAAAAGATAAATGTGTCATCTAGTTATATGTGACCACTAAATTCCATTCCAAGAATTCCATTACAAAGACCAATATCCAAAATTCCATTTTGAAATTTATTTTATAAATATCACTACACTCAAAATAAATTCATATTATCTATTTTAAGGAGTCAATCACACTGATTAATTAATTCACCTTTCTCTCAATTTCTTTTAGAAGATTAAAAAATAATTTCCAGTGAAAATCTGAAAGTTCCAAGTATCTCAGGGGTTACCCTGCCTCCTATAAATTGAAGAGGCTACTTCAGACCAGCCATACACAACAATGGATTTTTTTTATGGTCCTGGCTGAACTCATTTCCCAGGTTCTAATGCTTTTTAGTAGTATGTTTCACAAATGCAAATGCCAAAAAACCCATAAAATGGAATAAAATAAAATATCAGAACCCTAAGTAAATCTTTGAATGTACTAAATAAATCTGTTGACATCAAGGCAAGACCATATCTCAAATAGGCAAGTAGATGATACCTATTTCACTTTTGTTTAACCTCTAGAGAAAACATTCAGATTGTCTTTCACATATTTAATAATCCCTTTGTCAGGGTCCCTTTTTAAGTATGAATTCAATCTTTTATGCTGCTGCTTAATACCATTTCTTCCTATTATTTTTTCAAGTAAAGATAGAAAACAGCATTGGCCATTTCCTGCACAGCAGTCATGCATGTGTATATAAAGATTATCATTAAATAACCATTCTCTTCAGGTTAAATGAGTACAGTTCCTTTAATCTTTTCAATTCAAAGCCAATCCTTTTGTCTTCTTGTGGTCGGTTATTATCAGAACACTTTTCTAATTTGTTCGTCTTGTCTTTAGTCCAGCACCAAAGAATTAAACTTGACATTCAAGGCAATATATTTAAAAACCCCTGTGTGATCTTGGAGGAAAAATAGCCTATGAAAAGAATAAGGTTACCTAATTTTATCATTAAAAATGAATTTTACTGAAAACATTTCCAATTAGAATTTTGACCTTTCTTTTGTGCATTTGGATACAAAAATGTAAAAAAAAAAAAAAACAGAATGTAAAATCTGATAGAATATAACTTTTTAAAGAACATCCCCTCCATGTAGATATTAAAATATAGGCTATTTGTTGGGAGATTCGTGCAATGGATTGGTTAGCAAATTTATTCTAATATAAAGTAGTAATGGAAGAAAATACTTGATATTTTGCCATCCCTGGCAGCTCTCATTTCAGGCAGCAAGATTCCTTGAACTGTGAAAAGGCTTTCCTGCTGCTCACAGTATCTGTAGCCACATAGCTTTTGGAACAAAATTTACTGCTTTTGTCAAACAGGCCTAAAGAGACATGACATTGTTCTCTAGGCTCTGCAGGAGATCCTCTCCCATATGGAGACTTGGTCATTTGGGCCTATATGAATAGGATTAAGTCATCGCTTTCACAAACACAATGAGTTACTTATGTGATCACAAAGGAAAATATATGTAAAGCACTTAGCACAGGCCTGCCATCTACTAAGGACTCAGAAAAACAGCTAGCTCTTTTTAAAAAAGGAATTTGCAAATTACAAATTTAAGGCCTTGTAACCATGGTAGAAAGGTTTTTGGTTTTTTTTTTCCCCATGTTGTAAATGAGATTTTTTTTTTCCGATAATAAATCTGTTTGCTTGGTTATTTGGAATTTATCTTAAATAAACAAGACTCGTGTCCTCAGAGATTTATCAGAAGTGAAGTTGACACTCTCAATCTCAGCTCTAAATGGTCCCATCCCCCTAACCAGTTTGTAAAACCAAATTCTAACCTGATGTTTAAGGTAGTAAGTGCCCTGACTTTTGACTATACTTTTCCCTTTCTTCAGAAGGTCTTCTTAGTTCCCTGAAACTCCTACCTGAAAGCTACTTGCCCAGGGCCCTGGCTTCGCTCTTCTGTTCCAGTGTCCATTTCCTCCTTTCCCTGTCTCACAAGCCATGGAATAGCGCCTCCTTTTCTCTCATTCACAGAATCTGAGCAACCTCACCCTTCACACTTACCATGGTCCCAACTAGTCCACCATATGCTAAGATACTGACATACCACCAATTCCAGTGCAGCCACTATTGTGATTATGTGTGTGATTATTAATAACAGAGAAATAAATATGGTTATATGTGTATAAAACTATGTGTCCATGAGGGTGCCAAACACACAGACTGAGGCTACTTATCATCCTCCTCTTTGGCTCTCTTAGGAAGCCCCTGAAGACATGACCCATACCTTTTAAATACTCAGTGGATCCTCATATAATATAGCATTGCATCATCTCCAAGGATGATAATTATTGGGCTAGAGTTTTCAAGACTACCATAAGGGTAGTCAAGAGTAGACAAGACATCTAACAGTGCTGGGGATTGGGGAAAATTGCCTGAGAAAAAGCAGTACTCTAAGTCTCTGTTAATCAAGATTGCTCTGTAAACAATGTGAAGTTGAAGCAATGACTTCAGATCAACAAAATACTTCTGGCTAACTTAGCCAGGTAATTGACATACATTTGGCATTTGTCGCATGAGACACCTGGACAACAAAACTTTTTGTAAGGACTTATCAAAGAATTTCCTCTTTAGGGATTTTCCTTTTCAAGAATAATTACATTTTCCTTTTTTAAACTTAATCTCCCCCAACTTTTTCCTCATGCTTGGACATGCTCAAACCAAGATGCACAAGCCCACACCTGTTGCTAAGTAACAATTCTGCTTTGAGAATATTTTTAAAAAATATATTCATACATTTAAAAAATAAATTCAGTTTTCACCTTTGGATTTTCAGTGTATTTGAATCTTCCTGATGGAAAGCATATATCACAAATATGGCTTATTTACCTGGTTCTCAATAAGACAGCCCATTGGGGGAGTTATTTTTTAAAAAGAACAAAATAACTATAGCACCAGAAGCCCAAATATCTGTTTCAGGGCTAGAATGTAGCTTTAGTCTGATACCTTGAGAAGGCTTGTCAGTGAAAAGAAACCCGGTATGACATCTTGGTCACATCCTCTATCAGGAGCCATGTTCAGAACTGTGGTGTGCGTAGCAGGAATCCTCCTTTAGGAATGCATGCAACTTCTGCTCAAACCAATGCATTAGGGAAAAAAATGGTATCTAGGGAGTGCTACCCTGATTCAGACTTACATCCTTTTACAAAAAGATTGCATTTCTAGAACTGGCTAAGGAGGCATCTAAAGCACATATCTTCTGCTTCTCAGCCTGTCACAGAGGGTCATCTGACTCAAGAAAGGAAGCGTTTCCATTTTATAAATAGAAAGGGCATTACAAATATATTTTGCCTAAAGAAAAATATTAATGAGATAAATAAACCCAAATTTTGGTAAAGTGTCAGCCAAAATGTGTTCATCCTTGTCAGTTTGAGTCAATCACGCAGCATTCTGAAGTTCAGAACAGCTGGAGGCCATTGCTAAATTGGGATTATAAACGAAGTCTTCATACTCAGGATCTGTAATTCCAAGGAGGAAGCACAATGAATTTCTCCCTACTCTGTATAAAAGAAAGACTGAAGATTACCTGGAGGAAAGCCTCTTTGTTGGTGCTTTATTTTAGTAACACTCACCTCCCCCTCCCTACCTCGGCGCCGCTGCATCCAGCAGTAACTGCTCTACTCCGTCTGAGGCTGGAAATACAACGGTTACTTTGTCTGCAGCCAAACTGCCTGAGTTTGAACCTTGGATGCCCCACGTGATTCTACAGCAGTTAGCAAATCATTAAATTTCCCTGAACCTCAGTATCATCATCTATAAAATGCAGATAATAATAAAAACCTCAGCAATTTTGTAAAGGTCAAAAGAAATAATAAAGTTTAAAGTTTTCAGGTGACTGTTCAGCATACAGATCAATAAATATTAGCTATTAATAACAGAAAAACCCACAGCATTTTCTCTGAGCCTCTTCCATAGAACAGAGCACTCACAACACTGGATTTCAGCCCTTTTGTGTGCGTATTTTACCATCTCAAAATATCGGGAGGAGCTGTGTGGAAAGCATCTTTAAATTCATTCAGCATGGTGCCTACAACAGCACTCTTTGTGAATCAAATGTAAAACTATTTCTTTCTTTGTTGTATAAGGTCTTCATATCAAATGTATCACAAATCCCTGAAAACATTTTCATTTTGCTTAATGAAGGCTATATTCTTTCAACCCAATTATTAATCACCTATCACTCTACATTAAAATTTACCAGTATTTCATTTTAAAATTATTATAATTTAAATTATAGACCAACATGAAATACTTCTGCTTTATAATCACTAAAATTGGGAATGTGAATTCTGCTCTGTCCAGAATGAGGGCAATGTAGAGCAAGGTAGCTCAGGTTGAAATCCCACAAGAACTTGGCAACCAACATTGGAGAGTACATACATTTTCTGGAGGTAATTCTCATTTATCCCCAATGCTAAGGCAGCCTCATCAACTATGGCAAATATTTAGTGAATACCTGCAGCTCCCTGCAGAACCTGCCATATGTTTACTAAATACATGATGTATAATAAATGTGTTAACCTTCATATCTAAATTGCTAATTTGACTATTTAGGAACATAGTGGTTTCTTGACCAATATATTCAACATATTTATCTTAAGAGTCTAACACAGCCCATTTTCTTGCTCACATGAACAAAGGACAGCAATGGGATTAGATTCTCTTTCTCTTCAATGCCTGAATACATGTATTCCCTGATGACACAAGGAGGTTTGGACCAGAAAAGACTTCTTCGATTGTGCTCTGTATATCTTTTCCCAGAGGGCATCAAAACAGCAAGTGAAATCCCACACAACTCAGGAAACAGAATAATCTTTACTCATACTATAAATATGAAGAGGGATAAAATCTTTGGGGGATAAAATTTTGCTTTGAATTTAAAGTTAACTAAGCAGCATAATACCCTGCCCTTGAATGAATAAGATTTGGTGACAATTGTCAATTAGATTAGATTTTTTCAATTATTATAATCTCAGCATATACTATAATTATATAAGTAATTGTGACAATTCCACCAATTTATTCCAAAGCTTCAGTTAGGACCTTAGACCACTCAATGTTATTTTTAACCTAATTTAAAATTCATGTGGATAAAAGGGGAAAATGGCAGTTTTTTTTTTCCTCTTGGTTTTATTCATTCTTTTCCTCAGAGTTCTCCCACATCTATTTTAAAGCTCAGTTGATAAACAATATTTTCTTCCTAGAAACTTGGCGCTTTGTATATAAAACAACCACAATACTATTATTATCTATTCTTTCAGATAAAGTGGGAAAATATGCAAAACACACAGACACACCCAAAAAGAGACCCACACAGATACACACATACCCACACACACAGAATCACCAATCAAGGGAACAGTGTCGGCCATGACCTAAAGGAGAAGGTGAGTTACTGCAGTTTACTGAAATGAAGTCAGCCCAGGGTCGACACAGACCCAGCCAAGACCTGTTGACAGAGGCTTTAAAGAAGCCCTACTAGATGCATTTCAAATTATTCTCTAGCCCCAGGAAAGGAGCATTTAAAGATCTATTGGGTTTAAAAGGCATTTTCCTGATGATTTAACCTTTGCTGGGCAAGAGCATTTATGACTTTGGCCTTTAAAACTGCAAGTCGGAAGTGTTGTTCCAGGTTTCTTTCTTTCTTTTCTTTTTTTTTTTTTTTTTAAGATTTTGGCAAATACCTTCCAGGTTTTTATTTTTTAATTTTTTAATAATAATTTTTTATTATGTTTTGTTAGTCACCTGGGTGTTACACGCAAATAATGAATCAGGGAACACTACATCAAAAACTAAGGATATACCGTATGTTCCAGGTTTCTAAACTGCTTAACCAACCATCCAAAACTAGGTGGCTTAAAACAACAATCATCATATACTATTTCTCAATTTCGGGAGGTCAGAACTTCGGGAGTGGCTTGGCCCTTCAATTCTGACTCAGGTGCCCTCATGACAATCTAGTCAGGTAGGGGCTCGGGCTGAGAAATCACCAGGATTCTTCTCTCATCTGTCTGGTTCCCAGGGCTGGAAAGACTCAAACACTAGGGGCTAGGCAGCTGGGTTCCTCAAATGTATCCTTCTATTTCTGTGTGTCTCTCTGTGGGGTCTCTCTCCAGCATGGCATTTTCAAGGGAGCAAAACTTCTTACATGTTAGCTCAGGGATTCCACGGTATGTGGAAGAGAGCAGGAGAGCAGCGGCCCAGAGGTCACCCAGCATCACTTCCACAAGGTTCTAATCATTAGAACCCAGTCACTAGTTTAGCCCTCATTAGGAGAGAGGAATTACGTTCCCTCTTCTTAAAGGTGTTCAAAGAATATCCAGATTTTAAAACCATCTCAGTGCTTATGCCTAATAATCACTTGTTTTCATAGTACTGGATGGGTTTTACCCAATTGAATACCAAGCATAGACTTTTCTTCCTTAAAAAATTTTAAGCTTAAACATATTTCTTCATTTTTTATTATATGCTGAAATAATTCTTAAGCAAATCCTTTGCAAAATGAGGAGAGCTATAAACAAATAGAACAAATAAAATAAACACACAAATATCTGAATCAAATGTTCATAAAGATGTCAGAGTGATGGCATAGAAAGTAATATCAGCTCTCCTGTGCCACTTTTTTGCTTTTCCTCTGAACACCATTCTTTTGCTATTCCTCTGTATAATATCTCTCAGAAAAAATAAAGGTTGATGCTTTAAGTAAGTGATATTCACAATTTTAAACATGGGTAGGAATGATGGTTGTGGGAAATAAACATCCTTTTACCTTCTCTTACAAAATCATCACCTCCAAATCACTGAGACTGAAAAGTTTGACTTTGAAAATAATTCTAGTTGTAAGCGGATGGAAACTAGAGTAATTATTAACCAAACTCAATAAGTAATAATTAATTTTTGCCTTCTTGTTTGTGCCTCATGAAATATTTTTGCAATCAACTGATATGCCATCACCTGGGTTAACACTAAGATGTTTGTTTAGTATTCGACAGGTGTTAACACTGACTAAGAATCAGAGCCTTCTTTTAATTAGCAAAACTCATTTTGTGGAGAGCAAGTTAAGCTTTTATCAATTAAAAAAAAAAACCTTTTTGAATAATAATGAAAACTTAGCCCAGAACTTGAGTGTCGCCATAGAGGTGACAATAGGAAAAAAAATCACTAAACCCAAAAAACAGAAACATAAGCCAATGTTTATACCCCTTCCACAATTTTCCCAGAAAGAATTCTGGTAGATTTCCTACAGGGAAGTTAAATGTTAGAACTCTAAATAGAGTAGCAAAAGCAGATAGGAAATATGGAAACTAAGATCAGCCCAAGACTAAAAGGAGTTTGTAAAAAGCAAAACGCACATGCTGTGATTTTTTTTTTAATTTTATTTTCAAGGTTGAACTTGCCACATTGATGTACAATCAATGTACTGATCTATTTTTTTCAGATTATTTCCATATTTTTCCATAATAAAACTTGATGAAGAAATTAAAGAGAGAGAAAGTCTCAGTTCTAAATATGCCTGATATTTGCCAATACTTGCCACACAAAAATAACCAAAATAATTCAAGAACTAAAGAAAGATATTTTTCACAGGGACAAGTGTCTTTGTCTACCAACTATAATATATGAAATAAGTGTCTATTCTTGTGGAGAATGTCAAGGCTGAGGTCAGAAACCCCAGGTAAGAACTGTTTAGTAAAGGCTTTTGCCTTTGAAATAAGTACATGAGAGAAATTATAAAGTTGAATTGCCAAATATTCTATGTATATAGCATCCCTTTTATTATGGATAATAAAATTAATTTTTAAAGCTGAGGTATTTTCTTCAGATGTATTATTTTCTTAATTCCTATAGTTTAGAGGCAGACTGGCCCCATTGGCTATTTCACATAGAGTGTCAGAATGAATGGGATGCTGGTCTTGGAATTCACACCCTGATATTAATAGTCCCCACAATTCTTGAGGCTTTGTCATATGGCTGGAGTTTTAATTAGTGTACTTTTTTTTTTTTAAGAGGTGGGGAGGAGGGGCAGAGGGAGAAGGTAAGAGAAAATCTTAAGGAGGTCCCACCCCCAGTACAGAGTCCTATGTGGGGCTTGATCTCATGACCTGAGCCCAAATCAAGTATCGGATGTTTAACTGACTGAGCCACCCAGGCCCCCAGTTAGTGTACTTTTAAAATATAATCCACTTTGAAATTATAGTTTTAGAAATGTCTAGTTAAAAGCCATATGGAAGCCAGTACTAAAGTGAGGGTGACTAGCTCTCACCATGTTAGCTTTCATTTCTCATAGAATATAAAAAAACAACATAAAGGAAGTGATAAATAAGGTTCTCCTTCCCTGGACACCGGGGAGCTCTGAGACTTGGAACCAGGGCTCACCTTCTTGGGTACTCCATTTCTAAATCTGTACACTTGACTAATTGTCTAACATCCCTCCAGCTCTCAACTGTTAGGATTATTTGAAACCAATCCTATAACCTCCATAATAAGGCCTAAAATCTAAAATTAAATGCCAAAAATGAGATGACCAAGAAACAAACTATTACTTAAATTCCCCTTTGGAGACACTATTTGCTTATAATATACCCAGCCTGGAGCATGAAGACTAGTCAGTTTCTATTGCTAAGTAGACACATTTACAAGGTCACCACTAATTTATTCACACAGCATTTACTGAGATTCAGCTAGATATAAAATATGGTAGTAGATGCTAAGAAAGAGGAAGGTGTAAGTCAGTTTCTTTCTGGACTTGCATGCTGGGGATCTGAGACAAGCATGCCTCAGCAGATAAACCATGATGTTGTACAATTAAGAAATAAAACAAGTGATTGTGATATTAGGGCAATGATACACCAAGGGGAAATATCTAACCATTTTGCTAAATGTAGCAGTGGCTGGGAGGGCTGTGGCTTTAGTCTCCCTACAATCTCCTTCAGCATTCTGCAGAGTTACCACAAATAAACAAAATCTATACCTTTGCTTTCCATGCACATGCACTTTAAGACAAGTCCCACAGTTTTTATGTCCAAACAATTAATCACATCATTGTGCTATTTCTGAATAAAAATGCTGGACCTGCCCTTGATTATGGTCACTTTTTAAAGAGACCAGATTTAAGTGTTGAGTGCCTGATCAATTCACAATTTGGGGCTTGTATATACTAGCCTGAATAAAGCATGCATTAAAAACAATGAAAAAGATATTGAGGGCTCCACCTGAAACTAAAAATGTAGAGTTGTGCCTATAAAGAGGGAGATTTATGAAACCAGGTCATGAATTCAGAGCAACACATTATACACAGGAACCTAGTCAAAAGTTTCCCCTTCAGTCACTAAGGTCCCTTTCCATAAAGATGCCCTGTTTCCAAACAGAAACTGTCCAGATTATAGATACTTTCTAAAGTGGTTTATCCAGTCAGACCATAATAGATGAACAGGTAAGATCTATAGCAACATGTATAAATTGAGGAACAATATTTTTGTTAATATTCTAGTCTTTACTGTGTGTGACCCTGTAGCTCAGTCTTTATCCAAATAGTTCTTTGTTTGTATTTTCATCCTCCTCTTTCTTCTTCTTTATCTCCCCACAACAGACTTCAAAGAACCCAAATAGAAGGGTCCTGCTATATGATAGAGGAGGAACACAACTGAGATGAAGAAAACAAGGGAGCAATTGGCATCTGAGGAAGCTGAAAAGGGAGGCAAGTGGACCATCAGACAAGCCTCCCAGACCTGAGTGAGAACTTGAGATTTCATCCTGTGGGCAGGAGATAGCCACTGAAATGTGTCCAGGAGAAGAAAAGTGGTAGGGGAGCATTATCAAGCAGAATTTCTACACTATCTCTCAGAGTTCAGAATGGAGGCTACACCAGGGCAAGACCCAGAATAGATCATCAGGTTGCCATGGGAGCCCAGCAGTTTGAACAAGACACGATGGTGGCTGAAACGCGGCTGATAATGGAACAGAAATATTCAAGAGGAGCTTTGAAGCAGAATTAACAGATTTGTGAATAGACTGTTTTTGTGAGCATGAGAGTTTGAGGGTTTAAATGTTATTTCACACTATTCCTGACAGATCTCCAGGACTCTGTTTTCTTTGCATGATCCCCTCTCTGGAAGGGGGAGAATGGGCAGCAATTCTAGCACTTGGAGGTGAAGGTAACACTCCCATTTTTCCACTACCTAGTGCCTTGGAATGACTATGACCTCCTAAGTACCCAAATTCAAATTGAGTACATTCTTATATTTAAAAGAAAATACTTTTTTAAAAAAAATTCACAGTAATAAGTCCTTTGTTTTTATTTGCTTCTACCGTGTCTGTTACTCAGTAGGATCTGAAACTGAAATTTCAAAATATCCTGAGAAATAAGATGCCTCTTATGTTTCTGACCACATGGAAGCAAAAATAATAAGACAGGCTGAGAGTCATCATGTTTACAGAACAATTCTTAAAATAAAAAATAAGAGATTAAGCATTTGATGTTCTGAATCCCTTTTCAAACTGAGCCACATTATTTCCATTTTCAAAATCATAAACTTGTGAGGATTTCCTAGTTATTGTTGGCATTATTCAAATGTATGATTTACAACCAGCTCTCTTTGAGGGCTTTATGCCAGTTTGTTTTTCATGGTGCCTAGCCACAATTAAAACAGATTGGATTTTGAAAAACATTCAATTTTCTAGCATAATGTTATTTTAAGAAAGAGTTTATTATCACCATTGCTCTATGTAGATTAATCTTCTTCCATTAAGTGCTACATCCAGAAAGTATTAACTTCCATGATGAATGTAAATAGTAGTAATAACTCTGAGTAATTTGATGATGGGTTTTTGATGAAATAGTTCTGGAAGATGACTAAATTTACAGGCATAATCTCCTGTAGATGTAAATTCTCAACATGATAAAGAGTTATCCTCAAATAACACAGTAACATGAAGTAGAAATAGCAAAATAATGAACAAATTCAATTTTCCCAGAAAAAAAAATTTCAGTAAGTCATTTTCCACAGGCTCTTTTCATGAAAATATCTGTTTTGAAACAATTTACACACACATACATAAACAAAAAAAGATACATTAAGGCAAGATTAAGAAGATAGGCAATATGTAATATAAGTAGCTCCAGGGAGAGGTTACAACTGTCACCATATCAGTTGTCTCCTTCTGGGCCTGTGGAAGATGCTCTTCTCAGCCCCAGTGCACTGTGTAGACCAAAGAAGTGTGAGGGAAAGTGGCATGTGTCACTTCCTAGTAGAAGCAATAAAAATCCTAAATGTGATACTCCAGGTTCTCTCTTCCTTGCTACTTGAGCTGAAGAGGCGGTGTGTTCCCAAGAACAAGAGGTGGAAACCACCTTCACTTGGACATTGGACAAAATATCTGAATGGAGCAAATTTCTTGCCAACCTGCTCAGGGCTTTTGCTTATTCTACTAAGACATGGAAATTTGAGGCGTTTTTATTATCTCATAACCTAGACTGTCCTGACAAATATTGTTAATGATTATTTTGAAAAGAAAAAAAAAATGTTCACCAGAAGGCATGGATAGATTAACAATGATGTAAAGCATAAACTAAGTAATTATTCACAAAGTGTTACTGAAATATTAGGTTGTATTTTTTGAGCAGTTATATCTATAAAATGCTTTACATGCATTATCTCACTCAATCCAGATGTGGAAAGTAGAGTTTAAAGGGATTAAGTAATCTACATTATTTCAAAGAAATAGAGCAGGACTTCAACTGAATGGGTCTGATCCTAGAGCTGTACTTGGGACTGTGGTCCCAAAGAAGAAGGTTTACCGGGGTGTCACCTGGTAAAATTACCATGACTCAGCAGGAGAAAGGAACTTTTTCCTAGTTCTGAGTAGACTGGAACTTGGCACATAAATCTTTAAGTAAGGAACATAACAGATAATTTATTTGATAGTAAAAATTAATAAAAAGAACATGGGCTGTGGGGTTTGACAGACTTAGATTTAGATTCTGGAGTGATCACTCCTTCTGGGTGAGATATTTTGGAAAAAATCAAGTGAATACAATGTCAGATGAAATCCGGTACTCCTAAGAGATACTGTCTCATCTCTTTCTTATTTTTTTTTTTTACTTTTTATTTCAAAGTGTAGTTGAAATACTTCAACTAATAGTATTCTAAAGTAATTTTAAACTTACAGAGTTGAAAAATGACATTCACTGAGATTTAAAATTGTTGACATTTCCTCACATTTGCACAATCTCTCTCTCACACAGAGATATTGTTGGTTTGTTATGAAACATTTAAGAGTTGTAGACTGATGTCATCAAAATGTCATGTAGGAGACCCCAGCCTCCATCCCCCAACAAATAGACAGTTATCCATGAACAAAAACAGCTCTGAAAGAGCTCTGGAGACCACTTAAGAAATTTTAGCAACTCAGTGGAACAAAAAACTTGAGAATAACTTCACACTTCACCAATTTTTGTCTTACAGGTACCTGCAATCACTGACACCAGTCACTTGAATTCCTCCCCACCCCCACTCCTATCCACCCCAGACCCTGTTGGAGCCCTGGAACCAACAACCAGCTCAGGCTTTGTGGTTTCACAAGAGCAAGATGCCAGCCTAGATCCCACAGCTGATCACCTCTGCTATGTATGGGCTCAGGGCTAGGCCCCCTGGCTATATAGTTGCATAAGCTGCTGGCCTAATCCCCATCTCCCACCACCACTGCATTGTACGTACCAGGGAGAGATTGTGCAGACCAAGAAGGAAAGCCAATAGCCAGGGCCTCCACAGATGCTTGTGGACCTAGACCCTGTCTTCTATCACTAGCCTATACCACCATGCTCACCTATAGCTAGTCCCTCTAGCTACTGACCTGTGCATTCTTGGCCTGACTCTCACCACCAGAATCCACTGCAGTGCACATGGGTATAGGGGAGATAGTGAAGCCATGGGAGAGCATGTCAACAGCCAGGATCTCTGCAGCTACCAGTGAGCATGCAGTTGGTCCTGGACCTTGCTGCCTGTCCTGGTCCCCAGCACTGTATGTGTGTCTGCAACTGGCTCCTGTCACTAAACAGGCAAATACACTTGTCCCCTGCAACCAAATGTGCTCATTACCAGCTCTAGCTACCACCACTACCTGCCCTGGTCCCTTGTTGCGAGGCCTGAGGTGCCACTGAGTGTCTCAACAGATTTTAAAGCAACTACAGACCCCAAACAGTATTTGCTAAGGACCAACAGTTGTCAATGCTATGGACCCCAGTGGTCTGAGCCAGGGGAACATCATGCCCCCATAGATGTGATTGTACCACACACCCCCACACTTGGCACCTTTCACCACTAAACTGGGGGTCACAACACATTCCAGCATGCCCCCACTCACAGGTAAATGTCTTCCTTACAAAGTCAGTCCATAAAGCCTGGAAGAGATTACAATTCCTTTAAATGTTTAGACACCTACACAAGACTATAGGAATCATGAAGAATCAAGGAAACATGACTCTACTGAAGAAATGCAGTAAACCTCCTATAACTGGTCCCAAAAAATGTAGATCCAGGAGTTTCTCAACAAATAATCAAAACAATTAGAAAGCTACAAGAGAATACAGAAAAACGATTTAACAATATCAGGAAAACAATACAAGAACAAAATGAGAAGTTCAACAAAGAGATAGAAGTCATAAAAAGAACCAACATAAATTTTGGTACTGAAGAACACAATAATAGAACTGAAGAATTTAACAGAGAGTTTCAACAGCAAACTTGGGCAACCAGAAGAAAGCATCAATGAGCTAGAGAAGCCCAGTTTAAAGTATCTAATCTGAGGAGCAAAAGAAAAATGAATGAAAAGGAATAAAGAAAACATATAGGACTTATAGGATACTGTTAAGAAAAATAACATATTCATCACTGGAGTCCTAGAGGAGAAGAGAAGGAGAAAGAGGCAAACAGCTTATTTAAAGAAATAATGGCTGAGAACTCCCCAAACCTGGGGGGAGATATGAACATTTAAGTTCATTAAGCTTATAGGTAACCCCCAAATTTCAATCCAATAAAACCTCTTCCCAGACACATCAAAATAAAACCACCTAAATCAAAGAAAAGGAGAAGATTTTAAAAGCAGCAAGAGAAAATCTTTCCAACAAGGAAACCCCCGTAAGGGTCTCAGTAGATTTCTTAGCAGAGGGCTTGCAGGACAGAAGAGAATAGGATGATATAGTCAAAGTGCTGAAAGAAAGAACTAGCAACCAAGAATACCTCATGCTGCAAAGCTGTCCTTCAGAAATAAAGGCAAGATAAAGGCTCCCTAATAAAAAAAAGCTGAGGGAATTCATACCACTAAATACTCCTTATAAAAAATGCTGAAAAGGAGTTCTTTAAGCTGAGTTGAAATGATACTAATCACTGACATGAAAACATATGGAAATATACAACCCACTGGTAAAGATAAGGGTATAGTCAGATTTTGAATACAATAACACTATAATATGATGATGTGTTAACTATTTAACTAGCATAACACTAAAGGACAAAAGTAATAAAAATATTTATAACTACAATAATTTTTAATGAATATGCAATATAAAATATAAATTATGACTTCAAAAACATAAAATAGGGGACTTAAAGGGGCAGGGCTTTTGTACATGATTGAAGCTATCAGCATAAATAACAGCATATATATTAGATTATATATATCTAAAATCTATATTAGATATATGTGTCATCATTTATAAATGATGTTTTCTATAAGCTTTATACTAACACAAAGCAAAACCCTGAAGTAGATTCACAAAAGAGCATAAAGAGAAAGGAATCAAAGCATACCAATACAGAAAATCATTAATTCACAAAGGAAGGCAGCAAATGAGGAAGAAAGAAGCAAGGGAACTATAAAGCAGTAAAAAAATAATTAATAAGATGCCATTAGTAGGCCATTAACTATCAACAATTACTCTAAATGTAAATGGATTGAATTCTCCAAGCAAAAGACATAGAGTTATTGGACATATTAGAAAACAATAACTAACTATATTCTGTCTACAAAAGGCTCACTTCAGCTTTAAGGACACATATAGATTCAAAGTGAAGGTATGGAAAAATATATCCCACACAAGTGAAAACTAAACGAGGGCAGGGGTAGCTATATTTATATCAGACAAAGTACATTTCAGCCAAAAAGGGTAACAAGAGACAAAGAAGGTCATTATATAATTATAAGGGGGTCAACAAACATAAACATGTTATAAATTATACATAGATATGTGAAATTTACAACATTGCACCCAGAGTTATAGCACTTAAGTATATTAAGCAAATACTAACAGATCTAAAGGGAAAATAGAAAGAAACATAATAGTAGGGGACTTCATACTGCACTTCCAATAATGGCTAAATCTAGACAGAAAATCAACAAAGAAATGTTGGACTTGAACCATACTTGAACCAAATCGACCTAAGAAATATATACAGAATATTCCATCCAACAGCAACAAAATACATGTACTTTCAAGCACCCATGGAACATTCTCCAGGATAAATCATATGATAGGTCACCAAAAAAATCTTAGAAAATTTAAGAAGTTTGGAATCATACCGAGTATCTTTTCTGACATCAATGGTATGAAACTAAATAACATGAAGAAAGCTGGAAAATTCACTAATATGTGGAAATTAAGCAACACATTCCTAAACAACCAGTAGTTCAAAAAAGACATCCAAAAAGAGTCAACAAAATAAAAAATTAATAGATGGAACAACATCCAACTAAAAAGGTTCTGACCAGCAAAACAAACAGTCGACAAAATGAAAAGAATCTATGAAAGGGGGAAAATCTGCAAATTATATATCTGATGATGGGTTAACATCTGAAATATATAAAGAACTCATACAACTCAATTGCAAAAAAAAAATCTAATTAAAAAATTGGCTGAGGTACTAAATAGGTATTTTTCCAATAGACACACAAATGGTCAACAGGTACATGTAAAGGTACTGAACATCACTATTCATCAAGGAAATGCAAATCAAAATCATAGTGGGATATCACCTCATACCTGTTATAATGGCTATCATCAAAAAGACAAGAGATAACGAATACTGGCAAAGATATAGAGAAAAGCGTTCCCTTGTGCACTGTGGGTGGCAATATAATTTGGTACAGCCACTCTGAAAAACAGTATGGAAAGTCATCGAAAAATTAAAAGTGGAACAAGCATATATCCAGTCATCCCACTTTTGGGTATATATCCATAGGAAATGAAAACAGGATGTTGAACAGATATCCATATGTTCATTGCAGCATTATTTACAATAACTAAGATATGGAAAAATCTAAGTGTTCATCAACTGATGAATGGATAACAATGTGATATGTATATACAATGGAACATTATTCCACCGTGAGAAAGAAGGAAATCCTTCAATTTGTGACAGCATAGATGAACTTCAGTCAGAGAGAAAAAGCCAAATACTTCAGGGCGCTTGGGTGGCTCAGTCATTAAACATCTGCCTTCGGCTCAGGGCGTGATCTCAGGGTCCTGGGATCGAGCCCCTCATCGGGCTCCCTGTTCTGTTGGGAGCCTGCTTCTTCCTCTCCCACTCCCCCTGCTTGTGCTCCCTCTCTCGCTGGCTGTCTCTCTCTGTCACATAAATGAATAAAATCTTAAAAAAAAAAAAAAAAGCCAAATACTGTATGATCTCACTTATACGTAAAATCTAACACACTCAGAAAATAGAGTGTTGGTTACCAGGGGTTGAATGTGTGAGAAATAAGATATTGGTTGAAGTTATAGATAAGTAAATTCTGGGAATCTAACATACAGCATGGTGATTATAGTTAATAATTCTGTATATACATGAATGTTGCTCAGAGAGTAAATCTTAAGTGTTCTCACCACAAAAAGAAATGGCAATTATGTGACATGACATGATGGAGGTGTTAGCAAACAAAGTGGTGATCATCATTTTACAATATATAAGTATATCAGATCAAAAGACTGTACACCTTAAACTTATAAAATGTTATAGGTCAATTATGTCTCAGTGAAGTTGGGGGGGAAATGAGTTAGCTGCAGACCTCATGTCTAAATGTATACCTCATAAACACAAAGATATATTGTTATGTAACTCAAGTACAATTATAATATTCACGAAATTGAACATTGATCTAATACATATTCAAATTTTGCCAATTGCCCCTATAATGTTCCTTAATCTGGAACACTTCATCATTCTTTATGTCTTCATGACTTTGACCTGTTTTAGGAATAGAGATTAAGGAATGTTCTTCACTTCAAATTTCCCAGATATCTCCTTCTGTTTAGATCCCGGTTATGCATTTTTAAGCAGAAAATCACACAGTCATAGTGCTGTGTTCATATTCACTTGCTTATCTGTTTGTTGTCTTTCCTATTTATTTCTGCTGCTTATATTACAGGACCTTTGGGGTTCCAACACTATGATATAAAAGCCATAAAGGACTTTACTTCCAAACACATAACAGTTAGTAAAAATCATGAGTTGCATAAACATAAATGTCGGATTTTTTTCTATGCAAAAGTCACAGTTTTAAAGGAATGAATTTGAAATGAATGCCCTCCATTTTTAGGGGAAAACAATCATTTTTGTCTTAACTGCATTGCATACAATGCATTATAAAAAAAGTCCATGTGTAAATTAGTAAAATAAAAAATAAAAAATTAAGCAACTCACCCAATTATTTTGAAGTGTCTCAGGTGAAAGAGCATGCTTGATCTAAATTATCATTCATCACTTATTCATTTTTCTGCTCCATTTAAGTGAGTATAGAGTCCAGAAAAACTGACCTCTGACCAAAGTGTATATCCAAAATATTGGCCCTATCATCCCCCCATTGAAAGGCCAATCACTGCTTACAAAACACAACACACATGAGGCTTACTGATGACCTTGATGCTCAGACGTAGAGAAACATGAGCACTTCATGTGACTGGAGGATCTGCTCTCTACCGCTTAGAATGCACATGAAGGTTTCTATGACAGCATCCCAACAGGTTGAGTAAAAATATATAGGAAATAGTCTGAAAATGCTACTTGTATTCCTGACCTTAACTGTCCAAATTGGTAATGGAGATGCATGAAGAAGAGCTTACAGTTGGGCAACCTCAGAAAACTGTCACTGATTTTCCCTGTCTGGCTTACTATGTTTTGTTTTGTTGTTGTTTTGCATTATTTTGGGTTTTTCAGATAAGTAAAAGAAATAGCAAGGGGTTATGAAAATCCCTCATTAGTAGAGGAAACAGAAACTTAGGAATTTGCCTGATTTATCTTAAGAATCAGGTAGGTACAGTATATGACAATTAACCTTCAACCATGACCATCCAGTAGGATGCAGATCTCCTTACTAAAAAAGGCTTTGCTTCAAATGAGAATAGTTTTCATGTTGCAGTCTATGGACACTTAGAGGATTACCAGCAATGAACCCTGTCCTCAAGCAAGGACATGTTTTTGGAGAAGCTCCACAGCCTTAATTAAACTTGCAAAATAGCCCAAGCTGGACTAAAAACAATGTCAGTGACGTCCAGTGGTCGGTGTGGTGTGATCACAGGGGCCCTGACCCACTTCCCTCATTAAAAATGACCGGTCTATTTTTGCTTCTCTGACAGCTGATTTCTTAGATCTACCAGGCTCCTTATCTCTCTCTGACCCTCCCGGATATTCCCAACTCCTAGCTATTGTATACTCTTTGCCTTTGCCTTGTCTTTGCCTAGATTCTG
The DNA here is from genome assembly GCF_023065955.2 of Ursus arctos. Taxonomy (NCBI): domain Eukaryota; kingdom Metazoa; phylum Chordata; class Mammalia; order Carnivora; family Ursidae; genus Ursus; species Ursus arctos. The sequence goes on from NW_026622986.1 coordinate 3,559,347, forward strand.
GACTCTGAAAGCTGCACCCACTTCGGTGACCTTCTATGCTGTTTTCTGCCCATCCATACGTATGTCAGACTGGCAAATCCCACTTCACTGCAAGAAGATTCCTGTTCTGTGAGTTGTTAAAAACATTTATGATAGCCTTTTGCAATATGCATCGTTAAGGTCAATAGAGACATTATGAGTAACTTAAAATATAAAGCCTTCAAGTATATTTAAGCAAAATATAATGGTTGTAATTTCTTTCTAAATCTTTAAACACACATACATTAGAAAATAAAGCTAATACACTCTGTTATTAAACTGGGAAATTTTAAAATGAATATACTCTTGGATAGTTTCCATAACGGACTGGGTCATATATCTACATACTTTTTAAATAATGGAGAAATTATCATTGTTTATATATGAAATATGGATAGCACAGGTCAAATACTGGCTTGCTGAAGGACAAAGCAATGAAAATTACTTTGTTATTGAATTTCTTTGCAATGATAAATGTTTGATTAAGTTAAAATGCCAAGCTACAGAGAAGTGGAAATTCAAGGATTCAGCAAAAGAAATGATGGTATTTTCCACGGAAGATCAAAAATTATATAATATAATTAAAACATTTTATTAAGGGGAGGGCACATGTTCGAAGAACTGTCCTAGAATCACAATTATGACTGTAGGCTTCAGTCACACTAACATTTGACTGGTTCAGTAACGGTTTTGCTGGGGGCACAATAAAAAATCTTAATTTAATTTTTTCACTATTTTCAGGGTCAGATATCCCCAGCAGGCACTAGAGCATTTGCCCACTGACCTGCACTTTTCAGAGGAATGTGAAGGAGCAGTGATAACTAGAAATCTACCGAGCTTTGATTCTGACCCTCCATACTCCCCCTGGCAATGCATTTAAGTCCCAACCATAAAGAACTGAACCTCTACTCATGGACTAACATCATGAGAATTATGCCAGCCTGAAGAAAAACTTCATCAATTCTGAAGGAGGAGAGACGGAGTAAAAATGTCATGTGTAAGGTGGTTGGCAGGGTGAGAGCATCTTGCACTTGTTTATAAAATATTCTGCATAGAGTACTTTAGTTGATACTCCCATCCACTTTGTGAGGTAGAGTCGAGTGCTTTTAGGCTTTTGACAAATTATAATTTTTCCTAATTAATATAGGAAGAGGAAACATCGGGGGGGGGGTATGGTGTACACATAATATGGTGTTATATGCTGTATAAAATGGGGTGAGCTCCCCAAACAATCCTTCTGGTATCCTATCTACAACTTCCCACAACTGCTAACGTGAGCAGGGAGGGAATCAAGTTATGTTACTGAGATGGCCTTTTGCTGGCAGTTCTCAGCATGCAAATGTGGAAGGTTCCCTTCCTCATTCCTTGCCTCACACTTCAGAGAAGTTGCCACATATTTAGTGCTCTACTTTCCTTTACTCAGCAGCTTCTTTTTAAAGCTTACCATCTGGGGAGGAACCTACTTTCCCATTAGTAATATGGACATGCTTTACCACTGTCATTCCACGCCTGTTCTCCCAGCTCTGCGGAAAAGCCAGAGGAAATGAGAACAAGAGCAATTATAGAGGCTGTTCATGTTTCCCTTGCTGGGATTTGGTTTCCTTGTATTTAAAATGAGGGTCTAGGACAAAATAAATCTCCAAGACCCATGTCAATTCAAACGTGAAAGTTTTGCAGTTTGTTAAAAAAAATTTGGAAGTCAATCTTTCTTATAAAACTTATCTGTAAGGCCACTGGAGAGTCTTTAGAGGTTCCATTAATTTATACTTTCACTGCCAATGAACATTTTGATCCAAAGCCACATCTAAACAATCCCACAGCTATTATCACAGCCTTGCAAAGAGCATCTGAAATGCTAGTAGAGACAACCCTTACCTATAAATGACTCAGGAATATGAACAGCATGTGCAAATGCCCCTTCCTCCCTTTGTCTCCTCACCTCTGGAACCCCTGGTGCTCCTGCCAAAAAGCCACTCTGGGCAGGCAAAAAGCTTTAGAGAAATTGGAGGTTCAGAAGTAAAGAAAGGAAAGATACTGTGAAAAAGGAAATGCAGCATGGAGCTGACCAGGGACAGGTACGCAGAATGAGCTGACCTTCACCAGCCCAAAAATATCTTTCCCCTACTGTGCCTGAAGTTTTGACTTCACTTTGGCATGCTGACTGAAATCGCATCACTGAGACATGCTTTCTGGATAATAAGCAGGTTTTTTTTTTTTTTTAACGCAACTAACTTGAGGAGATTTCAGAGACTGTCAAGCCCTTCACGCATTTGTGAGTTCATTGTTTTCCTCCTCACGCCCAGCTGAGATTCAACAATTCTGAGTTTTAACCAGAGTTTTGAACACCTGGAAAGGAAAGGCAGGTAATTTTGGTGAAAGATAATTTGAGAGGATGTGCTAATTTTGGCTAATGTTGCTGGAGAAGTTTAGAAGTCTGTAAATTAGGACACTAGAAATTGGAGGAGTTGTGGAAAGTTCCTATCCAAGAAAGCAGTTACTGGCCACTTTGCCAGATGCTTCATGCTTTTGAGAGTTAGGTAACATTATTTCTTTTACAGATAAAGAAACTGAGGCTCACAGAGATAAAGGAACTTGCCCCGGTCAGGGTCAGATCATGTTACTGCCAGCATTTCACACTGCTTTCATGCTTACTCTTTCTTACCCTCCTCCTTTCTGTTCTCTTACCATCCTCTTCTCCACTGCTACTAGGACTTAAATGAAGAGGAAAATGTCATTCAGCTGCAATTTCTGTGATCCAACCTGGAAAAAAATATATGTTTTGGTTTCCAAATAGTCAATTTATAAATGAGCTATTGGGATACAATTGTTCTTAAGCTGAGTAATTCATACATTCTTGATTTTTTTCCAACTACATAATTAATTGATGAAAACTGTTGAGATAATTCCTTATTTGTAATTTTGTCTAATTATTACACAGTACCATAGTCATGCTAGACTACAAACTCTTCAAGTAGGGACTTTCCTGCGCTCGTCAGTAAATGAATGAATAAATATATGTGAATGAATAAAATCTAATCAAAATGGCCTACTCGATAATACAGTTGTATACAGTTACTTTTCAGACTGGACACCACAGAAAACAATGGGCTAGCTCTGGATCTGGCTGCCAACAAAAGACTGGTCAAAAGCAACTATTGGTGGCACATTTATGTGGCTTAGAATGAACAGTCTGGACATGAATATGTTTAATATCTTCTGAAATTTGTACTCCCCTCTTTTGTCACTTTGCAGTCTTTATTTTTAAATCCAAGAGTTTCTTTTGACAAGGGAGTTGATAAGAGTGGAATAGTTATGGGACCCAAAATAGTTAAACTTGAAATTTTAAGAGCATTGACAATTTCAGGATCAGAATAATACAGTGAGGGTACATTGTATCATAAATCATGAATTAAGAAACCCACAGTCACATGGAGTTCAGTAGCCGAGGTATTAATGGGACGGTACCATTGTGCAGCATTTTAGGAGCAAAAGCTTGAATCTCCCTCTATTTCCATGATCAATCTTTGGTTCAATTTAAGGGAAAAAGATTGACCACTATTAATGATAGATCTTTTGTAAATTGAGCTATCTGAAGCAACAGCTCAAAAAAATTACTTAATAAGGCAATATCTGCAGTGACATCATTATTTCCAGGGCATGATGTAAATGCGGGAGAAAAGACAAATATGATTTGAACCATGATCCCCTTGCCTGAAGGAAGGGGCAGAGGTGCCCTATCAGACAATAGGAACTGGATGTATGGGAAAGGGTTCAGGAAACTTGGCAATACTAAATGCAGTTATTTAGGAGCCATGTGCTTAGGTCCAAACCCCACAACCACTACATCTTACCTGTGCAGCCTGGGCAAGTTACCTAAATTTCCTTCATTTTAAAATGGGGGCTGATAATAGTACACACTGTAGGGAGGAATCCTGAGATCTAAATTAGTTAATATGTGTAAAAGTATTTAGAAAAGTGCTTGGCATAGGGTAAGCCCTAAGTCAGACCTATTGAAGTCCCTGGTTCTCCAGATCTCATTTGCCCCATCAAGATGATACAGTGAGTCAGCACTGAGCCCAGGCCATGTTCTCCAAGCAGAATTAGTGATCCTTCGGGGGAGTAAGCATTCATCTTTGTACCCTTCAAAACCATAGCATAGAATTAAAGTGGGGGAGATTACAAAGTTCACTGCAACCACTTCCCTGTTAACAAAGGCTGTTTCCTAACTGCTGCTTAAGTTCAATTACAAGAAATCTACTACTACCTTGTGGTCAGCCTGCCCCCTTAGCTTGGAGATGTGAAGTCTAGGCCAAACATTGCCCATGGAATTGGAAATTAAAGCTTTTGCTCCTATGAAGTGCTAAAATGATATCAGTTAATCAACGCCTCAGCTACTCTACTGCGATGACTGACGTGTGGCGGTATTTTTTTAATTCATGATTTATGATTCAATGCACCTGCTACAAGTTATTCTGATCCTGAAATTTTCTATGCCCTTAAAATTCCAAATTTAACTCTCCTTCTTTGCCCCAGTAATGTCCTTCCCTGAAAGCATTCCTTTACATACCCATGAATTTCACCTCCAGTCACAATTCGTTGCCCTAACAGTCACTCCCGAGGCTGAGTCTGTCATAACCTCTTTACGTAGAACTCTCCCATCAGCATTTCAGCCCAGAAAATTCCAGGCACAATTGCCTTCTGGGGATCTAAATCAGGTTATGGTAATGTGACAGCTCATTCAATATCCTGTAACTCCCCAGCCTCTTGCCATCAACTCCCATTCACAAATTCATATTTTATAGAAAAACTTTAAATGAAAGCTTAGATTAGGCAAAGACTGTAGTTTGTTCCAGATACCTGCCGGGATTTACATACTCCATGGAGGAATCTGACTAATTCCAAACAGCAATTAAACACATTCAATATTGCTTCAAAGTTTGGGCTTCTCAGAGAAGGCAAGCTGACTGCATACAAAGGACAGTGGTCTGGAACTTGAATGAGGCACCAATAGATTTCAAGTTTCAAACTTACTTTGTATACCATGGCTATGCCACAGCTCTTTTGGTTCAGGAAGAAAATGTCTACGTTGAGAGCCTGTTTGGGTAGATCATACTTTTGAGAACCTTGGGATATTTGACTATGGGGAGAGTCGAGTATGTGGGCCAGCAGCTGAGTGGAAGTCAGAAGCTTGATCAATGAGTTTTACTGTTAAACCACTAAATGACTATGTGTTCTTGGACAAGCCACAACTCTCGTAGCAATCATTGTTCTCATCTATGAAATGAGGGTAGGGCAAGATGGCTACTAAATCTCAACCCATGATCCCAAGCTGAAAGGCTTTTCCATGTACATTCAGCAGCCAAATCCAACTGGCAAATCCTAAAGAGCCAGAGTCTAAATGTAATTCTCCTAGTGAAACGGCTCATGCTGATGGTTTGATACTTGTCCACTTTCTTCGGAAGTGTATTTGCAAGATCTTATCCTAATACCAAATTGATATAAATTCTGTTTTTCCTTTAATAGGAGTAATGAGATAGGTTTTCAGTTTTGAAACATGTCTGTTGGTCGTATCTGAATGTAAACTTGCAAGGTTGGGTCAAGAACAAAAATTGCTTTTGCCCACGTCAGTAGAACTTGTCCTAAACTTTTTAAAGAAAATTCTCATTTATGAAATCATGGTTTCACATAAGAAGACACCAAATAAGGAACACATGCTAACTCTAGAATATCTAATCCCAGTTCTATATCCAGGATAAGTGGTCTTATGTCTATGTTACTTCCTTCCTAATAGTAAAGAAGTAGAGGTGGTCTTTAACATACATTCCTGCTATAAAATTCTGTTATTCAGGAAAATAAATTCCCCTCATTTCAGCCTTAATTCTTGTGGGAACAAATCTCATGTGGGAAAAATAAGTGTCAGGTAGATAAAAAGCTATCTATAAATACTTGTTTAATAGAAAACAAGTGAAGCACAGGTACCCATTGAATTCTACTGCACCCAAAATTATTATGAGCATGAGGAAGAACAGAAGATTTCAGAGGAGGAATATAAACATATGCCATCACCTTTTCTGGCAACTCCTTAAATACTCACTTATAAATTCACATTAGGAGTGAACAACAAACTCAGATGGCTTATATGCCGTGTTTGCAGCTAAACAGAATTTTTTTAAAAATTATATAATGTTCTCTGCACTATCAGAAGATGAGTCCTGTAGGTATATCCTTTGAGATTTTCAGTTGTCACAAATGTACCTACTCTCATGCATGGATAAAAGATTCCAGAAAGTTTATTGTTGTGTTTGGGATTGTTCAAGAAAAGACAGACATTAAAGAAGCTGCCCAAATCAGGACTATAGCCAGAGAAATCTCAGCTATTTCGGAACTGATGTGTTTTACAGTGTGGTTAAAAGGTAATCTCCCAAAGCGCCTGGGTGGCTCAGTCGTTAAGGCTCTGCCTTAGGCTCAGGTCATGATCCCAGGATCCTGGGATTGAGCCCCGCATCGGGCTCCCTGCTCGGCGGGAAGCCTGCTTCTCCCTCTCCCACTCCCCCTGCTTGTGTTCCCTCTCTCGCTGTCTCTCTCTCTGTCAAATAAATAAATAAAATCTTAAAAAAAAAAAAGGTAATCTCCCAAGATACTAAAAGCTGTTGTGTTATCTGGGGAGAGATGTTGATGGGCTGTGTGACCTTGAGCAAGTCGCTTAGTTTCCTATGTATAAAAACAGGAACCTAAACCAGATATCTTTTCCAGCTCTACAATTCTATACCTCTGAGTCTAAGAATTAATGCTTTCTTGCAGATGAAGTAAATCCTGACACAGACGATACAGTGTAGTTCAGATATAACCCAAACAAAATCACATCTCCCCCAGCAAAAAACGTCAAGAGCAAGCAGGATTTACATGGGAATTAGATCTAGCCTCAGATTTCAACATTATTATGGGTTCTCGTCAGAGTGCCCTGAATTATCCTCCACCCTGTTCAACTGTGTAGTAAATCTTCAGGATGTGAGATCAGTGCTAACTCAGATAAATAATGAATCAATGTTAAGCAAATGTAGTAAATCATAAACTTCCCTCACCTCAGTCTCCCTTCCCTGCCAAATTCCTATGGAAACAAACAAACAAAAAAGTCAGAGGAGAAAGGGAAGCAGAAAATATTTTTGGCCTACTACATTATTTGTATGACCAAGATCGCCCTACATTTTGTCAGCATGCCCTCCACCTGCCCTCCCACCTAGCAGAACTATTTTCAGCACATAGGCCAATGCTTATTTTTGTAGATGTATTAAGCCATATCTCCTGTTATGCAGTTTTTGTTAAGGAAGTTATTCCTTAAACCCATCCAGCTGTTTTCTCAATTGTACCTTTAGGAATAAGGGGACAGGAAGCCTGAGAAGACATAGCTAATTCAGCACCATCCCTTACAACTACAACCCAAGAAAAATATCTCACAGGAACTTACCTTGTTAATAGCAGGTCAGCAGCACATCCTTGTATGAAGGACAGTCATCTCAGTTTCTTCACTTGGCCATTGTTAAGTCCTGGATAATTACTTTTCTCATTCTAATTTAATTTGCATTAAGCCCAGCGTGTTTAGTTTTTGAGACCTAACACTCAAATCTGGCAGACATTGGCCTGTGGTTAGGAATGCAAGACTCCTGGGAAAACATCTGGTCTCATTCTGAATAAATGCCTGAATTCACTATATTCTCATCTGGGAACTCTCTGAAAGTCCTTCCTAATGAAGTATACGTTGTACATACAGTATTTAAAATAAAAATAGATTAATAAATGACCACTGAGAGAATGATGAATAGGAGAATGTTTGATCCTTTACTATGAATTAATCATTAAAATGGTTCATAAAATTATCCTATTATTTTAAAGAACCACATGCCAATTCAAGACATTCCAATTTGACAAATAATTTTGAATGGATTGCGGCATTTTTAGCTTTCTCTTTTATCCTCACATTGTCATACTGCAAAGTGTAAAGTGCTGAATAACCTTTTTATATATAGTACCTATCATGTGGTTACTAAGGGATGCAGAACTTAACAAAAAAGACTACAAGGGTATTTAGCTATAAATTAACTAATAAGCATCTGATAGATACTCTTAGATTTTTAGTAACATACAAACATGCACACACATGTACTGATATACATATGTGTATGCATATGCATACAAATACATGTGTGGATATATACACTGGACAATAAACTGGGAGTGTTTCTATGTCCATTTATGGACTAGATTTGAGAAAAAACATGTTTTTTCCAAACATTGATGCATGTCTAGCTAAAGTCTTAGGAATACTGTGTATTACCTTCTTTATTGTAAACAGAAACTCCAAGAAAAACTAACTTAATTCTAACTATTTATCTTTGTCTAAGGGCTGGAAAGCTGAGACACTATGCACACTTAAGTTGATAAAATGCCATTGAAGCGTCCAATGTAAGTGGACATGGAGTTCTGTTGAATTTAATGAGAGCAAGAATTATATGATCCTTGTATTTCTGCATTTTCTCCTTCAGAAGTTTTGACCCCCAAATGGCACTTGACATTTGTGGTACGAAAAAATACAAATGGCCCAAAGTAGCGCGTGTCAAACTCAAGGCCTTAGCCCTCTGTCTTGATTCAATAATTCTCATGAGTTAACATTAGTTTTATTCTAATCTGGCATGGACAATTGACTGGTATTTTATTTTTTGTAATACATAAATACAGTAATATTATTTCACCCCATTATTATTTTTCATTAATTGTTCTCAGCAAGTAGTTCCACTGAATAGCATATTCTCTTCCAGCCCTCCTGAAAATATTTACAATTTGTAAAAAGTTACATTAAAAGATCTTATTAACAGAAGAACCAAACCACAATATTCTAATATTTAATCTGAACTACAAATAATCACTGAAAATTCCTGGATTATATTAGCTCATAAAAGTTGTACCACCTCACCAGATAGGATCCCTGAATGATGTGATAATTGTGACACATGCCTCAGTTTCCTCATTCTCTGAGACTTATCTGAATTCCCTGAAATTGATCCTCTTCACAAGGTTCTCTGAGCACCTCATTGGTATACATTCCTCAGTTCTTCCCCTCCCTCACCTAAGTCCCACCAATGTCTAGAGTTTGCTATAAAAATATCTACTCTATGGGACATATTTGTAACAATTTTGACCCAGTGGTTCCACTAGAGCATTTCAACGCCAAGAGCTCCCTAACATTGTCACAGGCTATTTTGACCCACAACATTTTGATACAACCTAAAAAAATAAAATAATATATTATAAGATAAGCTTTAAACTAGTAATTTATGTGCAAAGCCACTCTGTCCTTGAACCTTATCCGTTTCAGACCTGCAGCCTGTAAGGGTGGGCATCAGCAAAGAGATGTGGGTCAACGAAGAGTTACAGATGGGACAGAGGTTGGTCAGACCAACTACAGAAGACTGAGAGCCATGTTCAATGCTCACCCCCAAAACAGACAACCAGACACTCTGAGAAAACTATTGGCTTTTTCTCTGAGAAGTCATCTATATTTTGAAAGCTCTATATCACAATTTCTCAGATTTCTCCTTTATATTTAACAATACATAATTAGAGAGAATGATATAAAACCAAAAAAGCCATTCAGGTTGTACAAGAAATCTGCAATTACATTTCTCTTAATAATATAGTTCATATATAGAACATCTTTGAACATGAAGAATAGGACCAAAAGCTCATGGAGGCAAATCCATTTTAAAAATGAGATTTCACTTCTGGCATGACAGCATGAGACCCGCTCCCCAGGAAAAACTGGTTAAAATCATTAAATATATATTAAATTATTAAAATTATAAAATATGTATTAATAATTTATATATTTAATTTATATTAAATATATACTACATATAATATGTTTCTATAGAGATATATATACACACTCATACTAGAGTCTTGACTGCCCTGTCTTAGTAGGAAAGATAGAGGTTCTATAATCAAAGAGGCAAGAAGACCTGAGGATATTATGCTGCCTCCTGCAACTGATTACTAAGTTCCTAAAGCAGTGGTATCACACAGAGAGAAGCTTGGCCCTGTCTCATCCCCAAGTCCTAAGTCTTGGCTCAGAGATTTTTGCCTGGGAAGCCATGAAAAAGCTATTCTATTCCCAAAGAACTGACCTCACTTGCAACTGAGTGCAAAGAAGTTAAAGCCTAAGGACACTCAAAAACAGCAGAGGTTGCTGCCCCCACAATTAGGAAGAGGTTGGTGGATTCATTGACAACAGATGCTAAACCATAGCCTGAGTAGTTTGCAGGAGCAAACTGGGAAAAGACACAGTAGGGAGGAGACTTCAGGGGTTCAGAATGTATCTTAAATACTGACCAGATAGCAAGGTGTGGTCATAGTGAGAGGCAGTTAAAGAAAACCCTATCAAAACACTGTCATCCCAACATGACTGTGGACAAAACTAAGACTGTAACCCTCCCTGAGGCACGGTGTCATGAGAGGCTTCACACTGAAGAATAGGGGTGGATCACAGATCTCAGCACAATAATGCAGCCAGTCATTAAACAGTCAAAAGCCGGATAAATTAACGAGGTCCCAAAGCCCCCGGGGTGGGGAGGTAACCACTAACAAAAGCTGCTACACCATAAGATTGAAAATATCTAAAATGCCCAAATATGCAGGAAAACAGGTAAGTATTACCTATAAACTGGAGGGCAGGCAATAGAAACTCTGTGAGAGTGACCAGATATTGTCATATTTAACTGACAAAGCATTATAAATATGCTCAAAGAATTAAAGGAAAACCACGATTAAAGAAGTAAAAGAAGGTTTGGTTACAATGGTACCTCAAATAAAGAATATCAATAAGGATATGGAAATTATTTTAGAAGAACCAAGTGGAAATTCTGAAGTTAAAAAATACAGTAACTGAAATACTAAAAATTTCCTAGAAGGGCTCAACAGATTTGAATTCCAGAAGAAAGAATTATCAAATTTAAAGACAGGTTGAAAGAGATTATGCAATCTGAGGAACAGAGAGAGAGAGAGGGAAAAAACGAATGAAGAAAAATGAAAAAGGTCGTAGGAAAATGTGGGACACCACTAACTGTACCAACACATATTTAATGGAAGTACCAGAAAGAGAAGAGGGGAAGAAAGGAGCAGAAAACAAACAAACAAAAAACATCCAAAGACATAATGGCTGAAAAATCCCCAGATTTATTAAAAAACATAAATGTACACATATGGGAAGCTTGACAAATTCCAAATAGGATAAACAAAAGTGATTCACTTTCATAAATAGTAAATATGCTCAAAACCAAAGAGGAGAAGGAAAAAATCCTGAAAGCAGCAAGAGAAAAGTGACTCATCACTAACCAGGGAACCCCAATAGGAAAAATAGCTGAGTTCTTATAAAAATCAATGAAGTCCAGGGGCAGTGGTATAATACATTCAAAGCCCTCAAAACAAAAACAAAAACAAAAAAACTTCCAGCCAAGAACCATATATCCAGCAAAGCTATCTTTCAAATATGAGGTTAAAAACATTGCCATATTAAAAACAAAACAAAACAAAAAAACTGAATTTTTTGCAAAAAAAAATACTACAAAAAATACTAAAGAAAATTCATCAGGATGAAGGCAAGAGATCCCAGAGGATAAAGGCATAAAAAACAAAGACAACTGATAAAGGTAGCTGTGTAATTATAAAAGATATGCAAATGCATGTGTCTTCTCTTTTCTTTTCTCAACTAATTTAGAAAACAATTCTATAAAACAAAATACGTATAATATATTTTCTAGCCTACGATATATAGAAATGATATATTTGCAAATAATAGCACAAAGGAAGTAGGTGGGAGCAAAACTATAGTGGCCTAAGAAATCACTCCAGATAGTTACTCAGATCCATAGGAACAAATCAAGAGGTCCAGAAATGATCAGTAAGAAGGGTAATATAACAAAGGCTATAAGTATATACTTTCTCTTCTTTCTTCTATCTTCTTTAAAGGACATAAACCTATATAAGGTAGTAATTAAAACAATGTAATGTTGGATTTGTAACGTTTATATAAGTGTAATATTTATAATAAAAATATCACAGAATGAGATAGGAATAGAACCTTATGGGATTAATATTTTTATATTTCATTGGAATTAAGTTAGTATTAATTTGAAGCTGATTCTTATATGTTAATATGTGTATGGCAAACCCTAAAGTGACCACTGAGGAAATAACTGTTAAAAATACTGAAAAAAAAATCATTAAAGAAATTAAAATGCTACATTAGAGAATATTCACTTAAAGAAAAAGAAAGTAGAAAAAAAGCAATAGAGGAACAAAAAAGATAGAGACATATGGAAAACAAAAAATAAATGACACATGAAACTCCAACGATATCAAGAATAACATGAAGCTTGAATTGGTTAAACAATCCGATCGAAAGGTAGAGATTGTCAGACTGGATAAAAAAAACAAATGAACACAAAATCCAACTATATGCTGTCTACCGAAGACACACTTTAGATTCAAACATACATTAGATCAAAGCTAAAAGAATGTAAATGTGTATATTGTGCAAATAGCAACCACAAGAAAGCTGGAGTGGCTATACTAAGACAAGTATACTTTAAAACAAACAAAAGGTACTAGAAATAAAGAGAAATATTTTATAATGATAAAAGAGTCAATCCATCAGGAAGATATAAAACCAGAAACGTATACATACATAACAGATGTGCACTAAAATACATGAAGCAAAAAGTGATAAAAATTAGGAGAGAGATAATTCAACAATAGTAATTAGAGACTTCAATACTCCACTTTCAATAATGGATAGAACAGGCAGGTCAAAAGGCAAGCGAACACTTGAACAACACAACCAACTAAACCGGACAGACATCTATAGAGCACACTACCCGACAGCAGCAGAGCATACAGCATCCTTAAGTGCACATGGAAATACGCTTTTCACAGCATCCTTAAGTGCACATGGAAATACGCTTTTCCAGGATAGACCACATGCTAGGCCATAAAACACACCTCAACACATTTTTAAAATTTCTTTATTTAAATTCAATTAATTAACATACAGGGTCTTATTAGTTTCAGAGGTAGAATTTAGAGATTCATCAGTTGTATACAACACCCAGTGCTCATTATATCAAGTGCCTTCCTTAATGTCCATCACCCAGTTACCACATCCCCTCCAGCAACCCTCAGTTTGTTTCCTATAGTTAAGAGTCTCTTATGATTTGCCTCCCTGTTTTCATCTTATTTTATTTTTTCTTCCCTTCCCCTATGTTCATCTGTTTTGTTTCTTAAGTTCCACATATGAGTGAAATCATATGGTAGTTGTCTTTCTCTGAGTGACTTATTTCTCTTAGTCTAATACCCTCTAGTTCCATACACATCATTACAAATGGCAAGATTTCATTCTTTTTTATGGTTAAATAATATTCCATTGTATATATATACCACATCTTCTTTATCCATTCATCTGTAGATGGACATCTGAGCCAATACATTTTAAAAGATAGAAATAGTAAGAACAATGTTTTCTGACATAATGGAATAAAATTATAAATAACAATATAAAATTTTTAAGAACTTACAAATAGGTGGAAGTTAACATAATCTTAAATAAGCAATAGAAATCAAAAGAGAAATTAGAAAACGCTTTGAAAGAAATAAAAATGAAAAAAAATACAAAACCTATGAGATGTAATTAAAGCAGTACTGAGAAGGAAATTTATAGCTGTAAGTGCCTGCATTTAAAAAAAAAATCTCAAATCAATAGCCTAATTTTCCATCTCAAGACACCAGAAAAAGAAGCAGCTAAACCTAAAGCAAGCACAAAGATGGAAATAATAGAATGGAAATTAATGAAATAGAGAAAAGAAAAGCAATAAAGAAAATTGATGAGACCAAATCTAGTTCTTTGAAAAGATGAGTAAAATGGACAAACTTTTAGCTAAATTGATGAGAGTGAAAAAAGTGAGAAGAGTTGGATTTCTAAAATAAAAAATAAAAAGGGATATTACCATTACCCTATAGAAATAAAAAAGAATTTTACAGAAATACTACAAACAATTGTATACCACTAAATTAGATAAAATAAATGAAATAAGAAATTCCTAAAAGGCACAAACTGTAGAAACATACTCAATCTGAACAGACCAACAACAATAGATTGAATTAAGAATAAAAAAAAAAAAAAACTACCCACAAAGAAAATCCTAGGTCCATACAGATGTCTTCCTGGGTGAATTCTACCAATCATTTAAAGAAGAATTAGTACCTGTTCTTCACAAACTCTTCCAAAAAATAGAAAAGATGGTCATACTTATCAACTCATTCTCTGAAGCCAGTATTACCCTGATACTAAAACCACATCACAAAGAAAACACCTACAGACCAATATCCCTTATATATATGGAAACAAAAATCCTTTACAAAACATTAGCAAATTAAATCCAGTAACATATAAAAGGATTTATCAAAAAATGCAAGATTGGTTTACCATCTGAAAATCCATTAAGGGAAAGCATCATATCAATTAACTAAAAAAACCAAAATCACATAATTATATCAACAGTTGCAGAAAATACATTTGACAATATCCTACACCATTTCCTGATTTTATATATATGTAAATATATATATACTTATTAATATAAGTTTACATATATTCAGGAAACTAGGAATAAAAGTGAAATTTCTCAATGTAATAAGGGGCATCTATGAAAAACTGACATCTTGTTTAATGATGAAAGACTGAGTTCTTTTTCCTTAAGATCAGGAACAAGACAAGGTGTCTGCTCTCACCACTTCTATTCAACATTGTACTGAAGGTTCTTGTCAGGACAATTAGGAATGAAAAATAAATAAAATGCATTTAAGTCAGAAGGAAAGTAAAACATTCTATTTGCATATGACATGATTTAGATATCGACAATTCTAACGAGTCCACTAAAACTGTTAGAACTAATCAAAGTTTTCAGCAACGTTGCAGGATACAAGATCAATATAAAAGTCAATTGCATTTCTATACATTCACAATGAAAAATCTGATAATGAAATTAAGAGTACAATTCCATTTACAATAGCATTTAAAAAATAAAATACTTAGGAGTAAATGTAACCAAGGATGTGCAAATCTTACACTCTAAAAACTACAAAACATTGTTGAAAGAAATTTTTAAAAGATCTAAATAAATGGTAATTATTCATATTCATAGATTGAAAGATTTAATTTAAGATGGCAATATTCCCCAAATTGATTTACAATTCAATGCAATCTCTATCTGAATCCCAGCTGGCTTCTTTGAAAATTGACAAGCTAATTCTAAAATTCGTGTGGAATTGCAAGTGACCTAGAATAGGCAAAACTACCTTGAAAATAAAGGATAAAGTTGGAAGATTCACATATCTTAATTTTGAAGCTAACTACAGAGGAATGGTAATCAAGAGACTGTGGTACTGATGTAAAGGTAAACATGCAGATTAATTGAATAGAATTGAGAGTTCAGACATAGACCCCTGTGTCTATGGTCAACTGATCTTGAGAAGGGTAAAAGGTTGTTCTATGGGGAAAGAATAAACTTTTTGACAAAAGGTGATGGAGAACTTGATAGCCTAGTGAAAAGAATGAACTTAGATGCTTTATTTCATACCACATACAAAAATTAATTCAAAGTGGATCAGAAACTAAATGTAAAAGCTAAAACTTCAAACTCTTAGCAGAAAACATAGAGGTAAATCTTTATGGCCACAGATTAGGCAATAGTTTCTTTGCTATGACACCAAAAAGCACAACCAACAAAAGAAAAAAATTAGACAAATTATATTGGTTCAAAATTAAAAAAACTTTTAGACCTTTATTTTTTTTAAAGATTTTATTTATTTATTTATTTATTTATTTATTTATTTATTATTTAAGAGAAAGCAAGAGAGAGAGCACAAGTGGGGACAAGGGAGAGGGCAGTGGCAGAGGGTGAAGCAGACTCCCCGTTGAGCAGGGAGCCTGAGGCAACTTGGGGTGCAATCCCAGAACCCTGGAATCATGACTTGAGCCTAACGCAGACACTTAACTGACTGAGTCACCCAGGCACCCCCCCCAAAAAAACTTTTGTGCTTTAAAGGATGCTATCAACAAAGTGATTTTGTTCTTCAAAGAACACTGTCAAGAAAGTGAAAACACAATCTTTAGAATGGGAGAAAATGTTTGCAAACTATATATCTGAAAAGGCATTTGCATCCAGAATATATAAAGAACTCTTACAACTCAATAATAAAAAGACAAATGACTCAGATAAAAATGGGCAAAGTATCTGAACACACATTTCTCCAGGGAAGACATACAAATGACCAATAGGTCTATGAAGGAATGTTCAACATTATTAGTCATCAAGGAAATGCAAATCAAAACAACAGTATTTTACCATTTCATCTACACTAGGATAGCTGTAATCAAAATCTCAAATAATAACAAGAATTGAAAAGAATGCGGAGAATTCCATCATACACTGCTGGTAGGAATGTAAAATGGCGGAGACACTCTGAAAAACATTCTGGTAATTCCTTAAATGGTTAAACTTAGAGTTACTATATGACCTAGAATTCCACTACTAGATATTTACCCAAGAGAAATGAAAACATGTCCACACAGAAACTTGTACACAAATGTTTAATAGCATTATTCATAATAGCCAAAAGGTGGAAATAATCCAAATGTCTGTCAACTGATGGGTGGGTAAACAAAATGTGGAACTGCCATACAGTGGTGTATTGTTTGACAGTGAAAAGCAACGAAGTACTGATACATGCTGTAACATGGATGACCCTTGCAAACATTATTCTAAATGAAAGAACCCAGTTGCAAAATATCACATAGCATATGATTCCATTCATATAAAATTTACAGAATTGAAATACGTGCAAAAGTTGATGGGTTGCTGCTTTGGGCTTGGGAGAATGAGTAAGTAAAGGATAGGGAGTTTCTTTTTGAGGTAGTGAAAATTTTCTAAAACGAACTATGGTAACAGTTGCACATAAACTGTAATACACTAAAAATCACTGATTGCACACGGCAAAAGAGTGAATTTTATGGTATGTGAATTGTATCTCAATAAAATCGTTAAAAATCTATAAACTCTAAAATTATCTTTTTAATTATAAAAGTTCCATAATTCGGCACTGGTAATAATAAAAATAGTTTTAAAATCTTCAAAATAAATAAAATGTAGTTCAATGAAAAGAAACAATAACTGCTTATAAAAAATGTAAACAATGCAAAAATGAATAAAAAAGACTCATAGACTTGATGGGTGGGGGTAGAGTGAGAGGCAGGGTTATAACTTTAAAACATGACTTTATTCTTTGATAGGGTCATTTTTGTGCAGTTCTGTCAAAACTGATTATTTAAAATGGCTTTGTCAAAATGCCCCACATTGCTGTGGAATCGCTCTCTTTGCTACAATCAATTCATCTTCCAAATTTTTTGATCTGCTAACAGCTTTGTTGCCACCTTCCAAGGATCTGTGGCCCATTCTTTCATTTCAGGCCATTAAGTTAACTTTTTTAAAATCCATGATTCAGTACCATTAAGCTTCTAGTAATTTTATTGAGAAAAGAGAGTAAGTTAATTGTCTTCCCCTAAAACTTAATCATTCTCTGTTCTCTTTATCCTTTTGCTTTGCTGGCAAAAGACTCAAAACCTGTTTTCTTTGAGGTTTGGTTTTTTTTTTTTTCTTTCTCAGTCAGCCCTTCAAGGCACTCTGCCCATATTTTTTCCAATTCTGTTTCTGTCTCTATTGTAAATGTTTATATATGTTTTTTAAATAAAATATTAAAATTTTAACATCTTTATTAAATATTTGTATACATAAGTATATAAAATTGTTACATAATTCTATTCAGCAATAACAATGTAGTTTTAAAAAATGTTATATTAAGATAGAATCTTAGACTAAAGGCAATACCTAGACTAACAGATATAAAAAAAACTAGAGCATAAATCCAAAGTGTCACGTAGTTTGTCTTTTTATAAACCAGGAAGAGAGCTAATTTTGATTCAGCTTGTAAAACTACATGCAGCACCATTGTTTGCAAAGTAGACTTCTCTACTCTGGACATTTACAAAGATTTTTTTTCAACCCACCACAGCTAAGCATGTTCTCAGCTACTGAGAGGGTTGCTTTGGGATTATTCTTGGCTTTATTTGTTATTGTTGCTGTTTTCCAATTACAAAAAATACATCCATTGCTCAGCTTTTAGGTATAAATGCTACTAAGCTTACTTCTTCTCTAATGGCATTATTTAACCTAATTCTCAAAATAACAATTGATAAGCATTGCTCTAACTAAAATTGCAACCGTAAAGCCAATGGCCTATTATTTCAGAGCTAACGCTACTAAAATAACACAAATTCTAGAAAGAGTAAAGAACAGAAAGAAATCCAATGCAGATGTTTCAAATAAAAGTACTTTAATAAGGGAGTTATTCAGAGAGTTGTGGAAAATGTTAAGGTGTCTAGCAAGGAATATTGAGACACCCAGACTTGGAACAGTGAAAAAGTGTTAACACCAGGAGGGCTGAAAAGGCAGGGAGATGAAAATGTGTTGTCAAAGCCCAGTGAGAGCATCTGGAGAACAGAGACACCCAGCAGGAGCTTCTGTCACTGAAGAACATGGGCACAGGCACAGACAGGGGAGAGAGTAGGGAAGATCACCCAGATCTTTCTTTCCTCTAGGTCTTTGATTTTCAGCGAGTGTCTCCCATTAGCCAAATCTAAGAGAAAACTGCCAACCACAGAGCCCAAGAAATGAAGCCTATAGGTATAGCTGCCTTACACATAAGGAAGAGAAGGCCAGGACAGGGAATTTACCTGTGGAGGCAAATGTAGACTAAGCTAGCCTGGGTACTAGGAAAAAGGAATCCAGGAATCTCAAGAAATATTCCTGCACCAAATATGCAGGACCCAGAGGTAGCTGCCAATTTTTAGCTCTTCTGCAAAAATAGTATACTTTCCAAAAGGTATTTCCACTGATAAACAGAATGTTCATTTCCCTTTGCTGTCTCCTCAATATTTCACCTCTGATGAAGAACCCTTTTTTCATGGTCATCTTCTAGTTATCTAGAGGATGCATTAAAATTTTCCTGGGAAGAAACTTAGAAGTTGAAATAGACATATGACATTCCTTTTATGGGGTCTGGATTGAATACTAGAAATGGTCAATCGGACTGGAGAAGTCAGGTTATTGGTCAAGAGCCACAGTCTCTCTTTTTCATGAAGCTGCTGCCTGTACATGGAATAATTATTACTGGCATCCTTACCCAATTTGGTTTCAAAATGTAGGGCTACCTGGCCATTACCTCATAATTGTCATAATAACTAAGCTATTACTATTACTGAGCAGTGCAGAAGTCATCACTGAATAGATTCAAATCTCTATAGTGCCTACAGCCTCGATCATAAAACAAGCACTTGTGAAGTACGTCATGTTATTTGGTCTGTCATACAATATCAGCATCATTATGCTTGTGCCAGTCAGGGTGGCAGCAGGAAAAGAATTCCACTCTGATGACTCAATTGAAGAGATTTTAATGAGACAACTGCAGAGGTGAGCACAGGGTTAAGGATATTTGCAAAGGATTGAGGCACCCAGAAATTTTCAATCGTGGGAAGCTATTACCACCCTTAGGGAAGAAGGGGCAAAGATGGGTCTAGATAATGTGACCAGATCCCTGTGAGAGCTGGAGCTCTGGAGGAGGAACAGACAGAAGCTGTGCTCATGTGAGATGACACAGCTGCTTCCAAATATAAAACATAGAAAGAGGGAGGAGAAGGTAAATTCCCCCACTTCTCTCTCTTTCTCCATCTAGCCTTGACTGACCCCTAACCCTGACTGCTCCTCACTACCTGACAGTGGCAAAGGCACTCAGGTAGTGTGGTCCATTGGAGCCAGCCTGCCTGGTACATAGCAAGACAGAGAAGAGCAGGTTGGGGCAGGGGTGTGTCTAATGAAAAATAGCACAGCATCCCTTCATAACTTACTAAAAGTACCACGTAGTAAGTAAAATATTGGGAGAAGCCTAGATTTGACTCTGCCAAGGAGACTTAATTACTGAAGTGCCAAAAGATATTGTTAGGTATATAACAAATGTCTTAAACCTAAAAACAGCTGCTTAAACTTTCCATCTTAGGGCTGACAGTGTGGTTCAGGCATAGAAATACTAAGAATACAATCCATTTTGTGGAATTTTGTATGTTAAATACATATATAGTGTATATATTCTGTTTTTGTCTTATCAGTAACCTCTTTCAAAAAATTTTTTTCAAATAACAACTTTATTCCCTAAACCAACTAAAGTATGATATATTATTTTGAAAGAGCGGGATTGTTAATTATGGAAATTACTTCAAATATAAATTGAATACTATGATTTGGCATCAAAGCACAGTGGCAAGGGATTTTCTATGTCACCTTTTTTTTTCTTGATTAGTATGCACAAAATTATATGCCTCCTTTCCATTCCAGCTTTATTGCATCTGACACATCACAAATAATATGATCAGTCAGAATGTCCCCATGGTCAGATGCATTGTTTTTCTAAATTTGGCATTTTAACTGCTTTTTCATTTTACAATGTGGGCAGCAAAATTGGTTATAGATCCAAAAGATAAACCATATTAGTAAACCGTAAGAAGAAATATTGCATTACAAATGAAAATTTCACCAAAGTTTCATTTAATTGTAGACTTTGTAAGGACAGCATCCCTCCAGTTTAATCTTCAGATACAATTGTTGCCATGCCTTTTGCTCTCTTGCTGTTAAAGCTACATCTAATAAGGTTAACTCTTCCTTTGCTATAATTTGAAGCAAGCTGTTTACACAGTTGTAGCTATAATGACTCCAGAGACTTTTAGCTTCTTGATATTTTTATTAACATTTTAACATCTAGGACTAAAAGTAAAATATATTTTATATTTTAAATATTTACTTAGATCTCTTATGATTGGTAATTTTATAATCTCATGTGCCTTCAGAGAAAAATTTTAAAGAGTAATTTAAACCTATCTTTCCTCAAAACACAATGAAATTCTTTAAATGGCTTCAACCTCAAGACAAATCCACATTCACCTTTCCACTTTTCCCACATCTCTTTGAATGGTACCTCTCACATCCTCACTAAATGTGTGTGCAAACATACACACACATGTAAATCCATTATAGCCCTGGAAAAACAGGTGGATTAAGATTATTTGATGATTCAGAAACTGTATAATTTCTGTAAAATAAAAACAAGAAGGATCATATTGCCAGAACACCTAATTATATAGATGAATGGCCTAAGAACCAATTCAGGTCAAGGAGGGACCTCTAGATAAGTTAAACGAATGCATTTTCTTAACTAAACTCCAGAAAAACCTCTCACTTTGAGCATGTCATGGAACTCTGCAAGCCCATTGAAAGCACTGACAGCTGAGTTCATGCTATGTTCTGTGCACACAGAGTGCAACTGTGGCATTTGTCATGTTTCTTCTGGCCATACTGCTCCTTTCAGTGAAATAACCCTGTCACAGTGGACCCCTAGCATGGACATTAAGACTAGAGAAACACAAGGCAGTCCTCTCCCTAGCTTTAGGTTTTTCACACCTCTGTCACCAAATGAGCAATAACGTGTCAAAGATGGCAGAGATATCTCCCAAAGTGCTCCACTTGTGAGGGCTCTTCTTCCTACTTCCTTACTGGAAGGAGTTGGTGGTCTATCAGCATACTCCCCTCCCACACAGCCTAAACAGAAGGAGTTGGTGATCTATCAGCATACTCCCCTCCCACACAGCCTAAACAGAAACACACCAATCAGTAGGTCCAGGAAAAGCCACCTGTACGCTTGGTGTTTGGACTTCTTCTCTATCTACACTTACTTTCCTGGTGAATTCATAACTTTAAATACCAACACTAAGCCTGTGACTCACAAATTATTATCTTTACCCTGGGTGTCTCCCATGAACTGCACATGAACACATCCAAATGTCCATCTCTTTTCAGATGTCTAACAAGTATTTCAAATATAGCATGTACAAAACTCAACTCCTGGTCTTTCCCTAAAACCTTCTCTCAACTCTCAGTAAGAGCTTTTCTTTCTTCTTGACACTTAGACCTGCAATCTGGGAGACATCCTTGACTCCTATTTTTCTCCCATACCCCACATGCAATATACCATCAAATCCAATTGTTTTCTAATTCATCTAGAATCCCACTGTCTCTCACTGCTGGCACTTTATGACCTTGCCTGAGCACCATTGCTCTTCCCCTAGGATAACTGCAATAGTCTTCTCTAACTGGTCTTCTTGCTTTCATTCTTGCCCTCTTGTTATTATTATCAACTCTGCAGCTAGTGTAATCCTCCTAATATTAGTCAAATTAAGTTATTGCTTTACTCAAAACCTTCTGATGGCTCTCCACTTCAATCAGACTAAAAGCAAAAGTTCATAAAATCTCAGATTATTTAGTTCTGTATCATTCCTTGATCTTATCACCAATTCTTCTCCCTTAAATCTGATCACTACAATCATAGTTGTCTCCTTGTTGTCCGTGGAACATTCTAAGCACATCCCAGCTTTGGTCTCATCACACTTATTGTTTCCTTGGAATGAAACACTTTTTATCTGATATCTCCTTGCTTTGTTTCTTCATCTGCTTTGGACAGATCCTTGCTTGAATGTCATCCTCTCAATAAGACCCACCCTGATTCCTCTATTTAACTTTTTTATATCATGCACAAAAATAAACTCAAATATAGATTAAAGACCTAAATCTGAGACCTGAAACCATACAAATCCTAGAAGAGAACACATAAAAACTTCTTATGAGATATGAATCCTGAGGCATGGGAAACAAAACAAAAATAAACTATTGTAACTACATCGGAATAAAAAGCTTCTGCACAGTAAAGAAAACAACCAACAAAACTAAAAGGCAACCCACAGAATGGGAGAAGATATTTGCAAATGACATATCTGATAAAGGATTAGTATCCAAAGTACACAGCATACTTATAAAACTCAACATCCAAAAATGAAATAATCCAATTTAAAAATGGGTAGAAGACATAAATAGATATTTTTCCAAAGAATACATACAGATGGGCAACAGACACATGAAAAGATGCTCAACATCCCTGATCATCATGGAAATACAAATCAAAAGTATAATGAAATATCATCTCACACCTGTCAGAATGTCTAAAATCAACAACACAAGAAACAGCAGGTGTTGGTGAGGACGTGGAGAAAGGGGAACCCTCTTGCACTATTGGTGGGAACACAAATTGGTACAGCCACTCTGGAAAACAGTGTGGAGGTTCCTCAAAGAGTTAAAAATAGACTACCCTATGATCCAGCAACTGCACTAAGTATGTATGCAAGGAATACAAAAATACTAAATCAAAAGGAACATGCACCCTGATGTTTATAGTAGCATTACCCACAGTAGCCAAATTATGGGAGCAGCCCAAGTGTCCATAGACTGATGAATGGATAAAGAAGATGTGGTATACATGATGAAATATTGCTTAGCCATAAAAAAGAATGAAATCTTGTCATTTGAGAGGACGTGGATGGGCTAGAGAGTACTACGTTAAGTGAAATAAGTCAGGGAAAGACGAATACCACATGATTTCACTGTATGTGGAATTTAAGAAACAAATGAGCAAAGGGGAAAAAGAGAGAGAGGCAAACCAAGAAACAGACTCTTAACTATAAAGAACAAACTGATAGTTACCAAAGGGGAGGTGGATGGGGGATGGGTGAAATACATGATGGGGATTAAAGAGTACACTTGTTGTGATATATAGAAGTGTTGAATCGCTATATTGTACACCTGAAACTAATATAACACTGTATGTTAACTTATTGGAATGTAAATAAAAACTTTTAAAAAACCCCAGAAAACTAAGGAACAGGACAAGGTATTTTTTGAACAACACTCATGAATCTTGGTTTCAAAGACATCACATCCACAGAAGAGTAGGCTGCTATGCCAAAAGAACCGTCGGAGAACCAGAAAGTCCTTTTGGAATTTAAAAATGTACTTGATAAAATTTAAAAACCAAAAAGTGGGTGTAATTGCATAATAGTTGCTTCAGAAAACTGAACTGGTGATTTGGAATCTCATCTTGAGCAATTTTTCCATGACTTAAAAAGAAAACAAAATAGAAAGTACAGAAGAGAGCTTAAGAGACAAGAACTACGGACCTAACACATACAATACTGACTTATTAAAAGTATCAGGAGAAGAGAATGGAGTAAACGTTAGAGAATAAATGAAAGAAAGAAAAAGAAGAAAGAAAGAAAGAAAGAAAGAAAGAAAGAAAGAAAGAAAGAAAGAAAGAAAGAAAGAAAGAAAGAGGAAGGAAGGAAGGAAGGAAGGAAGGAAGGAAAGAAGGAGAAAGAAAGAAAGAAAGAAAGAAAGAAAGAAAGAAAGAAAGAGAAAGAAAAAGAAAGAAAGAAAGAAAGAAAGAAAGAAAGAAAGAAAGAAAGAAAGAAAGGGAAAGAAAAGAAAATCTACTGAGCTGATGGACTTGAGTTATCAGAACAAAAGTGCACCACAAGTATCACAAGAGAGTGCATTAAATTAAAATAAAATATGTTTATAGATATCTTCTTGTCAAAATTCTACAAAGAGAAGAATCCAATTTTCTAGAAATAAAAATAGTTACCTAGATGAAAGAGACACACAAACTAACATTAGATGTCTTAATTTTAATCGTAAATACTAATACCTAACAATTGACAGAGTACTGAAGAATGTGTTTCTAAATGTATAGATTTAATATATGTTTCTATGCTCTGACATAAAAGTAATCAGTTAAAAACAAATTAACACTTATGTGAAATACGTTCTTTAATCACCTTTTCTTACATAAACATTTTAAACTGAGCTAAAGAAACTCTTCAGGAAAGAAATTGTTATTTCTCTCCTTTTGGATAAAAATTCTTAATTATCTTAGACTTTCTATGGACTAAAGCACCATAATAAAAGGTATTAGGAAGGGACACCAAAGCACATTGAAAGTATAACTACATTTTAAAATAAAAATAAGCATACTACTTTATATTCATGCACTCAAATCAAATAAGACTGATTCACAACTGCTCACAAGTCTTGTACACTAATTTGAAACAAGATCTATGTATTTAATAAATGGAAGCTGATTTACATTAATCATGTGGGAAAGTGTGAAATAACTGTAATTAGAAGAATGAAGTATACATTTGTATATGAGATCCATGTAAATATGTATACACACACACACACACACACACACACACAAAACAGTTACCGGGAGCCCCTTCCCTTACTCATTAATAACAAACCAAAGATATACTTAATAATTGTTTCTGAGGATTTTTGCTTTCACAGTTGATATACCTCACCCTATTTTATATTCCCCAAATCATAAAGGTTCTCAAACATATTATCCGTCATTATGTCCACCTATTTATGGCTTTAGTGAAATGACTATTATTAGACCATTAGGGGGACAAGTCACTTCAAAATATTATATATTTCCTAGAAATCATATAAGCAGAAAAATGATTTGTAAAACCATGACTATCAGCATAAAGCAAATAAGAAAAATCACTTATATTACACAAAATTTGAATATTCAAATAAATGACACGTATTTTTAACTTATTCTACTTTCCTACAATGATAGCTATCATACTGAATAAAACACATTTCACGTATCATGTGCAATAACTTATTTAGGTTCATAACACATATATATCCACACATATATACATACCACCTTTCCTAGTTTATAATTTTTAATTCAACTGAATTAAAGTTAATAGGATAAAATTGTACATATACCCGTTTACACAGTATGGAAATAACTGTCTATACACCAGTGTCACAATTACTGCAGGCGTTCTGATATAAGGGTGAAAGAATCTATGGTTTTACAGATGCCACCTAAACATTTAGGTGAAAGATGCACTACAAAACCAATACTATATTGCTGGAAAAAAATAATGTGCAGAATAGTTTTCCATCTATACCTCTCTTGTGATCATTTTAGGTAGACAACCTAAACATCAATCCGAGTTTCCTTTCTCTATGTATTGTTAAGTGTTTCCCAGGCTAGAACACTTCTTTGAACCAATGTTCTGGTAAGACCCTCTTGCTTCTCAAGGGTTTTGTCTGATCATTGAATACCCACTGAGTGTGGCCTTTGTTGTCTTTCCATTAGGAAGTAAGTGTTAACATCCGTAACCAGTGACAGTTATCATCCCTATCAGACGCCTTTCACTATCTTTCAAGGTCGGGGAGAGGTCACCAGGTGTACGTTTCCTATTCTACATTGTTTTACAGCTTTCCTCACTTGTAACAAATACTTTAGTATCTTTTACCTTCTCTAGTAGCACTAAATCTCTCGAAGTTTCTTTAAAAGAGGTATTCCCAGATTAAAATCCACTCTCTCAGTGTCTTTATCAAAAGAACTGAAAGGAATTAGATAGTGACTGTCATATAGTTTGGCCGATGATATCTCCTGTACTGCTGATGTGATAGAAGCGTTCTGTGCTCAGACCCAGTACATATCATGTGCCTTCCTCTGAGGTCAGCAGCTCAGAGCAGAAGAGCTCAGAATTTATGTTTCAGAGACTGGTACTTTCAGTTATAATAAACTATAATCGAAGATGTGCAAATTATAGATAATTAGAATATACCATCCCTTCTCTGTTATCCACCTTGAAACAAACATATAGGAACACACTTTATATTTTGAAAACAAACTCATCTCCTCAAAGCACATGTTTCAGATGCTTCTCTAGGGTATTTCGAGACATGGTGATGCCACTTACTGAAAGGTGTGACTTGACATTGGAGAACAGAACAGACTGTGGAAATTGTAGCTGATTCAACATATCGTGTTCACCTAAGGTGGCCTTCTATCCAGATACTACGCTCCTATGAGAGAAGCAGGTAAAGGGAATTTGTAACATGGAAAGGGGACTGCTATGGCAGACAACCTAATATCATTCCACTTATCTTTCTGTATTTTAGTTTTCCCAGACATACACTTCTCTCATTTAACAAATAGTCATTGAGCAACAACTCTATGTCAGGCAGTTCACGTCCTGAAGATGCATAGGGAGCAAAGACAAATAGTCCCTTTCACAAGATCACTAATGCCCTAGTGACAAGGCCACTCCATCGAGGTGCTCTGATGAGGCAGTGCTGAATACGGCCATCCCCATGGGACACACCCAGTTTTCACAGTGAAGCCCATCTAAATGAATCTGGTTCACCAGCTGGGAAATCTGGTGTCAAGAGACCTTAATAAAAGGGCTGAAATATAAATTTTGGAAACCTCTATCTCTCCAAAACCTGCCTGTCAGACAATTTCTATAAAGTTCTAGCAAATCCCAGAAACTAGAGATAAACAATTTTCCCATGAGATCCATAAATTATGAGAAGCATTAAACTAAAGAAAACTGCCAAGTTTCCAAAAGTTACATGTTTTTCTAAGCTTTATCTGAAATTCTGGTCATACCATGAAGCCAGTTAGAAAATAAAAAGTAAACTATTCATGAACCTCACATGTCATAGTTGTCTAATATTTCCAACAGAATTCTTTGACAGGACTACACTTTGTTTTTAAGTTGTACATGTAAAGTTAACCATTTGTACTTGCCTTTAATATGCTTAAAGATAAACCTTGACCTGAGGTTGAAGTTTGGGTTCTCTTCCTCATATCTCACAGAGTGCTGGACTTCACCTTGTGAGACTTCACCCCACAATCCTGTGGCAGCCTGCTTTCCTGCCTGTCCCCTCCACAGTCCAACCTCTTTATGAAGGTAAGGTCCATGTCTACCTTAGTCACCGCTGTATGTCCCAGTGCTTGACAAATAGAAAGTACTTATAAATATTTCTGAATAAATGAATAAATAATAAATTAATGTGAACCTTGGATTTAAAAGATATTGCATAGGTGTCTGTGAGTATCTTAAATAAAATTGATTTTGCTTAAAATTTCTTTAAGAGTTTATTTTTTTATATTTTTAAAGATTGTATTTATTAATTTGAGATAGAGAGAGAGAGAGAGAAAATGAGCTAGAGAGCAAGAGCCCAGGATCAGAGGGAGAGAGAGAGACGGGCTCCCTGCTGAAGGGCTCCATCCCAGGATCCCGGGATCATGACCTGAGGTGAAGGCAGACACTTAACCAACTGAGCCACCCAGGTGCCTCGAGTTTATTTTCATCTTCATATCTATTAAAGTCAAGATATCTAATGTCAAGAGCATGACTCTGGAGTCAAACTTTGTAGATCAAATCCTGGTTGCATCAGTGACTTCAACTTACTTCTCTGTTACTTCAAGGTAGGTTCCTTTTAAAGTACTGGTGAGCATACAATAAGAGAAATACTGTAAAGTATTGAGCTCAATACCATTTAGATGCTACTTCTGTTTGCCAATGTTATTTTCACTAGTAAAATAAAGTGTAAAGTGATATTCCACCATACAGGGAAAGGATCTTTGGTCCACACCATTGGTTGCTCTGTGCAGCATTTTCAGGGACTTTGCCTCAAAATTAAGCATGGGTCTATGCCCCAAATTAGGCATATATTTTCTTTCTTTGTCTATTCAGATGAAGTGGCTTTTTAGAAGTAGCAACAGACTTCAACAGAAAAAATATTTCTCTAGCTGGTCTCTCCTCCAATTTCTGCATAGCATATCTATAGAAAACCAAAAAGAACAAAACAACAATAATCAACTTCACTGGAATCACAAAATGCCATGCTATGCTATACATAATATGCTTTCCTCCACAGCTGGCACTTGTGTAATGTTGGTGGGTGCAGCCTTTACACAGGGGGGTTTAATAATTCCATGCCTGGAAAATGCGTACACAAAGATATTAAATATGATGTTGTTTAATACAGCAAAAACAATTTAAAATCTAAACTTCTATTATTTGGCTACATTAATAATTTAACAAAACCATCCTTTGTTCGAGGCTTCAGAATTTTTAATTTATTATGATCTTGTATATATTTTTAATATTTATAATTAGAAAGTATTTTTTTAATAACTGGAAAGTCTTTATCTTCCTATTAGAAATGTATTTAAAACTACCTAAAAAATGAACAGACATAAGAAAAAGAAAGAGAGAAAGTAAGCAGAACAGCAGTTTTTAGGAGGATGTTCACCAGAATGTTAACTTACAGGTGTTCATATTTTTAATCATATAACATTATAGTGTCTAAGTTATTAACTATATGTATTGCATTTTCTGTTACACAGACAAGTTTGAAAGCCATTGAAATATAAGACAAGATCTTCACTTGTCCATCTCTATAGAATTTATTGCAGTGCAATGATAATTATTTGTTGGATAAATATAAACATATATGAATAAATGAATGAATAGAATCATTAAAATATCATACATTTTATCTGGAGAAAAAGCAATGAACTGGCAGGCTTGGTAAATAATCCCCTTTGCACTGAGAAGAGAAACAGCCAAACTAACCAAGTCCGAATAAAGTTTAGAACTAGACAGAGTTGTGTTTTGCATCCTCCCCTTCCCCCCTCTCAGTTTCACACTTGAACACTCATTCTCCCATTCTCTTCCACGTTTAACAAAACCTGCTTTTACAAAATTATTAGTATCTGTCATGTGCATGTTGACATGAATTCAGTTTATTGTTCTTCTTTCCAGGTGTCTTGGTGGGGTTTAGCTTGGCTAATCTCCTTTGCCTAGTCAGGTTCTTTGGTCATCAGACTCCAAAGTCATGCTAATGGGCCAAAGATGTAAAGTTGGTTGATGCAGTGTGCTTAGAATGCGGCAGTTCATACACTAATGCTGTGTTTGAAATACATGTGAGTAGTTGGCTTTTAGTTACGTATTCTGAAAGGATTGCTAGGTTGTGAGACTGCACACGTGTGCAGCTTCCACATCAATGCTTACGCCCCACTGACAAGAAAAAACAGTTCATTAAGGACCTATGTGGTCTCTGCAGATGATATTGGCTGGTTTGATCCCTGACACTTGGCCATTCTCTCCCAGTTAAGAGCATCTCCAGCTGGCTCCATGTGAGAGAAGGCCTAGCGGCTGTGTCTCAAGGTCAACCGAAGGCTTCAGGAACTACACCAAATCCTAGATTGCTGCTTCTACTGAGTCCCACTGGTGAAAGAACTGGTCCTCCTTTAAGCAATCAAGACTCACTTTCTGTGTATACCCTTTCAGGATGACTCCACCTGTCTCTTTCCTCCCTCTACATAAACGGAATCTGATAAAGAGTTGAGAAACCAATACTTTGGACTTGCCTCTTTGGGAAGACATATGATACGTTTTGCCTGTGTTTAAGCCATACTTTGTGAGACTGTATCTTTATGTAAGGATTCATGTATTCAAAGGAAAAATACATTGATTTTTCTCTACTTCTTCGGCTAGTACACTGTGAAAATTATGGAATGAAATGTTTTAAAAATCCATTACCTGTGACCAAGATCCTGCGTCAGCACCCTTGGCCTTGCTATTCTCACTTCCTGGACTGCTCTTCCCCAAATATCTGCTCCTCACCTTCTTCAGTTTTTATTCAAATGTCAGAGCCTATCATGGGCATTCTATGTAAATATGCAGCCCATTGTCCACTAGGATTTCGTATTTCCCTTTTTCATCCTTAGTTTTCTCCATAACAGTCATTATCATGTTACTTCTTCCATATTCATCTAATTTATTGGCTATTTGCCTTCAGGGACGCATACACTCCACTAGGGTGCATATTTTTCTTGTTTTGTCTACTGCTGTGACCTCAATGCCTAAATCTGTATCTGGTACCTAGTAGGTATTCAATAAATGTGTTAAATAAACAATTGCACAAATATTTTATAATTACAACAGTTATTGGTGTAGAGTTTTATGAGAGAGGAAGTTAGGTCAGTTAGGAGGGGCAGAAAAGGCTTCACTGAGGATATAACAATTGAGGATGGATGATTGACAAATTCAGTCAGGTGGAGAGGCTGGGGAAGAACATCTGGCAGAGTCAATGGTGGTGGTTTTGAAGCCAGAATTATGTGGTCCAAGACCTGAGAGAAGTCAGATGCTGCTGGAGAAATGAGCAAAGCAAAGGGTGGTCTGAATCTGGATGGATGTGCGGGCAAGAGCCCAATCGTGAAGGGCATGTGAGCCATGTAGGAATTTTGGATTTTGTCCTAAGAGGGGGGGAATTAATCATTTTAAATAGAAGAGTAGTGTGATTGTACTAGTGTTTTAGAAAGTTTATTTTAACTCCAATATGGAGAACGACTGAAGGAGTTCAAGATGTAGTAGGAGGTCTCTACTCCCATAAAGCATACACTTTCATGAAGAAACAAAGTAATAAATAATCAAATTTTGTATTTCATCAATTCAGAGCACTCATTTCTTTTCATATTTTAAAATTCCTGAAACAGGAATGGATTACCACCAACAGTGTCTTAAATGTGATAAAGTGTGGTGAACAAGAAAACGTGAGATAATGATATGAGGAAAAACATAAAGACATGACAGAGAGTGAATATAAGACTCCTTTGGGCTGTGTAGTCAGACAAGGCCTTCTACATGCTGAAGTTTAAAATGAGATCTAATTGACCAGAAAGAGCTTCTACAGCAGATATGGAAAGAGAGCATACCAACCAGAGGGGACAACTAGTATTAGGACCCAGGGACAGGAATGAGATTGGTGTGGAGCAGCTATCTTTTGCTTAGTGACTTAGCGACTTAACACAACATCTGTATTTGTCACAAAGCTTAGCAGCTTGGACTGGGCTCGGCTATAGCACCTTATCCCATGACCTCTGAACTCACTCATGTGCTGGGCTCACTGCATGTCTGGAGGTTGAGTGGAGGTTGGCAGAAATAATGAAGGCAGCTGAGCTGTGTGTCACTCATGAAACAGCAGGGTAATTCAGGCTTCTTCCACAAGCATCCAGGGAGGGAAAGGTTCCCAATGTGTAGTGTTTATCAAGCCTCCTCTTATATCATATTTGCTCTTGTCTCAGTGGTCAAAATAAGTCACAGGGGCAAGTCAGTCACTGTGGGAGGGCCACAGAAGGGTATGCATACAGGGAGAGGTGACACATTGGGACTCTTTCTTTGACAATATCCCACAGTGATTTGAGGAACAGAAAGAAAGTTAGTATAGCTAAAGCATAATCAACCAACAGAGGGAGGTGGGAGATAATGAATTCAAAAGAGAAGGCAAATAAGATTCAAATCATGTAGGGTCTCTCAGGCCAGAAAATGTCTGATTGTTTTCAAAGTGGTTGGAGGGACACCATAATGTTCTTAGCAGCGGAAAAAATTAATTTAATTTATAAGTTCAGTCTGGCTACTTATAATTCATGATGAGAGATGTGTATTACTTAATAGGATGAGAAAGTGAACAGGAAGCCAGTGATCCTGGGAAGCGACAATTGTGGTGTGCCCAAGGGTGGTGGCAATGAGATATGTGGATGAACAGAAGATCCTTAGGAAGTAGCAGTGAGACCTTGATTAGATCTGGAGGATAAAGACCATTGAGAGCCTTGGTCTCTGCCTAGTAACTCCTTCTGGTTCCTGCAGCTCACATGGTTCCCAGAAC
Organism: Ursus arctos; assembly: GCF_023065955.2. Taxonomy (NCBI): domain Eukaryota; kingdom Metazoa; phylum Chordata; class Mammalia; order Carnivora; family Ursidae; genus Ursus; species Ursus arctos. The sequence goes on from NW_026622986.1 coordinate 3,592,016, forward strand.
TCATGAAGGGCCTTGTTCAAAGCTAGCACTTAGTACATTTGCTTAAAAAAAAATGGGTACATTAACAAATTAATCACCCCTTTGATTTTTAACATCAACTGTAACTGCCTAGACACAGGCAGGGGCTGCTAACTAATTCAAGTTTTTCATAGCACTCTGGGGTGTTTTGCTGCTATATTTACTGTACTATTTGTCTTTTGCTGTGTGCAAATTACCTCAAAATGTAGTGACTTACAATAAGAAACATTTATCATCTCACAGAAATCGGGATGGTTCTGACTCAGGGTCTCTCGGGAGCCAGCAGATAAGATGTTGGCCAAGACTGCAGTCATCTGAAGGCTTCACTGAGATGAAGGATCCACTCGAGGCAGCTCACTCATATAACTAGCAAGTTGGAACTGAGGGCTGGCAAGAGGTCTCGGTTTCTCTCCAAGGCTGGCTCCTCCATGCATGCCTCTCCACAGACTGCTTGCACATCATCACAACATGGCAGCTGACAGCAAATGTCTCCTCTTTAGGACCTAGTCTTGGAAATTACACATCATCACTACAACCACATTCTATTGATTACAAGTGAGTCACCAAGTCCAGTACAACATCCAGAGGGAGGGAGATGAGTCAAACAATTTGTGGGCAGATCATAAAACCACTAGATTACTAACAATAATCACCATCTTTTGAGTACCTAACAGGTATCAAGAACTGTGTTTGCTATTTTATATACACTCTCTCACCTTCACCCTCAGATTGGACTTTATAGATAAGGAGACCTAAGGCTCAGAAAGTTTACTCACTTGTCTAAGATATCAAGGCTAGAAAGTGATAGAGCCAGGACTCTGAATCCAGTCATTGTGACTTCAAAATGGTTTCTATTTTATACCACTACTGGGCCTTCATCCTTTCCCTCAACCACATACAAAACTTTAAGAAAAAGCTTGGCATTTCAGAAAACGAATCACATGTAATTTATCATCTGTTTCTTTTAAGCCATCTGCTACACAGAAGCACTGACCGTGTTCTCAAAAACATAAAAGCACATTAATTTGATTCTATCTAGAGCTGTGATAATCATTAAGACTTATAATTTAAACTTATTAAACAAGTTAATGATATGAATAAGATTACATTTAAAATCTGATTGTTTTCACAGACATCAATTATGCAAAATTAAAAATCATAATATTTTCAGTAAAGCAGGTCTAGTAAGATTCATATAATCTAAAACTCTTGGATGAATTTGTCTCTTGTACTGGAAATAACGCTAAAATTTCTCCTAAGACACAGTTTTTAATTGGTTCACTATTTCAAGCTGACTTTCTTCCTTATCCTCTTTGATTCTATGTTTTCCTTGTTTTTATTTAAATGTGGTGTGATTGAGACTATTTCAATGCCTTGAATCCAAACTACTAACAATAGGATGCTAATAAAGAAATACCGTTTGAGGAGTGCTTCTGACACTTGTAACCATGCTAAGAAATGTAAGCTACAGCTACACACAGAAACCAGTCTGCTGAATTTGGAGATATGCTTGGCTCAGGTAGTGCCTGCTATGAAAAATAAGCTTATTTTAGAGGGCCCTGAATGTCTATCCTGAACAATGTTAGCTGACATAAAGAAAAATGCACTAGAATAGTGCCTCCATAGCTCTGAGAGAATGAGGTGGAATCGTATTCCCCAGTCTCTAGCCTGTGGCAGGCACCTGCCTTCCATATCAGCTCATACCTGTGTCCGAGTGAGGACCAGGCTGGCCTGAGAGAGGCCAAGGGCATGTCCATTTGCCTTCTGGGATTCCTTTTCAGATCTCCTGCTGGGAGTTTCAGATCTTCCCCAGAATGCATTTTCCCGTTTTTCCCCTGCCAAGTCACTACTGTCTCTGTCTATGGTGTTTGCCTCGTTCATGCACAGTACATATTCCTTTCCTTTTTCTGTCTCCCATACTTCCTTTCCTCACACTCCCCCATTAGGGAAAAATCTGCCTCTGTCTGCCTGTTTTAGATGTGGTTTCTACTAATTTTGAAAAGAAGGTATATTCTGGGAGAGCCTGAATAATAATAGCTAATATCGGTAGAAAGAGCTCACTATGTGCCAGATACTCTTCCAAATGCTGGTCATGTATTATCTTAATCCTTATCACAACCTATAAGGAAGGTAACACTATTGCCCATACTTTATAAATATGAAACCAAGGCACAGAGAACAAGTGATATTCCTACTATGCTGAAGCTAATAGTGGCAGACCCAAGGTTCAAAGCCCTGTTCTTAATAACTCCTCGCCAGCTGCCTCTCAAGCTCTCCCTGGCCGAAACAAAAAAGATGCAATATGAGTGCTGGAAAAGGTTTAACCTTGATCTCTAATGTGCAGTTTGCTTTTGCTCTTTCAGCTCTACATTTCAGGAAGTTTATAATCCTATTAATGCATGGTTTATTATTCCATGGATTTGAATAGAACACGGATCAAATCAAACCCCTCAAAACCCAACTACACACTAGCCAGTAAAAGCCAGTAAAAGAATGGTATATGTTTATATTTACATCATCCTGAATACTATAACATCTAATACTTGTATTTTACATCAGAGCTAAAGAAACAATTTGACCTGAACAACCATCCTGTGAAATGCATTGGACAATAGGTGTATCCTCCTGGTTTGGGAGCAGATGTCCTGAGGAATTACAATTCTACCACTTACAAGTTGTTTGTTCTCTGTGCCTCAGTTTTCACATCAGTAAAATGGGCATAATTAATGATACTGACCGTGTGGGATTGAGGATGAAAGGAGTTAATAATATTAAGCTATTAGAACAGTGCCTGACACATAAGAAACTCTTAAATCTATTAGTTGCTACTCAACTTGAGCAGGTTCTGGTCTCATCCCCCTTTTATAGATAAGGAGACTGGAGGGAAGAGAGATTACACGGCTTGCATCAAATCATAAACCAAGTAGTTAAAGCAATTTTTGACCCCAAGCCAAATATTCTTTTCACAACACACCGTCTTATAAGAGGCTAAAAGAACACAACTCCATTTTACCATTTGCATCTGTCCGTCTCACCATATCCCTTGTCTTCTCTCCACCCCATGCCCTAAAACACCATGTTATGGTGCCATGTTTACAACATTATTTCACCTGCAGAACAACTCTGGTGAAGACAGTGAGGTTGCTGATTTACGATGTACACTTTCTGAAATTGCCAAATTATGCTAACAATTAATATTTCCCAAGCATACAAGCACCTCCAGTTTTAGAGACAATATCCTAAATTATTAAATGTTCCACAGTGAATTCCTTAATTATCCAATGCCATTTTAGAAATGCTGCTGAGTGGCAGACTGTCATCAGAGGCAGCCATAGGATAAGAAGCAGAGAGAGGCAGCTCAGCCTAGGGGATTTTGACCTTTTGCTCTTGCCTGTGGCTGGATAGTGACTCTATCCGTGGAGTCTACAGAGACGCTGCCCATGGGGGGAGGAGGTCATGCTCTCCTAGAGATAGAAGTACACACACAATCAACTGATAAGCCCCGCTGGTGACACCCCCTCTTCCCAGAGGTCCTTCGGGCAACTCATGTGAGACACAGTGTCCCCTTTCAGCTTTCCTGTAGTAAGGTGCTTCTTTTCACCTGTGCACAAATATGAGGGGTTTTGTTGGGGGTGAAGGGATAGGAAAATCATCACTCCTAAGTATAGCCCTTTATGAATTGTGGACTTCTAAAAGTTGCCATGTTCAACAGGTACAGAATGTAAAATAATGCAAATTCTCCTCTAGAATCTTACAACATGCTAGGAGCAATGTGGCCAAATTCGATTTCTGCAGGAATGGGATCAAAAAGAAGCTAAGTTAATGTGTAAGCAGGAAAATATGTTTTTAGAGGGTGGGCCTTGAAACTTGACCTTACTATTGAGGAAAGAGTGGGAAACAGAAGACTATTCTCACATAGTAAGAATGTCTGCCGGTACAGAGGGGGACCCAAGAGGCTGAAGTGCTTGAGAGCTGATGTGGGTGTCTATGTTGAGGAACTGATGACCAAAAAGCTCAGAGGTTATGGGAAGACAAATGGATGGTTATTCAATGGAAAGACAATTTTCATTTGGATGCCCTTGATACTAAAAGGTCTTCAAAATGCTAAGTTCAGACACTCCAAATATTCCTTGCTACAAGGCTTCATTTAGAACAAATGACGAGTGTTACCCAGGGTATGCTAACATACTTCATCCGAAAGAATGATAATTTTAAGTTTTATATAAATATTTCATAGCTCCACATTCCATTCTCGCTAATGGAGAAAATGATACCTTTATCAATCAAGTAACTTAAAGAGAGAGTAATCAAACATGCATTGACATGGGCATTAGTGATATATGTTCATTCAAAGAAAAAATGTAGCATCATCCTATTTTTTTACTTATTTCTCTTTCATAACTTTAAACATATTTGGGGACATGTTTTAGATAGCATATCTTAGAGACTGGGTCAAAAGATTACCTCTCAAAATCAACTGGGAGAAGCATGGTATTTCTAGACCACAATACAAAAAAGCACAATGCCATAATATAAATAACATCGTACAAAATAGAAACCAATGTCAAAAGCGATATTTCACAAGGGATCTTTCACAAATGATAAAATCCACCATGAGGTGATTCTTGAATCTTTATATTACCCAGTTTTCATTTTAATATCGTTTCTTTGCTTATTTTGTAGGAAAATATTACCTATCACCCATTTAACCCATCCCCCTGCCCGCCTCCTCTCCAGCAACCCTCAGTTTGCTCTCTATAGTTAAAGTCTGTTTTATGGTTTTGGGCACCTTTTTCGACCAAACATTAAATACACATGCACGTATGCACACACACACACACACACACACACACACACACACAAGTCCCAAAGTAAAAATTAATTCAATCATCCAGTTAAGATGAGCTTCTCTTCCCAAACTCTGCTTCTTTCCTCAGTTCATCATCAGCTCCATTTTGAGGATATTTTAGGGAAAAAAAAATTTTTTTTGGCTACCTTCTCAAAGGTAATGGGCTCATTTCCCCTCCCTCACATTGACACAGCCCAGGTTGCTTGCACAAGGCAAGCGACAGGCTCAGTGTCACTCTCCTTTCCCTGATGATAATGACCCTCCCTTATGTGCTTAGCTGCTTCCTACCGAAACCTGAGGCGTTTTGCCTCAGGCTGTCTCTCTTCTTAAGAGAAATTGGACACAGCTTAAAGATTTGATTATTCTGACTTCCACAGTTCATTAAGATAGCACCAGAGCACTGAGTCCAGGGACACTCAAAAGTGCCCGAATTCTGCACCGCACTAGCTTCTATTCCTGGTTATTTGCATCAGTCTGGAAAGTGGACCATATAACCCAATCATGAACGTCATATACAGCATCTATTAGTTTGACAGAGCAGAGGCCATCCCACTTATGCTCAAAGCTGGTAATTATTTCACCTTCTCAAATCTCATAGTCCTTTCTCATGCCATCACAGACTAGTAGTTTTAAAAAAAGATGAAGAACAGTAGAACATTGCATGCACAGGACTAACAGGTGTCATAAGCAACTTCCCACCTCCCCTGACTATTAGCAACATCGATGTCTCCTCAACCATGATGGGCTGGCAGTTACAATGGATCAGGAGGCCTAAGTGCCTCACCTGCTAGCCAGGGTCTGTCTTCACAGTCCTCCCCTACCACGATTTTTTGACATTTCTTCCAGAAAACATTTTTTGAAAAGAGACAGAAAGGGTATAATGTACTATCTTAGTTCAAAGCTTTATCTGAAATAAATACATTGACAATTCTTCCAAACCATCCGTTCTGTGTTTATTGCTTTGCAGTGGTATTTTTACTCCAATCTTTTCAAACAACTGGCAACTCAACTCCCAGAAACGGGATAATTGCCAGCCCTTTGGTTGCCTCCCTTCCCACCTGAGCTGACCACATGGGAAGTTAGGGCTCTGATGAGGCATCACTCACCTATGGCAGAATCATAGTCTCCCGTTCCTCTGGACAAATGAAAGAATTCCAATTTATCATAGCTCCAGAATTTGGAGGGGACAGGCATAGACTCTGCCAAAAAGACTCAGTCCCCTGACCAATCATTTTCTATTAACTAATACGTTTAAATGATTACTCAATATCTTGGAAACGAATGGGGAATAATGCTGCTCAGTCTGTAAAAACAAGGCACTGTCTATAGAGAAACAAGACACTCTGATTTTTTTTTTTTCAATTCCACACTTAAAGAGAATCCCAGACCAGAATGCAGGAAGATCTCCTGGATGACCTTCTCTCCATTTCCTGCCAAAGGAGGAATAGGCTCCTGAGACCATCCAGCAGACTGTGAGGAAGTCAGGGTTTCACTGCTCCAAAAATCTTAGGGCTGAGCAAGGTTTCGTCATTAAGACAAATCTTGGCACTCTGACCAGGTCATTGTTTAATGAGAAAAGAGATAAATGCTTAAAATTTCACCATGGATTCAGAGTCAAAATGCAAGAAGGCAAAGAAAAATTTCTTTTTACAGACAATAAGCTTTAGAAATATCAAAGAGCTCCCATGTAGAGCAGAGATCTACCAGATGAGTAGTCGGTAGAGACTGGAATTTAGGAATTAGTTAAAATAGAATAGGTATGTGGCTATGCAGCTGGTGCACAGTATAATTCACAAGCCCTTTTATTAAAGGCTGTGATTTGCCTTGGCTCATTTAAATTTTAAAAAAAGAAATATTTATTCATTCAACAGCATTTTGATGGTAGTAACAAAAGCCAGCATTTATATGGTAGATTTGATACCTATAATAACCATGTGACCTAGGAAATATTATGATTCTCATACTGGCCACTGACCACTGACTCCTGAGGACTATTTCTTTTTTTTTTTTTTAAGATTTTATTTATTTATTCGACAGATATAGAGGCAGCCAGCGAGAGAGGGAACACAAGCAGGAGGAGTGGGAGAGGAAGAAGCAGGCTCATAGCAGAGGAGCCTGACTTGGGGCTCGATCCCACAATGCTGGGATCACGCCCTGAGCCGAAGGCAGACGCTTAACCGCTGTGCCACCCAGGCGCCCCCTGAGGACTATTTCTTACCTGCCTTTTCAACAAAGGTTACCTTGGTTTCCCAAGTTTGTGATGTCTTTTTCTTTTAGTGTCTTAGCTAACAACTCTGCCTATCCACTAAATCTGAGTCCCGAGCATTTTATTTTTAGATTTCTGCATACTGCCTAATTAGTGGGCTTGTCCATTTTGTTCATATTTGTCTTTGTCCTCCGACTGTAGCCTCACCCAGCATGGACTCCACAAACAAACAAACAAACAAACAAACAAAGCCAGTCTGGAATGTAAGTATGATTTCATCACCTACAAAGAATTCTTGAAACTCCCTTTATACATTCCATATACCCACTCATCCCCACCAATGTAAAGTGCAAAGAAAAGACATGAGAGTAGACATATAATAAACCAGAACCAAAATTCACTGCTTCTGTGAAATGGCTCATGTCCTAACTGCCTCATTAACAATGACCTTTGTTTAGATTGTTTGCTGCCCTTTATTGATAATGACAAAGTTAAATCAACCAAACTCAGTATTGTGAATTTAAAAATCCACAGTATAGAATAAAAGAATAGTAAAGGAAATCAAACACAAGTAACAATGAACAAAACCATAACATTACCATAGCTAATATGGATGAAGTTAATTATGTGAAAAATAAATAATTAGGGTGCCTGGGTGGCTCAGTTGGTTAAGGGTCTGCCTTCAACTCAAGTCATGATCCCAAGGTCTTGGGATCAAGCCCAGAATCAGGCTCCCTGCTCAGAGCGGAGCCTGTTTCTCCCTCTCCTCCCCACTCGTGCTCTCTGTCGCTATCTCTGACTCTCAAATAAATAAAATCTTTTAAAATTAATTAACTAATTAATTGAAAATAATTAATTAATTATTGTGAAGAATAACTAACCATATCACCAACCTAATTAACTAGTGGGTATACAGTTGTCTATATGACATGTTTTGATAATAATATTTTATATATTATATATAATAAATTATATAACAGAAATGTCATATTATATATAGATCATATTTAATGATCTAAGGAAGGAAGGGAAAAAAGAAAGAAGGAATGAATGAGCAAATGAAGGAAAGTTGGTCTATATCATTTCTCGATAACTCATCACAGGTGCAGGCAGAGAGCGGGATCCCTGCCCCCACTTTACGTTTCTTTTCAATTCATCCTCCACACTCTTGTCAGGATGACCTCTAAAATAAGTGTGATGATTCTATGCTCCCCACCCCAGCCTACAATTTTCTAGCATGCAATGGTAGCTTTCAATTTTTTTGACTGTAGCTCATAGAAATACATTTTATGTCTTGACACACGTGTGTGCACACACAGTCACACAAGTAAAAAGTATATTTCATGGAGAATGGATTGGTGGTTGACAGGAGCTGGAGACTGATGCAGGTGGATATAGCTAGAAGGGGGAGATTTATGGTGAAGGATAGTTCTGCATCTTGATTGTGGTAGTGAATACATGCAGTAGGAACACATGGATTTCTATATGCACACTCAGACAAATGAATGTGTGCAAAACAAGTGAAATCCAAAGAAGCTGTATGGAGTATACCAATGTCAATTTTCTGGTTTTGATAGTACTGCAGTTGTATAAGATGTTAACATTGGGGGAAGCTGAAAGACAGGTGCACAGGAACTCCCTGTGAATTTCTTTGCAATTTCCTGTGAATCTATGGTTGACTCCAAATAAAAAGCATTTTTAAGTTAATAAAAAGAAAGAGAAATTTTGCAAACATTACTTAACCTTAGTATAGGTGATGTATTCTGATATTTTCTATTCTCTTCCTTTGCATTTTTTTTTAACACGGGCTATAATCTGACAAGTTATTTCATGACGTGTGACTGGATTTTGAGACCGACAATTTGAATGACACTGACCTAGAGAAGAAAGCCCTAATTATTTAGCACAATCAGAAATTGACCTTTCTGTTTTAATCTCCCATCACTCAACATTGGATTTTAATGTTGTACAACCTTGGGACATACTAGTCTCTCAATAAATGCTGAACAAATGAACGAATGACAGAGCACGAAATATGTTGGTCTATTTCTACTTCATCTTGTTTTTAACTAAAACTAATAGGACAAACTTTATGGGGGTCTTCTGTGTATTTTAGTAATGTTTGGATTTATTCTAGTGATAAAAATATGTTCAGTGCAGAGAGTTTAGGATATAGACAAGTAAAAAATTGGAAAAGAAAAGCATTAACCCCATACTCTCCAGAGCTAATTATTAGTATTTTGATATTTCCCTAAAGAGTTTTTATGCATATATGTGTGTATATATATATATGTATATATATACACACACACACACACACACACACACACACACACACATACACACATTTTATAATGCTGGAAACACAGTGATTATATGAATTTATGTTATTGTTTATTGATTTACCATCCATTTTGAGCATTTTCCTATCATTCAATATTCTTTGAAACACCGTTTCTAAAAACTTCACTATAGGGTTGTATGTTAACCTATTCTCCTGTTTGAACACCTAGCCTGTTTTCAGCTTTTGCCACTATAGATAATGCTACAGTGAGTGCCCTTGAACATGCTTTTTCATAAAAAAGTCTCTCACTATCCTTGAGTAATATCATGCTTTCATTTCTAGTTTGATAGGCAAAACAATAGTATTAGTTCGCATTGGTGTTTGGGAGATGATAGTAGTTAATGGAGTCTGTGGGGTGCCAGAAGCAAAGACCCCCTTGACACACTCACTGGGATCAGGCTTTGGAACAATGTGACCTGGACTGAGAGAGTGTGAGCTGGCTTCCTATCAACTGAATGCTTGTTCTCCTTTTATTAATGTTGAAGGTAAAGTTCTTTGTAATAATAAACATTGCTCAGATTACATAGAAAAACACCACCATATCTGGGCCATCCAAATGCACACCCAATTTCACTCTTCGCAAAGCTCTGTCCTGCCACCCACCACACAAGGCCTCCAGCCAGAGGCCACCAGCACTCCAGTGCAGGATCGCCTTCTCCTGTCTCCCTCCCTCCAACCATGTTCCACCTGCACTCATCCTTTCCATGTTCTCCAGAGCAGCAGTGAATGTCAGCCTCTTATCGGTCCCTTGGCCCTTTCCAGCCATGGGGACTCTCCAGACCTCTAGGGTCCTTCCCTGCCAACAGTGAAGTCAGGTAGCCTCAGGAGCTACTCCACTCCTCCACTGCCCAGCAGGGCCTGTGAGCGCTAGGGCAGGACCATGTTCTCTTCACCCTTCACTGGGCATTACAGGTTAGGAGCCCCTCAAATACCACCTGCCTCTTGGTACCAGCTGCCCCCAACTTTCCTCTCTCTCCAAAGTACCTTTCTTTCTCTTTCCAAAGGTAGGCACAAATAACACCTCTTTCCTGGTAAAGAGAAGCAGATAAATATAGCATTAACTTCAAGAGTGTTGGAATAGGAGTTGGGTCAGGATTCTAGCTCCAGGGCTTCCTTTCCCTAATCATGTGAGGACAGGCACAAAACAGAATGCCATTATTTCTCTATGATTTTCTTTGCCTCCAAATGGTGATATTTGTAGTTGCCTGAACAGAATGAGAACAACATGAGGTTATCATGGTGCCTGTGCTCTGCAAAGTGGTACCATTGTTGCAGGTGGACAGTAGCACTGTTGCAGGTGGGGGCAGTAGCATAGCAAGGTCCTTCACAAGTGCCCACAGTCACCTTTACAGGCCAGGCACCTCACCTGGTAGGAAATGTGCCTGGGAGCAAATGCACAGACAAAGAACAAAGGCAAACACTCACGTCCCTTGCAACTTTGCTGGCCAGCACACTCCTTCTCCATGTGGTGCTGGCTATCATTGTGCCCAAAAGGTAAAAATAGCTCCACTTTCAAGTTTCACCTCAATAAATTAGGACAAGGGTTAGAGGCCAAGGTTCTAGCAGAGGGAACCTTGTAGCAACAATGGGATGGCCCCTTAGACCAAGGAGAGGTTAGTCCTGGGGCACAACCTTCACTAATTTGCCTCTACTCACTTCATCTGGCTCTGACCGCACCACCCACCTAAAGATCAGATGCATGTTCCTTGATATTGAATGGTCTTTGAAAAATGAATATGTTCAACAGAATCTATTTATCTTGGGGGAAATGAATATAATTCTAGTCAGTGTTCAAAAGACACTATTTTTTTAGCCTGCACAGTAGCATATGGTTAAGGTAAGGTAGCATGTCAAGCCAAAGTCTTTTGTGAATCCAGGGCAAAGCTCTTTCCCAATGACATAAGGTAATTATGAATAGAAGGGTGATCCTCCTTCAAGTCCAGCAGGAGCTCAATTCTGACTATTCATATTGGTCATACCCACTCAGAATGACAAAATCATTTGATGGACAGTAGACAGATATGCATTATTCACAGAGGCATCTTCAAAGGAATTCCATAAATTATAGGTTTCCTGAAACTGAAAGTTCCAGTGAGCCGGCAGTGAATGCCAGGGGTGAAGAGGTGTAATCAGCATGAGTATTGTTCCTGGTTAATTTGTCCCTTATAGGTGGCTGCATTTTATGCCCCAGGAAGAAGGGCTCTCTTTGTGTTTTCTCAGAACTGGCTTTAGCTCTTCCCAAAGACTGCCTACATTCACTGATACTTGACCTCAGCTGCACATTAGTATTGCCCTGGAGCTTTTTAGAACCCCATTGTCAGGATCACTCCTGAGAGATTCTTCATTGATCTGGAGTGGGATCTGGACATCAGTATTTTTTTAATTTCCCCAGTTGATTCAAATGTGCAGCCAGGCCTAAATATAGTAAACTAACCATTATAATTCCTTAAGAGATTTGCACATTATTTTAGCCAATCAAGTTGTGTTCTTGAATAACTTGCCTGTATATTTAGATTCCAAATACATAAATCAATGTCCATTTAAGTCTGGGTTCTCCAGAGAAAAAGAACCAGTAGAATGTATATACAGAGAGAATTATTTTAAGAAATTATCTCATGTGATTATGGAGTCTGTCAAGTCCAAAATTTACAGAGCAAGCCAGCAGGCTGGAGACCCAGGGAAGAGTTGATGCTAAAATTCAAGTCCAAAGGCAGAAATTCTTCCTCCTCAAGAGACATCAGTCTTTCCTCTTAAAGCCTTCAAGTGATTGGTGAGGCTTATCCACATTTTATAGGGTAAGGGTACTTTATTTAAAGTCTACTGATTTAGATGTTAGTCATATCTAAAAAGTACACTCATAGCAACAGCTAGACTAATGGTGTTTGTCCAAACACCTCGGCATCATATCCTAGCCAAGATGACACAAAAAATTAACCATCACAGTAACCTTCAATGGATGTATCTGAACAGTGCCTTGGCCATCTGGACAAGTGTTTTAACTTTGTGCTCCTCCAGTACTTCTTTGGTTATTTACATTATTTACTGAAGATTAATTTGTTGATGTTTGTATCTCCAAAGAGAACAGGTGTGGTCACCATTAAGTGATAGTCACCAGTAGGGCTAGAGAGTGCTGGGGAGCAGTGCAGAAAGCATTTGAGACTGAAGTCTTTGAATCAGTTGAAGAGAGAGAGCTGACAAGATGTCAGACAAATGGACACATGAAGTCAGGACCTAGAAATAAAGTAGCAGCTTCCACTGCCACTTAGGTATGTCTGAGAGAGCTGAAGGCTCTCCATCCTAGGGCAGTTCCTGACACAATAGTTTCAATCCAGGCAGATAGGGAAGAAGGAAAAGGTGGGTTATCATACAAACCCTGTAAATGAGGAGCCAGAGCCAGACCTATAGGGAAAGATCTCACCATGACAGCCCAGTAAGAATCATTGTGACATCTAAAATATGTCTTCAACACAGCTGTAGACCAATATAGTTTATCTTCTAGGTGTATGAATAAAGTATAAGACTTAATACCAAGTTGAAATATAAGATGTGCCAATCAAGGAGCTCTTAAAAGTTCATTGTGCTAGATACCTGCCACTGCATCAGGGAACACCCTTGCTTCCTGGTTTCCAGCAGGAGGTGGATCAGAAAACTGAGGGCATGGAGAATCATGAGGTTGGTGAATACATTCTCCAGGATCCCATTCTAGGGTGGCCATAGGCTGACTGACAGCATCCCCCACCAAAGTTGCTACAAACTCCTCCACACAATCCTCTTTTTCTCTCTAGGCCCAGGCTAATAAAAGTGCACATTAGCACTTATTCTAAGGAACTGCAAGTCAACATGTTTAGGGAAAGTGTGGGGTGTTGATTCTGAAGGCAGTGGAAGGTATCTTGAGGATGAAAATTGTAAGTTTCCTCCATTCCCATGCTTTTCTCATTCGTTCCTCTCTCCTGTCAGGACACTGAAGATACAGGACCATCTACCATGAATGTGAGACTCAAGCTGCATATACCCAGCCCTGGGTTCAGAACAAATGGCAATTATTGATTCAGAAGCAAGGCCACTATACCAGTGACTTAAAGCCAGATTCTGCTTCTGTCAAGTCCCACCTGTCCGACCTTGGAAAAGTAACCCCCGGGCCTCAGTGTCCTTATGAGTAAAGTAGGGATAGTAAAAGGATCTCCTAAAGAGAGTTGTTGAGAGAACTAAATAAGTTTGTACATTTAAATCACAGCAAAATACCTGGTATATAGACATACCTTCTAAATCTAAGCCAGTGTTTTTCAAAGTACATTCTACATACTCCTGAGGGTCCCAAGACTTTTTAAGGGGGGGGGGGGCATGTGGTCAAAACTATTTTCATAACAACATTAAGACTTTATTTGCCTTTTTCTTTCTGATGACATTTGGACTGATGAAACAAAAACAGTGGTGGGTACAACTACTGATTACTTCACACAAATCAAGATTCCAAAAGGTACCGGGGACCAGATTATAGTCTTCATTGCCAAACAGTCACTTAAAAAAGTCGATACACATAAGAACTTAAAAATGCCCTCAATGTGACAAAGAAGAAAATTGATTAATTTTATTAAATCTCAACTATGAGTGCATGTCTTTTCACTATTTAGTATGACGAAACAGGAAGTATGAAAAAAGCACTTTTGCTGCATACAAAAGCAGGGAAAGTACTTCTGCAATTATTTGAACTGTGGACTGAACAAGCCACTTCTTCATGGAATAGACTTTTACCTGAAAGAACTATTGACAAACAAATTACGGTCCTTCAGATTTGAGTATTTGTCAGGCATTGTCTCTAAAATGAATGACATGACCTTGTCAGCTCAAAGGAGAGGACTGACAGAACTTGCCAATGATAAAAATCTAGCTCTCGAGGGAAAATGAGAATGCTGGAAAACTTGTATCTGCCATCATGGGCTTCACAGCTTCCCAATGAGATGGAGGGATGATATAACAAATGTGATCTTTTGATGTCGTTCAATGGAATATGTCAGCATTTAGAAGATCAGTCCAACTCAACGAACTAATATTATCCAATTGACCAATATATGAAGTTACAAAATTACACAGAGGTAAAAGATCCATCCAAAGTACACAATAACCAATGGGTTATAATGTAGCAGAATATGAAAAATTTATTGATATGGTTTCAGATTCTATAATTGCAACTATATTTTACTTCTTGTCAAATTCTAGCATAATATCACAGAAGAATATTCACAGTTATTTGAAAATGCTACTAAAATACTTCTCTCCTTTCTAACCACATATCTATGTGAGGCCAGATTTCCTTCAGCTTTTTCAACCAAAACAACATATTCCAACAGATTAAATGCAGAAGCAGATAAAAGAACCAGCTGTCTTCTTTTAAGATTTGCAAAAACAATGCCACTCTTTTCACAAAAAGGTTTTGTCTTAGAAAATATAATTGTATTTCATTAAAAGATTATTTCAACTTGTAAGAGATTTAGTATTGTTTTAAGTATAGTAATAAATAAAGGTTTCCAAATTTCTCATTTTAAATTTCCAATCTAATAAATACTGATAGAAATCACCAGCATAAATAAAAATTCTTTGGCATGTTCAATGATTTTAAAGAATGTAAAGGGATCTCAGTATCATAAAGTTTGAGAAATACTGATCCAAGTTATCATTATCACACAACAGAAGCTAGTCTGGGAGAATACCCCCCAAAGTAACATCATGCCATTTCTACAGCATCTGTGTTAGTATTGGCCCCTCAATTTGCTCTTCCTGTGTCTCTTCATCCACCCAAATCCTGCCCATTCTTTAGCAAGCACATCTGAAGTGCCCTCATGTCCAAGGAGCCTTTCCTGAGCACTGTAAGACACACATCCCCCGGCCCTTACTTCTACTGATACTATGTCTATGCATCATATTATGTTTTTAGTTGTCCAATGTTACACATCTTATCACACCAACTGGATTGTAAAATCTTTGAGAATAGTGATTCAGCTCAGTAATGATTTTCCTATATGGAGCACATAGATAGCGTATCTGCATAATTAAATTTAAATGCGATCATACAATTTGATTGTATGTATCAGAGTAAATCATAAACAGGCTTTTGCCATACAGCTTCCCCCTTAGAAAATGACCTTCTCTCATGACCCTTACATTTTCATCTTTGTGTAAATGAAGAACCTTCTATACAAAATTGTTCTTCATTTGCTAACAGGACTTTTCTTAAAGTTGGCTAATGCTTAGCTACATAAATGCTAACTGGAAGAGGGAGCATTATATGATTCTGGCTCTTTATTATTACACACTTTTGAAATGCATCTCAAAGTTGGCTAATGCTTAGCTCCATAAATGCTAACTGGAAGAGGGAGCATTATATGATCCTGGCTCTTTATTATTACACACTTTTGAAATGCATCTCCCAGAACCTCATGACCAATTGTATTCTCTGAAAGAGCTACATTCCCAACGAGAATCTTTCTAAAGTTGGATGAGACATAAGAATAATTTTGGAAATGTGTATAGGTTAAAAAAGTCATTTTAAAACCACAATGTATAATAATTATATTAGAAAGTTGTGATTATGGATAATTTTTTCTGTTTCACAAATTTTCTTTAATGCGATTTGTATTTTTAACAATTCCATTGTATATTTAAAATCCAGTTATACATTTTTAAATAATTTTTTATTATATTATGTTAGTCACCATACAGTACATCCCTAGTTTTGGATGTAAATTTCCATGATTCATTACTTGCATATAACACCCAGTGCACCATGTAATACATGCCCTCCTTATTACGCATCACCAGCCTATCCCATTCCCCCACCCCCCTCCCCTCTGAAGCCCTCAGTTTGTTTCCCAGAATCCATAGTCTCTCATGGTTCGTTTCCCCTACTGTTTACCCCCCTTTCATCTCCCCTTTCTTCTCCTAACAATCTTCCTTTTTCTTATGTTCTATAAGTGAGTGAAACCATGTGATGTCTTTCTCTGCTTGACTTATTTTGCTTAGCATTATCTCCTCCAGTCCAGTCCATGTTGCAGCAAATGTTGAGAAATTGTTCTTTTTGATGGCTGAGTAATATTCCATTGTATATATGGACCACATCTTCTTAATCCAATCATCTGTTGAAGGGCATCCCGGCTCATTCCATGATTTACCTATTGTGGACAATGCTGCTATGAACATTGGGGTGCATTGGCCCTTCTCTTCACTATGTCTGTGTCTTTGGGGTAAATACCCAGTAGGGCAATTGCTAGTTCATAGAGTAGCTCAATTTCTAACTTTTAAGGGACCTCCACACTGTTTTCCAAAGTGGCTGTACCAACTTGCATTCCCATCAACAATGTAAGAGGGATCCCCCTTTCCCACATCCACTCCAACATTTGTTGTTTTCCTGCCTTGTCAATTTTTGCCGTTCTAACTGGTGTAAAAGATGGTATCCTACTGTGGTTTTGATTTGAATTTCCCTGATGGCTAATGATTTTGAACATTTTTTCATGTGTCTGTTAGCCATTTGTATATCTTCATTGGAAAAGTGTCTGTTCATATCTTCTGCCCATTTTTAGATTTGATTATTTGTTTCTTTTGTATTGAGTTTGAGAAGGTCTTTGTAGATCTTGGATACCAGTGTTTTATCTGTAGTGTCATTTGCAAATATCTTCTCCCATTCCGTGGGCTGCCTCTTAGTTTTTTGGACTGTTTCCTTGGCTGTGCAGAAGCTTTTTATCTTGATGAAGTCCCACAAGGTCATTTTTTCTTGTTTCTCTTGCCTTTGGAGGTGTGTCATGAAAAAAATTGCTGTGGACGATGTCAAAGAGATTGCTGCCTATGTTCTCCTCTAGGATTTTGATGGATTCCTGTCTCACATAGAGGTCTTTCATCCATTTAGAATTTATCTTTGTGTGTAGTGTGAGAGACTGGTCAAGTTTCATTCTTTTGCATATATAGCTGTCCAATTTTCCCAGCACCATTTATTGAAGAGACTGTCTTTTTTCCACTGGGTGTTTTTTCCTGCTTTGTCAAAGATTAGTTGCACAAAGAGCTGAGGGTCCATTTCTGGGTTCTCTATTCTGTTCCATTGGTCTATGTGTCTGTTTTTGTGCCAGTACCATGCTGTCTTGGTGATCACAGCTTTGTGGTATAGCTTGAAGAACAGCAACGTGATGCCCCCAGCTTTGTTTTTCCTTTTCAACAAATCCTTGGAGATTTGGGGCCTTTTCTGGTTCCACACAAATTTAAGGGCAGTTTGTTCCAGTTCT
Organism: Ursus arctos; assembly: GCF_023065955.2. Taxonomy (NCBI): domain Eukaryota; kingdom Metazoa; phylum Chordata; class Mammalia; order Carnivora; family Ursidae; genus Ursus; species Ursus arctos. The sequence goes on from NW_026622986.1 coordinate 3,609,700, forward strand.
TTGAAAAATGTCATTGGTATTTTGATCAGGATGGCATTGAGTGTAGATTGCTCTGGGTAGCATAGACATTTTAACTATGTTAATTCTTCCAATCCATGAGCATGGAATATTTTTCCATCTTTTTATGTCTTCTTCAATGTCTTTCAAGAGTGATTTGTAATTTCTAGAATATAGATCCTTTACGTCTCTGGTTAATTCTGAGATAACATATGAATTTTGGTGCTATTGTAAATGGAATGGATTCCCTAGTTTCTCTTTCTTCAGTCTCATTGTTCGTGTATAGAAATGAAACTGATTTCTGAGCATTGATTTGTATCCTGCCACATTACTGAATTGCTCTTAACTTCTAGTAGTTTGGGGGTGGAATCTTTTGGGTTTTCCATATAGACTATCATGTCATCTGCGAAGAGAGACAGTTTGACTTCTTCTTTGCCGATTTGGATACCTTTTATCCCTTTCTGTTGTCTGATTGCTGTTGCAAGGACTTATAGTACTATGCTGAATAATAATGGCGAGAGTGGGCATCCTTGTCATGTTCCTGATCTTAAGGGAAAGGCTTTCAGCTTTTCCCCATTGAGGATCATATTTGCTGTAGGCTTTTCATAGATGGTTTTTATGAGATTAAGGAATGTACCCTCTATCCCTACACTCTGAAGGGTTTTAATCAGGAAAGGATGTTGTATTTTGTCAAATGCTTTTTCTGCATCTATTGAGAGGATCATATGATTCTTGACTTTTTTCGTGTTGATATAATCTATCACACTGATCGATTTGCAAATGTTGAACCCCCCTTGCATCTCAGGGATGAATCCCACTTGGTCATGATGGATAATCCTTTTAATGTGCTGTTGGATCCTGTTAGCTAGGATCTTATTGAGAATTTTGGCGTCCATATTCATCAGGGATATTGGTCTGTAATTCTTCTTTTTTGATGGGGTCTTTGCCTGGTTTGGGGATCAAGGTAATACTGGCCTCCTAGAATGAGTTTGGTAGTTTTCTTTCTGTTTCTATTTTTTGAAACAGCTTCAGGAGAATAGGTATTATTTCTTCTTTGAATGTTTGGTAGAATTCCCTGGGGAATCCGTCGGGCCCTGGACTCTTGTTTTTCGGAAGGTTTTTGATCACTGCTTCAATCTCTTCATAATTAATCGGTGTGTTTAAAAAATCAATTTCTTCCTGTTTCAGTCTTGGTAGTTTATAGGTTTCCAGGAAGGCCTCCATCTCTTCCAGATTGCTTAATGTATTGGCATAAAGCTGTTGATAAAAGTTTCTAATGATCCTTCCTATTTCACTGGTGTTGGTTGTGATGTCTCCCCTTTCATTCATAATTTTATTAATTTGGGTCCTTTCTCTATTCTTTTGAATAAGTCTTGCCAGTGGCTTATCTACTTTATTTATTCTTTCAAAGAACCAGCCTCTAGTTCTGTTGATCTGCTCCTCTGTGCTCCTGGTTTCTAACTCATTGATCTCTGCTCTAATCTTGATCAACTGCTTTCTTGTGCATGGTTTAGACTTGTTCTTCTGTTCTAGCTCTAGCTTCTTGAGGTAAGAATATAAGAACCACATTTTAGATTTTTCTATTCTTTTGAGTGAGGCTTGGATGGCTATGTATTTTCCCCTAAGGACTGCCTTTGCAGTGTCCCCTAGGTTTTGGACCATTGTGTTTTCATTCTTGTTGGTCTCCATAAATTGTTTAAATTGATTTTTAATTTCCTGGTTTACCCAATCATTCTTGCGCAGGGTGGTTCTTAGTTTCCAAGTGTTTGAGTTTCTTCCAAATTTTTCCTTGTGAATGAGTTCCAGTTTCCAAGCACTGTGGTCTGAGAATATGCAGGTAATCATCTCAGACTTTTGATATTGGTTGAGACCTGTTTTGTGACCCAGTATATGATCTCTTCTGGAGAACGTTCCATGTGCATTCGAAAAGAATGAGTATTCTGTTGTTCCGGGGTTTAGTGTTCTGTATATATCTATGAGGTCCATCTGGTCTAGTATGGCATTCAACACTTGTTTCTTTGTTGATTTTCTGCTTAGGTGACCTGTCTATTGCTGAAAGTGGAGTATTGAGGTCCCTTAATATTAACGTATTTTTATCTATAGGTCTCTTTATTCTAGTTAAGAGTTGGCTTGTGTATCTAGCTGCTCTCCTGTTTGGGGCATAGATATTTATAATTGTCATATCCACTTGTTGGATACATCCTTTAAGAATAGTATAGTGTCCTTCTGTATCTCTAACTACAGTCTTTAGTTTAAAATCCAATCTGTCTGATATAAGAATTGCTACCCCAGCTTTCTTTTGAGGTCCATTGGCATGAAAAATTGTTTTCCACCCCTTCACTTTCAGTCTGAATGTATCTTTAGGTTCAAGATGAGTCTCTTGTAGACAGCGAATGAATGGGTCATGTCTTTTTATCCAATCTGCAACCCTGTGGTGTTTTATGGGAGCATTTAGGCCATTCACATTGAGAGTGATTATTGAGAGGTATGATTTTAATGATGTCATGTTGCCTGTAAGTCTTTGTTTCCATAGATTGTAAATTTCTGTTCTGTATCACTCTTGGGGCCTTTTTACTTTTATCGAACCCCCCCCCCCTCCTTAGTATCTCCTGTAGGGCTGGTTTTGTGGTTATGAATTTGGTCAGTTTCTGCCGATCCTGGAAGGTCCTTATCTCTCCATCAATTCTGAATGACAGCCTTGCTGGATAAAGGATTCTTGGCTGCATGTTTTTCTCAGATACAGCTTTAAAAATATCCTGCCAACCCTTCCTCTCATTCCAGGTCTGTGTAGACAGGTCTGATGTTATTCTGATATTTTTGTCTCTGTATGTGAGAAATTTCTTCGCCCTGGCCGCTTTCAATACTGTATCCTTGGATCTAATATTTGCGAATTGCACTATGACATGATGTGGTGTAGTTTTGTCATGGTTGACCTTGGGAGGGGTCCTCTCTGCCTCTTGGACATGAATGCTTGTTTCCTTTGCTAGCTTAGGGAAGTTTTCAGCTACAATTTGTTCAAATATCTCTTCTAGACCTCTCTCTTTCTCCACCCCATTGGGGATGCCAAAGATTCTGACACTGGAACATTTAATTGAGTCAGTAATCTCCTGTAATCTACATTCTCAAGATTGGATTTTTTTGAGCCAAGTTTCTGTTTTAACTTTCTCTTCTACCATCCCATCCTCCAATTCACTAATTCGTTCTTCTGCCTCATTTACCCTGGCCATCAGAGCATCTAGTTTTGACTGCATTTGATTCATAGCATTTTTAATTTCTGCCAGATTCGCTCTCATTTCTGCCCTTAGAGATTCTATATTCTCATTGTTATTTTTGTTAATATTTTTTTCAAGTCTACACATCATCTTGACATTGTTACTCTGAACTCCATTTCTGATAATTTGGTTATATCCATATCCATCAGTTCTGTGGCAAAGGCCACAGACTCATTATCTTTTCTTTGCTGGGGTGGATTTCTCCTCATCATCATTTTGATGAGGTGAGGTTGCAGGGTTGCCCAGAGCCCAAATTATTGACCAGGACCCAAGCAGTGTGCACTTGTTTTATAGGGACCTTAGGGATGTGGGCTTCTTGATTTTTCAGCCTGCCTTCTGGGGGAAGGGGTTGCCACACTGCTATTCAGGCAACCCTGTTTGGGTAGAGTCTCCCTGTCCCCTGCAAGGGGGGATGGGGACTGGCACAATGTGAGCTGGTATTTCTAGACTTCTGTTCTCTGGCAGCTTTCCCTAGCAGTTTTCTGTGACTCTTCTGAGAGTCAGAGCAGCAGTGGCCATATCCTAGCCTCTGTCTCAGAACAGAGAGATCGCAGTCCACTCTCCACTGAGCTCTCTTGGCCTCTTTAACTCTGTTTCTGTCGGTGCTGCCAAAAACCCTGCAGCGTCCTGGGTTGTGTGCCCCACAGCTGGTGACCCAGCCCTCACTTCCAGGGCCTGCACGTCTCTGTCCCTTGTGTTTTTAACACTGCCAGCCACCCCAGTTCCCCCGCGAGCTCCCGAGCTCTCTGTTTCAGTGTGGTTTGCACGCACTCTGGAGAGCCGGTTTTCAGTCTGGTCGCTCACGCACCCCCGAGTTCTCAGTTTCAGTCTAGTTCAAGTGTATACTCCAGAGCTCTGGTTGTCAGTCTGGATGCACTCCCACTCCTGAGCTCCCAGATTTAGTCCAGTTCCAGTGAGAGCTCCGGAGCTCCAGTTTTCAGTCTGGTTGTGCACGTTCCCGGGCTCACTGTCTCAGTCTGGTCTCTTGCAGGTGCCAGTCCATGAGTCGGCTCACTCCCTAGTGCAGGTGGCTACTGCTTCCCAGTGTCCAAGTGCGGCGGCTCCTGCCCCCTTCCATTTATCTTCCAATATCTGTGCACGGATTCAGGGCTTCCTGCTTCATACCTCAATTCTCAGTGCTGGAGATGTTCATTTGTAGAGATCCAGATGTATCTTCCTGCATCTCAGGCTGATTCCGTGGGTTTTCAGGATGTTCTGGTACATATCCAGCTCGACTCAGGGGACCAGCTGAAAAGGGGACTCCTCCGCCATCTTTTCCCTCTCCCCAGTTATACATTTCTTAAAGGGAACTTGTACGAGTTGGGATTTGTGAGTACATATATCAAAAGCCAACTGTGAGAGTTATACAGAATATAAATGATATTTCAATAATGTTGTTTTTAAAAAAAAAACCCACTGTGGCTTACTTGATGGGAGTATGTACATATTAAATGTTGGGTAGTGGGAGTTCACAAAAAATTCTGAGAAGTTTAGGGATAATATTGGCAGAATACTGAGTAAGCTTAGTAGCCCAGAACCCAGCCAAGTCCGCACCAGAATGTTTGGCTAGGGCCCCAGTGCTGGTGCTGCCTGGACAGTCCCCAGTGCTATAAATTTCTACAGATCACCTCACAGAGTTGGGCGGACCATCTGATTGGTCACACCAGTGGCAAGAAGTGGGGAAAGGGGATTATTTGTCCCCTTCTTTTGCTTTTGTTGGCGATCTTGGCCCTCCCTTCTACCAAGATCTGCATAATGAAGGAGATCCTCCAAGTTGAAGAGTGTTCAATGCTGGAAAGCCAAAAACTGACACATGTTCATGCATAGTACTATATAAAAAGAGTGTTTAAAAAGGCCACAAATAGAAATTATGGTAAAATTCATTGCAATGAGTTAAATGGATAATGCTCTCCAATCACTTAAGAAGAAACTATTTTCTACCTTTGGAAGATAATGCTGAAATGCTCAATTCCATTAGGCTATACCCTAAGGCAGCAGATTCCTCAACCTACCGTCATCACTCCTTTTAATTATTCCAAACCCTGTGATTCTTCAAGGCCAAATTGAAGTCCCTACTCTTTCATGAAGTGACATTAAGCTTTTTTTTTCTGCTAAAACAATCACCTACCCATCAGCTGATATGCATGTATTTGCAAATATTCTAGAATTTAAATAAATGTTAAGATGAGAAGAGTAATACTGATGCCAACTACACTTATTGAGAAAACAATATCCCAGAGACTGATGTTAAGCAGTTGGCAGTCAACAGGAGCATGTTTCAACCACTCACAGTCTATCTGGAAATATAACACAGTGGCTTACTGGATTCACTTGGAACAAGTAGGCTCCAGTTCAAGTCCTACCTTCTCTATTTCCTGGCCATGTAACCTTGGGTCAATTTATTTAACTCTCTAGAGTTACCTCAACTGCAAAATGGTAACAATAGCACCTACTTCTTAGGGTTGTTATTGGGATTACGTGAGATAATACACATAACGTAAGTAGCAAGAACTTTACTCATTTATCACTTGATAAATGTTAGTTATGATTATTATACATTGACCCTAATTCAGGTTTGAAGCTTAATTCCTCCTTGTAAAGTAATAAGCATCCCTTTGAGTATTTCTAGAGTCAGCCTGAGTTGTAGGCAACAGCAATTTACTCACTTGATATTTAAGTAACCACTTAATATTAGAAGATAAATTCACTATTAGGTAACTTATTTTTTTAAATGGCTTGAATTGTTTCATTGTTTTGTTCCAAGTTTTAACTGGTTCACATAAAATTCAGTCCTGTTAAATGATTATATCAAGCATTTATACCTCAGGGCTAAAACGCAGGACAAAGATGTGATCCCTCCCTTGGAAAATGATGCTCAGGCAAGCAGGAAACATTACAATTGGCTTAGGAAAAGGAAGAGGAAATGAATTTGCATGCTAGGGAGGGAAGTGGGGACCAATCACATACAATGCACTGCACTTGTGAGCACCTCCAAAGTATTCTGAAATGTTATTCACTGCTGAGAGAGGAAATCTGAGTTGACATGTTATTTTCTAAGCTGTTTATTAATGCATTGACTGGGGAAGAAGCTGATCAGTCTTCAATCCCATCCCCCAATTAAAGTCAGTGTCTTGTCACCAGCTCTCTCTGCTAGCTGAGAGAAGGGGAAAACCAAGATTCTGAAAAAGCTGTTAAAAACAGTTAAGAAAAGAAGAAACTTGATCTTCACCCCCTCCTTGCATGTGTATAACAAAGCTTATGCTTTCAATGGGAGCATCTGAAGTGGAATTTCCATTAATCTTGGGCCAAAAAAAAAAATGCCTTCTGTTCAGCTACCAATCAATCAGCCCAAATGAAGGAGACAGTTAACGTTTTTTACCAAACTGAACCTCTCTGCCTCTGGACTAATATCAGAGCTAAAGAAATTAATCAGGCACATAGTGACGGCAGAGCTTCAAAATATAATCTACATTGATGGCTTCTAACTCTGCAGTTCACCAGTTAATGGGAAAAACAGACCTTACTAGAGGCTAAGAGGTAATCTTGCTGCCATGGTAAAGCACATAAATGCTATTTCAACATAAGATAGTAAAGTGACCAGAGCCCATTTCTCCCTTGAGAAAAGAGAAGAAAAAAGGTATTAAAATGTATTTTGTGAGATGGAAGTTAAAAAGAAGGATTTACTGATACCAAGAGGTGTTCAAAATTAAAATCAGTTGCCTCAAACCTGATTTCAGCTCCTTTGATTGATTCCTCTTCCTTTGGCGTTTTAAAAAATCAGAAAAGCTTGGGTGCTACTCTCCAACTACAGCTCCTGACCAGAAATGCACTCAAGCAATTTTGTTAAATGCAAAATGGGAGTCAATAGATCTAAAAAAAGAGTCAGTTTCAAACTCTCTCAGACCAAGCACAAAACCTACTCACCAACTCTTCCTATGCTTATAGTCAACTGTTTAAACTAGAATCCACGGAATAAATCTACAGGACACCAGATATTTGAAAATTCAATTCAACAAGCATTTATTTAGCAGCTATTAGTGCAAAGTGTTAATGTATTATGCTAAATGCTATAGAATGAAGTGACAAATGCATGTCTAGTTTATGCCTTCAGACAGCTTAAAAGCTTATTGTAGGAGAGATAAATATGCAAACAACTATAGGAAAAAGCAAAATTATGTAAGGAGTGGAAATGGAGAAATAAGCAAATGCTGTGGAACATAATTGGGATGACTTTCTTTTTCCCTCCACCACAGCCCTGTCACCTGTATTAGACAGTTGCCAAAGTAAATGACCCAATGGCTGAATCACTGCCACCTTCCCATTATAATTCTGCACATGTCACTTTCCTGTAGAGCCCTTAATCAGCACTTTCATTTCATTCATCGTGATTGCAAAGACCTGACTGTAGAATGTTTGCAGAAAGTTGTTTTTTCACCCCTGACCAGTATGGTTTGGAAAGTTACTATCTTCAGAGAAAGTAGAGGCTCATAAAACAGTGCAATTTTCCTCTTCAAGGTCTTTGCAAAAATTCCTGATATGTATTGAATAGTATTTGCAAATCAACATATATGAAAATTTCTAATTAGCGTATTACAGGATCATACACCTCATCTTTTTTCTTCCCTCTGATCTCTTCCTGGTTGTAATTAAACCAGCTGTGGCTATTTATGCCTTTTTCATGTTCCAGGAATAACCTTCCACTCTTTCTATCAGAACCATTAGAAAAAATAAAGTCATAACATTGCCTTGGATGAATCACACCAGGATCTCATTTGAGCCAATAATTAAAATCCAGTTTAATCCATAGCATATAATTACTCTAATCTAGCAGGTCTCAGTGAGAGGCTACCATAATAAACGCTCTTCATGTACCTGATGGAAATAACTAAAAAGAACTATCCCGCCAACCACCTTCCTCAGCTCCAAAAGACCCACAAAACATTAGAACCATAAAGAACATTAAAAACTTTCATTTTAATCCAAAAGGAGAAATAGTTACTAGGTACTGTGCTAGAAATATATCACTTTGCCTACCTGTACCCAATAATGTGTACATTATTGTACCTCTCCTACAAATGGATAAAGAGACTTGGAAGGGTGCAGCCAGGATTTGAACCCAGGTCTCTTGAACCAGGTCTCTCTACCCGGGGGTCTGGTTCCTGCTCTATGTTGACTCCCCGAGGGTCAACTGAGTTCATGAACTTTATGTGACAGTGAAGGATGCAGGTTACTCCCACCCTGCTGGCTATCACTCCAGGGCTCTAATGGTTATACAAGCTAAGTTCAGAGAGGTATGTGCCTGGAGGACAACAGCCTGGCTCAAATCTGATGCTGCTAAAAAAAGAAGTTCTTCAGATTCCCATAGGACCCTGTCCCTATCTTATTTTTCCTTTTTCTTATTCTTTATTCTAACCTTATTTTCTTGATATCAAACCAGAGAGAAAAATTTAGTTAACCTTCTCAGAAGTGCCCACTCTTTGGTGTGTATTGGTATGTATCATTCTAGATATTTTCTGTGCATTTGTATTCTATAAAGACAACTTTTTCATTAGTATAGTCATTATATTTCATTCTGTGATTTGCCTTTCCCACTTAACATGTATTAGAGCTCTTTTCACACTGTATTCCTATAACTCTCATATTTTCCACATCACATTCATATAATTCTGCTTATTCATTTGAACTCATACTGAGTGTCTCATTGTATGAATGCACTATGATTTCATCGATGACATTTAGTTTGTTCTCAGTTTTTTGTCTTTGCAAATGGCAACTGTTTATAAAATTGGTAGAAGAAAATATAGGAGAATTTCAAAAAGAAACCCTAGGCAAAAGAAAATCTATTTTTAACAAGATATACAAACCCAGAAAAAAAAACATTTATAGTCTTCAAACAATATCATTCTAAAATATTCAAAATATAAGACATTAGAAAAAGGAGAAAACACTTGCAATGTAAATATCAGAGGGAGGTTAATTGCTAGAGTGTATAAAGAACTCCTGTAAATAGGCAAAAAAAAAAAAAGTGCTAAATCGAAGAGAACAAAACTATCTTACATGATTGAATGTGTTGCTTTCTTTTGTCTGTTTATTATAATTAGTCATAATAATATATTTTCTAATGTTGAACCATCCTTGTATTCCTAAGTTCAATATGTCACATTCAAGAAAGACTTCAAATAAATTACAATTAAATTTCTTTAGTACTGCATTGATTTGTTCATGAGATTGAAGTATAGTTTATTTGGGGGAAAACATTTTTATTATTATCTTCAACATTTTTCTGTTACAGAGGTTGTTGATACGTTTATTGTCTGAAAGTGATCATTTTTGAAACGCAGAACTTAATTCACATTAATTAGAACTTAATTCTGTAATATTCTTCTTCTGTTTAACATTCATTTTTGTTGGTTTCTGTCTGTTCCTTTTTTTTAAGTTCATTCTTTCTCTTTCTTTCTTTCTTTCTTTTTCTTTCTTTCATTTTTGAAAGAGAGAGATAGAGAGCATGACTGGGGAGTGGGGGGACAGGGGCAAAGAGAGAGAGAGAATCTTAAGCAGGCTCCTGGCACAGCATGGAGCCAGACTGGGGCTTGATTTCAGAACCTTGCAATCATGACCTGAGCCAAAAACAAGGGTCAGATGCTTAACTGACTGAGCCACCCAGGTGCCCTGTCTGTTCCTTCTTTTTAATTTTTTGTTTTTATTTCTTTTATTTTCTTGTATTTCTTACTATTGATCAATTTTTCTTTATTGCATTTTTCACCTCTAGTGATCTAGAAGTGATAAATTCTAATACCGTTTTAGTAATAGTCACTCTTAAAATTTCTAGACACAAAACTAAGTATGCTTATTTCAGTATTCTCTTTATTCTTTTATTATGTTCAGTTAGCCACTGTATAGTACATCATTAACTTTTGATGTAGTGTTCAATGATTCATTAGTTATGTCCAACACCCAGTGCACATCAGTATTTTCTTTAGAAACAGAAGGAGCCTTAGTGTGCTGCTACACTCACCCTTCCCTCACCACTGCTGGATTGGTAAATATCACTCTTTATATATTATACATCAATATTTATTTAATCCTTTCCATATTTCTTTGATCACTACTATGACCATCATCATTTCTTAAATTTATTTTTCATTTTGTTGCTATTATTGAATAATTTTTTTCAGAGATGATTAGTGTACAGTAAATCCTGAGTCTCTGCATGTCTCAAATTATCTTGACCTCTCCTCATGAACTTGAGTGCTCCTTTACTATGTGAAACATTCAAGGTTGAATATATTTTCCCCTCTTTTGGCAGGGGAGGAAGTAAAGAAGGGGTATGTGCTCGGTCAGCTAGGTGGACCCACTTTTGGAAAGGGCTTCATTGTCTTCATTAATGAGAACTCTGACACCAGTGGGATTCTTATTCCTCTGTATGTAAGTTGTTTTCCTCTTTTCTGAAAACCTGTGCTTTCTCCAGGTGGTCTCCAGCTTTGGTCTTTTGTTACTCATTGTGCACAGTACTGTCGGTATTCTTTCATTCTTAAAGCTGACAACTGTCTCCCCTTTGTGTAAATTATCTTTTACTACTTTTAATTCTCCAAACAGTTAAGAGCACAGGCTTTAGAAACAAACAGCCTGTGTTTGAATCTCCTCTGCTACTTACTGTGTGGTTTTAGGCAAATTGCATAACCTTTCTGCTCCTCAATTCCCTCATTTAAAAAATGAGCTAGTAATAGTCTCTATCTCTTAGAGTTGTTAAGAATGAAATGAGTCCATTTATGAGAAGGTCTTAAAAGAGTGCCATGCACATAGTAAGTGTTAGATAATTCACTTTTTTTTTTCACTGTTCTGTTCACTGAATCATTTCTGTTTTCTCTGGAATTGGTCAGCACTAACCCCCATGTTGGCTTTCCTTAAATATTTAACAATTCTTGATTATTTTTATGATTGAAAAGCTAAGTAACCTCAGTTAATGAGTACAGATAACTGTCATCTGTTTTGTCCACAGTTTCAAGGCATTGTTTTCCCAAAATATATCCCCCTGAATATGAGAGCTGGCTGTTCTTACTGACCACCTGTTTTTCCCCATACATGTTTTAGGCTTTGCTTCCTCCACCCTTTCTAGCTTCCAGGAATTCCTCACAGGTTATCCAAGGATAACTTACTCTTTAGCTTTCCAGTTCTCTTATACATATATTCTTTTAAAGGCTTATTTCATGTTATTAAAGGGGAGTAGAGTCAAAAGGGAGAGCAACATGTGTTCTCAGCCCTCTAGATGTAGCCCTATTTCGACTTCTGTTCTTTTGTGTACCTGTAGGATAAACTCCCCAATCAGTGGCATGGCTTCTAAGACCTTCTATTCCTAGGCTTGGTTTCTACTTATCTCCTCCAATTTACCTCTCACTGCCCTCCTATCATATTCTATGCTGTAACCATATTTAATCTCTTTTATTTCTTAATACAATATGTCTCCTTTCACCTCTTGGTTTTCACTCTTACTCCTTTCTTCATCTAGTAACTGATCTTTCTTTGGGCCTCTGATCCTGTTTCCTCATCAGTAAAATGAAGCCTGGGAATCAATCATCTTTAGGAGTCCCTCTAGCTCTTAAAGTTTATAGTTCTATGCAAATATACTCATTGATATCTGAACATTTTCTTCTTACTTCCTCAGTATAGTTCAGTATCACATAGTCTAAAGAAATGTGCAGGATGCAAATGCTTAATTTTTACCTTAGTTCTCTATATAACACCTCAGACTTACAGAACTTTTAATTGCAGCCAAAGTATGCCTCAAATGCTGAGTAAGAAATTAATATGTCAGCACAGCAGGTTAGGATGGGGATTACTAAGAATAGTAGCCCAGCTACCTAGTTAACACCTCTTTTAGTTTGGAGCCGTGAGGAAGAAATGGTTTCTGACAGAGCCTACCAAATTTTCATCGATTAATAGAAGAAAGTCAAATCCTGATTTTGAATTACAACACTTTTAATAGACATTTTTAAATTTTCCTCTCAACACCAGGGGCAATATATGTGAGCATGTGCAGTCTTGCTGATAACAATTTGCCCTCTTGTAGCTGAACAGAGAGAGCAGGCAAATAGTTTGCCTTAGATTCCAGTCACACAACCAGTTCATCCCATGCTATGGGGCCAGAATAATTTTCTATATCCTGCTGTAAATATCACTTCTCCAGGACAACTCATAACGTCTTCTTAGGTTCTACCTCTATCCCCCACTCCTCAGTTTGTTTCTTATGCTTCCCTTCCCCCAAGAATGCCTTGCTCTCTGGAGACTTAATACCATCATAATCCCTATGTCATAAAAGAAAAAACCTGTCAATAAATGCTGCAGCTGTGGTCACGGAAAAGGAGGAAATTCTCTTTAAACCACCATCTCTGAAATGAAAAAATGTCTGGTCCAGAAAGACATTATATGCAGTCTGGAAAGGTCTTCACCAAAGTCACACGGGAAGTAGTGGTTTCACATTGCTGCAAACACTGTCGTTATTGTTCACACTGATGAATAGTTTCAGTTCTCACTAACATGAAATTCCACCAAATGAATATCCTGGAAAATAATCTGAAACTCCAAGAATAACACAAGTATGAATTTACTGTCAGGGTATCTAAGGAGATTCAATCTATTGACCTCTTCATCCCCAGAAGCTATGAGGACCATATAATTTATCATCCATATTGAAACAGGATTGAGAGTAAAAGGAGTTCTATTAGCAGCTATATCAGGCCAACAGGCATAAATAAGACTATCTTGGCAAAAAGGAATATATCCTACTGGAGATAAATACACTAACTGCAGAATTAAGTCTCTACATAAATCATTTGTCTTACTGCATATTGTGGTTCAAAGAATTAATCAATTCTATTTGCTCTTAGAGGAAACATTTATTCACCACTCTTCATGTTTCCATAAGGAGGCACTTGAGTGGGACTTGCCCTCCCTGCCTCTCATTACTGTCCCCCAGCTCATTTGGCATTTGGTGATGAGTGACCTTTTAACTAATGAGTCAGTAGAGGAAACTGACCTCAGTGTTTTCTGCTCACCCTCCTGAAAGCCAGCCTGCCTGCAAATGGCATAATGCTTGATTCTCTCTCTGCCTTGTAGTTGGTGCCTGCTGCAGGTAGCAACCTAGAGATGCCCAAGGCCACCAGTGACAAGGGCATAATTGCATCTAATCCAGATGGAACATTTGAACAAGACTTTTTGCCCACAAATCAAGAGCCACATTCTCCACTAGCTTTATCAGTAAAGAAGCTGACTTCAGATCTGTATTTTTTTTTCTCCTGGTTCTTAATTCTCAGTTACTGAACTTGAAAAGAAGAGTAATGGGTGTTATGTTTTGATCCCTTACCATTTTTGTTTGCACTGCTAGCTAGAAACAGAAGCTGGAAACAGAAGAGAATCCTGGGGCTGTATAAGAAAAAAAGCAAGCATTAAATTAGGTACACAAGCATCTCTTATCTTTTATGGTAAAATAAATACCCTATATTTTATTTAAAAAGTAATTTGAATATAAGATTTTTTAAAAACGTTTTATTTATTTATTTGACAGAGGGAGAGATAGCAAGAGAGAGAGCACAAGCAAGGGAAGTGGCAGACAGAGGGAGAGGGAGAAGCAAGCTTCCCGTTGATCAAGGAGCATGATGCAGGGCTCAATCACAGGACCCTGGGTTCATGATCTGAGCAGAAGGCAGATGCTTAACTGATTGAGCCACCCAGGTGCCCCTGAATAAAAGATTTTTTAAAGGACTCAGCATCATATTAATTCAAACACACACACACACACACACACACACACACACACACACACACACACAAACTCTAAAAAGATTCAGCCATAGGAATTTTTCTTTTTAAGCATAGAAATCCTGGCAGAAGTACTGGAGAGACTACATAAATACCTTAAAGTAGTTCTAAAGGTGGGAGTTTCCAGAAACACAAATCCCATAGGTATATCACCACAGAGAATGTCGCAGTACCAATGTTGCATACATGTACAAGCTCACACACACCATGCATGCACAAGTATCATACACAGTCACACACACACATTTTTCTGAACATTACCACAAGACAAAGATTTCCACTCTCATCATTTTTATTCAACATAAAAGTGAAGTCATAGCCATAGCAATCAGACAAGAAAAAGAAATGAGAGGTTTCCAAATTAGTAATGAAGAGGCAAAAGTGTCACTATTGGCAGATGACATGGTATTATATATAGAAAACCATGAAGACTCCACCAAAAAAAAATTATAAGAAATAAGTGAATTCAGTATAGTTGCAGGATAAAAAATTAATATTCAGAAATCTGTTGCATTTCTATACAATAATAACAAAAGAGCAGAAAGAAATTAAGAAAACAATTCCATTTACAACTGCATCAAAAAGAATAAAACACCTAGGATTAAACTTAATCAAGGAGGTGAAACCTATACTTGGAAAACTATAAGACATTGATGAAAGAAATTGAAGATAACAAAAATAAATGGAAAGATATACCATATTCATGGATTGCAAGAATTAATATTGTTTAAAAGTCCATACTACCCAAAGCAATCTACAGATGAGATTCAATACCTTTCAAAATACCATTTTTCACAGAACTGGAAAAAAATAATCCTAAAATTTGTGAGAAACCACAAAAGATCCTGAATAACAAAAGCAATTTTGAGAAAAAAGAACAAAGCTGGAGGTATTATAGTCCCAGATTTCAAGATGTACTACAAAGACATAGAAATCAAAACAGTGTAGTACTGGCACAAAAATAGACACATAGATCAATGGAACAGAATAGAGAGCCCAGAAATAAACCCACACTTATATAGTCAATCTATGACACAGAAAGCAAGAATATACAATGGGGAAAAGAGAGCCTCTTCAATAAATCATGTTGGGAAAACTGGACAGCTACATGAAAAAGAAAGCAACTGGACCACTTTCTTATGGCATACACAAAAATAAACTCAAAATGGGTTCTTTAATCCTAAATGTGAGACCTGAAACAATAAAAATCACAGAAGAAAATCTAGGCAGTAATCAGTTTGACATCGGCCTTAGCAATATTTTTCTAGATAGATTCCCTCACGCAACGGAAATAAAAACAAAAATAAACTGTTAGGACTACACAAAAATACAAAGCTTTTACACAGTGAAGGAAACCACCAATAAAACAAAAAGGTAACCTACTGAATGAGAGAAGATACTTGCAAATGATATATCTGATAAGAGCTAATACCCAAAATATATAAAGAATTTATACAACTCAATGCCCAAAACAAACAATCCAATTAAAAAATAGGTGGAGGATCTGAATAGACATTTTTCCAAAAAAGATATACAGATGGCCAACAGACACATGAATAGATGCTCAACACCACTAATCATCAGGGATATGCAAATCAAAACCACAATAAGATATCACTTCACAACAATCAGAATGGCTAGTATCCAAAAGAGAAGAAATAAATGTTGGCAGAGATGTGGAGAAAAGGGAATCCTTGTGCACTGTTGGTGAAAAGGTGAAAATTGTTATAACCACTGTCTAAAACAGCATGGAGGTTTTTCAAAAAATTAAAAATAGATATATCATTCAGTCCAGTAATTCCAGTTCTGAGTATTTACTTCCCCCAAAATGAAAACATTAATTTGAAAAGATATATGCCTCCTATGTTTATGGCAGCATTGTTTACAATAGCCAAGATATAGAAGTAACCCATATCCATTGATAGATGAATAGATAAAGAAGATGTGGGGTGTATACACACACACACACACACACACACACACACACACTTGGCCATAAAAAAAAAGAATGAGATCTTGCCATTTGCAACAACAAGGATGGACCTAGAAGGTATTATGTTAAGTGAAATAAGTCAGACAAAGACAAATACTATATGATTTCACTGTTTTTTTTTTA
The DNA here is from genome assembly GCF_023065955.2 of Ursus arctos. NCBI lineage: Eukaryota > Metazoa > Chordata > Mammalia > Carnivora > Ursidae > Ursus > Ursus arctos. Next base: position 3,625,900 of record NW_026622986.1, read on the forward strand.
CAACTCTCTGCTTTTTATTATTATTATTATTATATTATGTTTGTCACCATACAGTACATCCCTGGTTTCTGACGTAAAGTTCAATGATTCATTAGTTGCGTTTAACACCCAGTGCACCATGCAATATGTGCCCTCCTTACTACCCATCACCAGCCTATCCCATTCCCTCACCCTCTTCCCCTCTGAAGCCCTCAGTTTGTTTCTCAGAGTCCATAGTCTCTCATGCTTCATTCCCTTTTATATGGAATCTAAAAAACAAACCAAAGCCAAAATAGAGCCATAAAAGTAGAGAACAAACTGATGGTTGCCAGAGGGGTTGGGGTTGGAGGAGATGGGTAAAACGGATGGGGGTAGCAGACTTCCAGTTATGGAATGAATAAGTCATAGCAATAAAAGGTACAGCATAGGAAATATAGTCAGTGGTATTGTAATAGCATTGTATGGTGAAAGATGATAGCTACACTTGTAGTGAGCATAGTATAACACATAGAGTTGTCAAATCACTATGTTGGACACTTGAAACTAATGTAATATTGTGTGTCAACTATACTTCAATTTAAAAAAATCAAGTTTGTGTCATTTTCCTTGATGTCTAAAGTGAACAATAGCTGAAGTTGGCAATAGACTTGGAAAGAAAATCTTCCTAATAAGCAGTTACCAAGAAAGGAGCATACTTATTGGGGCATATATTGGTCATTTTTCCATGTCATGTTACAGAGTACAATAATCTTCAAATGTCCAGTACTCCTAAATGTTGCTCTTTTGTTGATGAGACAAAATAAATAAATAATAAATAAATAAATAAATAAATAATAAAAAATAAAAAATTTCATTGCTATAGCCATCCCAGCTACCTTTTAAGATGACTAGGTATTGCTAGATAAACAATTCCACAATACAAACTATTCTCAATGTAATATTACTTCAAAGGATACAAATGAAATAACTATTTTTGTCAGATTTGCTTCAGATTATTCTAATTCTTTTGTTTGCTTTATTATTTCTTAGAATTGGGAAAGGCAAATTAATTAACAGCTATTTGAATTAAGAAAATTCTAATTTTTTCTGATAAGTTATGGCAGTTGTAAAATTAATATTTTAACCTGCCTGCTGCCCTACCAATTGGAATAACAAATGGCATTCAGATAAGGATCAGTTGGCACTAGATATCACTACACACTTTTACCCAAATGCTCACATAAGCTTTGTGTTCAGAGAGCCGTAGGTGTTAGTTTATATAAATCTACCAATAAGTTTGTACTTCTAAAATATAACAAGGGTGGTAAAAAGGAAGGCAGTGCACCAAGAATTGACTTCAGATTTAGAATTGTGCAATTCTGGGGTACTTATCTTCCCAGGTCTTTATATTTCCACTAAAATATTCACCCCCATTGGTCTAATTATACCCCGGAGGAAAATGGAGTACATGCAGTGAGTGGGAGTTCAGTGCTAAAGACTACCCACGTGAAGAGAAACAGGCAAATGTAACTTTTTGCCAGCTTCATCACTGAGCAAAAACATGTACTTTTCACTGAGTGAAGGTTTGCAAATTTTGCGATAAGCAAAACACATTTTTATTGCATCTTGAGTAATTTCCCATGATAGAATATTTCCACTTCAATTTAGAATTTTTGTCTCACAAAATACTAAAACTTTGTCAAGAGGTAAAATACCTAACCCTAATTAATTTGGGTAACAAGGAAACTACGAGATGAAGCTGGGGGGGGGGGGTTCCACACTCTTCCATATAATTCTTCTGGAAATGTAAAAGACAGGACATTTGGAAACCCCCAGCATAAACCAGGTACTGTCTTGGGGGTTTGGGGGCTTTCCATGAGCACAACACATTGAAACTTCTGGATCAGGAGGTAAGAAACTAATAAGTTGTCCTGACTCTCAGCCCAAAACAAGTCATATCTGCAATCTTATGCACACAGCACTAGAACATACTCAGCAGAACTGCCCCTACCAATCAACACTTGTACACACCACTTATTTGACAGAGATGCAGATTAAGGCCCGCCTGGCGTTCAGAGCTCCCCAGTAAGCTCTGTAAGCTGAACAAGTGCCCCAGAAGCACACCAGATCAGGCTTTTTACTGCACATGAAGGAAAATAACCCAACTCTCATACACATCTTTCTCTATTACTGTACTACAAAGTTCATGAAGACATAGACCAGGTCTTATTTATATTCATATGTTCCAAAATGCCGAGAAGGCTCTGGCACATGACACATAATGGGTTCTAATGAATGGTTTCTGCTTTGTTTTATTTTTCTATGCCTGTGTCTTTTTAAAAAAATTAATCAATCTTAAAGAGATCATGTTTCCTGAACCTCATTGAGGTAATTGACTCCATGTTTACTGGAGATTTTCCCCTGAGAGATTCATCCCACCAAAGGGATTGGTCCCAAAGTCATCTTCACAAATGAGTTTTCAAACTACAGGTTACATCCATTCTTTAATGATTTGAACTGATCCAGGATGTCATGATGACCCTACTGACAATAATCCAGTTAGTAGAGTATAAGTTAAAGAGTGCGTTCTTAGTGTAGAGGGTGTACCTGAGTGTTGGAAGTACCATGTAGCTCCATAGGTCTTGCCACATGCCTGAGGCTGTGCGTACACCAAATAATGTGTACTCCCAACAGAGCTAATCAACGGACTGAATGGAGCCACCATCCTGGAGAGGTGTCGGCATCCTTGTAATGACCATTTATGTGCTGGGACAACTTAAAGTGGGTGAGAATGCTTCCCTGTATCACTGTAGAAGTGTAACTGGCAACTAGAAAAATTTCCAGCTCAGTCTTTAGGAAAAATATGAGACGACAGAGGAAGAACAGAGGAAGGTAATCAGAAGCTCTCTTTCTGCACATGCTGATACAAGTGTTAATCTAGAAAAGAAGCAAAAGAAGCAGATCTCCAAACGTGATTTATCCTAACAGATAAAAGCCTACTCTGAAACAGAAATAGAAGATAAGAATTTCTCTCTAATTGTGTTCTAAAGAGAGGATTAATAAGATCTTTTATTATCTTTTATTAATAAGATTAATAAGATTCTCTGTCACCATGAAATTAGGTACTTTCCACAATCAAAGATTTTTTGGAACTTCTGAAGGGGGGAAAAAATCACAGAAGTAGGAAATAATGGATATGGACTATTTTGCTCACCTACTTCCTTCAAAATGGAAAATATTAATCTCCTTATTCTTTTTTTAAAAAAGATTTTATTTATTTACCTGAGAGAAAGAACATGAGCAGGGGGAGGGGCAGAGGGCGAAGCAGACTCCCCACTGAGCAGGGAACCTGATGCAAGGCTTGATCCCAGGACCTTGGGATCATGACCTGAGCCAAAGGCAGCAGCTTAACTGACTAAGCCACCCAGGCACCCCTAATCTCCTTTTTCTTAATTAAAAACAATAACACAAGTAAATACAGTTTCTAAATATATCAACAGCCAAAAACTAAGCCAACATTGGTGTCAGATATTTTTCAAATAATATTTCACTTATTAGTTTGAATAATCACTTAGTGCTCTAAACCAGTCCAATTCAAGGACACCATGAAAATTATTCTTGGGTCTCAGAAAAGTTGAATTTACAATTTAACTCATTAGATTTTTGTCTCAACATAGGACACATAATGAATAGTTCCACTGCCTTGCCATCTTTTCGTGTCTTCCTCAATATCTTTCATCAGTGTTTTGTAGTTTCTAGAGTATAGATCCTTTACCTCTCCGGTTAAGTTTATTCCAAGATATCTTATGGTTTTTGGTGCTACTGTAAATGGAATTGATTCCCTAATTTCTCCTTCTTCAGTCTCACTGTTAGTGTATAGAAATGCAACTGATTTCTGAGGATTGATTTTGTATCCAGCCACATTACTGAATTGTATGAGTTCTGGTAATTTGGGGGTGGAGTCTTTTGGGTTTTCCATATAAAGTATCATGTCATCTGCAAAGAGAGAGTTTGACTTCTTCTTTGCCAATTTGAATACCTTTTATTCTTTTTTTTTTTTTGCCTGATTGTTGTTGCTAGGACTTCTAGTACTATGTTGAACAATAATGGTGAGAGTGCACATCCCTGTTGTGTTCCTAATCTCAAGGGAAAGGCTCTCAGCTTTTCTCCATTGAGATTGATATTTGCTGTAGGCTTTTCATAAGTTGCAAAGACAGTAAGTGGCAGAAATGGATTTCAAACTAAGGAAGAGTCAAACAGACCACACACTATCACCCCACTATACTGCCTCTCAACTTAAATTCATTTAGTCTTAATCTAAACCACAACATGTGGAAAGATATCAACTACCTTACTGTTCTGAAGCCAAAATTTGAAAGCATCTTGGTAAAGAGCTAAGACTCACAAAGATGTAGGGCACTATTGTAAATGAATTGTTAGCATAACAATATCCATTGTATTGCCTAGCAGAAATTCCTGATAAAATCTACATTCTTTGATGTAGCAAAAATAGGCATTGTGAGAAAGAAAGGAGAGAGCAGGATTAACATAAAGGACATCATGCTCCCATATAATCCAGAAAATTTAAAGATACACACCCAGAGAATGAGATGGTCACAAGAAGGAAAAAAAAATCCTGTAACAGTAAGTAATAACATGTAAAAATGCTTGTAATTGTTAGGTCAAGGTGAAAAAAAAACAGGTCTGTACAGTATTATCCTAATGTGAAAAAATATGTGCATTCTTACACATAGAACACTGGAAGCATGGAAGAATGAAAGAATGTGCATTAAGATGCTGAGTGATGGCACTTTGCTTAAGGCCATGATGAAATAACAGGACCAGACCTACTCTCCTGCTTTAACCAAATAGAAAACTAGATAAAAATGTATTAAACAACAGTTTTCAAACATTGGGCAACAGGCAGGGCAGGACAGTGATTCCTGAATGAAGGAAAACAAATGAGATGAGTCTTGGAAATGTCCCAGCTCACTGTCTGGAGAGGTGCCAGGTGTCACTGCAAAAAGGGAGAGCCAAAACAAAGTCTAGTAGTCTCACTAATTGGAGGAGACAGAGTTCAGAATTTGGGGAGGCTAAGGTAGACAGATTTTACAGGGTAGAGTAACAAAGAGGTGAGAGATACATACAATGAAAGCTCCAAAGATGCTAAGAAGGGTCCACTTGAGTCAGTGGCCTGAGACCATCTACATATACACGTAGAGAAATTACCAAAGCCAGAGAAATAACTACCAAAAAGTAGATAGAACAATGCTAGAGTGAGTACACACAGAGCTAGGAATGGTTTACATTTGCATCAGTCACAGTAGAAAGTTATGATTCAGGGGCCATCAGGTACATTCTACAAAACAGTATTACCTTGGTAAAGAGAACAAATTTGCCCCAGACAAAATGTTGCTCTGGACTTATCTTAAAAATGCTTAAAAACAATACTTAAAAAAAATCAAATTGATTTCCAACTATCAAAATCAGGTACCAGAAAAAAGCCCCCAAATAATTAAAGGAATACAAAACATATCCAATGTTTACAAAACTCCAACCAAAAATTGCCAGGCATGCAAAGAAGCAGAAAAATAACCAGAACGCAAAAAAATCAATAATCATAATAATAATTTCAGCAACACTAATAATCAACAGACCCAGAAAGTACACATATGATAGACTGGTATACAAAGGCATCAGCATAGCTATTAGAAACATACTCTATATGCTCAAAAAGGTAGAGAGAAGCATACATGACAAAGAGAAAATTGGGCAGTATAAATAACACCCAAATGGAACTTCTAGAGATGAAAACTAAATTATTTGGGATGAAGAATCATTGGATGTGAGTAACAACATGTTAAACATTGCAGAATAAAAAATCAGCAAAATTGAAGACAGCAAAAGAAACTATCTAAAATCAAACACATTAATAAAAAAGACTGAAACTTTAAGAACAGAGATTAGTGATATTTAGAACAATATCAAGTGGCCTCATACATATTAATTGGATTCCTGAGGACAGGTGAAGGATTGAAGAAAAGATGCTTTAAAGGATTTGATTAAAAACTATAACCTCAAAATTTGATGAAAAATGTAAACCCAAAGTGAAAAAAATTGTAAAAACTATATCAATTCTCATCTTAATCAGATTGCAAAAACACAAAAATAATGAGAAACAGTATCAATCAGAAAAAGGAAGAAGTCTAATACAGATAAAGTTGAAAAGAATAGTGAAAAAAAATAAGAATTGGAGCAGAAATCAATGAAATTGAAAACAGGAAATCAATAGAAAACATCAAAGAAACCAAAAGTCGATTCTTTGGAAATATCAATAAAATTGAAAAGCCTCTTGCTAAGCTATTTAAGAAAAAAATGAAGATATAAATCACTAATATGGGGACATCACCACAAACACCATGGAAATTAAAAGGACAGTAAAGAAGTACTATGAACAATGCTATGCCCACGAATTTGACAAGCAAGTATTTGAAATATTCTAGATTATGGTTGTGGTGGTTATGCTACTGCAATATTTGTCAAAACTCATATAATTATAAAGTCAAAAGAGATAAATTTTATGTGTAAATTATACCTCAATGAATCTACTGTCCCCCCCCAAAAAAAACACTGAGTGATTCTTACAAGTCATTATGAATAGTTTTTTTCTCTTCACTTTGCTGTGGTTTTCAAACTTTCTATAATACATATGAATTGCAATAAAATATAATATATATGAAAATTCTATAATCATTAAACTTTTAATTGTCTAGGTAATTGTAACTTAAATAAATAAGAAGAATGTAAAGGAATTAAGGAGAGTCATAAAGATACACATTTTATGTGTATAAAGAATTGAGAATAGGACTTCCATTCCCAGAAAAATACCATGATAGGTGTGTGAAGAAATCCTCTAACCATGAACATAAATGATGGATAAAATATTCAAAAAAATAAAATAAACCAAAACCTTTTTAAATTTATGGGAAGGAAGAGAATCATCTGAGGCTAGATAAAACAAGTAAGACAGAAGGAAAAAACAAAATACAAAAATAAACAAACAAAAACAACAAACAAAAACAAAATAAGAAAAGAAAGCAATTAAAACAAAGAATTGAGTAAGATCTGAAATATGCAGTTTCATTTCACCTGTTCACCTCTGAGGCTCTGAGGCCTCCATTTAAATAGGGCACAACTTCAAGAAAACAAGAAACCATGCTGGGATCTCTAGGCAGAATATGAGATCAGGTCAGGAACTTTTCAAATACTCAGAAGTCCTGAATGAGAATGCCTTCCAGTGGGTTCAGTACACAAAGTTCATTTTATATTGACCAAAGTTACAACTCACCAGAAATATATAGAAAGTCTAAACTTCTGTGCACATAACACTCACAATATATAAAGCAAAAGTTGTCAGAACCTCTAGAAAGAAGAAATTCTCTATCATAGTAAAAAGTTTTTATCAAGTCCCTCTTAGGACTTGATAAATCAAGCAAGCAAAAAACAAACAAACAAACAAAACCTCAGAAAACATATAAAACACAACAATAAAATTAACAAGGTTGATTTCACGTACACATATAAGGAAAGTACATTTAATAAGTAAGGAATATGCATTATTTTCAATACCCATAGAACATTTATAAGAGCTCACTATGAAGAATTCTCAACAAATTTCAAAGAATTGGTATTATACAGACCACATTTTCTGTTTGTCTATGATGCAACTAGGATAGAACTCATCATCAAAAATATAATATTAAGGGGCCCCTGGGTAGTACAGTTGGTTAAGCATCTGACTCTTGAGTTAGGCTCAGTTCATGATCTCAGGGTCCTGGGATCAAACCCTGTGTCAGGCTCAGCACTTAGAGTGGAGTCTACTTGTCCCTCTCCCTCTCCCTGCTTGTGTACATTCTCTCTCTGTCTCTCTCAAATAAATAAATAAATAAATAAATAAATAAATAAATAAATAAATCTTTAAATAGATAGATGATAGATAGAGAGATAATAGATAGATAGAGACAGAGATATAGATATATAATATTAAGAGAAGAGTTAATACCCATTCTTCTCAAACTGTTCCAAAAAATACAAGAGGAAGAAAAATTTCCAGATTCATTCTATGAGGCCAGTATCACTGTGACACCAAAACCAGACTGAGACACTATAACAAAAGAGAACTACATGCAAATATCTCCCATGAATATAGATGCAAAAATTCTCAACAAAACATTAGCAAACCAAATCCAATAATATATTTTAAGAAACCATACACCATGACCAAACAGCATTTATTCCCATGATGCAAGTGTGGTTTAATATTTGCAAGACAATCAACATGATACATCACTTTAATAAGAGAATAAAAACCATATGATCATTTCAACAGATGCAGAAAAAGTATCTGACAAAGTACGACATCCGTTCATGATAAAAACTGTCTGCAAAGTAGGTCTAGAGGGAACATATCTCAACATAATAAAGTCTTTATATGAAAAACCCACAGCCAATATCATAATTAATGGTGAAAAACTGACAACTTTTCCCATAAGGTCAGGAATAAGACAAAGATGTCTACTGTTACCACTTTTGTTTGACGTGGTACTGGAAGTCTTAGCCCCAGCAATCAGACAACAAAAAGATATAAAAGGCATCCAAATCAGGAAGGAAGAAGTAAAACTTTCACTATCTGCAGATGACATGATACCACGTATAGAAAACCTGAAAGACTCCACCAAAAAAAAAAAAAAAAAACCACCAGAACTGACAAATTAATTCAATAAAGTCCCAAAACAATAAAATTGATGTACAGAAATATATTACATCCTTATACACTTAATAATGAAGTAACAGAAGGTGAAATTAAGAAAACAATCTCATTTACAATTGTACCCAAATCAATAAAATATCTAGGAATAAACCTAATTAAAGAAGTACTCTGAAAACTATAAAACATTGATGAAACAAATTCAAGGCTACATAAAGAAATGGAAAGACATTCCATGCTTATGGGTTGGAAGAACAAATATTGTTAAAATGTCTACAGTCCCTAAAGCATTCAACACATTTAATGCAATCCCTATCAAAATACCAACATTTTTCACAGAACTAGAACAAAGAATCCTAAAATTTGTATGGAACCACAAAAGACCTTGAATAACCAAAGCAATCTTAAAAAAGAAAAAACGAGTTATCACAATTCCAGATTTCAAGTTATATTACAAAGCCATAATAATGTTTTCTAGGCAAGATGGCAGAAGAGTAAGGGACCCCTTTTCATCTGGTCCTTTGAATTTAGCTAGATAACTATCAAATCATTCTGAACACCCATGAATTCAACTTGAGATGTAAGAAAAGAATATCTGGAACTCTACAAGTAGAAAAGTGACCACTTTCTGCAAGGTAGGAGGTGAGGAGAAGTGAATCTGAGAATATATATTGGAAGATAAATGGCAGAGGGAGGGAGCCTCAGTAAGCCAGCTACTGGAATGTGATACAGTCCGAGAGGGCAAAATCAAAACCTTTAGAATCTGCTCCAGTAAGAGACATCCCTGCCTGAAAGGTGCTCAGGTGGTGAAAAGGGGCAAAATTCTGGGTGGGACGGTATGGTCTCAGGATCCTCAGAGTCACAGAAATAACAGGGGTACCTGAGCCAGTAGAGTTCCCAAGCATTGGAGCAGGGAAACTGATTATGGTTGGTGAGCCCAGGAGGGGGCTCTCAGCTCAGTTCACCATAAACCACAAGCTGCTGCTAAATCGGATGACCATTCTCCACGTGGGAAACGTGCAAAGGACAAGAATGTGGGGCCCCTCCACCTTCCCCCAGAAGGATCAGTGTGGGCACACACCACAGGAGTCTGCAGAGTTTGGCACACACAAAAGTGAAGACCACTTATCCCTGAGGGTTTACTAAAGAGAGGGGACCAGGATCTTTTGGCTCTGGTGTTGGAGATCGGGCCCCATCATTTTTATTTTGATCCTCTAAAGAGACACAAAAACTTCAAGGAACAAAAGCCACACAGAGAACCAGCTTACACTGAGCCCGGCCCCCTGGCAAGGAGCTGTGCAACTCTGCCCAAGCAAAGACACCTGAGAAGCAGCATTCCAGGCCCCTCCCCCCAGAAGACCAAATGGAAGAACAGGTGCTTAGCAAGTTTATAGATCCCACAAGATTCTAAAACTCCAGCATTAGGGCAAAATAGTATATAGAATTCAAGGTTTTTGTCTCATGATTCATTTATCTTTCAGCTTAAAATTTTCCATTTCTTTTTTTTTCTTTTCCCCCTTTTCAACTAGTTTCTTATTTTATCAACTCTTTGTTTTTTAAGTCTTTTTTTAACTTTCATTTTTTACATTTATATTTTATAGATATATTTTTCATTTATAGTTTCCTTTCACTCTATTCAATTTTATTTTTGTATATATATAAAGTTTTGCTTTCTTTACAATTTTGGGATTCAGTGTCTTCTAACACAGAGACCAAAATACACTCAGGACCAACTAGGTCACCCTGTTTTGTCCACCCGGTGAGATTATATTCTCTTCTCCCACCCCTTATTTTTTTTCTTTTTCTTTTGCTCTTCTTCTTTGGTTTCTAACCTCTTTGGATTTGTCTAGTATGTATTTTGCTTGGATCATGGTTGATATTGTTGATTCTGCTCACTCATTCATCCATTCTTCTCTGGGAAAAATGACTAGAAGAAAGAATTCACAACAGAAGAAAGAACCAGGGGTAATACTCTCTGCCACAGATCTAATTGATATGGATATAAGTAAAATGTCAGAGCTGGAATTCAGGATAACATAAAGTATAAAATTACTAGTTGGACTTGAAAAAAGCATAAAAGACACCAGAAAAATCTCTTAGTGCAGAAATGAGATCTAATTAGGCTGAAGTTACAAATGCTCTGAGATGCAGTCTAAATTGGATACTCTAACAGCTAGGGTAAATGAGGCAGAAGAGAGTAAGTGACATAGAAGACAAGTTGGTGGAAAGGAAGAAAGCTGAGGAAAACAGAGAAAAACAACTAATAGGGCATGAGGAGAGGCTTCAAGAAATCAGTGATGCCATAAAACGAACCAACTTCAGAATTATTGGGGTGCCTGATGGTGAAGAGAGAGAGAAAGAGCCAGAAGGTACATTTGAGCAGATCATATCTGAGAACATCCCTAATATGGGGAAGGAAACAGGAATTCACATCAAAGGGGTAGAGAGAACCCCTCCCAAAATCAATTAAAATAGATCAACACCCTGACATATAATAGTGAAGCTTACAAATTTCAGAGATGAAGAGAAAATCCTGAAAGCAGCTCAAGATAAGAGGTTCCTAATCTACAGAGGTAGGAATATTAGACTGACATCAGACCTATCCACAGAGACCTGGCAGGCCAGAAAGGGTTGGCATGGTGTATTCGGGTACTAAATGAGAAAAACATGCAGCCAAGAGTATTATATCCAGCAAGGCTGTCATTCAGAATGGAAGGAGAAATAAAGAGCTTCCAAGACAGATAGAAAGTTAAAGAATATGTGACCCCCAAGGCAGCCCTAGAAGAAATATTAAGGGGAATCCTGTAAGTGAAGAGAGAGCTCAAGAGTAACTTGAACCAGAAAGAAACCGAGACAATCTACAGAAACAGGGACATTACAGGTAACACAATGGCACTGAATTCATATCTTTCAATAGTTACTCTGAATGTAAATGAGCTAAATGCTCCAATCAAAAGACACAGAGTATCAGATTGGATAAAAAAGCAAGACCATATGCTGTCTACAAGAGACTAACTTTAGACTGAAAGACACCTCCAGACTGAAAGTGAGGGGATAGAGAACCATTTATCATGCTAATGGACCTCAAAAGAAAGCTAGGGTAACAACCCTCATACCAGACAAATTAGATTTTAAACCAAAGACTGTAGTAAGACATGAACAGGGACACTATATCATATTTAAAGAGTCTATCCAACAAGAAGATCTAACAATTGTAAATATTTATGCCCCTAACATGGGAGCAGCCAATTATATCAATCAATTAATAACCAACTTAAAGAAACACATAGATAATAATACAATAATGGTAGGGGACTTCAACACCCAACTCACAGCAATGGACAGATCATCTAAGCAGAAGATCAGGAAGAAAACAAGGGCTTTGAATGACATTGGACCAGATGAGCTTCACAGATATATACAGAACATTCCATCCTAAAGCAATAGAATATACCTTCTTCTCAAGTGCACACGGAACTTTTTCCAGAATAGATCACATACTGGGTCACAGATCAGGTCACCACTGATACCAAAAGAATGGGAATATTCCCTGCATATTTTTAGACCACAATGCTTTGAAACTTGAGCTCAGTTACAAGAGGAAATTTGGAAGGAACTCAAATGTTTGGAGGTTAAAGAGCATCCTACTAAAGAATGAATGGGTCAACCAGGAAATTAAAGAAGAATTTTAAAAATTCATGGAAATTAATGAGTATGAAAAAACAGCAGGTGGTCCTTAGAGGGAAATACATAACCATCCAAGCCTATCTCAAAAAAATTAGAAAAATGTCAGATAACAAGCTAATCTTACGTCTAAAGAAGCCAGAGAAAGAACAACAAATACACTCTAAACCAAGCAGGAGCAGAGAAATAATAACAATTAGAGCAGAAATCAATTAAATGGAAACCAGAAGAACAGTAGAACAGATCAACAAAACTAGAAGCTGGTTCTTTGGAAGAATTAATAGTATCAATAACTCCTAGAGAGACATCAAAAAGAAAAGAGAAAGGACACAAATGAATGAAATCATGAATAAAAGGGGAGAAATCATGACCAATACCAAGGACAAACAGACAATTTTAAGAACATATTATGAGCAATTATATGCCAACAAATTAGGCAATCTAGAAGAAATGGATGCATTCCTGGAAACTTATAAACTACCAAAACTGAAACAGGAAGAAACAGAAAATCTGAACAATCCATAACCAGCAAGGAAATTGAAGCAGTAATCAAAAACTTCCCAAAAAGCAAGAGTCCGGGACCAGATGGATTCCCAGGGGAATTCTACCAAACATTTAAAGAAGAAATCATACCTATTCTACTAAAGCTGTTTCAAAAAATAGAAATGGAAGAAAAACGTCCAAACTCATTCTATGAGGCCAGCATTACCTTGACCCCAAAGCCAGACAAAGACCCCATCAAAAAGGAGAATTACAGACCAATATCCCTGATGAACATGGATGCAAAAATTCTCACCAAAATACTAACCATTAGGATCCAATAGTACATTGAAAGGATTGTTCACCATGACCAAGTGGGATTTACTCCTGAGTTGCAAGCGTGGTTCAACCTCCATAAATCAATGAACATGACACAATACATTAATGAAAGAAAGAACAAGAATTATATGATCCTCTCAATTGATGCAGAAAAAGCATGTGACAAAATATAGCATCCTTTCTTGAGCAAAACTCTCCACAGTGTAGGGATAGAGGGAACATACTTCAATATCATAAAAGTCATCTATTAAAAGCCCACTGCACATATACTTTTCAGTGGGGAAAAACTGAGAGCTTTTCCCCCAGGGTCAGGAACACGGCAGGGATGTCCACTATCACCAACGGTATTCAACATAGTACTAGAAGTCCTAGCCTCAGCAATCTAACAACAAAAAGAAATAAAAGGCATTCAAATTGGCAAAGAAGTCGTCAAACTCTCTCTCATGATACTTTATGTTGAAAACCCAAAAGACTCCACCCCAAAATTGCTAGGACTTATACAGCAATTCAGCACTGTGGCAGGATACAAAATCAATGCACAGAAACAGTTGCACTTCTATACACTAACAATGATACTGAAGAAAGTGAAATTAAGGAATGAATCCCATTTACAATTGCAACCAGAAACCTAAGATACCTAGGATAAATCTAACCAAAGAGGTAAAGGATCTGTACTCTAAAAACTACAGAACACTTATGAAAGAAATTGAAAAAGACACAAAGAGATGGAAAAACATTCCATGCTCATGGATTGGAAGAATAAATATTGTTAAAATGTCTATGCTACGCAGAGCAATTTACACATTCAATGCAATACCTATCAAAATACCCAAAAATTCTTCACAGAACTGGAACAAATAATCCTAAAATTTGTGTGAAACCAGAAAAGACCCCAAAAAGCCAGAGGAATGTTGAAAAAGAAAGCCAATGCTGGCAGCATCACAATGCCTAGCTATACTACAAAGCTGTGATCATCAAGACAGCATGGTACTGGCACAAAAACAGACACATAGATCAATGGAACAGAATAGGGAACCCAGAAATGGACTCTCAACTCTATGGTCAACTAATCCTTGACAAAGCAGGAAAGAATGTCCATTGGAAAAAAAGACAGTCTCTTCAATAAGTGGTTATGGGAAAATTGGACAGCCACATGCAGAAGAATCAAACTAGACCATTCTCTTACACCATACACACAGATAAACTCAAAATGGATGAAAGACCTAAATGTGAGACAGGAATCCATAAAAATCCTAGAGGAGAACACAGACAGCAACCTCTTCAGCCTCGGCTCCAGCAACTTCTTGCTAGACGCGTCTCCAAAGCAAGGGAAACAAAAGCAAAAATGAATTATTGGGACTTCAGCAATATAAAAAGCTTCTGCACAGCAAAGGAAACAGTCAACAAAACTAAAAGGCAAGCTATGGAATGGGAGAAGATATTTGCAAATGACATATCAGATAAGGGCTAGTATCCAAGATATAAAGAACTTATCAAACTCAACACCCAAAAAACAAATAATCCAATCAAGAAATGGGTAGAAAACATGAACAGATATTTCTTCAAAGAAGACATACAAATGGCCAACAGACACATGAAAAAATGCTCAATATCACTTGTCATCAGGGAAATACAAATCAAAACCACAATGAGATACCACCTTACACCAGTCAGGATGACTAAAATTAAGAAAACAGGAAACAACAAATATTGGTGAGGACACGGAGAAAGGGGAACCCTCTTACACTGTTGGTGGGAATGGAAGCTGGTACAGCCACTCTGGAGAACAGTATGGAGGTTCCTCAAATAGTTGAAAATAGAGCTACCCTACGACCCAGGAATTGCACTGCTAAGTATTTACCCCAAAGATATAGATGTAGTGAAATGAAGTGAAACCTGCACCCCAATGTTCATAGCAGCAATGTCCACAGTAGCCAAACTGTGGAAAGAACAAAGATGTCCATCAACAGAGAAATGGATGAAGAAGATGTGGAATATACATACAATGGAATATTACTCAGCCATCAGATATTATGAATACTCACCATTTACATCGACATAGATGCAACTGGAGGGTGTTATGCTATGTGAAACAAGTCAATCAGAGAAAGACAATTATCATATGGTTTTACTCATATGTGGAATATAAAAAACAGTGCAGAGGGTCATAAGGGAAGGGAGAGAAAACTGAACTGGAAGAAATCAAAGAGGGAGAAAAAGCATGAGAGGCTCTTAACTATGGGAAGCAAACTGAAGGTTGCTGAAGGGGAGATGGGGGGATGGGGTACTGGGTGATGGGCATTGAGGAGGGCACATGATGTGATGGGCACTGGGTGTTGTATGCAACTGATGAATTGTTGGACACTACATCTGAAACTAATGATGTACTATGTGTTGGCTAATTGAATTTAAATAAAAAAAAACAAAGCAGTAGTAATTAAAACAATATGATACTGGCATAAAAATAGACATATTGATCAATGGAATAGAACAGAAAAAAATAGAAATAAACCCACAATTATATGGTCAATTAATCTTCAACAAAGGAGGAATGAATATACAATGGGAAAAGACAGTCTTTCCAACAAATGGTGTCAGGAAAAGTGGACAGCCAGCCACATGCAAATAAGTGAAACTGGACTACTTTCTGTCACCATACCCAAAAATCAACTCAAAATAGATTAAAGACCTAACTGTGAGACCTGAAACCATAAAAAATTCTTGAACAGAGCACAAGCAGTAATCTTTCTGACATTGGCCATAGCAACATTTTCATAGCTATGTCTCCTGAGCAAGGGAAATAAGAGTAAAAATAAATTACTGGGTCTACATCAAAATAAAAAGCTTCTGCACAGTGAAGAAAACAGTCAAAAGGCAACCTATGGAATGGGAGAAGATATTTGCAAGTGACATATCCAATAAAGGTATCACATCCAAAATACATAAAGAACTGATACAACTCAACACCCAAAAAGCAATCCCATTTAAAAATGGGTAGAAGACATGAACAGACATTTCTCCAAAGAACATATCCAGATGGCCAATGGACACATGAAAAGATGCTCAACATCACTTATCATCAGGGAAATGAAATAAAAACTACAATGAAATTATCACTTCACACCTGTCAGAATGATTAAAATAAAAAACACAAGAAACAACAAGTGTTGGAGAACATGTAAAGAAAAAGGAACCCTCTTGCTCTGTTGGTGGGGATGCAACTGGTGTAGCTATTGTGGAAACCACTATGAAGTTTCCTTAAAAAGTTAAAAATGAAACTACCTTACTATCCAATAATCATACTGCTGGGTATTCCCCTCCAAAATACAAAAACACTAATTCTAAGGGATACATGCACCCGTATGTTTATAGCAGCATTATTTATAATAGCCAAACTATGGAAGCAGCCATAGTGTCCACTGGTAGATGAATGGGTAAAGGAGAAGTAATACACACAATGGAACATTACTCAGCCATAAAAAGAATGAAATCTTGCCATTTGCAACAACATGGATGGAGCTAGAGAATATAATGCTAAGAAAAATAAGTCAGTCAGAGAAAGACAAATACCATTGATCTCATTCATATATGGAATTTAAGAAAGAAAACAAACAAGGAAAGGAAAAAAAGAGAAATACACATACACACAAATCAAGAAATAGACTCTTAGCTACAGAGAACAAACTGATTGTTACTAGAGGGGAGATCGGTGGGGGGATTGGTGAAATAAAGGATGGGGACTGAAGAGTATACTTATTGTGATAAAAAAAAAAACAAAATAAAACAAAAAAGAAACATTAAAATGTGTATATGGACATACATATATTAAGAAATTTTAAAACAGCGTAATTCATGGGTCAAATAAGAAATAATAATATAAATACTTAAATTGAATGGTGATAGAAAATACTACTTCTAAAAGCTGTGAGATAATAGACAAGGTTATAGTCTTACACATACATTTGAAAAGAAGGGTTGAAAATAAATAAGTTGACCATATCATGTAAACATTTTTCTAAAAAGAGTTTTGTTAGAATAACCCTTCCCAAAAAAGAAGAGAAAGAAAAGAATAAAGATAAGGAGAGAAAACAATGTAACGAAAAGGATATTTTAACATTATTACAATATTAACTATATTCCCTATGTTGCACGTTCATGTCCATGACTTATTTATTTTATAACTAGAAGTTTTCACCTCTTAATCCCCTTCATTTCTTTTTTTAGTGGCCCAAAGTTGGTTTGTTGAAAAGACAAGTATAGTGGTCAAATTTGGCAAGCTATATAAAGAAAATAGTTGGGAAGACACAATATAGGAAATGAAAAGGGGATAGTGTGACTTTGTAGAAATGAAAAGGATATATTTGGAAAGGTACACATGAGAATTTCTAAAGTTTGATAAGTATTTTTGAATTTGTTGAGTACGGTATTGGTGTGCATTTCTTATAAATTGTACATATGTCACATACACTCTTGTATATATGAGTGTGATTTTTGTGTGTGGATATGGAATGTTATTACTTTATACTCACACTTTATACATGTGAACACCATGAAGTATCCATATAGAGATAGGCATACGCAGTGAGAGAGCTAGCGAATGTGGGAAGAGAAAGAAAAGGGGGAAGGGAGGACCCATGAGAGAGTTAAAAAGAAAGAGGAAATGAGACACAGAGAAGGCAACACAGAGGGAAAGGAAGAGAGACAGAGACAGAGCAAGCTGACGACCTAAAGCAAGATAGTTGGTGAGGGTGAGGGTGACCAAGGAGCAGAGTTTTGTCTTTGTTTCTGTTTGTGAGGCAGACATGGCACAAAAAGAAGGAGGCTGTAACTGGGTTTCTAAACAAGGGTTCCTTATGTTCTTCATCTCCCATCTCATAAGAAAATCTATACTTATTCTTTCTTTTCTCAAAGTGTGGAATGGGGACCCTTGGGACTATCTAAGGCCTTTTTAGGGTATCTACAAAATATTTTTTTTCAAAATAATACTACAATGTTATTTGCCTTGTTCTATTTTTATTCTCTCCCAAGTAGACAGTGACTTCTCCATTGACACTTTACTCCCTGCAGAATGGCTGATTTAATGAAGGTCTCTATGTTCATTAGGGACTCACCAGTTGTGCTGATGTTTACTTTTGTTACCAGTCTAATTGCTCCTTTGTAAAACTTCTTTTTTGATTTGCTAGTAATTCCTAATGAGGAATTTCCTAATTAAGTAACAAAGCTGTAGGTGGAGAATAGAGTGTATAAATACAGATAAGATCTCAGGATGCACTGATTGAAGACTCCAGTTCATTGATTGGTTGTTAACTGTGCTTCAGGGCGCACATCTGTATGTCGGCACATATGGCTTCTCCCATGGAGTTACCACACAAGTCACTTTTTCTGGACCTCCCTCTCCTCTCCTCTCCTCTCCTCTCCTCTCCTCTCCTCTCCTCTCCTCTCCTCTCCTCTCCCCCTCTCTTCATCTTCCCTCCTCTCTCCTCTCCTTCTCTTCTTTTCTCCTTCTTCCCTCCCTCTTTCTCTCTCCTTCTTCTTTCTTCTTCTTTCTCGCCTTCTCATCCTCCTTCCTGTTTTTATTTGGAACACCTGGCAGAAATGAGGAGGAGGGAAAGGGTACTTTAGGTCAATAAATCGGGTATCGGGGAAAAGGTGGTTATTCTCAACTAATCTAAGCTAAGGTTAAGCTTCCTGAATGGATGTGGAGTTTTAGGATTTTGTAAATTGGAAAGTGATGTGACTTGGCAAGTGACAGGGAGAGTGGGAAGAAAACACCATGACTGCCAGTCTCGCTGGCAAAGGCAATAAGGGTGGGGACCAAATATGAGGTGATTTGGATGGGTCTGTGCTTGCAGGAGAGGCAGCCCTTTAGCAGAGATGCCTGACTCAGGTAAATGGAGGATGTTATTTGGAAGTGAGGAAACTGAGGTATGGCAAAATGAAGTGACTACATCAAGTTTGAGATGTTCATAGTAATCAAGCTGAAAGAAAACTCAAGTTCAGAGATCTGGGCTCAGCCAACCTCTTCACTCAGTTCATCTTACCTGCTAATGGAATGTGAATTTGTCAAGTCAATGACATTTATTAGACTCCAACTCTGTGTGGAGCAGGATCTAGGCATTTTGTGTGGAGGAGTGTGAGTGTAGGGGAGGATGGAATGGGGGTGAGTCTAAGGAGCCATAACAGCATCTTAGGGCACTTGTATGCTGGTATGGGAGTGAGACAAGTAATTAAGAACAAAGAGAATACATGAGTGCTGCCCATATAGAACAGGAGAAACTTCTGGTCAGGTGAGTTAACTGAGCTTGTGTTTACATAGACCATATGTATCTACATTTAGCATATTAGAACTTAAAACAGAAAATGTAAAGTATAATAATTAACCAGCCCACGGTCCATTACTCAAACAAGAAATGATATTATCATACATCATGTGGCTTCTGAAAAACTTCACTGTCTACTTGGGAAAGAATAAAAATAGAACAAGGCAAATAACATTGTAGTATTATTTTGAAAAAAAAAATATTTTGTAGATACCCTAAAAAGGTCTTGGATAGTCCCAAGGGTCCCCATACCACACTTTGAGAAAAGAAAGAATAAGTATAGATTTCTTATGAGATGGGAGATGAAGAACATAAGGAACCCTTGTTTAGAAACCCAGTTACAGCCTCCTTCTTTTTGTGCCATGTCTGCCTCACAAACAGAAACAAAGACAAAACTCTGCTCCTTGGTCACCCTCACCCTCACCAACTATCTTGCTTTAGGTCGTCAGCTTGCTCTGTCTCTGTCTCTCTTCCTTTCCCTCTGTGTTGCCTTCTCTGTGTCTCATTTCCTCTTTCTTTTTAACTCACTCATGGGTCCTCCCTTCCCCCTTTTCTTTCTCTTCCCACATTCTCTAGCTACTCCTCCCCCTTGTCTGTTATTTGTTCTGGGCCCCTGGGTGAGATATGTGGTTTGTTTCCTCAGGTATAACTATGTTGGATGGAGTTTGAGTTTCCTACCTTCCTGAAAAAGGAGGTACAGTAAAGTGACCCATAATGAATAGGGCTTGGATTAAAATTCTGAGGAAAACCCTGGCTGCCAAATATAGAATCTGCTACTTTTGAATTGCCATGAGATTTAAACAACTGTGTATGTCATGGAAAGATCCAGTAGAACTGCTGAGAAATGCAATCGTGTGTTTAGTTTTCAAATACATTGATTATTTGTATGGCCAATTGTCCCAGTTCATGTACTAGATTAGTTCCAAAGTGACACAGACAAACTAACCATAGAAACGATAAGAGACTCTTAGTTCTAGGAAAAAACGGAGGGTTGCTGGGGGCGGGGGCGGGATGGGGTAACTGGGTGATGGGCATTAAGGAGCCTTGATGTAATGAGCCCTGGGTGTTCTATGCAACTCATGAATCACTGGATTCTACCCCTGAAACTAATACTATAGTATATGTTAACTAAATTGAATTTAAATTAAAAAAAAGAAATCATCTACATTAGATCCTATACCCTGTGAGTTCTTTAGTTCTCATATCAAGGTACCAGAGACCAAATCAAGGGGCCTCCAGCAACAGGATCCTCACAAAGAAGGGGAAATGGGATTTTCGTATAAAATAATTTAATAGGTGTTTATCAAGGGCCCTACCCTGTGCTAGTCTATGTCTTAGGAGAATATAAATGAAGCATGGGCCCTACCCCCTGCTACCAGAAAAGATTCACACAAATTGCTATAAAACAATAAAATGGTATATAAATAAATGCTACATGTACAGTCAAGACAACTACTATAATTGGGAAGGGGGATATCTGGGGGCTAGAGTTTGAGGGAAAGATGATACCTAATGCTTGATCAGAATCCAAACAGGTGAGAACAGGAGTGGGGGGCCTCAGACACCAGAAAGACCTCAGTGATAGAATTTTTACAGAACATCTATAAGCCACCATCCAAATTGGTGGTGGATGGGGGGTTAGGGGCCAGGGAAGGCATCACGAACAAGACTGTCACCCGGATCTTAAGTAATGTGAAGGAAGTTTAAGAGAATATGAAGTGCTCAAGAAATGATAAGCTCAGTATAGCCAAACTTCATGGCTTAGGAAGAAACATTGGAGAAGTGGAAGATGAGGCCGGGAAAGTAGACCCAAAGCCCATCAGTACCATGCTCAAACATCCAATTATGTCCAAGCTTCTGCAAAGATGTAGTTTGCTATAGGGAAATCTAACAGGCCGCAACAGGAGAAAGTCAGTTTAGACCTTACCTACTCAGAAAGACCTCCTCCTATTTGAGCTCCTGTTACACCTCTATTGCCCCAGAAGTATCAGTAAAATAAAGAAAAATAAGGTATCCAGGACTTCAGTGACACAGACCGTCATCAGACATGGTGGGTGGGAAGTCAGCCACAGTCAAGGAGGGAATTGGGTGCACAAATATAATGTTCATCCTGGAAAGCCTAGGAAATCCCAGCAGAAACAATGCCTGAGGAAACAGAGGGATTGAGCGCAGACCAATGGAATAAAACAGGAGCCTGCTTTCTGCACTGGGTTTTAACAGGGTTTTCAGGACAAAAGCCCAGCTCTTAAATAAGAACAAGGGCTAGGGTACAGTACCCAAACAGGTGCAGCAGCTAAGATGAACTCTGTTAAACCATTTGGTGAATAAATGACCAAGAGGTAGCCCCAAGAGTCTGCAGTGAGGCTGAATCTACAGCATCCTCTGTGGACATGAGAGGGCTGTAGCGACCTTACACCACCTCAGTATGTAGCATGCTGTTTGGGGCACCAATGGAAAATAGGCTGTGGGTCTGGGGAGTAAAAAGGGAGCATGCTGCAGGGAGCAGAACTAGCACAAAATGTAAGGTAAAAAAAAAAAAGACTCATTTTGCAAAATCCATCACATTACCTTTATGGGTACATAAATTTATTTTTTTCTATTTGGAGCCTGAGTCCTGCTGTGGAATGTACATGTTGTGAAATTCCAGCACATTATGAGAACACAAAGTTTTTCTCTTACCAGTGGGATTTATCAGCACAGAATCTTTTACTTGAAGCCAGCAAAATTTTCAGCATAGGCAGGAGCAGTGTAATGAGCCTCTGTTCATGAATAAAGGCGTTTTTCACCTGCTGAGGCCATTAGTCATTATCCAGGGTCTCACTGTGACATGCCTGGTGGAGAAACCAGTCCACTGAAAATAAGATAAATTGATAATTCCAAGTTTGCAGGATGAGTGAGCCTCCCAACAAGTCTTCTTTTTTACATTTTTACATTTTTAGGTTAAATGAACAGGTGTTATCATTACCATCTATATATTTACATGTACACCTTTATAAATTCTAGTCGCTCTTCCAGGGAATAAGCCAGTATGGGATATAAAAGAATTAACATTCCTTGAGCACTTTGTTGGTTGTCTGGCATTGGCAGCGCCATTCACGTCTCTTCCCTGGTGGAAGTCTGATTGGGGGAGCATAGACATAAACAAAAATAAATCCCAGTCATTATCAATTATAATTATAAGAATCCACAACTCCAATTGCAGAAATTTCTGGTAAACCTGGATTGGAAAACACAGCTTAGGTCAGGTAATTCCTTGAATCTTTAGCTTGGAAAGCCTACTTGGTCAAATCTACAAAGACAGGACTACAACCTATCAAATTCCGAGAAGTCTGATGTAGTCAACTATGGGGTGTGTAACCTAGGCCTGTCTCACATGCCCACATGCCAAGTGGATCAAGAGAAAGATAGGACAACTACTCCCAAGGAAATGTAAGTGGGAAAGAAGGCAAGAAAGCCTGATGTCACCTTTAACACACTCACGGAGACCATCAAGAAGAATGACCCTATGAACGTCAAGTGCTGACTAGGCAGATGACCAATGACTGAGGAGGAATGAATAAGGAGGTTGAAAGGAAACAAACATTTCCAGTGTTCCCTCTTACATCTTTGGTGTAGACTGAGGTAGGAATGTGAGAAGAAGAAAGTGAAATCTCCCATGGCATCTTCCATGTGTTGCCAGATTGCATCCTCACACTTAACATACAGCATATATATATCTACATATATATAGATATATAGACATCTCTATTTACACAAATAAGGAAATAGAGGTTCAGAGGTTGTGCAGAGGTTCAGAGGTTGAGTTACTTGCACAAGGTTAAAAAGTTAATAAGAGTGTGCAAATGTAAGCCTAGATCTAATTCAGGATTCATTTCCTGTTCGCTTCACTATAGCTTGATGACTGGGGCTGCCATAACAAGTTACCACCAGTTTTGGTCTATCGTGAATAAAGTGGCTATGTATATTTGCATGCAAGTCTGTGTGGTCATATGTTCTGTTAGATTTCCAGCAGACGAGTGACATCTAATTTACTTTTTTTAAAAAAGATTTTATTTATTTATTTGACAGAGATAGAGACAGCGAGAGAGGGAACACAAGCAGGGGAAGTGGGAGAGGAAGAAGCAGGCTCCCAGCGGAGGAGCCTGATGTGGGGCTCGATCCCATAACGCCGGGATCACGCTCTGAGCCAAGGCAGATGCCTAACCGCTGTGCCACCTAGGCGCCTCTAATTTACTTTTTAAAATAGATTATGCCTTAGAGCAATTTTAGGTTCACAGGAAAATTGAGCAGAAAGTACACAGTTTCCATACACTTCTTGCTCATCACACACAACTTCCCCCACTGTCAACATCCCACACCAGAGTAGTATATTTGTTGAACCTTTACAGATACATCATTACCACCCTAAGTCTATTCACACCAGGGTGGACTCTTGGTGTTATATATTCTATGGATTTTGGCAAATGTGTAATGACATGTACCCAGTACTAAAGTGTCATACAGAATAGTTTCAAGTGTCCTGAAAATCTTCTGTGTTCTTCATATTCATGCCGCCTTCCCACTAATTCCTGGCAACCGCTAGCTCTTTTAGGGTCTCCATGGTTTTACTATTTCCAGAATTCCATGTAGTGGAATTATACAGTATGCAGCTTTTCAGATTGGCTTCTTTCACTTAGTAACATGCATTAAGTTCTATATTTTTTCATGACTAATTTTTTTACTGCTAAATAATATTTTATTGTCTAGACATAACACAGTTTATTTATTCATTCACCTACTATAGGATATCTTTGCAACTTCCAAGTTTTAGAACTTATAAATAAGGCTGCTACAAATATTCATGTGCAGGTATTTTGTGGACATAAGTTTTCAACCCATTTGGAAAATACCAGGGAAAGTAATTGGTGGATCTATGTAGTAAGAGTATGTTTAGTTTCATAAGAAACTACCGAACTCTTTCAAAGTAGCTGAACCATTTTGCATTCCCACTAGCAATGAATGAGAGTTCCTATTGCTGCACATGCTTGCCAGCATTTGATATTATCAGTGTTTTGGATTTTGGCCAATTTAATAAGGATATAGTGATATGTCATTGCTTTAAGGTGAATTTTCCTAATGACATATGATGTGAAGCATCTTTTCATAGTGTATTTGCCATCTATGTTTTATTTGATGAAGTGCCCCTTTAGGTCTTTTGTACAATTTTTTTAACTGAGATGTTCTTTTTACTATAATGGAGTTTTAAGACTTTTTATATATTTTGGATATGTCCTTTATTAGATATATCTTCTGCAAATATTTTCTCCCAGTCTGCTTTCTCATTCTCTTGACAGTGTCATATTACACAGATCAAAAGTTTTTAAATAAAGTCCAGCTTCTCAATTATTTCTATCATGGATCCTGTCTCTGGTATTCTGTTTTAAAAGTCATAGCCATACCCGAAACCAGTCTCTCCTACACTTTCTTTTAGAAGTTTTATAGTTGTGTTTTGCATTTAGATCTCTGGCCTATTGTGAGTTAACTTTTCTAAAGGATATAGGGTGTGTATCTAGATTCTGTGGATGTCCAGTTGTTCCAGCAGCATTTCTTGAAGATAATTTCTCATTGCATTTCTTTTACTTTCATCAAGATCAGTTGATTATATTTATATGGGTCTATTTCTGGGCTCTCTATTCCATTTCATTGATTTGTTTATTTATTCTTTCACCAATACCACAGTGTCTCAACTACTATAACTTGATAGTAAGTCTTAAAGTTAGGTAGTGTCAGTCTTCTAACTTTGTTCTGTCAATATGGAGGTGGCTATTTTGGTTTTTTGGCTCTCCATATAAACTTTAGAATCAGTTTGTTGATATCCACAAAATAACTTGCCAAGATTTTTATCGGAATTGCATTGAGTCTATAGATCAAGTTGGACAGAACTTGAACATCTTGACAGTGTTGAGTCTTCCTAACCATAAACATGGACTATCTCTCCACTTATTTAGTTCTTTGATTTTATTCATCAGAGTTTTATAGTTTTCTCCATATAGATCTTACACATATTTTGTTAGATTTATATTGATATAGTTTGATTATATCTATAATATTTATTACTGTTTTTTATTCCTTGTTCTTTGTTTCCATCTTTATTTTTCACACTTTCTCCCTTTTGTGATTTTAATTCATCACCTTTTTTTTAATTCCATTTTCTCTCCTTTCTTAACATATCCCTTATATCTTTCTTTCTTTCTTTCTTTCTTTCTTTCTTTCTTTCTTTCTTTCTTTCTTTCTCTCTCTCTCTTTCTTCTTCTTCTTCTTCTTCTTCTTCTTCTTCTTCTTCTTCTTCTTCTTCTTCTTCTTCCTTCCTTCCTTCCTTCCTTCCTTCCTTCCTTCTTTCAACTTTTTTTTACTGGTTACCTTGTAGTTTGCAATACATGGTTACAACTTATCCAAAACCACTTTCAAAGGACAATACACCACTTCATGGGTATTATTATTATTCCCCCCTCCTCTACCTTGTATTATTGCTGTCATTTATTTCATTTACACATAGTTACAATTATTAAAAACATTGTACCTATTATTATGTTGAACAAACTGCAATCTGTTAGAACAATTGAAAGTAAGTAAAATTGTAAAGGTTTTATTTTACCTTTACTTTTTCCTTCTTTAATGGTCTTCTTTTCATTTTGTGGATCCAAATTTCTGAACTGTATCCTTCTTCTCTAATAAGAACTTCTTTTAACATTTCTTGTCAGTCATGTCTACTGGCAACCAACTCCTTCAATTTTTGTTTGAGAAAGTCTTTATTTCTCCTTCACTTTTATAGAATAATTTCACAGGGTACAGAATTCCAGGTTGGTAGGTTGTTGTGTTGTGTTTTGTTTTGTTTTGTTTTTCCTCAACATTAAATATCACTCCAGTCTCTTGTTCACATGGTTTCTGAGAAGTCAGATGTAATTCTTATCTTTGCTTCTATATGGGTAAGGTGTTTTTCTGCCTTTGACTCATAACTTTTCAGGTTTTTAGAAATCTTTTATTTTCTGCAGTTTAGATATGATATGCCTACATATAATTTGGGGTTTGGGAGGGGTTGTTTTTGTTTTTGTTTTGGCATTTAACCTATTGGTGTTCTCTGAGCTTCCTAAATCTGTGGTTTAGTGTCTCACATTAATTTGAGGGAATTCTCAGTCTTTATTGCTTTAAACATTTCTTCTGTTCCTTTCTCTTTTTCTGATATTCCCATTATGTGTATGCTACACCTTTTGTAGTTGTTCCACAAATCTTGGATGCTCTGTTGCATTGTTTTCCATCTTTATTCTCTTTGATATTTAGTTTTGGAAGCCTCTATTGACATATCTTCAAGACCTGAGATTTTTTTCCTCAGCCATGTTCAGTTTGTTAGTGACCCCATCAAAGGCATTTTTCATTTCTGTTACAATGTTTTTTATCTCTAACGTTTCTCTTTAATTCTTTCTTAGACCCCGTCCCTCAGTTTGGCTAGACTCTGGCAAAACTGCAATAGTATGGCTATGGTAAAATACTTTCTCCTGAGGTCAGGCCTTGTTAAGAAAACATAATGATATGGTGTATTTCAAAATGGTTACTTTTCTCCTTGCTGGAAGCATGAGGAGATTATTTTCAGATAGTCATGGTAAGAACCTATTAGAACTCCTGGAAGTAAAGCTCAACAACTCACTTAGCATAATAACCTCTTGGTCTATTTTTAAGTCTATTCAAAACATCGTAACTGTTTCTAAACAATGTTTTTGAATAGACTTAAAAATAATGTAATTCTATTATTTTATTCTATTCTATTCTATTTTATTTTATAGATATCTATTTTATAAAAGGGGGAGGGGCAGAAGGAGAGGGATAATCTTAGTGGAGCCTGATATGGGGCTCTATCTGACAACTTGGGGATCATGACCTGAGCCAAAATCAAGAGTTGGATGCTTAACCAACTGAGCCATCCAGGCACCTCAATGCAATTCTATTATTAAGTGCAAGTGAAATGGTTCATGTAGGTTAAAATCTAGACAGCTTATAAATTCCCTATCAAGTTTATCAAATGAAAACAGATAGATGACCATTCAAAAGAATTCGGGGAATATTTTGTTATTTAGATAGACAGATAGATAACCACATATAGATAGGTACCACGTCTTTGTTATCCATTCATCTATCAGTGAGGACTTAGGTCGCTGTGACAACATGGATGGACCTAAAGTGTATTATGCGAAGTGAAATAAGTCAGACTGAGAAAGAAAAATACTATACAATGTTACTCATATGTGAAATCTTAAAAAAAAATGAGTAAACAAACGAAAAGCAGAATCAGAACCATAAATACAGGCAACTGATGGTTGCCAGAGAGAAGCAGGTGGGGGATGGGCAAAATGGATGATGGGGATGGGAGATGCAGGCTTCCGGTTTGGGAATGGAAAAGTCATGGAATAAATGGCACGGCATAGGGAATATAGTCTATGATACTGTAATAGCATTGTATAGCGGCAGATGGTTGTTACGCTTGCGGTGAGCATAGCATAACATACAGAGAAGTTGAATCACTATGTAGTGTACCTGAAATGAATGTAACATTGTGTGTCAACTATACTCAAAAAAGTTAAAAAAATAATTCTGGGAAATGTAGTTTTAAAGGGCTAAGTTATCAACAGAAATAACTCCCATAAACATCTCAGTCACATATCTCCTGGATTATACCACATCATAAAATAGAGGCACTATTCTCAACTATCAACATTAACCAATTTAAGATTAAATATAGTAGATTCACAGCAAGGTTTATGTACTTTCAGAAACCCATTTAGTGAGAAACAAGTGCCAGATGATCTATTTTTTTCCACGGACACCAAGATAGGCTCACCTTATCCTCAGGGTTAACACATCAATGAGAATTACAGGCACTTGTTCTTGTCCATCTTCTTGGATCTAAATATTGTCCCCTTTTAAATGTGCTCAAGGGAAAACTTCGGAGACAGTAAGATTTCTGTGTTCTGAGGATGGTATTATTTTTTAAATGTTTTTCTGCTACTGTTAGTTTTAGATACCAAACTCTTTCTAATATCCAGAATTCCTGGGATGCCTGGGTGGTTCAGTCTGTTAAGCGTCTGCCTTTGGCTCAGGTCACGATCCTGAGGTCCTGGGATTGAGTACTGCATCAGGCTCATTGCTTGGCAAAGAGCCTGCTTCTCCACTTCTCCCTCTTCCTGCTGCTCCCCCCTGCTCGTGCTCACATGTTTTCTCTCTCTCTCTCTCTCTGACAAATAAATAAATACAATCTTTTTTAAAAATTCCTGCATCCTCTTTTCTTTCAAAAAGTAGTGGATTATGTTAATGCTCCATGGAGAAGTATCACAAAATAGATTTCAATGCTATAACTTACAAAATCCTATCTCCTTCTACACCAATGTTTCTTAACAGTATTCACTCTTGCCCCCTTAAGGACCCTTTTAAGACAATTTTTCCTAATCACAACTCAAATCACCCCATAAAATTTTAATACTACAGATACACTGTATGTATACTATACATGCTGTATTGTGGCCCCTTGGAGGACCAGGCAACACTGAATATCTAAGTTTTTCGCTCTACTCCCAAGAACTAATTTTTGTCTCTTGGGGCTAATATATAGCCCTTGTTGAGAGTCATGCTCCAGATGCTAAGGCGATTTCATACCAGGTTTGGTGGAATATTTTTATGACAGGGCCTGTATCCAGATTCTTTCACATGTAATAATGACACTTAAAGGTCAGAGTGTTTATGTCAGATTTCCTGCAGGAGGTCAAACTCAGGGAGACCTTAGGAAAGACAATGGGAGTGGAAGAGAGCCTCTGCTTATGCCTTATCACCAACTTTGCAATCAACTGTCTAGAAGGTAAGTCCTCTTCTGCGAATTCCCCAAGGACTAGAACAACAGTGAAGGGGAAACTGGGAGTGTCTCCCCTGCTCACTACTCTGAATTTACCTTATTTCTGAGAATGTCATACAACTGGATTCTCTGTGAGTCTGTGGCTCAGAGTCTGTGGCTCCATCCAAAGCTGGACACAAAGCTCATGGAACAGGTTGACATAAGGCTGGACCACTAGTCCTGTCCCTAACCCAGACCCAAATGTAATAACCTTAAGAGGACAATATAGGTTCAAGGGGTGGAAAAAACACATGTTAAATATTTCATCTCAGGTAAACAGGGGCGATTGCTGCCCCAATATGTTAATTAAAGCTGAAACCACTCAGGGAAACACTTGTTTCTGCCTTTCCCACCCAACACCAACTTGCCCCTTCTGCACTGTCCACATATTTCATCTACTTTAGTTTGCCTGAAAATCTTGCAAGCAAGTGAACCTTGAGGTTTCTACTAACAAAGTAAAGCTTTTTACATCTTCAGTGCTGATGACTCCAGTTGAGAATTAACCATTCCTGGTTTTGAGACCACTGTGGTTTCTCCCATGCTCAGGGCCCTGGAAACAACTATGACCAGTAACATGAAGAATTATTTTCCCACTGACCAAAACTCCTAGCTCCTTCCCAGAGGATCTCAGAATTCTAACACCATCAAAATTATACTGTAAAATTAGAAATATCATACTCCTCCAATAACTACGAAAAATGTAATAAAATGTTGTGTAAGGAAAACCAACATCGATGTTAACAGTATCCACAACAAAGAAGAGACTAGATTTTATCTGCAACATCTATCAATGATGTGAAAAAGAATTACATCTTATATTTCACTTTCCCATATTTTGCCTCATGACTAGATTTCTAAAATTTAACTCTAGCTTTTGTAATGACCTATTAAAAATGTACACAAAAGGTGTTCTACCCTACCTGCAGATATATACCTATCCATTGTGTCCCTTCTTCCTATCCCACCATGCTCTTTTCAAGATCCTAAAAACAAAATGAACCTACCCCTAAGCCCATCATCCAGCCTTGTCCTTTAGCTATGGATCCACCCCTTCCTCTCATACAGAAGCATAGTCCAATCATCTTAATCACATATTTCCTTGTACAAATGAATTCAGTATTCAGGAGAATCCGATTCCTTGAGACTCTATCCATTCCATTCATCAAGGGTTAATAGAAATGTTTTTGCTTCTTGGAAGAAGAAGAACTGAGTGGAATTACCACCATGGTAGAACTTCACTATTAGATTTTAATGCTCTACAGACCCAGTGTGAATTAACTGATTTTATGATTTAGCAATTATAATGTGAACACTCAAAACTATATCCCAAGAGTTATTATACTTAGTTTAACATAGTTAGATAATGTAGTTGAGTTTTAATTGCAGTGAATTTGAAATAGGGTAGTGTGTTTTTTTAGACATAAAATTTCACTTATGAGTAAATTGCCTTTGTTATAGGTCCTGCCTTCATTCAGAATATCCCTCCTTTGTCCTCCAGCCTTCACTGACCCTCTCTTGTAGAGGATCCCAATTAGACTAGGAAATCTACTAAAATGAGCAAAAGGGTCAGGGGAAATGAGGGAAGGGTGAGACAAAAAGGGAATGGGAATAAAAGAGAGAGGGAAAGATAGGACAGCACTTCCCATACTTCACCCAGAGGGGATCTTTTGCCAGACATTGAATTTCATTCCAAGTAGCTTTAGCAAATATGGGTCCTTTTCACACAGTACCTCAAGAGATTTCATCTGGAACTTTGAAATACTTTGCTAGTGCAGAATTTCACAGCTTTGCTACAAACAGGAATCATATTTATGATCAGCACTTTTACAGAAGCTCCAGGCCACAGACTGTCAGTGATCACAAGCATAGAAAAAAATAACAGAACTGCAAGATCCATGCATTGCCCTCAAACCGTACTTACTGTCTGGACCACACATATGGTCCTAATTTTCTTGGTAAACTTTTTATATGTGTATTCCTTCTCTTCCCTAAATTAGAAGTTTCTTGAAGGCAGGGACTGTGGGTTTTTTTTCACTTACATATTGCCTACAAGGCCCAGCAAATATTATAGTAAATACATAATAACTATTTTATCAGTTAATAATTACTAGTGTATGATATTAAAATAATACACAGAGAGTTCAGCATATTGAAGTCATCTCAGGCAAGTTACCTAATAGACAATCCTTTTAACATGTTGTTATTGGCATCACCATAAAAGACAGATTTAATTAAATACAACTAACCTCCTCCTCCCCCCCAAAAATAAAAATTAAGTAGTTTGGGCATAAACAAGGAGATGGCAAGAAGCTAATAATAATAATAATAATAATTTAAGGCTGTTTCTCCTCCCCCCCACTACCCACCGTAGACCACCGTAGATAAAATTTCTCTCTGGGTATTTAATTATGGAAGCCAGTGGTATCTGACTAAGAATAAGTTGAGGAATAGGAATACAGACCTTCCAGCCCATCTCCTTTGCTCAGTTACAATTCATAGGGAGTCTCCTTAACAGGTAAACAGGGGCGATTGCTGCCCCAATATGTTAATTAAAGCTGTTTGGATATTCTCTGTGTATAAATGTCAGAAAATAAAACATGCAGATCTGAAAGTATTTGGCCTTCTCCAAATTACTAGTGAAGTCCCGAGAAAAATACTCACCCAAATGGACTCTAGTTTAGTTTAAAGATAGTGCATTTGCCTCAAAATCTACTATCTTTTGTTTATTTCTACTTATTTCCAGGCTTGAATACCTGGGAGAGTCACTTATGACTTTATGTTGCAAACCTGTCAATGGCTGATGTACGACTTAAAAGGAGGCGGAATCCGACAGTTGTATGAATGCAGATCTGGCCAGAGACTCTCCTGAGGTTTTGGTAATGTTCGCTCGGGGTTCCACGAAGGCTTAGGCCAGTGCTAGGGGCAGATTAGCAGAGAAATCTCTGAGAAGTGAAAAAGCTGTCGGTGTAGCTGCATGTTTCCCCATATCTTTAAAAGCATGGATATTAAAAAGGCTCTCTCTACAAGCTAAGAGACTGTGGGAAGAGGTGATTCTCTTCTCTTCCTTTAAATATGTCAACTAAAAGATATATACGTATATTGTTTGATAAAACACAGGGGGAAATGTTTTTTCTTCCTTTTGCAAAAGAAGGGTAAAAATATAACAAAGTAACAGCCCTGGTGCTTTGTGTTTTATCACTGATCCCAGGCACTGTGGATCACATGAAGTCCCTAGGGCCCAGGGCAGCAGAACTATCCAGTCTGAAGATTGGCAAGGATTCAGAGAGGCCTGCAAGGGGAGCTTTTGCACCCTTGAGGCCGGGGTCTCAAAAAATGGCATGCACCCAGGTTACAGAACCTTAGAATTCTGGCTCTCCAGAACTAATACTGAAGAAGGGGAAGGTTTGTTAAGATCTATCCAGAGATAGAAGAACTAGGAGCAAGAATTCAGTGGGGTTTCCAGTTTCTATTTCGGCAAAGCAAAAGGAGGTATAGCAAAGAAAAGTAAGCTGAGCACCTGGGGCCTGAAGAAAAGTTTCACATTTCTTTCAGGATTTGTGAGCAGCTAGTCTTTTCTCAAATGGTTCCAGAGTTAAATATTACAGAAATCTTTGTGGGGATCTGACCAGAAGCAACAATATATACCCCAAAATGCTTCAAATCACTCAAGACAGACGGTTCCCTATTTTGTTTGCAAAGGATCCTGTTTGCAAAGGATCCCCTCACTACTAGTTCACGCAACAGTAGTCACTGAGTCCCTACTCTGTGCTAGCTGCAGAGACGCCCACAGAGAGCAAAACCCACAGAGCCCTACCCTATGAATCTCACAACGCAGCAGGGAGAGACAACTAGTCAAATCACCGCACTAAACATTACAAGCAATTTCTATAACAGAAAAGGATAAAATGTTATGAGAGCATAATTTTCTGGATCCCCAGAAAAGTGTCGATTGTAGAGAAGTCAAATGTGCATATGGAGGTGGAAAAGAACGTGTCATAAAATGAGACAGCACCTTATGAAAGAGGAGTTGGTGTTTTTTGTTTTGTAGCCAAATGCCTCAACTGTCATCAAATGTTTCAACACTTGTCTATGGCATATTCAAATTACTTTAACCCCCAATAAATCTAAGCAAGACCAAGACCAAGACGAAGACTACTATTTTAATAAACATTTGCTAACAGAATACTCCAAGATCACATCTCTGGTGTACCTTGAACTAATTAACAATTTAGCTTGAGTCGAGAAAAAGTTCACTGCAGGCACTTTTACAGTGAAGACAAAGTACGAAGTTCTTTTGCATGTCTTAACACATTTTTAAAAAATGAATGTCCTGGGGTGCCTGGGTGGCTCAGTCCTTAGGCGTCTGCCTTCGGCTCAGAGCATGATCCCGGCGTTATGGGATCGAGCCCCACATCAGGATCCTCCACTGGAAGCCTGCTTCTTCCTCTCCCACTCCCCCTGCTTGTGTTCCCTCTCTCGCTGGCTGTCTCTCTCTGTCAAATAAATAAATAAAAATCTTTAAAAAAAAAATGAATGTCCTGAAGGAAACTTAATTCCAGGAATGATTTTATAGAGGCAGAATTTAATTTTAACCTTCATATTTTGTATCTTGAAAATGCTTAATGAATTCTGATTGAAATCAGTAAAATATATATGCACCAAAAAAGGAACAATGAAAAATTAGTATTGCTTGGTCTAGCTCCTCAGAGTCATGTATGGTGATTACATGAGTTTTGATTAGATAGTGTAACAGTAGTATCAAACATTTTAAAGAAAAAAGATATGAGTGATTTTTTTTCACATATTTGGTCCTACATTTGCAAGATATTTATTCCCTTGTACGTATGATTTCTAAGGACGTGAAGAATTCCTTGACAGCTGCTATGGTAGACTGCAAAAATGGCACACGATCTTCACCTGCACTGCTTGCACACTCTGTAGTATAACTTTGTTTCGCTCTTATACTTTGGTTGTGTCATTCCAGCTGAGGACACCCAGGATCAGCAGGCAGCCAGCAAATCCCAGACATATGAAGGAGCCCAGATAAGGCCAGCAGTATTAACTATCCATATCCCAGGCACGTGAGCAATAAAGCTTACTGAAGAAGGTAGCTGAGGATCATGGGTATCTGTTATATAACATTATTGTAGCAATAGTAAAGCAACAACCATCCCAAAATAATCACCATCTTTCCAGCACACTCAATTCTCTTGCCTGTGTGCTCTACATTTCTGTCCTGAAAAATTCCGTCTATTGATTAATCTAGCTTTCTCCTCCTTCCATTCCAACAGTTCAGTGGCTAAGTAATGCTGCAGAAAATCACAAAACCAATCATATAGTGGCTTTTAGAAACTGATGCTATCCCATTTCACCCATTATTTCACACAACTCAGCAAACTTATTCTGTGTCTCTGATGAGATCCTGCCCCGTTTTCCTCAGAAGCTGCTTCAAATTTTCTGGTGTTCCTCAAGCCCCTAACTTCTTCACTATATCCTTTATCCTAAGATTAATGTGCCTCCATTTTTCTTATAACCCCAGGTGAACATAGAGACCCATGTAGTCTAGTTTTGAAGAGATGTCTAACTCAATAAAGCATAGATGTCTAACTCAGTAAAACATTGCTTTGCCTTTGTAGAGTAACTAAAATTCTTCAGTCTTTCTCCTAAAATATAAAATGAGTATCCAAATGTATAACTCATTGCCACATTTATTATAATTCTTTCTTCTCTTCGTTAATTATTTAGTCCATCTTAAAAAACGACAACAACAACAACAACAAAACCCTCCAGAAATTTTAACCAATGCCCAAAAGCTCTCTCATCCATTCTAGACAAACAACCTGTTTTTCCAATTTCTTCTATGTGTTCAAAATATACAATCTTAGGCCCAAAGCTAGACTTGCTGAATCCAAATTTCTATGGAAGAGGCAGGGAAGTTTGTGTAGTTAAAAACGACCATGGGTAATTCCTATAATCAAGTGAGTCTGGAAAGCACTGCTATCTTGAACTCTGGTTCTCAGTCTCGGTTGCTTATTGGGATCTCTTGGGAAGTTTAAAATACTCCTGATGCTTGTGCCTGCCCCTGCACCCCCAACCCCAGGTTCTGATTTAATTGAAATGGAACAAGTCCTGGACATCTGTACTTTTAAGAGCTCCCCAGGTGATTCTAATGTGCAACACAGTTGAGAGCCAGTGGTCTTGTGTAATATCATACATATATTGCCCCAGGTGTACAGAGGAAAACACTGCAGGCATAACTGAGCATACAGTTGGAAGAAACCAAAAAACTCACATATGTAAATCTTTCCTCCACTATAGTCCAAACAAAGACAAAGCCTATTTCCCTTTAAAATGACCAATAAATGAAGGTCATGTGTTTCCATCCAGAGTGATTTCCAGAATTTGAGATGTCAGAGAAGGAAGGAAAGGGAAGAAAGAGGAGAGAGAGAGAAAAGAGAAATGGAATAATGTAACACATTATAAAAGGTTTACTGGACACACATAATAGAGACCTGAATTCATTATTTTATCATTAACTAAAATGCCTCAGGGTTGCCCATTTTCTCACAAAGTGTACAAAGAGAATGTAGCTTGCTTCCTTCCTCCCTTCTTTCCTTCCTTTTCTTTCTTTTCTCTTCTTTTTGTTTCTATAACAGATCTAATCTTCCACTTAAGCCTCCTCGTTAAAGAGGGGAGCAGATAGAAGAGCAGGTAGGTCTATATAGATAATCTTACATACTCAGAATGATTCAATATGCAAAGAATTATTTGTGGTAATTAATCTCTTTGTCAAGTTCACTTTTCAAGGTCCTGCTCTTGGCTCACATGGTCCTCAACATCATGGGGGAGAAGATGGTATGGAATCCATGTGTGTCCATTGGATCCTTTGTGCCCTTTTCTGAGAGTGCCTTCTCTGGTCTTGTCCCTGATATATAACCTGATATGTGGCCACTGGCATCTGTCCTTGCAGAGTGACATTCTGGCTCCTATGAGCACATTGTCCCAACTCTCACCCTCCAATCTCAGAGTCCCTCACATACATTACAGCCTCTTCATTCTGACCTCTAGCCTCCTCCATCCAGTGACCCCTCAGCAGCTCAGCAACCTCTCAGTAGGGCACACACAAGCGTCTGAATCCTCTGCATATCAGGTACGTGCAGGGGGAGACAGCACTGTGCCAGATCACTGTTCTGGCCTCTTTCTGCTGCCATACCCACTCATCAGCCCCACACTAGGTTAAATGAGTTCTGACCCATAGTCTGAGGTGTTCTTAGATATTGTCAACCTCTGCCAAGCCATGCCCAGGGAGCAGGCTGCTCATCTGGTTTTCTAGAACTTCTTCTTGCCCATATGATGCTTCTAAAAGCACCACCACTTCTGTTCTTTCTAATATGCTCCACACACTGAAGTGATAGGATTCTCCTTTAGCTCCCCTTCACTTGTTTCATAACTCTATCCCAATTCTTGTCTCATGGCTCATCCTTACTGGAAGAAAAGGTGCAAAAAAAGAAATTGGCTTAAATATAAGAGAATATAAATCATGAAATATTTTGAAAAATAACATTTCTCTTTGCAAGCATTCGTCCTAGCTATCTTAGAAAAAAGGTGTGCAATAAAGTCAATATGTCTAAAGATTGCTTGCAATCCAATGTAGCTACATAATTTGTGGAGCCCAGGATAAAATGAACATGGTGCCCCTTTTTCAAAATATTATTAAGAATTTTAAGACAGTGATTTAGAGCTTCGACCAAATGTGGGAACCTCCTGAGTCATAGGATGCAATCATACAGGTTGCATATCCATGAAGTAAGCCCTGATTGTAATCATACTAGAAGATAACCTCTGTCCCGTTACCCACCAGATTTGCGGCCAAATCTGAGTGGGAAAAAAAAAAATCAAAGGAATCAACTCGTGGAATTTCACATATGATTAATTTTTTCCAGATGCTAGAAAAAAGATCCCCAAATTACTCCACATACCTGTCTTATTTTTGAAGACTTGTTTCGAAAATAGTCACTTATACTGTAAGTTCTTCAACCCTCCTGTTATATCCATCCTCCAGTTAAAGGGGAGATCCCTGAGCTAATCAAAATGCAAAACATAAATGTTTGCCCTCTTTTCCCCTTCCCTCCCTCCCTTTGATATTTGAAATAAAGTATGTTAATCTCAACACACCTCTACTTTATCATCCAGTTAATTATAAGGCTGTCAGAGATTCCCCTTTATGGAAAAGGTTGTTCAACATGCCACATTCACTCTGGGCATAACAACCCCTCAAATTATAGAGCAAATGGTAGCTTAATGAAAAATGAGAACAATTTTTTAATAACAATGTATACCAGCTTTCTCAAGATTCATCTGTTCCTCCTACTCATATCCAGGATATGGCAAAAATGGAAAGTAATGCCACAACTCATTCAGATTGCATTGTCTTGAGAAAATACTTGCTTCCTTCAGAGCAGATCTAAGTATATTTTTATGTTGTCATAATTACTATTTTGCTAAAACTGTCTTTTGATAACAACATATGATCAAAAGATAAACTCACTTTATAATACAAGGGAAAATTAAGCCATTGGGAAGAAACACCATTATTCTTTGTTTAATGACATCCGTAGTGTATTATGGGGAATATCTAGCAGTATAAGGGCTATAGGAATGATATAAATATGTACTACACAGGAATAGTTTGGGGTTCATTTAGCCATCAAATAGCTTATTGTAAAGCAATGGATGAATCCATCAGCAGATGCTTCACTGTGGTACAGATTTCAGTATAGTGAAGATTTCTAAATATCGATAATTAAAGAGATTGGGTAAATTATCAGAGGGACAATTACCCAACTGCTGACTTGGCATCTGGTTAACAAAGCGAAGTCCAGACTATTATATGGTAATAACCTTGTGTGAAGACAGATCTAGATGTCTTTACCATATAAATGGCTATGAGGCAAAGCACCAAAATGATGAGTAATAATAACAATAATAGTTAATGTGAATTGAATTCTGAGAGTTTTATATATACTTACTCATTTAATCTTCTCAAAAACTCTATGAGGTAGGTACTATTATTACACTTATTTTATAGATTAGGAAACTAACAGAGAGGTTGAGTAACCTTACCACAGTCACACAGCCAGTATAGTCCAGAAACAGAATTCAAAAGGACTCTATCTCAGAAGTCTGTGCTCTAATCCTATGTTATACTCTGTCTCATGAGAAAGCAGAAGACAAATTTAAGCATTATACCATAATAGCACAAAACTTAGAAATCTAAAATTCACCTGGCTTAATATCTTTACTTGCTCAGAACAAATGGCATGGCCTTAAAATATTAGATGTACAAGCAATCATAACCAAGCACTTGGCATTTGAGTTTGAATGCAATAGCATTGTTAATCTATTCTTCACATTATGTTCTAATCATAAACAATGAGCTTATAAATGATTATAACATAGCTCAGCTTTATAAACATGTCTCCTTCAAAATAATTTGAACAATTTTATGATAATTTAAATGAATTAACAAAAATAAACAATTGATTATAAGTTTTAATTAACTGCTTTCACATGCAATAGCCCATGATTTCTTTCCTACAGCAACTCACCAGGTTGCACATTTTTAACCAGATTCTAAAATGTGCAAGCAAACTCTTAGCCTGCTCTCATTTTCCAAGTTAGGGATGAATCAAATCACCCTGAGAATTGGGGTCAGTTGCCTTGCTAGGAATTTGAATCATGACAGAGAACTACCCGGTGTAAAGCAATTAAGTCTGACCAGTCATGATGGCCATTTAATGAGCCTCCTTGTGGCAGAAGGGAGTTCACTCTACCTGTCTCAAATAGGTTGTGATATGCCGTAAAGCTAACGTAATAAATAATTTAAATGCTGAAATATTCCAGTAGAAAGGCTTTCTTGCTGACTGTGTAGTACCTGGCTGTACTGTCATAAATGGAGACAGTGGTTAGGAACCTGCCCACTGATTGGTTAACTAAGAAATGGGAAATACAGCACCTCTTTTTATGGGGAAAGAGTTAAAACACTGGTTAAGATTTGAGGATATTCGTGCTTGTAGTTTACATCCATTTATCAGGCACAATGGACAGGCCCTGTCTCCTGTGTCAGGCACCTAGAAGGCATGGCCCTGAGATTGAATTAATGGTGAGAAGAAGGCTATCCTATAATTACACAAGAAATCACATACTATGCTATTTAGCCAGCAAAGCTGAGTGGTTTCTGTAGATGGTAAATTAACCCAGTGGGGATTGGGTGAATATTTCTGTGCAAAAGATTTCTTTATTCATGAGAATAATTGGATATTGAAAAGCCATCATGTATTGTATCTTGATTTGAAACTGTCAACTGATAAGTGAAACCCCCTCCCTCCCTGCCCCCTCTCCTCGGCCCTGTGTGTCTTTGCTCAGCCAATTATGGAGTCGCCTAGCTGCAATGATGCCCAGAGCCCAGGACCCATGATGGCTCCCAAATCACACAGGCTGGGGCACAAACGCTTCAGCTTGAGAAGCCTGTCCTGATCTGCATTGTCCATTTGGGTCATTAAAGTGACCCCAGGAAAAAAGAGGAATAATAATATATTTTTTATAAAGAAGATAAAAGAACAGTCCACTTTTAAGGTGAAAACGAGAGCATTAGCTTCAGAGTAGCATCCTCTAGGAATTAAACGGGGCTTATTTTTACAGTTACTGCATTTGCAAGCATTTTCTTTCCACATCCACATTCCAAATATATCATTTAGAAAGAAAGCACCAGACAAATGCACTGGAAGTTCACAAGTTATGAGGTAATTGCATTAGCACATAGAGAAAAGGGAAAGTATGCACAAAATCCTGATTGGCATTTCTCTGTTTAAAAGGCATTATTTTCCAATACCTGAGCATGCCCAGAGGAGCTGTCTCTGAGCAGCTGTGAAACAGAACCTTTTTACTTCAGGGTTAGTGCAGGGAGCTCATTAGCACTGGCTCTACCCTCAGCTAAACAGCCTTGTTTGCATATTGAAGCAATAGAATGTGAAGGTGTTAAAAAGGAAGAATTGCTGCCGCTACTCCTGACTGACATGTCTATCTGGGCTCTTGTGTTTACAAGAGAATAACGAAGCTGCCCCAAAGCCCCTACTGGGCCTGATTATTATGCAGAGGCTTCTTAGATTATGTATAATTGATATCCTTTTTCCCTCCAGCTAACCAATGGCAGCTCTCAAGAGTAATGCTAATTCTCCTGCATCTTACTATCCAAGCAAACACTGGAAATTGCTATCTTTCTCTCTGCTTAATAATTTTTAAAAACCAAAAAAGTGACATTTACGTTTTTTAGAAACACAATGACTGTACAGTTGGTATGGGTTTACTGCTTAATAACAATCATTGAATCAAACAGTTGAGAGACAGTATTCAGGACTCGCTTAGCCGTGTGTGTGTGTGTGTGTGTGTGTGTGTGTGTGTGTGAATGTGTACTATGTGCTTAATAGACATACACTGAACAACAGTCACTCTTTCTTTAAGGCAAAGTATTGCTTCTAATAATCTCCTTCCATTTTGGTGGGGGAGGGGAGCAAGTCCTTCAAGTCAGTGAGCCCTGTGCATTTGAATCCCAGTTTACCGTTGAAATGCTTCAAACAGAGCCACTATTACTTGCAATTTCTAAACATACCCACATCTTAGCATGGGCTTCCATTGGGATGGTTCTTTGGTGCTTTAAGTCTTGGAAGTTAATTTTTGAAGGGAAGAGTCATAGATACGCAACATAATTAGGCGAAGGGGACAGAGTACAGCTGGGTTGCATCTCTGATCTCAGTTTGTAGCCTGTTCAGAAGAGAGAGATGAAGGAAAGGTCGACTGGTTGTATGAAGTCCCCATACTCCAGCCTCCTGGAGACCACTCAGTCTCCAATGCAGTCAAACCTCCCAACCTCTTGTAAACATAGATATCAGTGTGCTACTGGGAGATTGGAGCATATCTGCTTAAGCATGCCTACCAAAAGACAACAATGACAATCAGTTCAGCTGAAGGGCAGCTCCCAGCATGATTATGGCACCTAGGGAAGTATCCTGACAGCAGAACACACTCAACCCTTGTGCAAATCTAGACACAGTTTCTTAACACCTTCTTTGGAAGAAACAAGGAAGTTTGGATTCAAACTTGTGAGACACATTGATTTTATAAATTTTGTTGAGCAAGTTTTCAGTGCCAAAAATAGTCTAAAAGCTAAATGTGAGCAGGGATGAGTTCATACCCGTTTGAGCTTACTGTCTATTGAGGAAAAGCAACAACTGAGTAGGCAACTGGATTAAATTGTGGTGTGAACCAAAGTTAAGGAGGCATAGTATGCTCTAAGGGCACTTGGAGAATAAACTCTAGACTTTAGTTCACTTGTGTAATCATCTTTTCCTCCAGCCAGGTGATCCAGAAGACCTCTCACGTGTCCAGAGTGATTCAATCTTAAGACCCAACCTGTAGGAAATGACATAAGGCCCAGGGAAGAATGACACTATTCCAAACTTAGAGTGGGCTCAGCCTGACAGCCTGTCCATGCCATGGAAGAAATTATGGTGAGGCATGATTCTTTTCCGTGGTAAACTATATACCTTCAAAGAGCTTCCCTTTAATTACTTTTTGTAGACTCTCCACAAATTTTACTTAATTGGTTTGAACTTATTTGTGTTTCAATTGCTACTATGTGGAGAACTGCATTCCCCAGAATTACACTGTTGAGTGAAGAGGGGCTCCCACATGGAGAGAGTGGAAATTGGGTGCACAGTGAAGAGTGAGTCCATTTTTCCCCCACAAGTGATGCTTGTTTCAATCTATTCTCAAAGGAGAATGAATGTAAGGTGTAAGGTCACAGATGGCTCAATTCAGCTCGATGATGTGATGAAGAAAGAGCTAAGGTATGAGAAAAAAAATAAAACAGAAAAGATAATTGTATTTCCATTCAAAATGATTTGGCCCACAATCTTAGTACTGAGTCATAATGTACCCCCAAATTCCCGATGCTTAATGAACCTCTGAAATTTAAGAATGAATTGGATCATTTATCTTAATCATCCCACTCATCACTATGCACGTACCTTGAGGAAATACTAGCACTTTGTGCTTTGAGTTGGAATATTAAGAAAACAGCTATTCCCTAATGCAGAGACTTACAGCAACTAGGTCTACACTGGCCTTAGGGTGAGGCCAGGGTGGGAATAGGGCTCTTTGAAGCTCTAAAAAGCAGGTCAGACTTGACCTAGGTTTCCCTAGTCAAAGTACATTTCTTTTCCAGGACTTCCTTTAGGGAGGAAAGAAAAAAGGAGGAGCCTCAAGCCCATGAGCCACTTAGTTGCCAGTTTTTACCCAACTCTCCAACATTCACAGAGTCTCCTCCTCTCCTACAATCCAGCAGCCAAAACTACCAACGACATGAAATTTCAGCAAAGCCAGAAAATTAAAGCCTTTGAGAAAACAACTCAGATGTGTATTTCTTTATTTGTCAGTCTCTCCTTTAGACTACTTGTCGGCAGCTATAATTTCATATTCCATGAACACAGACATCTGCATTTGTTTCCTGTGTTTTAATATTCCTCTCTTTGAATGAACTTCTTTAAGACTAAGGTCAATTGTATTATATATCTATATCTATATCTATATCTATATCTATATCTATATCTATATATGTTAAAGATTTTATTTATTTATTTGACAGAGAGAGAGACAGCCAACGAGAGAAGGAACACGAGCAGGGGGAGTGGGAGAGGAAGAAGCAGGCTCCCAGCAGAGGAGCCTGATGTGGGGCTTGATCCCAGGACCCCGGGATCATGCCCTGAGCCGAAGGCAGACGCTTAATGACTGAACCACCCAGGCGCCCCTATAGTTTATATTTTTAAGTTGATTATTTTTTTCTTTTTGGCCTAGATCTTCTTCTGGATCTGTTCTCTCCAATTATCTTCAAAGGAGAAGAAGAAGAAGAAGAAGAAGAAGAAGAAGAAGAAGAAGAAGAAGAAGGCGGCAAAGAAGAAGAAGAAGGGGAGAAGGAGAAGAAGAAGAAAGGCAGATTGTTTTTGCTAAGTTACAAAGAGAATTAAACAATCACCTGTGTGCAAGCTTCTGTCCAGTCCTGTCCTCACTATGTTGCAGCAAGAATATCAAAGCCCTTCTCTTTACATTACTATGACTGACAGAATGTGACAGTGAGGTTCAGACTAATATGTGTTAGTAGTGCTTATGAGCACTTTGGAATTTCTCCACAACATCTCTTCTACAGAACGACAGACTCCAGGAAGGAAAGAGAGAGAAAGTTTGCCTCAATTTTAATCAAACAGAAAGAATAAGGATTGCTAGCTATTTTAACCATTATGAAAATTGCCCAACATAAAGAGTTTCCTTCAAAACAAAGAAATGAATCAATATAAGGACGTTGCTCTGCCCTATATAGTAGACAAAGAAAACCAGTGAGGAGTTTAAGACAATTGTGTGCATACCAACAGGACAGTCCTATATAGAGGGCTTCTACAAAGTGCCAGAGTTATCAGAATTGAAAAAGATGAAGTTCCCTCCAGGAATGCCCAGCCTGCTGGGTAAGAGAATTTTGCAGAGATAAAATAGAATAGAGGAAATTATATGTGTAGGGGA
Organism: Ursus arctos; assembly: GCF_023065955.2. Classification (NCBI taxonomy): domain Eukaryota; kingdom Metazoa; phylum Chordata; class Mammalia; order Carnivora; family Ursidae; genus Ursus; species Ursus arctos. Next base: position 3,669,989 of record NW_026622986.1, read on the forward strand.
GTTCAGAGACTATAGGCAGTCAGGGGAAGAAGAAACTGACATTGAAGACATTCAGGTTGATTTCACAGGGAAGGTAGGAAATGATGCTTTGAAATATGAGTAGTGTGAGAAGGCAACCCAAAGACAGAGAGCATTCTACGAAAAGGTAAGAAGATATTAAAGAGGGTGAAGTCTAGAAGAAACAGAGGGCCTAGAACCTGGTAGGAGTAGAAGGAACAGGCCATCACATTGGAAGTCGGCCATCACATAAATGCCTTTATGAAAATTAGTAAATAGATCAACAGTAGGGGTGTATTGGAAATTTGTCCTAAATAGAACATCCTAAAATTCAGAGTGCCAATCAATGAACCCAAAGTTCATTGTCTGGTAACCTGAACTCTTTAAAATATAGTCAAGATTTATAAAGACTTTTGAGCAATTATAAGATTTTCCCAAAGTTGCTTGCCTAAAGCTCTTGCATGTCCTTCATAACAGAGTGCCTTCAACTCTTAACACAGAGTCATTTGTCCTTATGTTGAAGATAATTCTAATAAATTAGACTGTCTTCATGGATTTGAAGTAGTAAATTGAAGGAATGGAAAAGCCTGTTAAATTCATTTAGACAGTATTAATAAATAATATTTAAATTGAAGAAAGGAAAAAACTTAACCAGTGATCTGACATAATGAGCCTTAATTTTCTTGACTGATGAACATTTAATTTTTAAGGTTTTAGAGCAGTAGAGTGCTAAGTTTCAATGACAAAATCTGAATCCATATTTAAAAGTAACATCTTGCTTTTATGATAGTGTTGATGATAAAGTTGTGCATGTTATTAAAATGTCTCTAAGCATTCCAAAGACTGTACTGTTATAATTTGATAATTGAATTTCTAAGAAACTGCATGTTATCAAATGGTAATATAAACATAATTGTTTAAATCAATATTCCTCCATAGGGGGCTATTTGGAAATGCCTAGAAATATTTTTGGTTTGTTACAACTGGGGAAAGGAGTGTGCTACAGGTGGATAGGAGCCAAGAATGCTACCAAAAATCCTACAGTGCACAGGACAGCCCTTCACAATTATCCAGCCAAAAATATCAACAGTGCCAATGTTGAGAAATCCTGATTTAAATGAAAGAAAAGGTGTTAGAGTCCTAACAGTTTCATATTTATGACATCAAATTTAGTTTTTCCTGAAGAACTTTCAGCAATAAAGAGAATTAATAATTATACATAGTTGTGTGTGAATTTTATTTAGTAACTAAAATAATAAATTGTTTATCAAAAATGAAAAAATAAATCTAAACACAACTAAGTAAATACCCATGTGAAAGAGCACATATGCCAAACCAAAATCAGTGAGTCCATCAAAATAAGTCAGAGTAGCACACGATTACCATGATAAACAAAATCTGCCAATTGAGAAAGCAGTTTTGTGTTCTGGGATACAACATGTAACAGTTGCTTTGCCCATGTGAAAGAGGCTGTTTCCCAACCAATGGAAGTCTCCCTATAATCAACAATTGTCTCTAGATTGTTAAATCTTGTCACTAATTAATCAAACTCCATTTGAAATTTTGGAAAGTAGAAGAGCTACCGCTACCATAGCCTGTCCTCACAAAGGAATGTCTCAAGCTAATCTAGCACTTAGTGAAAAACAGAAGTTGTCTGCTTCTATGAATTTAGATTAGATTTATTTAAACTCATCTCCAAAGTCACCAAATACCAGCTTTAAAAAGCCCTTCAAGGATTTCCAAGTGTCCTCAAGAAAGGTCTGTTGTGAGAATTATCTCAACTTATTTTGAGATTTATTGACTGTAAGATTTCTGATAAAATAAAAAATGCTTTGAAGGTATGGAAGTATGCCATGAATATACTTATTCAATGGAATCACACATCAATCCACAACAATCACCATCGACCAAATGTCCTGTTTAACTTATTCCTCCACTGATCATAATAGTGTATACCCTATTTCATAGAAAATCTAAGGATACAAAAATACAAATATACCAAATGTATATTATGTCATTCATTTTACTTAATGAAAATGGAAAAGGAAGCAGGCATGAGATCAGGATAGATTGTTCTCCTAAGGGGTTTCTAGCATTGCGCTGGATGAAAAGTGACTCTATGATAAAGTAAGGGGTCTTTTATGAGATCTTCCAAGTTATAATGTATCTCTAATGCGGGAGTGAAGGACCCAGAAGAAATCTGTGATATTTCAGCATTCTTTCAGGGCAGGGTTGAAGTTATGACAGCCTCATGGCCAAACCTCCTAATGGTTTCCAAAATCAGACTATAACCACCCTGTTTGATGGACTGTAGCCAGTTGTCATCATGTCCCAGCACTACTGGACATGAGGGAAATCAGGGGCTAAAAAGCACCGGAGGACGCCATTTCACCCATGTACCAATAACCACAAGTTTTATGGATCTGTTCATTTTTATGGACCTTGCCCCCACTATTCATGAAGTTCAAAAGCTTTCACACCTCAAACCACTAGAAGTTCAATTCCTATGAAGAGTGAAGCCATATTCCTCTGATGATTATGATTTCTACCTTCACCCTCTTTCCTAAAGTGATATAAAATATAATATTAAATAGCATCCCAATTGATCGTTTGAATAAGCTCCCCTCCTAATGGTCAAAATCCGCAATTTTATGTATATGTGTGTGTGTATATATGTATATGTATATGTATACACACACACACACTTGAGTGGATAATTTACTTGGACTTTTCCAAATCTTTATGATTGGTCAAGAATTCTAGGAAACATGGGGTTCTTAGAATATATTCCCATAATATGTCCTCTTCTGAGATAAGACAATTAGTGATTAGAATTAGGAATAAAATAAGTTTTTTTTTCTTTTTCAAATTAATAAATGTTTTTCCCTTTTGTTAACTCCAACTAACTCCTCGTAAAGCAATCTTATAATATTTTCCTGAACATTTATGCTACTACCAATTACTTATTTCTTGTCCACGTGTGGACATTTTGCCTCACATTTGTGGACAAAAGGATTTATGCTCCTTTTAAGAATTGTCATTAGTAGGGGTGCCTGGGTGGCTCAGGTGGTTAAGCATCCAACTCTTAATTCAGCTCAGGTCATGATCTCAGGGTCATGGGCTTGAGACCTGCTTCAGGCTTCCCACTCAGAGAGGAGCCACTCCCTCTCCCTCTCCCTCTGCCCTTCCCCCTCCCATAAATAAATAAATCTTTAAAAAAATTGTCACTAGTAATAATCAAAACAGTATTGTACTGGGACAAAAAATAGACACATAGATCAACAGAACAGGATAGAAAGCCCTGAAATAAACCCATGATTATATGGTCAATTAATCTTCAACAAAAGTAGCAAGAGTAGGCAATGGGGAAAAGACAGTCTCTTCAACAAATGGTATTGGGAAAATTGGACAGCTACCTGTAAATAAATGAAACTGGATCACTTACACCACACATAAAAATAAACTCAAAATGGTGCAAGACCTAAATGTAAACCTGAAACCATAAAAATCCTGGAAGAGAACACAGGTCGTAATCTCTCTAACATCAGTCCTAGCAACATTTTTCTAGTTATGTCTCCTGAGCTAAGGGAAATTAAAGTAAAAATAAACTATTGAGACTACATCAATATAAAAAGCTTCTGCACAGCAAAGGAAACAATCAATATAACTAAAAGATAACCTACTGAATGGGAGAAGATATTTGCAAAGGACATATTTCATAGAGGGTTAGTATCCAAAATATATAAAGAACTGATACATCCCATTAAAAAAAATGGGCTGAAGACACAGACATTTCTCCTAAGAAGATATACAGATGGCCAACAGACACATGAAAAGATGCTCATCACCACTTATCATCAGGGAAATGCAAATCAAAACCACAATGAGATATCACCTCACACCTGTCAGAATGGTTAAAATAAAAAACACAAGAAACAACATATGTTGAAGAGGATATAGAGAAGAAGGAATGCTCTTACATTGTTGGTGAGAATGCAAACAGGCACAACCACTGTAGAAAACAGTATGGAGGTTCCTCAAAAATATTAAAATAGACCTATCCTAAGATCTAGTAGTCACACTACTGGAGAGTTACCCAAACAATACAAAAATACTAATTCAAAAGTATATATGCACCCCTCTGTTTATTGCAGCATTATTCACAAGTCAAATTATGGAAACAGCCCCTTATCCAATGGTAGATGAATAGACAAAGAAGAAGATGTGGTATATATATTATTCAGTCATAACAGAAGGGAATCTTGCCACTTGCAACAACCTGGATGGAGCTAGAGAGTATTATGCTAAGCAAGGTAAGCCAGTCAGAGAAAGACAAATACCCCATGATTTCACTAATACGTAGAATTTAAGAAACAAAACAAATGAACAAAGGAAAAAAGAGAGAGAGAGAGAGAGAAACCAAGAAACAGAATCTTAACTACAGAGAACAAACTGACGCTTACCAGGGGGGAGGTGTGTGGAAGGGCGAGTGATGGGGATTAAAGAGTACATTTATCACCATTAGCAGTAAGCAATGTATAGAATGTTGAATCATTAGATTGTATACCTGAAACTAATACAGCCCTGTATGTTAACTATTCTGAAATTAAAATGAAAACATTAAGAGGAAAAAAAAGGAATTGTCATTAATTTGGATTTCCCTCAATTCCAATTTAAAATCAAAAGTTTTGGGGTGCCTGGTTGGCACAGCGGTTAAGCGCCTGCCTTCGGCTCAGGGCGTGATCCCGGCGTTATGGGATCGAGCCCCACATCAGGCTCCTCCGCTAGGAGCCTGCTTCTTCCTCTCCCACTCCCCCTGCTTGTGTTCCCTCTCTCGCTGGCTGTCTCTATCTCTGTCAAATAAATAAATTAAATCTTTAAAAAAATAAAATCAAAAGTTTTTGGTACATTGCAGCCATGATATGATGATGGATTTGGAAATAAATATGAGGCAAAGCCAATGTTCAATGGGTCACTGAGACCTCCTTCCTTTTTCTTCTTGTTGTTGTTGTTATTGTCGTTATTTCTGGCATCTTAATTTAGCAATTTAGGGTGACTTCTCCTGATATAAAAGTCAAAGGTGTATAGTGCTGGTAAGTTTCTTGGATGTTATTCTTTTCAAAACTTTTATTATATTTTTCTTATCACAAAAAGGAAGGTGGCATTTGGAGAGGTTAAGTGATTCACAGAAGGAGCCATTGCTAACCAGCAGCAAGATCGAAACTCTAGTGTCTGGCTCCAGTCCCAGACCAGCCCCAGCACTGTGCCCTGCCTTCCAAACCCTGGGTTATTTTCTTACCAGCCCAGCAATCTCTTAGAGGAAGAACACACCCTCCTTCAATCCCTAAGAACTCAAAGAAGGCAAGGAACTAGGGAGTGGGAGTGCAAAATAGGGCTTTCCTCCTTGGTTAGAGCAGGGGCTGCCTGGGAGGGCAGGAAGATATCTGCCCAACCCTGCAAGGCAGCAGAAAGAAAACCGGCTTTTCTGCGGAGCTGGATTGTGACAGATCCATGCTCACCTCTCAGGGAACACTGTCTGATCCATCTGTAATGAGTGACAGCTGTGACAGGTGTAAATACCCCTGTGTTGTAAATTTCATGAAAGCAATACACCTGGGCCATCTGGCTCAACACTGCAGCCTGCTGTGCCCTCGTCCTCGACACCACAACTGCTGGGGAAAGCACAATGCATAGCCCATGCCTGACAGTGAAGGAAAAATGGGGGAAGCAGGCAAGGCCTCCAGACTGGCAAAATATCACAGCTACTGTGTTTGGATGACTGACTGCCCCAGTTACTGTCTGTGTGCATTTTCTAACTTATATCCATTCACTTAAACTTCAAATTGGCTCTATAACTTAGATAATATCGTCATATTACTGATAAAGGCACAAACTCAGAGAGGTTAAATAGCTTTCTCAGTGTCCTGAGCTAATCAGCAACTGACCCATGATTTAAACCCAGGTCTGTTGGCTCCAGTGCTCAAGATTTTTATTACTATACTAAAACATTTTTATCCTTTGTTTCCTCCCTATGTTCCTCTGCTCCATTGCTCCAAGAGGTGATAATAAGGGTTTATTAATGTAAGAAAAATCAGTGATCTGTAAACTCTCAGGCCTAGAAAGTCTAAGCAGAGTGTTTTCTTAGCCTTTTAGAAGCTGCTATGGGGCCAGACATAATAGTTAAACAGCTGGAAGAATCACTTTAATGACTCACTACAGCTGTACTTTTTTTTTTTTTGGCATTGGCTGTTTGGATTAAAACATGGAAAATGTAATGAAATCTTTTCAAGAGAGGAGTGAAAAAATTACAACAGAAGCTGAATTCTGAAATGCACTGAGATATGATGACAGACAAAAGCCATCATAGAGGTTAAGTACAGCAGGGTGTTAACACTGCATCTGTTGGAGAGAAGGGTCCTGAAAACCATACGGCACTTTGTGCCAAACACCACCAAACCCTTACAGATCCTGCCGGTGTTCAGCCATCCGTCACCAGTTCCTCATCATGGCTGTGAAGATTCATAAGAACACTGTTTCAGAGATAAGGCTATGATTATAAATTATTCCTACACATTATTCAAGGTTTATATGGCATTAGGAAGCTATTTATTTTTATTTTTTTTAAGATTTTATTTATTTATTTGACAGAGCGAGACAGCCAGTGAGAGAGGGAACACAAGCAGGGGGAATGGAAGAGGGAGAAGCAGGCTCCCAGCAGAGCAGGGAGCCCGATGCGGGGCTCTGTCCCAGGACCCTGGGATCACGCCCCGAGCCAAAGGCAGACGCTTAATGACTGAGCCACCCAGGCGCCCCTTAGGAAGCTATTTAAAACAATACGTAAGAAATTAAGAATAAAAGACAACTCTGAAAATCATTTATTTTTTTTAAAGAATTCTCAGGAAAGGATCATTTTTGAAAAGGTCATTACAATTCCAGCTACATTTTAATGTATCTGACAGTGACAACATCCATTTCTACATAGCACTCATCCAGGCACAGGTGATCATTGAAAATATGGTCATTATTAGTGGTGCTTATTATTCACTCTCCTTTCCTGTCCATCTCTGTTCTGCCCAGAGCCTCTCAGCTGCCACAAGGGAAGCCTGGTTGTCAGCTTCAGTTTCAACTCCTGTCCATCCTCAAGCCAATCCTGCCTAAGCTTGTGAACATCAGAACCTGCCCCACCTCTCAGAAGTTTTGGAAGATGTCTTATGAGTTGGGTAATTAATGGTCCAAAATACCATTACTATGTCTACCAAGCTATGTATAAGTTATCTATTGCTGCAGAACAAAGCACCCCACAACTTAGCACTGCAATATAACCAACCATTTATCTAGTCACATTTCTGGGGGTTGAGAGGGAGAGTGGAGTGCAGCTAGAATGGCTGGGGTAGTGTTCTGCTCATGTATTGTTGGCTGAGCTCCCTCACATACTTGCAGTCACCTGCCTCATCCTAGGTGACCTTACTCACATACCTGGCAGCTGCCTGGGGTTGTCTGGCTGGGGCACTTTGGTACCCTTCTGTATGGCTTCTCATCTTCTAGTAGGCTATGCAGGGCTCTTTTCTCATCATTGTAGAAGCATTCCAAGATGGAAAGAGCAGAAGCTACAAGGACTCCTGCTCAGAAGTCTTCTAAAATATCATACACCATATACTTTTGGGTGATGCAAGTTACAAAGTCAGTCCAGATTCAAGTAGTAGAGAAATAGACTCCAAGTCTTACTGGGAAGAGCTGCAAAGAATCTATGAATATTATTAACCCACCACAACATGTTTACACCATTAGGTAATATCCTCTGCTATGTACTTCTACATCCTTCAATTGTGATATCAAATCCTTTTTCTGATAGATATTGGTTAATTCTGCTGGGTCTATCCTGAGCCACAGCCTATTGGGTTCTGGCTGTCCCCTGTTCCTCAGAAAATATCTGTACCCTTCGGACCTAGCTAGAATGTTGTTCCAACATAGGCATTCTCTAATCATGGCAAGAAACTCTTGTGGCTCTTATCCTTAGGATCAGACACAGGATATTAAATTTGGGCCCAGATCATCCATCCAATAAATGTTTACGAGGCTTCCATTATGTGCCACTAGACTCTAGAAACTTGAGGAGTTTCTGGTCTTTCGTAGAGACAGATATATGCATGTATAGCTAAACTGCATTGTAATATAGCAATTTTGCTATAGACATACAAGACAAACTGATAGGCTCCAAGAGCTGAGGGAACTTGACCAAAGGGGGGGTATGTGAACTAGACTCTAAAGGATAAAATAGAGTTTGCCAGTTGATGATAGCAGAGAAAGGAATTTTAGGTGAAAGAAGCTGCACAATTATGGTAAGATGTTTGGTCATATTTAGAAAAGCCTAGTAAGTCTTGTCTCATAGACAGGAAGACAAGCACAGGGGATGAGGCAGAAGAGGTAGGTTAAGAGTTACAGTGAAACAACAAAGCTGAGAAGTTTGTTTTTCACCCTGCAGGCCTGGAATCCAACTGCTAGGTAGTCCCGGACTTGCTGGGCCTCCCAATAACTGGAATCTCAGCTCATGCTAGTGAATCAGGAGAGCCTTGGAGCCTGGGAGTCTGAGTTGTTAAAAACTGCCCCAGTTACTCAGATGACCAGCCTTACTGGGAGGCAGTGTCCTAATCTAACAGAGAAGCTCACAGAAGGGCTTAAAAGAAATAAACTGATTACACTTAGATTTTTGAAAAATGACTCCAGAAGCAACAATGGAATTGATTGACAGTGTGGAGAGATGAGAGAAACCAGCTGGAAGGATGTTGCAACAACCTAAAGAAGAGAGTAGCAATAAAAGTTTGAACAAGGACTATGGTTCTACAGGGAAGAGAAGTGTCAGACTGGAAAGACATTTCTGTGGAAGAATTACCTGGATTTTATGGGGAGTAGGGTGAGGTAAATGAAGAGGAGAAATAAATGACTTTTCTGTTTACAGCTCTGAACTGTAAGGAGATAGAAATGCCATTAGTTATTTCCAGTATTTAGAGAAACAATTTTATGGAGAATGATAAAGCATTAGACCTTAGACATGTAGAATTTGAAATATCATTAAGACATCAAGGTAGATATGTCCATATGATAGCTGGTAAGTGTATTTGAAGCTTTAAAAGTAGTAAATGACCCTAAATTGAAAGATATGAACAAAAGTGTCAGCAGCTAAAGCCAGGACAGTAAATGATTTGACCAGGGACCATGCAGAGTACTAGTTCTCAGACTTTAAAGGAAATAAGTATCATTGAAGAAGCCTGTTAAGAGGCATGGTCCATGGGCCATTCCCTACAGATTCTGACCCAAGAGGTCTACAATGCAGCTAAGGGATAAGTATTTGTAACCAGAAATACAAGTATAGTACTGGGACCATATTTTGAGAAGCAGTCATAGACAGTTCCTGAGAGCACTAGCAAATAATAGAGGCAAAGAGGGAGAACCAACAATGGAAGTTGTAGATTGAATTGTAAACCCCCAAAATTCATATGTTGAAGTCTGACCCCCCAGCACCTTAGATTGTGACTGTGTTTGGAGATAAGGCTTCTAAAGAGGTAATTAAGGTAAAATGAGATTATGTGGGTAGGCCCTAATCTAATATGACTGGTGCCCTTGTAAGAGGAAGAGATGAGACATGGGCACACACAGAAGGAAGACCATGTGAAGACATAGGGAGAAGATGACGATCTACAAGCCAAGGAGAGAGGCCTCAGAAGAAGAATGACACCTTGATCCTTAAACGTTTAGCCTCCAAATCTATAAGAAAATTAATTCCTGTTCTGTAAGCCACCCAGTCTGTGCTACTTTGTTATGGCAACCCTAATTAACAGAGCTAAAATGGAATGTCAGAAAGCCAGAGCTAAAAACAAGAGAAATGCACCCCTAGAAAAATGAGGAAAAGGGACAATCAACAGTATCTGATTCACAGTGCTAATTCTACAGAGAGGTCAAGATGATGAGACCTGAAAAGAGGGCAATTGCTATGTAATCTCAGCAAGATGAACAGCAACAGAGTGATGAGGCATAAAGTGGATTGTCAGGGGTCAAAGATTGACTTTGGCAGTTGTGAAGTGGGATTTGGGCTGAGACCTTGAAAAGTAGGCATATTTGAGCAGACATATTTTTAAGATAGAGAGAGTTGAATATATTTGAGACTAAGAAAAGAACCAGCAAAGAAGGCTATGTTGAAGGTTAAACAAAAAAAATAAGGCAGGGGACAATGAAAAAAATAGCAAGAAGAGTACATGTTTAGATGGAGAAGGAGAAAAAGGAGTATGTGAAGGAGACAGAGAGGGAGAAGAGAGGAGAAGGAGGAGAAGGGGAGGGATCTGAGAAGGGTACAACTTTTTCTACAATAGAAGAGAAAAGAAAAAGATAGATGATATTGTAAACAAATTTGAGATGGTAGATTGGACAGAGAGTGAGTCGATGCTCTGTATTTCTGAAAATAGACACGTATATTCCTAGTAAAGTAAAAGGTGTGGTTGTGGTTATCAGATGAGAGTTAGGGTTTGGGATGAGATTTTTATTTAGATTGGATAAACACGGGATATGTTGAATAGGAACCCATACTGATGAAGTGTGATGAGACCAGGGCAATCTAATTTTATCCAATTTACAGAATAAACAGGGTACTTAGAGACAACACTTTCTGTCATTCTCTTTTCAGTGAATGTATCTGAAATTAGTCACTTCAGACTTCACAATTAACTGCTTGGTCAACACAATATTGTCCTTAAAATTTGAGTGTATGAGATGAGAAAACGAAAAGTCAGACAAACTGTGATCCATGTAACCAGCCATTTTGTAGAATTAAGGACTGGCTTTATCCATTCCGTTTATAACTCTTTATTGAGTTTATTATGTATATCAATATAGTCACTGCTAATAAGTGACAGGTGATACAAAATGAACAAGATCTAGTTTTTGATCTTACACAGGTAATAACCTAATAGGAAACATAAAAATTGCATTCAGCATAAGTGGGGGAACATATAGAGAAACATACGGTAGAGAGGGAGTGAAGAGGAAAGATAACAATGACTAATCCTGTCAAATGAAGTCAAAGGAACTCCTCAGTGGATGTTCACCAGGAGATTAGGCCAGGAGGAGGGGAGTCCAGGCACTGGGGACACAGAAACAAAGGCATGGAGAAAGCGAGCAGCCTGATTTGTGCAAAGAAGAGCATGTAACATGAAAGTGCTGTAATTTTGGACACGAGGAGTTAAATGGTGAAATATAAAAATGAAAGTCCAACAAAAAGGCATGACATGAAGCCAAGGGCTTTATTTGCTTTGTGAAGGGACTCCAGGCTTATTTCGTAGGCAGGAGAAGCCCTAGGCACATGGAGGATTACTTGGGACAATAGAGTGAAGAGGAAAGAGAAAATGTCCAAAAGTAATACAATCTTAGAAAATACCGAAATTCAGAGTTCAAGAAGAAAGCCTGTGGAAAAGCTTGAAAAGAAGCAATCTGCTCAGTGGAAGGAGAGCTAGCAGAAGGTGGCATCAGAGGAGGAAGTGGAGCAAAGAGCATGTTAGTCAACAGTGTCAAATGTCGTAGAAAGGTCAATGAGGGCCTGAAATTCTGTTTGATTTGGCCAAGAGGAGGCAATAGATATTAGCAAGGGTAATTTCAGTGGTGTGGTGACAGCTAAGGGATTAGTCCCTATTAAGCCTTTTAAATCTTCTCCAGGGTCCTCATACCACAGTCAGCATAAAGTGCCACCAGATAAGCAATGCTTTCTCATGGTCTAGGCACTTCACTTTCCACAGACACTGTTATCTGAATCTGAGAACACACGACACAATACTACCAAAAATGATTCTAAAAAGAATATTCAATACTCAATCAAGAAATGATTTAGAAAGAAAATCAAACCCGTAGGTAGAATCAGATAAATTTCTCTTTTTTAAATTGTGGCAAAAGCTGTTAATATGAGATCTACCTTCTTAACAGATGTTTACGTGTACAATTCAGTATTGTTTACTGTAGGCACTATCTTGTACATCAGATCTCTAGAACTTAGCCTTTTGGCATAACTGAAAATGCTCAGATTTCTTACTAATTTAAAAATGTTGACATCTCCATTTTGGTCAGCATTTACCCTGGTGTTCCCTGGTCTTGAGGGAACTAAAGCCTGCTAAACTTTTCTCAGCCCCACAGGAGCACATTTAATGGTGAGATGTGCCTTTTTTTTTTTTTCTTTCAGAGAGCTCCTACTTGCCCTTGATCGTGTACGTCCAATAAGAGAGACCTAATCACTTCCAACTGAGTAAGAGGAAACCCATTAGTTTTCTGAGAACTCTCTCTGACTCTAGTGAAGTTTGTTTTTGCCCTGTGGCAAACCAAAAAAAGCAGCAATGATGTAATAGCAGAAATCAAGTTTTGTAACATTTGATTATATCCTTCCAATCAGTCATTCCCTATCCTCTAGCTCCTAATTCTCTTCCAGTTCTCCCTAATATCAGGGACCCAGAAATCTTAACATTCACTAACTCGATTACAACCTCTGCTGTTTCCTATTGGTAGAAACACTACATATGGTCTAACATTTTTTAACAAAATACACAGTATTTTTAACATAACAAAATCTTGCCTTATCTCAATAACAACACTTTTTAACACTCTAGTTGTTTTAGGGAGTTCAGCAAATAAATTGGAATGACACTATATGTGGTGAAGCCATGGACTAGATTTTGAACAAAACTGAGTTTCTCTTCCATTGCCCTATCAACCAAGACTTAAATGGCTTTCTTCCACTCCTAATACCCACTTACCCTGTGATAAGAGTTCTAACCTCATAACTTATAAAGGCAGCTGTTTTAACAGAGCCTCCTGAAAATTTTGCTAAAGATTTCAAGATCTTCAAAATTCAAGTATTGAATTCCTAATGATGAAATTTCAGACCCTGTGACAACTGAGTGCAATTTGGAAGAAAGAGGTGTTGTCTGTTGCCTGTTAATCAACCTATACATGTGTACAAGAGGGGTTAGACAGAGTTGGACTGGTCCATCACATGATCTGACGGTGCCTACAGTGGTTGAAATTGGGACCACCCAAGCACACCTAGGATATGTTGGTGTCTTTCCCTATCAGGGTGGCCACATTTCCCTTGCCATGCATAAAGCATCCAATTCCTCAGAACATTTGTAGCTAGCCAATCTATTTCTTGGCAATCAGAACGCAAGCTGTTGAGTCTGCCAGCCTTACCCACCTGTCATGTGTCTCGATCTCCAAACAGCTGGTGAAAACCAATATCACACTGAGCGCCAGCCCCTGCTGTGGAGGTGGACGTGGCCAGGGAATCAAACACACACATGTTCATTCAAGCTCCTTCTGACTTCACAAACACACTGTGACAAGTCACACACCATTCTGAACAGAACCGCAAAGACTTTGGTTTTGATTACATGAGATGTCTCTGGAAGAAAGAAAGAAAGAAAGAAAGAAAGAAAGAAAGAAAGAAAGAAAGAAAGAAAGAAAGAAAGAAAGAAAGAAAGAAAGGAAGGAAGGAAGGAAGGAAGGAAGGAAGGAAGGAAGGAAGGAAGAAAGAAAGAAAGAAGGAAGGAAGAAAGGAAGAAAGGAAGAAGAAAGAAAGAAAAGAGAGCTATTTTTCAGCGACATGTGGTGTCTGACTCCAGATTTTGGGTGGAGCCCCATAGACTCTGCCTGTAGTTTGTCTGTCCCACTTCCCTATATTCTGAGCTGAATTCTGTCCTGGATTAGGCCAACCCTCCTAGCAGCAGGGAGCCTGAATGGAAATCTTTTCCCAGACATAGCCCAGTAGGGCTAAGATTTTCCCAGGCAAAAGAAAAAAAAAGATTTTCCCTCATCACTGGCTTCATTTATCTTGAAGGCAACTATTTGACATGTTGCATTTCTCTGCTGTAAATAAACTCAGTGATGTGAGCCTTCCAGGTTATAGCTTTACTGTCAAGTATCAAGTGTCACAATCCATATCTTGACACAATAAATTTAAGATTCTAAATCTAGTTGGGACTACCTGTCAAAAGAGCTGGACTGTTCTAGGTGAACAACCTGGCAGGACTGATGCTATGGCTTTAAGGAGAAAAGGAGTGTAAAAATCAATAACAGAGTTTTTGTTTATTCATTATGATTTTTATCTCCTTGCAAAGAAATAAGGAAATGGCAAAGACAGACATAAGAAAGGCCTTTTTATCACTTACTGTGTGCTAAGCATGCCACCACTCTCTGGTGAGACTTACTTATCTAAGTATGTCTTAAATATTCCTAACCTCCCTTTTCTGCGTCCACCCATCACTCCCCATTCCTTAGATTTACTTCATGGCATTTTTATCCTAATTTGAGCAAAACCTGCGTGTAGGAAAGGACCAATTATTTACACATGAATGTGCTCTTAAGTCAATATGACCCCTATTTCCATTAGATTTTAAACCTCATCTCTGATGGGGATGAGAGAACAGAAGACTTTGATGTTGTCTCATTTACCTTTGATTACTTTCCTTTGCCTATGAAATAAAGTCCAAATTCCTTAACATCAAAAAAATCAACTAATCAACAAATATTTGAGTCCTAACATGTTTATCACGAAGTCCTAATACTAAGGAGGAAACAAAAAAGCATCTACCAACAGAGGACATGGTGTATAACCCGTAAATACTTGCTAAAAGAAAAAAAAGAGTAAATGAACCTAGGAGTGGATGTATTTTGTCCACTCATCCCTGTTTGTGTTTGTGGTCTCATTGCAAAGGTAAAATATTTATTTGGGGTTACCACAACTGTGTCCTGAATCAATTAAGAAATGGGCAAGGAGCAGGAAAATGAAGATCAAAATAATACATTCATTACTGAGAATGGATGGGTTGGAAAATGTGCCCTTGGTGTGTGGCAATAATGGGCTTCTTAATATGAAACTCCCAGAATTAGACAAAACCACCAGGTCATAGAAACAGTGGACACCCACAGGATTTCATGTCGAAGTTGTCCTCAAAAAGCTCTTCAAGCTGCAAAGCAAAGAATAATGTGTAGGGCAGCCTGGCTCCCAAGAGAGAATGAGAAAGGAAGGGGCCAAACCATGAGGGTCCAGTTTCTCAACCCAGGTTCATCAATCAGGGCAAGCAGCCGGTGTGTTTAAGGAAAAATCCTTCCTCCTGGAAACAAGAGGAGTTAAGAATAAACATCCCTCCCCCTTGACCATTCACCATGAAAGCTGTCCAATACACTAAGTAATTACATGACAAGAAACTAGTGTGAACAGGAATTTTATGGGAGGTAGACATCATCTAACATATTGTAATAACAGAATCATTTGGGCCTGAGTCTCAGTGAAAGGATTTGAGTGGAGGAAGAGGTGTTTGTGGGTGGTGCCAGGGGAAGAGCAAAATTAGAAATGAGCATAGAATTATCCATCCCCTCTTCACTCTTGTCTTCAAAATGCTCTTGTCATTCCATACACATGCCTTCACGTTCCAGTCTCCGTACTTCTGCTCACACTGGTCCAGCTTATTTTCACACATTCATTCAACATATCTTTTTGAGTCCCTATTAACTGCTAAGCATGGTCTATCCCGGAATTACCTCTGTTAAAGAATCATTATTTTATATTTAGAATGTCTTTATTTCACCAAGTGTGAGGAGAAATGCCAGCTATGGAAAATGCATCCCATGCCACATCATGGGAATTTGGAACACCAAAACCCCATAGAAATTGCCGAAATAGGTCAACTGCAAAAGGATATATAGGGAGTTACATGCTACACTAATTCTTAGTGAATAAATGTCATGTAAAATTAAGAAAATTTGTTATAGAATAGGTATTTTTGAAGGTAAATTCTAGCTTACACTATGTCCATAATTTACATGAACAAGTCAGGGAGAAAAAGTAGTTGTTACTGATACTTGTTTTGCTTTTTAGACACAGAACTTAAGATTTCTTTCTATTAAAATCATATCCTCTCAAACCTTAATATAGTCTAAATCATTTAATTGTAGAATTAATCAATAAGGAATTTTAAAGTAAGCCATAAAGATGTACAACACTACGAATGGATGGAGCATAGCGATGCTATTCCCCATGGTGAGAGAGACAGAAAGGTTTGCATCACCACGGGTGAGTCTGGGTGACTGAGAGGTCACCACTTGATGAGAGGAGATAGAGTCAAGACAAAAAATAAAGTCAGGAAAGTCAGTGCTGCTGGGGAAACAAACACACAAAGCATAACTCACAGTACTGGAAAACCCCCAACATTTTTAGTCTCAGTCAGGATATAAATCAGATTTGCAGTTAACCATTTGACCGTTTACCCGAGGCCAATAAGTTTCAGGGAAAAGCACGTCCACACATGCCTTTTCACTGGGTTCTAGAATCTCCCCTCCTTCCATTCTCCAAATATGTATCAGTCTAATATCTTCGCAGGGGACTGTAGAGCAAGCAAGAACTATAAATAGACATCAGGAACGGAAGTTGATGTATTGTTGGCTGTGTAACTAAGACTGCACCACATTAGAGGTAAGCACAGAGAAGTAGCTGAGACACAATTTTTGACAACATCTCCATAGTGTGTGAAAAAGCCAGAGGAAACCTCATATGCCATTCAGAACACAATTACGCATCCTTGAGGTACTGCTCCTATTTCTGACACAGCAAGCAGAGCCAACAGACCCAGCATTGCCGGAGAAGAAAAAGCAGTAAGGAACTTGCAAAGTCAGTTAAAGGGGAAGAGAGTAGTCTCAAGAGGAGCCTGACACAGGGAAAGCCTCACATACCCGGCAAGAGGCAAGTGAGTCCAACTCAGCCTCATCAGCTCTAAGATCAAGGGCAAGTCACATAGCGTCCTCGTACATCAGTTTCTTCAGCCATAGATGGATTGGAAATCTTGGATAAGTTCGTTACTTACTTAATGAACATGACAGTTTGACTAGAGTTTGCCAGTAAATACAGTGGAGTGTTATATTAGCTCCTTTCTTTGACAGTAAAGTGTTTTCCTAAAACACAATTAAAAACACTGAACTCTGGTTGATTATAGGTTGAATACTGCCTTAAGTAATTTGCAAATCCTTTAAAAAAATGAAGAATACTTTCTAAAATGTCTTTCAGAACAAAATAGAAATAAACGTACAAAAAGAATTCAGCTCACAAATAAAGTTAAGCAAGATTTGAAAAAAAATATCAAAGACTCAAAGTAATATGATGCAGAGAAATTTTTGGCAAGCAGAAGGAAATGTGGAAGTACTTTGTCTGTCTTACAACCCAGCCCTAGGCTAGACATGAAAATCCAGTAATGATAAATTAGGCTAACCCAATAAGTGGGTGTGTGTACACCTGACATTTGTATCAATAGGATATGCACTAGACACAAATTATCCAGACTGCATTTCTGCAAAGACTAGTTAGAAAAAAGATCAAAGTCTATTTGAAGTGAAAGAATTGTAATTTTAAAATTAAGGAAAAGGACAACAGATTAAATTGAGCAGTTCCTGTTGCCCACTATGATAAACCCTTCAAAGTCTTCATTACTCTTTCTTCTAAATTCAACAACCAGGACAACAAAAGTAAAGGTGGTTGGTGGGATTTCACACCCCCCCACACACACCTCCTCCAACCAACGCTCCTGCTCCTAGCTTTACTGGGGAAAGGGAAGTTTAGTGGGAGTTGAGGAGGAAGCAAGTTCTGAATTTTCTAGCCCTGCAAGAAAGCAAATCACTCAACATTTTATCCATGATTAATTTAGTTAACTTTCCTTGAAAAAGGGATTTCCATGCCTGCTACAGCTGGCCAATTCACCTACGAAATAATGCCTCTACATTTCACTTGATAAACAATTGTAATTTAGCAAAGTATGTAAATTTATCTGAATTGTCCCATAGTTCCTAGCACCTTTGAAAGTTCTTCCTTTATTCATTGGAATATCCCTAATCAATACTAAAGCAGTGTATTCCCATAGTTGAGGCAGAATAAATATCTGAGGAGAGCAGAAACAAATGCTCCAAGAAGAAATGAATACACTGGCCAAAGAAAAACTCACTGATGATGGTGGGTTACAGGAATGTTTAAATCCATCCTCTGGCTTCTAATTTCTCCCAGTTCACAATCAACCCCACTTTTTTAACCCTCCTCCAAACCTCTGCTCCTCTAGAATTTCTGGGCTCTTTTGTCTCCTTGTCAAGGAGAAATGGCCAATGCTTAAACCCATCCATTTTATTTTGTTTTTAAAAACTTGGTCAAATAGGTGAAAACTTTTGTGTAATCTGAGACTAAATCGGGAATTGGGGTCTGCTCTATTCCTTCACTTCTTTCTCAGTTTCATGTTACTAAAATAACAAAGAATTAGCTGTGGTGCCGTTAATGATATTTGGTCCTTCCATCCAGCCTGCAGTCCTCAAATTATCTATTTGCAGCAAAACACACAGCATCATGTGCCACTACGGTTTGGTCTTATCCTGCTCCCTCTAGTATTTTGTTTACATTACTTCCCCACAGAGCCTCTCCTTTAGTCTTACCCCTGCTATGACCCTAAAATGTTTTTCTCAAAATCCCTTCTCCTCCTTTGCCTCTTGAACGCCCCACTCAGATGCTACCAGTGATTTAATAATGACTTATGCACCCCCTTTTCTGACTTTTTTTTTTTTGAAGTATACTTGACATACAACATTAGTTTCAGGAGTACAACATAGGATTTGATGTTTGACTACATTACAGAATGATTATCACAGTAAGTCTAGTGAACATCCATCCTGATACAAAGTTATAAATTTCTATTTCTTCTGATGAGAAATTTCAAGATCATTCTCTCAGAAACTTTTAAATATGCAATATAGTATCATTAATGATAGTCACCAAAGTGTACATTATGCTGTGATTACATCCACAAGACTTATTTACTTTATAACTGGAACTTTGTACCTTTTTCCCCCCTTTACCCATTTCACCCACTCCCTCTCCCTACCTCTGGCAACTACCAGTCTGTTCTTTGTATCTATGAGCTTAAATTTCATTTCGTTTTGTTTTATTTCTTAAGATTCCACATATAATTGAGATCATATGGTATTTGTCCTTCTCCATCCGACTTCTTTCGCTTGGTAAAATGTCTTCAAGATCCATCCGTGTTTCTGCAACCTTTTCTGATTTCCTACAGCTTTCAAGCAAAGAAGTTCAGCACTTACTGCATGCTTGCTGCTTTGCACTTTCCTCTGATTACCTAGTGAGATTCAGCTTTGTCTGTGCTTGAGTACAGACTTCATGTCTTACACTTCTTTCCAATCTAGCATATACTTATTATCAGCAATATGTGTCTATTTGCTAATCCATTGAAAGCACAGATCTATCTCTGTTTTTAAAAAGGAATGTTATAACTTGTCTCATATCATGTTGGTTGTCTCTAGTAAAAATAACATCAAAGGACATAGCTTTCCAAGTTGCTACATCCCTAAAACTGTTATACAGCACTTCTGCATTAAAAGGATCAGGTATATCTCTGACCAAATTGGGATCATCTCTATCTAACAAAAACTGTACAATGTTCTGGGATCAGGCCCTTAGTCAAGAGTATCTACTTTATTTGCTTCATCATTTACTTTTCTTTCATTTACTTATTTATACATCCAACACAGACTTTATAAACACCTATGTGGAAGGCACTTTTTAAGGTCATTTCTTTCTTTCTATCCATCCACCTACCTCAATGTCTCCCTCTTGGAGAATGTCAATAAACTGAAAATCATATTGTCTGATATACATAGAGCTGCATAAACACATAGGTGCAAATCACAGGGAGCAACCACAAATGATGACACTAGGTCTGCGGTGCGGTTCAAGGAAGCATCTTCACACTCCAGACTTCACACGTTCTAAGTTTACAGCTGCACTGACTGAGTGCAAGCTGGTGTCTACGGCAGAAGGTCTCACAATAGCATGTTGACAAAATATGTTCAATTAGGTTGCTTAATGCGTTTGGCACTTTTTTCCGCACTCTTGTCTGCCTTTTGATGTCTCAAAAAGTGCCACTTGCTAACCAAGTTACCCCATTCGAAAGAAACTCCCCCTGATTTGGAGCTTTGCATGGCCAGACTTGTGTCTTTTAACTCCATTTAAGTCAGGTCTGGTCTCTAACTTCAAGGCTGCAAACTTCAAGGGGCTTGACAGGAGAAGGGAAGAAAGGAACAAGCCTGCCATCACATCCTCTTTGCCCTTGAAAGCTACTTGAATGGCTTCTTGTTCCCTGGGTTTGTTTGCTTTCTCTTTTAATTTTTCCTCTTTTCTTTCACCAACTAATTTGTGAACTATTTGAGGGTAGAGTTGCAGTTTTTAAAAGAGTAATCCCACTTGATACTTGTATGATCATTTAGAATCTAGCCCTCAACGAAGGGAAATAGGTAGCCTGGGTTCCAGCCCTGACTCTGACATTTATTAGCAACAAAACAATAGCTAAGGCAAATGCTACCATTATATATCATTTATTCCATCAATTCAATTTTCTCTTCTTTAAAAACAATATCAAAAGAATAATGAAAAACAAGGAACTGAGGTGATTTACAGTGCTGTACATGAAACAGGTTAAAAATAACATAAGGAAAATGTAAGAAAAGATGAACAAAATAATTTACAAAACATATATGCTATGAGTACCAGTTGGGGGTTTTAAATTAGGTGCTAAGTTTCTTAGTGGCCAGAGCAAATGACATCACTTAGATTTCATTTTTCAATTATCTGTACAATTGGAACAAAAAATACACCTAAATTAATAGACAATAACGGCTGTTGTGTCTAACACTGACAACACCCAAAAATAAATTAAACCTAAATATTTTTGAGCACCTGCTATACAGTAAGATCACTTTGAAAGTTTAAAATTCTATATAATACTAAGATGTTATTTTGTTAACCTGTGTGTCAGAGCCATAATATGCTAAAAAGGGGTCATTGCTTCCAATTATCTCATCACCAACTGTGGCTAGAAAGCAAATTTCAGTATGATTTTTATTTTCCTGTGAAGAATTTGAAATTTTACAAAAGACTTTCACTATTTCTATAACTCTAGGAAAAGCTCACACCAGTAGACACTTTATAGCCAAAATGGAGAAATCCATGTGGTCTTCAATGTTCCCACTTATTTCTAGTTCATATTTTATAAGAGTTAGAATATGCTATGTTTTGCTGGTAGTTTTTCTTGTTTAAAAATAATTAATAGCATTACTTATTCAATATTTTTAATTATTTTTAAATTTTAAATTCATGGAAAATGATATAATTATTTAGTGCATTTTTAGGTTATGATTACAGCATCTCAGTTTTAACAGAAGATATTATGGGTCATTTTTTGTAACTTTGCAGGTTTCATAGAACTAAAGTTTAACTCTGAGCTGTATAAAGTCCTTGAGGATCACCAGGTACGTATCTAGTGGCCCATATAAAGCTAACACAATCTGAATTTAAAGCTAACACTCTACTGAATTTATAGCTTCCTCTCTCTCCCACCCACCACACACAAAGATGTTTGGTGGGACGTTTACATTAGGCGGGACTTTGACCTCTTTCCCATCCTCCTATATTATGGCTGAGGTAAAGGTAACCTTGTTAGGTTGACACGAGGAGTTACTGGTAGAAGTTAGGCTCCACTCAGGTCTTCTGAATCCAAGTCCTGAGCTCCACCTGCCTGAGTGTGGAATTTTCAACATTAATGGGAAACCAGTAGGTTCTATAATTTCCTATGTAATGGCCTCCCTAATGCAACAAAAAGAAGATTCTTTTCAGGAAATATTTGAAAAGGTCTAGGAGATGATCTGTTAGGTCCTTTGAATTCAAAGAGGGAAACTGGGTAAAGCAAGGCAGGATGAGAACACATACACACAAACATAGGTGCACATAAACACATACCTACATGCAATATACATACAAACTCACACCTATACACATACATGCACACAGAGACACAGACTCCTACACCGATACACACACACACTTACATACACATGCACATACATACATACACACAAAAGAACATGCCCACACAATAAATACACACGCCCACACACACACACACACACACACACACACACACACATACTCAGTAATAGCTAGAATAGATGATGAAAATGTTCAAGGAAAAGCATTAAAAGTTTGAGATTCCTGAATTTATTTACAGTACACCTGATTCATATAAACACTGAGAAGACTTTGCTTCACACATGTCATACTAGCTTTACCATAACTTTCTATTGTTTGTGGTCTTATCTACACATAAACACTTTGTCTTGTTACTTTTCAAACTTTCACATGTGCTGAAATTAGACAGCTGGGCATTGCCCTCTCAGACCCTATAAAGCTTTAAAAAGAAACTTTTACAGTCCATAAAGAAAGAGTAAACTATGTCCCACTACACTATATAATTTTTCACCATTTGGAAGAGACCACAGCTTCAGAAAAGTCTGAAAGGGGTGATTGTTAGGCCTAGAAATTGTACCTTAACCGCTGGGAAATAGAGGATGCCGCATAATCTTCCTTTCAACATGCTTCTGAGAATGTCTTTAATGCTATTTGGGAATGTCCCTTGGCTCTGCCTTGTTCCTCTCTTGACTAGCCCAAAGACTGTGTGACTCTGTTTAATAAGCATGAGATAGTAACAATCACACCAGATTGTTCATCTGTAATTTGAGATTCCTGGAAGAAAAGTAATCCACAGTAGCTTATGTTTGACTTTAATAGTTGAATTTCTTTCAGAGTGTTGATGGTAGAGGAAATATTTCTCATGCTCCGCTGGCTGGCATGTCAGAGTTAGACTTCAGAGTCAGACAAGTGTGGGTTCAGACCCCCAGGCCTGCTACTTGTTAGTGGTCAGAATTTGAGTGAACAATTTAACCACACTTGAATCGTTGACAGTCCTCATTTTTAAATGAGGGTAATACTACATACCCCACAGGGTGCACTGCAAGTGACTGGCTCATAATGGACTCTAAAAATATTTGTTTTATTATTTCAAAATTCATTATTCATAGCATCAAGACAACTCTTATCTCAGGGAAAATGATGAGTCTCATGCAAAAAAAGTAATTATTTTATTGTCTTTCATTTTTCAACTATCTGCTTTAGCAAATTACAGAGGGACTTACAAAAGATTAGAAAAATATTTTCAAACTAAAATCATCATTTTTATTGATAGTAATACTATTACTAATAAATAATAGCATCTCGATCAGTTCTTCATTTATGCCAACTAGAAAATCCATTATTTATTGAGCAAGAAATTTAAAAAAGAATGTAACCGCTTATCAATTTTTTAGCATTTTCCAGCTGTTAGTTTAGAATGAATGTGAGAACTTTTAACCCTGCCCCCAGCACTATCTAACTATAAAGACAATTTTAGCAAAATGTAAAGGCAATGTTTTTGAATTATGTTCAAGTCATAGTTCTGACTTGGTTTTGAGTTTTGTTACATAAAACACCTGCTTTTATGTAAAAGATATCTAAAGTTCATCTGAGTGTCTATGACAGTCCATCTAAAAATCTAACAGAGACCAAAACACTAGCAGCTGCCGCCATCTTCAGACAGACAGCTGGGGACTTCTATCCATAGCATAGCAGCGACAACTTCTTCTTTACCTGGATATTAGTGGTTCCAAATGGCCAAATTTTCCCCCAAAACTTGATTCAAATATCTGGTGGGTAGGCTCACATATTTACAGTGCTACATATTCATGAAAACTTTGACTAGGATCCCTTTTCATTGAAACTATTATTCACTCATTTGATAAGTGCTGCTTGTGGGTTAGGCTTGATTTACATTAAAAATCAACTGTAATATTGTAATCTATTATATATATAATGTGTAACACACATATAATCTATGTAATCTATTACACAATGTAATATATATACACAATGCCAAGCATTCAGAGAAAGTTTAAAATTTGGGGTATGTAAGTAGACTTTTTTTCTCCATCCTACAAGTTCAAATACTTATTAATAGTTTTTTTAATTTTTTCAAATAATCATTTTAAAAGAAATTTTCTTATAGATATGTAGCCCTAGTTAAACTACAGAAGTAATATAAAAACACACATCTACTTAGTATCAGAAAATAAAAGGGATGTAAAACTCTGTGTTTTATTATTTTTAGGAAATAAAAGATCCAGTTTAAGATGTTTCCCCCAGATGTTTGCTTCATGGAAAGAAGCCAACAGTGACAAGAAAAACCTGACTCTGTCCAAGATAATCATTATTAAGCAATGTGTCTGGAAATGTGTGCTATAAACCTGAAAAAATTAAAACAATTATAGACATTTCTGTAACTCCTTGCTGCATATTTCCTTTACTGGAAACGAGGTTATTTTTTTAACTTGTTTTGCTTTCTATTTCTGTTAGTTAGACATTTTTTTCCTTACAGGAAAAAAAAAGGATTTTAAAAAGATTTTAAAAATTTGATATAGTATATTTCTATCTTAATTCCATTTAAATAATTAGAATTAAATTAAATATTTAGAATTGTACATCCTTGGGTTTAAATCAAAACGCAAGCTCTTGGAAGTGATACAGTCATCTGAAAAGCTTGACCAGAGTGTGGAATTCTGAAGACTGTCAAGACTGGAAGTATGCAGCAGATAGCTGTTGGTTGCCTACCAAATAGTCATTCCTCCAACTACTCCTTGGCCCAGAACCCCAATTCAGCTGGGTATTGAGTGGCTGTGTGCACCAGGAAAGATGGACTTTCTCTGGTTATCCCATTCCCCTTGCCAGTGAGTAGGTCAGGAAGGACATAAGGTGCAATTCTGGCCCATGAGGCATGAGATTTCTACCATTTCTTCTAAGAACACTTCCCTCACTCCTAAAATGAGACATGAAAATCAATGAGACCTCTTTCCTTCACTGGCCTCTAGACAATGTTGTATGAGGATGGGACATTTTGAGTTGCACAAGCCATCTTGCAATTATGAAAGAGCAGATCTGAGAACAAACAGCACCATGTTAAAGACAGCAGAGAAAAAGATGTGGGAAAAATTCTGCCCTTGATAATTCTGCTGAGGCACTGGATTAACTTCCCATGGGCCTGTTCTTCCTCCAAGCTTCTTATAACAGATGATAACTTTTCCTTATTGTTAAGTCACTTGACTTGAGTTTTGCATTGCTCACATCTGAATACCTTCTTTTACAAGGTATTTCTTATGAGACCAACTATTGAATCATGTGCCCAGCTTTGGTCAAAGCGTACGGAGTTTCAGTTATACAAGGTGAATAAGTTCTAGATTTACAGCATGGTAATCATAGTTAACACTACTGTATTGTATACTTGAAATTTGCTAAGAAGGTAGATCTTTAATGTTCTCATCACATTAAAAAAAGAAAGAAAAGGAAATGATAACTATCTGAAGTGATAGGTATGTTAATTAACTTGATTGAGGTGATTATTTCACAATAGAAATGTATATCAAAACATCAAGTTAGACGTCATATAGATGACAATTTTTATGTGTCAATTGTACCTGCATAAAACTGGAAAAATATGTATGATCCCTGTAACTGTAACATAAAGTGAAGCACTCTGGAGTTGCCAAGATAACTCCTGTGCTGGAGACACGACTAAGAAATTCGAGTTCTGGTCCTCACCTTGGGACACTAGAATTACAGTGGATTCGCAAAACCTTACAGCTTCATGGGAGACCCACAATAATAAACATATACACTGAATATTTTCATACTCCCTCTGTAAAGAATACACATATTTTATGATACAACTGCAGTATCATTATCAATATAAATGCCCAAGCTGAAGTGCTAAGCTGAAGGGTTAGTTGGGCAGTATTAGGGAAATTTAGAAAGCAGGTGAAATTTATATTTTGTTGGCTCCCAATTGCTCCTTTAGCACCTCACCCTTTAGCAATCTTTCTTCTTTCTGATAAGGGCATAAGATATTACGTCAACCTATTAAGTTTCATTTAAAAGTATTTTTCAGTCTATTGGGTTCTGTTAAAAAACTGACCACACAAAAGAACAGTGCACAGACTCTGCCGTCCTGAGGACAGAAAGTTAAGAAGGTATTTGGGGCCTGAGATCTTCCCAGTGCCCCTCACTTCGTTCACTTCATCAGATAGCTGTCTGCTCAGTCTGCAGTGCAGCTGACCCTGGAGAATGTGTGTACTCTGACCCTGCCTGACCTTGGCCGAGAGGAAGAATCCTCGAGGAACATTTGGACATTCACACATTTCAAAAGGAAACTTCTGTACGTTCTATACTGGGCCTTCTCTTTTTGACCGAGGTAAAGTAGAAACACAATAAAATCAGCTATTGTATAATGATTTTTTAAAATTCCATTATGTGACTCATCAAATTGGATCTATCTAATTTAAAATAATCAGCTCAGCCATGTCATAGCTTGACTTCAAGGGTTTGATATATACTACTAAGAAAAACAATAGAATTATAACTAATAGTTTCTGTTTTTGATAATATGAAATATTTCAACTATTGAGGAAGTAACCACATTTTAATCACTGGTAATCACTGGATTACCGAGGTAGCTGCCTCACGTCTGCCTCTCCCCACTCTGCCACTTTAGATATAGCCAGAGAGGAAGATAAGTATGCCATTTTAGCAGAATAATGTTACTCTGATAAAGAATGTCAAAAAATTTATTTTAAAGATTCATTTATTTAGAGAGAGAGAGAGAATCCCAAGCAGACTCTGCTGAGAGCAGAGGCCATCACAGGACTCAGTCTCACAATCCTGAGACCTTGACCTGAGCCAAAACCAAGAGCTGCACCTTTAACTGACTGTGCCACCAAGGGGCCCCAAATGGTCAGAACTTTTTAAGAATTCTAGAGTGTGGAAACATGTTCACAATACTAGCAAAATAGAACATTTCTGGGAGTTTCTGCATGGCTAAAGAATATCTTGTAGAGTCCTAGCCTGGAGGTCACATGCTGACATGATACCTTTCTGGAGTGTAGATCCGAAACATGAGGTAAAATATTGGTGTCTAGTTAGAGTTTTATGGCCCCAAACAGAGCTGGTGGACTAATGTGAAAAGGTTCTCATCAACCTCCAGGTTCCCCAGGGAGGCTTGAGGATGTCCAGTAAAAATGAAGGGCAAAATGATTCTTCTTTTTTTCATAGGATTTTCTAAACCTGAACTCAACACAAATACTGAATGTTAAAAATTCAAAATTTATTCAGCAACAAAAATGAAGGGATTAAGAGTAGTGAGAAGGGGGAGCCTGGGTGGTGCAGTCGTTAAGCGTCTGCCTTCGGCTCAGGGCATGATCCCAGCATTCTGGGATCGAGCCCCACATCAGGCTTCTCCACTGGGAGCCTGCTTCTCCCTCTCCCACTCCCCCTACCGTGTTCCCTCTCTCGCTGGCTGTCTCTCTCTGTCAAATTAAAAAAAAAAAAAAAAGAGTACTGAGAAGATCCTGTGCTGAGAGGAAGCACTTCTCCTTCCGGTTCTGTCACTGATTTCCTGAGGACCCTATGGGAAGTCACATTAATTCTCTGGGCCTGAGGTTCCTCAACTCTAAAATGAACAGGATACTCTCTTGCCTGCTTCCGCCGTCTATCACACTGCAATTGTACTCAACAGTCTGGGTCTAAATGTAAAGAATTTATGTGTAACTCTGTAAAACATTTCACAATACCTTAAGGTCAAATCCAAAACTGTTGAGAGCAACTTAAGTAATTTTTCAAGAAAAACCTCAAATCCATGAGATCTTTAATACCCACCCTCTCACTATGACCCCCACCCTGGCTTTTGTGCCTGATGGTCTTCTAGTACTCTCTA
Source organism: Ursus arctos (assembly GCF_023065955.2). Classification (NCBI taxonomy): domain Eukaryota; kingdom Metazoa; phylum Chordata; class Mammalia; order Carnivora; family Ursidae; genus Ursus; species Ursus arctos. Next base: position 3,697,738 of record NW_026622986.1, read on the forward strand.
CCTCAGAAAGGACAGCACCAAAATTCACCCATCAGCCCATGCCGGCAATGAGGAGGAATCTTGGCACCCCTCCTTTCCTCATTTCCCATCTCTAAACCATGCCCAGTTCTCCCAAATATCTCTAACTCATTGTCTGGGCTTGAATGTCTACTTTAGCACCCCCGAGGCTCTAATCAACTCGGGCTTTTCCCCCATACTAGTTACCATACTGCAGCAGAAAAGATTCTTCATAAATGTCGGTTCTGATCATGTCTGTTGGGTGCATATGTGTGTGTGTGTGCATGTGCACACACACACGCACACGTGCACACACACGCACGCACACACACATGCATGCACACCCTCTGAAAACCTTTCAGTGATTATCTTCACTCTCGGTACAAACAAATATAACTAAGGCTGCCTCCCTCTTTTTACTAGTCAGTGCCTCCTCCCTGACATCTCAAGGCAGAGCCCTTTTCCTCAGAGAAGCCTTCTTTGGCTTTCCTGACCAGTCAGATCCTTTTATCATGGTCCTCAGAGACTGTTCCTCTATTTTATACACTTGTCACTTTTATAACTCTACCTGTATTTTTGCTTTTCATTTGTCATCCCCAAAAGACTGCAAGCTCCATGCAGCTAGTACAATGCTTGATATGTATTGGGTCTTCAATAAATACTAATGAAATGCATGTTGAATGTCACATTACAAAGGTACACTTGCTTAACTGTTGTCAGAGTGATTCCTGGATCATTGTTAAGGTCAATCATCAAACAAATACTTACTGAATATTTATATAATGTTAAGCAATATTCTAAGCAATAGGGATGTAGTGGTCACCACATCTATCCTCTGCTTCATGGTATCTACATTCTAGGGTCCGTTATAAGTTGGCCATCGGATTTTATGGTACAGTTCGCCAGTCAAGTTGCCTGGACTACAAGAATCCTGCCACGAACCAGCTGTATAATCTTGGACAAACTGCTTCAGTTTCCTCATCTATTACATGAAAAATGTACATAAGGTGTTCTGTAAGTTCTCTTCTCTCAATTAATGTGTTATTATTGCTTTTTAAATGATAAAGGTCTATAGGTGTTCTTGATAAAAAGTAATGGCTTATCAAAAACAGTTATCCCCTCATTTATGACTCAAGCTCTTAGTGAGTCATGAATGGGGTCTATATCTAATAAGGTACTTCTCCTGAGTCTTTAGAGGCTGTCATATGGTCCTGGGACAAAAAAAAAAGAGAAAAAAAGAAAAGGAAAGAAAAGAAGAAAGAAAGAAAGAAAGAAAGAAAGAAAGAAAGAAAGAAAGAAAGGAGAAAGAAAGAAAGAAAGAAAGAAAGAAAGAAAGAAAGAAAGAAAGAAAGAAAAGAAAGGAAAAGAAAGAAAAGAAAGGAAAAGAAAGAAAAGGAAAAAAAGAGAAGAAAAGGAAAAAAAGAAAAGAAAGAAAAGAAAAGGAAAGAAAAGAAAAGAGAGAAGAGAAAAGAAAAACTACCCTAAAAACTTCTTCCATCTAAGGAAGATAAGCCTGCTCATTTGCCTTACTATATAATGTGAAAAATAAAATTAAATATTTCTTGTTTCCTTTTACCAAAGTATACAATTATATATTGTTTGGTGAGGGAAGACTTAGTCATGGAAAATACTCCAATAAGAATTCAAGAAAGATGTCAAGAATGGAGAGGATAATAATACTACCTAAAATTAGCTTGTGATACTCACTAATTGGAAAATGATTTTTAAATTTTATTCCTCTTTGTCTTTTTTTCCAGCTTGAGGTATAATAGACAAATGATTTGATATATGCAAACATTTTGAAATGACCACCTCAATCAACACACCCATCACCTCACATGCTTTTTTTTTTTTGTAAAAGCATTTAAGATCTACTTAGGATTAGCAAATTTCAAGTATGTAATACAGCCCCCAGCCCCTGGCAACCACTCTTCTACTAATAAGTTCAACTCTTTTTTTTTTTGTAAGATTTCACATATAAATGATATCATAAAACATTGGTCTTTGTCTGGCTTATTTCACTTAGCATAATGCCCTCCAGTTTTATCCATGTTGTCACAAATAGCAGGATTTTCCACTTTGGTGGGGCTGAATACTATTTCAGTATACATAGATACATAGATACATAGATAATCGCATTTTCTTTATCTATTCATCTGTCTATGAACAGTTAGGTTGTTTCCATATTTTGGCTATTGCCAATAATGCTGCAATGAACATGGAAGTGTAGATATCTCTTCAGATAATGATTTCCTTTCCTTTGGATATATACCCAGAAGTGGGATTGCTAGATTCTATGGCAGTTGTGATGTAGGAAAAGACATTAGGGTTCAAAGCTGATGGCCAAGAAAGAATTCTTGAGACGTCTTTGGTGTAAAAAGGTGGTTTTATTAAAGCATGGGACAGGACCTGTGGTCAGAAAGAGCTGCACTGGGGTCATGAGGAGTGGTCCATTATATACTTTCAAGTTGGGAGGGGGTTAGAGATAGGATAAGTCTCTGAGAAATTTTGGAAGCAAGGTTTCCAGGACGTTGAGGGGACTAGCTATTGTTGGGAAAGGGTCATTTATTACTGTCTAATAAAACCTGAGTCATGAGACCCTTCAGATACATATATGGTCGTATGGTTGGGGGATGATTCCCAACACATATCTTGGGGAGGGGGGTAGAGATAAAGGAAGTTTCTTAAGGAATTTTTTATATGTTAAAGTAGACTTACAGGAACTTGGGGGTTGGGCTAAGATTGCCTTTGCCCTTAGCAAAGCATTAACATCAATGTCACTCTGCCTGTTTCAAGGACTTGTCAACGTAATTGTATTTTAAAATGTAAGTAGTAGAGAGTAAGTAGTAAGGAAATTTAATAATTTTTCTTCTGCTTTCATCTCCCACATCAGTTCCATTTTTAATTTTTTTAGCAACCTCTATAATGTTTTCCACAATGGCTCTACCAGTTAACATTCCCACCAACAATGTACCCTTTTCTCCACATCCTCGCTAACATTTGTTATTGCTTGTCTTTTTGATAATAGAAATCCTAACCGGTGTGAGGTGATATCTCATTTTGATTCTGATATGCATTTCCCTGGTGGTTACTGATGCTGAGCATCTTCTTATAAACGTGTTGGTTACTTGTATTTTTCATATTTTTTCTTTGGAAAAATGTCTATTCAGGATATTTGCCCATTTTTTAATAGAGTTATTTGGGAGTTTTTTTGCTACTGAATTTTAAAAGTCCCTTATATATTTTGAATATTAACCTTTTATCAGATATATATTTTCTCCCATTACCTAAGTTACCTTTTCATTTTATTTATTGTTTCCTTTGCTGTGCAGAAACATTTCACTAGACATGGTCTCACTCGTTTATTTTTTATATTGGCAATGATTTTTAAGATCAAACACCAAAAGCAAAAATGAATCGAGACTATATCATGTCTTGATATGTAAATCACTTTAGTGATGCATTAAGTTCAACCTTTTAATTTTTTAATATGAAGAAATAAGGGCCCAGAGCACGTATTGCATGGTGCACTGGGTGTTATACACAACTAATGAATCATCGAGCCTTACATCGGAAACCGGGGATGTACTGTATGGTGACTAACATAATATAATAAAAAATCATTAAAATAAAAAAAAAAAAGAGTAAAAAAAAAAAAAAAGAAATAAGGGCCCAGAGGTAAAATAATTTGTCCAAGGTCACAGGTGGTCACTGATGCCTGTGCCTGGCATAAATTCCTCTACTTGTGAGTATGAGGACAACAAAGTTGCATAAACTCCCAGATATAACATAAGTTACTTTTATACATTCTACTAGGTAGTCATTAATTTATTTGATAAACTTTTTTTGAAAATGCAAAATTATTCTGAGAGGATTGAGGTTAACAATAAATTTTCCAGCACTGCAGAATTCTATGGAGTTGATGAAAGGCAGAGGAGGAGACAGAAGCTACCAGAAGAACAAACTAGAAGCTGACAGGACAACTGGGTGGAACCTTGGAAAGCAAAGCAAAATCACTGTCCCATGGATGCCTATATATAGGTTCTTAAAATTTTTTAAATTTTTATCTATTAAGAATGGAAAGGAAAAAGTCACATATGTCATTTGAAGCCAAGTATCACTCAGCATTTTGGTATATTTTCTTCAAGTTCTGTGTATATATTTTCATAGAGTTTTCATGATCAAGCAATTAAATGATTTTACTAGCCATTGAGTAGCAACACATTACACTAAAATGACATTGCTTTTTACTAAAATATAATGTAGGTGTCAAAAATAATACTACAAATTTTCTGGCCTCTGTAGTGAAAGGTCACAAAATGTCATGTGGTTCCCTTTCATCATTATTAGAGTTATAGTTGGGGATGGGAAGAGAGTAGAAAAGAATATGTTTTATTTACATAAAATCAAACTTGAAAATAAATAATAAAGGAAGCCATGAGTGTAACTGACCCAAGCTAACTTATTTTCACTTTCTGAACAAGTCTGAGGACATGTTATTCACAAACAAATACGAAAACCCACATCTGAATAAAGCAATTAAGGACAAATCTCTTCCTCCAAAATGTCATTACATGAATGAATTACTGCCAATTAATAAAAATATTCAGCTAACCAGAATAACACATTAGCCAACCATGCTGATTAAGATTTACCCAAGGTAACTTCGGTTGCTTTAAAGAAACTATCAGCTTCCAGATCTAAAAGGAACCAGGGCACTTTAGAGATATGACTGATTCTAGGACGGAGGCAGGGATATACGAGATGAGCCTGGAGCACCTTGTAGTGGTAGAAAATAAAGTACTCAAAAAAAAAAAAATCCCACGGTGTTGATGGTATGTTAAAGGGACACAGAAACCAAGCGAAAGAACCCAATGTCCAAAGTTGGAACAATTTGAATAACAAAATTAAGTAATATTGAATTATAACCCAAAGTATAAAATAAATATCCTTAAGCCTAACTGATATAAATAAATAACTGAATAAATTAATAAATGGGGGAAATAGAATAGACAAATCTTGCATGTGTAAAAATTTCAAATAAATTATGTACTTTGCCCTAAAGGAAGGGGAGCATAACTCCCTGCTCCTTAAATGTGGGCTGTCTCATGACCTCCTTCCAAATAGTACAGTACAGGAAATGGGGGAAGAGTAATTAAAGTGGAGAAATTTGACAAATGATACTTCAGCCAGGTGGTCAAGGTCAACATCAACAACTGATATTATGTACCTTGGATACGATATGATGAAAACAGTACTTTGCCCTTGTGATCTTCCTTCTCAAAACCTATAATCTCAGTCTAATCATAAGAAAAACATCACATAAATTCCAAGAGATGGGCACCCTACAATATATCTGCCCAGTGTTCCTCCAAACTGTCAAGATCATAAAAAATAAGGAAAGTCTAAGAAACTGTCACAGCTAAGAGGAACCTTGACTAAGTAAATGCAATGCAGTACCCTGGATGGATTCTAAGACAGAAAAAGGTATTAGATAAAAACTAGGACAACTCTGAAGAGTCTTTAGTGAATAATAATGTATCACTATTGGTTCATTAATTGTAACAAGTATACCATACTAATGTAAGGTGTTAAAAATAGGGAAAACTAAGTACAGGGGGATATACAGTGTAGTGAGTCCCATATATTATCTGTGTGATTTTTCTATAAATCTAAAACTATTCCATTAATAAAAAATAAAATAAAATATAAGACTCATAATAAGTCTTTAAATTAACAAACATGTCCTACTTAGTCTACTTCTCATACCTAACTCCTAATAAAATAAGTGCTTTCCAGGAGGGGATGGTCTAGGCATCAGTGACTCAACCCTGATAGTGAGTTAAGTCACCTAATGTATTTAAATAACAATAAATCAGAATCTCTGCTAATGGGCATCAGTAATTTTTTAAACCAAAAGTCTAGTTTTGCCAACAGAAAAATCTCATACTACAAAATCATAAAATTGTACCTTTTGCATTCAGCATGAAATGTTTCTTTTTCATGGTAGAAAGCAAAGATGCTGCTCCCTTTTTCTTTCTCCCTTAAGAAACCTGGGAGATTCAGCAATGATTCTGGCAATATAAAGATAAGTAAAATAGTGACTATAACCAACTTAACAAATTTTAGAAACTTAACAAATTTTAGAAACTTAAAGCAGCAAATTACAGAATCTCCCTTGTTTTATTTATTTTATTTTCTTAGAAAATCATTTCTTAGGTTATTGAAAATTTGTGTGATTTAAAAAGAAAGATGAGTTTGAAATAAAGGAAGAAAAAATGAAATCTTTTATCTAAAATTTAAAATCAAGACATCTAAATTTCGAATGAGCACAGACAGAATCCTAGCTGTAGGAATGTGCTATGAAGACCATGCTTCTGAGAAACAAAACACACACAACTTCCCAAGTGCATCCCGGACAGTAAATCACAGATGAGCCCCAAGCTCCTGGCATAAGACCACAGGGTGTGCTGATCTCCAGCTCCCAGCTTGGCCGTCCTAAGAAAACAGGGGCTTCCCAAATGCTTGGAAAGCCTTACCCTGGCTCAGAGTCTGTCCCCATCCATTTTCATAATGCTCTTTTACGAATAGGAGCCCATCTTAGCCATTCAACTACAAATGTGTCAATTATACGCTAACTAATTGAACTCTCCTACGTTCTGAAATCAGGAGGCCGCCAAACACCAGAACACAAACATAAAGAAAGGAATCCAGAGCTTGCCGTCTTCCCCACACTGCACTTTCTCACTGATCACGTGATCTGAAGAGGTCAAAAGAGTGTGAAAATTCCGGAGGGGACGGCAGGGTCTGTCTCAACAATGGGCATTAGCTGAGTCTTTCTGTTTTTGTTTGTGTGTAATGGGGGCCTCCCTCAGAGCACTAGTTGCTTAAGAAAGACAGAGAAACCCTGAAAGGATCCATAGACCCTTCCTAGATGCTTCTCTCATCCAATTAAAACTCTGGTTTGTGTACTGTGGTTAAGTGGAAATTACAGTCATTTTGAAGTCAGAAAACATATGGGCCCAGCGCCAGTACCAGCATAACAAGCTGAAAGTCAGTTTGTTTGAAACTCTGTGCCTCAGTTTCTTCACCTGCAAAATAAAGCTAAGAATACTTAATAAGCATAAGGATGGCATCCTAAAGATCAAATGGATAACCTATGACCTCACTCTATACAACATAAGTAGACAAAGGGCATACACTATTAATAATATTACTATTTTAAGGTCTACCAATAACTGACACCCTCACCTCTCACTGACCTTTAACCTCAGCTCATATATATTCCAACCAAAAAAAAAGTTTACTTTCCACCTTCCACCTGTTTCGTGGCATTTCTTTGCCATTATCCCCACCTCCTACATTCTCTAATAAACCACATCCCCCCTCTTCTTCAGCAATCTGCTTGATACCTGCCTCCCTCAGGAAGTTATTCCATTCAATGGCAGTCACTTCACCGCTGAGACCCCCAGGTACCCTTGCATGTATAATCAAAGCTTCCATGGCCCACCTGTCAAAAAATCATAAATTCATTTTAGAGCTGAGAGAAACTGTGGAAACCACCTAGTCCAATATCTTAATTTTATAAATGAGGAACCAGAGGTTCTGATCATTTAACTGGCCTACTAGTTGGTGGCAGAATGGAGACTAAAGTCCAGATCTCCATAGAATATTTGCCAACCTTTGGATCCAAATTGACTGCATTAATCATGACAGTGTCAATGTTATCTGCTAAAATACATAAGCAGAGTTCTTAAACACAAAATATGGATCCCCTAAAGTCTCATTGTCTAAGCAGTAGTTAAGTTCCTTACAACAAAGGAGTATAACTGGTTCACCTAAAACAGGTGAGTGAAGTAGAAGCTTGGAAATGTTCCTGACGTTTAGTATTTATTATATACATAGAAGGGGCTCAATATTGTCTGGCAAGCTGGTATGTGCACATATGAATGATTCAGGACTCACAATGGAAGAGTTTATCAACATTTTCATCAAAAGTATTCTACCAAAGAATGTAAAGCTTGATTCAGCACAGAAATGCATTCCTTCTATAAAAATTTAGACCTTTTGAAATTAACTTTGCAGGCTTGTGCTGTTTAGAGACAGTATTCCACATGTATAGAGGTAGAAAGCAGAAAAGGTACCAAGGATTATATATTAAACCAATGCAGTTCCCATCAAAATTTCATCTGGATTGTGAAAAACAAGAGCAATGTAGGTGGAATTACTCTACCAGACATTAAGGCATAGTATATGCTATAATGATTAAAAGATTATGTTTCTGGTCTAGTTATTTAAAAAATTGAGCAATGGAACAAAATGGAGAAGTTTTTTTTTTTTTCAGATTTTATTTATTTATTTGAGGGGGAGAGAGAGAGAGACAGAGCAAGTTTATGAGCAGGAGGAGGGGACAAGGGAGGGGGAGAAGCAGAGTCCTCACTGAGTGGGAAGCCCAGCGTGGTGAGCCTTGATCCCAAGGCCCTGGGATCATGACCTGAGCAGAAGGTAGACACTTAACGGACTGAGCCACCCAGGCACTCCACTAAATAGAGTTTAAAAACAGATCCATACTTGTAACATCATTGAGCTGTAATATAAGTTATATCGCACATACATAGAGAAAACATAAATCATGTAATCAATGGTGTTGGGGAAATTCACTCATCAAAATGAATATTGAGTTATATACCCATCTCATCCTATAAACAAGAATAAATTCAAATGGGCTTAAAACTTTAGTAAAAAATAAACTATGGGGGGGGGGTAGGAGAAGTGCTTTATGACCCAGGGATCAGGAAAGTTTTTCTGAAGATGTCCAGAAAAGCACTACTGATAAAGAGGAAAATGGGAAGGTCTGATTACATCAAAATTGAAGATTTCTGTTTCACAAAATATACTACAAAGTTAAAAGACTGGTGATAAATGGGGAGAAGATATTTCCAATGTATATGACCAAGAAAGTCTTAATACCCGGAGCATTTAATAAACTCTGATAAATCAGTAAAAACAAGAGGCAACCTAATAAAAAAATTGATAAGGAAATATATGCTCAAATTGCTGACACACAAGCAGGATGACTGATATGAAGAGATGTTTGTCGTCTTTGGTAGGTAACCAGAGGATTTCAAACTATAGGCATCAATTTAGAGCTACACTGACAAAAAGTAATCAGATAATAGCCAATGTCAGCAAGCTTGAGGGGAAATAGGAACTTTCTCATGTGCTGGTGACTTTGCAAATATGTATTACAGCCTTTTTGGTGGGCAATATAGCAGTATGTAGTAAAATTGTGTTAGCAGATACCCAATAGCACAGCAATTTCTGGATACGTACGTGCAGAGAACTCAATAAACACAGAGACATGAATAAAGATGTATGATAGCAAAATAAGGGGAAAATATCTTCAAAGGGTGTTTTATGCGTACATATTAATTAGGGGTCAAAAAAATGATTAATTACCAAAGACAGTGAAAAACAATATTGAGAAAAGTTCAACCTGGCATATAGTACATTAATATTTAGGTCAAATTCAGAGCATATGGAAAACATATATCTTTCACAGATACTCATATGTAGAAGGAGAAGGCCCACTAAACATACGAGAATGAATACCTAATGGAAGCCGGGCAATTGGTAACGCAGTTGGGAGACAAAGACGGTGGGGAAGGGTCTGAGGCTGGAATCATTATTTCAATGGACACAAACCAGGGAGCAGCATTGGTCATGTATTAATGCAATTTTGTGCATGAAGAGGACAAAACAGTTACAAATAATAAAGAGAACAGTTTAAAAGGCAGTGGGATGGAGAAAGTAAATTATCTGTGTTTAATTTATGGACAGTAACTGTAAAGAAAGGGGTAAACCTAAAAATTCACTGAAGTCAGAAATTTCTTTGGATGCGTGGCAACCCCCCTTGATAGCCCTTCATAGTCAAGGGGTAATTGGGTGTTAATTCTGCTGACCTTATTTGCAGCAATGCCTCCATCCCGGAGCATCCCTGGCTGTCAGGCAGCATGCTTTACATAGCTGTCGACTTCATGTTTTTCTTTTGACTGAATTTTTTTACCTGAGGCATTTCAATCCTGTAACTTCAGCAATCAATTTAGGCCCAAAGCAGCACAGGCCTCTGTCCCCTCCAAGCAGGTATTTGCATGTAAGCTAACAGCTTAAGCACCAGGGAAATGAGCTAAATCCTAACAGATCTAAGAAGTAGGACTGTATGCTAAATCACTACAGAGTCAGCTCATTTGCCTGTCACGGAGTTACACTTTGTGTGTGAAAGAGGGAGTAAGTGTGTGTGTGTGTGTGTGTGTGTGTGTGTGTGTGGTGGGAATATGATTGGTTAAATTTTTATACTATTTTTTTAAAGCTAATAAGCTATTTCTGGTGGTGTTTGTTTTAATGATCCTAAGCCGATGTTTTAAGAAGTAATCATGAAATTTTAATAGCTAGGTATGTCATAAAAAGAAAAGTAGTTTGGGGGCGCCTGGGTGGCACAGCAGTTAAGCGTCTGCCTTCGGCTCAGGGTGTGATCCCGGTGTTATGGGATCGAGCCCCACATCAGGCTCCTCCGCTGGGAGCCTGCTTCTTCCTCTCCCACTCCCCCTGCTTGTGTTCCCTCTCTCGCTGGCTGTCTCTATCTCTGTCGAATAAATAAAATAAAATCTTTAAAAAAAAAAAGAAAAGTAGTTTGAGACATAACATAAGTGAAATTATACTAAGAAAATCAGAATTTTTTTTAGTCTTCACACAACTCAATGTCTTCAAAATAGAACCCATAAAAGGTATGTGATAGGCATGCACTGTCAAGATATGGAAGGTAACTTACACGGAGAATTTGTCATTATATATTTAAATTCTTAACCCCCAAAATGACATAGACACCATTTTCCACTCATTACAAGGAATTCTGGATACAGGATAAGACATTGGTCGGAATTATGTAAGCAAATCAGTAGCATCATTTATTACACCCAGATCCTTTAACCAAGGGAGAAATTGTCGCATTTATTGCCATTATTTGTGAAAGAAGTAGCCAGAATCTCAGCTAGAAGTTTCCTATACCCTCCTAGCTATGTTACAGACTAAAAATCTGGTCTAAATAATCAAGTCTAATGTGACTGGCATATACAGAACCTCAGATCCAGGTATTTTTTGTGGGTGTTTGGAAAGAGAACAGCTCATCTCCCAGCTGTACTGTAGAAGAGAAGACGATGTAATGCACTGCCAGCTAGCCCTCATGGATGACAGGCAGTATTCCTACCTCCACCTAACACACAGAAGGAATTTGAGTCCCTACTAAAAGTCAGGATAAAATAATTTTATTTACTCCACTGGCCAGCAGGTCAGTACTGAGAAAAGAAGTAATTCCTTAGTAAAAAGCAACACACCCGTTTATGTAAGGCAAGAAGAGCCTAGAAGCATATAAAAAACCTAAATTAATAAAGAATAAGTTTGTCTGAAAACTGAAACTAACATGTTTCAGTTTACACTATTGAGATTAGTTACTGAAGATACAGAGAAATAAAGACAGGCATTCTGTAAGCCACAAAACATAGGGTAAATAACGGGCATTCTTAGCAGTAGCATTTCCCCTAATTTATATGAAGATTAATAGGAAAAAACTCTATACAGGAACAAACATGTTCGTGGGTAAAAGACTGCCTCTAAAAATGAGCAGTGCCTCTTGCCCATTGAGCTCATGGCATCTACCAGACGACATGACTCCTGACCACACTGTCCCTGCACCTTACGCACAGAGCTTCCCCCCTGTGTACCACCTGGAGCACCAGCAGTAGGAAGGCAAGTCAGCAGTAGGTTTCTCCCTCCCATTTAGTAGTGTATCCATAATAGCAACTCAGAATTCCCAACTGAAGATAAGATCATTTTGCATTTGAGGTTTTAACAAAGTTACTGTGATGTAGACAGGGGGGTGGAGGATGAGATAGTTCTAAGGCAGCATTTCTCAAACCGCCACGTGCATATGACTCAGCTAGGGGTTTGCTGAAGCGCTGATTCTAGATTGGCAGCTCTGAGGTGGGACTGGAGCTTGTCTAACCAGCTCCCAGCACTGACGGCCTGACACTTTGAGTAACCAAGTTTAAAGAGATAATGAAAAAAAGCAAAAGGAGATGATAAACACCAAACTCCTCTAATCCGATAAAATGATAAGCGAAGACACTATAAAGTAAGTATCTCCACACCTGGCCTCAGGAACAATGTGTTCCCTGGAGGTACTTAAAATCCATCATGGGCAGTCCTGAACTCTGTTTCCCCAGTCCTGCTCCTTTCTCCATGTGCCGAGGTCTGCGAGTGGTGTCACCAGCCTCCCAAAGACTTGAGACAGAAAACTCACAATTATTCTCAACTTCTCTCAACCTCGCTTGATTTCCTTTCCTTTTCAGTCTCCCATGCCTCCATGTTGCTACAAGCATTATAATTCTAAATCTCAGAAGTAATCTCTATTGTTTCCCTGTTAAAATTCCTCCTGCCTGACACAGCTTCCCACTTCCTAAAGGATAAAGAATGAAGCCCTTAGCAAGGTTTCCAAGACCTTTCACAACTGGATCCCAGCATTTCCTTCTGGGCTAAATTACTATCTTTGCCCTGCTCTACATTCTGTTCCATTTTCAGGGATCTGCCCTTACTTGGACTCAGGCCCTGTTCACAGCCCCATAAATTCAGCCAGACCCTTCCTTGGCCTGAAGCAACCTCATCCCAATAGTCAATCTCCAGTACTCTTGGCCTAGAAACCACCTTCTTCCACAAAATGCAGCCCAAAAATTGTTATCTCCTCTACGGAGTCTCCCAGCCGTACTACTTCCTGGCACACAGTAGGTACACAAGCAATATTACCGAATGGTGCCAGAGAGCTGCAGTCTGATTAGAGTGGCTTCCTCTAAGTTGCTCCAGCCAAACAATTAGGATGCTAGCTCAGGTTTGGAAATGGGGAAATTAAACAAATAAACAAACAAACACAGGTGGAAATTCTCATGTTCTACCAATTCTCATTCTAGCCACCAAAATTTTAAAAGTCCTGTAAATTAGGGCTTACAAAGCTTTTTTCTTGATCATCAAAGAAATGCCTGGAGCAAAGAGATTCTTCAAGGCACCCATATAAGCACCTAGACATAGAGGATCTGAGGTGGTATGGAGTAAGAGAGCATTTTGCATCTTCTCAACATCAAAGTTGTTATTCTTTTATTGAACACTTTCCTCTAAAATAGATCTCAGAGCAATTTAGAAGCGTGGACAATGTTTCCAAAACCTTTCTTACCTGGCCCCAGCAAAGTGGTATATTAGCATGAAATGAACAAGAAATAAGAGACACCACTGATGTTGGACTATAACACTTGTTTTTTCAGATATCAGTGAGGGTTCATTAAAGCTAATGCTATTAGGTATTTCTGGGGCAACCACAGAAGGAAAATAATATCTAAATAAATGAAATTATAATCATTAATTTGAGTCCATAGCATGGTCTTATGAGAAGGACAAAAGAAATCCATATTTTCCCGTGAGTTGTAACCACATTAAAAAAATAAACAAATATCTTTGGTGTGTTGAAGGAAACAGTAAGAAATTTTCAGTCCACTATTATATTTCTTCTCTCTCATACTGGAAACAGTAAAAATGTCCATACACTCATTTATTCAACCAACAAGTACTTATTGCATACTGTGGTGGTTTTAAAACATGTCCACAAATTCATTGACACTTCCACCTCTCAAGGAAGCAAAGTGCCCACCCCCAGAGTATGTTCTGGTGTACAATACTGTTAACCAACAGAGGCAGTGAAAGTGATGTTGCTTGACTCCCAGGATATGTTAGAAAAAGGGCATACATTTCAGCAACATTCTCCTGGGGTATATGCCTTGAAAGCTTGAGTCACCATGGAAGAATGTAAGCCGCCCTGAAACTGACATGTTGGAGAGACCACATGGAAAAACCAAATGGAGATAGAGAGAAAAACCTAAAGAGCATTGGCTGTTCCAGGTTGAGTCTTCCCAGTCCAGACAATAGACGTGTGAATGAAGAAGACTTTGAGATAAATCTAGCCCAGTCACCACCTGACTGCAATCACATGAAAGACTCCAAGCAAGAACCACCCAGCTGAGCCAAGTCAACCTCAGGACCACGAGCAATAACAATAATAATGATAATGATAAATGCTTGTTATTATTTTATACCACTAAGTTTGGGTTACTTGTTATTCAGCAATAGATAACTGGAATAAGCACCTAATGCATTTCAGGCACTATTTAGGCATTGAGGTATCTTCCCCTTATGGAGTTTAAAACTTGCTGACCCAGTGCTCTATGTGAGCGTAAGAAACAACCCTCAGCTGCTCTAAATTTGCAGTCTACATAGCAATACAGGAAATGTTCATATAAACAAATAAGACTATAACCAATATAAGAAACCAATATAAGAAATTATAATAAGTGCTGTAGGTTTGAACAGCAAGCAGAATTGACTGTAAAAAAGGGAACCCTTGGGACCTGCACAATCAGAGAGAGTCAGCAAGGAATTAGGAACTGGGCTGAAAGTCTAGGATATGTACACATAAAGGTGCTGGGGGAGGGGAGAGGCATTTTTCCTAAGTATGGCGCGGTAGCATATACTAGTTTCGGAGAGAGTTCCCACAGGGAGAGTGTATGAGGGAAAAGAATAGGAAGATCAACAGGAGGCAGATGATAGAGGGTCTTGAAAGTCATAGTAAGGGTTTAATAGGATTAGATTCACTTTCTAGGCAAGTAGATAGTACCGAAGGTTTACCAGATGTAGATATGCCATGATGAAAAATGCAATTACCCTGACGGTGGAAGGAACAGGGATTGATGTATTGGAATTTGCACAAGAAACAACAAGACCAATCAGGAAACTCCTGAAATAATTTTCAAACATGGTAAGAAGGGTCTTTCACCCTACATAACCCCCCTCCCATGACATGACCACACCAGCTCTTCCAAATGTCATTTTTTGCCCCTCCCATCTGTTCCAGTTGTTTCATGGCCTAAGGACTCATGGCGTTCTCTTCTGACCCATGTTCCTGTGTGCTGGGATCCAGTTACCTGAGCACTGCCAGCAGCTAGCAACTGAATGGGTGGGCTGTTCCATCACCACGCCCACTGACAGCTGCTTCCTGGTAATCCAAGGAGTTCTCAGTGCCTGTTGTTTGTTTTGACCGTTTGATCCTCTGTGTTCTACACAATATCATTAGCTCACTGATGCCTGACAAGTTTTATCCTAAAGTGAGTGATACATGTAAAGACATGTTCAAGTGTTCCCTGAAGTAGAAGCATTCCTGGTTTCTGGAAGAGATGATATGTAATAACAATTATATGGTGCTTTCATCTTCAAAGTCTTATGCAAACATTATCTAATTAACCCTCATTACAAACCTGGAAGGCAGGGAAGCATCATTAAACGTGGGTTTCAGGAGAAGACATTGGAAGCTGCAAGTTAAATAGCAAACTCTCTACCAGACAGGCTCAACTTTGGTGGCAAAACTAGCGAGCAAGCGTCCCTAATTCTTACTCCCATGCTGAGGCCAAGGACAAAACTCAACACTGAGGTGTTTGATTGATTACCAGGGTCATAGGCAACATTGCCTTGTAAAGTTTATCAGAGCACAGGGAAGCAGATTGTATTCACACAGGGAGGGTGGATTCTAGGGTGCGAGCACTAGATTTTTACTCTCTAGTCATCTGACCTCTCTGCACTTTGAATACTTATCTGTCAAAGAAGCCCTATTAGTCTGTGATTGCTATATAAGAGCACTAAAACAATTCATGAGAAGAGTGCTCAGAAAATGAGCCCTAATGAGGTTCTACGATACAGATCATTTTAATAGTTGGGAAAAATAGATGAGTCTTCATATGCCCTTCTTACAAAATTTCTACCACATTCTACCACATCCCCACCAACAGCAATGTCCCTCATTACCTCACTGAGCAATGACCTCAAGATATCTCTCCCTCTCCCTCATCAAACCTGCCTCACAGTCACTGAAATGCAAAGGAAGTTGAGGTTGAATGTAAGCTGTCCCAGGGAGGCTTTGCATTTTAACAGGGGGCAAAAGTCCTTTTCAGCCAAACTGAAGTCCTGACCTTGGCATTCTGGCCACAGGAAACTAATTTGTAAAGGAGGTATCTAGGGTAGTGGGACTCAGATTTTACCACCTCCAGCTGATAACAATCACAGTAGCAGCCAACATTCTTTGAGTGCTTACCAGGAGCCAAGCTCTGTTTTAAAAGGAAGTCTGGTGTTGTGGTTAATGGCGATGTCCCTGGTCTTTCTACCCTTAAGAGATTGCCTTGTCTCTCTGTGACTCTGTGGATTCACCTCTAAAATGGGAATGAGAATTTATCCCCTAGTGTTGTTGTGATGATGAAATAAATTAATGCACATAAAGAGCACAGTACAGTGCCAGGCACAGAATGAACACCAAACTGCAGTTGTCGTTATTAGAGGCACCTTTTTTGTACTAACAAGTCTGTAGTAGTACAATCTTATGAGGTGGACACTATCTCTAATCCCATTTTATAGATAAAAAAAAATTGAGGCACACAGTGAACACATCTGTCTCAGTTGCACAGCTGATCGGTAGTGGAGTTGGGATCTTACCAGGGCAGCCTGGCTGCAGAGCCCAGACCTTGCCACCATGTGCACTGCCCAAGTCACAGTGTCCAGGGCCTCCTGGAGGCAGGGCAACACTGGGCAGGTGGTCACAGGCCTGGATTCAAGCTGTGACTCTTCCGCACCTGACTCACTCCCTATCTTGGTATCTTTAAAACAGACGTCATATCTACTATACAAGAGAGCCATGAAGATCAAATAACTGGTGCAAGGAGATTCTGAAAATTCTAAAGTGCTCTCTTTTCAAATGTGAGGAATTGTTGTCTATTGCAGGATGAGCTAAAGTGGGACAACTATAAACAGGAGGCTAAAGGAAGCCAAGCTCCAAAAGCCTCAGAAGGTCATTTATGCCACAGTGGATCCTCAGTTCTTAGAGATCAGCGGCCAGAGGAACCTGGTCAGAGACAGGCTGGGGACGCAAGAGCCCATGTACCTGCAGGGGGAGGGGGATCCCGGGGCAGACCCCACACTACAGACGTTTTTTCAATCCTGCCATGCAACCTTCACATCTACCTTATAAATCAAGAAGCCTGTCATGTTCCAAGCACTGTGAGAAACTGAACTTCATTCCCTCCCAGGAGCCCCTCCAAGGCTGACCACCCATAGGAAGAGGCCCTGGGTACTGTGGAGCCCAGAGGCTTCTGAGAAAGGTAAGATAAAAGGGCAGCCTTTGCAGAGTCTTCAGGGCCCCAGTGTCCTGAGTCCCCACATGGGGACTTTGCCAGCTTCCCTGTCCCTTCTGTTTTACGGGAGAGCCTATGTGGCAGTGCCCAGTGCTGTGGGCCGCTCTGGTCAGTGCCCTGCGGAGGGTCTGAGGAGAATGTACTGCCCAGGACTTTGGAGAAATTCACTTCAACTTCTGGAGACCTGTAGATCTCAGTGTGTGGCCTTTTAAATTTCCAAAGACAAACGACCCAAACTGCTATACGGGGAAGGTTCGAGGTTGTGTATGTACATTTTCAAATCACTGATCTGTTTTCTCTTATGGCAGCAAATCTGCTTTCACAGCTAATCAGAATGATCTCTTTTAAAAGTCATTACTTTCCTATGTTGTGCTTTGGTTAACAAGAGCCACCATCCCACAGCTGGTATAAGAACAAACAAAGAACAAAGGGCAGCACGGAAAAGACAGCATCCAGCCAACACTCCCAGCTCCATCTTCCACCTGCAGTCTCGGCCCAGGTGCCAAACTGGCTAAGGTGACTAGGTCGGGATAATTACCCTGGCAGCTTCTGAGCTGCTCTGGGATCCATCGCTCCATTAGGCTGCTCATTGGCTGCCACACCACTGGGCTCCTCTGAATGCTATTTCCTGTCCTCACAGCTTGATTTCACTACAATTTGCACATACTTTACCACTTATGAATAATGCCCCCATTCAAATCTGTCACAGGAAGCAGTATATTTTGGAAGCCACTTAATGGCAAAGGTGAGTGCTTTGCCCAAACTTGCATATATTTTCAGACTCCTACTTCCCACTGGTTTTCTGAATGCCACCTCTGGTCCACAGTCTTTGCCTTGTTGTTGTCACAGTATTACCATTTAACATGTGTCAGGTGTGCTCTGTGTGCTCAGCACTCTAGCAAATAAATAGAAACATAATGTTCCTGGCAAGTTGATTTTCTATTTAACCAGAGTGAGCAAGAGAAGAAACAAACAGTAGGAGAAGATGTACCACTCACACTGAGGTTAGACCATGGTAAAACTGGGCCAGATGTCTTTGTTGTGCAGCCTTCTGATACCTCCCACAGACAGCTGCTTCTCCGAGGGAGACTATTGTGGGGTGAGCTTTAAGGAATTTTTTTTCCTGAAATAAGGTTACCACTCTATTTGGGACATCCCCTAAAACAGGATGCTGGTCCTGCTCCAGGCAGCCTCACTCATCCACCATGACCCTAACCCACAACCTCTGATCCCCTTTGGTCTGCCACCCCCATCCTGTCCTTCAACAGGGAAAGAAGGCAGATTTGAGAGTCCTTTATACACTCAAGGGGAATATTTACAACATCTCTTTTGTGAGAACAGACTTTTTTGTATATCTGGGTCCTTAAAGCCAAAAGTAAGCCAATGCCACCTTCTGGAATTTCTCCCTTCAACTGGCAATTGTGTGACATTGGTACTTTCAGTCACATTAAGTATTAAAGTTAATATTGATTCCAATTATGAAATAAATCTAAGAAACAGCCAGGGCTGGTAGAGTTTATTATCAGTCAAGATCTCACAAAAATAAGGTCTTACATAAACAGATTCAAAATCAGCATAGGGCAGGGGGATCTGAGAGGAACTGGCAGGTACTCCATGCCCCAAAGCCACAAAGAAGAATGTTGTCCAAAGCATTTCCCCGCAAGGGTGGAGCCAGACACCATGTCTGAGGATAAGCCTCAGAACAGACCTTCCCGGATCTTAGCTGGAATTTTGGCCCAAGCTCCAGGGTTTATTCCTCCCTAGTCATTGAGTCAGGAATTTTGAGTTGCTCTACATCAGGACTCAGTGGTGTTTCCTACTCACATGGACTAACTTCTTAGCAGAACATGAGGATTAATTCATGAAGCCAGAAGCAAGCTGGGCCCAGGGTGTTTGCCTGAAAGAAAAACAGATTGTCTGTTTTCCCACCTTGGGTTATATCATTTGACAATTCTGGCCCACTTCCCCTACTGTAAGAGTCTCCAGACCCTGTCAGAATCCTCGATAACCTCTTCTCTGTGCACTCCTCCAGGTTGAGGCTAGATATACTATATGTGGAGTCCCCGCAAGGAGGAGCAGTTGCTTCCTGAGAGCAATACTGTAACCAGACAACCCAGTAGCACCTCCTTTGCACCTGCAATGGGTGCCAACTGCTAGCCATCTAAGCTTGATTCTCCTCAGAAGTTCTAATCAGCTCATGTCCAGAACCTGCACTCTACAGTTAGCCTTAGAGAAGGGTATGTGTGCCCTACCCAGTAAAGCCTTACAGTTTGTAAATGTTTACAAGAACCTATGAAAGAAAGACTTATTTTTAACTTCATTTTAGAGTTTAAAAAAAATTGAGGCTTAGAAAGTCTAAGAAATTTCCCCCAAATTCATCCAGTTAGCAAGCAGTAGGGACAAGATTAGAATCCAGTCTGCCTGGCTCTTACATCAAACTCAACTACCTATTAGAGCTACAGTGGTTGTGGAACAGGGACCCCCCCCTCCACCAGAATGGGAAGTCAGTCTTTTTCACGGAAAAAAATCAGGACAATTCTTAGACTTTCATTATATATATTTTTATTTACTGACATGTTATTTGGTCATGTTCTTAAGTCATTTTAAGTCTGTCTTCTTCATTTCTTCATTAGACTCTAAGATTCTCAATTATAAACACCGTATTTTCTTTTAAATAGTGTTCTTCCTTAACTAGGTCTTCTAAAATAATCTTCAACCAGGTTAACTGGCAGGACAGGGCTTAGAATTCAACCCCTGGAATTTCGTTCCTTTTTTTAAAAAAGATTTTTTTTAAGAGGTGGGAGAGGGGCAGAGGGAGAGGAAGAGAGAATCTCAAGAAGATTTCCTGCTGAGCACAGAGCCCAACATGGGTTTCGATCTCACAACCCTGAGATCATGACCTGCACTGAAATCAAGAATTGGGCACTTAACCAACTGAGCCACCCAGGCGCCCCATGTTCCTTTTTTTTTTTTTTAATATAACATTCCCATTGCATCAGCTGAAGCTTCACCATGGGATCTATCACTCCTGAGAGAAAAAAGTGTTCCTAATGACTTACAACAAAGATATCTGTCTTAGTCCATCTGGGCTACTATAACAAAATACCTCAGATTGAGTAGCTTACAAACAACAGATATTGATTTCTCACAGTTCTGGAGTCTGAAGCCCGAGAACAGGGTCCAGCATGGTCAGGTGAGGGCCCTCTTGTGGGCTGCAGACTTCTCATTGTACCCTCTCATGGCAGAAGGTGGCTAGAGAACCCATTAGGGACTTTTTTATAAGGGCATTAATACCATTTGTGGCCTAATCACCTCCCAAAGGCCTCGTTTCCTGCTCAAATTGGACAACCTAGAAAAAAATGGATAAATTCCTAGAAACATACATCTACCAAGACCAAATCATGAAGAAATAGAAGATCTGAACAGACCCATTTCTAGTAAGGAATCAAAAAATAGTTTAGGACCAGATGGCTTCACTGGTGAATTCTATCAAATATTTAGAAGAAGAGCCCTAACCTTTTCAAACTCTTCCTAGAAGATAGGAGGGAACACTTCTAAACTTATTTTACAAGGCCAGCATTACCCTGATAACAAAACCAGACAAGGACACCATAAAAAAGGAAAACTACAGACCAATATCCCTGATGAACATAGGTACAAAAATCCTCAAAAAATATGAGCAAACCAAATTATAATACATTAAAAGGACCATACACCATGATTATGTGGGATTTACCCCTAGAACGCAAGGATGGATCAACATCTGCAAATCAATCAATGTGAAGGATAAAAACCAGATCAGGAACAAGACAAGGGTGCCGTCCAACATACTACTGGAAGCCCTAGCCAGATACAGTAGGCAAGAAAAAGAAATAACAGAGGAAAAAGTATAATTGTCTTTGTTTGCAGATGATATAATCTTATATGGAGAAAAATCCTAAAAACTCCACCAACAAACTGCTCAAATTAATCAACAAATTCAGTAAAGTTGCAGGATACAAAATCAATATATAGAAATCAGTTGCTTTTCTATACATTAATAACAAACTACCAGAAATAAAAACTAAAAAAACAACCCCATGTACAATTGCATCAAAAAGAATAAAATACCTATGAATAAATTTAACCAAGTAGGTGAAAGACCTGTACACTGAAAACTATAAGGCATTTTTATTTAAAAAGGGAAAGAAATTTAAAAAGACACAAATAAATGGAAAGGTATTCCATGCTCAAGGTTTCTAAGAATTAATATTGTTATAAAGTCCAAACTGATGAAAGCAACCTATAGAATATATAGATTCATTACAATCTCTATCAAAATTCCAATAACAGTTTCCACAGAAATAGAACAAACAATCCTAAAATTTCTGTGAAACCACACAGCACCCCAAATAGCCAAATCAACTGAGAAAAAGAAGAATGCTCAAAGCATCATGCTTCTTCATTTCAAAGTATATCATAAAGCCATAGTAATCAAACAGTCTGGTATTGGCATAACAATGAACACATAGGTTAATGGAACAGAATACAGAGACCAGAAATAAAACCACACATATATGGTCAATTAATTTATGACAAAGGAGCCAATAATATACAATGGGGAAATTTTAGTCTCTTCAATAAATGGTACTGGGAAAACTGGGTAACCACATGCAAAAGAATAAAACTGGACCATTCTCTTATACCATACACAAAAATCAACTCAAAATAGATTAAAGACTTGGCCATAAGACCTAAAACCATAAAAATCCTGGAAGAAAACACAGGGGATAAGCTCCCTGACATCTACCTTGGTGATGATTTTTTTCTATTTGCCACCAAAAGCAAAGGCAACAAAAGCAAAAGTAAATAAGTGGGACTATATAAACTAAAAAGTTTCTATACAGCAAAGAAAACCATCAGTAAATGGAGAAGACAACCTATCAAATGGGAGAAAATATCTGCAAACTATGTAACTGATTAGGGGTTAACACCCAAAATATATAAAGAACTCATGCAACTCACTAGAGGAAAAAAATCCAATTAAAAAATGGGCAGAGGATCTGAATAGACATTTTTCCAAAGAGATGGACAGCAGGCACAGGAGAGGTACTTAACATCATTAATCATCAGGGAAATGTAAATCAAAACCACAATGAGATAGTACTTCATACCTGTCAGAACGGCTAGTATCAAAACGACAAGAAATAGCAAGTATCCATGAGGATATGGAGAAACGGGAACCCTTGTGCACTGTTGGTAGAAATGTAAATTGGTACAGTCACTATGGAAAACAGTATGGATATTCCTCAAAAAATTAGAAACTGCCATATGATCCAGCAATTCTACTTCTGGGAATTTATCCAAGAAAACTAAAAAACACTAACTCAAAAAGTATCTGTACCCCGCTGTTCATTTCAGCATTATCTACAATAGCCAAGATCTGGAAGCAACATAAGTGTTCATTGATGAATGAATGGATAAAGAAAATGTGGTATGTATGTATGTGTATATATACATACAGCATGGATGGACCTTGAGTGCATTATACTAAGTGAAATAAGTCAGATAGACAAAGACAAATACTGTGATCTCACTTATATGTAGTATCTAATAATAAAATGAACTCATAGATACAGAGAACACATTGGTGATTGCCAGAGGCAGGGGTGAGGGGTGAGTGAAATGGGTGTCTGTGGTCAAAAGGTACAAATGTCTGTTTATAAGATAAGTAAGTCGTGGGTATGTGATGTTCAGCATAGTAACTATAGTTAACAATACTGTGTAGTACATTTGAAAGTTGCTAAGAGAGTAGATCTTAAAAATGCTTATTATAAGAAAAAAATTATAATTATGTGTGGTGATAGATATTAACTAGATTTATTGTGGTAGTTATTTCCCTCTCTCTCTCTCTCTCTCTCTCTCTATATATATATATATATATAAAACCATTATTTTGTATACCTAAAACTAATGCAATGTTATATGTCAATTATACCTCAATCAAAATAAAAAGAATTTCAGAAAGGGCACATAAAGTGCCCTCCAAAAATTCGAAACACAGATTCCGAAGATAGACTTTGATATACCACATATCATCTGGAAGAGCGTAGACATGCTATTATAATGTTAGGGTAGGGTTTGATATTTTTAAAAGAAATCATGATTCCACAGAGTATTGATCAAAAGCTTCATTCCCTTAACTTACCAAAGAAGTTATTTCATAAGAATTATTTTAGTGTCGACTTACTTTGCTCACTCAGAAATAGAAATTCTTGAAAGGTACTATTTTAATTGAAGACAAAGAATATTATCTTTGAAGTTAAAGTCGAATTTTAAAAATAAACATGTAAAGTAAAAATGCATGTAGACCTAAAAGACTGTTGTCCCAATTGGAAATAGACTTTCTGTATACCTAGGACCTAGAAATATCTTTTCTATGGATCAAAAGGAAAACCGTTAATGAGCCCAAGTAAATCCCAACATGCGAATACTGAGTAAAGCCCAATTTGACCATGAGTTTCTGAATATTGTCTCCAGGGAAAAATTTAGAGAAATTGCCCACCATCTGAATACATAAGACCAGGAAGATCATCAATGCAAGGCAAATAAATCAGCTATAATTTTTATAGAAACACTATACTAGGCATACTAGAAAAATACTGTAGAAACATACTATACTAGAAAATACTTTACGAGCATATCTATACCGATATAATAATAATTTTTTCTTCACCTGTCTCTTTAAATATATATAATTCCTATATAATTCACATTTACTTTGAAAACATAAAAATTAAGACACAAATTTAAGAACTAAACTTCTCCATATCAAAGTCTGCTTTTGAATAACTCAAAAGTCTTACAAATATGATTACATGTAGACATTTTTTAATGTGCACCCCTTGGTTTATTTCACTCTCTTTTCAAGTACCTAGTGTCCTACAATAACTAAATCCTTGAATTCAAGAGGGTGACTTTACTTTCCAAAAGTCTGGTGACTTGGTACTTCCTCTTCCTCAATCATAATGTAGCGAAAGTGAAAAGGAAACAAAGCTGACCTGAATATTCCTGCCACTGATGGCTCAGAACCCCCTCCCATGCTTCGATGTGGCTCTGGAGAGTAGGGGTGGGGAGAAATAAATCTGTTCCCCAGCATGTAATATGTTTCCCTTACCTCCTCTACTTCTGAAGCAGAGCGGTTAATGCGTCAGTTTGGAGTTTGGGTATAACTTTTTGTGTAAGATTTGACAGTAATTTTCATCTTTAAAAACAAGCAAGGAAAAGACAATATTTTGACCACTACTCGTAGGTTTGCTTTTCTTCTTTGGACTATATTTAAAAAAAAAAAAAAAGTAATGCTTCTCGGTTGTGGCTAAAAGTGCTCATTAACTTTATCATCAGAAAGCACTCATTAATTCCTAATTGGGCCAGGTGCTTCAATTAGAGATGGCACCATTAAATTTGGAGTTATAGAAAGCTTCTCATTGTACTCATAATGGAAAGATGCACGTGTCTGAGAGGGGTTTGGCTTCACATATTTGAAAGTATGTTCAATCCCAAGGGATTTGTTTTGTGTGAGTCTCTGGATAGCAAGATGTAAGATGAGAGGGGAGATGAGGGGGATGGTATATTCTCTTGCTTGCAAACAGACACTGGTGTCTATCTCTAAAATATAGATATGCACATATCTATATTCCCCTGAAATAAGTCCCTATAATGAAGGCATCTGCCCCAGAGAGGAGCATATTTAATTAGAATGGATTTATGTACGGCTTGGCTCACCAGGATAGCCTCAAGAGATGAACATCTTGTTACAGGAAAGCCCGAGAGGTGTAGCCGCCAATCTTCCTCCAGCGGACTCGGCCCAAGATGAGCACCAAGCACAGGTCGTTCTGCTTGTAATAAAGACACAGGGCCAGAGTCACTGGCTTCTGCTCGTTTTGCAAGAATGGCTTCTCAGAACCCAGATTCCCCTCCTTTCCCACATTAGGTAAACCTGCTTTTGTGTCAAAGCTGAAATTTCAAGAACCTACCCCTTGGCCTCTCGGCAGCTGTAATTAGCAGAAGGAAGGGCCTTACTTCTCCCCAAGTTCATACCATGAAGTATTCCTAAATATAAATCACCTAATCCTTTAAATGCAAATATTTCACTCTTTTCTCTATAACTGAGAAGGCATTCTTGATAATACCTCAACTAGGTCCTTTTTTTTTTTTCATTAATCCCTCTAGAAACAGTAATTTTCTTTAAAACAAAGTTTTACCTTGTAGATTATCACATAAAAAGAAAAATGTAATGACTTTAAAAGGATGGTATTTTATATAATTTCCATTTTTAAAACTAAAATAATGGGTAAACATACTATTAAAATATTACATAATGGAATGTCAAAATAGCTTATGTTTGCACAGTTTCTTTCAGCTGACAAAAATCTGATGAATCTTTGCAACTCTTTGAGTACGGCAAGGAGGATATTATTATCACTCACACTACTCCAGCAAATCATATTGTTCTCTGTTGAGTTCAAAACTGTGAAACAGAGACTGCTGGACTAAATTATAAGAATTTTAAGTCGAATTGCAGATTGTGTTAACTAAAATGTGATGGAAACTGCCATTTATACATGCATCTATCACCCCACAGCTCTCTGGTCTTTTTTATTGACTGCCTAGCAACTTCTAATCCAGAATGTATCTAATCATGCCATGTGAAAAGTAATAGCTTGGGGTCTTGGGTCACTCCTCTTGTCCAGCCTGTTATCCGTAACAACCCTTTGATAACTGACCACTTATCTGTCAAATATCATCAAAGAATTATCATCATATGATCAATTATTATCAAACTAACCTTTGATGAGTGAAACATTTCATTTTTTTAAAAGATTATATGTATTCATCTGCGAGAGAGGGAGAGAGAGAGCATGAGCAGAGGGAGTGGCAGAGGGAGAAGCAGACTCCCGTCTGAGCAGGGAGCCCGAGGCCGGGCTCCATCCGGGACTCCAGGATCATGACCTGAGCCAAGGCAGATGCTTAACTGACTGAGCCACCCAGGGGCCCCTAACTGAAACATTTCATATCAAAAAAGGTTTACCAAAATGATTCCTGTCTCGCACTGTGCACGTAAACTCAGCTACTCTGGTGATCGTTAGCAATTCCGGTGAGGGTGCAGAAAATTACTTTATCAGGAGACTCACCAAATAAACCACAGATTAGTTAGCAAAACTGAAACAGAAAAAAACAAAAACAAAAACAAAAAACTTTCCAGGGTTAAACAAAAAGACACAGGCAAAGAACACAGGCTGAAATAATAAATAGGCAGCTCAAGGTAAGGAGGTAGAAAGAGTAGCAAACGCCCTCCCAGGGTTCGTTATGCGTCTTGAGCTGCTGGTAGTAAAGTTAATTTTTAAATGCTTTGAGGTGATTAAGAAGCTGGGCATCACTCTAAATGTAAATAAGTCCCGTTTCATTTCCTCGAAGCTGACTCTGATTGGGGCAGTCACCAGCTACTTAGCCTGCTGATAAATTTAAGATCCATAGTCTAGTTCATAATTAACCCTGTCTTCTTATGAAGTCAAAGCTTAGCAAACTCATTTGTAAATACAAGCACACCCAGAGACCTCCTTCTCAACAGTTTCACTGGGGAAAAGTTGGTTTGTCACGGAAAGCCATATTAAGATCTGAAAGCCTTCTTGTGTTGATGATGGAGTGCTGACCAAATATTTGGTAGAAGGTGGTGTCATTTCCTTCAACCAACAAATCTGAAAAGTAATTGGAGAGATCATCCTAGCAATCGAATTTTGGTCCTCTTTTGATAACAAGATTCCTGTCCCTTCAACTTACAGGTTCTGGAAGGAGCCCAATGAATTATTTAGTTCCCACTCACTTGCTCTTTCTCCCTGCGTAGGCTCTATTCATTCCTCTATCTTATCGTAATAAGCCAGGTCACCGCTGAACTGAACTTAAATCACGACTGCTTGGCATTGCCTGCTTTACGGGCCTGGATGGCCTACTTTATATTGTTTGTACTTCACTGAAGTCGGTGTGCGGGTGTAAGATTGTATAACTGCTTTACCCCGGGGACCCTCATAAAAATGAGAGGGTTGGCTCATAAAACTGTCCCACTGTGCAAAACTGTAAATAGCTTCCTTAGAGGCAGGATGAATCCAAGGCTGCAAAAAGTACAAACCATCGGTGCCAGAGAACAGAACCGCCCCCTCTACAGTTTATGCCTCCACAATCCAGTGGGGTCCTGTTTGTCCTGGGAATTGCAATGCCAATTGTTTTATCCATGTTTTGCAACTCAACACCATTTCCTCACTTGTACTTCCCTTCTGTTTCCTCTTTGCCACTGTTTGCAGACACAGGAAGAGGCCAGTGGGCTCACATGAGGACAAGGCCCCTGCTGGAGCACGGTCATGTTGACAGGCTAGGTGATGATCCGTCATCATCACTGTGTTTACATGAGGGATAAAATAAATAAACAGTTTCTGTACAGCTGCTGTTTTTACTCTCTGCTTTCAAGATTCAGAATGATGTTCCAGAATAGCTAGACTCTGAGCCTAGTATACTGAGCAGACATGAATGGGGGATTATTTAGATGCACACTGTCTGTAATTCTTCCACCACCAGCACCCTGGGACATACTAAATATCTACTTCAGTCAGAATAATTTCTTAGGAAGCACTGAGGTCTTAGTAGAATCGAAGGCAACTTCACAGGTAGAGATGTGGCAGCCGAGAAAGCTGGCTCTTCCTTTTATGGGTATAGTGAATCCGAGCTGCAAATTAATTGCAAGCATGCATTTCACCTTTCCTAAAGCAACTCTACCATGGAGGGAAGATACAAAACGGTAGTATAGCCTAGAGCAGTGGTTCTCAAAGTAGGGTCCCCATTAACATCATCTGGAAACTCATTAGAAATGCAAATGCTCGGACCTATGCATCAGAGATTTTAGGAGGGAAATCTGGAAATCTGTGTTTTTAAAAGCCCTTCAGGCGATTTTGATGCAGCTAAAGTTTGAGAACCACTGGCCTAGAAAGAGGGTAGCATATAGCAAAGCTGGGGTCTATCATCAAACCACTGTGTGCAAGCGCTGGCTCTGCTGACCTGGGATCAGTCATTTATATTCTTTTTTTTTTTTTAAGATTTTATTTATTTATTTGACAGAGATAGAGACAGCCAGCGAGAGAGGGAACACAAGCAGGGGGAGTGGGAGAGGAAGAAGCAGGCTCATAGTAGAGGAGCCTGACGTGGGGCTCGATCCCGTAACGCCGGGATCACGCCCTGAGCTGAAGGCAGACGCTCAACTGCTGTGCCACCCAGGCGCCCCCAGTCATTTATATTCTTTACACCTCAATTTCCACGTGCAAAACAGGCAGCAATAACTAAGCTGTCAGGACCATTTAGTGAATATATTTAGTCTACTGACAATATAGGGCCTGCTAATAGAAAATACTCAATAAATATTAGTTATCACTGTTTTTATTCTTTTGAAAACACTAGGACCGGAACAAAGTGTATGCTCAACAAATGAAATGAACAAATGAATCCATGAATGAATGACAGGATTATAGATGGTCAGTTTGTGTTGAGAAGGAAAATTCTAATGGAAATATATAATTAGACCTCTGCCTTTTAAAACACACGTTAGCAAAATAAATGGTGTCAAGAGCCCTCAAGAGCCCCTGGGCTCCACAGGGGCGCTAAGACTTCTACTCATGGGACCATCACAGCATCGCTTCATTGGATCCTAGTGGGCATCTGATCATGGGATCTTAGGGACCATCTGATCATGGCTTCAGAAAAACTGCATGGCCACACCCAATCCAGGTTGAAAGCTAGATCAGGTGAGGAAATGAAAGCTACTGGCTGGAAGTCTCTGTAAAAGCCAGCTGAATCCAATAACTCTGCTGCCTTCCCTTTGCTTTGGGAGAAAAATCTGCAGTGACTCGATAAGTTGAGATGAGCTTTTTTTGTTGTTGTTCCCTAGAGATAAAGTCATGAATTAACATCCAGACCCAAATGGAGACTGTCATTCAAGCCAATAGTATATTTCCTGTGCTGGACACAACTACCAAATTCTAGAGGTTATGAGGAAGCAAAGAGGCAATTGCAGAAGACACAGGTAGATCTTTGAAGGAGTTCAGCTGGGCATTTCTTCATTTTTCTACCCAAAGCAGGTCTACTCAGACCGAAGAACAAAGAAAAGAGCTTATATAATTGGGAGGTAACAAAACTTCTTACAGGTCAAAAGCATTATACTCTGAAGGAAGATCAACAGGCTTGACCCAAGACTTTAAGGGAATAGAGTTGCCTGCTCTCTATAGTGTATTTGCAACAATGTCTTACAGCTATGACCTGTGACCACTCACCCACCCCTGCCCTGAGTCCAGTTTCTTCAAAGACAGCACCATAACTGCCACAATCTATTCTGATCAGACTTTCTTCATTAAAGATATGACTGTGAGTCAGGGTATAAATCACCTTCAAGCTGGAGTAATTGTATAACTCTAGAATCGACACAAGATGCGGTCTATCCAGAATGGTAGGTGTTTTATGGGGTTCCTCCCATCTGGTTACTGCCATCTTCCAGCCTCTGAAACTATTTGACCTGACAACTCTTCTCAGTGGAAGACATTTCTGATCTTCTCTCTCAAAAGTAATTTCTCTTCATCTGGCCCCGGTGAGCAATTTTTATCCCCCCCCCCCCCATAACACCTTCCCACCATCCAGACCATTTTCCCATTAGAAAGTGAAGTCCAGCCGGAGCTTCTAATATCCGTAATGCTGAGGGAGTTTATGGTGCTCAGTAAATGGCTGGGGGGTTGTTTTTTTCCCAGAGCACAAACTGCTTCTACTGAAGGTAAACCCTTTCCTCTGTTCCTAAATCACTTCATTCTTACGTCCAACACCTTCCCCCCTACTTTCTGGTCTTTGCTATTTTTTTATCCAGAATCACTGGGTCTTCCTACATAGAAAGTCACCTCCTGCTTCCCCACAAAAACTATCAGATAGAAAAGAAAGTGCAGGGGCGCCTGGGTGGCACAGCAGTTAAGCGTCTGCCTTCGGCTCAGGGCGTGATCCCGGCGTTATGGGATCGAGCCCCACATCAGGCTCCTCTGCTATGAGCCTGCTTCTTCCTCTCCCACTCCCCCTGCTTGTGTTCCCTCTCTCGCTGGCTGTCTCTGTCTCTGTCAAATAAATAAATAAAATCTTAAAAAAAAAAAAAGAAAGAAAAGAAAGTGCAATGAGAACCAAGAGGAGTGACAAGCTTCTCTTCTAATGGTATCATCTAATAACAAGAAAGCAGATTCTCTAAAGGCAAAATGAATAAATACATAAATAAGTCACAAGTATCCGCGTTCAACTTATATATTCAGACTTCTGCGACAAAAGTCCATTATGAGCGCTCCTGACATAACATACCTGTGTTTGCCTTTGCTTTCCTTCTCCTTTTACAAATGACTACGGGCAACAGAAAGGAGATACTATTTACTGCCCTAAACTAGGAATCTAGGATGTGATAAATTCATTTCCCAAAGATCTTACTTATATTCAAAATGTAATCCACATATCTGGCAATGAAGAATCAATAATTTTATTCAAGCAGTAGAGCTTTCTTACTGAAACCTTGCAGAAAGAAGCACACTGCAGCCTTCTCCCTTCTTCTCGTGGTCTCTGGAGTTATTACTTCACATCTCATTAGGTGCAGTCATAACTGAGAAATATAAAAGTTGCCCCAGTAAGGGAATGTTATCAGGTTAACCATAAGAACCCTCGTCTCTAAGAGAATAACATCCTCTGTGCCTTCTCTAATCATTGTCATTTACTGAAACACTACAAGCAGCAAAACAGTAATCCATGGCTGTGTAGACAGTGAATAAAAACACCAGCTCAGGAGTCAGAGATGTGTTCCAATCTTGGCTCCACTGGTTAGTATGTTGTTCTACCTCTCTGAGCCTTAGTTTTCTGAACCAGAAAATGGGAAAATAGCACTATTTCCCTCAAAGGGTTTTGTGAGGATTAAAGGGCACATTATGCATACTGCATAATTACTGACAACTAGCAAAAATTTATATGTAATCTACAAAGAACTTGCACTTACGCTGCCTCATTTGATCCTGATAGTATCAATACGAGGCAGGCAAGGCAAGTTTTATTGTCACCTCCATTTTACAAATTAAAATGAAAATTGGATCAGATTGATGAACAGACCTGCAGCAGCTCATATAGCAGGTGGCGGAGCCAGCACTTAAATCCAAGGTTCCTGACTCCAAAATACATGCTCATTTTCACCACACTGTTTTATACTTTAGTGTTAATATCAATTTCTTTCATGACTCACATAAAGTTATTTTACTTGATTCTAACAGCAGTCACATGAAACAGGTGGGGCAGACACTGTATTTTGCAATTTGTCAAATGGGAAAACAAGTTCAGGCACCAAGGTTTTCTAGTGGTGGCAGGGCAGCACGGAGTGTGCTCTTCACACTCGGTGTGCTCACCCCTGAAAGAAGAAGCAAACTCCTGCTTAAACCAAAACGGGATCTAGTTTTTCAATTACTGCTTTAAAACTTTCAGAAATTTACTACTTTCAATTTACAGAAGGCACTTCCAGCAAATCAAGTGCGGTTAACGTTTTAGAACTTTTTAAAGGGCAATTTATAATCAAAGGTGGGAAAGATAAACTATCTAATAAACATATGTCACCCGGGATTCCACTTAATCTCAGGCTCTCACTCTGCGGACTCTGGAGTTGAGGGCTGAGGTGGGGGGGCACACAGAGGGAGGGCAGGCAGCAGTGTCTGCTGCTCACCTGGCTCCTGGAGCCACCTGGGCTGGGGGAGCGTGGGCGGGGCGGGGGGGGGGAGGCCTCCCCAGCCCCTGGAGCTGGAGTTTTCCCAGGAGAGGCCGCCTGCTCAGGTGTCTCCGGATATCCATTTCCAGACTGTAGCAAGGCAATTGTTCACTGAATGCAGCCCAGGGAGAGGAGACGCTGTGGCGCTGCAAGAGCACTGGTTATTTTGTAACCAGCAAATGAAAGGGCAGAGAAGAATCACCAGGAAACCTTTCATTCCGAGGTATCTCTAATTTGTGCAATTATGTAAATGCATTATGCAGCTCTCCTTAGATTCCATACTGCGGGATAACCAATATTAAAACTGCCTGACAAGGCTCACTTGGTCAGTTTGCTATGTATTTAGTCGGAAGACAGAGGGGTCAGAGGAGAGAGCTTTATTCAATTCAAATATTTCATAGTTTTAGAATCTTTTATTTCTGTTCCATGTTTTAAGTCGTAGACTGAAGTGGAAGATTGAGACTTTAGTTCTGCACTACTATTCAGTTTTAAAAGTTTTATACAGACCGACAGTCCCTAAATAGAGGTATTTCTCTACAACAAGCAAGATCAAAGAAGGCAAGTGCATGATTTGACAATAATGGAGAAGAGGAGAGGATTGTATACGCACTGGGGGCAGGCTGGGGTTTGGGTGGTTTGTTAGTGCATGACCCAGCGAGAACCCTATCAACTAGGTCTTGTCCACTATGAAGATAAGATGTCAAATTGAAACGAAAGTATAGGATAGTAGCAGTCTTTGTAGTCATTTTGCAACAACAATTACTAGTTTTTAAAAATTTCTTGGCTTGAGGGGCCGCTAGGTGGCTAGGTCGTTAAGCGTCTGCCTTCGGCTCCAGGCGTGATCCCGGCGTTCTGGGATCGAGCCCCACATCAGGCTCCTCCGGGGGAGCCTGCTTCTTCCTCTCCCACTCCGCCTGCCTGTGTTCCCTCTCTCGCTGGCTGTCTCTATCTCTGTTGAATAAATAAATAAAATCTTTAAAAAAAAATTTCTTGGCTTGAGATTCATTTTGTTTTGTGTTCCGGAAATGTTGGAAGTAGATTTGATGGTTGAATAAAGTAACATCTCACCTCTGGTAAAAAGAAACCCCTTTGTTTTATATACAATTTCTGAGCAGGTTTTCTGACTTCATTCCGTAATGTGTGAGCCTAAGCACAGTTGGAGTTCAGACAAGCCGGAAGTCGGATGTGAGGAGGGAGAGCTCTCCATAGGCGGCAGGGACTGGGAGGTAGGGCTGGTGGTGATGGGCCCTGTGGTCAAGGTCTATGAGTGAATATAGGAAAAGACTGAGGTGGGATGTCAGATTGGGGCAATTTGGGGACTGGGCGGTGGAGAGAATTAAGAACCTCACAGTAGGTATGATAAATTTGTAATTATCAAATGCATTTGTGCCTCAAAACAACCCTAAAAAGTGCTTTTTTTAAATCTCCATTTTATAAGTGAGGAAATAGGGTCAGAAAAGTAAGGGGTTTGCTCAAGGTCATGTGGTGACCATAGGGTAGAACAAGTCCTACCTACAAGGCCTAAGTCCAGTGCTCTTCTGGACGCTGATGAAGGCTGTTGCATAGAGTGAAATCAATATTCCAGGCTGTGTTGGACACAAGGTTGACACCCAATTCCCATTTTCCCCTTCTTTTTCCTATTAGATTATATTCCGTCGATGTGCTGGTTAGTCTGCATTTGTACCTCCAGAACTAGTCTCCTTCCTTTCTCACCCTATTCTCGGCATCACATGGCCTTCCTTACCCTTTGGCTTCCGTTTGGGGTCAGCCTTGGGAGGCCAGCAGCTGGCTTCCTCCCTTGTCCTGTCTGCTGGGCTCTCTACAACTACAACTCTCCTTATGTTTCAGAAACACTGTTCCCTCCCCCTGCACCCCAGGCTCAGGGGTGGCAATAGCTCCCAAAGTTGCTAGCCCCCAGGAGCTTTACTATTCTTTACTGGCTCCCTTAACCCTGACCCTTCTCAGTACTTTGCTGGTCTATTTAATTCTCTTGGAATCATGTATGTCATCTGATTCCTGTAGAGACTTCTGCCTTATCCCCATTTCCAAAGGGTAAGTCTAAGCCAGTCAACATATAACATTCCCTTAACCACTGTTCTTGGTCCAGGAATTGTCAAGAGACTCAAGCTGAGGCAATCAGTCTGAAGAGAATGATGCATATTGCATGTTTAAGGGAGACCACTCTGTGTCTGTCTGTTTCTCATTCTCTCTCTCTCTCTGTTTTATTAAATATGCAGTTTCCATTGCCAGGAGCTCCCTCAGACAGCACCATAATGAAGCTGATCCTGAGGGCAGAGTAGAAGGACAGAGTAAGCCTTGGGTTCCTCATGCCACTGCTTAACTACTGACGATGCCGCATCTTGAGCCAGTTCTACCTTTGGACTCCCAGTTATTTGACAAAATAAGTTTTCCTTTGTTTAAGTCCATTTAGGCCAAGTGTTTGTCATTTGTAGCCAAAAGCATTCCTGAACAGAGTAAGGGGGAAAAGAATGGAAACAAAGAGACACAGAGACTATCACATTTGTCCAAACCATAAAAAGAAAAACCAAAAGACCAAAAAAATTAAAAGAGAGAGAGAGAGTCTAAAGTAGGACAACTGGCAGTGACAATGGGAGTGAGGGAAAGAGACAAATGCTTAGTAGATACCTTTTCTGTATGTTGCATGTATGGTAAGTACAGATCACCAAACCACTGATCCAGATAAAAGCCAAAACAGTGGGTAGAAATCATCACATTGTCTAAATACCCAGATAACACATGCTGAAATTTGTTTCAGAGATCAAATGTGAACATGCTGTAAATAATATAAGGAATTATCTTTAAGATAGCTTTATGATTTCAGGCCATTCTAAAACGTTGTTTCAGTTTTGTCAGATACATTATTGTCAGAGGTGGAGACGTGTGGTCTTCTGTCAGTTCTGATTTATCACTGAATATCCTAATGGCACATGATGTTGGATGCATCATTTATATGTCATGTGTAATATGATCTTCTGTAAATAAATACCACATGTTTTACATCCTAAGTCCTCTAAGGGTGCATTCTAAAAAATAAAACCTGTGCTAAACGTTCTTAAAATTTTTGTTAAAGTGAAGAATTCTCTCATAAAGCAAATAATCACATTTCTGATATGTATGTTCAGATTTATAAAATCCTGTTTTCACCCACAAAACATCCTTAAAACAGAACATAGTTTTATAAACTCATTCTATAGAAATTGTATTATTCAAGGGCACCTGGGTGGTGCAGTCGTTAAGCGTCTGCCTTCGGCTCAGGGCGTGATCCTGGCGTTATGGGATCGAGCCCCACATCAGGCTCCTCCGCTGAGAGCCTGCTTCTTCCTCTCCCACTCCCCCTGCTTGTTTTCCCTCTCTCGCTGGCTGTCTCTCTCTGTCAAATAAATAAATAAAAATCTTTTTTAAAAAATTATATTATTCAATCAACAAAGATTTATTGTGATATCTTAATATACTCTTTCAGGTACTCTAAAGGTCAAAAAGTTGTCAAATACTTTTTCAACAGTAGTTAAAGGAATACAACAAATAAGCTTTACCAGAAACCAAAAATCATAAGTGAAAATACATTAAAAGATGTACAGAGCATAAGATCGCTGGGAGTTCAAAGTAAGCAGAGATCATATGGGATCAAAATAGTCAAATATAGCAGATATGGATTGACTTACCCAACTCTTTCCAAATACCTCCTGGAACACCAAGCCAAAGTGACAATCTGCAATGCTCAGATTCCTTTGCAGCTGTGGATTCTGGATACGGTCTAGGTGCTTCCAAAGAGCTGCAACAACATGAGAAGTCTGTCCCATTGAGGAAGCAATCACAAATTCAGCTGGGCTATTCTTGCTAATGCAGTGGCATAAGTGTGGGCTTCTGGAGTAAATCAGGCTGACGTTCTCATGTCCTTTCCCAGGTATCATGGGTGCAAAGTGGCATGAGGCTTTGGCAATGAGATTTTCACTACATTCTTAAATCTCCTGACTGCTGTGGTTACCAGATTCTGTGCCGAATCCAAACCTGCTTTTCATACCGCCCCCCCCCACCAGGGATTCTGTAAGCTATTTAATACATGCGAATACATCTCTCTGCTTAAACTAGCTAGAAGGAATCTAAAAGCCCTGTTACATAAAGTGAGGGAAGACTACAGAAAACAAGGAATTTGGTCTAAGCATTTGAAAGCTGGATAGGATCTGAATATTGAAAAAGAGAGAAGAGGAAATTCCAGGTGACAAGAGATAAAAAAAGAAATGGGGAGAAAAGACATGTGGAAAATAGAGTAGCCAATGACACTGGAGTAGAGAGTTCATTTTGAAAAGTTGCATTAAATAAGAGGGAAGGCGAGGTCAAGCTGAGATTACCCCTAGAGCTGTACCTGACAAACTACCGTGGCCTGCTGGCTCTCACTCCAAGTCCAACATAAATGTTACTAAAGAAAGGTAGATACGATGTGCAGCCATCAAACTAGAAAACAAAATTGACCAAAGACTGGAAAGTATTAAAGAAGGAAATAATAGATCATAAGTAAAGAGCATGAATAAGAGAAAGCTCTTAATCAAACTCTAATTATAACCCAGAGGCACGGGAGCATAAAGATTAGAAACGTGAAGCCAGAACCAGATTCCCTGAGCTTGTACTCTTACTTCTGGCTGTACTATTTCCTTGTTGTGTAAACCTAAACAAGTGCCTTAGCCTAATGGTGCCTCAGCCTCCTCATTAATAAAGAGATATTTCGTCTACCTCATAAGGCTAAGGATTAAGTGTGCCACTACATATGAAGTTCTTGGAACCCTGTCTGGGATGCAGGAATCACTACATAATTGTTATTATGATTAATACATCAATTTAAAAAATATATAAATTATTACATTAAAATCCAGCTCACCAATTAAAAGAAGAACTTGTTGCTCAAATCAGGTTAAACAAACAAGACAACCATTTTCTCCATTTGAAACTTAAGAATACAATGGTTGAAATTAGTGCAGCCACTCTGGAAAACACTATGGAGACTCCTCAAAAAGTTTAAAATAGAGCTACTCTTTGATCCAGCAATTGCACTACTGGGTATTTACCCAAAGAATACAAAAACACTAATTCAAAGGCATACATGCACCCTGATATTTATAGCAGCATTATTTACAATAACCAAATTAGGGAAACAGCCCAGGTGTCCATCGACTGATAAATGCATAAAGAAGAAGTGGGATATATATACAATGGAATATTACAGAGCCATAAAAAAGAATGAAGTCTTACCATTTGCAATGATATGGATAGAGCTAGAAAGGACACTATTCACTGAAATAAATCAGTCAGAGAAAGATAAATGCCATATGATTTCACTCATATATGGAATTCAAGAAACAAATGAGCAAAGGTGGAAAAAGAGAGAGAGGCAAACCAAGAACAGCCTCTTAAGTGTAGAGAACAAACTGATGGTCACCAGAGGGGAGGTAGGTAGGGGGTGGGTGAAATAGGTGATGGGGATTAAGGAGGGCACTTGCTGTGATGAGCACCAGGTGATGTACGGAAGTGTTGGATCACTATATTGTATACCTGAAAATAATATTATTCTGTATGTTAACTAACTGGAATTTTTTTTTTTTGAGATAGAGAGAGTGCGTGCCTGAAAGCCTGAGGAAGGGCAAAGGGAGAGAGAGAGAGAGAATCTTAAACAGGCTCCATGCCCAGTGCATGGATCATGACCTGAGCTGAAATCAAGAGTCAGACGCTTAACCAACTGAGCCACCCAGGCATTCCATTAACTAATGGAATTTAAATAAAAACTTAAAAATAGGTTAAAAAATAAAGATTGAAATATAGAGATTAAAAATAAAAATAGATCGGGGTGCGTGGGTGGCTCAGTCGTTAAGCATCTGCCTTTGGCTCAGGTCACAACCCCATGGTCTTGAGATGGAGTCCCACATCAGGCTCCCTCAGTGGGAAATCTGCTTCTCCTTCTCCCACTCCCCCTGCTTGTTTTCACTCTCTCACTCTTTCTCTATCAAATAAATAAATAAAATCTTTTAACAAAATAGATCATAAACTTATGCATCAGACATTATAGCTTATCAAAGAGATTTAATACAAGTCCTTTTAGTGATAAATCAAGCTGTCAAAAATTAGCATACATAGAATATCTAAACAGCATGACTAATTAGTTTGAAATATTAAACATATGAGGAACCTTATACTTACTAAACATAAAAATATGATTTTTTAAACATACATCTATTTACAAAAATTAACCAGTAACAGAGACCACACAGTAATCCTCAATAAATTATAGAGAAAACCTGTATAGACTGTTTATCACAACAAAGTAGAAGTGGAAATCATTAACAAAAATGTTAGCTAAAAAAAAAAAAGGTCATATGTCTAGAAACAAAAACACCACTAAATATATCTTATTGGAAGAAGAAATTATGTGAAATTTTGAAATATGTAAAACTGAATAATAAAAATGCTTCATATCAATATGTATGTGATAAAACAAATGTAATACCCAAAATGAAATATATAATTCCAAATATATTTACCAGAAAATAAGAGATAAAAAAATAAATCACCGAAGAGTACACATAAATGTAGGGCTTGTTTGTACTAAAAGCTTTTCTCTGTAGTTTTAATTCAATGTGGGGAGATTTAAGGAGACATAAAGCCATCTTTATTTCTCCTTATCAAAGATCTTAATTTATGTTCTTCTAGAGCCTGGCAGAATCATGTTCCTAAAGTATTTATTTTCCATCATTCTATCAAGGCCTGGTGATATGACTAATTTTGCCCACACCCTGCTCCTTATCTAGCAACAAGGCACCAGCTGCAAGACTCAGTACCAGCTCCTCAGCTTCCACTTGCCAAGGTCCTTAGGATTCTTGCCCCAAGGTGATGAAATCACGTGACTCCCTTCTTCCCAGGCAGCCCCAGACATGCAACACTTACACAAGCTTGTCAGGTCTTTCTATTCTCCTGGTCTTCTTATTTCCCCTCATTCTTTTCCAAATATTGATTTGGAAATATTAGTGATGAATACAATAAATTATCTAGTTACCATTTGTGTGACATTTCCTCCTTTCTTCAAAAATTTAAAAAATATATATATATAAAATATGACTAAATGCTCTGGAGATAGATGTGTATATATTTATATGTACATATGTACATTAGAGACATATATACATTGGAAAGACAGAGAGTACACTAATCCTTTTTTTGCTCTAAGTTCTAAGGGTACAGAAAAAAAAAAAAAAAACAACCAGGAAGACAAATATATCCCTACCATGGGACTTTACAATCTTGTTGGGGGCAAAAACAAAATTAGTGTGTTATATAGTAGGCTGATGCTGAAGAGAAAAATAGAGCAAGTGATGGATGAGAGTACCAAAGAGTGAGAGAGAGAGGGGTGGCAATGATCAGAGGACAGATTTGGAGCTTAAGTCTGACTCCAGTCAGGAGAAGAGACAATAGCATCGTTCTCTAATCAGCCAACACCAGAACCTCCAACACTGTCAATTCCTCCTTTCCTTCATCCTTACTCCCATCAAGGGACCCACCTTCATCCTTACTCCCATCAAGGGACCCACCTTCATCCTTACTCCCATCAAGGGACCCACCTTCATCCTTACTCCCATCAAGGGACCCACCTTCATCCTTACTCCCATCAAGGGACCCACCAATTCCTTTAGCATTTTTTTTACTTCTAATGTCTCTGCAACCCATTTCTCCTCCTCATTCCCCAAGACCCTATCCACACCTCTGCCCTTCCAGGAGTCTCCCAGGGGTGTTGGCGTGGGCCTCCCTGGTGTCTGCATTCCATCTTATTATCAGCAATTCTTTTGGGGCACTTAGCACCACTGCTGTGAATTCTTGCCATGAATTCTTGGCTATTGAGTACAAAGGAAAATCTCAGTTAATAATGCTTTAAGTATGAAACTTTCTCTGTATCAAAGTACATGAATGAGAAGGAAAAAGAATTATAAACTATTCAAGCTATGCTACAAAGGTCCACAGAGCCTCCTGGAAAATTAGGAATTTTACCATGTGTCTTCTGAAGCGTCAGCTTCCTCATCTATAGAATGGGAGTGAATAATTCTT
The DNA here is from genome assembly GCF_023065955.2 of Ursus arctos. Taxonomy (NCBI): domain Eukaryota; kingdom Metazoa; phylum Chordata; class Mammalia; order Carnivora; family Ursidae; genus Ursus; species Ursus arctos. Next base: position 3,737,998 of record NW_026622986.1, read on the forward strand.
ACTTCATAGTATTGTTAGGACTGAGCAGAATTAAGTTCCAGCATGTGCCTATTACATAGTAAACCAATTGAAGTTTCTATTGTCATTATCATTTCAGATGTGAGGTTTCTCTTAGTTTACCCCTTGGTAATCCTTCTCCCTGTGTTCACATTCCCAGAGTTACCCTAAATTCCCTCCCTCCACCACTCCCTATATTAAAGTTAAAAAAGCAAGTCTGTCATCATTCATTTGTACTTGACCAGTAGTGAGATTCTAATTTATTGCGGGGAAATATCAGTGTGTCACCTCAACCACTATTTGCATTTTAAAATTTCAGTCTAATTTCAGAAGATCTTCTACCTCACAGAGTAAGTTGGGAGAAATATGGGCAGTTAAGGGGGTTCAGAGTGAGCTTTCAGAACCTCTCCTTCCTGCTTCCCTAATATGGATAATTAAGAGTTCACCCATTTGCAGCTGTGGAAAGCTGCCCTTGTGGTCAGGGGCATTTTCCAGAATCTAATATTCAGCCCCCTGAGAGTCCCTCCTCACTTCTCTCCTCCTGTCATGAATCAGCTGAATATAGGTTTCAACCACAGTATGCCCAGGGGAGTTCTGGACACTGTAGGAGACATTGCATCTCCTTTTGAGAAATGCAAGACATACTATTTGCATCTTTTGTCAGGAAGAACCCTGCGACAGAAATGTCTGTGTGTGATGCTATTATAAATGGTATCCCAGGCTTCTTTGAACTTGGGTTTCTTACCATAAATGAATATTCAGTATCAAGTTTATCAAACTCCCCTTTTCGGTGTGAATTTGAGAAGCTTGAACCCAAGACCCAGGAGCTGCCAATTTCTGTAGAAAAAACTGCCAAATGACTGTCTGATGGAGCCACAGCCAGGGTGGAGCTCCAGGTATGCCATCAATGGGAACCCAAATCTTGTTCTGACTCCACATTTTTACAACAATAGTAAGATGATGAAATACATTTAGGATTCATTACATAATAGGGCCTAGTCTCCGCACTCCAAATACAAGTTCTTTGAGGGAAGAATGAGTTTCCTGTGTGTCCCATCAATGCTTAGCACCTTGTATATGATATAGATTTGTCACCATTGGTTAATTACTATACCCAAATAAAAAAGCAGTGTTTTTCCACACTCCACATCCCATCAGACATTGTTTGAGGATGGGCCTCTAATGGGAGGGGGGAACCTCCTGGTGTCTTCAACTCTTTAATTTTGGTATCATGCACGTGATGAAAAGAAATGGTACAATGTCATCCCATGGCCGGCTGGAAGGAATTCCAATGTTAGCCACAACAACTAAAAAAAAGAGTACAATAAAATTCTGAGACTAATATATAGTGTCTTTTGTTGAAAGGGACAAGACTCATGAAAAGTTTCTACCATTTGTGCAAGCTTTTCCTTATAAATAACTGATGGGAAACATGAGATTGTAAATTACTTCAAGCTGGCGGGGCCAGTTTTTAGTGCTGCCAATTACCAGAGACTCTGGATTGACAATGTTGAGACATGTGTGAGCAAGTTAACCCTCTGTGGAGCTGCCAATGATGAAAACAATCCCAAGGGAAGAGCCACCAAGAAATGGGATTATGAGCTACATGAGCAAGAAAAGAAAATGCTTAGTGAAAAAGAAAAAAAAATTATTTTAGAGAAATCACCTGAGCAACAAAATTTCTTGCTTTCTTTTAGCAGCTTTAAAGATAGACTGTAAGAAGCACCAAGCAGCTAAGCAGCTGAGCCTTGTTATTCTCAGCTGCATCTAATCGCCCACCTGTTCACACTCATTAACCCTTCATGTCTGATAGCATTTCCATAATTTCCATGGAAGCTGGCATTTTCTCCTCACCTCAGTAATGAACTGTGTAGGGTGTGCAGCTGAAGAGAAAACCAGTGAGCTCCTGGGGATGATAAGCCCGTCCAGAGTCCAGACGGTCCTAGCTGCACAGGATGTGGGTGCCCTGGTCCATGGGACACCCAGGCAAGGAAAGACCCTTTCTGTCCCGTGGCCCCAGGAGACTGCAGTTTAGCACCACTTCTTGCTGCGCCAAGGGTGAGAGCTTTTTCCTCACCTAATAAAATGCATTCTCATTATAGACTTGACATTATTTACAGATAAACGACATTCCCATTATTTAATTTTCTCCCTGGAAGCCTAACCCACACTGACAGTAATCGTGTTTAGCAGGGTGTCCAAATTAACTGGGACCTAACAGTTTCAAATGACCTGCACAGTCTAATAAATTCTCGCACCAAAATTATGAGAATTAAACACAATGTCTCAAAGATATTCAGAGCCACAAGGGGTGATATTGAGGAGGGAGTTACAGATAAAGTTATTTCTATAAAGCATTTCTTGCAATTACCCTGATTCAGTCACTCGATATTATTAAGCACTGATTTTGCTCTAATGTTGCACTTGTTTACATATTTCTCTGTCATGGTTCCTACAGCCCAGTTAGCTTCTGGAGAAGGCCTGCCATCTGTGTGAATGTCAGGAAAACTCTGGGCACTGGCTAGGGCTCAGAAAAGTCTTCTGTGTCTGATGTTGGAAACTTCACTCTCCACTGGGGCTCAGTGCCATGACTGTTTCTGCTCTCTCTCCCCTTTCTTATTCTTTTCCTACCTGTAACAGAGAAAAGCAGAAAAGAAATGCCTCCAAGAGAAGCCGAGTTTGGTCACCAGTGGGGAAGTTTGCGGAAAGCTGAAACATAATTCTGAGAAAACCTGCTCTCCACTTTTGGCTCAGAACCAAAATATGCCTCCTCCCTGAATCCCCGGCTGAGCAGCACTTGGGAGGGAGACACCTGGAAGGGACAGGCTGCATTCCCAACCAGCTGACCTGGGAAACAGTGCCTCAACCAGCCCACAAAGCTCCCTCGCCCTCAGAGGGCACATGCTGTTTTTAATTCCCCGTCTTAGATGTGTCTACTTATATATCTGCCTTGGGGACTGTCCTGGGAAGCAGAGGGCTTTCTCTGCTCACATTACATCCTCTGACTTTGCACAGAGCCGGCACAGAGTAAGTGTTTAAGGGATGTCTTTTGAATAAACAAGCAAATGTGTCAGTCTATGGACTCCTTTCCTCCATGTTCTTCTGTCTCTCATGCTTCATTTTGGCCCTTTACGATTCCCCTTTCCCTTCATCTTCACCTGGCAATCTGATTTTACCTGAATGAAAATGCTGGGGAAGGAGCAGAGAGCACCTCGAGAGCTTCTCAGAAACTCTTCATGTTGGTGCCAATAGACACAAATTCAAGGGTAGTTCAAGTTCCATGCTTCAATGGTCCAATTATTTGCATATAAGTTATTATTATTACTATCACTATTATTATTGCTATTAAACTAGTTACCCAGATTTCATGAGGAAAAGAATTAGACCCATTATCACTCTGATAAATGCTTCCAAGTTTAACGCATGAGAACCAGTTCAAAACAAGAGATTGATCTGAAAGTCCTGGTAAATATTTCGGATATTGCAGTAAGTTATAGGGGACACTGTAATGCCATCTTTTTGTGCTAAAAATTTCCCGCAATCTTAGTTCATCCTTTCTCAGAGTCTATAAACAGATGCAAATAGTTTTGGGTCCTTCACTGCCATAATTTAATTTTACACAGGATTCACCTACCTGTACATTTTACTCCTCCCCAAATGCAGCAGCTGTAACTGCTTTGAAACCCTTGAATGGGGATGGAGCTCATACACCATAAGCTTCCTTAGGAGGACATTGAATAGCAAATTGTGTATCACATTGAAAGAGTGTGAAATAGTCCATTACAGACTTCTCAAATAGGGAGCTTCTGGAGTGACGATGGGAGAAGGAGCCTCTAGAAAGTTTCTCTTCTGTGCTTGTGAGCCACCCCTGCCTTCACTGGCAGTTCAGAAGCCCACTTGACATTAGACAATAGAGGAAGTTTGGAGGTAGTGTGGGAGAAGAGACTGGGGGGCTGAGAAGAAACTCACAACTGTCCCAACCCCAGGGAAGAGACCCAGCAGCTATCTGGGGCCCCTCTGCCATGTGACCCCTGCCAAGGTCCTCTTCCTGAACACCCTGGATTCTACTGGCAACTGTGAGCACTGTGGAATGGACTGTGGGGGAGAAAAACAGTGAAGAGGAAAGAAGTGGAAGGGATATTTAAAAATAAAAGTGAAAAAATAAAAAGGAACAATGGAATAAAAGCAAACTGAGAGGGATAAAACCTGGGAAAGCTCTGGTGGGAATCTGCAATACCAACATAGAGACATCTGGAGGAAGACACTGCTCCATCTTGTTCAGTGAAAAACTCCTGTGGTTTCTAGCAGCTAGATGTAAGTTGTATTAGCAAGCTTCTCTTGTTTCCACTGCTACCCCTCAAGTCAACTCGGACTATAAAATAGCCATATAACCTGCCTCCCTACCTTCCAGCTGTGGTCCTCAAACTGTTCTACATGGCAAGCCCTCTGGTTGTCTAATCTATCTAGAATTATACATAATTCTATCCAGTTATTCCCTAATTAAGACCCATTAATGGGACACACCTCCCTCAATCCAAACACAAATCAGAAATAGATAATATAGAAAAATAGAAAACTAAAACCATTAATGAGGCTCTAAAAACAGGATAAATCTCTGTATGAACCAGGAACAGAAGAGAAATACAAGTCAGTGTGCTCTGCTAAAGCTAGAGCCTGCTGGATGCCCATTCTGGAAGGAGGCTGTAGCAGTCTGAAGTTTGGGTCCAGTGAGGGGTAAAGAGGATAAAATTACTCCAGTCAAGAATGGGGATCTAGTCTGGCATTACTTAACAGCTCCCACCCCTACTCCCAGTACCCTCAAAAAAAGAAACTAAAGAAACTAAAAGGTGTAGCTAATCATCCCCTGGGGGCTAGAATTTTTAGTAAGCTACAAGCCCAGGAAGGAAAAAGAAGATAGAAATGCAGTCCCCAGTCAAGTCAGGAAGCAAGCCATGGTACTATCCCCAATACCACTGTAAGACAGGAACCCTGTAAGGCCAGGTTTAGGGCAGGGAGTCCTGAGCAGCTGGGCAAAAGGAACCACAAAACCACTGGCCTAGAAGGGGTAAGCACAAAAGGAAACAGAAAGAAGAAAAACAGAACAAAAGCCTCCCACACAAAATAAGCCTGCAAAGCAAAATTCCAAAACAGAGGAAGAAATCTAATACTGAGATAGACAGCCAACAAAATCAACATTCAAAATATGAATATGCCCCATAGGAAATTAAGTTTGTGGATCCATGTCCCAAACTTTAAAATAGATGCTTGAATTGTCCGATGAGATAAATGAATAACTTCCATTTTTAAAGAGTGGAAAAATTTTAAATAAAAACAGAAATAAATGAACAATATAAAGCATTGAGTTAGAAAACCAAATAAATGAGATATGTCCAGCCCTGACACAGAGAAGGAGTGAATTGCTAGGAATGTTCCCTGAATACACCACAGAGAGATTATATTCAATTAAGATACACAGAGAATGGACTGAGCAGCTCTAAATGCCCAACAGGAGTTCTCAGACAAGGAAATGCAACCACTATTCAAAATTTAAAATTGTCCAAATGTGAAGAAAGACTTTAGATGAATCTTCAGGTGGAAAGTACATTTCAAGTACCAATCAAGATAAATAATGGTAAAGCCATCCCCAGAACCATCATAATAAAACTGAACATGAAGAATACAAAAAAAATGTTTACAGCTACAAGAGAGAAGGCAGATTATCTACAAAGAAACTACAGTTAGAATTACACTGGAACTTCTCATCAGCAACAATTGACAGAAGACAATGGCATATTTTCAACTTAAGAAAAATTAGTAACTCTCAGCCTCAAATTTCATACCCAGATAAACTGTAATTCAAGATTCCAAGGGTGAAAATATGTATTCAGACATAGAAAAATTAAGACTTAAGTACCTAAAGACCCTCACTTAAAAAATATTAAAAGATTATTTCAGGAAAAAGTAAAAAAGAAACTCAGAATATAAAGATAATTAAAAAATGAAAGGTAACCAGAGAAAAAGATAAAATGTTTTGGTAAATCTAACTATTAACTTGGCAGGGGGGACCTTTTTTCAAAGGAACTAGAAACAAAGATAAGATGCATAGAATATTCTATGGATGGTTGATATGTGCTAAGGACCATGTCACATTCAGGAGCAGGATAGAAATACTATGTTAGAAAAATGTATAATTAAAGATGTTGGTTTAAAAGTTAAGAATAACTGACTAAAGAATGGAAACAAAATGTATAGCTTCTCAGATGGAGCTTGGGAAGATGGCAGAGTAGGAGGACCCTGGCCTCACCCCAATCCACGTTTACAACGAGATATCATCCACATCCAAGTCAGTAAACTGGAGAGTGAGCCAAAGACTGGCAGAACAAACTCCACAACTAAATATAAAAAAGAAACTACATCTAAAATGTTAGGAAGGTCAGAAAGGCAAGGAAAGGCTACCCACAGGAGGGATAGGGCTACATGCATGGAGAAGACAGAGAAACAGACCCTCACAACAGGGGCAAACAGACCCTCACACACTCACATGGGGAGACTAATCCCTATAACATTTGGCTTTAAAAATCAGAGGGGCTGAATTCTGCAGGTTTTTAAAACCAGTTGGACTTGGAGCCTGGAGCTTTAAAAGTCAGCTGACTCCATACTGGGTAAGCCAGGAGGGTGATAGCCCAGTCTCTGCCCTTAAAGAGACAGCAGACTGCACAGAAAAGCTACATAAAAATGGCAGTTTACACAAACAGGAGCAAACAGGGGCAAACAGGAGACAGATCTATTCATACTGATTTCAGAGCATGTTGGGGGATGTCTCTGAAAATAAGGGAGTTGACAGGAGCCATTTTCTTCTTCAGCCCCCAGCATAAACATGAGCCACCTGCAGTAGGTGGCTTTACAGAGACATTTACCATATAACCTGCAGGCAATGCGCCATGCCCATGAGTTCTCCTGCCCACGCCAAGCCTGCTAGCCTTAGCCCTGGGCTCAAAGCAAATGTTATTAAAGCTGCATGTGCACCCCACCCAGCACCAGGTGCACAGCTGCCAACAGGCACCACACCAGCCTCCAGGCAGTGACCAGAAACCTGCCCGCAGCCATCATCATACACTGGGCCCAGCCCCACTCTGCCATTACCCACTCGGTAGCACACCCAGCCTCATGCCCCTGGCTGCCCTTGCACACAGCCCCCAGTTGTATCACTTCACGGAATCTCTTATATTGTAAGACTAGTGGCCCACTACAAATTTAGCTAACAATGCCATCCTGCTTCCAAGTTCCCTGGCAGGTATGCCATCCCAAAACTTGCCTGCCTGGGTCCTACTAACATCAGAGAGAGCAAGCACAGCCTACAACAGGCAGAATGTCAGTGCAAATGACTGCACTGAAAGGAAGAGTGACTCAGACACAACAGCAAGGTGTAAGCAACACACATAGGATGCTCTCCGGAAATGTCAGGTTCTGGTGAACAGGGTTCACTGCACTGCAGGGCACTCCAGGTCCTCTTCTTCATAAAGTCACTACTTTCAAGAACAGAAGACATAGCTGACTTTCCTACGCACAGAAACAGACACAGATAGGCACACAAGAGAGGACACCGAGAAATTTATCCTAAATGAAAGAACAGGACACTGACATGGCCAGAGATGTAAGCAAAACATATATAAGTAACATCACTGATAGAAAATTTAAAGCAATGATCATAAGGATACCTACTGGACTTGAGAAAGAATGGAAGGCATGAGTGAGATCCCTAATACAGAGATAAAGAATAACATATCAGAGATAAAGAGCTCAATAAATGACTGAAAAACATGCTCAATGGAATAAACAGCAGGATGGAAGAAGCAGAGGAATGAATTAGTACGTAAAAGACAGAGTAATGGAAAGTAATCAAGCTGAACAGAAGACAGAAAAAAGAATTATGCAAAATGAGAACAGACAGGGAAGTCAGTGACCCCATCAAATGTAATAACATTCATATTATAGGAGACCCAGAAGAAGACAGAAAAAAGGGGACAGAAAGTTTATTTGAAGAAATAATGGCTGAAAACTTCCCTAATCTGGGGAAAGAAACAAATATCCAGATCCAGGAAGCACAGAATTCCCATCAAAATCAACAAAAGCAGACCCACATCAAGACATATTGTAATTAAATTGGTAAAATATAGTGACAAAAAAAAGTTTAAAGCAACAAACAAAAGAAGTAACTTACAAGGGAAACCCCACAAGGCCAGCAGGAGATTTTTCAACAGAAACTTTGCAAGCCATGAGGGAGTGGCATGATTTATACAAAGTGCTGAAAAGAAAAAAATGTGCAGCCAAGTATATTCTATCCAGCAAGGCTATCATTCAGAATAGGAGAGATAAAGAGTTTCCCAGATAAAAACTAAAGGAGTTCATGACGGGTAAGAAAGAGTCTCCTTTAGGACTCTGAGTGGAAAGGAAAGACCAAATATGACAGTATAAAGGTAGAAATCACAAAGTCATTAAAAATGAATACTGCTGTAAAAAATTAGTCAAGGAATTCACAAAAAAAATAGGATATAAAATGTAATAATATATACCTAAAACGTGGGGAGAAAAGGAAAAAAGAATGGGTTCAAATTTAAATGACTATCAACTTAATATAGACTGCTTTATGTAGAAAAGGTTATATACAAACCTAACGGTAACCATATATCAAAACCACTTATAAATATGCAGAGAATAAAGAGAAAGAAATACAAATATATCACTAAAGAAAATCAGCAAACATGAAAGAGGGAAAGACAAGCAGGATCACAGAAAATCTTCAGAAACAACCACAAAGCAAATAATAAAAACAATAAATACATATTTATCAATAATTACTTTCACTGTAAATGGACTAAATGTTTCAATCAAAAGATGTAGGGTGAGAGAATGGATAAAAAAAAACAAGACCCATCTATATGCTGCCTACAAAAGACTCATTTAGACCTAAAGACACCTGCAGATTGAAAGTGAGGGGATGAAGAAACATCTATCATGCAAATGTCTGTCAAAAGAAAGCCAGAGTAGCAGTACTTATATCAGACAAAATAAATTTTAAAACAAAGGCTAAGAAGAGACAAAGAGTAATACTGTATAAGAACACTATATAATCATAAAAGGGATAATCTAACGAGAAAATATAACAATTGTAAATATTTATGCACTCAACATAGGAGCACCCAAATACATAAAGCAGCTAATAACAAACATAAAGGAACTAATCCATAATAATACAAAACAGTAGGGGACTTTACTGTCCCACTTACATCAATGGACAGGTCATTGAAACAGAACATCAAGAAGAAAACAATGGCTTTGAATGACACTGAACCAGAAGGTTTAACAGATATATTCAGAACATTCCATCCTAAACAACAGAATACACATTCTTTTTGAGCGCACACAAAATATTCTCCAGAATACACCATATATTAACTCACAAACAAACCTCAACAAATTCAAGAAGATCAAACTTATACCATGCATCTTTCCTGAATACAACACAAGTCAACCACAAGAATAAATCTGGAAAGACCACAAATACATGGAGATCAAATAACAGGTTACAAAACAATGAATGGATGAACCAGGAAATAAAGGAAGAAATAAAAAGAGTACAGGGAAACAAATGAAAATGAAAACACAACAGTCCAAAACCTTTGGGATGCAGCAAAAGTGGTTCTAAGAGAAGTTTATAGCAACACAGCTCTACCTCAAGAAGCAAGAAAAATCTCAAATAAACAACCTAAAACTTAAACCTAAAGGAGTTAGAAAAAGAACAACAAACAAAACTAAATCCAGCAGAAGGAAGGAAATAATAAAGATTAAAATGGAAATAAATGATATAGAAACTAAAAAACCAATAGATCAGATCAAGGAAACCAGGAGCTAGTTCTTTGAAAAACGCAATAAAAATGATAAACCTCTAGTCAGACGTATCAAGAATAAAAGAGAAAGTACTCAAATAAATAAAATCACAAATGAAAGAGGAGGAATAACAACCAGCACCACAGAAATACAAACAACTGTAAAAGAACATTATGAAACACTATATTCCAATAAATTGGACAACCTAGAAGAAATGGATAAATTCCTAGGAACATATGACCTACCAAAACTGAAACAGGAAGAAATAGAAAATTTAGACAGACTGATAAGCAGCAAAAAATTGAATCAGTCATCAAAAGACTCCCAAAAGACAGACATCCAGGATCAAATGGCTTCACAAGTGAATTCTACCAAACATTTAAAGAAAAGTTAATATCTACTCCTCTCAAACGTTTTCAAAAAATAGAAGTGGGAGAAAAAGTGCCAGATTCATTCTATGAGGCCAGCATTACCCTGATAAAGATCAAAATCAGATAAAGACACAGAAAAAAATGATAACTACAGGCCAATATCTCTGATGAACATAGATGCAAAAATCCTTGATAAAATACTAGCAAATGAATTCAACAATACATTAAAATATTTATTCACCATGATCAAGTGGGATTTATTCCTGGGTTGCAAGAGTGGTTCAATATTTGCAAATTAATCAATGTGATATATCAATAAAGAAAAGGGTAAGAACCATATGATCATTTCAATAGATCCAGAATAGGCATTTGACAGAATACAATATCCATTCATGATAAAAACCTTCAACAAAATGGGTGTAGAGGGAACATACCTCAACAAAATAAAGGCCATATACGAAAAAAACAAAAAACAAAAAACAAAAAAACCCAGAGCAAACATCATCCTAAATGGGGAAAAACTGAATGTTTTTCCCCAGGGTCAGGAACAAGACAAGGAATCCACTCTCACCACTTTTATCTAACATAGTACTAGAAGTCTTGGTCCCAGCAATCATACAACAAAAAATAAATTTAAAAAAGGCATCCAAATCAGTAAGAAAGAAGTAAAATTTTCACTATTTGCAGACAACATGATACTATGTGTAGAAAGCCCAAAAGACTCCACCGGGGTGCCTGGGTAAGCGTCTGTTTTTGACTCGGGTCATGATCCCAGGGTCCTGGAATCGAGCCCCACATTGGGCTCCTTGCTCAGTGGGGAGCCTGCTTCTCCCTCTCCCTCTGCTGCTCCCCCTATTTGTACTATGTGTCAAATAAATACATAAAATCTTTAAAAAAAAGACTCTACCAAAAAAATTGTTAGAACAGATAAACAAATTCAGTAAGTCACAGGATACAAAATCAATGTAGAGAAATCCATTCCATTTCTTTTTTTTTTTTTTTATGTTCAGTTAGGCACTGTATAATACATCCTTAGTTTTTGATGTAGTGTTCATTAATTGCATAAACAACCTCCTTAATACCCTCCTTAATACCTACCACCTGGATACCCCATCCCCCAACCCCCCACCCTTCTGAAACCTTCAGATTGTTTCCCAGAGTCCATAGTCTCTCATGGTTCGTCTCTCTCTCTGATTTCTCCCCCTTCAGTTTTCCCTCCCTTCCCCTATGGTTCTCAGTGCTATTCCTTATGTTCCACATAAGAGTGAAACCATATGATAATTGTCTTTTTCTCCTTGACTTATTTCACTTAGCATAATCCCCTCCAGTTCCATTCATGTCGATGCAAATGGTGGGTATTCATCCTTTCTGATGGCTGAGTAATATTCCATTGTATATATGTTCCACATCTTCTTTATCTATTCATCTGTCGAAGGGCATCTCGGCTCCTTCCACCATTTGGCTATTGTGGACATTGCTGCTATGAACATTGGTGTGCATGTGCCCCTTTTTTCACTACATATGTATCTTTGGGGTAAATACCTAGCAGTGCAATTGCTGGGTTATAGGGTAGCTCTATTTTTAATGTCTTGAGGAACCTCCATACTGTTTTCCAGAGTGGCTGTACCAGCTTGTATTCCCACCAGCAGTGTAAGACAATCAATATGATAGAGCACATTAATAAAAGACAAAAACCATATGATCCTCTCAATTGATGCAGAAAAAGCATTATAACATCCTTTCTTGATTAAAACTCTCCACAGTGTAGGAATAGAGGGAACATATCTCAAAATCATAAGAGCCATCTATGAAAAGCCCACAACAAATATCATTGTCAATGGGGAAAAACTGAGAGCTTTTCCCTTAAGGTCAGGATTATGACAGGGATGCCCACTCTCACCACTTTTGTTCAACATAGTACTACAAGTCCTAGGATCAGCAGTCAGACAACAAAAAGAAACAAAAGGCATTCAAATCGGCAAAGAAGAAGTCAAACTCTCTCTCTTCACAGATGACATGATAATTTATGTGGAAAACTCAAAGACTCCACCCCCAAATTACTAGAACTCACACAGCAATTCAGCAACATGGCAGGTCACAAAACCAATGCACAGAAATCTTGCATTTCTATACACTAACAATGTGACTGAAGAAAGAAATTAAGAAATCAACTCCATTTACAATGGCACCAAAAACCATGATACCTAGGAATAAACTTAACCAAAGAGGTAAAGGATCTGTACTCTAAAAACTACAGAACACTTATGAAAGAAATTGAGGAAGGCACAAAGAGATGGAAAAACATCCCATGCTCATGGACTGGAAAAATAAACATTGTGAAAATCTCTATGCTGCCCAGAGCTATCTACACTTTCAATGCAATCCCTATCAAAATGCCATTGGCATTTTTCACAGAGCTGGAACAAACAATCTTAAAATTTGTATGGAACCAGAAAAGACCCCGAATCACCAGGGGATTGTTGAAAAACAAAACCAGAGCTGGGGGCATCACAATGCCTGACTTCAGGCTCTATTACAAAGCTGTGATCATCAAGACAACATGATATTGGCACAAAAACAGACACATAGACCAGTGGAACAATAGAGACCCCAGAAATGGACCATCAACTCTATAGTCAACTAATCTTTGACAAATCAAGAAAGAATATCCAATTGAAAAAAGACAGCCTCTTCAATAAATGGTGCTGGGAAAATTGGACAGCCACATGCAGAAGAATGAACCTGGACCATTATCTTACAACATCCATTCCATTTCTATACACCAATAATAAAGCAGCAGTGAAATTAAGGAAACAATCCTATTTACAATTGCACAAAAAATAATAAGATACCTAGGAATAAACCTAACCAAAGAAGTGAAAGACTTGTACTCTGAAAACTATAAAACACTGATGAAAGAAATTGAAGATGACACAAAGAAATGGAGAAAAATTCCATGCTCATGGATTGGAAGAACAAATATTGCTCAAGTATCTATACTACTCAAAGTAATCTACACATTTAATGCAATGCTTATCAAAATATCAACAGCATTTTTCACAGAACTAGAAAAAAATATCCTAAAATTGTATGGAACCACAAAAGACCCTGAATTGACAAAACTATCTTGAAGAAGAAAAGCAAAGCTAGAGCCATCACAATTCCAGCCTTCCAGTTATACTACAAAGCTGTAGTAACCAACAGAATGATACTGGCCAAAAAATAGACAAACAGATAAAGAAACAAAACAGAAAACCCAGAAATAAACCCACAACTATATGGTCAAGTAATCTCAACAAATCAGGGAGGAATATACGATGGGAAAAGGACCATCTCTTCAACAAATGGTGTTGGGAAAACTGGACAGCCACAAGCAAAACTTTCTTTTACCATACAAAAAAATAAATTCAAAATGGATTAAAAGCCTAAGTATGATACTTGAAATCATAAAAATCCTAGAAGGGAATGTAAGCTGTAACCTCGTTGACATCAGCCACAGCAACATTCTTCTCCCTCCTGAGGCAAGGTAAACAAAAGAAAAATAAACTATTGGGACTACATCAAAATAAAAGCCTGTGAACAGTGAAGGAAACAATCAACAAAACTAAAAGACAACTTACAGAATGGGTGAAGATATTTGCAAATAACATATGTGATAAACAGTTAGTATCCAAAATACATAAAGAACGTATACAACTCAACACTCCAAAAATGAATAATCCAATTAAGAAATGGACAGAAGGGGCGCCTGGATGGCACAGCGGTTAAGCGTCTGCCTTCGGCTCAGGGCGTGATCCCGGCATTATGGGATCGAGCCCCACATCAGGCTCCTTCGCTATGAGCCTGCTTCTTCCTCTCCCACTCGCCCTGCTTGTGTTCCCTCTCTCGCTGGCTGTCTCTATCTCTGTCGAATAAATAAATAAAATCTTAAAAAAAAAAAAAAGAAATGGACAGAAGACATGAACAGTCATGTCTCCAAAGAAGGCATACACCATACAGGTGGCCAACAGATATATGAGAAGATGTTCATCATCACTTACCATCAGGGAAATGCAAATCAAAACTACAATGAGACTTCACCTCATACCTGTCAGGCTTAAATCAACAACACAAGAAACAACAGTGCTGACAAGGATGTGAAGGAAAAGAAAACTTCTTACACAGTTGGTGGGAATGCAAACTAGTGCAGCCACTGTGGAAAACAGTATGGAGGTTCCTCAGATCCAGCAATCACACCACTCAGTATTTATCCAAAGAACACAAATAATAATAGTAATAATAATAATTCAAAGGGATGCATACACCCCTATGTTTAAAGCAGCATTATTTATAATAGACAAGCGGAAAGCAGCCCAAGTGTCCATCAATGGATGAATGAATAAAGAAGAAGTGAGATATATATATGTGTGTGTATGTGTGTATTTATGTGTGTGTGTGTGTGTGTATATATATATATAAAAAATATTATTCAGCCTTAAAAACGAATGAAATCTTGCCATTTGCAATGACATGGATGGAGCTATAGAGTATAATGGTAAGCAAAATAAGTCAGAGAAAGACAAATATGATTTCACTCATATGTGGAATTTAAGAAACAAATAAGCAAAGAGAAAAAGAGAGAGAGACAGACAAACCAAAAAACAGACTCTTAACTATAGAGAACAAACTGATGGATACCAGAGGGGAGGTGGGTGGAGAGATGGGTGAAATAGGTGCTGGGGATTAAGGAATGCACTTGTGATGAGCACAGGCTGATGTATGGAACTGTTGAATTGCTATATTGTACACCAGAAACTAACATAATACTGTATATGAACTGACTGGAACTTTTCAAAAAATAATAAAATAAAATAAAATAAAACAAACAAACAAACAAACAAAAAAAAGAAATGTGTAGCTTCCAAATCTATAAAGATTTAAAAGGGGAATCTGTAAAACTTTATCAATCTAATAGAAAGTAGGAAAAGAAGCTGATAAGGAGTGATAGTCTAAAAAAAATAAAAATAGGCTGGTAAAACTGTATTAGTAATAATAATAAGTGGGAAGGATTCACACATCACATCTATTAAAAGAGATTATCTGATTTGCTTAAGAAAATAGCTCCAGGGGCGCTTGGGTGGCTCAGCTGTTAAGTGTCTGCCTTCGGCTCAGGTCACGATTTCAGGATCCTGGGATCAAGCCCCACATTGGGCTCTCTGCTCAGCTGGAAGCCTGCTTCTCCCTCTCCCACTCCCCCTGCTTGTGTTCCCTCTCTCTCTGTGTCTCTCTCTGTCAAATAAATAAATAAAATCTTTAAAAAAAATTAAAAATTAAAAAAATAACTCCAACCATTTGCTACTTTCAAGAGAGAAAGAGAGAAAGAAAAAGGAAGGAAGGAAGGAAGGAAGGAAGGAAGGAAGGAAGGAAGGAAGGAAGGAAGGAACTGCAAGTTTAAAGTAAAGAGATAAATAATATGGCAAGCAAATATATTATTAAAAACAAACTTATTAGAACAATTTTAGTACTAGGAAAAAATTAATTAAGAAAAAATGGATAAGTATGCATGGACATAGGATAGAAAGGAATAGAACTATATATAATTCTACACCCAAAGAACTGGCTACATGCATTTTTTTACACCAATTATTTTCTGATGATGATATTTTAAGTCACAAAGGAAGCCTCAGTGAAAAATCAAAGATTTAGTATCCTATAAAACACATTTTCTAACCAAAACACAATTAAGTTATATATGAAAGTTGAAAGATGACACCAAAAAAACATGTAATTAGGAAGTTTAAAGTGCACACAACAGCAACTCCAAGGTGAAACAAGATTTCACAATAGGAATCAGCGATGTTTAGAACTGAACAAAAATGAATTAGCTACATAAAAAACTTGTGAGACGAAGCCATAAGGATATTTAATTATAAAATTAAGGTGTTAAATGTATTAATTTTAAAAACAAGTAAGATCAAATATATATGAGGTAAGTATTCAATCTAGATGCTTGGTGGGGAAGAATACATCCAAAAAAGATAATGGAGGGAAATAAAAAGATTTTTAAAATAATAAAAGAGAAAGCAAAGATGTAACAGATAAAATAATCAAACAGCTGGTTCTTTGAAAAAGATAATAAAATAGACAAATCATCTTTAAGATTTGTTAAGAAAAAAGAGAAAACACAAATTAGTAGTGTTAATAAAAAGAAGCCATGATTACAGGCATAGAAATTTGTAACACTGAGAGAACTCAATAAACAAGTTATGAAAATAAATTTGAAAGCTTAAATATCTGTTTAGACATTAAAAATTATCAAAGGCAAGGGATCCTTAGGTTGCTCAGTCAGTCAAACATCTGACTCTTGGTTTCAGCTCAGGTCATGATCTCAGGGTTGTGGGATCGAACCCCATGTCAGGATCCATTCTCAGTGGGAAATCTGTTTCTCTCCTTCTCCCTCTGCTCCTTCCCCTGCTCATGTTCTCTCTCTCTCTCTCTCTCAAGTAAATAAATAAAATCTTTTTTTAAATTAGCAATATTGACTAGGAGAAATAGATAACTGAATAAATCAGTAACCTATTTTAAAATTAAATTAGCAATCAAACCTCTATCTTAAAAGTCATCAGACCTACAGTGTTTAGGGGAGAGTTTTACCAAACTTTCACACATCAAATAATTTCTCTTTTATTGTTTCAATGTTACATGAGAAGAAAAAGGTACCCATTTGTGAATATTGATAAATATCAATGTCAAAAGGGGAGCAATTTAATTAAAGAAAATTGTAGGTAAACCTCATGTATGTGCGTACATGCAAAAATCCTTAAAAATTAATTTTTTAAAAGCAAGTCAAATTTAAATGTTTGGGAAAATATTGTATCATATAGTAATATAAATATTACCAAGACCAGTAGATACCAAGTATTTAAATAATATTTCAACTTAAGAAAAATCTACTGATGTAATATAGTATAATCAGATTACAAGGAAAAAAGTTGTCAACTCAATAAATTAAGGAAAAGCACTTGATAAAATTCATTATTAAAATCTATTTGAAACTATAAAGAATTATGAAAATTATTGAGCTAAATAACTTACCAGCAACTAAATCAATATTATACTTCATGGCAAAAGTTTAGAAAAAATTTATTCAAGTGAGGGAATTTTTTTTAAAGTTTCTAGTTATCACCATTTGTATTCAGCGTTGCACTGAATGTTCTACTCAAATCAATGAGACAGAGAAAAAAAGTAAATATGAG
The DNA here is from genome assembly GCF_023065955.2 of Ursus arctos. Classification (NCBI taxonomy): domain Eukaryota; kingdom Metazoa; phylum Chordata; class Mammalia; order Carnivora; family Ursidae; genus Ursus; species Ursus arctos. The sequence goes on from NW_026622986.1 coordinate 3,755,489, forward strand.
AATTAGATGAAAAGACAAAATTTTCCTTTCTTTGTAGATGCTGTCATTGTCCACAGAGGAAATCCAAAAGACTATAGTTAATATTGTAGCCCTTCATATATAATACAGAAATTTTGCAATGATATAGATTGATTGATTGATTGATTGATTTGAGAGAAAGAGCGAGCACAAGTGAGCAGGGTGGGTGGGGGGTTGCAAAGGGAGAGAAGCAATCTCCTTGCTAAGTGCAGAACCCAATCTCACAACCCTGAGATAATGACCTAAGCTGAAATCAACAGTAGGTCGCTTAACCAGCTGAACCACTCAGGTGCTCCGCCCCTGTGTTTGTTTGAAGTGTATTATACAATGTGTTCACATAGCAATGCTTCTATATATAGCATAAGCAAATATTTCTATTTTGACTGTGAGTGCTTAATATTTTGCTGCTGGACAAATCTCTCATTTCCTATCTTTTAGTTATCACACAAAATAAAGAGAAATTAGTCATATGCTTATTACCTTGTAACAAAAACACTGTGTGTGATTTTTGAAACCTATCTTTCACAGATGTCATCCTGAAACACCTGACGCTGGGTGTTGAATATAAGTTCCAACCAGTGGGGAGAAAGCAGTTATTTACTGAGCATTCTGGACATTATGAATTGCTGGTTGCGGATGGTGAGTCATGAGAAGAGGAGGAAAGACAAAGTAAGATTATACTCAAGATAACTTCAGTTTCTTAAAATCTATATTGCAGAGAGCTTGGGGGCTGGTTTCTATTGGCCCGCACTCAGTTTTCCAGTGTTCAATTAGCTACAATTACTGATCTATAATTATATATTTCCAACAGGGACTCAGTTGTAGGAAGCCATGATTAAGGGTTCCTGCTAAATTGGCCCCTTGTGTTTTAGTCATTATTTTAACATTCACTGTAACGACACATTCAATAGTGTATCTGTATATTTAAAAGGGAAGACAGGAATTATTTTATGTTAATACCAAGCATTAGTCCAACCGATGAAGCAATTAATCTAAATGAGGTCTAATACGATCAAATAGAGTTTTCAAAGCTTGGGTCTACTAAAACACACAGCACACTCAAATATTCTCATACACCAACACTCACACTCACACTCATAGACACACAGTTTTAATTTATTAATGCAGTAAACATCTATTAGAAAATAAATCTAAAGAAGGCTATTTCGGAAGGATTTCAAAGCTCTTTTGTTAAAATAAGATAACAAAAGTGGTGATGATGCTTATTATGACGATAGTGATGACGACGAATACTGATAAAGAAGAGTGACTAACATTTCCATTTAATTATGTAAACACATGCATTAATTATCTTAATCCTCAAATTACTTTATTACTCCATTCTACAGTATATAAAAATGAAGTATTCCCATCCACAAATTATCCAATTTTAAAGGCCATTTGCCCAACCGTTTTGCTGTCCTTACCTGCCCCGCACAGTTCCCCACAAAACTGTGTCCCATGCACATGCAACACTTCACACACACACACACCCCTCTCAAATTACACTTGTACAACTATACAGTGGAAACTGAATGTGCGAAACTTTCTTTAAAATGTTTGAAAATAAGGGCGCCTGGATGGCTCAGTTGATTAAGTGTCCAATTCTTGATTTTGGCTCAGGTCATGATCTCAGGGATGTGAGATCAGCCCTACATCAGGTTCCGCAGTGGGTGTGGAACCTGCTTAAGATTCTCTCTCTCCTGGGGTGCCTGAGTGGCTCAGTCATTAAACATCTGCCTTCGGTCTAGGACGTGATTCCAGGGTCCTGGGATTGAGCCTCGCATCGGGCTCCCTTCTCCGCTGGGAGCCTGCTTCTTCCTCTCCCACTCCCCGGCTCGTGTTCCCTCTCTCACTGGCTGTGTCTCTCTCTGTCAAATAAATAAATAAAATCTTTAAAAAAAAAAAAAGATTCTCTCTCTCCCTCTCTCTTTGCCCTTCCCCCTCCCTCTCTCTTTCCCTCCCTCTGTAAAAAAAAAAACAAAAAACAAAAACAAAAACAAAAAAACTCTGAAAATAAAGGGAAAAGTAAAATACAAACCAAAAGCAGATCTGCATATTGAATTCTGCAGGTTCTGGAAAAACTAATTTAACTTCCCCCCTCCATGTTTTAATTCTGAGCACATGGCTGCACAAACTCTTTAGTCTTATTGGTAGGTATCAAATAGTCAGACAATTCAAAGTCCTGACAGGTTTGAGCCTAAACCAAGAATTTATAACATTGATGCTTTCCCATTCCTGATTTTTTGTGCATTACAAAGAACCATACATTACATAGTAGGTTTATTTTAAAATAAATAGAGTTGTGGCGTTTTATTGCAATAACACATTAAGTGACACATTTTCAGGTAAAGGGGACCACACAACTGATACAAGTGAATGGAAATACAGCAATCCATGTCTGAGAAGTAAAGCTAATTTCATACAATCTCTATGAGTATTCAGAAGCCATGCAAATGGAAACAGGCTGTTTCCCAACATTGGGTAAGAGTTCAAATGCACTAATTGAATTCTGCATGTCCAGAATTCTCAAACAACCTTCATAGTCATAAAATACCCAATTTCAAAGGCATCCTGAGCTTAGATGAATTTTGAAAGCAAAGCAGGTGCCTGTCCTTGCATATAAAAACAGAATTTTAAAAGTGAGAGTGAATCTTCTTCTTGTAGTATTAGGATAAACAAAAAATTAGTATTAAACTTATGGAGTAAAAAAATAAATAAATAGGAGAAATAGGAGAAGGGGATTAATAGGTACAAATTTCCAGTTATAAAATAAATAAGTCACAGGAAAGAAAAGCAAATCACAGGGAATGTAATCAATAAAAAGGATTTAATTAAATGGAAGAAAAATCCAAATATTTCCATAATTTTTCAGATATATTTTTCCCCTTTTTGCTTTTTCCCCTTCACACCCCCACCAGAAAAAACAAACTCACTCTTAACTGGGGAGGGAGGAAAAGGGACCATAGTTACACATTTAGTTCTCAGATCTTAGATATAATGATCAATACTTCCAAGCCAAAGGCAGTAACTGTACTGTCAAAGAACGGCATTCCTAACGCAATTCACTGAAAGCTATTGATGCATTATTATAATCTAGAACTCTGCAACAGATAGGAAGAGTTACCCAGGCAAATTTAGTTTCTCCTAATCTTCCTCTTGTTATGTGTGTGATTTTGGACACATTATTAATCTGTCCAAGCCTCAGCTTCTTTGGCTATAAAAAAGAGCAATACTGCCTACCTTCTAACACATGAAAGCACCTAGGACACCACTGGATAGACAAACGGTATCCTGCCAGCAACAAAATGAAGCGCATGTGACTTGAGTTAACCCAAGGGGTAGAGTTTTTAGAGTACCACAGAAATCATGGAATCAAAGAACTTCAGAATCAGTAGAAAACTGATAGATCATTCTAGTACAACTTCATTATTTTAAGGAAGAGGAAACTGAGAATCTTACTATTCTTTAGAATCTTTTAATATTTAATGGGAACACATTAAAATGGTAGCTAATAAATTAGCTGATTGTAAAAGATGGTACTGACACACTAAAGTCCCCCAGTGAACAAGGCAAAGCAAGGGCTCAATACATTTTAGTGGAAGAATGACTTCATACGAAGACTTTGCCAATACAAATCTTATAATCCCTAGTTTCTCAAGAGAACTCAAGGTCAGCCCATTGTTTTTAACTAAGGCGTCTGGCTACTTGGCTTCCCCTTAACTGGCACTGAAATAGGGGTTCTTTTTCCAGTGGCTTGCTTCCAATCCTTCCAGTCAGAGCCCCAGTTATTACAACTATGTAAAAAAAAAATGCTATTTATTTCAATTGCTGAATTGTTGTCTTTTTAAATTAGTCCTATCCCTGAGAAGTTAAGAAGTAGAACACAAAGAGGAACGATTCCCATATAATTTTTTTCACAAACAAGACCTTCAGTTAACTATAGAATAATAGAATCTATGATTTGGGTCTTCTTCCAACCTCCCAGTCATTGAAGGAATCCCACCTAAAACATGAATGACCTGGTGATCCCATCTCAGAATATACCTGGATTCAGGCACTCCCTATTTGACAAAGACATCTGTTCCATTTTTGGATGGCTTTATTTCATGGAAATATTTTTTTCCCTAAAATCTGCATCCCAGAACTTCTTCCCATGGTTCCTAGATCTTCCCCTAGAGCTACAGCTTGTGCCCTGATATATTAATCATATTTTTTATTTTCTACATTTATGATATTTTAACATCTTGTGGGGGCATGGCTAGCTGGCCAGGGATAGACTGCTCCTTCCAGGGCTAGCTAATTCTTAAGGTAATATGAAACTTACCTGTGAACATGCTTTTCATAACCAAACCAATCAATCCCAAACCATACACCAATCACCTCCTTATCCAACTCTCACACACCAAGCCAGAATTTCCTCTGCCCTAAATCAACTCAAGGCCAAGTATTAGACAACTACGAGTATCCCCTATACCCTAAAGCCTACTGGAATTTTCAGCCTAGCCAGTCCTAAACTGTTTCCCCTGCTCTGCCTTGCCTTTCCCATGGAAAACACAAGAAAGTTGGTGGTTTATGCTTTTCCCTCACTCTTTTCTGCCTCCTGACCAACAGTGGTGCTTTCCCCCGTGGCCCTGCACGATGTGCCATGGCCCTCTTCTGAGGATTTTAAGTAATGAAAATCTTCTTTCAATGGCATTAGCCTTTCTGTGTTGTCACTCGATCACCTCTGTAAGTTAAAATCCCGTGGGTACAATCATTGAGATACCAGACAACCCATTTAAGGCTGTTACCCTGTCCCTTCCAAATTTCCCCTTTATGACCTGCATTCTCAGCCTTCATCACCTTGCTCAAAACTCAAGAGGTACTCTAACCCATCCACCTCAGGATCTGCTACGCATAGCCAAGCACAGTCCTTCATACAGGGGTTGATTATTTTAGAGTGCAGCAGACTCTTCTTTGACCTGGACAATATGCTTTTATCAATTCAGCCATTATCTTTTTCAGTAACTAATTTACACTACTGGTTAAAAGAAAGCCTTCTTAAAAAAAACCTCCAACTCCATTTCACATGAACATTTGTTAAATCAAACTTCCTCAGTCCTTACTTGCACAATTCATTTTTTAAACCAAATATTAAAATTCATCATTATCTCCATTAACTTTGCAGTTACCCACCAGGACAGGATACTTCTACCATAGTATTTATACATATATTGTAAATGATATATAATAGAATATATTAATAATTATATGATAGTATATATGTTATATTATTATATAATTTTAATTGACGTATAATTGATATATTACATTGTATTAGTTTCAGGTATACAATATAAAGATTTAATGTTTATAAATATTGTGAAGTGATCACCAAAATAATTCTTGTTAACACCCATCATCATACATAGTTAAAAACTTTTTTCTTGTGATGAGAACATTTATAATCAACTCTCTTAGCAACTTTCAAAAATGCAATACCATATTAACTACAGCCACCATGCTATACATTACATCCCCATCAGACTTATTTATTTTATAACTGGAAGTTTGTACCTTTTGACCCCTTATACCCATATTATATTATTCTTAAATAATAAATAACTATGATGATAGTGATAATAATAATAAAGGCTAAAATGTATTGGGTGCTACTATGTTAAATATCTGACACGCACTTTGTGCACTTTGTTATTAAGTCCACACAAAAACACTGTGGAGTAGATACTATTACCCTATTTGATAGAGGAGAGCATCAACACTATTAGGAAGTAAGTGCAACTTGCCCATGATTACACAAATTGGTATTAAAATGAATTCAAATTCAGGCTTAAGTTCTATATTATCTTATTTTATTTATTTCATCTTTTTTTAGTTTTTGTTTTTATCTCCCTGTTAAATTATAAAATCCCCATTGTGTTTATCTTTATAGACCAACTCCCTTGTATCTGAATTGTTAGTGTTCAGGTATCTGTTTTCATTGGAGTCTATGTTAAATCTTGATCATTTCACCAATCTTATTGTCCAGTCTGCCTGGATTTGCACAGATGTCTTCTTTGTTTCCATGCAGCCAGTGACAAATATGCTGAAACATATGAGGCTCTGTAACTTTCCCCTGAGACCCTCTTCTCTTTGAGATAATGTTGGTGACTTTGATGTATGATTGTTCACAAGCTATGGATCTCCCTAACGAGATCACTCCTTTCAACATTTCTCCCTACATCTACACCAAGTGCTTCCTGAGTGTCAGTTATCATTGTTGTCGTTATTTCTACCTGAATACCTACGTCCTCCCATGAGCGAATTTTTCAACCATTTTTAAAATTATGACCACATCAAGTTTACAGTAATGCACCACTCTAACAGTAATCACTTTATTTTTTTAAAAAGGAAATGGGTTTGCTTCCTTTTCTTTGTGTACCAACATAGGCTCACCCATTTCTATTCTGAGTACTCTTTCTGCATTTAATAATATATTCTAGCTTCATTGATGCAGATTGTGATTAAATTCACCAGAATAAGTTTTCGATCTTCCTTATACCTAATGTTCCAATAGTGCTTTGCAATTTACCCCCTGCCCCCCCCGCAAAAGGAAGAAAAAGAAAACTTTCACAAAATGTGAGGGTAAAATGAATCCCCTGATTGAAATTGTCAACTCTAGAAGGCACAGCAAATGGAACTGCTAAATTTAAACTCCATTTTCTGTCTGTATGTCCAGAGCCCCTTGCATCCTACCATGACAAAGAGGAAGCAAGACAACAATTCAGGCTCGGTGATTTCTTAGCAGCCTATAGGGACCATCATCTGGAAGTGGAGCTAGGGGCCCATTTTAAGTGTTTGGGAAGCTCCTGCAATCATCTCTGCATCCCTCTTGTGTTTCAATCCCCTCCTTGTGAGGCTTGTTCTCCACTTCCAAATGTAGAGGTCAGCATCCCTGATTACAAAGATGAAAGCCCTAAAATATATATTTACATGCACAAGATTTTACATTCCTTTCAATATTCTTATACCTGCAACTTTTGACCTGGAAAATCTCTCCAAAAAAAAGACTTCAAACTGCAGCATTCAACATGGAAAACATTGCAGAAAGCCTTCCAAGAGCAATAAAAGTAGAATTTGTAACACTTGGTTGGTGGGGAGGGCGGTGTGTTTACAGCTCTAGGTAGAGCCGTGCACAGCTGCTCTGTGCTTTTTCTCACGGGGCACAGTTTCAAAGCCCTTCCTTCCTCTGTGCCCCAAACCTGTTTACAATAGTCTCTCTCCTCCATAGTACTTGCCACAGGTAGTTAAGTGTGAATAATGACAACCAAAAAAAGAAATAAAACTAAATTCCCATCACTAAAGAAAAACCCAAGCTAGCCCTCTGGGGGAGATGCTCGCAAGGATTAATTATATTGTAGGAGTTGATATCTTTCTTCATTTCCCTTTCCAGCAGTTTTACAAATACATTTTTCCACATTTTTAAAGAAATGTAAGAACTCCCAAGTTCCACAGCCAGAAAATCCTGACAGTCTCTGATAACTGAATAATGGATGAAGCTCCACTGTTTACTTAGCAGGGGGAGGGGAAAAAAGGGTGATAGAGAGGTCCAGATAAAGTGCAGGAATCTGACATCCTCTTGTGCTGGACAATGGTGAGAAGAATATCCTGGCTTCTTTTCTTTTTTTGTCCATGAAAAAAATGTATATGGAAACAACAGTTCAGTAGAAGGTTCATTAGCATTTCAGGCCTTTACCTAGGAGTTAATCCCCGGATTCTACTCTGCTTCAATGCGACTGCTTCCTGCAGTAAGGGGGTAAAACTTGGAACACCATTGCTAAACATTTGCATCCCAACAGTCTCAGATCTCTCTGGCACCATCACTCAGAAACCTTCCCTAAGATATCCCATAATTTTTCCAGCTAGAAAGCCTCCACTGTTACCACATATTCACTTATTGGAAAATTGATTAAAACATTAAGTTATAATTAGCAAAGTTTAAGGTTTTCTTTTCAGTGAAGTTCAGTATTTCATTGCTGATTAATTCACATTCCCGTACTCCTTTGTAGGGCCAACCATACCAAGTCAGTGGAGTTGAAGGCTGTCAGGGTGTTTCTCTTCAGAGAGAACCCTCCCCATAAAATCTCCCACAATGCCTGTCACAAATACCTAAAATTCCACCATTAGAGATTCACTCTTTTGGTTTTGGAGGCATTTTAATCCCTGGGGGCCCTATTAAAATGCAAAAACTCTGAGAAGAATAACAGCATTGAAAGCTATTATTAACTGACAGCAAGGAGGCCCTTGGGAATCGGACACAGGATAGAGCCTGAGGAATAACTACAGGAAATCAGGACATAAGGAGAGGGGAGGTAAGATAGTAGCAAAAATAAACTTTATTTATTGCACAATTTTTCAGGGGCAAGGCAACCCTACTTCTGGTAATTCCCTACACTAAGGGAATTCCACTCAAGGTGGGATGATGGGCACAATATAAGCAATTTATTTTCAGTTGTGTTAAAAGAGAAAATCAGCAGTGACACATAATAGTATTTATGCAGAACTCTCACTTTAGTCAGTTATGTCTAATCAGGATGTTGCCCCTGGACTTTCTCTTCTAATGCCTTGAAGTAGTCACTTGGGCTTGTCAATAAGGGTTGTATCTAAATCATATTATATGTTCATGTTCTTCTGTTCCCTCATCCTCCTAAGAAAATACGAGAATCAATACCACCATGATGGAGTTGCTGAGATGTATAGAATATTTTTCTGTCTTTGGAGACAGCAATATGGGAACTTTTCATTTGCTTTTAAAATTGTGTATTTTAAATACACCAGGAGGATTTCTTTAGAAAACATGGAAGTGACTTAACTAATAAGGTCTCCAGAAAAGAAGGACTTAGAACCTACTGAAGGTGACTTTCTGAATTTCAGGAAAATCTGTCTCTATCCAACCAGTTGTTGGTTTGCCTCAGTAAGAAATTGTCCTGGAGCAGTCTCTGCACCCTTCAGAGAGGCTTCCTTCCTTCCAAAAGTAATCTGGACACTGAAAGATTCAAAAATGCCAGAAAAGATCAAAATTCTATTATTATTGTATAGGGGTGTGTGTGTGTGTGTGTGTGTGTGTGTTTAAAGATATAGATGTACAGTGAAAAAAACTGCAGTGGGAGATTAAATTTTTTCCCAGAAAGGTAACTTGAAGTATTTGAAGGTGTTATGCGTAAAGGGGGAAGAAATAGGTTGAGGAAATATAAGTTTTTATACTTTTCTCATATACCTGGAATGAAAGGTTATGGAGGTATTTTCTACGTCTTGTTTATTGTCAGTGTCGTCATTTTTACAGGAGGAAGACAGGAGTATTTGACTTAAACCCAGACCCACCTCAGGGCGTTTTTAAGTGCATTCAAGGCTCTACTCAGTGCAGTGTGCTCAGTCAGCAAAGGGCTTCTGATGAGAGGAAAGGTATGCTCTAGAAAATAAATTCCTAGAGAAATAAAGTGAGTACGCCTTAAAAACTGAAGATTTGAAAAGAAAGAGTAGATTTATTTCTTTATATCTTGCTTCAAATAGTGCCTTCACTCCAAGTGAATAACGGTGTAACTACAGCTAATTATGGATTGATGGTAATATTATTATTTTAACAAAGAGTTATTTTTTATCAGAAACCCTAATCAAGATGCCTTTGCACTCCTCTGAGTTATCAGAGCCTGATATAAGTTTCTCCACTGACCCATAGAGCGTACTGTATCATAACAACGTACTGTATCATAACAACGTACTGTATCATAACAACCGCAAACACGGCGTGCTCCGTTTCTGATGCCCCAGAAGAATGAAAAACAAAAGTCAGAAGGCCTAAGAAAGATCCAGGAAAATCCTAGGCTAGTGTAAGTGTTTAAAAGCCCACCTACCATGACAAAACAAGACAAAAAACCCACAGTCCATGTCCTTCTGACCACGGTTCGACAGCCTTTCCATATGTGAACCACAGCACAGTCACTTTCCAAAACAGCAAGCTTACTTCGCTCTGAGCGCTGTGCGAGGGCCTTGCTCCACACTCTGCTCTCTCCTGTGTGAAGAAGGGGGAGCAAAAATCCAGAGGACTTTCCTTCAGTCGCTGCTTCTGAAATGCATGATGAATGCAGTGACTAGGGGTTGTGGGTATTTTTATCACAGATACCTAAGTACATGATTGCGCATAGACATGCTGCGCTTACGACGTAAAAAGGCAGTTGCACTTGTTGCTGTCAACAGTCGCAACCGTTCTTTCAATCATCAAATACTGGGCACCAATTGGACGTCAGGGCATACACGAGATACCAGGAAGGCAACAATACATGAGAGTGTCTAATATTTAGTCTAGCCTAGGCAACTGTTCAATAGAACAATGACCGTACAAGTATTAACTGTTATAATAGATGTATGTATGACGTCCTCTGAGCTTTAAAAGCTGTCACTGTAAGAATTATGACTACATATTGTGATTAATTTTTTAAATGATATATAAGTAATTACTCTGTAATGAGCAGTCCCTATGTGGCAAGCATACCCATAATATCTCTTTTGCTCTGTGTAACACCCTCTTGAGATGACTACTATAATCCAGCTGAGGAAAGTGGAGCTTGTGAGGTCAGCTGATTTTTCAAAATCAAACTGCTATGGCAAAGCTGATGATATCTAAAGCCAGGTCAGGGCTCACAATGGCCATGATCCTAACCACTAAGCCATACTAAGCCATAGTTCCAAATTCTAAAATATATTCTGTCCTCTTTACCTTGGGCAGTGCTACTGTCTATTGCTCCAAAGACTTCTGGAACACTCGTCTTTGAAAATTACACCCTCTGTCTGTAGCACACGTTGTTTAACCTATTTGTACTGGGTACAATCGATCCCCAAAGAGATGCCCCTGGTACCTTAAGAATGAAACAATCTCAAGTAACTAAAAAGTCAGCAAACTTCAGCAAAGTATCCCAGTGGAGAGCCATGTGCAAGGAAATATTTTGAGGTCATATAGGAGACAGTAATCTTTGTTTGGGAGCCAAAACACACTTCCCTAGCGAGGCTGCAGGATACACATAAATAATCCAGCCTGGAGAAAGGTCACCTCTGAGGCTAGAGCCAGGGTTAGCAGTGACAGCTTGCAAACCAATTGCTCTGAAAATCTTCAACAAGTCTGGCTAAGTACCACAGGGAGAGTGGTGCTGAAAGCAGATAAGACTTAACTCCTCTGCAGGAGGAGCCAACCTTGAACCCTATTGTTGCTCAGTAGATTTTATTAGGCATCACACTGCATTCCCTGCTGCGAGGGAAACCACAGAGCAGACAAGTATGCTCCTTGAGGGACAGGAAACACAGGCCACAGGGCATTCAGGGAGGTCACAAGACCACAGGGCAGCAGGCAGGAATCAATAGCACTGAGCAGAGTCCAGGGGGATCAATGACCCCTAGACTTTGTGGCAGTTTAGCAAACTTGATTTACAGTGCATGTGGGTTGGCCCAAGGCTGTGCAGGCAGTTACAGATACCAATTTTTAGATAATCAGCAGATAATACTGAGTACACAGTGAAATAGATCTGTTAAAAGCATAATTCCTAAGCAGGGATGCCCAGCAAAGGCAGACCAGATGGTCACCTATGTATGATTTGCAGAGCCCAGGAAAGCATTCTTCCCTGGTGCCTCTAGGTGTGAGATTACTCTATCCGTTCTCTGGGTTAAACTGTTTTTCCTCTCTCTGTTATGCTATTTTTAACTCTTTTACTATGAGAAATTTCAAACATATACAAAAGCAGGGAGAATGGTATAATAAACAAACCCCCACATATGCATACCGACCATCAACATTTACTAACTCATACCCAAACTTGTTCATCCCTGCCTCATCCCTTCTCCCCAACCCATGCACACTCTACTGCATTACTAAGAGATAAATCCTAGACATAATAATATGGTTTTATCTGTGGTAGTTCTGTTTCAATCTCTAAAAGGACTTCTTTTTTAAACACACCACACTATTATCACACCAAAAATAAATCAAATAATTCCTCAATGTCATCGAAGATCTAATTAATGTTCAAATTTCCTCAATTGCCTCAAATGATATTTTTACAGTTAGTTTTTTTTATTAAAACTTAAATAAGGACCATACATTATAAAGGATTGATATGTCTCTTAAGTATTTTTAAATCTGTATGTTTCCCTCTTCTGCTCTTTATTTTTCTTTGCAATGTATTCACTGAAAAAGCTGGGTCTTATGTAAAGTTTATCAAGTGTTGGATTTTGCCGATTGCATCCACATGGTGTCATTTAATGTATTCCTCTCTCCCCTGTATCTCCTGGTAATTGAGTCTAGATACTTGATCAAGTTTAAGTTCTATTTTTTTGGCAAAAATTGGTCATGGGTGGTGGTATGCACTTCCATCAAGAAACACATAATATTGGGCTCCTGTGTGGCTCAGTCAGTTAAGTGCCCGTCTTCAGCTCCGGTCATGATCCCAGGGTCCTGGGATCGAGTCCCACATCAGGCTCCTTGCTCAGTGGGGAGCCCGCTTCTCCCTCTCCCTCTGCTGGTCCCCTGGCTTGTGCTCTCTTACTCTGTCAAATAAATAAATATTTAAAAAAAAGAAAGAAACACATAATATCTGGTTGTCTCTCATGTTTTAATGTTAGCTGCCATTAATGATTATTGTCTGGATCTATTCATTTAGGGTAGCAAAATTATTTTTAATTCTATTATTTCTCTTTTATTTAATAGGTGGAATACTTGTATGGAGAAATTTACCCTCATCAAGTATCTGGTTACTCAGAGACACAGGATAGATGTGCCTCTGAGCAGCCAAGAGTGCTTGATTCTTCTCCTTTATTTACTAGTTTCCATAAATAGCAGCTGTTTCGCCAGCACCCTTAAGAGTCTTCTATTAGTATTACTGTGATCCCACTGATTAATACATGTTTGATATATTCCAATCCACTGCTGCAGCTATTCTCATCAATACCCAGATTACCCCATCTCTTACCCGTGGTAGCCTCTTCAAGCCGCCTCAAAGTTCCTTTTGATATAACTTTTGAGAACTTACTTGTTCACCTTTTATATTTCCTGCCCCTGACCTGGAGTCAACCACTTATCTAACAAAAGCTGGTTCTCAAATATGAGAAGTAATATACAAAACCACAATCTAAGCCTAGAGGAAACAGTGGATGATGAATTGATCATTCTTTCTATGTCTAGGACTGAACCAGGGTGTTCTTTTTTTTTTTTTTTTAAAGAAAAAATACTTGATGAGTTTATACAAAGGTTGTCAAAATTTACAACTGCAGGGTTTTTACTTAATCTTTGATTTTGTATTTGTACACTTACATTGAGATTAGTTCCTTATAAAAGTAATAAAATTATTCACTTGCTTTATCTGATATGTCTCTATTAGTTTTAGAATACCAACACCAATATTATTTCTAACAATATGATTATGAAAAACACTTCAAGATTGTTCAACAGTGTGTTCTTGTTTTGTCTTAGCGTATACTTTTCTAGAGTTGTACAGACAAATCAATGTGTTTAAAGCCATTTGAAATAATTCTTCTCCATGTGATTATGGCACCAGTTTGATACATGGTTAGATTTATTCACTCATGTTTTTTTCTTTTTAGGAGATTCTTATTAAATTTAATTTTTAATTTGATAAAGCATTTACATGGCTTCTAAACTGCAGCTACAAAGCCAAGTATATTTAGAGAAATCTACCTTCTCTCTATCTTCTCCATTCTGTTCCTTCTTTCTCCCTGGAGTAATTATTGTTAGGTTTTGGCTTATTATATATAAATATGTACATTTCTTATATAAATAAATGTGTATTTGGATAGATATAGATAGAAAGACACACACACAAATGTGTATATATGTATTCTAATCCCTCCTTTTTAGATTATAAATTAGTATACTATATACAAAGTTTTTAAATCTTACTTTTTTTCACTTAATAAAATATTTGGAGATTAATTCATAACAGTATATAAAATATTCCTCACTCCTTTTTATAGCTACATAGTACTATATAGTGCTACGGGGCTAGGTCATAGTTTTCAACTAGGTCTGCCTGTGTTGATGAGTATTTGACTAGTTTCCAATCCTGTGCTATTCCATATAATGCTCCAATGACTAATCTTATGGATACATCTTTCTCTTTCTTTCTTTCTGACTGTCTCTCTTTTGTTATTGCTGTTATACATTTCTAGGATACAAATAATTATCAGAGAGATATATTTATTATATATTCTCACTTTGGGTGAATTGGCTTATCAGATTCTAGCCAAGAATATGCATTCAACCGTTTGTTAAAATAATCAGAATCACTTATTTTCCGCCCAGGATTTAGGCAGAATGAGAGCACTTGGCACAGAAAAGGAGGTTCAGCATTGAAATTTGGGAAGCAGGACTCATAAAGGAAAACTAAGGGATTTACTAGCCCATTTTATAATTTTGCCTTTATTAGGGGATTAAATGAGACCAAAATGCTTACATGAAATCTTTAGGTGCTTTCCAGGTAGAATATTATTCATTTGAGGTTACTTTTCTTTCAGATTAGCAGAAGTCAAGCATATGTTCCTTTTGGTAGCCATTTGGTATAGTATGAGTTGCTTTATTACAATCATATAGATATACTAGTGAGTACTAGTGCTAAGACTTATGGCATAGGCATGCATTTACCCCTGAACAGCTACTAAAAAAAAACTGCAGCAACCTTCATAAATTGCATCTTCCCCTTTACTAAAGAATCATGGATCATCTACAGTTACAGGGCAAAATAATTGGAATTTGGTTGTGCCATTTTCCCCCTTTTAAGAACCATCCTCCAAATTCCTGAAAAGAGCCACCAAGACAAAAGAATTTTAAAAGGAAGCCAGTTATTTTTATGAATGGATGACAGAGAAGGAGAGAGAGATTTGCAAAGTAATAAGTATAGCTAGAATAATTAGGTTTGAGCCTTAATTACATTTCTGCTAAAAAACCAGTTAGAGAGGTGGAGTTAGAAGCCCAGTAACCCTCCTGACCCCTGCATGAGGTGCAAGGGGTCCTGGAAATTTAGTAGGACTGAATTTCATCCCAGGAAAAATTACAGGGTGACAAATTAATAAAGAGAAAGAGAAGAGTATACAAGTGCAAGGCAGTGTAGGAATGAGGACAGTAAAACCTTTGAAGTGAGAAATATCACAGAGCAACTTTTACTTTTGGAAGGGAATAAACACGGCAACCAAATTCCTGACCTAGTCCACCAGATGCTGAGTGCTAGCCTAGCTTCTGATCCTTTGTTGTATTCCATCAGATGGAAACTCCTATTTACCTTTCAAGACTGACCTGAGGGGCGCCTGGGTGGCACAGTCGTTAAAGCGTCTGCCTTTGGCTCAGGGCGTGATCCCAGCATTCTGGGATCGAGCCCCACATCAGGCTCCTCCTCCAGGAGCCTGCTTCTTCCTCTCCCACTCCCCTGCTGTGTTCCCTCTCTCGCTGGCTGTCTCTCTGTCACATAAATAAATAAAATCTTTAAAAAAAAAAAAAAAGACTGACCTGAGCATGAGGTTTGTCCCTAATTTCCACTAATTTATGGACTTTAGTTGTTCTGGCATGGCTGGTTCAAATTCTTTCGGGTATTTCTGCTATGCTGTTGTCATGGCAACCTCCACATTATAAACCTCTGAACTTAGGGGAGGCTGATTACATCAGGAAGGAGGAGCACATTTAACCAGACAAATGAGGCATGAGCCCAGGCTTCCAAACTGGGCAGGCTGGGCAGACTAGTGGAGGAGGGATGGAGGGTATGATGAGGGTAGGAGGGAGGGAACAAGCACTCTAGGCATTCTTCTCCAGAGAGATGGACATACTGCCTATCCCATGAAATCCAAATGCCTCAGCTCACCCTCAGATGTCCTCCATCAATATCCCCTTCCCTTTTTAATATGGCCATTTCTCTAGTCCCTCAGAAAATCTCCTGCATCAACCAAGCTTAACTCATTGGTCCCAAACCTTGCTTGTCCATGGACAGCCAAACTTGGGTCCTCATTCAACCCAAACTACTTTCTCGGCTTCTCTCTGTCCTCAACTTCTAAACCCAGAGAATAATTCACTGCCGTCAGTAAGCCTGAAGCACCTAATCATACGTCACAAGACTTTAGTCAGCAGGGATTATGATTGTACCTGGCACACAGGTGCACAAGAGTGTGTATTTGCAGCTCCCACCTTTGTTTTCCCAGGTAGGATGAGGAACTGATGACCAAATCTGAGTTTCTGAGATATAGATTTGGCTGTCTCGTGTATGGGTGTGCATCTACCTTCTGGATGTGTACCTCTAACTATGTATTCAAAGGCAAACATTTATCACTTTTGAATTAGCCACAGTTTTAGAATGCTCTCTTCAAGGTTTCTTTTCACTGGCACGGAAAACCAAGATGCCCGTCCAGTTGCCACGCTCTTCCCCATTCCTTGTGTGACTGGCCCCGATGATCCAGAATGAGATGCAAACAACACCTACCCACAGAAGCCTTCCCTCATCTTCCAATCTGCAGAAGCCTTCCAGTCATTCTAGCCGGCTGCTCTCTATTTTGTTCGCATTGTAACACTAATGATTTCTTGTGTACTGTTGCATTATTTCTTTATTATCTCTGTTTCCTCACTAGAATGTAAGACCCAGAAAAGAAAGGAGCTCATCTCTTCTGCTTGTAACTTGCTCCTGGAATAGTGATTGGTATATATTGCATAATCATTAAGTATTCGCTGATAAATCAGTGAATTCACATTCTAAAAGAGAAGTTGTGATTTTCTTTAATTATTCCAGCCATTCATTTACAAATAAAGGAACCACCCAATATCATGGGAAGTTTTCTAATTCCCTTTAAGGTTCTGTTCTTTTGTTATTATTATAATGATAAAGACCAAGGCAACAGCATTTCTAGAGCTCTAGCACCCAGAATTTCTCCCCAACATATC
This sequence comes from Ursus arctos, assembly GCF_023065955.2. Classification (NCBI taxonomy): domain Eukaryota; kingdom Metazoa; phylum Chordata; class Mammalia; order Carnivora; family Ursidae; genus Ursus; species Ursus arctos. The sequence continues at coordinate 3,772,464 of NW_026622986.1, forward strand.
CTTCTGGACAACTCTCTTATATAGAAAGTGCTTAATTAATAAACTTAGCAGCTGACTTCAAAATTTTTAATAGCCTCGTGAGGTGTTTTAAAGCGGTGGAGGGATCTTTACAAGCCTGTTTCTTAATTCAATCCTTCTAGTAATCCTATGCAGGAGGAACGGTGTAGCCCACATGACAGACAATGGGACAAGGGCTCAGAGTGTTTAAACGATCAGGTGATAGGAGTAGTAAGTGACCAGGCTTGCATTCTAACCGGGTCTTTTGATTTCACATTAACCCTTTGTTCCTCAGATCTTCCAACACCGGTTTTCAAGAGGCAGTGTCATGTCATGAAAAGAACCCTAGACCAGGACTCAGAAAATATTCCTCATTCAGAGCTTGGCTTGCCATACGTTGGCCATGTGACCTTCAGCAACTTCTCCATCTGTAAAGTTGGTGTCTTAGTTCAGGCTGCTGTAACAAAATACTATAAACAGGGTGGCTTATATACAACAGAAATTTATTTCTCATAGTTCCAGAAGCTGCAAGTCTGAGATCAGAATGCCAGCATAGTCTGGTTTTGGTGAGAGCTCTCTTCTAGGCTGCAGACTGCTGACTTCTCATTGTATCTTCCCATGGTGGAGAGCATAGATGGGAAGCAAGTTGCCTTGTGACTTTTATAAGGGCACTAATCCCATTCATGCGGGCTCCATCCTTATGACCTCATCTAATTCTCATTACCTCCCAAAATCATCGCATTGGGGGGTGGGATTTCAACCTATGAACTGGGGGAAGGGGGTACAAACATTCAATCCATAACAGTTGAAATAGCAAAAAACCATACCTCCCTGCCAACCTCATGTGGTGGCTGTGATGAGCAGAGGGGATATGTACATCAAAGCACAGCACTGCAAGCAAAGAATGCGTTCCAGTGGGTTTGTGTCCTGGCTGCCTGCCATCCTATCCTCTTTGCTTCAAATCTATTCCAGAATCCAGTAAAGCAAGAGAGGACTCACAAGTGAGAAGCTCAATGGATTGGGGCAGTGGGGGTGGGGAGTGTAGTATCTAGAGAAACGTCTTCTGGAAGAATAAAAACATATATAGCAGCTAGCACACAGGCAAGGCTGCTGACTGAAGTAAGTATCGGCTTGAGTTCTCTTGGCAAGGCCTAGAGATATATCTCACAGGGAGAACGGGAGTTAAAGATGGCGTGCTCTAGCTAGCACATTTCAGTAGGTTTAACACAACAAACCCAAGGGAAACAAACCAGCCCCAAAGGGGACTGAGCTCATAGTTCTCCATCCCCGTGACTGGCAGTTAATACTCAATATGGCAAACTGCTGGAGGATATTCAGCAATTCCATCCTGTCTCCGGCTGAGGATTCAGATCTGACAGGTCAAATGAAACAAAATCATCCTTTACTCCTCCCTGATCAAGTTTTCCAGAGAAACTGGTGAGAGAACAAAAACAAATCCCTAGAATAATCTTTTTCACAGAATCCTTTTCAAGCCTCTAACTAAACTAAAACAAAAGCCAATAATAAAAAAAAAAAAAAGCTGAAAGTTTTTTACATTTTAGTTGAATCAGGATTCATGTTATGACCTAGATAAGAGGTTCTTATATTTTTTCTTTTTCCTTAAGACACTATTAAAATGAGACTCTTAATATCCTATCATAAAAAGACTTGAACAAATCTATAATTTATGTTATGATTTTTTAGGGATTTTACCTGAAGGACATGCCAAGCCTATCAGAGCTCTATCGAGATCTCCTTGAAAATGCTTTCCATTACTAATAGACAGAACCTTTTTTCTTATTATTTATACAAGGGCTTCTTTGATTTTCTGTGTGTGAAACTTTGGGATGAAAAACTGGTGACTGCATTAATTAAAAACAAAGATGAGATGTCTTATTTTTTTCTCTCCAGAAAAATTGTAGTCAAAGTCCCTGCAAGCACACCTCAGTGTAAGCCTGCAGCCTGCGAAGCAGGGCCCAGCACTCAAGGTTTTTGTCATTTGATCTGATACAAGCTTAAGTCACTGATTAGAACCATTAATTGGTGAGTAAGAAGAAGCAGTTAAGCACTAAGCAGTAGAAATAGACTTAGGTGGCGGTTTAATCATCATCTCAAAATTTAAAGAGAAAAGAGCTGATTCCACCTACCTCCTGCCACCTCCTGCTTTCTTCCCCTCTTCTTCCCTCCCCTACCCCAAAGGATTAGATCAAAACTTGAGAAAGAAGGAAGAGCAAAGGATGGGGCTTCTGCCTCAAAATGCCCTAGGAAGAGCCTGTCCTCCACTTTGTGTTATTTGGAGGAATCCCAGGTGCCTGAGAGACAGCATTATCTGGATCCGAATCATGATTAAGAAGTCTCATCTTCTCCTCCCTAGGAAAACCCTGGTCAGTAAATGATATTACCCTTATATAAGAGAAATACACATGCTTTCAGTTGTTTTATTCCATTGGAACCACACAACATTCTTGAAAGGTCGATATGGAACTTTTGCAGTTTCAAGGATGAAAGATGGTGGGTTTGCCCACAATTCCCTCTTTGGAAAGAAAAGACTCAATTCCTAGAACTGGGAAAACAGAAGGGTTTTTTATTTTGGGGTCAGTGCTCTCTCTTTCCCCTGTGCCTCTTTCAAATGAGTAACTACCATAGACAAAGGAAAAAATAAATTCCAGACCTGGTCTCTATCAAACGGCTTCCCATTCTGTTTGGAAATACAGAATGTCATGTCGCTGTGAGTTACCAGCTGCAATCTCTCAGTGTAAGTGCTGTGGTGCTATGTAAGAGCAGCAAGTGTACACGTCGATTGTGGGAATGGTCAGCTCCTGTATGCTCTTTAGAATGCCCAGTCCAGAGAAGGTTGGCAACACTGTGCCACAAAGAGCCACACAACGCGTTCTTCTGCCATTGTTTCCATTGAAAACTGACATTTTGCAGAACAGTATAGCAATTCCTCAAAAAATTAAAAATAGAATCACCCACCATAGAATCCAGCAATCCGACTTTTGGGTACATACCCAAAAGAACTTAAAGCAGGGTCTTGAAGTAATATTTGTATGCCCATGCTCATAACAAGCATTATTCACAAAAGCCAAGAGGCAGAAGCAGCCCAGTGGCCATTGAAAGATGAATAGATAAGTAAAATGTGGTATATACATACAATGGAATATTATTTAAGCTTAAAAAGGAAGAAAATTCTGACCCCTGTACAACATGAATGGACCCAGAGGACATTATACCAAGAGAAATAAACTAGTCACAAAAGGGCAAATACCGTATGATTCCACTTATATAAGATACTTAGAGCAGTCAAGTTCATAAAGACAGAAAATGGAATGATGGTTGCCAGGGGCTAGGGGAAGGGAGGGAAGGGTGCATTGTGTTTACTGGGTTCAGAGTTTCAGTTCCTAAGATGAAGAGTTGGGAGACAGTGACGATGATTACACAACAATATGAAGGTACTACTGACACTGAACTGTAAACTTAAGAATGGTGAAGATGGTAAATTTTATATTATGTGCTTTTTATCACAATTTAAATAATACTAAACAACTTTTTAAATATTTTTTAAGAACTAACATTTTGTGGGGCAGCTGAGTGGCTCGGTTGGGTGTCTGCCTTTGGCTCGGGTCATAATCCCAGGGTCCTGGGATCAAGCCCCAAGCTGGGCTCCCTGGTCAGCAGAAAGCCTGCTTCTCTCTCTCCCTCTGCCACTCCCCCTGCTTGAGCTCACTTGCTTCTTCTCTCTCTTTCTCTGTCAAATAAATAAATAAATAAAAATCTGAAAGAAAGAAAGAAAGAAAGAAAGAAAGAAAGAAAGAAAGAAAGAAAGAAAGAAAATTTTGTGGGCACTGGGTGGCTCAGTTGGTTAAGCGTCTGTCTTCAGCCCAGGTCATGATTCCCAGGGTCCTGGGTTTGAGCCCCGCATTGGGCTCCCTGCTCAGCCGGGCGTCTGGTTCTCCCTCTCCTTCTGCCCCTCCCCCTACTCGTGCTCTCTCTAGCTTGCTCTCTCTCTCTCAAGTAAATAAATAAAATCTTTAATGAATAAATAAATGAATAAATAAATAAGAACAATTTGTGAATGAGGATACTGAGTATCAAAAATGAGTTTCATTGGTAAAATTAGTGACTTTGAGGTAGCATGACGAACATTAGGAATTGTCTTTCATCAGTGAAATTAAAAGTATTCAGGGTATGCGGATTCACTTTAATTGTTTAGAAACACCCCCCTACTTGCATGATGTGAGCAGAGCCAAGCATAGGGCCTGCACAGAGTGTATTTGAGAAATAAACTCAAAGTCGGACCCAGGTCAGCACAGGGTGAGGTCCAGTACTTGATGCCCACTAGAAGGCACAGAATCCACCCCAAGGGTGCTGCCGGGCTTGCCTTGGCAGACCCTTGTGGTTGGAACCCCTAAAAGGCCAGGCTCTGGGCCTTCACTGAGTTGCAGAACAGGTTTATAAACTGTTTTGTGCCTACTTGGGATGAATATTTAGCTAAGAAATGTCAGTTCATTATAACCTGCTAGAGGAGGTGTGAGGGAAGAGCCATCTCTCACCACCTCCAACTCAGTGGCTCTTTACTAAAATTAAGCTAAAAACTACAGAGGGACAGATCCACAGTGAAGTCAATAACATTTCAGCTTGAAGACCCCTCATTTATGGGCCTCTTCTCAGGCTCTGTATCAAATTTGCTGGTCACAGTTTTGTAGTCATAATCTTAAAAAGGGCCCCCTATTGAATACACTTCAGGCTCAACAATACTAGGCTAGCTCTCTGACTGGAGAATGACTAAGTTAGCTTAGGTCAGTTCCAAGGCAGGTTATCTGGAAGTAGCAGTCTGCTTGTTTTCCCCTTCTTTCTACCTTCGTTGGACTCCAAGGGCATTTTCTCTTCTCCAGCCCATGAGATTAGGGTGAAAATGTGATCCTAAATTCGGGGCAAGATCCTCTGCATCTTGTTTGCAGAACTAGATGTCCCCTGCAGGACTGGATAAGGCATGGCTGGGGGCAAGGAGGAGGGACTCAAGAGGATCCTTAGAGTCCCCAGGTGATCCTGATGAAAGCCTTCTGGCATAAAGATGGGGAGCATGATAGAGGAACCCAAAGAAAAAACTGTCTTTAGGCACGGAAACGCCAGTCATCTGTGGACAACTGACATATGTCAGTCTCCTGAATGGGGATAAGGACCTTGAAAGCCCTGGGAGGCAATGCTGGAATAAAGGGAGAACCTATGGTGAAAACAAATCTAACCAGTGGAGCATTTCCCTATGAGTTGGACACAGTGCTGCTGTTTTTACATATACAGTAAAATGATACAGAATGCCACGAAGCAGCATCACTGGTCATAGCAAAGCAATCAGAACTAACAGAAATTCAGGGTTAAGCATCCAGTTGGAGTTCAAATCTGTGTCTCACTGCTTACTAGCTGTGTTGTCTTTGGCAAAGCACTCAATATTTTTAGGGTTTCAGTTCCCCCTTCTGAAAGTGGGGGGAACAGTGGTCACTTTTTAGGATAGTTTTGTGTCTTAAGTAGAAATGAAACATGTGATATGCCTGCATGTAGCAGCTACTCGATAAGTACCCATAATTACTACTGAGATGGCCTAGAACACTCTGCTTTTTGGAAGGTTCACCAGCAGACACTGGTTAGGGTAGGATCACGATGGCAAGAATATCTGCTTTGCTCTCCACAACCAAGTTACTCAACCCTACCATTACGCATTATTTCACTATATCACAAACCCAGAACTTTTTTACAGGGCTGGAAAAACTACATTAAGTATTTTAGGTAAAAACTAGGCCTCTATGTTTCTATTTTTAAATTGCCATACTTGAAGTTTGGAACAAAATGCGTGCATTTTTCCACCACCCAGCATTCTCTTTCCAGCTTTTCCATGCCAGGACCTGCCCAAGCCTCCTGGCCATCCCCACTGCAGTCCTATTTCTGGGTGGGCATAGATTTCAGGTTGACTTACTCATGCACTACCCCTTTCTTGTTTCCGTATGTGCTTGGCCACCAGATGTTCCATAAATAGTTGCCTGGAGCCAGGTTATGACCACCCAAGACCAGGAAGCAACAAGGCAGAGACAGAATAGAAAGGACTTCCTTTATCTCCCCAACTACCCATGGAAGGTTGAGAGAAGTGCTGGCAGGAGTCTCCCAGCCCTAAAACCAGTCTACCTTCTTCCATTCCATGTCCTTTCAGAGAGAGAAAAAGGGGAACACAGATTGTGGAACTATACTCATCTGGGTTACCCCAGCTGCTCCACTTAAAACTGTGTGATTTGGGTCATACAAGTTAAGCTATTTGAGCTCCATTTGCCTTATTTGTAAAATGAAGAAAATGATAGATATGCCATTGGGTTCCAGAGAGGATTGAACAAGCTGTACTATGTCTAGTAAGTACCAGATATCAAGACAACACAGTACCTATGCTAATTTTTATTATCAAGAATGTTCTAAGGGCACCTGGGGGGGCTCGGTCGGTTCAGCAACCTCTTGATTTCAGCCCAGGTCATCATCCTGGGGTTGTGAGATCAAGCCCTGCGTCAGGCTCCATGCTGGGTGTGGAACCTGCTTAAAATTCTCTCCCTCACCTTCTGCTCCTTCCCACCCTGCACTCAGTCTTGCTCTCTCTCTCTTTCTCTAAAAAGAAGGAGTGTTCTAGAATTATTGAAATCACTACATTGTACACCTGAAACTAATATAACACTGTATCTTAACTATACTGAAATTAAAATTTTAAAAATAATTAAAAAAAAAGAATATTCTATACTCTTCCACAATGAGTGTCTGACTTCTCAGTTTCTTTTAATGATGTTCTCACAGCAAGCAAATTGTCACTGAGTAGTAATTCAGAAGTGTAGGAACTGCAGTGACAACAGGGAATGGTTTGGGGACACCCAGGGAAACAAGCACCGTGAGCATGGCATGGGAGATAAGAGACGCAGCATAGTAGGGAGCAGGGAAGGAGCACAGGCTGGATGATGAGAGAAACAGATGGCGCTTATCCTACAGTCCTGTCTGGGGTGGGTTATAGTCACTGCAGGCACACCAGTCAGCCAATCCTGATGGAACACCGTCAACAAAAATACCAACTATTTCCATTGTAGTTTGACAAGTACTAGTTGCACAACTAGCAAAACTGGCTTCATAATACAGCCTTTGGAGAAAGAATTATTTTCTATTTTTCTCCTTTATAAAAATGCGCCGTGTGCTATGTACCAGCTCCAGGCAGTACAGCTGGTGTCACTGGTCTCTGACAGACCCCATCAGGGCTGACTTCCTTGTACCAGCATGATGTGGTTCTTTTTCTCCCGTTGGTGCACAAACCTGCATTCCAAACTCAAGGAAAAAGCCAAACGGCCTATATTCAGTCAAAGGTAGCAACAGTAATTGAGATACACTTGGCTCACTTTTCATATTCTCTTAATTTCAAGGCTATATTCTTTTCTCTCTGGCTATGTCTCTGAAATAATTTGAAAACTTATTCCTTTTCCTTTGCCTTTCCCAAGGTCACACCTTCCCTGGCATCTGTGGAGAGCATTCATATTGAGGAGGAAGGTGATGTTCCTGGCTTTTCCTCTCTTGCCTTTGTGATTTCTTTCTGTTTGGGCCACAGAGGGCTTTGCAGGAGAGCAGAGATGTTCTTTTTTTTTTTTTAACTTCATCCATTGAATATTCATCAGGTGATGGATTCTACCTCAACGATCAGCCAAGGGAATAAAAATAGTTTGCAGCCAGCTCTCCGCCACAGATAGAGCTCCAAACCATTGTAAGGTAGAGTTTTTCCTACCAGGTGAGGTTACGACAAGCAGCTGTGATTTCCCCAGACATAGCCCCATGCTCAGAGCAGATGCCTGTCAAACCAGCCCCCAGTAAGTGGCAAGAGTGATCTCACTTCCTTTCCCTAAAGGTAACTGTCCTCATTACTCTCATTATTGAGCTGAGTGAACCTTGGGTGCATAATAGAATTTTCTTTAAAATATTCATCATCTGACAGCTGATATTTCAGCCATATTTCCTTGAAAACTACATTGGGAGAGGAAGGCTGAGCAGCAGTGCTCAATTAACTTACTATTTTGCTCACCCTCTGAAACTACTTTTCAAGCCCAAGTCATTAAAAATTCATGGGACCGTGTAACATGTTCCTCTCCTGGGAGCACTCTGAGCAGGACAGAGGTGGCCACCCATGCACAAGCTGCCCCTCCTGCATACACAGCAGCAGCTGGAGAAACCGGTGCTTCTCTTGCCAGGGATAAACGGAAACTCCCCTGCCTTTTTCCCCTTTGTTCCTACAAGCGCATCACTTCGTGCAAGAGGAATCAGCACCCCTTTCCAAGTCTTTTATGGGTCTTCCAAGAAAGCACACCAGCCTTTTCTTGGTTTCCAGATAAAGAGGAAGCCATGGGTACACAGGAACACATCTGAAACATGAAATGTTGGAAAAGTTGTAGACAGACATATCTGGATTCACATGCCAGTTTTGCCACATATTTCTCTGAGCCTCAGTTTTCCCGTCTGTAAAATACACACAGAGTTACAGTGCAAGAATTGGGAATAGCACAGAGAACATGCATGGAACATCTCATGGTGCATCACTGATGTAAAATAAAAGCCCTTCCTCATTATGGGGGCAGCACTCAGTGGCATCTAGACCACACGCATCACACTATATGCCACTGGCTGCCAACACGTCTGCCTCCCCTAATGAGGGACAAAATCCCTGAGCCCAGGGCCCATACCCTGTTCACGTCTATCCTCAGTGATCAACATTGTCTGATACAATGAAAGTTTTACAAGATAATTATAATTATTCTATTATAGCTATTAATTAATATAATTACACATAAATTGTATAATGATACATTATAAGTATTTGTTATTACTCCAGTATAACTTTTGAATATATAAGAATAATATTAAATAAATAATAAAATTATATATAATAATACATAAGAATAATAGATAAAACCATAAAGTGAGCACAAATTAGTAATTACCATCATCACAATTTTTAAGCAAAGTTTTATCAGAAAACTGACCAAAATAAGTTGTATTTCTAATTACTATTGCTGCCAGGTCGTAGGCAAGCAGGAATTTTGCTTCAGAAGAGAGCAACTGAAAACAAAAACTGGCCCTTTCGACATGGTCTAAAAACAAGCTTGATAATTGCATCCTAGTTGCTAGTGGACATTTGCCCATAGCCCCTAAACCATCCCATAATTTGAAAATGTTCAGTTTGTTTGTCATTTCTCAGTTTGCTGAGGTTCGGTTTTGTCTCCACATCCAAACGCTCAGAATCTTATTCAAACCAATCCAAACCACTCTGGTCTAGAAATAGGACTTGAAATCTAGCCAGCCTGGGTTTTTATGCAATATTTCCAGTACTTCTGCTTTCAAAACAAGTTGGTGGAAAGAAAACACTAGACAAGCCATACTGTGGTATTCCAAAGCTTTCCCAGTTCAGCCTGGAAATTTTGGTGTTCTTCAGAGAATTGTGAGATACAACCAAGAAAAATAAAAATAATACTACCTTCCATTTGTATAATATTTGATGGTCTGTGTGTAGCTAATGTTTATTTAGCACATTGCATTTCACAGATACTATCTGTAGAATCCTCCAAACAACCCAGTGAAAAAGGTATTTCTCCTTTTCACAGAGGATCCTTTTTACAGGAAATTAAGTTCCAAGCCCAGGTTCTCGGTTTTCTTAAAGCTTCCACATCATTATCTTACTCAGTCATCTGGGAACGAGGGACAGCAGGTAATGTGAGCTCTGCCATGCAGAAGTAGGGTCAGAAAGGCGACTTTCCCAGCATCACACAATCCAATAATAATAATAATAATAATAATAATAAGGCAGAGCTGTGGCTAGAAGTCCGAGTTCTGACTGCAGGGTCTGTACTCCTACATATCATGTGTATATATATATATATATATATATATATATATATATATATACACACACACACTGTCACACTGTACCTGCCATCACAGTACTTGTGTGTGCGTGTGTGTGTATGTGTTTAATTATTTGTAGAGTTATATGTGTGCCATATATAACTAAAAGAAGTAGCCTAGGTTTAAGTCAGCTTCTGGTGTGTTCCAAAGCAATTACTATAGCATTTCATCCCACCATGCAGTGAAACAAGAATTCAGCAATGTTGATACTAGGTCTACACCCCAAACTGAGTAACAAATAACAATTTATACTGACTACAACTTAAATAAATTAATGAGCACTGAAAGTGTTGGTAGAATTCAGGCCTCAGTAAGTCTAACTTCTTTTTTTAAAGGCATGATAAGGTAGTTGTTAGTCACAGCCTCTGGATCCAGACTTTCTGGATTTAATCCTTTCATCTACTCACTGTTTCAGACGTTACTGGGCCAGTAGGGAGGGGCGGTACTTAAACTCTCCATGTCTCTGTTTTCTTGTCCGTAAAGTAGGGATATTAGTGTTGCCTGCCTCATGTAGATGTTGTATTAATTAATATACGCAAAGCCCTAGAATAGTCCTTAGCACATAGTAAGCACAATATAAGCATTCGCTATTGAGCGTTGTTGCCTTCTCAATTGTGTGCAAAGTAAAGATCTCTGTCACACATGTATGCATACTTTCTATCCCCAATAAGACTATACATTCCCTGAGAGTAAATATGGCTTGTTATTAACTTGGTCTCCCTAAATGCCCTGCACAGTGGCAGACATACAGTAGGTGATTAATAAATACTCTTGGAAATGGTAAGCCAGTTTTAAAATCTTACACTGCCATGTACCAACTCAAAAATTTCCAATGATACCTGTTGCCTAGGGATCAGATCTGACCTTCTCAGCTAGGCAGCCAAGTCTCTCTTACAAGTCCTGATATGTCTTCCCCTCATCCCCCATTTGGTCCCCATTAATTCACTCACCACACCCCAGGCATGGGTAGCAGTTCCCACCTTGCTGCTTCTGCTTATTTTCTTCCTGTACCTGGAGTGCCCTTCCTCCTAGGCTCTGCCTATCTAAATCAGTCACCAGCTTCCTTCAAAGCCCACCCAAGCCCACCTCATCCCAGGATTTGTTCTCCAAATCCCCAAGTCAAGCAGCTATGTTCACCTTCTCTTGACTCCTACAGCTTATAACTACAATTCACTTAAAGTGTCTCATATTTAGTCTTAATTGTTGGCCAAAATATTATGTATGGCTCCATAATATTTATTCTATTCTTTTTTTTTTTTTTTTGCTTTTGTTATTGTGGTAAAATACACATAAAATTTATAATTTTCACCATTTCTAAGTGCACCCTTCACTGGTTATTAAATACATTCTCATTGTTGTGCAACCATCACCACCATCCATCCCAAAGCTCTTTTCATCTTCTAAAATTGAAACTCTGTACCCATTAAACAATAATTCTCCATTCGCCCCTCTCCAGCCAGCCTCTGTCAACCACCATTATACTTTCTGTCATTATGATTTTGACTACTCTGAGTACCTCATGAAAGTGCAATCACACAGTCCATGTCTTTTTGTGACTGACTTATTTCACTTAGCATAATACCTTCAAGGTTCATCCATATTGTTTCCTTCCTTTTTATAAGCTGAAATAATATTCCATTGTATGTACATATATCTATTCATTTTATTTATCCATTCATCTGTTAATGGACTTGAGTTGCTACCATATTTTAGTTACTGTGAATAATGCCGCTATGATCATGAATGTACAAATATCTCTTCAATACCCTGGTGTCAATTATTTTGTGAGATATATCCAGTATATATATATATCCAGTATATATATATATATAGTATATATAGTATATATCCAGAAGTGGGATTGCTGGATCATATAGCAATTCTATTAATTTTTTGAGGAAAACATACTGTTTTGCACAGCAGCTGTACCATTTTACGTTCCCACCAACAATTCACAAGGGTTCCAATTTCTCCACATCTGTTTTCTGTTTGTTTGGATAGTACTCATCCCTGTGAGTGTGAGATAGTATCTCACTGTTTTTTACATTTCTGTAATGATTAGTGATGTTGAGCATCTTTTCATGTGCTTTTGACCATTCATATATCATCTTTGGAGAAATGTTTATTGAAATCCTTTGCCCATTTTAAAATCCGGCTGTTCGCTTTTTGTTGTTGAGCTTCAGTAGTACTGTTTATAACCTGGATATCAATCCCTTATCAGATACATGATTTGCAAATATTTTCTCCCATTCTGTGGGTTGCCTTTTAACTCTGTGGATAGTGTCTTTTTTTAAAAAATATTTTATTTATTTATTTGACAGAAAGAGACAGCCAGCGAGAGAGGGAACACAAGCAGGGGGAGTGGGAGAGGGAGAAGCAGGCTCCCAGCGGAGAAGCTTGATGTGGGGCTCGATCCCAGAACGCTGGGATCACGTCCTGAGCCGAAGGCAGACGCTTAACGACTGCACCACCCAAGCGCCCCTGTGGATAGTGTCTTTTAATGCACAAAGTTTTTAATTTTTATAAAGTCCAGTTGGTCTACTTTTTTTCTCTCTGGGCCTTTAGCATCATATCCAAGAAGTCATTGCCAAATCCAATGTTGTAAAGCTTTTGTCTACGTTTTCTTTAAGAGTTGTATTGTTTTGGGTCTTATATTTAGGTCCTTATCCATTCTGAGTTAATTTTTTATATGGTGTAAGGTAAGGGTCCAATTTCATTCTTTTGCATGTGGATATCCAGTTTTCCCAGTACCATTTGTTGAAAACACTGTCCTTTCCTCACTGATTGGTCTTGGAACCCTTGTCAAAAATTATTTGACCATATGTAAGGGTTTATTTCTTGGCTCTCTATTCTGTTCCATTGGTCTATATGTCTGTCTTGATGCTAATACAACAATATTTTGTTTGCTGTAGTTTTGCAATAAGTTTTGAAATCAAGAAGTATGAGCTCTCCAGTTTCGTTCTTTATGAAGATTATTTTGGCTGTTTGGGGTACCTTGAGATTCCCTATGAATTTTAAGATGAGTTTTTCTATTTCTGCAAAAAAAAAATGTCGTTGGGATTTTGATACAAATTGCATTGAATCTATAGGTTACTTGTGTAATGTTGACATTTTAACATCATCTTCCAATCCATGAACATGAAATGTGTTTTTATTTATATCTTTTATTTCTTTCAGCAATGTTGTGTAGATTTCACTATACAAGACTTTCACCCCCTTGGTTAAGTTAATTCCTGAGTGTTTTTCTTCTTTTTGAAGTCATTATAAATGGAGTTGGTTTTGTAATTTCCTTTCTCAGATTATTCATTGTTTGTGTATAGAAATGTAACTGATTTGGGCAAGTTGGCTTTGTATCCTGCTACTTTGTTGAGTTCATTTATTAGTTTTAACAGCTTTTTTGTGGAATCTTTAGGGTTTTCCACATATAAAATCCTAGGTCTGCAAATAAAGATAATTTTACTTTTTCCTTTCCAATTTGGATGTTTTTTATTTGTTTTACTTATGTAATTGTTCTAGCTAGAAGTTCTACTACTATGTTGAATAGAAGTGATAAAAGTGGGAATTCTTGCTTTGTTCCCAATCTTGGTAGAAATTCTTTCAGTCTTTCACCATTGAGTATGATAGTCACTATGGGTTTTTCATATATGGCTTTTATTATATGGCGGTAGTTTCCTTCTTTCCTAGTTTGTTGAGTGTTTTATCATGAAAAGGTGGTGAATTTTGTCAAATAATTTTTCTGTATTGATATGATCATGTCGGTTTTTTCCCTTCATTCTGTTGATATGGTGAATTACATTATTGATTTACGCACATCGAACCATTCTTGCATTCCAGGAATAAATCCCATGTGGTCATGGTATATAATCTTTTTAATATGCTGCTGAATTCTGTCTACTAGTATATCATTAAAAATTTTTGCATCAATGTTCATAAAAGACATAGTCTGCAGTTTTCTTTTTGTAATATCTCTGTCCAGCTTTGATACCAGGTCAATGCTAGCTTCATAGAATGAGTTAGGAAGTTGTTTCTTCCTCTTTAAATTTTGGAAAAGTTTGAGAAGGGTTGGTATTAGTTTTTTAATATTTGGTGGAATTCACCAATGAAGCCTTAGAACCATGGCTGTCTTTGTTGGGAGATTTTTTATTACTGATTCAATCTCCTTACTAGTTGTAGGTCTATTCAGATTTCTTTGTGATGTAATCTTGGTAAGTTTTGTGTTTCTAGGAATTTGCCCTTTCATCTAGGTTATCATATAAGTGCTTATTATACTCCCTTTTAATCATTTCTATATCTGTAGAATCAATAAAAATGTCCCACATTCACTTCTGATTTTAGTAATTTGAGTCCTTTCTTTCTTTGTCCATCTAGCTAAAGGTTAGTCGATATTCTTGGTCTTTCCAAAGAACCAACTTTTGGTTTCATTGATTTTCTCTGTTTTATGTTCTGTATTTTGTTTATCTCTGCTCTAATGTTTATCATTTCCTTTCTTCTGCCAGCTTTGGGTTTAGTTTTTTCTTCTTTTTCTAGTTCCTCAAGTTATAAAGTTAGATTGTTGATTCGAGATCTTTCTTCTTTTTTAATTAAATGTTTATAGCTATAAATTTCCCCCTTGGCATTGCTTTTGCTGTGTCACATAAATTTTGGTATGTTGTGTTTTTTGCTTTCATTCCATCTGTAAGTATTACTTAATTACCCTTATTTCTTCTTTCATCTATTGGTTGTTTAAAAATGTGCTATTTCCAAGTTTTTTTAATTTTTCAGGTTTACTTTGATTACTGATTTCTGACTTCATCTTGTGATCAGATATACTTTGTATATCTATCTTTGTAAATCTATTGAGACTTAATTTATGGCCTAACATATTACCTATCCTAGAAAATGGCCCATGTACACTTGAGAAGAATGTGCATTCTGTTGTTGCTGGGTAGCATTCTGTATATGTTAGATTTAGTTGATTTATTGTAGCATTCTGTATATATTTGTTAGATTTAGTTGGTTTTTAAGTCCTCTATTTCCTTACTTTTCATCTGTCTGATTGTCATATCCATTATTGAATGGAATATTGAAATCACCAACTATTATCATAGAACTGTCTATTTTCTCCCCTCCGTTCTGTCAGTTTTTGCTTCAGAAATTTTTATAGTCCCTCATTAAGTGTATAATGTTTATAATTGTTATAGCCTCTTGGTGTATTGAATGTTTTATTAATATATAATACCCTGTTTTGTCTCTTGTAATCTTTTTTTCATTTAAAACCTATTTTGTCTGATATTAGTATAGCCACCCCTGTTCTCTTTTGCTTACTATTTGCATGGAATCTCTTTTTCCATCTTTTCACTTTCAACCTGCTTATGTCTTTGGATCTATTATAGATAGCATATAGTTGGATCATCTATTTTTATCCATTCTGCCCATTTCTGTCTTTTGATTAGAGAGTTTAATATATTTATATTTAAGTAGTTATTGATAAGTAACTTACTTCAGTTATTGTTTTTATTTTCTATATACCTTAAAGCTTTTTTGGTCCCTCATTCCCTGCATTTCTGTCTTGTATTTAGTTGATTTTTATAGTGAAATGTTTAAATTCCTTTCTCATTCCCTCTTGCATATATTCTATAGCTATTTTCTTTGCAGTTATCATGGAGATTACACTTAACATCCTAAAGTTTTAAGACTCTAATTTTGGAACTGTCTAACTTCAATAACATACAAAAACTCTGCTTCTTTACCACTCTGTCTCCAATCCTTTCATTTGTTGATGTCCCAAAATTACATCTTTATGCATCGTGTGCCTAAAAACATACACTACTAATTCTTCTAAATGCATTAGCCTCTTAAATTATGTAGAAAACAAGATTAGGAGTTACAAACCAAATTTATAGTAATCCTGGCTTTTACACCAATAACTTCTTTTTCTTTAAATTTATTAGTCTCTTAAATCATGTGGAAAACAAAAAGTTGTTATAAAATATTGTTACAATAATACTAGTTTTTATAATGATCCATGTATTTACCTTTGTTGAGATCTTCATTTCTCCATATGGCTTCAAGTTACTGTAGAGTATCCTTTTACTTCACCTTATAGGACCTCCTTGATAATTTTTTTCAGGACAATCCTAATGGTCACAAACCCCCTCAACTTTGTTTATTGGGGGAAATCTTTAATTTCTCACTCACTTTTGAAGGGCAGTTTTGCCAGAAATAGGATTTTTGGTCCACAGTTTCTTTTTTCTTTTAGCATTTTGACTATATCATTTCACTGTCTTCTGGCCTCCAAAGTTTCTGATGAGAAATCTGCTGATAATCTTATTGTGGATGCTTTCATGTGACAATACTTCTCTCTTTTGTTTTCTCCTTTTGCTTTTGAAAGTTTGATTATAATGTGGGTTTCTTTAAGTTCATCTTACCTGGAGTCCTTTGAGCTTCTTAGATGTTTATATCTTTCATCAAATTTGGAAAATTTTCAGTCATTATTTCTCCAAATATTCTCTCTGCTTCTTTCTCTCTCTCTTCTCTTTCTGGGACTTCCATGACACATAGAATGATGCAACCATGATATTGCTCTGCTCAATGGTGTCCCACAGGTCTCTTAGGTTCTGTTGACTTTTCATCAACCATTTTTCTTTCTGTTCCTCAGACTCAGTAATTTCCACAGCCCTCTCTTGAAGTTCACTGATTCTTTTGCTTGCTCAAATTTGCCTTTGACTCCCTTTAGTAGTCTACGGCCATATCACTCTGAATGTGCCCAATCTCATCTGAATCCCTCTAGTAAATTTTTCATTTTAGTTATTGCATTTTTCAGTTCCAGAATTCTTTGTTTTCTTTTTATTTTTCCTGTTTGTTCATTAATGTTCCCATTTTGTTTATACATTATTTTCTTGCCTTCCTACACATCTTCTATTTAATTCCTTGAACACTTATAAGATAGTTGTTTAAAGTCTTTGTCTAGTATATCTGCCATTAAGTCCTTCAGGGAAATTTTCTATTGATATGTTTTTCCCTTTGTCTGGACCATACTATCCAGTTTCTTGGTATGCCTTGTGATTTTTTTGTTGAACATTAGACATTTGAATCTAATAATGTGGTGAATCTGTAAATCAGATTCTCCCCCATCCCCTGGGGTTTGCTGGGTTTCTTTATTATTTTTCTTTCTTCTTCTTCTTTTTTTTTAATTGTTGTAAGCTGTCTCTATGCTGAGGATCAGCCTGAGGTATAAATTTAAGGTTTTCTCAAGTCTTTTCAGAGATTTTCCCTGGGCATATGCAATCACTTTCTAATTTCTAATTTTTCCTGTATATGCAATTGCTTTCCTAATTTCCTAGTCTTTAATGTCAGGCTTCCAAAAGAGGAAAAAGCAAAAAATTAAAGGGGAAGAGAAAATGACCAGCCCTTTAAATCCCCCTGGAACTCACTTCAGCCACAGAGGGAGGGCTTGCAACAGTGGGGGGGGGGGGGTACAACAACAATGGCTGCCAGCCTCTTTGTCTGAACCTCTGTGATCAGCAGCAGCAATTAGCAATCAGAGCACAGATCCTTGATGTTTGGGGTTGTTTTTGTCCACCCTGACTCCCACAAGCTGTGTGCAAGATGCTGTAGGAACACAGGCACAGCTGCCTGCCATGTGGCTAGGGGTGAGGGATCGGTAGCTGCTACTGTGCTAAAAGCTGAAATTGATCTCAATTAACCTCAATTTACCAACCAAGTTCCTCCCCTGGAAGTTTCAAGGCTTCAACAGATTCCAGAGCTCCAAATGGTTACATAAGACAGATTCTGATGTGTGCAATCGTTGTCTAAGTGGGGAGACAGATTCATGGTGCTTCCTACTCAGCCATCTTCACAGAGTCCTCTCCCATGTTTATTCTTTGATTATCTCCTTGATAAATTATAAGCTGGGAAGGGGACAGACATTGCCCATCTTGATTACCATTTGACCACCCCGAATAGCATCTTGCACATACTAGATGCTAAGTCTAATAGCTATCTGTTGTTGAGTAACAAATCACCTCAAAAATTGCTTGCTGAAAATAAAAACAATCATTAATTGCCTCTCAGTTTCTGTGGATCATGAATTCAGGAGAAGCCCATCCGGTGGTCTGGCTCAAGGTCTCCTCTGAGGCTACAGCAGGTATTGCCCAGGACCACAGTGGTCTGAAGTCTCCTAGGGCTAGAGGATCCACTTCCAACATGGCTTCCTCACCTGGCTGGCAGTTAGTGCTGGCTCTTAGCAGAGGCCTCACTGCTTCCCACTTGGGCCTTCCCAGAGGGTTGATCAAGTATTCACCCAGCAGAAGTCTGGCTCCCTCCAGAATGAGCAATCCAAAGACCAAGGCAGAAGCTGAAATGTCTTTTATGACCTAGCTTCAGAAGTCATACAATGTCTAGGAGGCTGGCTATTATAGTAAATAGATAATTGGTTTTGGTCGAGTGTCTTCTCTTTCACTAGTTTGTATGCACTTTGAAAGCAAAACTGTCAAAACTTCCTTGTAAGATCTGGCACAATGCTTTATATCTAGTAAGCACTCAGATCTTAAATGTATTCACAATTAATAAAAAGATATTTGCCAGTATATAATTATCAATATTTTCATAAGCAGCCAAATTACAACTTAATTTTTAGGTTTTCATTGGATAATTATTTTATTCAGATGAATAATGTTTGAAGAAATAGAATTCCTGTCTTCAAAATTCTTTTTTTTTAATTTTATTTATTATTATTTTTTTAATGTTTTTTTATGTTAGTCACCATACAGTACATCCCTGGTTTCCTATGTAAAGCTCGATGCTTCATTAGTTGCATATAATGCCCAGCGCACCATACAACTGTGAGTTGTAGTGCCCTCCTCACTACCCATCACCAGTCCATCCCATTCCCCCACCCACCTCCCCTCTGAATCCCTCAGTTTGTTTCTCAGAGTCCATAGTCTCTCATGCTTCATTCCCCCTTCTGATTACCCCCCCTTTCTTTATCCCTTTCTTCCCATACCGATCTTCCTAGTTCTTATGTTCCATAGAGAGAGAAATGATATGATAATTGTCTTTCTCTGCTTGACTTATTTCACTTAGCATTATCTCCTCCAGTGCCATCCATGTTGCAGCAAATGTTGAGAACTCGTTCTTTCTGATAGCTGAATAATATTCCATTGTATATATGGACCACAACTTCTTAATCCACTCATCTGTTGAAGGACATCTCGGTTCTTTCCACGATTTGGCTATTGTGGACAATGCTGCTATGAACATTGGGGTGCATATGGCCCTTCTCTTCACTACATCTGTATCTTTGGGGTAAATACCCAGTAGTGCAATGGCTGGATCATAGGGTAGCTCAATTTTTAACTTTTTAAGGGACCTCCACACTGTTTTCCAGAGTAGCTGTACCAACTTGCATTCCCACCAACAATGTAGGAGGGATCCCCTTTTTCCACATCCTCTCCAGCAATTGCTGTTTCTTGCCTTGTCAATTTTTGCCATTCTAACTGGCGTAAGGTGGTATCTCAAGGTGGTTTTGATTTGAATTTCCCTGATGGCTAATGATTTTGAACCTTTTTTCATGTGTCTGTTAGCCATTTGTATGTCATCACTGGAAAAGTGTCTGTTCATATCTTCTGTCCATTTTATGATTTGTTTATTTGTTTCTCATGTATTGAGTTTGAGAAGTTCTTTGTAGATCTTGGACACCAGTCTTTTATCTGTAGCATCATTTGTAAATATATTCTCCCATTCTGTGGGCTGCCTCTTTGTTTTTTTGACTGTTTCCTTGGCTGTGCAGAAGGTTTTTATCTGATGAAGTCCCACAAGTTCATTTTTTCTTTTGCTTCTCTTGCCTTTGGAGATGTGTCATGAAAAAGGTTGCTTTGGCCGATGTCAAAGAGGTTGCAGCCTATGTTCTCCTCTAGGATTTTTTTTTTAAGATTTTTTTAATTTATTTATTTGACAGAGAGAGAGACAGCCAGCGAGAGAGGGAACACAAGCAGGGGGAGTGGGAGAGGAAGAAGCAGGCTCATAGAGGAGGAGCCTGATGTGGGGCTCGATCCCAGAACGCTGGGATCACGCCCTGAGCCGAAGGCAGACGCTTAACCGCTGTGCCACCCAGGCACCCCTCCTCTAGGATTTTGATGGGTTCCTGTCTCACATCAAGGTCTTTCATCCATTTGGAGTTTATTTTTGTGTATGGCGTGAGAGAGTGGTCAAGTTTCATTCTTTTGCATATAGCTGTCCAATTTTCCCAGCACCATTTATTGAAGAGACTTTTTTCCACCGGATGTTTTTTCCTGCTTTATCAAAGATTAGTTGCCCAAAGAGCCAAGGGTCCATTTCTGGGTTCTCTATTCTGTTCCATTGGTCTATATCTCTGTTTTTGTGCCAGTACCATGCTGGCTTTGTGATCAGAGCATTGTAGTACAGCTTGAAATCCGGCATTGTGATGCCCCCAGCATTGTTTTTCCTTTTCAACAGTTCCTTGGTGATTCGGGGCCTTTTCTAGTTCCATACAAATTTAAGGACTATTTGTTCCAGTTCTTTGAAAAATGTCATCAGTATTTTGATCGGAATAGCATTGAAAGTGTAGATTGCTCTGGGTAGCATGGACATTTTAACTATGTTAATTCTTCCGATCCAGGAGCATGGAATATTTTTCCATCTTTTTGTGTCTTCTTCAATGTCTTTCAAGAGTGATTTGTAGTTTCTAGAATATAGGTCCTTTACGTCTCTGGTTAAGTTAATTCCAAGGTAATGTATGGTTTTTGGTGCTATTGTAAATGGGATGGATTCCCTAATTTCTCTTTCTTCAGTTCCATTATTCGTGTATAGAAATGCAACTGATTTCTGAGCATTGATTTTGTATCCCGCCACATTACTGAATTGCTCTATAACTTCTAATAGTTTGGGAGTGGATTCTTTTGGGTTTTCCATATAGAGTATCATGTCATCTGCGAAGAGAGACATTTTGACTTCTTCTTAGCCTATTTGATACCTTTTATCCCTTTTTGTTGTCTGATTGCTGTTGCAAGGACTTCTAGTACTATGTTGAATAATAGTGGTGAGAGTGGGCATCTTTGTGTTCCTGATCTTAAGGGAAAGGCTTCCAGCTTCTCCCCATTGAGAATGATATTTGCTGTAGGCTTTTCATAGATGGTTTTTATGAGATTGAGGAATGTACCCTCTATCCCTACACTCTGAAGGGTTTTAATCAGGAAAGGATGCTGTATTTTGTCAAATGCTTTTTCTGTATCAATTGGGAGGATCATATGGTTCCTGAGTCTTTTCTTGTTGGTATGATGTATCACACTGATCAATTTGCGAATGTTGAACCACACTTGTATTCCAGGTATGAATCCTACTTGGTCATAATGGATAATCCTTTTAATGTACTGTTGGATTCTATTAGCCAGGATCTTGTTGAGGATTTTGGCCTCCATATTCATTAGGGAAATCGGTCTGTAATTCTCCTTTTTGATGGGGTCTTTGCCTGGTTTGGGGATCAAGGTAATACTGGCCTCATAGAACGAGTTTGGTAGCTTTCCTTCTGTTTCTATTTTTTGAAATAGCTTTAAGAGAATAGGTATTATTTCTTCTTTGAATGTTTGGTAGAATTCCCCAGGAAAACCGTCCGGGCCTGGAGCTTTGTTTTTTGGAAGGTTGTTTATCACTGACTCAATCTCTTCATAATTAATTGGCCTGTTTAAAAAATCAATTTCTTCCTGTTTCAGTCTTGGTAGTTTATAGGTTTCCAGGAAGGCCTCCATCTCATCCAGATTGCTTAATTTATTGGCATATAGCTGTTGATAAAAGTTTCTAATAATCCTTCCAATTTCATTGGTGTTGGTTGTGACCTCTCCCTTTTCATTCATAATTTTATTAATTTGGATCCTTTCTCTATTCTTTCGGATAAGTCTTGCCAGCAGTCTGTGAATTTTATTGATTCTCTCAAAGAACCAGCTTCTAGTTCTGTTGATCTGCTCTACTGTACTCTTGGTTTCTAATTCATTAATTTCTGCTCTAATCTTGGTCAACTGCTTCCTCGTGCGTGGATTAGGCCTGTCCCTCTGTTGCTGTTCCAGGTTCTTTGGGTGAGAATATAAAAACTGCATGTTAGATTTTTCTATTCTTTTGAGTGAGGCTTGGATGGCTATGTATTTCCCCCTTAGGACTGCCTTTGCAGTATCCCATAGTTTTGGACCATTGTGTTTTCATTCTCATTGGTATCCATAAATTGTTTAAATTGATTTTTGATTTCCTGGTTTATCAAGTCATTCCTGAGCAGGATGGTTCTTAGTCTCCAACTGTTAGAGTTTCTTCCAAATTTTTCCTTATGGTTGAGTTCCAATTTCAGAGCGTTGTGGTCTGAGAATATGCAGGGAATAATTTCAGTCTTTTGGTATCAGTTGAGACCTGTTTTGTGACCCAGAATGTGGTCTATTCTTGAGAATGTTCCATAGGCATTAGAATAGAATGAGTATTCTTTGGTTCTGGGGTGTAGTGTTCTATATATATCTATGAGGTCCAACTCGTCGAGTATAGTATTCAAAGCTCTTGTTTCTTTGCTGATTTCTTGCTTAGGTGATCTGTCTATTGCTGATAGTGGAGTGTTGAGGTCTCCTACTCTTAGTGTATTTTTATCTATATGTCTCTTTATTCTGGTTAAGAGTTGGCTTGTGTATCTTGCTGCTCCCCTGTTGGGGGCATGTATATTTATAATTGTCATATCCACTTGTTGGATACATCCTTTAAGAATAATATAGGGCCTTTCTGTGTCTCTATTATAGTCTTTAGTTTAAAATCCAATCTGTCTGATATGAGAATTGCTACCCCAGCTTTCTTTTGAGGTCCATTGGCATGAAAGATGGTATTCCATCCCTTTACTTTCAGTCTGAATGTATCTTTAGGTTCAAAATGAGTCTCTTGCAGACAGCAAATGGATGAGTCATGTCTTTTTATCCAATCTGCAACCCTGTGGCATTGTATGGGAGCATTTAGGCCATTTACATTGAGACTGATTATTGAGAGATATGATTTTAATGATGCCATGTTGCCAGTAAAGTCTTTGTTTCTATAGATTGTGACTTTCTGTTCTGTATCACTCTTGGGGCCTTTTTACTTTTATAGAACCCCCCCTTAATATCTCCTGTAGGGCTGGTTTCGTGGTTACAAAATTGGTCAATGACTGATGATTCTGGAAGGTCTTTATTTCTACATCAATTCTGAATGACAGCCTTCCTGGATAAAGGATCCTTGGCTGCATGTTTTTCTCTGAAAGAGCTTTAAAAATGACCCCCAACCCTTTCTCTCATTCCAGGTCTGTGTAGACAGGTCTGACGTAATTCTGATACCTTTGCTTTGGTACGTGAGAAATTTCTTTGCCTTTCAAGTCTACACATCATCTTGACCATTGTTACTCTGAATTCCATTTCTGATAATTTGGTTATATCCATATCCATTAGTTCTGTGGCAGAGGCCACAGACTCATTGTCTTTTCTTCACTGGGGGGGAGGGGATTTCTCCTTCTCATCATTCTGATGAGGAGAGGTTGCGGGGTTGTCCAGAGCCCAAATTATTGACCGGGACCCAGGCTGTGCGCCCTTGTTTTATAGGGATCTTAGGGATGTGGGCTTCTTTTTTTTTTTTTTAAGATTTTATTTGTTTATGTGACAGAGAGACAGCCAGCGAGAGAGGGAACACAAGCAGGGGAGTGGGAGAGGAAGAAGCAGGCTCCCAGCGGAGGAGCCCGATGCAGGACTCGATTCCGGAACGTCGGGATCATGCCCTGAGCCGAAGACAGACCCTTAAGGACTGCGCCACCCAGGCGCCCCGGGATGTGGGCTTCTTGATTTTTCAGCCTGTCTTCTGGGGGAGGGGCCTGCCGCGCCAATACTCAGGCAACCCTGTTTGGGTAGAGTCTCCGTGTCCCCTGCGAGGGGGGATGGGGATGGACACACTGTGAGCTGGTATTTCCAGGCTTTTGTTCTCTGGCGGCTTTCCCTGGCGGTTTGCTATGCCTCTTCTGAGAGTCAGAGCAGCGGCGGCCGAATTTCAGCCTCTGTCTCAGAACAGAGGGATTGCGGCCCGTTCTCCACTGATGTTCTGGCCACTTTAACTCCGTTACTGTTGGTGCTGCTCAACCCTGCAATGTCCCGGGATATGCGCCCCACACCTGGCGTCCCAGCCCCCACTTCCAGGGCCATCGCATCTCTGTCCTTCGTGTTTCTAACACCGCCAGCCGCCAGCCCGCCAGCCCGCCAGCTGCCCCGGCGCTCCGGGAGCTCCCGGTCTCAGTCTGGATTCAGTGAGCACACCGGGATTCCGGAGTTCCGTGAGAAGTCTGGTGGTGCGAGCTCCCGGCTCACGGTCTCAGTCTGTTCTCTCGCTGGTGCCGTCTGGGAGTCCGCCTGCTCCCCCGTGCAGGTGGCTACCACTTCTCAGCGCCCGAATGCGGCGGCTCCCTCACCCTTCCGTTTATCTTCCGATATCTGTGCACGGTTTCACGGCTCCCCGCTTCGTACCTCAATACTCAGCGCTGGAGATGTTCATTTGTAGAGACCCAGATGTATCTTCCTGCGTCTCAGGCTGATTCCGTGGATGTTCGGGCTGGTCTGGTACCTATCCAGCTCGACTCAGGGGACCGGCTGAAAAAGGGGTCCCCTACTCCTCCTCCATCTTAACTCCTCCCCTCTATTTATTATTTATTTGACAAAGAGAGAGACAGCCAGCAAGAGAGGGAACAGAGGCAGGGGAAGTGGGAGAGGAAGAAGCAGGCTCCCAGCGGAGGAGCCTGATGTGGGGCTCGATCCCAGGACTCTGGGATCATGCCCTGAGCCAAAGGCAGACACCTAACAACTAAGCCACCCAGGCGCCCCCCAAAATTCTTTAAATAAGCCAGAAATTTTGTTGGACACCATCAGGAACATGTTGCATAGCTACTGAGCATAACACTTTGTGATTTTCTTATTTAAGTGTTATGTCTTCATGTTTGAGGTTTTCATTTGCTTTTGTTGGCATAAAGTCACTGTTTCTAGACCACCAGTGTTCCTAAAGACCAAAATTAATTGCTAGTTTTATATGTCTAAATGATAGGGATGCCAGATTGTTTCAAAATAAAACACATCTAAATTTAATAAAGTTCAAAGGAAGAAATGTTTATTTATGGATTAAAGTATATAATGATCTGTTGCTTGTAGTTATTGAAATAGTGACAACTCATCTTAGCAGGAGTAGGGAGAGTGAGCAGGGAAGAGCAAGGGAGAAAGTCCTTCTCTGATGCTGAGAGTGTATCAACAAACCAGAGAGACAAATAAAAAGCCCTGGGTCTTTTGACACCAGCTGAGAACACAGATGATATAGAACTGAAGTCTGGAGAAGGGACGGGGAGGCTCTGGTAAGAGGGTGGAGGTTTTGTTCTGTCAACTCATCACACATTCGCACAGGGATGTCTCGAAAAGTCTTCAGGAACAGAGCATATTTTGTCCCTTTGGGGCACAGCTTTGCTGGTGGTTGAAGTTCAATGATATCATCAAGCATTCCCAGAGTTGTTGGAATGGAAGGTACAAAAACCCTAAACTGTAAGACCACCAAAGAGACTTATCTCCATGTCTTTTATGGCAACCACATCTCTGTGCATGCATTGCTTAAAAACACATCACTGGGTACCATGGTTGCGGGAGCAGAAAGAACTGGACAGCTGTTGTAATTGAGCAGAAGTCCTGAACTGTTCTCTAAAGCTTTTCATTGATTCCAAGGACTTAAGAACATCTTAACAAAACTTCCCCATTTCAAAATAGATCAACATATAATTACACTTATTTTACAGTAAGACACTTAAGCTATTACATTCCTCACTTTGTTCAATCTAAACTTGTGCTAATTCTAGGATTTGTGAATATTGCACAATGATTTCATTATTTAACATTTGGGCACATAATTTTTATTGTCTGACTTTTAAATTTATCCAAACTCTATATTAGCTTTCTTTTAAATGAATTGCAGTTTACATTTGGTAGAAAGAACATTAGATTTGGAGTCAGAAACCCATGTCCCAATCCCAAATTTGCTGCATATTTCCCATGTGATCATGAATATATCACTTAACTTCTCAGAGTTTCATCTCAATTCCATCATCTATAAAGCAAGGATAATCTTATTGCTGTTTGTATTCCATAAGATTACTGTGAAAATCAAAAGTCATTGATGTATGTGAAAACTCCTTGTAATGTTAAGTGTTTTTGCAAGAGTGAGATATGTTAATATTTTTATCTTACACATATGATATGCAAGCAAATGCTTCCATTAACATCCAGTATGTCCTCTGTTTCGCCTTCTACCACCACCACCACCACTTGTCCCCAGAAAGCTGTCATCATGTTAACTGATCTATTATAAGGACTTGATTTTATAAATAGAAATTGCTCGTGGGTCAAATCGTGTGACCTTCATATAGATTGTAGACTATTGATGCCCCTCAAAGCTTTGGTCATAATACATTACTAACAATTGGAGAGGACAGGAATAATTTTCTTATAGATCCAATTTTAATCCCAAATGGAATGAAATGAGACTATTTTCTAGTCCCCTTCTTTCTCCATGTTTAGATAATTTGATGCAGCTTTTAGATGGATTAGAAACATGTTTTTACTAATGTGAACCTGAAATTGTCTCAAGAAAAAAAAAATGGACCTGACATATAATTATCATCTAAAAGAATAACTCAGTAAAAATTATGTTGGAATCAAAAATCACAATTTGGGGCATACCATCTTCATTGTTCAAATTAAAAATACTGAATAACTCCATCCTAAAGGCTAGTTTAGTTCTTTAGATGTACATTGTGTAGCTAATTCTCAGTGTGGACAGGCAAGAGTACTTAAGATCAACCGATCCACAGGAATCATGGCACAGTTCTTCCATGCTCAGAGCAGCCAATTGGCCATAACTGCCCTCTGACATTTTCCAGACCCCACTCATCTCTTCCATGATCTATGGCGTGAAACAACAGGGTTTTAACCAAGGAGACAGATGCAAGGCTGCTACATCAGGAAAATGTGCCCCAGCCCGGTTCCACACTGGGATCAGAACGGCTTTTCCAACAAGGAAGTATTCAGCTGGAGCTCCTTAGCCTTCACAAAGAAATGTCAGCTTTGCCACCTGTGTGTCTGGTGTCTGATGAATTAGGATGCCCCTTCAATCAGCAGCAGAGGCTCTGCCCTCCAGGCACTTGTCAACAAATACAGGTTTAAAATCTCTGCTCAGTGTTGCTAAAAGCCCATGGAAACAATATTTCAGGAAGGAATTGCTCAAAGTCCCTTAAATAGCTATACACACAATACATTCCTTTTGGAATTTGGTACCAAGAAAAAGTCCATTTTACCTGATGAATTACCTTGTTTTTTTTTATCAGGCAGATAGAACTATAAAACAAATCTTTGCCCTGGCATAGGTGTATTTAGAGCTACATTTAGTATTGAATTATAAATACTTCAGCTAGAGTTTTAATGCCATCCCTTCTTCTCACTCTGTGGTATTTAATTTTCATTCAGATATTCCTAGTGCATGTAAACTTACACAAACACACACATCATCATCATCCATGTAAGCAACTTGGGGAAGTCGATAAAATATAAATAAATTGATCTTACAATTCTAAACTTTTACCATACATGTTATAGAAAACCCTGAAAATGTAAGAATAATGTATACATTATTTGGGTCAAAAATATCCTCAGTATCTCCCAAAAGCAAATCCCTAACCCTAACTTGACTAATTCCTACTCATTACATGAGAATTATCTCTAGCGTTACCTTATCCAAGAAACTTTTCAGTTCGCCAGAGCTCTAGCCATAGTTGGAGCCTCTGCCCTATAGCCAATGCAGTCTGTCATGACCCAACCATATTCTCTGCTGTGACCTGTGAGCTTCCTGAGATCAGAGACTGTGTCTCACCTCTGAATCCCCAGCACCTGCTAAAGGGCCTGACATATAATAATGACATAAAAAATGTTTGTGAAATAAATATGAAAATACTTATACCACTTCTCTTAACTCTGTAAGAAGCAACTTTGCAAAGAAGATAATACAGACCAATATTTGGTTTTTAAACTTAAATTATATTAAAGTATACACTGAAATAAAAGAGTTCTTTGTTGTTCAAACATCAGTCTCAATCGTTTTATTTGAAAAAGGAGAATTGGCATGATTCTAAGTAGTACACTCAAAATATTTTTATTTTACTGCATAAGTAAAAAAACACAAGATCAGAATATGTATAATCTTAGCCAAATGTAGTATAAACTCCAATGTAGAATTACCCAAGTAATCTTAATATTAAGCAGAAAATCAGAAGAATTTTTGGTCATTAAGAAACCACGTACGTGGAGCAGAAAAACCCTGGGTGAAGAGAGGTTAATAAAATGAGAAGATGAGATGCTAAGATCCTATTTCTTTTCCCAAGCTGTTCATATTACATAATCACAATAGCCAAGACATAGAAGCAATCTAAAGGTCCACTGACGAACAAATGGATAAAGAAAATGTGTCATATACACAGAATGGAATATTATTTAGCCTCAAAAAAAAAAAAAAAAAGAAATCCTGCCATTTGTGACATGGATGAACCTAGAGAACCTTACATTAAGTGAAATAAGCCAGACACAAATACTACGTGATACCACTTTTTATAAAATCTACAATAGTCCAACTCAGAGAAGCAGAGAGTAGACTGGTGGTTACCAGGGCCCAAAGAGAGAGGAAGATGAGGAGGTATTAGTAAGAGGGTACCGACTTTTAGTTACGCCGATGACGTCCTAGAGGTCTACTGTGCAGCGTAGTACCAACCATTAAAAATGCTGCAGTATATACCTGCTAAGGACGTAGAACTCATGTTAAGTATTCTTATCACAATAGTAATAGTAACAGTAAGTAAAGAGGACAGGAAGAAACTTTTAGAAGTGATGAGTATATTTACAGCATAGGTCATGGCGATGATTTCATGGATGTATATTTATCTCCAAACTCATCAAGTTGTAAAAAAAAAAATAACTTTAACATACACAAACACACAAACACACAAAAGCACATCTTCTTGTTTCTTCCTGTTTGTGAAAGTTCATGTTGCCCCTTCCTCACAGCTATAATGTTCCAGAAGTTCGAGTCCACATCATAAGACAAACAGAAAAGATGAAGATTTTTCTGTTATCTTAGGTACTACTTTGTTGTTAATGTGTCTGTCAGACGTACTCACCTCAGTTGAGGAATCAGAGGGGACTGGAATTTGTCCTAATAGATATCTGCTAAGGGACAAGAGTCGGAGCTCAGGAACAGAGAACCATCACTTACCAAGAGAAAAGGAGGCAGTGACAGGAACTGGATGAGGATAAAGCCCATAGACAGCATATCCAAATGTCTCCCTGAGCAGCTTACTGCAGAGAACGCCAAGGTTCAACTTCATACCTAGGTATCTTGTACAAATACGCACAGCATTTCATACATGTAGAAATGTCTACTGACATGTGCCGAGGAGAGAGAGCCTTTAATGTGACAACTGTAGCTGAACTAAGTTTATGTAAAGAAGACCTAGAAGCTGAGAAGATGTAATGGGAAAAGTCAGTCAAATAAATGGCGCAGGAATTTGTCCTTCTTAATTTGAACTCATCTCTCAAATAAGTAGGAAACACACCACTCCTGTTACACATTCCAGCTCTGGAAATGTTGCCTTTTCTTTTTTTTCTCTCACTGTATCTGTTTGTCTTCCTTTCTGCCCTTCCCACATACCATCACCCCCACTACCACCACCACATACACACAGTTTACAAAAAAGAACTGCTTATTTTCTTTATCAGTCCATGGAGTGTTCTATCAAATTGGCAATAAGACTTCCTTCACTCCCCCGCCCCCCAGGGATAAAGTGCATGCAGGTACCTATGAAAATCCATGCAATTTTGGAGAGAAATAGGAGTGGACCACGTGCTATGTGTACATATGCATGCATGCATTTGCATGTGTGTGTGCATTTGTGTATAAACATGTGTATATATGTACGCATATGCATACACATGTAGGGTGGAGCATAATCAGAAGGAAGAGAGAAAAAAAGGAATCAGGAGAACAAGGCTGCCTACATACCTAAGGAACTGTTAATAAAAATGGAATTGGCTCCTGCAATAACCCATCCACAACAAAAACAAAGTAAAATACAATTAGGGATGGAGGAATGCCCTTTTATCTAAAGAAGGGGGAAGCATAAGACAAAAAGTAAGCAAGCTAAGAAAAATAGACCTCTATCTCATTTTTCTTTTTTACCAAATCCAAAATGTACTGCCTATAACATTGGCCGTTTACAATGGCAATTAACATCAATCCTAGGGTCTAATTAACCTCAATCAACAAGTCTATGTAGGTTAATTAAATAGGATTTGGCTAAGCATGAAGCACAAAAATACAGCTGTCTCATTTAAATATGATTTACTAAGGAAAGTCACCATTTACCAAAGTTTTTCAATTTCTTTTTGGGCAGCAAAGCATGTTGGGGGGTGGGGTGGGCTGGAGGTGTCATTCCGAGAACATCCCCGGTCTGCCTCTTTTCAGGTGTTTTGGTACTAGCCAGTAGCACATGACTCAAATATTACCTCCAGGTTATCTGCATTTATCTCAGTCTAATCTCCTTTGGAAACATGGGCTCATCCCTTTGTTGTTTATTTTGTGTCTGTCCTACCCACCCCCACTCTCTTATATTATAAATTCCTTCAGGGCACCAAGCCTATTTGATTCATCCTTGTCTCCTTGAAATCATCAAGCAAAGTGCTTTGTGAGTAGTAAGTGCCCAATTAATTGTTCTTTTAATTGGATTTTTCATCAAAATGCACTTTTTTCTCACTATAGCCCTAATATAATTTGAATTCCTGGACTTCGGGATAAAAGTCCAAATTCTGTGTGGGAGGATGGTGTTCCGAGCTGTATTGCCTCTGTGGTCCTTACTTAGCCTTGTTTTACTTCCCCACAATCATTCTGCCTTTGTCATTCACCATGGGATCAAGGAGGCCAATTTAGTCAATGGTGGCATCAAAGACTCTAAAGGCTCTAATTTCAAAAGGATTCATCAGAGTCCACATTAGGAATTCCTTGAACGGAGGCCACACCCATGGCTTCACAAGGTCAAATGGGTGAAATCTTATCCTGTATTGGTTCTGTCAACTAGATGAATACCTGGTTGTTGTTTTTGTTTGTATTAGAAGCATTGCAAGTTGCATAAGCATATCTGCCTTCTCAATCTCAAATCCAAATAAGGTCCACCTGATAGTTGACACCCTGAAAGTGAAGGTAAGATCCTTCCTGAGTCTGAGCTCAGAATCTAGATCAGAGGAGATCCTAGGAGTCAGCCAGTTCAACCTTCTTTCCCATTTTACAGATGTAGGATTACCATGTGGCCAGGCCAAACCACCAGGAGACTGACCCCAGCCTAGAGCTCATTCTCTGCTCCCTGCTGCTTCTCTGGTCGGTGGGAAGCTGCTGTCACTCTATCAGGAGGGAGAGCACAGTGTCACACAGGCTTGCTACAGCTCCAGGGAGACACAACTGCAGAATGTCACTGAATTATAAGATATTCATCAGGGATTTGATGTTCTCAGCACCCACACTAGAGAAGGAGAATGCAACCAGTTATGGATTGCCCACTCAGAGCCAGTGACCATGCAGGGCACTTAACAAACCATTTAATCTTAATAAAAACTCAAAAACATCCTTTTAGCCCTTATTTTTAGGTTTGAAAACTGAGGCTCAATTTTTTTTTCCAAGCCCAGATCTTCACATACTCTGTGTTTAACACTGGTTGAGCAAGAAACCCATGCAAGTTAGGTCAAGAATGATGTAAAAAGTCTTGTCTAACACTTGGGCTGACTAACTCATAAGAAGCCAGTTATCCCTGACAAAATAGATGCTCTCTCTCCAATCTTTTATAACCCACTGTTTGTTAAACATCTTTACTTGCTTTCTTGTTTGTTTTGAACCTGTCTAAAACTGTTCTTATTATACGGACCTTAAAGCTGCTCCTTCTCTGAACTTCCCAGGACCTGTTTAAGGTGGCTTCATTCCTTGGTCACTCAGGCTAGAAGCTCAGAGTCATTTATTACTAGCTGCAGGTTCAGATGTGATTCTCCCTATCGTGCCCTCTGCAAGAGCATTCTACGTTCCTGCAGCCACTGGCCTGGTTAAGGTCCCTCCTCCCTGGGTCAAACATTTCCTCCCCCAAATCCAGTCTATCCACTGAGACCAAGTAACTCATCTTAAAGACTCTTTCAACCTAAGTATTATATTCTAGGATAGCGTAGGCCAAAAAAACTTTTTTGTGATGATGGAAATGTTCTATATCTCTTCTGTCTAATATGTTAGCAACTGGCCATACGTGGCTATTGAGCACTTGAAGTGGGGCTGATGTGACTGAGGAACTGAACTTTTTGCTATTTTATCTTATTTAATTTTAATGGATTTAAATTCAAGTAACCATATGTGCCTCGTTGCACCATATTGAATAGTACAGTTCTAGGCAAAGTGATCAATCCACTCACTGTCTCTGGAATATGACTTGCTATCTCCCTATCTTCACATATTCATAATAGCAGGAACAGTGCCTGTTTTGTTCACTGCTGCATCCCCAGTGCCTAGATAAAGTCTTTACATGTGGTAAGTTCCCAAAGATCATCTTTCAACGAACAAATCTGTCTTTCTCCTATTTATCTCTTTCCTATTGTTCAAGCTTTGCTAATGTTTACATTTTTCAAAAAACCAATAGCATGTGGTATTGTGTACCTCATTTAGCATAGAAAATATCGTATAATTTATATTGTTAAATGTATTCTGATGTTCTTTGCTTTTGATTTTTCAAGTTTCTTGAGAGCAGAGGCCAAGTCATATAACCTTTGAATCCCACAGCACCAAACACTGGACATCACATGTAGCTGGCCCTCAGTCACTATTGGTTCAATGGAAAGACTGTTTCCCTAGCTCAGTTATCCCACTGAGGTCTCAGGGTACTGGCACATCACATTCCCTTTAGCTGAGGCTCTGACTTCTAATCCCTTGCTCCTGTGGCTCCTGGAACAATTCTGCCAATACAGTCTCATTTCTCAGGCCGCAAAATTGAATCTCAGCTGGTCTCAATCCAGCAGTGGATTCTTACTCATAGCAGCCAGAGATGCCCTTGACCACACTTTGTCCTGACATCCAAGAAAACAGCAGAATCATCAGAGAGAGACCTATGGAGGGGGTATCACAAAATTCATGTTCCCTCTCTCATCAATTATGCGACCCTAACTAGATTTTCTTATATAGAGAATCAAAATAACCAGAGTTGTCATACCGAATCCCCTAGGCTATTGTGATTTAATAAATGTTAAAGTGTTTTATAAAATATAAAACCCTATACAAATGCAAAATATTTAAATCAACACATAGCTGAGGCACTGACATTTTAGGCAAATTATTGGTGCAAAATATTTAAGCCATTTATTCCACAAATATTTACTGAGCAAAACCACTGTGAAAATAGCAATGAATAAGAGCCACATGGTTCTATACTCAAAGAGGGTCATTGTAGTGTTAGAGACGATTTTAAACAAGAAACATAACAAATCCTGTAATATCGTGGCATGAAGGGAAATGCAAGGTGTTATATGCATGTATGAGTATGTAAGGAGCTAACTAGGTCAAGCTGGACAGGGAAGAGCATTTCAAGCAGATAGGACAGCATTTGCAAAGACGCTGAGGTTTGAAAGAATGTGTACACTTGAATGTTACTCCTTTTTATGTTTACCAAAACACTGCCAGTATGAGAAGTCGTTTTCTCAGAATAATTCTAAGGTTCAAAAAGTCTGTCAGTTAAAGCCCTTTAGACAGCCCTGGCTTCACCTCATAGGATGCTCAGCATGGCATGGTTGCTACCTGTATATTCTACACATCAAGAGGAACCAAAACATTTTTTTATAGCCATCAAAATCAGATGAGTGTTCTTAAACATTCCGACTAAAAGTTTAAGACAGAAGTTAGCTTTCTGTCACCTAAGGACAGTGTATAAGCTATAAAAGCTTAATCCTCATCTTCTGCAAATTCTGTGAAAGTGAAAATAAAAGAATGAGAAAGGTAATGTTTAAAATCAAGCAGGAGAGGGGACATCAATGGATGAAAAATCTTGACAAATGTTACATGACATCCTGGACAGAAGAGTAAAACCTGCCTTTGCAAAGCAGTCGAAGCCACAGCCTAAAGGGAATGTAGTTAGTCACACCATTTAGAAACAAGATGCAGGTATTACAGGTGTCAAAAACAGGGAAAAGCAGTATTAAGGCCTCCTTCTCTACCTCTTCCCAGGACACTTACACCCACGTGTCTCCCCAGTTCATGCCACCACACCTAAGCAGGAAAATGGAGATTTTTTTTTTCCCTGAAAAAGTTAAATGAGGGAAGCTTGGGATCTGGAAGCACCAGCCTTAGAAAGCAGAAGTGCATAATGGGTCTGTAACAGGGGTATTCATTCAAAACATGCACATGGCATAGTCAGACCTCTGGCACCCTGAGAAACAGCCCTCTAGTTGCCCAGAAATTTCAGCAGAAATTGTTTAGCTACAGAAAAAAGCCCTCCAATTCTGATCTGTTGAATTCACCCAATGAAAAATCCAGCTCCCTACTAGTAAGCTACCAGAGTGAAGTCTCCCAGCTAGCAATCCCCACCCAAGTCCACAGAAGTTGTAAAAAAAAAAAAAAAGCCCAACATGAGGAAGAGAATACACAAAGACAAATGAGCCAAATAAAAAAGAGAACACAGGAGCTAAAAGAAAACTTCAAAAACACTAATATCCTCAGAGAAATACAGAGCACTATATTTCATCAACAAAATGTGAACAAGATGTTATGGTAAATGAAAAATCAGAAAACAAGAAAGAATTCTTGAAAAGTAAATTATAGAAGACATAAAAATATAACAGTCAAGTGGAAGAAATCAATTAGATATAGAACAGAAAGAGAATATCAAGTAAATATTTATTGAGTACCTCCCATGTTCTAGGCACTGTTCCAGGTAGTAGGAATACAAAGTGAACAAAAAATCTCTGCCCTCATAGAATCTATATTCTACACAAAGAAATAAAATATGTGAGGAAAAGAATAAATAATGTTTGATCCAAGTGACCAAACTCCCAAGAAATATGAATTCCAGAAAGAGCAAATGGAAAGAAACAAACAAAAAAAAAAGATAGAGATGGAATGAAATATTCAGAGAAACAATACAAGAAAGTTTCCAGAATTAAAGGATACAAGTCTCCAGATTAAAGGGGTTAAACAAATGTCCAGCGCAACAAAAGAGAAAAAGTGCACATTATAATAAGAGGTCAGAAAACCAAATATAGAGATTCCTAAGCAATGGATTACATTTAAAGGAAAAGAAACAGAATTCTCAATACAGATAATGAACACTGGGTTAATGCCCAAAATATCCTGGAGAAAATTATTTTTAGCCTAGATACCTATAACCAAATTATCAAGTTTATTGTGAGAACAGACTAAAGATATACTCAGATCCTTGAGGACTCAAAAAAATTAGCTTTCACACACTCTCAAACATTGCAACTGAAGACAACAAAGATAAGAAATCCAAAAATAGGAGAGTTTCAAAAAAAAGTTCAAGACTAACGGTAGTAGGGATGTCTCTGTGGCTCAGTTGGTTAAGCAACTGCCTTCAGCTCAGGTCATGATCCCAGAGTCCTGGGATCAAGTCCCACATCAGGCTCCTTGCTCAGTGGGGAGCCTGCTTCTCCCTCTGCCTCCACTCCCCCTGCTTGTGCTCTCTCTCTCTTTCTCAGACCAATAAATAAATAAAATCTTTAAAAAAAAAAGAATGATGATAGTATAAAAGGACTAAATACAACCAGTCCAAATTGAAGGGCCCCAGGAATATAATTGTGAATTATATAGTGTAGACTTTGAATGTGAATAAAACTCCAGAGAACACTGCCAGAAATTTTCAGCAATAATTCCTATGGCACATCAAAGGCACAAACCTGCTCTGAAGAAGACATACCTACTAAAAATTATCCTTATTATATAGTGACCTTGAAAATGCTGAACTGAGAAGTTGTCCACCTTACCATAGCATAGAACTCAGCAGTATTAAAAAGAATGAAGTAGACCCACATGTATTGATACGGAACAATCTCCAGATATACTGGTAAGTGAAAAAAAGCAAGGTGTAGGACTTTTTTCAGTAGGCCAACATTTATGCCAGAAAAGTGAAAAGGCATATTTAGAAATATGTTTATATTCACGGAGAGTATCTCTGAAGAAAATACAAGAAACGGAGTAGTTTTCTCTTAGAAGGGGGACTAGGGTGTAGGAGACAGTGGAAGAGACTTAGCTTCATTGAATTTTTACCATGCATATGTATTATCTAATAAAAAACTAATTAGATTTTTAAACAATGTTAGTACCTGCTCTATTTAAACAGATTGCGGAGGCTGAGAGGGTTATACTCTTAAGGATTCCTATTATAAGCCCTCAGGACTTTTTAAACTTCTTTTATACCTCAGAATCATCCACAAAATTCCATCTATTTTATCCAAATCATTTTTCATTTGGCCATTAGAAATATGGCTTGCAAAAACATTTATACATGCAAAGAACTTAAAACTATAGCTTTTAACCTCATCATTTCCACATCACTATAAGCTGGTAAATTTTATCAATCTCTGTTAATATTATCTTAAGTTAAAGATATATCTTTGTACTTGTATTTGGTGGCCAGATTTTGATTAATATTCTTCAGAACATTTGCATGAGTTAATTACTATTCATATTAGAAAAAAGAAAATAAAATACTGGACAATAAGTTAATGTCCTATTAAAATGAAGTCAGGACAATGAAATATATAGCTGGAATCTAAAGATTTGGTCTTCTGTCAGTACCATTAAAATGAAACGAGCCAAACTTTCCAAATATTAGGCTCCTGGCAAATTCTCATTAAGCATATACTGCATAGAACAGTGCGGGAAGCACATGAGGAAGACGTTTGAAGCATGGTCCCTCCCTCCCTGAGAAAAATGTTTATTGAGAGGTATGAGACATGTATACCCATGAAAATAGTTATGTGAAATAGAGCTCCATGAGATTAGTTTCAAATGAAATAGAGCACCATGAGATTAGTTTCAAATGAATAATATGGTCAAAACATGTAAAGAGAACTAAAAAAAATTTCTGGCTAGGGCGCTCAGAAAAGGTTTTGTTGAGGAGATAAGATTTAAGCCAATATTAAAGAGTAGATTTGATATTTCTAAATATATGATCCAAGTATTCAATAAAATTCAAATAGGATATCATTTACACAAGTTTATCTTGGCTACGTTATTTCAGACACCTTAAAAGTCAAATTTGGTCAATCACCATCATTCACCAAATTGCATCAATCACTGTCAATCATCATTTTGTAGCAAGGAATTGTTAAGGCAACCCTTCCCTTTCCTTTCACTGATCACTCTTCCCTTTCCCTGCCCTCAATCCCTGTTCTATTCTTCTCTCTATCCCCTCACCCCAACCACCAAATAAATGAATGAATTGCAAAGTTGTTTAAAAAAGAAAAGAGCAAAAGTATTCAAGGATGCTATCCTTCCACGTTCTATTACAGTTTTCATATGGATAGAGGTATAGTTAAAAGTGCAATTGCATATTCTATAGGGTTTCCACATTTCATTATAGTGGTAGGATTTTTTTTTTTTTTATGCTGAATTTCACACATTGATGTCAGCTTGAGTTCTTCCAAGTTTACCATGGAGAAAAAGACGTGGGGGAAAGGGCTACAAATGTTAAGAAACAGGGATGTTTTATTTAGGAACCTGCTTGAGCACATTTCATATGAGCCTCCCATGCCCCCAAAGTGGGTCCAATGTAGAAGCATGTAGATGTCATCTGTCAAACTTACTGTGGCTTCCAGTCCAAGGGCCCAATTGAGAGAAAGCCATAAGGGGTATCGGGTGCTAAAGTACCAGACATCACAAAAACCAGCCTTTTCAAAAGTGATTTTGTTCTCTCCTTATAATTGTAGTCCTGCATCCTACTTTCCCAGAATGAATGTTCTTTAGTTAAACAGATTCATTCTAAATCCAGTTGCTGTCTGTCTCAGGGACCATTTCCCAAGACACGACTGGATGTGCTGCATCAGGCCTCCGACATTTCTGTCCCAAAACCAACCACATCAGCTCACCATTAGACACCCATGATGCGTGTGTTGGTAGAGCTTTCTAGGGGCCACAAGATCTCTTGTTAAAGGGATGGCTTTCACTCCAGAAACTTTTTGGTGTTCTTTCATCCTATCTTTGCCTATGTATACTAACATGCCTTTGGCTAATGCTAAAGATGTTTTGTCCAGAATTGCATCTGCTGGTTGTGATGGTTCCCAAACTAGCAGTCTCTTGGTTGATCCAAAACTGTCTTTCTTATTGATACCTGGCGTGAAGGGTGATGGTGAAGATGGGCAATTTAGAGCTAAGAGTGAGAAATGCTAGAATCTGCCCTGCCAATCACCCCTTTTGTGAAAAATTTCCCAAAGAAGTGCTTTCACAAGGAACTCTCTAGCCAATAAAGGAGATTGAGGTACTCCTGTACTGCCATCTGGACTTGGAACCCACACCCCAAGGCTGAGCCTCTCTGTTAATCCAAGCCGGACCACTTGGCTCAGGCTCAGGCTTGAAGCAGGGCCTTTCCTTTTTCCTCCAAATCCCAATCTTGCAATGAGAAAGTAACCGACCACAGCTACAAGCAACATTCCCAAATACCCAAGCCCACAGTCAAGCAAGAACAAGTTGGATATGCAAGAAGGGGAGAGCCTAGTGACCTCCAACAAAGAGAACATGGCACATGCGTCCTTGACATTTTAAGCAGGTATAGTAGCTGACCAGAGTCTTAGAATGACTCTGATTAGTGATTCCCTACAGTTGGAAAAGGGAACTAGGAGTGAGGGAGAGACTCAGAACTTACCAGTCCTTCAGTCAACTTACAACTACCTTACAATACTTGGTACAATATGTGAAGAATTTCTCCCCAAGAAATCATAAGTTTTTTAAAAGCAGGAGCCAAAACTGTTCCTTGAATTACTTTGAATCCTATCTTCAGGAGAACAGGCACAGGCCTGGCTATGAAAACAAACATATATGAATCAGATTTCTTGACCAGCCTGTGGCCTGGTTGATGCCACCCTGATGCCACCCAAGATCTTTTTGATCTCATCTTTCCCTTCTTTGTGTCTAGGTTTTGCTTAGTACATCCTGCTGCAGTTGTAGGGCCCTATGTCAGTTTTTCCAGGACAGTCTTGGGCTGAAGGAGACTTACTGACCACAAGTTGGTGCACACCATAATATTCCTCAGGCTCCTGCTGATGCATGGAGCCTGGTGGGTATGCAAAGCCACAGTCTGCTGGAGCACATGGGACTTTGCACTGGGAATCTCCTGTTGCCTTCAAGGAACAAAGACATACAAGAAGATTTAATGGTCCAACAATTTTGGATATTCTTGAGTTTAAAAATTACAATAAAAGTATAGTAAGACAAGGAAGCAACCATCGATTTGCCCAAAATGATCACAAGCCTAAATCTATTTAGCAGTTGCAGAGGGATCAATCATTTGTGAGGCAGGAATTTGTGTTCTAGTTCTGACTCATTTACTAATTAGTGATTCAATTTCAAGCAACTTGGTCCATTGGGTCTCTGCTTCCTCATCAGTAAATTAGGAGGTACAAAGTTGAAGGTCACTTTCAGCCTCATAAATTTACTAATTTTGGAAATAGTCCAGAGTTTTAGTTAGAGGTGTGATAAAAAAATTTACTTCATGCATGTCAACATTTAGAAATGTAAACTGATCATTACGATGAATAGTCTTGGCTACCAAGAGTAAATAGTCTCTTCTACCAATTTATTCATATAAAGTTAAAAACAAAGTCTACACATAATTTTATATGAATAATTTTTAGTTTCTTTTCTTTATTTTCCTTTTCAGAAATAAGAAAACGAAGTGGTGGGAAACACTAGTAATGTGATACTAAGATCAATGCCAATAACAACATTATGATTCTGACTGTAACCTTAAGTCACCCACAAGCCACGTAAGCTGCTCATGAGAGCACATAAGAAGATTTATATGTTTCATGCAACGATGAAAATTCACAAAAATTGTACTCATATTAACTTTTGCATTCTACTGTTTGTGGGGTTATTTAATATATTTAATCTACTGCATTAATGTGGAGGAAGTTGCGTTTGACAAGTATAATTGTGCAATATGTATTTGGAGAGGTTAGTTTGGGAAAGTGGTATTATATTTTCTCCTGAAGAATTATAAATTAGGTTTAATCCCTAGCAAAAGTATTTGGCTTCTCTCTAAAATAGTTACCTAATTAAAAACAAAACAAAACAAAAAACCTATTTAGTCCACCCTGAACGTTCTCCAACTAAATCTTCCTGTAGTGTGGGGAGATCACCAGCCTTTGCTCAGAGCCACTTTATTCCTGGCTGCCTTCTTCTGCCAGAGCCCTTGCCTTTGACATCTCTGACATATTTCCATCATTGCTGCAGGGGGAAAGCATGAAACACTCTCCAAAGACTCAAGGAAGTGCAAAGTGACAGCAGGGGGAGCAAACATTGTCACACAGGCCCAGAAAGGCAACAAGCTCTGCAGCAGTGCAGGACTTGTAGTAACTTCCACAATTTTCATTGGCATGCATACCATAACTTAGAGGTACTGACTTTATTAGGAATTAAATTGTTCTCACCACCGCTCTGCTCCTTCAGGCCACAATAATGTTGGAGACTTATTTTGAAAATTCACTTCAGTAGCAAACTCTGGGCAAGGCAACTATGTAGGGGAGGTGGCTTCATGCAAACTCTGCACAATCGACAAGAAAAATGGATAGCAGAAGCTGGGGCTAGCTTGGGGAAATGTACAGCTGGAGAGGACAGAAACGGGGGGAACTGCTTCATCGCTGACTGGATTTCAGGGCAAATGACTAGACACTAAGAAGAAAATTAGAGATTTGGGTGAAGGGGCTACAGGAAACGGCTGGGAACTCTTCTCAAATAATACCTATGGGACAGTCACCCCTGTGATCTAAATGTCTCTTGAGGTCTCCAATGCTAAGAAAACAAAGGCAGATACATATGCACAGAACTCAAATTTTTAAAACTACATAAAGCATAGAATAATGGGAAAACAAGAGATTCTGGCATTAAGACAGGCCTGGGTTCCAATCTTTTGTCCAAATATTTGCAAACCCAAACGAGTGTCCTCAGCCCTCTGGGCCTGTGTTTCCTTTTCTCCTTCTATTCTTTCTTTTCTGTTCTGATTGCTACATTTCAAATCTGATGGGCATTGACAGGTAATGCACACACAGGGCTTAGAGTAAGTTCTCAAGAAGGAGCAGTAGTTATTACTGTATTCCTGTGATCATCAGGGGGGTGAAGGCCTTAGTGAGGACAGTGGCATCAGTCTCAGCTGATGCTTTTTTTTGACACGAGCAAACCTTTCAGATTTGAAGGATGTTACCCAGAGCTTGGCAGTCATTCAAACCACTCCCAAGGCCAATGGGTCTGGCAAACTCACCACCCCCCCACCACAACCATTCAAATGTTGTTTGCTTCGCCGTTCACAGCCCACAACCTTATATCAGTTTCCTGGAAGGTGAGTCATGGTAACACAAGAGCACAGAGAAAAGAACACACAACAGTAATTATGTGAACTACGTTTCCTTCTCCAAAACAGATTAGGAGTCACAGTGGTGTGGACCTATTCAGATTGCCTGTTCGTGCTGAACGGCACACACAAGCCGAGGAGCCAGGAGGTGCCCAGCCAAGCAGAGGGAGCTGCACCAGCGTTGGCCTCATTTACTCCGTTGACCTGCCTGGCCTTTGAAGCAGGAACCCGGCCAGAAGTGTTATTCTCACAGGGACCCCGTTGTTTTTTCTATCAAGTCAGGGCCTGTTGTTCCAAGGATTTCTCCTGCTGTATCTCATTTTGGTCTCTCAGGGATCTATTCTCTGACAACGTGCGTGTGAAACTCGCCTCAACAGGAATCAGAGCTGCTGCAGACAGACTGACAAGTCTCCCTGAAAAACTGCCAACCCAGGCCAGAGCTCTGATAACAGAATAGGAGGCTGGAAACAGAGAGCCTGAGAGCCGAGCTCAGCTCCCTCCACCAAGATGGGCCTCTGTCCAGTCTACTTTAATCTAAAAACAGTGTCCATTCATCCAATGGACATTCTCTTACAAATAAGCCTTCCCACGCTTTCAACAGTGTCCCAGAGCACAGCCCCACAGAGCACCTTCTAGAGGCCGAGAGGCCCTGAACCCCAAGCCACTTGTTGCCCTTACTGCTGCCTGCCTTGGGAGGCTGAGCTGGCCAGGGAGAGGGGTCAGGGAGGAAAACTGTGCTATTCCCCATGCTCTGTCCTTGGCCAACCAACAGAAAATTGTCTGGTTTCACAGAAATGTTTTGCAACAACAGCCCACAGTCTGCCCAGCCCCCTCACAAAACGGACTTTTGATGGCTGTGTGCAGCTACTGTGGTAAACGCTACCTTTAGGCCTTTCACTGTATCTTCGTCTGCACCCCCATCCCCAGACTGAAGGTCTTCCCAGGGGAGCCTTTCCTGATCACTCCCAAGCAAGTTTGGCCTGGGTCTGTTCTCCCTCAAAGCTTCCTCACATCCCTGCTATATTGCCTGGCCTCCGTTAGACAATGTGTTCCTGGAGACAGGGTCTGAATCATATTTTTCTCTGAACCTTTCTACCTGCCATAGCTCCTGAATTAAAATCTAAAAGTAATTACTCGTCTAATATGCGGTTGACATTTTATGTATTCGAAACATCTGACTCTCACATGATCATCACCAGTTTACAACTTGGGGAGACCCAGACCAATGAAGTAACTTGTGCAAGAGCACCCTGTGACAGATTCCAGAGTGGGACGTTTCCATTAACGCCTATAATTACACATAGTAGGTACTCAATAAATGGCTGGCAAATTAATAAATAGATGCATAAATGTGTCTAAATGTTATCTACCGGAGCGCCTGGGTGGCTCAGTTGGTTAAGCATCTGCCTTCAGCTCAGGTCATGAACTCAGGGTTCTGGGATCAACCCCGTATCTGGCTCTCTGCTCAGCAGGGAGCCTTCTTCTCCCTCTCTCTCTGTCGACCGCTCTACCTACTTGGGCACGGTCTGTCAAATAAATTAATTAATTAATTAAATCTTTTTTAAAAATAAATAAATAAATAATACATGTTATCTATCTACTACACAGCATTTCATTTAATATAAATGTTCTTAATTTCAGGAAAACACTCAAAGAGAATGGAATTGCTCAGATATAATTACACTATGACTTCTTACAAAGGTCAAATGTAAGAGTGTTTTTCTTGAGAGAATGCTGATGAATAGCTCCCCCTCTTGCAGAGGAATAAAACAAGTGGAAACAATTGTCAGCTAAAGCAGAAAAAGAATTTCTCTGCTCTGAGTGCTCAACCACTGAAAAGAGATATTTTGGAATCTCCATCACAAGAGACTTTTAAAGAAGCGAATGGAGAAACCAGCTGTCCTGAACAGATTAGTCATTGACAAGGTCTTGGTGCCCATGGGCTTAAAGGTTGTTCTAAGAAGAAGACCCCTTTGAGAGTTGTCATTCATCATTCATCTTTGGTACCTGAGGCCTGAGATAGCAAACCTTTCATTTGGAGACAGGGGGGCTTCTTGGAAAAGCAGAATTTTGGAGCTAGAGTTTCACTGCAGACAATGCCTGGTGCTATTGTACATGTGAGTTCTGGACAAAATTGAAATATAGCATTTTGAATTTATTTTAAAATGTCAGCCTCTCTTTCTTCACAAGCCTCTTGCCATGCCCTCCTCTTCTCACTCGCCTCGCTCCTCATTCTTTCCTTTGATCAAATTCTTCCCCACAAGGAGTTTTTGCTGCTTGCATAGTTACAGGATAATAATTTGCCATAGTACCTGTCTTTTCGATATCTCTCTTCCAGAGCCCCTCCAGCCTTGTGGTCATCTATGACATCTTTGGGCACCAAACAGCCTTATCTGTAATTTGGGGCTCCCACCATGAACACATGACAATCAATGCTTTTCGTCATTGTAATGTTGACTTTCGCATGATGACAGCAGCCCAAAAACGCTTACCCAGCTTTACGCCTCACACGCAATGCATCCAAGTACCCTTGTCACACTCGTGAAAAACGAAAACACACACTCTTTGTCTCTCTGGTAATAACTTCATCTTCAAGGTAATTGGTCTTTATTTAATCTTTACCTTTATGAATGATACCTTACATGAATTCTCATGTGGAATCCGTAATCAAGTTTATAAGAGAATATACAAAGACTTCATCAGAAGATTTTAT
Organism: Ursus arctos; assembly: GCF_023065955.2. Lineage (NCBI taxonomy): Eukaryota > Metazoa > Chordata > Mammalia > Carnivora > Ursidae > Ursus > Ursus arctos. Next base: position 3,816,830 of record NW_026622986.1, read on the forward strand.
CCTAAACTGAGATCATAATTAAGCACTGTCACAGAAGAGAGTAGTTTGAGACTGATCCCGTAACAACCGTGCTCTCATTTTGAAGTGAATTTATCTAATGATAAATGGTTATGTTTTTAAAGCAGGAAAGATAAGAGGTGTGTCTCCTGCTGCAAGCAGGAGCCATGCTCCTAAGAAAGGCCCGCTTTTCCCTGCTGGTGTAATCCTGGCTTTCTAATACTAATGCTGGATTGACACATTCACCTGAATCGTGAAGGACCTTACTGAAACATAAATTGGAGTTAGCTATGGAAAGTCTTACTGTAACCTGCACAGTTTTAGGACCAGTTATGAGAAACCAGTACAAATGTCTCTCTGGCCTCTCATGTCTCCCTGTCCCCTGCCACATGGCTCTGTGGCCACAAGTGACCTCAGGACTCAACAAGAAGCCAGACAAGGAGAAGCACAGACCAGCAGCTGAGAGTTGTTAGGCTTAGTGCTGATAACTCACTTGTTCTACTGTCCCTGTTAAGGCTCTGAATTTGTAATATCTTTATACGGGCAAATCCCAGCTAGGATAATCTTAATTATTTATAGCTACTGCTGCATTCAATTTTTATAAGACTTGAGCATATGTATAAGTATTCTATACTCAATGAAGCAAATAAGGTAATATCAGGTTGAATATAATGCAAAGGGGCTTTATTACAATATATAGAGAAAAGCTTTCTCCATATTTAACCAAAGTCCACTGTCTATCAACCGCTGAGTCTCTCCGTGTTCAGCTTCCCAGTACAGCTAGAGCACAACATGAAACAGAGCTACAACAAGCATCTGGTAGCACGAGTGAAACAGAGCGCAGAACTTACAGCAAAGCAAAGTGCGGAATTTTAACTACAGCAAGACTGGTAGTACCCTCTTGGGTCACAGCTACTGTATGAAACTGATTCTTCGAACAACTCAATCTGCATGTTCCAATATCTAAATGATGGTTTCTTGCTTTTTGTTTATTTATTAATGTACTCCAAAACATTGCTATTTGAAGCTTTGTCATCAATGGCTATTGAAAACTCCTGATTAAGCACTCCACACATTCTACCATTTCTAAAAACACAAATTTCTTAAATTAAATTAAACCAAATTAAATCATTTGGTTTGGAAGTCTTGTTTCGAAAATGAGAGGAGAAAAGGGATGACTTATATTCAAACAGCATTACTGAGTCTTAGGAGTCAAATTATGTGGGTACTTAATTTTAAAATGTCATTTAAGTCACTATCAGTTCATTTTATTTGTTTACCATTCACTTTTTTAAACTGCTATATTTATTACCTCTTTGATCTGTGACTAGGCCCAAGATGTAGGAAAAAAGTAAACACTGTTAGTTGATTCATTTATTTTTTTTTCCTTTAACAAATATTCACTGAGCATTTACTATGTGCTGGACACTCTGCTAGACACTGATAGTTTAATAATGAGTCAGTACTGGTCCTCACCCTTAGAAGAGAAGAGACAGGGGCGCCTGGGTGGCACAGCGGTTAAGCGTCTGCCTTCGGCTCAGGGCGTGATCCCAGCATTATGGGATCGAGCCCCACATCAGGCTCTTCTGCTATGAGCCTGCTTCTTCCTCTCCCACTCCCCCTGCTTGTGTTCCCTCTCTCGCTGGCTGTCTCTATCTCTGTCGAATAAATAAATAAAATATTAAAAAAAAAAAAGAAGAGAAGAGACATATAAGTAAGAACTCAAATCAGTTGTTGCCACATCATCATAGAAGCATGTGGACAAGGTACAATGATAGCCAAAAAAAAAAAAAAAAAGAAAGTAATTAGCTCTATCCAGGGTATTACTGGGATCATCACACTAGAGGTAAACCATCAAGAATGAGTTGTTCACCTGACAGACACGGGTAGAGTGAGTCAGTCCAATGGAAGGAGACACATGAGAATGTGCTGGACAGCGGGACACAAGCTCAAGGACAGAAAGGTGTGTGCCCCTGAAATGTCACATGCCTGCAGTGAAACAGCAAATGGTGAGAGAGGCAGAGACAGCATGCAGGGCATTACATGCCATGCAAGACATTTGGGCCTTAACCCTGAACATGAAAGGGATCCTTTGCTAGATTGTAAGCAAAGAGGCAGAACACTCCTGTTTGCTTTCAAAGAAGGAGGGGCTAACCGTGGTGTGCAAGGTGGAGACAGATAGGAGACCACTTCAGCAACCTAAGTGGTAGCTGGAAAGGGCTCACCCAGGGCCACAGCACAGGTGACAACAGCAAGAAGTGGAAAGTACAGCTCAGCTCCCTTACTTTTTCTATAACTCATGAGTTATAATCTGGGTAGGAGGGAAAACAAACGTTTGAATTAAAAACAACAGTCTCTTACATTTTAAATATTGTCTTTAAGGTAAGGAATCAAGATTCAACTCCCTATCAGCACAGCATTAGTCTCTTTAGGTAAGTCCATCCCTTTGGGGAAATTTTAAGTCTTTTAACTCTCTAACATAGGGTCTGGGTGGATGAGAGGGACCTCCTCTGAGTGGAAGATAGAGGTCTTAAGAAGCACACATTGGTGGCCCCTCACAGCCTCTGCAGAAGCATTGCTGAACAGGTCTCATTCCTGGGTCCCACCTGGCTTTTCAAGGTACCCTACTGCCTCTGGCCCCTGGAGCCCTGGCCAATTGCCCTTTTGGAGCAGAAGAGGAGATATGGTATACTGACCCAGAGGCAGGTAGGTAGGCAGGCAGGCAAAATGAAGAGCATGTGCAAGTATTCCTCTGGCCACCTCTGCGTTCTCAGTTACACAGGAAGCAAGGCTATAAGCTAAGTGAAGAAGGCAGGAGAGGAAGCAGAGTCGTGGACAAGGGCCAGGAGGTAAATGTGGTCTGCCTCACACCCTAACGCCCACCACAGGCTTGTGGTCACAAATTCGAGTTAAGCATATGGATTTCTCTGGCCACGTTTAGCTACTCAGTACAGGCACAAAGTAAGTAGAAATTGGATGTAAGCAGTTTTGCAAGATAAATGCAATTAGAAGGAATGGGAAAGGAACAGAGGATAATACAAGGGAATGATGAAGCTGGAACCTAAGCTGGGCGCTGAGGAAGGAAGACAGCAAGGGGATGAGGGGCAATGAAAGGGCAATAGGACAAATGAACTCTTTGGTCAAACTATTGTTGGAGACGGGGTAAGAAAGGAAGTGGGTGGAAATGGATGGAGGATGTGGCTGGAGACTGGGATATTTGACAGGGAGGCTATGACTGTGGAATAAGGGACAGAGGTGTCTAGAGTGAGATCTTTGGAGAAATGAGAAAACAGAATAGTGAAAGGGTCATTTGCAAGGATATTTAAATCACCAAGAATTTGGGTAATAGTTGTATTGAAAGAGCAGCAGAGAGCCAGGGAAGCCACCCTGGGGCTCACGGTAGGACAGCAACAGGACATTCAAATCTAGGGCTTCTGAGAAAAGGAGAGAGGGAAGGGAGAGTCCGGAAGTGGTGATGCAAAGAGGAACAAGATGATGGCCGACCCCACGCAGAGGCCCAACCTTAGAAGAATTGTAGGAGAGGCAGAGCTTTTTGAAAAAGCAGCAGGGAAATGAAGCATTAGCTTCCAAGCTATGAAATGAAGCAATAGTACCAAGAAATGTGCTATTTATCTGAGATATTTCTTCCCACTCAGCAGGCTGCCTTGTTCAGTATTTGCAAAGATTTTTAAAAGAGTGATGATTCTGAGGCTAAAAGACAAAATGTGTTAAGTGTTAGCTTTGTGAAGAAGGGCGTTATCTTAGCTCAGAGCAAATGTGAGAGTCTGTTAACACTAAACTGTGCCTACTGTATTTGGCTTCAGAGGCAAGAAATCTAGAGCGACAGATCTGAGTTTTCCATTACCACTCACTTTAGTCTTTGTCTTGAGGAAATATAATAGGCAGCTTGGAACAGTGTACTATTGTTCACATTTTATGGGTGGGAAGATTAAGCTCTTAATTAATCAGGGAATGGGTAATTGATAATTGTAAGTCCCTGAAAGTAGTCACGATCACTTATGAGTCCATGAAATTGATAATTGTCTCTTTCTCTGAAAATGGTCATGATTGCTCATGAGTCATTTTGTAATGAATGCTGAATCATTGTTCACCTGCCTGGGAATGGGAGCTCAGGAGTTTCTCAATGTGAAAGCCTTCCCACTATTCATATCAGCCTCTTTTGAGAGGGAGATTTCCAGATTTAAATACACCTGGAAGAATAAAGGAGCAACAGGGGGAAAAAATTAACAAAAAGGAAACCAAACTTTTCAAACAAAAGTGATTTGAATTCAATGCCCAAGGAAACCTGGTGGCAAAGTCACTTTAAAGATCAGAATTCAGAATCACAATATTAAACCTTGTTCTCAACTCTTCCGCCACTGGCATCATCTTTGTGGAAAGAAAGAAAAGAGAGGAAAGGAAGTAATTATGAGTATGAACACAGAATAACTGCCAACAAGATTTTTAAATTTGCCTCCATTTCCTGGCTTTAACGGTCTCAAGTTAAGGATTAACTTTATCCAGGTTCTTCAAGTTATTGTTTTCCAAAAAACCTTCTTTCTTGGCTATGTTGAGTCAAAGAATGAATCAAAGAGGTTCTTTCAAGTCACAGAATCCACAGTACATCTTCAGCAGAAAACTTCCTCTCCTTCTGGCAGACCTGCTGTTACCCTAGTGGCAAGAGCATCCACATATACCCACATACACGGATACAAGCCTAGAGCTGTGTTTTGCAAACACAGACAATCCTAATGTGTAATGTCCTAGCATGAACTGCAGAAATGGCTCATCAGGAGAATCTTCCTGAAGAGGTTATGTAAATTGTCAGTACTGGACATGGTGATTAACACACAGTGTCTTGACCAGCCATTGTACTAATGTTTATTTAGACACATTTAGAGGGAGAATTATTTATTCAGCCAGCTGCACTTGCCTGTTTGGTCAGGTAACAGTTACGTTGGATTCTGTGAGACACTTAAGAGCTGTTCAAACTACCGTGAGCTGCTGAACTAGAGCTCGGGCTGACTGTGCACAGCATGCTCCCAGCGCTTGGGAGATCAACGCAGGTGTACCCAGCAAAACTGAAACAAGGCAGTGGAGATTTACAGAGCAGATGTGACAAAGTTCTTAGTCACTTAATAAACAATGAAAAAGATTGTTTGCATTATCAAAAACAAAGTCACCACAACATTTCTTTGAATAGCAACTTCTCCTGAAGCAATTTAAAACGTAGTTTTCACTGAGAACATTTTATTGACTATTGTAGGAAATGAAGCATCCCTGTAAGGAAGAATTAGTCTGTTTCAACATCCCCAGTCCTGCCTCATGCCACCAGGATCAGGAGAAGTGAGTTGAAACAAAGGCTGACTTTCCCGGTCCATTTTTTCTGCAAACACATAAGAATTCATACACATTCCCAGTTAAGACCATATAATCTTTTCACCCAGGATTTGTTCAAACATATCTTTTAAAAGAGAACACATCTGGTTTGGGTGCCCCTTCTGCCTTGCATCTTTTGCTGTCCTTCTTTTTGTCACTTTTCCTTCAGCTCTCAAAGTTTCCCTGGCTGCCCCTGACCAACCAATAAGGACCCCCATGCAAGCCTGCCATAGACCCATGTTGGCTCTTCAAAACTTACCCATCCTCTGTCACTTTCTTCCAGCCCTAGTGTCTATAAGTCTACTTTTGGAAACAAATCCATGCGTAGGTATTAATGGATAATAATTTTTATAGCATTGCTTCTTTTACGTAATATGTTTACATTTAAAGTTGACATCAAGCTAAAAGCCCTGGAAACCTAAATCCTCCAGATTGTTGGAGCTGAGGATTTTCTCAGTGTGGCAACCTTCCCACTATTCATATCAACCTCTTTTGAGAGGGAGATTTCCAGATTTAAATATATCTGGAAAAATAAAGGATCTATGGGGGGTAAATTAACAAAAAGAAAACCACACCTTTTTTGTTTGCCGTGTCTCTCTCTCTCTGTCTCTCTCTCTTCCTGCTCCCAGGACAAATGAAGACCCTCCCATCAGTAACCCAGAAGGACGCTCCTTGTGGGGTCATGAGCTCCACAGGAAATGAAGCTGCCATGCACATGTCATGGGTCACATGCAATGGTTCCATGTCTCCTGCACTCACTGATGCCCACTAAACTGTGATAAAGACTGACACAGTCTTCTTTATCATACTTGTGACTCCAGCCCAGATGAATGAAGGTTAATTCTGCAGGAAGCAGCCACCCAAAACCTCTCCCCTCAGAAGAGATTGCCATATATTATACTAGGATGGAGCATTAAGGGTTAGAAGTTCAGAACAATCCCAGAGAGCTAAGTTTTTTAAAAAGGCTTATGAGAGGAAGCTGAATGAAAACCTGTGGAATATACAAATGTCTGACCAAGGTGGTGCGAGGTGAAAGAAGCGGATATGGAGCACTGATGAGACAGGCAGAAGTCAGAGTGGAATGCCAACCAAGAAGTCACTCCTTGGAGGACTTCTAACACCCGAAACAGAAGACTGAGTTCAAACACATAATCCAGAAAAGAGACTGTGTGATCAAGGGGAACTCAGATGCAGAGGCAAAATAGGGAAAGATGAACAGTCAGGAAATCTAAGAATAAAGCATGGAAAAGCTTATGATGGTGGCTATTCAATCATTTGTGTATTCAAAAAGTATTTCTTAAATTATTCTTATATATCAGAAATTGCTTTAGGACTACGTATCATAATGGTGAAGAAATGTACTCTCATGAAGCACACAATCTATGAGGGAAGATACACAATAAAACAAGCAGTAATCATACAGGAAATATACAGGACACTCTGTAGAAACAAGCACATAACCACTCCACATGGGTGGGAAGTAGGTGAGGTCAGGTGGGGGCTTCCCAGGGAGTAACATATAAGCTCAGGGATTAGATCAGCAGTTCTCAACTCAATCAGGCTCTTGCCCTCTTTGCTACAAATACTTTATAGCTTGCTCTTTATTATCCTGAAATGAAATTAACAGGTAATGTAACCTTCCTATCATACAATTTAATTAATATTACTTCTCTGCTGTAATAAAGGACAGAGCAAAAGAAAAATCTTTCGTAATAAAAGGCATTTCGGTAGGCAAAATATTGCTCATTTAATCGGGAAGTCATAAAATCACCATGAAAGTGACAGCCTCAAATACAGACTGCTATCAGGATTCGGAACCCAAGTACCCTGAGGCCACTGCTATTCATGAAGTGATTTCTGTGGATGATGAACAGTAAAATTTCAAACAAAAACAAAATTCTATCTTCCTTTGTTTTGTACAGATGAACAGGGAGCACGGGTATAGTGACACCTGCCCTCAGACTTCAGGCTTCTAAAACTGTAAGACAATAAACTGCTGTTGTTTCAAGCCACCCAGTCTGCAGCACTTTATTACAGTACCCAGGAAACTAATATTCTCACCACTGGGGAGGCCTGCCCCAGCCAGGCCGGCGTGGGGAGTCCCTCAGCCTGTTTCCGAGTCCTATACTAGAGCCCACTTGGCTACCAAATCTAACACCACATTCTCCAGCTTTGCTCTTCTTAACTCAATATTTTGGCCTGTATCTGTCCCACTTAGTTTAAATTCTCAAAATCTTTAGATCCCCAACAGGTTCAAGGGGTAACATTTGTTGGGAACCCTTCAGAAATACTAATGGCTACATATGATTACCACAAATTTCCACATCGCACAGAATCTCTTTGGGGACAAAAATTATCTTTTCAAGAGCACATTTCTTGTCATCATATAACATCCCCTGGTATTCCATACATCTTGCCAACAACACTGCTAAATGAAAAGTTAATGAAAGAAATAAAATTATTGAAATCAAGCAGCTGTTGAAATAATGAATGCTAACCACAACTGCCATACTGTGGTAAATAACCTAAACTTTAGGCTAAATATATTATTATAACTGGCATGAAGATAAAAAAAAAAACTGGGTGTTTCAAAGTGAGGGTGAACCTTAAGGACAATGTGCAGTGTGTGCAAAGACCATAGAGAATGGCAGCCTAGATGGGGCAGAAGACACGTCTGCAATCCAAAAACACTGCATTTAGAGGTAAGGATGGGGGAATCCTTAAATTAGCAAACGGCAGAGATAATTTTCTGATTCTAAGGTCAGTTGCCTTTCCAGTACACCAAACTGTTAGAGTGAAAATGCAGAAACAACTTCCAAGGAAAGCATTTCCGTTTCACATGACATGTGACTTATTTGTAAATGGTTGCCTCTCAGATCTGCCTGCAGCCTCAGGAAACGTGAGGTGTGGACTGCTCAGGTACCTGATGACCTGATGAGGCTGAAGCATCAAGAGATGGCCGAGAAGAGAGATCAAACACCGGCAGCTGAGCTCCTACACTGACCACAGAAAAAACAACCAGCAGGGGAATGTGAGTCAATTTGTCTTCTGCCAAATTTGATGCCAGTATCTATTCCTTCTTCAGAAGCATCCTCCCTAGCAAAGTGGGAAAAACGGTGGCTCATTGCTCTGCCCACAATTGCCCAATGTGTCTCTGCATCTCCAACTTTGTAAAGAGAGCTCTCTGGGATTTCACATCTGGCTACAGCATGGGTTAGGTGTGAACAGCTGGAGAACAATACTATTCATCCCTGGAAGTTGAACTTACCAACAGAATTACTCTGAAGCTTCTAAGGAAGCATGGCAGATGTATTTCCCTACTTTTCTATCTCCATGATAAATAATAATTATTGGCAGCACAACATATGCGTACGTTTCACATTTAGAGCTGGTTATAGTTCCCAGGTCAGCTAAGAACACAGCTTCTGCATTTTGTATACGCCAGCTTTTAAGCAGATATCCTTCCAAGAAAAAAATGATTTGTTCAACCAGTTAGAAGTACTAAAATATCCAATATCCTGAAAGTGGAAAAAGTGAACCTGTAATTATAGTTAAAAATGCATTTTGCATCTTTCTCACTGCTCCCATCATTCCCTAAAGCAAGCAGAAATCAGGGAGAATCAAATGCTTCTCTAACAAGCCTATGGCCGTAGTCCCTTAGCTGTCAGCTGGTTCTATAGAAAGCTCATAATAATTAATGGTTCATCTTCAGATGGATCTTAGCTGGGAGTTAGCACAGACTGAATTTAGACACTTCTTGATTTGAATATGGCCTCCACCAGTTCTAAACGGTTTGATGTGATATTTGAGCTTTGTGAATTTCAAATTTTTCATCTCTAAAATGCAAATAATAATATGTATTTCCAGGAGTTATTATGAAATTAAATAAAATGTATGAAAAGAACCCACCTTCTGTGAGGTTGTGAAATGTCACACTTGTTGGCCCATGCCAGTATCCTTGGAGAATAATCAAGCACAGGGATGATGATGGTAGTGATGGTGATAAATGATTATGTAGCATTTACAACACGCTAGGCACTGTTCTAAACTCACAATATATATTATATCACCTAATCCTCACAATGGCCCTGCAAGGTGTTCTACAGATAATGAAATCAAGACCCAGGGAGGTGAAGGCACTTTTCCAAGGTCACACAGCTAGCAGCAGTAGAGCCAGGATTCCATTCTAGTCACAGGAATTCATTTGCAGGTAGTTACTACCTAGTCCACACTCTTAATCATGACACATGTTGCCTCTTGTGGTTTGATGATAATCATAGTGGTCTTTGACTAAAGAAGGGTTTTTTTTTTTAAATATTTTATTTATTTATTTGATAGAGAGAGAGCACAAGCAGGGGGAGCAGCAGGCAGAGGTAGAAGGAGAAGCAGACACCCCACTGAGTAAGGAGCCGGTGTGGGGCTCAATCCCAGGACCCTGGGACGGTGACCTGAACCGAAGGCAGACACTTAACCGACTGAGTCACCCAGGCGCCCACTAAAGAAAGTTCTTGAGTCTCCCTTTTCCTGTTAGATTGGAGAAGGTGCTGCTGTATGTCTCTTGCAATCATTAGTCTTTCTCCAAGGGTCTGAATGGTCTGCCCAGTCTTTCTTCCTCATCTGGAAGCACTGCTCCCCCTCTCCAGACTCTGAACACACTGGCTTCCTTTTGTTCTCACACACAGCATACTCCCTCCTCTGCATGGAGCACTCTTTTCTCTGCCCTCTTTTCCTTGAATACCCTCTATTCATCTCTCAGGTATCAGCCCAATTGTTATCTTCGCAAAGGAACACTTCCTGGACTCCCCGGCCAGGTGGCCTTCCTCATATGCATACTCTGTGGACCTCTTCTGAAAGCACCCACCCATGAGAATGGAGGCCGTGTGACTTTTTGCTCACTATGTGTCCGTAAAGTCTGTCAAATGTCACACACATAACAGGAGCTCAATAAATATTTGCTGAATGAATGAATGAAGCTTGCTCTGTGGCTGAAAGTGGCCAGCAAAGCCAACCCTCTCCTGGCTTCTAACTTACCTTTGCTGCCCCCACTGGGCTCAGAAACCTTCAGAAAGTCCTTAGAAATACAGACAGAGTCCTTCTGTTGTAGTAGAGGATTTAGGGGTCATCTGTCTTTCATCATTCAAAATATAACTCAAAATACTATTAGTTGCAACCCTCAAAGCATTATTATAATAAATATTTAAGAAACGATATATACACATACTTGAGGTTGTATCCATGCTTACCTGTGGCTACACTGTAATCAACAAACTCTTACCCGATCAAAATTAGTTGAATATTTGTAAATCCTTTACAAGAGAGTTCCCTGGAGGGTTATATTTTCTCCCAGATTGTACTGTAACATTATTAGATTTCAAATCTCCTGAGCATGGTTTAGCTTGTAGGAGGCAGCAGCTTACCATTCTGGTTTAATTTGTCATATGCATGGCAAGAGAGAGATGAAATTCCAGTTAAGGAAATACTATGAGCTTTTGCCTTCTTATATTTACTGTTCTCTTAACTTGGGTATCTTCAACTTGAAATACTTGGTAAGCAGTTTATTCTTAAGGACTATTTTATTTTTTTATTCTACTCTTTGTAACTATCCTATTTCTGGCCATGGGGTGGGTTACTCTCTTATTCAATTACAGGGAATGTGTCATATAAATATTTTTAACATTTTAATTAATTGTATGTTCATTACGCTTGTCCTGAGGCTTCCTCAGCTAAGAGTAAAGTGTATTAAATCTAAAATAGAAAAACCATGACTTCAATTAGTTCCTAGACCAAAGAAGCTGCTTTACTGTGACTGAGGTGGCACAGATAGTCTCTGTAGGGTTTATTCTAACGACAGTCGGGGCTCCTGGCCCCAAGTTAGCAATATCTCCCCAACACACACACACAGAGTTAATGCCTGTCATTACTCTATTATTTCTTTAGTTCTTGAAGGCTTCCTGGCCTTTTAAAATACCACTTGAAGGTATTAAGGCTTATCAGTTCATAGCTTTGTTATCAGCCAACACCTTAGTTGACAACCAGCTGAGAGTGAGAGCTTGCCAGGAATGTGACCTGCATAGGTGCTGGGCCTGGGGGAGGAGAGAAGAGGTGTCAGGAGGGAGAAGGAAAATGCTATGGGGGCAGAGGAAGGCTCTGGTGACAGCTTAGTGCAGGATGCAGCTGGCCTTGCTGCCATTAAGTGCGTTTGGCTCAGCGCTAGACTTCAGCTTCCTGAAGAGAAACATCCTGGTCTATAGAGCTAAGGAGCTAAAGAGCAAGGCTCAGTGAGAGGCAGACATGGTTGGAGAAAATGCTCACTGAGCAAAGGGCGGGAATACAGAGCCTGCTGAGGTCATCAAACAGTTCCCTGCACTTTTCAGGCTGTTGACATCAGTACCCTCATCCATACTGACAACGCAATCACCTATGTCATCCACACAAACTAGCTAGCAGTCGTATAATATTACTGCATCCCAGACACCACTCTGAATGCTTTATATGCTACATGACAGATGATGTGATCGGCCATCTTTTACATGTTAGAACTGAGTTTCAGAAAAGTAATGTAACTCCCCAAGAGCAAACAGCTAGTAAATGGGAGAAGTAGGAATTAAACCCAAATCTGTCTTACTCCAAAGCCTATGATTTTAGCCACTATGCCTTTGAGCTTCTTTGTTTATAAACTACTCTCTAAAAAACTATTATTTTACTTACTATCAAAACATCTTGGGAAATACAGAGGCTGTGCATGCTGTGCTATTTCCATTTTAGAAATTAAAAAGCAAAGACACAAGGGCACATGAAGTTAATCACCCTGGGTCTGCAGCCACTTGCAGAGCCCAGATAGAAACATATTCCCCAGGTGCTACCCAAGACTTCTTGTAGAAGGCGGTACGTGTTCCTTTACCTCCCTCAAGGAGGCACACCATATCTTTGTTCACTTGTTTTTGTGTTAACATTTGTTCTTTATCTGCCATTGAGAATATATCTTTGCCAGAGATAAACCTCCATATCAAAACATTATCTTCTCAATTTGTTCATGGATCCAGTTCTTTGAATACCACTTAGGTAAAAATCATTACATTAAAAAGCTCTAATCAGGGTCAAGTACAACAACGATGATTATTGAAAGCACTTGTGAGAAAGTCCTCCAGTGATCAGGTAGACTCAGGAAGGTCCCCTGAAGAAATGGACCGAAGGCCCACAAAGTGGCTGGCAACGAAGCCTTCCAACAATTTTAACGAGCAGCCCTAGTTTTTTATTGACTTAAAGGGAAATGGAGTCAAGAGGGAAATTCCAATAAAAGTGTAGGTAAGTCAAAGGTTTGTTTTTGTTCCTACGGATTAGTTCTCACACGTTTCCTGTGACTAGACATTTTTTGGTAATGTGTAATTTTAACCACAAACCTAGCATTAAGCAATGTGTACCAAAGTCTACTTCCTGATGAACTTGAGAAAGGTCAGAGGTTAATTGGGCCATGCCTGGTTAAAACACCATAAGCCTGGGGGCGCCTGGGTAGCGCAGTCGTTAAAGCGTCTGCCTTCGGCTCAGGGCGTGATCCTGGCGTACCGGGATCGAGTCCCACATCAGGCTCCTCCGCTAGGAGCCTGCTTCTTCCTCTCCCACTCCCCCTGCTGTGTTCCCTCTCTCACTGGCTGTCTCTCTGTCACATAAATAAATAAAATCTTTAAAAAAACACCATAAGCCTGAAGGTATAGCTTCTCACCTCAGCATAGCGCATTACAACATTATCAGAACCTTGGACGGTTCAGTGACTTAGTAACAAGTAGACATGTGAATGTCTTAGGTTTAAAGAAGTCAATCTAATTTTGTCTTAACTGCCCTACACTAAATAAATGACTCAAACTTCCTGAAACCTTGAGAAAACACAAAAGGCTCTTAGTCTGAGAGTCTAGGCCTCACCGTTATGACCTACATCCCTACACTCAGTGCAGAGAAGAGAAGCAACTGAAATTTATACTCATCATCAACTATATAGAATCAGATCTGTCATGAGGCTCCAAAGCTGAGTTTTACTGAAGACAATTTATAACATATATTAACAAAAAGTCCAAAGGGGTTTAGAAGGGACCTCCAGAAAAAAAGCTACAAAAAGCCCTGTGTTGAACCACAGATTCCAGTGAAAAGTAAGTTGTAAATCAGACTTACCTTTGCTTTCTGGAAAGTCAATGTATCTAAAGAGTCAAAAAGAACAGATTTTCTGAAACACAATTATTGATTTCCCTTTAGCACTTCAGTGAGAGGATAGTCAGAGGAGACAAGATAGAACAATTCAACGTCTAGATGTTCTTTCCAAAACGTTCTGTCTTGAATCACCAAAACGGACAAGGGAATGGTAATGAGGAGTCATGTGAAAGTAGCCCTGGAGTACAAAATCATAATAGGCATAGAACTACCGGGACAGGGATTTACAGGCAATTTACAAATAAGGTAAGCTGTGGCAACTGCTACACAGACTTCAAATCATATTTCTATTTTTAATTAATTGCTCAGATTCCTTGTTTCAGCCTTAATTAAAAAAAAGAAGAAAAACAACAACAAACTGAAACAAAGTTTGTGCTAGAAGCACTGGGCTGCAAAGAGCTTTTAAACCTCTCCAGAGTCAGCTCAACGTATTCCTGAAACCCACATTATCTGGGACAAGAGGAGAATGTGTCAACAGAGTAGACTTGTGAACTGATTTCTTACAGTGACAAACAAATGCTATGTCTTTGACAGAAGAGGATTACAGCTAAAGGAAGATTTTTATGTTCCTGTGCATGCTCTAAGGCCCGGTCTATTCATTCAGAGCTTTGGGGACAATCTTTCAAACAGAGTAATATTTTACTTCTCCTACTGAAAGGAAGTCTGAGGTTTTAAATACTTTAATCACCAGTCTTTTAAAATTCCACTTTAACTAAACAAATTCAAGAATGCTTGGTAGGAGTGTGGGGTAGTGATGTAATTCGTATCTAGGAAGATAAACCAAAGGTACAACATTTTTCTTGGCTTATATCTTTACATATTTTTACTCTTAGGATATAAATCTCTGGATCTGAAGGGAAGTATAGTGTTTAGAATGTTACTTCTGTGTCTTGCATGCTAGGGTGTTTTACTCTTTTTAGCCAGATTCTCTCGGTAAGTGAATTACTCAAAGGTGGCACTTTGGGAAGCTCTAGTCACACTCTATGACACTTTCTGTAGCAACAGTTTAAGTTTTAGTTATGTACAGCCAAACTGAGAGAGACCATTCACACTGCCTAGGTCATCTGAGCAGTCTGGACTGCCCCTACCACTGTGGCAGGGCGACAGAGCATAAATGAGCTAACCAAGATGAACGATGCATTCTGCTATGTATCTGCCTTTCAAAAGAAGCTTTCTGTCCCTGATTTAAACAGGAATCCACTAAAAAAAATTAAATTTTAATTTTAAAAATTTAAAAAAGAACATATCCCTTAAGCTTAGCCAACAAACAGAATGTAAAAAAATGTGTCTTAAAAAAAAATACACTGGAAAAAAAATAGGCAAGACTATGCCAAAACATAAGTGATTGCTGCAGGGATAGGCAATATTTTTCTTTCTTTTTTTTAAGTTTTTTTAAATTTATTTGCCAGAGAGGGAGAGAGCACAAGCAGGAGAGGCAGAGGGAGAAGCAGACTCCCCACTGAGCAGGGAGCCTGATGCAGGGCTCGATCCCAGGACCCTGCAATCATGACCTGAGCCTAAGGCAGCCACTTAACTGACTGAGCCACCCAGGTGCCCTGGTAACATTTTTCTTGATGTTTTTCTTAAATTCCCAAATTTCAAACAGTGAATAAGTGTTACTTTGAAAGTCATTAAAAACATAAAGTAGAAAGCAAATCCAGAACTTCTAGTCAAGATGGCATTGTAAGACCATGATTTGAAAAACTCTCTCTGTTCCATATACATATTTTATCACAGATAATATTTTTAAAAAGAGAAAATTAGAAATACAAAGCAATATTCCAAAGCAATAGTAGATTAGTAGTCATGATGTAGAAAGAACCCCACTTAATTAAAAAGTAGATACAGAATGCAAGCCGATATCCAAAGGATACAAAAACAATGATTCAAAGGGGCACATGCACCTCAATGTTTATAGCACCAATGTCTACAATTGCCAAAATATGGAAAGAGCTCAGATGTCCATTGACAGATAATGGATAAAGAAGATGTGATATATATATATAATGAAATATTACTCAGCCATCAAAAAGAGTAAAATCTTGCCTTTTGCAATGATGTGAATGGAACTAGAGTGTATTATGCTAAGTGAAATAAGAAAGTCAGAGAAAAATGAATACCATATGACTTCACTCATAAGTGGAATTTAAGAAACAAAACAGAAGAACATAGGGGAAGGGAAGGAAAAATAAAATAAGATAAAAACAGAGAGAGAGAAGTAAACCATAAAAGATTCTTTTTTTTAAAGATTTCATTTATTTATTTGAGAGAGAGAGGCAAGATAGAAAGCACAAGCAGGGGAGGGGCAGAGGGAGAGGGAGAAGCAGGCTCCCCAATGAAAAGGGAGCCTGATGCCGGGCTCATTCTCAGTCCCTGGGATCATGACCTGAGCTAAAGGCATGTTGCTTAACCAACTGAGCCACCCAGGCACCCCTAAAAGATTCTTAACTGTAGGAAACAAACTGAGGTGTTGCTAGAGGAGAGGTGAGTGAAGGAATGGGGCAATTGGGTGATGGGCATTAAGGAGGGCACTTGATGTAATGAGCACTGGGTGTTATATGCAACTGATGAATCACTAAACTCTACCCTGAAACTAAAAAGAGAAAAGAAAAAAGAATGTGAACAGAAAATTTACAAAAAGATACCCATAGTCTCTAATGATGAGATCATTGTAAATTTGAAATAAGATAACATTTTATATCTATAATTTTAGAACACACAAAATAACACTACATTTGAATAAATGCCAGCTTCATGATATTATCTACCTGGCAGGGAGGAGAGGAAATAGTTGAAGAATAACTACACAGTTTCTCAAATATATCTCCATAACATTTTATTGCTAAACAAACAAAAAAACTTTAAATACCTAAACAAATATAGCATTTGTTATATCTGGGTAATGAGCATATGAGACTGTATCTTATTAGTATCTGTACTCTTCAAAATGTTTGATATATTTCATAATTTTAAATGTCATAATTAAGTGTCCATGGGATTTGTCAATTAATAGGTCATTGTTGATTTTCACTGAATAAATTTTGGGAGTGGCAATGTCCATATTTCAGAAGGTAGAGAGGGAGACAGAATTGAGATAATGATTTGTTATTAACATGGAGGAAACTCGAGCCTCATACAGACACAGTGTGTGTGAAAAGAGCTGATGGAGAAGATAGGGTATGGAGGAGTGGGGGGATGAGGGAGGCAATGATCAATCCCTGAGCTTGTGAAGGATAACTGGAGCTGGAGACCAAAGAGGAAGAGATAAAGTACTCAAAGTATTTGAAATAATGGAATGTGGAGTCTATGCTACATAGCAAAAAAAGATTGAGGTCATGGAAGGGCTGCTAGAAATCAGAAGCAGAAGGACTCAAGAGGGTGGAATGTTCTACAGTGTGAAAGAGTAGGGGTCATAGGATTAAGACAAGGTAACTGTGGGAAGGTAAGAAATTGTGGTCAGATAGCAGAAATCAGAAGCAGAACAATTCCAGATGATGTCCGGTTCTGAGCAAACACACAGTGAACATGGTCAAGTGGGAAAAGCTCTGCTGAGGAGGTTACACTGAGTGGACAAGGTGAAGGAGAGAACCATTTGGACTTTGAGATCATCAGGACTGAGCCAGGATCTGGGGCAGGGAAGGAAGCAGAGAAAGGAAGACTGAGCTAAATGCTAAATGCCTCAATGTAGCTGAGAGTGGCGGAAGGAAAGAAACACAGAAGAGGACATAGATGACCTTCCCAAAAAAAGGCTGTCTGACATTATTACTTTTGCCCCCCAAAAAATGTTATTAGGAAAAGTAAACATTATTAGCAGAGGTGGCTTTACCATTTCTTGGTCCCCCTCATGTGCACAAGCCCTTCCAAAGATCAGGGAGGAGCCCCAGAAGTACATTCACAATGGCCCATGCTTTGTCCAAGCTGCAGAGGTAAGATATTTTAAGTGAGATCAAGTGAAGTTTCTGTCTCTTTCTTTTCCAGCTTCCCCTCTGTCATATTACGAAAGTGTCAGGTAGAGTAGCAATGGTCTTTGGCATTTTTGGATTCTGGTGAAGGAGATGAGTTGAGGGTACATTTAATTTGGATCTTGAAGGACATATTTATATGGTTTGCAGTCACTTCCATGTTGTTATTGCTAGCCATCACAGGGTAGGAATGGCTTCCAGGAATAACCCTACTGTCCACCCGGCCAACTCACTTGGCATCATGATACAAGGGTCAAGGTCTGAGGTTTCCTTGTAAGAATGAGTCCCGTGGTACTCAGTGATAAAAAATGAGAAACAATGTTTAAAACAGATGGAGTCAAAAGCTAGTTTGTGGGAAAACCTTCAAACCATCTGATGTATAAAACTGTAAATTAAGGAAATACAGTGAAAAAGCATTTTAGCAGCATGTTGTGGATTAATCTAATACATGTATTTTTTTCTGCATTTGTAACGTTTGTGGTATTTGTTAGTTTTTGTAAATTTGTGATTTGTTGTATTTTTTCCATTCTATGTGAACATTCAATTTCATACCTAATTTTATATTCATAATCTAAACAAGGCCCTCTAAAATTGTACAAGCTTCCCCAAAATTTAGATTCATTTCTTTCTGGTGGTTAAAAATTAGATTCAAGACAAAAAGGAAGAGTAACTAAAAATCAACTTTGCTTCTCCATTTTCAGCTCACAAGATTTTGTCTTTCCCCCAAAGAAATATAAGATTTAGCCAAACATCATTTATTTTATTAAAATTTATGTAATCACTGTTTTCTTAAAATGTAATCCAAAGACCAAGGAATGAGACCAAAATCTTGAATATAGCAATTCTTGCCAAGTTTAATGACCTCTTAATGGTATGAGATTTTCCATGATTTTATATTTCTAATTGCTTTTTTATTGTTGTTTGGATAAACTCTGCAAAACAAATATATATATATATATATATATATATATATATATATATATATATATATATATATATGTTAATCATAGCCTTTTTTTTTAATGGAGATGCCAGAATTCTACTCATTATATAATGACCCAAACAATCTTGTAAAGCACTCTGTCCTTATGGAAATAATCCAGAAGTGGGAGGCAGGATCTTACAATCCACCTAAACATGGAAGAATTTAATTCTCTCCATACAAAAAGGGAGAAGACAACTGCAAAACCTGAAAGAAATAGAAACCCACTCAGCTCTGCATGTCAATCTTCAACAGAAAACTTAAACAGCCTCAGTAAATGACAGTCATCTGACTTATAGAAACATTATTTTATTAATGCCAGGCTTTCCAAACACCTAGTCATTCAGATTGCAGATTTGTATTTGAATACGCTCTTTAACAAACTTTCAAATTATTTACTCACCGTAAAACCAACAAATAGCTAATCTCCTTGTCTTTCCAACAGACATCGCTGCATATTTTAAAGAAATCTTTTGAGCTGGTTTGGCCTTTCTTCTTAAAATGTCTATAAATCTGTTTTGGTTTGTGTTGTTATTTAAGGGAAAGCAATGACTTGCCAACTCAGGAAAGGTGTCGGCGGCTCCCTGTGCTCATTCTCAAATTCTCCGGTGCCCTTTCTGCAAAGCACATTGGAATATAAAGCTCACTAGAGCTCTGCCTAATACCTTCCCCATCTGTTCTCTGCTTTGGGGGCCCTTGGTGAAATTTGCTGCTATGGGTGGTGAAATTTGAAGACCGCAAACAAAATCTGCTCTAAGACAAGGAACATTTAATGAACAGAATGTTTTCTCTAACTGCTCTTTGCCAGCCATTGGTATTTGGAGCAGGAGCAGGGAAAGGGTGTTCCTTTTGTCAGAATTTACTAATAACTGGGAGAACTGATTTTTATTTTCTCTTGGAATGCCTGCCTCTTTCTTTCTTTTCTTTCTTTCCTCCTTTCTTTCTCTTTTTCTCTCTCTCTCTCTTTTTCTTTCTTTCTTTCCTTCTTTCTTTCTCCCTTTCTTTTTTTCCTCCCTCCCTCCCATTCTTTTTTGTACAGAAATAAAAAAGGAAATCAGCGACTTGCTTATTTCTCCAAATTACAGATCATTTGCTTTTCAAAAATGATCCACTTGTGGAATAACAAACCATATCACTCAGGATACCTGACAGTGACCAAAAAGGAAACAAGATCTTAGGACTGAATGAGACCCAAAATGCCATTCGTTCCTAGGCTTCCATTTTACCTGAAAGCTAGAAGGGATGGGATTTGTTATAGACTGCTAACAGTGGCAGATTCCAAGACCTTTAATTTCCAGTTTATTTGATTTCCCCATTATACTAAGCTGCCCCTTGTGAATTAAAGTTAAAAATGGTAATTATATAGTTTAAAAGAACACCTTATTTCTTTTTTTTTCTTTTTTTTTTTTTTAACCTGTCTGCCCTTTAAGAGATAGGTAATCTGATTATATCTCTCTAGTCTGGCCCCAAAGTGTCTTCAATTCTCAACCTCCCACCCAATCCCTCTGAATCCCTGTGCAGCAGTACAACTGTCTTACTCAATACCCTCAAACTTTCCTGACGCCTTCCAGCTTTGGACATTTCTCCCATGCTTGAAACCTCCAGTTTTTTCCCTCCTATTATGTGGACTAGGCAAATCCCATTAGCCATTCCAAATGTTAACTAATTCTTGCCTCCACAGCCTTGTGGTGGTCTCAGTGGTGTGCAGGTATCTTCTCCCCTTGTGATGCTGTTCCTTTAACACTGGATCTATAATACCATGTGGAATACTTTCATTGCCACTTTGAACTGTTCTTACCACTTGGGGTTTTATGTAACTTTTTCCATATTTTTGCCTTAATTTCTCAGCTAGATGGGAAGACTCTTTAAGACAGAGCTATTTTTGACATAATTCTCTGAACTCTTCAAAGAAGTATTTAGTACATTTCCTTATTTACAGCAGGTGCTCAATAAATATTAATTCGACATAATTTGTAGGATGGATGGATGAAAAGTAAATTAATACATATCCATGTGTAAATGAGTGAGTTTAGGTCTGTGAATTCCAAAACAATCTTTAACCTGAAATGTATCCAAGTATAACAGGATTCTATTTATCTAGTTTTGTCTACCCCCTAACACTGATTCTAATGATCAGGTAGAATTTCACTCACCGTGGTGTGTGTGTGTATATATATATATATGCCTCATAATGTTATGAAAATGATAAGAGAATTTGTTGGAAATGACTGAACACATTGTCTGCGATGAGGATCCTGACAACTTAGTAAGCATAAATTCATATAATGAAATATAAAGGAAAAACAATTGTTCTGATCTGAGTCTCCAGTTTCTCCTGGTTAAGAAACTACTGATAATCTTCCCCAGCATGGCTAGAGCTATCACTCGATCTGGATCTTCTGAAGGACCCCCATTTCTCCTATGCCACACTGTTGCACTAGAATATCTGTTTCTTGCAGGAACCCTTGTAATTAAGTGTTAGCCTTTGTTTATACACTTATTCTCAGAGGGGAGTAAGCACTGAGTCCTTACCAACTCTACCAACTATAGAGAACTCTACACGTGGTGTTCAACACCAGCTCTGGCTGGTTGAGATTGTAGGTGCTTCTCCTCACTGGCGCTCTGGGTCTGTGATTTTCCTCATGCTGCAATCTCTCCTAGGATCAGACTTCCCCCTGCCTGGTAATTGTGGGAGGCAGGCCTGAACACCCCTTTAGTGGGAGAGCCCAGTGTGCAAGCATGTGTTCAGTGTGCTCTTCCTCTGCCACACAAGTACTCAGCCCCCTGGGAACAGTAGCTTCAGTTCTTCTTAATCACTTTGTACCCAATTTTGTGTGGGCTTCAAGTCAATTCAAAGGAAACAAAGGGCCA
Organism: Ursus arctos; assembly: GCF_023065955.2. Classification (NCBI taxonomy): domain Eukaryota; kingdom Metazoa; phylum Chordata; class Mammalia; order Carnivora; family Ursidae; genus Ursus; species Ursus arctos. The sequence goes on from NW_026622986.1 coordinate 3,838,220, forward strand.
GCAATTTTATCAGACAGATGACAAAATTTCAAAATACTTGAATAAATTGTATCTTTCATTGTGAAAACTTGGTGAAAATGTCAAGGAAGTGAAACCTCCTTCGACCTTGTAACAGCATTTTTATATCTGAAGAGTCCTTTAAAGACTATTTTAAAGCTTCCAAAATAAATGACCTCCATGTGAAATTCAAGATTTGTTCAAATTATGAATTAAAAGTCTTCAAATGGGCTTTTCATCATACCAGAAATATACATTTCATTATATAGAAAAAAAGAAAAGTTACCTCTTTTAAATGAGTATTTCAAAATAGCCTTGTTCTCTTCTGCTGGTATTGAAACATTGACTATGCACCAAAGCTCCACTCAAGTACATTGGGCACAGATCTTTGGTGATACTTTATACCTGGTTCATGGTTATTGTGACAACCTATCACCCTATAGGTGCTCCCTTGGGGGTTGTATTGTGTCAGATTCATCTTTCTGTCTTATATAGTGACCAACTTTGCACATTGCAGCCACTCAATCAATACGGCTGGGATGGGTATGTGACTGAGCACTTTCTTATATTTGGCCAGGCCAGAAGAAAAATATTTATTTTGATGCCAGAAGTAGGATGTCCAGAACTAACAACCATCCAAAGTTAACACATCAGTATTACTCTCATTGTATAATTCCTGCAAAGGAGAGTCACACACCTAAACAAGCAAGAGTGCTCAATGTGCAAGAGCAGGCTAAGAACTCCCAACCAATGAGCCTACTTTTTACTCCAAGGATGGGCATTCTGTGAGTAAATTTCATTTATTCCTTCAGTCACTCAGTAAGTACTTGCTGGGCACTGCGCTAGATACTGAACATACAGAGATAAGTAAAGCACGGACTTTATCTTCAAGAAGCCCCCAGTCTATTGGAGAAGACAGATATGATGAAAATAATTCCAATTCAAGTGACAGATCGAAAAAGAGCAAGTGCCAAGGAATCCCAATAGAAGGAGCATTAAAAAATGGAGTCTGTTCATATAGAGATCGAGGAGAGGTTTCCAAGGGGAGATGGTGTTTGGGCAAAATTTTGTAGAATATTTTAGGCTGAGGAAATAGTCCATGCACTGGCAGGAAGGTTAGAGTGAAAATGACAAGGTCAGGAAGGAGATCCATTTACTGTGGCTAGAATATGGAGTGGGGCAGGGGTAAGGCCTGAAAACGAAACTGAAGGAAGTAAACTGGAACCAAATTATAATAAACACATGATAACAAAATACAAAAATTTTGGAATCTACTAAAAAAATTATTGAAGTGCAAGACAACCTTGGTGAAAGAAAGACAAAGCCATGAAAATAAGAAAATAAACAAGAAAGATTAAAAAGATGCATCCTATGCATAAGCGTATCAGCTATGTTTCTTTGGTTGCTTACGTTTTTGAGAAGCAGCTGTGATTAACATAGGCCCAAAGGGAAGCTGTTGGCAAGATCTGGGGAACTCACTGTGTCATCCAAGCAAAGCTAGAAATCTAGGCTGGACAGAAGCAGAATGCTTGCCCAGGTCAGGGGGACAGAGACTGCTCCATAGTCTCATCCTGACACAATCAAGGAAGAAAATGAACTCCAGCCCTAGTTGGTCTTTTAATCACTCCGTTCAAAATTCAAATTCCACAGGGGAGGACTCACATTCCATAGCTAGGGGAGGACAAAACTCCCACATAAACAGTCCCACAGAATGTATCCAGCGAGGGAAGTGCAATTCCCCAAAAAGAAATCAGGCTAGGGTCAATGACAGACAGCCAAAAACGCAAAGACCAAAAGTTCACTGCAATAAGCAATACTGCAGAAGGGGAAACCAGCACAAAGAAAGGAAATACTTAAAGACGTGAGAGGAAGAAATCCCTAGACTGAAGAACAGCCTGAATCCGCACATCTGTAGCTCACAAGCCATTCGAAGCATTGAAGATGGATGCAACACTCAGATCCTATGAACTGTTTTAATTCCTCCAGGTGCAACCTGGGAACCTCTCTTGCCTCTGGATCCTGCTCTGTGCAAGAGAAGAAGTAAAGGTATCTATTGTTCCCATTACACTTAGAGAGATGGATAGGAAGAGAGGGAGCCAGGCCCACAATTGGAACTGTCCTTAAAAGAAGAAAAAATCATTCTTGGGTATCTAGGAGTCATGGCCAGAACAGCCAGTGGTCAAATTGGAAGAGCACAGTCAGGGCACTGCTCCTATGTACCGGGGCATGCTGGACGACAGGAGAAGATAGGGTCCAGATAACAGCTTTGGGTAACAGTACGAAACGCTATCTTCCCCAAGAGCAGGAAAACCTGTACATGTTAGCCTTTAGAAAAATAGTTACCTGAGTTCATTTTAAAAGATTTTAAAAGACTCTCTCTCTCTCTGCAAGTTATTGTTTATCCGTCAAAAGGGTGAATGAACGGTTGCTGCGTGAGAGTTACGCACTGACCAAAAATCCCAGGGAAGATGAAGGAAGCTCATCCTCGTGCTACGCTCAGAGAGACACTGGGAAGGACTGACCAGCGTGGTCCAACAAAGTGCACTCGATTATTTTCCTTGACTCAGAAGCCCAAACCCACCAGGGCGTACTGCACTTAAGTCCTGTGTGTTAGCCAAACTTTCTAAGTCGTGCTCTGGGAAGTTTGTGGCTGTGTGCATTAGTGGGTCCTCTGAAATGCCCTGGGAGAAATGAGGCACCTGTGGAAAAATTAATGGAGCTCTACACTTCAGATTTGTTTATTGTGTGCAAATTGTACCTCAATTAAAAAATATCTGCTAAGGCTTGGGGATGGGATGTCTTAACAATGTGACAATGGGCACTATGAATATTAAAGAAAGGGCTCTCTCAGGAAAGTGGAAGGATTGGAAACTCAAAACAGAAAAGAAAGAATCAGGGTGAAGCAATGAAAGAACTCCAGTGAAAAATATTTATCTTTGTTTTATTCTCTTCCCTTAGCCTATATGGAATACTATACTTGGCAACCTGTGTAAGAATTTTTTCCTCTTTTATAATATCCTCCAGTTACTCTCAAATTTTTAGTTAAAAAAAGTTATAAGGTAGTCTTGTGGGGAATTAAGGAATCAGGAGTAAGGAAAAGTTAGCCTTTGTTATCTTGCTGAGGCATGACAATGGTGGTAGGAGCTTCACAAGGATGGGCAGGGGATTCGAGGACTCAACACTGAAGAAAGCAGTGACAATGCTGAAGGACATATCAGAGCAAAAGTTTATTTCCCTGAAATCTACTGCACAGAGAAGGTCCTTGTGATGCTAGGCTGGGAGCTGATACAAAGATCTTTTGGGGTCATTCAAAAGATACAGAACAAAACTTATGAGCATCCAAGCAGAAAGAGCAGGTTACTTGGGGGGGGGGGGGGGGGAAGGATAGCATGCCCATGAAAGTTGTTTCAGACTTCTCTGCAGCTCTAAATACCACATGATAATGGATCCAAGAAATGTAGACTCCAAATTATTATTCAAATGTAAGGAAAACAGAAATGCAAACTCTCTCTCTCTCTCTCTCTCTCTCTCTCATACACACACACACACACACACACACACACACACACACACACAGAGTTTGGGAAAGTACTACCTACCCTCTCTGAAAGAGGAAATTACTGAAAGAGACAATCCAAAGAGATGGATACAATTAAGTAAATTTGTAGTAAAAATTATGGGTAAAAATAATTACCCCAAGAATAGAAAAGATACAGTAAAAATTATAGCTAATGAGACATAAAACCAGTTCTAAGTGACTATTTATATGGTCATATAAGCGAAAGCAAGTGTCAAAAATATTATCATATACTTATACAATATAAAGATCATTTAATAAAAATCATCTGTATCTAGAATTAAAATTTTATCAAAACCAGCTAGAAAATGGATTGTGTGATAAGGAGGAATTATCTCTTTCTAAATTTGTCTTCTTATAAGGAAGAAGTAGGTAAGTTACTATTTCATTTATGTGAACCTTAGAGAAAACTGTATTTAAATAAATTTTTTAAACTTAGTGACAAAAAGGGAATAAAAATAACATTTAAAGCCACTAAATCTCAAAATTACAGAAGTGTTTCATTACTTATTTCTGGAGAAGTGAAACAAACTCATATTAGTTTAGCTGATATCCTGTAATTCAGATATTGGATAATAAAATTAAATGAAAGGGAAAAAAAAATAAAGCCACTAAATCATTAGAGAGAGAAAACAGCTATAAGAAAACATAATTCTCATATTAAAAGACCTAAGTTTTTTTTAAAAAGCAGCAAATCTCTACAATTTTTGCTTAATATTTTTCATCCAAAGTATTTTCATTCATATTACCTTACCAAAGTAATATTTCATTCTTGGTATCAAATGCTTTTTGTTTATCTTAATAAAGTTTGATCTTTGCTTCTTGGCCACAAAATTGTGGGGGGAAAAATTATAAGACTTTCAAGATGGAAACCTTAATGTCTCTTGAATTCTTTTCTTAAGTAGCAATCTCTGGAATTGAAATTTTGGCCGTAGAATGAAAACTTCACCCTCAAGGGCAGAAAATAGGATGTTTTCCATTTGTTTCTTTCCTTCTATTTATTTTTTTCAGCTTTTTTGAGGTCTGCTTGACAAGTAATCTGTACATATTTAAAGTATACTAGCTGATATTTTGATATGCATACATAGTGAAATGACACCCCAGTCAAGTTAATTAAACTACCCATCACTTTGTATATTTACCTTTTGTGTGTGTGTGTGGTAAGAACATTTAAGATCTACTCATAGCAAATTTCAAGTATACAACACAGTATTATTAGCTGTAGTCATTAGGGTGTACATTAGATTGCCAGAACTTATTTATTGTATAACTGAAAATTTGTACTCTTTGACAGCAATGCTTCATTTCTTCCCCCTTCAGAGTCTGGCAACCACCATTCTGCTCACTGTTTCTGTGAGTTTGACATTTTTAGATTCCACGTGTAAGTAAGATCATGCAGCATTTATCTTTCCCTGTCTGACTTATTTCACTTAGCATAATGTCCTCTACATTTATCTGTGTTGTCAAAAATGGCAGGACTTCCTTCCTTTTTATGGCTGAATAATATTCCATTATTCCAATATTCTATGTGCTTTATATAGCAATCCTACCAACAGTGCACAGGGTTCCCTTTCTCTACATCTTTGTCAAGCCTTGTTATTTTTTTACTTCTTTTTTTTTTTAAGATTTTATTTATTTATTCGACAGAGATAGAGACAGCCAGTGAGAGAGAGGGAACACAAGCAGGGGGAGTGGGAGAGGAAGAAGCAGGCTCCTAGTGGAAGAGCCTGATGTGGGGCTCGAACCCAGAACGCTGGGATCATGCCCTGAGCCAAAGACAGACGCTTAACGACTGCACCACCCAGGCGCCCCTATTTTTTGACTTCTTAATAATAGCCATTTGAGAAGGTAAAAGGTGATATCTCCCTGTGGTTTGATTTTCATTTCCCTAATAATTAGTAATGTTGAGCACTTTTTTCTACCCCTCTTGGCCGTTTACATGTCTTCTTTGGAAAAATGTCTATTCAGGTTCTTTGCCCATTTTTTAACCGTATTATTTGGGTTTTTGTTTTTTGGTTTTTGTTTTGTTGTTGGGGTTTTATTTGTTTTTGCTATTGAGTCATATGAGCTTCTTGTATATTTTGGATATTAGCCCCCTATCAGATACATGGTTTGCAAGTATTTTCTCCCATTCTGTAAGTTGCCTTTTCATTTTGTTGGTTGTTTCCTTTACCGTGCAGAAACTTTTTATTTTGGTGTAGTCCCACTTGTTTACTTTTGCTTTTGTTCTGTGCTTTTGGCATTATATCCAAAAAATTATTGCCAAGACCAATGTCAAGGAACTTTTGACCTATGTTTTGTTCTGGAATTTTCATGGCTTCATGTCTTACCTTTAAGCCTTTAATCCACTTTGAGTTGATTTTGTATATAGTGTAACTGTCCAGTTTCATTCTTTTGCATGTGAATATCCAGTTTTTCCATCATTTATTGAAGAGACTATTTTTCCCCATTAAGTATTACTGGTACCATTGTTGAAGAGTAGTTGACTATATATGCGTGGGTTTATTTCTGGGCTATTTTATTCAACTGGTCTATGTATGTTTTTGTTCTAGTACCATACTGTTTTGATTACTATTTTGAGTACTATACCTTGGTAATATAATTTGAAATCAGTTTTGTTCTTTTTTCTCAAGATCTCTTTGACTATCATTATCTTTTGTGGTTCCATATGATTTTTAGAATTGTTTCTATTTCTACGAAAAATACCATTGGAATTTTTATAGGAATGCACTAAATATGTAGATTTCTTTGGACACTATGGATATTTTAACAATTAATTCAGCCAATCTATGAACATGGGATTTATTTATGTCTTCTTCAATTTCTTTCATCAACGTCTTTCAGTTTTCAATATATGGGTCTTTCACTTTCTTGCTTAAACTATTTCCTAGTATTGTACTCTTTTGATGCTATTATAAACAGGATTGTTTTCTTAACTCATCTTTTGGATAATTTGTTCTTATGTTATATAAATATAATCCATATTTGTATGTTGATTTTGTATCTTGCAACTTTACTGAATTTTGCTGATTAGTTCCAATAGTGGTGGAATCTTTAGGGTTTTCTATCTATAAGATCATATCATCTACAAACAGATACATTTTATTTCTTCCTTTCTGATTTGGGTGCCTATTTTTTTCTCATTGCTCTGACTAGGATTTCCAATATTATTTTGGATAAAAGTTGGCGAGATTTGGCTTTCTTGCTTTGTTCTTGATCTTAAAAGAAAAGCTTTCAGTTTTCACTATTAAGTAGTTATTAGCTATGGGCTTGTCATATATGGCCTTTATTTTGATAAAGTATATTCCTTCTATACCTAATTTGTTAAGAGTTTTTTTTAATCACCAATGGATGTTGAATTTTGACAAATGTTTTTATTGTATCTATTTAAATTATATGATTTTTATCCTTCATTCTACTAATGTGGTGTATCATATTTATTGCTTTGCATATGTTGAATCATCCTTGCATCTCGAAGATAAATCCGACTTGATCATGGTATATGACCTTTTTAATATGTTGTTGAATTTGTTTGGGTAGTATTTTGTTAAGCATTTTTGCATCTGTGTTCATCAGGGATATTGGCCTGAGTTTTGTTTTCTATAGGTTCTTGTTTGGCTTTTTTACCTTTTTTCTCCATAACTAAGTCTGTGAGTTGAATTTTCCTGTTGTGAACAATTTGGGTATTTTCCCTTTCCAACCCATCACTGAGAGTTGGAATTGAAAGGGTTTTCTTGACCTTTAAAAAGAACCATAGTTTTTTGCCTATGTTTTCCATACTGTGAAATATTACTATGTATGATTTATACAAAAATTCCTATATTCAGCTATCACAAAAATATTTTTTCATAGTTATAAAATCATAATCTCATCCCAATGGCATGACTATCAGCTATGATTTTTATAGTATCTGACTATGGTATTTCTGCAATATCTATTAAATACAAAAAAATTTGGTAGGTGCCTTCTCACTTTTTGTTCTTATAAGCTAAATCCTGGCTTAAATCATTTGGATTCTGGTGGTTAAAAAAAGAAATATGTATAGCTCTGTTAACTGACAATTACAAAAGGTAACATATACTCAACCCTTGAAATCAGTGAATTGTTCTTAAGTTTCTATCACCATTCTCAGTGGGAAAAAATTATATTGGTGAAAGTTTTAGGTCATTCTTAACATTCTACAGACATGTTGGACAAGAAAACTTTCCAAACTACCAAAAACAAAAACAAAAAAGAAAGAAAGAAATCAATTTGAATTAAGTAAGGTTGAGTTGGCTTTTATTCTAACTGTGAAGCTCTAAGTCTGAAAAAAGTTTTGATCTAAAGATTCTGTTCACTTAGTAGGTCTAAGTCTGGAATAATTCTTGAAAATTAAATTAAAAATCCTGCTTTATTATAAAGTTTCCAGGAAAGAGCAGTTAGTTTAAACCCCAGCCTTCATCAACATAGTTTTATGTTGCTATCTCCAAACTAAATGAACAGAAATCCTGCAAAATCCATTCTCCCTCAAGAAAACTTATTGCACTTCTGGATCTCAGTTGTTCACATTGTTTCAGTTGTGGTCAGCCTTGACTTAATAAACATGAATTGGAACTTGGCATTTCCCAAAATGCCTTTGCTGTATATTCAGGCCCAACTCATAGAGTCCATATACAGAAATAGCCATATGACCCACCCACCATTGTTGGGACTAATGGCACAAATAGCAGAACTAATAGGCACAGTCACACAGTCACATAGATATGACTATTGCCTTATAGATATAAAACAAAAAATAAATAACTGAAGTGCACAGGCTACCTGTATGCTATGCAACCTGAAATTCTTCTAACTGTTGTCTCAAGACATCAATAGTAAACTGATTTGGACAAGCCATGGAGGAGTGTGGAAACAATGTAACATTCATTTCATAAGAAATACTTTTTTAATACCCAATTTCCTGGGTTTATCAATTCATATTGATCACCTATTTTTCTATGTTCATTCCTCCTTGCTGGTCAAACTCCTGTATCAGCCTTGAGCATTAATTGAACATATATTGTACAGTAGGCACTATGCTGAGCACTTGACTTTTACCATCTCATTCAATATGCCATAGGTTCAGGGCTTTTTCTTTACTGAAGTATTGTTATTTCATGGGGTTTCCCTTTAGTTTCATACGCCTTGGTCGCTTCTGCTGTTGTAGAGATGTCATCCAAAGATAGGGTGCAGACGCATCTTTTAAAAATAACCCAGCTTAGAATCAAACAGAGTTTATTGTACACTTATCAGTCACTAAAATGTCAAGACAAGCATGCCATGACATGTTCCAATCCGATTGAATCTGAACAAAGAAAGTTGGAACTTAGGTCAATTTATAATCATTTAACAATTTGGACAAATTTGTTTGAATTAAGCATTCATTTCCATTTCAGTATAGTTAGTTATTCATAAAAAAAGTAAGGGGAGGGATGCCTGTGTGGCTCAGTCAGTCAAGCGGCTGCCTTCAGTTCAGGCCATGATCCCAGGGTCCTGGGATCGAGTTCCACATCAGGCTTCGTGCTCGGTGGGAAGCCTGCTTCTCCCTCTGCCTGCTGATCCCCCTTCCTGCTTGTGCTCTCTCTCTCTCTGACAAATAAATAAATAAATAAAATCTTTAAAAAAAAAGTAAGAGGAGCTTAAATCAAGGTGGGGAGGTGGAATTCTTCTCCATTAGAATTGATCTTCCATGTATTTTAAGCACTGAGGCTCAGATTCAGACTCTGCCAAAACAATCACATATTTGTCCCTCAGGAGTTACTGAACAATTAGGAAAATAGACTGGTGATGTTTCCTGGAAATATACATTAATGACTTTCCATCAAGGAGTTTGACTTCCCTTGGTTTCTGAAAGAAGAATCACTCTTCCTGTACCAGCCCCTATGATACCTGGATATGATGGAAAAGCCCCTCTCTCTCCAAATCATTTTGAATTAAGTGCAGTTAAATTAACTTTTATCCCAGCTGTGCTTACTGTATTTTATGAAAAGATTTATATAAACTTACATTAAATAAATTTCTAGAAGTGAATGCAGTGTGGAGCACAAAGCCGCATGGATATCAGCCCCAACTCACATACTTGGCCTGGAGGCCTTGTGCCCCCACAGCCTGTACCTTACCTGGCTTACTGGGGCCTGAGATAGTCAGAAAATGCTAGAGCACAAGGGACTGTATCAGGCAATCTTGGTTCTTATTTTATTAAGATTTCAGGCTAAAACTTCATACATGCTCTCTCTCCAGACACAACCCAAAGTCACATTATACTTAAAAGTTTGCGTCAAAGTAAAATATTACTTATGTTCTTATATTCTTCAAAAGGACTATAACAAACTGCTAAAATGAAAAGCATTACCACAGTACCACCACCCCCCCACACACACACCCTACACTAAGCCTTTGTCAAATTTCTAACTATTGTTGAATTTGGAAGACAAAATTACAGATTCTGGTGATGAGCAATCAACCATGCTATAAGAAAAGGCTCCAGCATGTCCTGAGGAGCTCAGAAAGGCCAGGGTATTAGGAAAACAGAAACAACATCACATATCTTCAACAGAGTGGAGTGAATACACTGAAATGATTACAAAATTATTGGAAGGGTTGAGGACACAAAAATGCACAGGTAGGTTAATCCAGAAAGCAGAAATTTTAGGAAGTCTATTGGTGGTCAGAGACCAAGGCCATTGTTGACTCCATCCTTCCAATAGGACCTTTTGGCAGAGAGGGTCTCCTAGAGGAATGTCAACCCCTCTCCCTCACTGATAGAAGCTGAGACCAGTTGTGACTTACACACAATCGTCACCATCATCTTGGATACTTTGTCCAAGCTTAGTAAGCACAAACAATAACAGCATAACAAGGGGCCAACGTGAAAGGATGTGGTCATATCGGTATGAAATGAGGTTTGCATGAGAAGAAACAAGGTATTCAAAGGCAATAGGTAGTTGAAAAATGGATTGATTTTTTTTTTTGAGAAGACAAAAAACAGACATTAGTCTGTTATATCAAGTTAGTAACACTTTTCCTTTGGATAGCTATCTGTTCTGCTAAGTATATTTACAAACATCACCTCATTCAATCCTCCCAAATTAGAGGGCACTAGAAGGGACATATTTCACAAGAAATAGCAAAGGATGGTGGAAGGGAGGGAAATATAAAAAGACCATGTGGTACCTGTCATGAGCACGCTATAAAGGCGCACACACGAGTTGTGTCTCTCCACAATGTCAGCTCCAGTCAATCATAAAGCAAAGTTAAATCACAATGATAAAATAGGTTCAAGATTCCAAACTCAACGACAATTCACCATGTGATTAAATTTGGCTTCTTACCCAGCACGCAGAGCCGGACATAAGACAAGCCACACAACAAACAAGCTAACGGAAGGGCGCAGGAAGTGAACGAACCAAACGCTAAGTCAGTCTATAAGCACACAGTTGAGAGAAGACCTCGGTCTGGTCCGGGTCAGCTCGGCACTGACTGCTTCTGATGTTCCAGCAGGGAAGGCTCTCGGTTCTGTTCAGAGATCAATCCAGAGAGCCCTCGGAGGCAGTTGCCTTTTTTAAGTGGTCAGACATAGAGGGCTCAGGTCTGAAGAGTCTGACAGTTTGCCTCAAAAATCCTCCCCCTTTTAAGGGATTTAATCAGTTTTGGGGTCTCTGCAGAGCTCCTCTGGTTCTGCTCGTTATTGGTTCTGGGGGGTCAGCCGGCGCTGGTCCTGGCTATATCTCCTAGGGGCGGTAGCTTACCTGCTTGCATCATTGCTTGACACAGGCCCCTGCTTGACATGAGAGACTCCATTTGGCTCTCGACAGTACCCCCACAGCACGGGGGAGACAGAGCTTCAGGAAGAAAGTGGTGGTAAAATGCCAGGAGACATTAGGAGGAGTGAGGCTGCAGACAGGCAGAAAAGGAAGCCACTGAAAACCTTGGAAAGTTCATTCACGAGACCAGAGAGCACAGAGGCTGGACTACAAAAGCAAAAAGGGAATCAGAATAAATGCAGGTAACAGAACTTACTCATTTGGCGCATACACGTGTGTGTGTGTGTGTGTGTGTGTGTGTGTGTGTGTGTACGTGTGTGTCTGGTTTTGTGGGGTGGTTGTTTTTTTTTTACTAAAGCCTCCACTTACTGCCTCAAATTATATTAACATTTACAATTTGATGTTTTGAACACTGAGATTCAAATTCTCTCTTTCGGCTCCCTCTCCCTCTGTCTCCTCCCTCCCTGTTCCCCAAGCTGAGAGTGGAAGGGCTACCAGGGAGGGGTGGAGAAAGGATGTGTTTGTTTTCTCCTTTTGACTTTTTTAGGCTTTTCACATACAAAGAGAATTTGTCTGGCACAACTTAACCTGTTATATACCAAAAGAATTCAAACCTTAATACATAAATATGCTTATTGATTATAACAATTATTTAATTTTTTTCGAAGTTTTGAAGTTCTCAGTTGTTCCTATTAGTAGCTCACATACGGGGTCACAGATCCCGCTCCAAGAATCTACGATCTGGAGAATCATGCTAGACAGCACTACACCTCTGGTGAAAGGTAAGTTTAAATCAAAGAGAGGGTATTTAAATAAACTCAGGTTTTCTTGTCTTAATTAAAAGTGGGCTGGAGGCACTGAGGATTGGACAGTCTTCAGACTGGCAGAACCTAAGGCCTGAATGGCTCCTGTTGGCATCCTCAAGCCCCTGCAGATCTGGAGGCCTTGCCCAATCGCTGAGGGGCGCGTTGCCCAATCACCGAGGACTCCGCGCTTGGCTTCATCTACTCACCAGGTTACAGGCTATTATGCTACAGCCGCGTCGCCGAACTTCAAATGATGGATTTCCTGCCAGAGCCGCATTATTCACCGGAACCTGCTTCTCCTCCCACTGGGGCATTTTCCCCCACTTTTGGCAGACAGTATGACCTCAGGTAAGGTTCTTATTCTCATTGAGTAATTCTTTCCAAACAGACCAATGAATTGGTCCCTGTCTATAGCTTGAGAAATAAAGTTGCTGCCTGGGTTCCTTTCCATGAGGCTGAACATTAAAATCTTCCACAAACCGCATCAACTTTCTGCCCAACTTTCTGTCTGCGAAGACATTTTGAAACAGCCTTACCCTCATTTCTCAGAAAAAGACCAAACATGACCAAATCAGTCACTAACAGAGACTTCTTGCAGATAAATAACACCTGCCCTCTGGTATGATCTGGAACCCCTCGGATTTCGTCAGCCTCACACAGTAGTGCCAGCCACGCTGGTCTGTGTCATCCTCTGTGAGCCACTGTCGTTACAGGGGGGCCCCCACCAACTGCTGGAGAGACAGGAAAGGGGGTTGAATTCGAATTCGCCCTCAGGGATCGCCTGCCGGTGAGTATCTGGGGCCTGTGTTTTCTGCACTGCATTCTAATTCTAAATTACACTCTCACCTCAGGAATTGAGCACAAACACCACCTTTTTAGTGAAACCTTGACCAATTGTACTAGGTCACAATGATTTCCTGCCTGTTGGAATTCTGGTAGCTTCTAGTCTGTCCTGCTCAGTAGAATTAAGTGTTGGTAGCCCACATTGTCGTGTACTTCCTCATATACTGCTTCCTCAGACGCTACTTGTGAACATCGTGAGGGTGAAGACTGCCTCCTTTGCGCCCAGGGCAGTCACTCAACAGGTACGGTGATGACTCCACATCTGCCAGAACCTGCCCTGGTCTGTTCCTCATGTTCCTACACAGGCGAGTGTTAGGTCTCCGACCAAATCCTCATTGTTCTGAGGACAGGACCCTTGTCCACACTCCTTGGTTTTATTCACAACGCTTAAGACGTATTTGATGCGGGGGGCGCCTGGGTAGCGCAGTCGTTAAAGCGTCTGCCTTCGGCTCAGGGCGTGATCCCCGCGTTCCGGGATCGAGTCCCACATCGGGCTCCTCGGCTGGGAGCCTGCTTCTTCCTCTCCCACTCCCCTTGCTGTGTTCCCTCTCTCACTGGCTGTCTCTCTGTCACATAAATAAAATAAAATCTTTAAAAAAAAAAAAAGACATATTTGATGCGAAACGTACAAACGCAGTGCTTGACTGATGGATTGATTATTAAAGTCATCTTTATCCTTCTCTCAACTTCGGTTGTCCTGAGGATGTCCTGGCTCACAGAAACACTGGATTTGAACACAGCCTGCCCATCTAGTCTCTTATTTTGGACCCCCAAACGTCTAAGATGTGCAAATCAGCCACATTCATCACCCAAGCAGTTGGCCAGTCTGTCACAGGGCCTGAAGAGACCCGTGAAGTTGCAGGTGCTATATTAAGAACCAGCATCTGAACTGTTGAATTCCAAATAGCTCAAATCTGTGCCTTTTGTACTTCCAGTAACATTTTAAGCCAATGAGAAAACATAAATATACTAGTTCTAACCAGTATTTGGTGGGGCGGGGGGGGAGAAGATGCAAATATTTGAAGTGAATAACTTTAGACTTCAACTTTGGATAATGTGAGATCAATTCCCTAACGCATCATATATAATAAATTATTTTCCCCTCAGCAAGAAAACTAATTAATGAGCAAAACACGGGGAGACTATCACCATCTCTTAACAGATGCTTATTTATACTTGTCAGGATACCAGAAGAGGTTGTGTTTAGAAGAAAAAACTTCCAATTCCTTCCATTTCCAGGCTTCCTGCTCTGGTTAACAATTGCTATACTGAAAGCCAGAACTCTCCTGAAGGAGAATAATCGGTGCACTGGCAGCTTAGGACCCCAGATACTGGTTAATAATTCAAGAACAATAGGCTATCAAGTTGTTCTCATGTGCTTTTCCCACAGAAATTCCTTTTGGGGCAAAGGATGTCTTGGAGAGGTTTCCTTCAATTACACTAGAGAGGAGACCAGTCTGGAAATGCCAAATCCAGGCCCATAGAGTGAATTCAGAGCTACACTGCAGACCTCACAAAACAGAGGCCATATTTTTAAGGATTTTACTTCTCTTTATTGACTAGCCAGCCTCAAAAACAATCATGCTCACCCTCTTGAATACATTCTTTAATTTGAATGAAAAATATTTCTTGCACCTGCCCAGGCTCTTAAATGTTTATGAGACCTAAAGTGACTAACTGATTCCATCTAGCCTACCCAGCTCCCTGCCTGAGGGTGATCTCACCTCTCTCTGACCCCTCATTCCCCCCTACCAGCACTCGCTGCCGCTCAGCTCCTTGCTGGCTCTCCCCTTCAGTCTGTTCTGTTAGTGAGCTCTGCAATAGCGTTTAACTCCCCATGCATTTTACATCTTGGCTCCCTAACTGGACTGAAGACTCCCAGTGGGCAAGTGTTCTATGAGTGGGTCTATTAGTCAGCAGCTGTTTCTTCAGACTAGTTTCTAAGAAATTAACCCCTCTGTATCAATGGGCAGGTTCCAGCTCCTCCTTGATAATTCATAGCAAAAGGGATTCCACACAAATAACAAGAGCATGTAGATGCATGTGGGTTATTCTACAGATGAGGAGTAACTGACATCTCAGTAATTTAAAGGGAACTTAACTTCTAAGGCTAAGGATTATGAAATTCAGATCCCTAAAAGTTTCCTGCCTAATTCTGTGTTCTAGCCAAATTTCTCAGGGCACTAGGTTAATATGAAACAGAAATGGCCCTCAATCTACTTGTTAAAAAAAAAAAAAAGCATAAAATGGCTAACATTTACTGCGCACCACCATGTGCTTAGCACTGCTCTAAGTGCCTCACAGATATCTAATTTCATTCTCAGTGGCCCTATGAATAGATACTACCATCACCTCTATTTCACAGAACAGGTGACTATTTCACAGAGCCATGAAGCATTTGCCCATGCTCACAGTGCTGGGATGGGAAGAGCCAGGATGCAGGGCCAGCAAGGATGCAGTCAGCCCTGTACCACACCACCTTACCTCCACCTACTTTCACACACAAGGGCTCCTCTCCTTGTCTTAATGCATCTTCTGGTACAATAATTTGCCACAGAATTGGTGAAACTGATCAAAGTTCTCCAAGTGAAAAGAGGATTTTTTTAAGCAGTACACCCTTTCTACCTTAATAATTCCTGGATGAGCTGCTGTACAACTTCAGGGGCGCCATTTACATTGTCTTCTCCATGAATAGTGGCTCTGGATTTGTGCAGGGTAGCAGCCCGAAACCCAACATCGTGGCATGCTTCGTTCCACCTTCTTGTTAGACCATCAATATGTGTTACTCATTTGAACATTGCCAAGGCACAAAAATGCTTGAGATTCCTGTGTTCCCTGGGCACCATATAGCCTAAGATTCTGTTGTGGAGACCAATTCCAACTAAGTTCAGCACAAAGAGAGGATTTACTGGTTCATGTCATTGTGAAGTCATCTGGAGGAACACGTGACTTCAGGCACAGTGGAATCCAGACACTCAAATGTCATCACAACACGGTCTTTCAGGTTACTCTGATTTCTTCTGTATTGGCTTCATTCTCTTCAGACAATCAACAGAGAGTACTGCTTTCATATAGTTCTAGCAACAGGCCTGGGAGGGCTGTCCTGCACCCCTCCTTCAACTCATTATGTGGCCTGAAGAATCCAGAATTCCCAGTGGCCAAGCCAGTGAGCTCTGGCCCCCACCTGAACCCACATGAAATGGGTTCTGTAAAAGAAAGAGAAAAGAGATGGTGAACAGATAAAAACAATAAGTTTTAAAAGAGATACCATCAACACACATATCAAAATACTTTTAAAACTTACTCCCTATTATGTTCTTTACATGCAATACTTTATTCTTTGTAGAATCCAATAGCTCTGTCAAACTAAAAAGGTGTGCAAGCCAGAGATAAGTCAAATTATCTGAGTCTCAGTTTCATGTAAGTAAACTGTTCTAAATGGCCATTAAGAACCTTCCTTCTCCTAAAAGAAAAAAATTAAAAATAAATAAAAATTAAGGATTACATCATTTAAGTCATTTTCTGTATTTGAAGTAGACCAACTCAAGGAATTATACTGTCCTGACAATTAATATTACAGTCTGCCTGGGCTTCTAGGTCACAGAATTTTGTAAATTCCTTAATGCTTTCAATAATTAGAAACATAAGTTAACACAACAACTTTCTAAGAAAAACACTGCAATTACTAATGTTTACAGAAAATTTTTATCTCTAAAGTATCACACATGGCAGCAGTATATACAATCTGACTTTAAAATTTTGAAATATGTCCTAGAAAAGTACTTAGATTTAGAGTCATAATGATTTTGCTTTGTACACCCATTCATCAAGTGAAACCATCTTCTTTGGAATGTTACTTTCTGGGAAGAAAAATAGTAATATGCACTGCATCATTCAGACTGTCTTTCCCTGTTTGGGATTCTAGAACAGAATACCACAGACTGGGTAGCTTATGAACAATAGAAATGTATTTCTATTCCGGAGGTTGGGAAATCCAAGGCACCAGCTTGTTCAAGTTCTTGTGAGGGTCCTCTGCCTGGTTCATAAGCAGCAGTTTCTCACGGTCCTCACATGGTGGAAGGGCTAGGGGTTCCTGTGGGGTGTCTTATAAGAATACTAGTCCTAATTATGAAGCGTCCATCCTGATGAACTAAGCATGTCCCAAGAGCCCCACCTAACACCACCGCCTTTGGGGGATTAGGATTTCAATATATGGATTTGGGGGGACATAAATATTCAGACCATGGCAGACTACATTCCCAATCTGTAGCTCCATGAGTTCTAACAAGGTGGACTGATGAACTGAAGCCAAATTCAAGGATGAACCATGGATACCTACGAAAGTCACATTTTGATTTTGATCTACGTAATTTAAATATTTCTTTTAAGGAATTGAGTGGGTTGATTACTTTTCTATAAAAATCATTCTAGGAGCACCTATGTGGGTCAGTCAGTTAAGTGTCTGCCTTTGGCCTGGGTTCGATCCCCATGGCAGGCTCCCCACTCAGCAGGGAGTCTGCTTCTCCCCACTCATACTCTCTCTCTCTCTCTCAAATAAATAAGTAAAATGTAAATAAAAATCATTCTAATGTGAAAATCGTTACCATAAATTCCAAATGTTTGAAAAATAAATTATAAAGCTCTCGTTTTGCCTCTAAGCTTCTACTTTACCATTAAAAAAAAAAAAAAGAAACTTCCCTCATTGCTGAAAGTCATGGCTTCCAGATATGTATTTAATAAATCCAGTAAGAACACACAGAATATCTAGTAAGATATAAAGCTATCAGTCAAGCATCCAAATGACCTGTTTCTTCTGCCAAGACTAATAACTATGTGTGGAAACCTCCAGAAGTTCAGGTCCATGTAGCCAGACCATAAATTTATCCAAACTTGCTCCCTCTCCTTGGCCTATAAACCCCTTCAAATCTTCCATTTTCCTAAGGTTTCATTTTCATACCAGTTATAATTTTATGATGTAGCACTTTAACGTTGAATATAACTCTGTATTTCCATTGTCTTAGAGCATACCTTTTTTAATATTTGTAAATGAAAAAGGTTTGGGGAAATATAATCCACACCCTAAGACTACCTGTCTTTTATCTTCTTGAAAAGTCAGGCTGGTAATATTCAGCTTATAATCATTCCCAAGCATTTTAATATTTGGTTGCTTTGCTCTATGGTCAAAAGAAAATGTGAGACTTCCCAATGACCTACAGCTGAGTAATGTGCTGGCATTTCAAATGACAGCTTAGAAGCAGTAGCCTTTGGAAGGTAACCCACTGCTCTCTCAAACCTAGAAATTCAAGGTTTTCTTACTGATTTACCCAAAGGATGTCATGACACCCATCATTATTCCCAGTGTGGAGTCAGGATGAGTAACTCGGTCCAAACAAGAACAGTTTTATTACATGAAACTGATTGTGAATTTTATAATAGCATTTAAGTTCTTTTTAAAATGTTAGTCAATATGTGCTGCTTTGACTCCAAATTCCTAAAAAGGAAGATTGTTCTCACAATGTTTCCAGCTCAATTTTTACAATATTTGAAGGCCCTATATAGCATATCCTATTTTAAAATGCCAGACTACTCTTTGTTTTATTGATGCCTGAAATTTGAGGCTGGCTTGTACCTATTCCTTCTACTATTATTTAAAATATGTAAATGCTGATCCTTCCCTAATACTGAAAGATAAGAAGTTTTGAATTTTTTAACTTTTCAGAATCTAACAGTGAAAGAAAATTGTTCCTAGTTTTAGGACTGTCACCAAATCCCATCCATTCTAACTCCTAATCATCATCCGAATTCTGCTTCTACTCCTTAACCATAATTGCCACCAACTCCTCACTTAGATAACTGCATCAGCAGCTTAACTGGTCTATCCGCCTACTGTCTCACCCACGGGCAATCCATCCTCCTTGCCATCACTGGAAAGCTCCTTAAAATCCCTCCAGGGGATCTGTATCTATAAAACGAATGTTAGGGGTTGAACACACTGTAATATGCTTACCCATTATTGATTTCCCCTTCATTCATACTAATAAAGTTCTTTATTTTTGTACAGGGGCAATGTGCTCAGTTAAACATACACATTTCTTTAGATTCACCATGACCAATTCTGGCCAACGATATGTAAGTAGAAGTCTCTGGGTGACACTAGAAAGCTTTACTCTCCTGATCATATGGGAAAATTGACACGGGCCTTTTGTCCTTTTTCTTTCCTTCTCATTTCTATCTGGAATGCATCAACAATGGCAGGAGATTTGGCAGCCATTTTAACACTATCAGGAAGGAATACACCCACAAAGGTTGAGGAGGAGGCCAACTGAAGAATTTGTTTCTGTCGGTACCTTTGAGCTGCCCCATCAACCCCGGCTGCACTGCACACCTTTGGCCTTACTTCCCACTTCTTATGAAAGAAAAATTACCCTTATTTATTTAAACTACTGTTTTCTGAGTTTCTGTTTCTAACAGTCAAACACAGTCTAACTGATAGAGGGGTTAGGATAAACTTCTCATAAATTCCAGGTCAAAGGCCAAATGGTTCCAGGATTCAATATAAATTCATCTCATCAATAGGATTAGAGCAAAGCAAGCTCATGCCAGGTTATTTTACTTCCAACACCAAAACGTTCATTTCCCCACATCCAGAGGCTATATCCTGATCAAATGGTTTCCCTAAGTAGAGCTCATTAACACATGCTCTCTATGTAGAATAATCAATGCAGAGAAAATAGAGAATATTAATTCAATTCAAAGCTTTATTCTATGCACTGTAGAATAGTAAAGGAAGTAAAATAGAGTCTTTACACTTAAGGAACTCACAATCCAGTTGGGAAGATAAATAACAAAAAAATTAATGTAATGAAGATAGTCGATATCAAGATAAGAATAGAAAAGACTTCATAAGACAGAATGCAGATTAATCTTTTCTTTAAAAAAGCTATAGAGACAATGAGAGTGTTAAAGAAGCTTAAATCAGGAGGAGTGCTCTTTAACCAAAACCAGGTGGTTTTCTGTGTTACATGACTAGTCGTGAAGGTGGCAGCCAGAGGCTAGTTTGGTGCTCTGTGCTGGCAGATAAGGAAATACTGAACATTACCCAAAAAAACAGATTTGAACAAGCTGCAGGCCTAGAAAGATGGGAAAGCTCAGACACAGCCTCATGACCAAAAATTAAACAAGTCGCCTGCTGACTCAGTGACTGAACTGCAATATCTTTACTATGACTTGGGATAATTATCCCCAAAGTACCTTATAAAATCTGGTCTGGACTGTGACCCAGAGAATCTGGTGGAGAAAACTGAAAAACCAATGACAAGTAGGAGTAAGAATAGAGAAAGAACAAAAAAATAAATTTAAATAAATAAATAATTTACCAGTTAAAATGAGCCTGAAAATAGCCATTCTAACAGGTGTGAGGTGATACCTCCTTGTAGTTTCAATTTGCATTTCCCTGATGATTAGTGATGTTGAGCACCTTTTCATGCACATGTTGACCATCTGCATGCCTTCTTTGGAAAAATGTCTATTCAGATGCTATGCCCATTTTTTTTTAAGATTTTATTTATTTATTTGACAGAGAGAAACAGTCAGTGAGACAGGGAACACAGGCAGGGGGAGTGGGAGAGGAAGAAGCAGGCTTCCAGCAGAGGAGCCTGATGTGGGGCTCGATCCCAGAACTCCAGGATCACGCCCTGAGCTGAAGGCAAACGCTCAACGACTGAGCCACCTAGGCGCCCCATGAGCCACCCAGGCGCCCTGCTATGCCCATTTTTAAATCAGTTTGGGCTTTTTTTTTTATATTGAGTTATAAAAGCTTTATATACTTTGGATATTAACCCTTTATAAGATACAGGATTTGCAAATATTTTCTCTTATTTTGTAGGTTGTCTTTTCATTTTGTTGTCCTATAACTGTGCAGAAGCTTTTTAGTTTGAAGCAATCCCATTTTTATTTTTGCTTTTGGTGTCAAATCCAAAAAAATCATCACCAAAGCCAATGTCAAGGAACTTACTGCTTATAAATATAAGCACATGATAAGAATCATTAATGCTAAAGAGAAATTTTAAAAGCCACTAGAGAGAAAATACAAATTACCTGCAGAGGAGAAATAATTAAACTGACATCAACAACAATAGATTTTGAAAGACAATGATGTAAAAGAAATGAAGTAAAGCAACTCTCAACTTAGAATTTTATACCAATCTCCCAAAATTAAGGGCAAAATACAAGTACTTCTAGACATAAAAAAGCTAAGTCTATCTCCCTAGTTTCTAACTTAATGAAATTTTAAAGTATACCAAAAATAATATTGAATGTAACCATATGATAAAAACATGCTGGTTAATTTAATTAAATTTTAGTAGAAAAACTAATCCTAGATAATCATAAAAGGAGAATTAAGAAGTGGTATTTAAAGTCATGTTCAGAAGGAGGAGAGAAATACTGAATAACTGTAAGTCTCATTAGAAAAATATATGATTTAACAGGGTGCTTGGGTGGCTCAGTCTATTAAGTGTCTGACTTCAGCTCATGTCATGATCTCAGGGTCCTGGGATTGAGCCCTGTATTGAGCTTCACCTTCAGTGGGGAGTCTGCTTGGGATTCCCTCACCCTTTCCCTCTGCCCCTCCCCCTTCAAATAAATAAAATCTTATTAAAAAAAAAGGAAAGAAAACTATGTGATTTAGGGTGTGCTTTTAAAAATATAATAAATATAGTAATATAATCTATACCATCTAAACCAGCAGACATAAAAGAAATAATTTTTGATCAAGAGGCCTTGCATTTTCATTTCACTAAGACATGAAAATTATATAGTCTGACCTGGCCAACAGAGAGGGATAATGGCTCTACTTATCTAAGGATGCAGTCATGGTAGAAGCAAGCAATTAACCAGCTGACTACTCAGAGATTTAAGAGGGAATTTCAGGAGGTGAGATAGGCACTGCGGGCCTGATAAGGTCTCCACATATTCCAAATTGTCGCAATTTCCAAACTTACTATAAAGCTGCAGTCATCAAAACTGTGAGATGTTGGGGGCACCTGGGTGGCTCAGTCAGTTAAGTGTGCGACTCTTGATCTCAGCTCAAGTCTTGATCTCAGGGTTGTGAGTTCAAGCCTCCCACTGGGCTCTGTGCTGGGCATGGAGCCTACTTAAAAAATTGTGAGATATTGGTGTAAAGATAGTCAGAGATCAATGGAACAGAATTAAAAGCTCCCAAACAAATGCTTACGTTTATGGCAAATTTATTTTTTACAAAGATGTCAAGACAATTCAATGGAGAATTGATAGTATTTTCAATAAATGTTGCTGGGACGTTTGGATATCGATATGCAAAAAGGAAAAAGAAAAAAGAAACTTAGACGCCTACCTGACACTATACACAAAATAACACAAATTGGATCCTAAATCTAAATTAAGTTTTAAGTGATAAAATTACTAAAAGAAAATGGGAAAATCTTTGTGACCTAGGGTTAGGCAAAGAAGTTTTAGATACAACACTAAAAGCATAGTCATAAGAAAAATGTTAAATTGGACTTCATTAATATTAAAAATATTTTACTTCTAAAGACATAATTAATGACCTTGGCCACAGCAACTTCTGGCTAGACATGTCTCCAAAACAAGGGAAACAAAAGCAAAAATGAACTATCGGGACTTCATCAAGATAAAAAGCTTGTCCACAGCAAAGGAAACAGTCAACAAAACCAAAAAACAACCTATGGAATGGGAGAAGATATTTGCAAATGACATATCAGACAAAGGGCTGGTATCCATGATCTATAAAGAGCTTAGCAAACTCAGCACAGACAAAAACAAAGAATCCAGTCAAGAAATGGGCAGAAGACATGAACAGACATTTCTCCAAAGAAGATATATAAATGCCCAACAGACACATGAAAAAATGCTCCACATCACTTGGCATCAGGGAAATACAGATCAAACCACAATGAAATACCACTCACACCAATCAGCATGTCTAAAATTAACAAAACAGAAAACAACAAATTTGGGGGAGGATGTGGAGAAAGGGGACTCCTCTTACACTGTTGGTGGGAATGCAAGCTGGTACAGCCACTCTGGAAAGCAGTATGAAGGTTCCTCAAGAAGTTAAAAACAGAGCTACCCTATGACACAGCAATTGTACTACTAGGTATTTACCCCAAAGATACAAATGTAGTGATCCTAAGGGGCACCTGCACCCCAATGTTCATAGCAGCAATGTCCACAACAGCCAAATTAGAAAGAGAGAAGATGTCCATCAACAGATGAATGGATAAAGAAAATGTGATATATATACATACATATATATCTATCTATCTATAGATAGATAGATAGATAGATACATAGATAGATATAGTGAAATATTACTCAGCCATCAGAAAAGATGAATACTTACCATTTACATCAACATGGATGGAACTGGAGGGTATCATGCTGAGCAAAATAAGTCAATTAGAGAAAGACAATTATCATATGGTTTCACTTATATGTGGAACATAAGAAACAGGGTAGAGGACTGTAGGGGAAGGGAGGGAAAACAAAATGGCAAGTCATCAGAGAGGGAGAAAAACCATGAGAGACTCTTAACTATAGGAAACAAACTAAGGGTTGCTGGAGGGGAGGGGGGGAGTTGGGGTAATTGGGTGATGGACCTTAAGGAGGGCACATGATGTGATGAACACTGGGTGTTATACAAAACTGATAAATTATTGAACACTACATCTGAAACTAATGATGTACTATAAGTTGGCTAATTTAATTTAAATAAAAAAATAAAGACACAGTTAAGTAAATGAAAAGATGAGCCACAGACTGGAAGAAGATATTCGCAAATCATATATCTGATAAAGGGCTTGAATCTACGATATATAAAGAATACTATCAACTCAATTTTTTAAATGGGCAAAAGACTCAAATAGATTTTTCACCAAAAAAGACATATAAATGACTAATAAGCACAAAAAAAAGATGCTCAACATCATTAAGCATTAGAGAAATGCACATTAAAACTATAATGAGAATACTGCTATATATCCACTAGAATGACAATATCCCAAAAGACAGGCAATGCCAATTGTTGATGAGGATGTAGAGAAACTTAAATCCTCATTGATCACTGATGGGAATGGAGAATTGTACAGACACTTTGGAAAACTGTTTGGCAGTTTGTTAAAAAGCTAAATAGAACATTACCATGTATTTCAGCAATTCCATTCCTAAGAGTATACCCAGTGGAAATGGAAATATGCCTATCCTAAGACGTATTCCAATATTCATAACAGCAATATTCATAATACCTACCAGCTGGAAACAATCCAAATAATCATCAACCAGGGAAGGGATTAAAAAGCACCATATCCATACTAATCAGCAATGAAAAAGAACAAAATACTGACACATACTACTGCATCGATGAACCTCAAAAACATCACGCTAGGTGAAAGAAGCCAGACACAAAAGACTACATATGGTATAAGTCCCTTTATAGGCAATGTCCAGGAAAAGCAAATTTCTTAGAGACAGAAAGATCAGTGGCTTTCTAGGACTTCGGGGATATGGAGTGAGAGCAAGGACTGACTCCAAAAGGACTTGAGGGAAATTTGGGGGGTGATGGAAATGTTCTAAAACTACACTGCAGTGGTGGTTATTCAACTCTACAAATTTTCTTTAAAATCTTGTAATTACGGGGTGCCTGTGTGGCTCATTTAAGTATCTGCCTTTGGCTCAGGTCATGATCTCAGGATGCTGGGATCAAGACCCACATAGGGCTCCCTGTTTATCAGGGCATCTGCTTCTCCCTCCCCCTCCCTTCCTCTCCCCTCCACTTGTCCTCTCTCTCTCTCTAATAAATAAATAAAATCTTTTAAAATTTTAAAAATTAAAAAAATAAATAAAATCTTATAATTGTGTGCTTACAATGGGTGAATTCCATCTTATGTAAATTATACCTTTAAAATGTCATGGAAAGTTTTTATGAACAAAGATGTGTAGCAAGAAGGGCCACAGATAAATCTACAGAAAGCCAAAGGAGTGAAATAACAAAGATACATATAAATACATAAAGAAATCAGTAAAAAAGAAAAATTAATAAAGAGAAACAACACAAGAAAAAGTTGGTTCTTAGAGAAAAAATTCAAACTGGATAAACCACTGGTTAAACTAATCAAACAAAAGAGAGAAAACACAAAATTAAACACTTTGGGAATAACGAAATAACAAAAACAGGGCTCCTGGGTGGTTCAGCTGGTTAAGCGTCTGCCTTTGGCTCAGGTCATGATCCCAGGGTCCTGGGATCGAGTCCCATATTGGGCTTTCTACTCATTAGGGAGTCTCCTTCTCCCTCTACCTCTGCCCCTCTCCTGCTTGTCTGTGTCAAAATAAATAAATAAAATCTTTAAAAAAAATAACACAGACACAATAGAAATAAAGATAGTCAGGCTGGGGAAAATATGAACAAAGTTATACTAGAGCGTTCTTACTAGAGCAAATAAGCAAGTAGTGGAAAATCAGCTTGTGAATGTAAATTCACATACTTAAAAAGGATATCAAATTAAAGTCATAGGGATAAAAGACAAAAGCTAAAATTGATTTTAAAATATGATTTAGTATCTATCTAAAGCCCATATATATTCTGCCCACAAAACATAAACAAAACCACCTCAATTCTGAAGTCCCGGGAATTTTATGTGGCATTTGCCAGTATGAGTTCTGTAGAAGGAAAGTGATATTCAGTTAGAACAACAACTCAAATTGCAGAATGCAGAAATTATTTTAGAATTCATAGCCCATCATAAAATGTGACTGTAAGAGTTCATACTGCATATCCAACCACATCAAGATTGCCAACAAGCCACTGCTTTTGAAAGAGCATCATTTCCACTTTGTTATAATTATTGCTATTAATATTTAGCTATAAAAACTGCCAAGTGCAATACAAAAGTCATATCAGCAGTTCATTTATTACCATAATTAGTGACAACTTGAGTAGCCTAAACTGGAAAACCACTCTGAAAGCAAGTTAGCTTTTCAATGCCTCCATGGTTCATTCAGATCCCAGTTCACTTTGTCTGGTTACAGCCTGAGACTCCATGGCATCCTAAACCTTTGCCAATGATGTACATTGGCATTGTGTATAGTTAGTGATGGTTGCATTTATTCAATTCAGCTAATATTTGTTAAGGGAGCCTTCTGCACAAAGCATTTTCAGGTCTCATAGGGTAACAAATGACTCATGAATGAGACACCCATTTAGATTTCAGTCTATTTAGGAAAACTGGCATATAAATGAATGCTCAGATACAAGGTAGGTGGCAAGGCATATGGCAGCTCTGGAGTTCAACCCCACTGAAATGACTTGGGAAGACTTCAGGAGGGAGCAGCAGAGACTGGAACTGAATAAATGGATCTGCAGGTTACAAGGTGAGAAGGAGAGTATTTTAAAAATAGAAGACAACTTGAAAAGAGTCCCAGAGGAAAGGAAGTAGAAAAGGTGTGGGGACAACAGTGAGCAGACCCATAGCATTAAATCTCAGGGTTCACAGGTGAAGAGGGTAAGAACTAGAGTGGAAGGCCTAGGGAGCTGAGGAATTTGAACGCTGACAAGAGAAGATGAATTTAAGTCTCTAGGGATTTGGAAGTCACTCAAAGGTTTCTAGGAGGAATAAGGAACAATGTAATCAGATCTCTCTGCAGACTGGATACGTGGACAGGGAGACTAGGGCATCAGCAGTGATGTAGGCAAGAGGGAAGAACAGTCAGAGGTCAGTGAAGACAGGCACAGGAAGTTACAGGAGATATACTTCAGAAATGAAAACTCCTCTTTGAAGATCCAGCTAAGTCATTACTTCACAAAGAGCCATTTTTGTTGATTCAGATCAACATCATAACTTGATAGCGTCTTTTGTTTTCTAGGATATAAATAAAGTAATACCACTAAATATTCTTTCTCTGTGTAGAGAATTCTCTCAACCTAGATTTGTACATCTCCCCAAAGTTAGAAAGCATCACTTGCTTTGAACAAACCCCACACTGTACAACTGAATACAGATATTTTACATGAAAGTCCTCAACTACACAGTTCAAGTACAAGACTAGAAACCTCATTCTCCAAAGTTCAAACATAGAGTTAGAACATAAGCTCCTAGGTTTCTGAAGGCAGAAAGTGGCAGGTATAAAACCTCAAAGCTCATATTTCTGATAAATTCAAAAAGCTAATGAGCGCTAAATCCCTTGCTTCTGTTTCCTTGGGTCAGCTTTCTATATTCCTGGCATGCAGAAAGTGCTTGGGGAGCCCCAACTTTGTCATAAATGTGCTCACAGCAAGAATGATAATGCAATGTAATTATAATTCAGACTTGCCAGTGTGCAAAATTTATTTAAAGATTTCTATCAAAAGATCTCACAGCACATTGAGTATCTTTGGATCACTTCCCAACATTAGGTATTTTACAATTCTTCCTGTGGATCACTCTCACAGTGACTTGGTTTTTAAAAAGGAGGAGGATAGGTAACTTTATTCCCATTTTACAAAAAAGAGCAAGTTTCACATAAGGTAGATGAGCAGCACCCTGCTAAGATATTTGAGGATAATGGTGACTCTTTTCCACTGGGAAAATAAATAACAGAAGTCTCATTTAAAATAGAGTCAACAAGGCCTGAACAAGCAGCTCTCACACACTATCAATCATATCCTAAAAAAGAAGCTTACTTTACACACCCCAGCAGAGAGCAGGAACTATTTCTCTTTGCCCAGTAACATCCCAGCCAATAAAAACTCAGCGAAATGGTTACTCCCAGCTTTCTCTTTTTCCCTATAAAAGCAAGCCCCTCTCCTCTGTTCTCTGGACTTGCCTATGGTTCTCTATAGTTTGTTTGTCCCGAGTTGCAGTTCTCTGCTATTCCCAAATAAATTCACTTTGCTGGTAAAATAGCTGGATCTTTCTTTTTTTCTTTTTTTTTTTTTTTTAAGATTTTATTTATTTATTTGACAGAGATAGACAGCCAGCGAGAGAGGGAACACAAGCAGGGGGAGTGGGAGAGGAAGAAGTAGGCTCATAGCGGAGGAGCCTGATGTGGGGCTCGATCGCATAATGCTGGGATCACGCCCTGAGCTGAAGGCAGACGCTTAACAACTGTGCCACCCAGGCGCCCCATGGGTCGTTCATTTTTTAAAGGCAACATTACATGGTGTCAGAAGTGGGATCCAAAGGCAATAAACTCAGGAACCAATGACCTCTGGAATCATGTGAGGTACACACTTAAGCCTCTTGAGCTCTCCATTGCCATTAGTTGTCCTTTTTATTCAGTTTGGTAAGTCTTCCTCTGTTCCAAGCTCCCTCTTTTCAGTTAAGCTGTTTGACTTTATTCAGTATCTGGGGTTTTTTTGTTTTTATGAAGGCATTGCCCTTCCTGGTGAGTGTACTCTTCTGTTTTCTGGAACTCTGGTTTGAAGTAATGTGATCCCAATCTGCTAAATTATCTCAGGACACCTTCTGGGACATCAGCAAGTTTTGTTTAAAAACTATGGTCCCTCCTGATGCACATTTTTAACTAATTGGACAAACTTAACCAAAAATGATTTAGAACTTTAATGACCATTATGGAGAACTTTCAATCTTCCCAAACTTGCTTTTTATAGAACCAAGTTAGAAGGCTGTGGTTCTACAATAAAACAACCTAAATGGAATGTCTATTTCCGTTGGTATCGTGAGGCTTCCAAACATATTCAGGACTCTAAAATTGCCGCTTTACAAAAACTATTTCTAAATTAACCAAGGCAAATAAACAATTAAAAAAGGTAAAAAGGCATCAGAGATCTCTTCACCCCACCACCCACACATACACTTCTTCTTTCACTACAGAACCTTTTTGGAACCCTCCACTTCTTCATTTCAATCCTCTCACTACACTTCCATTTTCTCTGAACCTGTCCCGACTTCTTCCTTTTCTGAACCCAGTAGAATCTGCTCCTTTAAAATTAGGCCTTCTGAGGATATTAATGCTAAACCCATAATTTCCTATGTGCCTTGGACTAAGACTGAACTACAAGCCATAGTCAAAGATTTTCCTAGAGTTCGTGAAGAACCTCATAGACATGCTGAGGAATTTAATATAGTGGTCCAGAGTTACCAACCAGACTTCTCAGATTTGTACCCGCTAGTTCACAGGCTCATTGGGGAAGGCCAAGCCCAACACTGGATAAAAACAACTAATTGGGATGATCCTGAAAAATCTCTAGAACTTCAAATGGAAGACCAACTTCCTGTCTTGTTATATGATCAGGCTCAGTAAACGCTAAATGACCTCACCAGGCAATCCCAATGGCTTTCCCAAAACCTCTTGATTGAAATAAGATTCACGCTTGTACCCAGAAATCCAGTGACCCAGTGCATGATTATTCTAAGCAACTCCAAATTGTTTAAAGTTCTGGCTTTCCAATGGATGTTGAATACACTCAGGTAGCCTTTAAGTCTATGTTTATTAACAGGCTGAACCAGAATCTTTCCCTTTTAGTTAAAAAGACCAGGGTTGAATGAGAAACCATGTCCGCTCCAGATTTAGTTAATTTAGCAAATCTTTCTTGCCTGCTAGTTAATTTAGCAAAGCTGCTTGCCTGCACCCTACATTCAACTGAAAGGTAGGCCACTAAAATCCATAATTTTCAGCTTCAACAAATGGAGGTCCCTAAACAAGACAAAAACCCCCCTGGTCTCTGTCATTATTGCAAAAAGCTGGGACATTGGAAAAAAGATTGTTAGAAACTTAAGTGTTCCAGGCACCTTCAGCCCTCTAATTAGCCTTTCCCTGATTACAGGGCTCTGAGGAACTCCAAGGGTTTTTCTCCCCAATCATTTGTCTTAACTAGTTTGGAAAAACAACTCTCCAGATTGGGGATGAACCTCTATGTGTCCTACACTGGAGCTACACTCTCGGTGCTAGACCCACTGTTAAACACCTCCTGCCTCGCAGTAGGAAACGATTTCTTCTTGGTTCCTCTGGCCCTATTCATTTATTGCGCTAAGATTTCCTAGAGAAATATCATGCTGGAATTTCTTTCTTCCTAAAGGGGAAGATAATCCTAGAATTTGATAGCAGCAACCAAATAGCCAACTAGGTAAATCAAATGACCCTTCTACATCATTTTTCTGTCCCATCTCTGATGACACTAGAGCTAATTTTAGGAATACTAACCATTTGTCCCAACTGGATCAGCTGTAAGGCATCAAGCCCATAATAGAAGACTATACGACTCAAGGCTTCATTATCCCTGGTCCCAGGTGAAGACCAGCCAATATCATTTTCCTTTACTTGGGAACAAAAGCAATACATCTGGATAGTAATGCCTCAGGGTTTTACTGAAAGTCCTTCCTACTTCTTCCAACCTTAAAAGTGGATTTAGATGATGTAAAGTTACCTGGACTTTATTATAATATGTAGCCTACCTGCTTCTCTGCTCCCCTTCTCACACCTCTTCACAGGAAGAAAACATCTACCTGTTAAATCTTTGAGCCTTAGGTGGACACAGAGTCTCCTCAGAAAAATTGCAATTTGCTCAATGTTGGGTTTTGATATTTTGAACACCTGATCTCAGAACAAGGGCTACATTTAGATTCAAATAGGCATCATGGCATCTTGAACTTCCCAAAACCCAAAACAAAGGGGAAAAAAAAAATCTGACCCTATTATTTGGGAAGATCAGGAAGAAAAGTCCTGAAGGAAATCTTGATAAATCTCTATGCCCTTGGACATCTCAGTTATCAACTTCCTTTTTCCCTTTTCCTTTTGTATCTGAAAGGAAAGAGAATGCCCTTGGAATACTCACCCAATACCATCGGCCCATAGGGTATTATAGCCAACAACTAGACCCTGTGGCACAAGGATAACCCCCCCTTGCCTCAGAGCCATTCCTGCCACTAAAGTCAAAGCCAATGAAGAGATAGTCATGGGCTCCCCTCTAACTATTTTTGTACTTCATGCAGTCGAAACCCTCCTGAACTCTCACCACACTCAACACCTTTCAGCCATCACCTCACCCACCAACTATGAAATCCTCTTCCTAATCACTTCTCACACAACTCTTTCTCAAATCCTAATTCTGCCACTCTTCTTCCCTCCTGTAAGGGCTATAGTCCTCATGACTGATTCTGGTGTATCACCACCTGACCCACTTGACTTACAGAAAACTTCTTTGTGTAACAATGACTTTTCATGGTTAACTGATGGTTTTTATTTAAAAGATAAAATGGTAAGTATTATGCTGGGTATGCTATTACAACTCCTTTTGAATTCATCCAGGCATCACCTTTGCCCTTGGCCCAACAAGCTGAATTATATGCTCTGGCTTGGGCCTGCATTTTTAGCCAAGGGTAAAACTGCAAATATTTATGCTGATAGTAGGTATACCTCTGTAGTAGCTCATGATTTTGGAAAGAATGCTGCTTTCAAAGAAACTGACAACCAAATCTTTGTCATGAGATGTTCCCCCAAATGATAATCTAGATAAATTGACTAAAGACTCACAATAGTTGGCCCCAGAAAAGGAATTATTGGTTCAATGAAGAAAGAAAACTCTAGCTTGGGCCAAATAATAATCCAGTCCTGCCAGAGACTCTAAAGTTCCCATTACTGACTACTATACATGCATTGAATCATTGGTCTACTAATTAAATGATAACCTTTATGAACCAAAAAGCTATTAAGAAGATATTATCAAGGCTACTTTACTTGCCCCACCTACCTGAAATACAGTTTGGGAAAAACTGTCTTCACTGCTCCTGGACACTTTAAATTGCCTAACAGACCATTTGAGGTTTGGCAAATGAATTTTATTCAGCTTCCCCCATCTCATGGATATAAATATATCTTGGCAATGGTTTGTATATTTTCTCACCAGACTGAAGCTTTCCCTTATAGATACTTGTGGTGGCTAAAATCCTACCAGAAATGATTATCCCTACCTGGGACTTCATAGTGATCTCAAACTTCCTAGTGACCAGGCAACCCACTTCACTGGTCATGTGCTTTGTTAAATCTCAGGTCTACCCTTTTTGGAACCCATTAACTCTCACCCTTTGAGGTAATCACAATATGCCCAATGTACTTGGTTCCTGCTTCTTTTGATTCACAGCTGGTAAAGAGGAATATACTTCAATATTGCAAAGGCCTAAATGCATCTGTGGAGGATAACCATGCTTTAGTAGGACTGTCTGTCCACAGCATGCTCCCAGGAAACAAAGACCTTACATAGCACACTTTGTAGCCCAGAGATATCATCTATTGGAAAAAATATTTCTAGAAAGAGTCTCTTCAATCCTATTGGAAAGACCTCTATAAGGTATTATTAACTAACCCTTGTGCTGCCAAACTACAAGGAATAGACTCTTGGATCCGTGTGTCACATCTAAAGAAAGTGCCAAACCCTGACTGGACCTACACACCAACTACTGACCTGAAAATAAAGATTTTCAGGAATTAAAGCTGACAACAGCTGAAGTCAACAGCTTTGCCAAGATGACTGGACCAGGCCTGTATACCTTTATCTCACTGTTGCTTCTGAGCTTATTTTCTCCCTTTCTTTTTTGAACCAATTTATTGCAAAAGGGGAATATCTTTCTGACTGTTGGATCTGTTACCAAAAACTGATCTGTTTATGATGTCAGAAATCCCTTGTTCTTCCATATTTAAATACAATCTGTTCTCTTACACCCAAGAGAAATATAAATGAGCTAATTCTTCCTTGCAAGCCTTTTAGAAGACCGTTATAGGCTGGAATGATTCTTTGAAGAATGTCTGCTCTTCATCTTATTCTGTAAAATTATTTTTAAGCTTTATACCTAACGTTTGTCAAACCTTTTGTAGAAACAACTAGCCCAATAGGGCGATCTTAGCTCAGCACCTCAAGATGAGCTCCAACACTTATGACCTCAATAAGATAAAGACCTCAGATGGGAAATGCCTGAAAGTTCTTCCTCCTACCTGTCCTTGTTTCTCAAATGTGGCCTCAATGATTTCCAATGTATGTACCTTCCTTCTGACATGGGACATGACAGCCAAGAAACGCCCTTCCTTCCTGGCACTGAGCGATGAAATTCCTAGATATGAAAAAAAAACCTGACTTTTGACCAGAGATACTTTTGAGGAAAAATATTTTTTTTAAAGATTTATTTATTTATTTGAAACAGACAGACTGTGTGTGTGTGAGCAGAGGGAGGAGCAGAAGGAGAGAATCCTTACACAGACTCCTGGCTAGGTGCAAGCACAGGGCCCCACAAAGCAATGGGCACAAGGCTCCATCCCAGGACCCTGAGATCATTACCTGGGCTGAAATCAAGAGTCAGACACTTGACCAACTGAGCCATTCAGGCAACCTGAGGAAAAAAATCTTGATCAAAAGGGGAAAATATGAAAATAAATACGGAAGGTCTCCAACTTATGATGGTCCAACTAACAATTTTTTGACTTTACAATGATGCAAAAGCAATATGCATTCAGTAGAAACTGTACTTTGAAGTTTGATCTTTTTCCAGGCTAGCAGTATATGAAGCAATACTCTCTTGTGGTACTGGGGAGTGGCAGGAATGATTTTTTCCCCAACAGTAGGCTACCATAGGTGTTCCGAGTATATTTAAGGTAGGCTGGGCTAAGCTATATGTTCAGTAGGTTAGATATATTAAATACATTTTTGACTTACAATGTTTTCAACTTACAATAGGTTTATTGAGATATAACCCCACTGGAAGTTGAGAAAGATTTGATTTTAAAGATAGAGATAGCTTAGCAGTAAGCCCTGAGGTCAGGGCCCTTCTCAATGAGCAGAGCTCATTTAAAATGAAGTCAGGAAGCCCTGAAGGGGGAGCTCTCACACACAACCACTTAGTCCCCAAACAGGAAGAAGCCTATTTTACACACCCCAACAGGAGGAAGGAAGAATTTCTCCTTGCCCAGCAATAGCCCAATGAAAACAACCCCTCCAGCTTCCTTCTTTCCTGTATAAAAGGAAGCCCCTGTCCTCTGTTCTCCAGGCTTACCTAGGGTTCACCATAGTTCACTTGTTCTGAATTGCAACTCTCTGATATTCCCAAATAAACTCACTTAGCTTATAAAATAGCTGGCTCTTTTATTTTTTAAGGTCAACACAACAAACACAAAATTTATCTCTATATATTGTTATGGACTAAGTTGTGTTCCACCAAAATTCATATGTTTTAGTTCTAACCACCAATACCTCAGAATGGACTATATTTAAATACAGGATCTTTAAAGGTGTAATTAAGTTAAAATGAGATCATGAAGGGGGGCTTTAATCCAATATAACTGATATCCTTATAAGAAGAAGAAATTTGGACAGACAGGTATAGAGGGAAGACACAGGGAAAAGACAGCCATCTACAAGCCAGAGAGAGGCTTTAGAAGAAACTATTACAGCCCTAAGCAAATTGATATGTGATTTTATTACCTGTTTCAATAAACCATATAGGTGTACTTTGGTGAAATTTATCTGGGGGAAAAAAATGGGCAATAATAAGCAGTTTTCTTGTATTTTGAAAGAGCACTGGATTGGAAGGCCTTGGTCTGTCACCAGCCAGCTATGCGATCCTAGGAAAATCACTTAATCTCTCTAACCTTCCATTTTCTCATAGATTGACTGAGGAACTGTTAAACTAGAGAAATATTTTTCAAACTGTGTTGAACAGAATCCTAGGGTTTCAGAAAGGTGTCCCAGGAACTGCCTGGAAAAGCAAGAGTAATTCCACCTCTCCGTCTTTTCTCCTTGGAGTTTGGCATAAAAACATAAGAATTCATTTTTAATGAGGAAATTTAAAAAAGAAAGCCACCACTGGATGATCTTCAAAGTTACCTCTAGCCTTATGTTCTATATAATTCTATTAGCAGCAAGAGTATCTCCATTTGTTAGTTCAGTGTTTATATAATACTCAAGTATTCAAAGCAAAAGTGCAAGGTGATAAACCTTGAGAATACATATTACAACGCTGCACAGGGTTTTTCATCACTATTGAAATTCTGGCACGGATGAGTCTTTGTTGTGGGAGGCTGTGTTGTGTGTTATAGGACATTTAGCATCATCCCAGTCTCTACTCAGTATATGTCAGCAGCAACCATCGCCCCCCAAGTGTGACAACGAAAAATGTCTCCAGACATCACCAGTGTATTTTGGGGAATCAAAATTGGCCCAAACTAAGAACCACTGTGTTATAGTAACTCAAATCTCCTCATAACCCATTAAGAGAGGCCAGGAAGATGTCATCTCAACCTATGATTCTCAAATACACTCTCATGCACTTGGGACCAATGAGCATCTCCCACAAGTTAAAAAAAAAACAGACAAAGAAACAGTAACAGAAGAACATTCGTACACTGCGTTTTTTCTTTGATCTGGAGAAGTTAACAGGTGAACAGTTGCCATACTTGTCACTTAAAAGAAGTTCAGTAAGGAAACTGTGTTAGAGGCTGGCCTCATGGCCTCCCAATCTACAGGTTCTCATGGAGCTCTGCTCATTTAGAAGGGCCCTGACCTCAGGGCTTACTGTTCTGCTCTTTAAATTCTTTAGTTATATCTTTAAATTTGTATTTTGTGAGTAAATTCCCATGGGACAGTGAAGTATGGTCTCCCTCTCCCTGCCTCCCCATCTCTCTGGGACTAGTTTTCATCCTCCCCCTTCCCACTCCTGCATCAAGGGTGCCCCCCATGGCATCCCAAGGCCAGGCAAGCCATCAGCCATCCCCACCCTATCCTGGTAGAGCCAGGAGCACAATTTGGCAGGGACCTTCTGCCAACCCCCAATCCAGACAGGAGTGTGTCCACTATAGAGACTATAATCCCTTGGCAGTTTGGTGGCACAGTTGGAGATCAACTGTCTTCTGTGATTTAGGGCTTCAGGCATGGAAAGGGGAGACTAATTTCCCTGCCCCCAGAGAAAACAGGATATTTTCTTTTTTCTTTCTTTCTTTTTTTTTTTTTTTGAAGATTTTATTTATTTGTTTTTCAGAGAGAGAGAAAGCAAGAGAGAGAGGGAGAGAGAGCAGCAGAGGGAGAGGGAGAAGCAGGCTCCCTGCTAAGCAAGGAGTCTGATACAGAACTTGATCCCAGGACCCAGGACCTGAGCTGAAGGTAGAGGCTTAACCAACTGAACCATCCAGGCATCCCTAAAACTGGGCATTTTCACTTCACAAATTCTATAGTTGGCCCTGCAGCCAACAACAGAATACTGGAGTTCCTCTACCCCTGCCCACAATATACTTGGAACTGCCTTGCAATCTCTTAGAAAGTAAAACTGAGCACTAATCCAGGTCAGGGCTATACAGAGGATGCTGGGTCTCAGTTTACCTTCCACCACTAAAAATAAGAGTAGTCTGCAGGAGGTCAGAGGGATGTTAGCCACATGGGTGTGGAGACAGGGTGCCTGTCAGGACCAGCCAGGCCCAGAAGGAGTGCCCACCAGACTGTGGAGAGGAGAGAGCCTCTCCAGGAACTACTTGTACACCTAGGGTGAACCAGAAATATTGGTAATGTGAATTGACTGCTGGGTTGACTGCTTGAAACCTACATGTATAACCTGGTGGTTTGCTTTTTGCCAGACTCTTAGGTCTTGGTTTCCTTGACCCCTTGGTGGTTTGATCTGCCTTGGAGTTACTTCTTCCTTGTTTCCATCCCACCCTGGCTCTCCTGACTCTCCCACTTTCTGGCTATTCCTTCATCTCCTTCAAGAGCTCCTGCTTCTCTGCTCCCTTTTGAAATGTTTGGGCTCCTAGGCGTCTTCTCTCCTTACATTGTGGTCTATCTGTACAATTTTCTTGACATCATGGTGTCAAATACCCTTTCTGTGCTGGACTCTGGAACCCTTGTTCCAGCTGCATAATGTGCAATGCTTCATGCAAAATGAAAATGTGGGCCTCTTCTCCAAAAAACAAGATAGGTGCTGCTAAAGGTTCTTAATGAGAAAACTTTTCCTTTCTTTCTCACTGCCATTTTTTAGTTGGCATGATGGGTTTCATTTCCTATTTAATTCACTCTAAAGAAAAATTAAAATTTTGAATTGTTGCATTAATTTCACCATCATCCGTATATTGTTCAATGACAGTTTTAAATGCAAATATAGGAGCATTTAACTCATATTAAATGTCACCAAAATTTCATAATACATATTTCATAGCTTATATATGCATATACATATATTACCAAAACAGTAGAAACACTGCACAAAAATATTTCTACTGTTTTTATTTCACTTCTTGATAGTTCGACCAAAATTCTCTACCTCTCTCTTACCAATGAGTAAAGACTCAATGGTAAAGGATCTGTGGGTCTCTCCATCTTTCCCTTCTGTGTCATCTTTACAGTGTGTTTGCCTAATTATGGGAATTAACACAAGTAGGAAAGGTTATGATAGGAGTCCTTATCATTTCTGTTTCTTGAAACCCCATTGCCTTCTTTCTATATTCAAAGCAATTTCTAGTTTAAATAAAAAGAGTGACCTCTCAGGGCTGTCAGCATCTCTGCCGAACTCCCACACATTGTGGGTCCACCAGAATCCTGTGCTCAAGGAGCATCAAGAATGGTACATGCAAACGAGGCAAGTAGGAACCTTGGAGCACACGCACATTGTGGAGTCTCCTCTTCTCACATGCTCCATTGTCCCATCAGACTTCACAAGCTCCAAGATAAATTAATAAGAATTTCAAGGCAAGAAAAGCAAACCATTAAACCAAGAGCAAGTCCCTTCTCAGACATACACATCTCCAACCCTAGACCACTTCTATAAGCAGCAAACTTGAAGTATCTCACACCTCCTGCAAATGTTTAGCTCAGTGTATAAAACTGAGCTCCTTACCCAACTGCCTCCCTATTTCCTAACTCAGTAAAAGGCTCTGCCCTTTCACCTCCCCACTGCCATTCTTCTAAACCAGGACTCCTAGACTCTCTCTGCTCTCCTCCTTATACTCCATTCTAGTCATCACCTTTGGAGTTAGTTTTAATGCCTGAACACCTCACCTGAACATATCTTCCCTGATTACTCCTGCCATGTTTCCCTACCTCCAACCCCATTCTTCCATTCATCCTCCATTTCAGGGATGTGACTTTCCAAAAGTGGTTGGATTTCTTTGCTGCATAAAACTCTTCTTGGCCATTCCATCCCATTTGGGGGGTGGGGATCATTACTAGTTCTTTCCTTTACATATATGTCCTTTTGTGATCTGGGCCTGACTACATTTCCAACCCCAAATTGTCACTCATCAACACTGAGCTTCCTTTACTAACATCTTAGTTACAAATTTCTGGAACTTCCCCCCAAGTATGTCATATTCTCTCAAAGCTCTCGGTGCCTTGCTCATATTATTTCTTTTGTCTAGAGAGTCTTTCCCCCAGTTAATACCTACTCATCGTTCAAGACTGAGTTTAAATACACTTTTCTCTAGAAAATCTTCCCATACCACCCCACTGAGGCTGTTAGCAAGCCCACATTTACAAATCTTTTCCAATTACTGCTACTTTCACTGACTGTAGCTCTGATCATAATGCATTACTAGCTTACTTGTGTGTTTTCTGTTGAAGTTGGGAATGTCCCTAGTGCAAGGGCTGTGTCTTGTGCATCATGGTATCCCCAACAGAGAGCATGGTGCCTGGAACAAGCCAATTGCTCAATAGTCTTCACTGACTGAAAGATGTGATAAAAATAGATGAATCACAGAATATCTAGTTGTCTCCAGCCTAACTATTCCACTTTTAACTGTATTTCTCTGTAACCTTTCCTCCTAGCTAATTAAATAATTTATTCAGTTTCCTGGGAACCATAGTTAATTAGGCTGATGTTTTTTCAGAGATATTCTTTTCCCGGTAAGTACCTAGTAATATCCCATGGACCCAGAACATGCATGCTTTTGCTGTGTCCCCCGGAACCTAGCAGAGTGTCTGGAATATAATAAGTCCTCAATAAATATTGAATGAATGAATGGGACCCATGCTCCAGTACCCAGTTTTACTTCTCAGGAAACTCTTTAGTGTTCTATAAAAAAAAAAAAAAAAAAAAAAAAAAGGCAGGGAAAGCTAAAGCAGAGAATTATTTTTATATTTGGCTCCAAAAAAGCATCAATGGCAAAGCCAAAAATAATAGGCATTTATTTAATCCCCACACACTAAAGAAAGAAAAAATATGCCTATAAAAATAAATCCTGGGAATGCTTTAATTTTCTGCCAAAGTCAGGAGATATACCAAGGAGCTGGGTTACCACAAGGTAAAGAATGCACTCATCTCTGGGATCAGAGCAGTGTCTGCATCATGTTAGAACTTGTATCATGGTGTTGTAGTGATGGACTAAATTAAACTGTTGCCACTGAGCTTAATTGACTGTTTTCTGTGACAACATGCTCTAGGTGCTACTAAAGCCCAAAAAATCCCACATGGTTGGAGTTCCACAAGGGAATTCTTACTGCAGAAGGGTAGAATTGTCATCAAGTTCTGAACTGGAATAATCATAATGTTTTATACAATTTCAAATGGTAAAAGGGTCATTTTATAGGTCAATAATCATAAGCACTGTTTATTTGTTTGTTTGTTTTTGTTTGTTTGTTTGTTTGTTTTACTCTGGGAATTTTCCAAAAGCCTACTAATGAACCCAGAGCATTTTCCCATTATCATTAAATTAACTGAGGTGGGTCATGCAGCAGGAGGTCAACACTGAATTAATTCTGAAAGCAAACTTTTCACTCCAAAGTAAGGGAGACCATGCAATCACTACTCAACTTATATCCTTTTCTAAAAAAAGAAAGCAAAAGAAATGGAGTTTCCTGTTGTCCAAGTTCACCAATGACTAGACCAAGAAAACTGTACTAGGTCATTCAAAGTGTATTGCAGTTCTCATGGGTAATGTCCACTTCCCGCATATATACTCATGTTTAAAAGACACAGGAAAAACTGATCACTGCCTCCAACAGATCAGCTCCCAGCACAGTAAGGAAAGAGGAAAAAATGCAATTGTATCAAATTTACCTCAAAAGACATTTCTTTACAACAACAAAAGTATTTCTGCCTAAGCAGCTACTTCAACAGACAATGAAGTCAACCTTCATACACAGTGAGCATGTGATCTGCTCTGAGTTTGTAAATAGAAAACACATTTTTTACATGCAATATCAAAATATTCCTGGTAAATGATATATTGAAAACTGACAAAAGACTCTGGACTCATTTCAGCTCCATTTTCAGTATGTATTTTCTTATAATTGCAAATAGATAAAGCTCGGTAATAAACCAAAAGAATAAATTTGAATACAGAGATCAGAATATACAAAACAGTTGCTCATAGAAAACAGTGCCAGAGGGGAATTGAAAACACAAGTATTCTCAGCTTCTTTTCACCCAGCATTGCTCATTCGAAATGTGCTGGTAAGTCATTAAGGACAAATAATTCTGCCTTTCATATTTACACCATCATACAGAGTCTAACCTAGTGCCTTACATGCTGTGACTGCAAAAAAAAATAACTTAAACAAATTTTACTTTTGCTCATCACCACAAAAAGGAAGCTCCTATGTAAAGTTTCCTTTGATAAGAAATAATAAAAACCTGACACAAAGTAGCTATAAAAATAATTTTTTTTACTAATTTTTAAATTAAAAAAAAAAAGTTCAGAAGTAAGCAGGCTTCCAGATTGACTCAGCAGCCATGTCCTGTACTCCACTGCTTTACATTTCTTTATTTTTTTCACCCTTAGTATTAGTTTTAACTGTAACTGGTAATTGTTTCTGGCATCATATTCATATGTAACAGTCTAGAGAAAAAAAAAGGAAAAACAAACAACTCTTTTCTGGCCCATTCTTAAGGGAAAGAAAGTCTTTCCCAGATGTCCTCCAGTACACTTACTGTCAGCTGTCTTTTTTATATTTGTTCACAGACCACTATGGTCTGAATGTCTGCACCCCCCAAATTTCATATGTTAAATCCTAAACCCCAAGTGATGGTATGAGGAGGTGGGGCCCTTGGGAGCTCTCCCTTGTGAATGGGATTGGTGCCTTACAAAAGAAGCCCCCATGGAATTCGACCAAACATTCAAAGAGGAAATAATACCTATTCTCCTGAAGCTGTTTCAAAAAATAGAAACAGAAGGAAAACTACCAAACTCATTCTATGAGGCCAGTATTACCTTGATCCCCAAACCAGGCAAAGACCCCATCAAAAAAGGAGAATTACAAACCGATATCCCTGATGAATATGGACGCCAAAATTCTCAATAAGATCCTAGCTAACAGGATCAAACAGCACATTAAAAGGATTATCCATCATGACCAAGTGGGATTCATCCCTGGGATGCAAGGTTGGTTCAACATTTGCAAATCGATCAGCGTGATAGATTATATCAACAAGAAAAAAGTCAAGAATCATATGATCCTCTCTATAGAAGCAGAAAAAGCATTTGACAAAATACAGCATCCTTTCCTGATTAAAACCCTTCAGAGTGTAAGGATAGAGGGCATATTCCTCAATCTCATAAAAACCATCTATGAAAAGCCTACGGCGAATATCATTCTCAATGGGGAAAAGCTGAAAGCCTTTCCCTTAAGATCAGGAACACGACAAGGATGTCCACTCTCGCCATTATTATTCAACATAGTACTAGAAGTTCTTGCAACAGCAATCAGACAACAAAAAGGGATAAAAGGTATCCAAATTGGCAAAGAAGAAGTCAAACTGTCTCTCTTTGCAGATGACATGATACTCTATATGGAAAACCCAAAAAAACTCGACCCCCAAATTACTAGAACTTATAAAGCAATTCAGTAATGTGGCAGGATACAAAATCAATGCTCAGAACTCAGTTGCATTTCTATACACGAACAATGAGAATGAAGAAAGAGAAATTAGGGAATCGATTCCAATTACAATAGCACCAAAAATCATATGTTATCTCGGAATTAACTTAACTGAGAGGTAAAAGATCTATATTCTAGAAACTACAGATCACTCTTGAAAGACATTGAAGAAGACACAGAGATGGAAAAATATTCCATGCTCATGGATCAGAATTAACATAGTTAAAATGTCCATGCTACCCAGAGCAATCTACACTTTCAATGCCATCCCGATCAAAATACCAATGACATTTTTCAAAGAACTGGAACAAACAGCCCTTAAATTTGCATGGAACCAGAAAAGGCCCCAAATTGCCAAGGAATTGATGAAAAGGAAAAACAGTGCTGGGGGCATCATGTTGCCTGATTTCAAGCTGTACTACAAAGCTGTGATCACCAAGACAGCATGGTACTGGCACAAAAACAGACACATAGACCAGTGGAACAGAATAGAGAACCCAGAAATGGACCCTCAGCTCTATGGGCAACTAATCTTTGATAAAGCCGGAAAAAACATACATTGGAAAAAAGACAGTCTCTTCACTAAATGGTGCTGGGAAAATTGGTCAGCTATATGCAAAAGAATGAAACTTGACCACTCTCTCACACCATACACAAAGATAAACTCCAAATGGATGAAAGACCTTGATGTGAGACAGGAATCCATCAAAATCACAGAGGAGTAACATAGGTTGCAACCTCTTTGACATCGACCACAGCAACTTTTTTCATGACACATCTCCAAAGGCAAGGGAAACAGAAAAAATGAACTTGTGGGACTTCATCAGGATAAAAAGCTTCTGCACAGCCAAGGAAACAGTCAAAAAAACTAAGAGGCAGCTCACGGAATGGGAGAATATATTTGGAAATGACACTACAGATAAAAGACTGGTATCCAAGATCTACAAAGACCTTCTCAAACTCAAAACACGAGAAACAAATAAACAAATCAAAAAATGGGCAGAAGATATGAACAGACACTTTTCCAATGATGACATACAAATGGCTAACAGACACATGAAAAAATGTTCAAAATCATTAGCCATCAGGGAAATTCAAATCAAAACC
Source organism: Ursus arctos (assembly GCF_023065955.2). Lineage (NCBI taxonomy): Eukaryota > Metazoa > Chordata > Mammalia > Carnivora > Ursidae > Ursus > Ursus arctos. Next base: position 3,881,162 of record NW_026622986.1, read on the forward strand.
ACCTTGAGATACCACCTTATGCCATTTAGAATGGCAAGAATTGAAAAGGCAGGTAACAACAATTGTTGGAGAGGATGTGGAGAAAGGGAAACCCTCTTAACACTGTTAGTGGGAATGCAAGTTGGTACAGCCACTTTGGAAAACAGTGTGGAGGTCCCTTAAAAAGTTAAAAATTGAGCTACCCTATGATCCAGCCATTGCACTACTGGGTATTTACCCCAAAGATACAGACATAGTGCAGAGAAGGGCCATCTGCACCCCAATGTTCATAGCAGCATTGTCCACAATAGCTAAATTGTGGAAGGAGCCGAGATGCCCTTCAACAGACGACTGGATTAAGAAGATGTGGTCCATATATACAATGGACTATGACTCAGCCATCAGAAAGAACAATTACCCAACATTTGCAGCAAGGAGATTGAGACTGGAGGAGATTATGCTAAGTGAAATAAGTCAAGCAGTGAAAGACAATTATCATGTAGTTTCACTCATTTATGGAACATAAGAAATAGCAGGAACATCGGTAAGAGAAGGAAGGGAAGAATGAAGGGGGAGTAAACAGAAGGGGGAATGACCCATGAGAGACTATGGACTCTGGGAAACAAACTGAGGGCTTCAGAGGGGAGGGGGGTGGTGGATTGGGATAGGCCGGTGATGGGTATTAAAGAGGGCACATATTGCATGGTGCACTGGGTGTTTTATGCAAATAATGAATCATGGAACACTACATCAAAAACTAAGGATGTACTGTATGGTGACTAACATAACATAATAAAAAATTATTATAAAAAAAAAGAAGCCCCCGAGAGCTTGCTTGCCCCTTGCACCATGTGAGGGCATGACAAGAAGTCTGTGACTAGGAAGAGGGCTCTTACCAACCATGCTGGCACCTTGATCTAGGACTTCTAGCCTCCAGAACTATGAGAAATGAATTTCTGTCATTTAGAAGTCACCCAGTCTTTGGTATTTTGTAATATCAGCTCGAGCAGACTAAGACACAGGCACTAGACTAAACCAAGCACTAGAAAAAATAAATCTGAATAGGTCAGATTTATTTTCTGAGGCTGTATTTGGTGAAAAAGTGTCACCCACAATGACCAATACAGGCAAAGCATTGCTTCCCCATGTGGAATTTCATTGTAGAAAGTCTGAAACCCTAGGACAGGACAGATCTCCCTGCTTGCCAGGAACACCTCCACCAGCCTTCTAGTATGTTATATTACTGAAGCTTAAGTTGTTATTTGTTGTAGCAGCTAATGTTAGGGTATTTATGAGGGATTTCTGAGACAACACAAATTTGTTAAGAATAACTGAACTCGCGGCTGGTGGGTGGCTCAGTTGTTGAGCGTCTGCCTTCGGCTCAGGGCGTGATCCTGGTGTTCTGGGATGGAGCCCCACATCAGGCTCCTCCGCTAGGAGCCTGCTTCTTCCTCTCCCACTCCCCCTGCTTGTGTTCCCTCTCTTGCTGCCTGTCTCTCTCTCTGTCAGATAAATAAAATCTTTAAAAAAAAAAAAAAGAATAACTGAACTCATATTCAGGACTTGGGGTAACAGAAAATGCAATTATAAACAATGTACCATAAAGAACTTACGGCAGGTGTCTGTTTCCTGTTCTCTCAGGAAAGAGCCAATGAAATCCCTCCAAGGTGGCCAAAGACTGGTCCCATGTCCTGTGGCCTTTCTGGAATATCTACTCCTTGATTCAGGGAAACTGGTACTTGGCCTTGGGCTTTGCATATCTCATGCTGATGCTTAATGGATTTCTGTAGAAGTCTCTGCCCTCCCCTAATACCCGTAAGAAATTCTGAACAGAAACCTGTGTTGCTGTAGCCGACTATTTAACAGGAGAATGTAATGCTGATGTTCCCTCTACCAAATCAGACTCTACCCTGTGGTAACTGGCAGGTGACAGGAAGGGTAGCAGAGCTGGTGAGCAACATCACGTGGGGTGGTTAGCATCCTTTTACAGAGAAGACTTGCTGTCTTCTTAAAGTTGGAAACTAAAACTGATCTTCCAATTTTTTCCAGCACTGACCCATCGAGGATTCTCAAGCATCTTCCTGCAGCAGTCACATGAGATAGTTATTCTTTATTCACATCCGACCCAGCTTTCTCTACTTTATAACTACATAAAAATCGTACTCTGGGATATATGCAGATTAAAACCGAGTAAGGCAAAAATGTGGAGTCCAGGTAATTCACTTTGGAAAACACACATTTTGAAAATTAAGTTAAACATGCAAGAACATTTTCCTCAGCTTTGGTGAGACTATATCCCAAGAAGAATAGACATAAGAATGGTTTTTAACCTTTCAGAAGCCCCGAGGTGAACGAAAATTCTTCAAAGCAAAATGAGTATATTATTCCCTCTTTTATTCTATTCCTGTATCAAAACCAAGGGTTGAAAGGCAGTAAAAGGGGAGAGGGTATTGGAATGCACCAATTGTTATCCAGTTTGTTGAGGAAGGCTTTGTGAAATAAGTGGAGTTTTAGGAGATTAGGTAATGACACAGAGAAAAAATTAACCAAACCAAGGTTGAAGGTGGTAATTCAAGAGTAAGATGTCCTGACCCAGGCAAAGCTCAGAGATGAAACAGGATGAATAAATAGAAAAGCCAATCTTATTTTCCCTCCTCCATTCAATCAAAAGCTTGGATTCAGAGCTAGACACAAACACCTCTTTTCTGAGATTACAAAATCTATTTTATGCCAAAATCCTGACTCTCACCACAGTTTGCCACAAACTGTTTATCTCTTTAGCAACAAAATGTAGCAACAAGATACATCAACAAGACCTAGATTTTCTACTAAACTGTCATTATTCAGTTAGATCATGCTTCCTTCTACGGTTGAATTAGAAGATACTAGTCATGATTTCTGAAAAATTCAAGAATGAAGATTTAGAGGAAAAAAAAAACAGAAAATTTAGGCGTGCTTTTGTTCCAAAAGCAACCTTGACAGAAAAGGAAATTACTTTGTAACAAAAATATAAGTTCACCAAAAGAGTAAAGCTCTAAAACAAACTAACTAATTAACAAACAAAAAAGATGTACATCTTTTTGGTCTATGATTTAGGTCAAAAGATCCAAAGCAACTCACTGCCCCCAGAAGTTCCCTTAATTTGCCATAATTATCTGTTAAACACTTAGCAAGTAGGTCAGCATGAGATGCCAGGAGGGACCACAGAGGGTTTCTATCTCAACCACGCTATTTTGCAGATAAGGAACCAAAGATCCAATGATTTCCCCCAAAATAAACTGGGAACTTAACAGCACCTGGGCAAGAACTACAACTCAGGGTCTTCCCTCTACAATAAACTTTGCACTCCTGGAAAGACATTCCTCAGTCAGAAAAAAAAAAACCCAGTTATCATCACCAGAACATTTTTAAATTAGTGGATTTTAACTGAGGGAAAGAATAAGTGAAGTTGTAGGATTTTGATCAATTTGCTTGAACACTGTTTACTTTTTTCTGGGTAAAGTCTTGTCATGGGTCCACTTGTTAGGAATTTATTTTGTAAAACAGATTCTCAATCTACCTTTGGAAAAAGATTTCAGTACTCTTAAGCAAAATGAATGCAAATCTGCCCTAACTGAGCTGAAATGTATCCTCGTCTTTCACAAGAGTGTGTGAAGTCTGGACCACTTCCTTCAGAAATCATCAGGATATAGTAAATGGGGCTCACACGCTGATTCCATTGTGTTACTAATTCCATCAGCAACTTTATATGTACAAATCTGTTGTCCAAAGCTGAGAGTTTTGTCTTTAATCTTCTACTTCCACATAATTATTAAATATGTAGCCTCAAAACATGCAAATTTCTACTACTGAATGGAGAGGGGAAAAAAAATCTAGTTAGATATTCTGCAAAACTCCTGCAGAAGAAAAAGAAAAGTTTATTCTAATAGCTTTTGCATGTTGGAATTTGCTGCATCTTCTGAACAATATTTATGGAAACATAATCAAGACTTTTTCAAACTTCCTGTTTCCTTTTTAACATTCTCTTCCAATATCATCATAATAAGTTTAGCATCACATTCATTTTTTCACCTTGCCTCTTACTTAAAAACCATGTGAATGTACATAAAGCAAAATCAGATTGATATTGTTGAATTTAATATTTGTGAGTTCAAATAAAAATACTCATTGGTTTAACAAAAACTGCAAGATGCAGACATTTTATGGATTTCAATTACAGGAAAAAACTGTAAAACAAGGCACAGAAACTCTGGACAAATTACACCATGATTTAAATTGCTTTAGCAGTTAGTCTAACTAAGCACATGAAAAAAAATCTATAATAGACCACGGGCTGACAAATAAGATGTACAAAAGATAAATACTACGAGCAGTATGAACATATCATCTCTTTCTAACCCAGTAAGAATTCCTTTCATTACCCTCTCCCCATATTTACTACTCTACCCCTTGCCTTTTTCTCTGAACCCATCAAAAGAATATTATTATAAAATAGGGGGGAACTTAATGGAAGCTGAAAAGAGAGAGAGAGGGAAAGAAGAAAAGGAAAAACCCCAGATCTAAGAGACTCTATATAATTAACTTTCAACCTTCAATTTAATTTGCTCAGCTATTATGACAGTAAGTGACCCATTGGATCCTGCAGTCGACCTAAAATGACCATTTGGTGATTGATGCATTAATAGCTAACCTGATTGGCCATGTTGATTGGCCCTAGAGAAATATCTACTGAGCTAAAACAAGTCTTGGGCTTATGGATTTATGAGTCCATAAGGAATACTCAGTTTCATTTGGCAACATTAGATGGAAAAAGCATATTATTAAGAAGGTCAGCAATCAAGCAAATGAACATCTAGAATTTTTATTTCTTTTGCCTACCATTTAACTCATTCCCTCCCTTCATAAATACAGAAACGTTATACAGAATAACCTGTCAGCTTGGCCTCTGGAGATCTTCTATCGTTCCTTAAAGGTACTTTGGTACCAACTATACACAAGTATTTCTTTGCAGACAGAAGATTAACATCCTTACCTTGGATCATCCTATTTCTGATAAATTATCTCTGATAAATGCCCTCCATAACTGCTATTTTTTCTTATATTTTCATCTCTCTATCTTTTTCTTTTCTGTTTTCTAAAAACTCAAGTTTGCTTTCTGTTTCACTGATTTGATTTTCTTCACTTAGACATCTATTCACTGCACTCATTGAATTTCTTGTTTCTTATAATAACTTTTCTCAGAAAGATGTAACCATTTCAAAAATTAATCAAGAAAAGTATAGCTGCATACTCTTTATGCTCCATTCATAGGGAAATTTATGCATTCCAGTTATTGAGTATTGCCAAATAAAAATGAATTTGGCTGTGCTCCAAATTCACAAAGTAACCTCAGATCCAATCCAGAAGAAAAGAAAATTGAGTCAGTACAAAATGGTTTTGTTTGGGACAGGGGGTAAAGGAAGAACGTCTTGTTTTATTCTTTCTTTCTTGTCTTCTGCTATAATTTGGAAGGTAGATACTCTGCTGTTAATCTAGGTGGAATGGCCACCTTACAGAGCATGGCATAGTATAACCACACAGGAAGCCTCATCTCTCTGTTAAATAGATGAATCTCCAAAAGGAAGACCTACTCCATGCCCAGGTTTCCATTTTGTGTGGCAGCCACATTAGGTTCAAGTAAGGGAGCCTTAAAAACTATTGGGATCCTTAGACTACTGGTTCACAGAGGTCAGGAGAAGCCTAAGAATTGGACATCCTGAATTTCTGTCAATCCATTTCCATTTACTACCTGTGCCCCTGATGAGGATGTTCTTACTTTTCAGTGGCAGGATTTATCCATAATTTATGTTAGGCACTCCTGTGACTTATGCCTATGCCATAGATTTGCTCAGGAGTAGTGTTATTATTTTGTCATTTGGAGTTTTTTTTTTTCCCCTTCATTCCAAGCCCACTAACAGATATATAGCAGAAATTTCTCTAGGTTTCTATTATGTGTATATATCAGAAAGTTCGAGAGAAAGGGGAGGGAGTCAGAGAGGAAGGGAGAGGAAAATTGGTTATTTTAAAGGGTATTTATGGGTGGGGAAGTTCTATGTTTCTAGACTACCCAAATATCCTGCCCTACTACTTAAAATATCCAAGTATCCCCGAACTGCAGTATATCAATTGTCACCTATAGTTAAATTGGACATCAATCAGTTCAACTGTACCCCTTCCATACCTCTCTCCTCTAAGCGTCTCTCCCCTGGTTTTGTAGTTTCCAGTCCCATTGCAGACATGTGCCCCAGAAGAATTCATTCTGTATGACATACCAGTCAGCCATCAACGCTCCTCAGGTTCTAAACTGAAAGCTTGAGGTGGGCCACAGGCACTCACTGGGACCAGACTGCAATAAAATGCCTTGTCTGACTCTTTACTTAGCAGATATGGTGTTTTTCCCCCTAATGTTAAAACCAGGTTCAAAAATGGTCCAAAATAAGCAATTTGCTGTCATTAGATATTTCCCTTATACCACAGAAAGAATTCACACACCATACCTATACTATCAGGAATCCAGAAAGATCTCACATTCAACTCTTACAGCCAGTTGCTATTCATAAAGGCTGTTCAGCACCTTCAGGTCACTCATGAATTTATTTAGTTATTCAGGAATTGAACAGCTTTGAGACCTTTGGGTCCCTGTTATAGTACAGAGCCAAGTATTGTATTACAAGTGCAAAAATTAATCATAGCAATTAGGCAGGGAAGGGAGGTGTCAAGCCAGCTCATGGTTCCCGGAGCAGAGTTAGGTTACCACACATGTATTACACAGTATATTGTTCTAGTCAGCTTCTTTAAGGCCATTTTGGGACCTCAGATGCCTATATTTTAATTTCATTGATAGTTTTTAATCCTGAACTACTACTCTCTCAACAGTGACAACAAAAAATACTACTTCAGTCCACATTTGGGTCACCAAGATCCCCTTTATGTTACATTTCTTAATAAAGATAATCTTACACTTGTCATTTTTAATTATGAAAAATACATACTGGACTCAAAATATGCCAATCCAATATGGTTTTTAATCCCTTTACAATGTGGACAATGCTTTTACCTAAGCATATTCTCTTCTTTCACTTCTAGAAAGGCACACGCTGTGCAACCAGGTGCTAAACTATTCAGGAAGTGCAACAGAAGTTCAGTGAAGAAAGAAGTCCCAGGGGCACAGTAGTGGAAACACTTTATGAAGAATTCAGGCCTTGGTGAGACTCTGAAAGATAAGTGGGCTATAGAGAGGTGGCTGGGAAGGAAGACAGATTGTGATTGGAGGAACAGCATATACAAAGGCATGGGAATCAAGGAATTACATCAAACATATACAAGATGCTCCTCTATGAGGTAAACAAAGAGAATAAAATCTGCCCTTAAGGATTATGGAAACGGATTGGGAAAATACACACAGAGTTAGCAATGCAGGGGACCATAACAAGCATTTCAGTGATAAGGTTGCTATAAGAAGAGGTGTAGATGTGAGGATGGCAGGGGACTGAGAGATCCACGCGTGGGAGTCTGGTAGGAAAATAGGTGAAAGAAAGAGTGGGACCAAGTTAAAAGCCTTGAAGTCAGTTAGAGTTTAAATTTGTTAAATTCAGGGAATCTGTGTATATTCTTGGTGCAAGAATCAACATGAAGGAAGTCATATAAACTTAAAAGTTTATACAACCACTTCAACTCCATTAAGTACTGGTCCTCACCACCACACGGTAAGGAAGGTAGACTGATTATTAAACCAATTTAAAAGTAAGAAAATCAAGACTCAGATTTATCAAGACGCCAACCACTAGTTTTCTTGATTGTAAGGCCAGTCTTCTTTCTACTCTTGCTTTCTTAGTGAGGCATAAATTTGGGTTCACTTAGCTTTTATGGAGGACCTCCTCTCTGTCCAACCCATTTACATATGTTATCCTAAGGTTCCAATAGCACTCAGCAAGTATTATTCAGAAATGAAGCAATGAAGAAAAAGTTAGACTTACTACAATAAAGAAAAATGAAAAGGAAAGAGATACATGCCATGAAAGAATCAGTAAGACTCAAGGACTGGTTAGTCACTGAGGGCTAGGCACTTTCACCTTCATGAGCTCCTTCCTCCACAAAATGTATATATATAGTGATTTCATTAGTATAAAGAGGAATATATCAGTATTATAGTAAAACAGGTTTTTAACTATTTTTTTCTTTATCTTTTAAAAGAAATTAAAACATTTTCATGGTCCTCTAAAACTATCATAGGACCTGGCCATTGTGCTTACTATGCCTAATAGACAAATCAGTTCTAGCCAAGGAGATAAAAAGAAGATAAGAGTTTTAAATGATTACAAAATTTTTAACAAGAGAACCTGATAGGATCTCTAAAAGAAGTTAAGAAGAGAAATTAATTTGAAGAGGAAGATAATAATTTTGATTTTGTACATGTGGAACTTGAAGTGACTAAAGAAATCCAAATGAAGATGGCTGGTAAGTAATTTGCAAAGTACCACCTAGGCTCATGAATATTTAAAAATCAATGGCATAAAGGTGTTATTGAAAACCATGAAGTGAATGATCTCCCCAAGGAAGTGGATTATAGAGGGAAGCACTGGAAACTAACAAAAAAGGCTTATGAGGTGTCCTATGGTTAAGGAGATGTAAGAGGAAGAGGAATCAGCAGTACCTGTAGAAATGGTGGATTCTTTTACTTCTGAGACAGATGGTTGGTGTTGGTGATTGGGATTGTGGCTGTACTTTATTTCCAAAATGAAACCCCAATTAGAAGTGATATAATTATGAAAATGAAGATGAAGACAGCAGTCACACCTTTTTCATTTTTTCTTCCTGTGTCCTTCACTACCCTTAAATACCCAGCATACACACACACACACACACACACACACACACACACCTTAACATAAGCTTCCTACATTATGGAACATTTCCAAATGTCTCCATTCAAAGACATCTTCTGAATAAAGATACACAGATTCAACTGAAGAAAATCATCTCACAACTCAGCCATCTAAGGCAAGCACAATAATTCAGCAAAGCAAAAGTTAAAACAATACATTTGTGGTCAAGGCATGAGCAGATGGAAAATATGCAGCTTTTCTCCACCTCAAGAAAAATTTTCCTTACTGGTAAACTACTAGTTCCATTGTGTGCAGTCCAAATCACTATAACCATTGTCCCTGGATTTGTTGAAGTAGGTACAGATAATGCAGTCATACTTACAATTTATTGTGAAAGTCTTGTTTTCTGTACTAACATTTCCTTAAAGAAAATTACCATTGATGAGGATTGCAACACATTTCCCCTGAGACTGTAGACACTAGGTATTTCAGTGCAATTGCAATAACCTACTCAGAAACAGATGGATTTGTGAATGATTGATGGATGAACAGGGAGGTGGTTGTTTAAGGTCAGTCATCTGAATCATGTCTTGGGAGAGTTCCCATAAAGTTACATAGGATGAAAATCTGGGCCAGTATTCACATGCCTGATTATTGAAGTAAGAACAGCTGCATTTATTTCAACATTCTCAGCTTCACACATACATACATGCCAGTGAAGCTTAGAGGTTAAAATGCAAGAGGAAAATCTCAAGTAAGATAATAAGAAAATAGAACTGAAAAAATCGCCCTGAAAACTAAACATGTGCCTCAGCTAGGCTGGAAACATAAATGTGAATAAATTACTAAGATATAGTACAGAGGGGAAAAAGAAGCAAAAATGTGAGAGATTATGAGATGTGGAGGAAAGAATGAGAATCTCTAATATGCGTGCAATTGGAATCTTAGCAAAAGAGTAAAAGCATAGAGTACAGGAAATATGTAGAGATAATAGCTGAAAATTTTCCAGAATCAATTAAAATCATGAATCCACAAATAAAAGAAAAGCAAAGTGTCCCAAGCAAGTAAACAAAAAGAAAACATTAATTCTTCAAAACCTAGTCAAATTGAAGAGCAGTTTTAAGGAGAGAAAAGATCTTAGAAGCGCCCAAAAAGAAAATCTAGATCACCAACCAAAGGACAATTAGACAGACAGCAGACTTCTCAGCGGCAATAGTGGAAGACAAATAAAATTGGAATACCTTCAAAATAGTGACGTTTTCTGTCCGTATAGAATGGTATATGTCAAGCAAAGGTCTCAAGAGCAGAGCTCTCTTTTAAGAACAAAATGATAATCAAAACATTTTCAGACTTTAAAAAATCTGAAAAATTTCTAATGGAAGAATTTTAGGAAGAAGAAAAATGATTCCAGAAGGAAAATCTATGATGAAATCTATGATAAAAAGAAATGGCCAGCAAAGAAATTGGTAAATTCAAATCAGTAAATTAGAATAAAACTAAACAAGGAATTTAAATAATAAAAGTCAACACTGGTAACACCTAATTTGTGAGATTTACAAAACAGAAGATCAGTCTCAAAGACTGGGCAGCAATAGCATATGGGCATGTTGGGATTATTGGTGTTTGGCTATAAGTCCTTGTATTTTTCTACAGGAGCAAGAAAGTTACTGATTTACTTTATATTTAACAAGTTCAAAGGAAAACAATAAATGACAGAAATAAAATTTAATTTCCAACAATAAGAGTTGAAATGAAAAGAAAAAATGAAATGTTTTTTTCACAAAAAACGGAAAGATGGGAGTGGATGAAGCATAATAAAAGTAGAATAAACAAAAAAAATGGTAAAAAAAAAATCCGAAGATAAACAGAAAACTTCCTAGTTAAGAGACACAGGATAATCACAATCTCTTTGAACAAATGGGATCTAGTCACAAGAAACAAAGAAAGCAATGTCCAGAGAGCAAATGACCTGTTACTAAAAATTAGAATATGCATTACTAACACATATGCTAAAAGTGTGCAGAGAAGAGAGAGTGGTCAGTGTAATATGGTGGCAGCAGACATAACATGGTTTGGCCCCAATCTTCTGCTCAGTATCTGTATGATCTTGAGCAAATGTTTAATGTGAATTTTACTTTCTAAAGCAATAGAATTGAGATAATAATAGTGCTTATTTCATGGAGTTATTTGGAGGATCATACAAGATAAAATATGGAAAGTGCTTACAACAGTGCCTGGCACTCGGATACACACAGAGAAATTATGGTTAGGGTTATGAGGGAGCTTTGGCAGATTTTAGACTATGAAAACTCTTGACTGTAAGGAATGGGTGGGTGGATTTAGAGAAGTTCAGACAGTTAGAAGGACAGAAAATAGAAAAAGATGAGCAAAGACAAAGAGACAAAACTATGAAGATGAGATGCAACTGGCCTGGGATGGAACACAGGTGGGTGGGCTGGCTGGGAATGCCTCTAGTTTCCTTAGTGCTCCATTTCCTCTCAAACTCTCTTGTCCTGCCAGGATGTATTGCTGAAAGTCAATGATTACCATGAGAAAACATCTGTATCTGAAAACAGCTGTATGCACATTTGCCTCATTAAAAAAAAGAAGAAGAAACTTTTTCAGAGTCTGGACATTAATGTTGTGTGTCACGAGCAATGTCATGAAAAATCCAGCAAGAAAAATGTAGTCTGCACAATTAGTAGCCCTCAGGCTATAAAGCTTCTGTTTCAGACAGTGTCAAAACACTGCAAGATCCAGGAAGACAAAGACAATTGCCAGAGCAGAAGCCTAAACTCAGGGCGCCTGGGTAGCGCAGTCGTTAAAGCGTCTGCCTTCGGCTCAGGGCGTGATCCTGGCGATCTGGGATCGAGTCCCACATCAGGCTCTTCCGCTATGAGCCTGCTTCTTCCTCTCCCACTCCCCCTGCTGTGTTCCCTCTCTCGCTGGCTGTCTCTCTGTCACATAAATAAATAAAAAAAATCTTTAAAAAAAAAAAAAAAAAAGAAGAAGCCTAAACTCATATTGTTTCTGGCTTCACAACACACACACACACTTACACACACAAGCACACACACACATCATATGCACACACACGTGTATACACTGGCATAATGCATGCACAGACATCACACTTGCACACACGCACCGCACCTGAGCACAAGTGTGTATACATGTCATGTATGCACACAGCACATATATAATACATGTGTACATGCACATACATGGATGCATGTTCACACACCATACACTGCCACAACACACAGTGTTGTGCATGCACATGCATGCATGGAAACGTGCACATACTGTGCACACGCATGCATGTACCACATGCACACAACACATGCATGGTCACACACCACCCATGCAAGCACATGTCATACACATATATGCACACATATACCACATGCATGTGTACACACACACACCAGCATATCTACATACATCACACATGCACAAACATACCCAGCAGCAAAATAAGTATTTAAACAGCAATTAACAACTATCAGATGTCCTTATATCTGGCTTTATTTTAATTCTGTATTTACATTTCTTGTGTTCTTCCCAATATTTGAATCATAAAAATGAGCCATATCAATGTTAAATTTATTTTAGGAATAATTAAGTATACTCTTAAGGGTTTACATTATTCAAATAGTGTTCTATGCTTGAATCTGTCCTGAGTAATGAATTCATTTATGTACCTTTAGAATACAATGATTGCAATTTTATAACTAAAAAATTATCTCTCTCCAAACAGACAGTGAAATGTTTTATTACTTTATTATATTATACTTATGGTCAAATTATAGCTATATAATAAAAAACATATTTCTGTGTAAGCCATTGAATACTATTAAATTTGAATAGGAAATCTTTGGCACAAAGAATCCAACACTTGTAAAACATACCACAACAACGTTCTGAATTATCTGCTTGTCTTCATGCCAAAATGTAGCAATTCCCTGTCTTTTCCACTATTTTTCCAACTCAGTTATGAGTCTAAAATAGTTGTACTTTTCACCACTTCCCTTGGTAGCATAGTAGAACACAAAGTTGCATATGATCCTGCTATAACTTCCCCTGGATTTGTGGAGAAAAACTTTCTCAAACATTTGTGTGTGTGTCTGTGTGTGTGTGTGTGTGTGTGTGTGTGTGTGTGTGTGTGATCACACACACAGAGTTATCTAGCTCAAAAAAGTGTATGGTCTTGGCAATCTGTGTTTAGATTTCTACACAAAATAACATGATTTATAAAGTGTATATGGGATTACAATCATTTATCAAAAGTTTTGCTTTTAATAGAAGGGAGTTTATATTAAATTAATTAATTAATTTATTTATTTATTAATAGCTCATGAAAATCAGAATGAGGTCCAAGAGTTTAATGTAAGTCATCATATCTTGAGGTTAAAAAAACATCCTTTAATAAGGCCACCTGAACAAGACTGGTGAGACCCAGGGAGTTAGAGTGTTCACACACTGAACATCAGCCAGTGCTGCTACTGAATACCTAGCATGGAGCCGGGGTGCAGTAATAGAGGAATGATATGCAAATGCTAGAAAATAGACCCAGGGCTATAATTAGTTTTAGTTAATTGTCTATTAAAGCTATTGTGTCAATTTTTGTCTCCATATCTTAACAGGGATATGTAGACATGAGTGAAAATCCAGGGGAGACAAAAGACTGACCAAAATGCAGAAAGAAGGCATGATAGAGAAAAATTGGAATGGTATTATTTTGACTGGATGTAGAAAGCAGAAGGGAACCTGGTTTCTCTCTTCGGGGCTAGAAAAGATGATTCCTCTATGTACCTTCCTCAAGGGGGAGAGAATGGGTTTGTGCACTAAAAGGTGCGGTGCTGGATAGGTTGAGTGTGGGAGGACACATCCCAATATGAGCTTCTAACCAACTCAGGATCCCCTCAGAAGGCCTCAACCTCAGGTATTCATTCCCTGGTGAGAATGGGATTAGTGAGATCATACTATAGAAGTCAACACCACATTGTACAGCAGTAGGTGAAAGCATGAGGTCTCTCTTTTTTAATTAAAGATTTTATTTATTGACAGAGAGAGAGAAAGAGAGGGAACACAAGCAGGGGCAGAAGGGAGAAGCAGGCTTCCCGCTGAGCAGGGAGCCCGATGCAGGGCTCGATCCCAGGCCCCTGGGATCATGACCTGAACTGAAGGCAGACGCTTAATGACTGAGCCAACCAGATGCCCTAAGTTTGAGGTCTCTTGACTTAAGAGCACAGGTTCTAGAGACAAATATCTTGTGGTCCCATTCTGGTTGAAAGTTTGGCAAGTTACTTCACCCTTCTGTGCCTCTGTCTCTTCAACAGTAACATGAGGATAATGATTGTATGTACCCCCAGATTGTTGCAGAATTAACAAATCATGTGTAGAAACCACTTGCTCTAGGATTTGGCACATGGTAGACCTCAGTCAGGTAGCTCTTACAATTTCACTATATAATCAATGGGGAAGTTTGACAAAAGAACATAAGGCTTAGGGGCTTTCCAGAACCATCCAGTATGCTTACCAACTATTTAAACTATTAATGACAGTTCCTCATCAGTGATGGTGGCATGAAATGAGCTCTGCATTGGAGGTCAGAAGAACTGGGTTTGAATTCTGGCTCTGTCATGCGTTACTAGGGCCATGAGGAATGCATTCCCTCTCTCTGAGTCTAGGTTTCTCCGTCTCTGCCCTATTTATCTCAGGGTTATTGTGACAATCAAACGGAAATATTCTTTTATCATCTACTTTGTGCTGATTACTGCTCCCTGGGCTGGACTTCTCTGGAGAGGGCCAGGCTAGTGGGGAAAATTATTCATGTGGAAGTCATCACCAGGTGCTACAGTAAGCTGCAAAGTGCTGAGCAAGTATTAGTTGTGGATGTGCACATTATTATTCCTAGGATGTAAATGTAAGTAATAGTCAAAGAACAGACTTTGAAAAGTGCTTTAAAGATCAAAGTGGTATCTATCTAATGTAAGCAGCCTAAGTGTTCAGTCAATAGGCATAAATTTACTTGTGAAACTAACGAGATCAGAAAGACCTCCTTAGTGGTAAGACACTGGGACTTTCAAACTTAGTGCTGATGCCATGGAGTTCTCCAATATCTAAGCTAATATTTTTCTGTTAAATTTGTTTTGGTGTGATTTCAGTTATTCCTTTCAGTTTACCCCCATTCTTCCTGTAAGTGGACAGTCAGGTCACACTGAATGAGTAGTACATTCTAGACAAAGCCAAACATGAATGAAGCAGTGGTCCATACATGTCCCAAACACCTATAAAATATATTTGACAGCCTTAAGGCAACAAAATGTTTCTCCCTCAGAAGAGAATTAAAATATCAGTAGGAAAACATTACAGTTGCTTGTTTGAGTCCAAGATGGTTGAGGAGTAGGAGACATTAGTTTCATCTGGTCCCAGGAATTCAGCTAGATAGCTATCAAATCATTCTGAAAACCTGTGAACTCAACCAGAGATCTAAGAAAAAACGGAGCTGCAACTCTACAAATAGAAAAGTGACCACTTCCTGTGAGAAGGACAAGACAGAAACACTCACCTCAAAAAAGAGAACAGGAGGCAGTACTGACTACCAGGGACCTAATCAGTATGGATGTAAGTAAGATGACAGAACTAGAGTTCAAAATAACGATTGTAAAGACACTAGCTGGGCTTGAAAAAAGCATTGAAGACGCTAGAGAATTCCTTTATAAAGAAATAAAAGAAGACAAAGTGATGGAGAACAAAGAAGCTGAAAAAAAGAGAGATAAACAACTACTGGATCATGAGGGGAGAATTTGAGAGATAAGTGATACCATAAAGCAAATAATATTATAACTAGGATCCCAGAAGAAGAAGGGGGGGAGAGAGGCAGAAGGTATATTGGAGCAAAGTAGGGCAGAGAACTTCCCTAATATGGGGAAGAACACAGGCATTCAAGTCCAGGAGCCACAAAGAAACCCCCTCAAAATCAATAAAAATAGGTCAATATGTCGACATAGCATAGGAAACTTGCAAATCTCAGAGACAAAGAGAAAATCATGAAAGCAGCTCCAGACAAGAGGTCCATAACTTACAAGGTAGAAACATTAGATTGGCAGCAGATATACCCAGAGAGACTTGGCAGGCCAGAAATGGCTGGCATGATATATTCAGGGTGCTAAATGAGAAAAATATGCAGCCAGGAATACTTTATACAGAAAGGATGTCATTCAAAATAGAAGGAGGAATAAAAAGGACAAACAGAGACTAAAAGAATTTATGATCATTAAACCAGCCCTGCAAGAAATATTAAAGGGGATCCTTTAAGAAAAGAGAGAGCCCAAAAGCAACATAGACCAGAAAGGAACACAGACAATATACAGAAACAGTGACGTTACAGGTAATACAACAGGACTAAATTCATATCTTTCAATAGTCACTCTGAATGTAAATGGACTAAATGCCCAATCAAAAGACACAGGGATTCAGACTGGATAAAAAAGCAAGACCCATTTAAATGCTGTCTGCAAGAGACTCATTTTAGACCCAAAGACACTTCCAGATTGAAAGTGAGGGAACGGAAAACCATTTATTATGTTAATGGCTAATAAGCAGTCCTTATATCAGACAAATTAGATTTTAAACCAAAGACTGTAACAAAAGATGAGGAAGAGCACTATATCATGATTAAAGGGTCTATCCAACAAGATCTAGCAGTTGTAAATTTTTATGCCTAATTATATAAACCTATTAATAACAAAATTAAAGAAACACATTGATAATACAATAATACTAGGGAACGTTAGCACCCCACTCACTGCAATGGGCAGATCATCTAAGCAGAAGATCAACAAGGAAAGAAGAGCTTTGAATGACACATTGGACCAGATGGACTTCACAGATATATTCAGAGCATTCCATCCAAAGCAACAGAATGCACATTCTTCTCGAGTGCACATGGAACATTCTCCAGAATAGATCACATACTGGGTCACAAATCAGGTCTCAAATGATCAAAAGATTGGGATCATCCCTTGCATATTTTCAGACCACAGTGTTTTGAAACTTGAACTCAATCACAATAAGAAATTTGGAAAGAATTCAAATACATGGAGGCTAAAAGGCATGCTACTAAAGAATGAGTGAACCAGGAAATTAAGAGGAATTTTAAAAAGTCATGGAAACAAATGAAAATGAAAACACAACAGTTCAAAACCTTTCAGGTGCAGCAAAAGCAGTCCTAAGAGGGAAGTGTATAACAATACAAGCCTTTCTCAGGAAAGAAGAAAGGTCTCAAATACACAACTTAACTTACCCCTAAAGGAGCTGGAGAAAAAAACAGCAAATAAAGCCTAAACTCGGCTGGAGAAGAGAATTAATAAATATTAGAGCATAAATCAATGAAATAGAAGGCAAAAGAATAGTAGAACAGATCAACAAAACTGGGAGCTGGTTCTTTGAAAGAATTAATAAGATTGACAAACCTCTGCCAGACTTATCAAAAAGAAAAGAGAAAGGACCCAAATAAATAAAATCATGAATGAAAGAGAGATCACAACCAACACTGAAGAAATGCAAACAATTATAAGAACATATTATGAGCAACTATTTGTCAACAAGTTAGGCAATCTGGAAGAAATGGATCCATTCCTAGAGACGTATAAACTACCAAAACTGAAACAGGAAGAAATAGAAAACCTGAACAGACTCATAACCAGAAAGGAAATTGAAGCAGTAATCAAAAATCTCCCAACAACGAGAATACAGGGCCAGATTGCTTTCCAGGGAAATACTACCATACATTTAAAAAAGAATTAATACCTATTCTTCTGAAGCTGTTTCAAAACATAGAAATGCAAGGAAAACTTCCAAAGTCTTTCTATGAGGCCAGTATTACCTTCATCCCAAAACCAGACAAAGACCCCACCAAAAGGAGAATTACAGACCAATATACCTGATGAACATGGGTACAAAAAATTCTCCCCAACATATTAGCAAACAGGATCCAATAGTACATTAAAAGGATTATTCGGGGCGCCTGGGTAGCGCAGTCGTTAAGTGTCTGCCTTCGGCTCAGGGCGTGATCCTGGTGTTCCAGGATCGAGTCCCACATCGGGCTCCTCCGCTAGGAGCCTGCTTCTTCCTCTCCCATTCCCCTGCTGTGTTCCCTCTCTCACTGGCTGTCTCTCTGTCACATAAATAAATAAAATCTTTAAAAAAATAAAAAATAAAAAAAATAAAAGGATTATTCACCACGACCAAGTGGGATTTATCCTTGGGCTGCAAGGGTGGTTCAATATCCACAAATTAATCAATGCAATACACAATAATAATAAAAGAAAAGACAAGAACCATACGATCCTCTCAATAGATACAGAAAAAGCATTTGACAAAACACAGCATCCTTTCTTGATTAAAACTCTTCACAAGGGGGAAAAAAAGATGGCGGAGGAGTAGGGGACCTTTTTCAGCTGGTCTCCTGAATTGAGCTGGGTACCCACCAGATCATCCTGAACACCCACGGAATCAGCCCGAGACATAGTAAGATATATCTGGATCTCTACAAACGAACATCTCCAGCACTGAGTATTGAGGTACAAAGCAGGGAGCCGGAAATCCGCACACAGATATCGGAAAATAAATGGAAGGGGGAGGGAGCCACCGCGTTTGGGCGCCGGGAAACGGTGGCCACCTGCACTGGGGAGCGGGCCAGACTCACAGACAGGTACCCACAAGAAAACAAACTGAGACCAGGAGCCCAGCAAAGTGCGCACGACCAGACTGAAGTCGGGAGCTCGGGAGTGCGCATGAGTCCAAACTGAAAACCGGAGCTCAAGAGCGCCCATGAACAACACTGAAACCAGGAGTTCAGGAGCGCTCGTAACCAGACTGAAAACCGGAGCTCCAGAATGCGCACAAACCACACTGAAATAGGGAGCTCAAGAGCACACGCAGGAACCGGGGGCGGCTGGTGGTGTTAGAAGCACGAAGGACACAGGCGTGCTGGCCCTGGGAGTGAGGGCTGGGAGAGTGGATGTGTGGAGCACAACTCAGGACGCTGCAGGGTTTTTAGCAGCACTCACAGAACCAGAGTTAAAGTTGCCAAGAGAGCTCATTGGAGAGCGCACTGTGATCTCTCTGTTCTGAGACAGAGGCTAGGATCGAGCCACTGCTACTCTGACTTTCAGAAGAGGCAAAGAAAACAGCCAGGGAAAGCCACCAGAGAACAAAAGCCCAGAAATATTGATTCACGTTGTGCCCATCCCCACCTGTCTCACAGGGGATGGGACAACTCTACCCAAACAGGGTTGCCTGAGTATCAGCGCAGCAGGCCCCTCCCCCAGAAGGCAGGCTGAAAAATCAAGAAGCCCGCACACCTAAGGTCCCTATAAAACAAGTGCACACTGCCGGGGTCCTGGTCAATAATTTAGGCTCCAGACAACCCCGCAACCTCTCCTCATCAGAATGACAAGGAGGAGAAATCCCCCCAGCTAAGAAAAGATAATGAGACGGTGGCCTCTGCCACAGAACTGATGGATATGGATATAACCAAATTATCAGAAATGGAGTTCAGAGGAACAATGGTCAAAATGATGTGTAGGCTTGAAAAAAATATTAACGAAAATATTAACCAGAATATAGAATCTCTAAGGGTGGAAATGAGAGTGAATCTGGCAGAAATTAAAAATGCTATGAATCAAATGCAGTCAAAACTAGACACTTTGGCGGCCAGGGTAAATGAGGGAGAAGAACAAATTAGTGAATTCGACGATGGGATGATAGAAAAGAAGGAAAAAGTGGGAACTTGGCTCAAAAAAATCCAATCTCAAGAATGTAGATTACAAGAGATTCCTGACTCAATGAAACTTTCCAATGTCAGAATCATCAGCATTCCCAAGGGGGTGGAGAAGGAGAGAGGTCTCGAAGAGATATTTGAACAAATTGTAGCTGCGAACTTCCCTAATCTGGCAAAGGAAACAAGCCTTCGTGTCCAAGAGGCAGAGAAGACCCCTCCCAAGTATCAATGAGAACAGACCTACACCACATCACATAATAGTGCATTTTGCAAATCTTAGATCCAAGGATACAAACTTAAAAGAGGCCAGGGGGAAGAGAATTCTCACCTACAGAGGGAGGAACATCAGAATAACATCAGAACTGTATACAGAGACCTGGCAAGCCAGGACAAGCTGGCAAGGCATATTCAGAGCCCTAAGTGAGAAGAACATGCAGCCAAGGATCCTTTATCCATCAAGGCTGTCATTCAGAATGGATGGAGACACAAGGACCGTCCAAGACTGGCAGAAACTGAAAGAATAGGTGACCACCAAGCTAGCCCCACAAGAAATATTAAGGGGGGTTCCATACAAGTAAAAAGACCCCAAGAGTGATACAGAACAGAAATTTGCAATCTATAGAAACAAAGACTTCACAGGCAACATGACATCAATAAAATCATATCTCTCAATAATCACTCTCAATGTGAATGGCCTAAATGTTCCATAAAAAACCACAGGGTTGCAGATTGGATAAACAGACAGGACCCATTCATTTGCTGTCTACAGGAGACTCATTTTGAACCTAAAGATACAACCAGACTGAAACTGAAGGGGTGGAAAATAATTTTTCATACCAATGGACCTCAAAGGAAGCTGGGCTAGCAATTCTCATATCAGACAGATTAGATTTTAAACTAAAGACTGTAGTTAGAGATACAGAAGGACACTATATTATTCTTAAAGGATGGATCCAACAAGTGGATATGACAATTCTAAATATCTATGCCCCCAACAGGGGAGCAACTAAATACACAAGCCAACCCTTCATCAGAATAAAGAGACATATAGATAATAATACATTAATAGTAGGGGACCCCAACACTCTGTTCTCAGCAATAGACAGATTATCTAAGCAGAAAACCAACAAAGAAACAAGAGCTTTGAATGACATACTGGAACAGGTGGACTTCATAGATATATACAGAACACTAAACCCCAGAACAACAGAATACTACCCTTTTTTGAATGCACATGGAACTTTCTCCAGAATAGACCATGTTCTGGGTCACAAAACAGGTCTCAACTGATACCAAAAGACTGAAATTACTCCCTGCATATTCTCAGACCACAGTGTTTTGAAACTGGAACTCAATCACAAGGAAAAATTTGGAAGAAACTCAAACACTTGGAAACTAAGAACCATCCTGCTCAAGAATGACTGGGTAAACCAGGAAACTAAAAATCGATTTAAACAATTTATGGAGACCAATGAGAATGAAAACACAAAGGTCCAAAACCTAGGGGACACTGCAAAGGCAGTCCTAAGGGGAAAATACATAGCCATCCAAGCCTCAATCAAAAGAATAGAAAAATCTAAAATGCAGTTTTTATATTCTCACCTCAAGAAGCTGGAACTGGAACAGAAGAACAGGCCTAACCGATGCACAAGAAGGCAGGTGATCTAGATAGAGCAGAGATGAATGAATTAGAAACCAGGAGCACAGTAGAGCAGATCAAACAAACTAGAAGATTGTTCTTTGAAAGAATAAATAAGATTGCTAAGCCACTGGCCAGACTTATTCAAAAGAATAGAGAAAGGACCCAAATTAATAAAATTATTTATTTTATTAGGGGAGAACAAAAGGGGAGAGATCACAACCAACACCAATGAAATAGGAAGGATCATTAGAAACTTTTATCAACAGCTTTATGCCAATAAATTAAACAACCCGGAAATGGATGCCTTCCTGGAAACCTATAAACTACCAAGACTGAAACAGGAAGAAATTGATTATTTAAACAGACCAATTAATTATGAAGAGATTGAAGCAGTGATCAAAAACCTCCCCAAAAACAAGAGTCCAAGGCCTGACGGATTCTACCAAACATTCAAAGAGGAAATAATACCTATTCTCCTGAAGCTGTTTCAAAAAATAGAAACAGAAGGAAAACTACCAAACTCATTCTATGAGGCCAATATTACCTTGATCCCCAAACCAGGCAAAGACCCCATCAAAAAGGAGAGTTACAGACCGATATCCCTGATGAATATGGACACCAAAATTCTCAATAAGATCCTACCTAATAGGATCCAACAGTACATTAAAAGGATTATCCATCAAGACTAAGTGGGATTCATCCCTGGGATGCAAGGTGGTTCAACATTTGCAAATCGATCAGTGTGATAGATCACATCAACAAGAAAAGAGTCAAGAACCATATGACCCTCTCAATTGATGCAGAAAAAGCATTTGACAAAATACAGCATCCTTTCCTGATTAAAACCCTTCAGAGTGTAGGGATAGAGGGCATATTCCTCAATCTCATAAAAACCATCTATGAAAAGCCTACGGCGAATATCATTCTCAATGGGGAAAAGCTGAAAGCCTTTCCCTTAACATCAGGAACACGACAAGGATGCCCACTCTCGCCATTATTATTCAACATAGTACTAGAAGTCCTTGTAACAGCAATCAGACAACAAAAAGGGATAAAAGGTATTCAAATCAGCAAAGAAGAAGTCAAACTGTCTCTCTTTGCAGATGACATGATACTCTATATGGAAAACCCAGAAGATTCCACCCCCAAACTACTAGAACTTATAGAGCAATTCAGTAATGTGGCAGGATACAAAATCAATGCTCAGAAATCAGTTGCATTAATATACACGAACAATGAGAATGAAGAAAGAGAAATTAGGGAATTGATTCCACTTACAATAGCACCAAAAATCATAGGTTATCTCAGAATTAACTTAACCAGAGAGGTTAAGGATCTATATTCTAGAAACTACAGGTCACTCTTGAAAGACATTGAAGAAGACACAAAGAGATGGAAAAATATTCCATGCTCATGGATCGGAAGAATAAACATAGTTAAAATGTCTATGCTACTCAGGCAATCTACACTTTCAATGCCATCCCGATCAAAATACCAACGACATTTTTCAAAGAGCTGGAACAAACAGCCTTAAATTTGTGTGGAACCAGAAAAGGCTCCGAATTGCCAAGGAAATGTTGAAAAGGAAAAACAAAGCTGGGGGCATCATATTGCCTGAATTCAAGCTGTGATCACCAAGACAGCATGGTACTAGCACAAAAACAGACACATAGACCAATGGAACAGAATAGAGCAGAAATGGACCCTCAGCTCTATGGGAAACTAATCTTTGACAAAGCAGGGAAAAACACCCAGTGTTGAAAAAGACAGTCTCTTCAATAAATGGTGCTGGGAAAATTGGACAGCTATATATGCAAAAGAATGAAACTTGACCAGTCTCTCACACCACACACAAAGATAAAATTATAAATGGATGAAAGACCTTGATGTGAGACAGGAATCCACCAAAATCATAGAGGAGAACATAGGCTGCAACCTCTCTGACATCAGTCACAGCAACCTTTTTCATGACACATCTCCAAAGGCAAAAGAAACAAAAGAAAAAATGAACTTGTGGGACTTCATCAGGATAAAAAGTTTCTTCACAGCCAAGGAAATAATCAAAAAAACTAAGAGGCAGCTCACGGAATGGGAGAATATATTTGGAAATGACACTACAGATAAATGACTGGTATCCAAGATCTACAAAGACCTTCCCAAACTCAATACACAAGAAACAAATAATCAAATCAAAAAATGGGCAAAGATATGAACAGACACTTTTCCAGTGAAGACATACAAATGGCTAACAGACACATGAAAAAATGTTCAAAATCATTAGCCATCAGGGAAACTCAAATCAAAACCACTTTGAGATACCACCTGACACCAGTTAGAATGGCAAGAATTGAGAAGGCAGGAAACAACAATTGTTGGAGAGGATGTGGAGAAAGGGGATCCCTCTTACACTGTTAGTGGGAATGCAAATTGGTACAGCCACTTTGGAAAACAGTGTGGAGGTCCCTTAAAAAGTTAAAAATTAAGCCACCCTATGATCCAGCAATTGCACTACTGGGTATTTACCCCAAAGATACAGATGTAGTGCAGAAAAGGGCCATCTGCACCCCAATGTTCATAGCAGCATTGTCCACAATAGCTAAATTGCGGAAGGAGCCGAGATGCCCTTCAACAGACGAATGGATTAAGAAGATATGGTCCATATATACAATGGAATATTATTCAGCCATCAGAAAGAACGATTACCCAATATTTGCAGCAACATGGATGAGACTGGAGGAGATTATGCTAAGTGAAATAAGTCAAGCAGAGAAAGACAATTATCATATAGTTTCACTCATCTATGGAACATAAGAAATAGCAGGAAGATCAGTAGAAGGAAGGGAAGAATGGAAGCGGAGTAAACAGAAGGGGGAATGACCCACGAGAGACTATGGACTCTGGGAAACAAACTGAGGGCTTCAGGGGGAGGGGGTGGGGGATTGGGATAGGCTGGTGATGGGTAGTAAGGAGGGCACATATTGCATGGAGTACTGGGTGTTATACGCAAACAATGAATCACGGAACACTACATCAAAAACTAAGGATGTTTTAGTCACTATGGTGACTAAAATAGCATAATAAAAAATTTTTTTAAAAAACCTCTTCACAGTGTAGGGATAGAGGGAACATACCTCAATATCATAAAAGCCATCATGAAAAGCCCACAGCAAATAACATTCTCGTCAGGAACATGACAGGGATGTCCACCCTCACCACTCTTGTTCCACATAGAAGTCTCAGCCTCAGCCATCAGACAACAAAAAGAAATAAAGGCAATTCAAATCAGCAAGGAAGAAGTCAAAATCTCTTTCTTAGCAGATGACATGACACTTTATGTGGAAAACCCAAAAGACTCCACCCCAAATTACTAGAACTCATACAGCAATTCAGCAACGTGACAGGTTACAAAATCAATGCACAGAAATCAGTGGCATTTCTATACACTAACAATGTGACTGAAGAAAGAGAATTTAAGGAATTGATTCTATTATAATAACACCAAAAACCTTAAGATACCTAGGAATAAACCTAAGCAAAGTGGTAAAGGATCTATACTCTAGAAACTACAGAACACTTATGAAAGCAATTGAAGACACAAATAGATGGAAAAACATCCCATGCTCATGATTTGAAGAATAAACATTGTTAAAATGTCTATGCTGCCCAGAGCAATCTACACTTTCAATGCAATCCCTATCAAAATACCATCCATTTTTTTCAGAGCTGGAACAAATAATGCTAAAATTTGTATGGAACCAGAAAAGACCCCAAATAACCAAAGGAATATTGAAAAAGAAAATCAAAACTGGTGGCATCACAATCCCCCACTTCAAGCTCTATTACAAAGCTGTAATCATCAAGACAGTATGGTACTGGCACAAAAACAGACACATACATCAATGGAACAGAATAGAGAACCCAGAAATGGACCCTCAATTCTATGCTCAACTAATCTTTGACAAAGCAGTAAAGAATATCCAGTGGAAAAAAAGAGTTTCTTCAACAAATGGTATTTGGAAAATTGGACAGCCACATGCAAAAGAATGAAACTGGACCATTTCCTTACACCATACACCAAAATAGAGTCAAAATGGATGGAAGACCTAAATGTGAGACAGGAATCCATCAAAATCCTAGAGAACACAGGCAGCAACCTCTTCAACCTCGACTACAGCAACTTCTTTCTAGACACATCTCCAAAGGCAAGGGAAACAAAAGCAAAAATGAACTATCAGGACTTCATCAAGATAAAAAGCTTCTCCACAGCAAAGGAAACAGTCAACAAAACAAAAAAAACAACCTAAGGGATGGGAGAAGATATTTGCAAATGATATATCAGATAAAGGGTATTCAAGATCTATAAGAACTTATCAAACTCAATACCAAAAGAACAAAAAATCCAGTCAAGAAATGGGCAGAAGACATGAATAGACGTTTCTCCAAAGACATATAAATGGCCAACAGATACATGAAAAACTGTTCCACGTCACTTGGCATCAGGGAAATACAAATCAAAACCACAATGAGATACCACCTTATACCAGTTAGAATGGCTAAAATTAACAAGACAAGAATACAACAAATGTTGATGAGAATGCAGAGAAAGGGGAAGCCTCTTACACTGTTGGTGGGAATGCAAGCTTGTACAGCCACGCTGGAAAACAGTATGGAGGTTCCTCAAGAAGTTGAAAATAGCGCTACCTTATGACCCAGCAATTGTACTACTAGGGATTTACCCCAAAGATAAAAACGTAGTGATCCGAAGGAGCACCTGCAACCCAATGTTTATAGTAGCAATGTCCACGATAGCCAAGCTATGGAAAGAACCAAAATGTGCATCAACAGATGAATGGATAAAGATGAAGTGGTATATGTATACAATGGAATACTACTCAGCCATTAAAAAAATAAAATTAAATCTTGCCATTTCCAATGATGTGGATGGAACTAGAGGGTATTATTCAGGGCAAATTAAGTCAATCAGAGAAAGACAATTATCATATGATCTCACTCTTATGTGAATTTAAGGAACAAAACAGAGGATCATCGGGGAAGAGAGGAAAAAATAAAACAAGACTAAATCAGAGAGGGAGACTAGCCATAAGAGACCCTTAATCATAGGAAACAAACTGAGGGTTGCTGTAGGGGAAGGGGTTAGGGGATGGGGTGACTGGGGTGATGGACATTAAGAGGGCATGTGATGTAATGAGTGTTGGGTATTATATAAGACTGATGAATCACTGACCTCTACCTCTGAAACTAGCAATATATGTTAATTATTTGAATTTAAATAAAAATTAAAAAGTAAGAAAACATTACAGTTTATTAGAAAGTTATTAAATTGAATAGTTAATCAACTAAAGCAGTGAGACTCACCAGTCAGAGCAAATAAAGCAAATCATTCTCTGGAGGCTTTCAAAAGTAAAGCAAATGACCACCCCTTAGAATCAGCCTTGTGACTATTATAATATTTGTTTCAATCTTGCTCAAAAATTATTTAGGTCATTTCCTGAAATTGATAGAATTGTCCATTAGTGTGATGACATTTGTAGTCCAAGAGTCAAGGAGATTTGTTTTACCCCCTTGGAATGCCGAGAAGCTTCACACAGGTCTGCTCCTATTAACTTATTTACTCTAACGGTACATAAATGTTTTAAAACATTTGGTTGCCAAGTATCAGTCAATATATGGACAACTTAGCAAAGAAAGTTACCGCTGCTGGGTTCACCAGTTTCTACTCTGACCTACAGAGGAGGTGGGGGGTTGGGGGGAGTCAGACCATGCCAACTCAAAAGAAAGCTTTTTGCTTCCAGGACTGGCTGCCCTCCCAATTATTAATGAAGAAAGACTCTTTTTTTCCATTTCCTAATGATGTCCACAGTTGAAGTGCAAACTGACTACAGCTGAGGATTTAAGTGGAATATTTCAAGGACATTCATCATAAGTGGATACAGAGAGACCAGACTCCTGTTTCAGCTTCAAGGTTTAAATGTCAAACACCTGGAGACATAATTACTCAACCTTAAAATCATTCTATGAGTTCATTGCTCTGGTTCAGGAAAAGTCAAACTAGTAAGTTAAGTTCAAGATACCAGGCTGGGGGAAGAAAGGGTGCAGAGGGTTGTGGGAGGGCAACAAGGGAGGGATTCATGATTATGGACTTAATCCAAGAGCTCATTTGCCCCATTACACTACATCGAGGACTTAACGCACTGAAAAGCTATGTCTGTACATAAACTTGGATGGGAAGAATGAAGGATTCCCTGTGTGCTTGAGGAATCAGGTAAAAGCAATTGAAAAGGCTCTTACTGAAAGTGACCTAAAATTTTGCCATGAAGAATTTTAATAAGGATTTTAATATTAAAAGAGCTGCTTCTTTGTTTCAAGTTTAAGTCAGCTACTATTTCTTTTTTTTTTTTAAAGATTTTATTTATTTATTTGACAGAGATAGAGACAGCCAGTGAGAGAGAGAACACAAGCAGGGGGAGTGGGAGAGGAAGAAGCAGGCTCATAGCGGAGGAGCCTGATGTGGGGCTCGATCCCATAACGCCGGGATCACGCCCTGAGCTGAAGGCAGACGCCCAACCGTTGTGCCGCCCAGGCGCCCCATACTAGTTCTTTTTTTTAAAAGATTTTATTTATTTATTTGACAGAGAGAGAGACAGCCAGCGAGAGAGGGAACACAAGCAGGGGGAGTGGGAGAGGAAGAAGCAGGCTCCCAGCGGAGAAGCCTGATGTGGGGCTCGATCCCAGAATGCCGGGATCACACCCTGAGCCGAAGGTAGATGCTTAACGACTGAGCCACCCAGGCACCCCTAAGTCAGCTACTATTTCTAACTTCTTAGGCCTAATTCCTGAGCCCTAAAGGACCATACACTAGCATCAACAGATTTCCAGAGAACAGACATATGTCCTTTATTTCAAATGCATGTGAAGAGTATGTTCCCATCCTGATTTCTTTACCCTCTACATCTAATTTCCTTCTACTACTCATCCACTATGTTCTTTCAGTCGGTCTGAATATAAGTGAAAAAACGAAATAGCATGCAGACTAAGAATGGTCTGATCAATTCCACATTACTTCCAGGAACCCCTAACTTAAAGAAGTTTCAGAATTCTGAAAGGCAGGACTCACACACCCCTGATTACCCTCTTCTCAACTGACCAAATTCCATTGCATCTTATGACTCATAAAATAAACTTTTCCATTTCCACTGAGCACGTGGAAAGGATTCCTGCTGTACTCATGCAAAAATCACAGCTAGAAAACAGTCCCTTAGCTACTCAGCAACTTCCCAGCAGCCAGAAACTATCCTCTCACCCCAAGATTGCTCCTAACACTCACTGTCTTCTGCCTTGGAACAAGACACAGAAATGACAAGAGTGGCTAAAGAAGAAGAGGAAAGAAAAAGTCCAAACCCTAAGTTAGGTCACACAGAAATGGTGAGTGACAAGACAAACTGGAAACGTTTACAAACTTATGCTTTTACTCAAAACCATGAAAATGCTAAATTCTAGTGTATCATAACATGTACACCAAATCTTCATAATTCCTACTGCTTGTACCTCCCCAAAATCTAACCAAACATTTGTGTGGTTTTTCCCTGAACGCCCAGTGGAAACTCTACTGGAGGTTATTCCCAGGAAAAAGAAAGCTTTCTTGATTCACTCACCTTGCACTCTTTGACTGTAAAACAATCCAAAGTCATTTCTTAGCCTAATAAAATCTCTAAATTTGACTTAAGAATTTAGTCAATGGGGGCGCCTGGGTGGCACAGCGGTTAAGCGTCTGCCTTCGGCTCAGGGCGTGATCCCCGCGTTATGGGATCGAGCCCCACATCAGGGTCCTCCGCTAGGAGCCTGCTTCTTCCTCTCCCACTCCCCCTGCTTGTGTTCCCTCTCTCGCTGGCTGTCTCTGTCTCTGGTGAATAAATAAATAAAATCTTTAAAAAAAAAGAATTTAGTCAATGTCACCTTCTTAATTAATAAGGATTACAAATGAGAATGTAAGACGGACAGGAAATGCAAATCCATCTGTAATAGAGAAGAAGGGGTCACTTCTAAACTTGAAGTTAAGGACAAAAGTTAAGACAAAACCAGTTTATCTCCAATACAAAGGAGATCTTAGTTTATCTTTCCATCTGTTAAACTTTTGGCTTACACAACTTTCTCCCTTTTACAGTAGTCTTCCTCCTCCTGACTGACTGCTGAAGGACATATTCCATTCCATCTATTTTTGCCAAAGCTGCATGTGATCATTTCAACCAGATTAATGGAAATCCTGGGCATGGCCATATATGTGACATCACTGTAAGAAGTAGTCAGTATCAAGCAACCTAACTGCAAAATTCATAGCATGTTTTCACATAAGAGAAAAGCTTAAAGGCCTAACGATTAGCTATAATTTATTCTGTTTAAAGTTGGTGGTCAATTTATCAAAGCAGGAAATTTCCACAAAACATTTGTTTCACCTTCCAAAGTAAGAGCTCAAAAACTCAGGTTCCTAATACGATAGTCATGGAAAATAATTGTCCTTTTACATCTATACTCAATCACTTGGAAATGATTGGCCCTAACTTTCTCCATGATTATTCATTTAAAAAACAAAAAAAAAAAAAAAAACCCAAACAAACAAAAACCAAAACACTCCTCAAAGGGCACTTTGCTGGGTGCTAGAAATATAAAGATAATTTTATGTGGTCTCTTCTTTCAAGGGGTTTACTATCTGATAAATATAGAACTAACTTTAGGACAATGTGATATAAGTTGTCATGTAGGTATGAACCAAGTATTGCAAGTACACCACTCTCTGAAAATCCCTTGTCATATTTATTAAAGTAGGGGCTCGATCTTTACAGAATATTTGTTTCACTTCCCAAAGGTGAAAGTTCAAAAACTTGGGTTCCTATTAGAAGAGTCATAGGAAAATAATTGTCACTGTACCCACCAGCTGCCTAAATTCAATTTCTGTTCAGTTGATATGATCATTTATTACACCCATGGTGTGGGGAGCTCCCCCAGGGATGCAGTCCCATTAGAGGGTCCTCTTGAAAGTACATCTCAGAGTTCTCAGCTTCTGCAAATATCCCAAGAATTGCTAGAATATTTGTTTATTGAAATTATTTCCCTTATTGTAAGCTTTAAGAGTTTAAATAATGTGTTTCAAAGTTAGGGAGAAAGAATCCTACTGTGTGCATACATTTTAAGTGTTGTTTAAGGTGGTTTCCAG
Organism: Ursus arctos; assembly: GCF_023065955.2. Classification (NCBI taxonomy): domain Eukaryota; kingdom Metazoa; phylum Chordata; class Mammalia; order Carnivora; family Ursidae; genus Ursus; species Ursus arctos. The sequence continues at coordinate 3,911,668 of NW_026622986.1, forward strand.
GACCATAAAATGAGTTCCCCTTTTACTGCAGCACAATTGCAATGCTGCAAGCACAGGTGGACTTGCAAGCGCAGGCTCACTCTAAGGTGGCGAACGTCACTCGGGATGCATCAGGACAGCTTAACTGGAAGTACTCTCTCTCTCATTTCCAGTTCAATGTTTTCATTGGAAACTGGAAGGGATGGTTAAAAAAAAAAAGTTCCAGAGTTTTAAAATGTCAGCATTTGACTGATTAGAGTAGCTTTCCTGGCTTAACCAGTAAGTTGATTTGATGGGTTCATCCGCTAATACAGTAAAACACATGTTAAAGATTACAAATTGTTTAACAAATTTTGACAAACAAGTCCCCTGGTGGTCCCAAAATTTCTGAGAAACAGATGGAAGGGGGACAATTTTATAGATTCCCCTTCCTATCTGCACAAAGCCACAGAGGTCTAAAGTAGGTATTAGTGCAAATAAGGGACATTGTCAGACAATAAAGAGACACAATTGCCTCTGTTAGCACAACAATTAATTTTGTTTGCAGAGTACCAGTCAGTCTATTTGTTACCAGGAATGTGCTAATTATTCTTGCTAATTACATGCAAAACATTCATTATCACCTATAAGTGGAGCCGGACCCCTCAGGTTTCAGTGACAAATTAATTACTGTGTTTTCCTTCTGAATGTATTTCTAGTCAGTTCTGGTATTATCTGAAAAATAAATGGTTTAGCAGCCCACTTGTCTCTCAGAGCCACTCATTAAAATGAAAAGTAGGCATGCAGAGCTATATCAATTTTCCTTCCCTAGTCTATTAGGGTGGCAGTCCCCAAAATTCTCTGAAGTTCTACCACAAATTTATAAACCCTAAAGCCTGGTGAAATGCATGCAGCTGTGTCATTCAGTACCAGATGCGTATTTCCACCAGCGGCCACTCATTGAACCTCAGGGAGAAGGCAAACTGAAGTGGGGAAGAAGATTCTATACCCTATACACACACCAGCCCCTTTGGCCTTGTCTTTTAAAAGGTTGGGGCAATATTTTGTTATCTTGTCCTAACTTAAGATAACTGAATTTTATCCTCCCTCAATGTGGGATTCAGTCAATCACAAAGCAGATCTCGAATCACCAACTTCTTTGGCCCTTACATCTTGGTTGGGAAGAAACCTGACCATATAGATGCATGTATTTGTATTCTAAATGTGGATTACATCAGAAAGACCAGTATCTGCACGTATGTAATTCTGCCTTGACCCTAAATTGCCTGGCTTTGTTCTCTGTCTTGACTGTTCCTAACAGGCAAGGAGCCCATCTTTTTCTTTTTTTTTTTTTCTTTTTTAAGATTTTACTTATTTATTTGAGAGATAGAGTGAGCACAGGAGAGCACAGCAGGGTGAAGGGTAGAGGCAGAAGCAGACTCCCCACTTAGCAGGGAGCCCAATGTGGGGCTCGATATCAGGACCCCAGGATCATGACCCGAGCCAACGGCAGATGCTCAACATGCTCAACAGACTGAACCACCTAAGCACCCAGGAGCCCATCTTTCTCTTTCACTCTCTCCTCACATTACACTTGCTCACCGTAGTGGCAGCTGACTAAAGGCTTTGGAATGAAAAGGTGGAGCTGCCCGGCTTTGAGCCCATTCTGATATGCATCCTGAATCAATAATTTGGGATTAGCCCTCACTGACTCCTCTTCCCACCATTTAAGCTCATTTTCAGGAAGTCTTTAAATAGCATTTCAGGAGAAAAGTTTGCTCCTGAAAGGGAAGTGGGAGAAGGCTGGGGCACCACCATCTCCACAGCCCAGAAGCCCGTCTAAGACTAATTCAGGTACATGGCTCCTTGGAAAGCCAGCATCATCTCCAATCGCAACGGGTTCAGACTGGACCAGAGTCGGACGAGAAACGATCTCCATTTTAATCAATCGTGTTCACCCACTACATGCCTACCACTGTCGTGCACACTTTACAAAGTCAGGTCACATGGTCCCAGAAGTCTGCATCCAAGTTCTTTCTAAATCTTCCTCTTACGGGTCCCTTCATATTTGATTTGGCTCTTTTCGGGTGCATGTGCCTTTTACACATCAACATGTGGCCTATTTCTACAAAAGCTCTAAAATAATAAAGAAGTTTTCACTGTCACATAACTTACCCTTTCCACAATTTTCAATTTAAAACAGTATGGAGCTAAATGAGCACCTGCTGGAGGTAATTTCACATGGTCTGAATGACCCATTGTAGGTGATTTTTCCAGGAGTCTATGGCTTTTATGTTCTACAAAGGAAAAAGTTTAGAATTTTTGTTTCTTTGCTTTTAGTATCACATTTATTTCTTTCTCTAATTTCTGTAGTCTACGATCACCTTGTCTGAAATGTGAAAGTTTAAATAGCTAAAGTAAAACTCTATGTGCCTTAAGACAATGAAACCGAAAGCATCTATAACAGATCATGGGCATATTTCTGCCTAATTTCTGCTTTGATAACAGAGAGGGCACCTAGCTGAATCTAACCTCTGTAGCAGGTCATATCTGTCTCACCCGCCCTTTCTTCACCTCCCTGCACCTTTCAATGTCCTATACCCTATCAGGTCACCACCATGTCCACACCTTGCTTCTGCTTCCCCCACCTTTCCAAAATCCCATCCCTTGTTTTCATTCATTCTTCAGTGTTTAACTGTTTACTATTTATAATTTTCCTTTTTTTTTTTTTACTATTTTACTATTTAACCACTGTTTAACATTTTTTATATTCTAATTCTTTTTTCTTTCTCCTATTATTTCAAGGTTTTGCTAATATCAAATCGTTCAGACTAAAGTTTTACCATGTTATGTTAGCCAGTCTCCTACCACTTACAGATCTTCAAGGGAGTTCTAGAGATCAGTTTAACCCAAAGGAATGAATTTTTTTTTCTTAAAGATTTTATTTATTTATTTGACAGAGAGAGAGACAGCCAGTGAGAGAGGGAACACAAGCAGGGGGAGTGGGAGAGGAAGAAGCAGGCTCCCAGAGGAGGAGCCTGATGCGGGGCTCCATCCCATAACACCGGGATCAGGCCCTGAGCCAAAGGCAGACGCTTAATGACTGAGCCACCCAGGCGCCCCCAAAGGAATGAATTTTTAATGGTGAGAATGGCTAATAATGTGGCATCATGGTGAAAGAATTATTTTAGAAGTGGCAGGAGGCCCTTGGCAATCCAGCTACACAATCATGCACAGTATGTGACCACTTGCCCAAATGAAACATAAGTCTGGCCTTCCATTTTTTCTGTTCCTCAAGACCTTCAGGGAGAAAGACCTCGCTCAGGAATACACTGAGGGAATTCTCTACATTTACCCTGACCTGTTCAACTGAATATCTAACAAAAGCTTCAATTTCTTAAAATAATAGGGGTTCTAAAACAGAAAGTGACTTTGTTATTCTGAGGGTAATTGTCCAGCTTGCAATCCCTGAATGTCAGGCTAGATAAACTTTGGAGATCACGGATCACATCCCTTTGAAGGGAGGGTTAAGAGCATGCACCTTGGAGTCAAGGAGACATTGAGCTTATACCTGGTTCTGAATATTCTGTGACAAGTCTAGGTTTCTACATGAGTAAGATACGAGAACATCACAAGGTGGTATGAGGATTAAGGGTACACATTCAAGTACCTTATTGGCCAAGTAAATCCAGGCATGGTTAAAGAACGGCTTTACCGTCTTTGCATGTTACTTGGCTTTGCACATTGTTGTCTCACCCAACTCCACAGAATTAAAGAAATAAGCAAATCACGATTCCACTAACTAAAAACTGAAGGTCTCTTCCCCATTTAGCTTACCCTTTCAAAACAAAACAAAACAAATAAAACTCCTCCCACAAGGAACTAAAAAAAAAGTTTTATGAGTTTCTGTTGTTGATCAGTACCATCAAGCTGGGAGCCTGGGGCTCACAAAGGGTTTTAGGACAAGCAGGAGAAGTGGAAAAGAGGCATGGTGAGGCAGAAGAGGGAAAAAGGGTGGACTCCACGGTCCAGGCTGGTTTGAGGATAGTGGGCACAAGCTATAGCAACCTTGTCCTGACAGCAGAGTTAAAGACCCAGCTCTCACGCTCCCCACACCGCTCATGAATACGGGACCCTCCACCACTGACGTTCCAACCTGAAACACACACATGCCATTGGCAGCGGAGAAGAGGAAATGTCAGGGGGAAACTTGATGTATCTTTGCCCCAGGACTGAATTTCACCTGGCAGGACCATGTTTCCAAAATCTTCACTTCCTCTCTTCCCCTGCAGCTAAATTAACCCTAAAATTCTACTTCCTGGGGCCCCTTTTCAGAGCTCCAGATTTCACATGTTTTCTTCCTACTCAAAATTACACAGTGTACCCTTCAACAGCACTGATCTTTTATCAATTCTTGCAGAGAATGCTGTGCCCCACTCGAGTGTGAGGGAACATCTGGCATACCACCGGTATGAACTATCAGCCCAGGATCAGTGCTCTCATCTATAACTCTGTCCTTCTCTGGATAGTTCAGGTGTAACTCACCCTCTGCACTCTTCGGCAATCTAGCAGCATTGTGACTATTACATTGGTCACAAAGGCATCTTCTCTAAGATACATAATCCATTTCCATTTGGTAACTTCCAAATCAGTTCATTGAGAATATCATAGAAAGAGTAAACTTAATGAATGATCTTTCTAAGAATTGATGTCAGAACTGGATTTCTGCCTACTATCCCCACCCAAAATCTCACAGCAGAAAGATCTTAATATAATCGGTCTTCCTTTAAGTTTTATTATGAAAAATAGGTAATAATTAATGATATGTGCATGTGCTATTTTCTCTAGGACTTGTAATGTAACAAAAGATTTTGATCATCTCACTTATATCCAAGAAATGGACCACTGACAGAAAGCTACTCAACTTCATTTCAAAAGAGTATTAGAGGGGTGGCTGGGTGGCTCAGCCGTTAAGCAATCTACCTTTGGCTCAGGTCATGATCCCAGGGGCCTGGGATCGAGTCCCACAGCCTGCTTCTCCCTCTCACACTCTCCTTGCTTGTGTTCCCTCTCTTGCTGTCTCTGTCAAATAAATAAAATCTTTGTTTGAAAAAAGAGTATTAGAAAATATCACAGAAACTTAATTTTTAGATTTAGGCAGCTTTTACTTAGCAATTCCATGAATCAGAAAGCATTCAGTCAAGAACACAGAAAGGAGCTCTGAAGAGCTATACAGAGGCACAGAGTTTTATAGCCCAAGATAAGCATGGACAAGAAGTTATACTAGGCAAATATGGATTGGCTGATGCAGGGCTGCCTTCCTTATTTGGAATAAACAAGGAACTTGACTAGGTTAGGTAACAGAGCTAAGCAGGAAAGCTCTGAGTGGCTGGGTGTTGGTGTCCTTACATAGGCTGCTAGTTCTGGTTTGCTTACACAGGCTTCTAAGGTACTAGAACCACCTCAGTCTAAATAATTTAGTAAGAGACACTGTCTTAGTCAGTATAGACTACTATTACAAAGTACCATAGACTGGGTGGCTTAGAAACAATGGAAATGGATTTCTCATAGTTCTGGAGGCTGCCTGCCCAAGATCAGGGTTCCAGCATGGCCTGGTCCTGGTGAGAGCCCCCTTCCATGTTATGGACTGCTGACTTCTCCTTGTATTTTCATGGTGGAAAGAGAGCAAGAGAGTTGTCTGCCGTCCTTTTCCTAAGGGCACGAATCCCCTTCATGAGGGCTCCACCCTCGGGATCTAATCACTTCCCAAAGGCTCCACCTCCTAATACCATCTCAGTGGAGGTTAAGATTTCAACATATAAATGAGGGGTGGAGAGGATACAAACATTCCGTCCATTGTAAACACCTATGAAACTGAATAACTGAATAACATAACCACAACCTAGACAGTACTCAACACATAACAGTCATTTAATAAGTTCTTGGAAAACTGAGTTGCTGGGTGTCAGTTTGGAGGTCTCGCTAATATCAAACCAGTCACCCTCTGCCCTGGTATTTAACATGAAGTCAGGTATCCATGATAGGGTATTCACAGTAAAAGAGGAGTTTCACCTAAATACATGAGAAAGCACATTCCCTCCAGAGTGGGGTGTTCAAATTTCTTCACAAAATTCAATCAAATTGGTTTATTTAATCAGTAAAACAGATCTAAATGTACTTTGAACATCTGAATCTTGAAGGACAGAGAATAACTAGATAACTCAGCTTCCCCACCTACTCCTTAACGAAAGGAATAGTCCAAGCCCCTGCTATTGCCCTGTGCCGAGGTAAGCTGGCAGCTGAATGACTCATCTAGACATAGATGTAATTTATTTGGCCAGAACAGTGTACAGATTTTTATGGGCCAGAATTTAAAAATTGGGAGAGGTCACATAAAATCTGCAGTTCCAAATTCTTTTTAAAAACCAGAAGCTCTGACAGTATCAGGGCATATCCCTATATAACAATAATTGGCTGGACTGGGTACAGGCCACCCTGCATAGCAGAGGCCAGTACTCTTAAGGGCTCTCCTGCCTCCCCCCACCTTCTGTAATTTTCTGTCTGGCTCACTTGCCTCCTTCCTACCTTATCTGCTTGGCCCGTGCTGGAATGAGAGTTTCTGACTGAGCTATAAATAAGCAATAAATATATTTAATATTTACTGATTTTTCAGGTGTTCTCTAAGATTTATTTATTTTATATTTGAGAGAGAAAGAGTGAGCATGGTGGGAAGGGTGGGGAGTGAGGAGGGGCAGAGGGAGAGAGAGAGAATCCCAAGCAGACTCCATGCTGGGCATGAAGCCTCATGCGGAGCTTGATCCTACAACCGGAAATCATGACCCCGCAGAAAACAAGAGTCAGACGCCCAACCGACTGAGCCACTCAGGCACCCCTCAGGGGTTCTTTAAAGGTCATAATACTCCTGAAGAAAATCTTGGCAGAAAAAATGGAAAGTCTTTTTTGCCCAGCACAAACTGAAAAGAAGAAAGGATCCAGAGTGTGAAAGGTTTTTAAAGACTTGCAGGAAGAGGAGTGGTCACGTTAAGACCTGAGAACCGAGAGGATAGAGTTGACCATAGAGCCGAACATAACCAGAAATTCTTGCCACCCTGTATGTGAACAACTCTATTCCTGAATGGGGCAAGGGGCTGAGATGAAACCAAACCATTCTGATGAGAAACTAAACACATTTTTGGTTCTGAGATGTATTCCATAATCAGACTGCTTTATAAAGCAATGTACAACCAAAACATCCCATCAGTCTTACAGAGTCTTGAAGTCCACTTGCCCTGATTCATGATAACACTACATGAGAAACTAGCCCAGCAGAGACCCCTGCAGTTGCAAGCGGGTAGACCACATGCTATCCACAAGACCAAGGTAATTAAAACAATCTCCAGAAGATGAAGGAGTCTTACTCACTAGGAAACAAGGTAGGCTGTCAGCAATTAGGCAAATCAGGACAAGAGAGGAAAAAATGATCAGAGAGAAAGCCCTTTCACAACTAGTATCAGCCTTTAACAATGCCATAGCCCGCGGCAATCCCTCTTTCCATGGCTTGTAAATCCTGTTTAAATTGCAGGACACAAGCAACCTTTGAAATTGTTTCACTGTTTGTCCTAAAAAAATCAAAAAGAGCACTGTTAAAAAGACCCTTGGAGATCACCTAGATTAGAAATCCTCAGTGTACGGATGAGGAAACTGAGGCTCAGAAGGTAACTTTGTTGCCTACGACACAGCTAGCTAACAGGGAGCTCAGATGAGCACTGCCTTCCCTGCCTCCTGCGGCTGCAGCCTTCCAGTTCTGAAACAATGCACAGCATGTCACTCAAGGAAACAGGAAATTCTGTGATGCTTTGAATAAAAAATAATATCTCTTTAGAGAAGAAAATCTAAGTAAGAGAAATAGAAGGTAGAATGGGCCTACTCTCCCTTCCTTATTAATTGATAAGAAGGATTCCTTTGAAAAATGCATATCATTTGTAACTCTCATCTTCCACCATGCTATTCTTTACCTCAGAGTAGAAAATGTTTCAAATATTTAACAAATGAAGCTAATTATTCAAAAATAGCTGACTCTCTAATATAATGCCTAAGAGAATTCATTTTTTGAGCATTTCTTCATTTCCAATGTAAATCCCTGGAAGATAAAACAGCAGACAGGTTTGGAGAAAGGAAAAAAACCTACCTTTATTTTCAGGGCTGCACTTGACTCAGGAAATAAGTTAATTATTAAGCTAGTTTCATTTTTAAAAAGCAAATTCCTTCTTTATTCCAAATGTATGCTTTACTTAGGAGGAGAGATGTCGTTCTATTTGAAGAACTGTTTGCTTGAGCTCAGAATTACCCCAGGGCAATGTATTATTGATAAATCCATTTTCTTATATAATCATCACTTCACATTTACAGCATTTCATAGGGTTCTATCCATGACCTTCACATGGTTTTCCTGGGCAAGGTAGCTATGGTCCATGTTGCTCAGAGCAAACTACCCTATACACTACGTTAACCTTTATATTCAAAGCCTTGGAATAGTTTGACAAGACTTTCTCACAGAAAACCCACAATTGAGGTTACTTGTAGCTATAAGGCCTGCAACATTTTAAGACTCATATGCTTATCTGCATACATTTACATGTATTTAGAGCACCTCCATTCAAAAGTATAAAGGTTCACTTTATAGAGATGAATATGGAGGCTATGACTGAATGACAACACAAAGGCTTATTTAAACATTATTGGTCTCTGCATTCATTTATTTTCTGATGACAGAGGGGTCAGCTAAAGGATCTTTATCTCTAATATGCTGCACTAAAGCAGTATTGTGCTTTTTTCTTCCTTTTTTTATTGTTGAGCGTTGGTTGGTCGGTTTTTGGCTTGTTTTTGCTTTTTTTGTTGTGTGTGTATTGGCATTTATTTGTGCAATGGGAGAAAAAAAACCCACGCCAGTTAACATGAGGTGAGAAAAATGCATGGCGTACTATAGCAGGATACTCAGGAATCTCTCAAGTGTTTGAATAAACACATACCACACCAATTAAAAAAAAAAAGAGCCGGTTTAGCAAAAAGACAAACATAGTCTTCTGAGGCCGTCCAATGGGCAGGCATGTCCAAGTGCATTCCTGGAGCCTGGGACGGCACTAACACTTCCTTTCAGCCTAATGGGCCCTGAGCCCCATCCTTTGTCTGCTGATTAACTGCTCTGTTCATTGACCAAACCACTAATTGCATGTTCCTTATAGTTACCCTCCATTACTGTAAGAATTAATGAGACACAATTACAGCTCCCAGAAATCTCAGGCCTAGCCAACTGCACAGTACTCCAAGAGAATTAGAACTCTCCAAGAGAAAAGAGGGGGAAGAAAACTAGTCAATTGTTCACAGGAAGCAGAGTGTTTTTTTGTTTAAAATTTTGTATTTATTTGAAGTCGTTTCATAATTAGGCCCAGGGGGTGAAGGTAAGAGGAAAGAGAAAAAGAATGGATGAAGGACTTGGGAAATCATGAACTTTCCTTGAGAAATCATGGTGAATGCAAAGGAACATATGTAATTCAGATAGAAGAAAACCTTTGATGTAAAAAAAATCAACAGAATCAATGCTGTGAATTGTACATAAAACCAGTAAGAAATCAGCTACTTAAGTAGAGCATATAGTACACAGAAACACACTGTAAGAATGTCCTTTTAGTTTTGTCCCCCACGCAAATGCTATTTTGTCCAATATTTTGCCCAAAATTCTGAGTCGTATTAATATTCCTCAACTCATGGAATTTGATGTTCGTTAGAACCCATGGCTCATTTGCCTAGCTTTGTGGAAGGATTCCACGTGGCCCAAGAGGGGATGGCTCTTTACGTAGTGGAGGGAAAAGAAGTAATTTTCCCTTTACCAAATCTTTTCAAATAAAAAAAAATTAATTCTGAGTGTGGAAGTAATTCCAGGATACTTTAAATTACAATGATTCTAAGACTCCTTACAGGTTTTACTGATCTTGGTTTTCTTTGTATATAATGACTTGTTTTCATACATTTCTAGTAAGTTTACTTTATCATCAGTCTGATAAAAAGTACTATTTTAATCCAATTTCCCCCCCAAATAAGGATATATTTGTATACTTATATACATATATATGTGCACCTCAAACGAATAATTGCTGCCCTCTCAGAGGAGGTTTGTGTATCCACACACCCCGGCCATCCCATCAGGGCTGTGTCTACCTACCCTATCTCCTTCCTCCTTTGCAGAATTCCCTTACCCTCCCCTGCCTCTCAAATCTTATCCACGCTTCAAGGCCAGCTCCTTTACAACCTACCTCCCAACCCCATCCTCCCATCAAAAGAAATTATTCTCTCTCTGACATCCCAAGGCACATATTGCTTGTACCAACTTGTACCAAACGTTTGTCACTTAATCATATGCAGTATCAACTTTTCTGCAAATAAACGCCTGGGTCTCTGTCTAGACTGCAAATTCCTTAAAGGAAGGAGAGAAAACTCTTCCCCCTCCCTCTACTGTGGCCCTCCATCCCAAGGGGCACTTAGCATTGCTTTATATATCTGTGAGAACTTAGTAAATATCTTAGGAATAACTGAATGTATGAACAAATCAATCAGTGCAGCAGAAGGTGCTTGGAGTGAAAAAACAGATGATAAAAAACAGGAATGATTTAACACACTAAGAGGTCTATGAACAGATAGAGACAGTTGGCTAAGGGTTAGGGACCCAATGTCTTCCTCAGATCCCCTTTATTTGAATATGCTTCGGTGGGAGGTGGCTTTTAAATGACTTTGAGGTAGGAGAGGGTTATCTCTGGAACTCTGGAAGTACAAGCACTCATTACAGGGAGGGGAAATCACGAAATGAATGGATTAGCCGGGTAATCGGAATTGCTGTGAGATGAGATATGAGAACGGTGAAGAGATTGAGAGCAAAGATTTTGGGTTCTGAAACGGATATAAAGAGAGTAGCCCATGCAAACATCCAAGAAGAATGTTCATCTTAGTATCTAAATTCAGAACAAGTGGAGGCAATGAAGTGGAGATAGGAAGGTGAGCCCACAGAATGTAGTTTCCTTGCTCTTTAGGAAAGGAAGGAGGAAGAGAGGGTATTGTGAGAAGAAAAGAGTGCACAGTTGCAAGTGAACATGAGCTCAGAAGGAGAGATAGAACAAGCTGCCTTGGCTCTTCAGGGCAAGGAAAGGCAGACTCCCTATACGCTGGTACTTCCACCAGTCTTCAGTTAGCTCTCAAACAATTGCAGCGAATGGTTAGCAGTACTGGTACCACATTAAGAAACTGAAGTCAGGCGAGCTAAGAGCATAAGCTACCACAGTTTTTTCTCAAAACATTAATATGTCAATAGGTATTCAATCTGGACAAGAAATAATAACCTTAAATAAATCTGAAATTTCAAGGAATTTCAACGGGGAGGGGAAAAACAAAATACACACATTTATTCCTGCCAAGCACATTGAAAAGTGCAGCATTAGGGACAAGCACATACAGAAAGAGGATAAAGAATTCTGAAGAGAGAAGTGACACGAACACATAAGCCCACCACCCAGATTGCTTTGGTAGTTGATAGATTGCCGAGCTGAATTCTCACTTCACCTCCAGATATTTAGTGTACCGTCAACACCACCGGAATTAAGATCTCATAACTTTGTTGATGTTGTATTGGTTTAAATTATCAGGTAAACTAAGCTTTATCTAGTTATGGTTTTCAGCCAGACTCATCAGCTACAGGCATCTCTGGAATAGTGTCAACTAAAATCAGAACGAGACCAATTCCATTACCTTGGCTACTTAATTTAAGAAAGTCAACTAACTTTCTCAGTAAGGTACTCAACTGGAAATTGCATTCATTAAAACATTGTTTTAATTATAAACAAGGATATCAAAAAATGCTCAACCTCACTAATAGTATTGTTATATTACAGTTATATAATATGTATGTATATTTATTATTACACGTGGAGTTTAAAAATCAATAAGAACTTTTTAATCATTAAATTGATTCTAGAAAATGAATAATAACCAGAGTTCTCTAACAAACTGGTAAACAGAAGTTTAAATTGGTACAAGCCTTTTGGAGGGGAATTTGTCACTAGTTATTAAAATTGAAAATATGCATATCCTTTAACTCAGCAATTCTACTTACAGAATTTTTCCTAATGAAATGCTCTCACAAGAGCACAGAGATATTTCTTTCAGCATTATTTCTACTTGTGGAAAAATTAGAAATAGTGCAGTTATTCCACAATAAGAAATTGGTAAAATAAACTATGGCAAACTATAAACAATGAGATAATATGCAATATATTTTTAATGAACTTATAATCTACATAGAATAACCAAAAAATGTACAAAATTTGGTTAGTGAAAAAGTTAGTGCTAGAATGTATTTATGATACGTTAATATGCACCAGTAATAATTATATAGTAACTAGCGCAACATATATGACAAAATTTGGAAGAATACACATATATTATCACGAAGGAGTGCTGAGTAGGCAGAGAAAAGATCACAAGACCCTATTAATTTCCATGCTACACATTTCTGTGCTCTTTCGAAATTTTTTATAATAAGAACATATTATTTGTGTAATCAGGGGAAAAAAGCTAAAATATAAAGAGTAAGTGCTTTCTTTTGAAATTTATTCCCAGTCAAAGTTGGCAATTCTACTACCAAGAAACGCTAACTTTTCCTTCCTGAGCAGCATACTAAACAACATTACAAGCACACCACCATGAGCCAGCCAGGTACTCCTCAAACTCTCCAGGTTGTAAGTAGCTTATTTCCACGTCTACCATTAGTCAATTCCATCATACTCTATATCCAAAAAGAGCTCCAGAAGAGACTTGTAGCTATACTGAAAGAAAATGGGAATAATTTTAGAATTTTTAAATTAACATTACTCAAAGTAACTTAGACTCTTTTTAAGTAACATGCCCATTGGATTTTCATGTATTTCAGTGGCACAGATCTGTTGTTACATTTTAAAATATCTGTTATAAACCCACTTTGTGAAATTAATGTAAACACATATGTAAATATCAGTTAATGAACAGGAATATATAAGCAAATCTACACCTAGTTAGACTCTCCATAATGGAATCAAATGTCAGCTTTAATACATGTTATTACACGTTCCACATCAGTCATTCGGCCTCCTCCCCACCACAGTGCAACGTGAAGTTTCATGCAGGTTTATGTTTTGTATATTTGTTCTTATATAGAGAGCCGTTGACGGTGTAAGTCAAACTCTCCAAGAATGAAACCTAGTAACTTCCAGTTTCTGGTCCCACCCACGAAGAACTAAGAAGTTGCCACTGCAACCTAACAAGTTAAAAGCTGACCAAACTAAAAAGTCAACGGCCCTTCTAAGATCTGTCAGAGAAGCAAGTTCACAGGACAAACAGCTGCCCTGAAGCTTGGAGAGACAGTCGAGTGGATACAGAGAAGCAAATTTACCTGCACAGCAACCTGCAAGCAGAAGCCTGCCCCGGAACCAGTGCTGAGGTAGGAAAGTCTAAACCACACTTCACAAACTGCGGGAGACTCGGTGTTGGCAAGTTGGAGAGTTAAAAATTCCAGGGGAGCCCAGTTGCAGGGACCTCAATGCTGTTGTGTGTTTCAGCTCCATGAATTCTACCAGGACTTCCCAGGTAATATTGGACAAAAATCTTACTGAACTTCCAGCAGGGGGAAGGGAAAAGGAATACTTTGAAACATGTCCGAGCACCTACTCTTCTTCACCAGGCCTGCTATCAGGAAAGACCAGTTAACCAGAGCCTACCTGCTAGGATTTTATCAGAGTCTAACCTACCTGGGGGGAGTGGAATACCCAACTCTGGGGATTCTGTCCCATCTAAGAGGGGGGTTAAAAAAACTGGAAAGCCCTGATAAAGTTCACAGTCTATGGTCACAGGCCCATCAAAAGACTGAGATCTAATTATTGGACAATAAAATGCTTTCCCTCCCCTCACACCTTACCACTCTTACCAATAAAGCACTATTTATTACAATTCCTATTACCCAGTACATCATGTCTGCCTTTTAACAAAAAATTTGAAGGCATGCTAATGACAAAAACACAGTATGAAGAGATAGAAGAAGCATCAAAACTAGTCAGTTATGGCAGAAATATTGGAATTATCAAACCAGTAATTTTTAAAACTGTGATTACTATCCTAGGTGCTTTAATGGAAAAAGTACACAGATAATGTAAACAGAGAGATGGAAATTCTAAGAAAAATCAAAAGGAAATGCTAGAAATCAAAAACACTTATAAAAATGAAGTATGCATTTGATGGGCTCGTTAGTAGTCTAGACACAAGTGAGGGAAAAATCTCTGAGCATGAGGATATGATGATAGAAACTTCTAAAATTGAAAAGCAAAGAGAAAAAAGACTGGAAAAAAACAGAACAGAGTATTCAGGAACATTGGGATAGCTACAAAGGATGTAACATATGCATAATAGCAATACCAAAGGAAAAGAAAACAAGAAAGGAACAGAATAAATATCTGCAGGGAGGATGACTGAGATTTTACCGAAGTTAATGTCGGATGTAAAACCACAGACTCAGGAAACTCAGGGAATCCTAAGCAGGTTAAATGGGAAAAACACAAAACAAAACCCTACACTAGAGCATATCATACTCAAACTTGAGAAAATCAAAGATAGAGAAAAAAATCTTGAAAGAAGTCAAGGGAAAAACACCTTAACTATAGAGTAGCAAAGATAAGAATGATTTGACTTCTCAGAAATCATGCAAGCAACAAAAGAATGGCATGAAATATTTAAAATATTGAGAGAAGAAAACCATCAACCTAAACTTCTATAACATGAAGAATTATGCCTCAAAAGTGAAGAAGAAATACTTTCTCAGAAAAACAAATATTGATGGACTTTGTTGCAAGTAGACCTAACTTGCAAGAAATGTTAGAAGAAGCTCTTCAGAGGGAAAGAAAATGATTTGGTCAGGGACACATGGGTGGCTCAGTAGGTTAAGCATCTGACTTCTGCTCAGGTCATGAGCTCGGGGTCCAGATTGAGCCCCGTGTCAAGCCCTGCTTTGAGCTCTGCACTCAGTGTGGAGTCTGATTCTCTCTCTCTCTCCTTTTGCCCCTCCCTCCACTTGTACTCTCTTTGTCTATCAAATAACTAAATAAAATCTTAAAAAAAAAAAAAGAAAATGATTTGGTCAGAACTTTGGATCTACATAAAGAAATGAAGTACATCAAAGAATGAATTAATGAAGGTAAAATAATACTTTTATTTTTCTCATTTTTAATTGATCTAAAAAATAAGTTTTTAAAATAATAATAGCAACAATCTATTTGCTATATATAGATATATGCTATATATATTTATATCTATATATATGCTTATGTATTAATCAGTGAAATGAATTATAGCAATGACACAAGGGACAGGAGAGAGGAATTAGGTATATTTTATTATTATAAAGTACCTGTATTACCAATGAAGCAGTATAGTGTTATTTGAAAGTGGACTTGGGTTAGTTGTAAATATATTTATATATATGCAATACATATTGCAAACCCTAAGATAACCACCTTAAAAAAGTAAATAGGATCATATAAAATAATCAATTAAAACCACAAATGATGGGGCACCTGGGTGGTTCAGTCAGTTGGGCGTCTGCCTTCAGCTTAGGTCATGATCCCAGGGGCCTGAGATCGAGCCCCACATCAGGCTCCCTGCTCAGTGGAGAGTCTGCTTCTCCCTCTCTCTCTCCCTCTGCCTCTCCCCATGCTTGTGCTCTCTCTCAAATAAATAAATAAAATCTTCAAAAAAAATAATAAAACCACAAATGACAGAAAAAAATGTGGAAGACAAAAATACAAAGAACAAGTACAAGAAATAGAAAAGAGCAACAAATATGGGAGATATTTGCCCAAATATGCCAATAATTACATTATACATCAATGGTTTAAATCCACCAATTAAAAGAAAGAAATTGTCAGAGTGGATCAAAAAGGTTGTCCACAAGAAACCTACTTTAGGGGCACCTAGTTGGCTCATTCGGTTAAGCATCCAACTTTTGATTTCAGCTCAGGTCATGGTCTCAGGGTTGTAGGATAGAGCCCTCGCAGCTCTGCACTCAGCTCAGGGTGTGCTTCAGATCTCTCTCTCCCTCTCCCTCTGCCCCTCCCCATGCTCACTCTCTCTCTCTCTCTTGCTCTCTAAAATAAATAAATCTTAAAAAAAAAAAGAGAGACCCACTTTAAATATAAAGACACATATAGATTAAAAGTAAAGGGATGGAGAAAGATAAATCAGGCTAACATTAATCAAAAGAAAGTGGGAATAACTATATTAATTTTGGAACAAACCTTATATCACAGAAAACACCAGGGAGAGAGGAGGTATTACATAATGATGTAGGGATCCATACTTCAAGAAGATATAATAATCTTTAATTGTATATAACAATCCTTAATTGTATATACCTAATAACAGAGCATTAAACTATACGATGCAAAAACTGATACAACTGAAAGGAGAAATAGATGGCCCCACTATTATAGTTGGAGATTTTAACACTCCTCTGTCAGAAATGGGTGTATCTAGCAGCAGGAAACCAATAAGGACATAGTTAACCTCAATAGCAACATCAATCAACTGGATATAATTGGCATCCATAGACTACTTTATACAACAATAGCAGATTACATATTATTCTCAAGATCACCTGGATCATTTACCAAGATAGACCACATTCTGGGCCATAAAACACACTATAATAAATTTAAAATAATAGAAATCATACAGTGTCTGCTCTCAGACCACAATGAAATTAACCTAGACATTAACAACACCTAGCTGGAAAATCTCAAGATACTTACAAATTAAACAAAATGTTTTTCAATAACACATGGGTTAAAGAAGAAATCTTAAGAGAAATTTAAAAACATTTTCAACTAAATGAAAATGAAAATATAACATCAAAATTCACAGAATGCAGTAAAAGCAGTGCTTAGAGGAAAATTTATAGCATTGGTTATATGTAATAGAAAAGCAGAATGGTCTAAAATCAATAATCTAAGCTTCCACCTTAGAAAACTAGAAGAGCAAATTAAATCCAAGGTAAGTAAAAGAAAAGAAATAATAAAAATTAGAGCAGAAATCAAAGAACTTGAAAACAGGAAAGCAATAGATAAAATTAAGAAAACTAAAGCTGTTTCTTTGAAAACATCAATACGATTGATAAGCCTTTAGCCAGACTAAGAAACAGAGAAAAGATACACATTACTACCAGCAGAAATAAAAGCAGGAACATCACACAGATCCCATGTGTTATTAGAGTAGGCAGCTATTTAGGTTTTAACAGGATTCCTGGAGGCCAGAAAAGGGGAAGTCACAGTCAGCCTAGCTGTAAGAAAGTCAGAGGCCTGTCCTCTAAGATGTACTTTTCCTTTAATAAACTTTCCTAGTTACACCACTCAACTTCTCTGGTTTGTTCTTGAATTCTTTCTTATAATGAGACCAAGAGCCTCTGGCAGCATCTTTGGGTTGAGCTGGGTTGAGGCCTCAGGGCCTGGGGTTTTCCTAGTTCACCTGGTAACACATGGATATTAAAAGGAATATTATAAAAACTCTATGTCCACAAATTTGATAACCTAGCTGAAATAAACCAATTCCTTGAAGGACACAATCTGCAAACTCACACAAGAAGAAAAGTATAATATGAATAGGTCTATATTAAAGAAATTGAATCAATAATTAATGACCTTCCCAAACAGAAAACACCAGGTCCAGATGGGTTTATTGATGAATTCTACCAAATATGTAAGGAAGAAATTATACTAGTAGTCTACAATCTCTTTCAAAAGATAGAAGGCAAACAAAGAAAAAAAGAGACAAACCCAAAAACAGATTCTTACCTCTAGAGTACAAACTGATGGTTACCAGAGGGAAGGTGCATGGGGGGGGGTGGTGAAATAGGTAATGGGGATTAAGAATACATTTATCACAATGAGCAGTGAATAAGGTATAGAATTGTTGAATCACTACGTTGTACACCTGAGATATATAACACAATTATATTAATTAACAAACTACACTGGGATCAAAAAAAAAAAATAATAGAAGCCATGAGCATATATTCCAACTCACTCTTTGAAGCCAGCATTACCCTAATACTAGAACCAGAGGAAGACATTAGAAGAAAAGAAAACTATAGACGGATATTTCTCATGAGCATAAATACAACTCTCAACAAAATAGTAGCAAATAGAATCTAACAATGTATAAAAATAATTATACACCACAGCCAACTGGGATTTATCCCAGGTATGCAAGGCTGGTTCGGCATTTCAAAATTCATTTAGTGTAATCCACCACATCAATAAGTTAAAGCAGAAAAACATATGATCAACATCAACAGATGCAGAAAAAGTATTTGACAAATTCCAATACCCATTAATGATATAAACTCTCAGTAAACTAGGAATGAGTGGAACTTCCTCAACTTGAAAAAGAACATTTACCAAAAACCTATAACTTAGTGACTTGGTCAAACTTTCTCTCTAAGACCAGGAATAAGGCAAGGATATTGCCCCATTGTTCTTCAACGTTGTATTGGAGGTGCTAGCTAATGCAAGATACACAAAGGAAATAAGAGGTATAATGGGAATAAAGAAATAAAACTATCATTGTTCACAGATGATATGATTGCCTATGTACAAAATCTTAAAATATCAACAAAAAATTCCTGGAATTAATTAATGATTATAGCAAAGTTGTAGTATACTTGAATCCCTTGGGTAATTAATATACAAATGTTGATCACTTTATACCAGCAATGAACAACTGGAATTTGAAATTAAAATAACATTATTTAAAAAAAAAAAAGAACATTATCATTATATATCCCCAAAATGAAATATTTAGGTATAAATTTAACATAACATGTATAAGATCTATAAGAAAAAAACTGCAATACTCTGATAAAAGGTATCAAGAAGAACTAAATAAATGGAGAGATATTTCATATTCATGGATAGGAATTCAATACTGTCAAAATGTTGATTCTTCCCAACTTGGTCTATAGATGCAACATCATCCCAATCAAAATCCCAGCCAGTCATTTTGTGGTTATCAGTAAACTAACTCTAAATTTATTTAGAGGTAAAAGATGCAGAAGAGCCAACTCAATATTGAAAGAGAAAAAGTTGACAGACTGACATTAACCGACTTCAACACAGACTTAATCAAGACAGGGTGGTATTGGCCAGAGAATGGACAAATAGATTAATAGAACAGAATAGAGAAACCAGAAATAGACCCACATAAATACAGTCGACAGATCTTTGACAAAGGAGTGAAGGTAATATGATGGAGCAAAGATAGTCTTTTCAACAAACTGGATATTCACCTGCCAATAGATGAATTTAGACAGGCTTAAACCTTCACAAACGCTAATGAATTCTATAATCCATTTGGTCTATACCTAGTTATGAAATGCAAACCTATAAAACCCCTAGCAGATAACATAGGAGGAAATATAGGTGATCTTGGGTCTGGAAGTGATTTTTAGAGACAACACCAAAGGTACTATCCATGAAAGAAGTAATTGATAAGTATACTTTATTAAAATTAAAAACTTCTGTTTTGTGAAAGACATTGTCAAGAGAATGAAAAGACAAGCTACAGACCAGAAGAAAACATTTTCAAGAGAAACAATTGATAAATAAATGTTATACAAACTATGCAAAGAGCTCAACAATAAGAAAATAATAAAAAGAACAACCCAACTAAAATATGGACAAAAGATCTGAACAGACACCACACCAAAAAGATACAGAGATGGTAAGTAAGCATATGAAAAGATGTTCAACATCATATGACATTGGGAAATTGCAAATTAAAACAATGAGGTAATAACTACATGTTGTTAGAATAGCCAAAACTCAAAACACTGACAATATTAAATGCTGGCGAGGATGTGCATTCATTGCTGGAATGAATGCACAATGATATAGCTATTTTGGAAGACAATTTGGCAGTTTCTTACAAAACTAAAAATGTTCTTACCATGAAATTCAGTAATCGGACTCCTTGGTATTTAACCAAATGAATTGAAAAGTAACATCCACTAAAAACCCGTACATGAATGTTTATACCAGCTTTACACATAATTGCCAAAATTTGGATGCAACCAGGATATCCTTCAGTAGATTAGTGGAAAAACAAACTGTGGTATATTGAGACAATGGAATATATTAATCAACACTAAAAAGAAATGAACTATCAACCCATGAAAAGACATGAGGAAACCATGTTTATTACTAAATGAAAAAAGTCAATCTAAAAAGGTTACATATTATATGATTCCAAATATATGGTATTTTGGAAAAAGCAAAACTACAGCGCTATCAAATGGTTAGTGATTGCCAGATATCAGTCAGGGGAATGAATAGGGGGAGCACAGAGGATTTGTAAAGAAGTGAAAATACCCATATGATACTATCATAATAGATACGTGTCATTATACACTTGGTCAAAACCATTGAAAATACAACACTAAGAGTGGACCCTAATATAAGCTATGGATTTGGGGTAATAATGATGTGTCAAAATGTAGGTTCATCAATTGTAAGAATTGTACTACTCTAATGTGGGACCGGGGATAATATGAGAAATCCCTGTACCTTCTGCTTAATTTTTTTATGAGCCTAAAATGACTGTAAAAAATGAAGTTTATAAAATAATAAATAAATAAATCTTATTAATTTTTTGAAAAATGAAATCTTAGGGCACTTGAGTGACTCAGTTGGTTAAGCATCTGCATTGGCTCAGGTCATAATCTCAGGGACCTGGGATGGAGCCTCACGTCAGGCTCCCTGCTCAGTGGTGAGCCTGCTTCTCCCTCTGCCCCCATCCCCCACCCCAGCACTGGCTCCTGCTCTCTCTCTCAAATAGAAATAAATAGGAGGAGAAAAGATGGCGGAGGAGTAGGGGACCCCTTTTTCAGCTGGTCCCCTGAGTCAAGCTGGATATCTACCAGACCATTCTGAACACCCACGAAATCAGCCTGAGAGGCATGAAGACACATCTGGATCTCTACAAACGAACATCCCCAGCGCTGAGTATTGAGGTACAAAACAGGGAACCGTGAATCTGCGCACAGATATCGGAATAGAAATGGAAGAGGGAGGGAGCCGTCACACTCGGGTGCCAGGAGCAGTAGCCACCTGCACTGGGGACCGGGCTGGACCCGTGAGAAAGCAGACTGAGACCATGAGCCCGGGAATGCGCGTGCGACCAGACTGAAAACCAGAGCTCCGGAGCACTCACTGGAACCAGACTAAAACCGGGAGCACGGGAGCATGCACACATCCAAACTGAAAACCGGAGCTCTGGACCACACACTTGAACTAGACTGATACTGGGAGCTTGGGAGCTCGTATGCTACCAGACGGAAAACTGGCACTACGGAGCACGCCTGAACCACACTGAAACAGGGAGCTCGGGAGGTGCACAGGAACCAGGGTGGCTGGTGGTGTTAGAAGCACAAAGGACAGAGACGTGCTGGCCCTGGAAGTGAGGGCTGGGAGAGCAGCTGTGGGACCACAACCCCGGACACTGCGGGGTTTTTAGCAGCACCGACAGAAACAGACTTAAAGTGGCCAAGAGAGTGTTCTGAGACAAAGACTAGGATACGGACAATGCTGCTTTAACTCTCAGAAGAGTCACAGAAGACCACCAGGGAAAGCCGCGAGAGAACAAAAGCCCGGAAATACTGGTTCACATTGTGCCCATCCCCATCCCCCCTCGCAAGGGATGGGGCAACTCTACCCAAACAGGGTTGGCTGAGTATCAGCACGACAGGCCCCTCCCCAGAAGGCAGGCTGAAAAATCAAGAAGCCCACATCCCTAAGGTCGCTATAAAACAAGTGCACACTTCCTGGGTCCTGATCAATAATTTGGGCTCTGGGCATACCTACAACCTCTCACAGCAGAATGACAAGGAGGAGGAACCCTCAGCAAAGAAAGGAGAAAGAGACTGAGGCCTCTGACACAGAAATGATGGATATGGATATAACCAAATTGTCAGAAATAGAGTTCAGAGTAACAATGGTTAAGATGATGTGTAGACTTGAAAAAATTTTAACAAAAGTATTAACCAGAATATAGAATCTCTAAGGGCGGAAATTAGAGCAAATCTGGCAGAAATTAAAAATGCTATGAATCAATTGCAGTCTAAACTAGACGCTCTGATGGCCAGGGTAAATGAGGCAGAAGAACGAATTAGTGAATTGGAGGATGGGATGGTAGAAGAGAAAGTTAAAACAGAAACTTGGCTCAAAAATATCCAATCTCAAGAATGTAGATTACAGGAGATTACTGACTCAATGAAACATTCCAATGTCAGAATCATCGGCATCCCTGAGGGGGTAGAGAAAGAGAGAGGTCTAGAAGAGATATTTGAACAAATTGTTGCTGAGAACTTCCCTAATCTGGCAAAGGAAACAAGCGTTCATGTCCAAGAGGCAGAGAGGACCCCTTCCAAGATCAATGAGAACAGACCTACACCAAGTCACATAATAGTGCAATTCACAAATATTAGATCCAAGGATACAGTATTGAAAGTGGCCAGGGGAAAGAAAATCCTTACGTATGGAGGGGAAAATATCACAATAACGTCAGACCTGTCTACAGAGACCTGGCAGGCTAGGAAGGGTTGGCAACGAATTTTCAAAGCTCTATCTGAGAAGAACATGCAGCCAAGGATCCTTTATCCAGCAAGGCTGTCATTTAGAATTGATGGAGAGATAAGGACCTTCCAGGATCGGCAGAAACTGACCAAATACGTAACCCCAAACCAGCCCTACATGAGATATTAAGGGGGATTCTGTAAAAATAAAAAAGGCCCAAGAGTGACACAGAACAGAAATTTACAATCTATAGAAACAAAGACTTCACAGGCAACATGACAACATTAAACTCATCTCTCTCAATGATAACTTTCAATGTGAATGGCCTAAATGCTCCCATAAAACACCACAGGGTTGCAGATTGGATAAAAAGACATGACCCATCCATTTGCTGTCTACAAGAGACTCATTTTGAACCTAAAGATACATCCAGACTGAAACTGAAGGGGTGGAAAACAATTTTTCATGCCAATGGACCTCAAAGGAAGCTGGGCTAGCAATTCTCATATCAGACAGATTACATTTTAAGCTAAAGACTGTAGTTAGAGATACAAAAGGACACTATATTATTCTTAAAGCATGGATCCAACAAGCAGATATGACAATTCTAAATATCTGTGTCCCCAACAGGGGAGCAGCTAGATACACAAGCCAACTCTTAACCAGAATAAAGAGACATATAGATAATAATACGTTAATAGTAGGGGACCTCAACACTCCGTTCTGAGCAATAGACAGACCACCTAAGCAGAAAATCAACAAAGAAACAAGAGCTTTGAATGATATACTAGACCAGATGGACCTCATAGATATATACAGAACACTACACCCCACAACAACAGAATACTCATCCTTTTTGAATGCACATGGAACTTTCTCCAGAATAGACCATGTTCTGGGTCACAAAACAGGTCTCAACCGCTACCAAAAGACTGACATTATTCCCTGCATTTTCTCAGACCACAATGCTTTGAAACTGGAACTCAATCACAAGGAAAAATTTGGAAGAAACTCAAACACTTGGAAACTAAGAACCATCCTGCTCAAGAATGACTGGGTAAACCAGGAAACTAAAAATCAATTTAAACAATTTATGGAGACCAATGAGAAAGAAAACACAACGGTCCAAAACCTATGGGACAATGCAAAGGCAGTTCTATGGGGAAAATACATAGCCATCCAAGCCTCAATCAAAAGAATAGAAAAATCTAAAATGCAGTTTTTATATTCTCACCTCAAGAAGCTGGAACTGGAACAGAACAGGTCTAACCGATGCACAAGAAGGCAGGTGATCTAGATTAGAGCAGAGATCAATGAATTAGAAACCAGGAGCACAGTAGAGCAGATCAACAGAACTAGAAGCTGGTTCTTTGAAAGAATAAATAAGATTGCTAAGCCACTGGCCAGACTTATTCAAAAGAATAGAGAAAGGACCCAAATTAATAAAATTATGAACGAAAGGGGAGAGATCACAACCAACACCAATGAAATAGGAAGGATCATTAGAAATGTTTATCAACAGCTTTATGCCAATAAACTAAACAACCTGGAAATGGATGCCTTCCTGGAAACCTATAAACTACCAAGACTGAAACAGGAAGTAATTGATTATTTTAAAAGAACGATTAATTATGAAGAGATGGAAGCAGTGATCAAAAACCACCCCAAAAACAAGAGTCCAGAGCCTGATGGATTCCCCAGGGAATTCTACCAAACATTCAAAGAGGAAATAATACCTATTCTCCTGAAGCTGTTTCAAAAAATAGAAACAGAAGGAAAACTACCAAACTCATTCTATGAGGCCAGTATTCCTTGATCCCCAAACCAGGCAAAGACACCATCAAAAAGGAGAGTTACAGACCGATATCCCTGATGAATATGGACGCCAAAATTCTCAATAAGATCCTACCTAATAGGATCCAACAGTACATTAAAAGGATTATCCATCATGACCAAGTGGGATTCAACCCTGGGATGCAAGGGTGGTTCAACATTCACAAATCGATCAGTGTGAGAGATCATATCAACAAAAAAAGAGTCAAGAAACATATGACCCTCTCAATAGATGCAGAAAAAGCATTTGACAAAATACAGCATCCTTTCCTGATTAAAACCCTTCAGAGTGTAGGGAGAGAGGGTACATTCCTCGATCTCATAAAAGCCATCTATGAAAAGCCTACATCAAATATCATTCTCAACAGGGAAAAGCTGAAAGCCTTTCCCTTAAGATCAGGAACACGACAAGGATGCCCACTCTCGCCACTATTATTCAACATAGTACTAGAAGTCCTTGCAACAGCAATCAGACAACAAAAAGGGATAAAAGGTATCCAAACCGGCAAAGAAGAAGTCAAACTGTCTCTCTTCACAGATGACATGATACTCTATATGGAAAACCCAGAAGATTCCACCCCCAAACTACTAGAACTTATAGAGCAATTCAGTAATGTGGCGGGATACAAAATCAGTGCTCAGAAATCAGTTGCATTAATATACACGAACAATGAGAATGAAGAAAGAGAAATTAGGGAATCGATTAGGGAATCGATTCCAATTACAATAGCACCAAAAATCATATGTTATCTTGGAATTAACTTAACTGAGAGGTAAAAGATCTATATTCTAGAAACTACAGGTCATTCTTGAAAGACATTGAAGAAGACACAAAGAGATGGAAAAATATTCCATGCTCATGGATCAGAAGAATTAACATAGTTAAAATGTCTATGCTACCCAGAGCATTCTACACTTTCAATGCCATCCCAATCAAAATACCAATGACATTTTTCAAAGAACTGGAACAAACAGCCCTTAAATTTGCATGGAACCAGAAAAGGCCCCAAATCGCCAAGGAAGTGATGAAAAAGAAAAACAGTGCTGGGGCATCATGTTGCCTGTTTTCAAGCTATACTACAAAGCTGTGATCACCAAGACAGCATGGTACTGGCACAAAAACAGACACATAGACCAATGGAACAGAATAGAGAACCCAGAAATGGATCCTTGGCTCTTTGGGCAACTAATCTTTGACAAAGCAGGAAAAAACACCCAGTGGAAAAAAGACAGTCTCTTCACTAAATGGTGCTGGGAAAATTGGAGAGCTATATGCAAAAGAATGAAACTTGACCACTATCTCACACCATACACAAAGATAAACTCCAAATGGATGAAAGACCTTGATGTGAGACAGGAATCCATCAAAATCACAGAGGAGTAACATAGGCTGCAACCTCTTTGACATCGGCCACAGCAACTTTTTTCATGACACATCTCCAAAGGCAAGAGAAACAAAAGAAAAAATGAACTTGTGGGACTTCATCAAGATAAAAAGCTTCTGCACAGCCAAGGAAACAGTCAAAAATCTAAGAGGCAGCCCACGGAATGGGAGAAGATATTTGCAAATGACACTACAGATAATAGACTAGTATCCAAGATCTACAAAGACCTTCTCAAACTTAATACACGGGAAACAAATAATCAAATCAAAAAATGGGCAGAAAATATGAACAGACACTTTTCCAGTGAAGACATACAAATGGCTAAAACACACTTGAAAAAATATTCAAAATCATGAGCCATCAGGGAAACTCAAATCAAAACCATCTTGAGATACCACCTGACACCAGTTAGAATGGCAAGAATTGAGAAGGCAGGAAACAACAATTGTTGGAGAGGATGTGGAGAAAGGGGATCCCTCTTACACTGTTAGTGGGAATGCAAGTTGGTACAGCCACTTTGGAAAACAGTGTGGAGGTCCCTTAAAAAGTTAAAAATTGAGCTACCCTATGATCCAGCAATTGCACTACTGGGTATTTACCCCAAAGATACAGACGTAGTGAAGAGAAGGGCCATCTGCACCCCCATGTTCATAGCAGCATTGTCCACAATAGCTAAATTGTGGAAGGAGCCAAGATGCCCTTCAACCGATAGATGACTGGATTAAGACGATGTGGTCCATATATACAATGGAATATTACTCAGCCATCAGAAAGAACGATTACCCAACATTTGCAGCAACTTGGACGGGACTGGAGGAGATTATGCTAAGTGAAATAAGTTAAGCAGAGAAAGACAATTATCATATGGTTTCACTCATTTATTGAACATAAGAAATAGGAAGATCGGTAGGAGAAGGAAGGAAAGAATGAAGGGGGAGTAAACAGACGTTGGAATGAACCATGAGAGACTGTGGACTCTGGGAAACAAATTTAGGGCTTCAGAGGGGAGGGCGGTGGGGGATTGGGATACGCCGGTGATGGGTATTAAGGAGGGCACGTATTGCATGGTGCACTGGGTGTTATACGCAAATAATGAATCATGGAACACTACATCAAAAACTAAGGATGTACTGTATGGTGACTAACATAACATAATAAAAAATTATTATAAAAAATAGAAATGAATAAATAAAAATAATTTATTTATAAATAAATAAATGAAATGAAATCATAACTATTCTACAATCTAGAAAATGCCCAAGTTCATAATCAAAGTGAGTTCCTCAATCAGAACAATTATTGTTAGTAATTGGAATTTGTCTAGATTCATTATATTATAAATTCAATTTATTTTGAGTTTAAAATACTAAAAATATTGACTCCTATTAATGCATCATGAATAAGAATGTAAAGTCAGCCTTTTTCACAAGACCTTGTGTTTGTGAGAGTCTGGGAACACCAAAGATGCAGAAGATCCAGTCCCCCTAAAACAATTCTGTGATTAAACAATGTGCTGTCACCTTTTTCAAAGCTGAAGTAGAACAATTTGTTAACAAACATGGATACCTGTCAGCTTTATTGTTCACACCAGGGATTTGCTTTTAAAAGCACAGCTGTTGTTATTGTTGTTTTTGCTGTTGCTGCTGCTACTGCAGTTCCTGAACAGATACAATTTTAAAATTAAAGTGTAATGTGGAGGCAAACCTTGGTTTGTACCAGAGCTGGGTCCAATTTACTCCTACCTTCTGTCTCTGTCATACTTTGTGTCTACACACTCAAAGGAAAAGGAAGATTAATCATCTACTTCTAATTAAAATATAAAATCTTTCTATCTGAAGTACTTCAGATTATTGCTTCACATTTCAACTTATATTTTACAAACAATGGAAAACTTTCATTTACTAGTAGAGTAACCAACTCTAGCAACCCTTCTGTGAAGATTCAGAGACCATATTAAAATAATGCATATTGTGGGGCGCCTGGGTGGCGCAGTTGTTAAGCTTCTGCCTTTGGCTCAGGGCATGATCCCTGCATTCCGGGATTGAGCCCCACATCAGGCTCCTCCGCTGGGAGCCTGCTTCTTCCTCTCCCACTCCCCCTGTTTGTGGTCCCTCTCTCGCTGGCTGTCTCTCTCTGTTGAATGAATAAATAAAATTTAAAGAAAAAATAAATAAATAAATAAAAATAAAAATAAAATAAAATAATGCATATTGTGAGGCAAGGATAGTATCTTTGTACATCTAGCCCTAGCACAATACTCAATAAATGTTGTTGATATCCTTTAAATTCAAAAAATATCACAAAGTAATTTAGTTCTCTGTCAGCTAGCTTCTCCAAGCAAATCTTGGCCTAGTCAGTTCCACCCTCCATAGCTCTGAGTTTCTCTTGAGAGAACTATTAGCAGTGAAGAACACAATTAGTCTGGGTCCTAGTGATCTGTGAGGAGAAAACACTAGCAGAGATTCTTAATGCTGTTGGGAAAAAAAAATACTGCAGTCTGCCAGCCTCAAAATGCCTCACTCCACACAGGTATCTTACTTCATGGAGCCATCACTCTAACCAGACCCCTTATCTCTATCTTTGGCCACTTGCCAAAATACAAGAAACTCTTGTCAACCATTTTCTTACATATTACCATTCTCAAACTATGTTTCTTCCCACCTACCCTACCTTCCAACTTCTACAGATCTTCCTTCCCATTGTTTCTAAAATATCCTCTGGCCTTTTATTTCATTGTAAGTAAAGTATCTTATATCCTCAATCTCTTGTATCTTTGTCCATTCATTTTCTGAGTTGATGAATTCTAACTACATCACACCATTCTTTTCCTTTAAAGTCATCTACTAATCCAATAATCAAAACCATGACAGCCTACCTCCTCCTCCCACCCACCCACACAGTCATTTATTTTGTAAGGACTTTGGCAATGGTTCAAGTTTTTATTTTCATCCCAATATCTACTGTCATGGTCACATGGCATCAATGTGCATGTGGAGGAATTGCATTTTCAGTTAAAATGTAGATCATGAAAGATCTTCACTCTTGTTATAAAAAGAAGACATTAGATAAACTAAAAATATGTCATTAATAACTGGTGGCTCCAAAGTAGTTTAGAAAACTAAATTTCAGAAAGGAGCAAGCCCTTCATAGATAGCAGAGCTCAGTAGCTGCCTCCATATTTAGGACTGGGCATTGCCTCATCTGGGCATGAGTGGACAGAAATCAGGGCCTGCCATAAGTAGAGAGACTTTTCTGGGATGAGAGGAAACAAGCCAAACTTTTAAGAACAATTGGAGCTGGCATGACAGATTGAATTCTGGAAGAGTCCCAAATACAAAATGAATCTATTAGCTTAACAATTCCACCCAGCGGGAGTATTGTTGAATAAATTGTCTTCAGAGTGGAACTGGAAAGTAGAAAGCAATTTTATAGTGTTATTTAGTGCTTAAGTTCCAGGGTGCTGCCGCTATTGAATTTAGAGGAAAACTGAAACTAACTAAAGCTGGAACCCAACTTCCTGCCAGCCCCAATCCTGATAACATCAGCAAGATAAGTCTCTCTATGATGGCAAGGGTAATTAAGCTGAAGGGCAAAGACAGATCCTTATAATCTCATTTGAAACCACAGGATAACTGAAATTGAATAAAGCTGTAGCTAATCCCCAGTTCAGCCTGATTCAGGGTGGGATCTGAATGGTCACCCTCTTAACCTATCCTACAGAGGAAATGGAATAAATACCCCATATGAGAAAAATAAAGCAAAACAAAAAATATCTAGTTTAATCTCTGCTGCTTTTTTGTTTTTTAAAAATGTCCAGCATATATCTAAAATTTAAGGATTGAGAAGAAGCAGAAAAGTCACCAATAATCAAGAGGGAAAAAGTCAACAGAGGCAGATCAACAACTGACCCTGCTGTTGAAATTAGCCAATAAGGATTTCAGACAATAATTATTACAGAAATGTTAAAGAACTTAGAGGAAAATATGGGTAGAATGAATGAACAGATAGGGAATTTCATCACAGAATTAGGAGTTTCAAAATTTCAAATGAAAATTCTGTACTGAAAGATCTAATATGTGAGATGAAGAATTCAGTGGGTGAGCTAATAGACTGACAGAGCAGAAGAAAGGATCTGTGAATTCAAAGACAAATGCACTGAAAATACCCAAATCATAACCTGGATTAAAAATGAAAAAACTGAACAGAGCATATGATACCTCTAGGATAATTCTGTAATATATGTAATTGAAGTCCCTGAAAAAGGGAAAGAAAATGGGAAAGAATAAATATTATCAAAAAAAATTTCAAAACTTATAAATGACCCCTCAGATCCCAGAAGATTAGCAAACCTCAAGCAGAATTTAAACATTTAGGTACATCATAATCAAATTTCTGAAACTGAAAAAATAAACAGTTGACTCTTGAGCAACATGGAGGTTAGAGGCCCGGACTCACCAACCCCCAAGAAGTCAAAAACTCTTGTATAATTTCTGACTCCCCAAAAATTTAACTAATAACCTACTGTTGACGAGAACACAACACATATTTATTGTATATTATATGTATTATATACTGTATTTTTACAATAAAATATGCCAAGGAAAAAAATTTTAAGAAAATCATAAGGAAAACAAAATATATTTAGAGTACTGTACTGCATTTAGTTTTTTAAAAATCCATGTACAAGTGGGCCTCACAGTTCTAACCTGTGTTGTTCAAAGGTCAACTGTATAAGACAATGGAATTATACCTTTAATGTGCTTAAAGAAAAATATTAGCAACTTATGATTCTATATCCAGTGAAAATATCCTTCGATATCCATGTCAAAAACCCAGCCAATACCCTTCAAAGTTCCTAAATCTCTGTCAGCAACCCCTTCTATGATCACAGTCTGTCCTCAGCCTCCCGTAACTGAACTATCTCTGAAATCTTAAATTCCAATAAGTCATTCTTTAACCATAGCAGTCTCTTTTTTGAATATGATCATTTCATTATTCTTACTATGCTCACCTTTGTACTGATTTCTACACCACCAATTTGAAATATTCTTGAAATATTTTCATCATAACAAAAGAAAAAACATAGTTGATCCTGTATCTCCTTTTAGATGCAACACTTTTTCTGATTTCTTATAGCCAAGTTCGTCAAAGGGATGATTCACATGTGCTACGTTCATCTCCTACAGCTTATCTGTCCAACCCAGAGCAATGCCCCACACCACACCATTTAAACTACTCTAAGACCACTAATGGCATATTGTCAAATTGAACTGGTCCTTTTCAGTATCATCTCAACCTTTCAACAGCATTTAACCCTGCTGACCACTCTTTCCTAGGAATTATCTCCTCCTTTGGCTGTCTCTTTCTGGCTCTCCTCTTTGTATCTCTGGTTGTTTTTGTTCTTTTTTTTTTTTTTTTTCAGTTTCCTTTATATTTACTTTCCCTTACATGTTCTTTTTGTCTGCTTTAAGTAAGTGTCTGGGAGTATGCTACCAGCCCTAAGATCCTAAGATTTTAAGAGCGTTGGTAATAAAAGATAATGCATCATTTGTCTATACATGAGTGTTTGAAAATAGTAATGACTTTACTATTAGAAAAAGTGCCTGTTTGTACTGCAGTTAATGCCATTGACTAAGCAAGTCACAGGGGATAATGACAACTCAAAATGACGATTCTCTAAATTTTGAGAACGTAGAAAAGTAAAAAAAGAAAAGAAAAGAAATTACATTATTGTCCTTAAGTCAGTAGCTATGTTAACAAAAATTCCAGTTCTATTTAGATTAAATCATTTTTTTCTTACTGCTAGTTAGATGCTACCATTCAGTTATTATGGTTTAGGGCATCCATAAGATTGACATTCCTTCAAACTTATTTTTCTATTGTTTTCTTTTTCTGACTTAAATTAAAATATATTAAAATATATACATATATATAATATTAAGAATAGTCTGCATATCCTGTGGCAACCTATAAAGAAATTCATTCCGACTTACTGTTTTGCCACTTGTCTTATACCAATTTTACTGTTATATCTGCATCTATTATATAAGAATGTATTTTTTCATTTATCTATTGCCATAGTAATGCTGTATAACAATCACGAAACATCAGTGCTTACAACAATAAACATTTATCTTTTGCTCACAAGTCTATAGGTTGATGGATGATTTTGCTGGGTCACTCAAAAATCTGTATTCCACAGGCGGAAAGACTCTACTTTCAGGGATCATTTCTATAGTTTGTATTCCACAGATGGGTTCTGGCTAAATTTTAGGTTGGTCTCAGGTGGGGAAAACTCAGCTCTCCTCCATGTACTTTCTCATCTTCCAGTGGGCTGTCCCAGGCTTGCTCTCATTGCAGTGACAGGGTAGCAGGAGACCTAGCAAAAATGGACAAGGCTTCTTGGGACCTATGCTCTGGAGTGGCACCTAGTCACTTCTGCCACACTCTGTTGGCCTGAATGAGTCACAAAACAAATCAGATTTAGGATGGGAGGACACAGTTCATCCTTCACTCGGAGTAGCTGAAGGATCATATTGCCAAGGGTATGGATACAGGGATGAGTGAAAATTTAGGTTTATTTATGCAATCAGTTTATCACGGTTGGTCAATTTTATTTTTTATAATGACTTGGTTTATACAGATATCCACTGAAAGTCATTACCTGTAAATTTATTCTGTTATAATGTGTGCCATACAGACCCATCATATTCACATACATACATATTAAAAGATAGATTTAAGTATATCTATGCGTGTATGTGCTGTGTGCAAAGTTTACACACATACATACACACGGATATGTTAGTATATAAAGTTTTACTTTTTTATATAAATGGGAGACTATTATTATTATTACTGCATTCTAAGAACTTGTAATAGACTCAGTTACACCGTACTTACTTGAACAAATGTTTTCCCTAAAGAATCCATTTCTAATCATTTTCGATGCATATATGATTAGAAACTTTTCAATTTTTCTGAAAAAAAGATTAGAATGTGGTTTTAAATGTGCCCAGAAAAAATATTAGCGTGTATCTTCTATAAGCATATAGTCATATATAGAAGTGAATCTAGTTTCTTCTTTCCCCTTTTTGCCTTTACTTGCTCTCTATTTGTATTATGGTTTAGGTAAGCTTGCTGCTGTTTAAATATCATGTTGGACATTAGGAAAAACACAAGAAAGATCATTGAAAGCATGGTATTAGAATCCTCCAGGCCCAGCTTTACAGTCTTTCTGAGTCTATGGTCAGATACTGTGTGCTATACCTGCCGAAAGAGTAGGATTCCCGGATGAGACTTTAAAGAAAAACATCTCTGAAATGGGTGCAAAAGTCATATCTATAAGCTCACGTCCTGTTCCTCATCACCTGTTATGTAGATGGAGGGGTAGGTGGAGGGTGCCAACCAGGCGACAGGTAAACAAACATGAGCAAGGACGTAACCGATATAAAAATGTAAGAAAAGTTTTATAGATGAGCCTGGGGCCTTCCATCCCCCGTTCCCAGGGGCTAAGGTGCACTAGGGAATTATTAGGCCAATAAATTTTCCTACAATTCAGCAAAGCAGACTGACTCACTGCCCCTGAGCAACAGGAGGCCCTAAGTAGTAACAGTGCTCCCACACAAGCCCTTCTCTCCATTTCGTCCCAGAAGTCTTAACCCGAGACTTCAGTGCCTTTCACCTTGATTATTGCAAGCCTTGAAATTAGTGTTCCCGTCTCTGTTCTCACTTACAATAAGTCATGTTGCTGGACATATCACCTTCCTACCTGATGTTCTTCAGGCTCCCAGTGCCTACATAATAAAATTCAATATATTATCACCCACCACCTCCCAGGTACCAAGGCACATTCCTGCTTTTGCACTTTGTTTACGCTGTCCCCTCGTTCTGGATTGCCCCTCCCTACTCACCATCCCTGGCATTGCTTTGAAGACGAGACCCAAATGGCACCTTTTCTATGAAGCTGTCATGACCTTCTCGCCCTCCCACTCTCTATTCCCAGTAAAGTCTTCCACTCCCTCGGGTTAGGCAGTGCCCAGCTCTGGCAAGATACCCGCAGAACTCCACTGCACTTTTTTATTACGAGGCAGGCTCTCTCCAGCCTGGCAGCAGCTTGAGAGCAGGTGGCACGTCAAACTTCTATTGTAACCTGAGTATATGGTTACAGCATAACTGCCTGCCATGTAAGAATTTACTGTGGTTAATGAATGGATGAATTCTCAGGACTATAGCTGCACCTAGATGCCTAACCATTTTGAAAATTTTGAGTAAACTCTAATATTCCCTCTTTAAGCAAGGATTTTGATTATAATCAATCAATATAGTCAACAGAAGTCCTTCCTAAAATAAACAATCCCCCAAAAGAGGATACCACTTACCACAAGCATAATAGTATCAACACATGGTTAATTAATAAAACCAAGGAAAGATATCAACAACTGAATCCTTAAAAAATAAAAAACAAATAAACAAAAAACCCGAATCCCTGTCAGTAACCAAACTTAAAAAGCATTTAAGTGTATTCTCGGAGGCTAGAAAAATAATTCTTATTTTCTGTAAGCATTATTAAAAATCCATAAATTCCGGGTCTTCAAAAAGGGAGAAATAAACACATTACAACCAAATTATTTTCCATATTTGTAAAGAATCTCATTCTTGAAGATTGTAGTTTTCCAGAATGTAAAAGCGTGAGACCTCCCTATAGTTTTAAGCCTGAAATTATAACAGCCCTTGTTAGCCTGGATGTCCCTGAGAGCAGAGCTTGGGACAAAGGCGTGTGTGCAGGTAGTTTAATTGGGAGGTGACCCGAAGACACAGAAGGGAAGGATTAGGGAGGATGAAACAGGGCCAAAGGGATAGCAGCTACAGGGATATGTAATTGAATTGGCCACTGCTGCAGGCAACTGGTGCTGGATCCTGCCAGGACCTTCTGAGGCGCCTTATTGAGATGCGGGTCATAACTGCCTGCCTGGGGGAGGTCAAGGGGAAACGTTTATTCATTGGCTTTTGCCCCTGTTGGTCAAGGGTGGCCCCTCAGGCAATACTCCCTATTAACTCCTCCCCACCCCCAACATGCACTCACACTCCTGGTTGCTTCTGCTTGAGTGTTGAGCCAGTTCCCATGGTTAGGTATCCCACTCAGGGAAGCTCCTGGACTAGTAGAGACAGGAACTGTCATAAATTGAGGTGATTACACCTGCACAGAACTGGTTGGAGCTTGCAGAGGACTGGTCATTACAGTAGCAGCTGGAATAAAATGAAACTGAGACAGTGGTGCACACACACAGCCTGATACGCTCAGGAACTATGTCCCCACCCCACCCCAAGTTCCTAATGTATTCAATACACACGCTTGCATAATACATTACGATACTTATGTTTATTACATAAGTATTACGATACTTATGTTTATTATTAACAAACTTTTGAATATCGTTCTATCCAGATATCCAGAAACCTACCTATAAGATTTTTGTTTCTCTCCCAAGTATATTCCTCTCCTTCATTAACTGAATGGTGTCTGACCCACACAAGAAAGGTAATGGAATATTCATTCATTTATTCATTCAACCAATGTTTATTGTGCATCAAATATGTGCCTATTAACGTGCCACCTGCTGGAAATACAGCAATAGACAAGGCGTAATTCCCACCCTCAGCATCCAGGAGGGGAAGGACACAAGAAGCTGCCATTCTGATGGAGCGTAAGTGCTGTAATAGAAGATGAATGCCTGGTGGTTTGGTCAGTTGAGACTCCGACTCTTTATTTCGGCTGGGTCTTGATCTTGAGGTTGTGGGATCCAGCCCCTCATCAGGCTCCCCACTCAGCAGGGTGGAGAGCCTGCTCGAGATCCTGTCCGTCCCTACCTCCTCCCCAACACCCCCACCGCGCTCCCTGCTAACTCGTGCTCTCTCTCTTTGCCTCCCTCTCTCTCAAATAATCTTTTAAAAAAGAAGAAGAAGACGACGAATGGAATCCCAGTGGCCAAGTACAGAGAGGCACTGATCAACAATGTGTGGTGGGAGAAATGGGGCTCAGGGTGCGATTCCAAAAGGAAATGATGCAGGAGCTTAAACTTGGAGAATAAATTTAAGTTAGCCAGATTGGTAAGATGACAAAATGAATTCCGGACAGGAGACACATGTGAGTAAAAGGCACAGAAGAAAGGAGAGACGAACTGATCCATTCTGAAAACTACAGTGGGTGTGTGCAACCGAAGCCAGGGGGAAGGGTGCTACCATCAGGAGATGAACATGAAGGGGCAAATTAGAGGCCTCTGTATATCAGAGCATGATGTGATTTGAGGAACAAAAACACTGGATTTTAAAAGGATTCTCATGATCAGATTTGCAGTCCTATGGAGAATGGTTGGGAATGAAACAGAAGAATATCTGTTAGGAGGTGACTGCCAATAGTTTAAGTTCACCTGCTCAGCCAACAATCATGGTCTGGTATGTGACAGGTGTTGCTGTGGGAGGGAGAGGCTGGCAATGGTGGTGATGGTGATGGTGGTTGTGATAGAAACGATGGTGGTGCGGGTGGTGCAGGTGGTGCTGGTGATGGTGTGGTGGAGGTGGGGGAGGTGCTAGAGATTACAGTTGAGGCTGTGGTGGGGGTGACAGAAGTCATGGTGTGGTGATGGTGTTTATGTGTGTGGTTTAATGGTAACAATACTTAATTTTATTTTATTTTATTTTTTTTAAGATTTTATTTATTTATTTGACAGAGATAGAGACAGCCAGCGAGAGAGGGAACACAGCATGGGGAGTGGGAGAGGAAGAAGCAGGCTCATAGCAGAGGAGCCTGATGTGGGGCTTGATCCCACAATGCTGGGATCACACCCTGAGCCAAAGGCAGATGCTTAATGACTGCGCCACCCAGGCACCCCATGAATTTCTAAGTACTTGCCATATATTCTGACTCACTTGATGTTCCCAACAACCACATTAGGTAGACAATATATTACCCTCCATTTTACATATGAAGAAACTGACAATCAGTAAAGATTAAAATAGAGAAAAATTATAGGTTGTAACTTTAGATTGAGTAGCCAGGAAAGGCTTTTCTGAGAGGGTAATTTTTAAGCTGAGAGCAGAATGATAAGAAAGTGCCCAATACACAACGTTCCGATTAGGCAGGGGAAGCATTCCAAGCAGAGATGTGCAGGGCAAAGACCCTATAAAGTGCGTGTGCTTGGTCAATCCAAAGATCACAAAAGGCAGTAACGCCCTTCAGCTGGCCACAGGCTGAGGTTGTGACAATATCCTAGGTTCGAGTGAGAAATGGCCAGGGCAGTGGGACTGGGATTGTGAAAAGGGTGTGTGGATCTGAGAGAT
This sequence comes from Ursus arctos, assembly GCF_023065955.2. Classification (NCBI taxonomy): domain Eukaryota; kingdom Metazoa; phylum Chordata; class Mammalia; order Carnivora; family Ursidae; genus Ursus; species Ursus arctos. Next base: position 3,948,872 of record NW_026622986.1, read on the forward strand.
TTTGGACACGGAATCAACAGGGCTTGGCTGGTACTTGGGACAGGGAAGGGGGTAAGACTGAATAGTTGGCATATACCATACACACAGCAAAGCACAGGGCAACGTTCCTCCACTGTCATATCCATTCTTTACACAACAGATAGCTCACTCAGACCTGCAAACAGCCTCTCCAGTCAAGTGTCATGTGCCTATCTGTTTCATGAGGACACTGAAATTTAAAGAAAATGAATAATTTGACCAAGATCACACAGCTTGTAAGCAGTGAGTCAGGCATAATATTCAACATATTTATTCCAAAATCTTTCTTCTATAATACAAATTTCTTTAAAAATTCAGAGACTTAAGCCATTTTTATACGTGGCCATTATAGAGGATTATATCCTGACTTCTTTCACTTTTGCCACTAACTCATAATCACCAGAGTCGAACAGGTTTTTCAGCAATCAATGTAAATAGTTGAGTAATTTATGTGTTAAAACAGGTGTAAAATCTCAATTTAAAAATAACAAAAATGGTCAAAAATCAAAATTTTATTAAAAATATCCTTATGAAGATGCCGTAAACACTTATCCATGATGAGATATATACACACTTCTTAAAAATACATTATCACAATCAATTTACATCAGACCAGGTAAATAATCATAGATGTGCCTAAGGATAATTTGCATGGAGATTTTCCCTACAGCATTGTTTACAGTGATTGACAAAAATGGAACAAAAAAATGCCCAATAATATGGTTCTAGTTCAATAACTTATGGGTGGTTTAAAAAAAAATAAAGTTAGTATCATGTTTTAATAGAATATCTAATAATGTGAAAAAAGTCACCAACCATGAAGCAATTGAATATAGAAGTTTGTTAAACAATAGCTACTGCATGATCTGCTATTTGCTAATGGATGGTTAGATGCATGCATGCAGGTGTGCACAGACGAATGGCTAAGTGGCTAGAAATCTAACCAAAACTGAATAGGATTACATCTGAGTGGTTGGATTATGGACAATAGAGTGTGTGTGTGTGTGTGTGTGTGTGTGTGTGTGTGTGTAAATATATACATATATAATCCAAGTGTTATATAAATGTATAAATACTCTCTAAAGAACATATATTTTATTTTATAAGAGTAAATAAAAATAAAAGTTGATGTATTTAAAAATTTTTTAAATACATCATTGTTTTACTCCAGACTACATATAAAGAAATTCAAGTATCGAAAGGCTCCTTAATATCTATAATGTTACATAACAAGATGAGCAAAAATGTCAGGATTGAAAGCCTGGTCTCTAAATCCCTAGTCAGGTCTTTAGCTGCTATACTCTTTAATTGTCTGGAAAATTAAAAATTTATCGAATCTGTCTAAACAGCGTTGAACTCTACTTCAGTTAAGACTCTTTCTCTCATTTGTATATATTAAAAACAACTTCAATTCAAATGAAACAGAAAAAAAAGTTAAAAGCTTCTCTTACTGTCAGAGTGATATGAATGTAAACACAATGTGAAAGAGCCCTTCAGACGGTTTAATCTAAACAAACAAAAAAATTAAGAATTCAGCCTTGTTTCACTTTTTCCCCAGAAGATAGACTCATAATTAAACTTTTCACCTTTCCAAATTACTAACTCTGTATCCTGCACAGTGGGTGGTTTTCTTTCCAGACATTCTGACTTGGAACAATGTATAAAGCAGGAGTCCCTGAATGGAATTTATAGCTAAATTTAACTAGGCATATTTTAATAAGATTAGCATATCTTTGTTTTTCAACACTAAGTACCTTGCAATTAACTGAATTTAGACAGCATATTGTTTCATCAGAAGTGAGATTTGAAGCCTTAATTTCCATATTTATTGATGTTGTATGTGGAAAGAAGTCTGAGTAAAAATTCCTCTGTCTGCCCTAAAGAGATTTCAAGAAGGAAAGTGTGTTAACCTTTCCAGGAAGCTCATACAGACACAGAATCTCACCTAGTCAATTCTGACTTCTGGAAAAATTCAGCATGGCTTCTGCTGGGGGGAAAAATAACTAAATAGGAATGCCTAGATGTTACAACTATGGGTACACTGTCTAGACAGAAAGAAACTCAAAAGTTGTCAGTGAGAACCTGGCAGCACGTAAGGCTGCCCCCCAGCTCCATGAAACACCTATGAAAGAACATTGTAAGAACCTATTGTCTTCTTCATTACCATCAGGTGACCAGGTAAAAACCCTCAGTGTAAACAAATCGATACATCTTGCTTTCAATGAATTCAAAATTGGCCAAAGCTCTTAAAAAATATATCTACAATGTAACCACAAGAATACAATTTTTCAATAATCTATAAAAATCAGTCACAAGGGACAGAAAAGATGTTCCTTTAACATCCCCAACTTTTCCATCTTGGATAGCATACTTATAAGAAGACATCCAGTTAAGAGTGCATATACATAGGCATTACCCACCGAGAACTACCTTGGAGGGGAGAAAATTAATTTGGCAAATTGCTTAATTCCTCACTAGAAGCTGTGAACGCAGCAGTTGGTCACTGGAGGGACAGGCTCTGTTTACTGAAGGTAATGAGTGAAAGATGAAGTTTGTCCCAAGTATGGGGACTGACTTTTCATGGGGCCACAACCAAGAGATGTACAGAAATCTCCTTCCTCCCTCTCTGAAGCTAATTAGCAGCAATGCTGCATGTAAATAAACCCAGGAGGAGGTAAATAGAAGTGAAGGGAATTAGAGCTGCACGTTATCACACACAAATAACTATATGTCAATAATACAGTATATAAGATAATGAAGGAGTTCAGAGAAGAACATCAGAATCAATACTGCCTAAGTGTATAAGTCTACACTCTTTTAACACATTATTAGATGACATAGTCTTCTAAATATGATAGCAGTGTCTACCAAAATCAAGCAGATAAATCATCTTTGCTAAATGAAAAATTGGACCTCTTTAGAATAAACATGCTCTCAGAAACGAACATGTCAGTATTAATTGAAACTTTTAGTGGTAGACTTGATATAAACATTAAACTGCATTTAATGGACTAAAAATGTGGCTACAGAATAATCTCATTCACTTTTAGGAAAATTAAGTGAACTCAAAGTTAAATATTTACAGAATTCTCACTATAATATCCAAATATTTAACAGAAAATGAATTTATCAAATAAGGAAAGCTTTATGTGTATATTAATATTTCACTGACATATGGGAAACATTTTGGCAAATTACAGATTCTTGACTTTACTTTCCAGAATATTTGCGTCAGACCAATTGTTCTGCTTTCAGTTGCTGCCAATCAGTAATAGTCATCTTATAATTAATTTGCGAAATGTTTTAATAGTTTTCTGATTTTTAACCAATTATTTTATCTAGTGTACAGCATCATTCACTGAATCAGAAGAAAAATTTAAATATTCGCAGCAAAATATTTTACACCTGCATCGGTTGCGATATTATTTCACCAAATAAGAATTCTAGCACTTGACGAAGGACATGTGATACTCTAAAAGTTATAATTCAGATAGGAACTCCCCACACACCTCTAAATCAAGAAGCTTTATGGAAATCACCGTATGGTCCATCTTATAATTCATAGATGTGTCCATATGCAGTTAGTACCAGTGGTTCTGTGATCAAACCAAAAAATCAAAGAGGCTAACATTTTCTCAGAGATTGGACAGTCTCTCCAAATGTAGAATGATGACATGAGTCATAGGGTATATGAGCAGTGGACACTATTCAATCCTTATAGGAAAATGGTCTTCTTTAGAGATCTAGTGAATAATGTGTGTGTGTGTGTGTGTGTGTGTGCACATGTGTGTGTGTTCTACAGTAAAATGGGACATGTATTTATATAAGAAAAAGAGACTAGAAAAGAGCATAGAATTTTAAAAACTTCAAGTCGACAAGTGAAAAACTATATTTTTTAAATTTTGTTTTGTCTGGGCACCTGGGTGGCTCAGTCGTTAAGCGTCTGCCTTTGGCTCGGGGCGTGATCCTGGCGTTATGGGATCGAGTCCTGCATCGGGCTCCTCCGCTGGGAGCCTGCTTCTTCCTCTCCCACTCCCCCTGCTTGTGTTCCCTCTCTCACTGGCTGTCTCTCTCTCTGTCAAATAAATAAATAAAATCTTAAAAAAATAAATAAATAAGTAAAATAAAATTTTGTTTTGTCATAGTTTAAATTTTTTCTTCAAAATAATAAATCAATAATATAAACTATCATTCAGCACAGACACAAAGAATGAATAAGAAAATAATATTACATAATCACCACTAATATTCAGTAGTTTCTGAAACAAATTTATAACTGTTATGATAAAACTGTGTTTTTATTCTTAGTTTCTGTGTGTTCTATTCTAATTGATCGATAAAATAAAGCGTTCTTTGTCCTACTTTTTGTGAGTTATATGCATGCCAAAGAGATAACTTTGGTATTTTGTCTGGTGGTTCTCCTTTCCCACAGAACCACAAAGGGGTGGTATAGACAGTTAGAGAATAATGAAATAGTCCCTACTGACAGTGAACTAACTTTATGTGATACACTGAGGAAACATCAGAAATTTTAGAAGGCTAAAAATTTGGACTGGAATGAACAGGAAGTGGCAAAAATATAACCTCTACTTGTGTCAGTTTCAAAATTATAATTCACTAGATTCTGAATGTTTCACAAAAGAGTAACTACTAACTGAATTCAGACTATATTGAAATTATTTAGGAAAAATGATATCATAACACTTTGTGTGGTATTTGCAGACAAAACTACGAAGAAAAAATTATGCTGACACTTTGAGCACCGTGATGACTGGACTGAATGCTGTATTTTCAAGAGGATAAGTCCCAGAAATTTACCCTTTCTTGGATCCAGTTTACTAACCTTAAAACACAAAAAGATATATCTCAGGAAGAAACTGAACACAGAATAAAGAAGCAATGTGTTTTGAAGAAGCAGCTATAAGGAGTAAAGCTAAGGAAAGACATTCTTAGAGGTGTGGGTAAATCTGAGTAACTGTTGATCATAAAAAATCATGACAGTACTAATGATAATGACCAATTTGGATGATTAAAAACAAGTTGGAACCATAATACTAAAAACAACATATGAGATGAAGAGGGAATAGAGCTGAAGCAATAAGTATAGTGAATTATAAAGAGGTGACCAGACATTACATTAACAGAATGGATAAACACCATCTCAACACATGTAGAAAACCATTTGACAAAATTCAACATTGGTTCATGATAAAAACTCTCAACAAAATAGGTTAAAGAAAACACACCTCAACATGATGAAGGCCATTTGTGACAAACCTACCGTCAACATCATCTCAAGGGTGAAAAACTGAGAACTTTCCCTCTAAGATCAGGAAAAAGACAAGATTGTTCACTCTCACCAAGTTCATTCAACATAACACTGGAAGTCATGGCAAGAGCAATCAGACAAGAAAAAGAAATAAAAGGCATCCAAGTTAGTAAGGAAGAAGTAAAATTGTCACTATTTCCAGATAACATAATACCACATACGGAAAATTCTAAAGACTCCATCAAAAAACTATTAGAACTCATAAATAAATTCAGTAAAGTTGCAGGATACAAAATCAGTACACAAAGATCTGTCATGTTTCTACACCAATAACAAAGTAGCAGAAAGAGAAATTAAGAAAACAATTCCATTTACAACTGCACCAAGAATAAAATACCTAGGAATAGATTTAACCAAGGAGGTGAAAGACCTGTACTCTGAAACTATAAAGGACTGATGAAATAAATTGAAGATGACACAAGCAAATGGAAAGATACCATGCTTATGGGTTGGAAGAATTAATATCATTAAAACGTCTATACTAATCAAAGCAATCTACAGATTCAGTGCAATTCTTATCAAAATTCCAATAGTATTTTTCACAGAACTAAAACAAATATCCTAAAATTTATATGAAACCATAAAAGACCCTGAATACCCAAAGCAATCTTGAGAAAGAACAAAGCTGGGGGCATCACAGTCCCAGATTTCAAAATAAACTACAAAGCTACAATAATCAAAACAGTATGGTACTGGCACAAAAACAGACACATAGATCCACAGAACACAATAGAGAGCCCAGAAATAAACCCACATTTCTATGGTCAATTAATCTATGACAAAGGAGGCAAGAATACACAATGGAGAAAAGAGAGCCTCTTCAATAAATGGTGTTGGGAAAACTGGACAGCTACAGGCAAAAGAATGAAATTGAACCACTTTCTTATACCACACACAAAAATAAATTCAAAATGGATTAAATATTAAATGTGAGACCTGAAACCATAAAACTCCTAAAAGAAAAACTAGGCAGTAATCTCTTTGACATCAGCCTTAGCAACATTTTTCTAGATAGGTCTCCTGAGGCAAGGGAAACAAAAGCAAAAATAAACTATTGGTACTACATCAAAATAAAAACTTCTGCACAGCAAAGGAAACCATCAACAAAGTGAAAAGACAACCTACTGAGTGGGAGAAGATATTTGCAAATGATATATCCAATAAGGGGTTAGTATCTAAAATATATAAAGAACTCGGAAGTCAACACCAAAAAAATGAATAGTCCAATTTAAAAATGCACAGACAACCTAAACAGACATTTTCCCAAAGAAGACATACAGATGGCTAACAGACACATGAAAAGATGCTCAACATCACTCATCATCAGGGAAATGCAAATCAAAACTACAATGAGGCACCACCTTACACTTGTCAGAGTGGCTAGAATCAAAAAGATAAGAAACAAGTATTGGGGGGATATGGAGAAAAAGGAACGCTTGTGCACTGTTGGTGAGAATGCAAGCTGGTGCAGCCACTGTGGAAAAGAGTATGGAGGTTCCTCAAATTTGAAATTGAAAAAAGTGAAAATAGAAATACTACAATCCAGTAATTTACCCAAAGAACACTAAAATACTAATTCAAAAGAGATAGGCACCCTTGTGTTTATTGCTGCATTGTTTATAATAGCAAGTTATGAAAGAAACCTGTGTCCAGCAATAGATGAATGGATAAAGAAGATGTGGTCTATATATTTACAATAGAATATTATTCAGCTATAAAAAAAGAATAAGATCTTGCTGTTTGTAACAGCATGGACAGACCTAGAAGATATTATGCTAGGTGAACTAAGTCAGACAGAGAAAGACAAAGACCATATGATTTCACTTGTATGTGAAATTTAAAAAACAGGGGGGCATGCGTGGTGATGAGCACTGGGTTGTTATATGCAACTAATGAATTGTTGAACACTAAATCAAAAATTAATTATGTACTATTTGTTGGCAAATTGAACATAATAACAATAAAAAGAAATCTAAAAAACAAAACAAGTAAATAAAAACAGAAGCAGAATCATAAATACAGAGGACAAACTGATGGTTGCCAGAGGGGAAGAAATTGGGGATAGATGAAATGGATAAAGGAGATTAAGCGGTACAAACCTCCAGTTATAAAATAAATAAGTCGTGGGGATAAAAAGTACAGCATAAGAAATATAGCCAATAATATTGTAATAACATTGTATGGTGACAGATGATGGCTACACTTATTATGGTGAGCATAGTTTAATATATAGACTTGTCAAATCACTATGTTGTACTCATGAAATTAATATAACATTGTATGTAAACTACCCTTCAATTTTTAAAAAAGAAGTGAATAGAGATTTTAACTTTATTAAATCAAATATGGATGCTGAAAACTTAAAGTTTACAAAAAAGAATAAAAATGAAATGTGTAACTTCCAGTCTCGTAATGGAAACTAAAGAAAACTTGATCCAATAGAAGCCAGGAAAGGAGGGGCACATGTTCCAGAAAAAAAGATAGTCAAAGAGAAAGCAGAATAAAGCATAAAATAACTTTCGTATCTTTATGTATAAATAAATTATAAAATGTTTCATCAATTCTAAGGTGTACATGTGTTCACCTTTTAACACCTCAGAAATTAGAATGCATATTTCAATTGATAGTGTTTTAAAAATTATTGGCCATGCAACAATTGTAACATGAATGTCAATAACTATGCATATGTGAACATCAAAGTGCCAGCTTCAAAACTTGCATAATGGGTGGCAATACCTCAGCAGAAAAACCTGAAAAAAAACCAGTAGAGGAGTATTTTAACCCTTACGAACCAAACAGTTGTGGGGAGGGAGTGAGAAGGTGATGAATCAAACAGGTTTAACAACATTCCCAAAGCGAGACTCAAAAAGAGGTTTATTCTACATAATTGCAAAGCCAGTGTGAGAGCCGATGCTATTGGCTTTTATTTCTTTTGAGAAATGCTGCTTCTGATAGCACAGAAGGTGACCAGGCCTGGAAAACACAAACATTGGTGACTCTACATCAAAAACTAATTGAGAAGAGTTAGACTCTGAATGTGATAATCTTTAGAAATACTTTACTAATTTATTCCACCTATATTTATGCATAAGATCAACATATTATTTTTACATGTCTATAATTAATTATAAGAGCTCTTTTAATAAGGTCCAAATAAGCATTGTGTCACTCTTTAATTGCTATATTTTTTGTTTCTTTTTTTTTTTTAAGATTTTTACTTATTTATTTGATAGAGACAGAGCATGAGCAGGGGGAGGGGGCAGAGGCAGAGGGAGAAGCAGACTGCCCACTGAGCAGGGAGCCCTTTGCACAGGGCTTGATCCCAGGACCCCTGGATCATGATCTGAGTCAAAGACTTAACCTACTGAGCCACTCAGGCGCCTCTAATTTTTTGTTTCTTAATGGTAACTAAAATGATGTTGTATCATTCAATAAATGTAAAGAGACTAGACCTCCCAAATAAAATACAGAGATTTGCGGATTGTATTTTGAAAATCTGGTTAGATAATGTTAATAGGAGACTCATCTTAAACATAAGATGACACAGAAAAATTGAAAGTAAAAGAATGGGGGGGTATAGCTGAAAAATACTAACAATAGCAATAGCAAAGCCCCATCTAAACATATAACCATCAGCAAAATTGACTTTAAGAAATAAAGAGGGTATTACCCAATAATGAAAGGAACAATTCACCAGGAAACTAACAATTTTGACTCTTTATGCATCTAGCAACGTAGGCTAAAAACAAACTAACAAAATGGATTTACTGGGAAGAATACAGAAATTCATAATTCTAGTAGGAGATTTTAACTTGCATATTTCAATAATTGGTCATTTGTAGAACCCTACAGTCAACAGGGAAAATCATACTCTTTTCAACCACACGTGGAACATTTACAAAAATTGACAATGGACAGCCACAAAACAGTTCTCAAAAAAAAAAAAAAAAAAAAAAAAAGAATCTACTTCATTCTCTAACCAAAACATGATAAAAATTAGAATTAAAAAACACTTCTGAATAAGTCTTGGTTCAAAAGTAATTATAATAACAATCAGAAAACAAATTCAACAAAACCAAATAGAAATCCCTTGAAAAACTAAAAAAAAATGGACAAAATTCTGGCAAGATTATTTAAGAAAACTACTCAAATGCTAAAAATTAGGAATAATAGGAAAACAAACCATAGACATAACAGAGTTTTCACAGAACTTTTAACAAAAGTGGTCCTGAAATTCTTGGAGGAAAATGGATTTGAATAACCAGGATAATTTCAAAAAGGAAAATCAATGTGTCCTCACCTACTAGAATCTAAAGCTTGTAAAATTAGTGATTAAAATATGTATTAGTGCAGAGAGAGGAAACAGATCAGTGTAGCTGGATAGAACCTAGTAACAAACTTAGGTGCATATAAGATAGTGTACAGGTGATACTCTAGAGGTCACCCCACAAATGAAGAGAAACAATGAACCAGTCAGTAACAGTATCATCTTAACTGCCATCGTATATGGGAAAAAATACAATTAGACACCTACTTCACATGAATCACAACAATAAATTCCATATGGATTAAAACCTAAACATGACAGGAAAAACCTCAAAACTTTTAGAAAAAAATATAGCATAAATAACTTTACATTTAGGGAGGATTTCTTAAATAAGACCAAAAAAACATACAGGAGAAGACTGATAAATTCGAGTAGATTAAAAATGTTAAGACTCTGTATTACCAAAGATATAATAAACAAAACAAAAATACAAGCCACAGATACAGAGAAAACATCTTCAAAGCATAAAGGATGAATATCCAAGATACTTGTAAAACTTCACCAAATCAAAAAGAAAAATAAAGGGGACAATAATGCAGGAGAAAAAAATGGACAAAGAATAAGAAGAGGTAATTTGTGGAAAAGGTAACCCAAATGGCCAAAAAACATATAACCATTAGCAAATAGAAACACAGATTTAAACAGAGTTTCCTTTGTAAACTCATTAAACTGATAGTCTGATCTTCCTAGTGTTGGTGATACTGAGAAATCAGAAACTCCTGCATACTCAATTTGAAATTAAACAAAGTCTATACATCAGTCATTCAATTTCTACTTTAGCAGTATAGATATCTTCTTTAGAAAAACTCCTGATCATGTGCACAGGGGCATGTCTGCAAAGAAATTCACTGTGACAATAAGTGTATTCGTGAGAATGTGGGAATCCCTAAACTGCTGGCCAGTAGTGGAGTAAATAATGAAGTGGGGCTTATTCATACAAAGAAATACGATGATCAGTTTTCAAAGTTTAACCAGATCAATATTAAGCAATATGATGTTAAGGTTGTTAAGCTATTTATAAAAGGATAGAGATAATACCACCTGCAAAATATTTAAAATCCATCCCAAACAATACTATATATATATATATGTATATAAAGTGCAAAACCATTCAAGGGTTCAATTCACAGCATCTTTAGGAGACTACTTCCTTTTAGGGTAGAGAAGGATGGAGGGTGAGATTTTAGTCATATTTGTAAAGTTTTATTTATATAAAAGAAAAGAGATCTCAGACAAATATGTCAAAATGTTAACACCTTAAATATGGCTTATACATTTGTTGCATTTCCTGCATTTTCCATTGCTTCATAATATAATTTTTTATAATTATAAAGTTATAATTTTATAATTTTGTTTTTATAAAGGAAAACAAACTGAAGTATCACAACGGGGCTCACAAAGGGAGATAAAGAGAAATTATATTCCTCCTGGATTATAAAATAATTGAAAAATAAGATATGAGGCAACTGATAGAAGATAAAATATCTTTCTAACCAACAAGGCTGATTCCACTGTTTAAAAACACTGCAGTATAAAACACAGTACTGGAATGAGCCCCATCTGTAAAACGTCACTTTTAATACCTATCTTGCTGATTTTCCATGAGGCTTAGACATTATGAATATACAGAGAGAGAGATAAAGATAGATATGGACACAGTCATGTAGCAGATCGTTGGTTGCTAGCCAACATCCCTCTCTACTTCCCTTCTTTCTTTGTTAGAAACCCTTATTTTATTCAGGTATTCACCCTCCTCCACATGGCCAGGTACTTTAGAGGAAGAAGAAGTAATTCCCAGCACAGGAGATGGGGTAACTTGACTTCTTGAAGCCAGTTGTGGTACTCCCATTTCTCTTACCAATGATTGGTTTAGGAATGGGGCTCCAGCCCAATACGGCCATGAAGTATTCCAGAAGACTTTTGGGAAGGATGTCTTCCTAAGAAAGGGAAAAGGAATGAAAGAGCCCCATTGTTGTTTGCTTGTTTGTTGTACCTCATGGGATGCTGTCTCTGGATGTGAAGCCGAGAATGCCGCAGCCATCTTCTGACCCCGAGGTCACCACTGTCAACACTAAGGGAATCAGAGAAACAGAAAGAACCTGACTCTTTAATGATATTTTTGAAAATCTGTATCAGCCAGCCTGGGAATCTACCCTTCCTCTATACTTCTTCTTATGTGAGAAAATAAATTTCCATCTTGAATGAACAGGTTTGAGTAGGGTTAACTATTACTGGTTGCCAAAATATCCTAAATGATACAAAGAAAAAGGTCAAACCCAAAGCGTCGCACATGAAAGGCAGGCTGTACATGGCAGCTAACATTATTATTCCACTCCAACCTTGACCATCCAGTCTCCCCTCACTACCCTCCAATACATTACCAATGCAACACAGATCAAACTACTCCCATCTTTATTCCGGTCACTCCTATTCTTAAGTGAAGTGACTATTCCCTATAGTAACTATTAGCATAGAATCCAAACTTCATTTCCTAAGTACAGTTTTTATTGCTCACTTGGGGAATTTAGGAACAAGGCTCACATTCATCACTCTGCAATTATGAATTGTAGGTTAGGATTCACTCTGTTTAGTTTTACCTACATTTTTTGCTCTAATAAAAAAAAAAATCAGGAAGTATAATTTCAATGGATTACCTTCCAGCAGAAACCTTGGTATTTTACTACCATGAGGCAACCAAACTCCAATAGAATCCTAATAGAAAATGAATCCTTTCAGGGGCGCCTGGGTGGCACAGCGGTTAAGCGTCTGCCTTCGGATCAGGGCGTGATCCCGGCGTTATGGGATCGAGCCCCACATCAGGCTCCTCTGCTATGAGCCTGCTTCTTCCTCTCCCACTCCCCCTGCTGTGTTCCCTCTCTCGCTGGCTGTTTCTCTGTCAAAAAAATAAATAAAATCTTTAAAAAAAAAAAAAAGAAAAGAAAATGAATCCTTTCAGATTTTTGACAGATAAAACATAAAGTAAATCTTTTTGTTCTATTTATTTTAAGACTGGAGGACAAGACCAAACATCACAAAATGAAGAGATGATGCCACAGGAGATGTGAAGATAGACATATTTTTTGAAATAGGAATCCAGAGACCACATGGATCCCACTGGAAACCATAATGATTTAATAATCAGCAGGGTAATAAACCAACAAGTAAAACAAGAATCCTTTCTTTTTAGCCCCCCAAAGTGGCACAACATAGCAAAGCAAATACATCTGAAGAAAAGATTCATCCCCAAGAGTGACAGTGGCTTACTGAAGCACGGACGTACAAATGGGGGTGGGGGCAAAGACGTAACATGAAAAGTCACCAAGAGGTGAATCTGGTTTACCTTGGGTGAGACAGGGGAATCTCCTGGTGGGAAACCCTGTCCCAACAAGCCCAGCGATCAGTCTACTAAAACGTTTGCAGGCAAGAGTTAGTAAGCAAGGAGTCTCTGGAGCTAGCAACTGCAGAAGAAAGGCAATTGCCAAGATCAGTACAGAAACATTGCTCAGTCATGAGATTCTCCTAAGAAGATTCCACAAAGATTTTCCTAAGAAGCATGAATGATGTAAAGATAGGAATAATGTGTGGAAAGTGAAATTAAATAAGACACGAAATGCTAGAGGAAAGATAAGGAAAAAATAAACTTGCATGGGGCTACACACCAGATTGTTTGGGGGCACTGGCTGCAGGCAGGCAGACATAACTACAGACTGAAACACCCATATGGTTCCTCTGGATTCCACGTTCTCTGCAGCTTCTTGCAAGCTTTTCGTTACTCGGCCCCACATGGTTCTGGAAACCACACAGGTGAGAAATAAATCTTCATCTCTGGCAGTCTTTAATAGTCATGCTTCCCAGCTGTTCAGTAAGGTGTTCCTTCAAGTAAATTGCCCTTTAGGGAGTTTGTGGTGAGACAGGGACATGAGCAAACACTACAAACCACCCAGCTCGTTCTGCCTGACAGAGTCGTTCTCCAACCTGGCCTGGCCAAGAGGCCCTAAAGGCAACTTGATTTCTGAAAGCAGGAATATACTATCATTTTAAGCAAAACACATTGCTCTAGTGAAATAAATAACTGGAACCTTATTAACAGATCCCACCTGCATGCAGTTGTGGAGAAAGGAGAAGGAGAACAGACTAAGCTTTGCAGGTAATTAACACACAAAGAGCTTGAGAATCTTCTTCAAAGACTGCTAGGCAATATCGTGTCTGACTTTGGACAGCAGGAGTCAGACCCAGAGAAATACTGACCTCTTAACCATGTGGTATAACAGGCCTTGGGGTTCTAGCAGACCCCTGTGGTTACCTACACAAAGCCATCCCCCCCTACTCTTCTTCCTCACTGGCAAAGCCCTGATTTTGTTTAAGTGATCCCTCCTCAGTGCACCAGATCTGAGTGTTGTGACCTGTCACCCAATTCTGTTCCAGGAAAGGCTAGAGACATGGAAAAATGTCCCTCTTTCCGCCTCTGGGTATTGGTATGTGAAGACATGAGTTGTAACCAGCGATCTGAAACCACTTTGGAACCATGCGGGAAACTAACCAACACTCTGAGGCTAACAAAGAAATAAATAGAAAGGACATGGTCTCAATAGTGTCATAGATTCATAGAATTAACCAGCTTTGCAGCTACCCCACCCCCAGATCCCAGGTAATGTGAGATCATGTGTCCTCTGGGCCACTTTCAGCTCGCATCCTTTTATTGGAAGCTGAAAATACAGTAACAGATGCTGAAGTCTGTCTATCCAAATGTAACCTGCCAAAGATGCAAATCATATCAATTGATTAAATGTAGATAAAAATGTTTCTGTTCAAGGAATGTCCTTGCTGTTACATGAACAAATGTAACAAATGCAAGGGCAATTCATCTTCCAGATTTATAAATGCTTTGTCACATGCTTAGAACATTAGGCCTCTCCTCAAATTAGCAAACTCAGTGTTCATTCTTCGAAAGCTCTGTGAAGGCCTCTCCCAGCTCTTTCAGGCACATTTAGTTGTTCCCTAATATTATCCCTGCGTATTTTGTAAATACTTCCTCCAAATGGCTTGTAGTTGTGTATCTGTTGTTGTCCCATGTGAGTTCTCTACAAAAGAAATAATATCTGTGATGGTTAATTTTATGTGTCTACTTGACTAGATCACAGGATACCCAGATATTTGGCAAAACATTATTTCTGGGTGTCTGTGAAGGTCTTTCTGGATGAGATTTACATTTGAATCAGTGGACTCTAAAGTATATTGCCCTCCCCAGTGTGAGTGGGCATCATCCATCCACTGAGGGCATGAATAGACCAAAAGTTAAAGGAAGGCAGAATTCACCCCTTTTCCGCATGTTGGATCTGAGACATCAGTCTTTTCCTCCCTGACATTGGAAATTACACCATCGGCTCCTTTGGTTCTCGGGCCTTCAGAGCGGGACTGAACTATGCCACTGGCCTTCCTGAATCTCCAGCTTGTAGATGGTAGATCGGGGGACTTCTCAGCCTCCATAACCACATGAACCAATTCCTCATAATAAATCATATATATCCCATTGGTTCAATTTCTCTAGAGAACTCTGACTAATACAATGTCTCATCTATATAGTCTTAACATTTAACAAAGGACCCAGCACTTAGTTGGTGTGGCCATTTTAAAATATGGCCCCCAAAATTCCTTCCACTTTGAGGAAAGTCCATGCCCCTACCCTTGAATCTGAGCTGGCTTTTACACCAACTGGTAGCTCATGAGTCAGCCAACTTGGTCATTTAACCCTGCCGAGTCTGTAGATGACTACGGTCCTACAGATATCTGATTTCAGCTACAAGAGAGATCCCAAGCAAGATCTGCAAGCCCCTCCTAAATTCCTGACCCTTAAAATTGTGAGCACAAAAAAAGGTGGTTTTAATCCACCAAGATTTGGGGGTCACTGTTACACATTAATAGTAACCAGAACAGTTTGTACTAAATATTTACTGAATTTATGAATGAGAGGTAAAAGGGATCTTCCTACTATTAAAAAAAAATTTTTTTTAAGTGTAAGTTCAGGATAACTTCATCCTGTGGCAATTTTTGTGTTCAAAGATACATTTCCTATCACTCTGTGCATTAAGAGTAAACTCTTACAAAGCTCAATTCGTGTATCAAAGTCTAGACACTGTGCTTGGTGCCTGTGGCTTTTAGCTCACTTAAATCTCAGGACCAATGGGGTGGGGGGCTCATATTTGTCATTACATACTTTAAGCATGAAGAAGTGAAGCTCAGAGAGGCTATAGGTTACCTGTCTCCATGGGTAGCAAATAACTGAGCTAGAATTCCCCCCAGGACTGCCTGTTCCAAACCATGCTTCTCTCCACCGCTGCACACAGTCTCCCTCACTAACTTGTACTGTACCCCAACCATAAAAAGAAAGGTCAAATAGTTTGGCTTATCACTGTGTAATACCACAGGGGTGACCTAATATCATGTGCAGTAGGTTGGATAAGCCTAGGGCACACCTGGACATTGTGCCAAGGACAGATAAGGCTGGAGCCATCAGGGTTCTATTTTTTTTTTTAAGATTTTATTTATTTATTTATTTATTTATTTATTTATTTATTTATCAGAGAGAGAGAGCACAAGTAGGGGGAGTGGCAGGCAGAGGTAGAGGGAGAAGCAGGCTCCTCACTGAGCAAGGAACCTAATGTGGGACTCGATTCCAGGACCCTGGGATCATGACCTGAGCCGAAGACAGATGCTTAACCGACTGAGCCAGCCAGGCGCCCCCAGAGTTCTACTTCTAATGCCAGTTCAGTGGCCTTGCAATAACAAACATCATCCATTCCTCCCTCACATCCCATTCAAAACCACAGATTCTCAATCAGAAGCATAGCTCTTGAGCACTGGGATAGAAAACCCAACCCAAGGTAAGGATAATAAGTCAATCTGTAAATCGGCTAACACGTTTTGATAGCATAGGGTTGGTTATACATGGAATAGAATCTCTGTGGGGAAAAAGATACCTAAGACAGGATTCTTGCTCTTTGGTAATTTTGATCCATTTAAGGAAAAAGGACAAAATATATAATATAAAGAACAGCACAAAATAATACACAAGTGCTAAGTCTAGGGTTGTTTCAAGATAATTTTTTCTAAGTATAAAATTCAGACCATTAAGAAAAGGGAAAATAAGGATTACTCCTAGTCAACCCAATTCAAATACAACTATAAGTTATGTCTTTATGGACTCCTTCTAGTTTTTTTCGATAGATGATAGATAGATAGATAGATAGATAGATAGATAGATAGATAGATGATAGATAGATACTGCATATATATATATAGTATAATTGGGGCTTATACCATATAGCTCTATATCTTGCTTTATTTCACTTAATACTATATTCTGAACACATTCTAGAATAGGATTTTTTATTAATTTTTAAATTTTTTTTATTTATTTATTTGAGAGAGAGAGAGCGTGAGCAGAGGGTGAGGGGGAAAGGCAGAGGGAGAAACAGTCTCCCTGCTGGGCAGGAAGCCCAATGTGGGACTTGATCCTAGAGCCCTGAGATCATGACCTGAGCTGAAGGCAGACACTTAACCAACTGAGCCACCCAGGTGTCCTAGAATAGGATTTTTCAAACCAAACCCTACTGGATTGTTTTGAGAAAGCATACCAGGAGTTCATATTAATGTGATATGATTTCAATAAATTCCACCTACTAATGCATTCTTTTTTCTTATGTTGTCTTTATAAATTATTATACTATGAATTATACTTATTATAAACAATGAGGTTAATCCTATAAAAGTACATTTGCTTCTGAGAGAGTATGCGAGACTCACACCAGAAAAAAAATCAAGTGCTATCACCTCTCAAATAAAAATTACATATGATTACCTGGGGCGCCTGGGTGGCACAGAGGTTAAGCGTCTGCCTTCGGCTCAGGGCGTGATCCCGGTGTTCTGGGATCGAGCCCCACATCAGGCTCCTCCGCTATGAGCCTGCTTCATCTTCTCCCACTCCCCCTGCTTGTGTTCCCTCTCTCGCTGGCTGTCTCTATCTCTGTCGAATAAATAAATAAAATCTTTAAAAAAAAAATTACATCTGATTACCTGAACCTGGCCAAAGATAAACAAAATAGAAAGACATGCCATTATCATCCCCATCACCTCCATGCCCTCAGTGCTCTCTAATAGTTATTATTGTATGACTAATGTGAAAGACCATCATTTTAAATGGATCATTGTTACCAGAAGTAAATTCTTATACACCAACATTTCTTAATATAAAGATTCTTTAATATAAAGATTCTTACATGAGCCCTTCAGAGATGGGATTTAGTACAGTTTTTCCTACAGTAATTTAACCGTCTATTTTTTTAAATTACACAGTATGACTCAAAAGAAAAAAAAATCTGAAATTCCAGAATTGTGTCATTGCTTTTAATGAAGTCTCCAAAAGGGAAGGGAGGGGCTTAACAAAAAGGAACTAAGCAGTTATACTACCCAGTGTATACACATTGTAAATAAAACAAGTAGTAAACTGTTTGACATTTATTTCATAGCAACTGTACAGAGAATTGTATTGTGTGAATTTCAAAAGGAAAAAAATGTAGATATCAAGGTTTTCTTGGAAATACTCTGGAAGATGAGGTATGTTGTTAAATGATATTGCTTGAAAGTTAATTTCAACTAGTAATGTGTGGTTGACTGTGGTTTATCTGATCAATAGCCATTCTCACTTCCTGGACTTCCCTGCCCCTAGAGCCCACCTGTCGCCAGCCACCCACCAGATCCTCACTCTCCCAGCCTCCCTTGCAGCTAAGAGTGGTGTGATGGGTCCCAACAACGTGACCTAAGGGGAAGACCTTCAAGGAAAGATTTTCTTTTCTAATAGGACAGACGCACAGGGGCAGGTTCTGCCACCCTTCTTGCCTCTGCTGCGGTCCCACGAAATGTGATGACCTCACAATGGGAGGCCCCATGTAACTGAAGGGGAAGCCAAGAGCCTAGAAGCCTATCTGTAGGCCTAACACTGAGTCACAATGGTGGAACTTCCTGCTTCCAGACTTACTGACATATGATATGAATTAAGTGTCCCTCTTAACTAAGCCAGTTTTACTTAGTGGTCTATTGTCCTGAGCGTTCCCAAACTAAACCACAATGCACCCTATGGCATGAGGAGTTTTGGTATCTGGCCGATATTCCAATGTGAATGTGGAAAAAATAGTAATTATTGATTTTTAAAACACATTTTAGAAGAATTGTAAAATGAAATAATGACAGTGCAATTGCCATTTTTTCAAAATGGCAGCTGCATGTAAAGTGAGAACCTGGCTCCTGGCCCATAGTGTCTACTTGGCTCAGTTATCTCCATGTATTCACAACTGGGCCTTCTTAGAGCAGACACAGCAAAAAGACTACTTCCTTATGACAGGATCCTTTTCCTAGTGGTAGAGAAAACAGAAGAGGATGATGGTTAATAGAGTTTAATGTTAATATGGACGAATATAAAAAATAATCTCACCCATTTTAATTCTAATAGAAATTGAAGCAGGGCCAGTTGGCCTCTACCTTCTCTCCATCCATGTAGTGGGTGATTCAAAACATAATTTTCTGAAAGATTTTAAAACACCAAGAAACCCCAATATTACCCTATCAAGTTTTATATTCTCCAATGATATAACACTTAGTTGTTTACCTGAAAGAAAATAAGCTTTTAGAAGAAACTATTATAGTTGTTTTATATAATGCCTAAGAATTTTCATTAGTTACAAAAGGGTTCTCCATTTAATCTTGAATGAATCATTTTATTCGTGTTGGTACATGGACCCACACTGGTATCAAGACTTTTAATTGGATTTTTAAACTACAATCCACTGAAACATAATTTCCCCAAAGTTTCTTAAAGTCGAGACATATACCATATTGATAGTCTCCTACCTAATTTGATACCCAATGTTTTATGAAATATTCCCTTCTACGAGTTAGATTCCTGCCTCAACTATATATATTATTATGTTTGTAGGCTATTCAGTAACAAGACATCTGTTCAGAAATCCCTCTAGAAAGTTTCCTACATTATTTATGTCACTACTAAAACTATTTCCCTTCTTGTAAAAAACAGCTGCTTTACATACAAGAGAAAAAAAAGATGGTTATTTAGCCAGCAATGTTGATAAATGATTCTGGTGTCTTTTAGCTGTCATTGCTTTCTATACACTAATTAGCTTTTTATACACTAATAAGTCTCTTCTGCTCTCAAAGATTGTCAAGTAGCCATTTAATAGTAAATTTTAAATGCTATTTTTATATTCTCTCAATTAAAAGTAAGTTTTAATGATTTTTATGTAAATGGTTTCAGCCTCACAAATCAGTAAGCTCTCCCAAAAGCTTGTACCATGATTTTTGAAAGCTCTGAACTTTTGTCTGCTTACTTTCTCCTGCAAGCTTAATATACTTACCAAAAATTTCCACATTCCATCATTAGAGCTTTCATCTTGTCTCAAAAAGAAAAAAAAAAATTTAAAGGTCGATTAAAAGCCAAAATCAACTATTTTCAGCCTCAATTTTCAAATGTCAGTTTGTTTTTACCTAATTCTAGTAAATTTATATAGTGTAATTCTAAACTTCACTCTTTGACGTTTTCCTGCTGAAGAAAAGCAGTAGAACTTTTCACCACCTGTGTTGCTTTTGGAAACTAGCCCCGCCCATCTGTGGTCTGGACAACATAGTGCCCAGGCGGGTCCTTACTAACGGACTGCCTACACACTGCTTTCAGGACTCCAGCGATTATCTGTTGTTGCTCTGCGGCTGGATATCCTGGAGAAGGAATGGCCCTCTATGAGCAAGGGACAAACAAAAGAGATAGGTGACTGTACATTTCGCATAAAAGGGAATTCCGAATAGGAAGAGAGGGGAAAGGAATCCATAAAAAAGACAACTGAAGGTCAAGTCTTTGCATTTTTGAATAGCAACCATTTTCTGCTGAATTAGCTAATACAGTATTTCTCAAGCCTTTGAATTTGATTCCTATGGAGTTTAGCTTTTCCAAAACAAAAGTGGGAAGGAAGTGTTTTTCAGTATAAAGAGGTTCTAACTAGATTTCAATTAAAAGAAAAAAAGAAAAAGATATACAGCTTGATGGATATGCCTAGAATTCTTGGCCAAAATACAGAATTTGCCAAAACCCTGAGGGGGGGGGGAATTTGGGGGGAAAGGGATGGGGGTGTTCTGCCTATTTAGAATGTGGTGCATAGTCAGGTTGCTGAACTAAGCTAGAGAAAACAGGAGGAAGACACAGATTCCATTAGCTCAAGCAATATACAAATGCTGCTATTATTTTTGTTCCATGACAAGAGTTGTTTTGATAAAGATAACCACCAACTACCACCACCACCACCACCCCCCCCCCCAGAAACTGAACTGGCCTCAAATGTACCCTTAATTATTCTTCTCTATTCCCACACCCTCAACAACTTTGGTTCTCTAGCCCTACTCCTTCCTGCTATGAAACCTGACAAAAATCTTGAAACAGAAAGAGAGAGAAAGAGGAGAGAATTGGCGGGCGGGGGGGGGGGGGGGGAGGGACACAGACAGAGAGAGAACGTATTTTGCCACCCTCCTGGCTAACTGAAATGCTTGTTCCCGAGATTACAGTAATTACAGCCACAGCATGAGTTCCATACAAGCGCTAAATGAAACAGCACATCAATTAAAAAATAAACACTCCATTCTAGGAGAAAGACAACCCCCTGGGACGTCCTAACAAGCGTAAATGAACCTGCCAGGCCGCCGGCCCCTCGGGCCTCCGTCTCCCCTCCCCATCTTAAGGTAGTTGCGGAGCTGGCGGGGGCAAGTACTCATTGGCGGTGTCCCAAGTGGCTGCTAAAAGCAGCTCAGGTCCCGCTCTGCTCCTTGCAGATCTCTGATACGTGTCGGTGCGTCCGCGCCAGGGCTCAGCACCGCCTCCCACGGTAGAAAAGGAGGTTCTAGAAAGAACGTGAACTTTGGATAGACCTGTATTTGTTCCAAAAGTACGAGGCGAAGAGAGAGAATCTAGCCGCAGTCTGCCCTACTTATAAGGTTTTTTCTTTTTCTTTCTTCCTTCCTTCCTTTCGGAAAGGAAATTATTTTTTCATAAGGAAACACGGTGTCCTAGATGCTTTACATACTTTATCCCATCTAACTAACGGAATCCCCTTTGAAATCCGCACTATTACCCCACTCTTCAGGTAAGGAAACTGAGGCTCCCCTGGTCACTCAGCTGAGGCGAGAGGAGAAGACTGGGCCCGCCCTTATGCCTGGCGCCTCTCGCGCCCTTTGGGCGCGGGCTGCTGTGCTCCAGTACACGTCCTGGGGCGCCCCCAGTCCAGCCCCACCATCCAGAATGAAGTGCCGTCCCTCCACTCCTCTCACATTTCCAAGCCTCAAACAGCATCATTCTAAGAACCCCAAGAAGAGCACTCCTTCCCGGTTCTCACGCAGAGCTCGGCCCTAGTTAGGCTCCCGCGCCCTCGCGTGCGCGTAGGTTCCCCACCGACACAGCTCACGGAGGGGCGCGGGGTCACCCATATTCGAGGGCATTAGTAGGCAGGGACGTGAATTGTTTGAAACGAGCCCGGAAAACCACGCGCACGCACCTCCATCCGGGTCCCCAAAAGCAGACCCGGGGAAAAGGAACCAAGAACTCAAACACACTGAGCTATGTGGCGACCGACAATCGTGGCAAAACCTCGCTCTCTGCGGTCACTCCCAAGGTTACCAAACTCTACAGCCACAGAAATCGCGCATGGCCGTGGGGACACTCCGGACCGCCTTAAGGAAGGCTGAGTCTTGGGAGCGCACAGACTCCGCCCCGTCACCCGGCGATTGGCGCGCCCGGCCGAGGGCGGAGACCGAGTCCGCGCTGTATAAATATTCATGAGCCGGCCGGGCGGCGCGAGCCGGGCCGGAGCCGGGAAGTTGGGTGAAGGGCGCTGCTCCCGCCGAGGAGGAGGAGGAGGAGGAGGAAAAGGAGGAGGCTGCGGAGGCGGTAGCAGCTGGGCGCGGGCCGCGCCACTCAGGTGTCTACTCCTCCTTCTTGGTCTGGATTTGGTTCTGTGTGTCCAGCAAGAAGGGGTCTGCCTACATCTCTCCCGATTGCCGGCCGGAGCGCGGAGCGGACTTTTACCGGAGGCGGAGTCTGTCAGTCCCGGCGGTGGACAGACGGACCGACGCCGGGGAAAGAGGGCGGCGGCCTCTGCGGAGGCGGGTCCCGAACTCCGGCGGCAGAACTGCGCAGCTTTGGGGGCGAGCATGAGTCCCCGGGGACAGAAAGGGGGCTGCAGGGGCTGACCCGGCGCGGGGAGCGGCCTGGCCCAGCCATCTTGACTGCGCACCGCGGCCCGAAAGGAAACTTGCTGTGCCGCCGCCCTCTGTGCCCGGCAAAGTCACCGCGCCGTCGCCGGCGCCGCGTGGAGAAGTGGCCGGGCGCGCGGGAGAGAAAGCGAGCGAGAGAGGGACGATGAGCCGGGGACCAGCCACTGTGCTGCGAGAGAGCTGAGTTCGACCGGCAGTCAGCAGGGCAGACTCTCGGGGACTGTGGTGCACGCCTGCAGAACCCTCACCGCCGCTGCCCAGGCTAAGGACCCCGCTGGGCGGACGCGTCCCGAGAAGGGACTAGGTTATCTGCAGACCCCCTTTCCGGGAGAGGCAGGAGGGAGACCAACAGGGCACCCGCTTTCCCCTTCTCCGGCTCCCTCGCCGAATCCCCCGGCGCCCTTCCGCGCGCCGCCTGGAGGGCGAGGGCGCGGGGCCGAGGCGCGCAGCATGGAGTGGAGTTACCTGTTGGAAGTGACCTCGTTGCTGGCCGCCTTGGCGCTATTGCAGCGCTCGAGCGGCGCGGCGGCTGCCTCGGCCAAGGAGCTGGCGTGCCAAGAGATTACCGTGCCGCTTTGCAAGGGCATCGGCTACAACTACACATACATGCCTAACCAGTTCAACCACGACACGCAGGACGAGGCGGGCCTGGAGGTGCACCAGTTCTGGCCGCTGGTAGAGATTCAGTGCTCGCCGGACCTCAAGTTCTTCCTGTGCAGCATGTACACGCCCATCTGCCTGGAGGACTACAAGAAGCCCCTGCCTCCTTGCCGCTCGGTGTGCGAGCGCGCCAAGGCCGGCTGCGCACCCCTCATGCGCCAGTACGGCTTTGCCTGGCCCGACCGCATGCGCTGCGACCGGCTGCCGGAGCAGGGCAACCCCGACACGCTGTGCATGGACTACAACCGCACGGACCTCACCACAGCCGCACCGAGTCCACCGCGCCGCCTGCCGCCGCCGCCTCCGGGTGAGCAGCCGCCCTCTGGCAGCGGCCACGGCCGCCCGCCGGGGGCCAGGCCCCCGTCCCGCGGCAGGGGCGGTGGCGGCGGGGACGCAGGGGCGCCCCCCACGCGCGGCGGCGGTGGCGGCGGGAAGGCGCGGCCCCCTGGCGGCGGCTCAGCGCCCTGCGAGCCGGGCTGCCAGTGCCGCGCGCCCATGGTTAGCGTGTCCAGCGAGCGGCACCCGCTCTACAACCGCGTCAAGACCGGCCAGATCGCCAACTGCGCGCTGCCCTGCCACAACCCCTTCTTCAGCCAGGACGAACGCGCGTTCACCGTCTTCTGGATCGGCCTGTGGTCTGTGCTGTGCTTCGTGTCCACCTTCGCCACCGTCTCCACCTTCCTCATAGACATGGAGCGCTTCAAGTATCCCGAGCGGCCCATTATCTTTCTTTCGGCCTGCTACCTCTTCGTGTCAGTCGGCTACCTGGTACGCCTGGTGGCGGGCCACGAGAAGGTGGCGTGCAGCGGCGGCGCGCCGGGCGCGGGCGGCACGGCAGGCGCGGGCGGCGCGGCGGCGGCGGCAGCGGCGGGCGCGGGCGCGGCGGGCGCTGGAGCAGGCGGCCCGGGCGGGCGCGGCGAGTACGAGGAGCTAGGCGCTGTGGAGCAGCACGTGCGCTACGAGACCACGGGGCCGGCGCTGTGCACCGTGGTCTTCTTGCTCGTCTACTTCTTCGGCATGGCCAGCTCCATCTGGTGGGTGATCCTGTCGCTCACGTGGTTCCTGGCGGCGGGCATGAAATGGGGCAACGAGGCCATCGCCGGCTACTCGCAGTACTTCCACCTGGCCGCGTGGCTCGTGCCCAGCGTCAAGTCTATCGCCGTGCTGGCGCTCAGCTCCGTGGACGGCGACCCGGTGGCTGGCATCTGCTACGTGGGCAACCAGAGCCTCGACAACCTGCGCGGCTTCGTGCTGGCGCCGCTCGTCATCTACCTCTTCATTGGCACCATGTTCCTGCTGGCCGGCTTCGTGTCGCTCTTCCGCATCCGCTCGGTTATCAAACAGCAGGGCGGCCCCACCAAGACGCACAAACTGGAGAAGCTCATGATCCGCCTGGGTCTCTTCACCGTGCTCTACACCGTGCCCGCCGCCGTCGTGGTCGCCTGCCTCTTCTATGAGCAGCACAACCGCCCGCGCTGGGAGGCCACGCACAACTGTCCGTGCCTACGGGACCTGCAGCCAGACCAGGCGCGCCGGCCGGACTACGCCGTCTTCATGCTCAAGTACTTCATGTGCCTCGTGGTGGGCATCACCTCGGGCGTGTGGGTCTGGTCCGGCAAGACGCTCGAGTCGTGGCGTGCCCTGTGCACCCGCTGCTGCTGGGCCAGCAAGGGCGCCACTGGGGGCGGGGGCGCGGGCGCCGCGGCCGCAGGGGGCGCCGGGGGACCCGGGGGTGGTGGGGGCGTGGGGTCCGGAGGGGGCGGGGGCCCGGGCGGTGGGGCGGGATCCCTCTACAGCGACGTCAGTACCGGCCTGACGTGGCGATCTGGCACGGCCAGCTCCGTGTCTTATCCAAAGCAGATGCCATTGTCCCAGGTCTGAGGGGAGGGGAGGGGGCACCCGGAAGGAACCGGGAAGGGGGCGAGGAAACCAAGTGCGGCGAAGGGACACTCGACGGGCTGAGGTTCCCACCCCTTCACCGTGTTGATTGCTATTAGCATGATAATGAACTCTTAATGGTATCCATTAGCTGGGACTTAAATGACTCGCTTAGAACAAAGTACCTGGCATTGAAGGCTCCCAGACCCAGCCCCCTTTCCTCCATTGATATGCGAGGAGCTCCTCCCGCCAGGCGTTAATCTCTGTTGGCAGAAGAGGGTGGACTCTGCTGCGTTTCAGAACGCAAGGTTTGGAGCCCTCGCTGGTTGCCATTTGCTGAGCTTGAAGCCAGGTCTACAGATTTCACCTGAGGGACCTAGTTTTCTCCCTCGACTCTCCTACGTAAACTCTTACTCCTAACATATCCTAGAGGAGGGATGACCGGGACCTAATGGAATTGCACGGTTTGGGTATTCTTAATGACCAGGCAAATGCCTTAAATAAACAAACAAGAAATGTCTTAATTATACACCCCAAGTAAATACGGGTTTCTTACATTAGAGGATGTATTTATATAATTATTTGTTAAATTGTAAAAATGTGTAAAATATGTACATATCCAAAGATATACTGTCTGTACATTTTTTGTAAAAAGTTTAGAGGCCACCCTGTAAGAACAAATATAAGTATTCTATTTTGTCAATAAAATGACTTTTGATAAATGATTTAAGCATCGCCCTTTCCCCCTGCCTCTCCTAAGCTGTTACCTTTAAAGTGCTTGCTAAGGACGCGTTGAAAAAATGGACATTTTCTGGTTTCTCATTCTGTACACTGACCTTAGGCATGGAGAAAATGACCTGTTAAACTCTAGTTCTTAAGTTGTTAGCAAAGTAAATATCATTGTTGAACTGAAATCAAAATTGAGTTTTTGCACCTTCCCAAAAGATGGTGTTTTTCGTGGTAGCCCTTTTCTCATCCATGGATAACAACACTCACCTTAGTGTATGTAGATGGAACTTTTGCAAGGCAACAATTGCACTCAGGCCTTGTTATTTATCTTGTACAATACCACGAAA
This sequence comes from Ursus arctos, assembly GCF_023065955.2. Classification (NCBI taxonomy): domain Eukaryota; kingdom Metazoa; phylum Chordata; class Mammalia; order Carnivora; family Ursidae; genus Ursus; species Ursus arctos. The sequence goes on from NW_026622986.1 coordinate 3,975,480, forward strand.
GGCTTCAAAACCCCACATTTATTTCTCAGTGTCCCTGATTCTGAAAGCACCTGGGTTTTCAGGGACTGAACAGTGTTGAAGTGTAGAGGTTAATGTTTTAAACCATAGATCACACTTTACGGTGTAAGTCACTTGACTATCTGGTAGTGGAGCAGGCGCTCTTTAATGGATTAGACTAACGGGTTAACATCTTAATAACCTTCCAGGCTTGTGTATATCAAATGTGCTTCTTTTCCTAGAGAAAAAGCTATTGTTCCTCTGTCAAGACTAAGCTAATTTATTTGAGCAGAAGGCTGTTGAATTAGCAGAAGAATGCTTTGGCAATTGTTGAACTTTTTACCTGTCTGCCCAGTGGCCCAGCACATCATTCCTTTAAGAGGAGCTAAATGAATAGGGTTAATCTGTAGGGAACTTGGTCTTTTGAGTTTGAAAAACTTTGATCTTTTCTCCTCTCCAAATGTGCTGTATAGTCTGAAGTTTCTTTCCCTGCTGCCTGGCTCCTCTTGGTGCAGACCAATTGGCCACCGCGGAGCCTTAAAGTTCTTCCATTAAAGGGATGTGGGACTTTTACTTTAAAAAGGAGAGAGAGCGAGGGAGAGGAAGACTTGTAACAGTTAGTGAAGACCAGAGGCACAAGTGCGCTCAGCCTTTTAAACAGCTTTTCCCGGCATTGTTAGCCAGCCTGCAGGCAGCTAGGCATGGGTTGAAGCATTATAGAAAAGGGCTCTGAATGCCCTACAGGTGGTCTGTGCACATAATCCCCCAATTTAAAGCGTTTTCCTTTGCTGGACAATTGCATTACAAAACTCCCTTCTTTTTTGCCCCTAATTGAACCAATGAACTATTATAAACTACAAGTTTTTCTTAAAAAAAAAAAGAAAGAAAGAAAAAAAAACCCTCTGCCTAAATTCTATTGACTAAATTCTGGCAAGTTTTCTGAACTGAGCCTTTTAAAGCACCGGAAGTTAAAGCTTCTTCAGACATTTCACTTTTTCAGATATTTTTATTCCCCACGCTTGTTATTTTCTGACAGATTAGCAATAATTTAAAAGTAATTGGTAAGGTTGTGTGTTCATACTGAAAAGATAGCCCCAGGTCCCTTATTAAGCTGTCAGTCAAGATAAGAAATGGGCAGCTCTGCTGCTAATGATGGGGGGCATCAAACATTGCAGGGTGGGAGGGGACGTGTTCTCTGCATCCTGCTAAAATGTTTGTTCTCTTTACTTGTCATAATAGGAATATTTATTGTTTAAAAATTTTTTTTTAATTAATAGGACGGAAACTACTTCCTTGGCTGATCTTTCTTGTGTGAGAGGCTTTTAAGAAGAGTTTTTTGGTAGAAATATTTTGCAAATCCTTTCCAGAGTCATTCTTGGTGTTAATTGGATTTTTAAAATTAGATATGCAATAAGAACACCTACGTTAGCTAACATGCTGATTATATTTCTTAAAGTCAGAGGCATTGTAAACTCTTCACCTCCCCGCAGTTTTATTTATTAAAAAATTATTATCCTGCGTCTAACCCGTGAGGTGGCCTCAGGTACTGCAGTGGACGTTAACTAGCCATAAACTTCACATACTCAGTTGTAAAGTGTAAGTTTGAAGGCACTTGCCGTACTATTTACCACATGTATGGAATGGGGACATAGTTTAAAAGCCACTATTTAGCATACTGGTTTTCTAATGTAGCAGTATTCTCATTATTGACACATTTTCAACTATGTGGCATGGTGGGAAATGTCCAACTTTGAAGCTTTTTTTCCTTGATTAACCTTTCAATATATCCTTGTAAATTGCCGTATTTGATAGCTTTTACAAGATGGCTGTAAATGTGCTCAATATAAACAGGTTTATTAAACAAGCATAAAGTCCCTACTATTCTAAGGACAACTCTTAGTAAGAAGACCTGCACCTGTAATCACTAAAATCTGTTTTTAGAGACTGATACTAAAACACAAGTGCTGGTTCTTTGCCTTCAAAACTAAAACTTGAGTTGCAAATTTACCAACATCCAAATGGTAGATAGACACAAAATTGATTTTGGCAGGAAGAGTCTCAATTTGGCAATTCGCATTAGACAAATGAACGGGTCCCTTGCCTGAATACTCCCCTTTGTGCTATACAGGTGTGTTCTTAATTAACTATATGGAACAAGTGTTAGTGTTTTTAAATTTTGTCAAACACAGAAGGTAGGGGACTGGGGAGGGGATTTGGTTACTGTGTGGCTAGAAGATCAATATGAATAAAGTCTAATATGGTTAAATCCATTAGTAAAGCCAAAGCTCATTACAATTACTTGTGGGAAAAGCAATGTGAAACACTTTCTTTTTGCTTTATAATAAATGCAGTTTGGAAGTACCATAAAACAAGGGGGGGAAGCGTGTAAGAAAGTTTAAGGCGCAAATGATGTCACCATTACAGTTTCTTAACCTACGTTGCAGGTTCCTGTAATCCTTGAAAGTTGGGGGGAACGAAATCAGATTGTCTCTCCAAAACAAAAATTACACGGAGACAAGCCATTGCAGAGTACAGGATGCAATTGCTAGTGTAGGTGCAAACATTGTTAAGAGTCTCCAAACAAATCACGTGCAGCCATCTGCTTTCCACATGTGATGCCATACTGCCACCTTGTGGTACCCAGCGTTCCAGAACTGGGAGGAGGGGCAAGTTCCTCCTTTCAATTCATTCATTCAGAAATACTGAGCCACCACATTGCTGGCCCTGTCCCCCACACAGAACCCACCCAGAAGGCCTACAAGCATTTTGTATTCATAATTTTGAATGCTTCCTCTTAAGGATCCCAAAACTGCATCGGGTTAAAGCCCCACAAAATCTTACTGAATTAAATCTCCAATATAAAGGTTATGCTAAAAATATAGTTAAGCTGTATTGAAATCAAAAGGTTTATCTTTTTTAAATTATCTTTTGAGTAACTTTTATTTAAAGAATGGCTATTCCCCAAAGATCCACCACCTAATGGGAGAGGATCTAAAACAACAGGAGAAAGGATGAGTCATGAAGAATATTTTGAGGCGGCATATAGTTGGCTTGCTTATTTGATGTATTACTTTCCAACTTCCCACATGGAAGTTGATCTGCTGAGTTCAGTAGACATCCTTCAATGCTGTACATAAATGCCATTGGTTTGGGTGGGATGCAGGCTGTCCCCCATTATCTAGCCAGGTGTTTGTGGAAACACACCCAGGAATAGAAACTGTGCTGGGAAACAAGGTCAGCCAAAGGGAGGAAGGGGGAAGCATCTGCTCTGAAATGTCTGAGCCCTGAGGGAGGAGAATTTCCACACAGCAGTGTGGGAAGACCAGGCCTACAAGGGGGGTGGGGGGTGGGAAGGACATATAGAGAATAGGCAGCCTTAAAGGCCCACATTGAAGGCTCCATGTTCTGAGAATCAGAATGGCTGGTAAGGATGAGAGAGAAGGAGGCTAAAGATCTTAGAGGTCACCTACCAAGATTGTGCATCAAGAAACTTACTGCTCCATAGACCAAGTAGCAGGGGCAAGATCTAGGAGTATGGTGGAAATGTGGAATCTCAGGTCTTGCTTACTGAGTCTGAAGCTGTATTGTGACCCGATCCCCCAAAACCAGAAGCCCAAAGAGGTCTGGACTTGCCAAAGATCATACAATCAAGAGCAGACCTGGGCCTCGAAGCCACTGATCCTACTTGCCACTCCTATTTCTATAGTCCTTTCCTGGCTGCCCTGCTGTCTTTAAATCCCTAAGACACCACTATGTGCATCCATCCCTGAACATGAACTTACCAGGGCTGTTTACCTAGTAACACAATCAGACCAGAGTACAGATTTCTCCATGGTTTTGTGCTGACCTACACACAAGAACGTACAAACACACAGTCTGAGAGGCTGCCAGAACAGCTTTGGGAAGGTTTGCCTCTCAGGCCCCTGGCTGGCTTGGGCCAGTTCACCTACTCTGTGCTGCCTGTGTTCACAGTAATGCAATCATTGGCATAGTTAACATTTTCCTAGTTGAAACAAAAGGCCCGAGGCCAGTCTGTCCGCTAGCTTAGTGAGGGGCAGCAGTGACCTGGAGGAAGGAGAAGAGTCTGTGGCTGATAAAGCTCACACTGGGGAGAGGAGCCAGAAGTGGAAAATGCCTGCCCTGCTCAGCACAGGCTCTGGGGACCTTCAGGGAGAGCCCAGCAGGGTCAAGGAAAGAAGGCAAACAGCAGAGCCCCTGGCAGTGAGGGAAAGGAAGGGAGCAGGATACAGAGCTCAAGGCCAGGGAGTCCAAGGAGAGCGTCCTGGAAATCTCTGGAGTGAGAAAACAAATCCAAAAGGAGAGTAGTTCAGCCAATTTAAACCACAGGCCCTAGGAGATGACCTAAGAGGCTGGGTGGTACCTGAAAAGGGCAGACGCTGGCTGGAGAAGAATGGAAGCAAAGGAAGACTCCTGCCAGGACAAGAGCAAAGCTGGGATGAACTTTAACTCAATGACCAAGTTGTACGGGCGCTCCAAGCCTTGGCAGAGAACCCTTATTCACAGAAGACAAAGGTACCTATTTATCTCGCCTCATTTAACACTCAGGTGAGCCACACACTAACGTAAACTAGAAACTCGATCTTCTGCATTGGTCCCCTAGCAAACCTGTTCCCAAATAAGTAACACTCTGGCAATAGTTCTCACCCCTGCCTACACATGAGAAGCCCTTGGGGTGCTTCTCAAAAGTACCAGTGCTGTGGCACCACCCCAGACCAACTGAATCAGAATTTGGGAGGATGAAATCTGGGAAGTCTAAAGCGTCTCAAACTATCCTAGGTAATTCTCAGGTGTAGCCAGAGTTGGAAACCAGAGAATGTAACCAAAGCTGGTGTTTCGATCTAAAATGAAACAAAATAGAAATAGAAATTAACTAAGCAAACTAGCTATTGTCATCCAACTTGACTAATTTAAATAGAAGTGGTTGTTTTTTTGGTTTTTTGTTTGTTTGTTTGTTTTCTTTTTGTCACCTTGAGCAAGTAAATATTTGGAAGAGGTCAGGAGTGCCCTCACCTGGTCCGAAGGGAGAACTCCATGCTTTGGTGTTGGGAACGGAAGGTAACCACACAGGAGCTTTGGATAACCCCTGCTTTTTCTTTCACTTGTAAAGAAATAACAAAGAATTGTTTACACAGGGATGATTCTCTTAAACTAGAAATTAAACCCAAACTGTGATCCTAAAAGGAACCAACGATGTTGATGTATTAATTAGGAAAGATATTTAAAATGTTTTTTCTTCTTCAGTAAATGTTTATTCAGTGAAACCAACTTAGCTACAAATGAAAGCTCATCTTGTAGTGACCTAACAAGGGCATGACTTTCCAAAACCAGGTGGTCTGTCATATTATAGTCCAGGAGGCAGGTTGGCTGAAATCCTACATATGTGTTAATATGTGTATATTATCTTTAAAGGGAACCTGATACTGTCTTACCTAATGATGGAACTTGGCTCAAGTTTTAGAATTTTAGGATAGTGTTTGTTTGCAGAAATCTACTCTTTCTCTGGATCCCCTGAAAGATGTGACAAGTCCTTAACCAAAGATGCAGAAAATGAGATTCATTTCCACAAGTAAACTCTGAGGTTTTCCTGAGTCTATGTAATAATATGATTTTAGATCTTGACTGGTAAACCTCATGCAATTTCTGTAAGAAAAAGTCTAAGCAGAGGGTCATAGGTCATAGGTCATGAAAGGGATACAAACTTTGCATGATACATTGAAGGGCATCTTGTAGCTATACTTAATGGGAACCAAAAAGAAGCTAATAACTCAATTTAATCATTCTGGAAAGGATCTCATAATGAACATTATTTTTACCTGATTAACTTAGAGCATCTCCAGTAAGATGCAGACAGGCAATAAAAAGGAGACGTTAAGAACACAGACTCTGAACCCTGTTGCCTGGCTCCTCTTATGTGTGATCTTTGGCAAGTTACTTGTCCTCTATCTGCCTCAGTCTCCTCCTCCACGAAATGATACAAGAATGGTGCCACTTCATAGGGTTGTTAGGAGAATTAAATCCTAACACAGATAAAAAGCCTGGAGCAGTAAAAGCCAGACACCATCATTAAAGAGCCAGTTTTTATTGTAGCAATGTTTCCATGTATATTTGTATATTTGTAGTAAAAAAAACCTCATAACATAAACTTTACCATCTTAACCAGTTTTTAAGCATACATATTTGTAATGTTAAATATATTCACATTGTTGTGAAACAGATCTCCAGAACTTTCTCATCTTACAAACTTAAAACTCTACAGATTAAACAACTCCCTTTTCCCCCTCCCCTAAGTCCCTGGCAACCATCATTCTTTCTGTTTCTATGAATTTGACTATTTTAGGTACCTTATATAACTTGGACTCATACAGTATTTATCTTTCCATGACTGATGTATTTTACGTAGGATGATGTCCTTAAAGTTCATCCAAGTTGCGGCATGTGACAGTGTTTCCTCCTTTTTAAAAGCTGAACAATAACCCAGTGGATGTAGATCCCACATCCTCTTCATCTATTCTTCGATTGATGGGACACTCAGGTAGCTTCCTCCTCTCGATTATTGTGAAGAATGCTTCTATGAACATGGGTGTGCACTTATCTCTTTGAGACCCTGTTTACAATTATTTTGAATATATACCCAGAAGTGGGATTGCTGGATCATAAGGTAACTCTAATTTTAATATTTTAAAGAATTGCCATACTGCTTTCTGTAGCAGGTGCACCAATTTATAATCTCACCAGTAATGCGCAAGGGTTCCAGTTTCTCCACATTCTTGCCATTACTTGTTATTTTCCTTTTTTAAAAATTTTATTTTAATTCCAATGTCATTAACATACAATGTTATGAATTTCAGGCGTGGAATATACTGATTCAACAATTCCATGTATTACTTGGTGCTCATCATAATAAGTGTACTCTTAATCCCTTCACCTATTTCACTATCGCCCCACCAACCTCCCCCTGTGGTAACTCCAGATTGTTCTCTGTAGCTGAGAATCTGTTTTTGGTTTGCTTCTTTTTCTTTTCATGTGTTCATTTGTTTTGTTTCTTAAATTCCACATATGAATGAAATCATATAGTATTTGTCTTTCTCTGACTTATTTCGCTCAGCATAATACTCTCTAGCGCCATCCGTGTCATTGCAAGTGGCAAGATTTCATTCTTTATGGCTGAGTAATATTCCATTATATATATATATGATATATACATATCTCACAACTTTACCCATTCCTAATTCTATATTTGGCTATTGTAAATAATGCTGCAACAAACACAGAAGTACATATATTCCTTAACTTAATGTTTTCATAGTCAAATACCCAGTAGTGTGATTACTAGATCACATGGTAATTCCATTTTTAATTTTTTGAGGAACCTGTGGACTGTCTTCCCCAATGGCTACACCAGTTTGCATTCCAAGAGTGCATGAGAGTACCTTTTTCTTCACATCCTTTCCAGCACTTGCTGTTTCGTGTGTTTTTTATTTTAGCCATTCTGACAGATATGAGGTGATATCTTATTGTGGTTTAGATTTGTATTTCCCTGATGATGAGTGATGTTGAGCAACTTTTCATTGTCTGTTGGCCATCTGTATATCTTCTTTGGAGAAATGTCTGTTCGTGTCTTCTGCCCATTTTCAATTGGATTTTTGGGGTTTTGGTGTTGAGTTGTGTAAGTTCTTTATATAGGTTGCATACTAAGCCTGTATGGATATATCTTTTGCAAATATCTTCTCCCATACAATAGGTTGTCTTTTAGTTTTGTTGGTTGTTTCCTTTGCTGCACAGAAGCTTTTTATTTTTATGTAATTCCAAGAGTTTATTTTTGCTTTTATTTCCCTTACCTCAGGAGGCATATCTAGAAACATGTTGCTACAGCTGTTGTTAGAGAAATTATTGCCTGTGATCTCTTCTAGACTTTTTATGGTTTTCAGATCTCACATTTAGGTCTTTATCCATTTTGTTTTGATGTGAACATCACATCATACCAAATTCCAGAAACTGAGGATGTGGTCTAGTTTCATATTTTTGCTTGTAGGTATCCAGTTTTCCCACAACATTTGTTTAAGAGACTGATTTTATCCCATTGAGTATTCTTACCTCTTTGTCGAAGATTAATAGACCACAAAATCATGGGTGTACTTCTGGGCTTTTCTATTCTGTTCCATTGATCTATGTGTCTATTTCTGTCTCGGTATTTTGTCCCATACTATTTTAATTACTACAGATTTGTAATATAACTTGAAGTCCAAAATTGTGATGCCTCCAGCTTTGCTTTTCTGTTTCAAGTTTGCTTTGGCTATTTGAGCTCTTTTGTGGTTCCATACAAATTTTAGGATTGTTTGTTCTAGTTCTGTGAAAAATGTTGTTGGTATTTTAATAGGTTTTGCATTAAATCTATAGATTGCTTAGGGTAGTATAGATATCTTAACAAAATCTGTTCTTCTAATCCATGAGTATGGAGTGTCTTTCCATTTGTTTGTGTTGTCTTCAATTTCTTCCATCAGTGTTTTATAGCTTTCAAAATACATGTCTTTTCATCTCTCAGTTAAGTTTATTCCTAGGTTGTTGGGGGGTTTTTTGGTGTAATTGTAAATGGGATTTTCTTAATTTCTCTTTCTGCTGCTTCATTATTAGTGTATAAAATATAATGGATTTCTGTACATAGATTTTGTATCCTATGACCTTACAGAATTCATGTGTTAGTTCTAGTAGTTTTTTGGTGGGGTCTTTAGGGTTTTCTATACATACCATCATGTCATCTGCAAATAGTGAGAGTTTTACTTCTTCCTTACTGAATTGGATGCCTTTTATTCCTTTTTCTTGTCTGATTGCTATAGCTAGGATTTCTAGTACTTTATTGAATAAAAGTAATGAAAGTGGACATCCCTGTCTTGTTCCTGACCTTAGGGGAAAAGGTCTCAGTTTTTCACCATTGAGTATGATATTCACTGTGGGTTTTTCATAGATGGCCTTTTTTACATTGGTATGTTCCCTTTAAACCTACTTTCTTGAGGGTTTTTATCATGAATGGATGTTGAACTTTACCAAATGGCTTTTATCCTTTCTCTTATTGATGTGATGTATCATGTTGATTGATTTGCAAATATTGAATCACCCTTGCAACCAATGATCACACTTGATCATGATGAATGATTTTTTTAAATGTATTGTTGGATTTGGTTTGCTAATATTTTGTTAAGGATTTTTGTATCTGTGTTCATCAGAGATATTATTATCCTAAGTTCTCTTTTTTGTGGATGTTGTCTTCATCTGGTTTTGGTAATCAGGATAATGTTGGTCTCATAAAATGAATCTGGAAGTTTCTATGTGTTAGGAAAGTCAGCTATGTCTCTTGCTCTTAAAGTAGTGGCCTTATGAAGAAGAGGTCATGTAGTGCCCTGCAATACAGAGGGGATCCAATGCCACTGCCACAGGACTGAGGCCTCCCAAAGCGGGCAGTGGGAAGCCGTGGTATTGGCAGAGTTTATACCAGTCTTTTGGGGGAGGGGGCTCACAGTGCCAGGAATGAAGCATGCCTGGTGCTGAGGGCAGATCCCCAAAGTCTGGAGGGGTGGGGCGTAGTGGAAGCAAGTTAGGTAGTGAATGTCTGGGCTACACGGTTCTTGCAGGTGATGGATGTGTATTTATGCTGGAGGGGAGGGGAGGGAAATGGCACCTGCCAGCTTCTTTGTTCCTGGAGAGAATCTCTGTCCCTCTAGGACATGCTCTTAGATTAGTAAATAACTCTCTCTCCCATATTCCCCAGGCATTTTTCAAGCTGCTGCTTCCATGCTATATTTTTGTGGGCTGTTTGTCATGCTATTTCTTTAAGGGCAGGGACTCACCTTCCTCTCACCCTCCTGGTTGTCCCAGAGCTGAGCCCACTGATTTTTAAAATTCCAGACTTTAAGAACCATTGGTTGTAAGAACTCACAAAATTTGGCCCCTCTGGTTTTCAAAGTCAAATGTCATGGGGAATCATCTTACCCATATGGGCTCCCCAGTGTGAGAGTGTGTTTCTCTCCCTCCTCCGTGCCCTCAAGTCCCTCCCTCCCATGGACAGTCCCACAGGTCCATTTAGCTTCCCATCAAGTCTCTGCTGTTCCTACCATCTTTGATGTGGCCTCTTCTCTCCATTTAGTCATGGAGTTTGTTGTGTCATTCTTTGGGTTGTTTTCTAGGTTATTTATACTGATGTGATATCTAGTTGTATCCATGGGATGAAGTGAGCTTAGGGTCCTTCTACTCCATCACCTTCCCAGCAACCCCATTACTTGTTATTTTCTAGTTTTGGGGTAGTAGCTATCCTAATGGGTGTGAGGTGATATCTCACTGTGATTTTGATTTGCATTTCTCTGATGATTAGTGATATCAAGCATCTTTTCATATACTTTTTGGCCATTGTATATCATCTTTGGAGAAATGTCTATTCAAGTCCTTTCCCCATTATTTAATCAGGTTATATGATTTTGTTGTTGTTGAGTTGTAAGAGTTGTTAATATAGCCTCGATATTAGCACCTTACCAGATATATGATTCACTAATGTTTTCTCCTTTTCCATACATTGCCTTCTCATTCTGTTGATTGTGTCCTGTTATATATACAAGTTTTAAACTTTGATGTAGTCCCATTTATTTATATTTACTTTTGTTGCCTATTCTTTTGGTGTCATATCCAAGAAATCATTGGCAAGTCCAATGTCGTGAAGCTTTTTGCCTGTTTTCTTCTCCATGAGCATTTTTAAAGCAAAATGGACAAGCTGGCAGTGGCAATAAATAAAACAAACAGATCATTTTAAAAGACACAGATAGCCGAAAGCTTACATATCAATGGATTTGGGATAAAGATGTTAGAGTATTTGCTGGCCCTTTCTAATAACACTCCTTACTTCATATGGGACACCTGCCTATATAGGAAAATATTCGATAATTGGTCTTGCCCAGAGTCCAGGCCAAGCCTAATCTTCTACTGTGAAAATAGCTCTCCTTTGGAATATAAATCCTAGGGTATAGTCCAGGCTTGAAGTTGACTGTATTCCCAACCCAGGGACAGAACATTGTACCATCTCTAACGCCAATTTCATAGATGATATTATCTCATTTCCTGACTAATAAATGCTAACTTATGCAGATAATTTATTTTCTCTTAGAAACCATAATTATCTTAAAATGTATCTACTCTTAATAAGCATAGAATATTTGTTTATGCCTTAAAAAAACAAACTTTAATCAAATTTAGTTATTAAAATTCTATTTTTAGAAATAATATTCTTAAAATGGAAGTCGTATTAAAAAGCAGTTTGTTAGAACCAAATATTAAGTATCATTCATAGCATCATGTCATTTCTGATCTAGAAGGAAATTGTGAGCCCATCTAGGTCAGTGTTTCTGATCCTTGTTGTGAAGTAGATCTGTTTATAAAATGCTGGTGCCTGGACCCTAGCCCTCCTTCAGAGGTTCTGATTCAGTAGGTTTGAGAACCACTCAGCTTGTACAACCACATCTGTACCTGGAAATGAAGGCATAAAGCAGGTGACCTGTACCACCTTCCCTGAGCACCTTCTGTTCCAGTTCTCACTGTTTTGCAAACAACTCCCTGTGCACACACCAGGCTTTTGAATGTGTTACACCCTGCCTGGAAGTCCCTTCTATATTAGCAAACAACTCCCTGTGCACACACCAGGCTTTTGAATGTGTTACACCCTGCCTGGAAGTCCCTTCTCTATTAGCAAACTGCTGGTGAGGAGTCTTTTATTTTTAAAGACCCAGGCAAATTTTTAACTCCCCTCTGAAGTCTTCCTTGACCACCTCACACTGAGTTACTTTTCCTCCCTTCTCAATTCATTCCTCTCAATTGTATTTTCAATTCATCCTTCTCAATATAACCCTTGCCACGCTATATTGTATTTGTTCATCTCCGTCCCTCTTTCTCTCTCTCACTCTCTCTCTCTTTCTCTCATTGGACTGTCTGCCATTTGAGAGCCAAGACACCAGATTATTTACCTTATAGTAGTCTCTCAAAATTTTGTTATACAGAACATTACTTCCTTAAAACATTGTGTTGGTGCCTAGAGAGAGATGCAAAGAGACTGAAGACATGCTCCTGTTTCCAAGGACTTTAAGGACTAATGGGTGACACAGGACCTGGTCCACTGTCAAAGGGATTAACCGACCTAGAATTCTCTCAGATCTGTGGTGGTGCCAAGTGACAATTTTCCTGTGGTGCAATGGGCAATTGATTTATTCTAGTAACAAACAAAAATCTAGTTATGCAAGTTCAACTTTCTTGAGAACTCTAAGGCAAAAGAGGCAAATGTAATGAGAGTGTTCCCATCGATAACAACTTCAGGAACTTTTAGTGCCACCTTTCAGGGAAAACTTACCCATCTGAGCTGGGCTTTGCTTAAGAAAAGTTTACAAATCATGTAGCATGTTTCCCCCAGAAATGGTGATTGATTTGCTTTGAGTTTCCTGTATTCTTCTGCTAAGAGATTTGATCTCTTGAGATCAAATATCAACAATAATAAGTAATTGGGCATATTCACTTCTTATTGCCACTCTAACAAATTACCACCAACTTCATGGCTTAAAACAACACAGATGTATTATCTTGTCGTTCTGGAAGCCAGAAGTCCAACATGGGCCTCACTGGGCTAAAATCATGGTGTCAATAGAGCTACATTCTTTCTGGAAGCTCTAGGGAAGAATCTGTTTCCTTGCCTTTTCCAGCTTCTAAAAACCACCTACCTTCCTTGGTTCATGACCCCTTCCAGCAATTGCATCATTCCAACCTCTGCTTCATTTTTTTAAAGATATTTATTTATTCATTTGAGAGAGAGTGAGAGCAAGAGAAGGAGCGCACACAGCAGGGGGAGGGGCAAAGGGAGAGGGAGAAGCAGACTGTCCACTGAGCAGGGAGCCCAACGTGGGACTCTATCCCAGGACCCTGAGATAATGACTTGAGCAGAAGGCAGACACTTAACCAACTGAGCCACCCAGGCACTCCTCCAACCTCGTCTTCTAATGTCCCATCTTCTTCTCTGACTCGTCTGCCTCCCTGTTTTACTTATAAGGATCCTTGTGATTACATTGAGCTAACTCAGATAATCCAGAATAAGAGACAATCTCATCTCAAGATCCTAATTTGATTATATTTACAAAGTTCCTTTGCCACGTAAAATAACATATTCATGAATTTCAGGGATTAGGGCATGCCTGGAAATATCATGTGTCATGTCTACATGTGTCATTAGCTAAAGCAAGTCATATGGCTATATGCTGCCCCAAAGGGCACAGGGAAGTACTCCTATCATGTGCCCAGAAAAAGAAAAACTGGAAATATTTATTGAATGCCATTAATGATTGCCACAGCTCCCCACACGAATATATTCACATGTCATCTTTGTCTTCACCATATTTAAGTCTGCCTTCAACTGAAAGTAGTGAAGTAAAATACAAAAATAAAATAAAAACCTGATAAGATCAGAATTTCCATGTTCTTACCTGAGTTCTTAATTAGCTTATAATCTTGTTAATTTTTCTGGACTTGATGTCCCTTATCCATGAATGAGGATAAAAATTATTGCTCTTGCCATTCTTTTTTTTTTTCTTGAGGTATAATTAACACGGTGTTGCTCACCTTCTCACCTAATTCTGAGAAACAAATGACATGATCAAGACAAAAATCATGTATTTTAAATCTCTATTTACAAAAACAGAGAAGGAAATTCAAGGTATACTCCTCAGTGAGGTGTTTATGACTTCCAATGTGTTATAATGGTTAAGTATCAGTACTTTTCCCACTCAAAAAAATTTCTTTTATTTTTAAAATTTATGCTGTTCTAAAAATCCATTCAATCAGCATGTAGTTTTGAGAACTGAGAATTACATTGTCTCCACTAACTATCGTAATATGGGGGAGGATTTTTTGCACCATATTCAGTTGTAGACACTTTCTTCATGTGAAACTGACTATGGAGAAAATGAACTTATAGTAAAGCTGAACACCAAGAAGAATAAAAAAGCAAGAAAGAACAAAGAAGAAATTTTATGAGATAAAAACTTCAGATGAAGCAAAAAAAAAAAAAACACAAACATTTAAATCAGAGTTGCAACCAAATGCTGCAGTCACAGCAATATTACATGTAGGCACAGTTTCCATGTTTTAGACTTGTGATTCCATATACTGGAAAACTTTACACTTCATAATTTTTATGCTGGAAAGTTGGATTTCATATGAAGGAAATGACTAAGTCTAAAATACTCTAGGTTTAAAATGACTCACATACTCTTAAGATTAACAGAACCTAACACTGTATTATGATTTGTATATTTGCACTTCAAAATTCTCAAAGGATTTAACAGTCTGAGACCAAAGATTGAATTTTTTCAAATCACACAGAAGCTTTTAAATCCAAGTTTAGTCTAATTAAAAGATGAATGTGGTGAATTCCATGACTTTCCAACACAATCATATTACCCAATTCAAGACGGATTAGTGCAAGACTAACACAGATGTTTCCAAGTTCAATAAAGTAAGGGTGGGCCTGATGTGAGTCGATAACTCTTTTCTAGGCCCTAAAGTTACTCATTTAGTTTTCTTGTAAACTGTTCATTAACTCGTGTGAGAAGTGTCAAGTTAACAACAAAAGGTGTTAATTCCATTTGGATTATCAGCAGTGTAATTTCCCTAGAATAATCAAGACTTCACGGAAACAATTTGGATGCTCTTCTACTCCCATTTTATGCGATGCTCCAGATCTCTATTTTGCCCCTGAATCTCCCCTAATATCCCCATTGGGCCTGAACCTACCTGGAGGCACCCCGCTAGGCTTGATGCAAGGACCAGTTAATTTGAGAAATAGGTGAGATGTGTTTTTCAGGTCCCGTGAGCTCCTGTTGTCCATCCTCCTCTTTGATGCTTTCCGTATTTCCTTCTCAGGTATCAGGTTCTATCCTGCATCCTCTTATTCACAATGAAATTTATTATTAGCCTCTTCACTAACCAAACCCAATAAGACTCCAAGGAAAGGAATACAGAAGAGTCCACACCCTGTCCATACCAGAATTTCTGTGAGACATAAAAAAATATAGAAAGTATGCTTTCTGACCCAATAGTACCTAAATTAGTGACAATTTTTTAGGGACCATTGGTGTTAGAAATACATCCATGGTTACTGACATGTTCCACTGGGAAGTTATACCTGGGCAGAGTTTTCTAACACCCCCTCCATCCTACCACACAGGAGATACATGCACTCCTTTACTTTTGACTGACTCAAAGGAATCTTCTCTGGACCTTTGATAGTCCCATTTAGAGATATGGAGTTATTAATATATCAGGCCCTTTAGACCTCTTTGATCTACATACACAGAAAGGCAAGCTACCATTCCTCCACTTCCCCAAATGTTCGAAGCTACCATGCTCCATCTTCACCCTATCCCAGCCTCACTCTCATTCCAAACTCAAATTCAGGGCCTCTTGCCCTCTGGTCCTGGTGTTTGCCCTTGATCTCCTCAAGCACAAAAAGCTACATGTCCTAGTACTCCCTGCCAAGTCTCCCTTCTCTATCCCTTGGTATCTCTTACACAAAATTGGTCTCTATGACTTCAGTCTCTCCTCTTTTTCTCCCTCTTCCCTCTTTGGTGCCAACGACTTCTCCTCTCTATCCCCAAGAAATCTGGGCTCTCCCCCATCTTATCTTCCTCCTCTTCCTCCTCCCATCTCAGTCGTTTCTCTGTTCTGTCATGCTCAGCAGTGCAATTGACCCATACACGATGATACAGGGAGCTGCTCCTCCCATGGCATTTGGATTTTAAAACGTATCCAGGCTTGAATATTTAGCTAAAGGGTTGAGTCTTTGATGGGTAATTTCAAAAATCAGCCATAGGTGGGCCCCACTCAACGAGAAAAAAAATAGTAAGAGTTATAGAAAGCATTTCACACCTCTGTTTTAAAGATTGGTTGGATTTGCTTTATGAAAAGTGAATTTTAAAAGTTTTATATAGCTTTTGAAATTTAAGTTGTGGAAAAAGACATGGTTGAAGTTACTTGTACCCCATGCAGACTGATTCTGTGTGTGTTGGGTATCTGATAAAAAAAAAAAAAATCAAGTGCAAATGAATTTCTACATAACCGATTGGAGAGAGATCCATAGAATGGGCTAATCAAGCAGCAGAGAAATCCTCTTTTGATTAAAAAATCAGCAGTTGGCAAGGTAGTACTTCCACAACCGTAAGCGTCCTTTCTGTTCCTGGCCCAGAAAAGGAGCGATTAAAAAGCCTGGAGCTGGCCAAGAGTTGATTACAGTGCGGGGAGAGCTTTTCTCCATAATGAGCCAAAAGTTCACAAGAAGCAGTAGGGTGTGGGAAAGGAACACAGGTTTTTGGAGTCAGCTTTAAACTCCAACCCTAGTTTCCTCCCCCTCTGTGTGACCTTGAGACAGTCACCAATGAGCCTCAGTTTCCTTATCTATAAAATAGTACTCACAGGGCTACTAAGAAGATCCAATGACATGGCCTGTGCTCCTGACATGCAGGAGACACTCAATAAACGCCTTCTCTCTCCAGGCCCAGGAGCACCAGGCGACTTCTTTTGTGTGTCCTCGGTCAGCTTCCTCCCCTATTTCTTAAGTGGCTATTCCTGACTTAAATCCTCTTCTCAAGACACCATCCTTAGTGCCTCAATTTTCTCTCCAAACACACTTGGCCTATAGAAACTCCCTTACCTTCCAGTGAACATCCTCATTTGCCCTCACCCTTGCTCTTTTTGCCTCTGGTGTCTAAAGATATCTCCTTTCTGCTCAAAGCCAATCCTCTCACCTGTGTTCTTTGTCGGATTGTCTATCAACTCAAATAGCTGATCTGTTATTGATTCCCTATCTTATGTCTTCAAACCTTCCCGATGTGCTGCCTTTGTCCCACAGGCTTTATGTTAAAATCAATTTTTAAAATTGTTTACTGAACACTTACCCAGTCCCAGACACTATACCATCTATTAGGGCCGCGGTGGGGAACTTGGAGCTTATAGAGCCTTCTCTAACCACAGCTTCTTCATCTGTACATTGAATACCACTGTTGTATTCTGCCTACGTCATGGAGGGTAATGACATATTAAATGAGAAAATCCAAAGAAGGCAGAGAACACTGCCTGGCACACAGTAAGTCCTTATTCAGTGTTAGAATCTGGCGAGAGATACAGCCATGCAAACAGGAAGTCAGGGAACAGGCAGGGTAAATAGTTGTGGGCAGTAGAGAAGTTCCCGTGGGATGACTTCTCCATACAGCAAGAAGCAAAAATATGAGGAGAGAAGAAAAGTTTAAAATGGTTTTTGGGAAACACAGGAAAGTGAGCTAATGAGGAAAACATGGAGTTGGGGAAACAGTGTTAAAGGCCCTACTGGAGACCCTGAATTTATAATGGCACCAATTTGGGAGCTAGGGCCATTTTCTCCAGAAAGACCAGCTGCCAGGCAGCCCCTTCAGGTCACTACCCTGGTCATTTTCTCTTCCCAGCAACTTACGCACTGTCCTTGGGGCATCTTGTCCATTTGTGTCTGGAAAGTAAAATCAGCAATAAAATATATTAGCATGTTGAAATTTAGTATTTCAAAGAAAAGGGTAAATTTAATCTGAAAAAAAGACAATTTGGCAACAAGAACAAAAAATGGGAAAAACAGTTTTAAAAAATGATTGAGTTTAACACTAACTCATGCCTATACAATTAATAAGTTAATCTCTGCTCTATCTACCAAATAAGGTAGTGTAGGACACCCTCTTGCAATGACATAGCAATACAAGGGGGTAGAGAGTCAGGGCCTCTTTGGCCAGGGGAGGAGGCAGGACTGTGAGCCCACATGGGGTGTGCTAAATAACATTCATCCTTTCAGGTTTGGGGTGGAAGGGGAAATACAGAAGGAAAGTGTTGTAAAGTTTTAAACTCAAACATGGATATTTGAGAACTT
This sequence comes from Ursus arctos, assembly GCF_023065955.2. Classification (NCBI taxonomy): domain Eukaryota; kingdom Metazoa; phylum Chordata; class Mammalia; order Carnivora; family Ursidae; genus Ursus; species Ursus arctos. The sequence continues at coordinate 3,993,457 of NW_026622986.1, forward strand.
CTGGAGTTCTGACCCAGTCACTGCTCAGGGAAAATAAATCAGGACTGCTTGATAGGGGGTCTGCTTCCTAAATTGGAAAACAAGAGATTCACTCCCTTAGTAGTGTTTGTAAGGATCCTGATAGCCTTACTGACACCATTCACTTTTCCTGTCCATTAGGGTCACCAAGGAGGCGTGGAGTCACCTGAAGCAGGGGGTAGAGTCTGTGGCAAGAATGCCCAAGGATTTAATAGCAGCTCTATATTGATTATTCCCAAATCTATCTCTTGTCATACCACTTTCTGGGCTCTGGTCCAATAAGTCTACCTTCCCTCTAGACATCTCCTCCTAAACTCTTCACAGAAAACTCAGCACTTCCAAACCAGAAACTGTTAGCATCCACCTCCTCCACCAGGAATTCCTCTTAGGGGATGCAACCCAGTAAACCAAACCAGGATCTCCTCCTCTTCTTTATTCCCCCAATCCAACCAGTAAGAGAGTCATGTAGATGCTGCCTCTTAAACATCTGTCTCCTCTAGACAAATCTTTCACAGCATCCCAATTTCCAGGATGTAGATAAGGTCTGGGGGCTCCCGAGTTGAAAAAGTAGATCAGTCAGAGAAGACAGGAAACTTGCCAATACCAGCTCTTAATCAGGGCAGTTGGGAGCCATAGGTTGGAAAAGATGGAATTGAGTTAATCTTTTAGTTTATTTTGGACTGAAATTTATTCCAGAGAGGTAATTTTCTCATGCATGGAAGAAAAAAATCATGATTTAAGTAATTACAACCTGGAAGGCATTTAAACACAAGCCGACGAAGTTCCTATAAAAGTTGGCTCAATTTATAAATCTTACTGAATTTAAAATCTTTTATATATAACTATTTTAATGACCGATTAATTACTAAAATATAATCAATGTGCTTCACTGTGGTTCAGTTACATGCCCACTGAGAAACTTCACTGACAGGCTTAGTGGGGAGATCTCAGATAACCCATCTACCTGGAGGGAGGTCACCTGAGTTCTAGACAAAGCACCAGAGGGAAATGGCATTTTCAAGTTAGCATTATAAATTTAACCCATGTAATTATGGCAGCACCCCAAATACTACTCAGAATGTGGTTGAAACTAGCTTAATAGTTACGATTGTATGAGAACTTAAATTTTAAAACCTAAGAAGCTAAGAACACAAGCAGATTATGATATTTCATTGTGGAAAAAGGATAAGGGCATTATTTCAAAACTTCTGTGTTCTTATATTTCCATTATAATTCTTTTAACTTCAAGAAGTGTTTGATCTAACTCGTAACCAAACACCAATTTCATTCTATTCTATAGATCTACTGCAGGACCCTCATATGGCCTTGAACACCACCAAATGCTACTAAAATGCCCCTGAACCCTCTGCTCATTTGTTAACACTCCTAGAACCCTTCCACTGTTGTGAACATTAAGCTCTATGAACAATAACCCCTTCTATCTGACTGCCTTCAAGAAGGCATCCTGAGGCAGCAAAAGGAGCCAAAACCAGCCAGGAGAAAGAAGAGTGAGCCACTAACAGACCAGAGTCTTAAATGAGTTATCTCCCCTTCCTGGACCTTCATCTCCCCAAGTGTAAAATGACTGGAGTTACTAAGGTTCCTGACAAATGGGAGATTCCATGATGCTGAGGTTGGTGCTAAGGGGAAGGGGCTCAGGAGGCCTCCTGGGGGTGGAGTAAGATGTGAAATGAGGGTTATCTGGAATTAGGAGTCATGGTCAGATAGGGCAGAAAAGAAGCAGGTGCCCAAAGGAGAGGCACCCAGAGGGAGACAAGGGCCACAGGAAGATGAAGAAGGATAACACCGAAGGCTCAGCCTTCTTTCATTCCCCAGCTGAGTAACGGAAAGGACCCAGTTCCTTAACTTTATGCAAGAAGATTTGCTATTTGGCAAAATGGTATTTTACTTATAAAAAATAGATATTTTATGGTGAAATATTCAAGTCCGGAACTATGAAATTTAATTTTTGAGTATATGTTGCCCCCATGTATTGCCCAATTGTCTCATCGGAAGAGATTCTCAAATGCAAGGATGATGTTTCCTTATCTTTCTGTTGTGACTCACCCCACGCCTTGCACAAGTACCAGACATACAAGAGATGTTCAAGAAGTACACAGACATAATGAGTAATCTTCAATATTTACACTTATCTTACTTAAAAAAGGTGAAAACTCTTTAATCCACACTCTAACAAATATCACGTTTCTAGGTGGAAAGGTAGAACTTCTTTTTTTTAATAATAATTTTTTATTATGTTAGTCACCATACAGTATATTTTTAGTTTTTGATGTAATATTCCATGATTCATTATTTGTGTATAACACCCAGTGCACCATGCAATACGTGCCCTCCTTACTACCCATCACCAGCCTATCCCAGTCCCTCACCCCCACCCCCTCTGAGGCCCTCAGTTTGTTTCCCAGAGTCCACAGTCTCTCATGGTTCATTCCCCCTTCTGTTTACCCCCCTTCATTCTTCCCTTCCTTCTCCTACCGATCTTCCTGGTATTTCTTATGTTCCATAAATGAGTGAAACCATATGATAATTGTCTTTCTCTGCTTAACTTATTTCACTTAGCATAATCTCCTCCAGTCCCGTCCAAGTTGCTGCAAATGTTGGGTAATCGTTCTTTCTGATAGCTGAGTAATATTCTGTTGTATATATGGACCACATCTTCTTCATCCAGTCATCTGTTGCAGGGCATCTCGGCTCCTTCCACGATTTAGCTATCGTGGACAATGCTGCCATGGAACTTCTTTTTATAGATGAGGAAATAAAGACAGAAAAGTAATGCTCTCGGAGCCCTTAGGTAGAGAGAATGGAAAACTTTCCCTGTGCCTGGAGTACAAGTCTTAACCATCCTCTTTACTTCTCCCCGAAGAACCACTGTGGGCACACAACAAAATTTGATGAACTGGCTTTAGCATAAGACTTTATTTCCTTCTAATGGCAAATTGCTCACACCATCTCTGTTAAATTATTGCATTTCGTTTCTGGAGGAAATGACACTGGGTATGCTTAGTGTAAACTGTAATAATGCCTTAGGCTTTATTCGGATCAAATATCCCAGGTGAGGAAGACCAATTTATGGACATTTAAATTGCCTCTCAAATACTATTTCTGAGATCAAAAGCACTTCAACTTTCTAAAGCACAAGAAAAGGAGAAAAAAAATTCTTAAACATAAAATAACACATCATTTCATCAACCAAGGGGGAAAACGTCACGCGCCTTTGCAGATTCAAACCAGAAGGAATTTTTGTAGCTGTTTAGTACACTTATGTGAAGAAAGAATATTTGTGTTGTGTTGGCACCCACCACACACCTTCCTGAGTGGTCACACAGTAGGGTTTGCAGTATTCGCCCAGGTCCCCTGTCGTCTGTCTTGGCTATCATCTTTTATCATGAACCTACATCTCAAGCTAAAGCTTTGCAGTTAGCAGCCTGAACACGTGAAAAGCCGGGGTTAAAGACAATCTGACACTTGCGGGCAAAATAAAGAAATTTAATTAGAAATAAAAGACTGCATCTAACCCCAAGAGAATGACTCATTGTCTTTTTAAATTATCCCTTTCCCATGAGGCCAGATTGTCCACAATTTCTTCATTATCCCTAATTTCTCACCCCCTCTGTTATCCAAAGTAACCTAATACAATTCCCAGATCTGCTGCTGAGAGTTCCCAAATCCTGCTTTTTCTGGGCAGTTAGAAGCAAACAGAGAGAAGTATGGAAATGGTCGAGATGTACCACCAGAAATAGATTACCATTTTTGTGTTCATAAATATTACATCCTAAATATGGTCCAAGAGAGGCCTCTGTTGGTAAGATAGGCTGTGGGAAGAAGGTTGGGAGCATTCCTAAGTCTGTGGACATCTTTCTCCTCATGCAAATATTATACCCTCACAAATTCCTAGAGAGACCTGTTTAGTGTGATCTGTCAGGCATGGACCGATTCACAACCCAGGCAACACCCTCCTGTGACACACAAGTCTGTCTCAGGGGGCGTCCACGCCCACTCTCTCTCATCTGAGCTTCCCAACAAAGCCCACAACAAGGGGGCCCTTCTAGTGCCCAGTTCAGCACTGAGAAAATGAAAGTTGACAGGAATTGGAGGGGTGGGTTGAACAGTGGTACTGAAACAATGACATTTTGCTAGAATTCTTTCCCACCAAATTGCTGACCTGTCACATGATGAGGTTTTTTTTTTTAACTTCATAGAAAGAAACAGAAGCAAGAGATTAAATGCTAGGTACAGAGGCAATACTCAATAAATACTGCTTTATCAGTGTAGCTCCATTGATGTGTCAGATCTGATGTCTCAGTCACAGGGGCTGTGTGAGGAACAAGAATGAGAGGACAGGTGGAGGGTTGGAGGGAGAAGACCAGGACCAGTGACACACAGGTGACAGCCTGGGGAGTCTTTCTGCTTTAAGATGGCCAAGGAAATGAATGGCTAATCAACATCATGGCCAGGCAGGCACATTCTTTATAATCACTCAGTATTTTAAACATGTCATGTCTCCACTCTGCCTGTCTGGAGAGGGAGGAAACTCTACTTAATAAATCTAGTTTTTGCATTGACTTTTAATTTCCTGAATTCTCCATGAAACTCATTTCATCCAAGTTCGGCTTATGAGAAAATTTAGTCACTTCTGTGGGCTCTATTGTCTGCCTCTCACTCTCTGAGGTCACAACACAGAAAGAAAATTCCCCGAGGAAAAAGATTTGTTCTGTGATTGACAGGAGAAAGGAAAAATTTATATACATACATTTTAAATGGTTGGGGGAGGGGGGAGACATCGGTTTGGTTTCTAGGAAACATTTATCCTACAGCGCAAACAAAATGCAGCTGGCAGGGTTTACAGGCTCCACAGCTGCCCCTGCCCCTGAAATGCTCAGGTTGGGGGGGCAGGGGTGGGGGCAGTGTCTCCTTCATAGGAGACCTTCGGCAAGTCTGTGCCAGAGAAGACTAGATGCCCCATCTCTTCATCTGCAAAGTACCACCATCCTCCTCATTTCTTGCCTGAAACCAAATTTACACTCTGAAAATTCCTAATAGGTTCTCACACTAGATTCCAACACCCTACAAAAAGGAGTCACATTTACTAATTCTGTAAATAATACTTCTCTTGACTAAGCACAAGCATAATCTCATTGATCCTCATAAGCTTTCTGTCGTGCCTGTCTCGGCGGCCAGCCAGCTGCACTACGTGTTGAATCGGAATTTACATTCCACCCATGAGGCCCTGTCACTGCCGACCGCCTGAGAATCACCAGGACACTAGATTGTCCAGATTTCTGAAGTAAAGTTCCTGGAAAGTTAGACAATATCTAATGAGCCTTTCTTACTGTGCAAACACAAAAGAACTTGACTACAACAAGGCATGCGGGAAGACACTTAAACTAAGATCCTTTCTTATTTAAAATGACCTCAAATAAAAGGACAGTCCCAAAGTTTGAGGGATTTGCATTCTAGGCCCTATTCAGTCAGTTCTCTTCAGACTTGTCCCCTCCTTTTTCTTCTCTCTAGCCCCAGTACGTCCAAGGATCTGAGCTAACGTCCCTGCTAAGCTTCCCCTCCTCTGAGACTCGTCCTGTCCTGATCTTACCATCATTCTCATCTTATCAAAACCCATGCTTAGGCAGTTAGCAATGGAAGGGTCTAATGAATTAACCCTTGTTAATATTAAAATGACAGCTCTACATGGCACATGGCATTGGGAAATTTCCAAATATGTAGAGCACTAAGGAATCATCTAGTCTAGGTTCCTCTTCACTCAGAGAAAGAAACTGAGGCCCAGAGGGATGAAGTGACCTGCCAGGTAATGGTGACATGGGATGAGAACCCAGATGTCCTACCCTTCGCTCCTTACCTCTCCCCTTATCTCTTGGCACCCATTGCTCTGAATAGTATTTACGGTTTTCCATGAAACCTCAAGGCTCTGGTTCTCCAATAGCAGGATTTTGGACATCAGCAGAGAGGCAAAAGCAGCCTTTCCCAGTGCCACCCAAATAAAATCACACTTGTTTGCAAACCCAAACCTGAGCATAAACTCCAGCAGGAGAAGGAACACAGACACACTCTGCCCAGTTCTCTCTGGGGACACAGCCAAGAGGAAACCCCGGCGCAGCCCCTGCTACCTTGTTTTCCCAGCTGTTGTCCAGGCACCCTGCATGGACACACACTACCATGTGTTGAGTTGATTTCGTCACTCAATATTATCAAGGCTAATACTGGGGGCTTGAGAGACCTGTGGAACTTATTTTTAAATAGTAATGAAACACTAGACATTTCTTATATCTCTAAGACAATACCCAACCTTGGGAGGTCCGCCAGAACTGCATGCTGCAAGGGACAAGAACCAAATTTTCCCCTGAACGCTTTAGGAATATTAGACTCAAAAAGTCACATTTATTGAGCACTTGCTATGTGCTAGACATTGATCTAAGTATCAAAGAAAGGGGTCTGAGTCATGGCTCGCTGTTTTCAATGAATGGAGGAGCAAGAGAGATTCACTGCATATGTTAAAAATAGGCACATTTATTCAAATATTTTTATGCCAGAACCAATTTTGGACTATTTAAGTTTTAACCAACTGCTTTAACATCCCATAGATTTACCAAGCAGGCTGTTATTCTCCATCCTGGCAGGTTTGTCATTGTCAAAGTCTTCTTTAGAACAGTTAAAAGTGTCCATTGGTTTCATGAGTGCACCGGTTCGCCTTTTTATTCTCTGCTGGAATGAAGGGCAATTCCCTGTCCTTAGCCACTTTGTGTTTGGAGACCAGAGGCTATTCATCCATTCTGGAAGTACGCCCAGATGGCTCTTCCTCCTCTCTTGATAAGGTAAGCAGGTGCGTCCTGTCCCATGGCAGCTCTTTCTGCTACACTATGCCCATCTATGTGGCAGTTAAAGGTAACCCTGAATCTCTCACAAAGTCACCTCTACCTTGGGCAGCTCCTAGACCCAAACCAGAGCTACCAAGACATGCAGAGAAGTGCTTATGTGAAGCTCATCTCCAGATATGAGGGAGTTTCCTGTTTCTAGTGCACAGCCAAAACCACGAACAAGGACTGTGAGACCACAACACTAACAGGGTTTCTCCTGTGCTCCCCTGGAACACGAAGCCTCTCAGGGCCACCTTACCTGTATAGCTCTCTACAAGACACAGACGAAACCCAGACTAGAATGTGTGTAACAACTCTAGCTCCACTCACCAACAGCACGAATGTTTCCTCTATGGCAACTATACTTCAGTGCAAAATAAAAAATAAAACAAACAAAAATGTGCTCCCTCAAGTCAGCGAAGAGCAGCCCCTCAGCAGACACGAGGCAACAGCAAGCATGTGGGGGACCCATCCCACCCCGGCACCTTATACTGGCAGCAAAAACCACCTCAGAGGCCTCCCCTCAAATCCCCAATTGTTTAGGAGCCAGATTTTCTGCATTTGTCATTTCTCGTACAACACTATGAGGTGTGATATTACAATTCCATCACGATTAATTTTATTAAAGACATCAGAAGTTAAACTAATGTCTCTCTATTGATAACATGCATATCAGATGCCTCTTTTATTCAAACGGAAAAACACACAAAAACAAAAACAAAAAAAAACCCTTCATAATAGCTCACCAGAAAACATTAAAACATAAATGAGCTCTATTAATGTAAGACAACATGCTTTAATTAAGCACATACTATGGTAAAAAAAACAGAGTGTAGCATCATCCCACGCCTGACACTCTCCAATTAATCATTTTAGCTTCCAGTCACATTGTCAAAAGCACAATGTCAAGTGCTTTTGTCAAGAGAAATTGTTATCTAAAGTAAATCTGTATGTCGAGGACATTAGTCTCCCATGAAGTCCATGTGTCCCATGCCAGCTCGCCTTCTGCCTGTTGATGTTCTCCGGGAAGCTGGTCCGTAAGCTTTCACACGGGCCAAAGTGAGTCTGCACCTTCGCGGGCGCGTCTGCGTTTGGACCGGACAGGGCACTTCGGAGCCGCCCGGCTTTCCGTGTTCAGACCCACTCAGACTTTCTGGATCTGGAGCTGGCGAGCCCGTCGGGGAGCTGTAGAGGACTGGACGGGTAGCGCCGGGCCAGGCGGCTCCGAGGCGCTGAGGGGTGCTCCTCTGACCTTGTGGGACCCTCGCCCCCGGGGTCCTGGGGGGCCTCTCTGTGCGGCCTACCCCCGGGCTCCTTGCAAGCCGAGGCCAGCTTGTCGCTGGCAGAGGACAGCACCTCGCTCTCGTCCTCGTCCGGGAGCCCCATCCGACCCGACACAGCCGACTTGCCACTGGGGCTGTCGGCAGCCTCCCCGCCAGTCCACAGGTTGGGGTGGATGGGCGCCCCCTCCTCCAGCCACCCCCCGATGCCCGCCGTCTGACCCGGCCTAGCGCCCGGGCTCTGGCAGAGGGCGGCGCGGCCAGGGGCATCCCGGGCGGGGCTCCGGCCCCCGCTCGCCCTCCCCCGCATGCTGCACACGAGGTCGGCCCCGCTGAGCAGCAGGGACAGCGCACTGACCGCCCACATGAAAAGCATCATAATGGACTTCTCCGTGGGCCGGGAGACGTAACAGTCCACCACGCCGGTGCAGGGAGAGTGGGCGCAAGAGAAACTCTTGGGCACCAAGAATCCAAAGAGGAGGTAATGCGAGGCACCGAAAGCTGCCTCGGTCAGCATCCGAAGAAAGAGGTGGACGATGTAGCCGGAGGAGAAGTCCGGCACGGTCAGGTGGCGCGGCTCCCTGCAGGGCAGAGGACTGCGCCCGTCCCCAGGGCTCCGGTCACAGGGATCAGGGCCGGTGCGACCGCCGTCGGGTCCGCAGAGTCCGCGGGCGGCGAGCACGGCCCCTCTGTGCAGCACATAGACACTGAAAACGGCAGAAGGGAGGAGGACAGACACGCTCTGGATCAGCCAGAACCGCAGGTGGGACACCGGGGAGAAGATGTCGTAGCAGACGTTGGCGCATCCCGGCTGCAGAGTGTTACACACAAACCTCTCCTGCTCATCCTGGTAGACGGGGGAGCCTGCCAAGACGATCACCGCCATCCTCAGCAGCAGCATGAAGATAAGCCAGAGCTTCCCTAGAAAGGAGCAAGCAGCAAGGGCACCGTCACCAGCATGCCAACATACTCCCTTCCAGCAACAGTTTTTAAGGATTTGCAGGGGTGAGACTGCAGGCCTGAGAAGTCAGTAAGCATGGATGGTAGTCCCCGCGACAGCGTGGGCTAGCTAGTTCGCTCCTCTGCCAGATATTTACGGAGGCCGCACAGTGTGTCAGACCCTGTGCTGAACTAGCTGTTTGTAAAATGCTTTGAGACTGACAGATTCTAAAGAAGCATTAGAGACTAAAGATGTTTGATCTGACTCCAGTAGTTCAGACTTTTGGTCATGTCTCCTGGACTGAAAGTTCTAGAAAGAAAGTTGAGCTGAGCAAATTAATGATGTAAATAAGCTCTTACTCTCTGCAGATAATAAGCTTTCTAAAGAATGTTAGCACATTTGTGTAGCTGTGTACAGCAAATACAAGCTGCTAATTATAGTTCAGTCGTCTTTATTTTGGTCTAGAAGATCTTTATTTAATTGTTGCTTTATGGTCCTTGAAATCAAATTTCCTTAACGACATTCAACTTTTCAGGTTTTTCAATGATTCAGAATTCCTTTTCCTCTATTACAGTTATTATGAAATAATGAGGTTCCTCTTTCTTCAATTTATCATGAATAAATGAGACCAACCTAGGAAATAAAAATAACATCAAAGTCCTATTTTCATGTCACAGGCTAACTCTTTTGGAACACGTCTAAGACTCAGTTAAAATAATCTGCAAATATTTTGTTTTATGACATGATACAGAAAACATCACCCGACATCAGAAAAACAAAACTCTATTATAAAGGAAGGCAGTTAAGCTCAAAGAATAGAATTATGTGATCACATCATTGACTCAAACTTGAAAGACCAAGTTGATTTTGTTTAAATTCTACAAAATAATGAGTAAAAAAAATATCAACCACTTCATAGGTGTATTTTAATCCTTTTCTCAAGCCTTTTTAAAAATTTTTATTTATTTATTTTGACAGAGATAGAGAGAGAGAGAGAGCACAAGCAAGGGGCACAGCAGGCAGAGGGAGAGGGAGGAGCAGGCTCCCGGGAAGCAGGGATCCTGATGCAGGACTGGATCCCAGAATACTGGGATCGTGACCTGAACCCAAGGCAGACACTCAACTGACTGAGCCACCCAGGCACCCTGTCTCAAGTCTTTTTTCTAGGACACCCATACTTTTCTAAAAATTTTTCATGTCTGCATCAAACACAGAAATAATTATTACTTCTTAAAAACATAAACAAAAATTTGGATTTGGCTTAAAGTGCACAAGAGAAATGACTAATCCTTACAAATTAAGCTTCAAGGAAAAGATGAACAAGAAGGAAGTGTAATCAAGGCACTAATTTCTCTTTAATTTTTACTGTATTTTTCCTTCTCCCAATCAGGTAGCCAGAGAAGAGATATTCCTTCTGCTTGCTTCAGTCTTCAGGTTCAGCACCCAAATGCCAGTGAGAACAGCCCCCAGGAGAAAACACTCACATCCAAGACTTCCTTAAATGATAGTGGAACTGGGCAGCAATTAAAAGAAAGCTTGAGCACTCAGCTCTCTTTCTTCCAGCAACAAACGGGCCAGGCAAAGTGATGAAAACAAAAACACAAGAGCTTTGGAGCTGTTTCCTATACTCACCCACAATGGTCATGTTGCAGTTGATGGTGATGAGAAGGAATCCGAGCAGGTCCAAACGTTCCATGTTTCCTGAGTGTCGCAGACTCAAGGTTGCTGGAGACATGGGAAGCCTGTGCTCTCCGAGAAGGTGGAAAATCTTCGAGGAATAAATGTATCTTTGCAACAAGACTTAAAGGTGAGAGCTGCAGATAAAAAAGGAAAGTTTTGAGCCCAGGAATGGAAGGTAGGTTTTTCTGTCTCCGAGCTGAGACAGCCCTGAGCTGTTTGCCTCTGAGGCAAAGTGTTCTTGACAACTGCAGTGACCAGAAGACAGCAGGAGTCATCTCTCATTGTGGGCTATTCTTACCCTCTTGAGACATTCCAGGCCCATGGCAGTGCTCACATGTCTCTACCGGGAGAGCCAGATGCTTCAGAATATAATAGAAGCAACTACATTTAACCCAAGAAAGAAAAAGTTCTGTTAACTAGCCAAAGAAACTTTTCTACTAAAAAGGTGTTTCCTCCTTGCAAATATTTCCACAACCACTTCACTTATCAAAGAAGCGCTGAAATGTTCATGTTTTGTCCTCTCTATGAAGCATAGGAGGTAACACTGGCCCACAAGGGTCTGGCTCTCAGACCGAATTCCTTTATCATGGATGAAAGCATAAATCTGCATCTTAGACACGTGTCCCAACTTTAGGCTGTGACTCCATTATTCTCTAGCTATTTCCTGTCTGCGTGAGTGACAAAAGCTTTTTAGTTCAATACAAAAGGCCTGGGGCAGCCGCCTCGTCCCTGGGGAAGTCCTCGAATCTCTCCACATATCCTCCTCATCTTGCATTAGGGAGAATCATGCTGTTCCAGTCAGGGCTTGTGGGAGGCAGACACAAAATGATGCTGTTGAGAGCACCTAGCATGGAATGAGTGTGCAACAACTCAAATCAGTGGGATTTCGATCCCTAACTGGCCCCCCAAACCTTCATAGATTGTATCTTCCTTTTGTATCTCCCAGCCCCATCTAGCCCAGGGCTGGTCCCATTGAATCAGCTTAATAAATGTCCATTAAATTTGTAATAAAGTATCACTGTCTGGACCTGCTGACATCAATCACAGTTGCATCAAAATCCTCTCGTGGCTGTCACCTTTATATCTGGGAAGAACCCATCCTGCAAGGCTGGGGATCTATCATCAGGGTGGAAATTGTGAACTTTAAAAGGAATGATTTCAATTTTCCATGAAAGCTATTCTTTTATTCCCATCTTTTCTTCATTTCTGATCTATTCTTGACTTTAGTAATATCCCTAAAAAGATTCCCAGAAGAGGAGTACAACAAAGCTGCTTTCATCTTTATTCACATGACACGTTTCCATCCACAGAAAACATTTTGACCCCCTTGAAAGGCACAGTAGTTTTGCTATATTTTAGTCAAATGCTTCAACACGAACAATGAAATTTAGAGAAATTGTGGTTAAGTAAAAAAAATATTGTAATAGCCATATGGTTAAAGTATAAAATAAAGGAAAATATCTTTCCTTCCTAATAGACTGTTCATGATACTGGTTTAAAATTTAAAATACCAGGAAAGCAACTTCTGAATTTTGCTGTGTGATATAATCTATTCTGAACATGGAATAAAATGGAATTTTGTGACCTAGAGTAAATTGCTACAGCTTTTCATGCCTCAGTTTTCTCATCAGTAAAGTAGAAAAAAATGTGTCCTCTGCATACACAGCACGGCTGTGATATGTTAAATGAGATCTTAGACATGAAGATGATTTAAAAATATAAACAATTACATGTGCATCTCAGGGTCTACTCCTCTGGGTTCCCATCCTTGGTCTATCCCTTTGCTCCCACAGCATCTTCTGAACAGGTAATGCTGCCTGTTCTCTCTCCACCCTTATCTATTTTGCTCTTGCTTCTCTAAGTTCACACCATCTCCATTCTTTGTCTTTTTTCCTACTAAAAGATATTTTTTCTCTGCCTGGAAATTTAAACCCCAGTAGCTGCCAGAAGCAAGATGTGGACAAAAGAGGAGAATGTGGCTGGAGCATCAAACATGTGGCTCTCTATACAATTATCCCAGCCCCCACGCCAGCCTCCCTGGCCTCCCAGGCCTGGCACCCATGGCCCATGTGGGTGCTGGTGGACATGGACAGTGTCCATGGACAGGAGGCCAGCCTCCTGTGGGGCTTCTGCTGCAGCCTCCTAGGGGACCCGCACATGGCACTGGAAATGCAACTTGGATTCCCTCGACTGAGAGCAGTACTGACCTGTGGCTGGACCCAGCAGACAAAGCAGCCAGTGTGTATGAAGCCCAAGGCGTTTTCCTAGACTTGGAACCAATCCCTGGAGCCTTGGAAGCCATGCAGGAGATGAACAACTTGCCAGGACACTGAGGTCTTTAACTGCACCAGCCCTCTGATGAAGTATGAATTACTGTGTGGGGAGAAGTACTGCTGAATGGAGAATCACCTGGGGCCTCAGTTTGTGGGTTGCGATATCCTGATGAGGGACAGGACAGTGGTCTTGGGGGACCTGCTCATTGATAATGAGGACACCATGCGAAGCCAAGAGGAGACCCCAAGCTGGGAGCACATCTTGTTCACCTGCTGCCACAACCAGCATCTGGCCCTGCCCCCCACAAGGAGATGGCTGCTTTCCTGGAGTGACAGTTGGAGGGAGATCATAGACAGCAAGCAAGGGGCTGGGACAGTGGATAGTAGCCAAAGGAAAGTAAGGAAGGCCAGCAGGGAACCTCAGCAGAGCTGAATGACAGGATAGTGTCACGGCGGTAGCCCCCAGCACTGTGGAGCAGGGAGACACAGTAACCTCCATTCTCACAAGCCAGCCACCTAGAACCTCACAAGATGGCTGGCAAGGAAACATGGTGAGAAACTCCCTCAGGAACTTTTTAATAGACCACTTTGGCTAAAAAAAAATTATCCCAGAATCAATAAGGAGGTTTCTATTTGTGTGGCTGTAGAGCAGAGAGAAGCTTTGGGGAAGTACTGTGTCCAACTCAATGGAAAAGAAATCCAATGGGAGTCAGGGACATAGATATGGCTGAATTGCACAATATGGCATCCTGGGATTTGTTCAGAAATGAAGTGAGCAAAAGGGAAAGGGAACAGAGGAGGCATATGCTATCCAGCCTTAGCTTACCTCCCTCTAGCTTAATGACATTGCCAAATTATTTAGGCCTGAGTTTTACCGTCTATAAATTAGAGATGATACTTCGTCTTCAGAGCTGTTGAGAACTAGAGTTAATTTGGCCTATAGAAGGCTCTCAATAAATAACTACAGTCATTTCTCATTATTCATGGTAGTTGCATTGCAGAAAGTCGCCACCAACACTGAATTAGAGATTGCTGGGGACTGCTAGGGGGAATACGGAGTTGGTCTGGTCACAGCATTTTAGTCAGTCAATCAATACATAACCTTGTTTTATGTGTGTTTCTGTTAAAAGGTACCTTATTTAACATGTATATTTTCTATATATATTTAATATAGTTGGCTCATTAACATTGACCTCACAGCCTATCGCGCTGTATCTCATGCCTGGATGAAGCTCGGCTAACATGTGTTTTCTCCGGGAGGCACAGCACAGGCTTCTTGCCCCAGGAACATTAGCATGGCAGCACTATGTTTTGGGGCTTTTTAAACAGCAATCACCAACAAAAAGCACGAAATTTTGAGGGGCCCCTGGGTGGTTTAGTAGGTTAAGCATCTGCCTTCCACTCGAGTCGTGATCCCAGGGCCCTGAGATGGAACCCCTGCGTCAGGCTCCCTGCTCAGCAGGAACCCTGCTTCTCCCTCTGCCTCTGCCTACTGCTCCCCTTGCTTGTGCTCTCTCTCTCTGTCAAATAAATAAATATTTTTTTTGAAAAAGGGCACAAAAATTTGGAAAACATGGCACTAAATAAACCTACCCCCCAAAAAAAACTTTGTTTATAGTCCCTGAAACAAGAAGGCAACCCATCAGCATTCCCCACCTCTGCTGGGGACATGCGTGCTGGGCGACAAACTCTTCAGTGTTCCGTACATGTCCGCGAATACCAGGACGGCCCACAGGTAGTGATTCTGGCTTTACAAAAATATCGTAGCGGTTCGGCAAATTTACAAATACCGAGTCCATGAATAATGAGGATTGGCTAATAGTAAGGACCTCCTAGAGGGAGGAGAAACTGAAGCTGATGAAAGGTGGCTTCAGAAGACCGATGTGTGTGTAGGAACCAGGAGGGCAGAGTTAACGATAGCGGAGCGAAGGATCCAGGGACACAGCCCACCCACTCCCATTCCCACTGCAGTCAGAACACCTCCACTTCTATCTTCATTACTTTTATGTTTTGGCCAAGATCCCCCTTATTAATAAAGGAATGTACCTCTAAAAAGAAATGTTAGAAATGTGGCCTATGTGAAAATAAGGATGAAAGGCAGCCTAATATCAAGGTTTAGAACACAAGTTCTGGAGTCTGACGGCCTAGATGAAAATTCTAGTTTCTTGACCATGTGACCTTGGGAAGTTCCTTTCCTCAGTTTCCTCGCTGTAAAAGCACATTATCTAACCCCTACCTTGGAATGATTGTGAAGAACAGATGAGAGAATACCTAAAGCACAGAGGACAGCATCTAGCCAATGATGTGTACTCAGACCATTCATCCTTATTCTTATCACCCCAAGAATCAGGTGCCAGCAAAGGTGGGGTCTTGCAGCAGCTTCTCCTCCTGATGATGGGTGCCCCAGGGCCCGGAGCAGCCAGCCTGAAACCTGCCAGGAGAAGGGTATTTTTCCTCCCAGGCTCAAAGTGGCAAATAACTACTAGGGAAATAGAATTCAGTTTCTGGAGGGCCTGGAAATGATGGCATCTGTTTTGTTTGCTCTGTGTGTGTGTGTGTTTAAGGAATAGATTGTCTAATTTGGGAAATGAAGGTTTTCATTGTTCTCAGGATTGAAATGACTTTTTCAGGACTGGATAGAAAGCAAAGGTTCAGCACCCACACAACAGACCAATCATGCCAGCAGTCACATTTCATGTGCATATATAAATCTGGTAACAATTTATTATAACCACTTACTTTTCGGGCAATATACACATAAGTAATCTGGGGTGAACGAGCTCTGTGCAGACCTTCTACCACCCAAACCCACACACACTTCCATACCAGACTTACAGCTAAAAATTAACAACCTAGGCAACAAGAGATCCCAAAGAACAGGAACAAGGTGGAAATTTTCTTCTGCTGAGGAATTTTCTGCTCCTATGGTCCAAGAGCTGTCATTCTTAGATTGTATTTTCAATTCCAGTTCAGCTCAACTTCATGGCTTTTAGAAACCAATGCAAGATGTCTTCTCTCCACCAAGATGGCATTGACAGTGTCCCATGGAATTTGTTTTTGCCACACTTAGGCTGGTTCTTGTAAGCAGAGAGGTATGACTTCTCTCACAAAGGAGGAAAAAAGTTTCAGGTCAGATTTTCTTTGTGAAGAAAGCGAAAGTCTCCATCATAAGCTTGCTTTATGTTCACAGATCTTAAGAAGTATATCAGAACACCCTTTGAAGGCTGAGTGCTATGTTTAAGTTTAAATATTTGTCTTCCCCCAAAATTCATATGTTGAAATCCTAACCCCAAGATTAAGAGTGGGACACAGGGGAAAAAAATGGCCTTCTCTGAGCCAGAGGCTTTTCCTAACTAGACACCAAATTTGCCAGCACCTTGATCTCGGACTTCAGCCTCCAGAACTGTGAGAAAAAAGTGTCTATTGTTATAAGCTACCTAGTCTATGGTATTGTTATAGCAGCCCCAATGGACCAAGACACTGTAATGTCAGTTGAAACCAAATCCCGTGGATTTTCTCACCCTCCAGGCAGGAAGGAGTTATCCTCTCCTCATTACTATTACTATCACTGCCCTTTGAACTTAGTGATGGCTTTCAAAATATTGTTGATAGTGTGATGAACACAGGTAAGTCAGTAACTGTTTACTGAGCACCTACTTTGTCTCAGGCACTATTCTAGGCATTGGGAAAATGGCAGAGAATGAAACAGATGGACATTTCCGCCCTCTGGCCTTGTTGGTCTTACATTCTAGTGGAAAGAACTGACAATAAACAAAATAAATATCTTTGGCAAAATGAATTATTCATTAGATGGTGATAAATGCCAGGCAGAAGACAAGGCACAGAAGGAAGTAGAGGATGTCAAGGTTTAGAGGGTGACCAGGACAGCCTCCTTCAGAAGAGCACATTCGAACAAAGACTGAAGCAGGTAAAGGAGGGAGCCACACGGATATCCTGATCCACAAGACCCTCCAGATTAATTCCTATTCTCCTTTCTACTCTTCGTGGGCTTACATTACATAGCACATTTTGAGAGTTTCTAAATGTCAAAAAATCCTTTATGGGGCATGCATATGGACCATATTACCTAGTGCAACTTCCCGGGAACATCATTTACCATCTCGGTCACAGGTTGAAGCAGTAGAGCCAGACTACAGAGCAGAGAGTAGGCACACAGTCAATCTCTTTCCAGTTGTCCGGCCGTTTCCTCATATGGCCACCACAGGTGTCCAACAGGGTCTGCACTTGCCGCAGATATGCCTATTCCTTTCACTGGTGGCATTGTGTATTTGTTTTCAGGAAGAGTCAAATCAGTTAAAAATTACTCATCAAAGCAGTTGCTAGTAGTCAAAGGAGAGAGACAGCACAGACTGAGGTTAGAAGGGCTGGATGCAGTCCTGGTTCCAAGCACTTACCAGTGTTTGGCCTTGAACAAATATCAACTTACCTGAGCTTGTTTTGTTCTCTTCAAAAGGGAGATGATAATACCTACTTCATGGAGTTGAGGATTCATTCATTTCAAACATATGGAGCACCCAAAACTCTGCCAAGTCTTGGGAATACAATCAAGAAAAAGCTAATGGGCTCCTGCCTGTGGCAGAAAGATAATTTTAAGATGCAATAAATGAGGGGTTCCCGGGTGGCTCAGTTGGTTAAGCATTTGCCTTTGGCTCAGATCATGATCCCAGGGTCCTGGAATCGAGCCCTGCGTCGGGCTCCCTGCTCAGCGGGGAGTCTGCTTCTACCTCTCCCCTCTGCGGCTCCCCCTGCTTATGCTCTCTCGCTCCCTCTCTGTCAAGTAAATAAATAAAATCTTTAAGAAACATAAAATAAAATGCAGTAAGTGAGCAGTTATAGTAAAGTGTGAGGGATACAGCGTAAGGAAGGTATGGTGCTGCTTTGTGGGGACATGAGAAGTAGCACCAGCTCACAGGTGCATCAGAGAGGACCTCCCGGAAGAATCTAGTCTCTCAGCTAGAATCTGAGGGCAAATTATGAGGCAGTCACCAAATTCCTCCCGGATTTCATGATTTGCCTTTATTATTTTGGAAAAGGTAGTGGAAAATTGAAAAATAAAAGTGATACAATTAGCAACCCGAAGTGAAGATCTCGTCAACTTCACAGAGTTGAGCCACATATAGGAGTCACTAATCAGACCCAAAGGGGCAAATCTTTGGCCTCAATAAAGAGCTAATTAGACTTAAGCTAGTTAACTCTGTGTTCAGTCTAGAAAGGAAAGAAAAAAATTTACAATTGCATCATAAACACAAATGTCTCAGGACTTCTCCTTTAGAGCTCTCCAGACATATAGATGTTGGCCTCTCACATATTTCGTTTGGTGAGAATTTTCAGAATTGCATTATGTGGGAAAATAAGAGACTGTCAGTTCAGCTCCATTCCGGACATCACATGGAGAGCTTACACCTCAAACTCACATGTCCAAACACACTGCACGTTTTCCTGTGTTCTCTCTCTAATTGAATGACACCAAGACCCACCTCGCCCAAGGCAAAATTGCAGCATTCGACTTGCTTTAAGCACTTTTAAAAAAAATTTCACTGCTTAATGATCTTTAGGGTCTCCCATTGCCTCCAGGATGATGTCAAGCAGAGCTCACCAAGCCCTGCGAGACCTGGCCTCCTCTCTCCCCAGCCCTGCATTCTGCGCGCTCAAAAGCCTGAATTTCTTGCAGCTCCCATGACTTGTGTTGCTTCTGAGACCTGCCACAGCTGTTTCCTACATAGACGGCACCTTACCTTCTCCGTGGCAGGCTTCCAGAGACTTCCTTCTCCTCCACCCAAGACCAGTTTAGGTGTCCTCATGTAGCATCCCGTGCTAATGCTCGGGACATGCAACCCTGGGCAGTATTGATTGTGCACGGCCACTGCCCAGCCTCTGTGCCTCGCCACCTCAGCCCCCTCAAAATAATGACAGGACTCCGGTTCTCCTCACTGTCCAGTGATCTTCCTTTATACCCGTTGCTTCTCAGTTGAGCGTCAGTTCAACTTAGCAATCAAGGGTAGGAAGAATACAATAGGAAAATGTGGATTTGAGTCTCAGACCCATCACTTAGTCTGGGTCTTATTTCCTCTGTTGTAAAACAGGGATCATAATGGCATCTACCTCTTAGGTTGTGAAGAGAATTAAACAAGATACAACAAGTAAACGGCCAGGCACAGTGCAAATGTTCAGTAAATGGTAGCTAGAATTAAGGTCACTTTGTCTTGTCCCTCCTATGTCTTTCACCTCTTTCATTTTTTTTTTTCTATAAAGGACTGGCCTTTTTTGGTGAGCCAGCTAGAGTGGTTCTTTCCCTTTGCTCAATGAACAGGGCAGTCACAGCACACCAGAGGCACTTTGAACAATTTCTGACTCAATTTTCCTTGGGATTGGACATTTATCATCAACCATTTTGTCCCACCTTTTCTGTGTGGAAGGAAGGGAGGAAGACACTGGGTGGCTGCAACGTTATGTGAGCTCAGGGTTCGATGAATAAAGAGCAAACCAGTTCATGCCCCCCCCTTCTGTGTTTCTCTCTGCCTGTTCTCTACCATGAAATACTAGAAGGAGGAATGAAGGAATTTGACCTATTTTAAAACTCACAACTGTTAAATGCTAACCCTCCAAATATTCACAACCTCTTTGATTTGCAACGAGTGATTAGCCTGTTTGTTACAAATGAAGGATGTATTCAAAAGCCCTAGACAGTGGTGTCTCAAAGAGCAGGCGAGAGTTAATTTGTCTCTGAGCCAATATCCTACCCTGCCCACCAGCAATTTGAGAGACAAGGGATCTCCTCAGGCAGTCTTTTTAACTCAAGTTTTCTCTTAAGGAACAAAATGAAAGGAAGGTAGGGAGTATCCATTTCATTTGCTGCGATGCAGTTGGTACAGCCAGGACCTCCACAGAAACCAGCCCTGCAATTACGAAGCTCTATTTCCATATGAAAGCAAAGACAAACAACAAAGTAGAAAAATTAAGTGTGAGGAAAATGGACAAGGGTTTAAAATAGAGTGACTGGGTGATAATGTGGAGCTGGATCAGGCAGCATCAACCGTCAACAATATCACTTATAATCTAAGAGTGTGATTTGTTTAAGAGTAGGGGACAGCTCAGAGAAAAAACAACACACTGTGTCCTTTCCATGAGCCAGGCCTGACCTGGCCAGTGTACACACATTCCTTTATTTTTTTAAGTTTTAATTTAAATTCTAGTTAGTGAAAATGCAGTGAAATATTAGTTTCAGGTGTACAAAATACTGATTCAGCACTCCCATGCAACACCTGGTGCTCATGACAACAAGTGTACTCCTTAATCCCCATCACCTATCTAACACCCCCCCACTCCCCTCTGCTAACCATCAATTTGTTCTCTATAGTTAAGAGTCTGTTTCTTGGTTTGCCTCTCTCTCTTTTTTCCCCTTTGCTCATTTGTTTTGTTCCTTAAACTCCATGCATGAATGAAATCATAAGGTGTTTGTCTTTCTCTGACTTATTTCACTTAGCATAATACTCTCTAGCTCCATCTATGTTGTTGTAAATGGCAAGATTTCATTCTTTTTTATGGCTGAGTGATATTCCATTGTTTACACACACCACATCTTCTTTATCCATTCATCAGTTGATGGACATCTGCATTCTTTCCATAATTTGGCTGTTGTAAATAATGCTGCTATAAACATTGCGGTGTATGTTTGAATTTGAATTAGTATTTTTGTATCCTTTGAGTAAATACCTTTTGTATCCTTTGGGTAAATCCAGTGCAATCACTGGATCGATCATAGGGTAGTTCTATTTTTAACTTTTTGAGGAACCTCCATACTGCTTTCCCAAGTGGCTGCACCAGTTTGCATTCCCACCAACAGTGCAAGAGTCTTCCCTCTTCTCCACATCCTTGCCAACATCTGCTATTTCTTGTGTTGTTAAGTTTAGCCATCCTGAAATGTGTGAGGTGATATCTCATTGTAGTTTTGATTGACACTTTATTTGATGGCTTGAGTTTACCCAACTAGTAAGTGGAAGAACAGGAACTTGAACCCAGGGCTCGACATCAAAGCTTTTCACCCTGTGACCCCATAAGAACACTATGGCCTCACCTGTAAAGGAGCTACAAGAGAAAGCTGGAGGGGTTTTAAAGTTTTGTTTTGTTTTGTTTTTTTCTTCTCTAAAGAAGGTAACGGAGAGCTTATTCAGTGCTTCTGAAGAAGAGTGAGGGTTTCATTCACCGATAATACCATGTACTGTGTGCCAGACACTGTGTCCAGATAAGGACATAGGTGAATAAGACACAGCCCTTTCCATTAAGGAGGGTGAGGCAGACAAGTACAATTCTAACAGTAAGAACAGTGACCAATTTTCCATATTCCAGAAAATCTAAGACATGGTCATATAAGAGTAATGAATTCTAAGGCCTATAACAGAGGTATAAGGTGAGCATTGAAGAGAGAACTAGTATTTGTAGTATGTGTGTTTGTGTGTGTGTGTGTGCGCGCACACACAGCCATGTTATAGATGAAGAAGATAAGTCTCCATGATGTTTCATGACAGCCTAGGACCACGCAGGCTATAGTGGCAAAGCTGGGATTCTTTCCCAATTTATTTGACTCCAAAGTCCATAGTCTTTCCACGTTACAAAGAGACGGGAGCCATCGGGAAACCTGGGGAAAGCTGCATAGGGAAGCTCACATTCCCAGGCGACACTAGATGAGACTTATCTTTTGGGCAGTTCCTTTCTGGAACCAGCTAAGATCTACAGCAGGTTTGTTGGTAAGCTACTTTGATCTTTTTTGGAAAGAATTGGAATAAATAAATTCAATCATTCATTAAGAGGCAACAAAGAGCTCTTCCTGTTAGCTGAGTTTGGATTTATGGAAAAGCTCTTTTAAGGATAATCCATTCTAATCCCAACACTACCCCCAGGCAGTTTTCTTGGGAAATATGACTGAAGTTTAAAAGATTAAATGGTGTGTATAAAGTAGATTTTTGAGAATGATTTTTCCCAAGGAGTGGCTCCTTTCTCTTCTTAGGTGGGACTGGTTTAATTAACTATAATGAGTGTGAATCACCCTGAGAACTAATCTTTTTTCTTTTTTGGAAAAGTATTCTCCTAATTTGAGTGCACTGAGAGCTCACTACTTGCTTCCAATGGGTAGAAAGTGGGGTAGAGGGCCTGAAGCAGCTCATTGCAAGACGTATTTGGACCCTAAAGTAGATCTCCATCTTAAGTAATATTGACAATGATCCTCTACCAGCTTCCCAATTCTGAGCGTTCTAGCTGAACCTAGAAGTAAGGGTCAAGTAGCAACTTGGGCATAGCAGGGATGACTAAATAGTTACTACAGTGTTTTTAAGACCAGGAACTAATACCTAAAGATGGAAACTAGAACTAATGACGCATTTGATTCAAAAATTGAAAGGCAGAACTTAAGGAAAAATACATGAGACATATCTTTTTTTTTTTTAAAGATTTATTTATTTACCTATTTGACAGAGAGAGAGACAGCCAGTGAGAGAGGGAACACAGGCAGGGGGAGTGGGAGAGGAAGAAGCAGGCTCCCAGCAGAGGAGCCTGATGTGGGGCTCAATCCCAGAACGCCGGGATCACACCCTGAGCTGAAGGCAGACGCTTAACGACTGAGCCACCCAGGCGCCCTGAGACATATCTTTTAATCTTTTAATTGCTGTGTGTGTGTGTTCTGTATTTCAGCCTTATTGTGAGCTCCTTGAGGTCAAAACCAAATCTGTTAAACTGTTTTTCTTTCTCCCTAATAATGCCCTAGGATAGTTTACTCAGTAAATCCACAGTGGTAAAGACAACCTTGCAAGTAGCCATGTAGTATTTCCCTTTTTAATTTAAAACAGCAGCTATAGATGTTATTTCCTAATTGGCCAGTTTATATAATTTGAAGTTTTGTTATCAGATGCATAACTATTAAGATTTTTTACATCTTATTGATGAATTGACCCTTTTATCATTATGAAATGTCCCTCTTGATCTCTAGTAATGTTCCTTGTCCTGAAGTATATTTTTCTGATGGTAATATAGTCATTTTCCTCATTATTTTTGTTTTCTTTTAAATTCTTGAGTTTATTTAGAATAACTGGTCTTATAGTCCTTGTCTGCTAATTCCACCATCTGGGTATATTATTTCTGAGTCTATTAATATTGACTGATTTTTCTCCTCATTGGGGGTCACATTTTCCTGTTTCATCACATGTCTAGTTATTTTTATTGAATGCTGGACATTGTGTGTGTTACATTGTTGAATGCTGGGTTTTATTTTTCTTCAAAAACTGTTGAATTGATTTGATGGGCAATTAAGTTGTTTGATTATTAGCTTGATCTTCCTGAGGCTTGTTTTTAGCTTTGTTAAAGTGGATCCAGTTTGGCCCTTTTGAGGGCATTTCATTTCTAAAATCTTTACTGACTCTTCCAGTTGTTTAACAAGCTCTCTTCACTTTGGCTGGCCAGAACCAAAATGTCTCCCTACCCTAGATGAGGCCTAGGAATTGTTCATCTTAAAGCTCCCATTTCCTGACCATATGGAGTTTTGCTCTTCATATTTGCAGCTTAGTATTCAGCCAAAGACTCAAGGGAACTTCTACGCACATTTCTGGAGTCCTATATAGCTCCCTTTTCTCTGGAATCTTATCCTACACTCTCTGGCTATGTCAGTCTTCCCAAACTCTAATCTCTGTCTTTCAACTCAATGAGACCTCCATGCTCTGCTTGGGTTTTCCCTGGGTACAGTTCAAAAACTGTCTCCAGATAAAAAGATGAAACAATTGTAGGGTTTACTTCATTTTTTCCCCCTAGAGTCAGGGATTGCAGTCCTTTGATGCCTATTTTTGATAACTGAAAACATTTGCTTCACATATTTCATCCAGTCTTTTTAGTTGTTTATAGTGGGAGGTCTAGGCCAATATCATTTATTCTGTCATGACTATGGGCAGAAACCCTGCTTAATGATCTGTGTCAACCTTGAGCCCAATATCCCTTTATTTTGGGGACATAGAGAAAGAGCAATATTTTTCTCCCATTAATCTTTAATTTATCCTTGCTGTATGGAGACATGTACTTGCTGTCAGGATTCTACAAGTAACTTGATTTGAAGTATTCTAACCAGGCCATGGCAATGATAGGTAAACTTGGCTACTATCATGTATGGAGCAGACTGAGTACACTTATGAAAGAAAAATGGAAAGCAAGAGTGGAAGGGGAGAAAGAGCAAAGGAAAGAGGCAGGGAAGAGAGAAAATCACATAAGAAGAATGGTTAAGGAAAAGAACAAGAATTTTAAATCTCCATGAATTAAGATTTTCAGAAGAATAACACTTCTGCCTATAGCCAGAGGTGCTGTGAGCATGGAGGCACAGATGAGGAAAAGGGAACAAAATATTTCTGTTTTTATTCATTGCATTTTCTTCCTTTTGCAAGGAAGGACATATTTATGATAAGAAATCCTTATAATAAGACAATTAAAAGTGATAATGATAATGAAATATATTAACTTAAGATATTTTTTTTTAGTTATTAAATGAAGACAATGGATTTTGACAGTGGAGTGAAGATGGGTATTGAGTGCTGGAGATGTCAGTGAGTAAGTATTCTAGCTGTGCCGGATGACCCAGCTAACACACTTTAGCTCCTTTCAGTGTCCACAGAAAAATGGCTTACTATGTGTAGTCTGTGACATCAGTAAATAATCCATCCTAGAAGACAACAGGTGTTGAGTTCTTACTTCTTACTTGTATTTCTAGTTTATTACTTGTATTCCAGACTTAGCTCTTTAGAAACAAAGCCCATACTGTTCCCATAGTTGCCAGAGTTATCGAAGCTAAGGGTATTTTTTTCTGACAAAAGACAAATGGCTGGAAATTGAATGTACTTTTGTTGTTGATGTTGTTTTGTTTTGTTTTGTTTTGGCTCAGTGGGAAAAAATTCTGCAATTCAACAAAAATCCTCAGCAATGGACTGAACAGGCTGGGACTTCCAGGGGATTTCCTAGAAGTGCTTTGTACCATTTCTCAAGGACAACCAAAATCTAAAACTAGTTGTTTCCTGTTTCTTCCTCTTTTTTGCTCAGTTGGAACACTGAGACAGACCAGAAACTGAATATGTGAAAAAATGTCTCAAAGTACAGCTGTTTTAAAATGGCCATAAGGAGCAACGTCAGTGTCCAAGGACAGTATGTGCATGAGCCTCTGGCACTAGCTACGCGGATGCTTCCTCTACTTGGAGCTGAGTGGAGAAAAGCCTTCCCCTAAAGGATGATTTCAACCAAGAGTTTATTTTGACCACCAACATGAGAGCTTGCTGTTTCTCTGCCTTGTCCACCACTCTCTCTACTCTGAGGGTAGCTCAGAAGGAGGTGACACTCACTGATTCTAAACTGAGGAAGGGACTATTAGCAGATGTGGGGTGGGATTGCATTTCCTGATCCACACTCTCAAGACAAGGATTTAAAGAGAGCAGGGGTATGCCTCTGCCTCCCTTCAATGGTGCTCTTAATGTGTCTGTGTCGGCGACAAGTGGAACCCTAATTAAAAATGATATTTGTGATGTCAGGGAACCAGACCACACAGCAGCTGCAGGGTGGCTGGGCTCAGTCCT
The DNA here is from genome assembly GCF_023065955.2 of Ursus arctos. Taxonomy (NCBI): domain Eukaryota; kingdom Metazoa; phylum Chordata; class Mammalia; order Carnivora; family Ursidae; genus Ursus; species Ursus arctos. The sequence goes on from NW_026622986.1 coordinate 4,019,149, forward strand.
CTTATGAGTGCTCTCTGTTTGTTGACTGCCATTCTAAAGTCTTAGGTAGATAGGGGGCCAGTTCAGATGACCTTGGCAACGGCAGTACCAGCATCTAACAACGGATGGAAGGGGATGGGTGTTTTCTTCAGATGGGGAAGAAAACGTGACTAGTGCCATCTAAGTATTTACAATCTCATGAGAAAGCAGCACACATTCCCAGCACTGGTAGAGCAGGGGAAAGACCTCAGACGTCACTGGCTCATCTGAAGGAATTCTTCAGACGTCAAAGAGCAAAAATGAAGTTAAGAAAATTGTTGTGGGCTGAATTGCATTTCCCCAAAATTCATATGTTGAAGTCCTAACCCACAATACCTCAGAATGTGACTGAATTTGGAGAAAGAACCTTTAAAGAGGCAATTAAGTTAACGAGGCCATTGGGATAGGCCCTAATCCACCCAGCTGGTGTCCTTTAAAAGAGGTTAGGATACACACCTGGGATGCAGGAACACACAAAAAGACCACAAAACGGCATGGGGAGAAGGCAGCCATCCACAGTCCAGGGAGACAGGTCTTAGAAGAATCCAACTCTTTTCACCCTTTGATCTTGGATTTCTAGCCTCCAACACTGTGACAAAATTGATTTCTGCTCTGTAAGCCACCCAGCCTGTGGTACTTTGTTCTGGTAGCCCTTGCAAACTGAAACAAAGGGTGAAGGAATTTGTCCAAGTTCACATAAGAATTTGGAATCAGAGCTCTGAATCTCCCGGAACTGCAATCTTCCCATTTAACCACAGAGCACACACATATGTACATAACAGAGGAGTCACTCAAACTTTAAGAAGGTTTTTCCTGTAGAGTTCTATGAAGACATAGAGGCCTATAATGGGAAAATGTGTGCAATTCAAACGCCACTTCCTGCGGTCATGAGAACCTAACTCTGGAGATTCACATTAGAGGCAGAGCTGGTGGCACAGCAGACACTCGGAGTCTGCTGTCCTGGGACACAGGCGCTGGATGTGGGGCGTGTGTGTGACAGGCAGAGAGAGCGCAGTGAAGGGGGGGGGGGGCAATGGGCTGAGTTAAGCTGCAGGACCTCTGGCCCCTTCCCAGCTGGTTCCAGCCTGTTCTGGGTGGTAAGTGCCCTTGCTCCCACCACCAACACGCCCAGCTTAAGGGTAAATGCCTCGTGTGTTCCTGGGGTGCCTGAGAGCTTAGGTCAGGGCTATTTTTGAACGACTGTGCACAAAGAATGAATAAATAACTCCTGCTTAACTGCAAGCTGCTTCAAGGCCAGGTCCCTAAATCTTCGGAGGCTCTTCTACTACAGAACGTCCCCGGGCACTCTCTCTCTCCCTGTACGTTTGGTCAGAGGTCTCCACACCTCACCTTTTCTTCAGGCTTCCCACCCAGTATCAGGACGCCGGCCCGGCCTGAGAGTGTTTTTAGCCTTGTTCATGGAAGTCATTCCCCTGTAAGTTGGGTTAGCTAATGTGTTTTCACTCTGTAACTGTCCGCCGTGAAATGCCTCCTCTGGCTTTACAATACCACTCACGGTACCTTATATCTCAACATGCTGTTTTGCTATCTGCAGGCTGCTTCTGCTCCCAGCTGACATGTGTGCTGGGCTGGGGGAGTCTCTGAGGGAAGGAGTCTCCAGCCTGGGCAACTGGGCAGACGGGGCTGCCATTCCCTGAGATGGGCACATCAAAGAAGGATCATGGGTGGGGAGGGAGAGAGAGTAGAGATGTCTGTGACAGTTGCATGTGAGCCTGTCCTGTGCTGGAGGCAAGCCTCAGAAAGTCTCAAGCAGAAGGCTGACTGGTGAATGACCCGCTCATTGGAGGCATTTCCTTGGTTTCTCAACACGTTTCTGCCCTTATCAGCTGTATCACAGGTCCCCACCAAAGGCAACTTCCCTTTTTGTAGATGTGCACTGAGACCCCTATTTTGATACATGAGGAAAGTACTGGCCTCTCTGCAGAAGCAGGGATAGGAAATACCACCAACCCAACCCACCGTGAAGTGCCTTTCCCTAACTTGGACTCCTGCTGCCACCTGCTCCTCAAATTCCTCTTCCATCCTCCTCTCCAAATGCAGCTACCGTAGGCACCCACGCACTACTTGTTCAAGCCTCCTTTGCCAAAGGGAATGAGGTTGTGTGCCTCACATCAGCCCTTTTGCAAACACTTTTTCTGCTACGATCATCAGTGGGAAGCTGGAGCAATCTCGTCTTCAAACACCAGCCAGGCCTTTTGGGGCTTGAGGAATAATGCTCGGTGGGTGGCGGTAGGAGCGACTTGGATGACTTCCTCCAAGCAAAGCCAGAAGGATGTGATCATTAAGACTTCTTGACTCAACAGGGGTCGATTTTCATAAATGAGTCAGCCCTCATAAAGCTCGTACGTCTGCATCTAGCCCTTATCTGTGCCTTTCTGGAACCTCCTACCACCCTCAACGCCCTGAGCACCCAGCCTTGGGCTTGGGCTGGGACTCCACATGAATAAACTGCAATGCTGGAAAATCCTGTGTTATGCCCAGTTGTTCCAGTTATTTTGGGACATTTTCCTGCTAACAGGTTGTCCCTGATTACCACACATTTCCCCAGGAGCGTCGTCAACCCGATTCATCCGAAGCTGACGACTCTTTGATCTGAGGGCTTAAGAACAGAACTTGGTTTACTCTAGCAAGCAAGTATCGTATGCAGTCAGAATCTGGACGGGGAAAATGTCTTAACATAATTTAATACCAAAATTCTTCTTTGTAATAGGTAACGTACACAACAAGGTGCACAAGTACCTGAAAATATTTATCCGCAAAACCAAAGATATTTCAATAGCTAAGGACGTTCAGATTTCTCCAGTATTTGGTTCCAAGAGATTTGATCACTGAGATTCAGGGGAAGTTGCAAAACAAAGCCACAGGCCCTGATCAGGGAAAGTAGTGGGATGATTTTGATGTACCAAGTTAGGCTAACTGTGCACCGTGGACACGGATTTGCTGCAGGGCAAATCTGTATTCTCCGTAAACTCAAAAGAATAGGTCTGGGAAGATGAAAATAGTCGTCGGGAGGATTTAGAGACTATCTTGCCTTGTTAGTACTAAAGTTTTCTATTGTAGCAGTGTCCCTAGATCTTATGTTTGTAACATAATTACAGCTTTTAAAAAGTTTTGGAAAGCGAGAAGTCAAGCAATTTGCAAAAGCAAAGGTCCTCTGGTGGAAACAACATAGTGCGTTTTGCTGTGAGCAATCTCTGCTACTGACCAGTGAGTGAAAAGATAAAATATGTAATTGGAGCTAAAAACCTCAAGCACCCACAAGTGTCCAATTTCACGTTCAAAATGCCGTGCCTAGTACCAGCCAGTGGGTTTTTGCAAAACCCCCATTTATTAGAGCATGAAGGTGGTGAGGGAAGGCGGCGCTGGGGATTAATGAGCTGGACACCTAAGGGGGCAACGGGTGGGAAAGTATTTTCATTGGTATTCAGTACTAGGCTCTTTAATAAATAGACCATTGACGACTGGGAGAACCTTTTCTATTTGCTCAATTCTTTTCAAGCAGTGGATTTGCACTCACAAGACTTTTTAAAGCAATATTTTCTTGATGCATCTCTGTTGTTAATGTCACCAGGATATCTAGGGAAGCAAAATGAACAGAATCTGAAAATCCAAGAAATCACATGAAGCTTGTTCTTCTTCCTGGCAGACTTTTCAACAATGGACTGGTTAAGAATCAGGTTGGCGTGAGTTCAAATCCCCGCTCAGCCCTCCTCGAGTTAATTAACTTCTCTTCACCTAAGTTTTCTCAGCTGGAAAGTAGGAGGAATAATACCACTACATGGGGTAATTGGGGAATTTAAAAATTAATGTGAAAAGTGATTCTTAAACTTGTTTCTTAGAACCCTGAGGTTTGCCTGGGGTATTGCAGGAATTGCTAAGTGGGTGGAAAGCGGCCCTGCATGATTTCTTCCACCCGAGCAGATCCGGGCGTCTGTGCCCTGAATACACCGGGGTTCCAGAGAGGAGTTCACTGCGTGAAAGGGCTGTGCTGCAGACGCAGATGATAGGAGCCACTGGTGTGTGCCCAGCCGATGGCAGCTCCCAGGGACATGGTGGCTGCTCGCTGTAACCACAGCTTATGCTGGTGGCCCCCACCCTGTTGGCCCCGCAGCATCCGGCAGGGAGAGGCGCCTCCGTCACCGGCCCAAGGGCCTCCAGGGCACACCCTCTGCTTTCTCACAACCAGGTGTGCAAACTGAGGGTGATTCTGGTAGAAAGGGGACAGAGGGCACAGCAGAAACCTTCCTAACTCCTAGTGTTCTTCTGGAGAGCCTTGTGAGCCCCAGTTTTCTTGGCCATCAAATGAGTAGGTGGGACTAGATACCTTCCTGGGAGTTCTATTTTATAATCATTACTAGGGAACAGTCTAGGCCGGAGCCATCAGCCGGCTCGGGGTCGGGGCAGACGCCCCCACGTGGCCAGAACCCCTCCCCCGGAAAGACTGAAGGAGCCACTGCTCAACCAGTGGCTTTTCCCAGGCTGTGTCCTGGCCAGCTGTGCCCTCATGAGTGATGCTGGCAGAGGCTGTGGGCTCCGGACGGCTAGCAGCACGCAGAGGGTCGTGCTGGCCAGGGCTCGCTCAGGCACCAGCAGCCCAAACACCTGTCCTCTGCCTCTGGATGGATTGGAGTCCACTGGCTGATTCTTCCTCCTCCCCCTGGATCCGAGGTCGGCACGAACATGGTGAGCACGGATTCTCTACCTGAAACAGAGCACACGTGTCTCGTGGCGCCCTCTGCTCCAGGTGGAACTGAGCTACAGAGACGTTCAGGCAAAGGCTGTTTCCTAAAACTCCAGGGGAGAACCCACAGAGCGACAAAAATAGGTCATTCATAAATGGATGGCAGGGAACCTGCTTGGCTGCGTTCCTCTAAATTCCCTCCTTTCTAAATGGCTCAGTCTACACATTTGATCAGTTGTGTCCAGACCTTTTAGGGCTAGAAACGAGGCTTTCTGCCGGGACAGGAGAAAGTTTCTGATCGACGTCTTTGCAAACGGTATATAGGAGCTGGTGCCAAACATCTTGATTCTGCCTCTCTGGTAACTACAGCAGGAAAGAGACGCAGTGTGGCGAAAGCACCCTACTTGGAAGAGAAACCAAAAACTGTCTTTGACCACATGTCTAACCCACAGGACTTCTGATCTGAGACCATCAGGCCTCTGCCCACTTGCTGGGGCATCACACAGGCCCTGGAGGCTCTCCTGGGCCCGGGCCCTGCTGCAGCATTTCTCAGTTGACAACAGGACGAGGCTGACATCTCCACGTCTGCACAGCTACCGCTCTGCGAGGGTCTTCCTTACGTGGAGCGGACATCCACGTCTCTGTAACGTACTGACCACCGGGTCCAGTTCTCTCCTCTAGAGCCACAGAGTAACACCTACTCCATCTTTCAGCTTCTTCATTCAGTCCTTTCAAGTGCGTATCTCATAGGCCCTCCCGGCATAGGGAGAAGCTGAGGCCAGTTCTCCATTAGAATATTTTATTCCCTCATCCAATCAACAATATTTACGGAACCTAGAGTGGGCATTTTTCTAAGCTCTGGGGATCCAGTGGTGAACAAGACAGAATATCCTGGGTTTCAGAGAGCTTATGGGGGTGAGGTGGGGGGTAGACGTTTCTAAGCACTCAGGAAGGATTGGTGGCTATTTGCCACACGAGTCGCCACCAGACCTGGTCTAAAACCCAACCTCACGCGTGAAGGAGAGCTTCCCAGCAGCAGCCAGGCCGGGCAGGGAGCAACGGTGTCGCTTCGGTAACCACGCCTCCACAGGTCAAGGTCAACCAGGCCCTGGTGCTCTGGGAACCGCAGCCCCTGAGCCCCATGCTCTCCGGCAGCCTGTAGACCAGCTCTCCCCTGGGCTCAGACAGCGGCTCGCAGCTGTGGGTCCCTCAGCAAGCAGTAAACTCAGCTTCCTGTTACAGAGGGGAGGGGAGGCTCCCCCTCGGGTGGAGGGAGGGCGCCTGAAACCCCGAGTGAATAAGCAGGGGTCCTGGCACAACGTGCCACGGAAGAAGTACAATAAGGAGGCTAAGGTGGGGGGTGGGCTGGGAGGTGGGGAGAGGGGCTTCTTTGGTCGAGGTGGCCGGAAAGGGCCCCTGACGGGGTGACTGAGACAGGAATAGCGAGGACGAGCAGCCCACACTACGACACCCAGTGGAAGTCAGAGGCTGCACGTTATTTTGAGTTAGAAAATGTACCTCGAAAGAATAAACCCACAGCCCAGCAAGACCCACACGTGCCTCAAGGGAGGAGACAGTGGGTGGCTCTGGAACAAACCCCGACGTCCAGATCGTCTAAAGCGCCTAAACTGAGACCGCGGGGTAGAGGGCCACCGGAGGGCCCAGCAGCGGCTCTGGAATGGCAGCTCCTCGGTTTCTGTGAAATGCCTATTAACAGGCCAGACCATCTGCATGTATCTATACTTAGCAGCCGTAAAAATAACCACCCCCACATTCACGCGTTAGGTATTGCGAAGCTTCGTGTAAAACGCTAAGCACTGCAGCTGTCTCTTCTGCAAGGACGCGGCGCGCAGATTCACGCGGCCGGGGAGGCTCGCCCCTCGGCGCCGCTCGGGGCAGGGGCCGAACCGGACGCGCCGCGGGCCGCTGACCGTACGAGCCCTGCCAAGGCACTCGGCCCTCCGCCCTCAGCTCCAGCTGGGAACCACGGACGGCGTCGGCCCCGCCGCCACTGGGGGGGGGGGGTGCGAGGAGGGGAAAGCTCGGTACGCTGCAAACACCCAGGATGTACGGGGCAAGGGTGTTTCTGGGGAAACCGTGACTTCGGGACTGAACCACGCGCGCAGACTCCCGGGCTTGGTTTCCGGAGCCCGTCGCACGCGCACGCGCATCTCTGCGGAGAGTCGTGCTTCCCGGCGCGGACCCCCGGCGCCGCCGAGACAGAGCGCGCTCCCGAGCGGGATTCCTTTCATCAGTTCGCGTCTGCCTCTCTCCTTAGGCCGACCTGAAGGCTGTCCTGGGTTCTCCTTCTGGGAACCCCTCCGTCCCTCCAGAAGGAGGAGGTGTGGGCTCGGCGTGGACACAGCCCCCGCCCTCGCCCTCGGGAGCAGCGCTGCAGGGCAGCGGGCCCGCAGAGGAGGGCACAGGACAGCGCGGAACGCCGGCAGCCACACAGGGCTGCCAGTGCGCTGCTGCAGGAGCCACCGGGAGGGCGACCTCTGAGGGGGCGCGAGGTCACGCCAGGCCTCTTGGGCACGTGATTGAAGCCCAAGTCTTAAATGCGGGGTGCCAATCTCCGGGGGGAACATGCCAGACAGAAATTGCAGCTCAGAGAAAGGTCCTAAACTGGGACAGAACGGGGTGTGCTTAGCGCACCCCGGAGGCGAGAGTCGCAGGGAAGGAGGAGGGAGACGGGACATTGCCCGCTCAAGAACGCTGTGTGTCTCTTCGGTCTGTTTGGATGCCTGCCTGTGAACTGCAGTGCTCTCCTTATTCAGGACGTGCACGTGTCAGTTCCCCAGAGCTGCCGCGACACTGCCGTCCACCGGGCGGACCCCAGCACAAGCGGATCCTCTCACGGTTCTGGAGGCTGGGAGTCTCAAGTGAGGCATCAGCAGGGCTGTGCTCTCGGACGACCCCTTCCTTGCCACTTCCAGCCTGCCGCCAGCCTCGCCACTCCTTGACTTACGGCTGCTTTGCTCCATCCTCTGCCTCTGATGTCACATAATAGTGTCCCTAGGTCTCCCTAATCTGTCTCCAAGTCTCCCTCTAAGGACACTGGTCATTGGACTGATGGCGCACCCCAATCCAGTATGACCTCATCTTAACTAATTACACCTGCAAAGGTCCCACCTCCCAGTAAAGTCACATTTGCAGGTTTGGGATTGGCATGACTTTGGGGGTGGGCATGGGGAGACTACAGCACATTTCTTGGTAGGTTTTCTTCCCTAACGAGGGCAGTGAACGGCCATACAGCAGGGTGGTTAAAAATAAGATCTGGAGCCAGGCTTTCTGGCTCTCCAATTCTCTGACCATGGGCCCAAAGTAAGGTTTTAACCTCTGCAAACCTAAGTATCCTCATCTGGGCATAATAATAGCAGCTATCCCACCCTGACAAGGATCAAGTGAATTAAAGTATGCTAGAGGCATTGTAAACATGTCATGTTTCTGTTCTCGGGTAGGTTATAATTGGATACCGTTTCGAATGGCACCCCTTCTCTACTGTGTTCTCCAAATGGTTACTGCTGGGGACTAGGGAAACTATCACTTGTACAGTGATCTTCTGCCATCCTACTAAATTCTTCTTTTCCAGTGGTTTCTCCTCCATTTTCTTGGTAGCCCTCGCATTAGCTTTAAGGTCTCCCCTCCGAAATACCGCTATGTAACACTGACTGTGAAACTCCATGAACGTCAGCAGGAGGAAATGACGTTCCAGAAGCACCTCATGTACATGTCTATGACCAGAGACGGGTTTCATACTCTGCCTCATGGTCGCGACAGGAGGAAACGTCTCTATTTGTTTACTGTCATGTCATTTGATCCAGACCAAATCAATTCAGCTTTACATGGACAGGGGCCAGTGTTTAGTCCTGATGGATTCCCCACCGTGTACAATGCGTGGTAGATAGGTGCTTGGTGCTTCTGACTAACCTTGTGAGCAGCTCGTCTGCAGTCAAAATAACCGACACAGGAAGGGAGGAGTCTTCCCAGTCGTTGTATGGGGAGAACCCTATCTCATGAATTTGCTAGTTATTCTTTTTCCAGGTCTAATCAATGAAGGGCACAGAATTATTCTGAAATGCCACTCTTTTACCCTGCATTTGAAATAACTTATTTATATAAACAGAGTTCTCAAAATAAAGACCTCTACCTAAATCAAGCCACGAAAAGACACAGGAAAGCTTATAGAGACCTGTAAAATCTGAACACCATTCAGTCAGATACTTCTTCTGAGCTCATTTCTTACCGCCACAGGTTCTTCCAGAAGGCCTTCTGCAAAGACTACGATGGACAGCACAGTGGCCAGGACAGATCCTCACCGGAGCACCTGCAGCTCAGACTTGCAGCAGTGCAGACACACAGTGCCCTCCAAAGACTTTCAACTGAGAGATGAATAAAAGCAGACCATGCCAGCGCTGACCACTGAACTCTTGAAGCTTCTAATGGAAAGTGACTCAGTAGTCCTTCAGCAGCTTCACAAATACAAACTTGATAAGAAAATCAAACAGGAAAACTGGAAAGGAAGTCAGCTGAACTGGTCAGGTCCACAAGCCATCACCCATTTTGTGACTGCAAGCACATTTCTACAACTCCCGATTTGCACGGAGGCAAATTAGGGGGCAGAGCATTTGTTTTTAGATGCAAGAAGGCTCTGCATTCAGTAACAGCAAATCGTGATCTTAGTGAGATTGTGGGTAGCGTTTTCCTTGCAATCCATATAGTTCAAAAAATTAATCTTATCAAGTATCCTTTTCCCATTTCAGCTTGAGGGTATGTTTCCGATTTCCTTCTTTTTCAACAAGGATGTGGGCTCTCTCTGGTTGGCCTTTCAAAAGATGATCCCTGTCTCTAAGATGCACCCAACTCAGTCTTGAGATGTTGACTCCAATGAAGTCAAAGGGGATAAAGTCATTAAAATAAAATACGGTATCAATATAAAAGTGACATGCTCTGATAGGTCTCTGTCACGCAACATCTCAATAAGAGGTTTCTAAGAGGTGTTCAATACTTTTGTGAATTGCTCAAGACTTAACAGGACTAGTAACACTTTTCCCATTGCTCTTGCAAAGAAGTGGTTCACACTCAGCATCCATAAAACCTGAATTTTATCTCAATATAGTATTCAAAAAAAAATGCAGCAGGAAGGCACTATTTGTTCTATGTATTTATTTATTTAACACTTATTAAGTACCTACAATGAACCAGGAATTATATTTTATTGTTTAAAAAATTCAAAGCTGTAAAATATGGCCCCAGGTGAGAGGTTACCAAAAGCAGCCAGAAAGGATCAAAATTGCTCACTCCCAAAATTCTGCTTTGCAATTCAGCCGAGGATCAAATCCCCAGAACCAAGGGAAACCCCAAGATGGAGATGCCCCTGCCAAAGACCAAGGGAAGGAACTCAGGAGAGCCAGCCCAGGAGAGCAGCCAGGTGATGGGTACGAGGCTCCAACACCGGCCTCACATAGTGCATTAAGGCATAGGAGCACATCTCGGATCTTGGTAGATCTCCCACCTTACCCTCCAATTTGGTTTTAAATCCCTGACTTCTTTCCCTTTTCCCAGTGGGTGGGGGGGGGGGAGGAGGTAAAACAAATAAAAAAATTTCACTGGGAATTTCACTGATTCTCCCAATGACTTTATTTGTTGTTTAAATCTAATCTAAATTTAAAGTCAACAAAATGTGTAGTTTTCTTCATCCTCCGTTAATGATGAGAACTGTCCATTCAAAAACTACACTAAGACAATGTCATACTCAATAGCAATCCGGCTTTAACTGTAGGGCATTGAATCACCTTGCGAACAAATTACAGTCACTATGATTTACCAATTGGTACTGTACTGGGTGGTGCTGGGGTTTCTTTTTGGCAAACGTAGAACAAACCAGAGAACAAAATTTAAGTCTTCATCATCATGTAGAAAAATAAAATAAACCTAAAGTATCTACCTATGTGTCACGTGATTCATACGGCGAAAGTAAGACTAAGATCTACACTTACAGCAGTTTTAAAAATCCTTAGTGCAAGAAACATAACCAATTAATACAGATCAATACTTATTAATGAATATGGAAAATTTTCCTATACAGAGGTAGAGTCCAGTGCACAAGGCTAAAACAATATTCAATAGTCTAAACAAGACGGAGTCAGGTTTTACGGAATCCACTTTAAAGTTATCAGACTGTATGTACATACATACAATAAATAGACTATACAATTTTTTGAAGTAGTTTAATAAACTCCACAAAATAATAGCAGATGCATTGAAGTATTTACATAATTCAATTTTCAAATCTCTCTCATTCAAATAAAAGGGATAAAAATAAGCTTTCTGCTTTAAAGGCAGCAGAACCTCTTTCCTGAAATGGATCGGTAAAATAAGATACTTTACATGAGAGGAACTAATTTATGCTTGAGAGGTATTCATATTCAGCTAAGAAAATATGTCCCTTTTTAAGCTATATAGATTAGGGAATATAAAATGATATTTTCTACATTTTTAGATCTCTATTTAAAGTTCTAAATCCAACTCTTACTTGAAGAGAGAAGCTGATTTTGGTACCCTTACAGAGTATATCGACACCATTACAATGGAAAGATAATTAACTTTTCAGATTCTGCTTGTTTGCTTTTGAAAGTTTAGGCCAGAAAGAATTTGACAATATTTCTGGTCCAAACAGTTGTTTACACAATGAGATACAAATCTCAGTGAAACGAGACTAGCACTTTTGGCCTGGGGATCCTGGGATTTCCCCTTTGTGAGTCCCTTCCGTTTCCAAACTACGTGTCATCAGAAGCAGGCACGCTCAGGGGCAGGCGTGTGACTTTAGGGTGCCCAAGCCTAGCGAGACTCCAAAGTTCTCCACATTCACACAGGAGGAAGGTGAAACGGACTTTCTGCTGCCATTCGCCTCGCAGAGACTTTAAACGGGAAAAAACTTAGAAGCCTGTCATTGTGACCCAAGAAAATATGCAAAAACCCAAAGCATTATATGCTTCACTGACTCAAGATTCTTAGACTTAATATCAAATTGACTCTGATATTCTATCATTAACCCTTTTGTTTTACTTGATATAAAAGATTCTCATCTAGCCCATAAGGAAATTAGGGATAGTCAGAAAATGAAAAAGTAAGGTCATAATTAATGAAGCATCAACCTTCACAGTTTGAATTTTGTATAACTTCGCTAAGCACCCACAATGAAAATGCAAGTTGAGTTTTTTATTCAATCATCCTGTGAAAAATACCTCAGTAAATAGTAACATTTTGCCCTTCAATGATCTTCCCACTGGAATAACCCACCCCCCTTTTTTTTTAATTTTAGATTTTTAAAAAATTTTATACAAATAGACTAACTCTGATTTAAAGTAAACATACAAAAGTTGAGAAGAATATTGCTTGCAACAATGGACATGGAAGTAGAGGAATGAACTGGGCAGGGGGTACAGAGAAATGACTCCTGGTCAGTAACTGCAGGCAAACACCTGGCGCTCCAGAAAAACTTCACCCAGAGGACGCCCTCTGCTCACGCTGTTTCCTTCAGCCCACAAAACCTGACTGATTTGTAACTACGACTTCAGGTCAGAGAAGAAAAAAACAAAACAAAAAACAACTGCGAATAAAGTGGAAGGCACAAGCACCCATGTGATCTAGAATTTTCTTGGGGTGAGGAATAAGGAGGGAAAGGGATACTTTTGGTTCCGCACTACAGTCAAGTTAATTTTGCCACCGTTGAAGAGAAACCGTATACAATCAAGGTGTACAGAAACATAACAAGCGCATCCCACTTGTGAGGAAGAAAGCTCAGAAGACAGCTCCCAGGAATGGTGCAGAGAGAAACAACCAGTACTATTTATTTGGATGTCTGTGCCATGGTGGGTACAAACTATATTCTCTGCTCTGTGGGACCAAACCAAAACAGAATAAAAACAAACAAAAATGCCCCAAATCCCAAAAAAGCAGCGAGAAGGAATGCAAGAAGTCTCACAGAACAACTGATCCAGATGGAGGTGATAAACACGCACGCTTGTCTTTAATGCACATCGAACTTCGTTACCTAAAGCTGTGTTTTTCCGTCGCATTCACCTACTGACCAGACGGGGACTTAAGAAATGGCCAAGCCATTAACCTTTCCCGCCTCTACGCGACTTCCCTTTCCCTTTGTTTCCTTCTCCAGGATGAGAGTCTTTTTCCTCCGTGAGGGAAGTGCTGTTAATGACACTGGGGGAGGGCATGAAACAGGATTTCCAGAATACTGATTTCGCTTCCCTCGAGGCCTTGCTGCGTGCGGCCACACAGCTTGGAGGCGGTCGTCAAGGCAGCCTGACAGAGCTACGAATTAAAAAAGAAAAGGAAAGGAAAACAAAAACAAGACCACCCCACTCTGTCTTTTCTCAAACTAAAGGAGAAACTGCGGGATGGCACGGCCTCCAGGGGGACCCCCACAGTTAGGAGATGATGGCCGGGGACCACCTCGGCAAAGTCAGATTGTCAGCACTCGCTGACCGCTTCCTCGTGGGTCGACGCAGGTCCTTGTACTTGTCCTCGCAGAGGCGAGAGATGGCCTGAGGGGCAGAAGAGAGACAATTCAGGTCAGGGCTGGACTCGGGAGCAAGCCCCACTGTCCTCTAAGTGCCCGCCGCTCCCTCACTCATCGGACACCGCCCACCGCCAGGTGCCAGCAGCATCCTAGGCACTGAGAACACGCGGAAACAACCCGGACCAGAGCTCCTGCCCTGGGCAGTTTCCACGCCACGAAGGAAGTACAGACACAGGCCTGTCCCCGCAGCGCTTACAGTCTGAGAAAATCAGCTCAAAATGTGCAGTAATTACAGGACACTGCAGCCTGGGGCTCAGCCAGATGCAGGTTCAATGCTGCTAACCACTCGGGGGGTGTGACCTGGGCCTAGGCCTACTTCAAGGCCTGCATCCTCATCGGCAAACGGGGTCAAGAGCACCTGCCTTGCGCGCCTGTCCTCACGTAGCAGGGCTTCGTGCTGGGCGGCACTGGGAAGAGCACTCAGTACTTGGCGGCTCTCTGAGACTCAGAGCAGATGCCCCACGGTCTGAGTCAACTCTAGATGACCGAGGAAGGAAGGAACTGGGAGGGAGCAACGTAGGGACAACCCACACGGTCCTCATTTTCTTGATGAAGACAGTGAGACTCAGGTGAGTGCCTCAGCCAAGAGCGAGGCCTGACCCTCCGTGGGGCTCGGAGCCTGGTCTCTCAGGGTTGCTACTAGGTGCCGGCTGAGAGCACGTCGATGACAAAGTTGGAGCCTGCTCACATCACCCCAGATGTCTTGTTGCGGTCACATTCACCCTGCTTTCTGTCAGGAGTGGGGATGACTTCACTCACGATGATGCAAACCTGAGGTCTTTCAACTCGTATACAATTCAAGCAACAGGCCAGGGAGGAGGCAGGAGCTAGGGAAACACCTGCCAAGAAGTCGCCGTCGAGGGACAAAGGCACAAAAGCAGCAGACCCTGCTGCTTCTTTTGCACTCACCTTCTACCATACCGGTTTTTTATTATGTTTACTGTTTACTGTCTGTGTCCTCCCAGCAGAACATAAACTCCAAAAGGGCGGAGTCTAGCGGTTTTGTTCCTGATGGTGTCTGGTAACCAGTGCCTGGTATCAGGGGACCCCTAGTAAATATGTGTCAAATGGGTGTGTAAGTTCCAACTGAGATGTGCACATAACAGAGGCATGCACATATCTGGCTATGGTCAAAGTGCTGGAAACACGGGGTACTGGCAACCGATTCTCATTTATTTTCCAAAACCCACAACTGCACTTTAGAACAACTCCAGTGGCACCAGGGAGGATGGATTAGAGGAGAGAGAGGAGCTGAGGACGTCTTCCTCCAAACGACAGATGAATGAGGGCAGGAGACGGGCTAGAACACTGGGAATTCCCCACGTGAAGTCCATTGCTACACATAATAGAGGTGACATACTTAGAAAATCAGATCCCTTAGAGACATTAGAGCAATGATTTTTTAAAGTAAATTATTTTCATTTATTTAAACTCCCTGAGATTACTGTGTGTGGTTTCTCAGCTTACAAACAATACCTGGGTCTGAATGTAACATCGTAATAATGAATTAGCAATGTACGATCTTATTCTAGATTTCATGATGCAAAGTCTTAGCGTGCGTCCCATCTCCCACATGCATACAGAGATACTAATTTATTTCAAAGAGAAATGAGCAAGCTAATGAAAAGACCACTTTGCATCCGCCTTGGCTCCTGGTATGCTCTAGCGTCCACACTCGACCCTGCAACCCGCCTACCACATCAGCCATTTGGTGGTACGTCTCAGCAGTACAGAGCTTCGGGCACGGCCACTCTTAATACGTCTCACTCCCCCGTGCTTTCCATGATGGGGTTCAAGTCTGCTAACCAAACGGACTAATAAGGGTGCTGGGGTCTGGAAAACAATGAAATCTCATTCCTTAAAAATTATTTCCAAGAGGTGCTGAGTGCTTTTTCAGATAGTGCTTCTGTCCAGCCCTACAGAGGAGCGAGGGGCCACATCTCAGGAAGCCCCAATTCTTGGGAGGAGAGAACAGTCTTGTCAGGACTACCGGCCTTCCTCGGCCAGCGCACCTGCGGAGCACCTGACGCGGCAGCCCCAGAAACAGGCGAGCACTCCGTCTTCCCACTCAGATAACCTGCGGAGTCGGCAGCAGCCGCCAGCCACCCCGTCTCAGCCAGCCTGTGTGCCCACAGTGTGGCTGACCCACAACACTGGATACTCTCCCTCCGAGAACCACAGACCTGCTTTCCTGCAGGCTAAGTGGCTGCTCCCAGGAGCTCCACACGCCCCACTCAGCAGGACAGGAGCCACCGGGCACGAGGGCTTCCAGCGCCTGCTGCTAGGCTCACCATGAAATCGAACTCTGTTTCACGAGTGTGCCCGCGAGCGTCTGACAACACTTGCTTGGAGCAGCACATCCTTCAGAGGAAGGGTTTTCCATTTCTTGCTCAAGAGAAATGGGAGACTTAAATGGGCAGTTGCATCCTGATGGCCGGCTCACAATTAGAGCAAAGTGGCTGAGTTAGGAAAACCTCACTGGGTTTTTACACACCGTGCTCCGTGTATCCAGTCATGGATACACCGTGTTCCACAGTTTTACTAAGTTTTTTCTTGAGATTAGCATATTATTTACTTCTTACAATTTTACTTAAGATTTTGGCTTTCCTAAGCTTGCAAAACCGTAACAATCTCTTCCCCTCTACCTCTAGACTTTGTTTGGTTTGCAGCTATTCAGCCTATTAGACCAGCACTCTAGCCATCCGGACCCTGTACTGAATCGGGGTAATGTGTCACTCAGATTGGACAATGGGGCAGGCAGCACAGACCTCTTGGGTCTCACCAGGCTTGGGACATGATTGTACCATCTACTGCTTTGATCAAAGGGTCTCTGGGATGAGACCACAACAATGTGTGAGAAGGAAGGCACAGAGGGCCTCAGCACACCTTCTCTGGAGGAAGGGGTTTCACCCTTCCTTGTCACCCCGCCACTTTTCATCCAGTCAACAAGTCAGATGGGAAGAGCTAGGTGCAAATATGAAGCTGAGCTACATACACGAGTCACGAGCACGAAAGTTACACAGCTTGACGGTGAAGGCCCTAAACTCAGGCCGAGACCCATGGGGCTGGCCCCAGCTCTAACCGGGCTGTGGGGAAAATATTTTGAATAAAAAATAAAAAGCACACCATAACCTTTTGGGATTCCCAATCATTAGGGTCATCTGGTATCTTTTCCCTTATAAAAGTCCATGTCGAGAGATACTTTTTTATGAGCATATTTTGTTAAAAAACAGGTGTTTTTTTTTTTAAAGATTCGAAGAACAGAATCTATGCACATTAAATAAAAACTGATATTCAGAAGGTTATTAAAACTATGATTGGATGAATTGTAATCAACTAAATGAACTGACCAACTCTAGATCCAGGGTAACCTGTCTGTACTTCATAACAACGCATAGTGGGAGAAATGAGCGTGGCGACCTCCCACTTCCAGGAGACCCAGGTGCGGTGTCTGTAATAGTGCCTCGGAAACCAGTATGTGAAGGCATCTTACCTCAAGCTTGTGAGCCCTGTCCCTGCTCAGGGGCTCCAAGGGAAAGCTCAGGTTGTTTGCTTCTGCCAGAGAACGAAGATCAAAATAATACTTGGCATAAACACTGGAAGGAACATTGATGTTAAACTGGAGCAATTCAAGAAACTGTCGCTCCAGCTCATTCCTGCAAAGCAAAGACAAAAGACCGCGTGCTTAGCTGCCGTACCAGGCCGCACGGCCCACCAAGGCAGGCTGCTGGAGACCGGAACCCAGAAAACCCACCTCCAGGGAGAAAAGCTACCGAATTAATTGCCGGGCTGGACACCAGAGCTGCAGTTTAACCACCAAATGGGTATGAAAAGCCGAATGCTCACGTGCTCTGAAGGATGAGGCCTGAGTAACTGGGACAATCACCAGGAAGTACTTCAGGTGGTGGGTGTCCCTGAGACCCAGCCACACACACAGCAGACGCTGGCTGCAAATCTCAGCAAGAACCGTCAAACATGGGGCAGGTGAGGCAGTCGAGAGCCGTCAAGTGGAGTCTGGTGAGGGGCCAAGACAGGAGCCCAGGCGAAAAGCCTCTGTTACACCTGGACGCCTGTCTTTCCTCAATGGCCCTTCCCTACATCCTGGGAGAAGAGTGGAGGAACTGCTGCAGGGGCTTCCTCAGGACAAGCGGGGAGTGGGGGAAGGACTCGCAGCCCCGCGCTCACAAAAAGGGAACCCACCGCCTCTGAAGAATGAAAGCAGCAGTTCCCACACCTGAGTGTGCATCTAATCGCGTGGCGGGCTTGTCAACACAGACTGCTGAGCCCACCCCCGTCTCTGGCTCAGCAGGTCTGGGGTGGGCCTGAGAATGTCTTTCTAACAAGCTCCCACGGGATGCTGATGCGGCTGGTCCCAGCCCAAACTTCTAGAGCCACTCACCTCCAAAGACTGGTCAGTAAAGGAGCCAACACAGGTATTAAGATCCATCTGGCCATCCCAGTTATAGTTTGATGAAACTGAATGATGGGTAGCCAAAATAAATTTTAAAACTTCTATTTGGAGAACATCCCCATGTCAATTATCTTTTAGATCAGGTTCATTTCTTGACAGTTAGTCCCTGGAGGGAGAAAAGTCCTCAACGGTGGATCTGTTTGTTGAGCACTGGTCCTGGGTCGGGCACGCAGTTTTAGCATTGCCTCCCCCTCGAAGCACCCTGTGCTTCCAAGCACACTACACAGCCCTCTACTTCTGTCCTTTATCAGACTCCACTGCAAGTGCCACCCTAACTCAGTCTCCCTGCTTGTCTCCTCCTAGCCAGAAACTGGGCCACCGCCCTATCACCGTACCTGACATACAATTAGAGCTCAGTAATTAGCCTTACTGAACGGAGCAGGCCAAGCTCCGCCTGGACGGATGGATCGAGGAAGGCTTCCCACAGGAGTAAGAGATGAACTGAGTTTGGAAACCTAGAGCTCTGGTGGAGGAACAAGGGTTGGGGCAGGGCATTTCTGGCAGGATACCTGGTCACCGTCTCCTGTAAGTGAATCTGAAGGCTGACAAACCCTGTCCCACCAACTAGCCCGGAGCCCGCTGCACGGACTCCACTGAGCACTGAGCCCCCAGTGCCGGCCCCTGTCAGCAGGCCCCCGATGTGCTGCAGCCTCACACTGCCTCAGCACCATCTGGGCCCCACGGTGTACCTGCTTCCCGGCCGGCTCCTGGGGAGTCACCTCACTAAGCCTCAGAGACTGAGAGCACTCCGTCCCAATCCCATGCTGCTGTGACGACGAGGGACAGGAGCGCTGAGGTGGGGCGAAGGCAGGCTGGGGTCTGAGCAAGAGGGGGTGGCTTCAGAGAGAGAAGGTACTGGGCGAATGAGAGTTGCTACAGAGGTTTGTAGTCCTCAGATGGGAAGACTGAGAAGTCAGATTCCTGTCTTTTCGTCAGAGAAACACCATAATTTGCTGTTTCTATACAGTCTAGTGAAAGGAGGTGAGCTCCAAATGTGCATATTGTGCTAACTTTTATTCTTTTAAAGAGTCTAAAGTACTTTGACTTCTTTGGGATAATTTGTACTTTAACTTTTATTTATGCCTCCTTTAAATGAGATTTAACAAGAGATCATTCTGTGAAATACTGGAACTCAGCTAAGCTTTTAATAAAACAAGAGCGTCAAAAATACTGCAAAGGCCAGAAGTACCACAACAAACGGGCCAGAAGGAGCTCTCCTGGGGGACCGTAGGAGCCGCCTGGGGACAGACTGCCGTCTGGTGGCCGACGGCACCACTGCAGCTCTTACTCTTCTGATGCTGACAGAGCAAGTCTGTTAATGCTGGCCCAAATCGTAGCTAGACAGCTATGCCTCTTGTCGAGGGTATACACTCTGACTAAAGGCAAGAGCGATCTGGTTTTGAACAAGGTGGCATTTTCCTCAAGGTTCCTTGGGAAAAAAGAACAGCCTTTCTTCAGGCTTTTCTTTTTTAAGTCTGAGGGAAATATAGACTAGAGCTGCTGTGCTTTCTAAGGCAAGATTTAGCAAATAAAAGTAATTCCCAAAATTTGAATTTCCAAACTGCAGTAAGACATCTTACAGGGACATACGACAGCTTGCTACGTGATAAATCGTAAGAAATACTAACAGTGACACAGAGAGACCAGGCTTGATGGATTTACTGCCCTCAATTGAATAATCATGAGAAAAGTTCTGATTAAAATTTTCTAAGTAAACTTAAGTCAGTAAACAAAACATATATTCAGAAATATGCGTTATATTAGATCAAAATTGTAAAGAAACACAACTGAGTTATTAGCACACTTCACAACTTGTGAAGGGGCCTCTAAAATGGAGTAAGGAGAGTTGTTTTATCACCTAAACATTTATCATCTATCTGCTTTTCTAGAAAAATGGGTTCACTTTAAAAACCAGCCACTGACGGTCTAGCAATCGCACTTCCGGGGATATACGCGGAAGAACTGCAAGCGGGGACTCGAGGCGAGGTTTGGACACCATGCTCACAGCAGCATGGCTCACGACAGCCAAGAGGCAGAAGCAGCGCAAGTGTCCAGGTGTCCGTCAGTGGTGAACGGATGAACCAAACAGCACGTGTACATGGACGGCAGTATTTTTGACCTTAAAAAGGAAGGCAATTCCGATACGCGCTGCTACACAGATGAACCCTGAGGACACTACGCTAAGGGAAATAAGCCAGTCACGAAAAGACGAATGCTGTGTGATTCCACTTCTGTGAGGCATCCAGAGCAGTGAAATCCAGAGACGAAGCGGAATGACGACTGCCGGGGGCTGCGGGAAGGGGGCTGCGGGGACGTACTACCCACCGGGCGCACAGCTTCTGGTTGGTGACGGTCGCACAATAACATGAATGTACTTAATGCCACAGAACCGTACACTTAAAAACGGTTAACGTGGTCAAATTAATGCCATGTATATTTTACCATAATTAAAACCAAAAACCAAAGACCAGGCCCCCTACACCCACGGAGGGTCGGAGGTTTCTGCTGTGCCTCTATCTGTTATGCAGCACTAAAACCAGTCTCCTCGCTTCTCCTTATTTGAGATTCTTTTGTTTACATATCAAAACAACTCTAATAAGGTTACCGCAAAACAAAAACAAGCCAACCCCAAAGTGTAATTTCTTTTAACAGCATTTTGCCTGTCAAAGTTCATCCTTCCTTCTCCCATGCATGGCAACTGTCGTTAGGTGCTGGCATGTGACGGTGTGACTACTTACGTTGGCCAGACAGAAAGCGGTGAAGGCTGGCCCCTGGCCCTGTCTTGCCGCACAATGTCAGCCTGAATCTGAAGTCTGACTGACTGATGCTGGTGGCCTGAGGGCTCTACCTACACGTTTCAGTGCCACTTGTCTTAAAATGTTCTTCAACCTGCGTTCCCAGCCATTTGCCCACATGGTCCGCTGCCTTCCAAGCCAGAACCCCACCATCTAAAGGTGAAAGGGACTCCAAGTCAAGTGCCTTACTGTTGGATGATTCTTTAGCTGGAAGCGAACGTGGGCTCAGAAACATCAGGAAGGTCACATCAGGACACTGGCACACAGGCAAGGCCAGAAAGAAGGGTGCAGAGGGGGACAGAAGGACAGACGCCTGGACACAGCACCGACAAGCACATTTTATAAACTCTCATGTCGCTATTGACATGAGAGTACACAGTGCTAAGGGCCAGTGCCCCGAGCTTCCAGGGATGCCCCACACTGCTCCCTCTCCCCAGACGGGGCTACCCAGCAGCCATTGTTTCCCCCAAGCTCATAGGGTTTTACTGGAAAAGACTGAAATCAAGCACTCATTTTTAAATATTCCAACAGAAAATCTATGATTCTGTACAGATGCTACAAAATAACGTAAAGCCCCTATCTCTACAAGTGTGGTTCAGCACCGCGACCCCCTAATGGCTTCCTGAACACACTGGATCTCATTCCTTCTTTAAGTTTACTGGATGTATTAGTTTGCTATTGCAGCAAAAATACCACAAGACTGTCCTTCTGTCTGCGGCCTATTACCTAATCTCTTCTTAGGACACATCATACTATATTAAAGCCCATCCTAATGACCTTATTTTGACTTAATTACTTCTTGAAACACCTGATCTCCAAGTACAGTTACACGTTGAAGTACTAGGGGTTAGGACTTCGCATATGCATTTGAGGGAGATGCTACTCGGCACCTTGACACTCTTCTCTTCTAGCTCCTCAAAATTCATGTCCACTTCACATGCAGAATACATTCACTTCATCCCAACAGCCCAAAAGTCTTAATCCGTCCCACGAACCATCAAGTCCGAAAATCTCATCTAAATCAGGTATGGGTGAGACTAGAGGTCTGATTCATCCTGATTCCCCTCCAGGTGTGAACCTGTGAAACTTCCTACTTTGGAAATTATCTGCTTCCAAAGTACAATGGTCACAAAGGCACAGACAGGCATTCCTACTACAAAAGGGAGAAAGGGGATCCCTCCTACACTGTTGGTGGGAATGCAAGTTGGTACAGCCACTCTGGAAAACAGTGTGGAGGTCCCTTAAAATGTTAAAAATAGAGCTACCCTATGATCCAGCAATTGCACTCCTGGGTATTTACCCCGAAGATACAGACGTAGTGAAGAGAAGGGCCATATGCACCCTAACGTTCATAGCAGCATTGTCCACAACAGCTAAATTGTGGAAGGAGCTGAGATGCCCTTCAACGGATGACTGGATTAAGATGTGGTCCATATATACAACGGAATATTACTCAGCCATCAGAAAGAACGATTTCTCAACATTTGCAGCAACATGGACGGGACTGGAGGAGATTATGCTAAGTGAAATAAGTCAAACAGAGAAAGACAATTATCATATGGTTTCACTCATTTATGGAACATAAGAAATAGCAGGAAGATTGGCAGGAGAAGGAAGGGAAGAATGAAGGAGGGTAAACAGAAGGGGCAATGACCCACGAAAGACTATGGACTCTGGGAAACTAACTGAGGGCTTCAGAGGGGAGGGGGGTGGGGGATTGGGATAGGCTGGTGATGGGTAGTAAGGAGGGCACATATTGCATGGTGCACTGGGTGTTATACGCAACTAATGAATCATGGAACTTTACATCAAAAACCAGGGATGTACTGTATGGTGACTAACATAACATAATAAAAAATTATTTAAAAAAAAAAGGGAGAAATAAAGAAGTTTTGAAAGGGGTCTCGGGTCTCAAGCAAGTCCGAAATGCAGTGGGGCAAATGCATTAGATTTCAAGGCCTGGGAATAATCTTCGGCTGATGCTCTATCATCCAGCCCACTGAGAGGGCAGCAGCCTCACATCCTAGCCACGGAGGGGGCAGCCTCAGCCCGCACAGACCTGTACCTGCCGAGCCCATGGTGGCAAAGGCAGCCCTGCCAACTTCCAAACTGCCTTCACGGTCATT
Organism: Ursus arctos; assembly: GCF_023065955.2. Classification (NCBI taxonomy): domain Eukaryota; kingdom Metazoa; phylum Chordata; class Mammalia; order Carnivora; family Ursidae; genus Ursus; species Ursus arctos. The sequence goes on from NW_026622986.1 coordinate 4,041,860, forward strand.
TTCCCTTTTGAAGGATAATGCGTTACAGCAGGACAGCTCTTCTGCAGAATCCTGAAGTCCGACAGCCTTCCTTCACTTTGTCCTGTCTTGTCCCCTTCATATTAAATTGGCAACATTTCTGCTGGGATGACTGGTTGTAATCTCTTTAGCAAACTGTCCAGCCACACCCTTACTTACTGTTCTCTCCAGAGCATGCTTTCTTATTTTTTGCAATAGGGATAGGCAGAGGTTGGAAAATCTGAGTCCTTCCAAATCTTCAACATCTGGTCCCTTCTTGCTTAACAATTCCTTCTTCCATTTCTCTCTCCTCAGATTTTATTATCAGCAGCAAGGAGAAATCAGGCAGGGTTTCTAAACACTCTGCTTAGGGATCTCCTCAGCTAAATATTCAAGTTGACTATTCTGCCTTACACAAACACTAGAACACAATTTGGCCAAGTTCTGTGCCCTGTGTTAACAAGTACTGCCCTTAGTCCAGTGTCCAACATCATGTTCCTCCTTTCCGACACCTCACTCCAGAAGCACCTTTAACAGTCCTACTTCTAGCAACATTCTGTGTGTGGTACTACAAAGATGAGAGAAGCTTCCTCTAAAGCTCTCTGCTTTCTGAGTCCTCATCAGAATCACCTTTCACAATCATATCTCTATCAACCATCCCTTCAAGGTAACCTAGGGTTTTTCTAACATGTGCCTCAAAACTCTTGTAGCTTCTACCCATTACCAAGTTGCACCCTACTTGCCGGTATCAAAATCTGTTTCAGTCTACTAGGGCCGCCAAAATAAAATACCACAGACGGGGGTTTAAAGAGTAGTAATTTATTTTCTCACAGTTCAGGAGGCTGAAGTCCAAGATGGAGGTGCCAGCAGTGTTGATTTCTTTGGAAGCCTCTTGGCCTGCAGATGGCCATCTTCTTTCTGTGCCCCCACAGGGCTGTCCCTCTGCCTGTATTGTGTGACTCAGTCCTACTGGATTAGGGCCCACCCTCATGACCCTATTTTAAGTTAATTATCCCTTTATGTCCTTATCTCCAAATACAGATACATTCTGAGGCACTGGGCCTTAGGCTTCAACACAAGAATTTTGAGAGAACACAATTCGGCCGTAACACTGGGTGTCTGTCGCAGCGCTCAGTGGGGCGCTGGGCTTCATGCTGGTGTATGGATTCCCTTACAAAACACAAAAGCTTTCTCCAAGTACGCCCAAAAATACAACAGATTTCTAGATCTACGACTTTCATTTCTCACTGTTAAAACTGACTTGCCTGAGAACACATCAAGTATGTACGTTGTCCTTTCGGCTCCTCCCTTCCCACTCTCTGCTCTCGGAGAGAAAGGCAGGCTGCTCACCCTCCCTCCGTTCACTGCCCCAAAGTGAAAAACCTGCATGAAGGGGCCAACATCCGATGACCAAGCCCCTGCTCTTTTTATCTGCCTGTGAACCGCACTCCTCCCCTTTGAAAGCCTACCCCCTTCCTTAGCTCAGGATGGCATATAAACCTCACTTGCCTGAGTGCCTTTGAGTCTCATATTTCTATGGAACTTCCATATGTACAAAATCAAATTTTTCTCCTATTTGTCTTATGTCAATTTAATTATTAGACCAAAGAACCTAAAAGGGGAAAAAGGGAAAATTTTCCTCCCCTACATACATAATCAACACAGAGAAGAAAGGACAACCGTGATGTCACTCCGCCGGCACACAACTCCGTGTCAAATGGTATCAATGCGTTGACAGAGTAACCCCCAATAAAGGAAACAAGTCAGCACTTCTTACCAACTCGCATCCTCCTCTGTGGTCCTAATGACAATTATTTTAGTAGTTGTTTTCACCTTGAAATATAATCAAGACTTTTAATTTTTCTTACTATCAAAAACTTATTTACACTTGTCCTACTTTCTATAATAGAAAATTACAGACACAGGGAGGAGTTTATAGGTCTACAGTGGAAACACAGGCTCTGCAACAAATGACCCGGGAACACAAGTGTGCTTCACAGGGTACCACAAAAACAGGTTAAGGAGGGCCTTAGGTTGGTGAGGAACCCAGAACTAATGTGCCCATGTGACACCCCCTAACAGCAGCCTGCACAGGCACTGTGACGATTGCACAACCCAGGATTATTGGGTGTAGGAACAGGGAGGTGGGCTGAGACACAGCTGGGAAGCTCCTCCAGCCTAACGCTTCCTCAAGGAAGCTGAACAAACAGTATTAGAAAAATTTCAGCAAGAATAGTGTCAGAAGTACCTAAAAACCCTAAGGAACTGTAAATGGTTTATCCTGATTGTTTTCCAAAATGCTCCTTTGTCCTCTAAGAGGCTCGAAACCTATTTCCTGTATTCCCAGATAGAGATCGCAGACAATAGGCCTGCAGGTCTCCTGTTAACAATCCTCACCTAAATGTAAGGACTGAACCATCCGAGAAATCCTAAGACCGCCTGAGAGCTACGGGAGTGGACGGCTCTCGCCCCCCACGCTATGGCGCGTCCACTGAGCTGGGGCTCTGAGACCAGCTAGGGGAGAACGTACAGACCTAATGAGACGCACGAGAGGACCCAAGGACAGAGGGCTGATTTTAAGCAACTGAACTTGCAAATTCTCCCTGAAACTAAACAGAAACATACTATTTTAGCTCTTCTGCTTTCTGGGTAGGCTGCTGCCCACAAAAGACAGGTGTGGGCCATTGTTAGGAGTCTGCATGAGGTACAGAGCCAAAATACAAGCCGTCACGGCCTGGAGACAGCAGCAGCCTACACCCTTCTGATTAAGGAATGTTTGCCCACAACACAGTTTCAGTAACCAGTGCCACAAACTCAAAAAGTGTAACTAGGACCTGTGCATGAAGAGTACCACAGGTTTCTGCAGTCATATTCCACAGCCGTGTCCTGGTTGTGCCCACTCACGACACTCAAAAGAAACTGTTGGTCCAATTCATTTCCTCTTCACCATGCAGACCGTTCCGAGGGATGTGGTTCCTTCCCAGAAGGTGCCCCAGCCCCACCCCAACACACACACTCACATGTCCTCCACCGTGATGTCTTTCAGGATCTGGCAGTAGTCCACATTCCACACAGCCTGGTCATCCCAAACCTTGGAGGCCAGCAGGATCGCCCCTAGAACAATCCGCTTCCAGTTGGCTGGACAGATGTCTATCTCTGCATATGTTAAAAGTCTTTCAAGGTATACCTGGAAAGACATGAAAATGCCAGAGCTCAATACACAATACACATGCCAGCATACATAAGCTCTAAAACCATGTGACTCCACTCCACCAGCCTGTAAACAGGGATTTATCCTCTGATCATACCTATTTCTATAAAGTCAAAGCACTCAGCTAGTGTGACGGCAAATGGACACACTCTGTCACTGAGCAGTGTGGATGTGGCTGGACCGCAAACGACTCTGAGGCAGGAACAAATTCCGGGGAGCGCAGGCTAATTTCTCACTCTATCTACCACGACAGCAATACAGATTCAGCATACAACAGTACAAATTCCAACAAACGGCGTCAAAGGGACAAACCTGCTCTTTTCTATCTGGTAAAGTTTTATTTTGAGGCCATTTTAAATTTACATGCAGCATCGATAAACCTATTTTTTATTATTGTGCTAAAATATATATAAAATTTACCGTTTAACCACTTTTAAGTGCACACTTCCGTAGCAGTAAGTACATTCACACCGCTGTAAAATCACCACCCATCTCTGTCCCCAGAGCTTTCTCATCATCCTGCACTAAACAACTCCCTGCTCCCCTTCCCCTCAGCCTCCGGCAACAACGATCCTACTTTGTCTCCATGAATTTGTCTACTCTAGGAATCACTCAATACTTGTCTTTTTGTTCTGGTTTTTTTCACTTAGCATGTCAAGATTTGCCCAAGTATGTAGCATATGTTAAAATGTCTTTCCTTTTTAAGGCTGAATAATAATCCACTGCGTGTATATACCATACTTTGTTTATCCATTTTTCCATTGACGGACATTTGTTTCCTCCTTTTGGTTATTGTGAATAATGTTGCTGCTGTGAACAGTGGTGTACAAATACCTGTTGGGAGTCTCTGCTTTTGATTCTTTTGGGTATGGATCCAAAAGGAGAACTGCTGGATCATAGGACAATTCCATGTTTAATTTTTTTAAGGAACCACCATATGATTTTTCCATAGTACCTAGGCCACTTAACATTCCCACCGGCAATGCACAGGGGTTTCAATTTTTTCATATCCTTGCCAACACCAGTTATTTTGTTTTCTGAGGTTTTTTTTTTTTTTTTTTTAATAATAGTCATCCTAATGAGTGTGAAGTAGGTATCTCACTGTGGTTTTGATTTGATTTTTAAATGAAATAATTTCAGCTGAAGTTGGAAAATGAAACCAAATAACATAAGATTTATAAATTGGCATAATTTAGCTTGAAGACAGATTATCAGAAATACCCACAAAGGGCTTTGCTTACTTTGGGTCACAAGGTAAGAATTCCTTTTAAAGTTTCCCTCTGTTTATCAGCATGTTTTATACTTCTCTGAACCATGGAATTATTCTTTCTATAGTTTATCAAACACATTTACAAAGTGGAACTACTGTATCAGAAAGAAACAAATGAAATGAATCATCCATACACTTTTAAGAACCTGCTTTCTAAAACAGATGAAATCTATGTAGTGTTAAATTTTTCATAATTTATAATGCCCATAAAGTCTTAAATATCATGTAATTTTTAAAAAGGCATGGGGGGGCGTGTCTGGTTGGTTCAGTCTGTTGAGTGTCCGACTCTTGGTTTTGATTCAGGTTGTGATCTCAATGTCATGGGATTGAGCCCCACGTCGGGCTCCATGCTCAGCATGGAGTCTGCTTGGCCCTCTCCCTCCTCCTCTCCCCCTCCCCCCGCTTGCACTTGCTCGCTCGCTCACTCACTCACTTTCTAAAATTAAAAAAAAAAATCTTAAAAAGGCATGTGTGGGAAAAAAGTGTTAACACAAATAATCGTCAGTGAAATATCAATACTCATAAAAGAGATGGGAAAGATTAAGAAAAAAAAGGAAGAGTCCACCCTTGTTACATCATTAGGGCTCTGGGGAGGAGACTTTGGGGAATTCTTGAGAAACAGGGCAACTAACTGATTAAATGGAAGAAGTTTGTTAAACGACATGAATCTGTCAGTAGAAGCAAAGGATAATGCTAGAAGCAGACTGATAACTATACAACACAGAGCCCACAAGATGAGAACAGCTACATGAAAGGTGGTGTTAAACACTCGAACTTAACCCGTGATTCCCTGTGTAATAGAGCAGTCACTATGCGCCAGGCACCGTGCCCATCACTAGAGACACAGGAGGGTGGCACCGACGGCTCCGGCTACACAGTGGAAAATGGGCTGGAAAGGAACATAGCTTATGGGCAGAGATTCTGCAGACTCAGCAGTCGGGATAAGGAAGATCAGGGTCTGAACTGGAGACATGACAGGAGAGACTGACACTCCTATCGGACCGACCTAGAGTCCAGTGACCCCGACAACCAAGAAGGTGGGCTGCTGCAGGAGACCCTGAGGTTTCCAGCTTGTACAGCTGGACGGACAATGCCTGCTGAGACAGGGAGCCCTGCTGGGGGAAAGACAGTTACAGGTGGATACTGTATGTCTGAGACACCCCAGAGGATGCCACCCACCTCGGCGGTGCACACACCCTTGAGAGGCTTGAAGAAAACAGAACTCAGAAATATGAGTGCCTATGGCACATAAACAGAATTAAGCATGGACCCCAAGACCTGGGGAGATAGCTTAGGGAGAGAGAAAAGGAGGGGCCAGGCCAGAGCCTTAAGAGCCCCTCCTGTTTTAACATCTGGAGACAGGATAAAGGGGCAGCGAAGAAGATGGAGGAATAAAATCTGGTATGTTCTGCTCTTAAGATGTGAATACTTTGGAGAAGAAGCTAGAAGGCAAACAGAGGTGTTTCTAAGTACTGAATTAGGCTTACAGTATGATACAGGGCATATAAGAAGGAAACCGAAGTGGTCTCTCTCACAATGAAAAATAAAATTAAAGATGTAAAAACACTTTAGGCAGTGACTGTGTGGGTGGAGAGGGGCGAGGAGGGCCCTGAGTCAGGCTCCACGCTCACCAAGGAGTCTGCTTGACATTCTCTCTCTCCTCCTCCCTCTGCCCCTCCCCCCCAATAAATAAAATATTTCAAAAAAAAAAAAAAAAAGAAAGAGAAGTCAGACCATAAGCTAGCAGCTCCTCCATAGAGCCTCCCATGGTTCTCCTGATCCCTAAATCACAGGCAGAGGCGAGGCGTACACTCCCTCCAAAGCAGCAGAGGCTCCCTTACGGCTTCTTTGGCCAGCTTGTACCAGCCAACCGTCTGTAAAACAGGTGAATGGCCAACACCCAGGGAAATCTGTCTGCCTCTTCCACTGAAATAGGGGCTTTTCCAAGATGGGGAGAGGGGGTGGTTGGCACTCAAATGTTTGCTGAATGAGTAAATAGACAAATAGCAGTTCTTTTGCTTAGAAAGGTTACTGTTCTGCTTTTAGTCCCTTATTAACGAAAAAGCAATTTTTTTAAATCTTAAAAACCTAGATTCTTACAGCTAATCTCAGATACCAGGTGTTCCTCAGAACGGATCAGGGGGCACTACACTAAAAGGCAAAATCATGAGAAGAAATTACTAACATATTTCAAATCCCAAAGACAAAATAGCCAATAAACTGCTAAGAAGTCCAGTCCTAAATATACTGGAAAGTAATAAAACAGGAAACCATTACAGGGCAAGTCTACATTGATGTACCCCCAGATTAGTCTGGGTGACCCTCCCACTTACCCCCTGGCTGTGTTTTTCTCAGTACAGTGTAGGTAGCTGCCTTATCAGTCTCTCCACCTAGTAAACCATAAGCTCCCTGAGGACAAGGACCGCCTGCCATTCCCACCTGTGTGCCCACCATCTACACAATGCTAGGAAAGGGTGTGACCTCAGAGTGCTTCGTTCACGGACGCATCACCCTGCCGGACAAATAAGGAGCAGCACGTACATAAGAGCTCAGGCTCTGGAATACAGCAACAGGAAGGTATGTTTTCGTGTACGGCTTTAGGTAAGAGCATGGCCACAAAGAATGGCATTCATGAAAGGGAAGTGCGCTGACAAAGGCAGAGCAGATTTAAAGGTGAGACTGAGCCCATGGTTTGTGAGCCAGATGCAGTGGTGGACGAGGAAGTTCAGAGGAGGAGACAGTCTACTCTGCTGTGCCAAGCGCGGCAAGTCAAAAAGACCTTCCAATAAGCTCCAGGAAGTCACACAGCATGGCATTCTCACTGCATTACAGCACCTTCGTGGGAGTTTCCAAACCTCGCTCAGTGAACAGTAACATAACAGCATCTGGTTGTGACAACTATTGGTGAGAAAAAGTAGGTCACTGACTGGAGCTCAGTGGTCTTTTCAATTTTGAAGATTTTATTTTTTAATGGCATTTATTATATTAAATGAGCAAAAAGAGTGAGCTAATGTTTTAGATCATGACTTTCATTTGTGTGAAAACTGTCGTTCTTCAGGTAAAGATCCAGGCCAGGTCAAGCGGAATTTCAGCGAGACTCTGTCCTTGGGACCTCAGACGGCGTCTTTTACAAAGGTTGACAACTAACTCTCCTCATCTCCATCAAGAAGAGCTATGCTTGTAGTGAGCACAGCATAAGGTATAAACTTGTCAAATCACTACATTGTACACGTGAGAAAAATGTAACGCTGTGTGTCAACTACACTCAAAAAAATTTAAAAAGAACCACAAAATATAGAATAAAACCGAACTAAGAGCAGAAAACTAAGACCGGACCTAACTAAGCCTCCAGATTTTTAAAGCATGAGACAAAAAAGGTTGTGAAACAATGTTTACCCCAAGACTCTACTCCTTTACACAGACAAGGCATGCAAATCTCTCCAAGCTCCCCACTGAAACAGATTCTCACGGGCGCAGTGCAAATGGGTGGCTACTCAATTTTCTTCTTACTTTATACCATAGCTGGTAGACATTAATAAGTATGCTAGATGATATTTACAATAATATTTAATACTAAAAAAACCCCAAAAGTATCATGTCATCTCTGGATATTCCACTAGGGCTAACCAAAGGAATTAGGTACTACAATACACTCCCTTACCAAGGGAGAGCAACGGCTGTGCTGGGAGATGAGGCATGCTTTTGTTTTTTTAAGATTTATTTATTTATTTATTGGACAGAGATAGAGACAGCCAGCGAGAGAGGGAACACAAGCAGGGGGAGTGGGAGAGGAAGAAGCAGGCTCATAGCGGAGGAGCCTGATGTGGGGCTCGATCCCATAACGCCGGGATCACGCCCTGAGCCGAAGGCAGACGCTTAACGACTGCGCCACCCAGGTGCCCCTGAGATGAGCATTCATAATAAGCTCCACTTAATAGCATGTAACTTGTCAGTAAGGACATATTCAAGGGTCAGCTGCAATTTCTTTAGTAAACTCCCAGTTGGCTATTTTAATTCTCTGTCAAGTAAAATAATAATTGATTTTTCCTAAACAATATTCCTAGACTATTCATTGCTAATAGGACAAGCTTGCTCAATTAAATTTTTAGATTTAAATTCATGAGAAGGACTATCCTAAAGAGTCTCTAGGAAATACAGGGTAGTGAGCGATTCTAGAGTTACCGGGAGCATTCGGCTGACTGCATAGAACAAAACTGTTCAAAGGCACAGGGGAGGAATAAAATGTAATCTCATGGAATCAAGGATATATACCAAAATCTTAATGATACTGAAATCATTCCAAACCAATTTTAGAGAGTTAATCTAGGACTATCAGGGAAGATGGTGGTGTAACTCACCTCTTCCCACGGATACAACTAAGTAACACCCACATCAGTGTAAATAACCCAGAAAAAAACCTGAAGACTGGCAGAACAAACTCTCCACACCTAAATGTAGAGAAGAGGACACAATGAAAACGGTAGCAAGGGCAGAGACGTGCTTGGGAGCCAAATGGACTCACAGGAACTGTCCCCAGGAGAGGGGAGAGAAACAGACCCCCACACCAAGGAGCCTGCAGGGGGAAGACAAATCCTGGCAACACTGGGCTTTGGAAACCAGAGGGGCCAAATTTTGCAAGTTCTTACAACCAGTGGGGCTTAATACCCGGAACTTTAAAAAGCAGTGGACTCAGCTCTGGGAGAGCCGGCAGGGTGAAAGGAAACTGAGTCCCTGCCCTTGAACAGACCATACAATAAACAGCCCGACAGAAATACAGCATAGAAACAGCAATTTGAAAAACGGTTGGGGTATGGGGGGGAAGATTTGCTCACTAACTTCAAGCGTGTCTGGAGGGGCAGAAACCCTTGGGAGACTTCTCCAGGAACAAAGGAGCTGGCAGGGGCCGTTTCCCTCCCCTGCCCCCTAGCCTAAACACAAGGACACGTGCTGAAACCAGCACAGTGCAAACATTCTCCACCTAACTTGCTTAACAGCATGTCCCACACCCCCACATTCTCCTGTGGACATGTCCCCTTCAGCCAGGCCTCTGCTCCAGGTACCCTCCCACAGGAGGCCCAAGCAAACCTTGTTAACGCCTGGACCCAGATCTGCCCCTCCAACCCAGCAGGCCTCAGTCTCCAAGGCTAAGGTCCCCTACCTAAGTGGACCACCACAAACCTTGGTAACACGGCTCACCTGCACCCACATTCTCCTGCGGTCCTGATTTCTCCAATATGTTTTTGGCCAGAGCCCATCCAATATGGTGCTACAACCCTGGCAGTGTGCAAAGAGCCCCAACAGGGGCTAACACAACCCCAAAGTGACTCCTACCCCAGGGACAGAGGAAGATAACCTCACACACCAGTCCAACTGTGGCCTCAGCAGTGGACTAAGGACGGATATCTGGTATGACTGCAGCACCTCCCACCTCCCCCCACATACAACGAACACTCCTGAGGGGACAAAACAGGGAAAGCATCTGCCACGGGGTGTTACTACATCTCTGGCAAATGCATGGTCTGACTCAACTCCAGCCCAAGGCAGCCCCAGACTGGCCTACACAGGGACCAAACCTTCCCCAAACAGGCAAAAGTGAGCCACCGCAGGTGACTAGACTAAAAGCAAAAGTGGCTTAGCCACAACAGCAGGGCACACACAACACACACAGGAGACACCCCTGAAGCACCAGATTCTGGTGAACAGGGGACACTGCACTGCAGGGCCCTACAGGACCTCTTCTTCACAAGGGCATGACTTTCAACAGCAGGAGACATAGGTGGCTTCCCAAAAACACAGAAACAGACACAGAGAGACAAAATGAGACAGAGGAATATGCCCCAAATGAAAGAACAGGAAAAAAAATCACAGCAAGAGACCTCAACAAAACAGAGATAATATGCATGATAGAGAATTCAAAGAATGGTCATAAAGATACTCACTGGACTTGAGAAAAGGGTGCAGGACTTCAGGGAGACCCTCAACAGAGATAGAAAACATAAACAAAGAACCAATCAGAGATGAAAAACTCAATGTGAAATTAAAAATGCACTAGATGAACAGCAGACTAGAGGAAGCAGAACTGATGAGCGTCTGGAGGACAGAGTAATGGGAAGCAATCAAGCTGAATGAGAGAGAAAAAATAATAAAAAATGAAAATAGATATGGGGAATTGAGACAATACCAAGTGTACTGACATTTGCATTACAGAGATCCCACAAGGAGACGAGAGAGGGATAAGAGGGCAGAAAATTTATTTGAAGAAATAACAGCTGAAAACTTTCTGAATCTGGGGAAGGAAACAGAAACCCAGATCCAGGAGGCACAGAGAGCCCCCAGCAAAATCAACCCAAAGAGATCCACAGCAAGACACACAGTAATTAAAATGGCAGAAAGTGGTGATAAAGAGAGAATGTGAAAAGCAGCAAGAGAAAAGAAGACAGTTACATACAAGGGAAACCCTATAATCTGGTTATCAGCGGATTTTTCAACAGAAACTCTGCAGGTCAGAAGACAGTGGCATGATATACTCAAAGAGCTGAAAGGAAACAACCTGCAGCCAAGAATACTTTATCCAGCAAGACTATCATTCAGAACAGAAGGAGAGATAAAGAGTTTCCTAGACAAAGAAAAGTTAAAGTAATTCATGACCACTAAACAGCCCTACAAGAAATGTTCAAGGGGATTCACTGAGTGGAAAAGAAAGACCATAAGCAAAAGTAAAAAAAAGTTGGAAGCACGAAAAGCAGTAACATTAAGTATATCTATAAAAATCAGTCAAGGGATTCACAGAATAAAAGGAAGTAAAGTATGACACCCTATACCTAAAACATTACAGGGAGAAGAGTAAAGAATGGGTTCAAGCTTAAGTGATGATCAATTTCATACAGACTGCTATATGCAGAAGATGTTATATACAAATCTAATAGTAACCACAAATCAAAAACCAGTAATAAAAAGAATGAAAAGGAAAAAAAGAAAAAGAAAAAGAAAGGAATCCAAATATTGCACTAAAGAAAGCCAACAAAATGTGAGCAAAGAGAGCAAGAGAAGGAACAGAAAAGAACTACAAAAACAATCATAAAACAAGTAAGAAAATGGCAATAAGTACATAACTATCAATAATTACTTTGAATGTAAATGGCCTAAACGCTCCAATCAAAAGATACAGGATGACAGAATGGATTAAAAAGTAAGACCCATCTATATGCTGTCTACAAGAAACTCACTTCAGACCTAAAGACACAAGAAGATTGAAAGTGAAGGAATGGAAAAAGTATTTATCATGCAGATGGAAGTGAAAAGAAAGCTGGGGTAGTAGTACTCATATAGGACAAAATGGACTTTAAAACAAAGACTGCAACAACAGACAAAGAAGGACACTATATAATTATAAAGGGAAAAACCCAACAAGAAAATTTAACAATTGTACGTATTTCTGCACCTTACATGGGAGCACCCAAATATATAAAGCAGCTAATAACAAAGGAAGTAATCAACAGTAATACAATAATAGTGGGAGACTTTAATACCCCATTCACAGCAATTGGTAAATCATCCAAACAAAAATTCAGAAGGAAACAGTGGCTTTGAATGACACACTGGACAAGATGGATCTAACAGTTTTTTCAGAGTATTCCACCCTAAAACAGAATACACATTCTTTATAAGTGCACATGAAATAGTCTCCTGAATAGGTCATACATTAGGCCACAAAACTAAGTCTCAACAAATTCAAAAAGACTGAAGTCATACGTGCATCTTTTCTTACTTACCTATGAAACTAGAAATCAACAACAAGAAAAAAATCTGGGAACAACACAAATACATGGACGTTAAATAACATTCTACTGAACAATGAATGGGTCAGCCAAGAAATCAAAAAGGAAATAAAAAATGATGAGACAAATGAATTTGAAAACACAATGGTCCAAAATATTTGGGATGCAGCAAAGAGGAGACAGGGAAGTTTATAGCAATACAGGCCTACCTCAAGAAGCAAGATAACTCTCAAATGAACAACCTAACCTTACACCTGAAGGAGCCAGAAAAACAAGTCCAAACAAAACCCCCCTAAAATACGAAGAAGAACCAAATAATAAAGATTAGACCAGAAATAAACAAAATAGACACTAAAAAACAATAGAACAGATCAATGAACTCAGGAGCTGGTTCTTCGAAAAGATCAACAAAAATTGATAAACCCTTAACCAGCCTCACCAAAAAAGGAAAAAGAGAGAGAGAGAGGACTCAAACAATGAAATGAGAGAAGAAAAACAATAACCAATACCACAAAAAATAAAGCATTATAAAAGAATATCAAATATTATAAGCCAACAAATTGGACAATTTCAAAGAAATGGATAAATTCCTAGAAACCTAAACTTCCCAAAACTGAATCAGGAACAGAAAATTTGAACAGACTAATTACCAGCAATGAAATTGAATCAGTCCCAAGAAACAAAAGTCCAGGACCAGATGGCTTCATAGGTAAATTCTATCAAACATTTAAAGAGTTAATACCAATTTTTCTCAAACTGTTCCCAAAAAAAGAGAAAAGGAAGGAAAGGTTCTGAGACCAACATTACCCTGACTACCAAAACCAGATAAAGACAACATAAAAAAGGCGAACTACACGCCAGTATCTCTAATGAACATAGAGGAATATAGAATCCTCAACAAAATATTAGCAAACTAAATCCAATGATACTTTAAAAAAATCATTCACCACGATCAAGTGCAATTTGGGATGGAAGGGTAGTGCAAATCAATCAATGTGATACATCACATCAACAAAAAAAAGAATAAAAATCATATGATCATTTCAATAAACACAGAGAAGGCATTCGACAAAGTACAACATCCACTCATGATAAAAATCCTCCACACAGTAGGTTTATTGGAAACATACCTCAACACAATAAAGGCCTTATATGAAAAACCCACAACTAATATCATCCTCAGCTTTTCCCCTAAGGTCAGGAATAAGACACGGATGTACATTGTCACTTTTATTCTACATAGTACTGAAAGTCCTAGACGCAGCAATCAGACAAAAAAAAAAAAAAAAAGAAAGAAAGAAAGAAATAAAAGGCATCCAAATCAGTAAGGAAGAAGTAAAACTTTTACTATTTGCAGATGACATGACATGATACTATATACAGAAAACCTGAGAGACTCCACCAAAAAACTGCTAGAATTGATAAACAAATTCAGTAAAGTCACAGGGTGCAAAATCAATGTACAGAAATCTTGCATTTCTATAGACCAATTGGGAAGCAGCAGAAAGAAAACAACCCCATTTACAAGTGTACCTAAAATAATAAATCTACCCCAAAAGGTGAAAGACCTGTATTCTGAAAACTATAAATCACTGATAAAAGAAACTGAAGACAACACCAAGAAATGGAAAGACATTCCATGCTAGTGGGTTGGAAGAAGAAATATTGTTGATTTTAACATATCAATAAAGTAAAGGGAAAAAACCACATGATCAATCTCAATACATACAGGAAAAACTCTTGACAGAATCTAATACTCTTAAAGAATAAACAAAGCAAAACAAAGCAAAACAAAACTCCACAAATTAGGAATGAAGGGAACTCCCCAATTTGACAGAAGCCATCTATGAAAAACCCACAGCTAACATAACAGAAAAAGACCGAAAGCTTTCCCTACAAGATCTTGAACAAAACAAGGATGTGCACTCTCACCACTTCTATTCAACACTGTGCTAGAGGTCTAGCTAAGGCAAATATGCCAGTAAAACCAATAAAAAACATCCAGCTTAGAAAAGAAGTAAAACTAGGTCTATTTGCAGATGACATGATCTTGCATATATAAAATTCAATCTAGTAAAATACTATTAGAACTGAAATGAGTTCAGCAATGTGGAAGGATACAAGATAAATCTACAAAAATAAATTATATTCCTATACACTAGCAATAAACAATCTGAAAATGAAAATTAAGAAAACAATTCCACTTACTAATGCATGAAACAGAATACCTAGGAATAAAATTTAACAAAGGAAGTGCAAGGCTTGTGTAATGAAAACTATAAACTGCTGAAAGAAGATGAAGGAAATCTAAATGGAAAGACATCCCAAGTTCCTGGACTATAAGACTTACTAGTGTTAAGACTAAAATAGTCCCCAAGTTGATCTACATATTCAAAGCGGTCCCTGCCAAAATCCTAGCTGGTTTTGTTTCTGTTTGTTCTACAGAAACTAGCACGCTAATTTTAAAATTGAAAATGTAAGGGTCACAGAATAGCCAAAAAATCTTGAAGAAGAACAAGAAGAGTCAGAACAGTCAGAGTCATACTTTTTTTTTTTTTTGAGAGAGAGAGAGAGAGAGAGTGGGAGAGTAGGGGGAGGGGCAGAGGGAGAGAGAGAATCTTAAGCAGACTCCATGCCCAGAGCAGAGCCCAACGTCCAGACCTAAGCCAGATGCTTAACTGACTAAGCCACCCAGGAGCCCCGAGAGTTATACTTTCTTTGACTACAAAGCTATGGTAATCAAGACAGTGTGGTGTGGACATAAGGAAATACAGATCAATGGAATAAAACTGAAAGTCCAGAAATAAACTTGCACATTTACGGTCAACTGATTTTTGATGAGAGTTATGAAACAATTCAATGAGGAAAGGAGAGTCTCTACAACAAATGGCACTGCAACAACTGGATATCCACATGCAGAAGAATAAATCTGGACCCCTACCTCACAAAAATGAGTTCAAAATGGATCATATACCTAAATGTAAGACCTGAAAGTATGTAACTTTTAAAAGAAAACATAGGAGTAAATCATATCACCTTGAGTTATTCAATGGTTTCTTAGATACAACACCAAAAGCACAAGAGACAAAAGAAAAAATATATACAGATTGGGCTTTATATTTGAAAATGAAAACCTATACTGTAAATGCTAGTATTAAGAAAGTGAAATGACAACACAGAGAATAGGAGAAAATACTTGTGAATCATTATCTGACAAGGGACTTTTCAGCCAGAACATAAAAAGAACTCTCATAATTCAATAATAAAAAGAAAAGCCAATTTAAAAATGGGCAAAGAATTTGAACAGACATTTCTCCAAAGAAGATATACAAATGACCAATAAACACATGAAAAGATGCTCAACATTATTATAATTAGGGAAATGCAAATCAAAGCTACAATGAGATTAACGCTTCATACCCATTAGAATGGCTAAAATCAAAAAAGACAACAACAAGTCTTGGCAAGGATGTAATGTGGAGAAACTGGATCCGTCCTGTTAGGGAACTGCCGATGGGAATGCAAAACCGTACTGGAAAACAGACTGTTCCTCAAAAAAAATTAAACAGTTACCATATGATGCAGCAATTCCACTCCTAGGTATATTGCAGGAGAAATGAAAATATATGCCTACTCAAAAACATATACACAAATGTTCACAGCAGCATTATTCATAATAGCTAAAAAACAGAAACTCGTATGTCCATCAACTCATGAATGAATAAACAAAATGGAACATTATTTGGCAATAAAGAATAATGAAATACTCTATATTACAAAATGGATGATGTTTGAAAACATTACGGTAAGTGAAAAGCCAGTCACAAAAGACCATATATTATATGAATCAGTTCTACGAAATGTCTAGAATAGGCAAATCCCTTGAGAAAGAAAATAGATTAGTGGGGTTACTTGGGCCTAGGGTGGGGACTGGGGATGGGGAGTGGCTGCTAAAGGGTAAAGGGCTTTCTTATGGGACGATGAAAATATTCTGAAATTAGGTTGTGGTGATGGTTGCACAAGATACAAAAAAACACTGAAGTGCTCACTTTAAATGAGGGGATTTTATGGTAAGTTAAACTATATCTCAACAAAGCTACAAAAAATAAGGAAATAATAAAAAGGTAATATATCTTCTGTCTGGTTAGTTCCATTATTTGCCACCCCCATTTCTTCTCAACTCCCGCTTTCTTTATGCCTGACTCTTTCCTTCCCATCACCCATCACTGTGGCCCTCCAGAGAACCAACCTTGTAGGCAACACTCAATGAGGGGCTCGGCTGAGTAATGTCCCCAAGCTAAAGACTTCGCCCACCCTCCCTCCAGAAAGCTTACCTTAATACCTTAAGCAGTGAAGCAGAATAGGAGTTTAAAGTTATAAAACTCCTGGGGTAGGGGAAGACTTCAGCACATGGCTCCTGAATGCTCCCTATGTTTCAGGCAAAGTGCAAGGCACGTCAATACCACTTTCATTCACTTCAGCAGTAGGCAGTTATTACTACACTTGCTTTGACATTTAATATTTATTAGGTACCCGGCTGTGTTCCAGATGTTGGTCACATTACAGTGAATGAGAAAGACAAAAAGATTAAAAAACTTTTAATCATGGAACTTATAAAGAAAATATGATAAATGAGTAAAACCCAAAGAATGTTAACTGGTGATAAGTGCTATGAAGAAAAACAAAGCAGGAAATGATGAGAAGGGAATGTGGGGGAGGAGGGAGGTGACAATTCAAAGTATCATGGCCCCATGGACGTGCCCTATGAGCAAAGACTTGAAGGAAGGTAGGGTGGCACCACACGCCTATCTGGGAAAGAGGATTCCAGGCAGTGGTGTCCAGTGCCAAAGTCCCAAGGCAGGTACTGGTATGTGCAGGAGGAGAGGCAGCTGAGTTGAAATCAGAGGTGGCCTAAGCCTGCTACAGGTCATGTAAGGGCCTTCTTTGTGTCTTCCTCAGAGGAAGATGGGGAACCCCTGGAGGTTCTGAACAGAGTGAGAAAAACAATGGCTCAGGACAGAACCCTGGGCCCCTCTGTCCTATCACCTCCGGGTCACGACTGACTGTTCCAAGGGTAAACATCTGACCCAAAGGAACTGGGCCAATCACTGATGAAGCCAATCAAAATTCATCTCCTCTCCAAAATCTGAACTAAACACAAGAGGTTGAATTAGCCAGTGTTGGGCCTTAAATGAAAATAGTGACAGACAGTCAAGATTAGGACAGTTACTTCCCTGCCACGTCCATACGACCAGAAGCCGCCTGAAATTCAATACTGCAAACCCAAAGGGAGGAGCAGAGACAAGAAGAGACGGCCCCAGAGAGAGGGATGCACAGAGCAACCTGCTGTAGGTTGAGGACGGGGATATATGGGACTCCTGAACCTTCCAATAAATCTCCTGCCTTGGCCTCTCTGTGTGGGTTTCTCACCCTTATAATCAAAATCCCCGGCTTAGACAGGGAGCTATATTTTGTTATCCAAGTATCACACGTGGGACTGAAAAGGCTGTCTGTTCGTGGCTGTAAGTTTAACGCAGCTCTAACAACTCCTGAGGAAAAGGAAGGGCTGTACAGACGGGCAGCTGGACACCATGGCCTTCCATCCAACCCTGGCTTCCCACAGCTGTTACTGGGAATATTATACAATGCCCATAAGTGAAAACTTATTAGAAATCAGCAAGGTGCAATTTCAGTTACTTCATCCTGTTTTTAATTTCCTCATGTGTATCAATGGCAGAGATTTCTGAATATTCTGCTAGGCTAAAAAAAATACATTTGGTGATATTAAGTCATTGTTACTCTTTTAGAACAAAGTTAATTAAGCTGTGAAATACTTGTTTTGACTTAACTAGGTTCTGGGTATGGTCCTGGAAGCTCTCTTACCACAGGCAGGCTGCAGTATTGTTCCTTGTGGGCAATGAGGGCCAGAGCTAACTGCCACCCTCCTCCCACCACCAGCCTCCTCCTGACCAGCATGCCAAGATGCCAAGAGAAGGCCCAGGAGAAAGGCAGAGATTAATGCTTCTCTGTCAACTCTAAACTGAACCTGCTCTGAATGGCTGCTTCTAATTCTAAGGGACACAGAGAAGGGAAGAATGATCACACAAGGGTCTCGCTCAGAGCATGCCTCTATCTGCCCTCTGCCCACAGGCAAGCAGGCTGACGGTCAGCTGCCACAAGCAGCCGCAGCAGCCAGAGAACTGGTCTGCAGTGCTGTACCAACTACATGGGCCCCGAAAGCTGTTCATCTTTGGGTTGTAACTACCAAGACCCCAATACAAGCTCATCTCCGGCTAAGCCAGCAGTTTATCTAGCAAAGTGAAGATTTCAGTAGTTACAATTACTGACAAAAATGTACCACTCCTACAGCACTCCAGAGACATGAATTAGCCAATCCTCCCTGTCACCCTTGGAAATGGAGTGCACTTCAGCTGTTCTCTCAACGTCTCCCTGAAGCCGGGAAAGTGGCAGGGATTAAAATCTCAGCCCTCCGTCCTCCACAGGACACGAACCTCTTCATGCTAATAAATCTAAACAAACAGGTCACAGTCAGGTCACAATTTTCTTAGGAATTAAAGGTAAAAAAAAATC
Source organism: Ursus arctos (assembly GCF_023065955.2). Taxonomy (NCBI): domain Eukaryota; kingdom Metazoa; phylum Chordata; class Mammalia; order Carnivora; family Ursidae; genus Ursus; species Ursus arctos. The sequence goes on from NW_026622986.1 coordinate 4,060,707, forward strand.
CCCACCATGTTCCATCTGCAGCAGCTTCAAAATAAATCTTTCTTCACTGAGTGAAAGTTTAGTACTAATCTCATCTGTAGTTTCATCTGGTTGTCTTACCCTTCTTTTCTCTTTATCACCATTTCCCTTTACAACAATTTCAACCCTGTTTCCCTGCTGCGTGTTTTTGTAAGAACTTGAAATCCTTTGGGGGAACAAAGCTAAGCAATAAATATACTTCTCAAATAGGACCGAATCATTCCAAATCACCCAATGATTACTTGTTGAATGTCTGTTTTACCTATTGGTGGCAAGTTCAGTGAGAGAGAGAGTAAACACACAAATGGATGAACCAATGAATGAATAAACAAACAGGTTTATTGTTGAATTAGCTGAAGGGCACAAAGCTCTTAGTGTGGCAGAGAGACAAAGGGTCCTTGGGTGGCCTGTAAACTTTCTGGTAGACAATAATCTCTTCTCAGAAGCAATAGGGAATGGCTTTCTGCTCTCCCTCTGGGAGGGCTCACTCACAGGCACAGTTAACTTCTTATCTGAGTTGCATGCAATGTAAAAGGTCAGTGAGAATGGGTTCCACTGTCAATCTATTTCCCAAATGAGATTTGACCTAAATAGCCCCTAAAGTTTTAAGAATCTAAGATTATAGATTTTTATCTCTGAGTTTTAAAGTGCAGATTATGTCCATGTTGTCTCTGAGTATCTTCCATTACTGACACAAAAGTCACAAAAGAGAAGGCAGTAATATACAGCACTTCTTCCCAAATAGGTATTCGTATAGGATGTATGTGTTCATCACATCCTACTAACGTCATTAAAACCTTTGCAGGCAATCAACAACAGGAAACCTGGACGTTAGTAGGGAGCAAGTGGCCTCGGTCCTTCTTATTCCCCTTTAGCCCACGGTTTTACTTATGTGAATTTAACGTTTCAACATATTGGTTTTGAATGTGATCTGACAACTGATTTTAGGTGGCAATTGTGGAACAGACTTCTCCCTCTTTTGGGAGATCCATCCTGTACTCTCCCAGGGGAAAAAAAAAAAAAGACAAACTTGAAGGTGAAGATGTAGTTTTCCTAGGGCGCCTGGTGAGACTCCCTGCTTGCTCCCCACTCCAGTGAACTACAGAACGGCTGCGGTCATTGGGAAGGCACTCACCAGGGTGACAATGGCACATTCGGCCGTCAGCTGAGCAGCACTGAACAGTGTCCGAACAAACCGGTAAATCTGCTTCTGCTCTGGGTTGTGTTTATCATAATCTGGTGGCACTTCGGATTTCTGGGGAAGGAAATATTTTCAGATGACTGGCCACCCAATAAAAACAAAAGAGAAATAATTAAACACCATCAGGAGGAGGAGATTACCGAAAGAGGGTGAAGGTTTTCATCAAAAATATCTAAGAGCATCCTTCCATCTGGGTCCCTGGTGGGGAAAATAAGAGAAAGTGGAGTTTACTTTCTGCAAGAATGCCATTCAAAATGAAATAAAAATATATTTCGATTTAACATATTTCAAGAAACTGAAGTCAATGTTAAATATCGGACATGCTATTGGTTATCCACAAATAATAATTTTTCTTGTGTACAACATTTGATCATTTTTGTTTACCCAGCCTCTGAAATAAAGGTTATAAACCACATTTAGCTGAATTAACCTAAGCAAAAAAATCTAGACTTCCATTTTTTGAGTTTTCAAATGAACCAAATCTAAGCAAGTGACAAACTTCTTTAAACACCTTGCTTCTCAGCAAAGGCTGATGGATATGCTTAAACCATCACTAGACGGTCGCTGAAAGAAAAGAAGTTCAAGGGTAAAAAAGAACATTCAGTGTGCCCCAGAAACTAATTTGAAATTTTCACAACATGCAACTTAAACACTTCATTAAGAGTTTCACAATTTTATATTGAAAAACAAGAGGTGATGTGTAGAAAAGCTCAACTCAGTAACCCATAAATCTATAAAAAAAAGGCTGGTTGTTACAAGGCCAGTAAACGTCACTGAAAGAGGTGACTGTGCTGTATGCCCTGCACAGTGCTACAGACACCAACCGCGCTTCCACGCCGGCTCCACTCTCATCTGCTTGAGGTCCTCTGACTTCTGTCAGAGAGAAGGTTTCTACTACATTAAAATAGTTTATGTCTAAATTTATACCACGGTTTCTTCTAATTTAAAACTATAAACATTTTTTCTCATGTTGAAGTTGCACATAGTAAATTTTTAAAATAATATTTTATAAAAGAAAGAAAGAACGTTTCAGCAAATTATACAGAAAATCAAGAGTGAAAAGGCAGGTGGGCATCATCAAGGAGATCTGCTCTGCTGGCTTCAAACACTAACACCCGTCTGGTTTCCTCTGACTGAGCAGTAGTTCAGCACTTACCTGGGAAGTTTGGGTAAATTATACTAACTCTAGAAATTTCACGAAAACACGGGTAAAGAACACAAAGGCCAAAGCAACTAGAACGTAATAGGAAAAAAAAAATAGGAAAAACATAATAGGAGATAATGTGTAAAGTTTTTAGTACAAAATTAATCACTCACATACCTGTTTTTGATGTGGTAATATATTGCGAGAGCTACACTGTAAAATAAAATGCAGGGTTCAATGTTTTGTAAGCATATTCAAAATGTTATACATTATCTTTCTGACCATAAATATGGAAAGTAAAAGTCAAATGATCCATCTGAACAGTCCCATTTAATTCAGAATACTGATCAAGAAATCACACTCTTCAAAGAAAACCAATCTTGTACTCATTCCCAGCAATTATTACATCTCTTCCAGGAATACCAAAACTTCAAGAGGTATTTAGAAACAAATTCTCTTTCTACTTGAAATTTTAAGCTTTCTTTGCTTGTAAAATACAGGCACTATGTAAAAACAACTTAGGAACTCCTAGTTTAGAAAAATCATGGTTTATTTATAACTACCAAAAAAATGTGAGTATCACCCAAAGAGGTTTGCTGGGTTTTTTTCCTCTTAAATCAAGAACCTTTTGGCAATCCACCTAACTTATTCATTCACTTGCTGAAACAGTTAACTCTTATTTGACACTATCTTAAAGTTTTATTTTACATTTTAAAAAATCTGAATTTAATGAAGATATTCCCCTCCCCTGAATATTTTTTCCAAATAATGTTTTTCGGATTTAAAAAAATGCGTTATATTCATATTGTAGAACTTCTGAAAACTATAGAAAGTATAAAGATGAGGTTGAGATATATGGATATCTACTCCTGTCTATAAGCTCTATGTGTAAACAGGTTTGCATACTACTGCTGTCCTCATTAATACTTTTCTTACCATTAAAACACGCTTTTAAAACATTATTTTAAATGGCTGATTACATCCCACTGTATAGTTGCTGAATAATTAACTACTCCCCTACCACTCATCACTTGTTTCTAGTATTTTGCAATTATAATTAACACCATATTGATATCTTCATAAAATACTTGTGCAACCTGGGACTATATTATTTCCATAAGAAAACATTCTGTAATTGAAATTACCCAATCTGAAGCCATTAATAATTATAAGCCTCCCCACATACACTGCCAGCTATTTTTGCAGAAAAAGTGTGCCAGTGTACTTCCCTACCAGCATCCGCTGCAACCTCATCCTTGCTGACACTTACCTTGAATATTCTGAAAAACAGTTCTCCAACCGGAGAGGTAAAGAAGCCTACTTGTTTCCGATGGGAGTTCCTATGATGACCTATCAAGTCGGCAGGGTTATTCATGTTAACCGGCCAATATATTTTCTTAATTTCCTCTTCTGTAAGCTGTCTAAATCATTACACTATTTTTGTTTTACTTTAAAATTAATTGAGGAGAACAAAGTTTATTTTTTAAGCTTCTAAGAATATCACTAACTGGCTGCATCAGATTGCGCTGTGGGTACCCAGAGCACAGAAACTGCCATCTAGGGCATCAAGACACAGGTGGAGGGCTCAGTTCCAAAATTTTTCAGCTTACTCAGCATTGGATTCCAAACAGCTCAGAGGCTCACCTATGACTTCCTATGACAATAGACAAGAAATCTCTCATCTTCCAAGTCTCTCTCTCTCTTTCTAGACCTACTCATTCATACGACTTCAGCTAAGTGTTCAAGTCCTCATGAGCAAATGGCAATATATTCTCTTTCTCCTAACATCTTCAAGAGGTTATTCAAGTGTCAGTTCAAGCTGACGAAGAATTGTAACTGGGGTGAAAGGGCCTCAGAATTAAAACATAAGTAATACAGTTTTCAAGCATATATTAACAGCCCTGTGATGAAAAACAGCAGATGTTATCAACTCTCTTTCATAAATGAGAAAAATGCAGGTTCAGACACTGATACCAGGATTTCTGACTGGTCTAGTGGTTTTGGGCCCTTTTGTGCTACCACGCTGCCTCTGGGAAAAAGGAAGAAATTACCATTTAATTCATTTAATAGTCATGCTGTGATCACTGTTTTCTAATCTAATGTCAGATTTAAACTGATGTTTCTTATGGCTGGGTCTGGTGTAGTGACTAGTTTAACTGCTTCCACTGATTGAGAAAGGAAATGGTTCTTGCCTCCTCTGTGAGGGAGCATGACACAGGAAAAGCATGACTCCTGGACGAACAGTCAGAACAACCTGGGTTTCAAATCGGGCTTCCTCATTTATTGGAGTTCATTTACCTCCCAGAGCCTCCATTTCCTCACCTATAAAATTAGGACAATTCAACCTATATTACAGAGCTGTTACTATAACCAAACGAAATATATAAAAGTATTATTTCAAACAAAGTTCTAAAACAAAAGTCATTATTATTAATGGTTACTCCCCTAGCAATAATTTCATCCCAAGGGGTGTTTTTACTTCTGCAAATTGAGTGAAATCTTCAGGGCCCCAAGGTCACTATCTTCTGAATCTCCTGAGCCAAAAGCAAGACTGGACATCATCCTGGCCTTAGACCTTCAGGAAAAACAGAGCCACAACGTAGGACAGTTTCTACTCAAGGTTGTATCGCGAAAAGTAAGAAAACCAAGCTCAGAATTCACATACAGCACAGCTCCATGGGCCAGCTTAGTTGGTCACTGTGAAAGAAGTGATTTGGGGGGCACATGGCAGTCAGTTGAAAATCAGTCCCACACTTGGGGCTTCAGAGGCCTGGTCAGTTCTGCTACGTCCTTCGAAAATGTTGAGGTCTCACCAAAGATGGGCTGGGGTCAAACCAGAAGTACATGTGGACCAAAGGGTTTGCTCAGCTGCTTTTGCCACATAGCTGGGAATGAAGAAATGCTATTTTCTTGACCAAGAAAACAAAACAGATTTATGACTGGTGGCCTTATACTTGTCCTCTTACCTAGAGCTAACTACTCAGCAAAGCATATGACAATACTAAAACCTCTGAAGACCAAGAGGTGGTGGGTACTGGCAGCACAAAGGAGCTGAACCAGGGGGATGGAGGCAGGTGGGCAAGCAGCTGCTCTCCAACCCTCAGAGGCCAAGGACCGTAGGTGATTTGGCCGGCGGTGTGAATGGGGCTACCCATTGTCCCTCCACCCTTTTCTCTAATCATCATTCCTATGCCTGTTACAGGATTTTGGAGGGGGGATGAAGGTCAGCTGCAGAGGCATGGGGTTGGTTAGCAAATGCTAAATTCGTACTACAGCTGTTGGCATTTACGGAAAGATGGGAAAATCAAGTTCTCGAAAAAGAAATCATGCCTATGAAAAGAATGAGCACAGAATCCCCAAACTTGTTACACTTAAGACTTTTCTTTCGGTATTAGAACAGCACTTGACCCTCCATGCATTCCTCAACTAGAATTTGTAAATACGCTTGTTCCTTTTAGTAGCCCACAATTTACAGAAGGGTTTTCTTTTAAAAATTAAGTTAGAAATCGATGTTTAGAACTCAGAGGATTCTTCTCAGAGAAACAAGGTCATAGTTGGTTTTCAGGAAGCAAGTTCAGCCCACAGACACTCACCATGTCCTCAGTGAAGCTCAAGAGTATTCATGGTTTGGGTATTTTTAATGTCCCGGGGGAGGGGACCAAGAAAAGGGCTTGGATTTAGGGAAAGCAGAAAAGCCGAAAAAGGAAAATAGGAGTTTCTTTTGATAAGTGTAGGATAAGTTTCAGGCACAATTTCAGAACAGGAGAGCATTAGGATTTAGCTTCTTCCTATCCCGCTTTTTGACACTACTCCTTCTTCTGAGTATCCCTTTTCCCCTTACACTGTTCAAAGACCCTGGCTAAAGTTCAGCCAGGCCTGCTAACACCTTGAATTATTTTTTACTCTTTAGCTCCTTGATTATAACCCGGCTCAGTGTCAGATGCAGGCATTTACAGGGAAGGATTCTGATGGTACTACTTCAGTTAGGGTCCACCCTGCTCCCAGGTCCTAAATACACATTTTGAAAAAGAGGGCACTTTTTAAAATAAATGAACTACTGACTAAAGGAATTTCAGGTGGTGCAAAGAAAATGTCTTTCGGAGTCACAGTATCTACACTGAATGTTTTGTTTCAACAGTCTACTCTTGAACTGGGCCAGCTTTTAGCTCTTTTTCCTCCACGTATTAACCTATAATTTAAAAGTTTCAAGTGAACTTTGGTGGGGGAGGGGAGAGCAACTGTTCACTTACATCAGGAGTTCTCAAACTTGGCTACCTACTAGAATCTCCTGGGGGGGGGGGGGGTGTTAAAATCCAGATACCAGATCTGTAGGGCAAGACATCAAACATCAGTGTGTTTTCCAGCTCCCAGAGGATTCCAGGGTATAGCCAGGGCTTGGAACCACTGATTTGCCCAGCAGCACATTTATAACTTAGGTGACACTGAAATACCAAAGTGTTAACCAGTTTTCCCACCAGGCTCCTAAGTGTCTATGTCACAACCAGTGGCAATTTCAAGTTATCCAAGGGGGAAGTGTTGAACAACTGAGTCGGATCCATTTGTAAATCCCAAGAGCTCCTGCTGGCCCTGAAAGTGAAGGTGCCCTCTGCTCCACTTGGCCTCCCTTCCTGTTGAAGACGATCCCAGGATTAAAGAGAAATTAGCAGCTTTCATTCCAGGCTCTCTGGAATTTGTGCAGATGCCAACAGCCACATGGTACCTAGATCTTCAGGGCTTTCCGCTCCTCTCCAAAATTACTAATGATTTACTCTAGAAACTACTTTCAAGAAGTACTGTAACTTCCTATTTCCTGGCAGTAAACTGTGGCCCAAAGGCTATGACATGCAGACCTCTTCCCAGCTGCAAACATGGACTGCTTGGGTTTATGCCCACTTGTCATTTATCAAGCCGTTAAATGCCAAGGTAATAAGGGAAGAAGCTGCACTTCTATTTAGATCTTAGAAAACATGCAACCCTTGAGGACAGAAGGCAGCCTCCCATCTTTCCATCTTCCACCTCCCCACAGGGTGGCTGCTGTCCACAGAAGACTGACACAGTCCCTGCTGCCTGACTGAGGCTGTGATTTTTCGCCACATATGGTCACACTCAGAATCGGGCTTCTAAGCCTGAAAACATGGCCCACTGAAATGAAAGAATACTTCTTATTTAGAAATTTAAACACTTACATCATACACTAACTTGGCCTGTTGTTAAATGTGTAACTTCTTAAACACATATAGAAATAAAATACCCCAGGTTTTCTGCAGTTGAAATGATGACCACAGACCCCAGCACATCAGGTTTTCTGTGATCTCTGTCAACGGCCATTATTATCACAACGCTAATAGGAACATTATAAGAAAAAAAGTGTTCCTTCCCTCTTAACTTCCATTTTAAAATAAGGAAACTGAAGCCCAAAAGGGAAAGGATTTTATCCAAAGACTCCCCTTCCTCCCTTAAACCCCACTTTAAAACAAGGTTCCAAAGAGAAGGATCTTACCCAAACCCTCCCTGTTGCTGAGAGAGCCAAGACCAGAACTTAGATCTCTCAATTCTGGGCAAATACACTTTCACTGTCAGGCCTGCTTTCCACTGTAGCCCCGAGTCTTAAATGGGACCACAAAAGCCCTGCTTTATTTTTCAAAGGTAAAATATTAGTAGAGTTATTCCAGGGTGGCTTTAATAAAAAGTGGGAGGTAGAAATCAAATACATGTCTTCGCCTACATTTAAAATAATTTTAAATTTGGTCTTTTATGTAAATGCGAATGTGCACAAATATTTGGAACACCCCACATTTTACCTACCAAAATCGCTTTTTAAACAGATTTCCTCAACAGTCAATGGCCTCCTCCAGCCCAATCTTACCACTTCCAGACCCCACAACCAACCAGTTAGCTGTCAGGTTAAGGACCAGAAAAAGAATTCAGTTAAGCAAAAATGTGTATACCCACCATTTAATTGTATACTTGAGGTTTGGTTGACTGACTGTGCTATCATCTAGGAAAATAGTGGAGCAGGAGCTGTATTTCCTCGCTATTTGTCCTGGAGGATGCTAGAAAACAATGGCAACAAGACAGGACAATTAAATGGGATTCAAAATTCTTCCAAGAAACATCATCCTCTTAAACTTGATATGAGACCACTGAGGAAAAATGTCTTAGCAAGAAATATTAATACCACCAGCAAGAACAGTACAAAAACACTTTCTTCATACAATGAAATCCCTTGTTCCTCTACATGTAAAAGTCGCCACCACCACTGCTAGTCCCAAACCTCCCTCACTGGAGAACAGTATTCTCCTGCAAGCCACCACCAAAGAGCGTGCTGCAGAGTCCAAGAAAATCACCTGCCCTGGGGCCTGCAGGAAACAATGACACTGCTCATTACCCCAGTGAAAGACCCTAATTAAGGCAGCAACCTGGTTTTATGCATCAGGATCAAGGCAAGAAGCAACTGTACCCATTTTCTTTATTCTTTAGGTACAGTTGATTTGGAGGCCACTGAAAATGCAGCCAATGTAAATTTAGATCTCCTGGTTAATCAGCTTGAATTTCAGGAGGTGAAGTTATAAAGAAAAAAGTATTGCTTTGTTAGGGGCCAAACACATTTTAAAGAGGAAGATTATCTGATACTTTTGAAAATACAACCAACAGGCAGTGCCTGTTCTGTCTTATGACTGGTTCTTTCACAAATGTATAAAGTTTGAGCTCTCTGAAGAACTACTTCTGAAACGTACTGGTATAGAAAACAGAATTTAAATTATACACTGATGACATCTAATTGAATACTAAGTAGATTTTGCCACTATGTGGGTGATATGATTAGTAGACATTACTCCAGATAACTCTTATTGAAAAGCAAGTTAGGAAAAAAAAATCAAATCACCCAAACAAGTTTCCATTTGCATGGTGCTATGTTGACAGTCTAAGAGGCATTTTCAGCAACTAATGCAAATAATCCCTTTAGGGCTAATAAAACTGCCTGCCTCAAGTGCCCATGTCCACACTTTACAAATGAAAAGGAAGCCTTAAAGCTAATCAGAGACCAAGTGCCCTATTCCACACTTTAAAATTTATTTCATATTTAATAAGGTTTCCTCTGTAATAAAATTATGAAAATATGCAGTAGCCTGAGAAATATAAACCAATGTCATAAACAGAATCTCCCCTCAAAACTAAATAAAAATGTTAATAGTCAAGTATCCAGTTCCTTGGATTGCAGCTAGAGGGCACTGCACTACTGAAACATTATAACCCTCTCTAGCACCGGTTTATAAACAGCATGTGGGTCAGAAGGAAATAACCAAAGTCAGGAAGTTCAGTTCTTGGGCTTTCCTTCTTAAGCTCACACTGCTTTGTGCCAGTGTAAGGAAAGGGCCCAAAGAAAATCTGCAATGTTCAAGTTACAATTTGAATGTCAATTTTAAAATGGCATTTTCACACCTGTCAAATTAATCACAAAATTCTCATTACGACGATCCAAAGGCACTAAAAATATTTTTTTCTCTTCTTAAGCTCTTATAGCAATCATATTTAACTCACACAAAACACACTAAAAACTCATAATACAGCTATTAATACAGGTGGCAAGCTTTTAAAGGTCTTATGAAATTTTCCCCATAGGTGCAAAATCTACAAACAAAATCTCAACAGATACTGTGCTTAACACAAAAATTCAATAATTAATTGATGAGACACAGGGTAACTTCAGGTATAATCCCAACAATGAAGCAAAAGGACAATAATAATTCATTTCTATTTTGTGTGGTTTCAACTACTCCTTCTGACACAAATTTCTCAGGATTAAAATGTGAGGGGAACTGCAAAGAATAGTTTGCCTAAGAAAACATGAGCATGGGTGTCAAGGAGACACAGGTGAACATAATCTACACATCCCTTCACAGTCTAAGAAACTCCCTCCCTGAGCCCATGGGCAGGCATGCCCCTGGGCGCACACAGTCCCTAAGGGTCAGAGGGTTAACTGGAAAGCAGCCCCAAAGAGCAGCAGCCTCCCAGCACTCAGCGCTGGCGAGCCAAAGCCCTCAGTTTGCCAGGGGAACACCAACTAAGCTTTCAAACTCTATAACCGTGTCTGAATTGAACACAAGTCCTCGTACTGAGTTATGAAGACTCTGAGTTGCAGGTGCCTCATCACTCTACAGTATCATTTGGGTGTTCAGCCACCTGTTGAATATCAGGACTACAAGATTCAGAGAATGTATACTTCTCTCAATCTGAAATCCACGTCACTAAAAAGCTCAAATAATTAGAACCCTGCGGCAGAAAAGCTCGACTCTGGGGTTGTTTTCGTGCTTCGGTTTCTGTTCTGCAGAGGGAAGGGAGAGTCAGCCCAGGCACCAACACCTTCTAACAAGCAGCACCAACGTGCATCCTGCAACACGGAGAGCTTGAAACGTCTGCGATGCCTCTGAAGCGTCGGAGACACACGCACCTTCACAGAAGAGCGTGCTCTCATTTGCTCGAGATTTTGAATAAGCACGTGGTGTACCAGATTATGGTTCTCAGTTTTAATATTATGTAACATAATACTACATTAATTTAGACGTCCCGTGATTCTGAAAGTACATATGCTTGTACATGTGTATGTCTGGCTCTAAAATCTTCCAAGTAGGTTCCAGTCTTTGCTCATAAATAACACGGCCGTATGACGCACTGGAGAACAGCAGTCAAGACGACAGGTGCTAGAGTCGCAACTGCAGGTGTGAAACTGACTCAGCCATAACTCACTCTGTGACCCGGCGAGTTACCTACCCTCCCTCTCTGCACCGCCGGTTCCTGTCTGTAAAACGAAGGTAACAGACCCTACCTCACAGGGTCATTATTGAGGAGTACACGAGTTAATAAAGTGCTTAGAGCAGGGCCAGCACATGGGAAGCATTACATCAGTCCTTGTTAAATAAAGAGTACATTAAACGTGTCAAAAAAAGTGATAGGAATGCTTTTTTATGCTAATGTCCGTAACATACTAGAAATATACAGAAGAAAATACCTAAGGCAATGTTTTATTGGAAAAGGAAGGGCACAACGGTCCCGTTACCTGGCTCAGACAGATGGTGCCAAGAATGACAGTCTTGGTGAAAGAGCAGCTACTGTAACATCACCCATAAACTGCTTGGAAGGGGGGCAGAGGACAGGCCAATCAGTGAGAAGTCCAAATATGGCTTTTATGGAAATAAACGCTCTAAACTATTATTCAAAATATTTTAAGAAAAGAAAAATTTATAACTTTGAAATAGTGTATATTTTACAAATTAAGTAATAAATACCTGGAATAAAACTTGAGAACTCGAGTGAAGATCATCTAGTCCACCTATCCCCATGATGTCGCACAACTAACCCATTATCTACACCCAGATCCACTAACACACAATTGTTGGACTGTGTATTTAAGAAGATTTTATTGAAGAGTTATCATGTGTCCCAAATAATGAGATTATCCCTTTCTATGATTCCAATTAGATGTCTGTCAGATACAAAGATATGTAGAGACAGACAGACAGACAGACAGACACACACACACACACACACACACACACAATCCAAGTGCAGGACAAAGAGAAATGCGGGTACAGGGCTAAGACCTCCACCGGACCCTCCACAATAACCAGAAATCCTTCTCCCAACTATTCCATCCAACCGCCCACCTTCTCAGATCTCCGTCAGCTGCCTCACTCTGACCTCCCGCAGGCAGCAGGCCTCACAGAGAACTAAGAGGCCATCAGGCAGCATTCACTCCCTTGACTGCTTCTTCCTCCCTGGCAAACGAACGTGTCGTACCGCTCCCCTCACCTTCAGTGGAAGACCTATCATTCTCCAGGCCAGGGCTAGTAAATGACTCCGCTTCTTCAAATTTTCTAGAAGTTGGCTCACACTCCACATGCAATACCCATTCACAAAGAACCCCAAGCTGCTACTGTAATGAGTACTTTCCAGCCCTAGCTCTCTCCTGGTTTCCTTCTATCTTGCTGAGTACTCAGTCCCTTTTTGTGGACTCCACTTCTCTGAACTCCCTGGAGGGTGACAGTCTTTTCTTTCCCCTGTATGCTCTCCCCAGGAAGTCCTCCTGTAGTCCCATTAGTGCAACTTCCTTCTGCTCCCCTGTGAGCCCCAAATCTCTCCTCTTTGGCCCAACCTCTCTTCCAAGCTCTCCACCTAAATGTTTCTCATAGGCACCTCAAATGGCAAATGAACCTCTTCTTCCACTGAATTACAATGCCTTAAAACCAGAAATCCACAAAATATTCTTTTTTTTTTTTTAAGATTTTATATATTTGACAGAGAGAGACAAAGCAAGAGAGGGAACACAAGCAGGGGGAGTGGGAGAGGGAGAAGCAGGCCTCCCACTGAGCAGGGAGTCCAATGCGGCGCTCGCTCCCAGGACCCTGGGATCATGACCTGAGCAGAAGGCAGACACTTAACGACTGAGCCACCCAGGTGCCCCCCACAAAATATTCTTGAATATTTTGTCTTTCCTTTGGTCTCCCTGCATGAAGTACCACTGATTCTACCTTGTAAATACATTTCAAAAGCATTTTCCTCGACGTCCCTCCAGCCACTAACTGGTATATGAATGGCCTCCATCACTTCTCACCCGTATCACTGCAAAAGCCATCCTGCCTCTAGGCTTATTCCTCTACCAAACCAGTCTTCCTCTGATGCTACTGTGGTCTTTTTACAAAGCAAATCAGATCATGTCACCTCCCTGCTTAAATGATTCAGAGGTTCTCCACTGTAGGGAGGAGACGTTCATCCTCTCTTCATGTCCCCAGGTCACCACTCACTCCTTCCTTCCACATACACTACACTTAGACATAATTAAATGGTGACATAATGACAGTAACAACAACAACTTTTATTTAACAGCTATCAAATAAAAGTCAACAGTATTCTGGATACTTTTCATGTGTTCATTTAACAGCTCACAAACCCCCAACAAGGCAAGGAGAATTCTCATTTCATAGATAAGTCAAAGGAGGTCAGAGAAATTAAGTAACGTTTCCAAGGTCAAATCTAAGACACCAGAGTTCACATTTGTAACATTTGTCTGACTCCAAAGTCCACGCCTTCCTACCAACAGCAGAAAGGAGAGTGCCATGTTTTAACAAGCTGGCAAACAGGAGCCCAGGGCAAGGGCTCTTGCCATTGGACAGAGAATACTAATGACACACTCAGGACATACTGCAGTGGGGCAGTGCCTGGCAGAACAAAGGGGCCAGAGTCCTGGCTCTCTTGTGGTCCTGCTAGGATTCCGCTAATATGGATGAGACACTAGCACAGGTGAAGCAAGAGTATGGCTGGAGTCTGAAAGCCTAGAGCTCAGGAGGCAGCTCCTCCACTCATTAGTTATGTAAACTTGGGCAAGTTAGTTAAATAGGATGATGACACATCCTGGCTTACTGGGGACAGTCCGAATTTGCCCCTGTTGCTGTCCTTGAGTAACCATTATAGAAACCCTATTTACAGTCTACAGTGTCTCAGTTCAGGCAATAAATTATGAGGTCACCATATGCTTTACCTCCACAAGCTTCAATGTGTTCATCTGTAAAACATGGAGAGCCATACCACCCCTCATTGTGGTGCTGTGAGGACTACCCCAGGGTAACCCCTGGGGTGCTGAGCCCATGAACATGCTCAATGAGTATCACCAAGTCACTTAATAACACCTAGTCTCTGTGCTTTAGCTTCCTATTTTTCAATGGTTGGACAAAACTGACCTATTTCTTAGTGTTTGTTAGGATCAAATAAAAATAAAGCATTAGAAAATATGAGGTAATATTGGTAGAGGAAAAAAGTTACAAAAGTTTGAAAAACAAATAAAATCTCCAGAAATCAAAATTTCCTCATTTTTTAAATTTTCATTGAGAAAGCTAGTTTTCCAAAGTACAGAGAAATGAAATTTGCACTAGTATTCCTTTATTAAGAATTAACTGAGGGCCTGATGTGTGCAAAATAAATGCGGGAAGAGCACAGGAGAGGTGGGAAAGGGGCTGGGGTGGCCACTGCCACCACCTGCCACCACCTGAATACTCATGTTGTGCAGACAGTCGCAAAAACGATGAAGGCAGGGCGTGGTAGTTCCCACATTAGATTAAGAAATTATCTGCCCAAGTCACACAGCCAGTATGGGGTGGGTACAAGGACATTCTGTGCAATTTCCAAGTCCATGCAAACCCAGGGCACTTATCCCAGAGGGCAGAAGCACTCAGCTGAGAGGAGGGCCACGAGAGAGCAGAGCTCCACCAGCATCCTTCCAACACCACCACAGGCCTCAGAGACCCGATGACAGAAGAACAGAACAAACAAAAGGAAGCCCCCTCATCTTTGATCTCCAGCTATTAACTAACAAACACTCCATGAAAAGAAAAAGGGAGACTGAAAGCTTTTAGCAGGGATCAATTTTTATAGCAAGGAAAGCCTACAAGTTCTGAAAGACTAAAAGAAAAAGCAAACATCCATAGAATTAAGAACAGAAACAGACAAAATCATTAATTTGTGAAAGCAGAAAATAAACCAACATTGGATTTCAAGAACAAAAACTGGGTAAATGCCAGCACTGAGGTCAAATTTTGCTCTACTGTGAGTCATGCATGCTGTCACTACAAAATAATTACATTCATAATGTACTTCAATCCCAGCTCAAATCCTGGCCTTATTATGGCTCAGCGCACCAACTCTACAATGAGGAGTACTTTTTGTTATTAAACTTCTGGCTGTGAGGCAAAATCCAGAAATAGAATGTTTTAGGCCTGGCACCATCTGAAGTACAGAGATTTTCCCGATAGCACTAAGGCTGAGCACTGAGGGCGTGTGGCACCGCCCTGGGCCTCCCCCTCCTTCAGGAGGCTTCCGTACGGCAACGAGCACAGGGTGTGTTTACTGCTGCCCGAGTTCTTTCTGCAGCTACCAAAGAAAGAGAGGTTCATTCTCCAAATAACGTTTTTCTATTACTTCACTTCTTAAATGCAATGGCATATATAGTCCAGGCTGTATCTTCTGGTGTAGGAGGGGGTCAGAAATGAGCATTTTCCAGAATGCTGGGGGTAAAGTAGGGCAGATGTCTATCCAATGTAGGTCTTAAAATTTTTAATTTACAGAAAGACTCAAAAATAGGTTAGACGTGCCTCAGAATATAAGAAATTCAAGTTTCCTTCCTACTTTATTTGCGCTCACGCTTCTACATAATTAAGGAGCTGCTGCAGAAGCTTGAATGTGCAAATGTTCAAGGGCCCGCACATATCCTATCCCCACTGCCATTCATAAGAACCGTGAGACCATTCTGGGAGGTAAGCAATAGCATTCCTCTTTACGCGCGACAAAATCAAAGTGCTTTAACAAGCCACCCAGGAACTGGGCATTACAAAGTGGAGCTGTAGCAGAACAGTCAGAACTCAGGTCACCTGACTCCTAATAAAGTGTTCTTGCTACACCAACTTGTTCTTAAACATTATCCCTTTCAAAATTCTCAATGAATGCAGTTATAGTCATATTGGTAAAAACTTTTCTGGTTCCAGGAGGTCATTTCTTCTCTTGGGAAAAGTTTAAAAAAGAAAAAAGTAAAAGGAAGTAAAGAAAAAATAGTGATTTGAAAAGTTGTGATTTGAAGAAACAAGTAGCTAATTGTTGATCAGAGTTTAAAACTGAATTCACAGGACTGCAGCCACAATTTATTTAAAGCCAAAGACCAGTACTTTGAAAAACAGTTTGGCAATTCCTCAAAATGTTAAATACAGAATGGCCATATATCCCAGCAATTCTACCCCTAGGTATATGCCCAAGAGAAATGAAAATATATGTCCACACAAAAACCTGCACAAGAATATTCACAGCAGCATTATTCATAAGAGCCAAAAGGTGGAAACAACCCAAATGTCCATCAACTGATGAATGGATAGATAAAGTAGGGCCTAGCCACACGATGGAATGGTATTTGCCATAAAAAGGAATGGAGTTCTAATATAAACTAATTCAATGTGGATGCACCCTGAAAACATGCTAAGGAAAGAAGTCTGTCACAAATGGCTACATAATGTAAGATTAGATTTATATGAAATGTCCACAGGAGACAAATCTGCAGAGGCAGGAAGCAGAGCAGTGGTTGCCAGGAGCTAGGGGGGACAAGGAACAGAGAGTGACTGCTAATGAACACAAGGGTTTTTTTGGGGGGTAATGAGTACATTATGAAATTGACTGTAGTAATGGTTGCACAACTCTATGAATATACTAAAAACCACTAAATTGTATAGTTTAAAAGGGTGAATTTGGTATGTAAATTATATCTCAATAAGGCTGTTTTTTTTTTTAAATAAATTTTTCATAGAAGGAAAAAAATAGTTACAACCAAAAGCAAGAAAACACCTGACGGGACAGACCAGAACTGGAAATTAAAGTTACCAGTAGGAATTAATGATTTCTAAAACACGTCTTTCCTAGTTATGTTTGCTGAATGGGTCGGTGGGAAGCACTGACGCCCAGCAGCGAGGAGTACACATGAAGTCTAGATCTGGGTTTCTAATACTGTTGTCACCAGGGGACAAAAAAAATCAGGGCTCCCTGAAGAAATGGCTGATTCCAGGGCTGACCCAGGAAGGTACAAGGTAAGCCTGAAATATCTTACTGTGCCAAAAAGCAAGAGAGTGCTCAAAAAAAAAAAAAAAAAAAAAAAAAAAAAAAAAAAAAAAAAAAAAAAAAAAAAAAAAAGGTGGGGACATGCCACAAGAACACAGAGCCAGTTTGAAAAGACTGCCACTAGCCAAACCTAGGGAAATGTGAGCATCAAAATAATTAACAGGAATGGCTATAAATCATTGAAAAAACAGAAATCCAGAAGTCCATACTAAAGATGGATGGATGGTGGAATGGGTGGATGGGAAGAAAGGGCTCCCCTGAGAGCAGAATGGTGACTGCCACATGGGGAGGAAGCAATGGGGCTGGAAAATTAGCATTCTGCAACCAAAATGTAAAGACTGGTTCAAGCAAGAATAATCAATAGATGCTAAATCTGGGGTTGGAGATAAGGAGGATATTTGCATGGCCCATAGACTGCTTACTAGTTGGCAGGGGGAAAGCCCTTAAATGCTGGGTAGAGAATCTGGACAGCACCCTGCAGGGTGATCAAACTCAACATCACCAACGAAGTCAGAAGGATGCTGTGTCTCCAGATTTGAAACACTAAGCGCAAGGGAGCATTCCATAAAGTATTCTGGCTCCAAATGCTTTCCTAAATCCTTCAGACAAATTCAAAATGAGAAGCATTCTCTTAAAAACAAACAAACAAACGGGGGCACCTGGGTGGCTCAGTCAGTTAAGCCTCTGACTCTTGTTTCAGCTCAGGTCATGATCTCAGGGTCATGAGACTGAGCCCTGTGTTGGGCTCAGAGTCTGCTGGAAGATTCTCTCCCTCTGCCCCTCCCCCCTTCAAATAAACAAACAAACAAACAAATAAATAAATCTTAAAAAAACCAACCAACCAAAAAACACCTGGCCCTGTATTCTTCAACAACGTTAGTGTTAGGAAAGACAAAGAAAGGCTGAGGACCTCTCCAGATTAAAGGACACTGAGGGGCACACCCACTAAATGCCATGTGTGATCCTGGACTGAAAGCAGTACCAGAGAAAAACATGCTACACAGGACATTATGGGGCCACTTAACACAGTTGGATGATGGACAGTTAAAAAGAATTTTACCAATGCTAAATTCTTGATTTTGATAACAATATTGTAGTTATACAGAGAATATCCTTGTTCTTAGGGAATACACAGTGGGGTATTAGGATGTAAAGGAAATGATGCAGGTCATCTACTCCCAAACAATTCAGAAGAAAGATATAGGATAATGATCAGAGTATGGGTGGAAAGTGATAAAACACTGGCTTAGAAGTGGTAAATCTGGGTAAAGGGCATAAAGGAATTTTTTGTACTATTATTATTATAACTTCTATTAAGTTTGAAATTTTTCAATAAAAAAATTAAATATATATGTCTAAAAGTGATATGTGTTTTATGACTACATAACATATATAACACATATAACTTTATGGAACATACGTATGTATAACAATGTTTATATAAAGTAAAAGAACAGATTGTAACACAGAGATGCTGGGGTGGGAGCCTCTGCTTAAAGGGTAAGGGGCAAGAGGGTCTGCTTCTTAAAGGGCTTTTCCGGCAAAGTCATTGCTCTTCTCAGACTTCTTGTTTTTTCTTTGCTTTCTCTACTCTAGAAATCCCTAAGCGAGGTGATGGAAGTTGAAACTGAGGATAGAGAGCAAAAAGCAAAAAATAAAATGGCATAGTAAAGAGGGTGCCTGTCCAGCTCACGTAAGGAACAGCTGTGACCCCTCCACCCTTAGTATACGACAACAAAGGCACTGGGAAGCCACAGACTGAAGTCCTATAAGAACAGCTCCTTCCACCCATACAGCATTGTCTAAGCAATGTGAAAACCAGGCAACCATGGTCAAGAATTTGTGCTGGCTTATTCACAGATGAGATCCTAACAGCATATACAAAAGATCATGCTTTCAAATACAGCAACTCCCACCGACAATATGCCGTGAAGTATCCAGGACAAATCCTGACACTGGTTCAGTGACCCCTTCACTTGTGTGTCTTAACAAGGACAATGCAGTTTTCCAAATGACCTACAAAGGCACCAGGGAAGCAATTCCACCTGTTAGCTATCCTGTATTTGTATACACCATCACATTTTACAAGCCGCACTTTATTTGTGCCACATAATGAGAGTGACCGAATGAAGAAAGGGAAGGGTGGGTGAGGAGGAAAAAGGAGAGAAACAGGACAAGAGAAAGTGTTTTATAGACATAACCAAGACACTCGAGGACCTGACACCTTACACCAACTTCTCATCTGTATCAACATTATCAGTGTGGACACCATTATCATTTCTAGATACTCAAAAAAAAAAAACACCTGAGATAAAATAACAAAGCATGCCCCCTATTTCCCATCCTGTGTCAAGTACAATGAGTGTGTGAGAACCAGAGTATCTAAGGTTCCCTTAGCTGTGAAAATCCTACTCTTGTATTACTAAAATTTTCCTACAAATTTGAAATTATCTCAAAATATAAGTTGGATCCTCTGATCTTCCTGGACTTTTAAAATCTTACTGAGATGAAAATCTTTCATACCATCCAAGCATGTTGTATTGATGCTAACATAGCAGTTATTCAATAAATTTGTGTTCTATTAAGAGCAAATTTCCCAAAGAGGCAAACCAAGGCTTAGAATTTTTTTTAAATTTCAGTTCCTAGATCAAACTCACTTCATTCTTGGACTTCTATGGCTTAACAGATGTAGAGTATAATGGAATATACTCCTAGCCCATTTAAAGCTAGATGGCAAAAATCAATTCAGAATTTAACTATTTAAGAAGACCATCAACTCTCTACACAGCAGTATTCCCAAAGTTGAAGAAAATATATTCCACCCTGATCTTAACAATTATGAAAACACTGTATCCACACTCTAAATACCAGAAAGACTTTTGTCAGTTTTTGTACTGAACCTGGAAAATTAAACAGAATTTATCTATAGTCCAAGAGGCAGTAATAGTAATAACATCAACGAATTTACATAGTGTTACAATTAGTTTGCAAATCACCTTCCTTTCCGTTGTAACATTTGGGTCAGGTAGGCCAGGAATTATGTCCTAATCTATGAAACAGGAGAACTGAGAATTTCAGACTTTTTCAAGGTCCCCAAATTATCAGGTGGTAGGTCTAGGGCTTGAGCAAAATCCTTTTGGCTCTAAGTCCAGCTAACAGTGTGACTATTGCTTAACTGATAAGTAACACCCTATAGTTACTTTATTCTCTCACAAAGTTTCTAGACCTATCACCTATCTCATTATTAAGACAAATATTATAATTGTTTTTCATGAGAGTAAGTACGGTAGTCAGCCATTCGAGTTGTGATTCATTCTTTTAAATTTCTTTTTTTTTTTTAAACTTCTCAGAATGATCAATTCACTTTAGGTATGCTGTCACCAAATGGCAAGAGGATGTCATAGAAAAATTAGGCCAAAGTAAAAGGCTTGAGCTTTCCCTGAGTTTCAAGAGTGATTCTAGACTCCAGACACCTGCAATGGCACTCACAATTTATAAGAGAGATCTTCACATTTTAATTAAAAGATTCACTAAAATAGCTGACCTTAAAAAGAAAAAGCAAAGGCAAAGCTTTAGCAAATGTTGAATAAAGTACAAACTTTAAACAAAGGTCTTTACCCAACCCTCTTTTAAAAACCTAAGTGTCTTTCATAATGTATTATATATTCCTACAACTGTTAATACTAATTACACCTAAAACATAGATAGACGCTGAGTAGAATACTAATCTTTAAAATTCACCATGATTTAACTGTCAAAATACCTAGAGAGGTTTATCCTCAAATGGTTTCAAGCTTTAAAACCTATAATAATTCTTTCAGAAGAAGCCTCCTTTTACTTAATCTTTCATGTCTGTCTTGGTTCTTCTGAGCCAGTTAAAGGCCCATCTCTTTTCCAGCCTGGGTAGCGGTCCATTCTCAACTGATCCTTTCCCTGCGTAATGTTCCCAAAGTCTGCTCCTGTCACTTGCTAAGGTGTTGCTAGCTGGGAGCCAGAAAAGCCTAATTCTCCTCCAACTAGTGGAAGTTATTTCCCCCGCCATCATCACTACCCAGGAGTAGAGCTGACTCCCCCCGCCATTCTAAAAATGGCTTACCTATAGCCACTGCTTTCATTGTTCTTTAACAATAGCCTCTTTGTAGTTTATTTTAGCAACGTGTACTAAGTAGGTTCTTCAGAAACTTAAAGGAGAAATTAAAGAAACAACATCCCTCACAATGAAGCAAATAAAAAATAAAGAGGTTTCATAAGCAAGGGCAAAGAGTAACTGCCATTCCACAGTTCAACAACAAATCAGATTACAAATTTTAGTTAGGGCCCATATTCAGAAATGAATACTGCAAAAGATCCTATAAAAATTTAATTATAAATGTCATCTCTAACTTTAGATAAACAAGTTTAACAACCTCCATCCAAATGGGAACTGGTATCATCCTCTGAGAAGCATACAGGATGAGAGCTCAGAGGGGAGTTCTGGAGCCAGACCACCTGGTTCCCAGTCCTGGGTCCACTGCTTATTTGGCTAACTTCTTTGTGCCTCACTTTCCTCATCTGTAAAATGGAATGATAAGCTGTATCTACCCAGAATTGTTACTGAGTAGGTTCAGCCAATTAGAACAGACTCTGGCACAAACACGGTCAAGTACTCAATAGACTACTGCTGCTGCGGCTGACCATGATGATGATTTATCCTCCATCTAGTGCTCTAGCTTATAACTCCCAAGTGTCTCAAAACCTGACAAGCACAGTTGGTTTATTAGCCTAATTGAATCTGAGGTATTTTCACTCAAATTATATTCCAGTTGGTTGGAATGGCACATTCCAATGGCTTCTCCCTGCACAGCCAGAACCAACATGCTAGTTTGCAACTAGGTCTATTCACACACTGGAGGGTCATGTTGTTACACAGTCATCTGTTAGGGAAGACAACACGGAGATTTCTTTTATATAGGAACAAGTACATCAGAGCAGATTTCAACAACTGTGTGATTTCACTCTTTGTGTCAGGAGAGATGTTTTACAGAGGTCTGAGGGCTGAGCTGGGTTACAATGCACAGCCTACCATTCTAATCCATATTCTGGGTCCAAGAGATACGTAGTCAGTGTGTGCCAGGACTGCACACAAGTGTGAGGTGAAGTGGGAATATAAAAACAGACCTGCAGATTAACACTAGGAGAGTACATCTCTGTCTCATTAGCCACAATCAGAACAGGTGGCCTGGACGAACTCCTACCCTCCTCCTTCTTCAAAATGCATTTAATAGAGCTGCAATGACCAGGAAAGGTAATCTGTCTGCAGTTTCAGCTCTTCTCTCTTCCTTGCAAGTTCCTTGTCAGAAGTGCTAATAATGAGTCAGAAAGTACCCGAGAGCATCCAGCAGACAAAGAAATGAAAAGTAAGGATTTATAAAATTAGTTCAAATCACTCAAATTTCTGTGTCTAGGTATATACTGCTTTTTTAAAAATAAGGTATATGTTTTCCCTGTGACATAAATTTTAATTTCACAGATGCTTTATACATTGATGTTTCAAAATTTGAGAAGGCCAGGGAAGAGGTCATGAATGCTTTAAGAATCCAATAAAAACCACAGACCCTCTCTCTGACCCTTCGAACACCGTATAGGCATGTGTATAAGGACTCTGCCTAAGAGGGAATTATCAGTCTCCTAAAGGCCAAGCATGAGCCCCTGTGAAAGCGTAGGTCTGGCTTATGAATTTCTTTTCAACTGCATTTTGTCCAGATTTCCAAAGGGCAGGGAAGGCAATATTACAGCTTTAAGTCTCTTTAACACAGCTTCCGTGCCAGGTATTTCAAAATCCACAAATACTTAAAGGCAGACAGTTTAGAAATTCTCAGAAAAACCCTTGTAAGGTCAAATACATCATTCTTCTTTTCAGTATGAGAATTTATAGCATACTTATTTTGGCAATTCACCTACTTCATCATTCCATACCTCATGGAGACAGTTTTCTTTCCTAAATAAAGAGGCATATATTTAGAGGGAGAGGAAAGTGGCAGGTGTCCACATTCCTGAGGGGTACAAGCTGGGGTGTCCAGGGAGGTGTTAGTGGGAGGGTGGACACAGCAGAGATGGAGCCACACAGCCGCACTCGCTGCTCGAGGAAGACAAAGTATCTCAAAGAGACACTTTAGGCCTGGCCCGCAGGAGCTGGAGACACTGCTCAGAACTGGCCAAAAGACTGCAGCTGAATTTTTTAAATCCTTTTAAAACTCAAGTGTTACCAAATTTATTCTTTCCGTGAGCACCAAAGAACAAAGAGACTCTACTGGATCTATAAATACCAATTAAGGAGAAGAAAGTGTGTGTGGAGGCAGACAGCCTCATAGAAACAATTCATACAGAAGTGAGTTACAGGAGAAAAACCAGTAATTTGGGGGTGGGGTAGAAGAAGGAAAGAATTAGAAATTTAAAAGAAGTGGCTTTCATTTGGACCGGCATAGTGTGTGCTGTGGTACTATTCACACACACCTTCCCATGAACAACAGCAGTGTGGGGCTTCTGGAAAAACACTCCGGACAGTGGAATACCAAGCCATGCTTGTCCAATTACAAACCAAACTGAGCACAAGTACATCACAGCATTCTTCACATTCTTCCACATATTGACAAAATACATGAACCATTTGCACCTATTCCAGACATGGTTATTTAAGCTCTTTACGCAGCATGATCATATGAAGAACACAAGGAGACAGCTTCACTTACATGGTTAATGAAGAGACTCTTGCGTTTTTCTCTCACTGTGAAAACAAAAGATGCAACAGAAATGTTACACACCTGCATGCCAACCCCGGGCAGGTTGCTGAGGACTGGGCCTCCTGTGTCACGGCCCCATCCTTCCACCAACCAATATACCCAGATGCTCAATTACCATATATAAAACTATGTGACCTGCACAAATGCAGATCTGAACTTGGCCACCAGAGCAAAATATACACCCACTTCAAGTACAGCACCCGAACAACTGCAGCTACGATTAACTGAGTGGGAACAGCTTTCCAGTAACTAAAAAATACATTACGTAGTAATTTCGTAAAACTTGTATGCATCCATTAATTCAGAAGGATTAACCAATAATAAGACTATTTATTTCTAACCCAACCCGACCCATAAAGGTCCACACAATTTGGGTGAAATATAAAAATATAACAACAATACCTGCAACAGCATTAAGACACAAGAGAGATAACGCACCTTAGAAGTGTTATTTATCATGGAAACCAGACATGCTCCAGGCAGGGTGCTAATGAAAAAACCAGGTTTCTGTCTAGGAGTTCTTCCCCAGGGGCACCTTCAGTACCCTCTCCCCTCAGTAAGGCTGGTAAAACTCACAACAAAAATACTGCCCTGTCTAAAAAGTCATTTCTCCTACTACTGTCTGTGCATTATGGCTCAACCTTCCTTCCACCAGACCTTAGTGCTTCCCAAAACAGGGGTCCTTAGCCCCGAAGAAGTAGAAGGGTGACACGGAACCCAGAGGATTCTTGAAATAACCTACTATCATTGAGTTTTGCCTCTTTTTTCCTAAACACTTACTTTTGAGGGTACACACTAGTCAGCTGACACGTTTATGGAGTAGGTCACTGTAGAGGATAGGAAGAACAGGTTTCCTTCAAGGAGATGACATCCTCGGACGCCAGGAATCAGTAATGCTACCTCAGGGTATCCTAAACATACAAACAGCATACAAATCCAGCTCATCTGAGGAGGACTTTTTCCTTGGCAGTCCATAACCCAAGGCAGCTTCACTAGTTTTCAAAAGCCCTCCAGCTGAGCTGACTGAAGGGCTGGCGAAATGTTTTCCTATGTTTATGTTCTGTTCAATTCACAAGGAAACATTTCCTTTTTCCTTGGAAGTCTTATCACATCTCTGGAATGAACGCTGTCCTTCTTCCTGTCTCAAAGATGTTTGGGACGCAAAGCAAAAACCAGCCCGAGGATACTGCTGAGAGAAGGTGCCCGTACCTGGCCATCAGAGGGATTCACCTGCAGGCCACTGGCATGCAGTGCACACGGACTGTGCGGCAGCCTGGCCATGCTGGAGGCAGGACCGGCACCCTTGCAGCTCAAGGGCATGTATAGCAGGAGACGGTGTCTGCTATTCACACTGTGGAGCCTGCATGATTTCTTTTGACCTAATTCCAAATAAGCATCATCCGTATGTGAACCACAACAAAAGAAAAAATAAGAGTCTGGCAGAAGCACTAGGTTTTAACTTCCTGACATACATACCTTGTATGTGTGCATGTATTGTGTGTGTGTGTGTGTGTGTGTGTATGTGCACGTGTGCATGTTTTCCTTACATTGATTCAATACTAAATTACTATGCATCTATTCAAGGTTGCTCCACCACAGGGGGTATGATGATATTTCTATAGTGGTTTCCCATTGCCTGAAGGGATCTGGAAACACTTTCTACACAGGAAGTAGACCTGGCAGGGTTTCTAGCAAATTCCATAGGTGACAGTCCTTCCTAGGGCATCCCAGAAATAGGTTTGTGCAGAGGCTTTGTGTCTCCCAATTATGGGAACTGCTTCCAAGGTCACGTTAATGCCCAGTATCACCCAGCCTCCCACAGATAAAAGATATCCATGCCTCAAGAAATATTAGAGCGTCTTCTATACGGGAACTATTAAAAAAATTAAGCATTATTCAAAAATAGGAGAGAGGCCTGAAAATCAGAATCTTCAATAGCATGGGCTGAAAGTTTTAACAAGAAAGTTCATAACAAAAAAATTAAAACAAAACCACACAAAACAAGTAGGAATACTGTAAAAATGTATACTATTCTTGTACATCTCCTACGAAACTAAATCTCAGGGAAGAATCAGGCCATTTCCATGAAGCCCAACTAGTTCCAATTAGAATAGTAAAAAAATTCACTAAGACATTATAAAATACCTAAGAATAAGGTATCCAAATCTATTACAGACTATCTTAGGCACTCACTGTTTTTATACAAACGAATACCTATACCTTCTCCTATTTCACTCAGAGCAACTGGGCCGGCTGAATCTAACCTGAAATCTGGGTTCACGGTATTATTTTGTATTCTCTATTATTGTGTAATGCCACTAAGACGACCTTTGTAAAATCAAGTCTGCATAGTATCTGAAAGGCTTTTGCATACATGCATTCCTATGACTGACTTCCTTGTGAGTGTCTCCTGAATCCCCAAACCAACTGCCAGTCCCCACACAAACAAAAATAGTTCCCAATATCCATGCTTATACGAGGTGACCTGACCATAACTGCCTGACTCCAGGCAGATACCAATTCCTAACTGGACAAATTCTCTCTCCTGGCAATCTGGAGATGCTAGTTCATACTGCCAGTACCTCAACTGAAGGTATGGGGTGGGGGGGATGAAATGCCTCTCCTTCTCTGCAGGAAAGAGTTAACCTAGGAGGTCTGACTGCCATCCCTGACATGGCCTGTTTGCGAGGGAGGCCCTAAGCTGGTGTCTGGGAATATGGATTTGGGGAGGGTTCCTACCATTCCCTAACCAATGAAAGCAGCTCACTGTGCTTACATTGTGCGAACAGTAGTTTATGCTCAACACCTGCTCTCCTCCTGGGAGTCTAGAACTTTGGTACATATTGGCAGAGGATGCCTACTTAACCAGTTCTCAATGAAAATCCTGGGCTCTGGCTCTCTAAGGAGCTTCCCTGGCTGGTGCATGTCATGGGCTGTCACTGGAAAAACCCAGTGCATCCTGCGTGACTCTACTTGGAGAGGACTCTTGGAAGCCTGTGCCTGTTTTCCTCTGGACTTCGCCCATGTACCTTTTCCTTGTACTGATTTTGCTTTGTATATGTTCTTTGTAATAAGTGATAGCCATGAGTATGACTGTATTTTGAGGGCTATGACTCCTCCTACTGAATCACCAGAATTGGGTGGGGTAAGGGGTAGGGGGGAGTGCGGAGGGGTCATCTTGAGAATCTCCAACACAGCTCAAAAATATAACTTTCTAAAAAAAAAAAAAAATCAAAAACAAAGTGCCTAATTACTGAGGATTTGTTAACAATCTAAAAGCAATTACAGCTAACTCTTTTACAGATAGGCATTTAAAAAATTATCTTGGTTTCCCCTGTTCCATCTCTAAAATAGATCTTCCAGTGGCAGATGTCAGCCACTATTTGACACAAAATATGAGAACTAAATAAGTCCTAAATAGGTAATCCAAAATCCTTCCTTTGAAAATGAGGAAGCAGCCCATGCAGGCCCAGGCAAGGAGTGATGAGAAGGGGGAAGCCTGGGGATGGCTTGCCGGGTTTCCCAGGCTCCTCCCTCCTCACGCTACCCTCCCTCCCAGGGCAGTGGCACTGCTGCCTGGAGCCAGCACGAAACGAGTTCCATCTGACAACAGATAATTAGGACCGGATACGAACAGAGCTAAGCTGCACCACAAAGAAAAACTACTTAGCTTTTTAATTACTCTGGATGAGAAGGACTGGCAGGCCATTCAAGTGGGAGGCCTTGACAACAATATAAAGGATTCTAAAATTTTGTTTTGAGATGTAAAGGTGATTGCTGGGATAGCAGAGTCAATCGGGACCAATAAAATCTGGTTCAAAAGAAAAGGTTCTCTTTTTCCTTTCCTTTTTCCTGTGGGTGAGCACAGATCAGGCTTTAAACAATCAAAAGATTATATTAATTTTTCTTATAATACGTTTGAGATTACCACACAACTTCCAGTTTTCAATAATTCAGTGAATCCAATCACTCACTTAATTCAAAACACAACCACTGAGTCCCATTAGGGAACATAGCTCCAAGGCAAATGCAAAGATATTCTGAGGTCCCAGCCTGTCTAAGCCTGTAGCTTCACAGGGCTATAAGTCATGAACACCAGTGACCGGCACACAGGTTTAGACAGTGTAGGAATACAATCACCCCACACCTACGGGCCCTGTACTAGGTGTACAAGGTGCCTCTCCCACACTGCAGGAGGGCAGCTTCTCCGAAGAACTCCAGCCCACTCTGAATGGTCCTCGACCTGCATTTACTTCTAAATTTGGGCACAGAGGAAGCGGATATTCTGAACATTCAAAGCGAAATCTAAATAAGCAAAGCAGATGAAACAAAAATGAGAAGATAAGAAAAACTGCAAAGATGTCTAGGGCAGATCAGCTGCAGAGAGCAGAAGATTCCAGAGAACAGAATAGGTGGCAGAAGTAGGTACAGGCATATGGAGAAAACCATTCAAAGATCAAGTGTCCATCTAATAAACTGCCAGCTAACTTTAGATGTTTTCTGTTTGCCTTGGAGAATATCTAGGGCCAAAGGATTTACCCAGAAGCACAGAAACCTAAATAAAGTGGACTCTTCCAGAACTTGCCTGATTATAAGAGAAATGTATGCTTACTGTGAAAAACACTGGAAAATACTGAGCAGTATAAAGAAAAAGACACAAAATTTAAACTACGAAAATACAGAGAAACATAAAGAAAAAAATATACAATCCAACAACCCAGAGATAACTTAGTATTTTGGTGTGTATCCTCTCAAAGGGAGTCTTTTCTCTATGCATATGTACATAGATGTGTTATATGCACTTTTGCATTTTAATAGATTTAGATATAAACGTGCAACAGAATGTTGCCCATTTTTCTGCTGGTACATTAGTCATGTCATTGGTTGTATAACAAATCTTTAATACATAAGGGTATTAATCCTTTGTCATACGTATTACAGTATTTTTCCCATTTGATGGTTTAATTTTTAGGATGCATTCTGACATAAGTTTTCCTTTTTAGGCAATTTCTCCTATCGGTCTTACAAAGCTTACATGCTCCCTTCCCCATTCTGAGATTAATATTCACTCATACTGTTTCTAGATATTTATAATTATATTCATCACAGTTAACCTACAACTAGTTGACCCACCAGAAATCTACTCTGGCACAGGGTAGTAAGGTTATCACTTGATTTTTTAAGGTGAGATTCAAAGAGCTCTCTATACTTTTATAAAGGACTACTATCAAATGTTGGTTGCTACCATTTCAGATCTGACCTATTCCTGGTTTGCTTCCAAGGGGTATGGAAGCAAGTCTGAAATGAGAGGGTTGATCTATCCCTATCAAGAAACATGGACAGAAAAAGATGGGTCTGGGCACAGCAGAGCCCAGAAACCACCGTTTCCCATCTCCTACCAGTCAGACCCAGGGTTCAGTGTGCAGCGCTGCCGTCAGCATAAAGGAGGACCCATACCTAAGAGACCGAGGTCAGGCAAGAACCTCAATCCAAGTGAGCAAATGGGTGCCTGCACCCCAGAATAAGGACGGCACTTCCTGAGAGCCTCTGCCGTCTCCGATTCTGTGCCCAGAGCTCGGACAGCTTACACAGTTAGTCTCCCTGACCATGCCACAAGGAGGCACGAACTCTATTCTATTGCGGTTCAGGAACACCGTACGGATCAGATGCACAGACTCATACAGATAGTGATGGAAGCAGGCTTGCAGCTCCAGCAGGCTGATTCCAGAAGGTTGTGCTTTAATACATCACTATCTTCAGGAAGTCTTTCCAAGGCATTAGTTGCTCTTACAGGGTGACTAACTCAGATTTATCAATGAAATTCAATTGCCTTCCAGATGTCACAGAGGAGCTGACCACAAACACCAACCATGCAAGGCAGGCTATAAACATGAGAAGCTGTGAAAAGTACAGAAAGGGTTAGCCTGTGCTAAATGGAGGGAGACTGAAGGTCCTCACAGTTGAAAGAGGAGTTGAAAGAAGTTGTAGAAAAGTAAGAATTTATCACTACAACTAACAAACCAGAGGGTGCTAGTAAACAGCAGAACACAGCTGTGGTAGAGAGGAATGAAGCTCTACCCCCACTGGGATGAATGACCACCCCAAGCCTGGACTCTGGGTCTCTGCTCACTGAGAAATTTTCCGACAACTGAATCTGGGGAAAGCACAGGTCAGGTGAGACGACAGAGTACAAGATATATTGAGGAAAAACTGATATCCTGAGTCTAATTTGATTTCAGCAGAGTTTGTACTGTGCAAGCAGTGTCCTCCAGACCGGAAGGCTCAAGAGATCAGACACTGGGGCAAGGCAATCCTTCCAAGAAAAGTGGGCCACAGAGCCCAAAAAAGACCTCCCTTGTCCATTTAATTTAATTACTTAGCATGGCCAAGAGACCCTGAAGCACCCCACCTCGCGCAGCTCAAGAGATGACTGCAGAGAGAGGAGAGCTGTCCTGAGAGTGGGATGGCTATGTCAAGTTCAGCCCTGGGAGAGCGAAGTTCAAATACTCTGCCTGGGCCTCAAAAACCTACATTCCGTTGCCCTCAAATAATGGACCTGTCCCTCTTTAGTGAAGTTAGGAAAGGTGGAAGAAAGTGATGTGGCAGCATAAACCAGAAAGCCACCTGTCAGAGAGACTGCCACAATGCCCTAGCATGCCTGCCCAGGAGTGACTCCATGCCTTCATTCTTTCATTACTTCATTCACTCAATCCATTTTCTCTTTAAGTTTCTGAGATGTGCTAGCCTCTATGCTTGATACAGAGAATGCAAAATGAGGAAAACAAGTCCCTATCTAAAGCAACATGGAATTCATGGATACATCGACCCACTATTTCTTTATTTACAAACCATAAAAAAATGAACTCCACAAGACAGGAATATACAAACTGCATTGAATTTAACGCCACTGCTTTTATGGTACACCTTTATTCTATTTGCCACTTAGGAAGGTAAAAAATGCTGCCAATTAAATTTTGAGAAGCCATTGCCTGTTCTGATTTCAGAGATGTTACATTTGGGGAACTATCAGAATGGATGAAATGTGGGCAATCTGGGAAGGCACCTAAGAGGCAAACTTTGGGCTGGCCTGGGCAAGAGGGAAGGGCACTGCGGACAAGGATGATGTGTCCGCTGCAGTGTGACAGAGCAGAGGGCCTGGCCTTTCAGGACTGGAAGCAGCTCAGAACTGTGGGAGCACGCAGCAGGAGGCAGGGGAGGATTGGCAGGGAAGGCTGAAAGGGCCCAATGGAATGGCTGCATGCCATGCCGAGGGCTCACTGTCCCTTGTGGGTGAGCGGAAACCATTGGAAAAGGACAGTTTGAGCAGGAGGGGTCCTAGTGGACCTGTGCTTCAGAATGCTATCCTTCTGATACCAAAGTGGAAGAAAAGTGAGAATAGAGTTGGAAGCAAGAAGGTAGGAAAGGGCCCATGGTCAGAGACCAAGTGAGGGAATACGAGCTGTGAGTCATGACACTGAAGGAAGAGAGACCAAGTATACAGGGGAGAGATGCGACACAAGACATTAATCACAGGACTCGGGCTGCTGGCTGGGGACCCAGACCGACAGTGGGTTTATCCTTAAAAAAACAGGACAAGGAAGTAGACAGGAGAGGAAAGGTGGTGACTTCTAATTTAGACATAACAATCCTGAGGGATTTGTGGGTCTGCCAGATGGAATGTCTCTCAGGCAGTGGGAAATGTGCATCTGGAACACCTAACTACAGCGCCAAGGTAAGGGATGGCCTCTCCTTGCCTGAGGTCCTGGGACAGAATGGCTCAGGGGAGTCCCAGGTGTCCAGCACTGAGGGACCCAAGTACCTGCTTCACAGGCACAAGGGCAGAGACTGACCGTAAGCACTGACTGACTGCTTACTGTGTGTAAGTTCAAGCCATCTTCCTATTGCCTCATGACAACAATCTACTAATGACAGTTACGATCACTACCGATTTACAGGAAATTATGACCCAGGAGATCACATAACTATAAAGTTAACTAATGGCACTCAAGAGCCTCTGGTCAGTCTCAGAGCCCTGGCTGCCAAACTGGAGAACAAGGAATGATTCCCTGCAAGAAGGAGCTCGCCACAGGCTAAAGATAATCACAGTCAGCCCCTACTTATGGACTGACCTTTCACTACTCGGGACTTCTAATATTTCTGGGGCATCTACTCCCCCAGACCAGAAGGAAAAGATAAGGTAAGGCTATACTAGTTTTCATCATTCTTTCCCCCAAAACGATCTTGTCAACAGATAATTCAGGGCTGGACTAGAGCAGCAGTCTTGAAACTAGGTGTTCAAAGAACTCTTGAACATGGCTGAGGTATGAGGTAGGGACTCCGTCCCCACCTGCTTCTTCACAGTTACCTTTCTCCACTTCTCAGAAAAAGGCATGCCAACCCAGCCCTGGACGTGCACCAACCTGACATGAAAGACCTCTCCCAGGGCACCAGACAAAACAGACAGCAAGGGTAAGGCTGCTGCCTTTAACCCAGGTTCCACAACTTGCAGCACAGCCTGGAATCTGCCCTGTCCTGTGGACATTTCTACCAGGGGCACAGTGGGAACTTCTGCCTCTCAGTCTACAGATATCACACAGGGATGACAGTTTCTATTAGCACCACGCCTCTGCAGTGTTTAGACTCTGTCAAAGATGCAGGCTCTGAGGGAGAGATCGGGGGAGCACAGGTATGAGCACAGAGGTCCAGCAGACTACTGGCAAGGCACTTACTTCGTCCTCCGTGTCCGGCCATTTACCGTAATCATATAGAGTGAAGGTGGTCATGTGCATGTGTACTGACATGTGACATGAACTGAAAAGAAATGAAATCAGACCATTTCTGACAGAAAGTAAGTCTGATCTGACTGACTGGCTTGACAATGCTGCCTAGCTTTGCCAACAAGGTCACATAAAGGACATATAACATTGTGACAAAAGTGTATTTAAATCAAAAGAGAAGTTAAAAAACAATAGGTCAGAGGGAAAAGGACAGGTGGGGAATCTTTCATTCAACACATATTAGAGTTCCCCCCATGAGCTACTCACTGTACATGGCATAGAGATGTAAATGTGAGAAAGACATGCGATAAATCAAAACAATAAAGTGAAGACCGCTCCTTCTTTCGAGGGGTATGTAGACTGCAATGGGGTCAAAGGAATCAGGCAAGGTGTTCTGAAATGAATCACAAATTTATTTTCCCAAGGCTCCTCCTAAGTGTCTCAGTTAAATCCGGCACCACCAAATGGAAATGTTGTTCTTTAACAGCAGATATAATTAAAAGTCATTCATATGTCTGGTAAAGTCTTTTTGGTGTACTTCCCAGAAGCTACAGAAGTGAGAAGCTCCTCTAACTGGGTGAGAAACTCTTTTGCAAATCAAGGGATTCCAACTCCTTTCTGTCAACAAAGTTGAAGGAGAACAAGATTACGTTGTAGCTGATCATTAAGAATGGTTTTGGATGACAAATCCCTTGGAGATTTTTTGACATATGAATCAGATGAAACAGAATTTAGTGATGTTACTATAATAAATCTCCTATTCCCATATGTGCCTATATGAACAAAGTTCCTCAGCATTTACATCTATAAAAACAATCTAATGTTGACCAGCACCTCATGCCAGTAACATGTAACAGCCACAGAAGCATCTCAGTAAGAAAGGTTTTTCTAAAAATTACTACACTTCTCTGTTTAATAATTATTCATTAAAATCTTAATATGTTTGTGTTGTTTTGATCAACTGAGGGCTAATGATAATAATAACGATACATCAATCCAGAATTTACTTTTAACATTTAGAGATTTATAATTGTGAGAAAAATTAAACTTAGATCCATATTTTCATAAAATGGAACTATGATGGTGTGATAAATGACTTAGAAATATATTACATTAGGATAAAATTCTGTGGAGAAAATGACATGGAAATACAAGTTCAAGATGAAAAAGAAATCATATGAAATTTCCAACTGTTAAAGACGAATTGTTCATACATTTTTAAATGATTTATGCTGAATTACCAAATCATTAAGATACTGAGATACCATCTGAAACATTTTTTAAAGAGATATAGTTTTATTTTAAAATATATATATTTAAAATACATCAAAAATTACACCCTTTGATAGGATGGAAAATTTTTATAGTCAACATAAAAATGTTCAAAGGAGTTCATAGTTTTTCAAAATTATTTTCCATAGTATGTAAGCAAAGGAAAAAAAAAGAATGAAAATCACTGGTGTAAGAGCTTTGGGGTCTTATGGATTCTTCCATATCTAACAGCAAAAATATTCCCTATGGAACCCGATAAACTGTAAGGGAGACGCACAGAGTGATAGACAGGGACGTGGAGAAAAGGGCACGGCAGAGCACAGCGCATATGAGGGTGACAAAGAGAGCAGGGGACATGTAGGAAAGGGGATGACAGAAAGGTCATGGGAACACTCAAGTGGAAGAGATTCCTGGCAGGGCACAGGGTCAGCTGCTTCTAAATGCCAGATGAAAGGAGTACAAAAAGGTTGGTCTCCTCATGATAGAGAAGTTCAATACTGCCCAGGAACAAAAACATGACCCTGAAGAAAGGAAGGCCATGAAACATCTTTTTCAATTTCAGTATTTCTGAAAGAACGTGCAAAGAAAACCATAGCTCATATTTTTATTTCTGAATTTTAACGCTTCTACTTTGGTTTTAAGTCACTCAAGAGACATTGGTTTTTATTCCTTTAACTATTTCAAGAAACTCTTACACACACAGATTACATACACACATACACACACACACACACACACAAACACAGACACGTAAGTTCTTATTTTTGTCCAAATTCTTTTTTAAGGCAAAGAACCTCTAGAAACCATACTAGTTAAAATAAAAAAGATGTGGTTTGGCTGCTTTCTCCTAGTACTTAAAAGTAGGCTCTCATGTCTTTGAAAACAATGAATTAAAATAGTATAGAAAAGGAAAAACCACTAGGAACTATAATTCTTCCCCACAAGCCAAAATGATAGCGTGAAAAGCCAAGGTAGGCCAAGCAAACTAATTTCTCTCTCACCTGGCAACCCCACCCGGTCCCGAAAGGAACCCTTGGTCCTTTCTTTGTTGAGTGGCTCTCATACAAAGAAATTCTGCAATGACATCCCATTTGTGTGAAGAAGAGACTGGGAGAGCAGTCAGTCTGGCTTTGGACAGAAT
This sequence comes from Ursus arctos, assembly GCF_023065955.2. NCBI lineage: Eukaryota > Metazoa > Chordata > Mammalia > Carnivora > Ursidae > Ursus > Ursus arctos. Next base: position 4,095,685 of record NW_026622986.1, read on the forward strand.
ATCCCTAACTTCAGCCAGCTGGCAGAGATCTCATTAGGCAAGCACTCCACTATCATTCTGTTATGGTAAAGTTTCCAGTCTCCTTCTGAACACTGAAAAAAAGGATCCAAGGCCAACTTAGATCTCTTTGATATCAGAGGGAAAAGGAACTTAGTAGATTCTAATTTAACTCCTAATGACTTAATACAGGTATCAGCTAGAGCAGAATAATGAACAGTTGGCCAGTGGGGAGCATGGCAGACAGAGTGTGTTCATCAGACCATCGAGTGCTGGAGAAGGAAAGAGGATGACAGGTCTGCAGAGCACAGCACCGCAAAGGCAAAAGAGCACCTGGCTGGGGTCCCAGGCAGGAGGTGCCCTAACAGAACTGTCATCACCCCAACAACAGCCTCCTATCCACAAACCTAATGCAAACTACTGAAGGAGTACAACAACCTGAAGAAGAGAGGGAAGATCACCAAATTCAAAAGAAAGGGATCTAAAAGGTGCTGTGTGCCTTCTAATCTTAGATTATATATATTTTTTCTCCCAAAAAAAATAATAAATTGGCATAGGTGGGACCCACAATTTTGGAATTCTCTAATGCCCCTAGAAGTATGGAGGTCTTGTAATGAAAACGTAAGTTTGTGCAAGCAATGAATGACCAGAAGCAAATCAAAAATGTCTCGTGGCTTTGTTATTTTTTCCTTCTCTCAGTCACCTAAGTTAAACCTATCCTCTGTACTAGGCAGAGCAAGGCACAGGAAATACTGAGATCCATTACCACTTTCCCTCTAGGAGCTAGTTGGCAACACAGACAAGAAAGTAGTTCCAAATACCACAATATGGTTCAGACAATGAAGAAAGCATTCACAGTTATAGCGGGAACTCACCAAAGGCCCACTTAATCCAGCCTGAGGGGTGAAGGACACCTTCAGGGAAGAAGTGATAGCTGAAATGAGGCTTGGAGACTGAAGAAATGAGCAGTGTAGAAGACAGAAGGGGAAATCCAGGTAAATGCAAAGGCACAGGAAGCCACCTGGTACACCGGGGGGACTGCAAGGAATTCCATATGGCTGAAGCACGGAGATGCAAAAGAAGAAAGTGGGCTGAGAAGGAAGGCAGGATGGATCATAAAGGGCCTTGTCCATTATCACACTAAGGCGTCTGAAATTTAATTCTAAGGCAACTGGGGAGCCATTAAAAAAGTTTAAGCAAGCAAGGAACATAATCAGATCTGATTTACAGTAAGTCTTTTGACCTAGCAATCAGAACGATCAGACTGGAAAGGGATGAGGTCACAGGTGAGTCCACAGGCTCCTGTAGTAACCCAAGGGAGAAAACAGGAGTCTCAACTAAGGTGGGAGCAATGGTAATGGTAAAGAGTAGTCAGGTTTAAGGAACATTCATGAAGGAAAAATTAATACACCTTTGATCACTTGGCGGTAATGGTGTGCTGGTAAATGTTTAATAGCTTCCTTAAAAAAATTCCCTGATTTGTAGCATTTGTCAATTTCTATGGGATAAAAATTCCCATTGTGGCTGTTTTCAAACTCCCAAAACGGTGTCACTGAACTTGGAAATGGGAAGAAATGTGAACAACCAGCTCCTGCAAGTCAGTGTGAGTCAGCTCCAGCGCTACTGCCAGCGGGTGGGACTTGGGGAGAGGGATGAGTCTAGGAAAAGTCAAGACCTCCCCTGGCTTGGGGACCTGGGTAGAGGAGGAAATGCAGGGCATTAACTGTAGTTACTAAATTCGGATTAGGACAGAGAAAAACCTGGCTAGACATTGTGGCTGAAACGGACATTGTGAGAAACCGTGTGCAAACCCAGAAGATAAGATGATAAAGCACAGAACCCTACAAAATACCAACATTAGAGGGATGAATGGAGAACTGGATTAAAGATGCCTGAGAAGGACCTTTAAGAAAGGGAGGGTTTCTCAGGACCAATTCCCCAAATAGTTCCCTGACTGATAATCAATTCACCAAAGAATTAACTTGCTAAAGTTACCCTATTTACATATTTTTAAAACCTATTTTTTAAATTATTTATAAAGCGATTGTTCATTAGAGGGACTTGTTTTCAGCAAATTGGCCTGTTTGAATATAAAAAGTCAAAAGAGAAGGAGTTTTAAGGAGCAAGGACTAGTCAGTGGCAGCAAATGCCACACAAGAGGTCAGGAGCTAACAGAAGCAAAGACGTCCCTGAGCAACCTTACGACACATGCTCCACAGAACGGCAGTGGTGGCAAGATGCCAGTAGACAAGTGAGTAGAAAGAGAAGTAGAGATGGTACAGAAGCTGTCACTGAACAGAGTAACAGAGAAGAAAATCTCAGGGAGAGGCTATTATCTTCCCTTTTCTTGTATTTCCTGTGTGACTCAAACAGGTTTACATGTTGAATAGAAAGATCCAGCATTTAGGAAGAAATTGAAGGATTAAAGAGAAGGGTCAGAGTAATCGATACCCTGATGTTCCAGAAGAGGAAGGGGGAGTGAAATCTGTAGTAAAGGTAAGGGGGAAGATACACTTCCCTAACTCATTTGTGGAGCAATTCCTCTGTTAGGTCGGAAAATGGCTGCGTTTCATTTTACCAGGACAATCAAGGTATGTGTCATCTACTTAGAGGCCCTTTTGCACTTCCATTTGATTCCAGTTAGAACATTTCCTGAATGATATTGGTCTGTACCCTGAAGCCACAGGAAACAGGAACCAAACCTGAAAGTATGCCAATCTTGCATCATTAAGCGCAAAATTTAATTATTTTAGATTCTCATTGTCCCAAACCCTCCTCCCCCCCGTCACTGTCCTTCCCTTACAAAATCCTACCCCTCCCAAAGGCTTCCCACTTTACCAGGCCAAGAAATAAAGATTCTGTTTTATTTTTACCTGATACATTTAAAACTTATTTCACAGGTATTTGATGCCTAGAATGATTTATTTTTATGCTTGGAAACACTGATTGTTTTATAAATGCCCCAAATTCTTTCAGATCAAGTCAGTGCCTGCTTGAGTAAAGATCACCAATATCACTCTAGCATTTTGCATGTCAAAACTGCCACCTAACCATTACAATAAGGTTTCTGTTCTTATAAACGAAGTCTCTGTCTTTTAAATATTTTATTATTTTCTAGTCAATTTAGGATTTTCTCTAAATTAGAGCTGAGTGATTCGCCAAAACAGTCAGGGATTGAATTACACAAGACTCCAGCGTTGTAATATAATATCCTAGTCACTACACGGTCATGTAACACATTTCTCTGGCTACTCTTGTACAGGAAACCAACTGAGAAGATTCATGTTCACAATACTGCATAACTTTTATCTGTCCTTTGAAGCCAAGGGCCAGGGAACAATGAGATAAGCTAGAGGCTGAAAAGAGAGAAAAACCCTTAACAGAAATTCCACACACACCTGAGACAAACCACAAAGACTGCAGAATAAGCTGGGTAGTAGAAGTTTGGCAAAAAGAAAACATTTATCCTTAGTGTACAGGTTTAATTCAACTCTCAAACGGCACAACAGAGATAATAGGGATTTGATTTGATTTGATTTTAGGATTATATTTTGCTTTCTTTTACAAACTGTCTAAAAAAACAAACACTTCTGATCGTTAGAGATTTATGCACATATTAATTCTTACAGGAAAATGTCTGACTCTGCCGTAAAAACTGCTACTATAGAACGTTATGTAGAAATACTGCAGCTGACTAGCAAAATACGGATAGTTGCTCCAAGACAGAAAATTCTAGCAGCGCCTGGGGGGCTCAATCCATTAAGCATCTGCTTTCAGCTCAGGTCATGATCCCAGGGTCCTGGGATCGAGCCCCACATCAGGACCCCCGTTCAGTGTCCAGGGGTGGGGGGAAGCCTGCCACTCTCCCCCTGCTTGTGCTCTCTCACTCTCTCAAATAAACAAATAAAATCTTTAAAAGAAAGAGAAACAGATAGAGAGAGAGAGAGAGAAAGAAAGAAAGTTAGTTCTAAAAATATAACTTAATACATATGAAAGGAAGAAACCCCAAGAGAACACCATCAAACAATACATTTGGGGGGTTAATAAAGGGGATTCTACTTCTACCTTGAGAATCACATCTAGTGGAAAATCAAGACTTAGGTTGCCAACATGAGCCTTCTGTTTTGTTTTGTTTTAAAAACATAAATAAATTAGTAACCTACCGTCCGTCTGAGATTTACTGAGGAATATTGTGCTGGCCCGGGGATGGTCTGAAGGATTGAATTCCATGTTCAAATCTTAAAAGAAAGAAAAAGAAAATACATAAATATCCATTTGATAACTAAGGAGAGTCAAGATTAATGTTCAGTTTTTTTAACCTTAAACTGCTAATACATTCAAGGATTCTGGCAAAAACCTAAGTTATTATGTTAATACATTCTTCTACGTTCAACTGAGAACACTGCTATTTAGAACTCTGAGAAAGTCACACATAAAAATTAGATAGTTGGTGGAAGATCTGTTGGCCTAAAACTCCATTTTCTTTTTTTAAAGTCTGTTCTGCACCCAGGATACTATGAAATAGCAAGATAGAGCTATAACACTCAATTAAGGGGAGTTACGTGCTACAACTGAGTCCTCTAAAATCTACCATTATTGAAGCGGTATTTTCTTGTTAAATGTGATTAAAATAGAATATCTCGGCCAAATCAGCATCCACAAACTGCTTGATTAAGAGTATTATTTTCTAAAAAAGGCACAACTTAGGCTTCAGAGCAAAGGCCGCAGACTGGCCAACTGTGGGCATAATCTGGGGCCATGGATATGTTTCGTTTGATCCATACATTTTTTAAAAGTTTGAGTCAACATATAATGATTTTTATATTTCAAACATATAGCACAAAGAAAAAAATCTGTATTTCCAGCTTCTCTTGAGCAGTCAGATATTTGGTAACACTGGACTCCCACCCCAATGGTCACAATGGGCTACATGCGGCATTGCTGGCCCCTTCAGGTGGGACCTAAGATTCCAGCCCCAGGGATCAACCCCCTCGCCTCCCTGACACCCATCAGGTATGCCCCGCACTCTCAAACCTTTCCACCCTATGGGCATCTGGCATTCTAATCCCTGCCTCAGAACATCCCTAAGAGCTACAGGCTTGTCAGGAAACTATGAACAATTAAGAATCCCATCCTAGAAGAGTTTTTCCAGTTAAAAAAAAAATTTTTTTTAAAGATTCCAAAGGGAAAAAATAGTTAAGCAAAACAAAAGATTTCAGTTAGGGGAGGGAAGAGAGAAAACCAAAATTACTAGAAAGTCAGAATGGTCTTCAAATCCGCTTCTAGCATCAGAATGAAAATTATTTTGAGTTCAATTATTTAATAAATTTGCAAAGAAACCTACTCAAGCCCAGTAAAAATAGATGGTATCTATCCTTAACTTTTATAGCTAATTAAGTCAAAAATAAAAGGAAAAAAGGATGGTCATATACACATGGGAAGCAACACCTAACCCCTATCCACAGAGACCCACCTCGGCAAACCTCTGAAGTGAGGCAATCTTCCCGACATCAGCCAATGGCTTACTGGACTACAGCTCCTGACCTAGCGCCTGGTTTAAAAAATGCATTACTGAATCTTAAATGACATTTCAATTACCTGGTCCTTCTTCTGTGACAACTATTAAAATTATATCTACAGCAGCAGTTTCATAGCTAGAGGCTATAGAAGGAGAAAGACAGCCAAAAAACATAATTTTTCAGACTTGCTTCAATTTGAACTAGATAAAATTTGGGCAGAAATCAGGTGAAAATGAGTCTTTATTAGGGGGTGTCCTGCTCAAGGCGGATTTTGTTATAAAAAGGTCAGGGGCGCCTGGGTGGCTCAGTCGGTTAAGCGTCTGCCTCCGGCTCAGGTCATGATCACAGGGGCCTGGGATCCCTGAGCCCCGCATTGGGCTCCCTGCTCAGCGGGGAGTCTGCTTCTCCCTCTGCCCCTCCCCCTGCTTGCGCTCTCTCCCTCTCTCTCTTTCTCTCTCAAATAAATATATAAAATCTTTTAAAAAATCAATAAAATAAAAAGGTCAAATAACAAATGTCCTACTCAATTATTTCTTTGAGAACTCCAGCATATGAAAACTGAGGGCATATATGTAATCCCAACCACGATGGATGCTGTTAACTTCCAAAATCTTGACTTACAGTCCCCATAGAAGTATCGACCGAAAAACAAGGTGCCTGCAGTGTTCCATGCTGGTGGTAGAGCAACAACAAAAACTCAGTCCCCTAGCCTTGGACGGTGTCAGCACCGCAATTTCTTGGTTTGTGCCCTTAGTATCTATTTCGAACTCATCTACCACACCAGTTTTTGGGGGGTTTCTTTGCAGGGATGGGGTGGGCAGAAGTCTGTCTAGTCACAGATTTTAATCTAGACATTTGAAAAACACAGAAGCAGGCCACCCTATGCAGACCAGTTTTCTTGAAGACTCACTTTATTATTAAAATGATCACTAGGGGTTTGTAAAACACCACAAGCAAAAAGTGTAGTTTTTCTGTTTCAAGCCAACAGTGGAGCCAAAATACCAGAAGACTGCCACTTCTTAGGGAATTAAGACCCTGTTGCTTTTAAATTTAAGAATGTTCTGGAGGACAATCCCTGGAGATAAGGGTTCTATGCTATAATGGTCACAAACCCTAGAAACAGCTAAGAATGGAGACATTCACAGATTCTGAGAGAGGGCTACCAATAATAGGGCAGTTGTTATAGTAAATAATAGTATGCCTAGATGGTAGAATGCTATGCCACCACAAAAAAATCACGTGAACTACACTATTCATGGTGAGCATAGCGTAATGTATAGAATTGTCGAATCACTACATTGTACGCCTGAAACTAATATAACATTGCATGTCGACTATACTTCAATAAAAAGAATATTCATAATCTTAAAAAAGCATGCCGAGTATTTTATTCACATGGAAATAGTAGTACCATATGTCATTAGGTGAAGAAAGCAGCATGATATCATTGGGGGGCATATGCAGAGGCATGTGTACATATTAAAAGAATATACACTAATACTCAGTTACCTTTGAATAATGCAAGGGAGGCATTTTTTTTTCTTTTCCACGTTTTCTAAGTTTCCTGCACTGAGCATATTTTCATCTGTTTTTTTAACTTTTGCAGTTGCAAACACTAGTGTTTTAAAACAACTTGTGAAAAATGATTTAAGCCTTCGTTATCCTCTAGGTGGCTGGACTTTGTTTCTCCAACACATGCTGGTGTTCCCAGGAGATGCCCTGGGCTCTCTCGGCTATTGGCTGTCACATTCCCTTCCCACAAGTCAGGGGAGACTTGCACAAGGCCACCAAGCTGAGTCTCCCCACTAGCACTGGCCAAGTGCTATAAGAACTCGTGGTGAAAAACCATGTACTGTGAGGGACAAGGGAGCCCTGAGAGCCGGTGCCTTTGTCCTGCCAGCAGCCACCATGTCTGTACACTACACACTTCCTGGTCTAAACAGAACAGGGCCACAGGAGAGGATAACTGCTTGTTTTTCCATGCAGAACCTCAGGAGAAGGAATCATGTTTCACACTGTCCCTACAACAAGTGTGATACAGGAAGAGATTATCATGTTTCCTTTATGGTCAAGTCATAATTCTAGGTCTGAATATAACATTATATAATTATTATATTATATAATATTATTATACAATATAATTATGTCAGAGGTGGTTTCCTGCATGAGTGACAGGCCAGTTATCATCTCTACCCAGTTCAGTGACACCGAGCAAGACATGAAGATTTCAGAAGAGTCTTCAAGATGAGCGTTGGACATGATACTCGCAGATAAGGCAACTGAGGCTGACAGAGGTTAAGGGTCTAGTTATGTGATAACAGAACTTGAACCAGAAGTCCAGAGTTCTTCCCATTACCCTTAGTAGGCCCAGACCTTGCCTTAGACCCTGACTGCCCTAGAAAGACTAGAGTCTGAAATAGGAAGGAGGCAAAAGCCGGCTCAGAGGAAAATCCAGAAGCCCCAAAACCTGGGTTCACATGATCTTTCTTAAGTTCTCCCTGGAATTTACATTTTCGAATCTAGATCCTGAATGAGATAACCAGGAAGTTTCTACACAAAGAAAAATCGAAGATATCTCTGCTTCTGGACTCAAGAGTACATGTAGCACTGCTGAGGAAAACAGAGATAATCAACTAATTTTAATCTGCAAGCACGCCCAGATGTTGTTAACACATTAGAGCTCAACACTTTTCATGAGCTGCCAGGACATTACTCAGAAAAAAGCGTTTAACAACATGTTGATTTGCATTTTCTCCAATCCTAACCCAGATCCATATTCCATAACCACAGCGTGGAAAGTAATAAAACTTTTGCCAGGTGTAGATCAAAGGGGTAACTTTGCACAGCACAAGTCTGAAGGCGAGATTTCTCTTAACTATTCCTGTGAAGGTGGGCCAACCACAGCACCCAGTTTACCCAGCACTGATTTACATATGCACAATGGCAGAATACAAAGGTATTCACTGTCACTGCCAGATGTTTCCTACATGTAAGTTTAAAAGAGCAGCCCCAGATCTTGAAGAGAAATATTACAATTACAGTATGTGCTTTGGCAAGGGAACGCCAACTTTTCAGGGAGCAAAAAATGGGAAAAGGCAGCATTCTCACAAGCCAAGCAAAATAAACCTGCCAAATCACTCAAACTTACACTCTGAAGTCAAGTGTGACAAAACTGCTACTTCAGCCATAAAGAAAAAAAGAAATTCCCACACTGCAGGAAGTCAGGAAAAATGATACCCCAAATGTGAACAATGAGTTGGAACACATTTGGAAGAGTGTAGTGATTTCAGTTCGGCTCAGTGATGTTTCTTTCTTTTCTTTTTCTTTTTAAAGATTTATCTATTTATTTTGAGAGACAGGGAGAGAGCTCTCGAACAAGGGAGGGGCAAAGGGCGAGGGAGAGAAAAAAATCTCAAGCAGACTCCGTGTTGAGCACGGAGCCCCACAAGGGGTTCCATCTCACAACACTGAGACTGAAGAGGAGAACTGCCCAGAGCAGGCCCAGGCCAGGAGGCTCCAGAAGATGGAAAATTACTAACAATAAAGCTAGAGACAACCAGAAGCCCTCCTGGGAACAAGAGATAATCAGCCGTTTCTGCTTCTGTAAACAGGCTTCCCACCACAGGCTCCCTGCGCTACTGTTCCCGCCTAAAGCAGCCCCCACTCGCCCAGTTTAAACCCACCAGTAGCAGTCGGCGTAGCCCCTGGAACCTGACTTCCTGAAGTCCCCTATCAAAGCCCTATAACCCCGCTGCCCGGGGCTCAGAATTTTGAGCAGCAGCTCATCTGGGTCCGCTGGCGTACAATAAGTTCGAGTTCTCCTACTTCTCCGAGTGTCACTTGGTCTCTCGCTGGTCTGATTTTTATTTTTCCTCAACAAGATCACGACCTGAGCTGAAATCAAGAGTTGGAAGCTTTACGAATGAGCGACCCAGGTGCTTCTCAGTGATGCTTCTGAATGGCAAGAATTAAAAGGAATAAAGTCATGAAATAATAAGCTTAAAATCAGAGATTATAGAAGAAATAAACCTCACTGCTGAAGAATGCTAACCATTCTGCTGAAGTCAGTTCTGACAGTTTACCACCTACTTTAAAATCATAATGTAAACACTAATTGTTCACATGGTCCTCCTCTAATTCACCACCGTGTCAAATACTCCTCACCATCCCCTAGCCCCCTCCTGGAAACTCACACAGCCCTAGCTTTGCCCTCAGACCCACCTGCCCTCCCAAAGCACACACAGCCCCATCAAGCTCTTGAAGTACCTAATGTGCCAATTTGCCCAGAAAAAGTAATTACTTACAGAACTAAATATTTACTTGGCTGGTTGTCATTTAAGCATAATTTTAGTGAAAACAACACCATCCTTACTGAAAGAATAAAACCCCACTGCAATGTTTCCATCCCCAAGAAAAGACCCACAGAGATGAGTTGGCTAGTGACACCACATAGGGGCCAAGAGCTCTGCGGCAAGGAAGGCAGCACGTGGGCAATCTCTGGAAGGGGCACAGAGAAGGATGAGATGCAGTTTATCCTACAAGAACTTACAATTCAGTCAGTGAAACAAGATGGGTTATATGAACCTATCAGAATACAGGACCGACTAGTAAATAATGAAGAACAGAATATCTAACCAAATCCTATGAGATAGAGAATAATGTGCTTAAAATGAAAGAACTTAAAGCATTAGACTCTTTTTAAAAGTCAAAAATTTATACTGCTGTTTTACCCCTGGCAAGGTCATTCAATTCAATCAAGCGAACAAACATGCACTGAGTCTATACCACGTGCGTTCAGCCCTGTTGATAACAAAAGACCACTCTGGGGTGGTAACTATGTCCGTGTCTTTACCTTTCCTATTACCTCCATGAACTACTTCCTGGACATGAGAATGCACTCTTGATTTTCAAAGGGCTGTAGTAAATTAAGAGTGAGACAGGGGCGCCTGGGTGGCACAGCGGTTAAGCGTCTGCCTTCAGCTCGGGGCGTGATCCCGGCGTTCTGGGATCGAGTCCCACATCAGGCTCCTCCGCTATGAGCCTGCTTCTTCCTCTCCCACTCCCCCTGCTTGTGTTCCCTCTCTCACTGGCTGTCTCTATCTCTGTCAAATAAAAAAAAAAAAAAAAAAAAAGAGTGAGACAAAACTTGTATTTAGATGACTTAAAAATGAATCATATGTTATTTCTATCACATATTTGCCTTAATAATTACACTTGGACAGGATAAATCAGCATTTTATTAGATACCGTGAGTACAAATACTGTGGGTATTTGTCAAGGTCAGTCCAAGCTGCCGTGTTTTCATTCATTCACTCAACAATCAATGAGCATCTTCTAAGTGGAACTCAGGTACTGCTGAGTTCCACTACCTGAGTTCCACATATTGAGGATACAAGATACAGAAGGGAACAGAACAGATCAAGTTCCTGCTCTGATAGAGCATCCTTCTATATTTAGGTTGGGAAGTACCAGTGGAAAAAACAAAAAGAATAAAAAACCCATCAAGAACCCTATAAATTCAGGGCACCTGAGTGGTTCAGTCAGTTAAGCATCTGCCTTCAGCTCAAGTCATGGTCCCAGGGTCCTGGGATCAAGTTCCCCATCGGGCTCCTTGCTCAGTGGGGAGCCTGCTTCTCCCTCTGCCTGCTGCTCCCCCTGCTTGTGTTCTCTCTCTCTTTCTCTCTCTCCCCCTCTGACAAATAAATAAATAAAATCTTAAAAAAAAAAAGAATACTATAAATTCTATTACCCACATTAAGAAAGCTGAAAGTCAACTTATCCTGGAGTTCTAGGAATCATTCATTCCCCAAAGAGAGGCTCAAATGGTAGTGTAGAAACAACACCTTTTATAATGTAAAAGATGTAGATTTGAATACATGTCTGCTACCTCTATGGCCTTGGGCAAATTGCCATACTCTTCTGGGTTTCATTTTCCTCATCTACAAAGTGGGCAAGTAACTCCCAATTTAGAGGACTGCCATGAAGATTAGAAGTTATTCACAAAAAGCAATAAGCATTATATCTGTCACACAACAGGTACCCCATAAAGAATGGCTATTAAAATTTTAGGGTATTAAAAAACATTACTCCAGGGGCGCCTAGGTAGCACGGTCGTTAAAGCGTCTGCCTTCAGCTCAGGGCATGATCCTGGCGTTCTGGGATCGAGCCCCACATCAGGCTCCTCCGCTATGAGCCTGCTTCTCCCTCTCCTACTCCCCCTGCTGTGTTCCCTCTCTCGCTGGCTGTCTCTCTGTCACATAAATAAATAAAATCTTAAAAAAAAAAAAAAAATTACTCCATAGCATCTAGCTCAGTGCTAAAGACACAAAACTCTCCAAATATGTATGTTAAAGACACTAAAAATGATGTTAAACCATCATTATACAGTATCTGTTCTCTAGGGAGTCCTGGTTGGAGACTGATGTTTAAAACTTCAGTGTCTCACACTCCTGATACAGATTCTCCTACCTCTTACAAAAAGGACAAGATGATCCATAATGACAAGATGAACTAGCCTCTGAGGGAGTTGATTCTTTAGAGAGAAAAGGCAGTTTTAAGAAATGTTCTGGAATCCCCGGAATTGACTTCAAATCTTGGGAACCGGAGTTTTGAACTACTAACTGCTTTTTTATCATGATGACATTTATTAAGACATACAGTCAAAATATTAACAGAACGGACATTCTAAGAGTCTACTGTCACACTTTGAGGTGACGACAGAGATATTCAGTCACACTGCTCTGAGTCCATTTCAGCTGAGTACAGTTTATGAAGGGATCCCTTTATTCAAAACTGAAAACAGTCAAACGGCATGCTTGCCAACCAGTTCAATTCAGCAGTGTTCTCCTACGCCAGGTAACCTAATTTTCTTCTGTTCTTTCCACAGATGACACAGTATCAGAGATCCCCAATTGCTCATCTTGGCTTTTAAAGCAGCACAAGTGTTATAAAAGATTCATGTAATAAAATAATGCCCAGGATAAGCAGGAGTCATCATCTATCACTGATGGTCTGCAAAGCTAGGAACAACAGGAAATGCATCAAGGCCTAAAATGTACTGGGTCTCTACAGCAGAAGAGGAGACACCAAGGACAATGTGCACAAAACAGAAACTTCCGCCTTCTAGCTCTTTTCTCTACACTGCCAGCCTCAGCTGATCACTGTTTCCTCTCTTTAGATAAATATTTGACATGATCAAGATCTCAAACTTTTAATGTCAGCTTTAGGAAGACACAATTCTAAATCTGGCTATGATCTTCAAGGCAATGATGAAATCAACACATAAAATCAGTTTAAAATCAGATTGGTTCATTTTTTTTTTTAATTACTACTGTCCCACTGCCTAAAAATAAGTGATTATCTCTATTCATTAGTGCCAATGAGACCGAAATCAAGAGGTTGGCCCCCCACTGGTTTGCTCTGATCAGTTGTCACCAGGCAAGCCCCACCCCAGAAGCCTACATCCCCATTTATAATAACTGCTGTTGCTGTAGCAGCAAACTGCCAGTACCAAAATTTCAGTTAATTCTAAAGCCATCTTTTCTACTCCCACTGATTTTGAGTTTATTCTTACGATTATTCTAACACACTCCGATTTCATTATTTTCTGTTTTCAGTCTCTCCTGTCAGCTGCCTGCATCCCCAGGGTGGTCCCCGGGTGTGGTTTGGTGAGCGGGTATCTCTGGGTCCACACACCCAGCGGTGCCGGGTCTCCTGGTCTGAGTCCGGGCCTGCACGTATGTGTCTGTGTGCACATCTCTCTGCACACACATGTCTGACTTATTTGTATGCTCTCTTTCTCTCCATCAACCTATCTATCCACCTCTCTATCTACCTCTTTCCCTGTCTCTCAGTCTCTCTTCCACTCACTTTTCCTCTTTCCCCCACTCCTTCCCTCCCTTGCCCCCCTTTCTCTAGTTTCTCTTCACTGTCATTCTATCTTAAGATGAACCAAAAGAGACAGAGAAAGATCCTAATGTTAAGACTAAAGACAGATTATTCTACCAATACCGCAGACCAGATAAACTAAAAGCTCTCACATTATAAGCACTTAGGAATGTGAGATAAAATATACGACGTCCTTTTAAATGCCTACAAGAGAGTGTGTCAAGAAAGTAATGGAAATGACCTGAGGCCCTAACCAGAGAGAGAACTGGGGTCTTCCATCAGGGATGGACTAGCCCAACTCCTGTGAGTTGGGTCTTAGGTCTCGCCTATCATCCTGGCATAATTACTAATCTAACCTCCTTTTATTTAAAAGTGGTTTGGTGTGGACGTCACCTTATTTTAATGTCCTACAGGGCAGGATATAAGCCCACAGAGTGGACAGAAGTTGGAACTGATGTTTTTACATATATGGGCTATGATCTCAACAAAAACTAAACTGGAAAAGAAAAAAAAAGTCATGAACCTAGATGAAAAAGGAGGCTCGGCCAAGAGAGGAAAATGTTCCCAATCCCTCAGTAACTGGTAACCATCGGTGTGTCTGTATCTCTGATGTGGTTTTGGAGTTCTACTCTACACGTGTAGTTCAGGAAACCCCTAGATGCGTTTATACCAAGTTGGTCGTATGTCAGTGATATCCCCGGGTACCTGACAGAATTAATTGTAAACTGCTCTGAAGAAGCCTGCCTCCCAGAGCTCCACCAAATTATATCCTCTAAAGATAGGCTCATCATCCAAAATGGCAAGACACAGGAGGAAACAATCCATTATAAGCAAGAGTCAGAAGACACAACAAACAACAAGATTAGGCTTTCGAGAACTTAGGATAAGAGAACAATTGGATAGAGACCATAAAATAAATTATATGTGCTAACACATAAAGAAATAAAAACATAAGGGAAAAAAGAGCATTTTGGAAAAACCCTATGTCCATATGTATGTTCATATATACATATACATGTATGTATACATATACATGTAAACACATGTATATTCCAGAAATTTAAAACACAGTCATCGAAATCTGAAACTGAACAGATGGGTTAAAAGGCAAATTAGACTCATCTGAACACAGGATTGGTGCCCTGAAAAACAGACCTGAGGAAATCACTTAGAATGAAGCACAGAGAGAGAAAGAATTAACAATGTATAGGATGAAAAAGTCCAACTAATAGTGGTTCTACACTCCATAACCATTCAGGATAAAAAAGACTCTCAGGGGGCTCCTGGGTGGCTCAGTCATTAAGCGTTTGCCTTCAGCTCAGGTCATGATCCCAGCGTCCTGGGATGGAGCCCTGCATCGGACTCCCTGCTCAGCGGGAAGTCTGCTTCTCCCTCTCCCACTCCCCCTGCTTGTGTTCCCTCTCTCGCTGTCTCTCTGTCTGTCAAATAAATAAATAAAATCTTAAAAAAAAAAAAAAAGACTCTCAGCAAATCCCTTTAATCTGATAAAAGGTATCTTAATAAAGGCTATCTGCCCAAAACCTGCAGCAATCCTCATACTTAATAGTGAAACATCAGGTGCATTCTCCTTAGGTCTGGAATGAGGCTGCGACCCAGCTACCTTCAACTCAACATTATATGGGATGGGACAAGAAAAAAAGCAACACAAGGAGAATTTACTGGATTGGAAAGAAACATAACTATTGTTACCCGCATACAATCCTCTACTTAGAAAATACATGGGGCTTTAAAATCTACTGGCATTAACTACAAATTAAGATACAGAAATTGTGTTCATTCGTTTACCTTAGTAATAGTGTTCCACTAAAGGAGCACGCCATCTCCCTTACCCTAGGGGTTAGAAATGTATGGGGACAGTTTGGGCCGTCACAGCGGTAAGCAGCTGCTACTCGTCTGTTACCACAGTCCCACACAATGAGGAACTGTGCTGCACAATGCCAACAGGGCATTCACTGAGAAACACTGTGGCCTAGAGCAGTAAACAATCAACAAATGTAATAATGATAATATTAAAAAGACTCAATTTATTGTTACAAAAAAACTATCATTAAATTTAACAAAAGATTGTAAGCTCTCATACAGAAAATTTAACATTTTATTTTAAAAAGCCAAAATAAATATATCTGTATGTGAATAGAGATTCTGCGTGCACGCGCACACACACACACACACACACACTCATAAACACATGCAGTATATTACTCACATGCATATACATCCTATTTGGCATCACACCTACCCTGTGTCAGACCCCTTGCTACACGCTGAGCTGGGGATATAGCACTAAACATCAGACACAAGGTTCCTGCTCACAGAATTATCAATCCAAGTGTTTGAAAGTTTAAAGATGATCACTCTGTCTGGTCACAGTTCATAGTACAAACTCATCTCTTCCACTTTGAAGCTAAAATTGAGGCAGTGGCTTTTCCAGGATACGTGCTTCATCCTAACATTCCACTCCTTTGAGCACATTGCTGATTACCACTAGAGGTCAGGCAAGGAAGAACACAGAAAAGGTTATGAAAGCCATTGTAGAGGGAGTGGGGGGTAGGCAGAGCAGTAAGAACAGTGCTACTACATGCTCACTTCCATATTAGATTCAGTGGAAGTGTAGGTACAAGCTAATACATCCAAGAATATCTTGTAATACCCACGGGACTGTTGTTATTTGCATATAATCATCCCCTTAAAAAACAGGAATAAGCTCTCACTCCTCTGTACAACTGGCCAGCCCCATACAACTGGCTGGTCTGGTTTCCCACTTCTCTTTGCTTTATACCCTTATACTTTGTTTCCCCCCTACACACACACACACACACACACACACACACACACACACACACCCCTAATATCCTTTGTTTTTCATGGGCTTGAACACAGCATCTCTTCCACCAGGAACAACCCTCTCTAGGTCAGCCCATCTGTCCATTTCTGCTTCCACCTCAAATCCGACCAAGGCGTGTGGTCCCCGGAAGACCCCCTGACTCATCTAGGCTTGCTCACTCATTCTTCTCCACTCCAACTAATCTTGTTACATGCCCGTGTTCTAGCAATTTTTTTCTATCTCCATAACTTTCTAGCAATTTTCTTCTATCTCCATAACTGGTGGTTTGAATGCATGATCCCCCAAATGCGTACTGACTGTATAAAGGTCAGTGAATGAATTCAGATATCTTCTATATGCCACCAAGGTACTGAACCAGACACATATATTAATACAAAGGTATTCCAGAATGGACCCCTCTATCAAGGAGCTTCTATCCTCTGACACATATACACACATACTTATTTCCACAAATCCTTAAGCAATTCAGAATGCAGAAAGGATCACATGAGTAACACTGATGGAAAGTGCTCCAAGCATTACTGGTAGAACAAAGATGACTTCCTAGAACGGATGAGATTTCAGTGGACCTGACATATTTTTACTTGGAGAAGACTGCTCGTGGGGAGGGGGCTGCATTTCAGCCAGAAGGAAGAGGACGGGTCAAGGCACAGGGTGGACAGAAAAAAACTTATTAGCGAATAGCCAGGAGACATACATGGCAAGCCTAGAGAGTTCAGAAAGAAAAGCCAAAAGAAAGAAAAGCAAGAACGGTGGATTCAGGCCAAACTGCTGAGGACCATGAATGCCAGAACAAAAAGCTGCATTTTTCCTGTGAACAAAGAGGGACAAGCCACTTATGGTATTCAAAAATACAAATCTGGCTGCTGGTAACTGTGTTTAGAAAGACATCCATTGGAAAAAATTTGAAGATGAAGGGACAAGTTTAAATTCAAAAAAAGGAGAACAGAAAAATCATGCATCAGATAAATTAACTGAAATGCTTAGGTTGTCCTGACATCAAATTATTAAGCATATATTGCAGTGTTTATCCAGGAGACAACAAGATATTTAAAAAATGGGCAATTGAATGCTAAAAGACTAAATTCTGGTTTCTGCTTAGCCACTGAGCCATACTATTTCTCCGAGTCTCAATAAAATATGGATGATGGTAACTCTGACAGCTTCTTTGGGTCCTGTGATCAGAGGCAATGCAGGTTAAAGCCAGTGGGATTCGTGGACCCACATGGGAGCCACACAGAATCAGTACCATGTGTACAAAGGACCATGTGTACAAAGTCCAAGTGTTCAATAATAATTAACTGAATAATGTAAATAACATAAAATAATCATCAAGTGAAGTAGCTCTTCTCAACAACTGAAGGAAAGAAAAGAAAAAGAAAAATTTGCAAGGACCAACCATTAACTCAAATGTAGATTAATTCGAAGAGAAAGAATCTCCTAGCAACCAGCCTCTCCTGAGAGGCATGAATTAGCACTATCACTGAAACAGGAAAAACACCACTTGGATCACTGATATTTTAATACCAGGTAAATAACTAGTCTTTTACATATGTCAATACTGACTAAATCTGCTATTGTAGACAACAAAAAAGTGTCCAAAATGACGCCTGCAAAGCCAGGAAATAGATATTTAACTCCCTATCATTACTTAATTCAACAATCACCCAGTTGTTCATTCAGAATCAATTTGATATAGGCACTGTGTGCAGGAAGTACACTGGTGAATGACCCTCTGGCCCACTGGAGTGTAAAGCCTACGGATGGAGTGAAGCAGGCAAATCAGCCAGCAGTAGTGTTTTGCTAGGGGCAAGTGCTATGGGAGAACTGAGGCTTCCAAAAACAGGTTAGTTGGCCTAAATGGGATAAGAGTAAGGGTACTCAATGCATAAGAACTAGTGTATCAAAGACACAAAGTTTCATTTTGTTTTGTTTTGTTTTTAAAGCACATACCTAGCCTTTAAGACACACTTAAAATATGTTGAGAGTATAAGGAGGAAGTGGTGAGAAAGAGTTCTTGGAAGAGTTAGGATTTTACTGCAAGGGCACCAGGAAGCTACTGAAGGAATGATGTGACATGATCAAATACATACTTAAGAAAAATCACCATAGCTGCACAGCCGGGAAAAAATGAAACAAAGGAAGACAAGACCAGAGGACAGGATATTAGGAAGGAGGCTGCAGCCATAATTCAGGTGGGAAGGAAGTGGATGGACTTGAAGATATTACAGAGGGACCCAGTGCATTTGGTAATGGGGCCCTGCACAGAGGAGGGAGGGAGCAAGGAAGACCCACAGGGGTGGATATGCTGCTGAGTTTATCCTACCTGTAGGAAAACAACAGTCTATTAACCCAGTTAAACCCCAAATACTAACAGCCTTGCTAAATGCCTTTAATTGCTCATTTTCCCCACTTCCCAATACCATTTCCTCCGGTCTAAACAAGATAACCTGTTACCATCCAGCATAATGGAGGTACTCCCAGCCTAGGCAGCAGTTTCCTGAACCTTCTTTGCCTACGATCTACTCCGAAGCCTTCAGTGATGGCCAGTGTGTAACTCCTGACCTTCCATGATCTAGTTTCTTTATCAGTGACTGCGGAAGAGGTCAATAGCATGAATTTACTTCCCTAATCAGGCTTACAACTGCTTATTTTACAGAAAACGATGGTAGAAAAAAAAATTTTAAGATTTTATTTATTTATTTGACAGAGAGAGAGACAGCCAGCGAGAGAGGGAACACAAGCAGGGGGAGTGGGAGAGGAAGAAGCAGGCTCCCAGCAGAGCAGAGAGCCTGATGGGGGGCTCGATCCCAGGACCCTGGGATCATGCCCTGAGCCAAAGGCAGATACTTAACAACTGAGCCACCCAGGTGCCCCAGTGGTAGAAATTTCAAGCTGTGAAAATGTTTGTCATTTGCTTATGTGCATAAAGGCCTGAAGGAGGGTTTTGGGTTTTTTTTTTGTTTTTTTTTGCTTTTGCTTTTCTTTCCAAGGATGTACTGCCAAATTTAATCTGTTTTTTAACTATTTTAATAAATCTTTTTAAAAGTTCTGTTTGACATACTTCCAAGATCTTGTAAGTGATGTCATTTGTTTTAAATTGTAATCTCTTAGTTGCATCGATTCTGCTTCCTTTCCAAACTTGGCGATGCCAGTGTTTCATTATTCATTACCCTCCACTAGCTCATGTCTCCTTAGAATCCTATCACCAAAAAATCATTGGTTCTTCCTTCTATAAGATTCCACAATGCAAAACCCTAGCTTGAACTCCTCTAGCGAAAGAAGTCACTCAGAAGACAGGAAAATCAGGAACCTCCAGCTGCTGAGAAGCAAACTGCATTCAAGGGACAGGAATCCCCACACCTTACCAACAGAGTTGGCTTTTTGTATTCAGTTCCCCAAATATCCCTAATCAAGGCATAATATTGCTGGTACAGAAAATAATCCTAAGGAGTGCCAAAAATACCACTTCTCTTCTTTTGCCTTCCCCAGGGCAAAGCAGTGAACAACACCTGGTGGTAAAAAAGGCCCCTCCTGACAAAAGCACACAATGCCATCTGGGACACAGGTGGCTCCTGACTTGCAAGCTGCTGATGTAGGGGGAATGGCTGGTGCTTCTGACCTGGGGGGGGGGGACGACTTTTCAATCCATCACCCCTCTATTCCAAAAAGAACCCCCACCTACACACCCTGAGAAGCTGCGATAGAGCACAGCTGATATGAGCATGCCAAATGCAGCATGCAATATAAAACTTACGGCCAAAAGGGACCTTACCCTCTTTATTTCTGAAAGTTAATCTGCTTCCTGTTAGGTTCAGAATGAGGCTCACCTTGGTTCCCAGTTTCAACATCTCATGATTTTTGGAGATTTTTACAAAGCCCCTTCTTGAGGACCCTCTCAGATTGAAATGGCAAAACAAACGGAAAGGAGCAAGGGCAGGGATGAAGAGAAGCTAAATGGAGATCTTAAGGAGTCAAAATAAGGGAGACGAGCAGAGACGAACACTATCCAGTCACGAGACCAAGATCCTTCCGCAACTGGTAGAGCAGCATGAATGCCATTCCAAAAGAGGCAGAGAAAAGCTCCACTTCACATGACCACTTGGAAAAACACCGTTTCTTTGGATATGAAAGTGCCAGATTGTTATTTTAGTAAAAATAGCAGTTTTACTTTACGGTAATACGAACAAACCATCATAAAAATTCCTATCCAATCTACTTTTGCAGGCTTATGGCTAAGCTGTAAAGACTTGCTTTTTAGAGTTAGAATCAAACTCCAGTTCTCCATTCCTCAGTCTGGCCACCATTCAAACAAACGCCTTAAGTCTGGAGGGACTCTAGGAAGCAACCTACACTGTGAGAGTGTATAGGGGAGTGGAGTGTGCCGGGGATAAACACATAAAAGCATGAGGAAATTCAGTCCAAACAAAATTTATTTGTGCATTTTAGGAGTAGGCTACATTGAATAACGTCAGGGGCACATAAAGTGACTAACGTTGAGATATTCCAGTAACAAATCAGACATTTTTTCTACTTTCAAACACAAAACCACTGAAAGCCCATACTTGCCACAAAGAATACACAACACGAGAAAGAGGGCAGCAAGAGATCTTTGGATCAAATTCTCATCAACTGCTCCAAGGCACCCCCAAAGGATCTCTAAGATGCTGGGGGAGAGTCCTAAAGAAAGTGCATCTTGACTGTCAACCATCAACCAAACCTCAAGCACAGGATATAAGAAGTGTCATCCTTCAGATCTTTTCCCTTTGTTTCCATAACTAGGAGGCCATCAGCCAGGCCACGAGAGGGGCGTGGGAGGTGTCCCTGTTCTGAGACAGTGTTTCAGTCTGGCTCAGTCCATAGTCAGCCCTATCTTGTTCCCTACCCCTCATACTCCTTCTGCAGTTTATGATAACCTGGATATCTGAGCCCAACAGCCACACACAAGCTCCTCTGATAACAAATACCATATCCTGTTCACCTTAATATACCATACCGTGCTCAGCACAGAGCATTCTCTTATGTATGCTCAATAAATGATTAAATAATGAATAAAACCACTGAACCTCACCTGCTAAAGTGAGGAAGTAACTGAGTAAGGAGTCTTACAATACTGTACCGTGTCATATTACTTCGATGTCATATTCGTGAAACTTCAGAAAACTTTATGTAACAGAGCACAAAAAATAAATATGTTCCACAAACACTTGATGCTGATTATTTCCTCTGAGCTTCTGCTGCAGGTATTCTCCTTTTTCTCTTCCATTTGCTCAAGTCATATTTATAATAACAGCTTAATACTTAGTGTATGCTATGTTCCAGGCAATGTACCAGGGCATTTCACCTACAGGAAACCCAATTCCTCACCATAACCCTGAAGTTGCGAAAATTATCCTCACCCTAATTTTATTTTTTTAATGAGGTTTAGAGAAGTTAAAGAAAATCCCCCAAGCTCACACAGCTTTAAGTAGTTGGCAGATTCTAAGCCTGGGTGAGCAGGGAGATCTGACCAAAGACAAAGGTCATTCTTTTCCATAACACAATGCTACCTCCGACCCATGAAGCTACCTTCGACATTCAGAGATTCTATATTAATGCCCCCTATTGTTCCACAAGCATGCAACAGTGGACCAAAAGCTAGGGGGGCAGAAGTCTTTAGAGCTTTTGTGCCTTCATTCCAGACTGTCACATGTTGTTTTATGCTGTACCAATGTATTTACCTCAGCCAGTAATCCCTCTTTTTTCTTCTTTCTTTCTTTTAATCAGCCAGTAACTGAGAGATCAATTAACTACACTTATTAGACCTGGTGTGAAATATCCCCCGCCACAAACTGCAAAACAACATGGGCCCCAAGTAGGTGCTCACCCAGTACATGTCTGATTAAGTCATGGGTGTGTCATTCCCTGCCCATCCTCAGCCTCCAGGCAAGTCATAACGGCATGATGGGTTGAGCTGGGGTAGGAGCCAGAAAGGGCACAGCACCATTCTCCCAGCCCCTCTATTAGACTGGGAGTCACTCTAACAAAACATTCACTCTTCTACCATAGGCCTTCCTACAAACTCTAGACAATGGGGACCCGCCTTGCTCAGTGTCATGATGCCTCAGAAGACGCCAGCCACACCATTCCTTCACACCTTTGGAGAAGATTCCATGGCCCTCTAAGAGCTCTAGACCTAGGAGCCTTCTCTCAGCTCTCCCTCACAATGTGTCTGCATCCCTGTAGAGTCGACTGAGGAATGCCATCTGAGCAAATTCCATCTAATTTTACCCCTTTCTAAGTCAAAACTTTAACAGAATAAAATTTCTTTACAAAATATGATGGACCTGCCTGTGTGTGCTAAAGAGAGTTTGTTCTCTTCTGTGTGGCTCGGCGTTGAGGTCATGAGGTGTTTGAAGGAGTTTCTGCTTCTCACGTTTGACTTTTCTGTCTCCTCCCTTCCTGTGTGTGGGTCAGCACTCTTGCCTCTCCATTTTCTGCTTTTAATTGACTAAGCGCTGAGAAAGAAAGCTGTTTTGTTTGTTTAGGACGGAATGCAAAGAAGGAGCATGAGGAGTCCACTAGGACGACCCCCTCATACCTAGGGCACTGATTTCCTGAGAGTGGAAACCCCCTTGTGAATAAGACATGCAGCCAGGATTGGGGAGCACTGGTTTAAAATTTCATCACACAGACTTTAGCATGGGCTTTGGCCCCACTCCCCACGTGTCTCCTGCATTCTAGACAGCTAAGACAAGAGACAGGGAGGATAAGTAGGATTATAGTACTTTGCTTGTCATCTGCCTTCACCCGTCCCTGCTCACTACAACGGAACCTCTGAGGGAAGGCAGCTGAGGGAAGGGACCTTCTGTCTTGTTCACTGTGGAATCACAATCACTGCTGCCTCGAGCGCCAACACAGAGTAAGCATTCCACAGATCTGCTGAATGAGGAAGGAATGAATGAGTAATCTAATTAAAATTTCTCCTCCATAATTAACTCCACAATTCAAAATCTTTTATAGACTCCTCACGAGTTGGAACAAATAAATTCAGGAAAGAAAATTTCAATGAACTATGACAGCAGGAGAAAGTTGATTCTTTTCAACTGTAAAAGAGAGAAAACAGTGCAATTTCATCAAAGTAACCAGTTGTAAGTACGCAGCCACCAGGATCAACAATTCTGAGATCTGCTGGATGGGGTGCTTCAGCACACTGACATCCCCAAAAAGCCTACTTCCTCTACAGAAGTCAAGGGCAAGCACACAGAAACTACCCTATAGGAAAACACAAAACACCTGTTTTACCTTCCAATTGTTTTTTAAACAAAGAGCACAAACACACAACAAACACACACACACATTTCTATCTACCGTCACCAAAAAAGAGGGGGGTAAGAGGAACGAAAAAATAAAGCAGTAAAAATAACAGGTGGAAAATTTTTAGAGAGAATCCAACTCTACTTTTGCATTTATGATTTCCCTAGAAGAGAGTTAAAAAATAAAGCCTGAATCTGGACTACAGTAAAATAAATGTACAGGATCCAATAGAAAGATGAGTATAGATTTATTTTATGATCCAATTACTACTTATTTCTAGCAAGGTACATCATCTGTCAGAAGAAACTAAAGGCACTGAGGGGCACAGACTCCCTGGGCTGAGTTCTGTCTGTCCAGCAAGAAAGAACGGGTAGGGAGTACATGCAATGGAGACCTGTGGACAAAAAAACCAAGAGCTCCTGGACACCACGAGATGAGAAAGAGCACACTGATTACACACCAGATGGAAGTAGGGCAGTCAAAACCAGAGATTTTAGTTACAAGTCACATCCAAAGCAAACGGAGAAAACTTAAAACTGAAACCGTGCCTACATAACCAGAGATTATCTGAAAGTAATAAACTAGATAAGCCAAGTATATAAGTAAATAAGATTATAAAAGAGTATCACTTCAAAAATGGAAAAACAGAATACACAGTTCAGGACAAAAATGGTGGAGCCAACATGTCAGAAAACCTGGTCAGACAGCTACAGTAAAATGTGAAAACTAAGGGGCTTCCCCTGGGAGAATTTTCGGAGAGGGAGAGTATGGCTCACTGCTTGATTCAGATGTCATATATATATATATATAACAGACGACAGAGAAAGCAGAACAACTCAAACCCTTTTTACAGCCATTTATATCCCACAGAATCTGAAGATTATTCTTTCAGTCCCTATATGTCACTCTACAGCACTTCTAGGATTCCTGGCAGTGAAATTCATCACATCCGCAAACGAAAAAAAAATCACCTATTAGTATTTTACTCACTTTCAGATCTAATATAGAACTTACATTTTAAGGAGAAAAAGAATTCACTTCCTACCTCAATCTGTAACTACAACCTGCCTTTCAAACATCCCAATTCTGAGGGAAATAGAAAAGGAACACTGTGCCTTCTGAGGGTCACCTCAGACACAAGGAAATGTGATGCATAACTAATGATAAAATTTGAGATGCAACTACCAAGGCAGAGCTGTTCTGAATTTAATCACGTCCGCTGAGCTTCAGAGGGATGGATAATAGGCAGCCAGATGGACAAGATTTGCATTCAGAAAAGCTACACTGGAAGATCCAAATAAACGTGTCTCAGAATCCTGGCATCAAAGACCTGCCGCCCAGTTTAATGAAACCTGAATTAAAACAATCACAAAAACAAAAATGTTTAAACAATCCATTTCATTTCTAAAGCTGAGTCAATAATAAGGCAATTAGCCGAGCACAAGAGCAGCTCAGTCCTAATTCTTTTCTTGTTCCATTTGAGTGCTCAAGCATTGCTGCCACATCAGGCTCTGATCCAGGTTGCACTGACAGCAACAGACACAGAGCACGAGAGTGCCTGAATTCTCTCTCCGTAACTATCTGGTGAATGGCGAAGTCAACTTCGTAACTCAAACACCTGTGAGTGCAATTATGCACACCCCCGTGCACACAACAATCGTTACTCTTCCACAAAACCTGAGACATCGAGACATGGGGTAAATATGAGAGGAAAAAACACTGGGCTATAATGTTACAGCAAAGCACCTAGAGTCCGCTATTTTAAGTCAGCATGACTATATAAAAGAAAAATAACACCAGATTTTACCAGGGCCTTAAAAGGGTCACTCACATTTCCTGGTTTGTTAAACTAGTCAACAGTGTTCAATAAAATATGCTAAAAGCTATATGGGCTCAGCACTAGTCCTAGCTCCTTCTCATGACTCGGTGAGAGGACAAGTGGCCAAGCCAACCAATGCCTGTAGAGCCCTAGGCATCCTAGGCAGGGGGTCACGAGATGTCAAGGACCAGAGGGGCTGAGATTCAGAGGTACCCCATGCATGCAGAGCTTCACTGGGTTCAATTAACAGCAACCCCATGGAGAGCATTTTCTTCCAAATTTTTTATGGAAGTTTAAGTGGAGCCTCTGATAGATTTCTCTGTGTCAGAGAAAAGAAGGGGAAACAACCATATTTATTCAATTTTTTTCCTACTGCTATCTGCCAGGTTTGATGAAGTTTGATTTTTAAGGCAATATTTTTCTCAGCATTCCAAGAAATCCAAGATCAACAACATATTTATACTTTGTATCTTTCAATTTCAGTTAATCAATGTGACTATGTTGAAACAGGAAATCTTACTTGTTTGCATGATATAATGAACTTCCCTTTAAGAAGAGAAAAATGTTAATAGTGATTAGCGTTATTTCAATGGCTTTACTCGGTGAAGGGTATTTTCTTCCATAATTATAATGTCCAAGAGAGTTCATTAAAATCTAACCTTTCCATGGTTACTGTATCCAATGGATGGGTACATTTCACTCTGAAAAAGTTTTCAGTAACCGCAAGCCCTTTTGAAAACCCTCTTGGTAAAATGTCCCTTTCCCCATGCCATTCCCAGCTGGTCATCCACATCATCCTTCTGAGATGTTAAAGCACTCAGGGTTCTGTTGTAAGTTCTCGCCAGCCTCCTCTACAAAGTGCTCACTGGCCTTACTCTTACCCCAGAAGAATTATTTTTGGTGAGGACTATTCAACAAGAAAACCAGAATGAAGGCTATGGCCGGGGAGAGCACTCCATCTCTGGACATAACGACACTTCAGAAATGAGACTGGGCACTGTACACACACCACCTCCCCCAGATACGCTTCGCTCAGCGCCTGCTGGACAGTTAAAGGCAGAGGGCAAAGGGCAGCCACTGCCGTTGTAAAGGACCAAGGGAAGGGATCAGACTTGTATTTTTAGCGGATCCTTCCTTCAGGCCACCATGAAGATCTTCCTCCACTGACCAAAATATTGCTTTCTGATTTTAACCTTCCACCACTCATGATCAGGTTTGCCCAGTTTTTCAAGGAGCAAACTTCAGAATGAAAAGGTGTGCTATGCCTTGATTTACTTCTGCTTGTTGTGCCACAGTTCCTGGGTGAGTTTCACAGTCCATTCAAGATAAACAGCTTTTCAGGACACCTGTACTTCACCAGTTTGCCCGAGTCTTTCCTACAGACGTCATGTGGTCCTCCTTTGGTTACACGACATAAGCTGGAATGGCTTCTGTGCTGAACGGTGTAAAGGCTCCACACTGCTGTACCATAAAGCATGGTGCTAAGACCCTGGTCCTGGGAGTCACCCAGAGCTGGTTCATGTCCTAGTTTGACCACTAATAGCTATGGGCCCTTGGGCAAGATCCTTAACATCCTTATGTCTCTGACATTGCCAGGATTCCTACCCACACATAGAAAAAGTCAAGGCAGTCAGAAAGAAAGAAAAAAAAAAAATCATGTGCTTCACTGAATTCCTATCTGCTACACAGTATAATACAATGTTTGCAAACTCCAAATTAGACCTTTTAGGAGGACAGGATATCAACTTAGAGGATCATGAATCATACTTTTAAAAAATGGAATAGAACAGAAAAGTTCAGAACATAATAAATATAAAATGCATAAGGGTAAATATTGTTTCATGTGTGCTTACGAGTATAAAATACGGATTTGGATTCAGATGATAAAATGTATTTTCTTACTATAGGTCGCAATCAAAAACCCAGAAAACCACAAGTGTATCAGTAAAACACCAATATGGTTATTACTAGAAAGAAAGCAAGCCCAACTGCAAAAAGCCTTAAACATACCAGATTTTCTTTCACCTACTGATTAAAATATCTTAAAGGGTCTAGTAACTTGAGAGAAAAAAGTAATTAAAAAGAATCCAAACTAAGCTACCAAATGCTGCTCAATTTAGACATCCAATAACAGCTTTTGCTAATTCAAATATCAGTATCATGTACCTTCTCAAATAGTAATTTTGTAGATGGCATCTGTAACTTTAAGTCATTAATTCCACTCCTGGGTTTTACCCTACTGTATATGCAGTATCATCACACTTATAGGTCATACAGGTTGGCGGGTGGGGCGGGGGATGGTTTAGTTGTTTTGGTGGTAGTGGTTTTATTTTAAACATATCCAGCTTTTTAAAATACTAGAAGAAATTGCACGTAAATATTCACAGTTCTCTCTGTATAAGGCAAGCTATAGGAACTCTTTCTTTTAACTCTTCTGTATTTTCTGATTTTTCTCTAATGGGCATAGTGCACATTCAAAATGGAGAGGATGATATTAACAAACCTTCCTTTTTAAGTATTTCAATGCCACACAGTTTTTGAATTTTACCAATAAATTTCCAAAGTCAAAGAACAAAGAAATTAATTCTAAAATAGAAATGTCAGCAGTCGCTTAGATAGAAAAGGAAAGGGTCAGTAAGAACTTCACACCATGAAATGGGAAGACAAACATTAAAAATTAAACAAGTAGGGGCGCCTGGGTGGCACAGCGGTTAAGCGTCTGCCTTCGGCTCAGGGCGTGATCCCGGTGTTATGGGATCGAGCCCCACATCAGGCTCCTCCACTATGAGCCTGCTTCTTCCTCTCCCACTCCCCCTGCTTGTGTTCCCTCTCTCGCTGGCTGTCTCTATCCTGTCGAATAAATAAATAAAATCTTTAAAAAATAAAAAATAAAAAAATAAAAAAAATAAAAAAAATAAAAATTAAACAAGTAAAAGTTAAAATTTATTCACCTCTGAATAGGAATATTGTTTCAATCTAAGA
Source organism: Ursus arctos (assembly GCF_023065955.2). NCBI lineage: Eukaryota > Metazoa > Chordata > Mammalia > Carnivora > Ursidae > Ursus > Ursus arctos. Next base: position 4,124,051 of record NW_026622986.1, read on the forward strand.
TAAGCAGGGTTATGCCTGGTTTAAGGCAGACCAATATTATTACTGATCTGGTATGAACTAAAGAGCTACTTTGATGTCTGAATTAAAAGGGAAGAAATTCATATTTCCTTTCTCATTTCTGCAGCATTTAGCCTAAAGGTATAGTCAGAGGTGAACAAAAATAACAGGATAAATGAATAATCACTCTGCGCCCCAAATGGAGAATGAAGTACAAACTGTTATAGGAGGATGTTTTCAACATCATTTCAAAGAGTTACATATCCGATATGTATAATCACTATTTACCATCGTTTCTCCGATGCTCAACAGGACAAGTTCTACAAGTTCACTGCCCCCATGTTCATTAATTCATGTAGGCACACAGAGAAATTTATTAAGCTAATAAACAAAGTATTGGCCGGATCCTGACATACATTACTATCTGAACTACTGGAAGACAGTGTCTTATTAAATACTGCACTATAATACCAAGTTGAAATAAAATTATGAATGAGATTGGCACTGCTAGTCCCAATGCTGCTTACATTCCAGTCGCCGTGAAATGCACGCAAGTGTTCTATGACGGGGCAATTCTGAGGCTGGCTTGGGATGACAGTGAGAAGGAGAAGGTGTGCCTGCCCAGGCCTTTCCCCAGGGGGAGTCAGTAACTAACCAGGCAGTCAGCAATCTCACATGGAGCTGCACTGTTCTTGGGGGTAAAAGACAAGAACTCCAAGCTTGCCCCCAGGTAACAGGTCAAGCAAGCCCAGGCTGACCCAAGAACTAGGAGGGACTGGCCTCAGAAAGCTCCTTAGTGTGCCTATATTCATTCTCAACCTATATTCTCTTCTCAAATCTAACCATCTCAAGTTGAGTGTCATAGAGAATTATTCCTCACAAAGTGCCAAAAAAGGAAGAACTAAATCAAAAAAAACTTGCTTGGAAAATTACTCTGTTACAGCCTTTAGCCTGGCTACACTCTGATATCAAAAGATTCTGTGTTAATCACAGATTTTCCAGTTATTTTAAGAAGAAATGGAAAATTACCAACTCATTCTGAGTCTGAGGCACTTGGTAACATTTCCAATTTACCAAGTACACACACAAAAAGCTAAGAATAAAGCCAGCTCTGAGCCTACCAAGCAAAACAACTACACCCAAGCAGCTGATCGATCTGTAATGGAACAAATCCTGTTTCTTCTTTTCTCTCTCACTTCAAATTCATTTCTGTATAGGGAAGGAGAAATAGAGGAAGAAGATTATTTCACAATTTATAAAACACACATGCTAATACATTCACACCATGATCTTCTTTAAGTCCTTATCCTTATCGATACTACCTCCTATGCTGGGAAATACAAGTTTTTTCTGCATAAACTCTTTAAAAAAAATACTAATTTGTGTTACATATAAAATTTATTTGGTGTATAAACAGTGAATAAACCTTAAAAAAAAAGAAATTGGAGGTTATAATTGCAGGAAGCATTTTTATTAAATTTAATAAATGAATAGAAGGGCTCAATACTAAAACCAAAAGATTTTATAGTAGGGGCACCTGTCTGGCTCAGTCAGTTAAGTGTCTGACTCTTGATTTCAGCTAAGGTCATGATCTCGGGGTTGTAAGATGGAGCCCCGCATTGGGCTCTGTGCTGGGCATAGAGCCTGCTTTTAAGATTCTCTCTCCATCCCCTCCCTCTCTAATAAACAAACAAACAAAAGATTTTATAGTAGAATTCCCCTACCCCTCAACTCACCTTTTTTGAGCAAGGGAATAGAGTCCCACAGGAAGTAATCTCTCCAAGGTCCCAGATAAGCGGTGACTAGATCACAGATCCCCTGGCTCCCAGCCCACTGCTCTATCATACTAGGCTTCCTTTAGCAACACGGTCTGCTTTAGACAAAAAATATGACCCCTTGCATTTAATAGTGTCGTTCCCCAAAACAGAGGACAGAGAGAAAATTTTAAAATAAAATTTAAAAAAGTTTTTTAAAAATCTACCATATCTTATTAAAAATACTTATTTACAAAATGTAAAAAAAAAAAAACCTACCAGTATTATCACTACCCCTCTTGAGTGCCTCATCCCCAACATTCATAATATGAAGACACAGCTCTAGAACTATGTAATCCTGACAACATATCCTTCCTAATACACCACAGAAATCTTTCACAGAATAATCCCTTTATCCCTCTTTATCCTGGTCAACTCAAGAAACCTACAACTCTCGGGGTTTCCCTTAACATCCCAATTCTCTACGCAACCTCTAAGGACATCCTCGAACTCCCAAAACCCTTCCTTCTGAAACTTACAGTCGTCCTCAGCATCATACTCTGTATCGTCCACACTCAAGTGTTCCCTGCACCCCACTGCTCTGAACACACCTCTTCTCTACACGGTCTGCTAGTTTTCTCTCAAACCCTATCACTGCCACGTTCATACCATGACTCCTTTTCCCTCCAGGCCCTGCTCTTCATCACTATCTTTCCCATGCTAAAAATCAAGGTAAGTGATCCTGCCACTGCTCATGACCTCCTGTCTGCTATGACCACATCCTCACCCTACCCTAGCCCCCTGTCCCCACAGTCACACATCCTGTGGTCTGTTGGTCCAACACCAACACTCCCTGACCTCAAAGCCAAGCAATCCCCTCCAACCATCATCTCCTATCATCCCAGCTCTCTCCCTCTGGTATCCCAACCCCAATTCCAATCAATTCTTCAACCCATCAAGACCATACACGCTGATTCTATTAACTTTTTGCTACCTCATCCTTTTTATGACCTCACCTCTTTATCCAACTCAGAGTTAATGAGTCATCAATATAGTGGCTCCTTGGTATACTTGCTTGTCACCACACTCTTCCATCCCTCTATAGAACTCTCTTGGTAAACCATAGATTGGGCTAAATCCAACTCTTCACCACCTCCATATCTGTCCCAGCAGCTGTACCCAGCTGGAGAAACATGCAGGGTCATGTGCCTGGTCCCACTTTTCAATTCTTGACAATCCTCCAGTGGGCCTTTGGTGTTGCTAAGCAGCCTCTCTCTATTCACAAAGTTCCTCAAACCCCCACCATCCCTCTTACTCTTAACTTGCTGCCCATCCAGCCGAGAAGAGAGAGCCAGGAGAAGCACTGCACCCACTCCCACTTCCATTCTGCCCAACCACCTGCCTCTGTCCCTCAAACACCTCTACCTCATTCCTATGAAGACACATGCTATGCTCCTTCCTAAGGCTGACCACACCACCCCTCTCTCCCAGCTTCTACCACCACACTGTCAGCTCCTTTTCATTCTCCCTCGCGTCTTCTTTATCTCCCCTCCCCAGGACTCAGGACTTCGTGCTCACACCTCAGGCCTTTCCCTCTCCACCTACACTAAGGCTGCTTGGTGACCTCAGCCACAAGACTCTAAATAGCTTCAACATGCAATGACTTCCACATGTCCCCTGCACTGACCTCTCCCCTGCACTCCCACACTGACCATTCTATAACGTCCTTGACAACCTACTACAGCAATCAAAATCAACACGTTCAAAACCTATCCCCCTTCCAGTCTTTCCCAGCTCACCAGACAGCAGCTCCACTCCTCAGGAGACTCATGCCTGGACTCATGTTCCACTCCCCGCTGTTGTCCACACGCACACATCCAGTACATAACAACTCCTGTCAGCTATACGCAGGGTGCAACCACTCCTTACTCCTCAGGCTGCTGCGGCTCATCCTCTCCCCTGGTCTCATGCTTCTGCCCTTGACTCCTCCACAGAAGCCAGAGGAATCCTGTCAAACCCTAATTTGAAGCATGTCTACTCAAAACCAGAAATGGTACCCACTTCAGAGTACCACTGAGAAAGTAGTCCCCACGGCCCCAAGGTGGGACATGCTGTGCCCTTGCTGCTTCTCCAACCACAGCTCTCAAGGGTCCCCTTGCTCCATCTGCTCTCATCACATGGCCACCTTACTGCTCCTCAAACCCACCAGGCACATACCCACTATGCGCAGAAGGCTTCTCTCCCAGATAGCCGCATGGCTCGTTCCCTCACAGCTCTCAGGTCTCTGCTCAAATGTCATCTTACATAAGAATAACATAATAATAATGTCACTTTATATAAATATTACCATAATACCTAAGATATAGTGGTTATGAGTGAGGCACTGTTCTAAGAACTTTATGTATATTAACTTATTTATTATTTCGTACAAATCATTTAATAATATTATTATCCTCATTTTACCAATAAGGAAACAAACATGGAGAAATTAAAGAGCTTGCCCAAGCCACACAGCTAGTAAATGATGAAGGATGCATTCCAACTCACGCAGTTCACTGGCGTCCCCTGGTGGCAAAGGTGCTTGCTTTCCTTTACCAGCTAGAAGGGGGCAATGGGCTGAAGGCGAGCTGAGCAAAGGAGCAGAGGCTTAGAACAAGCGGTTCTGAGAGCAGAACATGAGCAAGTAGGTACACCATGAGCAGCCAAGTGCCACACACAGACACCTTTATCAAAGGAAATCCTGCGATAATCCTACACATTTTGGTTAAAAGCATATCATTTGTTTCTTGCCTATTATTTCCTTATCAAACTATCAGTGACAACAGCCACATCTTCTAATCAAATTACAGACCAAGCACAAATAGCCAACCTTTGTAAAACAGATTGAGCAAACCAGTGAACAGAAATCACATGAAGCCCAGAAACTCCCCAAAGTGTCACACATGCTCATTACTTCTGGCATTACATAGCAAAAACGCTATACTTGGGTTATTACTTATAAATCATTCAAGATACTGAAATGACACAGCTACTAAATAACACCTCAAAGCTCTTGAAACCTTAGAAATTCAGGTTTTATTTATTTTCAATCTTGCCATATTTTTCTTAGGAAACAGAATGGTGTAGCTAAAAATCCCTAAGTGACTGAGATGATGATGATAAACATTAGTATCTCAAAGACCTGAGTGATGTCTCCTATCACCTGCTTTTACATATAAATAAAAATACCTCTGTGGTTTATCACATTTTTACCAGTAGAACACAGTCAGTCTCAGTCTCTCCTGGGTCCAGCAAGCTGGTGCCAAGGAGGTTGGACACAAATGGACCACTGTTTTCCACCAACAAAGACCCTGGCAAAGAAGAGAAGCCATTCATCAGAGACGAGTTGATGTGATAATATTATAATTCCTGTTCATGAGTTTTATGTTCAAAATATACACTACACATGGCAATTGTACACTACCACGGCTTTACTAAAAGCAGGGAAATGACAGAAATAACTTCTTGCACAAACTGTGTCCTGAAGGTCAGTTAACTTAGGACAATCAGGTACAATTTCAATTAACTAAAATGTTCTGTATTTAGGGGGGGAACTCCACATTTTTCCACTGCGCGTATCTGTCCAGTGCCTAAATCAGACATACACTTTAGGGATTTATTTGACATGTTAAGTATTTTGAAGAGAACTTTCAAACCTCACTGATTTGTTATCTTATTTCTCAGGCAATTAATAAATAACAGAGCATTGCACTGTGGAATCAAACATTGGTTAGAAGCATATCATTTCTTTCTTGCCTGTTATTTCCTTATCAGACTACACGATTATAGCCAAATTTATTTGAAAAGGTTCAAACAGCCATCATTTCCCTCCATATTTTCTGCTGGTCAGCTACCAATCAACAAAGACTGATATCTAAAAAAAAACGATTCACATTTTAGAAGTCTACAGGATAGTCCAAGTCCCAAATTTTCTCCTGTGACACAAATAACCACAAAATATTTGGGGAGGTCAAAGGGACTTCCTGATTATTTTTTAACAGAGCTTCCCAAAGACCTTTTCTTATGAGAGTAAAGGGTGCTAAATACAACCCTAAAACATGAAATATTTAGAAGTAAAAGCATCTACTGTCCACGACTGATTCTCAAATGGTTGGGGGGGAGGGACAGTATGATGAAGAACAAGAATAAATAAAGCAAATGTGGCAAAATGTTACCAACTGGTGACTATAGGTGAAGTTAATCCTTCTAGTCCAACTTTAAGTTTGAAATTGCTTACGAATAAAACACTGAAGAACATGTATTAGCAGGTTTACTACACAGGGAAAAGTTATTTAAGAGATAAACTATCTCCCCTGCACACTCCATCTTTTTTTCCCTCTCGTTTCCACCCTGACTACCTCCTTTCCTAAGCAAGCATCTATGAAGAGTAGTCTGTCACCTCCTCCTCCCTGCTCCACGTAGCGTCAAAACATGGCTTCTGTCTCCTCTCAAATGAACTGTTCTCACCAGAGTCATCAATGACTTCCTAGTTCCCAAATCCGCCAACAAATTTCAGCTCTAACTGTACTCCATCTTCTCTGATCGGGATGTGGATTTAACTCCTGCTTGTAAGCTCAGTATCTCCATGCAATTTTCTTCCTCTGACCCCCATATTTTGCAATGTCATAGAAGATCCATGTTTTGCCCCAACTCATGTCAATTCCTCATGCAGTGCCTTCACAATGTTCTTGAGGCTCCCACAGGCTCAGTGGGAATGAGTGGGGATCATTTAAGCAATGTCTGCAGTGGGTGGAGAGCGGGAACCAGGAGTGGAGGTGGAGCAGCTTGTCTCCTGGAATCTGACATCCCTCCCTGCTCGACCAGGGTTGGATTTCTTGCTCTAAATGCTCTCATTGGGTAGTTAGTTCCTCCTACAACTGCAAATACTTATTTATAATACCTGCCCAATTTTATCCTTTAAGGCGTACTTCTCTGATTTCCAGACCTATACTACCAACCACCCATGGGCAGCTGCATTCACTATCCCACAGGCATGAACTCACACAGCACCAAAATGTACTCTTTATTCCAAGACCACAAACTGAGTTAAATGGCACTGCTGGTCACCTTCTTGTCCAAAGCACAAAGCTAAACATTTCCCAGATTTCTTCCATTTCCTTATCCCTCACATATCCAAATCCAGTCAACTCTCCTATTTAACTATATTTAGAAGGTCCTCTCTTATCTGCAGCATTACTTCCACCACCTTAAGTCCTCATCATCTATCACTTGGACTACTGCAAGATACTCCTAACTCACCTCTCTACCTTTTGTCTCCTGCATCCCCAAATCCATTCTCCACACTGCTTTATTAGGATTATCTTTTAAAAATACAAATCTAACTTAATCTGTAAAAAATTGTGAAACAAAAGACATATGAAATGGAGAAAAGTAACACAAAACTAGATCATGGCCCCATCCCACAGTTCTCCTAGTTTCCCACCGCCAATCATCAGTGGGGCTGACATTCCTCCCTGTGGCCCCTCCCAGGTTCATTACTCATATCCCATACGTTCCAAACATGACAATGTCTTCTGTTCCCAAAAGCATCACATTGTTTCACACCTCTGTACTTCAACTGGTTTTCCCTTAGCTAGAAAGTCCTTGTGCTACAGGCAAACTCCTATCTGTCTTTAAAAACTATGTTCAAGGGGCACCTGGGTAGCTCAGTCAGTTGAGTGTCCGACTCTTGATTTTGGCTCAGGTGATGATGTCAGAGTCATGGGATCAAGCCCTGTGTGGAGCCTGATTAAGACTCCCTCTCCCCTCTCCTTTAGCACCTCCCCTGCCCTGCACACACTGTCTCTCAAATGAATGAATGAATGAATGAATGAATGAATGAAACTATGTTCAAATGTCAAGTCCTGTAAGTAGACCTTCCTAACTCCCACCAAAGAACCTCTTATCCAAGCAATTTACAGATGTCTCTGGTCATGTTATTTCAAAATCTTTTAATTATAAAGCTATATCTCTCCCCATATACTATGAGCCTGATGCATAATCAATGGCTAATAAACTGAATTAATTTTATATCCCTTTAATGACTCACACTGCTTCAAATCCAAAGTTCTAATTCAAGGTTACTAATAATTTGTCACTTACTTATTTCTACTGTGTATATATCTACATCTTCCACTTCTACCACACTGATGTTCTTGTTCATGAACCACCCCCAAGTGGTCAGCAAACTTCTTCCATAAAGGTCTAGATTGTAAATATTTAAGACTTCGCGGGCCATACAATCTCCACAGCAACTACTCCACTCTGCACTGCAGAGCAAAAGCAGCCGAAGCCTAGATGTCAATGATGGTCATGGCTTCAAGCAGCATAGTCCGCCCTGTCCTAGACTAATTTTCACCTCAGTTTGTTCGCACAATGCCTTCTACCCCGGAAAGCTTTCTTTTCTCTCTTCTGTATGCCCACCTGAGTTCTCTTCTGCTTAAACCCAACTGTGATCTAGTGCCTTTACTCAGAGATCTCAGACAATGCTTCTTTTTCTACATTTTATCAGTACTTAAAATAACAGCTCATTTGATATTTAGCCTCTGCCATCCAGTGACCATATGAGCCACTTTGCTGACTTACCACCACCATAAGCCCTGACGGGCAACAAGCCCTGACTTCAAGCTCTGCAAAGACCCAAGCCTAGCTCATGACCCTACACATAAGGAGCGTATCAACACTCTCTGCGAACCATGTAAGCTGACATTTCTATCCCACGTGTTATGCCCAGGTACACTTTCACTACGGCTTTACTCAGACTTTTAAACTATTACTCAAAATCTCATTCCTTTATAACTATTTCACCATTTTATGTATTTTTTATCTAAAACTACAAATGAAAACTTTTCCTTTCATATATATATTCTTTTATAAGGTTGGGTATTTTTTTAAGTATGATCATCTATGATCATCTTATACCCTACTCCCAAGTTTACTTTCCAGAGAAACATATTTTCTTTTTCTCTTACAAGGAATCAAAGGTAAAAAGCTTCATTAACTGAATTAACTGTATTAGAGGCATCTACACTTTAAAATGAGGTACACCAGTATTAACTCTTATCAGGTTTATGCTAATAACCCACTGCTTTTTTCCATTTAAACATCTAATTTCTGAGCTAAAGCCGCACTAGTGGAGCACTAAAATCAAGAAAACAAGTGTACACAATGCAGATACACAGAAAAAGAAACCCTGTGTCACTTTCTTCTAAGGCCACAAGCGCGTAACATCTGGAAAAGCTCTTATTCTTCCTGTCAATGTTGCTGTCAGAGTGAAAGTAATTTCAAAAAAGACTGTTTCTGCTTCTTTGCTAACAATAGTTTAAAAGCCAACTTGTTCTCCACTTACAATGGCTCCATTCTGCAACATGGTAAAACAGGCTGTATTCAGAAGGAAGAGGCCAAAACACCTGTCAGTGCTGCAGAATCTCCCCCACCCCCACCCCCCCACCTCACCCTCAGACACAACATGCCCTACAGCGAAACATCATGTGAAGAGAGGGCCTAGAAGAACACAAGCCCATCTTCCAAAGAATGAGATTTTATGGAGTATATTTTTGCTCAGGCTATTTTATAATTGTAGCACTTGGAAATCAGAATTAAGTTTCTATATTAAACTTCTACTACTAGATTCTACGTTCCTTTAGTGTGAGGACAACTTCTATGAAACTGACATTTTCAAAAATTTTATATTTCAAGCAATTTAAGTCAGTATAATCTTAACATACCCCTTTCTTTAATAAAGACAAGGGGGTAAAACAGAGGAGAATTTCCCTTCTGTCATAAACATTTATCATCTTTGATTTTCTATTACAGGCCTGGTCTCAAGTAAATAATCTATATGCATACCATTCATTCATTCTAGCTCCCTAAGAGACTCCACCTCCATATTTCCAGTAAAGGGGGTCTCGTCAGGGAGGTGCTGCTTTAACAATATAGAATGAATTCTGGATTGGCAATCATAATACACTCAGCTGGAGAAAAATCACACCATTTCTCAATGACTCAATCTCATGGCTATGTAACAGAAATAAGAGCAGCCATCCTTAAACAACTTCATGGGAACACAAGACAAATCAAATGGTATGTAAAAATAATTGTGATGCTTGTGAAAATCTAGTCATATTTCAGCTTATCTAACTTATAACTTAGACAATCTCTCTAATAGCTTAATTAACAAGAGTTATTAACAAATGTATGCAATGTTTATCAGAAGGCAAAATAACAAGGGACTGGAGTGTCCTGGTGTGCTCAATTATGGGTCATTCTACTTTGGAATCTGCTTCAAGCTTCACCATTTCTGCTACCCAGGGTCTCTGTATTTCTAGAAGTTGGAAGTGCTTTTTTTCTTGAGGTCTTTTTTTTTTTTCTTGCTATAGATGGTTGCCATTACTGGAGATGTTCCAAGGTACAACTGTTCAAAAACTAGATGCCATAAACAGGGGTCTAGAACACCGGTATAGCTGCAGTCAGAAACCTCAAAGTTTATTCAAGGACATCTAGGAAAGAATCATCTGGAGGAGGCATAGGAAGTAAGGGTCCAGGGCAGGGTTAACCAAATCCTGCCCCAGGTTGTTTTTGTAGGTAAAGTTTTACTGGAACTCAGCCAGGCCTGTTCATTTACATCTTGTCATGGTGACTTCTGCAGTACTGTGGCAGAGTTGAGCAGCTGAGCCAGAGATCATGTGGGACTTTCTAGGAAGAGTCCACTGACCACTGGTCTAGAGCTAAGGAAAAAGGCCAATGCTGAATACTGGGAACCATCTGGATACAGGAAGTACAGATGTCATTCCTCAGGAAAAGAAGACTGTCTATGGTAAATTAATTTCCAAGAGGTGTACAGGCAAAGGCAAGCAGAAACCATCCCAGAAGCTTTAGAAATAGTCCCATGCTCTATCCCCCTGTCTCCCAATAACATCCTTCCACAGCCACTCTGTTCTAAGCAGAAAGCAAGATTAGTTCTTATAAGAAAAACCACAAGAAACGGAAAATAACTGTGTTAAGCTTTCTGAAAACGTTTAAAAAAAAAAGGCAATACTATTCCATCCTTTTTATCCACTTATGGAAGAAATATAGGGATAAATCATTTATTCAAGAGTTTTTTACCCTGTAATGCTAATTATCTCAAAAAACTTTAAACACTTGAAAGTGTTTGGAAAGCTATTACATAACCCAAATATAAACTTTAAAAATAATTCATGCACTTTGCTCACATGAGAACATTTTCGCCCTCATTCCCTACCATTTGACTTTCCTTTGCACACAATTAAAACAACACAGATAGGGTGTGTGTTGATATGTTTTGCATACTGTAGAAGTTAGTAAATTTCTAATGCAGCTAGTTAAAGCAACCCTAAATATGTAAAAGTAGGTATTTCTATCCCCATTTTACAAATGGAAACTGAGGTTTACAGAGGTGAAATATGCAGTCACCAACCATAATGATGGGGAAACTGGGGTTTGAACCAAGTCTGCTGGGTTCTAAAGGAGTAAAACATTTTAATGTGATTTCAAAATGCATATAAGAAGGTATGAAGTGAAGGAAAAAAAAAGGAAAATTCCATAAATACAATGTAACTTCAACGATGTAAAGAAATAAATTAGAAAAAATAAACCAGAAAGAAATAAACAAAATGTTAAAAGTGCTATTCTGAAGGATTCACAAATTCAGAATGATTTTGTTTTCCTCTTTGTATTTGTATTCAACTTTCAAATTCTATGGTGAGCATTTATTATTACTATAAACAGAAACAAATGTAATTTTTTCAAAACAACGTTTTTAGAAGCATAACTATTCAGGCCAGTTGAAGGTCAGAGCAAATATTTTCATACATCTCAATCAAGGTCAATGGACACTCTATATTTCAGCACAATTAAATGACTAATGAATCATTAAGGAGAAGTTGAATCTTGTATAAAAGACTCTGCGTTAGAAAACGAGAAGCCCATCATACGTGCCATACGTGCTTACTTCCAAAATCAGAATGGACCTTAGAGGTCACTGGGTCCAACTCACTTAACAGATGGACAAACTGAGGCCAGAAACTCAAGTGCTCTCCCAAGGACTTACTTTGACTACATCATATCAGAAAGATTTCCATCAAGTATAGGTAAAATTAAAAGTTTCAAGCATGCAAAGTAGTAAGCTTCGATTCTTAGGAAAAGTCACATGTATGTACTTCATGTCATTCCCCAATTACACTGATAAATAAGACATTTCCCATTATTTCTAAGTAGTTATAAACATAAATGGCAATGACTACATCACTGTCTTTATAGAAATTTCACTACATCTTATGCAGCCTCTACTGCCAGACTGCCTGTCCTTCATGGTTAATTTCTGTATTTGTTGCTAGAGCTTAGAATAGCATCTGTGCCATTTTCCAAGCTAAAGACAGATAATCGTTTGTTTCAATGCTAGCTCACTCTTTCTTTTCCTTTCTTGGCAAAACTGGGTCTGTGGGTATTAACACAGAGATCTGGATTTTGTAATTCTGTTCTACAACCACCTTTAATGGCAAGGTAAAGGAATTATCATTTGTTTTCCACCCTTTCCCTCCCCCCCCCACTTTTCCTGTTGCTAATGCATGTATGTAATTAATATGCTGCCACAAAGTGATCTGAGTTTATAGTTCAGTCATAGGTGGGCATGCTTCCCAAAGATAATCATTATGGTCTTATTTCTGCAGAAATGTGAGGGTAGCCCTTGGCACTGTCAAACCTCTGAATTCTAAGCATCTATCTAAGCAGAATAAAGAAATCCCACAGGATTATTTTAAACAATTCTCTCAAGAAATTCAGACAATATTCTCTCCCTCTTTTTTTTTTTTAAGATTTATTGTAGAGAGAGAGCTTGCACGCATGAGTCGGGGAGAGGAGCAGAGGGAGAAAGAGAGGAGAGAGGGAATCTCAAGCAGACTCTCCACCAAGCACGGAGCCCAGTGTGGGGTTCGATCCCACAACCATGAGATCATGACCTAAACAGAAATCAAGAGTCTGACATTCAACCAACCGAGCCACCCAGGCACCCCGGGACAACATTCTTTCACAGTGAAGAGTAGGAATTCTTGAGCCATTCTTCAGAAGCTTGAATATGAGCTAGAAATTTGCCCTAACCAAGGTAATACACAAAGAACATTTTCATGAATACCCATAAGAACCTAAAGAAAAACAGGAATGACAAAACTAACTTTAGCAGGAATTACCCTTTAAAGATCATCCAGTTTAATTCCTTCCATTTGTAGAAGGCCCGAAGGCACGTGACAGCAGCTCTGGTCATATAGCCAGTGACAGGGTGGGAGCAGGGACCAAGACTCCTGTATACCAAAACTAGCACTTTTTCTTCCACATATGCAGCCTGAAGATTCCAGAAATCCAACTTCCAAAGGCAAAGGTACAAAGCAGACCACAACAGGGAAGACTTTATCCTTCTTTTAAAGATTTTATTTATTTATTTAAGAGAGAGTGCTTGCTCTTGCACGCATATGAATGAGCAAGCACAAGCGGGGAAGGGGCTGAGGGAGAAGCAGACTCCCCACTAAGTGGGGAGCCCACTGCAGGGCGTGATCCTAGAACCCTGGGATTATGACCTGAGCCTAAGTCAGACACTTAACCGACTGAGCCACCCAGGCACCCTAGGGAAGACTGTCCCTTGATGAGGAAGTGGGGAGTGGCATACTACTCACATAGGTGCCCTCAGAAGCACCTTGTATCTGTTCCTGGTGGATTTCCTCTTCTTTCTGCTTCTGGCTGGGGAGAGAAGGGTGGGAATGTAGGAACCTCAGGCCCATGGGAAGTCAAATAAGGACACCTAGAAGGTGACTCTGGTCTTTCCTGGTCACAAAAGACCATTTGGAGAGCCTCTCCAATTCTCCCACCAGGGCATTACAACCAAAGTAGACAAGTCATGGGATTAGGACACCTCAGAACTTTCTACTTTCAAAAAATTCCCAAATTGATCCAGGCCCTCTAGTATACTGCTGGTAGGAAATGTAAACTTCTGGGGTGGGCAATGTGGAAATATCTATCAAAAATCAAAATGCATATACCACTTCCACTTCTAGGAAGATGAAATGGATGTAGTTTCCCCTACTTCTCCTGCTAAATAAAACTAAATCCCTGGACATTGTATACGAAACAAACATAAGAAGACTCTGAAAGGTGAAGAGAACAAAGCAGACTGGCTAGGAATATCAGGACCAGAGGAACAACACAGTGGTAAGTTCTGTGAATTTTTTTTTTATTTTTTACCTCATATAGCTCAGACTTGGAGCTGAAGAAGCAGGCAACTAGCAAAATGAACAAATGCAGACCAAAAAAAGTCTGCTCTCTCTAGCCAAAAGCACACAAAGGGACCCATCTAGCAAGACAGGAAACTTTTAGACAATAACCACTCTACTCCAGACAAGCACCACAGAAAAGACTGTGGCCCCAGCTCTACTCATACTAAGAAAGGCTAAGTGGGAAGCCTAAATGTCTACACTTGAGAGGTGGCTAACAAGGCACCCCACACCCCTACCAGAGTAGGGTAAGAGAAGGCCAAGTAGGGAGCTAGCTGGGACTTCATTTCCCCACTGGCCAGTAATAAGACCCCCCAACAGCAATAATAAGAGAGTCACCCATCCCAACACCCCTTAGTTGTCAAAAGAACTTGAACTTCTACCTCTATCAGGCAGTAACAAGGCAGTCAGTGCCCCTCCTATCTCCTATCAGTGCGATGTCATAAGACAGCTAAAGCAAAACGTTTAGAAAAGAGCCAGGGTCTCACTGCATGATAAGAAAACCAGGACTCAATCAAAAAAATCACTCATCATACCAAGAAGCTGGATCTCAAACTGAATGAAAAAAAAAGAAAATCAATACATGCCAATACTAAGACGACACTGTCTCTGAGTTATTAGAATTAGTATTAGAATTATCCGACAAAATTTTAAAGCAGCCACGATCAAATTCAGTGAGCAGTTATGAACACACTTGAAACAAATGCAAAAATAGAAAGCTGCAGCACAGAAAAATGGGAGTCTCAGCAAAGACACAGACAATACAGAGAACAACCAAATGGAAAATTTAGAGCTGAAAAATAACAACGACCAAAATAAAAAGCTCAGTAGATGGGCTCAACAGCAGAATAAACAGGAGAGAATCAGGGAACTGAAAAAAATGAAGGGAAGGAGGGAGGGAGGGAAGGAAGAGAGGGAGAGAGGGAGGGAGGAAGGAGGAAAAGAAATTATCCAACCTCAACAACAGAGAAAAATGGACAGACTGGAATTATAAAAAGCGGAAGACTGCGGGCTTCCAGACAGAGAACTTGCATCTAGGCAGCAGAGGAGGGTATGGTAGAAAGGTGACAATTTTCTCCATTTACCGTTTTCATTCCTTTCCATTTTTTTATTATCTAATTTTAAAACTTGTTAAGAGAAAGTAAAAACTTCTCACCCAGAACACAAGACCTAGAAGGATGCATCTAAAGCTCGGGGGAATAGTAAGTATAGTGAGGTATGTGTATTTATTTAAACACAGCTCCTGATTTTATAAACCCTAGAACTGCCAAGCAAATTCTTGCTACATTCATACTTAGGTTCATTTAACAGAATATTTTTTATAGTCATATTATAGCTGAATTGAAAAGCATGCTATATATGTTGAGTCTAAGGCCACAGCTATGGAAAAATGTGACTTCGAATCATCAGGTTGTTACCTAAAGACACAGGGCAAATAGGACATAAGACCCTCATTTATTTTGGCAGTTCAAACCCAGTTCCATCAAGTCACACCAAATATAAAGCTTTTAAAATTGGCATGTTAAATTATGAACCTGTAAACCAGGTCATTGATAAGGAAGAGATGAAAAAAATATTAACTCATTTTAAGCTGTCTGAAAATTCCATTTTCATCAAACGGACAAACATCACAACTGGTGCAAACCTCAGAAACATCACAATCATCACAACATGTCTCTCCTTGGAGCAAGGCTCGAGCTGAGATGGGCCAGGCCTAATATGCTACAGGTTCAGGTAGCTGGATTCCCTCAGTCTCCCCAATACAGACCAACTGGAAACTCTTCAGCCAAGCTGGGGGGCAAAGTGAGAAATGGCAGCAGTGGGAAACCCCACACTGACAAGGCCACGGTGAACTCAGAGTCAGAAGCAAGAGCTGAGTTGATGCCTGAGCTGGGTTCTCACAAAAGGGAGGCAGGGGGTTGTACCAGACTCTTCAGATACTATGCCCCTCAAGACAACATTCTTAGATACATGCTGAAGAACACGGAGACATGTTGAGAACTACCTTATCTTGGAAAGAGTTTTTGGTGAGCACTGCATCCCACCACCAGATACACCTTAAAAACCCTGTCTTCTCCGAAAGACAATGTCCAAATTCCTGACCTGGCATTCAAGGCCCTCCTCTCTGGACCCTCCACAAAACTTCCCAAGCTGCCATCCCACTAACTGCCCTCCCCAATCCTTCAAGCCCACTCTCAAGCTGGGCTGATGTGCTGACCCTGCTCCTGCCCCCCTTTCCAGTTACTCTGCATTTCTCTGTCCACCTGAAATGGCCTCTCATCCACTATCCAGAATGTATCCTCAGTTTACATCTCCCTCACTTTTAAAAACTCCTGCTGACCACCTCCACCTATAATGAACTGGCTGCTCAGAACTCCAAGAAGAACTATGCATCATCATTACCATCGTAACAGGGAAAGGAACTTAAACATTTTAATGACCATGGTGTGCCAGATACGATCTCACTTAGCCCTCACCCAAACCTACTATTTGATACCTACATAGTACACTATGAGGAAGATAAGGCCCAAGGAGGTTGGGAAGGGCATCTGAGTACAAGTCCATATACTACTAAATACAAAGGCTTTTAGCTATACCAACAGTTCTCAGTTTGACACCGAAATATTCTAATGAATAATAGTAAGTAAACAAGGAATTTGGGAAGGGCACAGAAATGTAATGGCAGCTTGACCATGTCATATTATCTTTATAAATAAAGACAAATGTTGCATTCTATAAATACAATGTGTATGTGATTATTTTAGTATAAAAATAATCTTTCACATTACTTACCCTCCGGCAGAATGGGCCTCCGTGCACGTGGGCCATATGGCCTACAATACAGCCCAGTCTGAGACCCACTAGGCTACACTGCTTCCCAAGGGTATGGCACGCTTATTCTGCACTCTGGGCTTAACCCCTTACAAGGGGCCTTTGTGCACATTCTATCTTATTTCACCTTCACAATAAGCCTGTGAATAGGTCGAGTGGATAGTTATTCCCATCATTTTATAAACGAGGAAACAAATTACCAGGGAGGTAAGCATTTTATCCAAGGGTCCTGCAACTGCTAAGTGCCCCGGCAGGGATGGGGTCGTGGCACTTCTGACTTCTATTCTTGTAATATTTGTTTCCAACTGTCATTCTCCATTTACATGCCTTCAACAGTGTCCCCTCCATCTCTGAGACATGAACATTCACATACTGAAATCTGCTTTCCCCAAGCAGTCAGAGCCTGTGAAGCAGGGGATTCAGGTTTCCTCCTTCAACAGCCATTATCACTTCAGGTAGGGAATTCTGTTCATTTACATTCAAAATTTAAGTTTAGGGGCGCCTGGGTGGCACAGCGGTTAAGCGTCTGCCTTCGGCTCAGGGCGTGATCCCGGCGTTATGGGATCGAGCCCCACATCAGGCTCCTCCACTATGAGCCTGCTTCTTCCTCTCCCACTCCCCCTGCTTGTGTTCCCTCTCTCGCTGGCTGTCTCTATCTCTGTCGAATAAATAAATAAAATCTTTTAAAAAAAAAATTTAAGTTTAGACAGGGAGAGCATAGACGATGATACATAAAAACGCAAAAAGGAAGAATAAGGAGCGCAAATGAAGAAAAGGGGGAAAAAAGAGAACCAATAAATGAGGTAACAGGTAACTGTTCACCCCCCAAGTAGCAGCCATAGTTGAGAACAGTAAATTTGCCTAGCTCTGGATAAAAAGTACATTCTCAGAACTGTGATATAAAGAAGGAGCCAGGAAGAATTACTCCAAAGACAGCTATGTATTGGTTTCATTCAAAGCACAGGATTAGAAAGTAAGACTTCATAAGCAGAAAAGGGAATCTTGTTCTTCAATTTGAGGGAAAAAAAAAATTTGACAAAGGGTCACGTCAGGACAAAGTATAAAATATAGGAAAATAAAGTTCAAAATTAATCAATTTGTCTTTGATGACTTTAAAAAACCATTTGCCAAATAGTGCAAGTCCCTAAAATTGAACACTCACATGAGTAATTTTAATTCCGCCAATAAGGACAGGATAAAATTCTCCAGGCAACAGCCAGACTCCTTCCACATTGTGGACACGCTATTCAATAGTCTGCCCAGCTGGGCCTTTACCAAGGGCCGTGGGAGTCATAACTAATTCATGAGGGTAGAAAAATTACACAGCCATTGCTTTTCCTTGAACCTGTTATGCCCAAATCCCCTATTCAGACAGAGGGAAACAACATAATAACACATGGCAGTGGGCCAGCCTTTTCTAGGCTTGCCTTTGTGGGGGAAAAACCCAAACTCATAATGAGAGCCCACATCAGAATCACATTATCAACTTGGGCTGTACCTTCCTTCATGCTTCATGTCACTTAAAATACTCTAAGGAGAATGAATTAACAGAAGTTTATTCTCTAGCTAAAGAAATTCACAAGCAGCCTCCCCCCTTCCCTCTCCATCGCTCACAAGAGTGTGAATATGACTGATGACACTTTGCAGCACTCAAATTTACTGTCAAGGAAATACTGCCAATACCAATCAAATTTGTACAGTAAAAGGCGTCCTTTCAAAAACTACTATTTCTGAAGACAGCAGAGCTAAGATAAGCGTACGATATATATACTGGAAAATCTGTTTTTTCTTTTTATGCCTAACAGTTAACATATCTATTTAATTATTCTACTTTGGGACAGAGAACATTATTCTTCACTTCTTTTCTTTGACAATAGATAATGTTCTATTATTTGACAAAAACCTGTCAGATGATTATACTGATATGAGATTTCATTATGGTATTAAAGGTTAAAAAGAAACCAAAAAAGTGTTTTTTTAACTAAATAAACAAAAAGGCAAAAAAAAAATTTAAAAGCTGAGGAAAGAGTAAAGGGAATAATACTTTATTTCATCCAAAGAGTCTTACAATACGGGGGGTGGGGGGAGAGTACGATGGGGGGGCACTTTAGTTGACATACTATTTTAAAGAGACGCAATCTTCATGTCCCTGTGCCAAAGTGAATCCTCATTCAGACGGTAAGACCACGGTATGCATGGTGCTGGCCCATTACTACAACTAAAAGGATTTAATAATGCTTTACCTCATTCCAGATACTTAAGGATCAAATAAAAAGGTACTAAAAAAATGACAAGCAAATTAACACAACGAGCCCCCAGAATGTCCTTCGCCTAACAGAAGCCACTCAAGTGACACTCCAGAGGCTGAGGTCACATCGCTCAGTTCTGCCATTAACCAGCTGTGACCCCTTCTGAGCACCGGTTTTCTCAGCTGTGAAATTAGAGGATTAAACTAGATGTTCTCTTAGGGTTACCTTCCAGTTCTAAAATTCTACATGGTGAAGAAACTGCTAAAGAAAAACTTGAGATACCAGAAAATTTTACTGGGGTCTTGTCCTTTCTTACACTATGTAATTAAAATATTTGTTTTGTCTTTCATGTTCTATTACTGGATTTTTCTTATCCAACAGGAAGAACTGAAAAGTTCCTCTCCAGAAAACATCTGAATTTCTAAACTTCAGTATAATTAAACTTATAAAACCCAAAATGTGAATTTGTTTTTGCTTCCATATTAAAGAAATTTTCATTTTGTGATCCAAAGATTCCACTGGAAGGAACAGATTATTTCTCTTCCTGAGATGACTGATCAATATATATGTTCTACCAGATATCTTACTAAGATAAACAGGTAAGGAAGAAGTACTTAAAATATCATAAAAATAAGGGCACCGACTCTTGATTTTGGCTCAGGTCATTATCTCAGGATCCGAGGATGGAGCCTCTATGGGGCTCCACGCTCAGCAGGGAGTCTGCTTCTCTCCCTCTGCCCACCCCCACCACTCTTGCGCACGAACTAGCATGTGCACGCTCTCTCTAAATATATAATATCTTTTAAAAAAATACACATTGTAAAAACACTCAAACAAAAATATGTACCGTCATCTTATGTCCATTGTACAAGGCAGCCTGTTCAGTTATTCTCACGTGATGAGAAAATTACATGAAGGACTGCCTAAAATTCAAAGTTTCAGTCACAGGTAAGCAGTTAGAAATGTTAACTATTTATTTACAAAACTTAGAGAATTCTTCTTTATTGGGGCTATTGTACAACAGGCTTTCTTAGGTTCTTTCTCATTTCATCACTCTAACAGTCTTCTGATGCAGCTATTAGTATTCTCATTCAGGATAAGGACACCAAACCTGAGCGAAACGAAAATATCCATCCAAAGTAAAACAGCAAGTAATGGAGCCAGAACTCCAACCCAGCTCTTCCGACTCAAATCGAATCCTCCTTCCCCTACTGTCAGACACTCAGTATTAACTTATACCAATAAACTATGCCACAAGACTCAAGTATTTAAATCACCGATCTACCAAAAAGGTTTGCACACCGACATTCTGTCCACAATATGATCTATGCTTGTGCCATTCCTCAACAGAAGAAAATGCACCACAATTTCTCCCAGACTCTGCATTAAATACCGTACACACCTCAATGCCAGCAAACCCATGGTGTAGATATTAATTTCTCCACTTTACGGACGTGGAAACAGAGGATCATAATAGGAAGCTCAGTAACTCAACACAAGACCGACATCCTGTAAGTGGTGGAGCCAAGGGGCTAACCCAGCCTGGGGAGCTCCTAAGCCTGAGTACAGACCACATGCTCAGGATGCTTCTCCTTTCCGACAAAATCAACATGGCTTTACTGGATTTTGCACTAAGAACACATCTCAAAACTCTAAAGAATGACAGTTTAGCCAATTTTTTTTTTAAATACAGCACTGGTTTCTAAAGCATTTGTCAGCTAGATCAGAGAGAATTCAAAGGTTAGATAAATGATAGGTTAAAGCTACAACCTCAAGGACTGTTTCTCTCTCCTTGCATGCTTACAGAAGGGGGAAGGGAGGGAGAGAACTCCTAAATCTTACTTACAACATCAAAGAAAGGACAGGAAAAAAACTATAACAAATTATATAATCATGCTTCTCTGCAATGAACAGGGTTAGTATAAAAACATATTCGTTAGAAAGGTTTATCCAAATGACCAAAGATGAATTTAAATGCTAAATTTATATATATGTGTGTTGTGTGTGTGTGTGTATATATGTACACACACACACACAACACACACAGCTTTTTTGGAAATACATCTACAGCATAAAATTACGCTCATTTACATAGTTATGCCAGTGATAGAGGCATGAACAAAAAAAAATCTTTTTTTTTTTTTTAAAGATTTTATTTATTTATTTGACAGAGATAGAGATAGCCAGCGAGAGAGGGAACACAAGCAGGGGGAGTGGGGGAGGAAGAAGCAGGCTCATAGCAGAGGAGCCTGATGTGGGGCTCGAGCCCAGAACGCCAGGATCACGCCCTGAGCCGAAGGCAGACGCTTAACTGCTGTGCCACCCAGGCGCCCCATCTTTTTTCTTCTTAAACTGGGTTAAAACAATATCGTTACCTTGAATTCTGATAGTCAGACAACAGTTAATCTTTAAACTCTAATTTTCACCTCTTAATCTGCTTCTCTCTTGAGCAGTTAATACTCTGCACTGAAGGTGCTATTATGTGGCCAATCTATTTCCAAAGTGAAAAACTCCTGGTACGGTTCAAATGGTTATCTCCTAATTCAATTTATGTGATAAGTTCTGATTTTCAGTCACATGATCATCCACATCTCCCTCTTTCTTTTCCCACTCCTTCCCTTCACCTGTGCCTTTAAGAAAAAAAACTACTATGAAATCCACTATGACTTGAACTTGAAATTCTATGGTAAGATTTCAGCATCTCATCACATTTTTTTTTTTTTAAATGATCAGACTGAGAGGCAGGGACTTCAGTAAGGTCACAGAGTTCATGTGTGGTGAGCCAGGAACAAGACAAGGGGACATAAAAGTCTACTCTGTTCCAAAGCTGTTCTTTAATTTTATGCTAAAACTGCTACTGATGGAGCCCATCACTATGAAGCTGTAAGTCAAATACTCAAGGCTAGTTCCTGAATAATCAAGGATTATTTCAAAGGTACTAGGAATTTTTCAACTGACTTGTTTAACAGGCAATTTTTAAACACCTGTTCCAACAATAACAGAGATTCTACATATTTGCCTCTAATACACAGACACATGAAGAGAGCTTATAATGAGGTTGAAATGACTCCCATAAGAGTAAGAGTAAGTAAAGAATAGAGCTATCAATTTACTGAAGTTAATAAATACTAGGAACGAAGTTAGGTATCTTATAAGAGATCATGTCCATACTCATAGCAACTCCACTTTCTTCCTATTTTGAAGATATGTAAATGGAAGTTAAGAGTTTAAATAATTTGTCTAATGTCAACAACCAGGGAGGACCTACATCAGTTATTTTCAAGCTCTTTGGTCTTAGGACACCTCTATAACTCTTAAAAAGTATCAAAGACCTTAAACAGCTGTAGTTTATGTGAGTTACATCTCTTGATAGTTATCATATTGGAAATTAAAACTGAGAAATTTTAATGCTGTTTCTTTATTCATCTTAAATCAGAAATAAGAGTTTTAAATTACAATAAAAACTATTTCTACAAAAAATATATTTCTCAATGCAGAAGTTGATTAAGAGTAATGTTATTTTACATTTATGCAAATCTCTTTCATGTCTGGCTTAAGAGAGGGTAGTTTTTCCTATTTGCTTCATCATTCAATCTGTGGCAACACATTGTTTTGGTTGAAGTATATGTAGAAAATCTGGCCTCACATATATATGAGGTTGGAAAAGGGAAGAGTATTTTAATAGCCTTTTCAGATAATTATATTCTTCTTTGATACCCTGCCAAAAAAGGGTATTAAAGGTTAGCTGCAAATATGGAATCTGAAACCATGTCAATGAAATGAACCTTCTGTACTCTGTTATGTTAAAAATTCATTGGTCTATCTTGTACTTTGAATGGATATTTTATTCAAGCAAGATTCTCTAACATTTTGTTGGTCATCCGAAAAATATTTATTCACAGAGTTGTACAGATCTTCTAAATTTTGACATATTTCATTATTCATTTTTTTAAAAAATCACATTAGGGCACCCGGGTGGCTCAGCTGGTTAAGTATCTGACTCTTGGTTTCGACTCAGGACATAATCTCAGAGTCATGAGATCAAACCCAGCATCAGTCTCCATGCTCAGCATGGAGTCTCCTTGAGATTCTCTCCCTCTCCCCCTGCCCCCAGCCCCGCTCACGTACTCTCTCTTTAAAATAAAATAAAATCTTTTTAAAAAAGAAAAAAAAATCACATTATTATTAACCCCATCTCATCAGAAATGTCTTCAAGTAACAGGAAACTGTTAAAACTCAGGTAGGAGATACAAGTTTTCCAAAATTCTAATTTTTGCATGAAAACATGAACTTTATCACTGGCAACAAGTATTGCCAGCCATTTTCCTTGAAGGGACCAAGTCATTTTATTTCCAGGAAAATGTCCACCTGAACAACTTTAGTCAACTGTTCTTTCAACTAAAAATGATGTTCCATGAAAAAAAAAAAAAAAAAGCTAGTTCAGCTTGCAACTCAATAATCACATAGGTGCTGCTACTGTTTTAATGCTTGCTAATGAGCCAACAGTTTTACCCACCATTGCCCCTGCATCATTAGTGCAATGTCAATACAGAGAAATGCAAATAACTACTACTACTGTTTTGAAAGTATTTTTGACCTCATGAACTACCCCCCTGAAAAGACCAAAGACCAGATTTTGAGAGCTGCTGATCTACATATCTGAAAAAACTAGAATATAACATACCCAGTATAAGAGTAATGAAGAAGTTGTATAGCATTTATGGAACACTGACTACATACCTGGCACTGAGCTAATTTTTTTTATGTGCATGATCTCATTTAATCGTCAGATACCACAATGAGATAATATTTACAGATGAAGAAACTGAGGCATGGGGAGACTTAATTGGCCCAATATCTCAAAGCTAGAAACTGGCAGACCAAATATTCAAACCTCTGTCACTTGACCCCAGAATTTATTAACCATTTTAATCTTAAGACCTAAATCATAAGTGAACTCAACGAGTTAGAAAAGGATAAAGGTACTTCCATGCAGTGCTGCCTCTAGAGTATGGTGAAAAAGGACAATTACCTAAGATTATTTCTCTTTGTAGCCTAAGAAAGTCAAGATCCAGGAATGCAGTAGTTAGGAGAGGAGCTGACAATTTCTTGGTACATTTAACCAATCCCCAAATCTACTACTCCAAAGGCCCTTGTGGTAAATTATCTTCCCCTCCAGGACAGTCATACATGTTCCTTACAACAGTTAACTACCATGATTTTGATTGAAAAAAGGGAGAGGAGGTCTAGATGTGTTTCATGCCCTGAAGCTACTTCCGTAACCTCTGGGCTCAGGGTGGGAGGTACCTCAAGAACCCAAATTTCCCAACCCAAGATGACCCTCGTGTTTCTCAATAAAAATGAAAACAAACATGAGGCTCTTCCCCAGCAAGTAACACTTGTTTAGTGAATCTAAATAAGTTTAGAAGGGAAACTAGAGCTGGACATTTCATCTCTTCTGTCATTTCAAGTTCTGTGTTGCACAATAACCAGTCTGATTTTTACTGCGAACTACTAACCTGTGGCATCACCCCTAGGAAGATTAGAAAGCAAAACAAAACACAGTTAACAGCTTCTGCCTTTAACTCCCATTATACTACACTTCTTGCCAATCTCACTTCCTTTATGCTATTTCTTTCCTCTCAGTACTGGATGAAAACCCATGGGGGAGCCAGGACAGGATTGCATTTAATGGTTGTGTTTTGGTTTGCGCAGCGTTTACGGAGTGCTTACTATGCGCAGGACAACAGACTGGCTCTGGGGAGATGCCACTGAGTTCCAATCTTGCTCTCAAAGAGTTCAAGCAACAGTACAGGTCAGCTTAAGATGCAGAGAGGCAGACAGATACAAGAGTACACATAGCCCTCAACCCCGTGCAATTTTCAATATCCAGATCAAGTTCTTTAACACAACTATTTCTACAGTCCTCTACTTTTTAACAGATTTCCCTTGGCCAAGCACACCTTTGAGAGGTGTAGAGGATTAAGAAGAAACAACTGTTCTTTGGTTGAGTGATACCTTCCTTCAAATTACTTTCCAAACAAGAATACCTCAAGATATTCCCTTGTCAGTTTGTCAGATACAATGACAATCTAGTGAATTCATCATGTTACTTTCAAGAGACTATCACTAAATCAAAGACTATGCCTCATTACCCAGACTGGTTAGATCACTAGCACTTGGTGTTGCAATTCTGGTAGAAGGTGACTAGAAATACACTTGTTATGAGCTTAACATATATGAAAAAATCCCATCTAAACAAACAAAAAAGGAGAAAGTATTATATTACAACTAAACAGTGTGGTTGCTCCTCAAATGTTTAAATAAAAACAAAGTACTTGTGCCTTGCGCTGAGTGGGGGCCATGCAAGGACTTTACTGCCCTAGGGTGGGTAAAACATTCCCTAAAGCTTACTCAGTAAACAGGATCCTGAAAAAGTCATTCCATGTGAAAACTAATTGTCAATGTAAATATGGAAATTGAGAAACAGCCACAATAAAGACTTCAGTTAGTTTTAAGAAGGATTTTGTTAATATGTATAGTCAATTCTTCTCACATGTCAAGAATCTGTCATGCAAGTGAGTGAGCCATGGGGAGTCAGAGTTCTGCAGGACAGATTAACTCTAGGTGGCTGGTTTTTCCCATCTGCGTTACCACTTACAGACACCAAAAGTAAGAGCTGATAAAATACACACCACATTTTGTAGTAAAACTCAATTTCACAAACATGCAATCTCTTTTATGTATGATTTAAACATCTTATGCACTAGTATTTGAACAAAAATGCAGACTTACATTATCTTTTTAAAAATTAAAGTTCATAAGACGATAATTTTTTAAATGTAAACGATAAACACCATTATGCCTCCAGACACATTTGAATGGTTAATGTGCTCTGACAGACACGTTACCATGGTCAGAAAGACTACAGATACATGAGTACAAAATTAATCCAATTAATGCTCCAAAACAGCTGACATTTTACTTACACTACATATGGACATGCTATTTTCAGAAAGATTTTCAGTATTACATGTCACTAGTTAACGCTTAGTGATCTTCAAAATAAGGAAACTGATATCAGATATTATCAGGTAAATAAAGTGCAAGAAAAATGACCAATTTGATGTCTTAGTTATCACTTAACTATAAGGATCCAAATTCTAAAGATCCTAAGGCCACAGCAAGGGGTCTTATCAATTTTACTGTACTCCAGGAATGAAACTCCCTTTATATTTACGTCTGTCTACTGTTTGACTCTCAAACTCTCTTCAAGGAAACCATTATGTACGAATGAAGCCGTTTGTCTTTTATAATTTATTGCCAAAGTCAACGGTACCAAATGATCACTGTGAAATGAAATCATGCTTTGCTAAGATGAAGAGCCAGCTTAACTTGGCCCCAAAACTGGTTTTTTAAGAGAAAATATAAGATAAACCATATAAAAGATAAACCATAATTCAATATGTCTTAGGAATAAGACACATGTTCTACCACACAAAATATTTCCTCTCAGAAATCATTACTGGCCAGACTCAGAAAAGAAATTAAACAAACTGCCAGAGTATCTAAAAATTCCTTCTCTGGAATCTAGAACACACCCACATAAGACACTGAATACCTCCTAAAATGCCATGATAGAGGATTTCAAAAATTTGTTTAGATTTTTCTAAAATTCTAATATAAACTAAACATACACAACCAGAAAGAAACCTTAAAGAAATCTTTAAAAATTAAATGGACAACCATGACATCCTCACTACCTAGCGCAGTAAAATGCATAGGTTTATAACTGAGTGATTCCTAGAAGATGCCCATCTCTCTCAAATGTTCTTCTATATTTTCATTTTTATCAAACATCATATTATCCATTATAAAAATAAATACTGAGCAAAAAATGGGAAGCAAAAATCAAGAGCAACACCACCATCATCCATAGTACAACTCAGAAGAAAATGCTGTAAGTATTTTGGTAAACTTTATTCCAGTATGTCTACTGTGCATTTAAATAATTATAACAGTGTACGGAATATACAAAATGTCGTGAGCTGGCTCTTATTGCCTATTTTCTTCATTTTAAAAGTATCATATGCCCATTGCAGACTGTTTAGAAAATGTAGGAAAAATAAAAATCCAAAATCCCTCCATTTTGATATTGTACAGTATTTCTTCTTTTTTTCTTTGATTTATATAAAGTTGAGTTCTGTGTCCATATAAAAAAATACTTTAAGCACAGTTAGTGCTGGAACATTCCTAGATGCTAATTGTAAGATAATATAAAGAAGTACTTCTGGAAAGAAAATATTTACTTATGGGTTATTTTGTTTTGTTATGTAAATTCTAAAATACTTACTGAAGTCATTCCATATAAATCTAAAGATACATAACACAGTTACTTAACTTTCTTGGTAATAAAATCACCATTACATTAATTTTTACAAAATTCTATCTTAGCCGAAGGGGTAAAAAAAATACCATGTAATTCTCTTGGCACATTATCTCAATCATGTAAATACTAGTTGCATGTTACTATAGGGTCCTTAAGTACTGAGGGAGATAGAAGCCTCTGCTCTCAAGGAACTGGAAATCAGAAACATTAACACTCTGTCAAATCTAAAAATCACTATCACACTATCAAATCTAAAAATTGGATCAGAACTTAGCTATAGGGGGGCCTGGGTAGCACAGTCGTTAGGCGGCTGCCTTCGGCTCAGGGCGTGACCCTGGTGTTCCGGGAATGAGCCCCACATCGGGCTCCTCCACTCGGAGCCTGCTTCTTCCTCTCCCACTCCCCCTGCTTGTGTTCCCTCTCTCACTGGCTGTCTATCTGTCACATAAATAAATAAAATCTTTTTTAAAAAATTGATTTAAAAAAAGAACTTAGCTGTAAACTGGATCAGAATTTAGCTATAAAAATCCACCAATATACTAAGATTGCATCCGGTTGTTTTAACAGCCCAGCTGAACCTAATCCCTCCCCTTATACCAGATTCTAGCCCTTCTTATGTTCTTAGAAACCTAACAGTATAAATTATCCCTTCTCTCTCCTGCATTGACATTTAATATCCTCATCCATATTTAAACATGATCAAGTCTCTTTTTAAAGGGAGGAGGAGAAACTTTCCTTTCAACCAGTATCTCTACCCTAACCCAGCTACAGCTACCAACCAAACCTCCCAACACAGTCACTAGGTGTGATGTCTCCCATTTCTTACCTCCTCCTCACTCCTTAACCTGCTCCACTCTGGCTCTCTCATCGTGCTGCCAAGCCTGCCTCCCCTTGGCTGCTGCTGACTAACATGTGGGCTAAGTGCACGATCTTTGTAGAATCCTCTGGACTGAAGCACCATTTGTGTGCTCACTGTTCCACTCTCCTCTCTAGGTTTTCTTCCTGCCTGTCTGCCTTCTCAGCCTCCCTTAGACTCAGCCTCCTTTTCCCAGCCATTAAATGTTAGAGGCACTCAAGGCCCATCCCTGAACGCCACTTCCTGACTCAGCCCCTATAACCTTCTTGTTTGGTAGGCTCACTTATACAAGATGGCTCAGAATCATACCTTGGTCCTAAACCTCTCCTCTAGGCTCAAGACTAATCTAATTACATGCTGTACATGTCCATTTGGATGTCTCAAAGGTAATTCATACTCAGTATATCCTTGTCCTCCCAACTTGATCTCTCCTGAACTGTTCCCTGAAGCTCACGGAGCCACAGTGCAGTTGCACAAACCAGCACATAGTTCCCTCACCACAAGTATGCAACACATACTGTCAATGTTACCAACTAATTCTCTCTCAAATAAAATTCTCTCTTCATTTCCATCATCTCTTACCTACATACAAGTCATCTTTACATAGTCAGTCTAGATCTTTCTAATCTATTCTCCAGAGCAGTCAACCAATTTTATGTCTGTCTTGTATACATCTCCCTCCAGCCCTCCATCTATCTCTCCCTCCCTCTCTTGCTTGAACCCCTTCAATGGCTTCTCACTGCTCTTACTATAAATTCCGAAAGTATTTATATAGCCTACAAGGACTTGTGTTATCTGGCCCCTGCCCGTCTCTTCAGAACTCACTCTACATCACTATTCCATCACTGTCTTGTTCTAGCCAGACTGGTTTCCTGCAGTTTCTGGATGACAATTCACATGCTTTCCCCTCTACTCAACACACGCCACACCACCACTACCCTAACCTATCCTTAAGATCTCAGCTTAGCCATCATATCTTCAGCAAAATCTTCCCTGAGGCCCAGGTGATGTCAGGTTCTCTTTGTTCTAGGCTCTCACAGAATGCACCCACCACTCATCACGGTGGTTTTATCTAATGCCCTTCTAGCCCACCTGACTATAAACAATAGAAGAGCAGTGACAACATCTGTTTTTGTTCGACATTCTAACCCACTGCTTGGTTTATAGTAAGTACATAATAAGTAGCTATTAAACAAATAAAAGAATAACATATAATCAGACAAAATGAGTCAATCAAGAGAAGAAGTCCAACTTATGTGCCCACAAACTGTACAAGTGACTTTCCCCCCACCTTCATCACTAGGTAATAACAGGTAGTTTACCAAAAGGCAGGTAAGTTTGGATGTCTTGGCTAAGTGGTTCCTGCAGAGAACTGCCAACAGGCCCAGTGGGGGCCATGGTCCAGGACACAGCTTGTGGTGCTAGGTTCCTCTCAACAGTTGGCAACTGTTAGCACTTGGTTTGCTTTTCCTTAACTCACAGTGAGGGATATAATTTGAGACGATGTCAGCCTGTCTTATCAAGACCTGTGACAGGTTCCAACTGACATTATACCTTATTGTTGGCAAATCATAGAAGCTAGTTCCAACTTCCTTGTGATCTATATTATTTATTTATGTATGTGTCTCTGTGAGTCACAGCAATTTACATAGAGAGTATACCAATAATTATATTTTACAAACACATATGAAAACTTATGGGGCATTTGTTATGTACCAAGCATAACACAAAAGGTTTTATATGCATTATTTCAGTTACTTCTTACCACCAGGCTTTTAGTCTATTATCATACTCAGTTTAAAATGAGGAAGCTGAGGGTTGGAAAGGATATGTAACTTGCCCAAGGTTACAGGCTGGCAAGTGGTAGGGCTGGCACCCAAAGTCAGTCTGTCTGGCTTTACACCCATGTTCTTGATCACACTGCCTCTTGTCATCTCTTCTGCCCAAGAGATCCTTTGGATAACTTTACTTTGCTTCTGCCAAACTACAGCCAACAATCAAGAGCTCATCAGGAGCTTGAAAAGAACAATGTTGTTTTGGTCCTTTTTTTTTTTTTTAAGAGAAAAAAAAAATACCATCTGTAGCTTAATCTTTCCATGCTAAAGTCAGGCCCTAGCCATACAATGAGCTAGCATAATGGGTTTATTCCGGGATTCAATTCCACCATGGAGTGAACTCTAGGGCCAGACATAACTACATGCAATCATATGCATGAAAGAAAAGGGGGGCAGGGGGAGAAGCTACAATGAGTAATACAATTTATTTTGTAAGTTTTTTGAAATTAACTTTTTTGATTGTACCCTTGCTGGGGTAGATGGGAAACCACAACACGTGCTTTGGAAGCAAGTTTTTTAAGCACTGAGAAAATAACCACGTCCCTCCCTGGAAAAATGCTCATGACATACAAATACCATGTACACAGCAACACCAGCACCCTCTGCTCACACAGTTACTCCTTGCCCACTTTTATTCTTTGTCTACTTTTTAAAAATAAGCTTTGTTCGGAAAAAGCCAGAGAAAGACAAATATCATATGATTTCACTCATATGTGGAATTTAAGAAACAAAACAAATGAACATGGGGGGGAAAAAGAGGCAAACAAGGAAACAGACTCTTAACTATAGAGAACACGCTGCGGCTTACCGGAGGGGAGGTGGGGGATGGGTGAAACAGGCGATGGGGATTAAGGAGGGCCCATGTTCTGATGAGCACAGGGTCTTGTATGTAACTGATGAATCACTAAATTCCACATCTGAAACTAATATTACACTGTGTGTTAACTAATTGGAATTTAAATAAAAACTTGGGAAAAGCTTTATTGAAGTAGTAATTTACATATAATGAAATGTACCCAAATCAAGACATAGAATTATTTTTATAACCTCAACAAATGCCCTTGTGCCCCTTTCTCAGTCAACGCACCTACCCTCGCTCCTGCCTCTGGGCAAGCCCTGATCTGCTTCTGTCACTATAAGCTGGAACTGCCAGTATAAACTGGATTTGTCCATTTCATATAAACAGATACATATAGTATCTACTCTTGTCCACTCTCTATGAATCTTTATCCAGTATGCACAGTTTTGTAAATGTTGATATTTAACGTATTCCAGCTGTTCTACTTCATGCAGGAATGCTTTATTCCCGTGAATCACAAGGGGTGCTGAGGCTGGTTCAAACCACAGGTATGTGCATATGTACACACACACACAGTGTGAAAACACAAAAGCCCTAGCATAGCACTCTACCTAGTGCATGTTGCAGTAGGCCCAGACACCAGGGGGAAGGTTAGAGTGAACAAAGCCTGGGAACCACTGGAGATCTCCCTTTGACACTGGCTGCTACAAAACTGAGAGCCAATCAGGACAGACCCTTTGGTCTCTCTGAAATTATATTAAGCCTCATTTCTATCTCATTTTACATTTTCAACCTCAGCTTTCTGTTCTCTTTCCTTCCATTCTTAATTTATGATATCTTACACATATGTGATCTATCAAACAGAAGAAGATGAGTTCATTTCTTCAAATGGGCATGAGGGCAGGAAGGTAGGAATGGGACTTAAACATGTGTGTTCTTCCTCATCCATCAGAGAGCTCTTCTCCACATAAGATAAAATACTCACTAATCCATCCTGACTGCAGCAACATTCAACCCTGGCTGCACAACACACAAACCTGGGAAATCTAAAAAATGCTGATGCCTGGGTTCCCTCCCCCTCAAAAAAAACTTCAGTCAATGGATCTAGGATGGGGCCTGGGCTGGGACGGGGCCCAGGCCTGGCAGATTGTTAGTATATCACGGGATTCCACTGGGCAGCCAGAGTTAAGATGCCCTAACCTGCTGCTGGCCTCTAGGCAGGGCACCATACCGAGCCACACTACTATGAAAGACCCAACAGAGGCCATAATCTCTGACACCTGCCACAGTTCTTCATTCCAGTACTTTAATGCCTCAGTCCAGTCAGGGACCAGTTAAGTCCCACAACAAAATTCATTCCATGTAGCATGACCACTGCTCCAGCTTAAGCATGGATTTTTCACTGATGCTTAATAAATTTGTGATAGGGTCTATTGCATTTGACCACTAATTTAAAACTCCCAAATATTTTTTAAAAATCTTATTTCTGCTCTGCGTAAAATACAAATATACTTTTGAAGGGAGCATCAATGTTTCTACGATTGTGGTTCTATCTGTCTAGGCCAAGACAGGAAGCCCCAGAGGCACAGTGGCTTCTCCTCTTCATAAGTCAATCTAATAATAATGAAGGAACCACAAAGCCTATTGTGATACACAGGCGGGTGGAAATTTGGCTCCTTCCTCAGAAGAAAACTGTGAAGTCTTTTCTGAAGTCTTTTCTGTCAGAGTGCTGGCTTAGGCAGAAATGACAATTCAGGATATGGCTCCAGAGTGGAGGAGTTTCCAGAAAGATTTTTAGCCTCAAGTTAGCATTTTATTTTTGAGACAGAGAGTTCCAGGAAGATGGATTTTGGCTTTAAAGTCAGTGAAACCACTGGTTCAGCCTCAGAAAATTTCCAGATAATCGACGCTTTAATATATCACACTATTAAAGAAATTCTAAGAGAATTTTTAAAAATGTATTTCACACAATTCTGTCTTCCTAAACAGAGTGTTTTAAACAGTAGTTTACCTGTTCTTGATGCCTGTCCAAAGTCATCATAAACCTCAGCGACTATGTATTAATACAGTGAGGTACCCTGGGCTATTTGCACCAACCCTAAATGGAGTTTCAATTGTGGTGGGGTTTTTTTAAGACCTTGGTTTATATTTCTGTAGTTTTTCTGTCTCCTTCTTCACTATCAGGCCTTCCCAATAACCTGTTGCCGGCTGGGCAACCAGGCGACACAGCATGTTTGTAGAGAGGGTCTCAGAGCAAAGGCCTGAGTGCTACTACTCATCCTGTATGTATACTGGGGGAAGGGGGGGGTGAGTATGTGAGAATGGGTATGAGTGTGCATGGTGTGTGTGTGTTGGTGCAGTCCAGGGCAAAGAGAGGCCAGGGTTGTCACTGAATGAAGTCTCTGATGTGAGAAGGCCGCTCAGGCTTCTTGGCACTACTGGCTGATGGCAAGGAGCAGAGTCTCCCAAGGAGACAGCTGGAAATCACCGTCCCCTCCTGGAACCTCTCAGCAGTAAAAGAGAAAGTGCCCTCCCAGAGGAGAACCAGGTTCAAGGTTGGTCACGGGCATTGGCGGAGTTACTGATGAGGAATAATCTGTTGGTTTTCAGTTCTTCTGAACGCAAAAGCAACACAAAGAACTATTTAAACATTTACACAATAAAGAAATGTAAGTTTATGAAGTGGAAAGTCCTCTTCAATAATGTTACACTTCCTCCACCCAGGTATACTACTGCTCTAAACTACTGTAAGACATTTTTCTTCCTCATTCCTTTCTTCCTCAATGGTCTCTCACTCCCCTCTTACTCTATGTGACATTACAAACCAACACTGGATCCTTCTTACTGTTCCTCAGTGAGCCCTTCTTACTTATTTGAGGTACCTTTTCAGAGTAGTATCTACAAAGCTCACTTTAAGCCTCGTATAATACCCCATTCTAGGAAGGTACCGTAACTTAGTCAAACAAGCTCCAATAAAGAACTCTATAACCTATGCTGTGATTAACTCCCTAGATCTTTGCAAACATATACAACCATTTCTGGGATATATTCGTTTACATGGAAATTCCTAGGTCAAAAGGCATGAATAAATTTAAACAGATGTCTTCCAATTGCCTTCCAATCACATCATACCAATTTACAGAACAATTTTTAATCTAATATAATACCAATGCAATAATCTTTAGGACTGTCCAAGGTTCCTAGCCAAAACAAGGGAGAAAATAATAAAGAACAAGTCAAATAAATGGGTTGTTATCACTCGTTGCTATGGGAACTGCATCCCAAAGCCAATACTATTTGGTGGGAGACCCTCTCTCATCAGCCTGGCAATCTCTGCAGCAGCAGAATGGGACCTGCCTCCCTGTGAACCCAGGAGACATGACTACATGTGTGCAGAGTGGGAAGTGGGATTTTCACAGCTACGCCTGGGAACACAACACACAGGACCTCTTCAGAACCAGAAAAAAACACCAGAGGCTGAGGTTCCAGCCAGTTTACTGGGGCAGGAAGAGGGTATTAGTGGCAGAAACCACAGTTCTGCTTGTTTTTATAACCAATGCTGTATCTGAAGTTTTTACTTTCACTTCCCAAGCTGGTGTAGCTAAATAGGACAAGGTGGATCAGGCATTTCTCTAGAATTCTACCTAAAAGCAAATCCAATCTCAACAAAGGGACTATAAAAAATCACACAATGCGTGAGTTTTAAAGCATCAATTTTGTAATTCTTACGTGTCTACTTGGGAGGGAACATTTCGGGACACAACATCTTGGTTCTCAGCTGCACTCCTATGTTGCAAGACAGGGCGCTGGTCCCGCCACTTGAAAGCTGGGTGACCCTGGGCCAGCACTCGATAACTACAGACATACCTCCCTGAGATGATTCTGTGAGCAACAAATGAGATACTGAATAAGAAAGTACTCTAGAAGCCACAAAGCACAGCACAGGTAGAATTACTACCCACCTTGGGCAAATGAAAAAACAAGGCCCTGAGTCTAAGCAACTTTCCCAAGCCCCCAGGCCCTTTAAGGAGAGGAGCCAGGATGTGCAGGCAGCCCAGGCCATCTGACGACAGAGCCAGGCTCTCACCCTCTCTGGCTCTGCCACCATATCACTGGGCACAGGGATTACCTCCCCTGGCCTCAGTTTCCTCACTGCCACACTGAAGGGTGGACTCAGATGTCACCTGAATGGCTCATCTCTAACCCTGATGTTCTACTCTGTGATTTCTATTAGGTAACTGAAAAAGTGACCTTTGGATAAGTGCAGCATTACTGGAATTCAGAAAAAGCAAATTAGAGAATTTTCAAAGGACTGTGTCTATGAAAGAGCTCTGCTATTTTTAATCATTCACCTAATCTGGCTATGGCAGTAACCCCAGGAATTGAGGCAGGCCAAAGTTCGTCTTGCACAAAAGCTTTCCTTGCACAGTTCTCCAAAGGACTCAGTCATTGAAACAAAACTCAGACATCTGCTACCATTCAACAAACTCAGGGGAAAAAAATTCTTTAATAAAGTGTTAGTTCGCAGTGTACCAAAATAACCTGCTGCTTGTAACAAACAGCCTCAATGCACGTGACCCCTCCCCACAAAAAAGGCTCCTTCAGTAGAAAACTATTAAATGAAAGAAAACTATCTACAGAGAGTCAAACCAAATTAAAGACAGACATTACACAGACAAAATGCTACCCAAAGAAGGCCAGTCATCTTATTTTAGGAGACTGAGGGAGGTGGAAAGTGCAACCTACAAACACACTCAGAACAGCGATTCACAAATCGAGCGACTGTTCAGCCCTGTTAATTAAGGCAGTTAACTGCGGCTGATTAGTACCACCTAACAAAATTTGAAGTTAGTTTCAAACTGCAATTTACTGAAAGCAAATACTATTTTATTGTGCTTTTAGAGAAAACTTTCGTAAAGGCCTTTACTCTAGCTAGACAATTAAATGAGTCAATATTTTTTTTAAAGATAAACAGGGAAAAATGTGCAAAAGATCGATGTCTTCATACTTATCTAGATGTTAAAAGTATTTTGTTTTGAATGGCAAAACTTTCTCCTATCCCTTCAGCTCTTAAGTGACAATAAGTAAGTAAGTCTTCCCTTTCTCCCAAACTGAATGAAAATTAAGAGAAACCTCTCTTTTTGGGCTCATCCATTATAAACCAGAAATGACTGATTAAATGTGAACATAAAGTAGGTATTTCTAAGGGCGCCTGGGTGGCTCAGTCGGTTGAGCATCACAGCTCTGGTCATAATCTCAGGGTCCTGGGATCAAGCTCCAAAGGTGGGTGGACGGCTCCCCGCTCAGCAGGGAGTCTGCTTCTCCCTCTCTGTCTGCCCCTCCCCCTGCTCATGTTCTTTCTCTCACTCTCTCAGATAAATAAAATCTTAAAAAAAAAAAAGAAGATATTTCTAAGGTTCATAAGTTCTCAACATTTTTAATAATAAGCGTAATAACTACCACTTTCTGAACAACTAATATGTGAAAAGCACCTCGGTACTTACTCATATTTAGTCATCTCAAATGCCAATGCTGCTAAGATGAGGAACCTGAGGTAAGAGAGGTTAAAGAAGCTTGCCCAAAGTCACACAATCAGGCAAATGTTGAAGCTAGGACCCCAAATCTAATTCTAAGCCCAGTGCTTTTTCCAAAATACCACAACTCCCTGTATAAAATTGTGGCTGAAAACCACATGAATGAGCCAACCCATCCTGGCAGCCACCAGGCCAAATGAGGAAAAAAAAAAAAGATTCCACAGAGCAGAGGTACCAAGAACTAGCAAGTGACACAGAGCTGGGTATACGACAAAAGGCTCCAGAGCCAGGTTTTCTAAGTGCAAATCTTGGTCCCCTATCCTGATGACCTAGGGCAGTTACTTACCCTTTCTGTACCTGTTTCCCCGTCTGCCAGACAGGGATAATAGGGAGTACCTACCCTCATAAGATTATTATGAGAACAGAGTTAAAATTCACCCCAAGACTGAGAACAATTTCTGGCCTATACTAATTCCTGTACTGCTATTAATAATAGCAAACATTAACAGCAAAAATAGAAGAGAATGCAGAGTGACTTGATCCAAACCTAACAGATACTATATAAGCCAGGAACGAAATCAGGAGAGAAATTTTAATAGGAAATATCAATAGCAAAAATAGAAGAGAATGCAGAATGACTCGGTTCAAACCTAACAGGCAACTGTATGAGTCAGGAAAGAAATCAGAAGAGAAGTTACGGAAAAAAAAAAAAACAAAAAAAAAAAAACCAGGGTGAGCTGTAAGAAATGTCATCCTGAATGAAAATGAGGGACTAAGCTCAGGAAAACACGGAGGGAACTGCCTACAACTAGAATAAAAGTACACCCCAGGCTCCAGGTTAATGGAATCTGGGTAGGCAAACTCACTAGCAACTGGCAGTTTTGAAAACAAGCCAATGGGGTATGAAACTGAGTCCCTGACAAAAACCACCTGACTCCTCTAAATACCAAAGGGAATCAAAAGAAAATTACTTGGCCTTAGATTGGAGAGGAGAAAATGAAGGTAGATTAGCCAAGCTCTGGGAGTCTAGAATAACACAGAAAAGGGGCATCTGGATAGGACAGGAGGACATCGGTCTGGTAAACCTGCATCAAGCTGAGTAGTGGAAGATGAAAGCTGGGATTTACTGCAACTGAAGAGAGACAGCAGCATGAAACACCATGCCCTGTGAATGATGACCTACCCCACAGTACGCAGATAGTAACTTCACAAAAAGTCCACAAGGCAGGAATGCCATCCTAAAGAAGAAATGTCCTCTCCTTTTACAGTTGGCCTCAGAAAGGTAACCCCAGAAAAGCACATGGGCGGGCTTCTCTAGAGGTGGCCTACAGGACACCGGTGTGGCGGCATCCTGTGGCCTTGGCTGAGTCCTGCACCCCAGATCCAGCCCCACGGCAGAGCGGGCATCTGCATGAGAGCACGCAGCCTGATCTCAGTTGGATGACAGGCCTATCAGTTCAGCTGGCTATGTTATCAAGAAATAAATGAAAATATGCAAATTTACATTTGGCCGTGACAGGCTCACATTTGGCCTACAATGCTACAGGGTATGATTCTGAATTAGTAAACAATGACACATTTTTCACCTCAGTCAGCCAAAGCTAGAGTTCACATAAGATTCTGAAATGAGAATTCAGACTCATTTCTCTCTAGACTCCAAATTAATAGTTAAGAATTATTCTCCATTCACATTCAGCTTAGGTTTGAAAAGCAAAAGTGCCAAAAGAAAGCATCTGTTTTTGCAGCTTGAGAGCTAATTTGTTTTTTAAGTTTACTTAGCATTCAGTTCTTATTTTTTAGGTGAGACTGTTTTTATTTTCAAATGAGATTTTGAAGTAAGAAAGTGCCTTTCTTCGTGATTCAATTATCAGGGACTAGATAAGGTGACCCTAGATCCCACACTCACTCTCCAGAATCCCCAGGCAGGTGTGGGTTTTACATCATTCAAATCACACTCCAGCCATTTTCACCCTTTCTTGAACCTCAACTCCAGTCACCAAAGAGCTACCTGTGCCAAGTCGGAGGCATAAAAATATCATCACAGCAGCTTCACACCTTCTCAAGAAACAAGAGGAGAACAGTGAGAAAGACCCAAAATATCCAGGAGGACCTAGTTTCTCGAACTAGCTCCAGCCTCCCCATTCCATTCCACAACCTGGCCTCCCTACATACAAAGCTAACAATTCCAGAACTTTATCAAACATTCGTCTTCCGTAGAGAAGGACGTGAATCATTCAGGCATTGCTATATACACTCCCACTTATAAACAAAAATTAAAGCATGATGCAGATTTCTCTAGGAAGCAAAGTGGTTTAAATGAAAATTTCTGGAATTTATATACATGATGATATTTCCACTATTTTATCTGTAAGAAAGAGACAGCACAGGAAAAATCAAGCAAGCACAGGCATAGGACACCAATTAACAACAACAGAAAATTAAGAACAGGAGTCACCAAGACTTCTCAAGTAGAGAAAAATAAAATTGGATAAGGAAGAAATCATTTGCAGGACCAAACCTGAACTGTGCTTAATAAAATATGATGGCCATATTTCTTTTTCTTTTAATTTTATCATACATACTTTTTAAGTGTTTTATGAAATAAAGCATTCAAGATCAATTCAAAGAACAAGTAGGGATGAAACTAAAATGAACGGCATGTCTATGGAGGTCTAGTCTGGGACAGTCTCCCAATTTTCTCTCCAATCATTCTCTCAACCTATAATTTAGCACCTCTCCACCCTGCAAAGGGAAAGGTCCAATGTAATCCAGCTCTTCTTTTATGTTCCCATTGCCAGCACCCTGGTACACACTTGCATTAGTCATTCCGAGAGGTCCCCAGTCAGTCTTCCTACTGCAAGTCTCTACCTACCTCTGACCTCTCTGCCAGTGTTCCAATATCTCTAAAATGCTTTCTTTATGCCGTTTCTAAAATCCAAATTCCTTAGCATCATATCACATTAAAGATGCTTCACAATAAACCTCAACCTGTTTTACTTATTTTTCTTTGATGCAACTGAGCGCTCATAGTATGTTAAGAAAGCATCCTAAGTACTTCATATGCATTAACTCACAACCACTGTGTGCCGTAAATACCATAATTATCCCCATTCCATAGAGGAGAAAACGGAGCACAAGCACTTAACTGCCTATGTCTGGTCTCCTATGAGTAAGCAATGGGGCCAGGATTCATATCAGCTGGGCAGACTGCAGAGCCATATTCAGAACCACTATGTTATGTTTGTCTCTACCTTCCATTGCCCTCCCCCCAAATGCCTCTCATGCCTGCAGCTCTCTCTCTGCTCTGAGTTCCAGTAGCAGTTCTAACCTATCCCGTTTGTTATCATTTTAGGTAGAACTATGACCACACCACACCTGAGTGCACAATGTCTTGCAGACAAAAGAGAGCTTGATATATGGAAACTGGTTGACTAGTTCCTCTGCAGGCTCAAACAGGGCATGTTGCTGCCTTGTTCTCTGCAGTTTCTCCCTCATAGGCAGAGAAAGCTTTGAGGCATAGTAGCTTTCCTTGAAAAGATGCAGTGATCTAGCAAGCAGAGTTTCCAAGCCCTTCCATTCCTCCATCCCAACTGCAGGCAGATAGAGGTATGTGTTGGTTGTGAGACAATCTCATTAAACACTCCATCCGGGCCACAGAAGAAAGTTTCCTACCTGTCTCTGCTCCCAGCCATTAATGTTTGCAAGCCCTGATATAAAAGAGAGAACTTAGCTCCCTGGTACATAAATTCTCAGCCCTTCACTAAAATTGAAGCTAAATGATTCCGTTTCTACGTTACAGCACAAAATCCATTTTATACTTAACAGCCTCAGCCTCGAGCTTTCCTGATGATTTTTCCTAAAGGAGACACACTCCAAAAGGCCACGGGTTTAGAGCTTTTTTAGACTGACTGCAAATGGTATCAGCTGAATGTCACTCAGCATCTTGCTGAAGTCTTGCTTGGAAACAGCTGATGAGAAAAAAGAACAGATTGCAGGAGAGGGCAACTATTCCTAGCGGCTTGCTCTTCAGTCTCCTAAGCTCTGTCCACCCAGAGACATGCTGAGAGATCCTTAATGCATGTAGTAAAATCTCTTGTAATTCTCTGGAGCACAGTGAAATCAGTTCTGATAGCTGTCTTGTTCATTATTATTGTAGCACGTAAGTTAAAATAAATTAATATAATTAAAAGATGCAGATTTAATTCCCTCCAATACATAAGAGAAGCCACAGAAGGCAAACACCAGAGGGCTAAACTGTGCACAACCAAAACCTCTACAAAGCACCCAGTGTTTACAAATGCATCCTGAGGAACTGGGTTTTAACCTTTCCCTTCGTTAAGACAGAGAAACACGCTCAAACATTTTATTGAAACTGACCACCATTAACATTTCTTTCCTCCATAAATGAAACCGTAAACAGACATGAGGATGCAAAGTGACAACGATCTTGCCGGCACAGAATTAAAAGTGAATCACTGCTAAGGATAACAGTGACGATGACGGTAAGTACAGGCAGTATTCTAAACTTTAGTCATTTAAGAATCATTTTATATTTACCACTGTCCTACTGGTGACCCTATTTTACCAATAAAGTGAGGCAGAGCAGTTTAATAATTTGCTCACAGTCACACAGTAAGTGGTGGATCAAGATTCTGACTCTGATGCCAGAGCCCACCCTGAGTCACTGTGCCCCACTGCCTATGCGATCGGCCCTTTCTACTACTCCTTGAAAGGCACTGTCGCAGGAAAACACCTCGATTACAGTCCATAAAGGTGACTGAGTCTAACATACTGCCTTGACAGAAAAGCTATTAGGAGAGGTCAAAGCAGTGCAGGAAGTCTAGCCAAGACCAGTGTTTCCTGTGCCTCCCTCATTTCCCAGCCACCCTTGAATGAGCTGGGGCCAAGTGACAGGTTCAGGCTAATAAACTGTAAGAAGTGATGTTTCTCACTTCCAAAGTAAGGCAGTTAAATATACCTCTTCC
This sequence comes from Ursus arctos, assembly GCF_023065955.2. Taxonomy (NCBI): domain Eukaryota; kingdom Metazoa; phylum Chordata; class Mammalia; order Carnivora; family Ursidae; genus Ursus; species Ursus arctos. Next base: position 4,165,598 of record NW_026622986.1, read on the forward strand.
ATCTCTCTCCTTCTGCTGAAGTGACCCTGGAGAAGATAGAAAAGGGTCCCCTCGCCAGCGTATGATTTTGCATAAGCAAGAGATAAACTTCTGTTGTTATTAAACGCTGAGACTTGAGGGCTGATGATTTGTGAAAGCTAGCATTAATGACTCTAATACAAGAGGCTTAAGAGCGTGTTCCCAGGAGAGGGGAGTTAAGATGGCGGAGGAGTAGGGGACCCCTTTTTCAGCCGGTCCCCTGAGTCGAGCTGGATAGGTACCAGACCAGCCTAAATAACCACGGAATCAGCCTGAGACGCAGGATGATGCATCTGGATCTCTACAAATGAACATCTCCAGCGCTGAGTATTGAGGTACCAAGAGGGGAGCTGTAAACCGTGCACGGATATCGGAAGATAAACGGAAGGGGGAGGGAGCCGCCGTGTTTGGGCGCCGGGAAGCGGCAGCCACCTGCACGGGGGAGCGGGAAGACACACAGAGGGTACCCGCGAGAGAGCGGACTGAGACCGGTGAGCCGTGAACGCGCGCGCCACCAGGCATCTCCCGGAACACCGGAATCCCGGTGTGCTCACGGGATCCAGACTGAGACCGGGAACTCCCGGAGCGCGCGCGGGGCGGCTGGCGGCTGGCGGGCCACCTGCACGGGGGAGCGGGCGGACTCGCGGTCGGCACCCGCGAAACAGCAGACTGAGACCCTGAACCGGGTGCGCGCGCCACCAGGCTTCTCACGAAACTCCGGAATCGAGGTGTGCTCACCGGGCATAGACTGAGACCGGGAGACCCGGGAGCGCGCGGGGCGGCCGGTGGCTGGCGGCATTAGAAACACAAAGGACAGAGACGGGGCGGCCGGTGGCTGGCGGCATTAGAAACACAAAGGACAGAGACGCGCCGGCCCTGGAAGTGAGAGCAGGGTCGCCGAGTTGGTGCGCACATCCCGGGACGCCGCGGGGTTGAGCAGCACCAACAGTAACAGAGTTAAAGTGGCCAGAACATCAGTGGAGAACGGGCCGCAATCCCTCTGTTCTGCGACAATGCAGCCTCTGCTGCTCTGACCCTCAGAAGAGGCATAGCCGACCGCCAGGGAAAGCCGCCAGAGAACAAAAGCCTGGAAATACCGGCTCAGAGAGTGCCCATCCCCATCCTCCCTCGCAGGGGCACGGAGACTCTACCCAAACAGGGTTGCCTGAGTATCGGCGCGGCAGGCCCCTCCCCCAGAACACAGAAGGCAGGCTGAAAAATCAAGAAGCCCACAACCCAGGCGCCTGGGTGGCGCAGTCATTGAGCGCCTGCCTTCAGCTCAGGGCGTGATCCCAGCGTTCCGGAAAGGAGTCCCTCATCGGGCTCCTCCGCTGGGAGCCTGCTTCTTCCTCTCTCACTCCCCTGCTTCTGTTTCGTTCTTGCTGTCTGTCTCCCTCTCTCAGATAAGTAAATAAATAAAATCTTTAAAGAAGAAGCCCACATCTCTAAGATCCCTATAAAACAAGGGGCACGGCCTGGGACCCAGTCAATAATTTTGGGCTCTGGAAACCCCGCAACCTCTCTTCATCAGAATGACAAGAAGGAGAAGCCCCCCCCAGCAAAGAAAGGACAGTGAGTCAGGGGCCTCTGCCACAGAAGTAACGGATATGGATGTAACCAAATTATCAGAAATGGAATTCAGAGTAACAATGGTCAAGATAATGAGTAGACTTGAAAAAAGTATTCAGGAAAATATTACTGAGAATATACAATCCCTAAGGGCGGAAATGAGAGCGAATTTGACAGAAATTAAAAATTCTATGAGCCAAATGCAGGCAAAACTAGAGGCTCTGACGGCCAGGGTCACGGAAGCGGAGGAAAGGGTTAGTGAATTGGAGGATGGGTTAATAGAGGAAAAATTAAAAATAGAAGATGGTCTTAAAAAAATCCACGCCCACGAATGTTGGCTACGGGAGATTACTGACTCAACGAAACGATCCAATGTTAGAATCATCGGCATCCCCGAGGGGGTGGAGAAAAACAGAGGTCTAGAAGAGATATTTGAACAAATTGTAGCTGAAAACTTCCCTAATCTAGCAAGGGAAACAAAAATTCGTGTCCAAGAGGCAGAGAGGACCCCTCCCAAGCTCAACCATGACAGACCTACACCACGTCACGTCATAGTGCAACTCGCAAATATGAGATCCAAGGATACAGTATTGAAAGCGGCCAGGGCAAAGAAATTTCTCACGTACCAAGGCAAAGGCATCAGAATTACATCAGACCTGTCTACACAGACCTGGAATGAGAGAAAGGGTTGGGGGAGCATTTTTAAAGCTCTTTCAGAGAAAAACATGCAGCCAAGGATCCTTTATCCAGCAAGGCTGTCATTCAGAATTGATGGAGAAATAAAGACATTTCAGAATCGACAGTCACTAGCCAATTTCGTAACCACGAAACCAGCCCTACAGGAGGTATTACGGGGGGGTTCTATAAAAGTAAAAAGGCCCCAAGAGTGATACAAAACAGAAAGTCACAGCCAATACAAACAAAGACTTTACTGACAACATGGCAGAATTAAAAGCATATCTCTCAGTACTCAGCCTGAACATTAATGGTTTAAATTCTGGTTTCAAACGCCACAGGGTTGCAGATTGGATAAAAAGAAATGACCCATCCATTTGCTGTCTACAAGAGACTCATTTCGAACCCAAAGATGCATTCAGACTGAGAGTAAGGGGATGGAGTACCATCTTTCACGCAAATGGACCTCAAAAGAAAGCTGGGGTAGCAATTCTCATATCAGATAAATTGGATTTTAAACTACAGACTATAGTTAGAGATGCAGAAGGGCACTATATTATTCTTAAAGGAAGTATTCAACAAGTGGATATGACAATTATAAATATATATGCCCCCAACAGGGGAGCAGCAAGATACACAAGGCAACTCTTAACCAGAATAAAGAGACATATAGATAAAAATACATTAATAGTAGGGGACCTCAACACTCCACTCTCAGAAATAGACAGAACACCCTGGCAAAAACTAAGCAAAGAATCAAAGGCTTTGAATGCCATACTCGACGAGTTGGACCTCTTAGATATATATAGAACACTACACCCCAGAACCAAAGAATACTCATTCTATTCTAATGCCCATGGAACATTTTCAAGAATAGACCATGTTCTGGGACACAAAACAGGTCTCAGCCGATACCAAAAGATTGAAATTATCCCCTGCATATTCTCAGACCACAACGCTCTGAAATTGGAACTCAACCACAAGGAAAAATTTGGAAGAAACTCAAACACTTGGAGACTAAGAACCATCCTGCTCAGGAATGACTCGATAAACCAGGAAATCAAAAATCAAATTAAACAATTTATGGAGACCAATGAGAATGAAAATACAACAGTCCAAAACCTATGGGATACTGCAAAGGCAGTCCTAAGGGGGAAATACATAGCCATCCAAGCCTCACTCAAAAGAATAGAAAAATCTAAAATGCAGTTTTTATATTCTCACCTCAAGAAGCTGGAACAGCAACAGAGGGACAGGCCTAATCCACGCACAAGGAAGCAGTTGACCAAAATTAAAGCTGAAATCAATCAAGCAGAAACCAGAAGTACAGTAGAGCAGATCAACAGGACTAGAAGCTGGTTCTTGGAGAGAATCAATAAAATTGACAGACCACTGGCAAGACTTATCCAAAAGAAAAGAGAAAGGACCCAGATTATTAAAATTATGAATGAAAAAGGAGAGGTCACGACGAACACCATTGAAATTGGAAGGATTATTAGAAATTTTTATCAACAGCTATATGCCAATAAACTAAGCAATCTGGAAGAGATGGAATCCTTCCTGGAAACCTATAAACTACCAAGATTGAAACCGGAAGAAATTGATTTCTTAAACAGGCCAATTAATTATGAAGAAATTGAGTCAGTGATAAACAACCTTCCAAATAACAAAACTCCAGGCCCGGACGGTTTTCCTGGGGAATTCTACCAAACATTCAAAGAAGAAATAATACCTATTCTCCTAAAGCTTTTTCAAAAAATAGAAACAGAAGGAAAGCTACCAAACTCATTCTATGAGGCCAATATTACATTGATCCCCAAACCAGGCAAAGACCCCCTCAAAAAGGAGAATTACAGACCGATTTCCCTAATGAATATGGACGCCAAAATCCTCAACAAGATACTTGCTAATAGAATCCAACAGTTCATTAAAAGGATTATCCACCACGATCAAGTGGGATTCATACCTGGGATGCAAGCGTGGTTCAATATTCGCAAATCAATCAGCGTGATACATCATATCAACAAGAAAAGACTCAAGAACCATATGATCCTCTCAATCGATGCCGAAAAAGCATTTGACAAAATACAGCATCCTTTCCTGATTAAAACCCTTCAGAGTGTAGGAATAGAAGGTACATTTCTCAATCTCATAAAAGCCATCTATGAAAAGCCTACTGCAAATATTATTCTCAATGGGGAAAAGCTGGAAGCCTTTCCCTTAAGATCAGGAACACGACAAGGATGCCCACTCTCGCCACTATTATTCAACATAGTACTAGAAGTCCTTGCAACAGCAATCAGACAACAAAAAGGGATCAAAGGTATTCAAATCGGCAAAGAAGAAGTCAAAATGTCTCTCTTCGCAGACGACATGATACTCTATATGGAAAACCCAAAAGAAGCCACTCCCAAACTATTAGAAGTTATAGAGCAATTCAGTAACGTGGCGGGATACAAAATCAATGCTCAGAAATCAGTTGCATTTCTGTACACGAATAACGAGAACGAAGAAAGAGAAATCAGGGAATCCATCCCATTTACAATAGCACCAAAAACCATACGTTACCTTGGAATTAACTTAACCAGAGATGTAAAGGACCTTTATTCTAGAAACTATAAATCACTCTTAAAAGACATTGAGGAAGACATAAAAAGATGGAAAGATATTCCATGCTCATGGATCGGAAGAATTAACATAGTTAAAATGTCCATGCTACCCAGAGCAATCTACACTTTCAATGCTATCCCGATCAAAATACCGAGAACGTTTTTCAAAGAACTGGAACAAATAGTCCTTAAATTTGTATGGAACCAGAAAAGACCCCGAATCTCCAAGGAACTGTTGAAAAGGAAAAACAAAGCTGGGGGCATCACAATGCCGGATTTCGAGCTGTACTACAAAGCTGTGATCACAAAGACAGCATGGTACTGGCACAAAAACAGACACATAGACCAATGGAACAGAATAGAGAGCCCAGAAATGGACCCTCAGCTCTTTGGGCAACTAATATTTGATAAAGCAGGAAAAAACATCCGGTGGGAAAAAGACAGTCTCTTCAATAAATGGTGCTGGGAAAATTGGACAGCTACGTGCAAAAGAATGAAACTTGACCACTATCTCACACCATACACAAAAATAAACTCCAAATGGATGAAAGACCTCGATGTGAGACAGGAATCCATCAAAATTCTAGAGGAGAACATAGGCAGCAACCTCTACGACATCAGCCTAAGCAACCTTTTTCATGACACATCCCCAAAGGCAAAAGAAACAAAAGATAAAATGAATTTATGGGACTTCATCAAGATTAAAAGTTTCTGCACATCCAAGGAAACAGTCAGAAAAACTAAGAGGCAGCCCACGGAATGGGAGAATATATTTGCAAATGACACTACAGATAAAGGACTGGTATCCAAGATCTACAAAGAACTTCTCAAACTCAATACACGAGAAACAAATAAACAAATCAAAAAATGGGCAGAAGATATGAACAGACACTTTTCCAATGAAGACATACAAATGGCTAACAGACACATGAAAAAATGTTCAAAATCATTAGCCATCAAGGAAATTCAAATCAAAACCACACTGAGATACCACCTTACGCCAGTTAGAATGGCAAAAATAGACAAGGCAAGAAACAACAATTGTTGGAGAGGATGTGGAGAAAGGGGATCCCTCCTACATTGTTGGTGGGAATGCAAGTTGGTACAGCCACTCTGGAAAACCGTGTGGAGGTCCCTTAAAAAGTTAAAAATTGAGCTACCCTATGATCCAGCCATTGCACTACTGGGTGTTTACCCCAAAGATACAGACGTAGTGAAGAGAAGGGCCATATGCACCCCAATGTTCATAGCAGCAATGTCCACAATAGCTAAATCGTGGAAGGAGCCGAGATGCCCTTCAACAGATGACTGGATTAAGAAGTTGTGGTCCATATATACAATGGAATATTACTCAGCAATCAGAAAGAATGAGTTCTCAACATTTGCTACAACATGGACGGCACTGGAGGAGATAATGCTTAGTGAAATAAGTCAAGCAGAGAAAGACAACTATCATATGATTTCTCTCATCTATGGAACATAAGAACTAGAATGATCAGTAGGGGAAGAAAGGGATAAAGAAAGGGGGGGTAATCAGAAGGGGGAATGAAACATGAGAGACTATGGACTATGAGAAACAAACTGAGGGCTACAGAGGGGAGGGGGGTGGGGGAATGGGATAGACCGGTGATGGGTAGTAAGGAGGGCACATATTGCATGGTGCACTGGGTGTTATACACAACTAATGAATCATCGAGCCTTACATCGAAAACCGGGGATGTACTGTATGGTGACTAACATAATATAATAAAAAATCATTATTAATGAAAAAAAAAAAAAAAAAAAAAAAAAAGAGCGTGTTCCCAGACTTGAATTTCCTTCCGGTTGTGCTTAAGCTGGACTCTTCCTTCCCTGGTTTCCTCTAGGCTAGAGTTTGACCCCACTGCCACCTGTCTGAAGATTATTTTGCTTCCAGAGGCCAAAGTAGTCACGGCTAGACTGATCTCTAGGGCAACAAGGCCATGTAAGCAGGTGGTTCGGCTCTGTCCTTCCAACTGGGCCATATTCTAACCATCTATTAAACACTCTTTGGACAACAACAGTCAACTAAATCACCCACATGTACTTCTGTATAATAAAAAAGCCCGGGAAGCAATAAGAAATCTTGCTCTTACTCTGGGATATCTTCACTACCATTTTCTCAGGTAAACTTAATACAGTCTAACTTGGAAATTTGGGAGATAATTCGGTAGGTACTTGGCACCATGCTTTTCCAAATTTATGACTTATGATTCTTCTCAAATATATAATTCCAATTTCTTCTCAATCAAAAGCATCCCCCATTCTCCTCAACAATGAATGACCTGAAGAGATCCATGCGACCCCCACGGTAATTCTCAATGCCACTGGGACGTAATGTGAGTCAATAGTTAAAGGGATAGGAACCAAATAAAGAGTGCTATGCACCTAAATAAATACCATATATACAGAAATTCAAAAATGTCTGCTTCATCAAAATAAATGGTGGGTGGTCTAGGACAGAGGAAACACTCACACAAAGCCTAACACAACAACACAAACACACACCCAAATATCGTTAAGTTTCCAAGTCATGTCACAGGTTGCTGATTGAATACAACATTCACTAGTGTCACTACCTGCCACAGATGCCCCTTTCCCTTCCTTTTGATGTGTAAAGCTGTTCTTTAAGTAAGTATGGGAGAGGGACGCCTGGGTGGCTCAGTCGGTTAAGCATCTGCCTCTGGCTTACATCATGATCCCAGGGTCCTGGAACTGAGTCTCACATCGGGCTCCTTGCTCAGCAGGGAGCCTGCTTCTACCTATGCCTGCACCTCCTCTTCCTTGTGCCCTCTCACTCTCGCTCTCTCTCTCTGACAAATAAATAATAAATGAATGAATGAATGAATGAATGAATGAATGGGAGAGGGGGTGCCTGAGTGGTTCAGTCAGTTAAGTGTCTGCCTTCAGTTCAGGTCATGATCCCAGAGTCCTGGGACCAAGTCCCTCATCGGGCTCCCTGCTTGGCTGAGAGTATGCTTGTCCCTCTCGCCTGCTCATGCTCTGTCTCTCTCTCTCTCTCTCAAATAAATAAAATCTTTTTAAAAAATTAAAATAAATAAAACAAGTATGGGAGGAAAAAAGCAACCATTTCTTCTTGATATCCAATATGTCAACACTACATCATAAAAGAATGTCTTTTTAAAAATCACTGGTTTTTATATATGAAAAACTATTTCTCATCAGCTATTTAGTCAGAGTTGGCAAGATTGTTTGCCTAGCCCACTGAACAACTGAACTCCCACATTTGAGAGGTATGACAGGAGGAAGCTGGCCTGCAAAGGTATTTGAAAGTGGGCAGTCCTAATAATTCCTGTGTAAGGCACCACATTCCTCTCATTCCCCAAATCTGAGCCCCTGCCCAGCCTTCTCGGAGGAGACACAGACATCAGCAGGACTGGGTTCCTGGGACTGCTACCACCCTTTCCTGTCTCCTTCCAACACCCAATGAGGCAGACCTGAATGGCAAAAACACCTTCCCATCTCTCAGTCATCCTCCTACTGCAGCCTGAGAGAAGTTGTTCTGAAACACAGTCCTAAATTATGCCATTCTTCCGGGTTAAAGCCCCCCTTCTACCTACAGGACCAAGCTCCCTCTCCTCTGAAGGCATACAACTTCCCCCAACCTTCCCTTCCATCTGCACTCTCCCTCATGACCTTCTATGTACCTTAAGATCCATCTTCATAAAACTGCTTACCTTCTCCCCAAAATACAGACACCATGCCCTGGCAAGTCCCAATGGCTCTGCTCCTGCTGTTCCCTCTGCCTAGAATGACCAGTTTAATCCTGGCTCCTAATTCCTTCTTGACTGGACAAAATCTTTACATCCTTCAGAGCAGTGTCAGCCTCAAGGTGCAGCTCTACCTCCCAAACTACCCCAAATAAACTGTGCTTGCTGCGTAACCCCTTCTAATCAGACCACCACTCTATCCCTAAGCCCCTCTTATACATGGAAATTCTGAAGCTATCACTTCAAAGTTCAGATCACATTTCATCTTGAAAATGTCTGCTGGCATGAAAGGAATCCCTCCCTTCAACCATGGTCCTCAACTTGCTTGAGGGCATGCTACAAAAGTCTAAGTTTAAGAAATGTACCATTGGTGCACCTGGGTGGCACAGCGGTTAAGCGTCTGCCTTCGGCTCAGGGCGTGATCCCGGCGTTATGGGATCGAGCCCCACATCAGGCTCCTCCGCTGGGAGCCTGCTTCTTCCTCTCCCACTCCCCCTGCTTGTGTTCCCTCTCTCGCTGGCTGTCTCTATCTCTGTCGAATAAATAAATAAAATCTTTAAAAAAAAAAAGGGGGGTACCATGGAGTTTCATTCTGTGGCAGCAGTCTCTAGGTTTCTCCTCTACCCAATGATTTCCACCTCCTAATAGTCACTCCCTTGTATAATCCCCTTTTTGAATGAAGGAGAGGCGAATCCTTCTAACACCCAAGTTCTGTGAGCACACTTGGAAGCAGATCCTTCCCCAATCACACGTCCAGATGAGACCCCAGCCACGGCAGTCACCTGGATTGTAGGGCTAAAAGATAGGTACCTGCAACTCCGCTCTTTGACAGAAGCTCAGCAGCAGAAGGGAACTTGAGAAGTCAAGTCCAACTTCCACTGGCTCTGCAACCCCCCTTTATGGAAGAGGGAGACGAGAGCTACATGCAAGCTAAATAGCATAACTCCCTATCTCTATCCGTCACTTCTCAGTCAAGTTCTGAAAAGTCAGTCCTCCAAATTTCTACCTCCTCTTCCATTTAAGTGCCACTGGAGGGTTTTTGTTTTTCCTCCTGAAGCCCCAGTGGCGACAGTCCATGTGCTCAGCCTTACCCTGCTGCGGCATTTGACATGGGGCCACTTCCTGCTTGTTTAACACTCTCCTCCACAGAAGACATCACCTTCCCGGGTTCTCCTCCCCGCTGTGAGAACAGTTCTTCTAAATCACCTTCAAACAGCTTCCTCCCCTGCCCAAATCATACACAGTCTATATGTTCTCAAGCTTTTGTCCTGGACACTTTTCTCTTCAAACTTCACACCATTTCCCTGAGCAATCTCATTCATTTTTATGGTATAAATACCATTTACTTGCTAATAAGCTCAAATATACCTTCTCAGGGCAGAACCACATATACCCAGTGGCCTGCCAGACATCTTCATCTGAATGTCTCACAGTCACCTCAAACTCTAAACATGATCCAAAATTAATCTTATTCTATCTTAATTTTGCTCTTTCTTCTCCTGCATTCCTAACCTTGGTGATTTCAGCACCAACATCCACTGACTGAATTCATACTAGACCCCTTTCCCTTTACTCCCCTCTTCCTCCAACCAGCCACTGAGCCCTACCAATTCCATCCTCTACATAGTCCTTGAATCTATCTTATCTGTTCCTATCATCCTGCAGACCTTCACCATTTCTCTCCTGAAAACTCATCTCCTTGACTCCAGTCTTGGCCTCTTCTAATCTAACCCCCAAGAACCACATGAAAAACAGCATAAAAATCACCTCTTGTTGTCTGCCTCTCTTGTGACTCCCTCCATACCCCACCTAACACAATACCAAAAGACTTAATGGATCATTCAATAGACACTATTCTAGATACAGAAGATACAGCAATGAACAAAGTCTTTTCATTTCCATGAAGCAGCCCACTGTGTATGCCTCTGATTTCACTTATGCTGCTGTCCCTAACCCACAACCTGACCCCTATCCTCTTGTTCACCTAGCAAATTCTTAATTCCATCTTCAGAACCTTCCTCTGGGAACACTTCTCTTTTATCCCCTGCCCCCCAAAGTCACTCCCTCATCTCTGCTGCACCTGTACTCTGGGAACATATGGCTATTTTTGTACTTAAGTTGCATAGTAATTTCTTTGATTATAACCCCTTCTGCCCTTCTAGACTGAGCTACCCAAGGGACTGTTTCTATTGATCTCTGAATTCTCCATGTGTTAGCACAATATCTGATTTTTTTGTTGGCAATCAATAAACGTTAAGGTAACTGAATTTCCATGTGCAGTAAATTGGATTATTGTTTTCAAATATATGCTCCCTCCCTGTAACAGGGTTATAACTCCCACCCTCCTCATTCCCACCACCACGTGATAGGCCATACCCTTGCATCCGGTAGTTTACTTCTCCATATCATCGACTTTGGCCATGTGGCACCCTGGGCCAATGGGATGGAGGCAATCATGATGTTTTCCCCAACCCCATAGAAGCTATGAACACAACTGTGTGGTTTAGCTCAGACTCTCCTATACTCCTGTCCTCCCCATGAGAACTGCATGTCCAAACACCTGCTTTTTCAGTCTAGGTCCTGATAATAGACTCCGGAGCCAAGTAGAGCCCCACGGAGGCATAGCTCACCTGCACCCCTCATGATATGAACAAGAAATAAAGGCTGTGACTGAAGCCAGTAAGATCCTAGTATTGTCACCCCAGGAAAGTCATCCCAGATTTTCTAGAACATTCCAAACAGTCATCAAATTTCAGCTTAAACACACACATTTAGGGAGAGCTCGCTGCTTCTTAAAGACCACTATATCATTTAAAAATATTTCTTAATTTTGATACCAAATTTACATCCTCCTATTTTTCAACCTTGAACCTACTCTTAATCCAGATATTTCATAAGACACATATAGCATCCTCATATTTGTAGACAACTATCATATGATGTCTTAAGCTGACTCAAGGCTAAACATGCCACATTCCTCCAACCATTCTAGGTAATCTGTCAATACCCCTTTAAATATCTTGGTCTTGTTCCTCAAAATACACTCTGAATTTTGTCAAAATCTTAAAATGTGGTGCTAGAATTGAAACAAATGGCCTGACAGATATGGCCTGGAAGAAATGGAAGAAATCCCTTACTAGAACACAATACTTATCTTGGCTTTTTCTTTTCTTTCCCAGGTTAGCATAGCAGCACCAATGGGGTACAAGGTGGAAAAGATACAGTCCACCATAATCTTGTTTCAAACAACATTGTGGTCAAACCAAATCCCTAAGCCTTGATCCTATGAGATGTTTTCAAGCCTCCTGTATTTATGTATCTAACTACAGACATTTTACATGTATCACTGCTAAACATTACCTTATTTTATTGGTCCAACATTCCAAATACCAAGATTATTTAAACCCACATGCTACCATTCAACACTATTAACTAGCCTCCCCCCCTCCATTTTTTGGTGCTTCATTTTTGACAAACATACTTTTTTATCATTTTAATCTCTGATGAAATTACTTATCAGGTGAGGGTCAAGGCTGGCATACTCCAACAAAACACTAAAGAAATCTTTTCAAGGTAAAATGGTGACAACAAAGTTACACATGTTGTTTAATCTGTCAGAAGCCCCTTACCCTCCACCCACCACCATTAATACTTCCAACCAACATGCTTTTCTATATTTTCTAAAAGTTCTAAGACTTGCCCCAAACCCAGCAACAGTAAATATATCAGCAGCGTTCTCCAGACCAACAGCATCAGTATCACCTAGAACTTTTTAAAAATGCAGCCTTTGGTCTGGCCCCAGACCTAAGGTGTCTGAAACACACCCACTGGTGATCCGGACGCGGCTCAAGTTAAGCCAGAACTCTAGGGCATCTCCTTGAATGTCCTGTCCAGCAACTCTCTCAAAAATGTATGATATCCTGGTGCTGATTTCTCCTGTTTGAACTTAGGCCGGCTCTCAGTTAGCTCTTATTTCTGAATAGCCATTAACTATTTAATCAGCCTTCCTAGGAAAAGTAAAAAAAACAAATAAATAAATAACAGGCAAAGTCAGCTTCACCAGTCTAGAGTGCACAGAGGCTGTCTTTTCTCCCACTTAGGAAAATGAGAACATTATTTGCCTTTCTTATAACATTTCTTTCCCCCTGTTGATGATTTTCCAAAAATTATCCATAATCCTTCTGTGATTACATGTGGTAGTTCCCTTAGCCTCTGAGACAGAACTTCTTAAAATCTCTCTTAATAATTGTCCTCCTATCTGGGGTTTCAAGCTGTGAGGTTGGTATACAAGTAGAGCAGGGATGAAAGTTGGAAAGAGCCAAGTTGTTTGCTGTATATCCACCCGTATCACTCATGAGTGTGTCTCTTTCTTGGTCCTGCTAAAGACAGAAGATTCTGTTCCACTGTTTTGTTTCATCTTCAACAGTGGCGAAAGCCTCAGTTTAGCGTTGGCTTTGACACTGTTCGGAAAAGTCATTAGTTTCACTCCATCTAGGGGGACAGAACAAGGTTGACTTTTTTTTTTCTTACTTTGCTCTTCTGTACCACCTAAGTTGTATATAAGAATCACAGACAACTTTTTCACATAGGGACGGAATATTTCTATCTATATATTTAAATTTTATTTTATTTTAATGCGAGTTCTTTGGAGCATTCCCTGCGCTATGTCTTTCTTCCCTAGGAACCATCTGTACATCCGTTTAACTTAAGACAATTTCTTTTTTAACTTTAGAATTACATTTTTCTGCTCCCTCACCATCCTGCCACTCTGGCGCAGCCTCCAGAGCGCAGCACACTAGCGTTTTTTCTGTTCACAGCTGTTCTTTCCCAGCTGCCTGCAGTTACTTCACAGTGACTCAAACTTCTAGGAGTGTGTGGCCCAGCCGCCCTGCGAGCAGCTGCCCCACCTCAGACACTCAGACAGCAGCTGCCGCAGCAGCACCCCATCACCCACAGCCAAGCACCCACGCCTGTCTTAACACGGGTGGCTCTCCCAGGCAGAGGACCTGAAAAGAGGCAGCGAAGGCACTGAAGCTGTCATTGTTACAACCTGGGCACACCACAGCAGGCTCATTGGTATTCAAGAGGGATCATCACAGCAGATGCGGCACTTACCCCATGAAGGCAGCTGGCTACACAGCATCACAGCTCCCAACTCAGATTTGGGTCAGAGGCCTATTAACCCCTGGTTGCACTACACAGTTTAACAGTCTTTTGGGGGAAAACATGGCTTTCTTAATGCCATCTGTTTGCCTAACATTAAGGTATTACATAGAGTAAATCTGATTTCTCCTTCACCTCTGTGCCTGGATCAAAGTAAAAGACGAATTCTTTATTTTTGCTTTTCTCCATAACTAGAAAACAAGAACAATAATCAAGCAGGATGATGGAAAGAAAGAAAGTTGAGCCACTAGTAATGAAACAACACGGTTTGTTGGTTGGTTTTAATCAATTTCTAATGTCAGTTTCTCTAAGCCTTTGTTCATTCTCCTCCAGCATCCTGGAGTAAAGCTGGAGATTTTTTGTTCCTTTTCTCTTCTGAAAATAAATTTCCCTCAATCCATTATATCACTAATTTCAAGCAAAAAAATACTTCCAAATGAGAAAGGAAGATGCCTTTGCTTGAAAGTACCCACTCCCTACCCACTCTTCAAAAAAATGCTTTGGGAAACTTAGAATTGATTCTGTTCAAGCACGGCTGTTGAAGGAAAAGACTGGCAGATAATCATGTAATTTGGAAATAACAGAGCTAAAAGGAAAATGTGTGTTGTGGTCCTGTCACAGATTCTAGGGTTTCAATACTACCTCCCAAGCAACGAGGATTTAACTAGACAGATAAAAAGCATGATCACAAAAGAACACATCTGCAGTTTCCTCTTCTCAGGTGAGCAAATATTCTTTCACACAGAACTCTGCACTCATCTCTGCCCCTCCATAGTTCTACTCTTACTAAACCTGAGAAGGAATCATCACAAGAGAGTCCCAGGATTCTATGCACCGGGCACGCAGTATATAATTTCACCAAAAAAGGAACTGCTGGTGCCAGACACAGGCAAACACAGCCGACACTTGGGCTGGAGCCTGTCCGCTGCTGCATCTCTGCTGTGGACAACTGTGTGTGTCCTTCAGAGCACAGTTTATTTCACTCAGTGTTCCATAAAGCACACATTCAGAAGTCTCTTTCCTTTTCTACCATCTTCTCTCCAAAGAAATAAAGTGCACATTAAAATAACACATCAATGCCACCGTATGCCTACTATTAAAAAGAAAAACACAATAGTCTGGAAATTCATGCTAAGGTTTCCACAGCAACTGTTCCACAGCCCAACTTGCAACATTAACCATTCCATTCCAAAATGCTTCAAAAGACTCCAGAAAAGAAAGGGGTAGGGGGATGACCAAGTTACAGTACTGTGGGGAGGGAAGAGACGCCCTTGTTTTCATGTACTTCAATCCTCCCCCACTGAAAATACTGTTTAAGTACATATTGCACCATTAATGTTCCTAACCCAATTATCTAACAAACAGTAGATAACTCTGGAAAGATCTACTGATAGTTTTTTTGGTTGGGGGGTGGTGAGACAGATGTTCAGGAAAAACTCTTAATTTTTTAGGACAGAAATATGCATTCTCAACAAAGCATAGTCTTTTTTTTTTCCCCTCCCAACAAAGCATAGTCTTAATCCAGCATAAGAGGTTATTTCAAGTAATCCAATCAGGTTGGCAACGACAAGGCTCCAGATCATGACACAAAGTGTCTTCTTCTGTGAAGTGGCTAATTCAAAGGGACCAACTGAAATGCCCTGAACATTCATTCCCAAAGTTAGGGGGAGAGGATGAGAAGGAGTTTAGTTGTGCAGCTTCCCCTCCTAGAAGGGAAACAAAACCCCCAGCCCTGTACCACGAGATTCTGAACGAAAAGCCTATTCACCAAACTACAAGGAAAAGTTTTTAGTATTTCACAGAGTTCACCAGGCTTCCTCTGTAAAACTGCCCACATCAAATATATGTTGCTGGAAGGGAATCCAAATATAAAGAAAAGTTAGCCACGTGGCTTAAACCAGGAAAGAGAAATTGGCATGTCCAAAGGCTTCGGTAAGACTCCAGCTCCACAAGTGCCCCTATAAACAGAAGAACAATAAGCCTGAACTTCCATTTCAATATGGGCATGTGGCCTCAAACACCAGTTTAGAGGCTGTATTCGGCTCAAATGTCCCCATTCTGTAGAAGAAAGCTCTTTCAGGGTTCTCAATATAACAGTTGTAGAATTTTCTCCCCCAATGTGGCATCAAAGGGAGCATATTATTGGGATCTGCTAAGGGGAAATCCAATTATATACTTCCCTATCAAAACCCTCCACGTAAAAATAAAAAATCTACTGCAGAGAAGACAACCCCTTTTTATTTGAGGAAAACAAACCAAAAAAATAGCCTGTGTTTTCCTTTGCAGGAAGATGCTTCACCCCTAAATTTAATCTAAAAAGCATGCTTCCTTAAAAAAAAAAAATTAAATAAATAAAAAATCAAAAGCATGCTTCCTGTGTTGACCCATATGGCAGGCAGGCTGTGGGACCAGAGGTCATATCACCATCTTCTCACCACTTCCAATATTCTAGCACCCAAATTCAGTGGTGCGGCAGGAGGCTTCCAGAAGAGGAGAGCAGAGAAGCACAAAGCAGCAGTCCCTGAGGGAACCCTGACCCTGGCCAAGCATCTCTGGGCATGGAAAAAAATCCTGAGCATGGGCAAGCATCTCTGAACATGGGCAAGCACCCCTGAGCATGCACAAGCATGCCTGAGCACGGAAAAGGAACCCTGGGCAGTCAAGCAGAGCGTCAGGAGCCAGACACCGGCTCCACAGTGTGGTAGGGAGTTATGATCTGAACACCACATTAGGGAGGGATATTCAAAATAACCCCCACTTTCAAGACGCCTTTAGTTGCCTTATGATCAAGCACACGCAGCAATACACCTGAATAAAATGTGAAATTAAAAAAAAATGGAGAAAGATAGTCAGCCTACAACATCTGTTTAGAACTCAAAATGCATTTCCATAGAAAGCTGGCCAGCCCCTTCCTCACCCCTGATATCTGACAGTAACGTCACTCTACGGAGTGTCCTCCACCTCACATGTTTATCAACATGAGAAGCTGAAAGGAAAGCTGAAGGGAAGGACACATATGAGTAGGTGGGCAGGGAAGGAGGTAGCCAACACCTTACTGAGGTAGCTTTTGGTATCTCTCCCTAAATAAAGAATCTCCTGGGACTGTTCAGTCCTAACTCAGGCACTGCCAGCATTACTGTGCCTAGCCAGAGTTCTCAGTTCTCTGGGAAAAGGGTTCTTCTGGTGCCCTGCATGCAAGGCTGACCCCAGAAGTATATTTTGATTCCCTCCCACCACCATTCTGTGTCTTTCCTTCACCTCCTAGAACTCAGCCTCCTCAATCCAGGGCCAATAAATCCAATGGTGCCCCATATCAAACGCCTGTCCTAGCCTCCAAAGTATTCCTAGCCCTAATTATCTGAGTGCCCCTAACCTCTACCACCACCAAACTTTTCTGTAGTGTGAAGATCTCAGCTAAGTGGCCAGTCAAAAACTACTTCCTGAACTAAGGTGGGAGAAAATAAGTGATAGCTCCTTAGCATCCCAAAGGTATAATATCTATATCTAAATAATAATGAAACTTACTGAACTCAGTAGGCAGAATTTCAGGCAATAGGGTAAAGAGATCTGAAGGGAGGAAGCTACCAGAGACCTCACTGCTGCCTGCACAGAGGCCCAGGTACCAGGACCGACCCCTCCCCCCGACACAGCTTCTTTTCTTCAGAATACAAGTTTCCCACTAGCTTCGAGTTTGTTCTGCACTGTTTATTTTCCTTAAGAGTTCACACAGCAATGACAGAGGGATGCTAGCTCTGGGCAGGAACAGGACTGTGTTATGTAGTGTGGGGGTCAAACAGTTCCCTGGGGCGCCTTTGTAATAAGCATTACTTTGAATAACCACCCATTAAGCCCAATGCTGGAACTGTAATAGGCAGAAAAACTGATCTGACTCTAATGCTTCCAAATTTTCCATACCAAATAGGAGCTAGGATTATAACCCTTTAAAACTGAGAGTCCTAGAAACGTAGAGCTTTAAAGGAATCTTTTTAAATGGCCATTTACCCCCAAGAAAAACAATGCTGCTGGAGCAGATGCAGACTCCTGCCTGGTGCACTTCTTGGGGAAAGCGCCAGCAGAGGACTCCAGAGGTGACTCAACATCCCACCCAATGATACTGGAAAACCTCAGCAACCACCCCTATAAATGCACAGTAGGGGGGTGACCCCTGCCCAGCAGGAATCTTCCTTTTCTCATGGCAGTACCCCCTCAGCCAAGGTCAAACCACCTTGAGCTTGCCCATCAGCCACACAGAGCAAAGCTGGAGTGCTGCCCCCACCTTTGAGAACAGAGAACCCAGAACGGTGGAAACCGTTCCTTAGAGAGTCAGTGGAAACATCAGGGCACCATGGCTCATTAACGGTACCACAGGAGACTGTGTAACATTCAATTACTCAGGACCAAGAAGAAGGGCTAATTATCCAATTCAGGGATTATCCAGGCCTCGCTTCCCCCTCCACTCCTCCTCCTCTTGGCGGCCTGCCCTTTCTCATGCTTCAACAAGGGAGGAGTGAGGTAAGTAAGAGAGGTGAAACATCTGGCTTGTCTGATAAGTGGTTTGGGAAGGAGAATGAAACTACTAATCAAAGAAAGCTTTCAGACTAATTACAGCTTTCTATAGTCCAGCCTCTGTCTGTTGGTTTCCACATTCCATGATTCCCCCAATCCCGTTACCACAGATAAGAAAGAAATGGGTCTAAGTTTCATAAAAATGAAACATTCATTGCCACATGCACCAGTTACTGAGCACTTGCTAAACACTGTGTAAAACACTGCGCTGGGGAAAAGGGATATGAAAAAGCTCATAGAGACCCTAGCCCTCTGGGAGACCATGGCTTAGGAGAGAAGGTAGACACAGAAAGAGCCCACTGCACTGTCACATAGCAATACCCATGCTGGAGAAACCAGAATCCTCTCTTAGATGCCAACCCCATGACTCCCACACAGTGGGCTACCTGAGAGCAGCTTTGAAACTCCAAAAAGGATGTAAGCTCTGCCTCTCCAAAGAGCCCCCAGTCCTAAATGTAGCCTTCTTTCAGAAACAATAGAATATGAGGGTAAGAGGTTTTTTTCCTTTCAATTAAAAAAAAAAAAAAACAGAACCCATAGGAATTAAAAGTGACACACAGCCAGACCATACAGGCACACAACAGAGAGCTCAAAAGGCCAGCACGACACCTATCACCTTCTGGTGAAAGTATTTTTTTCCTGTTATTATTACTCCAGTAAGCAGGACTCCGGGGAGAATAATGCAGGAGTCATTAGTCTGGGTCACTTTTAAGGAAGCAGATAAATAAAGAAAAGAGGATAAAACAGAACAACAATTACTTTGTTAAAGGAAATGATGCTACTTTATTACACATCTACTTACCTTCTTCACCCACAAATTCTTAATTCTTACTTTAGAGAGCAAGAAAAAGCAGGGGACAGAGAGAAAAAGAAACAAGTGAGAATGAGCATGAGGTCTCAGAAGAGAAGTCCTTGAGCAGGACTCTGGGAAGACAGCGGCGTAGGAAGCACCAGCAATCTGGCTCCCCTACCTGCAGCGGCAGAGTCGGTCTGATAGAACTATTTTAGAACTCTGGAGTCTGCTGAGGACTTGCAACTTCCAGAGAAGACCCAGACAGTAAACTGCAGTTGGGCCAATACCAGCTCTTAGCACAACGGCAGAGCATGAGCGTGTGCCTGCAGCAGCCTGCACACAGCCTCCAGGAACCAAGGTGGGCAAAAAGTATCCTGTCCTCCAAATATCAGGGATCTGTGCTCTGACTGCAGACTGAAGCTTCTGATCACAGAGGCAAAGAGGCTGGCAACTGTTGTTGCAAGCCCTTCCCATTCTGGATGAACTGACTTCCTGGGGACTTAAAGAGCTTGCAGCCTTTCGATCCCTTCATTTTTCACCTTTTCCCCTTTGGAGAGCCAGATGTTAAAAGACTAGAACATTCAAAAAACCACTACATACACATGGAAAATTAGGAAGTGATTGCACGTGCCCAAGGAAATGCTCAGAAAAGACCTAAAGCTCATCCTTGACACAGAGAAAGCCTACAACTATCAAAACACACACACACACAAAATTATAAAAACAATAAAAAAAAAAAAAAAACCAGCAACCCTGGGGAAGGGGAAGAATCTGATTTCTAAAGTTACTACCTTATGAGATTCAAACATCCAGTATTTAACAAACACACACACACACACACACACACACACACACGACATACAAAGAAACAGGAAAATATGACCCAAAGGAAAAAAAAATCAAAAGAAATGCTTCTTGAAAAGAACTGATGGCAGATATACCAGACAAAGACTTTAAAACAATTGTCTTAAAGATACTAAAGAACTAAAGGAGACAGTCAAGAAGATGTAATTCTATGACAGCAATAACTAAAAAGGGTGGGGACAGAGCTGTAAAGAAGCAGGGTTTTTGTATGTTATTGAAGTTAAGCTGGTATAAATTCAAATTAGTGTTGTAACTTTAGGATGTTAAATATCATCCCCATGGTAATCTTAAACAGCTATGGAATACACACAAAAGGAAGTGAGAAAGAAACTTAAACACTTCACTACAAAAAATTAAACACAAAAGACAGTAATGCAGGAAATGAGGGACAAAAACTATAGGATAGCATATAGAAAACAAATAGCACAACATGAGTCCCTCCTTATCAGCAACTACTTTAAATGTAAATGTATTAAACTTTCCAAACAAAAAAAAAGAGACTGGCAGAATGGATAAAAACATGTGATCCAATTACATGCTACCTACAAGAGACTCACTCAAGATCCAAAGACACAAATGGATTGAAAATGAAAGGATAAAAAATGATATTCCATGCAAATAGTAACCAAAAGAGAGCAGGGGGGGCTATATTAATATCAGACAAAAAAGATTTTAAATCATACAAGGTTATGAGAGACAAAGAAGGGCATTATATATTAATAAATAGCTCAAAACAACAAAAATAAATAAATAAACATTTACATACCTAATAACAGACATCAAAATGCATAAAACAAAAACTGACCAATTAAAGGGAGAAACAGACAGTTCCACAATAATAGCTGGAAGCTTCAATACCCCATTCATAATAACAGACACAACCAGCAGACAGAAGATAAGGAAAGAGAGGCCCTAACACAATAAACCAAGTGGATCTAACAGACATATACAGAATAGTCTGCCTGACAACAGCATACAACATCACGCACATTCTTCTCACGTGCACATATTTTCCAGGATAGAATATATGTTAGACCACATATTCAGTCTCAAAAGATTTACAAACGTAGACATACAAAGTATTTTCTCTGATTACAAGATGAAGTTAGAAATCAATAATAAAAGTAAAACTGGAAAATACAAAAAAAAAAATTGTGGAAATAACACACTTTTAAACAAACAATGGATCACAGAAGAAATTACAAGGGAAATTAGAAAATACTTAGAGATGAGTAAAAACGAAAACACAATATAACAAAACTTATGCAAACACAGCAAAAGCAGTGCCAAGGGGGAAATTTATAGCTATAAACGCTTACATTAAAGAACAAAAAGATCTCAGGGCGCCTGGGTGGCACAGCGGTTAAGCATCTGCCTTCGGCTCAGGGCGTGATCCCAGCGATCTGGGATCGAGCCCCACATCAGGCTCTTCTGCTATGAGCCTGCTTCTTCCTCTCCCACTCCCCCTGCTTGTGTTCCCTCTCTCGCTGGCTGTCTCTATCTCTGTCGAATAAATAAATAAAATCTTTAAAAAAAAAAAAAAAGAACAAAAAAGATCTCAAACCAACGACCTAACCTTACAAATTAAGGAGCTAGAAAAAAGAGGGGCACCTGGGTGGCTCAGTCGGTTATGCATCTGCCTTCGGCTCAGGTCATGACCCCAGGGTTCTGGGATCGAGCCCCACATTGGGCTCCTTACTCAGTAGGAAGCCTGCTTCTCCCTCTTCCTCTGCCTGCTGCTCCCCCTGCTTGTGCTCTCTCTCTCTGTCAAATAAATAAAATCTTTAAACAAAAAAACAAACAAAAAGAGCTAGAAAAAGAAAAACTAACTGGGGCACCTGGGTAGCTCAGTCAGTTAAGCATCCAACTATTGATCTCATCTCAGGTCTTCATCTCAGGGTCGTGAGTTCAACCCTAGCGTTAAGCTCCATGCTGGTTGTGGAGTCTACTTAAAAAGAAAAAGAAAAAGAAAAAAAAACTAACCCAAAGCTAGCAGAAGGGAAGAAATGATAAAGATTAGAGCAAAGATAACACAATACAGAACAGAAAAAACAAGAGAGAAAAAACAATGAAACCAAAGGTTTGTTCTTTAGCTAGACGGACAAAGGAAAAAAGAGAGAAGACTCGAATTACTAAAATCAGAAACAAAAGTAGAGACATTACTACCAATTCTACAGGCATAAAAAAAATTTTAGGAGTAATATGAACAACTGTACACCAAAAAAACTGGAGCACTGCGGTCAGAAGGCCCTTCAAAACTGAGGGTAAACCAGAAATGAGAAACTTGCCCTAAAAACAAAAACAAAAAACCTGGACTAATAGGCACAAGAAGTCATGACATTTCAATTAACAGGGTCTGTGTAAGAGCACACCAAAACGATCAGCCCCACTAAGAACCGCCCACAATGACCGCAGCAAGTGGCACAGTGATCCGTATATTTCACCTTAAGATTTGATTCTTCAACCAACCAATCTTTCAAGGTGCCCCCACCCCATTCCAATCATTTTTTTTTTTAGCAAATGTGAGCTATTCAAATCTGCAATCAAATGAACGCTTTTGTTAAACATTTTAAATCACAGTTATTAGGGTTTTCACAGTTATTAGGTATTAAAGGTGAAACTCTTTTAGGGACACATAAAAATGCTAATGCTAACTTAATCAAGGCAGTTTGGGAAACTCCTTATTTTTCAGCATTCTCAGCATTAACCTATCCTTATAAATTACTCCCATCCAGGCTTCTCAGAGTGAAAGAAATAGACTAAAAGTTTAAATCAGTAAGAGAAATCAGAAAACTCCCAAATGGGTCTCTAAGAGGAAGAGTCCAAGACCAGCACAGCCTTGAAGGCCATTTCTAGTCACACTTCACACCTCTTGGAGAAGGGAGGAGATGCACTTACTACTCTTAAGTGACCGATTTCCCAGCACTGATGAAAGGAGCTAATACTCAAGTTGTGCTGAGCACTGGAGAGCCAAGTAACAGGTTTACTGAACAAAAGTTTCGTCAAAAAAAAAAAAAAAAGGCTCACCTAACTCATGCATTCTGCCCACCCAGTCATACTCCTGCCTCAGTACAAACTGCTTTCTTATTTGTCAACATACACCCTTTTTCTACTGACTTTACTTACCAAATGAAGCCTTTACCACATACTCAGAGACTGGAGAAAATGGCCTGGAAATTTAATAAATGCAAATAATCTCTAAAGCCTTAGGTCACCCAGTCAACTATCTCTTCATAAAGAATGGCTTGATGGGCGCCTGGGTGGCTCAGTCAGTTAAGCGTCTGCCATCAGCTCAAGTCATGATTCCAGGGTCCTAGGATCAATTCCCACATTGGGCACCCTACTCAATGGGGAATCTGCTTCTCCCTCTACCCCTCCTCCCTGCTCATGATCTCTCTCTCTCTCTCTCTCAATAAATAAATAAATAAATAAATCGCAAAAAAGAACGGCTTGAGAACCATTTAAGAGAAAAGGTGTTAAGAAAAGCATCAGGGAAGCAAAAACTACTTGTATGAAGCCTTCAGATCAATACCACCATTTACATAAATTCTCCCAAAACCATCTGTGAGCAAGACCTTCCTTGAAACAAGTACAGTGAAGTGGAAGGGACATGAACTACGGAAAAAGGAAAAGCAGAAGACCAAGGTACCAAACAATGCCAATTCACACCAACTCACAGGCATGTATCCCCAAAGAGCAAGGCCACGATTTCTCTCTGAATGGATAAAAGGCACAGGACACCACTCATGACAAAGCCAAGAAAAAGCCCAGGACAGCAAGGGAGAAAATACTGCTGTTTGATCACTCCCTCTTCCTGCCACAAGTCAATTCAATTCGTCATGTATTTACTATTAACAAAGGATCTTTCTACTGGGCCTGTATTCAATTTAAAAAAAAAAATTCTGCAGGACGCCTGGGTGTCTCAGTCAGTTAAGCATCTGCCTTTGGCTCAGGTCATAGTCCCAGGGTCCTGGGATCAAGTCCCGCATCGGGCTTCCCGCTCAGTGGGAAATCTGCTTTTCCCTCTGCCTGCCACTCTCCCTGTTTGTGCTCTCTCCCTCTCTCTCTCTCTGATAAATAAATAAATAAAACCTTTAAACAAAAATTCTGACACTTCTTAAAACAAGAAGACTATTCAGGACTACTGTGATAGGTGTCAAGACTATTACAACAGGGCAGAGAGATGGCACTCAACTCCAAATACGTGGGCTGGGTTCTATGGTGTACACAAGTCTTCCTGACCTCTCTGTCCCACACTCTCCCCATCACACATGTCACCTGGGCATCTCACTTCCCCTCAAAACTCTGGAGTGCCTCCACAGCTCTGCAGGATTAGCCTGGGATTCGAGGTCTTCCTCACCTTCTCCTCTGCTCTTCTATGAGAACACGCCCTTCCACCAAAGTGGCCACCTAAACACACCTTGGATTTTCCTGCCCCCTTGCCCCTCCTCTCACTATTTCCCCACGACCAGAATGTGCATCTTGGACATCTAATGAAATCCTAATTCACTTCAAGATCTGGTTCTATGGGGCCCCTGGGTGGCTCAGTCATTAAGCATCTGCCTTTGGCCCAGGGCGTGATCCCAGGGTCCTGGGATGGAGACCCGCACTGGGCTCCCTACTCCGCTCCCTACTCCCTACTCCCTACTCCCCCTGCTTGTGTTCCCTCTCTCGCTGGCTGTCTCTCTGTCAAATAAATAAATAAATAAAACTAATAGGAGTAACCTATCAGAAAGTATGATAAAGGGGTTGTTTCACATTACATTTACAAATCAGGAAGAGAAAAAACAATAAGAAGAGAGCTCCGGTCTTTAATTTTTTATTTAAATTCAATTTAATTAATGTATACTGTTATTATTAGTTTGAGGTAGAATTCAGTGATTCATCAGTTACATACAACACCCAGTGCTCATTACATTATGTGCCCTCCTTAATGCCCATCACCCAGTTACCCCATCCCCTCACCCACCCCTGCTCCAGCAACCCTCAGTTTGTTTCCTATAGTTAAGAGTCTCTTATGGTTTTTGCCTCCCTGTTTTCCTCTTATTTTATTTTTCCTTCCCTTCCCCTATGTTCATCTGTTTTGTTTCTTAAATTCCACATGAGTGAAATCATATGGTAATTGTCTTTCTCTGCTAACTTATTTCACTTAGCATGATATCCTCTAGTTCCAACCATGTTGTTGCAAATGCCAAAATTCCATTCTTTTTGATGGCTGAGTAATATTCCGCTGTATATATGGACCACATCTTTATCCATTCATCTGTCGATGGACATCTGGGTTATTTCCGTATTTCAGCTATTGTGGACATTGCTGCTATAAACATTGGGGTGCATGTGCCTCTTCTAATCATAATGTTTGTATCCTTTGGATAAATACCTAATAGTGCAATTGCTGGGTCATACAGTAGCTCTATTTTTAACTTTTTGAGGAACCTCCATACTGTTTTCCAGAGCGGCTGCACCAGTTTGCATTCCCACCAGTTTGCACCAGTTTGCATTCCCAAAGGTTCCCCTTTCTCCACAACCCGCCAACACCTGTTGTTTCCTGAATTGTTAATAAGAAAGCCCCTATCTTAAAAGATTCTACAGTTATTTTTTTCTAGGTTTATGTATGTTTTCTAAATTTTCTGCAATAAACATATACTACTTTTATTTTTTTTATAATTTTTATTTTGTTATATTAGTCACCATACAGTACATCCCCAGTTTTTGATGCAATGTTCCATGATTCGTTATTTGCGTATAACACCCAGTGCACCATGCAATACGTGCCCTCCTTACTACCCATCACCGGCCTATCCCAATCCCCCACCCCCCTCCCCTCTGAAGCCCTCAGTTTGTTTCCCAGAGTCCACAGTCTCTCATGGTTCATTCCCCCTTCTGTTTACCCCCCCCCTTCATTCTTCCCTTCCTTCTCCTACCAATCTTCCTATTTCTTATGCTCCATAAATGAGTGAAACCATACGATAATTGTCTTTCTCTGCTTGACTACTTTTATTAATATAGAAAATGTCATCTTGAAAATTCTTTAAATGAACATACAATAAATGTTACAGGAATTTAGAGAAGGCTGAGATTCATGTGAGTAGGAACAGGCCATGACATGGTCACAGAGAAAGTGGGCCAGTACTAACTAGGCAATGAAGGGTTGGCAGATAAAAAGAGGGATGAGGAGGAGAGTGAGAGGAGAGGAAGGGAGGAGGAGGAGGAGGACAATAGGAAGAAGGAAGGGGGCAGGAAGAACCAACCTCTGAGGCTATCTTTTATTGAGAATGTACTAGATCCCAGGCTATTTACAAGTATGATCTATCTCATCTAATCCTTGCAATCACTCAGTGAGGCTATTCCCATTTTAAAGATGACAAAACAGAAAACTAGGGTGTGACTTGCCCAAGGACACATATCTAGTAAGTGACAGAGTCTGTGCTCTTTCCACTCTGCTAGGAATTTTTCAGCTGGGTTCTGTGTTTACCAGAGGGATCTGTAGATACTTGGCCTCAGGCCCCAGCCCTCAGTAGGAAGGTACTGAGTTCCCATTCAGCACAACCTGAGCAGTTCCACTGTAATCTATTTTATGCATTTTGAGTATCAATATAAGATGTCATTTAAAAAAAAACAGGAGTTCCAACATTTCAAAAAAATAAACAATAGTTTGAAAACCACTGCCCTATGCCATACCGCCCCACTACAAAGGCCCTGGGGTGGCTGAGATATATTTGGTAGGCATGCTGGGCTGGGGAACACCAAAGGAGAAAGAAGCCTGTCCTACGTGTGTGTTAGGAAGCAGAGAGAAATAAGACTGAAACACGAGAGCCTAGAAAGTTCCTAAGACACTGAAATAAGGCAAAGGTAAGGAAGCCCCTTTATTAGTTGACACTTGTGAGCCTCTGGCTCACGCCAAAACCAAAGATGCAAGAACATCCTCTAAGCAACCAGCACTTACATAAAAATTTCAGAAAACCTGTTGTTTTGCTAGCTTTGATACAAAGAATTTCAAATACCAAAACAATTGCAACAGATGTGTGACTTTATTTTAAAACTACTTGAATATGTGCAAATCTTCCAAAATAATGTACGTCTTCTCAGCATTCCTGCCCCTGGGGTGGGGATACTGTCTGCTGGCTTACCAGGCATCCTGGGAAAGTTTTGGGGGTGTTTCTCCATCCTAGGTTTGCCTCCTACTAATTAATCATTGAAAGATAACACAAAAGGCATTTACAGGACTTCAAAATTAACTGAAAATAATTTATCTATATTCAGCCATAAAATAAAGTAGGATCAAATTATACTCTTATGCTGATTTATATACTATATTTTATACAAACATAATCTGATAGTTCTCAGAGTTTGGAAGCATAATCCTTATGAGTAAGTCAATGAATGCTGGGTATGAGATTTTCCTCACTTTCCATTTACTAAATGCTGAACTGATTTATTACTAAGTGATATTCTCTGTTTAGAGAGCAGCCTTCAGATACACAACCGTTAATTCATTTTGGTTTCACACTCAGTATCAGATGATGCCTTTATAAGAGATGGTAACAATAATGCATTCTTATTGCACACACAGGTTTTCTGAGCCTGGCATTTAATGGCTTTATGGAAGTCAACAGATAAAAGGGTTTTTGAATTCTCACTGCTTAGCTGTAAAAGTCACAATTCTCTAGCTCTTAAAAGTTTGTTCATAAATAAAATCAGGAAGCTGAAACAGTTCTGTTTGAACATACACCTAGTGAGCACCCTACCTGTGCACCAGGTGCATAGGTGATGCTGGGAATTCAAAGGTGAAATACACACAGTGCCTGCCCTTGAGAAGTTTGTGAAAGGTAGCAGGAGTGAAATATATGTAAACAGATAACTCCTATGTAACTTGGTACACATCAGGGTACTACATAAACACAGAAAAAACCTGTAGGAGGCAGAATAATGGCCCCAAAGATGTCCACATCCTAATCCCCAGAACTTGCAAATATGTTACACGACAAAAATGAATTAAAACTGCAGGTAGAGAGGGCGCCTGGGTGGCACAGCGGTTAAGCGTCTGCCTTCGGCTCAGGGCGTGATCCCGGCATTATGGGATCGAGCCCCACATCAGGCTCCTCCACTATGAGCCTACTTCTTCCTCTCCCACTCCCCCTGCTTGTGTTCCCTCTCTCGCTGGCTGTCTCTATCTCTGTCAGATAAATAAATAAAATCTCAGACTTCTGACAAGTGGAGAACTGCAGGGTAATACATCTGTACCGTTCTAGAGCACTAGTGTGTAGTCACTTGTTACGGCAGCAATAGAAAACTGATAGAGAGCCCTTCAGCCGGAAAATAAGAATTATTTATATGAAAAGAGAACACTCATTCTTACCAACACCTCATCAGCTCTGCTCAGCAAGAAGAGCAAGGCCACTAAACCTCAAAGCTCAATCCAGAAATGCAAATGCAAGTTGTACACGTTCATGATGTTATAAAAAGTCTCCAGTGACTGTCCCTAAAACATCCTTTATATACTCACCAGCCAAAAGAGCGGTGATTTGGGAGACAAACTACTCACCAAATACAAGGCCACAACTACACTGCCAGCACTGCCACTGTGAACACTTCAGTGGCGGGTGTACGAATGCTCACGTGGCCTTCCCAAACGTCTGCTACCGGTCTAGTTTGCTTCAGCCCTAGTCAACCGAGACTCTCTATAAATACAGCCTACTGTGGAGCACAACATTTAAATGGGATACCAGGAAAAGCTGCAGAATCATTTTCCAAACACTGGCCTGGAGCCAGAGAAAGTCTACTCCTCTGGAATTGCTCTCCAGAGGAGTCAGAAATAGCCCCCCTTGGGGCGCCTGGGTGGCACAGCGGTTAAGCGTCTGCCTTCAGGGCGTGATCCCAGCGTTATGGGATCGAGCCCCACATCAGGCTCCTCTGCTATGAGCCTGCTTCTTCCTCTCCCACTCCCCCTGCTTGTGTTCCCTCTCTCGCTGGCTGTCTCTATCTCTGTCGGATAAATAAATAAAATCTTAAAAAAAAAAAAAAATAGCCCCCCTTACCTGCCACGCCGCATTCTAAAACACTAAAGGAGTATGAAAAAGCAAAGGGGGTGGCTTCCCCTGGATACCAGCCCAGTATTTGTTCGCTCAGTTGAGATGACTCCAGGGACCACAGTCTCAGCAGAACTAAGGCCAGAGGGAAAGGGCCACACCTAATTTGGTTATTTTCAGGAAAGCCCGGCTTGTGTATGGAATTCCACAGCTGTGTTCGCAATTTATCAGTGATCTGAGGCTTTAAATATCACCGTGTGGGTCAGTGAGTTCACTCAGGAGGAAAACACTTAATTCTACATGCTATACGATAACTACTAAATTCATTCTAACACTAAATCCAAAACTTTGTCTCCTTTTCTGAACTTAGAAAGTTGCCCACGATAAATTTTTAAGCAACAAACTGAATGTACACACTCACTTTTAGGAATATGTGTACGTGTATACTTCCCTCCTCCCTTTTCTTGATTTCTTTCTTTTCTTTAACTGCTCAATCTCTTCTCAGGATTACCACCTGACATCCTACTTCGCATATTTGATCAACAGACTAATTTAAACCATTCCCCTTCCCACCATCCTTGTCCCACACGTGCACCAAGAGAACACTGAGCAAATAAGTCTTGTTGCAGCTTAGGGTTACATCGCTAGCTTAGTGCAGGGCAGCCTCCTCTTCATTTCCACCCTCCCCTGGCACTGAGAACAATCTCAGTCATTCTAATCTTATGTTTTCTTATGGGAGCTCCTCCAAACTCTAAACACACTGACAGGGAAAAGAAATATGTAACCACAACGCACACAGCTCTCCTAGGAAAGGCCGGCAAGATGATAACAGTTAACATGCTTTATTAGGGATCCCCTTTCCAACCAAGACCTACCTTTTCTCTAACACCAAGATTAAGAGAAACTAAGGATCATAAGACCCCACAGACTCCGTCATAATACAAAGATAACAAATCACAGAATCATGTGGTTAATGCAAATGTGATCAATGATTTCTCAACAGCCAATACCAAATTAAGCAGCCCCAGGTCACATGACACAAATTCTGAGTTCAATCTAATGGAACTATACATCTGGAGGTCCAAAAGTACAACCATTTCCTATTCCTCTATTTCTCATTTTAATCAGATTGTTCGAACAAATAAATAAAGGGGCAAAATACTTAAATCCAGAGAAATACTAGTACAAATGTGTTGTGACCTTTAGAACTCACACATATTTATATCTGTAAGTTCTCTTTATGTTCACTGAAATCGACAGTACAGTGCTAACCTCTTTTCTTTCAAGTGGCTCAACAAAGAGCCACTGTCACTTTCAATTAAAATACCTAAACACCTCATTCTTAGAAGGAGAGACCACAGTTTTCTCATTTATGGAGCACACATCAGTATCCTACACTGGATGGTTCTAATGATACAAAGTACGAGTGGGTTTTAAAAACTTTTTGTCTACTGGGACACCCGAGTGGCTCAGTCAGTTAAGCAACCAACGCTTGATTTCAGCTCAGGTCAGGATCTCAGGATCAGGAGATCGAGCCCTGCCTACGGCTTCCTGCTCAGAGGAGAGTCTGCTTGAGGTTCTCTCTCTCCCATTCCCTCTGCCCCTGCCCCACTCTCACACTGTCTCTCCTGCTCTAAAACAAATGTATCTTCAACAACAACAACAACAACAACAACAACAACTTGCTGTCTACTATTAGGAGGAGCACAGTGAAACTATATTTCACTTGTTTAAAAAGTAGTATCAGGGAAGCCTGGGTGGCTCAGTCAGTTAAGAGTTTGCCTTCAGCTTGGGTCATGATCCCAGGGTCCTGGAATCAAGTCCTGCACTGAGCTCCTTGCCCAGCGGGGAGCCTGCTTCTCCCTCTGCCTGCCACTCCCCCTGCTTGTGCTCTCTCTGTCAAATAAATAAGTAAAATCTTAAGAAAAAAAAAGTGATATCAGGTGTTTGTGAGGATGTGGAACAACTGAAATTTTCAAGCTTTGCTGTTGCGAGTATATATTCCACTTTGGGACACTGTTGACAAAGTATTTCATGCATGAACTAAAGTTTGCAAGTATCAAATAACAATATTACACCTCAAGTTGTTTCATGTTTTAGATTTTAAATACAAATAAAAACTCCAGTGGTCCCACAGAATGACAGAATTACAATCACTATGCTAGCACTGTTTATTTCAATTCACTGTTTAGCTCACAGGGGTTGGAGACACACATTACCCTCAAAGTGAGTTCAAGATTACAAATCATTATGAACTTCCTTTCACAACTAACTTATAGAGCCACATCAACATATACGGAGCCAAATATACCACATTTAACTTCCACGTAAAACAGAATGTTTATTAAAGTAAAACAAAAGCCTCAACAGTTACTGCAGCAAATATCTGGAATCTAGACCAACAAAAGATCTGGTGGGGGAAGAGTTGTCACCGACATTGTTTATAATGGCAGGCACATGGCAGTTAAGAAAAAACAACGTCTGACCTTCAGTCAGCTTTACCATTGTTTTTAAATCCTCTACAGACAACAGGACCCCTGTGTTGCCTGCAAAGGGAGGGGGAAGCCAATCACTCCCATCTCCCTATTCTTGGTTAATCACTGTGTGCCAATTACAGTTAAAAAGGATAAGTAATAAAAGCGTGTTAATCTTAAGTTTACATATATTTTATAAATATGTGCAATTTCTTTGACCTAATACTTCCAGTTCTAGGTTATCTATCCTGTAAAAACATGCAAACATGTGCCCAAAGAGACATATGCAAAATGTTCATGGCATCAATATTTGCAATGACTATGAGACAATACACTGCATTGATGAGCTAGGAAAAAAAACCAGAATAGCTAAATAAAATAGGGTATAAGGATACAACTGAATTCTGTATAGCAATTACAAGACATAAGCTAGAGCTCTAGGTTTTACCTATAATACTCTACTTCTTAATTTCATATATTTGTATAATACAGATTTAATACCTTCGAATTATAATAATGAAAGATGTAAACCAGATTATTAGCCACCATTAATTCTCAGTAGGCCTACAGCTGTTATAGTCCTGGGTCTCTGATCTATCTTGATGCCATAAGCACTGTAAAATATAAGATGAGCTCAATCCGTATGTTGGGAACAAAGGTCCCTGGATCAGATTTTGTGCATTAATGTAAGTTCCTAAAGATGACTGCCCTTAACTGAAGTCGTGGCCCAAAAGGAATTCATCACTCATCTAAGCACTGGCAGAAGCTTCTGAGTTAAACATGGGTGTACATCTAAGGGAGAAATTAGATAGCCCTCCCAAAGGCATTAATAAGGAGCCGACAGAATTCTCAGAGCGCAGACTGCCATCCTAAGTTCACAAAAGTGTTTGCTAAGGAAAGCTCCTCCATAAACCCAACCTGAGAATGCCCTAGGCCAACCCCACGTACAGGACTGGCCTGGGGCTATGTCAGTGCGTAAGTGTGCAGACCCAGATGGAATCAATGTGTCTTCAAGTTCCAATCCATGAGTTGTGATCTGTATCAACATCACCCCTCCCACTGCCGGGTCACTAGTCTCATCTGCTTTTTTTCCAGGACATTACAAAGCCAAGTACCTATCCTGCTAGGACACTAACAGGCATCCCCCCCACCCCCCCGCCAACTAGAATTTAAGAGTAAGTTGTTATAATTCATTGTTTCTAAAAGTATTGTCTGTGAAACATCATACTGCCATGTGCTTAAAACAAAGAGGATTCCACTGGTAAGTAACTCTGGGAAATGTTGCCTTATATATATTCTTACTCCCACTCCCCATAATGCATGCCATTTATCATATTAAACATTCAGCGAAGTGCTATATGAAAGAAATCTGCTTTACTCTAAGCCAGGGTTTCTCAAACATATTTGACAAAGGAACCTTTTTTCCAACCTAAAAGGGCTGTTTCCCCATACTTGATCCTAAAAAATCACTTAGGGTTACTGCTAAAACTGAAGATTCCCAGGCTCTACTCTAACCTCTTGATCAAAATCTTCAAGGCAGGGGTCATGTCATTTAAAACAAATATCCTAGTTAACTTATATCAGAGCAGTCTGAAAAACACTGACAAACTAGCATTTGGTCAGAAACACTACTTTTTGTTAAAAATGTTTCCAAGTCAGGGGCCCCTGGGTGGCACAGCAGTTAAGTGTCTGCCTTCGGCTCAGGGCGTGATCCCGGCGTTATGGGATCGAGCCCCACATCAGGCTCCTCCGCTATGAGCCCGCTTCTTCCTCTCCCACTCCCCCTGCTTGTGTTCCCTCTCTCGCTGGCTGTCTCTATCTCTGTTGAATAAATAAATAAAAGCTTTAAAAAAAAAATGTTTCCAAGTCAATTCCTTGATTCAAGGTCACTAGTCTAAGCATTATTATCTACTTTCAGTACTGCGCAGATAAAGAACATAATTTTTGTACTGGCCTTGAGACTATGACAGCAGTCGTTTTTTCATCCTTTGGGTTTTTTCTAAGTTAAATCATAATCATTATAATAACAACTGAGCTCTTAAATATATTATCTCCCACAGTTTTTCAGAAAAACTTATCAGAAAAGTACAATTATTTTCCCCATTTTGAGAACATGAGGAAGCAGGCTAAGGAAGTTTAAGTGACTTGCCCTAAGTCAGAGTTTCTCAATCTCAGCACTGCTGACACTTGGTGCAGGAAACTGTCCGAGGGGTAGGCAGCCTGTCCTGTGCCCCCCACAAGATGTTTAGCAGCACCCCTACCTTTACCCATTGGTGCCAGTAGCACCTTCCTTCCAGTTATAACAACTGAAAATGTCTCCGGACCTTGCCAAATATTGCCAGCGGGCAAAACTGGTTAGGAACCAAAGGTAAGAGCGCGCTGCCAGAACTCTCACCACTAGTGTCTCAGCCAGCCGGCCTCCCACAGCAGCTGCACGCTCCGCCCTTTGCAGGCTTCCTCCTCTGCACGATCAAGAATGGAGAAACCCAGCAGGCCCAGCTGGAGC
The DNA here is from genome assembly GCF_023065955.2 of Ursus arctos. Taxonomy (NCBI): domain Eukaryota; kingdom Metazoa; phylum Chordata; class Mammalia; order Carnivora; family Ursidae; genus Ursus; species Ursus arctos. The sequence continues at coordinate 4,199,613 of NW_026622986.1, forward strand.
TCTCAATGCTCCATTTCACAGCCAGTCCACACTGAAGAAAGGCCTGAGAGAAGCTCATCAGGTGACATAGTGAGATAAAAGGTGAACCACGCACCAGCAATTTCTGGCACAAAGTAATACCTCAAGAGAAGTAATGCCTGTGTGTCTTTCTATCCTGCCAAAGGCTTCAGTTGCATGTATGAAAGATTCTCAATCTGTTCTCTTAAAAATGAATCATAGAAAAAGCATTCTGCCCACAATGGCATACCTACTTAATTCAACATCTGAGAAAGCTCATTTTTTAACACACTCTCTTCATATGAAAAAATTATTTTCCATAATAGTTATGTAAAAATCAATAACTGTTTTCTTGATTTGTTCTTTAGTATTAAAACAATCAATTTTTTAAAAGATTTTATTTATTGCTTTGAGAGAGGGAGAGAGCACAAGCAGAGGGAGAGGGACAAGCAGACTACCCCCTGAGTGTGAAGCCCCATAGAGGGCTCAATCCCAGGACCCCAAGATCATGACCTGAGCCAAAGTCAGATGTTTAATCAAGAGAGCCACCCAGGTGCCACGAAACAATCAATTTTAAAATGATAAATATCACGGGGCCCCTGGGTGGCACAGTTGGTTAAGTGTCTGCCTTCAGCTCAGGTCATGATTCTAGGGTCTCGGGACTGAGCTCCTCACTGGGCTCCTTGCTCATCAGGGGGCATGCTTCTCCGTCTCTACCACTCCCCCTGCTTGTGCTCTCTTGTTCTCTCTCTTTCTCCCTCTCTCTCAAATAAAATCTTTTAAAAAAAATAAAATAAAATGACAAATTTCAACACATATTACGCGAATTTAGCAAAATATTCATTGTATGAACTAAAATTGGCAATTACCAAACAAAAATATTACACCTCAAGGTTTGCACTGTTTCACGGTTTTAATTTTTAAGCAGAAACAAAAACTCCAAGTGATCACACACAATGACAGAATTAGAAACCTCAATAATGTTATCATTGTTCATTTCAAATCTACCATTTAAATGCAGAAATATGTAGTACCACAGGTGTTAAATGCATGAAAAATGTTTGAGGCAAGCTTGAATAATTTTAAACTCTTAAAAATCTAAGTACCCAGTGTTGGGGGCCAACTGTATAATTAAGAGTCTCTGATTCAAGTTCCATGTAGTATACAATAGCTATCAAAGGATAATCAAAAAGTGCTCATCTGAAACTTACATATATATTATTAAAACTCAAGTTACCATAGCAATTATTTAGAACACACACCAACAAAAGATTTTTGGAGAAGGAATATGTTATCACCGACACTGTTTAGAATTATAGACACAATTCTAGACTTTTAGACTTTGCAGACAAACCTTTTGGATGCTTTTATTATTGTTACTAAATTCCCTACAAACAATGCACCCCTTATCACCTGCACCAGGGCAGACTACCCCTACCACCCAACCCTTGGGACAACACAGTCTGCCTAACATGGTTAAAATGGTACTCAAAAGTTTCAAGTCCAAAAGCAGTTGGCTACAAGAGACTAACAGAAAGAAAGAGTCACAAGAAAATCATCATAAAGAAAACGATGAAATGGTCAGATCTACTGGTCCCATCTCAAGTCCAATTCCAGCTTACCATGTAAGTCACACAAGCCATGAAACTTCTTCAGGCAATTCCAGGTTAGGAGACAAGCTTTGAATGCTGGCTGCTGTGTAACCCTGGGTAAGTTACTTAATGTCTCTGGGTTTTTTAACTTTCTCATCTTCAAGATGGAGATATAATAGTATCTGCCCCATGGGGTTGTCGAAGGTAATAAAAGGAAAGCATAGATAAGTGCTCTATACAAAACAGTTAGCTGCCCCTGGGCAATACCTTGAAATTACTGAATCTGGGTGATGAACATACAGGGATCATTACATTATTCTCTTTGATTTTGTATTTTTTTTTAATTTTTCAAAATAAATGTCTGAACTTAGTTGTTATCTTAACGTTCTTCATAGAAGCATACCTCAGAGATATTGTGGTTTCAATTCCAGAGCATCGCAATAAAGCAAATCAAATTAATTTTTTGGTTTCCCGGTGTATATAAAAGTTATGTTTAAAATTAAAAAAAAAAAAAAACAGGCATCTGGGTGTCTCAGTCGGTTAAGTGTCCGACTCTCGGTTTAGGCTCAGGTCATGATCCTGCAGTTGTTGGACTGAACCCCACATTGGGCTCCATGGGGAGTCTGCTTCAGAGTCTCTCTCCCTCTGCCCCCCCACTCGTGCTCTCTTGTACGCATGCTCTTTCCCTCTCTCTAAAATATTTTTTTTAATTTAAAAAATAAAATTAGAAAAACGAAAACAAAAAGTTATGTTTACACTAAACTGTAGTCTATTAAGTGTACAACAGCATTATGTCTAAAAAGCAATATACGTACCTTAATTTTAAAATACTTTATTGCTAAAAAACATTAACCACCATCAGAGCTTTCACCAAACTGTAATCACTTTGCTGGTGGAAGGTCTTGTCTCGATGTCAATGGCTACTGACTGATCAGGGTGGTGGTTGTTGAAAAGACTGGGATGGTTGTGGCAATTTCAAATGAGATGACAGTGAAACCTGCCACACTTGACTGGCTCTTCCTTTCACAAACGATTTCTCTGAAGCGCGCAATGCTGGTTGATAGCATTTTACCCAGAGCAGAGCTTCTTTCGCAACTGGAGTTGATCCTCTTAAACCCTGCTGCTACTTCGTCAACTAAGTTTACATAATATTCTAAATCCTCTGTTGTCATTTAAACAATCTTCACAGCATCTTCTCCAGGAGTAGATTCCATCTCAAGAAACCACTTTCTTTGTTCATCCATAAGAAGTAACTCTTCATCCATTAAAATTTTATCATGAGATTGCAACAATTCAAATGTAACAATGAAAATGTGTAAAAGATACAAAAAAAAAAAAGCAGTACCAAAATGTGACACAGATACAATGTGAGCAAATGCGCAAATGCTGTTGGGAAAATGGCACCAACTGACTTGCTCAATGCACAGCTGCCACAAACCTTCCACACGTAAAACAAAAACAACCCCCCCCACAGTTATCTGTGAAGTGTACTACAGCAAGAGCAATAAAACAAGGGACGCCTATATATAAAACACAGGAGAAATAAGATCTCTAAGGTCTCTTTGGACTTTAAAACCCTATTATATATACCAGACTGGAAAGAGGTCTCAATTCCTAGATGCCAATCAGGAATAAGGCAAGACAGTCCAGAAATAAACTCAGACCACCAGCCAGCTCCCAGACTGATCACTGCATAATCAATGCTTTACACATTAATGTTCAATGACTGGATGTCGGATTAATTCCAGGCATTCATTACAAAGCAGAAACCAAAATGGGACTAACACTTCCAGATCCAAGCCCTCAATGATCTGAGACTGGTGTCTGGCCCAGGAAATAACCTGAATCTTTCTTTGTGGAGAAGGGACCAGTAAAAGACATAATGATGAAAACTGATCCTGAGGGAAGGACATACCCAAAAAATGCTGTATAAATTGAATGAATTCATACCACAAATGACTTTAAGGCTTTCTGAGGGAATTTAGATTCAAAAGACAGAAGAACGGGCATTCATAATTAATCGTATTTGCTGACCGTACAAATAAATGAGTAAAATGTCAGCAAAACTTAGAGAATCTATTATAAACCAGGAAAAACGCCTACGACCAGACAAATACACTTTCCACCAAGCTGAAATGGAATGGCTGTCTGAATGTACACAACACACAAAGTTACATAAAATTTTAAAGACAGTAGAAATAGTTCAGACAGACCAAAAACAGGGGAGAGGGGAAATTCCAGTACCTTGGAAAATGACATAATTTCACTTAAGAAAACATTGTAAGAGTCATGATATGTTTCTGAAAGACAATACTGACCCCAGTGAAGTCACCTTCTGAAAAAAGACAAACCACACCTCTCTTCTCTAGCTCCAAGTGAACCTCGAAGCAGCATCTTCCTTTCCACTAAAGCAACAAAAAACTAAAAGCAAGTTTTCAAAGCTAGAACAGATGTTTTGACTTTGACATCATCCAATATTACAAACATATAACTACATAGTAGACTGTTAGAGTTCATGTCCTATTGCCTTTCAAAACACACCTTTCCATGTGTAACCTACCAATGACAGGAGTTTTCCAAATTCAAAAAGTCCTATCACAAAATAGTCCTCCTCAATCAATCTACTAATTCTGTGCATTTCTTCATTCAGCTGTGTGACCTGCTTTGTTGGACAGTTTCAGCATGATGAGTGCTAAAATTTCTGGAAGGGACAGCTATAATTCCCCTTCCTGTGTGGTGAAAGGAGGTTTCAAATCCTCCGACAGATGGCTCCACTGACTGCTGGCCCAGATTAACTTACTTCCCAAACAACTCCCATGGTACAATAGGGCTGGGATGGAGGACAGAGATAAGCAAGAGAGAGCTCTCAGTAAAAGAAAGTGAACATCCATGCATTCGTGGCCTTTCTATACCACTTTCTCTTCTTTTCCTACACACTACCACCTTGTTCCCAATAGTCTAACACCCTGAATCAGCTAAACTGCTTAACTTTATTATGGGAGAGGAAATGTGCAGTTACAGGATACGCAAAGCTGAGATCATGCAGAGTTATAATCACAGCTAAATCCAAAAGTCCTTCCAGCTGCTCACTCAATCACTCCCCTAGAATCACACTACTAGTTGCTAGGTCCCTGGAGAAAGATGTCTTTGCCTCTAATACAGTCTGGCTCCATTTCTGATGTATGACTACGAACAGCTTTCAAGCCCTAGCCCTCCCTGTTTCCTTTTCTGCCCCACATGTGGGCAAGCTGGTAAGAAAGCTCAGGGTCCCCTCCTTTGGCAAAAGCAGGAATTTCAAACCACCCAAGCCCAGGCAGATAGGCAAGGAAGACCTCAGCCAAGCTCATCTTCTCTACACAATAAAGCCAAGCCAGTCTCTTTTCCCCACCCTCTGACAACACTCTCAACCTACTTCAAAGCCTGCCCCGTGTTCCCCCACAAAGATTCATTATGTGAGTAGGAGCCTTCTCATACTCTCCTGGTATGCATGTGGCCTCATCAGTCTTTCACACATGAACCAAACTTTGGGTAGGATCCATCCCTCTGCAGAGTGGCAACAGCATTTCCCCAAGCAAAGCACTCTGAGTACTCCTGACTTCAAGCCTGCTCTAAGATAGCCACTTAGCACACCAACTCCTTTAATGTCTCCCTTGGCTCTGGCCACGAGAAACCTCTCTCTAATTAAAGTAAGCAAGCATCCATTAGGAAGTGGGAGGCCTGAGGACTGGTGCCCATTCTACCACTGACTAACCATATGCCTTTAGACTGACATTTATGAGTCTCATTTTCCACACCTATAAATTCCCTAACTAGTAAGATCATGGTGGGGATCAAAACGGACAGGATACAGGACATCACACTGACAATCATAATGCCTACACATACCATATGTAGTTCCCTGAGGTGGGAGCCCATCTCCCTCAATACATCCTGCATTCCAGCTCCTCCCCCAACACCCCACTCTCAGTCTCCTTCAGGCTCCCTTCTCTCTCTGCTTGAAAGACTCCTTTTGGGAGCTATTAATTCACTAAAACAAAACAAACCAAAAAGCCCTCCTAATAACTCTTCTCACAACACATACAACACACCTTAGCATACGAAGGAACCAGAGAGGACTGCAGGCAAGCCCTTCTAAGAAAGTTAAGTTCCTAGGTTAGGACATGGATTAACACCAGGCAAAATCTCTTCTTTTATATAGTAAAACACTGAAGATGACATGTCTTATCACACCCACCAACACTAACATCTGAGGTCCCCTTCCAACTCCTGAGCCCTTTGGAAGAGTTATTTTGGTCACACCACAGAGAATCCACTTAAAAAAAGAAAAGCAACTTCTCCCACGTAAAACAAGATCTGCAATAAGGAAAAACTCAAAAGCCAAGGAAAAGTCCATTTATGACAACAGTCACCTCCAGGTTAGTCACCCAAATAGCAGGGCTGGGAAAAAGTGCGCAAAAAGCTCTTCCAACTCTTTAAGGTAATTGCTCTGGTACTCACGAACATTCTGTCATCAAATTAAACAAACAAAAAACATTGTTTAAAGTGCTGAGAAGCCAGGTCCTAACGTAAAAAGGGACCCAGGTGAAACCTGGTCCCAGCTTTGGCACCAGCTGTTTCGGGCCAAAGTCCTACTCACCCTCCTCATGTCTCCGCCGCCTCAGCTGTGACACTGCAGAGATCAGCCAGTACCTATACTGCATTAGCATCCGGACGCCCAAGGGAGCCAACTCCTGGACAGAGCTGACCAGTGGAAATTACAGACACACTCTGCCTGCCTCAGACATCTTCGTGAGCTCAAATATCACTCACAAGAACACCTGATGGGGGCGGCTGGGTGGCTCAGTCAGTTAAGCATCTGACTCTTGATTTTGATCTCAGGGTCGGAGGATCAAGCCCTGTGTGCAGTTCTGCATTCAGCACAGAGTCTGCTTGTCCCTCTCCCTCTGCTCCTCCCCCCTTCTTTGCTCTCTCAAATAAATAAATAAAATCTTTAAGGGGAAAAAAAAAAAAAAAGAACACCTGACAGCTAGGAAAACAGCCAGAAGTCAAACATGCAAATTCTTCAGTTATCTGGTCTCCTTCAACATCAAAGTTATCAAGAAATCACCAAATGGTGATGTATACATCCAGTAAAGTAGCCTCTTCCACTTTAGCATCCAGCAAAACAGGTAGCTATTTAACATGCCCTCCTTCCAATCCTAGCCCACAGGAGTTCATGCATTAATCTCATATTTATCAACGTCCTAATCCCTCTGGGACACTTTGTCCAGCACTAAGGATGAAAACTAAGAGCCTGAACGAATAATATAAGACAATATAAGACAATAATATCAGTTGGATATATATACTTAATCTATTATGTGCCAGTCCAGCAGTTCTCACAATGTGGTCTGAATCCCTGCGAGTCCCCAAGAAACTTTCAGGGGTTCTGCAAGGTCAAAACTACTTGCATTGAAATACTAAGACTTTCTTTTGCCTTTCCACTGTGTTGACAGCTGTAGTAATGGTGCAAATGCAATAGGGAGTAAATGTGCTGACACCTTTACACAAAGCCAGGTAGTGACACCACACTGTACCAGTAGTTATTCTGTTCTTCACCTCACGCACCCCCTAGAGAAGGGGGAAAAAAAAAAAGCTCAGTTTCGCTTAAGAATGCCCTTAATGAAGCAGTAAAGATTATTAATTTTATTAAAGCTCTAGCCTTGAGTGAATATCGTTTCAATATTCTATGTGATGAAATGGGAAGTATTTCAATGGTCACCTTAAGAAAAAGCACCTAAGTAATTGGGTTGTAAGCTAACCTAGCCACTTTTTTCATAGGATATCATTTTAACCTGAAAGAACAAATGATAAACCATGGCTATTCAGGCTTGCATATTTGTTAATTTTTGACAAAATATTTGACAAAGGGAGCCTGAAATTACTTCAAATACTTAAGGCCAATGATAAAATCTGAGCTTTCCCCTAAAGTCAGAACTCTGGAAAACTCCTATCTGCCATCACAATCTTAAAACTTCCGAATAATTAAAAACTCTTCTGATGAGATCAATGATGAATCAAATGTAATTTTAGATAGATAGGTGAAATATGTCAACATTAGGAAAGTCTGCATAACTTAGTAAACCAATATTTTCCAAATGATCCAAGCATGGTGTTATAAAACCTTGCTCGGGTAAAATAGCCACCTCAGGTACGAGCCAGATTAATACATTTTAATGTAACAGAATAAATGGTTTCAGATTCCACACCACAACTAATCTGTAATAAACTGTTGAGTTTTGGTACAGTATTAAAGAATATCCACATTATATAAAAAAAGACTATAAGAAAAATGCTCTCAATCCCACAGCTAACATTATATTCAATAGTGAAAGGCTGAAAGGTTTTCCTCCAAAATCAGAGAAAAGGCAATCATAAAGAAGTAAAAGATCTATACTCTGAAAAGTTATGAAAGAAATTGAAGAGGACAAAAAGAAATGGAAAAGCATTCCACGCTCATGCATTGGAAGAACAAACATTGTTAAAATGTCTATACTACTGGGGCATCTGGGTGGCTCAGTTGGTTAAGTTCTTGGTTTTGGTCCAGTTCATTATCTCATGGGCCATGAGACTGAGCCCTATGTCCGCTCTACAATCACAGGAAATCTGCTTGAGATTCTCTCCCTCTGCCCCTTCCTCCAGGGGCACACACATGCACGCACACCCTCCCTCTCTCTCAAATAAATAAATTTTTAAAAAATGTCTATACTACCCAAAGCAATCTATACATTCAATGCAATCCCTATCAAAATACCACCAGCATTTTTCACAGATCTAGAACAAGTAAACCTAAAATTTGTATCAAACCACAAAAGACCGCAAATAGCCAAAGCAATTCTGAAAAAGAAAAAACTGGAGGCATCCCGATTCCAGATCTCAAGCTATATTACAAGCTGTGGTCATCAAGACAGTATAGTACTGGCACAAAAACCGACACATAGATCGGTGGAAGAGAACAGAGAACCTAGAAATGAACCCAACAACTGTATGGTCAACTAATCTTCGACAAAGCAGGAAAGAGTATCCAAAGGAAAAAAGAAAGTCTCTTCAACAAATAGTATTGCGAAAACTGGACAGCAACATGAAGAATGATATTAGCCCACTTTCTTACACCATATACAAAAATAAATTTAAAATGGATGGAAGACATTAATGTGAGATAGGAAACCATCAAAATCCTAAAAAAGAAAAACACAGGCAGCAACCTCTCTGACCTCCACTGCAGCAACTTCTTGCTAGACACGTCACCATAGGCAAGGCAAACAAAAACAAAAATGAACTATGGGGATTTCATCAAGATAAAAAGCTTCTGCACAGCAAAGGAAGCAACCAACAAAACTAAAAGGCAGCCTAAAGAATGGGAAAAAGGTATTTGCAAATGACATATCTGATAAAGGGTTAATATCAAAAATCTACAAAGAACTTATCAAACTCAACACCCAAAAAAACAAATAACCTAGTTAAGAAATGGGCAGAAGACATGAATAGACACTTTTCCAAAGAAGACATCCAGATGGCTAATAGAAACATGAAAAGATGCTCAACATCACTCACCATCAGGGCAATACAAATCAGAACCATGATGAGATACCACCTCACACCTATCAGAATGGCTCAAATTAACAACAAACAACATAAACAATAGATGTTGGCAAGGATGTGGAGAGAACTCAAATGTCCACTGACTGACAAATAGATAAAGAAAATGCGGAGATACACACACACACACACACACACACACACACACACACACAATGGAATATTATTCAACCATCAAAAAATGAAATCTTGCCATTTGCAACAATGTGGATGGAGCTAGAGTGTACTATGCTAAGTGAAATAAGTCAGTCAGAGAAAGACAAATACCATATGATCTCAGTCATATGTGGAATTTAAGAAAGAAAACAGATGAACATGTGGGAAGGGGGGAAAGAAAAAAGGAGAGAGGGAAACAAACCATAGAGACTCAACAACAGGGGCACCTGGGTGGTGCAGTCGTTAAGCGTCTGCCTTTGGCTCAGGGCGTGATCCTGGCGTTCCGGGATCGAGCCCCACATCAGGCTCCTCCACTAGGAGCCTGCTTCTTCCTCTCCCACTCCCCCTGCTTGTGTTCCCTCTCTCGCTGGCTGTCTCTCTCTGTCTAATAAATAAATAAATAAATCTTTAAAAAAAAAAGAGAGACTCAACAACAGAGAACAAACTGAGGGTTGATAGACAGATGTGGGTGGGGAATGGGCTAGATGGGCAATGGGTATTAAGGAGGGCACTTGTTATGATGAGCACTGGATGTTGTCTTTAAGTGATAAATCACCGAATTCTACTCCAGAAACCAATATTATACTGTACATTGACTATGTAAAATTTAAATTAAAAAAAAAAAGAACATGAAGGGAAAATTAAAAAAGAGGAAAAAAGAAAGAAAAATACTCCAATCCCACAGTTAACATTATATTCAATAATGAAAGGTTGAAAGGTTTTCCTCCAAGATCAGAAAAAAGACAATGGTACCCACTCTCATCACTCCTATTCAACATAATACTGTAAGTCCTAGCCAGACTAACTGGACAAGAAAAAGAATTAAAAGGCAGCAGAATTAGAAAGGAAGAAGTAAAACTGGTTCTATTTGCCGATGACATGATTTTATATACAAAAAAAATCCTAAGGACTCTATAAAAAAACTGCTAGATATAATCAATGAATTAAGTAAAGTTACAGGATAAAGACTTAAACAAAAATCAGCAGTGTTTCTAAATGCTATAACATTAAATTACCTGACAAAGAAATAAAGAAGACAATCCCATCTGAATGATATCGAAAACAGTAAAACAGCATCAAAAACAATAAAATACTTAGGAATTAATTTAACCAAGGAGGTAAAAGATCTCTACACTGAAAACTACAAAACACTGATGAAATAAATTGAAGGAGACAAAAATAAATGGAAAGATATCCCATGTTCATGAATTGGAGGAATTAATATTGTTGAAATATCTGTACTATCCAACGTCATCTATAGATTCAGCATAATCCCTATCAAGACTGTGGAAAGAACAATCCTAAAATTTATTTGAAACCACAAAAGATCCCAAAAAGTCAAAGCAATTCTAAGAAAGAAGAACAAAGGAGGAGGTATCACACATCCTGATTTCAAGCTGTATTATATAAAGCTATAAGCAGACAACAACACACACAGGGCGAGGGAACAGAGACAAGAGCCCAAATATAAACCCACGTACACACAGTCAACAAATATCTGACAATGGAGCCAAGAATACTCAATAGAGTAAAGACAGTCTCTTCAATATATGGTGCTGGAATAACTCGAAATTTACATGTAAAAGAATAAAACCAGACTTACACCACTCATAAAAATTAACACTAAATGGATTAAAGACTTAAACATAAGACTTGACACCATAAAACTCCTAGAAGAAAACATAGAAAAAACGCTCTTGTGTCTTGGCAATGATTTTTTGGATATAACACCTAAAGGACAAGCAAAAATAAATAAATGGGACTATGTCAAACTAAAAAGCTTCTGCACAGCAAAAACAAATAAAGATCAATAAAATGAAAAGACAACCTACAAAATGGGATAAAATATTTGCATGTCATATATCTGATGAAGGGTTAATATCCAAATTATATAAAGAACTGAATAGCAAATAATAATAATCCAATTGAAAAATGGGCAAAGGATGTAAGTAGACATTTTTTTTTCCAAAGAAGATACACAAATGGCCAACAAACATATGAAAAGATGGTCAACATCACTAATCACTAGGAAAATGCAAGTCAAAACCACCATGAGATAACACCTCATGCCTGTCAGAATGGCCATCATCAAAAAGACAAAAGATAACAAATGCTGGCAAGGATGTGGAAGAAAAGGAACCTTTGTGTACTGTTGGTAGGGCTATAACTTGCTACAGCCACTATGGAAAATAGTATGTTTAACATATGTTTTCAATTCTCTTCAGCATATACCTAGGAGTGGAATGGCTGGGTCATAGGGTAACTCTATGTTTAACTTTTTGAGGAACCACCACACTGTTTCCCACAGTGACTATTTTATATTCCTGCCACAACATATGAGGGCTTCAATAATTCTTAACACTGTAAATGCGGTCCTGAGACATAAATGTTTGAGGACTACTACGACTAATGCTGAGGGAATACTGAGATAAAAGACAGTCCCCTTCCTCAATGAGGCCATTATGTACCAGAGCTCAGACTCAGAAAGACAGATTCAAAAACTACCTCTTAGGGGCGCCTGGGTGGCACAGTAGTTAAGCGTCTGCCTTCGGCTCAGGGCGTGATCCTGGCGTTATGTGATCAAGCCCCACATCAGGCTCCTCTGCTATGAGCCTGCTTCTTCCTCTCCCACTCCCCCTGCTTGTGTTCCCTCTCTCGCTGGATGTCTCTATCTCTGTCAAATAAATAAATAAAATCTTAAAAAAAAAAAAAAAAAACTACCTCTTAGACAGTCTGGGATACAGTGTAGGTAACAGCTTTCCTGCCCCGGAGCCCACGCCCATCATGGAGCAGTTCTCTGCCATTGTTGACTGTGGTTCTAACACCATTAATTGCCCTACCACTCGATTTCTCTCTATTCTCTCATCTCTCCTTTACTTTGGTCCTTAGTGTTTCTTTTTCTCCTAGTGTTTCTGCTGTGCTCCTCAGCTTTCCATAAAAGACTGACTTCTATATATACATAACAGCAGGCAAACAGGGCACTTGACTTTCTGCCCTTATTAATAAACTCCTCTCCGTGCACCTGTCATAGTCTGAGAACCAGTTTCTCCACCTCCAAATACAATTTTTCTCAACTACTTGTAACTTTCAGTGGTGCTCCAGAATTCCTAGGGTATATTCTCCTTAACTGAAGTTTTGCAATATTTGTTACGCTTGTGAAGCAGCAAAAACTGAGGCCTAACTACACTTAAACCAACTCTCAGATGAGTTTTGGAGAGAGTAGTTTCCCCTGAATTTCAGTACCCCACCAAAATTCAAATAGTATCTCTCGATATTCAGAACACTGAAAAATAGTGACCTTAGAAGCACAATCAAGAATTGGGAATGTGCTTTACAGTAACACAACCCCAAAGCAAAATTTTCTTATATAAATTTTAACTGGAATTATAGTATAAAGCAAAATTGAATCGTAATGACCCCCAAAGATGTCCCCGTCCTAACACCCAGAACTTAGGAATATATTACCTTTCATGGCAGTAGGGAATAAAGTCACTAATCAGCAAACTTTAAAATAGGGTGAGTATTCTGCACATTACATATGGGTCCAATGTAATGACCATGATCCTTGAAAGTGAAAAGGGAGACAGAAGAGGAAATCAGAGGGATGAGATATGAGAAGGACTCAACCCACTGTGGCTGGATTTAAAGACAGCAAAAGGGGCACTACAGCCAAGGAAAGTGAGCAACTTCCAGAAGCAGGAAAAGGCAAGGATATGGATTCTAAAAAGAAGCACGGCCCTACTGCAGGTTGACTTTGGCACACTGAAACCCAGAGGAGACTCCCAAATTACAGCGTTGTGAAGTAACAAATTTGTGTTGGTATATAGGTCACTAAATTTGTGGTAATCTGTTATGGCAGCAACAGAAAACCAATGTAGTTTAAATCCCTGTTTTTCCCCAGTAATAATATACTTTCAAGATTCCCACCCTCCCCAACTCCAATCCCACACTCCCCACCCCATTCCATAAGAACCACTGACCTGTCCACACTCTTCCCCTTGAGCTTTTCAACCTCCCTTCCTACAGTTTGAACCCTTTCTTAAACCCTTTTTTCTGTCAAATGACAAGCATCAGAGTACCTGCTTAGCACCGCTTCCTAACAAGTGGTGACATATGCTTTTGTCTCCTTTGCATCCTGTTTTTAACAATCCAAATTTCTTCCAAAGAAACTGCAAAGAAATTTCAAAGTGGCGATAACCACTGCCCCCCCATTTTTGTCAGCATTATCTTTGGCATATTTACCCATTTCCCAGACACACATATTAGGACCTCTAGTATGCTATGAATATAAATTGTTTCAGAATGCATATATGACAAACCACAAAACAGTTTGCCAAGATCAAAGTTGCATCACCACTCAATAGTATACTTTCAATTGGCTCAATTATGAAAGAGCCCCTATAACTGCAAAACATGTCAACACAATCTCTTGGTTTGAAAGTGTCATTTGTCACTGGTCTCTATGTCGTAAGACATTTTTATAGCACTAAAAATTAAATGTGCACTCATTTATCCAAAGACAGGTTACAGATAAAATTCCCTGTGACTGGCTATGGAAATCAACAGAGTAACTCTGTTAAAACGTTTACATTGGTCTGTCGAGTTCTCACAGAGCAAGCTTCTTTTCCTGTTTCTCTGTTAGGAGACATCTGTATTCCTACTGAGAAACTGAAGAATCAGCTACCCAGGAAAAATGCCAAATGCATTAAAATTAATAAGAAAAATTAACCCCATGGTAATATCTATCTCTGGTTTCATAAGCTTTATGATATGTACACTTCACACAGCTGCCCTGCTAAAACTTCAAAGCCTAAGCATTTGTTCTGAAAAGCAAAGGGCCAAAAGATAAATCATTCAATATGCCCAGAGTTCTGTGGGCAAAAACAAAGTAGAAGGACTTTAATTGGTAAACTTTAATTGCGTAAGTTGTGCTTCTTGCTACAAATACTATGAACATCTAATTATGGCTATTTCTAACTAGCTGTCAATCAAAAAAACTGTACAAAATGGCACTATCAACCACATGTTTACTACTTTCTTAGAATAAATATTTCCTTCTACTCAATCACCATGAAAAAAATGAAACTGTTATTTGCATGGGGCACTTCAGAAAACAAATCACTATAATCATAAAGAGGCATTCATGTCCTCTTTACTATATACATTTCAGTAGATACATCAACACTGGAATGAAAGTACAAAGTAGAATAGACCAGCCTTTCATTCAATGTAATGGGAGGAAGACACTAAACCACTCTGCTCTAGCCTTCATCATCTATCCAAATATTCAACCAAACATTGTTGTGAAGCAAGGAATCCACTACTAACAACTATAATGAGGTCTACTGAGCACTTGTTACATGCCAGGCCTAGGCCCCACCTCCCTAAAAAGTAGGTTTCATTATCCTTACTTTGTAAATTCACAAAGTGATAGGATGTAACCACTCCGAACCATATCCACTGAGAAACAGAGCCAGGATTCAAACTCAAGTCGGCCCAACACAGCCATGTCCACTGACACTCATGTTTTCTTATTACATTTTATTGTACTTAAGATTACTCCTGGGTTTGAAAATCCTTCCACTGCGTAACCCAGCAGAGAAAATAAAAGCACAAATAAAAATAATCTTAACTTCAAGCAGTGTGCTTCAATTCTCTATGAGATGAGATACACAGTTAACTAACATAATGAAACACAAAGGAGGAAGGCGGAGCAGGAAAGGGTAATTCCCGGCAAATGCAGGAGCCATGTGAGCAAAGGCACGTCGGCAAACAAGCCAGTGATAGTTTAAAGAATGACAAATGGAACAGAGTCTGCAAAGGTATTTCAGAGTGAGAGAAATGGCCTAAGAGATGGATTGGAGACACACTTCATGACTCTCACATGCCATGGAAGGCACTGGGGTTTATAACAGAGATTCCCAGTGAGTCATCTAAGGTTTGTGAAGAAAAGGTACACAAGACAGACTTTTGCAAAAATTCACCTTCATAGAATCAATTCAAACTACCCCACACACATTGCTAACAAGTAATTCCTCTTCTACCTGACAGGTAAAAATGAAGCAATCTGAATGCAGTGGCTCCTTTCTGCCTCCCATCCTCTCATCCTTCCTCTTTGTCAGAGTTAAGGGAATCCCTGGGAGGACCCCATCCTTTGCCTCCTCTTCTGGCTTGGCTCTTTAAATTATTTTGAATCTTTTCTTCTATACTAGCTCCAACCTCTGAGCCTTCAAAACACATAAGCATCTGCCATTTGGGAAAAAAAATAACACACACATTTTCACTTTCAAATCACACCAATCAGTGATCTGTTCTCATTGCTGCATCCTTTGTTGCCTTTAATGTAGGAGCTTAGCTCCTGTTCCCATTTAAATCTTTAAGAAACACATCAGAGTACCATTAATAGCTCACTGGATGCAATGGAATTTACTCAGTCTTCACCAACTTGCCTCAACACTCAATACTGATGATTCTCCCTAAGCTCAAGTACCAAACTTAAAGCTGTGGGGAGGATGAAAACACCTGTCAAGACTGGTACACACTTAGTATGAAAAGGGCAGGATAAGACCTTCAGAAAGGCAGACTGTGGAGGACATCACGTGCCAGTGAGGGTCAGTGAAGGCTGCTGAGGAGAAAAGTGACTTGTTCAAAGCAATGTCTGCAGAAAGTTAGCCTGGCAAGACTGTGAAGGATGGATTTAAAAGCAGAAACAGAGGCAAGGAAGACCACTCAGTCAAGCCTCGGGAAATAAGAACAGGAACTAGTGTGACAATAGTGCAAACAGGAAAGGAAGGTTCTGTGAGAGAGTTTGAGTTGAATGAACAAAGAAACACTAGCTATCCAGGTGCCCTCTCATCAATCAGCCTGCCTCCCGTGTCCTTGCACAGGACTGCACAATGGGAGTACTGCCATCACCCATACAGTCCCCGTTTTGAAGGAACACACAAGCCAAGTAGGCAAGACAGGAAAAGAAATCCAGCCTCTTTTTTTAAACCGCATAAAACAGTAAGTGAAATAAGCTACTAAGAGACAATCAACAATGAACAGGGCTTCTATCCATGATTAGATAGGAAAGTAGTAATAGGGAAAGTATGAAGTACTTCACATTACCTGGCCAAGTTTCTGGAATAACTGCACAGCAATAAAAACAGAGCGGAAGACTCTGAATCATTATCATCCAAGGTCTATAATCAGCTAAGTTTACAAATACAGTGTTCAATTTAGCCTTCATACCTAGCCCACTTCCAGGCACACAGCAAATATAAATCCCCAAAGAATATGTGAGACAACAAAACTCACTTTCCCTCTATACCCTCACCCTGAGAAATCCTCGGATTGATTTGTGAGGCTTGAATGAGTATAAGGTAAAGGGCAAATCATCTGGGCAATTTACTGAAAACACATGTTCCCCAGTCCCATACACCTATAAATTCTGATTTAGAAATCTGTATTTTTAGGTAATTCTGGTGTATATAACTGTACAGGTCACACTTAAAACATTCTCAAAATTTAAAGTTACATAGGTCGGAATTCAAATGCAGTTTCCACGGTATTCAGTCACCTTTAATCTAATAAAAATATTGACTTCGGGGCCTCTGGGTGGCTCAGTCGGTTAAGCGTCTGCCTTCACCTCAAGTCATGATCCCAGAATCCTGGGCTCTAGCCCCACATCAGGCTCCCTGCTCAGCGAAGAGCCTGCTTCTCACTCTCCCTCTGCTCCTCCCCCCACTCATGCTCTCTCTCTCACTCACTCTCTCAAATAAATAAATAAAATATTTTTTAAAAAATACAGATTTCTCTGAGGTCCAATTTATGAAATACTCACATATGTGATTGTACATTAGTAGACAATCTCAGAAACACATTTCAGTTGCAAATGTTTATGTACCTTCAGCTTACCTAAGTGTTAGTTCAGCACAATAATAAAAATCCTATGAAAATCTCAGGCAAAATAAACTCAACAAGGGAAAACCCAATGGAGCAGTTTTCTCAAAATCATATGTTAAGCCCAGAACTTATTCTCTTAATTTGTATTTTCATAATTCTTTCTCATAAACAATTGATTTCTTCTGTGTTTCTGAAAGCAGGAATCCCAAGTATTCAGTGATTACTGATACAGTTCTGTTTAAGTCTTGCCAGAGACCACAGCTTTCCTAAACTCTGTTGAGCCTTTTATCCTTGGCTTTGCAAATATGATGAACAACAAACCTACCCCTGACACCAAACAATGTTCATACACGTAACAATTTGGCCAAAGCTTCTGGAGGGATGAAATACAGTGCTGATGAGTCCAAGGTCACAGGCAGGATCTCTGTCAAGGCTCATTTGTCCTGCTTTGTCCTTCTACCCCACTGATACCCACATAGAAGTCATCACCCACACAGTCACCAGTACTTAATATACTCGTCACTAATCTTGTCCACAATACATTGCAAGGCCATTCCTGCCTGATAATTTATTAGGCCAGACTGCTTTTTATAAGTTTAGCACTGGACAACTTCCACAATGCAAACTGGACAGATTTCCATGATGTCAGATCAGCAGGAAGTTCCTCAAGATAAGAGACAGGCTACCACTACTCCATCCTGTACACGGGGAAAGTAGAACACTGAATGATTTCTGAATATAAACAGTGATAAGATCTCAGAATTCAGTAGTGGAAAGCATACCAGCTTGCAGTCTGGAGATCTGCTCATTGAGCCCAGCCTTATGACCTCAGATAACTCTGAGCCTTGATTAAGGAGAGTCCAGGAAGATGATCTCTGAGACCCCTCAGAGGATCTAAAATCTATGATCTTATGACTCTCCATAGAAGTCTTCTTTAATGCCAATTGAGAGGGGCACTCCCCATGCCCGCAGCAAGCCTGCCCCCACCCACAGGGCCACTCTGTGGAGCAGTCAGTGCTCCCAGGCACACTCAGCACCACCTGGGGGAGCACTCTGAAAACAGACTGTTCCACCACAAACCTGGGAATGGCAGAGATATGCCTAGGACAGCTGAACAGAGTATAAAATGATGACCCTAGTCTACCACATCCATGAAAATAACAAGTACACAGATGAACACCTGGTAGCAGACGGAGAGAAGCAAAACAACTCAAGACAATTTCATATAAGAAAAACGCAGAATAATAGCATAGCAATTCAATTTTAAAAGCTCTTTTCTGCAAATTAGGGAAAGACTATGATTACTTCATTTTTGAGGCACAGTAGTTTCTGTAAATCAGTGCTAGAGATGAGAATGAAAGCTTGAACCCCAGAAAATTGACAAGACTCACCCAAGATCATGCAGCTAAAGACTGAATGAACACTGTACCAAGTCTCCTAGTTTCTGGTTAGGTATTTTTCCACTACGAAGCTGCCTTCCCAAATAAGCAGTGCTCATCTTTGTCATAATGACCTCCAGGCAAAAGGACCCAGCAGTCTCATCTGTGGTCAACTCCGGATTCTATCCATTTGTACTTTCAAGCATTTCTTTAGCATGTGCACCTAAATCACTCTTCTGATGATTTTACCCATTTCCTCCTATTGATACAAAAATAAATAACTAATGCCCTTCTGTTTATGTATTAGCCAAGCATTTTAAACCAGCATCTATACTCTAAAGATTTAAAAAGGGTATTGGGGGGGGGGGTATGTGGATTAGACAAAATAAGAAGTCCCCTGAGAGTAGGTTTTGTTCAATGGAATTTTTAACTTCTCGTAATTGAGATGCCTTTTTCTGGTTTAGGAAAATGATGTTTAAACTGCAGAGCTATGAAAATGTCCAGAGAAAAGATACATTTATACAGGTATGTCCTGACAACCCGGCCCACCTCCAGATTATGCTGCTCACAAGGGAAGATGCACTCTAACACAACAGTGTGTGATGTCTCTAGAAGAGGCCACCTCTGGAAGCCAGCCTCTTTCAGAACTGCATTCCAGAGATGTCTAAACTGTCCCAAGTTTTAAGGTATTTGTTTTACTCCATAAAATCCATGAAATTTAAGCCCATGTTATCTCATAAGAAATGACCTTTACCTAGCAAAATTATTAATAACTAGTATTTACTGAACGCTTCCTTTGTACCAAGTACTTTATCTTTTCTTTCATTTTTATCCCTAAAACAATTCTGTGATGTAGGTATGTTTATTATCCCCATTTTATAGAAAAAGAAGTTGACGCTGAAGGAAGTAAGTAACAGGCCCAGGTTCTCACAGCTAGCCAACCTGAAGCCTGAATGAAGAGACCCAGCTGCTGACCACTGGCTCTTCCTGCCTTTCAATAACTTTAAAGGTAAGAACAGCCAATGACACTGAGAAATATCCCTGTCTCTAGACAGGAATTCTAATTTTCCTCTTTTTTTAACCCTCCCTCCAATATAACCTACTCACTAATATCCAATGAATTCCCTGAAAACTCCAACTCAACCATCACATCACCCCCCTGCTGAGAAAAACATTCCTCACTACATAAGAATAAAGCTCAAATTCCCTAGCCTTCCACGGGGCCTCAGATGACTTCTCCAGTCTTCTCTCTCCACTCCTATATGAACCTTTTACAGTGCCAAAATTACTCTCTGAAACGTCTGTTTCATATTCACTTCATTTGAAAAAGGATTACCGAGCACCCATTGCATATCACTTATCCATTACTTTCTGTTGAGCATCTCCTAGTGCCAACACTGTGCTGGATTCTGGGATATGATGGTAAACAGGAGGGGCGTGGCCTCTACCCTCACAGAACTGAGAGGCAAGCCTTCTTCATACCACCTTCCATGTCTCCGAAAGCTCATTCTCTCCTTTTCATCAAAATTCCACTTACGCTCCGAGGTTCAGCCTGAGCCCTCCTCCCCCTTCTGATTGCACCCATGGTTTTCCTCCTTCAACGTGGGTCACATGGCCTGCAACACTCACACAACACTACCCTTCAGTCAGTACCCCTGACTTTCCTCTGGGATCGAGCCCGCTACATCAAACTCGGTAATGAGCATGAAGCACGGCACAGTGCCAGGCATTCAACAGGTGCTCAATAAACGTTAATCCATTTGCCTCTTCCACCTTTTTATAAAATAATGATTTCCTATTTTGTAACTTTTCACTGTAAATCTTATTTTCCACATAAACTCTCTATTGTTTAATGAGCAAGTACCGTTATTCCCATCCATTTACAGCCCTACATTTTCATATTTTCAGTACTTATTAAAAGAAAAGATCTTTCATCATCCATTCTAAAGTTTGAGGATTTCATCTCCCTGCTAGTAATCACGCACTGTCCCAGGTCCATTTCCACCACAACTTTAAAATTATTATTTAAAATAATGCAAGTAAATAAGCATATGAAAAGATGTTCCACATCAGATGTCATCAGGGAAAGGCAAATTAAAACAATGAGCTACCACTACACACTACCACTATCTAATAAAATGGCCAAAATACAAACAATAACAATATCAAATGCTGGCCAGGATGTGGAACAGCAACTCTCATATTAACAGAATGGTGGGAATGCAAACTGGTACTGTGGAAGACAATTTGGTGGTTTCTTAACAAAGCTGAAGATATTCTTACCATAATCCAGCAATCACACTCCTTGGTATTTACTCTAAGGAGCTGAAAACTTAGGTCCACACAAAAACTTGCTTGCAGATGTTTACAGCACTTTCTATTCACAACTGCCAAAACCTGGAAGCAACCAAGACGTCCCTCGGTAGGTGAATGGACAAATAGTGATACATTCAGAAGATGGACTATTATTCAGCACTCAAAAGAAATGAGTCATCAGCCATGAAAAGCCATGGAGGAAGCTTGAATGCATACTACTAAGTGAAAGAAACTACACAGGCCAAGCGCAGGCTGCTCCAAAATGTGCCACTCTGGCACAGATTATTCTGAATGAAAGGTACTTAAGAGACATCCTACCAAAGAAGGATATTCAGACCCTCTTTCATGCCCCTAAAAGCAGGAACTAAATCTCCCATGGAAAAGCTACCCTCGGGGCACCTGGCTGGCTCAGTCAGTTAAGCGTCTGCCTTCAGCTCTGGTCACGGTCCCAGAGTTCTGGGATCGAGCCCCATATCAAACCCCACATGGAGCCCCACGTCAAGCCCCCCATTAAGTCCACATCGGGCTCCCTGCTCAGCAGGAAGTCAGCCTCTCCCTCCCCCTTTGCCCCTCCCCGTCCACTGGTGCTCTCTTCCTCTCTCTCTAATAAACGGAATCTTTAAAAAAAGAAGAAAAAAAAAAAAAAGCTACCCTCCCTATACCAGGAGCTAAAGAGATGTCCTTATCACCAGAGATGGGAAATTTAAAGTCCAGAATGCTGTATAAACAACCCTTGTTACTTTTTACAAATTTAGTATCCCAGCCCAAATTCTGTTTAGAATTCCTGACTAAGGGACACTCCCAAAGTCAAGTTTTCTTTGTCCTGTCAATTTCTTGCAGATTTATTGTTCCTTTGTCTGAAAAGTATAAAAATTGCCTGCCTCAATCATTTCTTTTTCAATTTCCTTATTGTGCCTCTGTGCGCACGTAATAAAACTTTGCTTATTTTTCCTGTTAATCTGTCTCATGTAAATTTAATTCTTAGTCCAGCTGGAAGACCTTCGTGGATAGAAAAGAATTCTTCCTTCCCTTCAAACCAATCTGAAAAGGCTATATACTGTGTGATTCCAACTATATGACATTCTGGAAAAGGCCAAATTATGGAAACAGTAACAAGATGAGTGGCTTTCAGGAGTTGGGGTAGAAGGGAGGAACAAACAGAAGGTACACAGAGGATTTTAGGGCAATGACAATATTCTGTATGATATGATAATGATGGATACATGTCATTGTGCAAAGCCACAGAACACAGAACACCAGGAGTGGACTCTAAGGCAAACCATGTACTTTGGGTGATTATGATGTGTCACTGTAGGGTCATCATTGTAACAAATATACCACTCCGGTGGGGGATTTTGAATGCGGGAGGCTATGCGTGGGGCGGGGGCAGGGGATATAGGAGGAATCTCTGAACTTTCTTCTCAATTTTGCTTTGAACCTGAAACTACTCTTAAAAAACTGTCTTTAAAAATAAAGATAAATTAAAAAAAAAAAATGCAGGCCGCTTTCTTTCAAGAAGCTCTGAACTTGAGACCTTTCTCAACACAAAGATAAGAGCATATGCTAAGCAAAAGTGTGAAAGAAAAAAGGCCCCCTTTTGTCCCAAATGTAAAAGAAGCATCTGTTTTCAATGCCAGGCTGGAAGGAATGACCAGACAGCTGGCTAACTTCAGCAGATGTGCCAGCCTCACAAACACACCACTGTGCTTAGGTGGGCCTCTGGTACCAGAAAAGGCAGCAGCACGGGCGCCCAGGGCAAGAACACAGAGCCATGTTCCTCAACCCATGAAGGGAGGGTTGAAGTACTCCAGACTTGCCGTCCCAGTAACCAGGTTTCTCTATTACGCGACGCGACAAGCAGCAGGTACAGAACCCCAGGCAGAGCGAATGTTGGCAAGAGCTCCCAACGGAGCAGCCAAAGGAGCTTCAAGCTCGCTCCACAGAGGCCCCTTTAAAGATATCACCCCAGTGTCAACCCAAGAATTCAGGGTCACTTTATTTTTGGCTTGAACGAAGCAGAAAAAACAGACAAAAGATTTGAGTATGTGGATGTTACCTTAAAGCTGCCTTTGTGTAAACATAAAACCCCTAAGATGTTTCTCATTCTGGTGAACCACCTTTCACACGTGCCAATTTAGAGGGTAAACTGGCACAACCTCATGGGGTAGGTGGGAGCAGGTCGCAACAGGGAGCACTTTAGCAACGTACATTAAACAAAACAAAAATCTAAATATATACCTCCCCCTGACTTAGAAATGCTAATCCTAAGAATTTCCTAAGGAACAAAGATATAGCCCAAAACGTATGTGATTAGTCTTCTAAAAATGTTATGAAATATAAAAACTGTTCATAATATAAAAAAGGACAATTAGATAAGTAAATGATGGCAGAGTCATAAAACAGAATACCATACAGTGATTAAAAATGATGAGACAGAAGTATGTTTACTGACATGGAAAAGTTAAAGTGAAAAAAATTTAAGTTTTATAACAGTACCCACAAGGTACCCCAAGGGCAAGGAAACAAGTAACACTGTTTCCACAGCAAATCAGTTAAAACCCTTTTAGTGGCGATTTTATATTCAACAATGGACAATTCAGTTACCCTATGACTATCTCTGTCCGTTCCCTTCCATCACACTTATACTGGCATTCAAAGCACCCCACTCAAGGAACTAGGAATGACAGCTCGAGACCTGTGCTATCCTACAACAACCATGAGCCATATATAGCTATCTACATTTAGATTCTTTAAAATTAAATAAAATTAAAAATTCAGTTCCTCGGTCACATTACCCACATTTCAAGTGCTCAATAGCCACATGTGGCCAGTGGCTACCATGTTAGCACAGACATGGAATACGTCCATCATCACAGAAACTCTACTGGAGGGCACTGCCCCAGAACAAAAGGAAAAGAATAGGCTCAAAGAAGATAAAACGGGGCTTAACTAATAAAGAATGGAAGTGCATGCAGCCCAAGCTTCCAGGTTAGTGTCCACACGAAGCCATAGCCTGGCCTATAGAGCAACTGCTGTAAAACCGCAAACTCTCATCTGTTAATAGAGATGTCACCAATGACTTTTAATAAACATAAAGTATGCATCTGAGTGAGATCCTCTGAAGCTGAAACCTACAAAGGTTAACCTTAGTCCAATGATATGTCCACTGCACGAAAAGACTTCTGCACTGTTCTTGGGACTGAATCCAGTTCATTTCAAAAACAAACAAAAACCCCTCATCTCTTAAATTTAGATCCAAATCAGTATTCAAGCATTTGATCACTCAACTTGTACATGAAGGCCCAAATCACATGCTGCTTTTTGCAAAATAAAAGAATATAATTTATTCTCAAAAAGCAAATCATCACTGCCATCCCATCAAGAAAACGTATGTGTAACAAGCTAAAAGGAGATTATTTTTAGAAAGCCAGTGACCTCGCTGAGATGCACTCAGTGCACGTATGTACACAAATTAATATCTCTGCATGTATCTACACATACAGACACGGAAAATGAGAAAGAACAAGGATGCATCTAACACAGCATCCTCATGTTAACTCTAACTCTAACACAGCATCTTCATCCTCCTGAGATACAACAACTCTTAATTTTTCAGGTCAATGAACATGAATTATCTAAAGAGATGAGAATCTCTTCCCATTCCGTACAACAAACAAATGTCTTCTATCTGGTTTTGTGAGACACTAATAATTCTGTAGCTGATAAATCAGTCTAACCAATTTTTAACTTATTTTAAGTGAATTTGCAAATTACAGAAGAGTTCTAAAAATTTCAGAGTTCCCATATTATACTTTTCACTCAGCTTCTCCTAAGGTTAATACCTTATACAGGCAGAATATAATTTTCTACTAATATTAATACTAATAAAGATTTTATTTAGATTAATAATTATTTTCTTTTTATCTAATATTACACTTAACTGGAAATTTCTAACATACAAAGATTATTGGGGGCAAAAGAGAACTGACAACTCACAACCCAGGGAAGTTAACCAAAAACATCTCAATTTGCAATAGGTAACCCAGTGGCAGGTAATCCTGACAGTAACAGCATACAAATCAGAGACCATTTTAGCTCTGGTTATTTATTCTTCTGTGGCTTTAAATTTGAGGAGTTTATACTCAACTGGTAGTGGGAAGCACAGAAATGTCTCCTTATTTGTTAAGCAAAGAAGAAATAAAGCTAGGGTTTCTTTTGACCTTAAGATATTAAC
Organism: Ursus arctos; assembly: GCF_023065955.2. Classification (NCBI taxonomy): domain Eukaryota; kingdom Metazoa; phylum Chordata; class Mammalia; order Carnivora; family Ursidae; genus Ursus; species Ursus arctos. The sequence continues at coordinate 4,224,812 of NW_026622986.1, forward strand.
ACTGTGGTAAAACAGTCAACCACTCATCCTATCCAAGTCTTTATACCATGAGGACAGTTAAACATATATGTGTAAATATATATTTTTACTTTTCTAGCTGAGTGTCGAATTTGTTACTCTTCAATTTCAAATACCCTCCAGAGAAAATAATCAATGTCTTCCAGTAAAGATAACCATAAACCCTAAACCTTACTCCATAAACCTCACCAGCTCAATAAACATTACCAGGTAAGTTTGAGACAGAACTGACTCTTAAGTATGAAGCCCAGTGATAAAAATCTTTCATCTGTATTTGGAATTTTCCACCTTCCAAAGCATTAATGTCCAAATTTCAACATGATGCAAAATACATTTAAGCTGACTATTAAACATATCCCAACTGGCTAGTCTCACAAGCATATACGCTGTGTACTTGGGACTTACATCAGCACTAGGAGAACTCACAACAAAAAATTTCCACAGTTTGGGGTTCCTGAGTGGCTCAGTCAGCTAAGCATCTAACTCTTGATTTCGGCTCAGATTATGAACTCAGGGTGGTGAGACTGAGCTCTGTATAGGGCTCTGCGCTAGACATGGAGCCTCCTGGAGATTCTCTCTCTCCCTCTCCCTCTTCCCCTCACTGTCCCTGTGCATGGTATTTCTTTCTCTAAAATTAAAAAAAAAAATTTTTTTTCGACCTTTCAACAAGGGCTCAATTGTCACTTAGAACCATTACCCGCATTTACACAGCCTTTGCTTTGGTAAAGACCTCAATTTGTAAAAGAAGATGGTTTTGTTTTGTTTTTTTAAGATTTTATTTATTTGAGAGAGAGAGAGAAAGAGAGCGTGCGCAGGAGCAGAGGGGAGGGGCAGAGAGAGAGAGAGAAGCAGACTCCCTGCTGAACAGGGAACCAGACGCGTGGCTGCATCCCAGGACCCCGAGATCATGACCTGAGCTTGGCAGAGGCTTAAGAGACTGAGCCACCCAGGTGCCCCAAAGAAGTTTTTTTAAACTGTAACAATTACAAGACAGAGTTAATAGGCTAATGTATAAAGAACCCATATTTTTGGAAAAACACGAAAACAGTAGCTAGAAAAAATGAGGTACAAAATCAAAATTCAGAGATGAATTGCCTAATAAGCATACTAATGTAGGTAATGTTCATACTAAAGCTGACTTTCACATAAGAATTCAAAACTTTTTAGAAATGTCACCTTTAATACTTTACACTACTGTGAACATGAATTCAAAGATTATCCTAATGATCTGACTCTCCCACCACAACATATTTTTAAATTAGTTAAATGCATAACATTATTTTTAACCAATTTAAAAACCTACGTCCGGTGGTCAGAAAGCAACCTTTTGGTATAGCTAATTACACAAGGGGCAAACAGGATGCAAAATTTAGTCAGCTTTCTGTTACTGGCGTTGAGGTAGAACAATGCTAGTTTGAATAACCTCAAGACAGAAATTTAAAAAAAAACTGTTAAATATGAATACTTCAATTTCATGCCTATATGTCTGCTTTCTTGTTCAAAAGGATGGGGAATTATGGGTGAAAGGGTCAAAAGACCAGAAATCAGATAAGAGATCAAGGGATCCCAAAACACCAAGAGTGCTGTAACACACATCTCATAAACACACATCATATAAATTTGGATCCTTCCATCATTTCTTTGACACCAATCTGGGGATGGGAACATTCAGATCTTTCCACATTACTTGAATTTGAAAATTATATTCTTAACAGGAATCTATAAAATGAATTTTGGAAAAACTATCACCACTGAAAGACTGTATAAACCTGCCTAAACTCAAAAATTTTACCCTCTCCCTTCTCAAAGTCAATTTCTTCCTCCTTATTCTCCAACCACCCTTCACTAAAACAGCTTTCATCCAGTTTCCAAAGATTCAGGGTCAACTCTGAATCCTCCCTGTCTCTTATACCTTTAGGCACAAAATTGTATTGCTGCCTCACTCATTTCTTTCCACAATGATTTCATAACTACTCAGTGTCAGGTGGGTGGGGAATACAAAGACTTTTGGAAAAGCCTTTGCTCTGACTCAGCACATTTGCAGTGTCAGAGTGGGGAGAGGGGAGAAAGGCAGCAGCAGGACAGCTTCTATGCATAACCTCCTTTCCATTCCAACTATCCCACACTCAGACTTCTCAGTGAACCAAGGCAACTGATCTCACTGGTTCCGATCTTTTCCCATTCCCATCAAGTTCTCCTATCTCCAACATATTAAACTTCGTAGGGCCACTTTGAGCAAGTGAGCCTACCACCCAAAAAACCTGACACTCCCTAACTTGGCACTCAGGACCCTACATGAACTCATTAGGCTGCAACAGACCCAGACTTGTCCAGACTATTCTACCTCTCTTCTGAGAATAAACTGACTCCATTCACCACGACTCAAACAAACTCTGTAGTTTCCCACCTCTAGGTCTTTCCTATTGTCATCCCCCTTCTACCTGAAATGTCTTATATTCTTCTATTCACAAGAACCACCCACCCAAAAGACCCAGCCCAACTCATTATTCCATAAAGCCATCTCAAATGACATGAGGCAAAAATTATGTCTTCCACCTCTGACATCTTACAGTACATTCTTTTTGGTCTGATTTTAGCATCTACTTTTGTAACAACTAACATGGTACTTATGACACAGTGCCTTAAAAGACAGTGTGCATACTTCTCATCTTTCACTATTAGAATTTCACGACCTATTCGAATTTAGTGACCTAGAAATCACAGGCCATGTCTCATGTATCTTTGTAATACTTAATGTACTTAATATAATATTGTGGTCCTCAGTAGATGTTCAATATTATTTTTTAATGAATTAATGAAGATTTCAGTGAGCAAACTGACAATTCTCAAACCTATACTATAAATCACCCACATATACCTGAAAAATAACATGCAGGTTTTTTTTTTGTTTTTTTTTTTTTTTTTAAAGATTTTATTTATTTATGTGACAGAGAGACAGCCAGTGAGAGAGGGAACACAGCAGGCGAGTGAGAGAGGAAGAAGCAGGCTCCCAGCAGAGGAGCCCGATGTGGGACTCGATCCCGGAACGCCGGGATCACGCCCTGAGCCGAAGGCAGACGCTTTAACGACTGCGCTACCCAGGCGCCCCAACATGCAGTTTTTTTAATTCCTGCCTACTATGTGTCAAGTTTTATTCCTTGTTGACGCAAAGAACTTTTAGAAATGTCTCCTAAGCAAATACTTCCAAAGACATGAGAATAAAATATATTATTATTTGTAAGAGTTTTTAAAAAGCAAGAAAAACCTAAAGGACAAAATCTAAGAATTCAATGCTACCATAATTACTACTGTCATGATTAAATACAGAATTGATATACCTGGGGTACCTGAGTGGCTCAGTTAAGTGTCTGCCTCTGGCTCAGGTACTGTGATGGAGACCTGTGTCAGGCTCCCTGTTCAACGGGGAGTCAGTCTGCTTCTCCCTCTCCTTCTGCCCCTCCCCTGCTCATACTCTCCCCTTCCCTCTCCCTCTCTCTCAAATAAATAAATAAAATTAAAAAAAAAAAAAAAGTACAACCTATAGTAATATGTTAGATTATTTAGAATTATCAGAATTATTATTAGCATTAAGAAATTACAGTAACAGCATGACCTCAATTTGAAAGAAATATACGTCTGTGTATACAAAATACGTGTATTTGAGAGAATACAAACCACTGAATAAATAGATGAATAAATACCTGCATTTTGGTAATCTCTCACCACATAAACTTGCCTTCTGAGCCACAGACCTGTATTTTTTTATTTTTTAAAAGATACATGTATATAAACATATTAGGGTATTTTTGTTCATATTAATATAAAATAATAGTGTAAAATACTTAAAACAAGCATTACTCTGCATGGTGGGATTACAGATAATATTTTTCTATAGACTTCTCTAAATTTTCTACAGTGAATATATTGCTTCTATAATCAAGGAAATAACAAATATTGTCTTTAAAAACAAAATCAGGGGGGGCGCCTGGGTGGCACAGAGGTTAAGCGTCTGCCTTCGGCTCAGGGCGTGATCCTGGCGTTACGGGATCGAGCCCCACGTCAGGCTCTTCCGCTATGAGCCTGCTTCTTCCTCTCCCACTCCCCCTGCTTGTGTTCCCTCTCTCGCTGGCTCTCTCTCTCTGTCCAATAAATAAATAAAATCTTTAAAAAAAAAAAAAAAAAAAAAACAAAATCAGGGGCAGCTGGGTGGCTCAGTCGTTAAGCGTCTGCCTTCAGCTCAGGGCGTGATCCCGGCGGTCTGGGACCAAGCCCCACATTGGGCTCCTCCACTGGGAGACTGCTTCTTCCTCTCCCACTCCCCCTGCTTGTGTTCCCTCTCTCGCTGGCTGTCTCTGTCAAATAAATAAATAAAATCTTTTTTTAAAAAATAAATAAATAAATAAATAAATAATCATCCATTTTGGTCTCATAAAGGTAAATATGACATAGCAATCCAGCTTCTGGATCAATCTGATTCATATCACATTTAAGATTAACTAACAACACAAATTCACCAAAAATTAAGTTTCAAAACACAGATCCTTACAGCAACTCCATTTCTGGATATATTCCCCAAAGACTTAAAAGCAAAGACTCAAGCAGATGTTTATACACCCATGTCTGCAGAAGCATTATTCACAATAGTCAAAACAGCAGCCCAAACATCCATCAACAGATGAGTGGATAAACAAAATGTGATATATCCATATAATGGAATATTGTTCGGCCTTAAAAAGGAATGAAATTCACATAGATGCTACGCCATGGATGAACCTTGAAGACATTATGCTAAATGAAATAATCCAGTCACAAAAGACAAATATTGTACATGGGGTACATATATGAGGTACCTGGAGTAGTCAGTTGGAGAGACAGCAAGCAGAAAGGTAGTTGCCAGGGGCTGAGAAGGAGGAGATGGGGAGTTATTATTTAATAAGTACAGAGTTTCAGTTTAGGAAAATGAAAAAGTTCTGGGGAAGTATGGTGCTGATGGCTATACAACAATGTGAATGTATCTAAATGGTTCTGAACTGTACACTTAAAAATGGTAAGTTTTATGTTACCTATAATTTTGCCACAATTAAACACACACACACATACACACACACACACGCACACACACTTGTTTACAATGAGACAATGTTTGCAGAAGTCCAGTGGCTCTGGAAATATCAAGGATAGCCTAATCTAGGATTCTCAAACAACAGCATCTATGAATTTAGATTGGATATAAAGAGTAGGGTAGACAGAAAAAAGGCCCTGAGAACAACCTCATTCACATTCACACAACAGCTAATTACAGAACAGACCTGTACACAAGTGGGACAGGACAATGGAAGACATCAGCTTGGTGAATGACAATCAGAGGCGATATAACTATTTTGTATGGAGGTATCAATTATACCATGAAGTGAAAGAGGTGCAGAAGAATGGGTCCGCCATGGTGCCCCAGACACCATGCATTTAACCAAACAGGCCATGTAGGCAAGGTCTGAACCACAGCTGATATGACTTGGAGGAATATCTCATGATCTTCTTGTAGAAGAACGGGGGGGGGGGTCTAAGGAGCCACTAAGAGAGTGTCTTAGTCCATCTGGGGTGCTATAACAAGATAGCACAGGCTGGGCAGCTTATAAACAACAGGAGTGTATGTCTCACAGTTCTGGAGGCTCGAAGTCCATGATCAAGGTGCCAGCATGACTGGGTGAGGGCCCTCTTCTGGGTTGCAGGCTTCTCACTGTGTCCTCACATGGTACAGGGTCTAGGGATCTCTTTGAAGTTTCTTTTATAAGGTACTAATCCCATTCCTGAGGGCACCATCCTTATAACTTAAGCTCCCCCCAAAGGCCCTACTTTCCAGTACTATCACACTGTGCATGAGGATTGCAACACATGAATGGGGTGGGAGGGCCAACATTCAGACCACAGCAGAGGCCACCTTCCATTAGCCTCTTTGCCTCTCTGGTGGCTGTCATGAGACAAGTTCTCACTGCGTCCTGGGTTCTGGTGAAGTATAGGGCCCTCTACACACTCGTCCACCCCGCAACCAAATAGTTCCAAAATACAAACCACTTAACTGCAATCTAGACTTGGCTTTGTGGCAGCAGTGTATCCCATGACACAGGCAGTCACTGGCCTCTCTTACTTCAGTGTCACCCTGTTTGGTGTGTTGGAAAAAGATTACAGGAAGCTGACACCTTTGGTTTATTCCTCTTTTCTGTGTGTGCAGGTAATCAGCCACCTAAATCTAAAGTGGTTTGTTGTATCTTTATTGATCAAATTGGTCAGGACTTCGCCTTGCCTTGTGTGTGTGAGCTCAACAAGAAGTAGTCACAAATGACACCAAGTTCTTGAGACGACTGCTACAAACCACATGGTAATCTTTACGTGTGAGCAGGATAATACAGACAGTTAGTTTCCAAAATTCACCTTTTCAATTTCACTCGTTCTTATGTGCAGTATAGTCTTGTCTTCCTCCACTAAACCCAACCTTAAAAGCAGAGACATGTTCTCTGGTACTTACCTATATAATTTTATCAGCTCCAGGTAGATAGCTCTACGCACTGGCAGTACTACAGGTATTGCTGACCATCTCACACAATGTTATTTTGTCCCTGAGCCACAAGCAGATAAGGTGCTGCTCTTTGACTTCATAGAAACAACAAGCAAAATCATGACAATTTAAGAAAAGAGAGAGACTTTTCAGGCATCATGATTTGCTACTGATGTTACTGTGATGTTCTGTAAAGGAAAACATTACATCCATATTTTTTAAGGGGGAAGAAACCTTTTTTCCAAACCAAGAGAAAAATTATTTCTACAAAGCAAATATCCTGCCAGAAACTAAGGAAGTGCTCAGGAGTGACAAGGACATATCTAAAGAACACAGCTTGGAAAGGAACCAGTTTGAAGAGGCTCCCACCAATGAAATCTGGGACAATTTAAGCAACAAAAAATAAGAAGAGATTACAACTCACCAAATAAAATAAGAATCCATGACTCCGTACTGATAATTATACAAATGGGGAGAAGGAAGAGCTCTTCCTTACAGTGCCTACCAAAAAATGGAGGAGGACCTATAAAATTATTAATGGACATTACAACTAATGAGTGAAAGTTTGGTGAGAAATACAATACTTACTTAGTCTCAATCTCCCCACAAATTACTTATTATTATTAATTAAAGCTATATTACACTGAAGAAACCTGAATGTACCACCCCTTAACCAAGCAATAAAGTTAACATCACCAATGCTGAGACAGATAGCACATACCTCTTGATATGATGCATCACTTCTGCAGTACTCCTGCCAAAAATGTACACATGACCTAAATCTAATCAAGAGAAAACATCAGACAAACCCAAGTTGAGTGATATTTTACAAAATAACTGGCCTGTGCCCTTTAAAAATGCCAAGATTGTAAAACACAAAGAAAGGTGTGTTAGATGTTGAATGAATGCAGTATCTCTATTTGTTCAAATATTTGCTGAGCACCTACTATGTGCCAAGGACTGCTCCAGGTAATGGGAATATCATGACGGGCAAGAGAGACATAGTCCCTATTCTCATGGAGTTTATACTGGTGGGGAGGGGGAGACATACAACAAACAGGCAAACAAAGTGAAGTGAGATGCCCAGGAGTCAACCAGGTAATCATCTTTGGGAAGATCTCGCAAAGCAGAAGCCATTACAAGTGCACAGATGCCAGACAAGGAGAAGCCTGGTGGTCTGACAAACATCCAGGAAGTCCCTGACATCGCTATATGAGAAGGGAGGTTTGTGTGGCAGGCAGGGACACACACTAATGACTGTGAGCCTCGGGGAGGAGTTTGTGTTCACTCTAACCACAACAGGAGTCAAGTAGGGTTTTAAGTGGGGCAGTGAGATGGTCAACTCCACATTTGTTCAGGGGAGAGAGAGAGGATTATAAGAAAGAACAGCCTGAAGAGAGTAAATCATAAGAAGCGATTAATAATAAGAAGCTAGGGAAATTTGTTCCATCTTCCCAGAGATCTCTGCAACTACAATACAGAGCCTTTATTCTCTACCAGATTCTAACAGGAAATAGCAGCACTATTACCAAATCTAAATCCACAATAATGGAGTATTATGTGAGTAATACATTAGGTTAAATAATGGGAGTCGATTTTTCCAAAGCAGCACCACCCAGCAAACCTTACTGAAACCAAGTAAGTGGACCTTGCCATAATTAGAATCACTCTTCTAGACTCCACATCCACCCTGCCCCAACGCCACTTGCCTTGCTTCCCCCATCCGTCTACACCACCAGCTTCCCCACTCAGACTACCAACAGCTGTTAAGAGAGGTATCTACCACAAAGCAATCCCCAGAGACTACTCTGCCAGTCTCAACTTTTAACCAACAAAACAATGTCTTACCATGTATAAAGTTAAGCATTTATCACATACTTAATCTGCTTTAATTACTGCTACTATTGGACTGCTCAAATCACACTCTAAAGATAAAACTCAGAACTAATTACCTGAGTAGTCTACAAAGCAAAAAGAAAAATACTACAGAAAAGGCTTTCAGTTTCTATCTTCATAATACAAAAATTTTTATAGCTATGTCAAAGTGTGCATTATTTTAAAATGCTATGGAAGTAGGGGCGCCTGGGTGGCTCAGTCGTTAAGTGTCGGCCTTCGGCTCAGGTCATGATCCCAGGGTCCTGGGATGGAGCCCCTCATCAGGCTCCCTGCTCAGCGGGATGCCTGCTTCTCCCTCTCCCACTCCCCCTGCTTGTGTTCCCTCTCTCGCTGTCTCTCTCTCTGTCAAATAAATAAATAAGATCTTTAAAAAAATAAAATAAAATAAAATGCTATGGAAGTAAACGGCAAAAATGTCAATAAAAACCTTCTTTGCCTCTTTATAATTTATTTAAATCAATTAGAGCCAAAAGCAAGTGTATGTGAAGACACTAAACGGGCAGTTTTAGAACAGAACAGAAATGCTAATTTTGTTTTAAGTTACATAAAATGCTTAAAAAAAAAAACTAAGATAAGAAAACTGACAGATGTTCACAGCATAAGAATGTTTTGTAAAAAGTGGATAAACCTGGAATTTATGAGGGGCAAGTTGAGGGAGAGAGAGAAATAAATTGTAATTTTATTTAAATTTTATTTGTAATTTTATCCAAAACTTACTGATATTCTAGCTTTAAGTTAACAACAGTCTCAAAGACATTTTTGTTAATTTCTTAATATAAACAATCATGCTTTTCTGCTAAGGTTTGTCTTTGCAAAATGGGTTGCTAATTTATCCCCAACCTGAGTTTTACCCAAATTAATTCATTTTAGGGCTACTATTTTGGGAGTATATTGTCAGTGCCTCAGGAAAACCAAAGCACGGATTTTAAAAACAAATATATAAGAAAATTACTTCTAACTGCCCTTCTCTGGGCCTTCTCCAACCATTCACGACCCCCTCCAACCTCACTTCTTGTATTCATTCCCCAAAACAGACAACGGTAAAGGCTTCCTGTCCATACCCTCAGCCTTGACCTTCACCATGCCATAGATGACTGGATACCTTTCACAGGGGGCGCCATCCTATTAACTTATCTAAGTGAACTCAATCCTTTCTCCTGGGGAACTGGAGCAGAGATTCTAGTCAGTCTTTTGCAGACCTACAATTGAAGACATTGGGGTAGCCATTTGCTACCATAGAGGGGGAAAAAAACTATTTTATAATAAAGATTTATGGAAAAATAAATATGAGACATAGAGAAAGATGAGATCAACTAAAACTGACAAGAGAATTTAAAAGTAAAATACTTAAAAAAATAGCTGCCTCAGTTTCTACACGCTATCCAACTCCCAATTCCAAATCCTTACAAGACTCAGTTATATTGCCTTCCATAAAATATCCTCATATACTTCCAATAATTCTTCCCTCCCCCACTCCCCACCCAAATCAGTTTTAGTGGACTTCTATTACAACCAAAAGAATCTTAATTAATGCATGTGGTAAGCAGCCTCCAGTACAGCCCCTAAAGTATCTCTAGGTATTCACGCTCTTGTATAATACCATCCCCTTGAATGCAGGTTGGATTTTAGGGATTTGATTCTAACAGACAGCAATGATGGAATGTTACTCCCAAATTTAGATTATAAGTTTGTAGGTCTCTCACGCTCTCTTTTCAGATCACTTGCTCTGGTGGGAGGCAGCTACCATGTTGTCAGCTTAAGGAAAGGCCAATATAGCAAGGAACTGATGGCTACAGCTGACAACCAACGAGCACCTGATGCCATGAATTTGGAATTCATGAGTTTGGAAGCAGAATGTCTCCAAGTTGCGCCTTGAGAGGACTATAGTCCCAGCAGACAGCTCGACTGCAATCTCATAAGAGACCTCTGAGCCAAGGCTCCCAGCTAAGCTTTGCCTGAAGTGCTGACCCACAGAAACTGGGAGATAATACTGTTGTTCTAAGCTACTACATTTAGGGATAATTTGTTACAAAGCTCAATAACTAATACAATTCTCTAAGACATAATTCTCACTCAGATTAATGTCATGTAAAAAAAATTAAGATGGGTCAAGATTAATTTTCTTCTTGGGAATATTTAACCTTGTGAGAATTGTTGTGCTGAGTGAAAAGGCTCTGACCTTCCCCCCACTCCCATCAGGAGACTTGGCTCTTAGACCACAAACCACTGTAAACTAGTTGTGTGATGCCGAGGATAAATCCATCTCAGCACAGTTGCCCTATCCGTAAAGTAAGGATCTCTTCGGTACTTGATAGTATGAATGTTCTAGGATTCTATGAAGGCTATTTTCTCATACTCGACAAAAACAGCATATTGCTTCCACAGGTCTATTCTGTCTTCCACGTTACAACTTTGAGTAATCATTTTACAAAATCCAGAATGTATGCAAAATACACAAAGCTGGTCTCCAATGCACATCCATCCATTATGAAATCTTTTAGAACAAATGTCCTCCTAATGAGCATTAATTCATTAAATAAGATGTTTGGAGATTAAGCCACCAACAAGTTCCACATTACTTACTGACTTCAAATGAACCTATGTGCCAATCCACCCTGGATCTTTCAGAAACAGAGTTTCCTTCTGCCTGTAGCACACTTCCTGCCTCTTCCCCACTCCCACCCTCTTGCCCTTGCCATAGGATTGTCTTGACAAAGCCTTCCCTGACCACATCCCCTCATTAACCAGGGGAGAGGTAATCACTCTGGCCTCCCTTCTACCTCTGTATACTGCAATCATCCATTTGCATATCTGTGTCCCTTAATAGATCATTAGGACCTTAAGGGCAAGGTCCAAGTTATATTGATCTTGCATTCCCAGCACCCAGCTGGAAACACGGAACATAGTACTTGGGAGAACTAATGTTTGTTGACCTACTGAAAAACTGAACCTTAAACCCCTGGATGGGGGTGGGGGGGTTCTCACACTTCTTAAAAATGCCCCCTCCTGGGGCACCCGGGTGGCTCAGTCCGTTAAGCATCTGCCTTCAGCTCAGGTCTGATCTCAGGGTCCTGAGGTCGAGCACCATATCAGGTTCCCTGGTTAGCGGGGAGTCTGCTTCTCCCTCTCTCCGCTCACGCTCTCTCTCTCTGTCTCTCAAATAAATAAATACAATCTTTAAAAAAAAGGAAACTGCCCCCTCCTCAAGGCCAGCATATCTACGGACTGACTACAGTAGTCGTGACTCTGAGCCTCGTCACTGCAGGCACCAAATTCCCCCCTAAAGTGTTGGAGAATAAGCATCTCTCAGCCAACATTTGCCTATTGAATTCCATTTTCTCTCCAACTTCTTCTCTGTGGTTGAAGAGAACACATTCTAGAATCACTTCCACATAGGGGATTTACCACTTGCTAAAATGTTAGTTTAAAAAGAAAAGAACTCCCTAACTTCTCTGCTTGCCTAGCTCCTTACAGTATTTGCATTCTGCTTAACACAGTCTCTTCATCTATAGCGACAATTCCCAACTGAAAACCTGTCACCACTTTTGAACTCTGGGAAAATAGTAATAATAATAATAATAATAATAATAATAATAATTTTGTGATCAGTTTTCAGCCATCTCACACACCGATCCCACCATCAGTATTCACAGTTATTTTCAAATAAAAAACAATAACAAGAGACATGTATTCTAGATAAACCTCAGTGGAATAAAAAAAAGTGAAATGAAGGCCAAAACATCATATACCAAGCATCCTATAATAATACCTGAAAATTAGATGAATTATTTACACAGTCAGAAACAAACAACACAGCTAACTTAGATCTCAGTGATCACTCCCATCACCGGCTGGACAAACTGAACCACCAAGCTGTGCGACAAGAAATGGCTCCATAGACTGTGAGGCTAAAGATACTCAAGAGCAGCATTTACTAAGAGAATGCTATTTCCATTCATTGTAAACACCCCTTGTATACAATACCCTAATAATGAGCTAGTTACCTGTTCACCAAAAGAGGTCCTGTAAGGGCACCTAATAAGAAGCACTTTTGTTCATTTTGTTCCAATGCTTTTGTACGCTTACAATGAAAACATCTTAAATATTCTATAATCATAATTTTCTGTTTTAGAATTATTTCCCTGGTCCCCACAAACTGTTAAGAACCCTTATGTAAGTAGTACAAAATATGTTTTGTCATAGTTTCATTTTTGCAAACAGGCTTTGTATATCATTTGCATTTGAAAACCAACTCAAGGAACTTAACACATTTAACTTGGTTAAGGCCAGACCTTCCCTGAGAGAACTTATTTCATGCAAACAGGCATATACTGGGGTTGTTTAAACTTTATATTCACCCTTAAAACAATACTTATTGGAGGTTCCTGGGTGGCCCAGTTGGTTAACTGTCTGCCTTTGACTCAGGTCATGATCTCAGGGTCCTGGGATTGAGCCTCGCATGAGGTTCTCTGCTTAGTGGGGAGTCCTCTTCTCCCTCTCCCTCTCCCTCTGTACTCGCCTGCTCTTTCTCAAATAAATAAATAAAATCTTTAAAAAACAAACAAACAAACAAAACAATACTTAATGTCACTTTGGAGAATGCAAAAAGAAGAGGGAGAAAATAACCAAGGTCTAGCTGTTTCTGCATGACTTGACTTGATCTGATGAGTTTATCTTCCATGTCCCTTCCAGATGGGCCACATGAACAAAGAGTGGCTCCTCCTGATGACTCCAAATGCTACTAAGTGGTTCTGCAGACACTGACAGCCCCAGAAACAGTCACAGCACTGATGACTTGGTTTTCCCATATTTCTTCCAGGAGCCTTTTCAATCTCCGAGTCATGGCTCCAGCAACCTACTTCCTCTCTGTGTTCTGTAATAAGCATACTGAAAACCACCTCTCTAATGAATAGCTGTACTTTTATAATGATAACATTTTCTAACAAATAATATGTGCTATATGGGCATAGAAGGGGTCGACTATACATTTTCAAAACTCAGGCTTTTGGAACATATCTTCAAGAATCACTTCCAGGGCACCTGGATGGCTCTGTTGGTTAAGCATCAGCCTTCAACTCAGGTCATGATCCAGAGGTCCTGGAATGGAGCCCCGTGTCAGGCTCCCCGCTCAACAGGAAGTCTGCTTCTTCCTCCCCTCTCCTCCCCGCCACAACCTTCTGCATTCTCTCTCTCAAATGAATAAATAAAATCTTTTTTAAAAATTTTTGTAAAATCACTTCCACTTGTATCTTTACACTAAGGGACTGATATTTTTGGTTCAAATATTTTTAGAGGAAATGTTTGCCAGGAATACAACATCACCATGTTTTTTGGAGCATTCTTCACCTAGACAAGCTACAAATCAAGACTTGAATTTTTAACCTCTATTTCAAGAAACCAACACCACCATTTCCTTATTCCAGCAGAAGTGTCCTCAGGTAAAGAAACTGACTCTTGAAATCAAATAATTTAAATAGGTACCTCCCTAAATATTTTTTCCTTAAGAGTATAACAGTGCAACACAGATGTAACCAAGGGGTTTTTTTCCCCCAAAGGTTTCTACTAAGATGTTCTTGAATCTCAGACAGCTGAATCAAACATCCATTCTGTTCACTCCTGCCTCAGGAGGCCAGGTCATCAAGCTGTGGTTGATGAGATTTCAAAAGGTCCACAAAAATACTAAATTGCACTGAACACCTGTCAAACCAAGCCAAAGCTACTGCAGAAAACACAGTCAGATCAGAGAATTACAGATTCTAACAAGCATTCCATTTTTATATTCCTCATCAAAACAGACTCTCAAAAGGAGAGTCCACTGTCAGTACTATAAAATATGAAAAACCCACACACAGAACTAGCTGATTTTTAAAATTGAGTAAAAAATAAAAGTAAAACTGCTGGCTAAAAGAAGAAAAACTTACCATACCTTTCAGTATATTTTACCAAAAAGAAAGGAAGGAAGGAAGGAAGGAAGGAAGGAAGGAAGGAAGGAAGGAAAGAAAGAAAGAAAGAAAGAAAGAAAGAAAGAAAGAAAGAAAGAAAGAAAGAAAGAAAGAAAAGAAAGAGAAAAAAACAAGAAAGGAGAAGCTATGGAAGAAAATTAAGTGATTTTTGAATTTAAGTAAAGATTATACACCTTCCTGATACACACAGACAGCTATCCCACCACCCATTGTCAGAATTGCAAGCAATAACTTTCCTGTCAATGATACCATTAGGAGGACCACCTTAGACCATGATGCTAGTTCTAATGAGTTCAAATGAACAACGCATCCCTTTGCAAAACTGGTGGAGGAGGGGCAGGGCATCATTCACATCAAGTCTGAAGTTAATGGCACCCCCTGGAGCTGTGCAGCCCGGAGTCTATGAAGTTCCATCCCCAGGCCTTGAATGTGTCGAAGTGACTGAGATAGCAGAACCATTAGGAAGTTGCTCTAGTGTTTCTTTTTGAGCCTGTAGCTCAATGGCTCTCAATAGAAGTAGAAGGAGAGTTGCCCCCTTGGGGAAATTATATTTGGCAATGTCGGGAGACATTTTTGGTGTCATGACTGGGGGTGGGAGGACACTACCAGCATCTACTGGGCAGAGGCAGGGATGCTGCTAAACGTCTACAACGGACAAGGCAGCCCCCACCCAGCCCCCACCACCAACCAAGAGTCATCCCGCCCAAAATATCAACAATGCCAAGGCTGAGAAACCCTGGTGTAGCGTAAGAACTCCTGCTTTACAGAAAGCGTTCCTGAATTTTAGGCCAAGAAGCTAGGCTCAGTGAATATACTTTCATATGTGAAAGTGGCTAAACAAGACAAAAACCCATCTATGAACATTATTTTGAGGAATAAAAAACTAAAAACCATACAGGCAATTTACAGACTGTCCTTCTTGACTGGACATCAATATCGTGGTTTGACGTCACATTTCAAACCATGTTATTCAAAGCCAGATACAGAAAGCACTCATTTGAGCCCTTGAACTATCAACTCTCAACCTTCCATGCCCAAAGGGAATACACAGATCTGGTGTGAGGACACAGGAGACTGGGGGGCAAGGACGAGGCCACACAAAGCCATGCCTAAGCAGAGGTAGCTGGCTGCCGTCTAGCAGGCTAATGTCCACACTCACCTACCGACATGAGCCCTTTGCTCTCAAACTTTCACTTCGGCCAAACACTCCTTCCCACAATCCCCTTCATTCTTTCCTTCTAGTCCTTACCCAGGCACAAGAATAAATTTCATTTCCAAAAACCCCAACAAATGTTCCTCGCAGAATATTTTCTAGTTAAATGAGAGAAGAAAATATTGCCTGGAGAGCCAGTCTCCTGGTTTCATGTCAGAATTCCACAGGGCCTCTCCCAGCACAACCTCTCCATCAACTCTGGAAGTCACTGCCATGCTTGCTATCCATACCAATCGTTCTCAAGGATGCAGAGGCACCCAAACATCACCCAATACAAAGCAACCAATCCCCTTCTGAGGCCTATTTCTTACCACTCAGGGCCTTGTTGGGCTGCTGCAATGCATGCTGTGCTGTCTGGCACTTGGGTCCTCCTGACCTGTCCCACCTGAACAGTGCTGCCACAGCTCCTCCTCACCTCCTGCTTCATATACCTCACTGCCAACACCCAGACGCTGCCCACAGCTTCATAACTTGAGTTACCAAGTAACCCTCCTACTGCAGTAGAGAGCTCCACAAACAGCCACGTGTGCTCACAGAGCTTGCACGGTGCTTAAGATACATGGCCTGTCAGAAAAAAACATCTTCCACACAAGCAAACGGTTTGCAAAGCAAGAATATGTTCCCTACCCCTTAAATTTACCCGAGTGGTTAATACTTCAAGTCACAATTTTGAATTCCGGCTTTGCCAGACTTCCCTCTGCACTTCCTACAAAATATAAGAAACGGAAAAATCAGACATTAGATTTATTTTATAGAAAAGATATGCTAAAATTAAAGGAATAAACAATTTGTATATCTTCAGTAACACCAACTTTAGCTTTCAAGAGACAGAAGGCAATCTCTAATGCTATATAAACCCTGTTTACCCATGCTTTTCAAGTAAAACTACACATTAAAATAACAGCCCATTGCTTACACACAGCTGGAGGCTGTGGGAAAATAAAATTACCCATATAAACTTTCAAAAGTAATCCTCACTGTAAATGAAGAAATCCGTGATGAATTTGTGAGTCTGAAATTTTTGAAACTGAATTAAACACAGCATCATGACTTTGTTTCTCAACCTGGACTCTGACAGGGTACATAGAAGCCCTAAAACCTAGACTCTGAAGCAACTATACAAAGTCTGGATCCATACCTAAAAACCAGAGATAGTTTAAAGGATAATTATGATTACACTTAATAGAATAGCTATAATCAATTAATATCCTAAAAGAATATAGATTCATTAATGGACAGAATACTAAATTCAGAGTGAAACCTTTTCTTGAAAGGCAAAGAACAGATGTCTTAACCCATCCATCCATGTACTAATTCCTGATTTATGGTAAATTTGCAGTAAGACAAGGAGTTTACCAAATATAATCAAAATACATTTAATAACTTCTCTCTTCCCTTTTTGCCCACCAAGAATAGAAGTAACCATCAACAGGAAAAAATTTGTCTTTAAAATGCTTTAAACACTACATTCATGGTTTTGCAACACTCAGCTATATTACATATGAACTCCCGTGTTGGGTATTTCCTATTCTTCCTCCTTAAAGCCAGGAGGTCTATAATCAGAGGTGTCCAAAATAGAAGTGACTTGCATTTCACCATCCAACTAAGATTTCTACAAGGCTCACAAAGAAACTATCAAGGATGCAATTGCATTTGCTAACAATTATCTTCAGTGTACTCCAGCTGTACTTTTTTCAGTGCCAAAAGCCAGCTGACAGGTCTACAGATGCTAGTACATCTCCGCTGAGCATGGCACTCATGACTATCATACCCAATGAAGCCCCACTATACATCCCAAGTAGGGAGTAAAGATCAGAAAATAATGACCCAGGGATTAAAATTACGTGTACTAGGTAATGTGGCTACAGAGTAATGAAACCAGGTTACAATAATTTTTTATGGAAGTCATATAACCATGGGAAACCACACACTTACCCCAGAACTGTTACCATCACCCAAACATTTTAGAACTCCTTTTTTAGAACTGCCTTTCAGTTCAATTTTTCAACCATACTAAAAAACAAATCAAAAACAAAAGTTTCTTTACAAAGTCAAAACTAATGTATATAATGTCAATATTCTGACAAAGATGAAGAAAAAAGATTTCAAGGTTTTCCAATCCAGTATTTAAAAGCAACCTTCCTGGCAAGGCAACAGAGATGCCCCAAGTGTAGCGGTTTGTAGCTAGCCAACCCGAGATGATCTCTTTTCTCAGATTCACCAAGACTTTCCAGGCAAAATCTTGCTGACTTGAGGTATCTGTCAATTTGTGTGTTGTCAGATGACAACACTCAACTGGAGCTTTGAAACACCTCTTTCCTTCAAGAGGCAGACAGCAAAAAGAGGCCCTAGAAGAAGTCAAAGAAGAGAGCCATAGGAAACAGCTACAAACAGCATGAACGGCCAAGGAAGGGAACGGAAAAGTGAGTTAGATATCTTCTGAGCTCTCTGCAATTGTGGATCTAGCTGGACTTTCTGGAAAGAAATGGCCACAAACAGCCCCCAATAACTTGTCTGGGGCTGCTTGAGCTCATTTTTCAGCCCATCAATTCCCCTTTACTTAAAGAAGTATTTTAATATAATAAATTTATGCATATATATGCCTTAAAACCTCTGATTTAAAAAACAAAAAAAAACCCTGGCTTCAGCCACCATCTAAGGGTCCATATTAACATTCCTGGGTATGTCTTTCCCATGACACAGTCAGCAGACTGCCTAGGTGGGCTCTATTATCTCCAGGAGTACTGCTGCTTGCGGCACACATCACAGTGTGACTCTGGAGAGATGCAACCCGTAAGACCAACACAAGTTAGACAGAGTAGGATTCCTGTGCCAGGTTCTACAGCCAGCAAGCTTCCCATTCAAAGGTCATACGGCTCTGTATAACCTCATCCTACCCAGTTCTAAAATTCCAGTTATCCTTCTGGCACCACCTTAAGAACACTGACTGCAGTGATGTCTTTGTTACGATGAGCCCCTCAGGCTTCTAGCTTCTCTGGTTATGGAAAGTTCAAACGCAGTTTGTTGTAGATCTTGGAACACACTTAATATTTAATGTAAGAAAATCAACATAAGTACTATGTCCATAATAACATATTCATCAAGTACTTTCTGGAAGCATTTTAGCCTCATTTTGATTCTCATTTTAGGTACCTCAAGGCATAAAGCTAGGCAGTACCTTTAAGTACATTCTTTTGAAGCAGAGAGGAAAGTGAGGCCCAGCAAGATGGAGGTCCCACAGTAAAGGCAGAGCCATATCTGGAACATGGGTCTCCTGATTACCGGGCTCCTGCTCTTTGCCGTCCACCGCACCTCACAGAGCCAGAGCCACATCCTAGTGCAAACCCCCAAGAACAGCCTGTCCTGGATTTACCTTCTTGAGCCCTGCCTCATTCTTCAGGAAAGGTAGGACAGAACAATGTTGAGTCTCAGAGCACAGAAAAGAAACAGTGTTTTGACCAAGATTCCCAGAAACGAACTACTCAATGTTTCAAGCTGAGGCAAAATGTGGCAGGGAAAATGAACTCTCTCCCTCCTCTCCTTGTACCTCGCAGGTACAAGCTGAAAATGGTACTGAATGCATGATATCAACTGCTATGGACTCACCCCAGCTGCCTCTTTGTTGATTCATGAAAGGATTCATACTTTGAAGTATGACAGGCATGATATGGTCAATAGCACTCTTGTAAAAAATACCAAATGCTGCCTCCTTCAAGTAAGCCCAATATGACATGCTTGGAGCTAAATCTCTGACCCTGTGTGACTAAAACGGAATTTCAAAGCCACTCACATGTCTTGCATCTTGTTATTTTTTTTCCTTTTGGTTCTACCGTTTCCTAGATAGGAATGAATTTAATCTTTGTGTTAGCTTCATCCAGCCAGAAATGTGAAAGTAATTCATCTCCTTAAGATGAAAAAGATAATCAGCTTTGTAGAAAAGAGTGAGAAAATCTACCATTCTATAAAATTATTTAATCTTCACTCCTCTCAAAAAGTAGGCAGAAAAGTAAAAATCCAATCACAAAGTATTGCCAGCTCAAAGCATACAGACAATGAACGAATGTCTTAAAACAAAGCGGGCATGGGCCAGGCATAAGGGTGGGGGGTCAGTTTCTAGACCAGGTTACTCCCTAACACAGGGTAGTTGAGATGTGGAGCTCTAGCAAGTGACAGCAGATTGAATCCCAACTCTGACACTAACCAGCTATGAAACCTTGAGCAAATTTCTTAACCTTTCAGTCTCAATTTCTTCTCCTGTAAAATACAAAGAATGATATATTTAAAAAGATAATACAAGTCAAGTAATTAGCACAGCACTTGGCCCAAAGTTAACACCGAGTAAAGTCTACTGCCCTTGTCCATGATCAGCATGACATGGGCAAGAGACTGCACCTCTCCAAGATTCAGTTTCCTTATCTGTAAAATGAAGATGGGGAGCAAATGACTCCATGATTCTAAAATAGAAAGGAAAATAAATAAGTAAAGGTCGTGGAATCTTCATCGGTGCCTTGGAGAATGGCCCTCTCCACAAACCTTTAAAGTGCACCTCTCCATACTGCCTAATATGCATCAGTCCATGCTTGGTCAGGGTGTCTTCAGAAATCTTTCAGGCAGTGCAGCTAATAAATCTTAGTCTGGAATAAAAGTCCACAGGTATGGGTTTTGTCCATCAGGCTAGAAATGATAAGTGGGTCTGAGACACAAGAAGAAGAAATCCAAAGAGATGAGGTTGCAGATATCCAAAGAAACCAAGAGCAGTAATTTAAGCTACTACCGTAACAAGTGCTTAGATTATAAATTGCTCCTTTGCCTCCCCACCCTTGTAACAGTGAATGTACTTTTTCCAGTTATCCTTCCCAGACCTAGGATGAGCCCCTTAGGCTTCCAGCTTCTCTGACTATGGGAAGTTCAAGCACCATTTGCTGTATATCCTAGAACACTTCACATTTAATAAAGAAAATCACCAGGAATGGCTAAGTTCATAACTGCATACGCTCACGTAGTACTTTTTGGTTTATTAAGCATTTTGGCCTCACTTAGATCTTTAAGGATATAAGGCCGCAGCTAAAGCCATTCATCTTAAGAGATGAGGAAAAAGACTAAATATACCACATTGTTAAACAAACTACAATTAGCCATGATTTATCTTGGTTTAGGGTTTTTTTCTTTTGTTATGCTTTAAAACCTTTCTTAAGTTTCATTTTCAGGATTTCACCCTACCTGCTACTCTCAGGTTAAAACACAAACAAAACCAAAAAGTTTCATATCCACTCTACTTTCATTATTACAAGTCTTGGTCTTTCTCTACTTCCGTCCTGTTCTTCTCATGCAATAAATACACATGATGTACTCTGCCTCCAACGTCTGTAAGTTGCTAACTTCACCCATTCGTTCAAACAAATATAGAGTGTCTTCAGGGTAAAAGGCACTTAGGTTACATCCCCAAACAAAACGAAAATGTTCTACTAAAATTTATGCACTAGTAGGTAAAAATTATTATTAT
Source organism: Ursus arctos (assembly GCF_023065955.2). Classification (NCBI taxonomy): domain Eukaryota; kingdom Metazoa; phylum Chordata; class Mammalia; order Carnivora; family Ursidae; genus Ursus; species Ursus arctos. Next base: position 4,245,958 of record NW_026622986.1, read on the forward strand.
TATTATATATGTATATAGTTATATGCTAGAGGCGAAATAGAAGAAACAATAATTCAGAGAATGTATACTAGGATTGCTGATGGGGCAACAGGAGAGATGTTAAAGGGAGCTATCAGGAAGGCCTCACTAAAAAGAAGGCAGTTGAGAGAGTTAGCCAAGAGGAAACACAGAGAAAACCATTCCAGACAGAGCAAAGGCCCTGGGGTGAGAGCATGTCAGGTATATTCAAAGAACAGCACTGAAGGAGGCCAGTGTGGCTAGAGTGAGCTGGCGAGTTGAGTGAGGAAGGCAATCAGATCACACACGGCCTTGAAGTCCATGTAACAACTCCATCCACGGTAAAAGTCCACTGTAAAGCTTTTACTTGATATGAAATAAGGAGTCACTGCAATTTTTGAACAGAGGAGTCACATGTTAAAGTTTTTAAAAGGATCTCACCATGGCTGCTATGTTTGTTCGAGAACAGACTATAGCGGGCAAGGGTGGAAGCAGGGGTATCAGTTAGGTGGCTTAGCTGAGACAAGCAGCAGGAGACGTTTTGAGAAGTGGCTGGATTCTGGATATATTTTGAAGGTTGAGAGCCATTCTTTCCTAGCAGATTGGATACAGCATGATGGAAAAATTGGGTTGTCAAAGAAGACAGCTGAGCTACAAAGGATGAAACTGCTAGCAATTATTTTAAGGCAAAACCCTAAGTGACACTTTTGTACAGATGTTACAGGCATTCTATCCTGATTTACTTGGTCTCATCAAATCTTAAATTCTCTTTCTCTCCTCCCACAGAAATAATCTAATCAGGTAAGGCCAGTCTATTAAAGATACACGATGTTTCTTCTCAGAGAAATTGTGACTATGACTGTAAAGACAGACACCCTATCTCAGAAAACAACCCAAGGACTAGTAAATGTGTGATGGCTAGTCAAGCAACAATGGGAAGTTTCCATGTGTCAATTACTGGGTGTGTGACTTTAGGCAAGTCATTTTTCTTCTCTGCCTCATTTTTTTGTGTTAAAGTAAGGATAATGTTATCCATAGGGTTATTGTGAATACTAAATGAGTAAATAGTTATCAAGCTGTCAGAGCAGCATTTGGCACAGAGTAAACAATACCTAAGTGTTGCAAGTATTACTATCATTGTCATTAAGTCTTGTTAATTCTCAATCTCTGAATAATTTTATGAGAAATAATACCTAGGGAGCTGATGAGTCTAATATACACTTCCAAAAACATGAATAAGCTAACACTAAGGTACACAGAGTACAAAGGCAGGGCAAGTTGCTGGTAGGTGTCATGGAAGCCTAACTCCCCTCAGTCACTGAAACACTACAGGACAAATGCTACCCATTGTGTGTTTTGGGCAGGGAAAACAGGGATTCAAACCTCATGTCTCTGTGATTTTAAGAAACTGACCTATCACAGAAGCCCCATGAACTTCTCTGAACCTTTCAATTCTACTTGTCTGAGACGTCTCTAAGGATAAAGACGGTACTTGCGCACTTCGGCTTTTGTGATATACTCAAGTATGCTTCAGCTATAGTTTTTAAACGTTTACTAATCATCTATCAATATAACTCAAAAGTTAAAATCTCTACCTATTTCTATATGCTATTTAAGTTAAACAAGTTTGTTCTGTTCTCCCAGCTTCTGATACTGAATGAATTTCTATGGAAAATGTCCCTGAGTAACAGACTTACCCAGCCAGGGATTCTCAGCACTACCTCCATCTTCGAATTACCTGGAGAATTTTAAACATATTAATGCCAAGTCCCAGTCCTAGATTTCTGGTGTAAATGAAACCAATGTTGAGAACCACAGACAGGTAAATCCTAGAAGTATTACGTATTGAATTTTGGGAGACAGAGAGAATATTGTTTAAACTGTGAATTAGCATTTCTGGGTTTAAACTAGTATCATCATATGAATTGAGTTCTGGGATAAGAAGACACTATGAACCTAGATTAGAAATCTTTTTAACCCTGGGAAACAAACTGAGGGCTTCAGAGGGGAGGGGGGTGGGGGAATGGGATAGGCTGGTGATGGGTAGTAAGGAGGGCACATATTGCATGGTGCACTGGGTGTTATACGCAACTAATGAATCATGGAATTTTACATCAAAAACTAGGGATGTACTGTATGGTGACTAACATAATATAATAAAAAATATTATTAAAAAAAGAAAAAAGAAAAGAAAGGAAATCTTTTTAACCTGCCCTAGAGTCTCCTGAACTATCCTGAACTTCCAAAACAAGAGTTGGTAGTCTTCCAAATGTTTTCTCAAAGCTGACCTGATGACCAAAACTGAGATTTCTTTCAAATGAAATAACACACAATACTATTATATTTTTCTCTGGCAAAATCCTTCTAAGACTTAGTGCCAAATACCTGGTTATGATTACCCCCCCCCACTTCCTTACTATAGTCAATAATAGTATGCAGCTTGTCTCTAAGAAACATGAATTTTCCTTTTGTCTGTATTCTTTTAATTCATTATATAAAACATAAAGCTCTTTCCAATATTAGTGAACGTGGAGAAATTATTTCCAAATGTTTTTGCCTATCAGCATTGTATAAGACTGGGTAATGGCTTTCTATAATAAACTCAGTCATTCATTCATTCCTTTAAAATACAATACTTATTAAATCTCTACTATATGCTACACATTTCCTTCAGCTGCTTGGACTATACCCGTGATCAAGACAGACCAGACCTCAATATCCTTCTAGATGCCTTTAAATGCATGAATTTAAAGTATAACTGTAGTTCAAAAACGTCTAAAGAAATTAAGATAATGGAAGTCTAATATAACTATACTAGAAATATCATTGGAACCCTAATTTACTACGTGTCTACTATAAGCCAGATGTTATATTAGTCCCTTTAATATATGGTACTCATTTAATAAAGTTGCTGTCCTGCAGAGATGACATTACTATTTACAAGAAATTAAAAGAGGCCAAACAATGAGAAAATTCTTTCCTTTAGCAGAGTTTAAATTTGGCTTTCCACACTAGAGGGAATTCTCCATCCAAAGCTGTCAAGAATGACTTATGACAGAGTGGTGTCAATTCATTCACACAAGAAATTTTTTCATCTTAGTTCAATTACATCAACTGTGAGAAGATTTGGGGGTTAAAAAAAGAAAAATCACGTTGTCATAAGAATATACTTCCAATTTCACATTTTTTAAGTTGAAATTACGCAAACTGTGTTTCAAGCATGATGCATAAACTACCTATCCATATTAAGCCACACAGCTTAAGGATAAATTAGGACTAACGAATATACTGTGAGACCAATAAAATAAATAAATACACATTACTAGGTGCAGTGATCAGTCCTTTAACTTTACGAACACTAGTCCAAACATCACTCAGCTCAATCAGAAATTCATAGGACTGTAATTCTGCCCCAAGCAAAAACTGGGAGACAACCCAAAGATGTCTCCAAACCATTTTGATAATAATTGAGTTTGTTGTTTCGTTTTGCTTTTTATAAGTATTCAGCTATTTGACTCCAATCCTGCATACATCGCCCCCCCCCCAAAAAAATCCTTTTTTAAGTTTTTAACGGAAATAGGGAACTGCCAATTGGGGTCAGTTTGTAAGTTTCCGGGGGAAGCTGATGTACGCCAACCCTGCTCTCCCAACTCCAGGTAGAGACTGATTCCAAAATGGGATTCACTCCTCATTTACGCCAAGGAGCATCCATTCCCTTCGCCTTCTAAAGGACAAACAAGCTCACCCTTCCAGTGAGTAACTTGGCTTGTGGCTACGTTCACACAGTGCCTGAAACGCAAGCTCTCGGGCCGCCCCCACCCCAGCACTAGCGGCTCAAGGCTGGACAAGGACTAGCTCTTGTCACCTCTCGACCTGCACCCCTCCGGCCCCACGGTTCTCCTGAGCCGCTGCCCGCCGGCAGTTTCCCCGCCGCTCGCTCGGGGGTACAAGCCAGGGGGCCGCTCGGGGTCTCCGGGACCCCCGAGCGCCCGGGGTTACGGGGCGGAAGACCCGGTCCTGCCCTGATTACAGAGGCAGGCTGAGAAAGCAAAAGCAGCCTCGGCCATACAGACGCTGGGGGTGCAGACAGAGCACCGCGGATGCAGGCGGGGTGTGGGGACGCCAGAGGGGGCCTCGGCGAGGCCGCCGCCCCGCGACCCGGATTCCCCCGCGCTCACCGTCGATGTTCTCCCGGTCGCTGATGTGCTGCAGGTTGCAGCCCGTGTCCTCGCGGCTCAGGTCCGTGTCGGGCCGGTAGGACTCCAGCCGGGAGTGGGCATTCCTCCGGAGCTTGGGGCTGGACGACACGCAGCACGAGGTAGTGTTCCCCATCTTCGGTGGCCCCCAGACTCCTGCTGCTCTCGCCTTCCTCCCCGTCCCCGGGAGCGGGGCGCGGGCGGCGGGGGCGTGGAGGGGAGGCCCGCCCGCCCGCCGCCGCGGGAGGGGGCGGAAGCCGCGGCCGGCCCCCGGGTCAGCAGCGGCGGCGGCGGCGGGGCCTCGCCATGGGCGGCGGCGGCGACGAGCGGGCGGCGGCCCCGGCTCCCCCGGCTCCCCCGGCTCCCCCTCGGCCTCTGCGCTCGCCCGCCCTGGTTCGGCGGGCCTGTCCGCGGCGGAGGAGCGCTCGGGTCCGCGCGACTGCGGCCGCCGAGCCTAGCTCACCCCGCCGCGGCCATGGCGGGCGGCGCCGCGCAGGCCGCCTCACCCCCCCGCGCTTCCCGGTCGGCGCCCGGGGCCCCGGCGGCGGCGGCGGCCTCCGCAAGAGGTTCCGGTTCAAGCGGGGGAGCCGCGTGTCCGTGCGGGACGGAAAGGCGAGCGGGCGTGGGCACGGTTCTCGTGCCCGGCGCTGCGGAGCCCGGCGCAGCCCGCGAGGATGCTCGGACGCCCTCCCCCGCCGTCGGCGCCCGCCCCCGCCCCCGCCGCAGCCCCCGCCCCGCCCCGTCGCCGCCTCTTCCCTCTGCCCTGGAAGCAGATCGGCGGCGGTAGAGGGAGGTCCCGAGCCGGCGCGCCCCGCGCCGAGTGTGGGGTCGCGGCTGGGGCGGGGAGCCGAGTCTCACGCAGGCGGGCGTGGGAGCCCCAGACGAAGCGGTCGGAAGCTCAGCGTCTCGATGCCCTTCCTCTCCGGCTCTCCGCGTCCTCCACCTCCCCCGGGCCTAACGCTGGGAAGAGAGGTGTGTGGCTGGCCTACGCCGCCCTGGGCCCGGCCCGGTGCCCCAGGGACCGCGGAGGGGCCGGAGCGGGCGGGGGCGCAGCCCAGGAGCCTGAGGGAGGGGCTGGCGGCGCACGGTGGAGAGAGGTGGGGATGCGGCCGCCTCCCGGCGGTGCGCGGAGGCTGGGTTTCTCTCACACCGAGGGGTCGGGGGTTATTTTGGAAGTATTTAAAAGGAAACTGGACCTTGATTTGGGACTTCTCGCGTCTATTTTGAGTTATGCCTTGACTTCATGGTGACCTTGTTAGAAGCCGTGAGATAAATCTGGGGGGCCCCTGGGCTACATTAATGCCGAATTAGCTGCAGTGTTCTGAGTTCCCAGGAAATGAGTGTGAAGTAGAGACCGATAACTTAACATCAGCTCTCCTTTACTTTGCAATGCTCTGGGGTTTTGTCTTGCTGAGACCAGCCTGACCTAAAGCATGTTAGCCGAGATGAAGTTACGTGAAAGTGCCTGGCTCACGTGAGATGTTCAGTAAATCTTGGGCTCCATTGCCTCCCGACGCCCGAGAAAGACCTTTTGCCGAAAGTGGCAGAAATAACCTCCCCACGCTTTCTCCAGATAGTCACTGGAGTCATGAGAAGACTCAGGGAAAAAATGACTTTGAACACAAAAAAATATGGTGCAGCCCTCTTAATTTTATATCTGGGGAAACGGAAGTCGAGAAAGATGAAGGGCCTTGATTTGCCCAAGGTCCCAGTACTAGTAAGTGGCAGATGTAAGTACTAAAAGGGAAGAAAAGGAGTAAGGAGACTTAATACTTTTATATATAGCATCAGCAACGTGTGGACATCTTGCCTGAGGCTTTATAAACATTTATTTTGTTTAATTCTTGATATCTCGCCTTTTTTACAACCTGTGTTGTCTCTCTAATCTTGCTTTCATGTTTATACATTTATTAGTCAATAATCAAAAAAGCCTCATGCTCTGAACTGGATTAATGCCATTTGTTGCAATAAGTGGCAGATGTCCTTGGAAAATAAATGGCAGCAAAGTGCTGATGTTGACATGAGAAAGGAAATGTAAACGGGAAGTTCCAAAGAATTGCAGCCCCGAAAAGGTGGGTAAATAGCAACAAGACAAAATAATGCTCTATATTAAGGCAGTTCTGACCTTCTTGCTTCCCAGGAAAGTTTAAATGGGACATAACTGCAAGTCAGTGAATGTGTATATTCACATTTTCAGAGCTACAGTGTGTGGGTGAAATGGATGAAAATTGGGACAGGGGTTATATTGTCTGTTCTGATTGCTGTTTTGTAATTGGGGCACTATAAGCATCCAAATGCTGAACCATAGGTGTATGGCATATCCACTTTAAATATGAAATTAAATTTTCATTTAATTGTAGAATTTATAATATTTATATCAGTGATATGCTCTGAAGGTTTTTAAGAGGAGAGGCAGAATAGCTGTCTTCAAGCTTCCTGTGCTGGCAGGTCATCGGGCAGTGTTAACTGAAAAGATAGTCTGGAGGTGAAGGAAGACAGGACTGGGGGTCAGGGTAGCCCCAGACTCTTGCCAAAGGATGGACAGTCATTGGTCTGCAGGGACTTTTCTGTCCCCCACCTTCCCCATCCCCTCTTTGACATTCCTACCGTGTTCCCTTTAGGAATGCACCTGTTGGAATTATAAAGAAGTGTGACTTTTGGTCAACAGGCCCAGGACTAGTGCTAAAGCCTCACCAGTGACTTACGTGAATGCCATGCCCCCCTGGCCTCCCCCACTGCCTCCCCCCACCACACACACACTTCAAACTCCTCCAGACAAAGATACCTCCTCCTTGAAATGCAGTGACAATTTAAGAGAGGTTGCAGAAACAAAGTGATGCCAAGATGAAAATGAAATGTGTTATTTATTAAGCACGTGTTAGAAGCCATGCTCTGTACTAAGTATTTTTTATATCTAAGCCTATGCTGTTTCCACATTTTACAAATAAAGATGCTTTAATTCTGATAATTAAACCTAAGATTAGACTACTGAGAAGAGGCCTAAGTGGAGATATTAACCTTGGTCCTGACTGCTAAGTCCATAAGGTCCCCTCTCAGCTGTATCCATCCCAACACATCCTGCCCCCACCTCTGGGTATCACTGAACAAGAAGGGAACAAAGAAGCAGATTAAAGTAATGAGAGAAGAAATCTGCAAAAGTTTTGAGTGGAAAAGAAATTCTAGTGTTACTTCTCTCCTTTTTTCTATTCTCTTTTTGAAGAAAGCTGGCAGTGACTGCTTAGGACTAGTTCTAGACTTGAAGAAGAGAGGGGATCCTTATTTCTGTGGGCCCCACCCTTCTGACCAGAGTAAGGTAGACAGGCAAGAAGGTCGAAGAGAAGCATATGCAGAAATGTGCATTTAGCCACAGTGTCTTTGACATTGCCACACTTGGGGTTCTAAATGCAAGGACACTTCGTCGGTAGAGTAAATCCAGCCCAGGATTGGGGCCAGACGGAGAGAGGAAAGGTGAGCGCTGCAACCCAACGCCCCCGTCCTCAAATCATTCAGCCTTTTGAGAGAACATCAACCTGGATGTACTCGTAACCCACCTTGCTCTTTAAGCTTTCTAGAAAGAATCATTTGGGTATTTTTTTCCTTCACTTTTCTCTGTAATCACTATTTAAGATTCTGGTCATTATGAAGAGGTGAATATGGAAATTCAGGTGAACAGCAGAAGTCATTGCTCTTCAAATTTTTTTTAGCAGTAGTAGCTTTTTTTTAACAAAATTTTCAATGGAACCACAATATTTAAAACATATGATCGGTGTTAGTATTAACCTATAAGATCTACTTATAAAAAACAAACTATTGAGAATTAGCTACCTTAATTGAATCACGTAGATCGTAATTATAGTCTTACTTCAGTCACACTTATATCCATGAAATATGAATCACCCCCTAGAATACAGAAAACACTGATCCAGGTTAACCCAGGACCTGGACTTTTGGTCAAAAGAAGAAAAATGGGGGCACCTGGATGGCCCAGTCGGTTGGGCGTCTGCCTTCGGCTCAGGTCATGATCCTGGGGTTCTGAGATCGAGCCCCGCATCGGGCTCCCTGCTTGGTGGGAAGCCTGCTTCTCCCTCTCCCTCTGTTGCTTCCCCTGCTTGTGCTCTCTCTCTGTCAAATAAATAAATAAATTCTTCACACACAAAAAAAAATATGGATAGAGTCTTGGGGGGAAAAAAACCTTCCCAGAGTATATCTGCCCTTTTCTTATCATCTGGTTACCAGTTTCCTGTGTCCGTTACTCAACATTTGTAAGGCAGTAATGGAAAAACCAAGACCCTTTGTTGTAACACCAACGCTCTTCCTGTCACCCTCTTATTTTCCAGTGACCTCCCCTCCAGATAAGGCCTCCATCTAGTACTTGAGGGTAGGCAGTCCAAAATGTGACCAGCTATTGGGAAAGTATTTACTTTGATAGCCGCTTGACCTTGACCAACGTAAGTGATTCATTTATTGATAAAACATTTCTTAAAAGTGTACTGAGCCAGGCACCTTAGGGATACAAAAATGGGTAAGATTTAGTTCTCGCCCTTGAGAAACTCATCATCTGGTTAGGTAAATAGTCAAAAGATCAGGTGTAGACTAAGTCCAGCAATGTGAATGATTGTAGTCACGTAGTGGTAAAATCTGAAGACTACCAAGACTGCTACCTATAATTAAAAACCTTTCTTGCCCGTGGATACATCTAAAATTCCACTATAGGAGATTTACTCCTATGAAGTAAAGAATTACATCCAGAGATTGTCGGAATGAAAATTCCCACAAGCAATTAAAGATGGCTAGTAGATTGAAACACTGATGGCAAGTCCCTTGGACTAGAGTAACTGCCAGGAACAATGTGTTGAGAAGGATTCTGAGGTCATATTCCAGCCCAACAGGAAAGAATGCTGCCGTAAGGAGAGGAGGAGGAGGAAGAGGTAGCACTGGTTCCATGGATTTCCTTGCCATGAGGAAAACCACTGTTTATGGAACAAATACTGAAGCCAGGGACAGCCACAGTCTCTGGGTTTCTAGGATAATACCACGCGACTAAGAACTCACCCCTGTCCCCAGGCTAACCACCCTTAACAAGTCTAACCTCTCTCTTGCCCTCGCCCAACTCTTAATCTGCTTTATCCTTCCTTGCTCACAATAGAAATGGCGAAGCTATGTGCAGTCTCTGAGAGCTAGGATGTACTTTTGTTAAGGCAAATCCCAGCATCTTACAGGGTCCGACTGGGAGAGGCTGTTACTTCTCTACCCAGTGTCGGTCCTCCCATCTTCCTTTTCACGGAGCCCTCCATTTTGTGAGGACCAGCAGTACGCCCATCTCAGAGATGACAGCTGGCCATGTGACTAAGTTTGGCCAATGATATGTGAGTGGAATCTCACAGGAAAGCTCTCTGAAGGTGTTTCCTCTTCTCTGCTTCTTGGAATGTGGACATGATGGCTGGAATTCTAGTGTGCCCTTTGGAATTTCAGCTGACCTTGAAGATGAAAGCCATGAACTAAGATATGTCCCTGTATGCTTGTTTTACATGAAAGAAATATATTTTGTACAAGCCACTGTTACTTTGAATTTCCAAGTAATATGCAGCCAGATCTCATCCTGATTTGGCAAGAATTTTATATTATCCTTTGATAGAGTCTTATGTCTCTGTGTCAGCAGTTTTCACTGATTGGCCCCGAGATGATGGGGCCTCTGACCTAGAACTGTGCGGTCATCTTACATACTTGGCTCCTCATAGCAGAATCCAGGTTGGAATGGAAAAATGCAGCATTCAGGTTCTGGAGTCAAGATTGGATTTTGTGGCAAAAAGAAGTTGTTTCTCTAAAAGGCAGATTAGTCCCCATGGAAATTAAAGAAGTAAATGCATTATTTTAACATAGCACTCCTTCAGTATTCCCAGAACTGGAACCAAAGGTTCCTGTGAGCAGGAAACTCTAGGAACACACCGTGCTATGTATGCTGAACATCCACCCGACCCAGAAAATTGATTCTTTCCTGTCAACAAGGTGTTTTATTTGGTTTTGTTTCTGGACCTCTCTTCATGACTCCTCCATTGACTATTTGGAAAAAGGTAGAAAGTTGGTTTCTGCCACCTCGTATTCTTCCAAACACAGGCAAAAAGTCTTTCTAGTCTAAGGTGGTTGGCATTGGGCGCATTGGTGGGGGATTTATTGAATGTCTCCCATGAGCCAGGCACTTTCACATACCTTTATGTTAGTTAACTGACCTCAGTTCAGACCCTGTTCCCAACATGACAAACCCAGCAGCATTTTAAAAGTAAAATAAGGATAGTTGATGAATTGTGTTAACTTAGTGCCTCTACCTCACATTTTTAACCTCCAAGGAACGCCAAACACTCTACAGCTATAACTCAACATTCGAACAGCCCTGGGGTCCCTAGGAGCAGCCAGGTAGATCTGCTGAAGCAGGCAGTCCTATCACTCCCCTGCTTAAGATTTGTCAGTAGCCTCTCACTGCCTGTAAAATAAAAACTCCACTCTGCCTGGCACGGAAGCCCACCTTTTCTCCCGCTGATCAGAACTGCTCAGAACTCACTATCAGGCCTGCCCTTCCTGTCTTGCTTTACTTGTGTGACCCCATCGCCTAAACACCCTTCCTCCTCTCCTGCCCAGCACCACGTTTTCAATCCTCAGCCTTCAAGGCCCAGTACAAGCACTGTTTTTTTAGTCCCTCTGCTGGAGATCATAAACTCATATAGGTTTTATCTAAAACCACTCATCTCTTCCTACTTGTTTTTATGCATTAATTTGTTTTATCTTGTCTACTAAACTCTGCACTCTGAAAGGGCACCCCTTGCTTCCCTGATTGTGCTTTGTGGCCCTTTGCCACAGTGCCTGGCTGGTAGGATGTGCTCAAGGACTGTTTGTTACCTGAGTAAGAGGCTAGGCAAGTACCTGAATGTGCTCCCTGCTGCCCCCTCCCCCCCCCCCGCCCCCACCAGATCCCCGAGTCTCTCCACCCTTTATTTTCAATAGGAGAAGAACAGACTGAGCAGGGGCAGGGCCAGGGGACTGCTGGTGATGACTGTACAAAGTCTTCACTGATAATTCCCTTTTATTATATGTTGAAATATTTGAGGAAATATGTCTTGCATTGTGAAGCTTTTGAGATTCATAGAAATCTATAGGCAATAAAGTTTATTACCTTTTGTGCCTTCTTGTGAATTAATTAACCAGAAAAACAGCCCTTATGAAATGGGAGTTGTGCTTTTCAGAGCCTAGCTCTGACTATATTAGAAAGAAACGTATTAGAGAAAAAGTATCATTCATTAACTTGTTTACTTCAAAAAGAGAAGTTGGAATCCCAGAGCTTAGGATGCCATGCTTCATGTTTTTTTTAAACCTGAAAGCACCCAATTCCGGAAGAAAAAAGGTAATATGCAGTAGGTGCATGCATGCGATGTGCACATACTCAAAAGCCACATTCATTCAGTTGACAAATTTTGCCAGTTTGTCCAAGTCAGTGAAGGGACAGATTGCCCATGACAGGAGATGTTTTTTATTGCCACCACTGGGTGGGGGGAGGGGAATGCTCCCATATCTAGTGGGTAGGAGCCATCCTGCTGGGTACAGGACAGCCCCCACAACAAGAACTGTACAGCCCAAAATGGCTGTAGTGCCAAGGTTGAAAAGTCCTGTCTAAATTGTCCAATTATTTGCTGCACAAATGTTACTTATTCTTTCCATCAGGACGTACACATCCTTACACTTTCCATAGCATCGGAAAGAAAATAACAATTCATTATCTAATTCAGCTTCCCACCAAAAACTGTTTAAAAGGAAAAATAACACTTGCTTTCAAAAGACAAAGATAGATTGTTAATATCAAACACTTCTTAAAGTGAACTCCTACAGGGGGGCTTTTAAACAGCCGTTCTGGTTCCAGTTTTCCCACATCGCTCTAGAAGTATATATGTGTGAGCCTGGAAGTCAGCCCAGGTGCAGATAAGCAGGCCTGTAACAGATTTTTTTCCTTAAATGAGAAAAAAAAAATCTAAGTGCTTAAAAGCTAGAAGAGCCTTTGAGAACATTGCTGAGTTGATGTGCAAGGCACAGAAACCACCACTGGATTTATTCTAAAGTCAGAGGTAGTGACATTTCCTTTAGATTAGCCCTCATTCAGTATTTTGTTAATATTTTTCCCTTTATTGAGGGGGAAAGGATTTCCTTTGACCATTTGATCATTTCTCATATTTTTTTCTTTTATAATGTGATCATACTATATATAAAACTTGATAGCCTCCATTATTTTCTGCAGTGTGTGAAGTACTTTCCCAAACCAGTGAACATTTTTTTAAAAACTATCACAACTGGGGACGCCTGGGTGGCACAGTCAGTTAAGCATCCCACTCTTGGTTTCAGCTCAGGTCTTGATCTCAAGGCCCTGGGATGGAGCCCTGTGTCAGGCTCCGTGCTCAGTGTGGAGTCACCTTGAGATTCTCTCTCCCTCTCCTTCTACCACTCCCCCCCACTCACGCACTCTCTCTCTCTAAAATAAATAAATAAATCTTAAAAAAAAAACTATCACAACTGCAAAATATATCCTATAGATGTGCCATAATTTATTTAACATTCCACAATTATTGGACATTTCATTTGTTTCTTTTCAGTATAATAAAAAACGGTTCTGAGATGTGCATTTTTATGTACCGATCTGTTTTTTTGCATGTGCTTATTTCCACAAAGGGAATTAGTCTGTGTCATTTTGACCAGATAGGAACATCTTAAAATCTCTTGATAAGTGTTGCCATATAATATTGTACAGAGTTCATACTATTTTGCACAAATAATTGTTTCCTTACTGAAACAACAAGCTCAGAAAGGAACTTCTGGCCATTCTATGATCTGTAACTGGATGAGTTTCCATTGCCTCTGACAACATTTTATACATACCTGTATCACAGGATTTATTAATATGTTATTTTTTACCCACATTTCTCTGAGTAAACTCTGAAGTAGGAAGCGGAACTTGTCTTATTTTTTGTAGCCCCAGTACTATGAACAGTAGGCCTAACAGACACTCCACTTCTGAGAACAGCAACACCTGACAGGCATCAGGGCACTGTCAGGTAAATCCCAAGAAGCAATAATTGTCTCAATCTGAGTTTCCCTGTGATGGACCACAAGTTTGCATACCTAACAAAGGGAAGCTGCATACAGTTAGCTGTATTCTAAATCCAGCCCTGACAATTCTTCAGCATGTTTTTTTTTTCCAAGTTTTAAATTGCTTCAGTGTATCCTGTTATGCCTACTTTTCCTTCTGTCCGGCAGGTGAACTGACAGTTGATATTACCTGCAGTGTTAACTCAGGATAATATCACCTTACCCCAAGACCTTCAGGAGCCTCCAAAATGACTACGTGACTACTAGAAACCTCATAGAAACTTCTTCCTTTTGCTCGGTTATTGTCCTTCTGCATTTCCTAGGGACTTTACCTTGGCACAGTATCTGATGCTAAATTTTAATGAATGTCAAACAAGTCACTGTGTGGTAAATGCCAAGAAAAACAGCGATAAAAGGAAGAAGTGAAAATCTGTACCTTCTGCCTTTATCCCAGCTCCATATCTACACCTTTTATCATCAGCCCCAAGGACTGGGGTCTTCTGTTTGAGAATGATATCAGTTCCGTAACTTCGGGAGACTTCTTGCTATGATACTGGGCTGGAGAGAAGCTGTTCAAAGCAGGCATCTCCCTCAGTAGGGTGGCCTGAAGATGCTCAGGCCCCCTTTGCTTGATGGTAATGCCCTCGCTGCCTGAGAGGATGCTTGAAATTCCCAGCCGGCCTCCCTTGGGAATAAGGCCTTAAAATCTCATTTTGCCTTTGATAAGTGATATTTGGAATATTCACACATTGAAATGTTGCTGTTCTCTATTAGCCCAGTACCAGTTAGTGTATCTGATTAGTCAGAAGGATCACTTCTCAAGGCACAAAAGGAATGGTAGGACGGGGCAGTATCTTCATTCATAAAACTCCGAGGGGCTAGAGAAAAAGCCATGAGAGAACAAGACCCACTCTTGGAGCGGCTCAGCCAGGAGCCACTGTGGAGAAGGCCTGGCGGTACTCAGAGGAAAACATGGGTGGTGGTAGGGGGGGCACACCCAAGTGACAGTGGATCAGGTGAAAAACAATAAAATCAGTGCGGACAAGACTCAGACATAAGACCCCCATGACCTTAACCTGCCCTCAGAATGTATAGGTCACAACTTTGCTTTGGGACACTTCTGTATATAAAGTGCTAAATAGAAGAGGGGAACAAGATTTAGGTTTCCCATCTCCCATACTCTTAAGATGCACATGGTAATATTGTGAATGGAGTAGAAAAAGGCTTTCCTTCTCAGGAAATAAAAAAACACTTCCACTCTTGTTAACAGTTTTCTCCACTCACAATCTGTAGAACTGATTAAAAAAATATTTGAAAGGAATATTAACATTCATAGATATTAACTTATTTGGACAAAATATGCTAATTATTTCCATTTAATTTATAATAGTGAAAAACTTTATGCAACCTAAATGCCCTTGAAGCAATGACTAGTTAAGTAAATTCTGCTACATATAACGGAATCCATGAAGTCATGAAAATAAAGATGTATCTATATCTATACTTATTATTATAGAAAGCCATGAAATATTGTTGAGGGGAAAAAGTGGATTATATATGGTGAGCATATCATTTGGTCCTACTCATGAAAAATGATATTTCCCTATGAATATACACGCAAAGGGGCGTATTTAGAGAGATTCACAAATAGACTGTGTTAACAATGATAACCGTTAAAATAAAAACTTAGTTGATTTTGTTTTCCTGGGGGTTTTTTTGTTTTTTTTTTTCAAAGATTTTTTATTTATTTATGTGACAGAGAGACAGCCAGCGAGAGAGGGAACACAGCAGGGGAGTGGGAGAGGAAGAAGCAGGCTCCCAGCAGAGGAGCCCGATGTGGGACTCGATCCCGGAACGCTGGGATCACGCCCTGAGCCGAAGGCAGACGCTTAATGACTGCGCTACCCAGACGCCCCTCCTGTGGGTTTTTTTTTTTCACTTTAAATCTATCTTTTCCAAAAGCCATAATGCATTTATTTCCTTGCTGAATCCTTTTACCTCAGATGCTTTTATTCCCCTGCTAGTGTTTGTCTAAAACCATTGCCAGCTAAAAAAGGAAGGATTGTGAAGTAGAATCCATGCAGATGAATAGAATGGAATCCACATTGGAGGACACATCATCCACGGCTATAAGATCAGGAGACAAATGCAAGTAGTAGTTCTAATGCAGGAAAGCGCAACCTGGATATTTGGCATTCTGTATAGAATTCTAGCTCTTACACTAGCAGGCATCAATTGTTACCGTTTCTTGCCTATGGGCACTGAACGTGTTATCGTCCATTTTATTTAACTTACTGTAAAATTATATTAGCTGTGCTGCTACTTAAGCTGTCTTCTGTCCAGTCATTCAGCTTCTGTCTTTTGAGGGCCATGCCCCCACACTGCCCCACCCCACTCCCCCCATCCCTAGAATAGGGAACTCTGTATGTTCAATCTATCTGTACCGTTTAATTATTAAGACATTTTAAAAGGCAAATCTCCAAAATGCAGACCATTGGCTTCTCCATTAAAAAGTATTTCACAAAGGTCTAAACTTGAAAGATAACAGAGATTAATGATATTTGATATACCAGGGGAGAGTGAAAACACACAAACCTTCAAACCCAGCAAACAAGGCTCAATCCCTTTAGGAAGTCTCCACTTAGAGAGAGAACCCTAGCCTGGGTCCTAAATGAGGTGATGAGAGGCTCACAGTACCTGCTTTGTAAAACCAGACCCAGCCCACTCTGGAATCCAGGTCTCCTGTTCCTCTGCTAATGCTTTCTCCTCTACATCATGCACGCTCGAGAAAATTACAGCAGCTGAGCTCTGTAAGTCAAACAGCATGATTGATCAACATTAATCTGCAACAATTCTACGGAATTACTAAGAATTGGGCTTGTTTTTATTTCATATTTATTTTATTTTGTATTTATTTATACAACAAAGTAGTTGAATAAATCCCTTCATTCAATTAATCAATAGGGCAAAATTACACCAACAAGTACTTGGCTCTCTACTGTGGTCTCAGGGAGCTGAAGAACCAGTTAGAAAGAGTGCAAACATGGAAGAATTAAACTGCCAAATAAGCGATACACCTAGTAATTGCCCCAAGAGCTAAGGGAGGGAACCATCACTTCAGGCTTTGGTGGCCTTTAGAGGCTCAACAGTAGACTCATATTTATTCAGAACCCAAAATCCAAAAGTCCAGTAAGGAATTTTTTTTAAATGAAACATTAGGCTACATTTAACAATGGTTTTTATAAAGAATATCTTGTTATAGGGGCGCCTGGGTGGCTCAGTTGTTGGGCGTCTGCCTTCGGCTCAGGGCGTGATCCCGGCGTTCTGGGATCGAGCCCCACATCAGGCTCCTCTGCTAGGAGCCTGCTTCTTCCTCTCCCACTCCCCCTGCTTGTGTTCCCTCTCTCACTGGCTCTCTCTCTCTCTCTGTCAAATAAATAAATAAAATCTTTAAAAAAAAAAAAAGAATATCTTGTTATAATTCTAATTCTCTGAATAACAGTTACTTGGACAAACTTGTATATAATCAACATTCTTAAAGCTACATGAAAACATCCACTATCACCCAGTCCCACTCACAGAAGTCCTGAGAGAGATTTACATTTAAATGTCAACATAGTATAAAAATAGGAAGAATTAGCCAGCTATATAAATAACAAATTATCTACATCAGTTTTATCTCAAAATACGACGTTGACATTTTTGGCTATCCTAGTTCAGTCAAGACGACCAGAACGGTCTCAGAGAAGCAGAAATAGAATTCAGTTTGAACTAAGAAAATTCAAACCTGATTATATTGATAATGCCTCTTATTTCCCTTCCATTTTTTAAAAATCAATTTTAATGAGGTATAGTTTGCATAAAACCAAATACTCCCATTTCAACTGTCAAAACATCTCAGCGAGTTTTAAGAATTTTAATCTACCAGGATAACCACCAGCACAAGATATAGAACATTTTTGTTACTCGCCAAATTCCCAAAGTCTAGGTCAGGACTCCCCATCCCCACACAACCCCTCATCAGTTTTCTGTCACTGTGGATCAGATTTGTCTTTTCTAGGGTTTCATGAAACTGTAACCATGCACTGTGTATAATAATACCCTTGTGTAAGGCTTCTTTTGTTTTAAGATTCAAATGTGTTGTTGCATGTATGACTTGTCAAATTTACGATTAGTTGTGTTTATTGCTAATTAGTTTTGCCATGTATGGATATTCCACATTTGTTTATATACCACAAATATTGATGGACATTTAGGTTGTTTCTAGTTTTTGTCTATTATAAATAAAGTCATTATAAACATTTGTGTACAAGTCTTTGTATGGATATATATTTTCTTGGGCAAATACGTAGACGTAAGACTGCTGGGTTGTATGGTAAGTGTATGTTTAACTTTACAAGAAATAACCAGATTTTTTCCAAAGTACTGGTACTGTTTTACATTCCCACCAACAGTGTATGAGATTTGTAATTGCTCTACGTTCTTAGTATAATCATTCTTTTTCATTGTCGCCATTCTAATGAATATATAGTAGTAACTCACTGTGGTTTTACTTTTTTTTTCTTTAAGTAGGCTCCATGCCCAGCATGGAGCCCAACACGGGGCTTGAACTCACGACTCTGAGGTTAAGACCAGAGCTGAGATCAAGAGTCGACGCTTAACCTACTGAGCCACCCAGGCACCCCTTGCTGTGGTTTTACTTTGCATTTCCTTGATGACTAATGATGTTGACACATTTTTGTATGTCTATTCATATATTGGCTATTAATATATCTTATAAAGTGTCTTTTCAAGTTTTTTGCCCAATTTAATTGGGTTATTTATCTTCCTGAGTTGTAGTTCTGTATGTATTCTGGATACAACTCCTTTGTCATATATGTGTTTTGTGAATATTTTCTTCCATTGGGTGGCTTCTGTTCTCATTTTTTCTTAAAGCATTGTCCTTTGAAGGGCATAAGTTTTAACTCTATAGAAGTCTAATTTATTGATAGCTCAATATCAATAGCTTATAGCTCTCATTGTTTGTGCCCTAAGAAATCTTCTACTACCTCCAGTTCATACAGATTTTCTTCTGTTTTCTTCTAGAAATTTTAAGTTTTACCTATGAAGCTTAGGTATGATCCAATTGGACGTTAGTTTTATATATGGAGCATGGTAAGGATCAAGGTTCATTTTTTTCTCGTGTGGATATCCAGTTGTTCCTGCATCATTTGTTGAAAAAAACTGTCTTTCTCCCTCTGAATTACTGTGGTCCTTTGTCAAAAATATTTGACCATGTATGGGTAGGTCCATTCCAGGATCTATTGTGTTCTATTGATCCATATGTTTATCCTATAGTAATGTAGCTTTGTAGTCAGTCTTGAAATCTGATAATTTAAGTGTTCCTCTTCAAAATCATTTTGGCTATTCTAGATCCTTTGTGTTTTTATATAAAAATTTTAGAATAAGCTATAAAATTGCCTGCTGGGATTTTGATTAGGATTGCACTGAACTATGTAACAATTGGGGGGGGGGAATTGACATCACAATACTTAGTCTTCAATTTAGAATCCTGGTACATCTCCATTTATTTAGGTCTTCTTTAATTTTGTTCAGCAATTTTTGTGGTTTTGTTTTTTTTTAGTTGTAAAGGCCTTGCACATACTGTGTTAAATCTGTCCCTAAATAGTTCATATTTTTGATACTATAGTAAGTGGTATTTTATTTCAATTTCCAACTGCTCATTGCTAGTACATAGAAAGACTAGATTCTTGTATATTAACATTATATGTGCTAAATTCAATTCTTCTATTTGACTTTTTATAGATTAGACTTAAATTTTTCTACATATAAAATCATGTCATCTGCAAAAAAGGCTATTTTACTTCTTTCAGCCTGTATTCCTTTTATTTTTTTTTCTTACCTATTGTACTGGCTAGGACCTTCAGTACAATGCTGAATTGAAACCTTGTCAGCACATATCCTTGCTTTATTTTCAATCCTAGGGAAAGCATTCACCCTAATAGATGATGTTAGCTAAAGGGTTTTCAGATACTCTTTGCCAGGTTAAAGAAGGTCCTTTCCATTTCTAGTTTGCTTTGTTAAGAGGTTTTTGTATTATGAATGGGTATTAAATTTTATTGAACATTTTTGTGTATTGCTTGAACGAATCATCTGGTTTTCTCCTTAATTCTGTTAATGTGAAGGTTACATTGAATTTTTCTTAATTTTAAAGCAAACTTGGGGCACCTAGGTGGCTCAGTCGGTTATGTGTCAGACTCTTGATTTTGGTTCAGGTCGTGATCTCAGGGTCATGAAATGGAGCCCTGTGTCAGGTTCTGTACTGGGCATGGAGCCTGCTTAAGATTCTCTCCCTCTCCCTCTGCCCCTTGCCCTGCTCATGCTCATGCTCTCTCTCTCTCTCAAATAAACAAATAAATTTTTAAGAAACATATTAAAGCAACCTTGCATTATTGGGGAAAATCTCACTTGGTTGTAATGCATTAACCATTTTATATATTCTTAAATTCAATTTGCTAAAATTCATTAAGAATTTCTGCATCTTTCAATGACATGTATCAGTTACTAGTTTTCTTTTCTTGTATTGTCATTGTCTGGGCTCAAAAAAAAAAAAAGGAGAAATGTTCTCTCTATTTTGGGAATGAGTTTACACACAACTGGTATTACTTCTTCCTTAAATGTTTGGTAGAATTTACTAGTGAATCCATCTGGGCCTGGAGTTTTCTTCGTGGGAAGCTTTTCGTTAATAATTAATCTCTTTGAGATATATATATATATATATATATATATATATATATATGGCTACTCAGATTTTCTATATTTCTTGAGTCACTGTTGTTGATCTATGACTTTCAAAGAATTTGTCCTTTTTACCTGAGTTGTTATATTTATTTGCATAGTTGTAATATTCCTTTATTTTTTTAATGGTTGCAAGATGTGTGGTAATGTCCTCTCTTTTTTTTCTACTGATGGTGATTTTTCTTATATCTCTCTCCCTCCCTCTTTCTCACATAACTGGCCTCACTAGAAGTTTATCAATTTTGTCATTTTCCAAAGAGATTTTATTAGGTTTTAGTGATTTTCTAATATATAATTTCCTATTCTCTGTTACTATTATTTTGTTTCCTACATCATCACTTTTAACTTCCATATTTATTCTCTCCGTCCTTTTACTTTTACTTAATTTGCTCTTCTGTTTCTGGCTTGATATGGGCGCTTAGATTGATTTTAGCACTTTCTTCTTTTATAATTGAACATTTAAAACTATACATTTTCTTCTAAGTATTCTTCATATCCTACAAATTTTGACATATTTTTAAATTTTCTTTCAGATCAAAATATTGTCTAATTTGTGATTTCTTCTTCTACCCTTGGGCTATTTAATTTAAATGTTTTGTTTGTTTAGTTTTAAAATATTTTAGGATTTTCTAAATAATTTCAGATAATTCCATTTTTTTCAGAAAATGCAATCTGTAATTATTTCAGTCCTTTTAAATATGATGACGCATGTTGTATGACCCAGCATTTGGATCTATCTTAGTAAAGGTTTCATGTACACTTGAAAAAAAAAATGTGTTTTACTGTTGTTGAGTGAAGCATGCTGTAAATATAAATTAGATCCAGTTTTTCAATAGGATGGTTCAAATCACCTATATAATTACTGATTTTCTGTCTGTTTTTTCTATCAAATACTAAGACAGGGCAACTGAAGTTTCCAGCAATGCATTGGTCTGCTTCCATTTGCACTTCTATCAGTTTTTCCTTCATATATTTTGAAGCTCTGTTTTGGGTGCTTTAGGATTGTTATGTCTTTTTGATGAATTTCCAAATCTGCATTGTTCCTGTTTCTTTTCCAGCTTCTTTTGGGTTGTTTTTTAGAAGTCCACTTTACTTCCACTATTACTTTATAAACTATTTCTCTTCATCCGAATTATTAATGGTTCCTCTAAGATTTACAATATTGTTATTTAGCTTATTCAATCTACATTGAAATAATACGCCATATCTTATATAAGGTGTGTAAGACTCTTGCAACGTTATGCTTGCTTTTTTCCCCTCTTGTCCTTTGAGCCCTTGTCATACATTTTATTTCCACACCTGTTAATGAACACCACAACACATTGTACTTGTTTTGTTTTTTTTCTTTGCTCAGTTACCATTTAAAGAAATTAATAAATTAATACAAAAAATATTTGTACTGGGGCGCCTGGGTAGCACAGTCGTTGAGGCGTCTGCCTTCGGCTCAGGGCGTGATCCTGGCGTTCCGGGATCGAGTCCCACATCAGGCTCCTCCGCTGGGAGCCTGCTTCTTCCTCTCCCACTCCCCCTGCTGTGTTCCCTCTCTCGCTGGCTGTCTCTCTGTCACATAAATAAATAAAATCTTTAAAAAAAAAAAAGATTAAAAAAAATATTTGTACTTATCCACATATTGACCACTTCTGGTGCTCTTTGTTCCTTTGTGTAAGTCCAAGTTTTCCATCAGATAGCATTTTCCTTTTGTCTGGAGAACGTCCTTTAACATTTCCTATAGTACAAATCTGCAGTCGACAAAGTCTCTCCATTTTTGTTTATCTAAGTTTGCTTTTGTTTTGTAGAACATTTTTACTGAATATAGTTCTAAATTGACTTTTTACTCTTTTAGCATTTTATAGTCATTTCATGTTTTTCTTGCATATTTCTGATGAGAACTTTGCTATAATTTTTTATCTATGTTCCTCTGTGTGTAATGTGTTTTCCCCTTTTTCTGGCTGCTTTTAAGATGTTTCTCTTCATCACTTGTTTTCAGCGATTTGACTATGATATACCACAGTTTGTGATGTGAATACGTGTGTTTATTCTGCTTGGGATTCTTTGGGATTCTTGGTTTGCAGTTTATAGTGTTCATTAACTATGAGGTGTTTTTTAGCCATTATTTCTTCTGTTACCCATCCCCCCCTTTCTGGGTTTCACATATATGAAACCACTTGATATTATCCCCAGGACCGTTCACTTTTTTTAACCACCTTATTGAGATATAATTTACAAACCATAAAGTTCAGCTGTTTAAAGTGTACAATTCAATGGTTTTTAATATATTTACAGAGGGGGTTGGTCCAAGATGGCGGAGGAGTGGGAGACCTAAATTTCCTCCGGTCCCAGGAATTCAGCTAGATGGTTATCAAACCACTCTGAACACCTACGAACTCAAGAGGAGGTCAAAGAAAAGAATAGCAGCAACTCTGTGAACAGAAAAGCAACTCCTTTCTGGAAGGTAGGACGTTTGGAGAAGTGAATCTGAGGCGACATATGGGAAGATAGACCGGGGGAGGGAGCCGCCGTCAGCCAGCTACTGGCAAGTGATAGAGCAGCAGAGCACAAAATTGGAACTTGTAGAAGTCTGCTCCGGTGAGGGACGTCACACTGATGGCTAAGCAGGGGGTGGGGGTGTGGGGGGGTGGGGGGTGTGGAACCCTCGCTGGGACAGTGTGGTCTCAGGACTCTCAGGGTCACAGGGAGACTGGGGCTGCCCGAGTGCTGCAGAGCTCCCAGGTGTCGTAGCAGGGAAGCTGGCTACAAAGAGTGAGGCAAGAACTGGGCCCTCAGCTGGAGGGGGGGAGGCGGGGGGGGGCATAAACTGTGATCCTCGGCACATCAGGGAGACCCTCCTCTCTCCCCTGGGGGGAGCAGGAACCTGCTGGGTTTAGAGACTCCAAACACGGCCGTGTGCCAGAGATAGAAATGCTCGGTCACAGGCCAGGTGAGCACGGAGTGCAGACAGAGACCAGGGAAACAGGCGTGATTGCTTTTCTCAGAGGGCACACTGAGCAAACCCCGCCCTCACCCCCAGCTCTCAGTTCCTCCGGTGCAGGAGATTGGGAGGCCACCATTTTCATTCCCGTCCTCGCAGAAAGCCTTCAGGAAACAAAAGCCACAGAAAGCAAAATGGAGCAGATTACTTGCCTGGCCCTGGGCAAGGGTAGTGCAATTCTGCCTGGGGCAAAGACATTTGAGAATCACTGCAACAGGCCCCTCCCCCATAAGATCAGCAAGAATGATCCAGCCAAGACCAAGTTTACTGAGCAATGAGAACTGCAAAACTCCAGTGCAAGGGGAATACCACATAGAATTCATGGCTTTTTCCCCATGATTCTTTAGTCATTTGACTATAATTTTTAAATTTTTTCTTTTTTCTTTTTTTTCTTCTTTTTTTAAATGTTTCTTCTTTCTTTTTCAACCAACTTCTTATCTTACCATTTCTTTTTTTAAAATCTTTTTTAATTTTCATTTTTACAGTCATATTCCATCCATTCATTGTATTTAACCTTATTTTTGTCTATATATGTTTTTCTTTTGTTAAAATTTTAGGAGGCAGTTTCCCCTAAAGACCAAAATACACCCAAAATCTTGTGTATGACTCTATTCTATTCAGCCTGATCATATTCTCTCTCTCTCTCTCTCTTTTTCTTTTCCTCTGGTTTCGGGTCTCTTCTGATTTGTTTAGTATATATTTGTTGTTACCCTTTTAGCATTTTGTTCTCTCATTCATCTATTCCTCTCTGGACAAAATGACAAAATGGAAAAACTCACCTCAAATAAAAGAATAAGACTCAGTACCAACTGCCAGGGACCTAATCAATGAAAAAGGCATAGAAGATACCAGAGAATCCCTTTCTGCAGAAATAAAATCTAACCAAGTTGAAATCAAAAAGGCTATTAATGAGGTGCAATCAAAAATGGAGGCTCTAACTGCTAGGATAAATGAAGCAGAAGAAAGAATTAGTGATATAGAAGACCAAACGATGGAGAATAAAGAAGCTGAGAAAAAGAGAGATAAACAACTACTGGATCACGAGGGGAGAATTCAAGAGATAAGTGATACCATAAGGCAAAACAAAATTAGAATAATTGGGATCCCAGAAGAAGAGGAAAGAGAGAGGGGGGCAGGAGGTATATTGGAGCAAATTATACTGGAGAACTTGCCTAATTTGGGGAAGGAAACAGGCATCAAAATCCAGGAGACACAGAGAACCCCCCTCAAAATCAATAAAAATAGGTTAACACCCCGACACCTAAGAGTAAAACTTACAAATCTGCGAGACAAAGAGAAAATCCTGAAAGCAACTCCAGACAACAAGCAGCTCTGTAACTTACAATGGTAGAAACATCAGACTGGCAGCAGACCTATCCACAGAGACCTCGCAGGCCAGAAAGGACTAGCATGATATATTCAGGGTACTAAATGAGAAAAATATGCAGCCAAGAATACATTATCCAGCCAAGCTCTCACTGAAAATTGGAGAGATAAAAAGCTTCCAGGACAAAAAGAAACTAAAAGAATTTGCAATCACCAAACCAGTCCTACAAAAAATATTGAAAGGGGTCCTCTAAGAAAAGAGAGAGCCCAGAAGTAACATAGGCAAGAAAGGAACAGAGACAATATACAGTACCAGTCACCTTACAGGCAATACAATGGCACTAAATTCATATCTTTCAATAGTTACCCTGAATGTAAATGGGCTAAATGCCCCCAATCAAAAGCCACAGGGTATCAGATTGGATAAAAAAGCAAGACCTGTCGATATGCTGTCTGCAAGAGACTATTTTAGACCCAAAGACACCTCCAGATTTAAAGTGAGGGGGTGGAAAACCATTTATCATGCTAATGGACATCAAAAGAAAGCTGGGTGGCAATCCTTATATCAGACAAATTAGATTTTAAACTAAAGACTGTAATTAGAGATGAGGAAGGACACTATATCATACTTAAAGGGTCTATCCAACAAGAAGATGTAACAATTATAAATATTGACACCCCTAACATGGGAGCAGCCAATTATATAAGCCAATTAATGACAAAATCAAAGAAACACATTGACAATAATACAATAATAGTAGGGGACTTTAACACACCCCTCACTGAAATGGACAGATCATCTAAGCAGAAGAGCAACAAAGAAATAAGAGAGTTAAATGACACACTGGACCAGATGGACTTAACAGATATATTCAGAACATTCCATCCCAAAGCAACAGAATACACTTTTTTCTCTAGTGCACATGGAAAATTCTCCAGAATGGATCACATCCTGGGTCACAAATCAGGTCTCAATCAGTACCAAAAGATTGGGATCATTCCCTGCATATTTTTGGACCACAATGCTTTGAAATTCAAACTCAGTCACAAGAGGGAAGTTGGAAAGAACTCAAATACATGGAGGCTAAAAAGCATCCTACTAAAGAATGAATGGGTCAACCAGGAAATTAAAGAAAGATTTTAAAAATTCATGGAAACAAATGAAAATTAAAACACAACTATTCAAAATCTTTGGGATGCAGAAAAGGCAGTCCTAAGAGGGAAGTATATAGCAATACAAGCCTTTCTCAAGAAACAAGAAAGGTCTCAAAATCACAACCTAACCCTACACCTAAAGGAGCTGGAGAAAGAACAACAAATAAAGCCAAAACCCTGGAGAAAAGAAATAATAAAGATCAGAGCAGAAATCAATGAAATAGAAACCAAAAGAACAGTAGAACAGATCAACGAAACTAGGAACTGGTTCTTTGAAAGAATTAATATGATTGATAAACCCCTGGCCAGACTTATCACAAAGAAAAGAGAAAGGACCCAAAAAATAAAATCATGAATGAAAGAGGAGAGATCACAACCAACACCAAAGAAATACAAACAATTATAAGAACATATCATGAGCAAGTATATGCCAACAAATTAGACAATCTGGAAGAAATGGATGCATTCCTAGAGACGTATAAATTACCAAAACTGAACCAGGAAGAAATAGAAAACCTGAACAGACCCATAACCAGCAAGGAAATTGAAGCAGCAATAAAAAAATCTCCCAACAAACAAGAGCCCAGGGCCAGATGGCTTCCAAGGGGAATTCTACCCAAACATTTAAAGAAGAATTAATACCTATTATTCTCAAATTGTTCCAAAAAATAGAAATGGAAGGAAAACTTCCAAACTCATTTTATGAGGCCAGTATTCATTACCTTGGTCCCAAAACCAGACAAAGACCCCACCAAAAAGAGAATTACAGACCAATATCCCTGATGAACATGGATACGAAAATACTAGCCAATAGGATCCAACAGTACATTGAAAGGATTATTCACCATGACAAGTGGGATTTATTCCTGGACTGCAAGGTTGGTTCAACATTCAGAAATCAATCAATGTGATACACTACATTAATGAAAGAAAGGACAGGAACCATTTGATCCTCTCGATAGATGCAGAAAAAGCATTTGACAAAGTACAGCATCCTTTCTTGATTAAAACTCTTCGCAGTGTAGGGATAGAGGGTACATACCTCAATATCATAAAAGCCATCTAAGAAAAACCCACAGCGAATATCATTCTCAATGGGGAAAAACTGAGAGCTTTTCCCCTAAGGTCAGGCACACGGCAGGAATGTCCACTATCACCACTGCTGTTCAACATAGTACTAGAAGTCCTAGCCTCAGCAATCAGACAACAAAAATAAATAAAAGGCATCCGAATCGTCAGAGAAGAAGTCAAACTCTCACTCTTTGCAGATGATATGACACTTTATGTGGAAAACCTAAAAGACTCTACCCCAAAACTGCTAGAATTCATACAGGAATTCAGTAAAGTCGCAGGATATGAAATCAATGCAGAAATCAATTACATTTCTATACACCAACAACGAGACAGAAGAAAGAGAAACTAAGGAGTTGCTCCCATTTACAATTGCACCCAAAACCATAAGATGCCAGGAATAAATCTAACCAAAGAGGCAAAGAATCTGTACTCAGAAAACTATACAATACTCATGAAAAAAATTGAGGAAGACACAAAGAAATGGAAAAACATTCCACGCTCACAGATGGGTAAAACAAATATTGTGAAAATGTCTATGATACCTAGAACAATCTACACGTTTAATGCAATCCCTATCAAAATACCACCAACTTTTTTCACAGAAGTGAAACAAATAATCCTAAGATTTGTATGGAACCAGAAAAGGCCCTGAAAAGCCAGAGGAATGTTGAAAAAGAAAAGCAAAGCTGGTGGTGTCACAATGCCGGGCTTCAAGCTCTATCGCAAAGCTGTAATCATTAAGACAGTATGGTACTGGCAGAAAAACAGACACATAGATCAATGGAATAGAATAGAGAACTCAGAAATGGACCCTCAATTTAATGGTCAACTAGTCTTCGACAAACCAGTAAAGAATATCCAATGGAAAAGAGAGAATCTCTTCAACAAATGATGTTGGGAAAATTGGACAGCCACATGCAGAAGAATGAAACTGGACCATTTCCTTATGCCTTACACAAAAATGGACTCAAAATGGATGAAAGACCTAAATGTGAGACAGGAATCCATCAAAATGCTTGAGGAGAACACAGGCAGAAACTTCTTCCTAGAAACATCACCAAAGGCAAAGCAAGCAAGGGCAAAAATGAGCTATTGGGACTTCATCAAGATAAAAATCTTTTACACAGCAAAGGCAACTGTCAATAAAACCAAAAGACAACCAACAGAATGGGAGAAGATATTTGCAAATGACATATCAGATAAAGGGCTAGTATCCAAAATCTATAAAAAAAAAACTTATCAAATTCAACACCCAAGGAACACATAATCCAATCAAGAAATGGGCAGAAGACATGAACAGACATTTCTGCAAAGAAGGCATCCAAATGGCCAACAGACACATGGAAAAGTGCTCAACATCACTCGGCATCAAGGAAGTACAAATCAAAACCACAATGAGATACCAGCTCACACCAGTCAGAATGGCTAAAATTAACAAGTCAGGAAATGATAGATGTTGGCGAGGATGTGGAGAAAGGGGAACCCTCCTACCCTGTTGGTGGGAATGCAAGCTGGTGTAGCCACTCTGGAAAACAGTATGGTGGTTCCTCAAAATGTGAAAATAAAGCTACCCTACAACCCAGCAATTGCAATACTGGGTATTTATCCCAAAGATACAAATGTAGTGATCCGAAGCGGCACCTGCACCCCAATGTTTATAGCAGCAATGTCCACAATAGGCAAACTATGGAAAGAGATCAGATGTCCATCGACAGATGAATGGATAAAGAAGAGGTGGTATATGTATACTATGGAATATTATGCAGCCATCAAAAAATGAAATCTTGCCATTTGCAACCACATGGATGGAACTAGAGGGTATTATGCTAAGCAAAATAAGTCAACCAGAGAAAGACAATTATCCTGTGATCTCACTGATACATGGAATTTGAGAAACAAGGCAGAAGATCATAGGGGAAGAGAGGAAAAAATGAAACAAGATGAAACCAGAGAGGGAGACAAACCATAAGAGACTCTTAATCTCAGGAAATAAACTGAGTGTTGCTGGAGTTAAGGGGGGTGGGAGGGATAGGGTGGCTGAGAGATGGACACTGGGGAAGGTATGTGTTATGGTGAGCACTGTGTATTGTGTAAGACTAATGAATGACAGACCTGCACCCCTAAAACAAATAATACATTATATGTTAATAATGATAAAAAATAAATACAAACACACACACACACACACACATACACACACACATATTTACAGATTTTTGCAACCATCACCATAATCTAATTTTAGAACCTTTACACATCCCTAAAGGAACTCTTGCATGCACTAGCAATCATTCATCATTCTTGCTCTCCCCCAACCCCTTCCAGGCCTAATTAACCACTAATCTACTTTATGTGTCTATGGATTTGTCTATTCTAGACATGTCATATAAATCATCATGTAATATGTGGTCTGGCTTCTTTCATTTAGCATAACATATTGATGTTCATCAATGTTGTATAATTTATCAATATTTCATTCCTCTGGTCACCACATAATATTCCATT
Organism: Ursus arctos; assembly: GCF_023065955.2. NCBI lineage: Eukaryota > Metazoa > Chordata > Mammalia > Carnivora > Ursidae > Ursus > Ursus arctos. Next base: position 4,275,121 of record NW_026622986.1, read on the forward strand.
GTGTGGATATACCCTTGTTTATTCATTCATTAATTGATAGACATTTGTGTTGTTTTCACTTTTTGATTACTATGAATAATTTTGCTGTGAGAATTATATGTTCACACAAGTGTGGACATATGTTTTTATTTCTCCTGGGGTAGATACCTAACAGTGGAATTGCTGGGTCATATGGTATCTCCATGTTTTAACATTTCAAGGAATGGCAAAACTGTTTTCCAATATGGCTGCACCATTTTACAATTCTCACCAGCAATGAATGAAGGTTCCAGTTTCTCCACATTGTTCTCAACATTTGTTATTGTCTGTTCTTCACTCTAGCCATCCAGTGGGTATGAAGTGGTATTTTACTGTGATTTGATTTGCATGATGTTCAGTATCTTTTCTTGTGCTTATCGGGCATATCTTTTTTGGAGAAATGTCCATTCACATCCTTTGCCTCCTTTTAAAACTGGGTTATCTTTATGTTATTGAGTTGTAAGAGTTCTCTACATATTCTGGAAACAAGTCGTTTATCAGATATATCATTTGTAAATATTTTCTTCCATTCTTTGAGTTGTCTTTTTATTTCATGGTTCCTCTCAAAAGGAGAGTTTCTATCATATGAAGAGTGTTCTCCCATATGGTAGATTCCTTCCACATGGTGAGGTCCTATTTCATGGTGCGGTCCTCACATTTAAGAAGGTCCTATTTTGTGGTGGGATCCTCCCACTTTGTGAGGTCTTCCCATATGGTGGGTCCTACCTCATGGTAGAATCCCTGCAGTGTTGTAGACCTTTTATATAGTGGAGTTTTCCCACATGGTGAGGTCCTCCTACATAGTGAAGTCTTACCTCATGGGGAGGCCCAGTCTGTCTCCCAAGTCTACATCCTTACCTCATCTATACCTTCCAGAGAAACTCGAGTCTCAGTCATGGTCTTCCCTTCTCCCACCTATCCAAACAATCTTAATCTCCTCCCCTTCATACCCTAGTGCAGACCCTTATTGCAGAGAGGGTCATTTCTTCATCCTTGTCCTCTGAACTGCTTCTGTCTCCTCTTAATGGCCCTCCCATGAGCCCAGACATGTCCCTGATCTCCATCTCTGGTTCTCTGCATGATTATGATTATTTGGGAGAGCTTGAAATGGAACCCTTTGACTTTAACTAGATCCCTCTAGTTAAAACTTTTGTTCCATTAAATTCTACCTTTCTCTCTCCTCCCCTTTCCCTCATAACAAGCTTTGACTGAATCCAGAATATAGTTTGATTTCCCCAATTTTCCTGCATATTGCTCACACTCGTTCTAACTCTTACTGGCATCCTCTGTTGGGGCATTCACTAGAACTATATTGTTCAATATGGTAGCCATTAGCCACATGTGGCTATTAGTACTTGCAAAGTGATCAGTCCAACTGAGATATGCTGCAGTTATAAAATACACACTGAATTTCAAAGAGTTAGGACCAAATAACTATAAAATACTTGATAAATACTTTTTTATCTTAATTACATGTCGAAATAATAATATTTGGCATATCTTGGGTTAAATAAAATATAAAAATTAATGTCACCTGTTTCTTTTTACTTTTTTTAAATGTGACTACCAGAAACTTTTAAATTACCTATGTGACATATACTCTATTTCCACTGGACGGCACTGCCCTAGAACTGGTCTTGTACCCCATAAGCTATGCATTCACCCATGGCCTGAAACTTTAATGCAGCCAGATTACCTAAAGACTTACCTGCCCCCTGGACTCCTCTCAGTACTGTGTCCCGGGACTAGACCACCTAGCCCACACCCCCAGAATTCAAACCCAACAGTCCCAAGGCTAGTTTGTTACATCTTTGAACACAGCATCTTGGACTCCTCAAGATGATCTTTTACCATAGTTTGAGTTTCTCCAGCCACCACCCTTTCCTACTCTGCTTCCTTTTCTCTTCGTTTGGTTATCTCAGCAAGCCCCACCTAAGCCCACTCATAATCTCCTCTAGTCAGTTCACTTTCATGGAACCCCCTCATCTTCCTCACCTCCTGCATAAATGCTGCCTATGCTACCAGGCCCAGGCCACCTCCTCCATGAAGCTTTCCTCACCGCTCCAGTGTTCCGTTGCCCTTCCCTCTTATCCAAATTCCTATAGTTATATTTATTTCCTGCTTCATCACTTAGCAAGTGGGCACTGTCCTGTAGTAGTCCCAGTTTCACGGGTGTAAAGATGTCTACCTAACCGGTTCGTTAGCTCCTGAATGGAGGGATCATTTCTTACATAGCTTTCTACCACCCTCCCTCTACACCGCCCCGCAAACTACCAGAGTGTAATATGCAAGGCAGGCAGGTAAATATTAGGCAAACACCTACTTCAATAATTGATGAGCCAAAATATTCAGTACATTCAAAAACAGCACTTCCCAATCTCTCTAAAGTTAAATGGGAATTTGCTGGGTTGTCATTATTAGTCCAGCACTTGCATTACTACACTGCTGCTGTTGAGTGACCGATATATCAATAGATTCCTGAATGAAACTAAAAACAAAAGCAAATCCATGCTTTTCATTATTGCCAAAGGGACATATACTGTCAGAACTTCAAGAAAATTACATCGTGGTTAAGCTTCTTTAAAGTTTTGTTTTACAGTATAGTAGCATAAAGAATCCACCCAACACTTCAAACATAAGAGAATCATTTACTTTTCTATACAAGCCTCTTAAATTCCACGTAATAAAAATAAGATCAGATCTAGTGAAACTGATTTTCTCTTTCTTCAGTAGATATAGTGTGTGTGTATATATATATATATATATACATCTTCTTCATTACTAGATAAAGGACAAAATTCAAGTCTGCTACCTAGTTTTCAATAATGAAGCCAACAGTTGCATATAGGTAGTTGTTCTGGAGGGGGTGAGGACACAAATCAGCCCACAGTGTGAGAATACAGAAAAGATAATACTGCAATATGTCAGATATTAATTTGTTACTGTTAACAGATTTTGAGTCATGAAATGCCTTGGCAAACTTCACTCGTGGTACCAAATACCATTAGCAGACAGAATCATGGTTGGTGGGAGCTCATCATATAGAGATTAAATTCTATTCAAACATCAAGAAGCTATTTCCCTAAAATCTAGGAGTCACCTCATAACCTATTACAAAAGAATTGGGTAACTGGCATAGTTTATCTTCAGATAAACTTTGTAACTTTGTAATGTAAAACATTCTCTAACCAATACCTCGATCATTCAGTTCTTGTCTACTGAATGCTTTATTTTTTTAAATAATTTTTTATTATGTTGTGTTAGTCACCATCCAGTATACCCTTAGTTTTTGATGTAATGTTCCATGATTCATTATTTGTGTATAACACCCAGTGCACCATGCAATATGTGCCCTCCTTAATACCCATCACTGGCCTATCCCAGTCCCTCACCCCCCTTCCCCTCTGAAGCCCTCAGTTTGATTCCCAGAGTCCACAGTCTCTCATGGTTCATTCCGCCTTCTGTTTACCCCCCCTTCATTTTTCTCTTCCTTCCCCTACCGATCTTCCTAGTTCTTATGTTCCATAAATGAGTGAAACCATATGATAATTGTCTTTCTCTGCTTGACTTATTTCACTTAGCATAATCTCCTCCAGTCCCGTCCATGTTGCTGCAAATGTTGTGTAATCCTTCTTTCCGATGGCTGAGTCATAGTCCATTGTATATATGGACCACATCTTCTTAATCCAGTCATCCATCTGTTGAAGGGCATCTCGGCTCCTTCCACAGTTTAGCTAGCTTTAGCAGCACACCCTACTATCCAACTGTGATTGTGATACGCTATCTTGGTATGTTCTCCTTTCTTTCTTTATTGCTGTAGTTTTTGCCTTAAAAACAAACAAAGAACTAAAACAGTTCCACAACCATCTAAGAGGGACTCAGAAACCAAGAACTTTTTTTGGCAAGAGGTCCACAGGACAACTTAATTCAGTAAACATGAAGAGTCAAAACTATTCCCACTCAAAAATACGTTTAAAAAAAATTACACCCATTTTGGCAATAACACTGAGGAAATGAAACTTTTACATGACTCCACGAAATATAAATTGGTTCAAAAACTTTCTAAATGACAGTTTTGCAACCAATACTCATCAAAAGCCTTGGAATATTATAAACCAGTTAATCCCAAATTTCCGTTTCTGTGAATTCATCCGAAAGAAGCAATTATTGATACCTTTCAAGATAGAGTTATGTGGGACATACACTGCAGTGGTAAACATGTGGCTAAGTTCTACCATCAAGGAGATGCGTGAAAGGGGTGCCTGGGTGGCACAGCGGTTAAGCGTCTGCCTTCGGCTCAGGGCGTGATCCCGGCGTTATGGGATCGAGCCCCACATCAGGCTCCTCCACTGTGAGCCTGCTTCTTCCTCTCCCACTCTCCCTGCTGTGTTCCCTCTCTCGCTGGCTGTCTCTATCTCTGTTAAATAAATAAATAAAATCTTAAAAAAAAAAAAAAAGGAGATGCGTGAGAAAGAACACAGGAGAAAGGTTCGCCTACATGTCTTCTTTGGAGGATGTGCTCAGGGGAAACACACACTCTGTGTCTCTCACTTCCCACTGCTGCCCACTGGCCAGCTCTGCTACTCTGCAGGCAAAATATCTCCACCTGTTCAGCAATAGCCTATTGTTAAATATATTATGATCTATCCAGTGAAATATAATACACCATTAAAAATCATATCAGAGAGACACCTGGGTGGCTCAGTCGGTTAAGCATCTGCCTTAAGCTCAGGTCATGATCTCCTGGTCCTGGGATGGAGCCTGGCATCCTGCTTAGCGGGGAGTCTGCTTCTCCCTCTCCCTCTGCCCCACCCCCTGCTTGTGTGCACTCTCTCTTTCAAACAAATAAATAAAATTTAAAAAGGTCATATCAGAAAAGAATAATAAAGTCTCTCTATGTTATTACATATTTTAAAATAATATTACTAAGCCATATGATTTTATTCCTATTAACAGAAGGGAAAAATGGGACCATTTACACCAAAATGTTCAGAGGCTGGGATTACAGGTCATTTTTATTTTCTTTTTCTGTTTATCTCTCTTTTCTAAATTTTCTACCATGAATGTTTAATAATCAGAAAAAAATTATTCAAAATGATTCCAGCCCCACACACAAAAACATTGTTTTACTTTAATCTTGGCAATTTAAGGAAAGCAAGTTGTGTGGTATCTTTCTCTGCTCTGAATTGTTTGAGTGGCGTGTAGATTGGGCCTTGTGTGTGCCTGGCAGGGTCCGTACTAAGGTGAACTTGCCGCTCAAATAGGCAGTTAAGCGCAGGCTTGAGACTTTGTTGACAGTGAAAACAAGGCTTTTTTTTCCGGCAGAAGGGACCTCAGGGAAGTGGCAGTTGTGTGGGTAAAGATGCCAGAAAGGAATCTGTATGCATTGCTAGCTAACAAAGGCATAATTCTACCTATATACATCATACTTCAGTGACTTGAAATAATAAAAAGAAATCCTTAACGATCAAACGATTTGCTACATTGTAAAGAACTTGAAAAAAAATGGTGTACCATGTGGAATCTGTATTTTCTAGAGGTGAAATTGGAAAGATGGTTATCACAAACACGCGTTTGGCATTTTCTAGTTTTTGTAACACTTTCACGTACATGCGTCCAGAAGAACCTGGGGAGCCATTTACAGAAGGTATGAGAGGTCTGTTTATCCCTGCTCTATGCATTAGGAAACTGAGGCACAGGGAGGATAGAGGAGCTTGCCCTAGGGCGTAGTACACAAGTTGGAGGTAAAGAGAAAGTGAAGACCCAAGTTCCTGATTCCCAATTCAAGGCATAAAACCTACTCAAGAAAAAGGAAGTGCTGTCGTGCAATAATGATGAGTGTGACCCTCCCATTTTGCACTCTAAGCTGTGTTCTCCAAGGCAGGGGTGGGGCACATACCCCAGGGTAAAATGATTTACTGGGAGGTAAAGGAAAATATAGAGCATCTATGGGTGTTCATTGTGTAGCAAGGAAGGAAGGAGGAAGGAAGGAGGGAGGGGGGAACTAGGCTGTACGGCCAGTTCCTTATAGACCACGCTGGCACACTCACATAGTCCCGCATCAGACAGCGATGGGTCCGGAATGGGATGTGTGGTGCTCTGAAGGGGGTGCAGGGCCCACGTGCACGAGTTTGTATAAATGGGAGGTACTAAGGACCTAGCTAGTATGGATTATGTTACATAGCTTTACTAAACTAACCCTCAGCCAAGTACCAGATAAAAACAATGACAGTGTCATCAATTCTAACAGGAAGTCATGCCAAAATAATTCTGAATTATCAAGAACAACATTTAAACTATAAAATTATATCAACTATTCTTAATCCTGAACTCACCCTAGTGAATGATGTACCTTGAGATACTAGCTGATTGTAGAAGTACATATATATAATTTGAAATTAAATATGCATATATTGAGACTGAATGCTCAAAAAAATTGTATAACTAGATGTAAAGAATCAAAAAACAGCTTGGAGGCCACAGCGACAAAGCTTATGAAAAATCTCCACTTGTGTTTGAGTGGGACATGGTCTGAGCTGTTCCACTGCCATTTAAGAAAGCTGCAAAACGATTCCCTCCCCAGAGTTCTTTTATTGTGTTATACTTATGTGTTTCATAATCGCAGAATCATGAAATTCTCCCTGTCCACAGCCACTCGCGTGCCTTCCAACAGACCCATGCCATTTAACTTTTTTTTAAAAAAGATTTTATTTATTTATTAGAGAGAGAGCAAGCAAGAGGGAGAGCATGTGCGGGGGTGGTGGTGGGGAGGAACAAAGACATAAGCAGACTCCCCACGGCGCAGGAAGCCTGACCCAGGGCTACTGCCATTTAATTCTACAATGAAACAAAGACGACCTTCCTTTGGCCCTGTCCTCCCATCAGTCTGTAGATTCTCCATCATCTCTGCTCACTCCCCTCCATTCCTCCCCCACCTGCTTCTTTCCGTGTGGCCTCCACCCTCAGGGTCTACTGAGCCCATGAGCTCACTTCCTCACATGGCCCACGTGATCACCTTCTGACCAGTCTAATGTAGGGTGCCGTTATTTCTTCTATTATCCGGATTTTCCCGTAATTATCCAAACCAATCACTCTTTTCCCCTTGGCGGCCTCTTTTCCTTGTTTCGGCCCCTAACCCTATGCATTATCATTGCCTTGGAGGGATATCCTTTTTTCTCCACATGGCTGATTCTCAAATTTTTGTCTCCAGCCTTGACCTCTCATGCATACCCGCGTCCATTTGTCCAAATGTTTACAGGATTCCCACGGGCCGCCTCAAGCTCAATGTATGTAAAACGAAATCAACCCTCCTCTGCGTCTCCTCCTGATTGTCACTGCTTTGTCAGAAGCATCACTATTTTCAGGACTGCTAGGGCAAGAAATTCTGGAACACTCTGATCCTCTTTCCCTCATTTATCATCCTCATCCAAGCTGGCACAGAGACCTGGCAATTTGCCTTTAAGGAGTCTCATAGATTTGATGTTTCCTCTTTGTTCTCTTTGGCACATTCCACTCTGAGCCCACATCAACTCACACCTGCATCTCTGCTACGTCCTTTTCCCTGGCTGCCTTCTCAAGCCAGAATTTGCCCTTCTAATCTGCACTAGCCCATGAGGCTGGAGCCAGGCTAAACTCGGTAGTAGCTTGTTTCACGATGTCACTCTCTCCAGGGCTCAGGGGCCAGTGAGTTTCCCACTGCCACTGGGTCAAGTCCAGACACTTTTGCTTGCCCTGTGCTATCTTTCTAAGGAGACCGCTCCTAGTAATCCCATTTTATCTCTGATTCCCAATAGATGTTCTGTTGCTACTGGAGTGTCAGCCTGCCCTCTGCACCTATGCTGTCAGCCTTTCACACCTTACATACCCCTCCTTTCACTTGGTGTGCCATCAGATGACCTGTCTGGTCCCAGCTCCGCCATTTATTACCACGGGCACCTCAGAGAAACTAACATCTCTGAGCTTCAGTGTCTTCATCTGTGAAATGGACATATTGCCACCTAATTCCAGGGGGGTTAAAAGGATTGAATGACACAATGTATGGAAGCACCCAGCACAGGAATCATAACTGTACCTCTTCTCTGGGGTAGAAAACGTAACTCCTGTGACACTAAACTCTAACATGTAAAACTCTACGACAGACTCTCTTTTGTAACTGTTTCATGTCTGTTGTCCACCTCCCTAAGTAGTTTCCAAGTTCCTTGAGGGCAAGGATGGTGATATTGCTACACCTGACATTCATCGAGTATGTTAACACTTTGTATTGATAAGCTCACTTAGCCTCATGACAACCCGACGACACCTTGCTGTGGTCATCCCCGTGTTAGGAATCTGGGGACAGAAAGTCCGGAATCAAGGCTGCTGGTGAGCAGTAGAGCTGAGATTCTGCAGTCTGGCCCAGGGACCAGGTGTGCTCCCGTCTTCTGCTCCAGGGCGTGGGCTCCCATCCCCTGGGGTAGGTACGAGAGTACTCAGGATTTGGTACAAGTTGTCTTGTAGCAGACATGTTGCTTGGAAACTATCGGAGAGGGGGTGTGCGTGGCTGGCTCAGTCGGTAGCTCTATGACCCTTGATCTCAGGGTTGTGAGCTCGAGCCCCACATTGGGCTCAGAGATGACTAAAAAAAACTATTTGAGAGGAATAAAAACCAAAGACCTATGTGCGTGAGCACTACTGCCTCCTTTCTGGCCCCTGAAGACTAAACTGTCCTCTAAAGAACATCCTAAAGGGAATCAGAGTTTAAGGTGCTTTGCTACCTGAAGGTTGTTTTATCATGTAGGAAATCGCTATGGTATAAATGTTTGTGTCCCCTTCCCAATTAATATGTTAAATCCTAATGCCCAAAGTAATGATATTAGGAGGTGGGGCCAGGACGTAACTAGGTTATGAAGATGGAGACCTCAGAATATCATTAGTGCCCTTATAAGAGGCTCAAGAGAGCTCCCTTGTCCCTTCTACTGTGTGAGGGTACAACAAGAAATCTCACCCCACCATGCTGGCATCCTGATCTTGGACTTACAGCCTCCAGCACTGTGAGAAATAAATTTCTGTTGTTTCTAAGCAACTAGCCTATCATATTTTATTACAGCTGCTGGAACAGACTAAGGAAGGAAGGAAGGAAGGAAGGAAGGAAGGAAGGAAGGAAGGAAAAGAAAGAAAGAAAGAAAAAAAGAAAGAAGTAAAGGGAGAGAGGAAATGGGAGCATAAGGCAGAAGAGTGGGAATAGCGAACAGAAAAGAAGGGACACCAGAGAGGCCAGATCTTCCCAAACAGCCTCCACCGGGATGAGTGTCTCTTTCTGAATGGCCAACAGCCTTCATTCATGTGTGGATTTCCACTTGCCCTTTCTTGGTTCCCCTAAGCAAGGGGAAGAGTTCTATCCTGAGGTGCTGCAATGGATGGACGGAAAGCCAGGGAAGGCGCTGCTGGAAACCCAGAAGAGAGGCTAGTGGCATTAATGCCCCACCAGGGAGACCTCTCCCCTGCTGGGACTGTCCCGTGCGAATGCAGTATTACGCAAGGAAGCACAACGCTTGGTGCTAGCATTCACACTGCACCTGATGACAAATTCAAGATGGCATATAAAACAAGAATTTAAAGAGCAAACTTAACACAAGATGTTTTACAACACTAGAAACTCACTTTGAGAAGGAGGAGTGGATTTCATGCACCTTGTATCAACCAGTTTTTTGGTAGAAATGAAATAGTGTAAATGATCCCAAGCATACCTGTGGACTTTTATAAGGGGCCAGATTGGCACCAGTGTCCCAAGGGTCATTACTTCTAGGAATTATGTATCAAGAGCTGGATCCCTGGGAATTTTGCTATCATCAGTGTGAAAACCACCAAGCAAACATTTTTTGAAAATGGACATTTCCTAGAATCATCCACATATCCCAATTATCAATACTCAAATATAGGAAGATAGTAGGACTGTTCTGTAGTTCTTGCAGAAGCAGAAAATGAGGATTAAGAAAAATGAAGCCCGGCAGCAAACCATTGGCAGCCTAAACCTCACCTAATCTCTGCCTTGTTTAACTGGTAAACAGCAGTTCCATTACAATAATATGACCAGACGCTGCTACAACATTAGTTGGTTACAATGAACTCACTATTAGCTCCTGTCACTGGAATAAACAACAAATGTGCAGATTTTTCAAAACCAAATTGTTTTGTGCATCTAATATGTATTTCACGTTCCTGCTCCCTGCAAGCCTCTCCTGAAACAGATTTGATAACATCCAGTACACTTTAAGGAGGGTTGCTTCACATTTCAAAGGGTAACAGCATGGATTTTTTTCAATACGCTTCTTAGCGGGAGGGAATTACAGCATAATTTGCAGGAACATTTTTCTCTTGCACAATAAACTGAAAGCTTTATAAACACAAAATAACAATTTGCATTAAAAGGTGCATGTTTACTTTTGCTATTTTCAGTTACATAGAGGGTAAATTTATTCAAGCAAAAGGACAACTGGCCATAACCTTTCCCTGACAACTCTGGCTACAGTTTTCTCCAAGCGACATAAGGTTCCATATTTTTCCAGAAGAGACAAAAGGGAATGCCTCATAAATTGTTCCTTAGATTTTTAGTTCAGTACCACTCAACTCTTCTGTAGTAGGCTCCAAAATACTACATATAGTTGTAATATCACCAGTAATGAGTCACTACCCTTAGATCAAATTACACTTGAATTAATCATCTTCCATCCACCTCTTTTCTTTGGCTCCCCTTCCTCTGATCTGAGCATTTGATCTTCCTAGCCTCTAACCTCACTACTCCCCCTAACAACCCAATGTTTTTGTTTTTGTTTTTAAAGATTTTATTTATTTATTTGAAAGAGAGACAGCCAGGAAGAGAGGGAACATAAGCAGGGGGAGTGGGAGAGGGAGAAGCAGGCTCCCAGCGGAGCAGGGAGCCCGATGCAGGGCTCGATCCCAGGACCCTGGGATCATGACCTGAACCGAAGGCAGACACTTAATGACTAAGCCACGCAGGCGCCCCTGGGCCAGTGGTTTTCAACTGGGTTTCAATTTTGCAACCCTAGGAGACATCTGATAATGTCTGGAGACATTTTTGGTTGTTGCCCCTCTGGGGTGCTACTGGTACCTAGTGGGGAGAAGGCAGGGATTTTGCTAAACATTCCACAAGGCACAGGACGGGCCCCAACAACAACAAAATTATCTGGCCTCAAATGCAGGTTGAGAAACCCTGCAATAACCTAACCAAAACATCAAAACAAAACAAAACAAAAGCCTTCTCAAGATCCTGCTGTGGATCCTTATTTATTAGCGTGTAGATGTCAACCTCCTCAGCCTTACTTTCAACAACTCCTAACATACAACCTTTAACTATTACTAAATAATTATCTGATGAACTATCATGTGCAGGAACTGCAAAGGTACCAGAAGATTGAGAGGTTGGTGCCCTCTAGAAGCTCAACCCCTGATGCAGGAGACAGGTCACTGACAACATGTCCAGTAGGTAACGGGAATGTCTCTGACTCCTGATTTACTCTCATCCCAAGCAGACCGTGATGAGTGCCGTTCAGAGAGCAACGGAAGCTTGCCTCCCACTATTCCCCATGCAAACCCTGCTCTTGGCTCTCTTTTGCTAAGACAAGATACTCATGGATCAGGGCACAACACTCCGATTGCTCGGTGAGGGGTGACTGTGCACTAAGCTTTGTCCATTCCTTCCTAGCCCTGCTCGAGGATTTGTAGGCAGCCAGCAAGGGTTAAAAGTGTGTGCGCGGCAGCAGCAGAACCACACAAACCAACCAACACTTTGGGAATTGAGATCAATATATTTAAACCTATAACGCTACATCTCAATTGATCAAAATCCCCAGGAAAAAAACAGAAAACAACATATATGTAAATCCCACATGCATTTGTTATATGGGAGAGGACTATAGTACACTATAAACTCATGGCTTTCATTTTCTCTTTCTCCCTTGTCTCTTTAATTCCTAATAAATTATTCTTTTGGCTATACTTAATAAATATACAATACCTATAAGAAGCATTTATATTTGAACTTCTCAAAATGCAATTTTCTACTCAGACTTGATTATCTGTCAGTGTGCACGGTCACTCTGCTCTTACTGCTAATTGAGAAATTAATATTGTTGTCAATGGCTAAGATCCGGATTGAATTTGTCAGCCATAAATTGTTCACCCCGAGATGCCCTTGGGTGCCTGCAAAGTGTTTGTCTCAGATTGACAGCTTTGTTCTTGATTTTAAAATATCGACATGTCAAAGTATTAACCTGTTTTGATAGAAAGATAGCAATGAAAACGTGCTTCCGGACAAAAGAAGAGAAGAGTTTATATGTCAGGCTCACATATCTCTGGTGTTCAAGAAATTGGAAGAGACGTTCAATGCATAAAAGCTCTGTGCAGCCAAGAATATCTGCAAAATAATGATTATAATCTGCCATAGACCACATGGAAGGGAAGGTGCTTCATTTTACTTCATTCTCCCAGGGAGGATTCCACTATAGGGTATTTCCGGGCAAGTTTTTATATCCTCTCTCAGACATCTTTTTCTAGTGTTGATGAAAACATATTTACATCTCAATCTATATTCATAGTTGGGCTTCCATCATGTCTAAGCATAGTGGCCATAAATGTGTTAAACAGGATATTATATAAACTGACCTTTATCAATAAGAATAGGATCTTATTGCTGCCAGCAGTGATCAAGAAACATTTTTTTAAAAATATAAAGCCCCCAAATAGTTATTTGCTGCTCCCCACTGCTACATAAAATACCATTGCTTTATCGATAATTTGAAACTTGGGCAAATTATGTCTATCTAGTCTTACTGGAGAATAAAGATAGGAAAAGAGAAGATAAACTTGCATTATAAGAGGATATATTTAGGGCTCCTGTGTGGCTCAGTTGGTCGGGCCACTGCCTTCAGCTTGGGTCATGATCCCAGAATCCCGGGATGGAACTCCATGTCAGACTGCCTGCTCAGTGGGGAATCTGCTTCTCACTCTCCCTCCGCTCCCACTCCCGCTCATGCTCTCTTGCTAACTCTTTCTCTCAAATAAATAAAATAAGTAAAAATCTTAAAAAAAAAAGAGGATAAATTTAGTCTAGACACATATTGGATTTTCGCAGTTATGAAAAGAACATACATGAATCATGTTCTTTTTTATTGTAAATTCTTAAGAAAGGCTTAGCTCACTAATTGCATAAAGATGGCATGAATCTAGTTTTTTCCCACAACAAGAAACAGTACTGTAAAACTTTTCTCCAATACCTAAGTCACTCCGAGATTGTAATTTTTCTATTTTTTAAGTCACATTTTTATTCTATTTAGGAGATGACCAATGGAATTGTATACACTAAATGTTAATTAATAATAAAAATGAGGTGAAAACTAGAATACTAGCTTGAATAAATAATAGACCTTATATCACTGGTCTGAGAAAAACCTCATATTTAGGCTAAAAATGCTTTTAAGCAGTATATCTGCAAGCACACTTTCCCCACTGAGTCATCACTAAGTAGTAGAAAGGAATAAACATAGATTTCAAAGAACCATACGGTAATGATGAATAAAAAATAGATCAGATAGACAAATGCAAAAATAGTTACAAGAAATACAAATATAACCAAAGGGGAACCAACTACTTCTGGCCATGAAGCAGTAACTGGTACTGGATTTGTCCTACTACAGTAAACAACAGGACACCAGAGAAGATACATAAAACAATTGTTTTCAGACAGTGAATAACAGAGGAAGCAGAACTGTAACCACTGAAAGAAGTGAAACAAAGTAAGGCCCCAGTTTTCTTTCTGGAGCTACTTTTCAGATGGTGATGCAGAGAAGGGCAACTCTAGGAAAGCATGGCAATCTTGCTGAGTCGAGGAAAGAGCAATGAATTAGGGAGGCTGAGGCAGCTGGAATTTGCAGGCAGAGTACCAGAGATGAGTAAGCTAGGCAGAGCAAGAGCTAGAAACCTGAAGAGGATCCCCCTTGCATCTTTGGTTACTGCATAGAGTGAGACTCTATGAGGCCAGGCAGAGAACATTAGTCAGGGAGCTCTAAAATGAACCCCCACAGCTCACAGAGATCTGCGAGTTGTTCACGTTCTGGCCAGACAGAGCAGAGAGACCTTGGAAGTACAGCCGACCCTTTAACAACATGGGTTTGAACTGCATGGGTGCACTTACACACATGGATTTATTTTTGATAAATGCAATACAGTACTGTAAATGCATTTTCTCTTCCTTATGATTTTCTTAACATTTTCTTTTCTCTAGCCTACTTCATTGTAAGAATACAGTATATCATACATGTAACATACAAAATATGTGTTTGTTGTTTATGTTATTGGTAAATCTTTCAGTCAACAGTAGGTTATTAGTAGTTAAGTTTTGGGAATCAGAAGTTACATGCAGATTTTTGACTGCGTTGTGACCCTACCGCCATGTTGTTCAAGGATCTACTCCATACTGATGAAAATTCTTACATTATTGTAGAAGTGGCATAATACCATTTGAAGGTACATTAATAATTAAAGATGCATGCCATAAACACTATATCAATCATTAAAAAGTGAAATGAAGTAGTATGGTAAATTAGTCGATGGAGGACACAAAATGGAGTACTAAAAAATACTCAGTTAAACTGAGGGCCTCAGAGGGGAGGGGGGTGGGGGAATGGGATAGACCGGTGATGGGTAGTAAGGAGGGCACGTATTGCATGGTGCACCAGGTGTTATACGCGACTAATGAATCATCGAACTTTACATCGGAAACCGGGGATGTACTGTATGGTGACTAACATAATATAATAAAAAATCATTAAAAAAAATAAAAAAATACTCAATTAGTCCAAATGATAGGAAAAGAAGAAAAAATATATATGGGGCAAATAGAAAACTAACAGCAAAACAGTACATTTAAACCTAACCATATCAACAATTACATGTAATGCATATGGATTAAATATTCCAATTAAATGTCAGAGATTGCCCAACTGTATATTGCCCAACTGTATAACAAAATCAAGTCTTATTATATGCTTTCCACAAGAAATTCACTTTAAATATACAGACACAGGAGATGCCTGGGTGGTTCAGTCGGTGAAGTGTCTGACTTCAGCTAAGGTCCTGGGATTGAGCCCCACGCCACCGGGCTCCCTGCTCAGCAGGGAGTCTGCTTCTCCCTTTTCTTCTCCTTCTGCCCCTCCCCATTCATTCTTCTCTCTCTCTCAAATAAATAAATAAAATCTTTAAAAATAAATAAATAAATAAACAGACACAGGAAGGATAAAATAGAAGGATGGGAAAAAATATACCATCTAAACGTGAAACATAAGAAAAGTGGAATGACTATCTTCATATTGCACAAAGTAGACTTCAGAACAAGGAATACTCTCAGAGATAAAGAGGGATGTTTTATAACAATAAAATGTCAAGTTACTAAGAAGAAGTGACATTCCTAAATGTGAATATACCCAACTGCTTCAAAATACATGAAGCAGGGAGTAGTAGGGGGACCTTATGCTTGCCTTGTTCCTGGAACACAGCTAGAAAAATATGAAATTATTCTGAACACCCAAGAAATCGATCTGAGGACTGAGAGGACAAACTGCACATCTAAAGGGAGAAAAAAAGGCCTCGTTGTGGAAGGTAGCAGCTGAGGAGAGTTGATTTAGGGGAGAAAAGAACTGCAGGTGCTGCAGAGGAGAGGGAGCCGTGATCACAGAGGAGCGAGAAAGAGAGAGAGAGAAAGCAACACACAAAAGATTACACAAGAAAAACTCTTGTCCAAAACCATTGACCAGAAGAAAGGACAGGGGCTGATTATTTCAAGTTCTTACAAGCAACAGAGCTCAAAGTCTGACGTTTTAGAAGTTGGCTCCATTGCCAGGGTTGACCTGGTAGGCATAACAGTGCTCCTGTGGGGAAGGAGGAAAGAGGCCACCGAGTGGGCAGCATGGCTTGGGGATCCCCTGAGGTGAGGGAGAGACAGCTCCCCTTCTTGGAGTGCGTTTGGGAGACGTGGCACTGCCTCTCCGGGGACAAAAGACATAGCAGGCACCCTTGAGTGGCCCCATGAATTCGCACAGCACAGATTTCTGAGATAGGTGCTGAAGGCTAAGCTGGAAGCATGTTCGGCTATGTTTTACCGTAACCTCCAAGCCCCTGCACAGTCGTGGGACTGCTTTTCTGGGACAAACCAGCATGGGCTCCAATGCAGTGAGGGGTCCGTGGGGGTCCGTGCCCTGCCAGTTCCCTAAAATTTGGAATGTTGAAACCCAGCTGGTATGCCTGAAATAAAACACAAGAGCACTGTGCCCCCAGGCAGAGAGATGGCTGGGACAAAGACAGGGTGAAAGCAGGGCTCTGATGGAGCCAGGACACAAGAGGGGAGATTGTTCAGTTTTCTGTGAGGGCTCCCTGAATAGTGGCGGGCATGAACTCCCCTCTATGGGGACAAGAGAGTGGAGCGATGCCATTCCCCTCCCGCCCCCATCAGCACAGACATACTTCAGTGAGCAACACAGTGCCCCCAGTGGAGACTCAAGCCACTTACACCAAGCCCTGCCCCACTGTGACATGCAGGGGCATCTCTGCTAGAGTAAGTCGGCCTGAGAATCAGTGCAGCAGCCCCCCCCCCCCCAAAGACCAGCACAAACCCCCCACATTCACTGAGCTGGATCATAGAGTGCTGCAAACCTTCAGCTCTAGGGAAAATAGGATCTAGCATTTTCTTTTTTTCTTTTTTTTTTTAATTTTTTATTATGTTATGTTAGTCACCATCCTTAGTTTTTGATGTAGTGTTCCAAGATTCATTATTTGCATATAACACCCAGTGCTCCATGCAATATGTGCCCTCCTTAATACCCATCACCAGCCTATCCCCATCCCCCACCCCCTCCCCTCTGAAGCCCTCAGTTTGTTTCCCAGAGTCCATAGTCTCTCGTGGGTCATTCCCCCTTCTGCTTACCCTCCTTCGTTCTTCCCTTCCTTCTCCTACCGATCTCCCTGCTATTTCTTATGTTCCATAAATGAGTGAAACCATATGATAATTGTCTTTCTCTGCTTGACTTATTTCACTTAGCATAATCTCCTCCAGTCCCGTCCATGTTGCTGCAAATATGTAATCGTTCTTTCTGATGGCAGAGTCATAGTCCATTGTATATATGGACCACCTCTTCTTAATCCATTCGTCTGTTGAAGGGCATCTCAGCTCCTTTCACAATTTAGCTATTGTGGACAATGCTGCTATGAACATTGGGGTGCATATGCTTCTCTTCACTACGTCTGTATCTTTGGAGTAAATACCCAGCAGTGCAATTGCTGGATCATAGGGTAGCTCTATTTTTAACTTTTTAAGGGACCTCTACACTGTTTTCCAAAGCGGCTGTACCAACTTGCATTCCCACCAACAGTGTGAGAGGGATCCTCTTTCTCCACATCCTCTCCAGCATGTGTGTTTCTTGCCTTGTCAATTTTTGCCATTCTAATTGGCGTAAGGTGGTATCTCAAAGTGGTTTTTTTTATAATAATATTTTTATTATATTATGTAAGTTACCATACAGTACATCCCTAGTTTTTGATGTAAAGTTCCATGATTCGTTACTTGCGTATAACACCCAGTGCACATGCAATACATGCCCTCCTTACTACCCATCACCAGCCTATTTTGATTTGAATTTCCCTGATGGCTAATGATTTTGAACATCTTTGCATGTGTCTGTTAGCCATTTGTATGTCTTCATTGTAAAAAGTGTCTGTTCATATCTTCTGCCCATTTTTTTGATTTTATTATTTGTTTTCACATGTATTGAGTTAGAGAAGTTCTTTGTAGATCTTAGATACCAGTCTTTTATCTGTAGTGTCATTTGCAAATATCTTCTCCCATTCTATGGGCTGCCTCTTAGTTTTTTTGACTCTTTCCTTGGCTGTGCAGAAGCTTTTTATCTTGACGAAGTCCACAAGTTCATTTTTTCTTTTGTTTCTCTTGCCTTTGGAGATGTGTCATGAAAGAAGTTGCTGTGGCCGATGTCAAACAGGTTACAGCCTATGTTCTCCTCTAGGATTTTGATGGATTCCTGTCTCACATCAAGGTCTTTCATCCATTTGGAGTTTATCTTTGTGTATGGTGTGAGAGAGTGATCAAATTCCATTCTTTTGCGTATAGCTGTCCAATTTTCCCAGCACCATTTATTGAAGAGACTGTCTTTTTTCCATGGGATGTTTTATCCTGCTTTGTTGAAGATTAGTTGCCCAAAGAGCCGAGGGTCCGTTTCTGGGTTCTCTATTCTGTTCCATTGGTCTATGTGTCTGTTTTTGTGCCAGTACCATGCTGTCTTTGTGATCACAGCTTTGTAGTATAGCTTGAAATCAGGCAATGTGATGCCCCCAGCTTTGTTTTTCCTTTTCAACAGTTCTTGGAGATTCGGGGCCTTTTCTGGTTCCACCCAAATTTAAGGGCTGTTTGTTCCAGCTCTTTGAAAAATGACATTGGTATTTTGATCGGGATGGCATTGAAAGTGTAGATTGTTCTGAGTAGCACAGACATTTTAACTATGTTTATTCTTCAGATCCATGAGCATGGAATGTTTTTCCATCTTTTTGTGTCTTCTTCAATGTCTTTCAAGAGTGATCTGTAGTTTCTAGAATATAGATCCTTTACCTCTCTGGTTAAGTTAATTCTGAGATATTGTATGAGTTTTGGTGCTATTGTAAATGGAATCAATTCCCTAATTTCTCTTTCTTCAGTCTCATTGTTCGTGTATAGAAATGCAACTGATTTCTGTGCATTGATTTTGTATCCCGCCACATTACTGAATTGCTCTATAAGTTCTATAAATTTGGGGGTGGAATCTTTTGGGTTTTCCATATAGAGTATCATGTCATCTGCGAAGAGAGACAGTTTGACTTCTTCTTTGCCGATTTGAATACCTTTTATCCCTTTTTGTTGTCTGATTGCTGTTGTAAGGACTTCTAGTACTATGTTGAATAATAGTGGCGAGAGTGGGCATCCTTGTCGTGTTCCTGATCTTAAGGAAAAAGCTTTCAGCTTTTCCCCATTGAGAATGATATTTGCTGTAGGCTTTTCATAGATGGTTTTTATGAGACTGAGGAATGTACCCTCTATCCCTACACTCTGAAGGGTTTTAATCAGGAAAGGATGCTGTATTTTGTCAAATGCTTTTTCTGCATCTATTGAGAGGATCATATGGTTCTTGACTCTTTTCTTGTTGATGTGATCTATCACACTGATCGGTTTGTGAATGCTGAACCACCCTTGCATCCCAGGGATGAATCCCACTTGGTCGTGATGGATAATCCTTTTAATGTACTGTTGGATCCTATTAGCTAGGATCTTGTTGAGAATTTTGGTGTCCATATTCATCAAGTATATCAGTCTGTAATTCTCCTTTTTTGATTGGGTCTTTGCCTGGTTTGGGGATCAAGGTAATACTGGCCTCATAGGATGATCAGTTTGGTAGTTTTCCTTCTGTTTCTATTTTTTGAAAGAGCTTCAGGAGACTAGGTATTATTTCTTCTCTGAATGTTTGGTAGAATTCCCTGGGGAATCCGTCAGGCTCTGGACTCTTGTTTTTGGGGAGGTTTTTGATCACTGCTTCAATCTCTTCATAATTAATCGGTCTGTTTAAATAATCAATTACTTCCTGTTTCAGTCTTGGTAGTTTATAGGTTTCCAGGAAGGCATCCATTTCTTCCAGGTTGTTTAATTTATTGGCATATAGTTGTTGATAATAGTTTCTAATGATCCTTCCTATTTCTTTGGTGTTGGTCGTGATTTCTCCCCTTTCATTCATAATTTTATTAATTTGTGTCCTTTCTCTATTCTTTTGAATAAGTCTGGCCAGTGGCTTATTGATCTTATTTATTCTTTCAAAGAACCAGCTTCTAGTTCTGTTGATCTGCTCTACTGTGCTCCTGGTTTCTAATTCATTGATCTCTGCTCTAATCTTGATCACCTGCCTTCTCGGCATGGGTTAGGCCTGTTCTTCTGTTCCAGCTCCAGCTTCTTGAGGTGAGAATATAAAAACTGCATTTTAGATTTTTCTATTCTTTCGAGTGAGGCTTGGATGGCTATGTATTTTCCCCTTAGGACTACCTTTGCAGTGTCCCATAGGTTTTGGACCGATGTATTTTCATTCTCATTGGTTTCCAAAAATTGCTTAAGCTCATTCTTAATTCCCTGGTTTACCCAATCATTCTTAAGCAGGATGGTTCTTAGTGTCCATGTGTTTGAGTTTCTTCCAAATTTTTCCTTGTGATTGAGTTCCAGTTTCAAAGCATGTGGTCTGAGAATATGCAGGGAATAATCTCAGTCTTTTGGTATCAGTTGAGGTCTGTTTTGTGACCCAGTATATGGTCTATTCTGGAGAGAGTTCCATGTGCTTTCGAAAAGAATGAGTATTCTGTTGTTCTGGGGTGTAGTGTTCTGTATATATCTATGAGGTCCATCTGGTCCAGGGTGTCATTCAAAACTCTTGTTTCTTTGTTGATTTTCAACTTAGGAGATCTGTCTATTGCTGAGAGTGGAGTGTTTCTGTCCCCTACTTTTAACATATGATTATCTATCTGTCTCTTTATTCTGATTAACAGTTGGTTTATGCAGTTGGCTGCTCCCCTTTTGGGGGCATAGATATTTATACTCGTTAGATCCTCTTGTTGGATCCACCCTTTAAGAATAATATAGTGTCCTTCTGTATCTCTAACTACAATCTTTCACTTAAAATCTAATCTGTCTGATATGAGAATTGCTACCCCAGCTTTCTTTTGAGGTCCGTTGGCATGAAAAATTGTTCTCCATCCCTTCACTTTCAGTCTGGATGTATCCTTAGGTTCAAAATGAGTCTGTCGTAGACAGCATATGGATGGGTCATGTCTTTTTATCCAATCTGCAACCCTGTGGCATTTATGGGAGCATTTAGGCCATTCACATTGAGAGTGATCATTGAGAGAGATGATTTTAACGTCATCATATGGCCTGTGAAGTCCTTGTTTCTATAGATTGTCTCTGTAAATTTCTGTTCTGTATCATTCTTGGGGTCTTTTTACTTTTATAGAACCCCCCTTAGTATTTCTTGTAGGGCTGGCTTGGTAGTCACATATTCTTTCAGTTTCTGCCGGTCTTGAAAGGTCCTTGTCTCTCCATCTATTCTGAATGACAGCCTTCCTGGATAAAGGATCCTTGGCTGCATGTTCTTCTCACTTAGTGCTCTGAATATGCCTTGCCAGCTTTTCCTGGCTTGCCAGGTCTCCGTAGACAGGTCTGACGTTATTCTGATGTTCCTCCCCCTGTAGGTGAGGATTCTCTTCCCCCTGGCTGCTTTGAAGATTGTATCCTTGGATCTAATATTTGTGAATTGCACTATGACTATGCACTATGTAGGTCTCTTCCCACTGATCTTGGGAGGGGTCTTCTCTGCCTCTTGGACACGAATACTTGTTTCCTTTGCCAGATTAGGGAAGCTACAATTTGTTCAAATATCTCTTCTAGACCTCTCTCTTTCTCCACCCCCTCAGGGATGCTGATGATTCTGACATTGGAACGTTTCATTGAGTCAGTAATCTCCCATAATCTACATTCTTGAGATTGGATTTTTTTGAGCCATGTTCCCATTTTTTCCTTCTTTTCTATCATCCCATCGTCCAATTCGCTAATTCGTTCTTCTGCCTCATTTACCCTGGCAGTCCGAGCATCCAGTTTAGACTGCATTTGATTCATAGCATTTTTAATTTCTGCCAGATTCACTCTCATTTCCACCCTTAGAGATTCTATATTCTCGTTAATATTTTCATTAATTTTTTTTTAAGCCTACACATTATCTTGACCATTGTTACTCTGAATTCCATTTCTGACAATTTGGTTATATCCATATCCATCAGTTCCACGGCAGAGGCCACTGTCTCTGTCTCCTTTCTTTGCTGGAGATTCTTCCTCCTTGTCATTCTGATGAGGAAGTGTTGTGGGGTTGCCCAGAGACCAAATTATTGGCCAGGACAGGCAGTGTGCATGTGTTTTATAGGGACCTTAGAGGTGTGGGCTTCTTGATTTTTCAGCCTGCCTTCTGGGGGAGGGGCCAGCCGTGCTGATACTCAGGCAACCCTGTTTGGGTAGAGTTGCCCCATCCACTGCGAGGGGGGAAGAGGATTGGCACAATGTGAGCCGGTATTTCTGGGCTTTTGTTCTCTGGCGGCTTTCCCTGGCAGTTTTCTGTGCCTCTTCTGAGAGTCAGAACAGCAGTGGCCGTATCCTAGCCTCTGTCTCAGAACACTCTCTTGGCCACTTTAAGTCTATTTCTGTTGGTGCTGCTAAAAACCCTGCAGCGTCCCGGGATGTGCGCCCCACAGCCACTCTCCTAGTCCTCACTCCCAGGGCTGGCACGTCTCTGTCCTTTGTGCTTCTAACACCGCCAGGCACCCCGGTTCCGGCGTGTGCTCCCTAGCTTCCTGTTTCAGTGGGGTTCGGAGCGCTCCGGAGAGACAGTTTTCAGTCTGGTTGCGCACGCGTTCCCGGGCTCATGGTCTCAGTCTGCTTTCTCGTGGGTGTCAGTCTGTGAATCCAGCCGGCTCCCCAGTGCAGGTGGCTACTGCTTCCCAGCGCCTGAGCGTGGCGGCTCCCTCCCCCTTCCATTTGTCTTCCAATACATGTGGGCGGATTCACGGCTCCCCACTTTGTACCTCAATACCCTTCGCCAGAGATGTTCATTTGTAGAGATCCAGATGTATCTTCCTATGTCTCAGGCTGATTTCATGGGTGTTCAGGATGATCTGGTAGATATCCAGCTCAATTCAGGGGACCAGCTGAAAAAAAGTCCCCTACACCTCCACCATCTTCCTCCCCCCCCCCCCCCATCTAGCTTTTTCTAACAAGCAGACAGAAACACACCTAGTTAAAACTTGCCACACACTGGACCGGGTGCAAACACTCCCCGCTGCAGGGAAGGAGAAACTCTGCAGAGGACTTATCTGGGGGAAAGAGCAGCCAAAACACAACAGCAGAGTACACACAGCATACACCAAAAAAACTTCCTGAAGCACCAGACCCTGGACAGTATTTGGCCTATTCTTATTATAAACGTTATTCTCGGGACCAGAAAACGTAACAGGTTTCCCTAACATACAAGAAGAAAGAGACCTAGACAAAATGTCAAGATGGAGGAATTCACCCCAAAAGAAAGAACAAGAAGAGATCACAGCCAGGAATCTAATCAAAATGTATAAGTAATATGCCTGAACCAGAATTTAAAACAACAATCATAAGGATACTAGCTGGGCTTGAGAAAATCATAGAGGACACCAGGGAGTCCCTTACCACAAAGACAAAAGACCTAAAAATTAGTCAGTCTGAAATAAAAAGTGCTATAATGGAGATGAAAAATTGACTGGATGTTTTGAGAACAAGGATGGAAGAAGCAGAGGAATGAATCAGTGATATAGAAGATAATATTATGGAAAATAATGAAGCAGAAAAGAAGAGGGAAAGAAAAATACCGGAGAGTGAATGTAGACTTAGGGAGCTCAGTGACTCCATAAAGTGTAATAACATTCATATCATAGGAGTCCCAGAAGAAGAGACGGAAAAGGGGGGAGAAGGTTTATTTGAGCAAATTAGAGATGAAAACCTCCCTAATACGGGGAAGGAAACAGATACTGAAATCCAGGAGGCACAGAGAACTGCCATCAAAGTCAACAAAAGTCAGCCAACACCAAGACATATCTCAGTAAAATTTGCAAATACACAGACAAGGAAATAATCCTGAAAGCAGCAAGGAAAAAAAAAATGTCTTTAACCAGCAAGGGAAGACAAAATTCACAGCAGATCTCTTCACAGAAACCTGACAGACCAGAAAAAAGTGACATGATATATTCAATGTGCTCAGTGGAAAAAATATGCAGCCAAGGATACTTAATCCAGCAAGGCTGTCATTCAGAATAGAAGGGTAGATAAATAGTTTCTCAGACAAAAGTAAAGGAGTTTGTGACCACTAATTCAGCCCTGCAAGAAATATTAAATGGGACTCTTTGAGTGGGAAAGACCAAAAGTGACAAAGACTAGAAAAGAACAGAGGAAATCTCCAGAAACACAAACTTTACAGGTAATACAATGGCACTAAATTCATATCTATCAAAAATCACTCTGAATGTAAATGGACTAAATGTTCCAATCAAAAGACATAGGCTATCAGAATGGATAAAAAAAACAAGACCCATCTATATACTGCCTATAAGAGACTCTTTTAGATTAAAATCACATTCAGATTGAAATCACCTGAAAGTGAGGGAATGGAAAACCATTTATCATGCTAATGGTCATCAAAGGAAAGCTGGAGTAACCCATACTTTTATCAGACAATCTAGTTTTTAAACCAAAGACTGTAACAAGTGATAAAGAAGGACACTATATCATAATAAAGGGGTCTATCCAACAAGATCTAACAATGGTAAATATTTATGTCCCAACTTGGGAGCACCTAAATATATAAACTGATTAATAACAAACATAAAGGAATTCATTGATAACATACAATAATAGTAGGGGGCTTATCTATCACCCCACTTACAGCAATGGACAGATCATCTAAGCAGAAAATCAATAAGGAAATAATGGCTTTGACTGACACACTGGACCAGATGAATTTAGCAGATATACACACATTTCATCCTAAAGCAGCAGAATACGCATTTTTTTTTAGTGCACGTGGAATATTCTCCAGAACAGATCACATACTGGGTCACAAATCAGGCCTCAATAAGTACACAAAGATTGAGAGCATACCATGCATATTTTCAGACCACAGTGCTATGAAACTTGAAATCAACCACAAGAAAAAATTTGGAAACATGAAGTAAATGTTCCACTAGAAAATATTTATTTAAAACAAAGAAAGTAGTAAAGGAAGAACAGAGGAACAAAAAGATGACATATATAGAAAACAAATGTAAAGTAGTATATGTAAGTTCAATTATATCCATAATAAATTAAATGTGTGTATACTAATCAATCATATAGCCAAAACTGTCAGACTGAGAAAAAAAATTCAACTATATATTGTCTACCAGAGGTACACTGTATTTTATTTTATTTTTGAGAGAGACAGAGGGAGAGCACTTGGGGGGGGCAGAGAAAGAGAGAGAGAGAGAATCTTAAGCAGGTTCCACACCCAGTGCAGACCCCAATGTGGGGCTCTATCTCATGACCCTGAGATCATGATCTGAGCCGAAATCAAGATTCAGACACTTAGCCAACTGAGCCACCCAGGCACCCTCAGAGATACATTTTATATTCAAAGATACAAATAGATTGAAGGTAAAAGGATGGAGGAAAGATACATTTTGCAAACAGCAATCATAAAAAAGCTGGAGTGACAATACTCTCATCAACTAAAATAGACTTTAAAGCAAAAAATGTTATTCGAGATAAAAAGGAACATTTTACAATGATAAAAGGCTCAACCTATCAGGAATATACAACAATTATAAACATATATGCACATAACAACAGAGCCACCAAAATGCAAAAACTGACAAAATTGAAGAGAAAAACAATTTGACAGTAAGAGACTTTACTACTCCACTTTCAATAATAGAACAACTAGAAGAAGATAAACATGGAAATAGGGATTTCAACATTTATAAATGAATTATACTTAAAAGACCTTTATAGAGCACCACCAAACAATGGCAGATTATATATTCTTCTCAAGTGTACATTCACCAAGATACATCATTGCTAGACTATAAAACAAGTATCAATAATTTTTTAAAATTTAAATTTTATAAACTTTGTTCTGCAACCATAATGGAGTGAAAAAAGGACATCAGTAACAGAAAGAAATTGGGGACTCACGAACATGTGGAAATTAAACAATATATTCCTAAATAACTAATGGATCAAAATAAAAATCACAAGGAAGATCAGAAAATACTTTGAGATGAATCAAAATGAAGACACAATTTTCCAAAACTTATGTGAAGCAGCTAAAACGGTATTTAGAGGGAAACTTATAAAACACCAAATTTAAAAAGAAAAAAATATCTAAAATTGATAACCTAAACTTCCACCTGAAGACAGTGAGGAAAAAAGCAAACTGAACCTAAAGCAAACAAAAGGAAGGAAATAACAGAGATTAGAGCATAGAAAAACAAAATAGAAAATAGAAAAACAACACAGAAAAATTTAGAAGACCAATTTGGTTCTTTGAAAAGAAAACAAAACTGACAAATGTTTAGCTAGTCTGACCACACGAAAAGCAAAAAGAAGAAGAAAAAAGACTCAGGTTAACATAATAAAAAATGAAAAGGGGACAATATTACCGACAGAAATTTTAAAAGATTAAATGGGATACTATGAATAATTGTATCCCAATAAATTAAATAATGGAGAAGAAATAGACAAATGCCTAAAAAAGATACTGAAATTGACTACTGAAATTCAATCAAGAAGAAACAGAAAACTCGAAAAGACCTGTAATAAGTAAAGAGATTGAATATAATTAGAAAACTACCAAAATAAAAATTTGAGATCCAGATATTTCACTGGTGAATTCTACCGAAACTTTAAGTGAGAATTATTCCATATATATACACAATAGAATGTTACTTAGCCATCCAAAAAAAAAAAAAAAATCTTGCCATTTGCAATGACATGGATAGAACTAGGTGTATTATGCTAAGGGAAATAAGTCAGTCAGAGAAAGACAAATACCATATGATTTCACTCGTATGTGGAACTGAAGAAACAAAACTGATGAACATAGGGGAAGGGAGGGAAAAATAAAATAAGAGGAAAACAGAGAGGGAGGTAAACCATAACTTAATGATAGGGAACAAACTGAGGGTTGCTGGGGTGGGGTGGGACTGGTGTAAATGGATGATGGGCATTAAGGAGGGCGCTTGCTGTCATGAGCACTGCGTGCTACATGCAAGTAATGAATCACTAAATTCTATTCCTAAAACTAATAATACACTATATATTAACTGGCTTGAATTTAAATAAAAATCTAAAAAAAAAAATCCAATTCTTCACAGACTCTTCCAAAAAAATGAGAGGATAAAACACTTTCTAAATCATTCTATCATGCCAATATTACACTGATACCAAAACCAGAAAAAGAACTCACTAGAAAGGAAAACTGAAGACCAGTATCTTTTCTGAAAACAGATGCAAAATTCTACAACAAAACACTAGCTGAAACTAGCAACATTTTAAAAGAATTATGCACCATCATCAAGTGTAATTTATCCCAGATATGCAAAGGTGGCTTAACTTCTGAAAATCAATTAATGTAATACATCATATCAATACAATAAAGGACAAAAACCACATGATCATCTCAATAGATGTGGAAAAAGTATTTGTCAAAATTTAACAGCCTTACATGATTTAAAAAAAACCCAAACACTCAACAAGAAATAGAAGGGAATACCCTTAACCTGATAAATGGCATCTCCAAAAAATGCATGGCTAGCATCATATTTAATGGTAAAAGACTGAATACTCACCCTAAGATCAGGACAAAGATGTCTCCTTTTGCCACTTCTATTCAATATTGTATTGGAGATTCTAGTCAGGGCAATTAGTCAAGATAAAGATATAAAAGGCATCCAGGCTGGGAAAAAAGAAGTAAAATGATCTCTTTTAGCAGATGCAGTTATTTATATGTAGAAATTCTAAAGAACTTACTAGAAAAGAAAGACTGAACTAGTAAATGAGTTCAGCAAGATGGCAGGATAGAAGATGAAAACCCAACTGTATGTATATACATTTCCAATGATCAGTCTGAAAATGAAACTAAGAAAACAATTCCATTTACAATAGCATGCAAAGAAATAAAATATTGAGGAATAAATTTTAATAAAAGAAATGCAAAACTTACACTTTAAAAACCATAAAGCGTTGTCGAAGAATTAAAGATGATCTAAATAAATGGAAAAACAACCCATGTACATGGACTGGAAGACTTAATATTGTTAAGATGGCAATATTCACAAATTAGTCTATAGGTTCAATGTATTCACCAGAATTCTAGCTGATTTCTTTGCAGAAACTACAAGATGATCCTAAAATTTATATGGAAATTTCAGGAACCCAGGATAGCAAAACAATCTTGAAAAACAAGAACAAATTTAAAGAGCTCACACTTCCCAATTTCAAAACTTATTAGAAAGCTAAGTAGTCAAGACCATGTGGTACTGACATGATGACCCACATTGAAAGTCCACAAATAAACCTTCACATTTACAATGAATTGATTTTATTACTACAGTGCCAAGACAATTCAATGGGAGAAAGTATAGTCTTTTTAACAAATCGTGCTGGGACAACCAATATTCACATGCAAAAGAATAAATTGGATCCTCTACCTCATACCATGTACAAAGACTAGCACCAAATGAATCAAAGACATAAATGTAAGAGCTATAACTATAAAACTCTTTTTTAAAGATTTATTTATTTATTTATTTATTTATTTATTTATTTATTTATTTATTTGACAGAGATAGAGACAGCCAGCGAGAGAGGAAACACAAGCAGGGGGAGAGGGAGAGGAAGAAGCAGGCTCCCAGAGGAGGAGCCCGATGTGGGGCTCGATCCCAGAACGCCGGGATCATGCCCTGAGCCGAAGGCAGACGCTTAATGACTGAGCCACCCAGGCACCCCTATAACTATAGAACTCTTAAAGGAAAATAGAGTAAGTCTTCATAATCTTAAGTTAGGGAATGGGTTCTGAAAGATACGACATTGAAAGCACGGACAACAAAAGAAAAAATAAATTGAACATTAAAAATTAAAGTTCTTGTGCTCCAAAAAATTTAAAAAATAATTTAAAACTCTGTGTTTCAAAGAATACCATCAAGAAAATGAAAACACAATTCGCAAAATGGAGAAACTTTTGCAAATCATATATCTGATAAGGGACTTGTATATAGAGTATATAAAGAACTCTCATGACTCAGTAATAAAAAGACAACCTAAGTAAAAAAGGTGGGGGGCAAAAAACTGAATTTCTCCAAAGATGTACAAATGTGCATCAGCTATTAGGGAAATGCAAACCAAAACCACAATGACATGCCACCTCACACCCAACAGGATGACTATAATCCTAAAGATAATAACAGAGATGGTGCAAATGTAGAGAAATTGGAACCCTCCTACACTACCAGTGGGAACGTAAAATGGTACAGCCTTTTTGAGAAGCAGTCTAGGAGTTCCTCAAGATCAAACATAGTTATCACGTGGCCCAGCAATTTACTCCTAATATATACCTAAGAGAACTGAAAACCTACATCTACAATAATTGTGCACGAACACTGTAGTAGTGTCACTGATAAGAGAAAAAGTGGCAACAACACCAACAACTGATAAATGATTGAGTAAAAGGTAGTCTAGCTGTATAATGGAATCTGACTTGGCAATACAAAGAAAGGACTGCTACACTAATAACTGCTAGGCCTTGGATAAATCTTAAAAACATCTGTCTAAATAAAAGAAGCCAGCTTCAAAAGACCACACTTTGTATGATTCCATTTACATGGAGTGTCCAGAATTGTCAAATCTGTACAGATAGAAAGTAGATTATGGTGTGTCTAAGGCTGGAAGAGTTGAGGGTAAATGTGAAGTGACTGATTATGGATGGGGATTTCCTTTTCAAGTGTTAGAATGTTCTAAAATTGATTGTGGTGATGTGTGTACAACTCTGAGAACATACTAAAAACCACCGAATCATTCACTTTAAATGGACAAATTATATGGTATGCAAATTATATCTCAATAGAGACATTATGCAAAAGAAAAAATCTATTAAAAAGTCAATGAAATTCACTAGCATAATGAAAGAAAAATATAATTTTCTCAATACATGAAAAGCAAAACAGAATTTAACACCCTTTTATGGTATAAAAAAAAAAAACAAAGAAAGCAACTTTCTTAATCAACACGTAATTCAAAGGAACTTTTTTGACCTGATAAAAGACATCTGCCAAACAAACAACCAACCAAACAAAAACCAGCAACAACTAAAACCAAAAAAAAGTCTAAAATAAAACCTACCTAATTGTGAAGCTACCAAACGCTTTCATCCTAAGATTGACAATAAGGTGGGACATTCACCTTCACCACTTCTCCATATTTTTAGAAAGCCTATCTTGTGCAAAAAGTAAGAATAAGAAAGGCTCACAAGTTAGAAAGAAAAAAGTAAACCTATATTCACAGGGACATATTTGTGTAGGAAGGAATTCCTAAAGAATGTACAAAAAGGCTTGTAGGACTAATAAGTGATACAAACAAGACCACATGATACAAGGACAATATAGAAAAACCTATTACATTTTTACATACAAGCAACAAATAATTTGAAAATAAATATTAATATCATTTATAATAATATGCAAAATGAAATGGGGGTAAATTTAACAACATATATGCAAGGTCTGTGAAATGAAATGAAAACTCAAACGTTTCTTTCTTTTTCTTTGAAAACTCAAACATTTCTGAGTAAAATTTTAAAAGACCTCAGTAGTGAAGAGATATCTGTGTTTATGGATTGGAAAACAGAGCCTCGATCTATATATTCCATGCAATCTCTAACACAGTCCCAGAAGGATTTTTGAAATTGAAAAGCTGATTCTAAAATTTATATGGAGGGGCACCTGGGTGGCTCAGTCAGTTAACTGTCTGCCTTCAGCTCAGTTCATGATCCCAGGATCCCGGGATCGAGCCCCGTCCTGGGCTCCTTGCTCAGTG
Organism: Ursus arctos; assembly: GCF_023065955.2. NCBI lineage: Eukaryota > Metazoa > Chordata > Mammalia > Carnivora > Ursidae > Ursus > Ursus arctos. Next base: position 4,305,899 of record NW_026622986.1, read on the forward strand.
GGGAGCCTGCTTCTCCCTATCCCTCTGCCTGCTGCTCCCCCTGCTTGTGCTCTCTCTCTCTCACTCTCTCTGTCAAATAAATAAATAAAATCTTTTAAAAATAAAATAAAATTTATATGGAAATCTAAAAGACCTAAAATAATTAAAATAGTTTAGAAGAAGGACAAAGTTGGAGATCTTACACTGCCTGATTTTAAGACTTACTATAAAGCTACAATAATCAAGAAAGTGAGGAAGAATCCAGAAATATATTTATGTGCTGGTGGATATTTGATTTTGTCAGTTGATTTTCCACAAAGTTTGGAAGGTGATTGAATGGGAAAAGGATATTCTTTCCAACAAATGGTTGCTGGCACAACTGGATATCCTCATGAAAACAAAACAAAACTCTTGAACTTTTCCTCACTCCACACACAAAATTTAACTCAGAATGGCTTGTCTACCTATATTTAAGATCTAAAGCTATGAATCTTCTAGGAGAACACTTTGGAGAAAAATCTTTGCAATCTTAAGATAAGTGAAGATTTCTTATGACACAAAAAGCACAAACCATAAAAATATTATAAATTGACTCACCAGAATTTAAAACTTCTCCCCATCAAAAGATAGCATTAAAGAAATAAAAAAGGCAAGCCACAAATTACAGAAAATATTCATAATACATATCTGATAGGTGACTCATTATCAGAATACGTAGAGAAACTTTTATAATTCAAACAACCCAAATAAAAAATGGGCAAAAGATTTGGAAAAGTATTTCTCAATAGAAAATCTAGAAATGACTCATAAGCACATGAAAGGATGCTCAGTGTCCAGTCATCAGGGAAATGGAAATCAAAACCATAAGAAGATTCACTACTCACTCGCTAGAATAGCTAAAATGTTAACAAGACTACCAATACCAGCTATCAGTAACTTACATGTAGCAAGTTCAATCCTTATATACTGCTGGTGGCATTTAAATAGTACATTTGTTTTGGAAACAGGTTGATATCTCTTATAAAGTTAAACATATGTTTACCATATGGCCCAGCAATCTCACTTGTAGATATTTATCCAAGAGAAGTGAAGACACACATTCACGCAAACACTTTCACATGAATGTTTATATCAATTTTATTCACAATGATCAACACCTGGAAACAACCCAAAAGCTCATCAAAAAGTGAAAAGATTGTCAAATTGTGGTATATTCACAAAATGAAATAGCGATATGAGTTAGGAACAAAAAGGAATGAACTACTGGTACACACAACAATTTTGGTAAATTCCCCAAATATTACGCCAAATGAAAGATACTATTCACAAAAGAGTATACACTATATGACTCCATTTGTATGAAGTTTTAGAACCGGCGAACCTAATCTGTCAGAAAACAGATCAATGTTTGCTTGGGTGAGGGCATGGTGGGGACTGATTGCCAATGACGCATTAACTTTTTGGGGTGATGGAAATGTTCTATATCTTGATTTTGGTGGTCATTACACATATGTGTTTACTTGTCAAAATTTATCATACAATATACCTTAAATGAATGCATTTTATTATATGTAAATTAGACCTGAAAATGTTTATTTTTAAAAAATAAATATATATGCTATTTAAATGATTCAAATGATTTTAATTGCTTAAATAGAGTAATAAGTGATCCTCAAAGTAATTTAAGGGCTGCTCTTTTTTTAGAGATGGGGCATGCAACATCTTGATTTTACTGTTTGGCTAACAGTAAATCCCTTTAAATTCCAAATAGAAAACATTCTCTTAAATTCTGAAAAAAGAAGATATTCTGTCCACTTACAAAATTTTTAACTGCCAGAAGATGTGGCTGAGAGGTTACCTTGTTTGATGGAGAAAGAACAACTTTAAAAATCTCTTTGCTTTTTTCCCTGTGGTCTGAAAAGAGACATAATAGAGGAATGGGTCCTAACTTTCCTTTGTCTCATTAAGTCATTTAGATCTAGAGGGAAATGTGTCCTTAAGGAATTACATATGAGAAATTAAGTTCGTTTTGTCTAAGATATTAACATTTTTATAAACAATATACAAATTGCTTCTTTTATGTGTATTTCCTTGAAAAATGGGAACTTCTGAAGGTTGACTTATGGCTGGAGAATGCATTTTGTTGGAATTTAGTATAGAAAAGCTTTAAAATAAAAATCAACAAGAAAATTTCATGTAGAACCACAAAGTCAGAATATGATATGAAGAGTAGACTTTAGAGCTGATGGGAAACTCACTTCAAACATAATGATATAAGTAGTTAAAAGTAAAAGGATAAAGCAAGATATACCACTCAAACATTAAAGGAAACCTGGAGTGGCTGTATTAACATTAAAGTATACTTTCTAACAAAAAATCACCAGAGATAAAGAGGGACATTGCACAATATCAATTTACCAAGAAGACATAACAATCCTAAATGTGAGTGCACCTGAAACAGAACTGCAATATACACGAAGGAAGAGCTCACAGGGCCAAAGGGAGACACAGACAAATCGACAGTTATAGTAGAGGACTTGAACACTCCTCTCGCTGTAATGCAACCAGTAGGTGGGACATTAGTAAGGATCTAGAGGAACTGAGCAACACTATCAACCAACTGGATCTAACTGACATTTCTAGGACATTTCAGCAATAACAGAAGACTATACGTTCTTTTCCAGTACATGGGTAATATTCACCAAGATAGACCAGTTGAACCATAAAACAAACTTTTAACAAATCTGAAAAAATTAAAATCATACAAAGTAAACTTAATGAAACTAAGCTAGAACTTAGTAAGAGAAAGAGGACAATCTCCAGATACTTGGAAATTAACACACTTCTAGATCACTCATAAGTCAAAGTGGAAGTCCCAAGGGAAATTACAATTGAAATTAGAACACAGTAAAATTTGGGGAATGCACCTAAAGCAGTGATTAGAGGGAAACTTATAGCACTTAGTGTTTATATTAGAAAAGAGAAAAATGCCTCAATTTGTAGTCTAAGCATCCACTTCAAGAAACTAGAAAAGAAGAAAAATAAACCTACTGCCAGTAGAAAGAAGGAAACAAAGATGGGAGAAAAAAGTGACCAAAACTGGAAACGGGAAAATAGCGATCTGAAAAGATCAACAAAAATGATAAACCTCTAGAAAGACCAGCAAGAGACAAGACACAAATTACCAATTCCAGGGCTGAAAGACGAGATGTGATTACAGACTCCATAGGCATTAAAAAGGTAATAAGGAAATACTATGAACAATTCCGTGAACATAAACTGGAGGAGAGCAGGAGGAAAGGGCATGAGGAAACGTTGAGGATGGTGGATATATTTATTTTCATGATTACGTTGATGGTTTTACAGATGTATACATATATCAAAACTTACCAGATTATAGGCTTTAAATACATAGTTTGTTGTAGGTAAAGCATACTGCAATAAACTATTCTTTTAAGGGGCACCTGGGTGGCTCAGTCGGTTAAGCATCCAGCTCTTGATTTCAGCTCAGGTCATGATCTCAGGGTCCTGGGATTGAGCCCTGCACCTGGCTCTGCACTCAGTGGGGAATCTGCTTGAGGTTATTTCTCCCTCTTCCTCTGCCCCTCCTTCTGCTTGCACTTGTGCAAGTGTGCTCTCTCTCTCTCTCTCTGAAATAAATAAATAAATCTAAAAAAAAGAAAAAAACCAATTTTTTAAAAAAAAGCCTTTATGGAACAGAACCTTTTTCCTTGGAGATGGTTAGAGCCTTCATTGCATCCATTACCTGCTGTCACTGCTGTCCCCACCCCTGCACATTGTTCCTCCACCACTGATTTTCTCAAGTCACAATAACTGTCCTTAACTAATATGTCTAGTGTGTACAATAAAATATTATATTCTACCAACTTCTATCTCACCCTTTATGTGCTGAATTATGAAACTGAAAGATGTTAGTTAGGATTTATTACAGCTTGATTTACTTAAGTAGAGAACAGTTTTTATCCTCTAGAATCATCAGTTATAGGAGACTGGAATTATTCAGAAGGATGTTCGCCAGCAGAGTTCCTAGAAATACATGAATCAAAAGCCAGTTTGGGCTTCAGGGGGAATCCGCTGCCTTCATTAGGGCTGTAGACTACAGAACCAAATGACCCCAGTGGGACAGTGAAGCTCAGGTGAAGTTCACTCAGTGTACAGCACATCTCGACATTCGAAGAACTACAACCTTGGAACTCATGACAGCATGTAATTACATGCTAGAATTCTCTCAGGCATACTGTGCTTCAGCACTGTAAGATTTATCTCTTTGCTTTCATTCTTTTTTAAGCAGCAATACACAATTTATGGACCCTAACAGCATGGTAATAGCCTCTTCTTCATGGAGAGTCCACAACGACATACGCTGACACACTACCTCCTCCCCATTTTCAATGTGCAGCAAACACTTGATGTCAGGAGGCTAAAGGATAGAAAATGTGCACAGAGTGAGACTCCTTTTTGGTGGGAGCTTTAATTCACTCATTTCTGTGTTGGTACAACCTACTCTGGAGCTCCCTCCTCCAGCCCTCCCTCTCCTACCTTTCTCTCACCTGTCTTATCCTCTCTGTCCCAGAGCAGTTCACAGCACACTTTCCCAAATCTTTGTTCCTTTAAAAATGGAGATATAAACACCTACCTTGCAAGACTAACGTACAGATTTAACACACACACGTGCGCACACACACACATACCCACACACACCGCAAACACTAGCACCGTGCACTGGCATACAACAGGTGCTCAAAAAAATGTGAATTCACTTGACTTTCACCCTCATTTCTATGATACCTAAGTAGCAGCAGTCAGAGTGAAGAAGAAAATATGCAGGATCAAAACTGGTGAAATGGAGAGAAGCCACAGCAAATGCCTATTTTCTCTGCTCAGAACACAGGTTTTGCTCAAAATGATTGTTTTTGTGCATACCCATCTGCTCTACAGCCATTCAGCTGGCTCAGGTAGGAGACCTATTCAGCTGGTCCAGCTCCTAACACACTTCTATGCTCCTTCTTCCCTTTGCTTCAAACCATCACTCAATAATTGGTCATTTATTTGGAATATCCTAGATATATAGCCTACCCCTTTCCTGCTATTACCTATCATTATTTAAACACACAAAGACTCTACCTTTTAAAAAAAAACAAACACTCCTACCTCTAGCCCTCTTCCCCCTCCACCTCCAAATGCCGGGTCTCTTGCCTCTTCTTCACAGCCAAACTCTATAAAATGTTTTTCCTCTTCTCACCTCACATTTACTCCCTGACTTACCACAACCTGGCTTCTGCCTAAATCATCTAATCATTTATTCTACAACTATTTGAAGTGCCTCTGCTCTCTGATAGATATTTCTAGGTGTAGGAAGGCCAGTGTGAGTGGATGGAAAGGAGTATGAAATAAGGGCTCGTCGGAAGCCAGATCATGGAGCACCTTGTAAGCCATGATAAGAATTTGGGTTTTTCTTTGAGTGAGATGAGAAGCCACTGGGGGATTTTGAAAACGAGGATATGACAGGGTCTAATTATATTTTAAAAGGATCACTGTGGTTGCTATAAGAATATACAGAAGAAAGGGAGGGGGGAAAGGGTGAAGTGAAGTGATTATTGATATAATCCAGATGAGCGATGATGGTGTCTTGTACCAGATGAGTAGTGTTAGAACTAGTAAGAATGAGTCTGATTTTCATTATATTTTTGAAGATGAGGTTGATAGAATTATTAGAAGGGGATGTGAGAGACAAAGGAAAGTCAAGAATGGCTCAAAGTCAGATGAAGTTACCATTTACTAAGAAAAGAAGCCACAGGGAGGATCTGATCTGGGCAGGGGATGGAAGTAGAAAATCAAAAGTTCAGTCTTGAACTTGCCTAGTACATAGCTAATTTGAGATGCCAAGGAAATGGTTAATTATGTGAGTCTGGAATTCAAAGGAGAGGTCTGGACTGGAAATCTAAATGTAGGAGCTATTAGCATATAAATGATATGTAAAACCATATGCCCCAGAAACAGACCCATAAATACAGAGAACAAACTGATGGTTGCCAGAGGGGAAGGGGTTGGAGGGATGGGCAAAGCGGGTGAAGAGGAGTAGGAGATATAGGCTTCCAGCTACGGAATGAATAACTCATAAGGATAAAAGGTACAGCATAGAGAACATAGCCAATGGTGTTATAATAGCCTTGTATGGTGACAAATGGTAGCCACACTTGCGGTGAACATAGTGTAATGTATATAGTTGTATACAGCTATACACCTGAAACTAATGAAACATTGGGTGTCAACTTCAATTAAGAAAAAAACATGTCTGGGGCGCCTGGGTGGCTCAGTCATTAAGCGTCTGGCTCAGGTCATAATCCCAGGGTCCTGGGATCGAGCCCAGCCTTGGGCTTCCCGCTCAGTGGGAAGCCTGCTTCTCCTTCTCCCACTCCCCCTGCTTGTGTTCACTCTCTCACTGCCTCTCTCTCTGTCAAATAAATATATAAAATCTTAAAAAAACAAACATGTCTGGATTAAATAACTTAGACAACAAGTAGCAAGAAAAGTTTAAATCTTGAGCCCTGGGGCATTCCCTTATTTAAAGGGTAAGATGAGGAAGATCCATTGAAATAGAAGGAGCAATGAAGTAAAAGAGTAGTGATGTCCCTGAAGCCAAGCAAAGATAATATTTTATAAGTGAGGCAGAACTCTGAATTGCTGTTAAGAGGTCCGGTAAGAGGAGAACAGAAAATTAACCATTACATTTAGAAACATTCACGACTTTTTTATTCTAACAGGTTTATTGAGATATCTCACATACCATACAAGCCATCCCTTTACAGTGTAGAATTTAATGGTCTTTAGTATATTCAAAGAGAATTGCCACCATCACCACAATAAATTTTAAGACATTTTCATCACCTTGCCCGTGCTTATCCATAGTTGTAAAATATATCAGTACATCTTTCCTTTTTATGACTAAATAATGCTCCATTATGTGGATGTACCAAATTCTGTTTATCCATTCATCAGTGGATGGACGTTTGGGTTGTTCTCACCGTTTGGATACTTTGAGTAATAATATGCTTCTATGAACATTTGTGTACAATTTTTGTGTGTGTGTGTGCAAACATATGTCTCCATTTCTCTTGGCTATGTATTTCTGGGTCAAAGGTTAACTGTTTGAGGAACTACCTATTTTCCACAGCAGCCATACAATTTCACATTCCCACCAGAAATATATGAGGGGTCCCAATTTCTCCATATCCTCACTAACACTTCTTATCTGATGTTTTATTATAGCCAGCTTAGAGGTATACAGTGGTATTTCACTGTCGTGTTGATTTGCATTTCTCTAAAGACTAATGATGTTCAACATCTTCCATGTGCTTATCGGCCGTTTGTATACTGTCTTCGAAGAAATATCTATTCAAATCCTTGCTTGTTATTTAATTGGGTTATCTTGCTATTATTGAGTTGTAAGGGTTATTTATATATTCCAGGTAAGTTCCTTATCAGATACGATTTGCAGAAATGTTCTCTCATTCTCTGGGTTGTCCTTACACTTTCTCATAGTGTCCTTTGGAGCACAAAAGATTGTAATTTTGTTGATGTTGAATTTTTTCTCTGGTTGCTTGTGCTTTTTGGTGTTCTATCTAAGGATCCATTGCCAAATACAGGGTCATGATTTGTAGGTTTCTTCTAAGAGTTTTATAGTTTGGGCTCTTACGTTTAGTTTTTCGCTCCATTTTGAGTTAATTTTTGTTAGGGTCCAACTTCATTATTCTGCACGTGGCTTTCCAGTTGTCCCAACACCATCTATTGAAAAGACTATTCTTTCTACATTGAATGGTCTTGGTACACCTGTCGAAAATCAATTGGCCATAGAAACACGAATGAAACATGGAAATTTTGGTATTTGGTATTTGCAAAAGCAGTTTTAATGAAATAATGGAGACACAGTTTAATGGGAATGAGTTCATGGCAAAATGAAGGGAGAGAAATTGGAAAGAATGAATAGAAATAAGTTTTGGCTAGGGGGAGGAGCAGAAAAATGGAGCCATAAAAGAAGGGTGAGGACTTCAGCTCCTAGCTAAAAACCTATGTGTTGTTAAAAAGAAAACAACAGGCCCCGAACGGAGTCACTTATGTTAAGGGCCCCAAGTCAGCAAATCAAGATTTAGGTAAATACCTAACCTAAATGCACTTTCAACCCCAGTCTGCAGGAATGTAACCTTTAGCCAGTCATCCTGGAATTTCCTGGTCAACACTAAGAAATTTGCTGATAGACTCCTGTTCCCTGTGGGAGGGTGACCTTGCCTAAAATAATGCGTTCTTTGCTATAATTTCCCTTTTTCCCATTCTCTCTGCTTTTTAAACCTTGTCTTTCCTGCAGCTCAACAGAACTCGCCTCTCTCCACTTGCTAGACTCAATTAATAAAAGCAATTAGATCTTTAAAACTTACTTGGTTGCATTTTTGTTTTTTAATAGTGTGATCTTTTAAACTTGACCATAGGCAATTACAAAGGCCTTCCCTGGCAGGCCTTACAGGGAGAAGCTGCCCCCCCTAACCAGACTTGGTGCGCAGCCAGTGCTCCGTAGTCTCTGAAGGGAGTTAAGGACTCAGGCTCCTCTGGCCAGCCTTGCTCTCACACGTTTGCAGTCTGATCCAGGCACCTCCAACAGAAGCCTCTTTCTCTCGAGTCTTCTGAAGCCTTGCTCAGGTGCCTCTTCTTATGGAGAAAGGAGCAGAAACCTTGAAGACCCCCTCTCTGTTCTGACTCAGTACTCAGTTCTTTTGTACTCCCAGCACTTCTCTCTTTCCCTCTTCCCAGCTCCAGGGTCCAGAAAATTCCAGGTCTGGGCTCTTTCAGCAACGAGACAGTGAGAGGGTTAGTCACTCCTAATCAGCTGACCCTTGACTGACAGGAAGTTCATGGGGGAAACTAGATCAAGGCCAGTGTTTTCTTCAGCTTTGCCTCTTGCTTACACTATTGCTTTAAGTGGTTAAAGTCTTAACTCTCACTTTCATTTTGTCTTGTTTTAATCACGACTCTAATAACTGGAGGCTCAGCTGCCTCAGGCTGCTCTGAGCCTAGCCTTTGACAGAGGGTTATTTCTTTAATGGAAGGCATTACCAGCATAACTGTATGCTGATGAAGATGAGACAATAGAGAAAGGAGAAGATGAAATGAGAGGGAGAGAGAGAGGATTGCTGGAGTGATAAGGCCTGGTAGGTCTGCCTAGGTGTTCTAACTTAGGACAGACACACTCACCCACAACTGCTGGCAATATAGGCTCAGAGCCATGTCCTTCACTGTGAAATGCCCTTAGCCACGGGGCACTACCTTGCCCAAGGCTACTTCCCTTCCCAAGACTAGCTTATGCAGGGACACGAGGGTATATTCTCCATCCCAGAGCACTCTGTAGAGGTGGCTTAGTTGCAACTGTAGTATAGGTCAGCTTCTCCGTCTGCTGAATTGTGTTTACCTCACTTCCCCACACAGAGCATTTCCCAACAAACCTCCATTAATCTAAAGGTTGGAGTGCTCCTAGGAGGTAGACTCTAAAATGGGATTTTTGAGCTGGATCCTTTGCTGTTAGGCTAGCAACAAGGACGTCATCACTAGTGGCAGTGGAGTGTGGACAGGTCTTGGAATGCTGTAGCAGTTCAATTGCCAAAACTTTCACCAGCAATGAGCTGGGCTAGGATAAGACTGGAATAGGATGCACTGGCCGGAATACCTCCGATGCTCGAGAGGTAAGAGGGAAAAGAGTCTTTATAGTCTCTATAAAGACTGTGGAATTATGTAGCTGTTCCTAAGCACATAAATTCAGTGAAAAGAAATAATTACAGGTGTTCAGGACAATTGATTCATCACCAATTCAGGACAAAGCATGAGAGCCAGAGGGTCTCTTAGCAATGTTTAAGGAGATCCTAATCTCTTGTACCTGGAGAGCTGACAGAAAGGAGGATGGGTCTCAGAGCTTAATTTTAAGAGTAGCAGAGCTCATCTCCACCAGGTCTCTGTACAGGGTCAGGGTCTAATAGAAAGGGAGTGGAACCCCTAAGACTTGGGATGGGAATATCTGCATAGAGGTCATTAAGAACCCCTGAGCCTGCAGAAGTGATCCGTTTCCACCTTGTTAAAAATAGCCCCTCCTTCCCTTAAAGATCTTGGAGAGGCCTCAAATGAAGCAAGTGCTTTGCAAGACCATGCTATCAACACTCAAGATCACCCCACCTCCTCTCCTGGCAGCCAGACCAGTAAGAGGGGTCAAGCCCCAGCACGGCCCATCTGAGGATGTCCTGGGCCTCCTGAGGGAGGAGAGGGACTATACACCAAGGGAGCTGCAGAATCCAACTAATACATGCCTGCAGGAGCTAAGAGAATATACATCAATGGCATCCCCAGAGAGCTGGATCAAGAGCAGCTGCACATCAAATTAGGTAGGTAAGAGTTATCCACTCCTGTGATGCAGGATTTAACACACTGGCAGGTGTTGAGACACTGTGAGGCTCTTGGAAACTTGAAAAAAAGTGCTGGGCCAACTAACTGAGGGCATGTTGCACAAAGCCAGAACACCCATAAGCTATGTTCTACACGAGGGCCCGGAAGGCACTCTATTTAGCAAAGCAATGAGGAAAGGACTGGTGACAGGGACCAAGAATTGTGGGGAGCTCAGTGGTGACTGTCTTCTGGAGGCCAGTGCTGATGAAAGGGCACCCTTCACCACTGGGCTCCTTGACGTAGCAATGAGGATTCTGACCGTCCAAAAGGATAGAGGCAGATGGCAACACGTAACCATTAAAATCAAGGAGAGTGAAGACAGGCGGAGTGGCAGCTAGGGGAATCCCCGCACAGAGACCGAGGAAGAGAGCTAACAGGACACAATGTTTTGGGTCAGAGGGCCCAGCGCACAGAGTTAATCAGATCAGAGGAAGAAGGATGGTAAGTACCTTGGAGGCCTTGCTAAGTCACCTGCAGACTAGAGGCTGGGAGGTAAGTCTGTGAAGGTTTCGGAGCCTGCTACATCAGTGCAGTGTCGAGGGGTCCAGAGGGCTGGGGCACGTTGGGACGTCCCATCACTAAGAAAAAGCACAGTGCTTGGTAAGCCCCTCGAGGGTCTGGAGGTAGCATATTCCACACTTGGAGATATTGCTCTATCCCATTTAGCAGATGACATGGAAGGCTGCCAGATGGGGCCCAGAGCAAGAAAGGGCCCTGCAGCAAGAGCCGACTATGGTGGGAGCAGCTCTGACCCAGCAGACCTCTCTCTACTAGAGGTATCTGTGCTGGGAAAAGTGCTGTGGGAGTTTATGGCAAGCCTGGTGGGAGAATCACATGGTAGACCCCTCAGGTTCTGAAGCACTTCAAAGAAGGAATCTTCTGTCAGGCAATTGGTCCCCGAGAGTTGGTGTATCTACCACAGGACCTCAGGTAACCCTGAGCCAGAGCTGCTCACTGGGACTGGTGTCTGTCAAAGGCACTGGGTCATATGGTTGGGGTGAGGGGACGAAGTGGTCAACAGCAAGCCTTCCTAAGAGGACACAGTCACGCTCATGCAGGATTGGACCCGGGCCCGGCCAGAGAGTGAAGGCAAACCGCCCGGGCTGCTGAGAATGAGGAGAGGCAGCTTTGGAGACTCGAGGAGAGAGCATGAAGGTGAAATGCACATTTAGGGGAGTGCTGGACAGCATGTGCTAGGGAAACAGCGGGCTTTCAGGCAACACTAAGAGCCTCCTTGAAATGTATGCTGATTTATGACAATGTCACAATTTTAGGTCCTCATGAGTTTGCATTTTTCTCCAACCACCTTCAGTTGCCTGGATGCAGGTGGGGCATTTTTTGTCACCAGGGCTCGCATTGTGCCTCTACATGCACAGAAGGAGAGAAGGGCATGTGAGGTGAGGGTGTAAACCAGAGAGTAATTATAGGGATGAACTGTGGAACCCAGCGGGTATGGAGGGAAACAACACGTAGGCAGTGAGGTAAGTGGATAGGAAGTCCCCTTAGGGTTGAAGGGCCACTGGCATGAGGCTAAAGAGAGTGAGCCGGAAAGATAGATAGAGGTGGCTGAGTGGGAAGCTCGAACTCCTGAGCCTGTCAGAGGACAGGGGTCTGGCCAGAAGAGGCAGAAGCTCTGTAAACACTGACAGGTTGCATGGACAGAAGAGCACCCAGCAGGTCAACTGATAGGAATCTCACTTTTTCTTTTTCTTCTTTTTCTTTTTCTTTTTCTTTTTCTTTTTCTTTTTCTTTAAGATTTTCTTTATTTATTTGACAGAGAGAGAGACAGCCAGTGAGAGAGGGAACACAAGCTGGGGGAGTGGGAGAGGAAGAAGCAGGATCCCAGCAGAGGAGCCTGATGCGGGGCTCGATCCCAGAACGCCGGGATCACACCCTAAGCCAAAGGCAGACGCTTAACGACTTAGCCACCCAGGTGCCCCAGGAATCTCACTTTTTCAAGGGACGCAGGAGTTCTGACACTAATCTGCATTTACCACAGGGGCTAAGAAACCTTCTGGGCGTTAACCCAGTCCTGGAACACTGCCTGTGGATTTCCTCAACACTGACTCAGGGACTTGGGGTATAGGCCACTTGTCTTCATCTTTCTACTGCGTGGCAGACCCACCGTTGCTAGGCCACGCACCTACCTCATAGGATTTGTTTGAGAATTAAATGTGCTAATATGTATTAAGTGCTCAAAATAATGACTGACATATAACTAACCCTCAGTAGGTATTAACCATCACCACCTAGAGAACAAATTAAAAAGCAACTGTACACACACACACACACACACACAGAATAGACAGATCTATAGAGATAGAAGGTGTGTTAGTAGTTGCCCAGGGTTGTGGGTTGGAGAGAGCAATGGAGAATGAGTGCTAATTGATACAACATTTTTATATGTTTTGGGGGGTGGAGTATGAAAATTAATGTAAAATTAGATTATGGTAGTGGTTGCACAAGTTGGTAAATATACTAAAAAAACCTCACCGAATTGTATACTTCAAAAGGGTGAATTTTATGATATGTGAATTATATCTCGAAAAGGTGTTTCTTTAAAGAAGCAATAATGAAAGTTATCCCAGGTAAAGCTCCATTGGAGAGTATTGATATTGAGAACCATGCTTATCTTCATTACTCTTCCAGGGAATCACTCTTTATTAGCTTTGGAATAGCCTGTAGGGCATTTTCGCCATGCCAATAATAGTACCACACATATGGGAATCCTGAGAAATAGAAAGTCACAGTATAAATGATTGTACATGCCAGGTGGTCAGGATGTGTTTACTTGAATGCGTTTTAACTGGTGTAATTGCATTTCTGGGAGGGAGCATTTTCTTCAGTGTCTCATTCTGTGTTGGCTTTATTACTAGCCTGTTATCTATTCACGGAGAGCAAGAAAACCATGCACCTCTAGGGGGATAAGAATAATGCTAATTTTATTCATTTGGCAATACCAGAGGAAAAGATAAACTGATACAGAGAAAAAATAAGAACTAATACTTCTCTCAGAAATATCTACTTATTTTATGCCTTTGGCCTGGTTCATTCTGCTTAACTCAAGGCACTCATCATTCATTCATTAAACAACTATTTATTGAACTCCTTCTATAATGAGAAACAGAATATTGCTCTAGTATGAGTGGAGAATTATGGAAAAATAAATTTAACTTTTTATAGTTTCATTACTACAATACATGTGTGGCTATGCAATGTAGGAGGCCAGATCCAGAAGTGATTACAGAAGCAGCGTAAGGGCGTTGTCCAAGGGTTTGGTGGTGGCAGTGATACAGTCACCCATGCAGTGACCTCTCAGCATCCCACATAGGACCAGCCTTATCCCTGCGGTTCTCAAACTTCAGCGCACATCGTGTTCACCTACAGAGCTTGGTAAAACTACAGATTCCTGTCCTTCCCTAGAAATTGATTCAAGAAATCTGACATGGGGCCTAAAAAACATTCATTTCTAGAAAGTTCCCATGAGATATCGATGCTGCTCTTAGAAAAGCTGCCCTAGTCGGAATGTCTACAACATGAGAGAGGAAACATCTTCAGTACCACCTTCTCTTCTTTGAGCTTCCTTCTCACTTTTTGGTATGTATGAGACCTTATTAGTAAGAAGAGTCCCCGAGCTTGGACCATAGCTGGCATTCTGATTATTTCCCCCTTTTCCCCCTTCCATTAAACCCAGCTTCCGGGGACCCACTTATTTAAGGCCCTGTTTTTGTAGGGAACAGCCAGCCAATCTAATAAGCAAATCAAAGGAATGCTTAGCTGTTGCCAAGGCATTCATTTGTGTGACCTTATGCTTTAAAACTGTTTCCTCTTGATATTCAGCTTGAATTTTTTCAGCCTTCCTTCAGACCAAATCTGTTGTTCTGTGCATGATAGCTTTGGCAGTAATGTCTATACTGATACTCCATTTTAATAGTTTGTTATCACAGAAGGCATAGCTTCATCAATAATTTATTAAATTATTAAAGCAAGAGAAATCTATCAGTCTCATATTCCCAGCATGGAAATCATGCAGTATCTTTTAAATGTGTGGCACATAAATTCTCCCAAGATGCTTTAGGAATGGGCTCACAGGTAGGCCTACAGCAGAAATCTGAGGATTTGGGCCAGTGCTTTAAAATTCTTTGTTGACGGATGCCTGGGTGGCTCAGTCGGTTAGGCGTCTGCCTTCGGCTCAGGTTATGATCTCAGAGTCCTGGGACAGCCCTTAGGAACCAGAGGCATGCTTTAAGCCGGAACCCATGCAGTAGAATGAAGGACAAATACTGGAAACCATAAGGCTAACCACTGAATCATGAGTAGAGACTGGATTTCAGAAGCAAAAGTTCTAGGCTGTAATGGAAAGTAGGTGACAGGGAGTTGTGAGGAACAGGACTGAGGAGCGATGTTCAAAACCAGTTAATCTTGCTTTCATGGCTTCACAGGGGCATGATTCTTGGGTGGGTTTCCCTAGCATCAAGGTCTCTGTGGGGTGGGCAGCTGTGGAGTCTATATGTGTATGTGACTATAAATTAATAAGTCATTATATATACAGATCTAAAATTAGACTATTTAAAAGGAAGGGAAAAATTAATGTGGAAGAAAGAAGATTTGAACAAACTATCAACTACTTTGACTGAATAGACATATAAAACTGTGTACCCAACAGCTACAAGGATATATATTCTTTTTAAGTACAATGGAGCATTCACAAAGGTAGACACATAATGAGCCATAGACTAAGTCTTCCTAAGTTTCAAAGGAGTGAAATATTACAGCATATATTCTGTGACAACAAAATCAAATTAGAATTCATTAAAATTAAGATATAAAGCCCCAAATATTTGAAAAGGAAACATCACACTTTTAAATAACTCACAAATACAATAATAAATCACAAGGAATTAGAAATTATTTCTAATTGAATGCTAAGGAAAATACAACATATTAAATTTTATGGGATGCAGCCAAAACAGTACTTCCCTGGAGTACTTTAAAATACTTAAATACAGTGCAATAAGAAAAGAAAAAAAAATGTTTAAAAATCAGTAATCTAAGGTTGCAACTTAAGAGGCTTCTTAGGAAAAGAAGAGCAAATTAGGGGCTCCTGAGTGGCTCAGTCAGTTAAACAACTGCCTTTGGCTCAGGTCATGATCCCAGGATCCTGGGATCGAGCCCCACATCAGGCTCCCTGCTCAGCAGGGAAATCTGCTTCTTCCCCTCCCCCTGCTCATGCTCTCTCTCTTGCTCATTCTCTCTCTTTCAAATAAATAAACAAAATCTTAAAAAAAAAAACAAGAAAAGAAAAGGAGCAAATTAAACCCAAAGTAACTAGAAGGAAGGAAATAAAAATCAGAAATCAATGAAATGGAAAGCAACCAAATATGGAAAATTGACTAGGCTAAAAGTTGATTCCTTGACAAGCTTAAACAAGCTGATAAACCTCTAGTAAAACTGATCATGAAAAATAGGGAAAAATATAAATTCAATAATTTAGATGAAGCAGGCAAATTATTTGAAGAATACAATTTACCAAAATGAAAACAACCTGAACATTTGTATATCTACTAAGTAAATGGAATTTGGTAATCAATAATTTTCCCGTAACAAAAACTCTAGGTCAGTAGTCTGACCTAGTTAGTTAAGGAAAAAATAATGACAATTACACACAAATTCTGTCAGAATGGAGATAAGTCCAGAAAAACTTGTAAGATATGACAAAAAAAAAAAATTATAGGCCATACAGAGATAGAGGCAATAATCCTTACCAATAATTATTAATTGAGGTGAAAATAGATAACATATCATGACTAAGTAGGGCCTATCACAGGAATGCAAGATTAGCTTAACATTTGAAAATCAATGTAATTCTCCATATTAACAGTATAAAGGAGAAAAGCTATGATTGTCTCAATAAACTCATCCCAATGCAAACCAAAATCCCAGTAGGCTTTTTGTAATTAAAATATGATTCTAAAATTTCTGTGGAAAAGCAAACATTTTAAAATAGCCAAAAATTTGAAAAAAGAACAAATTGAAGGATTATGCTACCTCGTTGCAAGATTTACTATGACGCTACAATAATCAAGATAGTGTGCTTAAGCAGAATAACAGAAAAATAAATCAACGGAACAGAATAGAGTCCAGAAATAGATCCACACTTATATGGTCAATTACCTTGAAAAAGTCACTGTGATGTTTATGTGCCAGCTTGGGTAGGTTATGGTGTCCAGTTGTTTGGTCAAACACTAGTCTACATGTTGCCGTGAAAATATTTTGTAGATATGATTGATATTTATAATCAGTTGACTTTAAGTAAAGTAAAGTTCTCTTAAGGATGTGGGTGGGCCTTATTTAATCAGTTGAAGACTCTAAGAGCAAAAATTGAAGATTGCAGGAAAAGAACAGAGTCTGCTTCAAAACTAGAACATAGAAATCCTGCTTGAGGGCACCAGGTGGCTCAGGCGGTTAAGCATCAGCCTTTGGCTCAGGTCATGATCCCAGGGTCTTGGGATTGTGTCCCTCATTGGGCTCCTGGATCAGCAGGGAATCTGCTTTTCCCTCTCCCTCTGTCCCTCCCCACCTGCTTATGCACGTGCTCTCTCTCTCCCTCTCTCTCAAATAAATAAATAAACAAAAATCTCAAAAAGAAAAAAAAAATCCTGTTTGAGTTTACAGCCCATAAGTTTTGGACTTGCCAATCCTCACAATTATGTTAGAAATCTCAGAGAGAGTGAGAGAAAGAGAGGAAGAGTAAATATAAATAACTTCTACAAATCAGTAACAAAAGGACAAACAACCAAAATTTTTTTAAATGGTTAGGAAAAGTATAGATATTTCACAAAGGAAGATGTATCATTGAGCAATAAGCAAGTCATCAAGGAAACACAAAGTAAAACCACACTGATATACCATTTTACACCCACTTCCATTGCTAAAACTAAAAGCACTGACAGCACCAATGTCAGTGCGAGTAGGGAGCAACTGGAAATCTCATACATTTCTGGTTGAAGTGTAAGGTGGAAACCACTTTGGAAAACAGTTTGGCGGTTTTTATGGAACTACTACATGACACAAGGGAGATGAGGTTATGTGCCTACACTAAGTCTTACACAAGAATGTCATAATTGCATCCTATATAGAGCAAAAACTTGACACAACCCAAATTTCCACCAAAAGAAGTATGAACAGACAAATTGTGATATAGTCACATAATGCAATACTATTCACAATAAAAAAATGAGCTACAGATACTTTCAAAACTATGGATATCTTATGTTAAGTGAAAGAAGGCAGAGAGAAAAGAGTGCATACTGTATGATTCATTTCAAAAGAACTACAAGACTGAGTTAAACCAATATATGGTGATAGAAATCAGAACAATAATTGCCTAAGGGAATGGGTACAAGAAAAACTTCTGGAGTGATGGAAATGTTCTATATATTGTGATTTGGCTTAATGACCACATGGGTATATACATTAATCAAAACAGACTGAATTGTGCACTTAAGATCTGTACCTTTAACAGTATATAAACTTTTTTTAATTAATAAACTTTTTTAGAGCAATCTTTGTTTTGCAGCAAAATTGAGCAGCAAGTATATACTCCCAGACGTTCCCTATCCCCATACACACACAACCTCCCCCCATCAACATCCTGCAACACAGTGGTACATTGTTACAATCAGTGAGCCTACATTAACGCATCATTACCCCAATCCATAGATTACGTTAGCGTTCACTCTAGGGGTTCTGCACTCTGTGGGTTTTGATGAAGATATAATTGCATGAATCCACTATTGTAGCATCAGACAGAATGGTTTCACTGCCCTAAAAATCCTCCGTGCCCTGGCTATTCTTCCTTCCTCCCCACCCAACCTCTGGCAACTACTGATGTGTTTATTGTCTCCGTAGTTTTGCCTTTTCCAGAATGTCTTCACTACAGCATGTAGTTGTTTCAGATTGACTTCTTTCACTTAGTAATACGCACATACGCACTTGTTTCCTTCATGTCTTTTCATGGTTTGATAGCTCATTTCTTTTTTAGTGCCAAATAATCCTCCATGGTCCGGACGTACCACAGTTTATTTATCAGTTTACCTACTGAAGGACATCTTGGTGGCTTCCGAGTTCTGACAGTTATAAGTAAAGGTGCTATAAATATCTGCATGCAGATTTTTGTGAGAACAGGTTTTCAACTCCTTTTTTTTTTAATTTTTTTTATTATATTATGTTAGTCACCATACAGTACATCCCTGGTTTCTGATGTAAAGTTCGATGATTCATCAGTTGCGTACTCCTTTGACAAAATACTGGATCATACGGTAAGAGTATGCTTAGTTTTACCAAACTGTTTTCCAAAGTGGCTGCCCCTGCTGCTCCGCATCTTCTCCAATATTTGGTGGTGTTAGTCTTTTGGATTTTGCACATTCTAATAGGTGTGTAGTGATACCTCATTGTTTTAATTTGCAATTCCCTAATGGCATGTGCTTAGGAATGTGTTGGTTAATTGCCAAGTATTCCTGGGATTTTCCAGCTATCTTTCTGTTACAGATTTCTTTCTTTCTTTCTTTCTTTCTTTCTTTCTTTCTTTCTTTCTTTCTTTCTTTCTTTCTTTCTTTAAGATTTTTAAAATTAATTAATTAATTAATTTGACAGAGACAGCCAGCGAGAGAGGGAACACAAGCAGGGGGAGTGGGAGAGGAAGAAGCAGGCTCCCAGTGGAGCAGGAAGCCTGATAGGGAGCTCGATCCCAGGACCCTGGGATCACGCCCTGAGCCAAAGGCAGATGCTTAACGACTGAGCCACTCAGGCACCCCCTCTGTTACAGATTTCTAATTTAATTCCATTGTGGTCTGAGAGCAGACATCGTATGATTTCTATTCTTTTAAACCTGGTAAGGTATGGTTTACAGAGCAGGATGTAGTCTGTCTTGATGAATGTTTCATATGATTTTGAGAAGAATGTGCAATCTGCTGTCATTGAATGAGTCTATAGATGTCAGTTACACCCAGCTAAGTGATGGTGTTGTTGAGTTCAACTATGTCCTTATTGATTTTCTGCCAGCTGGATCTGTCCACTTCTCAGTTCTTGCTTTTGATCCATTCTGATAGTCTGTCTCTTAATTGGTCTATGTAACCCATTGATGTTTAAAGTGATTATTGATATAGTTATATTAATATCTACCATAACTACTACTCTCTTGTTTGCTGTTCTTTTTCTTACTTCTCTTTTTGACACTTTTTCTGCCTCCTGTGATTTTAACTGAATACTCTATATGATTCCATTTTCTCTTCTTGGCATATCAATTATACTTCTTTTTTTTAAATTGAAGTTTAATTGACAAACAATGTTACATTAGTTTCAGGTTTGAAACAGTGATTTCACAACTCCATACCTTATGTTCTGCTTACCATCTGTCACCATACAATGCTATTATAATACCATTGACTATATACCCCATGCTGTGGCTTTCACCCCCATGACTTCTTCATTCCATAACTAGACGTCTGTACCTCCCACTCCCCTCCACCCATTTTGCCCATCCCGCCTACTCACCTCCCCTCTGACAACCACCAGTTTGTCCTTTATATTTATGGGTTTATTTCTGTTCTGTTTGTTTGTTTGCTTTTGTTTTTGGATTCACCATATAAGTAAAACCATATGGTATTTATCTTTCTCTGCAGCTTATTTCATTTAACATAATACCCTTTAGGTCCATCCATGATGGAAAAAATGGCAAGATGTCATTCTTCTTATGGCTGAGTAGTATTCCATTATATATACAAACATATACATATATATGTAAGGTGTACATGCACACACATCACATCCTCTTCATCCATTCGTCTATCAATGGACACTTAAGCTCCTTCCATATTTTGAATATTATAAAGAATGCTGCAATGAACCTAGGAATACATGTCTTTTCAAATTAGTGTTTTCATTTTCTTTGGGTAAATACCCAGTAATGGATTGCTAGATTACATGGTATTTCTCTTTTTAATTTTCTTGAGGAAATTCCATACTGTTTTCCACAGTGATTGCACCAATTTACATCCCCATCAACTCTACAGGCGGGTTCCCTTTACTCCACATCATTGTCTATACTTGCTATTTCTTGTCTTTTTGATGCTAGCCATTCTGACTAGTATGAGGTGATAGCTCATTGTGGTTTAGATTTGCATTTCCCTGGTGATCAGTGATGTTGAGCATCTTTTCATGTATTTGTTGGCCATCTGTATGCCCTCTTTGGAAAAATGTCTATTTGGGTCCTCTGCCCATTTTAATTGGAAGAGTGTGTGTGTGTGTGTGTGTGTGTGTGTGTGTTGAGTTGTCTAAGTTTTTTTATATATTTTGAATATTAGCCTGTTATCAAATACTTCATTTGCAAATATTATCTCCCATTCAGTAGGTTGTCTTTTCATTTTGTTGATGGTTTCCTTTGCTGTGCAAAAGCTTTTTATTTTGATGTAGTCAGTCATACTTTTTAAAGTGATTACCATAGACTTTCAATATACATTTACAACTAATAGAAATTTACCTTCAAATAACACTATACCAACTCACAGGTAGAACAAATACCTAATAATAACAAAATATTCCTAACTCTTTCCTCTCATTACTCATGTTACTACTGTCATTCATTTCACTATAAGTATATATATATATATATATATATATATATATATATATATATATATATATATATATTTAATACAATGTTGCTCTTATTATTTTAAACACACTGTTAGATCAATTGAGAATAAGAAAAATAAATTTTTAGGGGTGCCTGTTTGGCTCAGTTGAAAGAGCATGGGACTCTTGATCTTGGGGTCATGAATTTAAGCCCCACACTGGGTGCAAAGATTACTTAAATAAATAAATATTTTTTTAAAGAAAGGAAGAAAAATACATTTTTATTTTAACTTCATTTAATCTTTCTCCAATGCTCCTTTATGCAGATCTAAGATTCCAACCTGTATCATTTCCTTTCTCTCTGAAAAACTTCTTTTAACATTTCTGCAATTCAGACTTACTGGCAACAAATTTCTTCAATTTTTCTTCACCTGAAAATCTTTATTTCTCTTTCACTTTTTTTTAAAGATTTTTATTTATTTATTTGGCATAGAGACAGCCAGCGAGAGAGGGAACACAAAGAGGGGGAGTGGGAGAGGAAGAAGCAGGCTCCCAGTGGAGGAGTCTGATGCGGGGCCCAATCCCAGAAAGCTGGGATCACGCCCTGAGCCGAAGGGAGAGGTTTAACGGCTGCACTACCCAGGCACCCCTATTTCTCTTTCACTTTTGAAGGATATTTTCACAGGGTACAGAATTCCTGGTTAGTGATTTTTCCCCCCTCTACACTTTAAATATCTCATTCCACTCCCTTCTTGCTTGCATAGTTTCTAAGAAGAAGTCATATAATGCTCATTTTCATTTCTTTTAAAGAAAGATGTATTTTTCTTGTGACTTTTTTCAAGATTTTTTTGTATTTGATTTTCTGTATGTATTGTTTTAATTACATTTAACATTTTTTAGCGATCACTCTGCACTGAGATTCAGATACATTCTTTTGCATCAGAACTTTGTTGTCCATATGATCTGGGCTTTAAACACTTAGGATAGTACCTTTTCAGTTGTGTGCTAGCCTATCACATTCTCAACTTTGTAAATCAATTACTTTATTCTGCCACCCAGCTGTTTACCTGACACTGTTCAACTCATTTAGGAACTCCCAAGGTAGACAGAAGGCCACAGTCGTGCCTGGATTGGCTTTTTTTTCTTTAGTTTCTTTGGTCTTAATTCTGGAAGTCAATACTTGGCATCTTTTTCTCTCACAAATGAGAACAGGATTCCCATCATCTTCCTTTCACACCTGAATCTTCAGAGGAGCCTCTCCCATGGCTTCCCACTGAACTCAGACCAAATCCACTCCCCTTCTCCACCGCCTGGAGAAACTGGACCATGGGCTGTTTATCCAAACAGAAGTGAGTGCTCTCTGCTATGCGCAAGACAATAGCTGCCTTCCACAATAGGCTGTCTAGTCCCGTCCTCATTTGGCAGCTGTAGAACTAATCAAACCAGGAGACTTTGCATATGTAAGCAGAACACACATGAGAAATAGCTTTCCAAAGGCAGACACAAAGTCCTAGTGTGAGGCTGGAACGAGCCTCTTCTGGAAAGGGCTGTTTTATGTGTCGTTGTTACTCATAGTATGTCACCTTTAAAGGTAAGCCTCAGAAAGTAGAATAAATTTCATTCAATTCAAATCAACAAATACTTACTAAAGCACAAGTAGAAAACAATAATCCCAATTAAGACCTATCCTGTTGCCAATGATTTCCCGCCCACCACATGCTGTAAGGAGAGTCTCCGTGACTGAGTATCCATTAGGGCTCTTGTTCCCTTCTGTTCTATTTGTTTGTTGTCACTGAAAAATCCTGTTAGTTCTATACAAGAGGATCCTCTCTATATGGTTACAAATAGAACAAGAAATATGAGTGCTTGTGTCCGTGCATGAGAGTTTTGAATCAACTTAATATATAGAGTCCTTCCACAGAGTAATCAAGAGAAGCAAGCTAAATTTCTCACTTAAGAAGTTATCCAAAGGTAATGGAAATCCTCTTCTGTCACCTTTTCTTCTCCATACCTACCCAAGGATGGCTTATGTCATTTAGATTAAAAAAATAATCATTACACTTGTAGAATGTGAAGAGTAGGGCTGCCTTCAGCAGTGTGGCTCACAGTCTTTCCTGTAGGTGGCTTGTAGGTATGTACCTCGCATACCTGAAGGGAAGTGAAGCGAACATGCCAATGACATGCTACTGAGCTGTATATCCACCTCTGCCAAGACTTACTCTGTGCTCTTGATTCTCATAAGCTGTATGCTTTAGAGCACCATACCTTGAAAAGCCCCACTTTCTCCTTAACCACTAAGGAAAATTAGGTAACTTACGGAAACCCTTGGCCCCACCTTAGTGACATGATGCCTTTGTACATCTTGAAATCCTCATTTAAAGCCAGGTGTGGAAGAAATACCTTGAGTCCTTTGGCATTGTCCTTTTAGGGCTCAGTTCCATTGGTTCTCAACTCTGGCTGTACAAGGTGAAGATCCAGTACACATGGGAATCACTACAGGCAAAATGCCTCCAAAAAGATAAATAATTTATTTTATTTTTTAAAAGATTTTAATTATTTATTTATTTGACAGAGAGAGAGAAAGAGAGAGAGCGCAAGCAGGAGGAGCGGCAGGTTGAGGAAGAAGCAGTCTCCCTCCTGAGAAAGGAGCCCGACGCAGATGCTTAACCAACCAACTGAGCCACCCAGGCACCCAGAAATACATAATTTAAATACAAAAACTGCAAACCTAAGTATAATAAGTGACAATAGAAATGACCCAGAGATCTCCAACCAAAAGTATTGTAGAAATCCTAATCTCCAACATTCTTCTCCATTTATCTAACTTTTCCCTCTTTATCAAGAAAACAAATAGGTTAGTACATAATATGCCCCAAATTATTTCCTCACACTGTTGTCTTCATTACTACATATCTCCAGTCTACCAATACTCTCAATATCTATCTAGTCCTTTAATTGTTTAGATTTTTATTGGGGACAGTTCCCAGGCATATCATCAGCATTCCTAAAATTAAAGACATAAGTCTTCTTTCAACATCCACTCTAAGAAAGTAAAAATGCTTTCTTTGTGATGTATGCTTGGTGTGATGCTCGTGCTATTCATTATTTCACACACCAAGCCTTGCAGGAATCCCCCCAAATTTTAAATGTAACTGTTAGATTCTAAGGTAATTCAGGGATCCCAAAAGTGGTTCCTTCAGTTAGCCTTAGTCAGAGTTTGGTGGTAGAGGGAAATTATGCTCTGGTGACAGGCCCTGCCTGGAGATGAGAACTGGGCAGTGATTCAAAACTCTGGAAAACCATCTGATCAAGCTCAGGTGGGGCTCAGGCACATTTTCTAAAGGTGGTCCTCATGTAGGTGGTCCTCATGCCTAGCTGGTATTTAGAACCTTTATCTTAGGAAAAACTTCTATCTTAGGGTTTGCCAACTGGATGCTTTCTCAACCTAGTCCCTGTTCTGAGTCCTAGACTTGACACACTACTACAATTCCAAGAGGGGAGGGGCCAGTGGGAATGATGGAAGGGGTTTCAGTCCACCCTGGAATGGGGCTATGGCAGGAGCAGGGTCGGTGTTGCAGGAGGTAGACTCTTAATGTAAGATTTGCTCTGTGCTTTGACCCAGAATGAAACCCATGATTCAAGATTCTCTTCCCTCTGAAGTCTTGTCTTAAACAGATTCTGAGAAGAGTCAGCAGGAATTAGTTCATCAGTTGCTTTGGCTATGATAAGAGTGATCAGGTAACATGATACTGCTAGCAGGTGAGGAGTGCTTTGAGGGCAGGAGGCTCCAGAAAAGCGCAGAAAAAGGCATTGGAAGTGGAAATAGACGAAGGACAAATTGGATAAATTCTTGGTTCTGACATAGAGATTATGCTTTCTCTGACCCTGCTGGCTTTGGTTTCTTTCTGAGACATTAGTGGAAGACTGTCCTAGAGGTAAGAAGAGCAAGTGAATTTCCATAATGATGTCATATCTCAGGGTCTCCTTTTCAAAAACTATGCTGCTTGGTTATGCTTGAAATGTCCAGGAGACCACTTTTTTTTTTTCTACTTTAAGGAATTAGGCTGAAAATATGACTCCACCTTGGGAGGGGTCACAGATGTTAAAGTCATAATTTTTAAAAAGGCCTGAGTTTAAATCTAGTCTAGTGATGGTAAACTATAGTCTGCAGGCCAAATCCCACCTGTTGACAGTTTTTGTGTGGTCCTCAGGCTAAGAATGGATTTTACATTTCTAAATGATTGGAAAAGAAATCAGAAGAATAGTATCTTGTGATGTGAACATTATGAAATTCTTTTCAGTGTCTGTAAATAAAGCTTTATTGAAACATGGCCATACTCATTTGTTTACACACTACTTCGGTGACAGCTGAATAGTTGTGACAGAGCTGTATGTAGTACTCTATTGCTTTGCAAACTGCTCAGCCCACCTTAAAACCCAGTGACAAAGCTTTAATTCAACAGCATTTTGAGTGCCATGCATATTGCCATAACATGACATTTTATAATTTTTTATGACCAGTGCACGCCAATCATGTCAAGACAAAAAATGGAGAGAAAAGTAAACTTCGAATATTACACTTGTAAGACATAATGCAGTGTGGATGACAAGGAACTATGTTTATTATGAAGTAGTGTTATAGCTGTGCTAAAAATAGTCTCTGTTGATATTACTAGACTAAGCAATCATAACAATTTTCCCAACTCAAAGAAAGCATGTCAGAAAAAGTAGGAAGTATAAGAAGGAATATTTCATTATAGTAGAATTTTTTCACAAATTTTTTTGAAATGAAGCTGCAATCAACGTTCACAAATAGCTCATTTGTTAGATAAAACAAGTCACATACCAATGGTCATATTTGATTCCAAGCCAAAGAAATATGTCCAGAGAAAATAAACTGGTTCAAAACTATTAACTTTTGGGCAAGAAGTTACTCAAAGAGTTGAGGACATTGGAAGCAACATCAATCATCAATTTAAAAAGAAGCCAAAGATTTCAAGTGTTCTTCCTTAGCTTTTGATAAGCCAATATACTGTTCAGTTGTTGCTGTTTATTCAAGGAGTCAATGCCAGATCTGAAGTCACTGAGCTTCATCTCTATGAATGGTCTACACGAAACAATTATAATTGAGAATACTTTCAAAAACAGTGAGAAAACATTAATCTAGTACAACCTGAAGTGGAATCTGCTAAGATGTGCTACTACAGATGGTGATAAAAATGTATGTGGAGAAGAAAATGGCTTAGTTGGATGAATTTGCAGTTTTTGAAAATGTAAGGTGTTTAAAGACTTCACTGTGTTCATTGTACTATTTATCAGCAGTTACTTCTGAGGAACATATTTGATATCATGTGTTTTTTAATTGATCATTTCGACAGTGAACTTCCACTCTCATGGACTTAATAATCTTCAGTTCTATAAATTTTGTCATAAGTGGAAACAAATATCTATCTGCCCCACCGCATAGCAGTGTGACAGTTCAGCAGTGATGGAATTTTATTGAGATTATTTTCAGCTCAGGGTCAAGATTGAAATTTCTCTGAATGAGGACTTTCTTCGATCACTGTGATTTAACTCTGAATGACTTTGGAAATTAGCTTTTGCTGCAGACTTGATGTTTCTTAATGAATTGAACCTAAAACCAGAAGGCAAAGCTGAGCTTATGTAGAAAACTCACAGTGCAGTAAAGTCATTTTGATGACAGCTAATGTTGTGTGAATCACCAGTAATATCAAGCAGCGGTATTTACTTCCTTTGTTGTCAAAAATTAAAACAAAAAGTGAAATCTCCGTCCCACACAAATTTGCAGAGAATATATTTTCCAAGTTCAACCTACAGTTCTAGCAGTATTTTTTGGACCTCACTCCACATGCAAAGGAAAAGTCCCATATTTCAAAATCCATCTAATTGTGCAGTTGAAGAGCTTCCACTTAACTGCCAATTGAGCTGATTAATCTACAATAACGTGCTAAAAGGCACGTATCAAGGAAAGAATATAATAGAATTCTATAAATGGCTCAAGTAATTAATATTCTCTATTAAAATTATGATTGATATCACTATTCAGCAGTATCTATTTGTGTGACTAGATATTTTCTTATTATATAAGTACCTACCTCAATTTTGCCTCTTAGCCTATCCAGCCTGAAGGATTTACTAGCTGGCCTTCTACAGAAAAAAGAAAAGCCCCTGATCTAGAGGACTGTGGGTGTGTGAAAGATGGAAGAAGACCTCATTAGGATCACTTGTTAGAAAGTTTGGTTAAGTACGAAGTGGAATTATTCTGATTTAGCAAACAAAGCCTTGTCTGCAGTCATGTTACTTTAATCAAAAAATAGAATTGGACCCGAAGCTACATCTTTCTGCTATAAACTTAACACGTACAATTTAGTTTCAGCAAACAACAGCAGCTATCTTGCATCCGTGTTGCCAATTTGAATTTTTATTAGTTTTATAGTTTTGTTTGTGTTTCATTTGTACATCTTGCGTTGGCTTCAGACATCAGTAAATTCTTCCTTATAAGTAGTTTATATCTAATATTTATTCATATATTTAGCATTATAAAAAAATTAGCTTAAGTCACAATTCTGAGGTTCACTTTTTTTCTTTGAAAGGAACCAGTTAAATACTTGAGTTTGAGAAACACTGTCTTAACTCAAACTTCCCCAATGCCAGCAACTGTCTGTCAGGTGTGAGATGTGAGCATAGGTGAGAACCCCTCTAATCCTCCAAGATGTACTTTCATTTATTGAAAAGGAACGCTATGAATACACATAAATCTGTTTCTTCAGGAAGTGTTAAAAAATGTAAGGGAAACATTTCTCGACAAGAGATCATGGAAATGATAGAGTATCTGGAAGAGATTGTGTTGGGCAGAATTGACCTTAACAAGAGTCTGGTCTTACTGCTTCAGATACACTGGTTCTCAGAATGAACATGCACAGAACCACCTGATGAGCTTGTTTAATGTGCACAGATTTTCTCCCAAAGATTTTCACTCAGTAGTAGAAGAATGAGGCCCAGGAATATTCTCTGACTGATGACACATGGACCGCCATATTTTGAGCAACATGCCTTCAGGTTCCTGATCCTCATGGCTTCATTCTGCCGTTCACTTTAGAACCCAGAGGATCTTTTGTAAAGCTCCCAGGTCATTTTTTCTACAAGAACTCCCTACCGTAAGACGTGAGGTAGGAAGAAGAGATTAGCCCATTCCACCTTGGTACCTTATTAATTGTTTTTGCAAATCCTAAACTACACTTGTTTATGGAACGTTCTAGAATACAGCAGGTGCCCTGAGCTATTTTGTTTGTAACTAACTAGAAAGAAGACTCAGGTTTTAAGATTTGACTACCAAATAAAAGAACTTTCAGGTAAAAAATAAAATGTGGCCAAGACTCATTTTCTATCCATCTAGTTATTTTTTAAAAGCTCTAAACAACAATCTCAATAGTCTTACATTTTAGTGGTTTTCTGCAATCTCCACTGAAGGTCAAACATACATGAAAAAGCTCTTGCTTCATTGCCTAAAAAGAGAGATGAATACCTTTGTTTTAGATAAAAATCATTAGTTTAGCACATACTTACTGGTTAGTATAGACTCTGTACTACTGAATGGAAATCTCAGTGTAAGGCGTCAAAAACCTAGTGTCTCTAAATAAGACTTTAAACAACCAAGTCACCTAAATTCAGACCACCTCCTAAGCCAACATTGCTAAGAACTTTTACAGGATATGTTTGTACAAGTTACCCTGTCCCCACAACCCACTGCTCGTTAAAACATAACACATTTATTAGAAACAAAAGCTGTTGCTAGGAAAGAAGAGATTTTTAGCACTGGAAAATTACAGGATCAGGGCTCACCTGGTAGCAAAAAGCTCCAGGGCACTGAATTCCAGTCCTAGCTCAGCTTCTGATGTTGATACGACTGAAGGGGCTTGGGTTCACTGCCCAGTTCCCTCACCCGTGAACCTGGAATAACAACGCACCCTCCTTTAAAAGGAACCGTGTTGTGTCACAAATAAAGCGATGGCAGCTTTTTCCCAATTCAAGAGATGAAATGACAGCCTCATTTCTTGTGATAGTCCCTGCACACGCTTGAATGATTCCTGACATTTTAACTATTAATGACTCGTTTATTCCCAGGTTCCGTACCTTCTATTCAGATCCCTTTGAGTTCCTTAACTGGCTTATCTCCCTGGCTTCCGTCTCTGTTGGTGAACCCCCACCAACCTTTCTGACAAACATTACGCTTGACTCCCAGGTCACCTAAACTTCCTAGCGACCTGGGGCCCAGATCCTCTCACGTTTCTCCACACACAGTGCTCACTGCCATGCCTCTGCCCTGCTGCCTCTGGACGAGCCTGTCAGCCAGCCAGCCATCAATGGGGAGGCCGCAGTGCCTCCTGCATAGGATGGAGCGCACATCTCTCCCTGACTCTTACCCATTCCTCCCATGTGTGGCCCCTCACAGTACTGTAATAATGCCCCTTGTGTGTCATAACTATGTCATGACCCCCCTCGGGGCATATGTTACCCCCCAGCTTCTTTCAGATTCCTGGCATTCTGCGGAGGAGGCAGTTCAGTATATACATCCAAAATGGTAATTAATTGTCAGGCTTGTCATTCTTCAATGGTTTGGCTTGTAAATTTGGGTTGGAGAAAGATGAGACGAGAAGAGAAAGGATACAGCCTGAGGAATCCTATAGTATCTTGAAAACTCTAGCATCAGCCTTCAAGTGTCCTAATATCTTAATATTCAATTCGCCAAGATTGTTCCCGGCTAAATGGATTCCCTCTTTCCTTATCAATAAACATTTTGCAACCACACAGACACCATTAACTGAAAATGTTGTTTTCGTTACTATTTGTACTTAGTACATCACGATTTATACTTGAAAAGGTGTCAAATCAAAACCACACTGAGATACCACCTTACGCCAGTTAGAATGGCAAAAATTGACAAGGCAGGAAACAACGAATGTTGGAGAAGATGTGGAGAAAGGGGATCCCTCTCACACTGTTGGTGGGAATGCAAGTTGATACAGCCACTCTGGAAAACAGTGTGGCGGTCCCTTAAAAAGTTAAAAATTGAGCTACCCTATGATCCAGCCATTGCACTCCTGGGTATTTACCCCAAAGATACAGACGTAGTGAAGAGAAGGGCCATATGCACCCCAATGTTCATAGCAGTATTGTCCACAATGACTAAATCATGGAAGGAGCTGAGATGCCCTTCAACAGATGACTGGATTAAGAAGATGTGGTCCATATATACAATGGAATATTACTCAGCCATCAGAAAGAACGATTACCCAACATTTGCAGCAACATGGATGGGACTGGAGGAGATTATGCTAAGTGAAATAAGTCAAGCAGAGAAAGACAATTATCATATGGTTTCACTCATTTATGGAACATAAGAAATAGGAAGATCGGTAGGAGAAGGAAGGGAAGAATGAAGGGGGGGGGGTAAACAGAAGGGGGAATGAACCATGAGAGACTGTGGACTCTGGGAAACAAACTGAGGGCTTCATAGGGGAGGGGGGTGGGGGATTGGGATAGACCAGTGATGGGTACTAAGGAGGGCACGTATTGCATGGTGCACTGGGTGTTATACACAAATAATGAATCATGGAACATTACATCAAAAACTAAGGATATACTGTATGGTGACTAACATAACAAAATAAAAATTATTATAAAAAAAGGAAAAAGAAAGAAAAGGTGTCTGTATGATTATTATATATGGAAATAGTAACAACCCACTAATGTGGCATTATAGGGAAGGGCTCCATTCCATGTAAGTCAAATTCCTGAATAAATGAAAATTACCTCATTAAAGACCAATCTTTCAAAACATTTCACCATTTTTTCAGTCTTAAAAAAAAAACCCAAAACAAACAACAGAAAGGGGGTGTCTGGGTGGCTCAGTCAGTTAAGTGTCTGCCTTCAGCTCAGGTCATGATCCCGGAGTCCTGGGATGGAGCCCCACATCGAGCTCTCTGCTCAGTGGGGAGCTTGCTTCTCCTTCCCCTTCTGCCACCCGCTTTGCCTGCTTGTGCTCTCTCTTTCTCTCTTTCTGGCAAATGAATAAATAAAATCTTTTTAAAAATTTTCACCATTTTATGGGCGCCTGGGTGGCTCAGTGGTTAAACGTCTGCCTTCGGCTCAGGGCGTGATGGCAGGGTCCTGGGATTAAGTCCCACATCAGGCTCCTTGGTCAGCGGGGAACCTGCTTCTCCTTCTCCCTCTGCCCTCCCCTCTGCTCGTGCACTCTCTCTCTCTCAAATAAATAAAATCTTTAAAACAAACCAAAAAAACCACAAATGAAACAAAATGTAGTATACCCATATGATAGAGTGTTATTATAAGGACTCCCCCCGTCAAGTTCTACATAGTCCTGGGCACGGTGATCACTCCTACCCAAGCCTTGACCTGTGCGTGTCAACACCACTCCTCACCCACCCTTCTACTCTGCCCCCCAGTAAAGTCCTTTGAAATCCCACGTGGTGGCTCTATCCCTCTTTCAGATCCCAGGGGGTCAAAAAAGGAGAGACAGGAATTAAGCAGGGGGAGATGGAGCGAGTAAAAAACCAGCTCCAGAGGAGGGTCAGTGTAGGGGACTGGCAGCCCCTCACCTCCTGCTTTGCTTCAAGCATGAGGGCCAGATCAGTGCATACGCACGTCTATGTTATTATTCCATTTTACAGAGGAGAAAAGTGAGGCTTATTGTGAGGACCCCTTTCCAAACTCTGAAATGAGTGAAATAGGAGAAACAAGGACACTGTTCTGAATTCATTATTTTCGGATTATATCCTTCCTACTTGGCTGGGGCAGGGGGTGGGGATGAGAAAGAGGTTAAAAAAAAAATGGAAGGAAATCCTGTTACATGCACAGCATGGATGAACCTTGAGGACACCATGCTAAGCAAAATAAGCCAGTCACGACAGACAAACACCGTAGAGACAGGCTGGGGAGTCGGGGAGAAGGGAAAACAGGGAGTTGTTTCATGGATCAGAGTTCTAGTTTTGCCAGATGAAGAAAGAGGTCTAGAGATTGGTTGCACAGCAGTGGGAACATACTCAACACTATTCAACTGTATACTTGAAAATGGTTCAAACGGTAAATTTTATGTTATGTGGATTTTACCACAATTAAAAATAAAATTTCTAAAAGAGTTAGAGACATGCATTAATTCATCCAATAAATATTTCTTTTGTGCCTGCTATGTGTCAGACCCTGCTCTAGGTGCCAGGGAAAAAGTGCTGAACAAAGCCAAGTTTTGTCCTTCGGGGAGCTTACGTTCTACCGTATAGTATAGATGGCATATATACCTTTGAAGTGTACCTTAAGTGCGTCATTTTAGGACATTGGCACCCTGACCTATTTGGATGAAGAATACATCTGAAGTTTTAAATATCTTAATTCTAAAAGAGCATGATGATTAAAATGTTCAAAGTTGACCTATCACGAACACCTTTTGGGTGCGTTTGTTTAGTTTTTCTTTCCGTTATATAGGTTAAGGAGTGGGATATGAGAGACTGAATATACAAATGGGCACCGGCCAGACCATGTGTGAAAATAAAACTTTGACCCACAACCTGCAGCAACGTGCCCAGGAAAACAGCCTCTTACCTACAATAAACAACCTGGGAAGCCAGCTGGCTAGAAATCAGACTTCCAGGGAACCAGATTGCTATCTCTAGGGACAATGCAGGAAGCTAACAATAACTTCTGTAACGATCAGCCTAAAACGGCCAGGACTTGGTGAATAACCGACAGCTTCCCGAAGTTTTGTCCCTGCTTCCAACTTAGGACCAATCAGAGAAAGCCGAATAGGCACCACTACCCAGTCCCCCAGGACGTCCTGCTTCTAGTTGGCCTTCCTACAGCCTCCCCAGGCCAACAACCTCCGATCGGGCATTCCTGAGCCTCCCTTTGTGCACTTTATAAAGCTTTCCTACTCCTCTGCCTGCTTTTGGGTCCCCACCAAAACACAAGGGACTGTGGCCGTCTTGCTTTACTATAGCAAGCTCACAATAAATAGCTTTTGTTTTTCTCTTTTTGTTGGTCTTTATTTCCACACATGTTTGCTATATACTTGCAAATTGCTAGTCAATCCTTTAAAACAGGTAATAACTCCCAAGACATCATTGTTCCAGCTCCTGGGTTACTAGCAAAATGGCTGTCCTGCCCATCGCCTGGTCCCCAGCTGTCACATGGGGCTGCCGGACACGAACCAGCCATCAGCAGGTGGTATGACCACCGTGCCCCTGCCCCGATCAAGAGTTCTTTCATTATTTCAGGGGCGTAATTTTAACAATGACTGATCATTTGAAAAATTCCTTTAGAAAAATTATTCTTCCATTAGATTCCTAGTTAATCTTCTACTATACTTCCTTCAGGCATCGAGAAATATTTTCCATTCGTTTGTTCCAATGTTTGTGGAGGGTTGGATGACCTCCAAATAATAGGGACATTTGTACATCCTACTTGAGATTATATGTACAAGAACTTAGGAACTATTTCTGTTCGCTTCTATCTGCATAACTGCTGGGTAAACATCAGGTGCAAGAAAATACTTGATAAAGCTGGGTTGACTTCGGTACTGAATAATCACTGTTACGGATATTACCTTTAAAATACAGGGTGCACTTTTCTCCTTGTACCTCCAGGTATATGACCTCCCTCTCTCCTGGCAGCATCCATTTGCCTCAGGTCACATTATTGTTCTTATGGCAGAAAGGCAAAGAGAGAATATTACATATTTTTTGCCGCCTAGTCTTTGCTTTTGAGAATTTTGAAGATCACAGGCTTGCAAAACAGAGTCCTTTCTCTTTCAAAGAGAAAGGACTTTCTAAATTCCAAATACTCTCTTTTTATGTTTCAAGAGGCAAATCCGGCTGCCTCATAGATATTTACAAGCACAAAATTTTTAAACAATGGATGATCATTTGAAAACTTAAAAAAAAACAATTTTACTTTATTTATTTATTTTTAAAGATTTTATTTATTTGACAGAGAGAGACACAGCGGGAGAGGGAACACAAGCAGGGGGAGTGGGAGAGGGAGAAGCAGACTCCCTGCTGAGCAGGGAGCGCAATGTGGGGCTCGATCCCAGGACCCTAGGATCATGATCTGAGCCGAAGGCAGACACTTAATGACTGAGCCACCCAGGCACCCCAACAATTCTACTTTAAACCAGAGTGTAAGGGATCCCTTGAAAAGGAAAGGGAAAAATAGAAAAATCCCTTCTCTTATAGGTCTGGGGAGCAACAGCGAGACAAACGTGTGCTAAGAATTGCCCTCTAATGAGAGAACTACTGGGGAGGATGACAGCTCTGGGGCTGAGAGGAGAGATTGGGGAGATTCCCTGTGCTGTTTCAGGCTCACAAATCATCTCTCAGATTAGATTCTTGTTTATAGTGTTAAGTGAAATGCACGACATAATCAGTCTTAAGACTTCGGAATTTGTGTATTTCACGCGAGGCTGTGCTCTACTCCCTGCTGCACCCCCATCTCCACCTGGGGGCAAACGGAAAACGTAAAACACAAAGGATCATTTTGTGGAAACGCATTTGCTGTTTGTTACCTTTTTTACACATTGAACGTGTTAATTATGTTAGTTCAAGAAAATAAAAAATACAATCACTTTCCAGAAAAGTGATTAACTGTCACGTGGGGCTCCTTTTGAAGATTCAAAAGGAAGACTGTGCAGAAGACTAATCAGCCCGAGATATAGGGCGTCATTTCTGTTTCCTTATCAGTTTGGCTCCCTCTAGCTGTCAGTTTGCAAATTTTAGTAGGTTCTAAAATTACACATTCTTGGCCCCTTTTATAACACAAAGCAGAGTAATTTTTTCGTAGGAAGGTTTCGGGGGAAACGATAGACTGATAGAATGTATTTCTAAGCAAAGACTATATTTAGTCATTTTTTGAAAAATTACTAAGGTTTGTATATAGGGTTGACAGATTTAGCAGATAAAAATACAGTGTACCCAGTAAAGTTTAGATTTCAGATAAAAAACAAGTAATTTTTTAGTATAAGTATGCTCCAGATACATTACTCTGGCAGCTCTATGTATTTGCATAATGTTTTATATCTCATTTGACAAATGAGGATTCTCAGGATCAAAACTTCCAACTCCAAACTCCTCATTTTTCCCATTTACCATGGCTTATTCTTGCTTTTTCATCCTTAGGCTTCCTAAGTTCCTGAAAGAAATCGACTCCAAGTTTTGATCGGAGGACACTTGATTTTAAGCCCCAAGGATCCTGAGATATCTTTATTTTAACATGACGAGGGGAAAAGGATCCAGTAAGGATTCATCTATGTGCAAGTCCCCAGGAGATCTTCACCTCTTACTGAATCCTCCCCACTTGGACCCGAGCGTTGACCTGCATATTTACAGATAAGGAATTAAGGCTTAGAGTGACTTGTCCGAGGTGACACGACTACTAAGTAGGGAGTTGAGTTTTAACTCACATCCTCGGCCAGAACCAGAGAGCACATGCTCCAGGCTTTGCGGGCCGTGCAGTCTCTGTTACGACGACTCAAAGCCTCCATTGTCTGGTAGAAGCAGCCATGGTCAACGCACAGATGAACAGGCATGACCAAGCGCCAATAAACTTTGTTTATGGATTTGAATTTCATATAATTTTCACATATCATGACTTACTATTCCTTTGACTTCTCTGAGTTGTTTTAAAATGTAAACTGCATTCTTAGCTCTAGAATAGGGATTTGCAAAGTGAGCCCGTAGGTCAAACCCTGCCCACTGCCCGTTTTTGTAAATCGGGTTACTCATCTCTTCTCTCCTTGATGTTCTTCTTCAAGGGCATTCCCATTAATTCTTCATGGTAGATTCATTCATACAACAGATGTGATCGATCAAGTGCAGTGTTCTATCATTCTGTG
Source organism: Ursus arctos (assembly GCF_023065955.2). Classification (NCBI taxonomy): domain Eukaryota; kingdom Metazoa; phylum Chordata; class Mammalia; order Carnivora; family Ursidae; genus Ursus; species Ursus arctos. Next base: position 4,341,933 of record NW_026622986.1, read on the forward strand.
GTGCAATATAGGGCTTTTACTTAAGTAGTTGGCTTATATTCTTCTGGCGCTCTTTTTAAAAACAAATTGGTAACATTACATTGTATCTCAGAATTGGCATAAAACTAGTGATTATTTTAATGAAGTTTTTCTTTAATCAGATAGTCCATTAAACATTCTCTTCTTAGTTGGGCACTAATCTAGGCACAATAACTATAGAAAGAAATGCACTTACCTTTTGTGACAAGTCATGGGAAAACACTTGAATTTTTCTTTGGAATGACATCTGTGCTCTTCCTTTGCAGAAGGACAAGTAACTGTGATAGACACGGAAATCCTGGTGGCACCTCACTGAGTATTCTCACCTGTGCTGTGCCCAGAGAAAGATGTGTGAGGGAAAATTGGAGATATCTGCTTGGGATTTTTGTTTTTTTCTAATACCTACTATTCACATATTATATCTTTTCCTTTCAAGCAGTAACATTTTTTTCTCCTAAAGATAGATTACATCTTAAGCCACCCCCCTCAAAAAATTCATAGCATCTGAGACAAAAGGTGAATATGAAATTGTTAAAATTTAGATTTTTAATTATTTTTATTGTCTTCTTAGCATTCAAAAGAAATGGATGAATTGGGATGCCTGGGTGACTCAGTTGGTTAAGCATCTGCCTTCAGCTCAGGTCATGATCCCAGGGTCCTGGAATCAAGTCCACATTAGGCTCCTTGCTCAGCAGGGAGACTGCTTCACTCTCTGCCTGCTACTCCCCCTGCTTGTGTTCTCTCTCTCTGACTGATAAATAAATAAATAAATAAATAAATAAATAAATAAAATATCTTCTCAAAAAATGGATGAATCATACTGGATTATGGGAAATAGTTAAGGTATTAGGTATTGAGGGTGTCAGAACATGCCACCCCAAAATATGCCACTTTTGCATAAGATTATTTTGAGCTGAAGGCAACTGAGAAGAAGATACAAGAAAAGCTCGCTGCCTTCCCCTTCCACTTAAAAGCAGGACATATATTTACAAAGGTGTCCTCCTCCCCTCTCTACTAGTAAGGACCAAAATTAATCACTAGAGACAACTTTAGACCTTAATCAGCCTGGAGACAGCGCCAGAGAAGTCTACATAACAGTCTTTACTAAGAAGTTTTTATTTACCATTAGTTTTCCATAATGTGCCTTCCCACAATTGGGATCCCCAGAGACTCAGGGTTCTTTTTCTTTGTCTTGTTGTTTCACTAACGCTTTAGGCTTTTCTTGCTGAGATGCTGCATTAGCCCAAGTTCTAACCACCCCTTTGAGTTACTCACCTCTGAGTGTTCCAGGTGAAAGGGTGGTGCACATGCCAATGAACTTCTGCTTGGTTTTCTTGTGTTGACTTGTGTTTTGTCAGCCCAGTTTATAGGGCCCCAGCCAGAGAACCAAAGAGAGTATAGGAAAAAGAGTTTTTGTTCCCCTAACGTATCTTGAAATTATATTCTCTGCTTCACAAAGGAATTGTGTTCCTGGTTCAGCATAAATCCCTCCCCAAACACATTCTCTAAGGCCTGTGACCCTCGTCATGGCAGGTGAGAGAGAAAAGAGCCTCTACAGATGCAGTTCTCACCCCTGGCTGGGTATCAAAATTGTCTGGAGAGCTTTTAAAACCAGTTTCCCTAGAGTTTTGGATTCAGTAGTCCTGGGCTGAGGCTCCACAGTTAAGAATACTTCCTCTTGCAGGGCTGAGTGGAGGGCTATATGAGCTCCCATGGGCACTGGAATAAATTACCTCAAAGTGGGTGGCTGAAAACAACACAGATTTCTTATCTCAATGGTGGAGGTCAGAAGTCTGAAATGAAATGTCAGGGCTGCATTCCTTCTGGAGGCTGTAGGGGAGAATGTTTTTCCTTCCCATTTCCAGCTCCTAGAGGTCATTTCATTCCTTGGCTTGTGGCCCCTTCCTCCACCTTCAAAGCCAGTGCTGGAGCATCTCTCTCTCTGACTCAGACCCTCAGGTCTCCCTCATATAAGGACCTTGTAATTAATCTGGACATACCCAGATGATCCAGAATAAACTCCCCATCTCAAAGTCCTTAATCACAGCTGCAAAACCCCATGTAATATGACATACTCACAGATTCCAGGGGTTAGGGTGTGAACATCTTTGGGAGCCTTTATTCTGACTACTCCAGAGCCTGATACAAGGCACACATACAACTCCATCTCCAGCACTCTGCCACCTGCAGACATCACTAATTGTTCCACTATTCAACTAGTCTGTCCAAGGGTTTTGCTTTTGTAAGAGAGGAGGACAAAGAGAGAGAGAAAGGAACAGGAGGGAGAGGACTAGGGTGCCAGAGAGATCTTTTTTGGCTCAATCACCTTGCCCTCCTTAATATCCGCATGACTAAAGTAAGGACTTTACCACAAGGACAGTATCCCAGATGATGATTGATAGATAGATAGATGATAGATAGATAGATAGATAGATAGATAGATAGATAGATATAAATATACGTATATTTACAAGCTCATCCTCTTTGCAGCCAATGCAAGGATATACATTTCATACTCAGTGAGTCCCCCAAAGCCCGGAACTTGAATCTTTTCTTAACAACTGTGACCTACCAAGGCCTGTTGGTCATCACAACCCTGACCACGACTTAAGGCTCCACACTAGAGAAAAAGCGGAGCATAGCCTTGATCATGGCCTTTGACTTGCTCCAAAGGCTCTTCTGCTCAGCAGTGAGACGTGCCTATCTTCACTGTCTACAAGTTTGTGGTCAAGAATTTAGCATCCTGAGTTATGCCGGCTTCCACTCCACTGCCCATATCTGACCACTCTACTACCAGGTCTTGGTCCCAGAAGACTCTTGATCCTGTTTCTTTCCTTTCCTCCGCTTGAGTTTAGTTTCTTTAATAGATTCAGGGCCTCTCTGTTTCCTCAGTAGTGCTCTGCTTTCCTGGTAACTTGCTCCAACAGAGCCCGATTTCACAGCCTGCTTCCAGTAGCTCCCCGTCGGCCCTGTGCTTGTGGCACAAGTCTCTCTGGTTTCACACATATGCAGAGGTCTTTCCTCCTTCTGTCAGTATGTGTTTAGAAATCTGACATATGATTCCTGACAACACTCTTTACTGCCAAGTCACCATCTGAATGTTTCCAGGCATTCTGCCACAGGAACCAGTAGGTTGACAGCTCTAAATCCATTCAATCCACCACTGAAGGTGTGACTCCATAAATTCTTTCTTAAATCTCTGTTGCTTCTCTGCCTTTGAGGCTCCCATTGCTGCACTTTTGGTGGTAAGTTCTAAAGATGGACAAAAAGGTCCCTCTCTAGTCCCTGTCCTGCATTCCCCAGTAACATACCTGGTTTCTGGTATCTTCTCACCTAAATAAGAGCATCTGCACATACTGATAGCCAGGCTCATAGCCAACCTGACACTGCAGGTTCCAGGATTCCCATTTTATAGATAAAATAAAATAGGGTCTTAATCCAAATATGACTGCCATGGATCCTTCATCCTCCTATGAAAGTTGCCAGTTTCCCTTTTTAAATTATGTATCTATTCTAGACCTTGGGGGTAAAATGGACAGAGAGTTCAGAAAGATCATCTTTCCCCAAAATTAATGACCACAAAAAAGGGGGATTAAAGGCAGCAAAATGATGCGTTAGCAAAAAAAAAAAAAAAAAAAAAAAAAAGGTGGGTGTGTGCGTGGGGGGACAGGGGAAGTTGTCTCACTCACATCATAATCTTTAAAAATTCACATCGCCAGGGGCGCCTGCGTGGCACAGCGGTTAAGCGCCTGCCTTCGGCTCAGGGCGTGGTCCCGGCGTTATGGGATTGAGCCCCACATCAGGCTCCTCCGCTATGAGCCTGCTCTTCCTCTCCCACTCCCCCTGCTTGTGTTCCCTCTCTCTCTGGCTGTCTCTGTCTCTGTCAAATAAATAAATAAAATCTTTAAAAAAAATAAAATAAAATAAAAAAATAAAAATTCACATCGCCTTTTCCATAATGGGTTTGCCACCAGAACACAGGTGTTATGAAAACCACCACTTAGCCTAAACCAAAATGGAAAAGGAAAAGTCCCACATCAACATTGTTGTCATTGGATGATTCAGGAAGTGTACTGCTACTGGTCATCTGATCTACAAATATGATGGGATTGACAAAAGAACCATTGAAAAATTTGAGAAGGAGTCTGCTGAGATGGGAAAGGCTCCTTCAAGTATGTCTGGATCTTGGATAACCTGAAAGCTGAGTGTGAATGTGGTATCACCATTTGATATCTCCCTGCGGAAATTTGAGACCAGCAAGTATTATGTGACCATCATTGATACCCCAGGACACAGAGACTTTATAAAAAACATGATTAAGGCACATCTCAGGCTGACTGCACTGTCCTGATTGTTGCCACTGGTGTTGGTGAATTTGAAGCCGGTGTCTCCAAACAATGGGCAGACCCATGAGCATGCCCTTCTGGCTTACACACTGGGTGTAAAGCAACTAATTATCAGTGTTAACAAAATGGATTCCACTGAGCCACCCTGAAGCCAGAAGAGATATGAAGAAATCTCTAAGGAAGTCAGCATCTACATTAAGAAAATTGGCTACAACCCCAACAGTAGCATTTGTGCCAATTTCTGTTTGGAATGGTGACAACGTGCTGGAGCCAAGTGCTAACATGCCTTCGTTCTAGGGATGGAAAGTCACCCGTAAAGATGGCAATGCCAGTGGAACCACACTGCCTGAAGTTCTGGATCGCATTCTGCCACCAACTCATCCAACTGACAAGTTCTTGTGTCTGCATCTCCAGGACATCTACAAAATTGGTGGTGTTGGTACTTGTCCCTATGGACTGAGTGGAGACTGCTGTTCTTAAACCTGGCATGGTGGCCATCTTTGCTCCACTCAATGTTAAACTGAAGTAAAGTCTATTGAAATGCACCATGAAGCTTTGTGTGAGGTTCTTTCTGGGGACAATGTGGACTTCAATGTCAAGAATGTATCTGTCAAAGATGTTTGTTGTGGCAGTGTGAGTCACATCACAACAAATGTGACCCACCAGTGGAAGCATCTGCCTTCATGGCTCAGGTGGTTATCCTGAAACATTCAGGCCAAATCAGTGCTGGATATGCACCTGTGCTGGATTGTCGCACAGCTCACACTGCTTGCAAGTTTGCTGTGCTGAAGGAGAAGATTGTTGTTCTGGAAAAAAGCTGGAAGATGGTCCCAAGTTGTTGAAATCTGATGCTGCCATTGTTCATATGGTTCTTTGCAAGCCTATGTGTGTTGTCAGCTCCTCTGGGCTGGTTTTGCTATTTGTGACATGAGACAGATGGCTGTTGTGGGTGTCATCAAAGCAGTTGACAAGAAGGCAGCTGGAGCTGGCTGGGTCACCAAGTCTGCCCAGAAAGCTCAGAAGCCTAAATGAATGTTATCCCCAATACCTGCCACCCCAGTCTTTTTTTTTTTTTTTAAGATTTTATTTATTTGACAGAGAGAGAGACAGCCAGTGAGAGAGGGAACACAAGCAGGGCGAGTGGGACAGGAAGAAGCAGGTTCCCAGAAGAGGAGCCCAATGCAGGGCTCGATCCCAGAACTCTGGGAGCACGCCCTGAGCCGAAGGCAGACGCTTAATGACTGAGCCACCCAGGCGCCCCCCTGCCACCCCAGTCTTAGTGATGGAAGAACAGTCTCAGAACTGTTTTGTCAATTGGCCATTTAAGCTTAATAGTAAAAGACTGGTTAATGATAACAATGCATCGTAAAACCTTCAGAAGGAAAGGATGTTTTGTGGACCATTTGTTTTGTGTGTGTGTGTGTGTGTGTGTGTGCAAGTTTTAAGTAATTAGTTTTTAAAATCAGTACTTTTTAATGGAAATAACTTGACCAATAATCTGTCACAGAATTTTGAGATCCATTAAAACAAATGTTTAATGAGGAAAAAAACAAATCCCATCAAAAAAAGAGAAAGGCAGAAGATTCCCACTATCCTCTTGACTGAACAGGGTTCTAGATGCTTCTAATTTATCCCAGTTCCCGCATAAATAGTATAAGAGGAAGGGAGGTGAGTGGGGGGAAAATCCTGTAAAAATCACCTTAATACTCCCAACAAAACAAAAGAGGCAGGTGAAAAAGATCCTGGGAGGGGTCCAGGTGTAAGTTTTCCATGCTGCCTTTCCCCTCCCCGTCTTGTTTGCTGAGCGATGGAAATCCCAGCAATAAACAGGGATGGGAAATAGAAGACAAAGTGAAAACGATAACAGATTTTATGAGGAAAGACGGGTTAAAGGAAGAATCAAAGTGAATGCCTGGTCAGTTTTATCTGTTGTTTGTTTTCCTTTATTGATCTGTTGTCTTCAGCATCAAATCTGATGTTAACTGGTACTTTGTTTGACATACACATATTTAAAATCATATGTAAAGGAGCAAATTTTAATCCTTCTACTATAGTTTTTAAAATCAGAAATGGGTGCTGAAAGTAGTAAAAGTTTTTGGCATCCATGGAGATAATAATATGATTTTTTCCTCTTTAATACATATGTGAATTATATCCACAGATTTCTTTTTTTAAAAAAGGTTTTATTTATTTGTCAGAGAGAGAGAGAGAGCACAAAGCAGGGGGAGCGGCAGGCAGAGGGAGAAGCAGACTTCCCGCTGAGCAAGGAGCCCAATGTGGGACTCAGTTCCAGGACCCTGGGATCATGGCCTGAGCCAAAGGCAGACACTTAATCAACTGAGCCACCCAGGTATCCCTATCCATAAATTTTTTAATATTGAATCATTTTTGCATTCCTGAGATGAACTCCACTTAGCTGATCTATATTATTCTTTAAATGTACCATTAAATTAGGGGCGCCTGGGTGGCTCAGTCAGTTAAGCGCCTGACTCTTGATTTCAGCTCAGGTCATGATCTCAGGGTTGTGGGATAGAGCCCCACATTGGCTCTGCACTCAGCGGGGAGGCTGCTTGGGATTCTCTCTCTCCCTCTTCCCTGCCCCTCCCCCCTGCATTCTCACTTGCGCGCGCGCTCTCTCTCTCAAATAAATACATCTTTTTTAAAAAGTACTATTAAATTATATTTGCAAACAGTTTATTCAAGATTTCGGCTTCCATAGTAAAAACCTAGATTCGTTTATAATTCTTTCCCAGCCTCTGGCACCAAGGCAGGTTGGTTTGGCAGCCACCACGATGAGGAACTTCTGCTACATCCTAGAGTAGTTTATTTCCAGCTGTACCCACTGTCAGAGGATAACAGGAAGAACCCCAAAATGTGAGCAAGACATCAGCTGCATTCCCTTGTTTCTGCAACTGTTCATGCTGTCTGTCTTTGTCTTGAATGCATGCTACCATAGAGTTACACACACACACAGAGGAGAGGAAGCAAATATTTGTGAGGTAGGAAGATATGGGATCCTGGGGAGGCCTTTGTCACACATGAATGCTTCCCATCCTCCAACCGCATGCCCTGCAAACCTGAACCTTGGACCTACAAAATTCTCCCGCCTTGAATGCACAATAGTTTGCACCTTCTTCAAACCTGGAGCTGGCTCTAGGGAATAAGCTTCTACCCAAAGCACAAAAATGTATTTTCCCAAGAGAAATAGTTTTTTCTCTCAAAAGAACTATGGTGCCAGCTATAAAGATAAGGCAAATTTTCTCCCTTAGAATAGAAGCTACAAAATATATGTGTTTTTAACAATCTTTTGAGCAGGAGACATTATTGGGGGGTATTTTGTCTACAGAAGTTATTATATTCCATATTTTTTCCATATTTTTTTACTTAACAATTTTTTACCTAAAAATTAAAAACTGTAGATAAAATACAAAATGCATACTTTATTATTTCATTGGTGCTGATGGAGTCTGCAATCTGGTCTTGTGAATAAACATCACCAACTAAAATTCAAATTAACGACAGAGAACCTGGCTAGCTCAGTTAGTAGAGCATGCAACACTTGATCTTGGGGTCATGAATTCAAGCCCCACCTCGGGCACAGACCTTACTTAAAAAATACATACATACATGCCTACAATTAAATTTAATGGGATCAAAGGTAAATTGAATCACTAAAATCACAGTAATGGTCTGCTTAGGCCACAGCAAAGAACAGGGTGGCTCTATCAGTCAGGAATCGCTTAAGTCTCAAGTCCTTGACTATGTTTCTGTCTCCTATCTTCAGAATGTGACCCATCAACAAGGTCACCTCAGGTCTGACTCTTCTTCAGATCCCAGCAGGGTGTCTGCAAGCCAGGGAGCAGCAGGAGGCTAAAAGGAGGTTCCTCTCTATTGAATTGGCTTCTGTTGAAGAGCTTCCATGAAGTCCCACACATACTTCCACATATATTTCCTTACCCGGAACTTAGTCACCCAGCCACATCTCTGAACATATGGGAGATGAGGAAATGTGGTCTTCTTTCTAAGATGCAATTTGGCTAGCTAAAAAAAGGGCGGGGAAGCATCTATTTTTAAGAACAAAGGGGAATGGTATTTGGTAAATGAATGGCCATTTCTGCTACAATAACTCAATCATACTTAATGTGGTATGTAAAAACAAAGTTCTAAACTATGAAATATTTCAAATAGAAAATATCATATCTGTGTACCTAATACTCAGCAAAAGTATTTGTTTCAAAAATGTATAGGACGCAGTTCATTAGAGACACACCCTGGGCTCACCATTCCCCAGATGTAGGCACGGTGCTCATGTTCAGGCATATCCTCGCCATGCCTGTGTTGTCCTTGTCAGCTTATATATGCGCTCTTAACTATATAGTGTGATCTTATGTGTATAAGATTTATACAGATGTTGTCATAATGCTTAAAATCATTTCCAGCTTTCCTTTTTGGGAGACATGCTGTCCGCATTGATCCTTTTGGCACATGTAGATATAATTCATGCATAATCTAGCACCACTTACTGAAGAGTCTATTCTTTTCTTCACTGGTTTGTAATACCACGTCTAGGTGTACCAAGTACTCAAGGATGGTTTCTAGCTCTTTTCTGTGTCATTGCTATCTCAGTCCATCTCTGTATCAGTTCCACATGGTTTTAATCCTAGTAGCTTTATATAAAGTCTTGATACCTAAAAGACAAATCTCCCTCCTTCTTCTTCTTCAAAATTACTTGGGCTGTTTTTTGCTGTATTAGTTTCCTGTTGCTCTTATAACACATTACCACAAATTTATTCTCTTACAGTTCTGGAAATCAGAAGTATAAAATCAAGGTGTCAGCAGGCTATGTTCCTTCTGTAGTCTCTAGGGAAGAATCCATTTCCTTGACGTTTTCAGCTTCCAGAAGTCTTCTGCATTCCTTGGCCCCTTCCTCTGTATTCAGTGTTCGCACAGAAACATTTGTCCATCTCTCTCTCTCCCTCTCTCTCTCTGCTTCTGTGGTCACATGGCCTTTTTTTCACTCTGACTTCCCCACTTCCTTCTTATAAGGATCCTTGTGTTTGGGCCTACCCAGATGACCCAGGATAATTTCTCCATCTCAAGATCCTTAACTTAATCACATCTGCAAAGTTTTCGGGTTTTAGGTTTCAGGTTTTCACAGGTTTCAAGCATTAAGACCTGGACATTTTGGGGAAAGCGATTATACATCAATCACATTGAAAAATTTATAATGTACTCTTAGTTTTAGGTCAATTTGCCAGTTTCTATGAAAGAAGACACCTTGTTAGGATGTTTACTGCACTAGCATATGTAAGAATTGGTATTGTTTAGAATACTGAGATTTCCCATTCATAAACATGGTTTATCTCTTTATTTAGTGCTTCTTTTGTACTCTTTAGTAAAGATCTATAATTTTTTCCGCAAAATTGTACAGTTTTTTGTTATATTTATTTCTAGGTACTGTATATACATTTTTACTATTGTAAAAAGGATTTTTTTATTATCACAGTTTCTACTTGCTTTTTGCAGGTATGTAGGAATACTACTGAATTTTAATTTATTTACCTTGTACTTAGCAACTTTACTGAATTTTCTTTCATTTCTAAAATTTTATATGAAGATTCTCTTGAATTTTGTACATAAACATTCTTCTCTGTAAATAATATGTTTTCCTATTCTTTTCTTTTTTATTATATTTGTCACCATACAGTACTTCATTAGTTTTTGATGTAGTGTTCCATGACTATTCTTTTCTTATACTATTATTGCATTAGCTAGGTACTTCATTACAATGCCAAATAATGCCTCTAACTTTTTATTTATATGCTGGTTGCTCTTAGTACATTGTCAAGTTTTAGGAGTTCCTTTCTATTCTCGGTTTGCCCAGAGATTTGTTTTATTTTTATTTTTTAAAAGCTTTTATTTTTTGAAGTAATCTCTATACCCAAAGTGAGCCTCGAACTCAGAACTTCAAGATCAAGAAAGAGTTGCACGCTCTACTGACTAAGCCAGCCAGGTGCCCCTATTTTCTTTTCAAATTAAGAAAGGGCATTGAATCTTATCTGATGATTTTCTGCATCTAGTGAAATGATATGTTTGCTTTCTTGTTTAATATGTTTAAAGTTGTTTTTTTTTAAATTTGAGAGAGAGAGAGAGCACAGAGAGACAGTGAGAGGGAGAAGCAGACTCCCTGCTGAGCAGGGAGCCTGATGTGGGGCTCAATCCCAGGACTCTGGCATCATGACCCAGGCTGAAGGCAGATGCTTAACCAACTGAGCCACCTAGGCGCCCCTCTCGTTTAATGTGTTAATGGAATCTGTTAGCATGTATTCCTAGGATAAACCTTACTTGGTCAAACTATCATCTTTTTAATATATAGCCAATTCAGTTTACTAATATTTTATTTAGGTCTTTTGTATAACAGTTTATCAGTTAGATTAGCCTATATATTTTCTTCACTGTACTGGACTTTCCTCATTTTGCCAATGTTAGACTAATATTGTAAAGTAAGTTACTTTGATATATAGGAATTATTTAAATATTTTGGATATTACTCTTAATTACATATTACAAAAATTAGCACCCCATTTATGTTTTTTATTTCACTTAAAATAGAAATTCCTGGGCTGCCTGTGTAACTCAGTGAGTCAAGCATTTGACTCCTGATATTAGCTCAGGTCTTGATCTCAGAGTTGTGAGCTCAAGCCCCACGTGGAGCCTACTTTAAAGGAAAAAAAAAAAAGAAATTCTTAATTTTAATGTCAAATGTATCAATTTTCTCTTTTCTGGTTAGTCTATTTGTGTCTTGTTTAAGGAAGCATTCACTGCGCCAAGGCAAAGGAGCTATTCTCTTATATGTTCTTCTGCAATTCAAGTCTTGGTACACCAGGAATTGACCTGCAGATACGTTGTGAGGTAGATATTGTGCTTTTCCCCATGTGAATAAGCAACTACCCAGCACCATTTGTGAAGCGTGCCTCCTTTCTTTGCTGATCTAAAACCCATCCCTGCAGCCCCAGAGGCGTGAATTTTGCTGTTGCCCTTGCAGTGACTTTTCTTTTCCTGTGTTTTGGTCAGCTTTGTGGGATTACTGATCCTTGAGCCCTCCAGGTCTTAATTAGGAAAGCTTTCCTCTAGAGATGGTTTGCTTCCTTGCTCATGCTCTGCTTAGTACCTGTCTGGCTCCAGAACCCAAGCCCAGCTTCCCCCACCCCACCCCAGCCACAGAGAGATGTCCCAGTAGCAATACTGCTGTAGGCCTCCACCAACCCAAGGCAAGCCCGCCCCTTCAGGATGCCACCTGCTCCAACCTAGCTTGCATTTTTTTTTCAGAGGGTGGCCCTTGGAGAGCGTGGGGGTAGATATCTCCAGGACCTAGTCGAATTGCAGTGGAGGGCTTTCAGAGCACCTAAAAGAAGTCAAGTCCAGACCACTCTCTATAAATTTATGTACATAATGTGTGTTTCTGTGTGTGTGTAATTTTTGTAAAGCCACTGGGATCATACTTCCGTGCTATATTCTTCACTTTTCTGATGTCTTGGAAAGCATTCCTTGTTGGTATGTATCATTCTTTTGTATTTTTAATATTGTAATAGTATTTAATGGCCTAGACAGCACCATACATTATTTAACTATTTGGGTACTGTATTCAAAGATCAGAGGGCCTGCAGCATTTTACAAGTCTCTAGGAGAAACAGGCAGGGTGAGATTTTAAATTTAGAAACAGAAAATAAGAAAAATAACTGCCCCAAGCTTTAACCATCAGATCTAAATATGCTGTCACTGAAAGTGATCTCTGTGTTGTCTCAGGGATGTTAGCAAATGTCTAGGGGGGCTAGGGAAGGGCCACACACCTGTTTTTTTCTGCTCTTCCAGATATTTCACATCAAACACAGCTCCTCAGGCTGCATAGGTCAAAGGCTGACTTAAGGGGACCCTTTAAATTCAGGTAATTGTATGTGAAGTCAGGAGTGCAAACACACACACACACACACACACACACACACACACACGGTTTTCCTTCTGGAGGATCCTTTTCCCAAATACGGCAGAGCACCTGGAGATGGATTCCTCTCACTGCTCAGAAACCATCCTGGAAACCTAGAGGGATTTCCAGGTGCTCAAAGATCTAGGCTGCCCATTCTACACCTTTTTTGAAGGACATCGAAAGTGCATAAACAGAGTATCCACAGATAGTTAATCAGGCCAACTATAGATATGACTTGAAGCTCACACAATGACCTGTCACTGTTGCAACTGGAATGTGGGACTTCTTCTTGTAGCGACTGATAAAACACAAAGCCCAATGACGATACCTTGATTGGTGAACACAGTGTGTCTCAGTTACTGCCTTGCCAAGTGAGTTTGAAGGTTTCTCCTTAGACCACTACAGCTAGGCATAAGTAATGTAGGTATCTCTCTCGGCACTTGCCCCATGTCCAGAGGAGTCACTGCCAGTTCTGAGTCTCAAATTTACATAGTATTACTACTATTAATGCACACGTAATTTCTAGTGTAGAACGGAATGTACAGAATAGGATAAAAAGCTTGATAATGTACTACCAACAGTTCCGTCTTTATCATGAAACCCAGCACAACCATATGCTGTCTTACATTTTCTTATTCTGAATTGTCATCATCAAAAATATGAATTAAGCACCAATATTAGCAACTATTCAAACGGACGAAACAGCTCCATAAAAATATTTATAGAATTTCAGCAGTGAAGTTTTTGCCTTAAGTGCCAATATCTGTTCCATTTCTTCTTTTTTAAACTTTATTTTTTTATATTTAATTTTTAAAAAATTTTTATTATGTTCAGTTAGCCAGCATATAGTACATCATTAGATTTTGATGTAGTGTTCAATGATTCATTAGCTGCGTATAACACCCAGTGCTCATCACCACATGTGTCTTCCTTAATACCCATCACCCGGTTAAGCCATTCCCCCCACCTGCCTCCCCTCTGCAACCCTCAGTTTGGTTCCCGGAGTCCAGAGTCTCTCATGGTTTGTCTTCCTCTCTGATTTCTCCCCATTCAGATTTCCCTCCCTTCCCCTGTGGTCCTCTGTGCTACTGCTTATGTTCCACATATAAGTGAAACCATATGATAATTGTCTTTCTCTGCTTGAGTTATTTCACTTAGCATAATCCCCTCCAGTTCCCTCCATGTGGATGCAAATGGTGGGTACTCATTCTTTCTGATGTGTTAAGGTACTTCAGAGTCCATTGCAGGGTGAGGGGGTGAGGGGAGCAAGGGTGGATGGATTGATGGATTTTTAGTTTAATGTTCTATTGATAGAAACCAAGCGTCTCAGGACCAGATTAACAGAAGTGACATATAAGCTTTGCAGAAACAGAGGCAGTGTTTACCCCACTAATCCCCAACATCTTGTATAGGTGTAAGGTCCTTTGATTTAGATAAGCCTTCGATTATAAGCAAATCCTTGAGGGGTGACTATGATATCAGTAAAATCATAACACTTTTTAAAAATGTATGTTTAATGACCTCGTAGTCTCAATAACAATGGATCTTTTCATTTCTGAGTACAGTCTTCATTCCTAAGTACCTTATTGTGTAAAATATCCTCAATCAAGGATGTAATATTTCTTTTTTTATTATTTAAATTGAAGTTAGTTAACATATTAGTTTCAGGAGTAGACATTAGTGATTCATCACTTACATATAACCCCCAGTGCTCATCACAACAAGTGCCCTCCTTAATGCCCATCACCCACCTAGCCTGTCCCCCTACCTACCTCCCCTCCTGCAATCCTGTTTGTTCTCTATAGTTAAGAGTCTCTTATTGTTCGCCTACATTTTTATCTTATTTTATTTTTCCTTCCCTTCCCCTATGTTCATCTGTTTTGTTTCTTAAATTCCACGTATGAGTGAACTCATATGGTATTTTTCTTTCTCTTATTTCGCTTAGCATAATACACTCTAGTTCCAGCCATATTGTTGCAAAAGGCAAGATTTCATTCTTTTTGATTGCAGAGTAATATTCCACTGTGTGTGTGTGTGTGTGTGTGTGTGTGTGTGTGTATACACACCACATCTTCTTCACCCATTCATCAGTTGATGGACATTTGTGCTCTTTCCATAATTTGGTTATTGTTGATAGTGCTGCTGTAAACATTGGGGTGCATGTGTCCCTTCAACTCAGCATTTTTGTATCCTTTGGATAAATCCTAGTAGTGCAATTCCTGGGTTGTAGTGTAGTTCTATTTTCAACTTTTTGAGGGACCTCCATACTGTTCTTCAGAGTGGCTACACCAGTTTGCATTCCCACCAACGGTGCAAAAGTGTTCCCCTTTCTCAACATCTTCGCCAACATCTGTTGTTTCTTGAGTTGTTAATTTTAGCCGTTCTAACAGGTGTGAGGTGGCATCTCATTGTGGTTTTGATTCGTCTTTCCCCAATGATGGGTAATATTGAGCATCTTTTCATGTGTCTGTTAGCCATCTGGATGTCTTCTTTGGAAAAGTGTCTATTCATGTTTTCTGCCCATTTCTTGACTGGATTATTTATTTTTTGGGTGTTGAGTTTGATAAGTTCTTTATAGATTTTGGATATTAACCGTTTATCAGATGTCATTTGCAACTATCTTCTCCCATTCTGTCAGTTGACTTAGTTTTTTTGATTGTTTCCTTCAAAACTTGATGAAGTCCCAATAGTTCATTTTTGCTTTTGTTTCCCTTGCCTCCAGAGACATGTCTAGTAAGAAGTGGCTGCAGCCAAGGTCAAAGAGGTTGCTGCCTGTGTTCTCCTCTAGGATTTTGATGGTTTCCTGTCTTACATTTAGGTGTTTCATCCATTTTGAGTTTATTTTTGTGTATGGTTTAAGAAAGTGGTCCAGTTTCATTCTCCTGCATGTTGTTGTCCGATTTTCCTAACACCATTTGTTGGAGAGACTGTGATTTTTCCATTGGATATTCTTTCCTGCTTTGTTGAAGATTAGTTGACCATGAAGTTGTGGGTCCATTTCTGAACTCTCTATTCTGTTCCATTGACCTGTTTTTGTGCCAGTATCATATCGTCTTGATAATTAGAGCTTTGTAATACAGCTTGAAGCCCAGAATTGTAATGCCTCCTGCTTTTTCTTTTTCAACATTACTGTGGTTGTTCAGAGTCTTTTGTGGTTTCATACAAATTTTAGAATTGTTTGTTCTAGCTCTGTGAAAAATGCTGGTGTAATTTTGATAGGGATTGCATTGAATGTGTAGATTGTTTTGAGTAATATAAACATTTTAACAATATTTATTCTTCCAATCCATGAGCATGGAATGTTTTTCCATTTCTTTGTGGCTTCTTCGATTTCTTTCATAAGTGTTCTATAGTTTTCAATGTATAGATCTTTTATCATTATGGTTAGGTTTATTTCTAGGTATCTTATGGTTTTTGGTGCAATTGTAAATGAGATTAATTCCTTTTTCTTTCTGCTGCTTCATTACTGGTGTATAGAAATGTAACAGAGTTCTGTACATTGATTTTATATCCTGCAACTTTGCTGAATTCATGTATCAGTTTTAGCAATTTTCTGGTGGAGTCCTTCAGGTTTTCTATATAAAGTATCATGTCGTCTGCGAATATTGAAAGTTTGACTTCTTCCTTACCGATTTGGATGCCTTTTATTTCTTTTTGTTGTCTGATTGCTGTGGCTAGGACTTCCAGGACTAAGTTGAACAGCAGTGGTGAGAGTAGACATCCCAGTCGTGTTCCTGACCTTAGGGGAAAAGCTCTCAGTTTTTCCCCATTGAGGATGATATTAACTGTATGTTAATATGTAATAGTTTTGATTTCTTTTTCTTCTCACATAGCCTACATGCTTTCTAAAGAAATTTAAAAATCAGGGGCGCCTGGGTGGCACAGCAGTTAAGCGTCTGCCTTCGGCTCAGGGCGTGATCCCGGTGTTATGGGATCGAGCCCCACATCAGGCTCCTCTGCTATGAGCCTGCTTCTTCCTCTCCCACTCCCCCTGCTTGTGTTCCCTCTCTCGCTGGCTGTCTCTATCTCTGTCAAATAAATAAATAAAATCTTTAAAATAAATAAATAAATAAATAAAATCTTTAAAAAAAAGAAATATAAAAATCAAAATCTTCTATTTTGATTTCAATCTTCAACTTCAACTAGAATTCTTTTCTAGTTATTATGACATTTCCAGGCACGTCAGGTTACAAAACATACTTAACCATTTTTGTATCACAGCAAAGAAAATAAAACCAAATTAGTTGGCTACCTTAACAATTTTGAGGGCGGAAATGTTCTAAATCTGGATCATGATGATGACCGTAAACTTGGCAAATTTGCTAAAAATCATTGAATTGTACACTTAAACAGGTGAGTTTTATGGTATGTAAATTATACCTCAATAAAGTTACATGCAACAAGTTAGTTGCAATGCTTCCTATGACCACAGAATGTCAGCAAAGTCAGCTATGAAGGATTTTTCTATAAACCTAATTTTCCAAGGAGAACACCAGCAACCACTAGATGTCGCTGTCTTTCACTACAGAAATGCCTTTGTTCTGGCTCTCAGGTGCCTGAAGTTATCAAGAACCCGTCAGGCATCAGGAACAGGGAAACATTTTCAAATATTGGTTTATGCAGATCTACAATGATCCAAGCTATCGAATCGTTTTATCCATGGTATATACAATAAATAAAACTAATCTCATGCTACAATAGTTTTCAATAAGCAACCAGAAGTTCATTCTTACTGAAAATATTAAAATCATTTAAAACTAGTTTTGGACTACTTACAGATTCTAGTAAACATATTATGTAAACTTTGATTTTTATGACTATTTTATTTTACATTTTTAACAATGTACATTTAAAAGTATGATTTTAAACATTTTGATCTATGGGGCACCTGGGTGGCTCAGCTGGTGGAGCGTCTGACTTGATTTCGGCACAGGTCATGATCTCAGGGTTATGATATGGAACCCCGTATCGGGCTCCATGCTCAACAGAGGGTCTGCTTGAAATTCTCTCTCTCTCTCCCTTTGCCCTCCCCACCACCGCTTGTAGGAGCTCTCTATCTTAAATAAATAAATCTAAAAAAACTTTTTTAAAATCTAAGTCCCCTTAAGTTAGACAAATTAACTAGTGAACTTTTCAAGTGACTAGGTTAACATTAAAAAATCTTTTAAAAGGAGGACAGTCTCTCTTGTTACTTCTTTAGTTCTTTTGAAAACATAAAATGCAGTGGATTATAGGAAGGTAAACCTTCTAATACACGTTGAAAACCACAACCATTTCTGGGCTGGTGATACTTCCTCTTACTCAGTGCAGCCCTGTTATGATTAAGAAGGGTGGAGGATGCTTGTGAGCTGGAAATATTCTCTCAGTCACATTTTGAGCGTATTTGCAAGTAAGTGAAATAATGTTTGTCCAAATAAAGTCTTCATGTGTCAAAATATTAACCTAGGTTTCCCAAATCAAAATAGATGCCCTGTTTTCATTATGAGGTCAGTTTCAGTCTAAGAGCTTCTTGCTTCTGAATTCTGGTTAATATTTAAAGCAATTTGAATGACAATTTCTTGGACTAATGATTTGAGTACCAGGAATCCAGAAACTGCCCACAGGGATAAGAAAAAATAGGACATGATGAAATGTTACTTAATTTTTCTCAGAAATTTGAGGGTCAACAGTTTTCTTCACAGAATCTACCAAATGTCAAGGTCAAAGTAGAGGAAACTGAGGTTAAGTGACAGGTTAAGTGATGTGGCCAAGGTGACACTGGTAGTTAATGGAAAAGTGAGGTCTAGAACCAGGTCTTGTGGCTCACAGCCCTAGGTCCTTGATTAAAACACGCATCCATTATTCATTCTACACTTTATATTATCTGTAATACCGGGGGTTTTCGTTGTTTCTATAGTTCTTTTTATCCAGGATGGATTTCAAAAAAACAGATGACTGCTTGGTCCAAGAGCTATAAAATATGTCATGAGATAGTGATGTTTGGGATGATAAATGTTTTGGAAGAAACATTCAAGTAATTAGTTATGGTGAAAATATCTTAGGACTGAGAACGACACATGGAATCCTACTGTGCTTTGGTGAATGAAGTCTGCTCCAGCCATGGAAGGGCTCCCCTAGCCGTTCTGCAAAGCCTCCACGACAACCCAGTCTTCCTTACTACCATTACACTGGGAGCTCTGGTTACTAAATACTGGTCTGCCCACACTTCTCCCCGCGCCCCCCCCCCCCCCCCGCCTGCCAAACTGCATGATCCTGTAAGTATTTCTGGAGCAAGAGCAACCAGGCATTTAATGACGTCAGTCATGTCTCCTGATGAGGAAGATTAATGGGTCAGGCATGTCATGTACTCTTTATAAAAGAGATCTATGTTCTACCCTTCGGGGTCTAAACTCCAACAAAATCCAGCTGGGTAGTGTCAATTCAGACATCTGAATAGAAGGATAAATGAAACCATGCAAGTAATGCAGATCCACACGTGCCTGCAGAGACAAAATTACCCTGCCTAAAAGCTTAACCTTTGTGGCATCAAATGTATTTTCATTTTAACACTGATGGTTAGGTGAGTTAAAAGATTGTGAGAATTCTGGCTGACCAAAGTAGCACGTATGCGTGTGTGTATTAAACTTTTTGTATGTGTATTGATTTTTAAACAAATTCATATTTGGAAATGGATTAATTTTCTAAAACTTGGAATTTCTAACATTCTGTTATTATTCATAATTTCATGTATCACACCAAAAGTCCTTGAATTTAAATTGTTCAAAGGAATATTATTAGTGTCACTAAACTCTAAGCAATTGCCAAATATTATCAGTGCCTTAATCTCCAATTACATATTTTTTTTGATCTTTCAAACTAAGATAACAAAACAAATGGTGGTCTTGGCATCTACTAAGCAACAGGATATGCTATATATATTTTTTAAACTTGGAAATACCGCTGCTCTCCCACGGTGGATGAAAGATGCATTTTTCTCAGTGTTATCAATAACTTCTAGTGATATGGTCATGCCTCTCTGATCCTCCTAAGCCCCAGAGTCTGAAAACAGGTTGAGATAAGAATTAAAATGCTATCCATGGCCACAACTGAATGACACCCACAGGTAGTATAGGGGGGCAAAACTCTTTGACCTTGGTCTCATTTTCCATTGTGTTCTAACCACCTAATGTAACTAATTATAAGCAATTAAAGTAAAATCAGCTATTTTACTGCAAAGTGATTCATTTTAAAATCACTCATTTACTAAACATATGACCTGGAAGCAATTTATAAGATTCCTATATCCAATAGCTCCTTCTTTTTGCAAGTGACTGTGTATCTGTGTACTCGGCGCAAATCTGTACTCATACGGCTTCTTGTCAAATTATTGCCCCTCCTCCCATACTAACTTACCCAAGACTTCCCAGAGTGCTATGAACATAATTCATGAAACTAGATGGGAGAAAACCTTTACCTTCTACCCTCAAGGGATTTTGACATGTACTTGGAGAGCTCATGGCAGAAAATATCACCCATCAGTTTTGAAGTCTTCATAGACTAAGAATGTTTAAAAGAAAAGGAGGAGTTACAGAACTGGCCCATAGATCATGTCGGGCTGTGGCTTGACACCAAGGTGTCTTGTAGGCTCAGTAAATATTGGATGGGTGCAGCCATCCATGACTTAGGGGAACACTGGACAAGGCCTGACCCCAGACAGTGTTCTCCAGCATTAGTGTGCTTCAGAAACAGGAGAGGAATGGGTTAAAAATAGAAATACTCAGACTTACTAAAATTCCAGATATATGGAATGCCAAACAGAATCAACGTATGGGTACAGTCATGTTATCCTCTATCTAAAAAGCCCATTTTCACGAAGAGCTTCCTTATTTAGGCTACTTATTTCCTCAAAAGTGCACCAATAGTTACTGGGTTTTAAAAGGTTAGAATTTAAAAATCGAAGTCAAGCCTGACACTGGCCTGCCATGAGTCAGGGCTTTTCAGAGCTCCCCAAGCACTAACAGCAAGGCTTGTGTCTGTGTTCCAGAGACTACTGACCACATGTCAGATGTCCTCACAGTGGTAGGCCGCGACAGATCGGCAGGGTCCCTGTGTCCTCCCACTGTTTCAAGGAGACCAGCTGGAGTTTTCTACGGTAAGCGGTGGGGCTTCCACCTATTCAGACCACAGGGGCAAATGCTTTCTCAGAAAGCTGTGTTTTCGCCAGAGCTGACGGGAAGTCCAGTCCACAGGAAAATAGAGGCCTCGTGGTAACAGATTACTACACTAGTTAAGAGGTCTGAGTTACTGCTAGCCTCTTCATTGTCAATAGCCATGAATACTTCAGTAAGTCAACCTGAAAAGTGGTTTCCTTGTCTATAAAATTAAAGGATAAATTACAGTTGATCCTTGAACAACACAAGGGTTGAGGTGCCGACAACTCCCTCCCCACAGTCGAAAATCCACATATAACTCTTTTCACTCCCCCAAAACTTTAATAGCCTACTGCTGACCGGGAGCCATAATGATAATAAAGTCAATTAATATATATGTTATATATTGTATACTGAGCTAGAGAAAAGAAAATGTTAAGAAAATCATGAGAGAATACATTTACAGTACCGTACCATGAAAAATCTGTGTGTAAGTGGACCCATGCAGTTCAAACTTACGTTGTTCAAGGGTCAACTACATACTTTCAGGACTTCTTTTCCCTTGACGATTCTTCTTCAAAGTGTACAAGTGTAGCTTTGATACGCCAACAGCTAGTCCTTAAACCAGTCATTTTCTCCCGAACAGCATCAGGGATTTTAGAAACCAGAGAGAAACTAATACATGCTTCCGCTCACGAGAAAAGGACGGGCTTGGATATTCCTAGATCTCACCACTTGGAGCCACAGAACTCCTTTCAGCAGGCCACCATCTGCTCGGCCACCATGCACTTCTCTTGGTCCCTTTCCGGCCTTTGGTCGAGGTTAGGTCAGAGTCCCAGGAGAGAGGCTTCGGGCCCCTTGCCGGGTTCTGCTCTTGGTCCTGAGCTCTACCAGCTATGTGACCTTGGGCAAGTTACTTGACCTTGTCTCCACGCCTGTTTCTTCATCTGCCAACTGGGGATGATAATAAAAGCACCACCATTTGCTGGGTTATGAGAATTAAATGTGGTAAGCCCTATACGGCACATTGTTTGGTGCTGGCCGACTAGGCACTCAGTTCATGAGGGCAGTTTGTTTTGATTACAGCTGCGTGGTTATAGCATCCATAGAACTTAGCATGAAACCGGAGAAAGCCCATGAAGTCACGATGGCGCCACCGCCACTGGCCCTCTCTCCTTCTGGATTTATCCTTACTAATGCAGCCTCGCTTGTTGACTTGAAGGAGTGAATGAACATGCCGGCTCCCTGTATCTCTTTCCAGAAAGTCCAGATCACACAGCTCTGAAGATGGGACAGTAATGTAAGGAAGCAGGGGATCTGATCAATGAATTAAAGAGATCTCCTTCACATCAAAGAAACTGGTAGCTGCGGCTGCCCTCCGAGGAAGTGGCTTCGAGTCAGGGACAGGAAACTGACTTTATATGCCTTTGTATCTTTTGAATTTTGAACCTCAAGTATGTGTTACCTATATTAAAAAATATTTTTAACATGCTAATTTTTTAAAAGTAAAAAGACAATTTGGAACTTCAAATCAAGTTTACCCCATTCCCCTCCTGAGAGCTGGGGAGCCGAAAGCCCAGCCTCACGTGCCCTTCGGAGCTTCTGAGAGCCCATGGCTGCGGCCTTGCCCCGCGCGCCCACAACTGGAAGGGTTTGGGCAGAAGCCATGGGAGCGGGGACGCGGGAGGGTTCAGGATTATTTCAGGTTTTGACTGGTTTCTGCACAAGGGAACCAAAGGAATTCGTACTACAGATTTAGAGCAGGGCTTTTGCTCTGATTCTATTCTACTGCCCCGGGAAGGCAAAGGCCAGAATTAAAAGAAAGAACAGAGAGAGAAGGAAGCGTGTGCATGCGCGAGTGCGCTTGTGTGCAGTCCGAATAACCCATGCTGGCCCAGCTTTTCCATGCTCTTTTCCCAAATATTTTTCTAGTAAAGAAATCTGAAAACTTGAAAATTAAGACCGGCTTGGAAATAACGAGGGTTGCAACTTATTTGAGCAAGTACAACAAAGGTATGGTAAGGTTAGTTTTCTCCTTTTACTCATCATTTCCCATCCCTGATGGAATTATGAGTGAATGTGTAAGGAAGATGGCCCTGAAAAGAAATACCTTTTCTTTTTTTAAAGATTTTATTTATCTACCTGAGACAGAGAGAGAAAAAGCACGAGCCGGGGGGCGGGAGGGCAAGAGAGAGCGAGAAGCGGACTGCAGCAGGGAGCCTGACCCGGGGTGATCCTGGGACTCCCGAGATCATGACCCGAGCTGAAGGCAGATGCTTAACTGACTGAGCCACCCAGGGGCCCCTCTGAAAGGCTGTTCTCTTAAATCTCATTCTGAGTCAGCTATCACACAGTACCGCAAGGCAAAATGGATCTTTGAAGAACAAACAATACTGTACTAAAAATGCTTTGCGCTAAAAATACATTTGGAATTCTAAAATGTATAAATATGAAGTGTAGCTAAGATGGATGTATATGGAAATAAGCTCTACAAAAGCAGAAATATTGAAATTGCAATATACCATGGTCGAGTAGTTCAGAATCAGGCCTGGGTCTTCAGCACGACCCTAGAAAAGACGAGCCACGTTTCAGGTCCCGAAGACCTTGCACACACGATAAACAGAGGTCGGTCAGGGCCTCATGGCTGGCCAGTTGGCAGCTGCTCGGCTTGTCCCACGCAGGTCCAAACTGCTTCATTATTTTTGGTTCTAGACTAGAAAAAGTGTGTTGGTTTCACAAGTCCTCTTTTTCTTTTTTTTTTTTTTTAAGGTGTAGTTTAGACACTCAGAAAACAGACCGTACTGGACATGAGAAGAATATCTGAAGAAAATTGAGAAGCGCGGTTGCTGACGCAAGACGTCCGGTTTCCGGCGAGTCTCGCGCTCAAACACGTTTAAATACACAGCGGAAATTCATTGTCTTTATTTTCCCATCTCGCGTGATTCAACATCGTGAACTACCTGGTTAAAGCTGACAAGTGGTGTAATCCCACGACTCGGGATCGGTCATTTCTACATCCCGAAGTCCCGATTCTGAAGATGTTCGAGGAGCAATAACGCAGGGCCAGCTCTGGCTTCCACAGCACGGCTCCGCGACAGGCACACGTTCCTGCAGCTGCCTGCTGGCTGCCTGGCCGGAGGGTGTCGTGCCTGCTGCCTGCCTGGCGGGAGGGTGTCGTGCCTGCTGCCTGCCTGGCCGGAGGGTGCCGTGCCTGCTGCCTGCCTGGCCGGAGGGTGTCGTGCCTGCTGCCTGCCTGGCGGGAGGGTGTCGTGCCTGCTGCCTGCCTGGCCGGAGGGTGTCGTGCCTGCTGGCTGCCTGGCCGGAGGGTGTCGTGCCTGCTTCCTGCCTGGCCGGAGGGTGTCGTGCCTGCTGCCTGCCTGGCGGGAGGGTGTCGTGCCTGCTGCCTGCCTGGCGGGAGGGTGTCGTGCCTGCTGGCTGCCTGGCCGGAGGGTGTCGTGCCTGCTGCCTGCCTGGCCGGAGGGTGTCGTGCCTGCTGGCTGCCTGGCGGGAGGGTGCCGTGCCTGCTGGCTGCCTGGCCGGAGGGTGCCGTGCCTGCTGCCTGCCTGGCCGAGGGTGTCGTGCCTGCTGCCTGCCTGGCCGGAGGGTGTCGTGCCTGCTGCCTGCCTGGCCGGAGGGTGTCGTGCCTGCTGGCTGCCTGGCCGGAGGGTGTCGTGCCTGCTGGCTGCCTGGCGTAAGGGTGTCGGCACTGCTGTTTCAGGCTGAATGCAGAGCTGGCAAGCCGTGCTGTTTTTAGTAGCAAACGTTTTTGTTTCAGGGACAAACGGGAGGGGCAAGAATGGGAAGTTTCCAGAGGCCCCGGAGAGCGTGGCTCGAGCGCCCCTCTTCACCAGCTGACGCGCTCCCGCGTGCCCCTTCCTGCACACGCCGCCAGCTGCCTACACACCGGTCTTCCAGAGCCCGCTCGATCCCACGGTGATGCCATATGTTTCACAGAAGCCTGAAACCCTCCCAGTCCCAGGGGGAGAATCTTCACTAGCAGTCCAGAGCGTTTACTTCCACGCTCCCGGCCAGTGACTGGTTACGGAGGGAGGGGATAATGAGAATCTAGCGGGTGAGACCCTCGGAGAATCGTCGGGTGCAGGTCTTGTGTGCAAGCCTTCTTTGCTCTTAAAACAGGACAGAAGGAAGGAGCACTGCCTATCGTTCCCTGTGTGGTGCCTGCAGCTGTGGCAGCAGGATCAGGATTGGGGGAACCAGCCTAAACAGGGCGCAAAATGCCTACCAGGAATCTGGTTGCCTTGCCATTGTTAAGTCACTAAATTAAGCATCCCTGGGATTTCCTACCTCTGGGCTTCTTGTTTTGTGAGGGAATGAAATTTCCTATTGTTTAAACCACTGGGGAGGGGGCAGACATCTGCTTTTTGTGACCCCAAGTAACCAGATGCAATCCCCTTCGTCTGAAATAACATAACCCTGTTTTATAGAGCAGAGCACACAGGCGAACGCATGCACACTCCCTCCCGCTCTTACAAACTGAACTCTCCTGTGAGTACTAACGTTCTCCTGGATTCAAGCTCCTTGGAGAAGAGCGCGTGCTCCGTATTCCCCATCCAGAATACCCTCCTCCCCAGCATTATCACTTACTTCAAAGGCCCAGTTCAAAATCTGCCTCCTCCGTGAACAGTTTCCTATTTAATCCCTGCTACATCTGTCTCTAATTCTAACATATGGCATTTACTGTCTCTAACTTTTTTACATCTTGTCTGCTGATCCTTGTGTCTCCCTCTCAATGTCTACCACACTGAGCACACATTTGATTTACAGGGACTGACTGAGTATAAAGCACCATTTTCCTTCACCTGAAACATGGGATTTTCCTTTCCTCTTTTCTTCCTTGTCTTCTTGCCTCATCTTACTTCTCTGCAGAAGACAAAAATCGAGATAAAAGAAATTCAGAGCTCAGACTCTGAAGGAAGGTTAAGTCTTTCTAAAAAGAGCCAAAACCAGCATGGCCTACCTTCTGGGAGTTACAGCTAAGGAAGAAAGAATGATGGCACGGCGGGGGGACAGCATTAGACACCATACCAAAGACCTCCTGTTTTTGTACCTCCCTGGCACGCTGACCAGGCCTCACTACTGAAATAGGAACTGGGGCCGGGGGCATCCTTAACAAATCAGAACGTATAAGAGAAGATATAGCAGAGTCTAGCACATGGGAGGCATTCAACAAATGTCTCAGAGTGAATGAGAGATGACAGAGCGTCTTATGATTAGGGCTTCGGGCTGATACCTAAAGCTTTTTATTATAAAGACAGAATGAAATGTAAATACCAGTAAGAACACTGCTGTCTCGATGTAATGGACTTCATCTGAATGTGCTGACATAAAAATCTTTGATCTGATATAGACTTCAAGCTGTTTTGAAATGGAAAATAAAATCTTGGGTTGTTTTTGTTTCTGCTTGAGAGCTCCTGTGGCTGTTAGCTAAAACTCAAAACAGGGCCCATCTGCAGAAAGGCCTTGTCCATCATCACATGACCTGAATCTCTCGTAGCTGCTCTTCTGCTTTACAGCTCCAGGGCCATCCCTCCAACGAGATGGCGGAAAGAGCATCTGCAGAGAGCATAACCCGGTGTAGAAATTGGCTCGCATACCCTTGAAGGTAGGCAAATACAATTTTAACTTTTACTTTTAGCACATTCCAGACATAAAAATTTGTTGTAACTTTCCTTAGGTTCATTCATCAAACTGACACTAAGAACTTCTGCAAGATCTTTTATATTACACAATAGAGTAAAAACTGTAGTAAATATTCAGATAGTTAAATGAGCACCAAACACTACAACATGTAACCAACATGGTTCTATTAAAAACTCTCTTCAACTATGGCATTCAAGGACAGAAATACAATACTTTCTTTACAAAGCAACGAATATAAAAATCTGCAAATGCCATAAATTCATTTATAGGCTCTTTTTTCTTTTCATATAGGCATGTCATTAGATTCTTTCGATTTTTTTCTTTCTTTCAATTCTTTCCTGAGGTATTTTTTGTGGTTTGCTTTTATTGTACTGCTGGATGCATTATCTTTGATCATCCTTTCCTAAAATGATTTTTAAAGACCTGCAAAAAATTTTATTGCATAGGACACTATTCATGACACAGAGGTTGGGAACTGCAAATATGTGGCATTGGAACAAGTCTTACAAATATTGCATTTTAAGAATTTGTTACATACATTTTTTTTTTTTTACAGCTTGTCTCTTTTTAAAAAATTGAAGTTACAGCTAAGAGTTAACTATAGTGAAGCATTTTAGGAATGTCAGAGGTTAGAGAATACGATGAATGATACAAAGGAAAAAAGCCATAATTCTTGCTGGCTATATATTGTATTGCCTTCAAAAGCAACTGTACATGTTGTAATCAGTTCATAGTTAAATATTTCTACTAATCTGTTTTAGGAGAGCAAATGTCTTTCAAAGTTTCAAGTTCCTCTATGAGCTTCTTGTTCTGAACTTCCAGCACTGCAACCCGACTCTCCAGACATTTTACATATTCTTTCTTTCGACGTCGACATTCTTTAGCAGCTTCCCTGAAAAAAAGTAGAAGCGAAAGGGCAAACAAAACATTTTTTTTTTTTTTTTGCATGCTATTGACAAGCAGACTGAAGTAAGCTTGGTAAATGTGATCATGGCTGCATTCCAAATCTTGGAACAGCGTTCCCAATTCAATGTCAAACACTAAGCCAAACTGGATTCTTAAGGGTCACAAGTGTCCCTTCCACGAGTCCTTATGGCAATTAGTAGAATTGCTGCATCTCCTGCCTTGATTAGAGTTCATAATAAACAAGGTCCAAGTCAAAGACAGTTACTCTGCTTTATGGCAATAAAGATCTTTGAGGGCCTTGAGTTCCTCAATGAGAGTCTTGTTTTGGTTTTCAAGCACAGCCACACGATTTTCAAGACATTTGACATATTCTTTCTTCTTCCTGCGACACTCCCGGGCAGCTTCCCTGGAACCAACACAAGGCAAATGACTACAGGAACAACCTCCCAGCACAATCCAGACTGGCTCAAATGAACTTCTGCCCCCCAGACTCAACAGCCAATCAATCCTAGGTAAGGTTTGTACAAAGCCACACAACAAATGTAACCAAGCACATGCCTTTTGTAAGATTACTTTCAAACAACAGGAACGACTTGAGAGCACGATCAACGTGTCCATCGTTGGTTGTAAATGCTGTTTTCTTAGGGCACACATTCCATGATAACAGTGACTAGAATGGTTTTCAGTAACCTAAAACAATAAGACCACATCCCCACGTGGAATTTCTACAAAAACATTTACAGATCCTTTCAGTTCTCTTAATTATTTTTGTCCACCAAAAGCCACATATTCCGTCACAATAAGTTAACTTTATTTGGTCAAAAATATTGGAAAAATTAATCCTCAGAAATTTGAAATGTCAATTTTGGAGACTTTGTTTCTTCAAGACTGAATCTCATCAGTAAAACAAATAAGCTCGACCATGACTGCGAGAAGCAGTTTATTGGCTAGAAAACAACGTGGATAAAGACAACAGTAAGCAAGTCACACACATTTTCATAAACCAAAATGAAATGGACTACGCTGCTGAAAATTAAGGAAGGGAAGAAGGGAGGGTACAGAATCCAGCACTCAATAATTCAGACAATTTAAACCCACGAAGTGAGAGCACCAATATTAAAACTTTGGAAAGGAAGCTACTATATAACCCAAAAGTGTATTTCAAGACTGTTTTTCAACCACGTGCATTTCCTACCCAATACACTGTCTTCAAAGCGCTGTCGGCATGCCCAAAGGAAGGAACAGACCAGCCAAAGCAACAAACACAAAGACACAGATGAGTTAGTCGTTTTCATGCATAACCCCGCCAAAAAATAATAAATAGAGCTAACATTTTTTCTCTTTCTCCTTTTTTTCAGGGTGAGAAGGGGTGGCAACTACATCATTTAACTCCTCTGTAGAACATACCCTCTGATAACAGTGTTCTTTTGGAGGAGTCAACTGAAAATAACTGCCTTTGGGGTACACTTCATATCAAAAAAGCCCACGTCGAAAGAGGTAACTCAAACATATATTAACAAGAGTTGTGTTGGTTGTCTAAACACTAGTTACTACAATGCTAGCTAGCGCTGCTGCAATTCTGACCCAGGAGTGACGTGTACGACAGATTTGGCCAATTCTGTTTTATTTTTAGGATAGTTGACTCACTAACAACTGGTTATCTGTTTTTTCTCCGCGGGACTAAGTGTCAGCAGAAAAAAAGACCTTGAAATCCCAGTGAACTGCAGGAAAAGATCAACCCCTACTTCCTAGCCAAGAACAATGCACTCACTCTGTGAACTCACAAAGTTCTCAGACTTCTCAACTAGTTAACAAGAAAATAAAAAAATGTAAGAAGTGAACCGAATCTGATAAATACAGATGGATTTAATCTACATGATGCATGGGGAAAAGTTGAGAATAAATCCAAGCACACTCATAAAACTTGCAACTCTTCTACAAAGGAACTAAGATACATTGAGGAATACCACTGTTTTCATGATTGAATCATTATATTAAATTCTAGATCTGGAAGGAAGATAATCACTTTACAAAACAAATTATCATTATAGGAAATTTTACATATCTAATAGCAGTGCTGTGATACTTATTTTTTAATTTTCTTTACCAAGGTCCACTATTTATTGTAAATATGATAATTCATCTCTCATGTGGGAACGGTGCAGGTTACCCGTCAAAATGTTCCAGCACAAAGCTTTAAATGATCGCACCAGTAGGTGGTACATTCCTAAGTACTTCCCTGCTATGGAAAACACCTGTTTCTTCTATTAATAGTTAACTCAGTTTTCAGGCTTCACATTTGTCTGGCTATATCCTCAGCATGGGGAGGAAATACACGGCAAAGAGGAAATGTTGACAAAGCTGTAAAGAAATATAAACTGTCGCTGGGCTGGGAGAAATCTCTATCAGATCTATCATAAATGCCAGCCAAAGAATAAAAATGGAATGTAGGAGAGGTCTTTCACATTAATAAGTAAAACCTACATACGTTCCATGAAGTTAAGTCTGAAGCTTATTCCGAGGTCTCGGAGGTGACTCTGGTGTAGTGCAGCGGGCAGGCTCTGGAAGAAAGACTGCCGGATTGCATATCCAGGTTCTGTCCCGTGCATGACCTTAACCAGCTCATTACTTAACCACTCTGAACCTCAGTCCCTCATCTGGAAAGTAAGGGTAATAACCAGACCTGGTCTCACGTGCAAGTTATGTGAGTTAGAGAAGCAGTAAAAACAAAGCATTTAAAACCTGCATATGGTACTTGCTCAGCTGAGCCACCTGTTAGCCATCGCTCTTCCCTCGTCCTGCTCTGAAACTGAGATCTGGAAAGCTGACACAGACCCTGCTCAGAATCCCTCGCAGCTAGGGATTCTATAGCTATTTCTCGCCAAGGAAATGTGGGTTTAACATGCTCCGAGGGTCTTCCAGGAGAAGATTTCGGAAGAGTTAGACTCAGCCGGCCCCAGTTTTTGGCTCTGGCCCTTCTCCCTTCTTCCTGCCTGATGCCACGCCTAGAGACGTGGCAGCCACGTTGTGACCCTAAGAACAAATGTCACCTGCTGAAGCTGACGGCAGTGAGGAGAAGCCTGGATCCTTGGTGACACTGCTGAGCCTTTGTTCTGGCTGCACTTACCTCTGGACCAGCCACGTAAGGTCAAAGTAACACCTGCGAGGTGAAGGCTCCATTTCCCTCGGTTATTCACAGCCCAAACACTAATGCTACCCAATAGCTGTTATCAGCTAACTATTTTTTTAAAACCTAAAATTTCATGATTGTTTTCCTCAGGGAAATATCTTATGTACGTGTAGGTAGTTGTGGGGCATATCTAGAGGAACCCACTGCCTAATATTTCACTATTTCATTGATAGTTCTACTGACAACATTTTTTAATCTAAAAATAAAGGTACAGAATAATGACAAAAGGGAAATAAGAACGCTACTTTCTAGGTCTTTCTATTTATTTTCTTTAGGAAAATAAGACATCAATGAACAATTTTACAATGTGCATTATTCCCACACTTTATATTTCTAAACTGAACTTTACAATGTAAATTCTGTGACCACAGAAGCAATTATTTTCATAGCTCCCTGAGATCTCTGAAAGGACAGTTTTAAAATATCCATATTCCTTCACCAGATCTAAGTTAGAGATCTTTGATAGCAAGACTTCCATAAAACAGCTATGTGTGATACTATGTAAGCCCCACCCATTCAGCCCCTTCAGGATTTCTGAGCAAAATGCTGACAATGAAAAATAGGAACCCAGCATGACTGAATTAACCAGGAACAACCACTGATAAAGATGTGTGTATCTTAATGATCCTATTGCTGGTAACCTGTTGCACTTTCCAGGGTACAAAACTCCACCTGGAGATCTGCAGTAACTACAATGTTTGGGAACTAAAGCCAACTTAAGGAGTCCTATATTATATCAAAACGTGACATTTATTTATTTAGATTTTATTTGACAGGGAGAGAGAGAGCAAGCACAGGCAGGGGGAGCTGCAGGCAGAAGGAGAGGGAGAAACAGGCTCCCTGCTGAGCAGGGAGCCCGACATGGGACTCAATCCCAGGATCCCGGGATCATGACCTGAGCAGAAGGCAGATGCTTAATTGACTGAGCCACCCAGGCGCCCTCAAAATATGACATTTAAGAGCATGTGAGTAAACTGA
This sequence comes from Ursus arctos, assembly GCF_023065955.2. Classification (NCBI taxonomy): domain Eukaryota; kingdom Metazoa; phylum Chordata; class Mammalia; order Carnivora; family Ursidae; genus Ursus; species Ursus arctos. Next base: position 4,373,145 of record NW_026622986.1, read on the forward strand.
GGATAGCTGCTACTGGTTCACATTCAGTTACAAAGGATTGTTACGAAGTCAGTACTTATTTCTGACTTGTAGTGGCTCAGAAGCCACAATTTCTAACTAATGCCTACTAAACAAACCACCGCCATGTGATCCTGGTCAGAGGCAAGCACATGATGTCATCTGAAATGTTTTGTTTTCTTACAATGAGGACATGATTTAAACACTTAGGAATAGGGTGACCAGAAGACTGGGAGAACTCTTAGACTACTCTGTTCATTTTGAAAATCAGATTAACTTGCACCATTTTCCATCATAAAAACTAAACCAAGAAATAATATACAAGTCAAGTTGAAGAATTTTGGAAAACAGCATTTCTATGACATACTCCTGTTTAAAAAATAAAATTAGAGAAACATAGTACAAGAGTAAGTGAGAAAATGAGAGTGAGAACTGGAAGTACATATGCTATAATATTAGTAGGTATCTCTAAGTGATGGGGCTCTGAGTAATTTTGTTTCTTTCTGTTGCTTTGTATTTGCACTTGACCAAAATTTATCAGAATTAATATGTATTTCAGTATAGTAGGGAAAAAAAGTTACAAAATAGATAAAAGGAAACTACATATAAAAAACTTAGAAAATTCCATTCATTTATTTATTTATTTATTTATTTATTTGAGTGAACTCTACCCCCAACACAGGGATTGAACCCATGACCCTAAGATCAAGAGTTGCATGCTCTACTGACTAAGCCAGCCAGGCGCCCCTTTACTTAGGCTTAGAAAATCTTCACTCACACTTAATTTTGCTCATAAAGAAACAAAAGAATTACACTTATCACCTACTTTACAAAGGAAATACCAAGTAAAAAATAAATCTTTATTTGTAATAAAGCCCTTGCATCATCATTAAGAAAATTAATGTATCTTCTAGATATTACCCTTACCACACGTAGGGATGTGCCTCCTGCTGATGAAATGGTTTCCCGGCTAGGCACTCTGATGACAAGACAATCTAATTATCGTCACATGCAGAGCACAAACCCCAAAATGCCACAGAACACGTAACTTGGGAGAAGTGGCTTGGGAAAAGCAGTTTTTTTAAAAGCTCCACAGCAATAAGTTATGTGTCCGATAGGTGGTTACTGGTTTCTGGTGAAACATCCTACCTGTTTTTCATTAGCCTCAGCTCTCGTTTGCGTGTTGCTTCCTCGGCTAGTTGCTGGGGACTGTGCAAGCTTCCTGGCGAGGCAGCCATCACTACTCCCTGTGGCAAAGCAGTGGTAGGGGCTCGGATCTGGTAAGTCGGCATGTCACCAGTGGCGGCTGCAATGGAACGAAATATGACAAGTTTATATAAACAATTTACAATGTGATCTTTTATATAAAACTGACCTGAAAATAACATACTTCTTTTTACATGTCATAAGAAGTGACCTTGCTAATATTTAAGATGATTATTTTGAGCATTAAAGTCTTAGGTCAAAGATCTTCAGCACTTGAAACAGTAATATCAGCGTGCTCTATACAGTTAAGGTAGAAAAATGCCCCCGTGCATTTTAGAAAGGTTTTTTTATCAAAAGCTACATTAGGGAGGCTTTCCAACTGCTCTCCGGGGGGAAAAGCCTTGATGTGTTTATCAATTCACATCATGTAAATACTTTCACCATGGCCAATTTCAAGCTACCAGGGTGACCTCACGGAAGGTGGAGATGAAAAGACATACGCAGTAAGTAGCACACCATACGGTTAAGAGAGATGCAAATCACCTCAAGAGCACAGATAAAATTATGAGAAGTGATGAGTTTTGAGTATTTATTGTTTTTCACATAACTCATTCGTTAAATACATATGTATTTCTTTATATATATTTAATTTTAAACAATGGCTCTTTTTACAACCAGCTCACAAAAACCCTGAAAATTTAATAATCACTCTAGCAGACCAGTGGGAGCTGGCTCCAGCATACCACTGCAAAAATTTTAATTAAGCAGAACATCTCTATTCTCTGAATGTTCCAGATAAGAGATTTCCCTGTACCCTACACCATGCCTGAGACAGTTACTGGATGTCTTTAAATACAAGTCCTACTACCAGAAGATAACTGAGGTATTAGAAGGACAAACCTGGCTCGCTGTATTTTCAGTTTAAAAACCAAAACGAAATAAAGAACAAAACAGCAAAGCTCTACTTAAATCTGGTTTCTCTGGGGGATGATAATTTTTGTCTTAAGTAGGTTTCTTGAGATAATAATACATTTCTAAGTATTCATTTAAAAATTTTTCTAATTCTAGTGCATAGTTAAATGACAGACTTAATATTTACTTAGTATTCATGTTGAATACTAAAAGTCCTCCAAGTTTCCTAATTTATACTCAACATTTGCCTTTCTACTGTAATGAACATAGCTTCCTAGAAGAGACAGATGGATTTAAGTGATGAAATATGTTCCTACCACCACAGTTTCAACTTTGAGAATATATGGTCCAGAGTTAATCTGACACTCTAAGAGATCACAAAATTCATGCTGTCTCAAAGCTGACTGCAAGAAAAAGGGTTTTAAAAAGTTACCAAAGCCTACAAAAATTGGTCTGAACCAATGCCAATCAAAATAGAAAACACAGCACTTCCATATTTCATTAAAATACATTATAACCATTGAGTAAGAACTGAAATTTTACCCAAAAGGGACACAAAGATTTTTTTCACTTAAATAAGAGTATTACAAATGAAAATAGCTAAGCAGTTTAAAAGGTTAACCAAAAACTGATCTAGATACTCCTTTTGGGTAAATGCCAGGTTTTTTTTTTCCCCCTAGAGCTTAAGAATTAGGTGAAAATATTTTTTAAACTTTTAAAATATGGCTTTGGGGGAAGATCATTAAAGGTCTTCATAAGACTAACAAAAATACCACTTACAAGGATGCACTGCTCCGTCCTTCTATATATAACTTTAAAAACAATGGTGATAAAGTAACTGATAAATAAAAGGGTCACCAGCAAAATCTCTATCAATAATAAACTTGGGAAAAATCCTAAATTTGTTTTTGTGACTATTTAAAATACTGTATACACAGTTGTCTCATTATACGTCATAGATTATCTTTGCTTTGAAATATTTAAGAAGATAATTTTTAGAAGCTTTAAACTGTTAACTGGCTAAAGATTTTTTTATATTTTAATCATATTGTCAGAGGAGGTAGAATGGAGCAGAGAACAACAGCTCTCTCCTCTTTTCTCTTTACCCACATCCAGGGAAGAAGGTTACGGGATAATAAAGGTTGAAACAATGGAACAGCTGGAGACTACACAGGCTTTCTAAAACTGGAACAATAGCCAGTGACGAATGAGAAGTTTATGAGAAGTTTACGTGTCATCGTGTTGACATTCGCAGGCGGCATGGATGCAGACCTTGGTCTAGGGCTGTTCTTTTGCAAACTCTGGTCACAGAGAAGTGTAATAAAATTAACAGAGGGGTTTGTTATACTCTCTCTCTCCCTCTCCTTTTGTATACATCTGCTATTTTCTGTCCTATGAAGTTAGAGCAGAATGCTCATACGATGTGTAAAAGTTAGTTTAAAAGTATCCATTCTTTTTTAAAAAAGGGGAAAGAAAAGGGGGGGATAGGTGTACTTCATAGGTGAAAACTAAAGTTCATTCATTGGTCTTACAAGCAGAAATGGTTCTAAACTTTTGCCTGTTTCCAAAAGCTGAAACAACCCTCAAAGGAACACATTTGGCGCCATGAAGGATAAAAGCAATTCAAAAGAAGTATTCTTACAACATTCTGAGCAACAGCTCAGGAAAAAGATATCCCTTTAAAGTAACTTGGAAGGGGAGGATATATTTGGATATATATTAGTTCTGGGAGGTTAGCTAATAAATTGGGTTTTATTGCAACATTTCAGATATACTCTATATTTATTCAAAAATCAGATTGCAGGTCATTAGTTCAAGACAGAAATAGGAATTGGTATTAATTAGTAGGAATTAATATACATTTCTGTAATATCCTAAAGAATCTTTATGATGGTATACTTTTAGTGGTCACAGAGTAAATGTCAATGGATAAATTCCATATGCAAATATGATTTTATTAGTAAATACAGTAAAAAGATATGGGCAAAGAGAATCTCTTGTTTTGAGAACACCCAAACGTCAAAAAGTTTTGTGTTGAAAGAAGTGATAAAAAACCCTTTTAACTTGGCTAGCTTCAGTTTCCAATATCCTCAATTCAGTGGCAATTTATAGCAGATTCGATACCTAGAATCACAGTTCAAAGAACCACCTTACAGTCTTTGATGACATATTCTTATCCCTGAACTCCTCGTAGAAAGGCCAATTCCTCCCTGTCCCATCTAACTCCTAAATGTGTGTCCACGTGATTTATTCTAGAATTTCACTGTATACAATATTTCTGACAATAAATGAGTCACCAGCGGGGCTATCATCTTGTGACTGAAGAAAGATAATACGAGAAAGATACTTATATACTAATTTTATTTAAGGCAACAAAGACTTTAAAGACAAGTCAGAGGTGTCTTCTTTAGCTTGGTACTCCCTACACCCTAGCACAGTACCTGGCACATGGTGGGTGCTCGGTGGGTTTATACGCACACCGCGAAGGAAATTTTGAACTTGCCAGGGTTTTGCCTAGGCCCACTGTCATTTGAATGTTTAAAATAAGCAGTATTATTATTATAAGACTACTATTAGCTATTATTATAGCTAAGTCTTTAAGTCTTTAGCACTAAGACGTGGGAAGTCCTTACAAGATGCTATGTACTTATTCAAACTGGCATTACTTCCTAATCTTCCCTTACATACTAGTCATCTCACCTGGCATTTGAGCAGCAGATTAGTTCTAATTACAGTGTACTTCCCACTGTCTACCTCCTGACATGAATTTTTTTTTTTTATGTTTAGTATCAAATATTTCATGGAAAAAGAAAATTCCTAGAACTCTCAGTTCTGGTCATTAAGCTTCATACCTCTCTTCGCAAGCTTTAAACACGGTACAGGAGAAAAAGCATGGGATCTGGAGTCTGGATTCTAGTCCAGCTCTGCCACTTACCAGCCATGTGACTTGGGGCAAGTTCAGTTTCCTCATCTGTAAAATGGGGATACATTATCTCATTTAATACTCACAATAAACCCTGTAATGTATGTCAAAGTGTCTAGCACAGTGCCTGGCACATGGTAGGCATTCAGCAAATGTTAGTTCCCTTCCTCTTCCCTTCCTTAAGTTCTGAAAGACAATGTTCCAAATTATGCTTATACTGTATATTAGTTAAAAGGCATATAACATCCATAAATATATTTTCCCCTGGAGTTTCCCTTCTAACAAACCTGGGTAATAGAATGATTGAAATGTATGGCTCTTATCCCTTATTTGGTTTAAAAATATGCCTATTAAAAACTTCTAAAATTTCTACTATATTATATTCCTTTAAAGAATAAATCATTAAAAGATAATAAAAGTCCTTTTCAATGTTTATAATCATTTAGAATAGAACCTCAAAGGTGGAGAATCACAAGTAACCATATGATACAGTCTCATCAGACCGGTAATAAGAAAACTAACTGAAAAGCCTCACAAGTCAAAGAGGTGCTTGTTTCTTCCTAACAAAGAAAGAAATAAGAAACTCAGCCAAATGCCTATCTTGATAGTTTTTGAAGTGGAACAACTTATCCACATCCCAAATGGTGGTGATTTTGTTTGTTGATTTATCTTCTAATTGAGATCACTGAGCACATTAACTGAATTGAGCACATTATCTGAATAAAAACATTTTTATAAATGGAGCTCCTGCCTTCATATGTCATTTCGCTAGCTGTCCTTATCCCAAATCTACCTAAGTAACAAGCAACGGAGCTAACTTTGAAGCCGTACTGGTAAGCAGGGGACTTCTTTTCCACAGCTCCAAGAAGCTACTGACATCTTCACTTTTCTCTTTTTCGTTCTCTCCCTCCCTTCCACCGTGCCAGGGCACACAATTTCCGAATCAGCCTTGTCCTTGCCTGGTGTCTCAAAACCTTTCCCTTCTCCACTGCTCTATTTTTTCCAGGAAAATTAAACTCTACATAAACACGACTATTAAAGCGCTGAACATTTTCAAATTTGTTACAATAACACTTGGACCACAAAGAATTAAGTCATTAAGTATTTTTACTTTAAGTTACATATAAGGGAACTTCCTGAGTTGTTGAAGTGAAAATTTTAAGAGTCAAAAAAAAGTCTATGTAAAAGATGAGACATTTTATAAATATTGAAATGAAAAGTTCTATATATTATCAAATATATACTCTATTGCCCTAGGAGAGAAATAATAAATAGTCTAGAAAAAAATTCATTTTGACTACTTAAAATGATGCAAGCTTTATTTTGTATGTTTTCTAAGTAGCGTGTAGTATGTTGTGGTAACTCATCTACCATTAGCATGAATTTACCGGGTGAATTTTGAGGAGCGATGTACTATGGTGTGAGCAGAACCTGACAAGGTCTGCTCTTGAAGTCTGAAGGTCCAAACTGGTTCACCACTTGTTAGCTTTGTGGGCTTGGGCGAGTTCTACACCATTCTGATCCACGTTTTTATATGAAAAATGAATATAATATTATCTGCTCTGAGTGCATCAGGAAAAATACATGAAAAGTGTTTCTCCTCTTGGGTATTTAAATAGAGTTTCCTCAGCGAGGCCTGCCTGGATCCTTTGACCTATGTTACCACTTCCTGTAGGTCTCTCACCATCTGATCGTTTGATGGCACTGACCACATTTGTATTTGTATTTACACTGTAACACTGCGATTTTTTTAAAGCTTATATAAATGCAAAGTATCATAATTATTTTATTAGGCAATATATTCATATAGGCAAATAAAACTGGGCAGAGTGAAACAATCATCCCAAAAAATTTTCATTGAATTTTTTTCAAAAATAGTGGGAACATAGCACAATGGAAATTTCAATAAACCTTCCACGCAGATTTGGAGTTTTATTAAAACTTAAAGTAGATAAATGACTTTTTTCTCTTCTAACATGATGATAACTTGCTTTGCTGGCAACTTTAAGAAACTGTTAAACCTAATCCAAACCTTTCTTTTATGTGAAAATTCCCCAACAATAACCTTTCAAGTGCCCTCCTTTCACAAGGTGCCCTCCTTTCACAAGGTGAAATGTATCCTTATTCTCATGCATCAAATATTAACTAAGACACTATTTTCCAAATTTGAATAAGTTGGAATATTTATTTTTAACAATTCAGAAATCTAGGCTGAATACAACATAGTAGAGTTTTTTTGACTCAGACACTAAAATATATGGAATAAGGCTCTTAATATCAGCTTATGAATAAAGCCAAAAACTATTTCTAGCAAAAAGTTAAACTATACCCAAAAGTCTCAATAATACAATTCTATAAACTATAGATGTTCACTTTCCACATTTTATTCCATGATCCTATAAATCAATACTCCTAAAAACTTTTCCCATACCAGTCATTGTCAGGAACCTGATTTTGGTCTAGACAAGTTTTTCAAACTGTAAGTTTTAGACCATTAGTGGGTCACAAAATCAATTTCATGAGCAACAGAAAAAACAGAAAAGTATACTACATCTCTACTATATGTAAAGATAAGCACTTAAAAAAAAAACAAAACCAAACCAACCAACCAACCAAAAACACTGCAGGGCTTGAACTCATGACCCTGACATCAAGACCTGAGCTGAGATCAAGAGTCAGAAGCTTAACTGACTGAGCTACCCAGGTGCCCCAAGATAAGCATTAGAGACAAACCATAAGAGACTCTTAATCATAGGAAACAAACGGTTGCTGGAGGAGAGGGGTGTGAGGGGATGGGGTAACTGGGTGCTGGACATTAAGGAGGGCATGTGATGTAATGAGCACTGGGTATGATATAAGACTGATGAATCACTGACCTCTACTTCTGAAACCAATAATTATGTTATTTATATATGTTAATTATATGTTAATTAATTGAACTTAAAAAAAACAAAAGAAGAAAAAAAACTTGTTTTATGTATACACACACACACACACACACACACACACACACACGGGGGTCATGATCAAAAAAAATGTGTAAGCCAAAGATCTACATGAGTCCACTTGGTTCACCAATCCACACAGGTAGCTATTCTATTACTTCAAAAAAGTCCCTTAAACACTGTGCTCTTTGGGCCCCTCAAAAAAAAAAAGTGTTTTTCATTTTTAAACAGCATTTCAAAATAGAATTTTTTCTGTGAAAACTGATCAGATTTCTAAAAATGATGATTTCCAAAGCACAATGAGGTCTTGTGAAAAAAGTCTGACATTTTTTAGTTTTAGCACTTGGAAAATTTTAAACTGGAAGTAACTCATGTATAAGCATTATGGATAAAACTGTGAAACAAAGCTCTTCAAGGATGGTGTATGTTCATTCTGTGCACATAAATGTATAAAAATGTTCACTTACAAGCAATGGTTAAAAAATATGCAGAGTTTTACCTTAAACTTTCATCTTTAAATATATTGTATATTTTCAAATCTTTATTTTTTATTATAATTTTCTCTCATGGTTAGACATGAGAATTGGAATTAAAGGCTTAGTAAAGAAGGATATAAGCCAACTAATAATTTTTAGCAGATAAATAGATGCACAAAATGCCTTTTGCTTCTAGAATCACATTACATGCAGTATTTGAGATTAAGTCCATCTGTATCTTACAATAAACTTGTCATTTGAGAGTTTCTGCAATCTATAGCTTTTCTAAAATTTCACAAAAACTTTGAGAAAAATAATAGCGCATCAAGATAATTTTCAAAACGCTTTAATACAGATTTTAGTTGCTCAAATCAATGGAATGTTCCCATCTAGGAAGAGGGTTTAGACCCACTAACCCTGAGAAGCTAAACTGTGGCGAAGCTGTTTACAATCATCCATTCTTCGTGAATTCAACTGCAAATTCAGAACTCGGCTAGAAGTGAGACACCACAGAAAAAACAATGCAACCCTAACACAGAACATTAGCAACTACGTCAGAATCATTACCTCTAATTAAGAAAACCAAACAACAGAAGGATTACTGATCACAAATTTCAAGAACTGAGACTGGGAGGTGGAGGGGCGGGGGTGGGGTGACAACTTTCAGACGAGCACTTCCCTGACTGGGCGCTAGGGGGCACCGTGAGGCGCCAGTGCCCGAGAGCAAGCAAGGGTGCGGAAACCCTCCAGCTCCAGAGCCCACCTCTCCCGGGGCACGTGCGGGGCGGCCGCAGCGGGAGGCTCGACCGTCCCACGTAGGCGTAGGCGGGACAGACGGCGGCGGAGTTGCGCTCACCCAAGCGTTACAGGGTTCACAAAGCGTTCCCCCTCGTCAGGCAGATACTTACCTCGGGAGAAACGTTCAAGCAAGGCTTACGAGAAAAGCTATTCTGTGCAAGAGCGATCTTGGGGAGAGAGGCAGGGGCGAGCTAGTTAGCAGCCCTCAATCTGTCGGCAGCACTTGACAAAGCAGAAAGGAACTGACTAAATCACAGCATGACTCGGGGCTGACGTCAATGTGCAGCTCGCTTGGAGTTTAACTTTTCCACTTCCCTGCCGAACACGATTCCAGGAAATGTAGTGACGTCAGCCTTTTGAACTCGATTAGCTGAGGTGCAGACCATTGTAAATACAGGAGGAAAGAACCAAGCAGGCACGCAAACACCCCTCACACGCTGGGTTTTCCTGTGCTGTTTTGGAGCAACGTTTGTACACGACAATGAAATCGAAGCTTAATTTTTTACAAGTTGAACAGTATGTATGTTTAACTTGTAGCTGCATTGGGTTTGCAACAGGTTGCAGATGAAGTAACAGCTTATTTTAGTAAAGCAGAACGGAGAGAGAGACAGGATCACTGCCTTGGCCAAATAAGCTATACGCTGAACAAAACAACACTTTCACTAAGATGCCTTCACAGAGTGTGCTGAAGACATACAGATAGAGAAGAAAAGAAAGTTCTTACTCCTCAGCTGCTAGAAAATTAATATTTTGAAATACTCCGAGGTCCCTAAATTTTTCTAAACTTCAAGGTGAAATTTTCAGAATTAATTTAAATCTCTCTTTAAAATTCTTACCTGTTTCATCTCCAGTTACAGCCATGATGGGCTTCTGCATACAGAACTGTCTTGTCTCCCCTATCACAGGTTGACATACAGTGTTCCAAACTAGCAAGCATGTGCAGGATAAGTAGGAGTAACTGACATCACAATGACATCACTAGCCTATCACTGCCATCAATTTGCTTTGTCACAGAGGAGCTCAATGAAACCAAAGCCCTATAAAAGCCCTTCCTGTAATAAACCATATTAATGTTCTTGTTTCTCATTGTACATAGAAATCTGTTGAGATGGGCTCTGGCAAAAAAAAAAAAAGGTCTCATTAGCATTAAGTTACAAGACTGTTTCTTAAGGAGCAACTAACTTTTTGATTATTGTTCTCTCCAAGGTTTCTAAGATAAACAAAGGGGGCATAAATTCTGTGGGGTTTTTTTTTTTTTATAACTTGCAGGAGAAAAAAATACATGGAGATCAAAACAACAACAAAAAACCTGACAATCAGCCCAGAAAAACAAATATTGTGAAATACACAGAAATGTATTTCTTGAACACTTCTAAATTCATCAAGCAAGAAACACCCAGCCACCTTTGTTCACTTAACACAGTTCTATTTGCTGAACTATTTGCTACAGTGCCATAAAATCCAGCTCTTCCCAAGGTGACACAGAATTTGCTAATTTCACTTGAAAGAATAAATACTGACATTTAAAAAATTCACTGTGCCAAATGTAGCAAGAACTACACAGCATTCTTCCATAAATATTAGTTCGAACCATAGGAATTTGCTGTTTGACCTTTTTGGCCCACAAAAAAAAAAAAAAGCAATTTCATGAGGCTCAATCTAATATATTATTTTACTAAATTAAAATCCCTTGAAAAGAATTTGGGGATTTTTAAAAAATTCATAAATAAATCACAATTACTACTAGTAAATTTTTTAAATGCCAACTGTTATTTGGATCACTTCAGGGCATGAAGAGCTGGATCGCTATAGGAAATTTAACAACGGCAAGTTTAGATAAAAAGTTAGCTCTGGTTCACCAGTGTAAAAGACCGTAGTCTGAAAGAAATGATTTGCATCTATCTAGCGCACAATAATAAGCGACATGACACTGGTGGGCTGAGTAAAGCCCATTCCCGTATATGATTAGAATTCAACCTAACCTTATGCCGAAGATGTCGATGTGCGTCTCCAGAGCCCATGAACTGAAGATATCTGGCTAAGTAAGAAAGTCTGGAGATCAACCTAGATACCAATCCCAAACAGAGGCTCCATGATAGACTCTCTTCCATCCCAGCCACACCTAAGGGTTTGGGTCCAAGAGTACTAGTCAATTTTATTACCAATTTCAGAAAGTTCAAATTGGTTTTAATCTAATTTCTTTAAATTGGCACTTAGGTGTTCGATAAATATTAGTGTAGAAAAATGGTAGAGGAAGGAAAGGAAAGAGGGAAGTTGGTTGGTTGGTTGACTACTGCTCTTAGTAAAGTTTTAATATATTCCATGGACCAGATAAACCCAGTTAACCAGCACTAATAACATTTTCTCCAGAAGAAGAGTATTTCACTTTCATTTAATAAATGGTTTTATTAAACATTATCATACGCCAGGGACTGTGCTAGATACTAAGGATCTCTATCCGAACAGAAGTTACTATCTAGGCATGTCACACACACCCTAAGGAGGTACAGTAGGAACTGACAGGAGGTTATCTAAACCAGATCTGCAGGATCAGGGAAGGCTTCCTGGTGGAAGTACTAAAACGAAGCCTGAATAATGCAAATGACTGACATAAGCATTCCTGTCAGGGCGAATGGCTAAGTGTGAGGCTCTGAAAAGGAAGAGAGGGTGTGGCATAGTACAGGAAATGAAGAAATCCAGCACAGAGCTGCATGACAAAAGAGGGAGAAGCTGAGAGGGACAAGGCTAGGAAAGGTGGCAAGGCCTAGATCAAGCAAACGTTTGGGCTATGTTAAAGATTTTGAACTAAGGGACGCCTGGGTGGCTCAGTCAGTGAAGCGTCTCCTTTCAGCTCAGGTCATGATCCCAGGGTCCTGGGATCCTTGCTCAGTGGGGAGCCTGCTTCTCCCTCTGCCTGTAGCTCCCCTGACGTGTGCGCTCTCTTTCTCTCTCTCTGACAAATAAATAAAATCTTAAAAAAAAAAAAAAAGATTTTGGACTTTGTGTAATAAGTAAAAGGAATTCACTGAAGAAGTCTGAATAGGAGGCTAACATGATTAGATTTGAATTTTAGAAATACCACTCTGAACTGAGGAATTGAGAGTATAATGGAAAAGAGAAAATGTTGGAGGCAGAGACATTTGTTTTTAAGAAATATTAGTAGCTACCAGAATCACTGGGAGGGATGAAGAAAGAAAGGGAGCCTGAACTTTCAGGAACAATTCTCAAAAAACCAGGCCAAGAAGGGATTTGCCACCTCTGGCATGATTAGGAAGATCAGAAAACTTCTCCCCAACTACCAGCTTCACGGCAGCCACCTGGCAGGGAGAGGACAGGTTGGAGCGGATGGCAGCCAAAGTAGTATTAGACGGCAGGAGTGGAGAGGAGTGGAAGGATGAGTAGTTTAGCTGGGAGGAAGAAGGGATGACACACAGGTTTCTAGCCCATTTCTAGTCTGAAGCAACAGGTTGGACAGAAGTCCATTACTGAAATAGGGTAAACAAAAGGGTGGGGAAAATGGATGTGACTTTGGACTTAAAGAATCAAAGAGATGTTCATGGGACCTCTAAGCAGCTAGCTGGAGTCAGGGGCATGGTCACAGTGCACTGACGCCATGGGCAGGGAAGAGGTCATCCAGGGAGAGGGCTCCAGTCAGATGGAGGAGGGCCCAGGACACAATCTTGACAAACACCAGCTAACACTGAAGAGACGAGCAGAGGAAGATAGACCAACCAAGGAAACTGAAAGAGGTGTAGGAAAGAGAGAAGAAAAAACTGGTAAGAATACAGTACCATGATGGGAAGTGAAGGAAGCAGAAGTCGATAGCGTTAAATACTGCTGAGGGATCAATCAAGATAAGGACTGGGTCTCAAAAAGAAATCACTGTGACCTGTGAACGGAATGACAGGATGGAAGGTGATGGAGAGTAAGTAACACAAGATGCCCACGGAGCCTGTATTTAACATAGAAGTAGAACTCCTATCACCATTATTTTAAGGAGAAGGGAAAAGGAAAGGAAAAGAAAAGGCAAAGAAGGGGAAAGATTAAAAGAAACCACAAGGAATCAGGATCGGAAGGGAAGAAACAAGTACCTTACTTGTATTTGATATAAACATTCATACACCAGCACTGATAGATTCACAAAGAATGAGCACATTCTTAGAAGTAATTTCAGTTTGGCAAGATCAATAAATAACTTCTTAACAAGTCAGTAATATTTCTCTACAGCAGCAACAACTAGAAAATGTATCATTCATAATAGCAACAAAAACCTCCAAGCATTTAGGAACTAACTTAAAGAATATAAAGGACTTCCATGGAGAAAATTTTGAACTGTTAAAAGTTAAAGTAAGATCTAAATAAATGAGGCATTCTACGCTTTGGAACAGGTCAATTTAATATTATAAAGACTCAGTTCTTTCTCTCCCTTGTACACTGTTCCTAGGAATGGTACAGCCACAATGGCAAATAGTACGGAGGGTCCTCAACAAATTAAAAATAGAACTACTCTATGATTCAGCAATCGCACTACTGGGTATTTATCCAAAACAAACAAACAAACAAACAAAAAACAAAAATACCCCAGAAACAGTAATTGAGAAGATACATGCAGCCCCATGTTCACTGCAGCATTATTTACAACAGCCAAGATATGGAAGCAGCCTGAGTGTCCACTGATAGATGAATGGATAAAGAAAACGCACTGAGTGCACACGCACATACAAACACACATTATTATTATTAAAGAGGAGAAGGAAAAGAAGGAAGGAAATATTGCCATTTGTGACAACATGGATGGAACTTGAGGGCATTATGCTAAGTGAAGTGAGTCAGAGAAAAGACAAATACCGTACGATGGTATTTCCAAGTGGAATCCTCACCACCACCACCACCAAAAACCCCGGGACTCAGCGATTCAGAGAACAGACAGGTGGCTCCCAGAGAAGGGAGAGAAAGAACTGAGGTCTTTACGGAGGGTGGTGTTGGCAGAGAGGGAGTGTACAAAGTAGAAAATGGGTGGTAATCAAAAGGTACAAACTTCCAGTCACAAAATAAGTCCTGGGATGTGGTGTACAGCATGGTGGCTATAGTAATAATGCTGTGCTGTCTGTTTGAAAGTTGCTGAGAGAGGAGTTCTTAAAAGTTCTCATCACAAGAAAAAACAATTTGTAACTCTGTGGTGGTGGGTGTTAACCACTTACTGATTTACTGTGGTGGTCACTTATTGCATCTAAACGGATGTCAAATCATCATGTTGTCCGCTTGAAAATAATACAACTGCCATACGCTAATTATATCTCAGTTTAAAAAAAACTCGTTTCCCCTAAATTAATCTATACATTAAATGCAACCTCATTATTGGTTTTATTATTACACTGTTATTATTTAGAAACTTAAATTTATTCTAAATGCATATTCACATAAGCTAGATCAGCACTAAAAGAAATTATTTTTAAAGATAAAAAAGGGAAACTTGTCCTATGAGATAACAAACCAGTATGGTACTGGCAAATAGAAAAGGAGACCTATACGGGGCACCTGGGTGGCACAGTCGGTTAAGTGTCCCACTTTAAATATCCATGCACTGGATATTTAAATCTTCATAGACTAGGTAATAAAAAAATATGTATTAGGTACAACATTTACAACCCCCAAATGAAGATTATTTACTTAATTTAAAAATTCATTCACGTGTCCCAAGTCTTCTCCCCATCATGCTATTCGGATTGGAACCTTTCTTTAGAGCCAGTAAAACCTGCTAAAAAGTGAAAATCATATAATTTAACCTGTTGTTGTTAAATGTACTAAAATAGTTCTTCGAGCCTTTTAAAGTGCCCCCCCCCCCCCGTCTGCGTCCTGTATATTTCAGAAATCTCAGGGTTGTGAGACCGAGCTCCGCATGGGGCTCTGTGCTCAGCACAGAGTCGACTTAAGACTCTCTCTCTCTCTACCCCTCCCTCCCGCTCACTCTCTTACTCTCTCTAAAATAAATAAATATTTAAAAAAAAAAAGAAAGAAAAGGAGACCAATAGTAGAGAATAGAGAGTTCTAAGACAGATCCAAGTGTACACGAGAATCTACTGCATAATTAAGACTGTCTCATAAATTAATAGGGAAAGGACAAACCACGCGTAGAAGAAAACTGGCTCCATATGTGGAGAAAAATGAAAATGAATTCCCACCTAATACTCTATACAGAGGTGAAATTCAGGTGGACTAAGGACAAAAATGTGAAAGGTAAAACTATAAAGCTAATATAATTACTATAAAAAATATCTTTGTAGAAGATATTTTCTTCTAAAATATCTTCTTTTAGAAGATAGAAGAAAAAGAGTGCCTAAATGAAATCCCACAAGCACAAAACTCTTTAGTTTATTATCTATGCAAAACATAAAAAATTTTTAAAGCTCTTCTGGTGAAAGTATCAG
This sequence comes from Ursus arctos, assembly GCF_023065955.2. Lineage (NCBI taxonomy): Eukaryota > Metazoa > Chordata > Mammalia > Carnivora > Ursidae > Ursus > Ursus arctos. Next base: position 4,388,830 of record NW_026622986.1, read on the forward strand.
GTTTACAGTGGATTTTCCATATAAAAAAAGATGAATTAGAAGAAATGATGATTCTTTATGGTTATTTATTTAGACATAGAGGGTTCATGAGAATCAGGGGAAATAAAGCAGGTGGCTTTGATTTTACAACGAAAAGAAAACAAAGTATTAGGTAAGTACTATAAATTTGTTTTACTCCATAAACGGAGTGGAACTGCCACTCAGTTCTTCATACACTTTTATTATAGTCCACATTAACCCCCCAAATACCTAAGAGTAAAGCTAATTAGCAAGAGATTTGTCAATTGGAATCTGCTTTTATCCATACCTTCAAGACTTTTAAGTCAAAAGAACGAATATTATTCCTTTTAAAATTAGTGCTACATCAAACATCCTAAGCAAATGCTAACAGGAATAGAGTTAACTGAAAACATAGGGTTTTTGCAAGTTGTATTAAACACATTATAGTTATTATGAGCAAAACTGAATGAAATTAAAATAACGTATAATTTGAATTTAATTGAAATCCTAAGTTATCCTAAAAGCTTAGGGTTACATCCCAAATGTTTTATTTTACTACTTCCATATGAAGTAGAATGGGCACCTGACATTTAAATAGTATATTTAAACGGTCTAGAGAAAAAATTGTTTTTAAACGAAATGTCTAGAAATCAGACTTGAGTGTAACATCTGGGGAAAATGCCCAATTCAGTGCACCATGCACTGGATATTTAAATCTTCATAGACTAGGTAATAAAAAAATATGTATTAGGTACAACATTTACAACCCCCAAATGAAGATTATTTACTTAATTTAAAAATTCATTCACGTGTCCCAAGTCTTCTCCTCATCATACTATTGGATTGGAACCTTTCTTTAGAGCCAGTAAAACCTGCTAAAAAGTGAAAATCATATAATTTAACCTGTTGTTGTTAAATGTACTAAAATAGTTCTTCGAGCCTTTTAAAGTGCCCCCCCCCAGTCTGCGTCCTGTATATTTCAGAAAACTATAAAATCACCATAACTGGTGCGATATAGTGATGCACAGGTATTGTAAATGTATGAGATTAATAAAATATACCTTGAACAACAACCTGGCTGCCTGGGACAAAGAACTGCTGTGTGCCATCAGCTGACTGTGCTGCGTACTGTACAATTGTAGCACCTGGCGGAGGAGCTCCTGAATTTGTCATTGTTAATGCCTGCAGTCCCTGAACACCATCAGATCCTGGGTTAGAAATCTGGATTGTTCCACCTTGGGCTATAGCAACTTAACAAAAAAAGAAAAGAAATATTAGAGAATTTCAGGATTCACTTGTAATAATCCCATATTGGAAGAATACACTATGGGTCTGTTAATTACCAATGCTTCTCATTGTCAGTTTACCCTTATTTCTCTATGCTGAATTGATAAGGAGATCCTTCTTCATGGGACAACACTCTGAAAAAGCTCATAAACACTTGAAAATATCTTATATTCAGAATTATTTGAAATACATAAAACCCATGGAGCTTTGCCTCTTCCTTGGTATCCATCCAGCTAAATTATTTAAGAGGAAGAGTGGAGATGAGGACAGGGAGGAAGACCAGCTTCTTGGTTTTCTCCATTCTTTCATGTTTTTAGTTATAGATAAGTAGTATTCTTCTAATATTTAATAAAAAGTAAAATTCCATCGAGCATCACAATTCCAATGAATTTATACCTTCATTCAGCTAACTACTTCTCTAATTTATCATCAAAAGAAAGTAGCTCTTGATGGAATATATATATTACCATATATTTTGGTTTTAAAGCTGAAGTCTACAAAACTGTAACCTTTACCATTTTGACTATGTCAGGAGAATCCTGAAATATAAAACATTAAGTTGCAAAGGATCTTAAAATATAACTATTGAAAGAATTTGTGCTATAATATTTACCTCTACCAAGTGTCTTGAATAACTGCAGCTCAGGGCAACAAATAGGAGACAGACTTCCTCTAAACACTGGGACTTGCCAGTCATGTTTAAAAGTTAACATATTAACCAAAAGTTTCCAAAGAACAACTGATCAAATGTTTTGTTTTCAAATTTCACTCTATTAGACAAATAAGCACTGTTTAAATTATCTGAGAGTTCTGTATACTTTAACATAAATATTATGACTCTATGGTTTAAGTGGAACCAAAGGCTATGCTTTCAAAAACAAAAATCACATATAAACTAGTCAGAATAACACAACACCTGTAACTCAACGTAAACGCCTTACAGGAATGTTACAGTAGTGTGTCAAAATGGATGCTGAATACTTCCAACTTACTCCCCAATGTTTTCAACAGTATCGAAGCAAGGGCCCATTTAGGTGAACATCTGGTTTTATAAACCTGTCCAAACTACCTGGAAAGAGTAACGACAAATTCTTAGCTCCTTGACCTGAGGCCTAACACAGAAAGATGGGTTCACATTTTGAAAAAGACTTCTGCAAGCTGCATTCTCTGTGGTTTTGCTCTTCGACGGGCCACCATTAGGATAGGGTTGACGGAAACTTGAGAGTCAGTTACAGAATACATCAAGGATGCGAAATTTATGTAATATCAGTTTCTTTATCTGGCTCACGCAGAGGATCATATTCTGTACACATTTTAAAAACAAGGGTCTCAGGAGTCACCCTTTATAACAAAAGAGTTTGGAAGAAACCTAACTATGCCTGCTTTCTTAAGAGAGAAGTATGAAAGAGAAGAGATCGTGCTTCCTCAGGTCTTCATGACTGACATGAATGTATTTCATATGTTGTCATTTATGCGAATGTGTGTTTTCAGTTGATAATGAGTTTAGTGTTACAGAAATAGTGGTTTAGAAGGAGCAGGCACAGGCAGTGTAACCACGATGTGGAGGAAGCACAAAGCCTAGCATACAGTAGGCACTCAATAAATGATGAATAAATGGCTATCATTTCCTCAAGACAGACTACACCATAAACAATGTAAGCCGCTTGGGAATCTAGAAGAGCTAAATAAAGGACGGCTTCAAATTCTAATCACAGAACTTAATTTTCAATGCCGGGACGATCAACAAGCTTTGGGACTAGTAGAAAATCTAAGGTGAGAGTAGTTGCTGCCAAGGATAAGAACATGAAATAGGTCCATCACAAAGACCCCTACTTTCTTTTCGTATTTTCTTTTTTTCCACCTTTTCTTTTTTTCAATAATGATTCCTCATAGTTCCAACCAAACTTCTTTGCTTTCACAATGTGAAAAGTTGATATATAAGGAATCTGTTCCTCTCATCATTTTATTTTCTGGTCAAGTCATTAAGTAATTAGTGGAAAACAAAAGCTAAACACACACACACACACACACACACACACACAAGCTAGCTCTAGGGAAAAACATTTCTACAGATAAGTCTTGTACTTTAACCTAGCTTGTATTTTTTATACCAAAGGCACTTTTGATTTTGGCATTATCAAATGACAGAGGACCTTCCCATTCAAAATGTTACCTCTCATTTGACAATAAACAAGATTTCCCAGTGCTCCAGGATACCAGAATTAGGTCTTGTGTGTGTGTTTATGTGTGTGTATGTGTATTCAAGATTTGAAGAGGAAACTTTTCAGGTTACAAAATATTCAAGGACAGCAAAATATGTGTTTTCAGTAAACACATACCAAGATAAATTAAATAGTGGGAAAAATTAAGATGAAATTAGCTGAATGAGTTTAGTCACATCTTCCATTTTACCTAATTATTTTTAACTTATGGAAATTTGCTAGCAAACATGAAAGTAGAAAGAATTTTGTGTCATCTATTTTCCTTGCCCACACATCCCCAACTTTTTTTTTTTTTTTTTTTGGTCTGGGGTATTTCAAAACAAATCCCAGACATTGTAACTAGCTAATCATTTTTAAATAAAATGATTGACCCATACGAAGGCCATTAGTAACCAATGAAGATAAAACACCTTTGTATTTCCTACCAATTTTACTTTGGGGACCTGGGCTCTATCAATGATTTCTTAGACTGACACATGCAACTGAGGCATAAAAGCTTATACCTCTGGCCTCACTGCTGATCACAGTGAAGAGTCCACACTGGTCTATGAAGACTGACTGGGACTCAAACCGAAGTAAAAGTGTTTTTATTTTAGATTATATATACTGATATTCCTCTTTTAAGTAATCTTTAATAACATTAATTTGATAAAATAATCTACATTGAATTAAAATTGAACAGCTAGATTATATAATCAGGTAATTCTACTTCAATGTCCATTATTAATAGATTCAAGCCTGCAAGTATGCTACTGCTCATAATAATGGTGGGTAGAGGTTAGGCTCTGTTGTCCTAGTTGTTCTGGGAGTTAGCTAACTTTTTTGTGCCTCTAAAATCTCAGGTAAGCTATTCCCCATAACTAAATAAGTCACTCTTTACCCACAGGTTGAATGCTGGGCACACTGACCTTACATTAAGAGTTTGTCTAGATAGAGTGTAATTCACTAATATACTAAGTATTTTTCTACGAAGTTGGTTTTAGTGGTTACACAAATGTCTCCATATACATCCTTATATAGTTGTGGTATTTAGTTTCGAATCAGTATTAATTCAAGTATGGTTTCCCTATCTCCAACTTACCATACATCACAGTAACCAGGCTGATATCCTATCAACAAGTGTAGGCAATAAATTCTTTAAAAATTCCTAGTTTACAAAACTGTATTTTAAAAATCTGTTACGTCTACTCATCGCCATTGAGCACTCCTCTCCTAGAGCTATTAACATCATAGAAGTAAGAAAATATTATGTGTGGGATGAAAATTCGAGAATTTTGGCAAAAAAAATTTTTAATTAAGAAAGCAGTATTTTAAAGTCTTGTATGATCAATAAAGAAAGAAGAGAAAGATAAGGGTGGAAAACTGGGAAAAAAAAGAGTTTATGACTAAATGAGCAAAGAGTAGAATTTATTTAAATTAAGATTTCATCTGACTTTTCATTTGATACTAACATCTTAGTAATCCTAAACCTGTATATATGAGCTAATTCAAACACATAAACATACGTGTTTAATTAAAATTTAAAACCATCTTTATTCCAAATTGCAAAAAAAAATTCATAAATAAAACTTCACTGAATTAACTTTATAAAAGAACAGCAGACCTTATGCCAGTGAATTCTCAGATTTAAATTTTAAAAAGTGAGCACGGAACAGAACCTGTGAGTACCAGTGCCTTACAAACCAAGAGGTTCATACAGCTGAAGAGAGACTAAAATAGCCTCTTGCTATAACAAGAATAGCAATACGAAGATTAAAAAGCCAGATTTACATTAAGCAGATACCTTCTATGTTTGCTTTGAAAGTTACCTTGGGAGAATGTAAGCAAAGTCACTACTAAGAATTATAAATGCAACTGCATTTACTTTAGAATGCATACACCTTCCACGAAAATTCCTTTTATGGTGTTTATTCATAGGCATCTCCTGAGAATTCTGAATTCTTTAAATAGCCCACAAAGTTCACACAGATCTCTTTTTATAATGGTGGATTTTGGATTGACCCACTTACCTTTAGCGTATAAGAATTCCAGTAAAGATGAGTTAACAGAGACTCATTCTAACAAGGTTCCTAGTAAAATAAAGTAGGGACAAGCAAAGAGACAAGGGACATTTAGAAAAAAAAAAATAATCTTGGGTGATAGTCCCTAATTGGTAAGGGAAGAGGTCAGGTGTATCAGATTGAGGGACCAAAAAAAAAAAAAAAAAAAAGACTTTGTCTTTTTAATGAATTTAAGGAATTAAGAAACTGCAATCATTTAAATTTCTTTAGTTACTTTTACTATGTTTATGAAATTCATTCCCCTTTAATGCAGATCTTAAATGTCTTACGCAACAAGTAACATTCCTTGCTAATTCTGAGATTATCTCAACTGCTATCTTTCAGAAATATTCTCTTGAGACAAAACAGATTTTCTTTGGCCAGAATGACTTAACTGGCCTACAGCAAACCTATCACTAAGATCTGTACTTCCAGTAAAGATTTTGCAAGTGTAGCTGACTTTCTTGGTGTTGCAATAATGAATCCCTGTCTATTTGGAGTTATTTTTACTACTCCCAGGGAGTAGACTATTCTTTCACTTCTTAGTTTCCGTGATTAAAAAAATAAGTTGAAAAAATAAGGTCAACTTCTGTCAAATATCTACCTTTTGACTATTAAAAATATAACTGCATATGAGAAAGCCTGAGTATGCTCATTTTTATTTTATTTCTTCAACCTTGACAAAGTCCTTTAGTTTTTTGTTTTTAAGTCCAGCTAGCTCATTATACTAAATTAAAAAAAAAAATAAGTAATCTAAAATCGTTGGGGGAAAAAAAAAAAAGCAAAGCCTGGGGGAAAGTCATCCATAAATAAAAGTTGAAGAAAGAATTAAACCTACAAAAACACATTTTACAATAAAAGGTTATGAGAGGGTCTCAAAAATAGGTACATGCAAATAACCCAAAATAATCTCCAGAAATTCTAGTAAAATAACCTCCTCTAGTCTAGAAACCAAAGGACACCAGTAATTATTTTGTTTTCTAGATATCCAGGAACAACATTAAAGTGTTAATATCTGTTAAGATTCCTACTAAGAAATCTGATTAATGAAAATGGATCTTATATATGTGTAAATATACATTTACCCTCCAATCAAAGTAAATGTCTTTTAAACACTTTAAATGTTAGTATTCACCTTCCAGAAGAACGAATTATCAACATGAGCAAGTGTCACTAAATGTTTAAGAGATGCGTTTTTAGCAAAGGCAGTTATCACTTTTCATGAAGCAATAAAAAGGGAAATTTCTAGCTGCAGAGAGCACGTATAGAATAATCACAGTCATACCTGCCAGCATCATATTGTATGGGTCTAAATTAAGAAACCTCAATACGAGACAGTCCATGACCTCTAATGTGGCAAACAGATAAACATCTAACCTCTAAACTTTCGATTTGCTGCTCTCAACCATAACTCTTGACTCCACTCCCACCACCCCGCACCCACTGTGATGGCAGTCTTCTGCCAGGCCCCTGCTGCAAGTGTGTGCGTTCAGAGCACAAGAAATACAGGCTTCGTTGCTACCTCGAGGGAAAGTTCTCGTATGAGTCACTGCCGTACTTACATTTCTGTCTTGTGTCAAAAGTACCGTGTCTGTTTTCTACCACTTTTCCCTGTTATTTCTTTTCGTCCACATACTGATGCCAGAGTTTGGCAATTTTAGTATTATTCCCCCTTCAAAGACCCAGAGATGGGAAAACAAAGCTTCTCTATCTGATCCAGATCGTGAATGGCAGGATCCGGAGCGTTCCCCACATCATCTCTAGCTTCAACATTCTCTCAACCCAATGTTTTCACAATTTCAAATTTTCAACTAATAACCTAGGCAAAATAACCTACAGCATCCCCTTCCACATCACTTGTAAAGAGATCACCACTTCTATAAGTTCGTAAGCAGGGTCAAGATATGCCAAAGAAATGTTTAAGATGAAATCATCTTAGATCACCCCCCAAACTTTAAGATGTCTTAGCATTATTTCGTCAGTAATTTCCAACCTTTTCCCTATCACACCACAAATAGGAAATGATAGCATGTGTATAGCCCACTGCTCAAGACCAGACCTGAACAACCAGGAGTTCCCAGCAGTTCCAAGCCCTGCCCAGCCACTCCAGGCACTCAGGCCACCAGGCTCTCACACTCTTGTACCTCTGTGCTGCCCTGCAGAGGGCGCTCACACTCCTGCACCTCCGTGCTGCCCTGCAGGGGGCGCTCACACTCCTGTACCTCTGTGGGGCCCTGCAAGGGGCGCTCACACTCCTGTACCTCTGTGCTGCCCTGCAGGGGGCGCTCACACTCCTGCGCCTCTGTGCTGCCCTGCAGAGACATGCCAGCAGGCAAGCTCTGATTTACACTTCTAAAACCCCCACCATACATTCCCACTGGGCCAGACAAAAAGGTATATGACTCAAGTAATAAAAAAAAATTACAGTGAAACCTCAAGGTCTAACTCTTTACAGAGACAGCGGGGAGTCTCCTTTTCCTAACACTGACTTTGGACATGTCCACTCAGCACCCCATTGAGACTGTGGACAAATTATATCCCAATTCTGCTAGGTATCATGGTAAAAGCTACCTGAAGAACCAGAATTGTCAAATGAGATTAGTTTAATACTGCAAATCTACCACCACCAAAATAAAAAACTCTAAAAAACTAATGACTAAGATCTTCCCATATATTAAAGAGTACCTTTTGCTTTAACAGCCACATCTTAAAGACTCTTGAGAGTTTTTCTAGGTATTACTATTTTTTTAAGGGAAAGCAGAAAACATATCTAAAATCTTACCATCATATTTAAACCAACAAAGTATTTAATACCACACATATTCCATTACTGAAGTAGTTTTTTTTTTAATCTTTTTTCTGTCCTTTTTCTGGCTTTTCTTCCCCCTTTTGCTTTTCTTCCTAGCTCTTGTTTTTTACTAACACATTTTTATGTATATCAAATGTACCTGATTTAAGAAAAAAAATCAGTGCTTTAAGTAGAGCAAAAAGCACAGGATTAACAGCCCATTAAAATGCACAAGACTAAATGCGAACGTATCTGTTTATTTACAGCTTTTGATGTTTAAAATTTCAAATAAAATGATCTGTCCAATTGCTGTAGTTTAAAAAAATAGTTTTTTCCATTCTCTTCTAGAAAAGCTGCAGCACAAATTAACAAAGAGTAGTGAAAACATCATTACATTTAAAACATAATTTAGGAAACATATGTACCTCTTTTAGATTAGTAAGCATAATATGTAATTGTTGGTAACAAAAGCCAACAAGAATGAAATACAGACATTCATATCTTATGTTTGCATGCATCTTATAAAGACAACAAAAAACGTTTTAAATTTTTACCAGACATGAATATAAACATATAAACAGGCAAACCCTCCCTTTATTTACCCCCAATTTTTCTTCTATATTCAGTAAAAATATTTTTACTTTTTCAAAAGTATAGGACAGCTGTCAGTACAAATCTCTCACTTCTTTAACATGTACTTTTCATTCTATGATACACAGTTTAGATATTACGATGCATTTTAAAATGGAACAATTGAATGCCAAACCCAAGTTCCTTCAACGTAACTAGAGAAGACTTAAAGCTAGCACTGTATCATAGCGAATTGCAGCATACATACTGTATTGCCCCGTGCTAGTCTGATATATGCTAGTCGGTACTGCCATGGTAGCGATGTTAGGTGGCGTTCCTTCTTCCTCTGATTTTTCTTCTTCAATCTTGGGAACACCAGGCACATCAGAGGAAAGTTCATTCAGTATTTTTCTAAAACATAATTTGACAACAGAAATAATCAAGACATACGAATGAGATTTAAAACAGAAAATCTATAATGGAAGAATTGGTTTGATACATAATTATTCTCCCTTTTTGGAAAAGGTATCATTACAGTAGGAACCTTAAATAACTTACCTATAAGAGGGTCTTCGTGAAAGGATTTCTCTACGTTTATGAGAATCAATTACACCTTCTGATTCTGCAGACTCATCTGTCTCTGCAATTGTTGCTACCTATAATACAAAAGTTTCTGAAATGCATCATAAAATATATGCTCTCCTTCATTCAAAAAAAGGTACTTAAGGGTCTATGTGTGCAGCACTAAGCCGGGTGCTGGGAAGTGTCCAGCAACAGAACACACTGAACCCGCACTACTGCAGCTTACACCTGGCTTAGGACGGGGAGCAAAGACACAAAGACACACACATTTCAGTGGTAGAGCAGGTATGTGTAGAAAGGAATGGTTCGGATAATAAACACTACAGAAATGCAAATAAAAGTGGTTGCCATGGCAGGTGAAGCTTCACAGGAAAGGACTACATGTAAGATACCTAAGATTTAAGATCTCTACCCTAAACCTACTCTTAGAAATGCACTGGGGATTAAGTGAGCTAGTGACAGAGGCAGAATAAAGCATCTCGACTTCACTGCCCTCTACACAATACCACAGCCGACGTGAGCCGGTCTTCAAACTAAACATTAAATAGGTTCAAAGAAGCAAACAAGTAAACAAGCCTGATTAAAGTCAGGATTTATAGGACAAGAAGTAGGGTGGGGCTTGATGGTAGTAAGTCTTGAAGGTCAAAATAAGGAATTTCTCCTGAAAAGAAAGATCAGAGTTTTAAGCATGATTTCATTTTTCAAGTCACATAATCACAGGATTTTAAGGAAATGAATCTCTACAATAACATGATAGCTCTCTATACTTTGCCATTATCATTCAGGGCCTAGGGTAGTTCTGAGTTTATAAAACTCACTTTTCTTAATATTACAATTACAGGAGAATTTGATTTGGGCAAAATCAAAAGAACTTGTTTAAATGTCAACAATGCAAGCAGGAACATATACTTCTTAAAGCACACTGATGTACCTAATCTTCACTTACACATAGGACCATGCATCTCTGGTCATGGACACCCCACACACAAGCACAGGCACCAATGAATAGAACCTAGAAGCAATGTTGTTGCAATCAACAATCATATATCACTACCAAACATTTATCACTTGACGCTGGGCTTTCACACATCTCTCATATACTCATAACGAACCCCATATGTGAGGTAGGATACTATTGTACCCACTTTAGAAAGGTGAAAGCTGAAGTTCATGCACGCAGATTAAGTGACGACCATTGTTCAGCAAGCAGGAGTTCTAAGACAAGATCCACTGGCACTTACCTCTACAAGATAATTAAATCACCTACTTAACAAAATCCAAAAAGCCTACTGAATATAATACTTTCTTCTACTAGCAGTCAAAAACATCTAGAGCAGAAATATCTGTACCCTAATAAAAGTCCTAATTCAAAAAGGAGAGTGGAAGGATTTTTCTTGCTCTATAATTAGGGTCAGAAAGAGTCAGAAACTCTCGGAATCAAGAGTCATTATGGGAAAAAGAGACAATGCTAAGAATGATTCTTACTCTTTTGAAAAGATACCTGTGCATCAAAACTAACTAAGCTTTTAATGCATGTGGATTTATTACTTCAAATATCATGTTGCAACCTTATTCTGCAATAAACCGTACTCAAATATGCAAGGGACCGGACTGATTATGTGTGCACATCTATGTTTTCCTCACTGATCTTTTTGTCATCAACTATGTTCAGATAATTTCAATATGTAAAGGATAACAACTGACCTAAAAAAGGAACAGAAATAAATTCAATAACCAAGAAAAGTATGCTTTAAAAAATGCATACTTACACCTATCAGAATGGCTAAAATCAATAATAGAAGAAACAACAAATGTTGACAAGGGTGTGGAGAAAAAGGAACCGTGGTGCACTGTTGGTGGGAATACAAGCTGGTGTGGTCACCCCGGAAAACAGTGTGGAGGTCCCTACAATCCAGCAATCACACTACTGGATGTTTACCCAAAGAACATAAAACACTAATTCAAAGGGATACATGCACCTCTATGTTTATAGCAGCATTATTTACTATAGCCAAATTGTGAAAGCAGCCCAAGTGTCCATCAAGTGATGAATGGATAAAGATGTGGTATATATACACAATGGAATATTACTCAACCATAAAAAGAATGAAACCTTGCCATTTGCAACAACATGGATAGAGCTAGGGAGTATAATACTGGTAATCTAAATAAGTCAGTCAAAGAAAGACAAAAACCACGTCACTTCACTCATGTGGAATTTATGAAACAAAAGAAGCAAAGGGAAAAAAAGAGAGAGAGAGACAAACCAAGACACAGACTCTTAACTATAGAGAACAACTGCTGGTTACCACAGGGGAGGTAGGTGGGGGGATGGGTGAAATAGGTGATGGGGATTAAGGAGGGCACTTGCTGTAATGAGCACCAGGTGATGTATGGAAGTGCTGAATCACTAACTGTACACCTGAAACCGGTATTATACTGTATGTTAACTGGAATTAAAATAAAAACTTTAAAAATTCATACTTAATCTACGTCTATTGATGCAAAAAAAAGTTTTAGCTTCAAGAAATGTTAAGGATTTGTGATCAACTCTGATAATAAATTTAAAAACATATATCTGGATCACAACCATAATAACCATGTCTACAAAAACCAAGGTTTTATCTGAGAGGGACCAAGGTGACCATAATATCCCATGTTTCCTACAAGTTGTGGATATTGAATAAAAAATAAACTTCCACCTACTTACTAATGTGAGTATATGAAAACAGTAATCTTTATATGCTGTGTTTATCAGACATCTTCAAAGAGTCCTCAAAATATTTTTAAGTACCACTGGAGAGCTTGGCTAAATAAATCTGAGTTTGAGCACGGAGCAATGACTCAAAGAATTACTCATCTGGCAATTACTCATCCTGTAAATTAAGAGGTAACAACAAAACTGCAACTCTTAAGTCAAATCTATGTATCTATGTAGCAGGGCACAATGCACTTCACATAGGAAAAGGAAATTCCTCCAAATCTCTAATAAAAAGACGAGCATACACAAAAGAAAAGATGATAGATGAATTAATATAAGAAAAAAAAAAAAACCTGAAGAAAGTCAAAGACAAATCACACAGGCAGGAAGCTGACCTGAACAGTTTGTATTTGTGGCGACTGAATAACCGATGGCTGTGGTGTCTGAATCACTCCCTGCACATGTACAGTCTGGCCCGAAGGTAACTGTACAAGAGTTACAGCTGGGGAGCCTCTTCCGGTGCCTGATCCAGCTACAGAAACCTGCAAAAATGATCATCATTGAGGATTAAGGCTGGCCCATTTTCTGTTTTTTGTTTTTTTTAAAAGAAAGACCATTCACTGTTTATGACTGGCCATTTTGTCCTTTCTTTCTCCCGCTTCTAAGCAATGACAAGCACACTGGGGTACTTACCATTAGGAGGTGGTTACTGTCCTGGAACAGTCATTCTCTGATGTGATAGATATTAAAGAACCCATGCTCCACACTTTCGGTTCCCATGCTTCGATGGCTAAGAATGTTCCAAGCGCAAAGTTCTAAAGCAGTTAAACTACCTCACTACGACCTCACGACTATTAACAGTGAATCCTTATTTAGGCCAGGGTATAAACTACCCTCTCCAACTTCCTGACAGAAATGGGAGACAGAACTTAAATATGGTGAATTATTTTTTAATAAAAGAAACGTTTGAAATAGGATATTCTGGTACTACTCCAGATGCAAGCTCATGCCTTGTCTCTATACTAATGAAAATCACAGTTACTTTTATGCCCCCATAATCACAAAAAAGGCACAGGCCAGAGGAATTCCAGGACTTCTCATGCCCGTAGTGTGTCTGATCCAGAGACAGTACGTGCCTTCATCTGGGATGTCCCTCTTACAGTTTTCCTCCCCACTACCTCCAGCATCTAGAGAAAGGGCCAAAACCATTGCTTAGTTTGCACAAAGAAATTACAACCATCTCCCAGTACCCCTGAATGCTTTCAACAGAGATCCCTACCAGCAAAACACAGTACTTCCACCGCCCCTCCGCCCGATTAAAAACCTGCCAAGTTTTCTAAATAGTCAACAACTCAATCCTATAGGCAGGCCAGTTGAATCTTAGAAACTTTGCCTCATTTTCCTACTTCACTATTCATTATGACTTACTGAAAGAAGTCAAAGACTTCGGAAATGAAATAAGTGAAATAAGTTACCAGTTTCTCCCATGCATGGCAGAACCACAAGACGTAAAATAAACTTTGAAGGAAGCCTCTGCATAGGGTCTCACTTTAAGAAACACCAATGATTTCCAATCTACTTATACTTTAAAACAGTTATTAAAAACTGGGCTTATAACAAATAATTATAAGACTTTTTTATAAGATCATTTCCTTAGAAAGCAAACTTCTTTGGTAATCCAGAAGTAAAAATCTTTCATTCATGAAAGAGAACCTATGTGATGAGTATTGTACTAGGTGCACTAGGGTAGAAAGTAAAATTGATAAAGCTAACACCTAAGAAACAATAGCACACCAAGCGGTATGGAACAAACTGCTCCATTGTGTAGGCCACGAAAGCCACGGGGGTACAGAACAGAAAGATCAGAATGCGTCTGAACCGTAAGTACAGGCTTTGTGCAGAAGCCACAACTTGAGCTAGGCCTGCATACTAACAGAAAAGGGCAGAGACACCCAACATAAAGCCCAAGGGGCAAGTTCAGCCTACCTGCCCCTGGAGTATTATTGCCTACCTTAGATTTTAGGGGAAAGAAAAAGATTACATCATGGTAGAACAAACACATTTAACAACCAGAAGTTTAAAAAAACCAAAAAACCAAAAAAACAATGGAAGGATTTATTCTAGAAATGACAAAGCAGCATAAAAGATAAATCCATATGAATAATAAAAAGGCATCCACCTCTTTGTGGATCAATTACCAAAAGGTACTCCTTCTGCCACACAAATAATTCTCAAACTTTTTAGTCTCTCAGGACACCTTTACACTCTTAAAAATTACTGATGACTCAAAGAGCTCTTGTTTATGTGATTTATATCCAGTCGGATGCCGTAAACGTCTAACAATCAGTGCTGGGGAACGAAGAACCTTGATTTGAAACGTTTGCTGATTTCTGTAATGCGAAACTCGGGCTATGGCAGATTTCAAGTTGCCAACAGAGGACACTGAACACAAAGTTGGAAAAAGATGCAGGCAATTGGCTCTCACAAGCCAGCTCCAGCATCCCACTGGTTATATGTATCAATATTAACCATATTAGAAATTAAAACTGAAAAATTGTTATACCTTAAAAATTCCAATACATGCCAACATAAATAGCGTTTTATTAAAAATAATTACATTCTCCAAAACAAAAAAATTAGTGACCTGAGTATCAATGTTTTATTTTTTTTTACAAATTCTTTTAATGTCTGGTTTAATTGAAATCAGCTAAATTCTCATACCTACTTGTGCACTGTATCTGTTGCAATATTTTAGTTGATACATGAAGAAAATCTGGACCTCACACGGATATACCATTGGAAAATGAAGAGTATTATAACAGCTCCTTCCAAAAACCACTGATATTATTCTTTGTTACTACACCAAAATTCAACACATGGCTGTTTTATAAAGATCAGCTGCAACATGGAATCTGAAACCGTATCAGTTATATTAAAATCCATTGACAATCCTGCACTCTGAACGGATCCCATGCATGATTCTGTAACATCATTCAGTAGTTATTTGGAAAATATCGGCTCACTGAATTAAGCAGGTTTCCCAAATGCTGACATATTTCATGATACTTTATCAGAAAACCTCGTTCATTAAAATCAACATCAATCTCATCAGAACACTATAAATAGTGAAAAGCTATCAAGCTCACAATGGCAGATACAGGATTTCCAAAATTCAAAACTTCTCCCTAAAAGCTTGAACTTTATCACAGACAATAAACACTGTCAATTGTTTTCCTTGAAGTGACAAGCTTACTTCATTTGCTTTTAAGAAACTGTTTTCCAAATGCTCAAGTTTGAAGAGCCATAGTTTGGCTACTGGCTATTCTTTTAGAGAAAACTGATGTCCTGTGGAAAACACCCCAGCTAGTTCATTTCACCAAACAATTACACAAATGTTTTCCTTCAGGAACACCATCAGTCTTTACTACACAGCAGAAACGCTTTCAGTAAACATACCAATTTCATAACACAGAATATTAAAACAACATGTACTCAAGGGTCAAGGTTTGATACAATTGGTAATATTTACTGCTTCATCAGGGTATTTTATATGAAACCGACCTTTTTCTTTTTTCTTAAAATATTATTTATTTATTTGACAGAGACAGCCAGCGAGAGAGGAAACACAAGCAGGGGGAGTGGGAGAGGAAGAAGCAGGCTCATAGCGGAGGAGCCCGACATGGGGCTCGATCCCAGAACGCCGGGATCACGCCCTGAGCCGAAGGCAGACGCCCAACGACTGCGCCACCCAGGCGCCCCGCGACTTTTTTTTCTTTCTAACTGCAAATGAATGGCAGTGAAGAATGCAATGATTACTGGTATAGTTTGACGCCACTGACTTGATTCATGCTAAGGCACCAATAGCTTTACTCCCGCCCTCTCCTGTTTTTATACCATCCGTGTAAATATCATTACAGAGAAAAAGGAAAATAAATCTTAGCATGATTATGAAAACAGTCCTCCCAAACCTCCTGAAGGTCTCCTCAGAGTCTCCCCGAGGGTTCTGCACACATTTTGAAAACTGCTGCTCTATCCCAATGTAGCCCTTAGGCCCCGGCTCACAGCGTAAAGAACTGAGCATTGAAGCAGGCTGTGATTTCGACTACAGCACAGCAGCACAGCCAGAACCACCATACCCACGCCCCTGAGAGAGTCCGTGAGTCAGAGACTGCGTGAAAGAGAACATGAATTATACCCAAGAGTACTACAGGCATTACAGACTGCGCCTGTGGATTGAGATGCTGGACCGTGCCCACATTCATCTTCTGTGGGGAAATACCCCAGCTTTAAAGACATTAGATATTCTAAAGAACTGAACAACTCAAGAAAGATCTGTGAGGTCTTGGTAAATACAAATCATGCTTTAAGTTGCTTTAATGACCTTTCAAGTATAATTTTCAAGATTTTAAATTATTAAATAATCACTCTATCAAAATGGCTTAGTGTCGAGGATACCTGCTGTGGAAAAGGAGCTGTAGCCACTAATACAAAACTGTACTCCTAGAATTCTGGAGGTAAGTTATAGGAATTCTATAACTACAATGAAATTTCTCTATGTCCAAACTCTGGACAGTGCAAAAGCTCATGAGACAACGCTTTGTTAAACTGTGGAAATACAGGCTGAGACCCTGCACAAGTGACATACTTTAGAGAATTCAGATGTATCCTTAAAAACAAAAAACCCTTAGATCTAGAGACATTCTATATTCAGACATTCTATTCTCGCTGGTTTTGCCAAAACTGGTGACTAGTAATAAGCCTATCACTGTACTGGTAGAGTTAACAGGCTAAACTTTACTGTTGCTCATTTAAAAAAAAAAAAAATTCATGTGGCTCCCTACCTTTATCATCTCAGTATTATTATTATACTGAGCACACGGGCCGCAACGGAATCTCCAGCATCCTTGAAGTATGGTGTTGTACACAGATGGCATAGAAGGAACACTGGCAATGATTCAAGAACGTGCATGGAGGCTCCAAAGCCAAAAGTGGGTAAAGAAAGAAGCATCTTTTTGTTTTGTGTAAGGTGGTAGATTCAGTTTTAGGTAGGCTAGATTGAAAGCAATGGTAGGGTAACTAGGTGGAAATGTTAATAAGGAGAATTATTTGACTGATGCTTTAGAGCTAGAAAACAAAGATCTGAGAAATACTAAGAGCAATCTATTAAGAGTATTATAATTACTTTATTCCTAATGTGCAAACAGAATTCTAAAGAAGCTCTGGAAAAAGAAGAGAACAATTTTTCCTAAAAGACACTAGAACAGGGACACAAACGTCAGTTCATCTTAACTAAAATATGCATACTACAGGCAGAAATGAAGAAATATTTCTTATAAACATCAAATAGTCATTCCAAGACTTAATATGCAAAAAATATCACAAAATAGGTCACACTTATGAATTAACTCATTCTTTTATTCTCTCAACAAATATGTATCAGGAGCCTGCTGTGTGGACCAGTCTAGACAATAGGGACATAGCAGTGAACAAGAAAAGTTTCTGCTCTCTTCAATCAGAAAGAGACAAAAAATAGATGAAGACAAATACATCATTTTTGGTGGAGTTAAATTCTTAAAGGAAAAATGACGCAGTGTAAGGGTTCAGAGAGTTACAAGGCAGGGGTAGTGTGGAAGGCTAATCGAAATACACCTGTTGTGGAAAGCTTCTCAGAGGAGGAAATGCTTGCATAAAAAGCACAACTGAAGAGAGGGAGAAGGCCATAGGAAGATCTGGGAGTATATTCATCACTTTCCAACAATCACGTAGGCAGCTGCTCAAAAAACAAAAAAAATTTTCATAATTTTTATACCTCTTTTTATGAGGCTCTACAAGCGTGTAGAATGAACTCGTAGTAGACATAATTTACCTTTTCTTCCAGATCCCCTGAATAATCCTCGTCTACAGGATGCCTGAAACATAGATTATGCTGATGCCACCACATCCACCAACAACCCCAGTATAGATACTAGTTAATCTGAAGTTATGATGATGCAATTGACAGCCTTACTTGGCTTTGCAATAAGAAAAAAAAAACCCTTATAATGACACCTGTAACTGGGAAAACCTCACAATGTTGTAACACAGCACTTGATTCGCACCTAGTAGACCACCTCCAATCCGTAGCTAGGTTCCTTTATGATGGGGTTTATGATGTCACAGCACAGTGGCAAATGTCACAGAGCTACTGGGCCTGCATTCAAGACAGTTAATAAAGGATGAAAAAAAATGTGAATTCACAATATAACAGATTTCACTATCAATTCCGCTCCTGAGAAATAAAATCTATACCTTACCTATGTTAATTTTAAGGACTAAAATTAAAATCCACTAATACTCTAAGCAAGAAGTTGGAAAACTATCTTGATTTCTGTGTATTAAGACAAGATTCTTTTTTTTTTTTTAAGATTTATTTATTTATTTATTTGATAGAGAGAGACAGCCAGCGAGAGAGGGAACACAAGCAGGGGGAGTGGGAGAGGAAGAAGCAGGCTCCCAGCGGAGGAGCCTGATGTGGGGCTCGATCCCGGAACGCCGGGATCACGTCCTGAGCCGAAGGCAGACACCCAACGACTGCGCCACACAGGTGCCCCCTAAGACAAGATTTTTAAAAGAGTCTGTTTCTTCTGTGAGAAAAAAAAAGTGTTTACAGAATATTTCAAATATTTTAAGGTGAAAACAGGAAAATAATGACAGTGAACACTTGAATAAAGATGCAAAATATTTCATTTTATTTTTTTAAAGTTGTGCTTAATTGCACTAAATGAAGACAACACAAAATGAAAAACATAGAGTTGGTCTCATTTTAGTGTCTTTGTTTCCCATTGAGTTTTTTTAAGTGTGGCTAACAGATTGCAAAATTCAGTGCAGTTAAATTTTACTTAATTTTATGGGCGTCTGGGTGGCTCAGTCGGTTAAGCGTCTGCCTTGGGGTCAGGTAGGTCATGATCCCAGGGTCCTGGGATAGAGCGCCACATCAGGCACCCCACTCAGTGGGGAGTCTGCTACTCCCCCTCTCTCTCCCTCTTCTCCTCCTCCTGCTCATGCTCTCTTGCTCTCTCTCAAATGAATAAATTAAATTTAAAAATATTTTTTTTACCTAATTTTACCTTGAGAATTTCAGTTGAAAATATTTATTAATAACAGAGTTAGCCACATAAAACTCATATTTTTATATCTGTGTTAAAATTCTAAAGAGAACTATATGGGAATGCTGTTGCCTCACATGCTTTTTGTACGTGTAGAGCATAAACAGATACTGTCTGAAATCTATAACCTAAATAAAATGAGAAGGGGGAAGTGGATCACTGTTTCTGGTATGGTAAATATAAATGGCTGAACAGTAAATGTTTTTAAAAAAATTCTCTTGTGGGGCGCCCGGGTGGCTCAGTTGGTTAAGTGTCTGCCTTCAGCTCAGGTCATGATCCCGGGGTAAGAGGATTGAGCCTCACATCGGGCTGCCTGCTCCTCAGAGTGTCTGCTTCTCCCTCTCCCTCTGCTCCTCCCCTCACTCATGCTCCGCTCTCAATCTCTAATAAATAAAAGCTTTAAAAAAATTCTCCTTGAAAGCAAAACAAATATCAAAATTAAATCATTTTTAATTATACAGTCTATTTTCAATATATTTCCAATAAGCAGTGATGATCTTTTGAGGACAAATTAAAATTAGGGGTTCTTCATCCTTTGAAAAACAATGCTCCGGCTGATTTGTTTTTCCTACCCAATCTGTAGAGTATCTTTAGTTTCCTATTTGTAGCAGTTGGAACATCATTTTATATTCTAACCAATATGTGTTTCATTTATCATAATAGATATATATATTTTTAAAGATTTTATTCATTTATTTGACAGAGAGAGAGACAGCCAGCGAGAGAGGGAACACAAGCAGGGAGAGTGGGAGAGGAAGAAGCAGGCTCACAGTGGAGGAGCCTGATGTGGGACTCGATCCCATAACGCTGGGATCACGGCCTGAGCCAGAGGCAGATGCTTAACGACTGAGCCACCCAGGCGCCCCCATTTATCATAATATATTTTTAAAGTACTATGAAAATGAATATTATCTTTGTAGATATGTAAAATTCTTTTAACTCCAGAACTTTTAAATATCACTCCTGTACTTGGTTTCAGTAAGGCTGACACTAAAATTGGTCGTAATTACTAGCCAGATGCAAGTAATAAGCGCACATAATGAAGTTGCAGTGAGATTCTAAGCCCAAAAGGGCGTATATCCAGCAGATTTCTTACAAGAACAAACAGTAAATA
Organism: Ursus arctos; assembly: GCF_023065955.2. Taxonomy (NCBI): domain Eukaryota; kingdom Metazoa; phylum Chordata; class Mammalia; order Carnivora; family Ursidae; genus Ursus; species Ursus arctos. The sequence goes on from NW_026622986.1 coordinate 4,409,278, forward strand.
TTAAAACTACTCTTAACAATCATATAGATCATTTCTAATAATCAATAAGAAATGTATATGCCAAAAGCCAGGAACCACAAAATGAATGCCCAAAACCACTTATTAGCCAAGCTTCATGTTAATCTTTATTTCCGAGCAAAAAACTCTATATAAGAATGTCTATGAAGCTAACTTCAATTCACTTGAATTATTTTATTTCTTCTACCAATAACTTTGTGTAAGTCCTAGAGAGTACTGAGCTGGCAAAAACAAAAATCAGAAAACAAACAAAAACACCTAAAAACCTTAAGAGTTACAATAATAGGGGCACCTGGCTGGCTCATGTGGAAGAATGTGTGACTTTTGATCTTGGGGTCATGGATTCGAGGCTTACACTGGGTACAGAAATTACTTAAAAGATAAATAAGTAAACTTCTTATAAAATGGTTATAGTAAATAAAATGTGGTATATACATACAAAGGAAAATTATTCACCCTTACAAAGGAAAAAAATCCTACCATGGACTATGACATGGACAAATCTTGAGGTCATTATGCTAAGTGAAATAAGCCAGTCACAAAAAGACAGATACTGATGCATCGCCTTATATGAAGTATCTAGAAGTAGTTAAGTTCACAGAAACAGAAGGTAGAATGGTAGTTAGCAGGGCTGAAGGCAAGGGTAATAAGAAAGTTTTTGTTTAATGGATATAGAGCTTTAGATTCGCAAGAGGAAAATGTTCTGGAGATCTGTTTCACAACAACGTATTATTAACACCACCCAACTGTACACTTAAACCTGTTAAGACTGTAGATTTTATGTATTTTTTTACCACAAACAAAAAATAGCAATAACTATGGCCCCATATTTCGTGGATATAATAATTAACTGACTTGTCAGGAAAACACTCAATAAATTGATTTTATCAAAGGCAATGGGACTGATTTCTTCATTATCTTATAAAACATAATTCTAAAGCTCTGGGTGCTCTCATAGTCTTGGCCCCAGAGTGATGGTTCAACACATAGAATGGTAACTGATGCCAGAAATTATATGGAAACAACTACTAATACATCAAAATGGATAAAATTTAGATTTTCTATGCTCTTCACATACCCCAGATCAGAAGCTGAGTTGGGATCTAAATATGGAACTATCTTAATCTGCCACTGAATAATGAAGGCGTAACAGTATATGTATATGTACATATATACACACATATATACACACTATATATACATATGTACATATACAGTGCTCTACAGAAACAATATATAACATACTTATTGTCAATTATGATGGAATTTCTAAAGTAATGCCCTCTATATGGTCTGGTTCCACACTGAGTACCCTATGCATTATAAGTAATAAAGAGTAGAGTGCTTAATTAAATCTAAAGCCAGATCTCCTGGGTTCTAATTTCGGCCTTGCCTCTCACTAGCTGTGTGACCGACAAGTTATTCATTCAGTCTCTCTATACCTTATTTTCCACAACTGCTAAGGAGAAAGCAAGCAGTACCTATCTACAGAGTTGTTGTGAGGACAGAGTCAAAGTGGCTGGCACATACTGAGTATTCAATACTCACTTTTGTTATTTTTATCATTGTTGCATTTAAGTAATTTAGTCAAGAATTTGGAATTTAAACAATTTACATGTATTAATCCTTTGATTTGGAAAGGTTAAAATACTTTTTAAAGTCTTCCTCAAAATTCAGGTGGGGAAAGAAGAATCAAGGATTCACAAAAAACTAAGTCAAAATCTGAATCAGTAACAAAACATGGCTAGACTAAACTGCATCCTTAAGTTTTTTCAGTTTCAGTCCAAAGGTCAGAGTTCATACACAGGCAAGTCTGAGAATTTTGCTCCTAAAAAAGCATTATAATGAAACTCGGTCTTAACGTGACATCTAAAATCTAGTAATAAATTATATTTTAGATTTTTGGAGCCAAAATGGCATAAAGAAACTCTTGCAATGTTTTAAAATCCCTTTAAAAGAAATCCAAAGTACAAAAATTTAGGAGCATAAAATATACCATTTAAAATAAGTTCATAGTAACATATCAGAATGTTGCTTATAAAACAACTATGAAATTTTTTTTTAATATTTTATTTTTTTATTTATTTGTGTAAGACAGAGAGAGAGGGAGGCAGAGGGAGAAGCAGGCTCCCCGCAGAGCAGGGAGCCGATGTGGGACTCTATCCTAGGATCCTAGTATCACGACCTGAGCCAAGACAGACGCTTAACCACTGAGCCACCCAGGCACCCGTATCTTTCTTTTTCTATACCCTCTGGAGGTCTATTTAAGCAAAATAAGTAGATTTATATTACTTTCAAATGAATTCCTAAAACAACATATTTTTAAACCAGCATAAGCCACTTCATCTTAAAGCCTAATTGCAACCACTGGCCTAACTGCTACATTCTACCCATTTGAGGCCAGTTAGTAGAATGATAAAAGCAAACAATTACTGCACATTGACCTTGTGCCAAGCACTGTACTTGCACTTCACACATCATCTCCTTTATCTTAATCTATGAGGATCGAAGAATTCAGTTTATTAAGTATTAACGTAAAGCTATACATAAATATTAGGAAAATAATTTTGAGGGGACCAGGGTGGCTCCGTCGGTTGAGTGACTGACTCTTGATTTTGGCTCGGGTCATGATCTCAGGGTCGTGGGATTGGGTCCCACGTCAGGCTCTGTGCTCAGCAGGGAGTCTGCTTGGGGTTCTCTCTTTCCCTCTACCTCTGCCCCCCCCCCCACTGCATTCTCTTTCTCTAAAATAAATAAATATTAAAAAAAAAAAATTTTGTCTTTAGTGTTAAAATATAGTACAAAAAATACTTTGCACCACTACTTTCAAGTAAACAAACTACATTTAATTCAAACTGTGTATATGTATGTTTACATTAAGACTCTTTTTCCTTATACCAAGTACAAAGTAGTAAACAAGCCCTTAAAAAAGGGAAAACCGAAAAGTTCTAATAAGGACCTAAGGAGACCAGCTTATACAAGCAATACCTATCATAGTGTATTAACATATCTGATATCAAATATATAACCATTATTTTTTTAAAAAGGTATTTATTATCTGCCGAAATAGAAGTCTACTGCTGTATATAGAACATACCTATTTGAAGGTAAATTTTTTTCCTGAACTATTTCTGCTTGCATCATCTTTATCTGATAGTATGTCTACTTAATACATTCACTACCATAAGCAGACTTTTCTCTCCCATGTCTTTTTGGAGAACACTAGAGGTTTCTCTCTGCCAGGGCTCAGAAAACTCACATTTCTGAAGAACACTATTAAGATGTCATCATAATTAATCGATGAAGTGAAAATTTCCAAAAGCCTCTGTGTTTTGTAATTCCTTTAACAAATGTAATTCTTTCAACAGCTTGGGGTTTACAAAGCTTATAATAACTTTAAAAATTAAAATCAGGCAAAGTAACCTCTGAATATTAAAGGACAAACTACAAAAATTAACATTCTTTTTCTTCAAATTTCAATGTCTAGTCTACTCTTTTCATTGTTCTTTTTTTTCATGACTGTAGTAAATAAAATGTAGAATAAAATTTACCACCTTAAACCATCTTTTAGTTTATAGTTCAGTAGTAAGTATATTCACACTGTTGTGAAACAGATTATTCAGAACATTTTCATCTTGCAAATCTGAAACTCTATGTCCCTTAAACAACAGCTCTCCTATAAATCTTTCCCTTAGTCTATTCTTCTGCTAGAAAAAAAAAAATCAAAGAGAAAAGGGTAAAAAGAATAACTATGTTTATACTCCGTTGTTTTCCCATTATTGCTAGTGACAAATCACCTCTCTCTCTATGGAGAACTTAGAACATCAAACAAAAGGTATCCAAACCTCATTGAAAATCATTATAAATGACAGAAAATCTTTAACAATCTCTCCAACACTAAAACTAATTTGTATGCATTTTTTCTGATTATGAGTATAAAAACAAAATCTTTTTCTGAAATTTGACTGATTGCTTTATACGTGCTTAAATTATCTTTGAAATATCAAATTTTATTCAAAGTAGTATCATTAAGATGAAAACAGAGTGCATTCTAAAGCCAAAAACTAACCTTTAAAGAAATGTGCTGGCTATTATATACAAAATTACAAATACAAGTACAGATAATATAACAAATTCTTGTTCAAATTGAACAAAATGATCCTTACTATTAGCAGTTCACAAATTACTTTTAACTTACGTCCCTCAAACCCTGAATTACCTTCAAGAATGAATTACATTTTAAAACAGCATCTTTTCTTGAATTAGTTGACTAAAGAACATCATACGACACAGATTTAGCATTTACTGAAAAAAATTGTTTTACTTTTTCTTCCAACTTTTGTTCATTTTTAGAGAGAATTCTAAGCGAAGTAAAATATCATATAAAAAAATTAAAGCAATGAAAAAGAGCCAGAGGAAGGAATACATAAAAATAAGGAGCAACAGCAAGTCGATACCGAAATGAAAATTTTTACCTCCAAATCTTAAGAGGAACATTTTCCTCCTTCAGTAAGAGTCACTCAAGTAAAGAAATTAGTATGTTGAAGTTGAAAAACAAGATTCAATTGAACACTAAGCTTAAATCAGATCTACTTAGCTGACAGTAAATACACCAAACCAACCTAACATAATGCAGACCGTCTTTAATATACAAATATGACGTTGCTGACCCATTATCAACAGCAAATGTTGCATTTGTTTTGTTTTCTGATAGCCATCCACATCCTTCCTGGTCCTACTTAGGACCAAGAAAATGGATTTTTGGCACAGCCAGCCAAGGCAATGAGAAATGTCATTCTAATTTCCCACCAGATTGAAATAGAAAACACAGAACTCATACATTAAAATGTATCCTTTGTTAAATCATTCCTGCTTCAATCCCTCACCGCATGCCAGGACGACTTTACTCTGAGGTGCTCCTTTACATATTGTTTGCATTTAGAACAGACAGGATAAGAAAGGAGATTAGCAGAGTATAATCCTTGAACAACATTCCCAAGTAGTTTTATCTGTTCCCTATAGTCTAAAATACACAGGTCCATGGGAAGGTTAAATTTTATACTAGAACGAATTCTCTTGAGGCACTGTGCTGACCTTGATGATCTCCGGAGCTTCCTTCAAGCTCTAGGACTCCTGTGATTCTGCTCCTTTCATCTCTGCTGACACCTAGAGAACTGGTCATTTATAAAAAGAGTTATTCAGCTTTCAGAGTTGAGGTGCTGACCTCAGGCCCATAGGCTTCATCAGCAGCTACAAGGAATGAAGCTCTGGAAAGCTAGTTTTAAAGCACATCCTTTCCAGGGGCTCCATGTGGATAACCTCACCTATTCAGATCTTCATGGCGACATTAATAATCCCCAAGAGACTTCCAACAAGAAAAGTTCAGGGTGTCCTCACTCTTGCTTTCAGAGTAGATTACACATTTGTGAGACAAATGGGGAAATGTGAATAAGAAATGCGTATCAATGCAAGGAATTATGCTTTATTTTATTAGGTATGACAGTGACATTTGGTTACATAAAAAAATGTCCATAATCTTTTACAAGTTGCATACCCAGACGTAAGTAGGAGTAAAATGACATGATGTCTGAGATCTGCAGAAATGCTTAAAATACTTCAACAAAAAGAAAAAAAAAAAGGATAGATGAGGCTACGAAATCTTAGTAATTATCAAGTTTATGTATATATAAATTTATATACATAGCAGCATTATTCTACCTTGTATATGTTTGAAATCTTACATTTTAAAACAAAGTTTAACTTTCCATTACCCTTTTAAAGGATTCTATTATTTCCAAGGGGTATGTGGCTATTTTAAAACTACTTGTATATACAGCAAGATATATATATATATAGTAATTTTGCTTTTCACCATTTTGGCTTTTGGACGGGTTTTCTCCTGGCTTGGTTATTTAAAATAAACTCTCCAACTTATTACCAAGAGTTTTCCAGGAGCAGAGGGGGATGGAAATGGAAACTAGTTTTACATAGCAACACATACGCTTAACAAACAAGAAAGCAGCTTCAATTAAAAATAAATCAACATAAAAAATATCTCAGGCAAGAAGAAAGCCAACTCACAATTTAACCTCAATTATTTGCCACCCCCAGGATCTGTTTATGGCAACTCCTGCTTTCAGCTCTTTGACACTATCACCACTGTGACTTCTATTTACTTTTGACTATAGGTAGAAAGGAAAGATTCCATTTTTATCTGGGTAGTTATAAAACAGAAAAACTGGAAACTTAAAACTCTAGCCTCCCTTGGTGCACACGAAGGCCTGAGGGCCAAGAGCAGGCTCAAGTTGTCATATCTTCCTGAATGTGATGATTTTCAGAGCAACCCTGTTGGGCAGAAGCTTTGGAAAGCCCATGGTACTCAAAACTACTACTATCCAGTGACCAGATGCAAAGGATCAAACTGACTGAATCTTTTGGTCACACCTTTTGTTCCCACACTAGTTAACGATAATTTGACCATGTAAAAAGGAAATTGTTATAAATTCCTATCTATACCAAATAGTCCTCTTTGAAAAAAATGAAACAAACAGCAAGTATACAAGGACATCAGGAATTATTTAGAAGAGTCAGTCACTTTTAGCATACGTTATAGGTTTAATAAAGATTTCAATCTGATTCCATAATCCTATCATATAATATCACATCATATGAAAACTCACAAATGAACAGCTTCAGGCATCACAAGAACCTAATTGTTTAGAATCCAATTATGTTTAGAAAATTCTGGCTGCTAAGAATTGTGTCCTAATTCTTCAAAAAATCATGATCCATGCATGGCATAGAGGATAACTCTTAGTTAACCAAAGTAATCAATGAATCCAGCACACAGATTACTTCTTAATCTCTCAACATTCCCAATCTGTGAAAGATAAAAACCATAGTTTATTCTTTGATCAGATCTTTAAGACATATAGAAAATACCATAGCAAGGCCATGAACTTGCTATCCAGATTTAATGAATACCAACATTTGATTAGTTGAGAAAACCACAGGTTTTTTCCTAAACCTGATTCAGCCTTCTTGCGTCTCTCTCTCTCTCTTTCCATCTTCCTCAAAACACTCCATTTTGCCACACCCCTGTCCTCACCCCTTTGTCTCGCAGACTCATCTTTCTCTATTACGTTACGGAAAAAATTCTTGAAGAATCTATACTTCCAATTTCTACCTCTTCTTCCTCTTATTTCTTCTTTAGTCTATGAAAACCTAGTTTCTATTCACTGAACTCCTATTCAATTCCAAACTCTCATAAATCCAAGGTTATTTTTCAGGCTTCATACTACCTGAACTCTTTAGCAACTTCTGACTGACGCTTACGGAGCTGGGTGTCACCTAGGCTGAAGGTCCTCAGGATTGCAAATTATCATTTTTATTTTTTTTATTTACTTTTTTTTTAGAGATTTTATTTATTTATTTATTTATTTGACAGAGAGCTAGAGAGAGAGCACAAGTAGGCAGAGCAGCAGGCAGAAGGAGAGGGAGAAGCAGGCTCTCTGCTGAGCAGGGAGCCTGAAGTGGGGCTTGATCCCAGGACCCTGGGATCATGACCTGAGCCGAAGGCAGACGCTTAACCGACTGAGCCACCCAGGCGCCCCGCAAATTATCATTTTTAGACAATGGAGATGTATTGTTTTGACTGTGCAGGCCCAGAAGAGGGAGGGAAGGCTATGTGAGGGTCAGTGAGCCAGGACCTAAAGGGAGGGGAGTGGAGACAAAAGGAAGATTTGCTTTCAACTACCACTTTGGCAAAGAAGGGCAGAATTATAGATCAGGAATCATAGTGATAAAAACTCCAGAAGATCGCAAATTTATGAAAAAAATGTATGTGTATTGTATTCTTTTCATAAAGACCCGAAGACTAAAAGATATATAGCAAAATGTTAACAATGATGAAATCTCTGGGTGTTAAGATTATGGATAGTTTTTCATTTCTTCTTTATAATATATATTTTGTTCATTTTCTACAATTAACATACATTTTTTTAATAAGAAAAGGGCTGCCCCCCCTTTAAATAGCAAAAGGTCTGCATCCCTCCCTGTATTCCAGGGTAACAAAGAAGGGTGTTGCCAGGGAGATGCAGCTCCACAGAATACTTGGGAGAAAACCCTCGGGGAGCGAGTAGGTGTTAGGAGTTTGAAGGAGGAACGAAAAGCAGGCTGGGTGCTTGGGGCCCAGTCTTGGGAAAGAAAAGACCTCAAAGGAACCAGTCTGGTCTGAAACAACCCAGGAAGTACCTGGTGTTCCCCTGGACCTCCAGTCAGCCATCTGGGTCTATCCTCCCTTCAAGATACTACGAAAATCTCACAACTGCACTGTATCCCACACTACCATGACTCCACACAAAAGGTGTCTCCACTACTGGCTGGTTGACTTCCAACCCAACCTCCACACAGTCCACACAAATATAAGTGTTCTAAATACAGGGAACGTTGTGCTTCAAGAATATTTAGAATCCAGGATACTCTACGCTCTCAAATGTATACCACCTCTGCTTATGTTTACCTGGTCAACTTCCCAGCCCAGACGCTAGGCTCCAGTTAGCCTCTCTACCCATAGTTCCCTGACACCATGTACACTCTCTGGCTTTGTGCCTCTGTACACACTCTTCCCTGACCGAGAAGATGCTTCCCTATCCTTGTCCACGTGGCAAACTCCTATTCACCGTTTACATCTAGCTCAAAAGCAAAATCCTCCATAAAGTATTCCTAGTCACCTGGCTGCTCCCCCTCCGTGGCCTTAGTCATTTTGTACCTAACATTTTATAGCACTTCCTATACTGTTGGAGCTACCATGCAACTACCTGTCTTCCCTATTACACCATGAGATATTTAAAGCCAAAAACTACATTTCCCCATGTATCTAAATAGTGCCGAAAGCTGGAGGTACTCAAAAAATATTTGATGAAATAAGTAAATGAATGTGGTTGTTTTTACTACATATTTTTATAGATATCTCAGAAATAAATTTTAGGAGCTGAAAACCAAGCACTCACTCATTCTGGTGGTCTCTAAATGAAACCAGTTCAAAGACCTAACTAAAAAGAAAGTAAAGGTCAAACCAAATATATACCAAGCAAATATAAGAGTTCTGTCATATTTCCAGCTAAGAATCTAAGACTATACCAACGTGGAATTACCAACCTTCTGAAACAATAATTTGAAGATTATATACTGTAGGCAGGTTTTTGTTTTTCCTTTTGCATAGTGGTTGTGGTGGAGAGAGCACTGCAAAGTGTCCATTACAAAGTAACTAAAATATGTATCTTCTCTTTGAAATCTAATTAGTAAGAGTGGCTGATAACCAGGGAACAGGGGAAACTTAAGATCAACCTGAAGAAAACAGAATCTGCACATACTTATTTCCATATAGTTTAACTTCCATCAGTGCCTGCCTACTGCCTATATTAAATTTACCTGAGCTAAAGTAGGGATTGAATTTTGACCAGTCTGGGTCTGCATATGAGCAGATTCGCTCTCTGCCACAGAATCTGTTACACTTCCATCCTGCTGAGATTCAATTGTTTCCATGGTCATTTGTCTGAAAAGACAATAAAAAAGAAGAAGTATTAAGGCCCTATCTGAAAGATCTCTCTGCTTTCACCTGGTCTTCTGGTATTCATTTCTGTCATCAATTGTACTACCTTGTTTTTCAAGAAATAGGTTCAGTGACAGAGCCCTAACTCTCCAAACTAACTCTGCTCACCGCATAGGAACATTACCATTGCAGGGAGCACTGCAAAATGTTTTACGGCAATTAACTTATTAAAAAAAATGTTAATCTTATAATAAAGTCTCTTTGACAATTATTTTAAGCCCTCCAGTATAAATGAGTGAAAAAAGCAGGCTTTCTATTTTACAGCAAGTATAAACATTCTATGACTCTCAAGGCCTAAGGTACCTGATTCATAATATACAGTATCAAAGAACTTCCCCATGGTCTAAATTAAATGCATTATAATATAAAGATGTGTCTAGCTTTGCCAGCACTAACCAGTTTCTGATAAACAAGCCTCTCAAACTGAATCATGCAGAGTTGACCACATGTCCTACAGCTTCCCATTTCATTAAAGAGGAGAATCAAATTTTTCCAGAAAAGCTTTGACAGAATTCTATCTATGATATCCATTAAAGTTAATGATTTCTATTTCTATATAGAAGATAAACCATATAATGAATTTTATCCTACTAGAAGAAATACAAACTACAAACAAAATAAATTAAACAAAACCAAATATTAAAAACTTACAGGAACTATTCTCCCTGCTGTTACACATCTTTTCAACTGTTAATGATACAATGTGTTTTTCTCACTTTAGTAGTCTAAATACATAGCCAAAAAGTACGCAAGCCACTTAAAACTTTGAATGAAAACATCCAAATCCTTTTTCCAGATTTAGTGACCAGATCCTACAAATCTTTCATCAATGTCTGGCACTCTAGTACCTTCATCATCTGAATCCAAACCTTCCACTCACTCTCAAACCCATCTATACTACACTTAAGTTACTTCTCACTATTGAAAATCATTTCAAAACTTATAACTAAACATTACAATTTAGAGCAATTATAAAAGATAAAAATCTAGTCTACAATGAAAAGATGTCTTTCCCTTACTATTCCCCAGTTCCTTTATCTTTCAGTTCTTATTTTCTAGAACAGCCTAGACAAGTATAGATCACCCTACATAAACTTTTTGCATAAACCATAAAATAAAAATTGCATGAACCAATTCTTCTAGCTCTACATTTGCTTATGTGAATAGTTCCCAAGAGAATACCTCAAAACATGTAGTTCTGCAGGTAATGAAAAGGTATTATCTAAAAAAGAGGGTGAGGGAAACACTTAGTGAAAAAGTTCTAGATATCCAGGGTTAAAAGGTTTTCTTTGCTGCAGAACTTCTCAGAAGTCTGAATATGCTAGTGTGCCTTCAGGAGGTGGAGGGCGCAAATCCAATAGGCAGCATCTTCCAAAAGTATCTGACCACCAAAATTCTTTTCCCACAAGGCATGTCCTAAAAGTCGTGTTCTGAAAACAACTTGAGTTGTTTTCTTACACCTTTTAAAGTTCTCTTAAGGGCTCTGCCAAGAACTTGAGTCTCAACTCAAACACTATAGGCTAGAAGGCCTTCCCCACTGAACTATTCATTTTAGGAACATTTATTTAGCACCATCTACATGACATGCCCCCAAAATATAAAAGTGGGTAAACTGTAGCCCTTGCCCTGAAGGAATTCATTCATTAATTGGTCCCTGGACAACCTCTATCAGAAGTAACTAATGTACTTGTTGGGGGCGGGGAGCAGATTCCCAGGCTCAACCCCAAATCTACTGAATCAAATTTTCTGGGGCATCTAATTTTTTTTATATCCAAGAGGTTCTGATGTATATTAAAATTTAGGAAAAAACTTAGCTTATTGGTAAATTCTACCAGGTAGACCCATAAGGAACACATGTAAAGTAACTTCTTAAATTGTGTAAAGGATGTTATGTATAAAATACTTCAGGAAACATAGGAAGTAATGATTACATCTGCCTGAGGATGCAGTCATATAAACATATACTGAACAATGAGAAGAATTTCACCACGTAGAAGAGGGAAAGAGAACTATGAGAAGAAGGAAAGTGCAGAGTGTGGCTGGCAAACGGAATAGATTACGGCAGACAATCTAGGGGCCAGGAGCCTACTCAGATTCTGTGAGGAGGAGGCAAAGCAGGACTGGTACAAGTAGGGCTAGAAAGGTCGGATGGAACCAAAGAAGAGCTGTTAAAGCTCTAGAGAGAGGGGGCCTGGGTGACTCAGTCGGTTGGGCATCTGACTCTTGGTTTTAGCTCTGGTCATGATCTCAGGGTCCTGAGATCGAGCCTTGCGTCGGGCTCCCAGCTGAGCGGGAAGTCTGCTTCCCCTTCTCCCCCTGTCCCTCCTCCTGCTCTCTCCCTCTCACTCTAAAATAAATAAATCTTTAAAAAATAAATAAATAAATAAATAAATAAATAAAGCTGTAGAGATTAAAAAGAAAAAAGTCCACCTCACTCAGATGCCTCCTCTACTCTAGGTCCTTCAGTGTGTATTTTGTCCATCTGTACAGTATAACATTTCAACTGTTCGATAGCCATGTAGAATTCAGTCAACACCTGAACAATAAGCCAGTTAAGTCACCTGTTCATAGGCAAAACAAATGGCCTAAAGCCCATATACTAAAACTTCTAAAACAAAGAGAACCTCTCCTAGTCCATACTTTAAACCCATTCATTCTTATTTCAAATACAATTCTCATTTATCTGGTTTCTAAATATATTAGATATAAGACGTAACAGCTGACAACGGCAGGTACGGAGGGAGAACAATATAGAATAAAACAAACAGATCAAGAATCCCAAGTGTGTGGCAATTTGGGTCCATACAGGGTCAAGTTGCCAAGTTCTTTACATTCAAGAACTGAAAAATATATGAGTTAAAATTCAATAATGATATTTATAATAACTATCCTGAGTCATCAACTCAAGGTTAATTACACTCAGTATACTTTAAGAGGGATACACATAATAGAATCCAGAAAGACTTTCACCAAAAAAACCTCTAATGCTTAAAAAGGTCACCCTAAACTAGGACACATTTTCTGAGGGTATAATAAAAGACTTCATAAGTTATTAACATTTCAAAATGTTTCACACATGAAAGTGTTTTGTCAGGCATTTTCTCCTCGGTACTTCCCACGGTCCAACCCTTCGCCCTTTCCCTTCTTCAACCTACATACTCCAGCTTCTTCAATCCTACGTGCAGATGACGAGTCCCAAGTCTGTATTTGTGCACACTCCCCACCTATGAAGCATCTCAATCTAGTTTTCAGATGCCTGTTCCTTCCCTTCTATTTCTTCTTTTATTCAAGAGCATCACTACCCACTCAAGCACCAAAGCAACAAACTACAAGCATGTGTCTATATGTGAGTTGGTACCAGATTAGCGACAAAAACCCACAGAGCTAAGTATCAGCCAAATCAGGATGCCATGACGCCTGGAGCCTCCTCGTAAAGAAAGGCAGACATGGAAGGTCAGCGGCCACCCCCATTCATCCTCCCTGTCACATGTGGTACCATCTACTAGAACCTCCTATCCCAACACTGGACCAAGCTGCCAAGTTGCTACTCCTCACGACTGCCACCTTCTATTCTAAAGGCTACACAGCACACTTGGCCTCCCTGTAAGCCACAACTAAACCGTGATGCCCCTTCATACATGTCAGAATCACAACCATTAACGCCTCACATTCCTACCTCCCCAGTCACTGTCAAAGACGTAAGCTCCTCCCATACTTCATTGTCCCTCTCATAACTAGTCCTTCCTTTCCCCCCATAATTCAGTTGCTTACTCTTACACCTATTCTCCTTCCAAGCCCTTGCAACATGCTATCTGGAACTTCCACCCCCCACCCCAGCCTCTCGGTAGACAGCAGCTTGTCTTCCCATACCTAATCAGAATCAGAATGTTGACCTGGCAACCCCTTGATTACCACTACTATTTCTCAGCTGTTCCTCCTCTGTGCCTTTGTAGAAACCCCTATTCCATTGAGGCCCAAAGTTATCGGGTGTATCATCCTATACTCATCCATATGATAATAATTTTCTACTCACATCCAGGATGTAAACTGAAGACTCTGGCACTTAACTTAAAAGCTTTCCTCTCCAGAGCGCCTGGGTGGCTCAGTCAGTGAAGCATCTGACTCTTGATTTTGGCTCAGGTCATGATATCAGGGTTGTGAGACTGAGCCCTGCTTTGGTCTCCACCCTCAGCGGGGAGTCTACTTGAGATTATCTCCCCTTCTTTCCCTCTGTCAGTCCCTCCCCCCGCCCACCGCAACCCATGCACACATGCTCTCTCTCTCTCAAATAAATAAATCTTAAAAAAAAAAAAAAAAAAAAAAGCTTTTCTCTCCACTATTCTGTGATGTTCAACACTCAAAGGAAGGACCCCTGCCTCACCCTGATGCCTCAGTCCAAGACTTTCTCTACTCCACCGCAGCCATCTACTTAGCTGGTCGTACACTGGACCTACTCCATGTCCCAAGCTGCTCCACCTCTGCAATAACTAATTCTGACATCCCACTCTGACTATAATACCCTATCCTCCCAACTTACACCCACCCTTGATTACCCCCGTCACACCTGTTGTTCCATGACATCTCCAGACCACTTTCTTTCCAACAGCATCCCATTGTCTTCATAACCCATCCTATTCAGCTTAGAATCCATGGTTTCTCATTTTAATTATCGTTCCCAATACTCTAAATTCTCTTGTCCCTTATCTGCATAGTAAATACCAACCTCAGATAAAACTAGTTCTACCTCCTCTACACCTTCACCAAGGCTGATCAACAATACTGAATAAAATTATAAAACAGCATTATTAAGGCGATTGAATTCATGGTTTTTAACCTCAAATAGGCAGCAATCTTACTGCTTCCCTAGTGAACTTACTCTTCCATTCTCTACAACTCTTACCAATTTTTCTCCCTCTTCTCAAATCTCTGAGCTCACCTACTACCTACGCTCAATGTATAAAGACTTGCCTCCTGTTCAGATGAGAACTCCCTCAATTTCCTGCCACCAAATCAAACCCACTTACGTCTACACCCACCATTTTACCTTGCCTCCTGCCTCCCCACTCTTAAATTCTTTTATCTGTGCTTTGGATCCCTATTCAAGGGGAACTACATTATCAATTACCCTCCCTCCTCTCCAATGGTTTCCTCTTATCAAGATTTAAACAGGTTCAAGTCTCTTCAATCACACACACACACACACACACACACAAATCCACTCAACCAGAAGTCCTTTTCCAGCTATTATCTTGAACCTCTCTTCTTCCTCTCACTGCTAAACTACATTAAAGAATTTTCAACACTATATCCATTTCTTTACCTCCCACCTATTCCTAGACAACCCTAAACTGGCTTCAGCTTCACTAAATTTCTCTAGTAAAGGTAACCAATCTGTCACTAAATTTAACGTTCATTTTAAGCCCTAGCTGGCTTGATCCTTCAAAACTTGTTGGCATCTTCCTTCTTGATGTCAAAATATTGCGTTTTCTGCTCTCATCCCATTCTCTGACAACTCCTCCACAAACTCCTTTGCTAATTCCTTCTCTTACTCAATGTCAGCCTTCACACCGCATGTCTTCAGGGCTGTTTAGCCTTCTCACCTCACTCTCAAAGCTCCCTTTCTGTATTGTCATCCATTTCTCTAGTTTCAAACACCAGCTTCAGGCTTATCACTCTCAGATCTAGATCTCTAGCCCACAGGTCTCTCTTGAATTCCAAAATCATATATCCAAATAGCCTACCTATCATCTCCAAATAGGTGCCCTACAGGTACCTCAAACTCAATGGGTCCAAAACTAATCTCCTCTTCTTCCTCTACAAACATGTTCCTGTTTTGAGTTTCTTACCTCAGGAAATGGGGCTCCACCATCCATCAAGTGACAACCTGGGTGTCATCTCTGACACCTTCTCCTTTGCATTCCCTACAGCGTCATTACCAAGTGTGATGACTCTACCTACTAAAGAACAAGCTAGTCCCCTTCTTCACCACTGCTCAATCTCCCTATTCCAATCCATGCTAACAGTTCTCTTTCTCAAGCATACATTTCTGCTTTAAAAACTTCTCTGCTTAAAACTCTTCAGTAGCCCTCTATTGACTACAGGATAAAATTCAAACTTCTTACAATAATCATAACCATAACAACCATTTGTTGGTGCTTATCATGTGGTAAAAGCCTACTGGCTTTAATCCTTAACAACGTTATAAGATCAGGACAGTTAGTTCTTCTTTTAGAGATAATAAAAAAGAGATATAAGGAGGTTAAGAACTTAATCTTACCACCAATCTGATCTGATCAGAGTGGCATAGCCAGGTTCTGAACTAAGGTCTTTTTCCAAAGTCCATATTCTCAATTACCAAACCAAACTGCCATTCGATCTCTTTCACAATGTGACCCCATTTTACTTTTATGGCCTCATTGCCAGTCACTCCATTCTTCCCACATTCAGCATTCTGGCCTCCTCATAAGCCAGTTCTTTCAAATACACATCCTATTCCCCCAGTTCTAATCTTTTATATCTGTTCTTCTCTCTTCCTGAACTGCCCTTCACCCCTTCTTTGTCCAACAGGCAAATTCCTACCAGTTTTTCAAGGCCTGGCTGAAGGACACCATCTTTCAAAAGCCTATTCTAATAGCCTTGGGCAGAAATAGTTATTCTGTTCTGAGTTCCCAAAGCATTTTATGCAATACTTCCATTATAACACTTGTGTAGCATATAATACATTTATTCACTAAGTACTAACACTAGTGTAAGCAACTCAGGGACAGGAATTACATCTTATATTTCAATGTATTCCCAGTGCCTAGTACAGAATCTACTATAATTGGTAATTAAACCAACTGATCAACTATTTGGGAAGATTATTCAACTGTCAAATGTCACTAAAATGATAAAAAAAAATAAGGTTCAGAGAGATTAAGTGACGTTCTACAGGGCACATAATAGATAGCATGACAGACAGTGAACTCCAGTGTTCCTTCCACAACCAGTGTCCTGAGTATTCCAGTTTAGACAGTATTTTATAATAAAGATGTGCTTTTCAGCATGCTGCAACTATTGTTATAATCTTCACCCAGATATGCTTTGTCTTTCACACTAGGATGTAGGGACTCTAATTTTATACCATTTGTATTCTTCTAGAGTGCCTAGTATAGTGACCAGTGTATATCATTCAGGAAAGGTTTGATACTAAAATCAATTCATTTGAGGTGCGCCTGGCTGGCTCAGTCGGTGAAGCACACGACTCTTGATCATGAGTGCAAGCCCCACGTTGGGTGCAGAGATTACTTAAAAAAAAAAAAAAAAAAAAGACTATTTTTTAAAAATAATAAATAAAATAAAGTCAATGTATTTGAAGGTAAAAGTCATCTACAGAAGAGTAAAGCCAGTGCTTTCAATTTAAAATATATATCCTATTATTTTCAAGACTGTTTATTCTACTGATCAATATCCAACTGCTCTCTAGTACAACCTCCTAAACCCACTAAAACCAAGCCTATGCAGGACTCAGGGAAGAAGATTCAACTAAGAATTAAATGTTCAACATGGGTCAAGCACTAAAATAGGCATTTTCAAACAGTATTTCAGCAGGAGATAGAGGACTCAGAACTCAGTGTAAATTATATATATATATATATATATATATATATATATATATGGCACTAACACCTGTAAATCAGCCTCAGTTAGTCCAGACAGAATTCATCTATAAAGCATAAGAGAAAATTCATTGTAATCCTTCATTGTTCACTATGTATCTTATAGTTAAAACTGAAGAGATGTATCCAAGAATATGTTCCCCAAAATCTCACTTTCTATATCAAATATTAAACACAGTTGTACTAATCTATAAATTAATTGAGCAATATTTTAATCTTAAATAATAACCCTTATTAGGAGGACCAATTAGGAATCATCAGGTATCAAATATTTAAAAATAAAGACATATAAGATGAAGCAATAAAAAACGAAAACAGAAAGTCCATGAAGCACTATAAACTAACAGCAAGCAAAATACTGGCAGATATTTGGTTCCACAATTCTAAAAAACAGATAAAGATTGCTAAAAAGGGCATATTTAAAGTTATAAATGATTAATAGTAGTAGCAATATTCTTTTCATATGAAGGTTAAATATTTCCCCTGAAATCTTTTTTATATTATTTAGCAAACCATTTTCTTCTTTGACAGAAAAATAAATGTTATCCCAGTAGGTTCTAAATATATTAGGATTCAGTTTAATAAAATGCTAAGATAGCTATGTTTTAAAACAATAGGATCCACGCATTAGCACAACTTTCGAAGACTTCTAGGTTGAACTACTTTTAGAGGGGTAGAACTGTACTTGTTTGCTTACTCTGTTATTTTCTAGAACTTTTTTTTTAAAGATTTTATTTATTTATTTGACAGAGACAGCCAGCGAGAGAGGGAACACAAGCAGGGGGAGTGGGAGAGGGAGAAGCAGGCTCCCAGCGGAGGAGCCTGATGTGGGGCTCGATCCCATTACACCGGGATCACGCCCTGAGCCGAAGGCAGGCGCTTAACGACTGCGCCACCCAGGCGCCTCCTATTTTCTAGAACTTTAATAGAACATCTACATCCTACTGCAATAACCCCTCAAAACACTGAAGTACAACAGTACAGTACTCTCTGTACAACACAGTAGGTAGACAGCCCATTACATACCTTCAAGAACTAAACATGAAGGAATATATTCATAAAATTATATTTACAATTATAGAAATACTGAGGCACAATGACCAAAGTTATTTAGGCATCCCTATGTGTCAAGAACATGTAAGATATACAAGTAGAAGAAAAAATGAAAAGAAAAAGGAAAAACATTTTAAAGGAATGCTATCATTGGTACCTGGGAAAGTGTTCTTAAAAGATGAGAGAAGACAAAGAGAAAGGGAAATACAGGCCAAATCTATCTAAATGAAAGATAAGACAAAGGCAGTTTCCTAATTATAATTAAAGTGTTCAATGAACTAACAAAGTTCTAAAATCTTAGTTGTATCCAATTTGCAAAGACAAACTACACTGCAAAGCAACTATATTTACCCTTGTAAAATTTTAAAAATAGAATACAGCTGCAAAAGGAAAAATTATTAGTTGTTTCTAGTCTTTATTTATAAATAGTTTTACAAAAAAGTCCTAGAAAATTTGTTTTCTTTTTAAAGCTAGATCTCTGAACGTCTCTGAAAGTAGCCAAAAGAAAACTTGAAAAATTCTACCCAGGTTTTTATAAAAAATTGATAAGGACATTGCTCTGTTTTACATTAGGAACAAGCATAGCTTAAAGGCAAGGAAGGAAGAAAACAAAAACTCTGTCCACATCCTTATGTATGGTCTCCTTTCGAATGAGAAGGCCAGCATGCAACACAAGCTGAATGCAAATGTCCACTTCTGCCCTCCACTGCCTCACACGGTACCGGGGGGAAGATGAACACTTAGTTGAATGGCTGACCACTTCGGTACATTTTGTAATATTTTTTAGTATCATATATACACACATACACATATATACATTTATGGATACATGTCTACGTTTATATATATATATTTCATTCACTTATCCATTAGTTTAACTTTTAACGCTCTAAGCAGAACTTTCAAAGGAACAGAAAAACATATCCACCTACCTTAGATTTGTCTTAATATATTTTTTCCTGCCACATTTGCTCATTATTAAGACATTTGTAATCAATGCTTTGTTCCTTCTCTGTTTTCTTCTTTATTTATCCTGCAGTAAAAATGACAGTTGAATTGAGAGATCACAAATTTTATTTAAAAAAAAAACTCTCCAAAAAAAAAATAAAATCTCTCAAAACTACACCAGAAGAATACCCCCCAGAATACCCTAATTTCTATAAAACTGAAAAAACAGACTAGAAAGCTGAAAACTCTGTATTTTTTTCAATCTTACTTCTTTGCAATTTTCTTATCTTCTTGGAAAGAAAATTCAAAAACATATTTATCAGGTTATCTCCTAATAAAGAGAAAGCAGTGCTATCTGAATCATTTAATATACACCACATACTGCTCACAGTATCAGCTCTATTTTAAAATAATAATCACTTAATAAATGGAGTGAATTTATCATTTTCTTAAATTTCATTCTACTACAACAAATTTGTCAACCATTTTTTATTTATCTTAAATTCGAAATTGGCTTTAGTCAAAGAATTTTAACTCCAAACGAAATATTAACAGTTCCTTTAAAATCTCCTCCAATAGTCTACAGTCCACATAAAAAGCTGTTTTAGATACTCTTGCAATTAAACTCCATTTTTTTTTTTTACTAAAATCTGTTTGAAGTATATATTTGACAAACTGAATGAAGTAAAATTGGCAAAGAAAAAAGACAAAGGAACTGGGAGCCCTTAATTTACTGTAGAGATGGAAAGGACAAATGTGTGCAGCCCTAAGTGTCTTCTAAGCAACTTTGCCAGCAATGGTGGTACTTAGCCACAGACATACTGCTTTCAGGGTTTCCTTCTAAGTGGCTCCTCTAAAATCGTATCTTACCATCCTAGTCATTTTAAAACTGAGCCAGCAGGTTTGCTTAAGGGCTCTAGGACAATGGTTATTGCTACCATCTGTCCCCTATCTCCCAACATAGGGACAACGGGAGATGGTAGGACGCTTGAACCAGGCTACCTACAACATGAACAAAAAGCAAGGATGGTGCCATTCCTTTGGATTAAACCTTATTCTGTTATATTCCACTGGTGCTTTACATTGGGACATCTAATCTTCCATAAAAACTGCATAGCCTAGAGGGCAGGGACCAGCAGGAAGAGACATAATAAAATGTCCCCACTCTCCAGGAGATTGCAATTTAATGAAGGAGACAGATATTTAAACAAAGAACATTGATAATATTTTTTGAATAATAATGATCATGGCTCCACATAAAAAGAGAAGTAACTGCTAATTTCTATATTTCTATTGGAAATACCATTTTCTCTGTTTAATTTTTGAATGAGTAATAATTCTTACAGTCCAGAATTCAAAAAGTAGCAAAAGGTATGCACCGAAGTCCAGGAACAGCTACCCACTTGCTCTTCCCAGAGGCAATCAGCATTGAAGAAAGTACCAGCTTCTAGCCACCACAACAAGATGTCAAAAGGGAAAACGACTAGTCTCATACCAGAACAAGGACCATCAGACAAAACTGATTCTGACTCAGGCTTATCAAAGAATGATTGCATCCCATCAACTCTCTAAAAAGTCATCACGGATTGATTGCCTGCTTGCCAAATCTAAAACAATGCTTTCTAGTCCCTACCTGCCTTACATACCTACAGCATTTCCTACTCCCTAAATTTTCTGCTCTTTGAACTCTTTGGAACACCTTGTTCATGCTTTTCTTTCAAATTATCCAGTCCTTTGTCCTCGGTCTTCTTTGCCCACTCTTTAAAGGCTGGTATTCCCAGGCTTCCTGTCACAAAAATCTCCCCACACAGGCTCCCTAGGCTACTTCGTCCTCACTTGATCAGTCTCAGATTTCATCTGCAGTCTAGACTTCTCTCTCCTGGGCTCCAGAGCACAAGCATCTGCCTACTAGATATCTCTTAATGGTTTCCTCACAGATCCTCAAGCCCCAAATGTTCAAATCTAATCTCAAAGCCCTCACTCTCCATCTCTCCTCTTGCTGTACTCTTATCTCAGTGAGTGACATCAACACCGACTCAGCCACCCCATCTGGGAGTTCTCCTCTCCCTTCATTACCCACTTCCCTGTCCTCAATTCCTGAGGAGGGAATGTGGTCTAGTGGTAGCAATAGTGTGGGTATAAAAAGCACTGGCATTGCAGCTGATCTGGGTATTACCCTGCCCTGAGTTCTATTGCTTATTAGCCATATGATCTCAGACAATTATAAAATTTTCCAAGCATTCTTTCCTGTCAAATGGAGATCTTTTTGTGAGGAGAAAATGTAATAATAAACATAAAATGTCTGTGCTTGGAATATAAGCAAGGACCACTACCTAACTCAGCGTCAATAATTTTATCTTCTGTCTTTTGGCTCTCCTCCATTCTCTCCATCATCTCTGACACTGCTTAAGTTCTGAAACTCATTATCTGACATGATTAAAACAATAACTACCTCCCTGTAAAGCAATTCGTCTCTCCCTGTAATAACTTCACCTCACTCAAACCTCTCTCAACCCCTCTTAATCTATTCCACTAGACCACAACACTCTGTTCAAAATGCAAATCCAAACATGCTATTTCCGTATTCGAAATCCGCCAACAGACCCCTTGCCTTAATAAATAGCAAAGTTCTGAGCACTATAGTTTGAGGTACTTGGTAGAGGCTTAATAAAGTTTATTGTAATTTTGAGGTATACCAATCCTCTCCATTACATTACTTTTCCAGGTTCAAAATTACCTTGTATAGGTTTGTAAAGCAGGAGATGCCATTTTACTAAAGTATAAACTGTGCATACTTTGAAAAACTCAACTGCTTTTTATACTATTGATCTCATCCCAAATCTGGTTTTAATGTCCTAGAACATGCTACTCTTTGGCGGACAAGGACTGACTTACGGTCCCCCACTCCCACTTACACAAACACCTGAATGGTTAAGAGCTCAAATGTCCCAATATGCTCTCATACTGAGCTTATTATGATATCCTACTTAGCCTAAAACATGCCCCTTGAATTCATATTTCATAATACGGTCTGAGGTTTTAATTTTTAAGCTGATCTCCTTACGCCTAAAATCACAAAGGATACTAATGTAATGTCCTGGATACCACCAATTTTCTATAAAAACATCTCTTTTAAGTCCTATCTAAGGAAACTTTCTCTTTTAGAGTGGAAAGGCATATCTTAGATTAGTTTATTATAGGCAAATAAGAGCTTGTACTAAGAGAGGAAAATGAGGTCAAAATTCTTTTGCCTATATGTGAATTTCTGTGCTGTATCTGGAGAAAAGCCATTTATCATACTGGTAAAAATTTTCTATCATATATTAGGTTTGATTACCAAAATCACATGTGGCATTCACCTTATTCTTCATTGTGTGTTATTCTATTCATCCTCTGGCATACAGATACAATTAATTTCATTGCTATCAAGTATCCCTTAACATATATCTCTCTATAATAGGTACTTAAAATACATTGGGTAGGGGCGCCTGGGTGGCTCAGTTGGTTAAGCGTCTGCCTTCGACTCAGGTCATGATCCCAGGGTCCTGCGAACAAGCCCTGCATGGGGCTCCTTGCTCAGCAGGGAGCCTGCTTCTCCCTCTCCCTCTGCCTGCTGCTCCCCCTGCTTGTTCTCTCTGACAAATAAATAAATAAAATCTTTAAAAAAAAAGAATCAAACTTCTTGGGCAACTTTACTAGAATATAAAAGCTTACCTAGCCAACTTCCTCCTCCCCAACCACCTCTCTGTATGAACCAATGTTCTCCCTTTCTTCTATAAAACCCACAGTATAGCTAATGCCTACAGTCATTCTCTAGTGTTCCCAAGAGCTTCTGTTTCTAACAGCTGTTAGTCATATTTATCACCTAGCTTGATTATGCCAGTTATACTTACTGTTGTAATTTTGGAATTCTGTTAAATAGCATGTTAAATTATTAAACAGATTAAAAAGATGAAAAAAGAGCTGCTTCTGTGAAAATAAAGTTGACTACTTTGGAAAGAGAATAAAGACAAGCTAGGCTGCTTTTTTTAAAAAAAATCCTGCTTTGGGGCTAGATATTACAGTTGGAAAGAACTATAAAATGTTGGAGAAATATGACAAATATGTAGAGTTCTTTACAAAGACACTTGCAAAACAACCTAAGTTCTTTCTCTACCTTCAAGAACCCAAAAATAGAAATTGTAAATTATGCATTGAGGTAGTTTTTGCAGGAAGGGGGAAAAAAAACAAAACAAAAAAACAGCCAAAAAAACCATCCCATGTTGCAATTAGTACAGTCAAAATAAAAAGGAAAGAATGTGGAATAAAAGGTGATACGCCTGTCATGGAAGCAGGAAGAGAGAGAGACCACAGAAAAGTATATCTATTTCTCTGGTTCTGGAATGATGCAAGGTATTAGTTCCTTGGGAAAGTAGATCTTCCCAGGTTAATCATAATTTAAATAACAATAGCGAGTAGGGCTTGAAAGATAAGGGAAGAACATGAAGTGCATATAGAGCTGGTTCTTTTCAGTCACATCAATGAAAAACTAGAGAGAAGTTAATTCCAAAGAGCCAAATACCTGAAGTTGGTAAGGAATGAGCCTAAGCTTACTACGCATTTTAGGCAAAGGAGATGAGTACAGGAGAAACAAAGTGGGAGAGTGGTGACAGGAAATTATACCACTTTTAAAGTTTTGTAATCATTGTGAAACAAAGTTATAATAACTTTCAAATAACATTCTTTACAATTTTGCGTAAAAACAGAAGTAGCCAGGAACAGTACTTATAATTGACACACTTGCAAATAATGTCTTTAATATTTTAAACATGAATCATACAGAAAATCAGATGGCTTTCTAATACAGATTCGAGGCCACTCCAATTTAATTGCTTCAGATACCTATTACTTAAGAAACCTTAACTCTTTATAAAGTCACCAAAGGATTAACTATTTCAGCATCCCTTTCTCAATTCATTCCCCACCTGGCACCTGCTTTTGGCTATTTCAGTCAATGAACAGCAAAATTGGCTGGTAAAGAGGAAATGAAAAATAAAATTCAAATAATCATGGCCAATCGCCACCTCTCCAAATACCACCTTCTCCACCACCACCACTTCATGGAAGGAAACAAAATTTAAAATCTTCTGAGGGTTATTTGCTTGACTGGAGTCACTGCTAGGTTTTCCTGTTCAATATTTGATTTCATTACTGAACTTTAAGTACATTTAAAAACACTTATCTACACAAAGTGCAACTCTAGTGACTATTAACTAGTAAATCTGGAAAAGAGTAGATAAGACACTTGAATTAGCTAAAGTTCAGAGAAATGAATTTCAACGTTATTATACTTACCTAGATTGGTCCCATTTTGTGTATATGAACAAAACTGCTACTTTTCTAAGTCTAGAAACATGCTTAAATAGGTTAATTTTAACATCTCCATCAATCTTAAAAGGAGTGAAAGCATCCCAACTGTCCATATACAGTATCACAGGTCTTTATGCATGATTCAGTTTCTCCAATACCTGAGCTAGAAGCTTTCATCGTATCAATGCTAGAATATAAATTCCACTTTAAAGCATTTCAAACCAAAAAAATTATTTTTGTGCTATCAATGAAAAAACTTGAGGTTATTTGAGATTATGAACAAAACTGTATGACATGACTTAGGATGGTCTAATTTTAAGTCTGCTGTGTTAAAAAAAAAAAGCTTTAGGAAGATAACTTTGAAAAACCTGGTTTTGGGAAATTCTCAAACTATCAGAATCACACAAGCTCCATTGTTAGGATTTCACGTGACTTTGATATTTAATGGGTCTGGCTGTATCACTACTGTTCAGAAAATACGCCTGAAGATGCTTCCCATTTTGGGAGAACTGGGTACTTCAAAAGAGCCTCACAGAAGAGCTGCTAGTAAGGTTTTCTATGAGGCAAGTATCCTCCTTTACCAGTGAGACAGTTATTCCATCAGTCCTTAACCAAAACTCCCACATAACTTACTAGCCTATGTTTTTCCTCAAAATGGTTTTATATACCCCTTGCCAACAATCTCCTCTAACACTCCTGGGAAAGCGAATCAAAAGATGTGCAAGATTAAGGGGCGCCTGGGTGGCACAGCGGTTAAGCGTCTGCCTTCGGCTCAGGGCGTGATCCCGGCGTTCTGGGATCGAGCCCCACATCAGGCTCCTCCGCTATGAGCCTGCTTCTTCCTCTCCCACTCCCCCTGCTTGTGTTCCCTCTCTCGCTGGCTGTCTCTATCTCTGTCGAATAAATAAATAAAATCTTAAAAAAAAAAAAAAAAAAAAGATGTGCAAGATAGATATTGAACTTTTTAAACTTTGCTGTAACGGAATTATACCAAGACGACTCAAGTTGTCTTCATGAGTAGAATCAAGATAAAATCCCACTAGTGTTATCCTGAAGTTTTCCTTTTCATTCCCCCTTACTCTCTACTGGATATCCTAAAGCAGCAGAAAAAGAAAACCCACAAGTGAAAGGATTTACTCTTACAGTGTCCTCTTTATTATATAGTTCTCATGGTAGAAAGTATTTTTAAAACCTTAAATATTCTTTAAAAGGAAATTAACAAAATGTTTTAAAATGTTTATTTCTACCTGTGTGTGATGGATAAAAAACATTTCCCCTGGAATTTTTATTTTTATGATCTATCTGTATTGATAACATTAAAATTGCATTCAATGTACAACAACTCTTCTCAGAGTTGACTTTTACATATGGAATCTACTAGTTCAATAAAGTAGAAATACTTAACAGAATTCAGCCATTTCAGGCTTATTTCCTTAATGACCAATGTTGACTGCATGTCAAAATATCAGTGGTTCAGCTGTGAAGTGTTTACATTGTTTAGTTTTACTTTTAAAAGTCTATCTAAATGGAACGGGACATTTGAGTGCTTTCCAATGGACTATTATGTCAACAATAAACCTGGCTCAATTTTCTGGCCCAATATTAATTTGCAGAGAATATTAAGTTAGGGAAAACAAACCAGAAATGTATGTACATATTGGTCAGGTTTCAGTTAGGATTCCTTATGTGTGTTAATAACCTGAAACTCTTCCCTACTTTTCATGGAATTCTAAAAAAGATTTCACATTTTAATCATGAAATAACTTGCCTCAGTAGGAAACTAAAGTGGTCTATGGAGTCTGGAGTTTCTTGAATTCATCAGTAGAAGCAAATTTCATTAACCTTCCAGGACAAAGCAAAAACAAAGACTGAAGAGCTCCTCTGTGTTTATACATTCAATGAAAATTTATTCATATACTCTTACAAGATATGTACACAAAACATCAGTGTGATTACAACTTCACACTCACCAAAATGATTCAAGGTTGATCAGCAAGTCATTGGGAAAGCATCTGGGTACACTGATCTATTTACAGATTCATACCAAAAATGTTTGTGTAATTATCAACACTTAATATGACAATGCTTTAAGTGTTCACTCATTCAGAATCAAACCCATATAAATATCTTTCTAAAAGTTGTATGTGGATCGTAAACAGTTGTTTAAACATTTTTTTAATACTTAGCTTTTATTGGACAAAACACTGTTTACAATTTAACTTCCTTGGGAGAAAAAAAGTTCAAAGATTTAAAAAGTATGAAGGGAAAGCAGCTTGTTATCCAAAACCAGGATCAAGACTAGGAGAAAAACATGGTGCCCAAAGGAAAAAAACAGAGAACATGAATTATTAATGTAATCTAATACAATTTTCATACCGGACCTCTATCGCTGTGCATCTAGGTTTATATTTATTTGAAGGGAAGTTGGCTGCACTCTCATCAGCCCGCCAAATTAGGCTTGAAAGGAAGAAATTTTAAGATGTCACATAGCTAAGAGGTTCTGTTAAAAGGGGCTCTCTCAGTTTTAGTCAGACTTTCAGGCTGATCCTGTAAGTCAAAACTGCGGAAAATCTGATCGTAAGCTGACAGCTGCTTTACTCAGTGCAGTGCAGGAAACGTCTCAGCGATTTTAAAGTTAGGGATCTGGTGTCCGTGAAACAGGCAGCAGGATAAAGAATTACGTTGAATAATGTTTCTACTCCCTAGTCAGCATGCTCTGGGCACCTTGCAAGGTGAGTTCTAAAAAGGCACAAATCAAAAGTAAAGAACAAGAAAAACTGCAATTTCTATCAGCTGTCACGGTTTTGTTCCTTCTTCGAAGCTATTATAAAAGTCTTCGCACTATTTCATCAGCTCTGTCGTGTCTGGGGACTAAAGTGACTCAACACCGGTGTCCCCGACTCATGTTTCGGAGAAATGGGTTAACGCTGATTTCTATCTAAACGGAGTACATAAAATTGAGACAAAGGTGCTACTAATTGTCGGCTGTGGTAAATAAAACCAACGTCCTTACTTCTCGTTTCCTTTTCTTCTCCAAGAGGGAGGACCACACTCATCAGAGCAATAAGGCTTTTTCCGAAAGACTTGTCCAACGTGTACCAAGTTCAAAAGCAGTCAGGGAGGGCTGAGACAACAGAGGGGCCGGCTGCCCGCTGGGGAGAGCTCTGCCACTAACCCGAAGAAATCCCGGAGCGGACCGGGAGACCCGAGCGGCCGCCGAGCCGCCGGGAGGCCCCAGGACCAGCGCCCCCGGCCGCGCTGCTCCCGCTCTCCCCGCCGTCCCCTCGGCCCCGGAGCCCCCGCGCCCCCGCCCCGGTACCCCGAAGCCCCCGACCCGTCGACCCGGCTCCGCTCCGCCTCCTGCCTCCGCCTCCTGCGCCGCGTCGCCGGCTCCGAGGTCTCTGGGTCCGGGGCCGGCGCGCCACTTACCCGCCGCGATGGGATTTACGTAGCGGACCTCGTCACTGATTACGGACGGGAGGAGGTGGAGACGGGGAGCCCGACCGCCGCTCAGGAGCGGCGCCGCCGCCCAGCAACCCGGCGCCGGCGCCGGCGGCGGCCCCACGTCGCCCCCACGTCAGCTCTGATGCGGCAGCCGCGGCCTCCCCGCCGAGCCGGGACCAAAAGTAGCGCAGCAGCCGACGGAACCGCGTCCTCGCGCCCCGCCCTCCCCTCCCCCACTCCGCGACTGCCTCCCAGGGGACGCCCGGCGGAAAAAAATCCAAGCTCGAACTCTGCCCCCTGCCGGCCGCCAGCGGGAGTGCAGCGCTGACAATCCAACAATTAAATGGAACGGGGGGAGGGGGGAGGGGAAATGAGAGGCCATAGGGCGGGGCCTAAGTGGTGGGGAGGAGGGGCAAGGCGTGGCCTCAGCGTGGAGAGGAGGAACAGGGCAGGGGGCGGGTCCGGGAGGAGGAACTGGGCTGCGGGGGGAGGAAGATCAGTGGGGCGGCCCGGAAACCGGAAGCTGCGCGCGCGCCGGAAGGCTAGAAGGCTAGTTAGCTGCAAACAAAGCTAACGGCGGTCGCTGGGACTTCTTCCTCGAGAGGTCGCTTATTCTCTAGACTGCCTGCTAGGGCGGCTCCAATCCCAGCCCAAGCTGAGGTCCCCGAGCTTTAGGGTCCTTCCCGGCCAAAGGCGCACCCTGCGGATCCCCGGGGCTGCCGAGCGGACCCCTGGAGCATCCCCACTCCCGCGCTCCTGCAGCGTCTGCCATCCTGAAAAACGCTTGTAGGACCCGGTATCCCGCTGGACTTCAGCCTTTAGGGCAGTCCAACTGGCTGTCCTTGTTCCCAGCCTACTGCCGCCTCCCCAGGGACTTTGTGCATCAGGGTCGTGGAGAAACAGCGATTGTTTCCACTTGGAGATGTGACAGGGGAAAGGAAGGCTTTTGGTGACAAGCAAAAATCCCTGCCTCTGAAAGAGGAGAGTTTTAATTTTCATCCAGTGGGAACCGAGGGCTTTCCAGTAAGAGGAACGTTTCTGACCCACTGTACACTAGGAACCCATTTCTGCATACTCAGAACGTACTAAATTGTAAGGCTTGAGTAAGCCCTCCCACAGGGAGGCTTTGTAGCCTAAAGATTAGCCTCTTTACGTTCAGGAAAAACGAATTCGAACAATGATTACAACCCAACTTTATAGTACTCAGGAATGTGTCATGCAGGAAACCAATGCGAAGGACACCACTTGAAAAGTTGCTGAAAAAAATAAAAACATTATCAACGTAGTGCAGGTAGAGAAGGGAAGCTTTGTGAAATATTAGAATCCTTGTAGAGTGGGAGAAAATTCTGAACTCTCTTCAGTCCCTGATTTTAGCCAACCTGAACGACTTCCGGCTATAATGCACACTAGCAGAGATAAGAGAACAAACATCTGGTAAGTTCAGTTCCCCCTTTCACATAAGCAGAATTCTGAAGTCCCTCCTTGCAATATAGTAGACGATGCCCATCTCCACTGCATGTAAATATTGATTTAATGAGGAACATTAACAAGTTAACAAAATTAAATTTTTTTAAAAAACCAAGTCCTTTTCCTGTATGTGGTTAGACAGGGCTAGCAAAGAATATTTGTGTGTAAATAATACAGCTCATTTTAGGTCAGGAAAAAAGGGGTCATTAGAAGGGAAGAGAATAAAAAAGGATTATCAAACACTCAAAATCTTACCATTCACTGTGGTCAAGGTTGACCAGTGCAGGATGAATAGATCTTTAGCTACAAGAATGGAGTGGAAATTGTGATAATCGGCCTTCCCCAAAACATTGTTCTCCACCTACTTGTTTGTTGCTAAATTTCTTTATAGTACACATTCTTTACATAGATAAAATCTATTAGATAAAGGACTTAAGATGTAAGTGGTAAATCAACATACACTAAGATGTAAATATCAAATCCTTCTTGAGAGTAGGGGAAGAGTACCTGGGGTCTGAAGAGAAAGGGCAGACATAGCAGCAGGAAAGGTACATGCAATTTCCTATTGCTGCTATGACAAATTACCACAAACTTAGTTACTTAACACATATTTATTATCTGACAGTCCTATAGGCCAAAAGTCTAATACACATCACATGGGACTAAAATCAAGGGGTTGTCGGCTCCAGGGAAGAGTCCATTTCCTTGCATTTTTCATCTTCTAGAGGCCAACCACATTCCTTGGTTGATGGCCCTTTTCCTCCGTCTTCAAAGCCAGCAGCACTTGGTTGAGTCTTTCTCATGCTGCCATCTCTATGATTCTGTCTCTCTCTTCCCTCTTTTACTTATTAGAAACTTGTGATTACATTGGGCCCACTCTGATAATCCAGGATAATCTTCCCATATCAAAATCAGCTGATTAGCAACCTTAATTCTATCTGTAACCTTAATTTCCCTTTGCCATGTAATCTGACATATTCATAGGTCACAGGGATTAGGATGTGGATATCTCTGGGGGTGGGGACATCATGCTGCCTACCCATAGTAAAGGATTCTAAAATAAACTTGAGCTCTGAGGACAAATCACCTGCCTCTCGGGGGTATCCCTTGCAAATAATTCAAACATTTGATTAGAAATGCCAGTAACTGATGTTTCGCTTTCTCATTACCTATGATAGAGATAGAAAATTTTAAAATGGGATATCAGGGATAACGAGCAGGTTAGGAAGGCATAAATTTTTTAAATGGAAAGAATAATAGTACCTACTCCTTAGCATTGTTAGAAAGATTAAATAAAGTATCTACCATAAAGTATGTGCTCAATAAAAAAAGCTAGCCAAAATGGGTGATGGGTATTAAGGAGGGCACTTGTGATGAGCACTGGGCGTTATATGTAAACGATGAATCACTATATTCTACACCTGAAACCAATTTTACTATATATGTCAGCTAACTAGAATTTTAAAAAACCCTTGAAATGGGTGGGAAAGCTAGCTATTTTTATATTGGTCCAGTGTCCAGGTGTTTGGGTGTCTCATCTAGGCAATATTTCTCTGTTGAAGAGGGACAAGTAGAGCACCTACTTTCCTGAGAAAATAGAGGCTATCAGTCACACCATATACTCTCCCTTCACATCAGTGTATCTTAAATCATCCCTCCCTTTATGGGTCAGGAGGAACACCTTCCTCCTTTCCTTTCTAAATCCAGTTGTAAGATAGGTGTCATTTTTTCCCGTATCAGATCAAGCTCAATTGTCAGCTATCTTGTACTTTTCTTCTCTTTCTTCCTCTTGTCTCCTTGTCCTCTCCCTGCAAATGTGTTCATATCTCACCTCTACTTGAAAATCTGACACTGCTTCTCCCACTAGGAAGGCTACAGAGTTGCCAGCTCTAGGGTGCACATTCATATTACATTTTTTGCCCATATGTATGTTGTTGCATCTCTTGCCATCTCTCACTATCAGACTTCTCAAGAAAGAAGACACTTGCTATATTTACTTCCTCACCACCTACTCATATCTTATTTCCTGGCTATCTGATATTTCCCCTCCCCATCCCCCCCACCATCCCAGACTGCTTTCTGATTACAGAATCTGAAACTTTTTTTCATTCTTCATTCTCCTTGACGTCTTTTCTTAATTAATCCTATCTTCTTAATGGCTTCTCCCTGAGTTTCCATGACGTTTGACTCTCCTGGTTTCACTCATCTTTGCTCCCTAATGTAGATAGTTCTGAATTTTCTGCTCTTAATCATCTTCTACATTGTGCTCCTTAGTTATTTCATCATTCTCATTTCTATTGAAAAGCAAATTCTTAAAATTATATAGCAACTTCCCAACTTCTTTTCCTAGCACCAAATCATATTTCCAAACACCTGATAGAAGTTTCCACTTGCACGGCCTATGATCATTTTCAACTCAACAGATTCAGAACTACCTATGTCATGTTCCCTCTCCATTCTCGAACTTTGTTTTTTTGTCTCAACAATGTTACCGGCACTTTTCAGTTCTCAGTCATCCTGCCTCTAAACCTTGGAGTCATTTGGTCATTCTTGACTCGTATCATTGAGAATCCATTTAGGTTATAATTTGAAGTGCCTGCTATGTTCTAGGCCCTACTAACACCAAAATTTGCATTCATCCTTTCCTTCTCATTCCTACTATTACCAGTGACTGAGGTCATGCTTACCTCCAATATAGTTCACCTGAGTATTTCTATCTGGTTCATTTTCCCAATACACCGCTCTTGTGATTTGATTTCTCTTCTTAAAAATCTTGAATGATTAGAGGGATTGGCACTTAAGGGGTCAAAGTTGGAAAGGAGATTGAATTCCCTTTGGTGGCCTCTTGAATTTTCTACTACATGTATACATTACATATTCTAAAAACATAAAATTTTAGCTAAAACAAAGCAAAAAACTTCAGTGAGATCTTATTGACTAAGTCCAAATATCTTAGTTTAACATCATGATGTGGGTCCAACTTAAGTTTACAGCCCTTTCCCATGTTAGTCCCTTGTGTTTTGTACCACACCGGTCCTCATACCTTGTGGTACATCAGAGTCATGTGAAGAGCTTGTCGGAAAGATGTACCCAGGCGGTAGGCCCACTTACTGAGTCAGGATCCCCAAAGAAAGTGCCTGTAAATCTATCTCCTTCAACATCTCCAGATCAGTCTAGTGAGCTGCAAGATTATTACTAGGCAGCACATTAGTCAAACCTTACTACTTACTATTCCAGATGATCACCTTACATTTTCCAATCTTTTTTGCTTTTACTCACTCCATTTTCTCACCAGTTCTCTATATCTGCCTGTTAAAGATACATCCTGTAAGATACAGCCTATATACTATCTCCTTTACTCATCCTCTTTAGAAATAATCTATCTCCTCTGCTTGCAATTAATGATTGTTGTCGGGGATCTAGAGCCAGAATTCTGAGTTAAAATTCCAATTTTGATACTTTACTAGCTGTGCAAATGTTAGGCAAGTTCCTAAACTTCTCTGTGCCTCAGTTTCCTCACCCGTGAAATGGGAATGAAATTAGTACCTCATAGATTGTTATGAAAATTAATTCTTGGGTATAAGTATGTAGAATTTTGTGCTTGGCCTGAAGTAAGCACTGAATAAATGGATTTAATTAATACTTCATGACTTGTGCAATTTCCTTCATTGACTTGTGTCGGATCTAAGCTCTAGAAAGAGTCTTAAAAATCTAATTTGACCCCTTTGTTTTGTAAATTTGAAAGTGGAGGGGCACCTGGGTGGCCCAGTTGGTTAAGCATCCGACTCTCCTGATTTCGGCTCAGGTCATGATCTCAGGGTTGTAGGATCAAGCCCCACGTTGGGCTCTGTGCTCAGCTGGGAGTCTGCTTGATGATTCTCTGCCTCTCCCTCTGCCCCTCCCTCCCCTGCACATGCTCTCTCTCAAAAAGACAAAAAGAAAGAGAAAGAAAAGAAAAGAAAAAAAAAGAAAAAAGAAAAAGAAAAGAATGCGGAGACCGAGTAGTTACAATACTTGCTTTGGCTAGTAAGTAGTAATAGCAGGACTAGGATTCAGGCTTTGTGACTTCTAATTCTGTACTACTTCTACTACACCACAAGTTCTCAGAATTTTGCATTGTTTAAATGACGACCCACCTACTTTATTTTACCAGTTTACCTCAGGTGGGAGTTAGAAAATGGATTCATTTGAAAGTAGTTTACACAGGCCCTTTCTATTCAAGTTTTAGGATTTGAGACTCTAACAAATATATTGTGCCCGGTTTAAATATTTGAGAAAAGTAAAACATGTCAATGTGGTATATACTTGATTTAAGATGTCTCCAATTTGCCGTTTGGGAAGAAATGTTCCATTCTACCAGAAAGTTAACAGTCCTAGGTTCCAACATGGGAAATATCCTTTCATGTGTAGATGTATGTTCTTTGTTTTTTGAGTTTTGTAAACTTAAACATTCAAATCTAATGGCTCTGAACTCAGCAGAATATCTAGAATATTTATTTATAAAACCTCAGGCCACCGAATTCTTTAAAACTGGGAGATTGTTTGCAGTCTTTAAACTATTGTGTGTAATTTTTTAAATCATAAAAAATATAATGAAAACCTATTTCAAATGTTTCCTACATGTTTTTATTGACAACAAATTCAGTTGCCTGCCAAGATTTACTTTTTTCACATAGACTCACATTGTAGCTATTCTCAGAACCATAAGACCTGGAAAACTAAGATGCTTGGCTAAAATTGACCACTGTTCAACCTTGGAAATTGCAGGATTTTATAGAATTAATGTAGTAACTTGGTTCTGTTCTCCAAAAATTTTTTGATATAAAGTGATAGTAATTAGTGCTTCTTTTATTTTTATATTTTTAACTATGTAAATGAGATGCCAGAGGAACACCAGCATGGCCAAGATGTGAATAATCATTCATTCATAGAGCACACGAAGTGCTTTCTAAGTACTTTATTAATTATTTTAATTATTAAAAATAAATTTGAGACTAGTCCCAGAATTAAATCCAATGACTATTATTTAAGACCCTTTAAAAGAATTGAGTCCCATGTTAAGAGAGGATTAGAAAGTTACTGGATTGAAATATGATAGTATCTCCCATGACCAAGAGGGCTCATTTCAACTGTTGGTCAGGACAAGATTCTGAAGACTAATTTCCATTATATTGAAATGGCAGCTATCAAGCAAGACTCAGGTGTACATGTGGTTGTCAGAAAAAGGAGAAATCAAGGTAAGCCAAACTAAAAACAGGTATCAAGAGCTAGCAAGAGCTGGATAAAAGGTATCAGGTTGGGTTGACTCAGATGGTGAAATGGGCAATGATCAGACCAAAAAGAAGGAAAAGGAGGAGTTGTCAGTGCTATAACTTAGGGTCGGTGTTCTGGAATCCTAAATCAGATTATCAGCAAAAAAGTTTAGGGGGAAGAGAAGGAGTAAATAAGAAAGGAAAAGTAAAAGGGTAGAAAGAGATATATATATATATATATATATATATATATATATATATATATATATACCCTTCAAGCCTTTAAGAACTAGAGCAAGGGAGAGACCAAGCATTAAGGAAAGAGAGATTACCATTACCAACACATTGGAAAAGGGCTCTGTGTCATAATTGTTGCTCTGTGTCCTTAACCCCTCTCTCAGCCTACTTTTCTTTATGGCTCCATAAGGTATTTGTGAAGAATTAATAAATAATCTAAGGCTTTAGCATAGTACAATGCTCAAAACTATTAGCTATCATTATTTATATGGTCAGTTTATATCATATTTATAATATGGTAGAAGAAGTGATAGAAACATTTAGAAATCATCTAGTAAAGTGGGTTTTTTAAAGATTTCATTTATTTATTTGATGGGGGGAGGCGGCGGGGAACACAAGCAGGGGGATTGGGAGAGGGAGAAGCAGGTTTCCTGCTGAGCAGGGAGCCTGATGTGGGGCTTGATCCCAAGACCCAGGGATCATGACCTGGGCTGAAGGCTTAACAACTGAGCCACCCAGGTGCCCCTAAAGTGTTTGTTTTGGTTTTTTTTAAGATTTACTTATTCACTTCTAGAGGGAGAGAGGATGGGCAAGCAGGGGGAGGGGCAAAGGAAGAGGGAGATAATCTCTAGCAGATTCCCCACTGAGCACGATCCCACAACCCCAAGATCACAACCTGAGCTGAAACTAAGAATTGGACACTCAACCGACAGAGCCACCCCGAACCTAGGTGCCCCTCATCTAGTAAAGTTTAACCCCTCATACATGTACTTACATTTTGAACTGACAACATGTGAAAATCATATCCAGAATAGTCTTTGTGTACTTTCCTTTAGCCTGACAAATATTTTCTCCATAACCAAACTGTATGCAGGCTGTTCTGAGCCCTTTTCTCAATTACGCCTCAACTTTGACTCATAAAGACTTGAACAAAACACAAACAAACATAGTTTCTAATAGCTCAAGGTGGCATCCCTAGAATGACTCTAGGCTCCCTTGACGTGCTTGCCCAAGGAAACTCAAAGCTGTCAGAAGAATTTACAGCTTGCTCTAGCCAACACCTAAACATGGGGCCCCTGTCTCCCAATCTCTGTGGGAGGGCACCAGTTAACAAAACCAAATGGTCCAACCAGCCTTGTCACTTTTTGTAATTGATCACTTCCCTGACTCTGCAGATCTCCATTCATCCCCCTTCTTATTCCCGCATTCTCCCTTTAAAGCACCTGATCACTTCTCTACAAATCCAAGTTGAGTCAAATCACAGGATGCTATTAAATATCACTGACTGATCTCACCACCTATGACTAGGGGAGGGGGGTTCTGATCCACTCTCCTTTTCTTCTATTACTTTCTTCATTGGAGAGATTTTTTAAATACCTGCCATGCTCCCTTCTTTGTGCCTCTGAGTGTTCACATTACACTCAAGTCCACTAGAGGCTGCAGTGCTCTCTTTCTGTCATTGAGATACTGTGCCCTCTGCTTACACACCCACACCTGTGCCACACCCCCACGCTCACACACTTACCCTGTTTCTCCTTTCCTCTTTTGAACTCCAGCTTAGTTATTAAGTGAGGGGGAAAAACCTTTCTTCTTACTTTCTCTGATTCTATTTAATTTAGGAAGCCACATCATCATGCTCCTTGGGCAAAAGAGTAGAGTAATCCAACTATACCAAGGAAACAGAAAGTTTCAAGTTTTATAGTAAAGTTAGGCTAAAAAAGAGTCAATGTCCTCAATCTCTAAAGAATGCTTTAAAATGCATAGTTCTATTTAGAATTTCCATAAAAGTCTCCGTTTATCACCTGAAGGTTTTTCAAATTAAATTATCCTCCATCTGCAGGATACAAAATCGATTTTAAATTATTTCTTTTAAATTAACTTTTAAATTACTACTTTATCTTTCTTCTATTTGTTAATTATTTATAATGCAAAAGTATTGTTTATTTCAGGCATTGAGAAATATTCACAGAGGACATGCTTCATTCAAGGAGAACAGTCCATTGTAATTACATTATGGCATATATAGGATTCATGGTACTTTAATGTACACTATTTTTGCCATGGAAAATATTTTTCCTTCTAAACAGTTAATTCGTTACCAAACCTAAAATATAGTTCATCTATAAATTGGATACAATGTTCAAATTGAGAGATTAATGAATTGATAACAAAACATTCTCAACTAAATCTTGACGTGTATAGATCAGTCAAGATGGGATGGATTTTTTATGTTCTCAATTACTGAACTATGCTACCTCAGGCCTTTTGCACATTCTGCTCCCTGTGATTATAATGCTTTTCCCCTTCTTTTGCCTGTTTAATTTCTATTTATCCTTCAGAGCTTGGCTCATTCATTATCTCTTCTTCAATTTATTTGGCAGACTGGATTAAGACCCTTTAACCATTTATGTTTTCATTTCACATAGGCATCTCTTTTGTAGTACTTACCATAATTGTAATTAAGTAATAATGTCAACATGTATTTAAAGCCTATCTCCCCTGCCAGCATCTAACTTTGTGATGGCACTGTTTCCCTCTCCTCAGTTATCCCTTAAAATGATCTTTAAGAAGACATGACATTATGGAGAATGCATTAAATAGCTTCCAAAACAGTTGAATGCTCACATCAAGCTTCTAAATACCTGTTTGTTTGCTTTTGTTTGACTTGTCTAGTTCAGCGTGCTATGTGCTAGAAATGTTTAACAACTGTTTTCTAGCAAGATGAGAACTAAGATGCTGTTATTGAAAAATGCACTTGAAATGAAGGATTAATCGGTATGTCTCTGTAAAACATGAGGGACATGATATCCATATTATCTGTGTATAAAATGCCTTATTTGTAAGCATGCTTCATCAATAACAAGTACTCTAACTAGAATTTACCAAGTTCTTAGTCTTCATAAAGTGACAACCTCTTGTTTTGTAGGTTATAGTGCCATCATGTGGACATCATTTTCCTAAAATGAAATATAACATTTTGGTAATTGAGAGCATTTTTTATGGTTGGAAAACCCAGTCACTGACCCACAGGCATGACAACGTATAATTTAGTATTGATTTCTAAGACTGGCTGTGTATAGATTTGCTTGGAATTCCCAAATTTGAGTTGTTAGCATGCAAAATTTGGAAACATTCATTTAGATGATAAAAAGAGACTTTCTGAATATAATAGCTTGAAGATTCATGCAGTCTCTACGGATGGTCAGGGTTTTTTTTTTTTAATTTATGTTTATCATAAAGGATACAGATGAACAACCAGATGAAAAGATATATAGGTCTAGAAGGATCCCAAGCACAGGAGCTTTGTCCCTTGGGGTTGGGGTGTGCCACTGTCCCGGCACACGGATGTGTTCACCAAACTGGAAGCTCTCAGAATCCCATAGTTTAGAGATTTTTACAGAGCCCGAATCATGTAGGCAATCTCCAGTCCCCAGAAGATCAGGGGTTGGGCTAAAAGTTCCAAGCTTCTTTTTGTAAAAAAATTTTTAACATATTTATTTGAGAGAGAGGGAACAAGCATGTAAGTCAGGAGGGCAGACTCCCCACTGAGCAGGGACCGTGATATGGAGCTCAATCCCAGGACCCTGGGATCACAATCTGAGTTGAAGGCAGACATCCAGCCGACTGAGTCACCCGGGTGCCCTTAAAAGTTCCAAGTTTCTAATCATGGTCTGGTCTTTCTGATGACCAGCCCTCATCCTGAGGCTATCCAGAAGGCCACCAAGAGGTGCCATATTAAAACAAAAGATGCTCCTATCACTCAGGAAATTCCAAGGGATGTAGGAGCCCTATGTCAGGAACCAAGACCAAAGACCAAATATTAGAGCAAAAGATGTTCCTAGCATCCCTATCACTCGGCAAATTACAAGAGTTTTAGGAGCTCTGTGTCAAGAACCAGGGACAAAGACCAAATATATATTTCTAATTATGCTACAATTAGCCATTCTATAGGTGTGCAGAGGTATCTCATTGCTATTTTTATTTGCATTTCCCAAATGTCTAAGGATGTCGTGTTGAACATCTTTTTATGTGCTTATTTCCCTCTTTATCTCTTCTTTGGTGAAGTATTTTTGCCTATTAAAAAATTTTTTTTTACTTTCTTATTATTGACTTTTGAGAATTATTTACACATTCTGATAAAAGTCTTTATTATATATGTGTTCTGCAAGTATTTTCTCCCTTTCTCAGTTTGTTTCTTTTTTTAAAATTTTTTAATTAACATATAATACATTATTTGTTTCAGGGGTACAGGTCTGTGATTCACCAGTCTTACCCAAAACCAAAGGTCCATTACCCAACCACCCCATTCCCCCACCCCCTAACCCTCCAGCAACCCTCAGTTTGTTTCCTAAGATTAAGAGAGTTTGTTTCTCTATTACCCTACTACTGCCTTTTGAAGAGAAGTTTTTAACTCTAATGAAATCCAATCCATCACTTTGTTATCTCATGGATCAAACCTTTGGTATCATACATAAGAAATCTTTGCCTCAAGAGCAAAGATTTTTTTTCATTTGTTTTCTTCAAGAAGAATAATTTCGGATTTTACTGATCAGTTTTCTTTATTTCTGGTTAGCTAGGCTCTGACTAAGAAATCAGAAGCCAAAGTCTTTTTTGCCATGTTCTGAAAAGTTAATAGTAAAAAATAGATGTTAGTATAAGGAATCAACAGAATCACTCCAGAACGGCTCAGGAGAGCGACATAGTCTAAGGAAAAGAGTTCCAAAACAAAAATGTTCCCTGAAAATTCTAGTAAATCTAGATGCAAATAACAAAAATATTTGTATAGAAGGCTAGCTGCAGTGACTTTCACGGAGAGCTAAAAATGAGCAGTGAACCCTCTCAATGTTAAACTGACATCACCAGAGACTAAACATGATAAAAGTTCGGGCAACTCCACAGTGCAAATGTGGACCCACAGAAATGTAGAGTTGGAAGGAACTTTAGAATTCTTCTGCATTTAAGTCTTATTTAACAGTTTAATTCCTTTTTAAGATAAATAACTGCACTGATAAAAACAAGTACTCTGTTTGAAGCTGAGACTGAACCCTTAGGTGCTCCAAGAAGGAGAAAGTGGTTGGAAATGTCCTTTGGATTTCTCTGTTAGAATATTGTTTAACAAACATTGAATGTTACTTTGTGTAGGCACTATATATAGGCAATAAAAATGTGAGGGAGATCCTGTCCAGTGTTAGGGAAAATAGAAATGTGCAGGAGCTTTAGGAAATAGCAACTTTTAAGAGGTGGGCAGAAAAAATAAGAACCCGCAAAGACAGTTGGAAATGTGACCTGTGAGACAGGAGCAGACCACAATGAGTATGGGTTGGTGGGCCTGCACCTGAGCTTCTTTTCCCCTCTACTCTCCCACCAGTAGCAGTGACTGGAGGAGAAGGATTTTCAGATACCCTGGAAGTAGATGATGCCAGAAGTGGAGAAAACAGTGAATGTTTGAGGCTTGAGCCAGATCACTACTCTAGAAGGACCATTTCCCTAATCCTAACCTCTTCTGGAGAAGCACAAACCAATATCTAGGATTTTCTTCCTTTCTCTTAGTAGATATTACTAGCCAAGGCAGCTGATGATCCCAAGGAATAAATATGAGCACAGGGGGGAAACTTCTGAAACGTCTGAGGAGCAATATAACTGTTAAAGAAAAACAATCATAGAAACTACTTGTTTCAGAGAAAGTCAAACTAATGGATCAAAGAGGAAAAGAATTTAAAATAAGCTTCATAAAAAGCTTCAGAGGAAGAAGGAAAAATTTTGGAAGCACAAAGCACAGACAAGAATATATGGGCTGAGCTGAAGAACAGAACAGTATAGCTGGAGAGTTACTTCATGAACTGAAAGACCAGATCAAAGAAAGGAATATGAAGTGGAAAACAAGAGAGGAAATTAAAGATATATGGAAGTTATAAATATACAAATATTTCCTAATGATTTCCACAATAAAAAAAAAGACTAATGAAAAATGGAGGAATTATTTTTGAGAATTTTCCAGAAATTCCAGAATGAATAAAATACATAAAACGAAATGCAAATGTGGAATTCAAGGTCAGATATTTCTGTAAAATTTTTCTTCCATGCCTACTTGTTTCATGGAATGTTTTACACAGAATTAATATAACCCTCTAGTAATATACCACCTCACATATAGTATAAGTTTCTTGCAACAGGATATTCCCAACTCCTCCCATCCATTCAGTGTACTATTATTGTCACACATTTTACTTTTACATATACTATAAACATACAAGACTTTGCAGTTTTTGCTTTAACAGTTATCTTTTAGAGCAATTAAAATAAGAAAATAAACTTTATCTGCATTTATCTGTATCCATCATTCTTCATTTCTTTGTATAAATCCAAGTTTCAATCCAATATTGTAATTTAACCTCTTGAAGAACTCTCTTTAACATTTCTTGTGGAATAGATCTGATGGCCATGAATTCTCTGTTTTTGTTTGCCTAAGGAAGTCTTTATTTCTCCTACATTTTTAAAAATATTGTTGCGGGCTACAGGTTTCTAGGTTGACAGTCTCCCGCCCAATCCCACCCCCCCCACCCCCCCCCCCCCCCCGCCCAGCATTTAAAAGATACTACTCCATTGTCTTCTGGCTTGTCTGGTTTTTAACAAGAGGTTTGCTGTAATTCATATCTTTTGTCTTCATTTCATTCCCTCCTCTCCTCTTTGGTTGCCTTCAAGATGTTATCTTTGTCTTTTGTTTTTATCAATTTGGATAGGATATGTCAGTGTGTGTCTGATGGTGGTGGTGGTGGTGTGTATGTGTGTTTTAATTTATCTTGATTAGTGCTCTCTCAGTTTCATGGATCTTCAGTTTCGTGTCTACCATTAATTTTGGAAAATTCCTAATTATCTTTTGCTCAAATATTTCTTCAGCTGCCATACTCTCTTCTTTTTCTGGGGTTCCAATTATGCAGATGTTAGACTGTTTGATATCCCACAGCCCTTGTCTTTTCTGTCCTGTTATATCTCACTTTTATTCCTCTTTGTGTTTCAGTTTGGGAAATTTCTCTTGATTATCTTCAGGGTCACTAATTCTTTCTTCAGCTGTGTCAAGTCTACTTATGAGCATATTGAAGCATTCTTCATGTCTGTTACTGTGGTTTTTTTCTACCATTTTCCATTTGATTCTTTGTTGCTAAAATTGCTCATCTGATATTGCATGTTTTCCACCTTTTTCTTCAGAAACTCTATTTTTATTTTCTTTTTTTTTTTTAAGTAGGCTTCACACCCAGCATGGAGCCCAATGCAGGGCTTAAACTCACA
Organism: Ursus arctos; assembly: GCF_023065955.2. NCBI lineage: Eukaryota > Metazoa > Chordata > Mammalia > Carnivora > Ursidae > Ursus > Ursus arctos. The sequence goes on from NW_026622986.1 coordinate 4,451,604, forward strand.
ACCCTGAGATCAAGCATCATATGCTCAACCAACTGAGCCACCCAGACATCCCTCCATCAGAAACTTTATTTTTTTTATTTTTTTTATTTTTAAAGATTTTATTTATTTATTTGACAGAGATAGAGACAGCCAGTGAGAGAGGGAACACAAGCAGGGGGAGTGGGAGAGGAAGAAGCAGGCTCATAACGGAGGAGCCTGATGTGGGACTCGATCCCAGAACGCTGGGATCACGCCCTGAGCTGAAGGCAGACGCTTAACCGCTGTGCCACCCAGGCGCCCCTTCCATCAGAAACTTTAAATATTAATCATAGTTACTTAAATTCACTGTCAGGTAGCTCCAACACCTGTGTCGTATCCAAATCTAGTTCTGATGATTGCTTTGTCTCTTAGGAATGTGTTTTCTATTGCCTTTTTGTATGACATAGTACTTGGCTGAAAGCCACATTTCTTTTTCTTTTTTTTTTAATTTTATTTTTAAGTAATCTCTACAATCAATGTGGGACTCAAATTTACAACCCCAAAATCAAGAGTCATATGCTCTATTGACTGAGTCAGGCAGGCAGTTCCTGAAAGCCAAACTTCTTGTGTAGGACAGTAGAATATTTTCTATGCCTGGAAACAGGTAGGTACCTCTCCTCCTGTTAGATCTTTAGTTGGAGGAGAGGTGGGGGGGTGAATCTAGATAGGAGTTGAACTGAGTTTAATTTTCAAATTCCTGTAGCTGTATTTCGTGTTTAGGGCAGGGTTGGGTTGCCAGAGTAATGTTTCTTCTGTGAACTTTAGGTCTTCTCTTTGTTATGTCTCAGAGATCTCTTTGCATACTATTCTACATCTCCAGTCACTCACCCAGTAGTATTCTGCTGTTACTTTTTATTCCAAGGTTGTTAACTTGGAGGGGAAGAGTGCTGGAAGGGGCAGAAAGAAGTGGGTTGATCATACTCTTGCTCTTTTTTCTGATTAAGCCTTAGTTTTTAAGCAAGACCCATGGATCCCTCAACCTCTGGGGGGGTGTTCTCCTCAGTTCTCCTCTCTACCAAGAGTAGGGTTCTTTTCCCCTGTTCTTTTCTGCTGCAATGACTTCTCATCAGCACCTTAAGTACCATAGTATTTGTTGACCTTCTTTGTAATGAAAGATTAAGACTTTCATTCCATAGTGGAGAATCTCAGTGAGATGTCCTCTTCTAGACTGCAAACCAATGAACACTTTATGAGGGCTCTTTCCAATCTTTTTTGTAAGTGCTGGTAACATTTGTGGAGAAAGAGCCCACAGGAAAGTATAGACATGTCCATTTCTGCAGCCCCTATGATTTTCATATTGTGCTGACAGCCCCCATTCAGACTTCATGAATTGCTCAATTATTTTAGCTGAATTCATCTTACCACTGTCTGGTTGTGCTTGTCCCAAGTAAGTCAGTGCTTATATCTCTTCTCTTCCTGCAGACATTTGTCTTTCCTTAGATTTTGGGCCAGTTGGTTGCTCTGTGACCTCAACTGTCTGGAAGCTTCAAAAATTTGAGATTAGTTTGCCTCTTCTCTATTGTAACAGTGAGAGAAATGCTCCTTACAGTTCTCTGTATCCCCAAATGAGCTGAAAGTCAACCCTGGGTAACTTTTAAATATACAGATGCCTGGCCTTGCCCAAGACTAACCGAAGTACAATATTTGTGTGTGAGTACCAGGGACTAGTATTTTTTAACTCCTCAGATGATGATTCTTATGTTCATTCAAGTTTGAGAACCACTGTGCTGTGTGTGAGAATGAAGTGGAAAGGACATATTGGATATGGGAAACATTTAGAACCCTAGTAAATTTGGGATCAGATCATGATGATTTGTCTTTGAATGGTGTCATTGGAAATGCAGATAAGAGGATTGACCAAAATCAATTTTATGATTGATGAGTTGGAGAAATAAAGATGGAAATCTGAAGACAATTTATAGGTTTTTGATGGGTTTGAGGTTGCATCAAGTAGGGAAAATTTATAGGAGCATTGTGTTTGGGAGTAAGTATAGTTCATTTTTGGTCATGTTGTTTTGAAATATCTATGAATAGACAAATGTTGATGTAGACAATTTGATTGATATATCAGTAGAGAGGTTAAAGAGAGAGAGAGAGAGAGATTGGTTGAAGATACATATTTGGGAGTTGTTAACATGAAGATGGCAATAGAAGACACATAGTGTCTATGTTTGCCAGCCTTTGAGAATGTGGGGAGAAGAAGCCTACCACTGAATCCTAGTGAATTCAACTTTTAATGGTGAGATAGAAAATTCCAATAAAAATTATTTAGAAGTTATTCAATATCCAATATTATGAATAATAAAATCTACTCTGTAATATATTTGTATATGTAGTTGTCATCTTCAATCAAACAAAACTTAGAAATTACTTGATACACATAATAAAATCTAATATGTATATAATCATCTGTAATCTGAATCTACATGTACACAATCTTTTTATTTTTCTCCATATATTAATTCAGTAATTCTTTTATCCATATATTCATCCAAGAATACCTGTTATGCACTGATATTCTCCTAGGACCTGGGGACACAGCAGTAAAGAAGATAATGCCATTACTCCACTGGAGTTAGCAATATTGAAAGAAACATCAAATATTCATTTATTTGGCCAGTAATGGCACTTAGACAAATAATAGCATTTAACATTTACTAAGTACTACACATACTAACATTTGATATATATATTGTTTTTAAAATTCTCACAGGTCCTATTCCTATATTATAAAAAAAGAATAGTTTCAGATTGAAAGGTTTCAAAAAGTACTAAAGAAGAGATAAGGAAAAAAGACACACCCAGACCCATTATTGTGAATTAAAGATCATCAGAACAGAAACAGACAGTAGATTGGTGGTTGCCAAAGGCTGGGGGGAGAGGGTAAATGGGTTGTGTGATGGTCAAAGGATACAAACTTCCAGGTGTAAGATGAGTAAGTTCTGGGGATTTAATGTACAGCATGGTGACTATAGTTAAAAATGCTGTATTGCATACTTCAACGTTTCTAAAAGAGTAGATTGTAAATATTCTTATCACACACACACACACACACGAAGGTAACTATGTGAAGTGATATATGTGTTAAATAACCTTATCGTGGTATACCATTTTGCAATACATACATATATCAAGTCATCATATTGTACACCTTAAATATATACAATGTTATATGTCAATTAAATCTCAATAAACCCAGAATAAATAAGGACTATAAGAGAAATAAAAAAGTAGGTATAGATATTTCCAGGTTATCTGTTTCTTCTTGAGTAAGTTTTGGTGGTTTGTGCCTTATAAAGAATTTCTCTATTTCATCTAATTTGTCAAATTTATTAGCATGAAACTGCTCATAATATTCTCATATTATCCTTTAATGTCTGTAAGATCTGTAGTGATGTCTTCTCTTCCAAGCCTAATTTCTGTATTTTCTTTTTCTCTTCTTTTTTCTTCATCAATTTTTTGCTCTCTACAAAGAAATGGCTTTTGGATTCATTGATTTCTATCTTTATGTTTTCTATTTCATTAATTTTTGCTCTTATTTTTATTATGTTTTTCTTCTGCTTAGTTTGGGTGTAATTTGCCCTCTTTTTCTATTCCTTAAGTTAGAAACTTATGTGAGACTTTAATTGTTTTGAGTGAAAGCATTAATGTCATAAATTTTCCGCTAAGTACTGCTTCAACAGCATCTACAATGTTTTACATGTTACATTTTCATTTAAAATTTTTTAAAATTTAAATTCAATTCAGTTAACATGTAGTGTGTTATTAGTTTCAGGGACAGAATTTAGTGATTCATCAGTTGCATATAACAGCCAGTGCTCATTATATCAAGTGACCTTCTTAATGCCCATCACCCAATTACCTCATCCCCCCTCCCACCTCCCCTCCAGCAACCCTCAGTTAGTTTCCTATAGTTAAGAGTCTCTTATGTTTTGCCTCCCTCTGTGTTTTTATCTTATTTTATTTTTCCTTCCCTTCCCCTATGTTCATCTCTTTTGTTTCTTAAATTCCACATATGAGTGAAATCATATTTGTCTTTCTCTAACTGACTTATTTCAGTTTGCATAATTCCATCCGCATCATTGCATACATTTTCATTTTCATTCAGTTCAAGATATTTTCTAATTTCCCTTTTGTTTTCTGCTTTGCCTCATGGGTTAATATAAAAAATGTCCTGTTTGTGTTGGTAACAAATTCTCTTAGCTTTTGTTTTTCTGAAAGAGTCTTTATTATGACTTCAGTTTTGAAAGATGTTTTTGCTGACTAAGGAATTCTGGACAATTTTTTCCCAATACTTTAAAGATACCCCTTCATATTTTTCTCACTTTCTCACTTTCATCAGTTTCTGATGAGAAATATGTTTTAATTCTTTCTTTCTATATAGTGTGTTCTTTTTCTCTGGCTGCTGTTTTTTGTTTTGCTTTTTTTTTTTTTTTTTTAAAGATTTTATTTATTTATGTGACAGAGAGACAGCCAGCGAGAGAGGGAACACAGCAGGGGGAGTGGGAGAGGAAGAAGCAGGCTCCCAACGGAGGAGCCTGATGTGGGACTCGATCCCGGAACGCCAGGATCACGCCCTGAGCTGAAGGCAGACGCTTTAACGACTGCGCTACCCAGGCGCCCCTGCTTTGTTTTGTTTTTTTAAGATTTACTTATTTTTTATTTTAGAGAGAGGCAGGGGGAGGGGCAGAGGGAGAGAGAAACTTAAGCAGACTCCACGCTGAGCATGGAGCCTGATGCAGGGCTCAATCCCACAACCCCAAGATCATGACCCGAGCTGAAACCAAGAGTCTGGCGCTTAACTGACTGTGCCACCCAGGCTCCCTCTCTGGCTGCTTTTAAGATGTTCTATCATTGGTGTTCAGCAATTTGATTATGATGTGCCTTGTAATGTTTTCCTTTATATATATATTGTGCTTGTGGTTCTTTGAGCTTCTGGGATCTGTTTAGTTTTCATCAAATTTGGAAAATATTTTGGCTATTATTTCTTTAAAAGTTCTTTGCTGCCTGCTTGTTTCTAGATTTCATCTATACATATGTAGACCATTTCACATTATCCCACAGGTAACTGGTACTCTATTCATTTTGTTTTCTCTTTGTGCTTCTCTTATAGTTTCCATTGCTGTTTCTTCAAATTCACTGATTTTTTTTTTTTTTGTAGTGTGTGGTCTGCTTTTAATCCTATACAGTGTATTTTTAAATTTCATTTTAAAGAAGTTCTATTTGATCATTTTATATATTTCAAGAAGTTCTTGGTCCTTTTATATATTTTTCCTTTCTCTTTTCATCATGTCCATGTTTTCCTTTACCTTTGTGAATATATATTGTGTGTCTATAAGGTCTGTTTTAAATACTTTGTCTACTATCATATTAATATTTCTAGATTTGTTTCTGTTGACTGATTTGTCTATGTTTCTCCTGATTTTGGATCATATTTTCTTGTTTCTTTGCATATTTCATAATTTTTAATCACATGACAGATATTGTGAATTTTACATCATCGGTTACTGGATTTTGTTGAATTTCTTTAAATAGTGTATAGGTAAGGGCTTGAAATTAGATCCTTTTGAGACTTTAGGGTTGCTAGGGTAGGTGAACAGCCTTTAGTCTTGGATGATTTTAATCCCATAATTAAAGCAATAATTTTCTGAGAATGCTATCTGATTGCCCTGTATAATACAAAATCTTTCCACTGTGGCTTATGGGGTCATAAATAATGTATTCCCAGTCCTCTGTAAGGTCTAGGAATTACTTTGTTTATTACACTCCATAGGTCATTTCCTTGAACCCAGTTATATTCTTTTACTGCATGCACAGCCCAAAACTCAGCCAAAGACTCCTCCAGGTCTCAACCTGTCTCTACAGAGCTCTGTCTTCTATACTACTCTGCCCTGCAAATTCTAGGGACTTTGGCCTCCCTGAGCTCTTGTATCTATCTCTTCAACTCAACCAAAGATCGCAACTCTGTCTAGGTTCCCCTTACCTGTGCTGCAGCCTGGAAACTGGTGAATTGGTGAACTGGTTCAATTGTAGGGCTCACCTTGTGTTTTCCCTTCCCTCAGGGATCACAGTCCTGCACTGCCTGTTATCTATTGTTTGAAAACTCTTGTTTTATGTATTTTGTCTGTTTTTCTTGTTTTAGACAGGAGGATAAATACAATTCTAGCCTCTCTGTCTTGGCTAAAAGCAGAGATCGAGCAGATGAGCTTTCTGCAAATTTTTGTAATATTGAAAATATGGGTTGGAGTTAAGATGATGGAGTAGTAGGAGGACCCTATGCTTGCCTCATCACTCAAACACAGCTAGATCAATAACAAATTATTCTGAACACTCAGAGAAATCAATTTGAGGACTGAGAGAACAAACTGCGCACAACTAGAGAGAGAAAAGGGGCCATACTGTGGAAGGCAGGAGATGCAGAGATGTGATTTAGGGGAGAAAATCACCAATGCTATGGAGGGCAGGGAGCTCTGATGAGGGAGAGAGGGGAGAAATAGAGAGAGAAAAAAAACAGAATGCAGGATATTGCACAAGAAAAACACTTCCCCAAAACCAATGATGGGGAAAACAAGAGGGGCTGATTATTGCATGTTTACAAGCAGCAGAGCTCAAACACTAAAGTTCTAGAAGTCTGCGCCATTACCAGGTGTAGCCTGGCAGATGTAGATGTGCTCCTGTGGAGAAAGAGGGCAGTGGCGTGGGAGCGGACAGCATGGTCTGAGGATCCCCTGGGTTACACTGGAAGAGACAGTTTCCTTCTTGGCATGCATTTGGGAGAGGAAGCACTGCCTTTCTGGGGACAAAAGAGACAGCGGCTGCCATTCATTAGCATATGAGCAGAACCGCCTGCTGAAGACAGCTTACCTGGAAGCTGGCTTTTTGCTATGCTTTACTATAAGCTCCTGAGACCCTGCATGCTTGTGTGATTGCCCTTCTGGAACAAACCAGCACCAGTCCCAGTATGGCAAGACCCTCCTCCAGAGGATCTGCATGGGTCTGTGCCATGACAGGCTGCTAAAATTTGGAGTTTTGAAACCCAGCCATTGTGCCTGAGATAAAACACAGTAGCGCTGTGCTGCCAGGTGGGCAGACGGCTGGGATACAGACAGGGTGAAGGCAGGAATCTGAGGGATACCTGGGACAAATGAGAGGAGATTGTTTGCTCTTCGATGAGGGCTTCATGTCTAGCAGCAGAGTGAACTCCCCTCTCCAGGGGCAAGATAGTTGGCTGACACATTTCCTGCAACCCTCCCATGCCCATCAACACAGATGGACTTCAGTGAGCAGCACAGCACCCCACAGTGGAGGCTTGAGCAGTATACACCACGCCCCGCCCTCCTGTGCTTTGCGGATGTTTCCAAACTAGGGCAAGTGTGCCTGACTGTCAGAGCAGCAGTGGGCTCCTCCCCTAGAAGAGCCACACAACCCCCCCTCCACACACACCAAGCCTACTAACCATTGGATGCTACAAAGCTTAAGCTGTAGGGCAAAAAGGAGCTAGCTACCTTTAACAAGCTGGCTAAAACACACCCAGTTAAAACTCGCCGCACAGGAGGTGCCAGGGTGACTCAGTTAAGCATCTGACTTCAGCTCAGGTCATGATCTCAGGGTCCTGGGATTAAGAACCTTGTGGGGCCCCCTGCTCAGCGGGAATCAGCTTGTCCCTCTGCCCCTACCTCTGCTTGTGGCTCTCTCTTGAGCCCGTGCTAATAAATAAATAAAATCTTAGAAAAACACCACCACCAACAACAACAACAAAAACCTCACCACATACTGGATAAGGTCCAAACACTCACCACCTCACCACTGCAGGCAAGGATAAACGGCAAAGGACTTACCTGAGGGAAAGAGAGCCAAAACACAACAGCAGAGTACACACAGCATACACTAGAAACACTCCCTGAAGTGCCAGGCCCCGGACAGTATATGACCTCTTCTTAATATAGCCATTACTCTCAGGATCTGGAAACATAACAGGCTTTCCTAACACAGAGAAGACAGAGACCTAGACAAAATGCCAAGATGGAGGAATTCACCCCAAAAGAAAGAACAAGAAGAGATCACAGCCAGGGATCTAATCAAGCCAGGTATAAGTAATATGCCTGAACCAGAATTTAAGACAACAATCATGAGGATACTAGGTAAGCTTGAGAAAATCATAGAAGACACCAGAGAGTCCCTTACCACAAAGACAAAAGACCTAAAAATTAGGCCAAAAAAAAAAATAATGCTATAACGGAGATACAAAACTAACTGGGTATAATGACCACAAGGTTGGAAGAAGCAGAAGAACGAGTAAGTGATATAAAGATAAAATTATGGGAACACCTGGGTGGCTCAGTTGGTTAAGCCTCTGCCTTTGGCTCAGGTCATGATCCTGGAGTCCCAGGATTGAGCCCCACGTTGGGCTCCCTGCTCTGCTGGAAGTCTGCCTCTCCCTCTCTCTGCTCATGCTCTCTCTCTGTATACATAAATTAATAAAAATAAATAAATAAAATCTATTAAAAAAGAGAAAACTGCCCCATCCTCAGAGCCAGCATATCTATGGAGTGACTACAGTAGTCATGACTCTAAGCCTCGTCATTGCAGGCTCCAAATCCCCCCGAAAGTGTTGGAGAATAAGCATCTCTCAGCCAACATTTGCCTATTGAATTCCAATTCCATTTTCTCTCCAACTCCTTCTCTGTGCTTGAAAAGAACACATTCTAGAATCACTTCCACATAGGGGATTTACGACTTGCTAAAATGTTAGCTTAAAAAGAAAGGAACTCCCTAACTTCTCTGCTTGCCTAGTTCCTTACAGTATTTGCATTCTGCTTAACACAGTCTCTTCATCTATACTGACAATTCCCAACTGAAAACCTGTCACCACTTTTGAACTCTGGGAAAATAATAATAATAATTTTGTGATCAGTTTCCAGCCACCTCACACACTGATCCCACCATCAACATTCACAGTTATTTTCAAATAAAAAATGAGAGACATGTATTCTAGATAAACCTCAGTGGAATAAAAAAAAAAAAAGTGAAATGAAGGCCAAAACATCATATACCAAGCATCCTACAATAATACCTGAAAATCAGATGAATTATTTACACAGTCAGAAACAAACAACACAGCTAACTTAGGTCTCAGTGATCACTCCCATCACCGGCTGGACAAACTGAACCACCAAGCTGTGCGACAAGAAATGGCTCCATAGACTGTGAGGCTAAAGATACTCAAGAGCAGCATTTACTAAGAGAATGCTATTTCCATTCATTGTAAACACCCCTTGTATACAATACCCTAATAATGAGCTAGTTACCTGTTCACCAAAAGAGGTCCTGTAAGGGCACCTAATAAGAAGCACTTTTGTTCATTTTGTTCCAATGCTTTTGTACGCTTACAATGAAAACATCTTAAATATTCTATAATCATAATTTTCTGTTTTAGAATTATTTCCCTGGTCCCCACAAACTGTTAAGAACCCTTATGTAAGTAGTACAAAATATGTTTTGTCATAGTTTCATTTTTGCAAACAGGCTTTGTATATCATTTGCATTTGAAAACCAACTCAAGGAACTTAATACATTTAACTTGGTTAAGGCCAGACCTTCCCTGAGAGAACTTATTTCATGGAAACAGGCATATACTGGGGTTGTTTAAACTTTATATTCACCCTTAAAACAATACTTATTGGGGGCTCCTGGGTGGCCCAGTTGGTTAACTGTCTGCCTTTGACTCAGGTCATGATCTCAGGGTCCTGGGATTGAGCCTCGCATGAGGTTCTCTGCTCAGTGGGGAGTCCTCTTCTCCCTCTCCCTCTCCCTCTGTACTCGCCTGCTCTTTCTCAAATAAATAAATAAAATCTTTAAAAAACAAACAAACAAACAAAACAATACTTAATGTCACTTTGGAGAATGCAAAAAGAAGAGGGAGAAAATAACCAAGGTCTAGCTGTTTCTGCATGACTTGACTTGATCTGATGAGTTTATCTTCCATGTCCCTTCCAGATGGGCCACATGAACAAAGAGTGGCTCCTCCTGATGACTCCAAATGCTACTAAGTGGTTCTGCAGACACTGACAGCCCCAGAAACAGTCACAGCACTGATGACTTGGTCTCCCCATATTTCTTCCAGAAGGCTTTTCAATCTCCAAGTAATGACTCCAGCAACCTAGTTTCCCTCTGTGTTCTGTAACAACGGTGCTGAAAACCACCTCTCAAATGAATAGCTGTACTTTTGTAATGATAACGTTTCCTAACAAATAATATGGGCTAATGGGCATAGAAGGGGTTGACTATACATTTTCAAACCTCAGGCTTTTGGAAAATATCTTCAACTTCAAGAATCACTTCCGGGGCACCTGGGTGGCTCTGTTGGTTAAGCGTCTGCCTTCAGCTCAGGTCATGATTCCAGCATCCTGGGATGGAGCCCGGTGTTGGGCTCCCTGCTCAATGCAGTCTGCTTCTCCCTCTCCCTCCCTTCTCCCCCTACTTGTGCTCTCTCTCTCGAATAAATAAAATCTTTAAAAAAAAATTTTTTAGAAAAAAGAATCACTTCCACTTGTATCTTTACACTAAGGGACTGATATTTTGTGTTCAAATATTTTTAGAGGAAATGTTTGCCAGGAATACAACATCACCATGTTTTTTGGAGCATTCTTCACCTAGACAAGCTACAAATCAAGACTTGAATTTTTTTTTTAAAGATTTTATTTATTTAGTTGACAGAGATAGAGACAGCCAGCGAGAGAGGGAACACAAGCAGGGGGAGTGGGAGAGGAAGAAGCAGGGTCATAGCGGAGGAGCCTGATGTGGGGCTCGATCCCATAACGCCGGGATCACGCCCTGAGCCTAAAGCAGACGCTTAATGACTGCACCACCCAGGCGCCCCAAGACTTGAATTTTTAACCTCTATTTCAAGAAACCAACACCACCATTTCCTTATTCCAGCAGAAATGTCCTCAGGTAAAGAAACTGACTCTTGAAATCAAATAATTTAAATAGGTACCTCCCTAAATATTTTTTCCTTAAGAGTATAACAGTGCAACACAGATGTAACCAAGGGTTTTTTTCCCCAAAAGTTTCTACTAAGATGTTCTTGAATCTCAGACAGCTGAATCAAATATCCATTCTGTTCACTCCTGCCTCAGGAGGCCAGGTCATCAAGCTGTGGTTGATGAGATTTCAAAAGGTCCACAAAAATACTAAATTGCACTGAACACCTGTCAAACCAAGCCAAAGCTACTGCAGAAAACACAGTCAGATCAGAGAATTACAGATTCTAACAAGCATTCCATTTTTATATTCCTCATCAAAACAGACTCTCAAAAGGAGAGTCCACTGTCAGTACTATAAAATATGAAAAACCCACACACAGAACTAGCTGATTTTTAAAATTGAGTAAAAAATAAAAGTAAAACTGCTGGCTAAAAGAAGAAAAACTTACCATACCTTTTGGTATATTTTACCAGGAAGGAGGGGAGGAAGGAAGGAAGGAAGGAAGGAAGGAAGGAAGGAAGGAAGGAAAAACTATGGAAGAAAATTAAGTGATTTTTGAATTTAAGTAAAGATTATACACCTTCCTGATACACACAGACAGCTATCCCACCACCCATTGTCAGAATTGCAAGCAATAACTTTCCTGTCAATGATACCATTAGGAGGACCACCTTAGACCATGATGCTAGTTCTAATGAGTTCAAATGAACAACGCATCCCTTTGCAAAACTGGTGGAGGAGGGGCAGGGCATCATTCACATCAAGTCTGAAGTTAATGGCACCCCCTGGAGCTGTGCAGCCCGGAGTCTATGAAGTTCCATCCCCAGGCCTTGAATGTGTCGAAGTGACTGAGATAGCAGAACCATTAGGAAGTTGCTCTAGTGTTTCTTTTTGAGCCTGTAGCTCAATGGCTCTCAACAGAAGTAGAAGGAGAGTTGCCCCCTTGGGGAAATTATATTTGGCAATGTCGGGAGACATTTTTGGTGTCATGACTGGGGGTGGGAGGACACTACCAGCATCTACTGGGCAGAGGCAGGGATGCTGCTAAACGTCTACAACGGACAAGGCAGCCCCCACCCAGCCCCCACCACCAACCAAGAGTCATCCCGCCCAAAATATCAACAATGCCAAGGCTGAGAAACCCTGGTGTAGCGTAAGAACTCCTGCTTTACTGAAAGCGTTCCTGAATTTTAGGCCAAGAAGCTAGGCTCAGTGAATATACTTTCATATGTGAAAGTGGCTAAACAAGACAAAAACCCATCTATGAACATTATTTTGAGGAATAAAAAACTAAAAACCATACAGGCAATTTACAGACTGTCCTTCTTGACTGGACATCAATATCGTGGTTTGACGTCACATTTCAAACCATGTTATTCAAAGCCAGATACAGAAAGCACTCATTTGAGCCCTTGAACTATCAACTCTCAAGCTTCCATGCCCAAAGGGAATACACAGATCTGGTGTGAGGACACAGGAGACTGGGGGGCAAGGACGAGGCCACGCAAAGCCATGCCTAAGCAGAGGTAGCTGGCTGCCGTCTAGCAGGCTAATGTCCACACTCACCTACCGACATGAGCCCTTTGCTCTCAAACTTTCATTTCGGCCAAACACTCCTTCCCACAATCCCCTTCATTCTTTCCTTCTAGTCCTTACCCAGGCACAAGAATAAATTTCCTTTCCAAAAACCCCAACAAATGTTCCTCGCAGAATATTTTCTAGTTAAATGAGAGAAGAAAATATTGCCTGGAGAGCCATTCTCCTGGTTTCATGTCAGAATTCCACAGGGCCTCTCCCAGCACAACCTCTCCATCAACTCTGGAAGTCACTGCCATGCTTGCTATCCATACCAATCGTTCTCAAGGATGCAGAGGCACCCAAACATCACCCAATACAAAGCAACCAATCCCCTTCTGAGGCCTATTTCTTACCACTCAGGGCCTTGTTGGGCTGCTGCAATGCATGCTGTGCTGTCTGGCACTTGGGTCCTCCTGACCTGTCCCACCTGAACAGTGCTGCCACAGCTCCTCCTCACCTCCTGCTTCATATACCTCACTGCCAACACCCAGATGCTGCCCACAGCTTCATAACTTGAGTTACCAAGTAACCCTCCTACTGCAGTAGAGAGCTCCACAAACAGCCACATGTGATCACAGAGCTTGCACGGTGCTTAAGATACATGGCCTGTCAGAAAAAAACGTCTTCCACACAAGCAAATGGTTTGCAAAGCAAGAATATGTTCCCTACCCCTTAAATTTACCCGAATGGTTAATACTTCAAGTCACATTTTTGAATACCAGCTTTGCCAGGCTTCCTCCACACTTCCTACAAAATATAAGAAATGGAAAAAATCAGACACTAGATTTATTTTATAGAAAAGATACGCTAAAATTAAAGTGAATAAACAATTTCTATCTCCTCAGTAACATCCCCAAGTGTGGGGCACCTGGGTGGCTCAGTCAGTTAAGTGTCCAACTATTGATTTTGGGTCAGATTGTGACCCCCAGGGTCCTGGGATCAAGCCCCACATCCGGCTCCCTGCTCAGTGGAGAGCCTGCTTCTCCCTCTCCCCAGTCACTCCCCCCTGCTCATGCTCACTCTCTCTCTCTCTCACTCTCTCTATCTCAATAAATAATGAAATCTTAAAAAAAAGAAAGAAAGAAAAAGAAAGAAGGAAAGAAAGAAAGAAACAAAGAAACAAAGAAAGAAAGAAAAAGAAAAAAAAGAAAGAAGGGATTTACATAGAAACAACAATAACAAAAAACCAGTAGGACAGATCAATGAAACTAGGAGCTGGTTCTTTGAAAGAATTAATAAAATTGATAAACCTCTAGCCAGACTTATCAAAAAGAAAAAAGAAAGGGTGCAAATAAATAAAATTATGAATGAAAGAGGACAGATCACAACCAACACCACACAAATACAAACAATTTTAAGAGAATATTATAAAAAACTATATGCCAACAAATCGGGAAATCTGAAAGAAATGGATAAATTCCTAGAAACATATAAACTACCGAAACTGAAAGAGGAAGAAATAGAAAATTTGAATATGGGGCGCCTGGGTGGCTCAGTCATTAAGCGTCTGCCTTCGGCTCAGGGCATGATCCCAGGGTCCTGGGATCGAGTCCCGCATTGGGCTCCCTACCCCACTGGGAGCCTGCTTCTTCCTCTCCCACTCCCCCTGCTTGTGTTCCCTCTCTCGCTGGCTGTCTCTCTCTGTCAAATAAATAAATAAATAAATAAAATCTTTAAAAAAAGAAAAAGAAAATTTGAATAGACCCATAACCAACCAGCAGAGAAACTAAATCAGTAATCAAAAATCTCTCAACGAACAAAAGCCCAGGGCCAGATGGCTTCCCAGCGGAATTCTGCCAGACATCTAAAGAAGAGTTAATACCTATTATTCTCAAACTGTTCCAAAAAATAGTAATAGAAGGAAAACTTCCGAAGTCATTTTATGAAGCCAGCTTTGATTCCAAAACCAGACAAAGACCCCACTAAAAAGGAAAAGTATAGGCCAGTATCCCTGATTAACATGGATGCAAAAAATCCTCAGCAAGATACTAGCAAATTGAGTCAACAGTACGTTGAAAGAATTATTCACCACAATCAAGTGGGATTTATTCTTGGGCTGCAAGGGAGGTTCAATATTCACAAATCAATCAATGTAATATACCACATTAATTAAAAAAAAGGATAAGAACCATACGATCCTCTCAATAGATGCAGAAAAAGCATTTGACAAGGTAAAATATCCATCTTTGATAAAAACACTCAACAAATTAAGGATAGAGGGAACATACCTCAACATCATAAAGGCCATGCATGAGAGACCCACAGCTCATATCATCCTCAATGAGGAAAAATTGAGAGTTGTTCCTCTAAGGTCAGGAACAAGACAGAGATGTCCACCCTCACCATTGTTACTTAACATAGTACTGGAAGTCCTAGACACGGCAGACAACAAAAACAAATAAAAAGCAGCCAAATTGTCAAGGAAGAAGTCAATTTTCACTATTCTCAGATGATATGATACTCTATGTAGAAAACCTGAAAGACTCCACCAAAAAATTGCTGGAACTGATACATGAATTCAGTAAAGTTGCAGGATACAAAATCAACGTACAGAAATCTGTTGCATTTCTATACACCAATAATGAAGCAGCAGAAAGAGAAATCAAGGAATCTATCCCATTTATGATTGTGCCAAAAACCATAAGATACCTAGGAATAAACCTAACCAAAGTGGTAAAAGATTTGTACTCTGAGAACTATAGAACAATTACGAAAGAAATTGAAGTGGACACAAAGAAATGGGAAATATTCCATGTTCATGGATTGGAAGGTCAAATATTGTTAACATGTCTATACTGCCCCAAACAATCTACACATATAATGCAATCCCTATCAAAATATCACCAGCATTTTTCACAGAGCTAGAACAACAATTCTAAAATTTGTATAGGACCACAAGACCCTGAATAGCCAAAGTACACTGAAAAAAAAAAAATCTCAAAGCTGGAGGCATCACAATTCCAGACTTCAAGCTATATTACAAAACCTTAGTCATTAATACAATGTAGTATCGGTACAAAAACAGACACATAGATCAATGGAACAGAATAAAGAACCCAGAAATGGACCCTCAACTCTATGGTCAACTAATCTTCAACAAAGTTATCCAATGGAAAATATCAGTGGGAGAGAATATACAATGGAAAATAGTCTCTTCAACAAGTGGTGTTGGGAAAGCTGGACAGCTGCATGAAGAATGAAAGTGGTCCACTTTCTTACACCATACACAAAAATAAATTCAAAACGGATGAAAGACCTAAATGTGAGACAGGAATCTATCAAAATCCTGGAGTAGAACACAGGCAGCAACGTTTTTTACCTCAGCTGCAGCCACTTCCTACTAGGTATGTTTCTGGAGGCAAGGGAAACAAAAGCAGAAATGAGCTATTGGGACCTCATCGAGATAAAAAACTTCTGCACAACGAGGGAAACAATCAACAAAACTAAAAGGCAGCCTACAGGATGGGAGCATCATGTTGGGCTGTGCACTGGGCGTGGAGTCGGTTTAAGATGTTCTCTCCCCTTCCTCTGCCCCTTCCTCCCCCCAACTCATGCTTTCTCTCTCACTCACAAAGGGGAAAAAAAAGAATATGTGGTATATATCTACAGTTGAATATTACTCAGCCATCAAAAAGAATGAAATCTTACCATTTACAACAATGCGAATGGAGCTAGAATGTATTATGCTAAGTGAAATCAGTCAGAGAAAGACAATTACCATATGATTTTACTCGTATGTGGAATTCAAGAAACAAAACAGATGAACATAGGGGAAGGGGAAAAAAGAGAGGGAGGCAAACCATAAGAGACTCTTAACCATAGAGAACAAATGGAGGGTTGACAGAGAGAGGTGGGCAGGGGATGGGCTAGATGAGCGATGTGTGTTATGGAGAGCACTTGTGATGAGCACTGGGTGTTATATGTAAGTGATAAATCACTAAATTTTACTCCCGAAACCAATACTACACTGTATGTTAACTAACTACAATTTAAATAAAAACTTAAAAAGAAAGTATGGAAGAATGATAGCTGAAAGTAGCTAGAAGCTGCAAAGGGGAATACCAACGAGAGGCAATTTGATTCACTGTGAGGAACTGCAAAGAGTCTCAGGACAGGTAGGTACCAGGTGCTTCCTAAGGTGGGGGCTGAAAGTAGGATTCAGCTGAGAATTTGTGGAAGGATCAGGTATACCTTTGGATTCCTCTTCACACAGAGATCCTTGTGCATTTGAATCAATGGATCCTCTCCTACTGTACTCTCTTTTCCTGCAGACTTGTTCCTTCCCCAGTCTTCTTTATCGCAGCAAATGGCAACCCAGTTGTTCGGGCCGAAAACCTGGCAATAATTCCTGAGTCATTTCTTTCTCTCACTTAGAGGTAGCAAACTCATTTATGCTACTTTGAAAATAACTCCCTAATCCAACCACTCCTCACTATTTCCTTTGCTAAAAACCCTAATCCAAGCCACTAGCATCTTTAGCTAAAACATTGCAATAGTATCCCAACCAGTCTCTTTGTTTCCATTCTTGCTTCCCTATTATGGACTGAACGGTGTCCTCCTCAAATTCATATGTTGAAGTCCCAACCCCCAAATATGTAATCATATTTGGAGATAAGGTCTTTAAATTAAAATGAGGCTATTAAGGTGAGGGCCTAATCCAGAATAACTGGTGTTCTTAAAAGAAGGGGGAGAGATAACCAGGTGTATGTGCACAGAGGAATGATCATTTGAAGAGAAAGCAAGCGGTCTGCAAGCCAAGGAGAGAGGCCTGGAACACATCCTTCTCTTATGGCCCTCAGAGGAAACCAACCCTGCTGGCACATTGATCTCGAATTCCAGTCTTCAGAACTAGGGGGAAATAAATTTCTGTTGTTTTAGCCAATTCGACCTATTGTATTTTTGTTGTGGCAGCCCTAGAAAACAACCCCCTTAACCCCAGGAATTTTAAAAAAATGGTAAACCAGATCACCAGATTGGATTGCCCATTCTTAAAAACTTCCAATGACTTCCCAAGTGGTTAAAATGAAATTTAACCTTTTACTATGGTTTATAAGTTCTAGAAGATCCAGTATTTGTCTTACTTTTCCAATTTCATGCTGTAATCCTCTCCTCTTTGCTCACTGTGTTCTGGTCATACTAGCCATCTTTCTATTCCACAAGCATACCAAACTTACCCATTCTTCAGGCTTTTTTCATTTGCTGCTCTCTCTGCCTGGAAATCATGTTCTGCTCATCATCGTGTGGCCACTTCCTGCCACTTAATCTCAAACGTCCCCACTTCAAAGAGGCCTTTACTAATTGCCCTAGCTAAGCTATCCCCTCTTTCTCACCATATTCTTTTACTATGTTTAATTTTCTTTAGAGCATTAATTACTAGATTGAATTATCTTTTTCATTTGTTTACCTAGTTTTTATGTTTCTTCTTATTAGAACGTAAGGTAATTGAAGCCAGGACACTGTGAATGCTGTGCCCAACACCTAGAACATTGCATGGCACATAATAGACATGCTATAATGATACAATGAATCAATGAATGAAAGAATGAAAGAAGGGTACATAAATTTATAATTCTACGTGGTTGAAATGTTTGGCTATTTTTTTAAAATATTTTTTAAATTAATTAATTATTAAATTTATATAAAGTATTGTTTGTTTCAAGGGTACGGGTGTGTGAATCATCAGTCTTACACAATTCACATTGCTCACCATAGCACATACCCTCCCCTGTGTTCATCACCCAGCTACCCCATCCCTCCTACCCCCCTCCACTCCAGCAACCTTCAGTTTGTTTCCTGAGATTAAGAGTCTCTTATGGTTTGTCTTCCTCTTGGTTTTGTCTTGTTTCATTTTTTCCTCTTTCCCTATAATCCTCTGCCTTGTTTCTCAAATTCCGCATATCAGTGAGATCATATGATAATTGTCTTTCTGATTGACTTATTTCGCTTAGCATAATTCCCTCTAGTTCTATCCACGTCATTGAGAATGGCAACATTTCATTTTTTTTAGATGGCTGCATAATATCCCATTCTATATATATATATATATTATATCTTCTTTATCCACTCATTTGTTAATGGACATCTAGGTTTTTGCCATAGTTTGGCTATTGTGTACATTGCTGCTATAAACATTGGGGTTCATGTGCCCCTTCAGATCACTACATTTGTACCTTTAGGGTAAATACCCAGTAGTGCAATTGCTGGGTTGTAGGGTAGCTCTATTTTCAACTTTTTGAGGAAGCTTCATACTGTTTTACAGAGTGGCTACACCAGCTTGCGTTCCCACCAATAGTGTAGGAGGACCTTTCTCCAAATCCTCGCCAACATCTGTCGTTTCCTGACTTGTTAATTTTAGCCATTTTGACTGGTGTGAGCTGGTATCTCATTGTAGTTTTAATTTGTATTTCCCTGATGCCGAGTGATGTTGAGTACTTTTTCATGTGTCTATTGGCCATTTGGATGTCTTCTTTGCAGAAATGTCTGTTCATGTCTTCTGCCCATTTCTTGATTGGATTATTTGTTCTTTGGGTGTTGAATTTGATAACACCCTTTATAGATTTTGGATACTAGCCCTTTATCTGATATGTCATTCACTAATGTCTTCTCCCATTCTGTCGGTTGTCTTTTGGTTTTGTTGACTGTTTCCTTTGCTGTGCAAAAGCTTTTTCTCTTGATGAAGTCCCAATAGTTCATTTTTGCCCTTGCGTCCCTAGCCTTTGGCAATGTGTCTAGGAAGAAGTTGCTGCAGCTGAGGTAGAAGAGGCCTGTGTTTTCATCAAGGATTTTGATGGACTCGTCTCACATTTAGGTCTTTCATCCATTTTGAGTCTATTTTTGTGTATGGTGTAAGGAAGAAACAGTCCGGTTTCATTCTTCTGCATGTGGTTGTCCAATTTTCCCAACACCATTTGTTGAAGATTGGACATTCTTTCCTGCTTTGTCAAAGATTAGTTGACCATAGGGTTGAGGGTCCATTTCTGGGCTCTCTATTCTGTTCCATTGATCTATGTGTCTGTTTTTATGCCAGTCCCATGCTGTCTTGATGATCACAGCTTTGTAATAGAGCTTGAAGTCTGGAATTGTGATGCCAACAGCTT
The DNA here is from genome assembly GCF_023065955.2 of Ursus arctos. Classification (NCBI taxonomy): domain Eukaryota; kingdom Metazoa; phylum Chordata; class Mammalia; order Carnivora; family Ursidae; genus Ursus; species Ursus arctos. The sequence goes on from NW_026622986.1 coordinate 4,471,283, forward strand.
TGCTTTTTTCAACATTTCTCTGGCTATTTGGGGTCTTTTCTGATTCCATACAAATTTTAGGATTATTTGTTCCATTTCTGTGAAAGAAGTTGATGATATTTTGATAAGGATGCATTAAACATGTAGATTGCTCTAAGTAGCATAGACATTTTCACAATATTTGTTCTTCCAATCCATGAGCATGGAACATTTTTCCATTTTTTTTCTGTCTTCCTCAATTTCTTTCATGAGTATTTTATAGTTTTCTGAGTACAGATTCTTTGCCTCTTTGGGTAGGTATCTTATGAATTTGGGTGCAATTGTAAATAGGAGCAACTCCTTATTTTTTCTTTCTTCTGTCTTCTTGTTGGTATATAGACATGCAACTGATTTCTGTACATTGATTTTATATCCTGCCACTTTATTGAATTCCTGTATGAGTTCTAGCAGTTCTGGGTGGAGTCTTTTGGGTTTTCCACATAAAGTATCATATCATCTGCAAAGAGTGACAGTTTGACTTCTTCTTTGATGATTCAGGTGCCTTTTATTTCTTTTTGTTGTCTGATTGCTGAGGTTAGGACTTCTAGTACTATGTTGAACAGCAGTGGTGATAGTGGACATCCCTGCCATGTTCCTCAGTTTTTCCCCATTGAGAATTATTTTCACTGTGGGTTTTTCTTAGATGGCTTTTATGATTTCAGGGTATGTATCCTCTATCCCTACACTGTGCAGAGTTTTAATCAAGAAAGGATGCTGTACTTTGTCAAATGCTTTTTCTGCATCTATCAAGAGGATCAAATGGTTCCTGTCCTTTCTTTTATTAATGTAGTGTATCACATTGATCGATTTGCGAATGTTGAACCCACCTTGCAGCCCAAGAATAAATCCCACTTGGTCGTGGTGAATAATCCTCTTAATGTACTGTTGGATCCTATTGTCTAGAATTTGGTGAGAATTTTTGCATCCATGTTCATCAGGAATATTGGTCTGTGATTCTCCTTTTTGGTTGGGTCTTTGTCTGGTTTTGGGATCAAGGTAATGCTGGCCTCATAAAATGAGTTTGGAAGTTTTCCTTCCATTTCTATTTTTTGGAACAATTTGAGAATAATAGGTATTAATTCTTCTTTAAATGTTTGGGTAGAATTCCCCTTGGAAGCCATCTGGCCCTGGGCTCTTGTTTGTTGGGAGATTTTTGAACACTGCTTCAATTTCCTTGCTGGTTATGGGTCTGTTCAGGTTTCCTATTTCTTCCTGGTTCAGTTTTGGTAGTTTATACGTCTCTAGGAATGCATCCATTTCTTCCAGATTGTCTAATTTGTTGGCATATACTTGCTCATAATATGTTCTTATAATTGTTTGTATTTTTTTGGTGTTGGTTATGATCTCTCCTCTTTCATTCATGATTTTATTTTTTTTGGGTCCTTTCTCTTTTCTTTGTGATAAGTCTGGCCAGGGGTTTATCAATCTTATTAATTCTTTCAAAGAACCAGCTCCTAGTTTCGTTGATCTGTTCTGCTGTTCTTTTGGTTTCTATTTCATTGATTTCTGCTCTGATCTTTATTATTTCTCTTCTCCTGCTGGGTTTAGGCTGTATTTGTTGTTCTTTCTCCAGCTCCTTTAGGTGTTGGTTAGGTTGTATATTTGAGACCTTTCTTGTTTCTTGAGAAAGGCTTGTATTGCTATATACTTTCCTCTTAGGACTGCCTTTGCTGCATCCCAATGATTCCGAACAGTTGTGTTTTCATTTTCATTTGTTTCCATGAATTTTTAAAATTCTTTTATTTCCTGGTTGACCCATTCGCTCTTTAGTAGGATGATCTTTAGTCTCCACTTATTTGAGTTCTTTCCAACTTTCCTCTTGTGATTGAATTCAAGTTTCAAAGCACTGTGGTCTGAAAATATGCAGGGAATGATCCCAATCTTTTGGTACTGAGACCTCATTTGTGACCCAGGATGTGATCCATTCTGGAGAATGTTCCATGTGCACTAGAGAAGAATGTGTATTCCATTGCTTTGGAATGGAATGTTCTGAATTTATCTTTGAAGACCATCTGGTCCACTGTGTCATTTAAAGCCCTTATTTCCTTGTGGATCTTCTGCTTAGGTGATCTGTCCATTTCAGTGAGGGGGTGTTAAAGTCCCCATTATTATTGTATTATTGTCAATACGTTTCTTTGATTTTGTTATTAATTGGCTTATATAATTGGCTGCTCCCATGTTAGGAGCATCAATATTTACAATTGTTAGATCTTCTTGTTGGATAGATCCTTTAAGTATAATATAGTGTCCTTCCTCATCTCTTATAGTCTTTGGTTTAAAATATAATTTGTCTGATATAAGAATTGCCACCCCAGCTTTCTTTTGATGTCCATTAGCATGGTAAATTGTCCCCCCCCCCACTTTAAATTTGGAGGTGTCTTTGGGTCTAAAATGAGTCTCTTATTTTTTTTTATCCAATCTGATACCCTCTGTCTTTTGATTGGGGCATTTAGGCCATTTACATTCAGGGTAGCTATTGAAAGATATGAATTTAGTGCCATTGTATTGCCTCTAAGGTACTGTATATTGTCTTTGTTCTTTTCTGGCCTTTGTTACTTTTGGGCTCTCTCTCTGCTTAGAGGACCCCTTTCAATATTTCTTATAGGGCTGGTTTGGTTCTCGCAAATTGTTTTAGTTTCTGTTTGTCCTGGAAGCTTTTTATCTCTCCGTCTATTTTTTTATTTTTTATTTATTTAATTTTTTAAAAGATTTTATTTATTTATTTATTTATTTATTTATTTATTTATTTGACAGAGACAGCCAGTGAGAGAGGGAACACAAGCAAGGGGAGTGGGAGAGGAAGAAGCAGGCTCCTAGTGGAGGAGCTTGATGTGGGGCCCGATCCCAGAACACTGGGATCATGCCCTGAGCTGAAGGCAGACGCTTAATGACTGTGCCACCCAGGTGCCCCACTCCTTCTATTTTTTTTTTTTTTTAACGACAGCCTAGCTGGATATAGTGTTCTTGGTTGCATATTTTTCTCATTTAGCAACCTGAGTATATCCTGCCAGTCCTTTCTGGCTTGTCCGGTCTCCTTGGATAGGTCTGCTGTCAATCTAACGTTTCTACCATTGTAGGTTACAGCTCTCTTGTCCCGGGCTGCTTTCAGGATTTTCTCTTTGTCTTGGAGATTTGTAAGTTTTACTATTAGGTGTTGGGTTATTGACTTATATTTATTGATTTTGAGGGGGGTTATCTGCACTTCCTGGATTTTAATGCCTGTTTCCTTCCCCAAATTAGGCAAGTTCTCCACTATAATTTGCTCCAATATACCTTCTGCCCACCCCTTCTTCCTTTGGGATCCCAATTATTCTAATATTGTTTTGCCTTATGGTATCACTTATCTCTAGAAATCCCCCCCTCGTGATCCAGTAGTTGTTTATCTCTCTTTTTCTCAGCTTCTTTATTCTCCATCATTTGGTCTTCTATATCACTGTTTCTCTCCTCTGCCTCATTTATCCTAGCAGTTAGAGCCTCCATTTTTGATTGCACCTCATTAATAGCTTTTTGATTTTGACATGGTTAAATTCTATGTCTCCAGAAAGGGATTCTCTAGTAACTTCTATGTTTTTTCCAAGGCCAGCAAGTATCTTTATAATCATCATTCTGAACTCTAGTTCTGACATCTTATCAATGTCGGTACTGCCTCTTGCTTTTTTTTTTTTTTTTTTTTTTTTGAGGTGAGTTTCTCTGTTTTGTTGTTTTGTCCAGAGAAGAATAGATGAATGGGAGAACCAAGATGCTAAAAGGGTAACGACCCCAGAAAAATATACACTAAACAAATCAGAAGAGACCCGAAACTGGGGGGGGGGGCAAAGAAAACAAACAAACAAACAAACAAATAAATAAAAGGATATGATCAGGTGGGTGAATAGAACAGAGCCACACACTAGATTTTGGGTTTATTTTAGTCTGTTAGAAGAAACTGCCTCCCAAAATTTTAAAGAAAGAAAAACTGATATTTATACAAAAATAAGGTTAAATACAATGAAAGAATGGAATATGACTGTAAAAATGAAAATCAAGAAAGTATTTTAAAAAACGAATTGATAAGAAGGTGCTTGAAAAAGAAAAAAGAAAAGTTAAAGAAAAAGAAAGGAGGGAATGTGATCAGGCGGGTCAATAGAACAAAGCCATACACTAGATTTAGGGTGCATTTTGGTCTGTTAGAAGAAACCGCATCCCAAAATTTTAAAGAAAGAAAAACTTTATAATATATATAAAGTTTTTCTTTCTTTAAAATTTAATAATATATATATTTAAATAATATACATATATAAAATAAGTTTAAATACAATGAAGGGACAGAATACGACTGTAAAAATGAAAATTAAAAAAGATTTTTAAGAAGGAATTGATAAGAAGTTGGTTGAAAAAGGAAAGAAGAAAAATTCAAAAAAAGAAAAAAGAAGTAGAAAAAGAAAAAACTAAAGAAAATTTAAAAAAATAACTTTGAAAGACCAAAGAATCATGGGGGAAAAGACATGAATTCTATGCTGTATTCCCCTAGCCCTGGAGTTTCGCAGTTCTCATTGATCCATACACTTGGTCTTGGCGGGATATTCTTTGTGATCTTCTGGGGGAGGGGCCTGTTGCTGTGATTCTCAAATGTCTTTGCCCCAGGCGGAAGTGCACCGCCCTTGCCAGGGGCCAGGCTAAGTAATCTGCTCACTTTGCTCTGGTAGCTTTTGTTCCCTGAAGGCTTTCTGCTCAGCTTTAGAGGATGAGAATGAAAATGGTGGCCTCCAAAACTTTGGCCCTGGAGGAGACGAGAGCTCGGGGCCCCACTCCTCAGTGCACCCTCAGAGAGAAGCAGTCAATCACTACTGTCTCCCTGGTCTCTGGCTGCACTCCGTTCTCACCTGGCTTGTGACTGAGTGTTTCTGTCTCTGCACACGACCCTGTTTGGAGTCTCCAAACCTAGCAGATTCTTGCAGCAGTCTCGTGCACCACTCCTCCTGGCAGAGGAAGGGGATTTCCCCAGTTCTGCGGTTTGTTTGGTCCCTGCTCGAAGAGCAGTGGCTCGACTGTGCCACAGACCTCAGTTTATGGCAATCCCGAGCTGAAAGCCCACTCCTTGGCTCACTCTTTGCAGCCAGCTTCCCCACTAGGATACCTAGGAGCTCTGCCATACTCAGGCACCCTCAGTCTTTCTGTGACCCCGAGGGTCCTGAGACCACACTGTCCCAGAGGGGGTTCCACCCCTGCTTAGCCGCTGGCGTGATGTCCCTCACAGGAGCAGATTTCTAAAAGTTCCAATCTTATGCTCCTCTGCTCTATCTCTTGCTGGTAGTTGGCTGTTGGTGCCACCCCCACCCCCGGTGGTCTATCTTCCCATATATTGCTTCAGATTCACTTGTCCACATGTCCTACCTTGTGAAAGTGGTCACTTTTCTGTTCATAGAGTTGCTGCTATTCTTTTTTTCCCCATTTCCTGTTGAGTTTGTAGGTGTTCAGAATGATGATAACCATCTAGCTGAATTCCTGGGACCAGACGAAATTTAGGTCTCCTACTCTTCCACCATCCTGCTCTTTGGTTATTTTTTAACATCAGTTCAGTAAACACTGAATAGCTATGTGACAGCTGACACGTTATGAGGAGACTCAGGCAGTCCTTTGGAGAGGCCCACATGGATCACATGCAACTGAGGCCTCCTCCCAACAGTCACTGAGAGATTGCTGTCTTCCACCAGCACCAATGCAAGTGAGCTTGAAAGCAGATCCTTCAGCTACAGTCAGTCCTTCAGATGACTGCAGCCCAGGCCAATTTCTTGACTGAAACCTCCTGAGAAACTCTAAGAACAACTTAGGTAAGCCATTCTGAAATTCCCAGCCCACAGAATTTGTGGAAAATAAATACTTATTCTTTTAGCCACTGGATTTGGGATAATTTTTGCCCAGCAATAGATAACCAATATGTTCACAGATCTGGAAAGTAGAATTCATCCTTGATAGGTTTCTTCTCCCTCAATTCCAATATTGAAGCCATAGAAATATCTCCCAAACCTTCCATTTCTCCCTGTCTTTCCCACCACTCTCCCGTTCCAAGCTGCTGTCAGTTCTCAGTTAGGCAAAGGCAATAATCTCTTACCTGGTCAGCCTACATCCACTTTGGCCTCCCTTTAATCTGTTCTCCACTCTGAGGCTAACACGTTCTTTTCCAAACACAAAAATCTCATAAATTCCTCACTTGCCCTAAATAAATAACAATGGACTATGACAAATTCTAAAGTAGAGGTAATCTCAGAGATCAAAAGTCAACAGAAAAGGAGCAACAAAATTATTAAGAGTAGGAACAAATTCTTCTACCTATTTTATTAAAAATTTTAAGTAGGTAACACAACCTTGGGACAAAATTCAGATCACACTAAAGGGTATGCAGTGAAGGTACAACTCTCTCCTATTTCTGTGTCCCTAGGTCTCTCCAGAGGCAGCACTTATGTAGCTTTTAAATGTATCTTTCTAGATAGACTTCATGCATATAAGTTATTGGCAATTATGGGAAGTTCTTGAAGTTACCTACCCTTGTCTCTAAAATCTTGGCCTCTACCCTGCTTTCAAACACATTGCCTATAATCCTTTTTTAGATTAAAACCACTGTGCTTTCAAAACCAGATAAGGGCAATGCAGACATAATTTATCTCTTTTTTTATTGCCAAAAGGAGTTTTAATGATAACAGCAGATCCACGCGTTTTGATTTAGCCTCCAACTCTGTAACCCATTCATCTTTTGTTTCAATAAGTGTCATCTTTCATAGCTACCTACATATACAGTACATTGTCCTGTGCCAACATCTCATTTTCGTCGGTGAAGTGTTTTTTTTTTCATGGTGTTTGTTGATATTTGTTGACCTTTTCATAGATTTTTGGGTTTTTTTTTAGAGGAGATTGCCTCTTTCAGGAGCCAGGTTCATGGCTTTTATTAAAGCTTGTGACAAACATTAATTGTATTCCTTTTATTGTGTGTAATTATTTACTTTTTTTTAACCTAAATTCAGGGCAGCACTTTTAATCTTCCTAAATGTCATGCTGCTTGTTTCGACACCTTTCTGGAGCTTGGGTATATCTTTAAGAATCTTGATTCTGTGTTGACCTATAAATTGAATTAATTTGACCTCGATTTATTGAGTGCCCAGTGTTTGCACGCTACTATGCTTTCCCAAAATTTCACCTATCTTTAACACAAGAACCAGAAAAGAGGGCCAGCAATCTCCTCTCTCCCACCACATCAAGGTTCTAGGCAAGCACAGTAAAGAGGAGAAGAAAAGCCTGAGTTGGTGAAGAGGGAGGAGAGAAAAGGGAAGGAGACCAGAAAATCAAGGGGTGAAACTCAGTGGGAAAAGTAAAGAAATGGGGCAGTGGGTGCTGGCTGGCTCAGTCCGTAGAGTTTGTGACTCTTGATCTTGGGATTGGGAGTTTGTGCCCTACATCGGGCTGTAGAGTTTACTTAAAAAAAAAAAAAGTAAAATATCTGGCGCCATCTTCTGGATTTGTGCATACATGGGGGTATGTGTATGTAAATGTGTGTGTGCGCGCCTGTGTGTCATAGTAACATTTTTTTCTTACAGCTAATGGACTGTACTTAAGCTCTTCTAAATGTTGGAGACAGAAGTGGTTTACCATAAAGCTAATGAAGCTTCAATTTCCTTTCAAGGCCCTCCTTCTGGCCCTACTATTATTATTTGTAATTTTGTATTCTTTTTCTTAAAGAGGAGCTCTCAAGTCCTGGATTTGGTGAAGTTTCATTTCATTGTGAAACTTTAAACACGATTGGGGAAGGATGAAAAGGGTCAGAATATGAAAGCAATATTAGTCCAAACAGGCTGGAGAAAACCATGCATTGATACATACATTTTGAGTCAAGTAGAGTTGGGGTTGAATACCTGGAAGTCTCCTTGTTTCTGGCTTAGGTTATTTACAAAAAGCAAGCAGATTAAACATTGAATGAAAAAATATTACCTTTTCATACTGATTTTACAACTAGTTCTTTCCCTTAATAGATAGCATTATTTAACTTAGATTTTATAGAATTTCAACAGTTTGGGCTGCAACTAACACTGAAAATCACCTCGTTTGAGTTTCTTATTACCAAGGCACAGAACTTTAAATGACTTGTGTGATCTTAGAACTACACAGGGATCTCCTGTTTCTCGTGGTCTGTTATTACTACTCCCTCTAATTAGACACATTCCCCTCTGCTGCCAGAATTAGCGCAATGAGCTGAGCACAAGCCATGCTACTACCAATGTCAAAAGCAGCTGTTCTCGGTCTGGAGTTATCACATCTTCCAGTTATGCTTTTGTCTCTGGAGTAGAACTGAGTTATGCAAAAGATTGGTGTGGAGTCGAGGTGTTATAGGAGCAGTAGGAGTTGATTCAGAGGAAACAGAAGCGTTTGTGTGAGTGGTGATGCCTGGGCTGTAAGGAGATCCTGCATGCTTTTACCCGAGGGATTGAAATCTTGGTCTCAGAGGTTCTACAGCGGGAATTAGTAGGCATGAATCTCTTGTTGACATTTCTATCACTTAACGCTCTATTCCAATTTGCAGAATAGCAGAAATAATTATTGACCCTAAAAATCAAATCAGTGACTTTGATTAAGTTATCCGATAATATTTAAATACTTTCTCACATGTGACCGGACACGGTACTAATGAAGTCAGATATTCGCTTGCACCAGTCAGCTCCATGGTGTGAGCAACTGCTCTATAGCCACGGGCTCTCTTTCCCACAATTTTAAACCACTGTTGCCAAGAGAAACGAGGTGAATGAACGTCTGTCGATGGCTTAATACCTCTCATCTTTACTAGGAAAAAAGAAAGGTCAAATTACATGCTCAATTAATTAGTCATCCTAAAATGCTCTTCTTGGTATTGAAATAGTGACCCGGGAACAGGCTTTTGAAAGATGGTGAGTTAGAGAACTTAAAATTCTGGGTTAGTATTCTCTAAGCCAAGGTTCTCGTCTCTGATGAAGTTAAAGTCTTTTAGTCTCCCTAGACTCAATTTTCTCTTTTGTAAAATGGGGTAATAATACTTGTCCTGCTTGCCTCAGAGGGTTGAACAACAAAACTGGAGAGTATGAACTCATACTTTTTCTTTATATATTAATTCATATTTCTTCGTTCTTTGTAGCAGGGTGTGGAAGACTAACATTGAAAACATTAGCATGACTCCTTATTTTCCTTCCCTGCTTTGGGAATTCTTCAGCCCATTTTGGGGAGAAGTGGAGCAAAGTTGGAAGCGGACATTATTCTGAATGGAATGAAAACACCTTTTGGGTGTCTGCTGGTGATTCGGGTTTGATTTCCCAGAGGGTGATCAGGAATTTTATCAGGGAAAAGGAAGAAAACAGAAATTTAGGAGAAGAGAGTAAAAGAGGATGGGGGTTATAGTTAATGGACACAGGAAGCTACAGAAGAATGTTTAAAAATTTGTGACACTCCCTATCAGGAAAATGTGGACCAGGTGTCCCTTAGACACCCAGAAGGTGCCTAAGCCTGGAAGTGACAGATTGCTGTTGAGATACTCCCCAAGTACCTAGAAACTGTGGGATCAGTGTGTTGACTAAACTGACTGCTAAGCTTGCAAGCAGTCTTTTCTCTGCCAACTTAAGGTTCTTCCATGCACATATAGCCCAGCAATACCCTAAAGAAATCTGTAAATCCAAAGAATCCCTCTTTATTAGCATGATGGTGTATGAACCTCTACCATTTGTTAAAGAGACTATCTTCCAAGAAATAGACTCTTATCTGTAGGAACAAACTGATGGTTACCAGAGGGGAGATGGATGGCGGGTGGGTGAAATAGGTGATGAGGATTAAGGAGTGCACTTGTGATGAGCACTGGGTGATATATGGAAGTGTTGAATCAGTATATTGTACACCTGAAACTAATATTACACTGTATGTTAACTAACTGGAATTTAAATAAAAACTTTAAAAAAAGAGGGACTTATAGGGGCACTTGGGTGGTGTAGTTGGCTAAGTGTCTGAGTCTTGATCTCAGCTCAGGTCTTGATCTCAGGGTTGTGAGATCAAGCTCTGTTTTGGGCTCCATGCTGGGTGTGGAGCCTACTTAAAAAAATTGGGGGGGGGTGCCTGGGTGGCTTAGTTTGTAGAGCCTCCAACTCTTGATTTCTGCTCAGGTCATGATCTCAGGGTCCTGGGATCAAGCCCTGTGTTGGGCTCCATGCTCAGTGGAGAGTCTGCTTAAAGATTCTCTCCCTCTTCCTCTGCCCCTCCCCCCCAAATAAATAAATAAATAAATCTTAAAACGACAACAACAAAAAGAGACTGTATTTTCCTTATTGTATACTACCTGTGCTGGGCATACTCGGGTACCCAGAGCCGAGATAGTTAGGTGTGGGTGTTGCTCATATCTTCCAGCTCTGTGAGTGGCATCAGGACAACCATGAACAACCTAGAAACCTGAGCATAATTATTTCATTAATAAAATGATGACATATGGATAAACTGAATGGATAGGTGTGATTATAGTTTGGGGGAGGAATTACAATTCCGGTGGTTATGGTGAAAATAAGTTTAAACAATTTTCAGAATGAAAATCGTTTTGAGGAAATTATGATCAGAGAATAGGACCTATAATTTTTTAAATTCTACTTTTTAAAAACATTCTAAATGTTTCTTTGTCAAGTAACATCAATTTTTGTAAATATAGACATCCGGTGTATATAAAGTTCTATGTTTAACTAAATGTTAAATTTAGTTCAATTATTTTATCTTCCTGTGTTAAAATATGATTAAGAAAAAAATAAAATCATGCTTCTCGTGTCACAACATGTCAAAGACTTTTTAAAATTGTTGCTATTTATCTTCATTTTCTTTTAAACCCCTTTATTGAGGTTGACATGTAAAAACCTACACATATTTAATATACACAACTCTGACTTTGGGATTAAGTATGCACTCAGGAAACCATCACCATTATCAAGGGCATTGCCGTATCCATGACCTCCCCACATTTCCTCCCTCTCCCTTCATGACATGATGATGTCGATGATGATGATGATGATTCTACAAACACTGAACATAAGATCTCCCCTTTGAGCCAATCTTAAGTACACAATACAGTATTGTTAGCTAAAGGAACTATGCTGAATAGCAGACCTCCAGAATTTATTAATCTAACATAATGAAACTCTGTACCCTGTGACCTTCACCTCCCCATTTTTCCCTACCCACAGACCCTGGAAACCACTATTCTAGTCTCTGCTTCTAAGAGTTTGACTATTTTAGATTCCACATACTAGAAGTGAGATCTTGTCATTCTCTGACTTCTTTCACTTAGCATATTGTCCTCCAAGTCCATCACATTGTCACATATCACAGGATTTCTTTCTTTTTAGATTCTGAATAATATTCCATTGTATGTATATAAAACACTTTCTTTACCCATTCATCCATCAATGGACATTTAGGTTATTCCATATCTCGCCTATTATGAGTAATGTGGTAGTGAACGTGGGAGTGCAAGTATCTCTTCAAAATCCTGATTTCAATTCATTTGGATAAATATCCAGATGTGGGATTTCTGTATCATATAGTAGCTCAATTGTTTATTTTTGGAGGTATGTCCATACTATTTTCCTTAGTGGCTCTCCCAATTTGCATTCCCACCAACAGTTGCCAGGGGGTCCTTTCCTCCACATCCTCACCAATGCTTGTTATTTTCTGATTTTTTGGTAATGTGCATCCTAACAGGTGCGGGTGATATCTCATTGTGGTTTTGTTTTGTTTTTTTTAAAAGATTTTATTTATTTGACAGAGAGAGAGAGACAGCCAGTGAGAGAGGGAACACAAGCAGGGGGAGTGGGAGAGGAAGAAGCAGGCTCCCAGCGGAGAAGCCCGATGTGGGGCTCGATCCCAGAGCTGGGATCACGCCCTGAGCCGAAAGGCAGACGCTTAAGGACTGAGCCACCCAGGTGCCCCTCATTGTGGTTTTGATTTGCATGTCCCTGGCGATTAGAGATGAAACCTTTTCAGTACTTGTTGGCCATTTGCATCTTCTTTGGAAAAATGACTATTCAACTCCTCTGACCATTTTTTAATTAGATTGTTTTTTACTTTTGAATTGTACAAGTTCCTTATATATTTTGGTTATTAACCCCTTATCTGATACATGGTTTGCAAGTATTTTCTCACATTCTAAATGTTGCTTTTTCATTTTGTTGATTGTTTTATTTTCAGAAGCTTTTCAGTTTAATCTACTCTCGTTTGTTTATTTTTGCTTTTCCTGCGTGTGCTTTTGATGTCATATCCAAAAAAATCATTGCCACAACCAACGTTAATGATTTTCCCCCTATATTTTCTTCTAAAAGTTATATGGCTTAGGTCTTTAATCCATTTTGAGTTGATTTTTCTGTATGGTATAAGATACAAGTCCAGTTTCATTCTTTTGTATATGGATATCCAGTTTTCCCAGCACCGTTTATTTAAAAGGCAATCTTTTCCTCATTTTGTATTCTTTGGTGTCCTTGTCAAAGATTAGTTGACCATATATGCATGGGCTCTCTATACTGTTCCATTGGTCTCTGTGTGTTTTCATGCCAGTATCATAATGTTTTGATGACCACACCTTTGTAAAATAGTTAGAAATCAGGAAGCATGATGTCTTCAGCTTTGTTCTTTCTTAAGATTTCTTTGGATATTTGGGGGGCTTTAATACCATTAGAATTCTGATAGGAACTCATATTGAATATATAGATAGCTTTGAGTAGTATGGATATTCAACAATAATTATTAATTCTTTCAATCCATGGACACAGAAGATCTTTCCATTTATTTGTATATTCTTCAATTTCTTTTTATTTTGTTTATTTTTTTAAGTTCAAGTATGGTTGGCATACAATATTACATTAGTTTCAGGTGTATAACATAGTGATCTGATATTTATTTACATAATGAATTGATCACCATGATGACTAGACTTACCATTTGTCACCATAAGAAGTTGTTACGATATTATTGATCATATTCCCTATGCTGTACTTTACAACGCTGTGACTTATTTATTTTATGACTGTCAGTTTGTACCTGTTAATCAGCCTCACCTATTTCACCCAACCCTCCACCCACCTCCCGTCTGGCAACCACCAGTTTGTTCTTTATTTATGGGTCTGTTTCTGTTTTGTTTTTTGTTTCTTAGATTCCACATATAAATGAAATCATATGATATTTGCCTTTCTCTCCGTTATTTCACTTAGTATAATGCACTTTGTGTACATCCAAGTTGTTGCAAATAGCAAGATTTCATTGCTTTTTATGGCTGAGTAATGTTCCATTCCACGTGTATATGTATATATACACCATAGACATACACCATATGTATATATACATATACACATCTTCGTTATTGATTTATCTGTTGATGGACATTCATGTCACTTCCCTGTCTTGGTTATTGTAAATAGTGTTGCAGTGAACATAGGGATGCATATATCTTTTAGAATTAGTGTTTTTGTTTTTTTTGTATAAATACCCATTGCTGAATCATATGATATATCTATTTTTGAGTTTTCGAGGAATCTCCATATTGTGTCCCATAATGGCTACACCAATTTGCTTTCCCACCAACAGTGCGTGAGGATTTCCTTTCTCTACATTCTTACCAACATTTGTTCTTTTTTGGCTTTTTGATACTAGCCATTCTGACTTGTGTGAGGTGATATTTCATTGCAGTTTTGATTTTCACTTCCCTGATGATTAATGATGTGTAGCATCTATTCATGTGTCTGTTGATCATCTGTATGTCTTCTTCGGCAAAATGCCTATTCAGGTCATCTGCCCGTTTTTTAAACTGGATTGTTTGTTTTTTTGGTGTTAGTTATACAAATTCTTTATGTATTTTGGATATTAACCTCTTATGAGATATATTATTTGCAAATATCTTCTTGCATTCAGTAGGTTGCATTTTCATTTTGTTAATGGTTTACTTTGTTGTGCAAAGCTGTTTAGTTTGATATAGCCCCAATTATTTATTTTTGCTTTTGTTGACTTTGCCTAAGGAGACAGATCCAAAAAAAATATTGCTAACACTGATATTCAAGGAAGCCTTTTTTTAAAGATTTTTTAAGATTTGTTGTTTATTCATTTGAGAGAGAGAGAGAGAGAGCAAGCAACAGCATGAGTAGGAGGGAGGGTCAGAGGGAGAAGGAGAAGCAGACTACCTGCTGAACAGGAAGCCCAATGGGAGGCTCGATCCAAGGACCCTGGGATCATGACCTGAGTTGAAGGTAGACGCTTTAACTGACTGAGTCACCTAGGCTCCCCAGCCTATGTTTTCTTTTAGGGGGTTAGTGGTCTCAGGTGTTACATTTAGGTTCTTAATCCATTTTGAGTTTGTTTTTATTTATGGTGTAAGAACGTGGTCCAGTTTCATTTTTTGCAGGTAGCTGTACGATTTTCCCAAAACTATTTATTAAAGAGATTCTCTTTTCCCTGTTGTATATTCTTGCCTTCTTTGTTGTAGATTAATTAACCATATGAGTGTGAGTTCATTTCTGGGCTCTTCATTCTGTTGTATTGATCTATGTGTCTATTTTTGTGTCAGTACCATGCTGTTTTGATTACTAGTTTTGTAGTATAGGTTAAAATCTGGGATTATGATACCTCTAACTTTGTTTGTTGTCAAGTTTGCTTTGGCTATTCAAGATTATTTTGTGACTCCATACAAATTTTGGGATTATTTGTCTAGTTCTGTGAAAAACGCTATTGGTATTTTAATAGGGATTGCATTAAATCTGTAGATTGTTTTGGGTAGTATGGACATTTTAAGAATATTATTTGTTCCAATTTATGAGCATAGAATATCTTTCCATTTGTGTCATCTTCAATTTCTTTCATCAGTGTTTTATAGTTTTCAGAGTATAGATCTTTTACCTCTTTGGTTAAGTTTACTCCTAGGTATTTTACTCTTTTTGGTGCAATTTAAAATGGGATTGCTTTCTTAATTTCTCTTTCTGCCACTTCGTTGTTAGTATATAGAAATGTAGCAGGGTTCTGCATATTGATTTTGTATCCTGCAACTTTACTGAATTTATATCAGTTCTAGTAGTTTTTTGATAGAGTCTTTAGGGTTTTCTATATAGAGTATCGTGTCATCTGCAAACAGTGACAGTTTCAATATTTCCTTACCAACCTGGATGCCTTTTATTTATTTTTCTTATCTAATTGCTTTGGCTAAGACTTCCAGTACCATTTTGAATCAACGTTGTGAGAGTGGACATATTTGTCTTGTTCCTGATATTTGAGGAAAAGCTCTCATTTTTTCACCATTGGGTATGATGTGAGCTGTAGATTGTTTTAATATGGCTTTTATTATGTTGAGATATGTTTCCTCTAAACCTACTTTGTTGAGGGTTTTTATAATTAATGGATGTTGTACTTTGTCAAATGCTTTTTCTGTGTCTATTGAAATGATCATATGGTTTTTATCCTTTCTCTTGTTGATGTGATGTATCACATCTATTGATTTGTGAATATTGAGCCACCTTTGCATTCCAGGAATAAATGCCACTTGATTGTGGTGAATGATTTTTTAAATATAGTTTTGGATTTGGTTTAGTAATATTTGTTGATGATTTGTGCATCTGTGTCCATCAGAGATATTGGCTGGTAGTTTTCTTTTTTGTGGTGTCTTTATCTGGTTTTGGTATCAGGGTAATGCTGGTCTCATAGAATGAATTTGGAGGTTTTCCTTCCTCTTCTATTTTTTGGAATAGTTTGAGAAGCATAGGTTTATTGGAGATTTTTCTTGCTTCTTGAGGTTGGCTTGTATAGCTATAATCTTCCCTTTTAGAATACCTTTTGCAGCATCTCAAAGATTTTGGACCATTGTGTGTTCATTTTTATTTGTCTCCATGTATTTTTTTTTATTTCTTCATTGGTTTCTTGGTTGACCCATGTATTATCTAGTAACATGTTATTTAACCCCCATGTGTTCATGGTCTTTCCAGATTTTTTCTTGTGGTTGGAAAAGATGCATGGTATGATTTCAAACTTTTTGCATTTGTTGACGCTTGTGAAACTGGTTTTTTCTAATGATGTAAGGAAGAGAGAGGGAAGAGTGAAATCAGTTGCAGGTCTATGGTATATTTCAGTTGCTATAAGTTATTTACAAATTGAAGGGTATAAAATAGTCAAAGACAATGAAAAGCAGAGGCCCCCCAAAAGCAGATAAATAAGAAAGATGTGCTATAAATAATGCCGGTTTTCCTTTGAAACAAATTTTTCTCTATAATCTCTCGTCTTAAAAGAAACTTAAAAGAAAAATTATTGTTTATCACAAAACAAGGCCAATTTTATTCGTTTTGGCCTGATTGTTTGTATAGATACAGCTAAAGTGTTATTTTACCATCTAGGTCTTTTAAAATTGCTTAATTTTGCATCTACTTATTTTTATTCAGTATGTATGTCCAAATCTAAAAGCTGTGTATGTGTTGTGTTTATATTTATATTTATCTGTCCATGCATATTATTTGTGCTCTACGTGTAATATAAATATTATATATATAAAGTTGTACATTTAATCATTGTATAATTTGGTCTTTATCTTGCTAATGTTTTATATACCCACTATTTTATCCACTAAAATGCACTATTTCACCCATGGAGGAGTCTCCTTTACCTCAATAAAATGAGGTCCATTGAGTATGTTCATTCCCCCATATTCTTTTCTTCCCTCTGCCCTCTGCTCCTCCTATTTTTCTTTTCATTCTGTATTTCAAGTCATGTAATCCAATCACCCATTGAAGGACATCAGTTTTTGGCTATTACACATAAAGCTTCTTTGAACATTTATATATAGTTTTTTGTCTGAATTTAACTCCTCACTTCTCTAAGATAAATGCCCCAAAGTGAAGCTGCTAGGTTGTAGAGTAGTTGCATGTTTAGTTTTTAAGATTTATTTATTTACTTACTTACTTATTTATTTGACAGAGAGACAGCCAGTGAGAGAGGGGGACATAAGCAGGGGGGAGTGGGAGAGGAAGAAGCAGGCTCCCAGAGAAGTAGGGAGCCCAATGCGAGGCTCGATCCCAGGATCCTGGGATCACACCCTGAGCCGAAGGCAGCCGCTTAACAACTGAGCCACCCAGGCGCCCCAATATGTTCAGTTTTTAAAGAAACCTCCAAATTGTTTTACAGAGTGACTGATCCCACTTTCTATTCCAACCAGTGATGTATGAGTAATTGATCAAGTTTTTCTGCATTCTCACCAGCAGTTGGTATTATCACTATTTTTTATTTTAGTCATTCTGAAAGACGTATAAGTGATCGCACACTGTGGCTTTAATTTGCACTTTCCTGAGAGCTAATAAGGTTGAACCACTCTTTATGTGTTTATTTTTCGTATGTATCTCCTGTTCGGTGAAATGTTTCTTCATATTTTGTCTACTTTCTATTGAGATTTTTTGGTTTTCTACGATTGAGTTTTGAGAACTCTATATATCCCAGGTGTGAGTGCTGTCTTAGTCCATTCAGGCTGCAATAACAAAGTATCACAGACTGGGTATCTTATAAACAAGAGAAATTTATCTCTCACAGTACTGGAGGCTGGAAGTGTGAGATCAGAATGCCAGCATATTTGGATGAAGGCCCCGTTTTGTGTTCCAGATTTCTCATTACATACTCACATGGTGGAAGGGGCTAGGGGACTCCATGGAGCCTTTTTATAAGGAATTAATCCCAATCATGAAGGTGGAAAGTTCATGACTTTATCACCTCCCAATGATCCCACCTACTAATACCATCTTCTGGGGGTTAGGATTTCGACATGAATTTTGGGAGGACACAAACATTCAGACCATAGCAAACCCCTTGTCAGATGTATGGTATACAAGATCCCACGCCGTAGCTTGTCTTTTCATCCTCTTCATGGAATCTGATGCAGAATAAGTTTTTAATTTAATGAGACCCATTTAGCAATCTTTCCTTTCATAGGTCATGTTTTCATTGTCAAATTTAAGAACTCTTTGATTAAACCTAGATCTTGAAGACTTTCTCCTTTGTTTCTTTCTAAAAGTTCCATAGTTTTAAGTCTGTTATTCATTTTTGTGTTAATTTTTATACAACGTATGAGACTTATATTGAGAATCTTTTTTTTTTTTTGCCTGTAGATGTCCAATTGCTCCAGCACCGTTATTGAAATGGTCTGCTGAACTTTTTTTTTTTTTTTTAAGATTTTATGTATTTATTTGAGAGAGGGGGAGGGAGAAGGAGCAGTGGGGAGGAGTAGGGGGGAGAGAGAGAGAGAGAAACAGGCTCCCTGCTAACAGACTCCCTGCTGAGCAGGGATCCCTATGTGGGGCTCATCGCAGGACCCCGGGATCATGACCCGAGCCAAACGCAGATGCTCAACCAACCGAGCCACCCAGGCCCCTCTGGTCTGCTGAACTTTTCAATTGGAAAATTATGTTTAAGTGTTGTACTTGAATCCCTTTAAGTACTTTTATTGTTTGTCCATTTTTTTATATTCAGATTTTTATCTGTCTTTTTCCAGCGCTTTAGTTTAATCATTATTAAAAACTCCCGTGTCCCTGGCCTTTCTCCCTCTGGGAGCTATAGAATAACTATCCTTTTTCTTTATTTTATCATTGAGCTTCAGGTCTGCTTATCTAGGTGTACTGATGAGCGGAAAGGCTTTAGGAGGTGAAAGGTGAAGAAGTGCTTAGTCTGCGGCAGTGCTCAGGCAGGCTAGCAGTTCCTTGCTAGGATACCTGAGGGAAGGTCCTCTCTTCCCCATTTCCCCTGTGTTCTTCTAGCCTCTGAGACAGGGGGGATAAAAAGTCTACTGAAATAGTAGCTCTTTTTTAGCACACTAATATCAGTATTCACCGGGGAGTTCTGAGCTTTTCACGTGAGTCATCACTCCCAATAAAGACTAACACCTCACCCAGCTGCTTTTGATCCCAGGAACTGTTTGGCGTGGGAGAGGAAAATAGGCTGGGGTTGGAAATGCAGGGGAAGGAAGATCTATTTAGTTCCCAAGAATATGTGCTTCATGAAGAGTCTTTTACCTTATTGTTTTTAACAGCTGCATAGTATTTCTCATGTGGGAAATACTATATTTCTCCTTTTGTCATTGAATATCCTTTGCTGTGGTGTTCTCCTGTGTTCCACCAGTGTTCGACTAGAACAGTCTAAAATACATCCCTAATACTCAAATCTCAGTCTCTAACTATCCACTGCTCTGGGGAACCCGTATTCCTTGTAAAGTTTTTTTTTTTTTTCCTTATCTCCATACAGGGAACTTTTAAATGGGCACAGAACATCTTATTGTCAGAGTCAAAATTCTGGAGTACCAGTGTGAACAGGCAAAGGAACAACTGAGATCTCTCTGGCCAAACTGTGATAATTTGAGCATTCAAAGGATGATAATTATACTTTATTGGAATAATTTTAATCTATAACAAAGTTATGAGTGCATAAAGATACTCCAAAGGAAAAGCATTAAGAACGATGAACCAGACTAAAATGGCAGGGTAGGAGACCCTAGCCTCTGTCCCCTTGTAAATATCAACAATTAAACAGCTATCCGTGACCAAAAACAGCTCTGGAGGAGATGTGGAGTCCACTCAAAAACTCCAGCAGCACAGTGGAACAAAAAAGCTGGAGAATTCCTGCACAAAAAGGGAAGGAAAACAGCTTCATTTTTCCTACATCATTCCATTTTCCAAGTGGGGCATCACTCAGTGCCAAGTGGGAACTCCCAAGCCAGAAGTAGTTCCCTTCACTGAGACAGGGAGAGCAGAGGGAGCAACTAGCTTCCCCAGCCTTTCAAGCCACCCACTCCCTACAGTCCATGAGGGACCTGCTTTGGTTTCACCCCATGCAGAGACAGGCAAAGTTGAGATGTATAGAGATGGCTGGGAACAAGGAATAAAAACAGGAGCTACCAACGTGGGGCTCTCAGTGGGACTGACCTTGGTTCCCAGCCACCGGTACTACAGGGTACTCCAGCAATGACCAGCACAGCTGCTACAGACCTCCTGCAGGTCTGACCAGTTTTCCACCCCTGCACATATTCCCATTCCCAGATGCCAGATACCTGAGTCTCTCCCAGCCCCCTTAAGCATCCTCCCCACCCCCACCCCCACGCTCCCCCCACCCTGTGCCTGCTGTAGTGCCTCTACAGCTGACGAATGCAGGATGCCAGCCCAGACCCCCATAGCTGTCCCCCACCAATGTGGGTGCCCTTAAGGATAGCCCCTCCACGTGTACACTGCGCGCCAGTGGCCTGGTGCCTGTCACTAGCCTCCACTGATGTGTGCAAGCACATGGCAAGATCCTGTGGCCAAGGAAAATGCATGCTTACAGCCAAGATCATCATAGCTGTTTGTGGGTCCAGATTCAGCTGATCTCCTGTTACTGGCTGGCACTACTGGGCTCACCTACAGCTGTCTCAGCCCTGCTGTGCGCCCGCATGTTCCTGTTCGACTCACATCACTGGCCTCCACTGTCATGCACCTGTGGAGAGCCCATGGAGCCAGAGGAGTGTGTGCCCGCAGCCAGGGCCCCCACAGCTTCTTGTGGGTACGGATCTGGCCCTGTCTCCTGCCGCTGGCCTATACAGGGAGGCCCACCTGCAGGTAGCCATCCCTTCCATTTGTATACCTGCATGACCCCAACCTGACTCCCAACCCTGGCCTCCTTTGCCATGTGTCTGTGGCAAGACCCAGCAGCCACAGAAGTGCATGCTGACAGCCAGAACCCCTATACCTACTATATACCCACAGTTGGCCCCAGCCCTTGTTGCTTGCCCTGGCTCTCCCAACTACATGTGTATCTGCAACTGGCTCTTGCCACTACACAGACACCTACAGCTTCCAAGCCTGAATCACTAAGAAATAGAAAATCAGAACAAGCCAATAAAAATAAGGAGATTGACTCAGTAATCAACATTCTCCCAAAAAAGAAAACCTCAGGACCAGACGGTTTCATGGGTGCATTATACCAAACATTTAATGAAGAATTAATACCCAAACTCTTCCAAAAAATTGAAGAGAAGGGAACACTTTCTATCTCATCTTATGAGGCCAGCCAGACAAGGACACTGCAAGAAAAAGAAATTACAGCCCAACTTCCCAGATGAATATAGAGCCAAAAATCTTCAACAAAACACTAGCAAACTGAAGTCAACAGTACACTACAAGGATCATACACCATAAGCAAATGGATTTATTCCGAGGAGACAAAGATGGTTCCACATATGCAAATCAATAAATATGATACACCACATTAACGGAATGAAAGACAAAACCAGATGACCATTTCAGTAGATGCAGAAAAAGCATTTGACAAAATTCAACATGCATTTATGATAAAAACTCTCAACAGACTGGGGATAGAAGGAATGTACTTCACCTTAATAAGTGTCATATATCCCAAGGCCACCACTATATCATACACACCGGTGAAAGGTTGAAAGTTTTCTCTCTAAGAATCAGAAACAAGACACTCTCACTCTCATGAGTCCTTTACAACATAGTCCTAGAAGTCCTGACCAGAGCAATTATGCAAGAAGAAGAAAGGAAGCATCCAAATGGGAAAGGAAGCAGTAAAATTCTCTCTTAGCTGATGATATGATATATATATATATACAAAATCCTGAGACAACTACACCAAAAAACTGTTAGAACCAATAAATGAACTCAGTAAAGTTTCAGGATGCAAAATCAATATACAAAAATCAGTTGCATTTTTTTTAAAAGATTTATTTGAGAGAGAGAGAGAGAGCACAAATAGGGGAGAGGCAGAGGGTGCAGAAGAGGGAGAAAATCTCCAACAGACTCCCTGCTGAGCACAGAGTAGGACCAGGACAATCCCACAACCCTGAGATCATGACCTGAGCCAAAACTAAGAGTCGGGCGCTCAACCGGCTGAGCCACCCAGGTGCACCAGTTACATTTTTATACATTAACAATGAATTATCTGAAAAAGAAAAAAATCCCTTTTGCAATAGCATCAAACACTACCAAATACCTGGGAATAATAAATCAAGGAAGGAAAGATCTATACACTTTAAACTATAAGGCATTTCTGAAACACATTGAAGACACATAAATGGAAAAGTGTTCCATGTTCATTGATCAGAAGAGTTAATATTATTAAAATGTCCATACTTTTCAAAACCATCTACTTCAAAATCCCTATCAAAATTCCAATGGCATTTTTTTTACAGAAATAGAAAAAACAATCCTAGTATCTATGTGGAATTACAAAAGACCATGTATAACCAAAGCATTCTTGAGAAAGAACAAAGCTAGAGGCATCTCACTTACTGATTCCAAACCACATTACAAAACTATAGTAATCGAAACAGCATAGTACTTGCATAAAAACAGGCAGAGAGACAATGGAACAGAATCAAGAGCCCAGAAATAAACCGATGCATATATGATCAATTAATATTTGATAAGAGAGCCCAGAGGACTCAGTAGGGAAAGGAGAGTCTCTCTTTAACAAATGATGCTGGGAAAATTGGAAATCCACAGGTAAAAGAATTTAAGTGGACCTCTGTTTTATAGCACTCACAAACATTAACTCAAAAAAGGATTAAGGACTTAATTTAAAACTGGAAACCATAAACTTCTAGAAGAAAGCATAAATGATAAGCTCCTGACATCAGTCTTGGCAATGATTTTTTTGTATATGGCACCCAAAGCACAAGCAACAAAAGCAAAAAAAGAACTACATCAAACTGAAAAGCTTCTGCACAGCGCAAGAGACAATGAACAAAACGAACAGGCAGCCTGTGCAACAGGAGAAAAAGTTTGTAGACTATTTATATGATAAGGGGTTCATATTCAAAATGTATAAAGAATTTCTATAACTCAAGAGCAAAAAAAATCCAATTATAAAATGGGCAGAGCACTTGAATAGGCATTTTTCTTTCCAAAGAAGACATTCAAAATAGCTCATAAATTCATGAAAAGGTGCTCAACATCAGTAATCATCAGGGAAATGCAAATCATAACCCCCGTGAAATATGACCTCACACCTGTTAAAAAGGCTATTCTCAGACAGAGAAGAGAGCAAATACTGGCAAGAACGTAAAAGAAAGGGAACCCTGTGGGTTGTTGGTGGGAATGTGAATTGGAAGAGCCACTGTGGAAAACAGCATGGAGGTACCTCAAAAGAGTAAAAGTGAGTTTTAAAAATGAAAACTGCCATATGATTCAGCAACTCCAGCTCTCATTACATATCTGAAGGAAATAAAATCACTATCTTAAAGAGATATCTGTACCCCCATGTTCACTGCAACATTATTCACAATGCCCAAGACTTGGAAACAACATAAACGTCCACCAATGGGTGAATAGATATATAAATTTTGGTACGTATATGCAATAGAATATTATTCGGCCATGAGAAAGAAGGAAATTGTTCCACTGTGGCAACTATGGATGGACCTTGAGGGCATTACGCTAAGTGAAATAACCTTAAAGACGAATACTGTGTGATTTCAGTTATATGTGAGATCTAAAAACATTGAAATCCTAGAAACATAGAGTAGAATGGCGGTTGTCAGTGGCTGGGTATTGGAGAGGTGGGGAGATGTTGGTCAAAGGAGACAAACTTCCAGGTATCAGATGAATAAATTCTGGGGATGTATCGTACAGCGTGCTAACTAGAGTTAACAATACTGTATTGTGTACTTGGAAGCTGCAATGAGAGTAGAGTGTAATGTTCTCTTTATAACAACAAAAACAAAATGATAATTGATGTAGTTTTTGGAAATGTTGGTGAGGTTGGTGGGGTCCGGAGCTGACGGCCAAGAAAGAATTCTTGAGATGTCTTTGGTGCCAAATGGTGCTTTTATTAAAGCATGGGGACAGGACCTACAAGCAGAAGGAGTTGGGGCCCCTGCTGCCCCGGGATTGTGAGAAGCAAGTGATTGTACTCCTTGGGTTTGGGAGGAGAAAAGATAAGGGGAGCTCCAAAAGGACTTTCATATGTTAAAGAAGATGCAGGATCCTAGAGGAAGGTCGTAATCTGACTATCTCAAGTATTTGTCAAAGGGCTGCAGGTTATAAAGACATTTAATTTTATCTACATTTCCTTCTGCTTATCTACTTTCCTCCTTGCCTTCTTTTCCCGCAGGAGTAATTATGTTAGATGATGTGTTAACTAATCTTATTGTGGGAAACATTTCACAATAAACCCGTGCAGCGAGTCATTACATTGTACACCTTAAACTCACACAATGTCAATAAAGCTAGAAAAATAAATTAAATGAAGAAGTAAGTAACTAAAATCCTCTCCAAAAAAAAAAAAACAAAACCAACCCAAAAATCAATGTACCGAAAGGGTAGTTGTGAATGCCCACGCAAAGAAAGTGGCTCTGTTAGGATATATTAACATTAAATCTTGTTATTCACCTTGTTTTTATTGATTAGTATTAGTATTAGTTTTGCTGCTTTGTGCTTATTACAGATGAACAATACAAATTATTATGTTAATTTTTGCTTTGAAAGTCCAGATTTAAAATTAAAGGGTAATAGTGTAGCTCATTAATAGGAGGGGGATTATCAATAAAATAGCTGTACAATGATGGTTGATGAGATCTCTGGGGAACATATAAAGAAGCCACAATGTCTCTTCAACAGAAATCAGGCAATGCAGATACTGATTATAATTCAGATAAGAATGCTAATCTAATCATTCTTAATCATGTCATATGAAATTGCATAGCAAACTGAAGTAAGAAAATGGGTAAGGTTGAAACTTAAGATATACCCTGAGGACACATAAAAGTTACACAAAATCCAAACTTACTCTAAATCCTAACTGAAAGTCAGGGACTTGGGCGGGATCCCTTGTTACCAAAGCGGATAGATGATGACAGCAAGAAGGGCTGGCGTGTTCCGGCAAAATAAAGCAGAATCATCCTGGAAGTAGCGTTCTGAACCCCTGTCCCAGTCCAGAGTCTCTGATATAAGCTAACTCTACACGCAGTTCTGAATCACAGACAGGGTGACCTTAGCAAGTCTGACAATATTGCTGTTCTTTTAAGCTGAGAAAGTGACCTTTCAAGCCCGGGAAGAGGTGGAAATAAAGATAGAAATGTAGAAAAAGTAAAAGTAAATTAACACCATGGTATTAGTACTTTATTGCTTGGTTTAGGAATAAGCTTTACAGCAATTGTGTAACTTGTCTGTGTTATTTTTGTACTTTAAAATGTTTAAAACTGAGAGAATATAGTTGTAATTTGACATACTTGAGAGAATGCGATCAGAAAGAGCTGATTTAGTAAACTGCTATGTTCAGAAGAGGTTTGCGGAAGCCTTCACGTCCTAATGAAGCTCTGTCGTCATCGCTGTCGAGTTGGTGTGGGTTTGGTTACCGCGTGAAACGCCTGAACAATCTCGATATATTGAATTTGTGAGAGTAGTTTAAAAAGTTTAAGAGAAATTGCTTAATAAAGCTTGCATATGTTTGGGAAAGATTTAGAGAACTTTAATCTGTCAAAATTATAAACTAATTGAGCATTAACAAGAAGAAGTGAAGGAGGGTATTTTTAAAATTTTAATACAAAGTATACCTGATTTATAAATGAACTAAAATTTGTAAGTTGAGCTTAAAGGCTTCTGACAAACTCTGCTGTTGATTTCAAGTTTAATACATTGAATATGAATTTAAACACAAATAGCATATCGTTCTTCTCCCTTTGCCTGGTTAATGCCTAGTTTTTGGCTTTCAGGTTACATATTTTTCAATAAAGAAAGCATCTGTGCTGGTTAGAAATGCATTTGGTTGGGAGTAAATAAAATCAACAGCGACTTAAAGATGTAATGGGTTTATTTGTCTCACAAAATAACAAATACAGGGATGGTATAGTTGCTCAAAGATATTTATAAGGACCCAGAATTCTTCTTTCTGCTCTGCCATCCTTCGGGTGTGCCTTTTGTCCTTAAAATCATTAGTCCTCGGCTGCTGCATCTAAAGGCATCGTGCCCAAGTTCAGGCAGGAAGAAAATGATAAGAGACAACCGGCAAAGAACAAAAGCCTCTTGTGAGACTTTGTCTTTTTCATTCAGGAAAGATAATGTTTCCCCTGGGACTTTTGCCTACCTCCTCATTGGCCAGAAATGTGTCACATGGTCTTCCCTAGCTGCCAGAGGGAGGCAAAAGAGAAGAGAATTGGGAGTGGGTGCTGAATAACTATCTCTGATCTCTGAGACTGGGTGAGATGCCCCTTTTTTATTTTCCTCACAGCACCCAGTAAACAAAGAGACCAATTAGAATACCTTTGAATACTATAGTCTGTGCAGATGTGAAGAGTGGTGGACAAAAAAATGCAAAGAGTATATTCTGTTATATTTTACCAACTTAGATGGTGTCCGTATACACCAGTAACAGTGACTAGATGGAAAACTCCTCGAGAGCAATATATTGCATATATGTCTAGCACCTTTTCCTTTTTTGTTGCATTTTTTGAGGTATAATTGACATATAACATTATATCAGTTTCAGGTATACAGCATAATGATTTGATATTTGTATATATAACAAAATGATCACCTCAATAAATCTATTATCATCCATCACCATATGTAGTTACAAAAATGTTTTCCTTTTTTTCTTGTATGAGAGGATTTCTAAGATTTACTCTTAGTGATTTTCCCAGCACCTTTTCTTTGTTCCCTTCCCTTCCCTTCCCTTCCCTTCCCTTCCCTTCCCTTCCCTTCCCTTTTCCTTCCTCCTTCCTTTCTTTCTTTCTTTCTTTCTTTCTTTCTTTCTTTCTTTCTTTCTTTCTTTCTTTCTTTCTTCTTTCTTTCAGAGAGTGCATGTACATGAGCCAGGGGTGAGGAGAGGGGAGGGGCAGAGGGAGAAGGAGAATCTTAAGTAGGCTTCATGCTCAGCATGGAGCCCAATATGGGGCTGGAGCCCAACAGGGGTCTCCATCTCATGACCTTCCAGTCAAGACCTGGGCCAAAATCAAGAGTCAGATGCTTAACCAACTGAGCCGCCCAGCATCCCTTCCAAGACCTTTTTTTTTTTTTTTTAAGATTTTATTTATTTATTTATTTGGCAGAGAGAGAGAGTCAGAGAGCACAAGCAGGAGGAATGGCAGAGGGAGAAGGAGAAGCAGGCTCCCAGCTGAGCAGTGAGCCCATCCCGGGGCTGGATCCCAGGACCCTGGAATCATGACCTGAGTTGAAGGCAGACACCTAACCGACTAGCCACACAGGTGCCCCACCTTTTTTTTTTTTTTAAAGTAAAGATTTCATTTATCTACTTGAGAGAGAGTGAGTGAGAGTGAGCACAAGTGGGGCAAGGGGCAGAGGGAGAGGGAGGAGCAGGCTACACTGCTGAGCAGGGAACTTGAGGCAGGGCTCAATTCCAGGACTGCAGGATCATGACTCAAGCAGATGGCAGCCGCTTAACCCACTGAGCCACCCAGGCGCTCCTCCAGCAGCTTTTCTTGAGGAGCTTGCTGCTCAAAGTGTGGTCACGGACCAGTAGTGTCAATATCAGTGGGGAGCTTGTTGGAAAAGTAGGATATCAAGCCCTTCCCACATCTATCAATCAGAATCTGTATTTTAACAAGATTCCTAGGTCATTTGCTCTCTGGACTTCCCAGTTACATAAGTCAATGCATTTCTTTTGTGCTTAAACTTGTTTCTGCCGTTTGCAGCTGAAAGGGTCCTGACTGATAAAGACAGTAACTATGTATCATTAGGTGCTTTAGTCTTTACGGTGATTCACACATTATTGTTGATTTGAATTTATAATGGAATCAATCAATTACATGCAGCTGGATCACAAAACAGATACATCAAGAAAAGCAAATA
Organism: Ursus arctos; assembly: GCF_023065955.2. Lineage (NCBI taxonomy): Eukaryota > Metazoa > Chordata > Mammalia > Carnivora > Ursidae > Ursus > Ursus arctos. Next base: position 4,499,116 of record NW_026622986.1, read on the forward strand.
CATTTCAACTCTCATGCTAACCTTGGTCAATTGTTAGGGCTCCCCGGGCACACTCATTGTGTTTGCATATGGGGACACTGATGCCACTTTTTTTTTTTAAGTTTTCATTTTTATTTATTTGACACACACAGAGAGAGAGCACAAGCAGGCTGAGCAGCAGGCAGAGGGAGAGGGAGAAGCAGGCTCTCCACGAGGCAGAGAGCCCGATGTGGGGCTCCACCTCGGCCGAAGGCTGAAGCTTCACTGACTGAGCCACCCCGGTGTCCCTGATGCCAACTTTTAATCTCTGGGGCAGATTCACATCTCACAGTGTAGCGAGGGGTGGTAGGGATAGTCAGGTCGGCTTCAACGTTTCTCCTTATTCATGGATTCAACAATTCCTATATTCTTTTCCTGTGCAGACAGGTAAAGCATGTGCATAGAATTGTAAAATGTGGAATCTGGAATTAAACTTGGGACTCTTCTAGTCTACTGTTCTTCTGCTACCTGAACTTTAGAGTTCTACCAGTAAAGGTAAAAAATAATTGTCATAATAAAAAGCATTAGCCTAGTAGTCATAATCTTTCAATTTTATGTTTTTCTTCCTCCACATTTTTGCACAATTTGTGCTTCCTATTTTAAAAAACAGTATCTAGATAGGAGAGCATCTGAATTAGAATAAAATTACATATTAACTGTTCAAATTATAAAAGAATTCTTCTATGGTGTTCCTGTAGGAACATCTTGACTTCCAGGTGCTGGGTCTCTCACGTAAGTTTAAGCTCTCCAACTTCTTACTTTCACAGGTGAGGAAGCTGAGACTTCCTTGGTTATGAGACTCGTCCAGATGGAAGCCTGTAAACTGTGTTCTGAATACGTTTCCTTCTTTCCCACTACCCAGAGGGCTTTCTCTCCTTATTCCCTCTTCCTCTTTCTTTTTACTGCCAGACACACGTCCACAGATACAGGAGTCATCCTTTACCATATATTTGCTAGGGTCAACTGGTCAGAAATCAGAGATGCGAGGAAACTTAAATGAGAAAGGACTTGGATGAGAACCCAGGATGACATGGAAAGAAAACAAAGTGATATAAAGGAGTAGCATGAGAGAGCTTGTTGGGGGTGATGGAACTCTTCTGAGTTCCAGTCGTGTGGTGGCTGCACGGGTCTCTACAGGTGCTAAAATTATTAGAACTGTACACCTCTCCCCCAATTTTACTGCATGATAATTTTAGATAAAAATAAATAAAATCAGAAAACAAAGTGTTGGGGCACCTGTGTGGCTCGGTCAGTTAAGCATGGGACTCTTGATTTCAGCTCAGGCCATGATCTCAGGTTCATGAGATGGAGCCTGCTTAAGATTCTCTTTCTCCCTCTGCCCCTACCCAGCTCTCTCTCTCTCTAAAAACAAAAAAGAAAAGAAAAGAAAGTGTCAAACAGTGCAAGGACACCATGCCTTCAGTCTTTCCCATCTTCCTAAATAGTCATAAATGAAATGTGATGAGGATCTAGGCTATATGGGAGTAACTTGTTATAAACAGTGTAGGTTAAAAGACCTACCAAATTTACACACACGCTGATTTCCAAGACTAATATTGTGAATGTTTCATTTTGTTTTTTCTTTTGTTATGAGCAAAGTACACCTTTTTGGAGGTGAGAGGTTGGTAACTTTTTAGGTTGGTGTGATACATGAATCGTTTTTACAGCATGCTTTATTAAATAGTAAACTATTGTGCAATTCTTAGTATATTGTTAGTCTTATCTGGTTCCCACAGAGATCTAGCCAAGTAAACCATAGGTTGATAAGGGTATTTTTTGTTGCTTTGCCTACTTGACTCATGTAAGCTATGGAAAAGGTATTGACGCCAAGCTAAGGCTCTTAACCTTGCCATACCTAAATACTCTATTTTAGAAATCTGGTTGCAGGGACGCCTGGGTGGTGCAGTCGTTAAGTGTCTGTCTTCGGCTCAGGGCGTGATCCCGGCGTTGCGGGATCGAGTCCCACATCGGGCTTCTCCGCTGGGAGCCTGCTTTTTCCTCTCCCACTCCCCTGCTGTGTTCCCTCTCTCGCTGGCTGTCTCTCTGTCACATAAATAAATAAAATCTTTAAAAAAAAAAAAAAGAAACCTGGTTGCATAATCTTGTATAGTTCCTATTTACAATATTGATATTGAGCACGTTTAAGCATTTAGGACCCACTTGGCCCAAGTTAACACTACGGATTGACCACTTTCCTTTGCCTGAAGACTGTCTTTTAGCATCTACCCTTTCTCTAAATTAGCTTGCTTCCAGACTTGCTACATTTGATTGGCTCTGCTTTCTTTGTCCCTTTGTCCTCAAATGGGATGGCCTACATCACTGATTTTTATTACCTTACAAGTTCTCCCGTCTTCTGCATCACACTTTTTTGGGTGGATCATGATTCATGTTCTGCTCTTAGTGACACATGTATTTTTAATATGATCTAACAGTTGAGGAAAATGTCACCTCTCCTTCTTTCACATATCACATATTATTTATTGTAATCTGTTACTCAGATTCAATCTCTTTCCATTTCTGAGAAATCACCTTCCTAAATGTACTATCTCAAATCATGCAATTTACGAGTATTTCTTTAAAACGAGCTCTCTTTTAACATAGGATTGTTCCTGTTAAATTACTTATCTGAATGTGACTGCAAAGAAAATATGAAGGATTTACAGGCATTTTTTAAAATTTAATAAAGAATGCTTTTTCTTTGCTCTTTAAATAGCTTTCAACCAGAATGGTCGACGAGAGGCAAAGATATAACCTGTTCGTCTGGTTCCACTTCCCATATGGAAAATCTTATAGGCTCCTAGCTTTCCTGATTAGAAGCCTTGTACTTTTTTTTTTTTTTTTTTTAAAGATTTTATTTATTTATGTGACAGAGAGACAGCCAGCGAGAGAGGGAACACAGCAGGGGGAGTGGGAGAGGAAGAAGCAGGCTCATAGCGGAAGAGCCCGATGTGGGACTCGATCCCAGTACGCCGGGATCACGCCCTGAGCCAAAGGCAGACGCTTTAACGACTGCGCTACCCAGGCGCCCCACTTTTTTTTTTTTTTAAAGTGTACAGTTGTGTGTTTTTTTTTTTAATTGATAGGCTTTTTGTTTTTAGAATAATTTTAGATTTACAGAGAAACAGAGCAGATAATAGAGAATTCCTATATACCCTTTTCCCTACAACCCCGATGTGCCCTGTTAATATCTTACATTAGTATGGTATGTTTGTGCCAATTAATGGATCTATTCTGATAGACTGTAATTAACTAAAATCCGTATGATTCTGATTTCCTTATATTTACCCTAATGTATTCTCCTGTTGGAGGATCCTATCCAGGATACCACATTACATTCAGTGGTCCTATCAATTCTTGGCCAACAATTTCTCAGCCTTAACTTGTTTTTGATAACCTTAACAGTTTTGAGGAGTACTGGTCAGGTATCTTGCAGAATGCCCCTCAACGAAATTTGTCTGATGATTTTCTCATGATTAGACTAGAATTGTGCATTTTGTGGAGGAAGATCACAGAAGTATACTGCCATTCTCATCACATCACTGCAAGGCAACATACTGTGCACAATGAGTTGTCTTGTTAATGTTGACTTTAATCATCTGGCTATGTGACATTTGTCAGGCTTCTCTACTGTAAAGTTACTCTTTATTTTGGGGGAGGAAGTCACTTTAATGGTGCACAGCCAACAAGTGGGGAGTCACGTTCCCCTTCCTTTAGGTGGACTATATGCATAATTTATTTGGAATTCTCCTGCATGAGGTAAGATTGTTTTTTCTCCCCCATTTATTACTTTATTTGATCATTTTTTATATTAGTATGAATCCATGGTTATTTGTTTTATACTTTGTATTATAATCCACTAAAACTTTATTTTCTTAGTCAAATTGTTCTGGCTTTGGCCATTGGAAATTCTTTCACCTTGTGCCCTATGACATACTCCAATCAATGTGGATGTTTTTATTTTTGAGTATTCCCTTACTTTCTTACACTACAGATGCTCCCGGCTCATCTTGTGTGTTTTCTTTTCTTTTTTTTTTTTTTAAGATTTTATTTATTCGACAGAGATAGAGACAGCCAGCGAGAGAGGGAACTCAAGCAGGGGGAGTGGGAGAGGAAGAAGCAGGCTCATAGCAGAGGAGCCTGATGTGGGGCTCGATCCCAGAACGCCGGGATCACGCCCTGAGCCAAAGGCAGACGCTTAACCGCTGTGCCACCCAGGCGCCCCCATCTTGTGTGTTTTCTGCCCCAGTCTTATGGTCAGATAATTCTCCAAAGAGGAGTCTTGCACTTTTGTAAGCACAAAGTAGCTCCTTAATCAGCTACTCCAAACATGAAAACTACTCTCCAATATCTCATTTTTTCTTGTTTACTAAAAACAAAAGGTGGGAAAATGTTTAATAAATGATATAACCAGGAAATACAAATTCCCAGTGAAGATTTAAGGAGAGATGATTCAGATTTAGTAAATAGAACATAAAAGTGAGACAAATTGTTTGAAATAATAACTGTCCAGGAATAATAAGGGCTCTTTGGGTTTCATGTGTATAAAGGAAGCTTATAAAGATAGAAGATGATTGTGGTTGGGCTCCTCAAATAGTAGGTACAGAGGGATTAGGAAATGAACTTGGAAAAAACATTTTTTTTTTAGAGATTTTATTTATTTATTAAAGAGAGAGACCACAAGCAGGGGGAGCAGCAGGCAGAGGGAGAGGGAGAAGCAGGCTCTCCACTGAGCAGGGAGCCCAATGTGGGGCTCGATCCCAGGACCCTGGGATCATGACCTGAGCTGAAGGCAGACACTTAACCAACTGAGGCACCCAGCTCCCCAGAACTTGGAAAAATTTTGAAAGAGAAAATTATGTACACTCTCAAGTAGGAAATGAAATAGACATTTTTTTTACTGATTTATGTAATGACATTTTAAGATAGTCAACCTAAAATATTTTTCATTAATTTTCCTCTTTAAATACTAATTTATAAATTACTTTGCCTAAGAATTATCTGATGTTCTTAGACCAAAATCAGAAAGATTTTGAAGCGAAATCATTGCCTGCAAAATAACATATCTATCATATGATCTGATTTGCATAAACATAATTATATTCATGGAAAAAATTTTGAGGAATATTTATCAACTTAAATATGGTCATCTATTTCTGCAATATTGGTAGGGTTTTTTCCTCTCTCTTTTAAAACACACTTTAGAAATAAAGAAAAAAAATAAATGAATTCAATAAACATTTCACAAAGCCAAAACACATTTTTTAGTAATATATGTAATTTCTGCTGAAAATTAAAGAAAGGATTCATAGATCAACTAGGGCTTGAGTTAGGTTTGAAGGTGAAGACTGGCCATTGCTTAAAGTAGTGAGTTGAAGGGTTGGCCAGAAGCAATATCTTTTTTTCTGGAAGGAAGAACTAATATCAATTTAATATTAAAAGGCTTGGATACTTTAAGTTTTTTCAAAATGTATTTCCCTATTTATAGGTTGGATAAGCTCTAAGGGGATGAGAAATCTCTGGAATTGAGAAATAGGGTGTGTTAGAGGTGCCCGTGTGGCTCAATCAGTTAGGTGTCTGCCTTCAGCTCAGGTCATGATCCTGGGGTCCTGGGATCGAGCCTCACAGGGAGGCTTCTCCCTCTCCCTCTGCTGCTCGCTCTGCTTGTGCTCTCTCTCTCTCTGTCAAATAAATAAATAAAATAAAAAAAAAAAAGAAATAGGGGGTGTTATAGTGATTCATGTTTGGCACCTTTCATGCTAATTCATATCTCCAGCTAGAGTTTAAAAGGAAAGTGGCAAGACCCGGGGAAGTTCTTGACTTAAGGCATCTGTTCTCAATATTTTTGGTCTCTGGACCTTGTTACACTCTTAAAAATTATTGAGGGACTCAAAGGGCTTATATTTATGTGGTTTATACCTACCAATAGTTACCATGTTAGAATTAAGAAGAAATTTTAAAACCCTAATTATTAACTTAAAAAGTAATAAGTGCTAACACAGTTTAACATACATCACATGTTTGTATGAAAAATAACCATTTTGAGATATTCTACTTATCTTGACTTGGCTTTACATTTTTTGCATATCTCTTTAATATCTGACTTAATAAAAGCATTCTCTATGATTCAAGTATGTGAAGGAAATAGGAGGCCTTAGGAGAATTTAATAGTCTTTTCGGTTAGGTGTGGATATTTTTCTCTGATGTTACAGAAAATTTGGTAAGTGGTAATTTCTTAAAGGTTATTTGCAGTGAAGAATCTGAAACCATATCAAGGAATCTTTTGTACTTTGTTTTTATGTGCGTGAAACACAAGCACACATACACACATGCATGTATTGACCTATCCATTGGTCTAGCTGACACTTTGCATGGATCTTTTATCCATGAAAGATTTTTTTAATGGCCTGCATTGGTCATGTGGAACATACTGGTTCACTGTGGCGTGTAGATCTTTCATATGTTGACATACCTCATCAGACAATATCAAACAGTCCCGTTTATTAATATCACTAAAGTCTGTAAGCTATTCTTTTTTAAAGAGCTCCAGATCATTAAGATTGTTTATTTATTCATTTGAGAGAGAGCGAGAGCACAAGCAGGGGGAGAGGCAGAGGGAGAGGGAGAAGCGGACTCCCTGCTGAGCAGGGTGCCTGAGGTGAGGCTGATCGGAGGAGCTAGAGATCCTGACCTGAACTGAAGGCAGATACTTAATTGACACCTCAGCCACCCAGGTGCCCCTAAGCTGTTGGTAATCTTACAAATCAAACTGCCAGTTATTTTACCAGCAAAAGATGGGTTTATTTGAGAATATCAGAGAGTTGCAATTGTGGACAAGCAAGCAAACAGGATTTTTAATGGGCTTTGAAGGATTGGTACAAATAGTTTTAAGAAAGAGGGTTGGAAGGGAAAGGATTTGAAGAACTAGACTCTAAGATCTTGTGGATACCAAAGGCAAATAAGGAATAAAGCCAGGCTTTTGTTCCCTGTGGTTCTGTGTATATGAGGAGGTGATGGGTGAACCTACATTTTTGTCAGCATTATCGGTTAAAATTAAGGAATTAACACCTTTTAGACTGATGTGGTGGGGGCTTTGGGAAGGTGGGGACACAGTGGTGAAGACCGTGAACAGAAGTTCCTTTATTTAAAATACATTTATGTCTCAGAATTTATCTAGAGACAAAAATCCACTAGAAAAGGAGTATGTCAGAGGGGAACATAATTTTGCTAATATATTTTTGACAATTTGAAAAGCCTATGGAAGTGTTGGCAAGGAGACTGTAAATGTCAGAATATTCACATAGGTGTGAAACAACTCAAAGGGAAAGTACTTTTGTTGAAAATACCTTTCTGACATATTGTTACTAGTAGTGCCAAAACTTGGTGGGTACTGAGTCTCTCGATCTCTGCGAACCGTGATTGTCTCATTAACAGGGAATACCGCAAGGAGTCACTTGGAATACTGATTTCCGTGGCCTTTCGCAATTGCACTAAATCGGGCTCTCTGCGCTTGCCGTAACGCGGACTCTACCATTGTTTTCCGAGGGGGGATTTGGAGGTAGCGGAAGAAGGAGCCCGAAGGGTGTGTGGGGGGGGGAAAAGCCGGGCGCTCCGGAGGACGGTTGTTTTACGGATCCCGTAACCAGCCCCTCCTACTCCCCTTTCCCCTCTCCCCGCCGCCCCTGTCCCGTCCGGGAGCGGCGGCGGCCTTGAGCTTTGCTGTGTTCCCGCGGTGGCAGGTGAGCGTCCGGCGCGCGGGCTCCCCGGGCTTCGCTCCCCACCCCCCGTATCTTCTGGGCCGGTGGCGGCGGCCGGCCGGGGAGGCGGCCTCGGCGCACAGTAATGGCAGCGCTGTGAGCAGGGAAACGCGAGCTGACAGCCGCCGCCGCCGCCGCCCACCTTCCTCGCCGGGGGCTTCGTCCTTCACTCCTTCGGGCTGCCTCCCCCTCCCCTTGTCCCCTGTCCCTTGTCCCGCTTCTGCAGAAGGTAACCCCGCTGAGGGTCGGGGAGCCGGGCTGCAGGCGCCGGGAAACTTCCCTTCCCGGTTAATGGGTGGCGGGGATGGGGCGGAGGAAAGGAGTTGGGGGCGAGAAGGGGGGAGGGGAAAGGGATGGAAGGGGGGCGGCGAGGGAAGATGGTGTCCTGTAAGTGACCCCGGCTCCCCGGAGCGCTGACCCCTAAGCCCGGCCATCCCCTGGACTGGATCCCGGGCCTCCCCTACCCGGCCTTGGCCGCCCCTCCCTCGGCCCCATTTTCTTCCGAAGGAGGGAAGGTGAGAGTGCGTGTACTCTTCTGCTTGTTTACGAGCTCACACGGATACACAACTCTGTGTTTGGGGGCGTGTGTGGGGGCATCAATTTCTTTCATCCTTGCCACGAGTATTTTCACTTTTGTTTCCGCAGACAGTGAAGATTGATAGCTATGGGGAGGAGTAACCTACGTGCACTCCAGACCTGTCTCTACACTTAGGGTCTGGTGAAATAAGATCCTTAGACTCCTCAGAGCACTTACACACTAGGGAGTCTGGACCATTCCCTACAACCCCACAGATACGTGCATGTAAATAAAACATCTGTGAATTGCACACTGTTATTGTTAAATCATCTCCTTTCCCTCAGGGATTACTATTACCAGTTGATGGGCGGTACCGTGTAAGTTTAAATTTTGAACATAATTAGATTAGATAACTAGAATAGATAAGATTTGAAGATATTAACGTTCACTGTAGGCGTTTTGACTTGACAATATAAAAATCTTCAAACTATATCTGTCCCAAATGTACATTCAAAGTAAACTGTGGGAAATATTCACTTTGTTGTCATTGATTACTGACTACCAAGTAGATACTTAAAAGCACTCAGAAGGCTATTCCCTACCCTTTAGAGTCTCACATTCCTTTCCAAGGCAGACAAATTGGTTATACTTTGCCTCTTTTACCCAAATACAGTGTTTGGAAGACCCTTCCAAAAGAGTCCTAGGTGAAATTACAGATGTACACAGTGTTTTGAGTTATCCTTTTTTTCTTTTCAGATGCTGTTTATAATTTGGGGGAATATTTCTGCAGTGTGCATGCACATAGTGTGTGCAAAATGCCTATTCTATGTATTTGAATGTTCAGGTGCATCTGAAATAATCTCACTCTCCATCCTCTGGTGATTTTCAGTGTTTGATGAAAGTTAAGATGGTTTATCCATGTCTTTTATCCTCACCAGTTTGTCATTTTTTAAAATTAAGTGTTGTGGACCTTCTTTAAAGTCAGTTTTGCCTTATCTGTCAGTTAAATATTAGTACCTGGTTCGTATGTCAAGTATTATTGCAGGCATTAGGGATACAGCAGTAAGCAGAGCATGTGAAGTTTCTGCCCTTCTGGAGCTTCAATTCCGGTGGGGGTCGGGAAAATGGATAAGACATAAATAAAAATAATTTCAGGGACTCATTAAGTGCAGTGAAAGAAAAAAAATGGAAAGTTGTGGTGGTGACTGAGAAAAGACTACTTCAAGTGCCCTGGTTGGGAAAGACCTGTCTGAAGTGACCTTTGACCTGATACCTGAAAAGTCAGAAGGGTTTTGCCTTTGGAGTCTGAGGGAGGAGTATTCCTATCTAAGGAACAGCACAGGGAAGTTCAAAGAGGTGGTGTAAAGCTTGGGGTCAGTAAACTGAAAGAAGCTCAGTGCCTGTGGACCCTAGTGGGGGATCAGAAGTTAGGTCATAGCCAAGGGCCAGATCTCGTGAGGTCTCATTGTCCAAAGAGTTTGGCTTTTATTCTTAAAGTACATTGAAAAGCTATCGGAATTTTTGGAAACTGGAAGTGATCTGGTCTGATTTACAGTCTGACTGCAGGGGAGATTGGATAAGAAGAGAAAAGAAGCAGACCAGTTAGAAGGCTGTGGTAGATTAGGGACTGGCGTGTTAGAGACAAGTTAAAGATTTTTGAGGTATATTTTGGAGCTAAAGGTATTGATTGAACTTGTGGCTTGCATGAAAGTGCGGTTGGTTGGGACAGGGGTGCCTCCTGGGTTTTGGATTTCAGCTGGAGGATGGTGATGCCATGTATTGAGATGAGAAGGTGGTGAGGGAAGCATGCTACATGGGGATAAGCTTGCATAGGACATGTTAAATAGGACCTGTTAGATGTTCAGGTGGAAGTGAGAAGTAGGCAGTTGGATATACAAGCTGGAGTTTAGTGAAGAGCTTAAGAAGTCATTGATTCAACAAATGTTTTTCAAGCACCTGCAGTGGACCTGGCAGTGGGGATATAGTAGTGACAAAAATCTGCGTCTTCATGGGACTTAAATTCTAGTGAGGAGAGAAAGAGATGGGGCGTCATCAGCTCTTATCTGTTGGTTTATTTATGTTTTGAATAAAAACTACATTCACATAATTCAAAATTTAAAATGTTTGATGGGGTACAGAGTGAAAATCTCCCCTATTTTTTGTCTCCTGTTACGCCCAGTTTTTGTGGTGCTAAACAGAGTTCATGTTTTCTTACATACCTTTGCAAAGATATATTTTATGCACATATAAACAAATATGTATATACTGTTCTCCCCACTTTGCCAAAATGGTAGCATACTTCACCTGCCTTGACGCCTTGTATTTTATAGAGTATGGAATGGTGTTTAAGTTATGAAACAGATTGAGACCCCCTAAGGAAAGAACGCAGAGAGAAGTGGAGAAAGCCCTGGAATACTGCAACATTTTCTAGTTGATCCCTGCTCTCTGAGTTTTGGACCTGCAGATGTGGAGTTGTTCAAAGAGCTGTTACTTTTTGTGAGACTTTTTACAGAAGTTTGCACTGTTTCTTTTGTGTTCCACCTTTCTTATCTGCCTGTTCTCTTTATAAGCTGGAAAATGCCTGATTATAATTGAAGGCAGTGTTTTCGTGTATATACTGTCAATTAAATTCAAGAAAATTGTTGATAGGATCAGCCCTGGAATCTTAATATTATGAAGACTTTTGACTGATTATTTTTAAGTCTAGGAAAAACAGGCAGAGATTTGGAATGTTAGATTTATAACAAGTTATTGATACTTGAGATGTATGACTGAATCCTTGCTCAGTAATCAGTTAATCAAAATATCTGTTCAGAGTGATCTGGCTCTTTGCCTGGGTTTGAATCTTAACAGTAATGTTTCTATTATATTGCAGATGTTAGTATAATCCTTGTATTATTATCTTTAAGAATATTTAGAGTCATCCTATGTTACTATTTTGTGTTTGGGAAGGCTTATTGGAGATACTACTAGAACAGTGTAGGTCTTTTGATCCTTAAAAGTTTTGAGACAGTGAGTAGTGTTAAGATCATTAGCATTTGCTACAACTGTTGGGCTGCTGTTGAACCCTGTTGATTGACCAACCTGGAGGAGGGGAGATGGAATATTTTTTAATGAACTTATAATGCTTTATATATTGATTGACATTTTGATTTTCAGTTAGCTGTCTTTAGCCAGTGACTTGCTATGCAAATTTATCTACCTGTTTTTTCCTGAGATTGTTCTTTTTCTTTTCTTTTCTTTTCTTTTTTTTTTAAGATTTTATTTATTTACTTGAAAGAGAGAGAAGGAGAGCACAGAGGGAGAGGGAGAAGCAGACTCCCCTGAGCAGGGACCCCAATCCAGGACTGCATCCCAGGACCCTGGGATCATGACCTGAGCTGAAGGCAGATGCTTAACTGACTAAGCCACCCAGGCACCCCGAGATTGTTCTTGATTTAAGAATTGTTTTGTTTGGTTTGATTTTTGTGGTCATTATTTTTATCTTTACTTCTCTTGTATTCTTTTTTGCTGGAGATTAAAGTAAGCTACTAGTTTTTAGGTTGGAGAAATATAATCTTTGATGGAAAATATTTAATAGTACTTTTTGGGGGCGCCTGGGTGGCTCAGTCGTTAAGCGTCTGCCTTAGGCTCAGAGCGTGATCCTGGTGTTATGGGATCAAGCCCCACATCAGGCTCCTCCGCTGGGAGCCTGCTTCTTCCTCTCCCACTCCCCCTGCTTGTGTTCCCCCTGCTTGTGACTGTCTCTCTCTCTGTCAAATAAATAAATAAAATCTTTTAAAAAAATGTTTAAAAAAATAGTACTTTTTGAAGCATTAGACACTGATTATGTATAAGACTACCATTTGAAATATGTGTAGTGAGTGTGTTAAGCTAACTTAAATTCTGTAAATGTACAGGTGTTAATGTTCTATTTGAAGATTTTAGTTATCTAAATGATTTTCATTTATGTACTTTAACATCATAAATGATGTTGCTCTTGTAATTTAATCATTAGCCTGATTGTGTGTGTCAGAATTTTTTTTTATCAACAAAGTTGACAATTTATCGTTTTTGTTTCTCTTACCAGCGGTAAGTTTCTTGAAGGCAGCATCTCTAGCACCTGCAACTACATAAGTATCTCAATGACTTAAGTCTTGTTTCAGTGTAGGTTGCTTTTCAAATATTGAAATGTTGGATTTGCCTACCCTGTGTAAATACTTATGAATTTCTCAACTTTATTTTAACTCACTTGAGGGAGAGAAAGTATAGGATACTTAAAAAATTTTTTTTTTAAATTTCGAAACATATACCTTCACCCAGGTACCTTTCACCCAGCTTTCCCTAATGTTAATAACTTATGCAACCAGGGCACAGTGATCAAAACCGGAAACTAACATTGGTACAATACTGTTAACTGAACTACAGCCCTTATTTGAATTTCACCAGTTTTTCCAATAATGTCCTTTTTCTGTTTCATGATTCAAGCCAGAATCCTACATTGCATTTAGTTGTTGTGTCTCCCTAGTCTTATCTGATCTGTGATAGTCTTTTCTCTTCTCTCATGACCTTCACTCTTGTGATGAGTGTGTGGTCATTTATTTTGTAGAATGTCTCTCATTTTGGGTTTGATGTTTTCTTGATTTATTGAAGTTTTGCATTTTGGGCAAAAATACTCTAGAAGTAATGTTGAGTGTAATGTTGAGTCCTGCCTTCAACTACTAATGTTGAGTACAGGATGTCAGTATATCCTGTTTGAGATGATATTAATTCTCATCTGGTGGACGTGATGTCTGTCAAATTTCTCTACTTGTAAAGTCACCATTTTTCTCTTTGTTATTACAAGATATCTTGGGGAGATTCTTTGAAACTGTGCAGATATCCCTGTTCTCAAACTTTTGCCCACTTGTACAGATCTTGCCTGTAACAGTTATTATAGTGGTGTTCGTCTGATGTGATTTTTTCTCATTTCCTTCTACATTTATTAATTAGAATTTTTCTGTAGGGAAGAACTGCCCCTTACTTATTTAGTAATTTGTTTGTATTAGTATTGAGTCATAGATATTTGTTTTTTTCTATGGTTTATAATCTAATACTGTCATTATTTTGTTGCTCAGATTGTTCCAGGTATGGTCTTCAGGTTGGCTCTTTGTCTTTTCAACATGCCCCCTTCTCTTTTCTTTAGGGAAACACTTCTTTTCTGGCATGATAACATTTTCTAGGTTTATCATGTGTTTCTCTGCTGAGACCCTGGAATCAGTCACTTGTCCAAGAGCTCCGGTTCCTTCTATTGGAGATAATATTTAGAAACCAAGATCTGGATGCAATGTGTGCTTATTGCTGCTGAGGTGTCATTGCTCCTATTAGGCCCTCTCAGCAGACAGAGCTAGAAATATATGTATGTATACACATTAATCCACACATATACAAACATCCATATTTATTTCTGTATCTTTTTATCTATGTGTGTATTTATTAAAAACCATGAGTTCATAGTGATAACTCTGATTTCAGTCAAACACTGTAGAGTTTATGCTAGCTGTCCCCCTTTGTTTATAATTACTGTTTTCTGACAGTGAGAAATAGAGTATACTTTGGTACGAAATGACCAGAATAATGAATGTAACAAGAAGATCCCCAAATAGTCCTGACCTTAAGAAACATGTTAAGCTATCTTTCAAAATATTTCTTTTATTTGGTAAAGGTCTATATAAACCAAAAGTAATCACATTTTGTCTTCATAGTTCTAAGTATTGTTGTAATTACATTTAAAATTTTTTTAGAGATCACTTTGCACTGAGATTTAGATACTTTCTTTTGCATCAGAACTTTGTTGTCCGTATGATCTGGATTTTAAACACTTAGGACGACTGTACCTTTTTTTGTTTTTTTTTTTTTTATTGTGGTAAAATGTACATAACAAAACTTCCCATTTTAACCATTTTTAAGTGTACAGTTCAGTAGCAGTAATTGTACTCACATCGTTTTCACAACCATCACCACTATCTATTTTCAAAACTTTTTCATTATCTCAAATAGAAACTGCAGCCATTGAGCAGCATTCCTTTTGTGTGTATTGCATTTTGCTTATCCATTCTTTTGTTAATGGGCACATGAGTTCTGTCCACCTTTTGGCTATTGTGAATAATGCTGCGGTGAATGTTGTAACACAAATATCTTTTCCGTTCTTTGCTTTTCATTTTCTTTGGGTATATACCTGGAAGAGCAATTGGTGCTCTCATATGGTAATTCTATATTTAGTTTTTTGAGGGCCTGCTGAAATGTTTTCCATGGTGGCTGCACTATTTTACATTTCCCACCAGCATTACATAAGGATTCCAATTTCTCCACATCCTCACCAACATTAGTTATTTTCCATTTTTGGCTTGTTTGCTTGTTGTGATAATAGACATCTTACTAGGTGTGAAGTAGTATCTCATTGTATTTTGGATTTACATTTCCCTAATGACTTGTGATGTTGACCATCTTTTCATGTGCTTGTTGGCCATTCGTGTATCTTTGGGGGAGATGTCTGTTCAGGATATTTGCCCATTTAAAAATTTGTTGTTGTTAGAATGTTCTTTATATACTCGGATATTAATCTCTTTTTAGACATATGAGATGTAAATGTTTTCTCTCATTCTGTGGATTGTCTCATTCTTGATAGTGTCCTCTGATGCATGAAAGTTAAATTTTGATGAAGACCAATTATCTGTGTTTTCTTTTGTTTGCGTTTTGGTATTGTACCCAATAAATCATTCCTAAATCCGATGTCAAAGCTTTTCCCCTGTGTTTTCTTCTATGAGTTTTTAAATTTTGTATGTTTAGATCTTAAGTATAGGTCTTTCTTCCATTTTGAGTTAAGTTTTGCATATAATATAAGTAAGGACAGTGTATTTTGTGTGGATTATCTATAGATGGCTTTATATTGGCACTTAGTTATCTCCAAACTTTGACTAGCGTGGCAGTTAAATTTTAGAAGGCTAAAAATCAGTTATAAAGAAGGTAATCGAGGATTAAGGAAATTGGCATTATGATGAAAGGAATTGTATTTTTTTCCTATCTGAAACAGGTGAACATTAAAATGAACTGCTTATGAGAAAAACAGAATTAAAGCCTTTTAAATTGATATATGGGAATAAAGTATGAGGGAGTAAAAGCATATAGATTTCAGCAGTGGTACAGTTTTGGTCTTCATTAGATTCAAAAACATGGATGGAAAACTTAAATTACAGAAAAGAATAGAAAATAATACTACCTAAACTTAACATTGTCCAGCAAACTTGAAATGTATTTATAAATATTGTCTTTTTATACTGTTTTTATGTTGTGCAGATGGAGAAAATGAAATAGCAACTAGCCTAGGATCACACTGTCATCGACAGAGTCAGTTTAGAATATTAGCTTCCTGATTTACACCTTTTCGTTTTTGAAACCAGTATTTTCCTTCCTTCCTTCTTCTCTTTCTTTCTCATGGCTTGTTTGTTTTATTTTGTTTTTTAAGTAAACTCTACCCCAGTGTGGGACTTGAACTCTCAACCTGAGATCAAGAGTTGACCCTCAGATCAAGAGTCACAGGCTCTACTGACTGAGCCACGCAGGTGCCCCTCTTTCTTATGTTTTGACATCTGGCAGAAACTTCTCCACCATCCTGACATTCAGCTTTTTAGGTGGGACTTGCCTTCTTTTAGAAGGCATCCACTTCCTCTGAGCCAACTCTAGTTTCTACAGTGGCAAATAATAAATGCAGTACAGGACAGTGGATGAGAGCTTCATCTTGAAGCCAAATGGATCTGGATTCAGATTCAGGGATTGCTAGTTATTAGTTATATATGTATTTTACCCAAATTTTCTAAATGTCAGTCTCTTCATCTTTAAAACAGGGAAAATGATAATAGCCATTTTAGGGTTATTCTGAGGAATTGATGAGATAATGTATGAAATGTATTTAGCATGGTTTCTGGAGTATATGAAGCCAATAAAGATTTGCTATTATTATTATTACTGTTATTGTTATTAACAACTCTGTAATTAGATGCTTTTATGATGATCGTAAGGAATGGGCAGGGTACATCCTGCTCCAGGTCCTTCCTGTAGGAAAATTGGTGTCATTATTTTGCATTTCTTTTTATAACTTGCTGTGTTGGATTGTCTTTATTTTTTTTTTTAATATTTATTTTTTTAAGAGAGAGAGAGCACAAGCAGGGGGAGGGGCAGAGGGAGTGGGAGAGAGAGAGAAGCAGACTCCCTGCTGAGTAGGGAGCCTGACATGGGACTCAGTCCCAGGACCCTGAAATCACAACCTGAGCCCAAATCAGGAGTTGTATGCTCAACTGACTGAGCCACCCGGGTACCCCTGGATTGTCTTTATTCTTTTTTTTTTTTTAAGATTTTATTTATTTATTCGACAGAGAGAGACAGCCAGCGAGAGAGGGAACACAAGCAGGGGGAGTGGGAGAGGAAGAAGCAGGCTCATAGCAGAAGAGCCTGATGTGGGACTCGATCCCATAACGCCAGGATCACGCCCTGAGCCGAAGGCAAACGCTTAACCGCTGTGCCACCCAGGCGCCCCTGGATTGTCTTTATTCTTTACCTTAAGGGACACTCAAGTGAAAGTATGGGATTGTAAGAGGTTGTGTTGTCCCTGCTGTCTTCTGGAATTTTAAGCAGGAAGTGGTGAGCAAAGTTGATGTGTATCCGCCATAGCTGTAGCACCTTTTCTTATTCTCCCATGTCTGTGTCTTCTACAGCTGTGCCAGGATTTAAGTGGGAATTAACACATAGCAGCTCACAAGTATATTAATTTGAATGGAAAAAAGGACCAGTTGAGAAATAGTGATAAAGTTGATAGAATCGGAAGATGAAGCAAGGACTCTAAATTTTATTACAGCCAATAATAAACAAGTAGAAACTGATTAGTGTGTGATTCCCTCCTCCATATAAAAGCTGTGTAACCCATAACAATGCAGATAAAGCAAATTATAAAATATTAAAATATTAGTCTTAGCATCTTAGCCTATATTTGTGAGAAAAGGCTTAAATTCAAGATTTTTAAATATTTGTGATTTAATTTAGCTTTCAAAAGAATAGGATGACAAATATTGCAGTTCTTTGGGTAGTGCAAAGACAGGATGATTAGGGTAACCCTTTTTAATGTTTGGGTAGATCAGGCCTAGGAAAAATAGTGCTCTGGATCTTGTAATTATTTGTGGAAAGGCCGGTTGGTCACAGCTTTGTTCAGCATGCATGCCAGGGTGAGCTTGCCTGCCTTTGAGGGAGTTAGACAAATTCAAGTTCTCTAACTCATTTGAGATATTTATATGAGAATGGTTTTCTTTTTCTTATTCTTATTTTTTAAGGCTGGTTGGTGTCTTAAATTCCTTGCCTAAATTGTTAAGAAAAACAGTGAGAAAGCAAGTAAAAGGAACATTAAACTTCATGTTGATAAGAGTGATGTGAAAACTTGAGAAAAAAAAAATCTCTGTAGAGACTTGGGGGAGAATCTCAAGTTCACTGAGGAGAGAAGGGTCTTTAATTCCA
This sequence comes from Ursus arctos, assembly GCF_023065955.2. Classification (NCBI taxonomy): domain Eukaryota; kingdom Metazoa; phylum Chordata; class Mammalia; order Carnivora; family Ursidae; genus Ursus; species Ursus arctos. The sequence goes on from NW_026622986.1 coordinate 4,516,924, forward strand.
GTCAAGTGGGTTTATTTTGGAAGCACTTGACTTCTGTAACTTACTTGTAGTGTAAATACATTCCTTACTCCCCACTCTCTTTTTTTGAGATTTAAGGGTTTTCTTCCAACTGAGATTGATGAGAGACTACTGTATTTCTCTTTACTGTTTTTCCCCTACTTCGTCTTTTTTTTTTTTTTTTTTTTTACATATGATGGAAGTGACACTTGCGGAGCACTTAGAGTTCCATGGAGCAAATCTTACTGCAACAAAAAGCATTGTACCCCATGCCTCATCAAATAACAAAGATATCTTTTGGCTCTTTATTGGCTCACTCATTTGAATACCGTAAGATGAAATTGTTTAGATGCAATCTTGGAGCTTATTTTTATATGAAATGACAGTAGCATTTTTAGTCAGTGTGTAGTAGAGGTAGCATTTCCTATGGAAATGAAAATACTGCAAAGTTAATAATGTTCTGTATTGGGCCTTAAGTATTTTCTTTCAAATTATATTAATTATAATGATATTAATTAGAATTTAACCTGCTCTAAGCTCACTAAATGTCATTTGAAAAACTAATTACGGTCTATTGACTATCTGCAATTTAGGCCCCAGTATTATATTATTGGTAATTTTTGGAACGGCCAAATTTTTGTCAGTAGTGATCAAACTGAAATAAAGAGTCATCATTTGGTTGTTTTGTTTTGTTTTTTTACTAAGAGGAGAATCACGGGGCCCCTGGGTGGCACAGTTGGTTAAGCATCTGACACTTGCTTTTCACTCAGGTCGTGATCTCAGGGTCGTGAGATCAAGCCCTGCATGGGGCTCTGCTCTCAGTGCAGTCTGCTTGAGACTCTACCTCTGCCTTTGCCCCTTCCCCCCCACGTGTGTATGCACGTGCGTGTGTGGACTCTCTCTCTCTCAAATACATCTTTAAAAAAGAGATAATCACAATATTAAGTGTTTAGCCTTTTAGATTATTCATAAATCATACTTTTGGAAGTCAACTGAAATGTGGCGTACTAAAGCATTTATCAGTAGTTAAGCTGTAGTCACCCTCATCAAGATGTTAAACATGGTTGTACATTTTACTAAAATAGTTTATACTTGAAATAAAATATTTATCCAACTGTGTGTGTCAGTTCTGTACCTAAAATGGAATGTTTTGAGATTCTTTTATTGCTTTACCTGCTGAAATGTAATTATCCAGATCAGTTCTTTATATGAAAAATGTTCATGGGTGCCTGGATAGCTCAGTTGGTTAAGCATCTGTTCCGCTCAGGTCCTGATGCCAGGGTCCTTGCATCAAGTCCTTCCTGAGCTTTTTGCTGAGTGGGGGGCCTGCTTCTCCCTCTCGCTCTGCCTGCCACTCTGCCTGCTTGTGCGCTCGCTCTCGCGCTCTCTCTCTGTCAAATAAATAAAATCTTAAAAAAAAAAAAGGAAAAATGTCTAAATGAAGAATATTATTGTTTCAAATTAAGATCCATCTGATCTTGGCAAAGCGATATGTTTTTTATGTCTATTATTGTAAATTTGTTTTTAAAACCGTTTTGTCAGGCTCTGTTAACACATCATACTTGAGGTAGTAACGTGTTCTTTTGGAGCTCTCTTTCAACCTCAGAAACCTAAAACTCACTGGAAAGTGAAAATTCTTAGTGACCGGTCAGCTTTTAGTATTCTGAGGAACGAAGTATGTGTAGTGAGGAGAAAAACTTAGAAGAGATTTTAGAACATTTCTGTCGGAAATCTAGCTAGCTCATCTATTTGATTTTCCTGATTACTTTTTTATTCTCATCTTTACTGTAGGTTACTTAGCTATTCTCTTAGAACGGATAACTTGTTTTAAAATCTTTGTTATCAGAATATTATTAAAATATTTACCAACTTTTGGAAAGATGTCAGAGTGGTAAATTAGACCGAATTTTTTTTTGTTAAACAATAAAATATATGATGGATATTAAAGTTTGTAAGTTAGTCTTTGAAGAATTTTAATCAGAGTGTGTGAAATAATCAGGTATGCATTTTGGAAAGCTTACATTGGTCATAGTTTGTGACGTGTCGGGGGGTCAAAAGAGGATACAGGCACGTCACTTAGGAAGCTGTGGCAGTGATCAGGTAAGAGGTGGTGGTTTTGGTTAGGATGTCATTGGGAATGGGAAGAAGGGGATGAATTCAAGAAATGGTTAGAAGATAGAGTTGACAGGACTTATTGATTGGATTGATTTGTAGAGGAGGGTAAGAGAAATCAAGAATGACTAATAAAATTTCTGGCTTGAGGAACTCTGGGTGATGATATCATTTACTGAGATCTGGAATACTGCAGAAGGATGGACATCTGGAGTTTGAGGGGTCCGGTTTATGGAAGTATAACTTAGACATAGAATGTTCTTTGAATTTTGACAAATTTATATGGTCATGTAAGAACCATTGCAATTACTATCACCCCAAAAGTTTCCTATTACTCTTTTGTAGTCTTTCTTGAGCCTCTGACAACCAGTGATCTGATGTATGTCCATGTATTTTTGCCTTTTCCAGAATGTAATGTAAATCGAATCATATGATATTTAGTCGAATGAGTCTCTCCTTTCACTTAGCTAATGCTTTTGAGAATCATCTGTTGTTGTCCCTATATCAGTATTCATTCCATTTTGTTACTGAATATTATACCACAGCGTGGATGCACCATGTTTTGTTTTTCCATTCATCAGTTGATGGACATTTGGGTTGTCTCCAGTTTTGGGCAGTTACGAATTAAGGTGTTGTAAAATTTGTGTTTAGGTTTTTTTTTGGAAATCTGTATCTTCATTTCTAACGTATAAATACTCAGGAAGGGTATTGCTGGGTCAAATGAAAGGTGTGTATTTAAGAGAAACTGCCTAAGTTGTTATTTCATTTTGAATTTCCACTTGCACAAATGAGTTTTTGTTGCTCCACATCCTCATCGGCCCTTGATTCTGTCAGATTTTTGACCCATTCCAATAGGTGTGTAGTGGTATCTTATTGAGGTTTTAATATGCATTTTTCTAATGACTGATGATGTTGAACATCTTTTATGTACTCAGTTGCTGTCAATATTTCTGAACTCTTTGGGTCTTTTGGCTAGTTTTTAATTGGATTGTGTGTTTTCTTATTACTGAGCTTTGAGGGTTCTTTACAGAGAGCTCTTTGAGAGTTCTGGGTACTAATCCTATGTGTGTGTGTTGTGTATCTGTCCTATATCAGATCTATATCTCACAAATATTTTCTCCCAGGCTGCAGCTTTTCATTTTCTTTTCGTTCATTTTTTTTCTCTTGAGGTATAATTGCCATATAACGTATTAGTTTCAGGTTTACAACATAATGATTTCAGTATTTGTATGTATTGCTAAATGATTACCACAGTATGTATAGTTAACATCTGTTACATAGTTAGAAATTTTTTTTCTGTTGATAAGAACTTTTAGGATTTACTCTCTTAGCAACTTTCAAGTATATACTATATGGTATTATTAACTGGTCATCATGCTGTACATCACATCCCCAGGACTTACGTATTTTATAACTGGAAGATTATACCTTTTGACCCTCTTCACCCATTTGCTCACCCTTTACTCCCCACTTCTACCAGCCACCAGTCTGTTCTATCTATGAGTTTGTGTTATTTTGTTCCGTACAGATTTTAGCATTGTTTTTCCTATTTCTGTGGGGAAAAAAATGCTACTGGAATTTTGATAGGGATTGCATTGATTCAGTAATTTGCGTTAGGTAGTATGGACATTTTAACACAGAATAGCTTTAGCATGGAATATCTTTTCCTTTGTGTTTTCTTCAATTTTTTGTCAATCAGTGTCTTACAGTTTTAAGCGTGTGGGTCTTCCACCTCTGTGGTTCCTAGGTATTCTTTTTGATGCAGTTGTAAATGGGATTGTTATCTTAATTTCTATTTCTGGTAGTTAGTTCTTAGTGTATAGAAGTACAACAGATTTTTGTGTACTGATTTTGTGTCCTACAACACTACTAAATTAGTTTATTTTAACAGTTTTTTGGTGGAGCCTTTAGGATTTTCTATATATAATATTGTTATCTGCAAATAGTGACAGTTTTACTTCTTCTCTAATTTGGATGCTTTTTACTTATTTTTCTTGTCTAATTGCTGTGGTTAGGATTTTCTATAGTATGTTGAATAAAAGTAGTGAAAGTAGATATACTTGTCTTAAGGCTTTTAGCTTTTCACTCTTGATTACAATGTTAGCCATGGGCTTCTAATATATGGCTTTTGTTATGTTGAAGTACATTCCCTTTAAACCCACTTTGTTGCAAGTTTTTATCATAAATGGATGTTAAATTTTGTTAAATTGCTTTTTCTGCATCTATTTAGATGATCATATGGTTTTAATACTTGATTTTGTTAATGTGGCATATCACATTGATTGAGTTGAGGATGTTGAATAAATCCCACTTGATCTTGGTGTATGATCCTTTTCATGTATTGTTGAATTTGGTTTGCTAGTATTTTGTTGAGGATTTTTGCATCTATGTTCATCAGGGATATCAGCCTATAATTTTCTGTTCTTGGCGTCCTTGTCTCATTTTGGTATCAGGGTAATACTGGCCATGTAAAATGAGTTTGGAAGGGTTCCATCCTCTTCTGTTTTTTGAAAGAGTTTGAGAACAATTGGTATTAATGATGTGAATGTTTAGTAGAATTTACCAGTGAATCCATTTGGTCCTGGACATTTGTTTGCTGGGAGGTTTTTGATTACTGATGCAACCTCCTTACTAGTAATCAGTCTGGTTAGATTTTCTATTTCTTCATAATTCAGTTTTGGTAAGTTGTATGTTTCTAGGAATTTACCCATTTTTTTCAATACATTGTCAAATTTGTTTGCATATTATTCGTTCATAGTCATTTCTTAGCGATCCTTTATTTTTTCTGTGGTGTCAGTTGTAATGTTTTCTCTTTTATTTCTGATTTTGAGTTCTCATTTTCTTCTTGGTGAGTCTAGCTGAAGGTTTGTCAGTTCCGTTTATTTTTTCCAAGAACCAGCTCTTAGTTTCGTTGATCTTTTCTATTATCTTCTCACTCTTTATTTCACTTATTTCCACTGATCTTTGCTATTTCCTTCCTTCCATTAACTTTGGGCTTCCTTTGCTCTTTTTTTCCTAGTTGCTTGAGGTGTGGAGCTAGTATTTATTTGAGATTTTTGTTGTCTCTTGGTATAGGCATTTATTGCTACAGACGTCCGTCTTAGAATTGCTTTTGCTGATTCCCACAAGTTTTGGTATGTTGTATTTTTCATTTTCCATCCCTTTTGGTCTTTTTTTATTTCTCTTTTGATTTCTTTGACTCTTTGGTTGTTCAGTAGCATGTTGTTTAATCTCCATTTATTTGTGAATTTTCCAGTTTTCTTCTTGTTATTGATTTCTAGTTTTATGCCATTGTGGTTAGAGATAATGCTTGATAGGATTTCAGTCTTCTTAAATTTATTAAGATTTATTTTTTGGCCTAATATATGACCTATCCTGGAGAATGTTCCATGTGCACTTGAGAAGAATGTATTCTGTTGCTTTTGGATGGAATGTTCTATATATATCTATTCAGTCCATCTGTTCTAAGATGTTTAACGTTGATGTTTCCTTCTTGATTTTGTCTAATATAAGTTTAACTATCCCAGCTTTCTTTTTGTTTCCATTTGCAAGGAGTATCTTCCATCCCTTCACCTTCGGTTTGTATGTATCCTTAAATCTGAAGTGAGTCTCTTGTAGGTGGCATATAGATGGGTCTTGTTTTTAAATCCATTTTGTCATTCTTTGTCTTTTGGTTGGAGAGTTGTGTCCATTTACATTTAAAGTAATTGATAGGTATGCACCTACTGCCATTTTTTTTGTCAATTGTATTCTGGCTGTTTTGTAGCTCCTCTTTATACCTTTCTTTCCTTGCTCTCTCCCTTTGTGGTTTGATGACTTTATTTATTGGTGTGCTTAAATTCCTTTTTCTTTATCTTTGTGTATCTTTATCTTTTGTGTCTCTTTTGTTTTGCTTTGTGGTTACCATGAGGCTTACATATAACAACTTATATTTGTAACTGTTTAAATTGATAACAATTTAAGATTGAATGCATTCTAAAAGCTCTACATTTTTACTCTCCCCCACATTTTATGTTTTACATCCTTTTGTGTATTGCTTAACTAATTATTACGGTTATAGTTATTTTTACTACTTTTGTTTTTTAACCTTTATAACTAGCTTTATAAGCAGTAATCCACTATCTTTACTATATATTTATCATTTTCTTGCCAGCATTATTCCAAGACTAGAAGTTGTTAATTTTGATGAAGTCTAATTTTTTATCAGTTTTTTTCTTTAATGATTCAGGCTTTCTGTGTCATAACTAGGAAATATTCGCTTAATCTTTTGCTTAGTTTTTAAGGTAATCTACATAAATTATCCCCCAATTCTCCACCAGAGCTGCTCACTCCTTGCAGTGTCCAAACAGGTTATGCAATGAGGGTGGGGTGGGAGGGGGTGGGTGAGGAAGGAAAGGGTTAGGCAAAATATGGCTCAGGGGCCAAATCCTTCCCTCTCCCTGTCTCTCATAAGTAAAGCTTTATTGGAACACAACCATGCTCATTCATTTGCTTATTGCCTGGCAGAATTGAATTAGTTGTAAGAGACTGGATGGCTCTCAAAGCCTAAAGTATTTATTATCTACTCCTTTACAAGAAAAGTTTGTTGACGCCTGAGACAATCTGTTAGTTTCTCCTTCCCCTTTTCTTGGGGATAATTCTCCTGGAGCCCTTTATTCTTATGTGTCTCTCTGGACAGGTTGTTTTTAAACTCTGTATAGTTGCTATTCTTTTTTTTTTTTTTTTTTAAAGATTTTATTTATTTATTCGACAGAGATAGAGACAGCCAGCGAGAGAGGGAACACAAGCAGGGGAAGTGGGAGAGGAAGCAGGCTCATAGCAGAAGAGCCTGATGTGGGGCTCGATCCCAGATCGCCGGGATCACGCCCTGAGCCGAAGGCAGATGCCTAACCGCTGTGCCACCCAGGCGCCCCTGTATAGTTGCTATTCTGAAAAATTCCTGTTCCTCCTTTGTTAGATCCCTCTGTTTCTGGGATCCCAAGTCTTTCTTGGTTTGTTTCATCTCCTCCTGATAGATAATATCTTCTGTTTTCCTGTGAAAAAAGGCTGCATGGAAAGTACATTGATATCACTCTTGATAGAGAATTCTAGGTGGTTAGTCATTTTTCCTGAGAATTTTGAAGGCATTGCTTTATATTACCTTCCAGCTTCCAGTGTTGCTCTTGATAAATCTAGACTTTCCAGCTTAGGGTTTGCTGTAACGTGTTCTTCTTTTCTGAAAACTTTTGGAATCTTTTCTTTATCCTCAGTGTTTTAATATGGCAAAAAGAGATGCCTGTTATTTATTTTTAAAATCAAATATTCTGGGTATTGTGTAGACCCTTTTTAATTGGAAAACTCATGTTCTTCAGTTCTAGGATATTTTTTTCTTTGATAATTACCTCTCATTCTGATTTTCTTAGGGTACATATTGATAGCATGTCAGACCTCTTAGATTACTATCTCTTTTCTTTTTTAGGTTTTTTTATTTCTTTTATGTGCTCCCCTCAACGCATGTTTATGAAACTGTTGATGATGAGAAGAAGGATTTTTACCCCTTTCTTTTGGAAAATTACAAATAGATACAAACAAATGAGTAGTGTAATAAACCCACATGTACTTGTCACTCATTCTAAGTATTAGTTCATAAGAAAGCTGTTAAATTTTTTTATTTTTAAATATTTTTTTGCTTAAAAGATTTTATTTATTGTTAGAGCGCACACACGCAAGCAGGACTGGGAAGCAGGCTCCCTGCTGAGCAAGGAGCTTGTTGCAGGACTTGGTCCTAGGACCCTAGGATCATGACCTGAGCCAAAGGCAGACGCTTAACCAACTGAGCCACCCAGGGGTCCTGCAAGCTGTTAATTTTGAAGCATATCTCAACTAGCATTTCATTACCTTCATAAATATTTTGGAATATGACCCTAATAGATAAGGACTCTCATTTTTTAAAAAAAACTTCTTATTTTATAATTATCATTATAAAAAGTAAAAAATTATTTAAGGTCATCAAATATCCCATCATTGTCCAAGTTTCCAGGGGTATCATAATTTATTTATTTATTTATTTTTATTTTTTTTTTCCAGGGGTATCATAATTTAATGCAAAAGACCTTAAATCTACATCCAAACAAGGTCGTTCATACTGTAATTGATTAATGTGCTTTTTAGTCTGTCTAATTTCACTTCCCCCTCTATATCTCTCTCTCCCTTTTTCTCTTCTCTCTTACATGTGTACATAGTTTATTGAAGAAATCTGATTATCCAGTAGTTTCCTACAGTCTGGATTTTGCTGACTTGTAGGTTGAAGGTTAGTAATGCTTGAATATATAATATATGTAGCATAGACTGCATTCAGACGACCTCTTTTTGAGCAACTTCATTCACTTAGTATGTTTTTGAGGTCCATCCATTTTTAACATCTTTCAGTACTTCATTCTCTTACGTTGTGGAATAATCATTGTATGGATATACTGCATTTTATTTATCCATTTATCTGTTGATAGACATTTGAGTTAATTTCTGCTTTTTGGCCTTTACGAATAATGTTGCTGTGAACATTTGTGTGCAAGTTTTTGTGTGGCCATGTTTTCTCTTGGGTATATATGTAGGAGTGGAATTTCTGGGTCATATGATAACTGTTTATGTAAACTACTTTTGTAATTATTTAATTTACTGTTCATAATCATACATATTTAGAAATGGTTCTCTGAGAAAATCTAGCCTATAAATTCTTTTCAAATGTAATGAAAATTTTATAGATATTATAATTAAATAATTTGACATAATTTATTTGGAAATGTAATGAAATGGAAATGAATTTATTTGGAAATGAAATGTAATGACACATGAATTTCTTTGCAATTTTTTTCTTTTTTTTCTTTTTTTAGAGCCTGTGATTTATTTTTAGGGTTCATAACACTCACAGGCCTTGGGCATAGTACCTGTGTACTGCCTAAGTGTTAAAAACCCTAATATTGGGGCACCTGGGTGGCTCAGTTGGTTAAGCGTCTGCCTTTGGCTCAGGTCATGATCCCGGGGTCCTGGGATCAAGTCCCACATCAGGCTCCTTGCTCAGCGGGGAGCCCGCTTCTCCCTGTGCCTGCTGCTCACCCTGCTTGTATTCTCTGTCTCTCTCCAAAATCTTAAAAACAAAACAAAACAAAACCAAAACCCTAACATTGCGTGGGTGGAACTCAGAAAAAACTAAGGTGGTAATGTGAGAACTTTGTGAATACTCAATGGGACATAATCTAAGTGGGGATGGAAATGGTCTTGGCAGCATGTCAGTCATAGGACCATGATGTAGTCTTTAGTAAAGCACAGGGATAAAGAAGACTCATTTATTTTTACGAGTTACCAGACAGCTTGGGAGATGTAGAAGAATAGTGCAGTAATCACGGTCCTGTTTCTTTATTTGCTCTGTATCATTCTAATATAAATTCGTCATAAATAAATTACCATGTAAACAATTTAAATAAGATAAAGGAACTTAGATTTTTAGTTAAATGAGTTTTCTGTTGTGAAGCAGAGAATTTAGGAGACAATTTCAGCACACTTTCAGCTATTGGTTCATTAATTTCTAGTATGTCTCACTAACCTAGTGTTTTTCTCACCTTGACTTTCATATTTTCCATCCATCTAAAAATGGAGTATCAATGCATATGTGCCCACTCTACCATAACCCTGTTGGTCTCAGCAAAGAAGTCAGTGTCACTCTAATTCTGTCAAAACTTGAATAAAGGTAAAAGTCAATCTATGTAGCCATTAAAATAATTTACAAGCAGTGGGCATAATACCATTTTTATAAGGGGAAAAAACTATTGTGAAGGGAACATTGACAACTTTTTGGTATACAGTAACAAAATAGGCCTTATCTTCAAGAAACACTCAGATAATTACAGTTCAGGTTGGTTAGTGCTCTAACGGTGGTAGGTACAGAATTTTCTCATGTGCTACATAAAATAGAGCACCTAACCTGGTTTAACTGGGTCCAGGAAAGTTTTTTAAAGACAGATATACTAGACCAAGGCTATAATATCAGTAAGAGTTAGGTGAATGAGTAGAAAGAGGGAGGAAGAAAAAGAGAAGAATTTTAGGTAAAGAAAACAAAAAGAGTAAAGGCTGGGTGTATGAATCAGCCTGTTGAGTTTGATGACCTCTCAGCAGAGAGAAGTTACTGGATTATGATGTCAAGGAAGGGGTCCCATGAGAAGAGGAAGCTGGAGAGATGCTTATACTAATAAGGTCAAATCATAGAAGCTTAGTATGCCCGATTGTAAGTGAGCTTAAACTTGGTGCTATCTGTAGTGGAAAATATCAAACAGCTTTAAGTACAAGAGGGACTCGGTCAATTTTTTGGTTTAGGTAGGTTATTTTTGTCTTTGAGTGCCAGTTCTGAGATTCTAACCTTGAAGGTCATGAATTTTGTTTATTGACCACTGTACCCTCAGAGGCTAGGATGGTGCCTGGCAAGTATTTAAGATTCACCAGAGATGTTAGTAAGGCAGTATAGTTGCATATAGCAATTAAGAGCATGGGATGCAGCGCAGGTCTGAATCCTTCTGAGACCACAATTAAATAGTGCTGTGACCTTAAGCAGGTTCCTTACTCACCCAATGACTCAGTTTTCTTATCTGGAAAATGGAGAGAATAATTGGACCTACCTAATCAGATAGTTCTGAGAATTAAATGAGTTTATATAAAGCACTTAGAATAGTGCTTGGCTCATAGTAAGTACTATATAAATATTATAGGAATGGATGAATTTAAGAAATACTGAGGAACACAGTTGGATAGGATGTGGTAAATAAGGATAAGAAGGAGTTAAAGTTACTTCCCTTTGTAGAGCTAAAGCTTTAGGTCCTCCCTCCCTTCCTGTTTCTCCCCTATCCCTATTCAACAGCACACATACACGACACACACACATATACACTACACTCACTCACTCTTACTCTCACAGATTACTGCTCATCCATTCTAGATAGTACTGGAAGTTTAAATAAAGCCTGGTGGTTAGTCTCTGGTATGTTGAGGAAAGACTGTTGATTCAGTGTGGCACACCCTCTTGGATTTTGTTTGGTTTCTCTCTGATTCCTTTTGTTTCTCTTTCTTAAAGTCTCCTTGGACTCCTTGAGTTCTTTTCTTCTCAGGACAGAAAAGTAAGAAGGGCTTAGAGCCATCTCCAGTTGGTGGGCTGGGGGTATGTGGCCACTTTCCTCCCCTTGTCTCCTTTTTTTCTTTATGCTTCTTCCCCTTCTCCCCATTGTTTTCCTACCCCCAATTTTCCTACACACTAGAAGACAAGAGAAAGGATTTCCTCCTTATTTGGCCTTGCCTACAGTCTAGGTTGGTGTTCACAGTTCCACTAATTCTGGAAAACTTTGGGGAGGATGTTAAAACACGTGTCAGAAAAGTATTCCCTTCTGCAATTAAATTTAACTTTAAAAGAATTCTCTTTTAATCTGTGTTTCTGATGTGATATTGAGAAGCATTTGGAATCTAGCACTTGAGCCAAGTTTCTCTACCCTTAGGAACCTTTCGTTTCAGACAGCGGCTAACTTTGAGAATATAGCTTGTCTGCTAGGCAAAAGAAATCTTTTAGCTCACTTCTAGGCTGGTCAAGGTCTCCAGAACCAGAGGTTTCATGCTAGAGGCATGCTTTCATTAGGGGAGTGGGACTGGATACTCTGAGAATCTAAGATGGAGCCTCATTTCTCTGCTGCAACCCTGATAGTCTTTGAAATCTACAAATTTTTTTATCTGTTTAGATTCATGTGGATTTTGCATTCTACTCTACAGTTCATTGTTTTGATAGAAATGTAAATTTCCTCCCTAATCTTTTACCTAAACTAATGCTCTGGGAAGATAAACCCTTTTACTTCCTTGTGTCTTCTTCTATTCCCCCACATACTACCTGATTCCCCAGTTTAAAGAGTACATACAAGGATTTGGAGCCAAAACCTTTTTATTGAGTGTCTTTGCATATTTCTCATGATGGGAGTTAGCTTTTTGGGTAATGGGGCTCCAGCTTTTTTCCCTCAACATATTGAGTCTTCTAAATCCTTGAAACGACGACTCTTGATCATAAATAACTTGTAATAAAAGCTTTCCATTTCCTAGAGTTTGTAATGAATGTAAATATTCTATGTAATTCCTTGTCTGGATCGTCATGAAAAGATAGTGTCCAGTGTTTATTGTGTTTTTACTATGTGCCAGGTTCTGTTCTCACCCCTTTTGTCTATTGTGCTGTTGAATTATGTGATGCTTTAAAAACAAGTAACTTGTTTGTAGAATTCATGCTAACATTACTATTGTTTTTAATTAACAGATTTCAACACTAAACTTGCACAATGTCTTTGAAACCAAGAGTAGTAGATTTTGATGAAACATGGAACAAACTTTTAACGACAATCAAAGCAGTTGTTATGTTGGAATACGTTGAAAGAGCAACATGGAACGATCGCTTCTCGTATCCTTTTAGTGGCATTGATAAATGTTCTTGTATTGATAGTGATATTGTATCAGTAACTGTATCAGTGAACATTGGTAAATGTCCTAAATTGATAAACTTGTTGAAAGGGAGAATAGGCTTATGCTTATATAAATGGAAGAAATGCTAGTGTGACTACTTTCACATATATTGTTTACATTTCCAAGTTCACCTGTATGTGTCCGTCAACAATCTGAACCTTTCACTTAACAGTACTTATTGAACACTCATGTATATGTCAGGTGCTACCCGAGGCTTTGGGAATACAATTGTACACAAAAAAACCACTTTCCCTTCATTCTACTAAGGGAAACAGACATTTTAAAAAAATCTGGTGCCAGTGCTTCTACTAGCAGGTAGTGATAGACTCTGTAGGGACAAATAAAGCAGGGTAAGGGCATGGAGAATGGTTGGAGTACGTATGTATGCGGCTCTCTTAGGTGGGATGGTTGTGGAAGGCCTCTCTGAGGAAGATGGTGATTTGAACAGAGACTGGACCAAAGCGAGGGAGCAAGTCATACAGATACCTGGGGGAAGAATGTTTCAGGTAGAGAGTGAATGGCAAGTTTAATGACTTGACAGCTAGAAATATATTTTTTTAATTGGGTTGTCTGTATTTGTGAATTAGCAATTTTATATGAGAATACGAATTTGTGGTTTCTCTGGAACAGTCTGAATTCCAGTGTACTGCATTCCTACATGACAGCAACCCCCCCTTTTTTTTTAATATATACATTCTGTATATATTACTTACATATAAAAAACACTGTCACCCCGGCATTCAGGGTATAGACTCTGGCACCAAAAAAGCCCCCCCAAATATTGAAATACTTAAGCTTTTTAGTATTTGGGAGGTTAAAGTGGACTCTGGGAACTCTTGGCTACAGGTACCTGGGGCAAAGCCATGGATGGCAGTCTCACCAGCTCACCAGCTCTGCCAGTGTCTACCAGGGACCAAGGCTGGGTGGGCATGGGGACAACATAGGTACATTGGAACATGTTTACTGGCAGACTTCTGAACTGTCTCAGTCTCTTACCACAGGAAACATCACACGTGTCCTGTCTCAGGGTAAAGAAGGGGTAGGGTTGAGGTCTGGGTGTCTCTGGGTCCAAATGGCAAGGGCCTGGCTAGAGGCCTGGAGGATTGGATGCATACTGTAGGAACCAGAGATTCTTTCTCCAGAAAGGGAAATTAGGATGTGAAGGTATTAACCAAAATGTGTGCGGAGATTCAGTTTTTTCCAAGTCTGTGCTGCCCTTTGGCAGTCTTCTATGTCTAAGGGACGGCTACCCTCATTATTTGGGCGTATGCTCTTTAGAAAAGCTTGGGTTTTATAACAGTGACTCAACTTGTTCTTAATGCCTAATTCAGTTTTTATATTAAGCTGAGTGTTGATGCAAAAACGGTGAGGTTCTTTTAGACCAACAGCAAACCATCTCATTCATTACATTTGCAGTCATTACTAAGAATGTTAGGCTATCTATGTTCTAGGCACTAAAAATAAATAAAATAATGGTAATGTTTCTGGAAGCCTTCATAGTTTGCAAGGGTGTTTTATATTTTTTATATTATTTGGTACCTCAGACAAGCCTATCAGATTGGTGGGGCAGATATAATTGTCTTTATTTAACAAGGAGGAAATTGATACTCAGTCATGCAGGTAGTAATTGAAGGAGCACAGACTTGAATATGAGATTTCTAACATCTAATTCCCTATACTTGCCAGTATATCTAGAGGATAATTGATATGGATTCTGCCTTTGAAGAGCTCATTATTGAATTATTCTGATTTTTTAATGGAACATCATGGATTGTTTTTGCATAGGAATCTTTTTCTTTTTCGCATAGGAATTTCAATAAAATGGAAAATTTTAAAGCTACTTGTGTGCTAATGAGACTTCACTAGACAAGTACGTAGGTAGTTTTAAGGCTATTTCAACTAAAATAAACAGAGAAAGAAGGAGTTGGTCATGGAAATATCTGACTTCCCTGGAAAGTGTCGCTTCGGTCACTGTTATTTCTAAGATGTTTACTGTTTGATTCATCTAAGATGGTCCAGTTAACCGTTCATGAATTTTCTTCTCCTCCCTTTAAAATAAAGAATATCTGCAAAAACAATAAAATTAAGAATGGAATTTCTTTAAATTTTATTTTGGAAAATAAAGGACTGTGTTACTAATTGTTCTGAAGTAAAATCCTTTTCCCTGTTAATTTGCCCAAGAATATAAGTTTGACTTCTGACCCTTAGATATCTTAGGTAGAAATTTAAAAGGCTATAAAACTTTAATCTTTTGAAAATGAAAGGAAGCCTCCCCCAAATTGTGTATCACCATATGTGATAGTAATTGATCTTTTATAAAGCATTTTTGGGGTGTGTGAAGTGTAATGTGGTTGACCCTTGAACACAGGTTTGAAGTGTGTGTATCCACTTATGTGCATTTTTTAAAAAAATATTTTAGAGGCTTTAGAGAGAGAGAACTAGGGAGGGAAGGGGCAGAGGCAGAGGGAGAGTAGAGAGAGAATCTCAAGCAGACTCCCTTCTGAGCGTCGTACCTGATGTGGGGCTCAGTCTCAGGACCCATGAGATCATGACCTGAGTGGAAGTGAAGAGCCAGCTGTCTGACCAGCTGGTCCATCCAGGCGCCCCTCCTCCCCCTTTTTAAAAAATAAATACAGTATTGAAAATGTATTTTCTTTTCCTGACGATTTAAATAAGATTGTCTTTTTTCTAGCTTACTTTATTGTAAGAATACAGTATCAAATACATATAATATACAAAATATGTGTTAAACAACTGTGTTTCAGATAAGGTCAAGTCAACAGTAGGCTATTAGTAGTGCAGTTTTGGGAAAGTCAAAAGTTATATGTGGATTTCCTTCTGTTGGGGGTTTGGCACCCCTCCTTCGTTGTTCAAGGGTTAGCTGGTACATGTGTGGAAAAGTTCATAGGATGTAAATGTGGGGTTGAGCAGATAATTACAGTGCAAACACCTGTGTAATCACTGCACAGGTGCAGGAACATGTCCGTCTCAGTTCACAAGCCCGCTGCTTATCTTGGAGGGAATTACTCTTGTGACTTTTGCACCTATTGTTTCCTTGTTTTTTTTTTTTTTAAATAGTTTAACTGCTTATGTATACAGCCCTAACAATTATTGGTTATTTCTGTGTTTGGAACTTTATATAAATTGAATCATGCTGTGTATATATTTCTGGGTCACAATTTTTTCTTTCAACATGTATATGTATGTGATTAATTTGTTACCAGTGACATTGTAAAAGTTGTATTACTAGCCCCATTTTATAGCTGAGGATGTCGAGGTTTAGTGATGGGATATGACTTACTCGTATTGTGGGATAGAATGCTGAAGTAAAATGCTTGTCTCCTTATACTCTTGAAGTGGGCATTAAGGAAGCTTGGTCTGTCAGTTGAAGTGTTTAACTTGTGGAAGTACGGAATTTATGGAACCCTGTCCACAACATTTTTTACTAAATACAAACTCCATAAGGTCAGGGATTCTCATCCATTTTGTTCACTGCTATATTCCCAGCATCTGGCACATGTAGGTATTCAGCAAATATTTGGTGAGTGAATAACTACTATCAGCTAAATGTTATTAAGCATACTGTACAGATGAAATAAATAACATTAATATTTAGCTACTTCTCTTATTGTGTTGATAAGCAGGTTTCTTAACACTCATCCTTCATAAATGTACTGCATCCAGGTATAATGCAAGGCATTCTGGTTGATAGGTAATGTCAATAAAATACATCAGTTTTTAAATACATAACAAATTACCACAAATTTAGTGGCTTTGAGAAACATCCTTTTATTACCTCACAGTTCTGTGGATCAGAGGTCCATGGTGTGACTGGGTTCTCTGTTCAGGGTCTCACAAAGCTGAAATGAAGGAGTTGGCTGGCTAACTCTCATCTAGAGCTCAGGGTCCTCTTCAGAGCCCATTGCTATTAATTGGGAGAATTCAGTTCATTGCAGTTACAGGTCTGAGGTCTCCATTTTCTTGTTGTCTCTTGGCTGTGAACTGCTCTCAGTGACTTGTTACATCTCAGTTTTTGCATTTGACTCCCTTCCATCTTCGATGCCAGCAGTGGCATGGCAGATCTCCCTTTGCTCTCTCAGACTTCCCCTTCTGCAGTTAGCCACAGAGGGCTGGAAGCAGATGGGGATCTGCTTTTAAGAGGCTCATTTGATTGGATTAGGTCCACCTGCAGAGTCCAGGATACTCTCCCTATTGGGGTCAGCTGATTAGTAATCATAATTCTGAATTTTTGCTCCGAGTCCCTTTTGCCATGTAAAGTAGCAGTTCCAGGTATTAGGGTGGGATATCTTAGGAGGGCATTTTTAGAATTCTGCCTAACACAAGTAGTAATACTTCCTAAAAAAAGCTTTATGACAGCTTAGGGTGGTTTGGGATTTACCCTTTGCTAAGGATTTCTATCAAGTGCTTTTCTATAGTAAGGCTAGGTGTAGATCTAGATTTACCATTATTGTTTTCTGGGTTGGAGTTCTTTGGCTGTTTTGGTTTACTTTTATTCCTGGTTTTCTGCCTTTTGGAAGCTGCCTTTTAGGACAATTCCCAAACCCTGCAGTATAATATAGAATCTCTCCTACTTAAGGGCAAGTTAGATTCTAAATGGTTTTAGGTAAGTCTAAAGTGATTAAGTGAGGAGAAATCTAAAATGCCTTCATGAATGTATTTCTCCCAGATAGGAAGACCAGGTTTTAAAACCAGGTGTACCATTGTCCTCATTTCTCATATGTATTTTGTCAGGCATCTTTTCAAACATAGACCAGCTTTGACTACATTGAAAAATATTGAAGTAGGTCATCTCCGTCTCTGACGATCCTCACAAATTTTAGGAGAACTTCTTATTAACCTTTTTCTTAGATTGTACAGATTGGTAAAGGTTTTATCTGTAGTTTTCTCTGCTTGAAGCATCAGTAACATTTTCACTCTATTCCAAATTAAATCAGATGAATATTTGATTATTGTGATTCTGTATTATACACTTTAAGGTTTTTCCATTTAACCAGTGATTTTATATCCTTGCTTGCTAGTTGATGATTTCATAGATATTGCATCTTTTACATGTTGCATGTTTATTCTTTTTCTTCAGAAATGTCAATAAAGATCTTTGCTTTTTATTCTCAATACTTTAATGGGTCATTGTACCATTTTCAATTTTAAGATAAGCTTTCCTTTTTTTTTTTTTTAAACTTACCAGCACTGTTTAAAATTTGTTTCCTGTTATATGTAATACACATAACTTAAAAGCACATCCATATAAATCTCTTACAAGCTATACCTTCATATGAGAACCCATAAACATACAATGTGTGCTGCTTTTCCCATGGCTTCTTTTCTGTCCTTGCTTCCCCCCCCCCTTTTTTCCTGTTTGTTTGTCTTAAAGATTTTATTTTTAAGTAGTTTCTACGCCCAACATGGGGCTTGAACTCACAACCCTGAGATCAGGAGTCTCGTGTTTCACTGACTGAGCCAGCCAGGTGCCCTTCTTTTTCTCGTTTCCAATGAGAGTCATCTGTAGTGGCCCTCAGCAGGACCAGGGCACACAGGATAAGGGTCTAGGGTGGCGGAGGGGGAGGTGAGAGCCCAGACAGAAAAAGACTAGCAGCAAGAGTTGAGGGGGAGCAGAGACAGAAGAAAGGAAGTTGGATTTTGCAGCCCAGTGTCAAGACCCCTGAAATAATAATAATACAGTGTTACTCCTCCTTTCCAAATGGGGAATTTTCTTTCTTAGAAAATGGTTGATGGTGTGTTTCCTGCTGCTGTGGATAATCTTTACATCCCCATTGTAGAACTCATTGTTTTGGACCCACTACACAATAGAATTAATAATGTTAAAATCAAAATTAAACCCAAGCCTAGGTAGCACCTTTAATAGAGAAAATGAACCAAAATAAATGATTTTGCTGCTGTCCAACGCTGTCTTTTGGTTGTAACAGAGTTCAGAACTTGTGCCCTGGAACAGTTTTTGACTGAGAATTTTTATAACTGGAAAGTTCATAATAGAGGAATTTTTATATCCTGACTCCCTAAAGAGTAACTTAAGGAAACAGATGACTTTGAAGAAGAGAGTGTTTACGTCTAAAACTGGCCATCTCCAGTTATTTCCCATATTTTGTTTTTTAAAGTGCCTTGCCTAAAAGCAAATCATAATTGAATCGTAGAGGGTTGGGTGCTCTTCCTAATGCCTAAATATTTCCAGGGTGGTTAGATATTTGAATAGGTAAGAGAAAAAGAGCATATTTAGGAATATCTTTTAGGTGGTTAAGTGACATTATACAGTGGTTAACTGAGACCACAAACATGGTGAGTTAAAAAATTAAAAGATTTATTAAGGTAGACTCTATTAAAAAGAAACATACAACTACATCCTCACTGAGGGTGTCAAACAGTATATAAATCTGTATATGGATTGAAATGGGAAAGTCTGTATTCCCTGCCGCACACAGATCCTTTTTCCCTAAGTGGAAAGAGGGTAAGTCCTGTAGTGTGACTCCTTTTAG
The DNA here is from genome assembly GCF_023065955.2 of Ursus arctos. Taxonomy (NCBI): domain Eukaryota; kingdom Metazoa; phylum Chordata; class Mammalia; order Carnivora; family Ursidae; genus Ursus; species Ursus arctos. The sequence goes on from NW_026622986.1 coordinate 4,536,054, forward strand.
CCAATTTTGTTTACATGTATATGCAGTGGATATATCGAGACCCTAATTTTGGTGATACAGAACATTTGGGCACATAATTAGCATATCATGCTGAAATTACGGTATTGAATCATGTTAATTTTTCAGTATCAAGTGTATTCTAGAAATAAGTGTATTATGGCTTCAGGAAAAAAAAGGTAGAGCAAATATGATAGATGAAAATTCTTGAAGTAGGTATTCAGAACTTAAAGATCTTAAATGCATCACACCTTTGCCAAAAGAATTGTTGATGTAGATCCTGGCTAAATTTAGTCTTTATTTTTTAAAAAACTGAAATTTAAGTGTAGTGTACACACTGACACAGGAACATACAGGTGAATTTTCATAACATGAACATACCCATGTACCCAGTAAATAGGACTCCTAGTATCCCAGAAACATTTCCTCTCAGTCAGTAGGGGTAACTACTCTCTTCACTTCTAGTACATTTAATTCTGACAACACTTTTATATCTGTTTTTACTATAGTAAGATTGTGATGAGTAATCGAGATTAAATATAAATGTATATTTATAACAAAACTCTTATGTGGTGAACCAGGACTTTTTTTTTTCCCCTGAGGAATTTATAGCTGAAACCTCCAAGCTGGATCCAGGAGCTCATCTAATACATTATTTGGGGGCACCTTTCTTCTGTATTCATACCTAGTTCCTTCTCCTCTCCCCCAACTATTATCAGTTCTCTATAGAATTTGTGTCCAGATAAATTTCTAAATTCCTTCTTAGGTGATGTATGTTAAAATTTTGATTTTCTTTGTAATATAAGTTAATATTTGTATGTTGTTGGTAAATAGTTCTTATATTTTACTTAATCTTCTATTTTATAAAGGTTCATTATATCTCGATTGATTTAAAGTAACCGTAATAGTTTGTTTCCTACTGTGTATTTTTTTTCTACAAAAAATCCTGGCACAGGAGTGCCTGGGTGGCTTAGTTTGTCAAGTGTCTGCCTTCAGCTCAGGTCATGATCTCACGGCATTGGGTTTGAGCCCCAAGTCAGGCTCCCTGTTCAACAGGGAGTCTGCTGCTCCCTCTCCCTCTGCACCCCTCCCCCCCCCCCGGCTCTTTGTCTCTCAAATAAATAAATAATATCTTCAAAAAACAAAAAACTGGCACAGCAATATTACATTGTATGGATATTTTTGCTTCTTTGGGTTTTTTTTTACTGTAAATATTTGTTTATATTTAGCACAATAGTATATTGAAGAATGTATACATATATACATGAAGATATTTTATTATTTACTAAATATATGTAATTAAAAACAAATAAAAGGATTTAGAAGGAACCTGGGAAAGTCTGACCAAAATCTACCCATCATGACCTCATATGGAGGGGGCTGCTTGTTGTTTCTGGAGTAAGGATACTAGGTAAATAGAGCATGTGGTACTAATTACCTACCTCCCTTCCATCACCAAGTGTTTAATAAGTGCCTTTTATGAGCCAGGAATTGTGCCTTGGAGGTGGGAATCTAGAGATGATTAAGAATAGGCCTCTGTGGATGACAAAGGTATAAATAATTTCTATTGTATAAAAGTAAGTCCTACAGAAGAAGAATATGTAAAATGTTATGGAGATATAGAAGAGGAACGATCTTCATCCCTACCTTTCTATATTTTTTTATAATGAAAGATCGTTTCTTAAAATTTTTTGAGTTTATTATTATTATTACTATTTTTTTTAGTAATCTCTATACTCAAGGTGGGGCTTGAAGTCACAACTCTGAGATTAAGAGTCACATGCTCTTCCAACTGAGCCAACCTGGCACCCCCCTACCTCCATATTTTTAAGCAAAATTTTTATTTTGAAATATTTCCTGATCCTTATATTAAGTATATTGAATATATTTATAATATAAATAAAACTATATAAGTATATTAAATTCGTGACTCCATCCCAAATAATCAACCTTATTTTCAGTTTTGATCTGCATCTCTAATTAGGCTGTTCTCAGATTGCTTCATATATGCTTTATCTTCAACATCTGGTCAGTGATGCATAGTTTATGAAGCACTTTAACATTCAGGAACTTACTTGGGCCTTAAAAGGATTCTGTAGAGCTATCAAGAGGGGGTTTATCACCCTTAGCTTAGAGATGAGGAAATGGCAACGCAGAAAGGTTAAGAGACTTGGTCAAGATCACTGGCTAGTAAAACTAAAGTCTTAGTCACACCCCGTTTCGTCTGTCTCCTGATTAAGAACTGTCTGCCACAGCAGATGTACCACTTGTGATACTTAGCAAAGTTGGTATTCAAAAACTTAATTGATTAATTGACATTACTATTCATACTGTAATTCTTCTAACAGAGCAAATACTGAAGGATAGTGTGTAGGTTGATGTTCTGACGAGTAGTATGATGTGGGAAAATGTGTCAAATGAGTAATTTTTGTAACTTTGTTTCTCAGAATTGCATAGACATATTTGCTGTGATATTCCATAGCCCTTTGTTGATATTATGCTTATGTCCATTCTTACATAAACCTTATTTTGTAGGTTTCTGGGTAACTTGATTTACCAGAATGCTGCTCTGAATTTTAAGCTCTTTGAGAAGAACCATTTTCCTTACAATGCTCTCTAATAATTCTCAAGAAATGTTTGTTGAATGAATAAATGAATAACATGGTGCTTTTTAAAGTAAGCATGGCTATACGTTTTACTTTTTCTATACCTGTATAATCTTAAATTGCCTGAAAGGATTTTTCATTTTTTAATGGCGAACTTGAGTTAAATCTCTTGTTTCAAAGTAATATCTCCAATGAATATGAAAACCTTAACAATTTAACTAGAGATATCTATGCTTTGTGTGTGGCCTATCCCGAACCCCTTGGAGAAAGACTTTATACAGAAACTAAGATTTTTTTGGAAAATCACGTACGGCATTTGCACAAGGTAAGGCTTGGTGCATACATGATATAAATATGTCTGTAGCTGGGTAGTTATTATTAGACTAGTTTACTGTTTTCCAGTGCAGAACTTACATCAGATTAAGGTTATTTGCTTTGTTACCTAAATAGCATTTTTCTGATTATACATGTTTAAGGTTTATGAGTTGTGCATTATGTTGTTAGATTGTCCCAGGGAAATGTTTAGTTATTCGGGATCATATAACTAGTAGCTAAAATTGTGGGGTTTCAAATCAAGGTTTGTTCAACTTTAAAGTTTTCCTTCTACATCCTCTGGATGGTGTTTATTAGAACCTAGTTCTCTCTTACTCTTGCATCCCACCTCTTGGTAAATCTCTGTCTTTATTATTTTCAACTGTTTAGCTGCTTCTTCATGTCCTACATAAAGTCTTACAAAAACTTAAAATGAAAAAGGAAAATGGTAAATTAAAAAGCATGATAGAAACTGTCCCTGTGACCACTTATTTTAGTTAGTATGCCATATGTACCAGGGCAACACCCAGACTTAATTTGTGTATGAACAAAGGACTTGTGGGATTTGGCTATGGGCTGTAGTTCTTATTTTGGACTACCGATCTGATCAGGACCTGGAAGAGATCACTTATTGTCTGGGCTAGAAACTTGACTCTACCTTTCATTAGCTGTGTGACCATGGGCAACTCACTTACTCTCCCTTATGGATTGAAATTTAAGTTTATCTTTAAAATGGAAATAGACTAGAGGATATTATGCTAAGCAAAGTAAGTCAGTCAGAAAGACAGTTATCATATGGCTTCACTCATATGTGCAATTTAAGAAAATAGAGGATCCTAGGGGAAGGGAGGGAAAAATAAAAAAAGATGACATCAGAGAGGGAGATAGACCGTAAGAAACTGTTTTAACTCCAGGAAACTAACTGAGGGTTGCTGGCGGGGAGAAGGGTGGGGGGATAGGGTAACTGGGTGATCATTAAGGAAGGCGCTTAACGTAATGAGTGCTGGGTGTTACATGCAAATGATGAATCCCTGAACTCTACCTCTGAAACTGATAATACACTATATGTTAATTAATTGGATTTAAATAAAATAAAATAGAATGGAGATACAATAACATTATATAATACTGTGTCTAACTTTGGATGTGGCTAGGTGCAGATAAGTTTTAAAGTGGTGATAACCCCAGAGCACAATTGGTCATGTGATGTTTCTCTTTTAAAACTTTTGAAGGAAATACTCTTCTTTTTATTATACATGGCAGATACATTTTAGTGTTCTAATATGTACATTTGTCAGCTCATGAAAGCAGTTTTGATAACAGGTACTTTAAATTGTTCTTGTAATGTTTAATAATTTAGTTTACAAGTTAAAGTTCTTCTATGATCATCTTGTGAACTTTGGTTATACCATAACTGTTACCTGTGTAAGGCACTTACAAATTTTGCAGTTTTATATTTTAGCATGGTTTGTGTTTCTTTAAATGTTTTATTTTGAAATACTTTCAGACTTACAGAAAAGTTGCAAAAATAATACAGAATTCCTCTATCCCTTTACCAGCTTCTTAAGGTTAACATCTTGTATAACAGTGGTACAATTATTAACACTGGGAAATTAACATTGGTATAGTTGCATTTTAAAATGATGTGAAATCGTTTTATGAAAGTTTAGAATACTTATATGATTGTATACCATATGTTTTCTTAGATCCTGTGACAAAAAAGAAGTTGGCTAATATGTTGATGACAAAGTAAATTATTAACATAGCCAACAGATTTGAAGCAGTTTCTCCTGTGAGAAGAAAATTTTATTTGATTGGGGGAGGGAACTTTTTTAATTACTAAAGTATTGCATTGCCATTTTAGATAATTTAGAACATACAGATAAGCAAAAGGAAGAAAATGATCACCAAAACAACACTCATAACAAACTTCCAGAATTAACTACTGTGAATATTTTTTATGATCTGTACTTAAGTACATCCATTTTGGCATATGTAAATATATATATAATTTGATCCTTGTCTTTTGCATATTTTTGCTTTGTGTAGACTTCCATTTTTATTAGAAAATGGAATCGTATTATATACTTTATAATCTTTATGATTTTAATAATATTGTAAGTCTCTGTCATTAAATGGACTTTTATAATTCTGGCAATGATTGTAAAGTTTTTCATTGTGTGGAGATGATACAGTTTGTTTAATATTCTCATACTGCTGGGCATATGGCTTATTTGCAATATATATAATTTGTTTTTATAATAAGCAATGCTTCTGTGAATATCCTGGTAGCTAAATTATTTTTGCGTAGCCAAGTTTTTTATAGGATAAATTCCTAGACATAGAATTATTAAGTCATAGGTCATGAACATTTTTTATTGTTTTGACGTACAGTAACAAATTGTTCTTGTATTTATTCACCGAGCAGAGCAGTTTCTAAGGGTGCTTTTCCCCCAACATTATTAGTAGTAGTTGCTATTTTTAATTTATTAATATGATAGGCAAAAAATACTATTTATAGGTTATTTCTGTCTCTTGAGCCTTAATTATTAAAATTCCAAGTTTAAAAGCATAGCATTTCAGCAGAGAATTAATTAGATGGAAATTGAGGTCACGACTTAAAGTTATATGGACAGTTAATGAAAGAACTGAATAAAAGAACCTAAGATCTTTTAAATATCAGTTTAGTGTATTTTTGCTGTTAGACTAGATTTCCTTCAAAAATAACTTTAAAAAATTAGATCTCAGATTTAAGTTTGATTTTTATTTTTCAAAAAGTAATAAATTTCTGTGAAGTAAATATAAAACAACTTATTTGGGGATTATAGGAAAGGTGTCAATTTTCATAAATAGTCTTATTCACATAAGTGAATAATTCAGAGTCATGATATATTTATATAATTAGCAGGATGATCAAAAGCGAGGGATTTGAGGAAGCACAGATATGTGGCAGTAGAATTACATCCTCTTTTAAACTGATCTTAATATAATATTCTAGCCCAAAGACAATCTCACACCATTACATTTTACCTTTTAGAGAATGAAACTGTTTACTCTCTAGTATGGATGCTTTATTTTCATACCTAAGACTCATTTTTTTCTGGTCGTTTCAGTTTAGTATTACTAAAAGTAGTTAAATTAGAATGTAATTTGTAATTGTAATTTAGAATACTTTTTAGAACATTAATTTTTGATAATTTTCATAGCTTAGAAATGAAAATGATTAGCGCTTTCCAAGTAAAAATATATTTCTTCTTTATATAGAGAGTTCTGGAGTCTGAAGAGCAAGTACTTGTTATGTATCATAGGTATTGGGAGGAATATAGCAAAGGTGCAGACTACATGGACTGCTTGTATAGGTAAGTATGCCTTTAAACTCTTGACAACCTCAACAGTGTTGCCTGTAGTCAGTAATTGAAGGAGTTTTGGGTTTTGGCTTTTTGTTTTTAAATTTTTAAATAAATGAACAAAACTAAAGCATTTTCTGCTCAATGGACTTTGTTTGCTATGGGGAAAGGTCTGTAGTCTGGGTCCTGTGGGTCTTTGGGAGCCAGGCAGTGTATGGAAAGTTATTCTCTGAAAATTAAGACTGTATTTAATTTCATACTTCTATTTTTTTTTTCATATTGTCTGGGACTCTCTCTCCCTATATATATAGCACATGTTAAATCTTGACAGAGTTCCAAAGTGCAGCTTCAGCTTGGATGAAACTTGGTGGAGTAAACCCAAGCTCATGTTTCCCTCCAGTATGCTCTTATTTGACTCTAAGATCCAGTATTTCATGTTTATGGAAACACTATTAGTTCAGGCACTCAGCAGTTGTTCTCTTAAAGTTCTACCTTATCCTTCAGGCATTATATTAATTACCTACAGTGTCATAATGCCCTGTGATCTCTCACATTTTCCTCTCTCTCCTTGTGCTGTCATATCTGTCTGGATTGCTTGTCTTCCTTTCTCTGAATGACTAATTCTGATGTGTTTTTCCATCATTCCTGTCTCTGAACTTCCCTCTTCCTTGTCTCCTACTTAGATCTTTTGTGTTACCTGTTGCTCCGGCATGTTCCTGTGGTACTCTGCGCTGATACTCTCTAACTCGTTCACATAGACAGTGGAAATAAATTCCTGGGTGCATAAGGCAGATACCTTTTTATTAAAGAATAGTGGATTAATAAGGAATAGTGTCATTAAGCCACGTGGGCCTTTCACCCTTGGAATGACAGTATCTGCTCTTGAAATGGTTGTGGCCTATGATGGAGGCAGTGATCATTTTGGCCTATGCATTGTGACATGGGCAGAGATAGACCCCTGTCTCAGTTTCTCATTGGGGAGAAACTCCTCAGTTCTCCCCAGTGAGTAACTGAGGAGTGAAGCCGGGTGTCAGAGCATTATCTGTACAGTTCTTCATGCATTGCTGGAGTACCATACCACACTGAGGCCAGGGCTTGGTTCTCTTGGCATGTTTGTTCTTTGTCACTGGTTCATGTTCCTGTAGGTTTTTATAACAACATTGGATTTACTTACTGTAAGTTGCCTCTGTTAGAAACTGGAGCTTCTTTCAACAGCCATTAGCTTTTATTTCTTCTTAGAAGAGCCAAATGGAATAAAATCAGAAGCCAGCAGTCGCTGACAAGCACAAGGTTTACTGTGGCTTTGGCTTTTATAAAACAGTGTTTGCCATACATTAAACATCCTGACATTTCATGTTTTATTTTCCCTCATCCACCAAAGTGAGATAGTCATAAATAGAACTTCTAAGAATTCCCTAGCTAAATTGTGGAGGAGAATTAGAGGAATTTTTAGAGTATTTTTAAATGTTTTTATGAAGTAATTTCTAGCCTCTTCTTTATTCTGATTGATGTATAAGATGGATATGCATTAGCATAGGTAATTTAAGGATTCTGGCTTTAAAGAAAATAATGATATTTCTGCCTCATGTTTCCCAGTACTCCATATCTCTTTAGACACTGCTGGCTCTTGAAGTGGAATACGTAAGATATTAGCTGGAGAACTAAGAGCTCTTGAAATCCAGTTGGTAGTGAGTGCTAGAATATTTTGAGCCCTTTCTACACATTTTATTTACTTTAAAGAACTCTGTATTCATGAGAACAGTTTTTGTAATGGAATTTCCTAAGACAGATTGAAATGCTTGGTTTCTCTGAGGCTTCAAAGTTACTTTTGGCTATTCATTATTGTCAGGTACTATTTTTAATTGTGTCAGTGCTAATATTTGAGGAAAACAAAGGATGCTTATTAAGTACTTTGTTGATGAAATAAATTATAAAAACATTATAAAAATTATAGAAACTATTGCATTGTATGTGAGCAGAACAGCCAGGTATTTATTGCCTGTGTGGTAGAGTATAAAATATTTTAAAGAAATTATTGGAACGTGATTTCTTTTATGATTTCCTAGAACATATGTCTTTATTTAAAAACAAATGTGTGATGAATAAAATTGACTGTAAAATACTCCAGTGACTTAGAAATTAAGAATTGTATCCACATCAAAATGAAAAATTGCACTGTTTACATTTTAAGCTATATCTTTAAATTATTTTAAAAGCTTGTCTATCAAGCTTAAACTTAACATCAAGAGTAGAACTCTGGAATGAGAAAGATACAGTTAATGTAAGCTCAAGTTTTATTCCATGAGGTAAAGAGAATAGTGACTTGTCCTATCAGATATAAACCATAAAGCCCCACTAAGGTAATAATGCCGGCTCAAGAATATACATACAGTGATTCTAGACCTCTGCAGGTCTAGTAGCTGGTTCTTCAGCATTAACAAACCACTCTCCTGAGAAGTTTATGCTTATCTGTAGGTATGAAGGAGCTGCTTAGGATTCTGAATAGGTAAGTAATTTTTAGATGAACTGGAGATGGCAGAAACAGGAAATAGAGACCAACCATGGGAGTGTTGCACAGGATCGAAGCAGAGAGTAAACAAAAGGCATTGGAAGAGAGAAGGAAAGTAATGGGAGAGGATGATGAGTAGTTCAGGAGGACACAAAGAGCAGCTGATTAAAGGAGTGAAATGGAAGGATGAGAGATAAATGTTTCTAATCTTTTAGTGGGATTACTGGGATGGCCATGGTACCACAGACCAAAAAAGAAACTGGTTTGGTGCTAAGGATCCATATAGGAAGGCACATATAAATGGTAAAGATATGACAAATTCCTGCTACTCAGGGAACACGTGTCACTGTTGAAATATTGTATTTGTTTATGTTTATATATTCTACCAGATGTGTAAACTCTGTGCAAGAAGCCCACATTTTTGTTTTTCATCTTTCTGTACCTGGGGCCTGGAATACTACCTGATTTAGAGTTCATGCTTGGTCAGTACTTGTTGGATGAGAGAGGGAGAACTCCTGAATTTCTGTGCGAGCTCTGCCACTTAGCAGATTGACCCCTGGCAAGTTCTTTAAGCTCTCTAAGCTGCAGTTTTCTTACATATAAAAGGAGGACTATAATAGTACCACACATACCTGCTTCATAGTAGTCAGCCTTACAAAATGCTCATGTCAGGTATGCCTGACACATGACACGAGCTCAGTAAAGGTTAGTGTTTACTTTTATTTCCTGGCATTTGTGGCTTTTATGATCTGTCTCCAGACTGCTTTTCCCAGTTTGTATTCTAATATTAGCTTTTGCTATCCCTGCTGTCTGGAATGCTATCCATTTATGTATTCAGTAATTCATCAAGGAAGTATTTTTTGAGGACTTCCTGTTTACCTGACACTGGTTCTGGATGCTGTGTTATCAAGGTCCTTGCCTTGTAGTTCTTATATTCTAGAGTGGTAACAGATGTACAGAGCAAATAAGCAAATAAAAGAATTGGATTATTTCACAAAGTAGTAAGTACCGTGAAGAATATAAAACAGTTGTGTGAATTACTTTAATGGGAGTGGGAAGTTAAAGTTCATTTGGATTGATATCAGATCAGGCCTGAGAGAAGTGTGTTTGAGCGGAGACCTGAATGACAAAGGCCGGAGGTTAAAATATCTCTCCAGTTTATATATCCCTATTTCAGGCCGGATATCCTAGATGCTCTCTCTCTAGCTTTTACTTCTGTCTCTCTCAGGCCTATTCCCTTTTCTTCAATTGGGAGGCATGGTTGAAAACCCAGCATGAAATTAGGAGGATATACTCCTAGAGAGAATGGAAGGAAGGGTGAAATGGCATTTTGAAGGAAAAATATAATAGGACTTTGTAACAAATGGGTAGAGGAGACTGAAATGTCAAAGAGAGTACCAAGGTTTTAAGCCTTGGCGTCTAGAGGCTTGTAGTAAGTCCTTGTGGGAGTGCAGCTTGTGTAAATGGTTCTATCTATACAGCTTTGGACTTAATTCCAGGAATTGTGTTTTTCATCATCTCCTAGAGTTGTTGGTAGAGTTATGCTGTTCAAATTTTTATTATCTTTGTTTTCAGTTTCATTTGTCTGCAGACGTGAAGTGGACTTTTCATTTTGATGCAGTGAACACTTAGAAAGTATGTTTTTTACTGTAGAGATTTCGTGGTTATTGCCTATTTGTGTTGTCTATAGCTATTTACACATGGCAGAACCTTTCAAATCAGTACTTTTAGGTGGTGAGCATTATAGCCATTATAGTGAGATCTAAGATTGTGAAAAGTGAGTGCTAGACTATTTTGAGCCCTTTCTACACATTTTATTTACTTTAAAGAACTCTGTATTCATCTCAGTAATTTGTAAAGTTCATTATAGTTATTAGCCTTAGAATATGTTGAAACATTATAAAGCTGCTTTCCTCTGGTAGACAAAGTGATCTTACATTTGTCAGTTTTGCTCATACGTCTTACTGTCTATAACCGTCTATTTCATTTTCTTACCTACTGATTGTGATCTCTTTGTTGTTGTTTAAAAATGAAAAGTTACATCTTTTCCTGGTGATAGACATAAATTGAAGGACTGACTTGAGTTTTATCTTCTATTTTTTTAATTCTTTGCAAAGTGAACTTATCCTGACTTCCAAGAAGAATCTGGAAATGAGCAAATTAGATTGTAGAAGCTCCTTGGGTAGGAGCTGTTGGGCTATATGAGTACTGGAAATTTTTAGAGCAAAACCCTTGAGTTTTTTTTTAATTTTTTTATTATAATCATATTTTTTATTATATTATGTTTATCATCATACAGTGCACCCCTGGTTTTTTATGTAAAGTTCGATTACTCATTAGTTGCATATAACACCCAGTACACCATGCAATACGTGCCCTCCTTACTACCCATCACCAGCCTATCCCATTCTCCCACCCCTCTCCCCTCTGCAGCCCTCAGTTTGTTTCTCAAAGAAAAAGGGGGTAATCAGAAGGGGGAATGAAGCATAAGAGACTATGGACTCTGAGAAACAAACCCTTGAGTTTTTTAAAGTGAGGTTGAGGTAATAGGGCTTTTTCCCCCTATTCTAGAGGTTATTCTTTTGCTGTTAAAGCGTTTGGCTGATACTTTTGATCCTTTTAAATTACATTTCTTACTTCTGCATAATTTCTTTGGATCTATTACCACACTCTTCTATAGTTGATTTATAACCCTTAAAAGTGTTATTTTCAAGTTGCAAGTTATTTGTTTTCCTACTGATTTTAACATAGTGTCCACTGGTACTATATTTGTTTTTCAGGTATCTCAACACCCAGTTTATTAAAAAGAATAAATTGACAGAAGCTGACCTTCAGTATGGCTATGGTGGTGTAGATATGAACGAACCACTTATGGAAATAGGAGAGGTAGGAAATTCTTTAAATGACTGGCAAACATGAGAGTGTTTTTACATCTATTGAGGGAATTTGGTTCACTCTCCTTTTTTTTAAGGAGGACTATCTTAAAATTGTCGAGATTTAAAACATCCTGAATGTTAATAAAACACTGCAATGATTTCCTAAGAATCTTCACATAGATGAGAACAGAAGAGACATGATTAATATTATTTAGGTAATTAAATTAATGATGGATGAATAAATGACAGGTTAAAGTTCCACTATGTGAAAAAGCTCATAAAAAGCCTTTAGAAAAGTACTTTCTAAAAGTATTTAGAAAATAATCTTGAGATTCTTGTAGTTAAAAAGCGCAGAGGTCAAGGTACCTGTGTGGCTCGGTTGATTGAGCGTCCGACTCTTGATTTCAGCTCAGGTCATGATCTCAGGGTTGTGGGATTGAGCCCTGTGTCGGGCTCCATGCTGGGTGTGGAGCCTGCATAGGATTCTCTCTCCCTCTCCTTCTGCCCCTCGCCCCACCTCATGTGTGTGCGTGCTCCCTCTCTCTTAAAAAATAAAGTGCAGAGGTCATAGGTTTAAAAGAGATCCTGAAAGAGAAGAAATACAGAATTATGGATGTAACAAATTTATTTTAACTTTAAAAAGTAATTAGAGAAGTTCAGAGTAAAACAATGAAGTGTGGAGGTCGAGTAGTTCTGCCAGATTCTTGAGGTACAGTGCAAATTCAAATGTGAAAAGTTACATAAAGCATATATTCATTGTGAAAGAAATACTCCAGTACAATGTTTGTTTATTCATGGAATACGTATTTATTGAGTAGCCAAATGCTGGCGATACAGTGGTGAACAGACAGAAGGTCTCTGTCCTCATGGGGAAGCAGTGCCAAATAAGTACAGAAATTAATGTGAAATTGTGGTGAGTGTTAATGAAAGAAATAAACAGCCAAGATGCAGCATTAGTAGAAATTTTATTTAGAATAATACTTCTGGAAAGAAATTTGTCATTGTCTTTCAGTAGACTTTAAAATGTGCAATATCTGTTAACTAGAAAATCCCATGTCTGGTAATCTGTACTGTGAAAATAATAAATAATGGGGAAAAAGTTTAAATATTTTAAAGTATTCTTTGCAGGGCGCCTGGATGGTTCAGTTGGTTAAGTGTCTGCCTTTGGCTCAGGTCATGATCCCAGGGTCCTCAGATAGAGCCCTGCATCCTTGCTCAACAAGGAACCTGCTTCCCCCGCCCCCCCGCCTGCTGCCCCCTGCTTATACTCACACACTCTCTCTCTCTGTCAAATAAATAAAATCTTTAAAAAATAATAATAAAATAAAAGTATTCCTTGCAATCATTGTTAATAAGGGCGACAAATGGGTAGACAATCTAAATGTCTCATATTCAACAGTAAGCACCATACATAGATGAATATGTACAGTATGATTTTGTTATAAAGGCAAAGAGATAAATTAGTAGTAGAAAATGGTTTATAGAAACTTTAATAAAGGGGGAAATTTTTCATGAAAAAATTTGGACACATTATATGTTTAATAGGAATAAAACTGTAGGAGAAAAAGGATGTAGAGTAACAGTTGCTTTAGTTTGTAGGATTATAAGTGAATACTTTAATAATTGTCCCTTATCACCAATACCATCAAGCTCACTCTTCCTCCCAGAGGAAATCACCATAAACAGTATGTCTTTCCCGAATTTTACCTGTGTATTTGCATATAAATATACTGTGCACATAATGGTTTAATTTTGTATTTTAAACATTAATGATAACATATGTACCATAATGATAGCATACCATATATCATGCAACTTGTATTTCTTGCCTGTTTTGTTTTTTGGTTAATGTGCCTAGTTCTTTGCATATAAGTTTATTTTTGTGAGAGCTCAGTACTCTGTAATAGGAATACGGAATAATTTATTAATCATTTATTAAACTATTCTTAGTTTTCAGTTCTTTGTTGTTATGAACAATACTGCTGTGAATATCATTGTTCATTTATTCATTTATCAAATTTTTTTTAGCCCCTCTGTGTGCCAGGCACTTTTATATATGCTAAGAATACAGTAGTGAATGAAGTAGAATCAAATTTTACACTTAGGGAGTTAACACTTACGTATATATCTCTTTGTACATGAGCAGAAATTTTCTTAGAGTGGGTACCTGAAAGTGGATTTTCTGGGTCCAAGCACACCCTGAATTTTGATAGCCCCTCCAGCTTGTTTCAAAAGGCTTCTTAGTTTGTTCTCCTATGATAGCTATAACCTCTCATTTTCTTTTGTATCACCTTTTTTCCGTTTGTGCTATGTAAAAAGCAAAAAATAAGGGAAAACTTGAAGAATGGCCCTTGTGGGAAGGCTGATGCTCTTACTTATTTGAAATGGAATTACCACTTGATGAGAGAATAAAGTTACCCCAGGGAAATAGAATAGAGAGGCTAAAACGAGACTAATGGCTGTATAGATGGAGTTACGTTGGCAACAGAGGAGCAGTCAATTTTTGGTACTGGAATAATTTGTACTCTTTATGGGAAAAATATATTGGAGTTTAAATATGAAAGGCAAAACTTGAAAACTTTTGGAAGGCAATATAGAGCACACATATCCCTCACATTAGGGTAAGGAAGTTCCTAAAAGACGAGAAAAATATAAACAGTAAAGGAAAAGATTGATAACTTTGAGACATTAAAATATAATGTATTTTTACTAAAAAAACACTGTAAAGGAACTCAAAAGCTAAGTCACAAACTATGACTGAAATACATAGATCTGTCAAGGGATTAATTTCTACAATATGTAATGAACTCCTAGTTTTTATTAAGAACAAGATAAATATTATGGAATAGTGGGCAAAAGAGATGAATGGGTATTTCACATAAAAAAAAAAAAAACTAAGATGTACAATAAACATATAAAAAGATGCCCAGCCTCACACAAGAAGATGCCAGTTAAAACCACAAGGATTTACCAAAACAATCTACAAATTCGGTGTAATCCCTATCAAAATACCAATAGCATTTTTCACAGAACTAGAACAAATAATCCTAAAATTTGTGTAGAATCACCAAAGACCTCAAATAGCCAAAGCAGTCTTGAGAAAGAAGAACAAAACCGAAGGTATCACAATCCCAGATTTCAAACTATCTTACAAAGCTGTAGTAATCAAAACAGAATGGTACTAACACAGAAATGGACCCTAGGTCAGTGGAACAGGATAAGGGACCCATGCAAACAAATCCACACTTCTATGGTCAGTTAATCTATGACAAAGAGAATATGCAATGGAGCAAAGAGTCTCTTCAATAAATGGTGTTGGGAAAACTGCACAGCTACATGCAAATGAATGGAACAATGCCTTTCTTAACACCATACATGAAAATAAACTTAAAGTGGCTTAAAGATCTACATGTGAGACCTGCAACCATAAAATGCCTAAAAGAAAACATAGGTAATATTCTCTTGGACATCATCCATAGCAACATATTTATGTTTGCTTGAGGAAACATATGGTATGTTTCCTCAAGCAAGGGAAACAAAAGCAGTAATAAACTATTGGGACTATGCCAGAATAAAAAAGTTTTTTGCATAGCAAAGGAGACAATCAACAAAACAAAAAGGCAACCCAGTGAATGGGAGAAGATATTTGCAAATGGCATCTAATAAGGGGTTAATATCCAGAATACATAAAGAACTTATACAATCAACATAAAAAAAAAAAAAAACCAAACAATTTAATTAAGAAATGAGCCAAGGACCTGAATAGACATTTTTCCAAAGAAGAGATACAAGTGGCCAACAGACACATGAAGAGATGCTCAAATCACTACTCATCAGGGAAATGCAAATCAAAACCACAATGAGATATCACCTCACATTAGTCAGAATGGCTAGTATCAAAAAGACAAGAAATAGCAAGTGTTGGTGAGGATGTGGAAGGAAACCACCGTGCGCTGCTGGTGGGAATGTATATTGATGGAGCCATCATGGAAAACAGAATGGATGTGCCTCAAAAAATGAAAAATAGAAATACCCTATAATCCAGTAATTCCACTCCTGGGTATTTTACCCAAAGAAAATGAAAGCACAAATTTGAAAAGACATATGCACCTCTGTGTATATTTTACCATTATTTACAATAGCCAAATTATGGAAGTAGCCCAGGTGTCCATTAATAGATGTATGGATAAAAAAGATGTGATCTATATGTACAAAGGAATATTACTCAGCCATAAAAAAGAATGAAATCTTGTCATTTGCAACAACATGGTTGGATCTAGAGAGTATAATCCCAAGTGAAATAAGTCAGTCATAGAAAAAACAAAAACAAAAAAACAGACTTAACTATAGAGAGTGAACTGATGATTACCAGTGGAGGGGTGGGTGAGGGGATAAGTGAAATAGGTGAAGGGGATTAAGAGTACATTTATCTTGATGAGCAATGAGTAGTACAGAGAAATGTTGAATCACTATATTATACACCTGAAACTAATATAACACTGTATGTTAACTATATTGGACTTATATGTTTAAAAAATATGAGAATATGTACACATTTGGTAGAACTATAGGCAAGGGAATGATTTAACACAAAATTCAGGTTTGTGGTAGCCTCTGAGGGGGAAGTAGGAGGGCATTTGGAGCAACAGTAATTGGGAAGTTGTGTTTCTTAAACTGGGTGGTGAATACAGGGATGTTCTATTTTATTATTCTTTTAATTGACTTACCCTTTATGTTTGTATGAGAGGTTTCATAATTTTAAAAATCAGCCAACAGCCAAATCACTTTGAACATAATTCCTTTGTTTCTCTTAGTCTTGGCATTTATAAGGTCTTTCCATAATACCAAGCATTTAACAATCAATAAATTATAGTTTATAAAAATCAAATCAATTATTTGAGTTTTCAGTTCAGTTGAATTCAGTTCAGTTTCAAATAATTCAAACCTTAATTCTGTTCTTTGTGCATGTCTGATAGTCATTTTCAATTTAAATTAGAAATTCATTTTTTATGTATATTTAATTTTCGTTTGACTTTTGAAATATTAATTGTAAATACTTGATGTGTATTTTTACTTTAAAAAGTTATTTTTAACATTTTAACAAATGTTAAAAACAAATACTAGGTAATTCATCCTTGATAATTTTTATTTTTCCTGGCAGCTAGCATTGGATATGTGGAGGAAATTGATGGTTGAACCACTTCAGACCATTCTTATCCGAATGTTGCTCCGAGAAATAAAAAAGTGAGTACTGACATTCGTCTTCTTGAGTCAATTCTAATTTGCTGTTTGAAATGGTTTCAAATAGTGTACAGTTGCATGGCTGTTAACTAGACATAGGCCTTGGTTTACTTAAACGAGCCTCATTTTCCATCTAATGCCAATATTTTAAAATTGTTTTATAATCTTTTTTTGACAGGTCTTTGGTCTTTAGCCCAATATGCTTAGTAAATAAATAAGTCCCTGAAGGAAGTGACCTGCCCCTTTTTGTTGCAAGCCTGATACCCCTTGCACCTTCCAGGGCATAGCTGAATTGTTTGAACATATTCTCTCAGTTTAAATCTTGATAAGGATAACCTACCTATTCTAGAAAACAGATTTTTCTAGGTAGTTGGTTACCTCTTAGCCCCAGTGTTAAATTAGTAACTTGTCTATGTGTGAGATTAGTTCGTGGGAAAATGGCTTCTCACTCTACTCATGGCCCGGAGTGGTGGACTGTTTACCTAATTGCTGTGTGAATAGAATTTAAGATTACAAGTTTTCCTGTGGAGTCCAGAATAGAACATCCTTGGGTCAGCTCTGGCCTAAAAAATTACTAGACTTCAGCTTTGGGGAATCAGAAGCACTAAAAGTCAGTCATACAGATGTGTGTATAATAAATTTCATTTTACTGGAACTGATGTTGTAGGAATTATCTAGACCAGTGAATTGCAGTGTGATAATGGCCACTCCATCTGAAAATGCTTTCTTTAAGAATACCCAAATATGGGTTTTTTATGTGAGGGAAAAAAAGGAAAGCATTGTTCTTTCTATGGGCTCCTAATAGGACTTTAAAAAAACCAAATAAATAAACAGAAACAAAAAACAAGCCACCAAAGAGGATAGGGAATATTTTAAAATTTAATGTAAATACTAAATAGTAGAAAGTAGATGGTAGCAATTAGTAATGGTTTTAAAAAACTGTCACCCTTTTAATGAGGGAGATGGAGAGAAAAGGATAGTGAAGCAGTAGGGTGGGACAATTTTTTTCTTTCTCTTTTGTTTACTAAACCGTAATTAACTAAAAGAACACTCCAAACAATATTTGTAGGTTCTAATGTATTTATTTTGCTATGAAATATTAACTTGTTTCTCGACTTGGAATTCAGCTATTTACATTAAGTTTATTGAAAATACTGTTAAAATTTTCTAAATGTAGTTTTTTGAAACGTCTCTTTTAATAGGCTTGTCCCAACCTAGTAAATTTTCTTAAGTGTGATTGTTAGCTTGTTAAAAATGAATTGATGAAAAACTAAAGAAAATCTAACTGTATATGAAAAATAATACAATAGTAATAAAACAATAATAAAATAAAAATTAAAAAATAATACTATACAGGATATTCTGGAAAAGACAGAGATTATTTGGTTAGAGATATTATTAGGCCAACTTGTCTTAATTTTGTTGTTATAATCAGCTTCCATGAAAATATTATTCGACATGCTCTAATGTCTCATTTTTCATGTGTACTCCATTAAGTAGGTGTTATCCCACATTTTACAGCTAAGGAAACTAAGGTATAACAACAATAACAACAACAACAACAACAAAATATGGGAGCTATGTGCCAGAAAGTGTCCTAAAAGCTTTACCTGCATTATCCCATTTAATCCTCACAACCCTGGGATGTTGGTACTACTTCCATTACCATTTTACAAATGAAGATGTCAGTGGTAGTACTCTAACAAGGCTAATTTGACTCCAGCCCCTATCTTCTTAATTCCAGGGATTCAAATATGGCTTCTGCTAACTCTAAATCCATTATGCCTGTCTTTTAAATCCAAAGACTATTTCTTCCATTCCTGGTTCTAGTGCTTTAGCTTTTATATACATTTTAGTTTTATAATGCTTTGTATTCTAGTAATTTCACACATAATTCTTTATTTGATCTTAAGGAGGCAGGGCAAGTTTTATTTATAAGTAAGCAAATTGACCTTCAGTTAGTAGAAATGACTTACCGAATTTGAAATACCTAAGGAAAGAGACTTCATGCCTGCAAACTTCCAGTTTGGGTATTTCCACTACATTGTTTTAATATCTATTTACCCATTGTCATTTGAGATAATATGGCCAGATACCATAACTTCCATTACATGGACAAGTGGCTGTGGTAACTTGTCTGAGCCTTATAATGGGATGTGTGGTGAATATTATCATAGGCTCATTTTACAAATGGGGAAAATGAGGCTTGAGAGGATAGTTAACTTACTCAGGTCATGTATCTAGTATATGGCTTAGTGAGAATCGGAAGTTAGGTCATTCTGGCCCTTGTGTCTGTGGTCTTACCCATGTATTACATATTCTTAGCAGTAGTTTGCTGAAGTTGCTTCTCATTGCCATTGCTGCTAACAGAGAAGTATTTTATCGTGTGTACCTACGACTTTTTTGTGGAAAGAGCTCCACCAAACTTATGGAATAAAATCTTTTCAGATCTAGCAGAGCATATTACAAATTTGATTTCCTGTCAACTTATTCACAATTTCCTTTCCCTGTAATCATCCCTAGGTTCCTAGATATTCTTTACAAGTGTCTGAAGGGCATTACTGTGAACTTGTGGTTTCTCAAATCTGACCTCTGAAAATCAAGCTTACACAAAGGGTGTTTAAAAGCATTATCTTTCTACAAAAAAATTATAAAAGTAAAATATGTTGATTGTACACAATTAAAAATGTGTAGAAGGTTAAAAAGAGAAATTAAAAGACTTTCACTTTTCCCCTGATGCCTTCAGTTCTGTTATTTGAAGCAAACCACTATTAAGGATTTAAAGTATTTTCTAATAGAAATTCTCTATGCGTTTAAGATCGAATACACGTGCATATATGTGTGTGTACATACATTTATATGGATGTGCGTATGTATATATCTACACACATATATTACATATAATAGACACACATACGTATGTACTTGCACTCACGGAGTTTACGTAAGTATTAATACTTAACATTTTTCTTAGAACAGACTAGTGGTTGGTGTGAGACTATAAAGTGGTAGTATGAGGGAGTTGCTTTATGGTGATAAAGTAGTTGTAAAACTTGAATATAGTGGCAGTAACATGAATCTAGATATGTGATAAAATTGCATAAAATTACATGTATACAAACACAAATGATTGTGTATAAAAAATGAATAAGGTCAAAAATATGAATAAGGTCTATAGGTTGTATCAGTGTTGATTTCCTGTGATTGATGTTGTATCATAATTATGTAAGATGTTACCACTGGAGAAAACCAAATGAACATTCTCAGGACCACCCTGTATTATGTTTGCAACTTCCAGTGAAGCTGTAATTATTTCAAAATTTAAAAATATGTTTTTTAAGTTTAATTGGCACATAAAATGTGAATATCCCTGTTTTCTTCCTTTTAGCTGCACCTTTCTTCTCTTCCCAACTAACTACTACGGATAGTTGGTTGTACTTAAATAATTGTTTACTTAAGTACAGTGGTTTCTATTTGTGTATGTGTGTGTGTAATCTTTATATTCCTTTAGGAAGATGTTGTAAGCTCTGGAGCCTCCCCACATAAAAATATTCAATATGCACATGCACACAAAACTTTACGTACTTTTTAGAAGGTTTGTGGATTCCTAGGATCAGAATTGCTGCCTTAGCATTTACGTGGTGGACTTCTTTATCCCCAAGAGAATCATTTGGCAAATTGTAATCTGAAAAAAAGATTCTATACTTAATATTTGTTGAATTGGAAAGTTTTTATTCTGAAATCGAAACTCAGCAGCAAAGCAGTCATGACTTTAATATCCTCTCTCTGTCGTGTAATCATAAAGGCAAGAATTAAGTGACAAATGGAAAAAAAAATTTTAACTTAACAGCTCCTGGGTTTTTTGTTCTTGTTTTTGTTTTTAACTCTTCCTACTTTCACCACTATTGTAACATCATACCCCTGTTAGATACCAAAATTTCCTACAAGTGTGGTTCCCTGTCAGGGCTCTTTTCTGTTCTGTTTGTTTGTCCGTCCTCGAGCGCATACCTCACTGTGTTTATTATTATAGCATAATCAGTCTTGTTATCTGGTAAGACAGATTTGCCTTCCATAAGCCAGAAGTGTTCTTGCTGTTATTTGGCCCTTTACTCTTTCATATACAGGTCATAATGATCTTTTTTTTAAAGGTGATTATAAGTTCCATAGAAAAAATTTTCTGTGGGATTGAAATTGAGTCGAATATATAAGTTAGTTTGGAGGGAATTTATATCTTCATTAAATCTTCTGTAAACATATCTGCTGTTTTTAATGCCTTCTTTAATATCTCCTAATATGTTTTTATAAATTTATTTGTAAAGGTTCTTCATTCGTTTTATTTCAAGATACTTCATATTCGGGGCGCCTGGGTGGCACAGTGGTTAAGCATCTGCCTTTGGCTCAGGGCGTGATCCTGGCATTGTGGGATCGAGCCCCACATCAGGCTCCTCCGCTGGAAGCCTGCTTCTCCCTCTCCCACTCCCCCTGCTTGTGTTCCCTCTCTCACTGGCTGTCTCTATCTCTGTCAGATAAATAAATAAAATCTTAAAAAGGAAAAAAAAAAGATACTTCATATTTGCTGATACTGTTACCAAAAAATTGTATAATTATCCATTCTATTTGTTTTCTGCTAGTGAATTGAAATACAATACTCTTAATATGTAAATCTTATATTCAGCTACCTTGTTAAATTCCATCATTTCTAGCTGCTTCTCCAAGGGAAAAAAAGTGTTATTTCTAATAATTTGTGCTTCTTGTGTGTGTGCTTTCTATGTAAGGTATCATAATCTGTAAAAGATAGTTATGTTTCCTTTGTGTGTGTGTGTGCATGCACACACACTTGCCGTGCCCACACACACCTCAGTGATCAGGACCTCCACAGCAGTGTTGAAGAGGAGTGATGGGTAGTGAGCATCTTGGTCTCATTCCTAGTTGTAAAGGTTACACATGTAACATTTCTTCTTTTAAAATGATGCTTCCTCCAGTTTTTTTTTTATTAGATACTCTTTCTCGGAATGATGAAATTAATTTGAATTTGGTATTGAATTTTATAAAATGACTTGTATTTGGATTGAGTGATCATGGTTTTTTTCTATTAGTCTATTAGTGTAGTAGGTTACATTTATAGATTTTTTAATATTAAACTATCCTTGTATAACTAGAAAAAAACCCAGGTTGGTTGTTTATAATAATTTCTATAACATTTTTGCATTTGATTTGCTACATAATATTTTATTTAGAATTTTGAATCTATATCCATGAATGGAATGGGCCTATAATTATTTTTTCTCATAATGTCTTGGGTTTGGTATCAGATTCATTCTTGTAGGATGGATTAGAGGCTATTCCCTCTTTTTCTTTTGAGTAAAAGAGTGTATAAACCTGGGATGATCATTTTTTTTTTAATTTATGTAAACTCAGTTAATTAACCTATAGTGTATTATCAGTTTCAGAGGTAGAGTTCAGGGATTCATCAGTCTCATATAACACCCAGTGCTCATTACGTCATGTGCCCTCTTTAATGTCCATGGGGTGATCATTTTTTGGAGTGTTTAGTAAAACTCCCTGCAGAACCATCTGGGTGTAGGGTTTCTTTGTAAGAAGAATTTTTTTTTCACATTTACAAATTAACCTTTGCCTTTATTTTCTATTTTTGAAGTATAGCTGACATACTGTGTTATATTAGTTTCTGGTATACAACATAGTGATTTGACAATTTTATACATTGCTCAGTGCTCACCACAATTAAGTGTAGTCACCATCTGTAACCATAGATTATTAATATTATTGACTATATTTCCCCTGCTGTACTTTTCATCTCTATGACTGACTTACTTTACAACTGGAAGTTTATACCTCTTAATCCCCTTCACCTATTTTGCCTATCCCCCCTGCCCACATCCCCTCCAGCAGCCACCAGTCTGTTCTGTATTTAAGAGTCTGGTTTTTTGTTGTTGTTATTTGCTTTGTTTTATAGATTGTACATGTAAGTGAAGTCATGTGGTGTTTGTCTTTTTCTGTCTGACTTATTTCACTTAGCATAATACCCTCTAGGTCCATCCATGTCGTTGCAGATGGCAAGATCTCATTTCTTATGTCTGAGTAATAGTCCATTGTATATGTGTACTGCGTCTTTATCGATTCATTTTATCAGTAGATACTTTGGTTGCTTCCCTCTTTTGGCTGTAGTAAATAATGCTACCATAAATGCAGGGGTGCATGTATCTTTGTGAATTCGTGTTTTCATTTTCTCTGGAAAAGTACCCAGTAGCGGAATTACTGAATTAGAGGATATTTCTATTTTTCATTTTTTGAGGAACATCTGTTCTGTTTTCCGTGGTGGCTCCATCAATGTACATTCCCACCAACAGCGCATGGTGGTTTCCTTCCACATCCTCACCAACACTTGCTATTTCTTGTCTTTTTGATACTAGCCATTCTGACTAATGTGAGGTGATATCTCATCGTGGTTTTGATTTGCATTTCCCTGATGATTAATGATTTGAGCATCTCTTCATGTGTCCTTTGGCCATTTGTATCTCTTTGGAAAAATGTCTGTTCAGGTCCTTGGCTGATTTCTTAATTGAATTGTTTGGTTTTTATGATGTTGATTGTGTAAGTTTTTTATGTATTCTGGGCATTAACCCCTTATTGGATATATCTTTTGCAATACTTCTTTCATTCACTGGGTTGCCTTTTTGTTTTATTAATGGTCTCCTTTGCTGTGCAAAAGCTTTTTATTTTAGTGTAGTCCCAATAGTTTATTATTGCTTTTGTTTCCCTTGCCTGAGGACATATCCATAAATCTGTTGCTAAGGCTGATACTATTATGTTTTCCTTTAGGCATTTTATGGTTTCAGGTCTCACATTTAGATCTTTAATCCATTCTGAGTTTATTTGTGTGTATGGTGTAAGAAATTGGCCCAGTTTCATTAATGTGCATAGAGCTGTCAAGTTTTCCCAACGCTGTCTTTTCCCCATTGTATATTGTAACTTCCTTTGACATAGATTAATTGACCATAGCAGTGTGGGCTCTCTATTGTGTTCTGTAGATCTATGTGTCTGTTTTTGTGCCAGTACCATACTGTTTTGATTTCTGCTGCCTTTTTTTTTTTTTAAGATTTATTTATTTATTTTAGAGAGAGAGCACAAGTGGGGAAAGGGTAGAGGGAAAGGGAGATAAGCAGACTCCCTGCTGAGTGGGGAGCCTGATGTGGGTCTCAATCCCAGGACCCTGAGATCATGACCTGAGCTGAAATGAAGAGTTGGATGCTTAACTGACGGAGCCTCCCAGGCACCCTGATTACGACAGCTTTGTAGTATATCTTGAAATCTGGGATTGTGATACCTTCAGCTTTGTTCTTTCTCACAATTGCTTTGGCTGTTCAAGGTCTTTGTGGTTCCATACAAATTTTAGGATTATTTGTTCTAGTTTTGTGACAAAAATGCTATTGGTATTTTGGTAGTGATTGCATTGAAGTGGTAGATTCCTATGGGTAGTGTGGGCATTTTAACGGTAGTGCTTTTTCCAATCCACAAGCATTGTTTGTGTCATTTGCAGTTCCTTTCATCAATATTTTATAGCTTTCAGAGTGTAGATCTTTCACCTCCTTGGTTAATTTATTCCTAGGCATTTTATTATTTTTGGTGCAGTTGTAAGTGCGATTTTTAAAAATTTCTCTTTCTGCTCCTTTATGATTACTGTATAGAAACACAACATTTCTGTATATTAATTTTGTATCCAGAAAGCTTACTGAATTCATATATTCTAATAGTTTTTTGGTGGAATCTTTAGGGTTTTCTATATATAGTATCATGTCATCTGCAAATAGTGATAGTTTTACTTCTTTCTTACCAATTTGCATGCCTTTTCTTTCTTTTTTGTATTTGATTGCTGCAGCTAGGACTTCTAGTACTATGTTGAATGAAAGCTGTGAGAGTGGACATTTTTGTCTTGTTCCTGATCTTAGAGGAAAAGCTTTCAGTTTTTCATCCCTGAATATGATGTTAGCTGTTGGGTTTTCATATATGGCTTTTATTATACTGAGGTATGTTTCTCTAAATCCAGTTTGTTGGGAATTTTTATCAAGAATAGTTGTATTTTGTCAGATGCTTTTTCTGCATCTATTGAGATGATCCTTGTCCTTTCTGTTGTTAATGCAAGGTATTACATTGGTATGTGAATATTGAACTGCTCTTGCATCCCTGGAGTAAATCCCACTTGATTGTGGTGATTATGGTGATCATGGTGAATGATCCTTTTAATGCATTGTTGAATGTGGCTTGCTAATATTTTTGTTGAGGAAATTTGCATCTGTGTTCATCAGGGATATTGGCCTGTAGTTTTGTTTGTTTTTTCTTTTGTGTGTGTGTGTCTTTGTCTTGGTTTGATATCAGAGTAATGCTGGCTTTGTAGAATGAATGTGGAAGTTTTCCCTCCTCTTCTGAGTTTCTTGGAATAGTTTGAGAAAGGTCAGTATAGGGGCGCCTGGGTGGCTCAGTCATTAAGCAACGTCTGCCTTCGGCTCAGGGCGTGATCCCGGGGTCCTGGGATCGAGCCCCACATCAGGCTCCTCCACTGGGAGCCTGCTTCTTCCTCTCCCACTCCCCCTGCCTGTGTTCCCTCTCTCTGTGGCTGTCTCTCTCTCTGTTAAATAAATAAATAAAATCTTAAAAAAAATTAAAAAAAAAAAGAGAGAAGGGTCAGTATTAAGTCTTTAAATGTTTGATAGAATTCACCTGGGAAGCCATCCGGTCCTGGACTTTTTTTTATTGGGAGTTTTTTGATTACGAGTTCATTTTCATTACTAGTAATTGATCTGTGCAAATTTTCTATTTCTTCCTGATTCAATTTTAGAAGAATATATGTTTCTGGAAATTATTCATTTCTTCTAGGTTGTCCAATTCGTTGGCATATAATTATTAGTAGTAGTTTCTTATTCTTTGTGTTTCTGTGATGTGGTTTGTTACTTCTCCTCCTTCATTTCTGATTTTATTTATTTGAGTCTCTTTTTTTGTTTTGGTAGAGTCTGTCTAAATGTTTATCAATTTTATCTTACAAAGAACCAGCTCTTGGTTTCATTGGTGTTTTCTTCCTTTTTAAAAAATTTTAGTCTCTAATTCATTTGTTTCTGCTGTAATCTTTATGTTTTCTTCCTTCTGCTAATACTAGGCTTCATAATTTTGTAGTTCCTTTCAGTGTAGGGTTTGATTATTTGCGATTTTTCTTGTTTTTTGAGATGGTCTGTATCAATGTATACTTCTCTCTTCGAACTGCTTTTCTGTGTCCTAAAGATTTTGAACTATTATATTTTCATTTTCATTTGTCTCCATTTATTTTTTGAGTTCCTCTTTGATTTCTTTGTTCATGCATCGGTTGTTTAGTAGCATGTTTTTTAGCCTCCATGTGTCTGTGTTTTTTTCTATTTTTTTTTTCTGTTCTGGTTTATTACTATTGAGATTAGAAAAGATGCTTGATATGATTTCAATCTTCTTAAATTTATTGAGACTTGTTTTGCAGCCTAACATGTGATTTGTTTGAGAAAATGTTCCATGTGCACGTGAAAAGAATGTGTTCTACTATTTGTGGATGGAATGATCTGATATATCTGTTAGAGTCATCTGGTCTAATATGTTTTTCAAAGCTGTTGTTTCCTTTGGATGATCTGTCTATCCACTAATACAAGTGGGGTGTTAAAATTCCTTACTACTAATGTATTACTGTCAATATCTCCCTTTATGTCTATTATTTTTTGCTTTATATATTTAGGTGCTCCTGTGTTGGGTACATAGACACTTAAAATTGTTCTATTCTCCTTTTGGATTGATCCCTTTATGTGATGATTTTTGTCTCTTGGTCTGTTTTGTCTGATGTATGTGTTTCTACTCCACCTTTTATTTTCACTCCCATTTGCATGGAATATTTTTTTCCATCCCTTCACTTCTAGTTTGTGTCTGTCTTTAGGTCTGAAATGAGTCTCTTGTAAGCAACATATGGATGGGTCTTGTTGTTTTTTATCCACATCACCCTCTGTCTTTTGATTGGAGCATCTAATCCTTGAATATTTAAAGTAATTACTGATAAGTACGTACTTCCTGCTTATTATTTTGTTCATTGTTTTCTGGTTGTTTTGTAGTTCTGTTCTTCTTTGTTCTCTTCCCTTGTGGTTTGACGGCTTTCTTTAGTGTGTTATGCTTAGATTCTTTTCTCTTTATATTTGGTGTATCTGGTATAGGTGTTTGAT
This sequence comes from Ursus arctos, assembly GCF_023065955.2. Lineage (NCBI taxonomy): Eukaryota > Metazoa > Chordata > Mammalia > Carnivora > Ursidae > Ursus > Ursus arctos. The sequence continues at coordinate 4,563,183 of NW_026622986.1, forward strand.
TTGTGGTTACCATTGGGTTCTTATATAGCATCCTGTATGTATAGCAGGGTATGTTAAGTCGATGGTTGCTCAAATTCGAATACGTTCTGAAAGCATTAAATTTCTACTCCCTCCCTCCATGTTTTATGTATATGATGTCATATGTTACGTCTTTTTAATTTGTTTATCTCTTGACTGATTTTGGTAGATGTAATTGATTTTATTACTTTTGTGTTTTAACCTCCATAGTGGTTTTATAAGTAATTAATCTATATTTACTATATGTTTGTTTTAATTTGTCTAATTAAATACGTTTTATTATTTTCTTCTAGTTATGCCCTTTCTTTCCACTTAATGAATTCCCTTTAACGTTTCTTATAAGGCTGGATTAGTGGTGATAAACTCCTTTAACTTTTGTTTGTCTAGGAGTCTCTTTATCTCTCCTTCAATTCTGAATGATAACCTTGTCAGGTAGGGTATTCTTGGTTGTAGTTTTTTCCTGTCAGTACTTCAAACATATCATGCCACTTTCTTCTGGCTTGCAAAGTTTCTGCTGAAAAATCAGCTGATAGTCTTAAAGTATTTCCCTTGTACGTAAGTATTTTCTCTTGCCGCTTATTTATTTATTTTTTAAGATTTTTTTATTAGAGAGCATGCGAGTTGGGGGGAGGGGCAGAGGGAGAGAATATTTAAGCAGACTCTCCGCTGAGTGCAGAGCCTAACCCAGGACTTGATCTCATGACTGATGAGATCATGACCTGAGCCGAAACCAAGAGTTGAACACTTAACCGACTGAGCCACCCAGGTGCCCTTACTCTTGCTGCTTTTAAAATTCTCTCTTTATTATTACTTTTGCCATTTTAATTATGGGTCTCGGTGTGGGCCTCCTTAGGTTCGTCTTGTTAAGGGTTGTCTATGCTTCTTGGACCTGGATGTCTGCTTGCTTTCTCAGATACCTTTTTTCAGCTGTTTTCCAATTGTTTCTTCAAATAAATTTTCCAGCCCTTTCTCTCCTTTTTCAGGGCTCCCTAGCATATGAATGTTATTACTATTGATGCTGTTGCAGAGTTCTCTTAACCTATTATTTTTTATTTTTCTTTTTGTTCTTTTGTTGTTGTTGTTGCTTTTCAGCTTGGTTGCTTTCCATTACCCTGTCTTCCAGATCACTGATCCATTTTTCTCCATTTTCTAATCTGCTGTTGATTCCCTCTAGTATATTTTTCATTTCAGTTACTGTGTTCTTCAACTCTTTTTTTAATATTTTGTATCTCTTTGTTGAAGTTTTCACTGAGTTCATCCACTCTTCTCTCAAGTCAGGTGAGTATCTTTATGACCATTACTTTGAGCTCTTTATGAGAAATATTGTTGATCTCCATTTTTACTTGGCTCTTTTTCTGTTACTTTATCTTGTTCTTTCATTTGGGATGTATTCCTCTTCCTTCTCATTTTGTTTAACTCTCTCTGTTTGTTTCTGTGTATTAGGTTAGCTGTGTTGTGGTCTTGAAAGTAGTAGCCTTGTGTAGAAGAAGTCCTGTGTTGCCCTGTAGCACAGTCCCCACCCCCAGTCTTGGTGCTCTGTTGGTGTTCCCTGTGTGAGCTGCATGTGCCTTCCTATTGTGGCTGAGCCACAGTTGCTATGGGCATGCTGGTGGGTGAAGCTGGCCTTCAGCCCAACTGGCTGCAATAACCCACTTTGCCTGCTGTTGGGACAGTGGGCAGAATTTGCTCCCCACACTGGTGAGAGGCGCAGCTGCAAGTGGTGGTTGGGGCTAGCACTCAGCCTAGTTGTCTACAGTTAGTCTCTGCCACCACTGCAAGTGTACTGAAGGGCAAGGGCTTACTCCATGTACAGCCAGCTAAGAGGCCTGGCTGTAGGAACCGTGGGTGGGCTGGTTATGGTGGGTGTCTCCCCAGCTTGTCAGGGCAGGAGTCACTTTGGAGTGGCACCGGTCTTGGCAGGGGCAAGAGCCACTCTGGAGGGATGTCTGCTGAGGTGCATTTATTGGGTGGAGCAGGTCTGTAGGGGAACACTGGGGCGGGGAGGACCTACTGTGGTAGCAGTGTAGATGGGAGAATGTTAGAATTGTGTCCGGTTATCTAGACCAGGGAGTAGAAGAGAAATGGTGCCCACCATCAGCGTAGTTCCTTGAGAAATCTTCTGCAGAGCCCTGCCGCTCCAGCACACGTTCTAAGATCAGTCAGTAAATCTTCACATACACCCAAAGCACTTTTCAAACTCCTGCTTCTCTGCTATGTCTCTGCCAAGTTATTTAGTGTGCTGGTTCTTTAAAGGCAGGGACTCAGTTTCCTGTTGCCCTCCAGCTCTCCAGGGGTTAAGAGCTCTGCCGATTTTTAATGCTCCTGAAGTTAAGCTGGATAATTTTTGAAGCCATACATTATGGGGACTCATTAGGGTGGATCCCCGGGGCTGGGAGTGCCCTCTGTAGGGAGGGTCTGATCCCCTCACTCCTCCTCACTTGCCATGTCCCTCCCACGTTGTAGTTTAGTTGCTTGGGTTTGGTTCCAGATTGCATCTCCGCCCCTCCCACCCTTTTTGATGTGGCTTCCTACAACTAGCTGTGGAAGATTTGCTCTGCCAGTGTTCAGATTATTTTCAGAGTTAGCTGTGTAGATGTAGTTGTTGCCTTGGTGTGTCTCTCCATGGGACGAGGTGAGCTCATGACCCTGCTGCTCTGCCATCTTTCCAGTCTCTAGCGTTTTGCCGAATCTTAGAGTGCTGTATTCCAAAGCAGTTGTCTCGGACTTTTTGAAATAAGATTTTTACACTGCCTATAGTTAGTTTTTTCAGTATGATATTTATTTCTTCTACATCAGTTGTGAATTATTTTTTCAGAATTATTGGAAGTAGCTGTTGACAGTATTTTGTTTAAAAAACTTTTTATTTGAAAGAACTTTAAATTTACGGAAGAGTTGCAAAGCTAGTGCAGAAAGTTCCTGTATACTCCTGTTTTCCTTATATTATCATCTCACAACCCATGGTGTATTTATGAACATTAGTACAAAACTGTTAACTAAACTACAGATTGTATTTGCATTTCCCCAGTTTTTTCACTGATGTGTTCATACTGTCCCAAGATCCAGTCTAAACCACAGTATTGCATTTAGCTCCCTTGTCTCTTCTGGTGGAGAATTTTTTAGTCTTTCATTGTCTCTCACGAGTTGACACTTTTTAAAAAAAAATTAGTGGTCAGGTATTTTGTAGTATTTCTGTCAACTTTGATTTCTTTGGTATTTTGTCATGATTAGACTGAGATTATGAGTTTGGGGGAGGAATTGCACATGGTGATATTGACACCCTTCTCACCATATAATATCAAAGAGTAAAGAATTTCAACAGTACTTTTTTTTACTTGTGATAAACTTTGATCACATGGTTAATGTATTATTTTCTTTCTAATCCCCATGTGGAATATTTTTTTTCATACTGTTGCTTATGTGCATCTTTTCTTAATGACTTTTGTGAGAGGTTTTTATATTTTGTTGCAATTTTTTTCAGAGAATCAATTGTGTCTTATTGATCTTCCCTATTGTATCTTTCTTTCTCTTTTATTATTCCATTCTTCTTTTTCTTTTCTTTCCTTCTTCTGGGCGACAAAAATGTTTTTAGATTAGCTGAAGTGGACATAGAATCTTTGGTGAGGGGGAGAGTTCAAAATCTTTATCCAAAGTATCTTTTTACTGTAATCTGTGGTATTCGTTCAGTTGAGATACGAATATATAGTGTGGAGCTTGAGGAAGGGTTCCTAATGTGAGACAATATGTAGAATTCCTGATATTAAAAATTGTTTTTTATGTGGTAATCTCAGTTAAAGGAAATGAAGACATTAATAGTTTAGTTTGTTGTAGTTTATTGTAGTTACTTAGAGCTCTGTTAATAATTTTTAAAAATATTTAAGAATAACAGTAAGAAATATTAATTTAATAACTGCCCATATTTCCTACTGCAAGTAATGAAATTTATTTTTTAAAAAGAGCAATTAGGAGTAAGAAATAAAGGGAAAATTGATTGAAAATTACACGTTTACCCAATACCAGAGTGGAGTAATTTATTCCCCAGGGGATATCTTTATACACTTCTGTGATTTCGCTGCATTTTAGCTGCCAACTATTTTTCCTTTGATGCCAAAAGAATTTTGTTTAAATCAAGTTACTAAAAGAGAGTGTTAACAGTACCCATTTTATATTGCTGTTGTTAAGATGAAATGAGATGCGTTGTATGAAGTATTTAGTACAGTGCCTGAGACATAAGATACAAAAGTGTCAGTAATATTAGTGTCCAAGTGACAACTTTTTATAATAACTCCCTAAAGCAATCCAACTTGTGTAGGTATTCGTCTTTAAACAGGTTCTTATGTAAAGCTTGTCAAGACAGTTTAACCTTTTAATACTTGGTAATGGATGCAGATAACTTATGTCTGTTATTCTTCAAATCTGTAACATTTTTTAATATTTTATTTATTTGATAGAGTTGGGGGGTGCGTGGTGGCAAGAGAGCACAAGCAGGGGGAGCAGCAGAGGAAGAGGGAGAAGCAGACTCCCCGCTGAGCAGGGAGCCTGATGCAGAGCTCATTCCCAGGAACCTGGGATCATGACCTGAGCTGAAGGCAGATGTTAACCGAATGAGCCACCCAAATCTGTAATGTAATTATCAGGTTGAAATGCCTTTTGGATCAATTTTTTTCCTCACCCTTGGGGGTTATGCTGTTTTACTTCCTAAATTCTCTACAAAGTATTCATTGATGTATTCAGAAAAATGATTCTCAACCTTCGTGGTCTTGCTCTTTCTTGATTTTTTGCCCCCCCGCCCCAACCTTCTTTTAAATTTTAAGCATCCCTCTCTGAATCATTTGTATGAACAACAGACAGATCGGTAATCAGGGCATTCTAATTTCCTTCACATACTCTGTTTCCTGAGTAAATTACTTCATTGGATTCCTTACTTATAAAATAGGGAAGATTGGATCAGCTGACTTTGGAGGCCCCTTTCTGTTTTCCAATATATGGTTTTATATGAGGTCTAATTAGGTTTCAACTGTCATAAATAGGATGATGAGAAAGTGTGATAATAAATATTCTGTGACATGAGACTGGTAAATTGCCAAGAGCAAGGAAACATAGTTTGAAAGAAATGAGTGGAATTGAAGAGAAGATTATACAGTGAAAAGACTTCAGAGTAGAGAGTAATAACGAGCAAGCAATCCTTGACTGATAGAACTGGTTTTCTTCCTGCTTAGATGGCTCTCACTTAGTGCTAAAATTATTTAATGTAGTCTGAAAGGTTGTTTTTATCAAAATGGCCAAGAGTTGCTAAAAGAAAAGAACATGTGGCTTTCTTAATTCTTAAGTAATTAGCATATTGTTTGCACTTAGATATTCAACATTTATTAAGTAACTGGTACTTTAAAACTGTGCTCCAGCAGCTGTCTACATTTCATTTTAGCCCTATGATTCGTAAGCACTGTCCTTTTGCTAAAATGCTTATTACTTCTACCGCATAGGTAGTTAGCTGATACTAATGGGATAGCTCTTTTCCTACAAATGGGGTTAGATAATCGATACCTCAGTTAATTTTATAATGATTATAATTTTTTGTAACCCAAGTAATGTACTTTCTCTCTCAGTTGTGTAGTCTTAAGCTCATCAGTAGATGAATTAATTTGGTTGGTACCATTAAAAAAAAGATTACTTCCTGGGGCGCCTGGGTGGCACAGCGGTTGAGCGTCTGCCTTCGGCTCAGGGCGTGATCCCGGCGTTATGGGATCGAGCCCCACATCAGGCTCCTCTGCTATGAGCCTGCTTCTTCCTCTCCCACTCCCCCTGCTTGTGTTCCCTCTCTCGCTGGCTGTCTCTATCTCTGTCGAATAAATAAAATCTTTAAAAAAAAAAAAAAAAAAGATTACTTCCTAATGTAAGTTTGGTTATGTGAAGGTGTGTTAGGTGTATTTTATACTCTACCACCTCCCATAGCTCTAGGAATTTTTGTATATGATCTACACAGAACTATCTTACATTTCCTTATTATAAGAGAAATATATAGATCATAAAGATTCCCCAATCCCAAGGTACCTTGTTGGAAGATTTCAGAAAATTGAGGGCTATTTCAGCCTTTAAAGAGGTAAAGTTATCTGTCAAGCTAATGGTGGATTTTTCCTTGTGAAATCAGTATCTTCCACTAAGTGAAAATTCTTATGGAGAATGAATGCTGAAAAACTTAGTATAAACTGTATACAGTATAAACTGTAGTTAGGATTTCATGACTTTGGAGAAAAGTTGTAATCAGGTGCAGTGGTATTTCTGCAGGAAAGACAAGAAGAAGGTCTAAAAGAACACAGACAGAAAAGACAGCAATGTATAATGATGTAAAGGGAGGAAAGGAGGAGCTCATGGCTTAAAGATCATGCATCATCTGCTTTTTTTTTTTTTTTTTTTTTTTTTAAGATTTTATTTATTTTATTCGACAGAGATAGAGACAGCCAGCGAGAGAGGGAACACAAGCAGGGGGAGTGGGAGAGGAAGAAGCAGGCTCATAGCGGAGGAGCCTGACGTGGGGCTCGATCCCGTAACGCCGGGATCACGCCCTGAGCCGAAGGCAGACGCTTTAACCGCTGTGCCACCCAGGCGCCCCATCATCTGCTTTTAAGAAAAAAACTAGGACTGGTCTCTTTTTGCTTAATTGTGTTCTTGTAAAAGATTGCTTCTCTTGAGATATGTAAACACTATAGGAGTAATCCCAGTTTCATGCATTTTGAAAAAAAGTGTTTTAGAGAAATACTAGATTTGCAAGTGAAATGTAGGTTGTAATTTTTTGTTGTTGTTGTTGTTGTTAAGAGATTCAATGGTTAAAAAATTTTTTCATGGTAACATTAAATCTGTACACACAAAATGTAATTGAAAATCCTTAAGTAAATGTGTTCCTCTTGCGTAAGGAAGAAAACATCTGATGTAACCATAGATTGTATATCTGCTTATTTTTCAGTGTTTACTTCACTTGGAAAGATAAAAGTAATTTTATTCATATGTTAACTTATCTTTTATATTAATATAGTAGAATTGCCCACTGGGACTTTCAGTGCAGTAACAATCTAAAGTTCTTTATAACTTTAATAAATAAAAATTGTAACTTCATATGTTTAAATTTCAGTGTAAGATTTGAATATTTTCAGTGATATATAAAAAGGCACGCATAACCAAATAATTGGAAACATAAATATTGTGGTATAAATTTTCTGCAAGAACTTTAGTTTTACTTTAAAATTAAAATTGGAAGGGTGCCTGGGAGACTCTGTTAAGCTTCCAGCCCTTGATTTCGGCTCAGGTTATGATCTCAGGGTTGCGGCATCGAACCTTGTGTGGGGCTCCATGCTCAGCATGAAGTCTGCTTGAGAGTCTCTCCCCCTGTCCCCACCCTCCCCCGCACATGCTCCCCCTCCCTCTCTCAAATAATAAATAAATCTTTAAAATTAAAACTGGGTATGAAATTATAAAAACGGACAAAATAGATATATTTTTAAATGCTGGTAAAAGGAATTCCTTAGATTCTTAAGGATATTATTGAAAACACTGAGTTTTTAATGTTAAAGGGATTCAAAATTGCATTTCTTTTCTCCAGTAATTCTGTAGTTAACTTTCTAGTGTTGAGTACTCTGAACAAAAGTAAAAATTAAAATGAAATTCTTTCTTCACTTTGAATTTGAAACACTCTGTAACATAGGCTGCTATGGCTTATTTGTGTTTTCTCTGATATATCCATGTGTTTGTTATTCTATTTCTAAATTGTGTAGAGGTTGGAGATTTCATTGAGGAGAATACAGTCTTAGATACTAAGATAAAATCTAACTTAGTAGTCTTTATTCTTTTGTATATCTCAATTCCTGAGAGATGTTTTAAAACTTCCCAGCTCATTTTTAGATTTATTAACTTTTTTCCTTGCAGTTGTTGGTTTTTGTTTCATACCTCTGTTCTTGAGTAAGTATCAGGATTGTCATCTTCATAGTTATTTTTATTGTTATGTAGTATTTTTGTGCATCTTGTACTCTTTTTCTTCATTGTGGCACATATTAATATTGTTACATCAGTTTTCTTTGTACTTTTGGGGATTTTGGTGTGTGTGTATGTGTGTGTGTTAACTTTTTTAGTGATACAGAAAAGTATGCAACATAATTTTACAACACACTTTTACAGCCTAATGAATTATTATAAGATGAATATTCTTGTTACTATCACCCACGTCAAGTAATAGAACCATGCCAGCCACCCCTGAAGCCTTTGCATGTGTCGTATCCCTTCCCTTTCTCCAAAAGTTTACCACTATCCTGACTTTTAAGGTAATTCCTTTCTTCTTTTTCTTATGGTTTTATCACCCACGTGTATATTGCCAGACTCTGTAAGAGTTTAGTCTTGTCCATCCAAAAGAATTTTACATGTCTTTTAAGTCTTTTAATCAACAGGTTGCTTTTCACCCTTTTTCCCTGTTGTACTTTGTTGATGAACCCTGACTGTTTGATCTTTTAGACTTTCCCATTGTCTGGATTTTGCTGATTGCATGAGGGACATTTAAATATGTTCTTTTGTCTTCTGTATTTCCTCCAGATTGGCAGACCAGAGGCTTACTCACTGGTTCCCTCTGGCAAAACTATAGTTATTCTTCCATAGTTGTCTGTTTTTTCACTTTTTTGGATGTAAGCAGCCACCGATGTTGAATACCAACATCTTTTTGTTTATTGAGGTTTGTAAAACTGTCACTTTAATTCTATCATTTTGTTTTCATTTTTACCTGGAATAATCTTATAAAGACATGCTTCCCTCTTGGTTACCCAATGGTAAAGGTCATATAGGAAGGATAAAATAACTGCTTGCTTCTTTCCTTTACTCATTTGTTAAGGTAATGAGTTGGTTTGCTGTTATCCTCAGAAAGTGACCAGTTAGCTTTTTTTTTTTCATTATATTGTGATGAACTTATAGACCTAAAAACATTTGATTCATTTCTATTCATTGTCTGTCTTATTAAAGTTTAAATTGCCTCTCTTTGGTTAGTTTGTGCCGTGGTCTTTTTTGATATGACCCTGGTCATCCTTGCTATATCTTCCTTGCTATCTAGTGTGTCAGGATGTTCCAGTCCTATCTTGTAAATTTTCTTCCCCGGACCTTGTAAGTAGCTACTCAATGAAAAACTTAGTTTTAAATACACAAGTGACACATAAATGCATTCTTGAAAAACTGTGAATGAACCAGATTCTTTCTCACTCAGTCTTCTTCTACCCAGAGGTAATCCCTCTTACTATTGTGTTAACTGTCTTTACAAACCCTTTTCTGTGAATTTTTATGTTTACATAAGTACAATACAGAGATTGTTTTCTTTTTTTATGTGATTTTTCCCCTAACTTTTGACAATCATAAATGATACTTATACTTACTAGCTTCTTTTTTTTGTCAATTATATATCTTGATAGTTTTTCTGTTAGTACGTAGTACATTTTTTTTAACTGCTACTTAATATTTGATATTATTAAACTCGTCTCATGAGTGTATTAGGTTTCCAGTTTTTCCACTAATAGAACTCTTGCTTTTTCTGTGCACAAAAGTGCAGGTGTTTGTTGGAGTCATAGCATATGTGCATTTAGAATTTTGCCAGTTTGCCCTCTGAAGTGCTTGTTCTTCCACAAGCGGAGTCTGAGAATGCCTGTTTCTTTACCACTCAGCAGTCTTGCTCTTTTGAAATCTTGCCAGTCTGAAGGAAAAACATTCCCTTGATTTCCCAGTGCCTTCCTGAGGTGGAAACAGGGAGAGTAGGAGGTGTTCTCTGGTGAGGGCTGCAGCAAGTGGTCTGGTTGCAGAGGTTTCCCTTCTTTTGGGCTCCACTGCCTCTCACGCACCACTTACTTCTCCAGCGGGGACGCAGACACAGCTGCTGCTCGGTGCCTCGCTTCACAGCCTGGCTGATGCTCCTGATAACCGAGCTGGTTTTATCATCCTTTGTGAGCCATCCAGCTTTCAGGCTGTCCCCTGTCTCTGCCTGTCTTCCTCCACTCTCTTCCCTCCTCTCTTTGTAGCATTCTCTTGTGCATTTTGGTATGTAGTTTTATTTTCCTACGTTACTCAGTCTTCTCTCCGTCTTTTTTCAATTTCTGTAAGTCCAAGGACTACTGCCAACAATGGGGTGTTAAAAAGTATCCTTCCTGTCATTTCTCAGATTTAGAGTGGGAGCAGGAGACTGCATTTAGTTTGCTGGAACCCTAATCTCATTTTAAACATAAGGGTAAAGGAAGATTTCACTAACAGATGAAGTTGCCCATTGTCATATATCAGCATCAGGACTTTTCAGAGTTCCTGCCTAACTTTTGATGACACAAATCTGGTCTGCTATTTGAGTTAAAAGCTCATTTAGAGTTTAGAGTTAAAAGCTCATAAAGAGTTTTCTTTAAAAGCCTTGATTTTAAAAGCACAATCAGGGCTTCTTTGGTCTCCTGCTTTATTCTCCTCCCTATTAAAAATGGTTCTATTTTGCTCCTATCAGTACTTAAAATAATAGGTGATGTTTATTGTTTCTCAGGTACCAGGTACTGTGTTACATGCTTTCTTGAATTTGCTTAATCTTTACCACATCCTTGCATCTCCATGAAGTCCTTTTATTATCCCCACTTTACAGAAGAGGAAATCTGGATACTAAGAGCTTAAGAAATGCTTGCCCAAGGCGACATATTAATGCAGCCAGAACTCAAACTCAGGCAGTCTGACTCCAAAATCCTGGCCTTAAGGTCTATGCTAAATGTTCTATTAGTCCCCATCATCCCATCTGAGTGGTTTCATTATATTGGCAGTTTCATTATGATTGCTGTAGATATTTTCCACACAGTCCTGTTAAGATCAAATAATAAGCCACATTTCTAAAAATTCTTCATATTCTTTTCTCAAGGTTATCTCTTGGGAACCACTGTTATTAGATGAAACTAGAGTTTTATTCATATGACCAATTTAGTCAGTGCTTTTGTATATTCCTGACAGCATCATTTCACAGTTTATTTCCTTTATTTGTCAGCCTAATCGAAATGCTGTATATTTATAATGTTCTTGTGCAGTTATAAAAATATGTGGTGATCTTAAAGATTGAATAATTATGCCTCAGAATTTCTGCGTTCGGTCGTTACTTTTTTAGGGAGGACAACTTAGTTATTAAGCACTGGGAATATCAGTGTTTCTTCTAGACAGTATGTTGCCTGATTCCAGCTTATCTGGGCCTTTTGGGATCAGAAACAAATGGCAGGAGTGTTGAGAATATCAGGAGTAGAAGTTTTCCTGGTGCTGAGCAAGGAGAATAGGTTTTGGTCATGAAAACAGTTCTAGGTGACCTGATTTTCCAGATATTCAGGTGTTTCTCATTCTTGACTGATTTTTATTTGATCCGAGGCAAAATTAAAAGGAAAAAAATGTGTTTCAAATAGATGAGATCAGGTAGATTATTATTTCACCAGATTTAATTTGGGTTTAGGAAGGAACTAATGGAATGTGAGTAGAGGAAATGAGCTCACTCTATGTGATCTTAGAGAAACTCATTGTTTTTATTAGTAATATCAAAATGTAGACTTTGTATCTGAGATTCTTTGACTGACAGAATTACTGTACTCATATTAATTCATGTACAAAAAACTTTTCCCAGACTATCCAGATAAGTGAAGAATGAAAGAGGGATTAGAAGGATGATACAGAGGCAGGGAGGGACAATGTCAGGTCTATATCCTACTATAAAGAACAAGAAGCTTTTATGATAGAATATACTTCCTGTTGCTCTCTTTGTAAAATAATCATTGGTTCAGAGAAAAAAACATTTTAAAGTGAGGTGAAAGATTGCCAGTAGGAAGGTAAATGTTCGACTGCATAATGGTTTGATGAGAACATTAGTACTGGAGTCAGAAATTTCCAACTTGGTGCCAGACTGTTTGTGGCTTTAGGCAAACTATTCTTTTCAGTTTCATTTTCCTCTTTCTGTGATTACAAAGGCTGATACTCAGGTACATTTCTTATCGTGGTTAAAACTTGCATTACACGTAGTGCATTGGCTAAGTAGGAGCTTACCAAATGTCACGTGAATAGTTGAGATGAGTTTAGATTCCTTTGCAACTGTGAAGGAATGTAAAAATATAAAAACATATCTCACTAAATTTCTAAAAAGAAAAATACCTTTGTGTTTGAATGGAAAGCAACTCAGTGGCTCCAGCAGATCTCTTAAAGAACAACAGCTGTTAGTCCCTTCAGTGAGTGATAACATATAAAATGTACCTTTGAGGAATGTGACTGTGAGACTACTGTCACCATAGCTGTAATGGCTCAGACTGAGTTTGAGACCAAATCATCTTGATAGGAGAGTTTGTGGTAAGTGAATTCAAATATTCTTTACCAGCAGTATTAAAGTCTTAATGGGCTCATGTCTGCTCTAAAATGAAAGAAGTGTCATTTCAGTGTCAGTGTAATCAAATGTATCAATGTCACAATCAAAGCTTTTCTCTTATTTATTGAAATGACATCCAATGAGTACTATTAACTATCATAAATATTAATTCATCTGTGATATGAAAAAAATTATTTTTAAGCATCAAGCATGCATTGACCTTTAAAATACTTTATAATTTGATTAGACCAGTAGACCAAGCAGCCATATTTTGGCATACTTTGGTATTTTTCCATAGATAATTTGTATTCTCAATATTTTTTTGTTATATCTTGTTTTTAGTGATCGTGGTGGAGAAGACCCAAACCAGAAAGTAATCCATGGGGTTATTAACTCCTTTGTTCATGTTGAACAGTATAAGAAAAAATTCCCCTTAAAGGTAAAAAGCATCCTTTAAAAACATAATCAGACCTTTAATTTCTTAAACTACTTGTTCTAATTTTTTAAATATGGTTTTTATTTATTTAGTTTTATCAGGAAATCTTTGAGTCTCCCTTTCTGACTGAAACAGGAGAGTATTACAAACAAGAAGCTTCAAATTTATTACAAGAATCAAACTGCTCACAGTATATGGAAAAGGTAGGAAAGAACATATTATGTTAAATGCATCACCTCTTTATTGGGCATGGTTTATTTAAATTTGTTTTCTTAGTTAATATATTTTTTTGGTGGAAAAAGGTGTTTTTTTTTTTATCATTACTCTGAATTGTAGTTAATATATAATACCTATTAATAAATCATTGTTCTTACTGTGGCATTCTCCATGAGAAAAAGTTCTATCCAATTTTCATCATGGTTGATGCTTCTTGATAAATCCGCATTGCTTGATTTGCTTGTCTTTAAAATTAGTATTCACATTCTTGGCAAAAGATAAATTATATTTGTGTTTAGTAGATGTTTAAAGAATAGGATAAGCATAGAAGGTAGGTGTTTGGGTTTTTATCTTTCCTTCTTCAAAATGGAAGGAAAAATATAATAATTCTAAATACTTGGATAGGTTACTCTTTTGGTCTGTTCAGGTTTTGGAAGACTGAGAAAAACCTCCACAAGAAATTTTAATTAATCCTTAAACTAACACATATGGATTAGTATTAAAATTCCATGTATACTTTTTTTAGTAAAGGAATAGTCGTGTTATAAAGTCAGTCATCATATAAGATGTTAAATTTTTAGCCGGGTTTTTTCATTTGTAGTATTGAATTCCAAGCATTTTATTATACCATGATTTTTGTTAGTTTGTTTAGCCAAGAAGATAATTTGTTGCAAGTGGAATAGCTATAGAGTGGCCTCCATAGAGCACAGGTCAAGAAATATCAGTACTTACTGATATATTGTTATATATTTCACAAACCCCAGGTCTAGAAGTCTGAGTTGTTTAATTCTCTTCCTGCTATCATCACTGATTAGCTCTAGAACCTCAAGTTAGTCTTCTAGGACATCTTTCTCCATCTATTAACTGCAGGTTACACCAAGTCGGTGGTTCTTAGTTTTAAGCCCTTTTTGCTTCCTAGACTGTCGTTAAAGGTTCTAGATCCAATCCTGAAAAGTGCACACGGATTATCAGTAATACATACACCCTTTGTTATATTTGGCTATCAAAAAGAGGTCTGTGACAAAAATATTGTATGTTCCACTTACATAGAACCATACACTGTCTAGAATAGGTAAATTCATAGAGACAGAAAGTAGATGAGAAGTTATCGGGAGGAGAGAGTGAGTTATTGTGTAATGGTTACAGAGTTTTTGTTGGGTGTGATGAGTAAGTTTCAGAAACAGACAGTTGCGCAACATTGTGAGTGTAATTAATGCCACTGGATCGCACACTCAAAAATGGTTACAATGACATATTTTATGTTACACGTATTTTACCACAATTTTGAAAACACTAATAATGTAATATAGCCCAAAGCATTGAATTATATTTTTAAGTGGGTAAGTCATACGATAAGTAAATTATATCTCAAACTGTTAAAATGAGGGCCATTGGAAATTATGTTTGGGAAGTAGCATTCACAAGAGTAGTTCATTTAATTAACAGACTAACATAGCCTTCCTGCTTCTCTTTCTCTCTTTTACCTGTAGTTTTGGCCTTTTCTCCCCAGCTGTAAGTGGTTTTATAGCTCTTTGAAGCCCCACATTGAGACATTCCACTCTTGTCTGCCTTTCTTTTGATATGCACCCCTTTCCTGCCATTATCATTAATTTTTTTTTCCTTTTCTCATCATCCCTCACCTCCTGACTCTAATTCCCGTGGCATTTAGTTAAGCCATAAACATTAAAGTTATAGTACACTATAGTGACTAATAGGCATAATCCTTTTAAGGGATATTTTTCTTTTAAAAGAAAAACTTTTTGACAAAAATGACTTTCTTAGTTGATTAAATATGCACTGAACATCTTTTGGTCCAGATACCTTTTTGCCTACCTTTGGTTTCTGTGACTTTGCTCTAGACTTCTGGCTCCATGGGAGAGCATAGTAGGAAAGATAGAACCATGAGTCTCTTTTCAGTCTTTGCCTCATTTTCATCAAAAGATATCTGAGAGGTATCCAGGAATGATGTGTTATTTCCCCACTCAACATCAGTTTCCTTCCAGTATTACCTTCTTATGCCCAGGCAAACTCAGCAGTATTCTCCGAAGGCTTAACTGTACGTAGTTCCGTGGGTCCAGTTAAGTTCAGAAACTCTAGTTACATAGCTTCACATTGCAGGACATTTTCGAAGTCTAAACATTTGTATGTGTATGTGCTATGCTAGCATGATTTTTACTGTGAATGTAGTTTTGTTTTGAGGTAGAAATTAGCCAGATTCTCTAGTTTTTATCTTTATTAGCTGGTTCTTGTTAATATTAATCAGTGTATTGTTTGTAGCCCAGTGTTTCTTATATAGGATAAGCTTTACTAAAGCTCTTGATTGACATATTTAACTATGATTAAATAATAATTGACTTCTAAAATTTTAATGAAATGTTTAATTTGATGATTATCATGTACATACTGTTTACATTTACATTTTATAAGACGAGGGACCAACATAAAATAATCTACTTGATCCAGTTGATGTAAACTATTTTTAGTTTGATAGTTAAATATTCAGAAAGTGACCATCTGTTCTGGTTTTAGTAATTTTTACCCACTTTTCCTGTTGCACGTTAGGTTGCCTGTGTAATAGGATGCTCAGGGTCAGTACATGAAGACAATGCAGACCACTTAACTGTAGTCCGTTTTCATAAGATTTTGGTAAAATGTAGGTGATAGTAGCCTAAATAAAAATTTGAAATGATTTATGGAATGTGGGATTAAACGGGTTATATAATCCTTATTTGTTACCTGGCCATCTTTAATTGAGCCATTAAAATTAGGCTACCTAAGTTACTTACTGATATTACAGATTTTTCCTCATAGTAGGTCATGACTATAAGAATGTATTTCTAAAGGTTCTAGGTAGATTAAAAGATGAAGAAATTCGATGTCGAAAATACTTGCATCCAAGTTCATATACTAAAGTGATTCATGAATGTCAGCAGCGAATGGTAGCAGACCACTTACAGTTCTTACATGCAGAATGTCATAATATCATCCGACAAGAGAAAAAAAATGGTAAGTGATATGAAACAGTAAATGTGAATAGAAATTAAATTATAAACCCACTTTCTACATCATCTCCAAGCTTCTTTAGATTTCAAACATTTTTGGTAATAGTCTAAAATACTCAATTTTTTACCAATACTCCTTTTTTACCAATTTTTAATAATCTATTTTAAAAGACTGTTTTGGAAAGGTATGTTTTCAAAGTGTATTCCAAAGCCAAAAGAAAAACTAGGAAAAAGTGTTTGCACATTATTACATATCACAAGGGCTGATTTCCTTAATACATTAAGAGTTTCTAATAAACAGGAAAAAAAGCAAAGATGAAGGAAATATAAATAGATTTTAAATATATGCAGATGCTCAGTTTCGTTCAAAATAGAAGAAAATACAAAAGGATATAAAGAAATACTAGTAATAAGCAGTAAAAAGTGGAATTTTTTAAGAAGATTTTATTTATTTGTCAGAGAGAGAGAGAGCACAAGCAGGGGGGTACCAGGCAGAGGGAGAAGCAGGCTCCCCACTGAGCAAGGAGCCTGATGCAGGGCTCTATCCCAGCACCCTGGGATGATGACCTGAGTCAAAGGCAGATGCTTAACCCGCTGAGCCACCCAGGCGTCCCAAATTGGAATTTTTTTAAAAGGAGAAAATAGCACTAAAAATTTTCAAATAACAGAGAATAAACGTAGTAAGATATGTGCCAGACCTACATAGAAAATGAAACATTGTTGAAAGCAACATAGATCCAGGAGAATCTACTCAAAACTGAAGTGGTTTTTTGGTTTGTTTTTGTTTCTTTGTTTGTTTTAATTCTGAAAGTTAAACTCTTAGACTAAGTCAAGACAGTCTTGAAGACCGACCATCATGGAAAGACTTTGCAGGATAGCATGACTTATGATAAAAACCACAGTAGGACAATGAGACTTTGGTGTGAGGGTAAACAAATAGACCAATGGAATAAAATAGGTTAGAAATAACCCATGCACATATAGATACTTGATTTAAGGCCACTGTAGAGCAGTGGGTGAAAGATAGTCTTTTTAACACATAGTGCTGGGTCCATTGGATATTCACTTGGGAAGAAGTAAAATTTGATCTCTACCTCAGACACCATATGCAGAATCAATACATTATAGGCTTTTGACCTACATGTAAAACAGTAACACTTTGAGAAAATAATATAGGAGAATAACTTCATGACCTTGAAGTAGAGAAAGATATTTTAAATGAGACACACAAAATACTTAACCACAAAGGAAAGATTGCTCAAGTGGACTGCATTTAAAAAAAAAAAAACCCACAAAACTTGGAATCATTAAAAGACCATTAAAAGCATCAAAAGACAATCATAGGGTAATGTATTTGCAATCACTGAAAAAGGTTTATGTCCAAAATACAAAATGGTGAAGAAATTTGAATAGGTACTGCAGAGTAGAGGATATCCAAGTGGCCAGTAAATATATACAGAGGCCCTTAATCTTATTAAAATAGGGGAATGCAAATTAAAAGCCATGCTAAGATATCAGTACTCACATTTTGATATAAAATTTAAAAGACCCCCAATATAGTAAGTGTTGGGAAGTGCGTAGAGTAGCAAGCACTTGTTATATACATTGGGCTCGGGGTATAAATTGATGTAACTACCTTGAAAAACTGGCATTGACTCTTAAGGCTGAATGTGTGCATATCTTCTGATCCAGCCATTCCAATCCCAAATATATAATCCCCTGCCCAAACTGCATGCAAATATATACAGAAAGGTACAAGAATGTTTATAGCAGTATTATTTGTTAATATAAACCAGAAACAACTCAAATGTCCAATAACAGTGGTATAAAGTGCAGTATACTCCTACAATGGAATATTATTAGAGAAGTGAAAATGAACAGTTACGCTACATACAAAATGTGGATGAGCCTTATAAACATGTTGAACAAAAGAAACCAAACATGAAGGAATTGTATGATTTCATTTTTATAAATAGTTCAATACAGGTAAAACTGATCTGTGGGTTGGTAGTCATGACAGTGATTACCTTTGCAGAAGACCAAGAGGAATAGTGATTGGGAGAAGGTATGAAGGGAACTTCTAGGTGTAGGGAATGTCTGTTTCTTACTCTGGAGGGTGTATGTACATGGGTATGTATGTGTTCTCTTGTGTTAATTCATTAAGATGTATATTTATGGTTTGTACACTTTTTGTATATGTGGTATATTTCAATAAAAAGTTTAAAATAAAAAGCACTGCACTGAGATATCATTTTCAGTTCTCAATAGGAAGGATCAAAAATTTGATAACACTTTGTTGGCAAGGGAACTTTCTGCTATTGGGTGCTGTGTTATAAGGATCTGTCTATAAGATGAAACTTTGACACAGTAGCCCCCCTTCTAGGGTTTATACTACAGATATTCTTGCCCATATACAGGATTATTAATTGTAATATTATAATATCAAGAGATTGGAAACAACCAAATTTTCATCAATTTTTAAGAAATTATAGCCATATAATGGGGGTGCTATGTAGTTGTAAAGTAACCTTTGTGTAATGATACAAAAAAAGATCTCTAAGTTAAATTGTTGTGTTCTGCAGTTGCAAATAATACATAAAATATGCTACACTATTTGTGTAAAAAGAGGCAGCAGGAAGACTATATGTATTTGTTTGAATGTGCATGAAACATCTTTGAAATGTTACTAACTACAATATTGCTTTCCTGTGGATGGTTGGGAGAGGGGTGTAGGGGACTTTCTTTGCATTCTCTTGTAATTCTGCATTTTGAACCATACATAGCCAAATACATTGAAATATTTTTTGAACTCTTTGGAAATTTAATAATCAAATTTCTTTGCCTCTTCAGACATGGCAAATATGTATGTCTTACTTCGTGCTGTGTCCACTGGTTTACCTCATATGATTCAGGAGCTGCAAAATCATATCCATGATGAGGGCCTTAGAGCAACCAGTAATCTTACTCAGGAAAATGTGAGTTATATAAGGAACTGGATATTATTCTCTTAATCAGATTATTATGGAGTTTTTCTTATGATTTTACTGTTTTAAACAATGATGGAAAAGTTCTACCACGATAACATATGAAACACTTTATTAAAGTGTTTTAAACCTGTAGTTTTTTGGCCTCATTCTGGAATTATCATATTAGAAAATCATTGAATGAAATAGGCTTCTTCTTAGTTGTATTATGTGTTCATTTAGCAATTGTTAATTCTCATAGAAAAATATGTTTGTTTCTAAATGATTGTGTTTCTATGTAATTGTCATTAATAGTTGTAGTGGTAATGGTATTAATCAGTGGTAATGTAGGCAAGTTACAATTTGCTTTCTTTATATATGCTCTGAATTTGGAAGCAAATTTAAATTAAAACAATCTTCCCTAAATATATGCTTGCTACCAAAATATTCAGCAGTGATCCTCATGTCCCTAATACGTATCTTTCTAAGGAGTTCCCTTCTAATCGAACGACTATTTACAGCAAGGTGTCTTTCCTCTCAAAATGTGTCAATCTTTTTGGATCACATTCTTTGTTATTACTAGTGATGGCTTAACCAATAAGATAGACATGACGTGAAATGTTACTTCTCTTCCTGAAGTAGAGCTTTGGCTCTTCATTTGCAATAATTTCTGTATGGAAATCATCATTCAGGAGCATTTATTAAATGCTGATCACTTCAGTGATTTTATGTTCTGCCACAGTAATGCCTGAGTAAAACCGTTAGTTTATATTATTAGTCTTTTAGCTTCAGGGTGTTGAATGATACTGGGCAAGACGCATAGGGTGTGGTGTCAAGGACAAGGGGGTGGAAGTGTAAGAGTATAAATCTGTGGTAGACCCGAATAATTTTATCTGGCCTTAGTTCCCTCCATTAAGTTCAAAAACTCCCTTTCGCACTGCTAGATACTTCTTCCCTCTGAAATATGGGGGAGTTGGACTGCTTGGTTCAGCAGTCTGCTTTCACAGACTCTGGCTTTTTAACTCTTCTTTCTCTCTTAGCCTTCAGTAGCTTTGAAGGCAGTTTTTGTTTATATAATTCTCTATGAAAGTGATAGGCTTGGTAGTTCAGAGCTGTATCTTGTTACCCTGAAGATTCTGTATTCCAACACAGAGAGGAGTGTTTTTAGTGGGTTCTTCTGGCAGAACTCCAGTCCTGCATTTCTAGTGTTGAACAACAAGCTAATTTCAATATTAAAGTTGTAGATTTTTAAGGCCATCTGAGCTAAAAACATTTTTGAGGGTGTGTGTGTGTGTGTGTGTGTGTGTGTGTAACATTAATTTTTGGGGAAAACTTTACCTGTAATTAAACAATTTTTTAGGAAGCCTTATTTTATCCTTGAACTTATTAAAATGTGATTTTGTACTTTGTATTTCATATTTTTAGATGCCAACACTATTTGTGGAGTCAGTTTTGGAAGTGCATGGTAAATTTGTTCAACTTATCAATACTGTTTTAAATGGTGATCAGCACTTTATGAGTGCATTGGATAAGGTAACTTTTTAATACATGTATATATGTATATATAATTCTACTTATTTAATGACTATTCTTTAGGCAGTTTCAGAATTAGGGCTCCTAATTGATTATGTATATGATTTCTAATCTAGACAAAGTCAAAATAGAAATATAACTTTTAGATTCATAACTGAGTGGTTAAATTGAATGCTTGAATTATATGGGAATTGAATTTCCCATGAGTATGCTATATAGGGGGGAATTGCTAATAAACTAGTATATTCTAAAAGCATGTGTAATTTTAATATTCTTTAGTGCTGACTTTTCCTTTAAATATAATACTAAGGTACTATACTGAATAATATTTGAAATAAAAATAAATATGTTTTACAAACTTTTGGATTTTGGTATACTTTAAAGGAAATTTGTTTACATGGTTATTGTAAGATTTTTAAAACTGTAGTCTTATTTTATCTATGTTCAAATACCAGTAATGAATTATGAGAATATCTTTTAATAGGAACAGTATATATAATTTTAATATAATTATCATGAGGAACACAGTTAGAAATTTACCCTGAGTTAAATATGAAAACAGGAACACACTACCATCAGATTGCCTTGTTTTGTGTGAGGCAGTAATTCTTGGATGTACAGATTATAGCATACTATATTGAACCAGCTACACTTTTACCCCATTAGTGGGGGCTAATTACTGGTCTGTTTTCTTATTTAGGCCCTTACATCAGTTGTAAATTACAGAGAACCCAAGTCTGTTTGCAAAGCACCTGAACTGGTAAGTTTTGATGGTTGCTTAAAAGTAAACTTACGAAAAATCAAGAAAAAGAAAACTGAGGAGAGTGTCAAATTAATTTGGTTTTGTAGTATCCTTTAGAAAAATAGAGGAAATTAAATTATTAAAAATAAAAACGATTATGTACATTATGTATAATTTGGCATTTAAGGAATGCAGTCGGTCATGTACTTAAAGCCTTTTTTAAAGGGATAAGTGACAGGGAAAATACTCCCATTTCACATTTGGCGTTTAAAGTACGTGTGCTTTGGAATAATTTGCATTACTTCTCACAGGGATTTTATTTCATCTGAAATCTAAAGGAAATCGTATGGTAAATTTTTGATAGTCTCTACAGGAAACTTACGAAGTTGTAAGAATTTTAAAAAGTACTTGTTTAATGTAAAAAATATCAGAGCCTCTCAAAACTCATCTAGGTGTTCTTTTGAAACTTTTATTACTTATATCAGTGCTTTATTGGGCTCCACATGTTGATTAGATTTTTTAACTTATTTCTAGTTTTTTTTAGGACATATATTTTAAGTTCTTTGGGGCATGTTCATAATTTTCAAAACATAATCTTCAGGATGGCAAAGACCCAATCCATTGATCTTACTTTGTATTGTTGCCACTTCACCTCCTTTGAGGCATGATATATATAGAAGGGCCCTTTCTAAGATTTACTGTCAATTTCTACTTGAGCTTGCTAAGTACTGTGACAACTTATTAAAGAAGTCAGCGAAGGGGATGACCGAAAATGAAGTAGAGGACAAACTCACGAGCTTCATTACTGTTTTCAAGTATATCGATGATAAGGATGTTTTTCAAAAGGTAAGTTGTTAACAGAGAAGCTTTATTTGTGTTTTCGTCAGCTTTGATTTAGTTTTGATCTGTAAATTCTCAGAAAGAAAGTAATCTTTAAAAAATGTTTTTAATATAGTTCTACGCAAGAATGCTGGCAAAACGTTTAATTCACGGGTTATCTATGTCTATGGATTCTGAAGAAGCCATGATCAATAAATTAAAGGTAATTTAAGCCTTTGATCTGATAATGTCCTAGAAATTATTTCATTAGCACATAAAGATGTTCATCGCAGCATCGTATGTAGTCACAAAATACTTTATCAATAGGTGACTGGTTAAAAATAGAGAATGTATATTCGTGTGGTGGGATATGCAAATACTATATTGAGAAGACAAAATCTCTCTTTATATATTGATTTAGAGTCATCCACAGGATATAAACAGTGTTAACTTTACAAAAGACTTGTATTACTTATTAATCAGTACACCTAAATTATTCCTTGAAGTACAAGTTTTGGAGTGCAGTTGAATTTCAGGTCATTTTTACATCGTTTTAGCATACACACTGATGAGATAAATAGTAGCTGAGTCATATTTTTCCTGAGTTACTTAGTAGTTGATAATTCCTGTATAGTAGACATTGAATATACTATGTGGTCCTTTTTAAATATACCAATCAATAGTCATCTTTTGATTTTAAAAAATGATGTAAACATAAAGCACTTTATATGCCAGGATTAGAGATCGAAATTTTCTGACCTGTTGATGAGAGTTTTGAATAATTTAAAGGAAGTGGATTTCTTCATTATTCAGTAGATGGTATTAAAAATATGCCTAAGTACCCTCCTTTTTAAACGGACTACTGGCTCAAATATGTTTACTCATCTTTCATGTGTGTTTGATACTGTATGTAAACTTTATAAGGTATCTTACATCTAGTAATGGAGCATTTTGTAGTGTCGAAATAAGATACATGGATTTGTAAAGAAGTTTTTGTTTTAAAGGGAAATTTATTGTTTCATAAATCTGTGTTTTCATTTATTCTGCAATGAAAAATTAAAAATGTTTGAAAGGTTTTGTTTTGAATAGCTGCTTTGGATTATGAATGATATAGGCCTTTGGAGTGAATATATAAGCAGGACCTTTGACCATAGACCTATCAGTAGAAACACATTCTTAATAATCAATATGGTTTTTTATTTTTCTTTTTAAATCATATTTTTAAAACCTTTCTTTTACAGCAAGCCTGTGGTTATGAGTTTACCAGCAAGCTACATCGGATGTATACAGATATGAGTGTCAGTGCTGATCTCAACAATAAGTTCAACAATTTTATCAAAAATCAAGACACAGTAATAGATTTGGGAATTAGTTTTCAAATATATGTTCTACAGGTATGAGTATGTGTTCCATTGTGGGCATTTACTAACCTTTTCAAATACTCTGATGCAAAGGATTAATGAGTGGATGCCTGATTACATTTTTTTCAATCAGTGGATGGTAGCTTCTAAAGTTACGTGTTATATTGAATTGGAATGAAATGTGTCATGATAGAAACGTTGATGGGTTTTATCAACATTTTGAGGAAGGTAAAAAAAAAAAAGGTGCTTTAGTCACTTAAATCATTTTTACAAATTTTTACTTTTAAGTTAGATATTTATCTGCTCAACTTTTTTCCTTCTAGGCTGGTGCATGGCCTCTTACTCAGGCTCCTTCATCTACATTTGCAATTCCCCAGGAATTGGAAAAAAGTGTACAGATGGTAAGTTTGCAGGAAATACGTTAGAAGACCAAAGAAACTTTAATAATTGTCCTCATGTTATGTTACTTTAAATATTTTTCCAAAGTCTTAAGAGCTCATATGATACAAAAGTATATGCACAAATGATATTTGTCTTCCTGTAGGAAGAATGTAAGTTATTGTAGTTCCTGATATTAAAACTAAAATGCTAAGGGTGTCATATAATTCTTTGTCAAAGTGTGTCTCTTATTTTTATTAAATCTGTTATCTGCTCTTAAGCAGTTATAAATTACAGAAATTTTTATGTTAGAAGAAAGTTTAGAACCCAGTACTTAAAACAGTCATTTTCTAATTTTTCATTTGAATTTGGAGCTATTTTTATGCCTCCACATTTATCCCTTATAATAGTTATTTTTATTTCTGGGCTGAATTTAGGTAAATAAATTTGGAATGTGAAATAATCTAGAAAAATGCCTTAAAGTGTGAGTGAATATAAAGCTTACAATGCTTACCAAAAGCTCTTAAAGAGACTGTATCTTCACAGCTTTATTGGGATATAATTAATATACCATATGTCCTAGCCTGTTCAGGTTACTCTAACAAAATACCACAGACTGGGCAGCTTATAAACAACAGAAATGTATTTCTCACAGTTCCGGAGGCTGGAAGCCTGAGATCAGGGTGCCAGCGTGGTCAGGTGAGGGCCCTCTTCAGGTCACAGACTTCTTGTGTCCTCGCATGGTAGAAGGGGCTGTGGAGTCTCTTTTGTAGTAAGCACTAATTCCATTCATGAGGGCTCAACACTCATCATCTGAGCACCTCCCAAAGGCCTTATCTCCTAATACTATCATATTGGGCATTAGGATTTTAGCATATGAATTTGGAAGGGACACAAATGTTCAAACCATTGCACTATATAATTCATTCATTTAAAATACAGAATTTCAGTGGTTTTTATTATATTCACAGTTGTGCAACCACCACACAATTTCAGAACATTCTTATTGCCCCAGAATTGCCCCTCCAAAACCCTCTACTCATTAATAGTCATTCCCCATTTTCCCCCAACTCCCTTCTCCACTCCTGCCAGCCCTAGGCAATCTGCTTTCTTTCTCTATAGATTTGCGTACTCTGGACATCTCACATAGAGTCATATCATTTGTGACTGACTGCATTCACTTAGCATAATGTCAGTGTCCATCCCATGTTGTAGCATGTATCAGTAGTTAATTAATTCCTTTTTATTGCCAAATACTATTCCTTTGTATGGATGTACCACATTTTATTTGTCCATTCATCAGTTGATGGACATTTGGGTTGTTTCCTCTTTTTTGGTATATGAGTAATGCTACTGTGAACATTCATGTACACGTTTTTGAGTGGACATGTTTTCATTTCTCTTGATTTCCTAACTCATCAAAAGGGGTTTCTTATTTCTTGACTGGATGGAAGTTTGGGTAGCATTTTTCTATAGAAATCTTCATTATCATATTTGGGCAGTTAGTTGAGGTTGTAGAACAGTGAGTTATGCATACATTATGACGTTTAAAATGAAAATAGTATTTCATTACACTATTCCCTAGAGATGTTTGCAATGGGTAATTTGAGTCATTTTTAAAAGTGTGTTTTTTGTTTCTTTCAAAACAAGGATTATAAAGAAAATAATAGTGTAGGTTCTGGAATCATAATTTCTGGTTTCATATGTCTGTTCTGCCATTTAATATGCTCTGTGACTTTGGGCAAATAACTTTCTGATATTTCTGATGATAGGACTAAGAGTGTTGATATGAAGATAAAATGAAATAATGTAAAGCACTTAGCATGGCATATAGTAAGTACTCAATAAATGGTAGCTGATACAGAAGAAGTAATAGTTATGGCAGTACTGGTAGTAGCAGAGTAGAGAAGTATAAACAACCAGGTAGATTTCAAGATACCAAGCATAAGGTAGACTTTCCGACTAGGAGTCCACCTTAAGGACTTCCTGCATCTTCTTTAGAAAGGCATGATAGCACAACTGTCTTAAAAACTATATGAAGAAAAGCATTCCTTTGGGTGGGCAGGTTATTATGGATTTTGCAAAAAGAATAAGCGCAAGCTAGGGATTGGAGATGGGATAGCCACGTAAGGCGTTTTGATGTACTCACCTTTGACAGTACTAAGACTTAGTTCTTAAGAGCCTGAGTTTTTGAGTTGCAATTAAGGCAGAGAATAGGGGCTGCCAGAAATAGTTTCCTTCTAACATTATGTTGTTGTTCTCGCTCCCCTTGAAATAATTTTCCAGTAACAGTTTTTTAACCCCTTCAACTTCTATTAATGTATAACCTTCATCAGGTTTCAGTTTCCTCATTTGCACACAGAAAGTGGGTTCTTTTCGGACTATAAAATTATGATTCCAGGAGTATTGTCTTCTCCATTTGGATTTTCTCTAATTACCAGTAGAGGGAGTTTGTCCTTCTGTTTTTTTCTTAGTAAATCCAAGTGTTCAGTTACATAGGACTCAAAATCCATATGTGTACCTAACGGTGTATATTTTCGCTTGTAAATTAATTCATCTTGCCTTAGTGATCATTTTTATATATTTTACATCTTAATCTTAAATATAGCTGTTGGTCAAAAATTACTTTCATTTTACACATATGAATCTTAAAACTATGGAAATTAAAAGTAACTTATTTTATACATTAGACTAGTAAATCTTCGTTGTTGTATTTCTTTTGTACCTGGTCTACAAATCTAATAATACCGAAGAAATACAAAGTAGTGTGTATTAATGCAGCTGTCTTTAGAAGTGAATATGAATTGTTTATTTTTAAGACCCTTTGAGTTCTAATTAATACCTCAAATGGTATTTAAAGGATGGTGTCCAAGCCTGAAGATTCTTTATTTTAAAATGAGAAGTTTAGGCAAGATATATTTTTTTACTAGTAAACTTTGGTAACATAATTGTTTAATAACATAATGAAGCAAGGCTTTATAGCTTTTGTCTTTGAATATCAGATGAATTTATTATGTTTCCATTTTGTACTCAGTCTTTTTGTTCTTGTTACAAATATGAAAATCTTTATAATCAGATTTTAATTTTAAGGATAAAGGAATGTTTTCTGCTGGCATCTATATCATTATCAATAAAACTTTCTTGATAGTACTAGTTGCTAGGAGTAGAAAGAGGCAAAACATGTGCCTTTGGAGCTTGGAATATACAACCTGATGCAGGGCTCGATCCCTGGAATATAAATCCTTGCACTTAATTTAAAAAGAACATTTTAAAGTTTGGTTTTCTCAATTTCAAAATGTTTTATTTGCTTTTGTCCATAAAGTCATTATAAATGTTTCATAATTAGGAGTTATATAATAGTAATTGAATTTTATTGACAACCTTAGAGGTTATTAATTAGTCAAAGCCTACTTCTAGGATCCTTTTATGACATTATTTTGACTTTCATTTGTCTAGATTAGAACCAGGCAGAAAATCTTAAGTATTCCAGGTGTCATTTCCTATTTTTCATGCCAGGGGGTTGGTGAATTTGCACCATTGAAGGGAAAGCGTGCTCAATAAGTTTCAGCTTCCCGGGACTAGGCAGACTTGGAGTGAACTGCTGAAAGAATTCACTAATTCTCTTGGCTGGAAGGTCAAACATTGCTGATAGCTTTACTGAAACTTTGTTTTGGGGGTACAGAAGGTATGATATACAGTTAAAAGCTTTAGGTGTAATATTACATGTGGCACATCATGCTGAAAGTATGTCCACAATTCTGAATTGTGATGTGATGTGTTTGCTCATTTTTCAGTTTTGTAATGAAATTGAGTATTTCGGTTTTTGGGTTTTGGGGGCGGTTTTTTTGGTTGTTGTGTTGGGTTTTTTTTTTTACATTTCATTGTCATTTTCTCACTATATATTAGATGCTGACTCTTTAAAAGACATTTTTTGGATTGATGTCGTACAATTACAAATTCAGTTCAAGGAAGGTTTTTTAATTTTAAAGCAACATTAATAGAATGTTAAATTTTTTATAATATCAACAAAAGAAGATAAAAGATGAGTACTTTGAAGCTTTGTTTGTACTGGTGTTTGGCTGGATTGTAGATATCACGTTATAGGTAATCACAAAAATATTAACCTGTCACTTCAGCAAGGGCATATGTTGGCAAATAGGAAAATAGAAATGAAGGTCATGATTTACATTTTCATTTTGAAATTTATATGATATTGTTTTTGGTCAGTAATTAGTATTTATAAAGTCCAAATTGCTATCATTCAGAACTGATAATTAATCATTGACTATGTCATTTCTGAATTTATACAAAAAGCCAAATGTGCTGGGCTTAGTGAAGAGAACCGTAGACAAAGTTGTAAGTGAAAAGAGCTGCGCTAATATTTGTATGATCTTGGTCAGAGACTTGTATGGATATGTTTTCTCACATATAAAATGAGTAAGTATACCAGATGAGTTATAATGTCTTTCCTAACATCAACTTTTTGTGTGTAGTAATAGTTAAGTAAGTTATGTTATAGTAGCTGACACTAATTAATTTTTTTTTTTTACAGTTTGAATTATTTTACAGCCAGCATTTCAGTGGAAGGAAACTTACATGGTTACATTATCTCTGTACAGGTAAAATGCATTTAATTTTATCTAGTGTAGTGAAATTTACCTGATACGAGTATGTTCATAATTTAAGAAAAGATTTCTTATATCCTAATGATAGTTTTTTTTTCATAATGATGGCTTTTAACATCTTTTCCTTTATCTACCCTGCTGGTTATCATTAAAGCAACTATTGATGAAGTTTAAGTACAGCACTTCTTGTTTTTTTTTAAGATTTTTTATTTATTTGAGAGAGAGCACAAGCAGGGGGAGGGGGAGAGGGAGAGGGAGACGCAGACTCCCCACAGAGTGGGGAGCCTGCTGCGGGGCTCAATCCCAGGACCCTGGGATCATGACCCAAGCCAAAGGCAGACGTTTAACTGACTGAGCCACCTAGGCGCCCCAAGTACAGCACTTTTTAATAGTGCTTTATAAAATTATGCTTATATTATTACTGCATATTAAAAAAGTTTCTGAATTTTATAATAGTTTATTACATTTCTGTAATACACCAGTTTACTAGACATTAGAAATGTTACCTAGAAACCAAGACTTGAGTCAGATACTCTTAAAAAAACTGTTTTCTCTAAGTATGTCCGAAATCCTCAGAAATTTCTTCAACCATTATAGCATCATAGGGTGATCTAACCATTTGATTTTTATTTGTGGTGCTATAGTGAACTGCAATAGTAAATGCTTTTTCCAAGTGGTTTCTATTTTTAGAAAATTTTAGTCAGAATCCAGTCCTTTCTTCTTTTTGGAACAGTGGGGTCCATTTGTTTGATAGTAGGATTAATACCTGAACGATTGAAGACTGTGTACAGTTGCTCTGAGTTGCGTGAAGATGTTAGCCAAAGTAAACAAATTCTCTCTACTTCCGTTAAAGCTATGCTTTGAAGTACATTGAATCAACTTTCCCTTTGTATAAGGAAAGGGTATGTATCTCTTAGAAATGGTGTAAGAAAATTTGATCAATCAGGTGCCATAACACTTATTAGGAAATTTCTGTTCACTCACATGAGAGAAATTTCATTAAGAGAAACTTCATCTAAGTAATTTCTTTTAAGTGCCATTTATTTGACTAATTTATATTTGTAATATATCTCATTATGTTAGCAATACATATTAGTACATAATTAGTACATGGTAATACTTATACAAGTTCATCTTTATTAAACAAGTTGGGCATTTACATCTTTTCAGCAGTTTGTGAAAATAAAGAGATATGATATTTTTAATAAGTGGTCAGTTTGTACTTGACCTTTAATTGTACATCTGTTATGAATTTTTTCTATTCTTATTTAGTAAATATAATTGGTTTTAAGAAAAACATTGCTCAACCAGTGTTTTATTTGTTTATTTTTTTAATTATTTATTTATTTATTTTAGAGGAGAGAGAGTGTACACAAGTAGGAGGGGCAGAGGGAGAGAGAATCTCAAGCAGACTCCCCGCTAAGTAGGGATCCTGACATGGGGCTCAATCTCACAACCCTGAGGTCATGATCTGAGCCGAAACCAAGATTTGAATGCTTCACTGACTGCACCACCCAGGTGCCCCATTCAACCAGTGTTTTAGATAACTAAAAGAATTTCTAATATATCTTAATGTACTTGAATTTAATTTATTTTTACTTTCCCTGAATGTCTTGCGGAGTTTAAACTCTCTTTGTTTTTCTGATTACCTCAGCAATAATCAGCCTGTCTCCTAAAGTATTTTAATGAGGGTCTCACTTTTTTGGTGTTCAGCAACTAATTGTATATAGAAATAAAGAAAAAACTATGTATATAGTTTTCGCGATTGGAATTTGACCTGAAAAGTGTTACCAATAACACCTAAATAGGAAAAAGAACAACGTTCTTTTCCTGTTTTTGAACTATACTAAATTCCCAAGCTGGTCCATAATAACCAGTTTTTTTTCTTTTTTTTTTTTGGTCTTACTTTAGTGTTGTGTATATGTGTCTTAATTAAAGCCAAATAGTTTATTCCTTTGGAAAAAAGATGTTAGCCTTGTAAATTCATTTCTTGTTTTGAAAGCAATGAAAATACCTGTGATCTATCAGTGAAGCCATTGGCTAAGGTTTTATTTTGGTTTTATTTCTCATTTATTCATTTACTCATTAACAAAAGGTTCTCAAACACCATCCACCTTTAAGATGCGTGTTCTCATGTCCCCACAGTTGTCATAAGGCTCCAGGGCTCCTTTAAAACATTGGCTCTGATTCTGGACTGATCACTCAGAGTTCTGTTTCTTGAGAACCCCTATCATTCATACTTACACATATAATCAAAATTACTCTTTCCTAGTTCATTTCCACATTTCCTGGTATTTTTTGTATTGTAATCCAAGAGTCTTTACAATTGATTGGAGATGGTGTATCGAGTGGTATTTGGAGGAAGTTAGAACCAGAAGATATAGGGTTATTAGCCTATTAAGTCTGTAACCTTGAACAAATTACTTAACTTCTCTGAGCCTATTTCTTCATCTTTCTCTTTGTAAAATTCATTTATCAATTCAGAGAATCATCTTCTTTGTTCCTAGTACTTCTGTATGCCAAGTACAGATAAAGTACAGCCCTCAAAAAGCTCACATCTAATGGGAGGACAGACAAGTAAATAATTATGGTAAATGTTTTGAATGTTATAATAGAGAGGCAAGCCCAGGGTATTAGTTTCCCATAGATTGGTGATAGCATACAGCCACTGGTAAAGGAAAGCTTCTGAGTAAATAACATCTAAACTTGGTTTTCAAGGGTGAATAGGACTTAGCTAAGATAGGCAAAGAAGAGTGTTGAGAGCATATTACCAACAGAGGTAAGAATTTTTAGTAGTAAGCAACTATGCTATGAGATGTGACAGAGCTACTGAATGAGAGAACGATGAAAACTCCATTGGATTTATGACTAGGATATGGGATAGAATTATTCTGAGAGAACAACTGGATGAAGAAATAACAAATACGGAACCCAGAAACTTATACTGTCTGGATATAAATAAGTTTTATTTATGGCACATCAAGATTTTGTAGGAATCCCGAGTCAGCTGCTGAGAGATAAGTTGAGAAGTGAGTTCAAGGAAGATAACACTTCCTTGGTTAATACATAAATATGTAGATAATATATAAATAATACATATAATTAGATCACAGTAGCAATTAGTGAACTGTGTGTCCTATAAGTGTTGGTTATTTGCCAAAATGAAAGTCACACCATATTGTTGCACGTAGCTTAAAAGGTAGTGATTCTTTCCTTGACTGAATTCTTGTCATTATTGATTTCAAGTACTTTAACAGCTAAAATTATGAAGGATTTTAACATTATGTAATGTCCAGTCCATATGTAGATTTCCCTGACTGTCCCCAGAGAGACTTTATTGCCTGTTTTAATGTAATCTGAGATCCCTAATTGCATTTGGTTATAGTGCTTTCCCACTTCCTTTCCCCCACCACTTCTTCCCTAACCCCCTTTAGCCCTCTTGACATACTTTTTTGAAAAGATGAGACAGTGTTTTGGATTTGTCACATTATTTACTTGTGATGTATTTTATTTATTTTCTATTCCTTATCCTTCTCTAAATTAGTATTTCTAAATTAGGTCCAAAAGTTTGGTTCTATTCAAATTACATATTGTCAGCAAGAATACTTTTTTTTTTTTAAGATTTTATTTATTTATTTGACAGAGATAGAGACAGCCAGTGAGAGAGGGAGCACAAGTAGGGGCAGTGGGAGAGGAAGAAGCAGGCTCCCAGGGGAGGAGCCTGATGTGGGGCTCGATCCCATAACGCCGGGATCACGCCCTGAGCCAAAGGCAGACGCTTAACCGCTGTGCCACCCAGGTGCCCCTCAGCAAGAATACTTTTTAAGCAGTCCTGTATACTTCGTAGTGCATACATCCGGAGGCATGTAATGTCAAATCGTCCCACTATTAGAGACACTAAAGTTAGTCACTTGGTTAAGGTGGTGACCACCAGATCTCTTCATTGTAAAGATACTCTTCCCTTTTCAATGAACAGGGGATCCGAGGGGTGATACGTAGGTCCCATGTGAATACCCTTTTTCAGGAACAACCTTACCTGATGGCTTTGGCACCCACTGATGATCATGGCTTGAATCAGTTATTCCACTACTGGCTGCAAATTTGCGATACTCTGTCACTCATTCAGCATTTAGTAACTGACATTCTTCTGTAAAGAAAGGCTTTGCCTTAGAGAATGAAGAGCTGTTGGTAATAAGAGAGTAACTTGGGTGAAACTGTTGTGAGTTCTGCCCACTTGTTACTTCCTGTAGTTGTAAATACCTCTTTAGTTATGTTTGGTGTATTTTTAAAAGTATGTGTGTATCAGAATGCCTTATTCTAGTTTGGAGTTACATCAAGTTTGCCAACCTATTCTGTGGGTTAAATGACCTGTATTATCATTTTCCTTTTCTGCTTACATGGCAGTAATTAAATGAATCATCAAATTAGGGATGTCCTTCCCTGCCCCACATGTGCCCTCTACTCTTTTACCAGTCTGTTCAACTGTGAGCTAATAGAATGGTGCTGAAAAGGGGAGCAAGAGGCCCATGTACCCCTAATGCCAACAATTAAAAAATAGGAAAAAAAAAGAGCCTTAATACAATACTAACTAGTTTTCCTAGTGTTGCAGAATGAACTTAATAATAAGTAAATGATACTTTGACCCTTTACTTGCATTGTCTCCTAATGCTCCTTGGGTTCTGTTGGTGATAAAAGACTGTTTGGTGTGGCAAGGAGCTCGTTCTGGGTCCCAACCCATTACAGTATATCATAGCATCAGTGATGTGTGGCCTGATGGTCTGCTTCATCGTCTAGGCGCTTGATGCGTTGTTTCATACTTGTTTCTGACATGTGATTAAGCAGTCCTTGTACAAATGGTCCAGTTTATGTGGTATTTTTGCTTTCACCACATTTCCCAAACTTACATGTTGAGATGAGAGTCCTTAAAGTATTCTTTGTACTATTGTCAGGATACTCCTAGTGTTAACTTTTTACTTAAGCTCGGTGTGTGAATTGATTATTCTAATTAATGTATTAAACCTCCTTTCATCAAAATTCAGAGACAAGGAATTTTTTCTTTAGGTGTTTCCAAATAATTATCTGAATAACTGTTGTTTCTGAAATAGGTTGGGGCATGATGACAGTTAGAATAGGCATCTCTGTGATTATAAGTTGGAGAATTGACTTAATATCCTTTAAAAAATTTTAATTATATATATATAAATTTAAAAAGCACAAAATCTTCATCAGAGTTACTAATTACCACTAACAGGGAGAATGCATAGCCTCTACGGTAAGTTCATGTGAAATACAGCTTCCTTGAGATGTAGAGCTCTAAAGCTAGATCTTGTGGTGGTTTATTTTATAATCCATTAACAATCGAATAATGCAGGCTGTGTGTGTATGAGAGAGAGAGACACACAGATAAGTACCATCACTAAACCACAGCTTTATGCTTTAGGAAACAGTTCATTGAGCTTTTTATTTTACATGTTACATAGTACATACATGTTGGTCATACTGTTTGTTATAAACTTTTCAGTGTGCTATCTCCCTGAGATGTTGCAGAACCATAGTGTGCCTAAACCTGCTGTATCCTTTCTAGCTTTCAGGGTAGTGTAGAAGCTAGAACTTTTTTATTCTATCAACTATTTGAACAAAATAATGGGTCTATCTTTTTTGTTTCTCCTTCCATTTGTTTGCCTCTAGGAAGTTACTGGGGAGAGTAATGTTTGTTTATGAGACAAAATAGCATTGTTAAATTTTAGCAGAAACTGTGGGTTAGACGGCGCCATTGGAGAAGCATCTCCTGTATGCTTGTAGACCTCCCTGAGTGCTTGAACCTTGCCAGATAGAGACAGCACATGAGGCGGTTATTGGTTGCAAGCTGTTATTCTCATCCATTGTCTATCTGTCCATTTCTCCTCCTACCATCACCTCCTCTTAACTGCATTTTCTTGCCCAAGTCATAGCTTTTCTAGTTGTATTTAAAAACATTGTTACCTACTGGTAGAGGTAGATAGCTTAATTGTGATTTATACTGCATACTCAAAACTAATAGCCTTCTCTCCAACCCCCCAGACAAACAAACTGATTACACTGCTAGCAAGAATGGCTTCATAACAATTTAATAAGTCCTTGGTTCATTCTTTCAGGAGAACGAACCTGAAATAAACAGCTATTACTCAAGTCATTTTGAAATGTTTCTTTGAATGATCAGTTTATTGTCACAATTTTGTTTTAATTGTAGGTGAAGTTAAAATGAACTATTTGGGCAAACCGTATGTAGCCATGGTTACCACATACCAAATGGCAGTTCTTCTTGCCTTTAACAACAGTGAAACTGTCAGCTATAAAGAGCTTCAGGACAGCACTCAGATGAATGAAAAGGAACTGACAAAAACAATCAAATCATTACTTGATGTGAAAATGATTAACCATGATTCAGAAAAGGTATGGGCTAGTATTTCAAGGAATTTAAGCATTATGAACATTTTATCTTTTTCAAGAGATGTCTGCAGTTTTTAAAGTAAGGTTATAATTGGTAATGCCGTTTGTACTTTGGAAAGCACTTGAGTCAGCGAACAGTACTGCTGGCTCCTTACAGCTATGAGCTTCTGGAATCACAGAGAAGTTGGTGTCTGTATGCCCTTTATAGTTTGATTTAATTTGTCCTGTACTGTGACAGTGCACTGAAAATTGTGAAAGAATTGCCATCAGGTGGATTCTGGTTAATTGAGGTTAGAAACTGTAGCGTATCATTTTTTTTCATGTGTTTAATTGCTATTTATTTAATTACATGGTTCTGTAATAGGAAATGACCACCTATTGATATTATTTGTATGTGTATTTAGCTTGTGTGACCGTCCTAAATTCTCTCACTCTCCTGTCCCTTCATTCCAGGATTCAACTAATAACCACCGTATATTTGTACTATCTGTCACAAGAATAGCAAGCCAATAATATACTTCTTTTCTTTTTAGCTTTTTTTCCTAGTAACAAGCTTTTGTTATTGTTATAGTATATCGTGGATATTTAAGTGGTTCAAAAGCAACAGATGTGAGTTAAATCTCCTAATTCAAATTGTGCCTGTAAGAAAAAAATTCTTATAAATGAGGTGTTATTTTTATTTTGGTGAAGTTAGTAGCCTCCTGTTTCTGTCATCAATTCATTTAATTGATATATTTTTTTAAGATGTATTTATTTATTTGGGGGGGTGGGAGGGGCAGAGGAAGAAGAGAAGCCTAAGCGGACTCCTCACTGGGTGCAGAGCCCAACATGGCTGGATCTCACATGAGCTGAGCTGAAACCAAGAGTCAGACGCTTAACTGTGCCATCGTTGCGCCCCTAATTGATGATATTTTGTAGCCTATAATTGAACAGCTTTATTTATTTTTTTAAAGATTTTATTTATTTGACAGAGAGAGAGACAGCCAGCGAGAGAGGGACCACAGGCAGGGGGAGTGGGAGAGAAAAAAACAGGCTCCCAGCGGAAGAGCCTGATGTAGGGCTCGATCCCAGAACACCAGGATCACGCCCTGAGCTGACGGCAGACGCCTAACAACTGTGCCACCCAGGCGCCCCAAAATGGCATATATTCTGAAATTCAAATCAAGCTTTTCTTAATACTGAGAAATGATTAATTTTTCTGACTTCAGAATCCTAACAAAATATTAAATTCTTAATATTAAGATTTTAATTAAGTCAATTAATTAATTATAAGTTAAGCATGAATTTTTTAAAACCTAAAGTTTAAGTTTAAATTTGTAAGCTAAATTAAGTGCTTAAGAAGTTGTATAGTTTTCTAAAATATATTACTTTTGCTGCCCAGGAATGTACAAAATACAGATTGCTTGTTTGTACATTAAATTTTAATTATGAATCTGCCATTCCTTAGCAGAACTTCTTAGCTTATTATTGAGAATGAGTTATTTGCCAAGTGCTTCTTGATCCTGCTGATGAGAAAACTCACTGTATGATCAGAGTGGCTTTTTTAAGCCTGATAGAGAAGTTGTGATTATAAAAATTGGCTTAACAACTTTCGCTTGAGAAAAGGCCACTTAAGAAAACATGAGTTCATGGGTAAACCATGAGAACAGCACCAGGGTCATGTGTGCCGCTGGAAACTACCTGCTCTGTTGTCCAGTACGTACAATCTATATTTTGTTATGGCAGCACTTTAAAAGACATTTGGTTGTTCACTTTTTCAAAATGGGATGATAGAAAAACTATGAACCTAGTAGTCCATAAGAATTAAAATGTTAAATTCTGTTTAAGCCAGTGAGCTTTGACTGTTTAGCCAGTGGTTATATATATAATAGTTGGGCCAGGAAATAGCTTATTTCTAAATCTTAAACAGATTAAAATTCAAGTGTAAAATTAGAAAAGAATTGTTTTTTGCTTCTTTCTTTGACGGAAGACTTTACTTCTCTCTTAAATAATCTTTATAATGTAAAATGAGAGTTTAGTCGTCTTTGGTCATTTAATTTTATGGCATATTACTTGCAGCAACTCTTATTTAATGATTTTAATTTTTATAAATATAAATGAATTATTTTTAATTATAGGAAGACATTGATGCAGAATCTTCATTTTCATTAAATATGAATTTTAGCAGTAAAAGAACAAAATTTAAAATCACTACATCAATGCAGAAAGACACACCACAGGTAAGTGATTCTTAGTCTCATTTCTTTCGGAAATATTTAAGCCTTGGACTTCACAAGTGGTAACTGAGATAATGCAAAACTTTGCACATCTGAATTAATGTGATGCATTTTTTTCTGGTTTATTCTCTGAATTTACTAATCTTGCAAACAAAACCACTGCCAGTATTTTATATTATAAAAATAGTAATATAATGGGTATCTAAGGAAAAAGGTGTTGCAGTATAGTCATACTTGTTTTTAGACTGTATTAAAATGTGGAGCGTTACTTGCATTCTTCACAAAAATTCCTACCTTGAATAGTAATATAATCTCTCATATTTTTCATTTGTAAAATAAGGGAAAGGTTTGTTTGTAACATTTCTTTCAAAGAAAAGTTGTTGGAAATGTTTCTCAAAATTTCATGTGCAAATGAACCACTTGGGATCTTGTTGATACTCAAAGTGTGACCTAGTAGGTCCAGGAGTGTTCAGACTACCGATGAGCCGGTTTGCAAGGTGAACATCTGCTGTTGATTCTTTTAACTCAGCAACGTATATTGCTTTGTTATGGGGTAGCTCGGTAATGTCACCTAAGTTCCTTGATTGCCTTCTGTGTTCCTCACCATCCTTGCGCATGGGGCAGGGTGTAAAGTTATATAAGCTGTCAGGCCCTCTCCAGGAACTTACTCCCCCTTGGGGAGACCAATGTTAGTTAACTGTTAATTGAATTTGAACCCTAAAATGTTTGCAATCCCATTTTTCTCTAGACTAATGAATAATTTGTAATATGGGGATTGTATTTTATCTTTTATTTTTAAAAAGATTTTATTTGTTTATTTGAGGGGAGAGGGGCAGAGGGAGAGCGAGAGAGAATCTCAAACAGAAATCTTGAAAATTATTCTGTGTCCTTTAAGTTCTATTTTATTGCCTGTTTACATTAAATACATTTTACAATAGTGTTTATTTTTTTTAATAACCTTCCAATTTTAACCCAAGAAATTATAAATAACTCACTATAGGTATTTGTTTGGTAATGGTTATATGATAATGGGCACATGATAACTGTATAATTTTGATGCTTGGTATTGATTGGAAATTTATGTAAACTCACTGATAAAATGGATTATGAAAGGTTCAGTGACTTAATATCTCATTTGCTTCCACACCCCCCCCCCCCCCCCGTGAAACAGGAAATGGAGCAGACTAGAAGTGCTGTAGATGAGGACCGGAAAATGTATCTCCAGGCTGCTATAGTTCGTATCATGAAAGCACGAAAAGTGCTTCGGCATAATGCCCTTATTCAAGAGGTAAAAGGGGGGGAAACCCTGAAGGCTTTTTTTTTTTTTTCCTAAAGATTTTATTTATTAATTTGACAGAGAGAGACAGCCAGCGAGAGAGGGAACATAAGCAGGGGGAGTGGGAGAGGAAGAAGCAGGCTCCCAGCGGAGGAGCCTGATGTGGGACTCGATCCCAGAACGCTGGGATCACGCCCTGAGCCAAAGGCAGACGCTTAACGACTGAGCCACCAGGCACCCCCCTCAAGGCTTTTTGGGGTAATGGGTATTATCAATGAATGGTTTAGGAATGTTTCTTTGTCAAAATGATACATAAATAATAGGACTCCCAAATAGCATAAAGAAATGCCTCATTACTTAATGAAAACAGTACTCACTTATAATTTCAGTATTAAATTCAGGTTTGCTTTGACTTAGATTTAGAGGTCTAAAGTTCACCAGTATTTTGAACCTTCTGTCCAGTTACTGAAGGAAATAGCCAATTTCAAATATTTATTCATAAATATATGAGTGTCTGCATGTGATGTGGTTCCTGCCCTTTTGGGGTTCACCTTCTAATAGGGAAGAAATACATTATTGAAATAGTATTCGAGCAAAATAGAATTACATTAACACGCACTGAAAAAGAGCTACAGTGGTATGAGAATGTACACGAAAGTACTGACTTAGGGGATGTTGGGGAAAAGCTTTCTTGAGAAAGTTAGTTCAGCTAAGAGCTGGAGGGTGAGTGAAGGTTAGATAGAAGCTGGAGCGCGTGGCTGCGTATTTAGATAGATGGATTCGTTTATAGTGGAATTTAGTTATGTATGCGTATTATTGGATTTGGCTCTATCTGTGTTCTGCTTTGTAATTCCTTCACAACAGAAACATTAGGCTTTTTCCTTATTTTGCATTAAATTTTTCTTTGTCATCAACGGTGATCTACTTGTTTCATCGTTCCTTGTGCACTGCTGTCTGAGCCTAAAAAATGTAATACTGTTCATGGCATTCACTTGCCTGATGTATCACATCCATCCCTTTGGTTGATTTTATTCATTTTAGCTAATATGATTTAATAACTACTTTAAGTATATTTTTCCCGTATGGATTAGGTCTGTTTCATGGAACCTCGGTGCATTTGAGGCACTTCACAGCTGATTGGTTAAAAGAAGTTATTTAGAGCTGACTAATTAGCAGTAGTTTGACATCCGTGTCTCTCTCACACAGGTGATTAGCCAGTCAAGAGCTAGGTTTAATCCTAGTATCAGCATGATTAAGAAGTGTATTGAAGTTCTGATAGACAAACAGTACATCGAACGCAGCCAGGCGTCAGCAGATGAATACAGTTACGTAGCGTGATGTCGCTCTCCTCTAGTGTGGGTGTGAGAAGATCATTGCCGTCACCATTTGGTGTGTTCCTGTGGGAAAAAGCAGGCCTGTGCCTCCATAATTTGGTCATTTGGCAGCCCCTGTTTTTCTGCTGTTTACAACATCACCAGTGCCACGTCATGAGCGTCAGAGAAGATGCCTAGAGATATTTCAAGCTCATGTCAGTATGACATTTCTTAAAACTTTATTAAAAGAATGAGTGAAGTATTGCTGAAATATGGAAATTTGGTTGGGTACCATGCTTTTTCTCCCCTTCACGTTTGCAGTTGATGTGTTTTTTTTTTAATGTATCTTAAAGGACATAAAATAAAAAACTTAAATATTGTAATATGACAGATAACCTAATAATTGTATCTACATTAAAATGACAAACATGATATTGCTGCTTGTCAAATAAAAAAAAATAAAGAAATAGAATGCCTTTTTTATGTGGATGGAGTATCACACGTAATAGTATATATATAAATGTTCATGAGTCATCAGAGCAGCTAATGCAGCTTTAGTTGCATTTTTATCCGAGTGGTTTAATTCACTTTTACTCCTACTTAAGTCCTACATGAAAAATGTCTAGATTATTGTTCTTGAATGCATAAAAATGCATCAACATAAAGAATGTTTTATTTTTATGGATTGGAACTGCGTTGGATATGAGCGTTTTGAATGTTGAAGATTTAATTCTATCAAGAGTTTCTGGTGATGTGCTTACACCACAGAAATAAAGGATGAGAAGAGTATGTGGTGGCCTCAAGTCTGGCATAGAAAGAGTTTCTCATTCAAAAGTTGTCTTCGGTTTTCATAATACATTAATTCTAATGTAGACAAATACCCCAGCTCTCTTACCTCCTCTCTGCCTTTCTCTGAGTTATAGACGATCCTGTGATACCACTGTATTCTTTCCATTCTCCTACCTACATATTACCCTTCCACCCCCTAACATTTTGACACTAGATTCACTCTCATAAGTCACAGGTGTGCTTAGCAACATATCCTAAGCACCTTCTTTTTTTTTTTTTTTTTTGTCTGTATGGTGCATTACACCAGGTGCCACTTATATAAAGACATGAAATTCCGCTATTTTGTTTATTATATATATATTAACAGCAGTATTAGAATACTCTGGTTATTGTATTTATTATCTATCGACCCCACTACCACTATGACACACATAATGTAATTTTTTTAAGCTGGAATATTTTACTACATACCCCACGTGAATCATTTTACTTACAATACTTCTGACCAATAAGATCTTTTTTAAAACAACAAAAACACAACTATAATGGCATTATTACACCTAACAAACAATAATTACTTAATATCATCTAATAGGTTGTCCATATTCAAATTTATTGCAAAATGCTTCTACAGTTGGTTTGTTTGATTGCACTTTTTCTGACTCATGTCTCTTTAAATGTTGAAAAAAATCTACTTCCAATGACTTACTTATATACTGTATTTCTCATTTTACCTTTCTTCCTAGAGAGGAAGTAATGGCAAACCATATAATATTGTACATTCACTGTCAAAAAACAAACCTTTGTTTTGATAACTTGATAAAGTTTCCAAATTGATTCCTTTTTTTCTTAAATATTTATAAATGTTAAATTAAGTCTTAATCTTGGTATCTAAATTGTCAAGAAAATACATTATATTGAAAAATGGACAAAATACTTGTACTGAGGTCTAGAGAAATGACTGACAACAGTTTTCTTCACACCTTTGTCTCATTTTACCTGAAAAGAAACATTAAAGATATGCTTGCGCGTGAGGATGAAGAGGCCAGACACATTTGACCAAGTTCAAATGAATTCTGGCACACACCTTCCGCTGAGGAGA
The DNA here is from genome assembly GCF_023065955.2 of Ursus arctos. Classification (NCBI taxonomy): domain Eukaryota; kingdom Metazoa; phylum Chordata; class Mammalia; order Carnivora; family Ursidae; genus Ursus; species Ursus arctos. The sequence goes on from NW_026622986.1 coordinate 4,604,765, forward strand.
ATGAAGGGAAGGTTGCAGTCTGGTCAAGTTAGGTCAAGCATTTGAAGTCCTGACTGCAGAAGATCCTAGCGTACAGCCCAGAGCACTAACCTGGCAGGCCCTGTGTACAGTACCCAGTGCTCTATGGGCAGAGGGGGTCGGAGCTACAGAAGGGGAAGAGGAGGAAGGAGAGGAAAGGGTTCTCTGTGCTTGATCTTGGAAAACAAAAATAATGTGAGTGAAACTTTCGGGAGCTTTTAAGAAATTATTATTAATACTGAGATAGTTAACACGTGTGAGTCAGTGATAACCTTTTTCAGCCAGACAGCATGCAGCTTTTGTTCACACTCTATCCTCTTTGAAACTGGATTATTTTAATTGCTGCTTTGGGTTTATTCTAGGGGTTTAGTCCAAGATTTTATGACAGTTTGCTTTAATGTAAACAAAAGGAGATACTCTGGGGTTTGTGTTTTGCTTTATTTATAACTTACTACCTTTACAGGATTTTATAACCTGTGTATATGCTACAATGCTATAAAGTTTCTGTTAATTTTTTTAACCTTTACTGAGTACAGACTATGACTGGTGCTTCCTCATATGGTTATTTTGTTCGAACCTCAGATAATCCTGTTTACCAGGCAGTGCTTCTCTCTCCTAGATGAGGAAACTAAGTGAGGCATTTTCCAGGAGTCATTGGCAGAAGCTGCCGAACCTGAATTTAAATCCCAGTCAAAATTGTGGACTTAATACAGTCTCTCTCTCTATATATATATATAATAGCCTATAAGATAGAAATAACTTCAGTTTTTACATAAAGAATAGTTTTTCCTGACTTTAAAGAATAAAAATTTGTTTCTAGGCGATTTGTGAGAATCAATGCTTCATATTTTTGTTTCTTAAGATACTTATTTAAGAAGTATATATACACTGTTAAACAACTTGGCTTATAGCTAGTTCTTGGCAAAGGGTACTTGTAAATTTAATACTTTACATTCACATGTACAGCTATAGAACATTTATTTCAAGTATATATACTTAATGCAAACCTGTGTTCAGTTAAAATTTCTCCAGCTCTATAGTAGCAGTAGATAATTTATTGAGCTCTTCATTTTGGTTCCCAGTACACATTCTTGGTTGAGCAAGGTCAAAGTAAAGATGTGAACTTTTAAAGTACTAGTCCTAAGGGCAATTGTACATAGACTGTAGCTAAATGAGTAGAAATAATATGGAGAGGCCCACTGGTTAAAGTTCATGAAGCATGTCCAAAGCTGAAGCAATTAAATTAGGCAATTCTTATGTGAGACCTACTACCCCATGGGCTAGAATTCATTAAAGGTAGGATTCATTGATGGGGAGAAGCCCCTTTCATATGTAGAGACTGTACTACTCAGGAAATTCTAAGGAGTTGTCCTTCCCCTGCTCTCCATCCATAGTTCAGCCAATTCACCTTTTATCATCTAACAAACATGTATTGGGGCCAGGGTATTACATGGGTACCATTCCCGTTGTAATGACAAGCAAAAGATATGGTCTCTGCCAACATGGAGCTTTTAGACTCGTAACAATCAGTCATAAATATGCTATTTCTAATGTAAGTGCTTATGAAGGAAAACCCTGGGTACCTTGAAGAGAGTTGCATAAGAGGTTAGAAGGGCAGAAAATGAAAGCAGGAGAGCATATTCTAAATAATAACAGCAAAGATCCTGAGGTGTATGTAAGGAGCGGGAGCCAGAGCCTGAGAACCAAAATACCTCTACGGCTGAATTATGTGGATTTTATGCAGGGGAGTTATATTTGCCAAAGGAAAAAAAGTATTTTACTATGCTTTAGAGTGTACATATTTATATTTTTTCTTTGGTGTTTGCAAACTATTTCAAAGTACTGTTCGCAAATTTCAGTGGAAAATGGATAACGTGCACTACGGTGAAGAACAGACTCTACAGGGCTGATGATGGGTAGTGATAGTGTTAATACTTAGGAAATGGTGGTGAGGTGAGCAGTTAAGGTGGTGGTGTTAGTGGCCATCTCCAGAGTGATAAAGTAGATAAAGCTGACATGACTTAATAATGGGTTGGGCTAGGGTGAATGAGGGAAGGGATGAGTCGAAGATGCCTTGTAGATTTTTGGCTTTCACAACTAATGCCGTTTAGTGTGTTGGAGGAAGCCTGGAACAGGACGAGGGTGGAGGAGGAGCTGAGCTCAGTTATAACACCTTGCATCCGATGTGCTTTTGAGATAACCAAATGGAACAGGCAGTTGGTCATACAGTCTGAAACAGCTTCGTAGAGGCTCCTGCCCTGAATCTTAGAAACCATTCCCTGGAGGCTTTTTGATCCATTCTCATCTCCTTGACTCTTTTGCCATAAATTAACAATGGCCAGGTTAAATGTGATAAACATTTATTACCACACAAATGTATTACATACATTTTGAATCATAAAAACAAGAATGAAAAGGGATGAGAATATTTAGTAGTTTATACCCGTTCTAGGATTTGTCTTTCTGTACTTCGGTGGGTGGTCTTTGTTACCCCACTTTGAAGCAAGGACACATTTATGGAAGTGGGGTAATTGAGCCAAAAGTTAATCTGCCGTATGATTACTTCTTATATTCACAAATCTTTGTCAGCTACTGGTTACACACTGCCCTTGAGGGAGAAATATATCCATGTTTTGCATTCTCCTGACAAGCTTAACGATACCATTTTTCAGCAAAAAGAAGGAACCTTTGGGAACCAACTTGTGGAAAAGAACTTGAGCATGAAAGGAAGGGTTTTTCCATTTTTGTTTATTATTTTCTTTTTCTCCATTGTTAGTAGCTTACTATTTATAGTTACAGTAGTTGAAGAATTACAGCTTGTGTTGAAGTTAGCAGTCCTGGGAGCAGGTAAAGTTAGTGGGTTGACCAGATATTTTTCTTGGAAGAACTTTGGTGGTGTAGGGAAAAGATGAAAAATTTCTGGTGTAATCAACTAGCTCATGAGACTGCCCCTAGCACTGCACTCAATCATCCGCTGAGAGCCTCAACTTCTTAAAGTGGGTGGGTTTTACCTATTAGTTTGTCTCTTAGGGAAGAAAGGACAGGCATGATAAGCAAAGATCTACTTTTAGTAGAAATAAACTGGCTTAGCATAAATTGTACCTAATATTTGGCTCAAGGAGGCCACTGATGCAGCAGAAATATTCTGACATTAAAGGAAAAGTTGAATGCTGAATAGAAAAAAAAGGCTGTTTTAGTGTTTTAGTTTATATAGTGCTGAAGCAACAAAATTTAAATCTGCTATGAGGTAAATATCTGAGATTCCTTGTTTAGATTGTATATTTTAAAATAACCATCTCTATATGTTGACAGCCAAGATGAAGATCTCCAGCCACTTGGTAAATTGGAAATGTATGATATAAGAAGAAATCAGAAAGGTGCATGCTCTCCCCACTTGTAAACTATGTGCTTGATCCTTGTTGGGGCCACCCTGTCCACTGCTCCACGAAACAGGGAAGAGTGACACTCAGAGTAAGGAAGAGGTGTCCATAGCCTAACACCCCAACTTCTTTGTGCTTTCTCTTTTGTGCTTTCACTTGCATTGCCCCATGTCTGAAGGGAGGGAGGCAGTTTGCATTCCATAGGAGATTGGCCCTTTAGGAGGCCAACCCTAGCTCTGAAGAAGTTAGGCTCACTGCTGGCCCAGTAATTTAGATCCAATCTGATTAGATCCAAAAGTCTGGAGACCAGGGGGAAGAGCTTGAGGCAACTAATCTGGGATTCTCTGTGAAGCAGAGAGAAAGTAAGAACCAGAGAGCGACCCGATTCCTTTTTGTCCCTAGTATAGACTATCAGACCATCAGGGATGACTCATAATAGGGCAAGCAAGTGGCTAACTAAGGAATCTCATGGAACACAGTGGAGCACAGTAGTAGAGTGCTATGGTTTCTGAAAATACTCTAGAGAAATACAGTGAAGCGTGATATGAACTGGAAATTAAGGTAAGTCCTCTTCTCAAAGCGTTTACTTTGTTAACTGTTTTGCTGTGAGTGTGTATGTTCATTTTTATAAGAATGATATAATATATTTAGCTACATATTGAGTAAGTTCACTTTTACTCTACTGGGTTGGATAGTGTCCCCCTACTCGCCCCCCAAATTCATATCCCTCCAGAATCTCTGAATGGGCCTTGTTTGGCTATAGAGTCTTGGCGGTCGTAATCAAGATGAGGCCATCCTGGATTAGTGTGGGCCTAATTGTTTAACTAGTGTCCTTCTAAGTAAATGGAAATTTGGACACAGACACACAGGAAAGAAGGCCATATGAAGACAGGGGCAGAGATTGGAATGTGAAGCAACAAACCAAGAACACCAGGGATTGCTGGGAACCACCAGAAAAAGAAGAGACAAGGAAGACAGCACCAACACCTTGGTTTTGGACATCTAGCCTCCAGAATTGTGAGTGAATAAATTTTGCTGTTTTAAGCCACCAAGTTTATGGTGCTTTTCTATGGCAGCCCTAGAAAACTAAAACAGTTCCCTTTATATATTTTTTAAATGGGTTTGTTTAAAATTTTTTTCTGGCCTTTTAATATTTTAAATAGTTTACATTCTAGCTAGGAGATTACACTTTCTTATAAAAGCCAACTAAACACAAAATTTTCCAGTTTTTCCTTAAAAAGACATAGAGAAAATAGTTCCCAAAGAATCACCATTTACCAGCTGACGAATATATACACAAAAAGCCAAGTGCTCACCTGCAGGTATGATTGGTTAGCATGTTTGGGTAGAAGGTTGTTCTTAAACCTTGTATTCAATCTGATGTGAGCCTGTAAACTGTACTGCTCTCTGGACAGAGTCTTCACTTCTGCCTCTGCTGCATCTTCATGGAAATCATATGACTGATCCCACACGTACCAGGAGAAAATGAGGAAGACTTGGAGCAAACCCAAGTCCATGGTAAGAATTATATTAAAAAGGCCTCAGCCAATGGTATATAGCATCCTATTTGCGTGTAAAGTGAGGCACATACTGTGAAGAAACAGAGGAAAAACTAATACTAATAAAAAAGTACTAATTATTTGTTGAAAAAGGGCAACCAGTTTTCCATGAAGCAGTCTTTGTTGATTCTTCCTCTTCTTCTCAATCTCTAATGTAGGAGTGTCTCTTGGTTCAGTCCTTGGACTTTTTCTATCTACATTAAACTTTTTTGGTGATCTCAGTACAATGGCGTAAATGCTCTCTACATACTAGTAACATCCAAAATAATAACCTCCAGTTGAGGCCTCTCTCCCACATTCCAGGAGTGTGTGTCTAATGACCAACTCAGTCTCCATAGTTGGATGACTAAATGAACATCTCTATGTTAGCATATCCAAAACTAAACTTCTGGTCTTCTTCCTGCAACCCCATACGTGTTCTACTTATAGCCTTTCCCATCTCCATTGATGGCAACTCCTTCCTTCTAGTTTCCCAGGCCAAACCTTGGAGTTTTCTTTACTCTTTCTCTTACATCCATTTGTTGGCTCTATGTTCAGAGCATATTCAGAGTCTGGCAGATGGGTTGCACCAGAAACAATGACAGTATTCTGGCAGAGCAGCAAGTGTATGCATCAAGGAGTAGGCTGCAGATAAGCATATCAGCATGACTGGAGGCAAGGGACAGTCAGCAGTATGGACAAGCAGAACCTGCATCAGCAAAGTGGTCAGCAGATATCAGGGCCCAGCTATGGAGTCTGGAATGTGCAAGCCAAAGCCCAGCATTTTTATAACAGAGATCATGTACAAGAAGCAAGACAAAACCTCAATTAACCCAAGTGGAGCCAGCCTGAAGGTCTTAGAAATAGGAAGAAGTTCACTCAACAGAAATGGACACCAGACAAGCCTGAACTAGCAGTGCTGGACTATGTATCTCTTCTACGGCAGGGATTTGGTCTGGAGGGTGGAATGGGGCTACACCTGCAAAGGAGGTCAAGAGGCCCCACTTGGAGAGACTGTGAGATACTGGGGTGATAGTAAAACTGCCCTACCACATTCTAATAAGATTACCAAGGAAATTTGTTTCTGATATACTCTGATTCCAAACAAGAAGGATAGACAGTTGAGTGTATGTACTGAGGACCTAGAAATGGTAGTTCCCAGGCTTGTATCTTATGGGTCCCAATAGGATTAATGCAGAGTAGATTGGCCTTAACAGTCAAATAGCTAAACCTCATACTGAAAAATCCCCTTCCATATGTTTTTGGCTTAAATGAAATAGCTTTGTCTTTCATGTGCAGCAAAAATACCCAAGGAGATGCCTCTAGTTCTCCAGGTTAGAGTGTAAACATTCTAGATGTTCCCTTTGTGAGCCAAATGAAAGGAAACTCCAGAATCTCTAGAATAATTGGTAATGAGAGACACCAAATGCTGCCTGGTTTGTTTGTTTGTTTGTTTTTCTAGAAGGAAAAAGACTGAGGGCATCCTTTTCTTGACACCAGGCTGAAATTGCTTGGACAACCAAAAATCTGCTTTTCTAGAATTGAAGAAGTGTTAACAAGTTTCTATGCCACTGAATTGAAGGGTCTGGAAAAATCTCTGACCAAAAACACCTTCCAAACATCACCCTCACCTCAGTGTCTAAAATTTCTCTATTCAAGATTCCTTTGGAGTTGAGTCAAAATTCCTGGTTATTTTGCGAATTGGTTTTCTGGAAGGGCTCATGTGTTTCAGAATGCCCCTACTTTTCCACCAGATAAACCTAGCAAGCTACATTTCTGTCTGCCTAAAGGAGTCTGGTCACAAATCTCGAGCTCTGGTTGGAAGGAGACCATCTGAAGAGCTCTGGAGGTGGGAGGATCAGCCCAAGAGACTGTCAGAAAAAGGCAGGGACATTGGGAGGAAGCAGGAGTTAGGAAACAAATGTTTCCCATGGGTCTCTGCTGGAGATCTTTATCTCCCTTTGGTGGTTTGAGTTCTGGCAAATAGAGGCATTCGTTGTAAGAAACTTAGACATTCAGTTACTGGGATGAGTTTTTACTATTTTTGGACATGAAGTTTTGTCCCTCCAACTAGAGTGGCAGCATTTTGTCATGTTTTCATGGCAACTGATGTGTGTGTGAGTGTGTGGTGTAATAGATGGTATGATGATAGAGTGACTAGGAATGGGGCACAGAGTGCTAAATAAGGATCTTGAAACAGAATGATTCTATAAGCAAAACCCCAATAATAGCTGGAAACTTGAAGTACTAAACTATCTGATTAGAGCCATGGCCCACCTATGTGTCCCATTTGGGTCACAGGGGCAATAGTGTACTTATAGTATTCTCAAGATTTCATCTTATTAGTGAGGGAAAGGAGTACCTTGGTGTAGGGAAATAGTTTGTACTGTGTTTTTGTTTTTTTTGTTTTTTGTTTTACATATAATAGTAAATATTTGTTTATGTGTACCAAGTGTAGATGGTTACCCTAGTGGAATGGAACATTAAAGTAAAACTTGGCATCTCTCAGGTAGCTAAGGAATGTTAGAAAGACACACCTGTGTCTGACTAAGTGCCATATTCACACACTGGAAGCTCTCCATTTCCTTGACCAAGAATACAGAAACTTAACATAGTGAAGAGACCTCACAGAACCAGAGAAGTTATGCATTTCAGTGCAGCTAAAATCTTGCTTATCTGAGAGGCTCAATTCTATGATGCCTTACACCTTTATTTTTAGGACTCGAAATCCTGTTCAGGAATAATTTATACAAGTAACCCTAATACTTCCATTTCATGAATGAATACAAGTGAAGTTCTACTGGTTTTTGAACCAAATTCAGAGCCAAAAGCCTTGCCTTGGGATCAGAGTCCGTGCCCAGGTATCCCCAATAGCCCCCCACCCCCAGCATTCTTTCCAGCTGGAAAACAACTTGCCTGCAAATCTCCAAATTAGCAAGAAGAAAAAGGGAGATGAGAAAGGAGAATGTGATCACATCACCAAATTCAAGGAAAGGAAACAAAAATATAAAATAAATAGTAAACAAAGCAGTATGAATGGATTAAAATCAAGTACTCTATAATCTTCGTTACACTAAATGTGAAAAGATTGAATTCCTTATTATATTAGAAGACAGACATTATAACTTATGTTGTTTATAAGAAACACACTTAAGGGGCACCTGGGTGGCTCAGTCACTTAAGCATCTGGCTCTTGGTTTTGGGTTAGGTCATGAACTTGTGGGTGGTGAGATTGAGCCCCACATTAGGCTCCATGCTCAACAGGGAGTCTATTTGAAGATTCTCTTCTTCTGTCCCACCCTCAAATAAGTAAATCTTTAAAAAAATAAAAATAAAAAAATGTGCATTCTCCTAAAACACACACACACACAACACACACACACACACACACACACACACACACACTTAAAGTAGTCAATATAAGATGAAAATAAAGGAATAAGCAAAATGATCCTGGCAAATGCAGGAGGGCTTGTGCAAAGTTGCCACTTAACCTTAGACAAAGTAGTATTTAAGGTTAAAAATACAAAATAAAATAGAAAGTGGCCTTATAATAAAGACAGACTTTATGTAAAAGATATAACTGTTATAAACCTGTATCCACCAAACAACAGTAGTTAAATGTATAGAGCCAAAAAATAATTTGAAATACAGAGAGAATGAAGTAAAAATGTGATTGTATTGGAAATCTAAGGAACAAACTCTGTATGGAAATTTCTAAACATATATAAAAGAGGAAAGACCACTGTAATGACTATGTTGTCATCATAGTTCTGGAAGCTGGTTCATCACTCAGCTTCAAAGATTATTAAATTATAAGAGATTTTAATGTATCTTTCTCAGAATGGCCTGTTAGATAAAATGGCAAGTAAAAACAGAGAAATTGAACAAGATAATTAATACAGTTTAATAGATATGCAGTTTCATATACGGAGAACTTTGCATTCAACAAATTGTGTGTGTGTTTTGGGATAAGAGTATGCCTGTAGTTTAACAAAGATCAATTACAAAATGAAATTAAGAAAATAATTCAATTTACAATAGCATCAAAAATAATAAAATACTTAGGAATAAATTTAATCAAGGAGGTGAAAGACATGAACACTGGAAACTACAAAACATTGCTGAAAAAAAAGTAAAAAAGACCTAAATAAGTGGAAAAGCATCCTATGTTCATGGATTGGAAGACAGTATTTTTAAGATGGCAGTACTCCCCAAAGTAATATGCAGAGTTAACACAATCTCTATCAAGATTTCAACAGCCTTTTTTTTTTTCAGAAATGGATAAGCCAACCCAAATTCATATGGATCCAGAATAATCAAAACAATCTTTTAAAAGAACAAAGTTGAGGAACTCATATTTCCCAAATTTAAACCTTATTACAAAGTTACAGTAATTAAGACAGTGTGTTGCTGACATACAGATTAATAGAATAGACTTGACAGTCCAGAGAGAAGCTCTTACATTTTATGGTCAATTGACTTTCGACAAGGATACCAAGATTATTCAATGGGGAAATAATAGTCTTCCAAGCAAATGGTGTTAGGAGAACTGGATATCCATATGCAAATGAATGAATTTGGACCCCTACCTCGTATCATATAGAAAATTAACTCCAAATGGATCAAAGATGTAAATGTATGAACTTAAAGTATAAAACTCTTAGAAAAAAAAATCTGGGTAAATCTTTATGACCTTGGATTAAGCAACAGGGTTTTTTTTTAGATAGGACACCAAAAGCATAAGCAACAAACAAAAATAATTTGGATTTCATCAAAATTTAAAACTTTTCTCTGTCAAACAACACTATCAAGAAAGTGGGTGGCTCCGTCGGTTAAGCATCTGCCCTCTGCTCAGGTCAAATCAAGTCCTGCATCAGGGTCTCTGCTCAGTGGGGAGTCTATTTCTCCCTCTGCCCCTCCCCCCTGCTCATACTTTCTCTCTCATTCTCTCTCTCAAATAAATAAAATCTTTTTTTAAAAAAGTATAGAGTTGATAAAAGATGTAATTAAGGGAAATGGTGGAGTAGGAGGACCCTAAGCTTTCCTTGTCCCATGGGTACAACTAGATAGCACTCACATCAGTGCAAATAACCCCCAAACTGACTTAAAGACTGGCAGAACAATCTCCAGAACTAGAGGTAGGAAGAGGCCACATAGAAGAAGGTAGGAAGGGCAGAGATGCTGTATGGGAGCAAAATGAGTCATGGCCATCTGTGGCCGGAGGGAACTAGGGTCACAGTAAAGGCCGAGAAACAGACTGTCACACTGGGAAGCCCACATGGGGAAGATGAATCCCCATAACATTTGGCTTTGATAGTGAGAAAGGCTGAATTTTGTGAGTTCTTACAACCAGTAGGACTTAAAGCCTGGAATTTTAAAAAATTGGTGTGTTCAATCTAGGAGAGTCCAGAGGACATTAAAAAGTGGAGTCCTGCCCTTAAAGAGACAGCATGATACAGAGTCAGCAGAGACACAGTCTAGAAGCAGCAGTTTGAGAAATGTCTGGGTCACATGGGCTCGCCTCTGTCCCAGCACTGTGGGGCCCCTCTCATAGAAGACTGGTGCAAACTTCACCAGCAATGGGTTTCCTGGCCCATGATTTTTGTGGGGCCTCTGTTCCAGTGATGGTGGCACCAAGTCTCATTTAGCAAACAGACCAGTGCACACCTTGTTAAAATTTGTCCCACCCAGCCGGGTACCAAACACTACCCAAAACAGACAAAAAGAGCCTCTTCGGATAAATGGACTGAAGGAAAAATCAGCCAGGACTCAATAGCAGGGCACATACAACACACATAGGAGACACTTCCTGAAGTGCCAGGTCCTAGGGAATGGGACACCGCACTGCAAGGCACTCACTACAGGACATCTTCATAAGGATACTCAAGAGTAGGAGACTTAGCTGACATTTCTAACACACAGGAATGGACACAGAGAGTTAGACAAAATGAGGAGACAGAGGAATATGTTCCAAATGAAAGAACAGGACCACACCACAGCAAGAGATCTAAGTGAAATGAATATAAGTAATACACATGATAGAAATTCAAAGTAACGATCATAAAGACATTGGACTTGAGAAAAGAGTAGAGGGCCTCAGTGAGATCCTTAACAAAGAGATAAAAAGAAACCAATTAGAAATTAAGAACACAAATGAAATTAAAAATACACTTGAAGGAATAAATAGCAGGCTAGAGGAAGTAAGGAATGAATTAATAACCTGGAAGACAGAGTAATGGAAATTAATCAAGCTGAGCTAATGGGAGAAAGAATTATGGAAAATAAGAATAGGTTTAGGGAACTCAGTGACTCCATCAAGCATAAAATCATTTGCATGGTAGAGAGCTCAGAATAAGAAGAGAAAAGGGAGGAGAAAAATTATTTGAAGAATTAATAGTTGAAAATTTTCCTAATCTGGAGAAGGAAACAGATATCCAGATCTAGGAGGCACAGAGATCCCCCAAAAAATCAACCCAAGGGAGTCCACACCAAAACACATATTAATTAAAATGGCAAAAAGCAGTGATAAAGAAAAAAATAATAGCAGCAAAAGAAGATAGTTACATACAAGGGAAATTCCATAAGCCTATCAGCAATTTTTCAGCAGAAACTTTGCGGGCCAGAAGAGAGTGGCATGGTATATTCAAAGTGCTGAAAGAGAAAAATCTGCAGCCAAAAAAAAGCTATCCAGCAAGGCTATCATTCAGAATAGAGGGAAAGATAAAGAGTTTCCCAAACAAAAGCTAAAGGAGTTCATGATCACTAAATCATCCTTTAAGAAATATTAAAGGGGACTCTGAATGGAAAGGAAAGACCATAAGTGAGAGTATGAAAAGTAAAAAACACAAAAGCAGTAATAGTATTTCTGTTTAAAAAAAGTCAAGGGATAAATAAAATAAAAGATGTAAAATATGACACCATATACCTAAAACATTGGGGTGGGGAGTAAAGAATGGGTTCAAACTTAAGTGACCATTAGCTTAATATGGACTGCTCTATGCAGAAGACATTATATACAAACTGAATGGTAACCACAAATCAAAAACCAGTAATAGATACATAAAGGATAAAGAGAAAGGAATCCAAGCATATCACTAAAAAAGCTGGCAAACCATGAAAGAGAGCGAGAAGAAAGGATCAGAGAAAAACTATGAAAACAACCACAAACCAAGTAACAAAATGTCAATAAATATATATCAATAATTACTTTGAATGTAAATGGACTAAACGTTTCAATCAAAAGACATAAAGGAGATGCCTGGGTGGCTCAGTGGGTTAAGTGTTTGCCTTCAGCTCAGGTCATGATCCCAAGGGCCTGGGATCAAGTCCCACATTGGGCTTCTTGCTCAGAAGGGAGCCTGCTTCTCCCTCTGCCTGCTGCTCTCCCTACTTGTGTGCGCTCTCTGACAAATAAATAAATAAATAAAATCTTAAAAAACAAACAAAAAAATCCCAAAGTACATAAGGTGACAGATACAAAAACAAGACCCATCTATATGCTGCCTACAAGAGACTCATTTCAGACCTGAAGACACCTGCAGATTGAAAGTGAGGGGATGGAGAAACTACATGTTTCTTTCTCCATGTCTTTAATATTTCTTGATATCCATGCAAATGGATATCAAAAGAAAGCCAGAGTAGCAATACTTAACATTGGACAAAATAGACTTTATTTATTTTAATTTTTTAGAGAGGGAGGAGGTAGGGGCAGAGGGACAGGGAGAGAGAGAATCTTAAGCAGACTCCACACCCAGCACATATCATGGAGCCCAACTCCAGGCTCAATCTCACAACCCTGAGTTTATGACCTGAGCCAAAATCAAGAGTTGGGCGCTTAACTGACTGAGTCATCCAGGCGCCCTATCAGACAAAATAAACTTTAAAACAAAGACTATGTAAGAGACAAAGAAGGACACTATATAATGATAACAAGGGATGATCCAACAAAAAGATATAACAATGGTAAATATTTATGCACCCAACATGGGAGCACCCAAATACATAAAACAGTTAATAACAAACATAAAGGAACTAATTGATAATAATATGATTACAGTAGGGGACTTTAACACCCCACTTACATCAATGGACAGATGATCCGAACAGAAAATCAACAAGGAAACAGTGGCTTTGAATGACACATGGGCTCAGGTGGATTTAACAGATATATTCAGAACATTCCATCCTAGGGGGCACCCGGCTGGCTCAGTCGGTGGAGCGAGCAACTCTTGATCTTGGAGTTGTGAGTTTGAACCCCATGTTGGGTTTAGAGATTACTTAATAAAATAAAATAAATAAAATAAGAACATTTCATCCCAAAACAGCAGAATACACATTCTTTTCAATGCATATAGAACATTCTTGAATAGATCACATATTAGGCCACAAAACAAGCCTCAACAAATTCAAGAAGATTGAAGTCTTACCATGCATCTTTTCTGACCAGTATGAAACTAGAAATCAACTGCAAGAAAAAAATCAGGAAAGAGCACAAATACGTGGAGCTTAAATAACATGCTACTAAGCAATGAATGGGTCAACCAAGAAATCAAAGAAGAAATAAAAAATTACATGGAGACAAATGAAAATAAAAACACAATGGCCCAAGATCTCAGAGATGCAACAGAAATGGTTAAGGGGGAATTTTATAGCAATACAGGCCTACCTCAAGAAGCAAGAAAACTCTCCAATAAACAACTGAAACTTACACCTAAAGGAAGTAGAAAAAAACAACAAACAAATCCCTAAATCAGCAGAAGGAAGGAAATAATAGATTAGAACAGAAGTAAATAATACAAAAACTGAAAAAACAATAGAACAAATCAATGAAACCAGGAGCTGTTTCTTTCAAAAGATCAACTTCTAGCCAGACTCATGAAAAAAAGAGAACCCAAATAAACAAAATCACTAATGAAAGAGGAGAACTAACAACCAACATCACAGAAATATAAACAATTGTAAGAAACTATAATGAAAAATTATATGCCAACAAGTTGGACAACCTAGAAGAAATGGATACATTCCTAGAAACATATGAACTACCAAAACTGAAGCAGGAAGAAATAGAAAATTTGAACGGACCAATAACCAGCAAAGAAATTGAATCAGTAATCAAAAAACTCCCAAAAAACAAAAGTCCAGGACCAGATGGATTCACAGGTGAATTCTACCAAACATTTAAAGAAGCATTAATACCCATTCTTTTCAAAGTATTCAAAAAAAAAATAGAAGAGAAAGAAAAATTCCAAATTCATTCTATGAAGCCAGTATCACCCTGACACCAAAACCAGAAAAGACACACAAAAAAAGAGAACTACAGGACAGTAGCTCTGCTGAATATGGATGCAAAAATCCTCAACAAAATACTGGCAAATTGAATAAAAAAAAATACATTGAAAAATCGTCGACCACAATGAACTGAGATTTATTTCTGGGATGCAGAAATAAATCATCATTCACAAATCAATCAACATGATACATCTCATTAAGAAGAGAAAAGATAAAACCATATGATCATTTCAATGGATGCAGAAAAAGCATTTCACAAAGTACATCTATTCATGATAAAAACCCTCGACAAAGTAGTGTTAGAGGGAATGTACCTCAACACAAATAAAGGCCTTATATGAAAAACCCAAAGTGAACATCATACTCAATGGGGAAAACGGAGAGTTTTCCCCTAAGGTCAGGAACAAGATAAGGATGTCCACTCTCACTACTTTTATTCAACATAATACTGGAAGTCCTAGCCACAGCAATTAGACAACGAAAAGAAATAAAAGGCATCCAAATTGGTAAGGAAGAAGTAAAATTTTCACTGTTCGCAGATAACATGATATTTTACATAGAAAACCCTGAACACTCCACCAAAAACTACTAGAACTGATAAATCAATTCAGTAAAGTCACAGGATACAAATTCAATGTACAGAAATCTGTTGCATTCCTATACACAAATAATGAAGCAGCAGAAAGTGAAGTTAAGAAAACAATCCCATTTACAATCGCACCAAAAAAAAAAAAACCAACTAGGAATAAACTTAACCAAAGAGGTGAAAGACCTGTACTCTGAACACTATAAAGCACTGATGAAAGAAATTGAAGATGACACCAAGAAATAGAAAGACATTCCATGCTCATGGATTGGAAGAACAAATATATTTTAAAAGTCTGTATCTCACAAAGCTATCTACAGATTTAATGCAATCCCTATCAAAATACCAATAGCATTTTTCACAGAACTAGAACAAACAATCCTAAAATTTGTTTGGAACCAGACAAGACCCCAAATAACCAAAGCAACCTTGAAAAGCAAGAACAAAATTGGAGTTATCACAGTTCCAGACTTAAGTCATATCACAAAGCTGTAGTAGTAATCAAAACGATATGGTACTGGCATTAAAAACAGACACATAGATCAATTGAACAGAATAGAAACTCCAGAAATAAACTCACAATTATATGGTCAATTAATCTTCAACAAAAGTGGAAGGAATATACAATGGGAAAAAGTCTCTTCAACAATTGGTGTTGGGAAAACTGGACAGCTACATGTAAAAGAATGAAACTGAACCACTTTCTTCCACCATACCCAAAAATATATTCAAAATGGATTAAAGACCTAAATGTAAGTTCTGAAAACCATAAAAATCCTAGAAGACAGCACAGGCAATAATTTCTCTGACATTGGCCGTAGCAACATTTTTCTAGATATGTTTCCTGAGGCAAGGGAAATAAAAGCAAAAATAAACTATTGGGACTACATCAAAATAAAAAGTTTCTGCACAGTGATGGAAACAATCAACAAAATTAAAAGGCAGCCTACTGAACGGGAAATGATATTTACAAATGACACATCCAATAAAGAGTTAGTATCCAAAATATATAAAGAACTTGCACAACACCCAAAAAACAATTAATATAATTAAAAATGGGTAGAAGACATGCAAGACATTTCTCCAAAGAAGACATTCAGATGGCCAACAGACACATGAAACAGACACAACATTCATCATCACAGAAATGCAAATCAAAACTATAATGAGATATTACCTCACACCTGTCAGAATGGCTAAAATAAAATTAAAAAAAACATAACAAGTGTTGGCAAAGATGTGGAGAAAATGGGAACCTTCATGCATGGTTGGTGGGAATGCAAACTGGTGTAGCCTCTGTGGAAAACAGTATGGAGGTTCCTCAAAAAGTTAAAAATAGAGCTACCATATGATCCAGTAATTGCACTACTGGGTATTCACCCCCAAAATACAAAAACATTAATTCAAATGGGTACATGAACCCCTACGTTCATTGTAGCATTATTTACAATAGCCAAATTATGGAAGCAGCCAGAGTGTCCATGGATAGATGAATAGATAAAGCAGTGGTGTATAAAAAAAGAAGATATATACATATATAGATATATAGATATATAGATATATACACACACACACACAAAATGTTATTCAGTCATAAAAAAGAATAAAATCTTGCCATTTGCAACAACAGGAATGGAACTAAAGAGTATAATGGTAATCAAAATAAGTCAGAGAAAGACAACTACCGTATGATTTCACTCATACATGGAATTTAAGAAACAAAACAAATGAGCAAAGGAAAACGAGAGAGACAAACCAAGAAACAGACTCTTAAATATAGAGAACAAACTGATGGTTTCCGAGGGGAGCTGGGTGGGGATATGGGTGAAATGCATGAAGGAGATTAAGAGTACACTTACTGTGATGAACACTGAGTAACGTATAGAATTGTTGAATCACTACCTTGTACACCTGATATTACTATAACACTGTATGTTAACAACATTGGAATTAAAATTAAAAAACTGAATTTAAAAGTGTAGGGTTACATCACAGAAATAGAGAAAATACTTGTGACTCATATATCAGATAAGGGCCTATTATTAAAAAAAGATATATAGTATATATATATAAAGAACTCTTATGATTCAATAATAAAAAGACTACTAGCCCAATTTTAAAAGGGCATTATATCTGAACAGACATTTCTCCAAAGAAAATATACAATGGCCAATAAGTACATGAAAAGATGCTCAATATCATTAGTAGGTAACGGCAAATCAGGGAGATGAGACACCACCTCTACCCACTAGGATGACTATGATAACGAAAGTTAGTGAAGATGTGGAGAGAGAGGAACCCTTTGCTTGTAGAAATGTAAAATGGTGCAGCTGCTCTGGAAAATTCATTGGTTCCACAGCAATTTAAAGATTGAATTACCATGTGATCCAGCAATTCCCTCCTGGGCATATACCCAAGAGAACTGAAAACTTATATTCATACAATAACTTGTACACAAATGTTCACAGCAACAGTATTATGAATTAATACTGCAAAAAAGAGGGGCAATAACTGAAAAACGGATAAATAAAATGTAGTCTATCCATACAATAGAATATTATTCAGCCACACAAAGGAATGAAACTCTAACATATGCTACCACATGGATAAACCTTGAAAACATTATGCTAAGGGAAAGAAGACAGTTACCAAAAAAACACGTCATGATTCTGTTTATGTGAAATGTCCAGAATAAGCACATGCATTGTGACAAAAAGTAGATTAGTAGTTATCATGGGCTAGGTGAAGGGGGAACGTGGGGCAACTGCTAATGGGTTTGGAGGTATTTTTTTTGAGAGATAAAGAATCTTCATAGGTAAGGGTGATAGTTGCACAACATTGTGAATATATTAAAAACCATTTAATTATATACTTTATGGTATGTGAAATATATTCCAATAATTTTATGGTATTTGAAATATATCTCAATAAGAAGTTAAATATATATATATATATGAGAAAGATCAATAATAGAGAAAAGCTTATAACTATGGAACATTTAATAGCATTGTATGGTGACAGATCATAGCTGCACTTGCCATGAGCATAGCATAACATAACCTTGTCGAATCATTACGTTGTACATCTGAAACTAATGTAACATAGTGTGTGAACTATATTCAAATAAAATAATTTTTTAATGGAAAGTGTACTGGCTATGTTATCTAACCATAGCAATTCAATTAGATAATAAAAATAGATAATACAAAGATGTCTAAAGTCATCTTAAAAACGTGGAAATTAAGGAGCACTTTCCAGCACAGTGATCTAATAACACTAAATGCTGGTGAGGATGCAGAGCTACTGGAACGCTCATACATTGCTGTTGGGAATATCGACTACCGATATTATGGAAAACCTTTTGGCACTTTCTTGTAAAGTTGAACACACACTTACCATATAACCCACTCCTGGGTATTTACCTAAGTGAAATGAAAACCTGTGTTCACATAGAAACCTCTATGGGATTATTGCTAGCTGCTTTATTAATAATTGCCAAAACCTGAAAAAAAAGTAATTGCCAAAACCTGGAAACAACCCAAATGTCCATTAACTGCTGAGTGGATAAACAAACTGTGGTACGTCTATGCAACGGAATACCACCTGGCAATAAAAATAAATGAACTATTGATACAAGCAATGACGTGCATGAATCTTGAATGTATTATGGTAAGTGAAAGAAGCCAGACTCAAAGGCCACATACCATATGATCCCATTTAAATGACATTCTGGAAACGGCAAAACTACGGGGATGGAGAACAGATCAGTGATTACTAGGGTTTAAGTCTCGGTGGGGGGAGTTGACTACAAAGTGGTAGCACAAAAGAATTACCTGGGGCGAGGGGGTAGTGTGATGAATTGTTCTGTATCTCCATTGTGGTGGTTGTTAGATGACATTTGTCAAAATGCGTAGAAAAAGAGTTGTATATGAAAAAGAGTGAATTTTACTAGGTAAATTAAAAAATAAAAGGAAACATCCTCCAAAATAACAGTTGGATCAAAAAAGTAATAATCGAAATTACAGATTCTAGAACACTTTGTGCCAAAATATATAGGACACAGTTAAAACTATATCCCAAAGAAAAATTATAACTTTAAATGCCTTCAATTATTGAAGAATAAAAAATAAAAACAAAAAATAACAGCACTCATTCTTATAAGTTAAATAAGAACAATAAAATTAAAAGAATGTGCAAAAAAGTAATTAAAAACATTAAAGCTGAAATCAATAAAATAGAAAACCATTTTTTTTTACAAGGACAAATAAATCCTAGTGCTATTTGAAAGTTGAGAAAGGAAAAAGACATAACCACATATACACAGATATTAAAATAATTTGAAGAGACTATTGCTTGCAATTCTTTGACAAGAACTGAAAACTTAGAGGTAATGGATGTTTTCTTAGGAAAAATACAATTGTCAAAATTGATACAAGAATAATGGAACAATTACTATACAAAAAATTGGAGAGTCAGTTGACAATCTGCCAGTCACACATGATTTCACAGTTGAGGTCTATCTGATCTTTAGAGTTCATTCCAATGTTATTTAAACTATTCCAGGCCATAAAAACGAATTCATTCATTCATTTATGAATCTTGCATAATTTACATCAAAGTCTGATAGACAACGAAATTACAGATCAGTCTCCTTTATGATACAGATGCAAAAACTACTGAATAAAAATATTAGCAAATTCAATCAAAAAGCGTAACAAAAATAATAAATTCTGACTAGTAATGCAAGGTTCATTCAATATCAGGAAATCTATTGATATAATCCAATCACAAGTAAAGAATAAAAATCTCTATAATCATGTCAATAGTTGCTGAAAGTCATTTGGTAATAATCAGTATTTACTGTTTTAAAAACTCTAAATAAAATAGGAATAGAATGAAAGAAAACTGTACTTGAATGTAATTATACCAAATTTATCTGAGCTAAAAACAAAAATCGAAACAAAAACTAACAAAAAAGTCTGTGTCTATTATTGATATCTTATACTTTCATGGTTCTACAGTCTTTTCAAAACTCTTTCAGAAACAGCATCTCTGTTCTCACATCTCTGTGAAGTCAGTTAAAGAACAAACTTCATCTATGTTGCTTCTCATTTTTCATGTTTGTAAAAAAAAAAAAAAAAAAGAACGTGGTCTATGTGATCCCTGCAGACACACATAGTGATTAAAGTCCCACTTCTGGTTGAATTACCAAGCTGGCAAGCAGCAGAGAAACACAGAAACTTGGTCCAAAATTCCAGCTCTGTTCTCTTCCCTGAACCCAGTAGAGAAACCATCACCCTGAATCCTCCACATTCCAGGGAAGAAAAGACTCTGGGGCTCTTAACTGCTGAGTTATATTTTTGTTGTGATCTAGCTCCCTTTGAGGGAAGAAATAAGAAAAATGATCATTTGTTCAAGGTTTACCTTTTTTTGGTGAATTTTCATTTTCTTATAATTTCAAACATGTTGTGAGCATAGTACAGGGAACCCTGTGATTCCCCTCTCTCAGGTACAGCAATTATTTACATTTAGCCCAATTTACTTTATTATTTACTCTGTGTAAACATTTTCCTCCTGAACAGATTGAGAACAAGTTGCCGACATTATCCCCCCTCCCTACATATTTCAGTGTATTCTCTCTCGTGGAACAACAATCAGAAGATGGAAATTTAACATTTACATACTGCTAAGTCTAATAACTCCATACTCAGATTTCATACTCTTCTCATCCAGAATCAAAGTCCAGATCATATACTATCATGTCTGTTTAGTCTGTTTTCATCTGGAAACATGTCTCAATAGTTCTTTGTCTTTCTTGACCAGATTCTTGAAGAGTAGGAGGCAGTTTGGTGGGTGTTTCTGAGAAGGAGAAAAGGAGCCCCTGATAACCAGGTGCTGGCTGGCGACTATCAGTTGGGCCACAGTGTTGTCCTGAGCCGGCCGGGCAGTCACAAAAAGGTCTCGGTGTCCTGTTGAACGCCAACAACCTCACGGAACCCCCACAGCACCAAGGCCACTTTGTGACTGTGCTGGATTATGACAAAAACAAAACCAGCCTATAATCATGTCTGAACACAGACAAAACATGACCATTGCCAAAACCACCAAACACCCGGTACCTCCCCCTCGGCCAGTAGGAATGACTGCTGCCTTACCAACCACAGCTCTAGCCTGCCCTCCTGATAGAGAAGATGAGGACGACGCCCAGCCGTAGCTCACTGCTGCTTCTCGACAGCCTCCCATCCAAAGCAAAGCCCTGCTTCCTCAAGCCCTCCTCCAAATCCGGGAAGTCCTCTCTAACACCCCTCTGACTGAGATCCCCACATCATAGGGTGTGCGCTCTCCCTCACCCAGACCGCGACGCAAGCCAGCTCATTCAATCACAGACGTGCTCCTGTCAGTCTTTGACGCAGGGCATTGACCCCCTCAGCTGGGGCTTGTCTGATGTTTCCTCACCATTAGATTCAGGTTAAGGTGGGGTCTGCCAGGCTTCTCCACTGTAGTCATTATTTTTCCCCTTGTAATTAAGAAGCAATTTGTGGGGATATACTCTAAGACTGTGTCAAATACCCTGTTACTCATTAAACTGTCATCCAGGGGAAGGCTTGATTCCTTGCAATAATGACTCTGGATGCAGACTCCGCCTAATGCATAGCCTATCTGCTCAGTTTCACTGTTGCAGCAATAATGCTGTCCCCAATGCTGTGATTGATTCAAATTTTGGATTCACGAAAAGGTGTTAAGGCCTGACTTCTGAAAGGGACTGTGGTCTTAGGCCCCGTAACACCAGACTTGTTTGTGCAGTTTCCAATCAGGATGAAACTGACCTTAAAAACAATATTTGGTGTAGTCTGTGTTTTCAGGGACTCGAGAGTCTGAAAACGCCAATTCTCGAATCTTCTTCCCTATGGAGGGGGAAGAAAACAGTGAGCACTGGCCAGGTAAAGTTCCTAGACAGCTGGGCACTGAGAACCACCCAGTGCCCCACCCTGAGTAAGGGGAAGTTTCAAGAAATTATTTTCACCAGGATGGGATATCACTTGGCGGGGGACCGAAGCAGAGGGCTCCCCAGGCCCAGCATCAGGGCTGGTCAGCCTGTTGCTTCACTCAGCCCTCCAGCCCTTGTTTGCAAAGGCAGCTAATGAAAGAGGGGTGATGGTGCAGATCTCAGCTGGCGATTCTTTTGTTCCCCCTCTTTCCTGCTAGTCAGGAACTGCTAGGCCCCCCGCAAAGCCGACAGCCAGGAACCGCTGGAATGTGCAGGGAAGAGCCATTCCAGGGGACAGCTGGGCCTGGGCAGAGCCAGCAGCCCCCACCAGTGCAGGCTTAGGAACCCTCCCTCACCCCCAGCTGCCTTAGTCCAAGCCCAAGGACTCCTGACGCTGCCACTGGGAGGACTTGTCACTCCTTGCTGTAAGTCCCATCACTTCCCAGGTGAAGTCCCAGGAATTAGGAATTTTTCTTCCTCCATTCTCATCTGTCAGTCCTCTGGAGCTATTAACTTTGCTTTTACTCCTGTGGTAACTACTGGAAGGTGAACAGGATAAATAGGGGAATGGCCCTCAATGATCCCTTTAGTTAATGACACAACTTGGCTTAAAATGTGAGGCAAAACTTGGTGAATACAAATTATATGCTAAGCATGCATGACATGTGGACATTTGTTTCCTTTTTGTCCCTTGTTCCCTTCACAGTGGTGGAGCATGGTGATCTGCTTGCTTTCTTCCTTCCTTTCTTTTTTTCTTTTTCATTTGTTTGAAGCAATCTCAAATTTACAGGAAAGCTAAATACAGTACAAAAACCTTTTTTTTTCCCTCAATAACTTGAAAGTGTGTTGCTGACCTGATGCTCTGTTACCTCTAAATACGTTAGCAAGTATTTCCTATGAATGAGGATATTTCCCTATACAACCTCAATAAACCCCTGGAAATTAGGAAATTAACATTACATGTTACTGCCACCCAATCCTCAAACTCCATAAGAATGACCCATTGTTCCACTTATGTCCTTTAGAACAAAAAGATCCAGGTCAGGATCACCTGGGGCATTTAGTTGCCATGTCTTTATAGTCTCTTTCAATTTGAAATAGTTTCTCAGTTTTTCCTTGACTTTTAAGACCTTGACACTTTTGAAGATTATTAGGCCAGTTATTCAGTTACCGAATGTTCTTCAGTCTGGGTGTGCCTGATGTTTCCTTCTCATATGATGTATCTTTGGTTACTATGGACCTTTGGCAGGAATACTGCACAAGCGATGCCATGTTTTCTTCATGGCATCCCATCAGGTGGCCCGAGATTCTGATTTGTCCCTTAACGGGTGATGTTGCTTTTAATCACTATGTTAATAGGGTGTTATGGATTGAATGTTTGTGTTCCCCCTGCCCCCTGCTCTCCAGGTTTATGTTGAACCCCGCCTCCAATGTGATAATATTAGGAGTTGGGGCCTTTGGGAGGTAATTAGGGTTAAATGAGGTCATGAGGGTGGAGCCCTCATGAATGGGATTGGTGCCTTCATGAGAGTCACAAGAGACTTGACTTCATCTCTTTGCTCTCCACTAGGTGAGGATACAATGAGAAGTCGACAGTCTGCAACCCAGAAGAGGGTTCTCATCGGAACCTGACTGCGTGGGCATCTCCATCTTGGGCCTCCAGCCTACGAACTGTAACAAACGAATTTCTGTTGTTTATAAGCCACCTAAACACCTTATGGTTGTGTTGTTGTAGCAGCCTGAGCTGACAGAGGCAGGTGGTACCTCCCAGACTGTAAGGTGACTCCTTTCCCTTTGGAATTAAAAAGCATGCTATGGGGAGGTATTTTGAAGCTATGTAAATATCCTGTTTCTCACCAAACTTTTATTTATTCCCTTACTTATATCAGCATGGACTTGTGGTTCCCTACTCTATTCAAAGGATTATAACTCATTATTAGCATTTATTTGGATGCTCAGATTTTTCCAGATTTGGCCAGGGTGAATTCCTCCAAACTGGTCTCTCTGTCTTTTTGACATGTTCCCATTGTTTTTAGAGCACTTCTTTATTCTCTGGGACAAAAAGATGTTTCAATCTCATATGTACTTTCTGAGTTCAACCCTAAGACCAGCCACTTATACAGAGAGAAGATCTGACCTTTTTTTCCTAATCATTGCACTGGGACTCAAATTCTCATGTTGGCTTAGAGGTTTCCAATTATATTTGAAAAGAACAAAGAGAAAGTCAAGGGTAAAGCCAAGTCTGATATGCCCAAATGGAGTTACTGTTAGACACAGCTGTAGAGAAAGAACTGAGTCAACAGATCCATAAATGACTCAGAATTATCATGCAGGCACCTTCCTAATGTGTGGAATATACAAGCTGGCAGATTTAGGATGCTTTGATTTAAATTTAGAAAATAATTTGGCTTGGGGTGGCTTTTCAATGACCAGTTGAATATACCTCCCTTAACTGTGATCTAAGAACTCTCCTGGGCCCAAATTGTGGGCTAGAGGGACCTTAGAGTCAGTTTGGTCATCCTTGGACCATCCTTCTATTGAGAAATCTGGTATAATCTGGCCCCAAGGAGACAGGCTTCTGGGCAGGGGACAGTAGCAGACACTGTCCCAGAGCACTCTCAGGCATCAAGCTGCAGCATCCTGGAAGCCACAGGAACGAAGACTAGCTCAGCAGAAGTTGCTGCCCTCAGGACTGTCTCCTTGGTCATAGGTCAGTGATTCCTGTGAGAGCACAGCCTCTGCTGACAGATCCACCCCCTTCCAGAAAGCCTGGCCCTGGAAGCTATACTCAAACTTCCCATCTCAAACAGATTTTTCTATTTTAATATGGCTGGGAAATGTTCTAGTTCAGAGATCTGCTTTAGAAATTGGGGCTAGGGAATTCGTTTTGACAAGGAAGCTCTTCCTCCTGAGAGTTTAGAATGTTTTCCCGGACCTGCACTAGGAATGGCAGTTCCTCGTTCATAACTGGCACCCATGTGTTTCCTTCTCTCTGGAATGCCTGTTCTTACCCTTTGCCTATTTTCTATTGGGTAGTGTTTTCTTACTCATTGATTTTTAAGAGATCTTTATGTATATTTGGTAGTAATCTTTTGTCAGTGGTGTGTACTGCAAATACCTTCCTCCAGTTAGTAATTTGTCTTTTCACTTTCTTTAGGAGATCTTTTTTGTTTGTTTTTTTAAATTGTGTGTTTTTATCTTTTATTATGGAAAATTTTAAACACATGAAAGTCTAAAGTATAATATAATGAATCCCCAGATACCCAGTGTTTAATAATACACCACTTGTTAATAGTTATCAATGAGTGATTTGAAGTATTTTGGATAAAAAAAGTTAAGTTTATTGATGTCAAGTTTGTCAATATTTTGTTTTATCATTAGAGATACTTTGGTCTTATTTATTTTTAAAATAGAATTTTTCTTTTGGGATAATTTTAGATTTACAGAGGAGTTTCAGGGATGATGAGTAGCGATTTCCTGTATACCCCTCACCAGTGGCCATTTTCCCTATCGTTACCATACGTTATCACAATACCATGTTAACATGGAGAAACCAACACTGGAATGTTCCTACTATTAACTAAGCTCCAGACTTTACATAGATTTTTCCAGTTTTCCCATTAATGCCCTTTTCCTCTTCCAGGATCTTATACAGGAAACCACAATGCATTTAGTTGTTATGTCTCCCTCGTCTCTGATACAGGACAGTTTTTTCAGTCTTTCTTTACTTTTCGAACCCTGACAGTTGTGAGGAGTACTGGTCAAGTATTTTGTAGAGTGGGGCTTACTTTAAAATTATCCTTTCCTCTGAGGTTAGAAGAAGTCACTGATGGCTTCTTCTAAACGTTGCATTTTTTTTTCTATTGATTTTCAAGTTCTTAATCTATTCAGGATTTATTTTTATGGTAGGGATCCATGTTCCTTTTTTTTCCAGATGGATAACCTGTTTTCTGTCATTGAGTACTTTCCTTTCTCCTGAGGATTTGCCATGACCCCCTGATCATATATTAATGTCCTTCATATGTACAGATCTGTTTCTGGGCTCTCTATTTCATTCTGTTGGTCACTTTGTCTGTGTGCCAATGACATCCAGGTCTTAATTACTGTAGCTTTCTCATAAGTCTTTATATTTGGCAGAGCTAAGCTCTTCTCCTTCCTCTTCTTTTCAGAAGTGTAGTAGATATTCTGTGCTCTTCTGTATACATTTTGGAATATATGTTTGCTCTTCCTCACACATTTGTCATGTTTTACAAAAAAAAAAAAAAAGTAAACTCTACTGTGGATTTTGATGGGAGTTGTATTAAATCCATAGATCAATGTGTGAATTATGACTCTTTCAGGATAAACTTTCCTGCCCATAAACATACTATCATTCTCTTTATTTGGATCTTTTTGAAAGTTTTTCAATAAAGTTGTACAATTTACTTTGTACAGGGTTTGCATATCTTTCATTAGATTTATTTCTATGTTTTTGTTACTATGAAACAGTGTTTTCTCTCTCTTTTTTTAAAGATTTTATTTATTTATTTGAGAGAGAGAGCCAGAGAGAGCACAAGCAGGGGGAGAGGCAGAGGGAGAAGGAGAAGTAGACTCCCTGCTGAGCTGGGAGACCAACATGGGGCTTGATCCCAAGACCTGGAGATCATGACCTGAGCTGAAGGCAGATGATTAACCATCTGAGCTACCCAGACGCCTCTGAAATGATGTTTTCTTGAAAGTGCAATTTTCTAATTGATCGTTGCCAGTGAATAAAATGGATCTACTGTTTATATGCTGATATCTATCAGCTTGCCAAAATTTCTTCTGTTTATATCTAGTAATTTGTTAATTCCTTTCGCTTTTCTATGAAGACAATACTCTATCATCGTAAGATATTCTAATTTTCTTTCCTCCCTTTTAGTGCTTATGACTTGAATTTCTTTATTGTGCTGGCTGGGGCATGTTGAATGGACCTGGTGATCGTGGGCATCTTTGTCTCCTTTCTGACTTAAAGATACTATTCCTACTATTTTTTTTTTTTTAATTTCAAAGCTATACTTGTCTCATGAAATGAGTTAAAGAGTAATCTTTCTTCTTCGTTCTCTAAAAAAGTCTTTATAAATTAGAATGATCTATTCTTCTAATAGGTAGACTTGACTGTAAAACAAACTGGGCTTGAAGTTTTCTTTGTGGGGAAAGAGCCCACTTCTGACATGCATCTTACTGTTAATTTTATTTTATTTATTATTATTTTTTTAAGTAAGCTCTACGCCAACATGAGGCTTGAACTCATGACCCCAAGATCAAGTCACATGGTCTACTGACTGAGCCAGCCAGGCACCCCCATCAAACTGTTTAGAGCCACTAATTTTACAAATGAAAACCTATTTATGACATTAATTTTTCTAGTAAAAAAAGACTCTCCTATTGAGATATCTATCTATCTATCTATCTGTCTATCTATCTACACACAGAGAGACAGAGATAAAAAACAATCCAGGGGAAAAAAGCATATATGTGTAGTGAAGTTTTTGTAGTAGTTGACTCTGCTGTGTGGTTAGGAGGTTAAATGTTAGCTGACCACTTTTGAAGAGCAAGTTTCCTGATTAAAGAAACTGACTTCTGCTTCAGTGCATCTTAAACACCCCCCAACACACACACTCACACATTTACATATTGTCCTTGCCAAAATACTTTAAAGAAAATTATAGCATTTTAAAGTAAATTAATTCTCTGTATGTGGATTTTTTAAAAATCCACTTTGTGATCCCAGGCTGCTTTCTTTTTGATGCCAAGTTAATGTCTAATCATTTGCCTTCTGACTTGCTGAAACATGACTACCTGGAAAGAAAAGCTCTCAGTGGAGCAGAGATTAGCTCTATGAGAAAGAGGAAGAAAGACAGAAGTCTATAGCAAGCCTGAGCAAGTTTCTTAGCTGTTCTTTAATATTCAGTTGTTGAAGAACAGATTGAACTCTTGCTCCCAAGGATAAGATCAGCATTTTGGAGGAAATGTCAAAAATTGAAGAAATCAGAACAAAGCCATTGTTAATCATTCCTTCACTCCTGTAACAGTTATTGAGCACCTCCCATGTGCAAGGCACCATGGTAGACACCAAGGGTATGAAGAATAAATATGAAAACATTCTTGCCTTCAAGTAACTCATAGTCTGATAGGATTAAATAGATAATTAAAAATGCACAGGTTATTATGGAAGGTGAAGGTGGGTGTTCAAAGTCAGCTTCCTGGGGAAAATGATGCTTTGGAGTATGAACTAAGCCTATAGATGGTTCATGGTCCAAGAATTCGTTTTCAGTAAAGAACAAATAATGGCTCTCTTCTACTACTAGATCTGAGCTGATACCTAATACCCCATTCTTGTTGAAGCCGGCAAAACAGTTAGACAACATATTTAAAAAAAAAAAATTTTAAGATTTTATTTATTTCTTTATTTGAGAGAGAGAGAAAGAGAGAGCACACAGAGGAAAAGGGAGGAGTAGACTCTCCACTGAGCAGGGAGTTCAACATGGGGCTGCATCCCAGGACCCTGGGATCATGACCTGAGCTGAAGACAGATGCTTAACTGACTGAGCCACCCAGGTGCCCAAAAAAATCTTTCTAAAAACATCAAGGATCTAAAAAGATAGTGGAGAGTTACAAGGATAAGATCTGAGATGAGATAGGATCCAGAGAATTAAGTCTAGCATTTGGGACTGTTTTTGCTGAGAAGACATTTGCTGGCCCGGAAGAGGTGGCTGGGTAGCTGAACAGCATTTCAACAGCCTTTCAGGGCTAGAAGGACAAACACTGGACTTAAGGGATAGTCAACAGTGAAGACTTCACGTAACTCCCTGTGCTTAGTACTGGGCCTTCAAGGGCTGCATTTTGAGAGTAAAGGAAAATCTATAGTAACCATGATACTACCTGCAGCCTGCTCTTAAGTCCTCTGGATTGTCTAGAAAATGTCAATTGATACTATATTGAGGTAATTTAGTACTGTTTTATGTTTAAGACCCTGGCAGAAACTTAAGTAAAACATGTTTGGAGGAAAGTAGCCTCTATGCTTTGTCACAACTTATTTCTATAAATAGTTGTAAAATTTAATTGTCAACACAAAATCAAGTATAACGAGGGGATGAAGCAAATAAACAAGACTCAGCACAAACAACAGACGCTAGGAATAGACTCACAGATACTCCAGAGGTGGTTATTAGATGCAAACTGTGAAATACCCATGACTGTTATGTTCATGGAGATAAAGGGCAAACTTAAAATTTTCAGCAAGGGAAAAAAAACTTCAACAAGAAACTATAACTATAAAAAGTGACATTGCATGTTTGAAAAATAATTGTATCTGTCAGGATCCAAATAGGAGAAAGAAACCACATGATAATTTAATCAGGGAAGAGGTCAATATGAAGAATTATGTACTATAACAAAGGATCAGAGTAATGAGAGATTAGCTAATAAATAATAAGAACTCTAATAATATTGAAATAGCAGATGGAAGGAGTGATCACTAACACTAAGGCTGAGATTGAGCACCCAAGGAAGAGTTTTCTCCCACTTCCAGGGCTGAGATTCTGACCTTGTGAGAGGCCATGGCTAACTGTGTCTCAGTGGATAGCAGAAATCCCTGGGGTGCTGCACTGGTGGAACTTGTTGGAATTATGCCCTCTGAAACTTGCCAGAAATCTGCCCTTTAGGGTGCTGGGGAAAGCTGTCCGCAGGGAAGGGTCCCACTACAGATGCTCTACTACAAAACTGCCAGGATGGGGAGAACTGGACACACTGCTGGAGCCAAGTGCTAGGGAAGCTACAGTCACAGCAGAATCCTAGCACTGGAAAAGCCATGTGCTCTCCCAGAGCCTGCTTATTAGCCTAGTACTCTGGAGCCAGGAAGCAAAACCCTTTCCCTGCAGTGTCTCTCCAGCACTCTACTAAGAAAGCCTCAGTGCCAATTGGCATGAGAAAAAAATACTTAAAAGGACAAGATCTATTTTCACAGAGCAGTCCAAAAGGGTAAATTTGGAGTTGAGCAATAATAAATCAATAACCAAAGCAAGAAACAAGAAGAAATTTTATAACTGAAAAAGTATCCAAAGTTGAGAAAATAGATGTGTGTAATAGTGCATTAAGCACAACTGAAGACAGAATTAGGGAACTGGAAGACAGATCAGAAGGATGGAATATACAGAGGGTAAGAGATATTTATGATAGAATTGAAGGGTTCTAAATATATGCTGTCCAATGTGACAGCCACTAGACAAACATGGCTGTTTAAATTTAAATGGATTACAAGTAAATGAAAATCTAAAATTCGGTTCCTCTATCACACTAGCTACATTTCAAATGCCCACTAGCTCCAGCACAGATACAGAAAAGTTCCATTATTGCAGCAGGTTTTATTAGTGCTAGATTAAATATTGGCTTAATTGGAATCTCATACAGGAGAAAAATGGAGCAGAAACAATATTTGAGGAGGGTTGGCTGAATAATTTCCAAAACTAATGAAAGACATCAAGCCACAGGTTTTAGAAGGCCAACAAATTATAAACAGAGGGTGGGGGAATGGTCACGACCGGTGATGGGTAGTAAGGAGGGCACGTATTGCATGGTGCACTGGGTGTTATACGCAACTAATGAATCATCGAGCCTTACATCGGAAACCGAGGATGTACTGTATGGTGACTAACATAATAAAAAATCATTAAAAAACAAAACAAAACAAAAAAACAAATTATAAACAGAATAAGTAAAAAAGAAACCCCTTACTCAGACCCAGAAAATCTTTAGGAAAACCAAAGACTTAATGGTGAAGAGTTGAAAGCTTTCCCTTTGATGTTAGGAACAAGACAAGGATGACTGTTCTTAACACTTCTATGTGACATTTCTTGGCTAGAGCAGTAAATCAGAAAGAGGAAATCAGAACTATAAGAACTAGAAAGAAGGCCAAGTTGTCACTTTTGAAGGCCACATTATTATGTACTTAGAAAATCAAAGAGAATTTATTAGAATTGGTAAGTTGGTGAATGTAAAGTCAGTGTTCAAAAATTGAAAAATAAAATTTAAAGGGTACCACTTATGACATAAAAAAGATAAACTACCTAAAAACAAATCTTACAAAAGATATGTAAGATCTGTATATGGAAACTATAAAATTGCATTACAAGAAAGTAAAAAGAGCTAAATAAATGGGGAGATATGCCATGTTAATGAATCAGAAAACGCAGTTACCATAAAGCTATCACATCTCCCTAAACTGATGTGTAGATTCAGTGTGATTCCCTCTCAAGATACGTTTTTGACAGTCAGGTCTTAAAATTGAAATGGAAATACAAAGGACCAGCAATAATCAACACTCTACCTTGAAGAAAAGCATGATGGGAAGGTTTGCCCTTCCAAGTATTAAGGCTTATTATAAAACTATACATTAAGTCAGTGTTGTATAGGTTTTTAGTAGTAGAATAGACTAGAGATCCCAGAAACAGATCCTGGAATATACACAAACACAGGTTTTGACAAAAGTGTCACTGCAAAGCAGTGGGAAAAGATTCACTTATAAATCAATGATCCCAGAACAACTGGTCATCCATAAAGAAAAAATAGAACTCAACTCTTACCTCATACTGTACATAAAAATCAATCCCATTCAGGTTGTCAACTAAATGTGAAAGGCATAGCAATGAAACTTTTAGAATAAAACATAGCAGAATATCTTCATGACCTTGCATTAACACTAAAATTCTTTTAAAACATCGATACATCTGTGTACCTTAAAACGCAGAACCTCTGTTCATAAAAAGACACTATAAGGAGAGTACAAAAGGCTAGCCACAGACCAGGAGAACTACCCTTGCATCTGACAAAGGAGCTCAAATCTAGAGCATTGAAAGAAGTACTGTGAATCAATAAGAAAAGGACAGATAGCCCAACAGAAAAATTGGCAAGAGACTGAACTTTACAAAAGCAGAAATCCAGATGGTCAATAAACATTTGAGATGATGCTCAACCTCATTAGTAAATAGGAAAATAAAAACTAAAATCACAATGATATACTCACCAGAATGGCTAAAATTTTAGAAACTGACATTCCAGGACGAAACTGCTATTCCAGTGGGATAGCACTGGGTGGGAATAAATTGCAACGAGCACTTTGGGAAACTGTGGTACAGTCTCCTAAAATTGAAAATCCTCATACCCTGTGACTCCGCAATTCTACTCCCAGATATATACCCTGCCCTGAAAAATGCTCATAGAAATAAAAAAGATATATGTGAATGTACATGGCATTATTTGAAATTGCCCAAGACTAGAAAGAACCCAAATGTCCATCGACAACAGAATGGGTGAGTAGTATATTCATGGAAGAAATGCAGCGAAAGTTGTGTTCATTGAAAGCAATCAATGCTCAACTACAGTCGTGTGTGGCAACATGGATGAATGGGCTCAAGCAGCAACCAAATGAACAAAGACGAACTTCCCTTGAGCTAGAGAAAAGTGACCACTGCACACAGAGAAGCTGTCAGATGGAGGCGCCCTCAGTCCCCGGGCCCCAAACCTGCAGTCCTAGGTGCTGCCACGTCTGCTACTGCTTCTCTTTCTTGCAGTGAAGAGAGTGTTCCTTTTCTCATCTGTCCTATGCTCTGGATCCCTTCTCATTTTGGAGTCAACCCACCTTCTTGATGGGAGCCCCCTTCTCTCCCAGGGTCCCTATCTCAGCAGTTATTTGTTTGCAGTTAGTCTCCCTGCCAAAGCGTTGGCTCCTTCAGGGCTGATACCCCATCTGTCGGGACCATCCTATATGGCCAGGGTTTCAGAGGGTCTCGGCACATGGAAGAGGCTCGGTGACCGCAGTCATTTGAGTGATGCATGGTCCCACTCTGCCTCGACTGGGAATGTGGCACTTAGCAACAATCTTACTCTTTCCCGGGTTCCCATCTCTTCACCTGTGATGGAGCTCTCTCCCGGAATTCCAGGATTCTCTGGTCTCTGGGACTGGCCCCTGTGCATACTACCCAGAATGCTAAGGCACGGATTTTCTTCCTATCCTTCTTCCTCCACGCTCTTTCTCAAAGGAGGTCCTGAGAATATCTGAAGCAGAAAAGCAAGAGGGAGTAAGCTAAATTTAACTGGGTGTCTACCACGTGCCAGGATCTGTGGTAGGCTACCTGTGTTTTTTCTCTGGACTTAAAAAATAATGTAAATCTCAAAACAACCTTTTGAAGTGGTTGTCATTATCCCTTTTTCGCAAGTGCTTGAACTGGGGTTTAGGACAAGTGAGTCATTTGCACAAGGTCACCGGGGCGTGTGGCAGACCTGAGAACTGACCGGCTGCAGTGTTGCTGCCCTTCCGCTCCCGTTTGCCTCCCCTGCTCTGGTCAAAAGGTGCAGGATATGTGGAAACCCTATCAACAACGTCATCAGACTCTAGCCTGAGTTTGAAACTAACTGCTACTTCCTACAAGCTGTGAGGCCTTGAGCAGCTAACCTAAAATCTCTGGGCCAACCTGGCTGGTATTAACACAGTGTGGGGGAGGTGGGGCTGCAGACTAAGCCCAGGGGCAGGTTTCACAGGGCTGGGGGTTCAGGTGTGTTTCAGTCTCTGCCCTGTCCTGTCTCGGAGTCTGAGAGGGATCAGAACATTGGATGCCTCAGAAGCAGCTAGTTTATGAGGGAGGACCCACCTCACCTGCACTGAAAACTCCAGGAGTGAAGAAGAGAGTCCAGGGGTCTGAGGTGGAGTTTCCCAACTTGGGCCACCTCCACTGGACAGGTGTGATTTGCTGCTTACAGGACACCCCTACAGTGTATCGGACACTACAAAATCCCCCTCCTCTGATGCTTGGGGCCCATTTCCACCATCTCCTCAAGTTCTACCTTAGACAGCATCCATCTCTTGACTCTTGCTCAGATGTTTTGGTTTAGAAAAGGCTGAAGTTTTCCCAAACAAGGTCTCTGTCCCCTCGTTTCTAGTCTGGGTTAATGCTGTAACCTCCTTCACAGATAATTGCTATGGCCTCCTTAACAGTCTCCTTCCTTCTGATCTCTTCATACTCTCCTCCCAGCCTCTTCACATCAAAAGTTCATTCTTTAAACCTCAACCACGATGCCATTTTCTCTGATCTCTTCTACCCGAGTTAGAAGCTCTTGACTGGAAATCCTGCAATGGTCTTTCCCACCTTTCTTATGGCGTTTGTATTACAGCTCTGTGGGTTTCTCCTTTCCCACACAGCTGACAGGAAACTCCTTGAAGGTGTTGTCTATGTCACCTCTGATACCTGTCCCTCACTAAGCGCTTGAGAGGGTGAGTAAATGAAAGACTAAAGAATTGGTCGTTCTTTCTTCCTCCTCCACTACTGAGCAACTTTAAACTACATTGAAGCTCCTTCTTGCACTTTGCTTCTTTCTCTCAAGTTTTCTACTAATCACTCCCCTCCTTTCTTCTCCTATTCTTCTCACAGCCCAGCACACCACACACAGAGTGAGGGGCTCCAGCCAGGGATACTCTAGAGATGACCAAGTAATATGCATGGAAATTTCCAAAATTCTCCAGCTGGTCTATAGTTCCTTAGACCTCCAGAGGTGGAGTTCCTGGAACTGGTTGAGACTTCTTTTCTAGAACGCATTTACTGTTAAGAATGGGGCTTCCAAACCTGCCTTCTCCTCTTGTCTTGAGACAATCTTGTGGAACTTCTTTTTTCTCCTGTTTGGTCCTTCATTGTTTCAATCAGAAGGTGCAATATACCTTGGTCTCTGAGGACCTGCACATAGGTGGCATCCAAAGCATTGCACCTTGCTCAAGCCAGGAATGTCCTCAAGACACTTCCTCTCCCCCACCCTCCAACCTGATTTTCAAAAAGAAATGATGAACTAGAAAGAGTTGCTTTGAGGCTGAGTTACGGGAGCCCCTGGCCATGGGGCTGGACTGTGGTCACTGCAGGCTCCTATAAGTCATAGAAGTTAACAGTAAGGTTTCAAGGAGAGTAAGAGAAAGCATGTTCTTATTTTATAAGATATTTTATAGATATCTTATAAAGATATAAAGATATAAAGAACATTTATAAGGATAGGGCTGGCAGGGTATTGAATGAACACAGAGCATTTCATGGAAACATGGGGCCGGGTCTGACTCCAAGCACCTCCCAAAGACCTTGTCCCCTGGTCCTGCTCTATTCAGGGTCTAGTAATGTTTGTGAGTCTCTGCTTCTTGATGGAAGCGGGAACCTAAAACCAGGGCATCAGCCTCTGTTCTGGCCCCGAGATCAAGGCCTTCACATAAGCTATGCTCTTGCCTATCCTACCTGTGTCTGGGGCCTTCTTATAGGTTCGACTCTATTTATCCAAATGGATCCCCTGTGCCTGACTGATTCTCCTTTGCTTCACAAGTCTTGACTCTGAACTTTCCCAGTGAGTGTTCATTTCAATTGAACACACATTCCTTGAGCTTCCAAGAGGGTTGTGGTCCCTGACTTCAAGAAGCTTTTAACTTTGGGCGCGTTTGGGTGGCTCAGTCAGTTAAGTGTCTGCCTTCAGCTCAGGTCATGATTTCAGGGTTCTGGGATCGGGCTCTGTGTCCAGCTGTCTGCTCAGTGGGGAGCCTGCTTCTCCATCTCTCTCTGCCCCTCCACTGCTTGTGCTCTCTCTCTCAAATAAATAAAATCTTTAAATAAAAAAAAGAAGAGGGCTTTAATTTTGCAGTGCAAAGAAGATACTTCTGCAAAAACTGAAATGTAGAATGTGGTGTTTCAGCAGATGGAGAAGCAAAGTGCCACTGGAGCCTAGATTAGTTCCAAAGGAGTAGAGGGAAGAAGGGAAGGGCAGGCCTAGGAAGGGTTTTTGGAGGAGGTGGCATTGAGCTGGGCTTGAAGGATGAGATGGGTTTCAGTAAGTCCAGATGGGTAGAGAAGGACCCACCTGTTCGGCAAAGGGAGGGCATGCTGGGGGGATAAACAGCACTCCACTATGGCTCAAGTACAAGTTGAGAGAGCGACAGAGAGAGAATTACAAAGGAAGGTTGAAACGATGTCATTGAGGGTCTGGATGCCAAGCCTAGAAGCCTAATATTTTTGTAGAAAACTGTTGAGCCAGAGCAGAATTTTGAGCCAAGAAATGCCCAAGTCTCGGGCACCCGGGTGGCTCAGTCAGTTAGGCATCTGCCTTCAGCTCAGATCATGATCCCTGTCCTGGGATTGGGCCCCACATCCGGCTCTCTGCTCAGCTGTGGAGTCTGCTTCTTCCTCTCCCTTCCCCCACTGGTCCTCCCTCTATCTCTCGCTCTCTTTCTCTCTCAAATAAATAAATAAAATCTGAAAGAAAGAAAGAAAGAAAGAAAGAAAGAAAGAAAGAAAGAAAGAAAGAAAGAAAGAAAAAGAAAAAAGAAAGAAAGAAAAAAAAGACCCAAGTCTCAGTCTGGGAGCCATTTAATCCCCAGTCACCAAATCTACGTCCATAACCTCTTTAGAATCCACCCGAGTCTCTCCATCCTTGGGGTCACCACAGTCTTTGTTCTTGGCACCATCTTCCCTCACCTGGGTGTGTGCTGCGGTGCCCTAGTTTTCCAGTCCCCAGACTCCCCGCTGCCACGGCTGCCGCTGATGGATTCCACACCAGCAGCCAGACTTCGCCTCTGTCAGAGTGCAAATCCAATTTTGTCAGTTTCCTGCTTTGAGACTTTCGAGAGCTTCATGTTACCCTCAAGGCGAAGCCAAAATTCCTTTCATATTCCACACCTGTCCTTCCTGTCTCTTGCCGTTCCTGTTGCAATCTCTAATTCTGCAACCCCTTTCTCCGTGAGAATGCCTCCTTCGCTCGTCACCTGGTCTGACCCTACAGGGGTGGGTCAAGGTCCAGCTCAGGTGTCACCCTCCCGGGGAGCCAGCTCTAACACCCATCCTATCCTCTGGCTTCTTCAGCTCCCCAGGCTTCCTGTTGTTCTAACACTTATCACACGGTGTTGAAATGGTCTGTTGATTTGTTTTCCCCTCACTCTCTGTTTTATTATAGGATCTGTGTTCCCACAGAGCACGTACCTGGAACTCGAAAAGGAAAAAGTTTCCTCAAAGGGATGAATAAATGTTCACTTCCTCTCTGGACTGAATTCTTCTGGCCCCCACGGCCCCCATACACCTCGATGAGTTACGTGCTCCTGTTTCTTCTTCTCTTCTTCCCATTGTCTTCCTGTCCCTAATTCTGTCCAAAGTGTGACTGCTGTGGTCCAACAGCTATGTGCAAGCCCGGGGTAAGGTACCAAACCATGAGCAGCAGTGGCCCCTGGGAAGTAGGACAAGAGTTGCTATTGTATTCTTTCCATTTATCTTTAGTTTATTAAATTTAGTATATTTTATAATGGGATTTTTTTTAAGCAAGAAAGATCACTACATGGGGACTGAAAGAGCTTGGTTTCAGTCAGAATAGCAAAATAGTGTATATAGTAAACTACCATCTGTCTAAAAAAAGAAAAGCAAGAGGCATATTTATAAAAGCTCTCTAAGAAGAGGCCATATAAGAAATAGACAGTACCAGTCACCTCCTTGGAGGGGAGCTGGGAGCCTGGGACCTGGAGAGACAGATTTTCACTCCATCCCTAAGCACATTTTGGATTTTGAACCCGTGAATGTGTTATCTATGCAAAGAAGGAAATGAAGTGTAAATTGAAAGCAGCTGAGCTTAACTTCTACCCCTCCAGATACCTTAGGAAACCTCATTTTCCCCATCTGGAAAATGGAGAAAACATGGCAGCCTCACAGGGTTGCTGCAAGGGGTGGAAGACGAGGAGTGTGGACGAGGCGGTGAAGCTGCGAGGTGCCACACCCAGGCAAGGACAGGCTGTGGCCTTCTCATTCCGCGCGTCCTTCTGCCAGCTCACCCCTTCTCGTCCTCCAGATGAAGCTGTCAAGGCCAAGCCCTGTGTCTGCCAACACATCCCCCGCTGGAAGTGCCTAACTTGGCCCTCTGCCCGTTGGAACCCAGCTAATAGCATGAAGGCAAAGCCACACTCTGAGGATCTGGGCATTTCAAAGCAGCCAACAGCTCTTTTTGTTTTCTCAGGCTTTCAGCCTGCCAGCTAGTTCCACACATTAGAAATATTTTGGGTCAGCACTGCAGTTTTCAACCATAGATTCATTTTGTTTCATGACTACTTCCTTATAATAGCTCTGGGAAAAACTGCACTGGGCCGGGACCCAAACCACGTTCCTGGCATTGCAAGCTACGTTCAAGATGGTGTCTTCGGTGAGTAATCATAAAAGACGTTGAAATCTCCTGCAACTTACTAGGAATTGGTCTGGAAAAAAGAAGGACTGTTTGGGTTGAGTTTCTAAAGGGCTGTCATCACCATGACCTTCAAGCTATTGGAGGCAGGAAGAGGAGCTTAATTTACCATGTTTCTGCCTGTTCAAATAGCCCTGCTTTTCTCTGCAGCCCTGTGGATTTTTTTCTCCTGGATGTGGGTATTTATTGAGTATTGATGAGACGCGTGATGCCACAGGAAGTACTTTTCTTTGTTTCCTGGGATAGGGTTACCAGACTTGGCAAATAAAAATACAAGACACCAGTTAAATCAAAATTCCAGATAAACAATGAATACATTATTAGCCTAAGTATATCCTATGCAATATTTGCATACTTACACTGAAAATCATTCAGCGTGGATCTAAAGTTCAGCTTTAACTGAGTGTTTTGTATTTTATCTGGCATCCTTGCCTGTGAAGGACACAGGGAGAATCCTCTTTAGCTCTACAGAGGAGACAAGAGGCCCGTTTCTCTTGCCGTCTGGCCTGGTCCTCATTCTTTACACCAGCCCTCCACCCCGGGCCACAAGATCAGAACCCAAAAGGGACAAGAACCCAGCACACCTTCTCTCTTGAGCGCCCCATCCTGCATCCCATTTTCAGATACTATCTGCTCTCCTGGTTCCTGCCTTAGCCCCCATTCTCCTGTAGGCTCCTTCTCTGCCTGGACCTTGTCACCATCCCATACAACTCCTCTGGGTGGCCTTACTCCCTCTGCAGCAACAGATCCACATTTCCCCACGAATGTCTTCTGTGTCCACACTGAGGAGTAGTCCGGCCTGATTCAGGGCAGCCCTGAGAACCCACTCTGGCTCCGGGCCCTTTGACTCGGGCTCTGACCAGATTTGTCCTGTCCTTTGAAGATGAATCTGCCTGGATCCAACTTAGAAAGCAATTTGCTTTGACATGGCCCAGTACTCCCTCCCTTTCAATAAGAGGCCATGTGACTAGGCCCATCCTACCAGCTGGTGGTCACCAACATGGTGTGCAAGATGCCCCCTGGGTCTTAGTGATGTCTATCTAACGTTGTTCCTCAGAGGACACAAAATACCAGAATCTATGTTGGTTTGTAACAAAGTACCACAAATTTATTGTCTCACAGTTCTAGAAGATGGAAGTTAGAAATTTCCTTCTGAAACCTGTAGGAAGGAATCCTTCCTTGCCTTTCTCTGACTTCTGGCAGATTGCTGGCCATGTTTGGTGTTCCTTGGCTCACAGATGTATCATTGCAATCTTCTGTCTGCACATGGCTTTCCCCCTGGGTCCTGTCCACCAAATGCTGGACATGGATTTTACCGGAAATTGGTTAGTTGCTGGGGTGCCTGGGTGGCTCAGTCGTTAAGCGTCTGGCTTCAGCTCAGGGCGTGATCCCGGTGTTCTGGGATCGAGCCCCACATCGGGCTCCTCTGCTGGGAGCCTGCTTCTTCCTCTCCCACTCCCCTTGCTTATCTCTCTCTCACTGGCTGTCTCTCTCACTGGCTGTCTCTGTGTCAAATAAATAAATAAAATCTTTAAAAAAAACAAAAAGAAATTGGTTAGTTGCTAATAAATAAAAATAGGAAAAGCTGACACAAAAACTTGGACTTGTGTAGGCCTTTGTAATTGTGACCACAATGTAGGCTTTGTTAGAGAGCAGGTGACAGACTCATCACACATGAGCATAAATGAGCTTGTCATATCTTTTCCCGAGAAGAAGCACAGAAAAAGGTGGGAAGAGACAGGCTCGGGGCTCTTGAGGGGGAACATGAGAGGGAACACAACCGTGTGGGGAGGCTGGGGAAGGGCTGAGATGCAGGCAATGGAGCCGGTTTGGGGCTGGGCGTTCTCACACGCGGACCCGCACCTCAGACCCTTTCCTTTGTGGCCTGGGCAGCGATCCCGACACTCGAGTCAGCTGTCCGCACTCCTCCCGGAACCTCTGCACCACCGGCGGTCCAGCTTCTCAAGGATTTCCTATTTCTCTGGCAATTTCCTCAGTCATGAGAAAAGGATCTTTGAAAGATATTTCTGGAGACTTTGATAATCCATACAAGTTTTGGCTAAGGGAGTGTTCGTTGCGATTCCTGGCTGCATATTTCCATCTGGTTTCACACGGTTTCTGTGTCTCTCCTCGCCATGCAAGTTCATTAGAGTTCCAATTTTCAGTAGTATTTCTCACATGTGCAATTTTGTGCTACTTAGAGCCTTTGCTGCGGAGAGTTCCACAAAGTGCCTTCTGCGCTCATCGTTCCGTTTACAGAGCCGAGCGTGCGCGTCCTTGAGCCAAGGCGACACCGTGGCTACAACTCTACCCCTTAGGTCACTCAAAATTCGTATTTTCCTGGTCACAAACCATCACTTTCTTAAATTTTTTTTAACTTCCCCTACTGACGCAGAACATTTGGCTTTTTTAGGGCTATTTTCTAGAAAGCTCCTCATCTTCTTAAAATAAATTTAAGTATAGTATCTATACAAGCTAGAAGTCATAATCCCTTCACGGGAGCTGGGATGAGAAGAGCGTGCTGAGTTTCGGGTGCGCTGGGCGGTCAGCAAGGCAGAGTTTCTGGAAGTGCCAAGGTTCTCAGTTTATGATGCGGCAAGATGCCCTCAGGTGACGCTATGAGGTGGACATCACAATCATCCATGTCCTAGAGATGGGACAGCAGAGCCCTGAGCCCAAGGAGCTTGCCCAAGGTCACTCAGCTACACTACAGCAAAGCCAGACTTTGAACTCGGCTCTCTCTCACATCACAGCTTACTGCTTCACAAGCACCTGCCTTCTGGCCCTATGACCACCTGCCATGCACTGAACCACTCAAGATCTCGGAGGGGGCACACTCTTTTGTGGAGAAGGTGGGAGGGGGAGTTAAGAAGACACATTTTTACTCTATTTGCTCATGTTTT
Source organism: Ursus arctos (assembly GCF_023065955.2). NCBI lineage: Eukaryota > Metazoa > Chordata > Mammalia > Carnivora > Ursidae > Ursus > Ursus arctos. Next base: position 4,645,720 of record NW_026622986.1, read on the forward strand.
ATTTGGCTTTGATCCAGTGCCAATTTATTACCTTGGTAATTTTTTTAAAGACTTTATTTATTTATTCGACAGAGATAGAGACAGCCAGTGAGAGAGGGAACACAAGCAGGGGGAGTGGGAGAGGAAGAAGCAGGCTCATAGCGGAAGAGCCTGATGTGGGGCTCGATCCCATAACCCCGGGATCACGCCCTGAGCCAAAGGCAGATGCTTAACCGCTGTGCCACCCAGGCGTCCCTACCTTGGTAATTTTTAAGAAGTGATAAAATATGAAAATCAATCAATAAAAATAAAGATTTGAAGCCTAAAAGAAAATTAAAGAAATGGAGGCTCAGCAAAACCACATTCCTCCATGTCACTGACCTTTATAATTCTTATACATTTTTGAGAATAGTTGAAAGAGCCCTTGTAAATCAACGGACGTTAAGAGTCTGGTATTCACTTAGTTGGGTTTTGTCTCACGTGTATCACCGCTTACCTCCTGACTTTTTGGGTTGTATTTTATAAATCTGCATACACAGAGGATGGCCAGCCCCTTCAGAACACTGAAACTCTCTTCTCGTTGCACCTTCTGCCAACTGTTCTTTGTGGGATCTTGAGCGAATGGCGTAAACCTCCTCATCCTGGGCAGCCATTGCTGGGTCTGTTGGGACATTGGAAATCAGAACAGTAGATCTCTCTCTCTCTTTTTTCTTTCTTTCTTTTTCTTTTAGACAACTAAGCAACTGAGAAACAATTAGAAAATAAAACTTGTACAGGAAAGGAGAGATATCGCGCACTGCTTACCTCAACAGTAAACATTTATGTCGTTAGTGTAGAATAGACTGCCGATGTATTAATGTATTTGGAGAATGAAAGGGAAAAAGGAATAGGTGGTTGTGTTAAATTAACAAAATCCTGTCAAAACATTGGATCTAAAGTTAACATATGCCAGAAGCATCAGCTAAAATGGAGAGGGGCTGCTGTTTTCATTGTAAGCCCGTAAGCTGTTACTGTCGGGGTTCCTAGTGGAGACAGCTGAATCCACTGTAGCTTTTTTCTTAAGAAGACAGCAAGCAGTTTATTAAGGAATAGCTATAGCTCCGAAATTCATGGGAGGTCTGAAGAGGGAGACTCTAGGCTGTGTTTCTGCAGTGGTTCCCGGAGCCCGACTGCAGAAGCAGCCACGGAGGGAGCCACGCCACTGCCCACGGCCCCTGCTGTCGGCAGCAGGTGAGCCTCCTGGCCACAGCTTGATGGGCAAAAGGCAGCCCCGCGCCCTGCCTCCTTCCCCACTTGCTCAGTCCGAAGTCAAAGGTATGGAAAGGCCCAGGGGACAGGCAGAGGCCACCTCACGTGTCTCTGAGGGGTGCCGGGAACCGTAAAGGTTTAAACAGTCTGGGAAGGTTTACACGACGTGGAACTGTTCAGACAAATCTTATGTTTTGAAGCCAAGTATACATATTGCTTTGATGAAAATAAGAATTTTTAAAAAGGCTCTGTGATCCTCAAAGAGAGGACTTCTGGCATTGTCAAGTACTTTTGTTTAAAAGGATGAACTGGCATTTTCATGGGAAGCAGGTGGAAAATTATCTGAAGCTTTGGTTTTCATCTTGCTCCTTTACCTGAAGGCATCCCTTCAGAGGAGGCTTCTTGCTGGCTACGGTGAAGCAAAGGGTGGGGAGTGACTAGGTCTTTCCTCAGGAGAGAAAGGCATTAGCAAAGCCAGTGCCTTCTTCTCCGGAGTCTTGCTGCAAGCTCATGCTCCTGACCTTCCTGCTTCTCCAGGCCCCTTAACATCCAGACCCGGACCGACACTTGAAGCTTGACTGTGCTAAAAGCGGCCCTCTGAAATTGCACTGTGTCGTTAGGCAGAGAGCTGAGAGCCCTGCCGGGGACAGCTGTCCGTGGCAGAAGGAACAAATGGCACAGGCCGAGGGGCATATTTACAGCAGGTGCAGCTAAACAAAGCTGCAACCAGTCCGGTGCTGAAGCTCGGCCAACACGACGGAGTGGGAACCTCTGCGATGAGTGAGCCCGCGGTGCAGAGGAACGGAAGGGGGTGCGAAGAAAGGCGCGCTCATCCTAGAAAGCGCCGAGACAGCGTCACCCGGGCGCTCTGTGTTGCCTACGGAGATGGACACACAGGAGGTGACGGGCCGCGGGCAGCCGCAGGTCTCCCCACACGTCTGGCTCCTGTGCCAGCCGGATCAGAGACTGTGGGACCTAGAGGGGAAGCCAGGAGCAGCTACAGGAATGCTTTTCATGCAATCTGCAGGGGAAGGGATGACCTTACAAAGCAACTTCACATTTAGTTAAGGTGTCTTTTCCCCAGTTTTCATGAGACATGACTGACGTATAGCATTGTATTCATTTTTGGCGTACAACATAAGGATTTGATGTTTGTATGTATTCTGGAATGATCACCACGAGAAGTTCAGCTCCTATCCGTCTCCTCACGTAGTTCCTCTTTTATTCACAGATTGACCTGTTGGCCAGTTTGTCTTTGATGTGTACCCCGTTTTACCTGTTGAAGGGCACTTCTGGACACAGAAGAACATTGGGGAAACCTGCTTCCATAGTGAAAACATTGTTGCAATGATGAAAAGCCCTTTGTGGAGAAAGAAAAAAGCCAGGAGGAGAGACAGGAGAGCACCTCTTTGCCCCACTGCCTTGGACCCAGCACGGAGTGGGTACCCAGGTGTGGCCAGGAGCCCAGACACTGGATTTGGGGAACTCTGTGAGGCAGACCTAGACTCCCTGAACACACACAGCCAGAGAGGCTCTGGAGAGACACAGACTCCTTGCCTCCCACCATCACCCACCATCGAGGGACTGAGGCTGGGGGCCTGAGCCATTCCCCTCACAATGCTGCCCCACAAAGTCGGGCAGCACTAAGAGGGAAAACCTGCAGGAATGAGGACTGACCAAGCGGTGCCCAGTGGGACCTATACTTGAAATTAAACAAAGATTTTTTTTTTTCCTGAGAGAGAAAGAGCTGAAAAGAAGCACGCTGACATGAGGGCTGGGTATAACCAGAACGTCCCTCGTTCCCTGGACCCTGCCTGCTTCGTGGGTTGATTACTCACCATGGCTGGGTTGGGGGGGGGGGGGGGTCAGGCTTTTCCCTGGAGAGTTGGGCAATCACAGTTCTGAGGGTTAAAACAAATTGCTCCCATGGGCACCTCCAGGTGGCTCAAAGCAGGGTCCTGCTTGTCAGGCTGACAACGGATTAGGAAAAAGCGTGTTCACAGAGACCCTGACTGAAGGGGGGATGCTGTGTACCAAACCTCCCGTGTCCTTTTCCTTTATCCCTCCCCAGCCCTACCTTGCTCAGGTCCCCAAAGCAAAAAACAACACGAGAGCCGCGACGTGGCTAGCCTACAGAGAGAGTGATGAACAAAAATTCAAACAAGATTTTCAAGTCCGCCTGGACCCAGCCCTAGTTACGCTACTTTCCAAGTGGTTAAATCCATGATTCCCAGCCCTGGTTTGAGGACACCCGCAGGTGTCTATTTCAAGGGCAATTGTGAAATACTAAAAATAAAGTGATTTAAAGTCCCTGCAGTTAAAAACAAGCTCACACCCCGCATTCTCTAAACACACCCACTTTTAGAAAGCAAAGAGATTGAGAAATCCAGTAGACAAAACTCATCTGTCCAACTCCAATAGGCTGCTCCAGCAATCAAAATACCACTTCATATTTGGGTAACGCTTTGTGGCTTTGAGGGCACTTTTTGATTACTGGGTTAGTGGCTAAACGTGTAAATTAATACAAAAGATGACTGTTCTAGCCTCAACTTGCACCGCGGTGGAACTTCAGACGAGGCCTTCCTCCGGCACAAAGCCACTGCTGTGTACTAGCTCACCTGTGAAATTTCAGTCTGTCAGCAGGTGGTCGAGGCGACATTAGGGAAGACGCTGGTAGCACAGGGCTGGACAGCGGTCGAGCAGTTGGGGCCAGGCGGACGGCACAGTGAGGGTTCGTTGTCAGCCAGAAGGAAGGAGAGACAGCTCCGGGCTGGCTTTCCCGCTGGGCTGAGCTCCTCTGTAGCCTGAAATCCCAGGGCAGCGGCTTGAGCAGTGAGCCAGGCCCAGAGGAAGGAGCCCTCATCCAGCACTTTCCCTGGCCAACAATGTAAATTTGGAAGATTACCATTTTTGTTTTACAATGGGAAAGGGAAGTCATTAAGTCCCATATAATTATGCCTTTTCCAGGACTGTGCCAATGCAGTCAACTTTGTGGTAGTTTGTCTGGATGTGTCTCCCCTGCTGTGTTCCCAGGGGCTCTGGGGAGCCCTGGGCGTGAGGAGTCCTCTCTGGAGCCCCAGAGGGGATGGCGGGTGGGACTTGAGTCAGTGTGTGGGACCAGAAGCCAGTGCCGGGAGTCAACTCTTCTGAGGAGCTGCTGGGGGTGTTCACTTCAAGGAGCGCAGAGCACTCCCCACTCCTTAGACTCACCTGCAGTGATTTCTGTCATCTTTAAGATTCAAGATGAAGACACTGAGCCTCAGAGCATCAGGTAAGAAGGTCAAGGAACCAACCCACTTCCTAGGCCACTGTCCCCAGAGCTTCTGCCCGCGCTGCTGGCCACCCTGGTGGACAACCTGTATTTGGGAGTGGAGTCATTTCCTGGCAGTGACAGACACTTGGGACCTGAGAGAGCACTCTACCCTCACTAGATTCTTCCACTGCAAGGGCTCCCTGGCAGTCCCAAGAAGCTGCTAACAGACAGTCGACAAAATGCTTAGCGATGATGAATTATTCAGTCCTCCAAGCAGTGTGAGGCAACAATGTGCTACTAAGGGTACTTCCCCTGTGGTGGGAACTCCTGCAGTGCCCTAGTCACTCCTCACAGCTCATTTTCCTGTTCTGCAGCTGAGGAAATGTGAGGTCAAGTGAGTACTGAAGCTCATGAACAGTGAGGCCCAGGCTGAAATCTGGGTCTGTTTACTCCGGAGTTCACCCTCCTGCCAGCCTGGAACGCTGGCCCTCTGGAAAGTCCCCAGAACTGAGCTGTGTTCACAGAAACACGGGCTACTCCCATGGGGGCATCGGCACCCGTGATAGGTTGATATTTATTTCAAGACAATAACATGGAAATGGGAGAATGGAGAACAAACTTGGTTTTTTTTTTTTTTTAAAGATTTTATTTATTTGAGAGAAAGGAGAGAGAGAGAGAGTGAGAGAGAGAGAAAGCATGAGCGGGGGGAGGGACAAAGGGAGAGGGAGAAGCAGGCTCCCCGCTGAGCAGGGAGCCTAATGTGGGACTGGATCCCAGGACCCTGGGATCATGACCTGAGCCAAAGGCAGACGCTTAACTGACTGAGCCACCTGGGTGCCTGCAAACTTGGTTTTAAAGACCATAAATACAAGACAAAACCGGACAGAAACAGTATTTGTAATGGAGACACAACTTGTCAAGGTTCAAGGGGGCCTGCGGCTTCATCAGGCAGAGCTTCGTCCCTCTCCCTGCCCCTGGCTCCACCCTGCTCAGCTCTGGGCACACAGTGTTGCCACCTCGCAGAAGGCTGAAGTGGGGGTTCTGCTTGTGGCTGCGATGCCCCAGGCGGGATGGCTCAGGGTCCTCACGGGAGAGCCACTGAGCACGTGGCCAAGGGCAGAGGGACTGCTCAAAGGGCTGACAGGACCAGCCAGAAGAGTGAGTGGAAGACTTCATTAATGAGGGTTTGGCTATTTGTCTCCAGAAGTCTAACCAAAAGGGTATACGGAGTGTTTAAAGGATGAGTTAGAATCGAAAACACAAAAATGAGTTTTACAATAGTCCATGTAACTGCGGGTCTGACGTTCACACGTACTATGTACAACTGTACTGAATAGAGTTTCCCAATCCACAGATGATACTAGGCCAATCAATAGTTTGACAATCATATCAGCTGTATTTAACCAACACATAAAGCCATAGATGCTTCTAGAGTTTGATGTAGTTTATTTGTATTTTGGGGAGTTACAGCTAAAGCCACATAAGTCCATCAGGACTCACTTTATTGGCTCAGGGACCGAGTGTTGTGTCATTTTATATTTTACTCCAAAACACTAGAATTTAAAAAATTTAAAATACGAAAGCACATTTCAGAATAATCTTTATATCCTTTATTTCCTCTTTAAATTGACCATATCTGGCTGTATACTCTTAACTTAATTCAATGTTTTCCATGTGTATTTAGATCTGGGAAAAAAACAAAACAAAACCAGCCCTCAGGATATACTATACATTATAGAAAACTACTGTCATTCTCTATTCACACTGAGAATTACAAAAAAGAAACCCTGGGATCTAGAGTCAACTTCATTTTCTGCATTTGTCATAAAAGGCAAATGTCTATTTTCATTTGGGAAATGGGTTACATTTAAAAAATCAGATTAAGGGACGCCTGGGTGGCGCAGTCGTTAAGCGTCTGCCTTCGGCTCAGGGTGTGATCCCAGAGTCCTGGGATCGAGCCCCACATCAGGCTCCTCCACTGGGAGCCTGCTTCTTCCTCTCCCACTCCCCCTGCCTGTGTTCCCTCTCTCACTGGCTGTCTCTCTCTGTCAAATAAATAAATAAAATCTTTAAAAAAAATCAGATTAAAAGATGCAGATAGTTGTCACTGTTTATACGTAGCTTCAAACACTGAAGAATGTTCTTAATTTTTTTTTTTAAATCTCCTGTTCATTTATTAACTTCTATGATCAGGTTTAGGTGGAAAGAAAATTTGTGGAAATTACTTGACCAAAAATCATGTACCACTTTTTCTTTGGTATAAACTTTCAATAGTCAGGATTGGTCTTTAGATTTCAATTTTTCCACCTAGGTTGTGGCAGTTTGGTACAAGCATGTGATATTGGTTCAAACTATATATACTGTTTTATGATGATTCTGGCAAATTCAGGCTACAGGCATCTTTAGGAGACGTGCAGGCTTTTACTAAATAACATCGACAAGGCTGCACAGATCATTTCTGACACTATGGCTAACCTAAATGGCCGGCAGCACTATACTTCCACTAACTCAGGTTAGAAACTTCGCAATCATTCTTGACTCCTGTCTTTGTTTCACCTTCTACGTCCAAATCCACCAGGAAGTGCTTTTGACTCACCGCACAGAATCTCTCCGGAGTCTTACCACCGCTCGCCTCGCTGTTTCCCTACATCCTGGAGTGAGGCACTGGAGTCATGCAATGCCCGCCTCTCAGGTCCGCCTGCCCTTGTGCTGGTCCTCTTTCAGCCTGTGTTTCACACTGCAGCCAGCGTGTCTCCTTCAGAGCATAGGTCAGACGGTGTTGCTATCTGCTCCAAGCCCTCCCATGCCCGCACCTCATCCAGAGTAAAACCCGAGGATTTGCAGTGGCCCCCGGGGGCCCACACACGCCCCCCCCCCCTTGCCTCTTGCTCCGCTCCTTCTGCCACACTCCCCTCCATCCCTCTGCTCCAGCCAGTGGGACCTCCTTTGTCCTCAGATCTGGGCCCACGCCTGCCTCTGAGCCTTTGCTCTATCCGTTCCAGGATATTCATCCGGCTGGCCCCTTCCACCCTTTCAAGTATTTGCCTACATCTAACTTCTCAGGGAAGCCTGTCCTGAATATTCCCGTTTAAGATGGCAAACCCCTGTCCACAAACCGTCTCCCTGAAACAGTGCCACATGGCCCCATCCCAGTCTCCTTCTCTTTCCAAGATCCTTATCACCTTTGGGCACACTACAGTTTGCCTATTTATTATACTTATTGTTTTCTCCCTTTGCTGTAATGTATGCTCCTTGAAGACAAGGTCTTTGTTCTGTTCATTGATGTATCCTAAAACTCTAGAATAGTCCCGGGTCCATACCTGGCACTTGGTAACTATATGTTGCAGGGACCAGTGCGATGCTTCAGTCTACCTAATGGAGCAACATCATATGGCTGCAAGATGAGGGCCCCACCCCACACCCCACACGGGCCATGGCTCAGTCACACTGAAGCCCAGTGTTCCAGGCTCCTCTTGGCTGAGTCTGTTGTCTTACAGATGCATTTATGGAGTGCCTGTTAGTCTTTTGTTTTTCTTTTCCTTTTTAGCACCTTTAATTCTCACCATCCCCACCTTTAAAATCTTTAAAAACAATTTCAGTGTGATGGTAAATTAAAACATTTTTTCTAACATGGGTAATTTATTCTGATGTATGTGCTTTTCCAGGTTTGCAAGTGAGGCCAGTCTCATGAGTAGACCACACATGTAGTCTTAAGCCATTTGAAGGGACTGTGGAGGGCCCCAAATATCTTCCTTCCGGTGGCATGATCCGCCATGAAGTTAACTGGGGGGTGGCGGGATTGTTATTAAAGTTTGTGATGACTCCCAACTGGGAGAGAAACGTCCTGACTGTTGACGTATTTAACTGCGACCTAAATGGTGAGAGACAGTATGGAAGCACATTACAGAATGACAAAGTCGGAAACACGAAAATGCGCATTATAGCAATAGCTCATTGACCACAGGTGTGACCGTCATACGTACTGTGTACAATTGTACGGAGTACAGCGTGTCTCCAGATGCCCTTCCGGTTGGGGCATCAGTGTCCAGTCAGGGCAAGAAAGGAAGCGTATAGACGCTAAAGCCCAAAGGGGCTGCTGTGCTGGGCTCCCTCTGCCAACCTCCCTAGGTTCCTTGAGGACAGCGGACTCTGGCTCCGACTCTGACCGAGGTTAAGGCCCAGTCCGAGAGAACGAATGCTTTAGGACAGCGGTCACTCACTAGAGAAATAGAAAAGGCTCCGGTCAGATTTTTAGAGATCACTTCATGACAAAGGTGAGTGCAAGAGGTTTTTGTTCATTTGTTTGTTTGAAAGATTTTATTTATTTATTTGAGACAAAGAGAGAGAGAGAGAGAGAGCAGGAGCAGGGGGGAGGGCAGAGGGAGAGCAGACTCCCCACCAAGCAGGACCCTGAGATGGTAACCTGAGCCCACGGTAGACGCTCAACCGACGGAGCCACCCAGAGGCCCCAAGAGGCTTTGTTTGAAGGATTCCCCCGACCCCCATCCCTCCGAACTGGGAAGGTGATGTGAGGGAGTTAGCTGACCACCCGTCTGAGCTCACTGTGGTCCTTCAGCCTCCCTTCCAGCCCATGTGACTGGCGGCTTCCGAAAAGGCACGGGCAACAGACCCCTGAACGAATGAGGAACGGGACAGCTCGGGGCCTGGCCGGCCGTTACCCAGACGCACGGAGTAGGAAGCAGTGCGTGAGGACAACGCTTCCCTCAGCGTACGTGATCGTAGTGCACAGAGCGTAACCTCCTTTTCTCCCCTCTGGAGTCGGGAACGTCCGGAGACCAAAGCGCACACGGTGAGGGGGAAACTCTTTCTACATCCTGGCTCCTAAGGGCCAGCCTCCTCCACAGTTATAACTTCTCCTGCTACAAAAGGAAAAGTCTTCTTGTTGCCTCTCCCTGCTTACATTTAGGGTTCGTGGGAGGGATGGCCACTGGGTCTTCACCACTGTCTCAGCATGGTGCAGGGGCACGCTCTTCTCAGAAGTCACCAAGGCAGGCCGTGGCTCCGGCCCTCTGCCCATCCAGGCCTGCACATGGCAGTTTCTTTCTTTCTTTTCTTTCTTTGATGATCTTTATTTATTTGAGAGAGAGACAGAGAGCACGGGGGGGGGGGGGTGTCAAAGGGAGAAGCAGGCTCCTCGCAGAGCAGGTAGCCTGACACAGGGCTTGATCTGGAGACTTTGGGATCACTACCTGAGCCAAAGGCAGATGGAAACGGACTGAGCCACCCAGGCGCCCCACCATTGCAGTTTCTTGAGGGTGTTAAGTCCTTTTCCTGCTTCCTGGTGCCCACCAAGCTCGAGGCTGGGCGATCTTAGGGTGCTGCGGTTGAATGTGCCAGGGTCAGGTGACGGTGGGTGGGGTCTGTCATTTGTCATGGGACCCTTACCCCTTCTGGCGTCTGGGTGATCTCCTAAGGGTGCTGCTGCGGGCTGGGCATTCCCTGGACGCGCAAGGGTCTGGAAATGTGGGACCTCATGTGATCAAAAGCTTTACAAACGACACCCCACTCCGGGGTGAGCCCAATTCCTCCCATCTTCCCTGAACTCCTCTGGAGGGCAAGCTGCAACTCGCTATCTATAGAGGAAGCTCGGGTTCCAGCGGCCCCCAGGGTCGCCTGATTGGACTCGTGGGTTCACCCCAAACGCACTGCCAGGATTAGTACGGCCCACCTGCCTAGACTCCGTGGGGCGGGGCCTGGGTGGGGCGGAGCCTGGGGTGGGGCGGAGCCTGGACTCCTGGGTGGGCGGGACCATGGAGGACGGGGCGGGCTGGGCGATGGGCGGGGTTTTGGGCAGCAGGCTGCAAGCTGGGCGTCCGAGGGCCGGCTTAGATCTCGAGTCTGATCTTAGATCTGGGGTCTGGTCAGATTGCAGGAAAGATGGGGTGCACCCGTCATCCTGTGTCTAATCCCATTCCTCCCCTGACACACAGATAAGCTAATTCGTTCAAACTAAGAGAAATGTGCTCCATCAGTGGTTCCAAGCTTTTTCCCCCTGGCCGCGTTCCTGACCAATAGAGCCCGTGAGACAGACACAGGCCCGTTGGGAACGAGCTGTTGTACAGGTGAGATGAATTTGGACCCTCTGCTTTTCAGTGTTTTTTTGTGGTTGAAAAAATCACAGCAGTAATACAAGATTATTGCTTTTAAAAAAATGAAAATAATGCTGAGGTATATGGGATAAAGATTCCAACATCCTCCCTTTTATATCCTTTGCTCTTCCCTTCCTCTCTCCACAGCTAAGCACTGTTGAAAGTTTGGGATCTCTTTCTAGAGGTTTTCCTGTCTATTGAGTATGAGTACACAGTACACATTAAACATATACATGTTATCTTTTTCTTACAAAAATGGGACTGTATCTTACATATTCGGAGCAAAACCAAAGCACTGCATCAGGAGAGTGTTCCTGGCGGTAGATTTGATCCATGACCTTCTCTTTAACCGGGCGTACCATTCCAGAGTAGGCAAGCAACTGTGAAGGTACATTTGGTGGCAGTAGTCCCTCCCTGGGGCTGCCATGCCAAGTCAGCACAAACTCAGTGCCTTAAAACAACAGAAATGTGTTCTCTCACAGTTCTGGGGGCTACAAGTCCAAAATCGAGTCATTGGTAGACTGTACTGTCTCAGAAGGCTCCAGGGGAGGGTCTGTCTTTGCATCGTCCACTCTGGTGGCTCCAGGAAACCTTCGGTGCTCCTTGCTTGTAGACGTATCACTCAAATCGCTGCCTCCATCTTCATGGGGTCTTCTCCTCCTCTTATAAAGACATCCGTCTTTGGATTTAGGGCCCATCTTCTCAACTAATTGCATCTGCAAAGACCTCTTTTCCAAATGAAGGCACATTCTGAGGTTCTGGGGGACAGGACTTTTGGGGGGTACCACTATTCAACTCACCACAGTAATCGGAGGTTTTAATGATTTCATTCTACTGCACATTATCGGTGTCGTAGCCCCCTCCCAGATGGAAGAGTCATAACAGCCCATTCCCGAAGAACTTTCCATTCACCCCATAAACAAATATGTACTGAGCCACCTACTGTGCGCTAGGCATCTGGATTGGAATACACTGTGAACAAGACTGCTGTGACTCCTGCCTCACACAGCACCGTTGCTCTGTGAGACAAAGGCTATGCCTATCACCAGGGAATCGCCAGTGCCCAGCATAGTGTCTGGCACTTCCTAAGTAAGTGTTCATGAAATGAGTAAGCGAATGGATAAATGAGAGATACAGATAAGCGGGTACTAACAATACATAGTGATAGGATGCTGTGATAGGGGAAAACTATAGGGCACATGGTGCTATGCGGACAGCCAAAAAAGCAGCCGTAATCTAGACCTTTAAGGGCGAGGGATGCTTTCTTGGAGGAAATAGCTCCTCACTTGAGACCTTGCTGGAGTTAGGGGGGCAGAGGGTGTGGGTGGGAAAGGATGCAATGGAAGCTGTAGGCAGGGGAAGCGTGGGCTGGGCAGCTGGAAGTGGAGCAGATTGTGAAGAATCATCAGCCTGTAGGAAGGTCAGAATGGCTCCTGAGCCATCTCCATGGGAGACTAGGGAAGACAGTGCTGGGCCATCTGGAACAGTGCCGTCTACTATAGCCTTCTGCAGTGATGGAAATATGCTAGATCTGATCTGTCCAACGTGGGAGCCACGGGCCACATGTGGCTACTGAGCACTTAAAATGTAGCTAACGTAACCAAGGAACTGAACATTTAATTACATTTAGTTTTATTAAACCTCTAATAATTTTAATTTATGTGCTAGTGGTTTTATATTGAACAATGCAGCTTTAAATCCTAATATTCTAACTTAATTTAAAGTCATGGTTTGTCTATTTATTCAGCTTCTTCCTCAACCAAATCTTTTGTCAGATCTCCTTCAGGAAGCCAAATGGATCTGAGCTCTGCCTGCTCCCCAGGTTACCAGAGGCTTTCACAAACCATGCTGAGGCCGAGAGCTGGCTGACAGCGGCAGAGGAAGGGCTTAGATAAGGAATGGATTAACATTTAGTAAATGTCTATAGTGATCTGGACACACATTATCATTTTTTTTAAAATACACATTGTTACTTTTAATTTAAAAAAGCGAAATGTAAATATGCACCAACGGTGGAAAAGACCCATTGCCTCTGGGAAGAGTCAACTGAGGGTCGGAGGTCAAGAGGTCAGGTGGGAGGAGAGCTTCTTTTCACAAAATGCCCTATTCTACTGTTTAATATAATATGAGCACACACTATCATCAAAAGTGAACCCAAAACCCAAACCAAAAACAATGGCTGTTAGTGGTGAACAGTGGCCGCCACAGACTGAAGGAAATTAGATTGTCCATTGGCGAAGGGGAGCCCGCCAAGCAAGGTCCAAGGCCGTTGAGATTTACTTGGATGCATTTACTGCAAATGAGATTTAAAAAGCTCGCCATTTCCCAGAGAAAATGCTTCCCAGCTGTTGTCAGGAGACGTGCAAGGAGGCTCCCGAGGTCCCATCAAGGAGCAGGCAACTAAAACGTACCCGATGCCACATAAGCCATGAGCTGTCATTTGTTTAAAATGCAACAGGACAAGGGCAGCTGAATCACAACGATGAAAACATGGTCCCGAGGGAGAAGCAGTCAGGGACAAGGGTTCACAGGGTGACTGCCGGGGTGCACCAGCGCAGTGGCTCCAGGGCTGGCCCGAGTCCTGCAATCAGCAGGACGGGCAGCCCCACACACAGCCTGAGGTCGCACCGCCTGTGCTCCTGATAAGGACAGCCTTAAGGCGATCAAATTCCTTCTGTTCTGTCTTTTATTTGGTAAGTAGCTTTTTCATCTTAATTTGCATTTCCAGGGAGGGTTTCCACTGGGGAGAGATGGTGATGACCGATTAATACAAGTACGGTCGGTTGTCAAGCGTGGCTCCCACGGAAATGAAGGCTTTAACACTTGCCAATGCCCACATTCGGTCTTGAATGAATTTGGATTTAGGGAGGCAGCACCAAGTAGGGAACCAACACAGGCTTGGAATGAGAGAGACCCAGCCCCCACTCTCAGCTTCTCTACTCATTAATATGTGATCTTGACCTTGTTACTTAACCTCTGAGCTCCAACTCCTTCCTGTATAAAATGGAAAGATGAAACTTTGCGGAGCTTGGGTGAAAATTGAGAAAATATAGGCAAAGCACTTGGGATAGTGTAATGTGATAGACATTCAATAAATGGTTCTCTCAATATACACTGTGTATATTGTATCTCTCTCTCTCGGTATATATATGTATATATATGTACACGTATATATATGTATCTGATCATATGAGACCATATACATAACCCAAATTCCTCAGTGAGCTGAATATGCAAGCCACCCCCGGCATATGCATCAACCTCTAAGCCCCTCAAGAATCCACCTGCCCACTCCCCATCAAGTGTATTTGGGTTTGGGACATCAGATAAGTCTCCGAAGGCAGGAGCCTGGATCTAAGCCTGGCTCTACCGCGAGCTGGCTCAGTGACTGAGCAAGTGACAGGAGCTGCCTGGGCCTCAGGGTCCTCATCTGTTAGGTGAGAGAGAACTGATCCAGATTAAACTTGCATTGAGAAAACTAGTTGGTTATAGATAACCTTTTAAACTCTGAGATTAAAAATGTGTTCTTCGCTCTCCATGACAGAGCTGTAAAAGTGCACGTGCCTCGCGATCCCGGAGCGCGGAGGCTTCACGCCCACCTCCAGTTTGGGACAGGGGCAGCGCATGACTCGGAAGGAAGAACCAGGCCTCTCCCCCATGTTTTCCTTCTCATCGGCTGGACTTCCCCAGCTCTCCTCCACACCGCGCCTGGACACAGGAGAACCCTAGGAGGGCCAGCGTTTCTTCCACTGCTCCGTGGGCATATCCTAAGTGACTGGTCCGCAGTCTTCCATGTGTATCGGAATCACCAGGGAGCTTTTCAGAATTGCGATTCTGATCCTTTTCCCTTTCCATTCTGCTTCTGTGAGCCCGGGGTGGGGTACCGGATGGAATCAGGAGTCACCCTAGGCAATTCTAAGGTGGATGGTCTATGGATCACTTTGACCTAACCCGAGGGTCCTCCTGCCGCTCCCACTCTGATTCTGGTACGAGACAGGAGGGAACAGGGGCCCTTGCCGACTGATGAGGACTGAAATCTTGCTCACTGGAGAGGGCTGAACGGTGTCTGAATGAACGCCAACAGGCATTTCGTGATTTGTCAGCTGGGACACCTGAGAGAGAGAGAACAGCACTGCGAACCACGAAAAACAAAAGGTGGGCGTCATGGCGGAGGAAAAGGACTCAAGTCACGGACAGTAAGATGACGGGCTACATTTCCAGCGTGCCCCAGCTCCTCCCGGAATCCTGTTCGTCTGGCTGCTGACTGACGCCGGCAGCCGTGCCCCAGTCGCTGTGTGGGGTGGCGAGAGCAAGTGCCCTCGGTGGGAAAGGAGAAGGCCTCGTTGGCGATGCGCGCTCAGCCTGTGCCCAGGGCCACGTTTGCGCCTGGCTGCAGGTGCCCCCGAAGTCAGTCGGACAGCAAGTGCCTTTCAGGTTGTCTGCTGCCGTGTTTGAAAACGCCTTTCCCTGAAGGATAGAATGGCCCTTAAGGAAAACATTTCCTGGAATTTAGTGAAATTTTTGCAACTGGCTGTTTTGTGTCAGAAGCAAGATGTAGATGTTACTGGATCCTGCAGGAAAAACTAAATGCAATGTTACTCGTTCACACAACCCAGCAAGGAGAGTGGAGCGGAAAGAGTTCACGTGGGTGTGATTTAGGCCTCTTTCCCTAAACAGGGTAAGCAAGAGGCCACTCCTGACGGGCCAACAGGCACAGGGCACAGAAGGCGGTGTTGAGATACTGCGGGGAGACAAGAGGATGCGCTGGTATGGGGAGGGGCCGGACAGGGGGCCAGCAGCCAACAGCATTTGTACAGAGAGAGGTCTGAGAAATGAAGGCTGTTTCTTCTCCCTGAGTCAGTAAAGATTACGGTCGTGAGCTTCCGAAACTACCTCCTAGGGCTGAGCCCCGGGCTCCTACACGAATTTAGACCGTTACCTAGACTCGGTTCTCTGCTTCTGCACCTGTAATCAGCACAGCAGTGTTGCCATTTTCATAGGGTTGTTCTGAGCCTGAAGTCAGTCAGCAGACGTGGAGCCTGGCAGATAGCACTCCCTGAGGGTTAGCTGGCCATCCTGCAGAACGACTGGCAGGACCCGCGGGAAAAGCTACAAGCAGGATGGGAGCTTCAGTTGCGAAGCCAGGCTTTGAGCAAGTCCAGGTCTTGTGGGTGAAAGAAAACGACTTCTGTCTTTAAATGAAGAAGGGGAGGCTTAATCAGTAATCAGCCAGTGAGAGATTGAAAAATGTTATTTTCATCACCTTTTCTCCATCCTTCTAACATACAAGTGCAATGTAAAATTTCCCCCAGAAGAGAATTCGTCTTTGGCTCTCAAGCCCCTTCGGTTAGCACACTGTGTCTCTCCTCCGTTTCAAGCACAGCTTCCCAGAAGGGCCCATGCACGCCATCTTCAGTGTGCTTCCTACCACGCTCTCATGAGGCCGCTCAGTCAGGCTTTGCCCGTGAAGACTACCATTGTCAAGGTCTTTGGTGACAATCGTCCAACACTCAGTTCTTATTCTTCTCTTGACTCATCTGTAGCCCTTGGCATAGTCAATCACTTCCTTTTCATTACGCAATTTGCAGTTGGCTTTGGGGACACTCCACTCCCCTGATTTTCCTCCTACGTCCCTGGCTGCTCCTTTTGAGTCTCCTATGCTATTCCTCTTCACCCCCAAACTCTGCGTATTGGGGTGCTCAGGGCTAGTCACTGGTCCTCCTCACTTCTAGTGATCTCATCCCGGCTGCCAAGAGGGTGACGTGTCCCAATTTTATATCCGTACCAGAGACCTGCCCCTGAATCCCAAACTTTATGACCAATTGCCCAGGCGGACAGGCATCTCAAGCCTGACATCTCCAGAACAGAACTCCTGCGCTTCCCCCCAAACTCACTATGTGGCACAGCTTCTCATTTTGGTAAATGACAGCTCTATCCTTTCAGTTACTGCTAGGGACTGAATTGCGTTCCCCTCCACCCAAATCCATATGTTGAAGCCCTAAGCCCCCATGTGACTGTATTGGAGATTGGGCCTTAAGGTAACTATGTTTAACTGAAGTCACAAGGTTGGAGCCCTGAGCCAATAGAACTGATGTCCTTACGAAAGAAGAGACACCAGAGCTCTTTTCCCACCATTGAGGACACAGTGAGAAGGGAGTGCTCCGCGCGCCAGGTCTCACCAGAAACCAACATGCTGGCACCTTGATCTTGGACTTCCCAGCCTTTAGAACTGCAAGGAACAAATTTCTGTTGCTTAAACCACCCAATCTGTAGTATTTTGTTATGACAGACCAAGCAGACGAATACAATTGCTTGGATTCAAACACTTAGCATCATCCTTGACTCCTTTCTTTCTTCCACATCCTACATTCAATCTGTCAGCAAATCTTATCAAGTCTATCTTCAAAATACAGCTAGACTTTACCCTCTACTTTTCGCCAACGGGATTCAGGCTGCTGGATGATTGCAATACCCTTCTTTGCTGATCTCCCTGCTTCGGATTGCACCACTTCACCCCTGTCTACTCTCAAAACGGCAACCAGACAAATGCTTTTAATGCTAAAACAGTGTCACTTCTGTGCCAAACACCTTTGGGGACTGGCTTCTCAGCTTGCTCACAGAAAAGCCATCATTTTTTAAGGCGGCCCACGGGAGGGTACCTGGGTGGCGCAGTCGGTTAAGCATCTGACTCCTGGTGTCGCTCAGGTTGTGATCTCAGGGTTGTGAGATCAAGCCCCACGTTGGGCTCTGTGCTCTGGTGGCAGAGCCTGCTTGAGATTCTCTCTCCCTCTCTCTGCCCCCCCCCACTCATGCTCTCTTTCTCTCTTTAAAATGAATAATTAAATCTTAAAGAAAAACAACCATAATACAACAAAATGGCCCACAAACCCTATACAATGTCTACGTTCCTGTACTTGCCACAGCCCAAGCTCCCCCATCCCCTTTCTGACCAAGCTCCCCCATCCCCTTTCTGACTTCATCTGCCGTCACTCTGGTATGTGGATTTAAACAGGCCTGGGTCCTTCTCGAGATGTCCCAGCACTTCCAGGTCTTGGCTCAAATGTCGTCCTCTCTGCAAGCTTTCCCTGACTCCCCTGTTTGGAGTGGCAGTCTCCCCAGCCCCACACATACCCTGTCCCTTTTCCTTCTTTAGTTTCTTCAGGGCACTGTCACCATCTAACACTGTATATGGTTGACTTGTTTGCTTGTTTATTGTCTGTCTTCTGCCACGAGAAAACGAGAACACAAGTTTCAGGAGGGGAGAAGTGGTTTTCTGGGTTGTTCTTTACTGTGCCAGCCTGAGAATAGGCCTGCTGTGGAGTGCCACCCCATAAAATATTCATCGAATAAATGAACAATTCTTTACACTTTTTTTCCAGAAAGCTCAATCTTTTGAAATAAAGCAGTCTGTAAATAAAGATTTTTCCTTTAAAAATTAGCCCCACAGCTAATTAGCCCCACAGCTAATTAGTCCCACAACTGGCTGAATCCAGGCAGTCTGAGCTCCAGGGTCACCTGGGAGCAGCAGACTCTTCAATGCAGGCCAAGTCCTACAAGGAAGAAAACAGCCTTGAATGCTGTATTTATAAACCTTAAGGGAAAATAACACTGTAACGGTATTTTTTAACAGCACAGGTTGGGATTATTAAAGAATTTTTAAATTAATTAATTAATTTGACACAGAGAGAAAGCACAAGCAGGGGGAGCAGCAGAGGGAGAAGCAGACCCCCCATTGGACAGGGAGCCCGATGATCAGCTCGATCCCAGGACCTCCAGACCATGACCTGAGCCAAAGATAGACACTCAACCAACTGAGCCCCCCAGGTGCTGCTAAAGGATACTTTTAAGGACAAATTTGTTGGGGTATTTAGTTCACTTGGAAAAAACTCAGCCTTTTTACCTTCCACCTGGTACCCGGGAAGTCTTCCTTCGGAACATGGGGAGCTTCCGTTCTTCTGGTGTTGGAATACCTCTTGGAAAAACCATATGTGGGGTTCCAACAGTCTACGTGGTCCCCTTGGGTCTTACCTGGAAGAAAACAAGAAAATTACCCAGAAAAGTAGCACTTTCGGTGTCCTCCCCAGCCCCGCCTCGGCCTGCTGGGCCCACTTCCCAGGACGCCTGTCGCAGGCGTCTGGCGTCGGTGCTACTCCATCTCTCCGCCAGCCCCCTCTGGGCCCCAGGACGCCTGACAGCTCAGGGCCGCAGCCAAGAACTGTTACCGGGACAGCGTGTTCCGATATCTCCTGCAGAGACCCCTGACATTGTCTGCTTCAGAATCCCCTCTCCCAGAAAAGCCTTCTACCAAGCAGACTGAAAATTGTGCAAGGTCATGAAACACATTCTTTCTGACAAGAGGTGGGAAGAGCATGACCTCTGGTGAACCGCCGACCTTCAGCAAGCAGGGTCCTCCCCTTGTCCAGCAGGACCTGCGCCTCCTTCCTTCAGGGCAGGAATTAACCCCGACAGCTTCTTCATCTCAGTCCAGGGAGTCCCACGTGGCCAGTGTAATAAGCCATGCCACCTCCCACGTTCCTGATGAGGGTCAGTGACGGAGAGGCCCACCCGAGCCTGCGTTCTGCCAGCCCTTGACCAAGAGGGCGTGTTGACACCAGTTCTCCCCTTCACGTGTGGTGCTCTGGACGAATGCCTGTAGTCACTTTTTTAAAAAGATTTATTTGAGAGAGAGAGAGCGAGAGAGTGCACGCGTGCGTGCAAGAGGGGTGGGGGCACAGGGAGAGCGAGGGGCAGACTTCCAATAGAAGGAAGCCTGACCTGGGACTCGATCCCAGGACCTAGAGATTGTAACCTGAGCTGAAGGCAGACGCTTAACCAACGGAGCCACCCAGGCACCCCGCCTGTACTCATTTTTAAAAACTTTCTGAAATAGGATATTAGGTAATTGGTGACTTCAACCTTCAATGAAAGGGAGTAAGAGAAAAACATAATGGATGATTACACAGCCTCTGTCTGCGAGAAACACAAAGCACTTCACATCTAGGGGAAGTTTTCAGATACCGTCGCCAGACTGTGCTTTCTGTCCCTTGATGGGGACTCTGGGTGGATATAAAAGACATGAAACACATGTCTTTACTGTATTACTTAAATTTGTCACATGCATTTGGCTTTAAAATCCCAACAGCACGGAAGGGCTTCATGAAAAGCCGCAGGGCTTTCTCCCACCTCTTCTCCCCTCTGGGCTTTTGTTGTAATTTTACGTAGTCATGGTTCACATACATGCTCTCTTCTAGAAACACAATGAAATCTGCTGTGCTCTATCTGTAGATTAATTCCAAATGTTTAAAGCAAATAAACATTGTTTGGCAGTTGAATGTTATGGCCTTTGAAGACCCTTAGGTTCTAACTCTCTGAGGGCTCTGTCCACGTGTGATCGTCAAACAAAGTCCGGTGCCGTGCACCAGTTATCTTCGATCATCCCCTTTGGGGTGGCAGGAGTCATGCAGGCAGTGGCAGATCCCATCACGTAAACACTCTTCCACCTGCACGTATCTACATGGCTTGAGACCAGGTCTGCAAGGCACACACAGACATTGTGCAATTATCTGCGAGGTAATTAGGAGCTACATCTTGCTTGCTGCCTCGCAATAAACATCCGGGAGAAGGACGTCATGGCTCAACCTTGTTCTGCTTACCAGAAAGCGCGCTGTAGACTTCTGAGCAGGAGTTTCAAGACGGGAGAGCTGCAAAGATGGAAATGCAGGCTTCTGTTTAGATGCCCCAAAGCCTTTGATAGAAAAGATCCTTTTTTAAACGGATGCAGAAATCCTTCTCACCAAACAAGAGTTATCAAGCACCCACATCGAGGCCATAGCCTGGTGAGTGCCAACATGGCCGGAAAGCTCCTGGTTTTCAGTTTCAGGGGTTGTGGCCTCAGATGGACCCAAGTTTGATTCTTGCTTTGCTGCTTATGAGCTGTTGGCTCCTGTCAACTTAATCTCTGTAAGCCTGTTACCTAAGATGTAAAGGGTGCCTGCTTCGCATTGCTTGTGGGATAGAGAAACAAACATGCCCAGTATGCTGTGCTGTTTGGACGGATTCGATATACAGCCCCTTCTTCTCCTTGCCTACTCTCTCTTCTTCTCCTATTCTGAGTAGATATTCCTGTTTTTGAGTCTAGTCAATCCTATTTCAGGCAGGGCTGGGCCAACAGCTGCAGACTGACCTTGACTTCAAGTACATTTTTTCAGCTAAAGTTTCTGGGAAGCATACCAGTTGTCTCTCCATTCTGCTTTTACTGACTGGAATTTTTAAGTGTCAAGATATTGTACCTTTCCCAGGTGAGTTAAAAATAAACTCAAAATTTTTAATTTCATGGCATACAATACTGTGAGCACTGACTTAATCTCAGCCAGCGCAAGCTTGGTGAGTTGGAAGGAGATTGAGTTGATAAAAATTCTGGTATTTTATGATTATCTAATAAGATGGAAATTCCAGAATGTATGTATGGGTTCCACATGAGGGAGCATAATATCATATAGCATAATGAGGCACGGGCCTCATTTAGTGTTTTTTTCATATACATATATATGTATATATATATATATTATACACATATATATATGTTATATATATATATTAAAGATTTTATTTATTTTTTTTTGAGAGAGAGACAGAGCACGAGTAGGGGGGAAGGGGAAGAGGCAGAGGGAGAAGCAGACTCCCCTCTGAGCCTTTTACTGAGAAAGTTTTAGATTTACAGAACTGTTGCAAGGATAGCACGTAGAGTTCTGGGCACCCTACGCCTAGTTTCCTCTATAATTAACCTCTTACGTTAGTGTGCTATATTTTTCACAAATGATGTACCAATAGTGATATGTAATTATTAACTAAAGTCCGCACGTCATTCAGATTCCCTTATTTTTAAAATAATGTCTTTTTTTCTGTTTCAGGATCCCATCCAGATACCATATGATATTAACTGTGATGTCTTCTTAGCACCTCTGGCTGCGCCAGTTTCTCTGACTTTCCTTGCTTTTCACGGTCTTGACAGTTTTGAGGAGTACTGGTCTGGGGTTTTGTGGAATGCCCCTCTGTTGGGATTTGTCTGATGGTTTTCTTGTGATTAAACTGAGGTTATGGGTTTTGGGAGGAAGGTCAAGTGCCGTTCTCATCACATCCCATCAAGAGTACATACTATCCGACATGAATTATCACTGCTGATGTTGACTTTTGATCATATGGCATGGGCTAGTTAGTGTGTATCAGGTTACTCCACTGTAAAATTACTCTTTTCCCCCCTTCCTAGTCTCTTTTTACTTTTTTCAGAAGAAAAGCATCTCTCTCCTCACTAAACTCGTCCACAGCATAGCCTTCTGGTAGACGATGGGTATTTATTCTGCTGAGGTTCTCTTATGGAGTTAAGAGCATTGTCCAGTGTGTCTTTTATCATCTTCTGCCTAAGATCTGGTGGGTAGTGGTGGTCATATGTTGGTAGGAACATAGTGAGAAAAAAATTTTCAACATAAATATTCAGCAAGTATAGAAGGTATTCCTGTGGCTCTTTAAGATTACAATTATCGTATTTTTTTCCTATGCTACAAGTAAATTCTCCCATTTTTAAAAGAAACTATTATTTCTCTACAGTGATCAAAATAAGTTATTTAAATAGCCCTCTGTATTCTTCTCTTTAAATGTATCTTCTGGCTACTGGCTGCTGAAGACTTACCATATTTCCTTTCCCATCTATGACAGCTAGGCTGTCTGGTGTGGCCCAGCACTTTCACTCTTCGTAGCCCAGCAGTTTCTGAGCATGGAGCCAGATGAGAGGGAAGATGATTGAGAAGTAGCCCATGACTGCACCTTGCTTCCATCATGTTCAGTCGGGGGTTAAGCAGGATAAGCAGAAGGGATTTATTAGAGTATTAGATGGCTGAAAGGAGCATCTGGGCTGGAGAAAGCCGACGCTAAGCTGAGCTTCTAGCTCGCAAGGCCACTCCAGCTAGTCCCAGCCAGGAGCCATTGTTCCTGCCACATCAGGAAGCCACCAGCTTCTGGGGGACTCGCGCCCTCCTCCACCCCCAGGTCCACTCTCAATTCAAGTCTTGCATGAGTGCATCTAATTAGCAGGACGTAAAGCTCATCTGAAGCCCTAGCTGCTAGGGAGCATGGGAAATGCTTTCTGGTTCTGGCTTCCAGTAAAGGAGGCACAGTAGAGTGAAGCTGGAATGCATGGAGAGCGAGCAAATCCCATGTCTGCCACACCGCACAGCCTGAGTCACATTGCCCCTCTGAGGGATAGGGCAACGTGAGAACAAGATTTCCTATGGCCCGTGCGGGGAGGGGGTTGGTGTGTTCCAGAAGTCAAAGCCAAAAGATTCCCCTTGAGAAATGGAAGGTCGGAGCTAGTAGGTGCGGTCAATTACACGGTGGAGGCCTCAGGTCAGATCCCAAGGGTGAAGCACTAAGTGGAGGATGGCGTGTCTGGGGTACCCTGCGGTGGGAATCTAAATCGAGTGAAGGGCAGATAATAAATTTCCTTTTCTGTATTTCCTGGGATTAATTGGTAATGGCTTCTTGAAGCACTAAATTAGAATTTCTAGGTTCGGTGCAGAAGGAAGTTGTGATTTGTTAGTAATATCCGCTGTGGGCACAGACAGGGGTGACTTGAGTGTAAAGTGTTTGTCATCTTTTTCTTCATGGCCCCAGGACATCAGCAATAGAGTTGAGCTGGTCATCCTCAAGCTCCTTGCCTACTCTGAGAAGAAAGAGAATGCGGATGGAATGAACTGAGAGCTGGCGGCAGCTGTAGATGACTCACTCAGAGTGAGAGAGCAAGAGGGGAGGAAAGGGACAGGGTTGCGGGCTGTCTGTACCTCTTGACTTTAAGGAACACAAATAATACGCAACTATTCATCTGAAAGTCAACAATTCAAGGTGTTGTGGTTTTGCCAGCAGGACAACTAAGCTATTCATTTAAGCACACAGAAAAGGGGTATGGTGGTAATTGACTTAAATAATGGAAATACCCTTCCTGAGTTGACGCATAGTCCCCAGTGACCTCAGCCAACAGTGAAACCGTGTTGGCTTCATTCTCAAACTTCCGATGGCAGCAAGATGGCTTCAGCAGCTCTAGTCCCACGTCTTCCTAAACAATTTTAGACTACGGTGCAATGAGTTCAGAATGTCACACACACAAATCTCACTGCTCAGTTGAATGAAGTGAAATAACAATATGCCTTACAATTCTTTAGACCTTCTTTTAGCACCAGATGACTAAAACTAAAGTAGTCTAGAAATGGCTCTAGAGAAATTAGCTCTGAAGAACTGTTAAGGACAACTTTTAACTGAATAAATATCCAAACTGTTTAGGATGCTTAAAAAGTTGTTCTCTCAAGTTGCTCTAACAACCCACTCTTCATCTTATTTTTACTTTATATTTTCTCTTTTTTGTCTTAGTTCTCTTCATTGTTCTGTCTTATGCTCCTATATTATATGACCACAGTTTATGAGAGAAATATCATATTCTCAAAATACCGTTTTTCTTTCAAAATACACAAGTACAATGCCATTTTCAAATACCTGCTTGGGGCAAAAAAATTAAACTATAGAGTATATATAAAGAAGCATATAGAAGTATATACAAAGGGATATATGAAACCTCCTCCTGCTTATTCATTCCCGAATAAAACCATAGTTCATAAAAGTATGTATGTGTTTTTAAATCTTATCTACTGTGAAAGCAGCTTTATATTCCTTCATACGGATATAGCTTTTACATTTTTTTCTCAAAGAAAAATTTCCTCAATCTGTTTGTTACAGTGACCAAGAACAACCCAGCAAGTGAAAGAATACTTTTTAAAAAGATTAGATTTACTTTTTTACCTACTTACCTCCCTACCTGCACACACACACACACACACACACACACACACACACACAAATACCGATAAGTATAATACAACCTTTAAAATGAACTAATTTAAACCTTTTTTGAGGAAGAGAGAAGAAAAGACGAACTCATGGCACGTTTGTGCCCAGTGTTCATGCACACGGACACCATCACTCAGGTCCCTAAATAAGCATGCGTCAGCTCAAGATGCTGAAGAGGCTTTTCGTATTTCTTGGTGACGTTATTGCTACCTACTCTCACACCTATCTCTTGATAAAGTGTTTATTACTTAAACAAGTAATGACTTAAATTAGATGAAAAATTATCTCTTGGATTACATTTTAAAGAAGACTCCGGGCTGTGAATGATGGCGTGGAAAGTCGTGCTTAATGCATTACCCAGGACAAGCCCCAAGCCTCCGGGAGGCCATTAGGAATGAAAGCCCTGTGTGGTATCACTCGTAGCCTAGAGGCTTGTCTGTCTTCGGTAAACTTCGGAGCACATTTCCAAAGCCCTGAAAATGAAAAACAGCGCACAGCTAAATCATTGAAAGTGCTTGTCTAGGTCACAAATGTAATTAGAGCCCAGTACCGCCGGGCCTGTCCCTGGATGCCTGGAGTGTGCCCGCCCCGCCCCACTCCATGGGGACCTCCAAAGCCTGCTGCCACCCCGTGCCCTGACCTCCCTGCATTTGCTCACCCCCTTCTGCAGACTCGTGCAGTTCATGGCCAGGCCCAAGTCTAGGCTGGAGGAAGTCGGGGCTTCAATAGCTGAGTATTTTGAAAGTCTGAGGACCAGTTTCTTAGGAACGGAAATTGGTCTGCTCAACCTAAGACTTTATTAAAACATTTGTTCCCACTTACATGTTTTAAGAGAAGGCTCCTCTACCCTCCAAAATGTTTGATTTGTGGCTAATCCACACAGCTGAAGTGAGAGGTCAGTTTTGGCCTCCGTAGCTGTTTGCCTCTGAGCACATCCGGGAAAGGCGGGGGGGGGGGGGGGGGGGGGGGCGCTTCTGCTCCTTTTCCTGGAAGTTGTCTACACTCAGGGGGCGGGTTCTAAGAAGGCCGTCGGAAGCCTCAATCACAGAATCACGTCTGCTTGCTCTGGGCCCACTTTTAATATTGGTGTCAAAGAAAGGGCAGAGTAAGAAATGGCTATCTGGTGCAAGGGGAAAGAGCTAGTTGTTTCACTTAACAAAAGAAGTTTGGATGGAAATAAATTCAGATTTTCTTAAGATTTCAAGAATGTAGTTTAGAGGGGCGCCTGGGTGGCACAGCGGTTAAGCGTCTGCCTTCAGCTCAGGGCGTGATCCCGGCCTTCCAGGATCGAGTCCCACATCGGGCTCCTCTGCTATGAGCCTGCTTCTTCCTCTCCCACTCCCCCTGCTTGTGTTCCCTCTCTCGCTGGCTGTCTCTGTCTCTGTCAAATAAATAAATAAAATCTTTAAAAAAAAAAAAAAAAGAATGTAGTTTAGAATCTCCCTCTGTCTTAGAACAAGTATTCCAATAGTTTCTTGTAACTTCCCATTTTCTACCTTTGACCACTTATTAGCCTCTAAAAAGTCAGGATTCTTGGGGATATCCTTTTCCTAAGAGAAAAAGTTGATGTTTTTTTTTAAACAAAATGAGGGGTTGCCAGCCTCCTTTGCTATTGGTAGATAACACAATGGGTTGTAGTTGCAAAATCATCTCTAGGACTCAGAGTTTCTGTGAAAGTACCTTGCCGTTCTTGCCAGTTGGGGAATTCAGCCACATGGGTGTGTTTTCGTCTCAGTGCTGGTGCCACGAGGAGAGCTGAGCTGGGCGCGGCCGGCCGGGCTGCCCGGTGAGGGGCGGAGCCTGGAACCCCTGTGGGCGCTCACGGTACCCTGGCACCGATGACGGCGGGGACTAGAGAAAGGAGACACATTGAAAATGGAATTGACAGAGTCTGGCAGCTGACAGGGCAGCGGGTGAGGGGAAGTAAAAGTCAAATATGAGGCCAAGGCCTTGGTGACCAGAGCACCTGCCACGGCACTAACCCCAGGACCATGGTGTTTTAATCAGATTCCGTCCTGCTCGCAGGATGTCACGCGTCACAGGGCTGACAGGGCTGGGATTAACCCAGGCTTCTTCCGACAAACCAAACCCGCATCCCAGGCTTAAGCGCATCCTTCAGAAGTCCCTCAACATGGCAAGCACGCTGTCTTATCTCTCATCTTTTAAAGACTCTCCCTCTAGCTGCCTCCTTCTCCCCTTTACAAACAAATGTCTCTGGTGCCCTCATTTCCTCCTACTCTATAGGCTTTCCACACCAGCCCCACACCAGGCTGCCCGAATAAGGTCACCAGAGACCGCCACATGGCTCAATGGAATGGACACTTTTCCAGGCTCCTCTTGAATGACTCCTCAGTGTCACACCCCTCCTTGCTGGCTTTTCCCCTCCTTCTGCATCCGAGGCAGTGGTCCTCTGTCTCTCTGCCCTCTCCTTCTTGTCTGATTGTTGGCAGCCTCTTCCTCCAGCCTGGTCCCAGGCCACCTGCTCTTCTCATTGCACCCTCATCCCACAGTGAATGTATCTGCTTCCTCGGCTTTAAATGCCATCAGCATACTGTCAAGACACAAATATGTGTCCCCCAGACCTCTTCTTTGAGCCCCAGGCTCACACAACCAGCTGCCTCCTCCACTCTCTACTTGGATATTTCACAGACATTTCAAACTTAACACGTCCCATATTTTGCTCCTTGTCTCTCCCTCACCCTGCAATCTGCTCCGTTTCTCATGACATCGGTGAAGGTGCTGTTCTTAACATTTTCCTCTCCGTCTTATCCAGTTCATTAACAAGTACTACTGATTCCACTTCCAAAATCCATGTTACACCCATTTCCACTGCCACCACGGAGTCTAAGAAACCATGTTTTGTCTGGACTATTGCATTAGCATGCTAACTCAGTCCCCTCCTGGTCTCTCTTTCCAACTGCATTCCCCATCCACTCTCATTCACAAAGAAACCAGGGAAATGACTTAGGAAGCAAATCTAATCATGCCGCACCTCTTAAAACCTTTTAAGAGATCCCCATCGCATTAGAAATGAAACACCAAATCCTTCACTAGTGTCTCGGCGACGGAATGTCTTCTCTTCCTGTGTATGCAGCCTCTCCCTGAGCCACTTTCCCTGGGTTAACCAGGCTCAAGCCACACCAGCCTCCTCCTGGTTCCTCAGCACACCCTAGGGGCTTTACATATGCTGTTCCCTATCCCTGGGGCTCTCTTCCCTACATTCTTTGCCTGGCTAGCTGTTGTTCATCCTTCAAGTTTGAACTTAAATGTCAGAGAACTATCCCTAACTCCTCTGCTACTCCCCACAACCAATACCCGTCTAATCTCTCAGAGTACTTTTGCTTTTTTTGGTAGCCCTTATCACATCTTGCAGTTCTAATTTATGCAACTTTTTGCTTAATATCTGTTCCCCTGATTACTCTGTATGCTTTGTTTATGCTCTTGGTCACTTCTGCATCCTGGCACATTATGGGGACTAAAAACGGGTTCAATAAATAAGAGAATAAATGCTTCCTAGTGTGACTTCTGCTTCACCCCAAGGCCCTAGAAATAAGCTCATTTGTCTGAACAGGTGACAAGGGGCTCTAAAGTCAGTTTTATTAGAAAAGCTCAACCTAATTGACCAATATGTGGTGGTCCACAATTTCAGAGACACGTTCCCCCCAAATTACAGACTCACGCTTGTCTCCAGCTGGTTGGTCTCTTGTCCCAACCGCTCCTCTTCATCTGGACACCTACGGAATGAAAGTAGACTCATGGGGTCACTATGAGTACATTGCACCAGGATTACCTACGTGAGACTCTTCTTGTTGTTTCCAGTTTTCCCTTAAGAGCCAAACTATTTCTTATAGTTCTCTAGTTCTCAGTTAAATTTTAAAAAAAGTTCACAAGAAGCATTAAAAACAACTGAACCTCCCAACAACAATAAAAACCTTACTGGGATCGTTATAACTGACTTGAGTGCCTCTTGGCAACAAATCTTTTAAGTACATGCTCCCTTTTACTCCCTGGCAGTGGTCCGGAGAGCTTCCATGTCCGTGGATTGATGCCTGGTGCTTGAATTGATAAAGCCTTTCATCATGCATCTAAGCTAACACCTTCAATTTAAAATTGGACTAAAACTAAAGGGAAGAGATGGCCCAGCTCAAGGGGGAGCTCAGTGCTAGAGGGGGAAAGTCAATGTCATTACCAGGGAGGATGCTCACATTCATGTAAGTATGGGCCCGTTATAGTGAAGGTTATACTTCTCTGCAAAGTCTGGCTCTCTGAGAGGTTATCCCCACCTCCATTCCATTTTTAAGGTAGTTGAACAAAATCAGGACTTCGGGACCACGGATCAGGAAACTCCTAACTTTATCTACCTCCGAAGCAACTATTTCCTCCCCAGCAATTACCAGGGTCCTGGGCTTTGCCCTGGGCTCATCCCAGGAGCTTGTGCTGGCCTGACCCTGCAGGGCAGGAAATGAAGAAAAAAGGCAGCATCTAAGGACAAGAATAATAAGACAGTTAACAGAGACTTTAAAAATTGATGAGTAAGGTTTGTGTGTTCAGGAGGGTGGCTGGGAGCAGAGCTGGAGAAGACGCTGAGGCATTGAGGCAGAAATAAAGCCGGTCCCTAGGACACCGGTGGCCTGCAGTCACCTCTCTGCCAAAGGGATTTTCACTGTCATCATTGCCATCCCCACCATGGCTCTCTCTGCCTGCCTCAGTCTCCTCAATGTAAAGTGAGGGTGGTAAGTCCACTTTGTGCTCCGGGTGGATATTCCTAGGGTGGATGAGCCCTCATGCCGGGTTTCCATGCATTTTGAAAAGTCTGTAAAAGTTCTAGTCTGTGTCCCTGGTGCTAGAAGCGCAGCGGGGGCCAAAGGAAGGATGAGCTCAGGCCCGGAGTCGTGTGCGCACATCACTGGGCGGTAGAATTGACCTCGTGTCATCCCGCTGCTGCGGCCGCTCGGAACTCACACAGTCACCCCACGGGCAGCGTCTGCTGGGGCCGAGGAAGGCAAATGGCCACTTCTGCTCTCGGCTGCCTTGTCTGTATGGAACTGAAAAACAGCTCCAGCCAGTCAAGGCCGAACCAGGTTTGTGCCGTGGGCACGCTGACAATCGCATCAGCAGGACGGTCCGGGGCACAGCCGATTGATCAAGAACTGTGAAAAGCAGTGCTCCCACCACGTCGTGCCTACAACGCATGCATTTAAAAGGGAGAGGTTGCAAACCTATTGAACTTGGAAACGGCTCAGAGAATGTGTTCAGGTGAAATGACAGCCCTCCCAGACACGGCCTTCTAGCTGTCTACTTTCCACACGGTAATGGCTGATCGAGTATTTAGAAGGGGCAACTCCATCACCATCGGGTCTGCTCCGAGGAGCTACCGGAATCGCAAATGCCTTTTTTGGCTGGTTAGACTGTTTCGAATGAATCCCAGCAGAAAACGGAAAAGTAAGTGCCCCCCTCCCTTTCCAGGCCTCTCCAGCCCTCAGTCAAGCCTTCCAGCCTTAATGAGAGCAGAGCCGCCACGCGCTTCAGCACTGCTGGACCCGGCGGCTTTCCAGGTTCCCTGGATCGAAAGCCTACCTGCCCCCAGTCCCTTAGCCACAGTCCCATCAAGTCCCATCAAAGGCCTTTCTCTGGGCTTTCTTAGTGACTCTGGAGCAGGTCACAGGAGGGTAATATTAAACAGGCAGCTTTCCTTAGTCCAGATTCAGAGAACACATTCTCTAGCTGTCACCTGGAGACGTGGGGAAGGGAGCAGGAAATGCCCACTTACTGGTGGGGGATGGGGAAAGCCGAATGTTCCCTTGCGAAGTGCTGAAACTGGGAGACAATTTAGTTGTTGGGTGGGGGAAGACACCCAGAAGGACCTCGTGGGGGTGGTGGATCTTCCTAAAGATAGTTTTCTTGGTTGATTTTGCGTGGTGTCTCTCCAACCGGAAACACAGGATTGGCAGATTCCTAGAAAGGCCGTTGTTACTGTGATGGAAGTCACTGTTGAAAAGATTCTATCGGTTCTAGTTCAGTTCGAGTAGAATCCAGCCACTCATCTGTTTGCTCTTAAACGTGTCATCTCCATCTTGATATTCTTCAGCTTGAAGGAAATAAATTCTGGGTACTGAAGACAGAGAAACAGGGGTGGCTTACGTACAATTGCCTTGGCTCAAGTTCTGGGACATGATGATTCCGCCTAATAAAACCCACGGGCTGTTTTCAGCTACTATAATAAGATATGGGTTTTCCATTTAATCTCCTATAAAGAAATTTAGACATACAACCTCTTTATTTCCTTCAGAATTTGTATATAAAGTGTAATTGTACGGTGCCTGCCGTGTTTTCAAACCTGTCCACTCCCATTGTGTCTAGCTGTTGGGTTCCCCCAAGCGTAGAAATAAATAGGGTTGGTATTATTTGGCTTTTGCACGCCAGCGGAGTATATGCTCAGCGGGGTCAACAGCAAAAAAAAAAAGACATGATGGCTCTTTTGGCCAATGGCAGTTTCTTCTGAAACCACGTACAGGAAAACAAACAGGGAGGAATCTTGGTTTGACACATGGTACCCAGAGGACAATGATCAATTTTAAAAAATTCTTATATCCTTTCTTTTTAAGATTTTATTTATTTAATTTTCAGAAAGACGGAGAGAGAGCACAAGCAGGGGAGTGGCAGGCAGAAGGAGAGGGAGAAGCAGGCTCCCCGCAGAGCAGGGAGCCCGATGTGGGACTCGATTTCAGAGCCCTGGGATCACGACCTGAGCTGAAGGCCAACACTTCACCGACTGAGCCACCCTCGGGTCCCACCTTCTATCCTTTCTTCAAAAATTTTTTAAAAAGAGTTTTGCAAGGCAAGTGGTCTCTGCAATGGGCCTTTTCCTGCAGAGGATGGTGCCTCTAGGCCTGTCCACTCAGTGCCTTTTCCTGTGGCTCCCATGGGGACTTATGGGGGCTGGTCGGGTCCCCCTGGGAGCTCCGGCAGGCCGGTTCTCACCCCCACCAGTGTGAGCCTGGTCCGGCACCATCAGCATCGCAGGTGGTGTTCAGACCCATAAGGATACAGGCGGCAGAGTGTACGCTCAGCGGACAGTGAGTTTATGAGCCTCAAGTTTCATTTGTTCATAGGACAATTACTCCTGAGTGTCTATTGCAGAGTGCCAGGAACTTTCTAGGCACTAGGGATAAGGCTCTGAACTAAAGAGAGAATGTTCTCGCCCTTGCGAAGCTTACTTACATTTTAGTGGAGAGAAGACCTTCTGTTTCTGAGTTTGATTAATCTAGATGTGTCATAGAAGTGGAAACACACAGTATTTGTCTTTTTGTGACTTCCTTATCTCAAGTAGCAAAACGTCCCCAAGGTTCCTCCGTGAGGTAGCATGTGACAGGGTTTCCTTCCTTTTGAAGGCTGAATAATATTCCGTTGTATGTACATGCTACGTTTTGTTTACCCATTCATGCATAGATGGACATGTGGGTTGCTTCCACCTTTTAGCTGTTGTGAATAATATTGCTATTAACATGGGTGTGAAATATCTTTTCCAGACCCTGCTTTCAATTCTCTTGGATACTCAGAGATGGAATTGCTGGATCTTATGGTAGTTCTTTTTTTTTTTTTTTCTGGAACTGTCATACTCTTTTCCATAGCACCCGCACCATTTCACATTCTCACCAACAGCACACAAGGGTTTCAATCTCTACATCCTCGCCAGTACTCAGTATTTTCTAATTTGGGGATAGCAAACGTCCTAATAGGCATGAGGTGGAATCTCATTGTGCTTTTGACCTACATTTCCCTAATCATTAGTCATGTTGAGCATCTTTTCATGTGCTTGCTGGTCATTTGTTTATCTTCTTTGGAGAAATGTCTATTTAAATCCTTTGTATTTTTGATTTGGGTTATTTGGGGGTTTTTTGTTGCTGAGTTGCAGGATTCTTTATATATTCTAGATATTAATCTTACAATCTTACATTAATCTTACATAGATATATGTTTGCAAATGCTTTCTCCCATTTCATAGGTTGGTTGGCTTTGCGTTCTGTCGATACAGAAGTTTTAAATTTTGGTGTAGTACAATTTATCTATTTTTGCTTTTGTTACCTGTGATTCTGGGGTTACATCCAAGAAATCATTGCCACATTCATTGTCATCAAGTGCTTCCCCTTAAGTGTTTTTTCTAATAGTTTTATAGTTTTAGGTCTTAGATCCATTTTGAGTTAATTTTTGTATATGGTGTAAGGTAAGTGTCCACCTCATTCTTTTGCAGGTGGAGATCCACTTTTCCCAATATGACTTCTAGAAAAGATTGTTCTTTTCCAATAGAATGGTCTTGGCACTCTTATCAAAAATCATTGGACATATTTGCAAGGGTTTATTTCTGGGCTGTTTTATTCCATTGGTCTATATGTCTATCTTTATGTCAGTACTATACTGTTTTAATGATTATAGCTTTGTAATAAGTTTTGAAATCAGGAAGTGTGAGATGCCCAACTTGGTTCTTCTTTTTCAGGATTGTTTTGGCTATTCAGGATCCCCTGAGTTTGAATTTTAGGATGGATGTTGCTATTTCTGCAAAAAATGTCATTGGGATTTTGATATCAAATCTGGAGATTGCTTCAGGTAGTATTGACATTTTAACA
The DNA here is from genome assembly GCF_023065955.2 of Ursus arctos. Classification (NCBI taxonomy): domain Eukaryota; kingdom Metazoa; phylum Chordata; class Mammalia; order Carnivora; family Ursidae; genus Ursus; species Ursus arctos. The sequence goes on from NW_026622986.1 coordinate 4,678,824, forward strand.
ATATTAAAATTTCCAATCATACAAAGGATGTCGTTTCACCCATTTGTGTCTTTTTAGATTTCTTTCAGCAAAATTTTGTAGTTTTCAGTGTATAAGTCTTTTACCTCTTTGGATAAATTTATTCCTAAGTATTTTATTCTTAGGATAAATTGGAAATGGAATTGCTTTCTTAATTTCCTTTTTGAATTATTCATTGTTCATGTATAGAGACACAACTGATTTTTGGGTCTTGATTTTGTATCCTGCAACTTTGCTGAATTCATTTACTAGTTCTAGAAGGTTGTGTGTGTGTGTGTGTGTGTGTGTGTGTGTGTGTGTGTGTATACGTGTACGTACTTATGGAATCTTTAGAGTTTTCTATATGTAAGATCATGTCATCTGTGGACAGATGATAATTTTACTTCCTCCTTTCCAATTTGGATGCTTTTATTTCTTTTTCTTGCCTAATTGCACTGGTATGACTTCCAGCACTGTGTTGAATATAAGTGGTGAAAATGGTCATCTATGTTCCTGATATTACAAGAATGCTTTTGGTCTTCCGCTATGGAGTATGTTTGCTGTGAGTTTTTCATAAATTGCCTTCGTTATGTTGAGGTAGTTTTGTTTTGTTTTGTTTTATTGAGTATTTTTATCACGAAAGAGTGTTGAGTTTTGTCAAAGGCTTGTTTTGCATCAATATGGATAATCACATTTTTTCCCTTAATTCTGTTAAGGTGGTGTGTTATATTAATTGATTTTCATATGTTGAGACATTCTTGTATTCCAGGGATAAATTCCACTTCGTCATAATCCTTTAAATGTGCTATTGAATTCTGTTTGCTAGGATTGTGTTGATGATTTTTGCACCTTTTTTCGTTGGGAATATTAGTCTATAGTTTTCTTGTTTTGTAGTGTGCTTGACTTTCACTGTCAGGGCAATGTCATAGAATCATTTTGGTGCTGTTCCTTTCCCTTCCTTTTTTGTATAAATTTATAAAATTTTAAAAATTTTTTATAAATATAAAGTTTACATAAATTAACTTGAAATACTGTGTTTAACAATCAGTTTGCAAAATTCCTGAAAACTTAGCAATGGGCTCTCCTGAGCAGGGATGGGTAGGTCCAGTGCATCTCTGAACATAGTCATGCCTGAGGTGCCCTAAAGTGCTTGGTTTTGTGTTAAACAAGATCCTGTATAGAAAAACGAAAAAGGACTGATTTTAAATGAGAGAGAGAGGAGAGACTAAACTCTTATTTGCTGAAAAAAGAAGTTTTCCTACCGAGTTCATATGCCCAACAAAAGACATATATAGGAATGTTTATTGTGACTATATTTATATTTATAATGGTTAAAAAATGAAAACAAATCAAATCTCCATCTAGAGTAGAATAGGTAAGTAAATTGTGGTACGTTTACACAATGGAATACTAACCCAGCAGTCAAAATAAATGAACTTCAGCTACATGCAACAATACGGATGGACCTCATACACATTATCTTGAGTGAAAGGAGTAATACATACAAAAAACACACATTCCATTTGTATGAAGTTCAAAAATAGACAAAACTAACCCATGATGTTAGAATCAGGATAGTGGTAATCTCTGGGGAGTTGTTGATTGGGACAGTGCATGAGGGAGTTTCTGGTTTACCAGAAATGTTCTGTATCTTGATCTGGGTGGTGGTTACATGAGTGTGTACATTCAGAAAAATTCATTGTGCTATATACTTAAAATTTGTGTGTTTCACTGAAATCATGTTCTACTTCAATAAAAAGCTAACATGTCTTTCTTCTTTATTTTTAAATTGTACTTTTCAGTTACAAAAATGACAGCCTTATTCCAAGAAGCTAAAAACCAGAGGAGTTCAAAGAGAATCAACAATCCCCCAATCCTTGATCTTTCCAGTGTTTACAATTTGTTGTCTTCCTTCCACTCACTCTCGGTGCTCATGAAAGCAAACATGGTTCTGTGTAATTCAATCCTCAGAAAAACAGCCTGAATCCAGCTTCTTCTCCGCTAGTGTGACCATGGTCTAAGCATGGCCATCTTTTGTTGGCATTAGTTCCGTCACTTCTTTTGTATCTTCTCAAAATGTGTATGTGGAAATCCTAACCCCCAAAGTGACTGTCTTTGGAGAAAGGGCCTTTAAAGAAAAGGTTAAATTAAGATTATATGAGGCCCACATATGCACCCCAATGTTCATAGCAGCAATGTCCACAATAGCTAAATCGTGGAAGGAGCCGAGATGCCCTGCAACAGATGACTGGATTAAGAAGTTGTGGTCCATATATACAATGGAATATTACTCAGCAATCAGAAAGAATGAGTTCTCAACATTTGCTACAACATGGACGGCACTGGAGGAGATAATGCTTAGTGAAATAAGTCAAGCAGAGAAAGACAACTATCATATGATTTCTCTCATCTATGGAACATAAGAACTAGAATGATCAGTAGGGGAAGAAAGGGATAAAGAAAGGGGGGGTAATCAGAAGGGGGAATGAAACATGAGAGACTATGGACTATGAGAAACAAACTGAGGGCTACAGAGGGGAGGGGGGTGGGGGAATGGGATAGACCGGTGATGGGTAGTAAGGAGGGCACATATTGCATGGTGCACTGGGTGTTATACACAACTAATGAATCATCGAGCCTTACATCGAAAACCGGGGATGTACTGTATGGTGACTAACATAATATAATAAAAAATCATTATTAAAAAAATAAATAAATAAATAAAATGGATATAATAATGGAACCTAAAAAAAAAAAAAGATTATATGAGGCCCAAGTGTGAGACCTTAATACAATATGACTGCTGTCCTTATAAGAGGAGGAAGAGACACCAGGGATGTGAGCACAGAAGAAAGGCCATGTGAGGACACTGTGAGAAGGTGGGCATCTGCAAGCCAACGAGAGGCCTGAGGAGAAACCAGACCTGCCGACACCTCTATCTTGTACTTCTAGCCGATAGAAGTGGAAGAAAATAAATTTCTGTTGTTAAAGCCATCAGGATTGTGGTATATTGTGATGGCGGCCCTACCAAACCTCCTGACTGATCTCCCAGCTTCTGCCTTTGCCTTTGCAACACAGCAACGGGGGAGCCTGTTAAGATGTGACCATGGCATTCCTCTCCTCTGCTTAGAACCCTCTTGGTCTCTCGCGCAGCTCAGGCTGTAGCCCATCCTCACACTGGCTGTGATCTATTATTTGGTCCCTGTTCTCTCTTTGACCTCATCTCCTCAGTCTCCATCCCATTCTCTTGGCTCTTGCCCAAACACGCCAAGAGTGTTCCTGTCTTAGGACCCTTGTGATGGTCCTTCTGTCGTGAACGCTCTTCCTCCAGGGTTTAGCGTGACTCACTGTGCATCTCTCCTTGCCCTGCAGGTGCTCCTCAAGGCCATCCTTTCAGTCAGGTCTTTGACCAAGTAGCAGAAAAGAGCAAACTCTACCCTCAGTCCAACCTTCTCTATCCCTTATCCAAATTTATGTCTCTTCATGATTTTTACTACCTTTGGACATTCTAGGTATTACCTTCTTTATTATTTATTGTCTGAATTTGTTTATTGAATGAACAAAAGAATGAGTTTTAGTGATGTTCTTCCTACCTGTAAGTTTCCTACGGTGTCTGATTTTATTCCAAAGGACAACTGATGCAAGTCTAAGGATCTTAGACTTCTCTCAGGAGAAAGGGGAACCCTCCTACACTGTTGGTGGAAATGCAAGCTGGTGGAAAACAGCACAGAGGTTCCTCAAAAAGTTGAAAATAGAGCTGCCCTATGACCCAGCAATCGCACTACTGGGTATTTACCCCAAAGATACAAATGTAGTAATACAAAGGGGCACATGCACCCCAATGTTTATAGCAGCAATGTGCACAAGAGCAAAACTACAGAAAGAGCTGAGATGTCCATCAGCAGATGAATGTATAAAGAAGACGTGGTATATATATAGAATGGAATATTATGCAGCCATCAAAAAATGAAATCTTGCCATTTGCAACGATGTGGATGGAAGTAGAGGGTATTGTGCTAAGTGAAATAAGTCAGTCAGAGAAAGACAATTATCATATGATCTTGCTGATATGTTAAATTTGAGAAACAAGGCAGAGGATCATGGGGGAAGAGAGGAAAAAATGAAACAAGATGAATCCAGAGAGGGAGACAAACCATAAGAGACTCTTAATGTCAGGAAACAAACTGAGGGTTGCTGGAGTGGACGGGGGTGGGAGGGATGGGGTGGCTGGGTGATGGGCATTGGGAGGGTATGTGCTATATAAATGACTTATACTCTAAGTATTAACATTAAAATTGTAATTTTAAGGAAAAAATAAAACATATAAACTATTAAAAAAAAAAAAAAAAAGAACCACCTCAGGTGATCAGGGTCTGTGAGGTTCAGTGGGCTTGGATGAAAACTTGGGGTCTCGGGACCTGGAGAGTAGCAAAAGATAACAGATCATGAAAACTGGGCCCTTGTTACTGCCTTCCTTGTGTTTAAGTCAGCCTGCCAAGCCAATTGGCTACTGTGCTCCCATCTTTGAGGAGGGAATAAATGTATGGGAATTGCATTGCGTTAACAAAAAGTTGGTGCTGTGAATTGGCGTGTCAGCTGCCACTGGCCATAGTTAAAATGGAGTGTTATGGCATTATAATTCTGTTAAATGCAAAACCTTCTTGCAGCGCGTGGGAACACATGAAGAATGAATCTCATTAGATGCAAGTACTTACTCAGACTGTTCCATCAAACTCCCTCACGCCACTCACCGTGCGCCCAGGGGTTTGGTGGCACTGCGCCTCCTTTGATGTGTGGCGCCGAGAGGCAGCTGCACCGGGCGGAACAAAGCCCCCGCTCCACCGTATTTTCAGCGCTGATGGAGAATGCGGGAGGGCGCACAGAAGACACCGCGTGCTTCTGAGCAATAGGCGTTTAGAAACATCTAAGGGGGCTTCCTCGCCTCTGAGATTCATTAGTATCTTAGTAAGACTGATGATGCAATGATTAGCGGGTGAATCTGACTTCTCAGCAAAATGGAAAGAGAAGAAAGTGTAAGGGGGGGCTCTTTCCTGGAGCAGCTGTGAAGTCCTATCAGGAGGCGATAAACCCCAGAGGACAACTGATTACACAAGAGGGGAGCAGCTGAAAGGGAGCCTCCGGGGGTCACCGTCCGGATAGCCTCCATGCTGGCAGGTCCAGAAAGGCAGGGCTCCCTGAGCAGTGCTGCCAGGTGACAGCTGCAGCTGCAGCCCCAGCATCCTCCCCCCCCCCCCCCACCCCGGCCGGGGTCACTTTCCAGGGCCAGAAACTAGAAAAGCGTGGATGTCTGCCCTGATTCAGCTGTTCGGGTAATTCCGAGCATTTGGCATCACATCTGGTCAGTGATTTGGTTACTGTTTTACATATTTCATTTCACGATGGGTATTAAGGGATGAAACCAGTCGCCCACAGAGGCAGGGACTGTGGAGAAAGAACCCACTTCGGAGTGAGTCCTTGGGTCACAAGGTTAATACGCTTCTGTGGCTCCTGTAAAAACTCTGCTAATTGAAGCATGGCTCAAGTCCAGGGATGTGGGAAGCGTCCTTCTTCTAATCATTGTTGTACCGTGTGGACATTTCATTGCACTCTTCCTGGTGGTGACCCCCTCGCCCTGACTGCCTTGCCACCCAAGGCTACCAAGGACCAGGATGGCTTTTTCTCGGCAGTGGCTGTCCATCAGAACATGAAGTTTTCCATGTCACTCACCCGTAATTTGGTATTGGCTCTTTGGAAAGAGAAAATCTCGAATGTGTAAGTCACATCTAAGTCATAGACTTGGCACGATGTCATAAAAGTATACATGCAGTGCATGTGGGGTACTGTCATCACTGTGAGGGGGTTACACCCCGGGCAGGGGGATCAGCAGTCTTTTTAAGCAGGACTTCCATGAGAAGAACGTGGGGTTTGGACCTGGGTTTGTGTCTAGATTCTGCCTCTTCCCAGCCGTGCGATTGTGGACGAGTCCTGCAGCTCAGGGTCCTCACCTGTACTGGGGACAGCGACGTACCGGAGATGGTTGGTGTGGGGTCCAGTAACGTGGGCTCTGTAGCTGTGCTCTGATGGCTGTCTGTCAGTGCAAATGGCAAGCAGCTTTGGCCTGGAGTACTTGGAGGCTCTCTGCCACATGGGTGCCTGTCCCCGTTCTCCCTCAGACGCCCCTCCTCCCCAACACGACCCTTCCCTCCCACCTCCGCATCCTTCCTCACGTTGTCCTCGTGTCCATCTGCCCACCAGCTTCCAGATCCTACTCTCCTGTTCCACCTGCGTTCCATTCCTCTAGGAGAGGTCTCCCTGATGTCCTCTGAATTTATTGTCTCGGCATTCAATTTGACAGTCAGGAGTGACAGTACACCCTTCTCTAACTGCCCCTGTGGGTCAGTCTAAGGCTCACCGAGTAGATTCCTGGCCCCAAAAGGCAGAAACTCTGCTTGATACACTTGTCTTGCTGCAGTAGCCAGTTGGGAGACTCAGCCAATACCCATGCACCTGCTTTCCCAATCACGGGGTTGAAATGCCGTTGTCGACATGATATAATAGTTTACCGGGGTTTCTTGCTATTCTTACCCAAGTCGGAAGTAAAGTGGCTTCCTTGGAGAAGGTGGTGGGACTATCATTCTCTGGAGAAAAGCACAGGAGAGCCCCAGGCTGAGCAGTGCAGGGAGCCTGAAATGAGACAGTGGGCGCCGTGTGCTTCTGGGCATTGCAGAGCCCCGTCAGAGCTGGGCTGTGGGGATAGCAAGAGCCAGAGAGCACTTTTGTTTCCAGAAACAAGGGACTTATTATGACTTTTCTTCTAATTCTAAAATATCTATTAAGCTTTCACAATGAGCCAAATACTATTTATAGGATATCTAATAAGATGGTTCTTGCTCTCAGAGTTAGTTTTGAAAGCACAGTAATCATAGTTTTTCAGATAGTAAGGAAATTTGTTTTCCTGAGTTCCAAAAGGTTGAGCCCCACCCCTGCCGCAGTGTTTAGCTGGGTGGGCCTACAGGGGTTGCTTGGCAAAGCAGGGGAAGTGAAGAGTGTTGGTGTCTCCCCCTAAAACTATCCTCCCCGCCACCCTGGGCCCTAGGTCTAGCTGTCAGGTGTCCTCCTCTAGGAGTTAGTGGCCCGAGACCCTTTCATGGGTAATAGTCTAAATGATGAAGCTTTTCACTACTAGGATAAACCAGACAAAATGTAGGGCAAAAATAGTCCAACATCAGCAATCTCATATAGTTGACCTAATAGATGTCATTTTGAATGAAATAGATCGACTTATTCTAGTTAACAGCTTAAGGGAATTTAGAAGTAAGGAACCCAGACTCAGCCGGATCCGCCTGAGGTCAAACCCCGGTGCTGCCCCTCCCTGGCTGTCCAACAGGGGCTCATTGTTTCCCCTCAGTTACCAAATGAAGATAAGATAATAAAATCTGCGACCTAGAACAATGCTCTGAACTGGTGAGCATTACTACCGGTAAGTCTTGATGCAATGTTGACAATGTAGCAGCGTGAGGTGCTGTGCCTTCCTTTGTCTGTTTGGGAGGCAGGCTGAATGCTAACTGCACACTCTGCCCAGCACTATTCTGAGCAGGTGACATGTACTAATATGCATAGCTCTCATAACAAGCTCCAAGGTAGATACTACTAATATTAGTCCCATTTTACAGATAAGGAAATGGAGGCACAGACAGGCAGGGCAACATGCCCAAAATACACAGCTGGACAGGGGCACATCTAGGACTCAAATCCAGGCAGTTTGCCCCCAGAGTCCCCACATGTAACCTCCCGGAACTTGACTCTCTCTGGCACCTATAATCTGCTAGGATAAGAACTGAATTTCAAAAGACCGTCTTATTAAAAAATGGGCAAAAGTCCTGAACAGACACTCACCAAAGAAGATCTACAGATGGCAAATAAGCATATGAGAAGATGCCTAACAGCTTATGTTATTTAGGGAATTGCAAATTATAACAACAATGAGATACCACTACATCTCTATTAGAATGGCTAAAATTCAAAACACTGACAACACCAAATGCTGATGAGGATGTGGGATCACAGGAATTCTCATTCATTGCTGGTGGGACTACAAAATGGATCAGCCACTTTGGAAACAGTCTAGCAGTTTCTTAGAAAACTAAGCATACTGTTACCATACAATCCAGCATTCGTGCTCCTTGATATTGATCCAAATGAACTGAAAACTTACATTACACAAAAACCTATACGTGTATGTTTATAGCAGATTTCTTCATAATTGCCAACACTTGGAAGCAATCAACTTGTCCTTTGGTAGGTGAATGGATAAATAAACTCTGATACATCCGGACAATGGAATAATATTCAGAGCTAAAAAGAAAGGAGCTATCAAGCCACGAAAAGACATGGAGGAAAGTTAGGTGCCTATTACTAAGTGAAAGAAGTCAATCTTCAAAAGCTGCGCACTGTGAGATTCCAATTATGCAGCATTCTAGAAAAGGCAAAACTATGAAAACAGGGCAAAGATCAGTGGTTGCCAGGGGTTAGGGGCAGAGAGGGCGGCATAGGCAGCTCCCAGAGGGCCGTTAGGGCAGTGAAACTACTTGACGTGATACTGCAGCGGGAGGTATCTGTCCCCACCCAGTTGTCGAAACACAGAGATGCAGGATACAGTGTCAAGAGTGAACGCAAATATAAACTATGGACTTTGGGTGACAATGAGGTGTCACTGTAAGGTTCATTGACTGTAATCATGTAGGATCTGGTGGGGATGTTGACACTGGGGAGAGCGTACATGTGGGGGGACAGGGGCAAATGGGCAGTTTCTGTACCTTCTGACCATTTTGGCTATGAACTTAAAACTACTCTAAAAAATAAAATCCATTAGAACAAAAAAGGCTGTGTTCAGGGGAGAAGAAGACTTTGGGATAATCCTCTCTAGGACCTAACGCCAGCACTCAGAAAGAAAAAAAATCCCTAACACTAACTCAGAGTTCACCGTACAAATGTGACACCTTGCCAGAGCTCCTTGCGTATTCATAAGGGAGGAGTCCAGGTTCACACGTGATATTGAAACATAGAGCTGAGAGATGAGGAAGTTTCTAAATATCAGAGTGACCAGAATGGCTTCCTGGTAATCCAGGCCCAGGTTTTTCAGGGCAAGGCTCTTGGTGTTTTTGGTCTTTGACATATTTGTGAGCAAATGGTGTGTGGGCGCATGTCAGGCAACCACATGTGAGTGAGTCAGAAGCACTATTAAAAAATCCAAGCTGTTAGTGAAATCAAGAAATTAAACACACGCAGAAATATCCACCCTGTGCCACTCAGAGGCAATCTTTAGGCACATCTGATGTGGAACGAATAAATTCAGATGCTAAGTCCTGAAATATTCATCCTGTCCTTTTCTTTCTTATATTACAGTATCAGAGCTCAGAACATGTAAGTCTGCTCCACAAACTGATTTTGACTAACAATTTCAGGGCATGAACAGAACTGGACCAAGCTTAAAAGAACTCCAATTTGGATAAAAATGGAAAATGTCCCTCGGTTTGTAGATAAGGTGGTGGTTTCCAGGGAGTCCCTCCCTTTGCCGTCGAATGCTGCTTCTGTTCTATCTGGGTTACAGAAGGAAAGAACGGGCTATAGGTGTATAAGCTAGAGTCTTCGAGTTCTGTCTTTAAGGATCTCAGAGTACATTCCGTCATGGTCTGTGTAGGAATCCTGGTATTCAATTAGAGTAGAGGATAACTTGCCTTATTATCTTCTGGATTTCTATTTTCTTTAACTGATGCTCCTTCCAGATCGCTCTCCCCTTGTGAGGTGGTCAAACATTGATGCAGAAACTAACTCAGCATCCAGGACTCACCTTTGCTTTTGGTGTGGCAACTTCCCCTCCCCAAATTCTGAGGGTATTTTTTTCTGGTTTTACAATTGCTTTAGATGTGAATTACTTGGGGAACAATTTTTGCTTCCATTATTCTCCACACTTTACTACACAGTGGTCCATGCTGATATGTTTATTTTTCCCTGAGAACCATCTTGTATCCAGGAAAAACTAGTTTTTGGAATGAAAGAGAATGTGTAGAAATAACTCACTATCTTTTGACTTAGTCAAGAAGTACTTACAGTCTGTGAGACCTGCCTTCTTCTGGATACAGAGTCATTTGTATCTTTTTTTTTATTTTAATTTTTTTTATTATATTGTTAGTCACCATACAGTACATCCCTGGTTTCCGATGTAAAGTTCGATGATTCGTTAGTTGCGTATAACACCCAGTGCACCATGCAATACATGCCCTCCTTACTACCCATCACCAGTCTATCCCATTCCCCTACCCACCTCCCCTCTGAAGCCCTCAGTTTGTTTCTCAGAGTCCATAGTCTCTCGTGCTTCATTCCCCCTTCTGATTACCCCCCCCCTTTCTTTATCCCTTTCTTCCCCTACCGATCTTCCTAGTTCTTATGTTCCATAGATGAGAGAAATCATATGATAATTGTCTTTCGCTGCTTGACGTATTTCACTTAGCATTATCTTCTCCAGTGCCGTCCATGTTGCAGCAAATGTTGAGAACTCGTTCTTTCTGATAGCTGAGTAATATTCCATTGTATATATGAACCACAACTTCTTAATCCAGTCATCTGTTGAAGGGCATCTCGGTTCCTTCCACGATTTAGCTATTGTGGACAATGTTGCTATGAACATTGGGGTGCATATGGCCCTTCTCTTCACTACGTCTGTATCTTTGGGGTAAATACCCAGTAGTGCAATGGCTGGGTCATAGGGTAGCTCAACTTTTAACTGTTTAAGGGATCTCCACACTGTTTTCCAGAGTGGCTGTACCAACTTGCATTCCCACCAACAACGCAGGAGGGAACCCCTTTCTCCACATCCTCTCCAGCAATTGTTGTTTCCTGCCTTGTCAATTTTTGCCATTCTAACTGGCGTAAGGTGGTATCTTAGTGTGGTTTTGATTTGAATTTCCCTGATGGCTAATGATTTTGAACATTTTTTCATGTGGCTGTTAGCCATTTGTGTGTCATCATTGGAAAAGTGTCTGTTCATATCTTCTGCCCATTTTATGATTTGTTTATTTGTTTCTCACATATTGAGTTTGAGAAGTTCTTCATAAATCTTGGATACCAGTCTTTTATCTGTAGCATCATTTGCAAATATATTCTCCCATTCCGTGGGCTGCCTCTTAGTTTTTTTGACTGTTTCCTTGGCTGTGCAGAAGCTTTTGATCTTGATGAAGTCCCCCAAGTTCATTTTATCTTTTGTTTCTCTTGCCTTTGGAGATGTGTCATGAAAATGGTTGCTTTGGCTGATGTCGTAGAGGTTGCTGCCTATGTTCTCCTCTAGAATTTTGATGGATTCCTGTCTCACATCGAGATCTTTCATCCATTTGGAGTTTATCTTTGTGTATGGTGTGAGAGAGTGGTCAAGTTTCATTCTTTTGCATGTAGCTGTCCAATTTTCCTAGCACCATTTATTGAAGAGACTGTCTTTTTTCCACCGGATGTTTTTTCCTGCTTTATCAAAGATTAGTGGCCCAAAGAGCCAAGGGTCCATTTCTGGGTTCTCTATTCTGTTCCACTGGTCTATGTGTCTGTTTTTGTGCCAGTACCATGCTGTCTTTGTGATCACAGCTTTGTAGTACAGCTCGAAACCCGGCATTGTGATGCCCCCAGCTTTGTTTTTCCTTTTCAACAGTTCCTTGGCGATTCGGGGCCTTTTCCGGTTCCATACAAATTTAAGGACTATTTGTTCCAGTTCTTTGAAAAATGTCATTGGTATTTTGATCGGGATAGCATTGAAAGTGTAGATTGCTCTGGGTAGCATGGACATTTTAACTATGTTAATTCTTCTGATCCATGAGCATGGAATATTTTTCCATCTTTTTGTGTCTTCTTCAATGTCTTTCAAGACTGATTTATAGTTTCTAGAATATAGGTCCTTTACGCCTCCGGTTAATTCCAAGTTAACGTATGGTTTTTGGTGCTATTGTAAATGGGATGAATTCCCTAATTTCTCTTTCTTCAGTCTCATTATTCATGTATAGAAATGCAACTGATTTCTGAGCATTGATTTTGTATCCCGCCACATTACTGAATTGCTCTATTACTTCTAATAGTTTGGGAGTGGATTCTTTTGGGTTTTCCATATAGAGTATCATGTCATCTGCGAAGAGAGACATTTTGACTTCTTCTTTGCCGATTTGGATACCTTTTATCCCTTTTTGTTGTCTGATTGCTGTTGCAAGGACTTCTAGTACTATGTTGAATAATAGTGGCGAGAGTGGGCATCCTTGTCGTGTTCCTGATCTTAAGGGAAAGGCTTCCAGCTTTTCCCCATTGAGAATAACATTTGCTGTAGGCTTTTCATAGATGGCTTTTATGAAATTGAGGAATGTACCATCTATCCCTACACTCTGAAGGGTTTTAATCAGGAAAGGATGCTGTATTTTGTCAAATGCTTTTTCTGCATCTATTGAGAGTATCATATGATTTTTGAATTTTTCTTTCTGGATAAAATCGAAGACACTGATAGATTTGCGAATGTTGAACCACGCTTGCATCCCAGGGATGAATCCCACTTGGTCATGATGGATAATCCTTTTAATGTACTGTTGGATTCTATTAGCCAGGATCTTGTTGAGAATGTTGGCGTCCATATTCATTAGGGAAATCAGTCTGTAATTCTCCTTTTTGATGGGGTCTTTGCCTGGTTTGGGGATCAAGGTAATATTGGCCTCATAGAATGAGTTTGGTAGCTTTCCTTCTGTTTCTATTTTTTGAAATAGCTTTAGGAGAATAGGTATTATTTCTTCCTTGAATGTTTGGTAGAATTCCCCAGGAAAACCATCCGGGCCTGGAGTTTTGTTTTTTGGAAGGTTGTTTATCACTGACTCAATCTCTTCATAATTAATTGGCCTGTTTAAAAAATCAATTTCTTCCTGTTTCAGTCTTGGTAGTTTATAGGTTTCCAGGAAGGCCTCCATCTCTTCCAGATTGCTTAATTTATTGGCATAAAGCTGTTGATAAAAGTTTCTAATAATCCTTCCAATTTCATTGGTGTTGGTTGTGACCTCGCCTTTTTCATTCATAATTTTATTAATTTGGGTCCTTTCTCTATTCTTTTGGATAAGTCTTGCCAGTGGTCTGTCAATTTTATTGATTCTCTCAAAGAACCAGCTTCTAGTTCTGTTGATCTGCTCTACTGTACTCCTGGTTTCTAATTCATTGATTTCTGCTCTAATCTTGGTCAACCGCTTCCTCGTGCGTGGATTAGGCCTGTCCCTCTGTTGCTGTTCCAGCTTCTTGAGGTGAGAATATAAAAACTGCATTTTAGATTTTTCTATTCTTTTGAGTGAGGCTTGGATGGCTATGTATTTTCCCCTTAGGACTGCCTTTGCAGTATCCCATAGGTTTTGGACTGTTGTGTTTTCATTCTCGTTGGTCTCCATAAATTGTTTAAATTGATTTTTGATTTCCTGGTTTATCGAGTCATTCCTGAGCAGGATGGTTCTTAGTCTCCAAGTGTTTGAGTTTCTTCCAAATTTTTCCTTGTGGTTGAGTTCCAATTTCAGAGCGTTGTGGTCTGAGAATATGCAGGGAATAATTTCAGTCTTTTGGTATCAGTTGAGACCTGTTTTGTGACCCAGAACATGGTCTATTCTTGAGAATGTTCCATGGGCATTAGAATAGAATGAGTATTCTTTGGTTCTGGGGTGCAATGTTCTATATTTATCTATGAGGTCCAATTCATCGAGTATGGCATTCAAAGCTCTTGTTTCTTTGCTGATTTCTTGCTTAGGTGATCTGTCTATTGCTGATAGTGGAGTGTTGAGGTCCCCTACTATTAGTGTATTTTTATCTATATGTCCCTTTATTGTGGTTAAGAGTTGGCTTGTGTATCTTGCTGCTCCCCTGTTGGGGGCATATATATTTATAATTGTCATATCCACTTGTTCGATACATCCTTTAAGAATAATATAGTGCCCTTCTGTGTCTCTAACTATAGTCTTTAGTTTATTTTTTATTTTTATTTTTAAAGATTTTATTTATTTATTTGACAGAGATAGAGACAGCCAGCGAGAGAGGGAACACAAGCAGGGGGAGTGGGAGAGGAAGAAGCAGGCTCATAGCTGAAGAGCCTGATGTGGGGCTCGATCCCATAACGCCGAGATCACGCCCTGAGCCGAAGGCAGGTGCTTAACCGCTGTGCCACCCAGGCGCCCCTATAGTCTTTAGTTTAAAATCCAATCTGTCTGATATGAGAATTGCTACCCCAGCTTTCTTTTGAGGTCCATTGGCATGAAAGATGGTATTCCATCCCTTTACTTTCAGTCTGGATGTATCTTTAGGTTCAAAATGAGTCTCTTGTAGACAGCAAATGGATGGGTCATGTCTTTTTATCCAATCTGCAAACGTGTGGCATTATGGGAGAATTTAGGCCATTTACGTTGAGACTGATCATTGAGAGAGATGATTTTAATGATGCCATGTTGCCAGTAAAGTCTTTGTTCCTATAGATTGTGACTTTCTGTTCTGTATCACTCTTGGGGCCTTTTTACTTTTATAGAACCCCCCTTAATATCTCCTGTAGGGCTGGTTTCGTGGTTATGGAATTGGCCAATGACTGGCGATTCTGGAAGGTCTTTATTTCACCATCAATTCTGAATGACAGCCTTGCTGGATAGAGGATCCTTGGCTGCATGTTTTTCTCTGAAAGAGCTTTAAAAATGCCCCCCAACCCTTTCTCTCATTCCAGGTCTGTGTAGACAGGTCTGACGTAATTCTGATACCTTTGCCTTGGTACGTGAGAAATTTCTTTGCCCTGGCCGCTTTCAATACTGTATCCTTGGATCTAATATTTGTGAAATGCACTATGACGTGACGTGGGGTAGGTTTGTCATGGTTGAGCTTGGGAGGGGTCCTCTCTGCCTCTTGGACATGAATCCTTGTTTCCCTTGCTAGATTAGGGAAGTTTTCAGCTACAATTTGTTCAAATATCTCTTCTAGACCTCTGTTTTTCTCCACCCCCTCGGGGATGCCAATGATTCTGACATTGGATCGTTTCATTGAATCAGTAATCTCCCGTAACCTACATTTGTGGGCGTGGATTTTTTTAAGTCTAGATTCTATTTTCGCTTTTACTTCTACTAACCCATCCTCCAATTCACTAATACCTTCTTCTGCCTCATTCACCCTGGCTGTCAGAGCCTCTAGTTTTGACTGCATTTGACTCATAGAATTTTTAATTTCTGCCAGATTCGCTGTCATTTCCACCCTTAGAGATTCTATATTCTCATTAACATTTTCGTTAATACTTTTTTCAAGTCTACACATCATCTTGACCATTGTTACTCTGAATTCCATTTCTGATAATTTGGTTATATCCATATCCATCAGTTCTGTGGCAGAGGCCACACACTCATTGTCTTTTCTTTGCTGGGGGGGCTTCTCCTTCTTGTCATTCTGATAAGGAGAGGTTGCGAGGTTGTCCAGAGCCCAAATTATTGACCGGGACCCAGGCCGTGCCCCTTGTTTTATAGGGATCTTGGGGATGTGGGCTTCTTCTTTAAAGATTTTATTTATTTATGTGGCAGAGAGACAGCCAGGGAGAGGGGGAACACAAGCAGGGGAGTGGTAGAGGAAGAAGCAGGCTCCCAGCGGAGGAGCCCGATGAGGGACTCCTTTCCAGAACGCCGGGATCACACCCTGAGCCAAAGACAGGCGCTCAATGACTGCGCCACCCAGGCGCCCCGGGATGTGGGCTTCTTGATTTTTCAGCCTGCCTTCTGGGGGAGGGGCCTGCCGCGCCGATACTCATAGAGTCTCCGTGTCCCCTGCGAGGGGGGATGGGGATGGTCACTCCCTGAGCCGGTATTTCCAGGCTTTTGTTCTCTGGTGGCTTTCCCTGGCGGTTTGCTGTGCCTCTTCTGAGAGTCAGAGCAGCAGCGGCCGAATTTCAGCCTCTGTCACAGAGCAGAGGGATTGCAGAACGCTCTCCACTGATGATCTGGCCACTTTAACTCTGTTTCTGTTGGTGCTGCTCAACCCTGCAGCGTCCCGGGATGTGCGCCCCACACCCGGCGTCCCAGCCCTCACTTCCAGGGCCGGCGCGTCTCTGTCCTTTGTGTTTCTAATGCCGCCAGCCGCCAGCCGCCCGCGCGCGCTCCCGGATCTCCCGGTCTCAGTCTGGATCCAGTGAGCGCACCGGGATTCCGGGGTTCCGCGAGATGCCTGGTGGCGCGCGCACCCGGCTCACGGTCTCAGTCTGCTGTTTTGCGGTGCCGTCCGCGAGCCCGCCCGCTCTCCCGTGCAAGTGGCTACCGCTTCCCGGCGCCCGAACGTGGCGGCTCCCTCCCCCTTCCGTTTATCTTCCGATATCTGTGCACAGTTTCACGGCTCCCCGCTTCGTACCTCAATACTCAGCGCTGGAGATGTTCATTTGTAGAGATCCAGATGCGTCTTCCTGCGTCTCAGGCTGGTTCTGTGGTTGTTTAGGCTGGTCTGGTACCTATCCAGCTCGACTCAGGGGACCGGCTGAAAAAGGGGTCCCCTACTCCTAGCCATCTTAACTCCTCCCAGAGTCATTTGTATCTTGAAGGGGTCACAGCAGGCAGGGCAAGAATACCCTATTAGAACATGGAGGAGACTTTTCCTACATATTTCCTACATGACAGGAAAAGTAAAACAAGTTTTCAGTTTGGCCTAACGAGGCAAGTAGACATCGTGAAGGTGACTTTTCTGAAAATTTTCATGCTATTTCTCTAGGTGTTAAAATGCTTTCTCTATGACTCTGCTTAAGAGATGCTCAAGGAAACTTGAGGAATTAAAAATGATAAACAACATTGATTTTTTTAAGAGGCCAGGTAATATTTTCCAAGCACATTTCTTTATTATGCAGGAATAGTTTGGCCACATGGAGGCTAATATGAAAATACATTGCGACAAAACTATGAAATGATCATTTTTCATCAACAAGGGCAATAAATTGTGCCTTTTCCTCTTCCAAATGATCCCACATGCCAAACCCTCTGATAGGAGGCCAGGTGGTCAGCCATCAGCGTGAGGTTGTACTAATGAGAAGCTAAAGGTCCAGGTTTCTGGCTGTGGTCAGCAGCTACAATGCCTGAACACTGTCCCAATGAGTTCAGTTGGAGGAGTTAATGAAAAGTCAGCCAAACAGCCTCCGTTTGTGGTTGGAATGAAATTTCTTTTTTTTTTTTTTTTTGAAATTGACGTCTCAAGATAGCCTTCTCAACTGTCACTTTTCCTAGATGCTCAGACGACAATGCCTCTTTGCCAGGCTTCACGTCTAGATAAACATGTGGATTGTTCTACGTGGCAGGGGGCAGAGCTCCCCAAATCCCTTCTGGCCGGGGCTGGCCCACAATGTGGGGCTGGGGCTCCACCCGTGAGAGGAGAGCAGGGAGGGCAGCTGCAGGGCTGGCCGGGCCAGGAGGGCCTCCCTCCTGGGGAGCTCTGCAGAGAGAGTGCTCGACCCCCCACTCTACTCATTCCGGGATACGCCGTGCCCACTCACTCTTGTTCTCCTCGGAACATTATACCTTTCCCAGAACGTCTTCCTCACAGTGTGCTATTCTGTGTTACTTAAAATTAGACTGTGGCCCTAAGTCAGCAAATCCTGTGTTGGTTCCGTAGTAATGCTGTAGACCTTCCTTTGTGCTCACTCATCTTTTATCTCCAGAGATGTATTTTGAGAGCAAGTGTTGGGCACTCGGCAGATGCTTAGTAAACACAGATGGACTGATTGATGGATTCGCTGGCTTATTGGTTAATTGATTGTAGTCCCTGCTCTTTGCTTAGGTCACTGTGATGCATCCCTCTAAGGAGGGGCTGCTGTGTTGTGTGCAACCGAGGAACGAGCTGTGCTGTACCTGGCTTAGTCTAGAAACATCTTCATCCAAGAGTTCTAGCTCAGAGAGGCTTGCATTTGCATGATTAAATGCAGATGCATTTTTTAAAAATATTTTTTATTATGTTAGTCACCATACAGTACATCCTGGTTTCTGATGTAAAGTTCGATGATTCATTAGTTGCGTATAACACCCAGTGCACCATGCAACACGTGCCCTCCTTACTACCCATCACCAGCCTATCCCATTCCCCACCTCCTCCCCTCTGAAGCCCTCAGTTTGTTTCTTAGAGTCCATAGTCCCTCATGCTTCATTCCCCCCTCTGATAAACCCCCCTTTCTTTATGCATTTAAGCACTCAAAGGCTCAGGATTAAGAAGGCATGGGGGGAGCATTTATATGGGACAGGCCCAGGCCACTCCGCGATCTTCTGTGGCTCAGGGCCATGCACAACCAAACAAAAACAAGGGTTAGAGGCCTTCTGGTTTCTGGGACTAGCTAGTCAGAACTATGGTCATCTTTTTGTTCTATGAGCTTCATAATCTCTAACTACAGAGCAGCTAGCAAATACACACATTTGAACAATTAGAAGAAAGTATAACTTCATTGAAATTCTTGAAATTGCAGTGTTTGTCTTCAGATTTAATGTTGAACATTGAGGATCTGAATTTCATTACATGTCGGGACATTTTCAGCTGCCATCCCTACATTTGGAGCTGACTCAGTAAATGTATGTTTTTTGATTTTTGTATTTCCTGCGCTTGGCAAAAATAATTACACAGAGGAATGTTCTTTATGATAAGCTTTTCTTATACAATAAAAGACAATACGGTCAGACTAATTGCTAGCTTAAGCTTGCCCCTAATCAAGCTCAGCTGATTAATTTTAAAGGTATTGACAATTGACATTTTTCAGGAGTGTTTCACTAGGCTAATAAGCACTCTCAAAATAGAAGTCTTATGATAACCCCCCTCTAAGCCTGATAAGTAAAAATATGCAATGTAAAGCTCTACCCGTTATCCACAGAAGGAAAAATTATAGTCTATGTATATAGGCTGAAATCTTTTTAGCTGAATTCCTATAATTTATTGTATATGATTATAGCATAAGAACAAGTAAGGAAATGGTTTAGGCTCTGATGAAGTTTTAGCAATAAAATATGTTGGAATGGTCTGTAACACATTTAAATAAAGATTAAAAGAAAATCCTCCTGCCTTAATGTGTAATCAATGCAGATACACACACTCTATTTCTCTCCGTTTTCAAGTGAATAAAATTCAGACGCACAGAACTTTGCCTCTAATAGCCAAGGCCTTCTTTAGCTATAAAAATACAGTCCTTTTGCCAGGAGATTTCAAAATCCATGTCACATACTCTTGAAAAACATGAACACTCCATTGGCTGGTTTTCCTTATGTGATAATAAAATGATCTGTTCTCTAACCTCTCATTTTTATCGTTGGCAGGAATATGACTGTAGTCTAACCAAAGAGACATCTGTTAGCAATTTGCAGTCACCGAGTGGCCCAGGGTTTTATAAGAGCTTCATCTGAAACTCTGATTCATCTGTTAAAAAGTGAGCTAATGAAGTGGGAGTAGGGGCAGCCATCTCCCGAATGCGGGTCTGGGAGGAGTGTTTTTTTTCTGAGCCCGGTTACAGCTCTGAACTCTGCCAGGCAGCGTCCGCCCGAGGAGCTGGGGTCCCTGGGCTCCCCGGCACGGGTGGTGGTAGGTGGTGAACTGCCCATGTTGGGCCTGAGATTTGATGCGGAGAATTTGGTCTCTTGCCTCGTCCTCCTACTTTTCTTTAATCTTGACTCCTCTTGCAGAGGGTATATTCTGACTTGACACAGACTGTTTCCCAAGTCATAAAATCAGAAAATACACACATGCACATGCACACTCGAGCTCAATGCAAAAGCTCAACCCTTGGACCCACACAGACAGGGCCTCAGTTCTAGGTTCAGTTGCTCATAGCTGTGACCTTAGGGAAGTTAATGAATGTCCTTGTTTCCATATTTATAAAATGAACATAATAATGCTACCCTGATGGAGATGACATGATATATGTAATGTCCCTGGAACAGAAAAACATTATTTTATAAGGCCAGGGTACTACCCACCCCTCCAGCCCCCAACACACACATAGTCATTCTGCTGCTATTTATCAGAAGATCTATTTCAGGCCCTGGTGTTTGTCCAAACCCACACCTTAGACAGATTTGGAAAGTAGAGTTGAGCATTCTGGTTAGTTCTCTTTCCCAATGCTAGAAGCAAAACAACCAATAAGCCTGGGTTGAGTTTTGTTAATGGCACAGTTTCCTGTCCACCGAAATATCTGCACAGGCTTGTTGGGGAAGAGGTAGCGCTCAGGGGGAAGCGGTTGTCGGCTCAGTGAGTTTGAGGGACTCGCTGGCCTCGGAGCTTCAGGTTGTCCACACGCAAACTGTAGAGATTAACATCTAAGTTACAGGATCACTTCTTTGTGATGAATAGGACACAGAACGAGAATGGTCGCTGCTATTTTTACTCTCCTGTTGCTTCATGCTTCCAAGGACAGTCAGCAGTGCCTCAGAGGAGGCTACCTCCAGAGAGAGGATAACCTAATTATGTGAAACAGTGAAAATTCAGGGTAGTTTTCCAGGAACAAATATTTTTAAATCCTGGCCTGATGTGCTTTTTTTTTTCTTTTAATCTACTCTGTGGGGAACAGGAAATTTAACTTCTGAGCCAATCACCTGCTTCCTCAGGAAATTCAAACATTTTATTAAGCCGATCATTACAGCAATAAAGACACCTTCCAAGGCCAAGTCCATGTTGTTTTAGGATTATATAATTTTGTTGACTGTAGCTTTAATTCTCTCTGATAGGATAGGTTTGATAACGTAAGGGTCTTTCTTAGGAGTCAGTGGGGCTTGGGAGAAAGCTGGGGAGAAGTGATTTTCAGAAGAGTTCATCCAGTCCAGGCACGGTGGCCTGTGGCAGCCCCTGCCCACTCAGAACCAGCCCACCGTCCCCACCCAGGTCTGCTGAGGCCTGTGTGTGCCCACGGGGGACACCCCATTCCTGCTCAAGCCCAGGGGGCAGCCAGGCCTCTCAGGACTGGGGACTGTGACAGCTGAGTCTGTGCCTGAAGTCACGAGTCTCCCAGCCCATTTTCTCCCCATTCAGCCATTTGCCTGACTGCGTGTGACCCTACTAGAGCAGATCCTAGGTTAAGCTCCTACAGAGGGAGATTTGCTAGTTCTCAGCGTCACTGTAAGGGAAATACATTCTTACCTGCGTCTGTTGTCCTTTTAGAGGATGGCCATAAGACGTTCAGCGTCTAGGAACAGTATTTTTCATTTTCATTGCAACTGTGTCTTCAGGGCTTTACTGCCTTTTTCCCTCTCCACGCCCCATACCCTGTCCCATCCTCCCCTCTGTTTTATTTCCCCTTCTCTTTCTGCTCACCTCTGTTCCGAAATCTTCAACGCTGTGGGGGAGCAAGCTGCCGCCGGCTGTGGCCACAGCGCCCCGTGCCCGCCCAGCGTCCCGCTGCCACCACCCTCCCCGAGCCGGCACAGCTCCTCACTGTGACGGTGGCACCATCAGGCAGCCTAGACCCCTAGCTAAACACTTCCGAAGTTTCTTCTAGCTCTTTCTTCTGGTACTTACTTACCTTCGTGTTTCTCAACAGTGTCCTCACTCCACTCGGTTTTAATTCATCAAGTTTGGACACTTTCTGCTGACTCCTGATTCTAGTAGCCAAGTATTTATAATATAACACCCCTCGCTTTTCCCTCTCTCCCGTGCATTTGTATCGTAAGAGAAGGCTATATGAATAGTGTTAGCGTGATCAGGACCTTTTAAATACTGTTCACTGCTGAGCCATCTAGTGTGCTGTAACTGTGCTTTTTTTCCTTGCACAACTTTTCCATTTTCCCCCGAAAACATAATCACTGTTTGCCTTTTTTTTTGCTTTTGTTTTGCTTTTTGTTTCGCTTTTTTATAAACTTCACCTTAATTTGATCCACAAGCTTCATCTAAGATATTATAAATATGTCTATATTACTTTCCAAGTGGTTCAAAGAAACCACTTAATCTTTCAATTCCATTCCTCCTGCCCTTCCTACCCTAAGCTGGGAGGAAATGTTCCTCTTAGAGCTCTACATTCTCCTGTTGCAGACGGTGCGGGCCTGGGCAAAGCTGTTATCATAGAATTACCTTTACTGCTTACTGCTGTTGTACGTGGAATCCCATTTCCTGGGTTGCATGCTCTTCTTCATTTATGATCTTGATCTGAAAGGGAAAATCCTTCATTCTCGAGAAAGAATATAAGGGAGGTAAATTTGAATCCTTGCAAAACTTGTGTAGTACGCAACTAATGAATCATCGAACTTTACATCGGAAACCGGGGATGTACTGTATGGTGACTAACATAATATAATAAAAAATCATTTAAAAAAAAACCAAAAAACTTGTGTTGGAGCTTCTTCTCAAATGCTGTGGCTCTCCTTGCCCATCTGTTCATATCTGAGAGTGAGACACTCAAAAGTTCTTTAGAAACTCTCTGCCAGGCAAGGTTGTCAACTCAAGAGATTTTTGTTGGGTAATAGGTGGTTTTCACTGGAGAGGCCCCCAAATATCAGCAATTCAGTGCATTAGAAGAATCCTGCAATTCCTCTCCCCCCTCCTTTCCAGGGGCCAGAGGGCATCCTGTTGGTATTTTGGAAGCAGATTAGGAAAGAAGGAAGTCCACTGAGGAATTTCACTTAGTATTCCTATGTTCAAACCCTAAGCTCGCCCCTGTTTTCTTTCTAATTATCTTCAAAGAATAAGTTTCCGCTCTCTGGACATTTGGGGAGGTGACAGCTGTGTGTTGGCGGAGGCTGGGGCAGACATCTGATTCCTCGATTCCTCGGGGTTGGGGAGTGAACTGCACCTCCTCGCTCCTGGTCTTCAGGTTTGCAGGCTTTCGGGGTCTAGCGGAAAGAACGGGTGCTCTCTGCAGTACCCCTGTGCA
The DNA here is from genome assembly GCF_023065955.2 of Ursus arctos. Taxonomy (NCBI): domain Eukaryota; kingdom Metazoa; phylum Chordata; class Mammalia; order Carnivora; family Ursidae; genus Ursus; species Ursus arctos. Next base: position 4,701,694 of record NW_026622986.1, read on the forward strand.
AACCAAACCTTAATCCCGCGTGTCTGCTTTCATTCTGCTCAATTAGCTGCTGCTGCTCCATTAGCTCTGAAAAACGTGCTCAAAGCCTTTCTCTTCTGATGTCTCTTCTACCAAATCTTTGTCCTTGTCGTTTATGCACTTTTTATTCCGAAGGGAGAAGAGATAAACGTATGTAGCCAATTCATCACATTTACCTAGACGTCAAGTTTGCCAACGAAATTCTGCTGACACTGGTGATAGGAGGGAAGAGGCAGAGGTCCTCCGCTCCGGCGCGGTGAGGTCTGTGCTCAGCAGCCTGGGGATCTGGAGGGGCTATTCTCCCAACTGAAGTAGGACAAAATTTTGTCTTTGGAACTTCCTTTTCTTTTTAGTTTTTCACCCATTTGGTCAGTTACAGTCATGGCTTTGGGCAAAGATCATACAGCAGAGAGGAAGAGAAAAGTCTTTGGAGTCACATTTTCTTCATCTGGGGTCCTTGGACTGGTTAGTAGGGTCTGTAGATAGAATTCAAAGATTGCATGAAATTGGATGGGAGAAATATCATATCTGTATTTTCAATAGCTTCTAACTGAAATTTAGTATTTCCTTCAATTATGAAGGTTGCAACAAACCACAGAGGTCATGACAATATCTATGCCTTGATTACCAATAGAGATCACAGATGTTTTTATATCACAAAACAGTAGTTGCAGACATCCCTAATTATCATTTATACTCATTGGAAATCATGGGAGTCATTAGACTTGTTTGCCAGATTACTTAATGGGTTAAAAAAGAAGCATTATGTAACAACTTAAAAATATTTTGATAAATATATTTCTATATATTTGTCTTATTTTGTAATCCTATGCATTTTGTTTTTGCACTTTAAGACATTTTCTGAGAAGAGGTCCATGGGCTTCACCAGACCCTCAAAGTGTTTAAGAGCCCTGCTGCAGAGCCTCAAATTTAGCATTTGGGGCTGCAAGTCCTTCAAAAGGACTCAAAACCTACAGAATGCATGATCATATATGATGGGGGGGCTCCAATCAGAAACTATGTGTTTGTAATCAAATAATATATTCAATTATAGAAATATAAAAAGTGGGTTCCTGGGTGGCTCAGTCCTTGAGCCTTTGCCTTTGGCTCAGGGCATCATCCCAGAGTCCTGAGATCGAGCCCCACGTCAGGCTCCTCCACTGGGAGCCTGCTTCTTCCTCTTCCACTCCTCCTGCCTGTGTTCCCTCTCTCGCTGCTGTCTCTCTCTGTCAAATAAATAAATAAAATCTTTAAAAAAAAAAAAAGAAATATAAAAAGTGTTACATTTCTTATATATCTGAGTTAGCAAATGCTATTCATGTCTAATACCTGTGATTAGTGACTTCGTTTTAAGCTGTATAGGTTTGAATGTGTCCAACGCACAGGCACGGAGGCCTACGAGAGTGTCTTTTTACAAAGGACTTGCTTTTACTTTTTTTTTTCTTTCCAGTGAACAAAATGACAAGAACACCAGTTTGGCAGGCAGAAGCCCCGGGTTCTGGGATAGATGACCTCACAGGATCATCTCACCTCCAATGGGAAGCTGGACAAGCGGGGGGGGGGGGGGGGGTAACTTCTTCAGTCCCTTTAATTTCTTTGGGCCTGTGAGACTTTATTAAAATAGTTTCCGTGTCTGGGTTTTAATCGTCTGAGAAATAGAAAAATAATGCTTAAAAGAGCTGTGAGGATACTGTGAACCTCAGAATTCCTTGATTCTTACAAGGAAATGGGTTGGAGCTTCTTGACAGGTTTTCAGAGAGGATAATTCTTGATCTCCTTTGATATGGCCCCACAGGCTGTGTGCAGACTATTTGGCCAATGAACAGGTATCGATTCATGGAGAAACAAAATCTTCAGGGAAGATACTGATTTCATTTATAGTAGTTCCCACAGGTTCCTGTAGGAGCTGCACTTCTGAGGTAGGTGTGCAAGTGTAGTGAGGTGGGCAGCAGGTTTCCATTTCCCCTATTACTAGACTGAAATATTGGCCTCACATGCTCTGGACCATTACCTACAGGAGCAGCAAGCATTTCTGCTTAGGAACCCAACCTTCCTTTCTTCCTTCCTTCCTTTTCTCCTTCGTTCTTTCCTTCCTTGCTTGCTTTTTCTTTATTTCTTTCTTATCAGTTTAGAAAGTTTTTGGATACAAGTCACAGAAAACCCCAACTTCACTGTCTAAAGTAATCAAGGAATATACCACGCAACATAACGAGAGGTCTACAGGAGGGCGGCTGTGGGGTTGCTTAATTTAGCGGCTCAACACTGTCCACCGGGGGCCCCGTTTTCTTCATCTTTCTACTTTCCCTATTTCAGCGTGAATTCTAGCTACATCACCCTGTGTTCACAAGATAATGGCTCAGCCTCACATCCAGATATGGCAACATGGGGGAAGAAAAATGATTGTTCCTTCACTCATGACTCTTTCTATAAACAAAATATTTCCTTAGAATTCTCTCCTCCTTCCCAGAAGGCCTCCCTTTAATGCACACGTGGCCAGAAATGGGCACAGGGACATTCCTCGATAAATCACTGCCAACGGGAATAGAACCATTAGGGTTGGTTTAAAACAATGAAGTTTATCCACAAGTCACAGAGGAGACATGCAGACATCATGAAAAAATTAGGATTCTCTTGACAAATAAGAAACAGGGAGCAGCAGAGGTTAGCCAAGCAGTGGTGTGTGTTACACTGGGTGACGTTTCTCCAATTTGCTTCAGAAAACTTTCTGTTCTTGTTAAGATGGTATCAGTGGGTTTTCACTGTTCCACTCCCACAGGAAGTGTGGGTGTCTCTATCCCTGATATTTTACACATCTCACAAGGAATCTGCTGAAGTGCCTGGGTCAATCCCAGGGACAGGAGATCTGCCTTTGAGGGCTCCCTTTGGCCTACTGGCCACGCTGTGTTGTCTGTCTGACGTCAGCCTTCTCTTTGTGGACACGCTGAAAGTGCTTGACACTGTTGTAATATGGAACTTTTGCTTCCATTCCAATGTCACAGGTCAGGCTCCAAAGACCATCAGAATGTGGAGCCCAACACCAGCTAAGGATGCCAAGACTCTTCATAAATGTGCCTCCTGGGGACAAGGTTTATCATAAACCAGGTGTCCTCTATGTTTATGAATTGAACTTGGGGCATTCCAGTGGAATGAAGTCAATTTTAGTCATATTTGTTTTTATGGCTGAATCTCAGGTGAACATTTCTTTATCTCAAGTTTGTTGATGAGCTGAAAACGGTAGGGCTTATGATACATATCCACCAATCCTAAGGTGTCTTTGGATTTTTTTTTAGAGGGGGGAGGGGCAGAGGGAGAGGGAGAGAGAGAATTTTTAGCAGGCCCCACACCCAGCGTGGAGTCCGATGTGGGGCTCAATCTCACAACCCTGAGATCATGACCTGAGCCAAAACCAAGAGTCGAATGCTTAACTGACTGAGCCATGCGGGCACCCCTGGATTTTGCTGTTAAGGTAACAGAGCCATCAAAGTACTCAGAAATAAAGCAACTCTCCTGCTGTTTTAAAAATGGAATTTGCTTCCTGCCACAGCCCTAGGTGTTCTGATTAGATAATATCTCCAGTTTATGCCTAGCCCAGATTTTGAATATTAATCTTCTAGAATGATCTTCTGTTTTTCTAATTAGCATGTCTTCTTTCTTCTACTCAAAGTGGCAGAGGCTGCTGTAATCTGCCAGCCCCATCTAAGAGAAGGCCTGTGCAAGTCTGAGCTTGCCCTCTGCAAGCTGGCTTTCATTCCGTGTCCCGGCAGAAAGGATTGAGGTGCGTCTTCTCCCCTCTAATCCTGGTGTAGCTCCATCTAAGAGAGGTTGCAGTCCATTCTTTATAATGTTCTTTATTATGAAAATCTCCCAATTCTTTGCTTTCTACTTTGCTTTTGTCTATAAACCTGAATTTTTTCCCCTGAAAATTCCCCCTGAAACCAAATCCTTCCCCCCCACCACTCCCTGCTTTTAACGCAAGTAACTCTTTGCCTGTGTAGTGTCTAAAAGCCCACAGCCTTGGTAAGAGAAAAGGGGAGCAGAATAACTTCAACATCAACCAAGTAACAAATCTAAAGATCCTTTGGTGGTGAGTATTTGGACATTCATACTTGTCCACACCCGAGCCTGGTAGAGAGTGGCGCTCTGGGATGATAGTACTTCCTTGAAGTTGGATCCGAACCAGACAGGAACAAGTCCTCCTGAAACAGGAGAACTGCTTGAGAAGACTTCTTCCCAAGGATAGTGACTGCTAGTTCTGTCTCCCGGGTTCCCTTTCAAGTCCACGGGACGTACTCTGTTCAGGTACAGACAGGGAGAGGGCTGTGGGTTACCCAGTAATTCTTGGCACCAAGACCTATGCTCACAAGCATGTACTCAACCAGGTACAGCCAAAAAGGGGAGAAATCCCTGAAATACTGGATAGTCAAGTACGTACCGAGAACCTGGCAGTCGTGATTTAGGTGAGGTGTTCCTAGGAATATGCTGATTTTACAACTACGCCAACAAGCTGTGGTAGAGATACTAGGGACGACATGATCCGTGGCTCTATTCCTCAGGTCCACTGCTAACACAGTAGGCTGTCTGCTAAAGCTGTAGAAAATCACTCAGGCTGTGTAATACGAACGACAGCAGATGCTTTACTAGCCTCCCAAATGTCCTTCTTAACAGGTCGCAGGACCTCAAATGCCTGAATCATTTCCTGTTTGAAATACGCCCAGAACATTTTGTTCTCCTTAACAAGACCTTCCTTCAATGGAAACTAGTTTTACTAGAGCTTAATCAACCTGGAAGAAAGAAAATACCCAATTCCAGCCTTACAAGTGGAGAGCTTATACTCCTCACAAAAATTAAATCAAGGGGCGCCTGGGTGGCTCCATTGTTGGGCGTCTGCCTTCGGCTCAGGGCGTGATCCCGACATTCCGGGATCGAGCCCCACATCGGACTCCTCCACTGGGAGCCTGCTTCTTCCTCTCCCACTCCCCCTGCTTGTGTTCCCTCTCTCGCTGGCTGTCTCTCTCTGTCAAATAAATAAATAAAATCTTTTTTAAAAAATTAAATCAAAAATGGATCATGGGGCTCCTGGGTGGCTCAGTCTGTTATGCGTCTGACCTGGACTCAGCTTAGGTCTTGATCTCAGGGTTGTGAGTTCAAGCTCCATGTTGGGCTGCATGCCAAGTGTGGAACCTACTTAAAACAAAACTAAACAAAAAAGGATCATAGACTAAATTTACAATACAAAACCATAAAATTCCTAAAAGGTAATAGGAGACAATCTTAGATGAACTTGGGTTTTGTCATGACTGTTTAAGATTTAACCAAAAGCACAGCACCTGGAAGAAAAAAATCATTAAGTTGGTCCTCATTAAAATTAACAACTTCTGCTTTGTGAAAGACATTATTAGGAGAATGAAAAGACCAGCCACATTCTGGGAGAAAATATTTGCAAAACACAAGGGAGCAGTATCCACAACACACAAACACTGAAAACTCAACAATAAGAGGGGTGCCTGGGTGGCTCAGTCAGTTAAGGGTCTGACTCTTGATTTCGGCTCAGGTCATGATCTCAGCGTTGTGAGATCGAGCCCCGAGTTGGGCCCTGCATTGCGCTCCAGGGTATGGAGGTATGGAGCCTCTCCCTTTGCCCCTCCCTCACCTGTCTCTCAAAACAAAACAACAATAAGAAAGCACATAACCTAATTTAAAAGATTCAAAAGATTTGAACAGACACCTCATGAGAGCAGATATGATGGTAAACAAGCGTAGAAAAAGATGCTGAACATGATATGTCTTTAGGGAATTGTAAATTGAAACAACAATGATGTATCACCACACGCCCCTAGAATGGCCAAAATCCAAACACTGACAACACCAAATGCTGGCAAGGATGTGAAACAACAGGAACTCTCATTCACTGCAGAGAGAAATGCAAAATGGTATAGCCACTTCGAAGACAGTTTGCAGTTTCTAAAAAAAAAAAAACAACTTGTACTCTTATACGATGCAGCAATCATGCTCCTTGGTATTTACCCAAAAGGGCTGAAAACTTATGTTCACACAAAACCTGCACATGGATGCTTATAGCAGCTTTATTCATAATTGCAAAAATATGAAATCAACCAAGATGTCCTTCAGTAGGATGAATGGATAAACTGTGGTATATCCAGGCAAAGGAATATTCAGAGCTAAAAGGTGATGAGTTATGGACCCGTGAGAAGACATGGACGAAAGTTAAGTGCATATTACCAAGTGATAGAAGCCAATCTGAAAGGCTACATAGTGTGTGATTCCAACGAGATGGCATTCTGGAAAGGGCAAAACTTTGGAGACAGGAAAATAGTTTGGTGTTTGCCAGGGGGAAGGAGGGAGGAACAAAGAGGTCAGCACCAGGAATTTTGAGGGCAGTAAAGTTATTTTGTGTTATTGTGAAATGTGTACATATCATATATTTGTCAAAACCCATGGAATGTAGAACATAAAAAGTGAACCCTAATGTAAATCAGGGACTTCAGTTAATAATAATGTATAAGGGCAACTGGGTGGCTCAGTTGGTTAAGCATTTGACTCTTGATTTCCGCTTGGGTCATGACCTCAGGGTAGTGAGATCCAGCCCTGCATCAGGCTCTGTGCTCAGTGGGGATCTGCTTGAGATTCTCTCTCTCCCTCTCCCTCTGCCCCTCCCCCCATGCCCTCTCTCTCACAAATAAATAAATCTTTAAAAAATAATAAAATAATCTATCAATACTAATTTATCAATTGTAGCAAACGTACCACGCTATTACGAGATGTAAATAATAGCAAAAACTATGTGTTGGGGGAGAAAGAGTTTGTGGAAATTCTCTGTACTTTACAATAAATTTTTTGAAGCCAAAAGTTGGCCTAAAAAATGAAATCTATTATTTTTAAAAAATTAATAAATTGACTATATATATATGCAGATTCATTTATCTACATGTCTATCCTTACTGAAATACCACACTCTGGGGGCGCCTGGGTGGCACAGCGGTTAAGCGTCTGCCTTCGGCTCAGGGCGTGATCCCGGCGTTATGGGATCGAGCCCCACATCGGGCCCCTCCGCTGTGAGCCTACTTCTTCCTCTCCCACTCCCCCTGTTTGTGTTCCCTCTCTCGCTGGCTGTCTCTCTCTCTGTCAAATAAATAAATAAAATCTTTAAAAAAAAAAAAAAAAAGAAATACCACACTCTCTTGACTACTTAGCTGTATGCTGAGTTTTGAAATCAGATAGTGTTGTTAAGTCAGAAACTGTAAATCTGAGATGTTACCTTACATTCAAAGCTTTGTATTGATAGATAGATACAGTGTAGATAGATAGACACATAGATAATGACAGAATCACCTGGACTCTGAGTCAGAAATCACACCTTTCTTTACTATTTAATAGTGTCCGTAGTATCACTGTCATGATAGTATCATAGATGATGTGATGACAGCCAAATGTGTCCTGCACTTACAGTGAGGTCATACCATAGGAAAGGCCCCCTGAAATTAAGAATTTCTTCAGTTATATCAAAGCAGGAATATCCATCCCTCTCTTTCCTCTTAGAGGAAGAGAGTGAAAGAGAGAACTTATCTCTCTCCTATTTGAGGGAGGAAGGGAGGGGTCCTTACTCCAGAATGCAGGCATCCGGATTTAGAGGGGATAAAAGGGTTCATGACCCTTTGAATGGGAGCAGATGGCTCTACCGTCAGGAGACAAATGGTTCTGGTTCAACACCCACAACACGTGAAGAGCAAATGTCTCCAGGGGACAAGAGTAGCTACTCCCTATCTTTATAGCACATCTATTTCTGTTGTTCAGAAGGTTTGGACTGATAGGAACACTGAGAAATCCAGGAAGTAGTGCCTTGGTACAAGTATAAGTTCTCTAACCTTGTTTTTCTGTTTCAAAATTGTTTTGGCTGTTCTTATCCTTGGCATTTCCATAGGAATTTTAAAATCATCTTGTCAATTTCCTCAAAAAAGTATATTAGGATTCCAAATGGGACGGCACTTAATCTATAGATCTGTTTAGGGAAGATTAACATTTTTAACAATATTGAGTTTTCCAATATATGAACATGGCCTATTTCTCCATTTATGTAGCTCTTAATTAATTTCCCTTTGCCATGTTTTGCAGCTGTCAATATACATGTCTTTTATATATTTCTTTAATTTTATTCTTAAGTAGTTTCTGATTGTTCCTGTACAGCTACAAAGATTTGGTGTTCTGCTACTGGGTATTTACCCCCAAAATTCAAAAGCACTAATCTGAAGGGATACATACATCCCTATGTTTATAGCAGTGTTATGCACAATAGCCAAACTATAGAAGCAGCCCATGTGTCCTTTGATAGATGAATGGATAAAGAAGATGTAGTCTATATGTATCTTGGGATATTATTCAGCCATAAATGGAATGAAATCTTGCCTTTTGCAAAAACATGGATGGAGCTGGAGAGTACAATGCTAAGTGAAATTACTCAATTGGAGAAAGACAAATACCATATGAGTGTACTCGTGTGTAGAATTTAAGAAACAAAACAAACAAAGAAAAAACAAGGAGACCAATCAAGAAACAGACTCTTAACCATAGAGAACAAACTAATGGTTACCAGAGGGGAAGCGGGAGGGGGGATGGGTGAAATAGATGATGCGGATTAAGGAAGCACTTTTTATGAGCACCAAGTGTTGCATGGAAGTGTCGAATCACTATATTGTACTGAAACTAATACTACACTGTATGTTAACTAGACTGAAATTAAAATAAAAACTCAATTAAAAAAAGAATTGGCGTTCTAATTATTCATTCCCAATCAATAGTAATACAATTGATTTTTGAAAAGTGACGTTGTATCTTGCAACCTTGATAAATTCACTTATCAATCTCGTTGATTTTTTATAGATTTCTTAGAGCTTTCCTCCTTTTTAATCTCTATGCTTTTCATTTCTTTTCTTTCTTTCTTTCTTTCTTTCTTTCTTTCTTTCTTTGTACCTTATTGCACTAGCTAGGATCTTCAATATAATGCAGAAGGGATGAGAATGAACATCCTTGCCTTGTTCCTGATCTCAGGTAGAAATCATTAAGCTTTTCGTAAGTTTTTCACTGTTGAGTATAATATTAGCTATAGGTTTGCTACAGATGCCCTTAATCAGAGTGAAATACATTTCCTTCTATTCTTAATTTGCTGAGCGTTTTGATTTATTATTTTTTAAAATAACGAGTTGGGGGACACCTGGGTGGCTCAGTCGGTTAAGCATCTGCCTTTGGCTCCGATCATGATCGCAGAGTCCTGGGATCAAGTCCCTCATTGGGCTCCCTGCTCAGCGGGGGGTCTGCTTCTCCCTCTGCCTGCCGCTCCCCCTGCTTGTGCTCACTCTCTCTCTCTCTCTCTCTGGCAAATAAATAAATAAAACCTAAAAAAAATAATGAGTTGGTGTTGAATTTAATCAAATGCTTTTTCTGCATCTATTGAAGTGATTATGTGGTTTCATCCTCTATTCTGTTAAAATGATGAATGATGTTGAATAATTTTTAGATATTATCCAAACATGAACTCGAACTCTAAGCATAAATCCCACTTGGGCATGATGTATTATCCTTTTTACATATTGTTGAATTTAATTTGTGAATATTTGATTAAGAAGATTTCTGTCAATATTCATGAAGGATATTAGTCTGTAGTTTTCTTTGCTTATAATGTTTTTGTCCATTTCAGAATCCAAACTTTTGTGTCTACCCCAGTACTAACGAGTAGTTACCATTTCCACTGCTCTTCATCTCATTTCTCTTCAGTCTAAAACACTTCCTTAACATTTCTTATAGAGTAGGTCTGATGGTGATGGATTCCCTTCGTTTTGCTTTATCTGGAAAAGATTTTAGTTCATCTGTGTTCTTAAAGGGTATTTGCACTGAGTATAAAATTCTTGGTTGACAGTTTTGTCTTTCAGCACTCTAAAGATGTTCTTCCATTTTCTCCCGGTCTCCATGGTTTCTAATAAGAAGTCAATGGTAAATGGGACCCCTAGTCCCTGGTATGTAATATGTTGTTTCTCTCTTGCTGCTTTCGAAACCCCTTTATTTTTGGCTCTCAGCACTCGGACTCGGATGTACCTCAGAAGTTTCTTTATGCTTATTCTGTGTGGTGTTAGTTTATCAGCTCGTATCTGCAAAGTTCTATGTCTAGTCAAATTTAGGAAAATTGGGGCCTTTGTTTCTTCAAATATTTTTTTTCTCATTATTTCTCCCTTCTACTTCTGGTATTCCAATTACACTCACACTGGACCATTGGATATCATTTAACTTGTCCTTGAATTTCTGCTTAAATGTTTAAAAATTTTGTTTTCTCTTGTTCCTCATCTTGGATCATTTGTATTGACCTATCTTGCATGTCATTTAGTCTTTAATCTGGTATGTCTATTTGGCTAAGTCTATCCTGTGAAATTTTTATTTCAGAAACTGTATTTTTTTTGTTCTAGAATTTCCATTTAGTTTTTTTTTTTAAATGTGTATCTCTCTGGTGAGATTTCCCCTTTCCTGAGATTTTCATTTATTCAAAGCATGTTTCTTTTACTTTATTGACAATAATTATGATATTCACGTTATAATCTGTGAGTTCCAATTTGGGTTCATGCTGGGATATGGCTTAACTGATTTTCTTTTCTTTTAAGAATGAGTTCTATTTTCTTGATTCTTCATGTAACAGGTAATTTTAGATTGATCCTGGTCATTATAAACGTTAAGTTGTGGAGATTCTGAATTCTGTTACTTTTTTCCAATGAGTATTTTTTTCCTATGTGTTTACAGGAAAATTGTGTGAAAACTCCACTTTTAGACGGTAGCTCTGGTCTTAGGTTAGATCTTATTTTGTTAGCTGAGCTTCTCTAAGCCCGTTTCATATACATGTGGTAGAGATGTTTGTCGGAGATATGATACACAGAGTTTGAGCATCCCACCTCTGAATTTCTCCCTCTGTGACCCTCCCAATCTCCCTAGCATTCACTGTTTTCTGGCTTCATCTGTCTGGTTTATTGGTTTCATCTTTCTTATTTCCCAGGCCGGAAAACCTACGGTTTTTTCCATGTACGCCACCACTGGTGCTTACGCATGCCACATGGACTGCCCTTAGCCATAGATGAAAAGCCACAGAGCTGGGGATGTTCTTGTGTGGCTTCCCATCCCACTTTACCCAGCAAACAGGTACTGCCTGCCGGAGTGGGTCAGCTTCTCTTCACTTGCCGATACTTTCAGTAGTTGCTTTTTGTGTCATGTTCAGGTTTCATAATTGTTCTCTGCAGAGGGGAGGGGCTCGTCTGATTCTGTTTTAGTCCATCATACCCAGAAATAGGGTCTTTTTTTTAGGGTGAAGACCTTTCCTTGAGATTTTGCTATAAAAAGACATAGCTATAGGGGCGCCTGGGTGGCTCAGTTGTTAGGCATCTGCCTTCGGCTCAGGGCATGATCCTGGAGTTCTGGGATCGAGCCCCACATCGGGCTCCTCCACTGGGAGCCTGCTTCTTCCTCTCCCACTCCCCCTGCTTGTGTTCCCTCTCTCGCTGGCTGTCTCCCTCTCTGTCAAATAAATAAATAAAATATTTTTTTAAAAAAAGAAGACATAGCTATAGAAAGCTGGGAGGGCTGGACGGAGTGGCTGCTATCTCACTCTGCACAGGCCACTAATAATCTCACAAATGAAGGGGCTTGAGAGGGAGCCTGAGAATGATCAGTGGGAAAGAGGACCCCCTGAATGCTAACTGGCATGAGGAGTCTGATATGAGAGGGAGAGAGAGAAAGAAGGAAGGGAGAAAGGGGGCAAAAAAAAGGGGGGGGGAGGGGAGGAAGGAAGGAAGGAAGGAAGAAGGAAGGAAAGAAAACAGAATCTTGATTGCAGTTTTGATATCAGAATGGACATGATTAGACCTAAAACCCAAAAAGCAGACTTCTTGTCATTATCTGAAAGTGACTATGGGATCTGTGTGACATTGTTTCCATGGGTAGGGAAAAATACTTCAAATAGAGTGTGTTTGAAAAAAGGGCAGTGGTTTGACAAAAATGGAGTTTCTCTGTGCCAACTCATTCAATACACTGGTCCAAGTGGAACAAAAAGATGTTATTTTTTCATTTCATTCACGTATATCACTTCCTGCCCTCACGCCCATCTTATCAGTATGGTATATCACAATTTTTGTTTGAAGTCATATTAGTTATCTATATTTTTCACCATGGGTAATAGTATTGGTAACAGCCACTGAGTATATTGTGAATACATTTCTTTCTTGTACGATTTTCCCCCTAGAGATAGTAATTGACTTGGATTTGTTTATTTGCACATGTGAGTTTTTGTTCACTTTATTTTGCAATGACCTTTCACTAATTTACCTTCTGACTTTCTCGACAGCATAATAAATCTCTCATTACATTCAGAATCATTAAGTGATTTGTTCATTTTTTGTTTATTTCCCCCTTGAAGACATGTCTTCTGGAATTCTCCATCTTCAGCTCTCTCCTGTCCAGCTGCTCTCTGTACAGTTGCCACCCTGTGACATGCTTCTTCATTGTCCAAAGGAATTCCTCTCCCCTGCTGTGTTAGCTTCCCTGTTCCCTGGCCCCCTGTCTTCTTCTTTTTTGGTTTATTCCCTCATTTGGATGAAGCATATCCTTGAGGATATTCCTGAGAAGTAGTGCATAAGAAGTCCATTGTTTGATGTGTCACATGTCTAAAAGTGCCTTTATTCTGCCTCACAAATGATTGACAGTTTGGTTGGGTAGATCCTTAACCACTGAGTCTGTACTGCTCTTATTATGGAATGATATTTATAATTAACAAACACAAACAAATATATAAAAAAATAAAGTTATGGAATTAAGAAAGTTCTAGCTGATTTCTCTATGCATTCAAGCAATGGCCTTAATATTTTCTTTCATTGAGGCAGGGGTGTGGGGTCTGGAGTGACCATGTTGTAATTACCTGAAAGCACTCCTGCCTTCGGGGAGTCACCTCTCTCTCTCTCTGGTGGATCCAGTCAGTCACAGGGCTCTTCTCCATCTGACCACAGAGACAGGCATGGGGCTCAAGCAAGGGCAATCAAATTTCTGTTCTGTGATTAATAACAGATCTGAGAGGGAAAACAACCCTCTGTGCTGGCTCTCTTCTGTTTGCCTCTCCAGACACATTCTGGCCATGTGGTCACCTGATCAGTGTCCTGGGAGCCTCCCTTATCTTTCAGCTTCCCACCCAACTGAGCCAGCGGGGGGCACTGCCAGCAGATCGGTGAGAGGGAGGGTAGAAGCCAAGCTGCATGGGCTCACTGCGGCCCTCTACAAAATGCCACAGCCCCTGTCAGAAAGGCTTCACACACAGCCCTCACTCCAGTTCCCCGTAACTGCTTATCCCCCCTTCAGGTGCAGGGATAAAAAAAAGAGCTCCTGGTGAATTATCACACCATGGTCTACACTAGCTCTTGCTGGTTTCCTCAAAAGCTACACTCATCACAACAAATCACCCTTATTAAGTTATCCTCGTGTCATCTGATTTTGAGTGTGCTATTTGTTTCCTGCTAGGACTCTGGTAGATACATTCTCTTTCCCCTAAAAGGTGGTAAGTCTGGGTTTGCTATAAGTCATCCGACACAGCCAAGAGATAGAAATGAACCTGAGAAGATCCTTTGAGCATCTGGACTCGGCTTGGTTTGTAGCTAGCTGTATTCCGGTCTTCCCAGAGACATAAACTAATAAATTCTCATTTTGATTAATCTAATTGGTAGAGGGTCCATAGAATGTATGGGGGAGCCTGCTGACTGGCTGTGAAGCACAGGGATATAGTATTCATCTTGACTCGGTATTGTGTGGCCAATGGCTAGTTACTTCACTTCTTTTTTTTTTTTTTTTTTTTTAAAGATTTTATTTATTCATTAGACAGAGAGAGAGACAGCCAGAGAGAGAGGGAACACAAGCAGGGAGAGTGGGAGAGGAAGAAGCAGGCTCATAGTGGAGGAGCCCGATGTGGGGCTCGATCCCACAACGCCGGGATCACGCCCTGAGCCGAAGGCAGACGCTTAACCGCTGTGCCACCCAGGCGCCCCTTAGTTACTTCACTTCTTGATTTATCTTTATAACAGCTAATATTCACCTGTCCCTACTAGCCTATATTTAATTAAGGTTCAAAGCACAATATAAAGTCTCATTTTGTGCCCAAGATTTTGGCAATGCAGTTTTCAAAGTTTAAAAAATATATATTGGAAGAAGAATCACATGTTGCTAGTAGGGAATCAGTGTGTCCAGTCCCTTCTTCTCTCTTCCTGCCTTGACCAAGGGTGTGAGGATTGCGGCTGCAGGACCTATTCTGCAACCATGAGGAAAGGGCTAAAAGATTCTCCTGGAAACCACCACTGCTTACTAGCAATAGCTTATTATATGTTTACATCACTGTAGCAAGATTTTCTGGGCTTTTCAGCAACTGTATTCTTGATTGAGAAGTCCCTATCGTGAAGTAGGGAGAGGCACGCCCCCTTCTTCAGCACGTACGCAGTACTGAAGGCTGCAGTACATAAGGTCAAGATGTGAAACTCAATTGTATTTCTCTATACTAGCAGTAAACAGCTAGGAACAGAAATGAAAAATACCCACATTTACAATGGCATGGAAAAAGAGTTAATACTTAAAAATAAATCTGACAGGGGCGCCTGGGTGGCACAGCGGTTAAGTGTATGCCTTCGGCTCAGGGTGTGATCCCGGTGATCTGGGATCGAGCCCCACATCAGGCTCTTCTGCTATGAGCCTGCTTCTTCCTCTCCCACTCCCCCTGCTTGTGTTCCCTCTCTCGCTGGCTGTCTCTATCTCTGTCGAATAAATAAATAAAATCTTTAAAAAAATAAATAAATTAAATAAATAAATAAATAAATAAATCTGACAAAATCTGGGCAAGCCTTGTACACTAAACACAAACCACTGCTGAGAGAAAAGATTTCAAAAAACAAAGAGAGAACCCATGAGCTCAGAAAACTCAGTATTGGTAAGATGTCCGCTCTCAAGTTGATCTATAGGTTCAGTGTAATCCCAATATACATTGCAATAACCACAGCAGGCTTTTTTTTTTTTAAGATTTTATTTATTTATTTGACAGCGAGAGAGAGACAGCCAGCGACAGAGGGAACACAAGCAGGCGGAATGGGAAAGGAAGAAGCAGGCTCCCAGAGGAAGAGCCTGATGTGGGGCTCGATCCCAGGACTCCAGGATCATGCCCTGAGCCGAAGGCAGATGCTTAACGACTGAGCCACCCAGGTGCCTCCACAATAGGCTTTTTAAAAAATAAACTTGACAGGCTGATTCGGAAATGGTATAAAAATGTAAAAGAGCCAGAATAACCAAAATAATGTTGAAACAAAGAATGAGTTGAAGGACTTAACACTACCTCACTTCAGACTTACCATAAGGTAATCAGGCCATGTGGTGTTGGTGTAAAGTCAGACATATAAATCCATGCAGTGGAATAGGTCCACTCATATATGGTTAATTGATTTTTGACAACAATGTCAATCTAAGTCAATATGAGATGGGTAGTCTCTTCAACCATGGTGCTGGAACAACTGGATATCCATATGGGGAAGAAAAAAAAAAGAACTCCCACTCTTATCTTAGACCACATGCAAAAATTAACTTGAAATTGATCACAGACCTATATACAAAAGCTAACATTAATAAACTTCTAGAAGAAAAGATAGTGGAAACTCCATGCTCAGTAGGGTAAGTAAGGATTTCTTAGGCAGGAATAATACAAACTACAAAAGAAAGGAATTGATAAATTGTGCTTCACCAACATTAAAGAATGTCTTTCCTTGAAAATTTAATAAAAAATGAAATGGCAATCTATAGAGAGGAAAAAATATTTGCAACCCATACATTGGACAAAGAACAAGCATCCAGAGGAGTAAAGGATTCTTACACCTCAATAATGAGAAGAGAGGGAAAGCCTTATTTTAAAATGGGCAAAACACTTGAACTGACACTTCACAAAGAATACACAGGAATGGTCAATACGTATGTGAAAAGATGCTCAATATCATTAGTCATTGGAGAAATGTAAAGTAAACCACAGTGAAATACTCCCATGCATCCACCAGGAGGGCTAAAATTAAGAGGACGGCCCAAATCAAATGCTGATGAGGATGCAGACACACAGGAGCTCTCGCGCGCGCCGCTGGAAGTGTGCAATACGCTACGATCACCTTCGAAAAGAGGTCACAAATTCTTATGAAGTTAAGAATACACTTACACGATCTAGTAATTCCAGTCCTAGGCATTTACCCAAGAAAAACAAAAACTTATGTTCACAGAGACTTTTACATGAATCGTCCCAGCAGCTTCATTCATAATAGCCAAAACCTGGAAGCAATTCCAGCATCTGTCAACTGGTGAGTAGAGACACTAAGTGGGGTATATCCCTACAATGCAATACTTCTCCGCAACAGATATAAAACATTACTAATGGGCGCCTGGGTGGCTCAGTTGGTTAAGCATCTGCCATTGGCTTGGGTCATGATCCCGGGTCCTGGGATGGAGTCCCATATGGGGCTCCCTGCTCAGCGGGGAGTCTGCTTCTCCCTCTGCCTGTTGCTCCCCCTGCTTGTGCTCATGCTCTCTCTCTCTCAAATAAGTAAATAAAATCTTTTTAAAAAATGGTATAAAAGAACTACTATAACAACAACATGGATGAGTCTCAAACACATGCTGAGCAAAAGCAACAAGATGCAAAGAGTACGGATGATGATTTCATTTGTAAGAAACTATAGGAGAGGAAAACTGATCTATGGTTTCTGTCTGGGTGTGTGTTGTGGGGGGGTTTCTGCGAAGGGATTTGAGGAAAGTTGTTTGCGTAAAGGAGATATTCTGTATCTTGATTGTGGTGGTGTAGAAATTTGTCAAAATTCACCTATCTCTGGGGCGCCTGGCTGGCTCAGTCAGTAGAGCGCACGACTCTTGATCTTGGGGTTCTAAGTTTGAGTCCCACGTTGGTGTAGAGATTACTTAAAAATAACATCTTTTTTTTAAAGATTTTATTTATTAATATGAGAGAGCGAGCACGAGTGGGGGAGGGGAAGAGGCAGAGGGAAAGGCAGACTGCCCGGTGAGCAGGGAGCCTACCAGGGGACTCAATCCCAGGACCCCAGGATCATGACCTGAGCCAAAGGCAGACACTTAACCAACTGAGCCACCCACGCACCCTTAAAAATAAAATCTTAAAACAAAAACAAAAACACCTCCTCTAGCTGCATACTTTAAATGGGTGCATTTCATTACAGTTGATTTAAGAAAGATGACCAGGTTGGGGGGAAGCTATAGCCCTGAAGCCATTGGGGGTGGGAGAGGTTATGGTCTTTCAGCTCTCTGATTAGATGAGTCTCATTAGGGGGAAACTGAGATTAGCTCTGATTGCTTATCTAAGGCACATTTTCTCAATATCAGTAATAAAAGAGATACCTTCTAAAACACAATATAACTTACTGATTTAACCATTCAGTTATTTCTGCTCCCATGCCTCACCACCCTCACCCATGCTTTCCTCTGCTTGTGTTCATTGTAGGTATCAGCAAGATATACATACAGTAGGTATACAGTAGGTATCAGTAACATATAATAGATACCCATCTGTTATCTTCTGTGTCTTATTTCTTGATTGGTTCCAAACGCAGAAGGAGAAGATAGGGATGCTGTTATTTGTCTCCTAAGACTCCAGCAGCCTTCTTCCCCCTACTGAAAACAGTAATAACAATAGCACAATAATAAACCATAAATCGGCCAACATTTATGGGGTGTTTACTATGTGCCAGGATTACTATGTGTGAAAATGCTTATAAAATGTTATGTCTTTCAATCCTCATAATAACCCAATAAAACAGGTACCATTTTTATTTGCATTTTGGAGTTGATAAAGCCAAGGCATAGCCAAGTAACTCACCCATGGTCATACAGTTAGTAGGTGGTAGGACTGGGGTTTGAATCCGAGTAATCTGATCCTTGAATGCTGGCCTTATTCACAAAACAGCCTGAGGAATTTTTTTAAAGGTAAATTTTATTAGGTCAGTTCTCCGCTGTAATTCCTTCAATGGATCATCATGATCCTTTGGGGAAACAGCAACAACAAATCTTGCTGTTGTACAGATAGGGCTCTGCATGACCTGGGCCCATTGGAGCCAGTTTCTCCTCACTATTCCAGGGCCATACACCTTTATTTTGGGTACCCAGGTACAGTACATGATGCCCTGCCCCCCGACTTTTGCACATGCCTTTGCATCACACAGAAGGCTCCCCTCTACTGGCTCTCCCTCCAACCCACACCGTCAGTTTCTTCAGGCTTTGTTGACATACCACATTTTTAGAGATGCTTCTGACCCCTTCTTCTCCAAATCCAACCGTAATTCCCCATTATTCTCTCTCATTTTAACCTGTAGTTGTATAGCCACAGCCCTGATCACAATCTGAAATTATTTTCCTATTTAGGTGTCTAACTGGTATGACCTGCTTCACCAGCTTGGGGTGAAAATGAAGTCACAGCGCTTTATGCTTCGTGTCAGCACTGGCTCTAGTTTCCACTTGCCGGACTTCCAGGAAGCCTCCTCCCTCCCTGGGGCGGTGGGGAGGCTCTTCCCCCAACCAACTGTCCAATAATCTCAGGGATTTACTCAACTTGAAGAGGCTAGCCCTGATCCCAAATACCTCGACAAGAATAATCTGGAGTTTCTGACTGCTTTCGTGGTTGGCTCTGTTGTTTAACCACTATTGCTTCCCGTTGTTAAAACCTGAGCCCATACCCTGCGGTGGGTCAGTGTCCACGGCCCCCAGCTCCGTCTTGGTCCAGACCTCACTCGGGTTCAGTGTGTCAGGATGGGCATGCCCCGCCTGGCTGCTCGGCTTAGCCCCAGGCTGCGCCAAGATTAGCTCCCAGACCCCAAGCGCCTACACCCACCCTGTGACCACACAAGTCCCAGCACCACACCCTGCTTGCCGGCCAGCACTACCCTTTGTGGTGTTTAATGACAGGGTTCTGCTGAGATCCATTAAGACCCCTCCCTCCCACTTCAGTGTAGACAGCGTAACTCCAGAGTGCCCTGTGGGATCCCCCTGAAGCTACCCTCGGGAACACCGCCTGGGAGCACACGTACCCTCCACTCCTCAGCCCTCACTGCCTTCCCCCCTCCCCTGGCTCTGCCTGCCCAGGAAACCACTTCCTGATGAAGCCTCAGCGTCTGCCTCTGGAGGGGACCTAAGACCCCTCACGGCTTCACAGTGATATTCTCTGTTCCTGAAGCTCCCTTGAAGGCAGCCTGATCGGACGGTTCCTGAGACACAGCTCCCGCGGTCAAGGCCCCCTTCCCTTTTCTCCCAGGAAGTTCTGGGTCCCCCATTTTGGTTAGCCCACCTCTCCAGCTGGCCCAGAGGAACTAGGAAAAGCAGCTTCTGTCTGGCACACACACAAGCGCTTCTTTATTTCCTTGCCCTCGAGCCATGGGGCCACTTGCCCTCCATTACCAAGAAGGCCACTCAAGTGATTCTTTCCGGCACAAAGACAATTTTCTCCCGAATAATTGGAATTTTCCTAGATAGAAACTGTGAGACAATTATAAAAGAAGTTCATTTCAGATTAAAAAAAAAAAAAGAATTCCATTCCAAGTGCTGCCTAGCTGCGTGTGTCTCCCTGCTTCTGCTCGCGTACTCTGGTTTTTTCTGTAAACCCAGGGGTTCCCACCACTCCTGGCATATGGTGGGCATTCAATCCCTTTGTTGCATGAATGAATGAATGAGTCACCAACTCCTGAATAAAACTGTGTCTATCAGTAAACTAGGACAAGAGTTTGAGAACAAAAGGATTAACAGGAAATTATCCAATAATCATATTAAAGGCTGACCATTGGTAGATATGTACGTGTTTAAATACTTGCGATTTTATGCATTTCTTCTTAATTTAAAGAAAAACCCCTTCTTTTTATTTTGAAGCTTTGAAAAAGATTTCAGACATTTAAAGTGGTATAAAAAGTAGTGTAACAGGGGCGCCTGGGTGGCTCAGTCGGTTGGGCGTCTGCGTTCGGCTTGGGTGGTGATCCTGGGGTCCTGGGATGGAGCCCAGGTCCGGCTTTCTGCTCAGCGGGGGGTCTACTTCTCCCTCTCCCTCTCCCTCTCCCTCTGTAGTCTCCCTCTCTCTCTCTCAAATAAATAAAATCTTTAAATATATATATATGTATGTGGGTGTATATATATAATAAACACCAGGAAACCCACCATAGAGTTTAAGAAAGAAACCCAAACTGGAGTAGTTGAAGCTACTTGTGCACCCCTTCCCCCTTTCCTTCCCGCCGGAGGTAACCATGGTTCTAAATGTAAGGAAACGTCCACAGTCCTTGAAGGGAGAGCGCAACACACCGCAGGATCTTGCCCCTCCCCCCTAGTCACAGTGATTAGCCCGTGATGCACCTGGGCCAATCAGCTGCTGCTCCTCGGGAAAGGGCGGCTGAGGGCCTGAGTTCATTTGCTGTGATGAGCAAAACTGACAGGTTATGCTAATTTAGGGCTTAGAGTTTTTGGGGGTGTGGCCAAGATGAGCAAGAACAGCATGACGGATAGAAAAGGCAGAGCCCTTGCACCTGAGAAAGAGGAGGAAGGAGGAGGGAAGGACAAGGAAAGGGGGAGGGGGAAGGCGGAGGGGAAGTGACTTTGACCTTATTTCCAAATTGTTTTCCCCTTCCCTGTCCCACCCCTCTGAGGCCTCCCTGCTTTCGACTTTTGATTTGTGAGAGTCCTTTATAAACTTCCCTTTATCTCCATTTCACTTGGATGGGTTCTATTACTTTAAACTAAATAATTCTTAAAATAAGCTTTCCCCACAAAAAAAGAAATTCTATTCCCTAATTACAAGTGGACAAAATTCCTAGAATCTGATTCCTTTGACAGATATTTATTGAGCACCTACTAAGTACCAGACTTTGGTACAAATTTTTGGTTCAGCTTTCCATCCCAGGTGACCAACCAGCTCAGGTTTTGGGGACTTTCCCAGTTCCCCACATCCTGAGACCCACCTCAGTGTAGGACAATGGGGGCCTGGGTTACCCTGTTTCCAACCAAAGTAGAAACCGTCCTACAACATCCCTTGTCTTCCAGCAGCTGATATTGTACAAAGATTTGGCTAGACTTTAACAGTTAGAAAATTCTTTGTGCAGAGTTTAATTCCATCTTCGTATAATTTCTACCGCGATATTCTGCTTCTGGTTCTTCTCACGAAACATATTTTCATCCATTGTTAAAATGTGTTCCTTTCTGGGGCGCCTGGGTGGCACAGCGGTTAAGCGTCTGCCTTCGGCTCAGGGCGTGATCCCTGCGTTATGGGATCGAGTCCCACATCAGGCTCCTCCGCTAGGAGCCTGCTTCTTCCTCTCCCACTCCCCCTGCTTGTGTTCCCTCTCTCGCTGGCTGTCTCTGTCTCTGTCGAATAAATAAATAAAATCTTTAAAAAAAAAATGTGTTCCTTTCTGACCAGGCGTGTGCTATAATTTAAACCTGGAGTGGTTTTCCATTGCCTACCCCAGAGCAGGCAAAAATTGGGGTCCTTCCCAGCTCCAACAATCCCCCCAAGGTTGTGCTTACACCATTCTCTTCCTTGGGAGGAACTTCTGGGCACCCCTTTCTCAGGATAAGTGATCCCGAGGGGCTACCAATACACATGATCCCAAGTCCTTCATCCATTCATTGGATGGCAGCACAGACAAGTAGGGGAGATGGGTCCTGGGTTCCAGGAAATACACAACGTTGCGAGTGCTCAGTTAATGCTAATGCGCGTGAGAGGGAAGAGGGACGATACGCAGCCGTTAGAATCAGTGGTTACGGTAGATGACAGCACTGTCCGAAAAAGCAGCCGCTAGCCTGCAGCTTTCCCAAGCACACTGGCGTTATTCCCATGTTAACGGTCACTATCGTACTACCCGGCGTATTCAGCAGCTTTCTAACCAGGACCAGGGTCCTGAGGAAATGGGACAGAAGCCTGCTCCTCCTCCCCGCTTCCCCATCCCCATTTATGGCATCTCCATCCTTTGAGGGTCTCATCCATGGCTGCACATTGGAATTGCCCAGAGACCTTTAAAACCTGATGCCTGGGGGCACCTGGGTGGCTCAGTCGGTTGAGCGGCCAGCTCTTGATTTTGACTGAGGTCATGAATTTGGGGTCCTGGGATGAAGCCATGTGTCAGTTTCCAAGCGCAGCGGGGAGTCTGCTCAAGCATTCTCTCTCTCCCTCTGCCCCTCCCTTCGCTCATGCTCTCTCTCTGAAATAAATAAATAGATAAATCTTAAAAAAAAAAAACTGGAGGCCTGGTCTCACCTCAGAGTGTCTAGTTAGTTGGTGTGTGGTGTGGTGTAGACATCAAATTTCTGAATCTCTCTCAGGTAATCCGATGTGCAGCTAAGGTTGAGCTGGACACTCAGGCCAAGACCCCCTTGACCTCTCCTCCTTCACACCCACCTCCAATCCAGTAGAAGTGCTGTTGGCTCTACTTTCCAAGGAACCCGCTCTCCCACCAGTTCTCACTCCCCAACTGCCCAGCAGCCCCCAGCCCTGAGTTTGTCAGTGGCCCCCTAATTACTGGCAGTTGTCCACCTGCCGTTGGCTTTCAGCCCCGACCATCAGAGATGTTTTTAAGCCCAGGCTGGGTGACAGCCCCCTTTGTTCAAACTCCTCTGTGCCTCACAGGGTGGGGGGAGTCTTTATCTAGCTGATAGGGCCATAGATGGTCAGATTCCTGCTTATCTCTTTGACCTCCTCTCCTGCTATTCTCTCCCACCCTCTTCCTGGGCCTTCAACCCGGTGGCCACCCCTGATGTTTCCAGAACACCCTCAAGGTTTTCGCACCTAGGGACCTCTGCCTGAACTGCCTTCTTCTGGATGTTGCATGACCTCCTCCCTAATTTATCCGGGTCTCTGCTGGAGTATCACCCTCACTGAGTCCTTCTCAGAGCACGCCATCTAAGGTATCACCCCGGCCATTACTCTCTATACCTTTATCATCCTTTGGTTTTCTTCTTAGCATTTATCACCTATTACGCATTTTTCTTCAATATCTTCCGCACCCCCATTAGAATGTGAGCTCCATGAGAGCAGGGGCGGTATTTTATGCTCTGCTATATCTGTAACACCTGAAATAACAGAAGTTGCTCAAAAACTCGTATTAGAAAGGATGAAGGAAGACAGGTAAATTTTAATGGGAGAGGAAAAGTCTGGTGTTGCCGACATAGGGCAAGTCGATGCAGGGTCCCTTACTTCTGCCCCTTATGGCTGAGTGACCCTGAACAGCTTACTTCACCTCTCTGAACGTCAATGTCTTCATCTGTCCTTGGTGATCCTAATAGTCGCTGAGGGCCGCAAAAAGTTGTTGGATTATGCAGAGTCCTGTGTGAATAGCAGAGCGAAGTGCCTAGAAGTGGGGGAACGTGCCCAGTAAATTGTAGCTATAATGATTGTGTATAGTATTAGCAGGGCAGGGGAGGGGAGCCAAAGCCCGGAGTCCTGGATGCTCTGGGCAAAGATGATCTTCCCGTGGGGAGGGAGGGAGGGCGTCTTGGGCAAAGCACAGAGTTCGGAGGCAGGGAGTCCCGGCTGGTGGCACAGGTTGGTGGTTGATGATGGTTGGTGACCCAAGTCAAGTCTTTGCTCCGAAGACCAGGGTTTTTTTATACCTCTAGACCTCACAGGGTTTCTTTGAGGATCAAAAGAAATATTGTATATGATTCTTTATTTGAAACATATACATTTGAAAAGAACCACAGAGAGAAATACTGCATACACTTCTTTTCAAACCATAAATTGCTACATAAAGGCTCTTATTATGATCTCCCAACTGTGTCCAAGGCTGCCTATATAAACTCATGCTTGTCTTGTCCTTCTCATCTCAGGCTGTCCTATCCTCCAGGGACTGGCTTTCTTAGGGAGTGGACAAGTGGGAACATGGCTGGTTAGCTGCACCCATCTCTGCTCAAAGGCTCCGTTTCTCCCCAGATTTATTTTGTATTTCAGTCTATTTTATTATGGGCTCTTAGCAGAACACATGTACTTTTTTATTATTCTACTTTATGGTATTACAATTTCTTTAGGAAACATTATTTGATTTTGAAAAATATCTTGTCTTCCTAATGTACACATTATCCTCATCTTTGTTGATGTAATCCCTTTGTTGTGTTTAAAAATATATACATAAGTTATATATATGTTATATATAATATTACATCTACTTTGTGAAATATATTATTTATACTTAGGTTCACTTTTAACTCCCATAATCCTTTCCTTACTCTAATCTCAACAGCTCAATCATGTATAAGTCTAAGGAATACTTTTCCTTTATTTGCCATTATTCGTGTATTCATTCAATCATTTATTCACTCAACAAATATGTATGGAGTGCCCACTATGTGCCACTGTTGTATTGGGGGTAATGCAGCAAAAAAACAGATTTAAAACTTAGAACTATTTGGGGAAAATAAAACAGGGAAGAGGATAAGGGATTTGACTGTAGGGGGTTTCAACATTACCTAGGGATTGTCAGGGAGAGCTGACTGAGAGGGTGACAGTTCTGTTAGACTTGAGGGAGTTAGGGGGCAGTTCTAGTACCTTACAGAGTAAAGCTCCAGAAAGAGGGGATGATAAGTCCAAAGGCCCCGGGGGAATGAGTCAAGTCAGATAAGGAGCAAAGAAGCAGAATGAGGAGAGGGAGTGGTGAGAGATGGGGTCCTGCGAAGGTATGATGTCACAATAGGTGAAAGGTGCAGGTTGCTTAGACCAGGGAGGTGGCAGCAGAAATGGGGAGTAGTTGAATTCTGGATATATGTGAAGAATAGCCCCTCACTACTGTTTAGGAATTGTTAGTGATCTCTGCTGGCGATGTGACTTCACTGGTATGACATCAATTAACTTAAACAATTTCATTTCATTTAAAGGACCCAGGACATTAATATTCCCTATGGACCCTTTCTTCTGACATTTCATCTTAGATTGCACCCCTCTGGGTCAGCGAAGTTCCCTTTTCCTACGAGCATCCTCATTGGCTCTTCTTCTTGAGGCCATAGACCCAACTCCTCCACAATGCCTTTCCTTTCTTGCATGCCAGCGCAGGGCTCCTGTTTCCCAAAGGATGCGCTTCCCAGTGTCCCACAGCCTCTGGCTCCCTCGCTTTTTCAATTTCATTAACATTACACATGCAATTGCTTTGATGTGAAAAGGAAACAAATATATTCTCCACTTTCTCTCTGAAAGTTCTACTTGTTAAGTTGGTCAAATTTGAAAGTGGCATTTTATGGAGTCATTGACCTAAATAGGCAACCTAAATTATGCCACCTGCTACGCGAGGGGAGTTTATGTAACACCGTGGTACAGAGTAGAGCTGGAAGCTGTTTAATGTTATCCATCAAGACCGCTGCCTTCCCAGGACCGGGTCCCTCGGGACACCACCTGCCATGTTCTTCTCGGCTGTTTTAAATATCCTTCGTGACTGGTCTAGCACTTCTCCCACACGAATAGTTTTGCTGTTTTCTTTTACGGTTCTTCATAATAGGAGTGCTTTTCCCCCCTAACAATGAATGACCAACCTTATCTGGGGGCTCTTGCCTGTATTGGACACATTATATGTTGTTGTACTTGTGTTCTTATTATTTTAAACACCTAAAAACAGAATAAAGAGATCTAACGATTGTAAATACACGGCCACAAAACCACCCACGACCCTGAGTGTGGGGAACAGTAATTCTACAAAGTATGAAATTGATCACATGTCACTAAATCGTGTCAACTTTCTGACACTCCGTACATTTCACTTCAGCATGATCCTTGACTAGAATCAGGGCATTCTGAAAATCCATCTCAAACAACAGGCATTTCCTGACTCAAACCCAACTGAGCCCACTCTCCCTTTCCCTAGGGAATAGAAGATGATATGGTCAAGCTGCTCTAAAATTTTTTAGGGTTTTAAAAGCTTTA
The DNA here is from genome assembly GCF_023065955.2 of Ursus arctos. Taxonomy (NCBI): domain Eukaryota; kingdom Metazoa; phylum Chordata; class Mammalia; order Carnivora; family Ursidae; genus Ursus; species Ursus arctos. The sequence continues at coordinate 4,727,708 of NW_026622986.1, forward strand.
GGACAGGAGAAAACAACAATCCTTTTTTCTTTTCTTTTTTTTTTCCCTCTTCATATTCTTTTATTCTTGTTTTTGCTTATGGCAAACAAGCAACATCTGAGAAAAGACAGTCACCCACAACCTTCCCCCCCCACCCCCTGTGAGGTGGGGTCTGGTGGTGGGGGCACTGAGTGCTCCTCTCCAATCTCTCTTCATTGCTTGATAATTTTTGAACTTGGCCGAATCACATAAAGTCTCTGAAGCCCAATTTCTTTTTTTTATAATATAACTTTGTTCCTCCCTCTCACTGGGCTACCGTATACCCAGGGAGACCAGTGCCCCCAGCAGAGAAAGAACTGTCCTTCGAGAGTCTGTCCTGATGACCACGTCTCTGCTTACGACGTTACACCTGCCTCTAGACTATCTTCTTATCTTGCTTTCATTCTCCAAACACCCTGCACGCTTCAAGAAATAGTATCACCTTCTTGTGAAGGCTCTGTGCAAACTACAAAGAGAAATAAGAGTGTCAGGGATAAGTAACACCATATTGGGGATTTTTTATTCTTTCTTGAATTATGCTAATTTTTCACCGTTATCATCTCCCATTTTCCAAAACTTTAAAAAATGTTCAGTGTTACTTGGTAAAGAACTACTGCTTGCTAATTACCATTGAATTTTTTTTTTCTATCAAACACCATACTAACGTCCTCCTGTTGCTACCATGATCACATTGCAAGTCAAAATTTAAAACTTGCAGAATAATCAAAGGTATAAATAAAATAGCATCTGTACATGGTCAGATCTTTTAGCAGGTTAAGAAGTAGATCAAGGGGCGCCTGGATGGTACAGCGGTTAAGCGTCTGCCTTCGGCTTCGCTTCGTGATCCCTGCGTTACGGGATCGAGCCCCACATCGGGCTCCTCCGCTATGAGCCTGCTTCTTCCTCTCCCACTCCCGCTGCTTGTGTTCCCTCTCTCACTGGCTGTCTCTATCTCTGTTGAATAAATAAATAAAATCTTAAAAAAAAAAAAGAAGTAGATCAAATCCTAGTGCTGACAATATATAGTTTGGGAATTTGCTCTATCTTAATTGCACATTAGTTGCTGTAATCCTAGGGAATTTTCTAGGCAAAAATCTCCTAGTTATCAAATTCCTCCATCCGTGCCTTATCATTGCCTGTATTTATAAACTTCATTGTCTGTAAATAAAGAACATGGTGATAGAAAGCACTTGGAACAAGACCTACACTGACACAGGAAAATAACCAACTCTAGGCATTTAACTTGAAATGAGGAATAAACACACTTAGATAACTGTCTTAAATGATAATAAAGTTTGTTTTGGTTCGGTTTTGGTTTTTTTAATGTCATTCCGTCTTACTGCAAACTCGAAATTCCTCCCTTGGAGCACTTTTACTAGGCAGAAAAACAAGAGCAGACCTGAATGAATGCTTTCTTGCAGCACCCTGTCCTTCTCTCTTCCCCTTTCTTCAAAATTCAAGGTGCTTCTGAAGCATAGAATGCTCAGCTTTTTTTAAAGGTCCACAGAATCAGTGAATGCTTTGCTGTTCAGAATTTAGCTTTTTGAAAGCAAGTTGTTCTCCCAGCTTCTATGTAACTGCTGTGCTTAACGGCACGGGCCTTTTCCTGTTGTAGTTTTGCTGACACATTTTGAATTGACTCTTATTTATGAGCTGATCCCTGTTTCTAAGGTTTACCAACTGCCAATTGTGTAAGGTGAGGTTTTCACAGTGAAAGACTTCAGAGGACACAGCATCTCTGCGACAGCGTGCTGTGCGCTCCCTGGCTTTGGGACCCATAGCTGGGCTGTTTTCTTAATAGTTCCTGACAGAGATTAGGTTTAGCTTTCAGATGTAGAGAATGGAGAGGCAAAGATACCACTCATTACATTTACAAGTACTTTTTCCCAAAGAAATTATTCATTTAGACAACAATACGTGAGCCACCATCTTAGGAATGCCCAAACTACCCACTTAAAGCACATGTTAAGAGAAAACACTAATGAACTATTTATTATAGTATCTAGTCGCTCACCTGTATTAAAGCTCTTTCTTCCACCTACAGACTATCTCAGGCTATTTTTATGGTTTCTGAAACCATCTGTTCTAACCTGTACTCTCTGCTCCTTAGAATACAGATGTTAATTACCTTTTTAACATCCCCCACCCCCCACTTGCTAGGAGCCTCAAATGCCCCCAAGCATTTATTCGTTTCTCAACACCCAGGCCTTTTCTCTGGTTTTCCACAAGCAGCAAAACTCAGAACTCTGCTCTCCCAATCATCTTTAGTTAGAAGGATACCAATTTGCCCTCTAGGGAGAAGTATAGAAATGACACTGCACTTAAATCTCAACTAATGCAGACCTTCTCCCTCCGAGTTGAATCAAGTCATCTGAATTCTAACCATCTTAAACCTCTCTTTAACAGGATGAGTTTAAACACGTCAGAGAGGTTCCTTCCCCACCCAAAGTCTGTCCAGTTCTTCATCTGGAAACTGCGGTTTCCCTCCCTGGTGTACGTCCGTGGCTGGGTTCGTTCCCATGACTAGGCCATCGTTTAGTGAAGTGTGGGCACTTTATTATGGTTTGCTTTCATCTGTGGGTCCCCTTATCTTTTTCTCTGATAATAAATTCCCTAAGGGGCCTGAAAATGGATTCTGCAGTAGTCACTGGTTTGTCAACTGACTTTTTCCTTGTTTCTTGGTTAAGGGTCAGGAAGTTGCTATTCTAGTGAATGAAATGCAGTTTCCAAAGGGCCTCTGAGACCAAATAGAAACCCCATTTAAAATGCAAACATCACTCTAAATAGTTGTTGAAGATGACTCCGCCCTGCCCTTGAAAAGTAACTCATTTCAATAGAAATTAAGAATTTGTAATTTCATAAGTCTTATAGAGCTTTTTGCTAATTCCTCGTTGTATTATGTTACCAAAAGCTGCAGAGGGAGGACTAGCTTGCAGTTGCAAAGAATGGACTTTTGCTCAGTTGAATTTTATTACTTTACTCACTCCTGCCAGGTGATAATTGAGCTAAAAAGAAAGTATGTCAGAAAACAGTGGAAAAAGAAGAGAGCACAGCACCAGGCAAGAGTAGATTTTCAACAAACATTTGCTGGATAAATGAAAGAAAAGGAGAAAAGGAACCCTGACAATTTTCAAGGGAGAGTGACCATGGGCAGGATCTCAGAATTTCTGGCATCAAAATCAATTAGAAACATTCAGGCCATCCCATTCTAAGCCTGAGTATGATTTTGCCATGAGGAAAACATGTGTTTCTTCTTTGAATAAAATTCTGGAGAATAAAAGGCGGGGTGGTGGGGGGTGGGGATGAATGTGAAGAGAAGCTGAACCGGGATGAGCCAAAGAGAAAAGCAAAGAGGGAAACACAGAGTAGAGCCTGGTACAAAGAAAGCTAACAGAAAGGATGCAAATTTGCTCCCTCCTCTGCCCTCGCTTCTAATTTCCTTTCCTTCTTTCTAGTATTTATACTCAGAATTCCAAAGGGAGATTTAAGAGCAATTTGGAAATATGTTAAGTAAGACAACACCAGGTGGCAAATAGCAATTTAATTCTCCTTGCCAGCAGAGCTAAAGACTTAGAATGCTTTTTATTAGCAAAGCTGGGTGGGAGGAGGACAGGAGGGAGAGGGAGGTAGGAAAAAGCCATTAAAGTGTTTCACAAAGGCTGCACAGCGATGGATAGACTCTTATAAGAAATCTTTTAATACGTGCATTAATTCTCCTTTTCATCTTACCGCCTGCTAGAAAATTAGTTGTACAGGCATTTTAGATGTTTTCTCCGGAGCAAATATTTACACAGGAGTAGTGTGTTGACACTGCGTGGCTTTGGGCTTCAGGCAGCAGGCTGGTGCCTCTCGGGACATGTAAGCGCAGAAGGCAGACGCCGCCACGCCCGTGCGAACACGGCTGGCTCCAGAGGCAGCTCCCGGAGTCGTGTTTGCCCTCCGCAAGTCCGGTGTGGGGCCTTCTGTTTAGAAATAGGATAAGGGGTCTGCCGATGAAGCCTTTCATGTATTTATGTCCTATTTGCTTTTTATCCAAGGGGGAAATTGGATTTTCCGAGACCCTGAACACACACTGCGTTGACGGTGATAAATACATAGCATTGAAGATAAACTAGAATATCCTGCCATTGACATTGCAATTCTTCCAGCTTCTCCACCTGTCAGCACCTTCGGCCCTCGTGCCCTGTCTACTTCGGAGACCACTGGAGTTTGAGTCTGGGGTCTTACTTCTCCCCCGTGGGACTCGCAGCTTCGGTTCCCTTGCTTCAGGACACCTGCGGCAGACAGTGTAGGAAGGGGAAGCCCACCCCTGAGGCTCCTGGACGGAGTCACGAGGAACGGTTCCACCCCCCCCTTTCTTTAAGTTAAGACTCTTCTTTTGTGAGAAGATCAGTAGGTGCGAATCGAAGAAGCAGGTAGAAAGTTTTCTCCCCCCCCCCCCCCCCCCCGAGGGAACTGAATATAAAGAGAGAAACGTGCAGCTCGCGCAGCTCGGGGAGGTGAGCTTCGAGGAGAGGACGAGGACGGCGGGCCCTCCGGGGTCCTGTCTGACCAGACGCCCTGTCACCAAACAGGAAGTGCCCAGAGTGGTCCTGGGACAAATTCAGAAACGCTGGCTGCGCGTTTCCTCTCCCCTCTGCGCGGCTGGCAGGTGGGAAGGACGCCGGCAGGTCTTGGCACGAGCTGTACGGGCGCCCAGGTTGCCCGTCTCCCTGAGCGCCCGGCGGAGGCAGTCCTGCCCAACGTCAGCGTCACAGACTCTAGGTCCGAAGACAACACACTGCTTGGATTTCTCCTTTTAAAAAACGTGATAAGCTAGTATAGCACTGTGAAGTATCCTGGAAGAAAGTAAATCAGAACAAAACAGCGATGCCGCGGTAAACAATAGTAAGACCGATTTTAAATGTTTTCAAAATGTTCTCTCGTGAGGAATGGTTCCCTCTCTTCGTTGCTGTTTTTGTTTATTTGTTTGTATAAGGTTAGGGGCTGGAGCCTAAGAATCAGACTGGGATCAAATCCTGCGCCCATGGCCTCAGTTTGCTCATCTGTGAGTGGGGTTAATAGAATTTAAGTCATGGATCATGACCGTCATGAAGGCTAAATGAGTTAATGCATATAATAAAGTGCTTTCTATGTTTGTCTCCTCATAAGCGTCAAATAAATTCAACATTAATCTATTATTAGATTGAACAATGATATTAATCGTTTATTAAATGATGTGAAGTTTAAACCTCTTTCTCTGCAGTGTCTTACTGCACTCCACTGAGGAAGGGCCACAGCTAGAAATTACTCTCCATTTCTCCAGAGATTTGTTCTCAAGGCCTCAGTTTATTCCACTGGAGTTCTAAAATAGCAGGCACGTTTGCATTTTATTGAGTAGGCCCAGAGGTCTAGATTCACGATATACCATGACCTTCCAAAGCCGCAATAGCTGGCCCTTCTTGTCACATGCTCAGGACCTGGTTCCCACACATAAAACCAAACAGAGAATTAGTCAGGTGATCAGTATGAGATTTATCTGAAAAATCGTTTCACATCCTTGGGAATTTGCCTTTGGAAAAGAACTATTTTCTACTTGCCCTAAATACTGGGTCTTGGGCCTGGGACTTATCCACAAGGGGAGCATAAAAACCCTGGCTTTCATTCATTTATTCACTCATCATATATTTATGGAGAACTTACTGTATCATTTGCTAGGAATTGGATGTCAAAGATGATCAAGACATAATCGGTATTGAGGAATTTAGTGGGGGAGAACTGTATGGACATCCAAATATGGTGAGGTGAGCTGTAGTCAGAGCTGGGGAGGCTGAGAAGACTTCACTGAATAGGTGGTATCGTTTCTTGAAGGGTGAATAGAAGCTTGCCAAGATGAAAAGAGTAGTGAAGGCCATGAGAGAAAAATGGTCTGTCATGTGCAAAGGGCCAACAGTCAGCAAGGCCCTCTGTTATAGAGCAGATGGATGAGAAGTTTGGGGTGACCGGGGCATGGGATCCTCTCTTTAAGTTGGGTAGGTGCACCTGCCAAGTTCTCTTCAGGGCTGAGTAGACAGTGAGAGCCGTGGTTACCTCCAACTCTGGTGCTCAGACCCAGAGGGAGGCCACTAACTCATTTCCAGAAGAACACCAAGAATCAGGCCTCAGGAGCTCATGAAACGAGTCACCGGAGTGAAGGGTCATGGCAGAACTCTGCACAGCCAGAAGGGATGGCAAGCTCGAGGGGCGATGCTTGCAGGAGCCATCAGGGTTCGTGGAAAGGCCTAGGACAGTGCAGATGCAAGTAAACAAGGAGTTTGGGGGAGGAGAGGTGCAGGCTTGGGATTGTGAAGTGCCTTTTATGTCTTTCCAAGGTGTTGAGTTTTGCCTTTTCCTGCAGGCGAAGGTGAACTGGTAGACTGTCTTTACACCTTTGTAGTGTGGGGTAGGTTTAGGAAGGAAAGGGGCCAAGACAGGAATTCGTGTTTAGCGAGGATGCTGTTGCAGTGCTCCCAGGGCCCCTGCTAAGGTCCAAAGGTAGACTGGGAGTGGAGATGGAGAGGAGGGATGGATAGAATCTGGAGGTATTTCTGGACGAGAAATGGCAGGATCCTGCAATGAGGAAGGAGAAACTGTTTTGCTGAGGACAGTGATTGAGGAAAATCTGGTTGGAGTTGGACAATGTTGGAAGCCGGGATCTAAGCGTGGAGCCTGGATAGTTGCAAGCAGCAACACAGAGCTGACTTCTGTCCTGGCACCAAGCTGACCATTTCACATGGGTGTAGTGCATTCGATGCTTACTGCACTCCTGCAAGGGGGGAGTGATTACTCCCAATTAAGACAGGGGGAACCGAGGCACAGGGAGGTGAAGGAGCTGCCCATGTTTATACAACTGTACGTGGCCAAGGTAGGTCTGGAACCCATGGCCACCTTGCTCTTCATCTCTGTCCCTACCTTCCCACAAAATCGAGAAGTAATCTCAGTTTGCAAGTTTGAATTAGGGGTGTCTGGGTGGCTCAGTTTGTAACCTGTCTGCTTTCGGCTCAGGTCATGATCCCAGGGTCCTGGACTGAGTCCCGCATTGGGCTCACTGTTCAGCCAGGAACCTGCTTCTCCCTCTGCCTGCTGCTCCGCTTGCTTGTGCCCTCTTGCTCTCTCTCAAATAAATAACATCTTTAGGGAGAAAAAAAAAGAGTTTGCATTATTCCCAGATTTTGGAGGACAGCTTGAGCAGATCCCCTAGGGCCTATTTGCATGAGTGACTGAGGAATCCTAGGCAAATAACACGTTGGAGGGAAGATACTGAGTGAGAGAAGAGGGCCCCCGGCGGCAGAGGCTGTGCTCATGATGGCCAGCCCACATTTCCCCAGGGACTTGTGCTGGCGCGCTGAGTACGGCAGGTGGACAAATGAAAGGCCTGTTTCACACATGTCTCCTTAGGACACAGTAATACAGGCCTGTGAAGGATTGGAGGCCTGAGGCCCAGGGAGGATAGAAGGTTGTGTAGCCCTTGTCAGAGTATTTGCAGACTTAGCTGTCATCCAAGATGGCTTCAGGGGCTAGAGGGAGGAAAATGGCGTCTCCTCTGTAGCAGCCAAGAGGGTTCTCTTCTCAAACAGATCGATAACACTCCTGGGGGCTTCTCTGAACCCTGGGGAATAATCTACAAAAGGTTGAGGTTCTTAGGACTGCGCCGGTGGTCAGGGTCACGGACACAGTGTTTTGCTATCGTAACCCTATTTTCCCCTCAGGCCGGAGCACAGAGCATAGGCCATGTGATAAAGAACAGTAATAGCCAACCCCGGTTGAACGTTCACTCTGTCCCCGGTGTGGCACTCGTGTTGACATATTGTCTTATTTAACTCCTGAAATAATACCAAGAGGTAAATGCTGTTATTGCCCCACACATGAGAGAATGGGACAAGAGGAGACGTCCCTAAGTTCTGTCCTGAGTTAAAAGTTTATGAACCGAGGACCCTATGAGCCTATCGTGATCACCACTTTTTTCATATTGAATCAAAAAGTCCAATTTGAACACACCTTACACAAATTCTAAGGCTACTCTGAAGATGGCCAACATTTTCTTTAATTTCAAGTTTGTTTTCTCAGCTGACTGGATTTGTCTCCAGCACCCTGGAAGTGTGAAATGACATCACCATCTGATGAGCATCTAAAAACATTTTGGCTAATTTAAAAAATAGAGATCTCGAATGTGCTCTCTTAATTATATTTGACCGTTCGAGCATGCTGCGTGAAAACCCGGGTAGGCCGCCTGTTCTGCGATTTGTTTTCGAAACAAGCTTTTGAGTCTCACGGGCTGAGAGGGCTCTGTTTAAAGGGTGTACGCTGTGAATCACAGTTTCAAAGGAAGACGACAAACACGAATCCCAGCCAAGCAATTTGTAAAACTGGATTGCTGACAGAAATCCAGGAAGCAGCGGAGAAACAACCAAACACAAACACATAGTCGGGTGCCTGGATGTAATGTGAAGTAGCGAAGAGGAATGAGCCCCGGGATGACACGACGACGCAGGGGAGCAGAGACTGAACAGGCTGTCTTGTTTCGAAAAACAAGGAGCACGGCTGATGTGAGCCCAGAGAGCATTCCACAAACCCAGGGTGGCGGGCTCTCCTGCATTTGGTATACACGCTGCTTTCACCTGCTCCTGGTGTGCACCCGGGCACAGGGAATGGAATGTTTCCTCCATCACGTTCAGATGCTGTATTACGTTCGTTAAGCTCTATCAATACAAAGCTCTTCGATGATTACTTTTCCCATCATCATAGCTAACACCTACTGAGCTCTCTAGTTTCCAGATGGATCGGTCTGTCTGGTCATCACTTGAATGTGAGCTAGAAAAGGAGAACGGGTTTTCACTTACTCTGTCCCTGATGTAGTCACAGTACCTAGAATAGTGCCCGACACACAGCGGAGGTTCGTGGATGTTCGGTGAATGAATGGATGGATGGACAGCCGCATGCTTGTACTTGGGCAGGCAATATTCTAAGTGCTTTACTGATTCACTTAATCAGTATCACAATCCTGTGATGTTGGCATTTATTATTATTCCGATTTTACAGATGAGCCCACGGAGTCCCATAGAAGTTAATTAGTTTCTGCACAAGATTGTGGCAGAGGCAAAACCAAACCCAGGCATTCTGACTCCAAAATCCACCTCACCATACTGTACTTTCTGCTAATTCACCTGCTCTGCAAGCTTCCTATTTGCACCGTTAGTTTTCCCTTAGTCTCACTACATTTACTTCCCCATAATGTTCTTCCAATAGGTCAACCTATTTAATTTTTAATTTTTAATTTTTTTAAGATTTTATTTATTTTTTTGAGAGAGAGAGCAGAGATGGTGACAGAAAGCTAGAGGGGAGAGGAGAGGAAGAAGCAGGATCCCCGCTGAGCAGGGAGCCCGATGTGGGACTCAATGCAAGGACCCTGGGATCATGACCAGAGCTGAGGACAGATGCTTAACCCACTGAGCCATGCAGGCGCCTGGGTCAACCTGTTTTATATCAGACTTCTCTACACGCAGAAGAAAACTTTCATTTTGTTCTTTTTAAAACACACATTATTCCATGTTCTTATTGCTTATGCCGAAAGGCTTTGAATTCATTTATATGCAGAAAAAAATTAAGACTGGGCAATAAAAATATTACCTTAGGGAGGATCCTAAATTTATATTTTCTTTTAAGGACAACCTAAGCTATTATGATTTTTAAATAAAAATATGTTTATACTCAATTTTTTTTCTGTGGCACAGTATAAAAATCATTTTTTATTTTTATTTATTTATTTTAAAGATTTTATTTATTTATTTAACAGAGATAGAGACAGCCAGCGAGAGAGGGAACACAGCAGGGGGAGTGGGAGAGGAAGAAGCAGGCTCATAGCGGAGGAGCCTGATGTGGGGCTCGATCCCATAATGCCGGGATCACGCCCTGAGCCGAAGGCAGACGCTTAACCGCTGTGCCACCCAGGCACCCCTAAAAATCATTTTTTAGAAGTAAGTAATATGACACAGAATTAGCCAGGCCATACAATTATAAATTTAAGTTTTTAATCTTTAATTTTTATGTTAGCCTTCCTAATTCTTCAGGGCAATTTAATCTCCTTAAAGCAATCAGATATGTGTAAAGGATACTGTGTTTAGAGAGGTACAGACTTACCACTTCAGAGATAAGCACGTGTTCGGTAACTACAAATTGCGGACTGCGCGGAGCTATTTTTTTTCATAAGACTCCTTTTAAATTGAATATGTCTAAGTTTTCTTGCTCAGACAAAGGAAAATTGAGGGCAACTTCTGGTTTGCCACTGTATTCTGTGGAGATTGCTTAAGGAATTTTTTTCAGTTCAATTTTGGAGCATGCTAATTGACGGCATTAAAGCTCCCTATGAGAGAAAGTTCTACCCTCCAGCTTTTCCATCTGATTTCCTGCCATCTCCTACCCCTCGTGCCCTCCCAGCTAATGGAAATCGTGCTCCAGCTATCACCATTCCCACTGATTGGTCAGTCCTTCTGTATTTAAAAAGAGGATGGCAAGAGGAGGTAGTGAAATTTTGCTGAGTGCATGACCATCCCCCCTTTGTTTTGGGGGTCCTCAGACTGTAATTTAGTAGCACGTGAAGAAGGACGTAGCATGAAACAGAGCCCTTTATTAGTAGTAATTTTTATAAGTGACGCCAATTCCTTACAAAAAGCTCAGTGTTAGAGCCATAGACTCTTAAGAGAGACCTCAATAATCATGTCATATAACCTCTCGGGTAACTCAGACATTGTGTATTTGCTAACTCATTACCGAATTATATTAGTAGAATAGAAAACCAAAGTTACAATTACATTCTTTAAAAAATATTATTTTTCCGGGTCACCTGGGTGACTCAGTCAGTTAACCGTCTGACTCTGGATTTCGTCTCAGGTCATGATCTCAGGGTCATGAGATCGAGCCCCGAATTGCGTTCTGCCCTGGGTGTGCAGCCTGCTTAAGATTCTCTTTTTCCCTCTGCCCCTCCACCACCGTCTCCCACCCTCCCCACCCTCACTCACACACTTGCACTCCCGCACGCTCTCTCTCTCTCTCAAAAAATTATTTTTCCTATTAGAATATGTTTTATGATGAACACGGATAAATACTTCTATACAATTTGTGTCTATCTCAAATTTAGCTGAGTTAGTAGAAAAAATTCTTAGAGAATTAGACGAAGCCCTTTTTCTTTTGGACAACTTCTCTGTTTGACTAGGCTTCTCAGACAATGCAAATGTGAAATCTGAATCTTATTTCACTGTGTGGAAAAATATGCCATGAAACTGTCATATCCCAAGACCCATTGTTACCCTGCAAACTAATTTAGAAGGATCTTTCCCAAGAGAAAAGCGGATCAACTACTTTAATTTTTCAAACAGTGATCTTGGTTTAAAATTTCTGTCTAACTTTAATAGAAGGTTCTTCAGCAGTTTTCTTTTTGCAATTGTAATATATTCTTTTTTTTTTTTTTTAAGATTTTATTTATTTGTTGGAGAGAGAGAGAGGGAGCACAACAAGCGGGGGAGCAGCAGGCAGAGGGAGAAGCAGACTCCCTGCTGAGCAAGGAGCCTGGTGCAGGACTCTGATCCCCTAACTCTGGGATCATGACCTGAGCTGAAGGCAGATGCTTAATCGACGGAGCCACCCAGACATCCCTGTAATAGATAATTTGTAAATGTAGATACTTTGAAAAAACAATAATATATTTTCTTACTGGATAATTTTATAAGTTTTAGTTCTGTGAAGTTTTTAAAAACATTAAGTATTCATCTTTTATTTATTTTATGTTCCTTTGATTGGGTCTAAGGATATCTAAGTGGTGGCAGATTTCAAATTTTCTTTTTTCTTTTTCTTATTTTTTTCAAGATTTTATTTTTGAATAATCTCCATCCCCTACATAGGGGTCAAATTTAGAGCCCTGAGATCAAGAGTCTTATGCTCCACTCACTGAGCCAGCAAGGTGCCCCAAACCTCAAATTTTCTAATCCAGACTTCCCCATCTTTAATGTTTAGGGGGAAAAAGACCATGTTCCACTTCTACCTTTCCCCAATTACCTAGACAAATCATGCTCTGCTCTAAGGAACATTTCCAAATATCAGCTAAAAACGTTTCCCCTCCACATCCCTAGAGTTCTCCCAAGGGCAGTCCCCCCTCCCTCCCAACAGCATCTGGTCACTAATCTAAAAGTGATCCCCTTTCCCTGACCCCCACTAATCTTGGCAGGTAGTTTTGACCACTGAAAATTAAATATCTCCAAATATATATAATCTCAATAGTGGATATATTACAACACTATAAGTCACAATTTTTAAGCTGACTGAAGTGATTTGGTCAAGTTTTAAAAGGAGACCTGTGGGTAGTGTGGTGATGATAATATATTTATTTTCCGAAGAACCTCGGAAAATCTACCCAGTTATATTTTATAGATTTTGTACTGGGCAATCACATAATATAGAATGTTGACTCCATCGATAGCATTCACAAAGGCTGGCGGTGGTAAAAGCTAAGAACACCATTCTATTCCGTACAGGTTCTTAATTTCATACTGGGTAAAACAAATCTGATCACTGGTCTGTGTATATAATTTGTTTTTCTTTCATTTAAGGTGTTTTTCTTTTTGTGGCCTTCAAGGTAGAGACACTATCTGCCACCATATATAGAATCTGGGAAAGGAAATATCTTTGATTCGTCCCTTCCTCTCGCCCTTTAAGCCCAACAAATCTGAAGGTTTTCTGATTATAATTTCAAGTATTTTTCATTTGTGTCTCCCGCATGAAGATCAGAAAGAAAATATAAACCTCTTATTATTTATTGATGGTAAGAGTTGTCTTCACAGAAAACCCAAAAGGATCTATAGAATAATTATGAGAATCACTCAGAGTTTGGCTGGGTGCTGAATACAAAATCGATGCACAAATACCAATTGTGTTTTTATACCTCAGCAGAAGTAGTTAGAAAATGTAATTTAGAAAAAAGATGTCACTTACAATAGCAGCAAAAGTATAAGGGAACAAGAGAGAAATCTTCCAGGGCACCTGGGTGGCTCGGTCGTTAAGCGTCTGCCTTCTGCTCAGGGCGTGATCCTGGAGTCCTGGGATCGAGCCCCACATCGGGCTCCTCCACTGGGAGCCTGCTTCTTCCTCTCCCACTCTCCCTGCCTGTGTTCCCTCTCTCACTGGCTGTCTCTCTCTCTCTCTGTCAAATAAATAAATTAATTAAAAAAAGAAATCTTTTATAATAAATAACTTTTTATGAAAACATTTTGAGACTTTGTGGATTGATATTAAAGAAGGGCTAAAGAAATGGAAAGATATTTTGTCTTTATAAACAGAAAGATTCAGCATCCATTGCTCCTATACAGACTATTTTATTTGATTTTATTTTTGCTTTAATGTTTATTTTTTAAATTTTAATCCCAGTATGGCTAACATACAGTGTTATTTTAGTTTCAGGTGTACGATGTAGTGATTCAATAATTCTATGCATTTCTCAGTGCTCATCAGGATTAGTGCACTCTTAATCCCCTTCCTATTTCATCCACCCCTCCACCCACCTCCCCCCTGGTAACCATCAGTTTGTTCTCTACACTTAAGAGTCTGTTTTTTGGTTTGTCTCTTTATTTCTTTGTTCATTTGTTTTGGTTCTTAAATTCCACATATGAGTGAAATCATACGGTATTTGTCTTTCTCAGACTAATTTCGTTTAGTATTATAGTCTCTAGATCCATCCATGCTGTTGCAAATGACAAGATTTCATTCTTATTTACAGCTGAGTAATATTCCATTGTGTGTATACACCACTTCTTCTTTATCCATTCATCTATCGATGGACACTTGGGCTGCTTCCATAATTTGGCTATTGTAAATAATATTGCTATAAACATAGGGGCACATATATTTTTTTGAATTATTGTTTTGTGTTCTTTGGGTAAATATCCAAGAGTGTGATTATTGGATTGGAGGGTAGTTCTGTTTTTAATTTTTTGAGGAACTGCCATACTGTTTTCCATAGTGGCTGCACCAGTTTGAATTCTCATCAACAGTGCCAAAAGGTTCCTTTTTCTCCACAACCTCCCCAACACTTCTTTCTTTTGTTGTTGATGTTAGCCATTCTGACAGTTGTAAGGTGATATCTCATTATAGTTTTGATTTGTATTTCCCCCGATGATGAATGAGGTTGATTATCTTTTCATGTGTCTGTTGGCCATCGGTACATCTTCTTTGGAGAAATGTGTGTTCATGTCTTCTGCCCATTTTTAATTGTATAATACAATTAGCGTTGACTTGTAGAAGTTCTTTATGTGTTTTGGATACTAGCCCTTTATTGGGTTAGTCATTTGTAAATATCTTCTCCCATTCCATAGGTTATCTTTTAGTTTTGCTGATTATTTCCTTCACAGTGCAGAAGCTTTCTATTTTGATGTAGTCCCAATAGTTTATTTTTGCTTTTGTTTCCCTTGCCTCAGGAGACCTATCTAGAAAAATGTTGCTATGGCCAATGTCAGAGAAATTACTGCCTGTGTTCTCTGTGTATGGTGGAAGAAAGTGATCCAGTTTTATTCTTTTGCATGTAACTGTCCTGTTTCCCAACACTGTTTGCTGAAGAGACTGTCTTTTTCCCATGGGATGTTCTTTCCTCCTTTGTTGAAGATTAACTGACAATACAATCCTGGGCTTCAGACCAATTCATTTTAAATCCCGGTCCCCAAGGGTCTCCCCATTCCTCCCTATCTAGAAATTGAGGAACTTATCCTAAAACGTATGAAGAAGCACAAAAGGCAAAGAATGGTCAAGAGATTCCTGAAAAAGTATCTTGATTTGTTATATCAAGACATATTATAAAAGCAAGGTAATGAAGACCATTAGTATTGATACAAGGTTAGACAGACAATGGACAATTCAATAGTGCTATTGAACCAACTTGCTGTCCATACAGAAAAAAATCAAGCTGGATTGCTCCCTTATACATTAAAAATCTATTCTAAATGAATTAAAAACTTCAAATCGAAAGGCAAAACTGAAAAGATTTACAAGACAAATAGGAGAATATATTTAGGAACTTAAGCTATGTATAGACTTTTAAAAGATTCAAAAGCACAAACTGTAAAGGAAAATTATGATAAATTCAAATATATTAAAAATAAAAATGTGTGCTCATTAAAAGATAACTCAAGAGAGTAAAAAAAAAAAACAAGGAACAAACTGGAAGAAGACATTTGCAATGCATATCATTGACAAAATACTATATAAATTAATTAAACAAACCAATAGGAAGAAAGCAAACAACCTAACAGAAAATAGGAAATGGGAAAAGGCATGAAAAAGTACTACACGGAAACAGAAACCCAAGTGGCCCGTAAGTAGATAAAAAGGTGCACGATCTCATTTAGCAATCAAGGCAAGAAAAATTAAAATCACCAGTGAGGTACTATTTCACACTCACCAAAATATGACAAAGTCTAAAAATACTAAGCCTTGGAAAGAATGTAGAAAAATAGAAATTTCCACTTTGGAAAATAATTGGCAGTGACTAGTGAGGTCTACATGTGCAGAACCCATGACAAGAAACTTTACTCCTACTCAATATATCCCAGAGTATTTCTAGCACACATGCACCAGAGACCTATACAAGAAATCTATAATGGTCTTGCTCATGACAGCATAATACTGGAAACAACCCAAAGGGCTACAACAAATAGAACGGCTGGATGGTCATACGTGTTACACGCATGAAAATAAACTATAGTAGCATCCATAAACACGCTTGGGTCATAATAATACAGTATCCAAAGAAGAAAACATGTCCTATACTCGACGCTCTACAATTTCATTTCCACAAAGTATAAAATAGGCAAAACTAAATATATTGCTTTGGGTAGGGTTATGTCCTTATTGAGTAAAACAAAGAAAAAAAAGGGAAAATTGTAGTTGACATGAAATCTAGGCAAGAGAAGGAGGGGACGCCATTGTGAAGGGGTTTGCTTAAAACAGAGCATTCCTAAGAAGGATTTAATTCTTCTTTAATTCCACAATGGCTCTTCTTTAAGCTGTATATATGCAGTCACATAAAGAAGAGAGAAGCAGAGATGGGAGAATGAGAGAGGAGAAGGGAGAGAGACACCTTTCACATGCTCAGCTGCATGCTGGGTGACACCCTGGTATCTCTATGAGAACATTTCCTTCTTTGTTTTCCAGTGTTATGGGCTAAAATCCCCCCCCCACACACAAATTCATATATTGAAGTCCCAAGCCCCAGTATCCCCAAATGTGACTGTATTTGGAGACGGGGTCTTTAAAGAGGTAACTGAGTTAGAATGAGGTGATTAGGGTAGACCCTAGTTTAGGAGGATGGGTGCCCTAAAAGAAGAGGAGAATTGTACAGACACAAATACAGAGAAAAGACTATGTGAAGACGCAGAAAGAAGATGGCCATATACAAGCCAAGGAGAGGGGGTCTCAGGAAAACCCAGCTCTGCCCACACCTCGATCTCAGATCGCTGGCTTCCAGAATTGAGAGTAAATTCCTTTCTGCTGTTGAAGCCAGCCAGCCTGTGGTACTTTATTAGGACAGCTCTACAAATTAATACATCTAGTTTGAGTTGTTTTCTGTTATTTGTGGGGTTCGATTCACGCACCTGCTGTATTTACAGTCTCAAGTGCTTGCCCCCCCCCCCCCCCACCGTCCCTCGCCTGGCAGCCCCTCACTCATGCTGCCTCTCCCAGCTCCAGAAAGCCTGTCTTTAACTGTACAGGCAGAGTGAGGTGTCCCTGCCTGGGACTTCCAAGTAATCCTCGGCCTGTTTCTAGGGTTACAAGGAGTACTTTTGATTGGAACCCTCTGTTTTTATGTCTCTCTGTCCCCTAGGGAACTCTTTGAAGGCAGGCAGAGTACCATTCGTCTGTGTGTCCCCCACAGGTAAGCGTCTGGCACACAGGAAGCGCTCAGCAGCGTTTGCGGGTCGCATGCACTAGGAGAGCACAGACCATACCCAGAGAAGGCAGTTTGGGGAAACACTAACAAGGATCATCTAAAACAGTAAACTCCTGTGTTATTCATTTTATTTGTGTTTATTTCATTTTGCCTTGAAATAGTATATACATCCTGAGGAGGGGAGGGAGAGGGACATCTAATACTAAAATTACTTTGCATTTTTGTGTGTGGATTTTCCCTTAAAATGAAAAGCACATGTTACCACTAATATGCCTATTTCGGTTCCCAAAAGAAAGTACAGGATTAAAATCCTAAGCTGATATTACTGATGACCATGTCTGCACACAGGTGTCTGACAACTGGCTGGTAGATGACATTTTCACCCGGCAGAACTTACCAGACGCCTTATCTGTGCTAGCCCCTGGGGATGGTGGACAAGACGTTCCCTGTGAGGCCTGCATTCTGGTGAGAGGAGGCGATGAACGGGAAAATAGCAGGTAGTCATACGTACATGCAACGCACGTACGTTACATAGGTTATGAGATAGAGAGTAATGGGATTCCTTTTGATTGGGTGGTCAGGGAAGCCCGTCTGAGGAGCTAGCATTTGAAAGGATCAAAATTCTGGATGGAGGAAATAGAAAAGCAGAGGTCTGAGGCAGGACAGAGGAACAGAAGGGAGGCCAGTGCTGCTGGGGTGTAGTGGGTGGTAGGGAATAAATGTGGGGAGGTGGTAGGCAGGGTCCAGATCATACAGGGTCTCATAAGATCAAATGAGGCTTTCATTCTAAGTGCGGTGAGAGTCAATTAAGGGTTCTAGAAGAGGAATGACACAATGTGACTCACATTTTTAAAAATATCGTTTGGCTTCTGTGTGAAGGATGGATGGGAGGAGGGTGGGGAGGATAAGTAAAAACAGGGAGACTGATAGGAGGTTGTGCAGTAATCCGGGCACAGTGGGGCTTAAAATGAACTAGTCAGAGTCAGGGTAATTTCCACAAGTGGAGTCCACAAACCGTAAGTGCGAAGGAAGGGAGGGCCCAGGGTGATTTCCAGGGTTATGGCTTAAGCAACTGAACAGATGGTGGTGTCACTGACATACTGAGATTCAGAAGCCTGGTTGAGGAACGGATTTGGGATGATGTTGGGATCGGGTATCTGGCGTTTAGATTTCAGGTGCTTTTTCTGCATCATCCAGGGGCCAATGTCTTGTAAACAGAAAGAGGAGTTTGAGAATCTGAGGAAACGTGGGGATCAGAGAACCATCCCTATCCCTCTCTCAACCCTTCTTCTATCTATGTACCAGAGTCAAAGTTATGGATGAATTTAAGCCCACGGGACGGATGGGATTATCTGGGCAGCCAGGAGAGATTGAGAAGCTAATGGGGTTGATCCTTGTGGTACTCTAAAATTTAGTGCTTCTTCGAATTTGAGACATCCAGCTAAGGTGATAGAAATGGAGCCCCCAGAAAGTTAGGAGAAATGTCAGAGTGTGTGATATCATGGAAGCTAAGATAAATGCTTCAAGAGGAAGAAATAGTGTGAAGTGCTACTGAAGGAGCAAGTGAAAATGACCACTGCATTTGGAAACAAGGAAGTTACGTGTACCTTGGCAAGAGGAATTTGGGTGGAATTGTGGAGACAGGAATGTGATTTGAGGAGGTTTATGAGAAAATGAGAAGCGAGAGTAAAGATAGAAAGACCAAACTATCCTTTGCAAAGTCATGCTCTAAGGAGCAGCAGAGAGATGGGAACACTTTCTGGAGGGGGTCCTTTGGGGGGGCACAAGAGAAGGTGCTGAGATTCTGGAACTTGTTTGTATGCTAACGGGAAAAATTCAATAGAAAGGGAAATATCTATGACGAACAATTTGGGCATCACGATTCTTGAGACAAGTGGAGGTAAGAAACACAGAACTTGGGTTGTTATCAACAAGACTACTAAAATTCAATTTAGTAACTTCAATTTACTAGAAGTTCACTTTGAAAAAATATCAAAGTTATTCCATAATTCTGGGCTATAAAATAAATACTACTAATGATGAAAACGACAATGGTAAGAGAACTATTTTTATTGAGCGCTTTCTAGAAGTCCGGTACTCAGCCGCTTTATTTAGTTTGTCACTCAGACAACACCCAGATGAAAAATGTATTATTTTTTACAAATGAGGACGTTGAGGCTCGAAGAGTTTCATGTGCTCGTGATGAATAGGTGAAAAGATGTAGGATCTAAATCCACACCAGTTGCCCAAAGATGCTCAGACGTAGGTTTACAAGCCCGTCCTCCCAAGGTCCCCTCACCCTGTGCTTCCCTGAAACCCCTCAGGCCCTGAGCTCCTACCATAGAGCACTCGGGCTTAGCTACGTATGACGGTTGCTAAGGCATCAGGAACCTGTCACACCGTTCTGTTTAGAAGCAACTTCATTTTTTTCTTGTTGAAATTATTACATTCTGTCTCCCATGACTAAAACAGTTACCATTGTGAACGCAAGAGCTGTTTTCACATACCAGCCGTTGCCTGAAAACAAAACGTCCTGTAGGAATAAATTTCTGTTCCGGACAAGTTCTAGCAAGCTGTGTTTAAGGTTGTTTATATTTTCTAAAGGCTCTTTATTTGGAGTTTATAAATACATGTGTATGTTTGTAGCACAATCTGCTTGAGAACAAGAATTGTGTGTTTGTTTGTTTTTACTACTTTACATTTTCTTTATGCTTCTCTTAGAACTTGGTATGCAGGAAAGATGTTCAGTAGTGGAACGCTGCTGGATTGAAGGAGAGTGTTTATGGAAAGCTAAGACTCTTACTGAGCTCCCTACTATCTAGGTCATGAAAACTCCAGGGAATGAGAATTTTATTAGATTGGACCCCTGATTGAAAAAGCCCTCCTTCCATTTTTAACAACCTGGGGAATGATCAGTTCCTAAAGGTTGAAAATATGCTGTTCTCTGTGCATGTCTGCCATATAAGAGGCCCTCGTTCTCTGAGCACAAAGAGCTACTTAAACGGAATCCACTTCCAATGGGGAACAAAACTTCATATTAATTAAAAATTTTAAATGTTTGGGATTTATTTATATGGAAAAATGAAACTAGATAATGTGAAAAACTCCCCCAAATCTTTAATTTATATTAAGAAGGTTCAGGCCATATTATATGATAATATGGACCAAGTGTCAGAATAAACCAAGAATGTGTGATGTGTTTACCTAGGGAGGGGGTGAACTTTTGCATAATACAGTATCCTTTGCTTCATGGCTGATTTTACAATCTGGTCAGACAAAGAACTGTTTTTACAAAAATACCCGCTAGGGTTACCAGTTTTCCCACTTGCCTTTCTTAATCCTCTGACTTTCAAATCTTTCTTTTTTGAAGCACCTGTCTTGCGTCACCTTGCAGATTCCCTCTTCAGTTTTAAAAGTCTAACACTGGCTGATCCTCCCCGGCGTACAGCTCTGCCTGAGATGAAGCCGTTCCCCAACACCGTTTCCATGAAAACCACCTATTCCATGAGATTGCATCTCCACTCTGCACATCTGTGCTGGGTGTTTGCAACCTCCGACAATCAGATAATGACTTAGGCCCTTGATGAGCTGCATGGCGCAAGAGACACGAACGTGATGCAGGAGATGTGATAGTGGTCATGCGTGAGGCTTCATTAGTGGTCTATTTTTTGTTTGCTTGTTCCTCTAAGCTGTGTAATTTTGGAGCTAAGATAAAAACTTTCGCCTATCCCTATTTGAACTAGTGAGGCAGAGGGAGAAAAGGAAAGAGAGGAAAAAACTAAAATGATTTAAAGTATTTACCCTTGCTTTCTTTCCCACTTCACCCCATTCAGGTTTTTTTGTTTGTTTGTTTGTTTTTTAAGGACCTGAGTTCAAGACCTGAGCTGAGATCAAGAGTCAGATGCTTAAACGACCAAACCACCCAAGCACTTTCCCATTCAGGTTTCCTGATATTCCCTATTTCTCCTGAGTAACATCGTCCCTCCTGCGTCAACATTAACCCCAATTACTAATATTCCCTACCTATCTCCTCTTTCCCCCAACCTAAGCTTTGAGGGGGAAAGAAAAGGAGACTAGCAGGGCCTGAAGGATAAAAGTGCTTTTCCAAGATGCATTTGGACCATTAAACAATGAGATGGATCTAGGACCTGAGAAAAGGTAGGAGGACTGCACCTTCAGTCCCATCCCATAATTTAAATTCTCAGTGCACTCCAGGGACCGGGTGTAGCTCTGTGGAGCAGCTGCTCTAATTACAGCCCTTCGGGGAGTGCTGTCCTGCTACTGCGAACCTCCCTCTCCACCACCTACCGCCCACCACTCTTTACCCACCGACTCACTGCAGCTCGGCCCAGCCCAGGCCCCTAGCCACCAACCCTGCCAAAGTCTAAACCTGGCTTAGATAGCCACTCTGTACCAGAAGCATTGTCCTAAAACCACAATGGAATTGATTGACATCTGTAGGCTATCTGCTATCTAGACTACACCAACCTATGCTAATGAGGTGGAGCTACTCGTACTGACATGAAAAAAACCGCAAAACTATATCCATGATATGGTAACATTTTGTTAAAAATTATATTTACGTATATATTAATACAAGGAACTGGGCGTTACCATTGAAGTATCAATGGAATCATCAAGGAATGGTGGATGTCACATACCGAAAGAAAGGTGGCATGGACTGCCCTGAACGAATTGTCAAAGCCAATGCTGAAAACAGCTGCTGGGATCCTCTTTCTCATTTTGACACTATAAGAAAGTGGAGATAGAGGGCTTTGTGAGAAAATGTACACGGACAGTTCTGCTACTGAACGCCAGGAGTGGGGAGTGCTAGTTCCTTCATCTGGGGCTACAAGAGGATGGACCTTTAAAGACACCAATAGACTTCGGTGTGTGTTCCCTGAGTTGGGGGGCCCCATGGATTGGTGCCTGATTCATACCCGAGAAAGCTCACGAGGCTTGCGGCAGGGAGAAAGGAGGCTGCGTCTGAACAGGCTGCTCCTGTGCTCCCATTGATCCAGGTTCATGGACAGGGAATGCAAGGCTGTTTCTCACAGACCCTGGGCCAAGAGGGAGAGACAGCCAGCCCACAGCCACTTAAGCCATTTTGAGTCCAAAAGGAATGCTGGGCAGGGCGTGGGCCTCCATCAGCGAGAATCTGAGTGAGGGGTAGATCTTCAGAGACCTGAGGGGTGAAGCAGGCTCCAGCCAGTTGAGGAAGCATCACCCAGGCCTGAAGGGACCAGCAGGGGCCCTCCAATATGTCTCAGAAACACCCTGGAAAGAAGGTCTTGGCTCTAAACGTTTGTCCAGAGAGTCCCCGTCAGCAGCCAAGGAAGGAGGTCTGTCTTTCTTGCCTCTCTTCCCAACCCCTTGACTTTGCCAAGTGAGCAAGTAGGAAAGAGGAGAAGAGAGAAAGAAAACCAGACCCACCACCTTCAGGAAAGGAAGTCTTTCCTTTGAACAAAGGCTGATTGGGTGAATACAATCTTGGGCTGGATGCCCAATTTCTGATTGGATCTTATACTTTGTAATTGCTTGACAGGCTGGTACCTAAAAACCAAGTAACAAAATTGAGGAGCCTGCCCACTTCTCAGCCAGTGGCAGAGGAAATTTTCCCCCTGAATAAACTTTAAAGGGACAGAGGGAAACAAAAATATGGTGGTTTCTCTTACATTCCTTTGTTGTGCTTTGTGGAAAGAGTAGTTTCATAAACAAGGTAAGCTGTCCCAAAGGAGGATGCACCCACTCTGGTTATCTCTGGGGGTGGGACCTGGAAATTGCTCACTTTTTCTCTTATCTACTTCCTTTATGTTTGAATTATGTAAGCAGAGCAGGGTTACGTTTGTAATCAGAATAGCCACTGTGATAAATGTGCCCATCTAAAATATCAGGAGAAAAAAATCCTCTCCATGGCTAAAATATTATTGGTGGGTAAGAGAGCAAGCTGAAAAATGAAATAGCGGTCATCATAGCTAACACTTGTAGACTGCATTACATCTTGCAAAACATTCTCGTTTTAGTGACCTCATTAGAGTGTTACAGCAAGCCTCGAGTTATGAATTGAATTATTTACATTGTGCAGATGTAGGGGCAGACTGTCATAGTTGTTGGTTACTTAGCTTGGCCAACAACACTGCTGGTAAAGAGAAGGCTCAAATGCAAGTCTTCTGGCTTTGTCTTCCCATTTCACAACACCGAGTGCTGTACTGCACGGATATTTCGCTGTCAGGGGATCCTCTATCGACTCCCACCCGACCGCACATGGCGCCCTGGTGGGCATGGCCGGCTGCAGCCTGCGGTGACAACACTCTGTTGAATCATATCCCACTTTCCTCTCTGAAGATTGGGATCTCTATGTATTTAACACCTCATCTTTTACCCCATTACGGGGTATCACATGGGTGTTCCTGCTGAATTCCATACCTGTCAATGACCCCATCTTTTTCCAGCAGCACTGTCCCAAACTTCAGTTTGCTTTGATTTATCCTTCTCATTTTATTCCACATTGGGTCATTTTTTTTAAAATAAAGATTTATTTATTTATTTATTTGACAGAGACAGCCAGCGAGAGAGGGAACACAAGCAGGGGGAGTGGGAGAGGAAGAAGCAGGCTCCCAGCGGGGGAGCCTGATGTGGAGCTCAATCCCAGAACCCCGGGATCACGCCCTGAGCCGAAGGCAGACGCTCAACGACTGCGCCACCCAGGCACCCCAACACATTGGGTCATTTTTAAGTCTTTTTGGTTGTCTCCTGGAGGAACTCACAGATCTGTCCATAATCCGTTTCAGTGGATTGGGCCCACCACACTTGGGGGCATGTCATTTTCTGGGTGGTTCTTTTCCAATCATCCATTTTTTAAAAATTACCCTTTTCTGGAAGCTTTGTCTGACTGCATCTAACCACACAAGTTTCTAGCCTTTGTGTTCTCATGGGAAGCTGCACACTGTGTTGTAAGGGCCTGTTTACATCACTCTCCAGTCCCCTCCTTCCCAAGGAAAGGACATCCTTGAGGGCAGAGATTACATCTTACCTTTTTACTATTATTTAGCATCGTGCTTGGCAAAGTATTAATTTCCCAATAAAAGTTGAGTGAGTAAATAAATAATTTTTTCGCAAAAGACTGCAAGATCTACAAGGACACCTCTGGAGCATGGGAAATCTGGTTGTGCAGAAGTGGGGGAAGGGATGCTAGCTATCAGGAGAGGGAGGGAGATGGACAAGGTGCAGGACGCAGGGCTATGGTCCAGTTAAGCCGAGAGAGTACAGAAGAGGAGAGGGAGTATGAGTACCACTCCAGGGCTGGTAAGGTGCAAGCGCTGGGAAAAATGAGCTAGCTGGAGTGCTACAGCCTACACAGCCCCACTCACTTCCTGCTCCGGCCAGCTTTAGGCCCATTGGAAGTTTTCTAAGGGACCTTGGAGAAAGCATGGCTGTCCCAGCCTGTGGCAAGTGAGGTAGGTGGGCAAGCTACAGACTCACCCCAGGCCTTGGGAAGCATCAGGCTGTCCCAGGGAGGAGCAGGTGGGGGGAGCTGTAGCAGTGTAGCAGAGACACCGTGGACACACCCAGCAGGCAGTGACCATGAGTGAGTGGTCACACCTGGGAAGGCAGCAAAATGAACCAGAGGCCCAAGCAGGTGATGGTGGCGCAGTCCTGGGAAGGGAGACACTTTCCATTTGGGCTGCGGGTGCTCTCCTAAGTGCTAGCTGCGGGGGAGAGAGGAGCCCCCAAATCACCTCCTGTTACCATTTTGGCATGATGGTGAGGCTGGGAGGCAATCTCAGCTGATCCCAGTCCTTGGCCCGCCAGATACTTTCACTAGCCCACACTTCAAACCCTTCCGAGATTCCTCACTCACCACTGAACAAATGTGAAATTTTAGCATGAAAGGTGTAGCTTTAGTGAGTCCCCCCCAAATACCTTTTATTCTTTACCTCCAGCCACTCATGTCCAAGAATCCTCCATTTCCACAAGGCCTGTCTGGTTATCACTGCTTCGCAAAAAGGCCCGAGTCATCCTGCCTCCTGCTCTTGCTCACTGGGTCTGTCCTGCCTGAATGATCTCTGGACGAACTGCCCTGTGGGTGCAGGGAGCAACGCTCCACACTGAGCTGGGCCTGAGCAGAGACCCAGGGCAGCAGAAGGAGGTTGTACACACATGCATGTGTGTGCACACGCATACACACACACGTGTACACATGCATGCCCCCACACAGGGCACGT
This sequence comes from Ursus arctos, assembly GCF_023065955.2. Lineage (NCBI taxonomy): Eukaryota > Metazoa > Chordata > Mammalia > Carnivora > Ursidae > Ursus > Ursus arctos. The sequence goes on from NW_026622986.1 coordinate 4,752,893, forward strand.
GCACACACACACGTACACATGCATGCCCCCACACAGGGCACACACACACACACGTGCACACATGCATGCCCCCACACAGGGCACGTGCACACACACACGTGTACACATGCATGCCCCCACACAGGGCACACGCATACACACACATGAGCACACATTCATGCCCCCGCACAGGGCACGGGCACACACACACGTGCACACATGCATGCCCCCGCACAGGGCACACGCACACACACACAAACGTGTACACATGAATGCCCCCCCACAGGGCACGTGCACACACACGTGTACACATGCATGCCCCCGCACAGGGCACACGCACACACACACACGTGCACACATGCATGCCCCCCCACAGGCCACACGCACACACAAATGCAGGCACACACACAGATCAGAACAGCCTCTTGTGTGTCCAAGGCAAGGCGGTCCACGCTCCGCACTCCCCACAGCTGCCCCTTAGGTTGCAGTTCGATGTTCAAAGCTTTAAGACACTTCGCAACAAGTGACCTTCCTACATTAATTTTACATAAAACTGCGGAGGGGCGTGTGATTTACTTTGAGTTTGTTCTCCAGTACTTTGGGCCCCATATCACTCTGAGGATGACTGTGAGTTCAGTCATCCATTGCCTAATTTCTTCAACACATGAATTAAGAACATGTTCTCTGCCAGTTTCTAGAGGCTACTGGTGAGTAGGATAGAATACCCAGGAAGGCCTAAGTAAGACTCAGAGACAGACCTGTTAACTAGTAGTTCTCAAAATTAGCATGGATCGGAATGCAAAGGAGGGCTTTTAAAAATAGAGATTGCTGGGTGCTATCCCGAGAGTTTCTGATTCAGTGGGTCTGGGGTGGGGCCTGAAAGTCTGCATTTCGAGCAAGTTCCTGGGCAATGCTGACGCTACTGGTCCAGGGAAGCACACTTGGAGAACCACGGCTGAAAACTAGTGCTCATTCCAAGAGTACAGTTTGACGTCCTACAATATAAGCCAGATAAGGGGAGGGATTTGTATCCTGTTCGCTTGCTCGTGGTTGTATTCCTAGAGCCTAGAATAGTACCTGGCACGTAGTAGACACTGAATGAATACCAGCTGAATGAATGAGAGCATTGTATGCAAATATAATGGGAGCCCAGAAGTGGGAGGAGTGTCCTTCAAAGGGATTTCGATGACAGCTTCGAGGCAGTATGTTAGAGAATTAACAGGAATTTTTAATCAGACATGCATGTTCCAACCAGAGGACCCCGTATTTGACCGGCGTGGAAGGGCACGGACAACATGTATGTTTGTCATGCAAGTATCTCCACTCATCTTCCGTTCTTCAAGGCCCCAGTCCCGTCAGTTCTGACCACTTCAGCCCACGGTGACTCTTCTTTCATTTCTCTGACAACAAAATCAGTGCTTTCTCAACTTCACTGGTGCCAAGAGTTAACCCAGATGCTGACTAAAGATACAGACTTCAAGGTCCCACCTGACATCTACTGAATCAGAACCTCAAGGGGAAAGCCATGGGAACCTGTGTGTTTATAAGCATCCTACGTGATTCTCAGCATTGGGCTACATGGCTTTAAGAGGAACCTTACGATTTCAAGGTATACGTTTATTATTTCACAGTTTCTGGGGTCAGGAGTCCAGGCACAGCTTGGCTGGGTCTTCTGCTCAGGTCCTCGCAGGCTGCTATCAAGGTGTTAGCAAGGCTGCCTTCTCATCCGGAGGCCCAATTAGGGAAGAAACTGTTTCTAAACTCATAGAACTGTTGGCAGAATTTATATCCTGGTGCCTATATGATGGAGGACCTCAGCTTCTCACGTGCTGTCCTCAGGCTCCAAAGACACCCACAGTTTGCTGCCACAAGGCCCTCTCCACAGGCTGCTCACAATCTGATTTCTCAAGGCCATCAGGAGAGTCTCTCCCTAGTGTGCTAGGATAGAGTCTTATGGAATGGAATGTGATTATGGGAGTGGCATCCCATCACATTCGCCATATTCTACTGATTAGAGGCCAGATTCTGCCCATATACATGGGGAAGGGATTATGCAAGGGTACAATTCTCTGGGGGTTGCTTTAGTGTGTTTCTGCCACAAAGATAAGGAAATGGAAGCTCCAAGAGATTAGCTCGTCAAGGTCTCAGAAGAATGAGAGGCGAATGTGGAAGAAGTCTCCTTTCTTGCTTCCAGCCAAATGCTATTTCTACTCTAAAACTGCCTCTTCTCTTCTAATCACTGTACATTGCTTAAAACATGGTCAGCAAACTTTTTCTGTAAATAGCCAGATAGTAAATATTTTAAAGATTTATTTATTTATTTGACAGCAAGAGAGAGAGTGGTGGGGAGGGACAGAGGGAGAAGGAGAGTCTTAAGCAGACTCCATGCTGAACACGGAGCCCGACTGGGCTCGATCTCACAATCCTGAGATCAGGAGCTGAGTTGAAATCAAGAGTCTGACGCTTACTTGACTGCGCCACCCAGGCGCCCCCGGATAGTAAATATTTTAGATTTTATGGGCCATATGGGCTCTGTTGCAACTGCCCACCTCTGCTATTGGAGCATAAAAGCAGCCATAGATAATATGTAACGAGCGAGCATGCCTGAGTTCCAATACATTTTTATTGATGGACACTAAAATTTAAATTTGTAATTTTCACATGTTACAGAATATTTTTCTTTTTCTTTTTCTTTTTTTAAAAAAGATTTTATTTATTTATGTGACAGAGAGACAGCCAGCAAGAGAGGGAACACAGCAGGGGAGAGGGAGAGGAAGAAGCAGGCTCCCAGCGGAGGAGCCCGATGTGGGACTCGATCCTGGAACGCCAGGATCACGCCCTGAGCCGAAGGCAGCCGCTTAACGACTGCGCTACCCAGGAGCCCCACAGAATATTTTTCTTGTTTCGATTTTTTTCTCAATCACCAAGAAGTGTAAAAACCAAAACCAATAATAGATTATGTGTTAATTAACTGAATTAAAATTTAAAAACTGTTAAAAAAATAAAAATGTAAAAACAGGTGGTGGGTCAGATTTGGCCTGGGGGCTAGATGGCCAGCTATGCTTTCATGGGTACATGCCTTCTCTACCATGAAAAGGGCAGGCCCACCCATCATAGATGTATCTACCCAGCACAGTGCCGGACACACAGCTGGCCTTTACCATTTTAAAAATACTGCTAACTTAGGAATCATAATGGCATTGACCTCACAAGGCAGTGAGCGGAAACCAAGATGATGCCAAAGATCCACTAGGTAAGCAACATTTGCCCCAAATGACAAGGGTTTAGCTGGTCATTATCGATTCAGATTTATTTAACAACACGGCGCTGAGCCCCTGTGCTAGACCAAGCACTATTGCAGACCCCGGGGACACAACGATAAAGAAAATAGAAGAGTTTCTCCTCTCAGGGAGCTTGCATGCTTTTGGAAGAGATGGGCAACTAATTAACAAACAAGTAACCATATAACATGTCAGATGTTGATACGTGCTATGGAGAAAAACACAGGGGTGCAGAGAGGGACAGGGAAAAGCTATTGTTGTCACTCTATCTGAGGTGGTCAGGAAATGCAACAGTGACATTGGACAAAGGCCTGTGGGAAGTGAGAGAGGAAGCCAAGCAGACACTGGGATGAAGAGCATTCTAGGCTGAAGGAACAGCACGTGCAAAGGCCCTGAGGAAGGAGGCTACTCTGCCTGGTTCAGGATCAGCAGTGAGGCCAGGCCCCTGGGGTGGTGTGAACAGGGAAAGCAGTAGAAAAGGTTTGGGGATGGGGGTGGACATTTATAACCTTTATAAGCTACTGTAAGGACTTCAGTTTTGTTCTGAAGGAGATAGCGCTGGAGGGCCCTGAGCAGAGGAATGACATGGTCTGGCTCAAAAGATCACCCATTGGAGAGAGGGCTGGGCAAGGGCACGGAGTCTGCTGTTTTGTCAGGAAAATGTGTTTTACTTCTGTGAGCTCTGGGTCCGGTCCGGGGGCCCACTGTGTCATGCTCACCCAAGGAAACCTCCCCAGCCGAAGCAAGCTTGCAGCCTTTGCTCAGACACTGAGCAGATGAAATTCAAAGCACCAGAAAGAGCTTTTCAAATTGAATTCCTAGCTTAACAGAGTAACTTGACAGAGGAGGGAAGGATGAGTCAGCCATTTAAAAACACATATAGGGGTGCCTGGGTGGCACAGCGGTTAAGCGTCTGCCTCCGGCTCAGGGCGTGATCCCGGCGTTATGGGATCGAGCCCCACATCGGGCTCCTCTGCTATGAGCCTGCTTCTTCCTCTCCCACTCCCCTTGCTGTGTTCCCTCTTTCGCTGGCTGTCTCTTTCTCTGTTGAATAAATAAATAAAATCTTTTAAAAAATAAAAATAAAAAATAAAAACACGTATAGAGGATCAGCAGGGCTGGATGCGCACTGGTCCAGCACAACCGAATTATTGCATAGAATGCCAGGGGCCCTGGGCACTGGGCTCGGTCAGAAAGCAGCCTCCCCTCCACTCACCTTCTGACATGAGCACGTCTGGCTCTGGGGGAAGAGCACCTTCCTCCTTCAGCTGGCAGGGCATGGGGAAAGTGGGGCACTGAAGGCTCTCACACTGGTGACCCAGATACCCCTGGCCCTGGACACACTCTGAGAAGGCCCCACATGGTTGGTTGACTCCAGTTAAAGCTTTTCCTTTACTCGTCCTCATTGTTTCACAATTTGAGAATTTCAGCCATTTAAACTTGACAGGGTCAAGAAAAAGCATGTTGTTTCAATTATCAAGCTCAATGCATTTTCTTTTCTTTTTCTCTGTACTGAACGAAACTGCTTCGCCACATTTGTTAAATAGTCTTTAAAAGCTTGTTTCTACCCCCTTACCAGAAGTCTCTCAGAGCTGAGATTTAACTAAGCATTGGTGTGAGGCTTTATGTGAATTCATTTCATCCCTTTTTCTTTAGTTGTCAAATGTTAACTGTCCTCTGGGTGAGGAGAATTTTACTTCTTAAAAAATGTTTAAAATCATTCCCTTGATCTGCCCCTTTTCCACCTCACTTTCTCTGAGTTTTTTAGATTAAAACCAAGCAAACAAACAAACAGACTTCCGGTACTTTGTGTTCCTGGTAGAAGCCTGCCCACATCGGAGAGAAGGCAGAATGGTCTCCTACCCAGCAGAGAATCCCAATTCAGATCCCAGAATTCCCCAGACTGTAGCAATCTCGCTAACTTTACCTCTGATTTCCCTGGCAACTTACAAGGTCAGCATTCTAGGCCTTGCTAGAGAATTTGACCCTGAACTTTGCTTTCAAAGATTCTGCTGAAAAGACTGGCATTTATAAATCATCATGTGGAAACACCTCTCCAGCGACAGGATGCTCTGAATCCAATGTGCCTTGGTCATGTTGGACCACTGAGAAATAAACGGCATAGACTGCTTTGCTTGATCTTTCTACAGATCTGTCTTTACTGTAATTGAGTTTAATGTCACCATCTGCACCAGCCTCTTCCCTGCTCTGTGCCCCGGTGGGTGTGTCTTCATGGACTTCATCAACAAGCTCCCTTTTTCTTTGATGTTGGAGCCTGGGAAGGAGAGAGGCATTTGATTGGGGACCTGGGCTCTGAGTGGCGGATCATGACAGGGGTCAAAAAGATGGCAGGCAACCCAGGTCCTCCTGGGTCTCTGACGTTTCTGCAGGCAATCCAGGCCTTTTCTGAGTCTCTAACGCTGGGTGACACCAGGGACATCTAGAAGTGGTGGTTTCAGCCTGGACTTTGGCCTTTTCAAGATGGGCTGTATCAGCAAAGCAGTGCTGACACACCTTCCAGTTGTTTTTGGGAACTGGAACAGGAGAGCAAGAATGTGGTGACTGGAGCTGATGGATTGGTTGAGGTCGACCCTGTGATATTTTGAAGGTAAGGACTTGGATATGTATGGTCAGGGCATAAAAGTAAATACAACCCCATCCTGTAATCACAAGCTGGTGAGTCAGGTGCCATTTGGATTATACTAGCCTCTAGGGTGAAGACACAGCGTTGGATGTGAGGGGGAAAGGAGATGGCCTGAGGAAGCCTGGCAGGGCCCGCCCTGTCCAGCACAGTTTACTTTTGTTGTGAACCGAGTCACTCCCTGTACTTTTCATGTCTGATGACTGCTTTCAGCAGGTTGGGGATCATTAAGGCTCCTCTCCTCTCTTATTCTTTTCCTTTCTTATGGTTTTTTTCCTTTTTCTTGGCCATTTCTCTCACCCATACAATTCATATGAGCTCATGTTTCATTAGAAAAACCACGGTTCCTAGACTTATGTTTAATGTTGCACAACAGGGAGGCTCTACTGAGCCCAAGTGCAGCCCTTACTTCCCCCAATCTTTGCATTTTTTCTTAAACACAGCTGTATTACTATACGATTCATATCTATGTCGAGAAGTCCTCTTCCCCACCCCTAGAGCAATTCTAGGGAAGTGCTGTGAATAATACAGTCTCCGCCCTCCAAGAGCTCGATCCGTGTGTAAGTTCCTTGACGGTGCCCATGGCTTCCAGCCATCAGCAATCCTGTCCTCTGGAGCTGTGCTCTCCAATACAGTAGCCACGAGCCACATGCAGCCACTGAACCCTCACGAGATTGGACATATGCTAGTTACTCAGTGTTTGATGAATGAGTCATGCATGAGTGAATGAATATGGAGGGCTGGTTCAAATTGAGATGTACTGTAAGTATAAACTACACATGGAGGTAGTGAAGAATTCATAGGAAAAGGTGTATGAAAAATATCATTAGTATTTATTAAAAATTGGTTACATGTGGAAATGATAATATTTAGGATCTATTGGGTTAAATAAGAGACATCGTTAAAATCAATTTCACCTGCAGCTCCTTGAAGATTTAAAGTGACGAATGAGATTTGCTTTATGTTTCTCTTGACCGGTTTCTTCTAGATGGCCTGCTTCCACCTCTCTCCCTTTCCTCCCAGAAGGAGTGCACACTTTCTCTGGAGGCCACCACTGCCCCTCATATGTAACACCTGTCATACTCTAGTGGCTGCCTGTCCACATCTGAAACCTTTACCAGACCGAGGACCTCGTGAGAGAGGAACTTACATACCCAGCCCAGTGCGGTGCTTGGTACAAAGAGGTGGACAACAATTATTTGGTGAATAGTGATCCAATTCTTCTGTTAGACTGAGCTTGTGTGAGGCTGGGCATTCACAAGTGTAACATGATCTTATGTATAATACTTATGAGTAGGTGCTCAATATGTGTGTGAAATATCCCAGAGATAACTTCAATTTTCAATGTATGATTGAATTTTAGAAACTCTTGTAAATGTCTAAATTCCTAATTATTACCTTTCTAAGGGGAAGGTGTTGGGTAATACAATACAGTTCGTGCACATGTGGTGTGTGTATCTATTTCATAATGCACGTGAGTGCTGCTGGATATGGTTGAGATTATAGTCCAGGTGGTCACACCTGCCCGTTTTCATTTGCAGATAGGCACAAAACCCAGGTGGATCCCAATTAATTCTCAGAATTCTCTGAGGCCTTTAAAACCAATTGAATCAATCAACTGTAAAGAAGTACAAGTAAGATAAGGGTTACAATTTTTTTTTCACCTGAAAGATGTGAATTTAAGAGAGTAAACACACTAGAAAATATTTATAGAACATTCCACCCTTGGCTTTCATGATTTTGCTTCTCATTAGGACTGGGTTTGCTTTTATGCCTACTCAGGCCAGAAGCAGCCAGGTAGCCTGGCTCTAATGTATCTTCATGTTTAGATGTTAGTTAAGCACATTGGTGAGAGTAGATTCATTATTTGCGAGGAAGTTGCATGAATTTGACTCAAGATACCCAAGAGTCTGGTATCTAAAATTAACACAGCATTAGTTTTTCACAATTATTAACATAAAGGGAATCACTATATCTAGAAAAACTAGGTAGATTTAAATAAAACTTTAAGGCTTTATCTGGTTAGTTGAATAGACATTTTAATTATTAATCCTATGGATTATTTTTTTTTTAAGATTTATTTATTTTAGGGAGAGAGAGAGTGCATATGAGCGGTGGGGGTTGGAGGCTAGAGGGAAAGAGAGAATCCTTGAGCAGATTCCCAACTGAGCGCAGAGCCTGAGGTAGGCCTTGATCCCACAACCCTGAGATCACGACCAGAGCCGAAATCAAGAGTCGGCAACCGAAATCGAGAGCCACCCAGGTGCCTGTCGTATTATATTTTTGAAAAATGGTCTGAACCCTTATTAACTATTGAATAATGGAAGGAATTGACATGAATGAAGTCGTACACATATACTCTGATGCTGCGTCTTCCGTGCAGGCAGATCTCCCATCCCAGGACTGCCATCGACACTTTGCTGGCACTTCATAGTTAACGTCTTGAATTACAGTTATTGCAATAGCTATCTTAATCCAACCTCTATATTATCTTTTCCTTACTCACTTGTATAATTCTGTAATACTTAGCCAGTGCTTTCCACATGGAAGTTCTTCTCTAACTGCATGTGGAATCAAATTAAAATGAATCGAGTGTAGACCTGGGAGTCATGAACCCTAGTCCAGTCACTGAGCAGCTCTACCACCAGTCCAGTGATTTCTCTGAGCCCTGGGCTCCTCTTGCCCCTGTTCTTCCTTCCCACCAACGTCAGCTTTTGCTATCCTGTCCTGACTTTGTTACCCTTCAACTACATTATGGTAACTGGACTGCACTCCACACTCTCATGTGGTGGCCACGTACTGGAGTCAATACTTTATTAAATCCTGATAATTGATGAGATGGAGATCGTCAGCCCACTTTTCAGCTGATAAAACTGAGGCTAGAGAGAGCTTGAGTGCCATGTCTAAGGCACTAGTAAATTGGTAGAGTCAGGATCTGAATCTAGAGACTTGTGGTGTCTGATGTGCTCTGGCTATTCTTCAACTTATTTTTCAATCAGAATTATTTTGAGAAAGCTCTACTCTAAGCTAGTATATTCCTCCCTCCCCAACACATTAAAAAAGAAACAACATCTACAATTATGGATAATTGTTGTAGACCCAACTATTAGTACAAGAAGCAAGAAGACCTCAGCACGAGTTGTTATCATAGTTAACAAACTATCACAAACTTAATTATTGGGTAGAAACGTGGAACGTTGCAGCCAAATAGGAGTATAATGAGCCTTTTCCATGAATGCGTGGAAGGAAACCCAGACTCTATTTCTGGGTCTGCCTCAAGCTTTCTCCGTGGCCTTGGGCAAGCGACTTCCACACGCAGTCAACATCCTGGGGTAAAATAGTGATGACGACACACAGCACCTACTTATTGCCCTGGTTTGCTAGGAATGAGGAGTATGTTGGTCAAGGGCTGTAGATGAGAGGAAGTATAATGTGGTTTTTGTTGTTGTTGTTGTTTTTTAATGGCAAATTACACCATACCTGGGGTAGTGTGGGGCAGGGGAAAGTGCTAGGGATTCTGGAAAGCAGATGATCTGTTTCCTTATTTTAAAATGAGGTGGGATGGGATGGAGGGATGATCGCCTGTCTTCCTGCAGCAAATGCTGAAGTTCCACTTGAGCACAAGAGAGCTGTTACTGCTTTCATATACCCTAGGAATAACTGGAAAAAATGAAGTTACTGCCATTTAGGACAGACATGGACAAACGACTCTTTGCTGACATTTGTCATTCTTTAAACACAGTGACATACCGTTATTAAGGAATCATAGCTCATAACTAAGACAGAGACGAGCGCCAGCTACTTTTCTTGACTCGATCCACTTCTTAAAAAAATGTCTCAGGTCCCGTATGCATGCAACTTACGGAGTTGCTTTCTCTTCCTGGGGTTTGAGTGCCCGCGTTAAGCGCCGGATGCGGGCGCATCGTGGGATCCCCTTGCACAGCTTTCCGCCAAGGCACTCTGAAGGTATTGTTCATGAATTTGCGTTAGGATTGCTTGTGCTGCAGAATTTTAAGGAATAAAATGATCTGAATTGCGAATGTTTGAATTCTACATGTTGAAGTGGGTGGGTCATCACCGGGTCACAGGAAACTTCAAGGTAAACAGTATGGCCTCTGGAGAAAGGCCGGGTCGAGTCAAAGCTTCACCAACCTCTCCCCAGAGCAGACGATTAATTTTTGCTTTAAACGCATAACAACCTCCGCCCGGCCTTGCAGCGGAGCAAGCGAGCCAGTGCAAAAACCCTGCCAAGATGCGGGCCGGGGGGTGGGGGTGGGGGAGACGTTGGCTGCGCGTGGGCCCCCGTGGGAGGAGAAACCTCCGCTGGAACCTCCCGGCCCAACCCGGTCCCTATCCTCCTGGGGCAACGTGGAGACGGCTCCTCTCTGAGCGTCTCTGTGCGTTGAGTCCGCGGCGCCAAGAGTAAAGTGTTTTCTCTAGAAACGATTTCTCCAGAACCCTCTAGCCGGAGGAAGGGGATTAAAAGTGACAAAGAAAGGGGGTGGGCTCTGGAGAGACCTCGGGGGTGGGGGGTGTGGAGCGGCGCCCCCGAGGAGGGGCTCAGCGATACGAGCGCAGCCCCGCAGCGCGCTGGAGTGCTTGAGGGGGGCGGGTGGGGGACGCGGTGCCAAGCGCGGGGGGCGACGGGGCGGGGGGAGGGGCGCCCCGGCTTCCCACCTCCGTGGCGGAGCCCGGGAAAGGGCTGGCCCCGGCAGAAGGCCGCCTGCAGGGGCGGGCCGTGAGGTCGGGGTCCCGCGGCCGCCCGCGGCCTGGAGAGGGAGGCGGCGGGGGCGTGGGGCCGCGGCCGTGCGCTCCGCCCCGCGCGGGGAGCGGGCCGCGCCTCCCCCTGCCGCATGTGCGCGGTGTTGTGTGCCCGGCCCCGCTCCTCCTCCTCTCCTCCCCTCGCCGCCGTCCCCTCCCCCAGCGGCCCCGAGTGAGCGCGAGCGCCACACAGCCCCGGGCCGCCACCGTCAAGCGCGCCGAGACGCCGAACAGGTGGCCGGAGGCTGCGGCCGCTGCAGCGGGGAGAGGCGAGGCGAGCTCCGGGCCAGGCGAAGGCGGCCGGGCCGGGCCGGGCATGCTAGCCGAGCGGCCCCCCGGCGCCGCCGCTTGCCCGCGCCCCTAGCCTCCCGCGCGCCCGTGCAGCGGCCCCGCCGCGCCCAGCGTCCAGCCGCCCCTGCCCGGGGCCGCTCCGGCCGCGGACAGCGAGGGGCGCGGGCCGGCCCGCGACGGCGGCGGCGGCGGCATGAAAGTGACCGTGTGCTTCGGGAGGACCCGGGTGGTCGTGCCGTGCGGAGACGGCCACATGAAAGTTTTCAGCCTCATCCAGCAAGCGGTGACCCGCTACCGGAAGGCCATCGCCAAGGTGAGGGGCCGGGGGCGCACGGGGCGCGGGGGGTGGGGGCGGGAGAAGGGGGGAGGAGGAGAGGGAGGAGGAAGAGGAGGAGGGGGAAGGCGCCGGGATCAATATGGCGCTTCCTGGAAAGGGGAGGAGGGAGACGGAGGGGAGGCGGGGAAAGGGAAAGTGCGGCGGCCGGGCCGGGCCTCGCGGGCGCCCCCCGCCCCGGGCTGCGGGCGGCAAAGTTCTCCGCGCGGGCCGGGCCGGTGGGGCGGGCGCGGGCGCAGCCCGGGTGAGCGCTCGGGACCCCGCGGCTCCTCCCGGGCGGAGCGCCGCCCGCCTCTCCCTCGGGGCTCCGGCCGCGGGGCGGGCGTCGGCCAGATGCGCCCGTTCGGAGCCTGTCCTAGGAGCCGAGCCCGAACCCAGCCCTCCGGGGCGCGGGCAGAGCCTGGCCGGACCCATCTCCCCCCGGCTGCAGGAGGTGGAAATCCAGCCTCAGGCCTTTCCCCGCTCCCAGGCCCCGCGGCAAAGGCTGGGGAAAGGGAACTTTTTTGGTTGGAGGAGAGTTTAATTATTCCCCACACGGCGGAGAGCGGCTGCATTTGTGCTCCAGCACTGCCTTCGTCCGGGCGGGGCAAAGAGCCGAAGCCACGAGCCCTTTCCTCCGGGTCGCCCGCGGGCAGGGCCGGCCCGGCGCGGTTCGGGGGCAGCTGATGGGGGAGAGTCGCCGGCAACCCCAAGAGGGACACCCGCTTCCGTGGGCTGGCCGACGCTGGGTGGGCACGGAATCTCGGTGCTTGAGAGGCTCCCGTGCAGGACTCCTTTAAAAGGCACAACCCTGAAATCAGTCCCTGAATGAAAAGTTTTCCTGCAAGGACCTCAGCGTTTACCTATCTGGAACTAGTTCCATATGGTGCCGGGGCTGCGTAGCTAGGGCCTGATTTGGGAGTCGACGAGATTTCCCTTTTTCCTCGTGGAGTGATAACATTGTCTCCACTTAACTGCATTCCTCTACAATGTGTCAGAAGTGAAAAGGCATTTTGTTAAATTGTTTTATCGGCTGTCTGTGTTTGACAAGAGCCCACGCCTCCGAAGTTTCTGTCAAGCACCTGAGGATATTTCCTTTGCTGTAGAGTAACGTTTGGTGAAAAGCATGTTCACTTAAATTTCTCATTTGTTTCCGGTAGTGGCGTGGCCTAGCTCCTGTGGGCTTTGGGGCAGCAGGCGAGGGCCGGTGGCTTTGCCAGCCCGAGTGTATACTGTGTGCGTCCTCCAATTCTCTCTGGAATTAAGGGAGAAAAACTTTGTACACTATTGTTTGGTTTTTAGTATATATTTGGAAGAATAGCTTAAATTTGGCCTTTTGAAGATAATCTGGGGGAACGTTTAGGAACCTGACATAAAGATGGAAGATGTTGACCATATTTAACAGCTCTAAAATGTTCCTTACAGTTGGTTTAACTGTTATTGAAAATCAAATAAAATTAGTGGAAATTGGGCACCCGTTCATCTTGCAGTGCTGACAAGGGGAAACATAACTCTCTAAACCTACATTTAACATTTTAAAAGATTGTTTATGAATGGCAGTTTATGATCTAAATGTTCTAAATCAATAATCAGGTTGCATATGCACTTTGGAGACCAAAATAAGTTGTGAAATGAAAGGGAAATACAGTAATATAACCTAGACAGTGTGCCTGTGTTACTGAATAGGGAGGACGAATAGGGAGGACATTTCCTTTCATTTTACTAATTTTACATGGTTAAATTAGTTCTGTTTCACTAGGCACACCATGGACATTGGTCGAAAAGCCTGTTTGGGAGATAAAAATGTAGTTGTTTGATTTGATCGAGTCATTTGTTCCTTCCACAGAAGTTCTTAAGCATTTACTATATTCAAGGCATTGTTCTGGGTGGTGGACATCTAGGGGGCCCACTGGCTGCCTTATGGAAGTTGGGAGTCTAAGAGTCTAGAACAAGAGGCTCCGTGGTCCTTCAAGCGAAGGAGACCATGTTGTGGACCATCATACTGTGGTGCAAGGAGAAGGGGATGTGTCTGGGGTGTTGGGCAGATGTAACTGAGGGGGCTTAGGGATAGATCTGGACCTTGTTTTTAAATATTAGTGGTAGTTGTTTCACAGTGACCTGGGAACATGGAAAGAGGAGTGCTGTTTTCTTAAGAGAGTCTGGGGAGGCATGCCTAAGAGAAGGGGCATTTGAGCTGAGTTTTTAGAGGGTAAGTGTGAGATCATCAGGTGGAGATGGAAGGAGGCTAATTCTCAGGAGGATGGTAGCATTGGAGTTGGATATATAAGTGAGAGGGAGGAGTCAGAGATGAGTCAGGGCGTTCTAAAATTATTTAAAGGCTCTTGAAGTGCAATTCACAGTTCAGTGGGTGAATTTTAAGATGGGCTTTGTAGTACACAAAGTTTAATCATTGGGTCACAAGACTGTTGACTCTCCGATGTTGCAAGAGCCTCAGTGTCTTCCAGGTTCATTGGTGTTTTTTCTTCTTACATTGTTAGGTACTGGTTAAGATTAAACTTTAGTCTTTCTTCTCTTTTCTCCTACCTTATTTAAGGTGATTATGAGGTAAACACATATGAACACTTGCTTTAACTCTTATTCTTTCTTCTTTACCTCTTATTGTTTAATAGGACAAGGTAAATTTTGTATGATGAATTGGGTAGCCGGCTAACTGTGGAGTGGTGTTTAAGGTGCTCGGTGACACGTGGCTTGACAGACTCCCATTTGGTGGGGAAAAAATGTGGAAAGATCATGTTTATGGCTTTGTATAAAAATCAACTAAGTCCCCCCCCAACCCCCGAAAAAAGAAAGGAAAAGGGAAAGACAGATACGAAGTCACTAAGGCTTTCTCTGCAATAAGCATTTTGTAGTGTGATGGGGCTACTATATTTGGCATTATATTTTAACTTTTTTTCAGGTGAAACAAATCAGTTTTTCTGGACAGTCAAGTGGTGTGACTTAATACCAGAAATGTCCTCAATAAGCAGAGGCTTACATTTAGTCATAGCATTTTTCCCCTCTAGTGAAAAAATGTTTTTCTGCTTATGATCGCTGATGGGTGAAAATGTCTTGGCTGTTCCATCTCTATCCACCCATCCCCATCCAGACCCTGTTTAAGGAGGGTGTCGTGCTAGACATTGAGAATTATGTTGCAGGAACTATTCTCGAGTGCTGAGAGTTGGAGGACTGTCTGCTGTATATGTGTCTGTTCGTTCTTCTCGTGCCTGCAGCCTGACTCATCCTTGAATCCTGATGGACACAGGGTACAGAGCACCAACTGCAGTGACTTTTTAGTGTCGTGCCCTTGGTTTCTGAGGTTTTCTTCGCTGGCCACTCCTTAATTTTGAGTGAATCAGGTCTGGCGCTGAGGCTTCCCATTTTTCCTGCTGTACATCCTCAATCTGGTTAGGAGAAAGATAAGAAAATCTTCATGTTTGTTCAAAAAAAATGTTGATATTTTGGAGGGCTGCTGTGTACAGAATGCTGTGCCCTCTGGAGAAATACAAGATGAAATTCTTGCACTCAAGAAGACCAGATGAGTACATAAAATGATAATAGTAGGTAGAAACATTAATTGGCAACAGGGTGGTACAGTCAGTCATTGCTTCTGGGTTTCAGAGATGTGAGTGGTTGTTATGGCCTTGGGTTGGAAGGGGGATCCTATTCAGTCGCTAGAGTTGGTGTTGGGCTTAGTGAGTGGGATGGCTGGCCCTGCTAGAGGGCCAGGGCTTCCTAAATGAATAGTGATCTCAGAAAGCACCTGCCTGGCTAAGATGTCTTGGTTCTGAGGGTCTGCAGTGGGGTCTAGGCATGAGAGCATCTGCTGCAATTCTGAGAGGTGGGAGGGAGGGGATTGTAGGAACACAGGTGATTCAGGCTTTCGGGGCTAGTTTGGCTCCTGTCCAGCGTTCATGCCAGATGGTGGGTCGGGATCAGGAGGAGGATTGTGAATGCCAGGGCATGACACTGGGACTTTATACAGTTGGTTGGTACGGGAAGGAGTAGGGTATTTGGGCAGGGCAGCAGTATGGACTAATGGTCCTCTGGGAGGATATCTGGAGCAGCTGTTTGGATGGGATCTGCCTTCCATCTAAAATGCTGCTGAATGCTGAGTAAGGAATAGGGAAAGGGTAGAGTGAAGGAGGGGAGTTACTGGAACCTCTTAACTCACTGCTTTCCCCCATAGCTCTCTTCTCTTGGGGGTGGTGGGAGCTTTGGATTGGGTTTGGAGACCTAGATTTATTTATTATTGGTATTACTGTTTTTTTTTTTTTAATTACCATTTAACTTTGGGCAAACTAACCCTACAGAAACTCATTTTTCCTATGTCTAAAGTGGGTTGTTCCCTTGCAGGGTTAATGTGAGTACTGAACAGATGATGAGTGTGAGACTTCAGTGCTGGGGCTGAATCACTAATGTTTTACTCACCAGTTTTACTTGCTGGGAAACTTTCCCAAGTATCCTATTATCCTGTTTGGTTTTTTCCTCTTTACTTAAGAAGGTAGAGTGTAATTTAATTAAAGAATAGGTAAAAATGTTAATATTTGCCTAAGCAGCACTGCAGTCAGAAGAGCGAAGTGTGTGCCTTTGCGTGTGTGTGTGTGTGTGTGTGTGTGTATATAGAAATGCCAATATTGGCTTTACTCTAGGTTGATTATCTGGGCCTCTGGCCTTTGGGCCACTGCTTTTGTCCCTGAAGTATGGAAACCTGAGTTGTTTAATAGCGGTTCGTTGTTTTTAAAGCAGACAAACTTGAGTTTACAGACAGTAACTTTTGAAAATGTGCTTTTCTCTTTTTGGAAGGGGAGGACTGCTGATTACTAAAAACACATAAGTCATGGTTTTTATGAAAAATCTTAACAGTTGGTGTGAGATTTTCCTGCAAATAATATATAACTGCTTGTTGTTACACATTTACAAACTTATTGAAACTTTTAGGAAAATAGTTATATTGTTGCAGAGTTTGAATGACAATAGAGGCAAGCATAAAAATAGTGGAATGACATAAATATTGTTTTATTAATATTTTCTGTCTTCCCTCTCAAAAGTGAAAAAGAAATGCAGTGTGTCTGCAAGGCTGGTGTTTCTAAAATGCAAATCTCATTGTACTCTTCTGTGTAAGTGCCTCTGCACCTGCTTTCCCCAGAGGCCAGGTCCTGCCACCTCAGCACAGCCTGTCCCTTGTGGGACCCCTCTTGCCTCCAGCCTCTCCGTCACCGGGCTCCTCCATCCCACACTCCGCCCACTTGCACTTGCTCGCACGTTCCTGTTTCTTCTGTCTTGAGTGTTTGCTTCCTCTATGTCCGCACATCTATTGAGCCTCCTCCCACACCAGCCATCTTTGGGAGGCTGACCCTGCCTCCCAGGCTGTTTGAGGCTCTCCAATGTGTGCCTCTCCTGGGGCCTTAGCTCCTGTACTGACCTGGATGAATGAGCTTTACTGTGTGGTACTTCAGTGTGTTTATCTACAGAACGCAGCTGAGCTCTTTCTCCCTCTAGGGAAATGCTTGGGGGGCAGTGGCCCTGCCTCAGTCTTACTTGTATAGCCAACATCTGCTGCAAAGGAATCTTATGGGTTGAGTAAATAAAAAGCTGAGAATAAACACATTGTACACATTATTACACAATAAGTATATTTTTACTTGGAAGACTGTATCACCAGCACCTTAGGGTTTGGTGTGTTTGGCATATTGGTACAAACAGATTATAATTGACACTAAGATTCAGTGTGTTTTGGAGTATCTGGAAGTTATTCTTTTGTGTCAGCTCTTTTGAAGGAGTTCAGTCTGTTTTCAGATCAAGCCGAGGGATAGTCATAGGGTTTGCACTGGGCCTGGTTCAAGGCAGGTGGCCAGAGCAGTGTGGGAATCTGGCCCTGAAACATACCTGTGTTGGGTCTGGCGCCTCTAATTCTGTCGGTTGGGATCCTTGGGTAAGTGCCAGCAGTAAATAGAAATGTTTAGGATCTGGATTCACAGAGAGAGTCTGGCTCACGTGAAGTGCTTCTTGGCTCATGATGAACCTGGATGAGTTGGTCAGAGAGGTAATACTTAGTCTCACTAGTACCACTAACCCATAGATAGATCTCCATCTGTCCTGGGAGGTTTTACCTCCCTGTAGAGTTCGACGCAGCTTAGTGATGTTGGACACGGAATAGATGTTTGGAGCCTTACGCATTTTTTTGAAGGATGGAAAGAAATGTGTAAAACTGGTCCAGGGAGGTGATTTCCACAGTCCATTTTGCACAGGGTAAAATGGTTGGTTCAGCCTACACAGTTTGCTTTCCTTCTACGTGGCTACTCATACAACACGCCTAGCTAGGACCAAGGTCAATGGCAGTAGAGAGAGGTAGGGGATCAGTAAATTTATATAATTTTATGTATTTCGGTATCTTTTCTGTTTTACATGGAAAATAGAGAAAGCTTTATGAAAAGAAATGCGGAGTTGTGTGAACACGGTAGAAAGGTGATTTTTGTTTGTTTTAGTCATTTGTTTTATCTTATTTAAGATTTTTTTTCACTTGGAAGGAGTATGTACAAATGACTTTTTTTTCATAGCTTTATGTCTTCTTGGGTCTGGCTTGCCATCTTTAGGTGGTTTATGACATTAAATATTACTTTTGCTAATTTTTTTCTTCTATCCGCTGATATTGGAACTTGGAAATAAAATTGAAAGCTCCATGTCCAAATGAATTGAAAAGTCAATTATTTAATTTTTTTCTCTTAAAAATAGACTATAAAATATACATACAGTAGAAATAAAAACATGTCCGTCCAAAAAAATCATGTACATGAGTCTTCAAAGCAGCATTAGCTGTAACAGCCCCCAAATGGAAACAACCCAAATGTCCAACCAACAGAAGAAAATGGGGTTTATCCATTCATTAGAATATTACTCAGCCATAAGAGTGAATGAAATCTTCATTCATGTTGCAACATGGATGAAACTTGCAAACATTGTGCTAGGTGGAAGGGAACCAGTCACAGAAGCCCGTGTATTATATGATTCTGTATATGCAAAATGACCAGAGTAGACATAGAGAAAGTAGAGTAGTGGTGGGAGTAATGGAGAGTGGCTGCTAATGGGTTTGCTTTGGGGGTAATGCGAATGTTCTAAATTTAGATAGTGTTGGTGATTGTATGACTCTGTGAATATTGTAAAAATCTTTTGAGTTGTACAGTTAAAATGGGTGAATTTTATGGTTTGTGATTCTATCTCAGTAAAGATGTTAAAAAATAGACTACATAAGTCACTATGAACAAAGCTCACTTTTTAGGTATTTTATAGTTCCGAGAGTCCCATAAAACATGTATTACTATGTCAGAGAAGCTCAGAAATCTCAAGTGAAAACTGGCTAATTTTAGGAGTTTCCCATACACTGTGTAAACCCTGCTTTCTTGGGCTTCTTCTTCTGTCCTGCTGCTGTCCAGTAAGCTGTTCACTCTGAGCCTCCAAGTCCCCTGGACTCTCTTTGCTTACCTCTCTTCCTGCTTACAGGCTACCCCAACAATTCACCTGGTCTCCTTCGGCCAGAGATTTCTTCCCGCCCAGCTCACCAGCTGCCTTTGCTGAATGAAGGTTGATGAGGCGGTTCCAAAGATGTTCATAGTGGAAGAGCTTTTCCACTTTTTGGCTTTGGTCCTCAGTCATTTTGAGCTTTAGCAAATCTCACAAGCTTGTGAGGCTCAGTTTTCCCATCTTCATCTTCCCACATTCAGAAATTCTGGGCTGGGCTCCTGTTGCCAGTCCCCAGAGCCAGAGACACTCCTAGCTAGTCTGTATTGTTCATTATGGTGCTCATGGAACCCTGAAGTCTGAGTGATGTGCAGTGGCTTTTCAGAGGAGCAGACAGGGAGCAGAATCTCTTACTCCACCCACCCTCCCTGTGAAAATATTTTGCTTCCCTTACTTTGAAATGATGGGGCTTGACCCCTAGGTCAAACACATGCTGTTGGAAGTTAGGATGTATTTTGCCTGGAGTGTCCTTTAGAATTCCTTACCATCTAGAGAGAAGGGTCTTTTAGGATAAATTACATGCTCAGAAGTCACTTAATGGCACTATTCCTTTTGTGAAGTATAACTAAATGTATGACAGTGCCTGATACTAAATGTAGGGTATGTGTATACACACACATACACATAGGTAGTCCGGACGTCATTGTTTTTATGGTAATATAAATTTAAGTGGTTTTAGACATGACAGGTCAATATTATTTTTCCCTTTTGATTATCTTTACTATTCAGACTCTGTATGACTTAATTTTTTGGAACTCAGTCATTTTTTTCTGGTGTATGGTTTTTCTTGTTATTTGTATCACATCCCTTTAGAGTAGAAAACTAATCTATATTATAGGGTTTGTATTTTTGAAAAGGTCTGTTTGAGATATTTTACAATAAAAATCAATGCTTCCTTCTCTAGCACTTCAGAAAATAATTCACTGCATATCTCAAAAACCTAGGATTACTAAATACTAAAAATATGTTGTATTAACAGATTAAAAACACAAAGTAGATAGTATCATTTTTGTGTAGATGGCTGATGTGAGACTGGGTTTTTTTTCTGTTTCTTTAAAGTATACAGTAAATATTGGAAAAATTTTTTATGTCTGTGTTTTAATTTTCTGAGTCCAATATTAAATCTAGAATTAAAAAAGAAACTATTTTCCAGGGAACAGACTTTCTTCTACCACAAAGGCATTTAAGATGCATAATTTATAATTCTGAAACCCAGCGTGCAAAGTCATATGTGAGTAATAGTTAGCTGGGTCCCTGCCCAGCAGGGTTATACTCTAAACTGAAATTTCTCTTATTACAGCCAGCAGCACCTGCAGAAGAGGAGCTAAAATGTACGGGATATTGGTTCCTGATGTACCACCACACAGGATATGACTAATCACTGAATCCATTAAAGTTGAATGTAGGATTTGGTACTTTTACCACTTTGTTAGAGATCTGGAAAAAACCTTTCAAGCAAATCAAGAGGATCTATTAGTGAAAGTGCCTTATTTGGATTGGTAACTGTTTAAACAACCACATCTGGCAGATTTGGGCATTTGCATTGTCTGAGACCTATGAAAGGAGTATATTTTAAATTTTGAAGGCACATAGTGTCAGGAATATTTTTTTTTCAAGGAAACTTGGAAAGCTAATAAAACCCTGAACTTTCTATGGTGGGGTCAGTTTTATCTTTTGTATTTTATGATCCACTTTTTAAAACACAGATGTTTGCAAAAACACAGTTGGCTGAAGGTGGACAGTTTGGTTATGGATGTTTTCTCCTAGGAGACAGGCACATCAGAGTGACACACTCTGGACCAGGATTCAGAAGAGCAGATGGTGTCATTTGTGTGTCTGAGAGCAAGAAGGGAAACCTTTGTAAGCCCAGGATCCTTGGTTTCTAGTAACACCGACTTCATGGGATTATTGTTAGGGTTTGAAGAGAGAATGTAAAAAAAGCATTGTAGGGATAAAATGGAGTAGATGTTAGCTGTACTGTTCTTTCATTTTTGCGAAGAGTGGTTGCCAGTGATTAAGTCTCACTTGAATCAACTCTTCTAAATTGTTTCTTCTCATCCTCATTAGAACTGCCCTGGATGTGGGAAATTGAATTTGTGGTAAAACTGTTCTTCCTTAAAAAATCATGGAAACATTTTTCTGCAATTTAAGAAGTTAAATCCCAGTGACACTGATTTAGATTTTTCCAAGATGTCCACAGCGGAATAGCTTTTTCAGTTTTTGGTTTTGGCTTACAGTGGTTTTGAACTTTGGCAAGTCCTACAAGCTCTGTGAGCCTCAGTTTTCCCATCTGTAATTTGGGAATGCTACCTTTTGGTTGCAGGAATGAACGTTAAGTGACTTAATGTAGATAAAGCTTCTTCATGTAACAGACTCTTAGTATTAGATCTTTTTCTTCAAGTTTTAAACATAGATTAGGCACAATTTTAATGGCTGATTCATAAAGTTGATTTTTATTTGATTTGTGATACCAAAGGGTCACTTTTTTCTTTTGAAGTACTATAGAAATTCCAGTATTAGTATCTACGAGTGAATCAGTTGGAATTAGAGGAAAACAAATGTTTTGATCACCTAGTGATTTAAGCTGATTCTTTTACGGATCAAGGAGAAATGTGTTTGTCCAACTGTCTTAGCCTGTGTCACTTTTTACTTACTCGTCTTTGCTATTAGCCCGTGTTACTTTCTAAAATTTCAGCTGCCATGCCGCTAGATCAAAGGAAATTATGTCAAATTTCTTTGCTATATTTTAAAAGACTTTGGTTTTGCATTTTCCACATAAAAAATCTTTTGAAACTTGGGAAGAATAAAACTAAGAAACTATAAATAGTAGTTATACTTATAAAATATGGAAATGTTTTTAAAAACTTCCACGTTTATTAACTAGTAGTAGTTCTGAGAATACCCTGGAGTTCAAAGAGATGATCTGAGTTGTAAAATAAAATGGGAAAGCTGACATTTTTGTGACCTCTGTAATCCTTTATTATATAGGCCTCTATAATTCATGTACCCGTACTCTTCTTTACTCTTCTCTGTATCTTAGGAAGGTGATTTTGGGGAGCTAAATCAGCAGTAAATTAACACAGAACATCTTTTGCTTAGGTAGCTAGGTATAAGGATTGACAGATTGATGCAACTTTTAATGCTTTAGTTCAGCTAAAGGCACCCAATGGCAGTCATCTGAAGACTTCACCCAAGAGTTGACCTATTTATCATACTAAATAGGGAGTGGTGTCTTGAAGACTCGCTCAGGTTCTGGGCATGGCAGCATCACTATGTCAGACTTGCCAGGTTGTCAACAATGGACTCTCTTCCCATTTTAGAGAACCACCTCCTCTCATCTTTCCACACCACCGTTTCGAAGGTTATTTTTCTCTTTGAGAGCCTTAAACATCTTATTAAAATAATTTCGCCCTCTCTCCATATGTGTTTAGGGCAGTTGCTAGGTAATGATTAAAATAATAAAACTTTATCTCTTTGGGCAGTGTTCATAGTTTGGCTTTGATCCCTTCTAGTGTTTGTTTGTAAACATTGTTTCACATGAGTGCATTTGAAATTGAAAGGTTTTGTTTCATACAGGATGTGAAAAAGAGACATGGCCGTGTGGGAGATCGGAATTTCGCCCTCTCTTCCCTTCACAACTTCCTGAGTTTTTGTGCTTTGCTAATGAAAGTGTTGAATGGTACTTTCAAAAACTTTCCAGAATAACTTTCCAGTTTTATAACAAAAGTGTAGAGAAACAAGCTCTGGAGGAATTTTTTTTGTTCCAGCTTTATTGAAATATAATTGACAACATAATAACTTTTAAAGTGTACAATGTGATGATTTGATATACATTGTAAAGAGCTTTCATTGAGGTAATACTCTGCATCCATCACCTCACATATTTACTTTTTTTTTTTTTTCCGTTAAGAACTTTTCTATTCTCTTGGGGAGTTTGAGATAGCTTAGTCTTTTTGAAAGGTGGATGCTGTGCTTTGGATCTTTAAGCTGAAGCTGAAGAGCTTTTGGTCCTGGGCTGTTTTTCCTACCTATGAGGAGGGAAGCTGCTTTCTTTCTAGATTTCAGGGGAGTGGTATTTTCAGCTTAGTCTTTGCTTTTGGTGTTATTAAGCTTTTTAGGTCAGCGCTGATGATCGAAGGCTCTTACACAAGATGTGCAGTATTGAGGCGTTATTACTTGCCTATCAGGTTGGGTAGATGTTGGGAAAGTACCTTTAACCGTGATACCTGTCATGTTTTCTCAGCCTCAAGTCACTGAGGAGTTTCAGAGGGGTAGGAGGAGAATCAGGAAAGAGCGGTGTCAAGAAATAGTGGTGGTTACCCTATTGTGAGCAGTAGTGGCTAGCGTTTATGGGGCATTTTGTGGCTCAGGCCCAAAGCGCTGGGCTCAGGCTTTGTGTGTATATGGTAATCCAGGAGAGTGGAGGGAGGTATTGATGCAGTCCCAAGCTTACAGGTGAGGATACTTAGGCTGAAGAGGATAAGAAAGGGGCAAAAGTTGCACATGTGGTGCACGATGGCCTGGCCTTCCTAGGCAGACCCCTCCGACTGCAAAGCCTGCACTGTTGAGTTACTCCGCTGTGACAGACTGCCGTGGCCCTTGCACTTTAGGATGTCGCAATTCCATGAGAGTAAATAATGCCCTTAGGCACACTTTCAGAGCCAATAGTGGATTCCTTTTACACGCTTTTATACTCTGCTTCTTGGAAAATTCTCATGGTCCCTCTCCCATTCCCACACCAGAGTGCCAAGGGTGGCCTGGCTGATGCTGGCGAATACGTGCTTCTGGTCTGAGGCCTCAGTCTCGTGAACGCGGGTCACAGCCTTGTTTGACCATGGATCAGCTTTATTATCTTCAACATGGCATTGCTGTTTTTGTCAGCATGGCTCCTTATGTCCTATGTTTTTATATGTTTTCTATATTACTGAAGTAGGGAAAAGTGGACAGATAACAAAGCTTTTTTTTTTTTTAGTTTTTATTTTAATTTCACTTAGTTAACATACAGTGTTATATTAGTTTCAGGTGTACAATACAAGTGATTCAGCACTTCCATACGTCACCTGGTGCTCATCGTGACAAGTGTACTCTTTAATCCCCATCTCCTGTTTCAACCCATCCATCCCCCTCCTCTCTGGTAACCATCACTTTGTTCTCTATAATAGTCTGTTTCTTGATTTGTCTCTTTTTTCTTTGCTCGTTTGTTTTTTTCTTAAAATCCACGTATGAGTGAAATCACATGGTATTTGTCTTTCTCTGACTGACTTATTTCGGTGAACAGTATACTCTCTAGCTCCATCCATGTCATAGCAAGTGGCAAGATTTCATTCTTTTTTATGGTTCAGTAATATTCCATTGTGTATTTAGACCACATCTTTATCCATCAATCAATCGACACTTGGGCTGTTTCGATCATTTGGCTGTTGTAAATAATGCTGCTATAAACGTAGGGGTGCATGGATCCCTTTAAGTTAGTGTTTTTGTATTCTTTGGGTACCAAACACACAGAAGTGCAGTTCCTGGATTGGATTGGAGGGCAGTTCTATTTTTCAGCGTTTGAGGAAACTCCATACTGTCTTCCAGAGTGGCCACACCAGTTTTCATTCCCACCAACAGTGCACAAGTGTTCCTTTTGCTCCAGATCCTCTCTAATACCTGTTACTTCTTGTGTTGTTGATTTTAGCCATTCTGACAGGTGTGACGTGGTATCTCATTGTAGTTTTGATTTGCATTTCTCTGAAGGTCAGTGATGATGAACGTGTTTTCATGTGTCTGTTTGCCATCTGGATTTCTTGGGAGAAATGACTGTGTCTTCTTCTTCTTTTTTTTTTTTTTAAGGATTTTATTTGTTTATTGGATAGAGAGAGACACAGTGAGAGAGGGAACACCAGCAGGGGAGTGGGGGAGGGAGAAGCAGGCTTCACACTGAGCAGGGAAGCCGATGTGGGGCTCAATCCCAGAATGCTGGGATCATGACCTGAGCTGAAGGCAGACACCTAATGACTGAGCCACCCAGGCGCCCCTGTTTGTGTCTTCTGTGCATTTTTAATTGGATTGTTTTTTGGGTGTTGAGTTGTATAAGTTCTTTATATATTTTGGATACTAATCCTTTATCATACATGCCATTTGCAAATATCTTCACCCATTTTATAGGTTGCCTTTTAGTTTTGTTTATTATTTCCTTTGCTGTGCAGAAGCTTTTTATTTTGATGTGTTTCAGTAGTTTATTTTTGCTTTTATTTCCCCAGACTCAGGACACACGTCTAGAGAGAAGTTGCTATGGCCAATGTCAAAGAAGTTACTGCCTGTGTTCCCTTCTAGAATTTCATAAAAACCATAAGTTTCAGGTGTCACATTAGGTCTTTAATCCATTGTGAGTTTTCCCAACACAACATTTGTTGAGGAGACTTTTTCCCATTGGATATTCTTTCCTGTTTTGTTGAAGATTAGTTGGCCATATAACTGTGGGTTTATGTCTGGGTTTTCTATTCCGTTCCATTGCTCTGTGTTCATTTTTGTGCCAGTACCATACCGTTTTGATTACTGCAGCTTTGTGATGTAACTTGAAGTCCGGAATTGTGGTGCCTCCCAAGCTGCTGTTCTTCACACGGGTTTCGCCAGCCTTCCTTTGGACTGCGTGCACTGTCAGGGTGGGCTCCCGTAACCACTCCTCTGGAGGCCACTTCAGTTCTTCCCCGCTGCCCCTGAAGTGCTGTGCACTTAGCAAGCCAAGAACCTAGCACTGTGTTGACAGCGTTTGTGGCGTGACTGGTGAGAGGTGATCATAACAGGAAGTAATTTCCTCAAGGGTGCTTTCAGAGCTGCAAAGTACAGTTCTTTGTAATATTTAGAATGTTGCCTTCAAATATACTATAGCTATAGGAACTTGCTAGTACGGAATTTTATAGCTCCGATAGCAATGCCTGTGTAAGAATTTATCATCTTGTTCAGCAGTGTCAAATAACACCTAACCATAAGTTGATTAATAAAAATATTGTTTGAAAATTAATGTATATTTAGGTATTGTTGCATAACCACCTACCCAAAACTTAATGGCGTAAATCAACAACTATTTAATTATGTCTCATGATTTTGTGGGTTGAGAATTTGGACAGGGCTCAGCAGAGTGATTCTTCTCCATTTGGGTTTATGTGGGGCTGTTCGGGGTTGGGGGGGCAGATGACTTGGTCTGGAGGGTCCTAGATGGCTTCATTCACATGGGGGGGGGTGCTTGGTCGGCGTCAGCTGCCATGCAGCACAGGAGCAGAAGCGGGATACAATGTGTGGGACGGTCCTCCAACTGCACGTGCTCCCAAGAACACTGAGTGTATTTGAGTGTGTGTGTGACCCCGAGGGATTTGTGTGGCTCCTGGGTTTGTAAGTTGCTAGAGGCAAATTTTCAATCCCAGTCTAAAAATGTATGAGCCTTCTCTTTCCCAAACCTACCTCCTACGCCCCTCAGTCCTTCTTTTGATATAAAGATCATTTTAATACTCCTCAAGGCCAGTATTACTCCATGTTTATTCCATGGCACATTAATAAACAGTATATGGAAAAAAGAAAAAAAAAAACGAGCACCTACACATAGCATCTCTAGCATGAGGTCTCAGGGTAGTTGGACTTCTTAGGCTGTGGTTCAGGGCTCCTACGGAGACAGGAAGAGGACACTTTTAAGACCTAGGCCTAGAAGCCACCACCCATTAACCCCTCTCTTCTATGTACCAAACCAGTCATTAAGTGGCCTGGATTCCAGGGGAGAGGATATCCACTCCTCTTATTAATGCAAGGAGGTCAGCTCTTAATTTGAGTGTGGCTATCTTTTTCTGCTATAGAAATGTGTGAATGCAATGTGTGTGTGTATGTGTGTGTGTGTGTTTATTGCATGTAACATTAAACATTTAGTCTTTTATTGTTTTGTGTCATGTGTTTGAAATTGTCCTGTTTTTGGCCTGGGCACCCGTCATAAAGTATGTATCCTGAACTTTTGAAGCTGACAAACCTAAGAAGTAGTTTGTGTTCCTAATTCCTGAGTTCAAAGATCTGACGGCTTTCCCAGGCTACTCAGTAGAAAGAGATAATGGTAATAACACCTTGAGTTTATGTGGCATCTTCTCTGAGAGGTTCAAAGTGTTTGTGCCACTCGTGATTCCTTTATTGGAATGTCCTCTGAGGTCAAGAAGCCGTAGTACCCCTCAAGCTCATACACAGATGAGGAGATGGAGTAGTCTCGTCAGCCTGCTCGTGAACAGTGTTCAGAAGGCTGCCTTCTGCAGACCCACGTACCGATTAGAACTCGAGTATGAATTTACCTTCCTTAGATGTGATTCTGGAAAATGGCGGAGATTGACTTTTGTACATTGGTAACGTTTTAAATTATATACCATTTGCCAGAGAAGTGCCATATTTAAAGGAGGGCTAGTTATTTTTCTAATGTGTTTTGTTTGCTTTGGTAGAAGCTTATGGGTATTGTATCACAGGGATATTTCACTTTAATGAATTAAATTCCACATGCTCAGCAAAGAGACAGAGTGGAAAAAGGTAAAGGCAGTTATAGGGTCACCCCCTTAGTGAATGTGTGGTGTGGCCTGACGGTGACATTGGAGGTGAGAAGACTTGTATTCATACATGTCCCCCCCCCCCACTCCTCCACGCCCTGTTGTGGGAACACGTCCTAGTGCCTGTGCTTATGGTGATTAAATGGAGTTTTTAAGGATAATTTAATCGTACGTTAAGTTTACCCCTGCCATTTAGAGCCTAAACTTTGAGTAAGGTGGAACTCCATTGTAAGGCTCTAAATGTGATATTGCTTACATTCGTTCAGTTTGGCTTAAAATGAAACACTTTACATATGGTTGGTGTGCATTAGGCTTTGGGAAGAAACCTCTTCAGCCAGAATTTGTGTTGGC
The DNA here is from genome assembly GCF_023065955.2 of Ursus arctos. Lineage (NCBI taxonomy): Eukaryota > Metazoa > Chordata > Mammalia > Carnivora > Ursidae > Ursus > Ursus arctos. Next base: position 4,780,577 of record NW_026622986.1, read on the forward strand.
TAGCTCCTGGCTCACGAATGTCTACCCCATGTGAAATGACCTACCCTGTGTATTTCCAGCAGCGTAAACTTCATCACAGCATTCTCTAGTACAGAGAAGTCCATGGATTCCGCAGGGCTTTCCAAGTAAAATTCAAATTTGTCAGCCTGAAAAGAGCCCCCAGCCTGGCTTTTTCCCTTTATCTCCCTGTATCCCTCTTCAGTCTGCCCCATCGTGACAGAGCTGACTCTCATGTTTCCCCAAGGTTGTGCTGAGTTCCCCGATTCCTTTGACAACGTACATGTCCCTTGGCCTGGGATTCTCTTCCTTGTTCTCCCTCTCTCCTTGGTCCTTCCACTGTTTCTTCACTGCTGCCAGCACTGTGCTCTTTTGTTCAGAAAGCTTAAGAGGCTCCCTGTTGCTGTCAGGACAGGATCCCTGCTCCCCTTGGGTGGCATTCGGGGCTGTCTGACTGGCCCTGGGCTTCCTTCCCTCGGACAACATATGCCATGGCCTGGGGCCACGCTGGCCCACAGCCCTAGGCACACCCCAAATGGTGGTTTCCCTGACTCCCCACCCACAGCCCAGAGAGATTCAAAATTCGATAAGTTAAAAGAGATAGAGGGAATCATGACCCAAATATGTGCTTTTTGAAAGGAAGTTACCCCAATAATTTTGGCTGTGTTATTACGTGTTTTATTACTTGTAAATAATTAAAAGTGGATGAGCTTTTAAGAGAAAATAAGCATTTACCAACAGAAGGTATTTCTTAAATGTTTCTCTTCAGGGGGGTGTTCTTTCTAGCTGCCTGTCTGCAGTGAAGAGGCCAGTGCTCTCTGCCTTACGCTGCTGACAACTGTGGCTTGACACACTGGATTTACTGTGCTCAGATGTCACCATACAGATTACGGCTGGATATACAAGTTCCAGGTGGTGGATGGCTTGTCTGTGAAATGCATAAAAGAGGGTGAAATGTATCCTTTGTGGAAAGATGGGGGTTCTTGAAGACTGCAGGGCAGCTATGACTAATGCTGTAGTTAGTTAAGAAATCCCCCTTTGGCTGTGTGTGGCCAAGAGGGTTTTTTTTTTTTTTTTAATCTTTTATAATTAAGTCTGAATGAATATTAAGGTGTGTTTCTTTGTATTAGCTGTACTGTGAGGACTAGCATCTCTGAGACGTGGATAATGGCAGAACAGGTGCTGCTGTGTTAATGGAAACATTTTTGAATTGAGTTAACAAATTGGACTGGTGGCTTGAACTGAGTATTTGAAATACTGTCATCACTTACGTTCTGTCTCAGAATCAGGAAGACCCTTTAGACTCTTGTGTTGTCGCAGACCTCCCACCCCCAGTGTCGGAAAAAGGAAGAGATCCATGCAGAGCCTGTGGTGGGGGGGCAGGTGCGCCTTCTTCAGGGACCCCATCCATCCTGGAGGGATCTGAGAGGTCAGGGAAAGTTAGACGAAGCTGTCAAAGCAGGAAGCACAAGAGCAAGTCCACATGCAGCTCAAGGATGGCATCCTAGAGTCCTGGGCCCCTGACCGAGGAGGTGCCCAGGGGGCTCACTGGTGTGAGGTGATGCTTTCCCACCTCACCATGGTTCCTCATTCTTGTCTCTTCCCAGCAAGGTGGAAGCAGTTCTTTTGAAGAACTAACTTGTCCTTTAAATCAGAGTATAGCATTGGCTTGGACCACAATTGCCGGAGGAGCCGTGCTGGCCCAGGCTTGTGTGCCGAGGGCAGGGCTAGGGCCACTGGGCACTGTCACGACACTGAGGGTGTCCTGCCGGCTGGCAGTTGTTCGGGAGCTTTGCAAGCTCTGGTCTGGCCGTTGCCAGCAGCCCAGCGGAGCTTGAGGGATGCTCAGGTGGGGGAGCCTCCGGCCAGCTCCGTGGGCTTGTGACTGTCAGGGCTGGCCAGACTTAGCTTAGGGTGGCCTCAGCTGCCTGTGGCCTCCTGCAGAGCCATTGCTCTGTGGTGACGGATACAGCCTTCCGCACCTCTCAGAGTGGCCTAGAACATGAGAACGTGGTAATGCCTGCCTGGCCAGAGCACGTCCTATAATGTTCTTACAGAAGAAAATTATTTTGTTTTACCTCACCGATTAGAGGAAGAAGCGCTTTAAAATAGAGTTAGTCTCTCACTTGTATTTGTTTCTTCCAGTGGAATTCTCTTCTATTTTATGATGGTCTGAGGCTATCAACCAAAGTGTGTGCGTCCATGTATGTGTCCTCTGAGCGTGTGTGTTCACGTGTGTGTGTGTCCGTGTGCACGACATCTGCATGTATGTGCACCCGTGTGTGTGTGCATGCGGGAGGCTGGGATGGAAGGGCTTTTCGTAACTGTTTGAGTTTTCCAGTAAAAGACTTGGGATTATATTATAGTCATAAGCTGTCTTTCAAGTAATAAATGATTTTCTTGTATAATTCCATGGATTAAAGAAATGCAGTCGTTTTTTATATGGTTCAGTAAATCTTTTAAAAATCGATCTTGGCATTCATTGCTGGAATGTTTAGGAAAAAAACTTTTCATTTTTTCTTTTCTTCTTTTTGTTTTTTTGGTATTAACTCAGCTATAACTTGAATTTTCCTACTTCATTTTAAAGAGGATACTCACTCTTTCCCTCCTATCCCCCCTCATTTTCTTACAACCACTGTATTGCATGAATTCTGGTTCTTCAGCAGGACTGGCTATGAGAGAAGTCAGTGCTCCAGTGGGGCGGAGGGGAAATCAGGGCAATGAAGAGCTTGTCAGTGGGGGAGGGCAAAGGCTGTAAGTTTCCATTCTCATTACTTTCAGCTAATCTGTTGTGGCTGCCCTGTGCTGTTACAGGCAGAGTAACTCCCCCTGCCCTTGTTTATGTATCAGCATCATTACTGTGCATGCGTCCTTGGGGATCTGACCGATTGGTAAATTAGTGCTGGCAGAGGAAGCCCAAGACAATATGCAAGTGTTTTATTTAAACAAATACATTCTACAATTTATTTTATTGGATTTTGTCCTTTGAATGAGAACACCACAAGTAATCCTATTAGTCTAGAAACTGCTTGCTCACACCCGATTACAGGCTTCAGTGTGTGGCTGTTGCCTGTGAAAGCACATAAGTCTTTAATAAATGAGGCAACTTCCAGATTCATCAATAATTAACCAGGAATATGACAAGTTTTATTCCAACCCAAAGCTGCACAGTGCTTCAGACAATCTGCTCCTGCAGATGAAATCTCTTTGTACTTCATGATTCAGCATCCAGAGCACAGGATTCTTCCACAGAGGCACTGGGTTGAGTGAGCATAATGAAGGTTTTCTTGAAAAATGTTAAGCATTAATTGTTTCCAGTAAAATAAACACATACTTATAGAAAACTTGGAATGTACAGATGGTTGCATAGAAGACAGTGTCACCCATCGTTTCACCATCCAGAATAATCTAAAATTTTAGTATTTGTTTTCAGTCTTTCTTTTTGTCTGTGTATGTGTAAACACAGATGCTTTTTTAAACAGTTGAGATCATGATTCATATATAATTGTTTCTAGTTATTTTACTTGATATATTTGCATTTTCCCATGTCTTTAAAAATTGTCATAATAAATTTAAAGGCTGTGTAGTATTTTTTGTACAGATACATATTTAATTATTTGCCTATTACTGGAAATTTGTTTCCCTACTTTTCACCATATAAAAATAATATCATAATCTCAGTGCATAAAATTTGGTCCAGAGTTTGGATTATTTGATTATTGGGTGGGAAGTAATGGACATTTTGAAGGGTTTCAGTTTATGCATTTTGCCAGTTTGCTGTCCAGAGAAGTTGTGCCAGCGTGCCCCTGGCTGGCATGGGAAGTTGCTTCCTGCCTCTGCCGGGCTTACCTCCTGGATCAGTGTTGTAGCCGGGAGTCCCTGGGCTCAGGAATAGGGCTCCAGCCTCATTTGGTTCATCTGTAAGCCAGGCTGTAATTCCTGTATCTTCTTGTTGTAGATTAAATGAGAGATAGTTATGTAAAGGGGGCGCCTGGGTGGCTCAGTTAGTTAAGTGTCTGCCTTTGGCTCAGGTCATGATCCCAGAGTCCTGGGATCGAGCCCCATGTTGGGCTCCTTGCTCAGCGGGGAGCCTGCTTCTCCCTTTCCCTTTCCTCCCCCTACTTGTCTTGTGCTCGCTCTCAAATAAATAAATAAATAAATAAAATCTTAAAAAAAAAAAAAAGATATGTAAAGGGCCTGATGGAGAGTTTGGCCCAAGGTGGGCAGTTGGTGCATGGTAGTTGTGTGGCCAGTGACCTGTCCGGTGTCTGGATTCTTCCCTGTTCATGGAACGGGGGAAGAAGTGGAGATGAAAGGTAACTACATCAGTGCGTTCTATACTGTCAGGGAGACACAAAGTCCTTCTTTGGATGGGGATTCTATGTAAGATAGTTCAAAAACCAGTGTTTAATATTAAAAAAAAAACCACAAACTTTTCCTGAAAATTTTATGTAGAGTGGAATTCAAAATTTTATGTAGTGTCCAGATAATTTCGCATCCGTCCTCATGGCCCAGCTCTGTCTTACCAGACCCTTGCATGAGTCTGGCCTGTTGGGGGCTTGGTCGGTGCATGTCAGGTGCCTCTTCGCTCTGTGCTTTGGGTGTGGAATGACATTTTTGACGATTTTTCTGCTAGTCTGACTGGATTATGGCTATGCAGTCTGTCTTTAGTCTGCTTTAAGACATACATTTCCTTTGCCTCTTTGGTCTTCAAGGATTCCTTCCATCTTTAATGAGACACCGAAATGCTAAGTAACTGCAGCATTGTTCATGGAGCTGCTGAAATGCTCTCACCTTATTCAACCAGTTGTAAAGCACATCTACTCTTAGCAGTTTCCTTGGCAGCTCTTATTTGGCTACTCACCTTCATCCGCTTATCTGATCAACACCTGTCTTTTGTTAAGATTCTGATGTTTTGGAATCATTATTTTGTCCTTTTCTTTGTCTGTGGCACTTTTCCCCATTATATGTGAGGAATTTGTCCTTGTTATCTATTGTGTTTGGGCTCTTCTGTGCTTGTTTAGTACTATTCATATGAACTGGGTTTAACCTTTGTATTCCTGAGGCACATACTAGATTTGTAGGTACTTCTGTTAAGTCTCCAAAGCTTGAGAAAAGCTGTAAAAGACCTAGTAGTTTTTCAGTTATTTGACTTTGAGCTGGTCGTGGTGCTACTTTTTAGACTATTTGTTTTAGAGAACTGTTTAAAAGCTTTTGCAACTGTGTATACCTGCTTTTGCTGTGTGATCTACTTAAAATAATGATGCATATTAGTTGCTTTTTCTTTGTCATCTGCATGACATTTTTGGACTTCTAAAAACAGCAATATATATATATATATATATATTGGAAAAGAAAGATACAATCACAACACTCATTTTTAAGTTTTAAAAATGTCTGGGGTAAACAGTAAGCATCAGAAATGGATACATTTTGGGGCACCTGGGTGGCACAGTGGTTAAGCGTCTGCCTTCGGCTCAGGGCGTGACCCCGGCGTTATGGGATCGAGCCCCACATCAGGCTCCTCCGCTATGAGCCTGCTTCTTCCTCTCCCACTCCCCCTGCTTGTGTTCCCTCTCTCGCTGGCTGTCTCTCTCTCTGTCGAATAAATAAATAAAATCTTAAAAAAAAAAAAAGAGAAATGGATACATTTTAAGTGAATCTTTAGAGCATGTTATTTAAATAGAAACATTGATTGGATCAGTGCGTCGATCTCATATGCTGTTCTCCTCATACACTGGCAGGCCTCTCCATTCCTTTCTAATCCCCAGATGTAATGAGATGCCTCTGACTATAGTTACTTTCAGTTGCCATTCATAAAATTGTTGGTCAGTCTTCTCAGGGGGCAGCGCTGTTTACAATGCCTTTAAGAATGTCAGAGGAGTTCTTCCATTTCCGAATAGACTACTTGCCGTTTCCCTTACAAGGCCGGTACTGCTGCAAAACTTATATTTTCACATCGGGTGGGTGTTGTTTGTTCATTTGGGCTAGTAGTCCAGCATCAAATGCTACGCCATCACTTGGCCACTTTTAGCCAATGATTATGGGTCAGAGCTTTGACCAGAACACAAAATAGTCCACAGAAAGAGTCATGTGGGTTATCCTAGGCTTCTACAGGGGTATGGATTTCAAAGTGCAAAATTAAGGGAATAAGGACAAAACTGTTGAAATCATGAATTTAGATTTCTGGGGTTTCAAAAGCATAATTATGTGATACTTGTGCAAGTTTTTGGTGATTGAGGTCATTTGAGATTTGAAGAACCATTCATTTTTAAAAGGATAAAATTATTTCTCATTTGTGTGAGTAAAAATGAAACCTAACATCCCATCCCATAGCTTCATTATGTGGACTGAAATAAATCTCCAATATCCAGTTTAACCATTTTCAGCAGTTCCGAGGCAATGAGGAAACTTAGTTGGTGATTAGATTTCTGATATGAACTTTTCAAAGAGGACATTCAGAGGTAAAGATTGAGACTAAGGAATACTGGTAACGTTAGTATCGTGGTGTACATAAGCGTGTCTTCCTGCCCATGAACAGTTGTGTCCCCACTTGACAGTGTGGGAGAGTTTAAGATACTTTCCCAAAGTTCCACAAAGTTATATAGTAGAGACAGGAAAAGAAAAGGGAAGAAAATCTTTTAGAAGTGTATTTGAAAATACCAGGAGAAGGCTTATCTCCATTTAGATTTGCCATTTTATTGATGTTCAGCTCTTCATTAGGGTAGAGTAAAACATCTAAAACATGTGGGTCCTTTTTCTCTGCTCCCATCTCACAAGGGGCTGGAATTTTCCTTCTTTAATTTTTATATATTGCTGTTTATTTTGTATGACTTAGATGACTATTATCAACTTTTTAGAATACTTTAAGTATTAGAAAGTTGGTTATAAAACTGGCAGCTTCATAAACCACTTATGAGATGTGTGTTTTATATATAGTGTGCTTCCAGATAGTTAAAGGAATGCATTAAATGATTTGGAAACATACTAAGCCAATAATAATATCTGTTTTAGAGTGATGGAGTATGGTGGTTACCCCTCTTTTTGTTTCTAAAGTTTTTATAATGTGATTGCTTATATTTTTGTGATAAAATTAAAACTGCATAATCTCTTGCTTTTATTTTAAACGTGTTATAGGAGTTTTATAATCTTAAATAATAACACACACACCCTGAGGCGATTACTTCAAATTAAAATTGAAGTCAGTTAGAAATATTTAGAAGTTTAAATAAATGTACTTTGAAGAGAATATTTAGAAAGCAAAAGTTCTGTATGGGAGTTACATCATTCACTATGTTAAACTTCCAAATTAATGCTTTTTACCTGTTGTCCCTTGGATTAAAATAAAGTCAACTTGACTTAACCAAATCTTAACTTTCAGCACATTGACAAAGAAGGCATTCTTAAAAATGTTTTAAACTAAATAAGGTTTAAATGCTCACTTTAAGTCCTTCTCGGGCTCAAGCTGCCACATAGGGGGAAATACATTAACCTCCGTAAATTGTTGGTTGAGGGTAACAACATTTATGGTAGGGAAGATAATTCTTAGTATTGCAAGTCTTCAGATCAGCCAGAAGTGGAGTGGTCAGCTCTTAAAATGTTTTGATGTCATTGTGAGAATTGTGATTATTTAAACAGAATGGGTGTAGCAGTAATCTTAAAATTTTGTGATGGTGAAACATGGAGGGATCCTGAGTGGAGACTCTCCTGTGTGTTCCCGGGTTGGTAGAGTACCCCTGGTTCCCTCTGACAGTGTTGTGGTCCTCCTTCAAGAGTCCATAGGGAGGGGCACCTGGGTGGCACAGCGGTTAAGCGGCTGCCTTCGGCTCAGGGCGTGATCCCGGCGTTATGGGATCGAGCCCCACATCAGGCTCCTCCGCTATGAGCCTGCTTCTTCTCCCACTCCCCCTGCTTGTGTTCCCTCTCTCGCTGGCTGTCTCTATCTCTGTCGAATAAATAAATAAAATCTTTAAAAAAAAAAAAAAAAGAGTCCATAGGGAGCGTTTCTAAAACTTGACTCCAGCACTCAGTGGAGGAGGCTGGCTGCTGCCTCGGCTCTCCTAGAGCTTCTCCGAATCTGTAATGAGTACAAGGGCAGCTCTTCTCGCGCTGCTTTATCAGAATGTGTTTGGGGTCCATACTGTCCTTCAGTCAGACCTCCGTAATTTGTTAGTGTCTTCCTTTGCTACGTGCAGTTGGGTCCGGAAGCTAGCGAGGACGACAGTTGAAGGAACATTATGTGGTAATAGTTGAGTCAAGGGTATTCCCTTACTTTGATCTTTTTACAAGTTAAAAATATCTAAAAATTATAGCAGCTGTGTCATAATTTCTCAGTAGGTGCCGGATTTAGGTCTCACCTTTTAGAGTGCTTAAGCCCTGTGAGGAGAAAATTCCATTAATTATACAGTTTTGTTTTTCTAAAAAGTTCAAAAACATCTCTAGTGTTACCTTGTGATTGCTGGATCCATATAGTTCCGTGTTGGATTATCTAGCCTAGCTCAGTGTTCTCTGATTAGTTCACAGGTTGGCTTTTTTACTCCGTAGAACTGTGAGTGCTAGGTCAGTGGCGATGTTTGTATCTTTACACTCTGTATAGAGGTAGAGTGCCCAGCACTGCAGTCGAAATTGTTAATTTCCGTTTGGCTCCCCTCCCCCAGCTTTTCCTCCCAGAAGCCGTTTTTTATTCAGGAACAAATAATTGAAATTAAATGTCTTTTAGGAAAAGGCATGATTTTTAGAGAATCAGATCCAACCTGGTTTTAACAGTGTATTAGAAAATCATACTAACCTTTTCTGAGGTCAGACTCTTGGTTTTATGAGTTTTCTCTTGTTAATTTCCCTTTTGAATCAAGTATTAGCTGTGAAAGACAGCTGAAATCTGATGGTCCTCTTGATTCTGCTCTTTTTTCCGAATGTGGAAACCACTAGAAACCAATAAGAAGAATGGGAAGTGACTAAAGAACAGACAGGAAATACCAGTTCCCCTGGCCAAGCACCACAGCTCATCCCAGGCCTGCGGTCCTGGTCAGAGGGGCGAGGAAAATACCACAGCTGCCGTCTGCAAACGGTGTCTCTCCTGCCCTGCCAGCGGCATCTGCAGCTGTGCAGGCTCTCAGAAGTGCTTGGTGTCATCCAGATTCCCTGATTTATGCACATGTGAGCCTTGGAATGAGGGTGCTCCCGCAGGGCTAGGTTGGGGACGGATGCCCCAAGCCCCCAAAGGTACAGAGCATGTGGATGCTGAGCTGGAACTGAGAAGCGTGGGATGGAAGAGCGATCTGCCCCAAGTTCAAGAAAAGTACAAAGTAAGCGGAAGTACATCCCTTCAAATATAGGAAATCTCAAGTTGCTTTTATGTTCCCCTCACAGCTGTGTGAAATAATATCTTGCAATTTAGCCTTAACACTGAGTTTCAGCTCCTTTTTATGTGTGGCGTTGTGAATGTTAGTTTTCAGTATTTCCTTATTACAGTGTATTGTGTCTCGCATCTGCACTGATTATTGTTTTTTGTTAGTTTAGAAGTCTTGTTTTACCCAGAGAAACAGAACAGAAAAATAATAGCAATTTTGAACTGTAGCTCTCCCCCTTTTTATTTTAAAAAATACAGCTTCTGTAAAAACCGTGGCAGGAGATAAGAAGGGGCGTACTGTTGTCCCTGGGGATAAAATAGGCATGAGACCAAAGAAGACTAAATTTCTACTTAGCAATGATTTTATTAATGAATCCCAGTAGAGTTTTAACAGCAGAGCAGGATTTCCTCCTATTGTGATTCTCGATAACCTCCAAGAAATAATTCCTTAGGATCGTACTCCTATGACATCTTTCTGATTATAGGCTTGTAATAATTAGATGTTTATCCCCAGAAAAAATTGCCATAAAAATTTATTAATAGTGTGAGGGAAGTGCTTGTGCACCTTATTATGTAAATTGTTATTTTATAGTCTACATCATTCCAAGCATGTTTTGAACCAGCTGTTGAACTAAATCTAAGAGTTCTCTCATAAACTAATACTTGGACTTACAGAGAGTACTCACAAAACACCTAACAAATTGTACCCACACTTCTATTGTTGAAAGGGTCTGAGGGGAAGAAATAGATTCCAGGTGAATATTTGGTGATTGGTTTTTGAGGTTAGGTTAGGTCAAGGGCAAAATGAATATTTTGTAGATACGTATCATATGGAAGATGCAGAATTAAAGTGAACTTCCTTGTGTTTCCATGGGGATCACCAGTAGTTGCAAGGCATCTTCTGTGGAAAGATGCTGGTGGAGAGAAGTAGGAGAATGTGATGGGGAATGTTGATTTCACATTGTCACTCAGTGGCTCTAATGTCGTTGTTCATTTCTGTGATTCTAACTCAGCTGGAAGGGATCCAGAGAACTGTAGAATCCTGTAGATGCAAAGACCACCAATACTGTAGAAGATTTTGTCTGTGTGTAGGAATTTCTCTGAAATGGGACTATCTTCCTGAAAGCGCCAAGAGTGAGAGAGCCACGTTGGATTTTTTTATGCATGAATTTCATCAGGATAGTATTTGCAGTTTTATGTTATACATAATTAAAATTTTATAGCTTGCCCTTCTGCACCTCACCTTGTAAGAATAGTTGATCCAGTGGGTTTCTAGTAGCAGATTCAGAAACTGGTGATTTCTCCATAGTTCTTTTATGTTCTTTGAATAGTGACTGTTACTTTATACATATTAGTGTTGATTGGTTACATATACCGTGTATGCTGTAGGATGCTAGCTTTTTCTAAGTCAATCTGACAGCTTTGTCGGTTAGCTGTTTGGCTGTCCTGTGAACAAAGATGCTGGTTTCCCTCACTTTGAGGAAATTCGATGGATGAAAGAAATGGAGATGGATTTTTAAAAAAAGAGGCACTAAGAAGAAAATCACATTAGGTCTTTTAAAAAAGAACAAATCCTTTGTTAAAAATACGATTTGTCATTTATATTAGTGCAGCCTCCGTACAATTCCCTATATGATTTGTAACGTAGAGTTTCGAGTAGTAAGGAGCCTAAGAGGTTGCTTCTAAGTATGTAGACCTTCCGAGCAGGGTAGACATCTCCTCCACCCTGTCTTTGCTGGGGAATAATGCTTGTGGGGATGTTCTCAGCACCACTTAGAGGAGCCGGTTCTAAAGACTGACGGTTCTTACTGGAAAATGCTCTGTTGGCCTGAAATTTGCTTCATTGATACCCTTGCTAATTCATATTGTTGTCACTTAGCAACACAGATCCAGTCTCTTCCCTTCCTTTATGATTACCAGTTCTTGAAGCTAAGGACCCATGATGAGATTGGTGCAGCACAGTGATATTGCTGACTCCTGGCCAGACCAGTGGATTTGAACCAGTGTTGTCTAATGTCTTGTCCCTGACCCAGGGGGTCTAGAATGAAACAGGTGAGAAACAGACCTGGAGATTACCTGGCTGCCTCTGTACTCCCTTGCCCATTTACAGGTGAACACCTTGAGACCCCACAAGCTTAAATATATTGCCCAAAGCCACACATGCTGGCTTTGAGTTTAGTGACTTTCGTTTCAGGTCTGGATTCAATAGTGAAAAGGTGCTTTGATGTCCAAGTTGTAAAGTTGCTAGTTCTTGTTTGTGAATATGGTTTTGACCTGGGTGAATGCCCAAGGATATTTACCGTTCATTCAGTGTTACCACTTGATATTGTAGTAGTTAACTTGGGAAATTGTAAAAAGCACTTTCTGACGTTTGGTAACCATATTATACAAAAGAGGAGGCTCGTTTCATGAACCTGGCCCAGATGATCCCAGGTAGGGAACAGTGTCCCACTCTTTGCTCACAGAGTTCACTGGAATCTGCTTCTGGAGTAAGTTTTGGAGGCTTATGGGCATGGGGTTTGGAACCATTACTGACCTGTGGGACCTTAGCCAACTTACTCAACCACTGAGTGGCAGTTTTCTTTTCTTTTCTTTCTCTTTCTTTCTTTCTTTCTCTCTCTCTCTCTCTCTCTTCCTTTCTTCCTCTCTGTTTTCTTTCTTCTTTCTTTCTTTCTTTCTTTCTCTCTCTCTTTCTCTCTTTCTCTCTCCTTTCTTCCTCTCTCTGTTTTCTTTCTTTTCTTTTCTTTCTTTCTCTCTCTCTTTTCTCTCATTTCTCTCTTTTCTCTCTTTCTGCCTGGCACTGTTTACCTCTGAGGGTTGTTGGAGAATAAAGCTGTAATGTAGAGCCACGCATATGGTGTTAGCCTCGTAGAGTTCTACATCCTTGGGAGAGACAGTACACCTCCTTATTTTCTCCTGTTCTCAGGATCCTGACTCAGGGAGTCAGTCATTAGTTAATTAGCAAATGCACATCTCCTGCTGTGTTCCTGGTGCTAGCAACGTGAAGATGCCCCCACCCTGAGGCCAGTGAGGAACAATCACAGCAAAGGTGGAAAGTGAGATAGGAGATGCACGTACGCCCTATCATGGGGACACAGGGAGGTCCGCCTTAACTTCTTCCAGGCTGGTGGTGAGGAAGAGACCATTCAGAGAAGTTGACGTTGGAGGAGGATTTGGAGGAGTCCCCCAGGAGAAGGGGGCTGGTGGTGCAGGGAAACAGGTTGGAAGAGGGTCTTATTGTCAAGCAGAAGAATTTGTAATTGCTTTCCAGTGGGGAGTCTTTGAAGGCTCTAAAGTGGGAAAATGACACAAGATCACTGAAAATGCCTTGGAAATTTTCTCCTTAAAAAAAACTTTTTTTTTTTTTTTTTGAGGGATGGAGAGGCTACTAATTTTCTGTCCATATTGTTATTCCTTTTCTAGCTTCAAGTTTTTCTTCATTTATAAAAGACCAAGAGAAAATATGATTGGTTAATAATAGCCTACATTCTCCACACTGCAGCTTATCTCTTCCTTCCTCCAAATATAGCTTAGAACCTTACTTTCCTCTACTTAATAATAATAATAAAAAATGCCCCTGCACTTCAGCTAATTCTGGGGTTTATCTTCCTGACAAAGTTCTTTGTGGTTCATACCACATTTTTGTTTCCTCCTTGGCCATGTGCCTGCCCCTCCAAGTTCTAGATAGATTGTTTTAAAAACTGAGCTACCCAGTTAGATTAATTGCTTTGGGTGATGCTGTCTTGTGTTTCTCGTGTTGCCATATTTTAGTGTCTCCTGGGCCACAAAAGCAGCAGTCTCTTTTAGGAGCATAATAAATATTTTTTAGGCTTCTCAAAATTAGTTCTCCAGAGTCTAGAGATGGTGTCTGCTGTGTTTATCATTCCCTTGTCTTGTTATTAGTTTCAAAATTGTGTTCTCACTTTCTTCCAGGTTTCTGGACTACTTGACTGTTGCTTTTTGGTCAGAATTATGGATGAATTTTATTTCATTCATACTTTTCCAAAATTTCTCCTGTGAACCTCAATTTTGTTAAAGAGTAAAGCATTATTAATAAAAAAGAATGAAGTTGAGGATGGTAACGTTTCTCATTGCTTCTTCAGAAGCAAATCAAGAATTCTTATGACATGCTTTTAAAATTTTAGAATGATTCCTAGAGGTTTCCCCTTACATCTTGATTCTGTGCACATTTGTGGTTAAAAAATGAAGTTATATGTATATGTTTGGTTTCTCTGGACAGTAAGTGCCAAACTCTTATGGCAGTGCTCGTCTGTTCTGCTTCCCTCTTATTTGTACCCAAATTTCGTACTCCTCCAAGTACGTGGAGCATTTCGTCTTGTAATACAGGATTGGAACAGAGGGTCACTTTATTTTTTTATTTTTTATTTTTTTAAAGATTTTATTTATTTATTTGACAGAGACAGAGACAGCCAGCGAGAGAGGGAACACAAGCAGGGGGAGTGGGAGAGGAAGAAGCAGGCTCATAGCGGAGGAGCCTGATGTGGGGCTCGATCCCAGAACGCCAGGATCACGCCCTGAGCCGAAGGCAGACGCTTAACCGCTGTGCCACCCAGGCGCCCCAGAGGGTCACTTTAATTGGCAGCCTTGCATTCCATTTCCCTGTCCAGTCTTGGTCTCATGAAGAAATGTTTTCTTTTTGATGGTCCGTCTTGGTCCAATGGCCGTAGGAGTTAGAGAACTGCTGTATATCGAGCGGCTTCTCTGCCACATTAACCTGGAACGACTGGGTACTGTGCCGCTTCTTTCTGTGTTGTACAAGTCTCCACAATAAATGGATTTTGGAGTTTAAAAAAATCCCTTCACTTTTTCCTCAAAGTACGTTTCCTTCCTCTGGTTGGCCTTTGTCTTCAAAGCAGTGATTTTCAAAGCATAATTACTGACAGGCCTTAACTGTCAGTGCGGAACCGCTCTTGGATGCTTCCATTTCATAACTATACTTTCATTTTTAAAAACTAAGTAAAATTTTAAGAGTTACTGGAATTTGTTTCTATACATAAAAAATGTGTGTGAGATTTGAATTCAGTATTCTCAAGTCTGGATGTCATTTAGCAAGGTGGCCAGACAATGACAGGTATGTATGTGCAGAGAGTTTTAATTCAAGTAAGTTCCGAGAAGGCTGTTTTAGCTGTATTACATCAGTGTGGTCTTGACTTGGTTGGTCGTGGTTTTCAATTGCTGCTTTTGTTTTGCTTTTAAATTATAAATTCATTTGGTTTCATCATAATCACTTTACAGTGGCATTGAATCATGTGCATTTAACTTATGCTAATTCAATTATCAATGTTTGCTGAAAAATAATTAGCCTTTTTTTTTTTTTCATGCAACATTCCCTAAATGTAAGCCAGACCCATTCCTTCTGGGTTTCAACCAAAGAAACAGCAATCTGTTCCAACACTACAGGAAAAGCCAGCAGCATTGGGCTCTGTGGAGAGAATGCAGTACTCGGAAAACCACATGTGCTGTACGGTGTGGTCTATTTAAATAATTTTCAAGGCTCATTTTGTCGTAGCCTTAGCCTTGATTTTAGAAGCCAGGCCTTTCATGAAAGGTGACTCCATGCAATTTGTTGTTGTGAATTCTTTGGCTAAATATACAGGATGTAGTGATGCACTTTATTATCAACAGTATTTGGGGGTTATAATTGTCTAGTAATGAGAACTTAGGCCAGATATGGTTTGCTATTCAAATATGAATCACCCATGACCTTTTTCTAAATAGATGTATATTTTTCACCAATTTGTTTATACAGCAACAGTCCTTTTTTTGTCATTTGAGTTTGCCTGCTATTCGAAAGTAATAGTGGTTGAGAAATGTGGGCTGTGTTAAATAAAGAGCCTCTGGTTTAAACTAAAGCACATTTTATTTCCCAGAAGTGGGAGTCCTTGGGAGTGGTGACATGTTGTTTACTTCTGAACATTTACCAAACCGATCAGTGATAAAATGAAGTCTCTATTCTTTTTCTTCTAATATGAAAGCTTCTCATTGAAAATGCAGGGCACTTAGGGGGCACTTTTACTCCATCACACTAATGAGAAGAACGTTAAGAGCCCAGGGGATGCTTAGCCAAAGGACCCAAATGGGCAATTCACAAAGGAGGGAATTAACCAGTAAAAAGCCATGGGAAAACATTGAATAAACCTAGTATTCAAAGACCGACAAGTTAAAATATTATTCTTGTTTTCTGTTAAATTGGCAAAACAAAAAATGCCTAATACACGTGGTGCTGTGAAGTCACCGCATCTTGTTGTGCGTGGACCCTGCTGGGGCCATGCGCAAGTGTCCGTCTCTGTCGGAAAGCCGTTTGGCAGAATTATCAAGATCCACAAACTTGTGTATAACCTTTCACTCAGTCCTCTTGAATGCTGTCCTCTGGGATATTATTTATCCCTCAGAAATTGAAACTGTGGGTGAGGCTGTAGGCCAGTATTATTGAAATTCTGAAAACCTCAGAATGACTTCAAAGGTCCAGTTACAGGCAGATGGTATGCAAGCCCCAGTTTATCTTCTAGAGGAAGTAATATGTAGCCATTAAATGGCTTTAACAACTGTATAACAAAGTGATAAAAGGTTATGCTAGGTTAAGTGAAAAAAGGTACAAAATACAGGTACACTGTAATTAGAACAATGTTGACCATGCTATGGCTAAGGTAATACCCAAATGTTGTTTGTTGAGGGGTGGAGGGTTTATAGGTGTATTTCCTGTTTCTTTTGTTTATGATTAAAATCTTCATCAAGGTAAAGAGAGCATTAGAGAATTAGATAAGGCTATGGTAGGATGACAATGAGATGCTGGCATGACTTTATTCTTAATCCAAGGGGATGTATCAGTTTCCTTTGGTGTGCGGCCGTCTCCTGCTCACAGTTCATTTGCTGAGTAAACGGTTATAGCTTTTCTAGATGCCTTGGTATGAATGAGAAGTAATTTTGATAGTTAAATTAACATGTTAAGGTCATATTTTAAAGCTCAGATTCCATCTGGTGAGTGTGTCTGTATTTGCAAAGTTATTTATTGCCGCTTGCTTGCTCTATCGAGAGTATAAACCAGAAATAGACCTTTTTCCTCTGAGTATTTTAGAGTAAATCTTTGAATCATCATATGTTTTTGACTCTTACTCCTTATTTAAGTCTTCGGATTATTTTTATTTACTTTATATGCAAAGGTACTGACCTCTGATATTGTCAGTTGATATCAACATGTAAAAAAAGATTTGTAGTTTCTAATTAAGGGTTCATACTTTTTAGGAAATATACAGTGTTTACTCCATTTTTCTATAGTACACATCTCTCAAAGATATCCAGTTCCCATTAAATACAAAGATCACACATAATGAAGGTTGAAATTTTCACATATGCTTATTTATACAGTGCAAGTGGAATTTAGCTAATAAAGAGGCATATTCACTCCATACATTAGTGACTTCCCACTTACATTTTTATTTGTATATATTTTCCTTATTGTTCTAGAATAAACTTAAGATGACTTTATAGAGAAAATGTGACTTTGATAAAACTATATGGAAACTTTTGATGACTCTGTGTGTGTGTGTGTGTGTGTGTGTGTGTGTGTGTGTGTGTTTAGGGAAAACAGGAGAGCCCCATCTGTTGATTCAATAAATGTTTGTTGAGCGCTTAGTAGGTACCAGGCACTTTGGGAGGTGCTTAGAGATAAATGGTATCCTAGCACTAGTGTATTTTAGAGGATATTTTAGAAAATAGGATGAGACTTTGCTTCTAGAATGTAGTAATTGGCACATTATAAGACCTAAGTTTTAAAAACTAGTGAGGGGGGCGCCTGGGTAGCGCAGTCATTAAGCGTCTGCCTTCGGCTCAGGGCGTGATCCCGGGGTTCCGGGATCGAGTCCCACGTCGGGCTTCTCCGCTGGGAGCCTGCTTCTTCCTCTCCCACTCCCCCTGCTTGTGTTCCCTCTCTCGCTGGCTGGCTCTCTGTCACATAAATAAATAAAATCTTTAAAAAAAAAAAAAAAACTAGTGAGGGACACACTACTCTTATTAGTATAACATTTGATACAGAAAAAAAATCTCACTAGGAGATCCTTTTTTCCCCTTCTAGAAAAGAAACAGTCTACCAGTCTTTACTGAGTTGGGTGAGTTTCGGTACCAGTTTAGAAATGCCTTTTGTTGCAGGCTCAATGAGTCATTACTCCTCAGTTTATTTATTGATTCCCTAGTGGGCTTGTCGTTTAAAAGGATTCAAAATAATAGTCATTATCCTGATGGATCTTACTGCGAGTCTCTAACAGTAGAAGACAAGAAGGTGAAATGAAAGGTGAAAGTGAAAATGAATTTTCTCAGGATTCTTTGGCTTCACAGAGGAAGTGGGACTTGGCCTTGAAGATTACGCATTATTTGAGTAACAAATTTCAGGTTGGGAGACAAGTCTGAGCAGCTTGGAATCCGTAAGGTGCGATGAGCGATTGCTCGTAGACACGCAGAGGCACAGAGGGTAGTTGGTGGTGGTCATGGAGGGTAAGGTAGGAAAGAGGATGGCTGATCTTGTAAGCAGACTTCGAAATTTCTCCCTTCTCTGAGTAATGGGGATCCAGTGAGCTTTCTTTTTTTAATTGAGATATAATTGACATACAGCATTAGCTTAAGGTATACAACATCGTGATTCGATATTTGTGTATTTGTGTATATTGTGAAATGATGACCACAGTAAGTCTAGTTAACATTCATCACACAGTTACAATTTTTTTCCTTGTGATGAGAACTTTTAAGATCTGTTTTCTTAGCAACTTTCGTATATGCAGTATTATTAACTATAGTCACCGTGCTGTACATTACATCTCCAGAACTTATAACTGAAAGTTTTGACCACCTTTCACCCATTTGCCCACTCCCCAACCTCTGCTTTTGGTAGTCACCAGTCGGTTCTCTGTATCTATAAGTTCTTCTTTTTTTTTTTAATGCCATATTTTTCTAGAGCATTTCTTCTTGAACTCATTGTATACACTGGGGAATCTTATCAAAATGCAGATTCTGACTCAGCAGGTCTAGGGTGGGGATTGAGAATCTCCATTTCAAACAAGTTCCCAGGTGATGCTGATGCCACTGGACCTTTACTGATCAGGAGTGGTAAGGCTCTGCAGGAAGTAAGCTTCTAATTAAATTACGTACTTTGAAAATTCATTTTTTGGTGGTTAAAAGGGACATCATTGCTCCAGGTTTTTAGTGTTATTTTAATATTGCTGTGAAGGCAGATTTTGTTTGCCCTTGCTTTCCTTTTTGCTGAAACATCAAAAAGAATACCTTCCTCCCCCTCTTTCTTGAACTTGCACTACAGAAATATTAATACTCAGGAAAAGTTTTACCTATTAAAATAAACTTGACATTTGCATAGTGGTACTTTCCAGAGTTGAAGATACTAACATTGTTTAATAATAGCTTTTAATAAAAAGAGAGTATGTTTCCAAATGATTCTTGGCAAGTTGCAATTCAGGGTTGATCCAAGAAAAAAAAATAGGGTTTAATAGTTTCAAATAAAATGGCTTTCTTTTATTTCAAATAAAATAAGATATTTCACAGGAATGAAATATCCTGCAAAAAATATTGGAATTGGATTAGTGAATCTTTTAAAAAGATTTTATTTATCTATTTGAGAGAGAGTGCGTGCGCGTGCGCGCACACACACACACACACACACACACACACACACACACACGCAGGTGTGGGGAGGGACAGAGGGAGAGGGAGAAGCCCACTGAGCAAGGAGCCCGATGCAGGACTCGATCCGAGGACCCTGGGATCATGACCTGAGCTGAAGGCAGCTGCTTAACTGACTGAGCCACCCAGGCGCCCCAGATTAGTTAATTTTAAAACGTTAGTGTGTATCTGTCATATTTTGGTGCCAAATGATTTGAAGCAAAAGTGATTGTAGCTGCTTAAGAAAGTAATCATGGGTAGAGAATAAAGTTTTTCTTTCTTTGAGAGGTTGATTCCTGATTATATCTCTTTAGAAAAATGTCTATAAGTAGGCATTTTAAATAAGGGAAAATATAGAAAAATTAATTTTAAAAAAGTCAAGAAAGCATTCACTTAGTCCAGCTTTCCACATCCATTTTCACTGAGTTGCTTGTACGTTTTGCAGAAATTTACTCTGTTTATTGATTTGTCACTTACATTTAAGGTGCTTTAGATACAAGGTATTGGTAGTGTACCTTAAAAAGGCTGACCTAATTAAATTGATGTCTGCTTTTTATTGTATTAAGAGTTCTTTAGAATGTGGAGGTCAAAACTTGAACTCTGTCTTTGGCGTGTAGTTATGGGTCCATTTCTGAATATTAAATCAAATGTTTTTAAATTCTGGTAAAATAAACACTTGGATTGTTTTCCATTTGCGTTTTTAATATAATTGAATCAGGGAACAATTAGATTTTTGGCAACTTTATTGTAATTTTCTTTTATCAAACATCAAGGTGTAGTTATGTTTGTCCTGGATATTTAAAAAAGTTATACACTTAAGTTATTAGTGTCATCTGTCCTTAGTGGCAACAGCCAAGCCATATGTATGCGTATGAAGTCAGCTGTTGAATGTAGTGAACTTACTCCGTGCACCCTGGTTCCCTTAGCACTGACAGCTGCTGATGGACCAGATTGCCTGCCGGCTGCTTCAGCAACTGCTTCAGTAGCAAATGTGGGAAATGTCATCCCAACACAGAGGGCTTAGGGGACATTGGCTGCTTTGTGAGGATGGGCTTTAAACCTGATAATATGCATTGTGTAAGGTCTGTTTATATCATTCGATCCTGTTTATAGCCAACCATATTTACTTATTCATTTAATTCAAATGGGCTTGAGCGTCTGTCTTTTGCAGGCCCGATAATCCGATGTGAGTTGAGCTTGGGCTGTAATATATTTCTGCTGTAGAGCTGACCCAGGCATCATGGAGTCATTAGAAAAAGGCGCGTCCTTGAACTTTGCTAGTCAGGATGCATGTAGGCGGTCCTGCCTTCCATACTGAAGAACTTCTTTGGTATTCTCCTTTGTGAAAGGATCCCCGCCTTTCTAACCAACTGCCAAGGGCTGACCCGAAGATGTTTCCAGATGTGACTGACCTTCATAGGCTTATCCCACGAGCTGTTAGGAAACAGTGTCATTTAAATTTGCTGTATTTCTGTGAATCTCCATTAAACAAAGTATGAGCCACTCTGTGGAAAAATTCCTTTGTTTCTACCTAAAAGGACAGGGTGTTCATTTCTATCAGATCAGTTCTTTTAAATACACCAGCCTGGACATGTGAGTGGATTGCCCCAGCATCTATTGCTTCATAAGATACACCACAAAATTGAAAAGAGGGAGTGAAAACTGTTCCTTGGCTGGCGTCAAAACCAGACACCAAAGAAAAGCCAGCAAGTGTGTGTAAGACTGACATGGGTAGGCCTAGCTGATGTTACTTTTCTTTCTCAGTCTTGTATAGTTTTCGTTTGAAAAAATTGTTTTGTGTAAACAGCACTGTGGCCAGAAATGCCCTCATTGTGTGGTAATGATCTTGATAATGGTGATGCCACTACGCTGCAGAGAGCATTAATTATGCGCGCTCTGTGTGCCAGGCCCTGTGTTCCTGGAGACCCTTGTGATCTCACGGAGATCCCGCATGTGGGCATGATTACTGCTGCTGTCCTCTGAACATGAACCCACGAGGCTGAGTGATGTCGACTCAAAAAGCCAGGATGGGCTGAGCCTCACCGTGTCTGTCTCTGTGTTATAATTGCCTTGGGAGGAGTGCCTGCGTGGCTCAGTTGGTCATGATCCCGTGGTCCTGGGATCAAACCCCGCATCAGGTTCCCCACTCAGTGAGAGTCTGTTTCTTCCTCTTCCCCCGCTCATGTTCTCTCATTGTCTCTGTCTCTCAAATAAATAAATTAAAATCTTAAAAAAAATAATTGACTTGGGAATAGCTTTAGCTTCTGCAGATTTTTGTTTGTCTTTGAAAGGGTCAGAACATTTGATCAAGGGAATGTAAGCTTTTAAAAATATTATAAATTTACTGGGGCGCCTGGGTGGCACAGCAGTTAAGCGTCTGCCTTCAGCTCAGGGCGTGATCCCAGCATTCTGGGATCGAGTCCCACATCAGACTTCTCCGTTATGAGCCTGCTTCTTCCTCTCCCACTCCCCCTGCTTGTGTTCCCTCTCTCGCTGGCTGTTTCTATCTCTGTCAAATAAATAAAATCTTTAAAAAAAATATTATAAATTTACTTTTGTGTAGTTTACTGATTCAAATCATGAATGCTTAGGTATTTTAAAATAACAAATTTTAATACCAGGTCCTCCCCACTTCCGTTCTTCCCTCCCCTCCCTTCACTTCCTTCTACTTCCCTTCCACTTCCCTTCTGTCCCCTCCATTCCTTCCCCCTTCCATCTCCCTTCCTTCCCTCTTTTCCCTCCTTTTTCATCTCCTAGAGGGGCACCTCAGCTTTATTCCAGAACAACCTCATAAACTTATAGAGTTTTGAGTTTTAGGGGAACATCACAGACTTCCCCAAACCCAGTGATACTGTACCTTAAAGATCATATAGGGTCTGGGGATGGCAAATCCAAGCCCTTATGTTGCTACCCAGCTTTCCGGGTCTGCGGTGGGTCCCGAGAATGGGCAGTGTATTCTCTGCCTGGAGTCTCTGTGAGACTTCATTTCGTTGCCAGCAGTCACCACCAGGAGATTGGAACTGGAACTTGAGATACAGTGTATTTGCCCTCTCTAATTTACTCTCAGAGCAAAAATTCTAGATAAGGTTCCTGTGGTGGGGTGTGGGGTGTGGGGTGTGTGTGAGCCATCTGTCCGAAGTTACATGCTTATTAAATAGCAAGTGGGTTTTGACTCTAGGTCTGTTGCTCTCCATCTGGCAGTCACCTTGATCCTGTGAGAATTGCAGCTCCAGTCACATGATTCACCTGCTCAAAAATGTTCATGGCTCCCTTTTACCTACAAACTGTTCCTCCTGGCACTCAGGGCTGTTATAATGATAAGTTGGGGTGAAAGTTACTTTATCAAATCCAGATAAAAATCCAGATAACCTCTGTGTGCAGGGTATTTAGTAGGGGTTGATGGGATGAGTCAGATTTCAAAGCTGTGCATCTTTCAAGGGGTTTATGAGCTAGCTAAGGGCTAGAGGTACAATATTCAGAAATACTTAGAATACCAGGCAAAAAGTGATACTTTCAATCAGACATAGAAAGTGCTTTTGCAGTTAAAAGGTATGAGAGATGATCATTGGTTGGTCATAACCGGGAAAAGCTTTGGAGGGAGATGGCATTGAATAGATCTTAATAGAAGCACAGAAGTGTGGGCATGTTGGCTGGGATAATAGCAAGGGGAACCACAGAAAGGAAGGGATGGCTTATGTTTGAGGTGCAGGAAAGATTGTCTGGATACTACAGCTGCAGGTGGAAGACGAGACTGGAAAGTGACTGGGATCATGTAATAGAGGGTCTTGATTATAGGATCATCAGCTGATACTTAATTTAGGAAGGAATTGGGAACCATTGAAGTTATTGAGTGTGGGAATTAAGTGATGGGGGTTGTAGTTTAACAGGATAAAGCTGGCTTTGGTGGTAGGGGTGGACTAGAACCGGAGAGCAGAGGGATCCCCCCACCCCCTTCTGCATTAATGTCATTTGGGAAAAGAGCCTCAGAAACTCCGCAGCTGGAGGTTTAGGTAGAGAGGCACTTAGGGCTCACAACCAATTTCAGACACAAATGGGTGTTGTCAGTCTAGAAGGGGTTGTACTGGAGCAAGACTAGTGCTCTTTGAGCACAAATGATAGCAAGTGTGACTGCTCAGGCTAGCATCTACCAAGTTAATTAGAAGGCACATTAAAGGAAATTATCATTCTCATAAGTATGGAATGGTTATGGGTGTGTGTGTGAATTTCATAAAAGTGTGTAGCTTAAGAATACTAGATGTGGTTTTATACAAAGAAAGAATTTACACTGAAGATTTTCGTTCAATGTAATTCTTTAAAATTCTTGGTAATCAGCTTGTCAAGGTTAATGACTATGCTGGTGTATAACTTTTTTTTTTTTTTTTTAAAGACCTTTGAGTTATTTGGAGCATTTTGGTTGATTTTTCCTGGTATGCAAAGTGCTAAAAGTATTGTTCTATTTTTAAAATGAGAGAACTGAGAAAAATTGAGGCCAGCTCATTTGTCTAATTCTTTTAGAGTTGAAATAACTTAATGGAGAAGAGATCAATTCTGTATTCTGTTGTTGCTGTCTTCCCTGTTACTTTCCATAATTGCTTGGTTACCAAGTCTTTTTTGACCTAACCCAGCCTTCCCAAATGCCCCCTTCCCTCCCCCTCTCTTTTTCATTCTCCCAGCATTCATCCAGCCCTGCTAGTCTCTGGCGATCCCATAGCATCTCCAGTGTGCTTACATGATTACGTGTCGTTAGACATATTTTTACCTATGTATATCCCATAACTCCCTGAGAGCCGAGTTCCTGTTCATCTTGCACGCCACCGTGTGTATGCTCAACAGATGTGAAATGGATGAATGAACTAATACATATCTGCAGTGAAGCTGGGGTGAGCTTTTGGGAGTAAAATGAAAACTACTGTAATTGCCGTAATATATGCAAAACAAGCAGCATTTGAAGGGATACGGTTGTGGTATCCCTCCCCCGTTTCACAGATAGAAATGTGAGGGTAAGAGCTGTAAAGTGATCACCCAGAAAATGACAAAGGGCTATGAAAAGGGGTCTGATGACCTGTTTATTTTCATACATTAATACTTGTAAAAAGCCTTCAGATAGATTATTTCGAAGCACTCATAGAGTACACAGTGCTATATGAAGCATTGGAAGGTACACAGTAAGTGTCAGTCATGTGCTGGACCTCAAGGGGCTCTCATTGAATGGCAGCAGAATTTACAAGGGCAGAACTCATCATTATAATGACAAGAATGTGTCCATGGTTGAGGCAAAGTCTGATTGCAGAGTTATTGAGGAAATTTTGGAGGGCAGGAAAAAGGTGGACCCAGTTCTTGTTCACCATGTTAAGGAAGAGAAGCTTGTGCAGAACGGAGGCTGTGAACGTATGTGTGGGGCGGGGGCAGGCAGCACGAATGCAGGGCTGACTGCGTTCTTTCTGATGCTAAATTTGGCCTTCAGTTTTCAGAGGCTTTTGGTTTGGCACGTTGAAGGCAGTGTTCTAGGGGAGCTCTTGGTTATGGGGGGCGGGTAAATAAGTGGTGACAGATTTGGTCAGAGTGGTGGGCTGAGAGCTGTGGTATGCAGTGTCCTTTGGAGGCCACCAGCATCCAGCCTACTGAAGTCCTGAGATTCCAGTGTGCTCTCCACACCTATGCAGATCGTTGGCAAAGCACGACTCCGAGCAGAATGTGGGCCGGAGGCGTGGTTCTCTGGGGAGGAAGGTTTGTTGACAGTGACCTCCGAGTGAGGGTGAGATATGGTGGGATAATGGAATGCGTTCAGCTTTGGCAGGAGGCAGAAGTCACTGGAATTTATTGATGGCAACCTTGAAAGGGGAGGTACGCGTATTCTCAGGGGTGTTGGGCACTGAAGGCCGTGCCCTGGCACGGGCGGAGAACTAGAATCCAGGGCTGGGAACTAGCTATTTACCTGCTTAAACCCAGGGCAATCGCCCCCATCCGAGCTCTGTCACTGTGCCTGGGGTGGAGCCGCACCCTGATTATGCTCGGCAGGTGGTGGCTTGTGTGCGGGGCCTCCGCCAGGGCCGGCAGCCAGGGCCCAGTCGGTTACCTGGCTCCACCGTTCGTGTGCAGAGAAGAAAGGTGGGCCAGGGCCAAGTCAGGTCTCATGCCCTTTTTCATTCCGTCGGTAACACTCCCAGAGGAACAGTGCCGCGGCCATGTATGGAAAAGTGAGACCTGGGAAGATCCTGAGAGCGCCACCGGCAGGGAAGTGATGGGACTGACAGCGTAAGGAGGCTACGCTGGTGAAAGATGACAGAGAAGAAAAAATGCACGTGTTTTAAAAAACAGTCATACTTCTTATGGAGGGATTGGAATCTCATCACTGACATTTTGTCTTTTCATCTTTTTTTTCTCTCATAGTCTTATGAATTTGGAGGTCACACAATGTATGGTCATTTCCTGTTTTTAAAAAATATATTAATGTTTTCTTATATTAGTGTTTTAAACATTCTTAATGGCTTAGACATTTCTTTGTGTGGGTATAGTTCTTATATAACTTTCTTATTTTGTTTGTATAAACCTGCACTGAACTTGTTTATATGTAAATACTTATCTGAATATCCAATACTATTTTAGACTCCAAAAGAGGAATTATTGGGCTCAAGGAAATAAACTTTATATGTATTGCCATATAAATGCTTTTTCAAAAGGCTGCAATTTTATGGTCCCATGAGCATACCATCATTGTATCAAAGTACACATTTCATTCCGTTTTTATCTATTTAATAATATAATGTAAAATATTTTGCCATATATGTTCAAAAATTATAATAATAATAAAAAAGCCTCCTTCTGCCCTCTGCTTTCTTACACTTTTCCTGAGGAACGGTGTCCCCTGCTGACCTTGAATGGGGCAGTGTTTTGGATTGCAACAGCAACAGGATTGGAAGTGTTTGTGAACCAGAACCCCAAAGAGAGCTTGATGCCATTTTTCAAAATGCTTCTTGTATTAACAAGGAGCCATTATTGAAACAGCCCCTCATTAGCTCAGTTAATGAGGTTGAATCAGAAAGACATGGAGTCGGCTGAGTCTTCCCAGGCTGCACGGGTGCTCTGGAGTACTCTGCAAGGGCCTGTCCCTGTTACTTATGCCTCCAGAGCAATGTTTCTTCCTCTCCTCCCTGTGCCCTGGAAGCACCTTTCGGAGAAGTGAGATGCAGCCTTAACCAGCTGCTGGGGTAGCTAAGGGAGCACCCTGCCTGTCCCTCCCTGTCTTCTTAACCTGTTTTACTTTTTTCAGTGCACTTCTTACCAGTGACAGTTATCTTACATCTTTGATTCCGTCTTGTTCCCCTAGAATCCAAGCTCTATTATAACAAGCACTCCATTTTTCTAGTTCATGCTAAATCCCCAGGATTCTGGCCCATAATAGCTGCCGAATATATGTTCACTGAATGACCTCCAGAGGCTTTCCGTTGTCTTGGAAACAAGTGCCGTCTTTCACCCCTGTGTCCAATTTGCCCCAGGCTACGGTCTCAGACCATCTGCATGAATTTACATCTCTAAATCCCAGTTGCCACTCCCTGCTTGCGGGTGTGCTGCTGCTGTTTTCCTGGAATGCCTCCTTTTGCATTCAGTCTTGGTCTGGGGGAATGGAGAGTCTTTTGGACCCGACTCAGTTTTTTGCTTGTGTCCTCCATGAAACTTTTCCTAATACCCTAACTGGCTCTAGTGCTTGCTTTTATGAACCTGTGAAAGTCATTTTAAGTATCTTAAAAATGCCTTGTGATGGTGTGTGTAGTCTCTGCCCCTTCCGGTCAGGAACTTTGAGCTCACCCACAGTTGGTGGCCCAACTCCTTACGCTAAGGCCACTGAATCTTTCATTCAAACATCTTTGTTTCCCATACTCCCTTTTTTTTTCCCCTCTGAAATTTTTTTCTACATCTCTCATCTTACATCTTAAGTTGTATATTTTGTTGGTCAATTAAATACTTAAAAAGTTAGAGCTGGTAGGAATCTTGGCCAGTATCTAGTCTCATTAGAAGGTGTACCTGTACTGTGGTTTTCCCATTAACCTTTGCCCCAGGAGTTTCAAATCAGCTTTGGGGCTGGTAGCAAATGCAGATAATTGTTTCCTGATTAGGAGTCAGATTTGACACTTCCTATTGAAATGTTTTGCTGTCTGGGATATGAAGCAGATGGTCGCTTATGGCAGAACAGATGTCTCTGTTGAATCAGAGCATTTTAATCTGCTCTTGTACCTTGAAGTGTTTGACTTGGCAAATACTCACTTCTTTTTTTTTTTTTATTTTTTTTATTTTTTTTTTATTTTTTTTTTTTTAAAGATTTTATTTATTTATGTGACAGAGAGACAGCCAGTGAGAGAGGGAACACAGCAGGGGGAGTGGGAGAGGAAGAAGCAGGCTCACAGCGGAGGAGCCCGATGTGGGACTCGATCCCGGTACGCCGGGATCACGCCCTGAGCCGAAGGCAGACGCTTTAACGACTGCGCTACCCAGGCGCCCCCAAATACTCACTTCTGACCTGCTTGTTTCAGCTTTGGGTGATTTCCCCCTACTAAATGGCTACATAGATTCTTACAAAGAAGTCTGACTAAATATAACTGATAAAACATGAGTAACTCAATATTGGTTAGTGCACACGCTTATTCCAGCGCAAGTACAATGTCTTGATTGACTTGGTAAGCAGTGATTCACTGATAAATACACAGTTAACATGACCTGTTGATTAGAACTCCAAAGATGGAAGTACAGTTCAGCATAGCTGGGTTCTTCGCGTTGTTGAGTGGTGCTGTCAGTGGCTGGAGCACGGACTGCAGGTGGTCTTGCCTGGGTTGGAGACCGGGTTCTGTCCCCGAAGACCAGTGTAACGTGAGGCAAATGACTTCATGCTGCCCTGCGTCAGTTTCCTCATGTGTAAAATGGGAGTGGAGGAGGGTGTGTAGTAATAGTACTCACTTTGAAGATTGAGTGAGAATTACAGGGGTTTATAGACGAAAAGTGCTGAGAACGCTTTCTGCTTATAGCCGCTACAGGGATGTTGGCTCTCCTGTTAGTGTCATTAATGTATTGTCATCCTCTGCACAATAAGGGCTCTCGCTGCCCGTGTCGGAAGAACAAAGGCTGGAAGAAGTGCCAGATCTTAATAGGAAGTGTTCTGCTGAAACCTATGCGAGGCCCACCCGTCTGGCTTAGTTTCTCCTTCTGTGGTGGTGGTTGAGCTGTTTCCTGGGGTGCATGTCGTGTCTAGGGACTGCTTTACTTTGGAGGGGTAGGTGTTTCGACATCCCGTTTAGTTTCGAGCTTCCCCCTCCAATTTCATACATGTTTTTTTGAGGATAGACATGTTGAATAAAGGTGTTAGAAAACCAGTGTGTTGAAGTTGAATTGTACTTTCTTTGGGCAGATAAGGGTCTTTTCTCAATATTAGGTGTTGCTTTTGGCCTGTAGGATACCAGACATGGGGAGGATGTGCAAGTCTACTAATCGGCAAGTAGGTGTTCTTCATGCTGTGAGCCCTAATCCCGCCCTCCTCAGGCTTTTCAGCCTGATTGGAAGGGGAAGAGCATTACTGCCCATGCAGCATATTTATGATGATAAATGTGTTTTTATCTGACAGTACTTTGATTGAGTGCTGCATGCGGGGCTCGTGAAAAAGTCTCTGCGCAAGGTACTCCTCTAGAAGTGTCCTAGCTCAGAAGAATGTGGCGTGGAGCCGGTACCAGGAAGGAAGCCCTGTCCCGCTCCTACTCAGTGTGATGCTCACTTCCTTCCCAGCAGCTCCCATCATTTACCTCTTTCCACCCTGTGCTCAACATGCCCCAAGCTATTTGTGTGTGTGTGTGTGAGGGGGTGGGGGTTACTTTTCATTATGGGCATTTTCGAACATAAGTAAGTAGAGAATAGAATAATGAGCCCTCAGGTATCTCTGACCCAGCTTCAACAGCTGTCAACACATGCCCGTCTTATTTGCAGCTCCTTTCCCCTGCTGGATGATTTCAAAGTAAATCCCAGAAAATATATCATTTTTTTTTCCCCATAAATTCTTCAGTATGTGTCACTCAAAGATAAGGACTGTTAGAAAGTTTTTATTTTAAACTATGTTTTCCAACCCTCATTTTTCATTCATGGAGATTGCATTCACTGGCAGAAGTAGATAGCTGGCTGTAACATGGCAAGTGATTATATAATTAGATCTTGTCTTTACTGAGCAACCCAGATGTAGGTGATATTCCGTCAGAAGTTTCAAAGGAATCCTAGGTTGCTCATTCTCCTGGAGGTCTTGTGGACAGACCCGTATTGATAAAGAAATTTCTGTTGGGTCTCTTGAGAATTCTAAACCTGTGATATCTGGCCAATGCCTGGGGTAGCCCAGAACTTCCAGAGTATAGGATGGCCATGCCCCTCAGTCCTCAGGAAGGCAGGAGGAGTAACCTCAGGGTGTTGTACAGATTCCATTTTCTTTATAAGCAAATGGAGTGAAAAGGGTTGGGGGCCCACAGCCAATTGGTGATGGCCACATGAACTGAAAATGAAAATTCAGGGAGATTACTGTGTTGACATTTTGTTATTTTGTGAATATGTGCTGGAAGGGGATGAAGTCAGTGGACTTTATTTAAACTTCGAAAAAAAAAAAAAAGCTGTGCCTGGAGTCTAGAGTTTGGGAGTAATTCTTCACGGTAAATATGGTGGCAGAGAAGCACATGGTTTGTTCTAGCACAAGTGTTGAATTGGGTGGGAGCCAGGAGATGTGGGTTGGAGTACCCATGTCTCATCTCCTGAGTATCTCGGTGGCCTTTGGCTAGACACAGCTTTAGGTTTTCATTTCCTCATTTGTAGGAGATGGAGTAGGAATGGGCTATAAATGAGGTGAAGATTGCTTTGGTCTTGGTGGAGTGGATGGAGTCCTTCATCTTAAGGCGGATGGGTTCAGGGTGGTAGATCTCAACCCTATATGACTCAACAACTTTCTTTTTTCTTTTTACTTTTAATTTTGAAATAATGATAGATTCATAGGAAGTTGCACTAGTAGTCCAGTCACCCAGCCTTCCGGTGGTGGTCCCAGGAATGCAATGGCTGACTAATGACTAATGAAAGTGTGTGGCCATTGGCCACTCAGTATCACAAACAGCACTGCTGCAGTCATAGGCTTTTCCAAAATGGTGACTAGGTTTTAGAAAGTTCCAGGCAGTCTTCCCTCAGTTTACGCGGTAACTACATTCCTGAAAGAGTGAGTACTGTTAAAACTGGGCGAAAATACTTGGTGTTTATATGTAAAACAGATTTCAGCTCAAGTCTTCGAAATTTATAAACAACTGGTTACTTACCTGAGTGTCTGGTGGGATCTCCAGACCTTAGAAGTTGAAGACAATTTATTTATTCTGGGAGATTGCCCACACATTGCAGGTTGTCTAGTATTCCTGATCTCTACGACTAAATGACAGTAGCGCCCTCTAATCATTGTGACAACAAAATTTCCAAAATGCCTCCCAGAGAGTAGTACCACCCTTTGAGAACTACTAAGATAGGGGACACACATGACTTTTCATGATGGAATCTCTTCCTTAGTGCTCAGGTTGGAGAGAAAATTCTCAGTGTGTAGAGTGTTGGTTTGAACCAGTAGGATAATACTGATATGATGTACAGTGTTTCTTATTCTTGAAAACATGATATGCCTTACATGTATATTGTTTTTTGCAAGGAAACAAATTGAGTGCTTTGAGTGTTAGCTGGCACATTTACTACTTAATAGATGCAAGAGCTTTAGAAGTCCTCTTTATGGCTTTCTTCTCTGTGAGTATAGAGCCCTGCCAGTCCCAGGATGAATAGGTTTCTTCACCAGCGACAAAATCATTTTTTCCTGCCCCCAGTCTCTAATATATCAGAACTACTTTGTGAAACATGAGATTTTTTTTGGGTCAAGTATTTAGCATCATATAGATAGAAAGAAACTTTAAACTATTCTAAAATGTTTAGTAAAATACTTTGCTAATTGTTACAGGGTTTTGGGACCTAAATCTATTATAGGGCTGAACTGGATAACCATCAGGGTTGGAAGCAGAACTTGAGGTTTTGATTTTTAATATATTGTCTTTTAAAGATGAACTTGTTTCAGTGTCATTAGAGTATGAGTCTAAATTAAGATCAAAATAGCCTTGTTAAGTGAAATGGAATTCTCTTTTGGGTGTGTGTGTACATATGTTTTGTAAGTTTCATGGGTTCTCAGGCAGCATATATAAAGTTTCTTTTATGTACGAAGGCACTTTTTCAAACCCCGTCCTTGAGACGTCTTCTGCCCTGGCTCCTTTTTCATGACATACATAGTTCTTTTGGTGGCGGTGCTTTCTTCCTTTAGGACTCACCTTTTTCTTAAATAGAAAGCAATAGCCTTTCTTTGGAGAAGAACAAAGCATGACAGAACTTAAAATACTGCAAAGATATCATGGTAGGAAGGCCTTTGTCTTTGCTTAACATTGATTCTCTAGGGAAATATTTCTCATTTAAGTGTCATGGGAGGAATGCTGGAATCATTTCATGTGAATTAGTAGAAGTGTGCCATTATTTACCTCTGGAAATCTCCTAGGATTTTATAATTTGGCTGTATTTCTAAAATATTTCACTGATCATTTTCTAGAGTAGAAATATAAGAACTGCAAATTGTTTCGTTTTAAACTACCCTGGATACCAGAATATATACATCTGATCTTTTTGTTTGTTTGTTTGAAAAATTATAAATCCAGTTTAGGGTTCTTTTGGTTTTCAGTAAAGCTAGATACTTGAATGCATTTGTGTCTTTTAAGTGTTGGTTGAACCTTATGCCTAAATGTTGTATCTTCCATGAAAGACTATTATGTAAAAATGAGTGTATTGTTTATCTAATTAATATAATTTATCTATTACAATATAGGAGTTATTCCAAAACCTAGGTTTTTTTTTTTCTATAAAAACTTTTTATATATTGACAAACCCGGGCACTTCTTTTATTATTATTATTATTATTATTATTATTATTATTATTATTTTGATTTTTATTTATTTATTTTTTTACAAACCTGGGCACTTCTTCTTTTTTTTTTTTTTTTTTTAAAGATTTTATTTATTTATTCGACAGAGACAGAGACAGCCAGCGAGAGAGGGAACACAAGCAGGGGGAGTGGGAGAGGAAGAAGCAGACTCATAGCAGAGGAGCCTGATGTGGGGCTCGATCCTGTAATGCCGGGATCACGCCCTGAGCCGAAGGCAGACGCTCAACCTCTGTGCCACCCAGGCGCCCCAAACCTGGGCACTTCTAAACCCATAGTTTTGGTGGGCCAGCGCTACAGGGTGGCTCGGCTGGGTGTCTCTGGCTCACGGTCTTATGAGTTTCAGTCATCTGAAGGCTCAAGTGGGGTTGGGGACTTTGCTTTTAAGCTCACTTATGTGGTTGTTGGCAGGAGACCTCTGTTCCTGATCGTAATCTAAGAGAGCCATTGAGTCCCCCAAATAGAAATCACATACTTTCTTTAACTTACGTAATTTGGAAGTGATATCTCATCGCTTTTGCTGTATAATACTCATCAAGGGAAGGAGATTACACAGGGGCATGAGAACCAGAAGATGGAGATCATGGGGGGCATTTTAAAGGCTGCCTACCACATTAGATTTTCTTATATAGTTTGGTAAAACTTAGAATTGCAGTAAACTGGTTGAAACCTGAATACCTCATGGCAGCACACAAGATTTTGATGGATAAAGCTATGTTTGTGAAATTGAATAAAGAATTCTCAGTCTAAGGAAAATGAAGTATTTTTTAAATTCATAAATGTTCTGAGCTGATCTTTAAAGGGAAAGCAGGAAGCTCAGTGGTATATGCAGAGCTTCTCACTATATTAAAACATTAAACCATAAATCTGTTCTCTCTCTTATTTCTTATTTGTGACTTGTGAATTGCCACCGTGGGTGAGCCTTCTTGCCATAATCCTCTTTTTTTTTTTTTTTTTTAAAGTTTATTTAGAGAGAGAGAGAGAGACAGAGTGCACGTGTATGTGGTGGGGAGGGGCAGACCAGACAGAGAATCTCAAGCAGACTCCCCGCTCAGCATGCAGCCCAATGTGGGGCTCTATCCCATGACCCTTAGATCACGACCTGAGCCAAAATCAAGAGTCAGTTGCTCAACCGACTGAGACACCCAGGCTTCCCTGCCATAATCCTCTTTAATATTAGTTTTTACCTCAGCATTGTTATGCTGGCTGACACCCTTGTGCTTAACATGTTGCTTGCTCAAAAGAGTTTTGCCTTGGTCTTGGGTGAGAAGTGTTAATTAGCTGCCCCTAAATCAACTCTCTCCATTTTTTTTTTATACTGATAATTTTTCTTTACAAGGTTTTCACTTGCTTTAAATTGGAATGTATTATTGCTAAGTGTATCATCCTTAAATGGAATGTTTGAGCCAGAAAGTGCTAGAAGTTTATTTTCCCTTTTTACTGAGATGCTGACAGATGACAATTGCTTATGGAAGTAATCTGGACAGTTCTAATCAGTAATGTGATTCTTAATCAGGGTTGTTGGTGAAACAGTTTTGGAGTACATTGTATCTGGTAGACACTTAATATTTATTGATTAAATTTATACACAGTTTTTCTTTGAAGGTGATAGGACCATTTAGGTCCTAAGTTTAGAGATTTAAAAGTGCAAGTAAAATCCTCTGCCAGACCTGTGCTGTAGTACTTTTCTATGCAGTAATATATTTCTTTGGTTTCCTATCAAGAAAGAATAAATCTTTAATATGCAGTGATCACTGAATTATTCCTACTTTCTGTATGGTTTTGATTAATGGAAGCAGTAGTGTTTTCTTTTGAATTTTTTAAATTTAAATTCAATGAATTAAAGTCTTCATTTATTGTAGTTTTTATTTATCTTCAGTGCCTATGATTCTGTAGCTTTTCT
Source organism: Ursus arctos (assembly GCF_023065955.2). Taxonomy (NCBI): domain Eukaryota; kingdom Metazoa; phylum Chordata; class Mammalia; order Carnivora; family Ursidae; genus Ursus; species Ursus arctos. The sequence goes on from NW_026622986.1 coordinate 4,814,523, forward strand.
TTTGTTTGTTTTTTTTCCCCTTTCTGCTCCTCTTGGGCAGCATTGACTATCAAAAATCATCTTCAGTTTGTCCTTTGTTTGCATAACCTCTTCTGTCTGACACAACCTTCTATCATGACTTGATATAGCTGTTTCGGTCACACCCATTACAGTTTATACAATGGGGGATTTCCAGCATTGTTAAGCTGCCTTTGTCACCCAACTTAAATTTACCGAGGTTCAAGGTGTGCCTTTCCAGGGGGTGGGGTGGGGTGGGGTGGGGGGCTGGACTCTCCAGTTCTTGCTAGAAGAGAAGCTGTTTTTAGGTAGAAGCTCTTCCTAGGGATTTTTTTCTTCTGTGAATGAGTAACAGTGAAATTAATCCAAACTTGATGCTCCCAGGATTATTGAAGGTCCATAGTGCTTGACTGCCCCAGCTAGAACATGATTCATTATGAGGTGTAGTTCTGTAGAGAGCATGACATGATAGAGGAAAAAGGAAATTGCAGGTAAAACAGTGACTCTCTTACAATTCACTTGGCTCCCCTAATGTCTTTTATTTCAGAGTTACTCTCCTGCAGGTCATTAGGAGATGTAGTGCAGTGCGGTGGAGAGGGTTGGAATGATGCTCTGCCACTTTCTAGCTGTATTGCTTGGAAAAATTACTTCATCGCTCTGAACCTGGGTTTTCTGCTCTGTAAAATGGGGAGAATACCACTTTTCTTGAAGAGATTTGCTGAAGGTGAGTAAGAATGTAGGAAATAACATCTAGCATACTGTGGGGTAATTGGTAGGTACTCAAAAACAGTTGGTGGGATTTAAAAATTTTATTCAGACATTTCCAAGCTGAGCTTTTCCCATATCCATGCCAAGACCTGATCGTATGAGGTTTTGTTTAAGTGGCCCAGGTAGATAATTGTAGCATTTTCTAGCATTTCATAGTTTAGGTAGATGTTGGACAATAGAGAAGCAGCGAGTGCTTATGAAGGGGTCAGAACAGATGCAGTTTAGAAGTAAAGATCAAAGGTGGGCTCATCACTGAGTTGCCAGTAAGGAGGCTGGTTCAGGAAATTAAATTTCATGTCTAAGTAGGCAGCTTTTTCCTAAAAGGGAGCATTTCAGAACAACGTCATGAAGCACCAGCAGCGAGGTTGTCCCAGCGGGAGGGCAAAAGAAGTCATCATTGATTTGGTATTTTACAGTAGTTGTCAGAAAAACACGTCTCTTACAAGGTTAACGGGGGGTGTGGGTCTGGGCATGGTCCTAGTTTGGGGGTGGAGTTTGCAGTGGTTTTCAGGAGATAACTGTTTCCTTCGAGATGATTTCAGCCTCAGTGAGTGGACGAGGGGACAGGTAGATGACGGGCAGGTCGTACCACGTCCGCGCTCACTGCTTTTGTGAATTGCGTTAGACACTGTGTTAGATGCGGGTGCAAACTGTAATTCTTGTTTAGTTGTGACTGATAATTATAAAGTTCAGTCGTGATCACTGTGTTTGAATTGATCATGCAAATATCTTGGAAATATGTATTTTGGAACTGAGGAAGTTTTAATGTAAATGAAAGTTAAAAGTAAAGGATTCAAAATGACATCACAGACTTCAGAACTGACTTTGGTACACACACACACACACACACACACACAGAAATTATGTACGCTAAAGGAGTCAGATATTTTCTTTTACAAATATTCAAGAAATTACATCATTCATCTTGTTTAGAAGCCTCCTTTTGGGAGAATTGCAGTTCCTTTTTGTGACTCGAATCTAAAACTTGAAGATTCATGCAGAAAGATAATAGAAGAATAAAATTTCAAGAGGAGAAAGAAATCGATGAGAATCTATTAGAACTGCTCCATCTGCCATTTTAGCTTGACAGCTCTCCAGAAGCTAAGCTTTGCGCTGTAAACATTTTATTGATTTGAAAGGATAGAAATTGCCCTTTAAAAAGTGGATTTGGTGGTGGGGGGTAGGGACAGTTAGGAGAGTGTACAGGTTGTCAGTCCAGGTGAGGACCCTCGTCCCTCTGGCGGTTTTCCTTAACATCTTACTTTGAGTTAGGTGCTCCCCTCTAAGCCCACGGCGGTTGACCTTGGTCATCTCCTTGAATGTGGGGAAGCTCTCAGTCTCCAGGACTAGAGCAAGAGGGGCCAGTGAATATAATTCTGACTGTTCTCTTTGAGGCAGGTGAATACAGCCAGTCTCCACTCTTGAGATTAATGACTATTTGATCCCTTTGTGCTGTCGTCATTTTGTCCAGTTCTGTCATTAGATAATCAGGACAGAAAGGGAAAGATGGAAGAAAGCATGTTGTACATGTTTAGGGTGGGATGTTTGTCTTTTCTCATCCTTCATCTCTGTTTTCATTTTAATGCCAATTCTTACATCCTTGAGGAAAGACTGTTCTCAGGAATCATTTGTTTAGAAAATTGCTAAAAAAAACCTCACAGATGCTGACTTCAGAGGTCATTTTAGGTTGTCCGTTATCACCAAAGATGCAGGAGTGGATCACAGTACAGATTGCCCAATTGTGGCCTCATGAACTGCCAGTTGAACCTCGCGAAGGGAGAATTTCCTGTGTCTTCCTGTGTCCTCCTCTCGTGCTAGGCCTAGCAGTTATTCCTGAAGCTGTGAGTCTCTTCTTTGCCTCTGAGAACTTTTGCTTTTGGCCTGCTGTGCTTGTTTGAAGGACCTTGGGAGAATGACAGTGCCACCTTTATTGAAATCCTCAATTTGTTCACGAGCTTGAGGGATTTCCTGCATGTGGTCCTGCATCTCTGCAGTAGATGGTAGTGGTATTTGCTCAAAAGCACAACCCGGGTTCTCCTCACCGTTGACATCTTTGGCTTATTTGAAGTGTGACTTCCTGCCGTTAGCTACTCGTAAGTGTCATTTATTACGAGGAGGAAGGTTCTTTCTATTAATACTTGTAGTGAGACGTTTGTGTGTAGTTTAAGTCAGGACTGTCTATAATCTAACACAGTCTGAAATAACTTTTGGAAGTGGGTATGGTTTACTTTTATCCTGTTTAATTTGTTCAGAGAAGTCTAGAATTTGTAGATATCAGTAGAAGATGAAAAAAGAAAGTTGGCCTGATTTTGAAATCAGTGACTTTTAACAAGGGTATATATGATATGAAAGGGACAGATTCATTGCAATAAAGTGTAATTTATTACAAACAAAGTGTTCGTTAATGTCATGTGTAGCCATGTGGATGCGTAGATAATAGGTAGATATAAAATATGGTCTTTGCTTTTAAGGAACTTGGCTTATTTTGGGAGGTAAGGAACAAGATATAAGATGTCGTCTAGGGCAGGGGTTGTAGAAATAACCATTATAACTTGGAAGAGTTTTTATTGGTCCCTGAACAAATTCTTGTTATTTCTCAATAGATCAATGACCCAGCAACATAAAAAACAACAAAACAAAACAAAATGTATATGCTTTCTTTCCCACAACAATTTTTTTGTTTTCTTTTTCACTACAGTATCATAAAAGACCACTTACAGTGTGTTATTCAGAAGCGACCTTCAGAGATTTTCATTATAAATGTGGCCATTTTTGTTTTGTTAACATGCTATAAACCTGACAAGCACTCCTATTTTCAGATACTTTCTAATGCATCCTAGATGAGAAATATCTGCTCCTTTTTTAAGTTTGTTTTTACTCCCCTCTTCCCCCCCCCCCCCCCCCCCGGTCTTCCTGCCACACTTTGAGATCCCTTTTGTGACCCTGCTTTCCTACAGCTCGCTCTCCTGTGATTCTCTGCTTCTCTCATGGCTGGATTTGCTGGTCTAGAGATAGACAGGATTTGGAGTGAATGTCCTCTTGGATTTTATTAATCAGACATTTAAATGCCTGGAGTGCACACAACTATCCTCCATACCCTGGGAGGATGGGCTGGGAGGGCATTCTCTCTTCTTGGGCTATTGTCAGGGATCTCGGGTCTCGGGAACCAAGACTAAGACACTAGCCATGGAAACAAGGAGGGGCACTGAGGAGGGGTGGATGAAATAATCTTGTGTTTGGATGAAGGGTTCCACCAAGGAATTCAGCCCAGATCACATTGATTAGCAGAGGATTTTATAGGTTGGAAATCAAAAGTGCCCATTTAGAGAAATCCACGTGCTTTAAAAGAATGCTTTAACCATATTCAAGAAAGCTTGCATCTTGTGGTGTGAAATAACTGGTGGATGTATTTCATACAAGTGGGTAAGTTTAAGGGAGAGGGGAGGAGAAGAAAACTTACTACCAACTAATGGGAAATAAAAAATTTCTTTTTAGCCTTTCAGTCTTGGCCTCAAACTTTGCCTACAGCCCTCTGGTAAAAATTCATCATGCTCTGACTGGTATCCTATTACAAGTGTAGTAAAGAGCTAAATATTTACTTTTATCACAGTTGGTATTTTGACAGGCCGCAGTAAAATAGAAAGTTGTACTATTTAACCAGAGTATGAGTTACTTTCTGTGTTACTTACCACTGCATTTGGTAAGGTCTTAGAAATAAATATTTGTTTGTGCCTCTGACATTTTGAATGGCTACATTCCAAGGTTCCACTTGTGGTGATCTGGTCTTCTATCGAAGGACTTACTTAAAGGTAAATTTAATTGGCGAGTTCAGTCAGATGTGGTGCTGGGTGGGTTCATGGTTGGCACCGATTCACCTATTCTTCGAGGTTTGCCGGGAGCTTGGCTGCCAGCTTCTGCAAGGGTGTCCTGGGCTCTTGGTTTGTTTTTCCATTTGTCAGTCCAAGTGCCCTTGGGTCGTGGATAGTGTGTCATCCAGTTCCACTCCTCAGCTGGGTGTGTGTGAAGAGGAGAGGCTTCATTTGCACCCACAGTTCTGGTAAACTGGGCCGGATTCTGTGAGGGCTGGTCCTGAGAGCCCTGGGGTTGGAGACCCCGGCGGGCTGACCCAGTGCATCGAGGAGGGGCTCGTGTGCTGCTCTGGCTGTTTTCAGAGACATCCCACAATGGAACGTTTGCAAAAATAGGTGGTGATAGAAGAAGAAAGAATTTCCACTTTGACTTTGAGACCAATCCCTGTTAGTATTTTGGTATAGTCAGGATAATCTTCCTTGAGACAAAAGCTTGGCTGAGGTGTTCTCAGACAGCCCCTGGCTCTGCAAATGGAGAGAGTAACCACTGTCTTTTGGCAGTGACTGAATACCAGTCTTTGTAGTTGTAGTTGTGTGGCAGGTAACAACATCCCCCTTCTGACTGAGGACAGCTGTCTGTTGTAAGTCTTTGTATGCATGGTCTGGCACTTAGATTTTGTTCACTATTTTGTACAGAGACTGCACTGAATTGAGGCGCAGTATTTGATGTAGGTGTTGCGCTGGATCACATGGAACACTCGGTTGCCATGACTCGTCTGTCATTCAGCTCCAGCTTAGATACACACACATTATTATTATTATTATTATTATTATTATTATTATTACAAGAGTTTATTAGCTTTTGCTGTGGTTTCAGGGGCATTTAAATGACTTTTCCTAAGAGCCTACCACACAACTAATATAAAGGGCTCATTTATGTTAACCTGTGCTTACTGCCAAACTGGGAATGCTGACAGCATGCTGACTTGAATGAGTTATTTTCAAGTTGTCTTATTTGAGCTTGGGATGGAAGGGAGATGGCCTTTATGATACACTTCTGCTAAATGTGATTAGAAGATCGAGTTCTCTACTGGTCAGCTCATCCCCACTGGTACGTTATAGTTTACAGGCACCTTAGCAGCTGGATTTTTCCTGTCCCACAGAAAAATCTCCCACAAAAATAAATAGTTATTCTCTAAGAAAATATGACTGAAACGGAGTGTACGGGGAACAGTGTTCGATTAGCAAATTAGGAGAACTGCAAGTCTTTGATGTATAACCAACCGTACCTTCCTGTCTTACATGTGGATTCGAGGTGGCACTGCTATTTTGACTATAGGCATCATCAACACAGCAACAACTTCCATTTATTAGGTAATTATGTGTCAGGTACGAGGCTGAGTATTTTTCATGCAGTTAATACTTACAACAACTGAGTAAAGGTGTCATCCTCTTTTTGCACACGAAGGGACGGACTTATGGAAGATAAACAACTTCTCCAGGATCATGTCAGCAGTGCACAGAAGCAGTGGGTTTTGTGCCTGTTTTTGTCTGATGGCAAAGCCTATGCTTCTTTATGTGCATCCCACCTCTAATTTACAGCACAAGAGAGTGTAAATAAGAAAAGTGATTCTTAGTCACTCTCAAGAATAATCCATATTGACATAAAAAGCGTATGCACATTCAGAGAACCTAACCAGTACAGACGAGACATAACGGCTCTTTGCCCCTAGCTCCTCTTCTCCAAGTATAAACATCCTAACTGTCTTCTGCATAGCCTTCCTTCTAAGCTTTGGGTAGGGTGTGTGTGTTGGGGGCGGGGGGGGGGGGAGTGGAGAGAGGGAAAGAGATTGAGAGATAATTCCAATTTTGGTGATACTGCAAGTATGACTTTAGCTTTGTAGAATGGAATTGCTGGGCCATTTTTCTTTTAATAATCACTCCTTTCTGCTTTTTGCTTGAAATGCCATATATTCCATAAATTAAGGTCTGTTGGACTCCTTGTTCCATTCATCTGTTGATGGACATCTTGGCTGTTTCCATAGTTTGGCTATTGTGGACATTGCTGCTATAAACATTGGGGTGCGTGTGCCCTTTTGAATCAATGTGTTTGTATCCTTTGGATAGATACCTAGTAGTGCAATTGCTGGGTCGAAGGGTAGCTCTATTTTTAACTTTTTGAGGAACCTCCATACTGTTTTCCAGAGTGGCTCTACCAGCTTGCATTCCCATCAACAGTATTAAGAGAGTTCCCTTCTCCGCATCCTTGCCAACGTTTGTCTTTTCCTGACTTGATAATTTTAACCATTCTGACTGGTGTGAGGTGGTATCTCATTGTGGTTTTGGTTTGTGTTTCCCTGGTGCCGAGTGATGTTGAGCATTTTTTCATGTGTCTGTTTTGGAGAAATGTCTGTTCATGTCTTTTGCCCATTTCTTGACTGGATTTTTTGTTTTGGGGGTGTTGCATTTGAGAAGTTCTTTTCAAATTTTGGATATTAACTCTTTATCTGATAAGTCATTTGCAAATATCTTCTCCCATTCTGTAGGTTGCCTTTTAGTTTTGTTGACTGTTTCCTTTACTGTGCAAAAGCTTTTTATCCTGATGAGGTCTGAGTAGTTCATTTTTGCTTTTGTTTCCCTTGCCCTTGGAGACATGTCTGGCAAGAAGTTGCTGTGGCCAAGGTCAAAGAGGTTGCTGCCTGTGTTCTCTTCTAGGATGTTGATGGATTCCCGTCTCACATGGTCTTTCATCCATTTTGAGTTTATTTTTGTGTATGGTGTAAGAAAGCAGTTTCAGTTTCATTCTTCTGCATGTGGCTGTCCAGTTTTCCCAACACCATTTGTTGAAGAGACTGACTTTTTCCCATTGGAAATTCTTTCCTGCTTTGTTGAAGATTACTTGACCATAGAATTGAGGGTCCATTTCTGGGTTCTCTGTTCCATTGATCCATGTGTCTGTTTTTGTGCCAGTACCATACTGTCTTGATGATTATAGCTTTGCAATACGGCTTGACATCCGGAATTGTGATGCCTCTAGTTTTGGTTTTCTTTTTCAACATTCCTTTGCTATTTGGGGTCTTTTGTGGTTCCATACAAATTTTAAGATTATTTGTTCCAGCTCTGTGAAAAATGCTGATGGTATTTTGATAGGGATTGCATTGAATATGTAGATTGCATTGGATAGCATAGACATTTTAACAATATTTGTTCTTCTAATCCATGAGAATGTAATGTTTTTTCCTTCCTTCCTTCCTTCCTTCCTTCCTTCCTTCCTTCCTTCCTTCCTTCCTTCCTTCCTTCCTTTTCTATAGTTTTCAGAGTACAGAGATCCATTACCTCTTTGGTTAGGTTTATTTCTAGGTATCTTATGTTTTTTGGTGCAGTTGTAAATGGGATCGATTCCTAGATTTCTCTTTCTTATGCCTCATTGTCAGTGTATAGAAATGCAACTGACTTCTGTGCATTGGTTTTATATCCTGCCACTTTGCTGAATTCCTGTATCAGTTCTAGCAAGTTCTAGAGTCTTTTGGGTTTTCTATGTAGAGTATCATGTCATCTCTGAAGAGTGGAAGTTTGACTTCTTCTCGCCACTTTGGATGTCTTTTATTTCTTTTTGGTGTCTGATGGCTGAGGGTAGGACTTCCAATACTGTGTTGAACAACAGTGGTGAGAGTGGACATCCTGTCATGTTCCTGACCTTAGGGGAAAAGCTCTCAGTTTTTCCCCATTGAGGATGATGTTCACTGTGGGTTTTTTGTATATGGCTTTTATGATATTGAGATATGTTGCCTCTCTCCTTACACAGCAGAGAGTTTTAATCAAGAAAGGATGCTCTGTTTTGTCAAATGCTTTTTCTGCATCTATTGAGAGAATCATATGGTTCTTGTCCTTTCTTTATTAATGTGTTATATCACATTGATTGATTTGTGGATGTTGAACCACCCCTGCAGCCCAGGAATAAATCCCACTTGTTCGTGTGTGTGTGTGTGTGTGTGTGTGTGTGCGCCTTTTTTTTTAAGATTGATTTATTTATTTGAGAGAGAGAGGCAGAGGGGCAGAGGGACAGAGTACCAAGCAGACTCCCCACTGAGCATGGAGCACAATGCAGGGCTTGATCCCACCACCCTGAAATCATGACCTGAGCTGAAACCAAGAGCTGGATGCTTAACTGAGTGAGCCACCCAGGTGCTCCTTAAGTTCTATAGTAATTCAAGTTATTCTGTTGGGTTTGCGGGGTATTCAATTTTGTCATATGCAAATAATGATAAATTTGTTTCTTTTCTGTATTTATGGCAAATATTTACTTCTCTGTGTAGTTGCACTGGCTGGCACTTCCAGAAAAATGGTAATTAATGGTGTTAATTAGAATCCAGCTAACTATATGCTAGACTACATAATAATGTTTTTGGTATAAGGATTTCAAGGTCTACCACAAAAAACCTGTAACTGTTATAATTTTGAAAATAGATAAAGGAAAATAAATTAAAAACAAAGTACATGGGAGGAAGGAGAGAACAAGACTAGAGTTTGTGAGGAGTAAATAATGGGAAAATCTAATGGAAGAGAATTAAGGGGCTGCACCTGATGTTGTGGGGCTCTGTGGTGATTCAGGTAGTGTTTAATAACCATTGTGTATCCGACCCAGTGTTACATGTGATGATGCTATGAAGACAAGGATGATAACGTTCTTTCATGATTTGCTTGTGACATCGGGGGTTCTCTGTAAATTGTGGAAGGGAAAACTCTTAGCGATCAATGCAGTAGAAGCCTGCATGTTATCAGTGTGTCATAGAGGCACAAATTGTCATAGGATTTAAAAGAAGCCTACTTGGTCCACCTTCACTGCTGCATTCCCTGTACCTAGAACAGTGCCTGGCCCAGAGCAGGTGCTTAGGGATGTGTTAGGGGATGAAAGAGCTCATTGTGGTTTTGGCCAGTGCTGTGGAGGAGCTGAGCTAGGTTCTGCTGGTGGACGGGGAGGAGAAGCCTGGCCGCTACTTGATGGAAGAGTTTGATACACGTGAACTACTACAAGCAGGATGCAGGGCAGGTCTGTTCTGCTGGAGGTGTGGAGTATTTGCAGAGGAGGGAGGGAGAGCAGTTTTGAGGGGAGGGCGCAGCTGTGGCAGAGAGCAGAGCTTTCTAACCTGTGCGGCGTCGAGGGGGTCTGGTGGCCGAGATGTGGATTGCAGCCTGTGTGTGGCTGGCTGGCTGGCTTAGCGCCTTATCCCACATAGCCTAGTTTCCCTTGATGTGCCGGACAGGAAAAAGGGTTGTCAAGGTGGCACCTCTGTATCAGTTCCTGCCCTCCACCCCCGCTCTTCTACCAAATCTAGTTTAGGTTAGACAGCTGCGTCACGTGGCCACACCCAGCTCCAGGGCGTCCCGGAACAGAGTATGAGGTGTTAGCTTTCCAGCCAGCTTAGGTGTAGACAGCAAGGGACAGAGGGATTTAGGAATAGATGCTGAGGCGTCCATGTCAGTGTCTGCTGCAGAACCACCCTATAAAAGCTGTCTTTGTAACTCTGGTTCTTTCACCCACTGCATTATGAACATGCTTCAGCATCTTTCCCGAGTGGCTTTAGTCATGGAACCTTTGATTAAGTGAGCTCCTATGGGGAAGCTTGGTATGATGAACATAGGATGAAGATAACTGCTTTGGGTACGGGGAAGAAGGTGTTCTGAGAAGAGCCAAGGCCACCTGTTTGAGCCCTGTGCTCCTTACCATAATGCCACCTTTCTGGGATTCAGTTTGAGGGAGTTGGTCGGGTATCATGGAAGCCCCTTGGATCTCAGTGAGAATCTTAGCAAGGAGGAATCACGACATGAACATTTTCTCTTTTAGTTGAGTGATGTAGGTGATGGTGGAAATTACTACTAGAAGATTTGACTTTGCATTCATAGCTCCCAGTGTTTAGCTGTTGTGTTTTTTTTTTTTTTTTTAAAGATTTTATTTATTTATGTGACAGGGACAGCCAGCAGAGAGGGAACACAAGCAGGGGGAGTGGGAGAGGAAGAAGCAGGCTCATAGCGGAGGAGCCCGATGTGGGACTCGATCCCGTAACGCCGGGATCACGCCCTGAGCCGAAGGCAGACGCTTAACGACTGCACTACCCACACGCCCCTAGCTGTTGTGTTTTTAAAGGAGGAAATGCCTCCCTTATTAAAATACAAAACCCTGCGAACTTTGGACTAGCAATAGATCCTGAAGAAAAATGTCCAGGTTGGAAAGGAATTGGCACCCTAGTTGTCCCCAGAGATAGTGCCTTTTTCTGGAGTCTTCTCTGCTCTCTCTAGCCACAGTCACACCCAGTTGCTGGAGCCTCTTTAGAGTCTTGGCTCAGGTGATATTCGTGGTCCCCTTTCCTGGTTTTTAAAGGGAAAAAAACAGCAAAGTAGTCAGAGAATGTAAACAATAGAAACATTGATTTCCAATGAACGTATTTCTGCCTTTATAATATTAGTGGAAGCTGAGGATTATTCTTCTCCTATCTAAAGTGGGATATGGTTCCCATTTAGTAAAAATGTCAGAAACTTATTAGTATTTCATGGGTTAATCATTGACTCGTTAATAGAAGTAAATAAATTCCTGTTTTTCAGAGGAGATTCCTGGAGACCTAAAGCTTAACATAGGAAGGAAATTGGGTATCTTAGATAGCTGGTTTTCTGAGTTTCTTTCATATTTTGTTGACTTTTTAATAGTTCAGTCAGTGAAGTTTGCGGTTTTTGTGTGTTTGAGATGTTTGTAATTTTTCTCTAGTTTATAGAAAGCTGGCTAAAATTTTGGGCTACTTTTAGGCATATTGCAAATGTTTTTAGAAACCTAAATTTGAGACATTTGACTTCCATGGTTTTAAAGGCAAATTATGTTGTCAGTAATTTTGTCAATTTTGAAAATAGTATTAAGAAAATGTCTCAGGGACGCCTGGGTGGCTCAGTCGGTTAAGCGTCTGCCTTCGGCTCTGTTCATGATCCCCGGGACCTGGGATCGAGTCCCGAGTTGAGCTCTCTGCTCAGCAGTGGAGCCTGCTTCTCCCTCTGCCTGCAGCTCCCCCTACTTGTGATCTCTTCCCCCCCATCTCTGACAAATCAATAAATAAAACCTTAAAAAAAAAAAAAGAAAATGTTTTAGATAGCGGAGTTATTCTTTTGAGGCCCCGATGCTATTTCCTTTGCAAAACACAAGGTCGCTGAATTCACCAGTGGCAGTTATGTGGAAAATTGTTTTATCCGTGTAGAGAAAAAAGAAGCCCTGCTCCAGTATTCCTTTTAAGTCGGAAGAAACTATGAAAGGAATTGTATATTTTACCATGAAGTTTATTGAATTCGGTGCAGGGTGATCTTAGAATCCTTAATCTTGGGGCACTTGGGTGGCTTAGTCGGTTAAGCGGCTGCCTTTGGCTTGGGTCACGATCCCAGGGTCCTGCGGCCTGCTCCCTGCTCCCCGGGCAGTCTGCTTCTCCCTCTCCCTCTGCCACTCCCCCTGCTTGTGCTCACTCTCTCGCTTTCTTTCTATCAAGTAAATAAATAAAGTCTTAAAAAAAAAAAGAATCCTTAATCTTTAAGCGCTTATGAAATGCTCATGGCCCTGTGCCTGTATCACACTGCTGTGTGGATTGTCAGCTCGGAGCTGCTCAGAGAAGTACCTCTACTCGACAGACTTCTGAGAGGTTGTTGCGGGATGGACACTGATATTTATTGTCCCATTTTATATATGTTTTAGGGACTTTGTGTACATTGATTACGCCTGCACACCGATTCTATGGTGTAGGCAGTATTATCTCCATTTTGATAGAAGAATAACTTGAGGCCTGGTGAGGTTAAGTAATTGGCACAGTCTCAACAGAGCCTGTAAGTGAGAGAGGCAGGACTCAACCCCAAAATGTCTGACGCTGGAGTTCTTCGCCAGGTTGGCGGAATTCAAGTCTTTGGGCTGTGTGCCGATGGGACCTCACTTATTGGCGAGCACGTTTTGTGAGGGAATCTCTAGCATTGAGGGGGAGGAGGAGCTTGGGATTTCTCTTTAGTCTGAGAATTCAGGGTTCTATTACTTGTCTCCCCAAATGAGATGCTGTATGCTAAAGGTAACATTAGAGGAATTACAGACCACACGTGATCACAGCCCATGCTGTAAAAGACAACTTCAGCGAAGACTTCTGTGTTAGAACTTGCGAATCTTTGTAAAATGTGAATATCAATTGCTAACTCCAAAGTGATTTAAGAAAAAACCCCTCATAATGCATTTTAGAGTTATTTCTTATAATGGGAGACAGAAAGGGAGAAACATTGGTACTTGAAGAAAAAGGTTTTGGTCACTTTATGGTCATACTGGGATAGAGAGCATTTGTGGGTTTTTATGCTAAATACCGATGTTTGCAAACTGTTGGGCTTATTTGCTGAGATATTGTAAAATTGTAATCTGCTTTTTAAAAAGGTGTGAAGTTTTAGTTCTCTAGTTTTTGAACTGAAAGTATAATACAGGATGATTGTTAAACATGACTTCCGGTATGTTAAAATGTTAGATATACTTGGAAAAAGGTGAATTTTATGTACGTTGCGTATATGAATTCCCAAGGCTATTCCTGCTAAATCAGGGCAAATAATTCTGTTAGAAATTCTGTTACAGCAGAGAGGACTATTTTGTTACTCCTCTGGTTTTTATTTTTGAAGAATAACAATCATGAGGGGATAAATGAGAAGAGCTTTTTACCTAGAAAAACTTAAAAGGTAATAACTATCACACAATTACATAGTAAAATTTATTTTAGATGTAGAGATAGAAGGGGTGTCCATGATTGCTGAGTCCCCTTGGCTGGCACAGTTCATCCCAGGATTGCTGGATGTGTTTGCTGCCCGGGGTGGGACTTAGAGGCCTTCACACTAGTAATTGCTGGGCCCAGAGTGCATGTATTAATTCTTTTCTGAAGCTCACCTCTGACTCCCAGTTTTTCTTCATTTGTGTATGACAAGGTTGGTCTCTTGGTTATTGTTGCTCATTTTCTGGGATCAGGACGGAGACTGGGGTGCCTGGGAGGACACCAAGGGTCCTTCTCCTCACTGCTTCCTCCTGCTGATTCTCCAGTCCCTCCTTACATGGAGGTGGAGGAGTGAGGGGGCAGTAGCGCTTAGCAGATGTTGCAGTGAAGGGGCAAGCTCTGGAAAGGGGCTAGGTCTCCTGGGGGATACACTTACTTCTTGAAGCACACTGACCCTCTTCTGATCCCTGGTGGGGGGCAGGGTGGCCTGTGATTATAATGATCCTCTTTTTATTTAAAATTTTGACGTTGTGTTTATCATGGATTTTTAGCATTAACTTTGAGTTTTTAAAAAGTTACATTAAAATATTTTTCATGACTAGTGAGATTTTGGCACCCCTTTAAATTTTGTCTCAGAGGCAGCTATCCCTTGCCTCATCCCAAGTCCTAGCCTTATTCTGATCATTGCCTTGAAAGATTGTAATTCTTTGTGATATGTCATTAGAAGTGGTTATCAAAGCCAAGTGACTTAGAGGTTTAAACAAGAGATTCCAATGATACGCCAGTAAACAGCTGCTCACTCATGCCAACATCGTGGCTGGGCCGTGGCAGTTCTAACAACCTGACATGAGAACAGCTGTAAGGCAGGCCGGGAGGGAGCTTCCCGGCTCCTCTCGGGGGCGGAAAGAAGCCTGTTAGTCTTTCAGTACCGGTAGGGAACAGCCAAATATTAGATGACCTTTAAAAATTTTTCATGACTTTTGAGGTGGTTACTGTAATATCCTTGTTTGAATTCCTCTTCATGGTCAGCAAGTTTTAAAACTGGGATTTCTCGTGGTAAACATGACCAGATTGACATGGGATATGCAAATCTTCCCCTAAGGTGGGGTAGTGAGGAGAAACAGAGATGTCGGATTGCCTTTTAACTGTAAGATTACTGGGCTGTGTTTCTCACTGTTTCCAGGGGACACCGTGGTGAGCAGAGTGAGATGTGAGAGCGGCGCTCACGGTGACTGGTGCGAGCAGCTGAGATTTCGGGACTGGCCCAGGCCTGGCTGTTCGTTGCTTCTTCCACAGGCTCCGAGTGTCTGGGGATCTCTTCGACTCGCAGACGCATGCTTTCACCCTGAGCCTTTTCGCAGGCGGCCGCGAGCGCCGCGGGGGTCTGTGCCAGAGGCCCGGCGCTGCTGTATATGGCAGGAAAGGGCGGCGGTGGGAGGGCCCGCCGTGCCCCCAGCAGCCTGCAGGGCCATCGCAGGCGTCCCGGTGTCTTCCTGGCACTCGGGTCAGCGCTGGTTTCCCTCCCCTCCTCCGACCTTGGCACCGAATTTTGACAGCATGTTGAATCTTCACATTACATGAAAAAGTCACTTCAACTCATTTGTCAGTCGGTTGTGTACGTTAAATCTGTCAAGACTAGTGGGGAAGTCTGTGTGGCTCAGAGAGAGTAGCTTGTGGGTAGGGGAGGGCTTGGCTCCTTGCCGCTGTGGTTCTTTGCTCTGCATCAATTGGCAGGACAGTTCAGGGTCTGACATAGTGTAGATTTCTATCCATGTGGACAGGCAGGCGAGAGGTGTGTCCCTGTGTGTGGCAGGTGCTGAAGTCCGGGTCCTGTTAGGCTAGATTTATCATCTGTTCACTTGTGCCACCGCCGTCTCTTCTAAGATGACAGAGCCGTGTCGGGTCAGTGGTCTGAGCCGTGCAGACAAGAGGACCAGCGCTATCAAGAAGTTGCGGTGTCTGGTTCCTTGGGAAACCGCTCGCTCTGTGCGGGGTGAGGGCCATGGCAGACGTGCACCCGGCCTGCTGTGGGCTTCTGCCAGGGCTTCTGTCCGTTCTGCGTGCATGTGGTTACGGAACCCAGAGGCTCCCAGAGGTGTCCCGGTTGGGAGAAATATATAATGGAAAAATAACCATGAAAAGATGATAATAAAATTTAATTGAAGATCTGCTAAGTCCATTGCATTCTCTTAGGCCTTCAGCATGTGAATTTATGACCCGATGACTTAGGTGTTATCTTCATTTCACACAAGGGGACGTTTCGGCTTGGTGATATTAGTGAATGGCTGAGAGGGGCTTGGACGGACCCTGAGACTGTGTGACTTCAAAGTGTCGACTTTCAGTGAAGAGCCTGTGGTAGGACCGTGTGGTCCACAGTCTCTGTGGTTGCAAGGTGCCTGCCGTTCCCAGTTGTTGGCTCTCGACTCTTCGTTATGGACACAGGAGGCCTGCTTGTATTGTTTCCTTTTTTCCTGCAAAAAAATTGGTTTTTAAAAATAATACATATATATATTTTTTAAACTGAAAGCAGTGTGAAAGGAAGCACGGAAGGCACTCTGTCCTCACTGGTTTCGCTCCTTGGTGGTGAGTGTCAGAAGCCTGGGGGTTGCCCGTGCCCCACTCCGTTCGCACAGGGAGGGAGGGCTGTGACATACTGCTCTGCTCTGGCCTGGTGGGACGTGGTTCAGCACATCACCTACGAGCGTCTCTGTGATTTTTACGTCGGAGTAATGACCCTGGATCTTCTGATAGAGTTTGCTCATAACCTGCCAGGACATTTTAAGGACGGGGAGACCGAAAAGGACTAAAGAATTTGGGCTGTAGGATCTGTGAGATGAAGCCCACCCGTGGAGGTGATGTCGTTGAGGGACAGTCAAGCCCAAAACCGGGAAGCAGGAGATCTGGTGTAGAAATAGGAGCAGCGAATCCCTGCACGTCAGTGACACGGGGTGTCCCGTGCATTTCCTTCCTCCCGAGGTTGTTACCGGGAGGTTGAGACCACAGAAGGTAGAAGCTCTCGAAAACTGAAAAGGCAGTTCTCCTGCTGGATGGGTGGTGGAAAGCTTTTATTGCCGCTAAATATGGTCACTGAAACACTCGGTAGGAATTTGCCATGCTGTTATATGCTTTAATAAGTTTTGTAAACTTTTATATTTCTAATGTTTTAGAAACCTGAACAATTGTCTTGTGAGTTGTAAAACAAAAACCAGTCATTATTTTTTGGATTGAAGCATTTCAGTCAACTTTGGATCCCTTCCCTGTGTTATACGTGCTTCATTGACTTCTGTGAAACTAGAAGAGATTTCTTAGGGGGCGCCTGGGTGGCACAGCGGTTAAGTGTCTGCCTTCGGCTCAGGCCGTGATCCTGGTGTTATGGGATCGAGCCCCACATCAGGCTCCTCCGCTGTGAGCCTGCTTCTTCCTCTCCCACTCCCCCTACTGTGTTCCCTCTCTCGCTGGCTGTCTCTATCTCTGTCGAATAAATAAATAAAATCTTAAAAAAAAAAAAAAGAAATTTCTTAGTGACACGTATAGCATACTGATTTCCAATGTGATACGGGATGATACCCAAGAATCTTTCACCCCAGGGTCATGAGTACCACGGGAAGAGTTTCTGTGCTGATGGTAGGATCTTCTGTTTGGTTTCTGGCCCATTTGCAGAGGGCTATACTCATCTGCACAGTGGCTGTCACTAATGCATAGATTTGGAGGCATGTTTGGGACCATTCAAAACTGTTAAATTTTTGGTGTCCAAAAAATGACACAAATGGGAATTAGCTATTTTTGTTCATCAGAAATTTTCTTTTAGGGACACCTGGGTGACTCAGTCAGTTAAGCACCTGCCTTGGGCTCAGGTCATCAGCCTGGGGTCCTGGGATCGGGTTCTGAGTCCGGCTCCCTGCTCAGGGGGTATAGTCTGCTTCTCCTTCTCCCTCTGCTCCTCCCCTGGCTCATGTTTCTCTCTCTCTCTCTCTCTCTTGTTCGCTTTCTCTCTCTCGAATAAACAAAATCTTTAAAAACTTTTTTTCTTTTAAAATAAAAATTAATATCTGCCCTGTGAAAACAGCAATAGGCTTTTCCCTGGGCAGTAACCTTATTTCTATGTTTGGCATTGTGTGTGTGTGTGTGTGTGTGTGTGTGTTTGGAGAAACGGTGTCACGTAGGCTATTAGCCTGTTGGTCTGCCCATCTGCAAATAAGCCAGTTCCATTAAGCCGTAATATTCATTTTTGGGAAAAAAAGTTCTGTGTAAATAAATTTTTTGCATTTGTATTTCCGTGTGTTCTATTAAAAGTTGAACTCAAGAGTCTGTGATTTGAGACATCTACAGTGTAATGTACCCACCAGATTATTGACGTAGTAATGTTTCTACAGAAATGTGACTTTAAAAGTCAGGTTTCGTATTTTAAATGTTTTAAAGCACTGTTTATGTATTATACTTTGTATAATTGGTTGACTTAATTGATTTTCTTATTCTGTAAAGTCTGGATCTAAAGAAAAGAAATATGGCTTTTTTTTGGGTTCCGAGTAAAGATTCAGGCTTTGAACCATTAGCAGGAAAGGGGAAGGAGCATGATTTGTTGTTCTTACAATATAAAAGAGGCTGGTGAGGGAGACATTTTTGAAGCTTGAAAACAGATTGACATGAAAGTGGAGAAGACCTGGAAAGATGACAGGTGCAAGGAGTGGGAGGTGTGGGGGGTGGGCCCGCAAGAACAATTCAGCTCTGAGTACCGTTTTTACAGTCCTGTCAGGAACAATGAGAAATCTCCATTTTGTCATAATTGATGAAGGAAGTTGTCTAGTGCCGCTGACTCAAAAGGCTGATGACTTGGAGATACTTGGGTGAAAGAAGCGGAATCCTAATGGTGAATTTGTTTATCGAGAGACCAGATCCGCGGATACATTTTTTATCATTTCGCATTCAGAGCATCTGTGTCTCCGTGAATTAACTGCTATCTCAGAATCTAGGAGAGCTCTTAGAGTCCTCTCCTGCGTTTCAGCTTGGAGCTTTTCCCCATATGCTGCATTTGCCTCCCAGTCTGACTTGCACTGGTGGTAATCTTGGAAGAGGCAGCGATGGTACGGGAACCCCCCCTCTCTTCTCTTGCAGTGGTTTCGTATTTCCTTCTCTTTTCCTCTTGGGGTAGGCCGGGGGAGGGGAGCTGGCCCTCCCTAGCTGCCCTCTCTGTGTTCTCTCTCTCTCTTTAGCTCAAGTCCTCTGACTTCTTTCCTCCCTCCCATTTGCTTCTCCGTGAGCGTGCCCTCGGTGCCTGTGTGTGAGGTGAGCCCCGGTGGTGGCCGGTGTGCCCACTTCTTCCAGTGCTTACCATTTGCTCATTCTGAGGTCTTGGTCCACTCTCCTTGTGACTTACCATTTCCCAATTTCTCTGAAAGAACATAGAGAATATTTCCCACCAAGGGTCTTGAAAATATCCTTTATTATATGTCCAGAGACCTTGTATGTGTAGAATTTGTGTTTGTTTATAGGGTTTAAGTTAAGAGAATGCTGTGTAGTAGACTTTCTGGTCCCGGCTCTCACTTGAGTAAACGTCCTAGTACTAGTCAGATAAATAATTTAGGATGCATTCCTAAGTCCAGGAAAAGCTGTCAGGCTCTTCTGGTTCATTCTTGAGTCGTCTGGATCACTGCTGCGGTTAGACCTGGTGGTTGGTGATTGTGAAAGGTGATCCTCGGAGGGCACCCTGGTGGGGTCCTGGCACAGGACGAGGGGTTGTCATGGTGACTGGAGTTCTGGGACAGAAGTTCTGAGGCCTTTCATGGCTCCCCAGCACAGTTCCTGTTATTCTTTCCCCTCTCCCCCTCTCTCACAGCACCTGTGGGATTTCAGAATTTCATACAAAGCCATTGGACACTTAGCTTACTAGATCCCTCAGCAGTACTTGAATCATGGTTCATTATTTCCTCTTTTCTTGAACAAGCTTTAGTCCAGTATTTATTAACTACATTTAAAAAATAAACGTTTTATTTTGGAATAATTTCAGATTTATAGGGAAGTTGCAGAGATAACAGAATTCCTTTATACCCCTCACTCAGTCCCCCTTGCTAACATCTTTTTTTTTTTTTTTTAAAAGATTTTATTTATTCGGCAGAGATAGAGACAGCCAGTGAGAGAGGGAACACAAGGAGGGGGAGTGGGAGAGGAAGCAGGCTCACAGCGGAAGAGCCTGATGTGGGGCTCGATCCCACAACGCCAGGATCACGCCCTGAGCCGAAGGCAGACGCTTAACCACTGTGCCACCCAGGCGCCCCCCCTTGCTAACATCTTACCTTACCATGGTTCATTTGTCCAAAGAAACCAACAACAGTATGTTACTTACCTAAACTCTGGAATTTTATTTGGTTTTCACCAGCTTTCCCACTAATGTTTTCTTTCTATGTCAGGATCCAATCGGGGAACTATGATACATTTAGTTGTCAGCTGTATTTTAATATAAACTTATGTATATATCAGTGATTGGTAATTTTGTTTAAGGGGATGGAAGGGAGGGAGAGTGAGTTACCTTCTCCTGGCTGTATTGTTTTCTTCCATTTGTAAATATTTCATTTAGACATATCAATCATAACCATATACTGAATATCCCCATTTATACTTGTTCTAGTTTGATGTTTTGTAAGTACTGTGCTCATTAAATACTTTGTATTTACAAATAAAATAAGCAGGACTCTGAATGAGGTGGCAATAGGCTTCCTTCCATTTTAATGAGTTTTTTTTTTTTTAAAGATTTTATTTATTTATTTGACAGAGAGACAGCCCGCGAGAGAGGGAACACAAGCAGGGGGAGTGGGAGAGGAAGAGCAGGCTCATAGCGGAGGAGCCTGATGTGGGGCTCGATCCCATAACGCCGGGATCACGCCCTGAGCCGAAGGCAGACACTTAACAACTGCGCCACCCAGGCGCCCCTTTAAGAGGTTTTGAATACATAGTTTCGATGTGCCGTGGAGCTGGTTAAAAATGGGATTCCACTTGTGTGACCAGGTGGGTCTGGTACCAGCTTTCCCAGGACCAGTGGTACTTGTAGAAGCCTGATTATTCCTTCTAGCTATCTAATAAAAGTATTTTTCTTAAAATTATAGATGTGTGTGTCATGTAGGATGATTAGTCCTGTGCGTGAGTGCTTGTGTGTGCGTGCTTGTGAAGGGGCGTTGTTTTTTAGTGTTGTTAAAACTGGCATTCAAAAGAATAAAATAGAAAATATTTGAGTAGTCGGATGTGGTGATCCCATAGACTTTAGGATAATGTTCACTGTCTCAGCTTCTTCAGCAAGACGTCCACAGCTGGTCTTGCCTTCCTCCTGGCCCTTTGCTGACATGCATCACACTGCAGGTGCTCAGCCTGGCGCGCGGTCCCGTGAGCTGCCCTGCTGTCTGTCCCAGACTTCCTGTTTCCTTCAGCGTGTACCCAGGCTGCCTTGCTGTGGTTTTGCCTCCCCACATACAAGCTTGTTGAGGAAGGGGAGATGACTTTCACTTCTCTGGCCTTGGTGTCAGTGCTGCTCAGTAATGTTTGTGACAGGGATCTTTTTTGTCCCTGGTGGGGCCAAGGGAAACCATATGACTTCACCTGTCCTTGATGGCAAAATGTAACCAAGTACCTTGAGAAGAGCTTTCTGCTTTTGACTGTTGTGAGCACGGAAATAGGAAATCCTCTTTGCCTGGCCACATAATCACAGAATAAACTTTGGATTCTGTTAAATACTGAAAGGCAGATTGTGTGAGTGAGATATCTTTGACCTCACAACTATTAAATAGAATATACAATGAATTCTTGGGGCCAGGTCAGCGTCATACACTCCTGCGCCTGTGCCTTTCGCCGTTCACATTTCTGTGACGAGATCTTGAACTGATGTCCTCAGTTGGGATAGTGGAGAGTCTCAATGGCTTAAAAGGGGGGAGGAGGACGTGAGACTTGTTGCTCTGAACCTTCTGGAATGTCTAACCTATTTGCAACATTTCAAAAGAATCCGCAAACTTCCTTGTCTGTTGTTGTCACTTTTTAATGAATATAGACAAAGGTGCTTATTTAAGCAATTCATTTCTGTCTCACCTCTTTTATCACTCCGTTAATGAGAAAAGTCAACTCTAAATCGAGTTGAACCAAGCATGTATTATAAACGCATAGGGATGCATGGAAGGTGAACTTACTTTTCAGTGGAAACTGTTTCTCTGTTCATTCACTCATCATGCCACAGACATTTATAAAGCGCGCACTCAGTGCTGAGGCGCATTCTGGGTGTTGGGCTTTGGCAGTGACTGGGAAACCCGGGCCCCTGATCTCATGCAGTTGGCTTGGTTGTATGGGTGGTGGTATTGGTCACTGAGATGGGGAAGTCTAGGGAGGCGCCGGTTTGGAGGGATTTCAGAGAGCTGCATTTGGCCATGTTGAGTTTCAGATACCAGCAGTATATTTTTGTTTTTGTAAAGGCAAAAATTTGGTATCCATTTACCATGACATCCTCCTAATTTTCTGTTTTTTAACTTTTAAAATTTTGATGTTTTGTCGAAATTATAATGGTCTTTTTTTCCCCCCCAGTCATCATGTATGCATTAATTAAAAATGAACATTTTGTTGTAATCGTTGCCTCCTCCCTTCTGTTGGTGAGGGAGGGATTCCTGCGCTAGGGTTGTGGGGTGACCAAACACGTGACACTGGCCCTGGAGAGAGGAGCTTGATGACAGCTGGTTTTGTACACCTGGATATCACAGTTGCTGCCAGCCCAGGGACGAGGACCCTGCATGCCAGTCAGGGGGTTGTGCTGGGGAGCAGAGAGAACAAGTAGGGGCTGGTGAGGCAGGCTTTGCCGTATCCAGAGGGCGGGTGGCCCCTGGTTCCCTGAAGAGCACCTGACTGGCTTGTGTGAACGGTGGCAAGCCCCTCAGGATAAGCAGGAGCTGTGCTTGGTCCCGTGATAAGGAGGGTTCTTTGGGCAGGGGACCTCATCTGTGAGGTCTGAGTGAGGAGGGGAACTTGCAGTTAGGCCTCTGAGACCTTCCTGGTTTTCCACGTGTCAAGGCAGCACATGATATTGGGCCTCAGTTTTAGGCCTTGTACCACACATTTGAATTAAAACAGTGCCTTATACTTATTAAATGCTGCAGAGAGGGTTCCTTCATTTTAGAAGGCAATAAAGGATTTGGGAAGAAATGCACAGATAATTATAGTATCAGAAATCATGTACCTGTGATGGGAATGATTTAAGCTAGCTGTGAGCTGCCATGGGGTCTGTCGAACGTCTTCATATGCCATGCCTTGGCTGGGGTCCAGAGGGCGATGGATGGTTTGCCCGCAGCTCCATGGGGCTGGATGGGAGGCCAGGGCTGAGGTGGTCCCTGGGGAGCAGCCCTTCAGTGCGCATGGTTGGCTCTTGATCGCTAAGCCTGCAGTCTATTTTGGTTTTCCCCACGGAGAGTACATCCTCCCAGCGGAGGGGACTGTTACGGGCTTTCTTTTCTTTTCTTTCTGCATAAAATGTTGACTCCTGTTATGGCCTTGCTAAAAGGAAGAAAACATGCCTGAATAGAAAAGCGTTTCAGATGTTGATTTCTCGTTATTGATATGCATGATGAAGTGATTAGGGGAAAGGTGTACTGATGTCTGCAAGTTACTTCGAAATGCATCACAAAATAAGATGGAATAATAGGTGGGTACAGGAATGCATAGATGGATAGATTTGTGACGAAGCAAACGTGGGAACCTTTTAATTGTAGAATCTAAGCAGGGTACACAGTTGTTCGTAGTATAATTCTTTCAACTTTTTGTGTTTGGATAGTTTCATAATACAAGAGTGGGAGAAAAATGTTCCATAGCAAATGGGTTGTATTTCATTAGTGGATAAAACTAGCATTAAAAAAAACTTGGAAATATTTGTGTGCACAAATAGTAATACTGTTCAATAGATTTTTTTTTTTAAATTTGTGTTTATGGGTAATGCAGGGTTTTGTTGTTAAAAAATATGTATTGTACAGTTGAAAGCGCTGGCCTCAGGCGTTTTCTTTGTAATGCAGAGCCAGGGGCCGTGTGAGGCCCTGGAGAGTTTCGTGCGGTCTGCAGCGCTCGGCCTGCAGGTAGTCAGGGGAAAGCTCCGGTAAATACAGGAGGTTCAAAGTGTCTAACTTAACAATGAATTTTTGTTCAAGGGTTTAATGTTGTTGAGGAATTTAGCATAAGAATTAGATCATACCATCAGCACAGGCTGTTTTTTGTCTTGTTCTGTTTTCAATTTTAGGCAAAAGAAAGGGTAAGCTTTCCCTGATGGGTCCAAGACAGGAATGTGTATATATTCTGTTGCAAATATTGAGTTTTCTTTGCACAGTGTATTTTTTTAAGGGGATGAAAGCAACTCTTGGATTATCTATTTTTTAGGACTTCCCTCCTCTCAAAATTATTCATTTTTGGGTATGATTTTTTAAAGTCTTAATTGCTTGTGTGAGGTATTTGGGAAAAAACACACACGAGGGAAAAAAAAATCTGATTTTATCACTCCAAGAAAAATGTTTATTACACAAATGGCACATAAAGTGTATGAATACCATATATATTTATATAAATACCATATGTAAAATACTTCCCTTTAAAAATTGGGATAATACTTCCTGTATTGCCTTGCTGAAGGGATTATAGGCAAAGTGTATTGCCATTTGCCGCTTACTTTGAAATGAATAAAAAAAATTGGATTCTTTTGTTTTTTTCCTATTATAAAGGATCTGATGAGAATCTTTCTGACTAATTGCATACATGTACTTGATTTTCTTAGGCAAAATCTTTGAAGCCTATTTGATAAGGTTAGGTAGCACTTTGGTAGACATTTCTGAAGTTAGGGAGATGGAATGCTTGGAGTAGAAGCCGAATTTAGGGGCTGGCAAGACGATCCATTGAGTTGGAGCAGATCACTTGAGAAGAAAGAAGAGTGGGGGAGAAAAGGCGAAGAATTTAGATTGTGGTTAGTGACATTGGGGTTCAGTCATCACTGCATATCTCATAATGTGGAGGTATCATAACTTATGTAACCCTTTCTTAATGATAATGATTATTATTTTCTCCGGTATTCTATTATAAATAACAACTGTGACAGCATCTTTATAGATCCATCCTCTGTGTGGGAGTTTTTCCTTTAGAATATAAATGAGTTGCTTGGAGCAAAGGAAGTACACATCTTACGTTTTATTAGGTATTGACAAATTGCACTAAAAAAGACAATTTATACTCTCTGCCCCTTGTGAAGACTAAGTTACCTATTTATTAATTTGTTTGTTAATTTGATAGTCAAAAATTGGCATATCATCGTTGTTTTAATTTCCCTTAGTTTATATCTATTCCTCACAATTTTCTATTTATCCATTTCAATTTGAGGTTGTTTTTCTTTAGAGCCTTTTATAATAGTAACTATTTGTGATACATATTGAAAATATACTTTCTGGTTTCTTCTCCATTAACCTTTTTTAATGGTGTATGCCACACTCTACAGAATCTTTAAGTTTTTGGCTTTGGGTTTTATATCTAGAGTCAGTTGCTTAAGAAGACCTTACTCACCCTAACTGCAAAAGTATTCTGTTTTAAAATTTAACACTTAAAAAATAATAAAGCAAAAACATGTAGAATCTAATTTTGGATTAATCTGGAATTGATTTTGTATTTGGGAGGGGGTAATCAAAATTCTTCCCTGCTCACCCTTGCTCCCCAAGCCGAGAGCCAATTGTTTTGACAGAGTATCTCAAGTTTTTGTTTTGTGTCTGTTTTGTTTTTAAAGTGCTTGTATATTTCTGTGTACGTTCAGGGCAATCTTCACCAATGAGAATTTGCTCTGTAAGTGCAGAAGCATATTATCTAAGTGCTTTTGTCAAGTGCTTTGTTGACATACCATGAGTTTGCTTTTTTGGGTTGAATAATACTGATGTATTATGATAAAAGTTTTTAAAGGGAATTATTTTTTGAACCTGAGAATAAGTTTCCTAAATCATAAAATGAGATTAGGGTATACTTTGCAGTTCGTTTTTTGTGATTTTTAAAAGTACATGGTTTACATACATACTCTTTATACTATTTTTAATTTTTTTTCTTTTTTTCCTTTTTTTTTTTTTTAAAGATTATTTATTTATTTATTCGACAGAGATAGAGACAGCCAGCGAGAGAGGGAACACAAGCAGGGGGAGTGGGAGAGGAAGAAGCAGGCTCATAGCGGAGGAGCCTGATGTGGGGCTCGATCCCACAACGCCAGGATCACGCCCTGAGCCGAAGGCAGACCCTTAACCGCTGTGCCACCCAGGCGCTCCTATACTATTTTTTCTGAATAAGCGGTGGTTTTGCTATTTATGGGATTCATTTAGTCAATGGGAAGTAAGTGGAAAACAACTTCGACTTTACTTTTGTAGAAGCATAATTTACTCCTTTTGTGGATTGCAGTTAGCTCGGTATTAGGGATTTTGAGAAAGGTAATTCGTACTGAGTTTGAATCTACTTTACCCGAACAGATAACCTGATAAAAACTGTGATCATGCTTGTCACTTGCTTTTTTTTTTTTTTTTTTTAAGCTGGATACTTTTTCTTATTAGTGACAACATGGAGTTAAGTATGTTTGCATTACAATCTTAGACAATTAGTAGTAAAGAAAATTTTTCTTCTGAAATTTTGTCTTAAATAGAAAGAACCCATGGAGGAGTGATAGTAATGGGATTTTCAATCTTAGTATTTGCTGGCAGTGATACTGGGGAAGTTCACCTTCCGTAAGCAAGCAGGAAATGACTGGTTAGTTAATAACTTGGTTAGTCATGGTTTTGTGCGTGATTAATGGTGTTATCTTTGAACTTTGGTATAAAGTCTAAGAGGGAAGGTAATGTTTCATTGTAATAGTGAGCCTTTTATGTTTGTAGTTGATAGAGATGTATTGCCCAGCACCTGTGTTTTTCTTGAGAAACTTTGTGTTTCATTGCTTGTTCCCAGCCAATTTCTTCCTTGAAGTGTCACCTCATTTCCTCCAAGGGGCTGGGGAGAGGGAGAGTCAAGAATGGGTGGGAGTTGGGGAAGAGGTGCTAGACTAGGGTCTTCGTCAAGGACTTCTCCTTGGAGTCTCTTGTCTGCCGGGTGCTCAAAGGTGAATGGTTCTCCCTCAGGCACCTTGTGCTGTTTGTACTGGCCTCATGGCATGTCTCATGTTGGCTGTGAGCACTGAGTGGGGAGGTGTGGGTTTGTCAGAGATTCTTGCCCACTTATTGGAAGGCTCAGGTTTGAATACAGATATTATGGAGTAAGTTGTAAATTTTATATGCATTTTTAAAGATGAAATCAAGATACCCCAACAAAAGAGACTTCAAAGACATTTTGTACCGGCAGAAGGGGAGAAAAGGGGCGTGTGACTCCCATCAGACCTTCAGCTGCAGAACATCTTGCATTTTACTGCTTTTACATTTCTTGAGAAGAAAAACATGAACTACGTTGCAGGCTTGACTGTGTACTTAACGCTATTGGTGACTATTCTGTGGTTTAACATTTTCATAAGCTTGCAGATCTCAGTGGTGGCACGGAATGCTGCGTTCCTCTAACAGCTCCCTCCTCCTTAGAGACAGGGAAAATACCCTGCTGTCTAGTTTTCAAGGAAGGATTAATAGCTATGATTAATTTTGCAAAAAGCTGTTTCTGAGATTAGTCTTGCACATTTTTTCCCTTCATTTTTAACCTATCAGTTCTGAGAAGCTGAGAAAAGTGAGCCACGGAATTACTCCCCATTATACTTGTCTCGTTGAATTTAGTAGGCTTACTTCTTTGCTTCCCCTCTTGTAAATATTTGCAGATTCATTATAGTATTTACTTTCCTTGTGGTTTAACTTAAAAATAAAGACTTTGGCAAAAAAGTGTCAGGCTGAAAAATATTGGACTAGTAGTTAGGAGATGGAAGGTTTAGATCTTGCTATCTAATTGCTATTTTGATTTTGACCCTTAACTTTTCTCAGTTGTTATTTACTACCTCCAAAGTATTTGTATTCACTTAAAGTTCGGTGATTTTAATGGCAAATAATTGTTTTATATTCTTTTATGGCTTAAAAAGTGAAGAACCTTAATTTCGTAGAACACATAACTATAGGTTTTTGTGTTACTTCTGAACAAACTTGGTCCAATAGTTCAGGTACAATGATATCTAACTGGCAGTAGAGAATAAATGTAACTTTTACAACTATCTATGTGAGCAATTAGTGTGAAGGATTAATATAAAAGACTAAAAGACTAGTGTAAAAGAACAGCTCTCCAAGTAAGAGTAGTGAAATTTATCAAGTACCTGGGGATCTCCTACAAGAATACATTTTCTTGGGGTGCCTGGGTGGCTCAGTTCGTTAGGTGTCTGGCTCTTGGTTTCCGCTCAGGTTGTGATCTCCGCGTCCTGGGATTGAGCCCCACATTGGGCTCTGCACTCAGTGCAGAGTCTGCTTCACCTTTTCTCCTTCCCCCCTCCCCCTCTGTCTCTACCCCCCCTCCTCAAATAAATAAACTCTTTAAAAAAAAAAAAAGAATACACTTTCTTTGCATATAACTTAAAATTCAGACCATCTTGAAAGAATTACTGAAAGAAGATGGTCATAATTTTATATTTTCACTTTTTTTAAAATCAGAAGACCACGTTAAAGAGGAGAGAAAAGATTTAAAATAGCTCAAAGCATGTTCTAGAGATGTTTATAATGATGACTTAATCATGTGTACATTCTTGGAGAAAGTTATCTTTATAATACGGAGACTCTGATAATGGAATTTGTAGTTGTAAAATTATTAAGTTTGGGGAACAGAGTTTTGTAATTTACACATCTGTAAAACCAGATCAATTTATAGCTGGTCTCCCTCCCCCATTGCTTTTGGCTTTAGGCCATTTCCCTTTAATTGGGAAATGTTAGAATAAGCATACCTACGAGACTCAGTGCTGGATTTATTAAAGAGTGATTTTGAGGACATGGTTTACTGTGTCTCACACAGCATTCTCTTCGAGAATCCACAAAGGCATTTTCTTCCCAGTAATAGATACAGTTGTGGTTCTCCCCCTTATCCCTGGTTTCGCTTTCCCTGGTTTCAGTTACCCGTGGTCAGCGCACTCTGGAAGCAGATGGTTCTCCTTCTAATGTATTGTTAGAAGGTCACTAGTAGCTTAACAGCTACGTCATAATACCTACATCATTCACCTGACTTCATCTCATCGTGTAGGTGTTGTATCATCTCACATCATCAGAAGAAAAAGGGTGAATACAGGTCCAGTAAGATGTTTTGAGAGACCACATTCACATAACTTTCATTACAGTATATTGTTATAATTGTTCTATATTTTTATTATTTTTAGTTTCTAGCTGTGCCTAATTTATAAATTAAACTTTATCATAGGTATGCATGTATAGGAAAAAACATAGCATATTAGGGTTTGGTACTGTCTGCGTTTCAGGCATCCACATGCTGCTAGAATCTCACAGCCCATCTGGAGACCTCGTGGAGTGCATTTTGAATATTGCCTCTGATTTCACCTCATTTTTCTAAATTTCTCTATTCTTGATTTTGGATTATTATTAAAAAAATAATCCTGCATTATGCAAATTTGTAACTGTATAGTACAATATAATGTTAGTGAGAAGTTTTCAGTCTGCAAACTCATTAATTCATTTAATTTCCAGACCCAATTAATTTATCCTTTAGAAAACAGAAGATTTGGATTTTGGGGAGAGAGAGGGAGAGGCTCTTGAGTGTTGTGGCTATGGACAGAATGACTTTGTGTCCCTGACTGCGCCTTTTTATATATTGCTGGATTTAATTTATTAATGTTTTGATAATACTTTTTGTGTTTGTGTTCACGAGGGAGATAATATGTATATTTTAATGTCTTCCTCTGATTTTTAAATCTGATTTTTAAACAGGTTTATGCTGGCCTTTCAAAATGAGTTAAGAAGTGTTCTTAGTTCTTGAAAGAGTTTATATTAAATTGGCATTGATTCTTCCTTGAATGTTTATAAGAGAATTCCAACAACGAAGCCATCTGAGCTTGGAGTTTTCTTTGTGGGAGAGTTTTAAATTATGAATCTACATTTAAAACAGACACAGGTTATTCAATTCTAAATCTTTTTGTATCAGGTTTGGTAATTTGTGTCTTTTAAGGAATTGGCCATTTCATCTGAGTTGTCAAACTTATTGGCATAAAGTTGCTCATTATATTCCGTTATTCTTTTAATATCTGTGTGATTTGTGGTGATATCCCTGTTGCATTCCTTAATTTGTGATTTCTCTTTATGCTTAGGGGATTATCAGCTTTACTGATTTTCAAGGGCCTAGTTTTTGGTTTTGTTCATATTCCGTTTTCATCCATTTGCTAGTTCCTCAGTTTCTTACTGAGCTTTACTATTTCCTTCTTTCTTCTTTGGTTTAATTTGCTTTTTTTCCCCCCCCACGCGTCTTAAGGTGGAAACTTAGATAATTGTTTTAAAACCTTTTTTCTTTTCTAACGTAAGCATTTAAAGCTATAAATTCCCCATCAAGCTTTAGCTGCAGTTCACAATTTGTGATATGTTGAGTTTTTATTTAGTTAAAATAATTTCTTATTTTCCTTGTGAGTTCTTTTACCCATGGGTTATTTAGAAATATACTCCTTAATTTTCAAATATCCAAACATTTGGAGATTTTCCAAATATCTTTATTATTGATTTATAACTTAATTTTGTGGCTAGGGAACATATATTCAGTTCTTTGAAATTTACTGAGACTTCCTTTATGACTCAGCTTCTGGTTATCTGAGTGAGTATTCCATGGGCACTTGAAACCCTTTTTGTTTCTTATCCTAGCCAGAAAAGGAAAGACAAGTTGGATCGAGAACAAAACAGCGCCTCTCTTCAGGCTGAGATGTGGGAGTAATGCAGGCTGATGTGTTCACAGTGACTTTGCTGGTGTATTTTGTATGGGAGGGGGTTGGGGGGGGTCCCTCCTATGTAAGATTGACTACAAAACTGTAACGAAATAGGAGGCAATTTTAGTCTATCGAAGGGAGATTGCTTAAGTGGTTCCTTCCTCAAATTGCAAATTCACTTTCATTTTTTTTGGCAACTCAGAAAATAATAGAAATATGATTTATCTTACTGAAATTTCTTCTTTCATCAGTAGATCTTTTATGCAACATGTATACATATTCTAAGGATGATAATTTCATAAGTGGGTGAACTCAGACTGTTTTGTGAAATGACCATGTATCTGCTCTGCATTTTCGCATTAAAATAAATACTAAAATTTGTTGTCTTGAGCCTTTTCTGTCTTAACTTAGAATTTTGTAGCTGGAGTGAGGCAGGTAGAATAAAACACCCTGGGATAGTTAGGAAAAAATTATCATCACATTCTCTTCAAGAACTTAGACCAGCAAGGGACTCTATCAAATAAATAGAAGCATTTGGCAACATAAATTAAATTTTCATCCCTAGGAATATTGACCCAGCTGAATTTCACTAATCCCTAGACACTGGATTTTTAAAAAAGCACTTTCCTTTTGCTGGATTGCGATAGATATAAAATCATGACAGATCACAACTGCAACCAAAAATTAAACAATTAATTCAATACTAGTAATACTAATATATTGTTCACACATGAGGGTAAAAGAGGCACTTCCATGAAAATTCGTTTTCATCTATTGATTTATTAACTAGTTGAAAGTTTTGTAATATTTACCGTATTTTTTGGAAACCCTGCTAACTTAAAATTTTCATTGTCTTTTGACATAGTTTAATGTAATTTCCAGGCTCAGAAATTCTCACTTTCAACAGTCTGCATTCCTGCATCTGTACATTTATTTGTCTAGAAGGGCAAAATTTCTAAAAGATGAACTAAGAGATTAGAGCTGACAGGTGTCATAAGTACTGCACATCTCATAAGACAAAACATGTTTTTTCCTTATAAAATGCTTCATGAGTGATAACACTTAAGAGATAGTCCTGAGAAATTATTTTATTGAGCATTTTAAGAAGCATACTAAACATTCCTTATGAATTGTTCTTTATTTCTGATTCAGATTAGAAAACCTATTAAAATTCTCTAAAACACATATGGAAAAGCCCCTGATTTTGGCAAAAGGGAGGTAACGGGAATGTTGGATGTGGGTTTTATCAGGAAGTATCTTTCCTTCTTTTCCCCATCCTTCTAAATTTAATCTCTCCCTGGGGATGGATCACAGATGGATACCACAGCCTGGAGCAAAGCACAGTGATCTTCTTGGTCTGCTGTCAGATTACTTTCAGGTTCCTGTAGGAGATTGTTCGTTGCATAATGACGTTAATTTGTTGTGTGTAACTTCCTTAGTTTATTTTTAATTAAGCGGGGATTATTTTGTGCATGTACTTGTTGATTGGCTTTTTGTAGCAGATGCTTCTATATCAATCAAGTTATACTATATGAAGATGTTTAGCTTCCATTTTATATGTGGAATACTTCAAGTTCTCACAAGAGAACTTTTTTAATCTTTTTTAAAGATTTTCATGTATTTATTAGAGAGAGAGAGATAGAGATAGAGCATGAGCAGGGGGGAGAGGGAGAAGCAGGCTCCCCACCGTGCAGGGAGCCCGATGTGGGGCTTGATCCCAGGACCCTGGGATCATGACCCAGGCCGAAGGCAGATGCTTAACTGAGCCATCCAGGTGCCCCTCACAAGAGTTTTTTATTCATAGCATTATATCTTTTAAAAAGGAGACTACTTTAGCCTTTTAAGGATTTACATAGGATAATTTGATGATTTTGCCTAATGTGAAAACCCAGAATATTATACTAAATATGACAAACTATTTTAAATGTTAATGTACTGTCTAAAAACTTGGAATCTTTGCTGTTTTTAGGTAATGAGAAAGAAAAGGCAAGTATACAAGTGGTTGTATTCTGCTGGGCAATAAAAATATATTACTGGACCCTACCAGTGACATTATCTGATTTGGGAGTACTTAAAAATAGGCAACAGTGTGACCTATGTACTATAAACTGGTTAGCTAAGCATTAGCACAAATGAAAGTGAATCATTTTAAGGTGGAGAGGCACCAGTTCTCAGTGGGAAGATGGTGGTGGAGTAGGAGTAGGCAAGATGACTTGCCTTGTCCCATGAATAGAACTAAATAACTATCAAATTTTCCTAAATCTTCCCAAAGAAATTGACCTGAAGCCTGGCAGAACAAACTCCATAACTAAATGTAGAGAAGAGGATACATCAAACAAAGTAGGAAGTATGGAGACATGATCGGAGAGAAACTGAGATTTGAGAAAAACTGATCATGGCTGCTACTGTGGTGAGGGAGCTGCTGCTGTGGAGAAGGGTGAGAGATCAGCACATGGGAATACATAGGGAAAATGAATCCCCATACCAATTGCTTGGAAAGTGAGATGGGCCGAATTTTGTGACTTCTGGCAACCAGTGGGGCCTAAAACCTGGAGTTTTAAAGGTCAGTGGGCTAAGCTGGGATAGAGCCCCACGGGCATTGCACTGCTCTTGGAGAGAAGGCAGGCAAACAGCCTGTGGATATACAGTATGAAAACCAGGATCTGAAAAGTCTGTGCGGCACACAGTGGGGAGGTTATTTCCTCATTTTGGAACACATTCCAGAGAGGCAGCATTCATGGAGAGACAATTCTGGGAGCAGAAGAACTGGCTGGTGCCCTTTCCTTGCCCTGTCTCTCAGCATAAGCATAGGGCTACCTGCAGGGACCAGCGCAGTGCCAATACCCACTGCCTAACTTGCTGACACTGAACCCTGTCTCTCCCACTTCCCATGCTCTGGCAGAACAGCCCTTCCCAATCTCACTTGCCTCAGTCCCAGTACAGTGGTACCCCTTCCCCAGAAGACTGGCCCAAACCTCAGCGCACACTGCATCTTCCCATTCAGCATTTATGGAGCCTATTTATGTTGGCAGCAGTGGCAACAGGTCTCATTTCACAAGCAGGCCAGAGCACACCTAGGTAAAATGTGCCACATTCAGGCCAGGAACCAAACACTGCCCACAACAGGTGAAGAGATCCACTGCAGAGGACTGGCCTGCAGGATAAGGCAGCCAGAACAAAACAGCAGAGCACATTGCAGCACACTTTGGAGATAACTCTCAGAAGTGCCAGGCACCGGGGAACAAGGAACACTGCATAGCAGGGCATTATTGTCCTCTTTTTCTTAAGGCCATTACCCTCAAGATGTAGCTGACTTTCCTAACTCTTAGAAACAGGCCAGATTCATAGACAAAATGAGAAGACAGAGAAATTTATCCCAAATGGCCCTGGCCAGAGATCTAAGCAAAAACAGATATGGTATAGTATTTAAAGCAGTGATCGTAAGGATACTCATTGGACTTGAGAAAAAAGTGGAAGACATGAATGAGACCCTTAACACAGAGATAAGGAATAATGTAGCAGAGATAAAGGGCTCAATAAATGAAAGGAGAAACACACCTGATGGAATGTACAGCAGGCTGGAAGAAGAAGAGGAATGAATTAATGACCTAAGAACACAGAGTAGTGGAAAGTAATCAGGGTTAGCAAGAGAGAAAAAATTATGCAAAACAAGAATAGACTTAGGGAACTCCATGACTCCATCAAATGTAATAACATTTATATTATAGGAATCCAAAAAGAAGGATCGGAGAGAAAAAGGGGCAGAGAATTTATTTGAAGAAATAATAGCTGAAAACTTACCTAATCTGGGGAAGGAACCAAATATCCAGATCCAGGAGGCACAAAGAATCCCTCAAAAAATCAACAAAAGCAGATCCACACCAAGATATATTGTAATTAGGGGCGCCTGGGTGACTCTGTTTTTGGGCGTCTGCCTTCGGCTCAGGGCGTGATCCTGGCGATCTGGGATTGGGCCCCACATCAGGCTCCTCTGCTGGGAGCCTGCTTCTTCCTCTCCCACTCCCCCTGCTTGTGTTCCCTCTCTTGCTGGCTGTCTCTATCTCTGTCAAATAAAATCTTAAAAAAAAATATTGTAATTAAATTGGCAAAATATAGTGATAAAGCAAAAATTTTAAAAACAGCAAGACAAAAGACAGTAACACACAGTGGAAACCCCATAAGGATAGCCGGGGATTTTTCAGCAGAAACTTTCCAAGCCAGAAGGGAGTGGCGTGATACATTCAAAGAACTGAAGGGGAAAAATCTGCAGCCAAGAATTCTCTGTCTAGCAAGGCTATCATTTGAAATAAAAGGAGAGAAAAAGTTTGCCCGATAAACAAAAGCTAAAGGAGTTCATGACCACTAAACTAGCCCTGCAAGAAATATTAAAGGGGACTCTGAGTGGAAAGGAGAGATCAAAAGTGACAGTATGAAGGTAGGAAACCCAAAGCAGTAACTATGAATATTTCTGTAAAAATCAGTCAAGGAACTCATAAAATAAAATGATGTAAAATGAGACAACATATACCTAAGACATGGGGAGGAGAGGAGTAAAGATTGGGTTCAAACGTAAATAATCGTCAACTTAATATGGACTGCTATATGCAGAAGAGGCTATATATAAACCTAATGGTAACCATATATTTAAACCACTAATAAATATGCAAAGAATAGAAAGAAATACAAATATAAATATCACTAAAGAAAATCAGCAAACCATGAGAGAGAGAGAGAGGCAAAAGATTAGAGAAAATCTTTAGAAGTAACCACAAAAACAAATACTGAAATGATAATGCATTTCTGTTAATAAATACTTTGAATGTAAATGGACTAACTGCTCTAGTCAAAAGACATAGAGTGACAGAATGGATAAAAAAGCAAGACCTATCTGAATGCTGCCTACAAGAGACTCATTTTAGACCTAAAGACACATGTAGATTGAAAGTGAGGGGATGGAGAAACATCCATCATGCAAATGAATGTCAGAAGAACGCCAGAGTAGTGATACTTATATCAGACAAAGTGGACTTTAAAACAAAGACGGTTACAAGAGACCAGCACAGAGCCCAAAGCAGGGCTCAGTCTCACAACCCTGAGATCATGACCTGAGCTGAAATCAAGAGTCAAGACATTTAACCAACTGAGCCACCCTGGCGCCCCCCCCCCCTTTTTTTTTTAAAGAGGAAGAGGTGGATTTAACAGATATATTCAGAACATTCCATCCTAACACAGCAGAATACCCTTTTTTTTTTCAAGTTCAGACAGAACATTCTCTAGCATAGATCCCATATTAGCCTACAAAACAACCTCAACAATTTCAAGAAGATTGAAGTCATACTACACATCTTTTCTGACCACAATGCTATGAGTGTGGGAGTCAATCACAAAAAAATCTAGAAAGACCAGATATAAATTGAGGATAAATAACATACTACTAAAGAATGAATGGATCAACCAGAAAATCACAGAAGAAATTAAAAACACATGGAAACAAATGAAAATGAAAACAGAATAGTCCAAAACCTTTGGAACACAGGAAAAGTGGTTCTAAGAGGGAAGTTCACAGCAATACAAGCCTACCTCAAGAAGCAAGAAAAATCTCTAATAAATGACCTAACCTCACGCCTAAACCAAACCTAAAACCAGTGGAAGGAAGGAAGGAAGATTAGAGCAGAAATAAAAGCAATAAAATGGATCAGTAAGACCAGGACCTGGATCTTTGAAAAAATCAATAAAATTGATGATAAACGTCTAGCCAGACTTAGCAAAAAAAAAAAAAGGAAACGAGTCAATCACAAATGAGAAAGAACAACTAACACCACAGAACTATGAATAATTATAAAGAATATAATGAAAAACTATATGCCAACAAATTGGACAATGTGGAAGAAATGGAACCTAGAACCATATACACTACCAAAACTGAAACAGGAAGGAATAGAAACTTTAAACAGACTGATAACTATCAAAGCTATTGAGTCATTAATCAAAAAACTCTGAACAAATAAAAATCTAGGACCAGATCACTTCACAGGCAAATCCTGTCAAACTTTTAAAGGAGAGCTCATACCTATTCTTCTCAAACTGTTCCAAAAAATAGATGAGGAAGGAAAAAAAAACCTGACAAATTCATTCTTATGAGACCAGCATTACCCCAATACCAAAACGACATAAAGACACCACTAAAAAAGAGAACTACAGGCCAATATCCCTGATGACAATAGATGCAAAAATTCTCAACAAAATACTAGGAAACTGAATTCAACGATACATTTAAAAAAATCATTCACCATGATCAAGTGGGATTTATTTGTGGGTTGCAAGGATGGTCAGTATTCACAAATCAATCAAGCTGATACATCACATCAATAAGAGAAAGGATAAGAACCGTATGATTATTTCAGTAGATGCAGAAAAAGCATTTGACAATGTCCAACATTCATTAATGATGAAAACCCTCAACAAAGTAGGTTTAGAGGGAATATGCCTCAACATAATAATGGCGATATATAAAAAACCCACAGCTACCATCATCCTTAATGGGGGAAAAACTGAGGTTTTTGCCCTAAGGTATAGAACAAGACAAGGAAGTAAGTCCATTCACCATTTTTATTCAGCATGGTACTGGAAGTCCCAGTCACAGCAATCAGGCAAGAAAAGGAGATAAAAGGAATCCAAATTGGTAAGGAAGAATGAAAACTTCCACTATTTGCAGATGACTTGGTATTATATATAGAAAACCCAAAAGACTCCACTAAAAAACTTCTAGAACTGGTAAATGAATTCAGTAAAGTCACAGGATACAAAATCAATGTACAGAAATCTGTTACATTTCTGTACACCAATAATGAAGCTGCAGAAAGAGAAATTAAGAAAACAGTCCTGGGGCACCTGGGTGGCTCATTTGGTTAAGTGTCTGCTTTTGGCTCAGGTCCCAAAGTCCTGGGATCGAGCCTAGCATCTGACTCCTTGCTCATCCGGGAGCCTGCTTCTCCCTCTCTCTCTGCCTGCTGCTCCCCTTGCTTGTGCTCTCTCTTTCAAATAAATAAATAAAATGTAAAAAACACAACACAACACAACAAAACCCCACAAAAAACAGTCCCATTTACAGTTGTACCAAAACCCATGAGATACCTAGGAATAAACCTACCTAAAATGGTGAAAGATCTGTACTCTGAAAACTATAAAACATGAAAGAAATTGAAGAAGACACAAAGAAAAGGAAAGACATTCCATGCTTATGGATTGGAAGAACAAATACTGTGAAAATGTCTCTACTACCCAAAGCAGTCTGTAGATTTAATGCAATTGTTATCAAAATACCAACAGCATTTTCCACAGAACTAGTCCTAAAATTTGTATGGAACCACAAAAAACCCCAAATAGCCAAAGCAATCTTGAAAAAGAAAAACAAAGCTGGAGGCATCACATTCCAACTCCAAGTTATATTACAAAGCTGCAGTAATCAAAACAGTATGGTACTGGCACAAAAATAGATCAATGAAACAATAGAAAACCCAGAAATAAACCCACAACTATATGGTCAAATAATCTTTGACAAAGCAGGAAAGAATATCCAATGGGAAGAGACAGTCTTTTCAAATGGTGTGGGAAAATTGGACAGCAACATGAAAAGAATGGAACTGGACCATTGTTTTATTTTTATACCATACACACAAATAAATTAAAAAAAATAGGTTAAAGGCCTTAGATGTGAGACCTGGAACCATAAAAATCCTAGAAGAGTAAGTACACAGGCAGTAATTTCTTTGATATAGGCCATAGCAACTTTTTTCTAGATATGTGTCCTGAGTCAGTGAAAATAAAAGCAAAAATAAACTGGGACTAGATCAGAATAAAAAGGTTCTGCAGTGAAGGAAACAGTCAAGAAAACTAAAAGGCAACCTATGGAATGGGAAAAGATACTTGCAAATGACATCCAATAAAGGGTAAGTATCCGAAATATATAAAGAACTTAGGCCACTCAACGCCCAAAAAACAATCCAATTAAGAAACGGTCAGAAGACACAAACAGTCATTTCTCCCAAGAAATCCAGATGGCAAACAGACACATGAAAACACGTTCATCATCACTGACCTTCAGGGAAATGCAAATCAAAACTACAATGAGATACCACGTCACACCTGTCAGAATGGCTAAAATCAACAACACAAGAAGTAACAGGTATTAGGATCGGGAGCAAAAGGAACCCTTGTGCACTGTTGGTGGGAATGAAAACTGGTGCGGCCACTCTGGAAGACAGTATGGAGTTTCCTCAAACACTGAAAAATAGAACTGCCCTCCAATCCAATCCAGGAGGTGCACTACTGTGTGTTCGGTACCCAAAGAATACAAAAACACTAACTTAAAGGGATCCATGCACCCCTACGTTTATAGCAGCGTTATTTACAACAGCCAAATGATCGAAACAGCCCAAGTGTCCATTGATTGATGGATAAAGATGTGGTCTAAAACCGCAATGGAATATTACTGAACCATAAAAAAGAATGAAGTCTTGCCATTTGCAATGACATGGATGGAGCTAGAGAGTATACCGTTCACCGAAATAAGTCAGTCAGAGAAAGACAAATGCCATGTCATTTCACTCATATGTGGAATTTAAGAAACAAAACAAACGAGCAAGGGGAAATGAAGAAAGAGACTCTTAAGTACAGAGAACAAACTGATGGTTACCAGAGGGGAGGTAGGGGGTTGGGAAAGTACCCTTGTGATGAACACCAGGGGCTGTATGGAAGTATTCAGTCGTTCTGTTGTACACCCGAAACTAATACAACGCTATGTGGAGAGGCACCTTTAGGTGCATATTTTCCATTCTTTTAATATTTATCTTTTAGGTTATGTTTCGGGATTGGAGAGAATTTTGCTGCTTCTGTTTGTGAAGTGCTCTATGCCATTACCATCTTGGAAATACTTAAGATTGGGGGTCAGTTGGCTGCTAATGTGATGTTTTCTAATCTGTGAAAACGTTCAGAAATGACACTTAGTGTCAGAGTATTTTAGAAATTTTATTTGTTGCATTTTAATGCCCGGGTTTCCTAAAGCATATGTGTATGTACTTAAAGTATTGTGTAATTATTT
Organism: Ursus arctos; assembly: GCF_023065955.2. Classification (NCBI taxonomy): domain Eukaryota; kingdom Metazoa; phylum Chordata; class Mammalia; order Carnivora; family Ursidae; genus Ursus; species Ursus arctos. The sequence goes on from NW_026622986.1 coordinate 4,853,829, forward strand.
GAGAGCTCAAGTTTTTCTAAAAAGTGTTTTATTATTATAAATTCTTGACCAAGGATAATGGAGAATTAAGGGCTTTTGTTCTGCTTTGCTCACTTACAGATCCATCATGTGCACTAGTAAGCTTCAGAACACCTAGATTCTAATAAAGTAGACTGAATAAATTGGTCTTTGATCTGGAATCCATTGCAAGGGTCTTGTGTTATCTCATTGTTAACATTGCTGAACGTTTCTTGTTAGATGTTACATGCCCACGGGCTGTGCGCAATAAATGGTAGTGAATGAGTGTGGAGGGAATGGATGGAGTGGCATGTGTGTGGGTGGAGGGGTGGGTTGAAGACTTTTGTTATACACAATAGGGAAACCCACTTTTAATTCTCAAACAAGAAAGTGTTTAATAACAGGGCTGGAAGAATTTTATTCTGGCAACAGTGTATAGGATCTGGAATGGAGAAAGGAGAGACCAGGGACAGAAAGAAAATCTAAAAGGCTTCAAAGTGCCCATAAATCTTTATGTTTAGAAACTTGGATAGTTATTGATTAAAGAAACAAACACAGCAATCTCAATCAGTTTAATGAATTTCATCCTCTTTAGGAAGTACAGGGTGGTAGTTCTTTGTGCTTTTGGGCTTAAGGCATCCGGGACGAAGGACCTGCTTGGGGTCCCGTGCAGCTTAGGCTGCAGAGGGAGGTGGTTTGGACAGCAGACAGTTACTATCCGTCATAACCAGCCTGAGCAAATGGGAAGATGCCACATAAAGCAGCAGAGTGTGCAGCTTTTCCCAAGACCTGGAGCTTCCGGGCAGGAGTGAGCTCACACCCTTGCACGCCTGGAACTGCTGCTCCTTAGATGTGGTTTTTGCTGTCCATTCTGCAGGAACCCACCCATCCCGCCCCTTTCATTTACTCTCATTTCCCGTAGGCATGTGAGCTTGGCACTTGTGCACCAGAGTATTTAAAACTTGACTTCTTGGAGTGTTGAATAACCCAGCACACCGGGTGAAGTGGGAATGGATGGGCTGGTTTTTGTGGTCTCAAAAGATAATATAATGTTAAGGGTAGTGGGGCGCTGAGATCTTGTACTGCCCCTTTATTATTACAGATGGGGAATGGCTGGAGCTTTGAATTGCCTGAGCTCACACAGCCAGTTATTGGCAAAGCAGGGACTAGAGTTGATTCCCAGTCTGCAGAAACTAGTTGACAGCTGCCAAGCACTGAGGGCTCGAGACACTGTGTGGCTGTGGAAGCCCCCTCTAGGCCTGTGCTCAGGGAGGAGGTGTAAAGACATAATGCTAGCCTTTCCTATACATGTAAGAGAGAGAAGCTCTTGTTTTAGGAAACCGCTAACTCCTGAGTATAAAAATAGTGCTGAGAGCTATAGGAAGTTTTAGGAAGTGATACTGCGTCTGCCTCATTTCTGAACAGTTGACTGTTGATGGATATAATTAGGCAGAAATCCATGAGGTGCTAATTGCTTACCTATACTGACCCTTAAGCCCACGAAGAACTTTGGCCAAATTTCAGTCTAGAGAAATTTATACTCACATACTTCATTTAGCCGCTGCGGGGCTGAGAACAAGGATTTTTTTTTTTTTTTTTAAACCACAAGCATACTCACTCAAGATAGTAGACTCAGTCCACATCAAGCAAATTATGTTTTAGGTGTACTGGACAATTTGCCCATTTGCAGAGTAGCTTGACATTGAGTTATGATCCCGGTGTGAGTGGTGGTGTTCCCAATGCTGGTTGCACATTAGTATCGCTTTGGTGTCTGAATCGGTTGTTCTGGGTTCGTGCGGGGGAGGTGGTAGCTCGTTGATAAAGCTCTCCAGGTGTTTCTGATGGATCTGGACTGAGAGCCAGCAGTGTTTACCACCTTTTGAGACAGATTGACACTGGGTATTTGTGCCCGTAAAGGAGTAGATTTCACAGCGTGTAATACTAGCCTACATGGTTGAGGAAGGGACTTTCTCTTTTGAAAATTCTGGCTAATAACAATAGAAACTAATACTGAGCAGTAACTAAATGTCTTGAGCTATTTTCACTGCTTTAAAGGTTTTGACTTCTTTAATCCTTTTATCTCCTCTATGAGTTGGGTGCTCTTGTTCCTCGGATTACTTTCGGAAACGAAAGCAGGGAGAGGTTAAGTAATTTGCTCCAGTGAGGTCCAGGTCCTTCTCCTTAGCTTCTGAGCTCTGTTGCTTGTGCTGAAGGGGCTCATGTTTCCTTCATATTTATGATTAACAAGCCATATAGCCATATAGGAGGCTGATTTTAAACGTGTTGGCCTTTCTGCTGCTTGGGCATCCCCTCCACAGCCGGTCTTTGTCCCTTGGATTATGGCCTCCAGTAGACGGTGTGAGGTGTAGTTCTCACGGAAGCCTCTGCTGCCATTGGTCATACAGCAAGGCTGATTTATCCCCAGAGCTCGTCCCCACCCCTGCCACCCACCTTTTGGTATTTTGTCTTAAGGATCAATAACACAGCATAGTAGTAAAGAGAAAAAAATATTTTAGGACTGGTCAGTTTTCTGATTTATGGCCAATTTAATATTTTTACTAGTGTGTCCTATGGTCCTATGTGCTACGTTTACTGTGGTGATAATAAAATTATTCTAAGTAATTTATTGAAATCAGGCACAGGACAGTTTGCTAGTAAAAAATTAAAAAACAAATAATAAACTTAGAAATTTGCTAACGAATAGAATTATTTTACTCGCAAATCTAGAAATGTACGAGGTTTTGGAAAAAACTAGTCATGAAGGAGAAATGAAGGGAAATAACCAGTAATACTGTGCCCACCATTACAAGAAAGTAGATGCTCATACAAGCTTAAGAAATGGGCATGGTTTGGGGGCACCTGGTGGTTCACGTGGTTAAGCCTCCAACTCTTGATTTCAGTTCAGATCATAATCTCAAGGTCATGAGGTTAAGCACTGCCTTGGGCTCTGCGGAGGGCATGGAGCCTGCTTAAGATTCTCTCTCCCTCTTCCTTCGCCCCTCCCTCCCCCCCTCGCTCTCTCTTTCTTGCTCAGAAAAGAAAAAAAGGGGGGCGCACCTGGATGTCAGTTAAGCGTCTGACTCTTGATTTCAGCTCAGGTCATGATCTCAGGGTTGGTTGTGAGATTGGGCCCTGCTTTGGGCTACGTGTGGAGCCTGCTTAAGATTCTCTCTCCCTCTGCCCCCGCCTCCCAAATAAAATAAATAAAAATGGGCATGATTTGGAAGACCATTTTAATTGCATGGAGAAAGCCATAGATCATGATTCAGCTTTCAGTTGCACTGCATTCTTTTCCCCCTCCAGAGTGTTTTCTGTAGAGAAATATTTTAAGCAATATAGGATTAGTTTTGCAACATTCTCCAGTCGCCCGTTTATTTTCTCATGAACGTGAGTTTATTCTAATTTCTGATTAAACTGTCCCCAATGCTGACTGTGAAGTTTCAGTTAAGATGCATTTTTGTCTTGATGGGATGAACTGTTTCTGTCCATGGAGAATAGGGAACCTCTGTGCTCGCCGAGTGCTCTCTGCTGGCGACTTTGGATTTTAATGGTAGTCACAGACCCATCACCAAGTACAGAAGTGGGAAACATGAACTTGAGAGTCAGAGGAGCTCTAAAGCCTGGCTCCCAGCTGGGCAGCCCTCTGCCATGGGGTCTAGAAGGTAAGACAGCCCTCGTGGAAGAAGCCAGGCCCCATTCTTGGTCGTGCATCCCTGCTGGGTTGCCAAGCTCAAGGGCCTTCAGTGCCCCTGCTGCATCACTGTGATCAATACTTGAGCATATTTCAAAACACAGTATACTAGGACGATGCAAAATTTATGAGGTGGTTGGGTTTTTTCCCCCTAAGAGAACTAGTTCTGTAAAAGAGGGAGTTTAGGGGCGCCTGGGTGGCACAGCGGTTAAGCGTCTGCCTTCTGCTCAGGGCGTGATCCCGGCGTTATGGGATCGAGCCCCACATCAGGCTCCTCTGCTATGAGCCTGCTTCTTCCTCTCCCACTCCCCCTGCTTGTGTTCCGTCTCTCGCTGGCTGTCTCTATCTCTGTCGAATGAATAAATAAAATCTTTAAAAAAAAAAAAAAAGAGGGAGTTTAAAAGTTTTCTGACATAATAAAGCGGAGAGTAATCACTGTGATCTGATTAATACCTAATACCTTTTGTTTTTAAAAGATTGTTTGAAATATACAGTAATCTAAGCTGAAGGGAGTTTACCATCTTATCTGTGACAAGACCCTGGCTTAAAGATTTAGGGATTCATTAAGGAACAGTGTTCCTTTAAGGGGATCCCCCCTCCCCGTTCCCCAGCATAGGCATAATGACTTCTCTGGAGTGTGTGTGTGGACGTGCTTGTGTGTTTCAGCTATAATTGATTACTTTTCATTTTCAGGTTTTATTGGACACATGTGAATCAAGGACATTCGCCTCCCTTCTCCTTCAAGTCAATATATGCATTTGGCAAATGGGAATATTAACACACTCTTCTTAGGTTTTGTAAAGACAATTCTGTGTTTTGGAAGGGGGTTTTTAAAAATGCTTTGTTATATCCCAAATACAGAGGCAAACAATATGAAGTTAAAAGTTTTTGAGACTGAGGCCTTAAACGTCGTTGAGAGCTTGGGCAAGAGACTCGTGCAGTAAGTGTGCACAGGAAGTTTGAGGCTTGTTGTGTCCTGATGCGAGGGGGAGATGGAATGACCATAGGGGGCACTGTGTTGAATATCAAGTCTAAGTTATCCTGCTCCCACTTGAGAGTAAGCAGCCAGGCCTGTTCTTCAGCCCTTACTAGTCACAGCACTTACGCGGATGTTTCCTATGATTGTAGCTTACATTGACCCTGTGTGAAAGCACTGAGCCAGTTTACTATTACAACTGGGAATAGGTAAACTGTGATTTGTTTTCTGGGTAGGTGATGTCCAGTGGAAAGTGCAGGGGTGGACGACAGGATGGTGGTGGGTGAGATCTCATTTATTACTATTTAGAAGATAATAAAGCTGATGTTTTCATTGGCTGTGGGCATCGGGCACTCCCCGGGATGGGTCCCTCCCCCTCCTCACAGTCTCCTCTTCTCCGTCCAGCTTGGAGTGTTCATGGGGTGCCTGCCTGCTGTGATGGGGTTGGGGGAAAAGGGTCACATTCCTTCACTGTCCTCACACTCCCTGTCCTGCAGATCCACTATGCTGGTGAAGCATTCCTACTGTATTAGCCACTATTATTTTTCTTCTTTTCCTGTGGTTTACTTTATACTCTGTTCTTTCCACATCTGTCTGAGCCTTTTCAAAGACAACGTGGAGATGCAGGAAAGAAATAATTTAATTTGAAGATTAAAATTCCGTTATTTTTACAGTGCAGTCACCTTAACTCTGGAGCTGATTTCTTGTGGCTGCCATTGACTTTTGTAAAGTGTTATGTTGCTTATATACAACCAGATCAACTCTGCTTCAGTATCATGTTCATTTAGGTCAACTTTTTTAAGGGTACTTAGACTATTTGGCATAGATTTAGAATAAACTGACCACGCATCTCAAGATACTTATATTGCCTTTCTGGTGTCATCCTGCATAAGCTTTTAATAAATGTCCTCTGATTGGTCTGAAAAGTGTTTTCTTTTACTTCAAAGGCAAGTTATTTAAATTATGACAGATTTTGCCTCACTAGCTAATTTGAAACGTTTCTGTGACTTTAGTGGTGTATACTTGTAGATCTGTAAGTTTTATCTCAGGTGAGTTGAGAAGAATTCTTAACACAATACAAAATGGTAGTATTGCCAAGGCAATTTTTTTTCCTTTAAAGTAAGAAAAAAACCTCACGAGTGTCTGTAATCCACACTGTAGTTATTTACTTGAAGGAGAAATTTTCTAACACACTTTGCGCCATGAACTGAAATTTTGGTGCCAGCCCTTGTTTGCATGTCCATCCAAGAGTGAGGTAAGTTTTTGCAGGAATGTCAGCTGACTGTGGGACAGACCCATACAAGAATGAAACCGGAGGCTTTGCATTAAAATAATAACTCACTTAGACCATATGGGCTTTGCTTCTCTTTTGGCATCATAAACTTTCAGTAAATATAGGCCCTGGTATTATATTTCACATATGTGGATGTGCTAAATGTATGCTAATTAAATCATATATGTAATATTCATTACTCAGCTGTGATGTGAAAATTGGAAGTCTTGAATTTGACATTAAATTCTTGGTCCAAATATCAGATTGGCCTGAAATGTGTTAGTGGTGAGAAGGTAAGAAGGGCCTGATTACTGTATGATGTTGAGCAGGTCTGACTAAAAAGGTGGGTTGTTTCTCTTGCACTCATACGAACACATTGGTGGCTTCAGCTGTCAAACGAGTTTTATGTTTTCCTTGTCTGGTCTTGTTGACCTATTTATTTTAGTCTTTTGATAAACAGGAAGAGCTGCTCCAATGCTCAGAGGGAATGGTTTAAGGAACTGTTAAACAAAGAGGAATGAGAGTTTCATCCAGAAAGGATTTAACTTAAAAAAAAAAAAAAAGAGAGAGAGCGAGCTGGGAGAATGTAGGATCACAAAAATCTGTAAAATTTTAGAATTAAAAAATTTGATTTGGGGTCTTTTGAAATGCTTTTTTCTCTTCAAATCTCAAATTGTCGTTTCACATTTGCTGCTTCTTTTGGTAATATATTACCTTGTTTTAATGGTTGTTTAGTACGTGACACTTGAGGTGACATCAAGTTTGGGGCTTGAGTGAGCAGTTTCTTTGCAGGTCTGCAAAGTCTCTGCAGTGGCCCAGCCCTGGTAGGGATCTTGTGTGGCCAGCTCGGTTCAGCATTTCCCAGTCTCGAGGGAGAAGAAGAAAGAAAGTAAAAGACAAGTGTTGAACATTGATGTCATGTCCAGGCCTTGTTCCCCATTGCTCAAACATGCCATGTATGTTTTGGCCTTCCCACCTTTGTCCTAAGATTTATCCTGACTGAAACGAAATAATTCCTTCATGAAGGGTTCTTTGTCTTCAGTGTTTTCTGAATTTTTGTAATTCCTGTACCACTTGGTGGGCATTTAATTTTGGTAATTGGATATTAGTGAACTTTCCACATACCTATGGCTTGCCTCCCCAAATTGATATTAAAGTCTTGGAGAACAGGGGTGTTACCACAGACTTGGCTGTACCCTCTTTATTCCAAAACACAGCCACTTTCAGACTGAGTGTCAAGTGTTTAATTGACTGGTAGTATGTAACTTGCCATCCTGTTATCTCCAGTTGTTGTTCAAGTCTGTAGTGGGTGTAGGACTGTTTTCAGTCGTCCATGGGGATATCCTTCCATACCCCTGACTAGTCCTGCGGGCAGGACCCTTCCGCAGTCTGGATGGGCTCATGGCTTCGCTGCCTGCAGCGTGCTTTCTTTGGGTGACGCAGAGTTGTGGTTCCAACGCTGTCAGCGGCCCCCTGCTTCGGGAAGCCGTTCCAGGTGGACGGGATCTGTAGAGCTTAGTACTCTGCTGCTTCAAGGGCACATGTTTGTAAACACGTTGGATGGAGAATGTTGTAGGGAAGGTTACGTAGTTTTAGTCGTATGAGTTGTTTCCCAGATCTGGCGCTGGTGGTCCTGGGAGGGGTTATGTTATTTCCGCTCAGGGAAGGGAAGCTGCCCTGAGCGTGTTCAGTTTTCCTGAGAGCGTCATGGCCTGGTTGAGCAATAGGTGAACCTCAGGGATAACTTGTCCCTTCATTTGTATGCACAAGGCCTCGGGTGCCCACAAAGAGGAAGTGACTTGTGCAATGCAGGCCACTTAGCCTGTCGAGCCATTTTATTGCCCTTCTTTGTGGCCGCTGATAGACAGGATACGTGCCCACTAGAAGCCTTCGTCATCAGGCCCTGGTTTCTCGGTGCAGCCGCTGTATCTCTGCATCTTCAGAGCTTCACAGACCAGCTTCGTTTCTGTTCTGTCGTCCCCGCACCTGGGTCTGATGAGTTCTTACTGACAACTCTTCTTGTTTGAGGTAGTCCATTTCACACTTTAATGACTACTTGTGTAATGATGTTTTGCCTGAGTTTCCATAGAGCTTAATTGGTTTCTTTGCTTGCATGCAGGGTTTTTATCAGAAACTCTGCTTTTAAGTATGCTACAGGGTAGTGATTGGAGAGATTAGCTGTGTGACATTCCCCCTTATCCGCAGGGGACAAGAGCCAAGATCTCCAGGTGATGCCTGAAACCTCAGGCAGTACTGAACTACACTCGGTTTTTCCTGTACATGCATGTCTGTGATACAGTTTAATTTATAAGTTAGGCACAATAAGAGTTAACAGCAATAACTAATAATAAAATAGAACAATTATAAAATAATAGACTGTCATAAAAATTATGTGACTGTGGTCTCTCTCTCTCAAAATATCTTAGTGTACCGTCCTCACCTTTCCTGTGATGATGTGAAATAATAAAATATGCCTGTGTGATGAGATGAGGGGAGGTGAGTGACGTAGGCACTGTGATGTAGCGTTAGGCTAATTGTAGCCTGGCAGTATGTCTGTCAGAGGGAGGGTCACCTGCTTTTGGATTGTGGTTGATGGCGGGTATCTGAAATGATGGAAAGGGAATCTGTAGAGGGACTACTATATTTGTGCTTGCTGTTCTCTATTTTATTGCTTGGATTGTGCTGCTTAATTTTTTTTTCTTAGATGGTATGTACCAGATGTACCATAATTTTTTAAAAGGAATAAATTGAAGGCACAGGTACTAAATTTCAAATACCTTATAAGGGAAAACTTTATAAACTAGCGAAGGACAGAGAACTAACCATGTATTTAAGGAAATTAAGAAATTAAATGGCATTAATATAATCTCCTTTACGTATATTCCATAAGGTATCTTGGAGTCCTTATTTAAAAAGTCTCCCATTTCAGATGTATTTGAAATTGACCAGAGGGGCCCAGGTAAGGTCTTGAGTCCATAGGGATTTCCCGGAAAAATCTAAGTGCCAACATATTTTCAAATAAATACATTAGTAAAGGAATACAACTGGGTCCTTGGCTTGAGATAACTAGTAACGTGTATCAGTGAATGTTCTGGGGTGTGAGGGTTGTGTTTAAGAGAGAGTCTCTGTTATTTTGTATGCTAGACTAGAGATTCTAGGAGGGTAGGAAACATGTACTGGTGTAACCCCTGTTCTAGTTTGGTACCCGCCATATAATAGATGCTCTGTAAGTATTTGAGTAGATAATGTCCCCAGATTCAGTACAGTGATAAATTATAAAACACGCACGTCTGCGAGATGATGTTGTGAGTACTGTGGGGAGATAGGGCAAAGATAAAGTGGGATTGAAGACTGACGTTGCAAAGAGATATTAGCCAGGATTTGAAATTCGAGTCAGGTTTTCACAAGCGAGAAGATAGGTATGGTTTTCCAGGATGGTACAAACAAGCTGTAACAAGTTTGAGTGACCAGGAGATCCCATGGGCTGACTAGCTTATATTTTGGGATTTGAGTGAGTGAGTGAGTGTGTGTGTATACCCTTTGTCTGTCTGTATTGCTCCCTTCCCTGCTGAAAATCTTTCCTAAAAGTTGACGCGTTCCTTGCCTGCAGAGATGTCCATGGTAATAAGAGTTGGGAGCGCTATCTGGTCTTGGGCAAATCTTTTGAAGATACCATCATGGATCCCTCCCTTGACTGATGATAGGAGTATTCTGGGAGGAGAACGAAGCCCCACCTCTGACATCAGCCGTCTTGAGGAGACATTGGGAACAGGCCCCTCCAGCCTCCCCGGTGGCTGTGGTCTGAGCCACATTCTAAGCACTGTGGTCTGGTGTCCATTGCCTTGGGGCCATACCTGTGCTGTGATGTTGTGGTGCTGTGCAACTCTGAGCCGGACCCCACACAGTGTGGGGTGTGCTGGCCTGGAGTGTAGGCGCCACAGGGCACAGCTGTGTAACTGTTTGCCTCGCCTTCCGAGGAGGAGATCGGAGGTAGGTGGAAGTCCTTTGTCAAAATTCAGTTTTCTTATAGTCTCCTCTCCTGTATTTGTTTAGGACCGTTTCTTCTGATCCAGTTGTGTTTACTGCTGCCAGGTGTAAGGAATTAGTCACGTACCGTAAAGTGATTTGCGATAATTTCTTTAAGAAAAGTTGGGAGGTGGTTTTTGGATTAAGTAATATGAGGGGCTAGTGGAGAGCTGCTTTGGGGTCAAGTTTTTGCTGGTTTGTTTCAGAATTCTGAGCTATTTAGAGTTATCATATTGCAGTGAGGTTTTCTTTCCAGGTCAGAGAAATTCTTTCTGGTCTGAGTCAGCCTCTCTTGTTTGCTGGTTGGAGAGTAAATACACAAGGGTAGGTTTTTCTTTCGTTAGGCTGGGTGAGTAACCTTAAGGATTTTTTGGGTTGGTTATTTCTTTTGTAAACACTAAGAAAAATCAGCATTTTCATTAGCTTTAAAAGATCTCACACTGTATAGTATTGTTATAACGCACATCCGTTGCGGGCCACTGTGGTCGCCACACGGTGGGTCTCTACCTTGAGGCATCGTAGGCCCTATTTTAATGTTTATGGATTTTTTTTGTTTCTGTTTTTGCAGTTTTATCCCAGCACTGTCTGGTGCATGATTGAAATGAAGCACTTCTTAAATCTGTATATTTTTGATAGGTCATGTGGTGTGAAGCACTACTTTCTCATATTGAAGTTAGTCAGTATATTAACTGGTGGGTGATATATTTTTCATTATTCATTTTTTCCATTCTAAGAAAAAAAGAAAGAAAAGAGGGCTTTAGGGGCACCTGGGTGGCTCAGTCAGTTAAACGCCCCACTGTTGGTTTTGGCTCAGGTCGTGATCTCATGGGTTGTGGGATTGACCCCTGCGTGGGGCTCTGCGCTCAGTGGGGAGTCTGCTTGAGACTCTCCCTCCCCCTCCACCCCTCCCCGCATGTGCTCTCTCTCTTTCAAATATAAATAAATCTTAAAAAAAAAAAAAAGGAAGAAAAGAGGATTTTATCTTGGTCAATTTTTCCCTTCGAAATTTGTATCTCTGACAAGCCTGTTTGTCGGAGTAATATCTGAGCTCCCTTTCCCCTTCAGCTTTAATTACATATGTGATGGCTCAAACAGGGTTCCTGTTCTTCAGTCCTCTCATCTACAGGAAGTGCTTGGTACCTGGTGGCCCCCTGCGGCCCTTTGTACAGTAAGGGTGATGGAACGGAGTGGAAGTGGAGGAGGGCCCAGAGCCAGGCGCCTGCTTCCATAGTGCTGATGGTTGCAAAGCTTGTAAACAGAGGCTTTCAGTTCTGGAGCAAATATCCTATAGATCTGTATTGCCTTTTAGGGACTTAGGCTCAGATCTATTGCACATTTCCCCCCTTGCTTTAGAAACGCCTTCTGTTCATCGTCTATCAGATTATCAGGTAACAATACTACCCACCCCCGTGCCCTTGCGTGTTCTTAGATTCACCAGGACTAGAGCGGGGAAAGCTTGCTTGGCCAAATTGAGCAAAGGTGAGCTTTTACCTTACCCTCCTTTCCCTGGGGTCTAGGCAGGTTTATCCAGGCTTCAGCTCACTTCTGCCTGGCATTTTAGGCTAGGGATGCTGAGGACTCACCTGTGTGGGTGAGGATTAAGGTGTTTATACTGGAATTTGGGTTCCTTTTTACTGCAACGGGAAAGTACCTGGATGTCTTCTGTCTCCACATCTAAGATGTTGCCTGGGATGTCAGCTAGAACAACCACACGGCCTTTCTGGAGCCAGCTCTGGGAGTCAGAAGATACAGTGTGAGGGGGGTCTCTTGAGCCTGACAGGGCCCAGCATGCCCGTGGCATTGCTTTTGGCGGTTAGGAGAGTACAGGTCTGTGTGTGGTGACTGTATTCTCTGAGAAACTCTTGTTTAAATTTTTCTCTTATCTAATAGGGTTATTACCTTTATTTTTTACACATTACTTATACAACATGGTGCATTGTTCTTTGTTCTATGCAAAAAAAAAAAGATGATGGTTCCTGCTGTCAAGGAACTTATCTAGAGATAAGCAAACAGCACAAATATGTGGTCTAGATAAATACTTGGAGGTTGGAGTGCATTTCACAGAAGAGGTGGTTTTTGATCTAGATTTGACAGGATTTATACAATTCACATAGTTGGAGCTGTGGGGCTGAAAGTGTTCCAGGTGTGTGCAATAGAATGAACAAAAACTGAAGGATTAGGTAATTCACAAAATCGATACTTACTATTTTCCTCAGTCTTGGCACTATTCCTAGAACTTGGGGTTTATCAGTGAGTAGAGCAATCGATGACCCGAATGTGGTGTTGAGGACTGTCCGGGAGGACTGATGGACCGTGGTGGGAGCCAAGGGAAGCCTGGGAAATGCAGGCTTGGAAAGAGTGGGTGCTTGGACAGGCGTGTTGGATTTTAACCTTTGGGAATGTCGTGAGTCACTGCAGATGACTCCTGTCACAAGACGGGGATATGATGAAATGGGTGTTTTGTGAAGATAGTTATGTAGCAAGATGCGGGACAGGAATGAAAAGGTCGGAGTCTAGAAGCAGTAAGATGAGTTGGAAAGTAATTACATTATTCAGAGCAAAAGTTGGAAGAAAGAAATACATCTGTATGGTTATCACAGGAACTCTCTGTCTGCATGTATGTGAGTGTGTGCGTGTGTGTGTGTGAGATATGTATATATGCATGGTAACCATTTTTAAGATGTAGTAACTAACATCTGTTTGATTTAAGAAGTGTGGGTGAGGGATGCCTGAGTGGCCCAGTCATTTAAGCTTCTGCCTTTGGCTCAGGTCATGATCCCAGGGTCCTGGGATCAAGTCCTACATGGGGCTCCTTGCTCAGTGGGGAGCCTGCTTCTCTCTCTGCCTGCTTCTCCCTCTGCTCCTGCTCGCGTGCTCTGTCTCTCTGACGAATAAATAAATAAAATCTTTTTTTTTAAAAAACTGTGGGTGAAAGCGTTAAACCCATGAATTTATATGAGCTAAACATGATATGTAATAATATGTGGAAGAAATTCGAAGTATTTCAGCCGCCACACTGCCCCAATTCTAAATCACGCATTTTGAGGTCTCAGACTGTGTGCATTTGGACCACCTGGGGGGCTTGTTCAAACAAGGTTGCTCGGCCCCGCCCCCGCCTGGAGAGAGTTTGCTTCAGTAGGGCCAGGTGGAGCCCGAGCATTAGCATTTCTGACTAGTTCCCAGGTGGTAATGCTGGAATGGACTACTTGGAGAACCATAGCTTTAAATCCTCGATGAGATTAGAGCATGTAGTATAATGTTAAGGTGAGTGGTTTTTCAAGCTTTTAGAACAGTCAGAAACTTTTTATTAAAAGAAATATGTTATGTACCTCTCCATTATGCACACTATACAGAGATTGGGAAGAGGGGCTGTAACCAGAAGGCAGCCACTCTGATGCTCTTATTTGAAAAGAATCCTTGTGGGTTTGAGAAAGGCTGGGACATGAATCAGCGGACCTAGCCTGGAGTCCTGGCCAGCAGCATTTATTCATTGTGACCTCTTTTCAGCAGCTTAGGCTCTCTGCGTCTCCATCGTCTCCATCGAAAGCAAGGATCAGAAACCCTCTTACCACATTGAATAATGTGCATGAGTGTGTTTTCAAAATTGTAAAACATAATGCAAATAGAACTGGTGGTGACCACAGTTCTCACTCTTGCCCTGGCGCTGTCCCAGGCCAGCCCCTGATCCCTCCCCCTTTCCCTGGATTTCTGTGGAGTGGTGCAGGAACTGGGGGAGCAGTTGCGACTCAAGTGATCTCCATGTTGTTGTGGAAGTTGTTTCAGAGGTAGGGGTCAGTCATGGGCAGATTGCGTGTGGCTCCATAAGAGATTATGTACTAGTTCTAGTAAAACAAAATGCCAGAAAGTTATTTCCATGTGGTTGGAATTTACCTTTGGTTTCATGCTGCTGTTTTCTTTTTTGATTGACCTATTAAATGAAGCCAGTCACCTTCAAGGAAGGCATTGGGTTTGTGGTTTGCTCTGTGTTACGTGTGGAGGGGAGGTGGTGGTATGTGTGTTGGGTGTGGTTTGGGATGGAAAAGTGGGGAGCAGAGGAGTGCACTTGCCAATAAATATTAGATACTCCCTTGTGATAGAGGCCACTGTTGTTGAACATCAGCTATGCTTTCTGACCATTTGTGTTTTCAGTCCTTATTAAGAAGGCAACAGAAAAATCTGTTTAATGTCAACAGTGTTACAACAAAATTAAAAGTGGGTCCTTTGGTTTGAACTTGTACTGAAAGTTAGGCATTTTTGAAATGGAGCTGATTAGGTAAATTCAAAACTGCGTATATCACATCATGAAATACCAATGATTCTTTTTTTTTTTTAAAGAGAACTGTAAAATGTATTTTTAAAAATGTTTTGTTTTGAGCTTAAGTAAATTAGATACTTACCAAGGGAATTGAGAATGTGGCCTAATTTCTATCCATCGTGCTCTTCTATTGACTTCAAAAATGAAATGTTTTTTTGTTTGTTATATCATTAACTGACCTCATTTGTCTTGGCTACCTAATTACCCTCTGGCTAATACGATTGTTGGATGCTACACTTCAGGCTGTGTGCTGTGCCTGTTATTTTCAGGAATTTTTCGAACCGTTTCTCTCCAGTGTTTTTGTTTTCCAACGTATGGATGTGCATAGTCAGAGTACTGCTAGGATTTTTAGGAAAAGACAGAAGTGCTCATTGCTTATATTGCCTTTTGTTGCTCTTGTCACGTTTTGATTTAACATGGAAGGTTTAACCCAATTTCACTGCCCCACATGTGCTTTGTCCCCATTCTCTTGCAGCCACTCCTTGGGTCTCTGTTTCTGTCTGGAGAGAGAGGTTTCTCTCTTTCTCGCTCTCTCTCTCTCTCTCACACACACATGCACTTTTTAGATTGCCTTCCCTCAAAAGTAATTATAAATTTGATTAAGTATTATTTTCATTATTAAAAGCTGCCTAGAGCAGAACTGTGTATGATAGATACATTGATGACATTTTTCTTATAACTTTTGTGTTTTCCCTGGAATGAACAATACTTTTTCCTTTGTTTGGTCTTCTGTGAATTTACAACCAATTCTACTCCAGCTCAGCCAGTTGTTAAGAAGTAACATCTTGGCACGTTTAGTTACAGTGGATACTCTTTCAGCTTCATCTTGAAGGCCTCTCCTTTGGAGCTCCCGCCTGCTCCCTTGGGGACCCGTCGCCTTCCACACCTGGTGCCCGGCTGATATCCTGAATCAACCTCACATTATCCTGGGAACTCTCTTCTGTGTTCTGTTCCCTATTTTCATATGCCATGCCATCCTCACTCATGGTTTATTTCCTTGGAACACATCTTCCAGTACTTTCCTGAGAGAGTAATTTTTGGAAAAACAGCATTTCTAAAAAATTTTTTTCTACTTTTGCACTTTACTGATGGTTGTTGGGTGAGGTATAGTATTCTTGGTTGGGGACCATTTCTCTTAGGAATTTTGAAGACAGTGCTCCACTGTCATCTGGATTCCAGCGCTGCTCTTGAGAAAGTCAAACTCCTTCTGAGTCCATATCCATTCATTATAGTACTTGTATTTTACTTTCTGGAATGTTTTTGTTTGTTTTATCTTCTGCTTGTCTTCTCTGTTCTGTTGTGCCTTGGTGTATGCCTGTTTTCATAATTTGTGTTGGGTTCTCTACTGGCCTTTTTAATATGGAAACTCTTGTCGTTCTGGGGAACTAACTTGAAATGTTTGTTTTGTTTCGTTTTTTTCCTATTTTCCCATTTCTCTTTTTCTAGAGCTTCTATGATTCAGCAGTTTGACTTACTTGATTTGTCTTCTATTTTATAACCTGCTTTTATCTTCTTTTTTTCCTTTACTTTCCGGGGAGATTTCTTCACTTCCTTTCCGCTCTTCTAATGACTTTTCACTTGAGATGTTTTTAACTTCTAAGAACATTTTGTTTGGCTCGCCTCTCTGTTTTTTCCTTTCCTCTTTCTTTCTCCTTTCATCTTCCTTTGCTACCTGGATGTACCATTATCTGAACTCTCCAGGGTATCAGTGATGGATTTTTTACAACCATCTTCTTTTTATACGGCTTGTTTTTCTCAGTGTGTGTTTTCTATTTGTTTTGGCCTCTGCTCCATCCTTGGGGTTTTCCTCAGGGTCTGTTCCTTGCTTGCTGGCTGTGAGTAAGGGGTACTAACTCTAACATAGACCAGAGAGTGCAGGCAAGGGCTCAGAAGCATGAGCTGCACAGGAGGGCCACCTGGCTGTCTAGATTCCTCTGGCCTTTGCTCTTTAGGTGCCCAGGGAGCGATCTTCCAGCCTCTTGTCTAAGTGGCCTAAACCCAGCTGCCAGCATCCTGGGAACACGTGGAAGCAGAGAGCTGGATTTCTCAGCTTTTCATGTGTAGATGTTCACTTATCTCCCTCACACCCCCCCCCCCCCCTTTTCTGGAGAATAAGCCTCCAGGATGCTGCTGGGGCCATCACAGTGCTGTGTGTCAGGAGGGAAAAAGCTTTGTTGCTTAAAGAGACTTTCAGCCGATCCTGCGATCCTGCTGTTTTCTTCCCATGTTCATTCCTGTCTTCTGAGGCACTTGGTTTCCCCGGTTCCAGAGCAGCTGAGAGCTCTGCTGAGGAGGTCACGTTGCTGACTGGTTTCCCACACGGTCAGCTCGGGCTTCACTTTCCTGGGTCTGCTCCATGTGTTATCATCAGCCCGGCTTCCCAGCGTCCCGCCCTTGTGTCACCCCTGTTTCTCTCTGTTCTTTTTGTTTTTGTACGGGTACACCTTGAAAAATATGTAGCCACTGCAGTTTCAGTGGGCTTTCAGGTTGGAGGCAGAATACATGTGGGTCTCTTTGGTAGATGTTGTTACCTTCCATTTTTGTCATGTAGCCAATTTTGTGCTCCCAGTTTAGTGAATAAACTCTGCCACTCCTCCCTGCCTGTTCGTACCTGTCCTTCAGCTCAGAATGATCTCTGTGTTCTTCCTTCCTCCAGCCTGCTCATTATAAACCTTTCCTGAATCTTTCCAAGCAAAAGTAATCTTTCCTTCCTCTGAACTCAAAGCATTTTTATGTCTGTTTTTCTTATGACGCATGGTCTACCTCCTTTTGACTTTTTGTGTGTCTTATCTGATAAATTTTAATTTCTCACAAAGGGCAGTGGTGGTGGTTTTGCTCTCATCCCATGTTTTGCAAATAGTAATTAATTTTCAAGTTAACATGAATTTTCAGTTATCTTTTTGTGGTCTTATATTTACATGTAAATTCTCATTTGAATGTTTGACAGGATATAGACCACTGCTATATGCTTGGTCATTGCAAGAGTAGGGTACCACTGTTTCTAATTGCAGATTCTTTTCTTGAAACTTGCATGGGTGTAAAATAGGCAGAGGGTGTGTATTCCACGGGTCACCGCTCACAGAAGCTCATGGCTTTGTTGCATAATGTGATGGTGCTCTCTATAGAGCTGGAGAGATTTCTTTACGGAGCCAGTTTTTCCTTAGGATTTTCCCTGTACTGTTTGCTTTTTTTTGTGACCTGGAATAGAGTGGGCAACACCATTCACTGCAACTTGCATTTTATCAAATTACACACCTGAGCTTTCATTCTCAGCTGGTTTTAGGAATGTTCCCTCCACCTCCCCCCCCCCCTGCCCCCTCCCCCGGCCTTAGGCCAGGTCCCAGCCTCTGTTCTTAGTCTGGGTGAGAAGCAGTGATTCTTCATGTGGTTTTGTCCCCAGATTTCTTCTCGGTGGTTGGCCCCATCCTTGGGGACCCTTGTCTGGCCAGGACACTTGCTTCTTGGTAGCTCTCTCTTCATCCGCATGATGGATGAACTTCATTCCTTGTTTCTTGCTCATGTGTAAGGGATTTTTGGTCGTCATAACATAAAATTATTGCTTAATGTTTAAATCTTTGGTTATTTTAAATGTACTAATCCTAAGTGAGACAGATTCTTGTGTTTTTTAAATTGTGTGTTATGTTTACTTTTTAACCCAATGACAGGTATACTTACTGTAGAATTAGTGTTTATTGGTATTGTTAGGAGCATCTTATCACAACTTTTTGTTCAGTTACGTTTCTAAGTTTCTATAGCCGGGACAACAATGCTATTAATATTTCAAACTTTTTAGTGTAAACTACCAAAATGGAATCAACAAATATGCTCTAACTTTTTAGGAGAAGTTTTCCTTACGGGTTCTTCACTGTTCCATTGAAAATACAGCAGATCCTCCGTTTTTTGAAAGAGAATTGTGTTGATGAAAGCTGCCAGTTAAAGTCTCCTGAGAGAGACTGCTGTTCCAAGGAGTTGTATTTCTCAGTGGCAAAAATGTCCTTCCTGGATTTTATACTCTTGTGGGAAGAGGTCATTTTTATGTGCCCTGTTTAGATCTGATGTGTGTGTGTGTGTGTGTGTGTGTGTGTGTAGTGTGCTCTGTTGGGATTAGTGCTGATTTCCTTCTCGGTTTTTTCTCTCAGATAGTTTCTGTTCAGCACGTATTACGGAGTGGCATCTGATAAGTGCTGTCATAGATGTTCTGACGTGGTGTTGTCATGGCTACTTGGCATAGCTGACCATTGAATCAGGACCCTTCTGGAGGCAGGAGACAAGAACCAAATCTCAGAATTAGACAAGCCTTGATCAGATAGCTGAAAGATTATAAGCCAGCTTTATAGAGTATTTGAAAGGGGGGGAGTGATTAGTGGTATAACATTCTGCTGAGAGACCAACGACGATGAGTCTTGAGAATGGACCGTCACATTAAGCAACATGGAGACTCTTGGTAACCTCGATGGACATTTTTGGGAGTGTGGTGGGAAGGAAACTTCATTGGAACAGAATTATGAGAGAAGAAGAATCTGAAACAACAAATCTGTAAAAAAAAATTTGCTGTAAAGAGAATTAGTAGAGTGACTAAAAAGGGTAAAGTAGGGTCAACAGAAGGTTTGTACAATTACTTTAGCACGTGTAAAATAGAATATCAACAGCTTTAAAGGTTCAGCATTTACATCTGAGTACTATTTTCCATACTACTGTGGTGTTTTGAAACATTAACAATGAGGCTGGAGATAGACTTCTAAACTGTCTTGGGGGCTTTCTGGTCAGGAAAAGGTCTTGGAGAAGACGATGAGTGAGGTGTATCATGAGGGGTGAGAAGGGCTAGCCTGGACGATAAGGTGGGGCTCTGGGTAGTAGAGACATGGGACCTCCACGGTGGGGAGGGGGGACAGTTCTGCAGGACTTAATACAGGCTGTGAAAGGGGAACTAATTTGTGTAGAAAGCCTGGAACATAGCAGGTTCTGAAATAGAAAAGTCAAGAAGTTGAGAAAATTGTTAGGAGGGGATTTATTTCAAAGGAGTAGCTCTTAATGTTATAGAAAGGCTGTAGGTTATGATCTCATGTGGAGAGTGTGGGGAGGATTGGGAAGCAAGAAGAGGTTTTTTATAAGCCGCAGTTTAGAGGTCAGTCTGCTTCATTGTGTACTAAAAGTGTTTTAGAAATGAAAGTTGATATTTTAGTTCATTAGGTCATCGTACAGCTTTCTTGGGGGGAAGCAGAGGGCAAGATGGCTCTGTTCTAACCGGCTAGGGAATGATGGTTAGGGTGCACCTTTATTCACCCCCAGGATATTAATTATACCTGATTTCCCTTGGAGGGTTAATACCATTTGGTAAGGAAGAGTAGGAGTATGGTTTGTTCTGTGATGGCTCAAAAATGTAGAAATGATGAATTCTGGAGCACTGTTGGACCCTGTAGCAGCAGGTGTCCTAAAGGACTCTCTGGACAACATTGTAATCTGGGAATCATGCAGAGTAAGGCTCAAGACTGAAGATGGATGGCAGAGTGCGCACGCGCGCGCGCGCGCGCGCCTGTGTGTGTGTGTGTGTGTGAGAGAGAGAGAGAGAGAGAGAGAGAGAGAGAGAGATGTGGTGTGTTGTGTGTTTTACAAACTTAGTCTCTGTGTTCTGGATGAACGATCAATTTGAGTACTGGCTCTCCTTTGAAAGAAGTCCAGATAAATGAAGGCGCAGAGTAACTATATGGTATTTGCATTAGTAGTTTTTATGGTAATGTTTAATAGTTTTGAGAATTAGGGTCTGAGCTGCTTTCTGTGCTGGTGAAAACGTGACAAGATTGGTAATTCAGCGTTTTTAGTAAGTGTCCCGTTTTAGTGATTCTCAGGTGTTAGAGATTATCTTTGAGGGCTTGTGGATACGGATTCCGTGGCCTCAAGGTGCGAGTCACTAGATGCAGGGTGGGCTCGGGAATCTCTAGTCGAAAGTCACTCATCTTTCCTCTTTTCCACCAGCCTTTCCTGTAAGAGTCATACCTGTCTGGGGCCATACTACCCTGAACACGCCCTATCTCAACTGATCTCGGAAGCTAAGCAGGGTTGGACCTGCTTGGTACTTCGATGGGAAGGAGCCCTACCGAACATCAGGGTTCAGACGGGAAAAGTGGAGTGTTAACTTGAACTTTTTATTAGTAGTTCTTTGTTGTGGATAATTCAGTAGCTAATGGCAAAAGATACAGTTTAGTATATTTTCATTTGAGTGTGCCAATGAGAATGCTTATACAAATTTAAAACAACTATGTTATCTTCAAATGATTTTAAAGCATGGGTTTACATTATAGTGTGTGTGGATATGTATGAATACGTGTGTGTATACATATGTAAGTGTGCACACACCCCCTTATGAAGAAGTGTACAAAATTTAGAATGGAGTCCTTTGTCTTCCTTCTCCCCAGCCCACTCCCCGGATATAAGCACTGCACATTTCAGTGTGTATGTTTGGGGGATATTTTTATATGTACATATACAATTATATGTAACTTTGTCTTTACAAAAATAGACTCAAACCACACACATTTTTCTGAGCTTGCTTTTGCTCACTAATGGCCTTGTCAACCTTCTCCTGTGTCAGTATATTTAGACCTGTTTGTTGGGCCTACTTTGAGCCACTGGGTGTGCAAACTCTTTCCCAGGTAGGTGGTAACATGAGTTTTTTAGACATGCAATATATGTTGCTTGCTTATTAGAATATCTGTATGAATTGGACTGAGCGAATTAATAAATATTTCGTATTGGGCAGTGGGAAACCCAGCATACTCTAACAAACCAATATTTCTTTTTTTTTTTTTTTTTAAAGATTTTTATTTTATTTATTTATTGGACAGAGAGAGAGACAGCCAGCGAGAGAGGGAACACAAGCAGGGGGAGTGGGAGAGGAAGAAGCAGTCTCCCAGCGGAGGAGCCCGATGTGGGGCTCGATCCCAGAACGCCGGGATCACGCCCTGAGCCGAAGGCAGACGCTTAACAACTGAGCCACCCAGGCGCCCCCAAACCAATATTTCTTATGCAGTGACTTGTGCTGGCTTCTGTAGTTCTGTCGTAACAGGGTATCAGCCGCTGAGCCAAAGGAAAGAGTATTCAGGAGTCCCTCATTAAAGGAAAGGAAAATTGAACAGCAGAGACAGGGAACTGCCTGAATTTTCAGTCAATTGCAATGTTGTCGATTCCTTTTTATGGACAGGAAATTACCACAGTTTACGTTGTTGCGTTTCCTTTTGGTGATGCTAACTTGCTATATTCAATGTTTCTGTTCTTCTCTACAGGATCCAAACTACTGGATACAGGTGCATCGACTTGAACACGGAGACGGAGGGATACTAGACCTTGATGATACCCTCTGTGATGTAGCAGATGATAAAGACAGAGTGAGTTCAAGTCCAGGGAAGCCCTTTAGTGCAGAATGAGGGGTGGGTGGGTAGGTGGAAGTACTTCCCTTACTGATGAGACACTTACTTTAAAAAACGTTTGGGTCACTCCCTTTGGTATGTTTGTTTTATAACAAGTATTGTCAGTCTTCACTAACCTGAACTCTAGGGTGTAATGCTTTTCTTGACACCTCTGCTTTATTAAGTTTACTATGTTTTAGAATTTTAAAATTCCAACTTTTTGAATGGAACTCTCTTTAAAAGGTTCCCCTGCCGTTTTCCCCTTTGTCTTAATCAAACCGACCGTCTTTCTGGACAGCCGAGGTCCGTTTCAGTGTGTGAGAACGCAAGGTGTCTGAGTTCTGATGTGAGCACCGGCCGGTCCTCGCAGCGGGCGTGTGAACTGCCCGGCTACCGGCTACCGCTACCGAGGGAGCAGGTGCGCCCCAGGCCTCCTCCCGGGTGCGCTCCGCGTTCAGAAAGCCACACGGGTCTCGGCGTTGCTCTCGGTGAGCTTTTAGACTGCAGCGCCATCGTGAGTGTCGTCTGTGATTTCGGCGTCGTGGACGTGGCCAGCCCAGGCCTGTCAGTGTTCACTTGCACCCCACCGTTTTGTCTGTGCTCTTTGAGGGAAGAGGAGAAGTGACAGTATTTTAAGAATTTATGACAGGTGATTCCTACATGCAGAGCCAAATATCCTAATTATTGTCATGAGGTGATGGGGCTTGAGCAGTCCTTGGCCACACCCTCGTTTGTGTGCCGGTTCTGATGAAGCTGTGGAAGGGCTGCCGGCCACACACACGACGGATCTTCATGTGTGTAAGGGCACAGGATAGGTTGAAACAGCCAGGTTACAGCAGGGGGTTGGAAGATGGTGAAGCTGTCTCATACTCTCACTGGTTCTTCCTGCGGAGCTCTCTGTCTTCCTCCCAGTCTCTCCCTTCCTCCCGCTGCCCACCTTCCTCCTCCCCTCCCATCCCCCCTTCTCTCCCTCCCTCCCCCCACTCCCCTTATTGACCCTTTGCTTCATCCTCCCTCCATTCCTCTACTTGGCTGGGAGCTGGCAGAACACAGCTGTCTTGTTTTCTCTACTCCTACTTTCCCGACAGCATCGCACCTCGTTCAGAATTGGCAGATACCTTCTATGTTTTCTTGAAATCTTAAGGAAAATGAAAAATCTCAGGTACCAAATAGTGTGTAAATTCAGGGATATTTGATTCACTAGCACCTGCCATTGTGGGGTTTGTCCCGTGTAGCCCCTGTGGGCTCCTGCACTGTATCAAACATGCAGAACTTTTCTGCCCATTTTATGATTTGCTGCTAGTTCTCTTCGTGTCACTTCTCCTTTTGGGGCTTTTCAGTGAGCCAGGTATAAGGTGACTCACAAATCCTTTTCCTGCCATCCACTTATCTAGAAACTTAAATTATAGTCAATTCATTGTGTGGTTCAACTTCAAAGCTTAAAGCAACTATCGAGGTTTATGAAGAATTCAAACAGGTGCCCTTGCCCAGCTATAATATTACAAAGAGATGAACTCATGTTATATTAATCTTTCAATATTTTCCTGTTCTCCCTTCCTCTTCCTTGTTTTCTTTCTTTCTCTTTCTCTTTTTCTTTTCTTTCTCTCTCTCTCTTTCGTTCGTTGCTTTTTCTAATATAAAAATAATACAGCTCCCTGTGAAGAAAAACACGTAAAGAAGGAAATAATCACCTGTGATGACATTGTTGCCCA
Organism: Ursus arctos; assembly: GCF_023065955.2. Taxonomy (NCBI): domain Eukaryota; kingdom Metazoa; phylum Chordata; class Mammalia; order Carnivora; family Ursidae; genus Ursus; species Ursus arctos. The sequence continues at coordinate 4,877,222 of NW_026622986.1, forward strand.
AGGCTCATCACTGGCGTTATTTGAGTGGGTTTTGCATCCTGACTCTTCCTTTTGCTCAAATATTGACACAGACTTTCTTTTAAATAAGAAGGATCGAGTAGTAGCCTGCTTTTTCTCTTTGAGCTGATTATATTTCCATGCCCATTAACCGTGGCGTTTCGTTTTTACGGATCGATGTACTCGTTACTGTACTTGTTTTGGATGCTTAGGTGACTGTGGAGACGAGGCGGTCATTGTGCACTTCTGTCTTCTGTGCTCTTGCGTTCTGAGCAGCAGTGACAAGCATGCCCGCATTTCTCCACCTGTGTTTCCTTTTTGATTGTGTACAGACAGGTTTTGCCTCAGGTTGGTACCATCCCACTCACACGTTGTGCCTTTCAGTAGAGTGAATCAGAATGTTTATGAGATTGCCTCCACGGTCTGCCTGGCTCTGGAGTGTGGCTCGGAATAGCCTGCTGTGGACTTGGGGCTGCTCAATGACTTGGACGGGGGGCTGTTCACTGTCTGAGTGCTCGAGAACACTGAGCTCAGAGGACCTCTGTGCACTCAGCACCTGTGGTCATGCTCTTTGGGTTCACGGAGTACAGATGACAGTTTCTCCCCCTCCCCTAGTGCCTCAGCTAGCACACGCCTGCTCACCAGTGTTCATATTTTGAACAGGTAGAACACTGAGGTGTAGATGGTCAGCAGTGTGATTCTTAAAAATCTTTGGAAATGTTTTAGGCTCAGTCTATGGCATTTTTGGTGGATGTTCCACGTGTACTTGAAAGAGTTGTATATTCTGCACTTGTTGGATTGTGTGTTCTGTACAGATCAGTTAGGTTAAGGTGGTCGATACTGTTGTTTAGGTCTTTGGGGTAATTTGTTACTCGGCAACTGAAAATAATACTCTTCTTTCAACACAGTTAACTATTAGGTTACACACAAAAATGGAGGAAGAGGCAAATTATCTTCTAAAATAGTTGCTGTTGAAATCAGAGGATACTTACTAAACTTTTTTATTTTTTAAAGATTTATTTATTTGAGGGAGGGAGAGAAAAGAGAGAATGAGGTGGGAGGGGCAGAGAGAGGGAGACAATCTCAAGCAGACTCCCACTGAGCGTGGAGCCCCACTTGGGGCTCGATCTTGTGACGCTGAGATCATGACCTGAGCTGAAACCAAGAGTCAGACCCTTAATCAGCTGTGTCACCAAGGCACCCCTGAAGAAGAATGTTTCAGATGTTCATAAACGAAATAAGTTTTTAGGGAGTTTTATATCTTGCAGGTTAAATTCAGTTTCCAAATAGAAAGATGCTGGAGAATACCATGTACCACAGACTGAAAGAACTTTTAAATTATTGTTTTATTTGTTCAGAGATATTTATTTATTATTTATTTTTTGTGTTTATTTATGTTCAGAAATATTTAAATATATATGTGATTAATTTAAATTTTTGGATGAACTTCTGAAACGACCCATTTTAAGTTGTCACTATTAAAAAAATATAATTAAGAATCCAGAATCTCAACACTCACATTCATGGTATTGTCAGACGCGTTATTCAGGCTGAAGGGTTGCATGTAGTCAGTTGTATGGCTTCTTTCCATGGCTTTGAAATTTGACTCTGATTTAATCATCCTGGAGTGTTTTCAACTATTTTTGGCAGCTACTCTTGAGTAAGGATTTTGACACCTGTTTTGCTTTTAGGTTAAAAAAGGCATTACAGTTCTCTTAAATAATAAAATTGCTCTAAAAAGTCTCCTGTTTAATGAAAATCCTCTGGTCATGTTTAAAATGCAGATACCTAGCCTAGGGAAATAGGGTCTCCATTTGCCAGGCCTGGCCATCTGCATTTTGTAACCCATCCAGGTGGTATTTGGGCTCACTAAACTTTGCAACCATGCTTTAATGGCCCTGCCATCAATCTCTGTAATGGGGAAATTTCTTTCAAAGGTGTAAATTATATACCCAGTCAGTGTGAATTTGTGAAATTATGAAAAATTACTTTTTATAGAGGGATATTAGGATTAAGAGGCAATAATTTAAATGATAGCAAAAGAAGATTGAAGTACCTAATTAGTACCTAATTTTGCTCATTATCCTTTAATTATTAGAGTTTAATGCACAGCACTGAGGAAGTTTTCTTTTAGTGCCTATATAATTCCAATGACCAGGATTTACCCAAGTTTATTCAAAATGGAATTAGCATGGGTTGTCTTGGGTTCATAGAGTAGGTTTGATTTTCTAAGATACAGAATTTTCTAGATGTACTTTGGGCGTATAAATATGCCTTGTTTTGCTTGTCCCTTCTCAGCATTGCTGCTTTCCAGTAAAAGGGAACAGAGAATCCGAGTGTGCATGCTGTCATGGTGTTTTATTTACTCTTAGTGTCTCAATCTCAGTTTTCTCAGTTGACATTTTGCCAAATGATGAAAAACTCAAATGGTTTCCATGTTATCTTTAGCACTCATTAGAACAGCTGTAATGGGTTTGTCTATATGTGCTTTCCTGAGTGCCAAGCTGTTTCTTTCTGAATTTCTTTCTGGTTTGATCTTTGTTATTTATTATTTTGGTGAACCTTCCCTCAGTTCTCCTCAAATAGATCTGGGCCACTCCTGTTATTTCTCTGTGTACTACAGTAAAATATGAAATTTCCAGATAGATTACAGAATAAAAATGTTCTGTATTCGCGTCCCTCTGCATGCCAGTCACCTGAGACTGACTGTAAGAACATTAACGGAGATTTCAGGTGGACTGACCAAGAACTTAAAGGTGGGGGAAGTGCGCTCTCGTGTGTGTGATCAGCAAGAAGAAAGCCTTTTCCATAGGTCACTGCCTTCTTTTTCATACCTTTGATGCTGAGGGTGACTTAAGATGCGGTAGCAAGCACATCCTTTGTCATCCTTGGGTGTAATTTTGTTTTGACCAGGAATGATGTCATGTATGTGCTATTTTTGTGATGACCTTGGTAAATATATTTTTTTATAGGTTGTATTTATTTGAGAGAGAGAGTGTGAGCGAGCGAGCGCGCACACGGGCAAGAGAGCACAAGCAGGGGAGGGGGGAGAGGGAGAGGGAGAGGGAGAAGCAGACTCCCCGCTGAGCAGAGAGGCCCACGTGGTGCTCAGTCCCAGGACTCCAAGATCTAGACCTGAGTTTAAGGCAGACGCTTAACTGACTGAGCCACCCAGGCGCCCAGGAAATGTCTTCTACTATCTGCGCCTTGCTCTTTGTGGAAGAAGGGTTGAATGGAATAGTAATTTAAACTGTTTCTGAAAGTTTGTATGAGCTTGAAGAGTGGGCGCTGGAGGCCAGACGCTGTGGAGGATTGTTATGGAGACTGCTGGCTGCTGCTTGTTGGGAAGAACCCAGGATTTCCTGGGGACAGTTTGGCCAGTGTCCTCCGTTAGAAGCGTGTTGAGAAAAGGAAACTGTAAAAATTTATTGGAATCATGGGCAAGCAGTAATTTCTGCATGTTGGATGAAGCTAGTACTGAGGCATATACCACACATTTTCATCATTCTCCTAACTTACAAACTGATGTAGTTTTTGTGCCTCTTGTATTCACAATATTCCTGCCCCATCAGACGTCTGATGTTAGTATTGCCAAAACATGTAATAAATCTTGCTTTTGAAATACATACCTGGCACAACTTTCAGGTAAGGGACGTGGTTTAATTTTAAAAGTTCACTGTTTTCTACTGATCTAGGTGTTATTTTTTGTTACTTATGTGTAAATCATTATTTTACTTTTTTGGCATTAAGTCATTGAAAAATAATCAGTGTCCAGAGAGGTGATGGTAGGAGCGCATCTTGCTTCTCTGGAAAACGTATGTGCACGTTGACTTTAAAGGGGTTATACATTCTGTGCCCTGGCTGTTGATAATGTGGAGAGAAGCACTCTTGTTTTTATTTATGCTGGAGACAGTCACCGTTTGTACAGGTTTTAGATGAGAATGAAGAGCGTATTTTTGGTTCTGGAATAAGCATTGTTAAAATGAATTTATTTGGTGATATTCAAATGAGTTTCTAAAACATTAATAAGCCTGAAGAATAAGATCTGAAGAGACGGCTTCTTGCTTAAATTACAGTGAGAGCTCACAGCTCATAATTGAAACAAATCTAATTTTAATTTCTTTGAAGACTCGATTCTTCTCCTTAACGCACCACCAAGCATGTGCCTGGTAAGAGAAAGTTTTGAGAGTTAAACTCCTTTGTTGTCAAGACTAAAACACTAAATTGCAGCATGAGGTCAGTTGATTTTGAGAATGTTCGTATCCTGAAGGTAGGAGTGCGCTGCGGAGTTCGTAGGATAACTGCTTTTTCGCCGTTTTTTTGGTCCCCTCACCCCCCGCCAGCAAATTTCTTGTTGAAGACCTGGCCCATGAATACATTGCTTTAGTTATGTCTAAACATGGGAGAGAATTTTTGTGAACTAGGATTTCTGAATAATAATAATAATTATTATTTAAAAAGGCAGCACGTATGATAATTTCCTTTGAAAGATAGTAAGACTTTTAGTCTTATTTTTAGTTCATTTAACTGATTTACTGAGCACCTAATATGTGCCAGGCATTATGCTCAGTGCTGTAATATAGCGTCGAACAAAAGTAGACACCGTTTGTCCTTTCCAGGGCCTCATGGTGGTTTGTGAGAGTCAGACTTAATCACAGAAATTAAATGTAGAATCACCAACAAATAGTAGTCTGAAGAAAAGGAATCATGTCACAAACGGTGGAAGAAAGTACCGTGACCGAGTCACGGTAAAGCAAGACGTGCCAAAAAGATACGATCAAGCTGAATCTGAAGGACGGGTAAGTGGAAATCGACAGTGTTAGGTGATGAGAGTGACGTTTGAGAAATGTCTCCCTGGCTGCAGTGTGAGGATGAAGGGATAGGAGGCAGAGTGGATGCAGGGATCCCAGGTAGCAGGTTTGCCCACGGACGTCTTAGATCGATGGAGGCTGGGCCACGTGCAGTTGGTGGGAAGTAGGTAAATGGGAGAGGGATTTACTAGGTAGAGTCTGGTGGTGGGGCTGTTTACCAAGGCCGGGAGTGCTGCATGGTGGCCAGATTTGGGACAGGGTGGGAGATGAGGGATTCACACTTGATTTAGTGACTTTGGGTGTCTTGCAGGTGCCTTGATGTTTGGAACTGAAGTGCAGATAAGCTCATGAATCAGATATAAATTTATTAATGATCAGGTTAAACCAACGTATGAAACATGGTCTAATTTTAGTAGAAATAATTATGTGTACCAGAAAAAGTTTGAAGGGACACGCCAAAAAATGTCTGTGGTTTGCAGTGAGAGTGGAGTTTGTGATTAACTGGGGGTGTTCTTATTTTGTTTTTTTAATTTCTCTGTAATTCTGTGTCTTCCTAATTCCACAATGAAGAAAGCATTAGGCAGTTCTAAATATAACTGAGAATAGAATCATCTTTTTAAACTTTAATGGGAATTGGCAGAGGGAAAGACTGATTTTAAAGAGTTTGATGACTTCGAATTGAAATGATTTGTATTAAATAGACTTCATTAACTAGACGATTTGATTAATTTCCTCCTAAATGGATTTATTTTAGTTAGGCTCTAAAGAAAATATTTAAATTAAATGCTGAGTAGAGCACCAAATGGCTAATTAATTAATTCAGAGAGATGATTTCCCAACATTTACATATTTTATGGCTACTGGTTTGCCCACAGCTCATCGATTTGTGGGTGGATGGGTTGGGGAGTGCAGGGCCAGGTGTAGCAGAGGTGGTGGTGGTGAGGAGTGCATGTGGAAGGGAACAGAGAAGGGGGCTTGGCCTCCTACATGGCCTGCTGATTGGAAAGTTTCCTCATAAGCATTTGGAGTTTTGAAATTGGGAACAGCCTGTACAATATTGGCTGCTCACCAGTTTTCCTAGGGAAAGCAGTCAGGACTTTGCTTGTCTAGGGCCACCAGAGTTAGGGAAAGTGGGAGACAGAGTCTCTCACTCTTTCTGTTATCATATTAATTGTAGGCCAGGGCTTGGTTCTTGGTTTGTTGCACCTTTTAAGTTGCTTTATCAAAGATGGGCATCTTGTTTGGGGGGGAGAAGAAGCCACACGGCCTGTATTTGAATCCCAGCTTCATGATTACGTTATGAGCTTCAGCAAATTACTTAATCTCTCTAACCTCAGTTTTCCCATCTCTAAATGGAGGATAATGATTGTACCTTTGTAAGGTTGTGTTGAATTTAAGTTTAAAACTGGGGATTTGTGTTATCAGCACTCTTTAGCAAAAATAACATCCCAGTAAATGGTAATTGCTGTCATATCACTACCACCGTTATCATTGAATTACATTAACACTCATTCTTTTAATATTAGTTTCTAATGATTTAAAAACAAATAAGCCATGTTATCTTGGGTATTTAATGAAAAAATTTCTATAATATTTACTTTCATTTGTGGGTTTTTTTTGTTTGTTTTTTTTTTTACATTTCTATCAATTTGGAAAGAGCTTGGTAATAGTTACTCAGTAGTAATTGTTGGAAGGAATACATTATTTTCTGAATCCTTGACATTTGAGGATTTTTAGTGTACTATCAATATGCATATTCTTCTGAACAGAATAAAAGTGAAGATCCCAGTTTCAATTTTTAGTGTTTGGGAGCCAACAAAAACTGTGTCGTTAAAAAAAAAAACAACAAAAACAAAAGCACAAATAGACTTGACATCAAAAGCAAAGGCAACAAAACAAGTGGGAAGACATCAAGTAAAAAAGTTCTGCTCATCAGAGGAAACCATCAAAAACATGAAAGGCAACCTATAGAATAGGAGAAAATATTTGGAAAACATTTATCTGATAAGGGGTTAATATCCAAAATATATAAAGAACTCAAACCATTCAATAGCAGAAAACCAAAAAAATCTGATTAAAAACCTGGGCAGAGGAACTGAATTAACATTTTTTCCAAGAAAGTCATATAAATGGCCAGCAGATATATGAAGAAGAGGTGCTCAGCATCACTAATCATAAGGAAATGTCAGTTGAAAGTACAATAAGATACCACCTCGTACCTGTTAGAATGGCTATCATCAAAGGAGGATGTGGAGCAAAGGGAACCCTTGTGCACTGTTGGTGGGAACGTGAACTGGTGCAGCCACTGTGGAAAACAGTATGGGGGTCCCTCAAAAGATGAGAACTAGAACTACCATATTATCCAGCAACCCCAATTCTGAGTGTATATCTGAAGAAAATCAAATCACTATCCCAGAGAGATATCTGCACTCCCGTGTTCATTGCAGTATTGTTCACAGTCGCTGAGGTATGGAAATAATCTGTGTCCGTCAATGGATGGATGGATAAGGAAGATCTCACATCTGTGTGTGTGTGTGTGTGTGTGTGCGCGCAATGGAATATCATTCAGCCATTAAAAGGTTATCTTGCCATTTATGATAACGTGGATGCATCTCTTTGAGGGTATTATGTTAAGTGAAATAAGTCAGATGGAGAAAGACAAATACTGTGTGATCTCACATATAGAATCTAAAAGTGAACTCCTAGAGACAGAGCCTCGAATTTTGGTTACCAGGGCCTGGGAACTGGGAGCAAAGGGGTGGTGTTGGTCAAAGGGTACAAACTTAAGATGAATAAATTCTGGGGCTCTAGTATACAGCATAGTGATTATAGTTAATAACGCTGTATTAAATGCTAAAAGTTGCTAAGAGTAGATCTTAAATATTCTCACTACAAAGAAGAAATGATAATTATGGGATGTGATACAGATATTAACTAATGCTAAGGTATTAATCATTTCTCAAGATGTAGGTGTATCAAATCAACACATTATACACCTTAAACTTACACAATGTTACATGTCAATTATATCTCAGTACAGCTGTGGGGCAGGCAGTAGGGAGGCAGACCTTGTTTTCAGTCTTGAAATACTACCTGGCCAACAACGACAGTTCTCCAGAAAAATAGCACATCTCAAAACAAGCACTCCAGAATAAATGCTACCCAAAGCTGTTTTATAATAATATGCATCTTTAAAAATATTTAGCTTAAGTTTTCCTTTCATATCTTGAGTGAAATATGTAAAATCCAGCTTTTCATGTGTATGCTAAACGATTATCACACGAAGGAGAAAAAAAGGAGGAAGGTCGATAGCTGTTGGTTTCTTCTTCTTCATTACAATTTTTGAAGTAATTTCATAGAAGTAATTACATATGGTAAAGATTATCCCATTCATTTATTCATTCACACAAGTATTCATAAGGATAGAAATCATGTAAAAGTACCAGATTTTTTTTTTCTCCTGGAGTTTATATTGGAAGCAGAAGAAAATTGGCAGGGCTTGGACCCTTTGATCCCCGTATAATTTCAGAATAAGTCAACTAATAAAATTAAAAAAAATTTTGGAATATCAAACTAAAAAGCTTCTGCATATATGTGGTAAGAGTCTAACATCCCAAATAAAGAATTCCTACAACTCAATAACAAAAGAACAACCCCCCCAAAACAAAAACAATGAGAAACAAAACAAAAACAAAAAAACCAGTCAGATTAAAAAATGGGCAGAAGATCTGAATAGACATTTTCCAGAAAAAGACAACAGGTACCTGAAAAGATGCTCAGTCTATCAGAGAAATGCAAATCAAAAGCACAATAAAATGTCACTTCACACTTGTTAGAATGGCAGTTATAAAAAAAAGATAAGAACTAACAGGGGTGGTGATGGTGTGGAGAAAAGGGAACCCCTGTGCACTCTTTGTGGGGATGTAAATTGGTGCACGACGGAAAACATGGGGGTTCCTCAAAAAATTAAAAATAGAACTACTGTGTGATCCAGCCATTTTACTTCTGGGTATTTATCCGAAGAAAACAAAAATACTAATTGAAAAACAGATATGTGACATGTTCATTGCAGCATTATTTACAGTAGCCAAGGCATGGGAACAGCCTAAGTGTCCATTGATGGATGAATGATTCAGAAATTGTGGCATATATATATACAGTGGAATGTTATCTAACCCTAAAAATAATGAAATCTTGCCATTTGTGCCAACATGGATGGACCTCAAAAGTTAGAAAAGGACAAATACCATATGATCTCTCTTTATATGTGGAATCTAAAAAAGAAAACAACAACCCCTTACCCCCAACTTACAGATACAGAGAATAGATTAGTGGTTACGAGGAGGGCAGTGAGAAATGGCTATTTTTTTTTTTTTAGTCAAAGTAAATTGAATAAATTACAAAAAATTAAAAAATCGAGGTCAACCTAATTGTAGTACACACTGTGGCGGGATATGGTTACTCCTTTGTATCAACGCTGCAAGATAGATATGGTAGTGTCCCCATTTTAAAAAAGTGGACAAGCCAAATGTGTTTCCTCAGCTTACATATTTCTTTCACTTCTTTGGGCTGCAGCCTGGCCCCTAATAACAACATTTTAATTCTTATTTGATGTTGGAGAAAGATGTTAGTTTGGCTAGTAAAACATGTGGATTTTAACTATATTTAATTATGTTAGATTACTGTGTCTTCTTATATGATATTAAAATGTCAAGAGCTTATGTCCCTTGTTCGTGTATTAAACTAACATTATAGTATTTGTTTGAGCAAAGGTTAAGATCTTACAGATTCACTTTTTCATTCATTTATCTTTCCAACATTTATTCAATAATTACCTGTTAGTCCCTAAGATATTTGAGGATATATGGGAGAGGAGGGTCTCTGATTTTACAGCACTCTCCTTGCAATGAGGAAAGTAGACCAAGGGGAGTGCATCTGGAGTATAATAGAGAGGAGGTGAGGTGGGGGGGGGGGTGATACCTTAACCTGTTTTGGGAAAGACATCTCTCACGAGGAGACAGGTGGGCTGGATTTCCATTGATGAGAACATCTGGGGGCAGAGGACCCTAGGTAAAGGGAGCAGCACGTACAACAAACCGAATTGGGAAAAGGTTGAGGTATTCATGGATCCAGAGGGAATGAGTGCGGCTTGGATGCAGTAAGCAACTGGGAGGGGGAATATAGGTGGGGTTAGAGAGAAAAGGAGGATATTAAATAAAGACTATGTTAAGCAATCTGAGACTTGATACTAAATGCAACAAAAAGCCTTTGAACTGTCAAACTGTGGAGTGATATATTTAGATATATTTTTTTATTTTTAAAATTGTTTTTGAAAGATTTATTATTTTAGAGAGAGAGATAGCAGGGGAGGGGGCAGAGGGAGAGGGGATATATATTTTTAGAAGATTGCTTTGGGAAGAATGTGTTGTAGGTGGGCTTTACAGAGGAGAAAGACCATTGAGAAAGCTGCCATCCAGTGAAGAGATAATGGTGGTTGAGTCTTAAGTAGAGTTGGGGAAATATCAATGGAGTTGAGATATGTTTGGAGTTAGGTTTCTAGGATCTTAGGCTGTGAGGAATGAGGCAAAGAAGGTATTAAGGGTGAGTTTTAGAGTTTTAACTGGAGCAGGCGGGGTAGGGGTTATGGAAGTTCCATTTACTGTGGGAACTTCATTTAAGTAGAAGACTTAGGTATGGAATAAGCATACAGGGTTGGGGGCAGTCACATCTCCTTCCTATTGGGACATTTAACTGATTTTGCGATGCCTTTGAGACTTCCAAGCAGAGATGTCAAGTAGGTGGTTGGACATAGAGTCTGGAGTTCAAGGATTGGAAATAAGAATTTGGAGATCATCACTATAGAATAAATGGTATTTAAATAGCATTTCCATGTGGCAAAAATTTGCAATAGTAACCTCAATCTTTATTGGCTTCTTCTTTGGTATACACTTAATACTTGCTTTGATTGTGATGGAAAATACTAGTAAATTTTAATTAGGAAATTAATATAAAATGTGGAAAGGGAACCCAAGTTCTGAATCAACAAGTTGAATGAAAATAAAGTAAAATTTAGATTTTGAGAAAAAAAGCTGAGTTTAAAAGGCTGTAAAGAGACAGAGCAGGGAGATTGCTCCTTAGACATGAGACAGCGGTAATATTTCCAAGATATGTACGGAAAATCACACTCCAAAAGCCACTACAAATTTGTGAGTTTTGTAACCAACGATTTAATGTTGGAAGGCTTCACATGACTGCCACCCGGAAAGAGCTTATTTAATATAATGAAAGCACATAGTATAAAATTAGAAAGTCACCTGGAATGAAGGAATTATAGACTCTGTATCCTGTGTTTCAGAATTCTGATATTCCTTGCATTGGAATATCTAGTATATTGCTTGACCTGTTTACTTACTAAAAATAGATAAGCAACACTTCCTTTTAAGGGGACAAATGACGACTGTTCTCAGCATTTTATTATTAGCAGTAGAGATTTCTGTTGTAGGAACTTGAGACTGAAACAACGCTGCACTTAACATTTCCTGTGACAGAATCATTTTCTTTGATTTAGCCCGGATGTATTTATGGACCATCTCTTCCATCCCATGCAGAACTGGAGAGATTGAAATGAATAGGGAAGGGTTACCTTTAGGGAATCCATTGTGAAATAGGAAGATGAAAATGTTAACAAAATCTTTATCAGGTAAAACAGCTTTCTATAATTTAGTTGTATCTTTGTTTCCTAGTGTAAACTAAAATAATTGCAAGTACAGTAGGAAATATTTCATGTGTAGGTGGGAATATTCAGGTAGGCTAAGTTGAGAGGTATGTTCTGGTCAGCCTACAGACCAGAAATGTTTCCTTAAATCCCTAGTGCCAGTTCTCATCTACCCTCTCTGCCGGAAAAGCAGTCTTATTCGGATAGTCTATCTCTTATCTGTTAACATAATAGATGTCTGCTCCTCAAACTACCTTGGTGGAGGATTGGATTTATTTTGTTTTTGCATTCTGTGGCAGACCAATACTTTTATAAATTACAATGTAAATTAATTATAAGGAAAAATTGTCTTGTGTTTTGCTTGCTTTTATTTCATCTATAATTAGAGTTAACAGGCATAAAAGAATTCTGTCAAATTGCTTGAGAGTTTCCAAAAGTTTACTCTATTTCTGTACTTCACTGGAGGCCGGGATAAGACTTTGAACAGCACTGCAATATGTAACTCTTTGTTAATATTGTTGCCTTGAAAATTCCTGTGTTTGCATTATTTATCAGTGAGATATTCTGGTATAGGCTAATGTTTGGTTATGTAGTTTCTTTAATAATTGGCATGTATGTGTTTTTAAAAACAATGCATGCTTCTTATTAAAAGAAGGGGAACTACTAAGATTATAGCTAAATTAAAAAATATGACCTTGAAAGTAATAGCTGTCAGCCCTTGGGTTAGGGTTCTGTGTATCCTGAAGCATTGAGTTTTGTGAGACTAGTATTAATAGTAATGAGTATTAATTGTGTTGTCGATATTCTTAGTGTTCAGTACTCACTGGAAACCAGGTTCTCTATTTTCTCACGTATCTTATTTTCATGATCTCTCCTCACACTCAGCCTCCGTTCAGTTAGACCTGAGATAAAGTGAAGGAAAGATGCTCTTGTTGATGTCTTTTGAAGGGACATGAAAACACCATTCCTCTCCTTTCTGGGGCACAGAAGACGTGTTCCAGACAATGAATTCATTTTTTCCTGTGACTATTTTGTCCTATATTTTCCAGAGTAAAAGGTGTATATTTGCAAAAAAAAGGTAGATATTTGAGGCTTGATCATTTCTCACTGGAAGAAGAGCACATTCAAGGAGATTGACAGATAGTCATGCTAAGAGGGCTCCTGTTTTGAAGTAGCAGCTGTGATTGGATCCTATCCTCCTGTCGGTTTGGGCAAGGAATGAGTTAAGGAGGCTTCTTTGAACCCGGTGTGTTTACTCACACCCTGCTGACTCCAGGATGTGTTGCTACACCCTGTTTTACTCCCGACCAACTACCCCTGGCCTGTTTAACTGGTGATGATTGTTTTCATTTGGTGTGGTGGAGCTTGTCCTTGATCTCCCTGGTGAGCCTGGAGTCAGTGCTGCCATATGCCAAGCTTGTGCCTCCGTTGAGGGTCACACGTGCGGAATGGATTCTGTCCTGTGTTGCCCAGCGATTTTCAGTTCGTTACCCTTTCTAGAGGACTGAGCAAAACACAGGTCATATTTCTGGGTTTTGGCGGCTGTTTATTTGGGAATCATTTTATTCTGTAGTTAGTTTTGAAATCTAAGTCACTGTGGATTTCGCCTTTCTAATGCATTGAGATGGCAGACGAATTGAAGAGGAAACCTGCAAAGAGGCTCTACACTTTTTCTGGTACCTCTCAGAGGGATTCAGTGACAGCACTGAGGTTTTCAAGGTCTTCAAACCTCAAAGGAGCTACTTTAGAAATCTGCAAAAGGCAGGTTGGTACAGAAATTTCTGATCTCTTTATATTTCCTTTGGAGTTAAAAGTAACATTCCTTGTGTTTATTTCTGAATATTCTTTTGAAAAAGTTTCTTGATTTCTTTGAAGATTGTTTTATAGCTACAAAATCGTACTGATGTTCTCTGTGCCATCAGTCTGTTTGTTGATGCTTATTATTTGTGTGTATGTTTATTGATTTATTGCATGGGTTTAAATGGCTTACTGTGTGTTACAACACAAGGCTGTAATGTTATCAGAAGATTCTGATCACTACCATGAAATCTACTAAAACATTGTTTTAGGAGGACCCCCATGTTACCCAACATCTCACTGAAAGGATTAGTTGACTTTTATGCATAAACAAAGTATTAGAATAAAAGCAAATTCATGTTTATACAAATTCATAGGAATATTATTCTAGAAAAAATACTTTGAGGCTACTGAATGGAAATATAAATGTTAGGAAGAGATTCTGGCTGTGTTCTTTCTTGATGTTTTGTTTCACAGTTTATGTGCTGAATATACAACTTTAGCTTGTCCAGATAATGCATAGCATGTCTTTTAAAAGTACTGTGTTAGAAGTGAAAAGATACCCTTTTTAAATGTTATTATCTTTGGAGCTATTTTTCAATTATCAAACAACAACTATAATCGGTAAAAATTACACATAATCACACACCACACACAAAATGTAATTTTTTTTCCTTTATAATTTACCGATGGACAAGTGCTATGGATTATGTCCTCCCCCGTGTCCTTCTGGTAGAATGATTCCTTTTGAGCTCCATTAAATAATATCCATGTACCTACTGGGTGAATAATTGTGTTTTCAGCATTACAGTTAAATGCTTCAGAACTAATTCCTTCTTGTAGCTCAAATTCAGCCCAGTATTTATCTGGGAAGTTTATTGGTTGTGTCTTGGAATGTCTCTCAGTGGTCTATGGAAGTGGACACGGGAAATTAGTTTGTATCATCCATTCTATACTTTGGTCCTCAAATTTCTGCTAAATCTTGAGTCGTTTCAGTTTTATCTTTGCCCTTGCTTTTCCCTATTATACTGGAGAGTACTGACATACAGAAGCAAATCAAGTCCTGGGACATTCCAAATCTGTAATGTATTCCCTCCAGCAGAAATCACAACCCTGATAGATGTTTGCTGGTGAAGAAGTCTGAACAATCCCCAGTCATTTCAGTGTGACATTGTTTATGTTCAGATCAATATAGTTTGAGTTAAGGACACAGAGTAAAACCTGTTTTTAAGAAATGAAACCTTCTCTGTCGAGTGTACAGAAACTAATACCAGAAAGGAATGAGGAAACGAAGGGCACTAATTCAGTTCGCAGAATCCTTTCTCTTCCCTCTTGAAGAAGCATCGAATTTAAAACTCGGTTGAACTCGGGTGGGGGCTATGTGTAGGCGTTTGATACTTGAGAATTTAAATATGAGTGCCTTGTATTGTCATTAAGGATTCCATGGCATTGTTAATAGAAGTCGGGTATAGTTCTCTGCCAAAATCCAATTTGTGTAATTAAATTCTGCGGAGCGTTTCTCACTTCCTGCCCTAAACTACTTCTAATTGCTTGTAGTTCCAGTGGTAGTAATAGTAGGCATGGTATTCTGCTCTTATAAACATGCTTTTAAATGATCAAGTTCTAAGCTGTCTGGTGAAATACATCACTTCTTCATCTTACAGATGAGACGTGGTCTTTCGGAGGGTGCATGGGGACATTGACAGGGGAGGTAAAGAGCTCAGTTAGACCTCCTGCACAGAGTTTTGGGGTCAGTGTGTGGGTGAGAGTATGTAACACTAATGAAGAGAAAGACACGGTTTTTGTTTCCCCGCCTCGAGCAAGATACATCCACTGTATAGAACATCATTTCTACGCTAGATGCCAGGTGTGACCTTCAAGCAGCCCTATAATTTCAATTTTGTCCATCACTTTGCTTGAGCAAAGTTTTCTGTGGAAAATATAAGCTTCAAAATCATTGCTTTGTATATTTTTTTTTGGGGGGGTGGGAGGTTATAGTTAGAACAAGAGTATAATGATACCTCTGAGGGTTGTCCGGAGAATTGAGATCATGTATTAAATGGAAAAAGAAAGCTAGGAGAAGGTGAAGTGTCATATACTGGACGGTTTGCGGGGCTCACAAGGCAAGGGGTTGAATTTCGAGCGTGTATGATTGAAAAATCTGGCTCAGCAAAAACCCAACCTGGTTTCTGAAGGAAGTGGTTGAAATTCATGCATCAGGATGTGTGCAGCCTCCAGTGTGTGGATTCGTCATTTCCTTCAGTGCCAGTACGGTGGTTATTTACCTGTGGGTCTGTATACGCTCACTTCTAGACCGTGATTACACAGAAGAGTACAGTCTAGAGGCAGACGTCAGCAGAATGATGCGTTCTGACAAAGTTGCTTAATGATGGAAAAACTAGCTCAGAAGGTAAGATGATTTTTAAAAAATTCAACAAAAAGAAAGCTTAAGAGCTTTAAGTTAGATACACAGTTTGCAGTTTATTAGAAAGCCTTCCTTGGCAAGTAGAATACCCACAACTCAAAGGAATGCTGCCTTGATCTCTCTTGGGGCCTAAAGGTGATTATTTTCAACCCCCTCGATACTTCTCCACAGGTAAACAGCAAAGGAAGTTGGGTGGGTTTTCTGTTAAACATTCTGGAAATGTGCACTGTCTAGTGTGTGTGTCGGAGGAGATAATATACTGAGTTTTCCATGTTCTGCTAAGAGGTGCATGTGGGAGAATGCCTGTGCGTCGGAGTCAAGCACCGTACACACAAAGTTGTGTTTTTATGCCAATTATTCTCTCCGTTATAGACGTGCCCCTCGCTGTCCACCAGAAAATGCATATGAGTCCGGCACAGTACAACCCCGTTGACATAAAACACTAAAATATCTGTTCTCGTTAAGTGCCAATAGGAAACTGCTTAAGAATACTTAACAAGTTAGGAATATGTAACACTTCTCTTTCATGAAGTGGTTATAATACAGGTGGTGGTGGTTTTTCTTCTTCGGAGAGAGAGTGACTTAGATTGCTAAATGGAAAGTGGAAAGTGTATGTGTGGACAGCTTGGAAGGGTGGCCCCCCCCTTCCTCACCAGAATAGTTTCCTAATCATATCAGAAAAGATAGTGTTGGCTACTAATGTCACCCAGATGTAAAGGGGAAATGTGTTTTGTTTTTAATTGAGGCAGAGCTGACACACATGTTAATTAGTTTCAGGTGTGCAACATAGTGGTTCAGCATCTCTGTTCTTTCTGCTGTGCTCCCAAGTGTGGCCACCACCTGTCACCCCACAGCACCATTGCAGCGTCGACTCCATTCCCTAGCTGTACCTCTCCTCCCCATGACTGACTCCATAGGTGGAAGCCTGTGTCTGCCACTCCCCTTAATCCGTTTGCCCATCCCCCACCCCTCTAGAGGGAAATGTGTTCTTGGTAAGTTTTGGGACATTGCTGTGTATATATTAAAAGATTATCGAATTTGATCTGTTATTACTCTTATGTTGCAAAGTTGTATATTCTGCTTTTTCTCACCTCAGTTAATGTGAACTTCCTAAGCTTGAATACAATTCATATTTTCAAGAGTAACGTGTAATTTTTAAAATATTAACTTTATTTTAAAAAAGATTTCATTTATTTGACAGAGAGAGAGAGACAGCCAGCGAGAGAGGGAACACAAGCAGGGGGAGTGGGCGAGGGAGAAGCAAGGCTCCCAGCGGAGGAGGGAGCCCGATGCGGGGCTCGATCCCAGGACCCTGTGATCATGACCTGAGCTGAAGGCAGATGCTTAATGACTGAGCCACCCAGGCGCCCCTAAAATATTAACTTTATTTTTACCCTGTGTAATGAGGTGCATATCATTGTACGCAAGATATTAGTTTAAAAAATATAAACCTTAAGTATTTGCTACCTTCAGATTATCCTAGGGCAGAAAAATTCTCCTTTCAAAACACACTATCCCAGTTTGAGAGATTTCGGATTTGCATGGGAGGAGGCTCTCCTTAGTTATTTTTAGGGAACTGTTGTGTCGGCCACTAGGTACTAATTGTCCACGATTCTCCACTGACATTTCTTTATTAAGAGGGTTTGTTCTGAAGGGGCAGCCAAGTTTGAAGTAGGCTGCAATGATCGTGGATTTAAAAAGAGATGAATTCAGAGCACCTAAGACCTAAATACTACAGGGAAGTGAAGTGCATGTGGGTGATAAATTCCTGTGATGGAATTCGTTATCCTCAAGGATAACTGTTGAATACAGTTAAAAAGACTGTTGAATACAGTTTTCTAGAAAGAATGAAGCGGGGTTGAGGCCGGAAGCTTTATGCTTTCTCTACATCCCGTAGTTCAGATAGCAATCTCACCACATCCTAGTACAACCAAGACAGGCATTGGCTACCGAATTTCAGAAGGACCACTGTGAAACATTTCTTGTTTTGAGTAAAGAACTTAGTTGCAGGATCAGTAACATTTTCTGAAAGGCAACAGTTCTTCCACGGGGAGCATATTGAAACAGAGCGGATAGAATGCAGTTGATCAAGGAGGGAATATAATGTCTATTCTAAGCTAGTGGTTATACATGACCCCAGTGAGGACCTGTCTCTCTTAGGTTAAGGACGGTTGTATCTGCCACGTGGGGACATGTATGCTCTGGGAGAGTGGGTGTACTCAGCTGGTGGTAAATTTTTTGTTTACCGTTTGGGTTGTGAACTAAGTGCACTGTAATTTATGTTGATTTGTGCTTTAAAAATCTTCAGTTTTGTTCTTGATCATAAGGGCGGGTGAGAAAGATCAAAAAAGCTTGCATAAATCATAGTGTAAGCGGTGAAAGGGAGAGTGGTTAACCATTGGGATAAAAGCCATATGTAACTAAACCCAGGGTTTTTTTCAGTGATACGTCGATTTTAGAGTTGTATCTTTAAAACCGTAAAACATGTTTTTGAAATTTATGACCTACTTCTCTTTCCCCTTAGGAATGCTACTTCTGGTTCTTAGAGCAGTCGTAGCTTGTGTAACGAACGCTGATCTTCGTAATGGTTTGAAGAATTGACATTAGTGCTTAAAGAGTCAGTTCTTCTTGATTTGGAAATAGATATAATCATATTTTGGCAAGCTTTTTACCCTTTTCAGTTTCTACTAACCCCAGTGTTTAAATACATCTTGCAGCATTATATGGTAACATCAGCCCCTTGGTATTTCTACTTTTCTTGATTTTAATGTTCATTAGGAGTTTGAAATACAATATGGTTTGTCGGTTATTTAAAAAAGTTGAAAAAAAGGATCTCTGTCTCTCTAACGCAAAGCATGACTTTATTAATAACTGTCATTCTTTGGTTATCTGGCTTTGGATAGCTTTTCTTTTCTTTTTTAAAAGATTTTATTTATTTATTTGACAGAGACAGAGACAGCCAGCGAGAGAGGGAACACAAGCAGGGGGAGTGGGGGAGGAAGAAGCAGGCTCATAGCGGAGGAGCCTGATGTGGGCTCGATCCCATAACGCCAGGATCACGCCCTGAGCCGAAGGCAGACGCTTAACCGCTGTGCCACCCAGGCACCCCTGGATAGCTTTTCAGTATAATCTTTACTAGGATACGTAAGTAGCTTTGTCATATAGTATATATTTTAGTTCTTCATAGTAGAGTTTTATTTTCATTATAGAATTGAAAGCCAAATTTTTAATAAACAGCTTTGGAATATGTTTTGTACCTATATTTTGAAGACCATCTGAGGAATTTAAGTACATTAGGTAAAATATTTTTTAAAAACTCACCTTTTGATGCCGATGCTTTGAATATTCAGGTCATGAAAATATGGGAAAACAGGTCTCCTGTGAAAGGTCCTGTTTCTTTTCAGTAGTTCCAAGCCAATCATCACCTTTTTCCCCTGACCACGCATAGTTTCGTTAATAGTTGGAGGTATTTTTTCCCCTGACCCTTTCTGCCTCCCTGTTTTCATCTGCGGTATTCACTGCTGTGTCCCTGACACCTAGAACAGTGTGCCCGGCATGGAGGAAGCTCTCAGTATTTGTTGAGTGAAAGCATGAAATGAATAGAAATGAGTTAATACCCAAAGTATCTTTGCCTTGAGAGGGCCCTGTTGGGCAAATAAGAGTTTTCTTCTTCTCTTGATTTCTGTGAAAATGAAGTATTTATTATTACATGTAAGTATAACTTTACACAGAAGACTTTACAAACATTGTTCTCTTCTATCTGTATTTGAAGACATTTATATTGTGTTAAGTCACAATCATGAAATCCTGTAAAGGTAGGTTTGGGGGAAGAGAATTTTGTCTTTTTCCTCTCTCTCTCTCTCTCTCTCTCTCAGCTCTTCTAGGATTTTGTATTTACTTAGATGGTTGTGAACTGCGAAAGAGACTTTCTAGTCCATGTCTTCGGTGGAATGCGGTAGGAGTGCGGTGGCAGTGAAGCTGTGCCCTGGGCTGAGCAGGTTGTGTCGGGTAGAGAACACCTACAGAATCCCACTACAGACCAACTGTAATGGAATAGGAAGGCTTCCATGAAGCAGGGTCTTTTTTTTCGCTGGTAGAACCTGAGCTTTCTTGATACGGTCAAGAAGTTTGCCTGGGCTGTGGTTATCAAGGCATTGTCCTAGAGCCCTCACTGTTTGCATTTGCACTTGGGGCCGAAGACAGCTCTCTGTTGCTCAGCTGTTTTATTGTTTTTGATCCATGAACAAGTAGCAATTACTGTTTCACATGTCTTTCCACCTTAACCACTCCAGGCTGCCTGGGGAAAATCTGTATCCATTGCCAGTCCTTCCCGGACATTAAAGGCTGAAGGAGAAGATGTGGCAGCATCATTGTGCCGCCTCTCCTTCCATCCGTGGTTTTCAGAAAATCTCTGCTTCTCACTCCCTTTTATGTGACCTTAGAATATGAAAACAGCAGGTGTTTTTTCCTTCAGGCCCCACAAATGAGAACAGAGCTTATGATGATGTATGACTTCTAACAAAATCATCACAGTAGAATTCGTATTTCCTATGGAATTAAGAATGAACATCAGCTACAGTGGTTGACATTACTATTGCTACTTCATTTATCAAGACCAAGTCCACTGGGGCTGGGGATTGGGCTGTCAGTCTTTGGGTTGTCCGGTTGGCCTGGACTGGAAAGATGGGCACCCTAGGTTTACCTCCCGCCACCCAAGGTGGGTGCTTAATGCTTCAAAACCATCTACTGCAGGTGTATCTCCAGTAGAGCTAGGTACAAAATCATCTGAAATCATGCAGTTTTCAATGCCCAAAAGTGCCAAATAAAAATGTCTCTCTTTTTTTTGCATAGCGTTCTCATGGCTCAGTGATGAGTAAGATGACATCAAGGCAGTTTTGAATTATTGCACTGCTTTTCAAGTAGCCACAGTGAATGCTGTCGCCGAGCAGGGCACTGTTGGCCTTCTCACCGCTGGCCTCCGGGGTGCTTTGGCTGCTGATAAATGTATTTTCTGAAACTCTCTGGAATGACACTTGGAGCACAGTCACTCTTCTTAGAAATGGAATTCTTGTTACTTTAACAGGATTGCTTCTGCCAGCTTGGTTTGCCCTTGGTAATGGGTTCATTTGAGTGTTTAGATTTTGTTCTTGGATTTCCAAACCAATTTCTCAATCTGTGTTAATAATCATGTCAGTAATCACTAGCTATTTATAATTAAGTTTACAATGTTTCTGAAAGAGCTGGAATAGATTGATTGTTGTTGAGGGTGGAGAGTTTGGTATCCAAAAGTCTGGCTTCAGATTTGGTCCAAACAAGGTTTGGTCCAGAACTTTCATTTTAGTTTTTGGAACCATCAATTCCATATTATGTATGTGTGCCCTGCTCCCGCCTTCCTGCCTTGAAGGAAGAGGGAAAGGTGAGCAAGCTCAGAAGCAGAAGCGTAAGTGAGGCGCCCTCCAGTGGACATTAGGAGGATAAACCTAGCAGTGGATTCAGTCTTGTGTTATTCCTCCAGTGCCATCTAGAGTCTAATGGGAAGACTGAATTAACTTCTGAGCTTTGACAAAGAGCATAGAAGAAAGGAGATTCTTAGATATTTTGTATTGTATCGGGAATCTGCAGTGATTGAAGTCAGTAGCAGTTTCTTGATACTTGATTAGCCACATAATTAGTATATATTGCATGAATACACATATATGAGGGTTTAAAAATCTCTAATGCCTCAATAATGTACCTTTTATAGTTTAATTTGTTTTTTTTTTTGAGGATTGGCTTTTATTTAGATATAAATTGTGTGGTTCATGTGAGAATTTCTTTTTTAGTATGATTATGCTCTAGTTTATTTGAATTGCTATACTTACTTTGATAAATACATTTTAGAACTCTTCATTATTAATAACTTGCGCAGATGATACTAAGTACAGGAACATTTTCCAGGTTTTCTTTCTATGGAAAGTTGGTTGTTTTTTTTTTTTGTTTGTTTGTAATTGTGGTTTTTATTTATGTTGCTCCCTACTCAGTAGGATGCCTTTCTTGAAAGGTGCTCATTTTCTCTTTTGGACATCCTCTCTTTATATATATATATTTACATATCATACACATAAACACTTGTATAACTCATGAAGCAATATTGTAATAACTGCAAATTCTATGTAAGGCATTACAGAAGAGTAGGTCAGAGTATGCTTAAGAACTCAAAAGAGAATTAGTGAATTAGAAAAAGGTATTCTGGGGCACCTGGGTGGCTCGGTTGTTAAGTGTCGGCCTTTGGCTCAGGTCATGATCCCAAGGTCCTGGGATTGAGCCCCGCATCGGATCGGGTTCCCTGCTCAGTGGGAAGCCTGCTTCTCCCTCTCCCACTCCCCCTGCTTGTGTTCCCACTCTTGCTGGCTGTCTCTCTCTCTGTCAAATAAATAAAATCTTAAAAAAAAAAAAAAAAGAAAAAGGTATTCAAAGTTTTGCACAGAAAGGCTCGCCTCGGATGTACCTCTTCATGATTGTGTCTGGACTGACAGACTGTAACAACCACTAATTTGGCTAAAAAAATTGCAATTCGATTGCATTTGTTATTGATACAGACATTGACATAACTAAATATATTGAAAGAATTCTTTTTGGAAAAATGGAAAGTGGAAAGTTTGTGGATAACCAGAAAAATGACACAAGCTCTTTAAGATGTTTCACACACGTGGCGCTTCTCAGGCACGGGGGCTCCTAAATTGTGAGCAGAGCTCCTGTGTTCAGTGTGCCTGTTGTTGGATCGTATTTGCCCACAGTCAGGTGTTCGGAAGTAGAGGGAGAATTTTGAGAACGAGGAATACTTATTATGAAGAGAAGGAGGGCCAGCAGTTCATTTCTTCCACTCGGAGACGGCCGCTGAGTTGTCCGAGCACAGACAAAGCAGCAAGCTCATCCTGCTGTCAGGTGTATCTCCAGTCACGTGGGAAGTGGTGCTGTGCCCGGCACTAGGCTGCACATTTTAGGTGCTGCCACAGGCCTGTGGTGAACGGAGCAGCATGTGACTGTCCCCAGGGGCTTCAGACCTTTTAAGCCGGACTTTGAGGGTGCAGGTGTGCCTCTGTCTGACTGTACTGCATGTTAAGGAACTTCATGCAACGCTAATTGCACAAAATGCTCCACTGTTCACTCTGAAGGGTGAATCGGAAGGTCAGAGCCTCTTGTCTGTGTCGTCTCCCTTCACCGTCAGGAAAGCCCCTCCTTTGATGGAGAGGTTGAGCTGTTCGTCCAGGCTGTGATAACTCATCCCTGATGCTTTCATTCTCAATCACTGCACCTCGATGAAGGCCTGGGCGTCACAATCCAGGCCTGTTTTGGCTGGAGATGAAGAAATAGATCATGTCCGTTGTCTTTTCTTTCCCCTTTATCCTGTGCATAGATTATGCTTTAATAACTGTCTGTTTGTAACCTCCAGAGAAAATAGGTTACCCCCCATTTCTCTACCCTGTTTCTCTACTCCTTCAGGCCACTGAAGTGGTGGTTAAACCAACTCATTTTCCTTCCATCAAATGCTAGCAGTTTGGGGGAAAAACACAGAACCTTAATCAGGCCTTTCAATAAAAAGTTGACATTTGCATCGTATGAATGTCTCAAGTTGCTTTATGTGTTTGAGGATATTTGAAAGTAGGTTTTATTTCATCATAAACTATTCCTTTATTAGTTATAAATGAGTTAGCTTTGCCAGCGTATTGGGTGCATGAAACGCATCTTTTTGTCTCTTGTTTCTCAGATAGAATAATTACAGCTTCAGTTAAGAAGTGGGTTTTTTCACTTGAGATTCCCAGTATCTTGAAGGGCTATGTTATGTAAAGAGATGAAAATGCCTTTGTTATACACAGTCCTATTACTTCTACCAGTTCAGTTAATCGTAATCGTAGCCCTTTCTGCTGCACGTAAAAGGTGACTTTTGGCAGGTAATTTAATGCGTGAAAGAATATCTATTGTCAGTTCAATTTTAAAAGTTACATCTATTTAAATTGCTAGTTCATTAGATCAGCAGATTCAGTTCTTCAGTGCCAGCGTCAAATAAGAGGGACAAATTGGGACACGAAAACCACAGAAAATGGTTTAGCAATACTGTAATAGAACATACTATGTCTCTGTCATGTTTTAAAATAATTTTCCAGTCTGGAAATATCCGAGCATAGCTTCTGTTGAGTGACTTCTCTCTCTGCGCTCTTGTTGAACAAGAATTGCTCCCAGACTAGGTACTGATTACATCTGTGTGGGCAGTTTCAGCCACGGTGTGCCTTATGGTGGCTGAACCTACGCTTTATAGCCCTGGGCATCTGTGTCCGTGGGGTCACTGGTGTGTACTGGGGTCAGTGAGGGAATGGTAAGTACACGCTATTATCGCACGCGTCTTCATTTTGCCCCGTTCAGGCATGCGTTTCAGCAGCTGCGCGTTTGGGGGGCTGCTGTGTATGGCCAGCTCAGTGGGAGCCACGCCATAAACCACCCTGCAGTGTGGCACGCTTACTTACATCTGTGGCAGCCCCTTGAAAATACACTATGTTTAAAATGTACTTTATGTTCTAAAAGTTTATTCTAAGTTTTGAAACTGTCCATGTTTGGAGAAAAATCACGTAGGCATTTATGTAGATGTTACGTGTGTCTTGACCAAACTTCTGTCCCCCTGACAAACCTTAATTAAAATCAAGGACTTTTAAGAAATTAGTTTTAAATTTGAAATTAAACTGAAAAGAGTTTTTATAATTATAAATATTTTAAATACTGGAGGGAGCCTTAGAGGTAATTTTTATCTGGCTCCCTCTTTCAGTGGCAGGGATGCAGGCCCGGATGGCATGTGCTCATTTGCTTTTGGAAGCAGAGCCGTGTATGGGGCACAGGTCTCCTGGCTCCTTGCTCTTTAGTATCTGTCTGCCTTTTAGGATCAGATTCCTTAGGGCGTAGACCAAGCCAATGCTTATGTGTGCTCTTGTATTGTACTAATATTTACTATTAAAATGGATTTTGTGGATAAATTCTAACCAGTAAAGTTTTAGAGGGGAGAGAGTGGGGGGATGGGCCAGCCTAGTGATGGGTATTAAGGAGGGCAGGTATTGCATGGAGCACTGGGTGTTATACGCAAACAATGAATCATGGAACACTACATCAAAAACTAATGAAGTACTGTGTGGTCACTAACATAACATAATAAAAAAACACAACCAAATGAAAAACAAAAGTTACGGGTAGTTACCTTCAGGAGGAGAAATGGGACATGCGGAGGTAAGAGGCTTTTATTTTTGATTTGACTCCTTTTTATGCTGTTTAAATTTGTTGGCATATAAATGTTTTTATTTTATTTCAATATCAGTAAGGACTACAGAAGTAATGGGGTTAACATTATTTTTGTTTTCTTGTGTACTGCTCTGAAATAAATAGCCCATGTTCTGGGAAAAAAAAGAAATTAAATAAATCCTTGGAAAATAATACCATGTATAACTTTAGTGTTTATTCTGTGCCAGGTACAATTGTAAGTACTTTATGCACTTTAACAAACTGGGTGAAAGCCACTCTGTGAACAGGTTCTGGTATTTTCTCCATTCCATGGATGAGGAAATCGCACCGGGATAATATGCCAGCATGAAGCTGTGACTTCTCCACTGCTCTGCACGGCATCGTCGTCGTCTTCTTTTTTTTATTATTATTATTATGTTCAGTTAGCCGACATCATTAGTTTTTGATTGCCCTGATCTGCCTTACCAGTTGCTCCCTGTCAGTGGGCACGGGAAGGAAAGAGGGGAAGGTGGCACTGGTTTTGTTCTTGTTTGTTTGCTGTTCCTGTCTGTGTTGCCCAGCTTTGGTCATCAAGTGCCCGCTGATTCAGGTTTCCAGCTTTCTTTCTGGCGGCCCCCATACCAGCTTCATCAGGCGTCCAGGAGCACCAGCCTGAGCACCCCATGCTCGGAGCACTCCCAGCACCATATCTGCTTGGCCCTTCCTCCGGGCACCTCGGGGACCCACACAGCCTGGCAGTCCCCCTCTTCAGAGGGCAGCGCCCCAGCCCCATGAAGTCCTTCTGCTGACCTCCCACATCCCAGCCCCTGTGTGCGGCACGCTGTCCTCTGAGTGCTGGGTAGCTGCCCGGGACCCCCCGTCCAGGCTTCCAGGTCCTGCTCGCCCCAGTGTCCTCCTCTGGGTCTCTAGCTTCTAGGGTGTAGCTGCTTCCAGCAGTTCACCTGTTCACCCGATTCCTTATACTAAATTCCGGGTTGTGATTTCTGTTTGCTTCACTGGATCCTGACTGTACTTTTGGTGTATACTAAATGATAGGATTAAGCAAATTAGGTAATAAAATAATTTTTATAAATTTATTCTAAGTAATACTCTATTTTTAACTAGTATCTAGTTATTAATTAGTACTGGTACATATTTTTAGAAATTTACTAAAGGGTATAAAACCCAAACAGTCTTTTTTTAAAAACTGGAATGATGCCACTTTCTTTATTGATCTCCAGAATTCCTAAATGAAGCTGAAAGGAGGAGGTATGTTAGTTAGTGAAATCTTGTAGCTTTTCGGAAGATGGTGTTGTAATTAGAATAATAGATATCATTTGATTTTAGTGAGATGTCAGTGGACTTATTTGCTATTTATCTCTGCACAAAAGTTCTTCTATCACTTAATGAATTTCAAACTGCCACAAACCTTCCTCTCCCTGTCTCCTCACCCCTAACCACGAGGAACCAGGAAACAGTGCTTAAAAGTGTGGAGGTTCTTGTTCTGGCATTTCCTCTTTGTGCTGTCGCCAAGGATCTAAAAGACCTGGACATTATTTGCAAAAGTTTAGGGTGAAAGTTTCCATCAGCACATAATTCCTTACGGAGTGAAATGCAGAAATGTGACAGCTTGGCTCTTCTCCCCCTTGGGCACCGTTCTGAATGTTTAATAAAAGGCTGTTTCCTCACACCGTGTTTACATCCAGCTCGTCTGCATGCCTTAGCTCGGCGCTTTTGCAATCTTTATGTACCATCTGTTCCCAAATCCAAGAGCGCTAACAAGGCCTTAATACAGATAGCAGTCAGGACAGCAGGGAGCTGCTCCAGTCGGTTTCTGACTTCTCCTGCGGTCTGGAGTTATTATTCATAATGTAAATTCTCTCTCCGTTCCCAGCATGTACATAATTAATGGCAAAGAGTATCCAAGGAAGTTCAGCAGCCACAAGTAGGTCACCATTACCAGATGTTTAATTATTGTCATTAGGAAGCATTTGGAAATACCTGGTGAGCTCTCTAAAAGCATAACAATAAGCAAATCCCTTTGGATTTTGACGGATTGGTTCTTTTGTATTGAATGATGATGAACGTGATTACAGGCACAGCGCTAGTGCCTTCTCTGGAACATCTTTATCAGAAAGAGGTAATAATTATGCCACACTCAATATGAAACACACGTCATCTCCCTTTTCATTTGTTCCCTGATTTCCTTCAACTGTGCCAAGTTTTAATTAATGTGCTTCAATAGTATGAAAACTCGCGCATCTATAATTACATCTTTAGTAGCAATATTTAAATCTTTACTGACAATATAGTTATCATAGAACAGTTCCCGGAATTAAGGTCAGTTATCTGGAACCTCAAGAAAATATTGGAAAGAAACGTCTCCCAGATGGTTCTTCAAAAAACATTTTGGAGGTTAAAAATAAAATACAAAAAAAACAAAAACCAAAAACCCCCCAAAAAACAAAAACAAAAAAACAAAAACAAAAAAAATCCCAAACCCACCCAAAAATATTCTTGTGGCATATGAGGACGCAGTAGTGGTAAATAAATCTGACAAAGGAAGGGACTTTTAAATTGTTTTTTATTTTTTCTTCAAGCTCAAATGTATATGTCATGAAAATTTTTGACATTTTACTGCTGTGTGGGAGAGCTATTTTCAAGTCATTTCAGATGTTTGTTTTTGAGCTCTCATTGAAGATTACATGAAAAAATCTTTTTGGTATTTGAATTCAGTTCTGAGGAGCATATGGAATCTCACTGTATCTCTTACTCTTTACTCCTTTCTCGCACTGCTTGTTAATCTTGGCTCGTTCTTGTTCTTGTGACTTGTCTTAATAGAATTTAAAATTTCTGTTAAGTGAATATTTTGGTTTTTATAAAGCAAATTTGCTAGACTCCAGTTAGCTTTATGATGGACCTGTTGGTTCCCCCGTGTGCCCACTCTCTGTATTGTCCTTCCCAGAGCTCTTGGTAAAACACCTGGTAATGCCAAGTTCATTACTGTCTTTAAAAAGTGAGAATGGCCATATTCTCCAGAGTTCTCATTCCCTTATTTGCTCTGCACTCTGCTCTCGATGGCAGGCTTTTTGGTGATATCCTGCATATGATCCCCACTCCCCTGGGTCCGACACGATCAGGAGAAACACAGACTAAGGACATGCTTATTGTCTCTTACAGATAAAACACACAAAGAAATTGATGTGAACTAATATGTAGGAAGATTTATAGACAAACACTGTGCAGTGTGATAAAGTTAAGCAGGCGGCTCTACAAGAGAAATTTACATAAAGTCTTCATGTTATGTACAATTCAAACTCCAATTTTTAGGCATTTGTAATGGTTTGATAAGAAGCTGAGTTTACCTGTTCTTTTGAACAGCGTAACACAGGTAAGATTGCAGAGTGAGTATTCTAAAGCACACAAAAATCCCTTGTTTGTATAAGAGAATTGGTTGTTTTCGTAACAACAGGTTTGAATTGCAAATGTGCTCAGCAAATGCTGGGTGGAGTGTTGGGCTCAGAAAAAAACATTTGTCACGTGCTCTTCTATTTTCATACTAGGAAAGAATACAAAGTAATTTTTAAGCACTTAATTTTATGGTTCTCACTAGAAGGCAGTTGGGGTGTTGAAGGGGGGAATGGATACAGGCATGAGCAATCAGGGACAGATTGTGATTTTACAAAGAAGAGGTGAGGGTCAGCAAATGTTTTGCACATCAGCATGAAGGAAAGCAGAGATGTGGAAATGTGCATCATGTGTCCTTGTAACAGAGTGTCTGCCTTAGAGAATAGCTCAGGAAGAGCCATGAAATGGAAGATCGCGAAAGCCAGGCATCAGAGTTGAGTTTTGGAGTACCATGTGTTGGTAAGGTGAATGGGATAAGGAAAATGGAGAAGAAAGAAGTAAGCAGGTTTTGTGATTGGACTTGGTTTGCAGTTTGGTGTGATTTAGCAGTATAAAGTCCTTGTGGAACCTTTGAGCTCCATTTTTGTTTTCCGTCAGTGGAACATTTGCTTTTCCATTGAGAGGCATAGGTACTTTCCCGTAGAAAGGCAAGCAGCGCATCTTGGACTCTAGAACAGTCTGGATTCAAATGGTTTGATTTCAGATTCAGCCCAGCTGCGTATTGGCTGTGTGACCTCGGACAAATTAATTAACTTTTCAATGCATCTGCAGGATGGTGATAATAGTACCTGTGTCAGAAGGGGGTTGTTGCGAGAGAGAAGACAGTGTTTGGTAGATGGTATCCCCTTACACATGTTCGCTGTTACTATTGTCATTTTTTTTTTTTTTTGGATTTGCATATCGTTTCCCAGAAGCTAGTGATGGAGTTATCTTTACGATACTTCTTGGAACTGTTTTTCGCAATTTTATGGGCATCAAATGTGTTTATTCTCACATAATCCCTATTAGAGCCATGTAATCACATTCGTATTTTTATAAAGGTTGTCAGTTTAATATTAGAGCAAGGAATAAAGACAAGGTGTAAATTGTTCTGTTAACTCATGCCTCTGTGTTAATGTGAAGCAATTTAGAAGAATTCTACTATAATTGAGTGTACACAGGCACAAATGTCTGTCTCCTCATCCTTCTGCCCTGGGATTATGTCTCCAAATAGTATGTCGCAGAGCAGAATCTTCTTTCACAGACCAGGTGCCCCTGTGGATAGACACAGTGAGTGCTAGCTCAGGGTTCTCTGTTGGGCAGTGCCAAGGCCAGAAATTCAGTCTCCTTATGTATTTTTATATAGAGGTGTGCTGTTGATCTGAGGGTTTTCCTGTGTCCTTCCAAACTTTGGCTCACGGTCTCATGCTACACATGCTGTTTTTATGTTCCTTTGTGTGAGCATTTTTTTTCCCCCAGAGGAAGGAGAGTTTGTCGAAACTCTCATGGAGAAAATGAAAAGATATGATTTTTCAGGTCTTACTTATGATGAACATATCTCTGTATGGGACGGAAGAGAAGCTGTTAGGGAATGGGTAAGGGAAAGGGCCATTGGGGTCCATCTCTGCTGACCAGGAGACCACAGAGCGGAATCAGAAACTGAGGCTTTTTTGCTTAAGTGATTCTACGTCCAAATATTGTCTCCTTTTTAATGTTCGAACATAATTTATTCCCTCCTAAGAATGCAGTCCTTGTAACTTAACCTCAAATAAAATTTTTCTGATCATGAGTCCTTATATAAGAACTTCCAAACATTTCTCTTCCTTTAAAGTGATTTAGGCTAACACAGTTTTTTCCTCGTGTGCGTGTGTGTGTGTGTGTGTGTGTGTGGCCATGCTGTGCCCAGCTTCAGAGCTGTATAGTTTAACACTTAAATGAACGCTTTTGTTTTAACGCTGCCCCGGCTCTTCATTCCATTTGCTTTAGTTACCAACTTTTAATTTGAATGCAAATCTCTGTATAACAAGCTAGAGTCAACTACTTACCACAGTTGGTTACTTTGTACATAAGCTCCTTGTCACAACCAAAGAATTTGCATAATTGAGGGGCATAGTTGCAGTAAGCCTTGGACATGAGCATGTTTCATTCTCTAGAATTTATGTCTGTCTTTTCCATGTGGGCTCTTCTAGTGAAGCCCAAGGCTCACCGAGAGTGGCAGGTCTCTGTGCTGGGTGAGTGAGACATAATCCATTCCACACACCATAGCTCGGTCGGTGTACTGTTCTGATGCCAGGTTGTCCTCTAGCTCCTTCCATATCTGTGCTTTTGTCTGTAACTTGAAGGATTTGGGGCATTTTGGAATCTTAGTATTTCTATCAGGTCTTCACCTCTGGCCTTAACATCCTTGTGGTTATTCAGCAGAATGTTTTAAACTGGGTGCGTTCTCTGTCTTCTGGGATCCAGTGCTTGGCTTTGGAAGAAAGTGAAGAGAGACCTCTTCCTCAAATCCCCTAAGGAAACAGGGTTTAAAAGGAAAAAAAAGGCATGAAAGCTTTTTGGGCCATCATCTCATTCTTGTCCGCGATCAGCCCCGATCATTCACATACGCTGACGTGCTCCTTGACGGCCAGTAGTAGACTGTCAAAGTGGCTTGCGTATCCTGAAATCATGCATGTGTCCACACAGCTTACAGCCAGCTTGCTTGGGAGCTCAGTGAGAACCAGGAGGAAAAAAAACTGCTGGCATGGGCCAGGCACATAGACCACGGGGATTGTTTGTCGAGCAAGAAAGATACGGTGTCTGATTCATGGAACTTGCTTCTACTTTAGGAGCCAGCCATTAATCAGTGATTACGCTTTGAAGTGTGAAATTTGCCAGGAGTAAGGTTGAGTGTGTTGAAATCTAAATTGTGCTCAGGAGGTAAGTGACTAGTCAGTCCCTTGTGTTCTGGGGAACCCCCCCCCCCCCCCGGAAAAAAAATTCTCGGTTTTCCAGAATGACAAGGGTCTAAAGTAATTAATACAGATTTTCTAAGATCCACGTCTTTTACAAGCATACAATATTAAAATTGCTCACCAGAGTCAACCATCATGGCTTCACCATTAGTAACCCTGCTACAGTGCTAGTCATGTCATGTTAGTCTTAGTCATGGGCTGTCACTTGGCTCTAGAAGATACAGCTGTTGGCTTCATCATTTCACATGTCCCTGTCAGGAAGGTGATCTCAGGGTTGTGCCAGCCTCAGAACTGGGGAGTTTGAGGTGTTCCAGCTGGTATCTGTGCTTTGTGGAAAGGACACGTGCTGAAGGAGGGCTTATTATTGTGTCCGCCGTACCGGACAGCTTCGCCAGGTACCTCGAACCCTACCCCGAGAAGAGCTCACAGCTCAGGTGTGTCTCAGTCGGGATGTGCCCCGTCCTTGGTGGAGCACCTCTGCATCCAGCTTCCCCGATTCCTGGTGTAGACCTTCTTGTCTTTATGTGCAGCCTGCTTCTTTCTGTGTAGGTCCTCGTGTCGGTGGTAGAGCCGTTTTCTGAGGGGAGTTTCTCTGAACAGAGAAAGTAGCTGATAACATTCCGTGTTAGAAAGAGTATCAAGGGATTGTAAGGCTCAGTATATAAGGGAAAGATTCTGATCTTGAGAGAAAGTATGTATCATTCTCTACTCGGACCGACAAAATAATACATGGGAAGTCTTTGACTATATTGATTTTTGCCCTTTGGAGCAAAAATCTCATTTTTGTGCAGGTTACGCCGGGAGCATGTTTCTGTATTCCATGGTTCCCCACACACTGATAGACACAATTCCTCATACACTCGGTGGGTATGACTGAGGTTACCTAGCCACCGTAAGGTTGAATTGATCCAAGGTGTGATCAAGTGTGCTAATTTTTACCCTTTTTATTTTTCATTTTAGTGTTGCTTTGTGCTTTCTGACCTGAGTGCTTGTGACACCTGCATTAATGAGTGAGTTGACTGTGAAGACAATTTCTAACAGCCCACCCTGAAGACTCTTAGTGTTTGCTAGGCTTTCTCTGATATTTAAGCAACTAAAAAAAAAATTCCATTTCATCTCTAGGGTTCCTCCTCTTGCCAGACACTCAGCTCCCACTGCACTTGAGTTCATCACCCACAAGACACATGTGGTCTTCTGGGCTTGACAACTCATGCGCTGACGCAAATCCTCACGTGATGCCTTTGTGTGCAGTTTTCTATCCGGTGTGACTGTTGGGGACTGTAAATCCTGACGTTCAGGGAGCTGCTGAATGGGGTCCATTTAATGTTGAGCACACAGAGCTCTGCAGCCATATTTAAAACTGGTGATGCCAGTTTCCTGTTTGTCAGTGGGTATAGTGAGTTTATTCTGACCACTTCCCAAAGGGCGGCGGGAGCCTCAGCCCGTCTAGAAGTGGTCAGCAGCTGTCTGAGATAGCTGGGCCGCTTGAAGAGTATCACTTGCAGGGACATACATAACTCGGTGTGCCTAGTATTCTTCAGATCTCGTAGCATCGCGCAGTGTTCTTGGTCTTATCAAAGAGTTCTCACGGCATCACCGACATGAAAAGAGGAGCGTTCACAACAGCTCTTGGCATTTGTTTTAAGATGAAATACATCAATATTAAAAATACACTATAAAGCATTCATGGAAGTTTTTGGAGTTCCTTTTATGAATGTCTTTGAAGCTGACTTAACATGGTTGCATTTATTACAGTCACTCTGCAGTTCAACTTGGCTTTATAGGTTTTTAATCTTGGGTTCACATGTGCGTTTTAAGATGATATAGCGTTACATGCGGTTGTAGTCTGTTTATAAAAATCAAATGCAGCCCTCAGATGCATGTGCATGCCACATGGCAATACTAGGATGAAGAAAGTGTTTCTGTTCCTGAACAAACGTACTCGTGAGTTTTTTCGATGTGATTTGCATATTGAGGTCCTGTCTGGGACTGGCACGTCTCTGCGCGCAGAGAGGAACAGTGGGACGTGGGCAGTCTCGTGCGCTGTACCCTCAGCCTTCTCGCTGAGACTGCCAGTTGAGGCCCTGAAGTCGTGCATCACGCTTCACCCCCAGCTGCCAGTTTCAAAACGTACAAAGATAGGTGTCCCAGTGTGTTTCTCATTTCCGGATTGAACGTTTCAAACGCATCCTGGGATTTCTCGCAGACGTGCAAGCAGAGCCACTCCTCCGGATTAGAAGGCAAAGAGTTAACCTCTGTGAGGCTTGTTTGCATTTTAGCGGAAAAATAACAAGGAAATTAATGCTCCACGTCAGTCTGGTCTGCTGACTGTGTCAAGGAAAGAGGACCTTTCAGATCTTCAGGGTTTTCTGTCAGGCACAGCTCTGCCCCGTGAGCTTGGAGAGAACTCCAGAGTTTCCATGTTTACCCCTGGTCCTGTGTATGTTCCCGAGTACAGAACAGCGTAAGGTTTGTGGACGAGTACGGGCAGGAGAGCTGTCCTTGCGAAAGCTTTGTCCAGCAGATGCTTCGAAGTGGCCTTCCTGACCTGATTCATCCCCCCTTGCGGTGGTGACCGTGTCTGGAGCCCTCACAAAGTGCTGTTGCAGATGCCGGGTGCCGCACTGAGCGCAGACGGAGCCGCTGCCCGCACGAGCTCGCGCTCGGGCTTGTGGCCCACGGTCGGCCCTGGACGGTGTGAAGGCACTCACGGGAAGGGACGAGGGATGGATCGCTCAGGCTGTGATGCGGGTTGGGTGCAGACCACCCAAAGTTCCGCGTGTACCGAGCGATCTTTATTGAAAGCACCTTAGGCTCTCCTCCTTTCTCTTAAAGTGCGTGATAGCAAACGAGGTGAAAGTAATTAAATGCAGCTCTTTACTTAGATAAAAGCAAATACTTTCACATTTTCACAAAACAAATACCTAAGTTGGGGGGCGTATGGCTCTGATGTCAAAGGGGACCGTGACCGGTGTGTGGAAATTTGGAGAGGGGGACAGTAAAGATAAAAAAGAACATGCAATTATGGCATTAGAGATGGGACATGGGAAATGTTCCCATCTGAGTAATGACCAGAATGTGCTAATGTGAAGAATATTCCACGATAAAGTCCTAGCAGGACTTCCCTCTCAGGTTATTAGTGGATGATGATCGCACTTTTTTTTATTGCCAAATGACTGTTGTGCTCTCTGAGGTATGAAGTGATATTAATGACCATTTTCAATGGGAAATAACACTTTATAACACTGCTATCATTTAAACATATTAAAATATGTGGTAATGCAGAACACCCTAGGGGAGAGAGATGAAAACTTTAATTTGAAAGGCAGTTGGGAAATTATTTGGACAGCAGAGAAAGCTTTAGGGCAAAATTTCAATAAAAAAGTGCATTATTTCTTAAACTACTCACGAAGGAGGCAAATCTGTTGTTCATGTACCTGGACTTAATTATGATTACCAAAAAAAAAAAAAAAAAAGTTTGGCTAATTATAGGCATTCATCTGTACTAATCTAAGAACAAAAATGAAAAGTTTTTGATGACAGTTATTTGGGAAAAGCATAATTTATTTTTGACTGTAAACATTTAGATATTATAACCATATTCTTACTTGCCTCTTTCATGAAAAATTGTATTTTTGCACTGTTCAACGTGTTTTGGGGTGTTAGGACTTAGTTACTATATTGTATACTTTTATCAGGGTTTGAATATTATCTTAGTGATTCTCCAGAAAGCTAGTCAATTAAAGAGATTTTCTTTTCCATTTCAGATTTTAGCCTAGAGTTTTATTCTTAGTAGCAAAATATTTTATGACAATATAGCAGCATCAGAACAGGTCAAATGTAAATAATACATTTTTATAGTTTGCTCTAAAAATCTGTTAGTTGGTAACCTCTCCCATTTGCATTTCTATGTCCCCCCCCCCCATTTCTTAGGAAAGTTTTATTCATCCATTGATCCAATATTTACAGGGTCTGGAAGGTTCAGGCTGTGCTCAGCGTAAAGAGGGGCAGCTGCCGCGCCTGCCAGCTGTCCCCACCCCTGTCACTATGTGCAGATAAGGGGACTGTTTGGATCACCTTCAAAGCCATCTGGTAGAGGCCGCGGGGCTACGTGTGTAGCCTGAGCTCCAGAGGCCGTGCTGGGCCTGTTGTCCCTTGGCATCAGGCTCTCTGGG
Source organism: Ursus arctos (assembly GCF_023065955.2). Lineage (NCBI taxonomy): Eukaryota > Metazoa > Chordata > Mammalia > Carnivora > Ursidae > Ursus > Ursus arctos. The sequence goes on from NW_026622986.1 coordinate 4,912,723, forward strand.
AACATGAGGACTCCAACTTTGTCTTAGTCCTGCTGTCCCCCACCCTGAGTGTCTTGCAGGGGCTGAGGAAGCTGGCTGGCAGGGTGAGCTGAGTGCTGCCCGGTTCCCGTAAGCAGTCCTGCCTGTGCTTTCTCTAAGAAGAGGGAGTCATGGTGACGTGGAGGGGCTGGACAGAGGCTCCGCTGAGCTCCAGGGACAGAGACCAGGAGCCCGAGGCAGGCCCCTTGCCGGGGCCATGATTTCTACTTTCTAAACACTTGCTTTCTTCATGTCCTAGTTGAAAACACATGGCTACAAAAAATTCTTCGTTGCTTTTAGAGTCTGGAATCCTGTTGTTCGGGTTCTTCTTTTAATGCCATTTTCTTTAAACCATACCCCTTGCTGGTCCGATCCTAACAGATGCCCCTCTTAGAAAATTAGGTGACTATCCCAGCACCACAAGGAAACATATTTTTTTTTTTACTCACTTACAATGTGTATTTTTACCCTCACTTACTCAGCAAACAGATTTCTTAAAATTCATAAACTATGTAAGACACCGAATTCCAGCTTCCTTGTCACGGAGCATGCTGTTGCCCTAGCAGAGCTCCAGTGCTAAATGAACACCTGATCGCCACCAGTCAGGGATGAGTTCACGCGGCCACATGCAAAGACTGCGTGGCTGTTTTTGTACCCCCTAAACAACATTCTCCAGAAACTGGGGTTCCGCTGTCAAAGGGTACATCTTCTTATCCTCATTCTATAGATTTGTTCTTGAAATAAGCTGCCAGGAAGAATTCCAGGATTCTGTGGGTACCAGTGATGTGTGAAGCAGTCCGCATGCCTGGACCCTTGAAGACAGCGCCCTTCTGCCGGCTGCCCGTGGCCGTGTCAGCTGGGGCCCGCCGAGCTGTGCGCCCGAGAATCAACCCCACTCATGTCACAGCAGTCAGAAAACTGTCGTAGCGTGGAGCTAGGCCCTCGAGACCCAGCCGCTGCCTGTGTGAAGCAGTTTTCAAAATCCGAAGCTTGAACGCTCCCACTGAGCCAGGTGAAGACTTGTGTCCTTTGGGTCTGTCTGCATGTGTTATCAGTTTCAGCTGCAGGGCAGGTGTCTCTCCTGGGCTGACATCCTAGGCACGAGGCTGTGGAGCTGGCAGCTCTGACTCGGAAGGCCCCAAAAGGCACAGAGAAATGGTTTTGAATTTTGTTCGTCTCAGAGTTCAATATCCAGTCACCGTGGACAGCTTTGTGCTGTTTTGCAGCCTAAACATTTATGCAAAGAGCACATAGAATACAGATCGGAACCGTGACACGCACAGCACATATGTGTCTCGTCCCCATGGAGTCTTACACTTTTCTGTGTTTCATCCTTCTGTTTCAGATCTCCATGAGAAACGATGTTCTTTTAAAATATGGAGCCCCGAATTAAGGGAATTGCGGTGGCACTGTATTTATAAATGTCAACGCACAAACTGACAGAATGAGAGAAGGCCTTTTTGCGCATTTTATTTACTTTGTATTTCAGTTAGTGATGGACACTTCCACAGTTTTAGACTTCGTAAAACTATCAGGTGCCTAGAAAGTTTCATTCACTGTACAGATGTCCCTTGAACTCTTTTTTCAGTTTTATTGAGATGTAATTGACACATAACACTGTGTAAGCTTAAGGCGTGCAGTATGATGATTTGATACCCTTATGTACTGTGTAATGATTGCACTAAGGTTAGTCAACGTGTCCATCACCTTAGAGTGACTGTGTGTGTGTGATGAGAACACATTAAACCCTACTCACTTAGCACCTTTCAGGTATACAATATGGTATTGTTAGCTGTAGTCACCATGCTGTGCGTTAGATCCCCACAACTTACTCATCTTATAACCGCAAGTTTGTACTCTTTGGCCATCTTCACCCATTTCCCTCACTCCCTAGCCTGTGACAACCACCAGTCAGCCTCTGTTTCAATGAGTTTTGCTTTTTTAGATTCCTGTGTATGGGGGAGATCATACAGCATGTGTCTTTCTCTGACTTATTTCATTTAGTATAATGCCCTCAAGGTTAATCTGTGGTTTTTTAAAGGGCAGGATTTCCTTTCACATGGTTGACTAATATTCTATTGTGTGTGTGTGTGTATATATATATACCCTATTTTCTTTATTCATTCATCTGTTAATGGACACTTGGGTTGTTTCCATGTCTTGGCTATTGTGAATAACACTGCAATGAACATGGGAGTACAGGAATCCCTTTGAGATGGTAACATCATTTCCTATGGATATATGTCCAAGAATGGGATTGTTGGATTATATGGTAGTTCTGTTTTAAATTTTTCAAGGAACCTCCATACTGTTTTTCATAATGACTGCACCAGTTGATGTTCCCACCAGCAGGACGCAAGGGTTCCCTTTTCTCCTCATTCTCACCAGCATTTGTTATCTCTTGTCCCTTTGATCATGGCCATTCTAACAGGTGTGAGGTGACACCTCGCTGTGGTTTTAATTTGCATTTTCCTGATGATTACTAATGTTGAGCACCTTTTCATATACTTGTTGACTATTCGTATATCTTCTTTGGAAAAATGTTCAGGCATTGTTTTGTGTTGTATGAATTCCGTGTATATGTTTGATATTAACCTCTTATCATATGTATGGTTTGCAAATATTTTTACCTGTTCTGTGTATTATGTTTTCATTTTATCAATTGTTTCTTTTGCTGTGCAGAAGAATTTTAGTTTGATGTAGACCCACTTGTTGATATTTTGTTGCTTGTACTTGTAGTATTATATTCAAAAGATCATTGCCAAGACAGGTGTCAAGGAGTTCTTCCCTTGTGTTTTCTTTTAGGAGATTTATGATTTCAGGCCTTACAGTTAAGTCTTAAATCTACTGCAAGTTAATTTTTGTGAATGGTGTCAGATAGGGGTCCAGTTTCATTCTTTGCATGTGAATATCCAGATTTCCCAGCACCATTTATTGAAGAAACTATGTTTTCCCTATTGAGTGTTCTTGGCTCACTTGTCAAATATTAGTTGACTGTGTATGTGAGGGTTTATTTCTGGGCTTTCAATTCTATTTCATTGTTTTAGTATGCTGGTACCATATTGTTTGATTACTATGGTTTTGTAGTATAGTTTGAAATCAGGATGTGTGATGCCTCCAACTTTGTTCTTTCTCAAGATTGCTTTGGCTATTCTGGATTTTTCTGTGGTTCCACATGAATTTTAGGATTGTTTTCTCTGTTTCTCTGGAAAGTGCTATTGGAATTTTGGTAGGGATTGCATTGAATCTATAGGTGGGTTTTGGTAGTATGGATATTTAACAGTATTAATTCTTATCCATGAACATGGGATATCTTCCAACTTATTTTGCTGTCTTCAATTTCTTCCATCGGTGTCTTAATAGTTTTCAGTGTGCAGGTCTTTAACCTCCTTGGTTAAATTTATTCCTAAGTATTTTATTGTTTTTGATGCTATTGTAAATGAGATTGTTATCTTTATTTTTTCTCCAGATAGTTTGTTGTTAGTGTATTTTTTTGTAGGTTGATTTTATATTCTGCGACTTTACTGGATTTATTTATTCTGCCTTTTTGGTGCCATCTTTATGGTTTTCTGTAGATAAAATCATGTTATCTTCAAAAAGAGACAATTTTATTTTTTCTTTTCCAATTTGGATGCCTTTTGTTTCTTTTTCTTGACTAATTGCTTTGAGCTGTTTCTGTACATGAACCTGGGTGGGTGGGGGTGCAGCTAGGCAAACACCAGGGCAAACGACACACGTAGTACCTGGCATGATCGAGTTCACATGTGACCATCGCACAGCTGAATCTTGCTGTTACGGAGCTGAAGTCATGCTGTCAGGGCACGTAAAGGCATGCTTGGCTGGGGGAGATGATCGGGGAAGCCATCCATGAAATGGCTACTTTTAAACGAAAGGAAAATGGAGAGGAGCCATCAGGTGAAGGATCAAGGAAGGGAGACCTGGAAGGGGAGATGACCATGGGAAGGTGGGGTGTCTGTCCTTCTGGGGGTGGGAAGGCCAGCAGAGTTGCAGGCAGTGGAGGGGGCTCAATGGAAGGTGGTGAGGGTGGTGGTCCCATCCATCCATCCATCCATTCACTCAGCAGGTGTCTAGGTTTGACAAAAAAGGCAAGGTTCGGTGCTTGTGGTCTTTATGTTACGGAGGTGGGCAGTGGACAGTTACAAAAATAAAGTATATCAGGAGGGTATAAGTGCTGACAGTGTGAGGAAATGGGTAGGGACCGAGTGACCCAGGGTGTGGAGTGCTGTTTTACAGTCTTTTTTTTTCTTCTTTTTCTCTGATGGGGCAGCATTTCAGCAAAGGCCCTTCTAGGCATATTAAGGTTTCTGGATCAATTATAAGAGTAAGGAAGTTATTGAGGGGGTTTATTAGGGAGTGAGCAGATGAGTGTTCTAGAAAAGGTAGTTTGGCTGCACCGTGGATCATGACGCCCATTCAGAGCTCTTGCAGAATCTAGGAGAGAGAAGAAGGTGGCTCTGACCAGAATGGAGAGGGGAGGGCATACAGATTTGAGCGAGATGGTGTTTAGGAGATAGGTTGACGGGTTGTAGTGAACAGCTCGCTGTGGGGTGTGGGAGAGGAGGGTGGCAGTGTTGCTGGCCTTAAGATTTCTGGCAAGTGCAGCAGAGAAGGGGACCAAGTTTGGGCAGGAGGGGGTTGATCATGAGGGAAATTTCGGGTACCTGAGTGGGTCTGGAGTGTGACGTTGAGATTGCGGTATTGTGTGACTTGGGGCTCGTAGGAGAGATCTGGGCTGGAGAAATGAAGCGGGTGTGACTGTGGAGAGTGGAGGGAGTGTGAAGGTAAGAGGGTCTTGGGCTGAGCTTTGGGGCCTCCAGCATTAAGGCCAGTGAGGAGGAAGGGGGGGGGAGATGGGGGTAGGAGATGAGCCCCTGCTGTGGAGCGGAGACAGGGAGCCTGGGTTGGGCGAGGGGAGGGCCAAGGGGGGTTGTCTCTGTGGGGGCGGTGGTTGAGGCCTATGGACGGCTGGGTGCATAGGCTGGGGGACCAGCCAGGGCAGGGGAGGGCTTACCGTGAGTGGGAGAGGAGGAACCTGAGATCACAGGAGTGGGGTGGTTCTGAAGGTAAGTGTCTGGGTAGGGCTGTGGCTGAAAAGGGAGAAGGAGGATCCAGGAAAAGTCTCTTTTGGGAGGGTTCAGAAAGCAGAAGACCATTTTTCCGGAAGAATGGTGACAGCTGTGCATGCAAATGGGGCAGTTGGACCGGTTGGTGGAGGGAAGGGTAGATGGGGCCTTGGCACAGGGGCCTGGCCCTCCCCCTCCTGCTGACCGCTTGTGTTTGTATGGGTTATCACTTAATCCTTCTTGTAGCCCTGTGGAAAAGGTAGCACATATATGCTTGACAGCTTGGAACTGTTGCTCTTGGAGGTGTCCACTCAGTTGCAGCTGGTAGGTGGGACCTCAGTGCGTCTTCTTTCCCTTGAAGCTCTCTAGGGTTACCTCTCCCTCCTTCTCTCCCTTCTTGACACACCATGTACCTACAGTTAATGTTATATTGCTGAATGTTGCCATCAGCAGTCACCTGCTGAGCTGTTCTCACGAGGCACCTACTACCAGCTAGTGAGTTCTTGCTGCATTTCACAGATGAGGGGCGGACTCAGAAGTGAAGAATGCATCCAGGTTTGCACGCGGCTACTCATGGCCACGCACCTGTTGGCTGGCAAGATCCAGGGCCCTTGGGAGCATAGTGGGGTGTGTGTGCCGCGGAGAGTAGTGGGGCAGGGGGACGTGGAGAGGGCGGGGCCTGTTTGGAATGGTCTTGTTGGTGCTTCCTTGTCTCTTTCCAGTGTATGCTCTGTGTCTCCAGGATGTATCACTCTAAGGAGAGCGCGGAGGCCCTGAGACTTTGATGTGTACCTGATATGCTGGGAAAGGCCACTGTTCAGTGAAAGATTTCAGTTAAGTGAAAGATTGGACTAAAACACAGGACTTAGAACTCAGATTTTCTTAGATTCCACCTTTGCAGAAGTTAACGTTGGTAGGACCGTGTCTTCTTGCTGAAGAAGCAAAGATAGGCCCAAACCAACCACTCAGACAGGCTTTCTTGGATTTCTTCTGATTGTCTGAGTGCTGGCAGGTGCCTGCAGGAAGACCTGGTTGATTGGATTGCTTTGCAGCTCTGGCCTCTGTGGTTTCCTCCTTGGCCTCAGATGTGTGTTTAACATAAGTAAGAATTCAATATCGGCGTTCATTTAATTATAAAATATAGCATGCTCTTGGTAAGGAAGTCATACCTCACAGAATAATGGAAGGAACAAACTAGAAGTACCCTACCATCTCTACCCATATTTCACTCCCCAGAACTAATCATGAATAATTTTTTTTTCTTTTGCATTTGGGCAGATACCTCCAGAAGTGTTAAATGTACAGCTAAGCCTACAAAGTATTATCTAATGCAGTTCTTCTTTTTAAATACAATGTGTCATTTGGATCTTTTTCTTGAGTCCATGTTAGACACATTCTATTTTTTTAATGATCGCAAAGTATTCCATGTTTATTAATATATCACAGTTTCTGTCTTCCCCTCCCTCCTTTCCTCTTTCTTTTCCTTTATAAAAACAACGTTGCAGTGAACCCGTTTGAATATATACCACAGAATATAGGACTGGCAATGCAATTGCTAGGTCAAGGGGAGTGTGCAGTTAAAATTTAGATAGGTAAAAATGCCTTTTTCAAGGTGATGTTAAGTTCTAGCTTCACAGAACATTAAAATCTTCCAAAGGACCAGGCTGGGGATGGTGCAGGGGTGTTGCGTAACTTCTGTGGGACCCTCACTGTTCATTGTGTGGCCCTCTTTGTTCTTTCCGAAACTGAACAAGAGGCAGGAGGATGCTAGTCCAAGGAGTTGGGGTTTTCTTCTGCCCAGTATAGAACCTCAGCCAGTTTTGTGGAAGGAAGTGGGGGAATGTCTGTCTTCTGTGTGTGTGTTCATATAAATTCCAGTGTTTATCAAGCATATGTGCCAGGCACAGTACTTACGTGGATTCTCATAAGAACCTTGCTAGGGCGGCTGCTTGGAAGCTGAGGCCCCAGACCCCTCACCTGCTCCGTGGTAGGGCTGAGATCTGGTTCTCACTCTGCTCCCTCTCCACCGTGCTGAAGAAGAGGTGCTTCAATCTTGTTTTTTTTAAAAGCACGTGTTGTCTTTTTTTCTTGTATTTTCCTATGTGTATTAAAACGAGCCGTGGTCATAATATGTACTGTATTTTCTCATGCACACCTTTTCAAGGTGAGGTTTTGTATCATCTTTATCTGTCCACCTTCATGCCTAATCATGTCTTGTTTCACAGTTGAGGATGAATTTGAAACGGGAGAGAATTTTAAGTATTATGCTAGTAGCATGAGGACTCTAGGCCTAGTAAGAAATATTCTTTGAAATAACCTCACCTAGCCTTATTTCATATTTTATATTTCTCTCCTAAGAATTGTGAAAGGATTTAATTTTATTTTCCCTAGAGGGAGGGCTATAAATCATAAGTACTGACAAAGACAAAGATGTTTGTAGAGGATTGAACTCGATTTATAACTGATTTCCAAGCCATAACACACCTGCTGAACACGTAAGCTTTTAAAGTGCTTTATAAAACCGGGTTAGGGGACTATGTTAACAATAAATAGTTGAGCTGTTTTGTGATATTTTTATTTCAAAATAACCATAAATGAAAGTCAGGACTTTTGCTTTTTGGGTGTGATTCACAGACCTGCCAGCAGAGGTCACTGCCAGTTTGTGATTGAGTGTTCTTGCTGGCAGCCTGAGCCTGCAGTGCTTTCCAGAGGAAATAGGTCTGCGTGTGATGTGAAAATAGTTAGATTTTATTTTAGAATGTTGTCATGAAAATTATTATGGGTGTCATAATAGCATTTTTAAGATATCTCAGAAGATATAACGGTTTCTTGCTACCTAGATGTACTGAATATTTTACAGTTAGCTACTTAGTGCAGTTTAACATACTATGGGGACTATTACTAAAATGTGGCTTGATTCCCTACTCTGCCCCTCCCCCCCTTTGCTTTTGTTTTATAAGGGAAATCTTACTAGTTATGAATTTAAGAGGCAAATTTAATTTTTGCTGCGATTTTAATACATAGCAAAAAAGAAGGCACGGCAGATTTTTACTGGTGGCTTCATGACTTCCTGTTGATTAGTAATTGTTCTTAAATTTTATGTATTTCTTTTGCTAACCTGAATCCTGGCAAATGATTGCACCTTGAATGGAGACTCACACAGACTCATTAAGTGCACTCTCCATCTTCTCTTCTTTCCACAGTGCCTGGATTATTTTTCCGTATTCTTTGTCTGTCAGACTAGCACAGCCACTGTATCCTGTGGACATTGAATTGTCCCTGTTTTGTTCAGGGTAAGATTGGTAGGGTGCAGTAAATGTACATGTGTTTGTGTGTGTTATCTATGTATGTATCTGTATAGATACAGATACACTTTCGCATAAGTTTTTCAGTATGTAAAATTTTAAACTCCTGTGTAGACATGTCTATACGTTTCTGAGTTTGAGTGCAGTTCATGCCTGGAAACCTGATCATTTGATGCCCATCGAATACCGTTGAATTTTTAGGGGCGATCAGTATGTATTTTTTTTTAAAGATTTTATTTATTTATTTGACAAAGAGAGAGATGGCCAGCGAGAGAGGGAACACAAGCAGGGAGAGAGGGAGAGAGGGAGAGGAAGAAGCAGGCTCCCAGCAGAGCGGGGAGCCTGATACGGGGCTCAATCCCAGAACCCTGGGATCAGGCCCTGAGCTGAAGGCAGATGCTTAACGACTGAACCACTCAGGCGCCCCAATCACTATGTATTTTCACAGGTTAATTTTTGTATCCATTGTTTTTATACTCATTTGTGCCAGGCTTTTTTCTCCCTGCTTGCTCTGTCCTTCTTTAGAAATGCTGTGCTGGAAGCCTCCACTAGAGGGCAGCACGACTGCACACTGTCTTGCAAAAGTCTCTGTGGCTTTCTTTTCAGTTGGCAGGTGCGAGGGGCACTTGTGAGAACAAAGCACATTATTACTGAACACAGAAACCCCCAGTGACAAAGCATTGTAGTGAATTCAAATACACGATCCGGGAAATTCTCAGAGTCCTGGAGACTGGTCTCCACGGCAAGGCCTGTTACACTCGGTCACTTGTGTAAGACTAACACTTGTGGACGGGGGTGAGCTACAATGTTAATGGATGCCTCATTGTAGAACTTTCAAGTTCTGTGTCAGCCCTTTCATAGCAAGCTTTTTTTTTTTTTTTAAATCCCCTGAAGAGTTTTGAGGCATAAAAATAAGATAGTTGGGAGAAAGCTTGCTCTTGGCTTCATCTTTTTTTTTTTTTTTAATACAGTGCAAAATACTTGCAAATAAAGGCATATGGATTATTCTATCCATCTTGCAGGAAACTGTGCTCATTGTACCTGATTGAGTCCTTGCTAACAGGTTTATTTTACTTATTGATCTCTGGAAATACAGCAGACACAAATTTGGGCCATATAAGTCTTAAGTCCTTGCAAAGGAGTGCATTAGTGCAAATCTAAATAGTATTAGATTTGTTTTTATAGCATTTATGTGACTTGCGTCTTAGACTGCCATCTTGATGTTAAGTTCTTTTCATTTGGGCTTCATGCCTTTTTTCAACTTTCTTATTGCCTAACTTAGAGTTCTGAATGTGATAAGGCTTGGCGAACATTTGTCTGATAGATTTTTATACTATGAGCAACTGCAAACTTCCTCCACCCTCCTTAGTTTTCACATTTAACGTCCTTTTCCCAGGCTGCGCACGGCTGCTCCTGCACCCATCTTCCCGCTCCTGCGTGTCCGTCCCGTAGTCAGGACCTGTTGTATTAGCCATGCTGCCCTGCCCTGCCTTTTCTTTGTATACTAATCCTCCACCCCAGCATGCAGGCCAGTTAACGCAGAGACATAGCCCATTATGAAACAAATTAACTTATTCTCCTAATTGGTTGACAGCATCAGGCTTGATGGGAACTAGCACATTATCTTCCGCATCACTATTACTTTGACTCTTGGTGAGATTACTTGAGGTACCGTGTGATTTTTCTCTTTCTTTCAGCCTGGCAGAAGCACTTGTGCAGGAAGCATCTCAGTTGTTTGTCTTATGCTTTCAGAGCTTCTCCTCCGACGGATGGTGAGGTCAGGCAAGGTGCCAGTGGTTCGTAAGTGGCAGAGGAGTGACCACAGGGAGTGTCGGCAAGGAAGGAGGTGTTGGCCACGGGCCCTGGTGGAGAAGGTGGAGCTCACGTGGAGCGGTGGGCAGGCTGATGTGGACTTGGACGACTAATGTCGAGATGAGGGCAGAGTAGGCTAAATGTAGGGGTGCCACGTCACGCTGGAGAGGGCGGGACAGGTGGTTTGTCGATGTCCTGGAACCGAGGGCTCATTGTTGCTTTGGCTTAACCCGATGAAGCCGAGCCCTTCAACACATGCAGAGGCTTAAGTTCTTCCTTTAGGCAGAATAAGAACAACCATTGGGGGGAGAGAATCGGGGGGGCAGTGTGTGTGTATGTGTGTTTTAACAACAGTAAATTGAGAAAAGCAATCTTTACCGTCACTAGAACCGAACATCCACTGTTGGAATGTGATGTGGTGGGGTGCGTACAGGCTCTGGACCCATCAGGCCTGGGCTCGGAGGGTCCAGTCTGTTACATGCCCGCACTACTGTGACCTTGGTGGTTCCAGAACCTTCCCAGATTTTGTCTACGAACCTGCGTGATTGCAACTCACAGGGCTTATGGGAAGGTTGTTATTGTATTTCGAAAAGTCCTGCACAATATCTGGTACATACCAGTGGGTGCTCACTTGTTTGTTTCCCTTTTCTACATCATCCTTTAAGATTGAATTAATGGCAACATGTAAGAATTAAAACAGTATTTTCTGCATGCTAGTTAATTTCAAGGAATGAGCGGCTTAGAAGACTGTTCGGATGACAGGTAACATAATTTCGAGTCTTGATCCTGTAGCCGGTCATGTTCTAAGTGCTTTTATTATCTCATGTAGACCTTGAACAACCCTCTCAAATTGGAACTCCTTACAGCTGTTATCCTCAGTTCACCCTGAGGTCACTCAGGACAGACAGAGAGGTTAAGAAACTTTCCCATGTTGGGAAAATGAGGAGTCAGAACTCAGATGTCCCCTGTGCGGCCCCAGGTCCCACGCCCTCCACAGCCCTGCCAGCGCGACTCGCTCAGAAAGGTAGCCCGGACCTGACCTCAGCAAAAATAGACTCCCTAATACTTTCTGGCTGTTTCCACATTGTTCAGTGAGTACAGTCAGAGCACTGGCAGCATGGGTGGGAGCAGGCACCCACGCGGAGGAGACCTTTATCTAGTCTGTGATACTTAGCCTTGAGCACGTCCCTCCCCTTCCATGGGCCTCAGTTCTCCCTCTTCTGTTTGGAGCTGCGTTTTAAATAGGGACATTGTGCAAGTCCCTGAGCGTGCTCGGGAGCTGCAATTAGGAGTTAGGATTTGGGCACCCAGTGGAGGAACCCATTCTTCAAGCCGGGCGTTAGACATTAAAGCACCTTTGTGTTCCCGGGCGCATACCGTCGCCTTTAGTGATGCCGTCTTAGCTTTGCCCTCACCTCATTCATATTCAGGATGTCACCTCCTTGCTTTTTGATGGCTTTTGTTCCCGGCTCTACAGTTTCAATCTTAACTAGAAATCACCCAACACATTGAAAAGGCTCCCAATTCTGGAATGGTATTTGGCGGCTTTCATTCAATCCGTCATGTATTTGAAAGCACCAACTTTAGGGTCTCTGCAAACAATGAAGCTGTCTCCATGTTTCATTTGGACATGTTTTTGTTTTCAGTTATTTATTGTGCATGCGAAGAGACTTTTAGCCATGTTTTTGTTTCTTTCCTTCTTATTAAACAGAACAATTCTTGAAAATCTTGCACCTGCCTTATTCTCAAATCTTTCTGTTCCTTTAAAGCCTGAGGGTTTTTTTTTTTTTTTAAATTAGAGAAGCAGTACATACTCATGGAAAAAGAAAGTAGAGAAGTATGTAAAGTGAAAAATAAATAAAAGTGCCCTGAATACCACACCCTTTCTCTCCTCTGGAGGGAAAACACAATTACCTTTTTTTTTGGGGGGGGGGCCTGCATCCTTCCAGAAATTTTCTGCCCATATATGAGCATTTTAAACACACCCACACACACAAATGGTTTCCTGCTATACCTATTATTCTGCCAATATATCTTGGATATGTTTCTGCATCAGCAAATATAGATTGATTTCATCTGTTAACAGCTCCTTAGTAATTAGGGGATAATTTCTTACAATCCCCCTGTTTTCTTGGTTACAAAAAAATATGCTTTGGATATATTCCCGTGGTTCTCCCCCATGCCACTTTCTCTTCTCAGTGCTCTTCCAGTTCTGTTTCCGTTAGGGAAAGAGTTTCATTTGCTAACATCATCCACTTTTAACATTTTATAGTTGTCAATTGCCTGTGCGTGTTACCAATCACCTTTTTTAATAAGAAAAGGGCAGGCCACAGAACTCAAGCCGGAATGAGAGAGGCCAACGCAGTTGAATTTGGAATTGGGGGTGAAGACATATGGTAATAACTTTCTTCTTTAAAATTTTTGTGTAAAAAAATTTTTTAAAGTAATCTCCATGCCCAACATGGGGCTCAAACTCACACACCAAGATCAAGAGTCCCATGTTCCACTTGCTGAGCCTGCCAGGTGCCCCAGGTATACGGGAATAACCTTTTATTCAAAATCTCGGGCTTCTGAGGTTGAGGGTGCTGCCCAGTTATTTGGCCAACAGTCCGGGCTCCCCGCTTGGACCTCTGCCTTGCCTCCTTGTCTTCCCTGGAGCCATCGCTGCATTTGACGGGAAGTAAAAAGGCACTCCATGTGTTAGAAAATTCACAAAATTATAATTGGCTCCTTATATTTGAATCAGTGTAAATATTCTAAATGTTTTTATGACGTGATATCTTGCTAGATATATTTTCTAGAGCTGTAGGCTATCAACAATTTGTGCGTAATCGGTGTAATTAGCTTTTGACGGCATAAGATTCTCATTTTCAAAATACACATTTTTAGCCGACCCATTTCTAATTTCTCTAAAAGCAGCATTTCTGAGTTTTATCTACCTGGTGTAAGTGCTGGAGAAGCTAGTGTTGGCAGCATTTATCTGCAGTTGTCTGTATGAAACTGTTCATGCCCTCCCCCCTTTAAAATACTGCTTCCTGGTGTGTCTTGGATTAGCCCCTTGAAACTCAAAGTTGGTTCCCTCATTCTAAGCCAGCTGCAAGCACGTTAGTAAGTCTGCTAACTGATGTGCAGACCATGCTGGCCCCCGTGGCATGGATTGTGGGGTTGGAGTCTGGGCATGGGTGAGCGGGGACAGGAGGAAACCTGGGATAAGGAATAGGGAAGTCAGCAAGGAGCCGGTTGCCAAGGTCTTACTAACGTTAGTTTGCTTTTTTAACTGAGAGCATTGTGAATGTTTAAGTGTCTCATACTGATGTTTAAGTACAAGTGCCCTGTGTTCCCAGATACACACCAGCCCTGTGTCACGTGGAGCCAGAACAGCAGGATATATTCTCTGCCTTTTGGCCGTTCCTATGATGCTGTAGGTGTCAGCTACCTGGGCAGGCAGTGGGTGGGCAAGTGGGGTCAGGTCGCTCACTGGCGCTGCAGGGTAGAGAACGGAGCTCTCAGACCACCGCTTCCCGCTGTCCCCTCCTGTGGGTGCTGGCTGATTGTTTGGTCCCAGAATGTTTTCTCTACACTTGCCCCTTGCCTGTCACCGCAGCCCAATCCATGTACTTGCCTTGACATCATTTGCCTTTTCAGGCCACATAGGACTGTGTTTTTGTGTCAGAGTTAGAAGATAAACTGCTGGATGGGTGGTTGGAGGGCAGCAGGGGAGAGGCCGAGTGAGTGCATTTGGAAAGTTGATCCCAAACAGAGATCCTTTCAGCCAGTTACTGGACTATTGGGAAGTCAGGATTTTCATTTGCTCACTGTAGTGTGCCCTTGCCGAGAGAGGCTGAGTGTGGACTGTGATGCCCGGGCCGGGGCTCGCGGCTGCGGTCGGCCATGTGTGGGCAGGTTGGGACTGGACTGAGAGAGGTGCCTTCTTGCCGCGGGGCCCAGGCATCAGGCAGGGTGCTGTGACTGTGGCTTAGACCTCCGTGACATCAAACAAAGCCTGGAGCACATGCAGAAGGGACTCTGTTTATCTAGTTTTGGGGATCAGGGAACCGGTTCCATGCTGACTCAGCTCAGGGCCCAAAGGGTGTTGAGATGATTGCTAAAATCCTGGATTATCGTTGCTGTGTCTGCCATTGTAGGTCTCCTGTGGCATTCCCGCCCTCCCCACCCTCCTCCAGTTTGATAGGCTCCGCGGTCAGGGAGCTTGGGTAGGAGCGCGCTTTTGCGTGGGGGAGTCCAAGTCGCGTGCGGCTGACCGCAGTGCGGACGGCTGCATGCTGTCCCGTGGGTTTGTTTTTCATTATCTCATGCATTAGGTATTTATCTAAATATTTACATCTAAATAACTTCTATCTTTAGTATTTCGTGCATACGTGCTCTGGACTCCGGACCTCGGGAAAACGAGTTAATCAGTCTTCAAACTCCTAATGAAAGCTGAGGGTCTTGAATATTTTGGCACTTGTGGTTTTAAACAAGTCACTAAACAGAGGGTTATGACAACCATATGAGGTGTTTTATCTCAAACATTTGAGCTACTGGGTGGTCTCTTTTTAATGGGTCTTAAATAATGCAATGCAGTATTAATTTTGATCAATCTGTGTATGAAATGTGTGCAGCTGGGGGTCTCTCTGTGACAAATTCCTGTAGCAGATTGGAGGTGATGTTCTTTCTGAGCCGTGGAGGATAGTCCCAAATACAAGGTTCGTGGATCTTAACAGGGTTGTGTGTGTGCGTGTGTAAATGAAGGAGGAAACCCCCCTGCAGGTTTTCATGGTTCTACTTTGGTACGTGTAGGCTAAAGGACTTCCTCCTGTTTTTGGCAAGGGCTATAAAGAGAGATCACATTAGTATAACCTTTGCTTCCTAAAGTGTGGATGAGTGCATTGTGCTTGGAATTTAATTTTAACAGGTTTTATCAAACTGCTAAGAGATATTGAAAATGTTTAATATGAGTATCAGGGGCAGTAAATCACACGTAGGCTTGTTAAAATAGATGTCCGCAGTGCACGGGTGCGGGGAGCGTGTGTTCCTGCCCGGGGACTTTTCAGTACAGCACCAATCACGTGCATTACTCCCACCTCATAACTTCGCCATATTAGATGGTTGGTAGGGATTGTGGTGAAGGAGGGATTTAACACCTCGCTCCAACCCTTTTGGGGGAGGACTTAAAGACCTGTTCTTTTACCCATTTGCAGGTCTTTTGGTTCTTCATGGGGACTTTTAAAAAGCATATTTGAAATATATAGGCAAGTAGTATTAGTGTTGCCTGTGACATTGAATGGTGTCTCTTGCATCCCTCTCATCTGTGATGCATTTTTTCTTTCTGGCTCTTCATTTTTCCTCTCCATTCTGTTTTGTTTTTCCTTTTTGTTGGTCTCCAGTTTTCCCACTGTTCCTTCCACTGTTCCCCCTTACCAAAATTAATTGTTTAGGACACAGCTGTGCCCCCCCCCCCCATTGGCGAGATGCCTGTGAATGTTGGGGAGCGGGAGTGTCAAAGCCCTTTGCTTGCCAGTCTCTGTCTCTCAGGCTAGGTAGAGCCTCCTGGGGGCAGGGCTGCCTTTTACCCCCATCACCTAATTGACTTGGCAAACAGTGGCCCTTGTGCCAGTTATGGCGGTTACTGGAACACAGCCCCTCCCATTCCTGTATGGACCGTCTGCCTGCTTTTCACTGCCGCAGCCGTGGGTGTTGTCGAGTACTTGTGACAGAGGCTGCATGGTTCACAAAGCCTAAAATACCTACTGTCTGGCCCTTTACAAGAAGAGCTTGCTGACCCCTGCCCCAAATCATAGCAGGTATTCAATAATGTTGAACTAATTAACATATTCAAGGTTTCCCACCCAGGTTTTACTTAATATAGACACAAAGCCACTGGTCCCTGCTGCTTGTACAACCTGGAGTGAAGCTTGAGTCTAGTCCGTAGGCTGTATCGTTCTGTCACATCATGAGTACATGCAAATATTGTGTAAGCTTCTGTGCAGTTCCTCTCTAGACTAAAGGGGAAGGATTGGGGAAAACGTTGCTGGACTTCAGAAAATATTCCCAAGTAGCATGGATGGACATCCCATGTTCTTTAAGAATGTGAACTGCACCCCTTTCTGTCTGGGCTGCAGATGAAAAGGCAGCCCACCCCCACCCCCACCGAGAGCAGGCTAATGTGTGTACGAACAGCTTCCGATGTTTTGAAAGACTGATCTAGCAACGTGTGTGTGCCTACTCGTGCCCCTCATTTCCTCCTGAAATCAATTCTCTTATTTCCCACATGAAACTTAGAACCCAACTTCAGTCATAGTGCTTCTGGGTGATTGGTTAGTTTCCTTGGGATGCTGTCACAGAGGACCAGGACCTGCATGGCTTCACACAACTGAAATCTCACAGTTCAGGAGCCCAGAAGTCTGAAATCAGGGTGTCAGCGGGGCTGCGCTCCCTCTGAAGTCTCCAGGGAGGGATTATTCCTCACCACTGACCGGGTGTTTCTGGGCTGTGGCTGCCTGTCCTCCAGTGACACGGGGGTCCTCCCTGCGAATCTCACACCCTCTTCCCTCTGTGTGCGCACAGTCGCCCTTCTTATCAGGATACCAGTTATGTCGGGTTAGGGCCAACTCTAAGGACCTCATTTTCACTTAAGTTCGTCTTTGTAAAGAACCTGTCTCCATATAAGGTCACTTTCTGAGGTACTGGGGGCTAGGACTTCAGCATGTCTTTTTTGGGGGATACAATTCAATACAAAATAAATGGGTATCTCAGATCAACACAACTCGAAAGGATACTTGGCTTAAAAAGTGAAATCTCATAAACTATGGCTAAGGTCAGGCAACATGTCATTACCTGAGCCTAGAAAGCCTTGTACATGATTGCTTGGGCTTCATAAATGGGTGTTAAGTGTTGATTACATTAGTTTTGACTTTTTTTTTTTTTTGGATATGTACTTTTAGTCATTTATTTTTTTGGATGTGGTTAGAAAGAAGGGACTGTTGAGAAAAGCTTGCTCTGAAATTACAGTGTACACAAGTATGTTAGATGTGAGGGTCATGGCCATGTTCTTCTCATGTGTCTTTCATTTCCTTGGCTGATTTTCAGATGTTTGTATCCAAATATGAGCTAAGGCCCTCCGACCAGTCAGAATTTTCTTGTTAATTTTACATTTTAGTCGTAACATACATAATGCATGCTCTGTGAGTGGTTTTTGGGACTGTACACTGCCAAAGTGTAGAGTTATGAGTTAATCACAGAATAATGTCCAATTATACTGTGTGTTTTCTTTGTGTCTGTTTCCTTCCCTTGTCCTCCCTAGAAAGCGAGATTAAAAAGGAAAGCTTTATGCCCACAAGAGTCAGAGGCAGACAAACAGGCGGACAGAGAGGACACTTCCCCACACAGAGAGAGGAGGAGAGAGAAAGGAAGCAATGCACAAAGAGAAAGTGATTTCAAAAGGGTTGCCAAGTGCACCTGCCATTCCACTCAATGAACACATCTGAAAATGAACATTTAGCGGAGATGGGAGTCTGCTCTTGCCTTGGTCCCAGCTCCTTTTGGCTCCCCAGTGTGCATCTTGCTGCACTGAATGTTATTTCAATATTTAAAATACATAGCCTTCTTTTTCCTTCTTTATGGGGCGGGGGTGGGAGTGGTCTATTACTGACCCCTCAACACGGGCCAGCTATTTTGTGTTTTTAGGCAACCAAACCAAAAGCATTCTGTCCCACTGCTGGGTAGTTTGAAGAGATTTTGAAAAATAGTAGTGAACAGATAAAATCTTAGCCTTCTGTCCTCTTAGACTTAAGAACTTACCCCAAATTAGGATAGGGTTCTGGTGAAGTTTAAAACAGGACATAATTATTTAGGGGGAAAGTCTGATAGCCTATTAAAAGATGCGTGGAAGACTCCTGTTTTGGTTTTGCAGCGCTGTTAAATAATGCATCTCTAACGTGCATACATAATCCTGTGTCTGGAGAAATGGGGTCTGCTATAAATAGATGTCGTCAGACGGGGGTGAAATGCAGTTCCTTCACTTGTGGGAACAGCCTCGGGTGGCGTTCTGTGGCTTCTGCAGCATGTGTGAACAACACAGCTGCGTGCAAGCATCAGTTTTCCCTCTTGGGCTGTTGAAGCCCCACCTCTATTCCCATATGCTCGGTGTGTCTTCGTAGAGCGTTCCTGTTTCGTCCCTTTGCATACTTTGCCTTCAGGGCCAGACACCCTGAAGTTTCACGCATGACCTGCGAACCCTGAGGCCCCTTGCCCACAGCTGGAGGACCAGAAGAAGGAAAACACACGGTCATTTGTCAGGGGGAAAACGTAAAATGAATGACAAAGCTCCTGAAAGAGCAGAATTCACACTCTTCACCAGGGATTATTTCAGGATTATAAGGCATGATATTAGTATGTTAATGTCCCGTGCACTAAAAACACAAAACAAAACAAAAAAAGCACAGCCCATGCAGTACTAGTCCTGTTGTGCATTTTGTCCTAGCAAAATAATCTTGTTTTCCAAAAGCTTCTTGTTTTTGTAAAAGCAGCTACAAACAACTGACTGAAGTTTATCCAATAAATTCATTTAACCATCGCTTATTCAGTGTTTTTATGGAGCCCGATGGGGCTAACTGTAATTGATAGCTTGCTTACAGATACAAACTCATTTTTATTTCTGATGTGACTTTTTCCTCTCCACCATAGAAAGGGGAAAAAAGCCTTTTCTTGTGGTAGATAGTATGTAATTCATCCTTCTTTTTCTTTTTTTTTTATAAATTGAACTGGCTAGCTTTTTAGGTGAGAGTTATAATGTAGAATTATTTTCAGAAATTTCAAACAAGGAAGCACATTATTTCCTTTCAAACGTATAATTTTCTTATTTGATATCCTTTTTATATGTTAATTCATGGTATCTGGAGGCTCTGGGTTTTAATTTAAGACAGCATTGGTCTGCAAATCCCAAATTGATATTTATATACCGTTTATACAAAATCATCATTTATTCTGAAGAACTTCAGAATAAGTTTCCAATTTTGGAAAAAAATGAAGTTCTTCAGAATAAGTGATGATTTTGGATTTCTGTTCTTGGAGGGTTTTCCAAATTAAGTTCCATAGTGTATCTTTCTTTATGTCCGTTTCTAATAGATGTGTAATGCTGCCTTGTTCAGAGAACTTCTATTCTTTGTTTTTAGCAAGGAATGTGGTCAGATGTAATCTGAGCTTGATTTGGGTTAAGTAAAATTCTCTAACCGAGAAGAAGAGGAATGGCCACCGTTAGAAGTACCTGATTCTTCTCGTGAATTTTAAGAAGTGTATGAAAAGTAAATAACGATTAAATAAACGACAGAGATTCACGTGTTAATTGAGAACTCTTTCTCCAACGTGCACAGAACGTGATGTGCACCTGAGCACGATGGGCTGGAGACTTATTTTATCAACAGGCATCTTAAACGAGATTATATTTAGGTTCACAGTCTTTATTCCGCTTTGGTACTGGGAAGTAGGTTTAGTAAGAGCAAAACCTGACATTAAGATTGTTTTGAATTTCTGTGCGTAATATGCTTGCGTTTGTCCGTATCAGAGTAGTCTCCCACAAAGCCTTCTGGAGAGTGGAAACATGGTGCATGTGCCTCCTTAGAAAGTACGGTATTTAAGTAAAAGATCAGTGTAACGATGATTGTGAAAGGGTGTGAAGAGAAAGCTGCTCTTTATTCCCAGTCATGTTGTGAACCTCGGTGTTTGGGTTCTGTTGTAGGAGTTTTCAAGGGTGTTCCTGAAGGGCATATGTGAATATGTCATGCTCCAGTGTTACATGTTGGAAATGACTTCAGTGTGTCCCGCTAGGTTCGATCTTTCTGTGCAAACCTTAGAAGAGAGGGGCTTTCCTGCCATCTTCGTTCAAGGGTTTTTCTTACTATATCATTGTTGGGGGGAGGCTGAGATCTCCCTGGCCCCTCAGGTACACGTGTGCCATCCCCTGCACTGTGGGCGTGCTTGTACTCAGGCTCAGGTAAGTGCCAGGAATGGTTCAGGTGATTCTGTTGTGTTGTTACAAGGGAATACACATGGCAATATGGGAATGTGGGTTGTGCGTGGTTTTTTGTTTTTTGTTTTTTTTTTTTGTTTTTTTTTTTTTAAATAAGGAATGAGAGCTGGTTCATTGTTAGTGATTCAACTTTGAATCTGAAATTTCTCGCTTCTCTCTTAGGCTTTTGAATTGTTTTAAATAAAGAGTGTCCTGAAATTGTAAAGTGAGCTTTGATCTCTTTATCTGTGAGAGTTTTAAGCTGATAATGTGTAAGCAGAATAGAAATGCAGAAACAAATTGGATTCCAAAGTTGATATAATGCTCCATCCCAATTTCAGCTTAACTATTTTAGTTCTCAAACAGCCTGGCTGTTTTCTTTAGTTGTCTTTTTAATAAGAAATGATGTATATTCCAGAATGAAAAGATACATTTATGCTAATATTGATTTTAGTTTATATATGGAGAGTCTGTGGAAGGTTTTATTTGTAAAGTGGGTTCTCCTGGTTCAGACTGAATGGGGGAAGAGTGAGAACTGCTTCGCCAAAACCTCTCGCTTTCCAGGGACAGTGAATTCAGAATAAAGTAACTCTGGGAAAGAAGCATGAAAACATGAATGGAATCTGACATCACAAATGGACATGAGTTTAGCTACTTGGGTTGTTGATGGAGTAAGAGTCATGTTGGTCGTTAGGGATGCAGGCAGTGTTTTCTTGCAAAAATATTTTTTGGTAATAAATTGGTAGCATTTGAGAGCAAGAAGTCAAGATGATCAAAGGGAGGCAAGATCATATTGTGTGCCAGTGGTTGATGAACTGGGGATGTGTTTCATGGGTGGGTTTCTGAACAATGTCCATATTTTCTACTTGTTTTTAACTCCATGTGAGTGAGGACCGGGGGTGTGTGTTTGATGGTATATTCCTGGTGCCTGGCGTAGGGGTAGTAGTTCATAGTAGGTAGTCAGTATTTGTTGAATGAATGAATGAAGTGATAAACCTAGAAGTTCATTCTATAATGCAGAAGCAGAGATATGCTTGTTCAGTACATGGCGAAGAAGGGCCCGGGATCCTGTGTCAGGAAAAGCTTCCTAAAGTCAGAGCTCCCAAAGATTGCTGGAGGAAGCAAGGCGAGGGAGGGAGGTCAAGCAGAGGGCGTGGTGGAAATATTGGAGAGGGCACTCTAATATTTTTAGTGGGTAGTTAAACTGGATGATTCTAAAATGCTATTTATTCTGAGATTTCATTAAATATTTGAGCATCTACTGTTTGTGTAGCAGTGTGTGAGTCACGAGAGGATGGGTGGTGGGCGGAGGTTCAGTGATGTGAAACGTGATTAAAAAACAAAAGCGAAATTCAACTGAGTAAATTTTAAAAATCATATTGGCTTTATTCAGTGATTCATGAATTGGGCAGCATCCCATCTGGCTGATGGAAACTAAATTAAGATACTAAGTCTTGGTTCGGTGATAGGGGCTTAGCACAAGTGACTCCATTTTGAGCCTGTTGTCTCTCCCTCTCTCTCTCTCTTTTCTTTTTTCTTTTTTTTAGCAATTGAGATGCCAACATGTGCTTGGTCATTTTGGTAGTAAAATAAAAAAAAATTGAGAAAATAACAAACTATAAATATATGATATTCAGAATATTTAAACCATTTGTTCATCTAGTAAATATTGGAGTGCCAGTAGACATTGTAGGTGCCAGCATCTTCTTTGAGAGTCAGACCGTAAACTGTTTATGGAAACACAGTGAGGGGCGTGGAGCAGGAGGAGCTAGGTTACAGGACTGGTGGGGCATGCTGGCGGACAATAGCAGACCTTGGGGAAGTGGTAGTAGGTGAAAACAGAAAGGGGGCTGGAGTCGTAGTGTGGTTGACCTGCACTGTTAGCCTCGCATTGACGTGCGAACCGTGTAATTGAGTATGGAGGGAGAGGTGTGTATGTCCCTAGTGGGTTTGAAAGCGGATGCGTCTGTCAGATGGAGATGTTGAGTAGGTGAAAAATGATGTGATCTTAGACATATAGAGTTTGGTATTTTGGAGATCCAACTGGAAATAACCAGTCATGGAGATACCGTATCTAAAAAGACATTTGAAGTTTTGAAATGTTACCTGTTTTGAAATGGCTCATCTATTTGCTGACTTAAACATACATTTGGTTCATTTTGGGTCTGTTCTTTTCTGCGTTCGTTTTCTTTTAAAATGGATTCATGGGCATTTACCAGAACGCAAATCTTCCTTTTCTGAGATGTCACTTTCTCATTTCTACATGAATTGTGACTACTTTGTCACTGTTACGAAAGTGTTCTCACATGCTGGCTTCACTGGTGCAAGATGTCACTTGATGTCACCAAGAGTTGTGAAAAGCTATTTTAAGTGGGGTGGAAAATTTCAGTTTTTAAAGGAGCCAGTGAGTTTTCAGAAAAGCTAAGAATTTCTAAAGAGCTTGGACATTCGTGCCTTCCGTAATGTTGGGAGGTCATAGGTTAAATGGCTTTGAATTTTATTCTGTTCTTTGTTTATAGGTAATTATACCTATATACACTTGCTAAACAAATAAAATTGTATGTTAAGTTCTTCATATTTTAAAACAAGGATTAGGAAGCCTAAATGTAAAGGAAGTGATAGGGGAGCTGTGTTTGTTACTGATTGACGAATGACTGTTCCAGGGTTATGGTTTAGAAAGGTCATAGTTTTGAGGATCCTCTGTTGTATTATATAATTGTCACACAAGAAAATGTAGTTGAGTACCAATGTTTGTAGAGAAGGCATAGTTAATACTTAAAATGTTATCCCTTTTAATTAATTATTTAAAAAATTAAAAAAAAATATTTGAGTAAACTCTATGCCACGTGTGGGGCTTGAACTCATGACCCTGTGATCAAGAGTTGCATGATCAATCAACGGAACCAGCCAGCGCCCCTAAAATGTTTTCCTTTTTAGAAATTTTTTTTATTCATTTGGATTTTATTTTTTTTAATTTTATTTTTATAATCATATTTTCTATTATATTACGTTAGTCACCATACAGTACATCCCTGGTTTCTGATGTAAAGTTTGATGATTCATTAGTTGCGTATAACACCCAGTGCACCATGCAATACGTGCCCTCCTTACTACCCATCACCAGCCTCTCCCATTCCCCCACTCCCCTCCCCTCTGAAGCCCTCAGTTTGTTTCCCAGAGTCCACAGTTTCTCATGCTTCATTTCCCCTTCTGATACATAAAAATATCAAGCAGTATTAAAATGTTCTGAATATTTGTTAGACCTTTAGATAATCTGTTAATAAACGCTGTCATTCTTAGTTTATTACCCTTGAACATTACACTTTTTTGGGGGGGGGTCTCACCCTGATTTTCTTTGAACTTTACAATTTTTCTTTCTTGTTCTCTCAGTCAGCTTCTTGATATTTTCAAATTTGTAATCTCCAGAGCTTCAGCTCCTATTAACTCTTCTTCAGAGCCGGTTCTGAAATAATTTCCCAGAGCTTCCTGCCCCTTCCTCGGAGAGAACTAGTCCTTCTGTCCCAGGCAGTGGAGCAAAAGGAGAGAGGTCACAGGCTCAAGTGACTTATGTTGGTTGACTTAAAATATCAGGAGCACTGTTTCCAAGAAGAAACAATTTTTAAAGGGGGAAAGAATGTTTTTTGTTTTTTCCTTTCTCCCAATTTAGCTATTTGCCTTTGAAACTGAGATCTGGCTTTCAAATACACACGCATGAGTGTGCGTGTGCATGTGCGTGTGTGTGTGTGTGTGTGTGTGTGTGTGCATGTCCTCACGTTTCTGTGTTTATAAAGGTTTCCTGTAAGGATGGCCTAGCAGCGTATTTTTAGTGATTGCTGTAGTTTCAGTAACTTGTATAAATTGGTTAATAAAAGGGTCTGCTTGACATTATAAACCTGCAGCTTGTGATGCGACATAATTTTAAAAAGCAAATTTAAAATAAAAATTAACAAAGCTTTAAAAGAAGATGCAAAATGGTTTTTGCACATTGACCCGAAATGATTTCCTCCATAAACTCAGGAACTTGGAAGCTGAGCCCATAGAATATTGGACAGAAAATGATTTTTTAAACCTTTTCTTTATTCTACAGGAAATGAATCTGTTTGCCCTTTTCCTGTGGTGCCGTATTGTCTGAATTTTCTTTCTGTCTTACAACAGGCAGAAGGAATAAGAAGGCCACACATTTGCTAATCCTCTTGGTGCCATGTCGTGCGATGCTGTGGGGTTGAATAATTATGGTTAATTGTGAGCTGGACCATGTGCATTTCAGAGAGTGGATTGTAATGAAATAAAACTTAATGATTTTAACATTGTGCTACTGGTATGTATTTGTGATACATAGCTGTATTCCTACAAGAGATACTTTGTAATTGCCCAGATGTTGTTGAGCTCAAATTTCAAGTCATAAAAGTTTTAGGATAGCTCTTTAATGAAAATAAAGTTTTATTTATCTTGCACTTCACAAATTAGACCTAAGAAAGGTGAAAACTAGGAGCAGAATCAAAAAGAAAGCAGGGGGTCACCAGCACACATGTGCACACACACATTCATCAGGATACACTTTTGCTTTCCTGTATATTGTTCACTTTACTATGTTTTTATACTATTTTATAAAAGTGCAAAAATATATATTAATGATTTAAAATGCTTGAAGTGACTGAGCAATTACGGGCTGGTTCTAAGCATGCCTTTAAATTTAGGAAAAAAAATTACTTTGTTGGACATGAAGCACACATACGTGTTTATTAATATCTGTACTGTAGTCACTTTGGTTGATTTATTGTTACCTGTGTGGGCTTAGGTTTTCTATAGCTGCTTGGAGAATTATGCACATTACCTTAAAAGCTTAATTTCATTTTTATTTAAGATGAATTAGAATGGTTTATATGATTGGCTGGTCAAGTACTTTCACCTCCCCTTCAGCTGTTCTCCAGTTCACCATTGCTCCATCATTTAACAGGCAAATAACTTGGTGTCTCACGCTCTTCTTATTCCCAGGATTAGAATGATACCCACTTTACTGTGTTGCTATGATGATTAACAACAATTGTTTCCATTCCTCACATCCAGTACTGGACACCAGAATTAAAAAAAAGCTTTCTGCATCCTTTATCTCATTCCTGCCCTTTGGGGTAGGAATGCTTGCCCCAGTTTCCAGATAAGGAAATGAATCATCATTTTCCCATGGCTTGCCCCAGGTTGCACTCAGCTTCTAAAGAGTTGAGTTAGGACAATGCAAACAGAGCACCCAGCATACCTCTCACGTTGTTGTCATTGTTCTAGATCCATAATGATCCTTTGGGAGAAGTGCATAAAGAGCTGAAACCCGTTTTTTAAATAAACATTACATTGTCTCAGGCTGGGTTTTTTTGTTTTGTTTTGTTTTTGTTTGTTTTAAAATCATGGTTGTCCTCTTTGTAAGGGATCATTTCTCGCTGACTGATAGGGAGAATGTGTGTATATTTAAGGATTTTGGGGTGTATTTGAACAAAGATTATATATGTTAAATTGTTTTTGATTTTTGCATTTTTAATGCATTTTGAACATAGCTTTGGAATACTTGGGCATATATACACACTTCTAGCTTATGTCTATGTTTAGATACTGCTTACACACTATGTTTATATATTATGTATATTTATATATATATTTAAAGATTTTATATATTTAAAGATTTATATACATATTAAATATATATATTTAAAGATTTTATTTATTTGTTTGTCAGAGAGAGAGAGAGCGAGTGCACAAGCAGGGGGAGCGGCAGGCAGAGGGAGAAGCAGGCTCCCCACTGAGCAAGGAGCCCGATGAGGGACTCGATGCCAGGACCCTGGGATCATGACCTGAGTTGACTGAGCCATCCAGGTGTCCCACACACTGTTTATAGATGCATACCATCTCTGAGCCTCTTTATTTTAAATGTCAGGCATTAAATTTATTTTCCATCTTCATGGACATGAATTAAAATAAATTTATCAGTTTTTAGCAACCCCCCCCCCCCATTTCATTATGAAAAATTGTGTGTTGAACTCAGGAGTGGTGGAATTCTTTTTTTCTTTTTTTTAAAGATTTTATTTATTTATTTTGACAGAGATAGAGACAGCCAGCGAGAGAGGGAACACAAGCAGGGGGAGTGGGAGAGGAAGAAGCAGGCTCAAAGCGGAGGAGCCTGATGTGGGGCTGGAGCCTGATGTGGGGCTCGATCCCATAACGCCGGGATCACGCCCTGAGCCGAAGGCAGCCGCTTAACCGCTGTGCCACCCAGGCGCCCCGAGGAGTGGTGGAATTCTTGTTGTTGGCCCAAGATCCAGTTTTTTCCCCTGGATTTCCTATAATTTTATTCTGACTTGCTCTATTAGAAGTTTATGAAGAAGAAATTTTGAAAATGGTATTAATTTTGTAATTTGCCAAGTTAATTTTCCTGGCCGTATTTGACATTAAGTTGAAAGGGTGTTAGGAAAGCCTCAGGTTCCTCCCTTCTGCTTCTTTCCCTAGCTTTCCAGTGTGCCTGAGTTCTCTGTGCTCCTTTTGGTGGCCTGGTATTTAATCGGCTCCACCTTTCAGTTTTGTTCAGAAAATGGTTAGATAATGTCTCTAAAAGGGTTACGCTTTCTTGTAAAATGTTTTATATTTCCAGGAAAGTTTCACATTTTGACTAGCTTATTTCCTTTCCATTTCTTAGTTTGAGCACTACGGCTATTTAACTGTGAAGTAACTCAGCCGCAGGCCAGGTTACGGTACTGACAGGTCTACTCTAAGGTACAGAACTGGGGTGCAGGCATTCGTATGTGTATTACCTTGCGTTTTACAAGTAACTGGCAAACACTGAACGCCTCTGAGAGCTATAGTTTATTTTCCCCGCCACCTCAGAATTTTACTTTATGCAGGCATTTCAGCATTAATGAATGTAAAGAATAAACTGGTCTTTATTTTGCCCAACTCCGAATTCATGATTTTCTTCCATTTTTAGGACTGAGTTTGGCAAGCAACGTGAAAAATAGACTGTTTTCAAGTCTCTTGAGTTGTTCAGGGACTAGAATGTTTTTAGCATTGAGGACTTTAAAAAAAAAAAAAAAGAAAAGAAGATCACCCATTTTTTCCTGTCATTGCATGAATGTATTTCAGTGGGTGCTGCTTACTTTCTAAAATCATGGAAGAGCTGAAAATTTTCAAGTTTGCTGTACACACACATACACAGTTTAGTCAACTGAATTTGCAAATACAAATAAACTTTGTGTATATTTTCGGTAATCAAAAACTATGAGTATTTTCTTTTTTAAAAAGATTTATTTACTTATTTGAGAGAGAAAGAGAGAGATCGTTCGGGGTGGGGAGGGGCAGAGGGAGAGAGAGAAACTCAAGTTGACTCCCCACTGAGTATGGAGCCCAAAGCGGGGCTGGATCTCAGGACCCTGAGATCTTGACCTGAGCTGAAATCGAGTCAGATGCTTAACTGACTGAACCACCAGGTGCCCTAAAAGCGATGCATATTTTCTAATTGTCCTTTTGGGTACCAGACTTTATAAAACCTAGAGTTAATCATGTAAGTGTTTGGCAATTTTATTTTACTCAGAATCAGTAAAGATTATGGACTAAAACAAAATGCTGTCACTACCAACATTGTCCAAAAAAAAAAAAAAAAAGCCACTTCTAACATGTCTAGTGTGTTCTAGGAGCTCCATAAATATTCTTGAGGGAATGAATGTAGTACAGCCGTGATCATTATAGTTCCTTATTATTTTCCTCATATTTAGTCTTCATATGTACATGCTTTTTTCCCTCTGATGATAATCAAGTCTGTATGTGACATTTCAGCTGATTTGGGAATATTCCTAGCTGTCCTCTCCGGGTAGATTTCTGTTAATACTGTCTATATAATAATAATATAATATATTACAATATATATAATATATAATATTATAATATAATAATAAGATTAAGTTGTTTGAAGAGCGTCCTGTTCTTGCAGTACTCAGCTCGTTTTTGACGAGAACTGCCCTTCCCTGTTGTTTTTTGGAACGGAGACACGATGTGGCCCACACGGCATGGTAGTGGATGGAACCTTCTGAGGGGCAGCCAGTCAGGTGAACGCCTGCAGACAAAACCAGATCTTACTCAGGACTGGCTGCATAATTTGCCAGGCACAGTGCAAAATGAATGTGCAGGGCCCTTTGTTAAAAAGAAAAAATTATTAGGGATTTCAAGATATTGACAACAGCAGTCGAATCAAGTGCGCTAATGCACGAGTGGGTTCTCCCAGTAAGATGGCCAGGCTTCTCCTCTCACAACGCTTTCTTGATTCCGATACTCGAGAGCAGAGCAGGGTAGGGCTGACCTTGCCTTGTCCATGCTGGCTTTGAATTGGATGCTTCCTTGCTGGTTAACCCCCGGCCCTCCCACGGACTGCAGAATGAGCTCTGAGGGGTGCCAAATGACACCAACAGAAATGTCTGACAGGTGTCGAAGATGAACTTACCTTTCCTCAATGTTCTTAACACATTTGGAACAGAGGAAGGATGGTAAAAACAGGTATCACCTAGGGTAAATGCCCTTCAGAATTTATGTGATTACTACAATTTGTATACCACACAGAGTATCCCTTTCTTTTAATCTGTTTATTTTCCATTTATACTTTTTTCCCTCCCAATATCCCAGGAAGTTACTTAATTATTCAACTGTTCCTCTAGCTGTTACACATTAAGAATTCCTATTGTTGGCACAAAACCCATCACGTAAGCCTCATCTTGGGAACGCTCTCATCTATTATTTCTGATATGACTGTGAAGTGTTGCGGTTTTTAGCACATTGGTGTATACCCTAGAGGGTTGTTTGCAAATTGCGATTGCATGCGTTGTGAATGTATCTGAAAAGTGATGGAACATTTTTATGGTTTTAATGTGTCTGGAGTAATGACTTTGTGGGTGGGATGGGGTGAAGCTGTCAGTTTTGAAATCTGTAAAATGCAGAGAATTTGGTACTGCCTTTTGAGGAACTTAGACTGGCCCCCAAAATTAAGATTTGTGCCAAAGAACGTTTTTCAAGTTTGCCTTTTTACCACAAAAATAATGCATCTATCTATAAATCTGGACAACTCCTTGCATGTCCCAGCTGTGGTAGGGCTGTCCTACTGATAATGTTAACATTTATGGAAATGTAGCTTCTTTACCCCCTTAGGCCCATAAGAAACCTGTAAGCCAAAAGAAATCCTGGGAAATCCTGCTCCACAGCATGCTACCTTGGTGAAGGAGATTGTATCAGGCGTGTGTTTTCTGCTCCAGCCTCGTCTTTTCCCTCCTCCTCTTTTCTATTGGTTATGCTGCCTACGTTTGAGGTACCCATGCTCCTGTGTTGTCTTCTCCTCCCACCAGAACATATACCTTTAGACACCCACTCACACGCGTATCCATACATAATCTCCTTTGAAAACTGGCAAGACCAACAAGAAATTACTTGCATTTATTGACTGGTAACAGCTTCATAACCCAGAGGTATATTCCATTTGGACACTTGTCCTTTGCTTTTGGGGCGCTTTTTGTGAAATGAGGGAATCAACCCTTTTGATAAGATTTCAAGGTAGCAGTTTTGTGGGGAAAATGAGATAGTCTTTGAATTTCTTGTTCTTGAGCGTGTCTTGGACCTTTGACTGTTACCACCTTCCTCCAGGATTTGGGTCTTAAAGGGGATGAGGGCACTTGGACAGTTTTTTCTGTGTAACATGCTTTGGGTTGTTGTCTTTCATTGAACTCTGAGCAGTGGCCTAAACCAGCTTAGCATCTGTCCACCTTTCTCTTTTCCCCATGACTGCTACATGTATTTTTTATATTTTCCTATTTTGCATCTTGTCCTTACTTTCCCCTTCTTCTCCTTCTACTTTCTATCTTATATTCTGGGATATATAATATGGTCTCACATAGCTTCTGGTCATGAAGTCTTTGGCAAAGCAGTGAGTTTTTGGAGTTCTTCCTCTTTGCCGATTGCTTTGATAATTGTGATTCTGTTCTAAGTTCTGAACTCTGATAGACTGGGACATCCTTTCCCTAAACATAGAGGGAAATGCCCCATCCTGAACTGAGTATCCACTCTTCACTGTGTTCCTTTACTGTTCGTATTCCTTTTTGCATTGTTTTGGAGGGAACTAGGCAGAAGGTTACAGTCTTTGCAGATTTGTCATTGGGCAAAGAGTGTTAACCCCTGGGGCTCTTGGAATGTGCTGGATCTTCTCTGCCAAGGGCACAGTGCCATCACGGACAACCATGAGCTCTTGAGGGAGGCAAGGATGCAACTTCATTAACACCAGAGCTGCAGAATACTAGGTAGGTGGTCCTTTCTAATATGAACTTGCAGCCCACCAAGGCACCGTCGCCTCACTCCGGGACACTTTGACAAGCTGCCAGCAAAGAATAATTTTCAAAGCACGCTTATTTTTCTGGTATACTCTCTCAAGTCCTATACACTCTGCTTAATTTTGGTAGCCATTTGCTGCTCTGGTATTTGACTGCTTTCTTCTTTGCATTAACCTCTGACTACCAAACTGTCCTTCACATGAAAGGATACAGTGTTTTGAAATTAAAAAGCCATAGCCCTACTATTTGTCGACTACTTTTAACTATAGCTAATGGTATTTTAAGTACTAATGATCTTGATGCCTATTTTGCGTTTTTTGAAACTCAGTGTCTCTTTCTGTTAATTGTAGGCATATGTGGACAGTAGAGAAGATCTTTAAAAAATCGAGTGTACATATAGTGAAGGATTGAACGCTTTTTATGTATGTTTTATTTTTTATTTTATTTTTTTATTTTTTAAGATTTTATTTATTTACTTGACAGAGAGAGAGACAGCCAGAGAAGAGAGGGAACACAGGCAGGGGGAATGTGAGAGGAAGAAGCAGGCTCCCAGTGGAGGAGCCTGATGTGGGGCTCGATCCCAGGACTCTGGGATCACACCATGAGCCGAAGGCAGACGCTTAACAACTGAGCCACCCAGGCGCCCCTTCCATGTAACTGCCACCCAGATTAAGATACAGAACATTTCCTGTGCCCAGACAACTCCTTGTGCCCATTTTGCCAAAGGGCAGTCAGTACCCCTGCCCATTGTTCTAATTCATCACTGTGGATTAGTTTTTTCTTCTTGAACGTCACAGAAATGGAATAATACGCTGTGCACGCTCCTGTTTCTGACGCACTTGCTCATTGTTATGTCTGTAAGATTTATCCGGTTGTTTGATGCAGCAGTCGTTACTTTCGTGTAGCGTTCTGTATGATGATGGCACTGTTTCTATCCGTTCTCGTGCTGGTGCACGTCTGAATTATTTCCAGTTTGGGGTTACTTCCCATCGGTGCTGTACCTGATGTGTCTGACCCCAGCACGGCCAGTTTTACACCACCCTGCTATACAACCAAATTATTCTCATTAATATTTATGACATGAAACACACAATAATATCTGCCAGGAAAGAAATGAGGTGAGAATTTTCCATTAGTGAATTTCCAGTATTTAATCATGTCAGTTAAAAAAAAAAAAAGACTACAATACCAAAGAGAGAGAGAGAGAGAGAGAGAGAGAGAGAAATAGATGAGTAGGTTTTAGTTACGTTTCAGTTTTTTCCCCCAAAGCGCACATTGTATACCTACCTGTATATTGGGTCCATCAGAGCACTGAGGGGCACATTGCCTGTTGCTCTTTTTGCCTTGTCCCCTTTTACTTTGTAAGAATTTATGACCTATATTCGTGTTTAGTAGATAGCATAGCCAGATTTGTTGACCTATCTTTGTAGGTGATTGAACAAAGAACACTTATTTCTTATAATTTTTAATTTTGAAAATTTTCTTTCACACAAAGCACCAAGCTCTATATAAGTAAGTGTTTAGGAAAATTCTTAAGCATAGATATACGTTTGGCAGAGAGTCATAAGAATCCATTTCACGACACATTCCAAGAACTGCAGTGTCTTTGTTTCTGGGGGAATCATTCTCGTGAGTTTCAAATGATGTCCCCACAGTCGAAAAATGTTAAGCACCAAGAAAAAGTCCAAGGGCCCACACAGAATGACAGAACTGAAGTAACTCCAGTCCTATTTATTATTACAACCACTCTGCCATCATTTTAAGAATTCGGATCCATGTGAAACCACAGGGAGTGGAGAAACAGTGTGCCTGGTGCTAGGTCGAATGATTTCACACCGTTAGGAGCTCACTCAGAGTGAGTCTGTGGAGCGGAGTTCCGTGTGGTGGCGAGCCATGGAGGACATGGGGCAGCGCCATGCCTGGACTTCCTTGACTTAACTCCAGGTGAAAAACGGTGTTTGCTAAGCCACAAGCAACAAAAATATGCTAATTTGAATATGGAAAAAACTTAACAGTGACTGTAACAATGATTTAGAACTTTGACCTATGAAAGGATTCTTTGGGGGAGGAGGTTTTATCATTGATAGTGTTTGAAATTGCTAGCAATTGGTGATACTAAAAAGCCTAACTTTTAGTGGGTTTTTTTTTTTTTTTTAATTGTTTGGGTTGCTTGGCTGGCTAAGTCGGTAGAGCCCGCGACTCTTAATATCGGGTCGTGAGTTCAAGCCCCATGTTGGGTGTGGAGCCTACTTAAAAAAAATTGTTCAAAATTCTCTTGCATCTACTCCTTATTGCCTGTACCTGGGTAGACCGTCCCCCTTGTCTTCAGCCAAGCCCAGTTCTCACTGCTCTTCTGAATGCATCTCTTGTGAACATTCTTACACATGTCTACGGTGGATATTCAGGTGTTCCTTTTTTATTATCTCCTCAACACTCGATACTGTTTTTTTCATTTTAGACATTCCACATGTTCTCTATAAAGGGTTTTACTCTTCCTTTCCAGTCCTTACACCTTTTATTTCTTCTTTATGCTTTGTTCCACTGATTAGGACCTCAGCACAATGTTGAACGCAGTGACGATAGTGACTTTGTCTTGTCCACAAAGGGCTTGATCCCAGGATCCCGGGACCATGACCTGAGCCAAAGGCAGATGCCTAACCGACTGAGCCCCCAGGTGCCCTGGTAGTTTAGACCTCAGTTATAAGTGCTTGTTCTGCTATGATCTGCCAGGGAGTGGAAGTGTGAACTGTCAATAGACATCATACTGACTAATGTCCATGATTAGGTTAACAGGTAGCAGAAGCCAAGTGATAACTGGAAGTGGATCATGGTGTGAGCCGTGGATTCAGGCGTGGCCTAAATGAAGATTAGCTGTCATTCGTTTACCCCTAGAGAGTCACTGTACTCAGACCCGGGTGTAGAGGCTAGACTAAGACAGAGTTTTAGCATTTAGTGGGGGATTAGTTATAGCTGTGATCATTCCAAGCCATACTTACGCTAGGAGTTATGCTTAGAGTATAGTGATGGTGGCAGTAAAGGAGTATTTATTTATTTATTTATTAAAAGATTTTATTTATTTATTTGACAGAGATAGAGACAGCCAGCGAGAGAGGGAACACAAGCAGGGGGAGTGGGAGAGGAAGAAGCAGGCTCCCAGCGGAGGAGCCTGATGTGGGACTCGATCCCATAATGCCGGGATCACGCCCTGAGCCGAAGGCAAACGCTTAACCGCTGTGCCACCCAGGCGCCCCAGAAAAGGAGTATTTAATCCAGTTGTGTGTGGGACTTGTTTTGTTTGGGGGCATGTGGGAGCATGAGAGAGGTGATGATGGTGAATGAGGAGGACTTTTAACTTGACTGCTGAATGTGAACTGAATCAGTTTCGATGCAGGAGGAGGAGCAAGGAGCTTCCTGGTGAAGGGAGTGGTATTTACACCAGCAGAGGCTGTGACATGGTTCTGTGTCAGAAACCCTTGAGTCAGTGTGCCGTTCTGGTTGTAGAGGGGCCGGGGGGCTGGCTGGATCCCTGAAGCCTGCCTTCTGAGCTGCGCCGAGGAGCTTAGGCTTTCATGCTGGGCGCACTGGGGAGTGTCCAAATCTGCAGTTTTATTTATTTATTTTTTTAAAGATTTTATTTATTTATTTGACAGAGATAGAGACAGCCAGCGAGAGAGGGAACACAAGCAGGGGGAGTGGGAGAGGAAGAAGCAGGCTCATAGCGGAGGAGCCTGATGTGGGGCTCGATCCCATAACGCCGGGATCACGCCCTGAGCCGAAGGCAGACGCCCAACCGCTGTGCCACCCAGGCGCCCCGCTGATCATAACTCTTGACTCTTGGTAACCCCAGGGCTTATTGATGACTCGTGATCTCGGCCCTAGGTTTTTTGTTTGCTTGTTTGTTTGTGTTACAGTTTTCAAATGTTTTTGGTGCTGGGGTACAACCCAGTTTATTCCTGAAGTCCTGTTGTAGACAGAAGCATGCCTAATAATAGTTCAGTTTAGTACATATTTTGGAAAAAGAGCCTCATGTATGAACATTCTTGCTTCCCTCTCTCCAGTTTTTTTTTTTTTTTTTTAAACCTCATCAGGAAAGTGGTTTGGACACTTAACAATGTTACATGAATTGAACGTTCTACTTTTTACTTTTGTTTGTTTTTTTAAGATTTTATTTATTTATTTGAGAGTGCATGAGAGCAAGAGAAATCACAGAGGGAAAAGGAGAGGGAGAAGCAGACTCCCCGCTGAGCAGTGAGCCCGATGTGGGGCTCCATCCCAGGACCCCAGGATCATGACCTGAGCCGAAGGCAGATGCTTAACCAACTGAGCCACCCGGCGCCCCACTACTTTTGTTTTTAATTACTAAAATATGTTATTCCAGGGTGGACAGTTCCTTGTAATACAGCTGAAAGTTTAATTTCAGTCTGACATCTGGTGCCAATTTCATGTTCCGATAATTTATTCGTATTTAAAATTCCAGTTTTCCTGTATTAGTCATGTGTGTTTTTTATAATTGTATCTTTGCGTTCTTCCTCTCAACAGGCATGACTTACTAAGCCTCCCCTTCATTTTGCAGGAACCTCAGAGATTCCTTCTGGTTCTTCAGAACATACTAGAATTTACTCTTTTTCAGTGTCTTGAGTAGATGATATAAATATGTGCATAATTAAATATATCCTGCAGTTCTTAGCTAAAGATTTCTTTTCAACTCTTGTAGACATTTGTGGGTCATAGCTGTTGCTTGTAAATTCATTTTTGAAGTAGATAAAGGTCTTCAAAGTTAAAAAAAAATGATTTTGGTGTTCACGGGTTATGGTTTGCTGAGTTCTTGTAGAGATGGGTGCAGGGTCTGCAAGAGAGTCACTACTTTAGAATCATAACCAAACAAAAGAGTAATTGACCCCCAAATGGCAAAAATTGTTATCATGTGTTCTTTCAAGAGCAATTATTTAAGATTAATTGCTTATGAAGGTGCAGTCAGCTTTCATGCTTCCGGAGACAGTGATTCCCCAGCTCCGCTCACCAGAGAATCAACTACAGGACAAGGTGACTGGGGAGAGTGCCTTTCCTGGTCCCCATTCCCAGAGACTCTGTTTTCTCCTTTTCTGCTCACCACATGTGTACTCCCAGCTTGCCCCAACTGTATCTTCCCCACACACAGAAAATTAGATTATTTCTTAAACTTTTTTCCCTTCAGAAGCAATGTTTTAAATCACAGTATAGTGAAAATTGTTTTTCTAAACAAGTTATTTGTTCCATTAAAACTTTGAGATAATTTTAAGCAAAAAAAATATATATACAAATAAATAACATGTTATATAATATATAGCAATATTATATAAATATAAGCAAAACCAAAAAAGTATTAGGAAATTATAAACAGAGGAGATACAGTTTTGGCTCGTAGGATCTCGGTTCTTGTAGCAGCTTTTGCTGCCCTGCTCTATTACCACACATCCAGAGCTACTGAGAAGACCAAGTCCTTTCCAGCTGTGCTTCCGCCTGTATAATCTTGAATGCCTATCAGCTACTAATTTATCCATGCTGGAGATTAACACTCCAGGACTTTTTCCTTGACCGTTCCATTAGGAACCTAGAGACTTTTGAGGTTTTCGGTGTTTCTCTGATAAAGCACATTCTTGGAATTTCTTTGGCTCTGGGGTGTAAAATTTGTCCTCTCTATATTTAAACTCTACAGCTGGGAGCGATTTCTTATTTATGTGCCTAAAGCTAGTTAGGTCCCTACTCTCTTTAGCAATCTCTCTCTGGATTTAAGATTGAGATAATGTTTTAAAAATTGCCACTGCAAGCCTCTGCTGCTCTTTGGGATTGCTGCATGAAAGGGATACACATGCCCTTACCTTCCCCTCTCCTTTCTCATCTTCCCAAATCTAGAATTGGGCTAGGCACCTGTGGTGTGAGTTCGCATTTTCTACAGGATTTTGTCAATTTCTGTGTCTGTAAGGGAAGGAAAGTCAGTATTCGGTTTTGTTCACATGGGCACATTTTCCAAAAAAGTGGGGGTTAAAGACTAGGGTTAGATGAATGTTGCATGCAAGCTTAAGGGCTCCTGAGGTTATCTGCACCAATGTGCCAAACCTTACCTGATCCGTGGTGGCTCCATAGTATTGAACTTGTATTAGACATTGGGAACAAAAGCAAGAATTGGGACAAGATTTCGTTCTTAAAGGTTAATGTGGTATCTACTTCCACTTATAAATTGGTTTTTATGGAAAGAATTGGTATGCATCATAAGGATAAAATAAAGTTTTTATCCTCATCGGTTATTTGACATTTGAACAGGAATAGGAAAATGAAAACCAAGATAATTCTAATGCATAAACTGAGACAGTATATTTTTAATCTAAATAATGAACTCTTTTTATTTGAAATAACTAGGCGAGGGGCACCTGGGTGGCTCAGTCAGTTCAGTGTGTGCCGTTGGCTCCAGTCATGATCCCAGGGTCTTGGGGTGGAGTCCTGCATGGGGCTTCTCCCTGTTCCTCTGCCCCACCCCCCTGCTCATGCTTTTCCCCCTCTTTCTCTTTCTCAAATGCATAAATAAAATCTTAAAAAAAAAGAAGTAACTAAGTGAAAAATAAAATTTTATTTTGTGTCTGTTTCATTGGAAAAGATCAGTTTATTACACTGAAGCATACATATACTAATTTTTGTCCTAAAAGGTGACCAAGTTACGGTATCATGGAAATAGTTTAGATGGGTAAGACTGAAAAGCATTAGTATAATTGGCATTTGGAATGCCACTGCGTGCACATGAACAAAAGCAAGAAAATGTGAGAAATCAACTTGAAATTTAACCAAACTGGAGACATCCTGTTTTTGTAGGGTGGTTTATAGCAGTGTAGTCAGAGTTTGTAGTACTTTGTAGTAGATTTTAAGAGTTCTAGTTGCAAGCAAAAAAAAAATCTTTTATTTTTAGGTTTCCAGAGGATTTCTTTAAAACTCTGAATTGGCATTTAGTAGTTATGCCAATATTTTGCAATAGAAATTTCTATTGTGTACTGTTTAGTATTTTCAATTTATTAATCTTTGCCATGCTGAGAGAAAAATAAATCTCTTAATGCTCTCCCCCATCCCACAAGAATGAACTTTTAAAATTTAATTAGAGGCTGTTTTGACTTCTTTAAAGCTAGAATAGGAAAACAGAATTTCACGAACTGTGGTCTGAGTCTGACATCCTGTTATTTTTAAGGAATATTTTGATTTTGAAGCCTTAAGAAGTTCTTGTAAATTCCTGAGCTGTAGAAGTCCAACTTCAAGTTTAGCGTTTTTGATAAGCAAATTAATAATTAAAGTAATGATTGTATCCTTTACTATGTGTCTATTATTTGCATGTCT
This sequence comes from Ursus arctos, assembly GCF_023065955.2. Taxonomy (NCBI): domain Eukaryota; kingdom Metazoa; phylum Chordata; class Mammalia; order Carnivora; family Ursidae; genus Ursus; species Ursus arctos. The sequence goes on from NW_026622986.1 coordinate 4,950,644, forward strand.
CTGTCCTTGGTATTTTAAACACTACTGTCTTTTTCAAGAGGCAAACAGCCCACTGGTGCTGTTATAAAGAAACTAAAGCCCAGAGAGTCACCTTGCCAACATGCTCCACATCCGAAGTGCCAGTATTAGGATAAAAGCCTAGATCTGACTTGTTTTAAAGCTCATTGTCCTTTTACTGTCCTCATCTGCCTTCGGGATTTTTGGATAGGCTAATCCTATCTTTATCACATCTGAGATTACTTAGTCCACATTCTTGAGTTTTTCTGGTCTCTAGGAAAGGCAGAGAGTGAAGAGCTTTTTATACAGGCTACAGCGATATGTACATTTGTATTTTTGGGTCATAAAGTTAAGAAAAATCTTGGAGAAGCCCATCTAAGTTCATTTTTGTGTAACAGAAATGACTGCATACAATATTATTAAGGCTTTCTAGAAGTGGGAAATATGAGTTTAAATGTAACAGTCAAAGACACTGTTTTTACAAATTGATTACACACCTATTAGGTCCTTCAAATAGCATGCTTTGATTGAACAGAAAGTCTTTCCTAACAGAACATGTCCCTGTGCTCTGTATTGTCCTTAGGGCATACGATTGAGTGTTAAAGCAATAAACCTTTTCTTTGCTCTCCGTGAGGTGGAAAAGAAAGCTATAGTCTGAGAGCTTGGGAAGAGGCATAAGTCATAATTGTAAGCTATAATAAATGTAAATCCGTGAAGAATGGTTTAGCTTCAAACAGTTGAGTAGCAGAAGCTTGTAAAACCATGCCCCAACGTTCCTTTCTGGAGCTCAGATCATAGAATTATCCACCTTTTTTAGCCTTGAGATTTCTAAGGCTTCTCAAAATCTTTGTCTCTGGCTTTTAGCAAAAAAAAAAAAAAAAAAAGTCTTAAATGACAGAAATGAATTCCTAAATAAGTTAAAGTTTTTCAAGTTTTTATTAAATTTAAATAATAATGCTCATACAAATGATAGCTCAGGTCTTTACTTCATCAGTGGTTCTGAACTAACATTCTAAATTCGAAATGGCAGGCTCTCTGTTCCCCTGTCTGGGTAATCGCTGATAAAACATTAATCATCTCAAGGTTCTATTCAAGTCCATTGATGGAAATTGTGAAATGTAATTTAGCTTGAGGAATTGAATTAATGTTTTCTAATAGCTCCGAGGTATTCAGTGATTTATAGGTTGCAGTGCTGGAAGGTGTGTGTGTGCACGTGCTGGTTCATCTCTAGAGGTGATGACGAACGATCATAACAGTGCGTGTTAACCCTGTGGTGACTGTCAGTATGGTATATTTGTGTCTGTCATTGTAACATTTATTTTACACACCCAGTAAAAAGTAGTGATTGATTAAGGGCTATTTGTTGAATTTTAAAAAACCTTTAACTATATCGCACATATACATGTGTATATATGTATGTGTATGCCTGTGCATAGAGGCACCTCATGTTTTGTGAAGCAGGTTCAGAATTTATTCTGATTTGATTACTTAGGCTATGAACCTCTATCATGTAAACATTAGTTTCCCCATCCATCATTTCCCTCTTTTACTATCTTGCTTTTTTATTATCTTCCAACCCCTACTCTCTACCCCATAGCATTTTGCCTCAAACCCACATTAATAACATAATTATGTCTTTCTCCCTGCACATTTCTTTTAAATGTTACGGCAGGATGCAACTCCATTTGTCTTTCATTTTATTCCCTTTTGCACCTGTAGGGTCGGAGCACTTTCTGGCCCGGAGTAGGTATTCAGTAACCATTTACTGAATGAGTATAATGGGAGTGGGAAGAAGCAGTGTCCAAGATCCTAGGGAACTCTAATTCTGACACTGTCTTTTTTGTGTTACTTTGGACCAGTTTTATCTCTTGAGACTTAGTTCATTATTTGCAGAATATGCATTTTTATACTTAGGTCATTGAATCGGGAGAGTTCAGTGTGATTACATAAATGACATTCCTTATGTGTTGCCTAGAACAGGGCAGGCTTTCATAGTAGTCTTTGCACGGGAGGCTCTATTTGAACGTTACGTGGAGCCTTCTAATAGAATGCTAGTGGGATAGAGTGCATCCCAGTATTCTAGCTGAAGGGGTATGTCAGTTACTCAACCTGTGTTGTAGCTTTTATCCTTGCCTTGGTTGCCACCCAGAGAGATTAAATCGATGTCCCAGGCGATTCAGAGTAGGAAGGTTTCACCTCCTACTGTCATGGAATTTGTTGTGTCAGTTCTATTCCAGGTAATAGGATATAGGCAAGTTCTAAGTAGTATGAACAAAGAGGGAGCGTGTAATGCTTCACTGGGAGTAGTGCATTATGAATCTGGAAAAATAAGTTGGGTCTATTTCGTGGAGAGCCTTGAATTAAGGATAAGGATTTTTCTTCTTAACTTGGGGGATAGTCTGGGGTTCCGAAAGGTTGAGTCTGTGGCAGGACTAAAGGTTAGGAAGAGAAAGCTTGGAATCCAGGTGTGAAGAACTAAATCATGATGTTGCTAACTGGAATATATTGGAAATCTTGGTCCCTGTGTGCCCCAGGTCATGGTTAATCTTTCCCTTGGCACAGGGACCCTGTAGCTTCTCTGCGTATGTTACCATCCATTTCATCTCATGCCCACTGTAGCATAGAGTACAGTTTCTTATAATCGTGACTGTATTGTCTTATCGCCGAAGTAGGCGCATTCAGATTTTAAGCTTGGCCACACTGAGTTAAGAATCTCCTAACCCCAGCCCAATCTCCCTCAGCTTACCTTACTCACCCACACTTTAGCCACAGGGGATACCTTTTTGCTCTTTGAGGCTTCCATGTTCATTTCTAAATAAGGCCTCACACTAGTTTGTCTCCCTGCTGGGAATTCTGTTCCCTCAACTTGAGAACCATGGGGTCTTCTGTGTCTTGGGTCTTGACACTCAGAGACATCTTTCCTGATTGACAAGTCATTCTCCATAACATCCTCCTTTTTAAATTCTTACTTTACCGATACCGACTCATCAGTGTCATGTGAACTCATGAGATGAGCGTCTTTGTCTGGCTCACTGTTGTATCCACTGTGTGTGGAATGGTGTTTGAAATATGGTAGACACTCAAATGTTGGTTGGATGAGGGAATGAATGAAGACTTTTACCCTTCATTTTCTATGTCTCCTTCCCCTTATTCATTCCATTTATATTTAATAAAAAAAACCCAGAAAGATTATTAGTTACATTTGGTAATAGAGAACCATTGGGCATACCTAGAGATAAAGTAAGATTTATTTATTCTTTGAAAGAACGTCCAGGCTCAAAAATGGTTATGTCATTGCTGGAGGTGGATGGAAGAAGTAGAGTGTGGTAGGGGCTTCAGGACAAGCTCGTCCTCATGGCTGGAGCTGGGGGCCTCTGGAATGGTGTGTGGGGCTTATTTTCTCCTACTTCCTGTCTCTATTTCACAGCAGTCCTGCCAATGCACACCAGTCTCTGGGCCAGGAGCAGAGGGAGGATGGGGTGGGGGAGATTTAATAAATGACCACAGTAATGACAGAGATTTTTTTTAGGCATCTGGGTACTCGGCCTGAACTGTCTTCTCCCAATCCACCTACTCCTAGAACAGGGTTTAAAGATTAGATCATGTATGTTTTGAAGAGGCTGGATTTCTATAGGAGAGACCATAAGGGACACATCTAGACTCTGTGCACATTCCCATCTACAGTTTCTGCTTTTAGGAATGATTCTCTTTGCAAACTGAGGCGCGTGTCTAAACTTGATCCTTATTGGACAGGGATGTTTCTTTTTTGGTGCTCTTGGTGGGGACCTCTTCTTTGGCTAACAGGAAGAATCAAAGTTAGTATTTTCCTTGCTCTTCTTTAGTTGAGTTTCCAGCTACAACACTCCCTACCCCCAGTTTTAAAATTATAAGTAACAGCATTATACTATGAGTCAATGAAAATGTAATCAACTATGGGTTACTTACGATCACAATTTTCAAGTCTAAGGATTGTGTCTTTCCTTTCTTCTGCTCCACATGGGGAAAATTGGAAACCAGGAGAAAACAGAGAAGCCACCCAGGCAGCACGTCATGTATTCTCGAAAGAAACGGATACAAAGTCACATTTGATTTCTCACAATTTCTAGGACCCTTTGAGTGGATGTTCTGGCCTTGTTTCCTCTTTAGCACTAATTTTAAATTAGATTTGGAAAATGGTTGGTCAACAGTCCCAGTTGCCATGAACATATGAACCCCTCTGGCTAATGTTACCCACTGCCCATCTGCAGTGATGGAGAAAAGATTAACAGAAGATTGAGAAGGGTGTTCTGCTAAGATCATTTTTCACATAAGCCATAATTATGTCTATGTTAGTAAAACCCAGAGTGGGAACGGCAGTTGGCTTTTCATGGAAAAGTAAGTGTATGAAATTTCATAAGTTTGTGCATACATTTTGTAAGTGAATGAAGTGATTCTGATTGGGTGATATTTACAATCTCTCTCTAAATGGCAGAAATAGAGTATCGGGCCCTCGTAAGATGACTTCTTGTCATTTTCCTGCTTCTTTCCACTTACAATTTCTAGGTGTTTAGCCATTAGGAATTATGAGGAAATAATCTATATTGCTGTATTGACGTATGACTCCTGTGTATGGAATCACTTGGGGATTCTGATGTCTTGGGCTAGTTGAGAATTTTGAATAACAACACTTGATATGATTTCCCCATAAATAGAATTATGAATTGAAAGTTGACAGTTCATGGACATTGTCAGAAAGAGAAAGAAACTATATTTTGATATGCTTTTTGTTTGTTTGTTTTTGAGATGTATTAGTTTTCTAGGGCAGCCACAGCAAAGTACCACAGGCTGAGTGACTTAAATAGCAGAAACCTACTGCCTCATAGTTCTGGAGGGTAGAGATCTGAGATCAAGGTTTTGGTAGGGTTGTTGCTTCTGAGGCCTCTCTCCTTGGCCATCTTCTCTCTGTGTCTTCATGTGATCTTCCCTCTGTGGGTATCTGTGTCCCAGTCTCCTCTTCTTTTAAGGACAGCAGCCATATTGGTAATCTTAACAACCTCTGTTAATTTAATTTCCTCTTTAAAGACCCTCTCTCCAAATACTCAGAAGCATATTCAGAAGCACTGGAAGAAGACATTAACATATGAATTTTGGGGGAAAACAAATAGCCTTTCACAGTACTACACTTCTTTTGGTAGGTGATTTGAAAGTCTTAAATGAATTTAAGGGAAGGACCCTTAAAGGAATAGACCAACTTTTTATGTTGATTTTTTAAAAAGATTTTATTATTAAGTAATCTCTACACCCAGCGTGGGGCTTGAACTCACAACCCCGAGATCAAGAGTTGCATGCTGTACTGACAGAGCCAGCCAGGTGCCCCCATATCAATTTCCGTAAAACAAAATACTTCACTTCATTAGTTACTGTTTAATTTCAGGGGTTGCTTGATTTTTGAACCATTAGTCGTGTACACTGCACAGCATGGTATTTTGGAAAGTTCTTTGTATCTTAATGTAGAGCAACACATAGAGCAATCCTCTGTGTGATAGAGCGGTACTCCTCCAACTCTTAACATGCACGTTAATATCATAGAGATCCTCGTAAGGTACAGATTTCAATTCAGTAGGTTTTGGATGGGGTCTGAGAACCAGCGTCTAACAGGTTCTCCAGGAGATACTGATGGCTTTTGATCCTTACACCATACCTTGAGAAGCAGGACCAGGATGGCTACACAATTTGCAGGTCACAGAGCAGAATGAAAATGTGGGTCCCTTGCTCTAAAATGATGAAGAATTCTGAGACTACACAGCAAAGCACTGAACCAAATGTGTGGAGCCCTATTGGAATATACCAGTGGCAAGCCCAAGGAGCCAGCCCGGAACTGGTCTCAGAGTGCTAAAGGAAATCGTCTCAGGGCACTTACTCACACTGGCTTGTAAGATGATTACTTTTATGGGCCAGTGATAAAATCCTTATATTCTAACTAGTCATGGTTTTACATAGTGTTTGCACAAAGCTTCCTCTCAGAACATGGGGAAGTGTTAGTATGCAGGAGCTATAAATAAAGTGAGTTGCTCCTGTCGCTCTGATTATCTTTTTTGTATAAAACAGAATATTAGCAGCAACACCACAGTGGTTATTATATATAACTTGTCCTTCCTTTGGAAAGTTTCAAAGGAACCTAGGCCATGACACATGAATTCCTCTGCCAAATGATGATTCTTCTTCTCTGTCCTTGAGATAACACTGTACTTGTTTTTTAATGGTAGTATTTAACTCTGGGAGCAAAATTCATTCCATTTTTCTGAAGTGAAGATCATCATCATCATCATAATAATACAAAAATGGATTTTAAAATGCTTGGGTTATACATAAGCATGGGTTTGTCAGTTTTTCTCTATAGGAAACAAGTATACTGAAGTGCTGAGTCATACATCACTGGACTTGTTTCCCCGTTTTCCTGCTGCTTTCCTCCCTCCCTTCCCTACTTTAGGGGAACTGTGCAGGCATATAATTCTGGAAGCCAAGGAAATATTTTTCATTTAGGATTAGCCCAAGGAGAAATTTGACGTATGATGAAAATGGTCTGAGGTCTATTCCTACTCATCCTACTAGATTGATTGCCTCTTGGTGTTTTTCCAAATCCTTGATACTGAGTTCCTTTAATCAAGTAATTATTTAAAAAAAAATGATCAGGTTTCCATAGAGTCATTACTTCTTTTATATTCTTGGCTCCATCTACCTTATTTCTCATATCTTCATTTCCAGGTACCCTATTTCTGTTTCCTTCAGTTGGGGCTGAAGAATCTGCATTAAATTAGTAATTGTTACTTGATGATAATAATCTGTTTTCCTCTCATGAATCTTTGAATGTCATGGGATTTCAGGGAACATAGTTTTTTGTTTGTTTTTTTAACTTCTGATAAGCATCTTGTGGAGGATTCTGATTCTCTAGATCTGGAATTTTTTATAAGTGACTTATTAACACAGCCCCAAATTTAAAAGTTATAAGTAATATCTCTAAGCCATTCAGCTCCTTACTTAGAGGGACTGTGTGTGTGTGTGTGTGTATGTATGTGTGTCCCCTAGAGTTAGTTTAGGCTTAAATGAACAAAGGCAAGCACCTCTCCCTCATTTTATACAAACAATAAACAATTTTCACTGTTAAACACCTTGTAAAAAATTGCATAATGTTGTGGGATTTTATAAAAGGCAAAAACCTTCAAGACTGTAAGCAATCAGCAATAATTTGAATGATAGGTAGTATATGTGCTCAGTGATCTGAAATCATACCCATCGGCCGTGGTTACCTTCTCTGTCTTCCGATAGAGTTGGTGCTATCCGTAGTTTTTCAGAGTTTTGCCCAGGAAAAAAAAAAAAAAGAGAGAGAACTATTAGGAAAAAGTGTTGGGTTTTAGTACTAGAAATGAAGAATTAGCAGGGGGATATTTAGTATATTGTTTTTGAAAAGAAAAATTAGCATCCAGTTAGTTTAATTTCAATTCCTAATAGACTGATGAAATAACATTATTAAGAATATGTAAACATCTATCAGATAATGGAAGCAGGACCAAAGATTTAAAGTAGTAATCACCATACAAAAACCTGATTGCTTTCCTTGATAGCTTTATAGAATTACTTGATTAAAAAAAAGGCTATAGATGTTAAGTATCATGATTTTGAGAAAGTAATTTTTTTGAATTCTCACATACCAGATTAACTGAATTGGATAAAGAAATTGTAAATGTTCAATAAACTGAAGAGATAATGATCATTGAAAACATATCAAATTGAGAGAACCACAAGATAATGTGTATATATTTTTTAATCTGGAAGAATTAGCTAAGCAGCATATTAATGACATCTACAGATAATGGTCAATCAGATGCCTTTTGTTGTTGTTGTTGTTTGTTTTTTTCTTGAGTGCTCATGCAAATGAACCTCTAGGGTCAAACATACAAGTTTGGTATAACAGCAAAAGGTATAATAGACGACGACTCCTCCCTCTCCCCCTTCTCCTCCTCCTCCTCCTCCTCCTTCTTCTTCAATTTATCCATTTATTGAGAGAGAGAGAGAGAGAAAGAGACAGACAGAGCAGGAGCAGAGGCAGAGGGAGAAGCAGGCTCCCTGCTGAGCAAGGTACCCAATGTGGGACTTGATCCCGGGACTCCGGGATCATGACCCGAGCAGAAGGCAGGCGCTTAACCAACTGAGCCACCCAGGCGCCCTGTAATAGACTTCTTTGCAGAAAGCTAGCTGTTGTATCTGGAGAGAATGCATCAAATCCATGGGATTGGGGGGGGGGGGACCTAGTGACTAGATGACCATTTTAGGAAATGGGCAGTAAAATGACCATTGATTATTATGTGAATTAGATATGATCTTAAAGTACAATTAACCCAAGTTTTTTAGTTTATATGATAAAAATCAAGTAGTAATCTGGGAATACTGTTATATATGTTTTTTTAGCTTAATTACCCATCTGTCATTAGTTGGCATTGTGATTGAGCAAACCAAGACCTTCTACTGCAATAAAAAGGAAAAAAGAAAAAGGAGACATACATTGTGGAGACACACATGAAAATTTGTGGAGCTAGATGACATTTGTTTTCATATGAATTATTAGGATACTCAACTTTTAGGTTACTTGCGCACCATGGAGCTCTCTGCCTTAATTACTGAGCACAACTGCTGAGAAGAGATAAAGTGGGGCCAAGGAATAGCATCTGAATGCACCTAGCCATGATAGTGTCCCTGTTTTACATGTGCTTAGGCTTAAGCTTAGAGAAGTTGCAATGTCTTACCAAATGTGCTATGGATAGTAGGTGGCTGAAATGGAATTGAAACCAATAGGTCTTTAACCACAGAGCTCATCCTTACTACACTGGAAAAAACTTTGCATTGGAGTATTCTGAGACATCAGTTCATTCTTCATTTTTGGAAGCAATAAGGGATATTACGTCTACATGGACAACGAGGAGGAGAAGATTACAGTCTCTAAAGCAATTATGGGTTACCTTTTTGATTTTATTAAAAAGAGTCTCACGTCAACAAACGCATGTCCGCTTTGGCCCAAGAAGAAATAATAGTTTGAAAAAGAATAGAAAAGTGAGTAGGTATGCTAGGCATCTTTGTATCTTTAAATTTGTTTATCAAGCATAGGTTTTATAACCTGAGTGATACTAAGAATTTGTCATACTGTATGATTTATGTATATTAAAGGCTATAATAAATAAAATTTCTAGAAATGGTAGTGTTAGTGATATGAATTAAAGAGGTAGAGATGAGGGAATTAAAATTAGCCCATAATTTACATGGATTGTTTTTAAAAAACACCAATTTTATGGAGACCTGTGGAGAATTAAAGTGATAGAAAATTGCAAAGCGTGTTCTCCTGGTAGGGAAAACGTTCTGTTTTCCCTTCTTGATTATTTTAACAGAGAATCAATACTAATATCCTTTGTATTGCACTTTAGTGTTTACAGAGTGGATTCACATATATTCTCATATTTCATCTCTGAATGACCTCTGGAAGATAAGGTTTCCTAATTATGCTTTTTAAGGTCTGTTTCTTAACTCTGTCTAAGAGCAGATTGATTGAGCTCTATTTCCTCAATTTAGAAGGTTTAGCTGATTGTTTGGTGGAACATTCAAGAATGCAGAGGGAAAGAAGTGACAAGGATTCTAAATAATAAAAACTATTGCTGACATAATTTACTGAGTAGCAATCTCATTCATTTTTCAAAAGGCTGAAAACAGAACAAAACCCACAGGTAACAATGAAAGCAGGGAGCATATGTGTCTCTGATTCTATCACTTAGAGTGACAGCTTTCTTGACTAACTTTTGAGAGCAGAATACTTTGGGTATCTCTTTCACAGGGACAACTTTATATTTTCTTCTTAGTTTTGTTGTTTCACTGGCGTATCCCTAAACTTGATTTAAATTTAATAGCATTAAAACAAAAGCTCAGATATCTTTCTTGGTGTAAATATTTTTTGGTAAATCTTTTACCTTATTTGTTAGGATGAAGTATGGCAGTATGTAATTACCCCAAATCCCCCCGAATAATAATAATAGTGGCTGAAACTGGCTAAAAATTCATTTCTCTCGTATGTAAAAGAAATCGAGCAGTTAACAGTGCAGTGCTGGTATGTGTCAGAGAACCAAATACCTGCCTCACTTCAGTGTCCTCCTTAGCACATTGCCTGATGGTTCAAGGTGGCTGCTTAAGCGCCAACCATCAGGTTCACGTTCCAGGAAGCAGAAAGGAGGAAAGGAAAAGGGCACCTGGTTTTCCTTTTAGGATTGTTTTGTGAAGTGCCACATAGCATTCCCTTTTATCGTGTTCTAGTTGTAGGGCTAAGGGGAAAATGGCTTGTTGTAAGGCAGGTTCATGACTGCTCAGCTAAAAACCAGGGTTTCCTTAGTGGAGGAAGAGAAGAATGGACGTCGGTAAGCATGTCTCAGTCTCTGTCACATGTAGAGTACAACACAGCAGGTTAGTTAGTAGTGAGGATGCGTCAGTGCCATCAGTTCACTTGCTTTGAGCGGCACCAGTTGGTTTATAATGGTTAAGATTTTGTGACTGACTGCTCTTCATGTGCAGACGCAGACACATTCACACAATCACTTTTGAAATGAGTTGATGAAAGAGGGTATTGGAGAGTATATTTGTTTTCACAAGTCATCCCCTCCCTCCCTTCCTCCCTCTCTTTCTTTTCTTTCTTTTCTTTCTTTTCTTTCTTTCTTTCTTTCTTTCTTTCTTTCTTTCTTTCTTCTTTCAAGATTTTATTTATTCATTTGAGAGAGAGAGAGAGACAGAGCACAAGAGGGAGAAGGAGAAGCAGACTCCCCGCTGAGCTGGGAGTCCTACTCGGGGCTCCATCCCAGGACCCTGGGATCATGACCTGAGTCATGAAGGCAGACACTTAGCCATCTGAGCCACCCAGGAGCCCCTCACAAGGCATTTTCTAACCAGTAACCCTAACACTAGATTTGTGGATTGCTTCTGACTACCACCCTATTTCCAAAGTCTTCAGGAGGAAATGTAAGCAACTTGATGCTAGCATAGTTTTCTATGTGATCCCCCCCCCCCCTTATTCTTTAATGGAACTAAAAATTGCCTGGAGAAAAATGGGCGAAATGCCAGCTTACCATTTCTTTAGGGGTCTAAGATTTGGCTTTAGAGAATAGAAGAAAATTCCGGAAACACTCTTAAGAAAGTTATTATTTCTTTCAGATGTGATCTAGAACGGCAAAGGACAATATGTTTTATAGCACAACTTTTAGGACAACTGAATTGGCAATAAATTCACATAATGAAACTTCTAGCAAGTCTTTATATTTCTATTGGGGAATTCCTTGGTTCTTGGCGTAAATTTTTAAATAGCTAATATCAGCTTTTTACTCTTTATATTCCTTTAGTTGTAGAGCTAATGTGAAAACAGCTTGCTGTGTTACGAAGGATGCCTTCTAGTTAGCCAATGAATCAACTCGTGCTTGTTCCGGTTGTCAAGCATGCTAAATAGTAGTTTTTCGGCACTTGAGGGATTGCCCATAATGTTATTGTGAGATTCTATTTCTCATCCATAACCAGCAAAATCCCTCCTTTCCACCACTGCCTCTTACAGACCCCCAGCATGTCCGGTTCTTTCCCACCATCTCTTTTCATCCAGTTCAGGTATACATCAGGAGTGAGCAAGTCCTGGTTTCTCAAAGCTCTGGATCTTTGTTCTTGATTTCCTATTAAGCTCAGACGAATTGATGTGTCTTTTTAGGCCTCAGTATCTTTATAGTTAAAAAGAGGTTGAGTTAAAATACTGTTTTCTTCTATGTCTGAAATTCTAAACCTGTGCGCAATGGCTTTTCTTTTTAAATAAGCTAAAAACATTTTCTAGAACATTTTTTCCCAAGAATCCCACCTAAATGTTAATTTATATTTAAGGATGCTGTATTCAGTTTAAGAAGTGTAATGCTTATTAAGTTTTTAAAAGGAATCTAAATCAAGAAATGTTTGATATTGAGTATAGATTTTGAGTTCAAATATATAAGCTAATTTTTAACATGATACCTAGGTTTTGTGAGGGGGGAAAAAAGCTGGAACAGAAAAATATTACTTTTACTATCTAACCATGTTCTACATTTTCTTTTAGAAGTTAAGTGATAAGTGTGTTAGATGACTTAAGTCAGACAAGGAGGGGTGAAGGAGTCGAGTCACCTTATGAGTCAGCACGTAATCATGTCAGCCTCCTTGATAACATATTCTGCTTTATTTCTAGTCAATAGTATGTGTATCATTTTATTGGCAGCTGTCATTGTTCTGAAGTTATGGGAAGTGTCCTGAACACATTGTATGTGTAAGTGGCTTCACTGGATCTTTGTTTACTTTTTGAATTACGGTATAAATATGTGCCCACACCTGATCAGGATTTCAAGCCTAAGGAATTTAAGTATGGCAGATTTCAGGTTTTTAGAATAGGTCTTAAAGATAATAGCCAGGATTAGGAAAAGGAAGGGGAATAGATACTTTTTATTTATTTACTTAATTTATTTTTATTTATTTTATTTTAATATTAATTAATTTATTTTTTAAGATTTTATTTATTTACTTGACAGAGAGAGACAGCCAGCGAGAGAGGGAACACAAGCAGGGGGAGTGGGAGAGGAAGAAGCAGGCTCCCAGCCGAGGAGCCTGATGTGGGGCTCCATCCCGGAACTCCGGGATCACGCCCTGAGCCGAAGGCAGATGCTTAACGACTGCGCTACCCAGGCGCCCCCTACTTAATTTATTTTTTACTTATTTTATTTTTTAAAAGACTTTATTTGAGAGAGAGCAAGAGTGAGAGAGAGCACAGTGGAGGGGAGCAGCAGAGGCAGAGGGAGAAGCAGGCTCCCCGCTGAGCAGGGAACTGATGTGGGGCTCCATCCCAGGGCCCAGGGATCATGATCTGAGCCCGAGGCAGATGCTTAACCGACTGAGCTACCCAGGCGCCCCTACGTACAATTTTTAAAAAAGAGATTTCATATTATAATTCTTTGTAAACAGATTGAAGTATTTTTTGAGATCAAGAATGCTTAATTGGGAGATTTAAAATTAACTTCTTTGGTGAAAATGGTAACTACCATTTAGTGCCTACTGTGTAGCAGTTAACTAGCCTCTTTACATTTAGTTTTTTTCATTTCATCTTTACAAAAACTTCAAAGTAGACTACCTGTTTCACAGGTGAGGAAGCCGAGGTCATCCAGGGTAAGTTGTGGGAAGGCGAAGTTGCAGGCGGGTTCTAGGGACCCCAGAGCTGGTTTGACTCATACCCTCTCGAGAGAGTACTCAGGGATGCCAGGGATAATTGAAAAGGATGTCGCTGAAGTGGTTTAATAATTTGCTTTCTTGATTAATCAGATCTCTTGAAATTGTGTATGCTTCGCACATTTTCCCCTTTCTGTGTACCTCGGAACCTCTCCCCATGAATAGTATAAATTCAGCCTAAACTGATTCAGAAAGATCAGAAAATATAAATTGTGCCCACATAAAAGCCCGATTAGCATTTGTAATTCAATACATACTGATACTCTTAGAAATGTAAGGCATGTGTGTTACCTCAGGGGTTGATATGTGAGCCCGGGAGTCTTGGTTACTTCGTGTGTTAAATGGGCTAATAGAACTCACCTTCCTTGTCAGGTGAAAATGAGCGCATGTGTCTGAAGGACAAGCATAGTGCTTGGCAAAGTGTTACTCTTGTTTCTTAAAATGTGTTCTTTCATAATTTTATCGTTCTTTGACATGGGAGGAGTACCTTCTCATTTGATTTAAGAAAAATGGCATGTTTTAAGCATTTTTAAATAAGAAAAATTTACTCAATACTGGGAGAGTTTTTATAGCTCGTTTATTTAAAAAAAAAAGTCTGCCAAATTCCTCTCAATAGATTTTTTTTTTTTTTTGGTGTCCCCAGAATATGATTAGATAAAAGATTTTTCTTTTAAATTTTTCTTTTCAGGAATTTCTGTGATATTTTTATTGCACAATAGTTAAGTATTCTGAGGAGGTGTTATATTTTTAAAAAAGTTTATTCTGGTATCAGTTGACACATTAAATAAATGATTTATATCTCTGAACAGCATAATACTCTGATACTAAAAACTTAAAAAATATACGTATAAATAGAAATATATTATTTTCCTGGTAGTTCTATATGGAGTTTTTATTGGGAAAAATTATTTCTCATTCCTGTTTTACAGACAGGGAAGAGGAGTCAGAGAGTCAAAGGGCTGATCTTATAAAACAGTGATGGCTTTGGGCAGAGAAGGAACAGGGTGTGAGAAGAGAAACAGCCTTGATTCTCACGCAAATTGGATTCATTCTGCTGTGCTCTGTGGTGTTCAGCAGCATCGCCAGCCGTGGAAATGTTTTTAATTTTGATTCTGGGTTGTCATATAGTTCAGTGCATGTGACTAGAAAGGTCTCTTGGGCAAAGGTGCTAATTTAAGAATGTTGTCAGTCTAAATGCTCCTAAGAGGATTAAACAAATTCCACGGCAAATAAATGGACATGTTTGGAAGGTTTTTCCTCCAAGTAATTTCCAGAAAACACACACACGAATCATTTGCTAACCGAAAAATACAGGTGTATTAATGAGCGCAGCTCACATGAATGGCCAGTCACTGGAGGAACTTCTTCTGCAGGCTTGGGTTCAGTGATATGAGCTGCACGCTAAGTCGAATTAGAATTTATTTACAGCTAGAAGCTGCTCTCGTTTTTCTCTCCAAAGTCAGTAATGAAGCATTCCTCCTTGCCTTGTCATTAGTATTCAGAGCTCCATCAGCCTGCAGTTCAAACTCTTTCCCTGGTTTTGTCAGAGAAGATGATGGAGCAAGGTTGCTTAGGGACACTTAGCCACACTCGCCACGGGAATTATCAATCTGTTCTGTACGTTCACCTCCACACGCAGGGGAGAAAATTGAGTTTTGCTGCTGACAACGTTAATTGATTGCGAGTTGTTTTAGTGGGAGTATGATGTTGAAAAGTAGATTTCCTTTCATTTTTATGCATTAGATGCAGAGAAGCTGTACAGTAACATGTTCCGCTGTAACTAAAATTATCATAGAGGTATCTAAATTTGGATTTGTGTGTTTTAGTATTCAGATCTTGACACTGGTCAGCTTACAGGATTATCTTTGGGTTTTGGAGACTGTTTCTGTAGTGATTTCTTTGGTTTCCAATAAATGCACACGGCCGTCTCCTTCAATAGAGTTCTGATTAGTGCAGTCAGGGGGTGACCCGCAAAGTTGGGGGTAGAGAGTAGGGTGAAATGGAAACCAGCACCATCTGGTTACCTCCAATTTTATATGGTCTGGAAGATGCTTTTGTCTATTTCTTCTCCCCCACCCCCCAGCTTCTTGTCAGATAACTGTCTTCAAAGATGTCTTGCCCTAAAATGTAAAGTAGTGAATGCAGTGTGTGTCTGTGGATGACTGCACTTGACTTGAAGTCATTTTTAGAGATGCTCTGATTTTGTTATTACAAACTCTTAAAAGCTGAAACAAATGAGAACACTGCTGTTGAGAAAAAGTTAGACGAGCAAACAAACCAAACACCTCTCTGAAGGTAGGGATGGTAGAATTGGGGTAAAGAAGAGAGGCCAGAGGCAAGCAAGCAGTACTGTCTTGTTCTGGGTCCGTAGCTCTGGTCCTCTGTAGCTCCTCAGCCAGCTTGTGTATTTAGAGTGTCTTTCGCCATATATATATATATATTTATTTATTTTATCAAGGACTCTTCGTTGAAATTAATCGATTGAGATTTGGCAGGGAGGCCTTACCTTTTACTCTTGTCAAACATCTTTAATACTGGTTCTTATTTATTCAAGACTATGCATGAAAATCACCTGTAGAGCTTGAAAAAGCAACGCTTATTTCCTAGCTTGCTCTTTGCAGATTCTGAGTTAGTGGAAAAGGAAGCTGCCTAACACTATCCTTGGCCTGTACTCATTCAGAACCTGCTGGGAATGACCCAAATACCTGATCTTTTTATAAGTGCCATGATGCTCAGCCGTGGTTGAAAAGCATTGCTCCTTTAAGTTAGGAGGTCTTAAGTTTGAGTTCTTGAGTCAGGCCTGGGATTTCAGATTGCACTGAATTACGTGGAGTGTGCCCTTTGTGTCTAAGAGTAGAAGATGGAATCCAAAATCATGTCTCTTGTCTACCAAAGTTTTTCATTAAAGCTTATTTTAAGGGAAAAAGAAAAACCTACTAGTGTCTATGTCCTAAGGGTTTAAAGTCTGTTGGAGAGTATATATGAGATTTCATAAAATAAATATTCTGAGATGTTGAATTTGATTTGTTAAGAATTTGTGCCATCTCAGAATTTTGTTTCTTTAAAAATACATTTAAGTAGTCTCTTTCATTTTTATGAACATGTTCACGTATAAGGAGTCTTGTGGAACCTGTTCTGGATAAAATTATTAGCGTCAGTGGTACCAGAATGGCTGATGGCTCTGAATGGGTTGTCTAGGACATTGGTTCTTGGTTGCTGATAGTCTTTGAAAATGTTTTATTCCAAAGTTCACAGTGATCCTCTAGGCTTATCACTCTTCTGTTGTGAGCGAATATTTGTCCTGACAGGAGGGGAGAGGGATCCTCTAGGTTCAGAAGTAGATAGGGGTTGTTATTCTGTGTCTAAAGGTAGCACTGGCATAAATACTTTATTCATAGAGTCATAGTTTAATAAAGCTCAAAAAAGGTCTTGTAGCCAATTGGACTTAACTCCCTCACTTCTCCTTTGAGGAAAGAAAGTCTCCAAGCCTAATTTTATGAGCTTGTAGCCACATTACACTATCTTTTTCATCCAACCCAAATAGGGTAGGTCCCTGTTTTGGACTTACAGAATATTGAATTTTGCATGCATGTTTGAGTCTTGGACAATGCTGAGGACTTCCAGTCTCCTCCGCATACTGGGGTCACTGGTTAGTGATCGTGCTGTATTGTGTTCTCAAGGACCTGGAGGACGCCTGGGGATTATGGACAGACATCTTGATCTGATGACGATCTGGTCAGAAGCTTGGAAGAACGGTTGTGTCTATTAATGCAACAGTGAATTTGAGGGAGGAATCTAGGAAGGTCTGACATAATTGAGATCTTTAGGGACACATGATTTTTTTTATTATTTAAAGTAGTAGTTTTTAACTCTCAGACCCAGTATCCCCTTTTTATAATAACTATTCTGTAACTTTTCCTTTTGGTATCCTGAGATGAAATTCATAGAAAAGAGAACCTAACTATAAGCATAATAAATAAATAGGCAGAAAAATTAAGTACCTAAATTATTATATATTAATCTATAATGATAACATTTATAGGATGTGTTAGAGGCTCATTGGTGACCTAGCAAAATAAAAGTACAAAGGAAATGTCTTATAATAAAACTCTCATTCCAAACTGTAAATTTCAAGCTTGACCTAACTGGAAAACAGATGCCTCCTTGATCTCACAGCACCCCCCCGCCCCCCAGGAGGTGACACAGCTCCTCTTTAAACAAGGAAGCACCCCTTGTTAAAAGTTATACTTACTGATGGCGGTTTATGAAAAGTATACGCATGAAACAGATACAATTCCGAAACTGCGTGGAGGCTGACTTTGTGAATTCCTTCCCAGCCACAACTATAACAGAGCCTTGAAATTCCTGATTTTAACTATGGGGTTGAAACCACTGAAATTTTAATACCAGTATATGATATGAGGCGCCCTCACAAAACATGTTAAATAAGATAGAAAACTTTAGGTGACTCCTTTGGGATATTAGTAGAATATAAAATAAATTATTATTTAAAGAATTCTGCCACTCAAATAAATGTTACATTACGTTGCATCATTAGCTTAAAGAACTTCATTACCACTTACTATTAATACAACAACTAGTAGTTAGATTTTGTCTCTTTCTCTTTTTTTTTTTTAAGAAAGAAAATAATTTTCTAAGGTCTTGTATAAGAGATGACAAGCAGGAGGGTAACAAAATCATAATGAGATGTGATGCTAGTCAGTTTCTACTTATTAATTCATCTGAACTTACATTTTTCCAGATCACATTCTTTCTTTGAAAAATCCCTGTATCGATTACTTTTGTTAGTAAAACATATCTTTTTCTTACTTAGAGCAGCAGTAATATTCTCAAGAGATCCAAAAATTTACTGAAGGCATTTAGAGTTAATTGGGGCACCTGGGTGGCTCAGTTGGTTAAGTGTCAGACTCTTGATTTTGGCTCAGGTCACCATGTCAGGGTTCTGGGATTGAGCCTCATGTCCGTCTCCACGCTCCGTGCGGAGTCAGCTTGAGATTCTCTCTCCCCCTCTCCCTGTACCATTTCCTCGCACACTAGGCCCCCCCCCCCCCCAAAAAAAAGGCATTTAGAGTTATAATGGCTGTTTGCTCTAGTAATTCACAGTTCGCATACTCAGGTTTATCACAGTTTGGGAACTGTTTTTGTCTTTGTAGAAATTCTCGTTTGCTCGGGTTCATGCAAGGACCGATCATTTCGTACCGGAAGGAGCACTCTCACTCAATCTGGAGTCTTGTATTATTCTTCCTTTAGGTAACTTAAAAAACCCCAAAGCAGATACTGTTGTTTACCTAAATATCTAACCTTGTGTAAATGGTGCACATCGAGTTGATCTAAATCTGAATTCCTACATCAGACAGGAGAGTAATTTCCCAAGCCAGCGTTCCAAAAAGTTGACTTGATGGTTCAATTATACCAGGGACATTAGCATCCTTAATTGAATCAATCGCCGCTTTCTTCAACAAAAGTTTCAATTCCATCTGTTCTTTTGGTTTATTATTCTTTGGAGTATCATCTGCTTTATTTCCTAAATACAGAAGATTTTTGCTTTTGTCATTTAAAATTATTGCTAGTGTTGCTACCTCGTGCTGCAGAGGAAGCCTCCTGACTGTTTGATGGTAGCGGATTTACAGTGCTTACTGCTACCTCACAGGGCTGTAGACACCAAGTGAATTATGTGCGTAAAAGACTTGGAACAGTGTTTGGCCTGTACCAGGTGTGATATAAATGTTAGCCGGTCGTATCATCACCATCATCGATCTGTTAATATCATCCTCTGTACTGATCATTATTATCTTTCTAGCCACTCAAGAAGAAATTTAACATTCTCAATAAATCTTTACCGAATTTTTAATCAATTAAAACACTTTTAAAAAAACTTTGCTGTTAATGGGACGACAGGTGCTTCCTCTGTCTACTGCTGTGCCACTGGATGCAGGAGAGTTGAGTTTTTGTGGCTTAAGAGCAACAAGGCTCTGTGGTTCTTCGTGTGGTCTGGGCATATCTGGGGTTCTCAGAACCCTTTTAGGGGTTCTTTGGGTGACAGCTGTTTTCGTAATCATGCTAAAATGTTATTTGTGTTTTCACTCTCATTCTCTCTAGAGCATACGGTGCCTTTTTCTAGAAACCACATGCATGTGGTGATGTCATTGCCCTGAGTGTGCTTGTGATAATGTGTGCTTGTCCTGTTTTAACATTTTCTAGGTTTTAATTTCTAAAATGGGCCATATTGGTAGAGCTAAACCATATAAACGAAAGCTCCATGGAGTTTTCAGTAATTTTAAGGACATAAATATTACTGGAGCATTTTAAACTTGAGCCTAACCTCGTGAGGAGCAAACCACAACTCCTACACCCCACGTGGCGGGCTGAACTTTACAACTCAGTTTGCTCACTGAGGCACGAGGATGAAAAATTAAAAACCATTTTTGTGTTGTTACCCATCATTAGATTCCCAGATTTCATATCTAAAGAGGAGTGCCAGTTTTAATTCATGTTTATTTAGTTGTAAGAATAAATTTCTGTGCCCCCTCACGACTCGGGACTTAATAAGCTATTGGAGTTTTGAATGGAAGCACAAGCAGTTGATCGTATCTTACATTTTCTTGAATCGTTCTTTGTACCCCATCTTCACCAGTGAGAAGAAGAAAAATATTGCTAGGCAGTCCAGCGTAGTTCACGGTACTGCGTTTATGAAATGACTCCGGTAGAAATTTGAAGAGAGTTTTGAGTATTTTGGCTATAACTGGCAGAGTAATCTGCAACTTGTTCAAAACTGAACATTCTTTTTTTTTTTTTTTTAAGATTTTACTTATTTATTTGTCAGAGGGAGAGGGAGAGAGGAAGAAAGAGACAACAAGCAGAGGGATAAGGAGAAACAGACTCCGCACTGAGCAGGGGCTCGATCCCAGGACGCTAGGATCATGACCTGAGCCGAAGGCAGATGCCCAACTGACTGAGCCACCTAGATGCCCCAAAACTGAACATTCTTTAATTATAACAGGATTAGATTCATGTGTTTTACTTTGTTTTCTTATTTTTAGAACTTTTTATCTGAGCCTATTATTTGTCTCTTTTTGAGGGAAGTAAAAAAGCTATTTGTGGCATTGATATCACCTATTCCTGTTTTTATTTTAGTGAGATCTTTAGTAAAGATGTGGAAAATATTTATTATTTCACCTATTGTTACTACTTTTTGAGTAGGAAGGAAAAGCTTGCTTAACCAATGGCCAGTTAATCCTCATTGAAACAGCTATGGATGACCTTAGTTTCACCATTTTTTCTGATCATATCAGCTTTTTAAAAAAGTTGTGGTAGCATTTAGTGATGTTGACTTGTGTTGACCTTTTTAAAACAACTCACTGATGATTATATTTAATCATTGCAAATTTGAGTCATTTTCTCCCTCGTAATTTAAAAATATTTAAAAATAAAAACCAATTTAAATGTCTTCTGTAAGTTTTATTGTGGTAATAAGATCAGCTCCTCCCCAAATCCCCATTTTTATATAGAATAATTTTGCATTTCTCTATAATTTTCTATATGCTGGTGTTTAAACCTTAATGGAATAAAGTTTTTTCTTCTTTTGCATTTGGTTCATGTCGTGTTACTGGCTTTGCTTACTCAGGAGAAATCTATAAATGTTTTTCTTTTTTTTGAAGGAAAATGAAGTGATTCTTTAGATATTATTTATAAAATACTATTTAACTGGCATTAAAAAGGTTTTAATATATATTTTAGGTAGTATGAGGAGAACTTTGGAATAGTGTGATGAGTTTTAGTTTGAATATCTATTAATTATTAATCACACTAAGGAGTGATTCTTTGTTTTTTTGGATGACTGTATTAACATTTTTATTTGGAGATAATACACACTGTAAATGTAATTAAGTCTGTGTCAGTTGAAACATTTCATTTTCAATACTATTAGACAAAAAAGTTAGGAAAGGGAATTGGGCAATTGACATTTGAGTGCATCCTTTTAACAGTTGAGGGAATTGAAGTTCAGAGAGGTTAATTTGCTTGAAGTCAGACAGGGAGCAAGTTCTGGAGCTGGAGTTCAGCTCTCCCCTGTCTGGCTCCAGTGTCTCTGTTCTTTAACTTGCAAATTGCTGCATCTGGGAACAGAGTGGGTCATCTCTGGGCTCTGTCACCCCTTAGCTGCAGGACTCTTATTAAATTATTAAGTATTATAATGGTCTTATTCTTAGACCTCAGAGTTTTGTTATTTATGAAAATAATCTCTACGGTTTAAAAAATATAAAATGACTTTTATTTTTATCTTTTCTTTCTTTAAAATCTTCTATTTCTTTAAAAATCTTTTAAATATGATTTGTGGTTTTTCAGTGTAATTATCAGAGAGACGAGTTTTCTTCTTTATTGTAGAACAAGGTTTTGATTCCTAATAAAAGTATTTTAAAATCATGATGAATTAAAGCCTCTTCAAGGGCTGTCTCATTTGCCAATAATGGAAACATTACTATAAGACTGGTTGAATATAAAAGTGTGATCATCAGAATGGAGAACATTATTCACATTTGTAATGCTAACTTCCATTGAGTGAGTTTTGATTTAACTGTCATGTCCAGTGAATTTCTTAAAGGCAGTTACTAACTGCCTCTGGAAACTCTTCTGTTCTGTAGGAACCATAGATAACGGACTTGAGTTTTGCTCAGGGTGGTTGCAGATGGAGTGTGGAAGGGAAAGGTGAGAGAGCAGGCGTATTTGATTACCCCACAGAGAGAAAAATGCAGAGTGGATGGAAAACAGTTGGTTTCCCTCCTTAACTAGCTATTAGTAGTTCTCCAGTGGACAGAACTCCATTATATTTTGTTGGATATAGAACTCCGTAACATGTGCCTTTAGTAAACTAATGATGCTCGCTAGCTAGGTCCTACAACAGTCACACCCATCACACAATTCTGAGGACAGATGGCTAGAGCATAAATCTGGAAATGGTAATGTCAAGTCTATTGTACAAGGCTTCTTGGTAAAATATTGATAGCTTAGTGTCCAGCTGTAACTGCTGGTTTCTGGTCTTCCTATTTTAATCTTATTGTTTAAAGGAATAATGCTAGTACTACTTTTAAAGGCCACTGAAAAATTTTAAATTAGATTAAGTTGTGAAAGCACGTAACTAACGTTTGCATCTCTCTATACTTGTGTTAATTAATGATTTGTGAGAAGTGCTCTCTGGATGCATTTAACCTCTGAATGTTAAAAAATTCTTTTTTTTTTTTAAAAGATTTTATTTATTTGACAGAGATAGAGACATCCAGCGAGAGAGGGAACACAAGCAGGGGGAGTGGGAGAGGAAGAAGCAGGCTCATAGCGGAAGAGCCTGATGTGGGGCTCGATCCCATAACGCCCGGATCACGCCCTGAGCTGAAGGCAGACACTCAACCGCTGTGCCACCCAGGCGCCCCTGAATGTTTGAAATTCTGACCAGACCAGTTGTTTAATGTTAAGTCATATCAGTGTAAAAAGAAAATGCTGCCAAAGGACAATTTTCTCAACATTTTTAAGTATTTCAGAAATGACTTGGTGATTTAAAATTTTGTGGTAGCAATCATATGCATTACACCCAAGCAAACATTCATATACATACATATATATAATGTATGCATCTTTAATATTTTAATTTTAAAGAGTCTCAATTCTTTTTTTTTTTTTTAAGATTTTATTTATTTATTTGACAGAGAGAGAGAGAGAGAGACAGCCAGCGAGAGAGGGAACACAGCAGGGGAGTGGGAGAGTAAGAAGCAGGCTCCCAGCGGAGGAGCCTGACATGGGGCTCGATCCCAGAACGCCAGGATCACGCCCTGCGCCGAAGGCAGACGCGCAATGACTGAGCCACCCAGGCGCCCCAAGAGTCTCAATTCTTTATCATTATTTATTTTTATTTATTTTTTCATATTTCAAGTTTTTGTTTAAATTCCAGTTAGTTAACATATAGTGTAATATTAGTTTCGGGAATAGAATTTAGTGGTTCATCACTTACATACGACACCCAAGTGCTCATTACAACAAGTGCACTCCTTAATGCCCATCTCCCATTTTCTTTATCATTGTTTTAAAATGAGTGCTTCTCTGTATTGACATTGTTTTTAAAAAAACTTAGTAGATGAATATTTCATTTTCAGAACACACAGTAACTCAGTACACAGTGTAATAGAAATGTTATAGATGTTGATACTCACACTTCGTTGATGTCCTTTTCCTCTCCTGCGCATGAACTAGCGATCCTCTCAAGCTCAACAACATCCCATTAACCTCATGTGTTTTTGAGTGGGCCACTGTACTCGCAGCTTTTGCGCTGTTATTAGTTTCCTGTGTAGCGATCGTTCTGAACTAGTTAATAGGGGAAGTGATGATAAATAGTCAGAAAAGTTAAATTTTATCCTAAAATACATTTTTAAAAAATCCTGGAAGTATCTTGTTTTAGAAATCTTTTCTTGGGGCGCCTGGGTGGCTCAGTCATTAAGCGTCTGCCTTCAGCTCAGGTCATGATGTGGGGGTCCTGGGATCGAGCCCCGCATTGGGCTCCCTGCTCGGCGGGAAGCCTGCTTCTCCCTCTCATACTCCCCTTGCTTGTGTTCCCTCTCTCGCTGTCTCTTTCTGTCAAACAAATAAATAAAATCTTAAAAGAAAAAAGAAGTCTTTTATTTTTATCCCTTAAAATAGCACATGCAAAAAAGAGTTTTAATAATAACATTTAAAGCTACGTTCTTATCTTACAGTAGTATTGGCCTTTGCAGCAGTCAGATCAGCGTCCTGTGCCTATGGGGCCGGCTGCAGGAGTGGGTAGTGCCAACTGTAGAAACGCTTGTATTAATTCGTTTAATTACTGTAGAGATAGAGTACTATAAGTGAAGTACTGTGGAACGTTTATGTGGTGTTTTCAGTAAAAGCAAAGATGCATTTAGGAAAGAAAAGACACGTACCTCACTTAAAACCTGACTTTTCATTTTTTGGTAACACACAGGTGAATTCTGCAGTATGATCGTTTTTATAGCATTTTCTCTACCACTTTTCGTCAGATGTTCTTATTACAGTTCCTTAGCAATATATTTATGATACGTTTTATTCATTATACCTCGGAGTCTCCACCCTCTACACCCCCTCCCCCCGGCGGGACCCCTAGGATATCTGTGCACTTGGGCGTCCGAAAGGGCTTAGTCACGACCATGACCTAGTTACCTAGTTACCTAATCTGCTTTTGGAGTTAGTTAAAATCTGTGTTTTGCTGTTAAGATTAAGCCTCTGAGGGGATGGGTGTTTTCTTCTTTACAGAGGCTTTTAATGACCTGTGTAGACACGGTGCACAGAGGTGCTTCCTGTTGTTTTCACGTCCCTTTCAGGAATGCACGTGTTCTATCTATCCGTCTCTGGGAGGAAAAAGTTCAAAGCTTTTTGCAAAATAGAAAATTTCATTATATGCTATGGTGTTGATAGGGCTGGGCATTATTCCTTCCCCCAGCCCCCTGCAGGGGGTTGTTGACTGAGCCTTGGACCCCATGTAGTAAGAAGAAACCCCTCTTTGCTTCTCCTTGGGGCGACCCCTGGAGCAGTGGGATGTGTTGAGTTGGATTGTCAGTGGTCAGTTAATTGGACTGTGTTTACACTGAAAATCAAGACCGACATTTTCTTTTTGGTAAGGTGAAAAAACTGTTGAATCATGACTTTTGTGATTTAGAAAATGGGCAAACTATGAAAATGTAATTACCATGATAATTTGAATCGTACATTTCTTGGAGGTTATTACCCGCCTTTCTCCCCCAGCCCCAAACCTGGTGATGTGATTAGCGTTTGTTGTAAGCTTACATGTGATCTTAAAGGAAAGGGTCTCTGTCCTTCTGTGTTTGAAAAGTGAATGCCAAATACGTAATTATCTAACGCGGAGGTTCTCAGGCATACTGTGCATCAAAATCACTTTTTAAAAACTCAGATTTTAAGAATTGGGAATAAATGATCTAAAACATAAAGTTGTTAAAGAGCACGTTGTTTATTGAGTTAAGAAAAATGTGATTAAATCTTTTAATATTATGTTTTTTATCTGGCCATATGGTCTTCAGTAGTGACCAGATGAAGAACTGTCTTGATATAATTTAACTAGCTCTCATAATTGGGTCTAATTGGACAATAAATTGTCTTAGGTTTCTGGCCAGCAATTAATATTACTGATGGTCTAAATTTATTTTAATGCTACTTATTTGATAGACAGTATTGCTTAACATTATGAGAGTGGGCTTGAGAGCCATTCTGCCAGAGCTTAATCTTGGCTCCCTATGTTAATGGTTCTGTGTGTGTGGAAAAGTTACTTGGCTTTTTTGGGCCTCAGTTGACATGTCTCTAAAATGGGGATAAGAGATGTATCTATTTCATAGGTTTGTTGTAAGAAATGAATTACAGTGAGTATTCGAGAAGTGTTGGTTATTTTTATTCCATAAATACATGAAAATTATCATATTG
This sequence comes from Ursus arctos, assembly GCF_023065955.2. NCBI lineage: Eukaryota > Metazoa > Chordata > Mammalia > Carnivora > Ursidae > Ursus > Ursus arctos. The sequence continues at coordinate 4,976,414 of NW_026622986.1, forward strand.
ATAGCTTGCAATTATAGACTGAGATAATAAAATGTGTTTACATATTCTCACAAAATATAAGCCTTCCAAATGTCTACTCAATCAAAATATGCATGTAATAGAAAAATCACGTAAGAGATTCAAACAATAGAGAATCTATACTTTGCATAATTACATATCCCCAAATGGGTGTGAGGTTTTATTAGTTATGTAATTTGATAATGTTGTCAAGGACCCAATTCCCCCCCTTTTTTTTTGTTCCTGTCATCCTCAGCACGTAGGCTCATTCTCAGAATCATAAGAGAATTATAGCAGTTCTGTCTTACACATTCCAGCTATGTGAATTGGAAACTTACCCCCAGACCCCTCAGAAGACTTCACCTGATGATTTGTGGGCTATAATTGAGTCTCCTGCCCTTTCCTAAGCAAATCCTGAACATGAAATTGCAATGTCACATAGCCATGCGGAGAAAAATAGTTCCCTGAAAGAAACTGAGATTCTGTTAGTGAGGTAGGAGGGTGGAATGGATATCGAGTTAAGTAACATTTTCTGTTGTCCTATTCATATTTTTTAGATATTATAGATAAATAACATTTATTTGTGTATCAATAAAAAGCCTATATTTGGGTATATATAACTTACCTACCAGAGGGTGTGTGTGTGTGTGTGCATATATATATATATATATATATGCACACACACACACACACACACACACACACACAATTTCTCCTCATAAAAACCCTTTGAGGCAGAAATTATTAACTTCATTTCATGGATGGAGAGGGTCAGTAGTCCAAGGTGATAGAACCAGTAATTGCTGACAGATTTGTGATCCTCCAAAGTTTAAGCTCTTTCCATTATAACAGGCAATTTCTTATTCCCACTGGGCATCAGGATATTAGATGCTGCTCTTAATCTTACGTTATTGTAACTTATTTAATTTACCTTAGTTATTTTTGAAGACAGGTATGAATTTTATGCATGAGCAGATTCTATACAAGACACATAATATTCTTATATTAGCAGAATTTTTCCTAATGAATTAACTGTTTTGTTAAATATAAATTTGGTATAGAATTATGAAATGCTTCATAATATCTTATGCAGTAGTATGTAAATATTTCTCTTTAGCCCTGTGACTGTATCAGCTCCTTCTAAAACACCTGTTTTGAACTGTAATTTTCAAGGTGCTAAAGTAAAAATCCCCAAAGTTCATTTTTTGTCTAAACTTATTATTAGGTTTGTAAGTGGAAGAATGGTGGTACGAAGGATGGTTGTATTTACAAGGATGAATGGTTGTAGTGTCACAGTTAGTATAGAACAGAATTAACTTGTTCATGGAAAGGTGAACTTTTCCTTTTTTGAATTAAATAAAAATCACTACTTTCATAGCTTAAAAAGACCTTATTCCTCTTTGTGCCTCTCTTTCCTCCATAAGATGATGATTCATTTGGTTGAAATTATTTTTATGTTCTGCTTGGCTTAACAAAAATGGTATTAACATTTATAGGGATGATAGACTTTTAAAAAATTAAACTGGTAATCCTCCCATAGAATTTCTGACAAGAGACTTGGAAGCAGAAAACAGAATACACATGTAGAGTAAACACGTGTGCAAGTTTGGTGCTGCTGATGCCATGGGGAAGGTATTTGAGGCCCTTGATGCCTGGACGGAGACCACCGATCGATGGTCTTAAATGTACTTCACCGATTACTAGAATGTCTGGTGGGGCAAGTGACATTTAATGTGGTTTCTGCACTGTACCTGGTTTTAATGAATACAGATTTGGATAAGGATTGATGGGAATTAAAACTGAGAAATCAAATCTGGTTTGGGATTCAAGGACAAATGCAGAGCAACTGGTCAACCTTTAGAGAGGTGAGATTCCCCTCATTTTGCCTTTGTGATTGCCATGGTGAAGTAATTTCTTCCTGTAGCACAGTATTCGGGGTGGTGGTAAGGGGGATTTCTTTTGTTATCATTCCTCCTCCCACCTTACCACCCCCAAGGTTGCAGATAGGGTGTGCTTTGCCCCAGACCTCTGGAGTAATCAGAGTAGTATATCCTGGCCCCTTACCCCTGCTTGGGTTGGCGCCTCAGCTGCTGTATGCTTCATGCTGAGTGGTCGTGACACTTGTTTTTACCACCAGGACTTTTTTTTGCTTTAAAATCTTACACCACATAGAGGTTTGAGGGAGCCTACACCTGAGTACATGCCCAGAGGGAAAGGACAGAGACTAATTTGATCTAGAATTCTGTTATTTTGGCATGAAAATGCTACATTAGTTCCAAATACCTCAACAGTCAAAATGAGGTGCTGACACTTTGTTCCCTTAGCTGTCCTTAGCAACTCATGAAGACGTGATCATAATTTAACACCATCGTCTCAAAAGAAAAAGGCTTAAAAATAACTTCGTAGACAAGTTGTGCTTTCTTTTGTTCCCTGATGCTCCCCCTCGCACACCAGACTATAGGCTGTAGGCCCTCATGCTGGAAGTCCTCTGTGTCCCTGGAATTTTTAAAATAAAGATCTTGCATCTGTTGACACCAACTTTCAAACATAGGAATTGCTGTTAATGCTAGAGGCACTATCCAAGTAAAATTGCGAAGATGCAGAACATGGAGGAAACCAAAACGTGGGCATCTTTTCATGCAGTAGATGGTTTTGGTTTTCTGTGACATCATCTGTACTAGGCTTAGGTCCTTTTCTCATTACCAAGTCCTAAGCATGTAACAACCCCTTCAACTCTTTAAGCATTAGAATGAGAACATATATAAAAGTATCTGCTTTTGACAAGTATCTGTGGCATCTAACTTTTTCTGAATGGCCTAGTTTTTATTCTGAGTTTGAAAATAGCCGTGTGTACCCCCGTATGAGCCTAGTAAAAAAACAGAGCATAGTGAAATCTGGTTGTACAGTCAAGGAAAGTCTCCCCAAATGCTGTTTTTGGACTCTGATTCCTTCTTCAGGAATTGTGATTAGCTATGGTTTCTCATATTTAAGCCTTAAAATTTAATTAATTTATTTTTCTTGGGAAGCCAAAAATTTACCAGGATTTTGAATTACTCTGACATTGTATGCTTGGGAGGATGTCCTGGTTTTTATGATGCTGATAATTAAAGCACAGGACCGAAGTCAGCTTCTAATTTAAGCTTTCAAAGTCCTTTACTTTATGAAAGGTATTTTGTTAAGAAAGAAACCTTCTCTCTTCACAGTCTCATTTTAAATGCCTGGTTCCATATAACATAAACAATCTGAGTTCAGCTCCCAGGGTCATTTTAAATGACATCCATTGTGCTCTTCTTCACTTGGACAAGTGGGAGCTGAAGAATCCTCCGAAGTGCATTTTCGTTGTTAGAGTCACTTCTGTTCTCATTGAGTAAGTAAGGTCAGATTGTATTGCTGTCCTGGGAGTCGTCCTTTTCATCAGTTATTGTGTATCTTTCTGTTGGGTGAGTAACTCTGTTTATCAAACTGTGGAATAATGATTTGCAGAGGAAATTGCGGCGTTGACGAGTGGCATCCACTTAAGGAATCTTGATTTGCTGGGATGTTAAAAAGGTAGCAATCTTGTTTCCTCTTTTGTTGCTGCGTGTCTGTTCTGACTGGTCACTAATGCAACTGGTAGAAATCACGTCTCACTGTTTCACTTTTCTTTCAGAAAGCATTGTGAAAGCTCTAGAGGCTTACAGTTTAAAATAAAATTGGACTTGAAAAACAGTACATTCCAGGTACTTAGCAGTTACAAGTCATTGGCCAAGGCATTCCACCTAGGGCACGGGTTATCAAAAGTGTAACAATTTTGTATTAACTTACAAGTCTTTTCATCTTGGATCAATGAAAGATGGTGATTTGCCAATAAGATCAATTCAATCAAACCGAGCTGTCTTAAGATGTGTATGGGTAACTGAAATCGAAAGCAGAGTATGGTACCAACACTAAAAAGACATGAAGCACAATAGAGAAATTAGGAAGAGGGGGTGCTTTGGCATAGGGGCTCAAGAATATTTAAGATTTTTGATAGAGAGGGGTGCCTGGGTGGCACAGTGGTTAAGCGTCTGCCTTCGGCTCAGGGCGTGATCCCGGCGTTCTGGGATCGAGCCCCGCATCAGGCTCCTCTGCTAGGAGCCTGCTTCTTCCTCTCCCACTCCCCCTGTTTGTGTTCCCTCTCTCGCTGGCTGTCTCTATCTCTGTCGAATAAATAAATAAGATCTTTAAAAAAAAAAAAAGATTTTTGATAGAGAAAAAAAGGGATGCTTTTGATTCTTTTTTTTTTTTTAAAGATTTTATTTATTTATTTGACAGAGTGCACAAGCAGGCAGAGCAGCAGGCAGAGGGAGAAGCAGGCTCCCCGCTGAGCAAGGAGCCTGACGTGGGGCTCAGTCCCAGGACCCTGGGATCGTGACCCGAGCCGAAGGCAGACACTTAACCAACTGAGACACCCAGGTGCCCCAAAGATGCTTTTAATTCTGAGGGAGGAGTTTATCCCAGGCAGAGGGAATAGCAACTGTGTGGGTTTGGAAGCCGCATGCCTTTATTAATTAATCATTAGTTCAGCGTAATTGGAATAAAAGGTAAGTTTGCACATTTTGGGGAGAGGGGACATCATGTAATGGAAGCTAAGGCGGACCCTTTTTTGTAGTAGGTTAGCCTCACCCTGTTGCAGTGTAGTATTCTGGAGTCAAGGGGACTGTCTGAAAGGAGATAGAACCCATTCCCAAATTCTGTATGACTTAACACTTTGAGGAACCGAGTTAGTAGGAGCACTCAGGTTTTTATCGGTTGTTCTAAACATCAATGCAATTTTGACAGTTTACTAGGTGATTCTTGCTTATAATTCATATGGCTAATACAATGAAGCAGAATTTCTATTAAGACCTACAGCTACCAAAGCTTTGTAACAACATCCCCTGGAATTGGTTTTGGAATGAGCAAGTGTTAATGAGCCTCTGAAATGGCAGTGCCGGATCATTTGGGGTTGTAGCGCTGAGAGACATAATGTCTCACTTAATATTTTTGAGCAAAGAGATGTGTAGTCCACGTGCAAAATTCAGTAGGAGCTAAGGAACGTCTGGCAGCTTGTACAGGGATGCAGGCTTGAAAGGTCTCCCTTTATCCCTATTACATACAGCCAATGACACCATGGTCGCCTTCATCTTTGATTGTGGAGCAGCCCTGGCAAGGTAATAATCATGCTTCCATCATACCGTTTATATTTTCTACTTATTCTGATTGCTGATTATTTTCTGTGCCTGTACTCTACCCTGTATAATGTGTTGGGCACTGGGGATACAAAACCGAATAAAGCATAATCCCTCTTTTTCAAGTAACGTAGTAGATTCTAACTTATTTTTCTCCCCCAAACCACTCAGATAAAAACACATTCTAATACGAACAGTGACCCACTTTGGAAAGAGTGGAGAAAAGGAGACCATAGAGTTAGTGGTGTTTGGTGATGGATGTTCCTCTATCCGGTTGAACCACTGGATCCATTGGTTGTTGCTGTACTAGTGGCTGAGAGAGAAAATTAAGCCAATACTATACCTTCCTTTACCATCTGTGCTTAGTGGTGGGTTGTGATCGGGCATATCTGTGTGCCCAGAGAGATTTTCTATGAAACAGACACAATCTGTGAGCCAGAAATATCCTCTTATAGATATTTAAGGACTCGAACTTAGCACAGTGAAGGACAGTGGACTACTGGAAGGGAAGGAGTGTAAGGGGGAGGGTTAGTTAATAAGCCTTAAAGTTCATGATTTAAGTAGATACGGACAGAACACAAACAAACCCTATAATTCTGTTTATCTAAGTTACCACAAGCCAAGGGATTGAGGAGTGGTTGCACAGTTGTATATATTAAATCTTTGTTGCACGTAGGATGATATTAGGGTATATTCAGTCGCGTTTCTTGATGTCCATATAACAAGAGCCAAATCAAGTTAGCCTAAGTAGGAAAGAATGAAATTGTAGTTGATAATACAGGGTTTCTTCATAGCCTCAACTAGCGTAGGAAATCCGTGGGAATAAGAACTAAAAAGGTGTTATGTTAGGAACCACAGAAGAACCTCTGCTCAGTCCCTGATTTCTTCCTTTCTTCTGAAATTCTGCTTTATTTTTCCTCCCAGAGAGCAGCTTTCTTTGCCTCTATTTCCATGTTATGATTTGTCTAGCTCATGTCATTAATTTTTCCTTATGATAGTTCTAGGCGCCCCCCCCCCCCCCCCCACTCATTGGTCTCTCAGTCCCACTTGCAGGTTCTCTGGAGAGATAATACAGTTGGTACAGTTTAGATCAAAGGCCCAGCCCTGATCTCATCAGTTGTGGCTGGAAGGGGATGGTGCAGGGCGGTGGCAATGATGATGGCAGTGGCTGGGGGGGGGGGGGTCATGAAATAGTCACGTGGAACACCTGTATTTACCAAAGGCCTGCTCCTTTGGGTGGTTAGTATGTAGGTGGGTGTGCGGATGAGTAGAGGTATTTCTCAGAGAATGGGGATGGCACTCGAACTTGGATGAATTGGCCTTATAAGGTGCATATGATTACAAAAGACTAACACATGTTAAGAGCATTAGGAAAAATATGGATAGTAAAATAATGTAAGATACACATTCAGGCATGGCAGTTACATGATTCGCTTCCTTGGTTCAAGGCTTTCTAATAGTTAAAGCAAAAATAGAAATATTTATTATCCTGTGATCCTAAAATTTTGTTTCTCAGTTATTTTTAATTTAAATTTTTCCTGGGAGATCATTTTCCCATACATGCAAAGTACAAGGTTTTGTCTTCTAATTGAATTTTAAAGTAGAGCTAAAACTTCCCGATATTTTCCTTAAGTAGAATAGTGGCACTGTCCTTCTATTTGAATGGATTGGGACCACATTGTTCATGTCTTGAAGACTAATGTTCAACTTACTGTTCTTAAAAGACTGTATCCATTTTCAACCAATTCATAAATTGTCAAATACTTCACTCAGTGCCATCTACATATCTTATTACTAGTTTCCTAGATTTTCCCCATGAATGAATGCCTTTGGTTACTTTTCTCATTCTGAACAGTGGATGTGGTTTTAATAAGAATATAGCAATTCCTGCTGTTAATGGCCTTTGTTCTAGTTTTAAGGCTCAGTAATTAAAAAAAAAAAATGGCCCTAAGAGTGTGAGGCTCTGATTCCTCAGAAAAGCTGTTGTCATTGGCCGTAACTACAACTTGGTAACTTGGTATATTCAATTTCTTTCCATTTATATTAAATTTTTTTTTAACTGTTAGGATTATTCTGCATGGAATGGAATGTCTTTTTAAATTATGAGAAATTTATGTTCTTCTTTTTAGATTACTTAAGAATAGAGCTTGACTGTAAACCAAGCTAGACACTCTAACTTTTCCTATTGTTTAAAAAAGGCAAACCTAAGTTAGTACAAGGGATGATCCTAAGCTGTGTTTCTTGAGAATTTTTCACATTCTTAGTTCGCTGAAAGCATTGGTCCACACTGTTACTGACATGGAGTATAAGTTAATGATGCACAAAGTTTAAAACCTCTTGTATTCAATTAGAGGACCTATTAGCTTTGAAAGCAGTAAATAATAATTGGCATTGGCTGAGTTTTAAATAGGAGCTGCATGTTGTATTCTTGGTGTCGAGTGCGTGTAGCGTTTTGTGTTGTGCTGTGAAACTTCGGTTACCTCTTGGTATTTCACCTAAAGTCTCTTCCTGATTTTAATGTGCAATATTTCCTCCCTTTAATTGCTAACATGTTTTTCAAATATTTATACATGATTTTTAAGGTGCTAATTGGCACTAGGGTAGCTGATGGATGGTAAACTGTTGGAATCCACATTAACGTAAAGCACATCCACAATAAATTTTTGTATCCTGGCCTGGAATGCTGGCATTTGTGCGTTAAATGCATCAATAGGCTCGCAGTAAAATACATAAAACAGCGGTGGGCAGTTTAGTGTTTACCTCACCAGAGCCTCGGGACGCCAGCCGCCGGGTCTGCCTTCACAGAATTTGATAGAGTCTCTTGTAGTATTGTAAATGTTATGGTGAGGGTCTCACTTCTCTTTTGAACAAAACATTCCCTGTTTATGTGCTACAGCTCATTTGGTCTAGTGGGGTTAAAAAAAAACCAAGCAGACCTTTCTTCTAAAAACCCAAATAGTTGATTAATATCAGCTTTTGTGTCTCTTGCTTATTGTTCCGTGCTTTTTTCTTTTTTTTTCTTCCCCAATTTCCTTTTGTAGTAATTTGCTATCATTAGCGTGTTCCATAAAAAACACGCATTCTGGCACAGGGAGCACGTTCCACTGAGCCCGGCATCCTTTGCATTCATCCGTTTATCCTTTTTTACCTCTTTGTAGTTAACCTGAGATTTCCCATTTATCCAATACGCCATTTTTGCAATTATTCCGTTGTTGTTAGAGACATTGAAAGACCTTATTTTCTGTGAATGTAAAACCTGGCTGGGAAGCACAGTCCCCAGGCCGTGTTTTGTATGTCTCCTTCGGAATCCCACTCTGGGGACGCAGATTGTGGGCTGGACAGGAGGCCTGGGAGCTGCCCCTTGCTGTGCCCCTGCCGGCGCCGTGCCCCTGCCGTCGCTGGGCCCCTGCGACGGTTCTGACCCAGGAACCCTGTCTGGCAGCCAGTGTGGCATGTGGTCTGTCATTTCCCGGCTCTGGACCCGGCTGCAGATAAGGGCTGGAAGGTTGATGAGGGATGGTTTGCCACCATTCTTCTGAATTTTCACCAGGAGATCACCCAGCATGTGTTTCCGTCTGTTTTAAAGTACAGTCACATAGTATAGCTTGCTCAGTAGTATTATGTGGCATTGTTTGCTAGTGGGCTTGAGTATTTGAAGTGCTGCTTTCTCTAAGGGCAAGGAGTCCCTTCAAGTCATCACTGACATAAACTTGCAGTAGGTTTTACTGTTATATTCTACTGCTAGTTATTTTCACACTTTAAATGCTTCCTCAGTCCATTTACTTAAGCTCCTTTAAAGTTTAAAGTCAGTCATATGCAATACTTAAAATATTTGATTCCTGAAAACTGAGATTTAAATGATAATTCTTTTTTTTAAAATTTATTTTGTGAAACACTGAGTCAAAAATGTGATTATAGGTGTTTTTAGAGACACTATTGCCTAAGATGCAATTTTGAACATACATGGTTAAACAGTGTCTTTCTCTCACCTCAGGTCTTGAACCGTTCTTTTTTGTAACAAGGCCAAAGAAAAGGAAAATACCCCAAACTTTGGGGGTGATGATAAAATTCTCTTGCTGCTCTGCTGTTCTAAGAGATTTTTGTCTCTCCCAAATGCATCGAATAATCCTGGTGAGGTCACAGTTCCTTCTGCTTGTGGTGATGTTGCTTTGCCTTGGGAAGGCCTTAGGAAGCAGACTGGTTTGGCCTCTCTCCTCATTTATGGCGGATGTTGGGGATGCCCATCATCCCTATCTGACGAAGCCATAGTATAATATTTGCTGCTTTTTTAAAAAAAATTTTAATTAAAAAATATTTTATTTGTGAGAGAAAGAGACAGACAGCATGTACAAGCAGGGGGAGCAGCAGGCAAAGGGAGAAGCAGGTACCCCACTGAACAAGGAGCCTGATGTGGGACTCGATCCCAGAACTCTGGGATCATGACCTGAGCTGGAGGCAGACGCTTAACTGACTGAGCCACCCAGGTGCCCCAGTATTTGCTGATTTATGGGGAAGCTTCGGCCCTCACCTTAGCTGTTGTGGGTCCTCCTGCCTCGACAAATTCCAGGGTTTTGGTCCAGAGCTGGGGTGGTTGGGGCCTCCCACTTCATCAGGCCTTATTTCCAGCACTCCTCCTTGGTTTTTGCTTTAAAATGTGTGTGTAGATGTAACCGGGGCAAATTTCTCAGCTCTCTTGATACTCCTCAAGCCTAGGGCTAGAGGTAGGGGCAAAAGTCCCAGCTCTTGCTTCATACTGAAGTGACCCATTAGAGCCTGTTACCGGCATATGTTTGAGTAAGTGAACAAACCCAGTGGGTTAGAAAATTATTATTTATGTCTGATATGTGTCAGTTTTAAGATACTTTGATTGGTTGTTAGTTAAAAACAGTTGAGCTCCCAGGGTGGGGCTGTTGATGTTGATGGCCATGCCTCCTGTCATCCTGCCTTGCTTCCAGGAGAACCAAACTAGTCAGCTGTGTGCATCAGGGCATTTCTTACCCCCATTTGAGGTGCGTTTATGCAAACTTTTGTGACTTAGCTTGGCTATAAATACTTGGCTCTAAAATTTCAGTGTGTGTTACATAATTTATATGGGACTCGTTAAAATATCTTCAGTTGATTTAGGATCACTCTTTTCTTGCATGCATTTGAAGAAGACATTCAATTCTAGCATATTTTTATAGCCGGGGCTCTGGAGAGCTAGATGATCGTGAGAGAATTTCTCTAGTACTCATGGCATTAAATTGGCAGACATGCGTAGAGCTTTTGTCCTAAATTGAAGGGTGTGTGTCATACAATACCTTGTCCTTACGATGTTTTAGATTGCAGTTGTGCAGACGTGCTGTCTTTAAGAGTACTGAAGAGGTAAAAAAACGAGTAGATTATATAATGAGAAACATTGTTTTTGAAGTGAAAATTTTTAATATCTTACTCCTGCCATTTTTAGACTTAAAAGAACACAATAAAGATTTCCTTTTTCTAAGTTGAAAAAAAAAGTCCTAATTATCTCCAAATATGGAGTGATTGTAAAATATATAAGCCCTGAGGAGAGACCATTTGTTTTTCTTAAGCGTCTGTGGACGTGATTTCCTTGAAATTTTTTTATGTTTTACCGTAATGTATTTTTTTTAAGGAAAGATTCAGTTTGTCTATGTGGTCCAAGTTCTGATACATTAACGATGGAGAGTGTTCAGCAATGATCTGCCTGTCATAAGATGATAGGCGTGGCCTGTGTCTTCCAGCCTGGGCACAGACGGGTATGCCAACTGTTTGTTTAAGGGACCAGCAAATGGACTGTGGCTTATTCCAGAGAGTTCAGGGGATTTTCTTTTTACTAAGTTGGCTTAGATCTGAGAAGGTCCAGCAAAGTTCTGGCCTTATTACTAGGTCATTGGCAACACTGATTGAAGACAGTGTGAGTTTTGTTGGAGTGTGTTTTTGTATGTCACGTGGTGTCTGCTTGTTGAACTGTCTGGGCATGGTCACCCAGAAGGAGCAGAGGTGTTGGCTGGCTCAGATATTTGTGCTGTCCAGGCTCTGTCACTAGAACCTTCTTATAGAGAGGTCAGAGCACCACGGGGTACTTTGCTTACAGAAGGAATGGGTGGAAGAACAGTACCCAATGAAAGATAAACACACAGTGGTTTTACTTTTTGAAATAAAATTTCTGTTTATAGTATTTCAGTGAAATGTATTCCTGTTTGTGGATTATCATCCTGTTAGATGATAATTAAAAAAAATAACAAAACTTTCTAAGTACAACTCTAACCAGTGCTTAAGTTCAGTGTTTTTTAGGTGATACAAATATTTTTTGTGAAAATAGCAACCAATGTAATGTAAGGGCAAAATTGTATCAGTGGATTTCAAGGATTGGCTAGCTTTTGCCATAACGCAGAAAACCAACTTAACAACAAAAAAGTTCATCCCTTTGTGAATCATTTTATTGTGGATTGTGGACTATTAAGCATTCAGAACAGAAGAGATCTCACTCGTGTAAGGTGAAGGCAAGGGCTATACGGATAAGAGAAGTTTTAATTTATTTTGAATGTTAGGCAGTGGGATGTATCATAAAATCTAAGACCTGCAGAGGAGAAAATTCTTTAGAGCGGACTTTTGTTTTTATTTAAAGACGACTTTGTTGTCAAGCGTTCCAAGTCAGAGGCAACTGTGAGAGTTCTGTTGAGACACAAATTCGTAGCATATCCCAACAGGGCTCCTATTCAGAGGGTTTCTGGCGTGGGAATCTGTACTATTGTATCTGTACAATGTCCAAGATACTGGATTTTAAAAGATAGCACGATGTATGGAAAAACATATTGAAGTTTCTATTGTTGGAAGATACCAGCTAAAACATTAAGTACGTAACTGTTGAGATCTGGGTTATCCGATGGTTGCAGTTTAGTTTTCCTGCCCCTGCCCCTCCTCTGTAGAAATGCTTGGGTAGTTAGATTAGTTGGACCTAACAGAAGCAAGGTCCAAGAATGGGTATGCCTGGATTATTCCTCTTGTACTAATTGAATGTTGACTGCTTCAGATGACTTAACTTTTGTGAGTGATGAACGGGAAATTGGATTTGGGATGCAATAGAGACCAAAGAAGGAACTGTGACAGACATTTTGGTCCAAGTGTTGCAGAGTCAAGCCAGTCAAAGGCTGCCCCTTTCTTTAGTTCTTGCCTTTGGTTTAGGAATCGGAGAGAAGAATTCTTCCTATTTAGAAGACTGGAATGTTAAGAAAGATTGTTCATAAATCACATTCATTGAGTGACTACTATGTTTCGGGTAACATTTTAATTCGATTTGAATAATGAATTTCATAATATTTTAAATAGTAGGCATACTTCTGTAGGAAATGAATTATAAATATGAAGAGTTAAAGAGAGTTTTGATTTACAGGGCACTGCGTGTCCAAGGTTAATAAATGTTACTGCTTTCAAACAAGTTTTTCACATACAGGCTGGTTGACTGACATAACATAAAACATCAAATGGAAAGACTGTGTGCTTGATCAATAGAAATTGAGTTGCCTGGGGACACCAACCCTTTTGTGTAACTTGCCTGTTCCCATCTTATTAGAACCACAGAAATACAACATTTATGAAGTCATGGGAAATTTTTTTATTTAACATAGGCTAATTTTTCAGTACTTACTAGAACTGATGATCAAAATTTACTGGCTAATTAGCCATTTTTAAGCATAGTCATTGCCTGCAATACATTTTTCCTGTCTGCACAGAGTATTTCCCCCCCCCCCCCCGCCATCAATTTGAGTCTTCACTTGAGCAGTAGATGTCAGGTTTTACCGTGAGAAGAAAGTTCTCAGTCATAACCCATGGGATTGCAGACTCACCCATGTGCTTACTGTCCCTTCCCCCAATCTTTGGTATCGTTTCTATGTAATGTTAAGAGCTAAACATGTGATTTCCTTACAGAGCCTTAAAAGCTGTAGGTCTCAGTGTAATAAATCTCTAGACAAATTCTTGGGAGTGATGCATACGTTTTATGTGTGCTGTGATTATCTCTAGTCATAATTATTTAATACATACGGTATGTGTAACATTTATAATCTTCCCAAGGGGAAAAATGATGTGGCATAATTCTGGCAGATTATTTATGTTGTTTATGCTTAAAATGTATAGTAAAAAATGCTGTGTATCTCTGACTTTGAAATCCCTACCGTTGTATTTTTTAAATGGTTGCATGAAAATAAAGAAACTAAGCAGAGTAAGTAGTCTTATTTCTATATATTTCCTCTTGTAAATTACTATAAATTGCTAATGTTCATTGAACTGACCTGCTTGCTAATGGGAGCTGCCTGACACTGGGAATGTCCCTCCAACTTTCTGATGAACTGTTCAGTAGTGTCACTCATTCCTAAATTTGCATGATGATTTGAAAGTTTCAGTAGCCATTCTAGTAGGACATTTATGTGTTATTACCAAATATTAAATAATGAAATTTCATAAAAACTTTTTAGAATGAGTTTAAAATAAAAAAAAACCCTATTTCTTGCTTTTGTGTGTTTGAAAACTAGACAGCAGGCTAATAATTCCTCGCCTTTTCAGATTATTTCATTTGTGTTCTGACAGTAATAACTGTGTTTTATCTGGCTGTCAGGGGTCCTTCTAAGATGGTCTTAGATTCTAATGTATTCATTCATTGTGTTGAGCCGCAAGAATAAATTAAAATCTCTAAAACAATATGAAAGAAGAGGAAAGCAGCTCAGTTAATTCCAGTGAAAATAAAAGCTATGTATTTATTCCCAGTGGAACCCTGAAACTTGTTGATGAGATGGGTATTGGTAATTGCTATAATCTGCAAAGTACTTATTTTTCTTCTTTGTATGAAAATGTATTTATCTGATATATTCAGTGTTTCACAATAGTGAGTTTCATTAAAGTGTGCCACATTTTGACTGTTAATATAAATTGTTAATTTCAAACTTTAAGACAGCTTTTCATCATTACTTTAATATTAATGTATATGCTGATAGTTTGCTAGCTTCTAAAAGTATAGAACATATTTATTGTATTTATTTCTAATTTGAATGTATTATAAATATACTTTTGCATTACAAACAAGCTTATATTGTGGGAAGGTGAAGAACAAAAGAGTGCAAAGCAGAAAATATATCCTCTGTAATTCTGCAGTATTAAATATTTAATATAATATGTTAATATTTTGGTGTGTATTGTTTGGTTTTCTTTCCATGCCTATGGATATACATTTTAATAGTTATATAGGTTTTAAATACTGTAGTTGTACAGTGATTTACTATGTCTCCTGTTGTATACAGTTAAGGGTATTTTTCCACATTTCTGATAGAGCCATTATAAATATTTTTCCTGTCAGCATCCATGTGGATAGATTCTTATTGCCCCCTTGTCTTTGTGTTTTTCCCTGTCAGTAAGTGCAGACAGTGGTGTTTGGGCCTTAACAGCTCTCATTCCCATGAGTTTGAGAGGATGCCACTGTAAAAGCTTATTCCTGGAGTGCCTGTTAAGTTCTGTCTCTCCTACCTGGTCCCTTTGGGGGGAAGTTGGGATTTTGTTTAGGGATGGGCCAACTGTGGATACTGCCTGCATTCAGGAAGAGGTGGTCAAATTGCAAAGATGGTGAGGTGGGCTGTGTGGTAGGTTGTTCCTCAGTGAAGCAATTACTAGAAATTTGAACTGATGAAAGAGAAACTGAAGGGCCATCTAGACCGAACATCCTACCTCTTTTTGGCAGAGGGGAATGGCATCAACACAGGTGGGGTTTTGACGCCCATGTGGTCAAGACTGAAATTAAATTCTGACGGTATCTGTTCATTTCCTAAAATCTTCGGTAGTTTATTGAACAGGTGAACTCAGTACTTTGGGGGCAGGAAGGGAGAGACGGGCTGGCTGCTTGCCTGGGGCCGTGTATCAGTGGTCAGCTCTACATTGCCTCTCAGAGTTTGGGCTTAGTTACTTAATCTCGCCAAGCTGGTGTTGCTCCAGTGTACGTGAGAATAATAGCTCTATATCATAAAATTGTTATTAGGGTTAAAGGAGATAAATCATGGATGTTGCTTAGTCCAGTCCGAATTATTAAACACTCCAGTTCATCTTTATTCTTATTCTTTAATCTGATTTGCCATCTTGAGAAGGTTAGGGCAGTGTTTCTCAAACCTGAGTTTGTGTTAGAATTGCCTGGCGAGTTTGTGAAAACACAGATTTCTAGGCCCCAGCCCCAGATGTTCTGACTTAGTAGCTTTGGGGCAGGGCCTGAGTATTTGTATTTCTAATAAGTCTCCAGGTGATGATGCCACTGGTAGGGACCACGCTTGGAAAACCTCTGGGTTAGGCCACTATAAGGGCAGGTGTTATTTGGGGCCAGTATATTCTATTGCCCTTTCTTCTTAACCACCTGCATGGATAACATTTAAATCATTTCTTGGAAAAACTTGTTGTCATCCAGTCCTGTTTTCTCCAGGTAGTCAAATCTTAATTGTTTTGGATTATTACAGAAATTTAAAGCTAGAATGAACTAGTTATTTTAGGGCTAGAGTGATCTAGGTTTTTGAGGAGTTTGATATCATTTCAGTATATGTGTATTATATTGGCTTAATTTTAATGAAAATTGTTCAATAAAAGTTGTTTTGCTTTGATGTGGATTCTCTGCATGTGTTTCTAATGGATCTAGTTCATTTGAGCATGGATTTGTTCTCAGAATTCTAAAATATAAAATTTTAAATAGTATTAGGCTGAGAGTTTTAGTCAATTTCTTTTTTAGCTTTCTTGCAGAAGATCTGCAGGAATTGAGGTCCTTTTGATGGCATTATTTCTACCAGATGTTTAAAACAACTGGATGTCCACCAAGTGTTGTTGTGAGTTGCCAGTGATCTGCCATCATCCCTGGGAATGGAGTGTCACTCATGTAATTTCCTTGATGAGTGCAAGACAGGCAGAGGCACCGAATATATGGTGTTGACACACTTAATTTAGTACTTCTTTCACAAAGCTATTAAATTGACTATTAATTGGCCTCTGATAAAATTTCTGCTTAATGCAAATGATGAAAAAATGCATCCTCAGATACTAGCTGCTGCTTCTGAAATAATTCACGTGCTCTGAGATCTCATTAGTGACAGCAAGCATATCCACTTTTCTTTTGCATGTAATTAGGATTCTCTTAAATACAATGACTAAAATTTATCAGACTGTGGTTAAAAAAAAAAACATTTTTGACAAAATCCTTAACTTAGAACTTTACAGTTTGTTGTTCTGTTGTGTGGTCTCTCTTTCTGAGCAGTTTGAAAAGCAAATAGCAGCTTGTCTATGTTCAATCCTTCACCAGTCTGAGGTTTTCTATAGTAATGCCTCTGTCTGCAAATAGGTTGCCGGTGGGATGCTTAGCAGTTTCCAACAAAAAAGTCCCAAGTTGCTTTGTGGCTTGAAAAGCATGCATGGTGAGTAGAAGTAGATTTCTGCTCATGTTTTCCTGTTTTGGTCTTTTTCCTTCTTTATTTTTCTCTTCCTGGCCTTCCCCAGCTCACTTACCATCTTTCGTTTTAAGATTTTTTTCTTAAAGTCAACTCTAATATCTATCTCCGGCATTTTCTGATGATAGGAGCGAGCGTTGTCTTATTGTTAAAGTTCCTGTGTGAAAACTTGTAAAGTTTAAACAAAATCTGAAAACCAACATTTTAATCACAATCCGTATATCTTAGGAGTTTTTACTTTCTGGCAAAAGATTTACAAACTATGAGACTGTCCTATCTTGCTCTGTCTTTTCATAAATATGTCACAAAATACTTTATTCTCTTTTACTTTCACTATTTTCTACAGTGAGCATTCAGCATTTTTATAGTTAGAAAAAATATTTGTCACCAAATTTTAATAGTGTCCTTGGATAGGCAATTGGTGATTTACTTTTTTAAATACTAGGAGACAATGCATATACAAATTCATATATGTTTTATAGGAGTGACTGTTCAATAGGGTGAAGTATGGGGTCAGTTAGTGTCCTTTAAACTTTGTCTCCTAAAACAGAGTTTCTCAGTGTTGGCATAATGACACTTTATTTTTCTTTTGCCTTATTTTATCTAAATTCAATTAATTAACATGTTGTGTATCATTAGTTTCAGATGTAGAGTTCAGTTATTCGTCAGTTGCATAAACCCAGTACTCATTACATCGTGTGCCCTCCTTAATGCTCATCACCCAGTCACTCCATCTCCCCACCGACCTCCCCTCCAGCAACCCTCAGTTTGTTTCCTAGAGTTAAGAGTCTCTTATGGTTTGTCTCCCTCTCTGATTTCGTCTTATTTTATATTCCCCTCCCTTCCCCTATGATCCCCTGTTTTGTTTCTTAAATTCCACATATGAGTGAAACCATGTGATAATTCTCTTTCTCTGATTGACTTATTTTGCGTAGCATAATACCCTCCAGTTCCATCCACATTGTTGCAAATGCTAAAATTTCATCCTTTCTGATGGCTGAGTAATATTCCATTGTGTGTATACACCACATCATCATTATCCATTCATCTGTTGAAGGACATCTGGGCTCTGTCCATAGTTTGGCTATTGTGGACATTGCTGCTATGAGCATTGGGGTGCAGGTGCCCCTTTGGATCACAGTGCTTGTATCCTTTGGGTAAATCCCTAGTAGTGCAGTTGCTGGGTTGAAGGGTAGCTCTATTTTTAACTTTTTGAGGAACCTCCATACTGTTTTCCAGAGTGGCTGTACTAGCCTACATTCCCACCAACAGTGTAAGAGGGTCCCCTTTCTCCGCATCCTCGCCAACATTTGTTGTTTCCTGACGTGTTAATTTTAACCATTCTGACTGGTGTGAGGTGGTTTCTCATTGTGGTTTTGATTTATATTTCGTGGATGCTGAGTGATGTCAAGCATTTTTCATGTGTCTGTTGGTCATTTGTATGTCTTCTTTGGAGAAATGTCTGTTCATGTCTTCTGCTCATTTCTTGTCTGGGTTATTTGTTTTTTGGGTGTTGAGTTTGATAAATTCTTTATAGATCTAGGATATTAGCCCTTTATATGATAAGACATTTGCAAATATCTTCTCCCATTCTGTCGGTTGTCTTTTGGTTTTGTCGACTGTTTCCTTTGCTGTGCAAAAGCTTTTTATTTGATGAAGTCCCAATAGTCCATTTTTCCTTTTGTTTCCTTTGTCTTTGGAGACATGTCTAGCAAGAAGTTGCTGTGGCTGAGGTCACAGGGGTTGCTGCCTATCTTCTTCTCTAGGATTTTGATGGATTCCTGTCTCACATTTAGGTCTTTCATCCATTTTGAGCTTATTTTTGTGTGTGGTGTAAGAAAATGGTCCAGTTTCATTCTTCTACATGTGGCTGTCCAATTTTCCCAACACCATTTGTTGAAGAGACTTTCTTTTTCCTTTGGATATTCTTTCCTGCTTTGTCCAAGATTAGTTGACCATAGAGTTGAGGGTCCGTTTCTGGGTTCTCTATTCTGTTCCATTGATCTATGTGTCGGTTTTTGCGCCAGTACCATACTGTCTTGATGATTATAGCTTTGTAATACAGCTTGAAGTCAGGCATTGTGATGCCACCAGCTTTGTTTTTCTTTTTCAACATTACTTTGGCCATTCGGGGTCTTTTCTGGTTCCATACAAATTTGAGGATTATTTGTTCCAGCTCTGTGAAAAATGTCAATGGTATTTTGATAGGGATTGCATTGGAAGTGTAGATTGCTCTGCGTAACATAGACATTTCAACAATATTTATTCTTCCAATCTGATTATGGAATATTTTTCCATTTCTTTGTGTCTTCCTCAACTTCTTTCATAAGTGTTCTATAGTTTCCTAAGTACAGATATCCTTTACCTCTTTGGTTAGGTTTATTCCTAGGTATTTTTTGGTTTTTGGTGCAATTGTAAATGGGATTCATTCCTTAATTTCTCTTTCTTCTGTCTCATTGTTAGTGTATAGAAATGCAACTGATTTCTGTGCATTGGTTTTATATCCCGCCACGTTGCTGAATTCCTGTATGAGACCTACAGTTTTGGGGTGAAGTCTTTTGGCTTTTCCCCATAGAGTATCATGTCGTCTGCGAAGAGTGAGTTTGACTTCTTCAGCATAATGACACTTTTGAGGCTGGATAGGACTGTCCTGTGTATTGCAGCGTGTTTAGCAGTTTCCCTGACTTGTACCAACTAGATGTCAATAGCACTCTCCCCCAGTTGTGACAATCAAGTGTCTCCAGATATTGCTAGTGTTCCCTGGGGCAAACTTGCCTTCATTGAAGACCATTGCCCTACAGTAAGAAGTACATTTGACTTGGTGGCCCAGTGAGCAAATCCATGCATGTGTGCCTGCGCGCGCACATACACACACACACACACACACACACACACACACACACACACACACTCAAACAGCCTCACAGCTTGAAATGTACATTTTATTTTGTGTTTTGTTCCACTATGTTCATTCCATACCAGTTTATTTAAAAAACATTGTAAGGACATTTTCTGGGTAGAGAAGGTCCCTATGGCACTTGGTAGTCACCTAAAACTATATGTAGGATAAAGATTTACTGTTTTCCTTTTTGTGGGTTTTCTTAAGTGAGGCTCACTAAGGGTGGGGAAAATTATTCATCCCAGAAGTCCTATAGATGCCGTATGTAGCAGTGATTCTGGAGAACAGTTGCAGTTGAGGCGCCAGAACTGTCTAGTGGCCCTTCTCCCAGTTACCTGACACCTAACATGCTGGACAGATTGTCAGGGGTGTGGTCTAAACTTATGGTTGCCTTTGTTTAGGAGACAGAGGTTATGCTGTCTGCATGAGAGGGTTGTGCCATCTTGGGCTCTAGTGGTTTGTATAAGATTGAATTTGAAATTTGCCTGTAAATTTAGAATTCATCTGTAGAGGATTCACAGAGTGAGAGAATTTTGTTATTCCTTTAGGAATATAAATTGGATCTTGAAGTGGAAGCCTTTTTGAGTCTCCTACTATAGATTAGAGAGATTTAAATTTTCCTTTCTCTAAAAGAAGCATTTATAATGTTAGGTGCTTAAGCACTGGAAGTCCTTCCCTTCTCTTTGCATTTGTATTTCTTATGCAAATACCATGTGTGAAATATCAATTAAAAACTGAGTTATGTGAAGGATGGTTTCTCCTAGGCAATAAATAAGAAATCTTCCAAGTGCCTTACAAATAATGTGTCAAGATTAGAAAAGAAACATTATCTTCTAAAAAGTCAGCTTCTGCACTTTCCATATTATTTTGAATACGTGTTTATGGAGTTTTTTAGTTATTTAATTATTTTGAATGGTCGTGTTTTTGTTTTTTTGGTTGGGTTTTTGTTTGTTTTTTGATTTTTTTCCCCTCCCTCCCTCCCTCTCTCTCTCTTTCTCCTTCCTTCCCTCCTTCCCTCCTTCCCTCCTTCCCTCTCCCTCCCTCTCCCTCCCTCCCTTCCTCCTTCTTTCTTTCTTTCTTTCTTTCTTTCTTTCTTTCTTTCTTTCTTTCTTTTTCAAATTTTGCTCTATTTAAAATTAAGGCTATGAGAGCTTGAGGAAAAAGTTGCTATGGTGACTGTAAATATAGGGTTGATGTCTCCAACTTAGGAATGGGTTTGTGCTCTAACACTTCATTTTAAAATAAATTATTTGGAACATTATTTTTTCATAGAAACAATATTGCAAATAATGGATTTCAGATTCAATCAAAAAAACTTACTTAAACCAGAAAGTAAAGGAAATATTATATACTTCTATCTTTATGAATATAATGGAGTACTCATCCTCCTTACCTACCCCAACCGTCCACCCCCACCCTCAATGAGTTCTCATACTAGAAAAGGTTTAGCAGATGGTCTCTTTGACTGGCAATTTTTCTTACCTTATGGGACTTGAAATATAGTGCGTATTGAACCACATGGTGCTTTGGAGAATTACTTCATTCTTTCAGTAAATATTTACTCCGTATCTACTGTGTATAAGGTCTAGGCCTTTGGGATGTAGCATTGAGTAAAATGGACAACAGGGGTGCCTGGGTAGCTCAGTCGGTTAAGCGTTTGCCCTAGGCTGAGGTCATGATCTTGGGGTGCTGGGATCTAGCCCCATATTGGCCTCCTTGCTTGGTAGGGAGGCTGCTTCTCCCTCTCCCTCTCTGTCTCAAATAAATAAAATCTAAAAAAATAAATGGACAACAATCTCTGTTCTAGTGCATGCTAGTAGTGGTTGGGAGGTTTACCTCTAACTTAATGCCCTGTAACTGGGGTACAAGACCAGCATGCAGAAGTCCGCCTGTGTGGCTTGTTGTCTAATGGCAAACCAAACAACAGGAAAGGGGTGCTGTGGTTCTTGAAGCTTCTGCTCTGTGGACTCTGACTCCCAGATTTTGACCTCTGTCTATCTGTTGTGCACTGGAACACCCCTTCCAAACATAAGATACTGAAGGCAGTATAAGTTCATCTTTGTCTTCATAGTTTTAGAAGAGCCGAAAGCATTGATGGATTTGTAAATGTTTAACAACCCACTGATAATGTAGTGTTTGCCAGTTTCTGTGGTGTAAATACTCTGCCGTGGCCTATTTCAAGAAGCCAATGTGATATCACCGAGTGTGGAATTGGGAAACATTGTCGCATAGCATCCTGGGATATTTCTATTGTACAGATGCAATGGACATAAAGAACTTTAAGACCATACATATGAGATTGCAGTAACGTAATTAAGAAGCGAGTTTGAAGTATTTACTACATTTGATTTTAATCCAGTTCATTTAATTATAAATTTGCGCAGTTTAATTTTTAATAATGACTCTGTTAAGCAGTGGACTTTCAAAAGTCCTGAAAACGAAACAGTCAGTTCTTGAGAGCCAGAGTACTCGTCAGCTCCAGCATACCACAGGAGCACCACGATCCCTTGCCTGACATTCCTATGGCCAGGTATTAGAATCTAGATTTTTTCTGATTTTAGAAAGGTAGTATGGAAGATGTACCATGATATATAATACCTCCTCTGATCTCTGAGGCAGAACTCTATAATCAAATAGGTGGTATTTTTGTAGCAAAACATGTGAATATTCACCAATAGGTGAGTAAATACATATTATAAATTTGCATTCGTTCAGATTAGGTTTTGCCAGCAAATGTGCTTTCTTACAAACTTATGAAGAAAAGGTTTATTTCTGGAGCCATTTGATTTTGGAATAGCGGATAAGGCATTATGAGGCTGTATTGTTTGTTTGCAAATCAAGCTTTGTTATTTCAGGTCTGGAAGAGCCTGTGTGTTTGCTTTCTCAATGTGAAAGAGAATAGACTCAGTGTGCTATCCTTCTGGGATCACGGCTGCCCTGCAGGAGGTGCACAGAGCCCCTGCATTTGTGTGGCTGGCTCTCCTTCTAGAAGCCTCTTGCCTTGTGACTCCCTCCACCCTTCCAGACTCATCCTGTGCTTCATTCTTTCTGCCCAGCTTCTTGGCCCCACTTCTCCCTGGGTTTCACCCCAGTAGGTCCTGATTCTTCCTTTTGCTACACAACCTTCTGTTGCCGCTCTTTTTACCCTGTGTTTGCTGTACCCTGCCATGCACTGATGTCACAGAGGCCACAAATTTTCAAGTCCAGCCCCATGAGCTCGTACTCCAGGAAGTGGAATGGAACTTACAGCTACCTCTGAATAGCGATTTCCAGCAGTAGAGATGCATTTCCACAAAGTGCTGGGGATACTGATGTTTGTGTCTTTGCAAAGCTGCTTTTCTTTCCAATACTTCAGGTAGATTGTAATCAGTCATTGCCCATTTCTTTGGACACCTCTTGTGTCTTGTTTATCAGTGAGCATATATCTGAGGGACTTCGGCTAGTGCTAGCATCCAGAAATAAAGCCACATGAGGGATCAGGAGGCAATGAGCCAGTCTTCCTGCAGTCCCCCTACATGCTGGGCACACAGATTTCCTGACTCTCTTATAGTTGTTAAGGTTCCCCTGGGACTGACTGTTTGACACCAGGAGCTCTGAATCACTAATTTCAGGGATTTTCCATTAATATTACCTTCTTATGAGGGGAAACTACTGAGTGAATTTAACTCCTATTTGACAACATTATATAGAAGTTTAATTCAGCCTTTCTGGGTGAATAGTATTAAAGATTTCACAATCTCGTGGTGCAATATTCTGTTTTATTCATTTATTACACTTGGAAACATGTCACAGTTTGTGAAGTGACTTTTTCCCTCATAAATTACCACTTGCCTAAGTGTATTTCACTGTCTGACAGTACCGAATCAGGTCAGCAATTTATAAATAATGTTCTTTTTCCAAAGAAAAAGCAACAGCCTATTAATGATTTGTTTACATGAAGTTTATTTCTGGCAATTTTGATGTTAATTGTCTAATCAGATTTCTGTTTTAAAATAAACACTAATTTGACCAGTTTTTGAGGTTCTATTGTTCTCTCTTGT